>NC_132818.1:15933450-20733450 GCF_048594095.1 Paramormyrops kingsleyae | reverse complement strand
TTGAGCTTCTAGGAAAACTTCCCACACAATGCTCCCTTAAGCAAACTTTTTCTCTTGCCTGTTTCGCAATACCAGTGCTCATGTCCATCTCCTCCAAGCGTTCGTACTGGTTTGTACCGTGATTATTTCCACCTCCATCTGGCAATCTCTTTTCTCAAAGAGGCCAACTTGTAACACTAGATTGGCTTTCAGCAACGGATGGCTATTTGGCTTGAAAGCTTCTTGATAATTACAGTCTTCAGGCACTATTGTAATTCACCACCGTTTATAAAATTGTCTCCACTCTACCCAAGACCTGTAACTATTAATCATTGAGCGTTAGTTATAGTAGGGTGAGGCTTTGCACCTTTCTGACAGCAAAAATTATGCCCTTCCTCTAGATCCCCTTCAGGAGACGATGACCAAATATCCCAGTCAGCCACATTTTAAACACACAGCCTAAACACGCAGCCACTATTTTGCAGTAATTTAACAAATTTACAGCTTTGCTAAGTCCCTGCTCTGTATTTTGACATGTAATATTTGGCTGGGTAAAGTAACGCATAGATTTGTTCTTAGCAATTAGTCTTTCGGTTTTAAATAGGATGAAAATTGATGACTCCTGCTTTCACAAATGGCCACGCACCAGCCCGCACTCCTTGGCCAAGCCTACAATTTTCTAAGCACAATTCATGATTAGAAACAATGTGCAAAGACGTTTTTAGCATTCTGGGATTTTCTACTCTTTTGACTGGCACTTTACTGCTGCAATTATCACCAATAACATGTCTGGACACATTCACTGCCTTGTCCTTTCTGTCAAGCCCCGTATGTGGGTATTTATGATGACACACACATTCCCTGCAGTAATCCTGTATTTCATTAGTTATTTAACTAATGTATTTCATCCTGTAATGCCTTATTTAGAGGACTGTGCACTGCAGAAACGATTGCAGCAGAGCTACTGCAATGAGTGACCATTACGTTGGACTTGGTCTCAGTCTTTAGTCACTGCTGTTCAGTCTAGAATTTTGTCCATGCGTGTAAAAGCGAATTCCTTTTATTCCTTTTTAGCGAGGCAGTTCTAGATGAGGTCTCTACAGTGCCCCCTTGTGTATTGATCTGAAATGTGCAGCCTGCCCATGTGATTTTTGGTCTCCCTTGTCCCATTTTCTGGAGCCCTAAAAGGGTTTTTTTCCCCCTCTGTCCTGTGTCTGTTAGACTGACGTTCGCATTGTCCTCATTGGTTACTCCTGCTTATGAGCTTGCCACGATTTGGCTGACTATAGAAGGAAGCATTACTTTTATTTAAACCTGACTTAGATTTGTTTCATGAAAGTCATTCAATATCCTACTAGCTTGATCTGTATTTAAAGAGGGTTATTTTTCATTGTAGCATGTGTGCAGACCGAAGCATTTTAGCCACATTTATTTAATCAAACAATAAAGCACATCTTTGACAATGTTTCATCCATCCCCCAGCCTTTTATCCTGGTTAGTATAGGACGCAAGGCACTGCCATTCGCCAGACCTTAATGAGAGTATATAAACCTTACAAACAGCATGTTACAAACATCCATCCATGCACTGTTTATACTGAACTCAGGCTGTCTTTAATGTCAGAATTATATCTCAAAGCTGCATCACATTATTAGTACAGAGCCCTTTCTGAAGAGATAAGTGTGATTAGTGTTTCTGCATTGGAGTGAGTAATGCAAATCCTTCAGAGAATGGCTTTACTACAGGGTCCAAGATTACTGGACCTCTGATGTTCTCCCACGAGACCTTTACTGATGAGAGTGCTGGTGCAGATTAGCTGCACGGCACCGCACAGAACACTGAGCGTGGACCTCAAGTGCGAACACGAAGAGCAGGCCGAGAAAATGAGAGAAGCATCGGTACCCGAGCGCATAAGACAGTCCAGAAAGATCAGTTAACTCCACTAGCACTTCATTCTTCTAGGAATATGAACAATGTCTAAACTGTGCAGCATTGATGAAGGCATTGCAGAATGGCCCCAACCCTACTGTGTACCCCCCCCCCCCCCCCCCAGAGTGGACCTACTCCGGACACCTCATGAAATGTATTTCTGGCTATGGGTCTGGCCTGGCTTCCAGTTTAGCTAAAACTTGACCAGCGTTACCCTAAAACTTGGCTTATAAGCTCTGAGACACTATTTGAATAGTAACTTTGTCAGTTCTCAGCCGAATAGCTTTTCTTTGCATGTTGGACATACAACGAAAAGTCAAACTACGACATCAAGTCTGAAATGTACATATTTAAAAACTTTTTTTTTTTGCTATAGACATAAATGTCTTTATTGTGATATTTTTATAACAACCAATTCTTCACTCAACAGACTTGTGAAAAATGTGCTTGCTTTTCCATTGTCTTCACAGTTAGTCGATTTTCAGGTCTACAAGAGGATTTGGTTTACTGGACACAAGAAGTCAGATTCAAAGCATTTAGCAGTTAAAGGTTATTGAAGATTGAAACATAAATTTGTGTGAAGTGTATATCTATATATTAGTGTATTCTAATAAGTAGTCATACAATGATATTATTGGATATGTTCCTTCCTGGTGATGAGCTTTCTTTCTTTAGCACGTCAGACATGGGTGTCAGAATAAAATCAGGGTGACGTGTCACATGGGTGTCAGAATAAAATCAGGGTGACGTGTCACATGGGTGTCAGAATAAAATCAGGGTAACGTGTCACATGGGTGTCAGAATAAAATCAGGGTGATGTGTCACATGGGTGTCAGAATAAAATCAGGGTGACGTGTCACATGGGTGTCAGAATAAAATCAGGGTGACGTGTCACATGGGTGTCAGAATAAAATCAGGGTGATGTGTCACATGGGTGTCACAATAAAATCAGGGTGATGTGTCACATGGGTGTCAGAATAAAATCAGGGTGACGTGTCACATGGGTGTCAGAATAAAATCAGGGTGATGTGTCACATGGGTGTCAGAATAAAATCAGGGTGATGTGTCACATGGGTGTCAGAATAAAATCAGGGTGACGTGTCACATGGGTGTCAGACTAAAATCAGGGTGATGTGTCACATGGGTGTCAGAATAAAATCAGGGTGACGTGTCACATGGGTGTCAGAATAAAATCAGGGTGATGTGTCACATGGGTGTCAGAATAAAATCAGGGTGATGTGTCACATGGGTGTCAGAATAAAATCAGGGTGATGTGTCACATGGGTTGCACAGTTGAGTCATGCCTGGCCAGCGGTATCGTCATGGCTTCAGCTGAACATCTCTTTTGTGTGGGTCCCTCTGTGTGAGGCTCCATCACCTGCATTTGCAGTCCAGTCAGGAGCCTATAGGTTCACCCAGTTTGCCAGCTTGCTCATACGGGATGTGCGTCACGCCAGGTCACATCCTCATCTTTCAACCCGGACGAAATGTCATCCGACATTTTCCCATGCCTGAGATGAGTACAGCCAGAAAGCATGAAAAGACTGAAAAATCTGAACAAGCAGAGCGGAACGTCCGTATTTCCCACGACGATCTCCTCTGTAAAAACCATTTTGCTCATTTTATAAATGAAAGAAAATCCCAGAATTTAATCAGAAAGCAATAAAGTTTACTAAACGGCTCAGTGTGGAATATCGGAAGGTAGTCACTAACTGGCTCTACACTCTAACTTCACAGCACATCTAACTGCACAGTGCAGACGCATACAGACAGGAGGGGGTTTATGTCGCTTTGCACAGAAGGCCCAGGAATCAGTCTCCAGACAGGCGTGACACTGCACTGTGAACCAGCCGAGCGGATCTGTTGTATCTGCAGGGGTAATGCCGCTTTCTCCTTTCCTTTTACCTTGGGCTGTATACTGATATTACATATTCTTACTTTCTTACCACATCACTAATTTAGGTTGACCAGATAATCCATGTCAGGGAGGACACTTTGAGCTACTTCGGGTTTTACAAACTACTTTCAAACTGACAGGCTCCAGTGCTCGGCTAAATCGTTAATTTCTTCTTGTGCTTTGACTGGTTTGTCTCCTTGATTGAAAGACTCATCCAGCTATTTCACATTAACATTAGTGACACATGCATGATTATAGGAGACCAATCAGCACACAGCAAGAACTCAGTGCTCAAGTGAAATCCAGGTCCTTTTAATTGAAATGGAAGTTTACAAAACCGCTCCATAAAGCCTTCTTTATCACATCCCAAAGACCTTCAATGAGGTTAAGGTCACAACTCTGTGGTGACCAAGTCATACGTGAATATGCTTCCTCATGCCCCCTGAACCACTCTTTGACAGTTCGAACCCATTGAATCTTGGCATTCTTGTCCTGGAATATGCCAATGCCAACAGGGAGGAAAAAAATCCATTGATGATGAATGGAGGTGTAACCTGGCCATTCAGTAGATTCATGTACTCAGCTGACTTTACTTTATTGCTGCATGACGTTGCTGAGCTGTAATAATGATCCAGTCATTGGCTCTTCAGTATTTGCTGATATAAGTTCAAATGGTGACTTTTTGTTTTTGGCTGGGCAGTGTGTAACATAAACAACACGTGTAACTTGCATTACATTTTCATTACATACGTGTAAAGGCTTATGATTCAATAACGTCCATCAGGAAAATCACAACATATTGACAAATAAATAACTGAGCTTTGTAGAAGAAATCACTGGAAACTGATATTCATTTCCAAACCATTATCAGATAAAGACACCAGACAGAATTTTCATTGTGGTCAAAAAGAATTTATTTATTCATATTGTGAATGAATCAATATGACCTTATTTTTGTAGAAAATTAGCCACTTGTTGTTAAAATGATAGATTTGGGTTGTAGAAGCATTTGTTTCCTAAGAGGAAATCAATTGTAATAAGATGTATTAGATAGACAGGTTCTAGGAAAACAAATGGTTTATGTAAGTATTTTTGTATTTCCCCTGGATTAAACAAAATTCTTAATAACTTTCCCAATGGCCGTATTTTGTATATCAGAGTATTTGCAAGGTCATATTGATTATCTCATTGAGTATGAAACAACTTATAAGTTTATGAAATATAGTGAGACTACGACAAAAAAATCACTAAACTATCATAAAATTCATATGATAAGATCCCAAAGATTTTAGCTCGGGAATGTTTACTCTAGAAAGTGCCCCTGGTCCTTACACATACTAACTTACTTCACCACAAAGTGTTTGCAGGAATACTTTGAATTCTGAGGATGCCTTTAAACACGGCACAAAAACTCTCACTCAAAGAAGGAAGGAAATGCCACGTTGTGTCAGTCAATCAGCTGATCAATCAAGCTTACACATCAACTCTGCTGGAAGCAATACTAGTATACAGATTTCTAGAGTGAAAATCTGAGATTCTGGCTGCCTAACCTATTTGCATGGTAATGATGACTGATGTGTCTGTGCTAATTAGTAACATTTTACTGTTAGTGGGTTTTGCTGACTACAACACTGCACATTAGTCAACATAATGTATAAATGTGGTCCGATTTTACCACTTTGGAGTGAATCTGTTGAGAATCCGCAATGACTTTTATGCAGGCATGTCAGAAGCATTTTGAATGTGGGGGGGACACACTGATTTATGTTAAATGTGAGGGGGTCCAAACGAATAATTATGAAATGTGAGGGGGACACGTCCCCCTCAGATTTAATGGCGGCGACGCCCGTGATTTTATGAGTGTTATACGTTGTGCGTTTCTCAGTGAATATTAGTAACTGATGCAATATGTAGTAAAATGAGTATGGACCTAATTTCAAATCCTTCAAGTTTCCGTCAGATGGCCCTCTGTGAAGACACCAACTGGAATTCACAACTTTGTCATTCTCGGATAGTGAGGTTTGCTCGATACCCAACGTGTATCAATGCCGGTCAGTGTGATATCCAGTATAACCAAAGATCTCCAACTCCAATTCAGCAGTGATGGCTGTCGGGCCTTGTGTCACACTGGCCTCACAGCTAATACCGGACTCCTGCTCTGGTTGGATTTATTGCTGGTTCACATAGGAAGATAAAAGCAGTGTATCAGATTTTTTGCTGGGCCATTATGTTTTTGGGCAATTTACCACCTAAATTGATCAAGATTGATCTGGCCTTTCCAACCCCATCTACTTAGTCATTTTTACACTGTAGCTCTCCATGTCATTAATGATTTTCTTAAGCAAGAAAAGGAACAAAGAAGAAACTTGGCCTTCATCAGTCTCGTACCTGAAAAGCAGGTGCTTTCGTTAGACCGTTCTAATATATGTTCTGTCGAGTATTAGCTGATTATAATAAATGTTTAAATGTTTTTTATAAGTAAATTGATTTGAGAATTTACTAGAAATCATAACTATTGACTATAGTTATAGTTTCTTATAATTAACAAAAGTTGAGTAATGATATTTTATATTGTATATTGTTATATTATTCGCTGATGCCTTTCTGTGAGAACTTGGTCTAAATTGTATAAAAGTTTGGTTAAGTTAAAGCTAAAAAGCTTAAAAATACTGAGGAAGTATCTGTCCCATGGAAACTTCAGTAATTCGCTCATGATAACTGCAGGGTAGACGGAGTAATGTCAAAAATCAGACTTATTAAAAACAATTCTTGCAATTGCTTTCAGAGGCAGCGGACTCCCTTGATTGGATGTCTGTCCCGTGGATATTTGATATCTGAGCAACAAAACGAATTCAAATTAAATGAAAAAAGAAAATGCAATATAAATAACGATGAATTATTCAAATTATTATTCAACTTTCCTTTTCATGAGGACAGAATCAATCACAAACAGGGGACCAGTTAGAAATTAATACATTTATAACTTCATTCTAAACAAAATATTTTGGTTTCTTGTGTTTGTCATCTAACTGTACATTGATCATTTGTATCCATTCATAATTATAAGGAATCTGAGTCTTTAATTATAATATTAAACTTCATTATTAAGGACTTCCCTGAGGTTGACTGGTGTTGAGAAGATTATAAGAAATGTGTATAAAGGTGTTTTTATAAGTAAATTGATTTGAGAATTTACTAGAAATCATAACTTCATTGACTATAGTTATAATAGTTTCTTACAGTTATCAAAAGTTAATGTATGTAATGTAATGAAAGTAATGATGTTTTATAATGTATAATGTCCCTTGTATGTCTCTTGGATATTTGATAGCTGAGCAACAAAACACGTAATTTCAAAATGTAATATAAACGAAGACAAATTATTCTAATCACTGCACAAACTTTACTTTTCACAAGGACAGTATCAATCACAAAGAGGGGTCACTTATTAAATAATACATTAATTATGGCAAATTCTAAGGAATCTGAGTCTTTAATTACAGTATTAAACTTGATTATTAAGGCCTAAATTAATTGCCCTGTGATGGGTCGGCACTCCATCCTGGGTAATTTGCAGACTTGTGCCCATAAATTCCAGGATAAGGTTTGGACCCCTACGACCCTTAAAAGGGCATGCGGGTTTGGGAGATGGATATTAACTAAGCTCTTACTCACCACTAGGTGGGGACGAGTTTAAAAGGTTATGGCAGATTTCCAGGGCCACCGTCCAGATTCCCAATTTGTGACTCCCTGCACGTCACCACTGAGGCCCTCCACGCCAGAATAATGACACTGTCCTGGAAGGACAGGGCTGATAAAACGTACCAGAGACACATCGGCGGCTCAACAAGTTCAGACTGTATACGGCTATGATTTGAAGGCGTACGTGTTAGAAGTCATTTAAATCACATCGGGTGAAAGGGGCGGCAGATATCAAACTGGAGACAAATGCATACTGTTCAGTGTAGGTTTAATCAGGCCTGGAAATTCAAATCTTCCGCACGGCGGAATCTGACCCAAACTTAAGCAACGATTTATTTGTGTCAGGTTGGATTCTGATTCAATCCAATACACAAGAAATGCTGTAGAATTTTAATATCTAAGAAGATCCTATGCAACATAATAAAACACCATTATAGTATTATAATAGCTTAAATCAGGACGGCACTGAACAGCTGATAGGCTTGATGTGAGTCGGTGGTCTTTCCTTGTTGTAGTCCCCAGTGCAGCTGACATCATCACACCAAGGAACGATCCAGCTGAATAAATTAATTGATAAAGTCGTCTTACTTCTGTCCAAAGCACCTTTTAAAAAGTATAGTTTCTATAAGCATGTGCTTATAGGTACAGCTATTGCACATAATTAAATTGTAACCCTTCTCTCTTCTGTAAGTCACTTTGGATAAGAGCGTCTGATATGTTGAATAAGATTTAAATGAATCAAGTCAAAAGTGTCAAAAAAGTGTCTCATTAGTCAGATATGATTTTAAATGTGTCCAGGCGAAGTGGACTTGTGTGTCTTCTTGTGGAGGAGATACCATAGAATCAGAACCATTAAGTTTTTAAACAGCTTAATTCTGCAGGCAATAAGAGAATTGAATCCAGCACATTAATCCTATCAGTGCCAGTACATTAAGTGTAATGAGAACTGGTTCAGTTTGAGCTACTGCCCAGATAGCAAAATTCTTTTGGGCCAGATCTGGCCCACACTATTCATTTTCCTTTGGCCCAGATACCGCAAAGAATGACGGCCCTGTGACGGCCCAGACCTGGATTTTCTGATTCGGGCCATAACAGGCCCAGTGACGGGCCAGACATGGTTCTTCCTGATTTGGGCCATAACAGGCCCAGTGACGGCCCAGACATGGATTTTCTGATTTGGGCCATAACAGGCCCAGTGATGGCCCAGACATGGTTCTTCCTGATTTGGGCCATAACAGGCCCAGTGACGGCCCAGACATGGATTTTCTGATTTGGGCCATAACAGGCCCAGTGATGGCCCAGACATGGTTCTACCGGATTTGGGCTACAACAGGCCCAGCGACAGCCCAGACATGGATTTTCTGATTTGGGCCATAACAGGCCCAGTGATGGCCCAGACATGGTTCTACCTGATTTGGGCCATAACAGGCCCAGTGACATCATAAAGCACAATGGATACACAATTGATATCAATAAAGTTTATTTTTACTTTTACTATAAACAACATATAAATGCTTTTCAACAAACCACTGATTGATATTTAATTACACTTTACTTTGTAACATCAACAGACAGATGAGGCGTTTAAAGCACTTCACAACATACAAAATATCTAAGAACATGGCCCTGTAAAACTGGTTAATAAAATGTGAAATTTGGGTGGTTAAAAACACACACAAAAAAATCCAAATACAAAACAAGTAAATACATCACAAACAATGGAATTAAGTGTCATTTGCCCTTTTTGCATGTTCCTTCATTCCTCCATCCCTGTCAGGTGCCAACTGAAGCCATCTTTGAATGTTTTTCTCTGCCTCCTGGTCCGTTGCACTCCTAGTTAAGGAATTTTGCAGCCACAACACACAACACAAAACTATTAATGCCACCTGCTTCTAAGGCATAGAACATAAATCATACCATCAAGATCAAGACAGCACCCAACATTTATAGTATAAAACAATTCCAAAACACATACAGTAGTACACAAATAAGGAGATATGAATCATTATGTCCATGACAGAATATCATGAACAAGTAAACAATATTTAAACAGGGTTGTTAATTTCACCATTTAATTCACAACACGTCAAAGTTGTATGCATATATGTATGCAATCTGAAATGTAATATCTGTTCTGATCTGACATAAAAAACACTCATTGCTGAACTGTAACTGTCCAGAAGGCTGCTATATCCAATACTGCACAGAATATATGATTGTTCCATATGAATTTCATCCCTGTTTTTTTTTTACTGTGACTTTAATATGACACACAACTTTACCAACTTATGATCATGCATAACTGATAAATCTGTCGATTGATCAATTAGACGCATATATATATATATATATATATATATATATATATATATATATAAGGATATATTTCCATCACTAGGAATTAAATGCACAAAGTCGTAAATTGGAACTTGCGGTGCTCATTTTTAACCAAACAAGTTTCAGATATCACCAGCAACAAAGGAGCAGTGGACTGAAGTGACATGTCCCCCATGAAAAGAAAAAAATAGAAGGTGCAGGTTTGGATTAGCTGTGGCGCGACCTTTATCACTTCTCAGACAGAGAAATGTCGTTTGGCGTGGGAGATTGTTGTGTTAAATGCGTGTGTCCCACACACAATACGTGAGACTTGAGAGCTCTGCAGATGTAATCTAACGTTAAACATCTGATTTAAACTCGAGAGCCCTGTATTTAATATTATGTCAAGGCGTGTGACTTGTTTGAACCGACTTTTTAAAATGAACGATCATTCCCAACATACCGTTCCGACAGAATCTTAAGCTAAAATCTCTGACTAAAAAGGTTAAATGGAACTTTAAAAGTAACTGAAATATTTCACTTACCACAATTCGCTCGTTATTATTCAAACTGAATCAGCCATCTAAAGTCGATCGACGCCGTCAACAGCCTCAAAGTCCGGTGAAGTTGCAGTGACGTCTAAAGGACATTGATTGGTCTAAACTGAAACGTTAACGCCCACTTATTTCAGGATTGGTTGTTCAGCGTAGATGATCAAATACCGAACGGTCAATAGAAAAGCCCTATACACAAAGTATTCCAAACGGGTTTATATTTTTAAAAGACAAGATTTTAGAGAAGATAAATTAATGTTTTCATTTGTTTTTACTTTTCCTTTTTTAAGTAAACATGTCAGATGAAAAATAATGATTGACGATATACCGTAGTTAACAAAAAATATCCAATAAGTTTTAATGGTTTTCCAATGTTAAACAAAAAAATTATCATATCAGTGGGACTGTACTATGTCAACAGCTGGTGCTTGGAGTCTTTTTGTATGTCAGCCATTGGCCCTTTATTGTGTTTCTCATGATCTTTAGTATAGGCTTTATCCCAAACAGACAGTGGTTATGATATAATAGAGAGCAGAGCCTTCAGCCACAATTTTATGCCAGATGAGGGTCAGGTATGGGACAAAGCATTACCAATGCTCGAACAGACCCAGGTGACATCTTGCAGATTTACATATACAACATAATGAAATGAGAACCTCATATATATTGCCTTAGAAAAGGTGCAACAAGAATGATTCCTGGTCTTAGAGGAATGTCTTATGAGGAGAGGTTAGCGGAAGTGAATCTGTTTAGCCTTGAGCAAAGGAGACTAAGGGGGGATATGATTCAGGTCTATAAGATTCTAACGGGTCTGGATGCTGTTCAGCCAAATGACTATTTCAGTATTAGTCTAAATATTAGAACTCGTGGCCATAAGTGGAAATTAGCGGGAGAACATGTTAAAACAAATTTGAGGAAGCCCTTCTTTACACAGCGTGTAGTTAGAGTATGGAATATTCTTCCTGCTAGTGTAACGGAAGCTAAAACCATGGGTTCCTTTAAATCCGAGCTAGATAAGATTTTAACAACTCTGAGCTATTAGTTAAGTTCTCCCCAAACGAGCTTGATGGGCCGAATGGCCTCCTCTCGTTTGTAAATTTCTTATGTTCTTATAGACTAAGACCAGGGGTCACCTTTTTGAAACTGGGAGCTACTTCACGGGTACTGAGCCTTACGAAGGGCTACCAGTTTGATACATTTTTCTTAAATCATGTATAATAAACGCGTTTTAAATGCTTTCTTTTAGATATTGCCATTTTCAAATCTATATAAATGCAAATGTGATTAAAGAAGAATATCAACAGGATAAAATTAAATTTTAGACGCCATGCTCAATGGTGAGTTGTGCTATTTTTAGAACAGTCACCGTGGGCAACTCATGTGGTCCTTGGGGGCGCCCTGGTGCCCACGGGCACCATGTTGGTGACCCCTCCTATAGACTGTAGTCAGAATGATCTTCCATGTTAAGACTAGTTCTGGTTCGAATTTTTTTGAGAATATTTATCTGACATCAGGCCAGAATTTTACACCAGGTGAGGGCTAGGTACGACACAAATCATGTTACCAATGCTGAAATGGATGACTGTCAGCCAAAGTCGTCCGACACGCAAAATGCCGACTGTCAGCCAGAATCGTTCGCCGCGCTCAGAACGGTTCTGGCCCAGATTAAAAATGCCGACAGTCAGCCAGAAACGCTCGCCGCGCTCAGAACGGTTCTGGCCCAGATTAAAAATGCCGACAGTCAGCCAGAAACGCTCGCCGCGCTCAGAACGGTTCTGGCCCAGATTAAAAATGCCGACAGTCAGCCAGAATCGTCGCCGTGCTAGGCCCACAATCGGCCCGAAATTTTTTACCGTTGCTGACAGTGAACCGAATGTGCCACAACTCAGCGAGAATCGGCCCACATGTGCTTGCTAACTGGGCAGCAGTGCCGGCTTGACGCCTGATCTGGGCCAGACCTGTCTTCTATGTGCCTGGGCCACATAGACCAAACCACAATCGGGCCACATCTGGCATGCCATAATGTAAACAGTGCCATCATTGCCAGACCTGGCCCATATCTGGTTGACATACCACTTGCCATGCCAGAACTCAGCCAGCAATGCCGGCTTGACGCCAGATCTGGGCCAGACCTGTCTGCTATGTGGGTGCTTGTATTATCTTAGTTGCCAGAAGTCGCTTTATTGTTGCTTTTGTTGGGCAGACATATATTTTATTGAGTCGTCAGTAGTAGTATAATTATTGTTATGACTGTCCTATCTTTAGTGGCTGTAGAGACACGTCTTTTTTTCATTCTGACATATGAGTAACAATGTATGATTTAAATGACAATGACGCTGACGTTGAATGTGTAAATGACAAATAAACAAACGAAAGGCCTGATAGAAATGAGGGCGTATCCGTAGCGACAAATCTCTCTCTTTCGGCGTAACCTGAGCGAGAGGCTTCCGAAGAAGGCCGTCCACATTCAGATCAAAAGGACCTTTACCGGTGTCTTGCCATCTACCTCCAATGGTCCACGCAAAAACGCCGCTCCCCCCTCCCCCCTCAGCAATAACCGGGACACATCACCTTATCAGCCCTACCGCAGACTTCAAAACCCATTCATACGAAAAGCCTTTTCTCAGAGTAACTTGAAGATCTCTGCAGCTGAATATATCTTAGTGTGTGTATATATAATTACAGGAATTATGACACTATTTGACTGGTGCAGCAATCTGAGTGTAATTTGGCTTTAACAGTCAAGAGAGTGATTTCCATATCTACCGCATCATTAGCCAGCTGTTGAAATGGGTTCGAAGAGTGATGTTTCATGCCTTTTTAACGCTCGCCTTTTTTAGTCTCGAGCAAGTACGGCCCCGGAGATCTCCTCCTCTTTAAAAAAATAGATTAAAAATAAACTTTGAATGAATGTGACGCATGGCTTTGTTTGTCGCTGCAGATATCGGGAGGTGTTAGAAGATCTTTCAGCCAAAGTTTCATGCAGTCATTAGTCAAAATACTGGAATAAAGTGAAATGGATGACTTTTCAGCCACAGGAGACTTGCAATCAACATTAATAGACTGGTATCCTGTGTTAGATTTTAACACCCACTTCTGACCTACAAAGCTCAGCTTGACCCATAGAGACAGTCATGTGACAATTGGCCAAAGTCATACTGCTACAATGGCATCTTATCCATTCTGCAGACAGGCCATTGCCATGGCATATTTTTTATGGATCATACTCTGCCAGTAAGTCCCCATTTGGGTCCTCTCACATTACGCAGGATCCCATGACTTTGGTGTAGGGCAATTTTATAGTAAATAGCTCCATTGCACCGTGTCAGCAGATGGGATTTTGAGAATGTTACGTTCATAGGAGGCAAGTTATACGTGACCTTACATTCAATATTCATTACTGAGCCCGGATAACTGTAGGCCCCATGGCTCATGTGTCAGGCACTCAGTGGGTCTTTGTCGGGGTTTAGAGCTCGGGGAGAAAAGAGGGAATTTTTTTGGCATGGTTCAGGTAATGTAGCTTGGGCCTCATTAGATCTTTACAGAATCACTATTACATGGGCAAAAAAGACATTTAAAACAGATTTCCTGTGCAATCGAGAACACACCGTTAAAGGCTAAGATAGGACTTCATTGTTTTTGAAGAATGGAGGAGAAAGTGTTGGGATTAACGATGATTAGGTGTCAGGGATCAAACAGCAGTCTTTCACGAGAGCCCCGGCCGGTCAGAATCTGGACGGCGTCGCATTTCCAACAGCTCTTAAGGACGCGTGAGTCATCTGATTCGTGCAGAGCGGTGGGAACTCTTAGCGGCAGGAAAAGCGGGTGGCGTTTGGAGACGGACGCAGCGAGTGTGAGCCGAAGGGAGCCAGCGGAGAGCTCATCCTGGGGTGACTTGCCCTAGGGGCAAATTAAGTGCCCCCACATTTCCAAACAGCGGCGACTTCTCCGTCCCCAGAGCAGCCTCGCCAACGCATGGCACATTTTCCCCGCCGCCCCCCCATTCCGTTTATCCGTCCATTAGCGGTACCCAGGGAACAGGGCTCTTTTGTACCTGCGCAGGCTGGATTCTGCAGCCCAGTTCAAGGGAAGGTAATAGGACAGGAATATCTGCACTGCCACTAGTAAAAACAGTTACTGACATTACTGTCAGTATCTGTCAGTATCTGACATTACTGACATTACCAACCTGTGATTGCTATCAGTCCCAGATTTAATGTGTCTGCTTGCCTTTCATTGCTAAATACATTAGGCAAACTAGTTAATGGTGCAGTGTGAGCAATAGTGTGTGTAATTATACAATTATTTAACTGTATAATTTATATTTACACTTTTGGTACAGTGTAAGTACAGTGGACAGTATGGTTAAATCAAATAAATGTATGTCGTTTTGTAGATATTTCAATCAGTTTTGATGCTGAGAAGATATTCAGCGATACTCTGGCTCTACAATAATGGCACTTTGTCGATCCCTGTGGGGACATTCTCTCTTCGCCGACGATCACCCAGCTCCCCATGACACACAGACACACGTGTAGGTGAGAGCGAGCTTGGCAGCGAAGGGCGGCTACCTGCAGAGTCACCCATGGCGGTTAAGGGCCTCGCTCGAGGGCCTCCAGACGTGTGACTGATCTGCCGAGGTCAGACTCAAACGAGGGAACTTCTGATCACAGGTGTGGAGGCTTCGCTTGCTGAACCACACTCTGCCCCCCTCCACTGAAGTGATGGAAAGGGAGATATTATACTTTTGCTTTAACCATCCATCCATCCATCCATCAATCCATATTTTTTCCAAAGTCTTGATCAGTCTAGGGTTGTGGGGAGCTCAGGTCCTATCCAATACAGTTTAGGACACAAAGCTAATTCATCTAGCAATGTGCTAATTGAGGTTTAGCACCTAATCGCAGCCGACCTTGTACACACCTTGGTTAATTTGAATTCTGTCACTCTTGCTTGACAGCCAGTAGGCCTGAGGGTGGGACTGCAGCCGCCCTTCTACACATCCCGTCCTGCTCTTCCTTTGCCATCTATATCCCCATTTTTTCCCCCTGCTTTCTTTCCATTAAATTAGCATCTTCTCGAGCTTCACTCGCAGTGTCGTTTCTAAGCACGTGTCTCTCGATGCCCTCAAAATGACCGCTGAGCCTCTGTCCGGCCGAAACCTTTAAAAAGATACTGAAAGGAATTCAAAGGACTGAATCTCGGAAGTAAAAGTGCTCATTTCAGTGTCAGGCACCAATCATTTTGCAAAATCTTAACAAGAATGCTTATGAAATGTTTCTGATCCTTTCCGGCTTCTGGGAGACTCCGTGCTGCCGATTTTACACGTAAACAGGCGGATTAAAAACAACATCCATTTTCTTTCTCAAGTTCTTAGAATTCAGGCTTCTGAGCTGAAATGGCTGCTGAGAACCTTTGCATTTTCAAATCCCTCGCCATGGCACCCAGGTTCTGCGGAGAGCGGTCGTCCATGACGCTTGTGCAGTCAAACAGAGGGAGGGGCAGTAAGCTGGCCTTTATTACTGTCACGTAAATCCATGGGGGGGTGGGGGGGGGGGGCAGATACCATCCGGCACTCACTGGCAGGAACTAGAAGGCAAAAAACGGCCAACTGGGCCAACAAAGAGCTCCCCCTACTATAAACCACCTCCTTGTTTTTCGGGGTCTGCTGGGATCCTGCCCCCCCCCCCAGTCCACGTGTCACTGGCCATGGTGCTCTAAGTATGGGGGCCTAGTAGCTGTGTCCTGGTGCTTTTTTTCCTTTTAATATATGGTGCGTATCCAGACTCGCGCCGATGCTCAAAGGCGTGTGGAAGCTCCGCTTCCTTCGGGGTGTCCTATGTCAATCTTTGGGCACCACCTTCTTCTCCTTCGCCAGTCTGGCATCCAGAGCGCTCTGGCCTAATGACCGCGCGCTTGCAGACGAGGCTCCCAGCCCGGCTCCTCTCCTTCCCACCGCCTTCTCGAGGCACGACCTCCCACATGAGCACGTCTCCCTGCCTTCTGGGATCTCCCTCACCATTAGGCTGGCCTGCTTTGGGCCTGCTGCTCCTGGAGGTGTTCATCTAAACCCGGCAGTCACCCTGGCACTTGCAGCGGGTCTAAGAATAAGCCCTTGGAAAGCTATTCTGTATGTGGGGGGTGCAGTTACTGGGGGCTGTAAGCGCTTGTGGGGCCGTTCTGCACCACTCTGCCACCAGGGGGCACTAAACCAGGTAAGTACAATTTCTTTAAGTGATGGAAATTTACAAACTGAGATGATCGCTCTGTAACTGTCTTGTCTGGAGACTAACATGGAAACTGTGAGTTATATATAATGCCCTGTGACGGACTGGCATCCCGTCCAAGGTGCGTCTGGCCTTGTCCCTTGTGGTTTCTGGGATAAGCTCCAGATTCACTATGACTTTATATTGGATGAACGATTATGTAAGTTGCATAGATGGATGAGTCATAGGCAATTATCAAATAATATTAAGGGAACAGGGGAATTCTCCACTGAAAAAAGGCTCGGCATAAAATATAATTAGTGTATTATTTGCAGCAAGGAAGTCCTTTAACCATTTCCATAATTCATCATCTGATATTAATTATTTATTTATATAGATTTTGTTTCAACCAACCAGTTGAGAATAAAGAGTCACAGTCACAGATACTCAACTGGTTGGTTGAAACAAAATCCTGGTCTGGATTTTTACTCTCTGGACCTGAACTGCGCACCTCTGACGTATATGGGCTCCATTAGGCATAAGTGCAGCTAGGCTGAGCTTAAAGATGAAAGTCCAATTGTGAGCAGTATTACAGCAGCAAAAACATAATAAAACTATTCAAGGGCTGGAAGGCAACACAAGAACATTCAGGGAACACAAAGCGGTGTCAGATATTCCTTTTTGTACGGAAAGAGTTGACTATTCTTCTAGCTTAAGTGAAAGTACAAACATACACATCTAAACGCTGAAGCGTAAACCACACGTATGATAAACTTGATTTCTTTCATCCTCTGTGTTGCCTCCAGATTGGATTGACGGGCTGTGGGATGAATCCAGTCAGGTCCTTTGGTCCAGCTGTAGTCACTCTGAACTTCCACAGTCACTGGGTACCTCTTCTTATCTTACCCGCCATGTATTTTGACAGTTTTGTGTTTTCTTCCCCTGACCGGGCTAAGTGATTATACTGTAAGATGGATAGATGTATAGTTTTGTGTTCTTGTGTCACTTCAGAACAATTACAGTACTGTTCCTTAAAAATTCCATTATTATATATTACTTATCTCTCATGTCTGTATGTATGCATGTGTGTTTTTGGTACTTTTTCCTTGTTTTGAGGTCTGATTCGTTCAGCATAGCATAAGAGTATTTCTGCAGACTATAACTGGGTTTATTTATATAAAAGGACACAATGTAAAATGTATATGATGCAGGCAAACACTAATTCCCTGCAGAACATCAACAGCTTTGACATTTCATTTTTTAAAAATTTGGTTCAATCTCTTTACCTAAACATTTAAGTCCAGGTTGTTGGTACACTCCGTAACTTTGTGATGGATATTAAAGGGCAATGCGTTTCTGAGGCCTGGGTGACTTTGGGTAAAGAGACGGAGATATAGGTACGGTGTGTCCGCAGGTGTACTGGGCAAGGCCGTGCGCTGGGGCGCTGCTGGCAGGAACACTGCATGACCCACTGCTCTAACCCCGCTGGAGTCGACCTGCTGACTGGCTAGATGATCTCAAGCAGATGCTTCTCATTGGCCGCCACAAGCAGCCCGGGATTCTGGGTAACACTGGAGGACAGGGGGCCCCGTCCCTCTGCACAGGCATGCTGCAGATAAGGCATATGTGACGTCACTCTGCTGTTCAGTCCATCCATCCATCCAGCTTCAGTGACCTCTTAGTATAGTTAAGGCCATGGTACCTTCAACATGAAAGAGAACTCAAATCAAAACACTCTCGCCGCGTCACTTGACATTTGATATGAGTGAGAAAATGTGTCCAACTCCACAGCAGTGATGAAATACTGCAAATAATTCCAGCACCTAGGAGAGTCCGTGTTTCCCTTTTGACTTTATAATAGTAAAATTAATCATTTAATTTAAAAAAAGCACCATGAATGAAATGTCACCGCGCTTTCAGCGCCTGGCTAAACATGCAGTGCTACCCAAAACACACACGCCGTCTGTTCCCACGGAGATGAACAGATTTCCTGAGGGTCAAAGGTCAGGCAGCGGGATAATGATTCTTCTCACCCGTGACTTTCTCTAAATTATAAATGTCTATCACCAGGGGGCCAGTTTTTCTATTAACCTTCTTAGATAAATTAATGTCTTTTCATATCTCTCAGTTTCTCTATTTCATAGAAATATACCATTAAAGAGGCCTTGTCTCTACCTGGACCAGGTTCAGTTTAATTAAACCAATTCAAGATATAGAATTACAAGTATAATCAGTTGGATAAATGATACTTGCACTGGTTTTATTTCATCATGCGTTGTATTTTCAGAAAGTTCAGGTCCAGAGAGTAGAAATCCAGACCAAGATTTTGTTTTAACCAGCCAGTTGAGTATCTGTGACTGTGACACTTTATACTCAACTGGTTGGTTGAAACAAAATCATGGTCTGGATTTTTAGTTTTGGACCTGAACTATTGACCTGTAATATTACCCAGAATTGCACATTACCTTTAGCTATTGTAAATTTACAGAAGGGAATTTAATAGATGTCACAGAGTACAAACGAGAATGGCCGAAGCGGTAAACATATAGAACAATGCGTGTCGCCTCCATAATGCTGCTTGCCAAGCCAATAAATTAAAAATGGAATGGTGGAGTACACCTACTCCACAAGAGGCGTGTTTGATCTTCAGCCCACGCTGGGTAAGTTGAAGTTGGAGTCTGGTTTTCTTGTCTCTATGGAGAAAGTAAAATGCGACAGAGACCAAATATCTTTGTGTGCAATCCTCAAAAAAAAAACCTCAAAATGAAAAATGTGTTGTGTTATCTTACTTAAGCTTTAACATTATCACGGGTACACTTGTATACTTTGAGTCTTCCTTAGAAACACTGTTTATGACACACTTTCACTATTTTAACATGCTGGCTTTCGAAAATGAACACCCGAAGTATTCTTGGTTATAATTCATGTTTTATTAATAATATGTAGATGTGGGCTAGGGGCCAAAGGTGACATTTCATCAGGGGGCTGAGAATTTCTAGCCTTAGCATGTGATTGGCTGCCTTCAGAGGCGTATCTGCCACGAGCCGCCGCATATTGATAGATTACAGTGACGCAGACGCATATTCCCTCTGACACTTTCAGAGGGATCACAGTTCATACGTTTCCCCCCCCCCCCCCCCAGTGCCCAATTACTCCATTTATGATGGGTGTCCACCTGAAGACAGGGCACCCTGATGTGTATGCTGATGTCTGTACAGAAATTTCCATTGTACATGCCAGGGTCTTCATCCAGCGAGACAGCACAGCTAGAAGATACTAGGTCCTACTGAAAATTAAGCCATACCTTTGTAGGCGTCCAGCCAATACCAACCATATACACCCTCAGAAAAAGGGTAACAATTAGTAACTTTGCTTATCACTGAGGCTGTACCCTTGTAATTATACTTTTTAAGGTTCAGAAACGGGATTCTGAGGAACATCCCAAAGGTACAAATATCATTAATGTACCATCAATGGTACAGAAATGTTCCTCAGAGTATATTTCTGTACCTTAAAAGGTACAATTACCAACAGCTAAGGGTACAATTGGCAGACAAGCAAAGATACACAGTTACCCTTTTTTTCTGAGTTTAGAACATGAAATCCCAGCCAGACTACCAAGTCAGTTAAAATCGTACTTAGGCCTCTCTAAATGTCAAATGTGATCCCTAAGACAAACAGGGGAAACTACAAAAGTCCCAATATGTGCATATACAGAACTGAACTTATGGTGCAAATATTACCGATGTAGTACACCCAGCAAGAATACATCCAATGTGTGGAGGTAAAGAAAAATGAAATGTTTCTAACAGTTTACGTCTGTGCCACTGTGAAGGAGTGTAACACTGTGGTAATTTCAGGATCAGTTGATTTCCCGACAGCTTGAAAGATCTGATCGAACGAACCGCTGTTGAGATGTTTCCAGAAAGGCTGGCATGAGTCACCGGCTGTCTCCGTGACGTCTTAAGCCGGCAGGTGCAGGCATCTGAGGAGCCAACCAAGAAAAACTGGCCTGTGGCTTGTTGATCTTTTAAGAGCTGAGAACCCAGAGACCTTTTTCTATCACACTGGTTCTGTCACACAGTGGGTTGCTCTGTGTATGTCTGTAGGGGGAAATGTCCTGTACTGCACAAATTAATTAAGGACATTCTATAATGTGCGTAAGATGTGCACACTTTACACTTATCGTAGCTGCGCAATAATTGCTTCGAAGTGTCTGTGCACTTCACTTACCAAACTGATAAAAAGATTGCAGGGATACAAAAACAACAGTCGAATAATAAAGGCCATTCAAATGCCTGCTCTTTTAGCAGGTCTGACATCAGCCGTTTGGGAACAATTTCACAAACCCATTATCTTTAATCTCTCAGCCTCTAGTTGTTTTGGTTCCACACCCTGATAATCTGACCGTTGTTTACAGCACTGCTGCCTGTTTACACACACTCTCCCGGTGAACTGCGTACTCCATACCTTGCAGACATTTTGCATCTGCTGTTTTGAGCCCTTTTTATTCTGTTGGCTCTACTTGTCTTCATTGTATTTTAATTAACATTGCTGCAATACCTGCAAACTCTGTAGATTGTTTGTGCTGTGTATATTTCCTGGTTCTTATTATGCTTTTGGGTTTATAATAATTTTACATTATCTTTTTCAAGTTGTTTTTTTATTATTATTATCCTCCAATTTATTTGCTCAACGATCATACTTTTTTTGTAGAATTACTTTTGCTGTATATTATTATGTATAAACAATGCAGTCTTCAAATTGCCTGAAATAACAGTAGGCTACTAGAAATGCAACTCTTCTTCAAAGATGTCGATTCTGGAATATTTCTATGTATGGCAAATAGGCAACTGAAGCGATTATGTACGCAAAGACATATTTGGTAAAGAACTTCAACTTTCCAACCACATTTCCTACTCATCTAAGCTGCAGGCAATGTCTGATACTGCCTTACGGTGCATTGCGGAAATAAGATAGCAGATACAGTGGAATAGCTGCACAAGGAAAAGGCGTATCTTCATACTGTATATAACTCTCACTGCAGTACCAAAGAACTTCACTGCAGAAAAAAAAGATGAAGAGAACAAAGAATCATCTGTTGCTACTTGTGTGTCTTGTGTTCAGTACTTTTCCTCATTTTGCTTCTGCCTTAAACTTGGATGCAGAAAATGTTGATGTTTATTCCGGTCCGGAGGGAAGCTATTTTGGATTTTCTGTGGACTTTTATAAAGACGAAAATAACTTGTGAGTACCTCCTTCAAACACTACATGCCTGCCTGACATCTCTAGGATTTCTGAAGCATCATGCCTCAATGTTTGAGTGATCCAGTGACACCCACGTAGCTGTTAACCTTCCCCCCCCCCAGGCCTGAATTCTGAACTGTACTGTTTCTGTAATCATTTTTAGAACTAAAATTTAAAACAATGATTATTTTTTGAATGCTGGAATTCAATAATATTCATTCTATTCTTTTCTTTATTTCAGTGTAAATCTGACACGTACTAGCAAATCCTGTCTTCAGGTGTAGCGTCATGGATGAAGGCTCCATGTCTTACCTTCTGAGCAGTGTAGATCCGCGTGGGCTCACAGGCCTGGCATCGGGTTCGGGGCAGGAAGCCTCCATGGTGGAATGTCTGAGAAGCTGTTCATTTTCTTCTTCTCCAGGGTCAGTCTAGTGGTGGGGGCCCCTAAAGCCAACACAAGCCAGCCTGGAGTGACAGAGGGTGGGGCAGTGTTCCACTGCCTTTGGTCTCAAGGGAATAGCACGTGTGACAGGATGGCCTTTGACGGTGAAGGTAAATGGTCACGCCAGTCATGCAACAACAGCAGTGCTATGCAGAGACTTTTGGAGGAGCAGGTGCTGAATGGGGGGGAGGGGGGGCTTGGTAAATTTTATGTAATTGTTGGTCATCCAAATGGGGATATTTAGGACCCCACCAGGCGCATCAACAACACACAAGTAAAATCACAGTTGTTCTGCACAGTGTTGCGAAAACATAAAACTAGAAATTATTTATTATCTTACTCATCAAATACTTAATCTTTGTTATGACTCTTGGAAAGGAGCATCAAATGCGTGTTGGAGTGTCTGCATAAATATGAAATTCTGAATAAAATCAGAAAATTGTTATTATTCCCTCGCGTACTCTTTCATGAGGCAATGTATAATTATGTTTTAATAGGCAGTGAAAATTATTCCTACTCCAGCTACCGCATAGAAGCGTCCAAGTCGCACCAGTGGTTTGGAGCCAGCGTGCGGGTTGCGCCCGGCTACGTTTTGGTAAGCGCCGCATCTTCTAGTCACCTAGGACAGAGGTCCCACACCTTTTGTTTGGTAGCCCCTGAAGAATCGAGCCGAAGGTATAACTTGCTTAAGGATTGCTACCGATAGTATATGTCGGGGGTGGGGGGGGGCGAAGAAAGAATGTTTAAGTTTCTTCTTTTTTTGGCGTCTTCGGAAAATCATTTCGCCCACCCTCCGAATTGTTTGCCCCGCAGTCTACGAGCCGGTAGGGTCAATCCGCACCCCGCTGGGGATCTCACTCCACTGGTCCGTGTATCACTACCAGGCTTGTGCCCCACTGTACCACTGGAACGTAAAGGAAAACAAGAACGAATCGGGGAGCACGCCAGTGGGGAACTGCCAGATGCTGGACGTGCAGTCGGGGAAGCTTACTGAATACGCCCCCTGCAAAGACCTGCTGATTGATCGGGTGTATGAGGAGAGGAACTTCTGTAAGTACGAAGACACTAATCTGGGCAATTTATCATCACCCTTCAGATAGGTGCACTTATTAATATTTTAGCTGACTTGACTAATTTTACAAATACATCAAACATATAGGATACTATAGTCAGATGTTTAGACCAGCGTTTCTCAACCTGTGGGTCGCGACCCAAGATCTGAGGGGGTCGTTATATATAACGAGTCTTGGGTCTGCAGCTGCTTAGCGCAGAACCAGTGACCAGTCAACCAATCCAAGAAGCCAAACCATAGATGCTTAATTTAAAATTCACTGGCGCGTCCAATCAGATTTGTGCAATAGGCTTTGATTGGCGTAATTTAAACCTATACAATAGTAGGCTATATAGGGTCGCGACTGAGCTGGCATGGTGAAAATTGGGTCGCGGTGCAAAAAAAGGTTGAGAACCACCAGTTTAGAGCCACTGTATGGAAGTTGGAAACTTTTTCTGGGTTGGGTTAAGATCTTCTTGTTAAACAAAAGTGAGCGAAATGGTTGTTTTCTTTCTGTCCCATTCCAAAGGACCACACGCCTGATGTATTGCTAACATGTGCATTTACTTTCTCAGATCACGACAGGCGATACTGCGAGGCTGGATTTAGTTCGGACATTACAAAGGTGCAGATCGTTTACTGTATTTTTCTAATGTAAATATCGTGGTAATATCGTTACCTTTTTACCTTTTAATTACTTAGCTATAAGTCTCAGACCATGTTCTTTTCTTAAAGGATGGAAAGGTTGTTCTTGGTGCACCAGGTGGTTACTACTTCGAAGGTAAATTAAGATTTAGAAATAAGCTTTCCTTTAAAAGTAAAGGGAAATGTCATGGGTATTGATTCAGTAAAATGTTCCCATATAGAAACGTCACTGCTGTATTTAATATTTTTGCAGTGAATCGGATTGTGCATTGATCTGTTTAAGTGTATCTGTTGTCTGACAGATAGAAAAGGTAGGGGTTAAACGAAAAGATAAAATAAACACAGATGGCTGGCGCCCCCTACAGTCACCAGTCAGGAATTATGTTCGCGACGTTAGTTCCTTGCACCCTCGTGTCTAGAAAGTTGCAAACTGCCGGAGGCAAACTATTTATCGTTGTTTTAAAAGTCTAACATCAGAGCATGAACTTCGGTTATGTTATGGTTGACAGTAGTCAGAGGACGTGTATATAAGACACGGAATGTATGGTCTTGTTCGTCACCCACAAACCGCGTGCGGTGCAGAAAATGACAGCGCAGTGCCTCCGTGTTGCAGGTCAGATTATCGCCGCGGATGTACCTCACGTTATTAAAAGCAGTCAGACTTCAAACCCAGTGCGATATGTGGAGAACACAGTCCTGTCGCCGGAGATGGGTAACTACGATGTCTATAAAGGTAAGGGTGCCCATACCCTATAAAGGAGCCCACGTCATCACATTATGCAGATTATGAAAGAATAAATTATTCAAATTTAATTTAAAAATGTACACGTGCAATGACAATGTCAAAAACATGCACGTGTATATTTATTGTTTTGCATATTTCAGTATACATCACGACTACCGTGAAACCAGAAAACGGTTGTGTTAGACATGGATATTTAAGTATATGTTTGTTTATTATTTATTTATTTATTTATTGCCTTTTAATTTAATTATTCACATGTTTTTTCCCTCCCATTTTCCCAGTTAGTAATATAAACTGAAGCCCTGTGGATTTTTCGTCATATGTACTTATATGATTCATGAACATTTAATTTATATGAGCAAAAACACATTTCTTTCTCCTTGGCTTTTAAAACCTGTGATCTGTTATGCAGCAGCGTCCGTGTCAAGTTAAAGTTGTATTTACCACATAGACAATGATGCACTGTATCTGTTTATACTGAAATGCTTCCCCGCCTACTTCCAGAGTTGTGCCTGAAATGACGTAGGCCTATGTGATACAAAGCAAAACAAAATAGTATAAAAATAAATAAGATTAAAATGCAGAGGCAGACTAACTTCTCTGGGGGCCCTAGGCTGACATGGGGTAGGGGGGCCCTAAGTGCGCCATTCCAGCTAGAGAGGGGGGTATCACTCCAGTGGATTAATTGGGCAAATTTACAATATATTAGGCCTATATTAATGTAGATTATAACATCTAAACAAAGATCACAGCTTATAATATCTAAACAAAGATCACAGATTATAATATCTAAACAAATATCATAGATTGTAATATCTAAACAAAGATCACAGATTATAATATCTAAACAAAGATCACAGATTATAATATCTAAACAAAGATCACAGATTATAATATCTAAACAAATATCATAGATTGTAATATCTAAACAAAGATCACAGATTATAATATCTAAACAAATATCATAGATTGTAATATCTAAACAAAATTGTTATTTAAACAGTTTGGAGTGGACATTTCATCTAAGTGTTTTGATCTATGTGTTTTGTTAATGAAGTCCTGATCAGCAGGGAGCCCCTAGAGTGAGGGGCCATGGATGTTCATCCTTCTGCCTCCCTTGAAACTCCGCCCCTCTTAAAAGAGCAATAAACAATAACAAAATAAAAATAGAAATGAACAAATAAATAACAACGTTTTAAAATAACAATAAACAACAACAAATAACATAATTGCAAAACAAACAATAAAAATAACCGCAAGGATACAGTATATTTATGATCTGTTAGCTGTGGGAGTCTGTTGGTCTCTCAGTTTTAGTCTTCAGGCTGCTGTAAATCAACACGGACAGGTCTTCCAGAGTATAGGGGGCTGCATTAGCAACTTATCAATAGCGTGTTTGAGTACAGCTGCTTTGTACGTCATCACTGATCGAAGGAGATGCATTACTGAATATCACTGTGTCTGTTTGTCAGGTTATTCGGTGGCTGTTGGCGAATTCACGGGAGATTCCATCCCTGGTATGTCGGCTAACTCTGACGGCTACTTTCTACTGTAAAGGTTTTGTTTTCCTGCTGAATGTTATATGCATCATAATGTCAGCCACATATTTGAAAATATGATTTATTGGCTCTGCAAGACTATGATATGGAGTGATATTTGCGTAATTTGTTTCAGACTATGTGGTCGGAGCTCCCAATGATCAGAACACAGTTGGTTCAGTAAGTTTCGCTGCCAGATCGTTACTCCTGTCAATGCTACGGGAGTAGGCTAAAATTAGCCTTATTCACTTTCATTAGAAAGGACAGAATCAGTTTACCGGGGCATGGATTGCATTTGGACAAGACAGAGAAAGTAGCTCTCTGAACTATGTGTTTATGTCATTCCACAGCCTCACTTCAGACATTTGCTGTTTTAGGTTAAAATCTACAATGGAAATACAAGGTATTCTTTACAGATGTCCCACACATTCTACGGCACCCAGGTGAGACCCTTCATGCGCGGCATAAACGGAAGCTTTCGCTGTGCCCAGCATCTCAGCATTTGATTAAAGTGATATGAGCTTCTGTATTATTGCTAGTGTTACTGATTTAAAGAGCTGAAAAGCCCCACACCCTGCAGGATGAAGAGTAGGTACCAAAGACAACAAACATTGTTTATTTAAATCTCCTCTTCAGGTTGCCTCATATTTTGGTCATGCTGTCGCAGTGACTGACATCAATAACGATGGGTAAGGCACCAGGGCGCTTATTAGTGACGAACAAAATGACGCGTCATGAACCATCTGCCGTATTTTTTGACCCCACTAGATGGTGCTCTTGGTTTGCTTTGAAGCATTCTTTGTGCCCTTTTTTAACAGAGAGCACCATGTAGTGGGGTCAGAAAATACAGCAAATTGTTATTATAAATAATAATTAATGCATCACAAATGCATTCTGGGTATCCTACGCTTAATCTATATGAATCTAACTCTGAATGAATCCTCTTTCCCTAAACAAAGTCATGCCTTTCCCTGTACCTGCAGACGTGACGACATCCTGGTTGGGGTGCCGCTCTTTATGCAATGGCAGTCATCCAAACAGCTGCTTGAAGTGGGGCAGGTGTTGGTGTACCTTCAGAAGGAGCGATCCACCTTCTCCAGCAAGCCTGATCAGAAGCTAATAGGCGCAGACGCGTACGGCCGCTTTGGAAGCGCCGTTGCACCGCTGGGAGACATTGACCAGGATGGCTTCAATGGTCAGGCAGCCTCCATAGTTTTCTGGCCATAAACTTCACGGCCATCAATGCCGATGGTGCCTTTTTGAAGTCTTAGAATGCTGAAATTCTAATGTTTTTCCTCAGATATTGCAGTAGGGGCGCCCTTCTCTCACGGCGAGGGCCGGGTGTTCATCTTCATGGGGCAGGCTGACGGCTTATTGTCCCAGCACCCCCAGGTTCTCCAAAGTCCATTCCAGAACCTGCCAACCCCGGCAGCATTTGGCTTCACCCTGAGGGGGGCAACTGACATCGATGCCAATGGCTACCCAGGTCAGATTAAGAAGTCGTTTCTAACAGTTCGCTCTTGCTCTCACTCTTTGTTGATCCCGGGAAGTGTTGAGTACATATGTGTGTGTCTCGGGTCGGGATGCTGGGGCTGTGACTGGAAGGTCGCCGGTTCAAACTCCAAACTCAGCAAAGCAATTTCACTGCTGGGCCTCTGAACGAGGCCCCCAGTCCCAAATTGCTCCATGACCGACCTCCTTTCTCCATTGTACAATGTACATTAAAATACCTTTTTGTTTGCGCAAGCCTATGGCGTGAAAAGCACTATATAAATAAATGTAGTATTTATTATTATTATTATTATTATTATTATTATTATTGATTTTGATAAATGTGACTATTGTAGATAGTTCTTAATTAGTGTACCCAGAAGTTGTCTTTTGTTCGGGCAACAATATAATTGAAATATAATTAAATGGTAAGTTTTTTGTTCTTAAAAAGAACATAGTTGCTTACCCAAAACCGGATTGTGAGTACAGATCCATATCTGTCTTCATGACAAGCCAACCACAATGTACTTTCCTGTGTGTCACCTAAGTCTGTCTCCAGCACAACAGTTTCTGACAGCATCGGTAAATTTCAGCAGTTCAAATGACAGGTAAAAGGCTGTCACTCGTCAAGTTCTCACCTTCATGGAGGGTCAGAGATGGGAGTCTGTAGAAGATGTCCCAAACTGGGGCAGAGGGCCCTCTCCCTGCGGTCATGTTTCCTAACGTGTGGCATTTCATTTTTAGGGCTGTCTTCGACTTTCCCCAGATAAATGACATTTCAGTTCACCTCTCTCTGACAGTGAGCGCTAAGTGACAGTTCCATCAGAGCCTCTACTTTCTTGCAGATCAAGCATTAAATTGCCCAGTGATACATCACTGCACTGCACTGCACACGAGAAAAACTGAGCACTTAATGGGTCGTATGCATGTAACTTAGTGAGAAATATCTCCTAGGCAGAATGAGAGAGGATGTGGACTCGTGAAAGTTACACGTAGGAGTATTTCACTCTCCGGATATTTTTATGAATCCTGTACTGGCTTCCAGTGCATTACCACGCATTTTTCGAAGGAGCGAATAATTGTAATAACTGTCAAAGCGTTTCTAAAGACAAAGGTATATTTTTATCTGCCTTTTTACAGATCTTGCAGTTGGAGCATGGGGAGCCAGCAAGATCGCTGTGTACAGGTAGGGTGTAGCTACTGAAGCGTGGATTATCTGGGGGGGGGCAGGGCATCCTGCATAAAACATTCACGTAAACATCAAAGTGAATAATCATAATGTAAATGCCAGGCCCTGTGTCCGCAGATCTGTTGTCAGCACCTGCACATTATCCCGTGCATTTATTGCAAATGATCTGGTAGAGAAATAAACAAAATTAAAAATTGTTGAAGATTCTCAGTCATCCAGGTGAAATTGTTTGGTGGCTGAGTCATGGCAACTGGATTATTCTTCGTTAAATAACGACGATTGGATGAGCTTCTAGATACAATGAGTGTTTTAATAATGGTGTTTAATTTTGTGTTTAATTTTTAACATATAGTGCTTTTAATTACTAAATGCATATCTTCTGAATTCAAGAAATACATGCCTGTATTATTGTTATTAGTATGAATGTTAGTAATACTGTTATTAGTATTTCAGTTGTAGTATTACAGAGATGTCAGTGAAATACCATCAGTGTGTGTGTGGTATGTTGTTGGTCTGCAAAGGGCACAAGCCGTGGTAAGAGCCAAAGCCCTTATCTCCCTGCACCCCGATTTCCTGAACCCTGACGTCAAGCTCTGCCAGCTTCCGGCGACTTCCAGGGACGTCTCCTGGTAGGACAGTTTTTCTAACCTCGTTAAATACGTGACTCGTGAACCATTGTTCCCAGTAATTACCGCGACGTGTTGACTGACAGGAACGCACTTATTTGGAGATAAGGAGGGTAAAATGATAGTAGGAATCTGATAATTATTTTCCATTTTTTCAACGTAGCTTCACAATCCAGATGTGTGTCAGCGTGTCTGGCCACAGAATTCCAGAACAAATAGGTAAATGTTTTGTATGCACTATAGACCAAAACTGTGGAAACATCTAGCATGTTTGGCATTGCATTTTAAAAATTACTACACAAATATTGGGGGGAAATGTTTATAAGAATGTTACAAATATCATACATTGGACGATTAAATAAGTAACTGGAGCAACAGTTGAATAAAGTTCCGCAATCTCTAAAAATTGGAAGCGTTTCCACAATTTTGGCCACTAATGTAACATGTCTCACTTAAGATTTAAATTAACATTTAATTTACGTAATTTAAGTAATCCTACCCTAGGACTAATAAATAGCCGCCTACCTGCTTACTGAATTCTCGTCTTTCACCATTCTCTTCAATCTCATTGTGACACCTCTGTGACACTTCCAGTTCTGAACGCTGAGCTTCAGCTAGATAAGATGAAGCAGAAGACTGCCAGAAGGACCCTCTTCCTGAAGTCCAGTCAGCCACAGGAGAACCTCTCCCTGAATATCCTAAAGCGGGTGGGCGTGGCCTGTATGAACCATACTGCCTACCTACGGGTAAGTTGCTCCAAGTGAAACACCAATCGTATGTTACTTGAATAGGGAAAAGGTCCAATGAATTTTCCTGCTTGTACTGGTTTTCAATAGTAACATTTTTATTAACCAATCACAAAGTCTTGCAGTTTTATCTGACGTTACCTGAACATTTTCTGTGCAGCATGAGTCGGAGTTCAAGGACAAGCTGAGTCCCATCTTCATCGCCCTGACCTACAGGCTGGCAAACTCCACCCAGGCTGTGCTGCAGGGCCACATGTCAGCAGTCGCACAGGTGACGTTGTGGGGAAATACGAAGGCAGGGAATAATGCTTCCGTGAGCATGTGTCTTAAACGTGGTCATGTGACTGTGCCTAGACGATCCTTCCTGATGTATGAACGGAAATGGTTTTGGATTATCTAGGGCTGTGGTTCTGGTTCCTGTTCCTACTCCGTGTGTGGAGTTTGCATCTCTCTCCATGTTGTGTGCATTTCTCCAGGTACTCTGGTTTTCTCCTGCAAAGCGTATGATTGTGTACATGCATGTGTGCCCTGTGATGGACTGGCCTCTCATACAGGGAGTCCCCTGCCTTGTGCCCTGTGACGGACTGGCCTCTCACACAGGGAGTCCCCTGCCTTGTGCCCTGTGTTTCCAGGCTCATTCTGACCCCATATTCAAAAAGATGTGTCACGTGTGTGAAATAGATCCTTTATTTTGCTATTTGCACAAGTGCAGGTACATTGGGATGCTTTTCTTCACCTGCCCCATCCTGCTCTCCATAGCTTGGGGGGGGGGTCACAGCCAACAGGCAGCACCCATGGAGCTTGTTCAAGGGCCCACGGACATGTGACCGTTTTGCCAAGGCTGGGGCTTGAACTAGCAACCTTCCGATTACAGGCACTGCTTGTTCTATGCAGGGTTAAGAGGGTCCACAGCCAATCCTGGAAACAATGGACACAAGGCAGGGAATAACTCAGGACAGTGTACCAAACGACTGCAGTGGATGGTGTAATATTATAATTAAAATATGTACGGGTCCTGGAAGGAAGGTGTGGATGCACATTGGTTATTGGCTTTTTTATCTTGTGTTACAGACCCGCATTATATTGGACTGCGGCGAGGACAATGTGTGTGTCCCTGATCTGAGGCTGGCAGCCAAGGCGTAAGTATCTTCTCACCAGTAATGCTCACTGCAGACGCTGTGTCATTTGTCTCTACACGAGTATCCAGGAAACACGATAACGTGTCAGCAGTGGGCAGCGCATCTTGTATACGTCAGAAAAGCCACATCCCTTTGTGTAGGGTCTATGTGTGAATGACTTTCCGCTTTCGCAGTAAGTTCCTGATCGCCTTGACCAAAAATGGCCGAGAGAGACACGCCCAGACATCGTTTGGCCTCGGCCCTGGTTTTCATCCGGAATATATGTTTATGCATCTCCGCTGATGATTTTGTGATTCGCCCCGAAAGGGAAAATGACCGTCTGCTAATTGGAGACGAGAATCCGGCGCTGCTGCTCATTGATGCAGAGAACCGGGGGGAGGGAGCCTACGAGACAGAGCTGCAGATCCACCCGCCCCCTCACACGCACTACCAGGGGGGGCTGAGCAGCAGAGAGGTGACGCCTGCATCCACGTGATCTTCTCGCCCTGCCTATGTTACCTACACCCAGATGTTCTGTCAAAATTCATGCATCACACAATGAAATGACTACAAGATTAATTGGTCAACTAACTGATTAATTGCTACGGTAATTGATTGCTTGATGGATTTTAGCATTTTGTATTATTTCAAATTTGCATCAGCTAAGTTCAAAAGTATTACACAGAAATATAGTCTGTTTCAAATACTGTATGAAATGCAACCTGTAATCACGTTAAAATCTATTCATGCATACAGACTCTTAAAATGTGGTTTCAATTGGAATGCTCTTTTGTAAGATAAAGGTGAAAGAAAAGCATAGAATTGCAACCCCATTCCCTTGAAAGCTCCCAAGTAAATAGAGTGTGACGTCACCAGTTTGAGATTTATGACAAGCAAGCTTTGTTTATACCAAAGGAACTGACCCCACGTGGGAAATAAGGGTGTTTGGCGGATCAGGGCTTTAGTTTTGCTGTCATGAGGGATAAAGATGTGTTCGAACATGCATACGCCTGTGAATGGTTCAGATTAGCATCAGAAGACTAGCTAAGCTGTGTTTTTGGAGTGATACGACTATCAATCTCCACCAGGGTTTCAGTCGGCTAATGTGCTCTCAGAAGAAGGACAATGGGACGGTTGTTGTGATCTGCGATCTGGGAAACCCAATGAGGCAAGGGCAAAAGGTGAAGGCCGGACTCGATGTGCCCTTATTAACTTTGGAGTTACATATATTCATATTCATGCCAGTGCTGACTGCGGAAAGCCAATTTCCAGAGGTGGATAGTTCCGATCCGGAAAGTAAAAATCCAGACCAAGATTTTGTTTCAACCAACCAGTTGAGTATAAAGAATCACAGTCACAGAGAACTCAAAGGGTTGGTTGAAACAAAATCTTGGTCAGGATTTTTCCTTTCCGGATCTGAACTGTCCACCTCTGCCAATTTCCAACCAGAAATATACTTAATGAGTGATACTTTGTGTCATCTTCATTTCTCTTGCGTGCGGTAATGTTCCTTTTTCTATCTGACCTTTAATTTGCTACAGGTGCAGGCAGGTCTCTATTTCAGCGTGGGTAACCTGGGGGACGTGGACAGCCATGTGTCATTCCAGATACAAATAAAAAGGCAAGACAAGTGCCTTCTTTTTTTTTACTGACTTTCTGAGTGTGAGTGTGATGCCAGACTTGTCTCATTCCGATTTTAATCCCCAGCAAGAACAGCCTCAACCCAGACAGCAACCTTGTCGATCTGCCCCTCACCGTCAGCGCCGTGGCCACTCTGGAAATGAGAGGGTGGGTCTTAGCATGTCAAACTTTCAGAAATATCCTCCACATTCCAATTTAAAGTAGGATAAAATATTAGTGCAAGTGTAGAGCTTGGTGCCCTTAGCTCGATCGACTGAAGTTCACCAAAAAATGCAATAATCGGAGCAGGGGTAAAGTAAAAAAATTCTACAATTGGCTCAGGGGTGCGGTAGTGTGGGAGAAAGTTAGGGCGATTCCAGGGGCCCCTAAGTGACTGTGGCCCTAAAAAAATATTACCGTAATTGAATTGGTCTGGGTTAGGGACCCAGTATGATATGCTTCTGTGGGGCCCCTGAGTGACTGTGGCCCTAAAAAATTTTTGTATCGTAATTGAATTGGTCTGGGTTAGGAACCCAGTATGATATGCTTCTGTGGGGCCCCTGAGTGACTGTGGCCCTAAAAATTTTTTGTATCGTAATTGAATTGGTCTGGGTTAGGAACCCAGTATGATATGCTTCTGTGGGGCCCCTGAGTGACTGTGGCCCTAAAAAATTTGTAGCGTAATTGAATTGGTCTGGGTTAGGGACCCAGTATGATATCCTTCTGTAGGGCCCCTGAGTGACTGTGGCCCTAAAAAATTTGTAGCGTAATTGAATTGGTCTGGGTTAGGGACCCAGTATGATATCCTTCTGTGGGGCCCCTGCTTTGGCTAATCAGAAGGAGCCAGAGGAAAAAGGAACCAGACCAGTCTGAAGCACTGCTTCCCCGTTTCGGCAGGGGTTCCTCCCCTGCGGAGTGTGTTCTGCCCATCGCTAACTGGAAGCCAGCGCCACAGCCCCAGACTCTAGAAGGTGTCGGTCCTCTTGTGGAACACGTATACGAAGTAAGTCAAAGTCCAGTCACTTTGTTGATATTTCACACATGTGACACAAAATTGTATTTCTGAGGAGTATCGGACAGCTAGATCAAATGGATTAAAAAATGCACAATAGTGACTCATCAATGCCAGTAAACAGTATATGTATCTAGACAGTATATATAGATTGTGTGTGTGTGTGTGTGTGTGTGTGTGCATGTGCAAAATAACCATATAGTGCAAGTTCAAAGCACAATGGTTTTCCATCCTTAAAATAGCAACTTACTCCAGAGTGTTGGCTATAAAATCTTTCCTGAAAAAGGACTTATGTTAGGAAGTGTGGTTGTGTCTCTCTGGTTGATCTTCCAGCTTCGCAACTTGGGTCCAGCCACAGTCAATGCCAGGGTGCGGGTGGATTTCCCCACCCGTCTGCAGGGGAAATTCCTGCTGTATGTGTTCGCCAATGCCTCAGAGGAATCCCTAACCTGCCACACTAACGCCGCTGATATCGATCCCTACAATGTAAGGATCTCACGCCCATTTAGAGAGTCTTTCTAGTCTTTTATAGAATATTTAACATTTAAATTAATGACGAAACGATCAAATTTCGTAGATGTTTTGTCCAATCACTTGAATTTAGGTTTCTAGAATTAGCCTCGGCACCCAAGAAGACAGATTAGTTCTGCTTTTTATCTTTCCTTTGCTTTAGCTGGTTAAGGATAACGCATTCAATATAACCACTGCCCGAATTCATCGGATCGACAAGCGCGCGGCAGAGGAGGCTGAGCCCCTGCGCGAGGAGACAGTGCACGTGGTAGGAGAATACCCCGCACCCACGGAAATCGCACAAGCCAGTAGCAATTCCAATAACTGCCACCAGAGGGGGATATCTTCCCAAAAATTAAAATGAACTTAGCGCTGCCTTACTAATATTTCAAGCGTTAGGTTACATTATATTAATTATATTATATTATATTAATTAATTGTATATTAATTCTAATTGTTCATTTTACCGACGTATTATATTGCATATTATTAATTTACTACCTATTTTATTCATGAATGGCATTTCAATGAAAGCTGGCTTTGATTAATGCATTTGCTTCACTGATGTGAGTGAATGAATTTTGCTGGCAGAACTGCTCGGGCAATGATGTCTGCTTGAGCTTCGTCTGTGAGGCCAAGGGCTTGGAGATGGGTGGCAGTGCTGTGGTGAAGGTCATGTCCAGACTGTGGGTGCAGACGTTTCTGGAGGTAAGAGCAAATCCGTAGATAAAACAGGAATAGATTCTCAATAACAAAGGGAGGTTCTATGCATTTGGTTAATTTTACATCCAAACGGCAAGTCAGTAAGGATAATATATACCTTTCAAAAATGCTGGAGCTGATGATTTTCAGCGCAACCTTAGTTGATTGCGTTTTCCTTCCTTGTTCTATAAACATCTTCTTATTTTGACATATGCCCCATCTCTCCCACTTTCAAGAGACCCTATGAAGTCTTCGTGCTTCACTCTAAAGCCTATTATGAGCTGGAGAGCATGCCCTCCAAGATCCAATCAGAGGTGCACCTCAGTGGCCAATCAGAGGTGAGACAATGCAGCTTTCCAGTGGCAAACCACTGGGCTTCTTTAGAGAGATATGTGCCGAGATGGAAAGTACACATCCAGACCAAGATTTCGATTCAACGGACCAGTTTAATATAGAGTGTCGCATTCAGAGAGTTCTCAGCTGGTTGGTTGAAACAAAATCTTGGTCTGGATTTTTAACTTTCTGAAACTGAACTATCCACCTCAAGGTTTGAGGGAACATAAGCAGAAGACATAGGGCTCCAAACCCCACAGCACTGCTGTCTTGCCCTTGAGCACAGGGCACATCGATTTAAGTGTGAGAGACTCACAATTATCCCTCTACACAGGTTGGACAATGAAACAGAAACACTGACCAGTGCAGTGTTTGCGGTTTCACGCCTATATATGGGCGGCCTGGTGGCCAATCCTCACTGATCACACGTTCCATCAGTAAGAGCAGAGTGTGAAGATTGAATTCACAGAGCAAAAGCACAGCTGTACATAAATTTCTGCAATCCACACAACATAATGGGAGACATATCAGAGTTCAAAAGAGGATAAATTGTTGGCGTGAGTCTCACTGGCGCATCTGTGACCAGGACAGCAAGTCTTTGTGGTGCATTGAGAGCCTCAGTATCCAGGGTAATGTCTGCATAGCACCATGAAGGACGGACCAGATTCAGCAGGAGTAACTGTGGATGCACGAGGAAGCTGTCTGACAGGGATGTTCAGGCACTAACTTAGATTGTACCCAAAAATCATAAACCCATAACCCATTATTGTTTTGGAGGAGCGAGTCAGGAAACGTTTTCCTCCACCAGCATCACATAGTGACCTGGCCACTGTTCTACAAGAGGAACAATCCCTCAGGCCACTGTGCAGAACCTGTATCTGTCATTCCCAAGACACACTTGTGGTATAAAACCAGGTGTTTCAGTTTTATTGTCCAAACCCTGTATGTGGAAGTAGTCAGATCAATGGCATACTGACATAAGTGCTGGTGCTCATGTAGACCCACACGAAGGTGGTGTGGAGGACCCCTGATGGGGAGAAGAAGGTGCCAGTGTGGTGGATTGTGGTGGCCATCATCGCTGGTCTCCTTCTCCTCGCTCTGCTGAACTTCATCCTCTGGAAGGTACTCCAGTCTATTGTATGTCTCATGCAGCAGGTCTGCACTTTATTCCTATTTAGTATCTTTTTATCATTAAATTCAGCTTCATTGGGCTGTAATTCAAAAAGTGTTATTTAAATGTATGAGCCTTTACAACAGACATTGCATCTCCAATATACCAGACTGCACTGATCGATAGCTCAAATAACACATATTATTTTATTATGTTACTGTTTGCCTGCTTTCCTGTCTATTTTGGCTGTTTTTTTTTTTAATTTCATATGTGTGCAGGTCAGTCACAGTTATAGTATGCTGTATAGTAGCCGGTGATGTGTAAATAAGGGAGAAAAGTGAACAGACAAACCTGAGATATCATTATATCCCGGTATGTATATACAGGTGTATTCAAACCTGCCCGTTCCCCTTATTTTCATGAAATGCTTGCCTTTCAGATCGGCTTCTTCAAGCGCATCAGGCCTCCAAGCGATAACGACGACGTGAATGAACTCGACGCCGAGCAGAGAGAATATTTAGTTGAACAACAGAGAACTTCAACTGACATCTGAGCCGCCTCAGGTGTAGACAGTGAACGTGGTATTTTAGGATGTGTCAGCCAATGAGTGTGTGTTGTTTAATTGTGATGTCATCATTGGTACCCCAGATTCTCCTAATATTGTTGCAGGTTGTTAGCCTGCAATTCTGCAATTTTCCTCAAGGTGTCCCCATAGGCATGCTGGCTTCGGCAATGATTTTACAATAAGCACAGATATTGTAGTTTGTGCAAAACAATTATAGTCTCCTCCATTAATTAACCCATAAGACCAACTCATGTTAATAGACAAGGGTGTGTGTGTGTGTGTGTATACAGGTTTTATATATATATATATATATATATATATATATATATATATATATAAAAAAAGCATAAATAAAAATTGTTTCAAGCAGAGGCACTCCTACTTCCATCAGGTACTGTTTGCCCTACAAGGCAGACACAATGAACATGTCAGGACCCATTCCCACAACAACAGCAGACTAATAGGCGTGGTACATTTAATTAATTTTTATTTGGAACCTGTTTAAAAGATCAAAGCGCAGGACATTTAGAGAAAGAAATGGCCATAGCTGAAGTTTAAAGGGAAAGAAAACAGTGAATGGCAGGACAATCAAATTTATTGTTCAGCTGAAGCGGTGATGAATGCATATCTTTCTCCTGAGAAAATGTGGAAAATGTTGGAAGTGTAATCAGATCTAATATTACGTGAAGCACAGTACAAAGTGTTTCCTTGAAGTTTCTAATTTAGATTAAGCTGGTCAAAACATCAAATAGCATGCAAGGATGCAAAACGTTCTGGACATATTTGTTTTGCAAGAATGGATTAGATGTTGTGTCTGTACTCTGTTAGTTGTTCTTCCTTCCACAGCCTAGTTTTTATTTATGTCTTGCAGAACATTCATTGTTTATTTAGGTGATATTTTGCTTGCAGTAGTTTAATATATAGAAAACTACGATCTTTTTTTATGAACATATATGATTTCAAAGTTCTCCTCATACAAGACACATATACATTAAATTTGTATGGGTTTAGATGATCAATTGAGTATTGGTGGTAAGAGTAACAATTACATCTATATTACTGAACAGAATATTAATGATAATAGATTCCTTATTTAACGAGTTTAGCTAATTAAAATCTCCAGCCCCGACTTTGGCGATGAAGGACAGAAAAAATAAAAAGCAGGAAAGAAAAAACTGGAAAGAACACCAGGTCTCAATTGTGGTGTGTTACGTTACATCCAGAAATGTATCGCTTTATTGCTAAAATGAACAAATGAAACTTGAAACATGTTAGATATTGTTTATTGTCTGTATTCAGGGAACTCAATCAGTGGTAACATTGAACATTTACTTAGCTAAATATTTATTGAGCCATTTCAAAACAAACAACTCACTTTCAAAAAAATACAACTCCTTAAATTAAATTAATAAAACACATAGATTTCTTGTTTTTCACTTCCCTTGATGTGTCACATTAATGGTCCATTCTAGTTTACAGTTTTCAAAACTTTATGTGAATTATTAGATACAATGTGTCATCATATACACTGAATTCTAGGCCATTTTGAAATCATCATTTGTGCACTGAAGGGATATCCTACTAACTATGGCACTGACGTTACCTAAATAGCCATTGTGGTACTTATTGTAAAGGAGGCAATGTGACAATTGAACATGTTCATTTCCTTTCCAGTTTTTCTCCAGTTTACTTCAGATTCATTGTAATGTAGACTAGATACCCACGTTGTTACTTTGAATAAAGTGAAATGATGTTAAATGTGTAGCAATTAATATAATATAATGAAAAGTTTTATATACAATGCAGTTGCCAAATGTATATTGGCTATACCGTAAGATACGGGGCTATATAAATGCACATGGCATGGTTGTGTTCAGTCCATCCGTCTATCCATTTTCTAAACACTTATTGCAGGTCAGGGTTGCAGGTGGGACCTAACGTGTGTCTTGTATATGGATGAAAAAGCGAGTACATGTACATCCGTGTGTATACCGTGAAATGCCTTTATTCTACCAATGCTGCGATCAAGTAAATTTAATCCCACTGCGTATTAAAAGTGAAGGATTTCGTCATCGTTAACATTTTAACTGGTGAAGGGCCGGCTTTGCGACTCACCGGGTATCCAGGAGGGGGCGTACGCGGACGCAGTTCCCCCACTATCCCCTCCCACGTAGGACAATGGGAGTGCGAGCGCGATTGCAGGGGAGTGGGCATGCGAGACAGCGATCTGCGAGCTTTCAGTACCGAGCCCAGAAACAACATGGACGTATGGCCGCTTGCTCGACGATGCTGATGTCGCCGTGAGAATGTCAGCTCTGCCCATGTCGCGTTTTCTTTTACTTTTCCTCCTCCTGAACAACCTCTGGAAAAAAACACTCGCTAAATCCATCCCGGATCTGGGAGCGATTGGTAAGTCTGGCGTTGAGATCGAGCATTAAAAATGATTTTAAAAGACATTGAGATGAATTTTGCGGATGAGGAAATTGATGCTTTTAGAGAAGAAATGCCTTACTTTTTCCCTGCAATGTGCATTAATATTGGCAAGTGGATGGCGTGGTTTCTCGATTATGTAATCGCCGTATTTTATATTGCATTAGATAGTGTCCGTAAGATTGATAACCGTGTACTTAAAAATTTAAATTACACTCTGGAAACAAAGATTTTAATTTGAACTTCTGGGCTGTGGCGTGTTAAATGTTAATATTCGTATGACTGATGTTTAAATGCAAACATCAGAACATAAACAAAATACGTTACAAAGTCAATCAAAAGGGGCGCTTATTGTTATGTCCTTTTAGAGATAATGAGCAAATTTTCTACGCTCGAAATTAATAAAATTTTGCGATTCACTGTGATAATCCTGAACCTTTTATAATGTAATATCCCTGTGCCGACAGATGCATCAATGCACCCAAATATTCCATTATCAGCTTGCTGTTTAAATGTTGGTTGTTTTACCTTGCGTTTTATTTAGCATGAAGATGTTTGTGTGATATGAAAGCGTACCATATTATCTTGGCTTGCCCGGTGGTCTTATTGATTTCACACCTCGTTTTGTTAATTGGAGGGACAAAGAACGGCATTTATTCCATCTTACCTAATTAGACTTTTTTTATATTTGCATATTCCTTAATGTAGTAGATTATTAGAGTAGCTGGTGTATCTCGGGGCTATCGAACCAAACGAGGGCTTAAAGACATTAAGATTAAGTAATTCAGAGTAAGTAAAATATAAATGCGATCTGATTTCACGGTTTGGAGATTTATGGGGTCACAATGTGGCGCCCTAGGCGAGCATCACCCCCCCCCCCCCATCCATCCAAAACTGAGTGGCATAGCTTCGGGTTGAGCACTGGGGGGTTGAAGTCTCCACCCATTTAAGGGGGTCCAGGGGGTTGTTTTGGCTGTTGTGGGGCTTCCTCTGGGTTGGTACTCCGGTTTCTCACTGGACCCCCCCCCCCCCCCCCCCCCCCCCATAATTCACACCCGTGCCTATAGAATTAACCGGGCCTGTCTTATAGTTGCGGTTTAGATCAAAGTTTCTTTCCTTTTGGTGTCCGAGAGTAAATACCAAATCTGACTGAGTTGCTGGTGGTGATGGTGTCCAATTAATTTCCATTATAAGGTCCATCCATTGATCCAACCATCTTCAAACTGCCTTTCCTTGTCATGCTCACAGCTGGAGCATGTATATGGAAGTTCATGCTCTTGGCTGCTCTGGTGTCCTCATTGCATAGAATAATGTTGACTCTGCCATGGCTCCTTGTGTGTGGTATTCCTCTGGGTACTCCAGTTTCTGGATCCTCTGGGTACTCCAGTTTCTGGATCCTCTGGGTACTCCAGTTTCCCTGACTTGTGCCCATAGGCTCTGGATCCCCCCCCCCCCCCTCCCCGGATAGGACAAGCAGTTACCAAAAATAAATGGCTGTTGTTGCTTTTTAAGGGCTTTATAGTAAAACTATGTGATAAAATATTAATCCTATTATAATCATAAAATCACCCTAACTTTATAAGGACTCAAAGGCTTCCTGGCTGGATTCCCATAAAGTTTGAGAGGGCTTTGTGTTTATAGGCTTGATCGTGGGTTTAGGTTTAGGTTTAGGTTTAGCCTACCATGCAGACCTACCATCTACTGGACTAGCGTGATCCCAGCGCTGCCTTCCTCCAGCTGTTTATGTTGTGTTTCAGCCTTCAGCCTCCCAGGTAGACCGTTCATCTTGCCTTCCCTGAGAACTGCTGCAAATCCAACACGCCCCATTCCAAAGGATCAGTGTCAAGCTTAGGCGGCCTACAATTACCACGGTCACGTAACCATATAGCCCTGTTGTGCGTAGGCTGACTGATACTGCTGGTTTGCATCTCTTATTAAAGTTAAACAATCTTTATTTAACAGTGTATACTACAACAAACAAAATGGCTGAACAATAAAATTAAAGGAATCCCCTTTTGCATGCTTGGTGTCCAGATGGCTATTAGCTCAGTCCAACTCCTCATGCAAAGAGCTTCAGTTTGACAAGTTTCAGGCTGAATGTAAGTTTACCTGCAGTTACTTTAACAATGTGTTTTTTATTCCCCTGTATCCTTTGCTGATGGGGGAAGCACTGATTGGATTAGAAGAAGGTTCACAGATAAAATGGCATCTAATCAGAATTCGGCTCTCAGTTTCTTGCAAGGGACTCTTGGCGTAAAGGACCAAGCCTCCTAAACAAAAAGTGAGAAACTAAGCTCAGGCCCAGTCACACAGCTGCCAGCTGAAAGGCTTGCTGTGTGTGCAGGAAAATGCTCGCTAACCCCTAGCATCTACAGAAGCGTACCTGCATGTGTTTAGAAATCAACAGATTTAAACAATGAAGCTTCAATCTCTGCATTGTGGTGCACTCAGCACAATTACCTTATAATGAAGAGGACGTGTCTTTAATATAAATGCAGGCAGAACTTCTGTCTTTCACAAACAGCAGGCAGAGAGCTTATTTTTACCATATAGGGGGAATTTAATTGGTTTTGGTGTTTTTTTTTGTTTTTTTTTTAGGATCAGAGCAGACTGGCTTGTTGGATTGTTGTGAACTTGTTGTATTGTTGTAGGGCCTTTTTATATCTAGATTGAGTCGTCTGTCGTTCTGCACGGTGAACAAGTGACTGATCTAACCAAGCTGTCACCATCTGGAACAGAGAATTCTGGGAAATACTGAGAGAGAGAGAAGACTTCTGTGGAAGTTAGAAGCAAGAGGATGATGAGTCATGTTTGCTTTGAAGTTTTCGCCGTACAGAAACTTTGAAAGAACATGTGAAATCAAGTTCTGCCACCTATATTAAAGTGCCTAATATGATATTTTTTAGGGGGGGGGGGCAGTTGCAGTTTTTGGTCATTACTTATTAAGGTTCAATGTATTCTTAGGCTAAATGTAGTTTGCTTTTCTACTGGATATAGGAGAGATAACAATGGATATTTTTGCAACCTTGGCTGAAAGGATTCCACTTCCCCGCGACTTCCTTCAGGAAAGGAAATGTGTGCGTATTAATTGTGTGGCTTGCGAGTGTCACATTTCAGTGTGTTGTTTTCAAACCCGTCTTACTCACTCTTTAACCTTTTAAAAGAAGAGAACTATCAGAGAACTACCTTGAGCTGGGAGGGAGCAAAAATGTGAATGGCTAAGGGTTCCGGGGGGGCAGTGGGAAACATTGCTTTAAACAAACAAACAAACCGATCATTTCTTTGATCTGAGCGTCGTGTGACTGTAACACAAGCTATCTTTTATAATTAGCACCTTTCACCATGTATAAATAGGGGAAACGGGTGGCATAGTTTACCTTATAAGATTCACGAGTTGACTTTTTGATGGACTGCTACCGGACCTTGTGTTCGGAAAGGTTCAGAATCCCTGCCCTAGTTCAGACTGCCTTATGCCCCTCTAGAAATATTTTTATCGGATTACAGATCACTGTATTTTCCAAGGAAATAGGGGCCAGGTCTTCATGCAGGAGTAATAAAACGGAATCGAAAGAATGCAGAGTCCTGTGATTTTTTCCGATAACAACATATACCCAACTCCAGTCATGCACAGCTCTGCGGAGATCTAGGTCTCTGTCTACATTTCGAACAGATATCTGTGTTAGTGTGGAATTACCATTCGGTGACAGTGCAATTTGGAACAGTCCTCGTCCTATAGTAATTAAATTCCGAGACGTTAACCGAAAATTCACTATTCTGTAATTAATCCCCAAGCACTTGCCTCGCGTTAATTATAATTTGCTGCTATCATTTTCTATATATGATGTCACTTTAAACATTTGGGAGGTGAATCACTTGTCAAGATGTTGAACTCTGGACACCAGAAGAGGATTATCTTCTTAAAAGACCAGTGGGATTTATTATCGCTGATGTTAATCAAAATGAGAAATTACTCAAAGGTTGACAGCTATTTAGGTATGTAACCACTTAACTCATTCCTGGCTTATTTTTGACAAGAAGTAGAATCCGGTTGGTCAGTTGTCACTGGTCGCTTGCAGGATAGGAGAGCCCTACATCCAAGAGGCAGAAGATTGACTTCCTAATGTACCAGAAGAAACCCTCCTCTTTGGGGTGATTTATCTCCTTGTTCTTATGGGACAGTGGGCTTCCACCTCCAAGATCAATTGGAGGGGAACATCAACTTTTCGATGGTACGAGGCTAAAGAAACCGATTTGGCAAGTGCCGTCAGACAAACTGGGACCAGTGACACTGATTCCAGCTGGCAGAACCTGTCACTTCCATTTGTCTTTCTCCTTTCGACACGACACATGTATCCCACAAAGCATTATGGGATACGTTTGGTAATCAGTGTCCCATCGCGGGCACTTTGCTCTTCCCTAACCTCAGTGTTTCAGAAAATCTGTGTCACCGAGTCAAATTACAGCAGTAGGTGGCCAATGAACCTCAGGTAAAATTCTGTGCAGCCCACAGGAAGGCTTTGTGCATCTCAGGACAGCTGCAGAGGACTGTCTTTAAGATAATCAGATAATTAAATTTAATCATATAAATAAGTGTAACTGTCTGGATTTCATGCAATATTAATGTTTCGAATAAAGTGAAGGAGTTTGTATCATTCTATAAACAGTATTTTTTTACACACTAGTCTATCTTTTGTTACTGAATTTGGGGTAGGGACTGAACTTAAGAAAATTAAAATTGAGAGAATCTCTTTTCTTGATTGTCCAGAACTCCTCGTGCTGGACCGACAGCGGGGAGAGTCTGGAATTTGATGGCTAACGGATTCTCCGCCTCGCGCTCTGCTGTGCTTGGCCGCAGGTGTTTTGGCGGGGGCTTGCCTGGCAGACGGGCCATGCCCCCCCCCCCCCCCCCCGTCTGGTCAGCAGGGATTCTCATAGACAGCTTCAGCCACCCGTGTGGTCTGACACGTAGGAACATGTATCTTCATGTAGAAACGCTGTCCTCAAATATCCCCCCCCACTGGCGGACAGGATGAGAATGCTGTCGTGTTGACAGGGGGCCTCATCTTAATGACAGTGTCGAAATCCAGTGCCAGCCTTTGATTTTTCTAGGCATTAAAGCAAAAGACATTAAGTGAAGAACGTTGCATCTGTGGCACTTCTCCGCTTCCTCAGCATGTCCACCAGACACAGCTGGGCTTCCTGAGCAGGGGTTATCTAGCACTTCCTGGCCTTTATAGTTATAGCAAACACAGAAGTCAGGGACGGTGTGTGGCTCAGCAGGCTGGGGAAGCTGTGCCCAGTAGGTCATCGGTTCAAATCCCAGGCTCAGCAGAATGACAGGGACCGTCTGACTCCTGCTTCCGCATTTTACATAAAGAAAATGTAAATAGGTAGGATACAGCGTGGAAATATATAAAAAGGGAATCATGGGGCTTTGAGTGAGCGCTGCTGAATTCACGTTAATTCCACCTTCGGTGGTTGATTCTGCGTTTCCATTATCCTGTAGGAAGCATCCTGTTCTGCTACACCGAGCAATTTCTGTGACCCGTCCGTACCCCCCCTCAAAGCCCCACCCCATATGATTCAAAAGGATTCGTTCTTGCCGTCTCTCCCCTGTCTCTCACTTTCTCCCCGTTTTTACTCCTCCAGTGTCTAACTGCGGAGATGGTCTTTGGTTTGCAGACGCTGTTTGCTGCTCTTCCAGCTGTCCCCTAAGCCTCGGGGTAGAGCTTAGCAAAGTCACGTCCGGATGACTTGAATCTGACATTGCAGTTGACGAGTTTTATAAAAGCATGGAGTATAGTTTAACATGAGCCTGACCCTTCTGTTGCCTCATCTGTACCAATCATGAAACAGCAGTCAATGCCATCTGTTAACTGTTTTCATGTTTGCTCATTTAATGAGTATTTCTACCCATTTGTTTTGAGGAATTCCCCCAAAAATCTAGCACGTTGAATCATCGTACAAATAAAAAACAAACGCTTCCAACATCAAAACCCTGATTGCCACAGATGATTTTCTTTCTTCTCTTGTGCAAGGCGTTTTAACTTGAATCAGGACCTTATTGAATGCCATGCAATAAACATATTTTGTCAGCGTATTTTAATGTTTTATTCTGCATTTAATACCTTCATTTGCCAGCAGGGAAATTAATAAAGATGATTTTTCACTTACCAAAAATCTTTCAGATGTACCGAACACAGATTTAATAAAAGAAAACACGGCAATAAAACAAAGACCTAAAAAGAGTGAGCACTTATTAACTTCTGGTATGCTTTTTCCAGAATCTGGGAGGTGTGATGAGGTAAACTTGCGCAATGAATGTGTTATTAATAATCCGTTTTAAGTGGTGCGGGACGCTGGAATGGGTGAGTCTTCACGCAAGTGGATTGGAATTTTAAGTTACATAGAGTTCATCCCCCCATCCATGGAAACGATACAAATAATCTAATTAGAATAATGAACGCGTTTCTGGAAGGACCGTGTGAATAATTTGATTAATTTAAGCGGACTGTTCCTCTCACCTTTACCCTGTTTCCTCACGGCCAGCTCTGGCTTTATAAGAGACGTGTGGCTTGTAATAGCAGGAGTAAGTCTTGTTGCATCACTTGTTGCACTTACTGAAAGTCATCTTTAAATCATTTTATTTAATTTTGATGCTGTGTACAAAGAACATACAGTCTGTGCATATATATAAGGGCATGAAACATCCATAGCCGACAAGGCTTGAGGGTGAGGTAGGCGATGGGATATTCCTCTACGGACGGGGATGCACGTAACACTCGCCGGAGCGATAAGCGCGGCGATTTCTTGCTGTAACAGCGCAAATGCGTACTTAATGTATTTAGATTTGTCCTGCTAGGACAAGAAGTTACCGTGCATTTGAATATTCATACCGCGAATGAAGTACGAATTAGCCGTATGATGGTTAAAATGCACGATCATTTCTTGTCATATTACCGCAAATGCACATAAAATAAGTTCGGACCTGCGCTTTTACGACAAGAAATTGCCGCACAATGCGTAATTGCGTACCAGTTATGTGCAATCCCATCTATAAATAAGACTAACAAATAGATGCTAACAGATAAATAATGGGTTTGTCGCAGTAATGTGCGAGTGTCAGTACTGTGAAATCAATGATTCATGACTTATCAAAAAAAAAAAAAAATGGAGCGGATACAATCTTAAGAAAGCTATATCCTGACTTATGAACCAGGTCATCACCGTGGAAACCAGAGAACATGTGCTCAGTGCTGGCCAATCCCAAGGCTTGTTTTCCAGGCATTTTGGCAGGACTTTCAGTATCAATAGTACTCAGTGGCTGATGTCCCAAATAGACTTTATAGGGCAGGAAAGTGCTAATCTGTTAAGTTTTTTTTTTTTTTGCATTTCACTGTTGAATAAGCAGAACCAAGCATACATATGAAGGAAAAGGAAATCCATGTTTGGTAACTTGACGTGATAATCAGGAGATATGTTTTTAATGATTTATCCATCCATCCATCCATTTTCCAATCAATTATCCATTAAATAGTTGCCAACAGTGTCAACTTCAAGATGTAACCGGAAACTTTGTGTTTATAGAAATGCAGTGTATATTTTGAGTCTAAAGTTATGTCCCCCCCACCCCCCACCCCCCCCCTTTTCTATTCACAGAGGTGCTGATCAAAGTTCAGGTTTTTGACAACAGTGACCTTTCACCTCTGGCGGGTGCTGCTGTCGAGATTTACGGGAACCAGTCCACGCTGGCATCTAGCAAGGCTGGCAGCGATGGTGTCGTCATGGCTACCTTCGTATACCGTCCGGGAACGCGGGTGATCGTCACCGCAGCTAAACAGGGCTACGTCACCAACTCGGCCCCCTGGCATGCTAACCGTGTCCCCTGTAAGTCACTTTCTCACTTTATCTCAGTAATGCTTCATTTTTTGGTCTCTCTCTCCTCTCTCTCTCTCTCTCTCTCCTCTCTCTCTCTCTCTCTCTCTCCCCAATCACAAAATCCATAAATAATTACCATTAAACACCAGTTTTGTAGGTTTGATTTTCATTAAGCTCCAGGTTTAGGGTTTGTGTGGCAGCCAACGCTTCTGCGGGTAGGAAACAGCTGTGATTTGTCTCATCTGTTGCCAGCACCTTTTTAACTATGAACGTGCTTTCAGCTTCTACGCCCAGTGATGTTTTTGGCCGACAGTCACCACCTTCTCGCGTATTTACCAAGCCAGCAGATCTACTTACTGCTGCGTTTACACTTTCAAAAGGCCCAAGTGCCTACGTTCATTATCTCCTGAGCACGAACGTCCTTCTGGAATTTCTGCTCTACTTCGAAGCATATTATTCAATAACCCAAACCAGGATTACTGCCCAAGTCTTCATTACGCACCACAGAGTGACTCAGCCCACCTGATGAGTGTTTCAGATGATCTTGGATGTGCTTCTCTTTGAAAGGACTTGCGGGACCGATCCTTAAAAACAGATCAGCAATGATCGCTAATAAAATTTCTGGTTATGCGGCTCTAAAGAGGATTTCTTTTTCAAAGTTCCTGATTCTATGTAAAATATCACGTACGCTGCGTGTAAAGGACGTCAACATGACATGGTCTGTTAATCCCAAGCTGGTTGGTGAGTTGCTCTGCCGAACTGGATCGGTCTCACCAGCAAGCACTGCAGCCACATCACCAGCAAGCACTGCAGCCACATCACCAGCAAGCACTGCAGCCACATCACCAGCATATCTCATTCTTATAATGGCCTGCCATTCATGGGGGGGGGGGGCTTCACTAGAGTGGTCCCTCTTTAGTGCTCTTTGAAAAGGTCTTTGAAAATTCCTCTGCTGGATTTCATCCCATCACAACGTTGCAGTGATAGCTGACAGACCTATTGCAAAATCAACTTCTAACCAATCTGAGCACCTTTTTCATTACATTTCTGTTACATTTCCTATGTAAAATATGAGTAATATTCCTTCCCGCTTCCCCAAGAAACTGCTCAAGTGATTCACTCATGCATGAGTGTTTGTTGGACACGTGTTTCTCGTCAACAAATACCGATTTGTCGAGGCTTTGGGTTCACTGTTCTGTAGATGTTTCGGGGCTTGTTTCTTTGTGCCTGGCGACAGTCATACAAAGGGCCTTTGCGTGTGGTCAGGGCTTGGCTGAAGCAGGGCTGCCGCTCCGTAGGAGACCTGAACGCAAGCCTGCCCAGCAGATGGTGAGATGGAAGGCCCAGGGTTGGCGCCATGAAGGTGCATGCGGGGTGCATTTCCTGTGAGAATCATGAAGGAAACCAGATCAACATACCTTTGGAATCAAAGGGACTAGAAGGAGCACGAGGAGGATTCTCGCTGAAGGTGTTCAGCCAATGACTTTTAGACGCACTTCTTAGCCAATATCTGCAAACTCCCAACAAATTATGTTCAGCCTCTCTCCAGGTTACGATGAGGTTACGTTCCGATAAACCTATCGTAAGTCGAAAATATCCTAAGCTGAAAATGCATTTTTATACAGTACACCTAACCTAACAAACATCATAGCCTAGCTTAGCATGCCTTAAATATCCTTAGAATTAGCCTACAGTTGGGCAAAATCATTAACACAAAGCCTATTTCATAATAAAGTGCTGAACATCCCAAGTAATTTATTGAATAGTGTAGCCTACTGAAAATGAAAAAACAGATTGGAATTGGAATACCCATCGTAAAGTGAAAATATCGTAACACAGACCATCGTAACCCGGAGAGCGTCTGTATTGTAATTTGTGATGCTACAATTGGTTGCTCTGTAAGCAGCTACACTTGTGAATTTTTTAGATGGGTGTTTAATGTATACAGAAACCCTCAGTGACATATGATGCGGGTTGTGTTACACGTAATTACTCCTGAAGTACGAGTATATTTATAACTCGAAATTGCAGTCTTGCCAATCGCTGTAGTAGAATTTTAATTTTACAATTTTTTTTTCCTTATTCTTCTCTCCGTGCTTGTCGGCTTCGCAGCTCCATTCAGAGGCACCATTGCCAGTCGAGGGAAAAGCTCTTAAACGTTAAGCTTTTGAGGAGCAATCCTCCTCGATTCGTTATCTGCCAGCTGACATTTGACATACTGCCCCCTTTTTCTGCGTGAGGTACGTCTGCTCTACGTGAACGGGGGGGGGGGGGGAACCCCAAGAGCCTCGCAAGCACAGAAACAAAGACAGACTTGGCAGGCGCAGCCTAGAGAGCGGGTCATATTCAAGACCCCCCCCCCTCACCCTATTGGTGTCGAAACAAATCTGGGTTCCACTTTAGCCTATAACCATTCTGAAAGCGGCTCTCCCTTTAATTTGGGCTGCCAGATCCTGGCAACGAGAGATTTAAGGTTTCCCTCACTACTGTGCTTGTGGTTTGTCTGGACAAGGACGTGTTTATACCTGTCGGGTATCGGTGGGGGTGAGGAAATGCTACAGCCCTCCCTCAGTCTCACGCATGAGTTGGCTGGAATTGGATTTGTGACTAAATACTTCAGTAAATACCCAGCTGTATCATTACAAACAGCGCTCGCAGAAAGTCTTGGGACTCTGTCTTAATTCTGCAAAATAGCAAATTTATTGGTTTTCTAACATAAGTCCATTGACAAGCAATGTTTAATATATCTGCACGTCTTCCACACAGACATTTTCTTTTTATGAAGCGTCATAATTTTTTTTTTGACTGACTCATTCAGTCTCGATGGGCCGAATGGCCTCCTCTCGTTTGTATAGTTCTTATGTTCTTATGTTCTAATTCTGTTCTTGCTGTTTTGATATTATTTGCAATTGTAGTCACCGGCTCCCAGAGGGATATTAAACAGAAATGTTTGGTGCTTTATCTTATTGCAAAGGTGTTACTAATTAAAAAAGCGCTCAATGAGACTGTTTGCCAAAGAACTTAAGTCATAACAGCTCTTTTAGAACGATAATTTGGGTTTAAATATATTACTAGTTGAATGTTTTACTTCAAACGGATTGTTTCTAATGTGATGTGTGTGTGTGTGTGTGGTTAACAAATGAATACAGTATGAAAAATGAGCGTCCCAAGACTTTACGTCTTGGAAGGCATAAAGTTGATAAGTAGGTAGTTCATCATGACATTCCTGTTTCTTTCAGTATATGCCTCCGTCAGCCTCTACCTGCTGCCTCAGAGGCCGGCCACGCTCATCCTCTACGACGACGTGGTCCAGATGCTGCTGGGATCACCAGGTGAGAGCATCTTCCTGGATTGAGGCGAGGAGCATCCTGTCCAGTAGATTTAATGGATACTCAGAAGCAGCTGGCAGGAAGCGGGCCGGTACTATGGGTATTCAGCAGTGTTTCCCTCGTTAAGGGCCCCCATTAAATGCTGATCCTGCGACTGTCGCCAGCCGGAAACCAAAGTAGAGAATTTGCTGGAAAACGCGAAAGCTGTGATCGTTTTTTTTTTTTTTTTTTGTTATAGACCATTTACGAGATTTTGTCGCATGAGCTTCAATGACGATAAATATCTTGAGTCTCCAGCTGGTTATTTTAGCGTAATTAAATTAACTGTCTGAATGTTTCTGTACCCTACAATGTCATGTGCTTCTGTGGCTAAAAAGCAGGAAGGATAGGATTCGGATCAACGCTTGAGCTATGGAGTGTGTGAGCTCTTTGGGAATTTTAGTTAAACAAGTAGATATTTAAAGTAAAACAAATATAAATTTACATTAAGTAATTCTCTTGGGAAGTCGGAATACATGTCAGATACTGTGTTGGGATCTTTAATATAACTGCACTTTAATATAACGGCACAGCTCGAGATGTTTTTGTACGTTTCTGAAGATAATTTAAATCCTCTGACAGTTGAGGTAGCAGATTGTACTAGGAGGGTTGAGAATGCATGTGCATATTATAACAAAATCAATAAGAGCCACGTAACAGTAGCGGCTAGAGTCATCCATCTGCATGCAAAATGTAAATATCGGCATCTTATCTGCATTGGGGGGGTCGAACCAAGTGCATAAAATCCTGTGATGGAGAGCAATGTCAGAATCCAGGATTACTGATCGCAAAGGGTAATTGAAGCTCGGTGTGAATTTCCTAATGAGGTAGTGAAGTCTTTCTCTCGCTAACGCTTAGTTATTCAGTGTTTATTTAATTTCAGTGTCCTTGAAGGCACATGTTCCGCTCTTTTTTTTCCTTGTACGAATTTGGTTCAGGTCGTTATAAATTGCAAGGTTACATGTGAAATTCAAATTAAGATAGCTAAGTGTTTCTTTTTTTTCAGCAAGCAGTTGTCCGTATGATACTTAATTTGCAACTGCACTTGGTGTGTTGGGGGGGGGGGGGGGGTGTTTCTAGGGAGACAGTGGCACAATGCTGAGGGTGGGGGCTTTGATTCGGGGGGGGCATCTGTCAGGAGACAGCCCGTCACATCCGCCATCCACGTGCTCTTACTGCAGATTTGACAGGCCGTGACGAATAAAGGCTTACGACTCATAATGTGACACAGCATCATACTCGGTAGATGTTTCGAGGGTGTTCAAAAGGAAATGTGCCGTAATTGTCACAGACAAACAGCTCACAGAAAGCTTGAACTGCTCTAAGCACTATTACATCCAACTCGAATGCTAATATATTGTTCATGGATTTCCTTGGCCCACTTTAGGATGCCGTGGAAGGACTTCACTTTCATATGTTAATGAAGCAGAATGCCAGGAACTCAAGGCCCGCGCCATTACAACTAATATTAGCGTCAACAGCTGTAGACGTTATTATCCTAGTTAGTGGACATTTAATTTCATTAGTGCCTTAAATGGGAGAGTTCTAGGACTGTGAGAGACTTCCATCTTAACATACATGACGCAAGTGTTGGACTATTAGTCGGTTATTTAAAGATCAAATATCTGAAGCAGACGGATGATTACAAACATCTCACCACAGGAGGATTGATTTCAGGGAGGTGGATAAGGATGGACAACCCAGTCACAAAATGAATGAATGAAAGGAAGAGGTGACGTGTCGAAAGGGTTGGTGTGTGTGTGGGGGGGTGTTCTTTTGATGGAAAAATGTGTCGAACGTTAGGGAGAGGAGGAAAAAAATACAGATTAAACAACAAATTTTTGGGTCTTAGTGCATCATTCGTGGATGTCGGGGAGCTGCAGTCAGTGTACAGGAGACTCCAGGAAGTTGACTGTGATTATATCGCCGCTATTGTGATGTCATTTCCTTTCCCTGTTTACACGACAGGGTAAGTTAGTTGCCGTGACTCCGTCTGTATCACCTGAAGAATTTTGCTGAAGAGAATTGGCTTACTGGGGCTCGATGTGCAGGAAGAGGCCGAATTACCCACGGGTCACGTTTCAAAAAAGGCATTTAATTTGCCTTGTGTATGTAGGATTGGCACGTTTCTCAAAATAAGCGTATGACTGGTAGCGGTTAGGTTTCAGGTGTGTGTGTGTGATTTGTGATAACGTTCCGTCTTTCTGCCAGCACTTTATCGCCAGTTTTGCTCGTATTTGCCTAGAAGGCTGCAGGTCTGCAACAGAAACCAATACAGCCACCGATATCGCTAACCCAAAACCGAGAGGGGGGAAGTCGGCCAGCCGAAAAATGGATCAGTAGGCATGTTTAATGCATGTGAGAGGGCAATAAAAACTCCTGGAGAGTAAACTTAAAAGCATTGTTTCGGTCACTGCATTTTTTTATTCTGGTACTAACAATAATGAAAACACTGTGTTTCTGTGAATATTATATGTTACCACTGGGATGGAGAGCTAATCCTGCCAGCAGGGTGTGTTTAAGATTAAGGGTAGACCCACTTTCGGGAAGCACCAATCCCCCCCTTGTTCGTGCTTAATGCTCTGGGCTGGATCTCCTTTAGGGTGAACAGTGCACAGGCCCATCGTCAGATCTGAGCCTCTGACCTTGCACTGCATGCTTTGTACCCTTCCCGGGGAGCACAATGGGAAGAGGCGCCGTAGACGTGAACGTGGCAGGTCTTTGTGGTTTTTACGGCACTGCCAGTGGCCCACTGTCAAAGGCCTGGTCCTCTTCACACTGGGCTGACACTGACTGTGCTGTTCCACTGTGAGAGTTCTAGAACCATGTGGAAATGTTTTCTGAAATTCTACCATAGAAATAATTAATATATATGAATATAGAGCAGGGTTTCCCAATCCAGTCCTCGGGAACCCACAGATGATCCAGGTTTTTGCTCCCTCCAAGCTCCCTGCCAGACAGTCCACATTTTTGCTCCCTACCAGGAGCTCGGAGGGAGCAAAAATGTGGACTGTCTGTGGGTCCCCGAGGCCTGGATTGGGAAACACTGCTACAGAGAGGGTAAACGGTCATCAATGGTGGGAAGACCAGTAACCATTTATCTCCCCTCATGGCAACATATGATGGGACACATGCAGTAAGTTGATGCCCAGTAATGTAAACTGCCTGCCCCGTTACTCTGATCTGTGACCTACTCTGGTCCAGTGGGAAGGAAAAGCATCCAATGTCTTGATGCATCTGTCAGGGAAACACTTGGAAGATACAGAGCTGACAGAAAGTCTTGGGAAGTTCCTGTAAAATGACGTTCTGTAAAAATGTCACAAAGTCATTGATTGCAGCTCTGTTTCTGCCATTGAACTTTTTAACTCAGACCAGCTCCTTTAGAACTATAATGTATGTTTCAATTCATCAGTTTTACTTAAAACTACCAGATGTGTCTAATGTGATATTTATTTTTTGTAAACAAATGAATAACATAATGATTTAGTTGTAAAACCAATGAATTTGCAGTATCTTTCCTGTATAAAGCAAGTGTCCCAAGACTTTCTGTGTAAGATCCCTCTTTTAAAACTGAGCCTGTTGCTTGATTTTAAGGGTAATAAATGGATGAAGCCTTTGATATGTGTGACTTTCCTCTGAGGTAGTTTGCCTTTAAAGGTTGCAGTTCTCCACAGCAGCCTTCGGGGGCGGCTCTAAGAAACTGGAAGAATCTCTTGACCTCACTTCCAGTCTTCTGCCTCCCAGGCATCTGGACTGTTCTGCTTTTCCCCTCCCCCTGGCACCGGGCCCCCGGCGCTGGCGAGTGGCAGGCCCTCTTTTGGAAGAGACCCCTCTTGAGGTCCCTGGCCATCTGAAGGAGCGATTCAATGGCTCATAGTTCTGAGACTCCAACTTTGGATTCGACGAGGGCCTGGGAACAGGTCGTAGATGAATGAGGGACAGGAAGTAACTATGGGAAATACCGCAGGAAATCACGGCCTCATTCTGCAGGGTAACCGTATACAAAACAGAGAGGCGCGGTACCTGCCGCTGTGAGATTGCAAGGCTACAATATTTCTGCTTCCCTTTGCACATTTTGGTGGGGGGGGGGGGGGGGAACAGCCTAGGAAGAGATTTACTGACTTGTTCAGGTTTTATAGATGAACACGCGGAACAGGGATGTGTCCGTTCAGAGGAGCGTCACTGAGCGATCGAGAGGCCGTATATAAAATAGCCGCAGAGCACAGAGATATGCGGCTCGCACAGCTGATGGACCGGTCCCAGTGTGCAGCTGTGGCTGGTTAAGACCCCAGGAATGTACACACTCCCTTTGCTGTGGTCACAGGGTCCCGGCGTCCAGCGTGCTCTGTGTTGGATGGTAGAGGATCGTTGGCTCACAGAGGCCTGTCAATGCAGCTGATACTGAGAGAAACTCAATGCATGTGCAATGTTTTCCAAAAATGTTATCGTCAATTATTTTGCGGTTGAGTGTATCGAGGATTGACCTAGATATTACGTAATCCCCAGCCGGTCCGAGCAGATTGGAATTTTTCGGTCACCCTCCCGCACAGTCAAGCTCAGAAAGATATTTATGCCAGGGCGTGTCCCCCAAGCGAGCTCGATGGGCCGAATGGCCTCCTCTCGTTTGTATAGTTCTTATGTTCTTATAAATTATTTCTCACAAGAAGGCTGTATTATGCTGTCAGCTGTCAGCTTCTTTATTCTTTCGTCAAGCTCGCTGCGGGGAACCTAAATGGCTGGGGAACATTTTTGACCAGTGTGGTGGAGGTGTTTGTTACTGTTGTTGTTAACTGTATTTGCGTCGTTCATTAAATCGCTCAGCTGGAAAGAAGATCAGCAACAGGAAACAAGCTGTTCCTGAAACAACTTTGCCTCTCACAGGCCGGGACCTTCCCCCATCGTGTCGCCACTCTTGTCACTAGCTAGGAGACACACTGGGTCTTTATTAGAAACAGACGTCACTTCAGCCTGGTCTCTGTTAGCTGTGGCAGCACAGCTGGTGGCAATAGGGCCCAGCGGAGACGACCTCAGCTGACCGCAAGCGGCTAAACGTCACGGCCCTTAGGTCTAAATCTTTGGTCTCCAGATCACTTTATTGATTTTGTTTGAAATTTTAATGTCTCTTTTTGGTATAACACTCTGTTAGACTCAAATCCGAACTTCGCCAGTCAGGTTAGTCGATCAACGGGGTCACTGTCACTGTCACTGTCGCCAGAAGTGGACAGTTCAGGTCCAGATAGTAAAAATCCAGACCAAGATTTTGTTTCAACCAGTTGAGTATCTGTGCCTGCGACGGGCACAACAAAATCTTGGTCTGGATATTTGCTTCCTGAACCCGAAAAGCACCTCTGTGGGTCTCTAGAAAAGCTGTTGTTATAACACAGGGCACATCGCATCCCTTCATCATCAGGACAACATCACAAACAGACCCTCTGGCCAGTAAGATTTACGTATAAAAAGTCATTCATTCCCTTGATCTTAAATGCTTCCAAATAAGCCTTTGTGATATTTGATGATTTTAAACCCTTATTGTGTTGTATAATGTTGTGTTATGCACGAGCTGTGTACGAGGAGTTTGTTAGTTTGTAATAGACAAAGTTTTCTTGAAACTTGACGTTCACAGAACGACTTTCCCGTTGTCGTACGGCATGTTTACAGTTCTAATGGAGTCACAGATACGCAGTTCGAAAGGCGAGTAAGACACCAGGGTCAAATGAAATACAAGCTCGACGACTGGAGACTTGGGTGATTTAAGATTTACTCTCTGTGGGATTGGTGCTGTGGTCTTGCTCCAATGTGGGGGGGGGGGGCTGTGATGCCTTGAATATTGAAAGAGATTGGAGGGGAGACGGAGAAGCAGTGGAAGGGCGGCATGGAGACAGAAGCAGCACTGTCTAAACAAATCAGACAGGAGCAGCAAGAAATGGTAATTGGTCAAGACAACTGTGAGGATGGTGGGAACAGATGTGCTTTTTAAGCTCTATGTCTCCCTCTGCAGTTCAAGTCTTTCCTGGAGCCTGTAGTCTGTAGATTAAACAGTGTGTGTTACTGATTTGAAGTGCATTTAATTATTATTATTTACATTGAGTAGAGCTGAGCCCTGAATCGTTTCTGATGTTCTGTCTATGCTTCCAATTACCCTTTTGTAGCACATCCATACAAAGAATTTTCCCCTCAGTGTCAGGTGATGATTAAGAGCAGGGCTGGTTCTTTTTTTCCTATATTTAATCTTGTGGGGGTATTTGTTCATTCTGTCCCTTTCTGCCATTCCAGGAGGCAGAATCCAACCTTGGGTGCAGTTTCAGAGGAAGGCCATCCCACTGTCCCTCAACTCCTCCTACACCAACCTGGTGGCTATGCTGACGGCGGCCAAGAGCCAGTACGAGATGGGAGGCTTCCCCTACCCACTGGGCCGGGAGGGCAATGGCACAGGTGAGGGGGCGAGGTACAAGGAAAGGTGGGGCGGGGGCGTGGCACAAGGAAAGGTAGGGCGGGGGCACAAGGAAAGGTGGGGCGGGGGCGTGGCACAAGGAAAGGTGGGGCGGGGGCGTGACACAAGGAAAGGTGGGGCGGGGGCGTGGCACAAGGAAAGGTGGGGCGGGGGCGTGGCACAAGGAAAGGTGGGGCGGGGGCGTGGCACAAGGAAAGGTGGGGCGGGGGCGTGGCACAAGGAAAGGTGGGGCAGGGCCTTTAGGGAAGGAAGTGAGCACAAGCAGCAGCTTGTTGGTCTGATTGGTTTAATGAAGTACTTGTGTGCTTGGCTGTAGCCGGAGATGGCGGCTGGGTGGAGCTGACAGCGGTGGGTGCGGTCAGCACCCGCCTCTCCACCCGCGACGGCAGCACCCTCCACGTGTCGGACCCCGTGCACGTCTCCGTCCCGCTGCCCCCCGACACCCCCCTCAAGGGGGCCACCAGCGTGCCTGTTTGGAGATTTGAAGCCAGCACAGGTGAGAGCTGCCGCGGCGAGGGTCATGTGACTGTGATGGCCACACCTCCTTGGCGGTTTGGATTATATCATAGTAATCATGTATTGGTTTGTCAATAGACATAAACAGTCCCTTGGGTCAGTCTGTGGCTAAGTGGCTTAGCATGCTGGCTGCGTCCAAATTCAGGGGTTGCATCCTTCGAATGAAGCATCAGCAAAGCTGCAGCCTTTGGAGACCGAGTCCTTTGAAGGTTGAGCAGAAAGCCTGGTCAAACGGCCTGGTCTACAGATTATTCCCGCCCTCACCCTGGAGTCACGAAGTGGGACACGCCCACTTTACCTCTGTGCAGTGGGTTTTGTTGGGCTGCACAGGATCCATCGGGTGAATCCTTTGCGACTCGGCCAAAGATGGACGCTTTTCTAGACTGTATTTGAAGGATCCTTTCGAAATGGGACAGCCTTGTTGCATCACTGTCACACATTCAGTCTTTGAATGCAGCTTTAGAAGGACGCAGCTCCTCAATTCGCACACAGCCATTGTGCCTGTGATCAGAAAGTCAAAGGTTCAAATCCCAGAGTTCACAGAATGAGCAAAGCCCTATTACCCCCAATTGTTACTGGGATTGTTTGACCCCCACTATCTGTTTCAGTAAAAGCATCCACTAAGTTAAATGTGCCTGCTCATCCTTTAGACTGTGTAATTGTATGTCAACTAAATTTTCAAACCCATGTCAACAGAGATTTTTGGGTTGCATGCACCCTTGGTCCCAGTGTCACAAGGAGAAATGTTCTGATTCGTACTGGATATCTGAGGAGCATAAAATATACACACCCATCTATCTTCCATCCATCCATCTTACCCAGCACAGCAGTGGTATTGAACGTTGACAGGGCTTCCCTAAGGTTGATTTGTTTGCCCTGATTCCACCCCTCTCCCTCACACACACACACACACACACACACACACACATACACACACAGACCACAAATAACCTTGAATTATTTTAATTACTTATTGTATCATGTGTACAAGCATATAATGTGTTCAAATAGGTCTGCTTCAACCTCTAACCCCCCAAAATAGTTCTCTGTTTTTTCTTTCCCCTCACTTGCCCCCCCCTGCAATTCCTTCATGCTCCTGGAGGGGAGGGGGGGTGAGTTATGGTGAACCTTGAGCCTATGCTGTGAAACCCAGGGCACGAAGCAGGGGACACCCTAAACCAGGAGTATAGTGAATGCTCTCTTTGACTGAAATTCAGCTATCGATATTGGTAGCTTTTATCGAATTGCTGATTGTCTTCTGTCAGTTTATCACTGACGCTGTGAGAAAGCAGCCCTGCTCTGGACGATGGCGACGGGCTTGCGGCGACTTTAAAGAAACCGCTGACCACCTGGCTGCAATTTAAACGCGGGGCTACGGGACACGCCGGCGCTCCTTTTATTGTTCGGGGAAACCTCGTTTAATGTGGACCCCCTCCCGCGGTGAACATGACAGACAGATGGCAGGCAGGGGGAGAAAGGCCCGCTAATTTGAGGTTTGGGGCCGTCGGCGCGTTTCGAAGATGCTGCCATCAGCTTTTCCTGTCCGGACCGCGGCGCCGAAGGGTTAAAGCGCCCCAGCCGCAGCGCGTGCCTTCGCCCGGCTGAAAGGCCCGTTATGCGAGAGCCTGAAGGCTTTCAGAGAGGCCGCACCAGAGTTTTCCACATAGTGGGGGCTTTTGTGCATCTCCCTTCAGCTTGGAGAAATGAGAGGCTCGCCAGACTGGGCCTCTTCAGTGTTTGCAGCCTTCCATCCAAATTTCATTTTGAAGAATCCGATTTAATCTGAAGAATCTCATCACGGTTCCCTATGCCTTGTGGGATGAATGAAATGCGTTTCCCTGCAGATGTTCACATCACACTTATCTGCTCAGCGGTATGGAGTTTGTTTAGGCTGAGCGCTACGGCTTTAAGTTAGTCGACAGTGGAGGATTTTGTGGACGCCATTTTCGATGTGTCAGTAAACAAAACGGCCTCTTGAAGCTGCTTTCATGCTGTTGCATTTCAGCCTGGGGGGTCCATAGCTGTTTGTTAATCCTTTGCTAAATTCCCAATTTAAGCAGAGGGAGAAGTGATGTTTAAAACTCCGTCCACAAAATAGCAGGATGCTGTAATAATCTGGCCTGATTCGGCGATAAATGTGGTGTAAACTCTGCGAATGGCGAATAAATTATCCCCACCTTCCTGTTTTTTGTCGTAGGGACACTGTTGCCATGGTAACCTGCTCAGTTACAGAAAAGGGTGGAAATTAGTGGAGGGTAGGTGGAAAGGAAAGGTGGAAAGAAGCTGTGTTTCTGTGGTGTTTTGAGGTCCTAAAAAATGCCCATTTGCTGTCCCTGGGGGATTAATACCACAATCTGTCTTTCTATTGACTGGATCTTTCACTATCAACTTGAGTAGCGCAGTTAGTAGTTTTAAGTAGCTCAGTGATCGGGGTGGGTAATGCCATCAGAGCTCAATGTCAGCCCCCTCGTTAGTCCCTCACTCTCCCCCACCCCTGCAAATTATGCTGTACACCCCAACCCATGCAAGCATAAGTTGAGTATATTTTATATAGCTTCTGTAGCTCAACAATGCATAGGTTGTGGGTTCGAATCCCAGGGTGTATAACACAAATTGTACCCCTTGTCTGTACTGTAAGTCGCTTTGGATTAAGGTATCATATAACCGAATAAATCTGTTGGAGTGAGAGGAACCTTTTGCCTTTCAAGTCAACAAAACAGACACAGGGAGGATTTATACATTTATATTTATATATTTGTCCGTAAGGTGACAGTGCGTTATCCTGAGCTATACGTCAGACAGGAGATGGCAGCATAGCAGAGCAGCAGCGTGACCGAGGTGGATGACCGGCCGATTGGGGCGGCCAGACTGGCATTTACGTTCCGTTTGTTCCCCCCCCCCCATCTCTCTCTCTCCCTGCATAGTGACTCTGTCCCCTTTCATAACACATACTTAATAAACCACAAGGCAAGCTCGCCGTAAGATACCCAATCTGTCAGATAGGGGGCGCTCAGGATACCGCATCACACCTGCCTTTTTATCCCATCTAGTCCGGATAAAAGGCGACTTCATTCCCATCGCCTCCTCTGGCTCCTCTTTCCTAGCTGTTGGATCGAGCCCATGGTTTTCGAGTCCGCTAACTGCCCGGAGTTGCCGTTCGAGACTTTTCGTTTCAGCGGGCCCTGCCACGTGCAGAGCAGCTCGAGATGGGAATTAGTATTCAGTGTGTGTCTGTGGGCAAAAACTGGGATACTGGCGAAAGAGCACAGAGCTAGCGAGAAATCGAAATGCGGCGTTTCCGACGGCGACCAGGGCCAGCATCTGGGTCGGTTATAGAAACCCCCTCCCCATTGTGCGTAAAAAAATATCCAAATTGGCACTTTCTTCTATTAGAAAGGCAGGGCTGTATTTTATCATTAGGACTCTGGAGTCAACGTAGAAAGACTGTTGATTTTCATTATTATAACTGAAGCTTTGTGACTGGAAAACAGGAAACTAAGTACTGCTATACCTGCAGGCCATACATTTATATCAAGCTTAAAATCCTGAAGAAGGCCCTCTTCCCCACAGGGTAATGAGACCTTCCTCTACTGCCGCTCAAACAGTGCCCTCGTGTGGCCGGGGTCTTAAATAACATGCAGAGCCCCTATATTCAGGACTTCCATCTGCTGTGCCTTTCCTTCTCACTCTTATTGAATGCTGGATTTTTTTGTAATCCAAGGAGTATTTTAATGGGATCCCACTGGGATTCGTCACAGCAGAGGATATGAAAGAGCTTGGAGAGAGGAAGACGGTCGATTGAGGGTTCGGTGCCGTGTGGCTGAAGCGAGAGTAACATTGACTGTTAGGTTTTGCTTAGGCTGCAGCTATTATCAGGTCTGACTAATGGACCTGCTGTGTAGAAGCTGAGAAGCAGGCATGGGCTGCAAAAGAGACGCACGTCCCTAATGTCATTCTTTTGGTATTTTAATTCTTCAGGAACTACAAAAGAAGACGGCTCTCCATACATAATACTGAGGGTCGCTGTTCACCATCCCCTCATAGATCCCCTCATTTCTTATTCATATCAGAATCGACTATTAGGACTCTATCAGGAGTGCAAACACCGGTGTTGGGCATTTCATGTCAAGAAGCTACAAATCCAGCCCAAGATTTTGTTTCTACCAACCAGTTGTGTGTAAAGAGTCACAGTCACAGAGTACTAACCTGGGGCCTGTACTACGAAGCGGGGTTACTGTCTTATCGGGGTAACTTGTCGGATTTAAGGTAGTCTGGGCAAAATGTAAGTGAACGAATATATAGTCCATTTAAACGGTGGTACCTTAAATCCAACAAGTTAACCCCACTTCGTAGTACAGGCCACTGGTTGGTAGAAACTGAATTTTGGTCTGGATTTGTAACTTCTGGACCCGAAATGCCCAACACTGGCAAAGAACACTAAATTAACACTCCGGCAACACTGGCAAAGAACACTAAATTAACACTCCGGCAACACTGGCAAAGAACACTAAATGAACACTCCGGCAGTGGGATTCCAGCCTATTTTCTTAGACGTGTCAGTGATTTACTTCGATTTAATATAAAGGCCTCCTAGACTGGATGTGTTTGAAGGTGATCGACATCCTTAATGTAACTGCTGGTTTTGACTTCCCTGGTTCCGCGCTCAGGAATGAATGAAATTAATTTCATCCACCATCCTCCTATATGAATCCCTGTATCAGGAATAAAGGGTTTTAGATTTATTTTTACCACATCTATCAGCACTGGAAGCAATCAAGAGCCTTTGCAGACCGAGTTTATTCTTTGCTTTGATTTTAGGGATGGGCAGGGGTGGGTATGAGAGGCTGTTGGGGATACATTTATAGAGAATAGTGTAGTTATGAAATTGCCAATGGAAGCCAAAATATGGCCAAACGTAGTTCTGATTCCAGTGAAATTGGGACCTTATCCATAATACCAGACGTTCTATATTAAATATGAAGGTCAGAGTGTTTTTTTTTTTTGTGTCATCCTTAGTTTAGTGTTTTAAAAATCCATTAACAAAATTCACTGTCATCCTGTCCTGGACTCTTATGAAGGTCAATAAATGGGATTAACAAAATGTACAATCTTCAAATACAATAGTTGATAGGGAGATGGATTGATGGATGGATGGATGGATGGACGGACGGATGGAGGGACGGACGGATGGATGGATGTGTACACATGTTATGGACCAGTATGTTGTGCAGGGTTGTACATTGTCACCATAACCCTGCACTGCATAAGCAGCTATGGGACACGGTCTGATGGATGGAAATAGAAGCACTGTAAATTGCACTCTGTGTGTGTGTGTGTGTGTGTGTGTGTGTATACATATATATATATACAAGTATATATATATACTTGTCAAAAGTGTGAAGATGCTGGTCCTGATTTTGGTGTCTGGAAGCGGAAATGCATTCTTATCACGCATAGCCTATCGCATGGATCCCTGTTAGCTGACGGTGGCTTGTGCTCTCATAGGTCTCTGGATCAGGAACGGCACAGGATACATTAAGAAAGAGGGAGTGCAGATGATCTGGAGCTTCGTCGCCCCTCAGCTGGGCTACTGGCTGGCAGCCTTCCCCTCAAGCTCAGGTGACTGAAGCCTCTGCTATGACACATTTAACCAAAACTACAATAAACCCCCATTTCCCAGCAATGAACGTAATACTTACACTCTGTGTTCTAACTGTGCAAATTGAAGTTATATCTGAGTTTATGAGGCCCCATGCAATTTAGTTTGTTTGTTAATTCCTACCCACTACAAATACCTCATCACTCATATTTTCTTGTTTGCTTCTTAATCATTATAAATAAAATTCATATACAAATATGATTCTTCCTGATCGGCTCAGTTTGCTCAAGTTTATAGTGATACTGCATCTTATTGGGTATATAATGCAATTCAATATCTAATGAGTTTTTAAAGGTGTTTACCGAATGGCTTGTTAATTGGTATACTTTCAGAGAGAAAAAAATAAGGTTTGTAGTTATAGTCTAAAATAAACTTTTTGCTACGGATTACAAATTGTGAACACATGAAACCATCAACTGTGTACATCTTTGACATTACATTAGTAATCCTATTCTTTGTTTAATACATTTGTAATCCTATTCTTATTACTCATTTATGTAAAAAAATACATATACTTGTTGTTTTTATTTAATTAATGTTTTGCATTTTGGAAAAAAAACCTAACTATGCTATATGAAAGCCCAAGATTACCATAAAAAAGAAATAATGTCTCATTCAGGCTGAGAGAAAAGGGTTACCTTCACCTTCTTTGCAAAAGCAAAATATCACAGTGCCAGTAAGTTAAAAAGGTCAACATAGCTGTAGGCAAATTCCCATTCAGGCACTATAATAAAATTTAAATCCCTTTAATGGCTGAATAATTCCATGACCCATAAACCTTTGTGCATTCTCCCGCGAAATATAAAACGCTGAATGTGAGAAAACGGGCTAAGTAACCGCAATCCGTCATAACTGCCTGACATTTTCATCTCCTCGACGGATTAAACTGTACTCGACGGATCGAAAATTCAGAGCACCCGTCCTTGCTTGTAACTCATAGCAACAGGCCGGTCTCAGCATGATGCTATTATGGCCTGTTCAAAAGTCCAAAAATGATCCCAGCTTTTCCCAGCATCGTTTGGCTCTGTAACTATAGTTTAAGGGCTGATTTATGCATAATGGTCTTGACGTGATTGGCATATTTTAACAAGAATTTTGTCTGGAACGTAAAAAACTATGTAATTAATGAATAATTAATGATTACATCTCAGCAACCTCAATAGTGGTCATTTCAAAATGAGTCCATCGAAGTGTACTCAAAAACTGGCCGGCAGTTTTGAATAAATAATTAATAACTTATGGATGAAAATCACTATTTAGGTGCTTTATTTATTAATATATCAATGACTTAATGGTATTTACTTTATTAGCCACTTGAAGAAAATCACTGCACGTAGTGCCTTCAGATCTTGAGAAGTCTAATTAAAATCATCCATATTTATTTTATTTCTTATTATTATTCCATTTGAAGAGGGCATTAAAATGTGCTGTCCTTGATTTGCACAGTAATAGAGATCTATAGCATTTCTAATAATCATCCATCAAATTCACAGCTTTCTCATGCATTGTTCTGGTGGATATGGGCCTGAGAGAGATGTGGAGACTTTGTTCAGATCAAGGGCCTCATGTGGAAATTCCTGTTTTTAGCAGGTCTGGCTCTGAACCCCTCTGGCTTACGCGACATCACCACGTACCACACCATCTTTCTCCTCGCCATCTTGGGCTCCTTGGCCTTGCTGGTGCTCATCCTGCTCTGCCTGCTGCTGTACTATTGCAGGTAATTGGAGCGTCAGTGACAGGCATGCTGGGAGAATTCCTGAAGCCTGGCTGTTGCAACATTGTATGAAAAATAATTGGTTCATTGAGATGACCAATCAAGATTGTGGCGGAGGTGGGTCCAAGCACCTAGAGGAGGTGGGACCAACCTCCGCTACAATCTGATTGGTCATCTCTCTGAACCAATCATTTTTCATTCTGCCCTCAGAACATTTTTGTGTAAGTAAAACTCCCACAAGCAAGCAGAGGTAGATAGTTTAGGTCCAGAAAGTAAAAACAAAAAACGTGATACATCAGCCAACCGGTTGAGTATCTGTGACTGTGACACTTTATACTCAAGTGGTGGGTTGAAACAAAATCTTGGTCTGGATTTTTACCTTCTCTACCTGAACCATCCACCCCTGCTCTGACGTTTTCTCTTGCTTAGAGTTCCTCATTCCTCACTGCCCCAGCTTAAAAGTCTCAGGCCTGGATCTCTAGGATTGAGCTGTTTTTCCTACGTCGTCCTTTAGGAGGAGGTGTTTGAAGCCCCGGCAGCAACATCGTAAGATGCACGTTGCCTCCACGCTGGAGGCCTTAAAGCAGGACCAGGGCACCTCAACCTCACACCTCAACCTCATCAGCAGCAGCCGTATCGAGTCGGCCTCCTCCAATGGCAACCTGGACACAGGCAAAGCCGACCTCTCCTCGCGGGAGGAATACTTCCGCCACATCCCCACCCAGAAGGTGCGTCAGTCGACGGTCAACGTGGATGTGGCCGCCCGACACGGGGAGAGTTTCCCCATGAAGGTGACTCACTCGACTGAAACCAACAACCTGGACGCTCCACGGCGAGATGACAGACATCATTTCCACATCGCAAACGATAACAGGGCCTACTCCTCCGATCCCCCTTCTCCTCCTTCTTTCAGTTGCCACTACCAGGACCCCGGTCATAACGGCCGACCCCCTGAATATTCCATGTCGCAGGCTTCAGAGCCCATGGTCCGTCCCACCTCCCTGAACACCCAACCCGGTCAGCTCATCTTTTGTAGTTCCATGGACCAAATGAAGGAAAGTATGTACCGGAGCGTGGTGCCAACTTTGGTCATCCCAGCCCACTACATGCAGCTCTCCACAGACTTCTCTGGCGTGGAGCAAGCTTTGGAGCAGCAACAGCAGCAGCAGCATGACCGAGAAGGGATCCAGGTGAGCGTGACCCTGCCCCGGCAGACAGCATCTCATCAGCAGCAGCAGGGCCTGCAACAGCAGATAACCGGCCAGCAGGGGGAGCCGTCGGGCTCCGTTCGTATTCCCGTGCTGTTCGACGACTCCACTATGGCCCAGATGAACGGCGAGCTGCAAGCTTTGACGGAGAAGAAACTGCTGGAGCTTGGGGTGAAGCCCCACCCTCGGGCCTGGTTCGTGTCCTTGGATGGACGGTCTAATTCTCTGGTGCGGCATTCCTACATCGAGCTTGGAAATGAACGTGGCGCCAGTGGCTCAGAGTCCAGGCTGGAGATGCGTGACGGCAGACCGCAGCCCCGAAAAGTGAAGGAGGAACGAAGCGGTGGCGGGGAGAGGAAGGGTCATGGAGGCAAGGCGTACTCCAAGCTTGCCTGCATGGATGACACAGAGCCCAGTAGCAGTGACAGCCGCACTGGGATGTGCTCGCCGGAAGACAACTCCCTCACCCCGCTTCTAGACGAGGCTCCCGAGCCCAGAGGGGCTACCTTCCCCCGGCCGAGTCGCAGCCGGGGCAACAGCTCGAGGAGCGCCGACAGCGAGAACCGCCGCGGCTCCGTCACTAGCCCCGAGGAGAACATCGAAGTCGATGACAAGGACGATGAGGGCGAGAACAAGAAGAGTCCATGGCAGAAGCGCGAGGAAAGGCCCCTCATGGTCTTCAACGTCAAGTAAGGTCTTCAGAAGCCATTTTGTAAAAGTTTACGGTTATCCCCTTGGGAACATCTCAAACCTCGTGCCCTTCAATTGTGTCATTGAAGTCTTTGCTGTAAATGGTCTGTAAGTTGGATCAAAGGAGAATAAAGAAAATCGCACTTACTTAAATCTAAGGCACAAAGCACAACTGTGAACTGGACCAACATCTGAAAGCCTTCCTTTCTAATTGTCGTTGTCCTTCATGCTGGGGACTGATCACCTTAACCACACTCCTGTGTATTGGATGCCTTTCAAATTGTTTGTTTGTCGTCATTTCTGTGGCCACCAACCTTGAGCAAAGTCGGCATTTACGCTTTGTGTTCGTGTGACATGAGAGGAAATCAAGACATAAAACAGAAAACCGATTTTCATTCAAAGTGTCTGTCAGAATGTGAGCCGTTTTTAACATTCTCTCCTTTTGAAGGTAACGCCACATGTTAATTCGAAAATTCATCACCTGCCACTGCTGTTTTTTTTTTTTTTTTTTTTTTTAAACATAACCTGCTCTTCACCTCATTGGTGAAACATTTTGTATTGACTTTGGGAGCAAGCAGCAGGCCTAATAGACGTGTTTATTCCTATGGAAAGAAAAATAAAACTTTTTTTCTGTCAGCAAGCAGGCGAAGGAAGGAGTGTAGATAATCCAATTTTTTTAAGGATTGCTGTTTTTTTGTTTTTTTTTTTGTTTTTTTCCTGAAACGGGAGCTAAATGACTTGAGCAGCTGGAGAGAGAGAAAGGAACTTCCGGTCAGATTAAACAAAGTGAAGATATGCCAAACTCTTTTCATCAGACCGGATTGTCCCGTGAATTTGTTTTTGTTTGAGTAGCAGGTTGCTGGTGGGGGGTCGGGAGTCTTTCATTTGGAAGTGCTGCAGAGGTCTGAAGGTCTGCAGCTCTGCTCAATCTTTTGTTCAACTGAATTTTCTTTACTAGTACTGGTGGCATCGAAGCAAGGAAAAAACACCTTCATTTCCTGTTTGCTGAGCTGGGTGGTGCAGTTTAACATTAGAACAAAGCCACTTAACTGTCTCTGTGCGTTCCAGTTGTTGCCTCGGTTACTGGCAGTAACCCTTCCTGTGAAAATCTTGATGAAATTGCTAAAGGTATCGCACTGTCGGGTCTCCTCCAGCACTTTTTAGGCGAGAGGCTGTGCCAGGACTAAAACCGGTACCATGCCTAGGTTTTCATTTACCGGGGGAGTTATCTTACAAATAAAGTAACGGGGAATATTATGAAGAACAAAATCTGGAATATCATTAAGTGTAGTGGTTTAAAACAACTGAACCGCACTCCGCATATGCCACTCAGAACCCTATTTGCTTAGCTGATAAATTTAAGAACAACGGAAATATTCCTTTGGTATACGCATACACACAATAAAAACAATAGTAGTTACATTTTATATATGACAGTTCGAAGTACAAGAATTTGAAGTGTTCTGAATTTTCTATAATCGAATTTGACTGCAGAGAGATCGAGTATCTACTTCAATATAACCCTCTGACTTTATTTTGAACCATCTAATATTACATTTTTATTTTTTTTTCAACGGCATTTCTACATTTTTGTACGCAAGTTTTTTTTTTAAGAAATAAATGTTTAATATACAAAATTCAGCAGGGTGTAAGAAAAAAAGTCACATGTTTGCAGTTAAGTGTGTTTTACAACTTTTGGTTTTAGGTGCTTTGTGGTAATCAGTTCCCTCGAATCACTTTCCAATAGTACACCCCTCCTGGTTTGCCTGACCAAAAAGAAGCAAACCAGAAAAAAGAGCGTTCGTTCTCGGTCGTCTTTGGCTTTGTATTTTTGCATGAGCGCTGAGTTATCCGACAATGCCTTTGCTTCAAGAATTCTAGGCTTACCTGGAACTGCTTGGCCCTTTACCATAATGGTGAGCCCCCGAAGCCCCGCCTTTCTCTAGTCGGTCATCAGTAAATACTTGTGACAAAATACTAATAATCTATTAATGAGTGGAAACAATTCGCCGATGTAGTGCGAGCGGTCCTCGGCTTAAGAACGTCCGATTTACGGACATCTCGTACTTACGAACGGACTGCCACAAAGCCTGTTCTATTAAAACTTCGGGTAAAATGCAATGGTTCGTAATAACGAACGCACGCGCTATTTGTGACGCTCGTGAAAACATCGCGCGACTTCAACGGTTCGTCAGCTCGAGGTACAGTACAGTACCGTATGTAGGCTTAGTTACTATTATTATCACTGTATTATTATTATTCCGACATACCTACAGACTTGGGGGACGGATCTCGCTGGTAACCTGCGCACTGCCCGTACTCCCGTCCTGGGAGTTGAGAAGGAGCTGATACCGATGCCCGAGTTGCTCTCCTCGGGCTGAGAGCTGAGTGAGGTCCGCCCCTGCTCACTCGTAATAGATGTACAGCTAAAATATATAGAATCTGGATTAGATAGTATTTGAAATATAAAGATGTTAAACACAGGATTTGTTCATTAATTTTAAATGTGGAAAAATATTGTACTTTTCTGTAGCATGGTTCATGTTACAAAATTGAAATGCCAAAATGCTGCAATGCACCAATTGCCCAGCAGAGGACGCTGCAGTCTGAAATTCCTTCGGAATTGTTTATGGAACTTCATCCCCCAAAAATCGTGTTCCCCAGTTCGTTTTTACAAAGGACTGTGGGGTGTCAAACTCCAGTGAAACAACCAATGAATATTAACCAGAAGAACGCAAGGTCTTGAACACAATTATGTAGATTACAACCAGAAATTCGAATCGTTTGTCTCGAAATTGATTAATTGGCTGAAATACAATTATAAGCACATACAGCTCTATTAAATTTGTATGGTTTACCAGTAAAAAAAAAGTATACATTTCTACATTTTAAAATAAGCTTTTGTCAGGACTGGTCCTGAGTGTTCAGGTGCCATAGGCCAGACTATGCCCAGCACATATTCACCATATTTCTGCTCTGTTTGAGCTGCCCTGGTCTCCTACAAATGACTTGACTGTGTAGGTGAAAATGTCTGGGGGCAAGTTCATTTGCAAAGTTTTGGGCGTGACAAGCTCACAGAAAGGGACCTGATCATCTAACATTACTACCTAACCTGAAGGGCAGAAAATTCCACCAGCAGTCTGCCAGCATCTAATCGAAAGCCTTCCCAGAAACATAGCGATTGGTTGGACATGATGGCGTCCACATGCATTTGACCATATAGTACAATGATTTGTGACCAGCTCCTCGGGGACCCCAGACAGTCTGCATTTTTGCCCCCTCCCAGCTCCCAGGAAAACAAGAACTGGGGGTCCCCGGGGGCCGGGTTGGGAAACACTGATGTAGTGCATGTATAGGACTGCCTGTTCAACATCACTGGCCTGGAAAACCAGCAGAAGTTTTACACAGGCCACATATCCTTTAACAAGGTATCGTGGAGACAAAGTATTTTCACATTACAGTAAAGTTTCTGCCTTGACTCTGGTATGACTGCACTGTAGTACTGTGTTAACCACTGTGAGGCAGAAGCAGGGGTGGAGTAAAGCTGTAGGTTTGGTTCCTTGAATTAAATCTTTTCGAGCCATTGCTTTTTGCACGGATGTAAGCGAGTCTCTGTTTTTGGTTTCTGTCAGCTCCCGAAAAGCCATGTGCATTGTGGCTTCCCATGCAGCAGGGGATCATGGTCTTTTTGAGTCCATTTTCTCTCTCTTGATTCACCGTGGCAGGTAAACCATTTCCCAATTCCTCTTTTATGTACTTAATTTTTTTAAAAACTCCTTATCACCATCAGCAGTTGTGGTTCTATTTTTTTAAGAAATGAGAAGGGGAAACGTTTGTCAGCTCCCGGGCAATTTTTCCGCAACATGTGCAAGTGTCAACCTTGTCACAGCACCCGTGCAGGACTGTGTAGAATAGTAACCGCATGGCTACATCACGTGTAATTTTGTCCAGCTGTTGCTGAATTCAGCTGTAGAAAAACGCCAAAGGAAAGTGTTATTGCGGATTGTTTGACTGTTGTTGCTGCGTAAGATAACGCATAATAAAACGTTGGCACTTTTCTCTTATCTGTGGTAAATAGAATTGTTTTATTGTTCAAGATGGGGTTTTACATTATTTTTTTTTTTAAGATATTGTCAATCTTCATATTCCATTCAGCAAAAGGGGAAAGGCTTCAATCCATCTTAACAGTGCCAAATTACCACCCTATGCCATCTATCTGATTGGAGACCTGAAATGAATGAACCTTTTTCACCGGTAGGCCTCCCATCTGCATTTTGGTGCCTTAGTTTCCAGCCACTTGTACTACAGCCAATCAGATTACTCCCCCGTCTCACACAAACATTTTTTCCATGCAGATTAAAACAGAAATATGTGCCTGTTCCAGCCTGCACACGGAAATAGGTTATTTTTTTGCCATTATCTAGACACTGTAAGCAACCATTACTTGATGGAATTGCCACTCCACAAGGAAGTTTAAATATTTTGACAATAAACTTTTTATCCATAAATGTAACAAAATTATAATGTTAAAAATTCACAGGGATAGTTGTATATATTTTATAAGGGTTGTTTTTTTTTCTTTTTTGTCCTTTGTGGTTAAATCACTGGTGTCTCCTTGCTCGGCAAAATATTGAGCAATTTCTGAGGAGATATTACTTCGTCAAAATTCTCCACCAGGGGGCAAAATTGGACAAATATGGGAAGTTTCAGGCGGCTCAGGCTTGGAAGAAGGCATTGTTTGATATTTTTGTATAATTTATGTTGCTGTTTTGTATAATAAGAAGGTGTGGTGTAATTCGCCAAACACTGGCAACACAGAAAGCAAAACGATGTCCTGTATGCTTGACTTGACAAATACCACTCGGTTTCCTCTCACCTTTTTTGTGTGTGAACTTTGAAGTACTTTATGCTCGTTCTTATTAAAAATGTTAAAATTCAAAGATTAAAGCATTTAACAATTAATCTGAGTGCTTTTGTCCATTTAATGTGAAAATGGTACAGTATTTAATGTTCTGTCCAGTATTGATAACATTGCATTTTTTGTAGTGTGTGTGTGTGTGTAAATCAACCCAAGCAAAATGTTTAGAATGCGTAACTTCTTAATATAATGACATATACATATGTTTCAATGCCGTAATCTAATCTCAAATACAAATACATTATGCACACAAATACATAAATAACCTAAATATCATTAATCAGAACAGTATATATTGTGCTGTATTAAAAAGAATGGATCTGAAAATCTGGATGCCAGCAATAAAGGATCAGATGGCTACGTATATTTCAGTTGGGTCAGTCAAAATTATGCACTTAAGACATATAAATATTATCTGTGTTTATCTTGAACATAACCATCGAGTTCCAAGTCCTAAATGCTGGACGGTTCTAGCATTGTTTTTGCCTGTCACTGTGTTGTGATGTTTTATTATGTAATTTGTTATGCACACCACACCCGAAACAGCTTCCAACAGAATGGAGGTGGTAAACAGCTCCCTGTAAGTCATGCACTGACAGTATCATGGTGGTAGGACAAGTCGGTCCTGCCAAGAAACTGGGACGCAACGTTTCCACTTCCTGTTTATGGTAACCAGTACCCAACACATTGCCATCACTGAATTTTAACAAAGACCATCTAATCAAGAAAAAAATGTTAAGCTTTGCAGCGGAAGGCATGCAATGCTTGTTTTATTTTTTGGTGTTGTTTTTCCAATAGTCTTTCTAAGTTCTTGATTCAGCATTGGCCAGTCAGGTTTTGCAGAGCACAAAGGACTCTCACTTCAGGAAAACAGTTCCGTTTTCAAAGATAGCTGTCACACGACTATTGTTTCACAGAATTGGGGTCATTAGCTGTCTTCACATGGTATCATGACCACAAACATTGTGCTCAGCTCAGGGCTGTGGGCCCTTACCCATCCCACCTCCAGGAAGCTGACCACAGCTTCTCTGCCAGCGGAGGTTCTAGTTTGTATGGTGAACCACCGCCCTTCAGCAGAAATACATCAGAATGTAAGTGTATCAAACTGAGCTACAAATAAACCACCTACAAAGCATCAAAACAAATTACAGGATCTTGCCTTTTAAAAATACAAAAATACATTTCACATGCTTCTATCAGTCTGTGGCTCCATGCCCCCGGGACCCACCTTCACAAGGTCCTCACCTGTTGTAATTTTAATCAGTGGTAAATGTGTTTTCCAGAACAATTTTGTGTGGAGTGACACACATTCCAATTACGATACGATACGAGATTTTTATTTGCCATTTGTGCATAAAACCACAGTCAAGTTAGTAGAATACTTATGAAAAAATATCTACACAATATCTACACAATCTACAATAAAATTCTACAATAAAAGTGTGGAATTTGTCAGACTTACTAAAAGTGAATCATTGCACGATTTTGTACTAATTATACCCTTTTCACCAGAAGATTTATCTTCTGCATTTTTGGGGTGTTCGAGGAGCACCAGGGAAAGTCTGCGGAATGATATTCTACCAAAACTATAAAGCTGGAAGTCACATTTCTGTAGGCCTAAATTTTAGAGGTTAATATCAAATTTATAAATCTCTTGTTTTTTATTCAGAAGTGGATAGAAATTGAAGTAACTAAAATTCAGCTTAATTGCTATATCGACTGGGGAATCTAAGTACTTTCATTTTTAGTATACAAAGTTTATGCACTTGCTATTCACACCCCTGCTCCTGTTTTCCCTCACGTGAATATCATCTGGTATACGAGTTTCTTCCTGCAGTCCAATGACATGCAGTTTAGATGGGGCAGTGCCCTTACGTCTTTGTGCCTGGTTCCAGTCTATTGTGTTTCACGGGCTTGCTGTTACCCTATGCTGGATTTGCACATTTCAGAATAGCATCGTATATCAGTTGTTCTAAACTGGTTCAGCCTCAGGACCCACATTCTCATTTGGTCGGCAAATCACGACCAAAGGCGTCGGTTTGCATCCAGCATTGACATCGACCAAATCATCAACGAGGCCAGCGCTCCCATAAACGGGGCTCGCATACTGTAGTATTGATAGGGGCACGACGCCCTTGATCGCGACCTAAATTCACGATTAGTTGTCAACCAGTGGAAGATCTTTTTTTTCTAAACTACACTCAATGAAAATGGTCTGCCGACCGATGTCCCGACCAACTACTTGAGAAACGATACTTAAATCTTAGATAACTTTCAGAGAAAATGTACGAACCAATCCCCTCATCGTTGAAAATAGGAGATGTCACGTGCTGTCATGATTGACAGTCCGCTCGACGATTCAAACACAGTTTATGGTCCATTCGCCAATCAACATAGTTATGATTATTTTATACTGTGAATGTTCGGGTATTCTTGTTCATCAGGTAGTACAAAATAGTTTTAGTAGCTCTCTGTCCTGGGTGCGGGAAGGTAAGATCACAGCAATACGATTTGACTTTCTGCGTTTGTGTCGGGATTATTGTAATCGTTATGCATAATGTACAGTTCATTTATAATTTATAATGCTGACATGATCATACTTAAACATTTGGACGAGTACAGTGGCAGAAGTGAAATATACTTTCCCTCAAGCCAAATTTCTTAAGTCCACACTAGTTATGCCGAGATTTAATGAAGTAAGCAACGATAAAACGAAGGAAACCTCGGGTGTCTTGCTTAGTACGTTCGGAACATTATAATATGGACTTTTTTTTCACAGGCTTGCATAATCGACTGTTCATGTATTGTTTTAGATTGAATTAATGATATATAGAAAAGACTTTTCAAAAACCTAGCTATTAAAACAAATTATAATTGATTCCTCTGAAATAGCCTACAATGAAATGTTTCATATAATAACGTAAAAATGTTACGTTTGTGTTGCTAAATATGTGGGGGATTGTAAATTTTACTCATGTGTTTATAGGCAATGCATGTGCGTTTTTTGCAACTCGACATAACAATCTACAATCAGGATGTAGCCTAATGTAAATCTTAAAGAAAACGAAACAAATAAAACGACAGCAACAAACTAGTCTAGTCAAAAGTGCATCATCGTAATCTAATTCACAAAATATTAGTATTGTTTTTATTGCTATTGTGCTTATTTCTGCTCTTTCTGTACAAAATCAATGTAGCCTATTTCATAGTGAGGTATAAAGCGAAACCTGGCCAAAACCCGCTCCGCTTAAAACTTCTTAAATATCGGACATTAATCAAGTCTCCAACAAACGAATGCAATTCGGTTCTGTGAATGCATTCTGTGCTACATAAATCTGTGTACTAGGTTTTATACTGATTATTCAGGTATGATGACAGTCCACTTTACACAGACAAGTTAATGAGGAAAGAGGAAGTCCAGCGTTACATTTCACTGAGCGCAGTGCCACCGAAACGGGGAATTCCTGCAGTCTACTTTAGGGTTGTTTAATGTCTCTGAGAACTAAAACATAGAAAGGGAAATATTACGTGAACATGAAAGTCCATACTCATTCTTAAGTGTGAAATCGCATTTACACCATATTTAGGTATGTTGAAAAGGTCAATCACTTTTTTGTTGTCCCTGCGTACATGAGATTTTGTTGTTGTTGTTATTGTTGTATTGAGTACGCATGTTTCATCTCTACTGTCTTAGCGAGAAAATAATCCTGACTGCCTTTTTCTGGGGTATTTCTGAACTCCCATTATTTATAAGAGGAAGTGAAAGTGCAGTCTGCTGTTGGCTTGAACTCTTCTGTGACGATGGCCATGGAAAGGAGAAATACTTGCAAACATAACTGAAGTACATTAATTGTTCAGTGTGCGACAAGATCATGTGTCACTTTCAGGTCCTTTCTGTCTTGCTCTTCCTCACCCTGGTTATCGCTGCCTCTCCCATCTTTCTTGCTCTTTCCCGCTCTTGCCGCCTTGATTTCTTACTAAACATATCTGCCCCAATTTCAAATTATGACCTCACTGCATATTAGCATGTGCAATATTTTCTTAATTACACCGCCGTAATGTGCAATATTTTCGGATTCATTGAGAATCTGGATCACAAGGAGAGGAGTACCTGTAACATAACTTTTATTTTAAACACCTACTTTTTTGTCATGGTTCTCCTGTTTATTTTTACATTTTTATTCTTTACACTTCTTTTTTTGGTCATTTATATTTATATTGTGATTTGTGTTTATTCTGTTCTGTTTATATTATACTCTATTCATTCAATTTTTTCTGTAATTAGTTTTTTTTTCTCTTTCTTGCACCGACAAGTCTTCCAATTGTACCTTGTACAATGACAATAAAGGCATTCATTCATTCGCCTCCCCTAGATGCTGCGGCTAGCTGTGCTCTGCATGTCCCTCCTGGCCTCGGTGGCTGCCTTGACGTGTCCCGATGGTAGAGTCACTCAGGAAGGCAGCACTTGCTGCCTCAGCGCCTCGGGTGTCTATACATCTTGTCCTCTGCCTCACGTAAGTTGAGTGGTCGCTTCGCTAGAGAACTAGGACCACAGGCACCGTTGCCACTCATCGATGTCCTCTGTACTGATACATCCCCGGCATTTTCCCGGTGATTTTACATTCAACGGAGTCAGTACTGCTTTCATCACCCAGTTCCTGGGAACTGTTCTTTTCTCAAGGCTGTTTGCTGTGAGGATCATGTGCACTGCTGCTCCGAGAGCACCACCTGTGATCTGGAGCACAACAAGTGTGTCAATGCAACTGAATCACTAGAGATGGTCAAGAGGGTTCCCACGAGACTGTTGCTAAAGGTATGGGGTTGTCAGTGGTCCCAGGCTGCACGTATGCTTTAGCTTTCAGCGACTTAGGGAGAAGCTCCATAGGGTTTATCCTTCTGTCCAGCTGTACATGTGAAAAACTTACATAAGAAATGTATTCAATGAAATGTTACATCAAGGGCATTTTAGAAATGTATCTTTTGAAAAATGTACCTTCAATGATGGCAGGAAACCTTGGCATCTTTTTTATGTTACTAAGCAAACTCATTGTCTTTTCTGTTACTAGTCTTCCCAAATGGTCCCCGCTTTCTCAGAAGATACGAATTATAGGATAATGTGTGCAGACAAGACTCGCTGCCCTACCGCTTATTCTTGTTTGAACACAGCCGACGGTTTTGGCTGCTGCCGCTTAAAGAAGGTATAACCCGAATTTACAAATTACATGTATGCATCATTCTTCCCAAAACAGGCACCCAAAAGCGAAAACCCAAAGCATTTAGCAATAAGACCAGCCTCACAGAGAGACAATGTGACAGTAATTGACATTCAGAGCAGGAGAGAAAATAAAGAAAAGACAAAAAAGACAAAACAGGAAGCAGAAGACAGAAGCAGGTATCAGTTACATTAGATGCCAGACAATTCCTTTGATTAGAGGCATCTGTAGGCTCTAAGAAACAATTCTCATTTATTCTAGAAGTTACAAACTCTTTAGCATGGCTAAATTGTATCAGCAGGGATTACAGTTTATAACATTCCGAAAAAAGGAGGGGAGGAGAATAATTTGTGTAGTGTATCTTGAAGGGGATTCCAGTAATGAGCTATGAAAATAAGGTAGATTCATGTTTTTCCTCATACTGTACCTCCCTACTTGCTCTGTATATAACTGTCTGAAATGCTTCCCTAGAGATTTAAGCCTCACCCCCAGTATGTTCTAACTGATCAGCTTTCCTGATTGGTCAGCTTGCCCAGGTAGGCGGCCGATGAGGATGGTGTTACCAGGTGACCTCATCATGTCACAGCAGTAAGGGCTGGAATTCCAATGAGTACTTTCAGGCAGATTAGAGAAGAGTGGTTTCTGTGGTGAGAGTTACTCCCTTTGGCGTGTACTTTGGGTATTAAGACTTGGCAGCCTGTTTACATGCATATAAAGCTATATAGCACACTGAAACAAGAAAAAAGTGGAAGACCATAATACAGCCCCTTTAAAAAGAGACCACATACCCACTGTATGTTCAGAGTGAGCCTGGAGCCTATTTCAGCAAAGAGAGGGTAACTACCTGTGATGGGATGCTAGTCCATAACATCTGGTTCAACTATTCAGATATTTCTTTATTTCATGAATTATGCATTCAGTTTATTGAGGTAAACTATATATATCATTGTTAAATTTGCTGTATATTAAGAGGATTCTTTTCTTCCAGGGCATCCCTTGTTCAGATGGTAAACATTGCTGTCACAAGGACCACAAATGCAGTGAAGATGGAAGGTTCTGCATCGAAGAAAAAGGTTGAGACTTTTGACTGATTTTGACTGATGCATGGTACTGGGAAGTAATTGTAATTATTGTTTATACTTATTGTTTTTGAAGCAAAAGACGTACATCGTAAGAGACACAAAATATAAGAAATGAGAGCTACAGAAAAAGAAGTACAGAAATGATATACGCTCTTATTTTCCAGATAACAAGGTGTTTGAAAAAACAAGAAATGTTCCTTGTGATGACACCTCTGCCTGTCCCGACGATTCAACCTGCTGCAAGACAACTACAGGAAAGTGGGCTTGTTGCCCCCTGCCAGAGGTAACAAACTGAAATGTAGATGTTCATTGGGGTATTGAGTCAGCTCTCCATCTTACCAAATTGACCAAATTACAATTATCTGTTTGTCACATTGGGAAAACAAATGATATGGAGAATTTTATGTAGTGAGCAATATCCAGATGATTATCAGATTATCGTAACAATGGAGACGCACAGCACTTACTGGAAAGATTGTAAAGGTGATAAAATTATGTTACAGTGTAAATGTTCTTTGCATTGACAGAATAGGAAGTGTTTCAAAGATTTGTAGTTATATGGTTCATTTTCACCTATCGTATGGAATATATTGCGAAACATTGACGTCATGTCAAGTTTGGGAATCATTGACGGTCTTGACATGACATTGAAGTATTCTCTTGGTCCCTCTCGTAGGCCGTGTGCTGTGATGACCACGTCCATTGCTGCCCTCATGGTACCAAGTGCAACCCAGCTGGCACCAGCTGTGATAACTCTACGAGCTCCATACCCTGGTTGGAGAAGTTGCCCCCCATAAACAGGCAGTCTGCTAAAGGACAAAATGTTCCTTGTGATGACACCTCTGCCTGTCCCGACGATACAACCTGCTGCAAGACAACTACAGGAAAGTGGGGTTGTTGCCCCATGCCAGAGGTAACAAACTGAAATGTAGATGTTCATTGGGGTATTGAGTCAGCTCTCCATCTTACCAAATTGACCAAATTACAATTATCTGTTTGTCACATTGGGAAAACAAATGATATGGAGAATTTTATGGAGTGAGCAATATCCAGATGATTATCAGATTATCGTAACAATGGAGACGCACAGCATGGTTCTACAAAGCACAGCACTTACTGGAAAGATTGTAAAGGTGATAAAATTATGTTACAGTGTAAATGTTCTTTGCATTGACAGAATAGGAAGTGTTTCAAAGATTTGTAGTTATATGGTTCATTTTCATCTATCGTATGGAATATATTGCGAATCATTGACGTCATGTCAAGTTTGGGAATCATTGACGGTCTTGACATGACATTGAAGTATTCTCTTGGTCCCTCTCGTAGGCCGTGTGCTGTGATGACCACGTCCATTGCTGCCCTCATGGTACCAAGTGCAACCCAGCTGGCACCAGCTGTGATAACTCTACGAGCTCCATACCCTGGTTGGAGAAGTTGCCCCCCATAAACAGGCAGTCTGCTAAAGGACAAAATGTTCCTTGTGATGACACCTCTGCCTGTCCCGACGATACAACCTGCTGCAAGACAACTACAGGAAAGTGGGGTTGTTGCCCCATGCCAGAGGTAACAAACTGAAATGTAGATGTTCATTGGGGTATTGAGTCAGCTCTCCATCTTACCAAATTGACCAAATTACAATTATCTGTTTGTCACATTGGGAAAACAAATGATATGGAGAATTTCATGTAGTGAGCAATATCCAGATGACTATCAGATTATAGTAACAATGGAGACGCACAGCATGGTTCTACAAAGCACAGCACTTACTGGAAAGATTGTAAAGGTGATAAAATTACGTTACAGTGTAAATGTTCTTTGCATTGACAGAATAGGAAGTGTTTCAAAGATTTGTAGTTATATGGTTCATTTTCATCCATCGTATGTAATATATTGCGAAACATTGACGTCATGTCAAGTTTGGGAATCATTGACGGTCTTGACATGACATTGAAGTATTCTCTTGATCCCTCTCGTAGGCCGTGTGCTGTGATGACCACGTCCATTGCTGCCCTCATGGTACCAAGTGCAACCCAGCTGGCACCAGCTGTGATAACTCTACGAGCTCCATACCCTGGTTGGAGAAGTTGCCCCCCATAAACAGGCAGTCTGCTAAAGGACAAAATGTTCCTTGTGATGACACCTCTGCCTGTCCCGACGATACAACCTGCTGCAAGACAACTACAGGAAAGTGGGGTTGTTGCCCCATGCCAGAGGTAACAAACTGAAATGTAGATGTTCATTGGGGTATTGAGTCAGCTCTCCATCTTACCAAATTGACCAAATTACAATTATCTGTTTGTCACATTGGGAAAACAAATGATATGGAGAATTTTATGGAGTGAGCAATATCCAGATGATTATCAGATTATCGTAACAATGGAGACGCACAGCATGGTTCTACAAAGCACAGCACTTACTGGAAAGATTGTAAAGGTGATAAAATTATGTTACAGTGTAAATGTTCTTTGCATTGACAGAATAGGAAGTGTTTCAAAGATTTGTAGTTATATGGTTCATTTTCATCCATCGTATGTAATATATTGCGAAACATTGACGTCATGTCAAGTTTGGGAATCATTGACGGTCTTGACATGACATTGAAGTATTCTCTTGATCCCTCTCGTAGGCCGTGTGCTGTGATGACCACGTCCATTGCTGCCCTCATGGTACCAAGTGCAACCCAGCTGGCACCAGCTGTGATAACTCTACGAGCTCCATACCCTGGTTGGAGAAGTTGCCCCCCATAAACAGGCAGTCTGCTAAAGGACAAAATGTTTCTTGTGATGACACCTCTGCCTGTCCCGACGATACAACCTGCTGCAAGACAACTACAGGAAAGTGGGGTTGTTGCCCCATGCCAGAGGTAACAAACTGAAATGTAGATGTTCATTGGGGTATTGAGTCAGCTCTCCATCTTACCAAATTGACCAAATTACAATTATCTGTTTGTCACATTGGGAAAACAAATGATATGGAGAATTTTATGTAGTGAGCAATATCCAGATGATTTTCAGATTATCGTAACAATGGAGACGCACAGCATGGTTCTACAAAGCACAGCACTTACTGGAAAGATTGTAAAGGTGATAAAATTATGTTACAGTGTAAATGTTCTTTGCATTGACAGAATAGGAAGTGTTTCAAAGATTTGTAGTTATATGGTTCATTTTCATCCATCGTATGTAATATATTGCGAAACATTGACGTCATGTCAAGTTTGGGAATCATTGACGGTCTTGACATGACATTGAAGTATTCTCTTGATCCCTCTCGTAGGCCGTGTGCTGTGATGACCACGTCCATTGCTGCCCTCATGGTACCAAGTGCAACCCAGCTGGCACCAGCTGTGATAACTCTACGAGCTCCATACCCTGGTTGGAGAAGTTGCCCCCCATAAACAGGCAGTCTGCTAAAGGACAAAATGTTCCTTGTGATGACACCTCTGCCTGTCCCGACGATACAACCTGCTGCAAGACAACTACAGGAAAGTGGGGTTGTTGCCCCATGCCAGAGGTAACAAACTGAAATGTAGATGTTCATTGTGGTATTGAGTCAGCTCTCCATCTTACCAAATTGACCAAATTACAATTATCTGTTTGTCACATTGGGAAAACAAATGATATGGAGAATTTTATGTAGTGAGCAATATCCAGATGATTTTCAGATTATCGTAACAATGGAGACGCACAACATGGTTCTACAAAGCACAGCACTTACTGGAAAGATTGTAAAGGTGATAAAATTACGTTACAGCGAAAATGTTCTTTGTATTGAGAGAATAGGAAGTGTTTCAAAGATTTGTAGGTATATGGTTCATTTTCATCTATCGTATGGAATTTATTGGGAATCATTGACGTCATGTCAAGTTTGGGAATCATTGACGGTCTTGACATGACATTGAAGTATTCTCTTGGTCCCTCTCGTAGGCCGTGTGCTGTGATGACCACGTCCATTGCTGCCCTCATGGTACCAAGTGCAACCCAGCTGGCACCAGCTGTGATAACTCTACGAGCTCCATACCCTGGTTGGAGAAGTTGCCCCCCATAAACAGGCAGTCTGCTAAAGGACAAAATGTTCCTTGTGATGACACCTCTGCCTGTCCCGACGATACAACCTGCTGCAAGACAACTACAGGAAAGTGGGGTTGTTGCCCCATGCCAGAGGTAACAAACTGAAATGTAGATGTTCATTGTGGTATTGAGTCAGCTCTCCATCTTACCAAATTGACCAAATTACAATTATCTGTTTGTCACATTGGGAAAACAAATGATATGGAGAATTTTATGTAGTGAGCAATATCCAGATGATTTTCAGATTATCCTAACAATGGAGACGCACAACATGGTTCTACAAAGCACAGCACTTACTGGAAAGATTGTAAAGGTGATAAAATTACGTTACAGCGAAAATGTTCTTTGTATTGAGAGAATAGGAAGTGTTTCAAAGATTTGTAGGTATATGGTTCATTTTCATCTATCGTATGGAATTTATTGGGAATCATTGACGTCATGTCAAGTTTGGGAATCATTGACGGTCTTGACATGACATTGAAGTATTCTCTTGGTCCCTCTCGTAGGCCGTGTGCTGTGATGACCACGTCCATTGCTGCCCTCATGGTACCAAGTGCAACCCAGCTGGCACCAGCTGTGATAACTCTACGAGCTCCATACCCTGGTTGGAGAAGTTGCCCCCCATAAACAGGCAGTCTGCTAAAGGACAAAATGTTCCTTGTGATGACACCTCTGCCTGTCCCGACGATACAACCTGCTGCAAGACAACTACAGGAAAGTGGGGTTGTTGCCCCATGCCAGAGGTAACAAACTGAAATGTAGATGTTCATTGTGGTATTGAGTCAGCTCTCCATCTTACCAAATTGACCAAATTACAATTATCTGTTTGTCACATTGGGAAAACAAATGATATGGAGAATTTTATGTAGTGAGCAATATCCAGATGATTTTCAGATTATCGTAACAATGGAGACGCACAACATGGTTCTACAAAGCACAGCACTTACTGGAAAGATTGTAAAGGTGATAAAATTACGTTACAGCGAAAATGTTCTTTGTATTGAGAGAATAGGAAGTGTTTCAAAGATTTGTAGTTATATGGTTCATTTTCATCTATCGCATGGAATTTATTGGGAATCATTGACGTCATGTCAAGGTTGGGAATCATTGACGGTCTTGACATGACATTGAAGTATTCTCTTGGTCCCTCTCGTAGGCCGTGTGCTGTGATGACCACGCCCATTGCTGCCCTCATGGTACCAAGTGCAACCCAGCTGGCACCAGCTGTGATAACTCTACGAGCTCCATACCCTGGTTGGAGAAGTTGCCCCCCATAAACAGGCAGTCTGCTGAAGGAAAAAATGTTCCTTGTGATGACACCTCTGCCTGTCCCGACGATTCAACCTGCTGCAAGACAACTACAGGAAAGTGGGGTTGTTGCCCCATGCCAGAGGTAACAAACTGAAATGTAGATGTTCATTGGGGTATTGAGTCAGCTCTCCATCTTACCAAATTGACCAAATTACAATTATCTGTTTGTCACATTGGGAAAACAAATGATATGGAGAATTTTATGTAGTGAGCAATATCCAGATGATTTTCAGATTATCGTAACAATGGAGACGCACAGCATGGTTCTACAAAGCACAGCACTTACTGGAAAGATTGTAAAGGTGATAAAATTACGTTACAGCGAAAATGTTCTTTGTATTGAGAGAATAGGAAGTGTTTCAAAGATTTGTAGGTATATGGTTCATTTTCATCTATCGTATGGAATTTATTGGGAATCATTGACGTCATGTCAAGTTTGGGAATCATTGACGGTCTTGACATGACATTGAAGTATTCTCTTGGTCCCTCTCGTAGGCCGTGTGCTGTGATGACCACGTCCATTGCTGCCCTCATGGTACCAAGTGCAACCCAGCTGGCACCAGCTGTGATAACTCTACGAGCTCCATACCCTGGTTGGAGAAGTTGCCCCCCATAAACAGGCAGTCTGCTAAAGGACAAAATGTTCCTTGTGATGACACCTCTGCCTGTCCCGACGATACAACCTGCTGCAAGACAACTACAGGAAAGTGGGGTTGTTGCCCCATGCCAAAGGTAACAAACTGAAATGTAGATGTTCATTGTGGTATTGAGTCAGCTCTCCATCTTACCAAATTGACCAAATTACAATTATCTGTTTGTCACATTGGGAAAACAAATGATATGGAGAATTTTATGTAGTGAGCAATATCCAGATGATTTTCAGATTATCGTAACAATGGAGACGCACAGCATGGTTCTACAAAGCACAGCACTTACTGGAAAGATTGTAAAGGTGATAAAATTATGTTACAGTGTAAATGTTCTTTGCATTGACAGAATAGGAAGTGTTTCAAAGATTTGTAGTTATATGGTTCATTTTCATCCATCGTATGTAATATATTGCGAAACATTGACGTCATGTCAAGTTTGGGAATCATTGACGGTCTTGACATGACATTGAAGTATTCTCTTGATCCCTCTCGTAGGCCGTGTGCTGTGATGACCACGTCCATTGCTGCCCTCATGGTACCAAGTGCAACCCAGCTGGCACCAGCTGTGATAACTCTACGAGCTCCATACCCTGGTTGGAGAAGTTGCCCCCCATAAACAGGCAGTCTGCTAAAGGACAAAATGTTCCTTGTGATGACACCTCTGCCTGTCCCGACGATACAACCTGCTGCAAGACAACTACAGGAAAGTGGGGTTGTTGCCCCATGCCAGAGGTAAAGATTATTCTTTGTGACTGAGGACGTCCTTTTATTTTTTTCTGTAGCATGTGTGTCTTTAATGCATTTTGTCCATGACTTTCTCAATCTTTTTAGGTAGTCTATAGTGTCTGCCTCTGTCTGAACATGGCTTCCCAATGCATTCTCCCATCTCCTTTTAGGCAATATGCTGTGAGGATCAACAGCACTGCTGTCCCAAGGGCTACGTTTGCGACATGCTTGTGCAAACTTGCAGAAAATCAGGCAGCCCCAGCTCTCCTTGGCAGCAGAAGAAACCTGCCTTGAAGGAGATGCCCACAGATCTTGTCTCCGGCTCCTCTGAGTCTTTCCGCCATAAATGTGGCCCATACAGCAGCTGCCCCAAGGATACAACTTGCTGTTACATGAATAAAACCAGCAAATGGGGCTGCTGCCCTTTGCCAAAGGTACATCGCGTTAGTAAATCCATTTAGGTTCTTTTTACGTTAAGTTACTGCTCATCAAAGTGTAGGGGTATACTGGTAATGGACTGCATCTCTCCTAGGCTGTGTGCTGTGAGGATGGGGAGCATTGCTGTCCTTCGGGATACAAGTGCAACGTGGAACGGACCACTTGCTCCCATGATACCTTGGTTATTCCCTGGTACAGTAAAATGGAAGCCCAGGTCGATCAAGTACTACACACTCCTGTGGAGTGTAATATGAAGGACGGCTGTGCTTCGGGCACCCCCTGCTATCAGCTCCCGTCGGGGCAGCTACGCTACTGCCCAATGGCTAAGGTGTGTACAGCTTTATCACAGCTTGCGGTGAAAGTATCTTCATTCATTTCTCTCCCCGGACTCTTGAAAAAGCAGCATTTACCCTTTCACATTGCCACCATGACATTAGAAGCTAAACGACAAATTACAGATAAAATAATGGATTCATGTGATATAGGCCTTCGGGAATATTTCAGAGTAGAAACCTTGCATATAATTGCACGAATAAATTTGTTTTTCATTCTACTCCTGATATAAAGAAGAGTTGCATTATAAAGCTTTTTATAAACAGTAAAAACATGGTATGATAGGCTGGCACAGTGGTTTGCACTGTTATCTTACCTCTCAGGGACCAGTGTTTGAGCCCCCCCACTACAGGTCTATGTGTGGAGTCCACCCCCCCAGTCCAAAAACATCTCAAGGTGAATTAGAGTTTCCAAATTGCCAGCAGGTGTCAGTGTGCCCTACCCCATCCAGGGTCGTGCCCTACCCCATCCGGGGTCGTTCCCTACCTTTTACCCATAGGTTCCAGACCCCCTGCAGCACTGAATATAACAAGTGGGTACAGAAAATGGATGGATAACAATGTGATTGTAGACATACTTAGATATATTCACATCAATGTTCAGCCCAAATGACAGCCTTAGTTTAAAGGTAGCTTTATACCAAAAGATATCTTTCCAGTTAAGGATATCTTTTACAATCGGTTGACGGCTGACAATATCTCTGTTCCTTACCTGCACTTTCATTGTTTCTCAGGCTGTATGCTGTAGTGATATGCAGCACTGTTGTCCAAGTGGCTACACTTGTGATCCTGTCGGTGGATCCTGCACCAAGAAGGCAGGCCTCAGATGGGACAGCTGGGATGGATTCATCACAAAGCGAAAAGCTTTCGTCCATTTGTGATGCTGTGTTGAGATTTTTTGCTTGCACTGATCAGTCTGTCACACACTGATGAATCTGCTACACGTCTTAAATACCTGAAACAGAATTCTTATTGTTTGATTGGGGCATGGTAAATACTCAAAAGGGTTTGATTTTTGTTTTTTTTTGTGTATGGTTTCATAGTGTATTATTGACAGCTACTTATTAAGCAACTGATTTGATGATCACATGAAACCTGCTGTGTCTCTAAAGTTGCCGAATGTGCTAGGGTAAAGATATAGTTGATTTTAAGGGTAATCTTACTTTCCTCCAGGTTCATTCCATGTGGCAGGCAAATCAAAATTTAGAGCATAGTAATAATCTCATGAGTAAATGATCTGAATCCATTATGTTATGCTGATGCCAGATAAATGTGGTGACACTGCTCACATGCAACTCAAGCTGTATGCAAGTTTCTAAAACTTGTATAGTTTTCACTTTGTATTAAATAACAGAATGTGCCTTTATATTTAACAGAAAAGTAAAACAAGAATCAAATTTAAAATAACAGATGTAAGACTACTGACAAAATTTGCGGCTGTGTCATGTTTGTTGATGTCACTAAATTTGTTAACTAGTAATTTACATTTTTAAAGTAAAATGATTGTGATTACTGTTTTTATTGCCACTGTTGTTTCATATGAAAATAAAATTCTTGGACAATGTACACAATTACTTTACTAATATACTTTTTATGAAAAAGCTAAGCATGAGACACATTCATCTGTGTTGATGACCCTAGGTTTTGTTGTACCAATTTCAATCTCAATTCAAAATATAAATAAATCATCCAATAAAACAATGAACACTGAAATAATGCCAGCATATTGAATATTAATCTAGGTGTATCTGTGTTGTGCTCATTTATAAATACTTGTCAATATAACGAATTGGTAGTTTAGGAGAATCTGACATACTTTTATAAACAAAGTAAAGGAGAGTCTCTTCTTTTTGATCCCTCTGATTACTAAAGACACACCGCACACATTTTTTTTTCTTCGGTAAAAGTCTGCTCTCGTGAGATATATATGTTCTAACGGTGAACTTATCTCAGTGGGGTTCTAGAGCCTATGGGTGAAGGGCAGGGAACAACCAAGGATGGGGTGCCACTGAATTATAGCTGTGTGTTGTGCTGTGTGCTAGAGCATGCGCGGCAGTGTAGTGAAAAAGATTTGGATTTAAGAACAGCTTAGCACACGGCACGCCTGTGCTTTGGACGTTCGCCTTAAAATAAATAATAATAAAAAAAACAGCACGGTGTGCGCCATGTGGGCCTTGGCAGGGGGCACGCGGCGTTTGTTTAAGCATGACGTCACTGACAACCTTTATTCATCGTCACACTTCCTCCAAGATGGCGTAGTGCTCCTCAATAGTGGTAGTACATATATTTATATTTAAAAGCATTGTCCAAGTAGGCTTACCTAAATTAACCAAGAGTGCTGCTTAAACGGGAACACTTATATCGTTTGTTTATACTCATAATACTGCCGGCTTCGTTTGACGCAGCATGTCGACAGAAGAGCTATCAGCCTCAGACAGCGAAGCGGCACTGGCCGGTGCCGGCGAGCGGTGGGCGCCGGTGGGAGCCGTAGCCAGCCCCGAAGACGAGGACCCGGGGGAACGGGAGCCGGGGCCGGAGCCGGCCCGGAAAGGCTCCGCATCCACGGGCGTCGCGGAGATGGCGACGAGGCTGCGGAAGCTGGAGGAAGAGCAGGATCAGCTGAACTCGTCGCTGCTGGCGCTCACGTCGCATTTCGCCCAGGTGCAGTTCAGGCTGAAGCAGATCGTGCACGCGCAGAGCGAGGAGAAGGAGAAGATGCTGCTGGAGCTGGAGGAGTTCGCCTTCAGGGGCTGCCCCCACGTCCTGGGCTGCGGCGCGCGGGACGCCCAGCTGCTGGAGAACGCGGTGAGCCTCGGCACTGTACATCACTGCAGCACCGTGCAATTCACTGCTCCCTAAAATTACTGCGCTGCAAGGTACTCAGAAATAAATGTTCCTCACATTACCAAATAACACAGGAGCAAATTCTGAACTTTTAAATGTAACCGATAACTGTATTATTTAAATAACCTCTTATTGCACTGGAAGAAACATTAACTCAGGAGGGAGCCAATAAATGTAATGTACGGTTATGAATTGTAGCCCAGTCAAATTATACTGGCATCAAATATTTCACAAGAGTTATTTGGATAGTGGGTGTGCCTTTTTTGCCTGTGGTAAGGTGCTTTGTCCTGTTTCCCTCTTTATCTCCATCTCTGTTAAATATGTTGGGAATTCTGCTGTAATTAAATTGTTGTTTCTTCCTCATGTGCAAACATTGTAAGGAGGGCCTGGTGAGTATGACTGTGCTTGAAGATTCACTTTGTTCGTTTTATCTAGACAGTGTTAAGTTTATATTAGCTTTCAGTTTGCTTTAAACAGCGGGAAGTTCCCTTATTTATTTATTTCATTACCCGGGGCCTGTATCATGAAGCAGGTGACTTGTCGGATTTAACGCCAAACGTAAGTGAACAAAAACAAAGTCTATTTAATCTGGGGTGCCTTAAATCTGACAAGTTACCGGGCCAAGCAAGAAATCCCGGTTCGTGATTCAGGCTTTCATTCATCAATTTTCACATGGCCCTGGAACCCATCCCAGCAGCCCAGAGTATACGGCTAGGGGTGCACCCTGGATGGGATGCCAGTCCATCACAGGGCACAGGGCAGGGACACCCTGGATGGGATGCCAGTCCATCACAGGGCACGGGGCTGCGGGACACCCTGGATGGGATGCCAGTCCATCACAGGGCACAGGGCTGAGGGACACCCTGGATGGGATGCCAGTCCATCACAGGGCACAGGGCAGGGGACACCCTGAATGGGATGCCAGTCCATCACAGGGCACAGGGCAGGGACACCCTGGATGGGATGCCAGTCCATCACAGGGCACAGGGCAGGGACACCCTGGATGGGATGCCAGTCCATCACAGGGCACATAAGCTCATAGGCTCTGAGCGATTTAGAGATGCCGGTTAGCCTAACCAGAACCGGCCCTGGGTGTCCTGGCGCTCTAGGCGAGATTCTACCTGAGCCAACCCCCCCCCCCCCCCATCCTGCCTATAAACACAACAACATAAATAAATAAACCCACACATATTCCCCCTATACAACACACGTCATCGTGTATTCAAAACACCAACATAATACAAACAAAAAGTTATGAAGTACAACAAATAAGGCAAAATCTATTACATAAATAAAATAAAACATACGAATACAAACATCAAAGCAGTGAAGCACGTAAAACTCGGCTTGGCAATGTAGTATACACTGGAATGTAAATGTAACGTTTTGAAAATGATATGGTTCTCATCAAAAATCAGATGGTCCTCGACACACTTTGAGATTTCTCAGGTGCATTCAAAATTAAAGTCTGATGTAAATTAAAAACGGAGTGATTATCCTGACCTGGAGCTAGCAAAGAAAAATATTAAGGTGAAAACTGATGGCTATAACTGTTGAAAAGGAGGTGTTCTTTGATAGTGCTTAAAAACTATTTTGTATTTATGCTCTATGCATTTCCCCATATACATCGACTTCTATATTATGCACTGCATGCTGTAATAATGAACTTCACAATGCAGAGCAGCAGAAAACAAATTTTGTTAGCTCACTTGTACTAAAAGCATTTCAGTAGCACAGGGTATCTGGCTCCTGATACCTTCATAATGCATTACAATGGTCAGTATAAACCATTATAATGCATTATGAAGGTATTTATAGTGCATTATAGAAGAGAGCTTCTTAGAGCATCCATAATGCATAATAGACGTGAATATAATGTGCTATGCCTTTGAATTAATAATTATAGTTGTGTCTATAATACTTTATAAATGCATTTTAATGTATTACGAAGGTATCTATAATGCATTTACATGAGTGCTTCAAGTAAAGTATTACTGTTAGGTTCCTTTAATTTAAAAGAATCAAACTAACTAGCTGCAATAATAAAATACCAGTGTGTTGTTTTCATTTTTCCTGTTCTTCATTTTGGCGTTCTTTACCGCACCCCTGATTCGCCAGTAGGGTGCTCCGGCCCTGAGCCTAACTGCACGCTCACTCTGTGTTCTTGCCTTATTCAGAGTGAGAGGGAGAAGAGGGAGCGTCTGGAGGCCCAGAGGAAGAAGCAGAAGGAGCTCATCATCCAGCTGAAGACTCAGCTGGACGACCTGGAGAGGTTTGCCTACCAGGAGGGCAGCTACGACTCCCTGCCCCAGTCGGTGGTCATGGAGAGGCAGAAGGTAGGCGCCCACATCCTGAGGACCTGACGCCGTCAGAAAAAGGGTATAGCAATGCTGCAGTTTTGTACCCCAAGGTACAAACAACATTAATGTACCCCAATGGTTCAAAAATGTTCCTCATAGTCCATTTCTGTACCTTAAAAGGTGCAGCTTAAAACAAGCTAGGGTATACTTGGCAGACCCTTGAGGGTACAGTCCCAGTGATAAGTAATTGTACCCTCAAAGGTACAAATTGGTTCTTTTTTCCTGACAGTATACCTCTGTTCTGTTTGTTTTGAAGACTATGCCCAGAATGAAATAGTTTTTATATATATATATATATATATATATGACGCTGAGTAATAGTTTTAAATGCTTATTTCCTCTTTTTCTTCTTCATGTTTGGACAATATTTAACATTACGCAACATTTCAAATACATGAAATGACGCACGAGTAACTGTATACTAACATAGGGGTTTATTTGCACACAGAAAACCTAGAAAAAAATCAGCCCATTGCAAATCGTCCTGTTGACTTTGCAGGTGATAATTGACGAGCTGATCAAGAAGCTTGATGTAAACCTGAATGAGGACATCGGGAATCTGAGCCCTGAAGAGCTGAGGCAGAGGGTGGATGCCGCTATCTCCCAGATTGTAAACCCCGCCCGTGTCAAAGAGCAACTGGTGGACCAGCTCAAGACCCAGATCCGGGACCTGGAGATGTTCATCAATTTCATACAAGGTGCCATCTGCCTACATCTGGATATTTGTCATGTCGCATGACAAGTTACTAGTTACCAGTCATTTTTTTCTGGGAGGATTTAATGTAGAATCAACCATGCCTCCTGCAGCATAGTGAGTTACTTCTTCACCAGTGATGCATGAAGTTTTTATCTTGTATAATTACAGCTAAAGATACATTAGTTCTCTCCAGTCAGAAATAGATATCCTGTCCTTCTGTGTGCTGAGCGTTCTTCTTTCGTTTCCTTATTTTCCTGCTCAGATGAGGTTGGAAATCCCCTTCTATCTGAGAACGATCAGAACAGACCAGCCGGTTTATCTGGTTCTAACGTGCGAGGCACGGCTGGAAGGAGAAAAGGTCAGTTTGGCTCCACCTTGCCTGTGTTCTAGCCTAGTTGAAGCAGCACGTCTGCCAGCTTACTGGAATATGTGATTGCGCTTCTCCGGTAGCCATCGCAGTGGCATTCCAGTGACGTTCTCAGCTCTGTGTCCTCACTGCTCTGCTGTTCCCCATCTCCTCCCAGTGGACGCCGAGCAGGCCCAGAAGATGCGGGACACGGGGCTGCAGCTGATCCAGCGTGCTGTGGCGGTGCTGCAGATCTTCGCCGTCAGTCAGTTCGGGTGTGCCGCCGGACACGTTCCCCAGAAGGTGTGGTCCCAGGGTGACGGAGGCCAGGACTACGGGTCCCTGGTGCAGCGTCTTGAGGCCGCTGTTGACCGGGTGCGGCAGCAAGCTCTCGGCAAGCCGCCCCCCGAAGAACATGTGGTCAGTTACAACAGTGGCGCCCCCTGCGGGTCCCGCGACCAGCTGACAGTCACCGTCCGCAAGGAGCTGGCTTTGGCGCTACGTGACCTACTCGCCCACGGCCTCTACTCCCCGTCCCAAGGCATGAGCCTGGTGCTGGCCCCCATTGCCTGCTTGTTGCCTTTCAGCCCTGCTCCTCAGGATTTGCACCCCTGGGAGCTCTTTGTCAAGTACTACCATTCCAAAAACGGCCAAGCTTTTGTCGAATCTCCGGCCCGGCAGCTCTCGCAGTCGTTCAGCTTGCCCGTCGGAGCTGGACCGGTGACCATCACGCCCAAGCAGTCGCTGCTGTGGGCTGTGCACTCCGTGCTGCAGGAGCACCACCCCTATAAGAGGAGCGCCGATTCCGAGTTCAAGGCTCTGGTGTGCGTGGCGCTCAACGAGCAGCGGCTGGTCTCCTGGGTCAACCTCCTTTGTAAGTCCAGCACGTTGGTCAATTCGCACTACCAGCCCTGGAGCTACATGATCCAGACGGGCTTCGAAGGCGCCCTCCGCATCCTGGGCCGCCTCAGCCACCTGAAATTCAGCCTTCCTGTGGACTTGGCTGTCCGACAGCTCAAAAACATTAAAGATGCATTTTAAACTCAGACTGATTTCTCTAATCAGGGCAAGTGCATCACTGGAATGTTAATCTTTATGAACTCCCTTCCCTGCTGCATAAAGGTGAATGAACCCCATTTTCCAATGGTGTCTGATTATGGGTTGGCTCCCAGTTTAGGAGGAGTAGAGGGGCCTAGTGTAGTGTCTTATTTTAGACTCATTTCAAAGGGCTCTGAATGAGCTCTAAAATCCCTGGGCTACAGACAGCCCTCTTGCAACATTCCAAAAGAACCAGTGCTCTTTATAATGCCAGTAGTCGTTTCCTTGAAGTGCATCGTTTTGCATAAATTTCGCTGCATGCTGCCAACCAAAGTTCAGTGAGTCCCATGCAAGGTAACCGGTGCATGGTTAACGTTATGGCCGAAAAGCCAATTGTCCATGCAGAACTCTCGCCAAACATGTACCATTCTCCACGATTTAAAAATGTAGTGCTAAAGCGAAATGTGTGACACACTTCCATAGTTGCGCTGAAAAGCATAACTGCATTTAATATTTTATTTTTTTTTTACATATGAATCGATATGTGCCACACTTTGTCCCCATTGGGATGAGATAGATAGGTACGGTGGCTCTGAGCTGAGCAAAAATTGAAAAAAATCTGACATTTAGCGGTGAGAATATGCCATTACATCGCTGTGATGTAAGGTCATTGTGAGACCTTGCAGAGAACAGACCACTATCTGTATATCATTTCCTCTAAATCTGTTGTATATCTAGCCCAGGGTTCCCCAATCCCAGTCCAGGAGGGCCGGTCTGCAACAGTTTGCGGATGTCCCTGCTCAGGCACTCCTACTAAACCTGGCGATTAGCTGGTGAGCTGAATAAGGCGTGTTTGAGCACAGAAATTTGCAAACTGTGTTGCAGACTCGCGCTCCAGGGCTGGATTTGGGGAACCCTGATCTAGTCTAATGTGTGTATCTTTAATTTATTGATGTTTAACCCAAGTTTATTTCACGGAGTACGTAGGCAATGATGGGACTGCTTTAAGAACCCCACAAGATCTCCATCTGTAGGCATAATCTCAGGAGATGAAAAAAAAACAAACTTGTACATACTTGCATTCTGAATGTATAAAACAGGGGTCTCCAACTCCTGTCCTGGAGAGCTACAGTCCAGTAGGTTTTCTATCCTACCTGGCTTCTGATGAGCCACACCTGTTCTCAGGTAAATACCAGGAGCAGGTGTGGCTCATCAGAAGCCAAGTAGGATAGAAAACCTACTGGATAGTAGCTCTCCAGGACCGGAGTTATAGACCCCTGGTATAAAAGCTATCTGGAAAATGAGCAGTTTCAGCATGTCAGCTTTTAAGTGTTGGTTTTTTAGCTTCCGTTTTACGAGGTCCATGGCATATATACTTTTATTAAATAATCAGTGTGTGTCTTTGAGCAGATGTAAAGTCAAATCCAGGCAAACCAGGGCTGTACTGATTCTGTGGAATGGTCAAGAAGTGAATGTTGCTATAATCATATTATTTCAATATTTAAGTTAATTTGGGGTTGCCGCTGGTTCTTTTCATATTGAAGTTTAAAAGAAAGTCTTTCTGGGACTTGTGAATCATTATTTACATATCAGTAAGTGAATCTGAATGTACCAATGGTATATGCTGTATAACAAAAAAACCAAGATTTAAATGCATACATTTCCAAAGCTGGTTATTCATCACCCCACTTTGAAAAGCATAATCTAAGGTAGTTCTTGTCCTTGAGAACTGCAGAGTGAGGATTTTTTTTTCTTTTTCAACTGTTGAAACACTCTTATTGGTTTAAGTGATGAAAATGTTTAAATAGCACTCCTGGTTATTCTAATGTAGATCAGTAGTTGCATCAAAAGTAATTCAAGAAAATGCAAGGCTTGCCTCAGCTGATTTTGTCAAACTCGCTGAAAATTGCTATTTGACTAGGTACCTTTTTTAGTAAATGCTCTTTCTACTATATAGAGGTTTCATCTCTAGTGTTGAAGCATACAGTCCTTGATTTTATGACACTGTGCTTTGGGTATTTACAGCATATGTTGTATCTTGTTTACCCAAGAATATGTGCATCATTCCCTTTTACAGAAGTTATTTCACATGAAGCTTTGTAATCAGACCAGTGAAATATGACCAAATCTGTAAAATCTATCCTGCTCTGTGAACGTTTTTTTCTTAGTATAAAATATAAACCTGTGAATGATCTTGTTACTCTTTTAGCCTGTGTAAAAGTAAATACTACTTAAATACACTGTAAACTAAAATAAAGTACTGTATGGGTATGCCTTACATGATAAATTGTGCATAACAAAAGGTTAAATGCAAATCTTTTTATTAATACCTTATAGTGTATATTGTTTTACTGTTGCATTTACAGTGTTGCCAACTCACGCATTTGGCGCGACATGCATTCAAACTCTCACGCAAATCTATATTATTCCATTATAAATATAAAATTAGCTAAATCAAAGGCGTTGGGGCAGTTTGCATACCCTACAAACCATTTACAAGGTAATCACACTCTTACATGTAAATGTATGTGCAGACTAGTCTCGAATTAAAAATCTCACTCCAGATAGCTGACCAAAGTTGGCAAACCTGCATTTACAGCTCAACATATCACTGGGTCTCTTCAGGGCTAGCCTGCCATAACTGTCCTCATATGGCTCACAGGACATAACGACGACCACTGGGATGTTGCTACCGTCGCTGCTAATGCATTTTAATTGATTGAGATGATTTGTGCAACAAGAAGTGTTACCTTCATGTTAAGCCATTAGTCTAAGAAACGCTACACTAAGTGTACATCGGGTTAACGATAAAGTGAGATCTTTAAGAATGGAAAAATAAGAAAAATCTAGCTGTTCACTTTGTTGAGCTAAGCTAAAATAGTATAGAAATAAATCCTGGGAATTGCTGGCTATACTGACATTAAAATAAAGGTTTTTCAAAAGGAAGTAGCGTCAGGTTAACCGGAAGTTGTGTCTCTACATAGGGGTGAAAGGTCATGCGAAATGTTTCTACTTCCTTTCCTGTTAGCGGCAGCCATTGAGCACTACTAGTGAGTATTCTGCCCCGCAAAGTAATCTTTCACCATCGTTAAAAATGCCTATAAATAGCGATCTTATTCTGGTCTCTCATCGTTGCGTGCACATCCAGCAACATTTGCTGACGTCCATTGTTATTAATTTTGCTGAATTGATAAAGAAAATCCTCATATTATCCGCTCATGTTCCTTCCCATATACACTGTAGGATTTAACCAAATGGTCATGTGATGTATTTAAATTGTTTGACTCATGTAAGTTGGTTGGACGTGTGGTGTTGGTAACAAAATACTGGTTTCCCTTGTTTGAATAGCCAAAGTATCGATGTACTTCTGAGTTACTCTAATTTTGTTGCGGGTGTTTTTCAAAATAACCATTCAACAGAACAATAAGAAACGAGACACTCGATAGTGAAGTTGGGTATTTGAACGCGTGTTTCACTAGCTATATTATAGACAAACTTAATATATTAATCTCAGTGCTCCGTCAGTTTGTTAGTTACACCACTTCCTGTATTTAGCATTGTCGTAAGTGTATTTGCAGCCTTCATTTAATAGCCTCTGCTTTCTGTCCATGCGTATAGTTACAGTCGACATCCTTATCACTAAGTTGCTGCCAGGCGAATTTGACCAGTGATCTGTTTGCACAGAAATGGGCAAGTTCATGAAACCCGGGAAGGTGGTGATGGTGTTGGCTGGACGCTACGCTGGTCGCAAGGCGGTCATCGTGAAGGTAAATGCAGGAAATACCTTCCCATGCAGTCTTCTACTTAATGTCTATCCTGTGTTGTTTTGTGTCTGGAATCACTCTTGTTGCTAATAGGTATTTCATTGCTCTCGCCTTCTCTGGCAGAATATCGATGATGGCACTGCGGACCGCCCGTACAGCCATGCCTTGGTGTCCGGCATTGACCGTTATCCCCGCAAAGTGACCACGAAGATGAGCAAGAAGAAGGTTGCCAAGAGGTCCAAGATGAAGGCTTTCGTGAAGGTGTTCAACTACAACCATCTGATGCCCACCAGGTCGGTGCATGGAATGGAGACCATGGGGTGGTGATTATAAGCCAGTGTTTTAGCACGTGTGTCTTTGGGTTATCTGTTTTTGTTTTCACATTACTGTAATGTGCTGGCAGTGGACACATTACTTCCTCAAGGATAGTTGAATTTTCTCATATAGTGGGTAAAATGTATCGTGGTTTTTGTTTTTCCACTTAAAGGCAAGATTGTTTTCTATTAGAGGTGAATGGTCAGTGTTCTTGTATATTTCAAATGGGTGTAAGAATTAATTTAGTACTATTATTCATTGGAAAATGCCACTCTTTTGCAGTTTAGATCTAAAACATCTGTTCTGCAGGGTCTTTAATTATGATGCCAGTGAATCTCTTTAATAGGCTTTCTGTGATGTTACTTGGGTCTTTATTGACTTGCGATGGATTGATTCTTTAAAGTGTGATTTGCATGTATTATTGTAAATGCAATGAAAAATGCTCGCAGTCAGCAAATGTAATGTGTAGCCTCATTTCAGCTTTTTATACATTGTTGTGATAAATGTTTAACATTTGTTTTGAAAAAGAAATTATGACCAGGAATTTAGCTTATTGTGTGCTAGTGGACAGATCAGTATAATGGTAATGAGATGTCATTCTTCAATAATTTCTCAAATGTTCTTCATACTATAACCTAACAACTTGTTGCTCTTCATTCTAAAATGTAGGTACTCTGTTGATATCCCCTTCGACAAAACTGTCGTCAATAAGGACGTCTTCAGGGACCCTGCCCTAAAACGCAAGGCCAGGCGGGAGGCCAAAGTCAAATTTGAGGAGAGGTAAGAAGAATTGATGGGGGTACTAGTGTTGGGTGCTTTCCTACCAAAGTTTTCAGAATCCAGTTACTGGTTCCTAACGCCTGGCAACTTTCTCGTATGGCTTTCCCACCACATAACAGGAACTATACATGTTAAATAACCGTGGGAGATGTAAAAAGCTCATCGGGTTAACTTCACACCTGGTTTTATACACAACTATACCCCAATAGCAGTGAAAGATGAACAAAGTGTTTTAGTGATTACTTGCTTTGAAAAATGGCACAGAGCTTTTTTTATATGACTTGTGACATGTTTGATTCATTATTAAATCTGGCCAGTAGATTTTATTCATCAGAAGAAAAAATAACGCCATTTTGCTCAATAGATTTCATTCATTAGAAAAAGAAAAAATGTAATTTTGCTCAGGAGCGTAATTTTGCTCAGTCTAATTTTCCGATGCAGAAATATGGAGACACAAGCAAAAAAGGTATATATTGATGCATTTAATTAAGATACAAAAATCAATTTGGTCAATTTTTGCTACATACTTGTCTTTTTCCCACACTCCTGCATCACTTCTAAGTTAGTGCCAGTGTTTGTGGTTAGTCAGCAAGTTTATAGCCAAAGGCCCTATTCCAGTGGTTGACAGAGTACCTAGTCAGGGGTAGGGACTAAAAAAGGTTCCAGAACTGCTTCCAAGGAACTACAATTGGATCAAGTTTCTGCAGTGAGAACGCGACAGAAGTTTCTGGTTCCAGGAAAAAAGTTCCCATGGTGGAAAAGAGCCTTTAGACTGGGGCTGGAAAAATAATGACCGAATTATAAGTTTGTTAAAACGGGCTGAAATGGACATTTCCGTTGGGGGGAGGGGTGGCATTTTGTGTAACTTATTCTGGCTCCTACCCATGTCCCTGTGCTGAGCTGAATGTAGCCTCTGCGATCTGTCACCCATCTTTAACACATTTTCTCTCTCTCCACAGGTACAAGACGGGCAAGAATAAGTGGTTCTTCCAGAAGCTCAGATTCTGATTTGGCTTCTGCATCAATAATAAAAGTGTAAAATAAAAAGTCTTTTTTTTCCCTTTCTCTGTATTTCAGCTGTATATTGTGATCATTCCACCTCATACAAATAAAGAGAAGTTTTAAATTGGGGCAAATTTAGAATAACCTTATCTAGATAGGGTACCACCTTATTTTTATTTGTATTCTACATTGAAATCAAATGAAGTGTAAGTAATTACACTAACTAGTTTTTTCATGGATAAACTTTTCCTCTGCTTAGAGTGTCTTGATCTCACACTTCAGTTAGCCTTGTAATTGCATACAGAAGTATTCTTCATCCTGTCCGAAGGCTTTGGGCCTCTTTGTATTTGTAGGTTTTCCACAAAGTCTATAAATTAAAGATAATTTTGAGACTTGTGATTTATAAAAAAAAATACCATGTATTTGCCAATTAACTGGACTGTTCGCTGAGGTTAAGGTACCTACTGGTTCATCATTCAATGCTATATTGGAACACTGATAGGCATTTACAAAGATAAGGGCATTTACAATGTTCTAAGTTTATGATACTTGTTTTTAATGTATGTAAATGCCACGACAGGGTTGCCAGCTCAGGCGTCTGGCGTGACACACGCTTTCAGACTAATAAATAAAGAAATAAAAATTATGAAGTTGATCAAACATCCCACCTCTCCCGGGAGATTGGCAGCAGCTCCCTGACAGCTGCACGGTGCCCAGTGTCCCGGAAATCTGTCGTTCCACGATTCAGCGGCTGTAAAATTAGCCGGAAGGACGTTCCACCTCTGCAACCTCACCCCACATTTTATCCCCGCACTTTAGCCCTGGTCAGCAAATTTTATCCTTCCACCCTCCCCTGCCCCCATCAGCAATGCATGTACGGTATTACCGTAATAGCAGCCAGGCCCTGGCCAGCACCCGCCCCTCCGGATGCCCCTGATACCCCTCAGGTGGGGCGTTTGATGAAAACGAAACCGAAACGCTCAGAGAACGAAAGCGTTGTTTGTTTGCGGTGTCGGTAAGAAGCGAACTGGGTCTTGTATTTTTACTTAGTTGTTTTTGATTTAATTGCAAATTCGGTTCATGTACTGAATCTTGGGTGTTTAATAGACATGTTAACTTAGGCATAAATCGGCTTCTGCTTTAGCAGTAGGGCAGGCAGCGCGTGGTAGTGAACCCACATTGCTGTATACTCGCGAAAGTTTTGGAAGTGTACTGAAGTTCACAGAAACGCGTTTCTTAGAGCTTAAAATTAAGGAAATGGAAACGCGTAACCTGCCTATATTTTATAACAAGGTTATATGTGTATACATGATATGTGCCTTTGATTGGGGTTATGGTCAGTGACGCTAAGTCATTATTATGAAAAGCTTTAGGGGTCCATGTTTGCTTTTTTTTCATTTTATCAGTTGGCTTGCTTGGCAACACTTTGATAGTTATATGTCTTTACTCAAATGAAAATAACTCTTTCCCTGTAGAATAACATTCCGATGTCAGCATGTCATCTGAAGAGGTAAAGGTTCTTTTTTTGAGGTTTATGCCTTTGGTCATATTAAAGCTGTGAGATGGCGTAGTTAAATGGCAGTTTAGTGAAATCTACAAGGTTTACTTAAATTCTACCTTACTGTCTTTCAGGACTATTCTTTAGTATCTGAGATTGGCCTGGAATCTCCGTCTTCTCTAGAGGAAATCGGACAGGAGATAGAAAATCACAAGGTGTGTGTGTGTGTGTGTGTACTTAGAGATGAAAATACTTGTGTGCATTACTGAGTCTGCTTCCACAGTATCTGGTCCAAATTTACAAGAAAGTGATCAAAAAAATTAGTAAATGAGTGTATATGATCTGCAAATTCATTTGTGCTCTTTTTCAAATACCACTTTTCAGGAAAAACACAGGCAGCTGATTGCTGACCAGGAGGAGATTTCTAAGGCCATAGAAGCTTCGAAGCACTTCGCTGATGAGTTTCGCCAGCGTGCCATCAGTCAAGGGAAGATGCAGCTGGAGGACGAGCAGGAGCAAGCCAAGCATCGCGACGTTCTCCAGGTGCGGGAATTTCCTTAAAGCTATTTCAGCTTGTTCTATATGGGTAGCAGGACTTCCATGCTTACGAAGTCACCAATTTTAGTACCGGGGAGGTGCCACTATTTAGTTCTCAGCCATAATATTTCTTGTTAATTCTTTGAGAAAATGTATTCCTTTTTGTAAATTTAGACGCTGTTTATACTTAGTTTTGAATTGCATCTTGGGAACGAATCACGATTAGACTGCCGAGATCACGTCGCTGTTTACACCTGTGTCTTTCCTGCATCTCCATGGTGTCCCCCTGACCACTTGTGTTCAGATTTCCTTACTGCCCTACGACACAGTTATTGTCACGTCCTTGTCAGGGATGCATCAGGACGCTTTAGCGTTTACAGTACAAAAATTTATGTGGCCAAATGCATCCCAGACCACTTTAGCAAGTGGTTTGAGTCATCGGACCACAATGCATCTTGGTGGTCGTTATACGCATACTTAACATTGTCCATTTGTGATCCGATCGCCCCAGTCATGTTTTAAAAGCAAGTGTAGGCAGGCAGCTGCAAGCATGAAGAACTGAGATGGGTGACTAGTTGCACTTCAGAGTGAGAGGGCAGGACCTACGTGGTTGCCACTGAGCTTGATGGCGCGTGTGCCGTTTCTGTGCTTTTCAGGGCAGACTGCTCCTTCTGCAGCAGGAGTCGTCCAGGCTGGAAGAAGAAGAACTGAAGGCCATGCAGGCACTGCATGGTTTGGAAGAGATGATTGGCATTGCTCGACAAGAGACGCAAGTATGTCCATACTGATACTCAGCTGTACTGCACATATGAATGGATAGCCATAACTGCACCATACATTGCTATATCTATTAAAGGGGAGAATGTCAGAAGTAGTCCAATATTCTGGTAACTCTGCTGCATTCCAACACACAACATGAAAAACATCCAATCTATCATCTTTCGATGAAGGAGCATTTTTTACTTTTCCAAATTCAGTACACCACTGTTTCCGCAGTCCGGTCCTCGGGGACCCACAGTCGGTCCATGTTTTTGCTCCCTCTGAGCTCCCTGCCAAACAGCCCACATTATTGCTCTCGGGTAAGGAGCTGGGAGGGAGCAAAAACGTGGACTGGCTGTGGGTCCTCGCGGACCGGATTGGGAAACACTGCAGTACGCATTATACTGTAAATAAGACGGGTTATTAATGTCATGCTGGTCATGTGACCTGTAATGGTGTTCGTAAAAAGAAATAGGCTGCGGGTAAGTTTACGCCCACTTTTAGAGCGGATCGGGCAATATTAGATTCATCCTTGACCTTATTTAATTTCTTATAGTTGCCCACTGCTGCACCTGAGAAGAATGTCATTTTCACTGGAGCCGTCAGTGATGAGGAGGTCTCATGTAATTTTGACATCAAGCCCCATATTTTATACCCAATGGATGGCGGCACAGCACTATTAACCTTTGAAGAAGAGGAAGGTCAGATTCGAAAATAATTTTGCTTATTTTACCATTCTAAGTCAGTCACAGAAGTCATGTTCCTTTAATCATACTGTAGATCTGAAAAGTACTAATATGCCATAGAATTTAAAATACACGTTTACCATGTTTATAGCTGTAGCTTAAATACCAAATAATACTTTTACCTCTATATTTGGGCCTACTAGTAATTCTGATTGGATGAATGACATTTGGCTGGAGTATGGAAGGAAAAGACTGTATGAATCTTAATTTCTGTTTGGACGTATGGGTACACTGGGTGGATGGAAATGCAAGGTGTGAAGTCATTTGCACGGGATGGTGAGAGTTGTGCTGTGTCATGACAGTGGCAGAGAAGATCATGAGCCTGAAGCAGCATGAGGTCAGTCTGGGGGAGTGCTTCATCAGATTACAGGCTGAGCCTGTGTGGGTCCTGCAGCCCAGTCGCATAGAGGTACAGTAGTGTTTACCTTTCCTGATCCTGAACCTATGTGCAGCGCTCACAGGACGTCTTGGGATGCTTGCAGATTTAACGGTTTTAAAGCAAAAGTCCATTTACAGGCATTGTTTAACATATCTGCACATACCTTGTATCTTCCACAAAAACATTTATCTTTTTATGAAGTGTCATAATGTTTTTTGGCTGATTAATTCAGTTCTGTTCTTGCCATTTTCCTATTAATGGCAGTTATAATCACAGGCTCTCAAAGGGATACTAAACACAAATGTTTGGTATTTTATGTTATTGTAAAGGTGTTATAGAGTAAAAAGAGGCAGCTTGTCAATGAACTTTTTAACCCAGAACTTTCGGAACTATAATTCTGAGTTTTTAAATTTATTAGTTCTTGAAATTTCTTTATTGAAAACTACTGGTTATTTCTAATATGAGATATATATTTTTTGTAAACAAATACATAACGTAATAATTTTTGTTAGACAATCAATAAAGCATCCCAAGACGCTCTTTGAGCACTGCATGTTATATGCATCAGTCAGTGCTATGTAGGTGCAAGTAGAATTTTAAAAAGTGCGCAAAGTATGTTTAAAACTTGCATATTAATTTGTTGGAGCATCTGGTCCTTACAAGTGTGTTTGTGGGTGCGTTGCACGGTTAGGTGAGTACCTACATTTGCCCGAAGCGCATTCTGGTGTCTAACCTGCCGACGACTGACACGAGCCGCACGCTGGACAAGCTGGAAATTCACTTCTCCAAGAGTCGCAACGGAGGTGGGGAAGTGGAGGCTGTCGAGTTCCTGCAAGACTCCAGCAATGTCGTCATCACGTTCGTGCAGGACTCTGGTTGGTGCTAGCTCCGTTAGCGGAGCCTTCTCTCGCACAGATTACTGGAGAAAGGCGCGTGATCACTAGTCTTTGCTAGAATATTTACATTTTATTATTTACTTTGATGCTCATGACTAGAACAAATAGATCTAAGCAGAATGTTTAACAGATGTTACTAAATGTCCTAATATTATTTTAGAATTTTAAATGTGTTCCGCAAAATTCATGGACTAGAGTCTGATCACCCCTGTTCTTCCTGAACATTTTTTTTAAATTTCAAGTTAATCCTTTAAATTTTCAACCAGTACTGCTCTGTGAGCCCCATGGCTCATTTGGATTGATCTTTTTTCAGTTGCTAAGGCTTTGACTGACCGTCTTTCCCACGACGTGGATTTTGGAACTGGGAGGAAGCAAAGAGTGCATGTAAACCCTTTTATGAACGGGGAGATCACAGCCTTGAAGGTCAGGAGGCTCACTCATCATCTCACTCATCATCTCACTCATCTGCCTGCATGACCAGCATAGAGTAAATTATTTTTTGCCAGTGTATTTAAAAAGTAAATATATAAAATTTTACCACTTGGGGGTATTGTGATGCTTCCAGAATGGGTTTTGACCCCGCATAGGACAAATGAGTACAGAAGATGAACGGATGGATGGATGGATGTTGTGCTCAGAATTATTTATCTATTGCTGTTGGACAACAGAAATTTCACCCCTGGTGCATCAATAATTTTTTTATCTTCAGCAATGATTGTGTAACTGTATAGAAGCTACACTGGCTGCATCTTGAGCCCCGTATCTGACCTCCCTCTATCTTCATGTCCCTCCTCCCATACCTGCGCTGAACGTCTCCAGACGCGCGTCTCCAAATCGATACGCACTGTGCTGCTGTCTGGCATCCCCATCGTCATGGAGCAGGAAGACCTGCAGGACCACTTGGAGATCCACTTCCAGAAGGCCATCAACGGAGGTGGTGAGATTGATGCCATCACCTACAACCCCCTTGGCCAGCGCAAGCTGGCTGTCTTCCTGGAGGACTGTCCAAGTCCATGATCTACCAGTAGAAGTGACCTAGTTGGGTAACAAGCATTTTACCCTAGAACAAGTAGGTACAGAAAATGCTTGGATGGATATTTTAAAATTCAGTTCAATTGAACTGTTCGGAAGTCATCGTTTGTTAGGGTCTCCAGTTTATGGCATGATACTCTTCAATCCCAACAAAGATGATAGACAATATTTTCCCCCTTGCTCTTAGCTTTGATTTAGTGGCCGTCCTTAACGCATCACTTTATAATGGGGTGTAAGATACTGTGTCCTGCTACTATATTAAGATATATGCATATTTAGTGCCTGCTGTCCGAGCCAAATACTACTTTTGTTATCTATTCACTCATGTTTTGGTTTCTTTTTGCCTGTAGCCCAGTTCTGTCTGTGCAACTTTATAAAAGCATCTTGTGTCACTGGGCATGAAGGAGCTGGACTTCGTTTTATGTGGAAGTTGAGAATGCTAGCCAATAATAAATGGTTTTCAAGATAAATATTAAAATATTTGTTTTTGGAATTTCCACTTAACTCGAGGAATATTTTTAGAGAATTTCTGAGCATTTCTTCTTGCATGACAAATTCAATGTTAAATGTTTCTTTTTTGCTTTCTCTGTAAGAGATGTTGTTCAGAAATAACTCCTCCTATCACTGAAGCACAAATTCTTGATTATACATGAATAATCAATGAATAAATGAATATGGTAGTTTTGAGAGGTATTGTTTTTTGATCATCCCTCTGTAACCAGTCCAACGTGGGATAGAACACATTCTGCTCCTTTCATCAAACCTTCCTGTTCCAAGCGCGTTGCTGTGTATGTGCGGCTGTTTGTGCCTGATTGTGTTACAATAACCTGTTAATGTGACAGACTCTGGTACATGTGCTTATGAAAATGAATACACATTACAATCTCGTTGTTTGATTATTTTTACTGTATCATTTAAATACCGTTTGTTGATTTGATGGGTACCTGAAATTCCTTTGACACAAAGAAGAAATATTGGCAGTAATATACATAGTGGCTACAACTAATTACAAAAAAATACGACTTGACACGACTGTAAAATAGAGTGGTTTTTTCCATATGAAGAATTAGAATTAATTTCATTCTCTGCTTGGATTCTCACAGAAATGGTCAGGTGCTTTATTTCTGCTTGAACTTCATCAGAGATCTTCGGTTAAGAGGCAGGCAGGGAACAAGCAGGGGGAAGGATTTCTGTCATAACGTCAAACCAGGAGCTGCCACTAGGAGGCAGTCAAGTCCATTCTGTTCAAATTTGACCATATAGGGTCTCAGCCCTTAGGTGGTGTCAGCTCTGCGGCAGTGAGATAAGACTCCGTGCCCCCACCCGCTTCCGTTCTTATCTGCCTGCCCTGCAATATCCCAGCACCCCCACCCCCTACCCTGCCCACTTGCTCTAAAATGTGATGGGTAGCTGAGCTTAAAAGAGAACCTGATAGTTTACATTATTTTCACATTTTTACAATGGGATACAGTTCACATAAGCTGATGTTTTCACAACTGACTCACAGCAATGTTCAGATAAATCTATTCAAAGATCTTTGTCAGACCAGGAACAGCAATGTGGACGATGCCATGGTGACCGTCGAGGCGTGGCGGGCTGGCTGGCTCAGTTCCGTGTTTCCAGCATCCCCTCCCTGACCCGCCAGGTCCAGCTGTCGCTGCAGTTGGGAGCTCGCGTACAGCACAGGTAGAGGCCCGAATGTTGCACCTCCTCATCGGGCGAAACCAGCTGCCCGTCCTGGGTCTCCAAGCTGAAGGTCTGCTCTGAGATCTGAGGGAGAGCAGTACATAGTGCACTGAGTTGACACTTCACGGCCTCAGGACAGGCGCGCTAACCAGGTCCGACAGGCACCTACCTGCTCGCTGATCCCTATGGCGATGTGTCCCACTTTCACTTTGTGGGTCTCACGGATTTTCAGACAGTGGCCTTCAAGGTCTTCGATATACACGTCCACCCCTGCATCCAACAGTCAAGGCAAGGGTGTGAAAATCCATGTGTCTTGGCAGTGCTCCTTTACAGAGTAACTACTTAAAAGATCTGCTGCTATAAATATTTAGCTCTATAAATCCATCCATCTCCCATAACTGCTTATCTAGTACAGGGTCACAGTGGGACTGGAGCCTATCCCATGAAGCACAGAGTACAAGACAGGGGACATCATACGCATCTTGGTCCCAGTCCATCTTCAGGTCACAAACTCACAATAACAATGTAGAGGCACCAATTCATCTAACTGCATGTTTCTGTAGGTTAAAACGGGGCGACACATGATGCAGGACTTGAATCTCCAATCCTGAAGGTGCTAACCCTACATACTGCTCCCTACATTTGTAATACTTAGTTCTGCATTTTGTATGAACCTCTCTCAAAGCTTTGAATTATGGTTGCATAAATATCTTTACCTTCAAAACAGCGTGGTGTTGGCCAGTTGGAGGACCCCAACCAGTCCTTGCTGAAGCTCCTCTGTCCCTCTGATTGGCTGTTGTAAGAGAAGACCCCGGAACTGAGGTCGTCGCTGTTGCTGACCGACCACCTGACCAAGTCCTACAAGGCAAGAAATTAAACGAGGTTCAGTTGCACAGCAAGTCACACACTGACGTCCCTAAACTTTCAGACGAGCGATTTGCTGTTCAATTTTGAAGGTAGAGCAACAGCGGCACCAACTGACCGGCACCGATTTGAACTAACCTTGTCACCGGGGGCAGGGACAGTATAGGAGGAAAAGCTGCTACTGAGACAGGATAGCATCTGTTCCTGGAGCTCGGGGGAGTGTGGCTGGGACAGACTGCTCAGGTAGAAGTCTGCAGAAAGAGAGAGACCACAGTGCTGTGTCTCACAGGCATGTAGCACAGTCTACTGCTGGAGCCCCTAATTCAGGTTCTCTCCAAATGCACCTGCTCTACCTTTTCAACTACACTGTTCCTTTTTGGAATAGGTCCTCAATTCATATTCATCATGTAGTCATCACTTAATGAAACCTCAGTCCTTGTCTTAGATGCTTTTATGAAATTACAAGGTAGAAGGCCTATAACAGAAAATGCATATATAGATATATATGTGCATCCAAGTTATTAAAATCTTTGCATTCCGGGATACACTGAATAACAAAAGGCCAGTTAATGGTTTTGGCCTTAACCTCGCCTGTAATAAAAGGCTAAGGTTCTTCAGCAGGTTGGCCATCTCTGCCGAAAACGTTTTGCCAAGCCTTCATTGCCGTGCCTTGACATGAAGGCTCACCTCTCTCCAGCTTCTGCAGCTCCTGCTCAGGCAGCGTGAGGACAGTTTCAGGCCGCTTGTTCTTCTGGTGTCCGGATTCCTTGGCCTGCAGCGAGACGAGAGGTTCCGGAGACGAAGGAGACAATACTGCATTGTCCTTCTCCTCTACGCTGTCATCCACATGCACCTTCTTCCTCCGGGATCTTAGAGGTTGCAGCACCTGCTCAAAGTGCTCTTTCAACGGGGCCTTGTCTGAAGTGAGCAGGCCGGATGGGATGGACCTGGATGCCACCCTAGAGCTCTCCATGAGCTCGCTTTTCTCTGGCTCCCGATAGTCTCCATGGACTGGGCTGGTGAGTCCACCCACTGTGAATGATAACCAACAAATTCACAGTAGGGTTGAGGTGGACTTAAACATCACCAGAGGTGGACAGTTCAGGTCCAGAAAGTAAAAATCCAGACCAAGATTTTGTTTCAAAAAGTCACAGTCACAGCGTACTCAAGTGGTTGGTTGAAACGAAATCTTGGTCTGGATCTGACCTGGACCTGAACTATCAACCTCTGAGCATCACAGAAGAATGTCTGTCTACCTAAAGGCAAAGTAAAGACCTCGCACACAACTCTTGTTAGGTAAACAAATTAATGAGAATGAGAAAAGTAGAGTTATTCTATAGCTGATTAGCATTGCCCAAGGGGGTATAACAGAATATGGGGGCAGGCTCTCACCTTCTTGCAGGGCTCTCATAGTTTTCTCTCTTAACTCTTTGGCGGAGGCTCTTTTGATTGGATCTTTAACAAGTCCCGCCTTGATTACATCGGCAGTTTCAGGCCTGCAGTCATGTGGGATTTCTCTTAATGGCGGCGCCTCATTGGCAATCTGAGGTTGGGGAAAGCAATGGTGAAGCTCCCTGCCAGACAGCCCGTAGTGAATAAAGAAGACCACTCCAGCAAATACAAAGAGTATGGGTTTGTAGACACTGCCAAACCTACTAACTGACACAAGGACATAACTTTGAGTTGATCAATGAGGGGGGGTTGAGGTCTCCACCCGTTTAAGGGGGTCCAGGGGGTTGTATTGGCTGGTTTTGATTATTGGGGGTTTACAACCCCCCCATCCCCCGTAATGTATGCCCAATAATTTATACAGTCACATGATATGCTGATGGTTGCTGCACCAATGACCCTCCTTCTCGAGCATGAATGCACAGGCCATTCTGCCGGTGCTCACCGTCAGACACAGCGGGTGGCTGTAGTACCGCGTCCATGGCGGGCAGCCAGTCAGCATGTGCAGGAGCACGCAGCAGCCGCTCCACACGTCTGCCTTGAAGTCGACAGCCTCCCCCCTGACCACCTCAGGGGCCATGTGGCTCTCCGTGCCCGGGAACTCCTCTCCTGCACCGGGCATCCAAAGATTGAACAAAAACCGTAAGCTTGACTCCTTGACCCTTTCGTTTAAAAAAAGCACAGATCAAGGAATCAGGGGGTGTGGCTTAATGGTTGAGGTATGAATGGATTTGAATGTCTGTGGATCTGGGAAAATCCAATAAGTTTAATTGTAGCTGTACTTTTCCAACCCATTGTAGTATTTTTTTAGATGAAGAAATATTAGCATCAATCAATCAATCAATCAGTCTATCAATCAGTCTGTCTATCTTGTATTTTGCCAGATCATTCTTTCAATGCCAATAACGTTCTTGACAGACACCTGGCCAAAATGGCGAGCTTTATGGCTACTACAATGATTCAGCAAAAAACTAAAAAGCAATTTAACACAGACAGACGTAATTTTGCTTACATTACGATTCCCGTTTTTGTTTCTCCTCATTATGGAACGTTTAATAACTGGCGCTGGGTTCTGAGCTGTTTCTAGTTACCTGCAGAGATCCTGGCGGTTTTCGCATTTTGCTCCAGCCTCTGAGAGTGTCCAAAGTCACAGAGGTACGTGTCCTTCCCATCTTCTGACAAGAGCATGTTGTCTGCTGCAGATGCAAATGTTGCATGTGGCCACGTCAGTGTTGAACTTTGTAGCATGATGTGGTGTTTGAGTCATGAGGCCATTGTTCTGTATTTCATGAATATACAAGTGGATGCCTAACATTTTTGGGTCCTGATGTTTTCTGTGGACTAATACCAGGAAACATACACAGCTCTCCAGAACTAAGCTTAAACAGCTCCAGAGTGTTCCAATTTTGATGACAGACACGAGCTTATACAACATAATTAATAATGTTATTGCATATTTAAAAATAATAGTAATGCATTAAGAATAGGCTGTCCATAAAACATCTGGAGCAGCAGAATTTAACTGCGTTATACAAAAAGCTATGAGATTTCGGTTAAGTATGTATTACATATGAATTTTGTATGGTACCTATATTCATATTTTTGCAGCTCTCTGTATGTTTATATGTTGATTTACCTTTGATGTCTAGATGCATGATTCTTTTCCTATGTAGGTCCTCGACGGCCTCCATAAGCTGGCAGTGGTAGTGAAGGGCCAGGTCCTCCGGGAGGCGCCCTCTCTGCTTCAGCAGCTTTCCCACAGAACCTGGGTCGGGGTGAGTCATAAGCTTTCTTCCTTGGTTTACGATGTTCAGTGGCGATTGGAGCAAAGCTGCCGTTTTCCATTACAAAACAGCCATTGTTTAACGCTAAAAGAAAGAAGCTGTCCGTGCTATTTTTAGGCAATTTGTTGATTTAATGGGTATGACTCATTTGCATGGAATTCATTGGGTAGCAGCAGGTCTCAGACGTAGGTCCAGTTTGGCAAGTCACGTGTTTTTCAGCCGTCCCTTGAGATTTTGCAGTTAACAAAGGACCTGGTCAGAGGAATGAGGTTTACCTGATTTAAGAGCCATGAAAAGGACCACAAAGGGACCCTCGCGGACAGCCCCGAAAAGCTCGACGACCCGCCGGGAGGTCAGGGCGCTCCACGAGCCCACCTCCTCGCTTCTGAAGCAGTCCAGGGGTATCTGCAAGAAATCAGCATTAGTCTGCCTTAGTGGGGTGCCCGGGGGCGGCATGGGCGGGGCCGAGCCGGGCCGGACATTACCTTTTTGGCGGCGCATTCGAAGCTGGTCCTCAAGTCCCGTACATGGAACACTTCACCAAAAGAGCCGTTTTGAATGTGGTTCAGCACCAAATAGTCCTTGTTCTCACGGTACTCGTAATCGTTGGGCTGGAGTTTCTAAACGGCAGAAAACGGAGCACAGGCTGTGTAGCACATGGGTTTGTTATCCTTACATAATATCAAATAATACAGAAATATGATTTATTCTAGACTGAACAAAAGTTAATAGCTACAGTAGTTGTCTTATGAGTCTCTCACCTCTTCGGGGTGGAAGAGGAGACCCTCATTGATCTTGACATTGGCTGTAGCGCCTTCGCTGTCAGTCTTTGCTTCCCGTTCCACCCCTCGGTAAAAGGCAGGGGCAAAGCAGCGGTCCTCCTGACTCACACTCCCACGGAGACCACGCAGAGCGAGGCTGCAGCAGAGGGGCGAGTCCGAGCCAGAGCTGCACTCCTGGCCGTAGAAGGACAGGTTCGGGAGGGCGCTGTGGCTCGTAGAGCCCCAAGGCAGGGTTGAGGATGAGGGACCCCGGATTTGAGCTGAGGAAGAGTAGACAGGCTTGATCTGTCCCTCCCATTGCAGCTCCGCCGTCTCCTGTATCCCCAAAGTGTGGGTGCTGTCGTTGTAGATGATGCTGGTTCTGCTGTTGCTGCTGATACACTCCGATTCTTCCTTCTGTTGCAAGACATAAACGACCCATAACTGAAGCATGGAGGGAAAATGGCTCCAGCGTTCTTGTCTCATCTTGAACATTCATCAGTTACACCCATTACTCTAGTGCCGCTGAATTTGCAGATGGGCCCTGGATGACTTGCAATAGACATGAAACTTGCAGCTAATTGCATATGAAGTTGAAATCTTAGAATATTAACACCTTTAGATTCATTATATTCACCTAGATTATTTTATCAATGACCTTCATGCTTATAGTTGCCTGGAAATACGTCAGTTACTCTTAGTTACTCTGACTACTTGACCACTTGACATCCCCATTACTTTAGTTTCTCTGTTATGTGGCTTTTATCGGGACTATAGTCTAATCCACACCTGGATCACCTGCAAAGCACTGCTGCTCTCCTGCTCTGGGACTCCTGAAGGTGTCCTCTGCCTCTGCCTCTGCCTCGGCCCCTTCTTCACATTCTGCTTCCTCCGTCGCTGTCTTCTGTCTTTTGTCTTTCTCCTGGAGTGCTGCTGGACCTGAGGGCTTGGCCGTTCTGTGGCACTCTCCTTACAGGCCACATTGTTGTGCTCTACCGAGACCCTGCAAAACATGACTTGTCAGGACTCGGCCCATCGGAACCCCACGTAAGGAATGAGAGACGAGAGAAGGCTAGTTTGAGTACAATGACGTTGGTAGTAGAGCGAAAACATGAGAAACAGGAATATGGAAGCAGGTGTCTCAGACCTGCTCTGGAAACAGCTTGGAGAGGCAACATAGGGGCGTTCCCAGGAGCTTGGGCTGAACTCTTGTTGTCCTTCACCTGGAGAACATCAATACATTGAATAATTTTCCAAATTTAACAATTTGATCAAAAAAGACCCATTTGAGATAAGAAGGCACATCTCCATTTCCATTATGCTACTTACATTCTGCCTGAGCGATGAAGAGTGACAATTTCTCCTGGATCAGCTGACCGGCACTTATGTGATCAGCAGTGCCGCGCATTAACACTTTAGACAGCAGGGGAGGAATCTTGCTGGGCTGCTGGTCAACCTCACACCTCTTCTCCTCACTGCCTGTCACCTGCTTTAGGCTGGAACCCACTGCAAACAGGCCACTGTGCTCCTTGTGGCCCCCAGTGAAAGGCATAGTTGAGTTGAGGATCCTGTTCCGCACAGCCATTTCTCCTCCCTGTGGCCTGGGCGTGGAGAGAGGTGCACCTCAGTGAAACTGCAGCTGTCAGCAAGTCTTGGGTGCTTTAGCGGGGCTCCGATTCCCGGGGATTTGACTGAGATCATCATCATCATCATTCACACTGCCAACTGACATATCTGTATGACTAATAATGCTTTTCTACATTGACGAAAAGAGCCGTAATTCTATACTGCCAAGTCAGAGCTCGGCTAATACGTTCATGTTGTGGGTATCATTTTCTCATTAAGAAATCAATACCAACTTTGACAGTTGAGCACCCATCTGCTCCACAATAAAGAAACTCATTCACAGGCAAATCTGACCGGACACCTGCCATTTCAAGGACCAAGCAGAACCTGTGGTCACAGGAGGCTTCATGGTGAGATGCTAACAGTAATTGAAAAGTAGAAAAAAAAAAAACCCTCAGAGATCTAGTGTAGCGCAACACACCTGTTTGAAGATGTGTGCTAGTTGTTATCAATCGAGCTTTTATGTCCTTCTCGCCTTGCTTATACTTTTTAGTAAGAAGCACGTAACCACAACGGGCAGACATTTGACACCAAAGTACACAATCACCTGGAAGCCAGGCAGATTGTTCTCTAAATTATACCTAATACCACACATCAGCAGAAACAGAAAGTTGGAGAAGGCTGGCCTTGTTGTAAAAGAGAAACATTAATAGTATATAAGGATCTCTTTCTCAAAACCACCTGTCATAGAGTCTGGGGCTGAGCACTGGGCACGTCTGCAAGTCGCCGATAGATCCGAGTGTGGCACCCATATTATTTATGACCAGCATTTCTTGCTATTGCTTCTGATGTAGGGGAAGAGAGTCGCATTTAGACTGGACTGGGCTACAAGAGAGTGTGAGGAGTGCACACCCTGTAGCAGAACGTATGAAACCGGCGAAAAAGTCATAGAAACCAATTTAAACATCTTGAAGGTAACAAAAAAAAATACAAAACTTGCAGGGACAACTAGTGAGAGAAAGCGAGGGGTGCAAACATAACTGCTAAAATCTGCCATTTCAAATAATAATAATAATTAATAATAATAGTACATTATTGTTATTACTATTTCAAAAAAAGCAAAGATTGCATGGGGGCATTGCATGCGATTACAGTTCAGAAATGACTGCCCGCTGTTTGCAGGTAACCAAACCCATTATCTCCACCTAGTTTCAGACACCATACAGTCAAAATAAGACTAGCTGTACCCAAACGTCACATGAGCAAGAGAAACGTGCCACAACCTCAAGCGGTGACTCCGGAGTGACAGCAAGACCTCAAACGATTAAAACGGCCCCCTAGAGGTCGACATTATGTGACGGAAAAGCCCTGTGGGTATCTGCCCCACGCCGCTTCAGAGGTGACAGAAAACACTCCAAAACAAATGCTGCTCAGCTGAACAGACCGGACCGTCACATCGTAGATACACGAAATGCTCGTCTATCTTAACTTGGTCCCTGTTTTCCTTGGTGTAAAAAAATGAAAACAACCATGGAAATGCATAAGAAAAGGGCATTTTCTCAGTTACACAGTGCAGCTTGCATTTTCCCTCAGATTTCCAGGAGAAGAAAAAGCTAAGCTAAACACACCTATCTCTCCATTCTATTCGCGTGCACCAGCTCGCTGCTTGTTCACAAGCTTATTTGCTTCCTACTTTGTACTGCATCAACTGCAAATCAGCTTTGCTCTCTCTCACAAAAACTACACCACCACCATTACGGATCACAAACCTACTTTTACAGAAGCATCTTCATAAGCGTTGCTCCTGCTTCCTCAGTAGAGAGTCTCCTCTTCCCCCTGCCTAACTCAGCTTCTCTCTTTTCCCCGCTACGGTCCTCGTTTCTGTGTCTGCTGATCCGGCTGGCACTCGGCCAGCTAAGCTGGGTATGAGCTGGCGTTCTCATTGGCTGGAGGCGATTTACAGGAAGGCTACCTCCATTTCCCAGCAGCCCCTCCCTCCCTGCTTCAGGGCTGACTGAGACAAGCTTTGCCTTGCACTCCTTTCTTATGTACAGTACTGTGCACAAGTCTTAGGTAGTAAAAGAAATATTAAACCTATTTATCTAAGTAGCAAGTGCACATTTGCTTAAAAACACACGAATAACATTAGAACATATGCAAATTAAGAGTAACAATAAAAACTGCTAAAAATTTCTTCTGTTCTTCGCAAAGGTACTTATATCTTGTTGGATGGCTTCAGTTCCCAAACCCCTCCTCAGGGAGACCCCAGCCATTCCATGTATTTATGTATTCCATTCATTCAATAAGTTAAGAACAGTCAATGAGATGTTAATTATCTACACAAGCTGTGCTAGTGGTCAAGTCAAAAAACACTGGATATATTGGATGGCTGCTACAAATTATGGTGCGGTTTTAGCAGGAGTTTTGAAACGGCTAAGCTGACACACTTTAACAGACATAACATCATAGTTTTACACCAACATGAAGATCATTTTCTTTGACTAAGACTTTTGCACAGTATTGAATGCATCTATGAACACTGTAGGTTTTCTGGACAGGTCAAACTGAACCACATTTACGTCTCTAGTTGACTTTAAATTGTCAATATGAGTTTTATAAAAAAAAAAATATCTAGTAAATATATGGACTACAGTGAGTTTAACTGTGCACAATGGCAAACAAAATATCTGTCAAGCCTACCAGCTTCTTGTGGTTTCAGTTCAGTGATACTTTCTGACTGAGTGGAGTTAGCACAAACATTGTCTCCTGTCCACTTATGAATCCTTACACCTTCTTTCCTGAAATGCAACTTTCTATGACTTTATCCTTCATGATTAAGCATTTACTATAAACACCCAGCCTGACAGGACCCAAGGCATCTCCAGACATGTCACTTTGGCTAAACTGTTAACTAAACAACCAAGACCCACAGCACATTAGAAAGTTGCATGTAAAGTCTTTAATCACACTTTAAGTATCAGTATTTAAAACTTATCATAGTCAAACCACATGAGAAGAGCATGAGAGTATGTTTCTCATTCTTATTTCCCGGAAGATCATCTTTTTTATGCTGTGGTTGGCACCTGATAGTGTTTTGCACGACAAATAGGAACACGTCTTCTGTAAGCCTGCGCAGCTGCAGTGAGCAGCAAGAAAAGCATGCAACTCTTGCACCTAAGACTTCACCTCAAGTGACCCATGGCAATTAAATATATCGTGCAAATGCAGAATTTATGCTGACAATATTTTGATATGAGAAAGACTGGATGTGACTCAACAACCAAAAAAGCAAAATCCTAAAATTCAAACTCAACTCAGGATATATTTGATGAAGCACTTGAATGCATCTGTTGTCATGCAATGAAAATTAAATCCTATATTAGTAATGCATTCACCTGCAAGCAAAGAACCTAAAGCAGGTTTGTGCATGCTAAACTTAATCAAAAAGAAAATAACTAGTGAGAGAAACTGACGTGGCCGCATAGCTTGGTAAGTGGAAGTAGCTATCCTTGGGGTCTTAGAGAAACAGAATGAGTAAAAAAAGAACTGCTGAGACAATTTTGCAGAGAAACGCCTGAGATTCTCATAGAATGGAGCCAGTGTCTGGGTCCTCAAGAGGCCCAAACAGCTTATTTGAAAAAGCCTGCAGTGAAAGGAATATGGACACACACACTGACTCATACAGGCCACAGACCTCTGAGTCATCCATGCCCAGTTAGTCTTCCTGCATTCTTCTGGCCCGGAAAAGCGGCATCCTACTTCTGCTTTTATACAGGCCCGTGTCATTTTAAACCCCTACACACGCGCCTTTTCACTGCAGGAGGCCTGACATCATCAGCGGACAAACCTCTTACAGGCTTATCCCTGGCAGCGTCTGAATGCCTGGATTGATGAGCTCTGTGTTCAGTGGAGCTTAGTTATCCATTTGACTGACAAATTTTACTGAGCTAATGCCTGTAGCCATATTTAGCATCTCTAGAATTGTTTATAAATGCCTTTGCTACTAAATTTAGCGTAAAACCATCATGAAGTTCGCTTAAATTATCTATGTAATATTTTTGTTAAAAGAGTACTAATAGCATCATCTGCTGATTGAACAAACTCATATACATATGAGAAAATGTTAGTGTAGGAATTATCTGGAAATCTCCAACATTGTGATCTCATCTTCATCCAAGTCAAAACAATAGACAGTGCAATTTATCAAACAATAAAAGCAACATTTTACATTACCATGGCTTTACTGAACAAATGGTTTTAAACAATCAAGGTCATGGATGGAAAAAGTATGAACCTCTAGGATAATGTCCTCTGAAGTCAGGTATTCCATAAAGAAGAAAACCTACGCAATTTATATACAATCAAGAGGTCAAGCAAGGTTCCAGAAGACCTGAAATGAAGAGCAGCTGAATCTCATGAAACTGGAAAGGATTTTTAACGACTTCATTCTCCATTGGTCCACAGTCAGACAGGTTACGAATGGAAGAAATTCAGCACCACCGTTTTTTTCCTAGTAGTGGGTGTCTTACAAAGATCGGTGCAACAGCAGGCTGTAGGATCTTCAAAGTGACAAAGAACCCTACGGCAGCAGCTAAGCAGATTCCCTCCCAAGGTTTCTTCCTTCTCGGGAGTTTTTCCTTGCCACTGTCGCCTATGGCTTACTCACTGGGGGCTTTGGGTGGGGATGCTGTAAAGCGCTTTGGGACAATGTAATGTTGTGATAACACGCTATACAAAAATAAATTTGTTTGTTGTTGTATCTGCAGGCATCTTTTGCACTTGATAACATCTGTGTATGTGAGTCTACCGTAAGAAAAGAAGAGTGTTTATGGGAGGTTATCACAGAGGAAACCACTGTTCTACCCATCTCAGCCTAGGTTAAGATGACCTGAATGTTCCATAACAGTACTAGAGCAATATGCTGGGGACACTGTATATTTTTGGCAAATATACACAGTGTTATGTTTGGTGAAAACTATATATTACAAACTGACATCAAAGCCTGATCCTAAGCATGGTGTGGGGCTGTTTTGCTACCCTGGGGTCCAATGAAATCCATGTTGTACCTGGAGATTTTACAGCATAATATCATGGCGTCTGTCTGTGATCTTGAACTTAAAAGAAGTGGGAACATGCAACATGATAATGATCTACAACAGTGTTTCCCAATCCGGTCCTTGGGTACCCACAGACAGTCCAAGTTTTTGCTCGCTGGGAGGGAGCAAAAACATGGAATATCCGAGAAAAAGGGGCTGTACCCTCAAGGGTCTGCCAATTGTACCCTTAGCTGTAGGTAATTGTACCTTTTAAGGTATAGAAATGGGCTTTGAGGAACATTTCTATACCGGTTATGGTACATTATCTTGTTTGCACCTTTAAGATGTTCCTCAGAGTCAATTTCTGTACCTTAAAGGTAGAGTTACAAGGATACAGCCCCAGGAACAAGCAAAGGTACAAATTTTAACCATTTTCTGAGTGTGTGTAGGTCCCCAAGGACCGGGTTGGGAAACACTGATCTGGAAGAAATAAAATGTCTGAGAGAGAAGAAACTCCATATTTCAAAGTGACCAAATCAGAATTCTGACCGAAATCCAACTGCAATGCTATGTCATATAGGGGAATTGTCACATCCTGCCTGCTATATCTATTTGTCCCTCCTGTATCCTCCCTAGCATTACCCTACCAAGCCACGCCTGTTACTTGTTTGCCTTACCTCTCATTCCTAACCCTCGTGTTAATCACTCCCAGTTGCCTCTCGTTAGTTCCCTCGTTTGTCCTGTATATATGTGCTTCCCAGTCCTGTGCTCCCCTGTCCAGTCATTAACACCACTCCTCCTGTGCCCGCCCTCTCATTTTGATCGCTTGTGATCGTGTTATTGTACAGTCCTTGTTTGTTTGCATTCAATATACCCCTTTTAGGTTGCCAACTAAACACCTGCCCTCCAGTCATTCATCCTGCATGTCAAATTCAAATTTTATTTGTCACATAGCAATCATACACAGTATTACTTGCAGTGAATTGTTATTCTTGACAGCCTTGGGTCGTGACAGGAATGATCTAAAATATAAACTAACTGCTATGCAGGTCTGACGTGCAGCTACTGAAAACATCCGGTTGACGTTACTGACAATAAGAGTCCATGTAAGGGCTCACTTGCTTTCTTCAACAATTACCTTGATTACTTAAACAATTTGTCTAATGAAGTCATGCCAGTGTAAAACACCGTATGTGTTGTTTGTCAAATAAGACTAGTATCTATTATAAACGATTATTAATAAGATACGAATAAGATTTTACTTAACCTAGGTGTAATCTTCAAACATGACACCATATGATTGCGTATGACAATATCCCTTAAACTAAAATCTATGTACACCTGCACGTCCAAGTCTTGTTTATAGCGTAACCAATCCGATTATTTACAAAACTAAACTCACATGCTGTATTTTTAACTACTGCCTAAAGGTCCAAAAAAATCGCTGTACTCGTACATTTTAATATTTGACTTCCGCTTTATAATAGCCGCCATTTTAGGGAGTCATTAGTGTACAGTAATAAAATCTTTAGCACGTGCTTTATAAATACTATCTATTTAAAAGCTGTCAAGTGTACTTACCCTAGTTCTTAGTCCTTGTGATGCGTTTGAAATCGTCCCTTACGATTGTCCGAGAAACTTTCTTGAGGATACGCGGGGGGTTACGTCACCACGGGCGAATAGAAAGACGTGAACTCCGGGCAGAAAGGAAAGCGAAAATATGCCAGAAGACGCCCGTGTATTGCAGGAAGAAATTGTGTTTATTGCGTACACGATGCCTTACCAATCTAACAAGAAGTTTTTCAGATAATTGCAGAATAACATTAATTCTAGTAAAATACCACAGCCTGTTTTTGGAACCACATGGGAAACGGCATCAGTATAGTTTTAGGCTCAGTTCGCCCTCAATGAGAAAGCAAGCTCATTTTCAATAAAAAAGTATAAACGAGCTGAACTATATCAAACTTGGTAATGCTTGAAACATGTCATTATAACTGACTCCATAACTGTACATAGATTTGAGAATATGTACTACCATGCAAATAATTAAGTTACCCTGTAGCCTGCATTCGTGGGGAAAAATACCTATTCGGCGTCGTTACCGTTTATGAAAAGCATTTTAGTCAAACGGGCGCTTTAAAGGAGGCATATATTTCATAATTATGGAGATTAACAGAAAATGTATCTTATTTTTTTCTTAGGACACAAGTCACACTATCAAGATAACTGAAACTTAATTTCCTTCTCAGAATCACAATAATATTACAATTCCCGATAGCTGAAGCTATAACCAAGTAAATTCCGAATTCATTTTAATCTTCGATTAAATGTTTATATTCAATAAATTTCTATTAATGCATACAGTATAGCGCACTCTTGTGCGATTGTTTTGTCAATTAATTGTGCTTGCATCCTTTTCCCACTTAGCAATTAAGTGATTTATTCACTTATTTTAAAACGAAAGGAAGAAAATTATCAAAAGATCAGAATGTGTGCAGTTCTACTAGTTAGGGACAAAATAAAAACGTTTCCCATATATCTCGTTCTTATGCACCATATGAACACTAGGGGGCACTAAGATCAATAAGAATGAAAAAACTAGCAAACGACGTACTTTATTGTGAGCACGTATATTGCACATGCGCAGACGCTAGGTACCAGTCGTGTACGTCAAATCCAGTTTACCAGTGTTCATGTGAAGATTTTGAAAATATGCATTTGCCCTTCTTTGCTGGTAGCAGTTTCTGTTTAATTGTATGTAGTTCATACAACACCCCCCCCCTACCACTTAGGAACGAAGGTCTCGCATACGAAGAAATATGCCTTGAATTAAAGGCAAATAATGTGAGATTGCACTCGTAATTATATAAGTAATTTAAAAGGCATAACCATTTTTATTTGTAATGCTTTCAGTACAAACAGATATTGTCCCCGACATCTGTGATCGATTTACACTCATGGAAATGCACCGGCCTCGAAATGTTAACCTTAAATACTGGAAGTAAGGATTAAGTATTCATAACAAATAATACACGGTATTCATCAGTGTCACTGGATTAGTGATACGGGCAGTTAGTCGAAAATCTACTGGCATTTGACTAATCACAAGAAAGTAAATATTTTAACCGCCTATTAGATTTTAAACCAGATAATTAATACAGACTTGTAGACAGTTCCATAATTTGGCTAACTTACAATGGACAATAAGGAATGATACAGGCTATACTGATTCAATCTTGATTCCTGAAACCAGTTGTGAAAATTCAGAAAGTATGCTGAGCTTAACGGAACGGATGATTGGTGGCAGCACAAATCAATTAAACGGTTTCTGAGCTTCAATTGGACATTGGTGTCATGACGTCACTTTAGTGGGCGTTCCCCAGGCATTATGGATAGGCCAGACAGGGAGTGAAGGCAGAGGAGTTGCAGTAGAAAAAAAAATGGCTGAGAGATTCTCTCGTTTCAACGAGGACCGCAGTTACCAGGTAAAACTGTTTGTGAATGAGTTAAGCAAGCGGTACGTTAAGGTATTATACCTTGCTGTGAAGTTTAGAATGTAAAAGAAGAAATCTATGTTAAAAATGCACGCCTGTGGGCTGCCTTAAATGAGCTGTAATACAAGCCTGCTAGCGGACTAAAGCGTTAGCAGTAAATAGTTAATCCTTTAAAATCAGCAGCCTTGCGTTAATTTGTTGCAACAGGTAATGCATTATGAGCTAAAACCCAGAGAAATGTATGAGGAAGTTTTCTTGTGCTTGCAGTTCGCTGTCCGGGACGGGAATGTGTGGAAACCGGTTTAACCATGTTACAGTAGCACTGAAAATATTTCGGGTGTACAATTATATTTTGTTCCTTTATGGATGATACAGACTGGTTGGTACAGTGTGGAATTGTTTGGTGTACAGAAAGGTCCTTCGGTGACACTTTCTTCTCGAAGTAATATAGAGATGCTTTAGGGAAGAGGTCCGCTGCATGTAATGAAACAATGGCTGTAACAGAAGGGGCTATGGACAAGACGATGGATGGTCTTGTTGTCCTCAGTTTTTTTTAGTTCAGTTTTTGTAGGCACACGTATATTTCATCAGGGCATTTTTAAAAAGTGTGTTCTGGCTAGTTTAGCGTTCTTCATGGAATAACACGATATAGTGTAAAATCCCGTTTTAATGGCCATCTGTGTCGATGTTTTGGACCTGTCGAAATGCTGTGGGAAGACCCGCATTCCGTCATTTGTATCCAAACCTGATATGCTTAATTATTCTGTCTAGTTATGTGGCCAACTTGTCTAGGTGCTTTAGTCAAATGCAGTTGGAGCTTTCTTTGGCAGAAAAACCACTTTCTATTGTGTGAAATAGCAATTTAGGAATGTTTGTTTAAAAAAATAAAAAAACTCAGGAAAATGATATAATTGGTGAAATCACGCGTAGGAATGCTTCTGCTGTGTTTGTGGATTGCTCCATTGGGACAACTTTTGTGTTTTGAAAAATATGCTCACGTAATGTTCATGCAGGGGAAAAAAATGTGGTCATGGTTGACAGTTGTTCTTTTGCTTGTTGCTATTGGACGCCCCGCCTCTCTTCTTCTGTGTTTTTGAAGGACTTCCTGTGTCGTTTGCTCTGATTGGTCGGCTGGTGTTTGTCAGACAGGAACATGTGCTTGGGTTAGGACACATGAGAAAGCTCTACCTCAAAATGAATGGCGCACTTTGTCCCAGAAGGAATAATAATAAGAACAAGCTTTTTTTGTTTTGAGTAGGTTTGCTCATGTATAAAGTGGATTGTTTGTGAGAAGTCCTAGTATTTAAACAATCCATGAGTGCGGTATTTGAAATATGTTATTCAGATTCATAGTGCTTTGTTTATCCCCAAAGGGAATTTTTTCCCATAAATAACAGAATCACAAGGTAGGCATAAAGATAGACAAAACACAGAATTACAGATGACAAAAATATATTTGTACAAATATGCAAAAAACTGCAGTACTAAGCTAGATTTTTAAAAAGCTACAACTGAAATATATTTTTATTGTGCAAAATAAATGTAAATGTGCACTATGATTTGCTTCAGAGCAGGAGACTCCTATTCCGGCCCACAGAGGACTCATTTTAGATGGTTATTCCCATGGGTAGGATTGACCACCTGTAACGATCCTTATTGCAGAGGAACTAAAGGATCCTCTGATTGAAAACGCTCTGTCATCAGACCAGTAGGGTGTGTAGAGGGTGAGTAGTGTTGTCCATATTGTTGAGCAGTTTGTGCAATATCGTTCTCTCCACAACCAACTCTAGTGGCTCCAGAGCAGTCCCCAGCACAGAGCCAGCCTTCTTATTCATTTCTTCCAGCTTCATAGAGTATCCATCTCTGATACCATCACCCCAACAGATGGCTGCAAAGAAAATTGCATTTGCTGCGACAGACTGGTAGTGGTAGGAGATATGCAACATCTTGTTGCACACGTTGAAGGACCTAAGCATCCTCAAGAAGTTGTGTACCGCCACGGCCAATCTGCCACCACTTTTTAAATAAAAACTTGCAGTTCCATGGAATCAAGGCTTTGATGTTCTCGGTTATGTAATGCATTTCCTTCAGATGTACTCAGAAAACAAATGTCTGGCGCAGCGTGGAGCTCGCATGATTGCAGCTGTCATTCCAGACTGCTGCTTGGTCCAGCTGGGAGCTGCGAGGGTCAGGCTGTTTCAGTTGGGTCATGTTTACTCCCCTTCATTCAACCAAGTCTATTGTTCATGATGCGACATAAGTCTAATACCGTAGAATGGAAAAGTTTGATTGGTGCCATTGTTCTCGTTGAGTGTGTCCAATATTCAAGATATTAGAGGTAATCCTTTCAATTGATGAGTAGTGTTCTGACTGTGTCCCAGAGACCTGGTTTAATAGTAGGGACTTAAGATTGATTTTATTCTTTCTAATTAAGGCACTTGGCCTATATTATTGTAAAGGCATTAATTTTAGAGCTAACTCCTGTAATATTTTTGGGGGGAGACTGTGCCTTAGTGGCAAGCATTAGTCTCCGTAAGACATGTGCTTGAAAACCATACAGTTAAAATGCATAACTTTCCCTAAATAGCAATGGCTGTAACCGCTGTCCTTTGGTCACTCTAGGTTCTCAAGCGCACTGATGTGGTGCGTAATGTTTACCATGTACCGCAAGCTCAAAGCCACGCCACCCCGAGCCGCTCACTGGAAAATGATTGCAGTGTCTTTACCTTTCATGGACTGGAAACATAGTAATGTTCTTCGGCTGATTTGAAATTCCTTGCAGCAAGCTCTGAAATGGATTAAATCGGTTTGTAATACTTGCCCCACATTAGGATGTAGCGCGCTCTGTGTATTGCTGCTAAGCTGGACTTTGTACGACTTTGCATAAAGTGCATAAATGAGAAAGTCATATGTAAGCTACGAATTTAATATGTAAGTCGGAGCTTGCAGCCTATTTATTTGTATCGTTGAGGGAGGCTTGTCGTGTTCCCCGTGGGGGGGGTTGAGTTTAGTTGAGTCGATCCTTTAGGCCAGCTGTTCCCAGCCTGCAGCTCTCTAACACCCTGGAGGCAAACCCCTAGTGTGGATCGATGGCTCAACAAGAGCTGCTGCTTCATACCGGAAGTAATGGGAGAGGCTGGGGAATGTATTTTGCATGTCTAACTTTGGCGGGAGCTTGTAACTTTTTATTTTAGCTGAATACTCAGGGATGGGTGAGAATCTGGTAGGGGGTGTAATGATAGAATGATACCTTTCCCTAATGAAACCTGGTAGAAGTATTTGTGGCCTTGTCTTACTATTTGAGATGCACGATTAGAGATGATCGGTATTGGATGATACAGCAATAATTGGCCAGTGGTTAAGAATGAGCTGATATTTATGTCAGATAACTTTCTTTAAAATGATGTCCCATATTGCTTTGCCTACCCGCATACTAAACGGTTAGACAAATGTCCGCTGTGTGCAATTATTTTAACTTTAGCAAAAACGATGTTAGAAGTGCACTTTGCAAACATTGCTCTGCTAAAATTTCACGACTGGGATCAGCATTTCAACACAAGAAATTTAATTGCTCACCTTAAGGCGAAGGGCAAAGAGTTTCTGAAAAAATGAATCCATTCCAATGAAGAAGGCTGCAGTACTGTAGAATAACGCTAGTCTGTCAATAACGCAAGCATTTAGTAGCAAAAGAAAATTCAATACAGACAGTGCGAATATATACTCGAATATATACAAAATATTACTCGGAAAATTATGGCGTTTCATACTTGATGATCAGCCCTTTGTTATAAATGTTATATACGGTGTATAGCATTATAGAATAAGGCTTTGCGACTGTTGTTGTGTGCCAGTGTTAACGTTAAAGGGTGTCATTTAAGCAGAACCTCCCAAACAAACGATATCATTATCGTTGACAGTTTTCAAATCAATTTACTGTCAGTATCGGCAGGACATTTGCTCATCTGTGCATCACTACTTACTATTGTTACCAGTGAAAATACATATTTTGCCCCTAAGTTTGGAGAATTCTTTTCATTTATTGAGATAAACGATTGCTTGGCCTCAAACTCTAATGATAGGAACTTGGCCGCAGGATTTGGATCATCACAAACCACAGCAGGAAGGTGTAACTGTCACAAGCAGTTGCTATCTGGAATCCCCCAGTGTACTGCGCTAGGGCCAGTGGCCAGGACCTCCAGAAGTCATATAGGTTTCTGCTTGCTGGCACGGCACTCGAGGGGGCTTGGGGGGTCCTGTGGTGTAACCGGGTCCTGGCAGACCTTCGTGAAGTTGCATGTGGGTGTTACACTGAGATTTGATTGCTGTCGCCCTTGACTGTGAAATATCTACTTGTGTATTGGGAGTAGGGAATGTAGTAATGTCCACAAGGGAGCCGAGATGCCCCTTGTAGCTGGGAGGGAGGGGTTCAGCATTGGCCTACCATAGAGTTGAATGTTGTCATTTAGTTTAATTCCTGAATAGTAATGTATTTTTTTTTTTTTTTTTCCGGCTGGACTTAATGCTGACTTTTGGCTTGTATGCATGGCGTTTTACTCAGATTGATACAAGATAGCCGTCACAGATACAAGGATAATTATACTTTGCCTGGGCTGTTTGTTTGTGAGCCATAAATAGCTTTTGGAGAAAGTGTCTGCTAGATGCATCCGTGTGAATGGGCGGGTCATGAGAGCACTCCTAACTTTTGAGAAACAGAAACGCGATTTGTGCGAGCACGCTGCCTCTGTGAGCACGCTGCCTCGGCGAGCACGCTGCCTCGGCGAGCACGCTGCCTCGGTCTCTGTCACGATATAAATCCTTTTTCTCTCTCTCTCTCTCTCTCTGCAGGGGGGCAATCACTTTGACCAGTATGAAGAGGGTCAGCTGGAGCTGGAGCAGGCCTCACTGGATAAGCCTATCGAATCGGTAAGACCCCTGCCCCCACTGAAAGGACACGGTGTGTGAGGATGGCTGGCAAGGACCCCCACGCACCCACCACACTGAGTAGTATTGCTCCGTTATAAATAGCCCCCAATATCCAGCCAGCAGCTCTGAGAATTTTGCCCCTTTATCATGGCAGTCAATGCATATGTTGCCCTCTTTCTCCAATCTCAAGTCGTAATTTCAGGAACTAAGTTTTTTGGAATGTATTCAGGTAACATTAAATTGGTTTTTGGTGGACCATCTGTGTTCTATCTGACTGTGGAAGAGGCAAGTGATTAATGCCATTAGTATTAGCATTTCAGTGATGGTGTATCGGGCGATTCCGAATCTCCCTAAACCCTCTCTGTGGAACCTTTGTTCCCTGATGGACACCTGCACCATTTATAATTCTATTTGGAAATGTTGCAGCCTAGCAGAAGGAAGGGATGCAGATGCAGCCTAAAAATGGCTCGCCTCTGAAAGCCAGCCAGAGCTCTTACCCGCCACGTCCTGCCCTAGGAAATCAGAGGTGTGTAATTTGCAGTTACCAGGGGTTGAGCTGCGACAAAGGGTGATTTCTTCTTTGACACTGCGCCAGTGTGTCTCCTTGATTCGGAAGACCTGCTGCCTTCCGCCTGTGGCATCTGATTCATTTAAAAAAAAAAAAAAACATGCACACTTTCATTGGCCCACTTCTGCTTGGTTTTTGAAAGCCAGAGATCTCAAACCCAAGAACCCAATATCCAGTCCAGGGCATGAGAGCAGAGTTAGCAGTATGGAAAACATAAATACTGCCTCAGTGACACTGCTTGCGTTTGCACAGGAGGGTCCCTCGATCTTTCTCTCACTTTATCTTCCTTGTCCCCTTGCTCTCATTTTCTCTCCCACCCTCTCTGTTCCCCCCATACACTATGGTTCTGTCTCTCTCAGGCTAAATGCTCTGCCTGTGACTCTCTTGCATGAAGACACTCTACATGAGAGGTGTCAAACTCCAGTCCTGGGGGGCCGGAGCGCTGTGTAGCTTAGTTCTTTCCCTGTTCCTTCACAAATGATTCAGCTTAAGAGCTGTGTGGTAGTTAGGACAAGGAGGTGAATCAGGAGTGTTAAATGAGGGGAAGCCCAAAAATGTGCAGGGCTCCGGCCCCCCAGGACTGGAGTTTGACACCCCTGCTTTACAGCAGTCCGGTCCTTGGGGATCTGCAGGAGAAGGATTGGAAAACGAGGACCGGATTGGAAAACTCTTCTACACGGTGCTGGTGCCTTTCACTGTAGAAAAGTAACCAGTCAGTCCAGCTCCTGTGGTGTGTCACTTGTCGCTTGGTCACGCCGGAACCTGGCCAGCGAGCCTGTTTTTAGCAGTGCATTGGGGGTCAGGACAGCTTGTGCTGCCATCATAAGCCTCAGGAAGCCCTTTCTGAGCCTAGTGGTCAATGAGGGACCTCGGACACCTGCTGTTGTACCGTTTTACACTCTGTCCGGCTCCTTACGCTGGAGACCATTCTGTGTCACCAGCCTTTTTACTGGTTCCTAATGCTGCTCATTTAATTAAGCTCAAAGTAATATTATGAGCCGTTTCTCTCCTGTGCACATATTCCATTTTTGCTTGCTTTCATACTTCATTTTTTTATGTTAAAGTTAAACCAAGTGCCATTGCAAAGTTGTAAAATGGGACACTTGCGACATTGCAGCACTTGCCGGGATTGGTGGCCATCCGATTTGGGAAACCGCAAAGAGGAAGTTATGTGCTGAATTCAGCATAAGCAGAGTGTCATTATGCATTCAGTGTAAGTATTGTACTTCCTTTATGGTAAAAAAAAAAAAAAAGAGAAGAAAAGAAAACGTGAAAGTGATTGTCATTGTTGACACACTACAGCACACAGAGCACAACAATGACATGTGTCCTCTGCATTTAACCCATATATGACATCGTGACATATCAGGGGGCAGCTAATTCAGCGCCCGGGGAGCGGTGCTTGGGGGTGGTACCTTGCTCAGGGCACCTCACAGTACCGTTCTAACCATATCAAGTAAACATTGAGTATTTATATAGACCCTTTGGTAAATTTTTCAAACACTAATATGAAAGTTAAATGGGAATTGCAGAAAAACAATATCTTATGTGAGCCATTTTTTCCTTCGTAAATCAGGCAGCCGCACTTCTGGGTCTGACGTTTTTATCCATTGTGGGTTGTTGGTAGTGCTGTCGGCTGGTGAAACCTGCCTTTAATCTGGGCAGCGCAGAGTTGGTGCAGCGTAAATGGTGTGGGCCGGGGATGCCCGCAGGAGCGACGAGAATCTGCCACCGACATTTAATGGGAGGCGAGGCTGAGCCGGCCAGACGTGGCGTTTGCCGCAGGGTGCCGTCCGTGGAGGGGGGGGTAGGGGCTTTAATGGGGCTGGTAGGCAGGCTTTGGTCATCTGACGGCCGTCATAGTCGACCTCACTCGCACACACACATGCTCATCGCCATTTGCAGAGGCGGCCATTTCAGGTCCAGAAAGTAAAAATCCAAACCAGGATTTTGTTGACACCAACCAACACAGAGTCTCAGTCACTGAGTACTCAACTGGCTGGTTGAAACAAAGTCCTGATTTGGATTTTTACTTTCTGGACCTGAAATGGCTGCCTCTGGCCATTTGGCTGTCATTCCGTTTCCCTGTATCAGCACACTTTCTGCTCATATTCAGACATTGAATAGTGTTAGTGCTGGACTGAGAATCTTTGTTTTAATATTAGTCATTTGCACCTGGATATATAAACATTACCTATACAAAATACCATAACAATGGCCAATTAAATTTTACAAAAACTAACTACCAGCTTCTGAACAGGAACCGTCTGCTAGCAAATGGTTCCATCATAAAGAAGGTCATGCTCTTAAGGTGATATGGAACTACAAATGAAGAGTTTTTGATAGCAAGCTCAGCTGTCTGTCCTGAATTTTGTTTTGCTATCAGACTTTTAATTCTGTAATTAACACAATCAGGTCTTTATTAGTGTCGCTGTACTGGTCTTGTGTAGCCCTTACTTTGAATGGCCCCATTGATATGTTTGAAGCTGTAGAACTTGCAGAGTCTCTTGCCCCATTTTCAAAGGTGTCATGCATAGTTGTGGTGAGGGGGGGGTGGGAGATTCTTTCCTCTGAAATGTGACTCTAATACCTGAACTGTAAACTGCCCCCGGTCCTTTATTTACACTAGAGTGTCGCATACTTGAAGCGCATTTAGCGCATGTAGCATCAAGCCACAGAGCTTTTCTTGGGGGTTCGGCCATATGTGTCCATGTAGTTCGGGCCCCCCCCCAACCTTTGTGGAAGAATGTCGTGTGTTCGGGCGCCATCCTGGCCAAGCGGCATGGGCTGGATGTGGCTCAGACCTCAAAGCAGAGATGCCCCTTGTTCCCTGCCCCCCCCCCCCCACCCGCCTCCACTCGCTGATCTTGGCATGGGTTTTAGTCCCGAATGAATGTCTACCTTTTAAGGTAACACATTCCCATTTCTGGCACTAAGAGCGGCTCCTGTTCGAGAGAGAGAGAGAGAGAGAGAGAGAGAGAGAGAGAGAGAGAGAGAGAGAGAATCTTAATGTGCCATTGATTTGGATTAGATGAGAATAGATTCGATGTTGTCGTTGCTGAAAGTGCAAGTGCTCAGACAACGGAATTCAGTTTGGCGTGTGCAATATAATTGTGTGAGAGAGAGTAAATATAACTATTTACATCTGTAGGAATAAACATGGTATACATCAGGGGTAGGAATGCATGGATAACAACCCATCTCCATAAAATAATAATATTAATAATAATAATAATAATAAATACAAATCCTGAGGTCATCCATCTCGTTGCATGTTTAGGAACCACTTCTGCCGTAATTTCTGTTGGACTGCCCACAGAAAAGGGTTGTTTAACAGTAATATAGCGTCTTCATTTAGGTGAACCTCATCCTGTGCTCCTCTAATGTGATTTGAATGCCTGTCCCAACCAGGATGTACCCCTGCCTTGTGCGCTGTTCACGATAAATAGCTGGAAGACGGATGGCTGGGTGGATTATTTTGGTACCTTACAAGCTGTCAGGCCTGTTATATGCCCAGTATATGATGTTCATTTTACTGAATGTTCGTGAGGTATGAACTATTCTTCAATTCAGCCAGTTTAGTACTTGCACTATGTTACCATGGTTACAAAGTGGCTTTTTCCTCTTCCGTCAAAAAGGTATTTTGAAAGTGCTGTCAGGGAACCACTTAGAAAGTATAATACCAGGAAAAGAGGGTACTGCACATCTTTCAAGGTTAATTACAGCTGCATGTAATGACCATAATGGACAAGTATCTATTTGCCAAGTTCTTGTCTTGGATGGAATGGTGAGGGTTGGAGCTTATTATGGGCAACAATGGCTCTAGGCATGGGATGCCAGCCTACTGCTGGGCACATGCCAGCCTACTGCAGGGCGGATACCAGCCTACTGCAGGGCACATGCATGCCCACACGCACATACTACAGGTCATTTTGAAGATGGTGTTCAACTTGATGTCTTTGGAGTGTGGGAGTAGACCTGAGCACCCAGAGGAGAAGCTGGCGACACGGGCAGAATGTGCAAACGCCACACGCTGAGAGAACAGGTGGGATCTGAACCCACAATCATGGATGTGGAGGCAACAGCGCTATGATGGACCACATATCATCGAGGATGCTGTTTACCTTCTTCTCTATTGGCTAATGGTCGACTTCCTCCCGAATTGATGGCTTTAGATTGCGAATCGGTGTGATGTTGCATCTTTGGATATGTCGAATGCGTGCATGAGTAAGATTATCCTAAATCATTGTGAAAATGGATTCTGAACAACAGGATAGCCTTCAGCTCTTGACTTATTGCTATAGACTTGCTGTTAACGGCATCGCCTTGATCCAAACGATGCAGGGCAGGCTTTTCAATTCCCAGACTGTGGCAGCAGGGATTACATCACAAGGTCAGCAGATGTTTTCGGTCTCTGTTGCAGCTAAAGATCCCATTGATCTTCGAATCGCTGACATTTCTTGAGGCGGTAGTTCAGTCGACATTGAAGTCAAAACTGATTCATTTTTTGGTCCATGTTATGAATCTTTGTTCAAGATTTATTCCATGGTTGGTTTTGCCCAATCGCAGAGTTTTGTATGGCTCATGTGCTGCTATTAATTTCCCACAGTTCTTTTAAAGTGTGTTACTCCAGTGACACATGAAGGACATGTGCAGGCTTTACCCTGAAATACAGGCCTGCCATGAAATACAGGCCTACCCTGTCTAAGGTACGAGTCTCACAGGTGGGAGGTACAATCATGAGATGAACCCTGGCTCTAAATTCAGTGGTTGCACCGGATCTAAAGCCAAGTAGGTTTGGGTTACAATTTGTTGAGTTTCACTGATGGGTGGGTGTTGATTAATGGACCATATACCCACTTCTTCCCTCTCCTTCCATACCCTGCGGCTCTTAATCGATTGCCTGTACATGCCATACAGTATTCTCGGGATTGTCTCAAGTGTTTGGAATCGAATCCCAACAAAATCGCCTCTCCCCTGAACCTAGTTTTTGTGGCATTGTCAATCGAGTTACAGACCCACGTCCTACTGGTTCTACCCATACAGCTGGCTACTGCGGGGGTAGGGAAATGGAATAAGGAACTGGAATGGAGGTGGAGGGGTGGGGCTGCTAACATTGGAGGGTTAGCACTGCTAACATTGGCTTCTTCTTGCATCTGAAGGCTAATCCAGACGCAGCGCCATGTAACCCATCCTCTTTGTCCCTCCTGCCTCGACATTCCCTGAGATTCTGTGGTGATCTCCCCCTTCTTTAGGTGGCAGCCATTGTTACACACCGAACCTTCTCATAATTTTGTGCGTAGTTTCGCTTTCAGTTGTCTTGAGACGCAAGACTGCTCTTGCCTCCGGTTGATTTCTCCGTCTATTTCTTTTCCCGTGCCTTACGCGTCTGCTGCAGTATGTGCTGTCCTATTTAATGTTGCCCATACTTGGCTCCTTGTTTGAGGTTGTGTTTCCTGCTTGTGGCCTCATTTCCCTGATCAAACATTGCGGTGCAGCCTCAACTCAAAACGGCGTTGCGCAGACTGAGGGCGAGTCGAGCTGTTTGAAGTGAACAGGGCCCCCGAGCAGCTGGGTCACGTGAGGTTTCTTTTGGGGTAACACCCCTTCCACTCTCCTTCCCAGAATCACCTGCCCCTTCCAGACACCCCCCTCATCCTGTCTCTCGGCGCACATTTATGTACCAAGGGGCCTGATGCAACACTTAGATGCTCTATTTTGTCCCCCAGCCATTCTGTCCGCCCACTCTCCGTACCTGTGTGCTCTCTCTCTCCCTCCCAGTTGTTATTGGAATATTTTCCTATGTTTGTTTCTCCTCCTTCTGTCTCCCAGGATAATATCGGGCACAGGCTGCTTCAGAAACATGGCTGGAAGATGGGACAAGGACTGGGCAGAGCCATGCAGGGTAAGGAGCCGCCCCGCGTCGCCCCTGTGCCCCTCTGCCGTGGGGGCTGTGTGTGAGCTCCGCATCCTCTGTGGCCTCTGCCTCTCGCCGGGGTTCCTCTCTGCCACGGGGGAGGCCCCGTCACGTGGAGAGCCCATCCCTGCTATCAGTGTGCCTAGATGTCAAGGCGTCCTCAAGTTGAGTGAAAATGTGACAAGTGGTCAAGTCCCTTCGGTGAGGGGAGGGGGGGGGGGTGGCAAATTCCACTTTGTATCGCAATGCTGTCCCTTAGGGGCGACGTACAGCTCTCCTCTGTTCTCAGAAAGGGAAATGGGGGTTTTTGTCCCCCCCCCACGCTCTCTCTCTTCACAGAATGCATCCAACATCACATGGTATCCTGACTTTTTTTTTTAATGAATTGTCCTGAACGCTTCACAACAGTGACATGAACACACTACTCTTGGCAAGACATTGCACGTGTGTGGCCATGGACACCAGAGCAGATTTAAGGGGGGGGGGGTTGCTGGAGATTAATATCCACGTATAAACATCTCCTGACCCGGTATTTGACAGTTAGGACTGTCCACTCCAGAGCCCCCCATGTGCCGCTTAGAAATACATATTCACACTTGTATAAATTGTCCTGCGTGGTTTTGCTCGATTAGGGACTCGTCACAGTTTCACAGTGGCACCTAAGCTTGTAAATGATCCACACCCTACCTCACCATGGCGTGCGGGGCGGGGGATTCAGCTCCCCTGCTCTTTAGCTGCACTCACTGAGGCCGCCGTGTGAAGCCAGACGTTCCCGGTGTCAGTAGGCCGCCTTATTTCTGGCCCGCCGTCACACGGGGCCGGCCCTCAGACGGTCCCTCACTCGAGCGCCGCAGCAGGAATCCTGCGGGGCATCCATCAATCTGGGCCGTTTATCTTCTTCGCAGTTTAGTCGTTCGGTTGGTTTGACTGCTTCCCCCCCCCCTGTATGGCTGGTCATCTTAACAGGTTTGGCAGCATGAGGCCTAATTAACCTATAATAGTAGCCTCAGTGAAGCTGAAAGCATCTATTCAGGCTTCTTTTGAATGCATTCTGGTCATTAAACATAAATGGCATGTATACAATACAAATGCCGCTTCATTTGTCCAATACAAGGTAGCCAGAAGCAGTATATATTTCGGTAATCTTTGCTATTACCCGTTATTTTTTAAGTGCACCTTTACAACCTGGCAATTAATATGTGTCTTGTATGGTTTTCCATGCGACCCAAGATTTCTAATACCTTTATTTTTGGTTTATCCCAGTTTATGTTGTCTGGGTTCATTGGTAACCATGGAAACACTAGTTGGTATGAACCATAGCGGTTTCTATTACTGTGGCAAGTTGGAGCACCGAGTGATGAATTTTGTAAATATCGAGGTCATAGCATGTGATTAAATGAGGCAGTTGGTCATAAGAAGGGAATGGGCCTGTAACAGTGATAAGTGCTTATTAATTGACATGTAAATTTGACAACAGAAGATGTTGTAAGAAATAGGTTGGTCTACGCTGTGAGACAGTGGGATTGTGTCACTTGCATTCAGGTTCTATGTCATGAGGCAGGCACCAAACAGAGGCCGGTAGCTGAATTTAGGCCGCCTTTGTCAGAACAGCAGGCCTGTTTGCTGTTCCGCTGTCGAATGTCACACCTTCAGCCAAGGCTGCTAATTTACATGGAAATTCTAGAAAGTAATTTCCCCAAACGCAGGGCTTTAACAGATTTACCGGCCAGATAATCTAAGACCTTAGTGTGACACAGACCAATGATGACGGTCTGGATGTTAAGTGTCTGTAAAGCACTTTGTAAGCCCTGTGGTTAAAACAGTGCTATGTAAATTAAGATTGATTGATTGTACCTTCATAGAATCACTCGATGCTCATCTCCATTTGTCGTGTGACAGCCCATTTGGTCTGTGCTGCTGCCTCAAGTCCTTGCCTGAGAATTTCTCTCTGCTAGTGATCTGATGGCTAATACTTCTAGTTGGCAGGTTCAGTCTGTCTCCCGTTAGTTTCTTTTTTTTTTTCCTTCAATTAATTATTTTCTACCATCTGGGCTGGCTTAAGTTAAAACCCTCTGTTTTCACTCTACTGGAGCTCTCTCAGGAAAATGTTATTGTTCAAGCAAACCCGTACAAGAGAGAACCTGAACAGCAGTGGCCGTGTGTGGAACAGCGGTTTTCCGTGTTCCTCCTGTCAGTGCTGTACATTCCAGCTTGAAATCTGGCCGTGACACACGCACCTCATACCTCCTGGACTTGGGAACACATTCCACTTCTGTCTGTGGAGTTTGCATGTTTCCACCATGTCACATGTTTGCAGTCCAAACATTATTCCAAACACATTTGTTTGGAATAATTGGGGTCTCTAAATTGTCCATGGTCAGAGGTGTGTGTGTGTGTGTGTGTGTGTGTGTGTGTGTGTGTGTGTGTGTGTGTGTGTGTGTGCGCGTGTGCGTGTGCGTGTGTGCGTGCGTGAGCGGGTTTACCTATCCTGATGGGGACATAATGTCCCCATAACGTGATAAAAATCTGTTTTTTTTTTTTCCCTTATGGGGACCGGTTTCCTGGTCCCCATAAGGGAAAACTCTATTTTATAAAAATCGGTGACTGCTATGAAAAAACTAAAACTGCAAAAACACTTGTATTTTGCTAGGTTATTTATGGTTAGGGCAGGGTAGGGGTTAAGGTTGTTATAGTTAGCGTTAGCATTTTTCCCATTGAAATGAATGAGCGGTCCCCATAAGGATACGTTTACCCTACGTGTGTATGTGTGCGTGTATGTGCCCTTCAATGGACTGCATTTGCTGGATATTCTCAATGCTTGCTGTACTAAGCAAACGAGTGATCAGTGATTCATTTTCCAGATGGGAGGAGCTATAAAAGGATTCCTGGCTCTTAATGCTGCTGCTTTTTAATTTTAATTTTTAAAGCCCTCCTGTCCACCCCCTTAATTTTGCTGTTGTGGACCTCAGGGTGATCACATGTTAAATCTCTGCTTTCTTATTGGTTAAATCGGACCTCAGGCATAACCTGCATCTATAAACCACACCCTTTTATACACAGAAGAGTTTCTCTGGTGTCTCCACCTTCGAAACCTACGCAAGATGCTCCGTTAGTCAGGCTAGATCAGTTTCTTTATGATCTCTAGGGACCGGAGGAAATGACGTCATGTTTCCTACTTCCAAAACAAGTCTTAAGTTGAAAGCCAGGCTTTAACTGCAGTAAACCCGTTTTGAATTAACCTATGGCTTCATCTCGTTTAGGGAGATCTGCCCCCCCCCCCCTCCCCCAGCCGGCTCCCCATTAAAGCCAAGAACTGAAAGTAGTAGAAATGCTCTTCTGTGTCTGCATCATGTCACCGTGGTTTGACATCGCCACCTGCTGGACAAAAGAGATTTTTTTTTTTGAAACATAAAGCTGGCAGTTTAAAGTTGGAGTGATTGATCCCTTTTAGGTACACAGGCTCATTAAGACTAACAACCCGCATAGAGTGATGCTCAGAAAGAGAAACATCCCGTCAGCATCAGTTCTGTGGGTGGAAACACCTTGCTAATGAGAGAGGTCAGAGGAACTTAAAGGACCTGAAATTTACCCACTAATATAGCGGCTCACTGTAACCGTGGACCTGCTGGACACAGAATGAGGTCCCGGTTAGTATTGGTATATGTGTCTACTGAAGTGACTTATTTAGAACCAGCACCAGCCAGTCATCCTGCTTTTTCAGCTTTTTTTCCCCTCCACCCATCTTACCACTATACTTGGCAGGGCACAAACACCATAGTATTATGCTATTACTTATGTATTAACCACAAACTAAGTCTGAGTTACATACTGAACTCATGTTAATTTACTATTAAGTAATATTTTATCTCAGGTAGTATATTTATTACTGTATCTAATTCTAACTACTGAAGGAACAAACAGTGAATAACAAGGAAAAACTGATCTCATGCTTGTTCACCAATATTGAATTGTGATGCATCTTCTCAATTACCTACTATATTTGTTCATGATTTGCTCATAATTTGTACTTCAGTAGTAACTGAGTGATTGCTAAGTATTTGTGCCTTGTCACGTGAAGCGTTACCCACATTTTAATACTAGTACTACTTAAACTTGCTATACTTAACTTGCTATACTTTCATTGAGTATGTGACTGAATCAGTGTCCCAGTATGTTATGAGTATCTTACTTCTGCTGTTGACATGAGTTATGATTCGTGTTACATTTGCTGCACCAACCTGCACATTTATGAGAACAGCCAGTTTGTATCTGAATTTTCACTGTATTGACTTTTTTTGTTCCTTTTTAATGTTTTTTTTTTTTTTTTTTTTTCCTTTCTCTCTCGCCTAGGTAAGGTTTGTAGGATTCTTCTTTTTTTCCCCTGTGTGTGTGAGTTTTATCATGACTAGTCGTCTCTGCCATTAAATCCCTTTCAATCCATTACATTCATTCTGTTTAAATTTATGAAATCATGCCCCCTGCCCGGTCCGATCAGTAGCAAGGTGGTGGGGGTTACAATCGTTCCTTTTTGAATGGTTTGCTGCAAGGGCTTGGCCCCATTTCCCTCTCCCTGTTCTCATTGGGGACCCTGTGTGGCAGTGCTTTGGGAGGGGTCAGATACATGCCCATTTGTGTTCTTGGCCTGGGATGCCCCTCACCCGCCCCAACACCCTGCCAGACTTCAAATAAGCCAATTGTCTTTTTCTACTGCGTCTCTAACTCTGATCCTCCAAAGAGGATGCCATCTGTCCTCTCCCTTGTGATTTAAATTGATGATGTCGTGATGATGTCGTGATGATGTCATAATGATGAATGTTGCTATAAATGAGATCATCAAAAGCAAGTTTGCCGAGTTGATATGGATGGTATGGGGGCTCGTCTAATTCAGGTGCATTCCTTTAGGCCACATGCCCTTTAAAGCTGTTTTAATCCTGCCGGTTTCAACATCTGTACTTTTGTTTTGCCTAGAAATGCCCTTTTACCTAGATGATTCAAGACAGGATAACTCCCTTAATGTTTTGTAGTATATTAACAGCTATACTAACATGCTTGTTGGTGCTGTCATAGCCTAATATACCATGGAGGTATCCCCTGCATGTCTGGGTGGGGCCTTATGGTTCCTCATGAGGGCTAGGTGTGGGGACAGGGCCACAAGTAGGCCGGTAAGTTGCTTCTCCCTGTACTCCCAACAAACGCCCCTTAGCTTGCTTTGCTCTTGTGGTTGGTGGGATGGAATGCATGCTGGTCCCCGCGAGGGAGGTCGAGTCCCGCTCTGCGCCGTCTGCGCTGCACGTTGCGCCGAAACGCCGCATCACGGCATGACTTGTGATGCGGTGCGCCGTGGAAATGCACTGCGGGATGATGACCTCCCGTAGCTCCTAGACTTCATGTGAGGCTGTCATGCACGGTTCTGAGCTTGACGGCAGACTGTGGGCCGATTCCCAGAGCCTTCATCTTCTCCAAGAAGGATGGGGGGCAAGAAGGTGGGTCTGATCAGGGGAAAGGGGGAGAAGATCCACAAATGGAGACCTCCACATCTGCCCCGCTGATCCTAAGCCACACGGAGCCTCACCTGCTCCTCCTGTTCTTCAGTGTTCCTACTTAACCATCTGGTGTTTCTTTTTTGCAGTGTTATGATCCGGCCACGTTGTGGTGATGGTAAACTTAGTGGTAATTTTTATTTTTCCCCAATTGAATTGTCTGTTTATGTCATTCAATGCACCAATTAAGTAGGCTTCAGTATTTTCTCTCTCTCTATCTCTCTCTCTCTCTCTCTCTCTATCTGTCTATCTATCGCTCTCTCTCTCTCTCTGTTGTAGCCTTCGACCTGCTGCCTGTTTCCCTTTTCCCCCCTTCTTTATTTGTAATTACTTGCATTATTATGTTCTGTATGTTGTCATACGTTTTCAGTTTTTTAACCTTTTTAACATATACTACATTTTATACCTCTATCAGATATGTCTGCTAAGTAATCAGTATGTGGAATTCTATTGGGCAATATTGGGCAATCAGTCTAAATTCTGGGTGCTTCCATCCCCCTTCTGGGACAGAACTTATTTTTGCTTGATGTAGTTCCACCTGTGGGCCGGCTTCACCGATTGTGCTCCGCCTTTCTGGCACATCCAGCTTCTGACGACAGCTCTATGGGCCAATGGGCACGCAGCAGTAACAACTTGGCCCCGCCTTCCAAAGATATCCTGCTGGCTGATTTGCCAATGGGGATACCGGCAGCTCTCCTGACACCAATATAGCTGTATGGCTGTGCCCTGCCTCCCATGTGAAAGCATTATGCAGTGTTTGGTCTTCAGGGGACTACGAATTAATGAATCATTTAATGGCAATTAAATCCAAGCCCGATTTTGTCCTGTAAAGTGGGGTGTAACTGTCTAGGCCTGCTAGGATTGCTAATGGACATAATTGCTACAATGCGTGAGTCTCCTGCTTGGGTTTGTTCAACCTGATTTGTGACAGACGGCTTGTGCCGGGTGTCGAAACACAAGGGACTGCGTAGCTTGGTATTTCAGAGGGATGTTTAATTGGCTTTGTGTGTCATCTGTGGGAAATGTTTGAGCTGCAAACTACTTCAGTTTTGTTTGTAGAAAAATCAGCCTCTGATCTTAGAATTGTTAGTGTTAGCCTGTTTGTGTGAGAGAATATAAAGCTACCCTGATTGACCCCTTTTAGGCTTGTTAAGACTAACAACCCGAATAGTGATGGTCAGAAGAAAAAAAATCCAGTCAACAGCAGTTCTGTGGGTGAAAACATCTTGTTAACGATAGAGGTCAGGAACATAAAGGATGGGTGAAAGGGTGATAGTCTGTGGAAAGCTAAGGGACTGTCCACAATTGGTGGGAATTGTGCATTTAAGTATCAAGTTACCGACTGGGAGTTTTCTTAAGGTGAGAGGAATCTACATGACTATAAACTCCGATAAAGTGTCTCCATCTGCTCGGTTTTATTGGATGATAAAATGCATTCTGGGATAGAATGGGTCAGAGTAAAGTCAACAATGCATTCTGGGATAGAATAGGTCAGAGTAAAGTCAACAATGCATTCTGGGATAGAATGGGTCAGAGTAAAGTCAACAATGCATTCTGGGATAGAATGGGTCAGAGCACAGGTGTCAGACTCCAGTCCTGGGGGGCCGGAGCCCTGCACATTTTTGGGTTTCCCCTCGTTTAACACACCTGATTCAACTTCTTGTTCTAATTACCACACAGCTGTTGAGCTGAATCATTTGTGGTGGAAGAGCGAAAGAACTAAGCTACACAGGGCTCCGGCCCCCCAGGATTGCAGTTTGACACCCCTGGGTCAGAGTAAAGTCAACAATGCATTCTGGGATAGAATAGGTCAGAGTAAATTCAACAATGCATTCTGGGATAGAATGGGTCCGAGTAAAGTCAACAATGCATTCTGGGATAGAATGGGTCCGAGTAAAGTCGACGGGTGACTTGAGCAGAGCCCTAAGAATTCCTAGCCCCCTGACAGCCAAACATTAAATAGGTTACAGTTTGGATTCGGTTAGCCCCCTACTGGTGAAACCTAAGGAAGACCTTGTGTTTAAAAAGGCAAAAACAAAAAAAACTGAAAACAAGTTTGATTAGGAACCTTTTTTGAAATATTACATTACCCTATCTGGCGGTGGAGGCGACAGCAGCATAGTACCTTTTGTGTTATGTCTGTTGTTTAAAGACGCCCCCCCCCAAAACAAAACCCCTTACCAAAGGTAAGTCTCCACCTCCCTTAGTGTCACCACAGCAGTATCTGACCAGTGACTTGATCTTGCTGCTGTAGTTCAGTGCTTCTGTCTGTACCTTTTTCTTTCCGCTTTGACCAGTTATGAGTGACGGTTTTTTATGTTTCAATCTTTATTTTATTTTCCCAAAGTTTTATTTCAGCTCTTTTCACAGCTTACCTAAGAGTCTTCCCTCTCCCCCATCCGTGTGTGAGGCTGTGAGCTAGGCAGGTGGGGGGGGGGGCCCGCTAAGCGGCGCCGGCTCCCCCGTCCCGCCGGGGGCTGACGGTGGGCTTTGCGCGTTTAGGGCGTGACGGGGCGCAGGAAGCTGTAAGCCCTTTATCCTTTTTGGGGGGGTCATTTATCAAATGCCTGCGGCCAAAATGCTTCCTGTAGGGGGCACAGGTTGGGATTCAAGGCCTGTATTTAGCTTTTAATGGGATTCAGCACAGACAGCAAGAGCAGGGGGGGGGGACATAGTCAATGGGGTGGATGTAGAGGTGAGGTCTTGCTTCCATGAAGCGCCGAGCTTTCCTGGGGCCCCCGTGAGCCAGCATGACCACCGCAGCCCGGCCCCCATTTAACCTCCATAGGGAATGCATGAGCTGGGCCTCAGGTTGGGGATGCTGAGGCAGAGCCGCTATTGGCAGAGCCGCTATTGGCAGAGCCGCTATTGGCAGAGCCGCTATTGGCAGAGCCGCTATTGGCCGAGCCACTCAGCGCCCGTGAGCTGTGAGAATGGCTGTTGTTTCAGTTCACTGTAGCTTTCCGGTCTCTTGCACTTCATGGCAATGCCTCTAACCCAGCACAGCGAGCGTGGCAGTCCGCAGCCGGGCTGCCCCCCCCCCCCCCCCCCAATGAGCCGCCTCCCCTTTTTCCACCAGCTGACCCTTGGCCTCTGTCTCCCTTCCTCGTAGGCCGAACCGACCCCGTGCCGATCATCCTCAAGCAAGATGTCATGGGAATGGGACGCATGGAGATGGAGGTAGGAGACGGTGGCTCTGTGTCGGGGTGTGGTTCTTGCCTGCCTGTGGTTCTTGCCTGCCTGTGGTTCTTGCCTGCCTGTGGTTCTTGCCTGCCTGTGGTTCTTGCCTGCCTGTGGTTCTTGCCTGCCTGTGGTTCTTGCCTGCCTGTGGTTGCTTCGTCTTGGACGTCATTTCTTGTCTAGAGCACTGTTTCCCAACTGGGTTCTCCGGGATCCTGAGCCGCTCCACGTTTTTGCTCCCTTCCCGCTCCCTGCCGCATTTTTGCTGGGAGCTGTGAGGGAGGAAAAATCTGTTCTGTCTGCTGGTTCTCGAGGACCAGGTTGGGAGAAAGTGATCTAGAGGTATTTACCTTAAGCCCGATATTTGGTAGGCAGGGTGGGCAGCAAGGCGGGGTATGGAATGTCCCTCGACCCCCGCATGTCTGTCTGCGGGTCCATGTGGTGCGTACGTGCTGGAGTGCAAGATAAGTTAAGGCCGAGGTCTGTGTTCCGTCCTCAGCTGGACTATGCTGACGACGCCACAGAGAAACGCAGGGTGCTCGAGATCGAGAAGGAGGACACTGAGGAGCTCCGGCAGAAGTACAAGGTGCGCCGGCATCTCATGATGATTTTTCTGTGTGTCGTGTCTCACCTCTGTGTGTCTTACTTCTCATGTGATGGTACAATGAACGTTACATTAGCTTTAAATATTACCGTATCTTCAGACAATGTAAACGCTGCTTTAATGTAGCACAGAGCATCATGCCTATGCATGATTAAGATGTAAAAGCAGCAACTTTTGGCTGCTTAAGAGGGTCCAGAGTACTTGGGTAGATCGATCTAAATCCAGCTTCCCTGGACAGCTCTGCTGTCACTCTTGTACCTGAAGCCAGGATTGGGTTATGCAGGCAGTCCCTGGGTCAAGAACATCCCACCTATGGATAACTATTACTTACGAACAACCGCTGTAAAGTCTATTATATTAAAAAAATTGGGTGAAATACAATGCTAATAACATAGAGAACTTCGTGATGCTCGTGAAAACTTTGCGTTGCTCCAGCTGCTCGTCGGGTTGAGGTCCAGCATAGTACCATATGTAGCTATTATTATTATTATTATTATGTACTGTATTATTCTGACTTGCCTACTGAAATTCAACGTAAAGACAAACTTAGGGAATCGATGTCATTCGTAGCTTGTGCTCAGGCTGTTTTGATGCAGTTGAGGTGATGATCCACCCCCTCCCCCGAATGGTACAGTCCGATGCAGTTGAGGTGATGATCCCCTTCCCCCACCGAATGGTAGAGTCCAATGACTGATTCATTTGATAGGACTTTAGAGTTTTTTTTTATTTTATTTTATATAGTGTTGGGCTTCCAGCTCATTCCTGCATAGGACTGCTGGGTTTCCTTAGGCAGAAATAGCAGGCTGTTCTCTCTTGGTGTCATGGGTGCTCATCCTCATGCCAGCTCAGGTCATTCTAACAACTGTCTTACCCCTGGGGACGTTCTTAATAGGGCACTAAATAGGTGACCGCTCTGTACCAATTTTGAATGTGTCTTGCAGGACTTTGCTGAAAAGGAGAAGGCAATCGCTAAAGCGCTGGAGGACCTGAGGGCCAATTTCTACTGCGAGCTCTGCGACAAGCAGTACCAGAAGCACCAGGAGTTCGACAATCACATCAACTCCTACGACCACGCGCACAAGCAGGTAGGACCCCCGGCCCGCCTCCCGCCCGCCTCCCGCCCCGCCTCCAACCCCTGTGGATGCCCCACAATTACGGGCTTCGCCTCCGCCGAGCTTCCACCGTGAAGACCTTTCCGTAGCCGCTCCTCTTGCACACATCGCCTCATAACACGCAAACATGCCTGTGTCAGGCAACGGTCCTGCTTTGCATCACGTGTTGTGACCGACTGCCGCACATGGGGCAGCATGACGGCCCTCGGCACCCGTGAAGACCGATCTCACTCTGGAATGACATCTGGAAATTGGAGCCACGTTATCATTTGGGTGTATTCTGTGAAACCCGTGCGTTTTGATTTTGCGGTACTGAGGAGTAATCTGCCGAGAGGGGCCAGTACTGGCAGCACGAAGGTGTTTCTTCATGCTCGAGTTGGGGTTGGCCGGAGGGAATTGTCGAAAGAACACCGCGCACTTGTTCCACAGATCCCACAGCATCCAGTTAGGCGGATCCAGGGAGTCGCCTTGCCTCCGTTTTGTGTCCCTGCTTGTTCCCGTCAGGACTGTGTGGGGACTGTGTGTCTGATGGGTTGTCACGGTGCGTGTTTCTGTGGCCTTTTCCTCTTGGGTGCAGGTGCAGATTTCAGTTTTAACTGCTCTGTACATACGTGTGCGTGCGTGTGCGCGTGCGTGTGTGCGTGCATTCGCGTGTCCGTGTGTGTGTGCGTATTCGTGTGCGTGTGTACACACGCTCCCGTTCAGCGGCTCATGGCTTTGTCTTAACACTGTCTAGTGCCCTGCTCACAGTGCCACCTTCACACAGCTGTTACAGAAGGAAGGATAAACTGCAGCAGGATATAGCCATACAGTGCCCCCCCCCCCATCACCAGCCTCCCCCCGCCAAACCCCATGTGCAGAGACTGCCTGCGGTGCAATGCTTGATATTTCCTTTTTACTTTAAAAAAAATTACTGCCTATTTCAGGATGTTTTACATCTTCCTTCCTGTTTTTTTTATTTTTTTTCCTTTTTTTTTTGTTTTTGTTCTGCGATTGTTTAACATTTTTCAGCCGATGTATTGCCAGCAAACCCCCCTATAAAAGTGGCCATCCAGACTTCCCGCGTGAGTTTCTCTCTACTCGCTTGTCTGCCTCCACCCACACTTCCTGTCATGAGCAACTGTGCCCCCCCCCCCCCCCCCCCCCCCGCCTCCTCGTCACATCCCTCCTCTTGCTCGCTCCGATATATCCGCATTCCCGAGGCAATGTCCAGTATGACAGAGGGCCGGCACTTCTGGTATGTGTCCTGTCCTGGTGGCCAATGGCACTGACCCAGGGGCATGTAATGCTTAGGAAATTAATAAAATGCTTTCCTATATAATGATTCGCAAAAACCATCCGTTCCTGATTAATTTATAGTGCATCTAACGTATGTGACAAACTGTTGATATACTATTGATTGTAGTTTGATATGTGACCATTACTCTGACAGACAGGACATTGCGGTACTCCCATAAATCGTCTTGCGGTGAGCTTTTCCCCTAACCCTAACCCTAACCCCTCTCTATCCTGGTTTAGCTTTCTCCCTTGTTGGCAGTGGCTAACCCCTGTAGTTGCTCTGTCTAAAGTACTAAAGCTTCTGTCATCTTCACCCCCACCTCAACCCCGACCTCGCCACTCACTCATACCGGCCCTCTGCAGTAGCGCAAACACGTGCCAGAGTGCAGTAGACTTGAGCTGTGCCTGTTACTTTGTCAATCTGCTGCTTGTTATCGCCAGTAATGTCTATCCCTTGAATACACCTGCACACACACTGATGAACATCCATGCACGCGCACACACACACATACACACACACGCTTGTATCTCTACATGCACACGGCACGGTCCACGCTAAATAACCCTGTGCTCTAAGCCACCCAACATTCTAAGTGAGAGGCTTTCTCAGGAGTGTAGCTTGCGATGCAGGTAAGGTACCTGGCGTCTGACCCTCTGTGATGTGGTGGCGACAGTGCTGTGGTTTGCGGACCGAGGATGGGGGGGGTGTGGGGTGGGGTGGGAGGGGGCTGTCCTGTCTCAAACAAACTGTTGTGCCTCTCTGGGGGAAGGGGGTTCTTACTGTGGTGATCACCTGCCCCAGATCAGCCTATTGTAGAGGAATGTGACCAATGTCAAGCTGATTTGCCCCGAGGCCTACAGTGTGCATCCCGTACTTCTGTGTTGTGTGTTTTAATGTCACCTTTGCGCCATGTTTGTGTAAAAGCTCAGTCATCCTAATCACACTGTTTTGGTTGTCACCCATGTATGGAGCAAACCAAAAGTAGCTGCATTTTCTCTGAGGTGGCTAGTTTGCTGGGGCAGGTCACTTGGCAGACATCTCCTTGGTCACAGATAAAACAGCCTGTGCTATATAGTGTTCGTGTTTGTGGGGGTTTTTTTGTGTAACTTTTTTCCTCCCATCCCCCTCTACTGTCCTAACCCTTCTTCATCCATTTCTCATTCCTTTTATTTTCCCCTCACTCTCCCCCCCCTCCCCCGAATCATCCTCCTCCCTCCCCCCACTCCTCCAATGCAGAGGCTGAAGGAGCTGAAGCAGAGGGAGTTTGCTCGCAACGTGTCGTCACGTTCGCGCAAGGATGAAAGGAAGCAGGAGAAGATGCTGCGCCGGCTGCACGAGCTGGCAGAGCAGCGCAAGCAGCAAAACCAGTAAGGATGCACTTACCCCCTGTGGTCGGGGTATTCCTGTCTATGCCAGGGGTGGCCAATCTTATCCGCAAAGGGCCGGTGTGTGTGCGGGTTTTCGCTGCGACTCCCTAATTCGATTACTAATTAGAGGACTGATTGGCTGAAGAGTCCTCACACCTGGGTTTGAACAGCTGACCTAAAGGTTACCCCAAAAACCTACACACACACCGACCCTTTGTGGATAAGATCGGCAACCCCTGGTCTATGCCAACGGATCAAAAGCTGCTGTATAGCACTGCAGCCATGCTAATCAGAAACTTAGTTTTTATTTTGTATAATTCCCTGTCTTTTTTTTTTCTTCTTTTCAGAACTCCTGGCAGTGGGCCAATGTTTAAAGCCACTACTGTAGCTGTAGATGGGGAAAACAGTGAGTCAGGGGTCCCTAATCCTGAGTGCACATCTGTTGCAGACAGTGTGCCAGAAGGGCTGTTAGGGGAAGACAAAGCGCTCTCCAGTTCTGGGCAGCTTACAAGTTCTGCGTCACCCAAGCAACCATCGATCAGCTTCACTCTGGGCAAGAAAAATTCTCCCGTGACTCCGGCAGTGGTGCTACCGAAACTCAGCGTGTCCTTCTCCTTAGCCAAAAAGGCACCGGTGAAGCTTGAGACTGCTGCTGCTGTGTTTGCTGACCAGGGGGAAGAGGAGGCCCTCGAGGAGGAGGGACAGGAGGAGGCCTTGGCCTCCAACAGGGAAAGCCCAAGCAATGGACCTCCTGAAGAACAACAGCAGCAGCAGGAGCAGCAGCAATCTGATGAGGGCGGATCTTTAGCCTCCACCCTTTCCAAGTTGAAGACGATGATGATGAAAAAAGAGGAGGGTTTATCCGGGCTGGAGCCCCAGTATTACCACTACGTGCCGCCAGCTCACTGTCGAGTCAAGCCCCACTTTCAGTTTCTGCTTTTCATGAAGGCCTCAGACCAAACTGGGATTCAAAAGCAAGAAGAGGCTGTTGAAACGAAGCTTGAGGACAAACAACCCAAAGCTACTGCTGGTAAGTCGGAGAAGCCAGACAAGTCTGAGACCCAGAAAGCCCCAGTGTCTGAGTCTCCAGCCAACCTGCCCAGTGTGAAGGTGGAGGCCCAAGGCATGGAGGACTTCCCTGAAAGCACTGTACCCAAGGAAGTCCCTACTGACTGTCTCCAAGGAGCCGCTGAATCCTCCCAAGGGCCCCGGCTCTCTACTGGTGCCTTCTTCTCTGTCCTAAGCAAGGATGACAGCACCGTATTGCAGTGGCCGTCAGAATTGCGGGAATTCACTCGCACACAGCCTTCGATATCCTATAGCTGCAATCCTCTCTACTTTGACTTCAAGCTGTCCCGCCACAAAGGGGCCCAGAGTGGGAAACAAGCTAAAACAATGAAGTCCGGTGTGGAGGACAGTGATGGATCCAAAGCAGTGACTAGCAAAATGGAGACAGCTGGGCCAAGTGCAGTCAAGAACGATGATACTTCCATGAAAGAAGAACCAACTGAGGGCGAGAAGGATGGGCAGTCGCAACCAAACAGTGCTGCTTCCATGAAGAAGAAGAAGAAAAAAAAGAAACATAAGAAACCTGGAAAGAGTTCTAAGCAAAAGGAAGAGGGGAAGGAAGTTATTGGAGAGGAAGCAGAAACTTCATGTCAAAAAGAAAAGAAGAAGAAACATAAATGTAAGAAGAGTAAGACCAAAAAGTCAGGTGAGGAAGAAGAGAAAGGCGGGAAGGATAAGGAGTCTGCTGAGGTACTGGTAGCTGGGGCAGTAGAGGGTACCGGGGCTAGGAAGCGGAAACGCCCCATCAAAGTAGAGGCACAGAGGCCTGGGTCGGGTGAGGGGGCAGTAGGGAAAGGTCCTGGGAAAACCACTTCCTCAGATGAGCTCAATGGTACCAAGAAGCAGAGATCAGATCCTGATGCTACATCCCCACATGCTACCAGCATGATTAGCACGTCCTCCACCTCGGTGCTGAAGTTGCCGAGCAGCCGGGAAAGGCGTGACAGTCGGCACCTTAGCAGTGAGAGTGACGAGGAGAGGCGCTCCTCATCCCCCCAGCGTTCTCGTCGCCACCGGTCCACCCCTCGACACCGCCGGCGCCACAGCGAGGATTCTGGACGCTCCCGGAGCCGCTCCTCTCGCCGAGGGGGGCGCCACAGCCGGTCCTCATCCAGCAGTTCGGATCAATCCTCGGATGGCGGCAGCCGCTCTAGTCGCCGTACCTATTCGGACAGCTACAGCGACTACAGCAATGAGGGTAGGGGGCACTCTAAGCACTCCTCTGACTCTGATTATGAACGACGGGGCAGCAGTCGGCGCCGGTCCGACCGTCATCGCTACTCCTCCTCCTCGTCGGCTGATTCGAGCCGCTCACGGAGCCGCAGCCGTCGGCGCCGTCGAGCCCGGCACAGCAGCTCACGGAGCTCCAGCAGCAGTAGCAGCAGGCGCTCCTGGAGGAGAAGCAGTTACAGTCGGAGCCACAGCTCCGCCAGCCGCTCCCCTTCCAGCAGGGGCTCTTCACGCCGACGCCGGGACAGCTCTCCTCTTCGGCGGGAATTCAACCGCTCCCGCATCTACCGCTCACAGTCGCCTCGCCATTCCCGTGCATCAGGGCACAAGAATCTCTCCCGGAACAGTATTCGTGGCACCTCCTCAACGCAGAGAGTCAGTGCTGCTGGGGGGTCCAGAGGTGGTAGTGGGGCTATTGCGCAGAGGAATTCCCTAACAGCCCGGCAACTGCTGGAGAATGTGCAGTCCCGCAAGGGCTTGGGTGATTCCGCAGCTAGAGCAAAAGCAGGCCTCAAGCTGAAAAATCCCCCACAGGGATATTTTGGACCCAAGCTCCCTCCATCCCTGGGGAGTAAGACCATGCTCCCATTATTTGGCAAGCTGCCAGCTGGCAAGAAGCCCCCACAACCCTCTATGCAGCAAGCAGAGGAGGCAGAGAAGAATGTTAGTAGTGAAAGTACAGAGGCCGGGGGAGACGTAGTCTTGGTGGAGCCTATTAGAGAGTTTCCTCCACCACCTCCTGTCCCTGTGTCAGCACCACAGAAACCCGAGGAGACTGTAGAGAGTGCTCTAACTGAGGAGGTCCAACATCCTAATACAGAAGAACAGGCATCCACTAGTATTCCATTGTTTGAGCAGAATTCTGGGCTGTTAGTCCAGCCATACCAGGGGGAACCTGTAGAGGAGGGAGCCACTTCCATGCTCGAGCCACAACATACACCCCAACAGCAGCAAGCCCTGTATCCGAGATACCCGCCTTCCTGCCTAGAGGAAGATATGGGTTTGGAGACTGAAGATGGTGACTCGTTGGCTCCCTTGGAGAGCCAGCCCATCACCTTCACTCCCGAGGAAATGGAGAAGTACAGCAAGCTGCAGCAGGCAGCCCAACAGCACATTCAGCAGCAACTGCTGGCCAAGCAGGTGAAGTCCTTCCCTCCTTCGGCCGTGGCCGTGGCTGCAGCAGCCCCTGCCGCTGCACTCCAGCCAATTCACATCCAGCAGCCTCCCGCTTCTGCCTCTTCTACCTCGATAACCACGGTGCAACATACACTCCTGCAGCACCATGCTGCTGCTGCGGCTGCTGCCATTGGCATTCATCCTCATGCCCCCCACCCTCACCCACACCAGCTGGCTCAAGTACACCACATCCCCCAGCATCACCTCACGCCTATCTCCTTGTCCCCACTTGGTCATTCCCTGGGACACACACTGGGCCACTCTCTGGGCCATGCCGGGCTCATTCCCGCCCACCCCACTGCCTTTCTCTCGGGCCAACCCATCCACATTATCCCGGCTTCAGCCTTGCACCACACCCCCTTGGCCCTTCATCATGTGCCCCATGCTGCCCTCTACCCAACACTCCTCACTCCCCGCCCTGCCACAGCGGCCGCCGCTGCCGCCCTGCAACTCCATCCCCTCCTGCATCCCATCTTCTCGGGACAAGACCTTCAGCACCCTCCAGGTCACGGGTCTTGAGAACTATGAGGTTTTTCACAGAAAAGGCTTTTGGCCGTCAGCCCTGGGGGGAGATGCATCCCTATGTCTCCCCTCATTTGTTTGCTTTCACTTTGATGTTTGGTCCAAAAATTGATCAGCCTGAAAAGGCAACTGAAGTGACCCAAAGCAGTCGGGTTCCCGATCTGGTCCTTGAGACTGAACCGGTTGTGTGGAAACACTGCAGCCCATTGCTGTTGAGTCAAGGATTGAGCTCACCAGAACCCTTGGTCTCTCTTCCCAGATGAATAAGGAGTTGAATGTGACAGATGTCAGTGCAGTACTGTTTGTGTCACCCTGCAAAGAGCCAGAGGATACTTTGTGGTCTTACAAGCTGCAAAATTTGCCTAACTCTGTTTCTTAGAATCACAGAGAGGCAGCAGTTGAAACCACCTATGCGGTCTGTTATGTATTGTATTGGGAAGGCAGTCCCCCTACCCAACAGCTGTCCCTGACTCAAACACCATTAGCGCTATCCTTTTTCAGTAATGAAATGGCACATCTGGAAAGATTTTATTGTTCCAAAACGTCATTGTTATTCCACCCTTCTCCCTTAGTTTCCTTTTATTCTGAAGCGAAGTGTTATTGCGGTTCTGGAAATGTAAAGGAGGAACTTAAAAATCTGTCTGAGGATATTTTGTATCAGGAACATGATCCACTCCTGGAAACTCAAATTGGCATGAAGAACTGAAAGTGCAAAGTACTGTGCTGTAGTCGTATTGCAGTTACAAATGAGGGAACCATGGCCCAGAACAAAGTACTAACCATGGTAGAGGGAATATATGGTTTTGTTCAAAAATGTAAATTGGGTGTTGGGAACTGCAGTGATATCTGGGCAGTTAATAACCAAGTTGAACTGACTTTCCTTATGCCACTAATCCTCTACTGTGAACATGCACAATGACACAGGAAAACATTTGTGTCAGCAGCCACATTATAGTGAATTGCACTGAAATCTCCACATTAACATGCTGCTTTGATAGCATGTAACAATATGATTGTAGTAATTGCATTTTTTAAATGTTGTTTTTAAATTATTTCGAGAATGACATTTGATTGAAAGAACGTGTGTATGTGTGTGACTGGGACATTAATGACACCATTATGCTGTAACACGTATTTTTTATAATGGTTCAGTGGTTAGAGAAGTTTATCTGATTCTGATAAATGCTGCCAGATTTGGGGGGGATCTTGTAAGCAAAATACCAGGATCACTAATGATGTGCTAATTGGCTGGATGATGGTAAAACTTGAAAAATTGCTTTGTGGTGGGGGGGTGACTGTCACCCTTCCCCATCCACCCAGATTCAGTCGTTATCGACTGTGCTGAACCTAGAGAGTGAGTCACTGATGGGTGAGCCCATTTGCCAGTAGGACAGCCCACCAGAAAGAACCACGTGGGTTTAACTGAGATGAACACAATGGAAGCAACATCACAAGGCTGTGTGTGTGTGTGTGTGTGTGTGTGTTAATAAACCTGTTAAAAATACTTGAGTATTTTTAATAAAAATATGTATGGTAATTCTGTGGCCTGGTCCTGTAATGTAATTTGTACACTTTGCAGTTTCAGTATTCCAGAAAGTTCCAGATTTATTTTCCCATTAGAATTTTCTGAACAGCACTCTCCTCGTATCTTGTTTGCTTAGCCGACACCACTGGACTGCTGAAAGGCCTCTGGGCCCCAGCCGTATGTCAGAGAAAATGCAGAGGTCACGGCCCTTAACTTTGACACACTGCGCATCTGAGACATCTGTGAAATGTTCCCCTCTGCGGAGTAGCGCCACAAACAGGCGGGTCGTCTTCTGCAGCGCAGAACCCACAATGAGGGTTCAAGTCACAAGTAGACACTGTGAGAAGCTGAGTGGCAGACGCAGACACGCATGCATTTGCCATCCCTGGGGCGTTTCACTTTTGATCGTCATCTGTTATACGTATAGTAACAGATCGGTTGATTTAATATCAATACACCTCCAATTTACACCTCACATTAACTCTTGGCCACTGTGGTTATGTTTCTACTGAATGAGATCAGTCTAATATTAGCATATTAACAGAAACCGTGAAAAAACCACTTAAGATGCATTCGGAGCTCCTGGTCAGATCCCGCAAGCTGGATCTGTAACTCTGTATAATTATTAATTAGGATAAAATGTGGAACCTGCCTGAAATTTGACATATTCTAGCCCTATTATTGTGTCTTTAAGTACGCCCTGTGATGGACTGGCATCCCATCTGGGGTGTTCCCGTCTGAGCTAAGCTCGATGTACCGTCCCCAACAACCCTGTACTGGATCAGCGGTTGGAAGCTGCATGGATGGGGTATAGCAATAGTAAATTCTTCGTTAGTTTGTTCAGTTTGCTTTCAGTTTCTTCATTTTTTCAGCATCCTTCCCAGAAGCAGAAACCGGATCTTCGACTTCGAGGATTTACCCCACCATGTGTTACAAGAAGCTTTGACTTACACAAGTTACTATAGGTAGCATTTATTGATCAAATTCAACAATAAAAAACAAACTATCAAAATATCAACACTTTAATATAATAAACTTGGTCTACACGCAAGGTTCTATATATTTATGAAATGTATGCGGTATTTTCATATAAATGTATTTATTTTAAACATTACATCACTCATGTACCTCCAACCTTAACTTCGATATTGATTTGTATGTCCATTTATATTTTAAGTATATTTTATAGTATAAAATGCTTATAGAAATAATATTTTGGGCAAAACATTACAAATTGATTTACGAGAAGTTAAAAAAAACCTGTTACACAAGGACACCACCTGAATGCGGATGTATGCGCAGAATGGAGAATATTATGCGCTGTGGCGTCATGTGGCTTTTGGCTAATTGTAACCCGAGAGATTCGCTTTGCAAAATATAAGACCTTGCAATCAACCCACTTGTTCGGGGTCTTGGTTGTGGCGGAAAAACAAACGACATAAAAGGGGGGAAAGGCCATTTGTAACGTCGCCCTCCCCACAGCTTCCCGAAAGTACACCTAACTGGAATCGTTCACACACCGAGACATCGCTTTAAGATTAAGGTGTGAGTTTCGAATTTGCTGGTCACGATGCTGACGAGCTTGACTTCTTGTGCATAAAAACACGCAATCATGCGAACCATCTCCACATAACAACGACATTACAACCTTATAAATTCATATGCATCACCTGGCTTAGCATAACGCTTTCCCAACTCAAACGTTAATATTTCGGAACATCTGCAAGAGACCGGAAAGCATAATTTAGGGTGGGGACAGGAAAATTACAACATCAGGAATCTTGCATTCTATTGGAAACCCCTGAAGCGGTCTCTCGAGTCCACCTCCCACAGAACGCGGTCGTGCTCGGTGATACGCCACAATTCTGAGTGGGCGGTGCTTCTCCCATTGAGGACCATCCGATTGGACGGGTTTTGCGAATGAGCGGATCTATGACGCGACACTCTGTGGCTCGTGAAAGACGCCATTTTGTCGGTAACGGTGAAGTAGAGTGCTAGAGAAAGATCGAGAAGCAACAGCTCTGAGGTAATTATAAATTGGCAGTTATCTGTATTACCTTAGTATAGGTAGGTTTTATCTTCCTGTGTTTTTATGTACTATATTTGGCCTCCACTGAGTTTTGTTTGACTGGATGTAGTCTGATATTGTTACTGACTCTTCTAGCGACACCCGAGAAGGGTTATGTGTGTACCTGATGACATTTACGGGATAGCCAGCTGTGTAGTCTTAAGCACTTTTTGGAACCTATAATGTTAAGCACGGTATAGTGGTTATATCTAACGTATATTTGGTGTATTTAACCTGCAGTTTGTTTGGTCAACACATTAAAAGTGACTGCAGGAGTGAAATGTAAGCTAGTCACGTTTGTTCTTTACGAGCCACTTGCGTAACTGATGATCTGAAGGCCAGGATAACGAAAACCCTTCATGTTGCGGCCCTACACATTAACTTGAACAAGAATCGAATAGTAATCAGGGTATCGTCATTGTTTATTTATTACCGTGTTGTAAGATATAGGTCGTCGGTCGCTCTCGATAGCTGGGAAATATGGTGTCACCATGAGTGTGGTGATGAAGCTTGTAGGATTTGAGGCCCAGTCCTTATAGCCATAGGCGAACTAACCTTCGCCTACAAAGTGCTAGTTAATTAACTTTATAACCATATAAATGAGAAGTACATCATCTTGGTTTACTTACATCGCCGGCTAAGCAAGCTGTCAGCATTAATTCTCTGAAAGTAACTTCACCTGACACCAGTAACAAGACCATATTAACAACCGAGTTTTTTTTATCCCAAGATTGTCTTGATTATGCCACGTATTTATGTTTTCTGGTTACCGATTTCTTTTGTGTTTTCCCTTATGATATATTTTAGGAGCCGCTGAACATCCTGTTTCATTTCCTTTTGGTGTTTGCTTCCTTGGGCCGAAGTTTGTCGTAGTCCAGGGGTCTTGAATGGTATACAGATGACCATATACACATTTAGTAGTCTAGGTTACTGTGCTTCTTTTCAGCAAGACAATAGCTGAGCTCAGGGCGCCTTAGTGGATACATATCAATGTCATGCTTTTCCACGGTTACCTAATGTTTACTGTAAATATGTCTTTCCTAAGGATTTCATTGTGTTTTCCCAAATGAGATGCACTGTTTTATTTGAATGTCTTTGGGGTTCCTGAGGTGATCTGATCTTTATTTGCATTAGCTCCTTAAGTGTGAAGTGTACCAGTGCATTGCAATATTTATTTTTTTTATAATTCTGACACACTTGTCCCTTGTAGATACTCTTTATTGGGTTGTGAAATATTATGTACTTTTAACACATCTTCTCCAGTGCCACTTTGCTCACATTAAACAGTTTTGAATGTTTGCCAAGTTGCCTGTTATAAAGGGGTTTGAAATTAAGGATACCAAGGAGAGGAATTTGAGGTGTTGAACTGGCAACCTAGTTACAAGTCTGGGTCTTTAATCTATATATTGCTGGCTTTATTGAATATAAGACCAAGTCACACTCTTATGTTGCATAATTCAGTAGAGTGATATTTCTGTGCTTACTTTGTAGAAATTATAGGTTTGGTAATTGTGATGTTCACTGCAGAGTTGAAGATGGAGAATGGTTAGTTTTGGTGACATACAATACTTGACATGGTGATGAATTCAGTGAATCTCAGGGAATAAGGGTATATTAGCCAGCATAAGAAACCTGAGCTATCGGAACGGTCAGGCCGTTAAATTGTCCTGTTTTCTTCCTGTTAGCATCAGGGTACTAACAGTTGTGTGTATTAAAGGTCAAAAAAATAGTTTTGACGACTTCACTGAAGTGTGACCATCATACTGGAGCAAAACATGCACAGCTCCTGTCTTTATTAGGTTATGTCAATAATTAATTTGTAGGGACCTCATTTATTCATGAGTGCCTGAATTGAGAACTCGAGTAATGATGCAGTTCCATATCAAAGATCACATTCTTAGAACCAGTTGACTATCCTGTTACTCATCAGCATTATAATTCATATTTGTTGGCTTGGGTGGTGATGATCTTTAGTGGGTGGGGGGATGTTACGAATATCTGTCGTCAGCGTTTAACATATATGACAAATTCATCACTAGACTCATCCAGTGAATTTAAATAGAAGCTAACCTGTTAATAATGTTTATTGGTTGAATCCTTAACAAAACATACATGGGGAAGAACAGCTTTAAATGGGTTTTTTTTTGTAATAGTTATTTTTAAATTTGGTAGATTCCCCCCCCCCCGTTCAGTCTGAAACTGATGGGTATTGTTGATGTTAATGTAGGATACAGTGGACTGCAAATATGGTACAACTTTCTGGCTTCTTTAGTTATTTTCAGTTGTGTATTAAATACTAATTTCTAAGTTAGAACTTTGATGACTGTCAGTTCTTTCACAGTTCTGCTTTTTCCACCCATACTGACAATGAAAGCTATATTTCAGTATAACTATCCAGTTTTTGAGTGGGTTAACTGTTTCAAGAAAACCTTTGTTGCGAATGTAAGAAATATGGTTTTAATTTATAAGTTGAATTCATCTGTAAATTGACCTGCTGATCTTATGCAATTTTGACTGGTTATTGTATGGGCAGCATATATGTATCTGGCATGTTAACTGTTGGATTTTTGTGTTCAGTTTTTATTCAGTAAATTTAACTTTACCTTGGCGTGCTGGCTTGGTTGTCTTTGTCTCTCTGGCTGTCTTGTAAATAATTCAGTCAGCTGGATTACTTTGCAGGTGTAGTTCATTCCACTTCATATTCACATCAGTTACTGGGAGATTTTTCTGACCATAGCTACTTAGTTGTGCCTTTCTCTTCCTCAGTAACATTGAGCAGTAGAAAGCAAGGGTTCTTTGATTACACTGAAAACCAAAATGGGTTCTTTAGTGTGAAATTATCTAAAGCAGTGATTGTGAAGTATGACTGATATCGACATCTTTAAGTAACACGGAGTATTGTAAAATGAGTTTCCCTGGAGAAGGAGCCATGTGATCTTAGTCAGCCAGATGATGGATTCCACCAGTGATGTGGTGATAAAATATTAGATCACATGATTAGAAAAGGACAGAAACGTCTTTCCAAAGGATGACAAATATTGGAACTGCTTGATGGTGTGTGTTTCATAATCCTGGGTCTACAAATGAACAAAGTATGTCTGACGGAGCATTGAAATGTCTGTGTGCTTGTCAGCAAGTTCTGAATTGAATGGTGCACTGAAACCTTGTGTCATGAGTTAAATATTATTTGTACGTGTTGGTTACCTAGCAGTACTGATATCAATTTCACCTTACCTGAATATGAACATGAATCTCTTGCGATGAAATGTTGATGGCCGGGTGACCTATTCCCAGGTTACTCCTATGTGTATGGGCCCTTCCAAACACTGGCCAGAGTTTAAAATGACTGAAGCATATCTAAAACAATTTAACTAGCTGGCACCTAGCATATGGAAAATACAGTCAATGTAAAATGGCTCTTTCCAGCTCTGAACATCCATTCATTCCAGTATGCAAAGTGTATTTCCAGGTACAACCTCTTTACCTGTTTTTGTTTTTGAAATGGTCTGTTGTGTAAAAGTGCTAAGATAACTTTGCTTGTTTAATTGCAGGTCAGCGGTCATAGTTGGCATGTTATACATCACTGACAAAACAGTGCATGGTTAGCGGCTTACACAGCCACTGGCACCCTTCAAAACAGATGATTGTAGCTAACAGGGATGTTTCAGTATTTAGGACAGCAGGTCTTTTGCTAACAGAAGATGACAACCTTTTATGAAGATGAATAGGCTAATTACCATTATGCACTACAAAACTAGTCTTAACTGTACAGTTACAATATTTCATGAAATGAACTGTTGTGACACAGAGTAACAGTTGATGCTATGCAGAGGAGGTCAAATTTAAGTCTAGGCTGCTAGCGGAAATCACGCCAACAATGACATTCCTAAAAAATATTCTCAGGGTATATGCTGAAGAACTTTGCAGAGAAATACATAAGTATGTATTCTGGCCAGGTTTGGCAGGGTAAAAAGATGTCCATGCAGGGAAACTGTGCTTGCTGGTATCAGATTTCAAAATTCAGCCAAGGGAAATGAATAAAGCAGCTCAAACTACAATTTCATTAGCATAATCTACTACTAAAATTTACTAGTTTGCCAGGAGTCTCCGCCTTGCTATTGCTAGATTTTATGGATATCATTTGGCAGAAAGAATGCTCTATGGACTGTCATGAATTAAAATTGATCTCTGTGAAAATCTGTGTACATGTATATGCATGCATTATGTTTAGGAAATCTAGTTATTGTGTTGGAATTTTCATAGATTACATCGTCACCTGTAGATACAAAGATTATTAAGACTGCAAACATGAAGGGGTTTGTATTGTCCTCTCTATGCACAAAAATGTTCTGAGCAATTTATAAATAGATCTGTACAAATCGTTTTATAACATGTATGGCAGCAGGGTTATGGCTGGCATGGTTACATTAATGCAAAACGAAGAGAACTCTCTTTCGGTTCCTCAGTCGTGATCTTCTGTTGTGTTTTCTAGATTGTTTCAAATTAATTTCCAGATGTATTTTCCGAATTCATAATGAAGTGTTTTTTAAACACAGATTTGTTTCACTTGATCATCAATGTTTCTAGACTGCAGAGGATTGTCAGTGAGGCATCGATCACTTCTTGACCTCTCAAGCTTGTGTCTATGCTCCTTTGAAAATTGACAACACTGTTTTCCTCCTCTCTGCCCTTACTGCAGCCTCATGACATTCAGATGGTTATGATGAATCTGCTTCATAGCAGATTGCAACTTTATGGGAGGAGAGCCCCTTAATTTTGGCTGATACAATTTCAGATTTATCATTGCTATACTGCAGTACCCAGTTAGACTGGTAACTGGGTTTATAGGACCATTGTGTTTGGTAATTTTATCACCTGCCTCAGTCCAAATTACATCAGACCCCTTTTTTGGGAAAGCATGCTCACCTAATTCTTTGTAATATGTGATATCTTTACCCATGGGAAATAGATTTAGAGTTTATTGAATTACACGTGCCACATAAGTCATAATATGGTCTCCGATCTTGAGGGTTGTTTAACGGAGCAGCAGTGAAACCATGAACTACGGTAATGGGAAATCAATCGAAGCAGTACTGTACCATGCATTCTTGTACAACTTATTTAAATTTGAGCTTAAAACGGCCAGAGTTTTCAGTGACTGGGTTCAGATCAACTTTGCATTTGCACAATTTGGTAGGAGCAGTGAGAAGCGGCTAATCGTATTTGGCTATATCTGTTTTACCAGATAACACAAGATGGGGAATGTTTTCGCCAACCTATTTAAAGGTCTCTTTGGGAAGAAAGAGATGAGAATCCTTATGGTGGGACTGGATGCAGCTGGGAAAACCACCATTCTGTATAAACTCAAACTGGGAGAGATCGTCACCACTATTCCCACCATTGGTAAGTTCTATTCCCGCCATTGGGCAATGCACCCCCCCTTCCCTTGTTCCCAGAAAAGTGCACAGTTTTCTTGCTGGCTTCTGGTTGCACTCTGCTGGTGTGTTGCAAAATGCAAACATGGCTTCATGAGTTTAAACAAATAAGTTGGATGTCCAGCAATGATATGGTGGTGACCAGTCATGTTCTTCCTCTTTACAGGGTTTAATGTAGAAACTGTAGAATACAAAAACATCAGCTTCACTGTCTGGGACGTCGGCGGTCAGGATAAAATCCGGCCTTTGTGGCGTCATTACTTCCAGAATACACAAGGTGAGACTTGTCGTTGTAAGTAGACTTAGTAGCTCTGAAGACCTGGAGTCCATCTTTTCACTCATTCCCTCCTCCTTTCAGGCCTGATCTTCGTTGTGGACAGTAATGACAGGGAGCGAGTGAATGAGGCAAGAGAGGAGCTGACAAGAATGTTGGCAGAGGATGAGCTGCGAGATGCCGTCTTACTGGTCTTTGCAAACAAACAGGTGAGCTTTTGGGTTCAAGCAACCCATTGGCATTTATTCTCACAGTCCCCCCTGTGTGCTGGTCCTCACTCCCAACCTCCCACCCTTCTTGTCAGGATCTTCCCAACGCCATGAACGCGGCAGAGATCACAGACAAGCTCGGCCTGCACTCGCTCCGCCACCGCAACTGGTACATCCAGGCTACTTGCGCCACTAGCGGAGATGGTCTCTACGAGGGCCTGGATTGGCTCTCCAATCAGCTGAAGAACCAGAAATGATCCATTCCGCTGTCTACACGACAGGGCAGCTCCAGTCACGGCCTTAATCCCCCCCCCCACCCCAAACCTCGTCTCTCATCCCTACAGTTTCCACCCCTCCCTCCCAGTTGGGCCCTGGCTGGCGTCGTCCCATGTATGTATCTGTAAGAGTGTGTGTGAGTGAGTCTGCGTGTCTGTCATCGGGGAGTGGGAGCAGCCCTGGCGTGCCTTACACACCTCCCGTAGAAAACACCCGTTTGACTCTCTGGGTCCTTGTTCAGAGAGCGGTGTGGCACAGCACGTGCCCATCCAGCCCACCTCATGACAGCGTGGTTTTCAGTAGGCAAAGGAAGGTCCAGGATGCGGAGCGTTGTCAGCTTCCAAAGAGCTCAAAAAGAAAACTGATTAAAAACCTGATATTCGTCACCAGTGGTAAAATGTTAAGTCCCACTTAAACGTCATGTTGTAACCTGTATCAGGTTGGAAGAAAGTCAATAAAGAGGTTTCCATCCTAGGTCCTCCTTTGCATTATTTGAAAATCATGCTGACCCCCTCCTTCATGAACAAGGCCCAATCAGTCATAGCTGAGGTTCTTAAAGGAACACTACCCATGCCATGAAGCACAAGCGAACACTGAGTAACATTTCCCCCACCGCCCCACCCCAGGTTTTTACTTGTATATTATTATATTGTCATGGCTTCTTTCATTCCTGTTATGTTAAAGGCCTGTTCAGTAAACAAATGAAATGAAATGCTGACAATTGGGCTGTTTGATGGAACACAGGGTTTGTGATGGTTGTATGAGTGTCCTTTCTCAAGGCATTTAGGCATTCCAAGAGTTTACTGACTTTTGAATTACTTTTCTGTATTTTTTTTTTTTTCCCCTAATTCCTATTTCATCTTTGGAGTTTGTGGTACACCACATGACTTTGCTGTGATTCAGAACCAAATCAAACTTGGCCTAGTATCTGGTCTATGGCAAGGAGGATCAGTCTGCTCTACACTAAAGGCACAAGGAATCATTTCAAAGAGTGCTCAGTTTGTCAAACTGAAAGACATTAATGCAAATAAGTCAGAGTGTAAACTTCAGAGTATTGCTGAGTTTAATGGGCCAGCAGCAGCATAATGGATCGTGGAGAAAGGCCTGATGCTTCTTGATGTCTGTGAGGCCTCTCATTCAGTAACGCTATCAGTATTTTTGTGCATTTTGCTATCGGCTGCAGCATGTTGAAAAGAGATGTGCTTTTCGTCCTCATGGGGGAGGTGTGCTTCATGGACCTGTCGAACAGCTGACTGAAGCTGACTGGGTGTGGGACCTGCAATAAAGTGGTGCTTGGTCATGCGGGAAGGCTGAAGCGTGGCCGTGCGCTTGCACCGTGAGGCTTTTAAGGTGTAGCTGCTCCCACTCGCTTTCTACCTTTTTCATTAGACCTTTGATTTTTTTTCCCCCCTGTATAGAATACCTGGGAGACAGGTGTACAGTTTCCAATGAATGCAGAGTAAGCTTGGATTGTTTAGGCACAAAGATAGTGTTTGAGAGCCGTCGTCAGCAAAGCAGGCAGTTGGGGTGCATCATGGGACCTGTATAGTTGCTATCCGGTTAGACATGCCTCAATAAGGACGACCGTTCATCCTGGTAATTCATTGCATTTGTACTGTGTTGGCATGCGTTGTCGGCTGCTGCTCCTACGATCCCGTTTTTAAGTGGGTCGTTGTACTGGTGAGCAACCCTTGTGTTTTCCTGTCGCCGGGGTTGTCAGTCAGTCATTCAAAGGGAGATCCCAATTCGTCACATGACGTGAACCTCTTAAAGGCCACTGTGGAAATGCCGTGTCGCTAATCGCTAATTACGGTCATATTCTGCACAGCGAAGGGACTATTTTAACGGTAGGGAAGCTGTTGAATGTCGGGAGGAGCGAAGCTTTCCGACGTGCGCGTGTTGAGCGAACACTGGAGTGACTGTCCCAGCGACCCTAGATACCCGGTGGCTGCAAGCAAGTGCATTAGCTAGGTTTTCTCACCTTCACTTGTGGGTAGGGGGTCTTAAGCGAGACATCGCTCTTAAAAAGAATAATCAGGAGATACTGTAATAAAAAGGGTGCTGTCCGTAACTGACGCGGCACCCAAAACTGTAACCTCAAAGAAGACTCCCCTGATTGAATGTGCCCTGTTTACGCCGAAGTGTGAGTGACATTACAGCCCACTGCTGACCTCTAGCGAGGAGTGGTACTTGTTACATGTACAACTGGACAACTGCGGTTATTTTTGTGAAGCGCACCAAAACTCATTAAGTGTAAAGATACACGACTCAAATATTTACATTTTGGCCTTGTTTTGTCTTTTTTGTCTACCATAAAATATAGACCTAGTACAAAAAAAACTTGATTTTTGAATGATATATATCATTATGTAAGTGGCAAGTAATTAAAACCTATATGAACTTAAGTATGAAATGTATTTTAACTAAGCAGTTTTCATTTAGCTATTCTTGTTCAGATGTGAAGCTTTAAGTTTGCAACATTTCTGTAAAATCGACACCAGGTGTGCAAATTACTTTCTGTTAAGAAAATTTCCCTTTGGTTTTAGCTTTTTTTTTTTTTTTTTTTTTTTAACTCATCTTGTAACATCTGATAAATGCACTATAATAAAGAGATCTCTATTACAAAACAGTCTCGTAATTTTTTTTTATTTATTTTTTCTCACAGCTGAAAATGCTTTGGCATTTAAATCTTGCGCGTTTCGTTCGTCAATAAATAACTTAGCAAGTTAAAGAGAAACGTGTCACTAAAAAGTACCACCTGAGCAAGTAATATTCAAGTATTGCAAAACTGTAGCAACACGTGCTGAAAGAAGGACTTTTAGTGGATGGCGAACAACGCAGTACCGCGCATTGCGCCTTACACTGACACCCCCTTTTTGTACGCGATGATCTACACCGACTTCAGTGCGGAAAAGTTCAACCTCACAACAAAGAAAGTCTCCGTATTTACCTAGTGTGGAGGTTCGGCGTTGACGGCTCTCCGGCGCCGGTCCCAGCGGAGTTAACCTTTGCAGAGCCGGATTCGCCTGACCTTTTCGGCACGGAACCATCGGTAAGCGAACTGTTTGTTCTTACACAGTGAGCATCTTGCAGGCCGCGATGGATCCTTTATTTACACGTTGTTCCCATTCACATGCAAAAGTTCAACTCGCCGAACAACGATATGCGCCTGTTATTGACATGGTTATTTTTGCAATGATTTAATCTACGTAACTTTGTTGCGTACACAGGCCTGTTATATAATATACGTCAGTAAAATCTCGTTTTCTCTAATTACTTTATATGTATATAAACGTGGGGATGAAGAAACACCTGCGCTCTTCACTTTGATATCCTTTACGAAAATATCGTGTTAGTGACGTTGCTATATTCAACCACATATGGCATTCATCTGATTTAATTACGTGAAATATTATGATATGCTTGCACGGTAAGTTATTGTAGAGATGTTCTTTGGAGTCAGAAAATCCTGCAAGCTCAGCACTGACTTATTACGGATCCTCTGACGTCTTTTCGATCGGGACAGCCCAGCGATGCTTCTCAGTGCCCTTTTGAGTTTATGTCCGATCTTTGCTGTCTAAATGGGCTTCATAGTTCATCCTGCATATGAAGTATATAGGGCTGGCCCTTCGTGTTGTGGTGATTCTAGGCCAGATTCTGCTGAGCACACAGTCCCCCCCCCCCCCCTCACTAAGAAAAAAAGGTAAAATATTGTACCTTTGCGTGTCACTGGGGCTGTACCCTCAAGGATCTGCCAATTGTACCCTTAGCTGTAGGTAATTGTACCTTTTTAAGGAACAGAAATGGTGGTACATTAAAGCTGTTTACCATTGGGCTGTTCCTCGGAGTTCCTTAAAAGGTACAATTACAAGGGTACCAAATTTGACCTTTTTATGTGCAGGGCAGCAGAAGACAAATGAAGTCAATTAATTTATATTAAAATACTTAAGTAGCATAGGGTATCTGAGTGATAATTAGCTCTCGTCTTTGTCTCAAGAAAATATTAGAGCTAATGTAAATAATAAAATAAGGAATCTGGCAGAATGCAGCCAGAAGTGTCTCCTCTTTCTCCCTACTTACTGTTCTGTGAGGCTTAATCATGACTTTGATTTAGTGTTTCCTGTCCTGGCCGTCACCTGCAGATCTGTCCGCCCATGGGGGAAAAAAATAAATAATATATAAAAAAAGCTGGACATGTTGAATGGTACCAGCTTCCACTTCCGACAAAACTGGTAAATCATGAAATTCAGAAGACAGACCGTTTTTCCGCATAAATCTACAGAACTTAACATTCATAATAGGATTTTAGCATAATTGCATAATCTTTTTCAAATTTAAATAAAGATACCATAGTAGGATGAAAAGGATATTATACCAGAAGATGCTTTGTGAGCGAGAAAATAATACGCCAGGCAACCTTTTCATGGAAGAACCTTTATCTGGAAGAAAAAAAAAATCCGTCCCATTCGCTCTGCTGTTATTGGTAAGGCTTTCTAGGGTGGATGAGTGACAGGTGACACAACTGGGTCAGGATGAATAGAAGGGGGGGGTCTCTGCCTTTGCCTTGTCCCCACGGCAACCCACCACTGGCTTTCTTACTGCATAAATACCTTGTTCATATGGTACCACCGCCTAGCTTTGCACAGTGGACAGCCGGGGGAGGGGGGGGGGTATTACCAGATGGATCCTCGGATTTAAAGCCAATAATTGTCATGAAATGCCAAACTCTTGGGTCCTCACATCAGTTATGTCGCACGGAGCTGCCAGAACGCCACCTGGCTAATAAACAAAACATTTAAAAAAAAATAAATAAACAAAAAAATCTCATCTCCCTGTAAATCTGAAATTACCACCTTGGTTAAAATATAGTGCAGAGTGGTACCAAATGTAAATTTTTTTCTGGATACATTCTGTGAACAGTTGAATTGGGACATTTTGGGAAATCGGAATCACTTAGCTGGTCGCTTCATTTCGTTGTGCATGCGCACAATGACAATAAAGTTGATTCTGGACTTTGAATTAATGTTGCTTGGTCTGTAGAAGAGGCGGTGTGCACTGATATGTCTTGGCAAGTTCTTTGTGCTATTTTGCGATTTAATCTACGTAACTTTGTTGCGTACACAGGCCTGTTATATAATATACGTCAGTAAAATCTCGTTTTCTCTAATTACTTTATATGTATTGCGATTGGCACAGGCAGAGACATTCTGTCAGCTGTGCTGGTCGGCAGATGTTTCCTGTGTCCTGTACACAAAGTTATTAACACGATATGACACGATGTAAATTGGACAGGAACAGGTAGGAAATCACACAGGGGGATCAGTTCTGAATGTATTGAATTTCAAAAATATCTATGCTGGAGTTTCCCCCTAAAGCTAGTTGTTTACTCCTCTGAGAGTATTGTGCATTGAGTATTATTGCTTGTATACTAGCAGACAGACTCTTCTCTAGCCTTAATGATGCACTTAATGTGACTGCCCATGCATCCATGCAAGCAAGTGAAATGTACCTCACTGACATAGATGGGCATCGTGCATTAAATCTGAGCTTAATTTTATTTTTCAGCTCACGCACATTCTTTGAGGCAGCGTGTGCTGATGATGACGGCAAATGACTTGAAGAAATTATTTTATCATTTGACGTCTCTTCCTGTCTCTAGGACCCTCTCTTTGGACGGGTTTTTCCACTTGCTTTGTCATAAGTCTCACACCCGCAGCACTGATGACCTCATCCCGAGACGCCTGTCACCAGCCATTGTTCATTGTCCAAGAAAAATCGATGTGCATCTGAGCTTTAAAATCGTACATAGAATTGAAATATCTGATCATGGGGATTTTCAATGTGTAGCGCAGCAAATGAACATGGCTCTGAATGCAGCTGTTTGCCTGTATTCCATAGTTGGCCCTTGTTAAATGTCACTGCTCGCACTGACTGATTCAGTACCCTGAGTCGCAGGCCTTTCTCGAACCCTTTGCACTCTTTGCAGCTTGCTGCTGTCATGCCGACACTGTCACAGAAGGACTCCAGTGGAAAATGAGGCATTTAATATGATAATTTTACTTTTGGGCATTTATCAATGGCCTTTTGAAACCTTCCCCGATGGTTTCATGGCCGTAAAAATGTCATCTTGGTCCAACCTGGCATGAAGTAACCAAAACAGCCGGCTGTGGTGTGTTTGGGGGGGAGGGGGGTGTTGGTGATCTAATGATTCTCTCATCGCATGGTGGTCAGGGCATCTGCTCACCCAGCTACATGGTGCTCTGCTTGACTGGCTGTGGCCCTCGCCTCCCACCCGCTGATATCCACAGGCTGGAAGCACTGGGGCAGGAGGTCAGCTGTGGACCTGAGGTGGCCGAGGCCCAGGGTTCCACTTAACCTCCCATTGCTGATTAACACTCGCCGCCTCATTAAAAACACTGAGCTGCAACAACAGGCCTAATTAAATTACTTTAGCGCGGTGTTTCCCAGTACGGTCCTCGGCAACCCGCAGATGGTCACGTTTTTGCTTCTACTGGGAGCTGGGAGGGTCCCTGAGGACCGGATTGGGATCATTGCTTTGCAGGGAAAGAAAAAAGTGTTGGTCAAGAAGTAGAAGAACAATGACAGAAGTGTGTTGTCCAGTCTGATGTCTGGCAACTATAAGACCAAGAGAGGTGTCAGACGGGTGAGTGGCTGTTAGGCATGCATTCTCTGCAGCCCATGCGTTCAGGAGGCCTGCTCCTCTGCTGTATCCTCTGCTACCTGCCTCTCCCATGCGTTCAGGAGGCCTGCTCCTCTGCTGTATCCTCTGCTACCTGCCTCACCCATGCGTTCAGGAGGCCTGCTCCTCTGCTGTATCCTCTGCTACCTGCCTCTCCCATGCGTTCAGGAGGCCTGCTCCTCTGCTGTATCCTCTGCTACCTGCCTCACCCATGCGTTCAGGAGGCCTGCTCCTCTGCTGTATCCTCTGCTACCTGCCTCTCCCATGCGTTCAGGAGGCCTGCTCCTCTGCTGTATCCTCTGCTACCTGCCTCTCCCATGCGTTCAGGAGGCCTGCTCCTCTGCTGTATCCTCTGCTACCTGCCTCACCCGTGCTTTCAGGAGGCCTGCTCCTCTGCTGTATCCTCTGCTACCTGCCTCGCCCATGCGTTCAGGAGGCCTGCTCCTCTGCTGTATCCTCTGCTACCTGCCTCGCCCATGCGTTCAGGAGGCCTGCTCCTCTGCTGTATCCTCTGCTACCTGCCTCGCCCGTGCTTTCAGGAGGCCTGCTCCTCTGCTGTATCCTCTGCTACCTGCCTCGCCCATGCGTTCAGGAGGCCTGCTCCTCTGCTGTATCCTCTGCTACCTGCCTCGCCCGTGCTTTCAGGAGGCCTGCTCCTCTGCTGTATCCTCTGCTACCTGCCTCGCCCATGCGTTCAGGAGGCCTGCTCCTCTGCTGTATCCTCTGCTACCTGCCTCGCCCGTGCTTTCAGGAGGCCTGCTCCTCTGCTGTATCCTCTGCTACCTGCCTCGCCCGTGCTTTCAGGAGGCCTGCTCCTCTGCTGTATCCTCTGCTACCTGCCTCGCTTCTCTGCAGTTGTTCTGCTTGATACAGGTCTGCCTGTATTATTCTTTAATGCTCCCCTGGTGATGTCTGTGACAATGACAGGCATGTCACAGGTCACAGGTGCCTTATAAACCGGCCAGCCTCAGCCACAGATGCACTTGCATTTAATGCGCTGGCTTTGTTCTCCCAGTACCTCCTTCTATTTGAGGTGCTGATGCCAAATGACCTGTAACTTCAAACTGGAGGTGCTCCATTTTTGCCCCAGACTTTTCCTGCAGACATTCTGAAGTTTAATTGGATGGGGTGTGGGCCATATCGACCATCCGGCATACCTCAGATTTCATCACATCATGTAGATTGTTTGGTGCCGAATCGGGAGCAGGCTGGCAACAATAAGCAGCCTGGGAATTTGCTGTCAGGTAACCTGAATTTGTTACTTTGTCGCCAATCAGTTGAGCTCCCTTGGTATAATTTGACGCCGATCGGCAGGAATCCCCTTTGCATATTTCACGAGCGCGATCACTCGCCTTGAGGATGCGGGCTTCTCACAATCGCCACGTCGGGAGGCTCCCCAAACTACACGAGGGCCAGTCCGCGCCTGGCACCAAATCCTCAGAGCGTTCAGGGGTCTAGCGGCACTGAAATACCCATCGGGCGCTGTCATGTATCACCATTTTACGCTAGAATGTAACTTGTGGTTAGAACGGCTCAGCTGCCTGCCGCAATAGGGTCCGCTGTCACTAACGGTGTTTATTAATCTGGGACCCCCCGTATGCCAGATTTTATTCCAAACAATTTAATTAATTAGGCATGATTGCACTGTTAGGAAACCAGCGCACAGACAGTCTGTTAAAGCGTAAGTGAGAAAAAAATGGTTCTTTTGGATTTTTATTTCTAAGCTTAATGGTTTCCGCTCAGTAACAATGTACTACTATTTAGAATGACTGACCTTTTTTACAACTATCTTCCAGCTGCCCCATCCAGTCCTGGGTTCGGGGCGGGGGCGGGAGTGGGGGTGGGGTGACCTATCCCTGGCAGCATAGTGCACAAGATAGAGATATACCATGGACTGGATACCAGTCCAACATAGGGCATACACATTTACATTTACATTTACAGCATTTGGCAGACGCCCTTAGCCAGAGCGACTTACATAAGTGCTTTAAGACTCTACACTCTACAATGAATTTCCCGATACTAGCTCAATAAAACCAAGGCTATGAATACCACACATCGATGTGCCGTGTGGCCAGTTCCTTTAAGAAATAACCTGGAACAAATGTTGGCATGAATGTGGCAACTGTATGACCTTGTAAAAGCGTTTTTTACGGAGCTTGTTTTTCAAAGAGCTGTTTTAGGCAGTGACGACATACTTGAGTGCTATGTTCCCTATGACCACTAGAGGGAGGCATATACTCATTGAGTTCATTTTTAATCGGTCAGACGCTGTCTAACCCCTGTCAAACATCCTTGCCCAGCCTGAATTCATAACCAGCACCGTAGGCCGCGCTTGAAAAGTCATATAGGTATGTCTGCCTATGAAATGGATCTTTGGGGCTTTTATGTATGAAGGTGTGCTTGAAATATGAAAGGCGTGTCGGCGTCGGGTGTGTGGTCGTAGGGCTGCCGCAGTGTCGGTCCGGAAGCATCATTTCAAGCTTTCTCTGCTCTTTTTCTCCAGGATTCAAGGTGAATCCAATAAATCGGTTCTGCGGGAAAGACCTGGTAGCAATGTTGTACAGTAAACTAGGGTGACGAGGACAGGGGGGGGGGGGGCTCAACACCCCCCTTAGAAATATCTATATCTCACCCAATGGAAGAGGCCAGTCACAGGGATCAATGCACTACGAATACTGTAAAGTGATCAGAAACGCAGGACGTCATTAAACAAGCCTTACTGTGCTTGAATTTAGACCTCGGCATCGCGAGGTCCATCTGCAAGCCTCAACACGTCCCTCTGTGGTGTAGTATGACCTTGTCATCGTTATATCGAAATAATACAATCTGTTTTCTAATTCTGCTTTTCTCTTGGGAGAAGTTCTCTCTCCCCCCCCCCCCCACGTGATGAAAACTCACCCATGCCATCAAAGATAAATATCAAACTTTGAAACCAAAACGGTTTTTAATATTCATGGTTTGCTTATAAGACCTTTTTCAGGCTAAAAGGAAGGTTGGAAGATGTTTGAGAAGGTGTCTGGTGAAGGTTATTGGTCACCGATTGCCCCCCCGTCGTGCAGCATGAGAGCCAAACCTTGTAACCTTCCAATCTCTGTCTTCCAGCAAACATGGCCGATTCTCCACAGAGGCGTTACCTTGGAAACGGCACCTTTCTGTATTTATAGGCACTGGCCAGGTCATGTAAGAAAGATGTCGGGGAAAAGATATTTATACCTGAATTTGCCCTGGGGATCATAAGCCTGGTTTTCCTCCTCAAAGGTGCTATGTTAATGCTCTCTGTTGCGTCATGTGTGGATTTGCTGGTGCTTTTGTGGGATGACTGGCAGGTTATCCTGCTCATTTACTCCCAGTCCCGACCTTTTGGGGGAAAGTGAGATGCCCCCCCCCCTCTCTCCTGCCCTGCCAAGGTGCCTGGACATTCCTGTATATCACAGGCAAAAAGTTTTTTTTTTTGTCCTTTTTTTTTTTGTTCCTTTTTTCCTTCCCCAGCCTGGTGGTTTTGCCTTTCATGTAGTTAAGACAACCAAGACTTCACTGCAGACACTCTGAACACACACACACACCTCAACCAGCCCTGTACAAGATTTTTATGGCGAATTACTTAAAAGAGTGAAACTAGTGGCCTCATTTTCTTTTCACGTTCACACCATCCTCTCGCTGTCGCTCTCTGCGGGACGCTTCACCATGGAATAAAGTGCCGTTTGGTCGCAAGAATATAAATTTCCGCTGCAGCGAGTTGCAGCATCAGTATTTTATGGCGTGTTGAATCCTCCTTAGACTGGGCTCCTCTCTCCCTCTTTGAATAATACAGTTGCCCCCACCTTGACGAGCTGCACCCTGACTTGGGGCATTATATATAAGACTCCCCCCCCCCCACATGATTTTCATTGTGTAATTGGAAGAATAATGTCTGCGCTGTTGAGTCTGACCGACAGTCCTGCGTCTCTCTTGATCGCCTGATTTGCTGTCCACTTGCAGGGGGCGGAGTTTCTCCTGTGACTGGCGCTTGAATTGCCTTTGAGATTAACTGCAGGTGCTTGCTGTAAGCTCTCATAGTAAAGAGGCAGCTGATATTTCCCCTTCCAATCTCCAGCAGCCCGAACCCCAGTCATTCTGCTGCAAATGGACTGCTCACAGATAAAGCTTACGGCTTTGTCCTCTTCATCTCTTCAATTCCCTTTCAGTGTTCACCTGCACCCTTCCATTTTCTATCAGTATTAAAAACAGATAGATTTTGGGCTATATAGAACGGACAATGAGTCTGAGTGAGGGTACGGTCTTCCTTCCTGAATCTGTGTCCGGTTCAGCGAGGCATTCAGAGAATGATCTGGCCCCACTGGCTAAACGTGCGAAAACCCAACACGACTCCCCAGCGCGGGCGATAAAAGCGGGCGAGGGCCGTCAGGCGCCTCTCGTGACCCCTTCAGAAGAATGCCACCTGCTTGTACTCGCCTCATGCATGACTGTCCCCTGGCACACAGAGGACAACGGAGCCCCATTCACACAGTGAAATTCTCCTGTTGCGGTTGCAGGGTGGGGAGCAGGTGCATGAGGGCACAATAGGGGGCAATAGGACCAGCATCAGTACAGATTAGGGCCGAAATAGCAGTACAGGAAAAGTATAAGAATATTAGGGCAATGTAGGAATTTTGGTCACAGCAAGGTGCTTGATGAGGGTGAGTTGCAATACATTATACAACGCGAGAGAGAGAATGAAAGAATGAAAGAAAAAGAAACGAGAGAAAGAAGGAAGGGAGGACTGTTGTTCTACTTGATGTTGTTTAACCAGTAGCCCTTGCTGTCATCCTGTCTCGAATGCCTTCAGTATCTCTCTACTCCAGTGGTTCTCAGTCCTGTTCCTGGTGCCCCCCCCCCCCCCCCCCCCGAACCTTAATCATGTTTATATGGTCCTTCTTAATGAATGTGGCAGGTTGAAAGCAGTGTGGGATGGAATGAAAACATTCTGCATGTCAGGGACAGGACTGAGAACTACTGCTGTATTGTAAGAAATCACCTCGAATCTCATTCTCTACAACCTGAGCCTAGAACCGTGAGGAACCATTTATAAAATGACTGTAGCACGTAGAACCAGGAGGCCACTTCCGCAATCCGGGATCTCCCTTCTCCAGCAGGCACTCCTCATGTCCTACATTAGATACTTACATTTATGTATCTGGCAAAAATAAAAAAGCAACATACAAGTCTGGCAGATAATGCGCAACCAGCATACAGATGTCAAGGAGACGGTTAAGTGGATCGGAGGTGCAGGACAATGTATGGAATTTGCAATGCCAGTCGTCTGGGAGGCCTTTGTGCTGCCAAGTAGCCTTATGAAAATGCACAGTCAGACTTGTCTGAGATGTCATATCCTGTGTACATAATAACCAGGCGGGAAAACCCAGAATGTCGCTCTGCATTGTGCCCTGTGCATCCTGAAACACCCTTCAGGCTATCCATGACTGTCCTGGACAAATGGTTATGTGAGATGGAATGGTATCTGGAAAGTGTTCCTATCTCATACCAAAAATAAAAATATCACTCACTGCACAGTGTGATAAATAGGGATAAATCAAATTGAACATACAAAGATTTTCTCTCTTCTTTACATCTGTCGGTGAGGGACAGAGGACCGACGCCAACCCCACACCACCAATCAAACTACTTCCTGATCGAGAAATGTAATAATCGATAATAATGCGACGTCACCGAGAACCGGTGATTGCTTTCGTCCAAATTGCTGGTGATGGTTGCATTTTGCCTTCCAGGCTAGACTGCAAACTAACGATCGTGCTGACCCTGTAGATGTACAACTTGTACGGATAGCACCAGCTAATGAACCCCATTGATGAGAATGCACTGTTATATAAGACATCGGAGCAACTCTGTTGGGCCTAAAATAATAATAATGAGCTAGAGCAAATAAAGTTTTGACCGTTTGCCACAAATGAGACTATTGTAGCAACTATCACAGTATGTATGCATAATTCATGCAGCGTAGACAACACATTTTTATTAGTCTCTCTCTCTCTCTATATATATATATATATATATATAATAAATATTATATACAATAAAAAATATTATTCAAGATCAACTGCATATCAGAACCCTACCAAAAAAAGTTGCCGGCACGTTACTTTCCCTAACGCTCGCGGGTGTTTGGTTGACCATTAAAACCTTTTGTTTCTCTTTATGTGTAAATTTTTAAAAGTTTTGTAATATTATGAGAAGAAAACAAGCGTGGGATGCTTTCGTGTCGATTTATGCCATTTATAATGAAAGCGGCCATTGCTTTCCCTGGCACCTGCACGGCTGGAATTCTCAGGTTATTACCGCGCAGCATTACCGAAATAAAATTAGTTTACAGATCCACACATTTCGCCTACAAATATGTGTCGACAAAGTACAATAAGATTTCTCTTAGGATAGTATACGCAGAGAAAACATTGTAGATGATTCATTAACAGAATTTGATCTAAAGTATTTAGGCGCTTTTAAATATGCCATACTCTTTGTTCGCGTCTGCTTCCAAAGACACTCCGTACCTTCAAGATACGGCAGTTCTAAGTTCACAAAAATTAACAATTGCACTCCTTTTAAACCCACTGCACTGCGTGTTATATGCGCGACTGCTCTGTGTTCATTTAGCCTAATAATTAAAGCCGCATTGTGCGATTTAATTGCACGATTAAAATTAAGTAAACAACCACTTAAATTGTCTTTAAGTCGCGCTGTAGAAAATTCGTTGCTGGTTTTTGGCTTTTGTTAATCCCTGATTTAATGAAGTTTCAGGCAACTATGGCGTAGCAGGTGCCAGGTGAGGCGCCGCGCGCAGGACGCCCCCTACTGGCAGCGCGCTCGGTGGTGCTGATAGGAAAAGTGGATAAAAGAGTTTCAAAGCGAAGGGGGGCAAGTTTGGCGGTGTTTTGTGACAATATTCTATAATGTCATTTAAACGATTATTTATAAATATGTCATTGAGTGACTTAGTTTGCAATGGAACCAATCAGATGTTGTTGTTTAGACCCCGCCCACTGAGTTTGATGGGTGACTGACAGATAATTGTAATGGTTGCTGGTATCATTTAAATTGTAATTTAAAGAACCATTTTAAATTACAATTTAAATGATTATTTAAACCATCATTTGAATGACAGTTTATAATTTAAATAATCATTGAAATGACATATTTGTTTATTGAATATTGTCACAAAACAGTCTCCATGGGCAACCAGGTGATTGCGTAATACGTATATAAAATAAAATGCCTACACGGTGGTGCAGTGGTTAGCACTGTTGCCTCACAGAGTTCGAGTTTCCCCGAGACTCCATAGAATTCCCAGATTGCCCATACAGTGGGTGTGCATGTACAGTATGAGTGAATGGGGTGCATGTGCCCTGGGATTGGTTGACGCCCCATCTTGGGTGGTTCCCTGCGTTGCGCCCAAAGCCTCCTGGATTGGCTCTGTATCCCATGTGACCCTGAAAAGAGCAAGCGGTTTCAGAAAATGGATGGATGGATGGATGGATGGATGGGCAGGCTACACAATGGATGGAAAAACACGTGATTAGGAATCAGGTGCGACATAAGAGAGTATCAAGTCTCAATTGGTACTGTCACTTCAGGGTGGAGTGGTGATCATATTTGAACACCTGACATGCATTAAAACTAATTCATAGCATTTACAATATAACAATTAGGCATGATTTCTAATTTTATGTAGGCCTAATTTTATTAGGCAACAACACTGTTTGGCAAAATAAGCTGACATGTAAAAGGAAAAAAGCAAAAAGAATGGAATAAATGTGTAACGAAATATTTAAACCAACAATAATACATATAATTCAATATGCAAACCATTTATTGTCATGTACACAATGAAATGGACCTACTTGTTTTGCGTCAGTAAGCATACAAGCATATACTTCATCATCGCCTTCATGTGGTCTGTCCCTGTGGCAATCATTGGTCCGTCATTATATTTAATATATTTTCCGCAAGGGTCCGTTAATCATTCATTTTGATGAATGGATCCGTCCCGTCAGTTATCCAAACGGAGAGCGGTGATGTCACCAGGGTCACCGTGCAGCACGAGGCTCATTGGGAATCTCGGGAGACGCTCTCCGCATTAATTTCTAATTGTGCATGCCGATGGGGGCTGAGACATCTGTGCTACATCCCATTTAATTGCAGGAATAATCCTGTTTTGCCCACGGGCACCGTTCACGCGATATAGAAAAGCTTTTGGAAACAAAAAAAAAAAAAAAAAGATTTACTTGGTTCTGTTAGTCTTTTACTGCTGAACTGGCATCAGCGAACAGCGTTAAGCTCCCCTTGATCTTCATAGTCTCTTCATAGTCCAGTGTGTGGCCCTGTCTTGTGCCCTGTGGTCTCATCAGAATATTATCCACCCCTCAGCCCTGTATTGAGTAAGCGGTTGTGGAAGATGCATTGTGCTTTGTAGTTTTTTTTTGTGTCTGTACTGGCTGCCATTTATAGTGTGTTTATTTTTTTTAACCTATATATTTTTTGGAACGCGTATGATTTAATGCTAAGTCGATACTCATTATGAACTGCAGGGTACATTAAGTATGCGGCTCTGCGGTCCTGTCGTGTGCTGATTTATTTATTTTTTTCCCCAGTTTGCCAGCAGCAGGTTTGAAAGCCTTCAGAGCTCTCAAGATGTTCCTGAAAGTGACAGGAAGCGCATAACGGTGTCGGAGATCCTCTTCGCCTTGCTTTGTCGCTCTCTGGGCACAACCTTCTGAGTAACGTAGAGTGTGGTACTTTCATCCATCTGTCTTTCCATCTTTTCAATTGCTTCTCCAATGCCAGGTGTAAGTGGGTGCAGATATTGGTAGAGGTGCGTGTCAGTCTTTAGCCGTCCTATACCAGGATGTCTTGATTCTTAATCACAGCTTATACCTACATTTAAGCAAGCAGGTCCACTCTTTTCTGCTTTCAGTGATGTTAGTCTGCCCGTGGGGGGGGGGGCAGCTAGGTGACCTTGGCCCCCCCGAGATTTTTTTTCTCCCTACTTGGGAGTTTTTGGTTCCTCTCCTCCATTGTCTTCTGGCTTTATTTAATTTCTTTCCTTCCTTCTTTCCCGTTCTGTATTACACTCTCTAATGATGTTTAATGTATCATAACACATCCATGTAAAGCGCTTTGGGACGACTCTGTTGTGAAAGGCGCTATATAAAAATAAATTGAATTGAATCGAATTGAAATTTAATTCTTTGAATTCTGCCCCCTGCTGTTTGTGATTGCATATCCTTCCTGTGTCATTTGAGCTTCCCCTGGATTTCCTGTTATCTCTCGCAGTCCAAGGACATGCAGTTACGCTAATGGATGTTCCTTAAATGGTCCATAAGGTGTGTGTTCATATTTCTGTCCTGTGATGGACAAGCATCTCGTCTGTGTTCCTTCAGTACGTTCCTTCAAAATGTGTATGGATCACATTTTTTTTTCTGTTTGATTTCTAGTTCAGCTTGTAATTTAATTAGAATTGAGTGACCTTAATTCAATGAATTGCATTTGTGTAAAGCCAAACACAATTAACGCTGGCTGTTTTTATTATTTTTTTATTAATGTTTCAATTCTACTGTGCCCTTGAGTAAGCCAAACCCTAATAGCAATCAAGTTCGGTGCTAATTTAGTGTTTGTATATTTCACAAATCGCCAAATAAAAGGGCCACTTACAGCGCATCTGCAATGTTTTATTTACTATATTTTTAACTGATGAAAAACATTATATAAAAACGTAGCTCAGAAAGTACATTCAGAAAGTTCTAGTCTGGCTATGTGCTGTGAATCTGAGATGTATAATGACAAAAGAGCCCACCATTATTTGTCTTTTCCAGTCACTATATAAAAGATAAAAGCAGCTATTCACCAACAAGCCGTGCTCTTCAAAAATATCGATAAACCCAAACTTAACGACCAAGCTTATCAAATTTTCGTAGCTGCGGTAATGTCTCTGAAAGTCTTTGTAATCAATATTAACAGCCCTTTGAAATCAGGTTAATTGAGTCTTGATTGTTTCTGTGACACATGAAACTTCAAACTGCCCAATATTCTCTGGATTTTGTGCTGCCTTATAATGGCAAGCGTTTTTTTCGAAATACCCATCATAAACACAGAAACGTTGTCCTTTGTATCGGCAACCGATTGTTGACACGGATTTCGGGCAGAAATCGTCAACCCATCGCATTGATTCAATACATCATTACTTTCTGAGGGCGTCCTTATTGAGTGCCGGTAATCATTAGGCCTGCAGCTCGCATTATATTTACGGTTATGAGGACAGTGGTTTGTGTGCGACTTCTATCAAACAAATTTTTGGGTTGAAGCTGACGGTCGTAAACAATAATTTACTCTCTCCTCACGAGGAACAGCTTGGAATTTAGACATAGGAGGTTCTCTCTCAGAACTAACTCAAACTTCTAAGTGACATCCCATATTTTTCGGTATCTCTCCTTCGTTCGCTGACCCCGTTACACATCCAAACCAGTCTGCTGGTCACATCATGTTCTCTCTTTCCTCGTTGCTCTCTACCCTTGCCAGGTTCCGTCGCTTCCGACAGAAGCGAAAGCGGTTTGTGTTTGGGTTGCCGCATGAGGGCCACGTTCCAGTTTACACAGCTGGGTGCTCTGCGCTCGATGAGGTTCGGTTCCTATTTAAATTTCTGGGCCGGGGCTGCTGTTATCCGTGGGAGATGTCAGGGCTGCCAGTGTAGAGCCCTGCGGGCGAGTTTACCAGAGGCTGCTTCCTGCTGCTCTGGCGCTGAAGTGGAGGAGACCTCATCAGGCTTCGCATCGTCTTTGTTGCAGATCAGCTGGGCAGCACCGAGCTGTGCAGTGCAGTCGCAGTACCCATGCATTATTTATCGAGCATTAATAAATCTGCGCCTCCCATCTTTTGCTCCTTTTTGTTCATCTGTTTATCCTTGTATTCAGTTGTACCCCTATTCCCACGGAGGTGGTTCTTTCCGATTTTGTGTTCTCAGACCGACATGAAGCGCTCGTTTAAGCCGTGCCATCAACCCCTCCTGTTCGCTGCGAGAAACGCATTTATAGGTTCCATCGTGTTCCGTTCGGTCAGTGTTTAGGGGGCGTTTGCCGGCCCGGCGTATGTGCTGTCGGATCTTGCAATCTGTCTCCCAAAGTTCATTGCTGTGGTCATGCGGGCGTGTTTAATTTCATGTGTGTAAATAGTGTAGAGTTAGGAAGGTGGTAACTCTGCTTGACTGGACTCGATTAGTTTTCATTTCATATTTTTCTACCACATGGCCAAAGGATGGAGCACGGTGGCGCGGTGGTTGGCATCATCACCTCACACCTCTGGAGACCAGGGTTTGAGTGTCCACCTTGGTTCGTTGTGTGTGTGTGTGTGAAGTTTGCATGTTCTCCCCGTTCTCTGGTTTCTCCCTGCTAACTAACAAAACCACACTAAGGTGAACTGGAGTTACCATATTGTCCATATGTGTGAGTCTGGCCTGTCATGGGTTGGAGCCCCTGCTGATTCCAGGATAGACTCCAGACCCCTGTGACCCTGTATAGGACAAGCAGGTACAGAAAATGGATGGATGGATTTTCAAAGGTTTGACCGGAATGTGGCTGCTGCAGCATTTGGAAGCTCCCCCAAGGCGTCCACCAGTTTACCTCATATTATACTCTCCTTCGTGTGCTTTTTTTTTTAGTTGACTTCTCCTCCTGCGGCTTCTGCTCTGTCTCCTTGAGGTGTCCTTCAATATCTGTCTCAGATATTGTTCCGGACCGCTTGGCTGTGTGGGTGGTGCGGGTGAGACTCTGTAACGATTAGTATCATCAGAAGATTTGCCTACGAGTCCAATTATATCGTAATTAGGGAGGATGATAATAGCTAATATGACACAGGGTTAGGAGCTCGACGCTTCAGAATCGACTCCCGTCGTCCGGAATCCTCTCCTGGCCTTTCCATCACTCGGTAGATTTGTTCTCCTTTGCTTTCTTGTTCCTATTGTGCTACCTGGACACCTGAGTGGCTCCGCGTGGAACAAATGCGAAGCAGTCAGCTGGAAATCTGGGTCCCCTTGTGAACAAGCTTATTTGTGAGGGACATGCTGTGTTTCCTAGCCTGCCTGCCTCAACGCTTGTGGTGGGTCATCCCCCCCCCCGCCCCCCCCCTGTTCTCCTTGCTTATGCGTCGCTTCAATGAGTGTGAAGACCTTGCCCCCGGACTCCCCCCCCCCCGATTACCATAATAGCTTGCAGCGTATGAGATAATCCCTAACCCTTGAGCAGCATGGAGGTTCACTGTACCTTTAAAAGAGAGAGATGGTATGTGTGACAGAGAGAGAGAGAGAGAACGAGAGGGAGAAAGAGATTGAGAGCGAGAGGGTAAGGGAGTAAGAGGAGAATGAGAGAGAGCACCTTAATCTATCATGAGCTAATATTTTTTGTCGTTTGTTCTTGGCTGTGCTGAGCATCTCTCCCACGTCAGATACTCTCACCCGGGGAAAGGTCTTAAATGCCCGCCGATACGACCGCGCACACGCGCTTGCACAAAAAAAAAACGCACGCACACGCACGCCGGGCGATCGGAGCACGGCTGGAGCCGGGCCATCTTGCAAAAGAAGATCCCAGCCCGGCCCAGGGAGGTGAGAGGAGGAAGAAAAGAGAAGGAAGGCTGAAGGGGCGGAAGAGCGAATAGGAAGCGAGGGAAGGAGTGAAAGAGACTAACGCCGCGTGAAGAGGAGAGGAAGAGCAAGGCGGAGGGGAATAAAAAGAGTGGGGAAGAGTGTCGCTCACACCACCAGCGGTCCGTGTGGCAGGATGGGAAATGCACCCTCCCAAGGCATGTCAGCTCTCTCTTCATGCATTCTTATGTAGAAGGTATTTTTTCTGATCTTGCATGTCTCCTGACTGCTGGTTGCTGGTTCGCTGGTATTGCTTCGAGGTGGATGATGCTCTCGTTTGCGCTCGGGGGCCGAGATGGGTGGGGGGGGGAGAGTGGCAGGGACAGGAGGAAGGTGCGAGGGTGGTCAACGGTTGGACGTTATTCGGTGGTGGGGGGGGGGGGGGGGGTCACAGATGGCAGGCTGTGAGATGCTGTCACAGGATTGATCTCCGCATGAAAAAGTGTATGGAGGGGAAGGATTAAAGGTGGAGATACTTGATGGTGACCGACGGGACTCGGGTCAGAGGTGCACGGCCACCAATTCAGCACACCTGGACGATGGTGTGAGAGAGAGTGCAGGGAGTGACATGGGATGGGATTGGCGTATATCGAGGGGCGATAGAGCTCCTAAGGACTTTTTATCTTTTTTTGTCCAAGTCTGATTGTAAGGGTATCTCTTGCAGACCAATTCATTTTGCACCAGAAACATGATTTAAGATGATGCTGTACCCTAATTTTGCTCTCAGTGGCAGTTTGCAGCGGTAGGAGCGAGCAGGACCAGAAACTGTGAAACACTTTTCTTTAAAAAGGAGAAAAGCAGCCAGTTAGGAAGAGGAAGGTGTTGTGATTCTCCAGTACAGTACAGGGAGCGAGGGAGGCTGGGTATTGATGGAGGTGAAACACAAAGGGAGAGAGTGAATTGCACTGGAGGGAAAAATAGAGTTTTTCTGACAGCCACATAGAAGGCAGGGAGACGGCAGAGATCCGGAATCCTGTCGTCGTCGGGAGAATCCTGCCGATTTTTTTCTTTTCTCTTTTTGTAGCTTGTGTCTGCTTTTTACCCAGAGACTAGCTGGTTGCTACGGAGAAATTCTCCAGAGACGAGAGGAGGTGGTGAAGGGGGTTGGTGTTGGGGGGGGTGGGTGGGGGGAGAGGCTGGTTCCACGAGGGAGGGAGATGGAAGGTGAAAAGAACAGTTAGCAAACGGCTTGCTTTTCCTTGATGGAAGAAGTTGGCGAGGCTGGCTGAGCAGGGCAGGAGTGAGAAATCAGGAGGGGCAGATGGAGTGGAGTGCAGGAGGAGGGAGACTCGAGTGGGAGGGAAGAGCATGATAAGAGGGAGCATCGGGGGGGGGGCTGCCAGGAAAGTGGTTGTTTCGTGGGAGTGCGAGTGCCGAGATCCTGCGCCGTTCTGCTGGCACCAAAGAGGGGCGCAAAGTCAAATGACCGCAAAAGGGCTGGAGTGGAGTTTCGATTCCATTCAGGATTCAGAGCTGGAGACCTTAAGCTGGTGGGAGCAGGTGCCTTCAAGGCTTTGGTGCTTGGGAGATGCAGGTCTCATCAATTTAGCAGCTGAGAGGGAAAAATCCGGATTTAAAAAGAGACGGAGCAGCAAATCGCCACTTTGGGGTGTGATTATTACAAAACGGCTCTGGCAGAGATTAGCGCGAACCCGCCCGGTATCTGTGCCTCTTGCCCCCAACCAGCTGAAATGGATTTATGGCCTCGCTCGTGGCATATTGCATCTAGCGTCTCAATATAACTGGTTGCCCGTAAGTGGAATTTCTGACATCCGCCGTTATTTGCGGAGTACAGCGACTGGCAATGAAAACAGGAAGGTCCTGTTGGTCCGATCAGACCAGAAAGGCGTTATCTGTCAGAACCAAATTACTGATATAAGAAAGATTTCTGACACCGGCATGAAATGTCGGTTTTCACCCAAACGTTAAATCTGCATGCTTTATTAAAGTAATGGTTTGCACAGTAAATCTAACTAGGTAATTTAGCTGTACAATGGGCACTAATTACCTATTAGCTACCTATTATTAATTGCTTGAAACTGCCGCTGTTGTCATTAATCTATGGGAGGCCTGGCAGTCCTACAGTCTGCTTCTCCTATCATAATAATCTCCAGATGTTTTCAAAACATCTGCCTGGTTATTAGCGCCTGCGTTTCCAGGTCGAGGCAGATGCCCAGGACAGAGGTTTAAACTCTGTCACTGATAAGACCCTTGATCTCAACTTCAAGACAAATACCCTTAATCTCAGTCTGACCCGCAGGCCGGAAGACCAGATCTATGCCTATATAGAGACGAGATTCCCGCTAAAGGTAACCATCAGGAGGCAGGGATAAGATGGACCAGTGCATCGCTTCATATGGGTTTACAGTAGTAAAGCACACCTAGGTGGGATTATATTACTCCGGTGTAATGTAATATCAAAGATTGCTTCCTAACTATGGACCTTTGGGCTTGTTGATTGGAAGCATTATATCCTTAATCCAAAATTAATTAAGCTGATGAGTTGTGAAGGGGGCTCCAATTCTGGGATTTGAATCACGATGAGTATTTTTGAAACTCGGCAACCTGAGTCTGAACTGAATGTGCTTCCAGAGTTTCGTGCCTGTCTAAAGAGGCTCACCTAGGATAAAGTGAGTTCTCTTCCCGCTCTGGCTTCCTAGCCGCCCTTCCACCCACAACACTACAAATGCAGAGAGCCAGGGATGGCTGCACATCCTGTCCTGTCGAGGCCCCTATTTAAAGGGCTTCTGGTGTCTTTCGAAGCTCTTGGGAACACAAAGCATGCAAGAAACCTGGCCACACTTTGACTTGCACAAAAGGATTCAAGTTTGGAGATGTGACAGCGAACGCATTGCTTGCAGTAGGACGAGCCACACTGCTTATTAGTCAGAGGGGTAGCGGGTAAACGGTAACGCATTCTCTGAACAGCCGTACGTGAGAAGTTCACCGTGGTTTCATCTGCGGTCTTGAGTTGGTGTCTAGCTCAGCGGGAGGGGGAATCCCATAGCTGGGGGAGTAATTATATCATCGTTGAGCTTTTGAGCTCGGCCAGCGGTGGCAAATCCAATCCAAGGAGGGCCGCTGTGGGTGCGGGTTTTTGGGATGACCTCTCGTTCAGCCAATAACAGCAGGTCTCCAGGACTGGAGTTGAGAACCACTGCTTTATCATTGGCTGATTGAGAGGTCATCCCATAAACCCACACCCACAGCGGCCCTCCTTGGATCCGGTTCGCCACTCCTGAGCTAGACCCTTAACCTCACCTACTCTAGGGGTGCTGGGTGATGACTTAACCTGTAGTCTGTCCCCAAATATCGCTTTTACCCGTATACAAGATGCAATATGTGAAAACCACCCACTTTCCCCACAGGGATGATTTAAAGTACTGCTATTCTATATTTTATTCATGAATGATGTACTGTATATCTTATAAATGTTTATGTATGGCATGTTGCATTGCAAATATGTAGTATGGCCTCGTGTAGCACTCTTGAGAGCTGCCGAGCGATCTCTGACTCCTGACAGAAGCGTTTATGAATGTTTATGCATTGCTTAAAGGGACCGGGTGGGTAGCTTATGAGAGAATGACGGAAACTCAACCTTGAACCTTTATCTGAACTGTTCTCGGGCAGAGATGTGGAGATTTGTACACTGAAGACACAAGACTTAATAGTGACGATCATCAGTCTTTGCATTTTGATGTTTTCGACGGTCATCATTGTTCACTGAAGATATTCCGGCTTTTAAACGTATAAATCAGCTGTGGTGATATGGGGGTTTTGTGGAGTAGCTGGGGGCCTCTTTTCCTTACTAATGGTTGAGGGATGTTTATGAGCTCGCCCTCGATAATGATCTGTTTGCGAGGATGCAAGATGAAGTCACTCGTTCCCACATAGCTGCGCTGGAAATTTATGGGGGCGTTTGGTGCTGGAAAGGGCTGACTGCAGATCAGCAGGCAGAGATGATTCCCAGTGCCTTTAAATGAACACACCCCACCTTCTCCTTTCTGAAGTCCCGCCTCCCTGGCAGTTAGATCAGTTGGAAGAGCTACACCAGGGGTGGCAAACCGGATCCATGGAGAGCCGGTGCTGGTTTTTGGGACGACCTCTAAATCAGCCAATAACAGTGGGTCCCCGGGACTGGAGCTGAGAACTACTACTTTATTATTGGCTGATTGAGAGGTCATCCCGAAATCCCGCATCGACTCTCCATGGATCAGGTTCGCCACCTCTGAGCTACACTGTAGTCGACCTGTCCATGTAGGGGGGGTACAGGTGCAATATTTATAATCCACTTGCAAATGCGAGATACAAACACACTTGCTGTCCTCCAAGAATTGTACGTATATTTTATGCATTTATGAGTTACTAAACTTCATGTGTGTCATCTATAGCTTCTTCAAAACTCCCAAAATATTTCCATTTGATATCTTATGCTGACCCCACGATATATCGAAACCGTGAGGGGGAAAGTCGCGATGCACAACTGTCGACTGTCGTTTTTCATTTGTGAGTCTGCTGTAATTAACCTCATCCCTTACATCATTGGTCAGTTCATTTTCATGCACATTATTTTGGCAATCCTTGTTTGTAGTGCTTCTAGCAAGCCATTTCTTTCTCTATTTCTATGTTTTTGATGGTGGGATGGGACTGGCTTTTCCCTGCTCTTGTCGTGCAGAGCCGACCGTGGTCTTTGCACCTTTCCGCCGCCTGGCTTCCGTCTGGCTCGCTGCTCCTTTTCAGCCCATCCACTTAGGTCTCGTTCTTTTGTGTCTCGGTTTGTGGCTTGTATGTCTCATCCATCTTCCCTTGATCAAAGTGCAGTACAAAAGTGTAGGAACCTTTTGATGGCTCCTCTGCAGGGAGCAGCTGTATCTTTGCTTATGCTGTTTTTCTGTTTGCATTTTGAGCGACGCTGGTTTCATGTCCTCCCAAAGGAGGTTGTTAAAGGCAGAGGCCATTGGCTTTATAAAGTTCACACATAAGTTGAGGACTTGCCAACAGGTCTTACTTCTTAAGGTGACCTTCGGAGACTGTCCCTGTAGACATGTCAACCTCCCTCTAACCATCCTGGTTGTCGGCATTCTGTCCCCAACTTGGTGTAATTGGCTTCTCAAGGTGACAGTGGAATTTGATTCCACTGAGAGCGCTGAGATTCTCGAGCGAGCTTTACATGAAGGGTTTAGCGTTACGGTGGACGTCAGTCTGGCACCAGGTTGGCCTGCATACTGGTAGAATGTACAGAATGGGCGGTCTGCTGATGGTAACCCATGTTAGTGTGACATATGGACAAACCTTTAAAGCTAAGAGAATTTTGTGCTCTTCTCATCATCTAATGCCAAATGCACTTTAGGGGGTTGTCACAGCTCCTACAGCTTCGCGAGACCTCACACCAGTCTCGTCTGCCCTGGTAACAGTGGAACAGTTGGCTGGTGAGCGCATCTGTGGAGACGCCGTGGTCATTTGTGGTCAAACTGTGATAATGACCTCGCTCTGTTTCGCTTTGATTTGCCATCGCCAGTTTGCAATTTTCTACCTGTCTCATTTTGTTCGGCCCTGACATGTTCCTTGGGAGAGCGGCGCCTTTCAGCAAGGGCAGGCAGCATCCGGAACGTTCTGAGGGGAAACGGTGTCCGTAAACGGCCCCATACCGCTGACTGTGTATCTGCCGCAGAATTGGCCATAAATAAGACCCTAATCCTTTAGATTTCATCGCTGTCAAAACCTGAAGCTCGGAACGATCCCTTTGTGAATCGGTAATTAGGGAAGAGTCTTATTACCACATAATGCCACTATATCTGTACCCAGACAAATAGGCGCATTAAAATGTTTTTTCCAGTTAATTAATCTCTTGGTCGTATGAATAATATGTATCTTCATTTTGTGTACAGCCATGATTTGCATGAGGCTGCCTGCATCAAGAGTATAAATAATTGTACCAACAAATAAATTTGGCTGTTTGTAGAAGCCAGGCACTGCCAGAAATGGCTCCATTTCTTTGCTTGAAGCCTTTTCACGCAACCTGTCGCCGCATCATGTCTATGATGTCCGATATGCCCAGTAAAGAAACAAAAATAGATTTGAAATTAAATCCGGCCCCGCCCACAACGCCATCCCCGGCCCCGCCCACAACGCCATCCCCAGCCCCGCCCACAACGCCAGTGTGAATTTCACCAGTTATCCACAGCCGTCCCTGGGGATGCTGAGATCCATAACCTCTGTGAAGGTTGCTGCAAATTGCCAGGGCTAAAACGGAGCATGATGGGATTTGCTCAGCAGCTTTTAAACCATCACCCCCCAACCCCCCTCCCTGAGCCCCTCTGTCATGGCAACATGGGAGATTGTGGAGTTCTCGCCATCATTAATGTCACCGTGGACGGCTGGCAGCTTTGTCCCGCTGCCTCATTCATCCCGCTGCCTTCTCTGGCCCCTGCTTGCTCAGGCAGCCTCCCTCACCTGCTGGGTCCCAGCGACCAAAATAGAACCATCCTGTTAGCTTGTAAGGCAATGCTGCATTTGTTTTTTTTCTAAAAATGGGTCAGATAAACCTCACAACGAGTACAGTTAGGCCAGTTCTGTATCAGGGATCTGGCGAGCCGTCGGAACGGTTTCTCCGTGCACTTTTTTCAAAAAGGTGGGCTACGTTTTGCATGTCCTGAACGTCCGAGTATATCTCAATACCATCCTCCAGCATTTTTGCTTACAATGGGGCTTCGCTGCTAATTCACCACCCCACAGGACTGCTGCAATTAAGGTTTGTTTAGTCGTGTAATTTTCAGGTCATAGCTTCTGACTCCCTTAAATTGGTCCAGTTTTATCTAGCTTTGCATAAACATGCAAATCTCTGGGGGGGGGGGGGGGGTACTCATTTATGCACTGCCTTTCTGTATCAAGCCAGGAGTCACATGACCAGGTTTACCAGGGGTACTCATCGATCCATGTCATTGGATATCGTTGAACCAGGCTGCAGTCTCTCCTGGATAGGATAGGGATGTGCCCTAATTCAGATTAAAGCATGACTTGGATTTTCTACCATATAAAATGGATATATAGGTATTTATTATTTACACCTGCTTGTCCTACACAGGGTCAGTAGAGGTCCGGCACCTATTCCTGATGCTACCCAATACGGGGCACCAAGCCTAAAGATATCTGAATTATTAAAAACATATGTTGAAAACATTTTCCTGTGTGTATGTGTGTATATATTAAATATTTTCAAATATTTTATACATTTTATATAAAATGTATATTTGTACCTTTGTTTATATTAAATTTGTAAATGTAATGTGATCAAACAATGTTTTAATTACTGCTTAAAAGGTCCTGGCAACATCTGTTGTCTTGTCTGAGATCAACTGACTGCCTTTCCGGTCAGCGAACTCTCTGCTAGACCGCCTGCCGTCTCCCTGATCACCTTGAAAGTTCCTTCAGACACCACCGGGTGCGCAGGGTCTGGGCTGCCGGATGACCGCAGGATGGAGGTGATCACAGACGGACGAGACAGAGACGCGGTACAGACGCGGCTTTCATCTCTGGAAACACAGGCGGGAGGTGCAGCCGCGGAATACAAAGCTTGTCGGTGTCCCCGTAAGACGAGAGCGACGCTTGCGTGACGACGTAACCCCCCGGAGTGTTGCTCCTTAATCATATTTCTCCCTGCAGGGCCGTTCTGCAGAGGTCGTTCCGTACAAAAATAATAATAAAAAAAACATCCCACAATACGTCTTAGTGTGTTCAGCTGACTGTACGTGCATGGGTCGTCCCTGCATTTCCCGGTTAATTGAAGCAAACCTGCCTGCTTAAATTGCTGTCGTGTGGGTCACTTGTCATGTTCTGAAAAACGCTTTAGGCATTTTTGCATGCACGGGTATGTGTAACTGGCAGAGGATGGCAACCTTAGAGTCCAGGGAGTTATCTGTTAATATATACCCCTTCCGGTACCTGCTTATCCAGCTTGGAATTTTGGGGAGTCTGGAGCCAATCCCAGGATGCGAAGGGAACACGGCTGGACACACCCTAGATCATCGCAGGGCAAACAGTCCCCCACCCTGGATAGACCGTTCTTCATATAACCGCGTGGTTTTGAGCTCTAGTGGCACTCCTGGGAGTTTTACTGATGCAAAAATATTCTGAAGGCAGAACGAAAATTGATTGGTTCAGAGAGAGAATGCTGCGGAATCCTCACCACTAGCAGGGTAAATGATGTTTATACTGCCGGTAATGACGTTTGGGCTGTGGGTTCGAACCTCATCTCTTACTGCTGAGCATGCATCTCAAGGCTTTGCTTCTGTAAATATTAATCACGCAGCGGCGCATCGCTAGCATAGACACTGCTGTGCTGTGTTCCCTCCCCTTCTGACAGAGCTGGATATTTCAGGTCCAGAAATTTAAAATCCAAACCAAGATTTTGTTTCAGTCCACCAGTTGAGTACTCTGTGACTGACTCTTTGTATTGACCTTGTTGGTTGAAACGAAATCTTGGTCTGGATTTTTACTTTCAGGACCTGGAACATCCACCTCTGGTTTCTGAAGCTTTTCTGGTGTGTAATCCCAGCGCTGTCTTGCCGCCTTACAAATCTGTGCCTAGACCTCCAATCAGAAAGATGTGCAGTTCAAACTGTCCTTTGCATAGAAGCTAAAAAAAAAAAAAAAAGACAAATTGCATCGAACCCCCCCCCCCCCCCCGAAACATTTCTGTGTTTTTAAATGAAAGAGGAAAAAGAAAAAAATTGTGGGTGGAGGTGTGGGTGGGGAGAGGCTTGTTGTGCCCCCCCGTGCCATGTGACCTTCCCAAAGTCTTCAAGGTGAACAGCTGGGAAGGATCGAACCCCCTCCCCCCTTACGTCAGAGAGAACAGTAGTTGCCGTTAAACAGTTTATTGCCCTGCTCTGTGATATTTTACAGCCATCCGAATAATTTTCCCCTCTTTTATTTTGGGAATGTTTTTCTCCGCCTTCCCGCTGTGCACTTTATTCCGCAGTTACTAGGAAACGGGAATCCTGTAACGCTGCCGCCACATCGGGAGGAAGAGGGAAGCGCTTCTCGGATCAGTCGAGAATAAATCGCGGGGAGCAGCCGCGCCACTGTCTGGCAACCCACTGGGGGACCCGAGCGTCTTTGGCACCTCCTCGTGCCATCCTCGTGCCCTGGCACTCGCAGCCGAGATCTAATTACGCCCGGTAAATACATCCCTGTTCGCGGCACGTGTCCTTCGCCTCTTCCCAGTGGCGTTCTTCCTTAGAACCACCAGGGAAAATTGAGTGAATCTAAACAAAGAAATAAGGGAAAAAAAGAACCGGAATAAATATCCTTCCACACTAGTGAAACTCCTTGCCTATTGTTCTCTGAGAAACGACGGCAAAAACAAGGTGCTCGTAAAATTCAGGGAGGAGTGTATCGACTGCGGGGAAACACCATGTTCTACATCAGTGTTTCCCAACCCGGTCCTCAGGGACCCCCCCAGTCCACATTTTTCTTCCCTCCCTGCTCCCAGCACACCTGTACCAGCTATTCAGTTCAGGTCTGCTGGGAGGGACCAAAACTGTGGACTGTCTGGGGGGTCCCTGAGGACTGAGTTGAAAACACCGTCCCAGATGTTTCACCAACTGAACCACTGTGCAATCGTGTGGAGCAACGGGGCGCTTATCACACTTCCTGCTTTCTGTGAAGCTCCTAGAGATCAGGCATGATGCAATAGAAGCAATTTTTGGTTGCAATAATGAAGAATACATCATGTCAGAAGAGCATTGCCTCAAACTACTGCGATGGGGTGATATTTCCCATGATATTTTTTGTTTTTGGTCGCTGATCACGGTCTGATGGTGGTCTGACAGCTGCTTCATTGTTCTCCTCGTGGTTGTGGACTGGTGGCTGGTCTTACCTGAATCGAAGGCGACCGTAACCGATGTCAGTGTTCCAGGGCTGGAACCTCAGCCTGCTTCTAGCTGCTGCCGCCGCTGCCCTCTCTCCTTCCTGGGCTTCTCTCTCATCATCAGGCTGCCGGCAGCAGAGGCCTGACGCTCAGCAAGAGCTGGAACTGATTTATCTAGGCCAGTGTTTCCCAATCCAGTCCTCGGGGACCCACAGCCGGTCCTGGTTTTTAATCCCTCCGAATAAAACGTGGACTGTCTGTAGCTCCCCGAGGACCGGATTGAGAAACACTGATCTAGGCCTCTTGTAGGATTCATCCGTATTTCCCTGCTTCATTAACCTGTCTCCATATTTGTAGCTACAGGATCACACTGGAGATGCTGTGTATTGTGCTGGGCATATATTTACAATTTACTGATAACTGTATTTATTGTTTTTAATACTTTAAAATGGAAACAAGTCCCCTAAACATGTCTGCGGATATTACCTATCGAAAGACGGAAGATACGGCAGAGATTTACGCACCATCTCCACCTGGAGTTTACTGTAGACTTCTGAGTACTAAAGTGAACCGGATCTAGAGGAAGAGTGCGGAATAGTTTATTATTTTTTTTCTCAAAGGGTGGAATAAAGTCAACTGTGTAAAACCGCAGATGTGGCGATTCAAAGCCCAGACATCTACCCTGTGCTGGAGTTACTATAGCAACACGCTTGCATCTTGAACAGAAGTCTCAGGAGGATGGTCACATTTGGAGAAGAAATTTCTCGAAATCCGTACTTCAGATTCCCCGTTATAATTAAATGGTTCTGCTTGTTTATCTATTTATCTCTGTAATTTATTTGTTTGTTTTGTTTATTTATGTTGGTTTTACTAAACAGGAGGTCACGTTAAGGGCATCTTCCGCAGGTGGTGCTGAAGCACTAGTAGAGTTGGTCTGGACTGTGCACAATTATGCAGTTGCGTTAGCACTGCATCCTTATGTCTTTGGCATCTATAAATATCCCCGATGTATGGCACTCCAATCCAAAAGGGCTACGACACATGAATAATGCATGATGATTCGCGGGAAGTGCGTGACGTGACAGCAGCAGATGTACATATGTGCGAACATTTGTTTAGGAGTGCTCAAGGATTTATGGGTATTGCTTTGTATTAAACGTGCTCTCCGTGGAGTTTAGATGAAGCGTTAGCGGCAGCAACGCTCATGTTTCAGTACAGTAAGGGGTGAACTTTCGGGATCGGTTGTGATATTTTGGCTCCGAGTCCATGTCCTGGGCTGGTCCATCGCCTGCTGCACCCTTCTGCCCGCGTTGCCTCTTTGTGCTTTGATGGTCTATCGCTGGACCGAGATGAAACGAGGACTCGCGGCAGTTTACCGCTACCCTTCCCCCTGCCGTGTGGTGGGGGTCGAGCAGGGGTGAGGACGAAAGCTAATCGCTGTGCAGAATGCTGCAATGCCTGCGTTTGAAATGCTAATCATGAACTTCTGCTGGGTGTAAATTACGCTGGAGGGAAATCTTGCTTCGGGAGGTGCGGTCGGTGTTTGCTTGCAGTTTGGGACAATTGGTAGCCTGATGGCTAAGGCTGAGCCCAGTTCCTGGGCCTGATAGGTAACTCCGTTCTGTTTATTTTTCAAATATATTATTGTAAAGTCCAAAGCTTTAAGTATGAGGATGCTAAACCCATTCAAGGGTTGCAGTATTCTTCTCTCTGATGCGCGCTCTGTGTGTAACCTGTAACACAGCCGTCAGACATAAAACACAGCGAAAATGGGCGTGTCCCTGACGGTGACGCCACAATGCTCTCAGCGAATCACTTCTGCCTCAGCTGACATCACTGTAAAGGCAATTTCTCGCAGTGGTAAGGCAATAAAAGAACATAAAGGCTCATGAGGACAATTTAAAGCTGTTATATCCTGTGGATAGTGTGTGTGTGTGTGTGTGGGTTAACGTGATCTCCTGTGTGCCGTTTGTTTCCTTTCTCCCTCTCCTCTCTGGTTATTTCTAGCACTGTCTCTTTAAACCAAACCGTGAAAAGAAAAGAAAAAACTAATGGCAAAGTCTGTCTTCATCTGCAGCTGTTGAGCACAGCCAGATATGAGACTTCACGCTAAATGCCAGACCCTTCGCGATAAACAGTTATTTTAGATATGACATTTCCTCGCCAGCATTAACTAAAGCTTGGGATTTACAGAATTAATGGTGTCATGTTCATTATTGGACTTGTGAAGATACCCCTGTTTTGGTTGTCATCGCTTCCATGCTATCTGTCTCGCGCACGCGCGCACACACACATAATTCTCCCTTTTCGTTTTTTCTTCGGCAATTACTCCCCTGATATTGAACAGAACTGCAGGTCTTTGACCTGTTTGTTGAAAATGCCAAGTTTACTCATTAACACTCCTGTGCGGTGATTTTAAATGCCCAAAAGCCTTTCATCAGCCGGCTGCATCGTTCTCGTGATTCCAGCAGGCTTCAGCCTTCCTTGCGGCTAGTGGACTTCAGGTCTTAAAGGCGCTTCTCAGGGACAAAGGCTCAGACGTGGGTCGTGTAAATTGAATGCTGGCTAATCTTGCAGTGATGTCACCCCACAATAAGTGTTGATGTCATGGATGTGGTCAGAGCCATACCAGTATTTGATGTCTGGGGGGGGCTCATCACCACTTGGGCTACCCCAAAGAGAACCAAAATTCTATCTGAAAAAGATGAGCCTGTTAGCCTGGTCCCTCTTTTGACCCCACGTCACATCAAAAGCCCCCTTACCCATACCTATTCACTGTAAAGAATAGGAATCCATAGATCCTTCCATCCATCTCTAATGTAAATATAAGCAAATCAGCTAACCTGGTCATATTTTCTGGCGGTAAGCATCGTATGCCGTCAGGCGGGGGTCCCACATGGCCATGGACGGATGCCTGTCACCCAGCCGTCATCGTCACACAGGTGTAACCCCCATCCCCACACCCTGTTCTGTTAGTCTCTAGGGAGGAAAAATAACAACACGGGGAGAGATATCAAAGCTATAATGCACAGATATCAAAGCTATAATGCACAGTTTGTCATCTGGTTCAGGGAAGTGGTTTATTAGAATAAAAGCCTGTTGAATAAATCTTTCTATGCTATCATTTCCAATTTAATTTATAAGATCCCATCTTTTTCCAAGTCGGCTATTGAACCTTTTTTTGTAATACCGGTTATCCGTTCCTGTGTCTTTCTGTATCAGGGAGGTCACCCGGCTGTGTGTTTTCGTCCTTGTGTCTGAGCATCTTGACAGTGAACTGAATGGAATGGCAGGGGGTTCCTGCACCTCTGGGAAAGGGGGGGGGGCATGGGAATTCTTCTTTCCCACCCCCCTGTGTCGGTGCTCTCTCAGCATAACAGGGGCTGCATTCCCAGCGTGTATAACAATCAATCGAGGCTTGGAAGAGAAAAGGCACATTAAGTTTTTTAAATGATGCCCTTTGCAGTGGTTTATCTGGACATCACTGTGTGTCCCCCCCCCCCCCATACCCTGGATTTAATGCACACTAAGCAACGAAGATCAGATTCTGTTTGGCATTAGACTTCCTTCCTTCGCCAGCAGAGCTGTCCCCTCTTCCTAGCGATCGATGCTTCACAGTCAGTTCTCACAGCCCCCCCCCCCCCCCACCTCCTCGCTTTGGGCCATGCGTATGCTCTTGGTGACTGACTCTTCTCCTCTGACCTCCTCTGCTCGACTTCTGACTGTGGCCATTGTGTGTTGGTTGAGACCTCCTCTGCTCACCTTCTGACTGTGGTCATTGTGTGTTGGTTGAGACCTCCTCTGCTCGCCTTCTGACTGTGGTCATTGTGTGTTGGTTGAGACCTCCTCTGCTCGCCTTCTGACTGTGGCCATTGTGTGTTGGTTGAGACCTCCTCTGCTCGCCTTCTGACTGTGGCCATTGTGTGTTGGTTGAGACCACCTTTGCTCACCTTCTGACTGTGGTCATTGTGTGTTGGTTGAGACCACCTTTGCTCACCTTCTGACTGTGGTCATTGTGTGTTGGTTGAGACCTCCTCTGCTCGCCTTCGTTTCCACCCCCCCCCCCATTTCCAATCATCTCCCTGCGGCAGTTGTTACCATGGTGTCACTTGCAGGCAAGCCCATTTTCAGCATAATCAGGACGGGGGCAAGTGGCCCACTGAGTTAGCTCTCTCTCTCTCCCTGAGATAACAAGGTCACCAGTTCAGATCCCATCCTCGCCAGAGAAGTTACGTGTCCCTTGGGCCCTTGATCAAGACCCTTAAACCCCACAATTCATCAGGGGCTCCAGATAAATGGGAGTTTGAAATAAATCTTAGTTTTTTTAGCACAAGTTTAGACATCGAAAGACTCCTGGCACTAATTGAGGCAGCAGGCTTTAGTGAATGTTTCCACACGATCCGCCTGACTCTGCTTGCAGAACCCAAGCTTCGCTCTCAACTGGGTTTGTGTCTCAAAGGCACAGCAAGATGGGGTATGTGAAAGTGGTATTCTAACGTGTGTGTCCTCGCGTTTGTGCGAATAAAGCATTCGTCCTTTCATTCTGAAAATCTGCTGCGAGCTGGATCCATTCTGGGTGGGGTTTCCAGAACAGGCGGATAAAACGGGCTCGACTTGGAGCATGATGGCATCTGGGTCGGCTTCGTGACTGCGGAAACTTGTAGGTTCTCTGTGCCGTGGGTGAAGAGCACCGTGCTGCTTTGAGTAAAAGAGGAAAGACATTAAAGGGGTTTAGTCTTGTCAGCACCCAGATTTTAACATATATGGCTTTTATCTTGGTCGTTAATAAATGACTCTTGGCACATGGAGGGTTTCTGCTGGATATCATCAGCAGATCTATACTCTACAGGACCTGGGGACATGGCAGCCATCCCAGATGACTTGTATTTTTAGTTGGATTTTTGTATGACTTGAAACTTCGACGAATTCCATTGAGTATCCTGTCACGAATTTGCTTTGCAGTCATTTTCAGTTTTTAGCTGTTTGGGGCTTTTTCTCTGCATTACCCTGGAACTTTCATATCTCATTATAGGGACATATGTGCAATAGCCTGAAGAAGTGAAAGAAATTTCTAGCTGATAATGTAACATTTTCTATATTTTTGTTTACTTATTACATTACTTTTTTGTGTTGGCATTGCTAAGGAAACCTAGGGGTTCAATGAAATTCTGTGTGTGTGTGTGTGTGTGTGTGTGTGTGTTCAGTCATTGGAAGAAAAAAGGGAAGCCACAAAGAGTAAAGGAAACTTCAAAAAAGTAACAAACTGACGCGATGACATCTCTTAAGAACCATCGTCTTTTTGGGCATTTCCAAGTGTTCGTGCTCCATCTATTATTGCGTAGATATGGATGTTTTCTTTCAGATAAAAATGAGTCAGCAAAAGGCCCAAACTGCAATGGCAACATGACAGTGTCAGTGTGTGACTTGCTTGGGAAATGTGTGCAGGTACAGTTCAGTATATGTGTGTTTTTTTCCCCCTGTACAGTCTGACATTGAACGGCGTGTCTTTTTTCCAAGGGCTGCAGGAACCCGGAACTTGGGCTCCCCGCTTCCTTTTGTGATGCTTTCACTCTGCTCTCGAAAGCCTTAGAGTCTGAACGATGAAGCACTGCTTCTCTCAAAAGGCCAGATGTCTTCCACACACATTTCTTTTTGGTCATTTGAGTGTACGCCCCTGTTCCCTTGTGCCTTGCGTGTGCATTGGTCTGCTTTCAGCCACTAGCATCTCCACTTACCCCTCCACTTACACATTCACTCACTCACACACACACACTGTTTCAATCTCAGCTGCACACATCACGGACCGTAGCGATTTGTGATGCCTAATGCATTTCAACATCTGCGGAGGGATTTTTCGTAGGGCTGCATGAAGTGTGGTATCAGCTGGATGTGAGTAACGATATCCGTTGAAACGTCTTTCCGAGCCCCACCGAAACACGAGGGGCCGAACCGCTTTCACAGTCATTAGCTACTTAGCCATAATCAGTTTTCTGTTTATTGTTATGTTCCATGCTGTACTCCATACTGCTCGAATTACATCAAACGCAACATTTTTTTGGGCATGTTTTAAGTGTGTTTTTGAAATGCCAGTGCAGTTGGAAATAGCTCTGTATTCAAAAATAGAATCATGACTGAGTCCTCGTCCATGGGGTGGGGGGGGGGGGGGTGGGGGTTTGACGTAAAGTTTTTTTTTTTATATATATATATATAAAAAAACACAAGTTTAGACATCGCTCCCGCGCCCAAACATTTCTGGCACTAATTGGGGCAGCAGGCTTTAGCGAATGTTTCCACACCATGTGCCGAATACCTCGAATTGTCAACAAGGTCAGGCACATGAATTTACATGCACACTGATATTTCTTTTAAATGACGGCTCAGTAAAGGGTTTTATTAAATTAATCCGGAACACTGCTCGTGTGGGATTCGCAGTGAGCCATGATTGCAGGGATAAGAATTCTGCATTAAGCTCGGCCAGTCTGGGAGGGAGCAAAGAAGTGGACCTACTGTGGGTCCGCAAGGGAACCGGGCTGGGAACCGAGCTCGGAACCGGGCTGGGAACCGGGCTGGGAACCGGGCTGGGAACCGGGCTGGGAACCAGGCTGTAATAGAATATTCTGGTTGGTGTTTGCCACTCACACTTGGTCTTCGGCCTGCCCCCTCCCTACTATCATCATGAGTAATATGATCCATCACTCCTTGGCTCGCTATACATGTGACAAACTGATGCGGCAGACCCTGTAAGGATATTAATAAAAGTGGTGCGATCCCCTTCTTAACCCCCGCCCCCCCCAACATGTGTGAAATGCTTCTGCTGTAAGAGTAAAACTTTCAGCATTTCCTTCAGCAGAGAGGGAATGTATCACCCTGTTTTGTTTTAGTTCAAACAAAACGAAAAAAAAAAATGGAAATGTCTTCTGCATCCATAAAGAAGTGCGACTCTCTCCAGCCAGTCTGATTTGCGCTCGTTTATCGGGTACATTCCTGCATGTTGTGAATCTTAATCGGAGACACTCCATTGCCCAAGTGTGCTTAAACAGGCAAGGAATTTGTACTCTGTGGTGCTTGGTGTCTTTTAATATGAGCATTTGGACATCGTAAAACAAAGGCCGAGAGCTAGGATTACCAGGGCTGGGGATGATAGATGACAAATAGTAATTATTAAGATGGTGTGTGTGTGTGGCTGTCCAGGTGGCGTTACACACAGCAGCAAGCGCTCACATGTCCCTAGTTACTGGTAGGGATATTAATTGGAGCAAATCTGCAAAACATAGCATTTAGCACGAGGGTGCGGAAAATAACAAAGCATGTATGTTGATGGGCGGATGTGCAGGGACCGCGGAGAAAGGCAGCTCTGTGCCGGATTGTGTGGATTGGGGGGCCGTGCTGGATTCCGTGTGAGTACCAGTGGTGAGTCACACTGGGTAGCCATATTCTTCAATGTGGCCACGATCAGCGTTAATGGTTTTCTGGAACTACATTTGCACGTTTATATGTGACAGTGATGACATGGAAATGGCACAGTTTGTGTACTAGTGCATTGTGGGAAAACTGGGGCGGGTTGGTGAACTTACGCATGTAAAACAGGGACTGTTGTCAAAGCAGAAACGGAATAGCCTAGAGGGACCGAGATGAGAAAAAGGGAAATCGAGTCAAAACATCTGACTCACGGTCACCTGACTCAGTCACCTGAGTCACGGCCACCTGACTCACACTCCTGAGATGGATGGCGGCTCTGACTCCCCCAAAGCTTCATTCTATAGATTTGTATTCACTGTGGACCATGAAACATTTCAAAAGAAATGCACCGCCCAGCTCTGGGAGCGACTTCCAGGGGATAAGGCTGTTTATATACTGCTTCTCATGTTTATGGGTCTTAGAGCTTTGAATTCTGGAGGTACGCATTACAGCTGCTCTTGTGCCCCATTCTGCACGTGGATATACCGAGTCCGGACTGCTGGGTGTGTTGCGTGACCCATGTATGATCGGCAAAGAGTGCGAGCTGTCATGGTTATAATTTATCCATTTGACGAGCTCCTTGACAGCCAGTCTTGGGAGTTCTGGAACACCGGCTCTTTTTGACTTTGACGGCGGCCCTCCTCCTATCGGATGGGCTGTTGCTCCTATAGGATGGGCTGTTGCTCCTATAGGATGGGCTGTTGCTCCTATCGGATGGGCTGTTGTTCCTATCGGATGGGTTGCCCCCTCCTCCTGCCCCCCTGGATGGGCTAGGCACACCCTCCCCCCACAGAACAAACAGAATCGCTGTAGTCCAGCGGCTGACACGCGACGCCCATAGTGCCGGCGGATGTGTGAGGACCCCAAAAAAAAAAAGCATGTTAATGGTCTGGTGCTCAAACCCCCCGCCCGCGGTGCAAGAAGCGCGTGGGGCACCAAGGAGACGAGTCGCTCTAATTAGACTTGTCGATCCAACTCTTTGCCATGAGCCATGGGAAAAGTGGCCCCTTTCGCTCGCCCTCTTCCTGTTTCGTCATGCAGTGAGCTGAACGAATTTGGAAATTACACACTTCCCCTTAACAATGAAAAACGGAGGGTGCTGAGGCTTTGTTGGGGGGGGGATGAGACTAAGAGGGCAGTAGGGGGTGGAAAACAGGTTGGGTTGGAGCCAGACACATTAAAACAGATCGCCTTGGAAATCCATTATTTTGAGCTCGTGTCATGGGCCCGCCCCTTTTTCACAGAATGCACCAATGAGAATCGGAGAAGGTGGAGGAAGGACAGTTGAAGGTCATTATGTGAAGACTACTCAGGTTCAGGTGCAATGAATTTTAATTGAATGTTTGCCCACGGTAAAAAAATTGCTCAGCCTTATGGAGCAGAGCAGAAGACGGAGGCGTGAGCTGTAAATCGAAATTCACACGCCACCCATGCTGCCCAAGGTCTTGGACTGTGATGCGAGAATGACCTGCGTCCATATTCAGGATGAAACCTGAAGTGTCTTCCGTGTACGCCTTCCGTGTACGCCTTCCGTGTACGCCTTCTGTGTACGCCTTCCGTGTACGCGGCCGCGAGGCTGGGTCACGCCCTGCCCTTGCGCTACTGCATCGGCGGCCCCGTTCACGCTCAGCGTAGGATGACAGGAGAGGACTCGCCGCTTTTCCTAGGCTTTCTACGATGCTCAGATTCTCTGCTTCTGAGCTTGTGGGGGGGGGGGGGGTTAGTCTCCTTACACTCCTTCCATCTGGGTCAGACTCTCGTGGATTCCTGGACAGCACGCGCCCGAAGCGATCCCCTGCGATGCCAGAGACGCCCATCTGCCTGCTAACAAAAAAAAAAGGAGAGAGATTCATTGGGGCGGACATTAATTTGTACTGTCAGATCGTTCCCTCTCTCACACGCTGTCATGCCCACTTCTTTGTACTGCCGATTTAGATGCAGATGCAGAGGCACTTATTTATCTCATCCTGATGAATGTGCGTTCCCTGTAGGTCGTCTGGTGGCCTTGAACCTGAGTCAGCGGCACCGGTGTCGGGGGACACGAGTGTGACGCGTTTCCAACACTTCCAGTTCTGCGTGAACCACGGTGGATCTCAGACCTAATTAGATGTCCCCGGTTCTGCTTTTTGGGGCTCATTTAGTAACTGAGTCTCGCCGCGGGATGTCAAGTCCAAGTGCTTGTTTACAGAGCAGGGCCTCTCCGCTCCGCGCGAAAGCCTCCGTGCGCTGGGCTGATATTCAGGCACATCCTCAGATTATTAATTTATTATTTACTTTCCTAACGGCGAGGACGTGGTTCCCTGGTTTACGGGGTGCGGGGAAAGGTGGGGCTTTGAACAAGTGGGGGGGGGGGGGAGGAGGAGGCGAATCGGACAAGTGGGGAGAAGAGTTCCATTAGTGGGCATCCAGCATGTCGCCTGCAGAGTGGCAGGGGACATAGGGCGCGACATCACGCGGAGCTGACGAGTGACACACGGGTCCCTGATGAAGAGTCGGCTGCCTTGTTAGTGCTGGAGTGACGGCGGGGGGACAAATGGAGCCTAGTCCCCCCTCCCTGAGTGACTACATGGGGATCAATGCGCTGCCTCCCGTGGCCCCAGTTTGGGGGGGTGGGGGGGGGGTAGGGCGTCGACCTCACGTAATCTGTCACGTTTTGTTTTTGTCTGCTTCCATCTGGATTATAACCTGCCTCTTTCATAGACTGAAGAGTCATCCATAGATAATCCTGCAGATGATAACAAGCGACATGCTGCCTGAATGAGCCTCAGATTACGGCGAGGCGTAAGCCCCCCCCGTGAAATCCGCGTGCCGCCAGGCGTCCGGGCGCCACATCCCGCACAGCTGCCCGGGAAATAATTACGGACGACTGAAACTCCCAGCAGGAGGAAGGTTTCTGGAGTCCTAGCGGCTGCGGCTGCGGCTGCGCGACTCCGCCGAAGCTCCTTCCTCTGTGTGTCTGGCCTGCTGTTTGCTCAGCTGTACTGCGCAGGGAACACAGCACAAGGATTCAGCAGGCAGTGAATGCATGCTTGAGCATTTTACATTTTTATTTATTTAGTGGATTATTTTACCCAAAACCATGTACATTTTTGAGAAGGCAGGATCAGTCCCTGGAGCAATTGGGGTTAAAGGCCTTGTTCGGGGCTCCTACACTGGGATTTGAACCACACAGCGCCCCCTTTAGTCAACGCCCTGATGGAGCAGCCCGTAAGGTTGGCATGATGTTTACGGTTCTGGAACGGCAAGATGGGCCAGAGAACGACGGATGTTCAATTGTGGTTCTGTAGATTCTTCAGGTCCAGGGCTGAGTTGTGGTTTTGAGGGGTGACTGAGCCGCTGTTCATGAAAGGTCTGGCTGTGAAGACTTTCCTTGCCCGCTTGCTGCATAAACTTATGCATAAATTCCGAGTGCATCAAAAATGCTGGGGTGGACTCAAAACCAGGAAATACACCCCGCCCATCCCGTCACCAAATAATCACAAAATGAGTGGAGACTTCAACCACCCCAATGATCAACCCAAAGTCCTCCTCGGTCCTGGAGCTGCACTCGGTTGGTGGTGGGAGAGTTTCCTGGGGGAGGAGAGCCAAGAGGACAGAGGGGCTATTAACTGACACCGGTTGGGAACGGACTCGTTTAATCTCCTCCGAAGTGCTAAATCCGTGCAGCTGCTGGTTTTCTTTTCTACTAGCAGATGGAGAAGGTCGAAGGTTTCGGGAGTAAATAAAGTATGGGGAGGTCTGTTTCACACACCTCCTCGCTTATGTAACCGTGCCTCTGAGGGCTGGTCCTACTTGTTTTGGGGGCATCTGTGGAGGAAACTGGAGACGGATGTGTTATAGGCTCCGATTTGTATTACACCCACCTCCCGTTAATACAGCTCTCAGAGAGCTGGGCGTGAACGGTCGGTCTTATCCTGCCTTGGTGGTCTGAAGGTAGGAGTGTGGGGAGGTGGAATCACGCGCAGGGACCTGCTACTTAAATCTTTTCTTTATCTTTTTCATTTCACCATTTTTAAAGTCGCATTTCTTGTAGCGTAATGGAGAAGTGAGCAGCGGTTCTGTCATTATATCGCAGCACTTCGCAAAGAGCCAGTCGCTTCCTCACTCCTTTTCTCACTTCAGCTCCACACAGACGCGTGACCTGACCTCGTCGCGGGCCGTGAAGCTCCTTCGCATTCCTTTCCATACTGCCAGACAGATTCTGGCTACTTTCTTGTTACTCCGGTGACTAGATTGTTTTCACTGATATTTTTGGTCCTGTTTTCTCTGAGAGCTGCTGGTAAGCTAGTATCAGTTTTCACTGCCGCTATTTTTAAGTAATAGGTTTCATACAAGTTGTTTTTTTTTTATGTTTTTTTTTGGATTTTTTCAAAAATAAATACGGTTCTACAGTTCCTTGCTGCTTGTCCTCATCACTCTGATTTACTTGAGCTGTCTTTCTGGAAAGCGATTAGTGTCAGATCTCTGTGGATGAATATTTCACAGGTGGATTTCAGGATGCTGTAGTGCAATCTGCAGCTGGCATCCTTTTACTAAAAGTCATTAACTACCACGCCTCCTACTGGCCATATGTGTTATGGTCACGGTTATTTTCACGTTCTCAATATCAACGCGAAGCTGCCACGTCGGGTGACCTTGTGTCATGGTTTCAAGGACGTTGGCTCTTTCTGGGCCCTGCAGCTGCATGACAACGATGACAGAGGCACCTGTGCAGCCACAGAGAACATGATTGTGATGCTGCATAGATGCCATCAGGATGCATCCTTCTTAGCGGGGTCTTGCATGTTACATGCATCATCTGTTATCTGCACCAGGAGAAACACGGGCTGGTTTTAACCTGAAGATGATGGTGTCTTGAAGGCTGCAGGTAATGCATTTATAAAGGCATGGCTTTGTAGCACGGAGCTTTGTGAGGCTGTCTTTGAAGCTGTCAAAGGGCCACTGATGAATTCTGCGCAGGACAGAGGGGGCGGGGTCTGACTCACCAGCTTCCAGAACAGATCCCAGCCCCGACGGAGACAGACACTCCATCTGGGAAAAGTTTTTGATACCTTCAGCACCTCGCAAAGCCGATTCTTTACCGCATATCTCTTCGTGGTGGAATCATACGGCTTTCGTTCAGCTTCTCTCGCCTCCAGAACCCCAGCCTATAAACCCCCCTAACCCCCCCCCCCCCCCCCCGGCCACCCCCCACCCCTCCTGCAAACACACTTTGCTACGCCATTAATCATCTCCCGGAGCTCATTCCTCCACCTTAATCGCGTTAATAAGAATGGGGACATCCCTCGTGTAAATCACCCCATGTGAACACGCGTGTGCTTGGCCACGCCTGTAAGCCGCAGACCCGTGAGTTCCACGTACCTTTGGTGTGTTGCATGTCGGTCGCATGACCTGCATAAGCAGTTAAAGGCTGTTTATTGCTCCGTTTGGCGAGCTTCTCTCAGCCTTTCGTCCCGTTACGCATGATTCCGGGGCTCAATCTGACACGAGCGTGGCAGGCCGTGCCTTGAGGGGGGCGGTCACGCTTCCCGCCGTGCTGTGAGACTGGTGATCTCCGGCGTGCACTGACACTGCAGATGGTAGTCAGGTGCATCTGTCAGATGAAATTACAGTTCAGATTCATTTCCAGGCATCATATACCCTATCTGTGCAGCCTGTGTCGATGGCACATTTTAAATTGACATGCTTGTCAACCTGAAACAATTTAAACACAAAGATCCCAACCAGCTCCCAGTTTTCTTCAAATTCTTTTCAAGACGGATCATTTCGCCAAAACCTGATGTCAGTTTGGCTGGTGGCTTTGGACTCTGCTTTGCCACATTGTATTTCTCATATGTAAATATTGTCAACCTCTGTATTCAAATCGCCGTTTCCCCATGAGTACCTCACTTCACACTCGTCTTTCTGAACATACTTTCCCTTGCCCCAGATTTAATGCGTTTAATGTGATGCGTATCGAACCCGGGTCACTTGGATTTACGTGGCACCTGTAACCAGCCGTGCAGTGGGGTCTGCAAATACCTTGGCAGAATCTCAGGACCAAACACTTTGCAGGAAACCATGAATATGTATTTATAAAGTTATACAACGGGGGCCGGGGGGTAAGGTGATATTTTATCAGGGGGCCCTGAATTTATAGCTACGCCTATGCCTTTGACCCCCCCCCACCCCAAACCTCTAACCCTCTACTACCGAAAATTACAAAGCAGTGAAATCTCAGGTGTTCGTCCACAGAAATATCTGTTTATGCTTTTCGAGTATGAAGCCTTCAATACAGACATTGTCCGCCATTCTCGGCTGTGATTGTGGCGGGAGGCCGTCGGGTCACTAAGCCTCAATCAACAAGCTCTCCGGTCGCCCTCAAAGCTGTGCAGTAACAAGGGCTTCTGTCCGCCGAATCTCTACATGAAAAGGCAAATTACCGTGAGCCCCGTCTCCCTTAGATGCGTATTGGCGAAAGACAATTATGATATACGTTTTTTTTCTCTTGTTGTTCCCAGACACAAGCACAGCACTAAATGTCAAAGGAAGTGTAACCGCATCAAGATGAAAGGGATGGTTAAATGAACTCGTCGTCGTCTGTGCCGTCGGGCCAGAGAGAGCCTACAACACAATGTTTCTTTTTGTTCTTAAGTGAGGAGTGTTTGTCAGTACAACCGAAGGCGAGGGGGCTCTGGAATGGTGATCGGGATCGAACAGCGATATCTGTGTTGCATAGGGCCTCGGCAGGAGGTGCGTCCTCGCAGAACACTTTGATCTTAATGTCCGGGAAGCTGCATGGTGTCGGAGGGAGGAGTAGAAAGGAGCCCAGACCGCGCCATGGAAATGCCGAGCTCTGATGTACTCTTGGATGTGGCTCATTGAATAGCAGTTACCTCATGCCTGAGTAGGCGTGTGTGTGCGTGCGTGTGTGTGTGCATTTTTGTAATTATTTATTACTATTAATTATTAATGTGATAGAAACATGTAAGTGTTTATTTTGTGGGAATATTTTTTTGCTGAAATTGCTGAAAGTCTTGTGTTTTGCTATCAGTTGCGTATGGTTAAGGTTAGGGTTGGGTTAGGGTTAGGGTTAGGGTTGGGTTAGGGTTAGGGTCGTCATGTTGGGATTAGAGTTTCCCCATAGAAATGAATGGAGAGTCCCCACAAAGATATCAGTATAAACATGTTGGTCTGTGTGTGTGTGTGTGTGTGTGTGTGTGTCCATCCTTGAGCACCCCTCTATCCTGACCATAAAGTCTAATCCTAAATGACAGGCAGAGCAAAGCCTTTTACGTATCGAGTTTGACAATCCTTAAATTGAAATTGAGTTCCTGCACACTTTCTTTTCTACTTAATTCATCAAAATAAACTATAGAACCATGACTTGTTAAAAGCAATGGCGCCCCCATATGGCCAGGTCCTGTTAGATATTCGCTCCTCTGATCTGCCTCTTCGCTGTCCTTTATTCAGGTCTCATTCCTCCTGTCTCACTTTAGAGTAGGTGAACCATACTGGGGAGCGGAATCACGCTGGCAGTAACGCTGCACCGTGGGGGCTGTAAGTCACATGATCCCGCTCGTGTTCTCTCTGCACGGGAGCCAAACCCGTCTTAGGGCGACGCGAGCCGGTGTTGACATCATACGGCAGACAGCGTTCGGCGTTCATGCGAGGAGTTGACAGTAATTTTTCATCAGACTTTTTTTTTTTTTTCCCCCAGCAGAGCTAAAGGGACTTGTTTAAAATTTTAAGCTTAGGATGTCACTGCTTGTAATGTAGTTATTAAATTATGGAGACTTTAGACACCATTGGTGAAACGCTTTTTGGTTTCTTTGCAGTCTTATTTAAACAGATATTTAAATAAACTAGCGGATACATTTTGCTTCGGCTGGTATATCTCTGTCTTGATACTGCTGTGTATTCTATCCGTCCTTATATCCATCCATCCATCCATCCGTCTTCCTCCTGCCACTTACTCACTGCGTGACTGCATGGTCCCGGTGAGCCTGAAGCTCCTAAAGACATATTATACATCAACACGACTTCAGACATCAGATCATCCATCCATGTGTTTTTGGGTAGTGGAAGGAAACCAAATTGGTTGGAGTAAATGCACACAAACGTGCAGCTTGCTCATAGGTCGACTTCCTAATACAGCCCTGTCTCATGGCGCTACAGTAACATCCCCCTGAAATGCTCCTTAATCATCTTTAATCATTTACTTTGCACTTATATGTAGGTAGTTAATTTCTGATGGAAATTCACGGAGAAGCATAGATATGCAAGTATGTTGAGTTAAAAATTGGGTGTATATATTGAACCTGGCATAATTCTGACTCATTTTCAGGTGATCCTCAGTCATTTCACACTGTATGTTGTGTCCTCTGCAGGTTAAAATCTGTTAAGGAGTCTGGTCTGTTGCACAGCACACACACACACAGACACACACACACACACACACACACACACAAAAACACACAAAAAAACACACACACACAGACCTGTACTCATATCTTAGTGGGGACCATCCATTCCTTTCTATGGGCAAAACCCTAATCCGAACAATGACAACCTTAACCCCTACCCAGCCCTAACATTAACCATAAGCAACCAAACAAAATGTATTTTTGACATTTTCAGTTTTTTTTATCGCAGTCACAGATTTTTATCCCCTGTGGTGACTGAAAAAATGGCCCCCACAATGTTTGGTCTTCTCAATGTAATGTGGACCTGGACCCCCTGTCACACACACACACACACACACACACACACACACACACACACACTCATAAAGCTGATTTAAAGCCGACTTGCTCTTTATATCCCACTTTTATTTAGTGTATTGATTTGCTACTGGTTCTCCGGTAACAGCACTACACGCCCCATGTTATTTACCGACCTTCCTGTTGTGGCTTCAGTTCAGGCCGTGGATGTGTTTTTCCCGTCCGATCGGAACCCAAATAGCTCTAGTTTGGCTGAGTGGCAGTGGGAGAATCTCGAATAGTAAATCCTCCACTTTATATGAATGGGGGGTATATCCTCGGACTGGGGGAGGAACCCGGCACTCCCAGGAGAGCTCTGCCCAGATAAACGGAGAGTCCAGTCTGAAACCCCTGGGCAGCCAGACGACCTGAAATGCTGGCAGGAGGGGTAGAGAAGTGGAACAGACAGCGAAGAACCTGAAATGCTGGCAGGAGGGGTAGAGAAGTGGAACAGACAGCGAAGAACCTGAAATGCTGGCAGGAGGGGTAGAGAAGTGGAACAGACAGCGAAGAACCTGAAATGCTGGCAGGAGGAGTAGAGAAGAGGAACAGACAGCGAAGAATCTGAAATGCTGGCAGGAGGGGTAGAGAAGTGGAACAGACAGCGAAGAATCTGAAATGCTGGCAGGAGGGGTAGAGAAGAGGAACAGACAGCGAAGAACCTGAAATGCTGGCAGGAGGGGTAGAGAAGTGGAACAGACAGCGAAGAACCTGAAATGCTGGCAGGAGGGGTAGAGAAGTGGAACAGACAGCGAAGAACCTGAAATGCTGGCAGGAGGGGTAGAGAAGTGGAACAGACAGCGAAGAACCTGAAATGCTGGCAGGAGGGGTAGAGAAGAGGAACAGACAGCGAAGAACCTGAAATGCTGGCAGGAGGGGTAGAGAAGAGGAACAGACAGCGAAGAACCTGAAATGCTGGCAGGAGGGGTAGAGAAGTGGAACAGACAGCGAAGAACCGGCGCTCTGCTTTGCAGAAGAGAAACGTAACAGTCGGACCATGAGTGGACAGGTAAGGGGTTCGGTCCAGGCAGGGGTGTCGTTAAAGATTTTTGGCCCCATGAAAGCATATCGTTGGGCCCCAACCCAGACTGATCATATTATGTTCCAAATTTTTTAAGGCCCCTGTCACTCCGGGGCCTTTGGAATCATCCTAACTGCCCCACCCCCCCCCCCCCCCGCCACCCCTTTACATTACCCCTGAATCCAGGTAAATTAGAGTTCTGCATTCCTGCAAACTGATCAAGTGAGCGAGTTACCCGAAGGAGGACGGTCCGAGGGAGGAGCGAGATGCCAAGGGAGCATCGGCTCGTCAGCGGCTGCCGTTTTCGGTTTCACAAAGTTTATTTATCTGTGGGATCGATCCAAAGCAACGGGAAAGCTGCACCCCCAAGAGATGTTTCTGGAAGCCTGATGGAGAAGCTGAGAATTCACCGAGGGTCGACAAAGGCATGCTGGGATAGATGGTGCCCACTCAGCGGTGAATTCCCGTCCAGACTCGGCATCGACGTGTCGACTTCGCCGGCCTAAGAACAGTCTCACAGACGGGATGAAGACGGGCTTTTCTCGGAAACCTTCCTCCCTTCATCGTGGTCGGTCATGTGCTTACATCCCTAGCCAGAAGATTTCGATGATGAGGCTCGGGTGTCGCCCAGCCTTTCGAGGTGGAGGAACCTGCGGAATCACACACGGGCTCTGCCTCTCAGACCACCACTGTCAGCGCCCCCTAGAGTCCGGGGCTGACGAGCGGCAGCTTACAGCAGCCGTCCGTGTCTGACTGCTGCAGTGACGGTGGTGTGGTTTTCCTTTCCCTTCCCTGATGATCCACGTCCTGGTAGATAGAGATGCAGGAGAACCGTGTCAAGGCCGCCTTCTTCCTGTTTTGTTTGCATATGTACAGGAAGTGGGTAGGAAACAACCAGGGGGGGAGGTCGTATATGTCCTGGGTGTTTACCCCCCCCCCCCCCACTGCTGAAGCCACAGGAAAGCAGAAGAGGAAAAGTAGCTTTCAGAACCAGCCAGTGAAATGTTGTTTTTCTTCTGCATTACTTTCTGACAGGGCGTCCCTAACATGCATTGTGATTGGAGGCAGCTCCATGGCTGAGTGGAGAGCCTCTCTGCTCCCGGAGGTTATGCACACTGATCCAGAGCAGAGATTTTTAATTGCCTGTGTGTTAATGAAGTTGGGCGTCTGAGCGCCTGCTTCTCCCCCCCCCCGGTGTATTGGCAGCTCTCTGACTGAGCCCGGTCACCTCCTTCGACCTCGGCGCATGGGAGAGGGGGTGCCACACACACACACACACACACACACACACGCATGCAAGCACACACATACCTTAACTCCTGAAATTGTATTTGAAATAGTAGTTATTTTATTGTTTTTTTTTCCTTGCTGCTACCTAATTTCTCCATTTCTGTATTTGGTTCTGGATATTGGGGGGCAGCTGACAGGAATATTTGCAGGTCAGAGAGGTAAAGCGACGACTGTCTGCGAAAATGGATACGCCCAAGGGAAAAGGTGGAAACGGGGAAGTGAGGTTGGGGAAAGGGGCGGGGGGGGGATGTCAGGGTGTGATAAGAAATTTTGGGAGATATTATGGGCTGGTGAGATTACCAAGTAATTGAGAAGCATGGAACGGGGCCAAGAGTGTGGGGGGAGGGGCGGAGCCTGGCAAAACTGGGGCGGAGCCAAACATGATGAGGGATATTTGATGAAGGAATGGAAGGTGAACAAGCGTAGTGGAGAAAAGCAGACTACGTGGGACCCGATGAACGACAGTCGCTGAACAAGCGGTTTAGCAGCGAGAATGGGAGGGCGTGCGTTCGCTCTGATTCCATTATCTCACCAAGCCTCCAGGGATGCGGGTGTGGGGCGGGGGGGGGGGGGTATCCATGGCGCATGCTCAGTGCCGACGTGACTAATATGCGCAATTATCCAACGTAGCTTAAGGGCTGTATAATTACTTTTTGTGCAGTTATTAAGGCGTTTTTGAATAACGGAAATACTTTTAAATAACAGGAATGGTCCGAGATAAAGTCGCTTTTTTTTATTATTATTATTATTATTATTATTATTTGGTTGAACGTGCTAATTGGCGTGCGCTGCATGTCAAGAGCCGATCAGCTTGAAGAGACAGTGACTCCTGACCCTCGGGGCCGGCTCGGACGTGCTCTGCATCCGCAGACTCGCAAACTTTTCCTGCTTCCTCTGCCTCCTGCTGCGATCAAGGAAAGGTATCAGCTGGGCCCGCGGGTTCTGCCTCTAACCTGACGGGCCTCCTGTGGTATCCCGGCGGAATTAAGAACCGTCACACTGACACTTTAATGGAAGCCCTCTCTCTCGCACGCTTTCATTTACCATCTCGGCTGAGTTGGATCCCTGCCACTCCGATAGCGGTGCTGACATCATAATCAGGCCCCTCACGTAATTTTCACCTTACAGCCCTTAAGTGTTTTTAATTAATTTTTTTTCCCCCGATTGTCACCCTCAAGAAGCAGGAGGACACCCGGTGGCTGGTAATTTGTGCACTGCACCCGGACACAGCGGATGCTGTAGTGCTGGGGTGTACATGCTGTGTGAGAGCGGCCATATTGGTGCCTTCTAGCACACGGGTTCTGATTGGCCAGACTGCCTCACACACACACCCACACACATATATTGTTTTTATGTCCTTGTGGAGACACTCCATTCACATCTATGGGCATAACCCTAATCCCAGTTATGGCAGCCATAACCCCTACCCAGCCCTAACCTTAACCATAAGTAACCAAATAAAATACAGGACTTTTAACAATTTTAGTTATTTTATTGCATTCACAGATTTGTACAAAAATGGTTCCTACAATGTCAAAATAACAGGTTATTACATTGTGGGACATTTGCCCACACGCACACGCACACACACACACACACACACACACGCACACACACATGGTGTCCTGCACCCTTGCAATACACGTTATTTATCTCTCAGTGCTTCTGCAAATCTTGCACCTCCTCTCGAGCGCATGTCTGCTGATCGGGAATATGAACTGCGGCACTGGCCCCAGTTGAAAGCTGATTGGCCCCCAGAGTGCCCCCTCCCATTACTTACCAGTTCAAATATATCATTGGCTAGTGATAAGGCTCTCCCCCCCCCCCCCCCCCCGCCCCCCGTATGAATCATGGCCCCTCTTATGCTGCCCACCATAAAAGAGGAGTCGACCCTGCTTGTGATGTCAGGGAAACAGACGTGAAGGCTTCACCCCCCCCCCCCCCCCCATAAGCTCCAAATTAATTTCTACCACTATGTCTCTGGCCCCCATCTCCTGACAGCAGGAATAAAAACATGCTGTCACTCGAGCCCACAGATGTTTACGTGTGTGTGTGTGTGTGTCTGAGGCAAACTCCTAGGAGTCACTAAGAAAGCTTGGCCTCCGCTGCACCCCTCTGCCCCCCCCCCATCAGGTCAGCACCCCACTGAGGCCCAGCACCTGCTAAGGGCCAAACTCAGCCATCTGCGCTATTAAATCTGAATGGAGGAGTCTGTGACCGTCCGGAAAGAAGATCCCCCAGGAGCCGTGACATAAAATAAACAGTTTATAAATAAATCTGAACTTACCACCCGAAAGCTATTTTTAGGGCGTGTAATGACGTGGTGGATCGGTAGGTGGCGCTGTGGCCTTGCACCTCCGGGGCTGTGGGTTCCGATGCCCCCCCACCTCTCTGTGGATTCTGTATGCCCCTCCCCATGTTTGTTTGGATCCATTCCTGTGCTCCTGAAACATATGGCTAAGTGGTTTGGTAGCTGTCCTTAGCGTGTGTTTGTGTTAGTGTGCGAGGGGCTGCCATCCTGCCCGGGGGCGGGGGGGGGGGGGGGGGGGGGGTCTGCTCGTCCCAAAGCCACCAGCCTGCTTTGGATGAACTTCTGCTGAAGATAGAAATCCAGGCAGCTGGATGTACGCAAGGTGCGATGCGTTTGTGAAATCCCTTCAGGAGAAGCAGTGTAGCTGCTGTCATGGATTCAGATGTTTCTGCACCGCAGAGAGGGTGTGTCACTCTTTGGGTAGGACTCGTGATCTGAAGGCATCACCAATTCACCAATGGGCCCCTGAGAAAGACCGTTAACCTCCCCAGGGATCAGCTGACTCTGCTCTCTCAAATGTATGCTGCTTTGGATGAAGGAGTGTCAAGAGAATGTGCTCTTCGTGTGTGGGGCGGCACGGTGGTGCAGTGGCACGGTGGTGCACCTGCTGGCACTATTGCCTTATACTTCTGAGACCAAGGTTCAAGTCTCCACCCAAGTTCCATGTGTGTGAAGTTTGCATGTTCTCCCCGTGTCATCATGGGGTTTCCTCCAGGTTCTCCCCGTGTCATCATGGGGTTTCCTCCAGGTTCTCCCCGTGTCATCATGGGGTTTCCTCCAGGTTCTCCCCGTGTCATCCTGGGGTTTCCGCCCGGTTCTCCAGTTTTCCCCTAGAGTCCAAAAACACGCTGAGGTGAAGTGGAGTTGTCAAATTGCCCAGAGGTGTGAAAGTGGGTGAGAGTGCCCTGTGATGGGTTGGCACCCCATCCTGGGTTGTTCCCTGCCTTGTGCCCGTAGCCTCCGGGATAGACTCCAGACCACCTGTGACCCTGAAATGAAAATGCATGGTAATATTTGCCTGGTATACTAAGCTGTGCGTGTCTGAGGCTAATGTATTTCCTCCTGGAAGGATTTACACTTTCACAGTGTGAGTTAAAAAAAAAATAAATACGAAACCCTTTGTGAATGTTTGTTCACAGCACATTTGGTAGTTAAGAGTGACTGGAACAGAGTTTATATCCAATTGATAAACTGGCTTTGTGTTCCTGGGATTTGGATTTTGGGCAAGAAGGTGTAATTTACAGGGAGAGTGTTTCACTGCGAAGGCGACGCAGGCCTGCGGCAGCAGACAGAATCAGGCCGTGCTGGAGGCAGCGTGCTGCTGAGACCCTAGCAACATGTAGATCGGTCTCTGGGTGACTAATGACCCCAGGAAGGGGGCAGGGGGGGGGGCAGTGGGTAGCACACACCCATCCAGCCCGACTGCATCGATTCTAGCACCTACCTGTTTCCACCAGGGTCCGACGCCTCTCTCTCTTTTCTTCACCTTCATCATTAACGCCTCTCTCTTTTTTTCCCCCCGTTATTCCCATATTCGGTTTCGCTTCCCCCCCCCCCCCCCCCCGCACCTCTCGCCGGTTCCCTCATTCTGTCAGTCTCTGTCCCCCTCTCCCGGCCTGCCGCTGAATTTCTATGCCTGCGTCGCTGAGCAGCAGATATGCGACTTGGCGAGACGGAAACTGAGGCTGAGACTGAGACTGCAGGCTTTTGAAAAAGCTGGTGGGCTTTCGCCCCTGTCTGTGACCCCTCCCTCTCCCTTCTACCATTTTTTTCCCCCCATGTTTACAAATCTCCTTATTATCACCCCCCCCCCCCCACCCTCGCATAATCGACTTCTCAGTTCCTTAAGCGTTTATGTTCCGATTTCCCCAGGGGAATTTTCTCACAGCTAAACCCCGCCGCCGCGAGCCGGAGAGCGAAGAGACGCCGCTGACAATCTGATGGCTTCCGGAATCCACTTTTTCATTTTTTGTTTCTCAAACACCTGTTCCATTTTCTTGTAACTAGAGGGAGCTGATTATGGATGCAGACGTGTGGCACGGCGATACGCAGCAATCCCTCACGTGCTAGAATAAGCCTTCGGCTTTGGGTGTCACTGGGCCGCTGCGGTCCCTTGGGGCGGGGGTCATGTCTGAGACGAGCACGCCAGATGTATTTCTGCATGCCTTTGGGACACTGGAGCTGCCTAGGTGACACTAAATGCTAGCACTTGAGAAGATGGGGTTAGAACCAGGAAGTGCATACATGGGTGGGGTTAGGGTTAGGGTGTCACCCTGACAGATGGGGAAGGTGTTCCCTCACTGTCGCCAAATGACAATTAACCGCTGAGCTAACTCCAAGGTGTGGCTGATGTCTGCCTCACTCGCAACCGACGACGGCTAATTGTGGGGTTTTGCTCCAAGACGTGCTGGTCGTTGATGTCTGGAATCCATCAAAACAGCGTAGGGCTGGTTTGGGGGGCTTTAGGCCTCCATATATGTTGTTTAGCCTCTCCCGAAATTAATGTACCCTATTTATTGTAAATAGTGCATTCCCATTCATTTTTATTAAAATCTGACCCCCCTAGTAAAGACTTAGCACTACCTTAGCTCATTTAGTTTACTAAGTTGTGCAACCCGCCCCCCCCCCCGACTCTCAGTGCCGTTCCGGTGAGGAGCTTGACGGCTCAGACATTTCTCATGCGTAAGTCTGTCCTGTGTGGCTCCGCCTTCCTGCCTTGGATCCTGGAATTTTCACAACCAATTTATTAACCTCGATTTAACCGTGCGAGCACCTCAGACGTGCCGGGATGTTTATGCGATTAGCCGCTTTCCGTGCGCACTTAGCGTGACACCTCTGACCGCACTGATTATCACGCTTTACTGCGAGCCGCTCTGATTACGTTCTTGGCCTCCAGCATCACCCAGCCAAAACATAAAGTATTAAAAAATCATAGCTGGACTGTTCTGGAACCTACTACTCTCAAGCCAGCTTCACTCACCTGTTTTCAGGGATTAGAGTATTTGAATTACCATGTAGTACATCACCATGGTCCAGAGTAAATGCATGAATAAAACATACTATCAAAACAAACCTTTAAGTAGTTTTTGGCAGTGTTTTTTAATGGAGTATATTGCTGTTAAACTTGTAGAGCATAGAAAAATTAGCAGTAATATTTCAGCAATAATTCTGTATTAAAATCCTAGTTCTGTTCTTTTTGTGTTGGCAGAGAGCTGAGTGACGCAGGAAAAATTAAAAGCCGTAACTGTCTGAGGGAGGGGTGCACGGGATTAACTTCAGCCCCAGAGCTCTGTCTTGAGCAGAAATACAGAGTTGACTGGGATGGACGAGCGTTTTTATCAGTGGCTAGAAGAGCCTGAATACTTGTAATAGTCACCGTCAGTCTTTAGTTTTTTTTTCTCCTGTTGGAATTAATTGCCATTGACAATTAAGCAGCTGCTGTGGAATTAGACTCGCCTATTCATTTTCCTGTAAGCCGAGAAGGCACTTCTGTGAGATTTTAGATGCCTTTTTGCTGTGTTAGTGCATTTTGAAAGCCCTGTAAAAGTAGACAAGTTTATATGGCGTGTGTGGTGTGCTGGGTTATGTATATATTACGTCGTGGGGACCAGATGTCTCCGCACAGTGATAAAAGCCTATAATTTTGACATTGTGAGAACAATTACTTGCTGTTTTGACATTGTGGGGACCACTCTTTCTGTCCCCACAAGGGGAAGCTCTTTTAATTTTACAAAAAATCTGTAACTGCAATCAAAAAAAATACAAATGTGAAAAGTCTCATATTTTGTTTGGTTACTTATGGTTAAGGTTAGGGCTGGGTAGGGGTTGCCATTGTTGGGATTAGGGTTTTGCCCATAGAAAGGAATGGACGGTCCCCACAATGATATGAGTACAGGTCTGTCTGTGCGTGTGTGTGTGTGTGTGTGATGCAGTAACCCATGACGATAGCACTGGAATAAGCCCATACTCCTTGGACACATTCCTGGGCTGAGCTGCTCTGATGTCCCAGCAATCTGTATAGTTTTATGCCTCACAGGGTACCCTGTCACACGGTGCTCTGTCATGCGCTGCCATTTCTCTGTCCCATTGCGAGGCTTCACCAGGCAGCCCCAACCTCCCCCCACCCCCCAATACGTGAATTTCCATGTGCCGAATTGCTGATGGGAACAGTCTGAGTCTCGAATAAATGAAATAATTTTCACAGACGTGCCGAGCAGCTTGTGGGCAGAGAAACCCGCTTCTCATACGACGGAGAGAGTCGTTTGGGATGACTGAAAGAAAATGCCGGGTAATGCCACCCTCTCTGTTTGGTAATTATTCCAGTTTGCCTCCCCAGCCCCACATCACATGCTTATTTGTTTTGTCGTTTGATTCCAGTGTAAGCAGAAGAGCTGGGGCCTGTTCCATGAAGCAGGGTTTCTTGCTTAGCCGGATAACTTGTTGGATTTAAGGTAGTCTGGGGTAAATGTAAGTGAACAAAGATAAAGGCTATTTAGCCCAGACTACCTTAACTGAAATCCGACAACTTATCCGGCTAAGCAAGAAATCCTGCTTCGTGAAACAGGCCTCTGGTGTGGGAATGGAGTCTATTGTCTAAGACGTGTCCACTCTCAATTGAAAGAGGTTTATTTTCCTTTCCTTGAATCTACTCATTCATCCGACGCTTTTAGCCAAAGTGCCTTATAGTCAAGGGTAAGGCTATAATGCATGTGTGCCTCCCTGTTTTTGAACTCATGACCTCTCTATTGTCCGCACCTTGTTTTTCTTGTTGAGCTGCATGAGTCTCTTCTGTGATGTATTTTCTCAGCCTGTATTGTGAAGCGGGAATTAGCAGTGAAACATCTCGGTTTCTGCTGAGCGTTTGCAGGCTGCTTGTTTTGGTTTCGCTGTCTTAAGCTTGAATTCTCAAACAGATGGTTTAGTCCCCCCCCCCCCCCCGGTTGTCTGAATGTGAACCAGTGAATGGGAGTAATGCCTGGGCAGAAGTCAAATGACTGGGGGTGTTATGCTGTGTTATTCCAGGAATTATATTATGTAGGAGAACGTGCTTGGGGCAGAGCGATCGGGAGAAGCCGGCAGAGATGTGGGGAGTCGATCATCCTGAGGCGTTGTTACCGTCAATTTGCACGGCTGCTGCTGATTTACACGCTACGACGCTAACATCTGTGTCGGGCTGCTGGTAACGACGGCTTTATGTTCAGCTGATTTAATGTATTTAGGAGGCCGGAGGGACAAGAGCGGGGGTCGCGGTGACTTGGGAGGGAGCAGGCCGCAGGGTGCGGGAGAGCATGTGAGGCCGTAAGACGGTGCGTCAGTGAGGTGAAGTCGTGAGACTCATGCTGGGGCGGCCTGCTCTCCTTGTCCGAGCTCCTTAAAGGAAGCTCTTGACGGAAACACGAGGTCGTGCCGGGAGTTGGTGAATCGACCGCGTTTCTGACAGTTGACGTGATTGATAGCGAAATGATGCTGAACGTGAATGGCGAACGAGCTCAGCTGTAGTGACCTGCCGCTCCGCAGGCGGGGAAAAGAGGTGACGACCCACTCGCGGCTCAGAGACGAACGAGGGTTTATTGAATTAAAGAACTCTGGGGGACGGCTCGAAATAACAGGACCACGAGGGGTCAAAACAAAACCAGGAAAAAGAAACACAGATTAACAAATTCAAGAAAACTATACTAGGGAAACCAAACAGAACAACATTATCGTAGGCACCAAATACAATGACTGACCAAAGAACAAAACAAGCAAAGAAGCACTAAAATACACTGATGACTGGATCTAACGAGGATGGACAGGTACAGAACATATGAGAAATCGACCAATCACAAGGTGCAGGACAATGAGCAACAGATGGGCATTTAACACAGGCAATGGAAAACAGACAAGGCACAGGTGAAATAACTAATACTAATAAGCACAGAACTAAGAAACATACAAGGCCAAAAACTGAGAAAACAAGGAGATACTGCACTAGAAAAAGAAACAAGAAAACAAAGTACAACCAAAGCACAGGGGAGACAAACCTAGAACAGGAAAACTCAAAACGGAAAACAGAAAAGACTAGGAGACAAAAACAAAATAACAGATGAGACGGGCTTCAGCCGGCCTTGAACCCATGACCGCAGACTTTATGGACTCTAAACACTCAACAGGAGAAAAAAAACCTAAAGACTGACGGTGACTGTTACAGGTATTCAGGTTCTTCTAGCCACTGTGTCTCGCCTGTTTCCGGGAGCTTATCGCCCTCTGAAGCCTCATGCCAGAAAAATTCCATGCACTACCTCCCCCCCTCCCTTTGTGTATGTGATGTCATTTAGTAAAGTTTACAGGGATTCAAAAATTCATGACGGGCACCGTCCCATGTGGATGAAGGTCCTGGCAGAAGGAAAATCACCAAAATGATTTGAGGAACTTCATGAAATGTCACGTTCTCTGGGACCCAGAGTGATAAATGTTACAGCAGGCTGATTCCTAGCTGGGAAACACTGCCGCCTTAAAGAACAGACCGTCAAACTTTTATCTTGCTCCAGGGGACCCCTGCAGTCTACGAGGTGGGCTGCGTGTCCCTCTGCAAGTCTGCCTTTTGTGGGAGGATGTGTATGCATGAAAAACGTGTATGGGATTCTTTGATAGAACATGACAGGTATCCTGAAATGAAATCTTGCTTGATTGATTTTTTTCCCCCCTGTCCTATAATTCTCTCCAGTTCTGGAGACTCCGTGTACATCAGGGGCAGCCTGGCGTACAAACGAGATCCCCTTCTCCCTGCGTTCGTTTGGCTTCTGTTTGAGGGTCGAGGGTTTGAATTCCACCATGCTCTTTGCGGAGGAATTCTGGGAATTCCGGAATCTTCGCAACATTCAAAGCATTTGGAATAATGGCCGCCTCTAAATTGTGTACTCTGCGTGTGTATGCCCAGAGATAATCAGGCCCCTCTTTTATTTAGCTACGAAGCACATTAGCGGAGAATCGCGTGAAATGTCAAAGCCATCGGCGGGTACATCTGCCAAGCTGGCGGCTGTCTTCTCCACAGGCCTACAGGCCCATCCGTGAGTCATCCAGCTACCCACGCCCTGCCTCTCCGTTGGCCGCGAACCCGCCTCACGGCGCGAGTCCGGACCCAGAGATGCGCGGGAGAGAGAACGGCACCGGGCTGAACGGAAAGACTTTGAGAGGGTGACGAATACAGAAAAAAAAAATCTCAGAAAGGAAAGGAGTGTGGAGAGCATGTGGGAGGAGAAAGGAGAAAAAAGATGTATTTCCAAACTGAGATCCCTCATTGCACGGGTGTCATTTTGCCTTTGTCAGGTTGGGTTGATCTTACGCTGCTATAGATGTGGATCAGACCTTGGGTTTCTTTGTGGGTCTCGCGTGTTGGTTACGCTCACCGGGGGGCCAAGGGCAGGCCAGATGCTGAGATCTGATGATGAAGCTGGGGTGAGATGAACCGCCACCAGATTGTAAACCGGCTTGTCAAATGTATGCATGGTTCACTGGGAGATCAAGCACACAAACGGCACACACACGAGAAGGCAGGGAAGTGCATATTGGTGATGGCAGACGCCGGGGCTCCGCCGTGCCGGCGATCGCTACGGAGACACTCTGCACCAGGACTCGGCGGCCATCTTTGGCCGTGACGTGTGGGCTACTCTTCCTCTCTTCTCGGCTGCCTAGATGAGGTCTCCGTGTGCTGGCTAAACAGCGACTAGGTACCAGCCGGATCCATCCCCTGTGCCGGAACGAGGCTGCGATCCTATGGACAGACATGCGCCGTTCCTTGCGTCCTTGCTTGCATGCGGCAGTGCGACGCCCGTGGTGTGATATTGCAGATTATTCTTACAGGCATCTGCAGCCCCCCGATGCATCTGAGCAGGACCAAACCGGTGGAGTCATCCATCGCGATGACGTTGTGTTCCGCGTCGCTGTGTATTTGGTGTCCTGCTCTGCTCTGTCTGCTGACGGGGCTCTCGGTGGGTGGAGAAGCTGGGCTTAATTCCTATAGATTCGAGCTCTTGATCTCAATCCAGATTATGGGATGAACTGTCAGCGATAGATGTGCTTCAAATTAAATAAAATGAAATGCAGAATGAAATAAAAAATGAAATGATGCTTTATTTGCCTTTTGCACAAGTATGAGTGCAATTACACTGAAATGCTCCTTTTAGCATATCCCATCATGCTCTCCTTTGCTCTCTCTCTCTCTCTCACACACACACACACACACACACACACACACACACACACACATACACACAGAGGTTTGTAATTATCTTTGTGGGGACTTTCCAATCATTTCTATGGGGAATAACGCTAATCCCAACATGACGACCTTAACCCCTACCCAGCCCTAACCTTAACCATAAGTAACCAAACAAAATCCTGTGTGGGAACCTTGGACCAAGCACAGGTAACCCCAAAATCCGAGTACGACAGCCGGCATCTCTGTCCATCCTCTCCCATCCGTCTAGAGTTTACCTCCAAGCTTGTCCGCTCGCCTGACCTCCCCCAACATTCTGCATCCCTTTTCTCCTGACACCTGCTATCTCTGCTGCCTGAGAAGCAGTCAACACTGCTGGACACACATATTCCCCAGCGATTCACCTTTACCAGCAGATATGGAAATCAGCCCAGGGATTACCTGTGTGCAGAGCCCAGGGAGATTTGTGAGGGAGCAGGTGATGAGAGGGGGAGAGAGAGAGAGAGAGAGAGAGAGAGAGGATGGAAAATGTCTTCCAAGGTCTTGGAAACTGCTACTTAATGCTTAGATTTAACACAGGCAATAACAGCTTTATTATAAAATTAAACTTCTCTCGTCTCTCCTGTAGTCTGTAATGGCCTAATGTTTGCCGTTCTTTCAGCAGAAGACCTTCGGGTCTGTAGAGCAGAATCGGTGACACCCTTCATATTAAATACTGTTTAGTTTATTCCCCTGAAATCCAGCTTTTAATGTTGTTCATCAGGCTTACATTTACACTAAACAGCGCACTTCATTTCCTGTCAATAATAAAACTACCGGTTTTTTTTGCTCCCTGGTGTGCGTTGGTTCTCGGCTGCCCTTGGCTCGTACACTGGGCCTTGACTCTTTTGTATGTAATGTTTTTCTTTTGACTGATATTGCCTTCTGGCAGCTCTTGTATCCCCACCATGCTGCGGATTGTTCTTTCATCCCGTTTGGTTTAGATGTCAGTGACCTTTTGGTTTGAACATGGCAGCACCTGCAAGTTTAAATCCCACCCCTGCTCTGTCTGTATTGGTCTGTCCTGTATTCCCAAAACATGCAGCTAAGGGCACTGTGCGGCTAAACAGGATAGGAAGGTTGTTGGTTCAAGGCCCTTAACCTCCACATTCTCCAGTGTTCTTGCACCCAGGAGGCCTGTAATTCCCCCCCCCCCCCTTCCAGATATGTTTTACTCTTTCAGTGACAGAGGAATATTTCAGACATGCTGTTTTTAATGTGTGAATTTAAACATCCTAATTGCCTGTAATACTAATGTCCTTCAGCTCCCGGTACAATGTCACTGCAAAGCTGGAAAACACTGCAACGTACAATGTCACTGCAAAACTGGAAAACATTCTTTGTAGATCTGAAATAAAAGCTCCAGTTTTATCTAAATAGCAAATTAGAAATTAGACTCCATCCAAATGTTTTCTATTTGTGTGAAGTGATTTAACAAAGATATCTGGTCTGAAGTCTTAGGCACAGCAATTAAATTTGTCCTTGTATCTATAAATAATGACCTAAGATGATAGCATGAATACAGAACAGTGCCATAGTGGGAACTCAAAGCGCACTCGTCATCGGGCAGGTGTTGATTTAACAAAAAAAAATCAGTAGCCTAGTTATGCCAATAAAGGGAGTTAAAAATATGTAGATTTTCGTGCTTGTATCTGAATAAGGTCTTTAAATGACGGGTATGAAAAAGGCGTACAACAGTGACGGTGAAACACCTTGACAGCTTTTTTTGTACAGCTGGGGTGGGTATGCGTGTTTGATTATGAGGAGGTTGGCGGGTCTGATAATCGCTAGAACCGATCACAAAATAGCACCTAAATGCTCGTATTTTTAGGTTTAAATCATTAATGAAATCATTTCTGCTTCGGGTGGGAGATGACGGATTATATTAACTAAGCTGCAAAGCTGACGGGATGTCAAGGATTTCAATTTCTGCAATTAATTTGGAGGAAAGTCAGCTGGGAGGATGGCGGCGGTTGTTTCTTGGGCGCTGCGAACAGCGGCGGAGACGCTCCGTCGCGTCGCGAGTGACCGCACCGGAGCGATCGGCGTCCGAGAGACGGCGCACCAGCCTCGGGCTCTGTTGTCTCTCTCTTCTGATCCCCCAGGTCGCGTCCGCGGTCGCTGTGCAATTTGTGGCTCAGTCGAGCCTGTGACCGATTGCATTGTATGAAACGCATAAACGCGCCTGTGTGTCCAACCGCTTCTCTGATGGGGGACAGTAGCTCAGCGTGATGCCCCGACCACCACAGACCTCCAGCACGGTTACGAATATGATTTCCCCACCTTGCTGTGTGCGTGTGTCGGGGGGGTCAGACATGTATTACAGACCCGGGGCCAGTACTACGAAGCGGGGTTACTGGCTTATCGGGGTAACTTGTCGGATTTAAGGTACCACAGTTTAAAAGGACTTCATATTCGTTCTCTTACATTTTGCCCAGACTACCTTAAATCCGACAAGTTACCCCAAAAAGACAGTAACCCCGCTTCGTAGTACAGGCCCCAGATGCCCCCACAATGTGATAAAAACCTGTTATTTTGACATTGTGGGAACCATTGTTTTTGGAATCAAAAAACTAAAAATGCCGAAAGACTTCTATTTTGTTTGGCTACTTATGGTTGGGGTTAGGGCTGGGAAGGGGTTAAGGCTGTCATTGTTGAGATTAGGGTTTTGCCCATAAAAATGAATGGACGGTCCCCACAAAGATATGAGTAGAGGTTTGTGTGTGTGTGTGGGGGGTGTATGTGTTTCTTCTGGGTGCACCGGTTTTCTCCCCCAGTCCAAAAACATGCAGTTAAGGTGATGTGTCTCTGGGTGTATTTGACCTGCATCGCCTAACGTCAAACACTCCTTGGATGGTCCATCCTTTTCCTCCTAGTCACTATACTCCCACCAGAAAAAGCAATTTCCACTTTTAAATCAAATATTTGAATTGAATGTATTTTCGATGTTTTAGAAACAGCGGGATCTGCATCATGATTAAGATTCACAATTTGCTAATTGCAAAAAGTTAATGACATCAACAGATTTCTCTTTGAGTTAAAAAAAAGCTGCAGCTTAGGGAAAAAAAGTTTCGTTTAGTTTAAACAAAATAAAAGAATCTCACTTTAGATCATAATTGAATTCCTTTCATCAGCCAATCTAGGACACATGAATTCTGAGCTACAGTGAGTTTCCTCTATAATGTAACAAAAAAAGTGCAATTGCTTTGAGGATTGCTGTTTGATACCTTGTATAAGATCTGATAAGAACTCTACTGGTCTCAGGGTGACAAACAAATGTATATAGTATACAGCAGAATATGCTGAAAAGTGGAAAGTTCAGGTCCAGAAAGTACAAATCCAGACTAAGGTTTTGTTTCAACCAGCTAGTTGAGTACTCTGTGACTATGACTGTTTATATGTGGCTGGTTGGTTGGAGCAAAATCCTGGTCTGGATTTGTACTTTCTGAACCTGAACTTTTCAACCACTGTTGAAAAAGCATATTGATGAGATACATAGTTCAATATGTATCTGGTACCTGAATACTTGCAGTTTTAAACTTATCACCTCGGTACTGGAAAACAAGCAATGCTGTTGGTCAGTCTGGCAGAGAAAGTCTCAGTTTGTGTACCTATAGACAGCAGTAACAAAGGTAAGCATCCGCTTACCGTGGCTTTGTGCAGACTGTACGGTTTGTACCATAGCAAAATGTTCCTTAAGTTGCTGTACAGGTTGTTGTTACTTTATGTAATTGGGTGTAACTGGTTTGAAGCCAGGGGGAGCAGATAATTAGATGATTATCGCTGTGCCCCCGTACCTCCAGGCTTGTGGGTTTGCTTGCCAGCGTCAGATCTGTGTCTGCATACTTTGCATATTCTCCGCATGTTGCCCTGGGCCTCCACTGCGTACTCTTACTTCCTCCCGCGGTGATTAAACGAACCCGTGTCTCTAAATTGCCCTTAATCCGCGGTAGTGTGTAGGCTTTGTGCGGACTGCACCGTTATCCCATCTGACCTCCTGCCCTGGGCTTCTTGGAAGAAGATCCAGACTCAAAGTGACCCGGTACTACGGTGTTTCCCAATCCGGTCCTTGGGGACCCACAGCCGGTCCGTGTTTTTGCTCCTTCTGAGCTCCCTGTCAGACAGTCCATATACCGGGAGCTGGGAGGGAGCAAAGACGTGGAACGGTCTGTGGGTCCCCAAGATGCTGGATCATTTCTTCATCCCCGTCAGCTCTTCTTCACCGTATCCTCTGAAAACTTGTCATACCGTAATGTTGTCTTTCACCTGCGTTTTGGCGGGAACCACTGTGTAAATCCCGTTACCTTTTACAAATGACCCAGTTGTGAAGGGAAACATCCAGTCTGTAAAGAGGAAAATCCACTCGCCTTCCAGGTCTCACAGGACTGGGCCCTAGACATCAGTAAACCTACAACCTGTCCCCCGGCCGTTGAATAAGCGACTTCTCTAATTGCCGTAATATTCATAATCCCCCCCCCCTCCCTCTATCCCTGACACTCACATTATGCCCATTGTCTGTCTATGAATATTCAATTACACATCACACAGATCGAGTGGGTTTTTAAAGCGATCGTCACCTCATTTTTTTTGTATGTATTTTTAATGGTTAGTTCATTCTGTATAAACATTCCCCAGACCGCCCCCCCCCCCCCCCCCCCAAAGGAATGGCCTTGCTCTAAAATGATGAGGCTTTTTGCTCTTAATGCTGTGGTTTGCTTTTCAGACCTTCTTTGTAAAAGGCACTAGCTAATTCTCAGCACGTCTCACTGTGCCCTGAGTGAAGCAGCCGCGGTGGGAAACTCTCACTTCCCCCGTTCCCCGTGCCGCGTCGTGATGCTGGTCGTGGGTGCAGTGTGTGGCACAGCGGGTTAGGATGCTGTGTCTGTGATCGCATCTCTGGGTTGGCATAGTGATTTCGCCGTTGGGCACCTCGGCGAGACCGTTAATCCCTCGTTGCTCTGGGGTCCGTTTGACCCGGCTTTCTCAAAAAAATGTTTAGCTTTGGCTAAAACCGTCTGCTAAAATAAATAAAATGTGTGCTGCCCAGGGCCTTGTACTGTGGCCGTCTGTGCCCTGCTGTTTGAAGGTGCCCGGATGTGATTCTCCTAGCAGACAGGATAATCCTACCAGAAACCTACGGCACGTCTCACTTGACGGATGCTCCTATCAGTCCGGAGCCGGCTGCTGTCTGCCGCATCTGTCAGCACCTGCAGACTCACCTCAACATGGCGGCAGATTTCCCCCACCCCGGCTCTGCTGCAGATTCACGCTGAAAGGGATGGAAGCAGGGGGCGATTCTAGGATTTTAATGTGGGAGGCATAAGAGGGACCATTAGCCAATGATATGTTTTGAATATCGGTGAGTGATGGGAGGGGCCACTCCTGAAGGCCAGTTGGCTTTCAGCTGGGGCCAGTGCCCCTATGGCCCCTCCCCTCAATTGAATTCTTTCTTTTTCCACCTGCTTGCCGTGACTCACATCTTCATTCCCCTCCCCAGCGAAACTGTTTGCTATCATCTCAGAACGGCAGCTTCTCTGTGACGCCAGTTAAGCTGTGACCACACCCCTGGTTTTATTTCACTGGAGCACAGTGTTGTTCACTGCCGAGGCAGTTGGTTTGCCCTCCCCCCATTTTTGAAATTGTAAACAAATTTTAAACAATTAAAAATTTCAAAATATCAGTCAGTATTTGGGCCAGTACAGGCACAACTGGGCATTCTGCTGTCTAGTATGGAACTCCAGAAGGGTCATAAATGCCTCGACTGACACGTTGTCTTAAGCGCACATGCAAAAATGTGCCAAACATGCGTACTTTTCATCTTAAGTATGTGGAAATTACGTGGCGTCAAGGTGCTTTTACCGTGTCAAGAACGACAGGTCAATTGTAAATTAAGTATGATGAGTTGTTTACTAAATGACAGATAATTTACATAGAAGAGAATATAAGTGACTGAATCTTTACATAATCTTTTCATGACTATTCATTCCTGAATTATAATGTGTACGTGTGTTTGCTTAATGTCCTGATGCCGTCAGGTGTGAAGCGTCTGAGGTTGATATTTAGTCGCTAGGAGGGAGTATGCGCTTGTTTTCCAGCTCACAGCAGGGGGCGCTCTGACACGAGCAGCACGGCAGTTCAGTACTAGCGGTGGGGGGGGGGACTGAGCTGTCAGTGGCTCAGCAGGGGGAGCCGTGACAGCGTAGCATCTCACCTGCTTCCTCCCCGCCCGTCGCGGTACGAGTCGGTTTCGGAAACAGGCGGCAGTGAGCGGGAAAGTTGAAGCTCGGGAAGTAGCGGCGGCTCGTGGTTCTCCACCAGGTGGCTTCAGATGGTCTGGAAGGCTGTTATGTCTTCTGAGGACTTCCAGATCTTTCCGTGGATGTGCCGGGCCGCTACATTCTGTTCCTCGCGCTGACTGTACAGGCGGCTCTCGAGCGCCGTTGGCTCTCGGTACGGTCTAGCCGTCACCAGGGACGTGATCTGGTGCTGCGGTAGCCAGAGCTGTTTGGCGTGATTGAGAGGTAATAATTCTTTGGCCACAGGCCCCAGGGGGCGCCGACTGCGTTGGCGGGGAAGGGTGGATGGGTGGGGTGGGGGGAGGCTGGAAAGATTGATTTGCCGCATATCTATTGAGCCAGGTAACAGCCGGCTGATGGCACATTTGTCAGCCCGGTTGCCCCGGGAAACGGGGGGAGGCCAGTGGGGAGTATTTGAAAACCGCGGGCTGGAAGGATCTAGAGTGGCGGTTTAGTGGCGCGTTCGGGTTCCTGCGGACGCCCAGCCGGCGCGGCAGCCGCGGGGTTCAGGCTACCCGCGGCCCCCCCCCGGAACCGGACCAGCCTAATTACCGTTCAGAGCCATTTGTGCTTTTGGCATCTCCGTGTCATTCTGTATTACCCCCACCCCGGTGGCAGGGGGCACCAGAGACATTAAGAAATACGCTTCGGTACCTCAAATCTCCATAAAAATCCACCGTTGTGCATGTAAAAAAGTGGGTTTAGTAAATATCCAGCAGAACTAAAAGGCTTTGTCTCTATTTCTCCCCGGCAAGGGTGGACACACAAGGAGCATTTATATTCTGTAGTTTTACGGTGAATAACAGCCCTCCCTGTAACGTGCTGGGAGCATAGCTCCCTGAGAATGAGCTTCAAGGTGACGTTTCATTAGTCAGGGGACAAACGAGGCTTTGGGGCCGGTGGTGGGCGGGGCCTACTCATTTTAGTGTGATTTGTGGGCGGAGCCTCTGTTTTAGTTGGGTTTGTGGGTGGGGCCACTTCTTTTATACAAGGTTTGTGGGCGGCTGTCAGTGTTGACGTGTTACATCGCTGTGAAATAACAAGCCATTTCTCACAGCCGGCTGGTTTGGGGAGGGTTGGTAACCGTGGTGAAGTTTTGGGGGCGGGGGGGCAGACAAGAGTAGGGGAAGCAGACCGCAATTAATTAAAGAAGATTTCGATCACTTCAAGGAGAACGGACTATCCTCGGACTTTGGGCATTGAGAAGACAAATCTGACTCACCTTAACCAATTGCCTCATCAGTAGTCTGTGAGGTTTTTATACCTGGTTAGCTATCGACCTCCATTGATACCGCTGACCCACAGGCTAACAAGCTAGCGGCTGGTAGACTGACTATTTATATTTTTCTCCATGTTACACTTACAGTAATGAACTGGAAGGAGCAGCGCTTGCGAGTGTCGAATAGAAAACCAAGGCGTTGGTGCAAATGAGTAAAAATCTGATTATCTGGCTGGCTGACTGATCCTTATGATGCCTCTTTTCTAACTGACTGTAAGATAAGAGAAAAGATAAAAAAGGCTCTGTTGTCATCGTACTTCCATATGATGAAATTTCGTCAACGTCTCTTCCTTTCGCAGCCCTAGTGAAGACCATAAACTGTATAAAAATGAAGATATAGACACAGGAAAGGATAAAGAAGTTAAGCAGAGGATTCTATAAATACGCAGTGAAATAAGTTACAAGTTGTGCTATTTGCACCTGTATTTACAATTTAACCATTTACAATATTTCCTGGAAAGCGATATGTTGGTCTGTTTGTGTCGGGGGGGGAAATAGACACGTACCAAGATGGTGGCACCTGTAGAGGCGCGGCTTGTCTGTAATGACTGTAAATGACTGTAGATCGCAGTGCTTACCTTTCCCTCTGCTTCACGTTGGGTAGCCCACAGAATCCAGACCAAGATTTTGTTTCTACCACCCGGTTGAGTTCTCTGTGACTGTGAGTCTTTATGCTCAACTGGTTGGCAAAAACAAAATCTTGGTCTGGATTTTTACTTTCTGGACCTGAACTGCCCAGCACTGCTCCTCTGCGCCTGCTTGTCCTGGCGGCCGCTGTGGCCTGCCTCCCCATTGGCTTACTGTTGGCTCAGGAGCCTGTCTCTGATTGGAGGATATGTGCTCTAGTCACACGCATCGCTTTCTACATTGCATGACTAGCTTTGGGGACATGGTGCATAGCGTGTGGAAGGCGTGTGAAAGGAGGATCATTCATGTAAAACAACATGCTTTCAAGGGCTTTTTTCTGCCCTGTGCAATCTGATGTCAATTTATTTATAATGTAATCTTATTCGATGAGCATAACATTTAATTTGGGCGAGATTTAGCATTGATCTCACCCTTGAAGGGGCTCACTGGGGGACCTGCCCTGAACTGGCTACACTCCGTGTTTAATTTTAACCACCCCTCCCCCCCCCCAAGTGAGTGGTTTTGTGACTCTTGGGCAGTAGGTCGCGTTGTAATGAACCGGACCTTTAATCCAGAGCAGGATTGTGGGCCAAAGGATATCTGAACTTTTTCCATAATAAAGAGCCCATTCCGTAATGAAGACCGAAGCATTCAAAGAGAGCAGCTGCTCTGATCGTCTCTCACTTTAACCTATTAGTGGATTTTAATGCTGGACTTTCATATATTAATTCCTCTTTAAAAACGGTAATGTTGAAGGAACATTCCTCTTTGTCAGAGGACATCAGACGTGACCCAGTCGGTCTGTAGCCGATCTCCCACGCTCCTGCATCTCTGAAGCTCTAATTGACGGTTGTGTCACACTCGCCAGCCCTGATGGGGAGGGCAGCGGGCTTTTTACGCTGCAGGCCTGGCCTGAGGGTGATTCACTGTGTGCCCTCCCCCCCCTCGCACACACTCACACGCGCACATGCCACATTCCGGACGCTCGCTGATGGTGACAGCTCCCAGCTTCTCTATGGGTAGCGGCAGCTATATGTCAGCTTTGACACCAGGGGGCGCACTGGTCACTGACCCACAAGGGGAGGGCGAGGAGACAATCTGCTCTGGTCAAACTGTCACTGGGCCCTGGCGCTCTCGAGCCGCACTGCTGTGTTTCACCACTGTTGAAGCTCCGCCTTTTCCATCTGCTGATGCTCCGCCTTTTCCCTCTGCTGAGGCTCCGCCTTTTCCCTCTGCTGAGGCTCCGCCTTTTCCATCTGCTGATGCTCCGCCTTTTCCCTCTGCTGAGGCTCCGCCTTTTCCCTCTGCTGAGGCTCCGCCTTTTCCCTCTGCTGAGGCTCCGCCTTTTCCATCTGCTGATGCTCCGCCTTTTCCCTCTGCTGATGCTCCGCCTTTTCCCTCTGCTGATGCTCCGCCTTTTCCCTCTGCTGAGGCTCCGCCTTTTCCCTCTGCTGAGGCTCCGCCTTTTCCCTCTGATGCCTCGATGCTCCACGCCGCTTCCTTTTCATTTCCATCTGCTTTTTTATTTATTACTTTTAACCAAATCCTGACTGTCTCTTCCTCCACCTGCCAGACAGACGTGGCACCTCGATGGGTTGACCCTCCCCCCCCCCTATTCCGGTGGCGGGGGGGGATTCTCAAACCATGCACAGTGCACATGGCCGCCACAGTGTGATTAACTGTATGCCTGTTTTCCTTTCCAGCTGATGCTGCGGCCTGTTTCCAGAAGCAAGGTAACCCCAAAAGGGTCGATTTGTTTGAAGCCTCAGTCCCGCACCCGTCCAACCCCCCCTATATGTCGCATGGTTATTGGACAGGGAGATTCTTAACAGTCCCTCCCCACCCCATCTTCAAGGCTGACCATAAGGGGGGAGGAAAGGGATGTATTTTAGGGCCCAAACACTAGAGGGAGCCCAAGAGAGCTTAGCATGAAGATAACCACAGAATCAAAAGTTTGTTAAAACTGTTAAAGGGGCCCTATTATGCTCTTCCGAATGTTCCATTTTCTTTAGTGTATTATATAGCCGTTTCCGCATATAAAAGTTCTGCAAAGTGTTAAAGCCCAATGCATGCACCAAAGGAGAGAACTCTCACCACAGAAACCACTCATCTCTAATCTGCCTGAAACGCCTCGTTGGAATTCCAGCCCTTACATCCGTGACATGGTGAGGTCACCTCATAACAGAATCCTTATTGGCCACCTACCTGCAAGGATCTGACTGCAGACTACAAGGCAGGCAGTATAGGGTAAGGTGACCAATCAGAGCACACTGAGCTCATCAGGGGCGGTGCTTATAGCTCTAACAGGGCATTTCAGGCACAGACATATATGTATATGTAAATAGAGATATGCAGTATGAGAAAAATGGTGTGTTTTTGGAAAACTGAATGAAGCATGTAAATCTATTCAAGTAGCACCCACAAATCACATTATGAACACTGAAAATTAGCGTAATAGGGCCCCTTGACAACAGATTGAAATACACATTTACAATTTAGAATTAGAATACTTCAGGCCCATCCATTTCTTTGTGTGCCCCCCCCCCCCCCCCCCCCCAGTCAAGTAGGTTCTGTGAAGGGGTGGGCTAAAGGCACGGCGATGGCGGGAGATGGACTCCTCAGCCCCAGAACCCCCTCTTCTCTCATGTCTGTAGCTCAGGGGTCTCAAACTCCAGTCCTGGGGGGGCGGAGCCCTACACAGTTTTTGGTTCACCCTCATTTAACACACCTGATTCAGCTCCTTGTGCTAATTACCACACAACTCTTGAGCTGAATCATTTGTGGTGGAACAGGGAAAGAACTAAGCTACACAGGGCTCCGGCCCCCCAGGACTGGAGTTTGAGACCCTTGCTGTAGCTGGTCTGCTGCTTCCCCACCTGCCTAAAAAAATACAAAAAAACATAAACCAGGTTTCTGTAGCCTCACTATTATTATTATGATATGATATTATTATTATTATTATTATTATTATGTACAAGCACAACATGTTTCTTTTTCACAAACTGATACCAAAGAAACTAAAGTCTAAAATTCCACCTTCCTGTGTTTCCCCCCCCCCACCCCCACCCACGCGCACCCCCGGATTCCCCCTCTCTCCAGACGCGGAGCGTGGCGGCGGTCACTTGATCTCCACGGATGACGCGGAGTACCCGCGCGAGTACCGCACGCTGGCCAATGGCACGCGGCGCTTCTCCAACGTGGGCCTGGTGCACACGTCCGAGCACCGGCACACGGTCATCGCCGCCCAGAGCCTGGAGGCCCTCGCCGGGCTGCCCAAGGGCGACATGGAGCGCAAGCGGGACGCCTTCATGGACCACCTCAAGAACAAGTACCCGCCGCAGCACCCGCCCTCGCCCTCGCCCTCCCACGGCAGCATGCGGGGGGCGCCAGACCGCATCCGCGAGCAGGTGAGCACACCCCCCCATGTCACATCCTGCGCCGTGAAACTCCACAACCCGAAATGATTCACACTATTCCCTGGTCATTCCTCCCAGAATAATTTAAAGAATGAGGTTTTACAAACCCCACCTTAGCCAATGGCTAGTCACTATGAGCTAGCTATGGTTTTTCCCTTGATCCCCCCCCCAATATTGAAAACAGAGAGGCTGTCTAAAAGTCACAATTAATTTATTCACCCCTCCAAACTGATGCCAAGTTCCAGTGTTTATCTGGCAGGCGGGACGGTAAACTGGGTTAGCCGATAAGGTCTTTCGGAATCGGTGTATGACCTCAGGATTCACTGAATGAAGGGAGGATAAACGGAGAGGGGGGCAGCCTTCATGGGGGCTTCGTACCCGGGCTCTGCTGCCACCCCACGCCCTGCTTGACGTCTCCAGCTCCATGCAGTGCCTCTGCTCGGTGCTCCGGAGGAGGAGGAGTGGCAGCACCTCCCCTGCGCTCCTTTGGGAGCCGTGGACATTCCACATTTCGCTCCCCTGAGCAAATTTAACCTTTCGCTTTGCCGTGCACAGACTATGATTTTTATTTCTTCCTCTCCGCTTACGGTCTGTCACCCATTCATCTCTTTCTCCCTCTCTGTCTCTCTCCCTCTCACTCCCTCGCTCTGCATGGACGAGCCACCATTGTCGTACTGAAGTGCCGGGTGAGGGAGCGAGCGGGCGGGAGCAAGAGTGAGAGACAGGTGGAGTCCGTGGTTGTCACGGCAACACTTCCCTTATAAGGAGAGCCGCGATATCATATTGCAAAGGTCAGACTGGAAGGGGGAGGAATAGAACCAAAGGAGAGAGAGAGAGAGAGAGAGAGAGAGAGAGTGAGGGGGGAGAGAGAGAGAGAGAGCGAGAGAGAGAGAGAGAGGCAAACAGATGTAGAAGGAAGAGACAGTCGTGAGTCGAAGCAACAGAGAACCTGCAGCAAGGTGAAAGCACTGCGACCGGCGGAATCCAGTGTCACCGCGGCAGTGGCACTGCGCTCGGCGGGAATGGAGGGAGGAGGAGGAGGGAACGAGACCAGGGTGGGGAGGAGCCGGGACCGGATGAACCAGTCAGTTAGCTAGTTAATTAGCGACAGCGTGGTGCGCTCGCTCATCGGCAAGGGGGGATTTCTGAACGCATTTGCCGGAAGCTTCCAGCGCAGGATCGGCGCCGGCGACGCTGCGGCACGTGCGATAGGCTCGCGTGAGGAGCCGCATCCGGACGCTGGCGTAGCGGGAGGAGAGTCCATGGGGGAGTTCTGGGACATGTGGACAGAAGGTGAGACGCACCCCCATGACCCCCATAACCCAAGCTGGCATTCTGCATGCCTTTTCCCGCGTTTTCTGCTGCTACAGCTGTCTTGGGTCCCCTGGTGCAGGATCAGCTGCGGGAGGGTGGGTGAGTGAATCGGGAGATGCAGAACCGTTACAGGCGGAGAGAGAGAGAGAGAGGGAGGGAGAGAGAGGGAGGGAGGGAGAGGGAGGGCGGGGATTGTCGCTTGCTTGGCATGCGGGTCAGGTACCACGCTGCTCTGTCTCTCCCCGCTCTCGCCACACGCTCCCGTCCCCCGGGGGGGGCGGGGGGGGGGGGGGGGTAGGGGTGGCTCAGATGCTCCTCAGCTCAGTCGGCGGCGCCGAAGACGTCAGGCATCCTGAGTCCCGGCCCGCGTCGCTGAAGCTTCAAAGTGCAGAGCTGTAGTCCCACCGCCGGTCGGGGTCCAGAGTTACGTCACCCGTGCTCGTGTGCTGTGTACCGTGAATGCCGTTCAGCGGTGCCGATATCTGCTGTTTACGTCAAGCAAGTAAAACCATGTGGCAGGTCAGGCTGGGATGGATGAATAGCTGCACCCCCCCATGGCCTTGGCGGAGTGGATTTGAGCCCAACATGACAATAAGCAAAGAACGGAAATTAATTTCTGGCTTTTTGGACGGTACAAAAACATCCCACTGAAACATCAGAGGTGGAGGTGAACAGAGGTCCCAGAACCAGCCTCAAATAGTTACTGGGGACAAAGAAAAACGAAAGAGGCGTACCTGTATCTACCTGTATGTACCTGTATGTACCTGTATGTACCTGTATCTACCTGTATGCACTGCCAGCAGCTGGGTACAGGTGCGTGTAAACGATGCAAATTACCCTGGTCACCTGAGTCTGAAAGCCCACCTCACCCCCACACCTGATTTTGGCTGAAAGCAGTATCAAGCCACCATATAAGGTGTTACCCCTTTGCTCCATTTGGGAAGGCAGCTGAGTCCATATGAGAGGAATACTGCATATAAGGAGTGAAGTTACTGTATTGTGCTGAAATTGTATAGAACATGTTTCTGGGGGCAGGTGGCCAGAGGAAGCTTGGATATGAAGGGCTTGGTCATGGAGGGGACCCTATTTCCATGTATTTGTATATCCTTAACTGGAATTTCTCCAGTGAGGTAATCAGACGTCATTCTGTATAATGGCATGTGCTGTAATTCAGTAAGTAAATGTAGCATAACAGCTTTTAAGGGTCAGTTTTGTTTAATAATAAGACTCATGCTCAGGTTGTGATCAGAAGGTCACCGGTTCGAATCCTGGGGTCAGCAGACAGATGGCACCTTGGGCCCTTGGGCCCTTAAGAAAGGCCCTTAACTCCAAATTGCTGCAGGCACTGGCTTGCCCTCCTTAAAAAGAATTGTCAGTCACTTTGGGATAAAGCTGCTAAATAAAATGAATAATATACTGTATGGGAGCAGAGTGGCTATGATGAAGATCCGGGCTGGGATCTCAAAGTGGGGCTGGGGGAACAGGGCAACAGCCTGGGCATCCTGGGTCCAGACGGCAAGATGGGGGCGGGGGATTTTCGGAGCATATGGCCGGTGTGGGACGAGAGCCGGATCCCTGTGAGACGTGGGAGCGGCGAGTGGGTTTTTGCACACGGTGAAATGCAGACACGTGGGTCTCCATGAAGGCGAGATGGGGGCGTGGCCTCCCGTGTGGACACGCCCCCTCTGTAATCAGAAGCTAAACAAAGCTCATGACCTCACACACACCCACAGGTCCAAACAAACACACCTGCGCTTGCAAGGCGCAGGCAAACGAGAACACGTCTTTGAAACAGGTCAGCTCTCCGCTTCCCTTAATGTTGCACACACATATCGATTCTTCCTTAATACTTCAGTATATGATATCATTGGAATATAGAAATTTTGACTCTGTCTAGGCTGGCTATCCCATGTCAGTCTGTGTCAGCAACCAAGCCTGACTCTGCTAGGATTATTTTTCAGGTGCAGTTAAACTGAAAAGTAACTGTGTTTATTTGCTGGTAATCCTCAGTAAAGATGTAGGTGTTGAGCTTAAGGTGTGCGTATTTAAGGCGCTAGCACAACACAGAGGGTGATGCCAGAGTTGATTTCAACAGGAAGCTCTGGTGAACTTTGGCCTCTTGGCACATGGTTGGCTGTGGAAAAACCCGGATAAATTATACCTGTAAACAATGAAAACCAGACAGAGTGGAAACATTTCTTCTTCAAAAAAAACATTCTACGAATGTTACTATGTAATACTGTTTATCTTACTGTATTATATGCTGCATTATATTATTGCTGTTTGTTTGTTAAAACGTAGGAAATGTAGGGTGAAGAATTGCTTACATGCTATGGTTGTAATGAGCGTAATTTATCCGTTTTAACAGTAGTCAAATTTGAAATGTTTCCAGTAAACCCTCTTACAGTAATGATAAGATAAATATTCTTCTAGCCAGGTTCTTCACAGACCTGTGTGGCATTTTTAATTTTTTTTCCCCTCTGTGCATTTCACTTAAGACACGCATGAAAGCTTTCATTTTTAAATTTGGGAATAGCTTGGAAACAATATTTAAATATATTTCCTCCCATGCTGAACATTCATCACAGTTTCTAAGTTCTTGTGACTTGCGTGACTCGGGAATCGTGCCCGCTAACTCTGTCACGCCAAAGCTGACAAGCGTGGGGAAACATTAGTTGGTATCCTAGGTAACCTTTGTTACTCTTAATACGCTGAACATCCTTTATTAATGAGTACATACTGTTCATTAGAGCATCTTTTATTGCATATGACGGTCCTGGAAATTTGTGTCTGCAGGACCTGCAAACAGGTCCTCTTGTGTTTGCGTTAACTTGTTTTCACTCCGCTCGGTTGTCATTGTTGTGAAACGTAGCACTGTGACCTCCAACTAAAAGCTTTTGTTTCACTTGTGTAAGGTGAAATAAGACCCGAGTGAATTGTGGGAGTCAGTGGGTAGCATTGTTGCCTTGCAGATGGCTGGGGGTTTGTTTGGGTTACATTTACAGGGTGACTCTGCATTCTTTTCAAATGCTGTAGGGTTCAGCTCATCTCTCGGTCTAAACTGCCTCAAGTTATTCAGCGGATGGTGTTGATAGTTCAGAGGTCTAGAGCTCTTCTACATTTGCGTATTGTCACGCTAGACTCGCTAACATAAGGAGGCAAATTGGACCTGTTTTGTCTTTTGGATGCCATGAAAAAAACCTGAAATAAGCGTGAGGGATCAAAGCAGATCCGGAAAATTGTTTTACAAAAATCTGAATTCATTTTTTCCCCCGCTCCACACAACAGGCTGAGGATAGGCGGTACGTTCTACCAGCTTCCTGCAGAATCTGTGGTATCCAGAAGAAGATTTATAGTAGAAGAATAAAGCTGAGGTTAACCTTGGCAGCCTTTACCCTCACCGTTACACTTGTCTTTAGTTTTATATCACTCCCGCCTTCCCCAAGTGGTGCTTTGATTGTTGGATGGTTGGTGTCGAGATCAGCACGCATGTCAGGGTGAGGGAGCACGTGCGATGGGGAACGTCCATGAACCACGCCAACGTTTCATGGGCCCAGATCTGTGCAATTCCACTTGTTGCTGAATCTGAGTGCAAGTCGACTCTGGACGAGTCCACTTGAAATGATGGTGGGGGTGGCCGGGGTTTGGCTGTGATTTGGATAGTGGCTTTAGAGCAGTGATTCTCAAGTGGTTTAGCCCTCAGGAGCCATTTTTACCTTGATCATCAAGTCACGATAAAGAACTTTTATATGTATAAGTAAAAAATTCACACACACGCATATATGCAGGTAATTTTTTTAACCATACATCCCACAACCCGCTGCAAATGGACTCCACCAGTAGAGAAACAGCGGCTTAGAGAGCGCAGCGAGTACGGCACCATCAACACAGTAATAACTACAGTGATTAAGAATGAAGAATGATGGCCGTAAACTGTGTGCGCTCCCAGCTGTGCGACGCAAATCTCGTAAATGCGCTGTCGCTTAGGGGTGGCGGCGGGGGGGCAGGGGGATGTTGGGGGGGGGGGGTGTGCTCGGTATTCTCCACGCCATCCTGGCTCTGTCGCAAAAGAGCTTGGTAATGTTAGCTGGTGAGGTGGACCAACCGAATCTGACATTAAACTCGATGAAGCTCTTTATTCCCCCCCCCCCCCAAGTTCTACCATTTTCTTTTCATCTGTCTCCATCCCTGTCTCTCTGATTTAATTGAAGGCCATTGTCAGACGTAGATGTGAAAATCTAACGCTCTCTCTCTTCCCCCCCCCCCCCCACTCTCTCCCCAGCCAAACTACTGGAGCTTTAAGGTCAGTGCTGTAAGTGGCAGAACTCTGTGTCTCTTTGTTTCTGTGTCTCTGTGTTTGTGTGTCTCTGTGTCTGTGTTTGTGTGTCTCTGTGTTTGTGTGTCTCTGTGTCTGTGTGTCTCTGTGTCTGTGTGTCTGTGTTTGTGTGTCTCTGTGTGTCTCTGTGTCTGTGTGTCTGTGTGTGTCTGTGTTTGTGTGTCTCTGTGTTTGTGTGTCTGTGTGTCTCTATGTCTCTGTGTCTGTGTGTCTGTGTCTCAGTGTCCACACCCCTGTCTGTCCGTCTGTGCTCGTCACTTGTACCTCCAGCATTTGAAGCTGGTTCTTTTAGGCTGGCATCTCGCCTGAGGGAATCTACTTTTTACACAAAGAGTGACAGATTCCCCATATCAGCATTTTTGGACCTTTGTAAATTCGACACCCCTGTTTTGTGTCGTGCCTCCATGTACTGTAGAACGTACCGGTCTTTAGAGCTGGGTAGTTGTGAGATTTCGTCCTCTGTGGTGTTTAGTCTTCGTGCCAGATGTTGATCTCCGAGAAGCCCCTTTGCATGCATTTCCTATACCAGTGTTTCTCATCCCGACCCTCTGGGACCCGCAGACTGTCCACATTTTTCCTCCTAAAATACTAGTGTACAGCCACAGATGCCGCAGGGTTCTTAAAATCTGGACCTGGATTGTAAATCCGGGCCTTGTTTTCACATCTCCCAGGTAGTTACTTTAAAAATGACTGATTCTGATTGGCCACAGAGGCTTCACGCCTGGCTCACAGGTAGCAGGAAAATCAGCAGTGCTCTGTTCTTGAGGACCATGATGTGAATAGTCCTGCCCTACTGTGTTCTACCCAGCACTGCCCAGAAACCTCCTTTTGGATACTGGTGTTTCCAGTGCATTTCCAGTGCACACTGAGGAGAGTTAAGACAGGCTGACTGCTAACGGACAAATTAGCTGTTAGTGAGGATTGAGAGCTCAGCAGGGCTGGCCTAGTTTGCCCTGTCTGGTCCAGATTGCCCTGTCTGAGTTAATGGCCGCTGCTCTCACGGCATCATGGCGAGGATGTAACATCCGCTAGCAGGCAGGTGTCAGTCTGGTTTGCACTGGCAAGTGTGTCGCAGCCCCTGCAATGCTGGGCCCCCTCGACACATGGTGAGGTGTGCAATCTGGGCTGTGGCCCAGCGGCAGACTGCGGAGGGGCTGTTGCACGTGTGTTACATCTCTCAAAAGGCATCCTGCTTAAAGGGGAGGTCCTTAAAACATCCGGGGACAGAAATGTGGATTAAATCTACCATCTATGAACTGCTTGTTATCACAACTAAGCCTTCCCCTTTAAAATAGAAATTCCCTGCAGTTTTGATTCTGATTGGATCTCATATTTATGCTGGTTAGAACATACACTCAGTTTCATGCAAATTTCAATCTTTATAGCAAAATGAGCTCAAGGGGAGTTCTACTTGCACAAAAATGTTCTGAGGGCAAAATGAAAAATGATTGGTTCAGAGAGATAACCAATTAGATTGTAGAGGAGGTGGGTCCAAGCAAGTAGAGGAGGCGGGACCAACAAATCAGATTTTTGTAAAACTCCCATGAGCGAAAAATTGTACGGACATAGTACCAAGATGGGTTTTGCCTTTGAATAAGAATAATAGGTATTACATTTATAATATTGGAAAATATTGGAACACATGTAGAATTGAATTTGTGTGACGCTGTAATAGTTACACACATTGATATGCGGAAGCATGCTGAAAACTTCAAAACCTCATAGCAGATGTGGATGAATGTGACACGAAAAGCAATGTCTGTAGAACTCAAAACCTCAGCTGGCCGTGGCTGCCCCATGCACATTTTGGGGAGATCATTTCCGTTCAGAGTGCCGACGGTTTTCCTGTGGATGCATCTGCAGATGGACGTCACTTTGGGCACTTTGGGTTTTTAAACCCTGCTTTTTAGATTGGAAATACTCCTTCAGTTTTAGTCAATATCGTTCCCCAGGCCAGGATCCTGTGAAATAGCATTATGAAGTCAGATAAAGAAAGTAATTTTCCCCCAATCCCTCTTTAAAAAAAATGTTCTCTGTCTGCAGGCTTGATTTTGAAGTGCTCATTGAATTTGCATATCTGATTCCTACGCATCCATTTCTATAAATATTCATCCGTCAGCCGGAGACTAATATCCAATCAGCACTGACAGGGGAGCGTTTTAGGCCCCTCCCACTGTGAATATCCATTGTTTTGGAGGTTGCCAGGGGAGATCCAGTCAGAAATACATAGTGTTCCAGCACAGTACACTATGCACTGGGTTAAGTGTCCTGTGTCACCTTAGGGTCCCTGTGGTTGTCCCTAAAAAAACAAGCACTTAATGTGACTTGTCTCAATAAAACATTTATTTGAATAAATTCAAAGCTATCCATTGATTTATCTTCTATGCTGCACATCCAGTACTGTGTGTATGCGAACCCCACACACAGAGCCAGGGTTAGGAATCAAACCCACAACGCTTTGGAAGAATAGCAACTAAGTGATGCCGTGCATTGTGGGTAAAGTGAGTGCTAGCGACTAGGGAATGATTTATTTCAGTTGGTAGGCAGATAATTTTATCTGAAGTTGCACTGAAAGCTTACAATTTTACACTTAGAAAAATACAATTCACACCCCCCCAGCCAGAACACTTCAGGGTAAGAACTTTGTCCGGCGGAGTCTCCAGGGGCTCGAATCGTTTGTCTGAAGATGAGGCGCGTGCCCGCTGTACCTGCTGCTTACCGCCCCTCCCGGGTCTGTGTGCCCCTGCCTCCTCTTCAGGTGGCTTCCAGGGAGACGCTGTGGTCCTCGTAATCCCGTCAAAGCTCCGCGGGGCCCCGTGCAGACAGGCGCACCCCCCCCCCTTCTGCCTTTCCCCCCATTATTAATGGAACGAGGGTACCCCAGCTCCCCGTGTTGGGCTGCGTTTGTGCCTAACACGGTTGGTGCGTGAGAAGCAACGCGCACCGCTGCTGAGGAGCTCTCCCTTCTCCATGGTTACCTGCAGACTCGCTTCTTCTCGCACTAGAGAGGGAAATCCAGAGCTTAGTGTGTAAGTTACGCTTCGTTCCAGTAAAATCTTGTCTGCTAGAATGAGATTGTGTGGGTGTGTGGGTGTGTGGGTGTGGGTGTGGTGGGGGGGTTGGCACTGTTACCTCACACCCAGGGGCACTGCTAGAGATTTTGAGCCTCATTGATGCACATTATGTTGGGCCCCCAACCCAAACCAATTCAGTTGTCATCCAGATTTTCTTAGGGTCCCTGTCATTCAGACCAGGATTTTGTTTGTCAACTAATTCAGTACTCCGTGTCTGTAAGACTGTAATACTCAACAGGTAGGTTGCAACAAAATCTCGGTCTGGATTTTTACTTCCTAGACCTGAATTATCCCCCTCAGCCTGTAATTCGGGGATCTGGATTGCACGATTGTTTGGTTCAATTATGCTGGGATTTGTGAGTGAGCAAAAACATGGACTGGCTTGAGTTCTCCTAGGATTGGCTTGAGAAACTCCTGTAGACCAGCGTTTCCCAACCCAGTTCTCAGGGACCCCAGATGCTCCTCGTCTCTGCTGCTGAAGACCAGCTTAAGAAACAAGGGCGCAGCTCATCCTTTAGCTCCACCTGTCCATCCTCATTCAGAAGGGGCCAGTCGGCAGGTTGGGTGAGACTGGCGCCTAGGTGTCGCGTGACCTTTACCCCCGTGGATGCGCAGAAGCGGCATATACAAGCACCTCGATTTACAGCTGCCATCAGGGAGCTAGAAATCGTCTAGCATGTGGGCCAAATCGATGGCAACGTTTTATCTACCCCACGGGTGTGGGATGATTCATGCCAGCCATTATTAAATCCCTCTGTTAAGACAAGCAAGGGGTCCATGACGGCTGAGGGACAAAAGGAAAATGGAGAGGGAGCTTTTAAAAGGCTGTGATTTTTCATTATTTCTTTTTTCTCCCCATGGTGACTTACTCCACAGAGTAGAGGCACAATGCACAAGATGACAGCGCTCTGGGAACAAACCGCGACTGAAAAGATGACGGGAGAGGGAATAAAAAAAGGAAGTCTTTTTGTTGTGTGACGTTTCTGCACTGGGGGTGTCAGCGTGTCCGTGGGCCCGGGGTGGCCGTGGAGAGGGTGGGGGCGTGTAAGGAAAGGGGGGCGCTATAGTGACGCGACGGAATTGGACAGAAACCTGTAGGTGATCACGCAGCGAGGATGAAAAAGAGGAGAGGTAGCTGGAGAGACGAACTCGAAGCCTTCTAGCTGTGTTCAGACCATTGTTTCTGACGATACACGGTATTGCGCTCTGGAAAACCTGTCACTTTAAGATAATATTCCCCGCATATTAACTAGGCACCTTGTGTTGTGTTTAACCGTTTCCTCAGCACTGCCAAGAGGCTCATAAATGGGATTTAAGAGACTCTAACCCAGATACTGTACGTAACATACCGAATAGGATTTTAAAAGGACATCACTGTTTAGGTACTTCGCTCTGTCTCTCTCTTTCACTCTCTCTCCCTTCCTCCACATGTCATTACCTTCATCCCTAATGGGTTGATGTTGAGTGCTGGTGCAGCCGAGCGGAGGCGTGGTATGCGCAAAAAGCCCCAGTGCATTATGGGAGCGTCCCACTACCTGCTCGCTCAGCCACTTATCTTGGTAATGCTGGCTTGTGGCTGATGGCAGTGCTCTCCATTGATGACTGACACCGATTGTTTTCCTTCGTAGAAGGTCCGGCTTCTTGGCCTTTTAAACACTGCGATTATGCGCGCCCGTGTTTTCACCGTCTCCTTGAATCGACCGCCGTCGATTTGCCGGCTTCTCACGTTTGTATTTCTGGCCGCCGCGTGACGGTGGTGCCATCGAAGTCAGATCGTTAGAAAGGCCCGTTATTATGCGCGATCATGAAACGCTTCGGCGGGAATGAGGATCGTGGCGTCTGCGAAGCCCGCCGGGGCCGCGGCCGCGCACATCTGCTGTGGATCGTATCCGCTGAGACGTAATTACTGATTTTCGCAAAGCCTTGTGGCTGCGCTGTAATTTCACCATTCTGCTGTGTACAGTTCAGGGACCGTGCACTACCGTGTTTTCTACAGAAATGATGTGAAAAGTCTGGTAGGGATTAATCGGGGGACATGCTAATAGAGCAAGCTTTATTCAATGTAATCCCGGCCTGGGAATCTCACACATACATACAACTTTAATATCCATCTTCCATAGCATGTATCTAGCACATTTAAAATGAGTCTGCAGTCTCTCCCAGTCGTCTCAGAGCACAAGGCTAGGAACACGTTGGACAGGATGCCAGTCACGGCATACATACACAACAGGAAATGTGTTTTTTGTTTTTGTATTGATATATTGCGGGGTTGTTTGGAGGATGCCAAGCCTGTTACAGCAGCCTGTTACCTGATGTCTTGCAGTGATCAATCACTCTCATGTTTCTTGTTTCTTTTCCGCTCTCACGCTCGCTTCGCTCGCCAAAGGGCCCAAGAATTTTTATGCACTTTTTCCTGATTAGATTTCCCTAACCCCCGCCACGTGGAAGGCTTGACCGTACCTGGAGGAAGGAATCGTGTTATCCAAATTGCCCAAGCATACTCCAAACGCTGGGACAGAGCTGGGATTCAAACCCTCAGCCCTGGGGGTGTGAGGCCAGCATACAGCTTATTCTTCAATGTCTCAGGCTTATCTAATTTTCCGCTTTCGGCTTCAGTAAGAAAGAAGGCAGTGTAATACAGACTGACCATTTCCAACCACGGTGTAGGGAGCCTGTTATTGAGGAGCTGATCTGGGTTAAACCAGAGAGTTCCTGAGCATCTGGAGCGTCTCTGTGGTGCCCCTCCCTCGCTCCCTCCCAAGCCACCACTGAAGAGCATAGCTATTCTTTGACATGTCTCCTGCTCCAATGTAAGACCATCCATCCATCCATCAGTCTGTCAGTTTGCTCTTCCATTCTCTGTGGTATATCGTGGACTGGCCATCTGGTATACCAAGCATTTTCCTGATGGCTTTGTGGGCTGGCAAAATTCATCGCGGGCTCAAACGATGGGGCCAGTCGTGAGCATGTATATGTGATGAGCCAGTCTTGGGCAAACGTCCAGGGCCGATTCTTAATCCCAGTTCACTGTAGATCTGAGACGTTGCATCGAATAACATTATTATATTGAGTTATCAATCTGTAAGATGTCACGTGAGGTATGTCTCGTCTTCGGGGTGCTTCACACAGCTCTGTGTGCGTGGCTGCGCTGGAGGCTGTGTCGCATTAATGGGCCGTGTTGGAACGACAAATCTTCAGAGAAAAAGCAGAGAGAGATGGACAGCGTTAGCTGATGCCGCAAATTTCTGCAAAGAAAGAGGCCTGGGATGAGCTGTGTCTTTTGCCTGCAGACGTTCCTTCTCCGGAGGAGTCTGGCACAGGCGCTTATAGCAGTGAGCCTTCCTGCGGTTCTAGCAGATAGCCTTCCTGCGGTTCTAGCAGATAGCCTTCCTGCGGTTCTAGCAGATAGCCTTCCTGCGTTACCGCCTTCCGTGGCCAAGGAAGTCAAGCAGCGATGCAGCTCGGCCGTTTTCGCTCGAGCTGTAATTCTGACTCGCCGACGGGTCCTCATGATGAATCATGATCATTAATGGTGCCTAAAATATGGGTGTACCATTCTGGGGGTAGGGAGGTCTGATGCAGAAGTGTGCCAGCGTTTTCAGCTGCTTAATTGAGTAAACTGGTGTTTGTTGTGTTGCTAGTGCCGGGTTGCCGGGGTAACAGGTTTTGAAATTGCATCTGTCCTCTTGTGCTTGACACCGGCTCCACTGGTGCAAAGCCACACCCCCGTTCATGAGGAAGGCGACCCTGTGCAGCCAGCGATGTGCGGCAAATCCCCGGAAGGTGCCGTCCTTTTGGTGAAACGCCATCCGGGGAGGATGTGGGTTGGGCACGGTAAGATCTGCCTTTTTCGGGGCCTGTGGTTTTCCCTGCATCCCCTCCCCCTTCACAATCCTGCTTCATATTTGGGTTACGTGCTGAACCTCTGCTCATGACTGTCCTGTCAGTAAGTGCCAGGTTGTTACGGAGATGCCCCCAGACTGTAGCCTTGCCAGGGCAAGCAGGCCCTTTGATTTTGGGCCTAACTGATCACAGGTTGAGGCCCCTCCCCTCTGGAGCCCCCGGCGATTCATCAAAGCGGCCCTCCTGATTCGGGTCCGGGGGGTGGGGGGGGAGGGGCAGGGGTGGAGTGGTTCGGCCATTAATCTTCCCCTGAACCGCAGACAGAAGTCGCTGTTCTCTGTACCTGGTCAGGAGCCTGAGAAAGCTATTGAACCTCTATATGGACATTTTTTTTAAATGCTCTTTTATTACTCCTGTGGTGGTGATGCTTAGCGCAGCCCCTTATGTAGCATTTATTACAGTTGCATTTCATTCTTGGCTCAGTGTGTAGCCTCACACTTCCAGGGTTGTGGGTTCGAGGCATTCTCCTTCAATGAATGATCATTTGCCACATGATTTTACACTGGGTCCTCGCCCAGCCTACAGACAGCCAGTTAGGCTTATTTCTGTCTTTTAAATTGCCTGTTCTGTGTACATTTTTGTTCCCTGTGATGGACTGGCATCCCGTATAGGCAGCTATTTGCCCTGCCCGCCACCATGACCCTGCTCTGGATAAGCCATAATGAATGCTAGAAAGAATGATGATTTTATTTGCAGTTGACCTACATACAACACAGTTCCTTTGCTGTTTGAAAGAGTAATGAAAGAAGGCATCAGAAAATGCTCTTCTGTCAATACTGTGCCTCTGACCCTGCGGTGGATGGAGTCGTCATTCTGCTTTTGTAAAACCCAGCTGTGATTAATTACCGAACACTTTCTCGGGTGTGAACATATTGTCATCGTAGAACGTCGCGCGGTTTCGAAAGCGCCCCCAATTGCTGCAGTTCTGGCACTTGAGAATTAAATGTGCCTCATTCTCTTCCAAGCCGTCTGCCGTTCGCTAAAACAGCCGAAATGAACACAGACTCAGAGAACAGCCGCGACGGTCCCGTGTGTCCATGGGAAATTACACTTAAACGCATAATTGCGTTTAAATCAAAACAGACCGCTTTGATTCTGCCCTCTCACGCATGATTGCTTCCTTGTCTCAGAGTGAAAACATGCGGTTCCATTTGGACGCCCCCTGTCTCTGATGTTGCCACTGCGGACCCCCAGCACCCAGCCCAACATACCAGGAATGGGCCCCCCTGCCTGGACCCAAAGACACCATTATCTGTCCTTACATGCTCATATGCGCCCCCTAGTGGCTCCTCCTCCCTTATGAGCCGCCCTGGTAATGGTGGGCGGAGTCTAATGTTCAGACTCCAGCACCCTTGGTGCTGAGCAGGTTGTGAAGCATAAATGAAGGATTATGGTCTGTTGGTTCCCAAACTGGAGCAGTGTTTGTTTTGGGGTTTGGGGGCGTCCAGAGACAAAGCCAAATGTCAGATATGAGGACTGGGCCAGACGTAGCACGCACTCCGAGGCAGCTCAAGATGGCGGACGGCCGCGGGACGCAGCCCCACCCGCTTGAGGGCCTCCCTTCTGCACAGTGATGGGTCTCCAAGGTGACGCGGCGAAAGGCTGTTTTATGGGCTATTAACCAGAGGGGGAAAAAAGCAGGATTTACTGAGAAATTGCAGCAATTTCATGACACTTTAGAAGGGAGAGTGGCAAGCGAGGGTCCCTCCGGCTGTGAGCGGTTGTCCTGCCGCTGACAGGGGGCTCATTATGGGGGATTCGGAAGGGAAAGCGGCCAGAAGCAGAAGTCTGGGAGTGCGTTAATTAAGAGCGACCCCCGTAGGCTGGAAGGTCTTCCACAGTCTCACGTCCTCTCTCCTGGTGATTGCCTGTGACCCCCCTTGCCCCCTTAAGTTTTTATCTGTGGAGGGGGTGCTCGTAAAATCATAGAAACGTTGAGAAACGTGTCAGGCGCTACAAAAATACCAGTCATTCTGAGAAGAGAAACTTGCGATATTTGCGATCTTTGCCGCGGCCGTTTCAAATCAAGGTTGAAGTATCTTCATAGTATCTTCATAGTTATCTTCAGCTATATGGCCATGAAATTATGATCTGGTTGGCCGTGCAAGAAACAGTTATAAATAGAAGAGAAATATGACGACGTGATTTACTGAGACACAGAAAGGGCCCAGACAGAAAAATACAGTTAAAAATATAGTTTCTAAAATGCAGCTGTGCACCCCAACAATGAGATGAATAGGCAGGAAAATTCTAGAATAGACTTTTGGTTACAATGTTATGATTCTGGGGTGGCACAGTTTTGTGCCAGGGTTCGAGTCTCCACCATGGTTCCATGTGTGTGGAGTTTGCATGTTCTCCACGTGTCCTCATGAGATTTCCTCCAGGTTCTCCGGTTTCCCCCAACAGCCGAAAAACATACTGAGGTTAATTGGAGGAACCAAATCGCCTGTAGGTGTGAGTGTGTGAGTGGATGATGTGGGAGTGTGAGGTTGGTGGCCCATCCTGGGATAGGCTCCGTACCTCCCACAACCCTAAATAGGATAAACAGTTAGAAGATGGATGGATGGATATTATGACTCCAGTGTAGAGAGGGGGAGGGATCCTTCAGGAGATCCAGTCTTAAACTGGGAGGGGCCTATTTGTTCAGTTTTTAAGCCTTACTTTCTTGTTGATGGTGTTGAACTCCCCCATTCCCATATCTCACCTGTATTTCCCAGTAGTCAGTGTGTGCTGACGATTACTGAGGTCTCCATTGCGTTTTATTTCATTCATCCTCCTCCTGCTGTGGCTTCCATTCAGCTTTCCTGTCTTTCTCTTGCTCTTCCAGAGCCGTAGTCCACGCCACTCCCAGTCCACCCAGTCCGGCCTGGCCGACCAGGCTGCCAAGCTGTCCTTCGCCTCGGCCGAGTCACTGGAAACCATGTCGGAGGCTGACATCCCCCTGGGTTTCAACCGCATGAACCGCTTCAGGCAGAGCCTGCCGCTGTCTCGCTCCGCCAGCCAGACCAAGCTACGCTCCCCAGGTCCGTCAGAAAGACAGGGAAAAGCAATCGATCCCCACAGCGTTGTGGGTTAAACACCCCTACGCTCAAATGTCGTCGGTCTCCCCGATTCAGACAGTGTTTCTATCCTCAGTGTTAAATACAGAGTGTAGTTTATCATAGTTGGCAAGGGAAGCTTATTGAGAGTTTTAGTACAGATTTGATGTGAACGGGCTCATAAATCTAGGGTCGAAACGTTCAGTGAAGGGCTGTAAAACATCCCATAATAAGATCGAGTTCCAAGGAAGCAGGGAAGGGCAGAGATGCCATTCTCATCTGCCGTGCCTTTATGACCGTGCTGTGTAACGACGGCTCTTTCTTCCTTCTACAGGCGTGCTCTTCCTGCAGTTCGGGGACGAGACACGGCGGGTGCACATCACGCACGAGCTGGGCAGCCTGGACACGCTGCACGCGCTGATCCTGCACATGTTCCCCCAGAAGCTGACGGCAGGCATGCTCAAGTCACCCAACACGGCCATCCTCATCAAGGATGAGGCGCGCAACGTCTTCTACGAGCTGGAGGACGTGCGCGACATCCAGGACCGCAGCGTCATCAAGATCTACCGCAAGGAACCCATCTACGCCTCATATCCTGCCGCCCACCTGGCCAATGGGGACCTCAGGGTGAGAGGACCGCGAGCCTCATCGTCCCGCTCCCCGGTTGGCGGCCTGTCACCTGTGGACAATCGGCTGGTTGACTATGATCGTCACGTTTTCCAGATCAGGGTGGGACAGGTTTGCCAGTCAGCGGATAATTAGTAGCACGCAATAAATATAATGTTACTGCCAAGCTTTACCTGAAGGGGGCGCTCAACTTACTTTGAGTCAGTACATTTGCATATCTGGCTTTCATTCAGTGAATTTCAGGCTTCGATTCAGTAAATTTCCATATTCAGCACAATATCTGAGCTTTTACTCTTTCTGAGAGTTCGTCAGGCTGTATGACTCACCATGGATGAGATCTGTGAAGCGTGACCATGGTTCCTGAGGACAGGGAGGGTGCCGAGTTTTTAAGAACCGTATCGCTCATCGGGGCCTGTGCTGGTTTGAGTTCCTCTCTCGGTTCCCCACTGGCTTGTTTCCGACACGGCGTGTTTTGTCCTGTGGAATGGATTCGTCCCACCCCCCCAGCCCCCGCCCAGTCACTCCTGAACATGTATCCTAATCCGGGAAATGAACTCTTCCCTTTTTTAACAGCTAAATTGCTATTGATGTTTCAGCCGCTCCAATCTGAATCCGCCATCAGGTCTGCGTATACCTGGCCGTTGTAGCTCAGTCTTCTGCATCGAAGACCGTCCTCTTGGGGGGGGGGGAGGGGGGGTCATATTCAGTGGCTCACCCTAATGCAAGTTGGAACCTGCTGGTAAAAATATGAAAATTGGCCTAAATTAGAATCAATATGTCAATGTTTTATTTTGACACCAAATAAAAACACACATTTTTTAAAATCATTATCTTTAATGGTTTTTCAGATATGCCTACTGGAGTACCCCCTGAACCGATGAGCGGGGGCCTCACTTTCAATCCCACGGTCCATTGTCACCGTTTCTTGTGGGATCTTATTACGAATCTCCTTTTCTGCTTTTGAAGCTATATTTTGTTACCTAGGTTAGTAGGGTTTTTTGTAGACTTCTGGGAGAAAATTCAGGGTGAAATGGTTTTTTTGTCAAACCATTGAAATTTTTGAAAGTAATATGGACAAGGTATAGGCTTCCAAAAAGGATATTCTGTTTTTATGAAAACAATATTTAAATATTTAACATTTCTGGACAGAAATTAAGTTAACTGTGAAGCATTCTGGCCCATTTTGTACACCTTCTTCCAGTCAGTGTTCTGTACCTGCTGGTACATCGATACATTGCTGCTTGGTTCAGAGGAACCGGCACAGCGCCCCCCACAGGGCAGTCGGCCAGTTACACCTGGTCCGGCCGTGTTTGGCATGTTCCATCAGGGACAAACTCCCCTCCTTCGCTGGCATGTGCTCCCTTGGTACAGTCTCTGCCAGGTCCATTTTTGATACATGCTACACGTTAAGCGAGGATAATTTGGAGTTGGTTGGTGTGACAGATTGAGTGAGAGCAAGGGAGGGAATGGTGGGGGGGGGGGGGGCAGAGCGGTGCTCTGTTTCGTGGGGAGGGGGGGGGGGGCTTGCCATGGGGCCACTGAGAGGCCAGTGAGATGAATGTTTTATCTCATCAGAAAATACAGACTTGTGTGAAAGTACCTCATGTCCGTGGAAAACCAGCTTCTTAGTTCAGAATCCTTTGATTAAAGATATGGGCTTTATTTCCAAATTATACACTACAGGTCAAAAGTTTTTGCACGCACTGAGATTTTCTACATTTGCTTGTTACATATGCTAAAAATACACTCAATATTCTTCGCTGACAAATTCACCATTTGAGTACCTTTATTAGCAGGAAAGTGTCATATCTTTGATTCATCATAGTAACCTCCTCTAGCAGTTATAACAGCAGAGAAAAATCAAGGCATTCTTTCTATAAGGGACATTAAATACTGCTCTGTGTCATGGGATGAAACAGTTAACTAGTGCATTTAAAGTTAAAGGACGGCCTAGAATGTGACTATGACATCACCACACAACCAGTTAACAGGATGTCTGACGTGCACTGTTACATACTCTTTCCATGTTATAAAGGAAACTTGTTTTATTTGGCTTATATTTTCACTTATAGTTGTTCACTCAACTTTCCAATGATTAACAAGAATAAAAAATCTGCAGTTTATGACGTAAATGGAAAAGTGGTAAAAACCCCATGGTGTGTAAAACCTTTGCCTGGTAGTTCGTTACGTTTAGGATGATGTTGCGTTTAGCATTAGCATATGCATGCGATGAGATAAAAGCTGGTGCACGTGCAGTACGTTAACGAATGGGAAGATTCGTTAAGAGGTCAGCGGCAGCACAGCGGTTGAGTGCCGCTTCGTTACCGAGAAGCAGGAAACCTACACAGGCTGGTGAAACCTGTGCCACGCTGCTATTTAAAGACGCCTTATTAGGAACGGCCCACGCTGCGCCCGCTATCCTCCAGAGTTACGATAGAGATCTGCAGAGTTTCAGACAAAGTGTTCCGAGCGGCGCCTGTGTGCCCGCGAGCCAGACGAGGGGATGAGATGGGAAAGCAGTGAGAAAACGAGAGTTCAGAAGGTGACGGATTATAGGGGATCGCAGAAGGGGGCGGACCGACTGATGACAGTGATGGTGATGATGGCGTTAAGAGAGATGGAAGGAGAGACCAAGGGCAATGTGGGGAAAAGCGATGTCTGGCAGGTAATGGGGTGCAGAAATCCTAGCAACAAAGAGCCGGATGTAGAACTAGGGGTGGGTGACTTATCGAATTGTATTTTTCACCCTTGAGAATAGGGAATATATGTGCGGAGACACATTTCAGTAGCGTGAATTGGTTTGGTTCAGGGTGTCGTGATGCTCTTCCCTCCCAACCTGCAGGGGGTGCTAGTCATGACACTGGAGTGGAAATGAGGTGTTAGGCCAGCTGATTGTCCCCCTTTAGAGTGTTTCCGTGGTAACCTCCAGCTGTGCACTGTTTCAGAGGGAGATGGTGTACACCTCGCGGGAGTCCTCACCAACACGTCGCCTAGCCAGCCTGCCGTCCTCCGCCTCGCCCACGTCCGGCTCGCCGTCACGCTCCCGCCTCTCCTACGCCGGCGGCCGACCCCCCTCCTTCACCGGGCAGGGACACCCACAGCTGCAGCCGCCCCCGTCGCACGGACACCACCACGGCATGGGGCACCCACCCGGCTCGGGCCTCTCACCGTCACCCAGCGCCATCCTGGAGCGGAGGGACGTCAAGCCGGACGAGGAGGTGTCGGGGAAGAGTGTGGCGCTGCTGAAAAGCGAAGGCCTGTATGCCGATCCCTACGGCCTGGTGCACGAGGGCCGGCTCAGCATCGCCTCCACGCAGGCCCTGGCCGCCATCGGCGACCCCTTCGGCTTCCCCGTCGCCGGGGGGCTATACCGCCGTGGCTCTGTGCGCTCGCTCAGCACCTATTCCGCCGCTGCCCTGCAGGGGGAGATGGAGGACGCCCTTTACAAGCCCGGTGGCCCCCTCTACCCCGACTCCTATTCCTCCACGCTGGGCACAGGATTCCGCTTGGGCCCCTCGTCGCCCCAGAAGATCTCCGACATGCAGCTACGCGGTGAACGGGACTCATACTCAGGGCCCCCCAGCCGGTCCTCACCGGTGCGGCAGACGTTCCGCAAGGACTCCTCCTCCGTCTTTGTGGAGAGCCCCAAGTCCCGTCCGGGCTCCAGCTCCGAACCGCTGTGTGGCCCCGGGGGCCTGGGAGGGGACGGGGGTCGGGGCACAATGGGCTACAACTCACCTTTGGCTGGAAATGAGACGGAGACACGGTGAGGCTTCTGGGGGAAGCTCAGCGGGGTGTGTGTGTATATATAGACGTGATTGTATAAGTGTGGTTATTTTATGACCTTTAACCTTTGACCTGTGTGTGGCCCCGCCCACATCTGCCCTGTGTCTGTTCGCTGCCGCCCCCCAGGGAGCGGATGGAGGCGATGGAGAAGCAGATCGCCAGCCTCACAGGGCTGGTCCAGAGCGTCCTGACCAGGCCACCGGACAGTGACAGCACGTAAGGGTCCGCCCCCACTTCTGCACACGCCCCCCGCCTCCTAACCTCCCCCACACCTCCTCGCGTGATGATGGGTGCTCAGGTGGCCCCTAGTGAAGCCCTGGCCTGTGGACCTTGACCCGCAGATGCAGCCTGCTGCGCCTCTGCATGATGGCCGGCTGCCCCCCCCAGCCTGGACTGGGAATCTCACCGCCCTGCCCTTTCTCTTCCAGCGAGAAGACCGAGTCCACCAGCGACGGCTCGGCCACAGGAAGTGAGTGCTGACGCGCTGCGCGTGACGCCCAAGGGCGTTGGTCTGTTGTGAGGGTGTGGCTCTTCCCACCTCCTTTGTTCTTCTTCTTCCTTCTCCACCTCTATTTTGCATCTCTCTCTCGCTCGGCCCATTTCCCTTCCCCATCTCCTCTCTGCTCTCGTGTCCCTTGGTCTAAGCTTTTTAAAAAAAATCTGTCAGTCTATCTTTGCAAAAACACGCACTGTCTGGGTGCACAGAGCGCAGGTTTAACTGGAAGCCGCCTTGTACGGCGCTGAGGCCTTCAGGCAGGGTGTGTAAATGAGAGGAATACGGAATCAGTCACTTGTTGCCCGCTGCCATAACTATGATTACAGGGTTGACGTCACGACATGAAAGTAATGCCTGCAACTAAAGAAAAAGTATATTTCTATCGGAATTAGATTGCGAGAGACGTGAACCAGGAGAAAGCAAAAACGTGGACAGTCTGTTCTAGAACTCCACCCCTCATTCCAGATTTCCTACAGGAGACCACCCAGGTCTTCCCTCTAAAACCCAGGTAGAAGTTTGTGATCAGGGTTGTCAGGGACTAAGAATGTAAAGCAGTTCTTGGCTTCTAATTATTCACTTGCCGCCCCCCCCCCCCCCCCCGGCCCCTTGGGTTTGGGGCCGCATTGCAGTGACCGTGCCTTTGTCCGGTTACGTCGTTTGAATTTTCCCCCTAATCCCCAAGTCCTGATTTGTTACATACTCTATGAGCATTTTATGATCTGTGTGCTGTGTAGTTTCGTTACAGAAACCAAATTTGTGTCAGTTTCATCGCTTCTCTTTTTCGAAATTGCAACTCGGGCGATGCTGCCACTGGCCCCGGGGGGGGGGGGGGGGGGTGGCTCTCGTCTTGGGTCTGGGCCGAGCAGACGGGCGAGTTTCCATCTCATTTCAGCCGGATGGCTTAAAAAAGAGAAGCGCCCATCCGCTTTGGCGCCGTGGCCAGGATGTACCCGATCCCCCATCACGCCTTACTTTGGTCGTCGCTCACGAGAAATGAGGTCTTTTCCGGCGTGGCGTGATTCGCTGTAGCGAAATACCATCCCAGTAGCCGGGGAGGGGCTCCAGGTTTGAGAGGTGCCCCAGGTTCAAGTGGGAAAGGGATTCCATGTACCTTTGTAGTCCTGGTCCTTCACAGTACTTCTGTGTGCATAACTAAGCAGTTGAGGTAGACAGGAAGTGGAGTCTTTAAAATGCAGTGCGTGGTTCGCTATAACTGTTTGCGCGTGACTCTGTGCTTATCCGCTAACCACACCCCCCCCCACCCCCCGCGGCTCTTCTCGTTTCAGCTCAGACACCGTCGGCCCCCCTAGCCCTGATGCCCCCCCCGCCCAGAGGAGCCACACAGGCCACCACCGTCACCCGGTTGCAGATGCAACTGCACCTGCACGACCTGCGGCAGAACGCCAGTGACCTGCGCGATCAGCTCTCCCAGCTGCGCAAGATGCAGGTCAGTGGTCATGCTACCACGGTGACCCCCCCCCACCACATGTGATCCCTCCAGCGGACACCGCCTGTCCCACAGGATGAAATAAAACACACACAGGGATGATTCAGTTATTTTTATATGACGCATTTCACAACAGAGTTGCCCTAAAGCGCTTGGCGAGAGTGTGTGACAATTACTACGTCATTTATACAAAATCATGCATGAAACAGGGAAGCGGGAAAGAAAGAAAGCCAGAAGACAACGGAGGAGAGGAACCAAAAACTCCCCCGGGCATGCTAACGTTATATGAGCTCCTATTAATAACAGGAAGGTGTAAACTGTGGTGCATTACTGCAGGTACTGTGCGAGAACCCATTAGCGCAGGGCTCCCTCCGTAACGACATTCGGCCATGTTGGTTCGACCGTGGATTGCAGGTTTAATCGAAAGCCGGCTCATACAGTACTGAGGCCTTGAGGCTGGATATATAAATGAGAGGCTGTGCCGCTTGTCCCCCTGGTGCCATAGCTATGATGACAGGTTTGACATGACCACATGAAAATGATGCCGGCGACTAAAAAAGTACATTTTTATCGGAATTAGATTGCGAGAGACGTGAACCTGGAGGGACAGCGTCAAGTAGGGCAAACGAAAACGGAAAGGCTGATGGGTTACAGAGCTGCGGGGATTTTAATTAAGAGTCGCTTTTATCTTCTGAGATGTTAATAGAGTAACGATACGAACCTCGCGCTCTCCGGAAGCCTGTTGGGTGGTTATCGGATGCAAGCTTCCCCCCTCCGGGAAAACGGAGTTCTGTAGTTTATAGGGGGCCCGCGTGGTGCGTGAGTCACAGAGCGAAACCGGCGTTCCCGATTGCGTCCCGGGGAAGAGCCCGCGGGCAGCATCCCGGGAGGTCAGGAAGGGTGTGGAGGACACGTCCTGAGAGTTACGGGGGAGCCCGCTTTGGTTCGGAAGGTAATCGGCACCGCGACGATGGCGGGGCAATTAAGCCGAAGAGTCCGGAAGGCCGAGCTGTGCTTTTTGGGCCGGTGAATAATGGATGCAGAGCATGAATAATATAACACGGTCAGGTCTGGGGGAGCGACTACGTTATGCTGGGTAGGGGCAGCTGCCGAGAGCGTCGGCACCAGGCAGGGGGACGGAGGAGTTTGTTACAAATTACCCGGCTGAAGCCTGCTGCTTGGCCCAGGGTCATCTCTCGCTGTCTCTCTCTCGCTGTCTCTCTCTCCCTGTCTCTCTCTCCCTGTCTCTCTCTCGCTGTCTCTCTCTCTCGCTGTCTCTCTCTCGCTGTCTCTCTTTCGCTGTCTCTCTCTCTCGCTGTCTCTCTCTCTCGCTGTCTCTCTCTCCCTGTCTCTCTCTCGCTGTCTCTCTCTCTCGCTGTCTCTCTCTCCCTGTCTCTCTCACTGTCTCTCCCTGTCTCTCTCTCTCGCTGTCTCTCCCTGTCTCTCTCTCGCTGTCTCTCTCTCTCCCTGTCTCTCTCACTGTCTCTCGCTGTCTCTCTCTCTCTCTCTCGCTGTCTCTCTCATTCCTTCTTGTTACCACCAGCCCGTGGACATTTAGCCATTTTGATCTTCACTATATTGCACGGGGGGCATTCTTTCTATTTTCTGCCCCCCTCCCATCTCAATGCTGCTGTTGGGCCTTGCTCCTCTCATTCTGGGTTCTCGGTGCCTGAAGACCTGTCTGTTTGATTTCCCGTACCAGAGAGAGGGAGAGAGCGAGGCAGACAGAGAGGGCTGTAGTAGAATATAGTCCATACACGCTCGTGCACACGCGCACAAGTGCTTCACATTTGTGGTGTGGGAAAACACTTTTTTTTTGTTTGTTTGTTTAACAAAGCTACTTATGTGATGGTGCTCAACATGATAGTTGGCAGGTTTACCAACAGAAATGAGTACCGACTAAGGGATGTTTGGCCACCTTGGGTCCCACGGCGCCCCCATCTGGCCAGAGGTGGGCTCTGCCACATGATAGTTCATCCACTGGTGTCATGTAGACATGCATGCCTGTGAGGATGTGTGCCTTGCATGCAGGTTTTCTGTGCATGTTATTATACACACACACACACACACACACACACACACACACGTTTGTACTGTATTTATGTCCTTGTGGGGGCCGTCCATTCATTTCTATGGGAAATACTCTAATCCCAACAATGACAACCTTAACCCCACCCAGCCCTAACCTTACTATAAGTAACCAAACAAAATATGAGACTTATTCGTTTTTTGATGGCAGTCACAGATTTTTATTAACTTCAATTTCCTGAAAAAAATGATCCCCACAACGTCAAAATAACAGGTTTCTATCACATTGTGGGGACATTTGGTCCCCACAATGTAATGTGTACCTGAACCACACAGACAGACAGACACACACACAGAGCTGACCATCTAAAAGGAGCATTATACCTGATGCCAGATGTGTGTAACTGATCGAATCAGCCAGCCGCAGGAAGGCAAATATTTGCTTTTGGCTGTTTGGATATGGGCGCTAATCCGTAGCAACGGCAGGCAGGTACAGTCAGGGAGCAGGACCACGGCAACAGGCCTGGCCAGGGCTCTACTGCAAGGGGAGAACCAAAATGTCACAGGGCAGAGAGAACCGCAGAACCCCAGAGAGAACCGCATAACCCCATTCTAATTCTCATCTCAGAGAAAGCAGAACAAGATGGATGTGAACAGGTCTGCGTCATTGCAGAACCTGCATATGGAGGCGCGTTAGACAGAAAATGCATAAAGTCCTTGAGCACAGTCATTACTGAAATTGCCCTCTTATTTCTCCGAACAGTCTAAAGTACTGGTACCTTGAGTAAAATTGTCAGTCCCTTAAAAACACCAGATAAACTCCACATTTACTTGCTTTTTGCTGTTATTGCTTGTGTTTTGAATGAGTCCTGCTATATAAAAAAGTTCTTTAGGGGCCTTTTACCTGTGCGGGAGACATTAAATTCCCCCATTTTAAGTGAACGTTCAGGAATAAACGTTAATTCGAGTGTCGCCGTCAAGCCCTCAGGTTGTGTTAGCGGTAGTAGAAGGGCAGGGACATTCAGGGCTGTATGTTAATCACTGCAATACAATCGCGTGTCTGGTGGCATCATGAGCCTGCAGCGTGGCTGCAGCCTGCAGAACAGGAGACTCTGGCTTTCAGAAGCTGTCTTGATGTGAAGAGAAGAGAGATGAATGTTTCAGAGACTGTCATGTCTGGTCTTGGACTTCAGTGGTGGTGAAATTGCAGGCCAGTAGCCAGGAATAGATTTTGGGGGGTGGGGATTTTGCCATGTGACAGAAAAAGTAGCCCCCTTTAATAGCCTAAATACTGCTTGTAGGTGTTCAATGTTTCTGTTGAACGCTGAATGTCTGACGATGCAATGCAGGAGACGACATCAGTGGTACATCGGCGTCTCTCTCCACAGCTCCAAAATCAGGACTTGGTGAGGTCCCTACTGAAGCGCACCGAGATGGAGATCAGCTTGCGTGTGACGGACGCCCTCCGCAAGCAGGAGGACCCCCTGCAGAGGCAGCGCCTCTTGGTGGAGGAAGAGAGACTCAAGTACCTCAACGAGGAAGAGCTTGTTATCCAGCAGCTGCAGTGAGTAGCCCAGCCTCATGAGCCAGTCTGATTATAGACTTATTAACTCTACACACATCTGCCTGTAGATTAATGCTGCATTCCGTTTGCCTCAGAGGTGGGAACTCAGAATTGGGAATGACGTCACACACGAGTTGGTCCCATACAGAAAGTTGGAAAGCCATTTAGCAGTACCAGGGACCCATTTCAAAAAGCTAGATTTCTTGCTTACCTGGATTTAAGGTACCCCAGTTTAAATGGCCTTTATCTTTGTTCACATACATTTAGCCCAGACTACCTTAAATCCTGCATAAATTCATGGGCATTTTAGTTAAACACCTGATTGGTTGGTCCCACCTCCTCTATAATCGAATTCGTTCTCTCTCTGAACCAGTAATTTGTCGTTCTGGCCTCAGAACGTTTTTGAGTAAGCAGAACTCCTACAAGTGTTGAATAAACTCTGGGTCATGTGACTTGTCATATTTGTGGTAACAGAGACCCGATTAAGGAATGGAGAGGAAAACCAATTGGCTATATGAGATGTTCTCACACAAACCCATCTATAACAGTGTTTGGCTAATTGCTTTTTAACTATGGGAATGCAATTCCCATGATGTCTATTAAAATACAAGAGATTGTTTAGCAAGATGACATGCAGAAGTCAGTGTTGCTGAGATCATCTTCCAGAGGACACCCAAAAAAGCAGTTTTCTGACAGATACTTACTGTGAAGGTTGTGGTTCCAGTAGTCCAGCTCTCAATCAATCCCTGCTTGGTGTTGGGAAGGTTATTTTTGAATGTAATAGGTTACATATTACTAGCTACCCTATTAAAAATGTAACAAGTAATGATTTTGCTTACTTCATCAAAGTAATGTAGTTATTACATTTAATTACTTTTTGATTACTTTTGTAACAGATGCTTTAAATTGGGCAATAAAATTGAAAAGTCCCAATGGCTTTGCTGACCTACATTGTCTGAAAATATGCCGAAATAAGGCATTTCTGCATGGCAAAAAGATGCAAAGCAACAAAATGAATGTTATGTTCTACACATAAACTTTTACTGAATACATTTGGATGCAACTCCTTTGTACTGATCAACATTCTGATTAACTGTAATGTCATTAAATATTTTTCTCAGTAACTAATGGATTACAGTTACATTTATTTTGTAATTTAGTTGTGTAACACTGTTACATGTAAATAGTTACTCCCCAACACCGACTGTAGTATTTCCCTCATTCACACAGTAGGTGGCACTGTGACCTCACTCCTCCAGAGCAGTGGATTCGAGTCTCTACTGTATCTCTGTGGATTGTCTGTGTGCTTTGCAGAATCTCTCTTAGAATATTCCAGTTTTCTCCTACAATCCAGGGATATGATTTAGATGCCCTGCTCAGATGCCATTTCATGTGTCTTCGTGCATGTGCCCTGTGATAGACTGGCAATTCCTGCATTGTGTTTGGTTCCAGGTTCACTACAACCCAGAAATAAACAGAAATAAACACACACACACACACACACACACACACACACATAGACAGACAGACAGACAGAGACAGACAGACAGACAGACAGGTGAGAATAACGCTTGGGGTCCAAATGTAGGGTTAGGCCATTGATCCGACACTCTGAGCAATTTAGGGGGTTGAGGGTCTGACTGAAGGGTCCAGCGGAGACATGACGATTGTGCTGAGGTTCAACACGGCAGTTTTCCGATCACAGACACAAAGGTCCAACCCTCTGAGTTATGGCGACTGGTTATGGGAGACAGATGGAAGGCTCCTCCCATGGGTGAACTCGCCATTACCATCAGGCGAATGAAGCAGAATGAAACGCAGTGGTTACCGTGCTCGAGAAACGGGGACGGCAAGATGAGCATTAACAACAGGCCTGAGTTTAAATAATGATTATAACGATAATAATAATGGTGGTAATTATGATGACGATAATAGCAGTAATGATGATGTTGATGAGTGAGATTTACATGATGGTGGGGCCAGTTCCACACGTCCCCAGGATATTGTCACATTTCCACATTCACGCTGTATTAGAGAGCTGCCACATTGTCAGGCTTATCTGACTTCTGCCAGACATGCAATTGAAAGGAAAATATTGCAGTGTCGCATTATATATTTTAAATATGAATAGCTAGTAGTTCGTTAAAATGCTTTCTGCGCAAGAGTCGTATCAGTTACAATTTCATCTAAAGACTCAAGATTATTTGTAATAATTCTCAGAAATGAATTAGTCTCATGATTTATTCACATTCTTATGCATTTTAGCATGTCAGCATGAAGGATTGAATTATTCACATAATATAATATGTCTTTCCTCCAACGTAGCATTAGCATTTCTCGGTTCATCTGGAGAAAATGCTAACGCTATATTTTTAGCTCCATCCCCCAGTAGGCTCTCGCAGAGTCTCCATGCCAGGCACCAGGCCTGCATCTGCGCCCACCTCAGATATGCTAACCACACATGCGTGTTAACCTTGCAGCGACCTGGAGAAGTCGGTGGAGGAGATTCAGAAGAACTCCTCTGTGGACCATAGGCTGGTGTCATCCCAGGAGCTGGAGGAGAAGGCCGTCGTGCTGAGGAAGCTGGGGGAGACTCTCACCGAGCTCAAGAGTGAGATTGTCAGGCCGGCGTCTTGGTGCTGAAAATGTGGGGCAGGAATTGAAATGGTAACGTGCACATAGGAACACTCATGTAGGAAGAGACACAGGAAATGATCTGGAACATTCCAAGGTAAACCGAGATTAACAGAAACGCAAAAGCTCTGTGGTGTTTCTCAATATGCATACTTGACTGTACTTGTGTTCTCTTGTACCCGTTTTACATCATCATCCATCGCCGAAGACCAGTTCCAATACTCAAGAACAGAAGTACAGAGGATGGTAAAAATCCTCAGATATCAAGGTTACATCGGTTGCATCCTCCCTGAATAAGACCAATTCCATGATTCATTGCGGCCAAAGTTTGTTCTTAAAAGAAAGGTTTGCAAGACCACAAAAAGTTCAGTCTTGCCAAGACCACAAGTACAATCTTTGCGTTCTTGGTATTGAGAAACACCCCTATTCAGCGGTGCTACACTAGTTGAGAAGAACGTCACAATGCAGTGAACCACCTGAAGACAGATTGCCATGCAGGAATAAGCTGCATTTAGAGATGCGGCGTACAGAGACAGAAAAACATGCTAGCGCTACTGTTTGCTCTCTCTCTGTATCCTCAGGCCAGTTCCCCGGCCTGCAGAGCAAGATGCGCGTGGTGCTGAGAGTGGAGGTGGAGGCAGTGAAGTTCCTCAAGGAGGAGCCACACCGACTGGATGCCCTTCTGAAGCGTTGCAAGTCCATCACAGACACCCTGGCCGTGCTGCGCAGGTCTGTAACGGGTGCAGTGAGCATGCACACTCGGAGAGCACTGAATGTCAACACGCAGTGCTAATGTATAGAAGTGTCAGAGATACTGTCCAGGTAGAAAGCATACAGCACCACAAAGATATACTCAACCAACATATTGTGACCATGCAGCCCAGTTTATGTTTCACGGTCATGCTCTGACCACACTCCAACCATAATGAAATGATACACTCCCTGGCCAACAAACAGTCAGTTTGAATTTAAATCAGCAAGTACTTAAGAGCTAATGATTGAATCATTATTACAGCTCAGCAACATTATGCAGCAATAAAGTGAAGTCAGCTAAGTACTTGAATCTCCTGAATGGCCAGGTTTTCCCGTCAATGGATTTTCTCTTTCCTAATGCCATGGGGATATTTCAGGATGATAATGCCAAAATTCATCACCCTCGAATTGTCAAAAAGTGTTTCAGGGAGCGTGGGGAATCATCTTCACACATGAATTGGCCACCACAGAGTCTTGACCTTAGCCCCATTGAAAGTCTTTGAGATGTGCTGAAGAAGACTTTAGAGAGTGGTTCAACTCACCTATCCTCAATACAAGATCTTGACGAGAAATTAATGGAAATCTGGATGGAAAAAAAATGTTGAGACGCTGCCTAAGCACGTGGAAACAATACATTGACAAATGTGCACCATAATCAAAGCTAAAGGCGGTTCAATGAAATATTAAAGTGCGCAAATTTTTTTTGGCCACGCAGTATATTTTATTTGCAATTGTATAGGTACATAGGAATTCTTTTGTTTTTGAGTATCCCAAATCTCCATTGAGACGCACACATTTGAGCCTGGGGTCAGAGCGCAGGGTCTGCCATTTATCTGGTACCCCAGAGCATTTTTTGGGGTTAAGGGCCATGCTCAAGGGCGCTTACTGGTCCAACACAAAGACTTTCTGTTGCTCTCCATCATTGTCTTCTGGAGTTTTCTGCTTGAGCCGTTTACTGTGTGCATATTGCACTGGGGAAATTCTGTTGGGAATGGTGCTTTATAAAGACTACCGATTTGTGTCCAGGCAAGTGAGCGAAGGCATCTCTAAGGGACAGGGGGACATCGCTAGCTCCTTGGCCAAGCATGCGGAGGACTTCAGCAAGAGCACAGACTTTGACATCCCTACAAGCCCACCACTCAATGACTTGGGGTGCAGTTCCAGTCTCGCCAACTGGACGCCTCTCTCTGGATCCAGCCATGGCAACCCCCCTGCTGCCACACGTGACCCCCACCCTCCGGTGCCCCTCAAGAGCCGTGCCCTAGAGGAGCTGTCAGGTCGCCGGGGCGGGGACAAATCGGTGTCCGTGGAGGTCAGACTGGTACTGGACATCTGTCCCGTGTGTGCATGTATAGTGGTTTGACTGTGACTATGTTTGTGTATGATGTTGGCTTTTGCATCAACCAAAATACCTGCTTAAGTTATATACGTGATTGTGTGTGATCAGACATCATAATAATAAGTAGGTTTAATTAGGACATAGGGTATTGTATTTGTTGGAGAGCTGAAAATCCCTTTTGTGTGTCTGTATGGGCTAGGCCGCGGAGCGTGACTGGGAGGAGAAGCGGGCCACCCTGACCCAATACAGCGCCCAGGACATCAACAGGCTCCTGGAGGAGACCCAGGCGGAGCTCATGAAGGCCATCCCCGACCTGGACTTTGCCGCCAAGCAGATCAAGCCATCCGCCCCACCAGGATCACAGAGTGGCACGTCGACCCCCGAGCACCGGCCTGGCAAGCCCCAGAACTCGGCCCAAAAGCTTTCCAGCAAGGAGGTCGGCTCGCGTCGGGGCTCTGGTGAGGCGACCCACTGGCGGGTTGAGCTAATATCTGTATGCATATTGCAAGCTCATGTCGCTGTGCTTGTAGACAACCCCAGTAATGGTGGACTCAACTCAAGGAATGCTTGGTTCTTGCCTTGCACTCCTGGGGATTTGCACTAAGATACTGTACATGAAGTTTGGTTGGGTTTCTGTGGCTGTGACGAGGAAGTTCTGCAAATCGTCTTGTAGGACCTTGTGTGGAATCCTTAATCTTCAATAGGTGTATCTAATTTAACTGTCATTAGCTCCTATACCAGGAAGGACACCCCAGCTAACACTTGCCAGCTTTCTTTAGGTCATAACACGTGTGTCACACGGTGTCTGTGGTGGTCCGCTAGCTGCTAGCGGAAGCTTCAGGAACTTCTCCCTTAGCTTTGCACTTGATGTAGGGTTCCCAGATAATCCACTTTGAACTACTTCAGGTTTTACAAACTGTAAAACTGAAAGGCTTTCGCTAAATGGTTCAGTTCTTCTTGTGCTTTGACTGTTTTTTTTCCTTGATTGCGAGACTCATCCAGCTGTTTCACATTATTAGTGACAACATGGATGATTACAGGCGTCTGACCAATCAGCACACAGCAAGAACTCAGTGCTTAAGTGAAATGCAGGTCCATTTCATTGAAATGGCAGTTTATAAATCCTGTCCTATCTCAAATTCTCCTCCCTGGCATGGACTTTCTGGTCACCCTAATCTGATGCGTCAGTGGGTGGTGTCTATGCAGTGACGTCCTTCACCCTTCACCCAGCCAGCCTCTACCGTCCTGTCGGTGGGATTGTCCATGTTCAGCCACACCTCCTGCAGTACACGATTCGGGTTTTAACTTTAGCTGTCTTCGGTCCCGTTCAGATGAGTTGACTGTGGCGCGGTACCGCACCGAGAAGCCCTCAAAGTCGCCCCCCCCTCCGCCTCCACGTCGCAGTTTCCCATCGTCACAGGGGATCAGCCTCTGTCGCAGTGGGGACGCAGTCGGCAGCAGCAAGAGCATTAAGGTGAGGAGATGTGCGAGGTTTATTGCGGACCAGTAAACACGGCTTGGCTATCTTCTGCAGCGCCTCCTCTCCCTACAACTCGCCCGCTTCCTTCACCTCCTTATTTTTCCCCCCCGATTCTTCTAACACCCTCTCTGTCTGCATAGAAGTCAGAGTCAGAAGAAATGGAGGTGCAGAAGCCACATATCAAGCTTCGACGTGCGGTCTCCGAGGCCCAGCGGCCTGCCTCCACCCCGCCCCATGTCGCCTCGGGGGGAAAGGATGAGGACGACGACGAGAAGGCTGCCGTCGACCCGGAGGTAAGGAGGGTCCACTGGAGCGTTTGGGAGTCGCGTGACTTTGGGAGTCGGTCCGGCCTCCCGTGGCTCTCCCTGCGGCATCACCGACAGCACCATGGTGGCCATATTCCCCTTCCTGCTCACGTTCTAGAGAATTTCATGCACACATTATCTCCTTTGGTAGGAACTGTGTTGCCATGGCCCTGCTGGGACTTGCAGATGGGCTGCTATCACATGGTACAAGCCAGCCGAAAAGAAATGCCTTCTGTATAGTGATATTAAAGCGTTTATTGTCCTACCTACAAGCTTCAGGGACACTGGTCCATAGAGAGCCACTGTGTTCACTGGTTTTTCCTTCGATGGTTGTTAACTTTAGTATATTTGGTAAAGAACTAAAGTCTCCTGGTTATTCTCGTGTAAATCGATAGAAACTTCAATGGACATTAGAGCAGCAGGCTCTGTGATTCTTCATGGACTTTTCCCGAAAAGATCCCTTTCTGGTGTGGTATAGTCTCCTAGACTTCACTTTAACTTATGGAACGTTTTCCCAAACCTGGATGTAATAGACTGATGGCCCCGAACGGCTGTGAGTCTCATTCAGTGGTTCTGATTTCAATACTCTTGGTGTTCTGCGTAAACACTAGTAATCATAGGGTCCACTTATGACAGACAAGGTCTGAGTCAATGCAGCTCAGCTGCAGAGCACTCAAAATGGAAGTGAATTGTATGCATGCGCTGGACATCCCATCCCAGTATTGCTCAGATTGCTTGTAGGTCTTTGTTAAACAGCAACGCAGACCATACAGTGTATGGAATGTGCGGGACCTTAATTTTATGGCTCACAGTGTTTTTGTACCCACATCCCCCGTCGTACCCTCCCCGCCCCCGCTGCCAGGCTTTTCAGAGAGCCCGGGGCAAAGCATACCGCCCCCACTCCTCGCCTAGCATCCAACGCAGAACCAGCTCGCCCCCCAGCAGTCTGGACCTGTGGCCCCCAGAAGCCCTGGGGAGGACGGTAAATCCTACCTATGGGCCTGTGCGGATCGCTGCTTTTCTGAGGCAGCTGTTTATGCCTCACCCTGCCCCCCCCCCCTTCTCATTCACCACCCCCTAAACACCACCCGTTATCCTCACATTGGGCATCACTAACCTGCCCGCATCAGGATTCAGCCCGGAGCCACGTGCTGTCCAGTAGCACGAGAGAGGAACCCCCGAGCTGCCTAACTACCATGTGCATGCAGATCTTTCATGGCGGGCTTTTGCACGTCTAACTTTCAGCACATCCTTGCTTTAGCGCTAAAAGGCCGCAGGAAAAACGTAGCACAGCGACAGTCTGGTGGGGATATGTAGCCTGGTGAGTTGTTTCTCATTCTCCTTGTAGCTGGAATGAAGACGCGCAATCACTGGAATCCCTCACTTACCAGAACTTCTCCTAACACATCAGACACCCCCATTTGCCTTCCTTACTTACTTACCCCCCTGCCCCCCAAACCCCCCCCCCTCCCCAGCCAAAGCTAATGTGACCTCAGGCCGATGGGTGGAATGCTCTCTTACTAACCAGGAGAAAGGAGTATGCTAACGCCGTGCCTTCTGCTTCGTACGACTACGCCGTGTGTGTGTGTGCGTGTTCTAAAGGCGCGTGTGTTCGAGTGCATGCGTTCGTGTCACACGGGACACGTGACGTGCGTTGGGCAAGCAGTCCCCGCTCGCCCCCAGACCCGGTGTTTGCCAACCCTTGCAGGATCGGTCATATTTAGAGTGGGAGCCGGTCAGTCAGGACCCACAGGTTATCAGGTAAGCAAACTAGTAGCAAATAAGACTGACTAATTCATGTGGGTAACAAGCTTCCACTTGCCCGTTAAGTACAATGTAATTACCAAGTGCATTAATATTTGTAATTCATTTTTGTCATAAATTATCTTAAACTGATATTTTTTACTGTATTTTTAACAGTATTCTGTATGTATGTCTAAGGGAGCACTATTGTTCAGTTATATAGTTTGTCTCTTCCCAGGTTACGATGGGTTTACGTTCCGATAAACCTATCGTAAGGCAAAAATGCATTTTAATACAGTAAACCTGACCTAATACACATCATAGCTTAGCCTAGCTAACCTTAAACATGCTTAGAACACTTACATTGACCTACAGTTGGGCAAAATCATTAAGGGTTGAACTTGTCATGTAATTTATTGAATAATGTACTGAAAGTGAGAAACATTTACCCACCATTAAGTCGAAATATTGCAACACGGACCATCGTAACCAGGGGAGCGTCTGTAAATTAAACTTTGACTGGGGGATAGAAATGGCCCCTAAATGTCCGGTTGAGGTGCTGTAAGCATGGCAAGCCGGCTCTCGGCGCGCTGTGGAAACACGCACCGGCTCGATGGTTAGCGTGAACAAAGTGGTTGGCTGTGGAGCAAGATGGCCGCCCTCCAGTAGGTAGGGGGCGAGGCTGCAGCAGAGGAGACTCCCCACAGGGCAGATCAGGCCCCTTGCTCCACCCTACTCTGCCCCCAGAGCTGTGTCCACCTTCACTGCTTCTCGTACAGCAGCTCCAGGAGTTCTTGGGAAAGTCTCGAAGGAGAAATGTCGTGCAAGATGGTGTTGCCTTCCCAGTCCCATCACAACACTGTTACTGCCATTTCACCCCCAATAAAAGCCTGCTGTTATATAGCCACACTTAATGCTCCTAGTCATTAGGGATCCAAGCAGCGTTAGTTGCTGGATACCTATTGTTTTTATTTTTGTTATTAGGGGTAGTAGTTATGGCGTTCTACTTCTGTTGTTCTTGCTATTCTACTGCTGTTGTTATTGCTGTTATCAAAATCATGATGCTCATACTGACTGTGGTGTGACAGTTCAGAATTAAAGTGTTGTTTGTAGCTCACCAGTTTGATTCTGTTTCCCAGGAATCTGTTGGTGGGTCATCCATCCAGACTTCTTCTGATCATAATGCAACGGCTCTGCTGTCTGAGTGTGTCCCAGCCTTATCGTCACAGACTGACAACTTAGTCGGGGCAGGTCTGCAGGGTGGGCACTTTGCGGATGGTGAGGTGGGGAGAGACTCGGAGACACCACGGGTCTGTTGGGTGGCTTCTGGCAAGCTTGCCCCTCAGCACCAAAGTCCTAAAGATGGTCGTAAACTTCGAAGGCAGGATTCCTTAGAGACTATTGAGAAGGAGGAGCTGGCCCTGATCCTCACAGACAGGCAGTTGAAGGTCTCACCTAGGAATGAGGCTCAGGAACTCATCAGGAAGTATAATCAACCATTGCGAATAATGTCCATCCCCACCCACAAACCAGGAGGGCCCTGTGAGATTTATTACCTCCGAGACAACCCGTCCGGTCCAATTCTGAGCAGTGCGCCGCTCTTTGTACTATTTAAGGAGCCCCTGGAGGTCAAGGAGGCCTACAGGTGTCTGGAAGCACTGCTGGACGAGGAGGGAGAGGCTGAGACAGTTGGGTCTCAGAGTGTTTCCAGTGGCAAGATTAGGCTGTCTCGGAAACAGCTGGCGACACTGAGGAGAGCTACGAGGCAGGGAGCAGAGACAAGGTGCCGGATGCTTTCCCTGTGCCCTGATACCGAGACACAAGTTGGGGGGACCTATAAGAACATAGAGCGCACCAGTGACCGGTTAGCTGCCCCAGTAGAGAGTCAGCCCAAAGCGACCTTGTTGCATGGGTCACAGGCAGAGGACATCCGGAGCAGCACCTATAGGAGGCTTGACAGCTTGGAAGAGACCATCCGCCAGCTGGAGACTACGCTGCAGGAGATCGGGGCTCATCCTGCCTGCAGCTTCCTGGAACAGGGGACTGATGAGATAGCGACAGTGGCCTTTGAGGCGTCACATTCCCCGGACAAGAAAAAGCCTCCCATCCCACCCAAACCAACCGGAGTCCCAGCAGTCATCACTAAGGTCCATCCTCCCTTCCTGGGGTTCTATATTCGGGCATAACTGTCTTGCTTCCTTTTCCCCCCTTGGAGCTTTTGCTCTCTGATACTCGAAGCCTCCTACCCACCTCCTCCTGAATGACAGACAGTGGTCAAATAGTCTAACCGCTCACCTTTTTTGCACAGGATATTGAATCATTGTTGGCTGTCGTCCCGTATTTTCTGCTGCTCATAGCTCAGATTGAGGCTTTTGCCCGAGGCGTAGCTTCCGCTTGTACTTTCAGGTCTGCCGTCTTGCTGCTTATTAAGTCAACGGGGCGAATAACGAGAGCAAGCAAATGGGTGAATTATAGTGTCCGCTGTCAGTGCTATAGAATGGACAGGCTGCAATTTGACCTCCATGGAACAAGACACATGGGTTGTGTTGCAAGGGGACATTTGCTTCCTGAATAATGCAGTATCTGTCACTGTAAGCCATCTCTTCACCTCATTTAATTGGCTGCTGTCCTGTCTATGCTCACCATCGTCTCTTTAATAAACTGTCTTCTCTGCTTTCATCACTTCCTCATCCAGAAAATCAAGCATGTGATTTGTTCCCTTTTTTGTGTTTCAATGCATAGGACGATTTCTTACATGCCATATTGATTCCGTTGCATAGCTGTTGTTAAACCTGTGGTTTTCTTGGCAAAAGGTCGATTTAAGGTGTGTGTTGGACACGCCGATAGCCGTGTTCAGGGTGATTCCTGTAAATGATGCGTTCCCTAGCTCGTCGCACTTACAAGCACACAAACACGTCTAGTCTCTCATGCATCTTTCATTGCTACCGCTACATTAGCTTATTATGATGGAACCATGGGGAAAAAAAATATTGATACCTTCCGTTTACAGGCTAATAGCTCAGGTTAGTAAATTATGGATAAACCTTCCATCCCTACCCCCCCACCCTGACCCACTACTAACAACACTAATCTTTTGTGCATTTTGGCCGCTGGTGCCGTGGAAACGTCATTAAATAAGAACATCAAACAAAGCTGCAGATAGACGTTCTTTACATGGGACTGGTTGGCCTCTTAAAGTCGCTATGTATCAGTTAACGTGGGCTTATCTCAGTCATCTCATTTAGGACTATGCTCAGTATGGATGAAAGAAATAGACAGCCAGGGAGTGTGGAAAGGATCATGGACAATGGTGTGTAAATGGAATTAATTGCAGATAGACCAAGATGATAATATTCATATTTATCTCCTATCTGTTATAGGCACTATGTTACGATTTGTCTTATGGCCAGATTAAAATCAACTTGCATCTATGAAATGTGCTTGCTAATCTGCATATGGATGGTCGGTCAGTATGATTTACATACTCGATCATCCCACGTACAGCACAGAATCGATCGTCTGTGTCAATGAACTTCGACATAAACAAAATGGCAAAGGAGTATCTCCGTTTTGACTCTTCACCTCTGCCGCTGTGCCCGGCAGCTACACTGTTTCGTTTGTGCCTAGCAATGGTGAGACTCGTCCATACATCGAGTCTCCGACAAAAACGATGCATCTCATTTTTTTTTAGATAGCAAATTAAGGAGAGGGAGACTCGCATCAAGACATGAGCTGAGTCTCCATCACTCCTCAGGAGCTGGGTTCAGAAAAGCCTTTGAAAATTGTGTTGGGGGGAAATTCAGGAGGCCCCCACTGATTCACATCCTTTTATTTACTGTGCTGCACTTGTTTCCCTCTTCCTCGTGGTAAAGAAAACGAGGAAAGTGATTGTGGCATATTCTTGGGGGCAAATCACCGAAACCAGAAATTTCCTTCTCTGAGGAATTCTTTTTAGGTCTGTTTGTCTCACCAGATGTCTCTGTTGTATACTGATGTATACTAACCATTGTTTTCCTGTTGGGGGGACGGGTTGACAGTGAGCGTTGAGTCATTACCCTTCACTCGCAAGGTCAGACTTGCTCATCCCTCCTCCCTCTTCCTCTCCTCCACAGGGCGGAGGCTCTGGCAAGGGTCTCCACTCATCTGCCTCATCCCGCCTGAAACATCTGCAGCAGAGCGCTCCAGAGAAGGGCAAGACAAGCAAGTTGCGTGAGGATTTCCTTAAGAGTCAGGGGCAGCAGCAGGTACTGTACTGCCGACGTCAGATGTCCTTCTATAGTTTTGTCACACCTGAAAGAACTACTGTACTGCCTGCCATTTGTGGTGATGTAGAAAAGAACCCCCCGACGAACGTTAGCATTCTAAGAGCGCCGGCTGGGTGCAGTAAACACTTTGATGATGTGCCATCCGCGTCAAGAATCCAATGCTTTCTCATGCATTTTCACATTTATGTCAACTTCGGTGTTTCTTTGATCTTGTTTTAAGTGAATTTCCTTAACCAACTCAAAAGGTGGCCGGACTATCGTGTGCCATGTTGCCATATTACACTGAAAGTCTTTGACAGAAAACTGAAGGCACCTCAAGATGAACATAATCCATTTTTAGGAATCTGACACAAAGTTATGCTGAGGTCTTTTCCAAGCATGCAGATGTGTTCATAAGGAAGTGGGTACAGATGTTGAAACCAAGGACAGAGAGGATGAATGAAAGGCTGAGTGGAATTGGGATTCACAAGGCAAGAGTTAATGTGTTACACTCAAGAACGCAGAACTGAATGGGACAGGATAAACAGTGTGTGAAAGAGCCATGCTTTCCTGAAGATGTTCTGCCTTTTCACAGCCCTACACAGTCATAACCTTCCCTCATTCAGTTGATATTCTATACAGTTGTGTCAAAAGACTTACATGTGGCCTGCAACCTTACCGAGAAGCCAATTGCAGAGTCTGTATGAAGTCCTGTTATAGCATTTTTACAGGAAATCTCTAGTTGTTTCGACAAGAGGTGGCATTGGCTGCTCAGTGGTTAGCACTGTTACTTATGTAACATCACACTTCCCAGCCCCAGGCTCTGCATGTGTGGAGCGTACAAGTTCTCACCAGAGGTAGAAAGTTCACGTTCAAAAAGTACAAATCCAGACAAAGAATTTGTTTCAAGGAACTAGTTGAGTATAAAGAATCTGTCACAGAATATTCAACCGGTCTGGATTTGTAATTTCTGGACCTTAAATTTCCACCTCTGGTTCTCACCATCTTTGCACAGGGTTCCCCCAAGTACTCCAGTTTAGTTCCACACACCAAATACATGCTTAGGTGGATTATTGCTTCTAAATCATGATTAGTGTGTGTTGACCTCTCTGAACCACTTGCTTCTTGGGAATTGGCTCCAGGACCTGGTACTGGAAAATGAATGGTGACCCAAGAATTATAATAGAAACAAGTTCTCGAGCATGTATAATAATTCATGGGGCTGAACAGCCTGCAGCTGTTCACATTTTTTGTTCTCGATCTTGTACTAGGGCTGAGGTAGTATGACTATGAAATAAAATGTGCTTGTTCCGTTGGCTTAGATGATGATGGGTGACGTTTAGAGGTCAGAAGTCACATATTTGCTTGGCACTGGAATGTGGTCAATGCCTGATGGGCATAACTATTCACTGTCTATTTAACTGCCCTACGTGTTTGAGTGTTTAATTTTCAGAATGGAATTTTTACATGTCAATCAAATCTTCCTCCCCCACAAACCTCCCTGGTTTATTTGTACTGGGGAATGGAAAATGCTGACCACCTCAACTGAAGCAGATTAATCTGAACCAGACAATTATATAGTGGATCAGAGCTGCATAATCAACATAGCCTGTGGCTAATTTTCCGGCACGTTGAAGATACATAGACAAGTGTGCTGTAAACCACGGCATAGAATCTGTCCGTAACAGACTACTACTGGATTGCAAACTGAATGCCTCCTTCCCTCCATCTAGCGAGGCTAAAGCACTGAATTGTACAGCCTTAGGATCTTACCCCCAGCTAAATACAGAAGGTGACGGCTGCAGACCTGGGAACAAGGCGGGGCTACATATGGAACGCGGCTACACGTATAGCCAAACCCATGAGCATGAGACATAATGACCATAATGAAGTTGCAGACGTGGTCAAACTTCGAGAAGGTGCCGCCTTGAAAAATAACCAAGCCAATGAATGTTCTGTGTATAAACACACCCCACTCCCCAGGCTGCAGCTGGGTGTACTTGCCGCAATATGCAGTTCCACTGTTTGTGTTGTGCTTATGCTTCACGGTTGCATTGTGCCTCTGTTCTCCTTAGCAGACAGCATGTATTGGCTACCTGTCTTCCTGACAGGACAATGAGAACACCCAGAGAGTGGAACCATTTTGTCTGGGAGGGATTGTTATTCAACCCCCTCAGTCCTTGGGTAGAGATGTTTTGTGCAGGTGAGCCCTCTGGACGCACGGTATGGCAGATGTCAGGTTCCGAAAGGGGACCGACTGCAAACAGAACATGAGAGCTGCACCCAGGTCCAGTTTATACCTAAGGCAAGCTACTCAATCTCTACTTGTATGTTCTGAGTGCCACATAGCAGTACAGAAGCTCACCTGTGCAAGACCATCTAAAACAAAATCAGATACATTGAAATGCAAGTAGAGGCCACAGGTTATGAACGAGTTCCGTTCCCTAAGTCTGTCTTTAAGTCGAATTTGTAGGTAAGTCAGAAAAATAGTAATACAGTTCATAATAATAATAATAATTACGCAGTAATAATAAAAGTAACTACATACAGTATTGTACTGTGTGTTGAGCTGACAAACCACTGACGCCGTGCAATATTTTCACCAGCGTCACAACGTAGTGAGTGCATTTGTTACCATTTAACCCAAATTTTTAATATAACGTGTTCGGAAGTACGAGTCGCCCATATGGTGGATTTTCTTAAGTCAGGGACGTGAATTCCAGCCAATACCACTTATTAGGCCCGTGATGAGCTTGAGTTCTACACTGGCAAGGATCTATAGTTTTCAGGAAAGGAACAACATTATTCCTCTTTTACTACCCGTGTCAAACATAAAAGCTTCTTTGATGTTTAGCAATGCCTGTTATACAGGTCGGTGGTTTGTATTTGTCTTTATCATGTCCCAGTTTTCCCAGACTAATGACCAGTGGATCTCAGAGATCTTCTCCCTTCAGTTACTCCTGTGACGTGATACTTCTCACTGTATGACTCATTTAGTGCAGCACTCATGACAGATTAGATGAGTCTTAGTTGATCTTAAAGGCTAGGATTAATTGTTTGAACCTGAACACCTAGAGGCTGTGTGTGAATCCTCAACCATGATCCACCCACCACTAACAATCCAGTGAAACAGCTGCACCAGGCCTATTCCAATCAAAGGTCCTCATGGTCCGAGCCCTGCTGATTTCCCAGCCTTCCTTTACCTGTGAGCCGCGTGTGAAGCCTCTGTGGCCAATCAGAATCAATAACTATTAAAGTAACTCCCTCGGAAAACTGAAAATATGGGCGGGATTTGCAATCGTGGTCCTGATTTGAAGAGCCCTGCTCTACAGCGATCTACAGCAACAGTAAAACAGAATGATATGGTTAAAACAACCTTACAACATGGAAACTCAAAAAGAACTACATTTAAGTCTCAAGAATGGGTGAAGGTGATTAGGAACTACAAATCTACATAACACTAAGATAAGAACAGCCCACTTCTGTTAGCTACACATATAGAAAACAGGACTCAGTGGTCAGAGATATCATAGTGTCTAGCTCTGGTTTATGGGAGTTATTGAAGATATGACTCAGTGTGGTAACTTGCAAGAAATAGATTACTGATGTACAGTCAGCCCTATTCTTCTGCCAGTCTTTCTTATTCTCCACATCATTTCTTTGAACATAAAATGCTCCAGAGATTCCAAGCACAGTTATAAGAAGCATTTTCTAAAACTGTTTCATCTCTTCTGCTCCAGCTTTTCATCACTGTATTCCCAGTATTGAGATTACAATTTATCTGCTGATTCTTATGTATGGAATTAATTTCATATTAGTCTAATTGTAGTTCACACCAGACACATTCTAGAGCTCAGGAGTAATCACTATACCGGATGCGTGTTCTACTTCAGAATGGATCAGTTTTGCAGATATTTATATTATCAAGCTTTCCCAGCCCTTACTGTGTTGTTCTGGGTGATGTTCTGGGTGATGTTCTGAGTGATACTTGACTTGCACCATTGAACCCTTTGCACAACTGCAGGTTGCGGTTTGTGCAGTAGCCCAGCATTTGCATTTCCTGAATTACTAGTTGCCTTTTTTGTATTCTTGGCATGGTTCTTGAACATCGGTCTGCTTGGTGTAAGAGGTGTAGCGCATCGCTGGAATATCACGGTGAGCAGATCCACGTTTGTGGGTGTGAGATCCTTCTGTTGCAGTGTAACCCAAACAGTTACCATTTAAGAAGCTACGTACATTTGAAATAGGAGGGTCAGCCAGCCTCAGAGCAATTGGGGGTTAAGGGCCTTGCTCAAGGTGCCCAATGGTGACATCATTCTGCCAACCTTGGCTTTAAACCTGGAACCTTCCTATCACAGGCGTACTGTCCTAACCCACTGAGCCACACCTCCTCACTAAGCCACACCCCTAACCCCATGATTTCACTCTCAAGGTCAGGCTGGAGGTTAGGGAGCATGTAATGTAAGTTCTGGCCATTTTTTGCATTCTTTCAGTTTTATTCCTGGATGCTATAGCACTACAAGAGCAGTTTGCGGGGGGAGGGGTTGGTGGGTAGGGAATATTGGGGGGGGGGGGGGGGCATGGGAGCATGTTTTCATCCGATTGTGTTTGTGAAGTGCCGTAGAGGAAGTAGAATCTCATCCAGGCCAATAGGGTGGAATAGATTGCAGGAATGGTGATGAACAGATCCGTCAAAGCTGAAGGGACGGCCGCTGTGAGCGCATGGCGGGATAAGAGCGGCCAGGTGGTCCTGCTGTAGCGACATGCCGTCGCATGCCCTGCGAACATCCCCAGAGGCACAGCAGTGCATGTAAAGCGAGGGGGCAGTCAGAGACACCGAAGGCGCAACAGGAAGGACACCCAGAGGTTAACTGCAATTGGCCACGACTGCTGCCCGCGTGTTCAATGGCGCGGAGACGCTCCTGTCATCTCTACGGCCTTGCCGCCGATCTTCCGCCGCCTCCGGTGGCGGCTGTAATCAGAACCGGGCTTTTTGTCATTTATCTTCATGCCTGCCATCACAACGGCATCGCATTCTTTCCATAATGAAAGGTGATTCATTTGTTTACTTTCATTTCGCCACGTTTGTTTACCCTGTCCTCATTTTTTGTCCATTGGAATGAAGGATGGAGGTGATTATTCAGATAGAGGTGTGGAATATCATCCCTGCCATTGATATCTATCTATTTTTCAACCTTGATACAATGCAAAGAGATGGGTGACACCTCTGCCTTTGTCTGGATGAGCCGAATAATTTTGTTCTGAGGTCGACATACAGTACTGTAAAAGGTTCTAGATTGACATTTTGCATTTGGGGTTAGATCCTCATCTGCCTTGTAATGGTGGGGGTGACCAAATGAAAACCCAAGGAATAGATCCACTGCTACAGAAGATCTTCACTGCTTGTCTGGCTAAACTAAATCCTTTATAAAATGTGGTGCACTGCCTATAATTATGTACTTAAGGGTTCAGCAAGCACTGTTTTTGTGAGACTGTGCACCTAAGGTCACTCAGTGCCCCATTTTCCTGGACATCCACTCAGGTCATGTGATTTTCTTGTGTTCTTCATTTCTGTGGAGTATGAGTAACCGTGATTTTTTTTTTCATATGCTGGTGAAAGACAAGTATATGAAGAACATTCATTCTGATTTTTGTTTACATTTAAATTAATCATAAGCCATGGAGAGATCGCATTAAATATATATAGATAAATAATATTTAGGTACTAGTTGTCTAAACTGATTTTATACAGTTAGTACACAGTTCAGAGCAAATCAGTATGTTTTCATGTCTCAAGCAAAAACAAGTGATGGCTTAGCTAAGGTATGGCTGACAAGACGCACGAGAGAAATCACACATTAAAGTCTGTTCTTTGGGGCGTTTGCTTATGTTCCTAACTGTCAAAAGAATGACTAAGCAGGATTTTCACTGTTTGCCATTAAGTGTGTGTGTGTGGGGTGTAACTGTTGGAGCAGTTTGTTTATCTACAGTAATTGCTTATAAACAGAATTTGTTGTGTCTTTGCTGCTGTCTGTCTGGCTCCGGTGTAAACCACCTCGATGGTCAGACATGGACAGAATGAAGACTGCTACCCCAATCCAAATTGTCCTTGTACTCACAACAATTGCCAATAAAGGTCACTGCAGCCAATTAGTCAATAATTTAGATGGGTCTGTTAATACTTCATTATTAAAATGTATTAAAAATTCTTTTGGTTGAAGATGATTATGACAGCCTGGGTGTAGGTCTGCATTCGGTTATTGGCAAACAAGTAATATTATAAAAGACTGCGTTCACGCACATTTTAGGGCATCGTTAAGGTGCCAGATCACCGTAGAGATTACTTTGTTTGATTCATATAGCTGTCTGCGTTTCTCACTGCCACCCCTAACAATTTTACAGACCTGCAGTTGTGTTTGTTCGTCTTCTAGAACGCAACTCTTTATAAGTTTGTTTTCCCTTCGGCCCTTATGACAGTGAAGACGCGCAGCTCTGGACTAGATAAATGATGACATTAATGGCTTATGTCCTGGCAGTGTGTTATGCAGACGTTGAGGGAGAAGTCGCCCAGAACTTACGGTGCCGTCACGCCGAGATCGTCACAGAATGTCTGTAACTCTCTGCTTCCTCTGACACCAAGACGCAACCATGCGTTTGCACTTTGCTTTTTTTGTTTTTTTTCGCTGCCCGCACCCAGCTGTCTGCTCATCACACGTTGCCATGAAGGAAAAAAAGCAAGCCACGGGCCCCCTGCTGGTCGGAGGTGGCACTGCAGTGGAAGAGCTCCCCTGTTTCACAATTACGTCACACTGCGAATGACATGTGCAGGGGCATCGGAAGATGTGTCGGAAAATGCAGAACGGATTGCTAACGGCACTCCGGTTCGGTGCTCTACCATTGCATTTTTGGAGATGTTAAATGTTCTGTTGGGCTTTGGTAATTTGTGTGATAAATGTTCAACACGTGATTTCTATCCTGAATAACTGCTTTGTGCTTGTCCTTTTTTTTGTCTCTCTGCGTTGATCTCTCGTCATCGACACCAACGGCCTTCACCCGTCCTGCAGCAGTGAACAGCCCAACTGGTTTCCCCCCCAGCAGTCTCACCCGTCTCCAGAACTGTCTTCTCCTTCTCCACTGGGCTGCTGGCTTTGGCCTGCCTACCTACCCCCACCCCCCCCACTTTAGGCCGCCTGCACAAGTGCTCACTGTACAGTGAGTGTGTGTGGAGGGGGGTGCTTACGGTGGCCCCCTCGACCTTCCAGACCTGCAAGACCTCTCAGCAGAAGAACCACACTGCTCTCCTTGTTTTCATCCCCTGAAATCCCGTCGTCTTTCCCTTCTTCCTCCTCCTTCATCGGAAACTGTACCTCCAGAAGGGGGCGCTATCCTCCCTGTCAGTCTCATCCAGTCAGGCGAAGGTGATGCTCGCCAGCATTTCTGCCTCCAGCCTAAGTGCTGAAGCCCCGTTTCTCACCATCAACTGGCCAAGGAGCGGCGACCTTCCCCTGCCCCGCTGTCACTGCCCACCGCCACCGGCCACCGGCCACCTCCTCGTTGCCCTCCTCCTCACCCACTCTCTCGCCGTCGGGCCTCCAAACTGCAGGCCGAGCTGCGCTGTACTTCAGCCATGGCACCTACAAGGATCAAGAAGTGTCGCCCCTATGTAAGCCCATCCCACAAGGTGGCACACCTTTCAGCGAATTGTGAGGGAATCAGAAGATCAGTTGGGGATCCAGTAAATACCAAAATAACAGCAGGTCACCTGCTGTGCTCCACTTTGGTCAGGCTGACTGCAACAACTGGGAGAAAGGTTCTGTTCCCCCGCCCCCTTACAGGATGATCCTGGGAACCCCCATCCAATCAAAATGCATCGCAGGCATTCTCAACATAACTCGCTATTACTTAGTCGCCTGCCCGTTTAAGAGACAGCATCGCCCGTTACGCCTTCAGGAAGAGCCAAAGCTCCTTTGTGAGTCCCAGCGTGCACCGTGAGTCCCAGCGTGCACCGTGAGTCCCAGCGTGCACCATGAGTACCAGCATGCACCGTGAGTCCCAGCGTACACCGCGAGTCCCAGCGTGCACCGTGAGTCCCAGCGTGCACCGTGAGTCCCAGCGTGCACCGTGAGTCCCAGCGTGCACCATGAGTACCAGCGTGCACCATGAGTACCAGCATGCACTGTGAGTCTCCGCTTAGTGATGCTGGTCATTTGCATTCAGACTCATTTCAGTCCAAGTCAGAGGCAGTGTTTGCACTCTTTCTTTCAAAGCAGCTTCTAGTCATCTCTGTACTGTTCCACCTGAACCTTGATCTTCTGCAATGAAGGCTGGCTGTGTTTATCTTTTTTTTCTTTTTGACCTGATCATGTATAGCCTAGAACAGTGTTTCCCAACCCGGTCCTCAGGGACCCCCCCAGACAGTCAATATTTTTGTTCTCTCCCAGCTTCCAACACACCTATACCAGGAGTTCTTGGCTGGAAGCTTGGAAAAAGCAAAACTGTAGATTGCTGCTGGTCCCCCAGGACTGGGTTGGGAAACACTGGCCTAGAAAACCAGTCCTATGGACGCTAAGATGGGGAGACCCAGCATATTTTTTCCATCAGTGCCAAATTTCTCACAAAAAAAGAAACCTTATTTCTGTTTCCTAACTGTGAAATGTACTGTAGATGTGTGCAATAACAAGGTTATAAAATGTCGTTTCGGCCGGTGTGTCCTGACACATCTTATTTACAGGAAAACAAAAAGAAAATTGGTTGGAGAGGGATGACTTGGGGCTACTTCCAGTCCCGATGTCACCCGCGGTTGTGCTAATACTAAACGGTGCTACACTGCTGTTCATGTGAATGCATTCACCACACACTTCTGCACTGGCAGACTGAATACCATGTTACAGTCTTTACACTGACTCCTACCTATGTCTGGAGCTCCACACTGAGTGTCTGTCTCTACTCATTACAGCTCGCTTATCTTCCCACTGTACAGAAAGGGAGTAAGAGCAGTCCCCCTTTGCTATAAAAGTGTCACTAGTTTGAATAGAAGTAGATGTAGACTGCACACATAGGGGAGTCTACGCTGTATACCCTTTCAGCTTAAACTGTGTTGTGACTAGACAAAGGGGAGACACGTCAAAGACGATTTGAGTTATGTGCAATATTTACGTTTCTTTTGCAACAAGCAAAACAGATTCGACTTAAAAGCACAAGCTACAATACTTGTATTCACAACTGTTTTGGGAGGGGATATTTTAGATATTAGATTGGTCAGACGTTTTCCTACGTAATCTTGAATGCTAATTAGTACTATCGTTTGTGCTGATCCTGTGTGTGGTGTTCCCAGATCGCGCATTAACGAGGCCGTGTTATGCCAGCATCCTGCTCTGGGTTTAGTTTCCGCAGGGAGCCCCGTGCAAACCGCGCAGGTGTTTGTGCCGCAGCCGCGTGAGCCGTGCATTCAAGCCCCCTTACTTGTGCATTTTCCATGGGCCCGCCTGGCAAGTACGACCCCCGCAGCGCTCATCGGTAGCAGGCTGTCTGTGTCTTGAACTGCAGTTCTTGAAGGCTCTGTAATTTGACGATGCTGCCCGTTGAGGCTGCGGGGACACCTGGCGAGATCGTCCAAGAGAGAGAAAAGGAGGGTAGTAATATGAGACTCTGTGACAGCTGTTAGATTGGAAATAAATTACAGAACTTACCTTTTATATTGGGAGCTGCGCGGTTGCATAAGGTCTTTGTCGGCAGTTAGTATATTGGAGACAGGGGAACAAAGAGGCAACGGGCACTGCACTGATGCTACATGCTCTCGCCGGCACAACACTGCCCTCTGGTGGCTCAATCCGCACAGTGCCACTTTGTATCGGCTCTTGGGAATCTAAGCCGATCTTTAGAGCAATTATCAGTGTTTTAGGGATATAAAAATACGGCTCTGCTTTCCACTAAGCAAGAGCATAGCATCGTGCTCTTTTCACGGCCCCGTAATTTGCGATGATTGGTGAATAATGGCTTTTCTTTGAACTTCGTGCACAATAGCGTAACTCCTGATCGCTGTTAGCGTTGCATTCCTGACGTCACTCAAGGGCTCTCTTCTCACTCTAAGAGCATAAATAGACTGAAGCTTTTCATCAAACACTCCACATTTACTTCTGTTAATAGATACACTGGCGAAAGTGATTAACCGTGGTGAGAAATGGATAGTGAGTTTAAATGGAGGACCAGTAGCACTTAAGACAGTCTTAAAAGGTTTGCTGCGGCGTGGAATCGTTTACGGGCAGATCAGACGCGATAACGGAGAAAAAGCGGAGTGTGGCAGATCTTCAGAGAGCACAGTGTCATAAACGGGCTTCTTTACGAAGACTCTCAGCTTGTGCCTTCATCCATAATACAGGGTCTTTCTATGCTGTCTTTTAGGATGAAAAAATATGAAACAGGGGTTCTACAAAAAAAGGAATAAGAAAACTCCCCAATCTCAATTCACACTCATTAAGTGGATGGATGACTTGTATTTAATTTTATTTTCGTCCTGGTTGCGCTCTTCACTCGATTAATAGAGCACACATAGCCACCGTCCACTCCCACTATAATCTCACGTTTTCCTAACACCCTGAGATTCAACCATACTTAAACTCTTCAAGTCTTAAGACCAGTGGCAAAAGGGTTTTTTTCCGTCAATAGTCACAAGTCAGTATTTCTATCTGTTTGATTTTTCAATTTCCCTTCAAGTTCATTGTGGAACAGATAAGTCGTTATATCAGAGTGATTAAAGACAAAATAGATTCTTTAAATAATTGAAATTATAAAGCAAAGTACAGATATATAAATGTATAAATATGTCTTTAGTCAAAAGTTGGTGTATGAAATTACAATGTGAAGAACAGTGTGAAAATGTGTAAATGGCATCATCTTCTATTTGCTTTTTATATAATTCTTTTGTAATTTTTTTTTTATTCTTAAAAAAATATATATGTATATATATCATAACTGGAAATTATTTTATCCACAAACAGAACATTTTATATATTGAGTTGAATATATATACTATGTACATATACGGTATAGAATTGAACCTTGGTTGATTTGCTGATCTACCGGATATGCAAGACTGGTGTAGATTTTAACTATATGAATGTCTTTTTTTAATTGTATTTCATCAGGGTTTATAATGTCAACCATGATTGCTGTTTTTTTTTTTTTTTTGGTTGCATTTTTTTTTTATCGCTGTTGGCAGAACTGATTCTGCAGGGTCCGCATGCAGCCCAGCAGCCGGCAGGGGCGGGGCGAGGGGGGGGGGTCACGCGGATTCTGCAAAATGCAAAAGTATTAAAGCTGCAGAATTGCATGTGGTCCATCCAGCTGCACCTTGCACTTGCATGACATGCAGGTGCCACAAAAGATGTTGGCTTTTACTGTCAAGACCAGGGGAGACTATTTTAAGAAGCTGACTGACGTTTGATGAACATTCTCTTTGCCCGTGTCTGCAGCCTACGAGAGGGGTAGATCCCGTCGGCTTCAGGGCCCTGGAGAATCCCTACTGCCTTTCCTAACCAAAACATTGTTGATCACTTAAATCAAGGCTTTAACGACCCCCCCCCCACGACCCACCTCCACAAAAACTTTATGTTCGTGCTACAGTTTAGTATATAGAGACCTACTGTAGCATCCTCAAAAGACAGAGAGCACAAGCTAACCGTCCCATTCCTGCACAGCACAGTCCTGCAGGCACATTTTATTTATTTATTCATGTATTTTTTTTGGGAGAGGTACAATGTCAGAATGTCTCAGATACCAAGTGGATTGCTTAGGCCATACCTGGCTTTGTGGTATATGCTTGAGTGATGTCGGTTGCCTAGAGGACAGGCGCAAGTGCTGGTCAAGGAGCTGACAGCACACTTCATACCCCCAGAGAAGGGGAAGGTATTACTTCAGACATTCTTGCTGTCTTTGGTTATTCCCAGCACACAGGGTCCTGTGTGTTGTGTCCTATCTGAAGGTTGGATGTGTGGATGTTCATGGCATCAAAAAAAAAAAAACTTTAAAAAAAAAACCTGTGTAAATAGGATAAACCATTCTTAGTGTCCACAAGATGGTCTCATGTCCAAAATGTTGTCAAAACGTGGACGAAATCTTAAATAAATTATAATAATGCATGTATATTCTCAATCGCACGATGCAGTTGGAAAATGTTGTCTTTGTTTTGTAAAAGAAACTAACGTTGACCTCAAAAAATTTATTATACTATAGCAAATAAAAAAGGTTTTAATTGGTCCATGTCTGTGGTTCAGGCATCTATTACTGTAATACTGGTTAATAAAATTGTGTAAAGGGGAGACTGTATTCACACAGACAGCAAATATAGTTTGAGATTGAGAGTTTCTACATAAACCATCCAGTAATGGTGTTGTTTTTTCCCCTAGGGAGTGACGCTTTCGTTTGTAGGATAGCATAATAGACGAACAGCTACAGAGTCAGATACACTGATGCATACTAACAGTCTAATTGCTCCGTGTGGACGCCCTGATGTTACCGTGGGAACCGTGTCTTTTGTGAGAATACGGAGGCTGCTTTTCTTTTGTACATACTCGCTGTGTTCGTATGACAAATAAAGTTCAGCTCTCTCGTACGGCCCGGCTGTGAATTCTTAACCGTGAACGAGCCGCGGGAACGAGGGATCCGGCGGGGTGACGCGCACGGCGTACACGCACCTCCTCCAATTCAGTCCACGGTTGTCGAGGATTATGGGATATCGGCGATTTAACGATGGTTTAACGACATTGCTGAAAACTTACTTCACTGAGAACGTCGCTGTCGACCTTGAAAAGTTTGTTTCTAAGCCTCTTCAAGACACCCCCGGAGAGCGAACAGCGTCGAGGGCTGTTCACCGCATGTATGTCGGGAGTTCTCCCACCCATCTGCAGGCTAGCCTCTTACAAACAGTTCATGTGTATCTGACGCTGAGGGGAATGAATCCTAGCAAAACATCACAGAAGCACATAAGAATCTGCTGTTGCATGAACATCGAAGGAAAGAAAAACAAAAGAGAGTTTAAAGGTATGAAATACATTATGCTTCAGCTTCAGTATTGTCTAGAACTGGCATTCTATACTACAGGGCTATTCAGATCACTGTCCTCGAGGTCTGAGCTCTCCTGATTTCCCAGCATTCCTTTACCCATAAGCCAGGTGTGAAGCCTCTGACCAATCAGAATCAGTAATTATTAAACTAACTACCTGGGAAAATTGAAAACAAGGCCTGGATTTGGAATCCCAGATCTGAAGAGCCCTGCTATCGGGTACTCTCTGCCCATGCCCAGTGTTGGCTAAGGTAGGTTACAGGCTGCCCCTGAAGCAGATAAACAGCTATTAAAGACGGACTGATGGAACCAGTTGCAAAAATGGTAATACTAAACAAATAATTGGTTGAAAGTGTGAAGTTTTGTTTATTTTTACATTGGATCCACCACATAATGGAATGATACTTTGCACAAGCGGCCAGATTTCGCCCTCTGGTGGAGTAACAGGGAATGGTGTTTAAAACTTAAAACGTTTTATACATATTTAAATTTTTTCCCCCCCACGATTACAGTTTATCACATCTACATTTATAAAAAAGCTTCCATAATTTAAAAATGTTTCAGAATAAATTTTGAAGAAAAAAAAACGTTTTATATGTATAACAAAAATATAACCATTTTATTATACAAAACAGGACCCAACTACAATAGTCAATATCACGTGGATTCTTCTTTACACACTCTCTGAATGGCACAGATTGATGAAGCAAGCATAATACATGTACAAAATAAGCCAGTTAGTTCACGAAGGGTCCTTTAAGACATATAGGCAGTTTTTATTATGCATTCATTGCCTCGAATGTCGCTTTTGTGAGGTCATACATCCTGGGATTAGTGCTGCAGACCTGGGGCTTGATTAGATAGGATTTTAATTGGGAAGGGATGTCTTGGATGAACGGTGTCTGGGAGAATTTCCCTTACTTAGCTACGTTCATGTGGGCAATAGCAATGCCCTGTGGTATTAGAAACAAGGAATAAAAAGAAATTTAATAAGATCATACAATAAAGATAAAAGAGAATTTGATTATGTAACTGTTATGAAACAATAAACATATGGCAAATACAAAGAAAGGCAGGGTATAGTAACTGTAAAATGCACTTCCAGACGTCATGTGGGCAGCGGAGTTCAGGATGAAGTGGAATCCTGAAGCCCAGGTGGCGCAGTGTGGTGAATGATGGCGGCATTAACATGGGAGAGAAAATGTTGGGTCGCAAGTGTTGATGTGTCTGTTTGTGTGTGTCGTATATGTCCAGTAAGCAGGTGTGTCACTGCGACGCTTCCGCCGGGGCCTGGGGCTGAGCGTCGCTCGATTTCCTGGCATTGCGCCAGCCTCCTTCTGTCCGGCGGTAGGGCTGGTTTCTCAGATCTGGGAAGGGGAAGGATGCATTTAGTGCTTAGAAAGCTGGAACGTGTCCAAGTTTTGCACCGGCATAGGGCGGGTAGTGCAGTAACGTTCCGACCTTCAGCTCATTGAAAGACTGCGAGGGAATTAGCTAATGCCACGTGACCCAGTCCTTATACAGGTATCCAATAAACAAACAGAAACCTCCATACAACGAATGAGGCTAACAGAATGGTAACAAAATTCTGAGCAAAATTAGGAAGGTCCAGAGTAAAAGAGAGGAAGAGATCGAAGAAGGGCAAAAGATAATGAAACGTAGTATTATTTGGTACAGAAAACCAATGAGGAAGCAATAGGGAAGGAGGCTTGAAGCTCACCTGTGATGATGTCCTCGATAGCGCCGTCCTTCCCCTCACGCACCTGCGGCTTTACCTGCCTCTTCTTCAGCTCAGCTATCAGGTCCACCTGGGGCATTTTGGGCATCATCGGCATCTGCCAGGGTCAAAGGTCGGCCAAAGATACTTTCTTAGACATGTAAGGACTCTGTTTTAAATGGGTTGTAAATTTTAGCACAAAATCAACATATGTCAGCCATTACTGTCGCACTATTTTATCTTGTATTTTTAATGCTGCGGACCTTATTTCCAACAGGCGGTTTCTTGGCGGGCGAGGGGCCTGCCTCTGCAGCGCTTTCGTTGGCCATGGCTTCCTGTTTGCGCCGCTGCTCGATGTCGTGCTCCGCTTGCTGAGGAGAATGTGGGAGCATTAAGCTTGGCCACTTAAACGCAGCCAGCGGTGACGACGCAGCAGGACCTGCCCCTTACCTTGTAGGCCTTGACGAACCGGGTGAATATGGGGAAGAACATAGATGGCGGTGTAGTCTTTACATTTTCTCCGAAGTACTCGACCACTGATGTGTACGACTCCTGATTGGAGAAAAAAAAAATCAGTTAGAACTTTTTACTCAGTCCACTTCTCATCATGGATAACATGCCTTCGTTTTCAATAACTCTATCTGTTGTCTCTAAACTGCCCATAGTGTGTATATGTCCTGAAATGGACTGGCATCCCATCCATGGTGTACTCCTGCCTTGTATCCTGTGCTACCTGGGATGGACCCTAAGCAGTAAGGTAGGTAATCACTTAGAAGCAAAGTTCAGGTCCAGAAAGTCAAAATCCAGACCAAGATTTTGTTTCAACCAGCCAGCTGAGTATCTGTGACTGTGACTCTTTATACTCAACTGGTTGGTTGAAACAAAATCTTGGTCTGGATTTCTACTTTCTGAACATGTTCTTTCCATGATGGATGGATCCTGAATTTTTGGATTGTCTGTCCTGATCAAAAATGAGGAAGACAAACATGTAGGGCTTAAATGGTTTGAAATGTTGAGTAATGTGGTTATTTATTTGACTAATATTTTTGTGCCAATTATCTGCCAGGACAGAATGTGCCAGTCATTCCATTTTTGTAGGTACGCTGCAGTGATTTTTGTGGATGGAATAAAATAAAATAAAAATTAAAAATCTGCAGTTAAGGTAAGTCAGTGTTTTTAAATCAGGCAATTGGCTCAGCGGTATTGTGGCCAAAACAGAGAGATTCAGAAGGAGCTTCTGTCCTCAAGCCATAAGACTCCTTAACTAGGATCTTCCACCACAGCTTTTAACATTACCTCAATAATACAACTTATCTCGTTGATGAACTCTATCAGTCACACACTTGCCTTACAACTATTGTTCATTACGCAATACAACTACACACTGCACTTCAATACACATGGATATATTGTACTTTCTCTAATATTTCTCCGTTTTTCTCTGATCTTTTTTTTCTTAATTTGCTAAGATTCTTGCAGTCTTAGCAGTGGCCAGGTTTACATTTTACTACATGTTGTACTTGTATAACTATGTACGTGACAAGTAAAGAATCCTAACTGTGTGCCCTGTGGGGGACAGTGGTAGCCCATAATGACCCTGTGGGGGACAGTGGTAGCCCATAATGATCCTGTGGGGGACAGTGGTAGCCCACCACGATCGTATAAGAGGTGAATGGTACGAGTAGATGGATGGAGTAAGATGTGTAGAATGTGACAGCTACACAAGGGAAACACACACTGAGGAAATATGTGCTGCTGTCAGTGAATAGATCCAGTAGTAACAGCAGTTATAGATCTACCTGAGCCGCCTTGCTGTCTTTAATCAGGCTGTCAAGCAGCTCACTGTTTGTCTTGAGGAACTCTTTTAGCGCCGGGCTGTCATCCTGCACCATAAACTCCTTGCGGGCCATCTCCATGCCCCTCTCCAAGGAGCGTACCTCTTGAAGGATGCTGTCCAGGGCCACTGAGACACATGCAAACACAAGTCTGGATACACCTGCTATAAATGTATTAGTCTCTACTGTAGCTATGATATTCTCCTTATAGTAAAAGACCTTGAGCCAATGACGAAATACATATCAAAAATTGCAACGACTAGAAGTATTCCACATTTCAAAATATTCTCTTCAAAATAACTCCTTTGGCAGCATTGTAGACTCTTGGCATTCTTTCAGTTTGCTTCCAGATGTAGCCACTTGCAATGCTGCTCCAACAGTCCTGAAGGAGTTTCTACAAGTTCTGAGCACAAGTTGGCCACCTTACTCTCACTGGGTTCCAACTGATCCTAAACCAGCTCTATAGGATTTAGTCCTTAGAAAACCTCGAGGTGTGCTTAGGAATGATTTTCACTAAGTGTGTCCAGTCTTTTGACTGGTACTCTAGGTGCACAAGAAACCACAGCAAAGCTTGAAGCTCTAACCAGAGCTAAAGTAGCAGCATTGTGATGAGCCTTAAGGAGAACATGACAACGAGTCAGGAAGGCCGTACCTTGAGCGGCCTTCTCCACAAAGTGCAACTCTGTGTGGAAGGTGTTCAGCTCTGGATACTTGTCGTGGACGATGTTGGCGATGAACTGGAGCAGAGTCTGCTTGCGGTCTGTCGACTTCGCGTCCATCAGCTGAGAGGACAGGTGAGAAGGGGGAGGACAAACCACAGAATCAGCTTCCGTACTGGACTGGGGTCAGAGTAGCATGCATTTTTGATATCCATGGTAGCGAGAACTTCTGAATAACACAAATTGCAAGCCCTTGGAGCATTTAGCTAGCTCCGGGCCTGAGGGAGTCTTTCTTGCCAAGTGATGCTCACCATATCTAAGCTCTGCAGACGGAAACCATATGCTGCTCCTCGTTTGCTGCTGTTCATGTAGTTCCCAAAGGCCAGGACAATCTGACAAGAACAAAGAGAAGAGACAAGCTGGTGTTTTGGCCCTACGGTCTGCCTGATGTTCATATGGTAGCAATCGGTGCACGCCCATGTGCTCACCTCAAAGATCTTTTTCAGCTTCGCTGAAGATTTAACGGACATCGATGCTGAAATGATGGCATTCTGTTGCTGAAAACAAGAAGAAAGAAGTCAGACTGATGATACGTAATATAATCTATGACTCCTTTTATTTTTAAACTGTTATTAAAACAGGAACGATTTATTGAGCTACTCTTGATATTTGGACTGGTGTGTAAATCAGCGGCACTAAATTTAAACCCGAGAGCCTGTATTTACGTTCAAGTCCTGAGATATTCTTAAGCGGCTGGCACAAATGAAATGAAGTGGTGCTTCAAGGAAGCAGTAACAGATGTGAGCCCAGTGGTATTTGTAGAGGTCAGGGTTACCGGCTGTATGCGCTTCACGCTTTCAGGGAAGTTGCCCATAAAGGTGAGCGTGCTGATCCTCTGGGGCAGGCGTGAGATCTTCCCGTAGCGCACCATGAAGCGGTCCTCGTCAGACAGCTCGTCCAGCGGCCGGCCATCTCGCTCGTAGTTCTGCATCAGCTTCATCTCGAAGTCGGTGGGGATGAAGCGTTCCAGCAGTTCCAAGAAGTCCAGGCTCAACGACTGCTGGTCATATCTGGGGGGGGGTGTTTAGTAACTTTATTTGTTTATTGATTTACTTGACAGACCAGGTGCGTAGACAGGTCGTAAAATCACATGTTTGAACCCCCACCCCTTCAGCAAGATCTACTGAATGAACCCATCGGTAGGGCTGGTGGCCACCCCATCAAATGTATTTCAGGCCGTGGCCTTGACACGGACAATGAAAATATGATACAATGGACAATGGTAACATTACCCTTAATATTCCAGAGTTAACCAAAAGGCTAGTTTTCATCCGTAGTCCCTGGGTGCTTCTCATTGTTAAGTGAAGCTGAAAACATTCTCAATACAATAAAATACAAATGTATACAATAGCAAAGAAAAATGTAACTTCCTTGATGTATACAATACATCTGAAAATTAAAGGTGCGTGCAGTTATAAAAACACAAAAGCGCGACTCATAATAGAGCAGAGGAGTTGAATTAAACCGTGTCGATGGATAAAAATGTCTTCCTGACCAAAAATAATGTAATGAAATCGGAGGGATGTGCAGGAGGGATTGACACCTGCATGTAAAGAAGGTAGGACAAGTGAACGGGGAGAATGAAAGAAAAGGTTTTGAAGATTTATGAAAGGGAAAGAAATTGGGTTGATGGGACAGTATGAAAAGGGGGAAAACCATGGAAGGAAATAAAGGGAAGGATAAAGTGTTATGTTTCAGAGAGTGTGAGGATGGGGCAATCGTACGTCTCAATGGCGGCATAAAGTGTTATGTTTCAGAGAGTGTGAGGATGGGGCAATCGTACGTCTCAATGGCGGTGCAGATGTCTGACGCGCTCCTTCCGGCCTTCCGCAGAGTGATGGCCAGGTTCTTGGCCCGGTTGGTCTCGATGAGAGACACTTTGCTTGGAACATTCTTGGTTGCTTTGACCTTCTTCTTGTTCAGGTCCACTGTGGGTCCCTGGGCTTTAGTCCTGAACTGTTCCTCGAAGGATTCCATGTTCAGTTCCTATCAGGGCATATTGAGGAACACTGGGCTACCACATGGTCTTACCCAGAAAAGCAACATACAAGCACTGTAACAAGAAGAGTCTAGATCAGTGTTTCTCAAATAGGTCCTCGGAGACTCCCAGACAGTTCATGTTTCTGCTCCTTCCCAGCTCCTGGAAGGAGCAAATCCTTGGACTCTTTGGCTGGGAGCTGGGGCAGGAGCAAAAACGTTTACCGTCTGGGGGTCTCAGGATTGGGTTGAAAAACACTGGTCTAGATAACTTGTAAAGGGTCAAACGTATTATGACCATCATTATTCTGGTTTTTGCGTGTATTCGTTGATATAAGAGCATAATCTGTTTAGCCAGTAATGCAAGTCAGTGCAAGTTTACGTGCTGGTGTGGGTGTCTTACCTGTAGAATGTTCTCGTCATCCAGCTCGTTGAATATGGTTCCTGTCACCTGGTTGGACTTGAGGGCCTGCCAGTTAAGCAGGGGCATGCGGTACTTGGTTTGTATCGGCTTCTTGCCTTTGGCTCCTGTCAGGATGTGGACCCACATGCACCGGTAAGAAACTCTAAATGTCTCATTTCAAATCCGGGGATTAGCCAACACTCAGAAGCTGGACAAGCAACGTCGATGACATGGAGTTATTAGCAGCGCTCTTATAGGCCTTTTCCCACAGCTTGCACTCGAATCATTTCAGTCATTGGATGCTTGGCCTTGTAGCACTTGTACCCAAGTTGGCTCCTTGAGAACTGTATCCTTTTGATGTTTTACCACACTTGTTACAAACTAACAAAGTCGTTTCGGACTTAGTAAAGTCAATTGGGATACAGCCGTGGGGAATTATAGTCTATGTTTATTTTGTGTATTTTTATGTCTGCATGATTGTTTGAATTTAAGAAGTATTGGGGCTCCATCAAGGCCTGTGAGAAGACCAGGTGTCTCAGGTTTTATAACATGCTTACCAGAAGTGTCGCTTCCACCAGGTGGGGCCCCTGGTGGAGGTGGAGGTCCGCACCCAGGGGGAGGAGGTGGTGGAGGAGGTCCGCACCCAGGGGGAGGAGGTGGTGGAGGAGGTCCTCCCCCTGGGGGTGGTGGGGGTGGAGGAGGTCCTCCTCCAGGCAGAGGAGGGGGAGGTGGAGGAGGAGGACCAGGAGGCAGGGCTGTTCCAGTGGGCTCTGGTTCACCCGGCAGGGGAGGGGGTGGCGGGGGGGGAGGAGGTGCAGGTGGCAGGTCTGAAATGGGTGGAAGCAGAGTGGGTGTGTCCTGGATGGGACGGGCTGATGGAGCTGGGGGGGGGGATAAGCAAACAAAATAACAAAATTCAGTAATAAGCACATTGCAGAAAAGTGCTTCATTTCTAAATTTTAACAAAATTATATCAGGAAATGCCGTAGCTAATAAGCTGTCTTGGTTTTAGACTCGCAGTTCCACAACTAAAGAGCAAATCCCCAAAACTCACTCAGTCCACGGGATACGTTTTCGAGAAAAAATCCCGTGGACTTCGTGAGTCTTGGGGATTTAATGAAAGGTCTTCACTGGATAACATGAGGACTGAGTGAGTTTTGGTTCCGAATTCTGTAACGTATGATGAGGAAGCCTGACTTAAGATCATTGGCGGTCCCATCTCTAAAACAACAAGTAATGGACTGAGTGAGTATTGGAGCTGGACTGTACCAGAGATTTCCCTAATTATTTAACTATGGTTAATACAACCTATGATGAACAAGATTTGGTTACGCTTTACATTAACTGCGCCTTCATAATGCCTCTATAATGCATTCACAAAACATTCATAAACAGCATGAAAGTATCCTTAACATACTTTAACAGCTTTAATATATATTAATAACAAACATAATAGCAAACATAATCGTACAATCATATAATGCCAACATCCGAACGTATCTTAACAGCATTAATATACATTAATAACAATCATTATAGGATTACACAATTATGTTTGCTATTATCATATAATGTTTATTAATGTATATTACAGCTGTTAAGGTATGTTAGGATGTTAAGGAATACTTACATGCTACTTATGAATGTTCTATGAATGCATTATGAAGGAGCACTAAATGTTCTATGAATGCATTGTGAAGGTGCACTGAATGTTATGAATGCATTGTGAAGGTGCACTGAATGTTATATGAATGCATTGTGAAGGTGCACTGAATGTTATATGAATGCATTGTGAAGGTGCACTGAATGAATGAATGCATTAACAGGGTTCAATTAATATAAAGCATTACCCAAGATTTGTTCCAACAAATTGATTTATCATAAACGGGAAGGCAGCCATGACTCCAGAGGATTTGGCGAATACCTGTTTCACTGGCAGGTACCAGCACCTGCTCCACGATGGTGACAGGAATCACCTCGATGTCCAGGGCCCCGGAAGAGGAGCGTCGCATGTGGATCAGGCCCCGGTCCTGCAGCTCAAGCACCTTGAGTTCCAGCTCAGACGGCACCAGGGAGGGCCGATCCCTGTCCCGCTCCCGTTCCTGCTTCAGCTCCCGCTCCCGCTCCCGCTGCTGCAGAGTGCTGACCTGCGTGCAGGAGTCGCGCAGGTTTTCCTGTCCCATGCACACAAACACACACAAATACAAAACATTTGAAAAGAAATGCATTAAGGAATTATACTGGTCATCACATTACAATTGCTACATGCTGCAGTCACATTTTCACAAGATTGCACACTTAAGCTCTTGCTACTGCTCTAATTTTGTTCCCTCTTTTGTTCTTTCAGATTCCGAAAGACAGCTGGCTGTGGATGACACCTCTATACCTGCCAAGACCAAAGAGCAGCTGAAATCTGCTCCACTGACTCACTTTCCCACCAGTCAGCTTTCTGTTTGACACCGAATCACATGACACCAATTACAGGGACGAAGCATCTAAGGATCCTGGCAACCAGAAGCCTGCAATCTCCTGACAGGCCAGTGGAGGGCACCTGTGCAGTGCTACATGTTTTTTGAGAGCCCAGAGTTAATCTATTTGAGATGTGCTGCTTAAGAAGGGATGATTTACCACCTGAGCTACTCAGAGTGTTTTTATTATTATTTTTACATTTGTGATGTCAGCTGCTATGTCAGGTGACCTTCAATAGCTTTTCCTCATTGGCCGTTACCTTCAGCATCTCATTCTCTTTGGTGGCCTGCATCAGCTGCTTCTCCAGTTCTGCCATCTTCTCGCTGCTTTCCCTCTCGCTCTCCTCTAGCCTGGCCATCAGCTGCAGCGCAGCAACAAGAAAAACCAGGCACCGCAGAAGAGAGGTGCCCAGGCAACAACATGCTTTACAACGGGGAACAGCCGACAGAGGAGTGACCCACCATTATTTTTGGTTTGCGGTGAGATACTATGACCCACTCCCATGATGCTTAGGGGACGCCCATATGTCACCCCGCTGTATTAGAAATGACCATATTCTGTTGGTCCTTCCATAAATATCATTCATGTCTATTCATACATATCTATGTGAATACAGTCTGGGCTTGTGTATCTGTTGGTGAACCACAGCAACAGGATTTGGTGTGTGAATGTTTCTGCTTTTGCTGTACAGTGTCTCTGCATTTATGTTTACTCAGTATGGTATTTTGTTGTCGCCAGTCAGTGACTTTTCAGTGGTATTTTTGTTTGACAAGGTGAGATATACTTTTCAATCTCAATATTTCAATATACTTGAAACAATTCAGATTATACCATCTATAACAATTATAGATGAAAGCTTCATAGAGCATTCATAATGCATAATAAACATGGCTGTAATGTGTTATGCCTTCTTATAAATAGTTATAACCATGTTTATAAGGCTTTATGAATGCATTATTATGTATTATGAAGGTTTCTATAATGCATTATGCATGAGTGTTACCAAACAGTTTCCTCCGGGATAATAAAAGTATTCTGATTCTGATCCTTTAAGTTCATCCTCTGGCAGAAATGCAGCTTGCGTTTATGCAGAATCACGTGCATGTAGAATTATCTGGGTGTGCGTGATGCACCTGTGCATTGTGATCCCTCATTGTCTCCACGTGTTCCAGAAAGCCGCCCTTGGACTCGGCGTCCTCCAGCAGCGCACCGACGTCAAACACGTTGTCGAGGTAAGCTTGGATCTGCACCTGCAGCTTGTCGCTCTCCGTGTCCTTCAGTTTCTGTCGGATGGACGGCCACAAGTGTACGTTCACAAATGCGCGGCTGCAGGTACGTGTGGAGCATGTGGGAGGCATCAGCAAAACGCCCCCAACTTCAACCTGGGGTGGGTTTGAAACAGTCTTTTCAAAATTTACCTCCAGGTACTGGTCTAGCCCATGTTGTGTGAACTCGTACTGCAGATGCACACGGAAGTTCATGTTCTCCACCGAGTGGACCACAATGTTGATGAACTGCATGCATGCCACCTGGAGGAGAGGAGTAGAAAGGTGGGGGGCGTCACACAGGTGGAGGGAGGTGTCAGTATTTGACACCTCCCTCCCTTGAGTGCATAGAGGAGAGTAAAGTGTAAATTTATTCGGTTTACTTTCAGTGTGTTTGATGTATCAGCGTTCGGTGAAATTCACTCCAAATCAGTGCACCTCCCTGGTGTCTCATCAGGTGAAACAAGATAATAGCCAAGGTGCAGGGGCGGGGCCACAGGGGAAGCAGCCCGAGCTGAAAGCTGATTGGCCAAGTCCTGACTAACCTGACTCGATACTGCTAGTTCACTTATTCACTCGTCAGTATTCGCAGCAATCAACCCGGATTGTGTACTTACCATAAAGTCTATGTTACTGTCCTCAGTATAGAAATACTCCATTAGCTTCTCAAAGCGATTCTTCTCCCCAGTGACCTGAGAAAGAAAAAAGATATATAGATGTTCAGTACCTGAATGCACTGGCTGTGAATTATGCTGATACTTGATACTGGTATTATTTATACCAGTTCACCCTCGTGAACCATAAGCTTTAACTTTGTAATGCAGTGTTTCCCAATCTAGTCCACGGGAACCACAGTCGGTCCATGTTTTTGCTCCCTCCAAGCTCCCTGCCAGACAGACCACATTTTTGCTCCCGGTAGGGAGATGGGAGGGAGCAAAAAAGTGGACTGTCTGTGGTTCCCCAAGGACCAAATTGGGAAACATTGTTTTAATGTGATTTGATTAAAGCCTGTTTACATGTGAAATGAACTGGAATTCTGAGAACAGCCATAAATTCTGGGATGTGTATTTGTATTAAGGTCTGAGGGGTGGATGCTAGATGAAGCACTCCCCTCACTATAGGCAATTCAAGGATGCCACTTTGCCTTTTTGTGGGTTTTCAGAATGCAGGAGGAAACCATAGTAGCTGGAGGAAACCCTCACAAAAACAGAGCGAGCTTGTGAACCCAACACACAGAGCAGTAGAGGCCACTCAATGCACTGGTTGTGGGATCGATATAAATGACATAGTCAGCAGTTTGACGTCAACGTGACAAAACCACACAGTAACTCTGCAGATCTGCCGACCTCCTTGAAGTTATCGAAGGCAGCGATGATGATGTCATGCCCTCCCCGCACCAGACACACAGCAGCGAGGAGCTCCAACACAAGCACTTTAGTCCTGCACAGAAGAAAAATAGTATATAACTGGTGTTAACCCATATATCATCATGTGTGGGTGTATATATACACACACACACACACACACACACAGACACACCCAAAGACACACAAACACACAGGTTTGTAATTATATCTTTGTGGGGACTCTCCATTGATTTCTATGGGGAGCACTCTAATCCCAACATGACGACCTTAACCCCTACCCAGCCTTAACCTTAACCATAAGTAACCAAACAAAATATGAGACTTTTGGCATTTTCAGTGTTTTGATTGCATTCACAGATCTTTGTGGGGACCTGAAAAATGGTGCCCACAACGTCAAAAATAACAGGTTTTTATGATATTGTGGTGCACGTTTGAGCCCCACAATGTAATATAAACCTAATCTACATCGAACTGCTGAAACTGCGCAATGTGTTCACGAGCGTCATAAAGACAAATGTTTAATACAAAAGGCTTTATGGCCTCCCATTCGTAAGCACGAGATATCCATAAGTTTGCCGTTCGTAACCCAGGGACTGCCTGCATGTGTCTGTGTGCGTGTGCGTGCGTGTATATACATACACTATAATTATACTTTTTTGAATCAGATATTGTTTCAGTTACCTTGGACTTCATTCATTTTTCCTTTATTAAACAAATAACTTTTTAAAGACTATATAAAAATTCTGAGGTTACTATTGAAAGTGAAATGAAATAATTAAAATAACTAATTAATAAGTAATTAATAAGTATACTCTCTAGCTCACACAAAATTACGATAAGGATCTTACCCTATCATCCTAAAACAGTTTTAAGCCAGTGTCTGTAATGCGGAATTAATTTAGGAGACGCAGTGAACCTCAGACACAAAAGGATACCTCAGGTTTTTGTTGTTGAGGCTGAGCGTGATCTCGTTGACGCAGCGAGGGTGGGTCATCACCAGATTAAAGCCAGACTGCAGAAGAGAGAGCGAGTCTGTCAGTCAGTCACATAGCTCTGCTTGCTACACACACAGACTCAAGGCCATGTTTTTAGTAATTAATAAACAGATCCGTAATGCATTATAATGCATTCAAATAGCATTATTAACGTGGCTATAAATCTTTATAAAAAGTCATAACGTTACAGCCATGTTTATTATGCATTATAACTGCATTATTATTTGTTATGAATGTGTTTATAAATTACTAAAAACCTGGCCTTAAGTAAGGCGTTAACGACTTACCAGTCCAAACACACAGGCAAAGTCCACCATAGATACCTCACCCTTACCCAGACACCGTTTCAATTAACCGTAGGCGATAAATTCCAGTTGAAATGGAAGGAGTGCCGTCAGGTTATTGAATTGCTGTAATTAGTAACTGATTTCGAAACAAAGTGAGGAGACTGACTAATCCCAACTCTTACCAATAATGGCTAATCTCAGCCCCATGGATAATCCCCTGGTAGCCCACAATGCAGACATCAAACTGTACACAGGCATCAAACTGTACACAAAACGATCCTTTAGACACAGTTGATACAGCTTCTCTGCAGAGTGCTCACACTAATCAGCTGATCACTAATCACATGATTACTGTAGATACACAAAGTGATGCTCACATGCAGTGACCTCTGCCCTAAAAACCTGCACCCCCCCCCCCCCCCCCACACCTGGTAGTTCATGATGGCGCGCAGGCACATGATGCAGAGGTGGACGTCGTCCTTCTGGCTGACGATGCGTGAGTTCCGCAGCGCCTTCCTGCTGGGAGAGTGGCCACTTAACCTGGAGGTGGGGACAGGAAGCCTGCGGTCAGCGTTTGCTCACGGGGAACGAGTCCCTGCAAATGAGTCCAGACATTCATGGCATGGTACTTATATTACTTGTTACGGTTACTCTCTTGCTATCCAGGTTTCCATTCCCACGTGAAATTGCAATTGCTCATAATTTGCGATTGTGTGCCCAGTATAGCGCCCCCTCCAGGCTGTTTCCTGCCTTCCCTGCCTCTGTCCTGTGCAGCTTGGGATACGTTCCTGGCTCACTGGAACCCGTATAATCGTCTGATTAAGCTTTCGAAGTGAACCGTAACAAGTAATATAAGTACCATGCCATGAATGTCTGGACTCATTTGCAGCTAATTCAATGCAAATTGCACGTCGCAAACATTTGTGTCGCATTCTATATTGCTGAATAGAGTTACTGTCTGTCGGCGGTTACGTTACACAGGTTTTGTGTCTCAAATGCACACATTGATTCAACCACTAAATATATTCTGCCTGTTTATACCTAAACAGGCCTTCCTAGCTTCTTAAATCTCGGGATGACTTTTTCCAGAAGTAGCATATTAAGAGACGAACAGTACAAGGTTAAACAATATGTTATATGCTTTTCTAATAACCTTAGGGTGGAGGACCTGATATCTGAAGTAGTCACACCTCTGTAACCCTGCCTTGACGCTACATCTACCACGACACGCCACCGCAGGATCCTGCATCAGCCACCATGCATGGTGCAGAGCTCAAGAGATGCTTTGGTGCAAGTTTTTTTTTTTTTATTTCCAATGATCATACTTAGGAACAGCACATCAGACAAAAAAAAAGAGGCAGTTCAGTGAAACACACATAGACTGTAGTCACACATAGACTGTGCATCCAGTCTAAGTTTTATTCAACCTGAACAGTCACATCCCTCCTTGTCTGTCTTCACTGGCTCCCTATTGACCCTTGAATCAAATTTAAGTCCTTGGTGCTGGCAGGTGCATCAATGGACAGCTACCAATCTCCATCAGAAGCCCTATCGCCCATCTTGCCCCCCTTTGGTCAGCAAAACCAGCGCTGCTTGGAGCTCCATCCACCATGTGAGAAATGTCACTCCAGGTGGTTCTCTTGTGTGGTTCCCCGATGGCGGATTGAGCTCCCTCTCCACTTTCATGAAACAACTCAAGACCCATTTGTTCCATGAATTCCTCTACAAGCCCGATGCCTCTTTACATTCCCTGAATGTTCTTCTGTAGCTCCTGCTCCAGTACTGCTCGTACTTATACGTGTACATTCACTGGAAGCTCAGCATTCAGCGCTTAGCCTAGTTGACTCATTGACAGTGCTTATGTTTTTGAAGTGCTAAATGTGTAAATGTGTAAAACTGTAAATGTAGTACAGTATGTATATGCATAGAGGTGTCAGCTTGGCCTATACCCACCGGACGGTGATGGCACGGGTAACTTTGGAGATGCTGTTGCCGGGTGAGAGGCTGGTCAGCCCGGTCAGGTCCTCGATCGATTTCTCTATGCCCTTACTCTTGTCTGCCTGCATGCCGCCATTATCCAAGTTCTCCATGTCATGCCTGCAAACATGCACATGAGCAGAGGAATGCGTAAAAACATGCGCATCAATAAACACAATGGGAACGATCGATAATTAATACATTGTTATTCAGGGAAATGCAGAGGGTCAGGTGCTTAACTGGGGGGAGGGGTCTCCCTCGGTAAAAATTGCTGACCAAACAAAACAAAAAATTGCAGGCAAACCAAAACAAATTTCCGCTGGGTTGCAGTTTGCTAAGTCGGTGATCAGCAGTGATTAAAAAAGGACACTCAGGACCTCAAAAGGGGGGGCACTTTTAATAGTTTGGGCAAGAGGGTCAGGCAACCCAAGGACCATAATAAAGTTATTATTTATCGATACCTGATCATGTTCTGTTAGTTAAGTCTTTACTTTAGCGCTACTTACCTAAAAATCACTAGTTTCTGAACATTTCATTGTTCTTTATGGAAAAAAATACTTCCATGAAAATAAAAAGTACATATTTTGTACGTGACATTCCTCATTAGACCAGTATAAGAACCATAATTTCAGTGAATGGTTATTCAGGTGTTGGATGTGAGTTTTGGGAACAGAAGTTGCCATTTTAAAACCATGACTATTCCAACAAACAGAAACGTAATTATGAAAGGAAAAAAGGGGTTTATTCAGATATGGCTGAGATGGGGCGATCAAAACATTGGGGCCAGAGAGAACGAGAAGAAGAGCGAAAGAATCATGGTTATATATTTATGGACTGAGAGAAAGAAATACACAACAAATAGGACGTGCAGACAAGAAGTTGGTGATAAAAATGAGCGCACTTCAGTCACCTTACCTCCTCCCAGGAGAGCCACACCCAGTCTCACAACTTTTAACGGTTGAGAGAAAAAAAAACTTTTTCCTGCTTGTGCAGTTTAGCATGACACCCAAGAGAAACTGAGAAACGTGAAAATCTGATGTCAAATGAATACTTACGTAACGGAGCACTGAGCAAACGACAAATAATCCACCAAGACATCGAGACCTCGGTTTTCCTCATTGAGAAACTCTTGGGCCCAACTGTGTAAAAGGGGCAACGGAATTTAGACAGGAAGCAGTTGGCAATTTGATACATTATAATTTGCGTGAAACTGGAAACAGTCAATTTTAGGGTTCAGTCAATAGTTTGAGCTCTGGGTTAAATTATTTTAGCTACTTTCTTACCCAATGTGATTTGTGCGGAGAGAGATCTCCAATTCCCTCAAGACTTGGGTTGACTCCTTGACACGGGTTTTGAACTAATACAAGACAGTGATAAATAGGTGAGCAGTAAGCAAGATTTTAGACATATTTTTTTAAAAGGGAAGATCCTTATGACCTTCCTAATTAGCCTTGGTGTACCACTGGTGCGATAAAGACCACACCTTTGGCATTGTGTTTGTGGGATAACAGCACCAGTCACGATATGGCACAAATGTTTTGACAGAACAGCCTCCGAAAAGGCTGCAGATTCATGTAACAGTTTTGCCCAATTTGGTCAGCTGGCTGGCGTGAGATTTTCAATCCAAGACTAGTCTGCACACACATTTACATGTATGTAAGAGTTTTATTACCTTGTAAATAGTTTGTAAGGTTTACAAACTGCCCCAACGTTTTTGATTTTAAGTTTTTAATGGAATAATATAGATTTGCCGTAAGACTTCTTGTGTGAGTCTGAGAGTCTGAAAGCACGAGTGTCAAGCCAGATGTGTGAGAGCTGGCAACCCTGAAATAATCACATTTTTATTGAACTCATCGCTGTGTTTTCATTTTTAATCCGTAACACTTCAAGTCGAAGAAACTCACACTTTTACCCGGCAGAATGTTCTGAATATTTCCCTACAACAATTATGAAAATGTGGTGTAACAAAACTTTACTGGACTTCCATGGATTGATGTGTTATTTGTGGCATGTAAATGATGTATGCATGATGCACAATGTTACAGAGGTAGGGATTAGTTCACCTAGAACAGACACAGCCAAGAAACACAGATGATTGGCTGGAGGAATCAGGTGGGGGAGGAGTTAAATATAATCAAAACAAAGCATAAAACTCTGGGGACCTTTGGGCTGATTTTTGACATTCCTTCTCTGGGGAAAACTGCATTTTTACACCAGCTTTTAAACAAACCTTTCCCTAAAAATTCTGGGAATAATTCACATTTCATCAAAATGAGGTCTGGGAAATATGGTGATCAAAAGAAGAGCAGAGTGAACTTAAGTTCATGAATGTTTCTATAATGCTTACATTGCGAGATCCTTGATCCAGGTAACCCTTAATCTTCGTCAGGTAGGCAGAGGGTGGATTCTTTACTTGGAACCGCTCCTGTTTATAAGGTTAAACAAAACCTTTAAAGAGAAATGCCCCTTTGCTAAACACAGAAGTGTGAGGTATAATCGTAGCATGACTATTGGACACCTACAGTGTTTTTGATGTAAGGATTAAGAAACATGAGTGAAGATGTGAATAGTCTCTGAATTCCGACAGGGGAAAACCTTTACAAGTAAAACCGCAACCTTCTACTGCTGTAACAACCATAGGTACTGTATACAATCCATCACCACCAACACCCACACCAAAAGCAGTAAACCTGTATCGTTGCCATGGAAGCAGACAATATTGATAAACCTATGGCAGAATTGTTATGGGTTACCTAGCAACCACACCATGATGTAATCAGAAACCACACAGGATGTCGACACTTCGCGTTTCCCCAATTCCTCCTCATCACCATTTCTACCCCCCACATACATAAGAATACATCACCATATTATGTCAAGATACTGTATATGATGATAGCCAGGGGTGTAGGAACTGGGGTGGACTGGGGAGACTTGGATTCATTCTTACCCCCAAATAAACAAACCTTAGTATTTAAAAATGTTAAGCGGAGCCCCAATATCAAACTCGGGTGGATGTGCAAGAAATGACAGGCCGGAATGTGCAGTTAAGCGGCAGCCGACCGGAAGGACAGGTCCCCTTTGGTATATTTTGCTGGTATATTTTTCATTGGTATATTTTGCGGATTGGATTCATAATACGTGGGTATATAGAAAAGGGAAGACCAGCCCTCACAGGACCAGCTCTCTGTGCCTCGTGTTAATTATACATTACTAGGCTCTGCCCACAACCCTGCCTACAACAAGCGGGTATAGAAAATGGATGAATGGATGTTTGCTATATATTTAAGCAGATGTCTGTATTTAACATAGCAACTGGGGACTCGCTTGAATACTTCACACTCAGCACTTTGCTTTCTTTCTGAGTCAAATCTGGCTTAACTGCAGAAACGTACTTATCCATTCCTTTGCTAATCTGGGCATTTGATTTCAGTCGTATCAGAGCTGGTCCAGATGTGGAGACCTACACTGAGGGGCAGCCATAGGCACAGCCATAGGCACAGCCATCGGTGGACTGGACCATCAAGTTCTGCAGAACAGGTGTGAGACAGGAGCTTGATGGAAAAGAGCGGGATATCTGTCTCACCTGATCACAGACCAGCTCCCACTTCTTCTCGCTGTCGTACTGGCAGAGAAGCTTAGCTTTGTCGGGCGGTAGGTTCATCGAGCTCTGTGAAGGTACATCATAAGATGATTGTCGTCAGACTTTGAAGTAATTTATTCAAGCGAGAACAGAAGCAAAAATGTGTGCATCCGCGGTGTTCCGCTAGGTTGGATGGATGTAGGTAAAATGTGGTACCTTTTTCTAAATTATGTTTCCATCCTCAGAACTACCCACAGTGTTCATTGATACTGACCATGTAATTAAAAAAATAACACATTTTAAACAGGAGACATATCAGACAGCATTAACAATCAAGAACACTACCAAATAACATGCTTGTTGTTTAAGATCCTATTTCTGTGTGCAATAAGTTATGTAAAAACTAAATAAAAGTTGATAGATGTTACATATAGGGAAACACACATCTATTCATTGGGTTACACATCTGATTCAAACCTATCTGTTGTTGCCTTTTTGTAAAGGAAACATGGGTCTCTCTTGATAGCCAGGGAGTTAATATTTGGACCTCCAGGCTTCTGTGTTAGGTACTTAGAGTTGGGGAGGAATCCAGAGAAATCTAGAATCCAGGCAACACACTATCCATCTATCTGAGTCTGAATCGTTCTTTTCGAACCACCCCATAGAGAATTCAATAACATTAATAACGATTAATAACCGATCGAAATACATTAAATCAACAATGATGCGTTCTAAACAAGAAGCATCAATGGACAAAATCATTATCGTACTGTGAGCTGGTCGGAGTGATTCCAGAATGGATACAGGGGAGCGGAGCACCATCACAGTTTCCTGGACAAATTTACAATTACAAAATGGATTTTCCAGTTTTGTCTGTCCTGTGATGGATTTCATTATGACTGTAATTCTCATCCCTACATGGCGTGAGTACTTGGAAGCCAGCACTGTGGCCTCACAGCTCCAGGTTTGTGAGCTGTGTGCGTGTGTGAGTTTGCATGTTCTGCCTGTGCTTGTATGAGTTTCCCTTGGGTACTCTGGCTTCCTGCCACAATCTAAAGCCATGCATTTTAGATGAACTGTTGCCTCTAAATTGCTCATAGCTTATGACCTAGTAGGCGTTTCTCAGTACACTCTTTTGACCGTATTTTAGCTCTCACGCACCCATTTTACGTCATCCGGAGGACGGTAAAAATCTCCGGATGTCATTCCTGTCCAGCTCTCTGGTTGCATCCTCGCCAACAAGAACAATCCCATAATTCATTGCATCCCAAGTTCATTCTTTGGGTGGCAAGTTAGCAAGACCGCTCTTGGCAAGAACACAAGTACGATCTTTGCCTTCTTGCTATTGAGAAACACCCCTAGTGTATCCTTGTCCTACCATCTTGGGATTAGCTATCTGTAATTCAGACAGTCCTTTCTGTGTGTCACCAGTGAAATGTAGGTGATGGCTGTGTTTTATTTTCTACGCTGTTGGCTGGCTCTTCGGAATCGTCAGATATTTGGTGTGCACCGAATCTGAAGAATGTTCCTCATGGGTGTAGTTTTTAACAGGCTGGTTTGTGGCTTCGTTTAGCACCCAGGGGCCGCGCTGAAACTTCTGTGGCAGGGGTTTAAGGTGGGGCAGCCGGAGGGGTGTGGGGGTTGTGGTGGGGTGGAAGCGAGCAAATGCACACGCAGCACTTCCGTTCAGCAGTGCATGTCCACCAGGGGGTGGGTGTGTCTCTCTCTCTCTCTGTTTCTATGCCCTCTGTTTGATTCGATCCTCAGTGTGCTCTGTAGTATATCGGGTAACGCTTCACATTAACTGCACCTTCATAATGCTTTATATTGCATTCATAAAATGTTCAGTGCTCTTTCATAATGGATTCATCAAGCATTCATAAAACACTCATAAGCAGCATGAAAGTACACCTTAACTATCCCTTAACAGCTGTAATATGCATTAATAACAAACATTATAATTGTATAATCATGTAATGTTTGTTATTAATGTATATCAATGCTGTTAAGGGATGTTAAGGTGTACTTTCATGCTGCTTATCAGTGTTCTATGAATGCATTATGAAGGTGCACTGAATGTTCTATGAATGCATAATGAATGCATTATGAAGGTGCACTGAATGTTCTATGAATGCATAATGAATGCATTATGAAGGTGCACTGAATGTTCTATGAATGCATAATGAATGCATTATGAAGGTGCACTGAATGTTCTATGAATGCATAATGAATGCATTATGAAGGTGCACTGAATGTAATCTATATTGCTCACGCCCAAGAAACTTTCAGTCAGAATCCCAGAGTACATAAACCAAAAGCATTAATACCAATTAAATACCTGGGGTGACAATATTATACTTTGATTTGACACTAGTAAACGATTAATAATCTCACTTCGTCCTTCAGCTAGTCTGAAGGTTTAGCGACAGATCTATTGTGATAAGGCCCAAAAAGCAGGTCCACGGAAGGCGCATGCTCAGGGATTACCGTCAGGAGGAACAGAGAGGCTACAGCACCAACGAAGACGAAGCACACTTCCTGTGTGGACCCCTCCCCTCCGGATGAGGAAACAACATCAGCCCCCACCTCCTCCTCTCGGTCCCACCCACACTGTGTATTTTGAACTGAATTGACTGATGACGTAACCACCAACATAGCCTGGTTTGAACGCAAATACGTGATATATAGCAGTCATTTGGCCTCTATAAAATGATATAACCTGAAGTTAGCTTACGATATTACCCACCCCACTCCAGCATGTCCCCCCCGGCCCAAAACTGTTAGCCTAAAATTTTAAGATTATACAACTTGATGCACAATGTCCTTGCAATGGTATCTAATTCGTTCACACCCTCAGAGAAAAATCCACTAAGTTCTTAGCACGTTCTAGACACTGCCACGTTATATTACACGGCCCCATCACTCAAACAACAGAACATAACTCTAATAGACGTTGGAGTACAATTGAAAAAGACTATTCTGAACAGGCACTATGAATACTCAAGTCGAATATGCCGGCTGAATGACAGCACGCGGCGGCCAAATCTTGAGTGTACCGGTTCTGTGTGTGAAAACAGAAATCTGCTGTTTGCTCGGAAAGAAACCAAATTAGACTCTTGAAACGCGGCGACCCTGTGAAACGAAAGCCCTGAGATGACGGCCGATTCTCGCGTGCTGAGTACAAAGCATCTCACTGCCGACTGAGTGGAGGCATTGAGAGTGTTAGGCACACTCAAGCAGCAAGGCTTTCGTTTTATATGATCGGTGAACCCGTTTGGCTTTTAAAAGCAGGCCTGTAAGATGCGTTGACATGTGCGATCATGTGTATACTCCGCTATGGCACAACATCCTCCCCATGACATTGTGACACGTTGTCTGGCCCCATTGCTTATCGCGGAATGCTTGCCGTGTGCATGCGCCCCAGACCACGATGAAGGCATAAGCGGTTCCTAAGCCCTTAGCCTGGTGCTGCTATCAGAAGCACACAGTTTTTTGCAGAAGCACACAGTGGTCACCATGTCACGGCATCTCACACTCTTGCCGTGTGTCTGGGCCCATTCCCACCACATCACCACGAATCGTCACCACATCCCACCTGAAAGCTCAGCCAGTGTCTCCGTCAGGTGACATCTTGAATATTACAGGTTTTTTCCACATCTATAAATAAGTATAGTGTCTTCCAGAATGTCTTTTACAGTAAGAATATGCACTTAACCTCAGGTGATTGTTGTTATTAGATATAGCGCACAGTTTCATAATGCACCCCAGAATCTCCTGGGATGAATGCATACAGTTAAATTTAAGCATAGAATCTCTTTTCTCAGTGGCATCAGCTACGCATGTGTTGGACTGCAAAACGGCGTAAGGTTACACAGGTTATTATATACACACGAAGTTCACTGAGACCTCACAAGAACAGCCATAAATATACTTTCAAAGGAAGGATTCAATAAAAGTATCCGCCCTGTAATTGAAACTGTTTAATTAAAACGGTGCAATTATTTTTAAAGAGGAATTCAACCGTAAAGTGGTCTATTCTCAGCGGTCGCTCGCCCCCCCCCCCACCAGTGCAGCCCTGTTCTACATCCCACGTCACCTTCACACCCCCCCTACTGTCCAGCCAGTCCCCCTTAACAGGAAGAGACACAGAACCGCTTTTCAATCCTCCTTTGCTTTCACTACCTTGTGAAGTTTCATATTGATCCAATGGTACTGAGGAGCGGAAGTGATATAAGGAAAACATACAGCCCTGGAAAGAATGAATATATTTATTTTAAATCTGCATTTTTAAATCCTGCTTTAACCCTGGTTTAATCCTGGCTACACTGCGTGTCAGGCTGCTCCCAGGCTCAAAGCTTCTAAGACAGCAGCACACAAGAACAAAGTGAAGCTGGAGACACTGGGAACGACCAGAAACCAGCCAGGCAGTGGGCAGAAGTAACTTCCTAATGCCCGAGATGACTGTCAGCTTATCTGACAGTGCCTCATCAGAGGATGACCTCAAATGACCTTCAAAAGGAATGGGAAACATTAAGTGGTGTGAAGTGCACTGGTAGGACAGTTCGTATCAGGCTAGAAGCAGGACTGAAGTCCGATAAAACAAGGAAGAGGCCCTTCAGTGAGGAGCAGGGAAGAGCCAGGCTGCAGTTTGCAAAATAATGTACATTTTATACAGGCGCAAACCCATAAATCAAGAAATTAGTGAAACTGAAATTTTTGCTGTGGTCTCAATTTTTTTCCGGAGTTGTACTTTGGTCATCCATACAAATTACCAGGATGCTGGACGTGCATAAGTCAAAACTGTAGATGGATCCAAGTATTATTTACGCTATTCTCATTAAAGAATAACAAAAGTAAAAGTAGGACCCTAGTAAAACTAGTAAGACTAGTAATAAAACTAGTAACCAAGGGTAGTTTGAGCGCCATTTGTGGACACATGGTCTTGACATATTTGGAACGAATCATTTCCTGTACGAATGTTGACGGAACGTTTGTATATGAAAAACTGAGATGAACAAAGAGGAAGTGCTTGGTACACGCCTATTGCTCAAACAGAACTTTAAAAAAATAACTTTCAACTAAACAATCTGGTAAAATAATGGTAAAATGGTGAAAAAGACAGGCGTGTAAAAATGTAACTACAGGGTTTATTTAACTATATGTTTTAATACACTTTTATTTTAAGGCATAGATGTGGCTGGTAATTAACTTCCTCTAATGAATTGAGAATTTTTCACATGGGAAGTAATTGTAATTAAGTATGACGGAAACTAAAGGCCGATTACAGTTTTTTAAATTTCTTTTTATGTAGCAACTAAACCTCCAGCCTTTTATATTTGCCGACCTGCATGTCTGTGTGTCCGTGTACATCCCTGTACATCCCAACAGTTGCTACAGACTCTACTGGCCAAATTTTATCCCCTCGCTAATTTCAGTGTCCCTTTAATTTCAGTTTTTTGGTGAATAAAGCGAAGACCACAAACTTCAAATACTAGTTTTTACAAGAACTTCAGCCAAATTTACTACTGGAAATTGGACCATTCAGTCTAGCAAAATTTATTCCAAAAATAGCTATTTAACTGGATAAATTATCAAATGTCTAACTTTAAAAAATCGTCACTGTCATGTGCACCTGTATATATTTTAGTTTCTATGTGCAGCACCATTACTAGGAAAAATTCGATTTACTTTCCTCTCATTGTTAGCAAATATAGGTCAGTAAAATGTTCAGTATAATTTAACAAATTGAGTCTTCCTGAATAGCAGCTTGGTTACACATCACTTCAAATACATTTAGCTAGTTTTGTAAGTTATCAAATTAATTAAATTGAAAACATAGTTCACTTTAGACGTCCTACGTTAGGTCATTACACGTGTCGCTGATTATGTAATCCAGTGTTTCCCAACCCGTTCCTTGGGGGCCCACAGATGGTCCACATTTTTGCTCCCTCTCAGCTCCGTGCTAGACAATCCACATCTTTCAGGAGCTGGGAAAGACCAAAAATGTGGAATATCTGTGCATCCCTGCGGCCTGGATTGGGAAACATTGACGTGACCCCGTACTGAGCACCGAGCGACGCCAGACCAAATCCAGACGTCTTCTGTCACTCACCAGCACAGCACTGAAGCGCTCTTCCAGTTCCTCCTCAGGAGGCATGGGAATTTTTTGGGGTGGGGGCTGTCTCAGTGATGGGGCTGAGGCGGACACATCCGAGAGGCCCCTGCCCTCCCTCTCGGGGTTCGCCTCAATTCCACCGGCAGCGTTACCCATCACTAGTCTCTTCAAGACCCGCTAGCCCAAGTAATCCAGATCCAGAAAGCTGAATTTCCTTCCAAAAAGCTGAAGTTGAGCGGCTCTGCAGGCAGGTTCAGAATGCGGGGCGGTCAGGCGCTGGAGGCTCAGTCAGACAAGCAGAGCAGGAAGGGCTGAAACAAGAGACACACGCTTCTCCGCAGGACCTTCACCATTTTGGGGTGATGTTCTGAGGCAGAGCGGCATGTTCCCGGTGTCCTCTTGTTCTTCTGTTCCTCAACTAGACCAAAGATGTAGCCAGAACGACAAACAGCATAGGAGTGCCACAGCGTGACCTTCTCAAACCTTCACTTTGGCTTGATTGCCTCAGAGGAGGGTTTCGCAGAGGAGGTGGAGATTATAAGACGTTTGCAACAGCAAATGCAAAACCACAAAGGAAGAGAGGCGACTTCCTCTTTGTAGCAGAAAGAGAGCTGAGCGTTTGGATCGTTGGTAACCTCAGGATCACTACTTTATGGACAGTTGGCTAATCTGGCTTGCTTAGTGCAGGGTGGTGTCATGCAAGAAACTATTTCCCGTTAGGATCAGTGTCATAAAGAGGAAACCCGCAGGACCAATATGTATGAATATGAATGGGCTTCTGCCTTCTGTAGGCCGAAACCTTATGGGTTAAATGAAGTCCTCCCATGTTCTGGGGGCCCTCTGACATGTGTCAATGTTTTCTGGAATAGGCTGCAGAATTTTACCTCGAGTGTTTCACACAAGGTTTTCAAAATAATTAAGCAACCTGTTAAATGTATTTTATTTTAAACTTAAGTAGAAAATTCTTCCATTTCTTGATATGTATATTACATTTAAAGTGTAGGTGTCATCTGACCTGTTTGTTTGTGTCAGCCTTTCTAAGATGCTCTCATAAATTACCGCTGTCTGCTATAAAATATTGCAACACATTAAAGATATTGCTCATCACCATACTTTAATCAAATGCTTCTTTACTTTGGTGTATCTCTTTATTTTCTTAATCTTCACACCTTTTTCAGCCAAGGTCTGTGTGTGTTGACTGTATGCTGATCATACACCTGCTCTGCCCTGGTCTTCATCTGGGTCAACTAGCAGGTATGACGCCCAGGAACCAAAGGTGACCTACTGTTACGGGGGCTGCAGCCCCTCTGTGCTCTGCCCCCTTTTCTGTTTTGTATTTCCTGTGGCTAAAAATATTCTCAAAATATTCTGCCCCACTTCAGCCATAACATCTTTTCCAAATGACATATGAACAATAGCGACTTACCCCAAGCGAGCTTGATGGGCCGAATGGCCTCCTCTCGTTTGTATGGTTCTTATGTTCTTATGACTTCAATTAACTCTTCACTACTGGAAGGAACCGCCGGTGCCTGATTTGCCTCTAGCCCAGTCTGTCTTTGCCCTGCACCTCTCTGGACCTGCTGTGTATTTTGTCCTACATTTCATAATTCTCCCCCATTTCCTCCTTTCCCCATCTCTCTTTTTATGCCATCACTTGCATCTCCTTCCATTATGACCACCCCTTCCTCCTCCATGTCTTCATTATTTTTCTATTTTCCGTTCTCTTCAGCTTTGACCTTACATCTGGGCAGAATTTCCATTTGAAACGGCCAAATTGATTTGAAATGGTGTCAAATGGTCTGCATTAGTTAGCGGAAAGTCCTTTAGTGCAAAATGGCCAGTTTGCTCAATCCACTGGCGACCTAAATCCCATTTATTTCCTACTGAAATAGCTATCAGACGCATATTAGAAAAAAAGAAAATAAATAAACAATATATAAAATAATATATGTATTATATATATTTGTGTGTGTGTACATATATATACACATATAAAACACGAGTAGTCATGGATATATACTCACCTAAAGGATTATTAGGAACACCATACTAATACGGTGCTTCACCCCCTTTCGCCTTCAGAACTGCCTTAATTCTACGTGGCATTGATTCAACAAGGTGCTGAAAACATTCTTTAGAAATGTTGGCCCATATTGATAGGATAGCATCTTGCAGTTGATGGAGATTTGTGGGATGCACATCCAGGGCACGAAGCTCCCGTTCCACCACATCCCAAAGATGCTCTATTGGGTTGAGATCTGGTGACTGTGGGGGCCATTGTAGTACAGTGAACTCATTGTCATGTTCAAGAAACCAATTTGAAATGATTTGAGCTTTGTGACATGGTGCATTATCCTGCTGGAAGTAGCCATCAGAGGATGGGTACATAGTGGTCATAAAGGGATGCACATGGTCAGAAACAATGCTCAGGTAGGCCGTGGCATTTAAACGATGCCCAATTGGCACTAAGGGGCCTAAAGTGTGCCAAGAAAACATCCCCCACACCATTACACCACCACCACCAGCCTGCACAGTGGTAACAAGGCATGATGGATCCATGTTCTCATTCTGTTTACACCAAATTCTGACTCTACCATTTGAATGTCTCAACAGAAATCGAGACTCATCAGACCAGGCAAAAGTTTTCCAGTCTTCAACTGTCCAATTTTGGTGAGCTTGTGCAAATTGTAGCCTCTTTTTCCTATTTGTAGTGGAGATGAGTGGTACCCGGTGGGGTCTTCTGCTGTTGTAGCCCATCCGCCTCAAGGTTGTGCGTGTTGTGGCTTCACAAATGCTTTGCTGCATACCTCGTTTGTAACGAGTGGTTATTTCAGTCAAAGTTGCTCTTCTATCAGCTTGAATCAGTCGGCCCATTCTCCTCTGACCTCTAGCATCAACAAGGCATTTTCGCCCACAGGACTGCCGCATACTGGATATTTTTCCCTTTGCACACCATTCTTTGTAAACCCTAGAAATGGTTGTGCGTGAAAATCCCAGTAACTGAGCAGATCGTGAAATACTCATACTGGCCCGTCTGGCACCAACAACCATGCCACGCTCAAAATTGCTTAAATCACCTTTCTTTCCCATTCTGACATTCAGTTTGGAGTTCAGGAGATTGTCTTGACCAGGACCACACCCCTAAATGCATTGAAGCAACTGCCATGTGATTGGTTGATTAGATAATTGCATTAATGAGAAAGTGAACAGGTGTTCCTAATAATCCTTTAGGTGAGTGTATATATATATATATATATATATATATATATATATATATATATATATATATATAATAGGACAATACTAAGACTAATTAGCAATAAGTAATTAATAATCAGTAATAATAATAATTAGTTAGTCATTAGTAATTAGCAATAAGATTAAGACCGATAAAGTGAATACACTGATGAAATAGGGATGACTGAGCCTGTGAAACTGTGACACTGCTGAACGGAAACAAACCGGGACAAACTCAGTGGGAACATTGGACGAGCGTCGTCGCTGGAGTGCCTCCCTTCACGTGCAGATCCAGGTGCTGCCGATAGGCGGCGCGTTTCCCCATTGCGGTGCCGTAATGCCCGTACCTGCTCGGAAATGACGGAACAGAGCGCTTCTCCGGAGGACTCCTGGAACAAAGTAAGAAACCTACAGAAAATACCACACAATGGTAGAAATAATGTCACATTGACAGTTTTGTATTTGGCCTTGTCAGGCGTAAAAATTATATAAAGTTAAATTCTGTCGCACATTAAGTGTTGATGACAAAAACCGAGGCCTCTTTGCTGTATACCATTAGCATCACACTGTGTTTACTCTTTGGCCGATGACAGCTGACGTATATTCTGATATTCTTATTTAAACATAACATTCACCGCATAAGCCCTGCAGTTTACAGTCCTACTTTGTCCTTAAAGCGGAGCTTTTAAAAGCAGCTCGTACGCTGTGGGCAAATGGCAGTCATGCTAGTTAGCATAGCGGCTAACAGACAACGTCGCGTGAATCAAGTCGATTAACCGGGCACAAGACAATGCTATGCTAAAGACAGGGGATTTAAACTGCAGATCTTGCTGTCGTTAAATATTTTTCTGCTTATGTATGCATATGGTCGCTGCTGCAACGATATGTTTATGCCAGGGAGACAAATGGTACCAAGATCCCCAAATAAGAGACAAAAATAGTGTCCAGTTAATGTAAGAACGATGTATTTACTCTACGAAATGGACCGGGGATATTTCACAGTTATTTTTAAATTGGCATCTTTGTTGTTCTACATCAGCTGTCACTGTTTCTGGATTGGCTCGCCACTGACGTTAAAACACATTCTAAATCCCGTAAAAATTATTATTACTGTGTGCTATTACAATGTGTAAATAGTGACCGTTTATCCCATTGTATGCATACATGGTAATTTTCAGCATGAAAGCAAACTGGGTCGCAAATAATGGCCTTTGTGCCGCCTGAATGTGCCGCCTGAATGTGCTCCCGTGGATTTTAATCAAACCCCTAACAGCACCTGCGCCGTCCTACCGGGGGGAGAGGGGTGTGTCGGTGGGTTCCTGTTTTGCAATGTTTTATATTCACTATCGCCTGTCAGTCCTGCTCTGATTCTCTTCTTTAAAACGTCTTCTGTCCCTTCTTTGCGATGGAGAAGCAGGCGGACGGCGCTTTTAGTGACAACGGGTTCGACCACAGTGAGTATACCACTTTTCTTCACACTTTAATTTTACGTGGATCTTTTCCCCACAACAATGTTTTTCTAACTTCTATAAGCATTTATTAGATATGAAGAGAGAAGGCTTTCATAAATATTAAGAATTCAGTTTGTGTGTGTAGCATTGTTCACCTGTGACATCACACTGGTTGTGGAAGACGTTCAGTTACAGACTCCTTTCTGAAACTGTTCAGTGCCAGGATGCTTCTGTTATTATACTGTAAACTCACACATCATCATCTGCAGATTTCTTTGCTGAGAGTGCAAGGAAAGGCTCTGTAGTCTCCAGAGCAAACAGCATTGGATCCACAAGTGCCTCCTCAGTGCCTAACACAGGTATGTCTTAAAGCGGTTATTTACGGCACCTCAGTACATGGATGGAAATATGCTTGACACTGAGCACTGACCTGTATCCCTGACACTGAACTTTAGAGATGCTGCGGATAATTCCTAAGGGTATGTTTCCGCTGTGGTATGTTGAGGCTTAAGACAGAGTATGTCTTTGGGATGCCGTCAGAACTTTGTTAACGAGGAGCAACAGGCTTTAGGCACCATGTCTGAAGCACTACAGCCTATGATGTCAGGCGATTTTATGTATATGTGTAGGAATCTCTCTCTCTCTCTCTCTCTCTCTCTCTCTCTCTCTCTCTCTCTCTCTCTCTCTCTCTCTCTCTCTCTCTCTCTCTATATATATATATATATATATATATATATATATATATATATATATATATATATATATATATATATATATATTTGTGTGTGTGTATGATCATTTCTATTGCAGGTCTTGCTATAAGGTAAATAGGTTCCAGATATAAGATGCAGTAGCTCAGTGCTGTGTTAGTGGGGCACACCTCCTGCTTTTGGGTGGCAGGTCCTTCAGTGGTCATGGGGTCCAGGTCCAGCAGCTCGTTCTTGAGGGAGGTGCTGGTATGCGAAGTGCCAGGATTGGTGACCATTACGTCATTGTGGATGAGAAAGGAAAGGCCGATATTCCCTAAGCGTCATGCGTCTCACTGTTGGCTGCTCTCCAAACACAGACGATGAGGACAGCGACTCTCGGCATGAGCCGTCCTACAAAGACCGCCGGAGGCAGGCGCACACGCAGGCTGAGCAGAAACGCAGGGACGCCATCAAGGTGAGGGTAGCATCGTGAATCGCTGCTGCTTGATGTCTTACTGTGAGTCAGGGGAGCTATGACTGAGTAAATATCTGCATGTTATAAACCGAAAACTTTACTTTGGGTTTGCTGCAGCCAGTTACCACTCGCACAGGCTGATGTTAACTTCTCCAAAGGCTGTGCACTGATTTAATTTGACAATATCAAAACCTGTTGAATTTCTGCTCTGATTACCTTGCAGAAAGGCTATGATGACTTGCAGTCAATCGTTCCCACTTGTCAGCAACAGTCAGAGTTTGCCGTGGGAGCACAGAAAATCAGCAAAGCTACTGTACTTCAGAAAAGTTAGTCCTTCTGTTTCTCTCTTCTTGTATTAGCCTTATAAATGTGGTTTTATAATCACCAGGAGAAGAGTAGTATTAGGCCTGTAAATTTAAGAAATCTTAATGTATATTTAACTTGTCTTTTCATAATTATTAATTATATGTTCATAATTAGCTGTTAAATTATCATTTTTATTATTATGTGATGATGTGAGAAATAAAGAAATTATGTTATTTCGGTGTTCAGTGTAAATAGCTGCCACTTTTTTAATTCCATGAAAGCGTATTGTAAATCTTAACAAAGTTCTTCATGCAGCAATCGACTACATCCAGTTTCTGCACAAAGAGAAGAAAAAGCAAGAGGAGGAAGTTTCCACATTGCGGAAGGAAGTGATGGCACTGAAGATCATGAAGACGTGAGGCAGTCGGTCACTTAAATTTTGGCCGCCCTGTTCGGCATGCCTGACCATATCTTCATCCCCTTTGAGAGGCTGAAAACCAGCGTTCATCAGCACAGCGCGCTAATGCACACTGCTGTCAATAGGATGTGATGTAATCCTTACTGGGCAAAGGATGACTGTGATAAGACGGACAGAACTGGCTGTTAGAAGAATGATGAGATGGCCTGATTAGGGCTGAGGAAGAGAACTGGCTCTGGCGTTTGTCTGTTTAGTGGAGTCTTGTAATTGATTGGGTCACCAAACTAATATCTCTAAAGAAAACCTTTGCACTGTCATTCCTGCTGTGTCCACTTTCTGTTACTTATTTATACGTTTTCAATTTGACTGGAGTTTGACAAATACTGAGCACCATGCTCTGTATAACAGACCCCCCCCCCCCCTTCCTTAATCTTGGTGACTGCCTGATGTTGACGTGGTGTGTGTGTTGACAGGAACTATGAGCACATAGTCCAGGCGCACCAGAACAATCCGCAGCAAGGAGACGAGCAGGTCTCTGACCAGGTGAAGTTCAGCGTGTTCCAGAGCATCATGGACTCCTTGTTCCAGACGTTCAGTGCCTCAGTCTCCTTCTCCAGCTTCCAGGAGCTGTCCGCTTGTGTCTTCAGCTGGATTGAGGAACACTGCAAACCTCAGGTACTGCACTCTGCTGGGGTTGGGGGTTAATGTGTAGGATGTGTTCCCTTGGTACAGTTCAACCTACCTTTATCCAGGGTGACAGTGCTGATCTGATTTTCTACAATTATGGGCAGAACTACAGAACGTGTAGGATAAATTTTATGTCATGAATCTTCAGAAGTGCATTGCGCTGTTTGACTCGTTCGTTCATTAAGGAATGTCTTTAAAACACGGTAATGATACCAGATAACTCTACACCATTGGTGGAATTAATTAATTAGACAGTCTCTGTTATTGCTATTAAAGGCACCTGAATTCATTGCAACGAAGGAAGACTAAGGGTCATGTATAGCTTAAGTTAAACCCCCTGTCTTTACAGACACTACGGGAGTTTGTGGTGGGGGTCCTTCAGCAGATCAACAGCCACTCCTACTGACGGACCAGGCCATGACGATGCTACGTGTGTGACCTGTCCTCACCTCACCACCACTGCAGTATTTTAAGTGGTAAACGGTGGTGAACAGCGTGTGTAGTGGAGAGGGACAACCCCAGCACTTCAGTGCTCAGTCCCGTTTCACAAAAGCCTTTGTTCTAGAAGACATGCGTCCTGGCCAGAGTACTGTTTCAGAAGGGGGAGGTCGGTGTAGTCTAAGTTAACTTGGATGGATCCTTTCCAGGATAAACACTTAGGGAAGATGTAAGGATTTTCTGGAAGCCTGCTGACAGTGTTGTTCAGTCTAATGTTACCTTTGGAAAGAAAAACTATGGAAGCTTGTAGGATTTTGGGACTCAAGGGCTGGTGTTGTTACCTCCTTGTCCACAGGTGAGTGTTTAAAAACTCAACCTCTTCTTTCAGGGTTCTTGGTTTCTCCTCCGTTACAAATCGAGTGTTTTTGCCTGTGGGTCTCTCGCCATCGTTGTGTTCTGTTTGCACGGAGTTTTGCGTGAAGTGCTTATGTTGTCGTAGACACTTTTGAGAGGTGGTCTGAAATGCCGTCGGTCTTTCAACACCAGTTGCCTTCTGGATTCTCCTGACCTCTGTCATAAGCACACCTATGCCTAAAAGTATGGATATTTGTTCATTTATGTATGCATTTCATGCTGGCGGGTGTACACGTGCTCAGAAGCAGAGCCTGAAACTCATTGACTGGGAAAAACCACAATCCATGTAGACTGTTTATGTGGAATATTAAGACCTCAGTAAAATGTACAGAATGAGAGTGACAGCATGTACTTTCTTTTTTGACCTATGTAAGAGGTTTTTATTATTTAAGTGAAGGCTGTAAGAATCTTAACTGTGTGTATTCTTAGCCGTTCTGCTGCCTTGTATTGACTCGGACATGACATGCAACCTTCCGCAAGGGTGTCCTTCAGTCCTGACACTACGGATACTGTGATCGATTCATTCTCCCACACTGCCCCGGACACAGCTGTTAAAGCAAAGAATGTAAAACGACGCTTGCAATAATTGTTCTGCAAGATCGAATTTTAAGTACCAGTACTGTACCGTATGATTTTAAAGTAAAGGATTCTGCATCTGATCATTGTCCTGTCTTTCAAATAGAATGTTGTATCTCTCAAATTGGATTTGTGTGCATGTAAAAAAAAAAAAAACCAAAAACGGCAGTTTCTTGAAAAAAACTTTGGAAATATTTTTGTATTGATATTTCTAATTGCAAATAAACATCTGTTTCTAAGTCTTAATTTTTTTTACACATTATGTATAATACAAAACAAAAACCCAACACTGATACCATAAGCACAGAACACAAATAAGATGGTCCAGAAAAAAGTCAGTCATGTCCCCCATTTTGTTTGCGTTCACAGCCATAAATCCCACATCTTCTGTCACATGTCTGGAATTTTCACTTTGCAGTCCTCATCCGTCTCTAGGCCAACCTCTTCCTGAATAGAGTAAAAGAACATAGTTTAGTGATTTTACGCAACCTGAAGGAAGCGACATGGTGGTGCAGTGGTTAGCACAGTCGCCTCCCAACTCTGGGACCAGGGTTCAAGTCTCAGCCACGGCTCCATGTGCTGTGCACTCCGGTCTCCCCTCCACAGGTAAGAGTGTTGTGTGTCCATGTGTGTGTATGTGTCCAACCCCCCCCCCCCCCAATACAGAGTGTGTGTGTCCCTTGGATGGTCCAAAGGTAGGAGTGTGTGTGTGTGTGTGTGTGTGTTGCCCTGTACCTCTGACACCAGGGTTCATGGGTGCAGGAAGAGGGTGTGTGTAAAATCCAGGATGAACTCGGTGAGACCCAGAAAAGTACACGCTTACCAGAAATTGCTTCTTGCTCTTTGGGTATCCTTCCAAAATGGCATCAACCATATCAGATGCCTAAAACGTTGAATTTTATTATAGAAAAACAATCTAGATCCTTTTAGTCCTTAAAAAAGGACTAAAAATTAAAATATTACCAGCCGCTTTCTTTTCTTCCACTCTTTCAGATAGAGATCCCGCTCTTTGTAAACCTGCAACACAGTGATGTGCATTTCAGAACCACAGTGATGTGCATTTCAGAACCACAGTGATGTGCATTTCAGAACCACAGTGATGTGCATTTCAGAACCACAGTGATGTGCATTTCAGAACCACAGTGATGTGCATTTCAGAACCAAAGCATCACAATACGCTGTAAAAGGGTGACTGAAGCAGAACAAATGTAACACTTCATAAAATAATCGAAAACTTCCACAAAAAAAAAATGTTACATTAAGACATCTGATAAAAATACGAAGACGGATTTCACTAGGCTACACCCGGCATTCAGTAAAACCTCATTCCACACAAAGCCTGACCGCAAACTACCTCTAAAATCCACTTTACGTTAACAACTAGGTTCAAGGACATCACTGAAGCACAGAAAAAACAAGGAAAAGTGAACTCGGCATAAATTATTGAAAAGCAGGTTTTAGTGTTTACCACTTAAAATACTGCAAATTATGTAAATGGATGACTACCCTGGTGGAGGACATGCTCCGAGTGCCCCAGTCGCGAGACTAGTTTGCATTCTTTCTATTTTAAAATGGTGAGCATCACTCACCTTTTCCTTCTCCTCGGGTGTAACGTGATTTGCCACAGATTTGATCCTCTCCAGCCGCTCCTTGCACGCAGTGCACTCCTGCGTCAGGTGCTGGATCTCTGATGTCATTCCCTGTGTTGTCATTGAGCTGTTGAGCTCCTTCAGAGCTGCAGAAGAGAGACAGAAAGACAAACACAGTTAATCATTGCCCATCTATTTAATGCGTCACCTACCATGACTACATGGTTTTAGAGGAAAAAAATCTTGGGGGGACGGGACAAAAAAAGAAACAGTGGCTAAAACCCCACTAAATAGGGTCTCAAACCACCTACATAAGCTACTAGGATAGCTTTTAACCTATTTTGAGCTACTGTATATTTACAAAATGGTTCAACAAATTCAACAATCCTTGGTCCATTCTCTGTGCCAACATGCAACACTCGACACTCTGCCATTACGGACACGAAGAGAACTCACCCATCTCAAGCTGCTTGCAGTCCTGTGTTACAGTGTGTACCTGGGAGTTAAGCTGTGACATCTGACTATCCATTTCCTTAAGGTCTGAATCGCTCACATCTGCGAACTGAGACTAAGTTGGGGGGGGACGGGGGGGGGGACGTGTGCCAAGCTTAATTATAAAGACATTTCATTTCCAGTGATACTGACCTAGAGAAGCTTGATAAATAGATAAGCCCCAGTAAACTCATTTTCACTCACTTGATCAGCAAAATAGATCTTCTGCTTTCCATAGACCTTCTCCATGATTTTTCCTTCCTGCGCCAACAGCTCCATAGCTTTCACCACTGCCTGAAAGTCCATGGAATGGTGTTTATATACGTGTGCGCATTCTCAGAATGGCCCAATATGGGGCTGCAGAGTAACTGAATATAGCAGCCGACCACTGTCACTCTCACCGTCTTTCCCAAACCGTGCTGCTTTTGCAGGTTTCCGAAGATATCTTGGGCACTGTACGGCCGGTTCTTTTCATTGAGGTACTCAAGAATAACTGCAGCACCTGGGCAAAGCAAAATCTGTCTATCGGTGTATTCTTGCCAATACGAGAAGTTTGTTCTCACAAGAGCAGCTCTAAAATTAAATTTCCTAAATCGAATTCCAGCATCCCTTACAGGGTAGCGTATACCGTCCCCTATGCTGCCTGAGAAAAACTCCTGGCCACACCCCCCCCAACTCCTACCAGGAGAAGTGCTTGGAAAATAGCAGCGTGTCGCTCATCGTCCGACACAAAGTCAAACACACATGTATACACGAACACACATCGATCAATGAATCAACCAGTAAATAAGAATAGACAAGCACAAAAAGGGAAACATCCGATTTTTAACCATCACAATTCAACCGCGGTAAAGATAGTTTGCAGTTTGCGATTCGGGATTCCTTTGAGTTCATCTCGACAGTGCGGTGAGGTAAACCAGTAAACACAGTGGCATTTTGTTATTCGTGATTTGTGAATTCGGATGACGTCATTTCCAATCCCGAAATCTGCCGATATTATACTTTGCCTTTTTATTGTCAAACCCCGAATAATAAAAAAACTTCACCATATAAACAGGTCCAGGCAGGCTCATTCTGACCAGTCTGATTTGTGAATTTTTTCACAGTCCTCAGTTCGTCTGCCAGTGACTGATAAGCGCTGAGACAGAAGGGATTAAAAACACATGTCACATGCCATAGCAATATATGGGCTACATCACATCATAGTGGTCAAAACATCCAAACAAAGTGGCCCAGAAGGACCAAACTAGGCTCAAATTGATCAGTCTGATTTGTGAATTTTTTCACAAATCAAATGTGGTCAGTCAGTCATAGGTCAGTGTATGTATTAGGCAGCTGGTGGGGAAAAAACACACGAACCTTACCAATAATGAACATACCCTTATAAAGCACAATTTCCATGTTGTTTTTGACAAAACATGATTTGTGGAAAAATTCACAAATGTATTTACTCGCATGTCATCACTCAGCGTAGCTATTTGGCCAGTGCCAGTACATAGGCTATGCGAAATATATTTTGCCCTGGCATATTCCTGTTTTCAAGGTGCTTGTGCCCTTCTTCTTTTTGTCTTGTTTTTCCTTTTAAATTGCATATTCATTGTAACATGACTAGCAATAACAAGAGACAACATACAGACATTCATGTCCAGTATTCTATTATAATAAACTTTTACATTACATTATATACCAGAGAAATAATTTTGTCTAGTATATTTTATCTTGGTGTATTTCCCGTCTATTTATAAAGATATTATTATTATTACACTCCCCCAAACTACAAACTTATATCCAATTTCTTCCTAATGAATTATTCCAGAACAGTACAGAATATGTTGCCGCAGTTCCCTGATATGTCATTGTGCGCTCATAATATATTCTTGTGCGCACCAGCTAGTTTCTGGTGAGCAACTTTTATTTTTACGCATGAGAACATAGTGGTCTTGAACAAGAATCAACATAACACTTGTGAAATACTAATCTCACATTTGCTCATCATTAATGAATCATGACGCATCTTTTATCTCAAGTAGCTGCTATATTTGTTCTAACATGTCTAACACCACACCACTTAAGAGTAAATTGTTATTAAAAAGTACATTTTTAAAAGAGTAATACATTGTGCTTTATAAGGGTATGTTCATTATTGGTAAGGTTCATGTGTAAAAAGAGTGTTTTTTTTCCACCAGCTGCCTAATACATACACTGACCTATGACTGACTGACCACATTTGATTTGTGAAAAAATTCACAAATCAGACTGATCAATTTGAGCCTAGTTTGGTCCTTCTGGGCCACTTTGTTTGGATGTTTTGGCCACTATGATGGGATGTAGCCCATATATTGCTATGGCATGTGACATGTGTTTTTAATCCCTTCTGTCTCAGCGCTTATCAGTCACTGGCAGACGAACTGAGGACTGTGAAAAAATTCACAAATCAGACTGGTCAGAATGAGCCTGCCTGGACCTGTTTATATGGTGAAGTTTTTTTTTTTATTATTCGGGGTTTGACAACAAAAAGGCAAAGTATAATATCGGCAGATTTCGGGATGGGAAATGACGTCATCCGAATTCACAAATCACGAATAACAAAATGCCACTGTGTTTACTGGTTTACCTCACCGCACTGTCGAGATAAACTTAAAGGAATCCCGAATCGCAAACTGCAAACTATCTTTACCGCGGTCACAAACGCGTTGGCGATTACTCATGCAAACACTTCAGGTTGACTAAAACACAGCGGAACTGTCAAAACGTCAGTGTCAAAACATTTTAATAAACCATAATACACATTACAATCGTATAATTCGAACCACTGACTGAACTCCGGTTGTCCGTCCAAATTGTATAAACAGAACCAGCTATTTTGACAAAGCTAAAACGATGCTGAGGAAACACACTGCTAACGTGTATATGCACACACAAACACACTTATTCAAAACACAAATTATTTATTTCGGTATCAAAATAACTTACCAGATGCATCCTTTTTACTCATTTTTGCACTAACTTGCTTGTTGTGAGCTACATTCGAGGTTCGCGGGCAGCAATGGATTGTGGGACAACAGGTCATACGGGCGGGGTTATTAGATTTTTACCAACCAATAGTGAACAACAGGTCCCACGCCGCACCCAAATTATCCATTTTACAAAGTGGTTCGGGAATATTAATATTCATGAAAGAGCGCTGCCTGATTGGCTAGTGAATAGCTCAGACAGTTTTACCGACCAATCAGGTAGCTTCTCTCATGAATATAAATGATGTCTCCAAAACACCCTGTAAACGAAAACCCGCCCTCCAACGTAAAGTAAACAGTGAAAATTAAGGCGCACTCCACCGAAGAGTAAACGTACGATCCTTTTGCTTTGTTAGTCGGTTTAAATTTTTCTCTTTAATAAGGTTTTCACATCAAAACATATCAAAACCGAGTTACAGAGAAAAGATTTCACTTTAACTACAGACATTTATTGAAACATTGTAACGTACAGGACCCGCTTCACACTGGACCAGTTTACCAACCCGCTGTTTACCAAGTCCAGCCTAGTTTGATAACCTTTAACAACCAAGAATTTTAAAAACTCATTCTTGTTCTGGTCAAACAGAAGGTTAAAACAAGCTATGTTGTGGTACAGGGAAATCTGGCCATTCGACATTTTTTGTACTATTTCTCAAAAAACTTAATTATACAGCATAAATAAAACCATTGGGCAATTGCCTTTCAAATACCAATATTCAACCCAGCGGCGATTTTGTCATTATGTGTGATCCAGCTCTTTGTGCTTGAATTGAACAAAAGTAGACTCACTTTTTACAATTCTCATTAAGGGCAACATTACAAAGAAAATCTGTCAAACATGGGAGAATCACGCTATCACAAGGATATTTTGCTGCACAGTTTAATGATGAAACCAGAATTTTTACATTTCACCTCCACATCCAGGACTTAGTTAACTATACCACAATTTTGTTTATTGTGTAAACGGGACGTCTTAAAAAACAGCTGTCTTCCACTGTCAAATCAGTGAAATGTAAGTGGTAATGTGGTTCAAAGCTGCATTATTACAATATCTGTAAAACAAGTCAGTTACCTCACTCAATCTTCTACTTCATACGTTTGTATATAACATGTTCACAGTGTGTTCTATTGGGGGACAGAGGGGACAAATAATTAGCAATAGTTGCCTACCTGAATGACAACTGTCCCTTCCCATAGAAGGCAACATAATTGACAAATGATCAAGAAAAAAAAATACATTACTATCCTAAAGGCATTATTTATTGTCCAGATGGAGTATAAAATTTTGTCCAAATAAGGCTTTTGTCCCAACAGAGAGCCCTCTCATAGATCACAATAAAAATAAGAACAGTGGCACCAGAAAATGAACCAGAAAATTGCAGGCATCATTTACGGGAATAAGCAATGCATTATAACACTTACAATATTTATTTATACAGGGGTTTAAGCTCCACACTGTACTAATATTCTGAATCCCAACAATACACAGTACACATGGTGTCAACAATAATGGGCAAACAGACTCTTACGTAGAAAATACTACTGATAAACCAAAAACTACATTAAAAAATAAAAATGTACAATTTTAGAAGATGGGACTTTTTGTATATTTATGCCTAACAAATGATTTTCACTACTGTCATTCTCCTCCCGGGTTCTGTCGAGGTGCCTTACGAGAGACTCATGCATTAAAATATCAATTCCTGCTATCTGATAACGAGAGAAGAAACATTAAACATACAGCCAAAATTATACACAGCTCACAATTTAGACACAGAAGATATGGTGTGGAGAGAGGGGTAATGTCTGAGAAAGTTCAGGAGTGCTACTTCGGGTCACTGCCCATCCCACATCCTGTTGTGAAAGTATCACATTTTTCTTCTCGACACAAGCAGGACACAAGCTGGAAAGAAGCCCCACAATGCGCATGGGAAAAGCACATCACTCGTTCAGACAAGCTTTGGGTTGCATTACTGCTGTACTTAATGCACAAAGCGCATGGGAAAAGCACATCACTCGTTCAGACAAGCTTTGGGTTGCATTACTGCTGTACTTAATGCACAAAGCGCATGGGAAAAGCACATCACTCGTTCAGACAAGCTTTGGCTTGCATTACTGCTGTACTTAATGCACAATGCGCATGGGAAAAGCACATCACTTGTTCAGACAAGCTTTGGCTTGCATTACTGCTGTACTTAATGTGAAATATGCTAAAATAAAATGCTAACTTGTAAACTTATTATGCCAAATGGCCAATTTGTGAGAACTGGCGATTGTATTATATAACAACATGAACTACGATACTATGCTGCGTTCAACCACTGTAGAAGTATGTGATTCATTCAGAAAGTCTCTGCATCTCCTTTTTAAATGGAACTACCAACCAGACTGATTAATATGGGTTAAACATCATCAAAAGTGACAGCGTGTCTCGATGATTGTGTGCCTTAAAATGGGTGTATTATTGAAATGATAAGAACCCGGCATTCATTAGATCACTAGTTGTTAAAGTTCATTTGGCTAAAACCAAAGCCACACAATACTATCTATGGCTTTTGCGCTGGGAGGGTTTTTTACTATGTATGCGGTTCCCCATTTCCATGTCATGCACTTGCCACTCAGATCACAAGTGAAACTGGGAGTGGTCCCAGGACCTGCGGTACTCCCAGCTTCCCTGACTAACCAGCAAGAACAAAGAGTTGAGAAGACAGACTTCCACGCTTCCCCTGAAGTAAAATACCCGTGAGAAAGTAATTTATAGTGATGGGCGCTTTGAAGCGCATGAAATCATGGATCTTGCTGAGGAAAAAAAAAAAAAGCAATTGGTTTGATAGTTATGTTTTGAAAGGTTGAGCGCTAAGTCAGATTAACCTTTTATCCCACGTAACTTTCATAAAAGTGGGAGAAGCATCATATAACTGAGCACCAAAACCTCAAATGTACACCTCAACATTACTCCACGGGCCGAGGCTCACAGCCAGACCAGCAAAGAAATATCTTTGTTTAATAATTTCTCGTTCTTCCATTTTTTTCCCCTTTGCAAATTTTGCAGACTTTCATTCGAGGTTCATTTGAGATAAATGAAACTGATTCTCTTAACACGACAACACAGAAGAAGGCCCCGTCGTCACGCACACACCCACAGACGGAGACGCATGACAACAGCCCGTTCAGATGGTTGCTACGGCGGTGAGACACGTCACACACCGCTTGGGGAAAACCTGATTCATCTCGCAATGACCAATGGATGAATCATTACGCCTGATTCTTGAATGTTAATATGAAGGTATTATTTACAAATGTACATTGCAGAGTGATGCAAACAGAAAAATAAGATGCAATAAACACACAGGCCTTGCTGCCGTCCTCAGAGGCCAAGCTTGTGATAAACCAGAAAATCATGGGAAATTTAGATTTTTCTCCAGCAAAATCTCACAAACAGGAATGTAGGTTTGGTCCCATGTCATTAATCCCGTGTAGTGTTAATATTTTGACAAAACAAAGGCATAGTGTGCATTTTATTGTGATTTCTGAAGTGGATTTGACATGAATTGCTCTCTCGCTGCTTGAGGGGAAGTGATTGGCAAGTATTACAATTAAGCGGGTTTGCCGTGTTGTATGCGGTGCGTGTGTGTTATTGAGTGAAAGGTCCTATTGCTCAGCCTACAAAACTAAAAGCATTTAAAACAAGGGATCTTATATGTGTAGGACCCCAAAGGAGGAAAGACTCTCAAAATACTGAACTAAAAACCTAACAAAATACTTCACAGTGATATCAACGGCAAACCAAATCCAGCTTTTTGTTGGCTGGGACCCCTGTCAACACACGCGACCACACGCGATATCACACACACACACACACACACACACACACACACACGCACACACACACACACACATCCCATCCAAACCCAGCTGGTTCCGCTGACACGTATAAAAATAGGTTTTCACTTCGGTTTTCCCAGGAAGTTGGACAGGAAGCTGGAACCCTGGTTTTGTGGTTGTCCGGCGCCGCGAGAGGAACTCCCCAATGGATCCATCTGATTCAGCTCAGACTGATCCAGCATCTCGAAGTCCTCGTTCTCCAGGTCGGTGTCCAGCTCAGAGCTGGACTGTTTGCGGCAGGCCCGGCGCGGCCCGGCCCGGAACCCGGCTTCCCTCTGGGGGGCGGGGGGCGGCCGCGGCTGCAGAGCCCCCGCCAGGGCCGCCTGGATCATGCTGCTGGCTATCATGCCACTGATGTCGGCCGTGAAGTTCGCAGCCGGGGGCAGGCCGCTGAGGGACAGCTCGGCGTCCAGCTCCTCCTGGTCCGAGTCCAGCTGGGTGTCTGCATCCATGTCCAGCGGTACGGACCGGCGGCCCGAAAGGCTCGATGGCGCCAGACTGGGCAGCCCGATGCTGGTGTCGTCGTCGTCGTCCAGCAGCGTGGCGTCGGGATTTATGGAGGGGAAGTCAGGGAGGTCTTGGGCAAACGACTCCTCTGCGTCACTGTGTCTGTCCAAGTCTGAGCAAACGGATGGACAGTTAACCACCTACCAGGGCTGGATGCCCAGCAGACTGGGGATGAATCTCAATACACAGTGCCCCAGTGACCCTATACTGGAGAAGCAGTTAGGGAACATGGATGAAATCAATTACACCAAGTGCAACTGTCTAACTTAGCATTCATTTGAAATGCAGCAGAGAAGTAATAAAAGGGGGTTTTATTAGTTTCTGAAAGATTTCTGTTCCTGTACTCGGCCCGTCTCCACGCCAGTGCCAAAGGCAGCGACGGGCCTCACCCTCAGAGCCCTCGGTGAGGGGAGTCTGCCCCCTGGACAGGTTGAAGGTGCCGTTTTCCGTGTAGGAGACCTCAGCGTCTGAGTGCTCCGAGTCCGTGATGGCCAGCTCCCTGGCCGCCGCCGCGTCATCAAGCTGGCGGAGCGGAGAGAAGAGTCAGAACGACCTGACCGTGGTGCAGAAATACCGGGTAATCGGCACTGACAGATTTATAAAACACAAGACAGGTGCTTCAGGGGTGTTGGACCAGGTGTAGAATTACCGTGGGGCAGAAGGCAGCCAGTTCCTCCTCGCTATCGCTGGCGTCCGCCGTGGCAACCGGTCTGATGGGTCGGCGGAGAACTGTATCACAAAGATAGCCCCACCCCCCCCAGGCCAAGGTCAGAGGCTGAGATTTAAAGAGAAAGGCCCACTTTCTTGCAAGGCCCCGCCCCATGCTCACATTGGTTTTCCATTGGCTTGGACATCATGTAGCCGCGGACGCTGAAGTCCAGCCGCCGCAGGACCGGCTCCAGCCTCACGCACAGGCGCTGCCACATCCGGTGACAGGCGGCCAAAGGGCTCAGCAACACCATCAGCACTGGGGACAGACAGACGTGACGCGAGGGGGTCTACATGCGCCTCGGCGCAGACAGAATCCCCATCATACCCAATTTACCCATACATCTCCAAAATGCCAGTGGTATTCCATTTCCCACCACTGGGGGAGCGGGGGGGGGGGGGGGGCTGAAACTCACCTGCGGCATAGGAGAGCACCAGTCCAGGAACGTAGTGGCCCAGCATGGCCAGGAAGCTGAAGAAGCTACACGCTAGAAGACAGAACTGGACAGCATGGGCAGACCGCAGGTTAATAGCTACTAAGGGTTAAGTGTTACTTGCATTTGCATAAAACAAGCCATTTACTGCATTAACGAGGGAAGCAAACAAGGGTATGAGTACCAGTACCAAGCAGGGTACAGGGGACAGACTACCTGAACACACTCCAGGGTGCATGCAGGGTGCGGCGCTGAGGGTTAATTAAAGGTAAACAAACTAGCTACCCAACACACTACAGACATTTATATAACTTTTAATCTTATTGTTACTTTTGTTAATTTCTTTAACAAGTACTTGAAAACTCTTTTGGTTGTAGTTCCCGTTTTTTTGACCACAGCACCCCCTGCCTGTCGGCCTCTGTCAGGTATCTGGATTATAGGAATCCCGGCCACCCACCTTGCCCGGATTGTGCCTCTTAAAGTCCACGAGGCTGGTGCTGAAGGACGATCCCGAGACCCAGAGCTCGGCCATGTGGTGACACAGCTCCGGAACGCTGAGTATCCCGGGCTGCACCAGACCCCAGCTGCGGAGCGGGAGGAGCGGTCAGGGGCAGGCTGCCCCGCAGAGGTGGGGCGCCGTCTCACATTAACCACACTAACCACCATTAGCCGCTGTTAACCAGCTCGCTCTCAGAGATGGACGAGACGGAATCTCCTTTCCAAAATTCAAAGGGACATAACCTTCCGTGACCCAGCAGGGGTGCACCACTTGTGAGAGGTACTTTTACAAAGAAAATAGTCTGACAAGCCACCAAATCACGGTGGTAAATTTTCTGCCCAATGGGGAGGGAAAGAGGGGGGGGGGGGGGGGTCGTCCCGACCAGATTTTGCCAACCAGGGTGAGTGATGGTCTAACTTTGGTATATTCAGTTAATCACAATGAAATTAATGGATAATACTTTATTTCAATTTATCAACTCGCGATCAACTGATGGATTGGGCACCCCTGCAGTACAGATTCGGGGGGGGGGGGGGGGGGGGAGGTCATGTTTCATCTCATACAACTGACTTACAGTTTCAACAAGCCAGCAGCTGAGAAATTTACGATACTGTGTCTTTTTTTAAAAAAACACTACGAGGTACAAAGTGGTGGCATAGAATCTGACTGAAGCACCAGTGCCAGTCACCTTGGGGACGGGGTATGAATCCCGCTCTGTGCACAGAGTCTGCATGTTCGCCTTGGGAACTGTGGCTATTCCAGGTTCCTCCTGCAGCTATGCTGACTGACATCTTTAAGTCGTGCACAGGGTATGTGCCCCGTGAAGGACCCTGCCAGGGTGCCCCCCCCCAGCCTGGAACAGGCTCCCTGGGTCCCTGAGAAGCAGCTGGATGGGATATAAATACTAAAGCGGCTGACTACTCTGTCAAGTAGATAACTTACCTTTCATTTTCATATTCATCCACTCGTCTCACTGTGAAGACAGACAGCATAGCGGCGTCAGAAATTACCTGGACACACGTTTCGAGGCTTAAAGCAATGGCAGACCGCTGTCATTGGCCCGGGGCGGGAGCGACGGCTGGGAACGCAAGCGCACCTCTGATCTCGGGCCAGATCCTCTTCCTCCAGGTGTCGACGCAGACGGCCACGGCCAGACCGGCCGAGAGCAGGAAGAGGACACGCAGGGAGGTGAGGGCCAGGAACCTGGGAGAGGAGGACAGCACCGCCACAGTCAGAGCGGGTCCCGCAGCAGGTAGCGTGTGGCTGGGGCTGCTGTGCTTCTGGTAAGCGTTAAGGGCAGGTAACCAAGAAAAGCACAGCCCCCACCAAGATAATATAGATAATGTCTGAAAATAAGCAAGTGTAAAAAAAAAAAAGGTCAACTAAACAACCATATGGCTGTTACAATGCCTACATGTGCGGAAAAGGCGCACTGGACTGGAGCCGTTATGCTTCCAAGCACAAATGCTGCTGAGGTTGCCCATTACCAGGCAGGGCACCAGGGCCCCCTGAAATCAGACTGCCCCCCCGTCTCAGACTGATGTTGGAGCACAATTATCCCATGTGATCCAAGTGCAATTTTAGTTGTTCCCAGAACTGCCCAAATACACACGAGTCCTAATGTTTTCATACGTGGAGGCTTGGTGCTTAGATCTGAATGGGTCAGAGTTAGCAATAGCGACAAGTAGCTGGCTGGTCGCTGAAAGCTCTCCAGTGAGAACCATCACGACCAGTCCTTCCAAAAAGGGCTCTGACAGGCAAACTTCTTGCTTTTTGACTAGGAGATCATAAGTGTCCGATTTGTTTTGTGTGAAAGATTAGAAGAATTTAGCAGAACATATTTAAACTTGTCATGTTCATCTATTTATCCAGAAATTATGGCTACAATTATTGTTAAATAAACAAATTCGCTGTTTACTTAAAGAATTTAGTAGAACAACAAAGTCAGTGACACGCTTCGTCTTTCCTCTTCGAAAGGCGACCCATTTTCCTGTTGCCCCCTGAAAACAATCCACTGATCCCTTCCCACATGAAGCCGAAATGAAACCGGCCAGACACCTATACAGGATTTACCACTTTAAAGACACCTAAGGCAGCTCAACAGCTGCAGTAATCTTCCTCTTCCATTGGGCGTCTTTCAGCCTGCCTGAACACAAAAGCACACTCCTCTTCCACAGGGCAAACGCGCACAAAAAAAGGCCATTGCCCATTTATATAATTTATACGGTTAAACATTCTAAGCGGATGCAGGGTATACAGGTGAATTACACAGCGGAGAAACTACAATCTGGTAACATTGCGCGCCTTGCTTGGACACGGACTTTCACTTTTCACTGTCAAATGGTTAAGCATCACTTTCCTATTCTGCATGCACATGTGATATAACATGACAGCAGGCTGTTAAGGGTCATCTTCGCGTTTGTGCACGTGTGACCTTCTGACCTCCAGTCTAAACGGGCAAACCGAGATTTTGCCTATTATTTGTATAAAATAACAAACTTGAGGTACCATTCCTCAGACTCTGAATCAAGTTTAGCTGCACATTTTAAAACAGAATCACTGCACAGCTGGAATAATCCCAGTTAAACAATGATTAAGATTAAGACAGACTTTACTGATCCCAGGGGGAAACTGCAGTGCACACAACAGGGAGAACTTGTGCACAGAGAAACATACATATAGCACCAAACAGACAAAGTGCAAAGACGGTACACAGAGTGCAAACTATGTCAGGTCATTTACCCTGTACACTGGCCTTTCACGTAACATTCCCTTTAAGGGGCAATGGCTGTCATTTACTATACCAGTCTACCAGATACCACCCCTTTAAGATAGCTTGGATTGCACCGTGTAGGTTACCCATAGCTCCCAGATATATCAAGCCTAATTTCCAGCCACTGTAAAGGTCTTCCGGACGGAGGACACACCAGAGAGTATCATGTGCAAGACACCTGACACTTGATTACATCCTTCATTAATGCAAGAAACCATATCTGCCGATCTGTTAAATTAAATGTAAGCAAAGTGCGTCAGTTAATGAGTCTATATTTAATCATTCCAAATAACTAATTCCCCAGTGTTATTCTGTATATACTTCATATCATTCTGATCAGTTCAGGATTCGAAAATACTATGAAAATTAGATCAATATTTCACCCAGGCTGAACATAGAACCATGCAAAGAGACTGGAGAACTTGACAACAGAAGTGACAGTGCCCGTCGGCCCGTTGTTGCCCCATCGGTTTCCTGCATTTGGCAAAAGGATTAACTTATTACAGTGGATATTACCAAGCGCGAACCTTTCATTCCTCACACACAAAACAAACGATTGGAACAGAGTCGCGGACCGAAGCGACAAAACACGATGTGGCCACTGCGCTCTAAAAATAGGCGAACGGGGCCATCTGCCTTCCATCCCGCACCAAGAGATGTCATGTCAGCTGTGTCACAGCAGATCCCCGCCGAGGGCTTCGAACCATCCGTTTCCAGCGCACACGTGGGGCGCCCGATACACAAAACAAGCAAAATGTCCGGCTGACTTCCCTTTCGATCGAAACACGGAGGCATGTTGGGAAGGAAGGTCGACTTACCAGAAGACGGCGTTGACCGCCGTATAAAGCAGCACGCTGTGAAACGGCCTTTCCCAGATCAGCAGCCCCTGTACGCGGGTGACGATCGGCTCGTACGGCCCCAACCTGCACAGCAGCGACGCCTTGACTGCCTGCACTTGCGCGTCCCTCTCAGCGGGACCCGATCCGCTCTCCGGGCCGCAGCTAAGCCCGAACTCTCGTCCCTCGTTTGCGTCTCCGGTCTCCCCGCTGAGCGCCATCTTAACGTCCGATTAAAGCCGGTGCGACGGCCCGCCTTCCCCCCCGCCCCCTAATCCCAGGCTACGGGTAAAGGCGCTATGCACCGGCGATACGCAGGAAAGCCGCCCCCTTACTACCCCGCGCAGGTCCGGCTCGGCTGCTACGATCACGGAGTGGGGAGCTGCCGTATGTCAGACTGACTGGCTCCGCGGCTGGAGACGTGCTGCGGGGACGTCCATGATATCCGCCCGACACAGGCGAAGGGGAAAAAAAACAATGTCACCAGCCTAAACCCGAATCACACATTATTCAAGCCCTACCGCTCCGCGGCCGCAGCTTTTCTGACTCCCCACCAAGTCACGCATCTGTCACGTTTCCTTAGACTAAACAGTACTGTCCGAGAAGGTCCTCCTCTTCCAACACGCCGATACAGGCAATTTGATTTGCTCTACGCTGCCGATGCCTCCAACATGGCGAAGCTGACGGGCGGTCCCCTGCTTTCTAGCTTAAATTTCCCTCGCCTGCCTACAGCTTCCCGGCTCCTCGACCGCAGGTCCTCCGGACGTCCATGCTGAAATATTCATCAAAATTCTCTAAATTAATGAAGTGGATGTTTGTCTTACGGCTGTCACTTTTTTTTTTTGGTAAATTTTGGATAGCTGCGGCTGTGGTTAGGATTAAGCTTCATTGTGCGTGTGGGTGTGCTTGGATCGTATTTATACGTTGTTACATTCCACTCTGCTTGCTAAGCTTCAGGACTCGTTTGTCCCCATGACACATCTCGATATTGCTTCTGGCTGAATCAAACCAGTTTTAAAATTTGCACACACATTTAAGAATCAGATTAACAGATTAAAGTGGTTAGTTTAAAGCTGAAATTTTAAAATTTCCACTTGGTTTAAATATATGTACCATTTGTATATATATATATATATGTGTATATATATATATATATGTATATGTATATATATATATATATGTATATGTATATATATATATATATATATATATATATATATATATATATATATATATATATATATATATATATATGTGTATATGTATATATATATATATATATGTGTATATATATATATATGTGTATATATATATATGTGTATATATATATATCGACCAGTTGTTATTTTTCATAAAGGGAATTTCAGATCAGATGTTTACATGCAAGCTGTTATATGGTTTTCAGTATTTTCCAGAAAGAACCGGCAAACAGAAAAAAAAACTGATATACTGTGAATAATGTAGTATTATTTAGCCAAGTACTACTTGGGTAAATAATGTAACCAAATTAAATTGAATTGAACAGAAATCAAGAGTGGATAAATCCACAACAACACAATAATATTGTTAATAATAAAAAACCACAGCATATCTGCCTTTATTATGATTTACCGCAAGCTGCCGCAAAGCACGGATCTGTAGTTCGATGAGCCACGCATTTCTTTTACGCATGCGCACACACACCTGCGGGCGGCGCGGGCTTGTGACGTCACCACGGCGGGAGAAAGGAAGCGCCGGTCACTGAGACGCGTTGGGGGCAGGCCTTCGAGCGCTGGATTGTCAGTTGATTAACTTCGGTACTCCGTTAATGAAGCAAGATGCCCAGGGAGATTATAACACTTCAGTTAGGACAGTGCGGCAATCAGAGTATGCTATTGTTTATTTGTTGCATTTTCTGATTTGTCCCATCCAATGGATTAGGCCCGGTGATGGTGAATTGTTCTCGGGTGTCGTTTACCGTGGACGGACTAGAGAATGATTAATGCTTTCTGTTTTACGGGTGTATCACTCTAAAAGAAACTTAGTGTGCGGATCTTATTGTTTAGTAATCGCCTGATTAATTAAAATGTGGCTGTTTGCTGGTGAATGAGGGTTGGGTAGCTTGTTGACTGGTTCTGTAGGTAACTGACAGCTTCCTTACATCGCTATGCCTGTCATTGTAGCTTAACTAACACACGAAACACAAATCGAGCAATACACCGACATTTGTTTTAAAAATGTCTTTTGAGAGTTTAAGCAATGAGGCAGTATAGCAGGTTCGAGATGCAGATTTCACCGCTTAACCCAACCTACATTTTGTTCACGATCACAAAGACTCTACATTTCACATTGCTTTTGCCTGCCAGATCAATGAGTACTCCTCATAAGCATGCCTTAGTTGGTTATTATAATTAAAATGGTAACGTTTACAACATTTGATCGGTAAACAAATATCACATCAACCGCATCCTCCTTCCCCGCAGTCGGCTTTGAGTTTTGGAAGCAGCTGTGCGCCGAACATGGCATCAGCCCGGAGGGAATCGTGGAGGAGTTCGCCACGGAGGGCACGGACCGCAAAGATGTGTTTTTCTACCAGGTATTAGTCTGAGCCATCTTTTCAGGTCTTAATCCCTATATAAGTTGTACTCCGCAGAAGGTAAAGCCTTTCCTTAAATGTTATATGCTGTTCTGCTGTACCTTTGTATAACTTTGTAGGGATCTGCATCTCCATACCGGGTTTGGTTGCAGTGTTTAACACGTGTAGTACGTCCATCCTTTACGCATCTTAATTGCAAAGAGCTTTGGGAAAAGCTGCAGAAACGAAGAGTGCTTATGTTCCCGTTTTATAATGTGGCATCGCCAGCAGACGGAGCTATTACGTCGTTTTTATTCCGCCGTTCCTCCTAAAACGAAGCGTCGCGTTGCGCGCCTTACAGGCAGACGATGAACACTACATCCCAAGGGCGGTTCTGCTCGATCTGGAGCCCAGGGTCATCCACTCCATCCTGAACTCGCCGTACGCCAACCTGTACAACCCAGAGAACATCTACCTGTCAGAACACGGAGGGGGCGCTGGGAACAACTGGGCCAGCGGCTTCTCCCAGGTATTGACTGTGCAGAGTCGGACTCACCATGTGTGCACGATAACTGAAAAACTTATGGGAAAAAAAAACTTATGACTTGGAAAGCAAGGGGATTACATTTATGCTTGTGCAGAATATCAAGTCCTGATAGACATTATTAATACTAATTATTAATAAGGAAAATCTTTTAAAAGGCAAGTCCATCCATAACAGAAACCCCAAGCCGTCAAAGAGACCAGCGTAAAATACCCTTAAAGTGCGTGTGGAAAAAGCAGCCTGGTCAAGCTCTCTCAGCAGGAGTCATGCTTGTATTTTCAGGGTGAGAAAATCCACGAGGACATCTTCGATATCATCGACAGAGAGGCAGATGGCAGCGACAGCTTGGAGGTGGCTGGCTTTGATCTCCGCTTGGTCGACCCGGGCTGGAGCAGAGAGAGCTAACAGCTCACTTGAAGGGATCGCTTTTCACCTGGAAGCCACGAGCTCGTGTTATTTACACGTGCTCTAGTGTATTCACAATTTATTTTTACACTTGGCTTCATCTCTGGAAAAAAACCTTGCTTTTGTCCAAGATGTTAATGTATTTTTTTAATGAAAAATTAATATAAAACTATTAGTATTGCTTACTGTTTTCTTGCATCTCGGCCTCATCACAATAACATTAGGAAGCTGACTAGACATTATTTTCCTAGTTTAATGATTTTTCATTGTTTTTTTCCCATTGTGTGAATGTCAAACCAGGCTGGTGTTTCTCCAAGTTACCTGCAGAGGTGGATAGATTATGTCCAGAAAGTAAAACTCCTGACCAAGATTTTGTTTCAACTAACCAGTTGAGTACTCTGTGACTCTTTATACTCAACTGGTTGGTTGAAAGAAAATCTTGGTCTGGATTTTTACTTTCTGGACCTGAACTAGCCGCCCCTGGTTGCCTGGTTCCACACTGCGTGGTTGTCTGTGCTGTACAAATGCAGTGTGTGATGGACACACACTGCACTTGTAAATGTGACAGGTGTTATCCACAATGGAGCAGGTAGCACAGTGGTAAACAACTTAATTGATATGTACTTTTTAATGAAACTGCAATGTTTTGCAGTGTCCTGGGCACATTTTCAGAAATGAGTTCGCTGGAAGTATATCGGTAATAGTTCATTTCTGGCTGTTTGTGAGGGTGTTTGTGTTCTAAAGGGCTAAACGATCTCTGTCCATGTTTCAGGGGTTTGTACTCTGCCACTCCATTGCAGGAGGGACAGGATCAGGCCTGGGATCGTATCTGCTGGAGAAACTGAACGATAGGTCAGCGCGCTTCTTCGTGTGATTGACGCCAACCCCTCCCCCCCCACTCAAAAGGGCACCTTTTAGACAGTCTCCCCTCTGTGTTCAGGTACCCCAAGAAGCTGGTGCAGACATACTCGGTGTTCCCCAACCAGGACGAGATGAGTGATGTGGTGGTGCAGCCCTACAACTCTTTGCTGACGCTGAAGAGGTTGACGCAGAACGCTGACTGCGTGGTATGGAGCTGCTGCCTGCGCAGATCGGATGCATTATTGCCTTTTTAGGTTCCTTTGACAGCTAGCATGACACCAAGTCCTCTGGCAGGTGTTCAGACCCCTCTGGTTGTAAACATCATAAGGCTACATGCTTGTAATTTTGAAATGGCTGATTTTGTGACCTCACACGCGTCTCTTATTAATAATGGTAAGGATTTTGGTTCTTTTCCAGTATCATTCTCAAAAGAGTCCCTCATTATGATATATGCGTCTTTTGAAAGTAATTAGAATTTTCCACCATTAATTTGGAATGCATCCTCAAAATGAATAAACACTGTTGCTGGGTCAGGATCAATTTTATAGGCACCCCAGTAGTGACTATTTAGAAAATGGAGCCACATCTGGTGCTTTTTGACTGCCACCAAGAACCGAGCCGAACCCGACTCGTACCGCAAACAGACAAATTTCCATTGTAAATTATGCAAGTCGTACCCGACCCAAACTCCTGTTGACATGGCCCTGCTTACTGGCAGAAAGAGAGACTAATCTGAGCTGGTTGCATCACCCCCATCTGATTGGTCAAAATTCATGGAGGTACTAGTAATCTGTGTCAATGTGCATGGATTATTTGAAGGAAAAACGGCATATTCTATATATTATTCATTAGTAGTAGTATTGTACAACGCAATGCATTGATGCATTCCCAATAACAGAGCTTGAAAATTTCCAAACCCCTGCTTAAAAATTCAATAGATAACGGCTGAATGGAATGGATCGGTAATGCAAATTTTCACAAGCTAATGCTAATTGCGCTCGCATTAGATGCTAACGTAACGCAGCGAGTGGTAGCCGAAATTAGCCCATAGTAATTCATAATGTACACCTTGTGAACGGTAAATAAGCATCTCTTCGGTTTTACATCACTGTGACTTTCCAAACTTGGCAAGGCCTTTACTGAGCAGTGACACTGATGCGAGCTGGAAACTCCGTAACTAGTGTCTCTTTGCGATACGACTACGGTTCCGGTATGCTAGTGGACAGGTGCCAATAGATTGTACAACAGACTACCTGCGTGTAGAAGCTCTGTTTGACAGTGGATGGCAAGTTTTTAAAAAAAGAATAAAAATTGGACTTTGTTCCAATGGGTGACTTGGGAAGGGCACTATGTAGTTGCATGAAAAATGTTGCTTAATTGCTTTAGTACACGATATGTGTAACTGAAAGAAAAAAGGCTGGAAAAGGTGAAAAAGTGAAGAGCACACACGAGGAAAAAAACAAGGGGCGCATGTCCATCTGCTGTGATGCTTGCAAAGATGGGTTTTTCCGCTGTACGTTTTTCTGAAGGGGTTTAGACCGGTAGCGAGGGAAGCGGAAACGTATCTTTTTACGGAAATTATCACATTTCAAGGTTCAGCATGTTCTATAGGGCAAAGACTGACTGCAGACTAGAGTCAGACGGCAAGTACTGTCAGTGATATATATACCCTGGCAAGTTTGCAACGCTAAATGTCACCGATATGGGGATGCCCCAAATGTCAAGACTGACTGTTGTTAGAGGGACTGAATCAGTAGGGAATTAAGATAAATTACCTTTCTTGAAGGGTTGATGCAGATTTCAGTTTTCTGGTATTTCACTGATGCTTTGTCGCATCTGTGGAATAAATAAGCAATACCTACTTTTGTTTAAATATAAAACAGTAGATATATATATTTCAATCTACATTGTATATTTCAGATTCTGTTTGGTATCATTGTGTTTTGTTGGGGGGTTGTTATGGTGTAGTAATGTTACTGATGATGTGTTATGGAGTAGTGTCGTTTACAGCGTTATGGTTGGTCCGTCTATCTCCCCTCCCAGTGAATGTCACCATTTCTTTTTTTCTCCGTAGGTGGTGCTGGACAACACGGCCCTGAACCGCATCGCCACGGACCGCCTGCATATCCAGAACCCCTCCTTCTCTCAGATCAACCAGCTGGTGAGCATCCATCATGGCTCCGGACTTGTAGGCCCGGCCCGGCTGCAGGCCCAGTCAGACACGGCCTCTCCCCTAGCAGGAATGAAACGCCGTGTCTTGAAATTTGGAACCTTTCACTGCATTCAGTTGCGTAATATTTTATATGCAAATCCCTGATCAAGTACCATCATTTTCAAAGCTTTCCAACCACAGTCCTACAAATATTAGTTTCTTGTTAGTGTCTTGAATTCTTTCAATTTCAACACAGTCCACACTATCATTGATTTTTCTAATCAATATCAATAATCAAGTTTTCAATAAAATCAATTAAATTCAGCCATTTCAATTGACTCGTGGTAGTTTTACTTGCACAAAAATGTTCTAAGGGCAGAATGAAAAAAGATTGTTTTGGAGAGAAATCCAGTTAGATTATAGAGGAGGTGGGTCCAAGACATCTGATTGGTTGGTCCCACCTCCTCTAGTTGCTTGGACCAATCTCCTCTACAAACCTGTTGGTTTGGAGAGATAACCAATCAGAATATTTTTGCATAAGTAAAACTCCCATGAGCTTTCAGCAGTCTATGAAAGCATGACCAAATATCCAAGAAATGCTTGTAGCTAAAAACTGGTCTTTAGCTAATGCCACCTTTTCATTTAATTCCATGTAATAGTGATCTAAAAGCCATGGCAATTAGGTGCATATTGCACACAAAACAGATGCAGTTTACTTTGGTCTTGGGTCAGGAAGGGCGCCCTCCTGTGGCTGTTTTTAGAGCGCGCTCCCCAGCTGAGCTGCTCGTAACTCTACGCTGTTCCTCCTCTATCAGGTGTCCACCATAATGTCTGCCAGCACGACGACTTTGCGCTACCCCGGCTACATGAACAACGACCTGATTGGCCTGATAGCATCCCTCATCCCCACCCCGCGCCTGCATTTCCTGATGACGGGGTACACCCCTCTCACCACCGACCAATCGGTATGCGACATTCTTTCTCCTTCTGCTGCCTAGATTTTATACAGGATACAATAGCGTGTATATTTTGTAATATGACTATGTGTCAAACTCAATCCCCAGCTGGCTATAGTCAGGTTTTTTTTTATTCTTAATCCATTCAGCATTTGGCTGGATCCAACAAAGTTATTTGCAGTGGAGTTTGGTAATACTTTCTGGTTCATAGTTATAACAGTGCAGTCTTGGAGCTTCTGAACATTGTAATCTTATTCGGGTACAGGTGGCCAGTGTGAGGAAGACCACGGTGCTGGACGTTATGAGGAGGCTGCTGCAGCCCAAGAACGTCATGGTGTCGACGGGCCGAGACCGGCAGACCAACCACTGCTACATCGCCATCCTGAACATCATCCAGGGCGAGGTGGATCCCACGCAGGTGGGCGTCCTTAAAGCATCAGGGTGCTCGTCTGTGCCCGCTGTCGATGACCTTCATCCTCCATCGCCAACACATCACTCGTCCTCCTCCGCTCGCCCCGCGCACCATCCTTGCCGGGTATCTGCTGACGGCCTATGTTCGGTTTTCAGGTGCATAAGAGCCTACAGAGAATCCGAGAGAGGAAGCTGGCCAACTTTATCCCTTGGGGACCCGCCAGCATCCAAGTGGCCCTGTCAAGGAAGTCCCCCTACCTACCCTCCGCCCATCGTGTCAGCGGGCTGATGATGGCCAATCACACGAGCATTTCCTCTGTAAGCCCCACCCACAGCAACTGTTCCCCTCAAATGAACCCTTTCCATTTTACTAATGAGTAGCAGTAACATAATTCATATAAATGTTTGCTCATTATCGAGGAATGTTAGCACGATTAGCAATGGCTGGCGTCTTCTCGCGAGGCGTCCACACTTTTGTTGTTTGAAGTCCTGTAATACGTGTGCACATGGGCCTCACGTGTGGTGGACTTTTGTTTGGTTTTTTTTTTTGTTTGACTTTTTCGTTCGTTTCCCTGCAGCTCTTTGAACGCACGTGCCGGCAGTACGACAAGCTACGCAAGCGCGAGGCTTTCCTGGAACAGTTCCGGAAGGAGGATATGTTCAAGGAGAACTTCGACGAGCTGGATAACTCTCGGGAAGTGGTCCAGCAGCTCATTGATGAGTACAGTGCCGCCACCAGGCCCGACTATATCTCCTGGGGGTCCCAGGAGCAGTGATCACCCCTCAGGGCTATAAGCCCAGACCTCTTCTAGGCACCTCTGAAGAAGGTAGCTTTTTTCTCTGTTGACGTGACCTAGTAGGATGCTATAAGCCATTAGTTCCCCTATAGCAGGTATTCCCTCATTATATACAACAGTGTTTCAAGCCCGGGAATTTTATGTAAATGATGTACTATCATCCGGTGAACATTTTATTCGCTGATTGCGTAACGTAGCACAGCAATTTCCAAGTTTTGTCTTGAGCTGTGTCCTGCTCGTCAGCTGGTTGGACCTCACTTTGTTCAGATTTCCCCCCTCCCCATAACATGACTGTACATGTCTGCCAGCTTTTCTTCGCCTGACAAACCTGAATGTAAGGCGTGGCTGCCTGCATTGTGCAACAGCTGGCAGAGTATATAATACGAGATGAAATTAGAGTTAGACGTCGCACCAAAATAGCGACCAAGTAAGGGTTATAAACTCTATCTGTTTTTTGTTGCTGTGGTTTAGCTTTTCAATAGCTCTCCTCCCGGGCTGTTATGGCTTCCTGAATCTTCTAGCGAACAAAAGACCTTATTTGTAGACGAGATGACCGCTTGCTACTTCAGCTTGGCAGTACGGCAAGCCGTTCGATACCGTGAACTCCTTTGACATCAAATACGTTTTTGCTTCCCCCAAAATTGTAGCATGCTATCCGAGTAGTTGGTGATGTCACTATAGCGCACGACGCACGACGCACCCTCGGCATCCTGGGAGCTCCTCGTGCGTTTGGGCAAGAAAGCAAATGTGGAAGGTGCCCCTGATAGTTGGAAGTTCTGCTGTCTGCCAGTCTTCAGCTGGTAGTTGGAAACTTTGCTGGTTACCAAATAGGTAACACCAGTACTTTGGTTTTCATGTCCATTTTTGTAATGCCTGGCTCAATATGCAAAATTAACAACAACCTCAAGCCAAATCAGTACAACAGACCAATATTTTTTGCATCCAGACAGTGGAAGGGTGTCTATTTTTCTAATTGTGGATATTTGTGGTTTCTTGTATAGTACACAATGCACTGAGACTTTTTTTTTTTTCCCACCCCCCAAATCATTTCCTGCTTCGCAGAAATTTGCAAGTGGTGTACATGCAGCGAATGCAAAAATGCACATCTGCTTGGAGCAGATGCAGTGTTCGAATTTGTGCTTTAACAAATAAAGATTTAACACAAGTGAGAGACCTGTGTGTTCTATGCTGGATAAATAGTGACCACAAACAGTCAGTACGATCCATACTTTTTCGTTGGCTGAGATGGTCGCATGGAGAGCAGCATCCACCAGAAATTTCAGTCAAGGCCCAAGTGTAATGAAAACATGGCTTCTACAGTGTATGAATAGTGTTGCTTTATTAAATACATACTAATCTCGCATTATTGCACATCCAAGTCACATGTATAAACAGCATACATCTACAGAAGTACCGTGCGGCATACAAACAGCATACAAAGTTACAGACAAAGCTAGCTGTCCTCCTGTCATACAGTTTAAAAAAATATGGCTTTCATAAGAGGAGCTGCCTGCAGCTGTAGCACAGTGTTTCCCAACCTGATCATCGGGGACCCCCAGACAGTGCATGTTTTTGCTCCCTGCCAAGCAGTCCATATTTTGCTAGGAGCTGGGAGGGAGCAAAAACATGGACTGTCTGAGGGTCCTTGAAGATTAGGCTGGGAAACAGTGCAGTAGGAGGCATAAACTTGGAGCATGACTGAGGAACGTGTTTGCTTTCTGACTTCCTGCCAGGGAAGGATTTGGTACGGAGGCCGGGTTTCGGCCGAAGGGTATGCGGGCTTTTAACGGCTGAATTGAGAGGGTGGGTGAGATGGGGCTATATCTGGCCAGTGCTGTGCTCTGCCATAAACTGGAGTGTCATTCGCTATTTCTCAAATGAAAGCGAGGACAAAATAAAGCCCATGAGAGTTTTACTGACACAAAAATGTTCTAAGGGCAGAGGGAAAACTGATTAGTTATCTCTCTGAACCAATCAGATAGTTGAGGAGGAGGGGTCCAAGCAACTAGAGGAAGTGCAAACAACCAATCAGATATCTTGGTCCTGCCTCCTATAGTTGCTTAGTCACACCTCTACAATCTTATTGTACAACCAATGTCTCTCAACCAATCATTTTTCTGTCTGCCCTCAGAACATTTTTTGTGTAAGTAAAACTCCCATGAGCCAAAACAAAGGTTGAAGGAAACCTGAATCATTTCTGTGTGAGATGGATACTTTAGGTAAGGGGAGGGGTTTAACTAAGCAAGGCACCAAATGTCCAGTGATGTCACTGAAGCTACAAATCTTGTCTCTCCTTGGTCCCCGGTATTAACCTGATGTATGTGAAGGCAAAGGGTGCATTTTCAGTTTGTCACCCGGAGACTGGAAAATGGCAGGAGTGACTGTTCCTGAACCATCCCAAGGAAAACAGCACCCAAAACTGCACCATGCTTGAATCCCGGAAAGCTGTGGATAAACTGAAACTAATCGAGGTTTGCATGAGAGGTTCTTAAGTAAGAAGTACAAAATCAATTATTATCAAAACTTTTTATTAAAAGGTAAAAATAAAATTAACGTCACAAAATGGCACCGTTTTCCTTAAATAAAGTATTTTTTAAAAGGGAAGCTATTCAGAAGATTAAGGTTTTTTGTGTTGAAGGGCATAGGTACAGTTATAGGGATCTTTACATGTAGGTGGTACAACATTCCTCTGATAGGTCGATTCTGAACCAGTGCTATTCAAGCCTGGGATGTATGTTCAGGGGCAGTGCAGATTTGAAGAAGTCCTAAACAATGACACCAAGTTTGACAGCAGACCGGAAATGGACACAGCGTTTACTCCTGACCACGGTCTGCGGTCAAGATGTAGATCTTCACAGAGCTTCTGATGAGCAGCGTAGGTGAGGGGACGTTAAGCTTTGGGAAAATAAAGAATATATCCTTTGGTATTCACACCCTTTCCTGAAGCAATATTAGCCATATATTCTGGTTCCAAAGGAATAATTTCTTCCTTTCAACCCACGCCAGTAGACTAGACTACTGGAAAAGTCTCTTTAGTCCCGTCGAAGAAAGCAGGATGACTTATTAAATCCGGCATGTGTATGTGTAAATTCTGGCGGGTTGACGCATCCACAGCTAGAGGAAATTGGAGCCTGGAGCTAAAAAGTCAAGTTTTTCTTCCCCATCCCTTTACGACTTACAAAGCCGGGGGCCAAGTGCCAAGTGGAGCAGAGCACCGGCACCATCCCCCGCCCTCCACAACGAAGCAGGACCGATGCTGAAGTTCTGCCCTGCAGACGGCCCCTGCACTTCACCTTCTCGGTCTGCTCATCTCGGCGCATGTGGCCAAAGGTCCAGGAGGCGTGAAAGTTAAAAGGTCAAGGACTCCTCTCTGCTGGCCGGAGAGATACAGAAGCCCCTATCGGTGTCCGCGTTGCTGGTGGGTGCCTGGTATCGCTGCGCAGCGCTGAGGTAGGCGTTCATGAGCTGCATGATCTCCGTCAGCTGTGAAAGGGAGGTCAGAGGTGAAGGAGTTAGACTGACTGCTGCAGTCTCATGATACGTCTCTGGTGGAGATCTCAAAACCAGATGCTGAGCACCTACTGTATTTAAGACCAATGCCTCAGGTCCTGAGCCTTGATTTTTGTGTACAGTATAACGAAAAGAGGTGGAATTTCAGGATGGATCGACGTCAGGTCAACGTCTCTTGCACAAGTACAGAGATTTTTTTTGGCTGGTGTCCAGGGTGGGCCAAAAGCTCATTTGATCTATATCCTATCTTGTTGGTTTCCAAGTCCTATTTTATGCGGCAGATTCTGTAGGGAGGTGAAGTGTAATTTACCTGCAGGGATCTGGAGAGGAGCCCCTGGGCTGCACATGTGGAAACAGACTGTGGGAACACAGATGGGCTCAGAGCAGAGGGCCCCCAAATTCGGTTTATATTACGGAGCGAAGAGATCTGGCCTCCAGTCATATTAGCCCCACAAACAATATGGTGGCCAGATTCTGCCAAAATGGGCAATGCAGCTCAGGGACCCCTGGCACCCCCCCCACAATGCCATCGACACCGTCCCTGAGTGAGCTGGCCCACGGTTCTCCCAGCTCCACTGCACCAGTAAACAGAAAGAGGCTTCTGCATCCCGTGATGTCACAGGGGCTGTCTTTGTTGGCCAGGGACACGGCTAGGACAATGTGTCCCTGTGCAGACGCTCTCCGTGTCGGCGAGAGCTTGCCAGCTCGATGCTCGTGGTGTAGACGGGAGAACAGAGGACGAGCCGTGACGACCCCAGCGGGCTCCTTCGCGCTGACGGACAGTAGTGTGCCAAAGTCTTAGGCAGTCAAAGAAAGTGATGTTTAAAAGATCTTCATGTTGGTGTAAAACTATGATGGGGTTGCCAGATAATCCACGCCAGGGAGGACATTTAGAGCTACTTCAAAATTTTACTAACTATTTTTAAAACGAAAAGGCTTCTGTGCTTGGCTAAATAGTGCTTTAACTGGTTTGTTACCTTAATTGAAAGATTCATCCATCTGTTTCACATTAACATCAGCAGCACATGCATGATTATAGGAGACTGACCAATCAGCACACATCAAGAACTCGGTGCTTAAGTGAAATCCAGGTCCTTTTAATTGACATAGTAGTTTACAAAGCCTGTCCTGGTTCAGTGTCTTCCCTGACATGGATTATCTGCTCACCCTAAACTATGATACCATGTCTGTCAAACGGTCAGCCATTTCAAATCCTCTCCTAATATCACCCTAGTATTTGCAGCGACCAACCAATACACCCATACATTTTTTTTGGACTAATCCACTACTCCACCTAGTTTGGGTAATTAATATCTCGTTAAGTTATTTAACTAATTAAGCCATTTAATTAATTGATCTGGTTGTGGAATGTAAGGAATACGCAGCACGGCTGAAGTGTGTCTGAGGAGATGTTTGTGCACTGAAGCTGTGTTCTTCTAGACGTCTGACATGATTATCAGTCATTTTTTGGAGAACAGAAAGAACGTTATTGTTATTTTTATTGCGGTCCTGCCTGAGGCTTTTGTACAGCACCGTAACTACGCACAAAACCGAAGAGCGAATTGGTTTGGTTTCTACACAGGATACAGAGATAAACTTGGACAAACTTGAATTGGACACGTTGGCCAGTACCTTGCTGGTTTCGAAGAGCAGATCCCGGTCACCAGCGGTGATCTTGAAGGTATTGCTGTCGAACACTCCATAGGAGCAGATCTGACCGTAGGGGAAGGACTCCAAGGCTTCGGCCTCCCCCTGCCTGTACAGCGAGATGCACTTGGCCGCCACCCCCAGCCATAGTTTCTGTGAGAAGCTGCCAGTGGAGCTCTGGAAAGAGGGAGAAAGGCAGACGTTGACGTCAGACTGGCCACAGATCAATGTCTAATGTGGTTAACGAGGTTTGTGCACTCACGATGTAGAAGTCCACCTCATAGAGGGTACAACCAAAGCCCGACCACTGCCTTGCGATGGTAAGGTAGGCCGCTATGCTCTCCCGCCTGCTGTAGCCCGCCAATCCCTTCCAGCGCTCCACGATGGCGCCCATCACGGCCGCCCCTTCCTCTTTCAGCCGACCGTGCAGCCGCAGGTCCTGCTCCACCCTCTGCTTGTGGGCCGCCGTGTGGCTCCACAGCGCCCCCGCCAGGAAGCCGCCAGCAAACCTCTGCGGACAGCCCATAGGCAGGTTGGGGCCTGTAGACGGGGTGCCTGGGGGGGGCTTGAGGGCCAGCAGGACCCGGGCCTCCACCACGTTGCCGGGGAAGACTTCGTCCAGTGGCGGGCAGGGCGAGTGGGTGCTGAAGTCCCCCATGAGGCACTGTAAGCGTAGGGCTGCCAGGTCCTGCAGATCCTCCTCGGAGGCAGGGAGCTGACCTCGCACCATCATCTCATGGCACTGGGGCGAACAGAGAACAAGGCTCCCACAACCGTATGCACGACGTTCGCTTCCACAAAGTCCGCTGCGGCCTTTATGAGCAGAGGAGCCATCAGAAGACATTGACCCAATTTACAAAAACACCTCGCTCTAACTTATTTTTTTAAATAGACCGTATTTCTGAAGAGAAAAAAAAAACATTCTGCAGACTTAGTTCGAAATGAGTGTTGATTGGGTGTTCACACCTATACCCACCGCCCTTGTGACTGATTATGAAACCCCCCTGGCATTATATGTAACCTTTTAAAAGGTTATACATTCAATCGAGTGACAGGCGCCCCACATCCAGCCTTTTTAGACGCTCTGTCTTACCTGCTCGAATAGGAATATGTACTCGATGCTGTCGACGGAAATGCTGTCAGCATCCAGGAGACAGTAGAGCTTGAAAGAGAGTCTCCACTGGCTTTCCGGGTCTGGATCTTTAGCGGCGAGGCTACGGGGAGGGGGTAGACATGTAAGGAAAATGCGGCGGGACAGGCAATGGTGGTGGGGCCAGCCTGATACTATTCGACTGGCCTGACCGCGGCTTTTGTCTGTTGACTGATGACTAACCACAATGCCTTTTGTTTGGCCGGTTGGCTCTACTACAGTGCCAGGTATTACACACCTTTCAAAAAGGGGGGGCGTGGGGAATAGTGATCCCATTGTTCTCGTCGCGCTTATCTCGCGGCAAATTAGCCCAACACCAAGCTGACGATTAAGGTGTCACTTGTGGTAGCTGGTCGCTAGGCACGTGCGCGCTAAGTAAACCAGGCCGCCAAAGTGACGGAACCTGTTTTACCGAGGTGAGCGTTCGGTGATTCAGAGGTGAGCATTCCGGAATTCTGGTTGGAAATATAGGGTGCAACTGCATCAATGGCACTGGCTTACAGCAACTGGGTGAAAGGATGTAGCATGTGACTGTAGTAACGTCAAATGTAAGACCTGAAATGACAATGATTCACTGAGATACGTCTTTCCAAGTTTCAAGTGCTTTCGTTTAGTATCGAGGTCTAAAATCGCTGCCACGATAGAGTCAACTAAGCAAATGAGTCCAACCATAATCTTAAGATTAACACTCTTTTCTGCAAAAAGAATCTTTGGATATTGTTAGATGCCACAATCCCAGCATGCATCAGCGGCCCACGGGGAGGGAAACTCACTTTTCAAACCTGGTCAGGATATCGGCGATGATGGTGCTGCCGCTGACGGCTCGCTCCTGGTGGGCGTTCTGCTCGAACAGGGCGAAGGTGTTTCGGCTGTCCTGCATGCCCAACTTCTCCGAGACCATCTTCACCAGCTGGGGGGGGGGTGGGGGGCACAGCACAGAGGAAGAACCATGGATGTGTGAAGTGGGACAACGAGGAAAGCGGGATCTTTGCGGCCTGGTGTGAGGGAGTAACTACGAAGAACCTTCCGGGAGCAGTTCATAGGGGAAGCAGGAGTATGAGTGAAAGGAGGAGTGAAGTCGCATCATTCAGTCTGTCAGTCGCCCCGAACCTTCTACTCAATTTTAGTTAGGATGTTTAACTACTAAGTTTGTTTATCTTGAATACCACTACACACCAGAGGTCTGATTTCAGCTACACACTCAATATTGCGACCTTCACCAACGCTGTCTCTTTGGAGCCCGATTGCCGACACCCCCAAGCTCTCACCTCGTCCGCTGTGGTGTGGGAGGTGATGGGCACCCTGCAGGACCCGGGACCGGGATAGTGAACCAGACACAGAATCTCCCGGCGAGCCATCAGCACCTGGATCTCCTCCCAGGACGGCACGCACTCCCGGCAGCGCGTCTTCTGCAATGCCTCCCAGATGAAGGACGCGTAATTGTCCATCTCTGTGTTCGGATTCTGGTTCCGAACCCTGGGGCCGGGATTTGGGAAGGGACTGGTTAGGTGGTTATGGGGAGAACCTTACCAAAGCAGAGTCAAAGTATCGTTCATTATCAACTTCAGATATATGATGCATTATACGCAGAGCTGAAATGTTGTTCTTGCTGGTCATAGTGCAAAGGAAAATAAATATAAATATTGTATAATTTATATAATAAATATACATGAAACAGACAGGACATTAAGACAGAGTTGTGAATCTAGAGCTGTTGCTCCTTATAATAGAGCCAGACTTAGGCAAGGCAAGTAGATTTGTACAGCGCAATTCAAAGTGCATTACAGAGGCATAGGCTTACGCTGGGGGGAGGGGGGCAAACTATTCAGCAGTTTGTGGGTTAACCAGTCGTACAAGGTAAATGAGAGTTAACTAAAACATTCTGAAATACCATGGAACCGAAACAGATTATCAGCAGGGAGGTCCCTCAGACCACCATGACACAAAGTCTATTTACGCTCTTCGCAGTAAAGTGAGCTTCTGAGCGTGTGTGGGACCCAAATGCTCCACATCATCACTCGTTTCTGTGGAAGGACAGAGGAAATTCCACTCAGTGTATCTGTATTGTTTGCGCCGTGCGTCCGGCCTTGGGGCATATCTACCCGGACCCTCCCTCGCCCCCCCGAGGGGGCCCGGCTCCGAACAGGAAGCAGTTTCGTGCCGGAGGTATAAGTGGCGCCCCTGCTGTCCTGGTGCAGGGGTACAGAATGACTTTCGCAAGTTGCAGCGCTCCACCAAAAAGGGGGGGGTTCACACTTAGCTGCTCTTCTTCGCCCACCTGTCTGCCTACACCCTCTGCCCCGGGGATCCGCTGCCTTTCCTCCACACAGCTGTGGGAGCAGAACAATCGCCTCTCTTTGGGCCCTTTGAATCTCACAATGTCCAACATTCCATAGGCTGGCTTCTGTCCCTCCCAGGACTATAGACAGCGGCTCACGTGTATCTCATGACATGGGGTGTGAACTTAAAGCAGGTCACCCCTTTTGTTTCAGGTCTTTGGCCGTGAAGCACATGCTGAGAAAGCGAGCCAGAGGTGGGAGCGAATGAAGCCTCACTGAATGACTACAGGGCCGGGCAGTCATGCGAGGTACCTCCTGATAAACTGATAGGAGGCAATTATAGCAGAGCTCCTTCTTATGGATTGTTGGAGGCAGGTTACAAAAGCCTGGCCTTTCAGCCAACGTGGCACCCCCCCCGAGGGCACGGCGGGGTTGAAGCGCGGGGGACGAGTCTGCCGCTCACCTTTTAAGGTGGAATCGCAGGTACTTCAGCACGGCTGGTCCCGGCAGGAAGGTGCAGCTCATGCAGGTCAGCAGCTGCCAGTAGCGCAGCTGGCGGGGCACGCAGGCGCAGGCCGCCCCACTGGTCTGCTTCACCAGCTGGCAGTAGACCTCGTCCCGCAGCGGCCGCAGGTCCAGGCACGTCTGCAGCACGCCCTGGATAAGAGGCACGGCCTCGGCCGCCGTCTCCAGCTGCTGAAGGCAGTTGAAGAGGCGCACGGCCTCTTCGCGCACTGTGCCGTAGCCCTTGCCGGCGTGTTCTGGAACGGCAAGGGTGGTGGTGGGGGGGGTCAGCTCAAAATTCACTTACACAATGCAGCAACCTATTAATAATCCCGATAGATCGATAGATAGATCGATAAAGACATGTTGACCGACAGAGACAGATACTTTGTTAATCCTGAAGGAAATTGCAGATCGGTCATCTTTCTACATTAAGATTACAGAAGCAGCAAAGTGTGCTGGAGTTTTTTTTCCTTTCCTTTTATAATTATACATCCTGCTCTCGTTTAGTGCCGACAGCAATAAAGCGATGACCGATCTCATTCGGGTGTGGTGACAGCAGGAGCCGAGCGCCGAGTTAATTCTGTGGGGCACCAGAAAGCGCGAACGCTGAAACTCAAGCCTCCGGTCACACGCGGGCCTCTCCCCGATCGGGACACATTTAGCGGGCTGGCACGCGTCCCTCCATTTAGACACGGGCCCTAGCGGGCCAGCACCGCCGCGGGCGTCCTGGCGCGGCAATATGGGAGCGCGCGTGAGGTCACGCCCGTGGAAATAGCCGTGTGTATTCTGAGAGGGCGGCGGCGTGCAGGTCGACTCACGGACGTGGTCCGAGCTGCCGTAGGGGAAGGGGAGCAGCGGGGCGTAGAGGGGGCTCTGGGTGTAACTCAGGATGGGATTGTGCTTGTAAATGTGCTCCACCACCTCCAGGTTGAACCTGTTCTCCTGTGTGGGCAGAGGGTTCGACGAGAAGTCAAAAGAAGAGGGGCAGAGCGTCCAACCTTCGGACAAGTCGTACTTACGAACATACTGCCATGATGCCTGTTATATTAAACATTCAGGTTAAATACAGTGGCTCATAATAAATGCACACAGATCTTCGTGAAAACATTCCACAACTTCAGGGGTTTATCGGCTTGTGGTGCAGTACAGCACTGCATGTAGCTACTTCAGTTATTACTGTATTATTATTATCATTATTGCATATAGTATTACTATTGTCCTGACTTACCTACAAATTCAACTTAAAGTTTCGTTTGTAACCTGCGGACTGCCTGTAATTTCATTTGCTCATTTTCTTTTACTTACAAGTGAGGCAAGTAGCAGATTGCAAACATAATTACTGCACTAATGTTTAATGTAAACGTTATTTATTCTACTCTATTGTGTTAATACTTCGTGTGATGCTTGCACTAGGAGAGCCAATGACCTCATTTCGTTGCACATGCACAATGACGACAAATTTGACATTGATGCCCACCCGCCCCACCCGCACCCCCACCTCCGGTGACTGCCCAGACGTCAGACGGAGCCATTCCGACGGACAGCGGAGGAAGGGCTCATCCTTTAAAAAGCCGAAGCTGTTCGTTTAACCGCGACAGGAAGCGACAAAGGACTGGCTAGGCTCCTGCACCTTGGCACAGTCACCTGCTCCATCACGCGCCGTCGCCCAGCTCCGCTATTACGTTACACCTTCGGCTGGTGAGACACGGCCGGCCAGGGCAGGAATTTAAATTTATGTCGGCTATTTCCTTACCCCGGCATGGGGGAAAGGCATTTGAGTTTGACATTAACCTTGCACGCCGGGAGGAGCTCAGTGGCGGGCTTTAAATCGGCTTGCCAGCTCATCTCACTTCATATGTCAAAAGCCAGAAACGGGGCAAGAAATTTCCCTTTTTTTTGTTTTACTGATGAAACCGGCTTTTGATTTACCGCAGCCCAGTCCGAGTAGACAACATGTATGACAGCTGGACGATTGTGCTTGAGAGCACAGCACGCAGAGGCTATAAGCCTAACTGTGCACTTCTGTGGCAGCAAATTTCATCCCCATTCATAATTAGCCACATATTCTGTGCCCTGTGTTGCTTGGGAAAGTCCCCTGTGTCCCCAACCAGGATGAGGAAGATGGCTGGCTGGCAACTCAATTGTTCCCAAATCGCTGCATTAGTGTGTGCAGCCCCAATGAAAGGGAAGCTAACATGATTACACTTCATCACCCTGAAATAAATGTAGTGTTTCCCAATATCTTAAATTCAATGTCCTTGATCCAGTGTAATTCCCTTAGTAGAAAGGGGAAATTTGGGAAACTACCCTATAGCTCATGAGGGCTGTTTTCTCTCACAGTTAACCCCCCCCCCCCCACACACACACACAGCCTGGCAGCCCAGTCTGAGCATCAGCCCCCATAGCCACAGGGATTTCTGACTGCAAACCTGGCCACCAAATCTGAGCATCACCCCCACAGCCACGGGGATTTCTGACTGCAAACCTGGCAGCCCAGTCTGAGAATCAGCCCCCACAGCCACGGGGATTTCTGACTGCAAACCTGGCAGCCCAGTCTGAGAATCAGCCCCCACAGCCACGGGGATTTCTGACTGCAAATCTGGCAGCCCAGTCTTAGCATCAATATGGCTTCTGCATACAATAGAACCTTTCTGCTCAGAAGGTCTCGTTTCAGGCTCATCAAACCCCAAACCAAGGCTTGGGGGGTGGGGGGACACTCGGGTTTGCCCTGCTTACGCACTGCTGGGTTACTCTAAATACCCTGTGGATCATGTAAGCAAGACGCCTCGTTAAAAAGGGGTTAAGCGCTGTGCCCTGGCTGAAGCCTCCAGTTGTGGAGATGCCACTCACCCCCACCCTACCGAATATGATCACACTTTAAAAATAGCGTGTGTCTGGCCCCCGCGGAGCCCAATCCGTCCCTAGATGAGGCGCGTTTTCCTAGGGGCGGGCCGCGGCCGCAGCACCCACGCTGCGAAGCACCCTGATCCTCCAGAACGACGACGTGAGGTCATTCACCGGGAAATGGCCAAGTGATGAGAAGCCTGAACTTGCGTCGGCTCTCGCGGATGAGCTGGGAGGGTGGGGACATGCAGTCTCATATAACTGGGCTTGGTTCTTTTTTTTGGGGGGGGGGGAGGGGGGGGGGCTCACCTCGAGGTCCCTGATGAGAACCTGGGTAGGAGTCTCCACTGGGGCTTTGCTGTCGATGACCTTCTGAATGGCGCAGGCCCAGTGCACCGCTTCGTTAAAGTGCTTGGTGTAGAGCCGATAGCAGTGCTTACGCCCATAGACTGTGAAGCTCCAGTACCCTGGGGGGGGGGGGGGGGAAAGGCAAAGAGAGGAACAGGATCAGGACGCAGTAAAGCTTGGTCCACCTTACAGACCTTGGGCGAGAGGCCTTTACGCATCAAGCAGCGCTAATACACGTTAGCCGCGACAAAATTTGAGCTGACAGATTTACTACAGGAGGAGCAGCAGTCTTACAATGTGGCAAAGCCCCCCCCCCCCCCCCCCGCAAAAGCCCCCCCCCCCCGCTCCGCTCAGGGATGGAAACGTGACTCATGGCCAAGCTCCTGTCTGCACATGTGGCCCCCAGTTTCCTGGGCTGTCCCACTTGCTGCCGTCAGTCTTACCGGCAAACGTGGATCACCGGCATCTGGAGGTGCCGTAAGCGACAGCCACGCATAGTCAGGCGCCGACTTCGTAATGGAGAGATGAGGAGGGGACGGGGGGGGGGGGGACGGGGGGGGGAGGGGACGGGGGGGGGAGGGGACGGGGGGGGGAGGGGACGGGGGGGGGGACGGGGCTTTTGACAGGGACCTTCTTTCAAAGTGCTGACACAGGGTTTCTCCAAACCACAAACGCTTACATTCCATGAATTCCTCCTAAACTGCTGCTCTTATGTCGCACTTCTGGCCCTTATTAGGTCTTATTTGTTAACGGTTGTTGTGCAGCTCCTGCTCACACTGGCTGCATTTACGCCTGTCGATGTACGATCTGCCTCGCGGACACCTGCTATGTATGCCAAGTGTCCGCTGTGTATGTACGAGGAAGCATACGTGCGGAAGGAGATGTAGCTGCTTGATGAGACGTCAAAATACAAAAAAAAAAAAAAATTGATTTTAAGAGGTTTGACTTTGAATTGTTAAAGTAAACATTACTGAGTGTCGGCACGTGCGGCTGCAGAAGCCTCTCGGTACAGCCAGCCTGCGGGACACAGCCGCACACGTCGCTCACGCCCAGGGCCACCGTACAGAAGCCAGGATGCACGGAGAGCACGCTCACACGTATTCTGCTTTCTCGCTTGAAATTGATTATTACGAAATGAATATTACGATAATATGTGTAAACGGGGGATCCCCGTGAGGTCATCCTCATTCCACTGCTGACTTGTCAAGGACACACGGCAGGAGCCAAACTGGCTTTCTGTGACACAAATAGGGTTGAGGTCACTGTTTCAGAAGTCCAAAGGAATTGGGCTTCCCCCATGCCCCTCCGGAGACCGGCCCACGTGCCCTCCACAATCCCGGCCCAAAGAAACGGCGCCGGAGAACATTCCAGCCACGTGCATTGGCGGCCCTCACCCGTTTCCTTGTACGTCTGCTTGTCGGGCCAGGCGACGGAGCAGAGGCTGGTGAGGACCAGGGTGCCGAGCCGGCGGGCACCCTTCTCCGAGCTGCTGTAGCAGTCCAGCGAGTCGTGGGTCAGGACGAACCAGTGCCGGCGCTGCCTGATCCAGCTCCCCGGTGCCTCCCGGTACAGCCAGCCTGCGGGACACAGCCACACACGCTCACGCCTGGGGCCACTGTACAGAAGCCCGGGGCCACAGAGAGCACACTCACACGTATTCTGCTGTCTCGCTTGAAATTCAACAAAACAAACTTCATCAAATGAATAATACGGATCAACAGAGTACTAAAGAGCCTTTGTTCAATTAACTTTGAGTTCACAGTGCATATCTCAAGTTTAGAGCTCAACAATGGCTAACCTCTTACAGATAATGCAGCTGGGCCCTGGTAATGTTTAGTTTCTGATAATAAAAAATGTAAATCAGATCATACCTGATAAACACGATTCTGTTAGTCAAGTTTATCTATTACTAGCTTGCAAGAGTGGCTATGTTTGGTTTTGTGTCATAACATTTTAACATGACTGCTAAAAAAATAAGAAATTTGAAATCTGGCGAGTGTGGCGAGTTCATTTTGATTAGTAGAAGTGTGATTATACGAGTGCTGTGATTTCAGGGCCTTTTGCCTGGCACTGTAATAAGGAACGCAGCAGATGCAAAGGTCATTACGACGCATGAGAGCGTGTTTAAAAATAAATACCACCAGCATATAGGCAGGAGTGCCACTAATTACAGCTTTAAACCCCCAAAAAAACGCTGATTTAGCAGAAGGCCCTCATGTAACTTAAGTTTAGTTAACACCACAACATTTATATTTGAGTCAGGGCAGCAGACTCTATAAACAATCCAATCCCGTCACCAACTATAGAAAAAAAGAAGCACGATTCTAGCCGTTTTACACGTAGTTTTCAATAATACAGAATGCAGAAAAATCTTGGATCCAAGTTAAAAAATAAACAAACAGCAGAGTTGCTGCTACATCAATTTATCGCTACATGTAACAAATGACCCCGATTTAGCATCTGCATGCTGTACATTTCCCTTCGCCAGAGGGGAGAACAGCTGGGAAGCCAATTACAGTGAAAGGTCAAAGATCACTGTGGCTGCTCGGGGATTGGCTGGCGGTGGGCCGGCGCTGTTTTGTCTGCCAGCCCAATCACGCCTTTATGGGAAAAGCAATTGGCTGGATGAGAATGACTGCATGTGGGACCAGACATTGTGTCCTCTACTGTCAAATGTGTACAAGATTACAACCCAGGTTGAATAATAGAGGCAAGGGGGCAGTCTAGTTTTAAGCTGCAACATCAATTAATCAATTATCTGTTGAACAGTAAGTGTATTATGTACTTCATTGTACATTCATACAAATTGCTTTACCATTATAGCATATTCCAATGAAACAATTTTACCATCACTAACACGTTTCGTTAAATGTTTAATCCCTTTTGTGCGATTCATCCAATCAAGAGGGCAAACGACAAGTGAGCGAATCTAACATCTAGGTCTACTGCTGCCAAACTCCAAACGGTTCTGCCTCTGCTCTTCCTTGTTCGGTACTCACAAGGCATTTCAGAGAGCGTTTGTTTAGCACCGTCTGGGGACCGCAGAACCGAAGAACCATAAGCGACAAAATATAGGCCTGCGAGTAACCAGAACGGCTGCTAGATTCTTACATTTACTTCAGTCTTTCGATGATAAAAAAAGGAGGGAATCCTATTATTTCCACCACAGCTTGGTGGACATTTGAGTTATTTGGATTCTGCAAAGACATAAAGCTATGGCAGCCAAATCAATGTGAGCCTTTTAGAGACAGGAATTGTTAAAGTTGGTGCCCCATGTCTGAACATAATCAGGAACATTACTGTATCCCTGAAACTGGTCAAGGGCAAGCAACATTAAAAATGCTGAATGTAATGTACAAATGGCTGACTTCCTTCCTAGTTCCAATAATCAAAGAACGATTGTTAGGCCTTTCTCCAGTGGGGCAGGCAAATCGTGAGATTAGGTGCTTAGCTTTTAAAAGCCTGCTTAGGGACCACTAACGCGTCTAAGATGATTCTCAGTGAAATCGCTGATTCGATATTTGTTAATGTTTTCATCATTCGAGAGGCAGATGCTCTCACGCACGACAGATAAGTGGTCATATATTGAAAATTCATCTGCGGCTGAAATCCGGCACTTAAGAGAAGGACCCCGGGTTCATGATGTTCGAGCTCCAGGCCACGCGGCCGACTCGCGAGTGGATGGGGAGGCCTGGCGGAGCAAGAGCTGAACTGGGCCAAGGCGGCGTCTTTGTCCATCGTTGCCGCAGCGCACTGTGGTGGCCGCTTGCCGTTAGTCGGCAGGTCAGCTCATTTCCTGCAGGGCCTGGCCGGAAATCCCATGAAAATCACCAGGTGGCCACAGAAAGGGATGGTGAAAATGATCCGGCAAAGTCACGGATCCCTCTCGGGAACACGATCAGTCGGATGGCCCCCTCGTGATTGATTTTAAAGCACAGGCTCGAAAGTTTTATCTTGCTTAGCGAAACATTATCCGTCTCTGAGTTTTTCCAAGACGCTTTACCATCACTGAACAATGACCGAACAGAAATGCCCTTAAAAATACAATATATTGATCTAAAAAAATGCACTCGTTTAGGGGAGGGGATCTCAATGGTTGGTCTGGCAAACACCGTCAATTTATAAGCAAGCATTCGGTGAAAGACTGAATGCTTATTATAGCATTTTATTTGACGAATGATAACAGAAATGTGCAAATATAAAGTAGATAGAAATCGCATGGATGTGAATTTAACAAGTCAATGGATGAAATGTCTTGCAGACAAGTGAAAGTAAAATTAAGGCCCTCGGCCATCTGTGTGTCTCATCAGATGACCTCATCTGTGTCATCTGTGTCACACTGGCATTGAACAATGGCATTAACGAGTAAAATGTTGCTTCTTTCCATTTTGGGGAAACGCTTGGGACACCACGTTCCTTCCAAGTGGTTTCTACGGGCATCAGTTACATAGATCCGCTTGCCGCTTACAGTAATGTTGTGAAGCACATCCGTAAATACTGAAACATAAGGCAGCAGTAAATGATAGGAATCCTTAGTCTCAGTGTCCTAAAGCGAAACAATCTGCCAGTCATCTTCTTCCTTCCTTTATGTAAATTTAGCTTTATGGTTGGTGATAAATATTCCACTATAACTGAGATGCACATTAAATTGTGGGTGAGTGATACAGATGGATTCATATTTCTAATTTCACTGGTGATTATCTGGTTGTTTTGCTTGTCAGGATTGACTGAGTGGAAAGAACTTGTTCTAGCTTTGACAGGAAATCTTAGTGGCTCCTGACTTTAAACTCGGGATTGGAGTTTTGGACTAAGTGTGGTGCTCAGGGATTTGAACCCATCACGTGTTTGCACGTGTTTCACAGTTCCGTTCACCAGGCAGCGCAGTTCCCCTTTCGCTGCAAGCTTCAAAGATGATGTGAACTGGTGACATGTCTATTGTATGTGTGATTGTACGTCTGTGTGACTGTTTTGTGATGAACTGTTGCGTTCTACCATAGTCTTGCTGGCTTTGGATCACTGAAACCTTAAATCAAGCTATTCAGCACAGATGGATAGACTAAGACTTTGAAACCTTTATCATATCTTTGAAGTACAAGGAAAAGATCTTTGAAAAACAGGAACAGTTACAGGAAAGGAGAGTTGCCCATGTAATCTTCAATATTTATATTATTTATCTGATTACACCATATGTGTCCTCCATAAAAAAATATGATGTTTATCAAGGTAACTGTTGACTAGGCAACCATTTTGGAGGGTTTCTGAATTGTAGAATCGGTCGAGGATGTTTGCAGGGTTTCTGTCGCTGCAGAGCTATGTCGTTGATAGCCATGAGAATTCTGTGGTTTCCTGATTTCACGTGTTAAAACTGGAACAGACTAAATGACGGTTTGTTTTCAAGCATATAACAGTGGAACTGGTAGAGTGACAGGATTAACTGGTTGAGGTCTTCATGAGAAAATTACACACATGAATTTTTGGAACATTTTTCAAGTTTTTTTTGGTAAAACTTTCTATGCCTATGAGTAACTACAAACACATTCATAACATTATAATGCTTTATGAATGCATTATAAATATGGCTATTAATATGTAATGCTTTATTAATTCATATACCTACAGTTATAATGCATTATGAAGGTATCTATAATTATTATTATTATATAGATGACAGAATATTATAATGATTGGACAGCTTAAAGGGTTACTTTTTTCTATACAAATCAGGTAGGCATCTTTTGTCTGACTTCATATTTTGGGGTACTAAAAATGGGAAAATAAATGGGAGAATGAGGTTCTGAGGTACCTAGCATGTACAAGGTCACTGCTTTGTGACAGTTTTTCATTATTGCACTCGGTGTTAATTAATTGCACAGCCTTTAACAACTGGTGTTTATGACAGTGGTAAGGTTACACTGATGATGTTACACTGTTGCCAGCAGCTCTTCCCCAGCGCCCGTGACAGAGGTAGACAGAGCCCAGCTGCCTTGAGTGAGGGTCTGCAGGCTCTCTTTACCCTCCGCCTGTGTCCCATCTTACTGCCCACTAATGCCTCCTGAGGGAGTCTGGGCTGGCGATTAATTAGTTTCACTTGTGACCTCTGACCTCAGCATACCCTCCCTGACATGAAGCTCAACTTGTTTGCCCATTTCTGGAAATGCAGCTGCAGTTGTGAGTTTTCCACTGTTTTTCCATGACTGGCCTTCATCAAAACAGCCCCATACCGTAGGGGGGGGGTTGTGTGTGTCCAACGACAATGCTTTCGTTCAGCAGTCCATGCAAAAGTTATTTATCACCCGGGAAAACAAATGTATGTTCCCCAGAACTAAGATTAACCATATATTAATCATTATGACACAGCACATTCTGCATTTTACACGAAAGCAGTAGCACATCTTATTACACCGGACATCTTACTATATATAGCAAATTAAGTCTATTCGTCATGCTCTGGTTTAGCAAATTGCCCTTGGGATTTTGACAAATGGAAGATATGGAATTTTGAAGAGTCCTCTAGAACTTTAAAACTGAAACGTTACACACATGGCAGGCCACAAAAGTCATGCCAGTGCCCTTCTGATTGCTTCTTTGGTTGAGGACAAATAGGGGAAACGTAGGCATATAGAAGTATTTCCATTGAGCACTTATTAAAAGGTCAGGAAGGCATGTGGCTTTGCCACCCTGGGCTGCTCGTGTGAACAATAAAACTGCGGTGATGTTTACGAAACCGGCCCGCAAGACAGATAGGCCATTAGATCAGCAAGGCTGTAACTTTCAGAGCGATTAGCGGATGTTTGAATCAAGGAGACGGGTTGCCGACAAGTCTGTCCATCACACCGGCCACCCTCATGAAGAGTCTAGACATGGCTGAGGATGGAATGCACTCTCGTCCCCTATTGGACCACTTTTAGAGTCGGCTGCTGGCTAGCAACGGCAAGCGAGACTCTGTGGGGTCTGTCACATTTAGCATTTGGGCAAAGGTCCAGAACCAGACATAACTCATTTGGAGGAGACGGGGCATTATAATCGTTAAATGGCAGCTAGTTGCTAAAGAACCAATGGAAATCTCACGTGTGGAAAGAAATTCACTTACACAGCATTTACATTACAGAGGAAAATATAGCATTATGTGTTGTCTACAAAGAGTGGTTTACAGTTTACACAATAGCAATATAAATGTAATATAAATGATCATCATGAAATCAACAGTGAACAATTCATTATTTACACACACACACACACACACACACACACACACGCACAACCTGTACTCATATCTCTGAGGGGCCCATCCATTCATTTCTATGAATAAAACCCTAATCCAAACAATGACAACCTTAACCCCTACCCAGCCCTAACCTTAACCATAAACAACCAAACAAAATACAAGACTTGTGGCATTTTTAGTTTTTTGATTGCAGTCACAGGTTATTATAAAATTGAATTGCCCCTTGTGTGGACCGAAAAAATGCCCCCCACAATGTTAAAATAACAGGTTTTTGGCACATTGTGGAGACATTTGGTCCCCACAATGTAATGTATCCCTGGACCACATACACACACAGACAAGAAGAATATGTAAAGATTTTATCTATATGGACCAAAGTATTTTTATGGTACGTGAAAATAACGTGTCTTTTACGACAAAGCGATGAACTGGCCATACCTTTGACAACCTGCTCCGGATCATTCTCCAGGCCCATCTTGCACTTCTCGATGATCAGACTTAACATCTCCTCTTGAACATCTGACCGGCTGTGAGAGGAGACACAAGTTTAATCCCCACGGAAACCCTCAGCCTCTGATCTGAACAACCCCCCCCCCCCAAATCAGACTCTGCTGGCCACTCACGCAGAAAGTACTGTACACGCTTGGCCCTGCTTTATCTGTTTGGCTGCCAATGGGTATGAACCTAAAATAACCGTGAAATGTAGACTCAGGGCGACTACCCTCCAATGAACGCGCAAAGAAAACAGAGGGCATTTTCTGTCTTGTTTTGACTGTAAGAAAGAAGAAGAAAACAAAACACCCAGGTGAAAAGAATTCAGCAGTATGGAAATTTGTTTTCTCTTTATTATTATCAAGAAAAATCTGTCAGTAACATCAGAGAACGTTTTGAAATAATTTTAAACAGCACGGCGTTGTTGTTTTGGTTTCTTTGCCCTCCTCTTTCAACAGGCCACGGTGATGGTGAGGGCCGCGATACACTCTACGGGCTTTACGAGTTAACGGCAGACACCACAACGTCTGAAAGCTAGACCAAACAGCAGCCCATTGTGGCGTGGCGAACGATGCTGTCAGCTCCCCACGGAAACAATCTTGGGTTTGTGGCTCTTCACAAAGGAGAAAAAAGAAAAAAGACAGAAACAAAGGAAGGACTTCATTCTACCCAACCTTACATTGGACATGTTTATCCTGACGAAGTAATCTTTTGATGCCGGTGGTCTGGAAGAAGCTGCTCCTTACTGTAATCCACGTTCCATTAGCATCCCTATGAAGGTAGCTGGTCATTTGCTCAAATGATTATTTGTTTATCTTCTCATCTAAACTTCCTTCCACCGATTCCAGGAGACGAGGGCAAGCTTTCTGACCATTTCCACTGGCCGCAGCTGTTTGAATTTACGTATTTACTCATCTGCTGCACCCTGCGTTCGAGACGTCCCTCCCTTGGGAAGGTCAAGCCACGGGATATGGACAAGTAAACCAAGCCTATGCAGCCGGCTACTCGGATCCAGCCAGCCACTTCGGCTGAGCTCGCTTTGTGTTTTCGTTCAGTCATTCGGCTCTCGTGCCATAGTACGGCACAGTACAGCGGTTATCCTGAAACTCGCAGCCTTTAATCCAAGAACATTATAGGTCTTAAGCTGGGACAGTTTCACATTATCGATGAATCCAGACCATTGAATAATTACAGCGGCTAAGTGGTCATAAAAAGGGTCTGAGGAACCAGCTGGCATGTGTGTGTGTGTGTGTGTCTGTGTGTGTGTGTCTGTGTGTGCGTGTCTGTGTGTCTGTGTGTGCAGCACCAGCAGCGCCCTGCGGATTTGCGCCAGCCTCTAATTAAAGCAGCTACGCAGACGGCCAGGGCCCAGCACTCGCAGGCATCACGGCAGGGAAACGCTACACGGGAGCTCTGATGACGCCACGCGGAGCCCCGCCAGAGGACTGCCGGGGACCCTTGCATCACGCGGGGTGGCACGCACACACTCCAAGTGTGTCCGACGTGGTACGGTGCCCATTCCAGCTACCCTCCTGAGCTATTTCCCCGATGTTCTCAGTAGTGCATCCCTGAAGCAGCGTCTGGGTAGCTTTGGTGGGGGGTGGGGGGGGGATTACTTAAAGATTGTCAGATCTCCCTCACCAAAAACTCTTCTTCTCAGGCTTGTGGGGAGTTATCTGCTGTACTTCAGGGGGGTCTGGTTCAAGGACGGGGTGGGGGGGGGGGGTTAATCTGTACCACCAATCCATATAAATGATGCCAGCTGGCCCCAACGGTTGTTAATCCTAAAAGGCAATCTACACATACATTTTTATATATATGAGAGAGAGAGAGAGAGAGAGAGAGAGAGAGAGAGAGAGAGAGAGAGAGAGAGAGAGAGAGAGAGAGAGAGAGAGAGAGAGAGAGAGAGAGAGAGAGAGAGAGAGAGAGAGAGAGAGAGAGAGAGAGAGAGAGAGAGGTCGCAAAGTCATATGGCTATTTATACACAGACACAAACAAAAATGGATCCTCTGTAGGCATCCACATGAAGGGGCAGACAGGGGTAATATATTTCATGCCAGACAGAGAAAATCTACAGCTACAGTCTGGCGGGCAGTGAGAATCTACAGTCACATTCCACCACTGGTGCTGTGCATCCAGCGTCTGATTCTAGCCCTGACTCACGCTGACTAATAAAACTGGTACAGGCAGGTCGCGAAGGGCTTTCCCCTTCTTTTGTTTTAGAAATTCCCTTGTCAGCACTTTAACGTCGTTACCTAACAAGAGAGGTCAGACCAGTGGAGATCTAAGGAATATGGCCCATGCAAGATGGGGTCCCAGCTGACCTTTCAGTACTTTCCTGTCCACATCTGAACGAAACTTGATTGAAACCGCGAAGGAGCAGGAGTCGATATGCTATTTTTCCCCCAGAAAGGTCATGGGAACAATATGCAATTGTGTGAATTGTGGACAGGAGCGAAACTAAACGTATACAAAAATATTAACTCTTGCAGCGAGAAATGAGATGCCTGGTGCCATGCAAGTCCAGCTTATTTTGTGATGTTACGCAATGTGTCAGATAAACAGCACTTTGTATCAATCTACCGTGTGACGTATAAAAAGCTAACAACCGGGAGCTAATCGTGCAATATTTAGGGAGCCATCTTGGAAAGTCATATTCCAGAAGGAAAACAAATTGAGGTGGACCGCCGGCTAGAACAACACCACTAAGGTCATGGCGGAGGCCTCACGGGTAACGGGGAAGTGAGTTTCAAGTAGGGGGGCGGTGTAAAACCTCAGTACAGCCTCAGTACAGCCTCACAAACGAGGCTCCCGGACTGCCCCGGCTGTTCTGTGCCTCCTTTTCCTTGCTGTGACCGAGGGGCTGAGCAGGAGCTTCCTGTTAGTGGTGCACAGGAAACAGTTTTACACAGGGATTAAATTATAAAAGGCCGACAGAAAAGTCGTAGCTATGGCCCAGAGGCTAATGCCTCTGTTAGCTGTACAGCTAATGCCTCTGTTAGCTGTACAGCTAATGCCTCTGTTAGCTGTACAGCTAATGCCTCTGTTAGCTGTACAGCTAATGCCTGCTTTACAGAGAGACACTCAAGGCTGTATTACAGGTACCTCCATGGAACACTACTGCTGATGTTACACCACCTTCCACTATCACTGGTGCCGATTCCTCCTTTCTAGAATCAGCACCCCCCTGTCCATGGCTGCCCCATTTCATTAAGCGTCTAACAATCAAGGCAAACATGTTTTCCCTCTTTAGGCTCTTTTTCTTTTTAATTTTAGCACTACAACAAATATGCATTTAATTCGAGTTGTTCCACTCCAATACTCCGGTAAATTTGTTTTGCGAAGGCACGAGCTCCTCAGTGCTCGGTTGCTAGATGCTAATCACCAATGGGGGGGGGGGGGGGGGAAACAGCATTAAATTCCAAGCACGTTAATCTAATTGGAGAAAGCGGGGGCTGGGGAATTTAGGGAAGGGGGAAAAAAAATGAATAATGCGGTTTGTTTACGGAAGTGAGGCGGACCAAGCTCTGCGGCCCAGATGTGAGCGTCACGCCGTGGAGCCTTGCCACGCTAACTACATCCATCTGGGGGCCCGAAACAGAAAACCGAGCGAGTGGGCACGCGGCGCGCTGTGACGTGTGAACGAAAGCAAACACGCATTCCCCGAAAAGGGAGCAGATCTCCTCTGAGGCAAATGATGGGAAGAACATTCACCGATCTCCCTTACTTTCAGTTCTGTTTAATCTAGAAAGTCGAGGCGAAAAGGTCAGCTATTACACCAACAAGCATTGTGAAGTCACACGTGCTAAATGTACCACAAAGTCGAATCCACGGGCCTCCACATCTGGGACTGGCTTCAAACAATGCGCATCAGGCCAGTCTGACCGATTAGATGTTTCCACATGGCCTATCCTCAGAGCTTTCAGCTTTCGGCCAGCGCTGGCCTTGAGTGCGACTAGGTCAATCACAATGACTCTTTGAAAGCTCTCTGTCTGATGTTAGCGGCGTGGCTCCACCCTGCACACACCCACGAAGAATCTGAGCGATGTCACGTCTCCATTTCCTGTTCATATACTAAGAGCGGGGACTTGATGTGCGGTGACACGACTAGGATTATCCGTCTACATTTCCAGGGTCATTTTCCTTCTTGGTAGTACAGGAAAAGCAAAATATGAAACGGTTAGTGAACCGACACATATTCAGACATATTCATGGATGGACCTTAGTTAAAAACCAGCAGTCAGTAGGTGATGAAACCAAACCTTATCAGTCCCCACACCCTTGAATCACAACATAAAAAACGTAAGTGGGATTACTCAAAACAAAACTCCCGTCGGATCCAAAGCTTAAGTGAGGGGAAGTCAAAAGCAACCCAGAGGAATCCTGGAGTGAGCATGGACTTCCGATTTGAACGGTGGGAAAATGGGAATCCAGCAACTGTGACGCTGCCCTGTGACCTTCCATCCGAAAATAAATCTGTTTACTCAAGAAGTCTGCCAGAGAATCTCTCAGGACCGAATTACACACAGACAAAAGAAAAAAACAAAAAAAAAACTGCTAAATAAATATATTGACGTGGATTTAAGGGGAGAAACCATGAAGATGTGTATATACATCTTCATATATACATACAGTGTGGTTGGCTGATGAGAGGGACAGACCAGAAAATGTATATAAGGAATCACAGGGTTTTTGATAAGATAATAGGTTTTGGATAAAATTGTATTATAGGGAAAATGAATGTGGAAATTATGTAATGGAGGCTATATCAGCAAACATGCCTCAAGATTAGTTTCAGTTCTTAAGTCTTAATCGGCGATTTAAACGGATGATATATTCTTGCCACCAGTGTGGCACGTTCCAGGGTCACCGGGTGCCGTGCCGCATGTTGAACCTGTCCCCATGTCTACTCCTCCATATTACCCAGCTGCCCATTGAAGGACAGAAGTGAACAGGGCTGAATTTATGGCGGGGGGGGGGGGGCAGTCCCTGGGCTAGTGTCGTCATTGGGGCCCCTACCTACATCATGAACTGCTGCTGTAACAACCAGAAAAAAATAAATTCTGGGAGCCCCTGGGCTAACAGCCCAGGTTAGCTAGTGCACAAGTCCAGACAAGACGAGGAGATGAGGGCCACCCGAGGCAGAGGACAAACACACAGGCCGTGCGCCCCCTGGCATCGCTCGCTATCGCTAACCTCAGTTCGACTCGGACGGAACCCAGTTCCTAAACTTCTCAGAACCGCCGTCGCTCCAGGCGCGGCGTGACATTTCACGAGTTTTAAATGATAAAGCCTCTTTCAGGTGAGGAGACTTGTTTTTGTTTGTAGAACAATGCAAAGGTAATAAGCTGACGACAGGCAAAGTCGAGATGAGGGGGGGAAAAAAAAGTAATATCCTGGGGCATTTTTCCAAGGTAATACACAGACAAATGTCTCCAACCTGACCACTGCGGAGTGGGGGCCCCTGGCTGTCTGGCAGGCCGCCAGAAGCCGTCCCCTGTGGGTGGTATGACTCCACCAGCTGTCGGCTGTCCTCCGGGGCTTGGGCCTGTGCCTTCGACATCGACACTTCTGGCTGTGACTGCTGTCACAACCCTACAGGGCACAGATGCCTTAAGAGGCCTAAGAGGCCGTCTCAGCCGCAGCACACGCTCACCACCAGGCAGGGCGGGCAGCATCGATTAATAAAACCCTACTTATTTTTTATATTTTATTGCCTCTACCTTCTTCAGAATGTCGGTCTTTATTTCTTAATTTGGAGTAATTTATTATTATTATTCTAACTTATTATTCTTTTCTTTAAATATTAATTTCTGAAGTATGGCAATGTTCGGTTTTTCAGGGCATTTTCTGTACTTTTGTCTGCGCAACGTTTACTTTGTTTGCACTCTGTGTACCGTCTTTGCGCCTCCGCTGTTTGGCACTATATGCACGTTCGTCTGTGCACACCGTTCTCGCCTGCTGCATGCGCCAGAATTTTCCCGAGATCAATAAAGTCCATCTTCATCTTACGGCTGCATTATTTAAAAGAGAGAGACAGAGAAAGAGAGAGCAGAAATGTCCTTGCATAAAAAAGTGTGAAAGATTTCTTTCCATTCTTAAAAGGCAGGTTAGACTGTAAATAATCGCGATATTCACTTGTTCGTTCTTCAGGTTGTTCTAAATGACATTCTTGCCACCCCTCCTTTTTCTTCGTCTTAAACAATGTGACATGATGCACGCATTCAGAGCCTGCCCGTCCCTGCCACTCCCTGCAGTGTCCCCGTTCCTCCCCGTTCCTGTTATTGGACTGAGTCATCTTATGGCTCTCTTCCCTGAAGAGCACTTTTTTGCTCGATGGCTCCTAATGATAGAATTCACACTAATTTTCCTCCATCTTGCCTCCTATCCCCACCCCCACACCCCATAACCTGTGGCCTGCCGTAATCATGGTGCTCAGCCCTCTGTTTACAGTGCTCTTTCCCCTCGATTGGGATCTTCCTAGATTAGCCCTGAGCTGCTGACAGAATGAATCACGCAATTGAAACCATGTTAGAGTAAAAGCTTCAACTAAGGATTTTACAGCAACGTGCTTATGGAAAAAACAAATAAATAATAAATCTGATATGTATCCATTTACCTTAAAATTAAGAATATATAGTATATATTATATACTAATTCCATTCAATCAATATTAAATTAATTAAATAATTATAATAATAAGATTTAAATCAAGCCCTTGTTGGTTTAACACCTAGAAAGGCTGAAAGGCAAATAGATGATTTGGAACCAACAAGACGTGGCTTTGTGCAGCTGGGATCTGACAATCATTCTTTCAACAGCTGAATGAAAACTTATAAATAATGCAATTAAGTGGGTGGTAGAAAATAAACATGGTGGTTTTCCAGATCTAGGGTTGAAAAACGCTGCCGTGGAGGATGTGGGACGCGAGGGTGGGAGATCAGCAGAGCAAGTGTTGCCGGCCACACGCCCCAGCCAGGACCAATCCTAAGGTTACGGCGTGGCCAATAGTAGCTTCTTTGTCTAACGGGTTATTATCTTGCTGGCCAAGCCTGCATGCTAGGCCAATCCAGTACACTGAGTGAAGGAGTGTATCATACTACTGAATGGTCCCCGTAGGTTTCTCTGGATAGCAAATTGGGTCACTGGGGTGGGAGAGCCACAGGGTGTGATTGCATGTGTACGTCTCCCCAAAGACTGTACTGAGATCAGGTAGAGCAAAGAGTCACAATAAGCAATAATAGAATTAACAATACACTGGAGTGTATTGTTACACTAATTGCCACAATTCTTCTGTTCAGCGCTGCAAGGGCTCGAGGTGATAAATAATTAACCCTATTAGTTATTAGTGATGCATTACCATTTATGCAAGAACATTCCCCTCAGGCAGTGAGGCTACTCAATAGCTGATCATGCTATTGGTACGGACAGTTCACACATTTTACATATTTACACATTTCATTACGCTTCTTTATTTCTACATTACTATTTTATGTATTTTTTTTTTCCAGTTCATTGCCTGCATCTACTAATGCAGGGTTTCTCAATCCAGTCCTTGGGACCCCCCCCCCCCAAAACAGTACACATTTTCGCTCTCTCCCAATTCCCTGGGAGTTGAGAGGGAGCAAAAACATGGAACGTCTGTGGGGAGGGGTCCCCCGGGACTGGTTTGGAAAACACTATACTAATGTATGTTGTACTGTTATGCATTTGATAAACTTTGACCTGATCTGAGGCTTGGTGGCTTGAGGAAGTGCACGTTTCGACTGGCTAACCAACAAGAACATGCAGGTTTAGCACAGCACGTATAGCACGGATTAAATACTCCATATCTAAAACGCAGAATGTAAACCAGCCATACATATACCTGTATATATGTATTTACAATGGAGTGGCGCAACCGATCAATCTTGTCCGAATCCTAAGTCAACAGTCTTCAAGTTAAAGAACATTTGCAGGTAGAGGACAAATCAAGGCCAACACTACAATTTTAAATGTTGAAGATACTCAGGGAAATGTTATTCTGTGCACACCTAACACGTTAACTAATATTCCTAATGACCCACGTTGCATTTCCGTAGAACCCCTACCAATGAACAGTGTGGCACAGAGACATGGCTGGGCCCCCGAACAATCCTGTGAAATGGACCTCCCCTCGGGGCGTGGGGAAAGGGAAGGGGGAGGGGGGGGCACTTACGATAAAATTTGCCCTGCCACTGAGCTAACTTTATAAGGGACTAGAAACAGCACTCTATAATAAAGCTGTTAGCGGCTTCACGTCACGTTCTTAGCTGATGTGGAACTGAGAAAGTACATCCAGTGGGCGATAGTCTTTCCTGAGTGACACATCACTCCTCAGACTTGAGAGAGAGTGAGAGACAGTGGAGCCATGTCTACCTATGTGCGCCATACACACTTGGATCCACAACTATCCAGATGCCAAGAACACCAACGAAACAACAGAAGTTCAAATTTTGGTCATCTCTACATGCATCATACTAAACTTGCAACTTTAGAATATTTTTCATAAAGCACCCCAGTCCTGTATCTACACAATACCAATTATCTCTCTCATTTAAGCCTCATCTGAGCCAGTACTGTAGTAACCAAATGCAGCCCACCACAAAAAAAAATCTACTCTTGACAGAATGTTACGTGGTTAACATGTCATGTTATTTCCTCAAAGCCAGAAGTGGTAAAATACTGTTCCAAGATATTATGGCTTTCCACTGAGATAACGTCCAATTGACGAACAAAGACCTGTCTAGGGGTGATGTAATTTATTACTGGGCGTCACCGCAGGAACAAGCCGTTTCAATCTAATCAATGCTCGGTCAAGGTTTGCGGCAAGAGATGTCTTGTATAACACTGTGGAATGATCCTGCTGGCCAGCATTTCAGTAGAGGTGTTTCTCAGATCGAGTCGACTCCTTAAGCGAAACACCTTTCTGTAATTAATCCGCATATAAAGACAAAGCCCCAACATTGACAGCTTCCGTTCCCCAGTCACATTGTGACAACTTTTTTTCTTTAGTGGGCAGCGTCTTTTGCGAATCTGACAATCACTGGAACTACGCCGTCAACTGAGAATAATATCGCTTTTAAAATACCGAACATACACAAAAAGAAAGGGGACCAACTCACCCATTCGTCCCATTGGCTGCGCGCACAGGCTGAGTAAATGTCACCTCCAGAGGGCCCTAGGGAAAGAAATGTCAAATTACAGCTGACTCCAGTCTCCATCATTTTAAATGTATTTTAAATTAGTAACTGGAACTAGCAGCAAATAAAAAAATGCTAAAGTCCAGGAGTACTCTGGTTCACAGACCGGGACACATGAATAATCGAAACCAAGATTTAAGAAAAGGTAAGAAAAAAAAACAAATGAGAAAATGGAAATCTCAAAGGAACTCTACTGTAGGTTACAAGGGGATCACCATGACTAGGAGGGTCCTGCATAAAACTCTTCTAGAATAGTGTTTCCCAGCCCAGTCCTCGGGGACTTACGGACAGTCCACATCTTTGCTCCCTGAGAATTGGAGGGAGCAAAAACATGGACTGTCTGCAGGTTCCTTAGGACCAGATTGGGAAACACACTTCTAGAGAGTTCCATTCGAGGCCATGTTGTTATTCAATCCCTTTACAGAATTTTAAGAATGAGTAAGTTTGGGGTTCCTGAAACCACACCCAACCACTGAGTCCTGACCCATAGTTCCATGGTTCTCTAACTCATTGACATTGAGCATAACAAATGCAGACCTATGAAATTCCCTCTAAGTGCAAAAATTGTTGTTGGCACCACTGACTGTTTACACTGGAGCTGGCACTCAGAAGTATTTAAGATACTTCTCAGTATTCAGCTTCACGGAAGCAGGCTATATTCCTGCCTTGGTTCTGACCAAAGACAATCCAGCTTTGAATTTAGGACGAGCGGATTGCAGGGCAACAGGTCATGTGTGGTTACAACAACGTGGACCCAAATACTCCCACGGGCAGCAGTTGTACATACATCCATTTCCCCGCCTCTTAATAGTAGACCGTGCTGTGTTTTCTGGCAGCCACAATACATGGTGGGGCTCTTTTCGTAATGATCGGTCTGAATTCACAAGAACGAAGTATAAGGAAGAAATGACAAGCCAAACACATGGACATAATGAACAGTGGACTATTTTGAACCTCTTCTGTTCTTTCCCCTAATAATTTACAGTGCGAAAGTCCCCATTGTGGTTGCAGTGGCGCTCAAAACAACATACAGACATCCGTTGATCCTGTGAGGATTGCTGCTGTAATACTTGCCCATTAAGCTCACATTCATTTTGAGCAGTTATTCCAGAGGTACACAAACTATGTAATGCGCCCTGCATCAGGACAATGTGGTTCACAGTTTCTGTAAGCAGACAGATTTGTGCTTATCCCTTTCCTTTTCACACAGACTATCTACCTCTATTAAGGTGGAGATCATGCAGGTGGTTACCTCATAATAGGTGGCTGCATTTGACTGCACTTATGCCTTTAAAATGAGACAATAAGCAACTCAATTCATAGTTACCAATACTTCATACCCTAGCACCTGTAAAACTGTCAATGTTTATGTATAGGTTAAAGAATCAATGAAATAAGTTTAAGCTGGTACTAGTAACGTCCTATTATGAAGAAAGCACCTCCCAGTTATTCATCATGCAAGCTACTGGCAGTGCAGAGACTAAACTGGAAAGAAATAGCAGTAACGGGAAGACTTCTGTGTACAAGGCAGCTTAATGAGAACTAGTAATCACAGACAATGAGCTTGGAGCTCTACACGGCACCACCGAAACATTAGTGCCAACCTGCCTCCTCTACTTCCCGTTGCCCAGGAGATCCATGCCAATTTAAGACCAAACAATGCAATTATGCGGGTCAACAGCAATAGGAGAAAGTGCAGCCTGTTGTGCCTGAGATGGAAAAATCCTTATAAGGGATCGTGTAATCCTGCAACATGAAAAAATTGTAAATTGAAATAATGGAATCGGACGTGCAAAAGAGCTCATTACAAAATGGGCAAATGTGAACCGACTGCCTGTGGCAGCCTAGCATTTCATAATTCCCTGTTTGGGTTCTCTTGCCGCTTAATAAACTTTGACTGATTGCATTCCTATAAACTGCCCCCCCCCCACCCATGTTAATAAAACATCATAGCTAATGAGGGGGGGGGGGGGGGAGGAAGGGGATTGCATGCCAGTGAAAATCCTGGCACGGTAGTCTGTGCCGGAGGAGGCCGGCTGGAATGGCAAGGCATGAGTCACTCAGGCCCGAGAAGGCGTGATGCATTCATTCCATGGCTGACTTCCGGGCCCCGTCTCCAGGGAGGCTGAGTAACCCACAGGAAACGCTCCAGAGCTGCCAGCGCCATTCTCCAGACCAGATGTGCAGCCTCTAGGAGATGGGGACAGGATCGTGGGCCAAGTGCAGGCCATGGCTACCGCCGGCGCAGGTGACAGATTATAATTAGTGCTGCATCGGCCGCCGCCTGGTTCTGGTTCCTGGCAGCCATGAGACTTCTGGTCAGCTCCAGATACTGTCGTAATATAAGCACCCTGCTTAGCCGTTTAGGTAGAGCAAAGGGTGAGGAATGACAGACATCACCACCTCGGCTAATGTGTCACAGCACAGAGCTCTTTGGCTTACTGGAACGATCTGGAAGTTGTCCACCAAGCACTCAGAACATGCAATCTGGAATTTATTTGTGCACCAAAGAGACAGGGTACAACGTGTCATCTACATCACTAGAATACAACTTCTCATACCTGGTTTTAACTTGTAGTCAACAATCAGGTACAAAAAAAATGTACTAAAGAAACAAAGTGATTTTTCCACTGTGACAATCAACGTCAGTGAAATCCTTGGGGTCGTGAGGCGTTCAAGATTTCAAGAAAGTTTCTATTAGTTCCTGTGACATACTCCAATACGCTTATGCAACACATGGATATCGTTTGCCCTTCAGCATTTTCAACCATCTGTCCATCAGTGGGAAATAACTATACTCTGAAATCACTCTTCATCACTCATGGCTCAAAAAGGAAAGATCTGGATTTTTAGATGTCAAAGATCTCCTGTACCATTCCAGGCAGGGTCAGGCCAAGGACAAAATGTTCATCTTGTTTCTATGGTGCTTCAACTGACTCAAATCTGTTGCTACCGTCATTGCAAGGACAGGTTTGAGACACACAAGGATGCCAAGAAAGATTGATCTGGACTACCATGTTTATTTCCAGGTACCCTGTCAAAGTTCAGATGTCTGTCTGAAAGGTAGTGAAGCAAACAAAAGCTCAGTATAAACAGAAACTCAATACGTCAAGCTAGGAGTAGGTGTGAGAAATGTGGTCTGGGATCCATTCGAAGACTCCAATGGTTGAATCACGTAGACATAACAACTCACAACAATCCTGCCAATACCAATATATAGACAGGACAATGCAAGCCCCTGTTTTTAGAGCTGATCAGTCTCTATAGCTCATGTTACTGGGTTAGATGGACGGAGGGGTCAGCAATCTGTTGAAAAGAGAGGTCCGCTGTTCAATCAGCTGCCCACTTGTTCTCTCTGGCCTTCCTCTGTCTTGCTGACGTCGGTATCATCTTTGGTTCCTGCCTTGGAAACTCTCCAAGGCTCCTTGTCTAAATGAATTTGCCTTACACTAGGTCGGACAGACGCAGCGGAACACGGATGGGAGAGGGAGGCCTGCATAGCAAGGGCCAGGGTGCTGAGGCAATGTTTCTCCAAGCCAGTAGGGGCCAGTGAGAGGGTTTTGCTGGGGGGGAGGGTATTAGTGAGGCTTAGCAGGAGTACGCTGGTGAACAGTACAACACTAAAGTGTGAATTAAGCTAGATGAGAGACAGGCTGGGCAGGATGACGGCTCGCAGCGTCCTGCACTGTGGGTTTGAATTCCGCCCAAACTCCACTGGGAGTATTCGAGTTTCTTCTCAATATCCAAACATGGTTCAAGTGGCTCCAGAAAGACTTTTGCGCACAACTCTGAGGTGAAGTTTGCCTGTGTTCGGCTCGAAAGCCCCGTTTGGAGTGTAGCAAGTTTTCTGGGATGAGCTCCAGGTCATGACAATCCTAATTAAATATGCAATTACTGAGCACTAATGAATGAACGACAGAAACTCCGAGCTTGCCAGACGAACTCCAGGTTCATTTATTACTGGATGATTATTGTCCCAAAACATTGCATTTTAACTGTGCTAACCAGTAACATACTTTAGGAAATTAGGAGATTTAGACCTATGGAGAGAGGAACCGTTTCTAAATATCAGTCAAAAGAATTATTGTTTGGGGTTGTGATCTTAAAAGACAAATAACTCCTCTCTTGGGTCTCATGTACCTCATCATATTAATTTCTCAGCCAGGATTGGATGAACAAGTATCCTCACAGATGTCATTTGAAAATGAATAATGACTTAAAGTAGAACAACCACTGCCTCTCACAAATGAATGAATCTTACTGGAAACTTTGTGCTCCATCCAGTCAGATGACAGACAATGAGACATTTTTTTTAAGCGAATGGAGGGCTGCCAAAATTCAAATTCATCATGCATATTCTTGCCTAATAACGTTACAAATACTGCCAAATGCTACAAAGATACAAAAACTGATTAATGATAGACTAATGTAGTGATGCACAGTCATCATTCGAGTAACAAAACGCCGACATTACAAGTAGCAGGTGTAATAACATGTACTGTATGACTCGAATGTTATAATATTTAAAGCGTACATATAAATTTAATAAGAACAGGACATGTCATTAAAGCGGTTAGAGTTGAGTCGAATGATTTATGACATAAATCCGGTAAGAACAGTATCGGTGAGCGTTATCACTTTTTTCAGTGCAGGGGGGGAATAATTTATTGGTAGTGAATCTGTCGAGCGGACCAGCAGGAAATTGAAATGTGAACTTTCCGGTTTCGGAGGCGACTTGGCTGGCCGCTCTTCGGCGCCACCTGACTTAACCACCTCGCTCGAGTTAAATCTAAATAACAAGGCGAGCGGGGAGAGACAGCCAGCGAACGAGCGTCTGTTCACCCATCCGACCGCACTGACAACATCCCGCAAATTACTCGCTGCAAATTATTTCGGGGATTAGCAACATGGAGCATGCAAAGGGTACACATGTAAGAGTAGAGTGCAGTCAAACAATTAATATAATTCCGCTTTTATCATTCTCCGGACAACTTTTTGAGCCATCTTTTGCTTCGAGCTTTTCCAGCTTATGGAATAAAGCACATCGATACATTTTACTAGGAGGAATATTAAAAAAAGATGAATCACAGGAGATTTATGTGGATAAAGGTGAGGCTGCGATGTACCTACCCGTACGCTGCACGCTAGCTCGTCCTTGCTGCGCAACTCAAAGGATTCTTCCTCTTCTTTTTCCCCATAGTCTCTCCCAAGTAAACTGAACCCTTGCCTGCAGCACAGAAGCCAACAAAATCCTGGGAAAGGCATTCAAGTAGGGATAACCTGGGAAGCCTTCGGAGAACGCGAGCATCCACTGTTACTCCCAGTGCGCGTGCAGTGAGTCAGGAGGTGGCGCACACCGCAAAGTCGCTAACACCGTCCGAAAGGGATCGTACCATCCGGTCTGTGTCTGCTGTCCATAATAATTCCCCGTGGGTATAAAACAGATAGGCATGCACTTAGAGCAGATTTTTCCTCAAAAAGAACCTAGAAATATACGTAAAAACGTCAAGTATAGTTCAATCAGAGCTGACAGCGGCACACAAAACGACTTCCCCCTGTGAAAAGTGGTCACTTAAAGTTACTTTTCCTCAGCAAACATTTCACTGTTTACCTGCCGGGGCATCTTGCTGACCGCAGAGACATAAAATAAAAAAGTAGTCAAAGAGCAACCTGGAAAGGGTTCCTTTTTTAAAGGATATGAAATCTCGTCTCATGCCGCACAAAAAGAAGTTGATAAGAGAAACACTGCTGACTCGCACCCTCGCGAGTTCACAATTACTCAAAAAACACTACTTGCTTCTCTATTAGTATTACCACACATCGAGTCCCTCCGACAGAAGTGCACGACGTCTAGAAAAACGCGTGCGGGATTTTGAGTCAACGTATGATGGGCGTGGCCTCAAACGCCGGGCACCCAATCGTGGCGCACGCCCCACTATTTCCACGCCCCCACCGGCCTTTCTTTCCGCGCCGGGCTGTTGCGTCACAAGCAGGCACGAGCTTCGTTTGCATTGGAGGAGGGGAGGTGACAAAGCCAGATGTGAGCGTGCGAAGACCGGCTTCTCTCGCGCTGCCCAAGCTTTCCTACCTTTGGACGCGTTAAAAATATAATCAATTGACATAGACTATACATAGATTGCTGACATATATGTATGCATAGCTACACTGTAAAATGTTTCTTTAGTTCTTTCCTTCAGCCAAGTAAAAAAAAAATATTTTTTCATTTGTAAATATGGGAAATTGAAAATTTAAATTTCGCGACATGGTACTGTATATACAGGGGCGGCGCTAGAGATTTTTTTTTGCTAGTTCTGTGGGGTTGCTTGACTTTACGGCGAGGGTCCCCTGAAATAATTTAGGTTTTCCCCTTAATGTGTCGGTCGTCACAGTTTAAATTTCACCGGAACACCCCCCACCGACACACGTGCACACGTTTTATTAATGTATTTATTTTGCAAAGGGTAAATTATAGCATTCACACGTAAAAAAACCAATAGGGGTAGCTACAGCACCCTCAAGCCCCCCCCCCTTCAGTGCAGCCTCTGTCTATATATCCATGATTTCTTTTTAATGATGAGGGTGTATGAAGCAATTATGGTAAACGGAACAATATCTAACTGCTACAAATACCTCCAGCCCCCCTTCACCCCACACATACACACATAAAACCAGGGTGTACCCCAGCCCTAGGGCCTGTGTTGGGATAGACTTCATGGATGGATGGATGGATGGATGGATATATGTAGTAAAATTAGCTGAGCATGATGGCTTTCAGTTGATGTAATATGTTGATGACAGAGGAGATCCTGGCTGGGTTGAAAGCTTTTTTGAAATTATACTTCTTGTGATTTTCCAGTGCTAGCAAATCCAGTCCCCGTGGGCTACAATTGCCATTTGAATAATAATTTGGTCAGTTCTGAACCGAGTCAAAAGAATGACCATCAACTTTTGAAGGATAAATGGATAAACTTAAATGGCTGTCTTGTGTATTCATTGATGTGGCAATGGGTGGTTAAGAAATGAGTTTTAGACTGGAGCACCGGAGAGGAACAGGAAGAATTAAAGGAGCACTGCATCGCAATGAGGTGCAACACAACTGCCTCTTTGTGATCTGGATCCAGCACGACACAAGTGGGGAAAAAAAATCCAAGATAAGTCAACAGGCCCTTTCTTGGAGGTGTGTGGGGACTGTGCAGCGAAACCACCAGGCTCAGAGGTACTTTTGACGTAATGAACAATGTCTGCCAGGGATCATTTGCCAGAAATCTTTGGCCCTTTTCGCCCTTTCATTCCTGCTGTGATATAGTGAACAAAGTTCTATCAAGATCAACAGAGACTGTGCAGCACTGCCTTATAAATAAAAACTAAAAAAAAAAAAAAAAATGCATCTGCATTTCTTGTTCTGTCTCTCAATGCACTCATCTGATGGCTTAGCTAAGATGACTGGCTTTCAGTAGGATTATCACAAAACCCTTCCTCCCAGTATTTGCTATAGAAGCAATGCAAAGCCAGTTAAAATTTTGGACCCCCACAATTCTGAGGTAAAAGATCCCTGTCCAAACAGACACACACTCAGCAGGGCCTCCCTGTTGACCTAGCTCTCTGCTATGTGTCCTGACATGTCCTGTCAGTGGTCATTGAATGAGTATCACCCCTCCTCCAACCATTTCCTATTCAGTTTGATGCAGGAAGCACTGGCCCCCATTTGCGTGCAGCTAGTGCTCATGTTTATAAATCCAGGATCTGTCTGTAAAGAACAATCACATCAGTTCCACACAACTGGCCAATGAGGGAATTCTGAACTATCTCTTCTGTCTGCGATGGTTTGTCGTTTTAACTGGCTTTTGTTTAACTGTCATTTGATGCAGTCGATAAGCCGTCTAAATCACGGAACCGTTCTCAAAAGCTTGTATCCTAGCTGTCGATTAGTCGTGTTTAGCTAAGTCCACTGACCGTTGAATGAACGTTTTTTTGTTGTACCGTGTATTCAACTTTTTTTTTCTGCACTGTTATTAAAAACAGACCTAGTTAAACCAAATTAGGAGATGTAATTACAGGTTTGGTAATGAAACTATCGCTAATATGTCCAAGAGACTTGGACTCTGCAATCTAGTGGTTACCTTGATTTGTGGTGGCAGCAGTTAAGGGTCTGAGGTTTTCAGTGATGGAGTCTGGGTGGAGGTGGGGGTCGACTTGAGTTCCGGGAAACTGCATTTTCTTTTTTGCTAAGGCTCTGCCTTGCGTGCCTGGAATGTCCACGTTCTCCTTCCATTCCTCCTCTGGCGTCTTGCCTGTCATTGATTCACAGTTGAAGAGCCTTGTTTAAAATCAAGGCCACAAGGGCAGCAGGTGCGAATCCTGGCCGGGTCTTTGACCATAATCGGGATGGTTTCCATGTAGCTCCGTGCCTGGAAGCGGGAAGCCAGAACCTGTCAGAGCTGTTTGGTGTTAAATAGACAACAGAGCAAGATCTGAGTCATCCTGGCCTGTGCTAATGAGAACAACAGAAATCGGGAAAATGCTGCCAGATTTTAAATCAGTACTTAAATCAACGCTAAGTCATACAATTGTTTTGATTGCCAGGAATGAATCAGACTGGTTCAGAGTTTTTATAGCCAAGGGTAAGAAATAAAAGATGAACTGAAATATCCTGTTTAATACCCTTTGACCCCAAATAACTGTTTTTGATTCTCAGAATGTTCTACATTTCACGGCCGGGAAATTTGCAGTATATTTCTGTAGTGAGAGAAAATATAATTATAAACCAATCTCTGGATGTTTTGATTACTAAATCTCTCCAAGCGTTGTTCATTCTTACTTTAGTTTAACAAAGAGCTTCCTGAAAATTAAAAAAAAAACATATCCAAATTCATATTAGCTGGAAGAACAGATAACCCCTTTCATCAGATTGTGTTCAAATGGTCTTCCATAATTACTAGAGGTTACATGAACTCAATAAACTGTCCACTATCCACCTATTTACACTTTGACCAGTCGGGGTCTGATTATTTGACATTGTCACTGTTTATTATTTAACCCAGACTAGTTTTGTTTAAATACGGAAAGATAAATCAAGCAAAAAAAAGAAAACAGGGATGAGTTTGAAATCATTGGTTGTTGCTGTTCATTGCACCCTTGACCAGGAGAAGTTTTCAAAAGATGGATGGATGAATGGATGGATGATGGATAGATATTGTCTGCTCTCATAAGATACCTCGAGTTACTGTACATAGTGTTTTGTACTGAGTATGTAAATGGATGTTAGTCTGTCTTACAATGTGTGTCTGATTATGAATGTTAATTTGTGTGCAAATGTGCACGAAAGGGATTGTTTATGAAGGCAATAATGTGTCTGTTTTTCCATGTCTAAGAGTGTCTTTAAAGATGTGTGTGTACGTGCAAGTGTGTGTTCAATGTGGCACGAGCGTATGAGCATACAGCATTTCACCCTTTCAGACGCATTACGTTCCTCGATGGGAAGCAGATGGAGATCTCTTACTGCTGGGAACCTTCCTTTATGGGGCACTTGAGCCCCTGAAAAGGTCAGTGCTGTTGGAGTAGAGACTGTGTCATGATCCAGAGAATTCGTGTGACGTGACTACCCTGATAAACGCCCAGGGTGCAGCGATTTTACAGTCACGGCAACTTGCTAATTACTTACAGCATATACCCTTTTTTTTCCATTTTCCATTTTCATCAAAATCTTTCCACTGATTGAGGATTGTGCAGAACCAAAGGGCCTTAAGAGGATCGGGTCAAGAGATGTGCTGAGTATCCCTGACAGCTTGAATTTGGCGATGAACTTTCATTTCATTTCATTTAGTTTCATTTCATTTCATTTCATTGTATGTATGATCATATGAGTTTCCGGGTGCATCAGCATGTTGAGAATATCCAGATTGTTTTGTAATAAGTCGTTGTATTAAACTAACACTCTGAAAAATCCATCCGTGTCTTTGTCTTTAGGGCCACTCTTTACCAGAATCTCCAGTCCCCCTCACCCCCCCCCCCACCCCCCCATCTGACAGCAAAGAAAGGACATCAAGGATCAGGGTTAAAACTGGCCAATGACCTGCCTCCCCCTTCCCACGCACACACACCCCTGACAAGAATGGGTGACCCTTTTTGGTTGCCCTTGATTCAATTTTTAGGAATTGTTGACACACAACTTCAGCGCTTTTCATTAGTAATGGCTTGATTCACTTGGACAGTTGGTACATGCTAAATTTGTGCCTGTTTTTCTCTTGGTTATAAGCTTGATTACACTGCTCATATCCCTATTTACTGGTCGGACTGTGATGGCTGTATGTGTAACAAGGCCCTTGCTGCACCAGCTACACTGACCACAGACTGCAGATATTTATCTATAATGACTGTTTAGCCTGAGGCTGTTTATACATGATGGCCATGTGCCGATGAAGGTCTTTATGTCATACTGGTACAACAAAGACTAAACAGGCTCCCTAGTGCACTGGCACGACTCCCAAGCAACATAATATAACAATCTATTGTTGATCTTACAGTTCTTTGGTGTCACATCAAGCTCTTCAACCAACCAGCAGGTGAAGCTCAAAAGTAAAAACAAAATTTTTTCAGAAAAAAAAACAAAAAAACACTGGAACACTTTTAAATAGACTTTTAAATAAGGTAAATTCTTGATTTTGTGAACCAGCAATAGGAATGAATATCCAAAAAAATACGGAAGCCGTGGAAGTGCTTTTTATAAACCATCCCGACATGAAAAAAAATGTTCCTTGATAAAGAGGATAATAATTTATACTCGTAGTGTAATGTACTCGTACTCAGACTTGTTCACCATATACAGGAAATGAATATAGCAATCATTTTGAATACAGTTTCTGGACTGGGAATTTCACTACATCAGTCTAATTAAAACTGTAAGTTTTGAAAACCAGATATGTTGCCGGATAGGTTACGTCATGCGAACATTCCGGAAACCTACAGCTCTTTGCCCAAAAAGGAGAACTTAAAATTGCGGGACTTAATGGATTTTTGGATCACTGTGCAGCAGTGCATTTCCTGAGCTGTCGCTATTGTTCTCTCCTAGGTACAAGAAGCTGTAGGTCATACAAAAATGAACAGGAAGAGTCACAGGTTCACGGCACTGCATGTGTAAGTGAGTAGTTGTGTGTGTGTGGGAGCATCCATGCACAATGACCATCATTATCGTGTGCCTGAAATAGACTCTATTTGCTGTTTCTCCCTGCCAGAGTCTCCTCTTTCTATCTGTTCAGCAGCTAGAACCATTCCGTGGTCCGGAACAATACAGAAGTAGGCCCAGCTCACAGAAACCTGTTGCAGATGCTATATTTTTGGAACGTGCATTCTACCCACATGAGCTGACAGATCAAGAAGGACCACACTTTTTTCTATATATGGTCACAGAGGCTAAAGTTCTGCAAGGGTGGAAGTGGTTACTATTTACAGATTTTTGCTCTTAAAGAGACGAAAAAAGATTTGCGTTCTACAACTAGAAGGGCCTGGATTGTGCAGAGCTGCTTATAAGATTGCCTCTCTCACTGTGTCTCAATCTTTCTGTCCTGGAGTTTAGATGCACTGAATTTCTGCCAGGGGGTGTCTATACATGATATGCCCCAAAGTATGAGTGTGCTTGCTTGAGGTTGCAGCCCCCAAGGCCTGCAGAATGAAATCATACGCCAAGATGAGGGGACTTAAGCAGGTTCCTCGGAAGAGCTTGAATCGTCACGCTATGGTGTTTTACTAACATTGCTATGACAACGTGGAACAGTGAGGTCATATTATGAATGAGGATCAGAGGGACAGAAGAAATAATTTAGTTCAGTGGGACCTAGACAGAATAACAAACCAGAGATATCAACAATGTCAATTCTTCACGTTGGATATCACTTTATGCCCATACATTAATCACACAACTGCATGAATAATTTTTCCAGCCCACCAACTTCATTATATTCATATTGAATGGGTCTTTCTCTCTCATCTGCTCTATAATTTAATTTCCTCTAATGTGAAGACGGCATTTAACAGGAGAATCCTTCAAACGCTGAACAACAAAAAAAACTGCGGTCTTGTTTGTGAGATTCACTCTCAATAGTAATTTTCATATTAATGCACACAACAAAACGAAGAAACACTTTATACTTAAGAGGAAAATCTGAAAGCTCTTTAACAAAGGCTGTTTTGCAAACTGCACACAGATTAACTGTTTATAATCTGTTTATAATCTGTTAACAAAAATAAGCTTCACACATCTATAGGTCCAGACCCGGTGCTGTGAACATTAAAGCTTTTATCTGTCTTTGATACGTTTCCACATAGAAGATGGACCAGTCAATGTGCTTCCATTGAGGTGAAATTTTTACTTTGGTTTGACCGTGAACCATGAGGGAAAGTGAGCATCTGTTAAACGATTATTCGTAGCTGACAGCTAGTATGACGGGGTAAGGAATAGGAAAGGAAGAGGAAAAGCGCCCCCCCCCCCCCCACACTGAACTTTTGACCCTCCCAATGTTGAGGTATTTATAGCCTCTGCTCAGGTCCAGCTCTCAGTATAGCATGTGGCCTGGATGAGAAGGGAGCAGATTTACAGGCGAAAGCTTCTCCGCCTGACTGTAGTTCTGCTGTTTTTGGAAATGCGACGCGAAAAGCTATACTGAAGGTTTGGGGCACAAATGTCCGCAGATAATTTAAAAGTGATTTAATATGTTTAGTATATCAAGGATCACATAGCGAGGAAATATGACTTGTAACTGCTCGGTGAGGTGATAGCAGGATGTGGGATATATCTGGCTATACTGAACGTGGCCAGGGCGAGAAATCGTAACTCTGGGGGCAAGTGTACGAATGCGTAGAAGATCGAAAGTGTGACAGCATTTATCCATACCTCAGTTACATAATAGAGTATGCAGTGTAGCTTTTCAACTCATAGGCTATGCAGTCTGATAAATGCCTGTTAATCATGGAAGCTCAGGCTGCAAGATTTCATGTAAGAGATTAACCCTCCATAGCTATGTCTAGATACCCTCTTCTGTCTGCATCTGCGACCCTTTCTGGTGCTCCTTGGCTGGCTTTTCTGTTTGTGGGGCAGAGCTGGGGTCTAGTCATGGTGGGGAGGGTGGGGGAGGGGTGGACGTTCTCTTTCTCGGAGGTCTGAAGTAACTTATGGTGCAACATGGGAGAAGAGCTTCGGACCAGTGTTTAGTTTCCACTTGTATGTATACGAAGCAGACATAAGGCTCAGTTTAGCACATTTAGATGATGGGAAAGCAGGATACTAGATTTTATGAGGCTCTCCACCTCAAAGACTTTAAAAAGTCAACCTAAATTTTGACAAAATAATGATTTTTGCCAAAATGCGATTACGAACCTCTATTATGGTTATATGTTTTTAACATGTAGCGTGAGGTGGAATCTTGCAGAATTCCAAGCAGGCCTCCCCATATTCAACTGCCCCTCTCCAGCCATACCTCTAGCGACCGAACACTGGTTTATAACTCTCATAGACTATCCTCGTTGGCTTCCCCCGAAAAAGAAACACGAAACTGACGCCACGCGGCAGATATCTAAGTGAAAACCTTGGCTGCAAAAACAACATCCAGGAAGAGAGGCTAGGTTATGGGAGAAGTGAAGCCCAGCAGAAGTACAGGATGTTGGGTACGGGCCCGGATGAAACATCGAGAGTAAAAAGGAAATGAACATGTAAGGCAGCTGAAGAATAGCTTCTTTAGCAATGTTCAGGATTAGCTATTTAGGAAGGAAAGCAGGAGATAAGGTTTTATAGAATTACGGTAAGTAAAAGGTTCTGTCTCCTAGCTATTTTTAGCTCTAAAATAGTGTGTAAATCTCTCCCTGCAGTTTACCAGTGGATCTGGTTGCTTTCATGAGTATATCTGACTGTATGCCAGCTGCTGCCTTGTCAATCGTACTTAGAGTGGGGGGGGGGGGGGGTTGATTTGGCAACAGGACTGGATGCCAGGTCAGGTGTCTAGGCTTAATGACCTTCGCCTTTTTTCTGATTTAGCCAATCTTTTTGTTACGGAGTCGGGTTGCATGAGACCGTGACTGGCTTTTGTGTATTTAAAAGGCACACACCTGGAAGGAGATCGGGAGGGTACGGCAGGGAACCAGAAACCTCCGCCTATTTTTAGCGCCCCCGCTGCTGGGAGGCACTCGGGCCCCCATCGGTCCATTCTCACACGTCGCACGTTTGCTCCGTACTTTGAGGCGAAAGCCTTCGCTTTTCCAGCCTTGCGCCATCCATCAACGATGCGGTCGCACTACTTTTTCAGACCTCCACTGGGTTAGGCAGGCGTGCACCTGGCTGTTTGCAAGGGGGCAGGCCTCTGCCAGATCAGGCCGGGGATTCCTGGTACCTCCCCGGTGGGGTAATACCAGGAACAGCCTGGCTACGAGGTCTTTACCCCAGCTGGCATGCGAGACCATGCGCCCTCACACCTTGCTCAGCATTATGATGCCGTCTGTCGCTGGCTGGCGATGGGTTTTCCACAGGGACCACAGTTATGGGAGAGTAGAAGGGGGACATAGAGTCGAGGGGCCGGCGGTTCATGGTCCGGCTTTGAGAGGACGGGCTGTAAAATGTGCTGCTCAGTGGAGCAGGGGAAGCGTCAATGGGAACCATCAGCTAGTTTTAGGGTATCCAGCAACCCACAGCCTGGGATCAGTACATAAAGGGCAGAAGTTGGGGACAGACTAAGGACTTACAGATAGAAGCTGTTGGCCTAAGGGAAGATTCCTGCTGTAAGCACAAACCCCAGATGGCCTGCTGTCAGTTGAGGGACTCTGCACATTTCAATGTGCATTTCCTGGCAGGGTAGGTCAGCCCACCTTCCAAGAGGTGGTCCATGGTCCAGCAGGACAGGTGTGTGCGTCAGGTTTCAGAAAGGCGTTCGGGGCCTTGACCAGCCACGCCCGGACATATGGCCTCTCACCATAAACGCCCGCAATTAAACACGCAGAACATGAATCCTGGTTACAGTTACAGTCGCAGTAAAGTGCCTAGCAACTGGAATTGTGATGTAACCCACATTGTGGTATAACCCAGGCCGTGGTTGAAACAGTATGGGTTGAACATTACCTGGGGACGCCCAGCTTTCCCCGGATGGGGGCGGTGTGGGGGGGGGGGGGGGGGGTAGGAGAAAGGAGTGCTTTGTGATTGCATTGTGCTGTTACAAAGTGGGACTGTTGGAAGAAGAACCCGCAAAGATGTGGTGGCAATGGAAGTATGTCTGAAAAGTTTAAGGTCCATGTATGAGCCTGTGTGTGTTTGTGGGCATCAACTTCAATTTCAGAAAGGTCACATACTTCTCTCTTGCCCCCCCCCCCCCAGTCCATTCCATTGCTAGGCAACAAGACTTTTTCCAAGAGCAAAAATATGAAGGAAAGTAGATCTCAGTGTGGTGGTTTTCATTTCCCCGCGTCTTTGGGGCTGAATGCCCGCACTCAATCTGTCCCTGAACTGTCCGTAAATGTTACTCACAACCTTCGCCTCCCTCGATCAGAAGACAATGACCTAATTTTCTCTGGATGACCAGAAGAAGCTGAACGGGTCCTCAGTTCACAGATAGGTCTTCTTTGAGGAAATAAAATATAGATGGCAATGTCACATAGCTAAGAAAAGGATTTAAATATCTCGAAAATGTAGTCTTGACAGAATAAAGAAGCATTATTGCTGAAGACAGTTTGCTCCACCCCTACAATGTTGAAGTTTAACCACTTATGATGAGACTTTCAATCGAGCTGACATGAGGAAAAGGCCAGACCAGCCATGCTGGACCGGAGAACCTGACTGAGGCATGTTGGGATATCGGCGGCAGGGCCCTGTTGCTAGACGGACCCGAGGCTTTGTGGAATTGTAAGGAATCAGCTTGTGTGGAGATGGGGGTAGCGGGGAAAGGGGGGGCTGTCCCACTGTCTTGGACATCTTGGACTGGGGCTGGATTTAACACAGAAACGCTCTTTGTTTTCTTATGGGATCGGCAGGTTAACACACAGGAGACTGGAGTTTCACTATCCCCTCGCAGAATAGACTGTGGTTCCCGTTCACGTTCTGCCTGCATCCGTTCTAAGCTCCCCCTGCATGGCGACATGAGATTTTTGTTCTCTACCTGTGTTGCCAGGCAACCCAGGCCTGCATGGCCAGAAGCCTCCTAGACTTTGAGGGGGGCTAAGCCTTTACTGGGCTGATTGAAATGGGTCACGTCCAGGTGAGGACTGGCCATCGGGAAGTTTGAGAAGTTTTCCAGTTGGCCAAACTTTTTTTTTAATTCTATCCCCTCCAATGAGTGTTGGCCAAACTTGGGAGGTTTGGTCCTTCTTCCCCCACCCTGGCTTTAAGTAGCTTATGTAGCAGGGGTGTAGCAGGGGTGCACAACAACCCATCGGTTGATCTCGGCATGTTTACAGGTCGATCGCGGGAAACGATTAATGGATAATGCTATTATTTATTTGGTGGAAAACCAGTTGATTGTGACCTGCAAAATATCCCAAAGTCAACCCTTCCCAGCAAATTCCTGGGCTACTTTTAGTTCCCAGTCTATTCTTGCCCACATCATTTAGCGTTAGGGCTAAAAATCCCCTCAGACAGCCACAGTACCACCCCTGACCAGAATCAGCTTAATTCACCAGGAACAGCCCCGGTACAAGAAATTTGTCTCGGCCTGATTGGTCACATTAAAGTAAAACAAAATAAATGACAAAAATAGCATAGCATAAAGTAGTAGCATAGAGCAATATCCGACCACCAATGGATGGGTGTTCGGATGTCTATATCCCCCATTCATTTCTGCTTGATTTCGTCGCATTCAGAATGAGGTCACGGCCTGACCTTGTCAAGCTGTTATTGCCTGGTCTGAAATTTACACTCGCCCTTCCACCTACCGTGTTTATGTTTCACACATACAGCGAAATCCAGAGAGCCCCAGTGTGTATTTCTGACACGTGGTAACAGCTCACACACCGGCAGACTCGACCGAGGAGGGCCAATCAGGAGGGCCAATCAGGAGGGCCTTCACGCTTACCTGGTTAATCTCATTCCTGACAGTCCCTCCGTGTGACACCGGCCCCCCCATGGGAAAGAAGCGGCAATGCTACCCTGGAGAAACAGGATCTTATCCTGAGCTGTACGATGTGGTTCTTCCTATTGAGAAAGGGGTGTTTAATCAGTAGAGAGATGACCTTTATCACAAGGGACATCTCTGTGTTTGCTGATACTATGTAGTAGGCAGATACTGCATGGCTTTATAGTACATGGTGAGTAGACGGCTCACATAACGACGCTCTTAAGGTCCCACATGGATCTGGCTTTTTGTAGAAAAATTGTAAAAAATTTTTGTTCTGTGCGGTGCATAAATTAGGTAAATGTAAGCACTCTTAAATCAGAAATGCAGCCCCAATAGTAACACAATTTGTTAGATTGAATAAGAACTTAATAAACAAGCACTGTTTCGTGTATTTCAGAGAGATTTTGTTTCATAGAGCACTCTGGAATGCTACAACGCCTTAGAGACTGTAGAGTGACTAAATGCACATCCCTCCATTTTAATTAATTGTGTGACTAAATGCACATCCCTCCATTTTAATTAATTGTGTGACTAAATGCACATCCCTCCATTTTAATTAACTGTGTGACTAAAAGCACATCCCTCCATTTTCGTTAATTATGTGACTAAATGCACATCCCTCTGTTCCAATTAACCGTGTGACTAAATATACATTCCTCTATTTTCATTAACTATGGGACTAAATGCACATCCCTCATTTTAAATGAACTGTGAGACTAAATTCACATCCCTCCTTTTCCATTTACCATGTGACTAAGTGCACATCCTTCCATCTTCATTAACCTCTTATCCAGTTACAACCCTTTATAGTATGGCATACCCAGCAGAGCACACTTACAAAACCCAAAACCCCAAACCCCTCACACAAACCAATTTAGGGCAGCTAGTTTTATCTATAGAGCGATCAATGCAGATGATCCAGCAGGGGTGAACTCCACATGTACAGAGATGAAGCCAGATTGAAGCCCACAGCCTTGAAGCCCCAGAGCCCAGAGGCTGACGTCGCCGCTGGGACGGACAAACAGTTGTGCAAACAGTAGCCGGCTGATTCCTTAACTTGGACTCCGCTGAAGGAAATTACATCTGGTTGTCAGGGCGACATGGTTCAACCACTGGGAAAAAGAGGTGTAGATAAGGGTGGAGACAAAAAACAAACTTCAGGATAAATTTTTGCTCCCAACCAGAATTTAGGAGCTATGGGGGATTTTCTGTACCCATCTTCCTGTTTAGGGTTACTGGTGGTCCAGAGTCTGTGCTGACAGAAAAAAGGGTATAGCCCTGATACGGTTTTGTTCCCCAAGGTACAAACAGCATTAATGTACCCCAATGGTACAAATGTTTCTGTACCTTAAATTAGTCTAAAAGGTACATGAACCTACAGCTAGGGCTGCCACCTGCCCAGGATCTTCTGGGACCATCCTGGATTTTGGTCGTCTGTCCTGGAAAAACCACTTTCATTCTGGGACACGGAATGTCCCTATAAATTTCCCTTTCAAACAGACCTAAACAAACCTTTGGAACGGTGTCGCTAGGTCCAATATTTTCGGTTAATGACTGGGAATCGAGGATTTTATGGGACTGAGGTGGCAGCCGTTGCTAAGGCAGAATTGGAAGACCCTCGGGGGTACAGCCCCAGTGGATCCCGGATATAGGGGATGCCTGAAAATGTAAAAAGTTTTATATTACTTAAATATGTTTTGCTGGAAGTATGATAGTTTATCGTATCAGGGATCAGGATTTTAATGTTTTTTTTTTTTTTTGCTCTTTATTTATAGAGTATGTGTATAGATACGGGTAAACAACTAAAAATCTGTGTAAATGTGGCTGAGTCATGAGTGATGTGGAGATGTCAGTATGGCAGACAGCTGCGAAAGCTGCCGCATGCAGCCTTGTCATGTTTATCGCTTGTCAACATTTGTCAGCGACGCCTGAGTCTGCTCTGAGGGAGTTCGTCTGTTTGTTCTGTACCCTGACAACAATGTTGGCAGTAACCCTAAAAAAGTACAGGTGGACGCCCTAACTGTGTTCTCCAGTGACTCTGCTTGTAAACATTTTTTTGTTATTGACCTGTGTCACTTGTAAATGTCGTGTGAGACTGCAGCTGCTGACTGGAGCTGATGTGGAGTTTTAGTTTAGTGACCTTGGGGGTCAGAAGCAGTTTATGAAAAGGAAAATGTTTATCATTGGCAAAGGGATGTACAAAAATTTAACTCAAAATAAAAAAGTGATAGACTGGCATAACAAATTCACCGCTAAATAGAGCGACATTTTTTGAAGACTGTAACTTTAGCGCCATCTTGTGACTAAAATATTTCGTTACATAACTTTTTAATTTGAGTAAAAAAACTGTTAGATCGAAAAAAAAAATCGATCTAACAAATTAAACTAAAAACTGCATATTTCATATAGACTTGAGATTAATTTCTTTTAGGTTCTAATACATTTGTCACAATAAAATTCTGTTTTATATTAGATTTAATCTACAATTATTATAATACAAACTAAAGGGAAACAAACGAAAACAACAGAAAGACCACCGTTAACGGCTGTATTTTACAAACATTCACATGGGAAGCGTTTTGCGGAATTTCGAAGCTAACAGGAATAGTACCACAACGTGACAACAAACATAAAAAAGGCAATGCGTTAAAGTCTGTACGCAGGCTAATTTTGAATTATTACTATTAGTGCCACCTAGTGGTCATCCAATGCATCGCTCTTAGGCCATTTGTTGATTCAACACATAAGGGATTCACAAAAAAAAAAAATTGCGCAGGGTTAAATACACAGGTATTCAAGGGAGCTAAAAATGAATGAGAGGAAGCCTTTTGCTTTCTGGATGCCTGCATTTTTGAAAGTACAATGGAACTGGCAATGATTAAAACGGACAGGAAATGGAAAATGGAGAATTCACAAGTTAATAAAGGCATGTTCAGGCAACTGAAGAAAAAGCGAACAGCTTCAAAGTACCAATAATCAACGGCAGGCAAACTGGAGCCTTGAAATGGGGCAAATGATTGGAGTTACTTATCAGCCAATTAGAGCAACCAATTACTTATCAGCTGATTAGAACACCCAATCACAAATCAAGTGACACAGTGGTTCCTGTGAAGTAAAAAAAAACCTGGTGACATGTTTATAATAACAACTGATGTCTTTTTACATACTCAGCTTCAACTTAAATTCAGGTCACTTAAGCAACAGCTTCGGAGTTTCCAAAGAATAAAGCAGCATATTGACGGCTATGTGGTGATCAAAATCATAGCTACAGAGCCAAGACAAGACATCATTTGTTGCCCAAGGGAGGACTGTTGTGCTTCTGATATCATCAGAAATGGCTTCAGCAATCCAAGACGCAGACGATAGTTCTGTTCATGCAGCTGAATGCTTCCCCTAGTTAGGGTCACATGGGGATCTGCAGCCTCTACCCACTTTGTGCAATGGGACACAGTCATGCTGGAACCGAAAAGAGTTCCTTCCTCAAACTGTTCCCACAAAGTTGGAAGCACAGAATTGCCAAAAATGTCCTGGTTTGCTGAAGCATTAAGAGTTCCCTGCACTGGAACAAAAAACCCATATCATTATCCCCCTCCACAATGCAGTCAGGCAGGTAACATTCTACTAGCATCTGCCAAACCCAGACTCGTCCATCTCACTGCCAGACAGAGAAGTGTGATTCATCACTCCACAGAACACATTTCCGCTGCTCCAGAGTCCAGTGGCAGCGTTGCTTTACACCACTGCATCTGACTCTTGGCACTGCGCTTGGTGATGTGAGGCTTGCACGCAGCAGCTTGGCCATGGAAGCCCATTCCATGAAGCTCCCAGTGCACTGTTTTTTGTCTTGGGGTTAATGCCAGAGAGGGAGTTTGGAACTCTTGCTGTTATTGAGTCTGTTATTTTATGTGGTCTGCCACTTCATGGCTGAGTTTCTGTTTCTATTCTGCTCTGTCTAGCAGGGAAGAAATTTCACAAACTCACTTATTGTAAAGGTGGCCTCCTATGTCAGTACCAGGCTTGGATTCACTGAGCTCTTCTGAATCACCCATTCTTTCACAAATGTTTGTAAACCTGACTGCATGGCTGGGTGCTTGATTTTACACCCATGTGGCGAACGGGTCTGAATGAAACACCTGAATTCAGTTATTAAGAGGTATGTTCCAATACTTTTGTTCATATAGTGTGTAAAACCATATTGTGCAATGTGAGGTTAGTAATACAAACCCAAAGAACGAAGCTTTTGGCGCCCTCTAGTGATAGTATGAAGAAGCCAAATTGCCCACATTTCCTACTCTTGCTGCTAACGCCAATGACGTTTTCTAATGAACAACAACATAATGCAAAACCAAAACTGCAAACAGTAAAAGAAAACCCTTCGATCCTTGTAAAAGACTTGCCACCGCACCATGCATTACAGAAAATTCGAAAAAGAACTTTTTCCAGAAACACTGACTTTGCATGGACTTTTGCTGAATCCAAGATTGAATGTAAACATGAAGACTGGAGGCCAAGGCTGATCTGGGGCAACAGCTAATTCACAAAGAAAGCAAGATACTATAAATGGCTGCGTGGCAAATGCAAAAGCCTGTAGTTTATCTTGGCAAAACACAGACCCAGGAAATGATGTTTGCCACTCACAGCATTTAATTGAATGTTTCTGTTTCTGTGTTTGAGTTACTGCAAGGTCCAAATTAGGAATATAGGGTGTAAGATTGCAGCAACTATGTTTTACTTACCGTTACAGAAGATAGCAGGGCAGACCAAAAGCTTTGGACGCCCATACACTGTAACCTATATAAGGACTCTACAGAGGGCCGTCAGATGTCTTTGGCCCACGACCTTGAAATGGTGCAGATGGCGTTCTGAAGAGATGTTGCAGCTGTCAAAACAGATAAACGACATGTACCACATGCCCCAGGAAACAGAACAAAGAGCATCTGGATGGGAAAACACAGCTTAAGTTAAATAATCACAGAAAGGGTTCCTGTTCGGAACTGGCAGGACTGCAGCCAGAACTGAGTTTGGGGAGGGGAGGGTCCCTTGGTAGATTTTGTCGACCTGGGGGGAGGAAGTAAATTCTTTGCACCCCACACTTTCAAATTTCCAAAATACCTCTTCAATGGTCAAATCCGTCTAAAATCACATGGAAGTCCCAGGAGCATTTAGCTGCCCCCCCCCCCGTCAAAGTCACTATTGCAGAAACATGCAAAAAAAACATGCGATAGGTGGTAAGAGCCTCAATATCATCCTTCCAATAACCGGCCTATCACAGAGCTTCCTGAAGAGTCACATGACAAACGGCAACCACATCCTGGTGTTGAATTCCAAACCGTTACTTCCACTATAGACTATTTCAGTACTGGGAAGTGCCAGGTTATATATTATGTTTTTTTTTCTCTGTTTCATATAATGAAGAGGATTTTTTCGCATAATGACTTTAACGCAAGGAGGGATTTTGATTCACATCAGTTGAACACCCATCAGGAAATTTGTGAGTTTATAAAGTTATATGTAAGTCCCAGTCCTAAAACCTGCAGGACTATAGATCTAGAGGGACTGACCTCTTAATTTAGAGCTAAAGGTTGTTTGTGCCAGTTGTGGCAGGACAACGGAGGCAAGGAGTTTACAAAATGCTGATCGGATTTGCTTGAAAACACAGAAAATCCCGTGTTGGTAGGTCACAGTCTCATCCCAGGGACAGAATCGCGTGGCTGCTGCCCCATAAACCCGGTTCTTAATCCCAAAGCCTTTCTCATATCATGGAAATAGAGCTTTGTCTGCTGCAAATCCAGTGGTCACCTTCGTCCAAAGACAAGCTGCCATCAGCACATTTTGCATTTATTTTTTCGGAAGGTGCTTTTCCCCCCAAAATCAAATGACATATCAGTTCAAATAACAACCACGTTATGGAACGATGAACATCGGTAACATAAATCACATAAGATTAGTAATTACTAAGGATTGTAGGCATGCAACTTGTGCGAAATACAAAAATAAAAGATTTTCATGGGCTGTTTTTAATCTTTGTACCGAGCATAATCATTTAATCATTGTAACCCCCCCCCCCCCATCGGCTGAGAGGTCGTGTGCACACAGACAGCTGTAGACAGCAAATGTAACGTTTATGTTAAATCAATGTTAAACTAGTTGAAATAAGTCTGTTGAGATATCTAATTAAAATGATAAAATCTGAATTTTAAAACTGTGCTGTTACCGGTAAACAAGCGGATTATTATATGCCATTGTTTTTTATTTCGGAGAAAATTAAGTACGACTTAATCAGGGAGCTGGGAGAGATGCAATCCACTAGATATCCCCAAAATATTTATGAAAAAAGTTATTTTTATGAATTGGTCATAAAAAATTGTCATAATAACATATGTGGTTAAAGGTGTCGTCGAGCCGTTAAATCCGTTTCTTTTTAGTCTTATATTTCAGGCATGAATATCAGGATGCAGCAGGAAGGCGCACGCAAGTAAAGCTCAGCACGCCTCCGAAAGGGGATCTGCAAAGGACGAGGGCGCACGGCCTCTGTGCATCACAGCGTCCCGTCCCGGCTCCTCAGGACACGGCGCTCTGCTCCCCAGGGCCGACAAACTCCCCAAGTGAATCCGCTCCGTACAGCATGCTTTCAGCGGGACGGGGGAAACATCCCAAAGAGTGATAGTCACAAAAATCCATAAGGACCGCCGGCAATCTATAAAAGAATGAATTGCAGAAGACTGACCGCAAGCTTTTTAATTTTACTCGGTTTTCAACACTGCTCATCACGTAAGTCGTATACTGTTATTCGTCATTTCTGCATATTCCATATATCGCTAAAATGCCGGATTAAACCAATCTGTGCTGTGACAAGGAATTAAAGTGAGGAAGTGCATCTGGTGCTGGAGAAAAATATTACAAAGGTGAGTAAAAGCGGTGCTGGCAGCTGAAGTTGCGGCTTCACGTCAGAAGGCGAAGTGACAGCGCGGTCCTTCGGCAGCCAGTCGCCCCGCATCTCCTTCTGCATTGCAGTGCTTTTCTCCTGAAGCTCCTGACACGAGACGCGGAGAAACGCAACTAATAAGCAAATCTATCCAAAACCAAGCATACAATTAAGTATATGTGTATTACAGGTACCGTAAAGGGGTCGTAAACATGTCATTTATTGACCGGTGCCGCGTCCCCGAAGGCGCGCTCTCCACCTGCGCTGAAGGTCCGTGGTAGGTGCCGGTTAAACGAAATAAGGGTCATTCGTAATAGGGCTGAAGGACGTGTTGTCATGGTTTTTATAATATGTTATTGTGCGCCGTTTATTAAAGTTTGTATGACTGCGAGGCATATAATAGACAATACTGCGTGTTTGTTTTTATCTTTATATACCGACGCACCGCATGACTCTTAACTGTGTGTTTATGTCCCCCCGAGAGAGGCGACAGTTGTCTAGACGCGGATTATACTGAATGTGCCTGATCAGGATGACAAAGTTTTGCCGTCCCTGTGCTTTCGATGGAAATGCCGGTTCATCCCCAGTTTAGAGGAAGAATCCCACGTCTGGCGTGTGCAGTTATTTCTTGTGCGCAGAAAGTGCTTTTTATTTCTACGCTGTTGAGATTTACTTCGTGGTCTGGAAAGAGGATATCGCTCTTACGATGGATATACTGTTGCCTTCAGGTGTTATTTTTCTGAGTGAAACGTGATGAATTTGCTGTAATTTTGCTTTGAATCAGGTAGATATTGAGGCATGTGTCCAGGGTAAAAGATCCAGGCTTGAATTCCCGGGCTGACTCACCTTGTCCACAATGATACTTGACATTCGCCCATAACTGTAATAATATACCCTATGCATTGACTGCTGTCAGACTCGACCTGAGCCGCCGCTGGAGCGCTGGACGTTGATATGGGCGATGCATATAAAACCAATAATTTGTGTGTGTGTGTGTGATTGTAGTTGGCGGAGGGCAGACATAAAATTAGCTATTCTATTTTTACATGCTGGCAGATTATTTGCGCTACATGCGACATATGATATTTTTTTTAATCGTGTTTTTTGCCCTCCTTTACAAAATTCAAACCCCCGTATTTCTGAGCCTTGGATTGCCTTTACTTTGCATGGGAATATTTGCGGTACAGACCCCCGTCCCACCAAAAGCAAGCTGCCGCTAAATTCTGGCGGCTATTGCCGTGTAGACTCGCATGCAGCAATGCTGACTCCTCATCTCTCCAGTCGCCACCTGGAATTCCCATGCTGACCCTGAAATCCCCTTTGTAGACACTGAGAACCGCCTCCCTCGTGACTCTGTCCCTAGTGGCCGTAGGTGTGACCTGAATGTTTAAGGGGAGAGTCAGAAGACGCATATTCGGAGCTGTGCCCTTCACACAGGTGGAGCCTAGACATTAGCAAGGACAGGGGGGTTGGAATGAGGCAGATGATCTTCTGGAAAGTTTGGCAAGGGAAACTGTCAGTAAAGTCGCTGCTATGAGCAGGGACTCATACTTTACTAGCAATAAACAGTATTGACACCATCGAATTAAGATGTGTTACTCCCAAAACCACACTTTTTTTTATGCCATTAAGTGCCAGTTATTATTGAAAGAGAACATCTGCGGGTTGCTGTGGCTCTGGACCACTTCAGCGGCAAAGGAATTGTGTAGCGGACTCTGGACTGGATGTGACACTTAGCATAGTTCACAACAGATACTGTGTTTTGTCCAGAAAGTTCACATATTGAATCAAAGTAAAATATGGACTGGCGTATTGAGCAGAATATTAGGTACAGTATTGCTTTACATTTATTTATTTAGTGCACCTTCATGATGCCTTTATAATGCATTTGTAGAACATTCATTGTACCTTCGTAATGCATTCATATAACATTCTTAAGCAGCATGTAAGTATATCTTAACATTATAACAATCCATAACAACTTTAATATATATTAAAAACACACAATTATCCTTTACAGTTCTTGTTATTATCATATGTTTTTTATTAATGTATTTTGAAGTTGTTAAGAGATACAGCATTAGGATGTTAAGGTAAACTTACATACTTCTGAATGTTTATGAAGGTGCACTTGATATACAGTGTTACCAAGTATTAATTGAAATACAAATGTAAATATTCGAGTCTTTAAAGGATATTTATGTGCTTCTGCTGTGGTTTAATGAGCCTCCCTGTGAAATTACATTACATTGCTGACCTACAGATAAAATCCTCTTGCATAAAGCGATAGGAATTAGAGGAAGGCTTGTGTTGTCTGCTTAGTTTATGAGGCCTTCAAAAGCTCCGCTTTGTTAAAGATCACACTGTGAAAGAGGCATCTGAGATTCTCAGTAACTATATATATATATGCACACACACACACACACACACACACACACACACACACACACACACAGAGTTGGGCAATTCAGATCCAGATTGTAAAAGTCTAAACCTGGATTTTGTTTCAACCAACCAGTTGAGCATAAAGAGTCACAGTCACAGATACTCAACTGGTTGGTTGAAACAAAGCTTTCTGGCTTCCAGCTGTGATTTCAAATTCATCCTAACTTCATATTTCTGTATGAGCAGTAAAAAAAAATGTTGTGTATTCAGAGAGTGAGGAATGCAGGGTGATTTTTTTTTCTCTCAAAAAGGAAAAAACGTAGTGTACCGTAGTCAAAGCCCACACCTATAAATGCTGCATTGAAGAACGGTGATTGTTTCAACAGCAGATTAATGTTTTATCTTCAGCATCAGTCTGTGTTGCAAAGACAGTAATGTGTCATTTGTTTAATTCCTGATTTTTTTCCCATCCCAGCTTCTGTGGACCTCATTTCCTCTTCACAGAACTTTCCTGACAGTTATCTCCTCAAAGTCACAGTCCATTATGTCCTGATATCACTAATATTTCAGATAGACCACAGGCCACATTACTAACCAGTCCATTCATCCCCACCGGGTTTTTATTGGAATGAGAACGGATTCTCCGGTGAATTCTGGTGTCAGGTGACAAAGCAGATTCTGGGGGGTGGGTGGGGACGGCTACATTAAGTGCTAAACTAAAATCCTGGCATCTTCTGATTTGCTGTGTTAGTGCTCTAGAGCAAGTCCAGGTGGTACAGTGAAGGTGTCCTGCCTTTCACATGGTCACAGACAGAGGGTGACACAGATCAGATATGAACCATAACCCAACCCCCACTGCCTGAACTACTGGTCTGTTTTAACACGGACAGTCACACTATACATGCGTGTGTGTTTAACGAAGGTTGAAAGGTTGCTCTGGTAACCCTGTAAAGGATACGTAGTTGTAATTTGGGTGGATGGATGGATGGAGGAAAGATTGATGACTCAACTACCTGATAGTGTAAAATAGCATCTAAATAGTGGTTGGAAAATGGATGGATAGATGGACGGATGGATGGATGGATGGATAGATGATGACTCAATTACCCAATAATGTCATAGCATCTAAACCAGGGGTGTCAAACTCCAGTCCTGGAGTTTGACACCAGGACTCTAACCACTCTAACCACTAACCACTGTGTCAGACTCCAGTCCCCCAGGACTGGAGTCTGACACCCCTGATCTAAACAGTGGTCAGAAGATGGATGGGTTGGTGGATATATACAGCTGGATGGATGGAGGAAAGGTTGGTGACACAACCACTGTATAATTTTGTAGCATCTAAATAGTGGTTGGAAGAGAGGTGGATGTAGGTAGCATATATAGATAAGAGTAGGTAGCTTATATAGATAAGTGTAGGTAGCTTATATAGATAAGTGTAGGTAGCTTATATAGATAAGAGTAGGTAGCTTATATAGATAAGTGTAGGTAGCTTATATAGATAAGTGTAGGTAGCTTATATAGATAAGTGTAGGTAGCTTATATATATAAGTGTAGGTAGCTTATATAGATAAGTGTAGGTAGCTTATATAGATAAGTGTAGGTAGCTTATATATATAAGTGTAGGTAGCTTATATAGATAAGTGTAGGTAGCTTATATAGATAAGTGTAGGTAGCTTATATAGATAAGTGTAGGTAGCTTATATAGATAAGTGTAGGTAGCTTATATAGATCAGTGTAGGTAGCTTATATAGATAAGTGTAGGTAGCTTATATAGATAAGTGTAGGTAGCTAATATAGATAAGTGTAGGTAGCTTATATAGATAAGTGTAGGTAGCATATATAGATAAGTGTAGGTAGCTTATATAGATAAGTGTAGGTAGCTTATATAGATCAGTGTAGGTAGCTTATATAGATAAGTGTAGGTAGCTTATATAGATAAGTGTAGGTAGCTTATATAGATAAGTGTAGGTAGCTTATATAGATCAGTGTAGGTAGCTTATATAGATAAGTGTAGGTAGCTTATATAGATAAGTGTAGGTAGCTTATATAGATAAGTGTAGGTAGCTTATATATATAAGAGTAGGTAGCTTATATAGATAAGTGTAGGTAGCTTATATAGATAAGTGTAGGTAGCTTATATATATAAGAGTAGGTAGCTTATATAGATAAGAGTAGGTAGCTTATATAGATAAGAGTAGGTAGCTTATATAGATAAGTGTAGGTAGCTTATATAGATAAGTGTAGGTAGCTTATATAGATAAGAGTAGGTAGCTTATATAGATAAGTGTAGGTAGCTTATATAGATAAGTGTAGGTAGCTTATATATATAAGTGTAGGTAGCTTATATAGATAAGTGTAGGTAGCTTATATAGATAAGTGTAGGTAGCTTATATATATAAGTGTAGGTAGCTTATATAGATAAGTGTAGGTAGCTTATATAGATAAGTGTAGGTAGCTTATATAGATAAGTGTAGGTAGCTTATATAGATAAGTGTAGGTAGCTTATATAGATCAGTGTAGGTAGCTTATATAGATAAGTGTAGGTAGCTTATATAGATAAGTGTAGGTAGCTAATATAGATAAGTGTAGGTAGCTTATATAGATAAGTGTAGGTAGCATATATAGATAAGTGTAGGTAGCTTATATAGATAAGTGTAGGTAGCTTATATAGATCAGTGTAGGTAGCTTATATAGATAAGTGTAGGTAGCTTATATAGATAAGTGTAGGTAGCTTATATAGATAAGTGTAGGTAGCTTATATAGATAAGTGTAGGTAGGCACCTTTTGGGGCATAGTGCTTGTGAAGACCCTGCTAGCTGCCCTGCTTGGGGTGACCCTCATGAGAGGCGGAGCTTCACAGTAATCCTGGGTGCCTCTGGCTCTCCTTTCCACCCCCCCAGGAGACTGTGTTGATCCCTTGGTGTCCCCTCTCTATTCGTCCTCCTTCTTGGCGTCCTCCAGATACAACTTCCTGTACTCAGCAAACTTCGCCAGATTGTATGGTAAGCATTCCCCCCCCCCCCCCCCCACATACAGTACATACATACGGGGGTGTAACGGGGGGCTGGGTGGGGGGTGTGTACTCCCCAATATTTCATTTGGATTCATTCACCCCCCCCTAATAAAAACACTTTTGTATATAAGCTGAGAAACGCCGCGGTACATCACAGTAATGTTGGATACAATCACACTGACATGTTTAGTGCATCATGCTTCTGCACCCATTCTGAGTCTGTATTCAGCTGCTGTGTTACCGGGCAGATGCATGCAAACTCTCACGCGCACCCTACTGGTGTGTTTAGGGAGCAGCGGCTGGTCCCCTGCCCCCAGCGACCACCATCCCTGGCTGCAGATCGACTTCCGCAGGAAGTATCGCTTCGTGGCCATCTCCACACAGGGCACCTTCAACTCCTATGACTGGGTGACCAAGTACACCGTCCTTTATGGGGACCGACCCGACGCCTGGACGCCGTACATCCAGAGAGGGGGGAATTCGGTAACGCGGCCCGGTGTGCTTCGCGTCTATCGCTGACATCATACCTTTAAGCTACTTTTTGCTCTGGGCCTGTTTTACAGGAAACGGCTCCATTCTGTCCTATTTCATGACAAGTCCAGTAACAAAAATAAGTTAATACCTTATGAGTGAAGAGAGGAAAGGACAGATGGTTCATATTCAAATATAAATATGTCAGATACAATTAAATTACCTAAAAATAGTTGCCTGCAATGGAAACTATACAGGGAATCTACACACAGAATGCTAATTAACAATACAGGATCTTCAGTTTTAATTGGATTTTAAGAAACAGATTGAATGAGGTTTCCTTACATCGACAGATTATGGCATATTTTAGGGAAGACCTTTATATGTACTGAAATTTAATTAGAGTTACCTGAGTCGAACCTACAGAGTCGGCAATCATTAAACGGCTGGATACCTTCATAATGCATTATAATGCATTCATAAAGTATTATACACAGAGCTATAACTATTTATACAAAGGCATAACACTTTATAGGCATGTTTATTACGCTTATGCTGACAATTATAATGCATTAGGAAGGTATCTCTGCGAAGGGCTGGCCCCCCATCCAGGGTTGTTCCCTGCCTCATGCCCATTGCTTCCGGGATAGGCTCCGGACCCCCCGCGACCCAGTAGGATAAGCGGGTTGGAAGATGGATGGATGGATGGATAGGAAGGTATCTATAATGCATTATAGATGAGAGCTTCACAGACAATTCATAATGCATGATGAACATGGCTATAATGTGTTATGCTTTTGTATAAACAGTTAAAGCCTTGCTTATAATGCTTTATGTATGCATTATTGTGTATTATGAAGGTATCTATATATATGTGTGTGTGTTGTCTTTGTGCAGACGCTGTCGGGGAACTGGAACTACTACCAGGTGAAAAGGCATGTGTTCCATCATGCCTTCACTGCCAAACACCTGCGCTTTATCCCCCTGGGTTGGAACACCGAAAACGGGGGCAAGATCGGAGTCCGCTTGGAGGTCTATGGCTGTGCCTACGGTGAGTCAGTCGTCACCCTGGTGTCTGTCACGATTGGGATGACGGGAAAGTCAGGGGATGACACTGGGGTGTCATGAGGACTCCAGGGGGAGCAGGACAGATACCGATGGCAGCTGCTTCTGCATTAGCAGGACACCAGTAGACGGGGAAAACATGAGAGTCGGAATGTATGAACATCTGATCTCCATAGAGAGCTCTCTTTCTCTCACCTGCTCTCTCTCTCATCTGCTCTCTCTCTCACCTGCTCTCTCTCTCATCTGCTCTCTCTCTCACCTGCTCTCTCTCTCATCTGCTCTCTCTCTCACCTGCTCTCTCTCTCATCTGCTCTCTCATCTGCTCTCTCTCTCACCTGCTCTCTCTCTCATCTGCTCTCTCATCTGCTCTCTCTCTCTCACCTGCTCTCTCTCTCATCTGCTCTCTCTCTCACCTGCTCTCTCTCTCATCTGCTCTCTCATCTGCTCTCTCTCTCACCTGCTCTCTCTCTCATCTGCTCTCTCATCTGCTCTCTCATCTGCTCTCTCTCTCACCTGCTCTCTCTCATCTGCTCTCTCTCTCACCTGCTCTCTCTCTCACCTGCTCTCTCTCTCACCTGCTCTCTCTCACCTGCTCTCTCTCTCACCTGCTCTCTCTCACCTGCTCTCTCTCTCACCTGCTCTCTCTCACCTGCTCTCTCTGTCACCTGCTCTCTCTCATCTGCTCTATCTCTCATCTGCTCTCTCTCTCATCTGCTCTCTCTCTCACCTGCTCTCTCTCTGTCACCTGCTCTCTCTCATCTGCTCTATCTCTCATCTGCTCTCTCTCTCATCTGCTCTCTCTCTCACCTGCTCTCTCTCATCTGCTCTCTCTCTCACCTGCTCTCTCTCTCACCTGCTCTCTCTCACCTGCTCTCTCTCTCACCTGCTCTCTCTCACCTGCTCTCTCTCTCACCTGCTCTCTCTCACCTGCTCTCTCTGTCACCTGCTCTCTCTCATCTGCTCTCTCTCTCATCTGCTCTCTCTCTCACCTGCTCTCTCTCTCATCTGCTCTCTCATCTGCTCTCTCTCTCACCTGCTCTCTCTCTCATCTGCTCTCTCATCTGCTCTCTCATCTGCTCTCTCTCTCACCTGCTCTCTCTCATCTGCTCTCTCTCTCACCTGCTCTCTCTCTCACCTGCTCTCTCTCTCACCTGCTCTCTCTCACCTGCTCTCTCTCTCACCTGCTCTCTCTCACCTGCTCTCTCTCTCACCTGCTCTCTCTCACCTGCTCTCTCTGTCACCTGCTCTCTCTCATCTGCTCTATCTCTCATCTGCTCTCTCTCTCATCTGCTCTCTCTCTCACCTGCTCTCTCTCTGTCACCTGCTCTCTCTCATCTGCTCTATCTCTCATCTGCTCTCTCTCTCATCTGCTCTCTCTCTCACCTGCTCTCTCTCATCTGCTCTCTCTCTCACCTGCTCTCTCTCTCACCTGCTCTCTCTCACCTGCTCTCTCTCTCACCTGCTCTCTCTCACCTGCTCTCTCTCTCACCTGCTCTCTCTCACCTGCTCTCTCTGTCACCTGCTCTCTCTCATCTGCTCTCTCTCTCATCTGCTCTCTCTCTCACCTGCTCTCTCTCTCACCTGCTCTCTCTCACCTGCTCTCTCTCTCACCTGCTCTCTCTGTCACCTGCTCTCTCTCATCTGCTCTCTCTCTCATCTGCTCTCTCTCTCACCTGCTCTCTCTCTCACCTGCTCTCTCTCACCTGCTCTCTCTCTCACCTGCTCTCTCTGTCACCTGCTCTCTCTCATCTGCTCTATCTCTCATCTGCTCTCTCTCTCACCTGCTCTCTCTCACCTGCTCTCTCTGTCACCTGCTCTCCTTTTCACACTCTCGCTTGCTAACTCTCAAGAGAAAAATAAATCCATCTCCTACTAATTTGCAGGTGACCAGTAGGACTTGACGCACTGGGACTAGGAAAACTCCATGCCGTATATTTAGCTTATTTAACAGGCACTTTTGTCCAAAGTAACACACATTTTGGGAACACAAGGTATGACAATCTCTGCAGCAATTGGAGATTAAGGGCCTCGCTCAAGGGCCTAAAAGTGAGATCACTCTACCAACCGCGGGATTTGAACCCACACACGTCTGTTCGCATCCTGCCCCGCTGAGCCACACAGCACCTCCACTTTGGGGCTTATTTTTGCAGTAACATTGTTCGAGGCGTTGACCGGCTGTCCTCCTTTGGTGTACATGCCCGTGCCAGTGAATGAAACGATGACCGTGGTTTTTTCCAGACTCCTACGTCATGATGTACGGCGGTGAAGACATGGCTGCCTACATGTTTCCGGGGAGGAGGTACAGCGCGATAAGGGACCACATCGCCATCAACTTCAAGACGCTGGAACGGGAGGGGCTGCTGCTGCACAGTGAGGGCAAGCAGGGCGACGTCTTAACGCTGGAGCTGAGAAACGCTCGCCTCAACCTGCACATCAGCCTTGGTGAGGCCCGGCTCATGGACGGTGTCCCACTGACGGACTCTACCACATGGATCAGTTGTCGAGGGGGGAAATAGTGGTGCTGAATCGTTTTCTCTCTCATATGGGGGGCTTTAAGCTCTTATTGAGGGTCCCTGCGCTCTAATGATTCTGTTAAATCACTGATCATTGGTTAAATTTGTTCTGTCCCTGTTTGTGGGCAAATGGTCCATTTGGGTTGGCAGTGCCCACCCCATGCCCCCAGTGTCATTCTCCTGATGTGGCTGGACTCGCACAGTGGAGCGAAAAGGCATCATTTACAATATCTTGTACATGCACACTTTACCTGTTCAGAGCATGTTCACTTAACCAAGATAAGTATCTTGCTGAAGGGTTAACAAACAAAGGTCGCCTGAAAAGTACTGTTCACAACAAACTCCCAACATATTCTTCGTTTCTTCAGGATGCAGGCTAGATGGTAACCATCTTGTGTTTTAGTTAATCTGGATATTTTTTTCTAAACAAAGTACCAGGCATTATTCTGAGTGTGGCCTTAGTGTGATTAGACAACCGCTCTGGAACTGAAGATATATTTTCATCTTTAATAGATATTCTTCTGAAATTCTTTTAATTATGCAATAATTTTGCTTTTATAAAGCTGAATATGTATTCTATGAGGTGGGAATGACATTGATATCACTACATACTATACTATACTATACTATACTATACTAGTATACTATACTATAATTTACTTTCATATTCCAGAAGCTCAGAAAATGTGAAATGAAATGGCTGTACTTGAACAGACGGTGATTTTTTTTTTTTGTTTGTTTTTGGGAAATGAAAGGGTCTCTGTTCATGGTGCACATGATTTGATTTCTTTAGTGGAAATTGTGGGGGCGGACTTCCCATTTAATAGAATCTGAATAGAAGAGATCTAGAAGATCTCAGCGGGATATGGCTTGGCCCCGTCAGACCTAACAGGAGACCGGTATTTCCAGTGTGACTCTGTGCAAGCCTGGAGAATTCCGCTGTCCTGTGGACTAACGTGCACCTGACTCGGTGACTTGATGGTCTGTGTATCTCGCAGGCAGCAGCACAGTCCATGAGGTGGAGGGATTGACCACACTGACCGCAGGCAACCTCCTGGATGACCAGCACTGGCACTACGTGACCATTAAGCGATACGGCAGGCAGGTCAGCCTGACAGTGGACAGCCAAACAGAGAGAGCTATATGCAACGGGGACTTCAGCTCCTTGGACCTTGATGATCAGGTGCGGGTCTCCAGTCTTAGCAGACCAGAATCTTCTTTTTAGTCTTTTTAGTATGTCAGCAAGTCACTAATGAAATATTTGTTTCAAACTGCTTTTGTTGCTGAATCACTGCCATGGATTTTACTCACTTTTTAAATCAAACACATTAGGCATCACACCTACAGGGGAATGCTGAGCAAAATACATATCCCAGTGTAATAATCATTTTTATGCACATCTGTGATGATTTGGCATGCAGTCCAGCGTGTTCCTCTGCTTTCTGCCCTATGGCATCAATAATATCCATCCATCTATCCATCCAGCCAGCCATATTTGTATTACTGCTTGTCCAGTAGAACAGTGTTTCCCAACCCAGTCCTCAGGGACTGTCCCAGGTTCCCCGAGGACTGGGTTGGGAAACGCTGCAGTAGAGGGTCACAGTGAGCCTGTATCCACAGCACAGGGCATAAGGAAGGGGACACCCTAGATAGGATGCATAGTATGAATAATAAAATCTTAAAATCTCTAGTATATTTAGCCCTTTTCCCCATTTTGTAGGTTCTTACTAAAAATGGTCAAGTACAAGTGGCCACATAAACAACGTCGTTCCATTTGTTCACAAACCTCGCTGCACGTCTAAGAGCTTTTGCTAACAGAAGTTTAACATACTGTCCTCCCAGCTCTACGTGGGGGGAGTGATCGAGCCAAACATGCCTCACCTTCCTGACAAAGCCAACTTCCACGGTTGCCTGGAGAACGTATTCTTCAACGGGATCAACATCATCGACATGGTGCAGAGGGAGGACCCACAGATCCGCCTCCCACACCAGAAGGTGTAGCTCTGCGTGACACCTGATGGCAGCCACCCATGCTGCTCGCTACACCGAAGCTCTCAACTTATGTAGAACTTTCTGTATAGTCCACCTTCTAAATATAGAGTGCAAGGAATGACTCTTGATTGGGACAGAATGACTCATACTCTTGCAATTTGAACATTTTCTAATACCTTTTGGCTTCTTTGCAACTCGTGTTTCATTCCCTGCTATTCCAACCCTCCTCCAGAAAACGATGGAGTTTGCCTGTGCGGACCTCCTGCTGAAACCACTCACCTTCATCGGGCCCAACAACTACCTCCAGTTGCCAGGCCTTTTCAGAAAGCCCCGCATGTCTGTGAAGTTCAGATTCCGCTCATGGGACTACACTGGTCTGCTGATGTTCACCCGCTTTGCGGACAACCTGGGAGCCCTGGAGCTGGGCCTGAGCGAGGGTCAGGTGAACATCTCCCTCATACAGTCTGAGAAGAGGCTGCAGTTTGCTGCAGGTACGTCTGCAGGCGGTTCCTACAAAGCACCGATCCTAACAACCTGACAGAAATACTTCTGTTGGAAAAATCCAGTACAGTTTGTTGTGATGGATCAATATTAGACAAACACATTGTCGATGCTGGTGTGCATTATGATGCTTATTCTTAGACGACCTTGACTTGGTGTTTTCTCTAAGACACAGGGAGAGTACGTAAGAACACAAGAAATTTACAAACGAGAGGAGGCTATTCGGCCCATCAAGCTCGTTTGGGGAGAACTCAACTAATAGCTCAGAGTTGTTAAAGTCTTATCTAGCTCTGATGTAAAGGAACCCAGGGTTTTAGCTAGGAAGAATATTCCATACTCTAACATAAGAGTGAATCCAGAGCAAAAATGAACGGAGCTTAGAAGCTTTTGAGACACTGAACCTCTGAGCTCCTCTGATATGCATGCATGAGGAGAATAAAATATTATTTAGAAATACTATTGTTTCCTGACTAGGTTTGAGTGGGGCAACCAGTGTCTTGCGAGAACTGTGTTTACAGTTGGGTATTGCCTGACATGTAAAAAAAGGTAAATGTATGATATCAGCTGATAAAGGTACCATGGACAGCTCATATTCTATTTTCCACAAGTTGATTCTGTCAGTATCGTCCCGTGGGTGCTTTAGCCTAAATTTATGTAATTATATTGTCCTTTATACAGTGAACATGTCATCACCTTTAATTTTTTGCCCAGGTTACCAACTGAATGACGGATTTTGGCACATGGTAGATTTGGTGGCACGGGACAACTTTGTGACCGTGACCATCGACGAGGACGAGGGCTCTCCGCTCAAGATAACGAACGTCTTTACAGTACGAACAGGGGACCAGTACTTTTTCGGAGGTACCTTGAAGAGTGACATGAAGCAAATGTACCTTAGATTGCTTCCCAGAATACAGTACATCCATGGCTTGAGTATTAACTAACATTCCATGCTCCTGTAGATTTATTAATAAGCATAAATATCTTTTGATTTTCTTTGATGAGTCTTTTATTAAAAAAATGTGGATTTAACAGGAAAATGTCCTCATAGAGCTGGACATAAAACACTTACTTACTTACAATACTTACACAAAAATGTTCTGAGGGCAGAAGGGAAAATTATTGGTTCAGAGAGATAACCAATCAGACTGTAGAGGAGGAGGGTCCAAGCAACTAGAGAAAGTGGGACCAAGACTCTGATTGGTTGGTCCTGCCTCCTCCAGTTGTTTGGACCCATTTATTGTACAATCCGATTGGTTATCTCTTTGAACCAATTATTTTTCCTTCTCCCCTCAGAACATTTCTGTGTAAGTAAAACTCCCATGAGCATATAAAATGTCCTGCTGTGGGTCTGATGTGGGCTCACAATGGCCTTACGGCAACGTAGAGCAATAGACGGACTCTTTCCTGGTTCAGCCTGTGCTGGGGCCCCTTCGATTCCCTCTCTCCTGCCCCCAGGCTGCCCAAAGACCAACGACGAGATCAAGTGCGAGACCAAGCTGAATGCATTCCATGGCTGCATGCAGCAGATCTTCATCGACACTGAGCCGGTGGACATCGATGCCATACTGCAGGACCGCCTGGGGAGCTACATGGAGGTGCTGCTGGGTACCTGTGGCATCACAGACAGGTGAGGCCTGTGGGGGGGGGGCATAATGGCCAGAGGACCATCACCCTGTGGCATTAGGGGGTATGTACCTTTGGTCTTCCACGCCTGCCATTTTATTAGGAATGATGATTGTTCCCCATCAGTTTATGACCCTATTGGTAACACTTGCTATGAATTCCAAGTCTAGAAGAATCTATGAACATATTCATAACACATTATAATGCATTCATAAAACATTTTATACATGGCTATAAATATTTATAAAAAGGCATAACACTTATTAGCCATGTTTATTTTATGCATTATGAATGCTTTATGAATATCTCATCTATAATGCACCATAGATACCTACATAAAGCAATACAAAGCATCCATTATTTTTATGCAGACTATTGTAATGCATTATGAAGGTGCATTATAGATGAGAGTTTCATTGGAGCTTATGAAGTATTATAATCAGCACTATAATGCCTTATGACTGTCAATTGAAGAGGCTGTAATACTTTATTCATTCTTATACCGGCCATTATAATGCATTCTCGATATCTATAATGCAATATAGGTGACAACATCAAGTTAAGTTGGACCATGCCGTTTAATTGCACCTAATCTGGGTTTTAGAATTAAGGCAGAAGCCGTTCTTTCTGTAAACGCACTTATGCGATGCTTAGTAGGGAACAACACTCTGCAAGTTACTTTGGGCTGGTTCAACAAGAGTGCTGTGGCTACATGTATTTTAATGTCGGGGGGAGTACTGCCCAGTGGCCGGGGGTAAGTGTGGGACGTGCTTTGCTCTCTTGTAACGCTACTCCCCAGGTGTACCCCGGACCCGTGCCAGCACGAGGGCCGGTGCATTCAGTCATGGGACGACTTCATATGCATGTGCGAGAACACGGGATACAGAGGAGAAGTGTGCCAAAGATGTGAGTGTCACACACATTTCCGGGTCTTTCCTCCAAAGCTTCTGCAGCTTAGAGCAGTGTGACCCACACCCACGGGGACCCACAGTCAGTTCACATTTTTGCTCCCTCCCAGCTTCTCAGGGGGAGCAAAAATATGGACTGTCTCTGGGTCCCCGAGGACCAAATTAGGAAACATTGGCTTAGATGATCCTGTTCTTGCTATCTGTGCACTACATGCACAAGAATTCCTAAAGATTAGAGAACTGATCAAGAACATGAAAGGCATTGGAGCCTAGTCATATAATTCCTGAATAACCTGTCATGTTAAGGCAGGGAAAGTGTAATCTTCCAAGTTTGTAAGGCAAAGGCACAAAAAGATTGAAATGATGAACATGTTTATGTATACGGTCTATAGCAGACCACTTTGTTCGGGGTGTTACACACTCAGAAGATATATTAGTTTAAATAAGTTCATGACTGACAGATTACTGGTTAGGAACTCGGTAAATGTACTTTAAAGCCATTTAATTTTCCCTACGTGTTCTTGCCTTTATAGCATCTTATTATAATAAAGTGATAGTAACATGCTAATGGATTAGCACTGAATTTTGCTCCACAGTGTCGCAGCACATGGTATATTCAGCTTGACATGTGACATCATCAGTTAAACGTGCTGAGACCTCTCTACCGAATCCTCGGCCAGATATTTTTCATGGAATGTTTTACTTTGTGTGCGTTACAGTGTCTCAATGCTCTCTGCAGTGGTTTGAATTCATTTCCAGTTACATTAATGTTTGAGGACATAAAGAAGTCATTCAGATTCTTTCTCCCTCTGTTGACAGCCGTGTACAAAGAGTCTTGTGAGTCATACCGACTCAATGGAAAGTACTATTCAGGCAATTACACCATCGACCCTGACCTTAGCGGACCTCTGAAACCTTTTTCTGTTCAGTGCAATATGAAAGGTAGCCTTTTCTCTCTTTATTGTCTTTGTTCGGGTCGGTTTGCATAGCGATACTGTGTCTGATACATTTTGAAGACAGAATATGAATATTTGCGGGGCTAATGCCCAAAATTGAGCATTGCTATAATGTCAGGTACATGTAGCATGAAAAGCAAGTAAGTATATGCTGGTCTCCATAGTAACTAGCAATAAATACAAACCTACAGTATACTCCAAACTTTGGATCTAAAGTAGGAATATACAGTTTCGGAAAAAATTAAGAGACACCTCCATATTTTTTTTTTTATCTGGATTTTTAAACCCTGGTTTAATCCTGGTTCTGCTGGCAGAGGCTACACTGAGCAGCAGGCTGCTTCCAGGCTCAAAGTTACTAAGACAGCAGCACACAAGAACAAGGTGAAGCAGGAGACACTGGGAATGACCAGAAACCAGCCAGGTAGAGGGAGGAAGCGACTTCCTAATGTCAGACATGACTGTTAACTTCCGAAAGTTTCTCATGAATTGGAGGATGACCTCTAGTGACATTCAGTGCACTGCTAGGATGGTTCATATCAGGCTCCTAGAAGCAAAGAAGAGGCCCTTCATCAATGAGAAACAGGGAAGAACCAGGCTGCAGTTTGCAAAAGCAAATATATTATTCACAGATGCATGGTCATAAAATGAGAAATTAATGAAACAATATATTGTGCTGTGGTCTCTTAATTCTTTCCAGAGCTTTATATAACCCCAATTGGTCTTTAGCTTTAATTCAATATAAGGGTGAGTCAAGCGAAATTAGTGTCTTGTGATGCTTTGAAAGATGTGGCCCATTAAAGCTGAAATGGAGAACCTCTGTGTCTTTTCATTGCCCTTCTACAGCCGACAAATCCTGGACGGTGATAAGGCACAACCGGATAGACAGTACCAAGGTGACAGGCAGCACAGTGCAACAGCCTTACTTGGGTGATGTCCAGTACTACAATGCCTCATGGGATGAGGTCACGGCCCTGGCCAACACCTCGGAGTACTGCGAGCAGTGGATCGAATACTCCTGCTACAAGTCACGCCTTCTCAACACGCCCAGTTGAGTCTTCCGGCTGTTGGCGCCAGTGTGGCTATTGTCGGGCCAAAAGATATTTGTTCGTCTGGGCTCTGCTCCAGAAATAACTGGAGCCACCGCAATTTAATCAACTTAAGCTGATTAAGCGTTGATCTCTTATTATGTAATCTGCCTTGCAGAGGTAATTTAGCCTTGGGGAAGATATGTAGGATTTCATAAGACCTTTGGTGAAGGCCAGCATGATGACAGGACAGCGGTGTTGACTTACACCTACAGCTTTAGGGGATTAAGTGGTTTAAGGGGTTTTGCTGTGTGTGTGTGTGTGTGGAGTTTGCAAGGTCTCCCCTTGTATGGGTTATCTCTGGGTACACCGGTTTCCTCCATTAAATTGTCCATAGCATGTATCATGGACTGGCATCCCAGATTCAGGTCTCCCATAAATCTGTCCAGGATAAGTAGTTAGAAGATGGATTTTTGTTACCATACAGTTTTTCAGGTAACATTTTTAATACTAATATGCTAAAATCACATCCTCTAATGCAGTGTTTCTCAACCCAGTCCTCAGGACCCACAGATAGTCCATGTTTTTGCTCCCTCTCAGCTCCCGGAGCTAGGAGCAAAAATGTTGACTGTCTGACAGGGAACTTGGACTGTGTCTCCCTGAGGACTGGATTGGGAAACACTGCTCTAATTCAAAACTCATTCTCCCTGTCAGATGGAAGACCGTATAGTTACTGGGTAGGCCGCCACGGTGAGAGTCAGCATTACTGGGGCGGTTCATTCCCGGGTGTCCAGAGATGTGCCTGTGCCATCAATTGGACCTGTACAGACAGCAGGTTCTCCTGTAACTGTGATGCAGATTACCGCCAATGGTAAGACAACCATTTGTCCATCGCTAGTGTGGCTACACTCTTGCATTGGACTGATTTCCCATACTTAAGACCCCATGCTCTTGAGTGGAACCACAGCGTGAGTATGCTTTGAAACAGGTACGCGGACAAGGGATGGCTGAACTACAGGGACCACTTGCCAGTTAGAAGAATTGTCATCGGGGACACCAACCGGACCGGGTCAGAAGTTTATTTTAGCCTTGGGTCTCTACGCTGTCATGGAGACCGTAAGTGACGTCCCTCGCAATGCTGTTTTAGGTATGAACCGGTGGATAAAGACTATGGGCTACAAATGACTATCGGAAAATGACTTATGTGAAATCGATTTGTCTGCTTGTCTGAAGAAAACATATTTTGGAGAGATAGAGATGTTTTTCGCTGAGAAAGCAGTTACAGAACACCACGGCATGGTTGCACTTCTAGGATACGCATGGATATCTACACAGAAAAATTCCCTGACCTAGAATTATGCAACAAGTTACATTTTCTTGAACATGATAGTTTTTCAATTCTATGCTACAGGAAATACCTGGAACACAGTGGCATTCACAAAGCCCACCTACATCAAGTTCCCCACCTTCAGACCGGGCACAGCTGCTGACATCAGCTTTTACTTTAAGACAACCGCTGACCATGGCGTCTTCTTAGAGAACTCAGATGACCACCATCGCTGCTTCATCCGAGTGGAGCTCAACTGTAAGTCTGATTACCCCTCCAGCATTATATTATTTTGTATTGTATTTTTTTGGCTTTATTTTAGTATGCAGTTTTTAGTATGCACTGAAAATACTGAACTGTGTACATGAAAAGGCTAGGTCAGAGCCTATTCTGGTAGGTAGTTTATCTGTCTCTCTCCGGACCCATGCCCTGATTGTGTCACCCTCCTAGCCACCAACAACCTGCTGTTTGTCTTCATGGTGGGGGATGGCATCATCAACGTCACTTTGCGCTCCCCCATGGCCCTTAACGACGACGAGTGGCATTACGTTGAGGCCGAGATCAACGTGAAGCTAGCCCGCCTTAAGGTGGACGACCAACCCTGGGCCATACGTCAATTCCCAGGGCAGACCTACGTCACCATGAAGTTCACCCAGCCGCTCCTTGTTGGTGTGTTGCTCTAGGCCGTAGCGATGAATTCACTGTAAATATGGCAGCAGTTCACATGACCTTTAGTGGCTATGTAGAAGTATAGCTAAAAGATGGAAACCCAGTGAAACTTCAGCAGCTAGCTCCATAAATATGCTAATGAATAGAACATGTGGCTAAATATAGAGAATAATCACTATATAGAGTAGAATTATGAATGTGGTTGTAGTTAGCAGTGTTGGACATTTCAGGTTCAGAAGCTACAAATCCAGACTAGGATTCTGTTTCTACTAACTAGTTGAGCATAAAGAGTCACAGTCACAGAGACTCACCTGGCTGATAGATACAAAATCTTGGTCTGGATTTGTAGCTTCTGGACCTGAAATGCCCAACCCTGATAGTTCGAAAATGTCATGTTTGCTCGCTTCAGGTGCTGCAAAGGACAAGCTGAGGGCCTTCCTGGGCTGTATCCGAGGCTTGCGCATGAATGGTGTTCCCCTTGACCTGGAAGGCAAAGTGAACGAGGAGGAAGGCATCAGGAAGAACTGCACCGGAGGGTGCCTCGACCCAGCGATACTGTGCCGTAACGGTGGCCGCTGCATGGAGCGTTATGCTTCCTACTACTGTGACTGCAACAACACTGCCTTTGAGGGCTACTACTGCCACGAAGGTGGTTCAACACAGCAAGCTCTTTACCGACTAAGCCTTGAACCATATATTCTGCTTACAATAATTACCGGCCCTTTCTGGAGGTTCTTTTGATAACACCAGGGAATGACCAATAGCACACTGGTTAACACTGTAATCTCACACCCCTGGGGTTGGGAGAAGAGTTGCTAAGCTTAAATTTGTGATTTAACTGCCTGTCTGTTTTTACTGACATGCCATGCTTTCTATTGACACCATATTTTTACTTTTAGCGAGCTTTAAAATGGATTTACAGATTTACAGGCAGGGTGAATTCAATGTCTTTTTTTACAGGCTGCTCATAAATTTATAAATGGTTGTCAGTCCTGGTTGGGAGCTTGAATCCCATCCCTGGGTCTGCGCATGGAGTTTGCATGTTCTGTGCATGTGTCTTCAACACTCTAAGGTCCTTTCACAGTTAGGTGCATTTGTGGCCCTTAAATTGGCCTTTGGACTGGAATCCCATCCGTGGAGTTTCCTTTCCGACCTTGAATAAGCTTCATGCTCACTAGAACCATGTGTTGGATAAACAGTTACTGACAATGGATGGATAATTACACTGTTAGTTAACAGCATGCCAAAACTCACTATCCCATCTGACATGCAATCATTTGTTGTTGATCATTGTCTTCATCATACTAAGATATCGGAGGCTATTTTGAGGCTGGCGCCTGGCTACGATACAGCATCCGAAACGAGGCGATCTCCGACGAGGCTCTCTGGGCCAACTGGCTTGATCCCCACAACTTCAGCTTGGGATACAACCAGACCAGCGACGAGATCGAGTTCAGCTTCAGTACAACCCAAGCACCTGCTGTTCTGATCTACGTCAGCTCTTTCACGAAGGACTACATTGCTGTTATCCTCAAGAATGACGGTATGGACAGGCTGGGGCCAGCGAGGAGTACGAATGGTAACATGACCAATCCAAACATACCTGGCTGCTCTCCTCTATAGCCATCTGTGTCTCTAGCTCCTCATATATTTTTATTTCAAGCTGTGTGAACTTAGGGAGGCTGTGGCTGCAGCAAAGTTCACCCATACTGTGATATCAGCTTCTAAGACAATTTTTATTGAAACACATCTACCGAGATCGGTAAAGATTGACTGTGAGTCAGCTGGTAAGGATAAAGTTCTTGAAAGCAAAGTTAATTCAACTCAAAACCACTTATAGGTCACATGGAAGACACAGATAAATAGCTAGGATGTGGAATGATAATTTCTTTTACCAGTGAGTGGTGATGTTAAGTTGGAGTGGATCCTGGTTTGAATTGCATGAGGCAATCAGTGTATGTGAGGACGCTGTAATGATCTCTTGATTCCTGGCGGTAGCTCCAGCCCTCGATGCCTCTGATTACAGCCTCCTTTCTGGGTCCCTTGGCCAGTGTCGCTACCACTTTCATTTTATTTCCCATGGAGTGGGATTTGTTAAGCAGGCCAGTCGCAAACCCGAGTCTGACACACAGCAAGGTCTTTATGCTGCCTCACTCAGAGACCCAGGTTACACTCAGCTGAGCCAGAATAACCGTAGATCTTCTTCTGTAGGCTTAGACAGGCTATGAATTCATGGCTAGAACCAGGGGCGTCGTTAGGCCTATTTTAGGGGAGGGGCTTTAGCCCCCCTAAAATGTTTCTTAGCCTCCCCAAATAAATGTGTATTTGTTGGCTTACATCATGAATTGTTTGCCATAACCCCACCCCCAGTAAAGACTGAGCCCCCCGATCCATTCATCTCTAACTATACCTCTGGCAAGAACTGTCATCAGTGTGCTGCCCAATCACCTGCTGAATAAATATTCTGGTCCAAGCCATGAACACCGAAGAGATTCCACCTTAAAAATAGCATTTGGATATGCTCCCAGTTACAGGAGCCAAGGTGACTTCAGAGGTAAACATCTTCCTGTCTGGGTGCCGCTTAACCTTGGTTACTGGTCATTCATCCATCTCCAGGCAGCCTGCACCTGCGGTATCGGCTTGGCTTGATCGCCCACAAGTTCCAGCTGTCCTACCTCAACCTGGCCGACGGGTTTCCACACTTCGTCAACATCACAAGGCACAACCGAACCATACGGATGCAGGTGCGACACGTCGCTTTGCTTAAAACATGCATGCGTACCGAAGAAGCTTTTCGTAATTCTGTTGATTTCATGATTTCTAAATTGCCTAAAGTGTGTAGTTATATGTCTGTTTGTGTGTTCCCTGCAATTGTACCTGCATCCTATCTAGGGCGTCCCTCGTGTTGTGTCCTGTACTTCCTGAAATAAGTTTCAGGGCACATGACCTTATACTAGATAAGCAGCATGGAATATGAATGGATGGATGGAATATCCATAAACACCAAACTTCCTTAAGATATGAAATTATTATATATCCATAAAAACTATTGTGTATTTTGTACAGCAAATGTGGAAATGTTTTGTTTCTTCACAAACGCAGTTTGTCACCCCTCACTTCTAATATCGTCACAACTGTTTCCTGTCTATGAAAGGATTGTTAAGAATGTCAGAACCCACCAAAGATCTCCAATATGGCTTTCTAGAAATTAGCCAGCAGGCTCTGCAAACAGATCCACTTGACCACATATTGTTAGTTCATGGTTCCACAGTCAAGTCCATGTGAGCTGTTGTATTCTACACAGGTCGATTATTCAGATTCCATTTGGGTGAAGATCCCCCCTTTACAGGATTATTGGTTCGATTCTCCCAAGGCCGTGTTCTTAGGACGGGTGATGGGTAAGTGTTGTCTCTGTAATCGGCTGTAGTGAAGGACATCTGAAGAAACTTTCAGTAACCTCAAAGCAACAAAAGTTTCTGATTTCTACCTTCTGTCATTTATGCTGTCTGTAGTTCCCTCTCAAAAGTAAAGATGACTGATATTTGAAAAGCTCTTGTATAGCTTTTCTTTAGTGGAAGTGCTTTTTGAATGGCATCTTTTTTACATTGCTGCAGAGATGGGGGAGATCGATTATGAGGTCCAGAGGCACAACAGTCCTGGGTTTGTGGGCTGTTTGTCGGGGGTACGATACGACATCTATGCCCCTCTAAAGACCTACTTCCGGCCTAATGAGACAGACCCTCCAGTGACCGTCCAGGGCTTTGTGGTAGAGTCAAATTGTGGGGTCTACTCCTCGGTTATGGGTGAGATACCCCTGGAAGCAGATCCATGGTTTACAGGTTTTGGTGAGTCCACGCCTCATTAGGCAGCCCTGTCAAGCCTCGTTCCTGTTGATGACACATGTGCTTTTCAAAATTAACTTTGTGTCTGTGGGGTAATTCAGAAGACTGGCATGCATGTTAAACGATGCATTGTCACACTTGAACAGTGTGATGATTTCAGTTAATATCTCAATCAAAAAAACGTTAATGAGAAGCGGAATATGTCTCTAGTATGGAATTTCAGAAGCCCTTATTTACGCTATCCTATCAATTTACCAGTGCAAAGGAAGTATTTCCCCACATCACACTCATAGTGGATTCCTGTTGTTTACACCGTTTTCTATGTACCTGCAGGATTCATATAATTAATTTAGCGAAACCTGTTTAGATTTTATACCTACAGCACTGTTTCTGGTCATTGTCACTACAGAATTCGTCTACATTCACGATGACCTGCCTACCCCACTAGTCATGGCATGTAAGTCCTGCTGATCGTGTGCAAGTTTTTTGGTCAAAGTTTGTGTACGTAAAATCACATTACCAGGCCCAAAATGCAGCATTACTCTGGATTGAAAATGTGCAATATTCAAAAGAACGCAATCAATATTTGTAAAATTTCAGGTCCTACACCTGTATTGCTATGGAAACAATAGGAGATCAAACACTAATAATAACTGATCAGCTACAATCAGAATGCAAATTTTCCTCTTTCAGTCCTCATCCTCCTCTTGCTGGTGTTGGTGTTTGGAGGACTGTACACTCTCTACTTGTACCTGTACCGCTACAAAGGGAGTTACCACACCAACGAGCCCAAGAGCGTGGGGTCCCCGGGCAGCTCCCGGGCCCTGACGGAGTCCAGCCGCAGGCGGAGGAGTTTGGCCGAGATACAGGAGGAGCCAAGGAGCGAATAACGTCTGGGGGTGGAGTGAGTGTGGGACCACAGCTGCTAACCCTCTTCGAATTTTCTAGTCCATCATTGCCCATCTAAAAAATTTTAGTTCATCTTTGTGAATGTGTGTTCTCCCATGTTGTGTGTGTGGAACAAAAATAGGACTACAGTGTATAATGCACATACCTAACACTGTTTGAAATATATCTAATATATTATATATTTGATTCACTCATAACCCCACTTTAATAACATACCAGTTTAGCCCAGATTTTAAGGGTTGACTGTCTGAAGTGCCTGAAACATTTCAAGCTTTTCCTTTAACGGTTCGGTTCTTCTCATCCGTTGCTAACTGGACTGTCATAACAAGTCCAATTATTAGTAAGCATATATCTATAACATAGCCAATACTATAGAAAAATGGTTACAATTATGCTGTGCTACAAAGCTATTCATATTTGAACTTCGGACTACAGCCTTGAGTTATTCAGACGTACCCGAAAACCTATAGGATATCTCTTCTTTGTGATAACAATGAACCAATTGCTTATGTTTGTGGTTTTTATCAATCCTGTAGTGCTCAGTTGAAATGGTGCTCTTGTACATTTAGAATGAAAGACAGCTTTATAGCCATTAGCATTGCATTATGGGAAATTTTGCGTTTCCCACCTCAGTCACCGTGCAATAAATAGACGTATCTGTAGGAAGTCCTCGAATAAAGTCTAGTATGAATAAAGAGAGCTGAATAGGTTTTTAGGCTAATGCACTTGTTATAGGCTTGTATACTTGCATCAGTGCTGTTGGTCTTAAGTGTGGTTGACGTAGGTCTTTCGTCGTCCATGAAAAGGTTGGTTGCCCCTTTATTTCAGTTGGCGTTAGTCAACAGGCAGCATGATCCTTGTTTTCTGCTGAGATACGTAGTCAACGAGCTTTATATGCTAACTATACGAAAATCAATGTCACAGGGTATATCTCACCGCTGGGAGAGGTCTGATCAGATCCTTGTGAAAAGCAAACCACAGTAGGTTCACACTCATCTTAAAAGACTGTGATCTGAGCAATAGGATCTGTGATCTGAGCAATAGGATGTGTGACATGCAAAAAGTTCAATTTTTACCACCTTTGCAGTATTGAGGGGTTTATTTGTTCTTATAAGTTAAAAAAATTACTTTGCCACCCACTGGAGAATTTAATAATTTGGTTAGGCAGCCTGGATGTGTCATGGGTGTTTTATTGTGTTCCAAAATAGGTGGCAAATGGTAAATTACCTGTCGCTCTTGTGCCCCAGGGTTGGTTCCATCACTATTTTATATAGAGTCAGTCCGGTCCTTAGGGACCCACAGATGGTCCATCTCGGTCCGTCCAGCTCCTGGTAGGATGCAAAAATGTGGACTGTTTGGCAGGGAGCTCGGAGGGAGAGAAAACACGGACCCTGAGGATCGGATTGGGAAACACTGACGTAGAGAATAAAGTCCCACTCATAGAAATTTGCAGCTCAGTGTTTATTAAAAGAAATACAAATATTCACCAGGGACACCATGAATCAAACTCAGTGATATATCTTCAGTTCAATAGAGCACGTGGAGTAGAGTTTTGTCATACTTTTCATGCAATTGCTGTTTTACTCCACAGGGAGAAACCAAACGATTTTGGGCTTATTTTTATTTTAATTAGTTTTATTTTATTACTGTAAAATCATGCATCAGCTGATCAACATGCAGCCGGTATCTGCTCATGTTGCACAAACGGCACAATGGCGGAGTCACCAGCAACATTACAGCGGAGCATTTGAGGTACCAGTGAGAGTTTTTGAGAACATACGTAGGAATTAGCAGTAGGAAATGTGTACTGGAGAATGTGGCGGTGAGGCTCATGAGAATTTTACTTACACAATAATGTTCTGAGGACAGAAGGAAACAGACTGGTTCAGAGAAGTAACCAATCAGATTGTAGAGGAGGTTGTTCCAAGCAACTAAAGGAGGCAGGACCTTTGATTGGTTGTTGGCACTTCCATTAGTTGCTAGGACCCACCTCCTCTACAGTCTGATTGGTTATCTCTTTGAACCAATCATTTTTCCTTCTGCCCTCAGAACATGTTTGTTTAAGTAAAACTGAACGGCAGTGAGCAATGCATAGGAGACATGCCCTGATAGTTCGCAGCAACCCAGTGGTATCTGGATTGGACAGACATTGATTATGATCTTTAAGGATTCCTTGTTCTGCGTTGCGTGATTTTGAAAACCACCCAGCATACAGATGTAGATGCATTCAGTGGTTCATTGTTTGCAGTAGCAAAGGGGATATAACAATGGCTGCCGTCTGACAGCAGAGACAGTGCTGAGGTTTAGACGATGTCAACACGCCATTCCCTTGGAAACCAGAAGCACTGGCTTTCCGCTAAGCACATTTGCAGAATTATTTTTCACAGCAAGCCCCAAGAATGTTAGAAGTGTTATGCAAAATGAGCAAAATATATGAAAAATAACACTGGTAATTAGCAGCATTTTAAGCTCTAATTAATTGTGAGCCCAGCTGGCAGTCAGAGAACCGTATCTTGGGGTCGCCAAGACTCAAAATCTATAATTGGATGGCACTTACATGCTAATTAGGTATTTGTAAGGGTTGTCAGAAAAAATAACTGAGAACAATTGAGAACTGAAAGAAGTAAATAATCAGAGTTTGCTGTAAGATATCAGCATTCAGACTGGAGTCATGTGTGAAAGCGAAGAGAAGACTGCAAAACACCAGATTGTCACACCTGCTCTCATATAAACAACATGAATCATTTATGTGACAGTTACGGTTGTTTCCTGACTTATTTAATAATTACAAAAAAACATTCCACATTGTTAGAAATGGTTGTGCATTTTACCCATTTTATGCATCCGAATTTTGAAAATGACTGTTAATCCTACATAGAAATATGTGATTAGATTGTGCATTGACTGTGGGAATGCTGTGTAAGCCGGAAACGGCTGGTCACACATCTGTGACATGCAGCTTCATATATATAAAAGAATTATTGGCATTTATTCACAGTTATTTGTTATCATTCAGGGTCTTTATTTGCAGTAGATTTCTTTTGAATTCCATCTTAGCTGATGCGTGTTATTTTTCTCTGTAAATTCAAACAAACCATTTTCATAATTATTTGTGATGGTCACTATAGCTTGCAGGTCCTGCTGTGATAAAGGATGTGGTCTTGTAGCTACGATTGCTGGCTCTCACCCTAAGAGAGGATAATATTTAACTGTATGAATATTTAAAAACAGTTTTGGATAAACCTGTAATAGCAACTCTTCTTGGGGAACCACAGTTTCAAACATTACTTTTGGTGTTCAGGTAGCTATGAATAAATTGCTTTAAAATTGTGTTCAATAGTCAAGCCTGCAACAATAATAATATTATTTATTTATTTTGTCACAGTCACTTAAGGATAACTAATGGGTTACTGCTTATTACTTCTCATTATTTAGGATCAACCCATTCTCGTCTCTTTTGATATTTCTTTATTATATGTTGATGTGGAAAATGTTGACACATTGTCTGCATTGAACAATGTGCTTTTATGTTACGGTGCTTGACTCCTACAGCATTCAAATTTTAAGCATAATCATGTCATCAGCACAAACCCCACGTCCCTTATACACTGTCAATGTATAAAGGCTGTTTGCTTATTCCCACCATCAGAGCAGTAAAAACAAATCACTGTTGGATTCAAAACGAAAGTTATTTTTGTATTACGTAAAAGGATATATATTTTGAAGATAACTTTAAGGGATATATTTTTGAGGATGTGCATGGAAAAACCGAAATCCAGGTTGTTGTCAATTTTATTCTCATTCTTAACAATGTCTCATTTTACCTAGGTAAAATGACTGTTACTTACTGGCAGAATTTAGAAACATTTTCTGGTTTGGAGAACTTGGCAAGATGTAAGGCTAAAGGCTAAATGAAAAACCACATGCTGCATCACGTTGAAATGATTGCGACTATCAGAGAAGGGGAGAAAGGCTACTAGCCATGGAGATGTACTGAAATCCTATCAGTACATCTTATGTACGCTGTCGCTCGCAGCTAATGGTCAATTAACACAATGCTGATGCATACAGTACAACAAACACGGGACAGGCTGCGGGGGCTGCTGAATAATCGCATCACTCCCCTGTGCGCGTGTGATGGTGTCTGTCGCCGTCTGTACACTGCCTTCACCGAAAAGAACCCATATTTGGACTTAATAAGTGCATTTGCACGGATACAAAAAAAAAGCCTGCCTTCCTGTTTCCCCCAAGAGCAAGAGGTGGGTTGGAGTTGCTCCAGATCACTAGTAAATATCTAAGGGATCACTAGTACATATTAAAGGGATCACTAGTAAATATTAAAGGGATTGTTTGTTTCTGTGTACGGAGATGAAAGCCCAGTGCATCTCAAAGGTGTGGAGTGATGCTTTGGGTTTAATAAACTGGTGTTATAAATGTAACAATGATGTCTGTTTCTTTTTAAATATACTGCATCATCTACGGCAAAACACCAACAGACACTGTGTTGTATACAACAGGTAGAATTTGAATGATTAATTATAACTAAATTGATGCAAACATATTCATAACCTGAATGGGCTTAAATCCAAGTGTTTTTGGCTTGATTGCAAAGGCTTTTCTTTTGGATTTTTCTTTATTTTTTGTAAATTTGAATGCTAATCAATAAAAATCAATCAATCAATCAATTTTCATATCATTCTTTCCAAACTATTCCTTTACAGGCAACTGTAAACAACTAAAAAGTTTTAATAAGGACATGCGCACTCATGAGATAGTTTAAAAGTAATTTTAATGGATTTTAAAGCATTATAAATAATTTATGCAATGTTACTTTTTCTATAAGGGCACCTGCTGGAAAATTATCGGCTAAATTTTTGGGTAACGGGAAACTTGACCTAGAAAAACGGCAGAAGAAAAACAGAAGTGACCAGACCACCTGACCACAGTCAAAAACTCTACATGTAGCATGAAGGCTAAAATATCAATCAGACCAGCATGAAGATGAATGTCTTCCCCCATCCAATAAATCAATTCTCTGTTAATGTGTTTCCTCTGCTAACACCCTCCGTTTGACAACAAAAAACATCTAAAAAACAGTCCCATTCTGAATCTGTATTTAGTATACAAGTAAAAATCACGATTCCCCTCAATAACGGTGAATAACATTTCTCTAAAAGGTTTATACTGTGGTATAAAATTGTAACATTTATACGTTTAACAAAGTTTTTAAAAATGTATACCTTTATCATTTAAATGATGATATGGAATGTCATATCTTGGTGAGGGAAACTGACAAAATACATCAATCAGAAAAAATAGATTCATATCCAAACAATTTCTATTAAAATGTAACAAACACCAAAGTTTTACAAAAACTGAATGCAGAGCAACACTTTGGATAGTGAACTATTAAAATATCCTCAACTTGCTTAAATGAATACATACATTTCGACTTAAAGGTCATTTGTGTGATGCAGAGTTTGACATTAATAGTGAATAAAGCAAGAACACGAATAGATTCTGGGTATCAGGCGTGAGTTCAGTACGCTGGACGACTGGAGGCACTTCTCCAGAACACACAGGTACACGGTAAGGAACACGTGAGATTTCGCTTTGAGATTTCTTTCCTTGGACAGTAAACCTCTCTGTGGACGCTGTGTGTCCTCTTTATCTTTTTAATACAAAAGGTTTCTCTTAATTGAGGAAGACCGTTTTAAAAGGAGAACATTTATTACCCATAAGGAATCTGTGGGGTTTCACTGCTAGAAAATGACAATAAATTATTCCGATAATAAATGCATAAATGTTTTAGTCTCTTGTATATAACTGAACTTTTTCTAAAATCATATAAATGCTTAGATTCCTCTGCTGAAATGTAACATCTTTATCCTGTCAATCACCCCAATCACTAACCCTATTTTACATATACATAGATATATAGATATTACATGCTACTGGGATGTTGTACAGCCAATATGGCCGCTTGGTAAACGTTTTTTTTTACAAACAGCAGAGAAATGAAACACAAACCCGTGTAACCCTGTGTGATGCAGAATGGTCTGCAGCCCTTTAAATGGTAGTTGTTGCTCAAGTTTTCTCTGTACATGTTTAGCGTCTGGTTACTTATGAAATGTTTATGTTTTATGCTTCTGCTTAACATTCTCCTCAAAGGAAATATCCTTTGATTGGCTAATCAATATTCATAATAATGAAAAAGTCACACGTACATGCAAACCTGATGGTTGCTGGTTTAAGTCCCATTAAAGGAGTAGAAGGGACATGTTACAGAATTTGTTGTTTTACAAGTGTGCCCAAATGAGACAACAAAAGACCAATTCCGGAAAAGAAAAGTAGCTGTAGTAGTTATTGAAGGTGACGCTAGCTTGGAAGATGCCAGCGACGTACATATACATTACATTGCTTATGTTCGTTCATGCCATATGCCATCCCAAGGGTCAAAACAAAACAGAACAGTTCTGACCTGATTCACAAACATTTGAATATCTGTTCTGATCTCCCTGCCTTGAAAAAGCTTTAAAAAATGCAATAATGAAGGGTAATGACTGCTGTTGTATGAATCGTATACTACATATTACTTACTAATAATATGTATTATTAATTAATATTGTGTTATGTGTGTATACACACACACACACACACACACACACATATAACAATATGAATGACTGCTTCCTCGCTGGATAAGATTTCCATGACGCACTAAATGTCGTAATGACCTCCAGGTGGGTGCGTGTAATATGTCGCAGTTTTCTGGGTGTCCGTCGTCCTTGACAAACCACGGCGTGCATGACATCATGGGAGAGAGTACTGGCATTTCAGTCACAAAGGGGACAAAGCGGAGCAGCGCAGGGCAGTCAAATGACATCAACCTCCCTCTCAATGCCAACATACTTCAGCGCGTCTGCCTGACTATACCTAAGCAGTGAAAATACAAAGAACACGAATCAGTCACCTGCCAACACTAGTCCCTAAACATAGACCAGTGAAGCAGTCTGCATCTTCACAATTGTATTTATAGGGCTGGAACATGCTTTATAGACCACAACCCATCAATGAACACGTGACAACTAATGGTTTTAGTTTCACTTTCACTTTCCAAAAGGGGTGTTAAGGGGTGCAGCAATGACGTAACTGTGAGGTCTCCAGCTCTGGTCCTGGAGAACACCAGGCCAGCATTTTGAGCTCTCTGGGCCCACCATGTTGGAAAGAGCAAAACAGAATTAAACTAGATTAAACTACCAGACTGGTGACCCCTATTGATTACTGCGCTGGGACTCTGAAGACAAACAGAAAACAGATCCTACCTGTAATCAAAGAAGAGCTCTTCGCCTTGCTGAATGGCCCTTTTGGCGAAGATGCCTATCCTATGGTCCCCGTTCACCATCACCACTGCAGCGGAACATGCGCATTAGTGAAGGGACCCAGGCTGATTCACGCAGCTTCAAGATTAGCTCCTTCACCCCCAGAGGACCTTACCTTTGGCGTAGCAGTTGGGGTTCACGGAGTGATTCGCGAAGCGGATTTTGTTACCCTTCCGCGTGGCGTCAACGACAAAGTCTGCAGAGAAGACCAGTTTATGTTCTATCAGGGTTACCATGGATCAGTGTTCATCATAAGCAGCAGGTGCTCTACTACAGTCTACTCAGATGTGGAAAAGATGATCTAGCTTCAAATGGCATCATTAACCATTAAATAATAGTAACAATGTAATTAATCTTTAACAGGCTACATAAAGCCTTTCTATTTAGCATAAACAGATGTTGACAGTTGACAAAAATAATACAATTTTAATTCCCTTTTTCCTTTCAACAAAGGGCTTATTCTGAAGGTTTAGTTTGAGTTTAGTTTGAGTTAATATAGTACAGTTAGTATAGTGTAGTATCTGGTACCATTGTTCAGGTTGAAGAGGAAGCTGGACATGTATTTGTCGTAGATCCTGCCTCGTCGGTCCGCCTCGTCCTGGGAAATAAGCTGCAGAGACACAGGAGACACACAGACTGGCTCTTCTATTCCACTCCACATTTAACAAGTTCATGTAGTCCAAAGATCCAAAGCTGTTCAATGGGACTTGCCTCTCCACAGTACTCAGAGATGAACTCGTTCTTTTCCACAGCCTCCTTGATGAAGGTTCCCCATCCTGCCACGTCCGAAGGGGCCAACAGAAGATGCTGGCAATGGTCAAAGGGATTATGGATATATCAGCTTGTTTACGCAACGTCACAAAGAACACTCAATCTGAAGCACTTTTCTCATTCCCTAACAGGAACATTTACCACACTCACACATCTTCTCTCTTTATCCAGAAAAGAAACAGGCGTAAACTGATCTGTGATTAGTGAAAAGGACAATCAGTAGCTCCTTTTATCTCCTTCACCTGATCCCACCTTCTTCAAGCCCCTCTGGATGCTGCAGTTCTTGCAGGACACGGTCTTGCTGTCCCAGTGTTCCGAGGCCCCGCAGGTCATGCACAGGTCCGGGTCGCATTCCCGCACTGCCAGGTAACAGGGGCACTGCTTGGTGTTGCATTGGGTCTTGCATCGGCAGCCTGGAAAACGGTTTTGACCTGGAATGGAGCCCAGAAACGTAGCAGCTATAATCTACTTTCAGGAGAGCAGAATACATACGGGAACATCGGACCAGAACCGTTCAGGATTCTTTAACATGCTAAAAGTACAAAGCTGTTGCCTGAAATCAAACTTCTATGAGCCAGGTCAAGTCGTGCGCATTGGCCTGGACCGCATTTTTCAAAGACAGGTACATAACATCAGTTTGGACCTGGTACAAGAAAATCATCATGAGAGGATGCTTATACCTCACTGTTAAGCAGGGTCGGGGCCATTCCGGGATGCATTGATCAATTCCAGTCCAGATCAGGAAATGGAACTGGAGCTGGGATTGGAAAAAAAAAACTACGGGGAACAGAATTGGAGTTGAATTTGAATTTCAGGGAGATTTAAGTTCCAACTCCAGTTCCATTTCCTGATTTGGATTGGAATTGATGAATGCATTCCGGAATGGCCCCAACCCTACTGTTAAGACTGCTGGAAGGCAGAATATTAAAGAACACAAAACAGAGGAAAAAGTCTGGAGACTCAGTGACTTGAAAGAGGAGACTAAACCAACAGGCAGAGCAAAAGGGCCCCCCTTCGCAGTCCTCCTCTTCCTCCACAAAACCTCTCCACGCCTCAGTTAAGCTAACAGGTAGAATCAATTTCTTACAGATGCATCAACATTTATCAGCGTCCAAGGACACTGGCAATAGCTGTATATGTCTACACCGTTATACAGATTCCATGGTCCTCAGGGCTCATTCTTCAAACTCCTCGAGAATCGTCCCAAAAATCATCTACCAATTGTTTGCCTTATTGACCCCTAATTATTTTCAAATTGCTATTATTAGTGGGGTCAGACAACAGAACAAACCATTACATATTACACACATAAATATGGACTGTAAGGTCTCCCATCCCTGGAGATTCTGGCACAATTCCACACACTAAACTGCTGCGGACCAGAAACACTTGTGGGCTTTTGAACACGAATGCCTCTTTTTAAGTCCTGCCATAACATTTCGGATGGGTATAGGTCAGGACATTCTCAGACATTCTGATGGTGAATGGGTTGTATTTTTGGGATTCTCGTCTTGTTGCACGAGCCAGCTGTACTTCAGCTCCAGCTCACGGACAGACGGCCTGCTGTGCTATAAAAAGAATTTCCTTAGACAGTGTGGATTTCATAGCTCCTTCAATGACAAGTCATCCAGGCCCCGAGGCAACAAGACATCTCCAGATAATCACTCTACTGTCAGCTCTACAACTGACCGCTGATAGCATGGTCTTATCCTGCAATTCTGTTTTTGGTTTTCAGTAGAGCAGCCACTCTCAGTCCCTGCTGAGGTCTGCTTTAGGAATTTATTCTGCATTCACGGATCTACATCTTGCCTAAGACTTGATAATAAGTGATGGTATAAAATTTAGGACAGGGAATTGCCATAATTATTCATAATAATAATAATTCCCCGAAGATTTCAAAACAGCCTTAACTATCTCTTTATTATGTTTATCATATTCTAATACCTGATGACGGCACATTTCTTTGGTTCGCAGGATAACCAAGCAAACCGACAGGTTCAGGTTCCCAACACATCTACAACAAAAATGTCTGACAATATTCCAAAAAGATGCAAAAACAGAAATTCTTCATGAAGCAGCTTGATAGCTGAGGAATACTTCGGTGGAAGTCATGCACTTAAAACTGAGATTAGCAGGAGCGTTAATGCCTGTTTATACTGTACCAGGCATTAAGCCATTTACTGGCAAAACAGGGGACCCTGCATAAAAGAACAGAGATTTGCTGCCCTCTTAATTAGTCACCGGCAAATTAAAATAAAGCCTAAAAATCGTCCCACCTTCTTGAGTGGCAGTAGATGTGCCAGGAAAGACGGCCAAAGTTCCCGTTATCCCAGGGGAGCGACTTACATGCATGGTCACACTGGCAGAACTTCTCACAGAAGTTCTGAGTCATCACACATGGGCAGGAGCTGTCACATGGGTGCTCAGGATGGTCACATGGCTGGTAGTTGTACACCTGATTGGAGGAGTTGTCTGACAGTCACGGGGATGAGGGGATGCCAGAAAGAAGACAAAAACACGGGAAACTGAATCTACTGCAACATATGCCGCAAAAAAATTGTGCATCATACAAATGCAGTTTATGTCAAACACACTGCATGCAGTTAAAAGAAAAAATATATAAAAAGGAAAAAAGAAACTTGAACAGACCTTTTTTGAGCTGAATCTTTGCCCACAACCTAAAAAAGTGGAGATTTTTTTTAGCTGAGGAAACACTAAATGAAACTGTAACATAAAATATGATGTACATTGGATTCATAGATACACAACAAACAATAAGACACAATAAGAACTGATACACAGTGTATAGACGGTATACAAACGGAAAGAATTCAAATTCACAATCAAAAGTTCCAGGAAATGCTTGGTAATACTGATTATTTTTCTTTTGTTTTCACAATATTAATTGAATTCTACAATGGTATAGATTGTCCTTTTAGTTATGCCATCCATATATACAGAATCATTCTATATTTCAATATTCTCAAAATGCCAGGCCAGCTGGATCACGTTTGCCGGGAAGCCACCAACACCGCAGTTAGTCGGCGGCTGCCGGAAGACCTGCCTGTGCTTCCGTTTCTTTTTCTGGGGGGAGATTCTGCCGTCTTCTACAGGTAGGCGATGGATCAGCACCTCCTTCACGGCAAAGTCGTAGACCTGGGGAACAAGAGCAGAGGAGCTTTGCTCAGAAAGACTGTTTTTGTTGTTTTTGTCGTCTGGATTTTTTCTTCTGCGCATCACTTGCAAATGTCTTTGTGTTTGTCTGCCACAGGTCACGTCTCCTATTGTCATTTAAAAAGGGGAAAAAAGAGAAATATTGGTGGCAATTCAACAAAGTGGCCGCAAGCTAGAGCCTCTGGGGCCGTTCTCATGTGAAGGATGAAGTGCGTTGGAGAACTATTCTATTCTATCCATCATCCAACCCACTTATCCTACTGGGTCGCGGGGGATCTGGAGCCTATCCCGGAAGCAATGGGCACAAGGCAGGGAACAACCCTGGACAGGGGACCAGTCCATCGCAGGGCACACTCACACACCCTTCACTCACACATGCACACCTAAGGGCAATTTAGTAACACCAATTAGCCTCAGCATGTTTTTGGACTGTGGGGGGAAACCAGAGGAAACCCCACGACGACACGGGGAGAACATGTGACCCAAGCGGAGACTCGAACCCTGGTCCCAGAGGTGTGAGGCAACAGTGCTAACCACTGCACCACCATGCCGCCCCTATTCTATTCTATTCTATTCTATTCTATCACATCACATCACATCACATCACAGCCTGTCACAAGGGTTAATCCAAAGGGTTCATCCAAAGGTAATGTCCATCCATCCATCCATCCATTTTCTGTAACCGCTTATCCTATTCAGGGTCTCGGGGGGGTCCAGTGCCTATCCCAGGAGCTATGGCCGCAAGGCAGGGAACAGCCCAGGACGGGGTGCCAACCCATCTCCTAAGATAAAGTGATGAGTAAATTTCAGATAAAACGTTAAAATTAATGCCTGAACATCTATTCAATATTCAGTTAAACTGTAGTACTGAATCATTTTTTACTATTAAATGATTAATTCTACTATTACTTTAATTCTACTCTAACTACCATTATTAATTTTTAATTTCCCCCCAGGGGTTAATAAAATGTATCCATTAGACAAAACATTAACATTTAATGAATGTAAGGAGCGTGCGGTAAATTTATCTTGACACAGAGAACTCTAGTGACCTTGTCATTAAAACACCTCAGCTGCAGAAACCGTGCACTCTGACACGCAGCGTAGGCGTCACGCGGCGCATGGAGCCTGACGACGCAGCTGTGCAGCCACTCGGCGCTCGCCAGCCCCGAATGTGAGCAGCATCCCCCCCCCCCCCCCGCAACTCAGCCGACATTCACAAGAGCAGCGTGGGAACAGGAAAGGCAGGAATCGCCACGCGGTGTCAGCCTAGCGCCAGTAGAGCAGAGCGTTATGTTCCATGCATGCTGAGAATAGATCTGGATTGCACCATTTTTTTTTTTTGCCGGGGGTGCGTGTCGTACAAGACAAATACCATTTACAGCGGCCCCCGTCAGAAAAACCACAGAGTTGAATTATGCAAAATAAGAAAAGAGTGATTCTCCATCACTTCATCTTCGTTCCTCCCCAGAGGCTCGTCATTCATGAGGTTCTCAATATTCCACCTTCAGGTGCTGAACAGGAGAACTCAAAGGCTTCTGAGGCTACAAGGGCACGACCAGGATCTCACTGATGTACAGCTGACATTAATAAAGATTCATTAAATATTAACTAATCTTCCTGGATCCAGTGGCAGTGGGCAGGGTTTGATGGCACTCAGCAGCGAATCTAGGATGTGACCCTAAGGGCGGCTCAGTCCCCAGTAGGGTCGCCACTTTCAATCACTATAAAATCTTGATGAAATGTATATGTAATAAGGGGCAGATTTCAAATAGATTTACAAAAATTCAGAGGGACTGAGAGTGGCTGCAGTTCCCCTGAAAAGGGTCTGGAATCGTCTACGGTGGAACGTAAACATTTTCGCTATTAGCCAACTGGGCTATTTCGGTAAAAAAATGCAGTTGGACATGCTGGCTACTGATCACTTTACTATACTTGGCCTCATTCTAAATTACTTGCCTCAGGTGAGTGAAGCTTAATTTCCAGCCCTGCCTGCGTCCTTGAAGTTCCTCTGGCACACAGGCAGGCTGCTGCTTTGACATCTAAATACTCACCAGTTAGAAAGCTTAGGGTGCCTGTGTGAGTGAGTGAGTGAATGGTGTGTGAGTGAGTGAATGATGTGTGAGTGAATGGTGTGTGAGTGAGTGAATGGTGTGTGAGTGAGTGAATGATGTGTGAGTGAATGGTGTGTGAGTGAGTGAGTGAATGGTGTGTGAGTGAGTGAGTGAGTGTGTGAGTGAGTGAGTGAATGGTGTGTGAGTGAGTGAGTGAGTGAGTGAGTGTGTGAGTGAGTGAGTGTGTGAGTGAATGGTGTGTGAATGAGTGAGTGAGTGGATGGTGTGTGAGTGTGTGAGTGAGTGAGTGTGTGAGTGAGTGAGTGAATGGTGTGTGAGTGAGTGGATGGTGTGTGAGTGAGTGAGTGAGTGAATGGTGTGTGAGTGAGTGAGTGAGTGAGTGTGTGAGTGAGTGAATGGTGTGTGAGTGAGTGAGTGGATGGTGTGTGAGTGAGTGAGTGAGTGAGTGAGTGAATGGTGTGTGAGTGAGTGAGTGAGTGAGTGAGTGAATGGTGTGTGAGTGAGTGAGTGAGTGAGTGAGTGAGTGAATGGTGTGTGAGTGAGTGAGTGAGTGAGTGTGTGAGTGAGTGAGTGAATGGTGAGTGAGTGAGTGAGTGGATGGTGTGTGAGTGAATGGTGTGTGAGTGAGTGAGTTAATGGTGTGTGAGTGAGTGAGTGAGTGAGTGGTGTGTGAGTGAGTGAGTGAGTGTGTGAGTGAGTGAATGGTGAGTGAGTGAGTGAGTGGATGGTGTGTGAGTGAGTGAGTTAATGGTGTGTGAGTGAGTGATGGTGAGTGAATGGTGTGTGAGTGAGTGAGTGAGTGAATGGTGTGTGAGTGAGTGATGGTGAGTGAATGGTGTGTGAGTGAGTGATGGTGAGTGAATGGTGTGTGAGTGAGTGATGGTGAGTGAATGGTGTGTGAGTGAGTGAGTGAGTTAATGGTGTGTGAGTGAGTGATGGTGAGTGAATGGTGAGTGAGTGAATGGTGTGTGAGTGAGTGAGTTAATGGTGTGTGAGTGAGTGATGGTGAGTGAATGGTGAGTGAGTGTGCCCTGTGATGGGTCGGCGTCCCTCCCTGGGTTGTTCCCCTGCTTTGCACCCGTAGCCTCTGGGATAGACTCTGGACCCACAGTGATCATGAATAGGATAAGTGGTTACAGAAAATTGTAGGTGGAGGGGATTCTTAGGTGCTGAATTATACGTATGAGCTACCTGCTTTGCATTGGTGGAACTGAATGGTAAATGTGACCTTGTACTGGATGGTCAGCAGTGAAGCATAAACAGACTAATGAATGAATTAAATGTATATGAATGTGAAACCACATGAACATACAGGTGTATTTTATATTTAATAAATAAATTTATATACCTATACACACACACACACACACACATTCTTTCATAAACAGCATGCAGTTTAATTTGCTGGATAAATAAAACGATTAATAAAAGTAAACCAAATATGTGAAAAAGAAGCAATCTGCCCTCTTAAAAATCTTTTTTTTCTGACGCTCACACCCACTGGTGTAGAATCCGTGCAAGGGCACTCTCCGTGGGAACCTACCTGTTTGCAGGTCTTTGTGCCGATGAGACGTGCGATTGAGCAGAAGTTGTTGAAGTAAGTCCCATGCAGCACCCGGAAGAGTGATTCCTCTGCTCCACTCCAGCCTGACCCCAGATCTGCCTCCCCCACTGGCTCCTCCCTTGACTCCTCCTTCGGCTCCTCCCCATGCTCCTCCCCCACATCCCCAGCCAGCTGCATCCTGGAGGGCGTTTGGCACCGCGAGTTCTCCTCTGCGATAAACAGCCACAGCCAGCATGAGTGTCCCTCTGAATAATCACAGACTGAAACAACAACTTGCGAGGTCTAAATTGAAGAGCGAATCGCCAAAACTCACTCAGTCCACAAGACAGGTTTTGAGAAAATCGCTGTGTATTCAGTGAGTTCTAGAAATCTTAAGAAAGTTCTTTGTTGAACTACGTGAGGACTGAGTGAAGTTTTGGTTCCCAGTACTGTAACATAGGACGAGGAAGGCAGACTTTAGGACACTGGCGGTCTCATCTCAGAAACAACAACAAATTTGCTCTTCAGTTACTTGACATGGATTAAGGTTCTTATATATGCCATTTGCCACGACAATGTCAATGGCTTTCTGGATCTTCCTTATCAAGGTGGAGCCAGCAGAATGGAGGACCTACCTGAAGAGCTGGTGGTCTCATGGTCACTTTCGGTCTCCTTCCCTTCCCCGGCAGAAACAGATGGGCCAGGACAGCTGGAGCTGGCTGGCCGGGTCTGTTTGCGTCGACGCCGTGATCGCTGGGACTTTAGCATGTTCTGATCTACAAACTCTCTTGCCCCTTTCTTTGGATGGGACAAGAAGGGAGAAGCTGGGGAATTTGCGAGTGATGAACCCAACCTCCACTCCACAAGCACGCGGATTAGCCATGAGGAGGGTTTCCTGTGATACCCTGAGCTCCTCCCCATACAATTCAGTCCAATTAATTAGCGCTGGCCAAATGAAGGTTCATGAACAACTTGCTGTTTTTTTCTGACTCCACTAGATGGTGTTCTCTGTTCAAGAAAAGAGCTCAAAGCCTACCCCAAAGTAAGCCAAGAGCGCCATCTAGTGGGTCAAAAAAATATAGCAAATGGTTCATTACGTTTCATTTGGATATCACTACTATCAATCCTCCTACATTGTCTCCACACTCAACAAAAGACTGACACAATTTGGAACATGCTGGCAGCCACAGATAGAACACCAGCTATGTTCTCCAGCTCTCACCTGCAGTAAAAAGCAGTGCGCGCCACAGGGCTCCGTCTCAATGTGCATCTCCTTGCTCTTCCTCCGGTACATGTTCGGGGTTGCATGGAAAGCTGGACAGAAGGACGGAGTGGTTAGTGCGGCCTGCGAGAACATGGGACAGTGTCTTGCTTAGGTAGATGCCATGCCATTGAACAATGACAGCAAAGGGACAATAGTTTGCTCTGAGGAAACGGGAAAGACCAGCGGACAGACAAAGTGTCTCGGAAACGGACGGGGGAGGATTACGGTGGAGGAAGCAGTCGTATTTGAAGCAGCGCCTGCAGAACAGGGTGTGGAAGGAGTGGAGGGACTGCTCCCGCTGCACTGACTTGGCGAAGGGTCCGTCCATATTGGGGGTGCACAGAGGAGGTAGCTTAACTGGACTGGGGGGTTCCAGGAGGTCCTTGTATCTGCAGATGGGTGGGGTTTTGAACAGCGACATATCAATGAAAAAGCATCCCGTCATCCATGGATTAGAGCTAATAACCATGGGGAGGATATTTTTTTCGACCAATGAGCTCCAACGATCCATCGGCTTTTATTAACAGCTTAGACAGCAAAGGTCGCAGTGATCTAAAGTCATTTGGCATAAGGGTGCATCTGGGATGGAAGCCAATAAATCAAAAGGCACATACACATGTATAAACGTGCTCAGAGCATCCAATTCCTGAGCAACAATCTCAAAAGTGAGCAGTTCACCTGGACTGGATCTCAATGGGGAGGCCAGGCTGTTAGCTCACACCATCAGCTTGGTGTCCTACAGCTACTTTTTGTGTGGAGTTTGTTTGTCCTCCCTGTGTGGTGTCGATTTCCGTCAGCTACTCCTGTTAACTCCCACAGCCCAAAGATGTAAATAAGTGCACCGTTGTCTCAAAATTGCCCATAGTGTACGAAAGTGTGTTTATGTTGACTGGCATCCCATCCAGGGTACACCCCCTGCCGTGTTCCATATAGATTCTAGGCCAGGGTTCTTCAACTCTGGACCTCGATTCCAAATCCTAGGCCGTGTTTTCAGTTCTCCCAGGTAGTTAGTTTAATAATTACTGATTCTGATTGGTCAGAGGCTTCACACCTGACTGACAGGTAAAGGAAGGCTGGAAGACCAGCAGTGCTCGGACCTCGAGGACCGTGAGTTGAATAACCCTGTTCTAGGCCCTCAAATACAGGCTCTATACTCGATAAGCAGCTGAAAGTGTATGGATGTGTGGAAATAATCCGACATAACCATATGAACCATATGTGTGGAAATAATCCGACATAACCATATGAACAACATGCAGGCTACCTCAATGCAAAACACGCCTCTAGAAGAAGTGTGATGCAAAAATGCTGTTCACTTCAGTACTGTACGGAGCTTTCATAGGCGTTTATTGAGATGAGATCATTGGAACACTTTACTTAGAGCTCTAGTCTATAATGGACTATAGATACCCTCACTAATCATCTGATTGGAGGCATTATATAGCCTCCAATCAGAATGCTTCAATCCATAAAAAAATAATTTAAAAAATCCATTTTAAAAGCCCCACAATATGACCACAACTGGCTCTCACTTACTGTCTCACGCTGTGCTCACACTTACTGTCTCACGCTGTGCTCACACTTACTGTCTCACGCTGTGCTCACACTTACTGTCTCACGCTGTGCTCACACTTACTTTTCTTTAAGCTCCTCGGTGGTGCCCTTGTATGGGAACATAGAAGCAATAGCCATGAATATCTTATCGTGAGGTAGTTTCTTACTGGAGGACGGATCTTTTGCTGCAAAGCCAGAAAAAAAGAGAAACTATGAGACTTCAAGGAATGGATACGAAAACACAGAAACCAGTTTCTTAAAAAGGAGGGAAAAGTTATGCTTCTATTCAGAGTGAACCTGATAGGTACGAAAAACATATGGCGCTTGCTGTACAAGAGACAACACAACCCTTCTCTGTGTTTTCCCATCCTACGCAGAACCGTATGGGTCACGTCTCCCAAAAAAATACCACACCCAACATGGGTTGAACCAGAATGGCCAAGAGGCTCAGGTGTTCACCTCGCCTAACCTTCTGGGTCCCGAGACGTCCAAGTAAGCGTTATGGATGTTGGCATGGTGTCAGAGCTCTAATACATCTGCATTCTTTCTACCGATCAGCCTGCCTGCGCTAGTCTGGGCAGGGAGATCGCACCGCTATCACAGAGATAGCCTGCCAGATGGGCCACTGAACAGCAAACGTTAGGGCCAGACAAAGGACAAAGACCCAGAGTCAAATCTATTAAATTCCCGTAACCTTACAAGCGTGCATGCACCGTGAAAGGGAACTATGACATTTCTGCTGATCTTGGCACTGTCCGGCACGCCGCGAGGACTCTAAAGCGTCATCCCACAGCTCTTCCCACAAATCCCTGGCTGCCTCGGGCTTGCAGAGGCCACTACTGCCAGAAATATGAGCGGGTGTGTTGTGTCATGAGCAAACAAGTTTCCAGGCTGGACCGGACCGGGACTGGGCAGTGCGGTGGGAGGGAAACCAAGGCACTCAAATCGCACTGCAACGTGGCACATGCGGCCCCATCTGGCACTGGCAGGAAGTTCCACTGGAATTAATCTGCGTCACTGTATACTTCGGGTCAAGGGAACAGTGGGAGTGACCTCTAAGTCCACCTATACTTTGAACTCTAAACAATAAATAACCAAACAACTTCAAGGACTTTTCCTTTTTGTGAAATCAGTTCTGCTGGGTCAGGGATGAGTCTGTGCTCATCATATTTAATGCTTTCACACTAAGAACAAGACTCTACCATAGAAGACCTAAGGTTCAGCTTCTGGTTCTGCTAGCTCTGGGATCTCCTACCATCTGCCAGGCCTCGCTTCTTCTTCCTGACAGGGCCCAGTGGTTCTGCCTTGGTGTCCTCCACCCCGTTGCCGACACTCCTCCTCACCACCTTGGCTTCCTCCACCTTCGGCTCAGTGCTTTCCTGTCCCTCCTCCTCGTCCTCCTCCCGGTCCGAGTATTGGCTCAGAGCCTCCACTAGCTCCTTGAAGACTTCGTCGTTGATGAAGCCACCCTCTGGGACATAATGCAAACACCACAGCGAGCTGACTGACCGCGACACTCAACATACCGCTGGTAAAGAAAGCCAGGACCAGCTCTTGGCAGACCTGCACAACATCCATCCGTCCTCCCAATACACTAAAACTGCTGCTAAAGCCTCTCAATACCTTACCAGGGGAAATTCTGACACCCTCGGCAACTATTTCCACACAAAGCAGGCAATATTCCTACAGATGGTGAGCTCATTCTGGCTGCTACCCAAAATCATAAAGAACAATATTCTGAGCCAACATGTCTGCCCTCAAACGACTGGGACTACCCTGGATGCTAAACAACGGATGCTAAATCCTCTTCACTCCCACCTCGGTCCCCGTGCACGCCATCATAGTTGTCGATGAGTTCCTCCAGAAAGGCCTCATCCTGCTCCAGAACCTCATCCCCCATGTAGGGAATATTGTGCAAGAATGTCTCATCCTCCACCTGTGAGAGAAACAATGGTGACAGTTTTACTACTTGTATGAAACAAGGGCAAACTCTTCACAGAAATTTAATCCAGGGTCCCTACCTTCAAATGGAACCTCAAGATTTATTAAGATGTTATTATTGTGCTGATCGACCTGTATTAACTATAGAATTTGACCAACATTTGACCAATGTCCACAAGCTCATTCTCTAATAAAGTTGTTCTCTATGAGGATAATGCTAATGAAACAGCATAATGAGCTAATTGTTTTGTTGACCGCTGCTGTGTAGGGCTGCGTATTGGCAAGAATCTGACAATACAATGCATATCATGACACAGGGGTTACGATTCTAAGTTAGTAAAGCTAATCTTGATAATGCTAATGTTAACAGTGCGCTCTTACTAGTAACATTGTTACGATGGAGTGGAAAAGTCAAAGGGCTGTTGGTTATAACACTGCCACCTAGTGGTTGGGGGTCAAAATGCAACACAAAATGAACCACTGTTACAAATCTTTGCACGTAAACAATTAATTAAAAATCGATACATTGCTTGCATCGAGAGTCGATGCAGTATCACAAAACGATATATCGCAATACTCAAATGTAGTGATATTATCTCACACCGCTGATGTAACGCACCATGAAATTCTGCTGCAGAGGGGACCAGGAGTACATGAAGGGGATACCAGCCACAGTGCTGAGGGTCTTCATCACGGTGGTCTGGTTCTGGAAGGTAGGGAAACCAAACTCCACCACGCACTACAGTACGGGATGGAAGGGGGGGGGGGGGGGGGGGGGGTAGGATTGACAAGCACTTTCTATGAAGGCGGAAAAACAAAAACAACAGGCAAAACACAGGCTGGAAAATAATTCTGCTAATGCAGGTGAGAGAAATGGGGGGGGGCTATCACTTAACACATTACCATCACATCTTAGAAGATGGACGTCAGACTGCATCATTCCTAACAACAAAGCTATTACACTGTATTTTCTAGAAGGGCAGCTGACACATCACTCCAGGAAATATTCAGCCGACACATCACTCCAGGAAACATTCAGCCGACACATCACTCCAGGAAACATTCAGCCGACACATCACTCCAGGAAATATTCAGCCGACACATCACTCCAGGAAGTATTCAGCCGACACATCACTCCAGGAAGTATTCAGCCGACACATCACTCCAGGAAGTACATCACGCTCATGCCGTTTCTGTGCTTGGGAGGAAACCAGCAGCAAATACAGGATGAGCCACTAAGGGAACCAGGTCGCTTGGGCTCTACCTTCTTGCTGTGAAGGGATCCGACGGAGGGGGAAGAGAACGGGATAGACTGCACCCGGAGCGTGGACCACTCCTTGTTCAGAAGGTCTGTCCTTCCATTGATCTTCTTTCGGTTGGACATAAAGAGCGACTTGGAGGAGAGATGTAGGTATTAGAGTAGACCAGCTCCCCGCTAGCCCCCGCTATTTATTTATTGTACACTTCATTTCTAATTTTTTACTTTTAATTTCTAATTTTTATTTTGTAATTTAAGTATATGACTGAGTAATTTTTGTGTCTTTGTCTTTCTATTTACTGCTATAATGCCCAAATTTCCCTCCTGGGAATAATCAATCAATCAATCTGTCTGTCCTTTAACTATTTCTTAAATATGTGCCATAGCTGTGCATGTTTTTTCCCAAGCAATATTTAAGGACAATGTTTTATTTCACAAATGCATAAGGGACTAGCATCCCATCAGACCCTTACCTTGACTTCCTCCGCTTTGCGGAAACGCTTCAACTGCTGGAGACGCATGTATTCTGACTTAACCCTTTTCCTCCATTCCATCAGGCTTCGGACCGGCCTACTGGGCTGGGCCGCCGGGGTCTCCTCCATGGCCCTGTACCACACCACAGTGAAAACTAGCTGTGGTTTAATCCGTGGATGCATCTTTTACACCAAGGATGAATGCAGGGATTCACCAACACGTTTCTGAAAAGGGAACCTGACTTTGAAGACTTATAAATAACGCTACTGTGCAGAGCTGACAAACTTTTCCGTAAACCCAGCGGCATTATTTACATTAAAGCTGATTTCTTTTCCGAATTAATGCTGTTCCTACAGATGCCACATGCAGTCACATAACGTCATTTTTTCTACGTCACTTATTCAACGCTTTTGCGACTGACCGCCCCCTGCTGCTTGAAAAGCGGCATCGTGTCCCTGCATTTTAATGGGTCCTTTAAAAAAAAAAAGAAAAAGAAAAACAACAGTACAGCAACATCCTGGTCAGCCGAGAACATGTCACACGCATGCGATCGGGAGACATTCCACCCAGAAGGCAATCGAGCGATGTAAAAAAATAAATAATTTGGTGGTGAAAAACCACCAATTTCCCCAGTGCATTACAATGCCCGTTCAAATGGCAGATCGGGGTAACCAAGTTGGAAAAACACGTTTTGTTCACAACGTTGTGCAGTGGAAGTGGGCGTGTCTCTTCGCTCAGCTATAGGAAATCATTACACAGAAGTGCGTAGCACACTTTTACAGATGACTTAGCCCATATAACACATTGTCCTATTCCAAATAAGCACACATACTCCTCAAGGTTAAACATGCGAAAAATGACGGCGACTCGTAAAGGGCAGATTTAGGCAAATACGGACGGCTTATGCAATGTATCGGGAGACTTACCGTCACTTGGACTATTTGAAGAAGGCTAGAGAAAACGTAAAGCACCGATTCTAAGCAAATCAGACACACGATCCTACGGTTTAAAATAGCACTTCGGGTCCTTTTTCTCTTATAAAATCAAAGGTGATGCAGGATCCCCATGCGAGTCGAAATTTGACACATCGTGTCGCAGTTGCAAATACATGGAAAACAGCCGAGTCCTGCCTCCTTAACCAGCAGCTACTGCTGCCGCGGAGACGCGTCGGGAAAAAATGCGCTTCAGCGGCACTGAGAAGCGGGATCGATCACTCGGCTACGGGCTCGGAGGAAGCATTCGGGCCGCCGAAGCTGGGGACGGCCGGGAGCGCGGTGCTGGCCGCCAGCACGCCGAGATCGTGGCCGTGCAGCTCGGAGGGTAGCTGCGCACTTTGCTCGCTCGGCCGGAGGAGTGGTGACGTCTTCATCGCGATCACACGCCGCGGCTGGTATAAGGGCTAAAACGTGCGTGTCTATCAAAGATACACAAAACACTGGGCGGTGGTAAAAAGCCCCAATACGGAATAAAATCGCTTTAGCACCGTTACCCGTCACTGATTCGCATTCATATTCGCACGCCGGCCAGCCGCGGATTCGTGAGCCGAATTAATGCTGATATATAGTCAATAGCAGCCGTGTAAAAAGATCTTAAATGACTTAAAGAACTTAAATGGCTTCAGACTGGGTGGTCAGTCTGTAGTAGTAAAGCAATAAACAGTCGCATAAGGTGTGGAGTGGGAATAAGCAATGAAAAGGTGCAATGCTGATTGCTGCGGAAGCTGGTAACAAGAAGACGGCAAATATTTAATTTTGGCAATATGCAGAATTACGAATTCGGAGTTATAGGCACTGTGAATATAACCATAGCCTGCAGGAATTTAAATACCACAAAGGGTGGTGCAACATAGTATTAACTAGGCAATTATAATCCGAAATGTATTTATTTGTTTTTTATTATTATTATTATTATTGCAATTGTCATTTAATAAATTGTACGACAGCTTTAACACTCATCTCAACCAGCTACCGATTATAATGTTAACTTTTTGGTATTTATTGCATTTCTGTAATGCCTTAATGGTCATTTTAATTTAATTGGTGAGGAATTTTTGTTGAAATTGTAAGCCACTATAAACGACCTATTTCTTTAAGCCGTAACTGTATACATTCTCTTCCTTCAAACACACTTCGTTGTTTTTACTTGGGCCGGTTGCGTTGTCATTTCCAGCATTTACAGAGCGCAGATGTCACCGCCGTCCCCGATGTTTGTGCCGTTTTGGACCATATTCACACAACTTAGACTGTGCACTGTCGTTTTGTTTAGCCCAGAGATATGTAATACCCGTAACATCACAGACTCACAGCATATACATTAACTGGAGGAAAGTCGGTTTTATTGGCACCTTCGTGATTTATCGTGAAAGCAAACGGAACAACGTGCAAACAAATTGCGTTGTTCTCGAATGTAAACGGGCAAACAACACAATGAAAGCCATGCAATTGCTTTAAATATACATTTTTTTCTCAACCACACAGTGGAATCCCTTTATACTCGATACAGTCAGTTACCGGTGAGTAGCGGGGCGTGTGTCCCAACTGGGACCCCACACCCGAAACATCCCAGCCATTTGTGACGTCCGGGGCAAAGTTAACTTTCCTGCCAAGTTAGCGCCCTAGGCGCCCGCCTGTGTCCCCTATGGGATTGACCGGGTCGGTTTACAATCATATTTTTAAAAAAAAACCAATGTAAACATATGACAGATTTTTGCTGTAATTTTGTACCATAACTTTGAATTTGGTTAAGTTTTGTACCTGTGGTAAGGGTTGTATAGCCTGTAGGCCTATTAGAAGTTTTCAAAAATACCGTTACTAATTTTTCAAGTTTGCATTATTATTATTACAAACGTTTTGAAAACAGTGCTTAGTTTTTGGAATTGTGTTCACTGTTTTCAACTCGGGATTTCGGAAATGGAAAATAGCAGCTGAACAAAAGGGGGCGCTAGAGTCCACACCACATTTTTGTTTCTAATATAAATCTTTTTTATAAGTTAAATTCCTTCGTGCTTTACAGCGGAGTATTGCAAATAAAAATAAAACAGGTACAATTTAGTCACGTTTTGAAGGGTCTAAATAACAAAGATTATAATGCATTTAATTAGCAAAATCTATAATAATTCCAGTAAGCTTAAAGTTTGCTGAAACTTGTCTGATTTTCCCCCCTGAGGAATGAACAGGCCGTTGTTTAATATTTGTACAGCTGTACTGTTTACATGAAACATGACTTCAGCAGCTTTCTCAACAACACATGTACTTCAAAAGAATAGATCCTTATTGATAAAAAAAATAAATTTAATTATAATAGTAAAAGTGCAATTAGAATTGTAATAGCAACAGGTGTCCATGGAAGAACATTATGATATAGACCTGAGTCACACAATAATTATATGATTTCATACGTAATTTGCGGGGTCATTTAATAGGTCTAACTGGCGATTGCGGATATGTTTGTTGAAACTTCACTGTTTAAGTATCTGTCAATGGATAGTGATCGATAGCGGTAACATTTGCATTTGAGACAATCGGATCCCAGGCCGGAAAGCTATTGTAGAGTAGGAAACTTTCTGAAAATGTTTCTAAAATGTCTAACCCTTTAATTATCCGCTTTGGATGTTTAAACAAATCATACAAACATCTTCTGTGTAGCAGCGGAGATGTGACATGACTGCTGTGGTGTATTACAATATATTGTATTTCAATTAGGAACAGATACTCCAATTGTATTATATTCTGTCGATTTCACGTTAGGTATCGTTAAGTAGAGGTGTTATATTCTCCTTGGGTTTTGCCATTTCATAGTGTTTATCGTTTACCATTACATGCGTTCACTGGCTCTCTTAGAATTACGTGATAACTGAGCTGGCTGACCAGCTCAGCAGACCAATATAGCTAGTTTACTTCTACAAGAATGCATGTTAAAGTAAAACTAGTTTGAAAGTCTGATGGAAATCCAAGGGCATCTTACGTGAACATTTTAAAACATGAACACACGAAATAACAATAATGCAGGAAACAAGAACTTAAGCCATTAAATATTTATGGATGAATTTTTCAAATACGCAAGAAATCCGAATCGCCTAAGATTGCCTGCTTCCTTGTATATAATCAATGTCATTTCCTATGAAGAACGCTACAGAGAAAAAGGTGGTCGACGTGACTGATGCGCGGATTGTGGTAAACATGTTTGTATTCAGCAGCTTCCCCCAGGGCTGACTGGTGAAACTAAATGTGGAAGCAATTTGATCAACAGAATAACTTTGGCTGTTGGAGGCTGAGACGTACCGCTTCCATCATGCTCTCTCTTTACGGGAAAGCCGGCTGGCCTTCGTTGGCGTCAGGATACTGTGTGCGTCATTTGCTGGGAAGGCCAATTCTGCAGAACGCCGCAGAGGGGAAAGACTTGTCATCAGGAAATCGTGCTACACAAAGGTTTTTTTTTTCTTTTTTGTCAAATGCTAGTCGTGCGGTCTGCTTTCTGTTATGTTACAGTTGTCTTTGCCCCTCCCTGCCAGCTACAAAACGTCTCAGACTCAATATATCAGGCATACATTGTTAAAGAACTCTTCCTGCTTCATTCGTGCAATATAAAATTCAAGATTAAGTTAAATCTTAGGAAATAATACGAAGTCTAACACAAAACCCTTGTACAGTGACTGTGCACATTTTATTACGTGTATTATGCATGTTACATGTATAGTAAATTATGAATCTTTATCCAAGATACTAAGCTTTAAAGTTTGCCAAGTTCAAGGTCATAAGGCCACACATTAGAACTTCAAAGGTTGTGACTGACTTATGTAGGGTGATCGCTGTCATAAGACCACTGACACCTATGCCTCCAGACCCTTTGAAGTGGAACTTTAAAGTACGTGTAGAATTACACTCAACATCAGTGTTTATATATATATATACACACAAAATATATATAATAATATATTTATATTATATCTGACAGGACAGTCTCGCTACGATTAATGTCAGAGGATGAAAAAGGGTATAAAGTGCACTTTTTAAAATTCAGATTTATAAAAAGGCCACTCTCACCCAGGAAGGGTGCGAGTGTAGAAGAGCAGAGAAACTGATCAGAGCATTGAGATCCTGAGGGATCTGGAGGTGGAGATGCTGCACAGATCAGCTCATATCGAATGGAGACAGATGAGTGGTTTGGGTAGTTTAAGGATAGTACTTGGATGGATCCCAAGGGGATGTTCCAGGTATATCCTACTGGATTGGGGCCTCGGGGGAAAATATCTTCCAGCTGGCTTAGAAGCGGCTTCGGAACAGAGAAATGTGCGAGTGTCTTATGCAAGATGAGAATTGGCTGTCTCTCTGTATGTGTCACGTCTGATGGGGGAGGCGCAACCCAGAGGCAACGTCAGGCTGAACTAACGAAGTGGAATACGGCAATCAGAAGACAAAGGATCACCAGGGTTCTAAAACGCAGAACCGGGAGGAATGACAAAACCGGAGCAGGGAGAACCGGAATTTGGCACGAAAGGGAGACTCTGGGAGCAGAAAACAGCAATAACAGCAACGATGACCGAGCTGGGGAACAGAGTGAGGGCGGGCACACACACACACTACTTACCACTGTTACCAGGGACTAACAAAGGCAGGTGTGGGTGATTGTAACGTTGGACTGAGAATAATTAGGTGGGATGGCCAGCACCCTCTACTGGTCAAACATGGACGTGGCGGAGGCAGATCGTGACAGTAGATACCAGAAAGTAAAAACTAAAATTGACCCAGGTTTGATTTAATGTCAGGATGCTTGATTTTGATAAAGACACAAGAAATATCAAATCATAATCTTTAACAGTTTTGGTATATACGTGTTGGGGTTCTCACTGACCTGGTCAATGGGGATTTCACTTTCATTTCCACAGCAGATTTAGCACCATTGCTTGTGGGATTTCCCTACAAAGATGGCAAGGGGGTGCAGTGGTTAGCATTGATTCCCCACACCCCGGGGTCCTGGGCTCAGATCTCTGCACGGGTTCTATGTGTGTGGAGTTTGCATGTTCTCCCTGTGTTGTCATGGGGTTTCCTCCAGGTACTCTGGTTCCCACAGTGCACAAACACGCTGATGTTGCCCTTCGGTGTATGTGTGTGAGTGTGTCCTGCAATGGGTTGGTGTCCCATCCTGGGCTGTTCCCTGCCTTGTACCCATACGTTCTAGGCTACCTGAGAACCTGAATCGGACAAGAGGTTACTGAAAATGGATGTCCTGAAAACCTTTTCGAGCTTTATTTTGGTATGTAGTTTAGCTGGGCTTTTTGTAGGCTTCTGTGAGAGAATGAGAGTAAAATTGACCAGTACTGCAGCTGAAGAATCATTGCGTTTCAATTTATAATTCCAGTGTGTTGTTTGGCAACAATGCACAGCTTGGAAAAAAAGGAAGAAATATCCTTGATCTTTGTAAAAAAAAAAATTATTTCAATGTCATGTGACATTTACGGTCAGAGAAATAATAAGCTGAATCTGAGGTGTTCTGGGCCCAGTTTTATCAGTTTCTTACCTGCCGGCACCTACTCTCAGAAAAATTCATCAATAGTCTGCTTACAAGGCAAGCAGGGGGCGCTAATGGTTCCACCAAAGAATTAAAACCAGTAAAGGGTGTAAATTTGAGAGTCCAGAATACAAAGGCAAATGAAATAACAAAGCGTTTTTCATAATGACCACAGTAGGGAAGAGCAGGTATAGCTAAATACAGAGAAAGTAGCCAAGTTAGAAAAATGACTCGCAGTGAAAGGATGCCAGTGGGGTTAGGGTTTAATCTGTGGGAAGCCAGGTAGCATAAAAAGTAACTGGCAAATCTGAGCAACTGAGTGCCAGTTATTAGGCTGTGAATCGAAGGAGGCTACAAACGATGGTTTGGATATCAATATACGAATGAAAGCAGTGAATGCAGGTTGAAATTGCAGACAATGAGACAAATAAACAAAATATTCAGAACAATTTCCAGTTAGCATTGTTATAGAAGGAGCAAAGGATTTCAAAATGAATGTAATGCTTAGTAATTCAAAAGCAATATCAGCATTTTAAAAGCTTTCTATACAAATTCTCCAGCCAACAGGTTTCATTTTAAACAGGGACAAAGATTTTTTCCCTACATAGTTGTCCTTAGAAAGAACAGGTGCAAGGCAGGGAATGACCCAGGTCTGGGCGTACACTGCATTCACACCTACTGCCAGTTCAGCAGCATGTTCTTGGACTGTTGGGGGAACTAGAGAACCTAGCAGAAACCCCACGAGGGGAACACATGCAGACTCCATGCACATAGAGCCATGGAGGAGATTCGAACCCTGGCCTGCTTACCCTGGCACCACAATGACACCCCAGGCAAATCTGTACCCTGCATGTATTTTCCGCACATTTCCATGTTCAGCGGTGCGCTGTGCACCCCAGCCGTTACTCCTCACTAAACCAGGGCTGCCGAAGCTGTCGATTAGTCGGTGGAGGAACGCCGCAAAGTCAATTGTGAGATGATTAGTGGGTAATACTCGCCGTTGGCATGTACTGAGGGGAGTCCAGCCCCCGCACCCCATTCTGGCTCCGCCCCTGCTGAGGGGGGTCTGAAGCTCCAAATTTTTTTTTGATGTTCTGAGGCATGTCTGCACAAGGATCATCAGAGGGGTCATCAGAGAGCGATTCAGCTTTAGCATTTGCATTTTCCTGGGCTATGTTGAGGCATGCCCCCCCCCCCCCCAAAAAAAAGAAAAAAAGACCAGTGTTTTTGAAGATCAATTTGAAGATCAATTACACCATTCACAATGACACCTAACACTAAGATGTTGCTAACCAACGAATAAATGACCTTCTAACAGAACACGCACGGGATAAGTTTAACTTCCTTGGGTTGCTGCCATTCAAACTGTAGGGGGGAACATTACTATTCATTGTTGATATCATAGAAATCTACATGCTGGAAGCAATTAACGTTTTGTTAAATAATACATCTAACATTTTTGTTCTGAGCAGGTTCTGATTGAAGAACGTGGGACTTTTGCAAACATTTTAGGCCATGGTACTGGAAAGGGTTGCATAATTTTAATGTTTACTCAGGTTTTCTAATATGCCTTGTTCTTTAATAGCACTGAAACGGTGACTTATTTTTATAGACGGAGCTCATGAAAGGGGGGGGTATATTTCCCAGCTCTGCTGCTGGCAGCCCATTGTCTATTCATGTTTTTTTTTTCCAGTTGGGGAGTTAATAATTTGCAGTGATTCAGCTGTTAGTCAAATGAATTAAACAGTTCATAGAACCATAAAAACAGTCCAATGGATATGGCCTTTAATTGTGTTATTTATTTATTTATTGCAGCTTTTGTCCCCTGACCGATCTCACTCTATTGTACTACATTGACTTCTCAAAACAAGAATGACTTTCAACACGGCGAGCGTCTCTTTCCCACGTAGCGTGCGGCACCGTTTGAGGACATGTTCTTTGTGTTCTTCCTCTAATCTCCTGTCCACGCCGAGCTCAGACAGACGTCGGTAAAACCATTTTAGTGGAGATCATGATTCCAGTGGCGTTCAGTTGCTGGTGAGGGCTTGTTTGTCATGGGACTGTTTTTATTCCAATTAGAAAAGTTAATTCCAGGAAGTTAGGGTGGCTCAGTGGGTCACCTCACACCTCCAGGGCTGCGGAGTAAAAGCGTGCCCCCACCCTAGTGTGTGGGGAGTTGGGGGTGAGAGCGTTCTCCTCGTGTTGTGTGAGTCTCCTCCTGTGGCCCATGCAGTTAGGCTAATTGCACTGCCCACCAGTGTTGTGCAAGTTCCTGAAAATTAGTAATTAGTCACAGTCACTAGTTCAAGAATTCATTACAAGAAGTTTTATTTGTCACATGCACAGTTATACATACAACATGGAGTGAAATGTAACCCTTAATCACTCCTCAGACTGCGCATTGCTTTAAATTAAATCAGATAACTAAAAACTAAAGATATGCTTAAATCTAACAAATATATCAACAACAAATAAACAATATGTACTACAAATAAACAATATGTACTACAAATGAACAATATGTATTCAAATAATTAAGATACAAAGTGTCATTGTGCTTTGTAGAACAGATGTGCAAATGTCATTCCAGTGGATACATCTGTAGGACAACAATGACAGTATAATACTGCTATGAATTAGCGGTAAATTACAAGCAGAATGTGAGCGAATGGATCTGAATTGAAATACACAATGAAATACACAGCTACTTAATTCAAAAGTAATTTGAAAAAGTAATTTGTAAAAGTCACAATTACTGCATAATTAGTTACTAGGGAAAGTAACTTTTGTGTTGCCTCAAATCTCTTATTAATGCATACATAACTCAGACAGCACACAAATGCCATCAAGTCATTGATTTAAGATCGGAATGTTGTTAAATGATGGCAGTTCATTTAGGCCTATTAACAATACTTAAATTAATATGTACGCTAATGCGTGTTTCAGTGCCATGAAAAGGCAATTGGTTACATTACTCATTATCGCCAAAAGTAGTGGAATTACAGTAATGTGTTACTTTGTAACACTGTTGCCCGCACTGTATGGCTGTGTGTGTACATCATCCTGTCCAGAGGGTGACCCAGTCCTTTCCCCTGTGCTGCCGGGGATAGGCTCAGGGTGACCCTTACCAGAAAAAGCAGCTAAAAGATGAATCAATTTTAGTATTTATTTTAAATGCAAAAATAGTCTCAAGTAATCTTTGCATAAGAGGATCAAAACAAAGCAGTTCCCAAATGACATCCATTCCCTAAGTAGGTCATAACAATAGTAATGTAGTACATAATAACAAATATTATGATACAGTAATAATTAAAGTAACTAGATATAGTGCTAAGGCCACACAATATTGTCACATGCATCACAAAGTAGTGCATTGTAATTAACCCGAATTTGTCTGGGTTTTTGGTCGTCCATTCGTAATTATGAGGTCTCCATAGGTCGGACATACTTAACCTGGGACTGACTGTATGTCTGAGTAGTAAAGTATGAAAATGCAACAAGGAGTTAAGAAAAATAACAGTCAAGTAACAAGCACAGCTTTTCTGGCATAGTAAAAAAAAGCCTGAATCAGCCTTGTTCTGGACTGGCATGGAAGGGGAAACAGGGATTCATTACAGTCCCTTGGGGGTTTGCAGTGAAATCTCAGAGACAAAAGCAGAGAAAGTACAGCTTTGGTCAACTTTTGTTGTTTTTGCTTCAACAGCAGGGTTCAGAAACTCTGACACTTTTGCTTTGGGTTAGGTAATTAAATGTTTTAGATTCAGTTTTAGATTCAGTTACCCCATACAAGTTGACAGCATGTTAGACTAATTTGCTGTTTGTTGAGGTCCAAGATTACAACATAAAATTGAAATGTCATTGTCATGTTTTCAAAGGAACATGATTCAAAGATTAAATATGAAATTAATATCTTGTGCTTCGTGGAGACATTTTGCACACTTGTGGGATGGGTTCTTACACCTAGTGGCCTAACAAATCACATGACACATCACATGACACATCATATGACAGCACATGCAAAGCTTGGCTGTGTCCTAATTCAGGGGCTGCATCCTCCGTAGCACGCGGTCAGCGATGGTGCAGGCTTTGTAGGCTGCGTTCTTCGAAGGTCAGACTGAATGCCACTGTGACGCTTTCGGTCTTCAGATGCAGCCTTAGAAGGGTGTAGCCCCTGAATTCGGACACAGCCCCTGTTTGGCTGCCTGATAGTCTAACTGCTGTGGTCCTCAGTGAAGCACGTTTCCTTCTGCATGTTCAAGCCATGGTAGGCAAGCACTGCAGGCACTGCAGCACTGCACCTTATCGTGGTCAGCATGTCCCGCACTGCACCTTATAGTGGTCAGCATGTCCCACGGTTATTAGAATAGACTGATCTATCCACAATCTATAAGATACCATCAAATTGGGCTTGCGGTCGGAGCAGGAGATATTTCCTGCTTCCCCAGGGTTTGTTTGCATAACAGCTCAGCTCACCGAATGGCTAGAGGCCCATTTGGCACTAAGAAACAAATGCAGTGTTTATGTGTTTATGGGGCACCAAGCTGGTCATTTGTCACTGTTCACTCTGTCTGCTTAAAACTATAATCCTGCAGTGATTGTAACCTATAAGCATTCATGCCTCTGGCTCTGGTCTGCAGTATATTTGTGTCTCAGTGTTTCAGTTAATGACAAATCATGGTCTTTTGCAGAGTAATTTTTAGAAGAATATTACTGTACCATCACTGTTACTTGCTTTATTTATGGTTATATATTGTTCTTCCAAATCTCTTCCCATAACCCAGAAAAATATTTGAGGATTGATTTATTTGTATGAATGAGAGAAGTTCAGGAGAACAATTGTAGGCATATATCACCACCTCATTGAGAAAAGATTTTTTGTGAGGAATCACTAAATAACGTTTTAGGACCCGCTGCAACTTCTGGCATTGAACCTGATACTAATGAATTTACTTCAGTCAGGGGACTTGCCTGGACAGGACCAGTGTTCATGGATCTAGGAAGTAACATTACTGCTGATCTAAGCTTTGACAATAACCAAGTGCAACTTCTTTCACGTTCATTTGACACATAAATCAAAATGCTTAAATATATATGTTAAATCAATTGCAGGAGGGGTAGTATAGATGCAGTGGAGGGTGTTGAATGTTACTATCGTTGATTTCATAGCTTAGTTGAACATCTGCAGAACGAGAAATGAGAAACGTCAATCACGGCAGTGGAAGAATGAATGTATTGGAGGTCAATGGTTGTGTGCACTCTTACGATACTGGAAAAATAATGTTCCACCAGTGAGCCAAGAAACCTGCATGCCTGTATATACCACTAATATACCAAGTACGTGTATATACCATCTATATACCAAATACCTGAATATATCACCTATATACCAATTACCTGTATATACCACCTGTATACCCAGAGACTGTATATGCCACCTAAATACCAAGTGCCTGTACTGTATATACCACCTATATACCAAGTGCTGGTATATACCAAGACTTCCTGTGTTATGCATATAAACACTATTGATTCTTTGGAAATCACAATTACGCTTGCATGAAAACTAAGAACTCATAACAGAGATGATCCTAAAAGAGTTAAGAATGTTTTCTTAAAATCAGTCACTCTAATTGTACACAACAAGAACAGTGAAGGCAGACAATCCAGTTGTCTCGTTTTTTTCTTTGTCAGAATATTTTTCTGTTTTCTGTTCAAATAATCTGGTAGAGAGAGAGGGAAAGTTTGGGGGAGAGGTAATCAACCTTATCTCAGGCTGTCCCATAGTGAAAATCCGCCCATTAGAGGAAACGAGAGCTTCCTGTTGTTTTTATAGAGCTTTCTTTCACAAATGTTGTGATATTTCATCTGTTTTCAGCTCTGGTGAGGGTCAAATGCATTATCCAGAAATGAAAAGGGCTTTTTCGTCTTTGTCTTTTCTTCTAAAGATTCTCACATTTGAATTTTGGGGTAAGTGAATTATTCTTTTAGGAAGCAATTAAAGACTTTTAAGAAGAAAGCTGTTATTGTAACTGAGAATAACTTTTTTTTTTAATGTTCCCTGCCTTGAATGTATTAAAAACTCCCTGGAAATGGTTGTTAACTTTGACTTAGATCCAAGAAGCATCGCTCTTTGGGGACTATACCATTATTTGATACGTGCCGTGCTATGAAACGCACTGTATTCAGATCGGGGGCTAATTCCATTGTCAAAGTGTGACACGTAAAGAGAGACTAGATCTAAATGAAGAAATATACTGTATGGAGGAAGGCTGTTGACCAGCACTGAAACCTGTCAGCATTTTTGTTATTCGCATATAGTATATAGCGGCTGGCATCCTATTCAGGGTGTTTCCCTGCTTTGTGTCCTGCTTTGTGTCCTGTGCTGCCTGGAACAGACTCCGGGGGCCCCTGCGACCTTGATCAGGATAAGCGCTTGAAAGACGGAAAACCATCGTATATGCAGCCCCAGAAACTGTCTGTGTGTTTCTCTAGTGTGAAACAAGAGTCTGTAATTCCTAAAATGTGGGAAGAATCTGATAGCACGGGAATAGACACAACTTGAAAAGAGGAAATTCAAAAAAAAATTTCACAATATCGGTTTTTAGTAGGTGGTGCTGGGGGGGGGGGGGGTTCACATGTTAAAGTTTTAGTTGGAGGCAGCGGCAGTTTAATGAAATTAAAGTTTAAGTTGGTATGCAGCTGATTGACTAAATTATCTTGCACAAATATTCAACAGCTAAGAAAATAAAGGACTTGGTTCAATGGAAATCTAACAAATGAAGCAAACTAATATTCTTCTTCTTCCCCGTGGCTTAGATTCTCTGTGTAGCTTTACTGACTTGCCATTTTCGATGTTATCTGAGTTATTTAGTAATATAGAGAGTCCCCAGGATACAAACCGGTTCCGTTTCAAGAGCAGGTTCGCGAGTCCAAAAGTCCAAAAAAGTTAGCTTAGGCGTGCAGCTGATGGAGCTCCGACTCCCTCCCCTCAACTCCTGTTGAAAAGAAGCATCAGAGATTGGAACCAACTTGCGCACTGTCATGGAATTTGAAATTCCTGCACGATTTTTAATTTTTCAATTATTGAAACAATTTCTAATTTATTCGACACACACATTCACATCTTTGAAAGTTTGCATCTTGGAATTTAATATTTGGAGGATTTTCTGTATGTACAGTATAGAAGTAGTTAGAACTGTTGCCTCACATCACTTGGGCCAAGGTCTACGAACGATGAGTTTGCATGTTCTTCCCATGTCGTTTTTTTTTTTGGGTTCTACACTTTCCCCCCACAGACTAGTTGGAATTGTCAAATTGTCCATAGCTGTGAATGGTGTCTGAGTGTGCCCTGTGATGGGTTGGTGCCCCATCCTGGGTTATTCTCTGCCCTGCACTGACAGGAAAAAAAACAATTTGTACCTTTCAAGGTATAGAAATGGACCATTGTACCATTGGGAGAACTTCATTGTTCCGTGTACCTTGGGGCACAAAACTGTACCAGGGTTGTACCACTTTTCCCTGACAGTGTGTGTTTGTAGCTTCTGGGATAGACTCTGGACCAGCATGACACTGCATAAGACAATCTAGTATAGAAAATGGACAGACATGCACACCCCCCCTCCCCGTATATCATATTTGGGGGAGGTTATGGAGCTTCTGGAGTGCTTGGGATCGCGCCATTTTCAAAGTCAGCAGCCTCTTTCGATCGACTGCTTTGGAGGAGAACATTTGGTCCCCGATGTCCATGTATAAACTTGCAGATTTAGTTACTTTCCCTTCCTTGTTCTTTAAATACATTTGTGGGGGGAAAAAAAGTGACCAGTGATGGATTCAGTTCTGCCAGCATGATGTTTCATGCACCTGTTTCCTGTCTCGGTGTGTCGGCTGCACAGAACCATCTGTAATTTATACGGGGCAAATTTAATGTGAAAGATGCATCACCTCACCCAGCGTTCTTAGCGTAAATGCAGCAGCTTTTGTAGAGATGCAAGACCTCAAGGTCAGGGAAAGAATAGATGGAACAAAAACCGATGAAAGGAACCTGCACTGATTTTCTTATTTCTCACTGCAGTGTTGAACGTGGTGCTGGTGTATGGGGAAGATACACACGTGCTCACGACAGGTAAAGGCTATTTCTCATTTCTTAACATTTTCTTTGGCGAAATTCGTGCAATTCTATTTTATGGACCATAAAGTATCATTTTTATGCATGGCCCTATTTTCCTACAAATATACTTAATGGATTGGGTTCAACGTTTGCTTCTTGCTGAAAAAGACATTTGCGCACTGGAAAGCAAATATGGCTGACTTGTTAATACTTGGTCACATATTCTGAGATTTGACTTAAGGAAACCCTTTCTGTGTTTGTAAACACTTTCCCCCATTAAAGCAATAATTGCATGTCTGGGCTGCAAAATTGTCTTTATCTATGGCTGCCTCTTCCCTTTATCTCCGTGAACCTTATCTCTGCACAGCACTGCTGCATTGCCTAATCGTTATGGTACCTCAGCCAGAGCGAAACGTTGCCCCTCACCAGTGATAGCCCTTGGCCAAAACATCTGTCTGGCAGAAACAGCTTTGGGAGGGGGGAGGGGGGAGGGTAAGTCTGCGTAGAGGTGTGTGGCTTAATCTCTGAGGAACACACACCCTCCTTGTACATCCCCAGGGCTGGAGGTGCAGTGCAAGGGTCAAAAATCAGAGTAGGGGTAAATCTCTGGGGCAAGAAAGGGCTATACTGCCAAAAGGATACCCGTGCTAAACACCAAACACATAAAAAAAACAAAGCAAAACAAATATTATATCAGTCTCTTTTTTGGATGTCAGGAGTTTTTGTTACTGTGCATGTGGTTACAGTTTATTTTCATGGCTTGGTTGCCAGTCTTTTGATTTTATGTGGGTGGGTCTCCTTTAGTTGTGGGTTTTGCATCATTTCTTGCTCGGGGCAGGAGAGAATGGCCTTCAAACAGCTGGTAAGGTCTGATTACATCTATCCTGATGAACAAAAGCGGACTGGCGGCAGAACAGCCCAGAAATTAATACACATCATCTGCAGGAACACCCAAACTTACTCAAGATTACTTTCCGTCAAGAAATCTGCTGGCCTTCATGTTTACTTATGTTTCTTATTTAGCCACAGCTGCTCTCGAGATAAATCACATTCGAGGCTGGGAAGTTTATTGTCTGTGGGAAAAGGGAAAGGGAAGAAGTGTCTTCGCATGTGCGTCTAACCCCAACCCAAATGTGCTTTTTCGGAGAGGGGGCGCCTTCCTGGCCCTGAAACCAAACTACGACGAAATGATCACACGTACGTGGAAAATAAAGTTGTCCAGTCAGCTCTCAAAGTCTAGGACAAACAGGCACGGGGTGAGACATCTGGATAGCCTCTCTGTCTCGTGTTCACCCCACCGAGTTTCCTGTTATGCCTCGCTTCAGCAACAGTAAAAGTTCAGACTCTGTTCAGCCGCCGTAGCTGGAGAAAGCGTACCACCGTTGTGTTCTCTGACATGAGGATAATGCTCTGCTTTCTGGGAATTTTTCTGTCTGTAGCCTTGGGTAAGTTTCTGCAGCGCTGATGTGGCATGTTTGTCTGCGTAAACAGAACAGGCTGGGTGACAGTCCGCTATCAGTTCTAATGACGTTCTGCTAGGTAGGAGGGAAGAAAAAACACGCACATTTTATGTCTGCATTCACTGGAAGCTTAGCCAAGCTGCACTTATGCCTAGTTGCCTTCTTGACAGTTGTGTGCTTGTAATGTGATATTTGCCTGCTTTGGAAATAGTGTTTGCCAAATAAACAACTATAAATGCATTGCTTGCTTCTCTGCATTTGCTTCTGAGGTACTCAGACGTAGTTTGTAACAAAGCAATACTTCTTTGACATGATTGTGTTGGTGAATTGTTACTCTTTATGGCACCTGTGTGAATGGTTACGTGATGGTAAATGGTTTTGATATTTTTCTGTTTTTCGTTTTGCATTCAGCTTCTACAAATGAGACAATGAAAGGTATGGTGCATTACTTTTTGCATGCTCTTCGATGCTGAAAACATGACTGAATTAAATTGGAATCAGTTTGTCTCAATCTCATTGTAGCTACATCAACAGGATTATCATTCCTTAGTGTATTATAGGTATGATGCCATAAAATCTCCAGTTATGAACTAACGTCAATGAAAATATTTTTGATTCATAGTGAAAACCACTGAAATCACCACATCATTGTACCGTGCAGTGATTTTTTGCATTAAATATCTCCTTTTCTGTCTTAGATCCTATCTGTCCGACATGCAACCATGAGTCATGTGACTGGGTTGAATGCTACAAGAATTTTGTTATTTTCAAATGCCTTCCGAGCTTTGAAAAGAGTTTGACGGATTATAATAACCACGAAAGGTGCACATGGGATACAATAAAACGGTGAGTGAATCTTTTGCATCCTCCAACAGATAGTTAGCTATATGCTTTTGAAACAGATGTTTAGCTTTTTCATTGGCGTTGTCATATACATTTGGAATAAGAACATATGTAGGCCTAATTTCTTTACCACGATAGCTGTAGTTAATTGTGTTATATGAGATTATAATGTAAATATATAAATAAAGTACAAGTATAGTAATAAGGATCCTCTTCAGCAGTGGATAGTAAAAGCTGATTTTTTTCAAAAGTCATTAATAGTGAGGGATTGTGCTCTTCGATGATAGGAACTTTGGTCTCATGCGGCGTCATGATATTGGGTATCAGTAAATGTCATGCGGCATCATTATATTGGGTATCAGTAAATCTCATGCGGCATCGTGATATTGGGTATCAGTAAATGTCATGCGGCATCATTATATTGGGTATCAGTAAATCTCATGCGGCATCGTGATATTGGGTATCAGTAAATCTCATGCGTCGTCATTATATTGGGTATCAGTAAATGTCATGCGGCATCATTATATTGGGTATCAGTAAATGTCATGCGCCATCGTGATATTGGGTATCAGTAATTGTCATGCGGCATCATTATATTGGGTATCAGTAAATGTCATGCGGCATCATTATATTGGGTATCAGTAAATGTCATGCGGCATCATTATATTGGGTATCAGTAAATGTCATGCGGCATCGTGATATTGGGTATCAGTAAATGTCATGCGGCATCATTATATTGGGTATCAGTAAATCTCATGCGGCATCGTGATATTGGGTATCAGTAAATCTCATGCGTCGTCATTATATTGGGTATCAGTAAATGTCATGCGGCATCATTATATTGGGTATCAGTAAATGTCATGCGGCATCATTATATTGGGTATCAGTAATTGTCATGCGGCATCATTATATTGGGTATCAGTAAATGTCATGCGGCATCATTATATTGGGTATCAGTAAATGTCATGCGCCATCGTGATATTGGGTATCAGTAATTGTCATGCGGCATCATTATATTGGGTATCAGTAAATGTCATGCGGCATCATTATATTGGGTATCAGTAAATGTCATGCGGCGTCATGATATTGGGTATCAGTAAATGTCATGCGGCGGCATGATATTGGGTATCAGTAAATGTCATGCGGCGTCACAATATTGGGTATCAGTAAATCTCATGCGGTGTCACGATATTGGGTATCAGTAAATCTCATGCGGCGTCACGATATTGGGTATCAGTAAATCTCATGCGGCGTCATGATATTGGGTATCAGTAAATCTCATGCGGCGTCGTGAAATTTGGTATCAGTAAAGTCCTGGTATTCGGAGTCTCTCGCTGATATTCCACACCAACCCTTCTCTTCTGTTACCTCTGCTGCCCCATACAGATCTTACACTGAATTCACCATGTGCACCGAGCTGTACGCCGACTCCCTCAGGGTCCCGTGGCCCAACCAGCTGGTGGAGGACACCTTCGTGTGGATTCACGCCAAGTACTTCCAGGATTGTCTGGTCACTGAATTATACGACCCCCCTCCCAGTATCATCTTCGTCCTAGTGATGACTCCAATCTGCCTCATACCGGTCATGGTTACACTGGTGGTGCTGAAGACCAAAAACGGCGATAGCACCTCCTGATCGCCACAGAACTCAAGCCCCATCCTTCTCGCTACTTCCTTCACTCAGGCAACCATATGGCCCACAGGGAACCAAATTACCATCCCATGAAGTCTTCAGCTACTTCACACATTTTATGTGACCACGGCACAGTCATTCTACTTTTATACTCTGAATGAGCCTTCAGACCTTCTACGTACTGCCTTGAAGTACCCTACGAAAAAAATGTCGTCAGCTCTTTGGCTGAGAGTCACTTCATTACCGTCCACTCTACAGTTAATGGGTTTTATGCAAGCAAGATAACTGCTTTTTCACTTTGAGGTGCAATTCCAACAATAGAACAAAGCCAGGTCTATCAATTGTCCAAAGCGTCAAAAAAAAAAAAAATCCATTAACTATTTTTTTGTTGTGGATACATCATTATGGCTATCGCTCTTGAGCTCAGCCTGGTCTTCCCCTGGCCACAGAAGTGAGTGATGAGATATCGACAAATAGGGGACAGGACAGGATTCTTCAGGTGTCATTCTTGAATGATCTCCCTCAGCCGACATGTGACTGGCCAGTCCTGACTCAGTCACTTAACGACGTATGCTGAAAGCATTAACGAATTGTACACCAAACTAGATGTGATGAACGAGGAGCTTGTCTTGGCTTTTAGATTTGAATTGCTAAATGTTTTTTTTTTCTGATACTGGTGGTAACCCCAAGGACAGCCAAAATATACTTGGAATGTTGCATCAGACAAATGACAAGAGCTGGATGGCTTGCATGTATTTAAGCAACACAAAGATCATTTCATGGTTATGACCCTTTAAGGGATAGTGAACATTTCCGTCGCTACCTGCATTTGAGATTCTTATGACCTGTAACCAGTGCTTAATTTGTGCAGTTCAGAGCAGTTTGCGCTACACCAGCTCAAACTTAAAATTAATAATAGTTCAACTTTGGAACAAATTGGCCTACACATTGAACTAAAGAAATATATATTTATAAAATCAGCTGTGCTGTATTTCTTTGATATACATCCACCTAAATTAGTATGTTTTGCTTTTTTGACTTTTGATTTGAAAGAGAAAAATCACACCACGTGCATGCAGTAAAATCCACTTTTTGGCCCCTAATATAGGCTTAGGTGAGATTATCTTCTGGACCATTAAACTCACCTAAGAGGGTAAGTCATCTTATACTGTGATGGAACTATCAGGTGTAGATGCAGTTGTTTAAGCAGTTAATAGCGCATTACAGTTAAGACTGATTAGTCTAGGTGACGTCATTGAAAGGCAGCGTGCTGCAGCTCCTCATATAACGGTGATCGCAGTTGGTCTCTGGGATACTTATGAGGTCCGACACCTCAGAGTTTACAAACTAAGCACTGCCTGTAACCTTAGCTTCCGCTATGAATTTTTTATAATTCCCCCCCCCCCCCCCCCAAGTATAACTTTGTTAAACAGAAATGCTGGCAGCTTTTCTACTTGTTGTTTAATAAGCGTGACACCTGAGAAGCTGTCAAGTTATTCAGTAAAATCGCGCATATGGGGACCAATGTATATTTTCAAGTGAGCGGTAGAGGACAATAGCAGGAAGATTGCGGTTTCCTGCCTTTGTCTCCGGACCAGTATCCTTCCCCAGGGCTGCAGTACACCAGTGAATACATTCCAGAATATTTATTCAGGCATAATGTTGTACCTTAATGAGCACAAGACTTTTAAGACAATTGGTATTTCTGCCATGTTTTTCAGTTTTTTATTTGTTAGCAAATACTGTTGAAATAAAAACTTATATTAAACAATACTTCACGACTAATTGATTTTATTTCCATTGATTGTATTCTGAATTATGAATTGTTTTAGACAAGCAGGTATAGCAAAAATATTCCATGAATATATTCCCAGTAATGCACAAATTGTATCTAGTTTGCAACTGTGTGCCTCTCATAATGCATCATTTTTTTGAATTATAATACATATTATAATATATACAGTCACACACATATACAGGCACAATCAGTCACGTCATCTGCGACACAGCTGTGCTGGGGGATTGTATTCTTATGGGGACAATTTAAAACATTCTAAAAAAAAAAAAATCCGGCAAGTCAGCTGAAATTGGTTAATTCCATGGTTTCTCTACAGTGTGAAATCTTCAATGGATTAATTAAACTCCGGCTTGTAAACAGTAATATGCTGGCTTAATTAATACTCATTGGCATCTTGCAAAGTAAATGTTTAATAATGGACTCTGTGAATGTTTTGTCTGAAACTATTGTTCTTCCTCTTCGGGAACGTGGGTTTGACTTGGACGGCATTTCGGTGTTGCTTAGGTGATGTCTGGACCTACATACATAAATTAAGGGTAACTATTCCCTCATGTTGGATTCCGGGTTTCCAAGGGAGTAGTGGAGAGGAGGGGCGGAATTTAAGAGAACACTGGGATTCACTTGCAATGACCTCAGCAAGTGCCCCAGCAGGGGGGTGTCCTTCAGCACGCAGGGCTGAAATATGTGCGTATTGTACCGTTGTAATTACGTCCCTTTGTTTTCACAGTGGGCGGCTCTGGGCAGCACCGTCGCCTCGCACCTCTGCTCCCTGCGTGGAGTTGCCACGTTCTCCCCCACTTGGGTGGGTTTCCACTAGCTGATCTGGTTTCCTTGTGCTTCCGTGCTGCCTGGGGTCGGTGCCAAACCTCTAGGTAAGCAGATGGAAGATGGATGTACACTCTCATACTGACAAAAGTAACAGTTGAAACGATAACATTGAAATTAAATATTACAATTACAATAGAAGGCAAACAATAACACCACACTGTACACAATTTAAATATTTCACCTATCATCCCTCTCTCTCTCTTGGATTTTATATATTACATATATAAAATAAATAGCATCCACACACTACAAAATAATTTCTAACACTTTACTTGTGGGCACAAATAATGCAGTAGTACACTGTTAATTAATCTATTAATTAACCAGAAACTAAGTGTTATGTACTGATCCCATATTCGTTCATTAATTGGTCATAACGGTTTATGTATTTCATGCAATTACTATGTTTGTTCATGATTTGCACTTCAGTAGTAACTGACTACTAAGTTACTTGTGCCCTCTCGAGTAAAGTGTTACCAAATAATTTTTTATTTTTTTTCATATTAGACTGATAAAAAATGGTCAGTGTTGCAACTCTAATACGACTAAAATGCTCCGTTGTGCTACAATTTGATGTCCCATAAGATGGCTGTGATGTGTGAGATTTTGTTTGCATACTGGGAGCACTTTTGGTCAAATTTAAGGACGCCAGTAGGAATTAAATACTATAAAGTTACTGTTAGCATTATCATAAGTACATCTGCAGCATGCAGTCTCTCTTGTTTGTGGTTAAGTTTAAGGTTTACAATTATCTTGAGTTTCGCATCAGGGGTCCGCAGTGCTGGTCATGGATGGGCCAGTGAAAATGCAATGTTTCCTGTTACATGATCACCATTAACCATTGCAGTTCAGGAAGTACTTTGCTTAATTGCTTTTTTTTTGCTCTTTTTCATTTTTCAGCCCATGTGTTCTCTGTGAAAGGCTAGCACCCTGTTCAGAGTACCCTGGATGATGGCGGGAGTGAATTTTTAAAACCCAGCCTGCACTTACAATCGCAGGTTTAGAGATCAGCAATTGTACGTATGTATCTGATGCTTTGATTCAAAGTGACTTACAGCAGAGGAAATGGTTACATTGTATTCATGATTCCTGGATTTGCCCCTATTACTTTTGAATTAGAAGCACAGTGCTGCACTTCTGAGCTACAGAAGCTAATGCGCACAAGCCTTTGTGTCGTAAATAAGCTAAAGCTAAACTCATTTAGGTGTGTTTGCGCAAATAATGTTGTCTTCACGTTATTTTGATGATGTTCTCTCTGACAATGTAATCCTTTTTATCCTAATTTGAATTAATCAATAATTACAGTTAATAGCATAGACAGGTACAGTCAAACAGACATTGTTCCATGGAGTTATTGATTTCAAAACACAAAGAATTTAAGTTACGTTTTGTCAATTGTTATATCTAGAATGAAAACCTTCAGTGTGTCTCCCTGAAGGGTAGCTAGTGAAGGGGGGCCACATTAATGTCGGCTCCAGGCTCCATATGTGCCATATCTTGCCGGAGCAGTAGTGCCTACTTCGTGCCGGATCCTGTCGGAACGTCGCTCTGTTTTTTGACTGTCTGCTTTCCAGTACAGATTTGCATGGATTCACAGCTCTCTGCTTAAACAAACAAAAAAAAAAAACAGTAACATAAAATAAAAAAAAAAAAATTAATTAAGTATGTATTGTAACTTATAGACCAATTCTCACGCTATTTCCTGCCCTTTGTTAGATTAGATTTACTTCGATGGCATGTTTTTCGGCACGGCTTCCGGAACCTGCGTCTGCCTCGTTACCTCTCCACTCTCATATAACCTTCACATTCTGGCACCTTCTGACTGGCATCTTAAGCCCTGTGGAGCACCGTGGGGATGGGAAATTACCCTGGATAAAGGTCCAAGGTGATGAGTACTCCTCTAGCAGTACAGCCGCGGTACCTGTCCCCGGCCTCCAGGGCCCCGTTTGACTTCACACCTGGTAGTGCTGAGAGAGACGGGGCCTGGCCCCAGTCTGATGGGCCCCTTCCTGTCCGGCCGGGGTCAGGCCGGGCTCAGGCCCACCCAGCGATTAGCTCATTCTGCATGCGTCACTCCCCGGCCTCATGTCCTGGACACACCCTGGGAGTCACAGCCAAGCTCCCGGATAGGAGGGCTGCCTGCCGCCTGCCAAACCCCATCGCCGCTCTCGGGGGCCCACGGGCATTTCGTGCTGGAGGTTAGAGGGGGGGACCCTGGTTCCTTCTTTTTTTACCAAGCTATCGGGGGAGTAAGTAATTTGCAGCTTTTTTAAAAAAAAGATTAACCTTGATTAACCTTTGGCTATTATTCAACATATATACAGTAAATATACAGTACTGTGCGAAGGTCTTAGACAGTCAAAGGAAATGATGTTTAAATGATCTTTATGCTGGTGTAAAATGTGATATTATGCCTGACAAAGTGTGTTAGCTTAACCACCTGAAAACCTCTTCTATAGCCACTGCGGTATTTTCCTACTCCAGTTCCATCCAGTGTTTTAGTTTGTGTTTATATTAATCATCTCTGTGTGCATGTATATGAAACTTTTTGTCTGATTTGCTGCTATCTTGGCCAGGACGTCCTTGATGAAGAGATACTGTATCTCAGTGGAACTTTCCTGGTAAAATAAAGGATAAATAAATTAAATTAAAAAAACAATGTATTATTTGACCAGACCGGCTTGGTATCTTGTATGGATTATCAATATCTGTTGGATTTTTTTAACTAATTAAATTCATTAATGAAGTGAGCTGGTGGTGAGATGTAATAAATACACAGAATGGCTGGGGTCTCCCTGAGGAGGGGTTTGGGAACTGAAGCGGTTCATCTAGGTATCCAACAAGGAATCAGTAAACTGTTTAGTGAACAGAGGAAATTCTTATTTCTTATTCGTCGGGTGAGTTTGGTGTGGAAGAACTTGACTGGCCCACACAGAGTCCTGACCTCAACCCCATCAAATACCTTTGGGATGAACTAGAAAGGAGAATGCGAGCCAGGCTTTCATGTCCAACATCAGTGCCTGACCTCACCAATGCAGTTCTGGATGAATGGGCAAACATTCCCACAGACACACTACATAATCTTGTGTAAAGCCTTCCCAGAAGAGGGGCTGCTGTTATAACTGCAAAGATTTAGAATGGGATGTCATGAAAGTTTACGTAGATGTAATGGCCAGGTGTCCCAATACCTTTGTCCATGTAGGCTTTGCGACACAAGTAATCACCTGGGTTTTGGAAGCAGTATTTTGAGAATATATCTTAAAACACATGGACATCTGTGCTGTAACTGGATGGAATGGTTGTGACTGACAAATGGATTAAAATTTTTATTAATAGATTTTATAGACCTGAGGATGAAATAAATGAAATGTTTACGCTAGCAAGCAAAAGGGTCACTATGGTGGAATCAGTTCCAGGACAATTGGTGAACTTTGTTATTTATATAGTGCTTATATGCATTTGACATTTTTTTTGTGTGATTACATTCGTAATTCCATTACGTTTACGAGGACAGTACAAATTGATTCGATTTGTGAATATAACTCTTTAACACTCACCTCTTAAAAAATTGCAGGATATTGACAGCAAGCTACGGATTTAAGCTATCTGCAAGTTTATTTTCATGCGACAGCTTCATTTATGTAATTTGTGCAATTCATGCTGTATCTTCTTCTGGCTACTGAGAAATTGTTGTTTTTAACAACAATTTGCATTTGCATGCTTAAATGGCTTATTGTTCAACAGCCAAACATTTTAGACGGAGTATGTTTCCCCAAGGGTACAACAGATGTTCTCCCTCCGGAGACCATTTGTGTCGGAATTTAGGCTAATAATGATTACACCACCTGGCATCCAATGCAATAATGTTTTGGTTCCCTAATTTTCATTGGCTCGTGTTTCTGTGATGCCAGTCGTGATGGGCTTTACTGGCAGGCTTGCACTGCTGGAAATCTCTAGCAAGATCATTCCACACTGTTCCCCAGGAATTTTTACACGGTGTCCTCGCGTTAATTTGAATACAACGCTATTGTTGTTGTTTTTTTCCCACTGCATTGCAGCTTTGAATTTTCACTCAAAAGATAAATGACCGTTATTTCAAATTTTTTTTTTGATGCAAGAAACTGAAATCTGAAAAATGAAAGAGTGATAATACTGCCACCTACAGGAAATGAAAGGACCGACCATCCATGTATCCATCCATCCATCCTCTAACTCGGTATTTATCTTACAAGTTTGCCATTTTCAGTGGCTTGTGGAGTGTTTGGTAAAGAAAGAAAACACACACACACACAAACATACTCCACAACAGCCTCCCCCCCAACTACTCCCACCCCCCAGGCCGACAAACTACTGTATCCCCCACCCGGGCAACAAATTTGGCTCGTACTTTTTGACTCAACTAATAGCTCAGAGTTGTTATAATCTTATCTAGCTCTGATTTAAAGGAACCCAGGGTTTTAATTTGCACTACACTAGCAGGAAGACTATTCCATACTCTAACTACACGCTGTGTAAAGAAGTGCTTCCTCAAATTCAGTTTAAAATGTTCTTCCGCTAATTTCCACTATTGGTCACGAGTTCTTGTATTTAAACTAATATTAAAGTAGCCATTTGGCTGAACAGCATCCAGACCCGTTAGAATCTTATAGACCTGGATCATGTCCCCCCTTAATCTCCTTTGCTCGAGGCTAACCAGATTCAGCTCAGCTAACCTCTCCTCATAAGACATTCCTCTAAGACCAGGAATCATTCTCGTAGCCCTTCGTCGCACCTTTTCTAAGGCAGCAATGTCCTTTTTAAGGTATGGTGACCAAACCTGCACACAATATTCTAGGTGGGATTTTACCAAGGAATTGTACAATCTTAGCCTCACCCCCTCTGTCTTAAACTCCACACACCTAGAGATGTAACCCAACATCCTACTGGTCTTTTTAATTTCTTGCCCATGCTGGCGAGAGTGGGACATGGAAGCATCAACATCACCAAGAGAAGATGCATCTCAATGTTTTTGTACAAATGACGGATAAAGTATTGTTTCATTTTCGTTTAAAATCTGGGGGTTGCGTGGGGAGGGGTATATATAGCTATCCTCCAGGAAGTTGTAAGCCGTAGGGTGCTAACTGAAGTTCTATCGCCATGCTGTGAGATAAACCTCATGGGTAAACTTCACTGCAACAACTTCAGTCTTCTCATAATCTGTGAGTATTACAGAAATTGAACTGTGCAGAACTTTACAGTACTACTCCTATTACTGGTTACTGGTATGAGTAACATTTGTCAAGTTATTCTACTATTTGAAATAATACTAATAAAACACATATATCACACGTTACTTAGATGCGGTTAGATTTTTGTAAACAGCCTTAGAAATGATTCCAGTACCAATGGACAAAATTTAAGTGAGAGATTACAACATGCCATTTAAAGGTTTGAGTGCTTCTGAAACAGGCAGATGATGTACTGCAGAAAATTAGTATATTGGTACAACTACATTATCAGTCACCACAGGTTTTTACCACTTTTCCATTTATTTCATAGACTGACGGTTTGTTATTCTTATTAAGCATTTGAAAGTTGAGTAAACAACTATAAATGAAAATATAAGTCAAACAAAACACGTTTCCTTGATAACATGGAAAAAGTTTGTAACAGTGCATGTCTGACATCCTATTAACTGTTTATGTGGTGATGACAGAGTCACATTCTTGGCTGCCCTTTAGATTGAAATACACTAGTTAACTGTTTCATCCCTTGAAAGAGCAGTATTTAATGTTCCTTGTAGAAAAGAATGACTTGAATTTTCTCTGCTGTTGTAACTGCTAGAGGAGGTTACTTTGATCAATCAAAGATATGAGATTTTCTTGCTAATAAAGGTACTCAAATGGTGAACATGCTATAAATTTATTTGCTAGCAAAGAATATTGAGTGTACTTTTAGTAAATATTAAATGCGTAGAAATTCTGATTTGTTGTGATCTGCTGAGAAGGATATTACAAGAGGGAAACAGCTGTAACAGATTACTAGCTTTGGCTCAAGTTGATGTATCTGTTTAGACATGCTGCTGATGGAGGGAGGAGACGCACGTGTCTGTTCTGGGCAGGAGAAGTTCTATTAGATCCAATCCGGAGATGTTGGCTGCGTCTCCTCTGAGCACGGGCATAGATTTGGGCATGGGCATGGGCATGGGCATGTCCCTGCCAGTATCATGGCAGCACGGGGTGTGTTTAGGAGGCGGGGGCTTGAGGCTGTTTCGGGTCCTACCAATGCTGGAACCAAACCTACGTCCTAATTTCTGAGTTGTCTAAAAGTTGTGGAGATATGCACAATGTGGCTTTCTTCCATGAAAGACAGTGTAGAGTCTATGACGATATTTTATTTGGAAGTAACACTGTAGCCCCCCCCCCCAGGGACCAATTATTCCCCTACGTCTGTGTGGAGTTGCATGCTTTTCCCTGTTCAGGTGGGTGTCCTCTGGGAATTGTGGCTTCCTCCTGAAGTCCAAAAGCACGTGGTTAGATAATTGGCCGTAGCGGATAATGCTTTTTGGAGACTGAAACCTTGAATCGTTTCTGTCCTCCTAAGGCACTGTTCTGCAGATGTACCCAGCTGCTGTGCTGGAAGACGCGTGCCGGGGAGGAGATGTTCTCCTGCACTGCAGCGTGAAGCAGGAACACGAGATCTACTGGTTCACCTTGGCGGCCCAGACGGCCCGTACCACCAGCATAGCGGTGGTCATGAACAAAGTCAGGAATATGACACGGGGCAGGTACCGGTTCAGCGAGTCTCCGGACAGAACCGTAGCTATGACCATCACCAACGTAACCGCGGGCGACCAGGGCTTCTACCTCTGCATGGGTCGTATCAACGGGAGGATGGTCATAAGCGATGCCACTCAGCTCATCTGCAAAAACGAGAGCGGTACGTGTAACTTAGGATGGAGCTAGAAGATGCATCTCAAGCCACAACTGTACTGAAGCATGAATGGCTTGTTTATTATAAAATGCGATACCTGAACAGAATAGCAGCTATTACTGTAGCTTCGATTTAAAAAATTTTGTTTTTATTTTTATATTGTATTTTCAATTTCTTTTTTGAAATCCAGTTTAGTTTTAGTTTTCAGTGCAGTTCAATTAGTTTTTTATTTTAAAGATATGTTTCTATTTAGTTTTTTATGCATTTACGTTTTAGCAGTTTTGTTTCTAGACACACTGAGAGCTGTTGAGCTATTTTTTGTGTCTTTAGAGAATCCTACCCGAATACACAGTACACATTATGTACTAATGTCCCCAAAATGGCCAATTAATTAATATTATTAATAATTAATAATAATTAACTAATAATAGTCATTAAAGATGAACAAATCATTACTTTAGCAAAATAGTATTTAAAAACAGTAACAGAAAATGTTTGAGGTTTGTTTTTATTCTATTTTAGTTTGTTTCAGAAGCATTTGCTTTACTTTTCGTTTAATCGTAGCTTTTATTTTATTTCCGCATTTCATTTTATTTGTTTACAAAGTTTTTTTCCTATAGTTTTAGTTAATGATAACCCTGCCTCATATATATCTGGGAACTTCCCCGCCAATCTCAGGGTTGCGTATGATAGGCCTGTTTGATGAGATCATTATGCTTTGCATTAATTCAGTCCCTTCAGCAACCTCGGAGCCCTCCTCCAAGACCTTCTCTCTCTGCTGGACGCTGATGGGATGTCTCCTGTTCACCACAGTTTCCACCATATGTGCACACTGTGTTTTCCTAAGGTATAGACTGTGATTTATTCATTCATTACTTGCGTGCTAATTCATGTAACTAGTTCAGGGGTGGCCAATCTTATCCGCAAAGGGCCGGTGTGTATGCGGGTTTTCGCTGCAACTCCCTAATTAGATGACTAATTAGGGGACTGATTGGCTGAAGAGTCCTCACACCTGGGTTTGAACAGCTGACCTACAGGTTGTCCCAAAAACCTACATACACACCGGCCCTTTGTGGATAAGGTTGGCCACCCCTGAACTAGTGCTTACTTAGCTGGACTGCGTAATGGAACTAGATAAGATAAGATAAGTCTTAAGTAATCAGAATGCACGAAGTAGCAGTAATATGTCTTCCATGTTTTGTTCATAGCTGTAAAAAAAGTTGTGTAAATAAAGAAGAGGGTGGGGATGTCCAGACTGCAGGCTCACTGCGATGTTGTATTTGATGGATAGTTATAAAAATGCTATAATATATAACATATATTTTCATCTTGCTTGCAGGTACTTTTAAAAAAAGAAGTATATGCTATTTAAAACTGGATTCATTAAAACCTTTATTTTCTGTTAAAAGTATTCATGAGTCTGTCTTGCCTACAAATGCACCACGACACAAAAGACTTGTAAGTAAATGTGTCTTTTAAGTAGACAGTCGGTAATGTGAAAATATCTGAGACAACTATTTAGTCAAATCCATTGCAACAGCTTAGGTTACACAGGCGCTGTACCTTGTAACATTAATAAGATTTTATAGTATTAATAGGTGCTTTTACCCAAAGTGATGTACATTTGCGAAAGCAGCATCAGCCAATCCCTGCAGCACTTGTGGTTAAGGGCCTTGCTCAAGAAATCACTCTGGCAACCACAGACTTTTGGCTGGTGACATACCACCCCTCATAATAAAAATAAAAATAAACAGTTTTAAGGGTAAGAACAATGAAAAGTCAACTGATTGTTTAATTGTATTCATTTAAACAGAAGAAAGTGAATTCCATTTTTAAACATAAGACTAAACTATTTAGAGTGAACCGGTGTCAATAAGCAGCGAGTGTGTATGTTGAATCTTAGCTACGTTGTCGTCTTCATCTTCCTATTCCTATGAAGGAAACAATAACAGAGCTGCCGGAGTGTGGTTTGTGGTCATCTGTAAACTCTTGTAATGACACAAGAGTCTCAGCTACTGAGCTTCAGTGTAATAACTAAGCAAGACACTAAAATGCAAAAGGAATCAAATCATTCAAATCTGAAATTCAAGAGCACTTGCACAAATTTTAAAAAGGCCAGGGGGCATATTTACCATCCATAAAACATCTCGAACTTCATTGAAGAGATTTGTTCCTTTTGGTAAATTACTGGACATTTCTTCACTGGTGGTTCAGTTGCATTCCAGTCGCCTCATTATCCATGGATTTGTGTGGAAACTCCATTATGACTGCCATGATGGCTCAAGGCGCAGGGAATGTATCCTGCTATTTAGGACGAAAACGATAGGTGACTCCTTCAGTGATGCCAAGGAACTGATTTTGAAAAAGCGGATCACAACTGATGTCCAGGTCCAAGATGAGCTTATCTGGCTGTGGTCTGGAGGCACAGTGCATTACTGCGGTCTGAGTAGGACTCAGTAGGACTTTTTGTGGAACCTAATAATTAATCATTCTATCTATCTATCTATCTATCTATCTATCTATCTATCTATCTATCCATCTATCTATCTATCTATCTATCTATCTATCTATCTAAATCCATGTCAGGGAGGACACTTTGAGCTACTTTAGGTTTGACAAACTACTTTCAAACTGACAGGCTCCAGTGCTCAGCTAAATCATCCATTTCTTCTTGTGCTTTGACTGGTTTGTCTCCTTGATTGAAAGACTCATCCAGCTGTTTCACATTAACATTAGCAGCACATGCATGATTATAGGAGACTGATTATCTGGTCACCCTATGACTGAATGAAAAGACCTTTCAGGGTTGAATTCATAATAATACCACACTCAGGCATTCCTATCCGTCATACCAACTAGGAATGTGTAGTTCTATTCAGAAATATTGATTCTTTTGGTCTAAATTTCATTTAGATAATCAATTGTAACATTTAACTATCAGTTTTTTTTTTTACCTGGTAATTTAAATGTTCATTGTAGGGAGTAGGACATGAACTAATGTACTACCAGGTAGGGTCACCCATAAGGGGGGAGAAAAGGGATACCCCCCCCCCCCCCCCACAATATATCGGGATTGCTACCAGCCTTGCGTCAAATCGAAATTGGTTAGAAAAGAAGACCAGTGGTCCCATCCCTAATACCAGCTTCTTGTTAAATCCACTTCTTCTTCTGAAATCCACAAACTGCAATCTGATTGGCTGAAGACAATAATGCCATTTTGTTAATCTTGCGTGTTTCAGTCAGTTTTTACCGTTTACTATTTACAGTTTCAGCCTTTAGTTTTGTTTAATTGCAGTTTTCATTGACTCCGGATATATATATATATATATATATATATATATATATATATATATATATTTTACTTTAGTTGATGAAAATATTTTGAAATCAATAGTTTTCATCTTAGTTTCTTAGTTTTTTTTATTATGAAAATCACTCCAGTAGTCACCTGCTATCTATTGATGCAAAGATTCACCAGGAACCAAAAATGCCTTTCGGCTGCGGGAGGAAACCAGAGGAGGCCCTCAAACAGGAAGCACATGCGAAAGCGAAACTGAGCGATGCCACTCGTTCTACCGTAGAATAGAAACACATTCAGTGTAGGGACAGGTGAATAGTTCAGGTTCAAAAAAATAAAAACCCGGATTTTGTTTCAACCAGCCAGTTAAGTACTCTTTGAATGTAATTCCTCAAATTCAGCTGGTTGGTCGAAACAAAATCTTGGTCTGGATTTTTACTTTCTGGAACTGATCTATCCAAATCTGTCTATAAGCTGGACTTTCTCTAGTTCTGTAGTATTATTTAGCAGACTGGTGTAGTATTCCTGGTGAGGAGGATCTGCAATGGAATGAAAGTTCTTATATTTGTGCACTTTTCACGATGTTTTAAAAACATTTTAGGACATGAGGAAATCAAAACTTGTTTTAGTTTCAGTGGGGCAAATTAAGTTGTAAGTTAATTGTAATTGTAATTGTAATTAACTTGTAATTATTAATCACAGAATACACGTTTATGCCAAATCGGAGACGAGTGGGACTGTCCAAGCTAGTAGAAACATGAAGGTGTGCTGAGACAGGTCACCACATAATGTCCACCACAAAAATCCCAATTAAAAAGCTTTCATTGTCCATGAGCTTCTAAGATTCCAATCAAGATAAATAGCATCGCTGTCTTCATCACTTACAGATATTAGTCTTTTTTTCCAATTATGATGAACAGATAAAAGCCATTAGTGGTAACCGAAACCCTATTATGGTCAAATCCTTTTCCCTTCTATCAGACAGCTCAGGAATTATACAACTCGTGTTTTCTCGAGTTTTATCATTGTGTCGCTCCCTCATGCCCATTCATTTTCATCCAGACCAGTGTCACGTTTCAATTTTGCGAGATGTGACATTTCATGAAAGTACTATTCAGGTTTCTGAAGATTGCATTGTTAAGGGAAACTTGGTGACGGTGGTGTTGTGAAACTTCAGCTGCCGTTGAAATGCTGAAACTGTTCCCAGATCAGTTTGCCACCATTTTCAAGTTTGCCAAAGAGCAAATCTGGATCTTGGAGCAACCCTGAAGGCATTTTTGAAGAGCAGTTTCACAGTTACTGTCCATGCACTCTGAGAGCAGCATGAATATTTCTTTATAGCAAATATAGTGTTTTAATTAATTTTTTATCCTATTTTCTTCATAAAAAATGGCAAACCTATAATCTGAATTATATAATTATAATAGTATTTAATTATTCATGTTACCTTCGGTTCTGCAACCCTGCGTTAGATAAGCACTTGGAAGATGGATGGGAGGGTGTTACCAGATGCTTAGTCACTCTTCATATTCATTTAAGCATTTAAACAGATGAGACACTTGATTTATTTTGCAAAATGCTGTAACAGCAGGCTCCTTCTGGGACTCGAGACATTGGCTGTGACCTTTGACCTCTGGACTGGGTCTCTCATTGCCTTATCACCGACTTGGGTGTCTTAGAGGCGTTCATCGCTCTCCCTGCCGTCATTCCTGTGCGCTCAGATGAAACCAGCCGGCAGTAATTGTGGGGTATGGGCTGAGGCTCCATTCGCTTGGTTTTTCTGCAGCCTGTGAGCCGAGGACTTCAGGACCAAGAAATTTGGTTAGATATTTTTTCCATTTGTTTGTGACAGTTGGCATATTACAATAAAAAAATAAGCAAATTTTCCTGTAAAATAGCAATAGGCACTAGTTTATTTCTAAAATAATTTTCAGTGATAAGAAACAGGGGTAACACTTACTTGAGAGGACACAAATATAGTAATATACTATTACTTATGTATTAATTAATCACAAAGTAAGTCTTAGTTACATATGATCAGATGTTAATTCATCATTAATAAATCGTGATACATGTTTTATCAAGTAGTTACTATATTAGTTACTACAGTATATGTGTTAATTCTGTAAACCTTTGTGAACTACTGAAGCAACTACTGAGGGAGCAAGTAAGGAATAACAAGTGAAATTCTGATCGTGTTTGTTCATCATTAAGGAATTGTTACGCATCTTATTTCAAGTAACAACTGTATTCATTCATGATTTGTTCATAATATGTACTTCACTGGTAACTGAGTATTTGTGTCAAGTAAAGCATTTACCGAAACAAACATCATTCCCCACTGCTGCTGTCTGCCCTCTACAGGGTGTGAGGGAAGCTGCAGCCAGTGAAACTTCAAATCAAATGTGTTTATCCAGCCCTTCATCTTCCAACAGCTTTTCCAGTACTAGGTCACATGGGTGGGGGTTGGTGTATTCTGTCAGATTCGGTAAATTCAGAGAACACTCTGTCTAATTCTCCTAAGGCGTTTCCCAATGACTTTCTCACCTCCCGTTTCTGTATACTCTTCATTATTGGCTGTGGAAGCGCGTACACTCCTCTAGATGGCCAGGATGTGGAGGAGCAGGAGGAGGTGAAGTCCAGTACAAGCAGCTGCATGGAGCGGAAGGAGGGCCTGGAGATGGAGCTGCAGTAAAATAGATGAGACAAGGTGCGGCCCTAGTGCCCTGGTCCCATGATCAGGAGGGTTGGTGACACTACATCACAGAGCCAGAGTAGCCTGGGGGCTGTTAGAGAAGATGTCAGTCATTGGGGTGACAGTGATGATACTCCTTTTAAGATCTCAAAATCCATCCATCCATCCATCCATTTTCTCTACCCGCTTGCCCTACGTTGTGGGGTTCTCCAAAAAAATAATAAATAAATAAAGAAATACTATGCGAGTCCATTTGGATAACACTGGAAAAGTAATACTCACAGACAGTTATTTATGTTTTTTGGCTGGGAAGGTTTATACTCCACAAGGGAGACAGGGGAAGAAAAAAAAGAGAACGGCAACCGGCCCATGACCTTCTGCAGGCTGCTTGGGCCTCACAGGATGTCCTACTTGGAAACATACTACTCTGGCTGGCCAATCAGCCTGGAGACATACTACTCTGGCTGGCCAATCAGCCTGGAGACATACTACTCTGGCTGGCCAATAACCTGGAGACATACTACTCTGGCTGGCCAATCATCCTGGAGACATACTACTCTGGCTGGCCAATCAGCCTGGAGACATAATACTCTGGCTGGGCAATCAGCCTGGAGGCCACGGTTACAGGCCTGCCAATCCCAGCGGCATGCTGACACGGGGATTTCTGCTTAATATATGGTTTAACTTAGCAATAATTTAGCCTGAGCACCATTTTTAAAGCACTTTAATGCTGGATCTGTGATGCAGCATGACGTTTCTAGGGGAGCCTCGACCTAAGCGACGGCAACCATGAAGAAGGCAGAGACTGCAGCCCAGGATGGGATGGTTGGCGTGATCTTTCTCCTCCTCCAAGACCTCGGCTTATAGGTGACCTCCCTCATCAACTGGCCAATAAAATGAAGTCAACAATGTTATTTAGTGTCTTTCACAAGCATTCCCTGGACCTGCATTATTTACAGTTTGACCTTAAACTCCGTCGGTGTCAATCTGTCTGTGGTTGTAAGTTTATAAAAATAGCTTTTAAATATTTAATTACCATTTTAACTAATTAATAGTATTTGTATCTCCAGGGGGTTAGGGCATATACCACAGTTCTGAAGGTAACCACTGAAATCCAGACACCACGTTTACATTCGTATGAGACCTTCAGGTAATGTTCAAACTGCTTTTTCACACCTGTACTGTTAAAGCTTCGCAGTCTCAAACTCTCCCTTTGAATCCGTACAGAAAACCTCCCCCCTCACGAACCCCCCCTCATTTGTCAGCACACAGGGAAATGCCAGCGAGGGTCTTTGTCATGGGGAAATGTACAGTACAACAGCCACACGGCCGGCAAAATCGCTAGGCGAGCTATCGCATGGGAGAGTACAGGAAGTGCAGCAGTACATCTGAGGCTAGCGGGAATCGGCGGGATGGAACCCGTTCAAAGCCTGCAAACTCTCGTCTGAAGCACGGAAAGAAGCCATCTGCTCTCCCTCTCCAGTCCCTGGAACGGAGTCAATAAAAACAACACCGCCATGACCAACTTTCCCATAAAGTCTTTGCGCTTTCGTCTTTTTTTTTTTTTTTTGGATGTGTTCGTGCAAATGCCCGGCACTAAAAACGCCTTTGATCAGCTCCACTTTATTAGGACTACCAGCTAATGCTGGGCAGACATTAATAATTACACTCAGACTGGGCTACAAATGTTTATAGTGCAATGAGGGCTTTTCCTTCAGGGACACTACACATACAATTACACATGATTGCACACCGAATAAAATCCAGCAAGGCTAGCTGCAGACCTTGTGATGCTCAGTGAGATAATGACATATGGCAATGTGAACAGTCACATTTAATGTTACTTCTGATTAACTAGAGGATATTCATATGGTAAAAAGGGGCAATTTAGAGTCACCAATTCACATCATATTTGGAATGCATGAGGTAAGTGGAATACTCAAAGACAAGCTGCACAAACACAAAGAAATGAAAAAACTCTCAAACCTTGATCCATGGAGGGGTAAAGGTCACAGCGTGACCCTCTGTATCAACCTTTACTTTAGTTCTATTTCCTATTAGTTTTATTTATGGTTTTTCAAAAGCTTATAAATTGAAAATCAAGCCGAATGTTTTGTTAATTCTATCATACCCGGGCTGCAAATACAGCCTTTGATCTTCAAAGAACATTTCGTGCCACGAGAACAGCAGGTGCGCAATCAGCGCTAGTCGTGATTAGTTAACTTTCCATGGATGTTAAATATAAATCGCATCAGACGATTGCATCCCCGCAAGCACCGCAGGTGAGAGAATCCGGAAAATCGCTAATAGTAATAGCGAGAAATCCGGCAGCCGATGGCCCAGAGGAAGGAGTCCTCGCCTCCCCGTTCCAGACTGGGTTCTGTGCCCCCATGTTTTCCCACGTCCCCAAACCATGCTGCTCCAGATAATTGGTGACTTTGGGTGGTACGTGAATCTGTCAAAGGACGTGTTCATACGATATTAACAAAAGACGGTACAATTCCAATGGCGTGTGTCAGTAAGTTGATTGGACTCAGCTATGTGGCGCGCCGTGAGAAATGGACCTTCATGTAGACTGGCATCCCATCCAGGAAGCGTCCCATCTTCCATCCTTTTCTTCCAGGGATGGTATCTGCATCACCGATACTCTCAATGGATAAACTGTCACTAAAAATTGATGGAACAAAAGAAAAAAAACAAACTTTAATACAAACCTATATGAAATGTATAATTTAAGCACTACCATTAAAGAACAATAATATTTCCTAGCAAAACACCCAAATGTATATCTTTACACTTAAAATGCACAAATGCACTACCCCAAATGGTTATTTAGAAGTTCATAGGGCCTCTTATACTGATCTCCACATATCATGTGATGGTCAGGTCAGGTCAGGTTGTGGAGCAGGTACTGTTGCAGCATGTTGCCGCACCCACCATATGACGAAACACTTTCGGTTCCCGATTGGCAACCCTCCGGATGTGGGTGTCTAACTTCCACAGCCAGGTGTTACGTGGGCATCCCCTCTGCCTGGTCCAGCCGCTCGGGTCCTCAGCAATGAGGATCCTGCGAGGCCGGATCACCCTCAGGGAAACACGCCACATGGCCATAGTACCGTAACTGATGCTCCTCACAGTGCAGGTAATGTGCCTCATTTGGGGCTCCTCTAATAACCGCTTAATCAACACGAAGTCAAACCAGCGGTACCCAGAGATTCTCCGAAGAGACACAGTAGCAAAGGAGTCCAGTCTTCGTCTCATCTCACTGGGTAGTGTCCATGTCTCGCAGCCATGCAGCAAAACAGGAAGCACCAGGACTCTTATAGGGAACGTCGCACCTCCCTTTCCGGTGACCTCATAACCGCCCATGCTTTCCCAAACTATCTACTGACATCATAGGAAGAATCAGTAGAGACATGAATGTTGCTGCAGAGGTAATTGTGCCTCTCGACGCGGACAAACACACTGATGGCTGTGCCCAAGAGGTCATTAAAGGCCTGGATCTTGGTTTTTATGCAGGACAGTCGCAAGCCAGACACTCAAAAGCCTAACCCTAACCCTAACCCCTAACCCTAATACTCACTCCTCGCTCAGTCTCTCGAGAGCCCCGATCGGAGCCTCCATCGACTCCACGGAAGTCACAACATCATCGGCAAAGTCAAGATCAGTAAATCTTTCTTCACCAATAGATGCCCCACAGCCACTGGACCCCATGACCCTGCCCAACGCCCAGTCCATGTGAGCACTGAAGAGAATATGAGCAAGAACACACCCCTGATGAACCCCAGAATCAACTGGGAAGAACACAGAGGTTCTGCCTCCACTCTGCACAGCACTCACAGTACCAGTGTACAGGGTACCAGTGTACAGGCCAGCCATGATGTCCAGCAACTTCAGGGGGATCCCACAAAGTCTCGGGATGTCCCACAGGGCAACTCGATCAACTGAGTCGAACACTTTTAAGAAAATCGGAAAAGGCTGCAAAGGAACTCTGCCGACATTTGGCAGTCTACCATCGACCGCACTCAACCCTCAGTGCCAGAATGCGGTCGATGGTAGACTTCTTAGGTGGAAAACTGGACTTCTCCGGTCACTGGTATGTGAGAAGGTGATTGTGGATCTTTTTGAGGATGACCCTTGCAAGAACTTTACCGTACTGAGAGCAGTGTTATCCCCCCAGTATTTGCCACGACCCAGCCGATCACCCTTCCCTTTCCAGATAGGGACAACAACTCCCATTTTCCAGCGAGTCAGAATGATGCCTGTCTCGAAATAGAAGCAAATATTAATTGCAATTCCACTAGGACAGCCTTAGCAGCAGCCTGGAGAAGTTCACCTCAGATATCACAGACCCCTGCTGCCTTGTCTACCAAGCTGATTCACCACCTGTGCAATCTCAGTGAGTTAGGGTGGTTCACATCTGATCAGAGGATCAGCCTCAAGAACTGTGGACCCAGAGATGTCCGGTGCCCTAACTAGAAGATCAGCTTTAAACAGGATGACTGCGACTCTCCAAGGAACAGATTCGAATGTGCAAAATGTTTCGATCCCTCTGTCAGCAGGACATGGGTTGACAGACCGTAGACGGTGTGTCACCTGGTCACAGATCCCTCTTATCAGAGTCCTTGCAGCCGCCCTTCTTAGTTCAGATTCAGACCGCAGTTGCCATCAGGCCGTGTGTCGTGTTTGGTTAATATCCAGGGTGCCCTGCGAGATGGAACTCCTCCTTCTGGAAACACTGGCAACATCAACACAACCCTCAGCAACTTTCAGGGACTCGTCATGGAAGGTCTCCCACATCCCCTTAGAATCAGCAGTCACACCCAAGTCTGCAAGTTCCTCTCACAACCTGCATGCAAACTCATTAGAAGCAGCCTGATCTTGGAATCTGGCTAAGTTCAGCCTCATTCTCCTAGTAGGTGGTAGCCTACTGGATCTAAGCTGAATCTCAGAGTAAGAACAGTGAGTCTCTGGTCAGAATTCACAAACTGGGCACTTCTGTAGACCCTGCAGTTCTGAAATGAAAGTATGAAGTGAACGCGATTAATTGTCATTGTCGACATACCACAGCACACAGTGCATAACAATGAGATGTGTTCTCTGCATTTAACCCATATGTGACATCGTGACATATCAGGGGGCAGCTAATTCAGCGCCCGGGGAGCAGTGCTTGGGGGTGGTACCTTGCTCAGGGTACCTCAGTGGTGTGCTCTGTAGGAACCTTCATCGTTTGCCCACAAGGATGTGATCGATCTCCTTGGCCAAACCACCAGAAATGAAATACCAAGTCCAAGGATGCGAGTCAGAGCTCTGAAACCAGGATCCAGTGATCCGCAGCCTCTGACATTTTGCAAAGTCAAGCAATATATGATGACTAAAAAAAAATATATCGAAATCATTTCAATTTAAATAAAAGTGACTGCTGTTAAGCCAACGAAGACAGTTCTCTTTTTTTTCCATGAAGAAAAGAAATGAATGTTTCCTTGTGCTGTGGGCACTGTAACAGCCTGAGATCTCCAGGACAGTCATTAAAATAATGTCTGAGAATCATCATCCACAGCCTGAGGATGGTTCAAACATCCCAAAGCCCAAACGTCGCCCTATAAAACATTTCACGGTCATTACATAAAACATTGTGATGTTTTATGTAACATGCCCAAAGTTTCCTACACACTGTGCTTCGCGAAAAGATTTTCCTGAGGTGACTGGAGGGAGGATTGTCGAATCCATCCATGTCCACTAGATGGCAGTCAGCACACGTGCATACATATACACACGGGCCTGCGGGCACACGCGTGGCATTGTGGGGACTCTCCATTAATTTCCCTGGCCATAACCCTAACCCTAACTATAATAACCCTAACCCTTACCCAGCACCTAACCTTAACTATAAAATATGTAAATAACAAAATACATGATTTTTGCTATTTTAGTTTTTTGATTACATCACAGATTTTTATCAAATTCAGGTTCATATTGTTAGAACGTTTTGCTGGTAAACAAGCTGGAAAGGAACAGGTTTTACCACGTTGTGGGAACATCTGGTCCCCACAATGTCGTAAACAGAAACTCTCTTTCTCTCTCTCTCTCTCTTTCTCACACACACACAAACACACGTTCTAGGCTACCTTCCAGTAGTGTGTACGTCTGAATTTCTGCAGCAGAACATACTGCAGTACGAAACAGCAGTTAAAGCTAACCATGAATACAAGAACTATTGCTTATTTTAGAAATTTCCAGAAAAGTTTAGTAATATGAAACAATGCTTCTACTACAGCTTCTATGTACATAACCCAGTGGGAATATTTGTATCCATCCATTTTCTATGACCAGTGTAACATATACATCACAGGACAGATACGACGTAAAGATACAGCTGATCTAAACTGCATGCCCGTAGGAGGACTTCAGGAGAAAACCCACACGGACATGAAAAATCCACAGACAGAGCTGGGGTAGGAATTGAACCCACAACCACAGTCCTGGGTACTGAGCCACCACCCCTTGTCTTGAGCTGACCATCTTTGGTAAAAAACAGATGCAAAATATTCAAATATGTATTTCAAGGAATAAAACCATCTAACAAGGAAATAAAAGGTATAAATAGTTAACAGACAATATCTGGAAAGCAGCCCAGTAGTTCTGAATACCGTGTTATACCCAGCTTGTGCCATAGTGCAGCCTGCCAGTGCTTCAAAACGCAGACCGACAAGTATGTTTTTATTTGTTTACAGTCTTGTGTTGTGATGGGCTACGGACAAGATCTGGAGAAACTGCTCGAAGGTGTGTCCTTTCCTGCCACGCAGCGAACGGGAGGCAAGAGATGGGTCGGCACTCAGCAGCCATGAGATCGCCAAGTCCTGCGCTCATGCTTTGCGGTCGCTTGTCTGGCCGAGGGCGTCCACGCTGTGACATCACGTGCTGTGACATCACGTAGTGTACGGCACATGCAAATCCGACATATCGAAATCGAGCTTGCGTGCAGATTTCTGAGTTGTCTGCAGGCTGGGCCAATCGGGCGATTAAGGGGCGGGGGGCCTACCTGGCGTTAACAAGATCTTGACGGATACGCAACATGTTCTGGTGGGCCCCCTTAGGTAAAGACCCTGAATCGGTGCTGGGGGGGGCAGATTATGCAAACTTCACTATGATTAATACCGGACTAAAATTTATCTCCCAAGGCGCCGAAGAAGCTTGGACTGATTGATTGCCGTGGGGGGGCTAAGTTTGGGCATGCTCAGACTGATGAATAGGCTGTCAGAGCCCTGAACAAGCAACGAGAGACATAAATGAATGTTTGAGCGATTACCCTGTAAGTGCAAATATTAAACGTCCATTAAACAGGATTATAGGTGCTGCCACTTAAAGGGAACACTGTGAGTGGTCAGTTGGGGGTGGGGGGGGGGTTGGGGTGATGGGATGGGATGGGAGGGACGCCAAGTGAGCATTTGAGCATCTCTTCCACGTCTACTTTTTCAATTTCGGAAAATGCTTGACATGAATCTCCCCTCGAAAAAAAAAAAAATTCCCCAGATGTGCCGTGCGTGGTTTGGCTTAAACACCTCAGTCCGAGCTGAAGCGTCGTCCAAATCGCACGCGGCAAAATGCTAAGGTGAAGGACACTCAGTTTGAGTGTGAGTAAATGCCTGGGAAAGCGCCCGGCGCAGGGCGCGATGATTAATTCTTTCAAAAATCGATAAGGCGGAATGTGAGACGAATACGCTTGTTTGGCTCTGCCGCGGAAGCTGCTGCGATGCATGCGAGGAATTACGCATGATGGCGGCGATACGCCGGCCGCCCTTCGGTGTCTCCGCTCGGTTTTCCTGAGCTCGAACGCGTTGAAGGTAACCCTGAGCGCTTCTTTGCAAGAGGAAGTTGAATTGATCGTTGCAAACGATGGAGTGTGGCGCGCACTCCGCGCTTTGTCCTTAACCACATGGTCGGGCCTGGGCACCGCCGGCGGACTCCGCACTTTATCCTTAACCACATGGTCGGGCCTGGGCACCGGACTCTGCGCTTTATCCTTAACCGCAGGGTCGGGCCTGGGCACCGGACTCTGTGCTTTATCCTTAACCGCAGGGTCGGGCCTGGGCACTGCCAGCGCTCTCAGATGCCTCAGGGACAGCGTGTGCAGTTCAGGAGGTTTGGCCGCTTCCTGTGAATGGAAGGGCGCCAATTGCGGCCCGAGCCTCTGCAGAATCGCAGCATCATCAGTGAGCCATTCAAGAAGGCCTTCAACCCTCCTGATAAATGGAAGACTACACTTAGACCCCAAGCTTCACTCTCGGCTGTGTGTGTGTGTGTGTGTGTGTGTGTGTGTCTCAAGGGAGAGCAAGATGGGGTATGTGAAAAGAAGCACTGTAACGATGACACGTCATTGATCCATGTGGGGGAAATTCTCTTTGTGCCCAACCCATCTTGCTCTTGATGACAAACATGTAGTTGAGAGCAGCCACCTGCAGTGACCCCTATGGAGGGAGGGGGGGTCGATTAAGGACCCATGGACAGGTGACTATTTTACCAAAAGCCAGGCATGAACTGGTGACCTTCTGATGACATGTACAGAGATTTATTCCATTGAGCCACATTCTGCCCCTAAGACGTCCACTGCTGCTGTATTGTGGGCAGTGGTGGCTTAATGGTCAGGGAAGCCCACCTGTAATTGAAAGGTTGCTGATTTGAATCCCCGACCAGCAAGGCAACACTGAGGTACCCTGAGCGAGGTACCGCCACCCAAGCACTGCTCCCCGGGCGCTGAATTAGCTGCCTCCTGCTATGTCACATATGGGTTAAATACAGAGGATGCATTATGTTGTTGTGCTGTGGTGTGTCAAATTTCTAAATCTAATTTATGCATATGGCAAATAAATCACCATTACAGAAAAGATCTTTAGGGTGCAAAGTGACAATTCTCTGTGAGGAAGAGGACTGGAGGAATGTTATCAGTATTTTTAACGGGGTGCTGTGTTTAAGGAATACAGAACTATATGTGCATCCATATTATGAAATCTACCTAAAAACCATTGCTAAGAGTTTGATGGTTTCAGACTGACCGTTATTGGGAGAGTGCAGGTCATTGTGGTTTAACTTGATTTGTAGAGAGTTCAGGTTTGAGTTGAACTTAGTTGAGGTCAGGCAAAGCCCCTTGCGCTCCCATTAGAGGAGATCCCAAACTCTAAAGGATAAAGTTTAGCTTTGGCTCAGCCACGCCTTGCTCAGCCTCTTCAGGGACAAGCTGCGCTGTTGTTAAAGGATCATGAGACGCACAGCGGTCAGCATTAGCAGACTGGGCAGCAGCAGCCAAACACAGCTTAAAAAAATTGTAGTATTTTGTCCTTCTTTGCTTTTCCTTACTGAAGGTTATTGAGTTTCCTTTACCTCGCTAAATATTTGTAATGCTACCATTTAAGCACATAATTCTAATACTAATTAATGCTGCTACACATATAATCTTCTGGCTAATTTGTATGCATGGGTGCTCTGTTCGCACCGCTGATTATTTACATGTACAATCATGGGAGGATAAAGAACAGACTGGCGGCTGCTGTGTGGTAGCAAATGTTGAATAATAACTAATTGATCATTATCATGTAATATTACACTAAAACCAGTAGATACGTTCATAGGTACATCTAAGTAGTATTGAGAGAAGCCGTAACGCACATCTTAGCCTATTTAATCCTTAGTTGAACCGTAAACAAATCCCAACTTTTTGCGATTCATGCCTGTTGGAGAATTTGGGGTGCAGGCAAGTACAAGATGGGAGACAGTCAACACAAACAGGGGATAATGAATGCAGTGACGCAGGATTGGGAGGCATTTATTTACCTGACTAACGAGGGGGTAAGGAGGGCCAGGTATGGGCAGTTAATACTACTGCAGGAGAAGCAACAGCGCCACCTGCTGGCCCTCACAGGAATAGGACAGGGCTGCCCGGGGCGAACTGTGATAACATGATTCATTGTTTAGAGCAGGAGTGGGCAATCTTATCCGCACAGGGCCGGTGTGTGTGTGGGTTTTTGCTGCATCTCCCTAATTAGATGACTAATTAGAGGACTGATTGGCTGAGGAGTCTTCACACCTGGGTTTGAACAGCTGACCTACAGGTTATCCCAAAAACCTGCATACACACCGGCCCTTTGCGGACAAGAGCACACAACCCTGGTTTCGAGCATCAGGCCATTTGCATTTTCTTTTTAAACCAGATTTTTCTTTCAAGATATTTCAACCAATTTTGAATCATTTCGAGCTGTTTCTAAACCAGCAAAATCACTGGTTTAATTCACCATTGTTATTCCTATTTCCAGGTATTTCCTGGAAAACAAAAGTTCAGTGAAACATTGAGCTCAGAAAGTCAGGAAAATGAAGCGCCTGTTTAGCACAGCACTTTGCTGGGTCATTCTCAGCCCTGCATGCTGCTCCTTTCCAACCACCAACCGCACGTCGGCGCCTGTCAGGTATGGGATCGATATCCGTCTGTCCTGCCTGTTTGAGCAGGTCTTCCCCTCTGTTTGCTTTTTGTCGTTGCCAAACCTAAATCACCGACCTCTCACCCTTTCCTCACCTTCGTCGGCCGTTTTCCCCTCTAACTGTCCACAGGAAATATAAGTCGATTGATCCGAAATGCCACTCGATGCAGTTCTTCACAAACGGCTTCATACTTGACTGCGGTTGGCCTGCTCTCGGTCTAGGGGGGTGGCGAGGCCATGGGGGTGGGGCGGGGGGGGTGTATATCCAACACCTGAACAGCCCAGATCATTTATCAGCTTTATTGCTTTCCTGTCACGTTACTTGCAGCGCCGTCTCTCTCCCCCCCCGTGGTGTGGTCGATCATCTGGGCTTCTGATGCAATTAAATGGGAAGGTTGGCAGAGGCAGGAGGTTGGGCTGGATTGGATGATGTTTCCCGCCTGACCGAGGATGAACTCTAGGTCCAGAAGGATCACGCTCTTTGGGGTCTTGCTTCCGCTACTATCTTCCTTCTCCTTGTCTATTTACATTTCTGTTACCGAGGCCAACTAGACCTGGGCAAGGGAAGAGGAGCAAAGAAAGTCCAGACTGGGAGCTGGAGGTTTCCACGGATACCGGGCCAGCAGCCGGCAGCCAGCTGGGGGGCCTATCCTTCAGGTGTATTCTCCAAACCCGCAGGTAGGAGGTGAATGAGTTCACCTAGAAGGTCAGAACCTGCTTGTTATGGGGTGCAGGCCAGTGGAGCTTGAAGCAGAATAGTAGACCGAATTGTCAATGAGAATCTCGCAGTGCGGAACTGGGCCTTCCTCAAGCCCCGCCAGCTCTCTGACTTCAGCTTCTCTGGCAAAGTTGAAAAGCAACTGGGCAGACAAATATGCACATTTCTCACCACAGCTGGGTCTTTGGCCCTAACCTACAAAATGCTACCAGTCGAGGTTTTGCACTGACATGGATCCAAGCAAGGATACTGCAATCTAAATAGCAAATTAACAAGACTTAAGTCTGATTCCTAAAACCTTTCTTTGGGGCATTTTCCCTGCTTGTGTCTATGTTTGTATGGTGTCTGATTTTCTCTATAGTTATATGTGATTATACATTTACATAACCCTATGCCTATGATTATATTCCTGCAAATGCAATCGTTTAAAATATTAATATATCTAACACACTAAGGGCATTAACAAAATAAATAATAAATATATCTTTTTCTGCTTCTAATTAATTTTCAATCCTTTCTCTTTTCTCGGCTAAGTGAAAATCGATCCAGATTGTCTTGAACACTTCCAGAGTTTCAGACACCCATTTCCGTTGTAAATACCAGCCATCTCTAGATAATCTTTTTCTGTATGTTTTTTGCTAGCCACTTTTGCCAGCCATGGTTAGATTTTGTAAATGTCAAGTCATCTGGAAAATAGCTCACGCATTTGAAATAATTTCAAGGCTTTTTTTGGTATTATAAAAAGGCACAAACGGCAAGTTTGTTATGATATGGGCATCCAGGTGCCAAAAGACACAATTTCTACAATTAATTAGCTCGTATGCTCACAAATTCTGGGCAAACAATCGCTCTCATGTGGCACCAATTGATTACAGAGCAACAACATGCTGAACCTTCAAAAACTGGCTTTCGAGAAAGTTAGAAACGTTTAAAACGGCATTTCCAGTATAACATCAAGCGGTGATTAGCTGATTCAGTCCCTTGGAAGTCCCGACTTTTCACAGTTTGAATGGCAGCAGGATTCTATTGAGCAGCCGCACTTTCGGACACAATGATCCAATTAGCTGCGCGTTATCGCTGCCAAATGACTCAGAAACAATATGGAATACTCCCGCTTACAATAGGGATGCTTTCAAGCATGTATCGGGATGGGAATCAGAAAGACTTTTATTGGGAGAGTACATAAAAAATTCAAGGACCTGGTGGGTGTGCCCCAGTACAGTATATATATAAAACATATAACACCCAAGACAATTTCAAGACAATTTACTGACAAGTATTGTACACAAATGTTTGACACTAGTTACAGAAACAGAACAGGATGGAATAAACAAACAAATAAATAGTAAATGTAAACAAAGAGTTTCTGCACAGCCCTGAAAGGGACAAAATAGTCATACCCTGCAATAATATTTATTTTGCATATTAATGCATGGGGGGTAGGATGGTGGCTGCAGGGGGGGGGGCTCTGAAGCACACCCTGTCCCCCTGCCACATTCCCTCTGCTTCGTGGAACAGGCTCCGGGCTCACGAAGCTCCAGATTCTAAATAAGTGGGAGATGGAGGGAATTTCAAAGCACGTTTTTAGGTGAACAAAGCTACAGTTTAAGGAGATATTTACAAAACTATAATAAGAAACTATACTATTCAGGAATAAAGCTGGGCTGTGAAAAAGATGTAGCCAGATGAATCTCCATACTCGCTTGCGTTTGCTGAGAGGATGAGTGACATAATGGTGCTGTCTCTCTTCACCCAGTATGACGACAGCCGCTCTACTGGTTTTTCTTTTTTTTCAGTTTCATCTATTTCAGTGCTGTATTTTTGACTCTGTTCCCACAAGACAGGCACCCCCCCCCCCACCCCGGCTCTCTTAAAAGCAGCCTATTGATCCCACTGTCGCCACACGACGCCGCCGTTGGGATCTTCAACACTTCCGCAGCTACATCATCACCTGACAGCCACTTTCAAGCAAACAGTTGTCGCTTCCCCCCCCACCAGCCCCCACCACAAGGACACTTTGCTTCAACCCCCCCAAGTCACTTTGGTTGCAGATAAAATGGGACGCTGCATTTCCAGAAATGATCCAGAAAGTTGCATTGGAGTTCGGTGTGGACACTGACTCTATTTCTCACATCCATCCATCCATCCATCCATTCAACCCCCAAACACTTATCTCAGTCAAGGTCTCAAATAGCCTATTGCAAACACTACAGGGCACACGATCAGGGCCCAACCTGGACAGGATGCCAGTACAAAACAATTTTTTATTAACTTAATTTCTTACTTTCAATTTTCAAATGATTTGATTTTTTATAACTAAGGCCGTTCATACAAGCTATCCTATATGATTGACAAGCAGGACTACTTGGCTTGAAACAAAAGCACAGTAAACAGGCAAGGGTATTGGTGTGGAAAATGTCTTTGTAATGTTTATTTAAAGATAGAACTGTTTGCAGTAGTAAGGCTCTTAATCGTAATTGCTTCGGGAAATTTTCTTATATGCATTACTGTGTTAACAGGCTTTATACAAATACAAAACAAAATTGTTGCCATAATAGAAGATTGATCCCCAAAAAAGGAAAAAAAAAATGCTGGCAGAGGGAACTGTCCTGCATCCTAAAATGCCACTGAAACATAAGAAGGACGAAGTTTTCATTCTAGATGAAAAGTGGAATGTTTCCCTGCTAATGCGTGAAGTTTGCGGACCTGTGTTACGGCACGTTGCCTAAAAATATCAAAGAGCTATAAAAACACTTCAATTCAAATGGAAAAGCGCAATGGTTTTCTGTCCTGATGTTTATGACGCTGACTGCATAATCTCCTAACTGGGAAGCAAAAGTCAAGCTAAGTCCCCCCCGCAGTTAACGATTAATGAGGACAGCTGCTTTCTGGGGACCAACAAAGAATATGGGATCATCTTGATGATCTTGACTGTAACACTGTTACGTTCACAGCGGTGCAAACGAGGTCTATCCCGCCAAGCAGAAAATGACGTCGTTCCTTAAAGGTGTTCGGGATGCGGTTCTGAAATCGCATGTGAGCAAAGCACAGTCAAAAAGTACAAAAAGTTTAAAATCTCCGGCGAAGGCCCCCATCACCAGACGGCTTGTCTGACAGCTGAGGGATGTTTTTTTATTCTACTCGACTGACCCCTATGGCCCTATATTAGCTCAACTTCAAATTTCCACGCTTTGCGTCACATCAATGCGTAAACCTGTTCCTCAGTCACAGCCAAAGCTAATCTGCCTGGCATATGTATTAATTCCATTCCTTAGCCTATATTGTAGGTCATGTTCGTGAGCTAACTGGCCGTAGCTAACGCTCTTCTGATCCCGCTGCGTTAAATATCAACAGCTTGTCATTCACAGCACGCCTTGGCCCTCGGTTACGGGTCTCCGTGACGACACGCATGGATGTCGGCATGGAAACTCATGCCGCACAAATATTTAGGATTCGTTTACAGCGACTCAGGCTTTAAAGGGCTGCATTACAATTCTTAACCAGCAATTCGGGGGGGGGTTCAGGGGGCCGGGGGAGGTCCAGGGACCCCCCCGTGACAACATGGCCATCCCGTGGCCCCCCAATATACGTATGCTAGTTGGGTCTGAAATAAATGTATTATTGTTATTATTATTATTATTACTGTTACTATTATTTGCATTGATACAGGTGGGCGAGAATTTTGCGCACTGGGAAGAGGCAAAACACAAACGTAAGCACATAACCGAGAAATCAGAGTTACGTATCTGTAAAAACTGTGAAATATGACGGCTAAGCATCGCATAAATAACTTACGGGTTTTCAAAGGTATCTCTTGCTTCTTAATGCTGGTGATCAGGTGTAAGTAACACCTGGGGGACGTTAAGGTCAAATGCGTCTGGCTCCCCTGACAGAACAACTGACCCCAGAATGCCCCCCTCCCCCCCAAGTGGAAATGGTGTAGAACTGCCACCGCAGCAAGTTTCGCCGAATCCGTGCTAACGGAAGCGATGCGAATGTTAGCGTTAGCGGCCCCGATGAATCGGTCGGCGACTGTAACGGAACCCTGGGTAGGTGGCTGCTAGGGACAGAATATGGAAACAATAGGTAATTAGCACGAGCTTTGCCTGCCTTGGGAGATTAATTATACTGGAGCAGCATGCAGAGTCGGGGACTGTCGGCCCCACCATTGATCCACATGGGCTCCAATCAGTAATAATCACTGCACCTTAGCTTCAACTTCTGCCTAGTTATTGATTCCAACACAGGCTCCACTCCAGGTAGCTGCACAAGCATTCATTTTAATTTACAAGCGAGAAGGCAGAGCAGAGCAATGGCACCACCTGCTCCCACTGCCCAACCCCCCCCCCCCAAAACTGAGGGCCGTGTAAAAGCGAGCAGCGAGCCGCCGGGTCCGACGTGCCAGATCCACGAGCAGCCAGCAAGCGAGTTTCGATAATACCTCCCCGGCTTAGCCAAAGCCACAGAAAGGCCAATTATCTTTTTCAACTTGTTGCCAGGAAGTATCGAATTTGAGTAAAAGTATGTGTACAGTGTGTGTGTGTTTTCTCACTCTGTGCACCCAGAGTGAAAATCTCTCCTGAAATATCTCTGTCTTTTATTACTTTTTACTTAATAGATTATAAAGGTTAAGAAGTTTTCGGTGTCGTTCGGCTTCTGTAGAGTGTGTTCTGACAACAGCCCTAATCTGGATTATCGATGAGCTATCGATGGCCAGGATGGAGAGAATAAGTAAAAAGAGGAGAAAAGGAAGGAGGCCTAGCATTGCCAAAGCGAAGGACGTTTCTTGAGAGAGCAGGGTCAGATATTGAATCGGCGTCTAAGGTTCACGCGTTTTTGGGTTGAATAGGGTTACCATATTTGGTGAGACGAAAAAGAGGACGTGTCCGGGAATTTAAATATTAATGAGTGTTCATGTTCACCAGCCAATCAGGTAGTGAAACTCTCATGAATATTAATGAATTTCAGGTATCTCATCGCTATCGAATATTAATGAGTTTTCCCGAATCACCCTGTAAAATGAAAATTTGCATCCAGGGAAATGCAGAGAAAATTCCCACAAAACTGGGGGAAACATGCAAACTCAATGCACACTGAGTAGTGCAGGATTCAACCCCCCAAATACAGAAGTACAATGTGATAACAGTGTCCTGCAAGTGATCCCTTTATATCAAAACCCAAGGTTACAGTAAGAATTCATTCAAAAATGCTCAAGTAAAATGTGCAGTAAGATGACATCCCACATTCCCACATTGGAGTGCATCTCGTATAAGACACATATAAGCATCACAAGATTATCCCCATGGATTTTGACGATTGACTGCACGGTGAGTTTTCATTGGCGCGGCAGGAAGATAAGTGTGGAGTTTCTTCGCTAATTGGCTGGGATATCGTGCTCCCTTTCGGGCTGCTGCTTTCGAATCAAAACGCCAGCCGACGAGATCAAGGTATCTAAGGAAGATATCAGCCGGCGAGACTTTTACAGCATGATTCCTGTGGTTTTGAAAGTGATTAAGTGTACGCAGGCAAGACAAGGAAAGGCTGGTCCAGTGGGATAGTGATCGCGGAGCGGCGTGGTGACGCCATCAGGGCTGCCCTCAGACAGCTTTCCTGTAAAGTACGGCTGAAAAAGGCGCAAGGTGAAACCCGCAGTGCTGCCGTGAAGCGCGGTATGACAACATGTGATTTTGCGCACTTGTTACTCAAACAGTGAGCGGGCCTGGCAGCGCAGGTACGGTGGCTGACAAGGGACAAAACATACCAGTGACAGAAGAGAGTTTTACTTCTTTGTTTATTCGACGGAGGGGGCACTTATTGCCATACTTACCTGAGGAATGGGGTCCTGTCCTGGGTGTCCCCCTGCACTGTGTCCCATCTCTCCTGCGATAGGCTCCAGGCCCCCACGAGCCATTTCAGAATAAGTGGTTGGAAGATGAATCGGTTGCTTGATGGATGGGTTTAGCTGAGATAAAAATCATGGCTACAGTAGCTAAAGGGAAAATAAAACAAATTTGTTGTTGACACCCTGGGTATCCACTGTCCTTCGGTTTAATTGAAACAAACTTTTATTTTGAAACGTGGACCGGGAGGACATGGCGGATTCAGTTGCTGAGACACTCTTTACCTTTGTCTGTTCTGGATTAAGCAGAAGTGTGGTAGTGCGACTCGTGCTGTATGGTCCTCCTGTTTAATAACCCTCACCCAATAGGACAGACCCCGCCCACCCCCACCACATTAAGGATTACAAATACACTGAACAGTACAGTAGTATCTTAAAGGAGCAGAACGCATTTACCAGACTCATATACGCAATGTAGCTCACGATTGCAGTACTGATTAGACAGAGGATACAGACAATGTAAGGGTGTTAATTTAACATATAATAAAACTACTTCAAAGGACAATTAAACCATGATATTAATTTGGAAAGATACAGCAGCCGTAACGTTAATATCTTTTGTGCATTGGGTTGTAACAGGTTTAAAGGTACAGCAGGTTCCACCACTTAACCAGGATATGCATGCTCAGGCCATTGTGGGTGGCTTTCTGTGTCATCAGTGAAACTCCTTCATTGTCCACCCTCCTCACCGTCCACTGGGGCTCCTATCTGGCCTTTAGTCTTGCTTGGGTTCTCATGTTCTAGAGGTTGGGTTCTAGGCACTCAACTCAAAAGAATGCTGGTTCAAATCCCAGGGCCGGCAGAATAGTTTCACCTTAGGGCCCTAGAGTCAGGGGCCATTATACGCTTTTTTTTAAGGTTGGGGGAATAAGAGGAGCCATAATCGATACAAAGGGGCCTGCAAATGTGCTTTGAAATCCAGTCAATTCACAAACTCCCACACACATACAAAAATGTTTGCCTGCTGTAGAAGCGAGAGGCCATTGCAGCGTTTGTGTCGGTGTGATCGGCAAGATAATGATGTTTTGCTTATCGATGGGCCGTCCGTCAAACCTCATTTTTCTAAAACTCGCAGAGCCAAGAGTCAATAGCGAACGTCTGCAGTTAAGTGGAACTGACCAGGGCCACACGACAGAGAGGGAGAAGTGAGAGAGATTTTCACCAGCGACACCGGTCTAGATTACATAGCCAGAATTATTAGATCCACAAAGCTGTTTTCGTGCTATGATCTCCTGTTCAAAGACCTTAAAGAAGAATATAGCTTCCACTGTTTTCTGTGAGGCTTACTTTTCTTATTGCCAGAAGAACCATGTGATTCTGTGACAGTTTGGTGATTCACTTCCTGAAAGATGTCCTTACAAAATCTGACAGTCGGAAATGAGAAAAGAAAACCTTTATATGTTATTGTAAGGGTCGTGGATCTCGCTCTATCCTTCTTCTGCCGTGAAGGTGACAGACTTTAGAGTGACGGAATGCTCGGGTTTTATTGAAAGGGTTTCTTTTACACCTTTTGCTTTGCTTTTACGCCAAATTGAGAATGTGTCCAGTTCTGGCGAGACTCTCACTCTCTGTGGTATACAAGCCACACTTGCTTAAGCTCCCCAAACTGGGATATGAGAACCAAAACAGTGGCATTTTTGGCCAGAATTTATAAACTCTTAATAATGCATTTTGATCTGAGGTCTGTGTTTGGGTGATACTTCAAGCCAACATTGACAGTCATCAGGCATTATAATGTTTCTACTTCATAAGCTTCTGTGAAACCCTCATTTATAATGCACTATAAATGCATTATAATGGTCGATATAAGAATTAAGGGTGCTTTGTACTGCATTATGAAGGTACATTATATGGAAATAAATATTGAGACATCTACATGAACTTTTATGACGTTCCATTCTAAATCCACAGGCATCAGTATGGAGCTGCCCCCCCTTTGCAGCTGTAACAGCGGCCCCTCTTCTGGGAAGGCTTTCCACAAGTTTATGCAGTGTGTCTATGGAAATTTTTGCCCATTCATCCAGAAGAGCATTTGTGAGGTCAGGCATTGATGTTAAAGACCTTGCTTGAAATCTCCATTCTAGTTCATCCCAAAGGTGTTCAGTGGGGCTGAGGTAAGGGCTCTGTTTGAGCCAGTCAAGTTCTTCCACACCAAACTCACCCAAATATGTCTTTATTGACCTTGTTTCGTGCACTGGGGCACAGTCATGCTGGAACAGAAAAGGGTTCCTTCCCCAAATTCCCCACAAAGTTGGAAGCGTAGAAGTGCCCCAACCCCTGAAAAACACCCCATACCATTATCTCTCCTCCACAATGCAGTCAGGCAGGTAACGTTCTCCTGGCATCCGCCAAACCCAGACTCAGACTGCCAGTGCATCAGACTGCCAGACAGAGAAGCATGATTTGTCACTCCACAGAACACATTTCCGCTGCTCCAGAGTCCAGTAGCACTGGGCTTTACACCACTGCATCTGACTCTTGGCACTGCACTTGGTGATGTGAGGCTTGCATGCAGCTGCTCGGCCATGGAAGCCCATTCCATGAAGCTCCCAGTGCACAGTTTTTTTTGCTGGAGTTAATGCCAGAGGACATCTGGAAACAGTTATTGAGATAGCAGAGCATTGTAAAATTTTATGCCCTATGCACCTCAGAACTCGCCGACTCTGCTCTGTTACTTTATGTGGTTTTGAGTTTCTGTTGTTCCTAAACACTCTCACTTTGTAATAATGCCACTTACAGTTGACTGTGGAATATCTAGCAAGGAAGAAATTTCATAAACTGATTTACAGCAAAGGTGGCAACCTATGAAAGTATAGCACACTTGAATTCACTGAGCTCTTCAGAATTCTTTCACAAATGTTTGTAAACCTGATTGCATGGCTAGGTGCCATTATACACCTGTGGCAGTGAGTCTGAATGAAACGCCTGAATTCAATGATTAAGAGATGTGTCCCAATATTTTTGTCCACATAGTGTATAGTGCATTATAGAAAAGCGCTTCACAAAGCATTAATAATGTGTAATAAACAGGCTATAATATGTTTTATACTTATAGCCACGTTTATAATGCCTTATGAATGCATTATAATTTGTTATGAATGTGTTCATAGATTCTTTATACACATGACATTCATAGAAAGTTTTACCAATGTTTTCAACTGGTTTATCCTCAGTACCCACATTTATCCTTGTTCAAAGACTGCCAATTGTCACCAGCTGAGAATCACTGGTCCAATGAATATGATTGAAAATGGCCACCAGTTACTTGTCTAAGGCAGGGTCATCATGCCAAAGGAATAGAGTGTCCTGGAAATGAACAAATTCTGGCATAATTCTTGGTGAAAGCACCTGCGGAACATGAGTGATATGGATCGGAACGAAATGCGAGGTGTTTCGTGACGTGGACAGTTAGCTGATGATTCCGTGGCGGGAATCCCGTCGTTCAGACACATATTTCTGAGTCCTCTTCACTGGAGCCTTTCAGGCTGGATGATGAGCAAAAGCCAGCAGGACCTTCGCTGTCAGGGGGGGTTAGCAGTGGCTGCCTACTGTGACCCGAACCTACTTAGAAGGGCCTGGCGTGGGGGCCGCCCCCCATCTGCACCCCCATCGTCTAGCTTGCTGCCACGCTAGTATTCCAGGAAGTAGCCGGAGAGGATCTGCAAGCGGCCATCAAACAAAAGTGTGTGTTTGCTCTGAAAGCTGGGAGCATGCAATACAGAATAACCTGCTGAAGCCTGCAAGAACAGTTTGCAAATATCAAATATTAATTTCTACACTTTCACATTAAAATTGTGTGTTAAATCATAATATCGTTCAGGCAAGTTTACCGAAGCGGCCATTAACCTTCAAGAGACAACTTGACCATAAACACGCTGCCGCAGATCCTGCTAACTTGATATATTTGACCTAATTGCATATTTATGGAATTTTTCCTGGGAGGCATAAATCAGCGTTTGTAACTGCCTGTTCTGAGCGAAAGCTTTGTTTGCTGAAAGACCAAACACCTGAGCAAATAGCCACTGCCAGAAGATGCTGAAGTAAGAATTGCTTGTGTGCGGATGTCAACATGCCCAAGATCAAACGAGACAGCTGTGCTGAAACTCAGGCTTCTCCAGGAGCTTGTGTTCTGCACACGTGAATTAGTCAATAAGGAAAGACATGGCACTGCAGTGAAGAGACAGGAAGTACAGTCTCCAGTGCTATAGGTGTCCAGTGTTACTTCACATTACTTTGTGATACCAGGCAGTCGGGTATCCTGTCATTAAGCAGAATACAAAATAAGTCACACTTTACATGAGGGGCCACAAGTAACCTTGTAACTCAGTCACTCCTGCATGAAATACGGTTGTGAAGTGGTGATGCTTGTTGGGGGGGGGGGGGTGCTGACAGTGATGCGTGTAGGGGGGGGCACTGGCGGAGATGCTTGTAGGTGGGGTGCTGCAAGTGAAAAATGAAGGGGGGGCACCGGAAGTGATGATTGTGGGGGGGGGGGGGGATGGTGATGCTGGCAGTGATGATTGTGGGGGGGGGGGGGGGATGGTGATGCTGGCGATGATGATTGTGGGGGGGGGGATGGTGATGCTTGTTGGGGGGGGGGGGGGGGGGGGGATGGTGATGCTTGCCTAAACCTCCATGTGGACTTGGAGCACTGGTCATGTTACCCGGTACATGAACACTGAGTAGGTATGATTATTAAAGACAGACACAAACCTCCACAGTACTCCTGCAGCACAAAGCGCGTTAAAAGTCACGGTCCCCTTCTCCTCCCCGGCACACCTCCTCCTCATCACATTAGGCCCGAATTTTATCTCTCGCTGTTAGACAACCTCTGAGTGTCGTGGCCTAATGAGTCCCAGGTACAACTGCTAGAAAGCAGACAGACCTGCACTCGATATATAAATCCACTTCCTGTAATTTCCCCTCAACGTCGCTCATGAAAAAGAACAACCCTCCATGGCGGCCGTTTGGCTGCCTTCCTGGGCCATTTTACGGCCGCGACTCACACGCCCTCTCGTCTGTCATCTAATTGAGGGAAGAGGGGAATGGGACTTGGGTGGAGGAGCTTCCGTATGGGCGGAGCTGCGGAGCCAGGGCACATGCCGGGGGAAAGGGGACGCGGGAAGCAGAGGTAAATATAGGCCAGCTATTTGCTGCGTTTCCAACAGGATCTTCCATTAAATGCTCGTGTTCTGGGCTCTTGGCTTTATTGCTTTGCTGCGCTGGGACCCTCTTCAGCATTATTAGCAGCTCAGCGCTCGGCCCCTGAGCCGACACATATTCATCTTCTCAGACTGAGTGTCCCAGTGCCGGGGCGGTTTGAAGGGAAGTCCCCTCGTCACCCACAAAGCCCCCCGCCGTGACCGCGTTTGACGAGCGTCCGGCGTGAAAGGCCGAGGGCAGGTCACACGGGGGCTCTGCCTTCACGCGGCCCGTTTTATGCAAATGCTTATGGGCCCTGGTGCTTTTCCACTGGGCGAGGCACCAGCCCTGGGCGGAAATCCCACAGCAGAAGGAAAGGGAAAGTCAATCATACCAGGATGTCTCCTTCTGCCTGCAGCAATGCGCAGAAACCTGAGCATTCAGTCGTTTTAGCCAGTCCTGTTGGAGTCCATGTATATTTTTAGAAAGGGGTACAATTTGCATTTAAATCTCTCCTTTTATATGCATAATTTCCAAAAAAGTAATTGCCAACCCAATCTTGTCATTTACATTTTCGTTTATCTTTGTGTGTATGTTTTTAGTACTGTAGATGCGTTTGTCCAAAGCGCCGTAAAACCGTGGTAAATAGCACATTACAAACATATGGCTGTCGAGGGATCGATTGGGCATAAGTGCGGCTAGGCTGAGATTCCGACGGACGCCAAGGCTCAAGCGTAAGCAGTATTGGAGCAGGAGCTACACAACACCTTCCAAACAAGGCAAGAACCTAACAGGACTGTTCAATGACTGGGAGTTACAACATTAAGAACATGCCATTTCACGATACTCACTCCTATTCTGTTGTTGATGTTTAAGCTACATGTCTTACAAGCTTATTTTGTAAGCATTATCTGCACGAATGTATTTAGGTCCTGATCAATAGCATATACAGTGTCGTGATCTGGGCTTGTTTTCAAATTAACGTCATCATGTTTCAGGAAAAAGAAAAGTTCCGTGGGCACATCTCTAGCGGCATCATCATGCAAAGCCACCCATTCCACTGCTTAAGATGAGTGAGCCCCCCGGATTATGCGACCACCTGTTGTTCCGAGTGTATTCTTAGGACGACAAAAGCCAGAGATAAGCGGGATTGGCTGCTCATTGAAGGGCGGTTTAGAAGAAAGTCAAGCTCTGAGGAATTTTGCAAAATGTATTGAAAAGAAATCAAACATTTGCACTCCGTCTACGAACTCTGAGGGCTCCAAGTGGAGATGAGGTCCACCTGCGACGCCAGGTAGCATTTCGCGATGTGAAAGTGCATCCCTTTGTCCTGTTGCCAGAGAGGATTCTTCTGTAACCTCCTCCTGATTTGTCCTTTTCTGAAGGTCTCACCATCTGCAATTAAAGGGATTGTTTCTTGCTCTTTTCACTGTCATGGCCCAATACACCATGAAGAGCAAGGCTTCAGCTCCTCTCCCATCTGGCCCAGCACAGCCTGGGAGGACAAGGCGCTCTATACTATTTGTAAATTTGTTTTTCTCTTTGTCTTGCTAGCCAAGCTTTGTATAAACACACACAGTCCATGTAGTCATATCTTCATGGGGAGTCTCCATTCCTTTCTATGAGCATAACCGTAATCCCAACTACGACAACCTAAACCCCTACCCAGCCCTAACCTTAACCATAAGCAACCAAACAAAATACAGGACTCCATTTTAGTTTTTTGATTGCAGCCACCGATTTTTATGAAGTTGAGGTTATGTTTGTGGAGACTGAAAAAATGGCCCCCAGAACATCAATGAAACAGGATTTAATTTCATTATCACAATGCAATCTATACATGACACACACACACAGACACGCGCACACACACACACACACACACACACACACACAAGAATGTTCTGCAATCTCTCCTCCACCCCCTTGCTGCAGGAAGGGAAAATGCTCCCCGGGGACAGACTTTGCTTCAGATTCCCTAAGACAGGTGCTAATGCATCTCCAGCTTGTGTTCACCCCAAGATTGGGTGCAGCTTCAGCCAGCTCTGATGCTTCTGTGACTGCCTGCCAGCCTTTGAATTCCAGCGGTGCTCCAACTCGCAGCCCCAGAGCCCCCCCCCCCCAGGGGCAGATGTCCGGGAAGCCGGCAGTTCCTCCTTTCTCTGGGACGACCCCTCCGGCCATCAAGGCGTTGCCAACGTGGCGAAAGGTGATGGCAGGAAACATCAAGAGGTGTCAGGAGAATGTGAGCTGCAACACCAGCTGTTGACACACGTGACATTTTCCATCCTGACCTTTTTACAGTTGTTTCTTGCCCTTTGCTTAGATTCAAATAACTAGGAACCAAAAATGTCAAGAGGCGAGCAACGAGAAGTTGTATTACACGTTGTGCGCTGTTGACCCTAATTCATTACAAAGAAATTGTAGGTCCGGACATAGTAGGTGTTTAGTTAAAGTGATTAAAAAAATAGGCTTTTTACCGAAAGGCTGCAGTTTAAATTGTTGGGAAATCACGCTAATGAGTCCTTGATTGCTCAATTTAGCCTCAATGCAGTTGTTGCACATCTAGTGGTATAAATTTAAAGGACTGGTTGCGATACTATGGGCTGTTAGGCCCGTCTCTGAGCAGATTCTGCGGGCTGCCAGTAGTGGGCGCAGTCAGGCCTGCTTTTAAGGCCAGCTGTGGCCAGAAGGCCAGGAGATGGACAAACTCCGCCCACCTTTGCCACAGTCTTTAGACCCAGCACTTCAGGCAGGCTGAATACGTCTCTCGATCGATACGATCCATGACTGCCTTTTATTACTCTACAGAGCAGGGGAGAAAAGGCAATATTCACTTCATAAATCATTCAGTAAAAAATGTCAAAGGGTAATTGTGATTTTCTAACAACCTTTAAAGAAGGCAGAATTCATTATTCAGTTATTCCCTTTTCATTATTTTGTTATTAGAAGGATATTAAGCGTCTAAGGTCTGTAAAGCCTTGAGAGGACTCCCCTTAATCATGGACGATTCACTCACGAATTTAGCGAAACGCGCCACCGTCGCTGTAGCTAACAGACTTCAGCCACTTCTTACAGCAAGAGAAAACAAGTGTTATGGGTAACAGATGCAAGTGGCCCGGCACGTGTTGCCCCTGTGGCATGTGATAGCCCTTCGACGGCCTGGTCAGGGCGGGAGTGGAGTGTCACCACATCAATGAGACTCCAGGTCTCACAGAAGGTGCCTTGGGGGGGAGAGAAGGCATTTATCACTTTTGGTGTGAGTGAGGAAGACTGATCAAAAAGAAACTTTCTCTGCAGTTGCTGTTAAAAATGGGATCCTGAGCTCTGGGTGCCAGCAATCAGTAGCTACTGGTCTAATCAATGTCAGCTGCTGTTTGTTGAACTCCAGTCTCTGCAATCTTTTTTCCCCCTGTTTTTTCTCTCCTTTTTTTATTATATTCTCTCCACCCCCCCATTTCAATTTTCCATTGCAAAAAAAAAAAAAAAACAAGAACACAAAAAAAACAGAGAAAACACAAAACAAACAAAATAATAATAATAATAATAATAATAGGGATATACGAGTAGGACAGCGAGCGGCAACAACAACAGCAGTAATAGTCTCTGAGATCTAATATCAGGGGTTGCCAGATCCTGGGCTGTCAGTTGTAACTGAGTTGTACTGATCTTCTAAAAATAGTTCATAATCACAATAGAGGCAGATTTATGAAAACAAGTCTCTATTAAAAGTTGCATTTAAAAAGTGGGTCATCAGACCAAGCGATCGGTTCTCAGCTGCTTTTCTCTCTTCCACAGCATTTTCAAGTGTCGAACATTAAAGGTTGTCCTTGTGATCTCTTCTTCTCAAGTAGCCTAAATCTTAATCTATCCAAGGTGCCACTGGATGAAAATCTGACTTTACCTTGGCATAGCTGAAAAAGAGGACTTGGGAATGACTTAATGTGAATCCCAAACACTGTTGTTCCCTCTTTCAAATACAATTGCTGAATATGTAAAGGAAGGAAGTGAAACAGGCTGTTGTGAAATTCCTAGACGGTCTTAACCGCACCCCCAAACTTAACATATGCCAGCCCACTTCCAAGATCAACGGGATGCGTATTTGGACAACAGTTCTGCAGGTATTGTGAAGAACGAAGCGGAAGACAACAACAAAAAATGGCAGGCTGTGCCGTTCAAGGCTGTGATGGGGATGTCGGCACTTTCATTCCCTCCCCAGGGAACCAAACCATCAACAGGCAGGACTGATGTTTCCCAAACTTACATAGTTGCAACCATTCAGCTGCATAGTTATAACTATGTAAGTTGCTAATGTTACTAGCAACTATGCTTTTGTGAAAACGTACTCCAGTTTAGCAGGAGAGTAGTAAACAACATGACAAAGTCTGTGATACTGACATTGAGAGGCTTCTGTACCTCCCAGACCTACTTTTGGTTTTAGCTAAACAAATATGCAGAGGTGGAGATTTCAGGTCCAGAGAGTAGAAATCCAGACCAAGATTTTGTTTCAACCAACCAGGTGAGTATCTGTGACTGTGACTCTTTATACTCAACTGTTTGGTTGAAACAAAATCTTGGTCTGGATTTCTACTTTCTGTTCCTGAAATTTCAGTTTCAATACAGTAAAAAAAATTATAATATTTGAAAGCAGAATATCAAATCTATTACAAACAACATATTTACAAGTTGCCCAACTTGCTGTTAGGAGTTCTTGAGAATCCACTTGTTTTATTTGTAAGTCTATTAGATGGAATACATTTCTGCTTCCTTGTGAATTATTTTCAAGAATTTTAATATGGCTTTCCACTTAAACATAAACACCATGGTCTTGAATTCTAAGAATTTTTATATCTAGTCAATCAGATTATCCTGAATATTGAAGTATGATAATGATTTAGGGTAAATTACATGTCTCTGTCCATTGCTGATTTTGAGAACTAGTGCGAGTGGTCATGACTCAGGTAAAGTCTTTGCAAGTGATTAAATACTTTTAAAATGAGATAATCACAGACACAGTGGGTCTTTCCAACTCTCTGCCTTGTAGTAAATGAGCCCTAAACCCGCAATTCCTCAAAGACGGGAGTCAGACACTCTTGCTAATAGCAAATAGCTTTGCAGCCTAAAACATGTGCTCCGTACGCTGCTGTGTGTCGCCAGATTTAATCTGATTATTTGAGAAGGTGTCACCCTCTGACTGAGCAGCGACTTAAATCAAAGCTAATAGACACTGTGGGAAATCCTAGACATAGGATATTATGAGGATAATCCGGGATACTATATCTAAGAATATTCTAGACCTGAACTCACACCACCTGCAACAGTCATAAAGTCAGATGCTTACCCAGATTCTGAAATTATCATCCCTTTCCAACACTTGCCTGACTCTTACATCTTCTACCTCTTTGATGGATAAATCAGTTTATCCTTGCTGGGATGAGTATGTTGCACAGTGCTTACATCGCCCACATAATAATGTATCATGTCAGACTCATTCATGAGCCTAGTGAGATATTAAGCATAGATATGTGAACCAGGGAAAGATTCTAGGCCCAGAATAAGACCATTGAGTTGGAACTTGTTTAACAATAACACAGGAGTCAACTGCAAGATGATCTTACCAATGTCCAGTATTACCAAGAGAGTATAAAAACGGTCCTTTTTTACCATTGCAGTATTTTCACAGTGGTGTGATGCAAAGAAGGTTCACAGCACCACAAATAGCAAGCGTTTCCTCCTGAAGGATCATTTACATGAGTAAGCCTATGATTAAATGACTAATGCGTGGGGACACATTTTCCTGGGCACGATCCCCGGCTGTAATAACGTGCAGTGAGAAACAGAAAACTTGCAGGCCTGTTCGTCCCTTTGGGAGACAGGAGTAACAGTTACTGAATTTGGTGCTCGTGGGAGTTTTACTTATGTAAAAATGTTCTGAGGGGAGAAGGAAAAGTCATTGGTTCAGACAGATAACCAATCAGATTGTAGAGGAGGTGGGTCCAAGTTACTAGAAGAAGCGGGACTAACCAATGAGATGACTTGGTCCCGCCTCCTCTAGTTGCTTGGACCCACCTCTTCTACAGTCTGATTGGTTATCTTTCTGAACCAATCATTTATCTTTCTGCCCTCAGAACATTTTGGTCTGAGTAAAACTCCCATGAGTGAATCTGGTTTGGGGGGAATTGCCGATAATGGCAGTGACTGCTCAGTCTTTGAGGCTAAGTTTACTCGAGGCTTAGGGTCACTTTGCAGTCATGCAAAGCTGCACCCAGTAAGACAGGGGCAGCCTTTAAGCTCGTGGACAAAACACGCTGAGGTAAAGAAGCGAGTTCGAGCTTCACCCAACATCCGTGTTTGAAGAGAGATACATGACGACTGCTGCTGCTGGAAAGTGAATGCAGCAGATGGTGTGGCTTTTGCGAGATGGAATATGGGTCTGAAAGGTTACTGGTTGAGGGATCTGCTGTGGTTACCCTTTAGCTAGGCTCTTAATTCAAACTGCTCTGGTAAACACACTACGATGCATAGGAGATCATGGGAAAAGCACTAAGAAATGCTGAGGGAATTAATCGTGACCAGTCAAGATGCATATGGAATTAAGGATAAACTTCAGCTACCCGTCCCGAGCTCCTTGCTCTGCTCTGTCAACTGGCCTGGAGGAAATGTTGGGAGAGTGGGGGGTTGGGGGGGGGGGGGGCGGCTACCAGCATGTCGTGACAAAAGTGGTTACGTCAAGAGCTCATCTCATCACACAGCAGTTACTGTGCTGAATTCCACTAGCCAGTATCTCCCCAAGGCCAGAAGTTCTTAAATCCTTCAGGTGAGAGTGACATCCTTCCTGTAGCCTTTCATTCAGCTAAGAAAAAGGAACAAAGACGACTAAATCTGGCATTACTAAAGGTTTACATCTGATTCATAGCATTAAAATGTGCACTGCAGCATCTTGAGACAGATGTGTGCCCTAACTGAAGGCAAAGGCCACCTCTCTATATGATAAGCCTGATTAAATGCAATGTGAATTACATTAATAGTCAGTCTTCCAAGCCTCTCATGCAGGTTGCAGGGTTAGAGGATTGCAGGGTTACAGGGTTGCAGGGTTACAGGGTTGCAGGGTTACAGGGGGCCTGGAGTCTATTCCAGGAAGCAGGGAGCATGAGGCAGGGGACACTGGACTGGATGCCTGGCTACACCCCTGCAAACACAAGCAGTCACAAACTACGGCTTGCCTAAACACCAGTCCTGTGGACTGTAGGAGCCTCAGAATCACTGGAACACTGAGAAAACCCACACATGAACACGGAGAGAACACGGAAGCTCTACTTCACAGGATACGGGACATACAGACACACACACACACACACACACACACGTTTGTATTCATATCTTTGTGCGGACCATACATTCATTTATATGGGAGAAACCCTAATCCCAACAATGACAACCCTAACCCCCACCCAGCCCTAACCTTAACCATAAGCAACCAAACAAAATGGCATTTTTAGTTTTTTGATTGCAGTCACAGAGTTTTATAAATAAGAGTGTCCCCTTGTGGGGACCAAAAATATCATCCCCAGAACATCAAAATAAGAGGTTTTTAATCACATTGTGTAACACACTGTAATATATGCACCCCACACACATACACACACGCACACAAACTCAAGTCAAGTTTTAATATTTTTTTTCCAAATCATGCACTTTATTATTGTGTACTGAAATGCTTTTAACTTACACTCGAACCCACAACCCTGGAGTGTATTTATATCTATTTATATTCTATGTCATACTCCAGACTCAAGAAACCTGTGGAGCTCCTCCAGTCATATAAATGGCTGAACTGCATTGAATTATTTCTAAGAGTTTTCTATGGATACAAGCCCTTTCCGGAAAATTCATCAAAGAAGAAGGCCGGTAATCAATACAAACGTTATCAACGGCTCCCCCATCGGCAATGAGCGTGAAGCGGATGTGATGGAGATTCTTCTTTATCTCTGTCAAGCTGCCCCGCGTTTGCGCTCATGCGGGACTACTGACAGCATACAGGCGAGGTAGGGGGGACGACTATGTGTCAGATCTCATCGCTCAGGGCTGGGCCGCAGAACCAGGAAACAGGCACAGTTTGGGGGGTGGGGGCGCTTGGGGGGCGACGGCCTGCCTATCCTGGGGGCGACCGCAGCTACTCCCGGGGCCACGGGCTGCCTATCCTGGGGGCGATCGCAGCTACTCCCGGGGCCACGGGCTGCCTATCCTGGGGGCGACCGCAGCTACTCCCGGGGCCACGATCCCCATGACCCTTCGGATCCTCGGCCGACAGCGGGCCCGCCCCTGTGGACGCAGAGTAATCACTTCGCCGCGATGTGGCTGAATCCGTAATTGCTTCTGGCCAGCCCGGGGGTCAGCGGCTGCCGTGCATTTCCAAGGAGCCCAGAAGCAAGACACAGAATTAAGACGCCAGTTGGAATTTGCTCTAATGTTGGCTCCCTGTACACATCAGCCCCAATAACTGTGCTCCTTCGGTTTTTAATTTTTTTTTAATTTGCAGCTTTCGTACATGAAATAGGAGGAGGAGGTTAGGAGCAGCACTGATTACAGTGCATTACCACACCCACCACACGACAAACCACCTCAGGGACGGGAAGCTGAGTGCAGCCGGTGACACCTCTGCACCACACTAATCCAAATGGAACAGTGGGAGATTTTTCTGGTGACTGGAGTGCCGATCCTGCCATCAACCCCCAACTTCTCCCTGTAAAAGGGACGACCTGCTTGCAGGGCTGGATGTAGAGTAACGTCATACCCAGGATGAAGTAATTGCAGGTTAAGGGCCTCGCTCGAGGGCCCCACGGAGTAGAATCACTCCTGGTATTCACAGGACTCGAACCAGCAACCTTTCACTTGCTGGCACAGATCGCCAGCCTCAGAGCCTCCTCTCCACCCACAAATAACATTTGTCAACAGGAAATAGCCTTAGAATATATCAGAAATATGTCATTCAAGCAAAGCGACACATAGAATAATTTCCAGGAATGCTGTTAAATGGACATATTGAAAAATGAGACCTTGGTTCTTTTACCAACTGATTATAAAAAGGTTATTTTTCGCAATGAGGATAATGCCATTGCAGCACGGGCAGCGATGCAGGGAAGGTGCCTACGGCGAACACTAAAGACGAATAGTGTCCCAGTTCAGGTGGAAGGACAGAGATGCATCATAACCTCCCTGCACACATACGCCAGCCGTGATGCAACCACTCAGTCCGCAAGCTGAGCTCTGTTTTTGCATTACCCCACGTTTCTCCGAAGTGGGGAAAAAAATCTCCAGGTACAGTGGTGTTTCTCCAGTACGGCCCCCATTAGTCAGGACGGAGGTGATTTATTGGTTCCCATCCTGCAAAATTTAAATTAGCTTCTCAGAAACAGCACTGCAATTTGCTCCTGTTTCGTAGGATATTGCGTTCCACTTTGATATCCTCTCTCAGGACAAATTAGCGTCTTTTGCACAAAGTGTCCCATCATCCTGTTCGCTGTTATCGGCCCGCTGAGAGCAGGAACTCAAAATACTAAAACCACACCTTCACGACGTGAAGGGTTCCCCTGTTTTCTCTCAGCCAAATAAAGAAAACGAACTTTAAAGAATCAATGTCAGAATGAGCAGCTGAGTCACATTGAAGGGTCATAATTATATACATTCTTATGTGACCTGATTAAATTGCCTGCCTACTTATGCACAACTAGGGGAAATTCATCTTGATACCGACTATTTTAGACATAAGTCTTTTTTTTTTATTTCAGTAGAACTAGATCATGGTTGGTAAGTTGCAGGTTTACAGATAACCCAAGTTTTTTTTTTTTTTTACTAACGTACAAACTACTTAAGCTATGTTCATATTACAAGCCTCATTGTTCAATTGTGATTCCTTTTGCTCAGATCAGAGTTGCCTGTGTTGATGGTTCACACTCATAATTAAAAGTGACCTGTGTCTAAATGTAATGTGAACACATCCGTCCTCCGAAATGACACACATGCACACACTGTTACGATTCTGCATCACCAACAACAAAAAACACTCAGCGCATGTGTGTAGACAATACACTACATGAATTCCAATCTGATTGTTCTCATTCATGTCGCTTGCGCACGAATCGGGTACGTATCCGATCTAGGACCATATATGAAAGTGACTCAAATCCGATTTCAAAGGAATGGATTTCCATGTCCGCACAGCCCTGAAAACATCAGATCTCTGTTACATAAACCAAAAAAATCAGATTTGAGTCACTTCGGCCTGGTAATGTGAACGTAGCCTTATTCATCTGAATGAAGCAGACAGACCATATATTGTGTGTATTTGAACATTGTTTTTGAAATATGAAAATATATAGGCAGAAAATTCATATATCCATATATTCATATGGTAAATGAGGCAGATATTCATGCTTCTGCTCCCCAAAGATATCTACTTTAAACAAGAAAAGTATCCACATGGACTGAGACGCTGATGTGTGATGCATGCAGGACACTACTGAATGTGCTGGGGCACTAGCGATTGAATTGAATTGAATTAAATTGAATTGAATTGAATATCTTTATTGTCATTGCACATGTAGAATGAAATTTGATGCCAACCTATTAGTGCAAAACAGCAAAGAAATATTAAACTATAAAAATATATAAATATGAAAAGTTATAAAAACATATGAATAACAAGATTTATAAAAAGGAGTTCTAAAAATGGAAACGTAAAACACACATCTTACCACACATACAAGGCATTTTTTTTCACATTCTGTTGGTATTCATTGCATAATCTGTTCCCTTTGGAGTTACACAGTATCAGCAACATTTAATGTCTACTCTGAATTACCGTTACTCGGATAATTTTACCTCTTATACACCAGTTACTGCACCTGGTTAACGCTAAATTACATGAAATTTACCTGATTTCTTCTATTGCTTAGTGCACAAGCATTTAATTAATTTTCATTTTGACCGGTAACCAGACATTAAGTCAGATTAGTGTTACTGTTAAGCCATGAATTTGCTAAGAAAATTCAGGAGAAATATTTATGTTTATGACACTTTTAGTCATCTTATAATAATAAGAGATGTGTATTAAGAAAGATAATATCGGTATCCGTTGACATATCTCAAGATATTAGCTGCTTACTGTAAGTCATGTAACTTTCTTTAAACACTGATAGTGGCACCTAATTTATTCAGCTCAGTCAGCTGTTAGTATTGTGGTTAGTTATAACTCTCTATCTGACTTCACATAAATGAAAGAGAGAATTTGTTTTGTCTTTGTGTTCTAGACCACGGCCAACAGCATACTGGGTTTACATTATTAGAACCACCAAAACCAGCCCTCTCTCTCTCTCTCTCTCTCTCTGTCTGTCTGTCTCCCTGTGTTTCCCCATCGGGAGTCACACCCATTTCCTGTTCTGCCTACTCAGCCAGCATACCCACAGAGGCTTCCATAACTCACATGAAACATAAATATTCAAAGTGAGAAAGATTTTCCAGTATTTTGGGATGGTACCCCAGATGTTGGCAGATATAGCTAGCAGATTTAATGCACGCAAGTCGTCACAGGCAGCCACATGGCACTACAAACAGTAAGGAGGGACAAGTAGGGATAAGGCTAAGCGCATGAAAGAGCAATCATGGAGAGGTGACTTCTGAGGATGCTACGTGACGTGTCGGGAAGATGAGCGAAGTTGCTCTGGGAGAGGGAGGTAGTATGACAAGGGAGATTCAGATTTTTTGATGTCCCCTCTAGAGGCTGAGGCCAAGAGAGTCTGACTCTCGACACTTCCATGGTCTGTGAACATTCCCTGCTGGAGTGTGACCCAGCCGAGCTCCAACAGAGGCTCTGACAGGCCCGTCTCTGCCAGGATGACAGTGGCCACTCTGGGCCGTCTCCCCGGGTCAGGAGAAAAAAGGGACCATTTATTTTTATTTTTAACTGACAGTTACCTGAGGTCCCCATCGGGGTGATCACATCTTAAAAATAAAATAGCTGAAACTGTTCAGATCACCAAAGTCGTCGGTTAGAACTCAACACAATGCTGCCATTCAGCCAGCAATGGCTGTTTTTCCGTTACACTGTGAAATATCAAAGGCCGGTTACTGTTCATATCTGTTTCCGTATGTGGTCAGGCACATGTGGATTCTTGCAATTACGCACCAAAAATGTTTTGGCAACCAAGTCATTGTGTAGCCAATTTAGAGAAGCGATAAAGCTGAAATATCTAGCTCAGAGGCACAACATCTGCATTTTAATTATACTTTAAACCCAGAACCACCTGGACTGGAGTTTGGAACTTTCATTGCCTCATTGTGAGGATTGGCTTAGTTTTACAGCACCCAGTTGATCAAAAACTTTGTATTGCACTGAAATTTCTTAGCGAGAATGAAACCTGAGAACAGGTTTGGTTCCTGTCATGCTGCTTGTTCGCACTTCATTAGAACACTTACTTTTCTGTGATTGGCTCCATCCAGCCTGTTAATGGGTCTGCATATGTATTTTTTCTTCAATTTCTTCAACTGAAGCGACAATATGGGAGGAATTAACGCACCGGAGGGTTGATGGTTCAAATATTCATTGAAACAAGTGGCACTTGATACATTTAAATCTGCTTAACATTGAAGCATTGAAGAGTCATAGTGTATGTGTAACTGTTATTGCATCTAACACTAGCAATTACTGTATTACCATTCATTTTATTTATTTGTATTAAAATGTGCATACTGTATTAGTATTATGTTGTACAGTCATGTGTTGCTTAGCAACAGGAATACGATCTGAGAAATGTCTTTAGGCGATGGTATAGCTTAAGTAACAACAAAAAGTACAGTATAGTAAGGACATAGACATGTAATATGGTTGTTTATCATTATCAGGTATTATGTACTGTACATGATTGTTTGTGCTATACTTTTATACGACTGACAGAGCAGTTGGTTTGTTGACGCCAACATCACTACAAACAGTGTACCGTTCACTCAGCTGTACCGTAACAAGTGTCGAGTGATGTGAGAAAGATAGCGATTCGATTAGATTTGAATAAATTAAACCAAATTAGGTTCGGTGGGTCGGCAGAAGTCTATAAGGGGTCTTCTGCGACATGGGGTTAATTCAACTCCAGAAGACCAGCTCCTCTGACTGCAGACGTTCCATCCAATCCCAGTTTGAGCATCAGCACCATGGTGAACAGATCTGATGAAGTCTGGCTCTCTCATTCTCACCTTGCTCCAGTGCTCTGGTATAGTGGTGATGGAAAATGTTCCAGGAAGACGCAGAGAATTGTTGAGGTTCAAGTCATCTTCAAACGTGGTGGAACCTATGATCAGGATGCCTGGCCTGCTGAGTAAATCTGCTGAGTGTAAGTAAAAGCTAGATAACTATATGATGGAATGTTAATAACAGTGACATGTGATACTAGTTGCAGAAGTAAATCAACTTTAATTAACAGCGTGAAGGTGTTTTGGAAACAAAAAGGAACCATGTCAACAAGGCTATTCATCTATATTACATGCAAAGCATACTTCTGTTTTATTGGGACACTGTTGGTAGCATAATCCTATAATTTCATTAATTCCAGCAGTGACACAGCAGGAAACAATGGAAAAGCTTCGTCAGTTCTGATGGCAATATTGTTAAGCCCCAATGCTAAGATTAAAACACAAGGCAAAGATTTTTCATTTGACTTCAAGTAAAACACAGGCAAACTCATTGTCATTCTGAAGTTTCAAAACAATCTAAACCGGTGAAGAGACTGTGACTCTCTAGTACTGATTAGCAAAACATAGACTGATTGATGGACTTCATGTCACATGGGGGATTTGTCACATGAGTATCTCTCTAAGAATGAATGGAATGATTGAGCTCATTGGAGATTTACACAAAAATGTCCTCTACAATCTGATTGGCTATCTCTCTGAACCAATCACTTTTGTTTCTACCCTCAGAACATTTTTGTGTAAGTAAAACTCCCAGGAGCAATGACTGAAAAGTCAATCATTCTTATAACTGCATGCAAATGCATGCTAATTTTTTCCATAAAATTTTAAAGTTTAACATTTGAAATATACAGTTGACGATTGACTACAACCATGATCAGTTTTAAGTACAGGAAAATTTGACCACAGAATTTTATGTGATATAGCCACAATCGCTATATTTTTGAGGTAAACTGAGCAGCAGTGAAAAAGATTGCATAGACGCATGGTGCAGGTGGTAGAAAATTTTGTCTGATTTCACTGTTGAATGAACAGGATATCACCAATGTAATGATTTCACTGCTACCATTTTCAGTACATTTTCTTGCGGTTATGTCAGTTTGTACCTTCATGCACATAAAAGAGGTGCCCTCAGAGGACCGGATGAGCCGGGGAGAGATCAAACAAGGTCTCTGCATGGTCCTTTTCCCAGCCCCCCGAGACCAATCTTCACAGACGCCATGGGAACCTCTCACATTCTCCTAATCCATTCCCTTCAGTTTGACTTCTGAATGAGGCCGGCTTTGCCTACTGCTTCCTGAACAACCAGTGTGGTTTGGAGAGATCTGCATCGGAGCCGTTTTAATGCTGAGTACCACTCAAAAGGCAAACAGAGGCTTTAAAAATTCAGCAGACATTATTTTCCCTCCATCAAATCAAATAGATTTAGTAAAAGTCAGCTCCCCACTTTAAGCTCCCCATTTTCTTTCAGTCCAAAGAGCCTTAAAGACGTCACACCTGTATTGTCCTGGTCATTATGATAAGCCTCTAATTTTTTGCTTTAGATTCAGACTAAATGCGGCATGCCAACTCACCATTTACGTTAATTCATTTACTGGATGCTTTTATTCAGATCCGGAACGGTTAGGGTAGGGAAGTACAGCGAGTGCGTGTAATAAAACACAGGTAATTAACACAAACAGAAATTTGGCAACAAAGTGGAAGTTAGTGCTGTGATACTTTCATCTGGTTCTAATGCTGTATAAAAAATTTAAAATATATACAAAGTGCCTGTATATACACAAAGTACCTGCAAGGCCAACAGACTTCAAGCCTGTAGTGTTTCTGCACGAAAGTGCAGGTAAGCAGGGAGTTTTGAATATTTATAGGTGCAGAGAATGTGGTCTTCTAGAACGTCAAACACCAAGGTTTACGGTCGTCCAGGGTGAAGCCAAGGTTCTGGCTGGTTCTTGAAAATACTGTTCTGAGGGAAAATGGAACTTGGTTTGCCACAGGCAGGGGTGCAGGGGATACCTGTCTTGGACAGGCTGATTATCTTACAGCGGTCGCTTGCCCAATATTATTGAATTAAGAAAAGGTGCAAGAGAGTCCAATTCGCAAAATAGATACTAATAGCGTTCGATGCAAATACGCATGCTGTGATTTTTCTGGACACAGAACATGGTGAGGGGTTGAGCTACAGTGCAGCAGCCAGAAACACAGAAAATAACAAAACAGCTCATGACTAATTAGCACAAACCAAAACACCCAAAGACTCTCAGCCTATTCATTTCTCTTCACAAAAATACATGAAATCTGTCCTATTTTCTGTTTGTTTGGAGAACGTGCTGTTGAGGTCACGCAGATTCCCTGCACATGCCGGGCCCTAGGGGAACCTTGGGGGGGGGGGGGGGGGGGGTTTGTTGGTCATTTCAAATCTGTTGTCGGAATATATATATATTTTTAACAAAAGTGGCAGAAAAATTTGTGCTGGCTGATATTGCAACAGCTGCTTGGCTGATGCACCTTGAGTGCTGCTTAATGCAACTGTGATCCAATCGGTGCCTAGTTGATATTTTTCGTGGGCGAAACTTTCATCCGCCATGATAGTTCTGCATGTTACCTTTTGCACGTGAGAAGATTCAAAGTCGACTTTCAGACTGAGAGTGTCTAACATGAGCAGGGAACCCCAGTTTCGCAGATAATAAAAATCATCAGAGAACAGCTGAGGCCTATAGAACATGCAGTGCATCGGGAGCTGGGAAGCACTGCTTCAAGCACATGCAGTGCATCGGGAGCTGGGAAGCACTGCTTCACTGTAACTGCTCGTAATACTCAGCTTTCCTTTTACCAGACTTGTCAATATCACATACCGATAAATGGCTGGGAGGTCAGTGTCCAACAGCAGAATATAAAAACACCACGAATGTCACAGCGTGAGATGTACCAACTGCAACAGCTCCCAGCTGCAGTTAACCTTTAAACCGCAGAAGCCGTCGTCTCCATCCGTTTTAATTTGAGGACGACACATGGTACTAAACCGTTAGCGGCGGCAGGCGATTTACGGCCCACTTGTATTAACTACAAATTACGCCGAAAACGGCAAACGCGAAGCCTCCCGCGATGCCGACATCCTTCATTTGTTTATTTATTTAGGATTCTGGCTGCTGGCAGATAAACTGCGGAGGGGGGTAGGGATGATCTGGGGATGGACACCCACCCACACGAGGCCCACCTCCTGAACTCTGCGGACGTTCGGTCCTGGCCGCGGTGCCTGCTCGGGTCTTCCAGCGGGGGGGACGCAGTGGGTTGGCGGCGTGAAGTCCAGCCTGCGTGACATTTTCACAGATGGACGGGCAAAGCGGTGAAGCAGCAGGGCTGCTGTCTGCACCGCTGAGACCCTCCCTTAGGTAGGACAGGACAGGTGTTTTTTTTCTAAACGGCCCTCCTGACAGGCAGCAATTAGTTGCCGAGACCTTATGAAGAGGTCAGGATGACTGTGAGGGAGCGGGGGGGGGGGGGGGTCATTCTCCGAAAGACGTAAACAGAAAATGAAAGGATGTTTCTTTTTTTTGACCTCCACCATCGTTGAAATGCATCAGCCCGGCATCTTGGATATCAGCTCTCAGGTTAGAGCCGCGACACCCCCATCTATTGACGACCAAGGTCTGCGCGCATGTGGGAGCGTGTGTGTGATCGAGGGTGGGATCGTCTGATTCACCTTCGGCGTTCATGTGAGAGGCGTCAGGATGCAGTTTATCTGAGGCTGAGCAATGCCTGCTGCGTTCGCCCGCCAAAGAGATGGTTCCTGGCTATTCAGCTAAGAATTATTTCATCCCAGTCTTTGTACCGCACACTAATCACAAACAGCGGCAGGCTGTCGTTTGGGAGTGGGGGATATAAAGCTCCTTTCTCAGGTGAAATCGGAGCAACTCATACCACCATTCCATGCACACAAATCTTGATCTCGTGTACATTTCATTTCCCCAAGTTGCTTGCTGACAGTTGACTCGATTTAGCATTTTATTTAACTAATTCAAGTCAACTACGCCCGGCGCTATACAAGGCTTTATCCGCCCATTGCATGTCCAAGTTTGCGCCTTAGCCTTCACATGAACCGAGATAACGTAGCTATAACGTATAACGTATAGGCTTCCGAACTAATGGAGTTGCCAAGTTTTGTGAATTACCCATAATGCACAGCGCAGTAGCAACGCTGACAGATTATTGTGTCATCATTCTGCCGTCTGGAATGTACGGCATATATGAAAATACGAATCATTTACTGCTACTTAGTTCTGTAATTTATGGGGTTGCTTTTGCTGACAGGTCAATTGCAATAAAATTATGACAGAAACACCCATTGATTCCCCCCCCCCCTTTCCCCACCCTCTGTGGAAATGCCACGGCAGCCTCATCCTCCTGCCTCTTTGTTTGGCCTCAGCTGCGCATCGATTTCCCAGTCACTCAGTGACGGAGGAGGTTCGCGTTAAAGCAAACAACCGGACCGCAATTCAGGAGACAGGAAAGGTGCTGGAGGGTGGATGGGGGTGGATCAGGTCACTGACAATGGAACCTGAAAGGCAAAAGCTGTAAGCGTGCATGGAACTGAGGAAAAGCCCGCTTCCTCTATTCAGAAGCCATCTTGCAAACATACAGGAATATTATTGCCCATTCATCAATTTTCTGACCACTTCCCCTGGCCAGTGTCGGGGGGCCTGGAGCTCATCTCAGGCAGCACAGGGCTGGGTCACACGTTGAACCAGTATTTGCATGTTTTTTTCTACTGAATCTGTTTGATGCCAGTTTTTGATGCCAGTTGAATTTTCCAAGTCCCTGTTTGCACAAGAAGTTCGCAGAGAGCCGAAGCGACAGCGTGGGGGAAAGATTCGGTTCTGCGAAAGCGAGTGGAGTAAACCGGTAACCGTGCTGGAACCGTACGCAGTGTTCCAAACGCGACCCTGCCACGGGATCAGGCTTCGCGCCCGACCCACCATCGATCCACGCTGGCAAGCGCAGCCTCACAGCTGCAGCTGTGTAACCTTCCCGCCATGGTGCCTCGCCGATGTGCGTGTAGGAGTGACGGGGGAAGCACGCGTGGCTGTCCTTTGCTCAGGAGCCCAGGGACAAAGCCGGCAGCTTCCCCAGCTGGAGCCGCAGAGTGCAGGCTGTCCAACATCGCCGGCTGCACATTGAGGGTCAGCGCACAGGTTGCCTGCCTGGCCACTGGGGGTTGGTGGAATGGTGTAAATTTGTGAAATCATGTGTCTTCTAAGTGTATTTGCCACCCTGAAAATAAACAGCGCCATCTCACTGAACTGCACGGGTGTGAGAAGAGATGGCAGATAAAGATAGATAGATAGATAGATAGATAGATAGATAGATAGATAGATAGATAGATAGATAGATGGCACCATGAAAGAGTGTAACGGGATGGCTTTGGGTTATCAGGCGAATGGATCTCTGTGGAAAGAATTTGATTCTAACATTTCCCTCCTTGTGAGGCATCCCTAAGAAATCAGACACCTTCAAGTGTTCCTCTTCAGTCACTGACTTTGTTTAATAAAATAAATCAATAGCCCTACCTGATATTAAAAAAGGCCAATACGTTTAAATGTCAGTAATGTGAAATGCTGTTTTTGTTGGGGGTTGAGGACTTTCTGACACGGCACAGGAGCAAACACAAGTGAATCACAATAATACTAAAACAAGGACTGAAAAGATTCAAAGACGTCCAGAGGGTATACATTAAGGAATAGTGTGTATTTTTAGTTAAATGTCTGCTTAACATATAATGCACTTGTACAAAAATATTAACATAAACCGACTATATTACATCCTCCTAAGGTGACTGGAATGTTGATCGCTGTAGCAACGCATCAGCAATGGAAATGAAACCCAGTGCTATATGTACTCCCAGTAAACCCAGTGTGTATCATAGGCAATACCATAATTAAGGACCAGCCTTCAAACTACCAGGCTCTAAACTCAAGAGATGCTGCTGTTATTGTAACCTTGAGTGAAGGAGACTTTGGAAACCCCAGTGATGATACATGATCCTGTGTAATAACAGTAAGTTTAAGATGGTGGGAATAGTACCAATAGCAATGGCATTACTGGTTTTAATAATGGTAATACCGACAGCAATGGCGTTAATAAGGGTAATTGCTTGTTAAATCATCAAAATCAAATGACTGGGTGGCTAAAAGAAGACGGACATTATTTCCATTTAAAGGGTTTTGTTTTGCAATAATTGCTCATTGTTTTTGGCTGCCAGAAAGCTCCTGTCCTTTCAAAAGTGTGCCAACTTCACTAAAGAGGTAGGGAACAAAGCGCAGAGCAAGCAGCGGAACCATGGAGAATTGGAGAACCCGCATGGCGTGGCATCATTATTCTGATGCATTGCCAGTCTAGCAAGGGGCATTTGGGGCGTGAGGTGCCCTTACATTTACAGAACTACTTTATTTAACCTTTGCAATTAAGAAGTAATTTAGATAACATGCTCGGTGATGTAGCTCTTGATCTCTAACCCTTTCTTGTCAAATAGCCAGCAGCTCAACTGGAAATTTCCCTTCCTACGTTTCTCGTTTTTAATATAACCCATGTGAAGATCTCCATGTTCCTACCCATTGTGGTGCTGACATTGCTGGTCATACACATTCCTCTTGAGTGTCTTCTTGTCTGGTTGCTGTTCGGGTGTGTGGTGCTGATCCTGTATGGCATGTGACCTGGTGCTGATCCTGTTTGGCACGTGACCTGGTGCTGGTCCTGTTTGGCACGTGACCTGCTGCTGATCCTGTATGACATGTGACCTGCCACACCATGCTAATAGGGGCATATTTACCAAGATATTTTAGCAAACTAGGGAACCTCATGGCTCCATGGATATGTGGGCAGAGTTTGAACGTTCTCTCCATACCCTAATATCTCATCTAGGTTGTCCTCTGCATCCCACAAGCGTTCATTGGAAATAGAAAGATGGACAAGGACATGTAATCACTTGTTGTGCTCCTTCTCTTCTCTGCTGGAAGTTCTGCTCCTTTAATATCAGAACGTTTATACCTTCTCTGACCTGTCCTGAAAACTCTCAGTTGACTTGGTAGATAATTGCTTGATACTGATTTCATCATCGGTCACACAAAGGCCATGTTTTAGGTCATTTGTCCACAAGGTTGCTCACTTTCAAGCTATCCAATTATATCATTTGTCAGCTGTGGAGTCGGCCAATCGTCTTCCATAACTGCTTATCCATTAGAAAGGATAAGAAAGAGCCTGAAGCCTATTCCAGTACAGAGCACAAGGTGTGGGACCTGCTGAGTAAGAGGCCAGTCCACTGCACTGCAACCTAATTGTCTTTTGGCTTTGGGAGGAAATCTGCAGAACATGGGGAGAACATACAGTATCCACAAAATAAATCTGCATGGGATTCAAACCCCCCCCCCCAAACCTTAGATAGCTACAGTGTTACCAAGTACAGCACTATGGTGCTGCTTTACAAACATACACCTAAATCAACTTTCATCTACGGCAGCAGATGCTAAGTGGCTGTAGACTCACCCTTCATTGCATGAATGTAGGTTTCATTCTGTGTGGCTAATGTTTCTGTGAGTAAACACACCTTGGTAAAGCGGATGGAACTTCACTAGTACTCATCTATATGTCTGGCTCATTTTACCAAAGCGTTTGGTACCCCAGTGGGGAGAGAGTGGAGAGAAATTGGCCGATTTTCCAGTTCCTCACCTTTGTTTCGTGTTTGTGATTACTTGATTGACATTTGGCTGAGCATGTGACCTTTATCTCTTCACAGTGGCGACGTGTGAGGAGTTCGAATGCACGGTACACAAGGCCCCCCCCCCCGCTGAGCCGTGCCGTGCACGGTGGGCACAGATACAAAGTGCTGGAGCACGCGGAGGGAAGGGAAAAACGGGAGCAGTCCGACACAGGAACACTCAATCAATCATCTAGTCAAATACCATCAATCTCATGTCCCTCAAGATGAAAAGCCGATTCAGGCCACAGTCCAGAAAACATTCCGTGGCTATGCTTGCCAAACGGCATCCACGCTGTTATTAATTAAAATTTGACATCGCTGTTGAAGGCTTTATTACAGTTTTTTTTAGAGATGTGTTTATTTTTTACTCATTTCTGCCAGACTTTTCTCAGATAAAGGTACCTCATGACAGTTTATAAACAGACTGTTCACACTTAGTTTAAATTAAATCTAAAAAAAAACGCACATAGTTCTAGCAAATCAATTTTCTCTGAAACCCTGGTAAGATACTTTTTTGATCGATGCAGATTTCTTTAAAGTATAATTATGAATGTCTTTGAAAAGATATTTGTCCAAATATTTGTTTGCATTCACAATCTTTTTGGATTTCCGCCACTTTCAGCGTCTGTGTTCCAGCTTTCGTTATACACTGGCTTGTGATCCTGGTAAATCTCATACCTTCGTCATCCGCCGTCCTCAGCCCTTGACTCGATGTCGAGAAGCACGAGGGACACTCTGTGACACAATTCGGAATGACACGTGTCACCTTGTGCCAGATCGATCCGCCTGTCGAGGGCGGAGCCGATTGATTTCACCCGATCTGAAAAGTTAGCCGGTACCGCTGTACAGGTTTGCCAATCTGTTTTTTCACTCTCCCTTATTTTTTGACAAAATTTTCAATTTCTGAATAAACAGAGAAAATAAATGTTCAAATAGTAAAAAAAAAAAAAAAAAAGGGGGGGGGGGGTTGAAGAACACTAATTACACCCTTGGGAGTATCACGGGTTAGAGACTAATGCGATGTGATGGAACTCCTTCACCCCAGCCCGCCTCCAGTCTGACAGGGAAGGCAGCAACCTCTGCACCTCCCTGCATCCCTGCCAGGGCCCCACCGGAGGGGGGGGTTCCTCAGCTGCCTTTCTATAAAAAGGCAGCCTGTGAATCAATCAACACAAACATACTGTGATTCCTCAGATCGGGTCCATCCCTCGCACTCTCTCCCTCTCTCTACGCCCCATCCTCTCTCCTCTGCCATCCTTTCTTTCTTTCTTTCTCTCTCTCTCTCTCTCGCTCTCCTTCCTCGGTTTTCTCTCTGGCTGGCGTGCTCCTCTCCGCCTCCTCCCTCTCCCTTCCCTCCCCGCGCTGGAGTGTGTGCACGAGCGTGTCTCCGCTAGAGAGCAAGTGGTCGCCGGTCCGTCCCTCTCCCCTCTGCGCCGGCCGCCGCTCCTGGGATCCGCGTGTCCCCTCCTTTGCCGGTCGCAGGTCGCCTGAACCCACTCGTCAAAATTTCTGCCCCGGGGAGACCCACGCTGGCAGCTCAGCCACTTCCCCGACTCAGCATCGGGAGGAAGACCCTCGTGGCGGCCGCCGTGGGGGTCATGCTCATCCTGGTGCTGGTCGTCCTCATCCCCGTGCTGGTGAGCTCCGTGGGCACCGACGCTGGGCACTATGAGATGCTGGGCACCTGCCGCATGGTGTGCGACCCCTACCTGAACAAGGGCACAGCCACCACCAGCTCCAACGGCATTGGCACGGAGCCCGAGGCCCTGAGCGACCACAGCAGCTTGCCTTCCACGTTGGTGCAGGGCCCACAAGGGAAGCCGGGCCGTCCCGGCAAACCCGGACCCCCGGGGCCCCCTGGAGAGCCGGGACCGCCGGGGCCCATGGGACCTCCAGGAGATAGGGGCGATCCTGGGAGAACCGGGATACTGGGTCTTGGGGAAAATAGCGCCATAAGCACAGCTACCTACACTACGATCCCACGTGTGGCTTTCTACGCCGGCCTTAAGAACCCACACGAGGGCTACGAGATCCTGAAGTTTGACGACGTGGTGACCAACGTGGGCAACAATTACGACGGCACCTCGGGGAAATTCATCTGCAGCATTCCAGGCACCTACTTCTTTGTGTACCATGTACTAATGAGAGGCGGAGATGGCACCAGCATGTGGGCAGACCTCTGCAAAAACGGCCAGGTGGGTGACAACCCGTCCCGTCCCCAGGTCTGCATGCTAGCTTGCACCCGTCCTGCTCACGGCTGGTGACACACTGTAGGTCGCTTTCAAAAATAAATGTGCAAGTTCTGTGCGACGTAAAAGTTCCCTCTAGCGACGTCTTTGTTATGGAAGTGGGAGGTTGCGCGGTGCATTTTAAAACATCGCACAGCTGCACCAGCAAATGTGTCCTGAATGACTCTTGTGTGCTCAGCTCAAACTCTAATGGACTTACTGAAAATCACTGATATCTGTACCATTGGGGGGGGGGGGGGGGGGCAGTGATATTTCTCCAAGATATAGGACTATTATATTGGTGATAATTTGAAGCTGGAAAGTTTGGCAGAAGTTGGGGTTTTTGTCTGTGCTGCAGAGGCAGGAAATCTAGAGAATGTCTTTTGTTTCTGGCGAACGGGAAAGATTATCAAACAGCATTAGTAACTGAAAGAGTTAGAGGAAATACTTCCTAAGAATTGCTTTATTATGTGATGTGAGAAAAGTTAAAAATGTCGCTGGTGGGAAAGCAATTAAAATTCTTGAAATAAGCCACACGTTGACCTGTTGCTGATAAGAGACACTCGTAGGATATATTTACAAAGAGACACAAAGGAGAATGAGAAAACCACAGCACGCTCTCTGTTTCCCGTAGGCTTTATGGAAGTTTTTTATAAACATATTTATTCATTTGGGGGAGGTGGTGGTGGGGGGGGGGGGGTCTTCCACCAGGAGCTATACTCGTAAAATTGCTTGCGACTTCGCACATGTCTGTCAGCGGGCAAAAACCACCCAGTTACTGGGATATGTAACAAGGCAGCCGCCGATTTTTCTAATGGATGACTGAACGTATGACAGGTGAAATCGTCTTGCTGTGCGACTCTTAAAATATTACAGCGCCATTTAAAAACTGACTCTGGTAGTTAAATCTCTCGCATAAACATAAGCTAATGACAGACTGCCGACGAGATGCTGCATTTGTCGAATGTTAAAGTCTGCATGCTACAAATAAATCAAAGTATTTCAAGTTGATTTTGAACGAAAGTATGCTTGCCTGTTATCGTCTCATTTTGTATCGGTGTTGATTACTGGAATAAATCTTTTATTTACGTATAAACATGTCAATTATAGGAAAATATTAGAGACAATATAGGTAAAGCCCGAGGCTGCGTTTTTCCGGGGTCATCGTGAACTCGGGAGCTGCCGATCAGGAGGAACTACGGACAGAATGTCGGGTATCTCACAGGCACGCTAGGGGGGGGCGGGCGGGCGGGGGGGGAGGGGGGGATATAGACTCGTATTACATGTGAACAACTTTGGCTGAATTTTGGAATTCGAGTCGTTTATTAAAGTAGCCTATTTTCCATTTAAGCGGAAATAACAGTTTTCTGCTATATTTCAGTTGCCGAATTTGCAATTTTAAAATTATTTAATCCGTTTTTATAAAACAATTCGTTTAAAAAATGAAATTCTTAAAAGTGTGATTGAATTTTTTTGAAGCAAGCAATCTGTTGTGTTTCTGAAACAGAAATCCTGATGAATAACAAAATCCCTGATCCCTGTAAATATTTCACGCTAAATATAACTCCAGATTGCACGTCAGTAGTCTTTTTTTATGCCATGGGATGTCTTTGTGCGGCGGTTCTTCTATTTTTTACGCGACTGTTTGAAACATTTTCAGTTCATGCACAGCTCTTGTTGACTGGAGGTCACGTAAAACGTACAGTGCATAAAGAGGGAGGTTTTGCTGAATGAAATAAACAATCCGAGGACTGCGGTAAAACTTCTCATAACTTTTATGGACACGGGTACGTGCCTGGTGTCCTGTGGCAGCAATCCTGTTTCCGAGGATAACACAAGCTATTGGAATATAACGAAGTCATGCAGATTTATGAATCTATATTATATTGCTTTCATCTATCTAAATGTTTTTAGCAGTTCAGCAATACTGAATTGTTAATTTGAAACTGTGGAGTAAATCCTCAGTAGTTCAAACTGTACTTGACGCAAAATTGGTTAATTATATATTATAAAGAGGAAGTGATCACTCAGATATACACCACTAGACTGCATAGTATAAACAGCACTTGTAACAGATGACCAGATATTGGGTAAGAGACAACATTTTGCCTCCGTAATCAAGCAATCTGATGTGTACAGACTGAACCGTATAAACATGCAGTAAAAAAGCATATTTAAACACTGTTTGATATTTCAAGGCTACCTGAATGCAGGTAACAGGTTAAATTTGGCCTCTTCCTGCCTCTTCCTAATTGCCTGCCCAATCCATGCACCACAGAGCAGTTTCACGTATGGTGGCTCCCTTTGTCGTAACATTTAGGGTCGCCGTAAAATTGTCGACAAATCAATATGGACGGATTTGAACACATGTGGCGATAAAATGCCGTCTGCTCTTGCTTCGTTGTGCTGCTTGAGAAGGACATAAAGATACTTCAGTTAAATGTATGCAGGGCGACTCTCGGGGGAGGGGTCTTGTAACCCCCCCCCCCCTCCTTAATTAAGCAGCCACCATTAAAAAAATGCACAGAGTTGGCACTCATGAGCCCCCTAAATCGCAAGGGAAGCAAAAGAAAATCTTGTATAGCTACAAAAAGCCGTGGGGGGGGGGGCTTTCCCATTGTAATTGTTGGCTGTAGCCCCAGAGCATTCTGGAACTTGTGCTATTGTCATCAATGGACCGCGGCAAGGAAGCCGGTGCACATTTCCTGACACACTAGACATTGCTCACGCGGCGAAGTGTGAGGGAGTCTTAGGGGCTGTTTTAGAACTTTTGTGTTGGCTGGCGTCCAAGTCCCCGGCCCTGTGTCCCACTTCGTCATTGACCTACCTTGCCGGTGTTGCTCATTATGGTCTGGAGGCTAAGGCAAAGTTGGGTAAACATAGCTTCGTTGCCTTGACCTAGACCAAGTCCTTAAAGGATCTCCTCTACTGGCGGAGGCCTCTCTCTCCGTGGTGAGGGCCAGTTCTCTGCTCCAGCGCCTGCTAAGTATTCCTACAAATCCCTGTCAGGGCCTGACAGACAGCAGACATGTCCGTCTCCCCTCGCTGAGCTGGATACCACGGGAGACAAAAGCACACAGCAGAGAGCAAAGCGGCTTTCATGCGCCAGGGAATAAGATGAGCTGAGGAGTCTTCTTGGTCGTAATTAAAAACCTTGAACCAGGTCCAGAAGATATTTGTGTTCATTCCTCTGTTCCTTTTTAATAATATTGTTAATAAACTGAAAGCCATTTCAGACTTAATTAAAACGGATGACTTTGACATGTCTCTCTCTAGGGGAGCGAAGGTGAATAATAACGCCGTCACTGTCTTTAATAATCCCTGCTTTCCTGCCACATGTGTCTTCCTTGGCAATTATGGCTCCATGGCTGCCGAAATCCTGGCTTTCCTTTCTCTCCGGGGCTTCCTTCAATGCAGTGTGACTTTCAGCTGATTGGAGGGGTCTGTTTGCGGGTGGCAAATGACTCTGGCTCGTTATGTAACAGCATACTACATGTAGAAGAGGTCCGTCTTCCAGCTGCCTGCCCATGACAAGGTTATGTGGGACCTGGTACTATGGTAGCATCGGCTATATTCTTCGCATGGTCTGCTGGGGGTGCGGGAGCTCAGGAAGGGACAGGAAGAGACTGAACAAACTGGTCTGGAGCACTGGCTCTGTGCTGGGCTGCTCTTTGGACTCCACTGAGGAGGTGGCTGAGAGGAGGATGCTGGGAAATTTACATCCATTATGGTCAGTCCCTCTCACCCCCTGCATGGCACAGTGAGGACATTAGGAAGCTCCTTCAGCAACAGACTACTGCATCCAACATGCAAGAAGGAACGCTTCCGCAGGTCCTTCATTCCATCTGCCATCAGACTGTATAACACCTCAGTCACCTAAAGTTCATAAATTATGTAACTATTCTGTATATCGTGCAATATCCGCTGCATAGGTATACAACTATATTCACATCACTTGGTGCAATCTGTATTATTTTGGGTCTGTGCAATATGTGTAATTGTGTGCACTAATCTAAAATAAAGATCTAGACCAAGATTTAGTTTCAACCAACCAGGTGAGTATAAAGAGTCACAGTCACAGATACTCAGCTGGCTGGTTGAAACAAAATCTTGGTCTGGATTTGTACTTTCTGGATCTGGAACTACCCACTTCTTACATAGAGCCTTTCGTGGGAGGCACAGGGCACAGTGTCAGTCCGTCACAGGACACGTGCACTAAGGATAATTCAAAGATGCGATTTAGGCTTACTGTATGTCTTTGGACCGTGGGGAGCAAATTGGAGACCAAGTTCAGAACAAGTCGGATACAAAGACCAAATCCTGAGGCAAATGGCCAGCAACTGAGCCAACAGGTTGCCCTAAATTGCACGTATAAACAAAAAAACGAAAGGATGTATCATCCTCATGTAGAAAGGTTAGTGTACTTGGTTTTTGTGCCTGTACGCTTCCTGACGTCCCTGTTCACATTCTCACTCCTTAAACCGCATCCTCTCCAGGGTGAACCCCAGCCTTGTACTCTATGCTGCTTGGGACAGCCTCCAGAACCAGGGTGGATGGATTTTAAATCAGAGGGTGTTTGATAAAGGATGTACAGGAGGCCTGCTGTGAATGACAGCGGGATGGAGTGAATGGAAACCCCCACCACTGTGACGAAGGTGTTTCACTCTGGACAAAGGATGCCAGACTTTGCCATGATCCGTGGCGTATCTGTGAGAGATGCCACTGTCTCCAGTAGCTGGAATATTTGGGGGGCATCAGAGGTGGTTAGGAACACAGCGAGTACCCATTTCTTAGTCTGGTTAGTGCTTTCATTAGACATTAGATCATCACGGTATTACTGGGTGAGCTGAGCGTCGATCTACATCACCACCAAGGGAAAGTAGGCCGGGGTGGGGGGGGGGGGTCATCGCCTTGTCAGTGAAACAGCTTGATATGGCAGGACTTGGGTCACGAATTGGCCTTGCTATGTAATCTGGTGCCAAGACGGACCTTTAGCCTTGATCCGGCACGTAATTGGACACCCGACTTGATGAGTCGTTGAGCGGAACACTAGAGGAGGCCTAATTAGACACGGCTAGGCCATTACGGCCCAATTCCCTGTTGTTACGAAATACCAATTGATTGGAAATGTCAGGCTGTGACATTCACCGGGAGCGTCGATGGGTGTGGGTGGGCTTCGGTGCGCACCTTGATAAGGTTTCAATACCTAAATATGCAACGATAAACCTGGCCCCTCCCCCATTCCACCGGCTCCTATCAAGTCAGCCACTAGACCTGTAGTCTGTCAGAAGGGTCACAATATGTCCAGAATATGCGACAGCTGTGTGGAAAGCAGATTGCGGTAGTTGTTGATGTCACAGATCTGTGGGCGGGCATGGAAGCGTCTCCTCGTTACAGTCGCTCATGCGTAGCAGCAAAAGTAAGCCTTGTGTTTTCAGGAGGCCTGACTCAGCCATGACAGGGGGGGCTGACTCATAGGGCTTCTCTGTCCAGAAGCCGCAACTTGAGGTGCTGTTCTTATAACGGACGGCTGAAAGTCTTGACTTTTCGGTAGTTCTTGTGTCATTATCTCCTTAATGGGGAGGCTAATGGAAATCAGTCACTCTGTAGCATTTATTAAGTTTGCGCGTCAATTGTGTTAAAAAAAATGCAGGCCTAATTTTATTCAATCTATTAATAATTTCAGTTTAGAAGGACTTATCTAGAACTCAGATGAATGGTATTCTAAAATTTGTGCGATAGCTCTATGCTAACATTCGTAAGCATCTCAAATTGCGGATGTAAACTTTATGTGTTAGTGGTGTCTCTCTGTCAAATTCCCGGATATTGTGCATAATTATGTGTGGAAAAACCTGATGCGTCATGACGGACCCACTGGGCATGATGGGTGAAGGATAGAACTGGGGCAATTTTACTGGCACCTTTGGGATATTTTGGGCACGCGAACATGGAGAACACAATTTTGCTATATAACGTAAACACTTTCCAGTCTTTCTTCCGCCTCTAAAAGATAAAGCAAATTTATATCGTTAATAAAATTAGTTACAGTGAAGTGGAGGCGGTTACCCTCCCCCACCCCAACCACGCTCCTCCAGCGAAACATGTACCACATAGTTCAAGTCATGTAGTTTTAAAGGACCACAGAGTATAAAAACTTCGCTTTATTCACGTTATATACTTTCCAAACAGACATAACGTTCTTTTATAAGCTATGTGTAATATCCACACAGAGTGAGTGTAAGTCTCTCTGACTGGAATGACGTAGAAGTACACAGGCAATAACTCATCTCTCTCAGCTCGTGTGAACCGAGAATGAGGCACTTTAAAAGGTGAGGGAAAACAAACAGATTCGCTTTTCGTCACTCGAACAGTCACTGACAGTCTCTCAGCGTCGGCGCAGCCATTTGTACTGTATTTGTGGAAACTGCGGGATTCTTCCCCGAAGGATCATTCAGACGGCTTCCCACTATAGTGTGACATTGGTGCTGCTAATGCAAAACCTGCAGCCTGGTCGGGGCGGTGGGGGGGGGGGTTTCAGGGACTGGCTCCCAGGCAGAACTGGACTCAGTAGGCGACCCCATAATGGGAGAGTGGCTTAAGGGCTTCCGATCTCCTTTCTCTGTGAACCCGATTACAGGTGCTTTTAAAGCTTTTCAAGTTGCTCAAAACGTAATAATAATAATAATAATAATAATAGTAGTAATAATAATATTGCTTAATGTGTGATCGCTGCCGTTTACATCATCTCTGTATAATTCTCTTCGTATAATACTTCGTACAGTAATTTTTTTACGTCATCAGTGTAGAAACTTAGTTATGCAACATTTTTATGGTACAAGCTATTATGTTTGCCCATTTTGATCCATTATCATCTATAAATAGTCAGACTCGATACTGTATGATTTATCATTATTATCATTATTATTATTATTATTATTATTATCATCAAATGTCAAGGGAGCGAAAATAGTTAAAAGCAGAAACAGAAGATTTTCCAAAGTAAACAGGAACAAACTATGAGTCCTCTAAACAGCCATAGCCTCTAAACCGTATCATATGTGCAACATGGTCTGAGCTACACTTTAAGTGAACATGACAGGATTGGTCTGCTTTGGAAAACTACTCTTAAACTGTAGCTAAAGTCTTTGTGACAGTTTCCTTTCTTTTGTTATTGGAACAATAGGAAGGAAGCAGAACACCAGGGTACAGGGGAATCCTTCGGGGCTCTTTAATATGCACCCGTCGGTGTCCTGTTCAAACACAATTAGACCTCTGTACACTTCAATTTGGCTGCTGATCTCCAAACCAGTTAAAACCTGAAGGTTAACAACAAATCAGCAGGGCCTGCCAAACAGATGGGCCACGGTGTCTGGGTAATGGGTCCTGTTGCCGCATCTAGTGATTGTTCATTCCCTGCGAGAATGAAACCCGAGGAATGAAGGTGTCACTGACAGAAACCAGGCTGCAGAGGCACTTTGGCGAAATTACAGGTGCGTGACGTTGGGAAGGGGACCCCAGACACAGATGTGAATAAAAAAGGAACACAATTCGTCTGTGCTCACAAGGGATTCAAACCTATCTGTTCTTAATTAATTTGTTGCCTAGCTGCTGCTTTTGCCCTCCCTAACTCAGAGTGACTCCTTTATTAAAACTCATAAACATATATATTCAAAATTTAATACAAAATATTTGCTTTTTCTCAAGGGAACTATTAGCTGCAGGCTTGGGAATGATGTGTGGCTCAGTGGGTTAGAATGCTGTAGTTGGCATCAGAAGGTTGCTGGTTCAAAGCCTAGGGTTGCCAGAGTAACTTCACTGTTGGGCACTTGAGTGAGGCCCCTAACCCCCAATTGCTCCACAGACTGGCTGACCCTCCTAAAAAATGCTTTGGATAAAATTGTCGGCCACATTCAGAAAGAAAGTAAGAAAGAACTAATTTTCCAGGACCAAATACTGTGAAATATTGGGCCATTGTTGGTTCAGTACTATACAGTTCAGCTCAGGGATGTATGGAAATTCTTGTGTGGATACATGGATTCGCCGCATCCTGGCATCGCATGCGCCGGGAACAGTCGACTCGTGTTTAATTTGAAGCAACACCAAACAGATCTGACAGACTCAATCCCCTATCAGCGGCTATGAAAAGCGATTGTAGGCAAACGCTCCCTGGGGGGGGACAGGAAGCCTTTGCCAGGAGGGCATCTTTTGTTGTTTAATGCATTTTTTCATCCCTCATCGCTCCACTGATAGAGGCAAGAGCACGGCGCCTGACTTACTCACCACCTGCGGCAAGCAGAGCCGGGGAGATGGGGCTTACAGGAGCTGATGGGATCCAGGGGCTGTTGAAATCCCATCTCTGTCCCAACACCCCTACCAGCACCCAACCCCCCCTACCAGCACCCAACCCTCCTACCAGCACCCAACCCTCCTACCAGCACCCAACCCCCCCTACCAGCACCCAACCCCCCCTACCAGCACCCAACCCCCACTGGTTTTGGGCATCAGCCACCAGGAGGCCGGACCAGCTGAAGTGTTGCCGTCGCCCGCAGCCACTGTGCTCGGGTGGCACGTGTCAGACACACGGAGGCATCTCAAGGTCCCTCTGCCCTCTCCCGTCCAGGCAGATCCTTTGTCATTCCCAACAAAGGGCAGGCGGGTGTACCAGTCTGTGGCGTCATGTGCTCCAGCTTCCTTTAGCACGAGCATGATTCACACGTTCAGAGAAGGGCTCTGACCAGCTTTGCCCAGCTCGCTGTAGTGGGGTGATTGCTGTTCACTAGGCTAGACTTTTCCACCAGGAATCTAAAGAAAATCACCTAAGGAAAAATTTAAGAGGCCACAGCATAATTTTTTGTTTCACTCATTTCTCTATTTTTTAGGTGCGCGTCTGTACGGTAATTACATTTAAAAATTTTTTTGCAAACTGCAGCCTGGCTCTTCCCTGCTTCTCACTGAAGGGTTTCTTCCTTCCTTTATGGGTCTTCAGTCCTGCTTCTAGCCTGATATGAACTGTCCTAGCAGTGCACTTCACACCTGCACTTAATGCTTCCCATTCCCCAGGTCACTTGTTGTCATCCTAAGACACATGAGAAACTGTTAGATAAGTTGACTTGCTGGTTTTTGGTCGTCCCCAGTGTCTCCTGCTTCACCTTGTTCTTGTGTTTGTATATATATATGTATGTATATATGACATTTTCACTCTGAATTTGTATTAGGCTGTTGAAGGTTGTATTTGGTTGTTGATATACACACACACACACATATATCAACAACCAAATACAACCTTCAACAGCCTAAAACAAATTCAGAATGAAAAACACAAACTCAAAAAATGTCAAATCCTGAGAACCGAACAAGTGACACACACTGGACCTAATTAGTGAAGTATCCACTTATTTAGCTGGAAGCTCGCCTGTAACTTTGAGGCCCCGGCCCAACTCATCCATCTGACCCTAGCAAGGTGATCAGTCCACAACGGTCAGCTGGGTGTCATCACCTGAGAAGTTAATTGAAATGTACTTACTGATCAATGTCCAAGGAGCCAAAACATGCACGGCATGCTGTGCTTTTGCTCCTCGTTAAGGTGTAAGGCGAATTAGCTTATACCAGTGTTTGCATATTATTTTTTTCAATGAGAAAAAAAATCAGCTCCTTTAGGAACAAGTATAGGGGCACTATTGTACTTTGCAGAATTTCTAGATTATTTTGAATAATTAAATTGGCCAGTGTTCTGTACAGTGGCTTAGCATTTTTGGGTATTAATCTGCTTGCACATGCACAAAGTCCCATAATGCCATCATGTGAAATTAAAATAGGCTAAAATTCTGTGCATGGAGGGGTTACTGTTTATATTCCTGGTGCCAGAAGCCCAGGATTTGGGTTCAGATTCATAGGTGCTGTTTGCACATCAATATGAGACCTGATAGATTTAATCAGGAGGGTAAACATGAATTCTTCCAGGTCTCCACGGCAACATAGATTACCAATACAGTCTCTTGTAAAGTTTCTTCTGTATAGTTCCTTCACACTTTTTTCAATCCCTTGCTTATCTCAGCCTGATATTTGGCTTCCTAGTAGTTTGTCATCCTCTATCTAAATCTCGCAGCGTGAAAAATCCACTCTAGTGTTAGTTATTCGATGACATGATACCACTTCTGCGTGATAAACTGAAGCATCTCTGCCACGGTTCCATAGCAAGAGTGCACATTTCCGATCTTACGCCGGACATCGATCACCAAGATTTATTTTCAAGCTTGAAGTAATCAGCCTTATGTAAGACTAATAAATTTCAAAAGGGTCGCAAAAATATATTTTCTTTTGTGCACAGACTTATATTATTAATATTATATTAAAAATGAGAATAGGGTGGACAGCCACAGTTACACAAATATGTTCAAAAGGCATTTTGAAAGACTTTTTAATAATGATTCTTGCATCATATATCCCACATGGTCGTACTTCTGAAATATCCAAGTTCAAGACCTGGAGATGAGACTGTTAAAGAATTAAGTGCAGTTCTTCTACTTTGATGTCGAGGTTTTTTTATTCACATAATATAATATTACTCATTTACTGTATTTTTATGAGGTCCACTTTTCATTATTCATCGCTGTTAAAAATTTGTGTGCGCAAGAGAGTGAGAGATGTCACACCGGAAGCTGTTCATTGCTTTGATCTGAGATACAAATCATCAGTATAGGAGTAAAGAGCTTGATATTGGAGGGGACACAACTTAATCCTTTGAATACAATGGTTTGTTTATTGGGGGAAGAATTAAGCCAAATTAAATATTGGGGAGTTTATTATTGCCTACAGTCTTCTAAAAAACTTCTGTGAGTTCATATCCTTACAGGCACGTATGGCTCTTCAAACACATAACCCACCCTAACCCTAAACCTAACCCATAGCAGTACTGGCACACCAGAGGTTAATTTCAGTCTGTGTGCCTTTGTCGGCATCTTCCGTTTCCCTCATCCATGCTTCCCTCTCCTCTGTCAACCTCGGCCTATGGATCAGCTCCTGCCCCTGAGGTCACATGACCCAAGTACGCCACGATACAGATCAGGGCCAATGATCAGGGACGCCCCTGAGGACACATGACTCAAGTACGCCACGATACAGACCAGGGCCAATGATCAGCTCCTGCCCCTGAGGACACATGACCCAAGTACGGCACAATACAGATCAGGGCCAATGATCAGGGACGCCCCTGAGGTCACATGACCCAAGTACGCCACAATACAGATCAGGGCCAATGATCAGGGACGCCCCTGAGGTCACATGACCCAAGTACGCCACAATATGGATCAGGGCCAATGATCAGGGACGCACCTGCTGCTTTTCTTGTCATTACTCTGTCAGTCCTTCGTCTGCTAAAGAGTCCCCTCTTCCTGGCCTCTTGTGCAGCTGCAGCAAAATAAATAATATAATATAATGAATTAACCCACTAGGAGGTTTGTATAGGTTCTCAAAGTGTTGTGTGTGGGCAGGAGCTTGAAAACCGCATCAACCGTCCGGCTTTCGGGCAAACTATTAGGGAATTACTTGAGGTTTTTCTGTGCTGAGAAGGTGAATAAACACATGGATCTCCAAGGTCAGGTGCTCTGCGTCAGTCCTTAGTCTGCTTTCTCATTGTCAGGCACGCGGGTGGAAGTCCACAGAGTCACTTACAGGATACAAGCACAAGCATAAGGATCACCATGAATGTTTTACAGATGTTTTACATTCATGAAATGAAGTATTGACATGTGCTGTAACATGTGCTGTTACAGCAATATTAACATGTGCTGTAATTTCAACGTAATTTCCTACTATTTAATGCTATCGGCTTCTCTTATGAACACAAACTCAATGTCGTCTACCTTAGCTGTCATTTACTTAACCCGCTTGCCAGCGCTGTGTAGATACTGCTTCCATAATGTCATGCTCACACCAACAAATCCCTTCAGTCTTGGGACCTATGAGGGCTCATCTGCTCGTCTGTGAAACAGAACCAGGAATAAATCATAACAAGGAGCTAATCACCAGGAAATTGTTTATACAAATGTCCCACAAGCTTCTGGACCTCATATGTGTCAATAAGTCAACTGTGCATGTCATGGTTAATTGGGCAATTAATTGCACAGTGTATCCACACCACCTGCCTGGGCAGGCTCTAAAACTCCGAGGGTGGGGTCCACACGTGTGCTCTCCCGGCGCTTCCGCCACTCGCATCTGCTGCCAGGTGGTCAGCAATTAACAGCCACCAAAGCTCTTCCGATTGTACAAAGAGCATCAGTTCTGTTTTCATAATGAAGCGTCAGATACCCAGATTCCCCCTGCAAATACCTGCATCTGAGATTCTCAGCAGTGCCTCCCATCTACATCTACATATACACTCCTGCTAAGTAAATACACACAATGTACTTGATCTACATAATATTCATAATGCCCACTGTCTAGAATGGATCCACAGCATAACATGTGTATTGTATCATACGGCCCTGGCTTTTTCTATTACAAATAGCATTGCACAATATTGTAAGCAATTGTATATACCTACTTTAAAGTACTCTATTTAGTACATATTTTAAACATTTTATATGTTTATACTATTTATACCTTTATATCTGCAGACCAGTTGTTGGAACAAAGACGCCCCCCCCCCCCCACCTTCCACAGGGGATGAATAAAGTCTAAGTGTCTTATCCACCATTTTTGATTTTCTTTGATGTCCAGACACTTGGTAGAACATATCTTCAATACTTCCCCAACACGGCTGTTCCCTGCCTTCTGCTCTACGCTTCCTGAATTAGGCTCTCGCCTCCTGCAAAACCCCGAACTGGATAAGCAGTCGCTGTAGATGGTTGGATGCATCTTTTAGCAGATTAACATCCTGTAATTATTTTGTATTTGTATACTTTATTTTTCACCTACATTTTATATGTATTTTACATGTAAGCTATAAGGGGTTGGCCAATATTTATGTAGCATTGATTGGTGTTCGTTTGAGGGAAACTACATACATGAAAAGGTGGCGAATGGAAAAAAGGCTTTGGGAAAAAGTGATTTGTGTAATTGTTTTAGACAGTAAAAAAGAGATTTATTCACAGTTCCAGAAAGGCAGGTGTGATTTCGGTCTCGGCTGCACCAGTGTTCACTCCTCCCACTTTAGTGAAGGTCCCTGTAGCCTCAAGTGCTTCCCACCCTAATTCCGTCTAAGGTTTGCTTTCAATATTGCATACCAGTGTCGAGCCACTCAAAGGATTCAGTTTTAATATGTTGTATCTTGAGCGGCGGGGGGTGGGGGCAGGAGGCACGTGCACGCTGCTGGTTTCTCGCCAGTATTTCGAGGCGGTAGCTCAGTCTGCCTCCCCCACCCCTACACCCAACCCACCCTCCACGGCTCGCTAGAGAGGCAGCCCAGACGCAACTCTTAATTAGGCAGCTTAGGAAGGCGCTGATGAGTGCAGAGACGCCGGCCGTAGCTGCTTGAGGCTGTTTGACTGAGGGAGGGGGGAGGGCAGAGAGTCGCGAAGGGGCGAGAGACGCAGGAAAAAATAATATCAAATTAGTCATTCCTGTGCGTGGGCCCCAGTAGTGAAGCTCAGCTGTACCAAGTGAAGCATAACTTTAGTGCTTCGAGAATTCTGAGTGGGGAAATAGGTGGACTGTATGTAAATGTTTTTTTTTTGTTTGTTTTTTTGATGGACGTGCAGGGAAGGTTTGTTTGAACTTCCACATTCTAAAAGTTTGTTTTGGTTTTTTTTTGGTGTAATTTAAAATACATGTCTGAGCTCAGCAGTAGTGCAAGATTTCTCCAATTTTTTCCACACGAGTGCTGAAAATAAAATCCAAAAGCCTACATATTTAACACACAGCAGTGATCTGGCAGCTTAACAGGTTGACGAAATTGTCACATTTTCACACCTCAGATCAAATACATGGAGTAATCCAGCATATGCCTGATCCCAGAACTGTCGTATTACACTAAAGATCACCACCGCGTACTAGAAAGGACACCAAACCATTGTAGCTGTTATAATAATGAGGGTGTTGAGAAGGTAATTGATTATTTTTAATGCAGTGATGCGAATCTGATCAGGAATCTCACTGTTTAACGATTTATGCTGTTAGGTTGGCCATACAGCAAAGACTTGTTGCAGGTTGACAAACACAGGAAGTTACTTCACATCGCAGGTCTTGGCATGAACAAGACTTCATTGTCTTATTAACTTGACCACTGGGGGCTAAAGCAACTACCAAATTCTCTAGTGACACATGATGCACTTTGTTTTATCATTAGCAAGATATCTTTGCATATGGTGTCGATTTTGAAGGTCATGAACGGTATGGAGAAGCCAGTATACAGTAGGTGGAGCAGGATAGGAGCTGTATCATAGCTAATAACTGCATGCTCATGGACTACGGAAATGCTCTCATGCAGGTTGAAAATACACTATAGCAATGTTTACTAATCCAGTCCTTGGGGACCCACAGATGGTCCCACCCAGCTCCCTGCCAGACAGTACACATTTTTGCTCCCTCCCAGCTCCCTGCCAGACAGTACACATTTTTGCTCCCTCCCAGCTCCCTGCCAGACAGTCCACATTTTTGCTCCCTCCCAGCTCCCTGCTAGACAGTCCACATTTTTGCTCCCTCCCAGCTCCCTGCCAGACAGTCCACATTTTTACTCCCTCCCAGCTCCCTGCTAGACAGTCCACATTTTTGCTCCCTCCCAGCTCCCTGCCAGACAGTCCACATTTTTGCTCCCACCCAGCTCCCTGCCAGACAGTCCACATTTTTGCTCCCACCCAGCTCCCTGCTAGACAGTCCACATTTTTGCTCCCTCCCAGCTCCCTACTAGGAACCAGATTGGGAAACACTGCACTGTAGTATACAGCACAACGCGTCATAGCACACTGACCTCTTGGGAGGTTGAAGTAGATCAGGATTGAAAAAAATAATTTTAATTTTAGGCAGTTCCTAGTAAACCATAAGCCAGGCGGCAGTGTGAGTGATATCTAATATTTCACTCATTTATAAATAAATATTGACCATTGACATAAATGTTGCCAATTTTTATTTAAGTAGCCTTAGAATAAAGATGTTTAAAGCTAAATGATTTTGTTTTATCCAGTGTAGAAACGGATGGTTTTGCTGGTCAGCCATGGATTCTCATGTTCGACGATGGAGTGCTGCTTTACTGCTTGCTCCAAAAAATTATGCATGTGTTAGATTTCAGTTCTATGATGAAAAATGTACATTTGTAAGTGTTTACCTAACACCTTTGCAAAACACCTTACCGATAAAACCATTTGTGTAACTGTACACCATCACTGCATTCTTCTCTGGTGCTACAGCATGGAATCTTCTAGAATCCATGGGATAGAGGTCTCTGTCTTTAACCTATATGTTCCCTAGTGCCAGCTGTGATTTTTTTCAGTAAAATTTGATGAAAAGTATAAGACAGTAAAGATTTACCAATTTATTTTTGATATTATCGATCCAGTATCTTCATCACATGATCCCATCTGCTGGGTGAAACTATGTTTCTCCCTGCAGTTTTTTGCATGTAGGGTCTTGGATGGTGGCAGCAGACTAGGACAGAAGCTTTGCTTGATCAGGGCTTCAATCTAACAGTTTGGCCACCTCTCCGGCACAAAGGCTGTGTCTGTTTTCGCAGAGAAAGAGGGCCTCTCTTCTTGTGGTAGGAAATCCGCTGAAAAATCCGCCAAAAAACTAAAGGGATTGGCGTCCAAGAGCTTTTTAAATCGGGGATCTTTGTAGAGGGAGAACAAGGATGAATTTTTCTGTTTGATTGGCCAATATTGGCAGAGCTGGAAAGTTCAGGCCTAGGAAATACAAATCCAGACCAAGGTTTTGTTTCAACCAAGCAGTTGAGTACTCTCTGACTGTGACTCTTTATACTCAACTGATTGGCTGAAATAAAACCTTGGTCTGGATTTGTACTTTCCAGACCTGAACGTTCCACCCTGAATACTGGATCAAAGCAAATAGTGGCAGCAATTAAATGCCAAAGCAGATACCGAACTTTCTCATTCTCCTCCTCCTCCCCGACCCTCCTGCCCCAGGTACGGGCCAGCGCCATTGCACAGGACGCCGACCAGAACTACGACTATGCCAGCAACAGCGTCATCCTGCACCTGGACGCGGGGGACGAGGTCTACATCAAGCTGGACGGGGGCAAGGCCCACGGAGGCAACAACAACAAGTACAGCACCTTCTCCGGTTTCATCCTCTACGCCGACTGAGCCGCCGCTCCTCTCCACCTTCCTCTGCCTCTGAATCCAATGAGAAAAAAGATGAAACAAGTTGGACTCCCCATGTTGAGGGTGATGGTGGGGGGGCGGGGGTGGGGGGGGACCCAGAGCGGCGGCGTCAGAAAGACTTTGCACCCAGAGGCTTTATTCTCTGTAAGGAACAAACCCGGCTCTGTTGTCTTCTCACTGACACGAAGGACCTCCGTGTTTAATTCTCCTTTTGAATGACTTTACAGCATTCTCTCCCTCCCTTTCTGTCTCCCCCCGCCCCTCATTCTCAACGTTGTATACTCCTCCTTAAGCACTTTGGTATTTCTCTTTTGTCAAATGTAAAATAAGTCTGTGCACAAAAGAAAAAAAACACCATTGCAAGTATTGCTGTATGTAACTTCCTTGGTCCCATGTGAGTTAAAAAAAAAATTATATTTATGTGGGCACTGGCATGCTCGGGGGTAGGGGGGATATACGGGATAACAGCTCATTATTAATAAATACGAAACCGTCATTTTGTGCGAAGCAGGTGTTTTTTTATTCGTATTGGGCACAGTGCCACCTGGTGGTTGCATGTTGTCAATGATGTTTACCTTCAGTGTGATGTCAGCGAGCAGATAGTAGCAGACTTGTGCCTGAATGTTGTTATCAGTGTTGGAAAGACTTGCCTGGAGAAACGTAGTGTCATCCACCTTACTTGGATAGCAGCATAATTAAAACCAAGAATACTGAGAAGGGTCCAGCTGCAGACGCCTGTAGAGTGGAGCTCCAACGGAAATACGTCACCTCCACAGGAAACACGTGGCCTCAACTCTGTGTCACAGTGAATAAACCCTAACCTTAACCCTAACCCTAACCGGAGCTCCACTTTACATCCTTAAAGATCACATGTTTCCTGTGGAGGTGACGTATTTCCGGTGGAGCTCCACTCTACTGGCGTCTGCAGCTAGACCCTCTTGAGAATACTTGTCAATTCGTTCTGAACCTCCCGTTCTGTCGCTTTCCTTTTGACCTGTGAACTCCCAAACAACATAGAAACAACAGATATTTTAGAGTTCCAGATTTCACATAGTGCCCCTTGAAATGGCCATTCTTGCAAATCTGTGCCAGATAAACTGGTGTTTGGTGACCAGCACTCATGTCCGATGGTTCCCCTGAAGCTCAGAAAATGTGATAATATTTCTTGAACGATGTAAAATAATGTCTCCTGTGTACCACTTTTGCCTAGAGGTCAAAGTTCACATCTTTTCTGCCATGGTGAAAGGACAGTTTGAACTGTTTTACCAGAATGGCCAAATCCACATGAAATCGAGGTCTTCTGCATCTGGATGACCATTCTGGAGACGCGGCTGTGTGTCTGTAAGTGCGTCATACTAAGTGTGTCAGAGAGTTTCGCGTCTGCATGTGCCATTTGCGGATCTCCCCATTTCCCCCCCTCCCTGCTACACCAAGCCCCTTTTCAGATATCCTGCCCATGAGATTGCTGTAAGCGGAAGGAGGAGAGGGCCCCCATTCCAGGGCAATAAGAGACGTAGCTCGGATTTGAAATGTGTTACGTTTGTCTTTCTCAGTCTATCTTTCAAAAATGTTGAATAAATAATAAAGTAATAAATGGAATTTTTGCACCTCTGGTTATCAAACTAATTACTTGGCATGTGTTTACAGTCATAATGGAGTGAATAGATCATAACAATATCACGTTTGTTTGCTGCTCTGTAGGACGAGATCTACTGGAATCTGTCACTCTCACTATTTATAAAAATTACGGCAAAAAAGCACATGCTCATCGTGTTTGAGACTGCAAGCCAGGTGTGATTTTCTCCATTTTTCATTGCCATCTACTTCAAATTAACCAAATGAATAAGTTCTATGCTTTTGCCATGTATATCTATGTCTTTTTATAATTTGGGAGATTAACCATGAAGATAAACAGCAACAATGTATGACAGTACAAGGATCGGTGGGAATTATAATGTCTCATCAAATGACCGACAGCTTGAAGACGAAATCCACGGTCTTTCCCGACTCTGAGCGGCAGGATCGCTGTCCGGCCGGACGTGAGCCTTGTTTTCAGCGAGCCGGGTGATACCCCGTCTGGCTTCGTGGTGCATCGAAAGGGATTAGACAAACACAGCAGTAATGAGATAGATAGGGGACAAAATTGGAACCGCATCTTTGATAGGATAAACCTTTGAAGACGAAAGGCAAGAAATGGCATCGTAAACACAACTTGTCTCCTCTATCTATCGTTCGCTGCGCCATGGAGATTTGCTAAATGCAGAAAAGATTAGATGAGTCATTGGCATTTAAATAATTTGGGGAAGCGATGCAAACCAATCAAATGTTTTTTTTTGGCCCAGATGATGATTCTGACTGGAAGCAAAATAGATTCCATAGCACTACTGGCCCGTCGTCTGTATATCGGACTGTAATGTGATTTTTTTGCACCCCACTTTTATAGATAATTTACAAGTCTCTCAGTTGCTATTTTGATCTTGACAGACTCTGGCCAAGAATAAGTAAAAATCTATAATAAAATCTTTTGGGTACAAAGCAGCATGACTGTAACACAAATAAAGACAGCCAATGGCTGAAGACGGCCGCAAATAGCCGCGAATCCTGGTAGGAGTGAGCAGAGCAGGACGGCCGCCAGAAGTGATGGCTGGTAGTTTTATAATTAAGGTGTCAGTGAGAAAGTGTGATTTCAGCAGCCGGCTGCGGATGGATGCCGGTGAAGAAGGTGCTGGAGTCATGACTGTCACCTGATGTGACCAGACACCTCGAAGAAAGTCCTGCGGCTCTTCTGACGTTTAATGTGCTCCATGTTTGTGTTCTCATGCCACATATGATGTATGTTTGGGCAACGCTGGTTATTCTAAGGTGTGATTAAGTATATAAAAAAAAACTGAAAATATCCCTTCATGGAGGGATAAATGGAAAAAAAGGATTGAAATTATCCATCCATCCATCCATCCATCGTCCATGAAGTCTTGTACTGGGTTGCACTGGGCCCAGAGCCTAACTCAGGAATCAAGAACACAATGCTGGGGTACCCTGGACTGTTGTTAGTCCGTTGTAGGATACAGACAGTAATAGACATTTCAGTTCCAGAAGCTCCAACTACAGACCAAGATTTTGTTTCTACCAACCAGTTGAGCTGTAGTTTCTGGACTTGAAATGCACTGGATACAGTTTTAAAATATGTGTTATATAGAATAATAACATAAATGATATATCTCTCAGAGCCTCATAAAGTCAAACGCACCATCACAGCTGGTCATGCAGCCAGAGCTGAATAGTAGCAACTTCACGGTCTCCCTGTTTGTGATATAAACTGATAGAGCGGCTGAACGTAAATTTGAACTTGACTGACGTTCACCAAAACTAACTTGTGAATTAAGACCAGGCTTCAAGTGGATAAAGCTGATTTATTAAGTGCACCATACCACAACAGCAGCAATGCAACAGAATGCCGTCGAAGTTCAAGACGAGCAGAATGGACTGTGCTGACAGGCCGCCGTTCCACCCCCCATCCTTAGCAGTCATGTGATTGAGTCTCTTTCCCGAGAGACTGAAGTCATGTCTGCAAAGAGCTATGTCATTCACAGTCTTCATATTTTAAACAATTTTCTCCAGGATAATAAAAGTGTCTCCTGTCATCAGATAGACTAATAAAGCCAAGAGAAAAAATGAAAAGAATGATCCCTCCGTGGAAATTTCAAATTCCGCTGGTTTAGAAGCCTGGCAATATGGAAAAACTTCTGCATTATATAAATAAAGGACTCAGCAAACAAAAGTTATAGTGCAGAGTTTATTACACAACAGATTTTTTTTAGCCCACACTGGGCAGCATGTTACACTAGCAGGTGAATATTAAACTGTGAGATCCACATTATGGGGTGGTAGATCTCAAGGAAAATATGTGAATATAAAAAATAAAGCATAGTTGTCATCTGAGACTTTTTCTTTTGAGCTGACTTACCATGCCAATGCCTGGTGCTTTGTCTGTTTTCATTCCTCTGATATTCATTCCATGTCATCATGAAGATTGAGCAGAACAGAACTCTTCAATGCACACTTGGTCTCAGGTCTGCGTGGCCCTCAGTCAGAGGACGCAGAACAGGGTCTCCTTTCCAATCAGTGTTGGGCGTAAGGGGCAAAAAGCAGATGGGTGTTATAATTACAGTGAAAAACGTGTGAATCAGTTGGGATCGTGCATGTTGATTCCTTTGATCTTAAAGAGGCTAGTTTGTTTATTCTGCTTTTTTACCCAACAAAAGAGGACATCAGAAACCAGGGATGGACTGGCAACAAAACCAGGCCAGGAATTTGCCATCCAGTTGGGGAGGAGGGGGGGTTCCCCTTGGTAAATTTTCCCAACTGCGATCAACCATTAATCACCTCTTGTGATGGACCATCGACCTGGAAACACACCGAGATGGACTGACGGATAGGGAGCCCCTGGTATACAGGTTATAAAATGCCAGGCTTGCAGAAGAAAGACTGGCCCTCTCGAGACTTTCCCGATTGCTGAACTTCCTGACGGCCAGTCCATGCCTGCTGGAAACACCAGTGACAGAGCAACGTGAATGAAGACAAAATCCAAAGCTGGAAATTCAGCTATACATTTTTTTAGTGATTGTGTGGTGGGGGTTGGGGCATATTTATAGAGATAAAAGATCTTTGATGGTCATGAGGCATTCATATGTCCTGTAAATTGCCTGTAGAAGTTCGCCAGGAAACAGTAGGGACTGTGCAGCCCCTATTGCATCCATGGGTCCTTCTCCACAGGTCAGGAGTGCAACCGCGCCTCTGGTTGCACTCCTGACAGAAGGACAAGGACTTTATGGAGAACCAACATCATAAGTAAGAATTCTTTTTTTCAACATACAGGAAAATGACTCAATAATTTTAGATGCTATCCAAAGCTTTCATCCAAAAGCACACAAGACTCACGTAGGTTACAATTTTATACTTTTATATGCCAGTATATAGGCTGAAGAAAGTCCATCACCCAAGGGTACAGCTGCAATTTTCCTTCTGAGATTTGACAGATTTTGGTCCCCATTCTGTCATGTCCCCTTTTACTACAACACGCACAACAAACAAACTCCACACATGTTGAACGGGAGAAGGATCTGAACCCCCCAAACTCGAGGTATTCAGGGTCCTGCCTTCAGAATGCAAGCGTTTCTCAGCCATAGTTATTTAATAGTTTGAGCCAATTAATGGGCGGCTGCAACATGGATGCATCAGAACTGTGTTGTTTGATCCTTAATTCAATATGTGTCTTGATTCTTTTGAAAAGGAATATGCAAATTACTGCTTTCGATATCTGCATTCAAACCTGCATCTTGGGTGTTCATATCATTTTCTTCACATCAAAAAGATAAAATTCCATGCATTTCTGACAAGAAGCTTGACTGGCATAATATCCCAATTCAAGGCTCTTAGAAAATTTTCAATTACATGACTGACATCTGCTTGGCAGTGTTGTCTGCTGGGTGAATTAAATGTATAATTTGCCGATTCTTGTCTGTTTAGCTAGACAGCTAATTGACTAGTTAAATAGACGTAAAATATGCGCATTGATTCATAGTCATTCAGTAGCTATTGAGGTAACAGCAAATTAGCCTTGTCTGACTAGATTTCTAGCACAAAATGTTCCTGAACAACAATGTGAATTGGTTAGATAAAGCAAATTTTATTTTGGGTATAGAAGTAGACGAGATAATTAAATGCCATCGTGCTACAACACGGATCACAAAAGAAATGTCTGCCGTCAACCGATGTTTACATACCGTGACCTTAACAGATCCTCCTCCTTCATGCTGGTGGGCCACAGACAGAAGAACAGTTAAACCAGAACAATTAACAGAGTCTGAGGAACATCACTGCACTTTGTGGTTACCATAACACCCATAGATGCTCTTGATTCTTGGAGAGAAACTTAATTTGAAGCTAAAACACCTGAGGCCGCGATATTCCCTAACGGTGTGCTGACTTTTATAGCTAAAATAATGTATGAAATCATCTTTACAGAGTCATTATAAATCTCATATACACACCCAGATCTGTCACATTGTTGGAGCATTCCGGAACAGCTGGTTATCTGTGCAGTACAAATACTCTGAAAGGATCGGGGTTAATTCCCAGAACACGTTAGTCCCAGCAGCGAAGAAGCTCCAATTATTTCTCATCAGCCCATGCCGGCTGAGCCCCCCTGTGACTTAACCCTGCCCCCTCCCGCGTGTTCCCCCTAAGAGGAACCATCACTGGAGACACTGCCGTCCCACTCAGGACCAGCCTTCTCCGGTAGAACGAATCGTGTTTGGAGATGTGTAGGGCAAGCCAAGGAGAGCGGCTGAAGTGAATCCTGTCGGGACAGGCTCAGTAGCTGCCAGAAAGAGGGCCGATCCTCCTCCACGGCAGCGTAAAACCTCCTTAAGACGAACGCAGGCAAACACGCAGACGTACGCGAAGTTCGCTGAGCGTGTGAAGCGGTAGCTCACCCGTCATTAGAGTTTATCGTAGCTTGTTTGGGCGGCCAGGCTAAAGTAGAACATCATATAGTTGCGCCCGTTCATGCCAGGATCCACGGCTCAGGAGGGTTCATTATGCGAAAGGCTTCGTGAATGTTGGAGCAGAATTCGTCTAGGTGCAGGGTACACGCTGAAGGCGGAAAAACAAAAAATCAGAGCCGGCCATCTGCTGATGCGGGAACACGGTGCGGACTTTTCAATTACTGCCGCCGACTTTAATGGCGCAGGGGTTCATTAATATGTCCCGGCTCTTAATTCCGGTCTTGCTCAATTAAACATGAGTCTTAAACCTGGCACGGAGTGCTGCCCCGGAGCGCGTCGGCCGGGGGGAGAGGCGCCGCTCGGAGGTCTCGGTGCGAGAGAAGCAGCCGACTTCAGCGAAAGGTCAGGCGTGTAGAGGGGCATTGGCACATTGTTAGAAATGTCAAAGTGTCGCAGTTGCCAGGACGGCGGGCGGAACTTGGCTGCGATCTGCCGTCAGCGAAAAGGCCAAATTAGCTTTAGCTCGTAATTGAGCTTCCCGTACATGCAGAACAAACCATTGTATTGTCTCCCATACACTGGAACATAGAGTTTATGGTACCACCATAGATGACCAGCTGTAAGGCTAAAAGGGACCCCTCAACATTTCATTGTGTCCATCATATTTATAACAATTTTAGCTTAATAAGGCTGGTTCTAAATTTGTGCACAAGTTGCATTCTGGAAATGCATGCATTTTAATCGATTCAAAAAATGGCACAACTATGTGAATACTGTTACTTTGACTCTACGCCACGCAATATAAAGAAAAATAGGTCCCACTTTACAATAAGGCTCCCGTTTGCCACTTATGAATGGTAGCAACTCATCGATAAAAAGAAAACTGTTATAACTTATTTAGAATTCTGTATTATTTACAATGTGTTACACCCTAATTAATAACCTGATTATAAACCATTCATGTATAGTGGTAGCGAAAAATATACCTGAGGATAAATGGTGTTATTTTAAAATTGCATATTTTGCAACAAAATGAGAACCCGTTGTACTTTACGAATGATAATTTATAAATAATAACCAGAGGCGTAAGGACAGGACAGGCAAGACAGGCAATTGACTGGGGCCCCCGAGCTGGGAGTGGCCCCTGAGCTGGGAGTGGCCCCTGAGCTGGGCGTGGCCCCGAGCTGGGAGTGGCCCCCGAGCTGGGCGTGGCCCCTGAGCTGGGCGTGGCCCCCGAGCTGGGAGTGGCCCCTGAGCTGGGCCGATTACATAGCACATTGCAATGACAAATCTGCTTTATTTGTATATTCTGTTTTTCACAGTGAAGTGAAAATAAAGGAAATGCGTTTATTAAATTCTCTTTGTCGATATTATTAATTTAGACTCCACGCTACAATAAAGGTAATAATTTTTACCATGTCGGGCGGGGGGCGCTGAAGGGCCCCATGGAGTGTTTTGCCCGAGGCCCTCAGTGCCCCTAGAATCACCATTGATAATAACTCCATAAGAATGGAAGTTTAATGAGTAGCACCCCCCCAAATTCGTTCCCACCTCAGTAGTGGCTGACAAGTGCTTCCACATTCAAGAAACGTTTTCATTGAAATCCAAGCCACATCACATGGCGCCTTTTACGCGTCTCACCGTACAGATTTGTTTGTGCAGTCCGAGGTGAACTAAGGCGATCATTGTGGAGAGATATAGCACAGTGGGCTCAGCAATACTCCCACTCCGGCACAGAAGTCGTCCTTGGGGCCTTTGACAGATGGGTCACCTTGAAGGCATCAGTCTTTATTTCGGGCCGCTTGTCCGTGAATCTTTTCTGCCACAGACAGTGGTTCTTCTGCTGGCTGGCTGGTTCTGTCTAAGGACGGGAGGAAAATAAGAACTCAAGGCTGCCGGGCAAATTCAACAGTCCGGATGTCTCGTGGACTATTGCGGCCCTTTTGATAAGCAGTCTGGTCTCTGAAAGGAAGCTGGACACAATAGCCATGGTAATGGCTTGATAACATTTCAAAAGGCAGACTAGCCTAATGCTAACCACCTTAGCACCTCCAAGATTCGTGCAGACTGCAGTGTGAAAGATTTCTGAGTGGCCAGAAATCTTTGCCTAGGCGTACAGATCTGTCTACTGGGTCGACCACTGACCTCACATTGAACAACATACTGCATCTTGGAAAATCCCAGCTTTAATGCATACATACTGTATATTGCAGGCTGAAAGTGTAAACAACATCTCACCCTATACCTCCAGCTGCTGAATCACAGCTACTTTCCTGTCCATTTGTTTGCCAGCAATTCTTGAATAACAACCTGGGAAAATCAGCTCCATTAAGGAACAAAACTACTTCATAAAATGGCAGAAAGTGCCCGGCTGGATAAAATGTGGAATATAGCCCTGAACCCCAAGGAATTGCATTTGCCTGTCCTGTTCAGCTCTGAAATGATTCACATTATTTCTGGGGAAAAATGTGCCGTGTGTGACCATGCAGATGCATCCACTGCATTTCCAGTGTCAAGCTACCTTGTTCAGGCTGCTTTTGAGTCACTGGAAAAAATGTTAATTTGAGTTTCTGCATTATAGTTGATGATAATAAAGTTTAGATTGTGCAGAAAGTCACAGGACACTCGATCCCACAATCCCCCCCCGCCCCCCAGGCATTGTTGGAAGATTTAAGATATCTCTCAGGCAGACTATGAAGGTGAACCAGCCAGCTGGCTGCATCATGTGACCTGGGACACAAAGAGTCCTCTGGGGGGGGGGGACTTAAAGGCAGCCCCCCTAAAACATTTGAGCAGCAGCATCTTCCCTAAAAGACACACAGTCATCTGCGAAGAGAAAGAACCTCCTGTTTCCTGATGTATCCACCATGAAGGAGACGTGACGAACTGAGGCAAAGCTGGGCATGACTCTCGAAATGACTTTGAATATTGTAATCCGAGCGCGAGTCCTATTTCTGCTTGTACCAGCCGGGCGACATAATTACCTTTTTATTACCTTTTCATGAAGACACCGCGTGTTTGACTGAGCCTGGCAGTCAATGGCAAGTAAGCTGGATGATGAAGGACCGCACAGCCACCCTGCCCTGGACACATACGGGATGAACCACTTGGGGGTGCAGTTATATGAAAATAAACAACAACTGGGTCTAATGCGGCCAGACGCGAAGTGGAAGTGGTATATCCCGCTTAAACCATGGCTAACGAACCAAAAATAAAAAACTAGTCACCGTTAATTTTTCCGAAGAAAATTATTTCAATCAGTATTTGTAATGTTCCACTGTGCTCTTAAAAATATAGTCCCTATAAGAGTAGACGGTCTGATCAGGTGATTCACTGGAAGCGGGGAGTCCGTTAAGTTACTACAGAAACCGTCAACTTGTGAAGGGCAAGAAAAACAAGCAATCATTCTCATCAGCAGTGTATGAGTTAAAAGTCACTCAGGCTTTTTTTATTGATCAGAGCTTCATAATGCATTCATAATGCATTCATAATGCGTAATACACATGGCTATAATGTGTTATGCCTTTTGATAAATATTTATAGCCATGTTTACAATCCTTATTGCATGCATTATAATGCATTATGAATGTATCTATAATGCATCATGATGACTGCTTTAAGTGAAATGTTACCAAACTGTTATTAGGCTACTGGTACTTCCTGTGCAGTTACACGAAAATGAACACCCATATGACATCTCTGGACCAATAAGAAAATAGTATTTTGCAAAGCCACCGTACAAATGGTTATAGATGGATAGATAGATGGATGTGTATTGAAATGCAAGACACTCTTTACACTATGTATTAGTGTAAGAGTGACTCAGAGTAGCACTGCGGCCTCAGACCTCCAGAGCTTGGAGGTTCAACTCCCACCAACGTGTACGAGTTTGCATGTCCTCCGAAAAAGATGCAGGAAGGCTAATTCACATCCCTACTTTACCTGTAATGCATGATTGTGGATGAACCAGCTAACAATTCTGGCATCTCACTGAAGCAGAAGGGAGTGTTCCGTCATGCAATAATATTATACCAGAGTAGTAATATAATACAATCTTCAGTATATTGCATATACATACGACTGACGTTATAGTGCCTCAGTAGGCAATATCGCTGCCTTATACAAAACTGAAGAATAATGACGGCTGTGTGGTTACTGAAGGACATATCATCAGCCATATTTTTCTACTTTTTTGTAGGCATGTGACACCTAGATTTCCATTTCAGATTCTTCAGTTGTTTTCATTACGGCGCTAATGGGATCATTGACACAGGATTACACACTATCAGTCTCTCTTTCTGTGTGATCTCACTTTAATTGTTAGGCAGACTCGTCTGCCTGCAGTATAATCTATGACCATCTTGATGTCGACATGCTCAGCCGGCAGATTTTGGGAACAGTTTCAATGTTCTATGGGTTTAAAAGGCTTGGTTTTGAGAAAGGCTGAATCTCACCTGGGTATTTTATTTCTTCTTATTTTTTTCATATTACTCAATTGATATTCCCATCTTACTTGAACTAAAATCTGATTATCAAATTATTGGTCAGAAACAGTGTTGATTGTAGGTATATGAGGATCAAAAAAACAATTGTGTTTGAAATAAGGCTGTGATTTGTGATTTATCCCCTTTTAATGAAGTGGGGAGCTCATCTATGTTTTTTATCCCTAACGGAAAGAAACACTGCCAAGTGCATTATGACACCTTGTTAATTAAACTGTGAGACGTGAAATCTCGCCTACTGAGTCACTCGCCTACTGACACACAGTGTCTTTCCAAGCGGTGCTGAATGACAACAGAAAGTGTAGTGGAATGCTCAAGACGCCATCGATTGTTGGAAAAAGAAACAGAGAAAACATGACCCAACTAAGGTAATTACCAGGCTTGACTCAAATCTGCTGTGGATACTGCTATTTTTAGCAAAATGACATTATACTAAAGAGTCATCATGTCTACAATGTATAACAGTGCATTTTGTATCATTATACTATTCGAGACAAGATTCAAAACCAGAGATCCAAACAAGCACTGCATTAGATGAGGAAAATCTTCTGTGAAGATGACAGAAGTGAAATATAAAATCACAACAGAAATAGGAAACTTCATCCGAGAAACTGTTATCCTTGGGTAGGAAGAACAGTGGCTAAAACAGGAGATAAAGCCAAACGTAAGGAAAAGCAAGTCAAAATGTCTTTCGGTAATAAGGTCGCGATGACCGATATTGGGAGCAGTCCATGCTTTTAGGGGATACAGGTGCTGTTCTTAAAACAGACACTTACATTCTTGCAGATTTTCTGTTATTAGCAGAGCCTATGGCAAGGAAATTGGGTTATCCAAATATTGTGCACTAAGAATGAAGAGCCTTTCAACTTTCACTCTTCAATTTAGGAGCCAGTTCAGGAAGAAGCATTGAATCTTTCATGTGAAGAGCTACATTTTAGTCTTTGCAGAAACAGTCATTTGATGGTGAGCTATATCTGCCTGGTCACGGTGTCCAGACTGCTTGGGGACAATTCAACACGTAGGGTTCATGGCAAACCCCTCCCCCCCCCCCCCAAAAAAAAAAAAATATGGAGATGTTGCTTGCCTGTTGCAACACATACGCCTACAAACAGCAGTTTGCCTGACGAGTCGTATGGCTGAGGACAAACCAGACTAGAGGGAGAGAGTGAAGCGTCGGCTTGTCTGGAGACACGGCACGGTCTGGGCAGCCCCGGGCGATGCCTCGGAACGTTATTAGATGGGAGAGCGGTGTACGCCGCACGGAGATGCTCATCCCTGAGAACTAGGGACGTTCTTAAATACGTCTCACCCCGCTGCTTTCCTGGCTAAGGCCACAGGGCTCTGAGGCCGAGCCGGTACACCTTGGAGCATGAGTTATGTACATTTAAATGAGCTGCTCCTTAAATCCGGGGAGCCTGAGCTCAGATGGAATGGAACTGGGACTCAGCAGAGGATTAAGCCGTTTTGGTGCGTTGGGTAAAAAGTGTAAGATTACCTTTGGCCCCAAGTAGCTTTTAATAGTTAACCATCTCCTCCCCCCCATCTCCCCTCTGAATTATAGTTCGGTTTTCATTCTCAGTAGCACTTTCTGCTAAAAATGTGTACCATACTCATACTCAGCTGATGGGACAGGCATGGCGACCCCACATTTCGTTGCATGTACAGTAGCTGATCAAAATGACGTGACCGAAACCGGGTTTTTTGATTGAATTAACAAGTGCAGAACGACTAGCTTCAACTTCAAAGGTCTACCTCAGAGAAAGCAAGAAAAATAACTTTTTTTTTTAAAAAAAAACCAATTACCTAGCATGGAACGACAAACTTCATTAATGGCTATACTCAGAGAAAACGAGAAAAATAACGACTTTTTTTACAGTTACGTTTATTGATGCAGCAGGCGGTTTTCCGGCAGACACAACGAGTAAATGAGCGTAAGTGTGGCAGAATGAAACGCTAAGTAGTGATTGTTTTGAAAGTAATAGCTTTTGCTTTCCCTGAGGTAAAACGCAGAGTGAAATTAATTTATCCTCTGGAGGGAAGAGTGTGAGGTGCGGCAGGTCTGCCTGCGAGCTCCGCCGTCAGAGGGTGACGTGGGCATTGCCACGTCTTTCTTTCGCAATGCCGAACTTAACGACGCCGACTCCGCTCTGTCTCTTATCGGGAGACTTTCAAGTTTAGATCATCGTTTTTTTTTTTTCTCTTGCTTTTGCTCTTCCCTGGGGCTAAAGTTTGTCCCCTTCCCCCTACCCCCCCCCCCCCCCCCCAGCACATAAGCATCAGCAAGTGTACCAGCCATTTGTATTTTTTGCTGCTGCACTCCTGGTCCATAAGGCCGCGGGTTGGGGGAGGGGGGGCAGAGCGACGCCTCCTGAAAGGGGTCCATAGGGAAACCTCATCACCGCAACATTTCCATTTTAATTGCTCCAAATGGGTACAAATGTACCTAATTTAAAACAGCAAGAAGAGCACTGCCTCGCTTAATTGCGGTCAAACCGTCTCGTTTTCCCTCTGTGCCGCTCCAGCCCTGGGGGGGGGGGGGGGGTGGAGATGGCAAAAGCAGCTGACTAGGCAGATTCAGGGGGGGGCCTGGCTGTGATCGGCCTGGGGGAGGCGGCGACTCAAAGGCCAGCATCACGCCGGGGGGGCCGGAGCCGTACCTCACAGAAAGCGAGCCAAACACCCCATCTGAAATCGCTCATTTATTTAAACAAAACTTGCATACAAACTTTTTTTTTCCTCAGAAAAATGGCAATGCTCACTAAGCAGAGTAAGCCTAACCTTATGGGGGGTGGGAAGGTCAAAGCAGGTTGGGTGGGTGTTTTCCCAAACCCAGAAGTCCAGTTCCATCCTTTCTGTGTCTGCTGTTTTCCATCCTCTCTGCGAGCTCTTCCCCTCCCTCCTGTCCCCCCCCTCTCTCGTCACCCCGGGGGTCCCGCCTGGCTCCTCCTGTCCCTCAAAGACGTCAGCCTCTCCTGACAAACCCAATCTGTCTGCACACAGTGCCAGGCAGCCCTTGGTGTCCATGAGCTGTTTGCCCCCCCCCCACCCTACCACCCCTACCCCACCCGTGGAACACAGCCAGATTCCTGCCTCTCCCATCAGTTTGCCAGCTTCAAAGCCCCCCTTCCATGACATCATATTTTGTTCACGCTGAGTAAATGTGGAGATTGCGTGTAAAAAAAATAAAATAAAAATACCCGTCATGGTGGTCCACGTGTCGCAAACCTCGGGGGGCAATTTGGTACTGAACCCGTCCCTTTCCAATACACTGCAGCACAGCGATCGTTACACAGGCAAAAACGTGACATGGGGGTCTTTCTGTACCACCAGGAGCGGACCGAGGCAAAGGCAGACTAGGAATATATAGAATATATAACAAGATATAGGCCTATATATATATATATACACACACACACACACAGTAATGTGAAAGTATTATGCTGTGAAAGAAAATGTGTGTACCATCTGAAGATCTTCAGGAGAAGAGGCATTTCGAAGGGACCGTCCACAGCCCCAAGCCAGGCCTCGTTTCGATCTTCTGGAAAAGCTCTCCTCAACGTGTCCTCCGGAATTTTCCCGGCCAGGCAAACATAAAAAAATATATAAAAAATATAAAAAATAAAATAAAATATGATTTACACATTCCTTGCATATAGAACAATTCAGTTTTTAAAGCCAGAATCTTGTATCGTGTTAACTTCCATGAAAAAAGACACTGGGGAATGAAATTTTCTATATAACAGACAGATTTCCTGTCTTGGGGAGGAAAAGGAACAGGGATTGGCTGGGAGACCTATGGATCTGTGTCTTTGTTTGGTGTCGTGTCTTCACCTCTGCCGACAGCTGGTAAAAACACAGCTGACCTTCGGAGAACAGAAAGTGCAACAATGACCACCTTCCAAAGTGCAACAATGACCACTTTTAAATACAAACTAAATGTAGTGAATTAGGAATTTTAAGAAACTCTCCTTAACATCTGATGATTTCCCCCGCACTTTTTAATCCTTATCTCCTTCTGATTACCTTTTATTCAGTTCTATTTTTTCATTGTAAACAGTCTAACAGGGGCTTCACTTACTGTTGTTGCCTTAGCAACCGGTACGAGTTACATCCATGTGATCACCACTGAACAAAGAAACAGGACTGGCTGGGAGCACTGGGGCCGTGATCACATCACACGTGGAGATGGTGAGCAAACAGCGCCGTGACCCCCACCGTCCTGCCCCTCCCTTCAGAAACGAGACCCCAAACTGCACCGACAGCAGAGGGGCAGAGGACTCTCCATGCACCGTGGGGGGGCCACTGGCTGAATTAATTGAATTTGTTGCTTGGATCGGAAGTTAACACTGCTTCCACCAATCAGCATTAAATCATCCACTGCTTCCACCAATCAGCATTAAATCATCCACTGCTTCCACCAATCAGCAGTAAATCATCCACTGCTTCCAAATTCCCAGAGTAATGTTTTGTTCCTTGCCAAATAATTAGCATAATGGATTCATAGGGTAACGAGAGCATGAGAATTCAGTGCTGCCCCCAGCTCTTAGGCCGCGATCAGCCACCTCCGGCTCCCGAAGAAGACAAACACTCCACTCGAGGATCTGTGCCTCTCTTCCGACATTAAGTTCCTTTGTTCCTTTACTTACAAGATGTTCGTTTTTGCAGCCGGTCTGTCACTCTTCCTGTCACAGAGGAGGTGGCCTGCTAGCAGTCAGCTTGGGATTTCCTTCCAGATAAGTGACACTATCAGAGGTCATCGCTAAGACAACATGTACCCTTGGATTAGCAAAAGACTATAGATCTTCTCTATATATGTTAATGTAGAGAAGATATATAATAATCAAGAAAAAGCTTGCTGGACGGCTGGACGAACGCCGCTTCAGATCCCAAACCTCTCTGCGGGGACACGCCAGCCATCACATGCATTCGCTAAATTTTTACCTCCAGCTCAATTAAATCACTAAGTTAATTAGTAAAATAATATGATGAGTTATTGATTAGCCAAACATGGTGTGCTAGTGGTCGAGTCAAAAAACACATGCGTGTATTGGATGGCTGCTGTAAATCGGGTGACTTTAGCAGAGGTTTTGGAAGCTAACACACTTCCATCCATCCAACCATAGTTTTACACCAACATGAAGATCATTTAAATATCACTTTCTTTGACTGCCTAAGACTTTTGCTCAGTACTGTATGTTTTTTTTCAGTGGCCAAATGAATACATGAAACACTGGGGGTAGAGTTCCCCTTTGCAAGTAGCCAATGACACAGCAGCACCGTCCACCTTGTTAGGTTCGGGCTTATAAGCTGATTCTGGGTGACAGCTCAAGCCAGCGTGAGCAAGATGAAATGCACACCTGTAACGGTGTCCTGTACCCCCACATATTCCGATCTGGGCCCCCAGAGGCCCCCAGGGTACGAGCTTCGCGGAGGAGCCGTTATGAGGATCAGCAGCTGGTGGGGAGGTTGTTTGTAAGTGTCCCCGTCTCTGTAGCTAAGCGCTGACGGGACGCTACTCTGCACCGGGACGCCATCCAGCTGCTCAGTGATATGCGTGGAGCGTGGAGGCTGGGCGGAGACTGAGTCAGAAGGGACACGGGGCAGGGTTAGGGGGTCAGAGGTTGCGTGGTTGCTAGGCGATTAATTAGCAAAGGCCTCGCTTCACAGCGTAGCTTGGGGGAATGATTAATTATCAGCTCTCTCCACTGACTTGCTCGCAATATTAGAGTGGGGCTGAATATAGATTCGTCACCCCTGTGCGGCACCTGAGGATAAACGTTTCCACGGCGATAACAATGGCGGCGTCACGGAAACAGAAGAACTTCAAAGGCGTCGGTCATCATCACAGAAGAGGGGTCGACATCCTTCCCTGTGCCTCTCCCAGCTTTAACACACCGAACGTATTATTTAGTGCATCTTGTGGCAGGTATCTGCATCCAAAGACTAATATTTACGCTTTCGATGTGAACGCCGTGGATGTGCCACCTACAGAGCGTGCGATTTGAGCTGGAGTGATGAAACGAAATGCATTTTTATTCGCTGACATTATCGACTGGAGACGGCTGGACCTATTGATTGACACGGAACTTGAATTGATCCTGAAAGCTCAAAACTAACTGGCGTCTACCCTGTAATTAGGTGTTTTTCTTACTTGCATTACTACAGGGTAAAATACATATACAGGGATTGTCAACCTGTCCATACACAGACAAAGGGGTGTGTGGCAAGAATCATCTGAGTCTGTGACAAAACATTTTGACTGAGGTGGCGTATGCTATGTTTTTAAATACCATGTCACCGGTAAAAATTGCACTTTGATCAAAATGTCTGTCAAAATTCAGCAAGGTGTTGAACACTGTTCATATATCATGCGAGTAAAAATAAAAAATGGCACATTTTGCAAATTGCATCTTGCAAAATGCTTTGCATTGCACCAAAAACTGAAATGCGTTTGAAACCCAAAGCAAGGAAAATGTTAAGCTAGAAGCATGAGCATATGGGGAACAACATAAACATTAAGTGTTCTGCCATCAGCTTAGCTTCTCTATGTCCTTATTTCTATACCACTGCCATGCAACGAGTCAGCCTTGCTTGCAAAGACAGCCCTTCAAGAAATACAGCAAACTCTGTCCGATCGATGGCCACAATGCTCTCAAAAAATGACCTTCCCACACACATCAAAGGTTTATATTCACATGCGGATGGATCTGGAGGCTAAAAGAACAGGAACTGGTGGCTGAACGTGGTAAAGCCTCGTGAAAACATCACGGTTGGATGGTATGAAATAACAAGACCCTGTTCCCTGAAAGTCTGTCCTCGAACCCTGAGGAGATTCCAGAGGGAATCTGTAACAAGACATCCCTGCATTTTCACCTTTTTACCCTCATATTTGCCATAGGTCAGCTGTCAGAGAGATTTTTAACCCCCAAACATAAATAATGTTTACATTTCAAGGGTATCACTGTGTTTTCAATGGCAGGGGAGCAGGGACAAATCCACAGAGTGTCTGAATAAAATCCATCCTCTCACATTATCCTGTATGACCTCGTATTTTGTACCTATGTAAACGTTACATGTCCATTTCAATATTGTTTATAGGTATGAAACTGAAATCATCGGCTTGAAAGGTTTTTCCCCCTCAGTCTATAGGTTCAGTGACAACTCAATTCTCCTGACAAATGTATTAATATTTTCAAAAGCAAAATCCTGATGTCACACCTGCCCCTGGTTTTACTAACCGGGGATTTCAGTGGCCCGGGTTCAGTCAGAGCCAACGTCATTTAAGTAGCTCAACTCAGCATGGCTGCTTTTGTGCATAGGACTCGGTTGAGTCTCTCATAGCTTCATTTTGTGAGGGCTATATAGAGTCCGTTTTCTCTTTGTGTTTGTCAGTGGCTAGCAGGTACAGGCTGGACGGTTTGGGTGGCTTGGTTCCTAATGATTTTGCCTCGTTTTCTGGTTGGCTCATTTCCGGTTGGCCGGTTTCTGGTTGGCTCATTTCCGGTTGGCCGGTTTCGGGTTGGCTGATTTCTGATTGGCCGATTTCTGGTTGGGGATTCATGATCCCAAGTGGCCAGCTTTCACCAGATGGTGGGATGTGCCGCTGGCGTGTTATCTCTTGGGTTTTATACGTGTCCTGGTTTGCGTTCTTGCCCCTTCAGGTGACTGGTTTTGGTCCAGGGAACGTTCTTCAGGCCTCTGCTGTGGAGGATGTCTTGTACTTCATCTCATCCTGAAGCCGTCCATCCAGTCCATAGCCCAAGTGCCTCTGGTTCCCTATTTCCAGCAGTGCTGGGGCTGTTGGTCTCAGCGGCCCGGGAGCAGAAATCCCGGGGGGGTCGGACAGGCAGCCCAGGATGGGGTGTTCCGTCATAGACTGGTACATGAAGGCTAGTAAATGGTTTTTAGCCAGTGCGTCCTAAGTCATGACACCTGGGACAAACTGTTTTGAATATTTGGTGGGATGTGTCCCATAAGAAACACCTATGCTACGTTAAAGATATTTAGCAGACATTTTATCCAAAGCAAAAAAAGAGCAGAACTAAAGAAGCACATTACAAACATTCACGCTGTCAATAAGTCGATTACGCATAAGTGCAACTAGGCTGAGCTTACACTGAATGCCCAGGTACGAGTGTAATCAGGACTGGAGGAGAAGCAACACAACAACATCTAACAAAGCAAGAACTTAATGATCTGTGCAAAGAACATGGGAAGCCCGATTGCAGATGGGTTACTTTCATGTGCTATCTAACCGGCAGGCAGAAAAGCACTCGCTTTTCAAGCTCTAAAATGCAGCAACCAAGTTTCATTTCAGAAAGTTTGATTTTGTTTTAAAACAGTCCAATGGCGAATGTGCATTCTCTGTTAATCCGCTGGAGACCCCACCCCACGCTAACCACGAATAGCCGACATCCGGTGTTTAATTTCAGGGCAAATAGCTGTACGGCCATATAATAACTTGTTAATGCCAGCCATAAATGGCCCATGTTGCATTTTCCAATGTCACAATACCCAAGGGCGTCCCCACCATTAGAAGATCCGCAGCATTCACAGTTCATCTCACGGCTAACGAAAGGCGGAGAGCTGTAAGACCGGGGAACACGATTATTATTTTCATAAAGAATCCATAATTAAATCAATAGAAGCATATAAAATATTTTTCATTTCAAATCTTGTATCCACAGAAGTAATTAAAAGCATAGGCTTATATTGCATATGTAATATAAAAGCCCACAAAATCAAAATATACTTCGCAAATGAAATGTTTTAGAAGCTAAGGAACTAAGAAGGAAATGGGTAGTTATTTACTTTAGTGAGTCAAACGTCAGAATATGTATCTCGTTTCATTTATAGCAGCTTAGCCTATGCTTGGGGCAGGATCTTTAGCAAATATAAAATGTTGCGGGCTGCGTAACGTTCCGCTCGCCCGGATGCTAAAATAGAGAGGTCACAGTTATTCATAAGGCTGGATATTTATTAAAGGCAATTTGAGGTTCCCCCACTGTTCATAAGAACGCTATGAATAAAACAAATGATTAAATAAGAGAATCGCTGTTACATTATGCATAAACTGTCGGGCGGCCAGTCGACTCTCCAGGGAGGATTCAATTAAGTTCACTCTTTTTAACCCTTTTATTGCTGCATGAGAATTTAATACCTCAGAAATATTCAATTTTGGTAAATAACAGAGCTGCCAAGTATTCACAAAAATAAAAAGCATTTATACTCAAAGCTGTAATCATGATGTCACTGCACAAATCCATCCATCCACCTCCTGAAACTGCTTATCCTGTTCAGAGTCATGGGGGGGGGGGGGGGTTCTGGAGCCTCTCCTGGGAACTATAGGTGAAAGGCAGGGAGCAACCCAGGATGGGGTGCAAACCCAATCAGGGTGTGTATGCACACAGACATGCACATGGGCAATTTTGTAACTCCAGTTAACCTCGGTATGTTTTTGGACTGTGGGGAGAGCATGCAAACCTGACACACATGGAACCCAGCTGGAGACTCGAACCCAGGTCCCACGTGACAGTGCTCACCACTGCACCACCATGCCACCCCCACCAATCCAAATATTTAATAACAATATCACATTATTAAACTATTAGAATGGTAATGAATATTGATTAATATTGAACGCCATCCAAGTTGTCCAGTGCTTTGTTTTTTTTCTTGGACAGCCCCCCCCACAGTCGGGAAGATTGCCCTGGGTAGGGTGACCAGAAAATCCATGTCAGGGAGGACACTCTGAGCTAGGACAGGAATTGTAAATTACCATTTCAATTAAAAGGACCTGGATTTCACTTGAGCACTGAGCTCTTGCTGTGTGCTGATTGGTCAGTCTCCTATAAGCATGCATGCGTCACTAATGTTAATGTGAAACAGCTGGATGAGTCTTTCAGTCAAGGAAACAAACCAGTCAGGGCACAAGAAGAGCTAAACTATTTAGCCGAGCACAGGAGCCTTTCGGTTTGGAAGTAGTTTGTAAAACCCGAAGTAGCTCAAAGTGTCCTCCCTGACATGGATTATCTGGGCACCCTAGCCCTGGGCAAGATGTGGCATGTGGTGTACGTGTGGGACCCCCCCCGTCCAAGTCCAAGTCCGATTTTTAAGTCCAGCACTGTTTAACACACACTATAATCACCATAATATTGTGTGTCTGTGCAAAGCTTCTGAATATTAAAAAAATTATCAGAAGCCTCACTAACTAAATTAACATTCAGACTGAGGTTTGATAATGCATCTGCTTAATTAGCAGAGGTCGACCCCGCCCACTCCGAGCCTGCTGTTTCAGGGACACCGTTTAACTATCCCGCCGAGTGCTGCAGAGTTTAAGGGCGGGGGGCGTACGGAGACCTTCCCGCGGCGGCGAGCCGGGTGGGCGGCAGCGCTCAGGCACGCGGAATGGTTCGCGCTGGGGTCCATTTGCACTCAGATGTCGCTCTACTGAAAAAGGCATCTGCTGCTCACGGCGACTGATCACACGGGCTCCCGTAAAGCGAGCTTCTAACTAATTATATCCTTGTAATAAGCTTTTCTCACTCCGCGAAAACAATTAATTAATTAATTAATTAATTAATTAATTAAATAAACATTAAAAAAAGAACCGCGCCGCCCGCGTCACCTCCCGGTTGCCGGAGGTGGGGCTGATGAAGCGACAGCCTCACTCCCCTGACAGTAATTAAACCTGCTGCCCCCCACCTCCACCTCCACCTCCACCTCCAAGCTGCGTGCCATTTACGGACGTTTCCGCAATGATGACGGGAGCCTCGCCGCTCACATCCGCAGATGTGCCAGCAATGTCGCTAGCAAAAGATAATATTTACCCACGGTGACATCGGATTCACACATGCAGATGTTAATTTTCCTTTCTCGCAAGCGTTCATATCTATTTTGACTTGTTAGTTTGATAATAGGCACTTTCACACCAAGTTGGCCCAGTTTTAGTTGTTGAACCTCCGAAGTACTTTTCGCGCCACCAGGAACTACTGGGCGTGGCTTAAAGCAATACACCTTTCTGATTGGTTTACCACAAGCGCGGGCGCTAACTTGGAAGTTATGCGGAAGTGCGGGGAGACAGAGAAATCGAGCAGATTAAATTATTTTAATATCTCAATGATATTAAATGCATTAAAGAATACCAGTTCTTTTTTTCTTGGGTTTCCATATTTCTGCATCGCAATGACCGATATACTTCTGTCTATCACTGTTTTTTGTTCTGTGGAAAACGAAAGATCGACCTACTGGCCAGATTTAATAATGAATTATTAAGTTTTATTTGTACAGCGCATTTTCACAACATTACAATTTCTCAAAGCGCTTTACATTATCCTCCAGCAAAGCCCCCAGTGAGCAAGCCAGAGGAGACAGTGGCAAGAAAAATTCCCACCGTTGTGGTGGGAGGAAGCGACACGCGTTACGTGGCCTGGAGCTACAGAAGTCCCTGATCGAAACAGTCCAGGAACAAGGAACCAGAGTTCCTAAAGTTTGCCTCATTTTATATGGAGAGGTGCCCTACTGAAACAACAGCTTACTGTGCGGTCATTCATCTCATCGTCTTAAGTTAAAAGCAAAAGGAGTGTAAAGGAATGTGTTGTACCAGATAAGGTGCTAGAATTGTGCACCTTGTATTATTGGGGCTGAGATCCTAAGAGGGGAATTGGTCTCAGAGTTGATATGTGTGGAATATATGCTTAATTTCTCTCTCAGGGGAGGTATTATGCTGAATGAATTTATCTACATTTATTTTGGCACTCTTTCTTTGCTGCTGTTTTGTCTCCTCCCAGTAACCTGAACCTCACCGTTGATATCAGTCTTACAACCCTTCATCTTCATATGTTTCATTCCTAGTTTATTATATTAAAGAATTATGATGCTGCAGTATTGTAGCGCATGATAGTTTCCCTCAGTCATGTGACTTTGTTTGTTTGTCATGTGATCCTTCATATTGTCCTGTCTACTTTTACTGGTATATTTTAATATGCAGTTACGTTGCCAAACATCTTCAGTAAATCTTTGTTGGAAACGAGTGAGCAGCTTCAAAATGCTCCGATGACACTTTCTATTTCCTCGGGCAGTTTAATCAATGACATAACAAAACGGCTCTACTTTAGTTACCCTTATCTGGTATTTTATTTGCCTTCAAAAAGGAAACCTTTTAATGGTGCCTATAATCATTTGGCTCTCAACATTTATTTTGGAACTTAAAACGTATTACTATAATTTCACTTGAAAGTAATTCACAGTATTTAATAAAATTTAAATATTGTGTATTGAGTATTTGGTAGATATGGTAAAATTAAAAGGACATTCTAATTTTGTTCTTGTACTTGATTTTTTTTTTTTATCGACCGTTGAGGGCAAATTGATGTGTACTTCCCAAGAACCGAAAGCTGTAAGCTACTTCATTTGAAATGCAGCAATATTTTAAGCCAAAGCGGCAATTTAGTACAGGATAAATGGCTGCTCTCTGGCTGTTTGATGAATGTCTAATGCGTCCCGCCAAGCACGTATACCAAGTTCGATGTGTTTTGAAAAACAGCCTTTGGTCACACCAGGCTGCGTCGCTGCACAATAAGGCCAGCGCATTTCTCAGCGCAGAGGTGAAGCGTCTCCCTGCGCTTCGGATCGGAGCCCATGCTTGTTTAACGTGTGGGTGAGGGAGGGGGGACGGAGCCGCGCTTTTAATTAGTCTGGCTGTTGGTTCGCTTGTTCGTGAGTCTTCATCAAACACGGCCAGATGGATGGCGCTGGCGTTCATCACACGAGGAACTATTCTCTGAGCCTCCGTCTGTAAGACTCCAACGGCGATTAAAGGGGAAGCCACCATCCTTGAATAATTTCATCTCTCGGCTAAAAAAAAAAGAAACGGAAAAAGCGGTAGGTGGAAATGATTAAATGCCACCCCCGCCTGGTACATGTACATCTTCTCCTTGCGTCTCGTGAGATTCCAGTGGGTCCTCTAGCCTCCACCTACAATGCAAAGACACGTGACCTGGCATCTCGAAATCGCTCACAGTTTGTCTGTGTGAGTGTGTGGGTGACCCTGCAAAAAAACCGACATCTTGTCCAGGGTGTTCTGCTGCCTTGGGCTCTTAACCCCCCATAATGAATATGCAGGATGGATGGATGGATGGATGGGAATGATGTAATTCTAAGAATGAGCACGTGATGATTTCGAACATTCTCCTGATTAGACGGGCAACTTTTGCTTAGATATCTCACAACCCTATAATGCAACGATGGAAGATTCTAGAGATTCAAGAATTTTATTTGTCACATGCATGAACATAGCGGTACACCAGCAGTGAAGTGAAATTTCCACTCCTCCAGCCCGAGTAATAAACAAGGTAGAATGTTAAAAAAAAAAAAAGTTAACTAAATAAGCACTAAAAATATAGAAATGTACAAAAAGTAGCCTATAGATGAAAAGTCGTATTAGAAACTATTTAAAGTGCAGGTTACAGGTGTAGCTTATTTTAATCGACGGTATTAATGATCCTATTGGCCTGCCATGGATGGATGGATATTTGGTTTTATCAACACAGAATGCATTTTGAAAACAAGAATGTACTATGCATTTATATTAGATTTGTGTAATACGTAAATATCAAATGTTGCATCTCTACCCAGCCAGACTCGTTTGAAGCCGTAACCACATTTTTATTAACCTCCATCGCACCGAAGGTCTCTCCAACAGGGGAGTAATGTGTCGCAAATGCTAGAGCAGATGGAAGAAAGAAAAGAAATCGATGGTTGGGTCGTTTTCCTGTTTGGTGGTGGGCGGTCAGCGAGAAGCAGGCAGTTTGTTGACGGGTAAAACAGCCATCAGGTTAATTGGCCTGGCTGTGAAAAGTGCTAAGGTCCAACGTTCCATTACGAAAGTTCTTCCATGTCGTCACACCACCACAGCCTCCTCGCAAGGTCTGATCTCGTTGGCTGAAGCTGAGAGGGTTTGCAAAATACAGCTTTCATAAGAGCAGTCGCCTGTCGGAAACAGATGTTTGGTCATAACGGATCGTGACGCGCGCGGAACAGAGAGGATCTGTCACATTAATTTGTCACATAAAAAAGAAAAACAAAGAAGCTTTAAACCCTGCTAATCAGCTTCTGCGAACGGGAGGTGAAATTTCCCGAGAAATTCCAGCAGGAGCTGTAAGGTGACCCACGGAGCTGCGTACTTTATGGGGCGGTGAGATCGCACGAATCTCGCCTCATAATATCCACACCATGCAAAGTGCCATTTGGTGCACGTTGTGCATTTTGATAGTGAGGAAAGAAACTGGGAACAGAGTGCTGTTACTCCTGCTCTGAATCCATGGTCTCTGTTGTCGGAATCCAGTGGATTTTTAAGACGCAAGATGATATCTCTCAAATGTAAACGCTTGTATAATAGGTTACTAACAACAGAGCAACCTGGACTGTCATGTAAACTGTGGTTCTGCGGTAACTCTGCTAATGAGCTGCACTCGATCAGGGTTCCTGATACCTAGGAACCTCGATGACGCCCCTATCTCGTGACCAGGTATTGTGGAAAATGCAGCTTACGGCAACAGAGCAGAAAGATTCTCTTCAATGTGATTCAATGTGATTGTGTTGCATAACCAGGCATTTTCACTGGCTGGAAAGGCACATGAAAAACAATACTGTATTCTCCTGGGTTTTATGTGCCTCCGTTTGGTTATTTCAAATCCCACACTGGGCTCGAAGGCCATAACGCGCGTTCATGCTTACCTTTAAAGGCCACGTGCACTGCATAGGCTGCAAAGCAGCTCTGAAAAATCCTCGCATTCTCTGTGAACACTGCTGGTAAAACACCATTAATAGCACATGTGTTGCATATTAATATCAGGCAGCAGATATTTATGATATTCTCCTTATAATAGTCAAATAATCCAACCGTCTTTTAACTGGTGATATAGTAAAGGGTCATGAAAAGCCTAGAACCCAACCCATAAACCACTGGGCACAAGGACGGGGGCACTCTGTACTTGAAGGCCAGCTAATGTTTAATGCAATTCATTTATTGCATTTTGGACAATCAGAGTTATACTTGCAGCGGAGAACGCTTTCTATTGATTACAGCAGATTTCCTGTGGCAGGACATTTGCAGAAATGGCAGATCTTGACATTAACCAGTGGTCACTTTCCTTGAAAGGAGTGCCGTTAAACTGAGCTAATGTCCCCATCAACTTGGCACGTATGCAGTGCAAAAGCAGCATCCATCCATACGCAACTCATTCCGAAAGCCTAAACGTGACAGTACTTTAGCCAAATGTAATTCCATCACCGCTAATTAAATATCATGACTAAATCGCAAGGAACCAATCCCGTCCATGCCCCCTTGTGTCTAACCATATGGAATGCAAATAATCAATATTCGCAATCTGCTCACAGCCTTGGTCTTCCAGACTGTGAGTGGGTGTGACTGGAAGTCCATGAGAAGTGTAGGAGAATCTGTAAATCCCATGCAATGCACACAGCACCATAACCGCACACACACACACGCACACACACACACACACAGACCAGTGAGGAAATGCACCCTTCTAATTAAAGGCATCACTCCATGTGATTTTTGCAAAAATACCCAAATGAGCAAAATTCCACTACAGTGAGTAAATGTGTTGCTCCTGACCTTTAGCCATGGTTTTGATGTTGGTGTTGAACCACAACCAGTCATGGAAGAACCTCAAAGCATCTTAAGTATGAAGTGTCTCTTTGAAACCAATATAGAGCTTCATCCAGGAGATCTTCCTGTGGCCAACTGGGGCAGTCAAACATTTAGACTGATTTTTTCAGGATGGGGGGGGGGGGGGCGTTTGAGACAGCGTTGAGTGTGGCTTTGTGTCACCAAGATAGATCATCCTCAGTCAGTCTGGCAAAACTCTCACGCCCCCCCCCCCAGCCCACCCCCCCAACGAAAAAGAGATCGAAATCGACGACCTTTCAATATTCTCATCATTGACAAGTCAAGAAACATGTCAAACAAACCAGAATTAGAATTAAATCAGCTGTTGAAAATGCACAATCAATGCTTAATAATGCTAATCCAAAGCTAATACCTCATTTTGGTTGTTTATTCATACTAAAGGACTTTGCTAAACCCTTCTTTGTGGATAGATTCCCTTAAATGTGATAGAAAGCCGTTTGGCTGCATGTGGCGCCGGATGTATTAAGTACTGATAAAAAGCAGAACTGATATCTTAACTGGCACTCAGCACTGGCATACACTGGCATACGACCACTTCGGAGCTTAACTGTGAGCGTGGACACTGATGAATCTATGGACTGTCAGCGGCATTGAGGCTAACATGCTACTTAATAATGTTGTGCGCACTTTGTAGTGGAGGTGCATCTTTGACACGTCAGTGGCTGTTTTTGGTTTCCCATATTTTACCACGTGGGGGGGCATGTAATTTACCCAAAGCATGGCTGCGGGACCATATTCTACAGAAATCTGTATTGGCTATATTAGCCTGACATGCGACGCACACAAACTCAAGCACCCACACAAATCAGAAGGGAACAGAAAATAGTTACCAAATGGTCAGTCCTTCATAACTCAACAAGAAAAGAGAGGGAGGTGTGCAGGCTGGTCCAGAAACTGGGAGATGATCTAATTTAAAAAGACACACAACATCTTCAAGCATCTTACACCCCTTTTCAGATACCATGTCCATTACTAATCACAAACTCTTCATCTCCAAATAACTCGGAAGCGTTTTTGTGAAGTAAGGGCCACAGTGAGTATCTGGGGGATTTGTTCAGTGGCAAATGTGTTTATGGGAGTTGGAATTTTTCATATGTTCAAGGATGAAATCGGGTTAAGATGTAGTGCATCGAAAATATAAAAAACAAATGTGAAATTATGCTGACCAAAGAAGTATTAAACAAAATAATAATTTGTTAGGCGGGCAGTTCCATGGTTTGGGACTCAGAAGGTCGTTGGTTCAAATCCCAGGATGGGCTGCGTGATTTTACCGTTGGGCCCCAGAACACGGCCCATAATCCCCAGTTGCTCCAGAGACTATCTGTCCCTGCAAATAAAATGTAAATATACAGAAATCACAGGGATGGGCAATTTTTTCTAAAGCGCTTGGCTGTGCTTGTAGCGAAACTCCGGGGTTGGATCCAGGTATTTAGACCTTTTCATTTCCATGGAGCCTTGGCAGCTTATAGAGAGACACATTGACAGTAAAAATTATATGTTCTCAAATAAGATACTAGCAGCCCAAAGGGCAGAGCCACTAGAGACTATTTGATCGCTTCCCCCAGAATGAACCTTCTTTAAACTGAGTAGTTTTACTTTATCCTCTTCTTGGTGAAACCATAAAAAGGGCGCTTAATAGAGATCTTTTTTTCTTTACGCTGTGATGCCTTGTTTTTCTTCTGTCTGATCACCTCTGAACCAGCACCTGTTTCCATATTGTGTTTGTCTGTGTTACGGTGCAGGAGCTGCCCAACAGACCAGATACACAAAGATAAAAAACTTCTGAGAAGGCCACCTCACGCGCGCATTGTGACCAACTTGGTCAGGGAGATGATACGAAGAGTCCTTTTGACTAAGGTGAAATATGTTGATGAAAAACGTTACCAGAAGACCATTCCGGTTCATTTCCAGCAGAGGGACGGAAACTCTGGGCAGGACCATTACTTCCACAGTGGCAAATACTTCCACATTCCTCTTTTATTTTGATCTCAATTCACACTTGTGGGGAAACAGAGAGCCCTCTGTCTCGGAGCGTATCAATGAACCGCCTTCATCTGCCCCCCCCCCCCCCCGTTTCAAAGTTGCAGGAATGGAGTAATTGGGGATTAGGAAGCGATGGATCTGCTCTCCTTGCTCGCATGCTTTCCGTGATGAATAGAAGCAGCCTTCTTCTTCTGACCCTCGAGAGGGATTCGTAAATGCACTCTGCCCTGGGCTCAGGGATAACCGGTCAGCCCTGTTCCTTCCAAATAGTCACGCCACAGCTGGAGGCTAGAGGAGGTTTTCGGGGGATATATAAAATTTGCGGCATTTTTAGAACCTTAGATTTATTCTGAGCCTATACTGCACACTATGCAGGTCCAACATAAAAGCTCGATTATGCGGCTTGCATTTAAAAAAGTAAAATGGACATTCATTCTGGCATGAACATCTGGACCCACAAAACTTGGTCTGAATCAGATGTTTCTTGGGCATATTTTTTTCAGTAATGACATCTAGGTATATTTTAGAGGACTGAGACTAACTGGAAACAAGCGACTTTATCATATAACACCATATGGTGCAGGCTGGGCACTGTACAGACTGCTCACATCCTTAAAATCGCTGTCGGTGACGATTCCTACTTGTCTCTTTTTTTGATTCTTTTTCTTTCCTTTTTCTTTCCCTCTTTGAGCAAAAATATACTTTGAAACTAAGCCCCTCTGTCACACAGAATGCACATTCACTTAATTTCCTCGTCACCTACTCTCCGTGACATTCTCAGACGTTTTCGCCACAGTTTGCCGGCTAACAGATTTTACACGTTCTTCCTGCTTCTCACCTGGATATGACGTGTTAATAGTCCCTGCATCCTTGTTCTGTTTTGAGGGCTGTTGGTTCAACACTGACTGAGATGAGCAGGCCAGGTCACATGATCGTTGAGCTGCAGGGAAGCTGTAACCGATATGTGTTGAATTAGAATTAGAATCAGAATTAGAATCAGAATCAGAATCAGAATTAGAATTAGAATTAGAATTAGAATCAGAATTAGAATTAGAATCAGAATCAGAATCAGAATTAGAATTAGAATCAGAATTATAATTCACTTTATTGAGCAGGAACACCTCCATGTGCTAGGAACTGGCCTTGGCTGTATTGGTGCATACACTAGTAAACAACATGGAATGTAACTTCAGAAAGTTAATAAAAAATAGAAATGAAATAGATTTAAAAGAATTTGCAATAGTGTAAATCAGATTACAGTCAGTAAATCGGTACTTACAAAATGTGAACAAGTTTAAATACTGCCTTATTAATACATAAATTAATACAAATAATGTTATACAGCAAGAATCACGCAAATCTTAAAAGAATGTACTAAAAACTACTAATAACAAGTGAAAAAAGGTGATCAACCTGATCAAATGGTTCTCTGGGCTGCCATGGTGGAAACTATTATAATATAATAATAATAATTAATAATAGTGAAAAATTGTAATGATTTCAATAGGTTCCTCGCACCTATGGTGCTTGGCCCCTAATAACCACTGTTTTTAAAAGTATACAGTAAGATGCTGAGGGGTAGATTGGGGCTGAATTGCTTCTGATTGACACAGCTGTTTGAGGCTATCCCTGTGTTAACCCATGTAAGATGGTGAGGGGTAGATTGGGGCTGAATTGCTTCTGATTGACACAGCTGTTTGAGGCTATCCCCATGTTAACCCATGTAAGATGGTGAAGGGTAGATTGGGGCTGAATTGCTTCTGATTGACACAGCTGTTTGAGGCTATCCCCATGTTAACCCATGTAAGATGGTGAGGGGTAGATTGGGGCTGAATTGCTTCTGTTTGACATAGCTGTTTGAGGCTATCCCCATGTTAACCCATATACGATGGTGAGGGGTAGATTGGGGCTGAATTGCTTCTGTTTGACATAGCTGTTTGAGGCTATCCCCGTGTTAACTCATGCCCGTTAATGACCATGCTTACGCCGATGAGGTTTAACAAACTGACAGAGAGAGGCTGTCAGTCATATGTGTGAGAGAGCAGTGTGATGGCACAGCAGCTGTTGTGGAGTTTGGACCTTTCTTAATTGACTCTATATACGTTGATGTTTTGGCTCCTGTTTGCCCCTGTTGTTTCTATTTTTGATGATATTCTCTGAGCTTGTGGTCTCTGAAGGGCCACGGGCTTCCAGCTTTCTGGGAAAATGTGTTGCTGTTTGTCTTATAACCCACTGTCCTGCCCATGCAGCAAACTTAATCGCCACAACCAGCTCTGCGAAGACCGTTTCTGAACCTGGTTTTGTTTGTGGTGCAATATATAAAAGAAAATCTAAAAAATCATGATGCGTGAACGATGAGGAAACATTAACCATCAAAGTGTCATTATGATCACTGTCTAATCATGCGCGCAGACGGGGAATGAACGAGGCAGGACACATGTGACGAAGCTTCGGACCCCGACAGCCCGTCGCCCTGGAGCATCGGGGGCTGTCAGGCATCTCGGTCGCCCATCCTCTCCTGATTCCCTTTTCTGGAGTAAAACCCCAGGGACCGTCCATTTCAGTGGCTTTGCCAAAATCCAGACAGAGGCAGACTGGCAGGCAATATTATGAAGGTTGGGTTTTCTGGGGTCATGAGGACGGTAGAGCCGTCACTTGTCCCTGCCGAAAATGATCCGGACCCCTCTAGTGCTTGAGCTCTTGCTGTCTCCAGGTTTTATTGGTTTTACGTTGCGTCCAGACATCGTGCACTGGTTCGAGTCCAGTTAAGTGTCACTGTGACTGAACCGGCGGTATTTCGCGTTCTGCCCCCGAGATCCTAACGGATAGCGAATAACCCTGACGGCGTCGGCTGACCGTCTTTTCAGGGACATTCCTTCCGCCCCACTTTCAAAGGTTCATTCCACGGGGGACGTTCACAGGGGCAGCATTACGCAAATGGCTGTCTTCACGTTCACACTTTTGTCATCTCCGTCATGCTTTTTATGAGCTGATATACATGGTTTGGTTTGTTTCTGAGCCAACGGCAGTCAGGTCGGTCCTGGGGAATTATTTTTTGTTCCATGAGCCAATGGTGCATTTTATATGCAAGCTATTAGCGGTTCAGCCTTCCTGAGGGTCATGGTTCATCTGCCGCTTCTCAGCACTGCATTCCAGCTCAATTCCAAGTCCCAGGAAACGATTCCCAGACCCACAGAGGTGGTTATATTGCTCAATACGGAAGTTTTGGATAGCATGGCCTCTTTCAGTTCTTGTCTAGCACAAAGGCTTGTAGATAGTATGGCTTCGAGGACCACCAAAGACCTGCTGCACTGTTACCTACCAAAGACAACTTATCGTTTTATGGAACTTATCGTTTTATGAATGCAAGAGACCCTGCAGTAGTAGTATCATGCATGTGCTTGGCTTGAATTTTGCTGGTGAAATTTCACAATTTTTATGGGCAAAAATATGGGTAAGGCACCTTGAATACCAATGCACGCTTGATACTGACATGCATTATAAACACAGATTAGCATAATAACTAAAATGACAGCAATAGCATGTGTGCAAATGATGAACCCTAATACCTTAGTAATGCCAGAGCTCTACACTGCACTGTTCATGGTAATACCTTAAGTATTTTAGAGAATATTAAGTATCCTGATTGTTTTGTTACTGCTTACAACGAAACCATTGACCAAACATTGACAGATACTACTGTCAGACTTTGCTGCTTCCTGTATTTGGTGAAGGGGGACGGAGCCCAGTGACGGCCAACCCTCTCCGCCGCAGAGTTGTTGTTCTGCCCCTTCTCTACATCGCCACCTTGCTAGTTCCTGGGCTTCCATCACCCCGTTTTAAGTTGGTGGACCCTGCAGCAGGAGCGGCTGAACAGCCGGGCCTCAGCTCCCAGCAGGACCTGTTGCGCGCACCTGCCCAGTCTGTGTGCACCAGCTGCTCTTCACTCTTACGCTAACCCCTCCCCCCCCCCATCTAGTGCCCAGATGGCAGTGTTTATCGTAAGTGCTGTCCATCAATTTGCACATCTTTTCATTGATTATTGATTATTATTTCATTGATTATTGATCCCTTTGTTGAAACAGACACAGGTCGCAGTCTCCTTCGTCACGGTCCTGACTTTGACCAGCAGGGCAACTTGACTGCCTTCCTAATCTGCCGTAATCCTTAAGCAGAAAGCCACCAGAACATTCCACCAATTGCCTGTAGAAGAACGGATATAAACTGTATCTAGTGTTATGAGTGACCTTCTGCATTGCAGTAATATTTGCGCGTTATCAAGCCAAACTACAGTTACATTACTATTGACATTTAAACTGTAAATTCAGTATTAATACCCCTGAGTATCATTTTTAGATTAATCAAAATAAATTTAGATTGGGGACGATGAACCTTATATATTTTAGATTGTGCTCTTTGTATATTCATGCACATATTTCTTAAAATCACCCCCCCCCCCCCCCACAGAACACTCTCTGAGAGCAAATACTGGCTTTGTGTTGTAACCTATGAGTTACATCATCATATATTCTACTCAGAAACAGATCGATCCCCCCTCGTCAAAATGAAGACATTGCCTCACGTACCGACCTGACCTCCACCTCATACTCATTTGACCAGAGCTTCTTTGACTTGTCTATAAAGAACAGTTCTGCTCTGCCCACATGACCCGTTTTGAAAAGGAGGTTAGGGTTGTCCCTACGCCTGGTCCCAGGGGTTTGCAGGGTCATTGTTACTTTTGTCAATTGACGTTTTAATTTTTTTTTCTCTCCACAGCTTTTCTTGGCCCCTGAGGCTGATCGATGGCAATGTAGCGAGCTGAGAGGAGAGGGAAACTGCAGGCCATGTTGGAGGCGGGCCGAGATAAGAAATCCTCCCGATCAGATATTCCGGAATATCACCGGAGTTCCTTCGACGTGCATCTTTCGCTTACAATACAATCCTCTGCTTGTTCGTGGAACTGTGCGGAAACTCAAGGGACCTACTCATCCGAGCTCTCCTTTCACATTCGGCTCAGACGGGCCCAGGATGCAGGATTGTCGGGTTTCATCTAGATCAGCTGTTAATTCTGTGCTTTTCCAGCGGCCATCAGATTGGGAAAGTCCCTCATGCACAGTCTATTCTTAGGGGCCGTTCGGTCGGAGGGTGTCTAGTGTTGGTCTTTGACCATAGGATCGCTATCTCACGCTGTCCCGCACTGCATGCTAATTTATTATAAGTGAGGCAGACACGGTACATGGCTAGTGGTCCTGTTTAAAGTGAGATTTACCACCAGAAATATCAGGTGTATTAATCTGTAAATGAAATCATTACATCAGCTGCCGCTAGCTTCACCTGATTATCATTTTAATGTTCTGCGATGGATAGGCATCTAGTTCAAGGTGTTTCCCAGCAAAGCTGCCTAGAATAGGGTCCAACCCCCCCCCCCCCCCTTCCCAGAACCCTATACTGAATAAATGGCTGGATGATAAATGGATCTTGTATTATAATCCACACAAAACAGTGTGGATATTAAATACTGATCCTATATATTCAAACCGCACATATTTATAGTTGAAAACATTCATTTCACTGCATTCAGTCTGTATATTATTGTACCACATGGTCGGTAGACTCTGATTAGCCGTTTTACAAACTTTCAGACAGAAGGTAGCCTCGCTCCTTTTTTTGTCGCTTGTTTCCCACCAGGCTCTTCTCCACCATCTCAGCTCCCCATTCGTCAATTAAGAGCGCGTAGTAACCGAGCGGAGCGATGGAGACGGGCAGCCAGGGCTGGAGCGGACGCGCGTCTCATGTGGGAAACGCATCGACACACGAGTGGGCGACTCTAATCAGAGGGGCTCCCTGAGATTTCAAGGGCAGGATTTCCGTCTTGGCGCTATGCACCGGCTCCTCAAATCCGCTTTCAGAAAAGCGTGGAGGCCGTTAATCTCGGGCCGTTCAGTAATCCCTCCCTTCCTGCTTTAATAAAGGCAGAAGTCGGGGCACCCAGGACTAGATACACGGTGGTCGTACCAACGAGGGCAACTATGAAGAACTTCTGCCTGAAGTGTAGAAAATGATACTCTCGGATGTTCTAGGTAATCCAGCTGTTGTTTAATTCCCCTGCATTTCTTCTTGTGTAAAGTTACCGTGAAGGGAAATGTTCTTCAGCGCATAATACAATAAATATACATGCAAAAGTGTTGGTCAAATAAAGGCATACTTCTTTTATGTAGGTGACATGAAGACCAGGGGTCACATGACAAAGAGACCCCCATAAACTCCCCCCTTCCCTTCCCACCTACCTCCTCACAATCTTCGCGTCACAAAGGTCTCGTTTACATAAATACACATTATAGGCTTCACCGGGATGAATATTCATTAGGTTAATTGGCTCCATATAGATTTCCAATTCTTTATTTATGCCTGTTGTCCCTGTGCAGTGTAATATTTACATTTTATTTATTCATCAGATGGTCTTATCCAAAATTACATGTTTTTTGAGGAAGCAGAGTTAGCCAGTTCCTGGAGCAATTGGTGGTTAAAGGCCTTGCTTAAAGGCTCGATATTGAAATCACTCTGGCGACTCTGGGATTTGAACCAGCAACCTTCTGATCACAGGCACAGAGTCCTGACATGTTGAACCCCCTGTCATGTTAATTTTCTCTCTATCATTCCAGTTTTAGCATATGTGCTGCAATCATAATTAGGGTGAAAGTACAGAAACAATAAAGTAGATAGATAGATAGATAGATACTTCAAGGATATTAGGAACACAGATTCATGACACAGATGTCAACAACAGGAGGTTCTAAGTTCTAAGGGTCACATTGGTGCAAATACGTGCTTACCGACCTGCTGAGTGTCCACATACCCCAGGAGCAAACATAAAGGCTGATACTGGCCCTCTTTTTTTTCTTTTTTTTTTTTGAGACGTGATGCCTCAAAGGTCGCCGAAGACAGGCATCGGCACAGACGGCCACGCCACATCACGGCCCGTAGGACCCCTCACTGCACCCAGAGACCAGCCGGGGAGAGACGTACTTTGCCACCTGTCTTTCTCGTTAGTGGGCCCCCCTGCTGTTTGTCATTTCTCTGAGATGTCACGACGTGTGCTGTCACAACTGCTGGTAAAACGCGCCAAGCCTGCACTAGGCACTTACACCCAACATGAGCTCTGCTTAAATGTAAACCAGGACCTCCAGTGAAAGAAGGCTGACTACGTAAAATGAACAGTGACACAAAGCATTAGATAAGTTAATGAATATACTCGAAGTAGGGGAAGTAGTTTTCAACTCTCTTAGTGAAAAACGATAAATCAGTCATTATCTGTATGTAGTGCCCAACCGTGTCAGCCATGATGGAATGCTGCAAAGCCAGAGGCAACGAAACCATGTCGAAAACTGAGAAAAAGACAGAGACGCCAAAGCTCTGTGCCTCCAGGTGCCGTCGCTTAGGGGAAACCGGAAAATGGCCAGATAGCGCCTCGCTAAGCGGCCAGATAGCGGTTCGGTAAGCGGCCAGATAGCGGTTCGGTAAGCGGCCAGATAGCGGTTCGGTAAGCGACCAGATAGCGGTTCGCTAAGCGGCCAGATAGCGCCTCGCTAAGCGGCCAGATAGCGGTTCGGTAAGCGGGCCGACATCTGCTATAGCTGTCGCTGTCCCGGCACCGTTATTTATTTATTTTAACGAAAGCCACGAACAGAAATATTCCAGCTGCCTCGCTTTGTTCCGTCAAGCGTGTCCAGGGCGACCGCCAGGGCCACCACGCAATTTCCAAAAGCCAAAAGCGTTTACATCAATGTGTGAGCTGGCGCTAGTCTCTGCGAGGGGGGGGGCGAGAGGGAGTGATATTCAGGCACACCTTTGCTTCTGCCTCGACGGCGCCTGGAAAGGGCAGTACACGCTGTGGTTATTTATTTATAAATAAATATGAATCCCACCCTTGAAGAGCCAGGCTCTGACTTCAGGCTTCGGTGGGGGGGGGGGGGGGGGTCGAGGAGAGAGAGCCCAACCAGTCATTCAGCCAGATCAGGGCACTTTTCCCTGAGCCCCTGCCTTTAGTCTACATAAGTAAATTGTAAAATGAAAATAATACAATTAATACATTTACAATTAATTATTATTGATATGACTAAGATAAGCCACATTATCAAATACGATTAAGCATTATACTTGTATTGAACTTTAAAATCACCTATGTATGTTGTGGACTTATCTATGACTGTGACTTTATAAAAGGCCACAAAATATTACTTTTAACCCCAAAACAGTCACATATCAATGACATATTTCATACATTGATGATCCTAAGAGCAGTATTTCCCAGTATGTTTCTGTCATCCACTATTGGCGCTGGTATACCCGCAATTTCATTGACAAAACAGAAGAGCTTTCATTGAATTGTACCTTTGTGTCTAAGCATATTATTCACTTTTACAAGATGAGATTGGCAGATGGCTATAATATTATAAAAAATTTGTTTGAGCTTTCACATGCATTTTTAATATATCAAGCTCTTCGCTAATGAAATAAATCCAGTTTTTATTTTGTTCAACATCCTTTTTTTACTCGAAGACAAACCTTTAAGAGAATTAGTTTCCCAGTCAAGTTTGTAAATATGTTACGAAATATATATACACACACACACATATATACATAACGAATTTATTCAATTATTAATTAAATATATTTAATATATTATGATGGTTTTTAATAGACAAAACATGTGCAACATTATAACCATGTGCTAATTCACATTAAACGGGGGGGTGAATTGATATTACCCACAAACCATGATGTCAGCCTTCTGGTCCGTTCACACACCATAAGCTAAAGCTCTCAACTTCCTCTTTGATCACATCCGGAATATACTTCTTCTTCTTTGCCATCAAACTCCATTATTAAAATTAAGCACATTTCTTTGTCTGACCTTATCTGACATTTTTCAAATGCACTTGTGTCTGGGTATTTTCTTACAACATGCCCAAAATGGTAATGCGAAGCTTATCTGTTTCACTGCTGGTTTAATCAAAGGCCAAAACACCAATGAAAATCTTTGTACAGTTAATTTTTAAGATAAACAAATAAGGCTTTTATTCATTTGGTTTTATAACCAAGCCATGCGTTGACTGCATGTACTTCAAACAGGCAGCGTTTGGAGTAAAACTACAGATCAAGGAAGCTAATTTTACAGTTATGGAAAATGTTTATTTTTTATGGCCGTTTGGAATTTTAATCGATTATGGATGGATTGTTTTATTTTCGGCTTTACTAACTGTGCATTAAAGTCAAAGCTTCCCGTTTGACATCAATATATATAAAGAGCTTTGGTGAAAAAGGAAATATTTCCTTTGTTTCTACAAGCCTCCGGTTTTTTGTTAGGTGAAGATTATGGTGCTAAATCGCTAACAGCTCCTTCCCTCCGACGCCTAACGCTCAGCGGACACTGAGAAAATGCAGCCTTGGATCACTGTAAAGCTTCACAGTTCACACAGGTATTTTTTTAAAGATGCACTTCAATGCCGACCGCAGTATTAACTGCGATCTGCAGCCTGTGAGGAATCCAGCAAACTGCTGGGTGGAGAAAAAAAAACGCCACTGTCTTCATTATCGGCACTTAAGGCGGCCGAGACCCGAGCTGGCCGGCTGGAGGTGGGGGCCGCCGGGGCCCAGCGCCGTCACCGTGGAAAACAGCCAAAAATGGGCTAGATAATGGCTCAGTAAGTGAGTGGAGACTTTGAGAGGGTCTGAGGGGAGACGGCAGCTTTCACAGACTTTCCTGTCAAGACGTCAAGCTCTTTTGATACACGGAGGAAAACTGAGAGATAGGCAGGAGTGAGACGGCATGAATGGGAACCTTTTCAGAATGGCTGGGTGTTGGTTTTGGGTTCTCAGGTACCTCGAAATTCAGGCGACTCGCAGAACCACCTAAATCTGTATCCCGAATACACTTCTGCCGTCACCCCGTCTGCTGATCCACTCGCTTTCAGAACTAAAAAAAAATATAAAATGTGTGATATCCCACTTCCGCCTGTTTGAACTTCCCATTTATCACGCGAGGGCCGCAAATCACCTAAGCTGCTGCACTTTCGGCGTCTTGCGGGTCCGGCGAAACTGAGGCTCTTCAATATTTAAGACCCATCCTACAAATCAAATTTTAATAAGAAGAATAATCCCCCCCCCTCCCCTGACAGAAAGTGTCATATTTAAGGTCACCTAGTAAAATTGCTCTCCTACATTAGCATGGCAATGAAGATTACTGCAACGGGGAGCAGGAATATGCTAATAAATATATCATGAATAAGTAAATGGATTAAATGAGCAGAAGGTTAACTTCTGAAGGAAGACACTGTTTGTACACCTTGATACACGCCACTAAGAGCAGCCTGCAGAGAAGACGGCGCGGCTTCTGGAAGAGCTTGGCTGTAATTTGTGCCCCCACCCACACCAAGCAAACACTGTAGGTTTTTAATAACGTGGAGCCTAATTTTGACTGAAGCCTTTACCGAGAGCCATACGGTCTTGTTCTTGTCTAAAGTCACAGCGAAGGGGGAGAATTATATTAAATGGGATTTGAAATGCCTCTCTTTCCACATTATGAAGCATTAATCCCTTTTATGACTGTAGCCTGTAACAACAACCTCATAACCTAGGGCTGCCAAAGTAAGATCCTATTCAGAAAAAGATCTTAATTTCACTTTGACTCTCACAGCTGGGGTGCACTGCTGATACATATAGCTGTAGTAAATGAAGTTCATTATTTATATCCAACTGTACATATATATGTGTCTGTGTGTGTAAAATTAACATTTTAAGGATATATATATATACATGTATATATTTTTTGCTTAAAAGACTTGCCTATCACCTTTTTCTCTTGTGACTACGCGAACACACATCCACGCACGTGTGTATTGATTTCAGACTCCTTTAATGTCGCTCGTCTGTCCCGACTTGGGATGTGAAAGACACGCTGTTCACATGAAAACATTAGAATCAGTTGGAGGCTGTCAAAAAAAAAAACAAGAGACAAGACAAGAGAGGTGTGGATGAGGATTGGATCTGGGTGATGTTAGCCGGCTGGGCTTAGCGTGCACTGCGGACCTGTTTGAAAAAGCCGTACAGCTAATCCTCATGGAGAAGAACCACAATATCTAAATAAGCCTGAGATAAACACGCCCTTTATTCCTTTACTCCTCTTCCTATCCGTTCAGTCATCTATAAGCCAGTAGTTCCAGCCCAGCAAAGAAACATGGAAGAGCAGGAGATGTGTTATTTAACTGAAAGCAGAGGTGACCGCCGGGTCCATCGTCACATCTGGGAACATGTTGATGTATAGATACGTCCTTTAAGGTCAAGTTGGAAGCGACGCTGGGTCACGTGACTGCAATTAGCGCCGCGGAAAACAGCGGTGTGCGTATCTCGGCCCGTGGGGGAGGCAGCTGGCAAACACAGCGAACGTCACCGCAAATTTCTGTCCCTTTCTCACAGTCGCCTCGCGTGAGTGACGACTGATGTACAGGAAGCTTGATAGATCTTTTGTCCCGTGTGGATGGAAACTTCCGCAGGCAGGCTGGGGCATTTGTGTCGACCCCTGTGCTGAAAAATCAGAAAAATTATAGATTTTTACATGCATTTTAAACGTTAACTGTTCGTTTTAGATGTTCCTGGTTTCAGTGCATTTTTTCAGCACAAGATATACTCAAAAATACGGAAAACAAAAAAAGCTATAAAGGCAAATTTAAGTTATATATATTATAGTAAGTCTGAGGCAGACAGACAGTCCTGTTCTGATATAATAATGCCTTTGATGACAGCCAGAGAAGAAAGAGGGAGCTGTGACAGAGAGCAGACTGCAGACAATCAGCTTCTGTTTGATTGACAGGACTGAAATACTGAGGCCTGCCACCTTGGTATGTGTGACGCCGCACATTCATCCCCTGCTTTATTAGATGCCCCTACATCTCCAGAACCACTTCAAGGGCTGACGAGGTGCGCATTCATAGAAGCCTTCCTGCACAACACCGTTGGACTGAGCTGTGTTTGTTGTTGCGCTTATGGACTTCCTGTTAGCTTTAGCAAGTCTGGCTGTTCTCCTCTGTCCCAGAACTGGCATCAGCAGCCACACCATGTTCAAAATCTCTGAGAATCGTGTATCTCAGTCATGCTTAACCGCACGGTAACTGAGCGCGTTGATTCTGATTCATATGCAGCCGCCTCATTGGCTCTTTGGAGGAGTGGGCTATTTGCCTTAACAAATCAGTGTACCTAACAGAAGTGGAAAGCTCAGCTTCAGAAAGTACAAATTCAGACCAAGATTTTACTTCAGCCGACCACTTGAGTACTCTGTGAATATGAAACTGCTTGGCCGAAACAAAATCTTGGTCTGGATTTGTACTTTCTGAACCTGAACTTTCCACCTCTAGTACCTAATAAACTGGCCTCTGTAGTAGTGTAACATAGGATAGTATAGAGTCTCCAAAGAATAATAACTAGTAATAAAAAGTTGCATGCTTAAGGCTCTGTGGATTTGCTGCCTATATTAAACATTAAAGTAAACCTCAGGGTGAAGATAAGCATGACATGTCACCATAACCGTGGCTGTTTTGAGATGCCGTTCGACGTCACCGGTCCAAGACCTAAACTCAGGACGCCTCTTCCTGTCCGTGTCCCTGCAGGGACAGATTGATGCTGAGTTTCAAAGACGGACCCCGAAGCGACCTGTAAATCGTGAACATGAGGTAATTAACTCTGAAAATAACAATGGCTCACTGCTCATTTTAGCCTGCAGTCACAATGTCCGTTCACTGCACCACGTCACACCAGTCACAGTATAGTCACTAAAGAAAATGGAGGACCGCTAAAAGAACAGTGTTATATACAGTACCAGTCAAAAGTTTGGACACACCAAGCTGCTTACAAAGGAGAATCATTGTGACCTGACCACCTGACCTAAACGCAGCAGAGATGATTTGGGAGGAATCGAATCTCCCCAGTCCCCCATCTCCCCAGATTTAAAACTCCCCCCTAAACCCCAACAAGTGAAAACGGTCACATGTATTGCAGAACCTAATTGACAACAGTTTAACAACAATTAATGAGTTTGTCCCAGATCCATCAGTATTTTACTGTAAATATATAATGACTGAAAATACATATAAGTAAACTGAAATAAACTTTAAATCTTTTTTTAAGATTCTATGTAGCATAACACAATCAGTTCCTGGTATCATTCCAGCCACATTATTCATTCGATGCAAACGCATATAGATTTCGTTCTTAGATTGTTTGAAGCCCTGCCAAAACCCACCAGGGGTCTCTCTATGTTTGAAAAAAAAGGTTCAAAGACTTGAAACATATTCCGGCACTTTACGGGAAATGCCCGAAAGCCGCTCGAGGATTCATCGGCCCATCACTAGGAACAGGACTAGACAAACAGGCAGAATACAGCACACAGTAACATAAGCACAGAAATTTACACAATGACCAACTGGAGAAATTAACAAAGACCGGCACTGAAATACACTAATAACGGGGACTAACAAAAGCCAGGTATGAATCATCAAAAACAACCAATCAACAAGGGCAGAGGGCAATGAGACACTGGTGAGGTAACACTAAAGAACACAGAACTAAGGAACTTAAGGAAACAGAGAAATGCTACACTTTATATCAATCAAGAAACAAGCAAATACAGAACATAACCAAGGCAGGGGCAGAGAACCATAAACAAGACAGATTAAACACAGGGAGAAACAATATCAAACTAAGGATAAAACAATAAATAACCAACAGCTGAGGCTGGCTTTAAACCCTTAACTGTAGGGTTACAGCCTCTGGGCCATGTGGCAGTGCAGGGAGCAGGGGAGTACACAAGGGTTAATGCAGTTTTGGTCAGTACATAATTCCATATATGTTATTTTATAGTTTTGATATCTATAATTATTTTAAAATGTAGAAAGTATACAAACAAACCTTTCAATGCGTAGGTGTTCCAAACCTTTGATTGGAACTGTATGTTAAATATTCCTGTTATATATAAAACATATATCTAAGTAATCTATGTGCTACCCAGTCCTTTCATGCCCCCCCCGTGAGGGTTTGCCCCCCGTGAGGGTTTGCCCCCCGTATGTTTCCTGCCATAATACAAAACCATTCTGTTGGGCAAATCAGTGTCCCTAAATTGGCCATAGTGAGTGTGTGTGTGTTTGTGCTCCATATCCAAGGGGACATAGTACAGGAGGCAGATAACACCCCAAATGTGGTACCAGACTAGCTGAACCCCCCCCCCCGCCACATGCCTCGTGCCTCCTGGGGCAGACTCAGACGATGCAAACATTAATTAATGGATGGTTCCAGATTCAATATAGAGAAAGACTCTGACTATGACTACAGAGTCTACCCGCAGTGATATTACCATTCAAAAGTTAAGTCTTTAATGAAGTATGATAACAGTTCCTATTGCAATCAAGCACATAGATGCACCTGTCTAATGAATGGGCTGGTTATCATTCAGTTGTAATCAGCAACATGGTGAATTAATATCCTTATGAGTAGAGGGACACAAATTAAAAAGGAAAATAAATTGCTTTCAATTGCCAGGCAATCATGCATATTAACCAGAGCTTGTGGATATATGGGCCTGATATTCAAATGACCTTTCAATCTTATGCTGATAAGTGGTGACAGTCATCTATCTCGCAATATCACGGTCCCATCTCACTCACGGGATCCAGGATCACTGGCTGTAGCCCCTGTGTGCTAATACAGCCTGATAATCATATGGCCATCACCCATCTGTCACCTGGAGCTCTGTAGTGTCAGGACCTAATGCTGGGCACTGTTACCTTACACCTCTGGGACCAGGGTTCAAGTCTCTGCCCTGGCTCTGTGTGTGGAGTTAGCATGATCGCCCCATGTTGTCGTGGAGTTTCCACTAGCTACAGTGGCCCCTGATATGTAGGACGTCATGTCAAGCATTCCCATCATTCCCTTCATTCCCATCATTCCCTTCATTCCCATCATTACCTTCATTCCCATCATTCCCTTCATTCCCATCATTACCTTCATTCCCATCATTCCCTTCATTCCCATTATTACCTTCATTCCCATCATTCCCTTCATTACCTTCATTCCCATCATTCCCTTCATTACCTTCATTCCCATCTTTCTCTTCATTACCTTCAGTACCCTTGCATACAGTGTTGTGATACACATATATAATATAATGATGTGATGCACAGTGTTGTTCCTGTCTGTTGCTGCGGTCGTGTTAGACATAAGTACTTCGGTTAAGTGTAAAATAATCATGGCACTATGCGTAACAATTTTTATAGTCGGGTAAGTATATCCATCATTCTGTTTGAAATATCTGTTAAGACGACCATTAGTTGGCAAGTAAATGGCAGCGATTTCATTTTTACTAGGTGGAGAAATTATCAGATGGCCTGAGGAGGCAAACATTGAACTTGGCAAGAGCAGCACAGTTAATAATCCCGCTCTTTGGCGCGGCGCTGGCGGGATCTCACCCGTAACACATCACCCACCCATATGCCAGTACTACTTATCACCAGTCGGACCCATGGGAGTCTCTCCTAATGCATGCTGGGTTGCAGAAATTTGCATTTAATCCTTCATCCAAGTTACGTCCTGCATAGTGTCCTGACGTGGTCAGGTGATCGCTGGTAGGCTGACGTGTCACTTCAATCTTCCAATCGTTTATATAGTACAAGACCATAGGCAGGGTCTGCCACCTATTCCAGGTTTAAAATATGCAGGGGAAACACCCTGAACAGGATGCCGATCCATCACAGGGCAACATGCAAACACACACACACACACACACTATGAGCAATTTGGATCAAGTCACCTAACAGTTTGGACTGTTGGTAGACGCCAGAGTACCTGAAGGAATGGAGAACATGCAAACACACACACTACATCTTTGTAGAGACACTCCATTCATTTCTATGGGCATAACCCTAATCCCAACTACGACAAACATAACCCCTATCCGGCCCTAACCTTAACCACAAGTAACCAAACGAAATACAAGACTTTTGCCATGTTTAGTTTTCTTGATTGCAGTCAGCCTTGCACCCATAGCCACCAAGATTGGCTCTGGAGCCTCCAACTCCCTGGATGGATGGATGGATGGATGATTGCAGTCACAGATTTTTATAAAACTGGGACATTTAGCCCCACAAAGAAATGTATCCATAACCCCCCCCCCACACACACACATACAGAATGAGTGGAATTTGAAGCCCTAACCCTGGAGGTGTGTGTCAGTAGAATCGCAAACCGAGTCCACTTCCCCACCCAGGTCTGGGCAACCGCATTACTGAAGTAAAGCCACATTATTGCCGTTTACTCTGTCCTCACCTTATCGCTTCTAAAGCCTCTTAGCTTCCTTTTTAGTTGCAAGACCTTCCTCCTCACTAACCAAGGCTGCTCCTCATGCTTTACACAGCTGTCCTGCGGGATGCCTCTACACCCTGTGTAACCCCCAGAAAATGCAATGCGTCCACCCCTCAATTTATAAACCCAATTCACATGTGGTTCTAAAAGTTCTCAAGGTCAAAAACTTTTCTTTTTTTTTTTTCTCCCAGATTTGGGCAACTTTCAAACAAAAGGGTTCCAATAAACAAGACTGGTACTAAACATGGGTACCAGGTCTCCAAGTTTGGAGGAGCGAGCATTTCAATATGAGTCTAAAACACTGTGCAACTATTGCATTTAAATTCAGTTTGTGCTCATCACTGTTGGGACTGCAGAGCAGCGCTAACAAAGCAATCACACTGCCATTTAGTTTGAGGTCTTGCCCTATATAAAATGTTTTTCTGCTTTTGTTGTTGCTTATTTAACACGTTTCTGTCCAATATGAATTACAATTCAATGTACATAGCCCTTCATACTATGGGCACCAACACAAGCACTAGCTAGTATCTTTTGGTGGGCAATGTTTATTTATATATTGGATATATTCTGCACTGCTTTATGTATAGGCTGTTTATGCCTGGTATTTTATGTCATAGCGACGCATAAAGCTAGACATTCAACATTAAAACATAAATTGGCAAATAATTTAAAATAAAGTATCATGAAAAACAAACACGATAAATTCCAAGAATTTAATTACAGGTGGCTAGAACATGCGTTTGACATGGAAGAACCTGGCATGTCAGCCGGGTTTAGGATACATTCAGCGTGCAGCTTACACTGGCAGTGGCTTTGCGAGTCCTTGAAGCCAGCTGTGATGTGCAGAGTCCGATGGCTCTCCCCCACCGCAGCGGCCCGGCGAGGGTCCAAAGGCCAGCGAGCTCCTGACGAACAGGGACACGGAGACCGCAGACTGGAAAGCTGGGAGTCGCTGAGGTGTGAAGATCGTCCTCTCCACCGACGCCGCGTGAGCTGTCATCTCTGACAGAGCCGCCGACTCTCAGTGGTGGACCTCGGCCCACTTGCCCCTGTCTCACCTCCCGGTGACCCGCTGGAGATGTTTGGCAGGACGATCCAAACCGTTTGCACTAGGCCAAGCTGTCGAAACTTAAGTAAGGAGCCTTCTTGTGCCGGCTCTGAAAGCCCTGGTTATCGCAGCTCAGTGGTAGGTATCTTTTCAGTGCAACAGGAGGCCACCATTAAACTTCAGTCCTGCCTTTTTGAAGCTGAGTGCCTCGATGACGACTTCAGTCCGAACAAGAGAGCTGTGCGGCTAGTAGTGGTTTTTTTTTTGGCACTGATCCTTTTCATTTGAATGTCATGCAGAGGGCAATACTGCCAAAAATCATCACAAACAAAAGGGCCACCAATGCTATCAAATAGCCCTGTAGTAGTGGCACAGTGGGTCAGTGATTGGCACTGTTGCTTCACACCTCTGGGATTGCAGCTTGAGTCTCCGCCCTGACTCTATGTGTGTGGAGTTTGCATGTTCTCCCCGTGTCGTCATGGGATTTCTTCCAGGTTCTCTGGATTTCCCCCACAGTCCATAAACAGGCTCGATTGTTCCCCGTCCTGCACCTGTAGTTTCCGGAATAGACTCTGGACTCCCGTGACGCTGCAGAGGACAAGTGGGTACAGAATATGGAATCATGGACCCTGTGGTAGTTGCTTTTTGGTTTAGGTGAAAGCAATCAGCTAAGTGACTAATTGGTGTACGTGACACTGTGTCACATCACCATTTGACCAGTGCACAGCTTCCTGCATTATTGTGAGTAACACACACAGGGGAAACAGTTAATTGGTTTAAATAGACCACTCCACCCCATCTCGCCATGTTCCTCAGTCTGTTATTGATCAGTTATCTGCCTTGTTGATTTCTATCGATCAGCCACCAAATCTTCACTTCGAGGCATCTTAGAAAAACTGGTATTTTCTTCACTTTGCAATGTTTTGTCGAGCTCACTAAATAAAGAGAATGGAGAGACTGACCAAAGTAAAACAGCCTTTTCCCCCAAGCATTCCCAGGACCTGAAACAGCAGTCAGATCCAATCAATGTCGGCAGGTTGATCTTCCTGTTTCTGTGGAGCCAGCAAACTTGGATGCAACGCTGCGGAGGACTGGAGCCGACAGTCTGGCGGGAAAAAAAACGGTGGCGTCGCATCACACATAAATGCATCTTTCTTCAGCCGCTGTCATCTGGCTCTGACACAGATACCATGGATACAATACAGTGTTGACATGTTGCCTATGAGAACCTTTCAGTGAGGAATCTGCCTTTCTCTCCAAAGAGGGACCCTCTGACTCCAGCATGCATGCACTTCCGTGTTGTATGGATCCGGAAAGCAGGATCATCGGCCACAAAGGAAACCAAAATTGCACTGCACTATATATCGTCTTTGTGGGAGACAATGTGATATTTTGTGTCATGCCTACACATAAAACCAGACAAAAAGCTAGCTAACATTCAAACAAAAATTGGTGAACAGTTCTAAACAAAGTATAATAAAAAACCATCATGATCAATTGCAAGAATTTCACTACAGGTGGCTAGAATGATTATCTCAGTCTGGAAAAATCTGATGTGTTGGTTGGGTTTAGAATACATGTAACTGCTTTGGCCAGAAGTGTAGTGGAACAGATCTGTCCAAATTCACAGTTTTTCCTTTTACAGTATATACCTAAATTCTCCTTCTTTTCACGGTCTGAATATTATAACCACCCCGCCCCACCCAGAAATATCACCCCCCCGCTGCCCTGTCACATCCAGTGTCACCAACTTTAGTCGGCTAGCTGCCATGAGATTTTCAATTCGAGATAAGCCTGCACACTCATTTACAGGTATGTAACAGTTTTATTTCCTTGTGAATAGTCTGTAGAATAGAGTTTGCAAACTACCCCAACGCTTTTGATGTAGCTAATTTTAGGTTTATAATGGAATAATATAGATTTGCCGTAAGATTTCCTGCGTGAGCATGAGAGTCTGAAAGCGTGAGTGTCACGCCAGATGTGTGAGAGTTGGCAGCCCTGCAACACAGCCTGAACCCCAAACTGTAGAAGCCTTTACCAACTGGCACTTTGTGTCTGTCCGAAAAGAGGAACATTAATATTTAATTCCTAGGGACTATTTGGCATCGTCTCACAGAGTAAAATCCAGCTGGCAAGTTAGCGGGCATGAGGAATGCGGGTCTTCTGCCCAGATAGGCACTTGGCAGATCTTTTGAGCAGGATCGATACAAACCTACATTCTACAAGTAGTTCAGAAGCGAAAAGATGAGCTGGATGACTGGAGAAATTGGAGGAATCGGCACCGACGTTACTGTCCAACGCGAGGATTCAGAGTGAACGCTGGACCATCACTGGACCATCAATCTGGAAGCCAAGAATTCCTGAATGTTACTGTTTCCAAGGCGACCACCAACATTCTGCTCAGCTGTAACCCAAAACATCATCTACTGATTCTGGAACCAAAATTAAACTAAAGAAGAAACTAATAAGCGTGGGGTATAAATGATCTGTCAGTCATGTGACCCCTTTATCAGGGGGATGTGGAAATCCGTTCGATACTTATTGATTGTGGGAGGTGGAGACATTTGTCTTAATTCAGACTAATTACAATGCCTCCTTTGTGGAGGAACTGTGAGATGTCCCTTGGGAACCTGAAGAACAAGCATCTCCACATTTACACTGAAAGAATATCTTCAGGTTAGGAAAATCAGCTAGGAAATAATGCAGGAAAAAAATTCCAGCAGATTAATGTTGTTGCTAAAATAAATCTTTTGATTTAGTCAGTTGGCTGAAGTTTATCATGTCATTCCAGTTGCGGTGTAGGTGCTCACCCAGAGCTAGATGTAGGACTGATCCATAATAACTGTCTCGTGTAATAAAATCTGAAAAACGGAAATCTACAGTTCAGGAATGATGCAAGAAAAGCCTTGAGCAAATCGTGTCTGTCGCGACCTCTAAGCCGGGCCTGTTGACGAAGAGGAGCAGGGAGTCAGAGCAAGCTCTGCTCGCTGAAATGGCCCGGTTTAATGGGAAGCCTCTGAAAGCCATCAGAAATAGTTTTCCTGTGGAGCGGGAGGCACTAAAGGCATCGTACGCATCCGTATCTCCCTCGGGGTAGAGGTAACAGAGATAGGGGTTTATGTGACATAGCGACAGAAGAAAGTAACGAGGTGACAGCAGCCCCTCCCACAAAGGGAACATTGTCCAGATAGACAAAAGAACAAAGTGACTCTGTGCTGGACAAGAGTAGGAACAAAGTAACACGATGGAATGCGAGATGCTGGCACATCAGAACGTGCTCTTCTCTTGCTTTTACTTCCTGACACCTCCGCTTGAGTACACGCATCACAAGCAGCCGGCCTGCGCTGGAGTCACCATGCGACGGTATTATGGTGGGTTTTTATGGATGAGAAACTCCACTGACTCACATCTTCCTCCTGTCACGTTTCCTGGCTCTGTTTAAATTAACCCTGCAAAAATACTTATCACCTTAAATACTGCGGTGATTCTGTCTCTCCGACTTGCGAGATGTCAATTTCCAAGCAAATGACAGAAATTGCTGAAGGGTAGAATTAAAGTTGTTCGAGAAAAATATTGCTCACTGTTTTTGTCGTGTTTGTCAGTGAATAACAATAAAGCTTTATATAGACCTGCTGGCTTGAAATCTCGCGAAGCCAGTGCTAGATCTCAAGCTGTAAGCTGCAACAGCTGACATCGCAGTTCCCCCAAACCACACACACACACACTTTTTGACCACGATGCCAAAAAACAATTACGAGGATATCAGGTAATTATGGCTTTGTGGAAAACATGCTGCCAAACAGATTACGGAACAAACAGTGATGGAAAAGGCTGCGTGAGGAGTGGACGATGAGGGTGAGGGGACAGCTATGACCTTGGGACACAAGCCGTTGACAGACTCAGCAGGCCTGCCAAAAAAACCACACCTGACACCCAAGTGGGACATCAGCTACAGTGTTAATGGCCAAGTGCAGGTAGCACGCGATGTAGATGAATTGTTCCACTCGATGAATACGTCATGGGGAATGGGAGACTTTGCCAAGTGGGGCTGCGGTCATTTGTGCACCCGGTCAAACCCAGAAAAACTCTGGTTTATTACAACAGAAGATCCATCAAGTATAAACACCAAGAGGTATTCAAATTATGAATTCAGTTCACAATTTAACTTACGTGTTAAGTTATGAAATTCTTGTCAACCTGTTAGGCTGTGAATATGGCTTTATTGTAATTTAGAACCATTTTCCATTATAAAGCGCCATCTTCTTCTTTTCCTTAAAAACTCTTCCAGTCAGCCGTCACTATGCAACTCGTGACCTGTAACGAGGGAAGCGGACTAAGTTAGTCTAGCGGTGGGGAGCATTTGGAGGAGCACAGACCCAGCCTTTAAGTGCAGGATGCCTGGGCGTGTTGTGTTACTGAAAACCACCAAATGTCCCTGGAAAACAGTTGGTTGTCTTGACAACCAATCAGATGTCTTGGTTCCGCCTCCTGCAGTTGCTTGGACCTGCCTCCTCAGAGAGATAAGCAGTCATTTTTCCTTCTGCCCTCAGAACATTTTTGTGTAAGTAGAACCCCCACGAGCTGCTGGCACTTGTTTCTTGATCTCCAGCCATGAGTAAGGCTGGGAACTGGGCTGCTCTCCTGTCTCTGTCATCCTTTCCCCATTGGGAGCCCTGGCTGAGTGGCAAGAGAGATATCATCTGTCCTTGCTGGATGATTGTGTGCTGATGTAGGCATAGGTCAGTCCTCACTAATCCAGACTCAGAAAGATACTTGAAGAATCTTTGATCATACATCAATGAGGGACTGTGATAAACATCTCAGCAAGTTTAAATCATTGACTGCTAGTCAATCCAGAGAATTATATACATGCATTTAGATCTATATACCTGCAATTTAGCTTAAAGAATTGATTTTCTTTAAGTGTAAGTTTTCTGTTAGTCTACTATGCTTAGTAAACATATCTTCATTTATGAAGAAATCTGGGTAACACTTAAAGCTGTCATCAATAATGCATTATAGATGCCTTCATGGTGCATTATAATGATCCCTATAAGAATTAAAGCTTTACAACAGTCATAAGGCATTATAGTGTGGATTATAATGCTTCATAAGCTACAATGAAGCTCTCATCTATAATACACTACATATATATATATACTTTCATAATGTATTATAATGGTCAGTATAAAAATAAAGGATGCTTTGTACTGCATTATGAAGGTTTGTATAGTGCTTTATAGATGAGCATTCATAATGCATAATACACATGGCTATAATGTGTTATGCCTTTTTATAAATATGTATAGCCATATTTATAATGCTTTATGAATGTATTATAATGTGTTATGAATGTGTTCATGGATTCTGAAAAACATGACATTCATAGAAAGTGGTACCACAATCGGTAGTTTTTGGACCGAAGGATTTGGTCTTATTTTCAGAACTTCATCTGTGGACCGGAGCTCAGCATGTGCCGGTCAGCCCAAGTGGAGCGCAGCTGAGGGATTATTCACAGGCGAGGTGAGTACCTCATAGCTGAGAAACCCACAATGTCTCATGCATTCACTCACATAAGCACATTCAGGTCCACATTGTAGTAGGGAAGACAACCATAAAATCAAAAATTATTGGGCTGGTATTTTGAGCATGGTGCTGATCGCTCAAAGAAGTTTCAGGCTGTTATTCAGCAACTTTGTGAAACTTGAGAGTGTGGGAGTTTGGGGCCTGTGGGGTCAGGGGATTAATAAATGCTCTGAACTGTGTTTCATTCCTCTTCTTCAGGGAAACGACCACCTCCCCCCCCCCCACACACCTTTAAACTGGATAACCTCCACTTGCCTGTCTGTCTATTCCCAGCATCAGAGTGTTCGTCCAGTTTAATTTCCCATTCTGAGACCCATCTGAAATATTATCTCTGAGAGGAGTTCCACATCCCTGAATGGCTGAAATGGGCGTGCCATTGGGCAACCCAGCCTTTCTCCGTTGGGGTTCCTCTTGGAGCTCGAGGTCGATGTATGCCCAGGTATTTGCCTTCCATGCCTCGGAATGTCTGAAACTGCCATCTGAGAACGTTTACGGCAGACGGGAAAAAAAATTAAATCTACCAGGCATGATAATTCAGTATGCGTGCAAAAGTGCTGTGAGTCAGTCTTTGTGTTCCTAAATATTTAACGCTGCACCTTGAAATAGGGAAATACCCTGGGCACCGTGTGTGCGTGCATTCGCCTTCTCTGTGTGTCTGGATCTGACAAGCAGCAGTTCTGGATAAATATGTTATGGGAAACCACAGTGGAGTCTCTCATGGGACATTCTCGTGATCTGCACATCTCCCAAATCAACTGAGGCCCCTATCGCATGCCGTAAAGCTCCAATAAAACTAATCTTTACTAGTAACTGAAGAGCGGCTGTCAGATATGTGCGTATGATGGCAGCAGAGTGACATAGCCTCTCTCTTTGCTCTGCATGTCGGTGGAAACTGCAGTGTCTGGGTTTGGCATCATCGCCACGGAGGTCTCTGAAGCCTTCCCTTACTGCCTTGTGGGTAATCACCGCTGGGAGCACTTTCGGTTGTTATTTGGGCTGCCTGGGTTTGTGATCGTTGACGAGCGTGACAAATCGCACGTTCAAAAGTGAGACAACAAAAACAGAGGGGAGAGATAGCGGCGATACAGGGGACAGATTAGGCAGAGAATTCTGCTAAAGGAAATCTACAGGAAATGGAGACTTGCTTGAAAATGATTAAATGTAAGTCATGGCTGCAATAGAAGAATACAGGCACCTAGACAGGCAGCTACAAATTACTTCCTTTTTGACCTTTAAATGTTCCATTCAGTAAGAAGTAAGGCTTAAACGTTCTCTTAAAATATGCAGTAATTGCTGACAAACTAATTCATGTCCAGTCTGACCAATACCCTTAAACTGTTGCCTTTTTTATTTATTAGTTTGCCGTTTTGGTAACACTTTACTTAATGCATTATAATGCATTCATAAAGCATTATAAACATGGCTATAAATATGTATCAAAAGGCATAACACATTACAGCCATGTTTGTAATGCATTATGACTGCCTTTAAAGAAAAACACAATATAGTGTGGCGACGGGCGGACCGAGGCATTGCGGGAGCAGAGAGAGACATGGAGACTTGCTTGCTGGGGAAATCACGCTCTTTATTAACAGTCCTTAACCCTTGTATTGCTGTTGTTGTTAATGTTAACGGTAGCATTTCCCTATTATAGTGCGTGTGTTTGCTTGTGTCTTGTGTGTACCCGGTTCGATCCTCGTGTGTATTTAGCTTCTGTAAATCTTGGAAAAAGTCTTGTGCAAAGCTTGTGTGTGCATCTTGCAGTTCGGCGTCTGACAACCTTGTGTTTCCCGTCTGTGTATTTGGGTTTGGTGCTCATTGGTTGCCTGTTGTGGTCCTTCTATTTACAATGGCAGGTGGGGCATGCTGGGACATGCTGGGGCATGCTGGGATATGAGCCCCGCCGGTGCTACACTAGTATAAAAAAAGGAATCTGGTTGAGGAATCTGTTCGTCGACCAAATTTTGTACGCGAACCAATGCATTTTTTTCACAAAATTTTTGGTTGTGAACCAAATTGTTCGTAGACCGCAGTGTTTGTGAACCGCAGGCACCACTGTACTAACTATAGATAATATGTGTATCTATAGAGCATTATATATGAGAGCTTCATAAAGCATTCATAATGCATAATACACATGGCTATAATGTTATGCCTTTTGAAAAATATTTATAGCCATGTTTATAATGCTTTATGAATGCATTATTATTTGTTGTGAATGTGTTTATAAATTCCTAAAAACACGGGCTTAAGTGTTACAGTTGTTTTATGCTTGACTTTTGTATGATGTCCATTTCAACATTTTGGGTGCGTTCCTGAAAATTTGGGGCAATTTAAATTTAAGTAAATGTTGAGAGAGAGGACATCACTGAAAGGGTTCTGGGGATGTTCACACAAAGTGTGTGTTTGTGAGGGAGGAGGGCTCAACAGAATGGTGGAGGATGGAGATTGGACAGTTAGGCAAGGGGGGGGTGGGTACCCATCCCACTCACTGCCTCCTGGCTCTCGTCGGTTCACATCAGTCTGTGGGCCCTAGATAAAAACAGGACTGCAAACCCACAGCTACAGAGCACTTCAGAGGACGAATCTACAGGCATGACCAGGAGATGCTCTCATGCCAGCCTGCTCTCATGCCAGCCTGCTCTCATGCCAGCACTCATGCCTCCCTGTCGACCTGCCACTTGCAATCGCAATCTGACACACTTACTATGGGGAAAGTTCTCGCTGCTCATTCCACAACACAAATGCTCTCCAGCAGACATGACAGCGGAGTCATTCATGTACCTCTTTGGGAAAAAAAGATCAGATAAGCAGAAATGAAACACAGACAAGAGGCACAACAACCAAAACGATGTAACACATAGTACACGCAGAGGTGGAAATTCACAAAACGTCATACCTATTAAATGCGTCATACCTATTAAATGTTGATTTAGTTAGCTTCCAGATAAACTGCAACAGACATGCAGAAGACCTTACTGGAATCCCCATGCAACCCTCCTTCGGGGTTTTCTGACCAGAGACAGTAGCTTCTCCATTTGACTCTGTATTTTGGGAAACAGGAGGTGAGAGGGATCACATGCCAGGTCTGGAGGCTATCACACAGCTTCACACTTCATTAGTGCGAGGACCTCAATGTGTAAAGCCATTATGGAGAAGGAGCAGGACCTCCTGATGGCCAGCCAAAGTCTTTTTTATCACAGCAAGCCTGCAAGAGCAGGCTCCCATCATGCATTGTGACAGCCTTTGCCACTGGGGGCGGAGCCAAATCCTCACCAAGCTTCAGATCCCCTAGGCCTGCAGTGTGACACAGCCATGACCCTGAGGAAACACAGTGGGGGTAGCAGTCCCCTCTGAGACCCTGATGATATCGCTAGTTCTCAAGTCCTTGGTTGGAATTCAGGTGACAATGTGTTTTTGTTTTGTTTTTTTAACATACAGTAGTCGCCCACGTATCTGCAGGAAATTCTGGGCTACCTGTCACCTAGGAGCATTATGGTATATAATTTCATAATTTTAAGTATTCAAGGGCCCCTGGTAAAGTGCCGGGGCCCCTGAATCTGTCTGGGTTTCCATGCCTTTCCATTGCCTCTGTCGATGTATACTGTGATTTTTGTGCACTTACATGAAATATTGGGCACAATAAGACATTAATATTACCATATTTAATGTTGGTAAAGTACATAGTACATTATTATACAGTACTGTACAGTACTATATTGTACTATACTCTCTTTAATGAAAGAACATTTTAGTCTAATTCTCAAGAGATGATACAGCAGTGAAAAAATGTCATGTATCAAAAGATAACGAAGCAATGAAAATCTTGCTTTTTGTACCCTGCAAAGGAGGAAATAACAATGAAAAAAAACACTGCTACACGTTTTACATTTTTTCCAGACTGAGATAAACCGGAGATAACAGAAACTGCCGACACGAGGACTGCAGCTGCAACTCTTCATGTTAATGTTTTCACCATGCATTTTTCCAGTTATAACTTGGTCATTTTTTTATAACAATAATCTTTATAAATCTCAAACCAATTCTACTTGTAACTTGCAAGCCCTAACAGTCACAAAATGATAGAGCGATATTTCATTCAGTTATTTTAGTAACTCCGGTGATTGAAAGTGCTAAAGGTGTCTTTCCCAAGCTTGATACTATCCATAACTCAAAATTCCTAATCAGTTGATATTTATATGACGCCACGTCGCAAGATAAATTATTTCGGTTGCGAAACTGCGACTGAGCAACCCTAACTAATGTTGCTTGTGGCAGAGATTGCAGATAATTAACCAGGTGTTAAACATTCATTATATGCTGTCCCTGATACCGAGTGAAGTGTGGGAAGGTGGAGGAAGACTGAGGGAGAGATGCTACCATACAAGTTCTTTTAAAGTACAATATTACACTACCTCCTGAACATGCATGTGATTACTAGTGGTATGTTGTATTTGTGTGCAAGTAAACATGGAGTAAATCACAGGCAGCGTGTGATTCCTCGATTAACTGCCGAGTCTGCATGTGTTCATGTTATTGAAGTTTCCTGTATATTTTAGATGCAGTAGAGCCTAATAAAGGTTGTTATTTGTGTTTTTGTAGCAATGGTAATATCTTGAATTGCTGGACCGGATGGGAGTGAGAGAATTTGCCATTCATGTGTAATGGCACATGTGGAGCCTTTGGTGGAACCTAATAAAACACAAGAGGTCAGATCCGATTTCCATTATTTTGATTATGTAATGGCATCCAAAATGAAACTCTTAGCATTACAGAGGGTCTAGATCTCCAGAGAGGATGGCATCTTAATGCCCATGGACAATCCAGAGGCCAGGACCACTTTTGAGGAGATATATCTGAGGAGCATCATGGCTTAGGGTCTCCTCTGAGTAAGCAGAGAAGATACATACTTTATGGACAAAAGCACTGAGATACACCTCTCAGTCTTTGAATTCAGGTGTTTCATTCAGACCCGTTTGCCACAGGTGTATAAAATCAAGCACCTAGCCATGCAGTTAGGGTTAGGGTTAGGTTTTTTCTGATAAGCTCAGTGAATTCAAGCATGGTACTGTCATAGGATGCCACCAAAGCATGCCACCACTGGACTCTGAAGCAGTGGAAACGTGTTCTGTGGACTAACAAATCATGCTTCTCTGTTGGGAAATCTAATGGATGAGTCTGGGTTTGGCAGATGCCAGGAGAACATTACCAGCTCAACTACACTGTGCCAACTGTAAGGTTTACTGGATGAGGGATAATGGTATGGGGTTGTTTTTAAGTGGTTGGGCTAAGTCCCATAGTCCCAGCGAAGGGAACTCTTAATGCTTCAGTGTACCATGATATTATGGACAGTTCTATGCTTCCAACTTTGTGGGAACAGTTTGGGGAAGGAACCCTTTTCTGTTCCAGCATGACTATGCCCCAGTGCACAAAGGAAGGGCCAAAAAGACATGATTGGGTGAGTTTGGTGTGGAAGAACTTGACTGGCTCAAAGAGAGCCTTAACCTCAACCCCATCAAACACCTTTGGGATGACCTAGAAAGGAGAATGCGAGCCAGGCCTTCACATCCAACATCAATGCCTGACCTCACAAATGCTCTTCTGGATGAATGGGCAAACATTCCCACAGACACACTACATAAACTTGTGTAGCGCCTTCCCAGAAGAGGGGCTGCTGTTATAGCAGGGGGGGAGGGCAGCTCCATATTGTCTATATTGTCTATACTTTTGTCTATATAGAGTATCTGAGGAGTATCTTGCTTCAGGCTGTCTCCTGAGTAAGGCTACTGAGCATAGCTCTCAAAGAATAGGAGACATGCGAGGCATAGGAGCCCCCCCCTCCCCCCCCCAACAAACTCCAGATCCTAGCGGATGTGTGCAGGCAGGTGGAATAAGAGTCTCGGTCAGGAAGCATCCCGTCTGCTTTGCTGCCATACTGTGTCATATCTTGATTCCCTGCTGTCTCCACCTTGCCGGAGAGTAAATTAAAAAGTAATATCAAATAAAAATGTGAAATACACTGCCTGACAGTCTTTTGATGACAAGCAAATATAACACCGGGTTGATTTAATAACATTTTCCTAGATTTAATTTTTCTTAATATAATAAATACTAAAATTTATTGTGGTAAAAATAAAACAGTGTTCTCTGAGGTGAGAACTGCTTCTAAGTTGGGGCTCTGACTTTGATATTATATCATGTAGGGTGTAAATTCAAGTATTGCTATTACAGCTACAGCTGAGGTTAGCTTTAGGTCTGTCTTTAGCTCGGGTTAGGGTTAGGTTTAGGGTTAGGGTTACCGATACTAACATACACTGTGTGCAGAATTATTTGACAAGTATGTATTTTACTTGCATCTTCTCTTCACACCAATATTTTCAATCCAGATGTATCTGGGTTGAATGGACAGTATAAAAATACAGCATGTTCAGTATTTTACCTGGGTATTTTCTGTTTGTAATAAAACAGGAAACTGTAGATACTGCCCTGTGCAGAATTTTTATGCAAAGTATTATTACTATTAAAATGGGCCAAAAAGGACTTCGCAGAGAGCAAAAGAGAGAAAATAGTCAAGTGCACGTTAGAGGGATGCAAAGCGATGGAAATTCCCAACTTTAAAAATGTGATCGCAGTACAATCAAGTGTTTTGTGGCTAACAGCCAAAGATGATGGAAGAATCATGTAGGGAGAAGAATTACCAATTACAAATTACAAATTACCTGCCAAAGATCGCGGTGAAATTAAACAGGAGACTTCCAGAAACCCTTTCGCATCAAGTGTCACCATTTTCCAAAACTGCAACCTCGATGTAATCTCCAGAAGTACTAAATGCAGTGTGTCACAGGGTCACAAAGGCTCAGATACAACCTCCACTCATCGAGGCACACAAACTCAAACGTCAAGAATCGGCACCGATTTTACAAACTTTTTGTGGGCAGATGAGATGAGAGTGACTCTTGATAGATTTGATGGACGGGCTAGTGTTTGGACACCATCTTCAAGTGGCAACAAAGTGGTAAAGGATTGATGATGGGCTGCAGTTATCAGTGATGAACTTGTAGGACCTTCCCGAGTCCAAGATCTACTGCCAATTTCTAGAAGATACATTCTTCATACACTGGTACAGGATGAAGTCAGCAGCTTTAAAAAAAGGTTATGATGTTCTTGCAGGACAATGGCCCTCACCATGATGTTCTTGCAGGACAATGGCCCTCACCATGATGTTCTAGCAGGACAATGGCCCTCACCATGATGTTCTTGCAGGACAATGGCCCTCATCATGATGACTTAACCCCCCTTTGGGAACTACTGGGCCCAACTAAAGTGTGAGAATTAACAAGAGAACAAGTAGGACACTTCTCAGAGCAGTGTCTGGGAGATGGTCCAAGCTGCTTCAGATAATACAGATGGTATATAATATATGACAGGACGAAATAAAAAACTTGACAGGTTCAACGGAAAAGATGTTCTTGATGGTCATTGGTTTTATTTGGTAAAGTGTAGTGTATCGAATGGCTGATTGTTGTTCTTTAATTAATGAAAATAGTTTTTTAATTATTTCTATAATTGGTGAAATGAGGAACATCCAATTTCTGATTGCCTAATTATTCTTCACCCTGATAATCGAGTGTTTATCTCTTATTTTTGTTTGTGACAGACTAATGTAACGTTTTCTCTCTAAATAAAAAATTATGAATTCACTTTTATCACTTTAAAATTTAGCTGCAAAATACCATCAAGAATAGCACTTGCCTAATAATTCTGCATGTGGTGTATTTGTGTCTAAGCCGAACTCGCTGGTACAGATTAACAGAATGACTGTACATTGTTTTTTATTCTGTGAAAAAACAAAACATCAGTCTGCGGTCTAGATTTATTCATTAGTGGGCCCTGTAAAACCATGCAATTATCTCCAGTATTGTAGTAGTTATAAATTTAACTCTGGTGCTGCTAACTTTGAATACTGTTAATGTTTAAATATCGGCTGGCAATTTCAGACAAGATTGACCCATTGGTCCAGTGCTGATATGTGAACAGATACCAAAGTATTTGCAGCAATGTTAGTGACTGCACAGCAGGCAGGGGTAACATTTCCACCACTGTATTTGCTGCGACCATTTTCTTCGTCTTTTACCATTCACTTGTGTATCTCCCTTTTAAGAAGATCACTATCCGCCTTTTACCTGCCACTCCTGCAAACATTGCGCATCTATCTCTTACGGGGAGACCTGGCACATTTTAGCTTTAGCACATAGTGACGCTCAAACGTTTAAATGTAACGTGCTTTTGGAAAAATGAAATGTAGGCTATATAATTTATGTAGTGACTATTTAAATGTACGTAATGTGTAATCCCCGTAATGTAATTATAGCCTAAGGTTGTAACTGAAATGAGATTACAAATATTGAAAATGTAATTTGTTACATTACTTTGTTACAGAGAAATGTTATTATGATTACAGTAATGCAAAATCCCGATATTGGTTATGGTTGCAATTCGAGTTATGGTTGCTAGTTAGGGTTAGGGTTAGGATTAGGGTTAGGGTTGCTGGTTGGAGTGGCCTTCTGGGTTTTGATCTTGGCTTGAGGATTACTACATGTCCTACTACACCCTTTTGAGTCCGTACTGAGAAAGGCAGATCCTATAGTGGTAAAAGATCATTCCAGATGGAGCTTAAATATGACCCTTGGCCATTTTCAGGAAAACTTTCAAGTTTTATTAAGTCGGTTCATCCTGTGTAATTGGATATTTTGTCCACAGCTGACACCTGAATAGAATTTACTGCAGTCTGCTTTTTGCTTGGAGTAAGTTCTGGTTTTACGTCGGATCCGCTTCAGTCTGCTTTCCGATATCTTTAGCCTCCCACGCTGCTACTTCAGTCTCACCATCTCTGCTTTGGGACATGGGATCAGTATCCTATTCCCACCTAACAGTTTAGGGGCTTTTCCTGTAAAATGGAATGCTTTATAGTTAGGCTAGCCCCAAGCTGCTAATAGGTCTTCATTTATTAGTGGGATGCTTTCTGTTATGCATGACAGTAATGCTATTTCAGAGTACAGAAGTTCTCCAATACAGAAAAGAGGTCATATGAAATATGTAAAGTGATTCTCAATTAACATTATTTGAAAGTGCTTTTGTTGTGCTGGAGAGAGATTCATGGCATTATAATCTAGATATTATGTTTAATGACATGCTTTCAAAAGGTCAGTTTAATCATATTAACAACTAGGGAAACTACACATTGAGTATTTATAGAGTCCATTAATTGTATTCATTATCATTTATTTGACAACTTATAACTATATAGTTATTTCTTATGACTTAATCAGTTAAGTAATAGGCTTTATTGTATTACACACACCATATTGGCATTTTCTATGTCTGAACCTTCCTTATCTCAGTGGTGGTGGTTGCATATAACAGAAAACAGAAAAAATAATAAAGAAACAAATTAGCAGTTTGTTTTTACTGACGACTTTGCTTAATGGCATCCTATCTGTGTGCCCAGTGCTGCCTGTGGATGAATAGACGTCCTTGGATAGATTTCTAAGTGGGCTTGCGGCCCTTCAAGTAAAATGACAGCGTCATGATTTGCTGAGTGGTATTACTGAGGTATGATTCTGTTGCCATGCAACTGTCACCCTGGAACCCAGTTTATCCAGACTGGTTTTCATCCATGTCATGTCAGAGATCTGGAGAACTCCATCAGTTTCTCCTCTTGATTGTTTTTCATGGTGCGATACACCATGGTGTCATCCACTTACGTACATCCCTCCTGCCGAGATGTGACGAGGATGCAGATGAATTTTGGTAATTTGAAGTTGTATAATGTAAGAGTAGCTACCAAATGAGTGACGAATGGTATAAGCTTTTTTTTTCCCATCTGTAAGAATTTCCCAAAATCACTTGCTGCAGTGAGAGTGAATGGCAAGCCACCTTAACATTGAGGAAAAATACATTTCTCTGCCCACTGACTATATTATGCATTATCCATCCATACTTCTAACTGCTCATCTTCAGTGGGGTCATGGGGCACGTCAGAGATTCATTTATTATTAATTTTGGAAATTAGCAAGGCAGTCATAGAATTTGAATTAAAAATGTTTATATAACAGTATTCCCTATGTTGTCAGAATTTTTATTTTAGGTTTATCATTCGAACTTGAACTCACACTTTCAGTTCTCTCCAGTTAATCAGCTATATAACCTCCGCTTGCTCTCCAGAGAGCTCAGCCTTAAGACGGTGCAGTTTCAGCAAACTTTCAAACCTTGTCCATCTCTTCTCCAGGTTTGGGAGCTGGAACAGATCCGACTCCACACCACAGCCCATCTGGCAGAAGGCAGCCTCTCGGCGCCAGACATTGTCTGAGCATCTTGCTTGTCAATTTTCGTGTTGGTTGAAAGTGAAATAAGCATTCAAGAGATATAATAAGTTTACAAGAGGTGAGAGGTTACTATAGTTTAGAGGTCTTGAGAGTTTTTGTTCTTTTTTCTTAAATATTTGATTATAAAACCGATATATAGTTCCTTTATATATATATAAAGGAAAAACTAAACATGAATATATTTATACTCCTTCAAACTAATGTGAGTGAAACAGTTACTATAGTTATTATTCTTCTCACTCTGGTGAATGTCTCAGGTTACACATACCTGCACTGTGCAGCCCTTTTGTATAACTATTCACAGCTATGCTTCTTGAATTTTTAGACTGAGAGACACCACTAAGTCCATGCTTTCCAGGCTTCCCGATGTAGAGTTTAGATTCTCTGCCCGAGCCCGAGCCCAGACCCGACCCGACCCGACCCGTGGGCCGGGTCGGGCCGATATTTCCTGCCACTATCTTCGGGCCGGGCCGGGCCGGGCCGGGCGGGGCCATGATCAAGCATTTGTGTGTGTTTTTTTTTTTTTAAATCATTACTTAATTAGCCTAATTGGGTGGAGAGCTATGCCATAATTATAAATGTAGCTCCCTCCCGTAAGACACGAGCACAAGAGTCCTTTGCATTTAACTGAGCCGACGGTTTATTCGAAAGACAGTGGCTTCGTTATTATCACCATCATGGCAGACGTGAGAACTAAATACAGATACGGAAACACAAAATCAAGCACATTTACTTACAATATTAGCTAACAAACATTGAAATTCAAATAAAATATAAACATAAATAACAATAAAGACAGCTTAGAGAATTCATATACAGTTAACACGAACCTCAGTTAGCATTTACATTTACATGGCTAAATACAACAAACTTAACTAAAACTTAATTAACACATACCTCGTTGGCTGCTTACGGAAGGATTTAACCTTTTTCTTAACCCTTTACTTAAAGTTCGATGCCGAGCACACAAACTGGTTCCAGCAGCAAGCGAACTGGATAAGTGAAAACGTGCTTTTCTTCTAAACGTGTCTCAAAAATCCATTCTGAATAAACAAACAATGCAGTTTACATGCTTCGTCCTTGTTGCATTTTTCATTAAGATAAATCTAAACTAATTTCTGTAGTTCAAACAACTTAGAATTGTAGTTGAGAATGTCTGTTACAACGGCTCACGTATTAAAAAATAGTCGGGTTTAAATCGGGCTCGGGCTCATAATTACAGTTAATGTGTCGGACCGGGTCGGGCTCGGACACAAGGTGCACGGGCTCGGGTAGGGTCGGGTTTAATTTTTTGGGCCCGATCTAAGCTCTATCCCGATGTATGATGTCATGTATGATGTCATGTATGATGTCATAAAGGTGCTTCTGCTCTGGCAGGGCAAAGCCCAAATGTTGACACCCCACGGCTTTCAGACCTTCTTTGGATGTGTTGCTACCTGCATGCAGTTGTCTCACAGGTGGTGAGGTGCACCGTGCAGAATCACTCAGGCAGATAGGACGCCGCAGAACCAGCATCCACTGAGAGACCTAGAATGTAGCTGTGTATTTCATAGCAGAACGTTTCGCCTGTGACCTTACATGGACTTATGCACTGCAAGTATAGTCACTTATAGCACTTTTCCGCTGCACCAGGAACTAAAACAATAGTTCTTCAAAACAATAGTAAAGTCACCGGTACTTCTTCATGCTCGTGAAAAACTGGTACCGACGCAGAATGACATCAGCAGTGACTGGCGCAGAATTACATTTGCATAACCAATCAACAACAGAACCATTTGCAAGTGCTACCCAAAAGTACCAAACGACTACCCCAGCTGGTTTGGGTACTTTGGTACTGATACTGGAGCGGAAATCAATAAGAAAAGGGCATAACTGATTTTTTGTTCAGTATCTGGTGCAGTTGAACATCCCCTTGTGGGGGCCTGATGCACCCAGGGAAGCCATGTGATCTGTCGGGACAGAGCGTCGGGGCAGAGCGTCGGGGCAGAGCGCCGGGGCAGCGTGTCGGGGCAGAGCGTCAGGACAGAGCGTCAGGGCAGCGCGTCGAGCCAAACAGCTGGCAGGATTTTAGAAGGCTTTCCATCCTTGGTCTCTTTGGTCCAGCTTGTGTTTTCTTCACGGCTTTTCCACCCACCTCGCCTGAGGCTCTTTCGCGGATGTGAAGCACATTTTTCTATTACTTTGTTACATAACACTTTGTTCTGAGATCCGCGATACACACACGTGGCAATTAGGTAACATGCAGCAATGATCTGACAACAGATCAGTCCAGAAAACTGAACTCTTTGTATTTCTCAAAGTTTATGAACAAAGCTTATACGCTGTACGCACGTACATTTAGAGGTACACTATTGTCTATTTGCCGTCTTGTCCTTAAACTGAAATTCTGTTAAGACCGGCTTTAAATGGTGGTGTGTGGTTCAGTGGATTAGAGGGCTGTGTCTGTGATCAGAAGGTTGCTGGTTTGAATCCCATGGTCAGCAGGATAATTGCACCATAGGTTCCCTCAGCACGGCCTTTAACCTCAAATTGCTCCAGGAACCCTGCCTTCTTGATGATATGTTGCATTAGATAAAAAATAATAAAAATCCCAGAAGCAGATATTAATGTGCTCAGAAGGAGTTTTCACAGCAATCTGTGTTAGCAACAAGGGTACCTGGATTAAGTTTATTTTAATATTGACACTGGTTTTGCACAGGAATTTCTTAACATTTTCACCCTTCTGCGTGAAAACAGAGTCTCCCCTTCAACATACCGTAACAGCGCCATCTGCTGACCGCCACATCGGATGTCACACATATAGGCACATGACGGAGCATGCACACAGCCAGGACGATATTGCCAGCTGACTCACACCTCATTTTCACCGCAGCGTCAACCCCGCTTGAGTTTTGAAGCCGGACCAATAGCGGCAAATCGGATCTGCGCAGAGTGTGGCTGCAAATCGTGGATTTCAATCCCGGCATTTCAGAGAAGAGACATATAAGCTTCAAACACCTGAACTCTGGTTTTAAGGGGTCGCAGCTAAGGATCTATCAAAGAGCTGCATCCAGTTACCATCTTCATCGAAATGCACCGCAAATTGGCAACGCAGTGGAATCGAGGCGTCAAATTTGGCAGCCCTGTAGGCGCCATGGTCCCATCAGTGCGTCTGACAGCGCCGTCAGAGGAGATTAAGGAAGTGCGTCCACATTAAACTGATGTCGGACTCTTTTAAGGTTGCATCTGTCACCTTTGGGGAAAAAGGAAATCACTCGCAAAGTGGAACTGGTGTGACGTCTCTGAGCGCGCCGCGTAAACATTTCACATTTACTGTGGGTATCGTCCAAAGCGCAGCAAAAAAAACTGGAATGACTTAAAAACCTCCTGAAAAAAATTTGAACGATGATAACATGGCAGGATTAGGAAAATATCTAGATAATAAAAGGAAGCACCTGTAGCAGTATTTTTTTTTCTTTTAAAGAATACGTCACTGAAACACACTGGAAAAACATGTCCTTTCAGATTCAGATTCAGGACAGATGCACATATTCCAGTGGTTTGTAACCAAAAGGTTGCAGTGACGTCTCAGCAGTGAGAGCCCTTACAGTTGTATATGTAGAAATGCTATTAAACTGGATTCTTCCAGTGAAATATCAAGCTGTAAAAAATTATTAGTGTTTTTGGATTAAAAGGGTGACCCAATGAATTAAATGTAAACTTAAAAAAAGAATACAAATTCAAAAGACCAGGAAAAGATGTAAACTTAGGTAGTTTAAGCAAAGGTCTACCTGACATCTTTAAACCCTGGAGGTGAGACCCCCAACAATGACGACCTTAACCCCCACCCAGCCCTAACCTTAACCATAAGAAACTAAACAGAATACAAGTTTTTTGGTATTTTTAGTTTTCTGATTGCAGTCACAGATTTTTAGAAAAATTTGTCAAATATATCATGTTGTGTGGACATTTGGTCCCCACAAGGTAAGGTATACGTGGATCACGCACGCACACACACACACAAGATAAATTACCCCTTCCCCCCCCGAACCCCAAGCTTGTTTATACAGTATACTGGCAGTAATCCATTGATGAATCAGCATCAGCAGGTTTGTGTGTCACAGACACTTCTTATTCTCATTCTCATGCACTATGTTTGATTTTACTGCAGCTCTTAATAAGCGTATAAAATTACAATGACGAACTCAGCAGAAGAGCAGGACTGAATGATGACTGTTGTCTTGGGTTTCCATCATCCAACTGGCTTACAGGACATATTCTGGAGCACCAATCACACCAGTGGCTGATATTATCAATGGAAAAATTAGAGTTTTGACCCACGGCTTTGATCAAAGCATTAGATTGTCTACTCATTAGTACTTAGTTTAACTCAATACATCAATAACGGAACCATTAAGCAGTGGGTTAAAGCAGACTGTGATTACTAGTATTAGGTATCCTCTCTCTGCGGGTTTGGAAACCTATTTGTAGGTAAAAATGACAGCTGGGCTATTGTACCCTGGGAAAACAAACTATCCAGAATCAATAGATGATCTTTTGATAAATCGAGCGATTGTCAATGTATACATTTCCGAAATATATAGAAATACATTTAATTAAATTACTTCCAAAAAAAACATCTGGCTCCAATTTGAATATGATACGTTTCCTCCCCAGCACAGTAGGGACATCAGACTATAATGAGATACTTGTTTGAGTTGATTTTAAAATTGCAATATTACATGAGTCAACCAGAAGTCAGAAACAAACTGCAACATTTACATCAGACACATGAATCCTTGAGAAACTCATCTTGGTGTGAGCACACTCCTTGAGCCTTACAATGGGTCTGACCTTCAAAAAATGGCATTTGGTTCTGTAGATAGACATGGAAGAGGATCACATTCCCTGTTATACCAAGAACCGAGGACAAAAATGTGCACATCTTAATGTAGCTTGATTGTAGGCATTTACAGGGCGGCACACTGGTGCAGTGGTTAGCACTGTCACGGCACACCTCTGAGACCTGGGGTTTGAATCTCTGCCATGGCACCATATGTGTGGAGTTTGCATGTTCTCCCTGTATCACCATGGGGTTTCCTGTTGGTACTGCAATGTGCTTGCTGAGGTTCACTGGACTTAGCAAATGACCTGATATGTGAAATACAGTCATGCAGAGTGTGTCCTGCAGTGGATTGGTGCCCCTTCCTGGGTTATTTTCTGCCTTGCACCCATAGGCTCCAGACCCCCCACAATAGGACAAGCAGTTACAAAGAACAGATGGATGGAAATATGCATTTAAAAATCAAAAAGGCAAATTTTAGGGATACTCAAGAGTTTTCCCTTAGCCAGCGATTTTGTCAAAGTTTTGTCTCCTTTTACTATCTAACAGCCTCACGTATGGACTTCTGAAATGACACCGGTGGTCCTAAAGCTAATGACATGCTTATGTCTAAACCCTAGGAGGATATGAACTGTTTCAGGTTGATAGGTACTGGTTAGTCGAAATGGGCAGCAATGAGCAGACCAGTAATGAAACATTCTGAGTAACCCCAGTACCACCATATACAGGCATGCTGGTCTAAGAAGGTGGCCACAACTATTATTATTAAGGCCAAGAAGGAGTGTTGTGCGAATGAATCCTTTACTAGGGACTTTGTAGGAGAGCTCATGGGATTGTGGTATTTTTGGACATCTTGTCGTTTAACGGTGGATGCGTGTGGTGAAATAAGAACAAGGGTGGAGGGAAGAGGCGAAGATTAGATCACACCTCCTGATATGTAAGCCACCTGCCATTGGAAGAGAGTGCGATGCATCCACTGCCCTGTGGGAGCCCGGGGAGTGGCAGAAGTCACTGTGGAGAGATGGGAGACAGAGAAACCCAGACGCCTGACACACCCACAAGAATCCAGGCTAATCCACACTGTCCCAGCCTCCTCATCGCAGATGGCTAATGCAGCACAACAGGAAATAAACTGAATCTCCACTCTAGGTGTTATCTGCTTTGACCAAATACTACGTAAAAGTACCCACAACCCTGAACAGGATAAGCGGTTACAGAAATTGATGGATGGATGGATGGATGGATGGGTGGGTCTATGAGCTGGGGGGTCTCAATAAGAAAGCTTCAAATTTGCCCATTGAACAGCAGGTGAATTTTGACCAGTCACTACCATTATTGATATGTAAAGTGGGAGATGTTTCACACTTTAAGGTGTGAACATTCGTGCTCCAGTTTTTTTAAAGTCCTCTCTCATGCAAAACCCACCCGACAATAGATTATCAGTACACTGTAATGTTGGAATATGCATTTTAAATTTTTTCACCAACATTTTATTCTCGCGTAACGCTAAAAATGTAAGGATTTCACACAAGTTTTATGACAAATTCTTACTGCAGCTTTAGTGTTACATAGTTGCCAAGGCATTATAATTTATTAATCTCCGATGCTACTGTCATCAATTAATATTTATTATTATTAATAGTGATTAATATATCATCGACACCCGTTCCTCTAAGAATATAGATATAAGAATATAGGTCGGAAATTAATCAATGTCTTTTACTGCTATCTAGTGGTGACTGCTGAAAATATTGTTATACTACATAAACGGTTTTCAGTTCAACTGAAGGAGAAACCAAATCTAATTTTTAGATTGTATTTTCTTCTCTTTTGTATGTTTTAATAACAAAAAAAATGGTAAAACCCTAAGTACACATCGTACATTTATTGATAGCACCAAATACGTTTATGTTATACTGGCATTTTCTTTGCTACATACCATTGAAATTATTCCAAGTGAAAAATTAATACATCTGATTTCTTGAAAAGGATACAGGCATTCGCGCCGAACAGCTATATTTCGTCGCAGGACCCTGAAGGGTAAAGATGGCTGCCCCCAAAGAGCTCGCCGGGGAGTTTGAAACCTGGTTAAATAGTCGTTTAGATGAGTTGGAAGTCGACTGTGATGTTTATGCAGTTTATATTCTTGGTGTTCTTCAGGAGGAAGAGAGTGATGATGAGAAATTAGATGCTCTTGGAGGTATTCTGTCCGCGTTTCTGGTAATTATTTCCCTGTCTGTTCATTGTCCGCGTGGATGCATGAAACCGTGAATTCCTTTATTCTCCTTATTTTTCGAGCTTTTTATGATTGTCATGTTAGTCCTGACAAATGTGGATAAAAGTATCACGAGAAGTACGCTACTGAATGTAACATTACGCAGCAATTACCGATCAAATGTGATTCCGTCTAGTTGTTTTTGTAGCTAACCTGAAAACTGCGGTCGTTCTATAGTAAAACAGAAACACTACAGGTGAGCAGCAATTACCGATCCTATTCTATTCCGTCTAGTTGTTTTTGTAGCTACCCTGAAAGCTGCGCTCGTTCTGTAGTAAGATAGAAATTCTTCTAACAAACAGGTGAAATAATTTAAAAACGTATAAAAGCATAAGCAGGCAGAGCGTTTGCGTTTGACATTTTCGATATTCTGTCTCATTTTACCAACTTTACTTAAAAAAAACAATTAATGACTCTTAACGATACTTGGCTACAGGTCTTGTTAGTTAAAACGCAGTATTTGTTTTCATTTGTTCATTAAAAGGCGATCATTTGACCTGCTGTCATGAAAGGCTATATTTGGGCGAAAGAACAGCTGGGGGGGCGGCAGCTGTGGTTGGTCTGCTGGTTATTATTAACTCACTGCCACGAGGGAATAATTTAGCCATAACTTAGTTGCAAGAGGCGCGTTTCTTTTTTCAATTATTAGTATCTTCGCTCTGGTCAGATTCATCCAATATGTATTCTTTCATGTGGCGTTTAAAAATATTTTCAATGAACAGAATCTATTTCTGTACTTGCCAGGAGATGTTTGCGTTTTGGAGATTGATTCGTGTATTTCTAAAGTGTCCTTTCCTAATTGTATTTTAGGATGAAAATTCGCTGGAGGACGTATGCAGAGAAATAATCAAGCAGTGGACGGACAGCTGTGCTTTATTAGCTGCCAAAAACTGCCAGACAGATGGTATGAGACACTGAAATCAAGTATATCTTATGTAATATGCCCATGTAATGCTATACATTCAGCTGAGGAACAAGTTCTACTAGTGAGGGGTGGTGGGGACCACTGTGTTATGATCAGGGAGGAGACATGGAGTATTTTATCTTCGGTGGTGTAAACAGGATTGGGTAGTAAGATCTCCAATGAAGGACATGCCTTGAAGATTTGAAATGAAACCTGGTGACAGTCGCTGTCTTTATCTCTTTGTAGATGAGGTGCAAGCCATCGCCAACTTGATTGAAAAACAGGCGCAAATTGTTGTGAAACAGAAGGAAAAGGCTGAGGATGACAAAAAGAGCAAAGAGTCCGTCCTTGCTCAGTATGCCAATGTAACAGATGATGATGAATATCCTTTGATGTCCCAAACACCGTCATTGGAAAATAATTCATACATTTGTGGCATCACGTTTTTCTAAAAAATATAGCTGTCATTTTCATCCTCCATAAGTTGTATTGATCTGAATGAATAATCTTTATTTCTAAAGGTTAATATACAATTTCTTATGCATTTCCTTTTTTAAGGGAGACTGAATGAGTATTCTGAGTCTAGTTATCTGTTTAAAGATCTAAAGTCACTTTATCATTGGAGAAGATTATTACAAATGCTGTTGCGATTTTCAATTCTGTTACTCGAGACCCACTGAAAATAGTTAATCTATAAGCAGTATGTTAAGGAAGCTCATACAAAAAGATGGGAATCCTTGTCCGACAAATGTGAAGCACCTTTTTTAAACTGTCATTGGTTTTTAACATGTAAAGTTGCTCTTCAGAAAACAGGGCTTTTCCTTGACACTGACACTGAAGATGTTGAAGAAGATCAGACTGGAGCAGCTTGTACATTTAACAGTGAGAAATGTATCCTTTTATTATTAGAATTAATGTATTTGGCCACTTCCTTACAAGCTACATTTAATAATTTGAAATGTATCAAATATATAATACAAAATATTATACCACAAGAGGAATGTGGTGCATTGTTATTTAATCCAGATCGCAGGTTTTTCAGATCATTGCAGAGCTGACCGAAGAGTGAAGCAAATTTGATTACAAGTCATAGGTTGAGTAAATATCTAAAGTGGTCAGCTAGAAGCCTGCATGTAAACCAGCCTTCAGATAAGCCATGGGAACTGTACTTTTTCTGCATCATTAGGTTTTTTTTTCCCCACGTTCTTATGAAATATTCTTTCATGGAACACGTCAGCTCTATTTAAAAACACCAACGTGGAAGACGTTCTGCTGAACAAGAAGCTGCAGAGAGACCAGGCTCGTGTGGACTCGCAGAAGAAGAAGGAACAGGACAAGATGCAGCGGGAAAAGGACAAGCTTACCAAACAGGAGAGGAAGGAAAAGGAGAAAAAACGCACACAGAAAGGGGAGCGTAAAAGATAGATATTGCATTATTGGACATATTGTAGAATATTCCCATTTTTCCCCTTGAGAGTGCAAGTTATATTAACTAAGAAGTATGTGAAGATTGCAAGATGACATTCATGCATTTTAAGTCATTGAATATTTCTATGGACATTAAGTAGAACTGAGAGAATACATTTTGTAATTGGAAATTTCTAATCTAAAATGAGTATAATGTTCTGCTTTGTTCCTTTGAATATTAAGTCATCCATATTAAAGCCCATCAATAATGATCGGTTGCTGTAAATACTGCACAAATAGAAACAACTTATCACAGTAGTTTACGGTGAAGTATTAGGCTGTGTATGGACCCTCATTTATCTATTGTTCAAGAGTTAAAGTGCATGAAATCTGTGGTCAGATTTTAGCTGCCAGCCTTTCTTGAATACCAGTATAGTTTAATATCACTGCATTTATTCAAACATAGTCACTAACTAGAATTGGTCCTAAAGAATAATCTTCTACCCTGTTACCATTGTCTAGATTGCTATGCTATTCAGCACCAAGGTATCATCTTGGCATTGTTGAATTGATATTCCAAGATTTCTTTTTGTGTTGTTCTTCAGTTACATGATCATTTTGCTCTTTTGATCATTTGATAACGTAATTTGAATATATCATGCTGCTTTCACTCGCTGATGACAAAATCAGATTTAAAGTGAAAGATTTTAATAGTTCAATGCAAAGGTGTCATATATTAAATTTCAAAATTGGAAGGCAATGAATAACTTGATCCCCTTTAATTATTACACCTTACTTCTAATCTGGCTGCCCGGAACACTTTCATGCTTGTTCTGAAGAGGGAGGTAGCTGTTTGAGGCTGATTCATAACCTCACAAATGCCAGTGACATTAGTGGTAACATTAGGATGACTAGATAATTCTAAAACTGAATGGCTTCTGTACTTTTAAGTGACCTGTCACAGTGATTTTTTTTTATAGTATTGGCTTACTTTAAGCCAGGAGTCAGTTGAACATATTTACTGTGGCATAAGATTGTTACAGGCCTCAACTTTCTAGGCTGCAGTCCACGTTAATTCTTCCACACAAGCTGAATGCTGCTATTAGAGACTTTTATACATAGCACATTTTTGCAGACAGTGTCCAAAAATACATATCATGTATGCTTTTTACTTAACATACAGGTTTACTAGGTGATGCTAGACAAATTTGAAAAAACGTATAAGGGTGGGACATTTATAGCATTTTTCTTTGTTCCGAATGAAGCATGTTATTAGAAAAAGGATCCCATATTCATTGTATGACAGTTATTACAAGTCATAAGGCAGAGAACTCTTGTATATGTTTTAAGATTGTCACAAAAAACCTTAATGTCTCACCTGTATTCAATAACTGTTCTAAATTATGAGTATGACAATGGCTAGAATATTTTAGTAGCCATTAAATAATTTATAACTGAATTTTTTATTTGTGAATTTTAAATAAAATGTGTTTTCAATCAAATCATTAAAGGTTATTTTATTTCTATTAGCATCCTCACCTACATACAAATGTTTTTTTTAACACAAAATCCAGCATTTGAACAAATATATTTTTAACAATATGTACTTCATTCACAGTAGTAATAAATTAACCATGTAAATAAATTGTAACTTTGCAAAAATCAAAAGGCATAAATTTAAGATTTAATTCTAACAGGGTTCAACTTTCTGTCATAGTAATTTTAAAAAATCAAATACGATCCTTTGGAATACCACAAAGTCTCCCTTTCATTTTATTAATTGTGAATAAATATTATCTGTAGGTTAAGTATGATGGATAAGCAAATTTTAACACAAATCATTATAACTGTTAAAACATGAGAAAAATCACTTGAAAATATGCACTTTTTTCTAAAATGCTGCTGAATTCTTAATGGAAATCTGTATTTAATAAATTATAGATCCTAATCGTCAGTGTTTTCAATCTCAGTTATGATATACTGGTCAATTCATATCAATGGGGTGTGTTTGGCTGTTTCAAGATTACTTTTCTCATAGATTACATTAATTACATTGTCAAAAATGTATTAAGGGCTAGTTAGTTTTTATATTAAGAGGTGTCCTATGGATGGATAGTAGTGGAAATTATTGAATTGTCTACATGCATAACCAAAACTCCTTATGTCTTGGAAGCCTGCAAGGCTGTAATTGTCAATAGTTTGGTATAAGCATGCACTGATCATGAACTAGCTTATGCATAAAATTATTCAGAGGTGCACTTTATGTAGATTGTATGTTTAAAAAGCACATATACAATTGTAATAGTCAGAGTTTTGGACAACCCCAAATTCATATTCAACTGTTCAAAAGACCTAGCTACATAGGCAAATTGATATTTTCAAAAATCTGCAATAACTTCTAATTTGTCCAACATCAACTGGAAGTCTTTCAGGTGGGGATTCCTTTCTGCTCGTCCACCTTATTTTCAACTTGCGGCGATGTCATCTGCAGTGCACACCAAAGGGCAGTGCGAGTCCTCCTTGTGGTCACACACAGGTCCTTTACTGCAGCAGCCAGTAGTAAAATGACTAGTAAAAATAAATACAGCAGTGGAAAATTAAAACTTAATGACAAATGATGTAAAAAAAACGTTTGATAACAACCATGAAACCTTTAAAGGTTAAAAATCAAACATCTATTTGTTGAAGTAAATTTAATCAAAAATTACCTCTATCTTCTTTAATGTAAGTACCTCCTTGTCTCTGTCGGTTTGATGTACTGATATATTCATCTGTACGTCGTGCCTGTGTATTGTAAATAACTTCAAGGTGTCTGTCCAGTGCTGAGCGGATATTTGCATGGAGAGGGACGCCTCGCAGACATTCCATTTTCCCAAAAAGAGCCACAACCTAAAATTTTAATCAATCAGTGTTGTTCTGTATGTACATATTTACACATTGACAGTTAATATCTGTTTTCATAACTGCCATACTTATTTTAATAATACTTCAAAATACAAACAGGTTTTGATGTCAGAAAATTAAAAAAAATAAATAAAAAATACAGTGCTCACCCGTGCTTGCTCACGTAATTGGTCCACAATTAGCCGATCTACTCTGGAGGGATTTTGTGGGACTTTTGGAATGGGACTGCTGCTCACTGTTGATATCCTCTTACCAGGAAAACTTTTTGTAAGAATGTTCTCAATCTATTGAACAGAATGAAAATATATATATATATTTTGAAGTATATGTATTTACCTACTACATTCACTAAATGGCACGTTACCTTTTTCCTTTCTTTTTCCAGTGATCTCCATTGCTCATAACATTCCTCAAGATAAAGGTGAAGCTGACTTGTGGGTCCACAACGGCTCTTTGTGAGACTCGGGACTCCCATCACACATGCAGCAGCAGAGAGCGGATTCTCTGTGCTCATCATGTCACGGAGGCAAGCGTTAAGTGTTGAGAGTTCGTTGTCTGGCAACAAGTTGCAAAGATCCATAGGACGCACATAGGAGCTGCAGTGCGGGAATGTGGATCTGGGAGAAAAACTTCCAGTGTTGCAGTGCACTGGCCATGGGTTCTGCCTGTCACCCACTAAGTGCATGTATGGGAAAAAGGGGGCTGGCTGGGTCTTTTCCCCAATGTTTGCATTTCTTCCAATTGACCTACATGAACCATGCACATTCCCCAAGAAGTCAAGGTATGCATTCTGAAGCAGCTCTTGCTTCTTGACCCTTTCTCCATGATTGCTATTTTGTGGTTTCATATTCTCCTTAATTTTCTGAAGTGAGTGCACCTTTTTCATAAGGTTGCCAGCCAAGGGAGAGTCATCCAGATCCTGGTCAAACTCACTATCATCAACTGCCTTTTGCAGCTCTTCCAAATTCAGCATCACCTGATTCTGAGCTGCTTGATTATAAGGGTTTTGGCTATCACCCAGACTGTAATCCTGGGGGCGAGATGTTTTTCTTTGCATCTGCTGAAAATTCTGTGGAACAAAATCTGAAATGGGGAATGAAAGCCTTTTAGAATACTCTGGCAAACCAGGATTTTTTGTTTTTTTGGCTTGATTCTGGTACTGGCTTAATTGATGATGAACATACTGATTAAGATTTGGTGAGAAATTGTTAGTGTTCTCAATGGAATGTTTGCTCCGGAAAGGTGCCAAGGGATTGAAATCTGCTGATGAAGATTTCAGCTGTAGGAATGTCTGCTGTTGACTAATTTCTGAAAAATCCTTAGGCCAATAAGTACTTGGTGGGGTAGGCGTCTTGATTGCATGGTCAGATGGCCTTGGTCCTTCAAAACCTGCCAATACTTCCTTTTTAAATTGTCCTGTTTGACTTTCAAGAGACTGCATTCTAGAAAAAGTGTGCTGGTCAGAGGCATGGTGCTCGAAATGCTCATTGTCCTCCCCTTCTTGCATCATAACTTGCATATTCCCATTTGGTTTCAGTTGATTTTGATTTGAATAATCTGAGTAGAAGCTTAAAAAATTATCATTCTCTGTGTTTACCAAGCACCCAGAAGGTGATGTTCTAATTGTGTGGTTAAGAAAGGGGGTTATACTATGTAATTTTTCATCATGTACAGCTCCATTGAAATCACATTTGCCAGATTTTGTCTTTGACAGAAAGCAGTTTCCACTAGACATTGTCTGCACATCTTGAACCTGCAATAAACATGTATCAGTATCACTGCTGCTTGTACAAAGAAGCCTTTGATCACTGATATCTAAATCAGTGAAACCCTGATGAAGCTCAGCTTCCTGTTGAAAATCTGTGTTCTGAAGTTGCCTTTGCCTGATTAATGGACCAGGATACATTTGCAAATTAGATGAAACTGCCTGAATGTCTGGTTCCGACTGGAAGTACTGCTGAATGTCTTCCTTCCCCGAGTTGAGGGACCAGACTGATTTTACATTGGATGACATCCTGCAAGGACATATTTAACAATTAGACTGTGAACTGTCATGGCGAGTATGGATTGAAGGGCATACATAACTGATAACATACCAGGTCAATGTCAATGTTTTGAATAATAGTCAGCTAATTTTGTAATCATAGCTAAAGACAAAAGTAAAAAAAATGGCTATCCATAAGGAAATAAAGAGAACCCACTTTTTCACGCATTGCTGTTACTCATAGATACACACATTTACTCCATCACCAACTGACCTGAAGGGCATGCGTCTGGATGTGTTTAATAAAAATACCCAGAGGATTCAAACCCACAACAACAATGGCTGCTATTCACGAAATGTTCCATGTACTGTATATGAATTTGTGATCCCCCCCCCCATCATAAAATGCCACTACCTAGGAGGGAGTGCCATCATTCTTTAACATAGTAACAATGAATAAACTTATGATGAGATGGCAAACACAGCAGTAACCATATTATCCTGTCCTGCAATGGTTTTGGAATGTATTTGGAATTTTTGCAAAATGTGTCTCTCAACTGCAGGAGTCAATACAAAATAAATATTTATATACAAGCTACTAACTCATCTGCAAAGTAGCTATCCATGTGATCACTCTCTTCCAAGATATCTGATACTAATCCATATAGATCAGATGTACTTCCACATTCATTTCCATCTGCAGAATTCCTTGAAAAGAGAAAAGCAAAGAAAATATAAGACCAACGAGTAGATAAAGTATCTTTTAATATACCAAACCATAACAATTTAACAGATTCAGTAGACACTATCCTCCGCATGGTGTGTGAGCAGTTAAGAGGGGTCCTACACACTTTCCATTTTAAAATCCCATACTTTTCAGACTGTGGGGTAGTGGTTTCCAATCAATGAGAACTACTTTTACAAAGAAAATATTCTGGGAAGATAAGTTATTATTTTACAGCCTATTCATTTTCAGGGTCTCCTTGTTGTGATCGACTGGGTGCATCTCAAAGATCAGCTAGTGGGCAACCACTGCTGTAGGGGGACATGGAGGGTGCGGGGAGTAAAAGTTGTTGGGTGGGTGTGGTGATACAAACAGCTGTCAGTGTGTGTGTGGGGGGGGGGGGGGGATTAATGATGGGGGTTGGCACTGGCGGTTTGTTAAGTTGCCTCCTCCCTGAAGATGCCACCCTGCCAAATTGTGCTTCTGGCCCTTGCCAGGATCTGCCACTGGAAGTGACAGCAATACTTCTCTCCGCCATGTGGCTAGCAACTCATGTTTGAAATGTCAAACAACTTTAATACTTTACATACCACTTTCCACTCATATTTAGGATCCATAGCCAACCAATTACAATATTTGGGATTGCCAAGCCAAGCAAGTGAAAACTTGCATTTCCCCATCACGAGCACTGCAAATTGCAAGGTAGCTTACACCAATATTTCTTGCTAGAGATTAATGTAGCGCACACCCCACCGACACACCCCCATTCCTTGGTTTGGCATGTTGCTCCGCAATGTGTGCCCTGTGCACATTCTGGCACTGACAACCAGCTGACATTGCTGATTTCATGAAAAAAAATAAGTAAATCAGATTTTCTTAAGAATACATAGTTTGCCAATTTGTTGCAATAATCTGGAAACCACAATATTTCCGTACTTTCCTCTCTTTTTACATACTAATCCAGACTTGGAAAACACCAAAATAAAATTCCATTCACATTTCCATACTGCAAGGATCTTGGAGTTAAACCATAACTGACATACCTCTGGGCACAATAAACCAGTTGATATGGATCTTCCTGACCTTGCACTGATGTATAGGACTGTGGGAATTCCTCTGGTTGCAAAGAATTAGAAAAAGAGTGTGGAAACAAAGAGGACTGAGGCAGTCTAGTGCTACCCTCATTGAAAATGGTCTGTAAAACAACATTCAATGAAGAGTTTACAACATGAAAATCAAGGCACTTAAGAGAAATTTCACACAAAATTCAGAAGTGTATTTACATTAAGCCACAATAAAGACAAAAAGCCGCATCTGTCAGAAATTAAGCTAAATTACTGATACTGCTAAACAAACAATTATTTTGTAGGACAAACTGAAATGAATTGAAACTTCTCATTTTTGCCAGGAAATTTTTATTTTCAAATGTTACATAACAGCTTTTCACACAGCAAATGGACACTTCATAATCCAATGTAGTTGATGACATGATTAAGCCACAAGTTGGTTTTTATCTTACCTGATGTTGATAAGGAGAGACAAGTAAACCCAGATCAGTATAATGATACTGATCAAAGGCCATAATTCCTTCATGTGATATCACATTGATTTTATTTTTCTTTAATGCATTCACCTAGACAAACAAGCAATAAAGATCAGGCCACATTTCATTTTTTATATTTATGGAACTGTTTAACACAAGTTTAAGGAACACAGTCTTTTACAGCACTATCAATGTAGCTAGCACTGCATTCCAGTTAACCTAGACAACTAAACCTATAGGTAACATTGCTTGGTGGCGATTCATGGACAGTGATTTGATTGGTGAGTGTGTGTGGTCCAGGTTCACATTACATTGTGGGGACCAAATGATTAAAACCTGCTATTTTGATGTGGTGGGGACCACATTTTTCAGTCCCCACAAGGGTAAATTCAATTCTATAAAAACCTCAGAGTGCAATCAAAAAACTAAAAATGCCAAAAGACTGGTATTTTGTTTGGTTACTTACAGTATAGTTAACGTTAGGGCTGGGTGGGGGTTAGGGTTGTCATTGATGGGATTAGGGTTTTGCCCACAGAAATTAATAGATGGTCCCCACAAAGGTTTAATTACAAACCTGTCTGTGTGTTATTGTGTGTTATGCAGCCAGGGGGGCGTTAACTATGTAACTAAATAAAAATTGGGCGGCGAAATTACCTGAGGAACTAGCTAACCGATTGAGAGGGCTAGTCCTCCACAGGTGTAATCAGACAAATTTAGCCGAAACATACTTCGCAAGACGGAACTATTAAGTTCATTTGGCTACTTAAGAGAAAATTTCAACCATTACATTTATACAAAAAAGAGTTTATGTAATAACATTTCAGTAATATCAATTTGATTAATTTAACTTGAACAAAATCACTAGATATCAAAATGAACCTTTTTTAAACGAGAATACCGAAACATGAAGAGATTCCGGCAATTTACTGTCTACATCTACATGGTAGCCTCCCTTCAAACCGAGTTAACTATTGGCTACTTACCTCCATTAAATTTATTTTGTCAACTTTTATGAAGACACTTTGTCACGATTTTGTTGTTTGTAGCGTTTGAGTGCTAAGGAAAAGAGCAGAAACGTTAATGAAGATACAGGTAAAATGTGGGCAACAACCATCTGAATGTCCTCGAGCTCGCACGTTGTGATGCAGCCTTTCACGAGGATAGGTTTCCCGGCGCTAAAAAGCTTTTAGCTCGCGTGACAACAGGTGTCCGTCGATGCTGATTGGTTACATGAATAAATGAATGTCCAATGGCGAATGATTTGCGGAAAGGGGAATAATCTGTTACCACAACCAAAATGACAAGAGGAGTCGAAAAAAGTTATTGTCGCCACCATTCACAAATGACATAATAGTGCTGCTCGTGGAGATGTATTCTCGCAGCATATCTCATAATTGATATTGCATGAAACCTGCAGAGTACTTAAAAATCTTTGTTACTCCAGATAACATACAACGGTCTGCATAATTAGCTATTTGTATGGGTTCATTGAGGGGATCAAGAGAACGGAATTGAGTGCCCCAGCCTTTGCTACGTGTTGAAGACACTCACCAACAAATAGCAACGCAGATATAAGAGGACATGCAGTACAGCTTCGGGGCTGAACTGGCATTTTCCCGATGGACCAGTGAGAATGTGGGCCGACCAAAATTACCGTGGGGCCATGGCTGAATTTTAATACCAGTCCAGCCCTGCCATTTAGGAATCACTTGCGCCCATTTACTGAAATATTTCTGCGTAAAAGTGGACGCAGTACTTATTCTTAGGAGGCCTGCCATCATTCAGAGTACCTGAAAGCATAGACATAGTTTGATGTTTGCACTTGGGGGGGGGGGGGGGGGAGGTAGAAAGTGCCCGCAAAGTTTACATTTAATTCTGAATTTCAGTTGTCATATGTAATTAATTATTACATTAATCATAGACAATATACGTCCCCTTATCAAAGACAAAATAGTTTAAATTTGTATAGTCGTGCCGAGCCTTTACATATCGTTATGGCCACAAGATGTCGACATTTATCTTGAATAGAACGTAATTCTTAAGGGGAAAAAATAATTAAAAACGAAATGTTAACCAATAATATTTCTAAACTATCATAAAGTGTTGAAAGTTTGAAATCTAGCTTTCTAGAGCATTTTATGAAAACTTCATTTTTTTCCTATGTTTTGTATGTATCGTGCCCATCTGCTCAAGCTACTTATTTTCAGTAGATTTGAAAGTTTTGCTGCTATGTAGATTCTGCCGACTTCAGCGTAATATAAGTTATCGCTCTTCTCCTCGTCGGGACACGGGGAAGAGGCGTCTTATTTCTTTGTTTTTTAACCAAGAAAAGTTTTAGCAAATGAGACACTGATTTGAGTGAGTAGTGGCGGACTGTGATCCAGTGTCGGGCTGGTGCCGTTTCTGAGATTCGATTGGTTAAGGGAGCATTTTGGGAAGGGGCTTTGGGGCAGAAAGTCTGTTTCAAGACCCCCGCACCCCCCTCCCTTCCCGATGCGTAATTACAGGATTGCGGGGGGAACTTAAAACCGTCTGGTTGGACGATGCGAGTCGCACAAAAGAAAAAGTCATTCAGTCTCTTTCAGAAAAGTAACAGTCCAACTCGAAGCGGTACTACAAGCCGAACTTTGACAAGACTTTTGCATCAAACTTATGCACAACATGCGTATTTAAAAAAAAGAGAGAACTTTACTGCACCCGGCTTTTTTTCTCAGTTTTATTAACTTAGGAAACTGCTGAGCAGTAATGAATTTGCGAAGGACGATCGGCTTCTTCACTCTGCTGCTGGGACGTTTTCTGGTGTCAGCGCAGTATCAGGGCGAAAATGGGATTGCAGTCCCGGACCACGGCTTTTGCCAGCCTATCTCCATCCCCTTGTGCACGGACATCGCTTACAACCAAACCATAATGCCAAATCTGGTCGGTCATTATAATCAAGAGGACGCCGGCTTGGAAGTACACCAGTTTTACCCTCTGGTTAAGGTACAGTGTTCCCCAGAACTGAAATTCTTCTTATGTTCAATGTATGCGCCGGTGTGCACTGTCCTTGAAAAGGCGATCCCTCCTTGCCGGTCCATTTGCGAGCGAGCCAAACAAGGCTGCGAGGCCCTTATGAATAAATTTGGCTTCCAGTGGCCTGAAAGATTGAGATGCGAAAACTTTCCGGTTCTCGGCGGTGGGCATATTTGCGTGGGGCAAAACGATTCCACCGTGACCGCGCCGCCCGTCCACATACCCGCGCCGGGTACGCCCGGCGTGCTCCTGTACTCCACCCCAGACAGACCCTTCCGGTGTCCCGCCGTCCTCAAGGTACCGTCGTATTTAAATTACAGGTTTTTGGGGGAGGCGGACTGCGCGGCCCCGTGCGAGCCATCCCGAAGCAGCGGAGGCTACATGTTCTTCAATCAGAAGGAAATCCAATTCGCCCGGGTTTGGATTCTCATCTGGTCGGTCTTGTGTTGCGCCTCTACCTTGTTCACCGTGACGACTTACCTGGTGGACATGCAACGTTTCAAGTACCCGGAGCGACCTATTATCTTCCTGTCTGGCTGCTACACCATGGTATCCATAGCCTACATAGCAGGCTTTTTCCTGGGGGACAAAGTCGTGTGCAACGAGAGCTTCAGCGCCGATGGATACAAAACGGTGGTCCAGGGGACTAAAAAGGAAGGCTGCACTATCCTTTTCATGATGCTGTACTTCTTCAGCATGGCCAGCTCCATCTGGTGGGTCATCCTGTCCCTCACCTGGTTCCTAGCGGCCGGCATGAAGTGGGGTCACGAGGCCATCGAGGCTAACTCCCAGTACTTCCACTTGGCGGCGTGGGCCGTGCCGGCCGTCAAGACCATCAGCATCCTGGCTATGGGGCAGATAGACGGGGACACGCTGAGCGGAGTCTGCTTCGTGGGCATCAACAGCCTGGACCCGCTGCGGGGCTTCGTGCTGGCGCCCCTCTTCGTCTACCTCTTCATCGGCACCTCCTTCCTGCTGGCCGGCTTCGTGTCGCTCTTCCGCATCCGCACCATCATGAAGCACGACGGCACCAAGACGGAGAAGCTGGAACGGCTGATGGTGCGCATCGGGGTCTTCAGCGTGCTCTACACTGTGCCGGCCACCATCGTCATCGCCTGCTTCTTCTACGAGCAGGCCTTCCGCGAGCAGTGGGAACTCAGCTGGATAAGCCAGAACTGCAAAGGGCTGGCCATCCCCTGCCCAATGCACTACACGCCGCGCATGATGCCAGATTTCACCGTCTACATGATCAAATACCTCATGACTCTGATCGTGGGCATCACCTCTGGTTTCTGGATCTGGTCCGGCAAGACTCTGCATTCGTGGCGCAAGTTCTACACACGGTTGACTAACAGCAGGCACGGCGAGACTACGGTGTGATCTACTGGAGCAATTTTAGTGTTGTGTTTTTTTGTTTGTTCGTTTTTTAATTAGAATGGTACCTAATTTGTCTGCCAGGGACTTCTTTTTAAAAATCTTTTTGTTATTATTTTAGTTTTTAATGCCCATGCTACTAGCCAAACTGGAGACCAGGACTCGGCCAACTGGCGTTGCAAGAATCAACCAATCCGAAACGAATGTGGTTGGTCAGCTGGTCGTGTGCCAGTCCCCTCCACCATTTTTTCTTTCTTTTTTAAAAAAAAAAGAGAAACCAGCAATAAACCTCTAAGTGAGAGACCAGATGGGTATTCTCAGAAAGGGGGGGTACGACTGAGAGGAAGGTCGTTTACACCAGCTTTGTTTCAAATCTGTTAAATTGTTAGTTGTGTAATTAATGTGCTGTAAATAGAATTTGTAAAAAATATATATAAATATAATTATATATTTGTATTTAAAGAAAGGATGCTCCCCCCCCCCTCCCAACAGTGTTCCAGCTTGGCAGACATGTTTCTCTTTTCAAATGGAGCCATAGACTCTCTGGATGTTGTTTTCATTGGCAGCCTGTTACGGGATGCAGTTAAACTTTTCTGTCAAACTGAGATCTGTAATCATTTTTTCCTTATGTACTAGATTAAGGAAACTGTTTTATATTAAAGACAGTCTTTGGATGTAAACTTTCCCTGCTTGGGCCCCTTGGAAGAGAAAGAAAATGTGGGTTAATGACAGTGAGTGGTGGGGGCAGTGGGGGTGGGAATGTGAGCTGGGGGGGGGGGTGCCCCGACTGCGTCGTGGAGCATGAAAGCTGATTATCTTTCACGGCGGCTCCATTTAGGGCACGACGAGGCCCCTTAACTGGATGCGGCGGTTATGCTGATACGAAAGTTGGCTCGGGGGGGGGGGGGGGGCGGGGGAAGAACGGGAGGAGGGGGGTGGCTGGCTTTAAAGAGCAACTAATTGCTGGGGAGCGTAACTGCGCTGTGTTATTGAAATGAGGTAATGCAGAAACTGCTACTTCCAATTATGTACAGGTGTAAACGGGGAAGCCGTTACCGTGCAAATCCGGCTGACATGACAGAGGCTGGGGGGTAGAAATTGAAAGCACAAGATTAGATAATTTTGGAAAGAACCTATCGGAATTTGCCTTGATCTACAGCTGGGGGTTGGTGACACATTTCCTCGCTCCATGATGGTTACGAGTTCCCTTACGCCCCCGCAGGGCCTTGAACCCCCGTGTTTTCGGCCCTGTGCTCCCCGCTGTACATGTCTGGCACGTTTTCTCCTTTCAAATTTAACTTTTGTCTTTCCCGCCCAAAATCGTCACTGGGTCAAGTTTGCCGTATTTACACAAACTAAGGCAAACCTCTATCCTGGGGGTGGTCTGCATTTTAGTGTTTGTGTGCGAGATTCTATCCCTTTCTTGTGGCAGTATGTCACGTCGCAGAAGGGGAGGGGGGGTGCTGAGCTACGGGATTGTGGGGGGAGGGGAGATAGTGACCAGGTGTGGTGAGTTTTCAGTTTAGATTTAAACCTACAATAAGTCTCCTGGAAATACAATCCTTTGCGAAACATACTAATGCATTCCTGTATTTGTGTCAGCTTGGGATCGCCTTTCCTCTCTAATGCATGTCCCGAGGGCTGGCAATTTCACAGTCTGGCCCCAGTACAATACTCCTTTTTACCTAAACGTCACCGCGGACCTAAATAATGACGAGGTGCTGCAAGAAGCCATTCACTTTTACGACGGTGTGTGTTTCCCTGCCTGCCTGCCTGCCCCTCTCCGCGCCTCCCTTTCTCACGGTCTGCTAAGCTGTCCCGTTTCATATTGCCGTCTGTCCCTTGCATGTTTTTTTTTTCTTTTTGGATGAATCGACATTGTGCCGTCCATTATATTAACTGTTCATATGCACTGAGTCTGTCCGCAAGCTTCACCTCTGTTTATAGACACTGCGGCTGCTAATTAATGACAGCTCTCTCGTTAGCAGGTAATGTGACTCATGATCGGACGGGCAGGTCACGAAGAAACCAAAAGTTGCGTGGCGTGCTGTGATTGTACAATTAGTCGTTGCATGATTGTGTGGTCAAACTTTCTCTAGCTATTTCCAAAGGGCTGAATGGTTAACATGGATGTTTCCAAGATGCTTTTTTTCTAGAAAATTCCCAGACAGCAGACAGTGGAATTGTCTAAAACGTAATCTTTTGGAGAGTTGAATTTGTATGCATTCAGAAATGTACAGATGTAGACGTATATAGTTAAATGCATATAATGAGTGGTTTGCTTACTACTAGCAGGGATAAACCTTTTGTCTGTTTTATCCGTTTTAAATATTAAGTTGTCATTGAGCAGTCACTATATATACACAGCACCAGTCAAAAGTTTGGACACACCCACCCATAGAAAGAACAAATAAACCTATTTTCTACATTGTATAATAATTATAAAGACATAAAAACTATAAAATAACATAAATGGAATTATGCACTGACCAAAACAGTAGTAAACAAAAAAATATTGTTTTTTTGGGGAGTAGTTCTGTCAGAAGGTCGCTGGTTCAAATCCCTGGGCCAGCAGAGTGATCCCACCATTGGGCCCTTAATCCCATTGGCTCCAGGGGCTGGCTGACCCTCTACGCCAATTTCATGGGACGGCCTCTTGGGATGCTTTTCCTTTTAAGGAGGTCCCACATACATGCTGAGCACTTAGACGCTTTTGCGTCTCTCTCTAACTCTTCCCAAACCATCTCTCCTGTGTTTAGGTCAGGTGACCAGGTCATGTGACGCGACACTATCGCTCTCCTTTATAGGTGGCTTGACACGTCCAGACTTTTGACTGGTCCTGTTCATTTTGTTGGATTTTTCACACAGTTTGTGTTTTGTGATTCAACTCTAATAGGCTTCCTCAGCGGTTTTGCCCTCTGCACGCAAATTAATTTGCTGCCTCGCTCCTCCACTGCGGCTCATCCTTCCCAGATACCCCTGCATGGAGCAACCAGGCCAGTGGCTCCCTTTGTAGCGAGATGAAGCAGAAGCCTCCAAGTGATTAAGCCTGACAGTGCTTTGGGCTACTTTGGTTCCCCTCAAGCCCCCTCTAGGCTGGCTCACTGGTGCCTGCAAAAATAATAGCCGTACCTTCATCCTGGGGGGTTGGGTGGGGGGGCTCCTGCGTGTGCCAGTGCTGAAGTGCAGGTACAGTAGGAGGTTGATTCTGGCACCGTGCTGTGGAATATTTTTTCCCGCTTAACCCCTGCAAATTCCCCCCTTTTCTGCACCCCGCCCCCCCCACTCAGATAAATGACGGAAATGCGGTGAGTCAGTGGAGCCGTGCTGCCCCACTGACAGGCACTCTCCCTGGGGCGCCGACATCAAAGGGCCCCTGAAAGCTGACTGGCTCCTTGTAAACTGGGCCGCCAGGCCTGGGGGCCCTTTCCTGTGCTTCACCCAGCTTAATGGCAGGCTTGTTTGGTGTCTCGCTGGAGCGGAGTGAGACCAAAGGGTGCTCCTGGCTGGGGGCTGCTGGAGGATCTCAGATTTATAGGCCTGGGGTGGGAGGGGGTTAGTGGAAAGAAAAAAAATAGATATATCACATATTTTGTATATATATCATATATATTTTATATAGCATGTATTTCATATATATATATTTCATGTGTATATTTTATATGTATACATGTTTGTTCTGCTTGTGATATCTTTTTTTCCTCCGTCCAAGTAAAACAAAAGACAGGAGAAGGAGGCCAAAAACGAGGTGGAACCTTCATGGAGATACGAGCTTTGGCTCCGGAGGCCTCCAGCTAAATGAAAACAGACCTTGGATTCCGTTTCCCTGCCTTTTTAATGCTGCCAGCAAAACAGAGGCTATCCACACTTCCATATGGGGGCACGGAACCTTGGGAGCAGAGCCGGACCCCCTCCCCCCGCCAGCTGGGAATCTGTACCGACCAACATGGCTTTGCACCTATGCTCGCAAACCGCGGGTGGTTGGGGCTCTCCGCCGCCTGGCACGCCCCACGTTGGTAACGTGCTGGGAGTGCTTTGCATCGTGGGATGCGAGGAACACACACAGCCAATGTGGCAAAAATTAGGTGTATGGCTCTGTGGGTTAGGCCTTAGTGTTTGCAATCAGATGGTTGCTGGTTTGAATCCCATCCTTGGCACGATAGTCACATGTGCATTGGACCCATGAGCAAGGCCCTTAACCCCCAAGAACGCTCTAGATAGACGGCCTATCCCTGTGCTCGGACCCTAAGTTTCACTCTCAGCTATATACACATGCGAATATCTCAAAGGAGAGCATGATGGGATTTATGAAAATAAGCATTCCACTGCACCTGTGTTTGCACTTGTGCAAATGGGAAATAAAGCATTATATCACTGGGACTTCCTGTTGGTTTCTGCAGATGGGCGGCTGCCACATCCATACCCTTAGGATCAATGCAGTCAGGAAGCAGCCTTACTGTGCTGCTGCCCCGCCTTTGAGGCAAGACAGGACAGGCTGGGAAGGGGGCAGGAGGAATGCATCCGACGTTATCTGAGCTGTGTGCGGCCCTGCCCCAGAATGATGCCGGCGTGTTTATCTACCGGTGTTATTATTACTGAGCATCAGATAAGGCCCCCTTCCCCCAAGCCGTGAGGCCCGGACATCATGGAGAGCCGCCCTCCGTCAGATCCCCGCGGCGAGCCTTGCACTGCGTTCCTCAATGGGCCTCCTGTCTTGAATGACATGGGAAGCTTGGAGCATACAGAACGTGCCTCAGTGTTGAAAAAGGCATTGCTTACAAAAAATAACATTGTAAATATGCAGCTACATACAGTTCTAAGCAAAAGTCTTGGGCAATTCAAGAAAACAAAGTTCAAATGATCTTCATATTGGTGTAGAACTATGATATCATGAATATCAAAGTGTTTCAGCTTAGCGATTTAAAAAAAATCACACCAGTATTCGCATCAACCCTCCAGTACTTAGCCACTACTCTACCCATTTGGATAATCAATACCTCATTTTAGTTAATTATTGAAATTTTACAAAACACATGAAATGACTGAGGTGCCCCTGAGGAGGGGTTTGGGAACTGAACTCTTCATCTAGCCGTCCAACAAGATATCAGTAACTTTTTTAGAGAACAATTCTATTAATACAGCTGTTTATATTTTTTTTAGAATTACTGTTAATTTGCATATGTTCAATGTTAAATTGTGTTTTTCTGGGCATATGTACAATTACTAGCCAGACAAATAGCCTTTTACATTTTCTTTCACTGCCTAAAACTCATGCTTACAGACATCTCCAGAATTCAAACTCTCCATAGTGCCATTTGCATTGCAATGCGCAGCGTTCAACGTTCTCTTAAACGTTCTTAATCATGTCGTAGTGGACAGTCCATGGTACGTTTCAGTTATGTTAGCATGGTTTGCTGTTTACTGAGGTCTTGGAACAATAGGGTTAGCCTCGCGATGACTTTAGCGCTGGAAGATGGTTTGAAAACTTCCCAGTTTTACCTCAGGGATGACACCAAGAGGATCCTCTTAGCCTGTTTATTGTTGTTGAGAATATTTGGCAGAGTTTCTTTATGATAGTGTTCCTTGGTGTCTATTTTGTCATTTCTGGACAAAGGACCCACTTGCGTTTCTCTGGGAAAAACGAGAGCTTTTGTTTTCTCCTTACTGGAGGTATTTTTCTTTTTTAATAATAATATACGGCTTCTCTGTTCACTAGTGTGTGTTTCAGTTTTTGTTCATGAAGCAGCTGCAGGTGATGGATGCTGAGGAACTAGAAATGAAACGAAAAACCCAGCACAGGTTCAGATCTCAGGAACATTAACCACTTTTGTGGGTTCTTAAATTTCCCAAGTGAAATCTAGCTGTATACTCTGCATAGACAGTGACTAAATGTTAATAAATGGCCCAGCCAGAAACAGGGTGTCTGTGCCGAGCTTGAAATTGTGGAGGTCTACATTGTTCCAACACCAATTTCATAAAGTCAGTCTGGGTGGAACCAGCACGAACGCGGAGTCCGTTGCCCGGGCTGGCTCTAGCTGTCCCTGTATAAATATTTTCAGAATGTGAGATGTCTGTCTTGGGTTAGTGGTGAGCTTTGTTTTCGTGCAAGTCAGACAAGTGCTTTGGCTGTTTATATGAGCCCCACACTTGACATGATTAATAGGAGGTTTATGACAAAAAACAGCAGAACTCTCCGGAACCAGCTAATTTTTCCACTGGTGGAAATAGACCACCCCGCTTGTCTTTCAGCTTCTTTTGCATTGTATTGCAATTGCTTGTAAGTTTTTAATGAAATTGTTTTAACAAATTCATTCAATGTTAGAAAAAATTAACAAAACCAATCAAAGCTTCATTACTGAAAGTCAGCTGTGAGGCCTGGAAGACACCAAGTCGACAAACGATCGGCTCCCGTCGATAGTGAAAATCAGCGCTGGAACGCACTGGCATGACCAGAGGCGGCAGTTGCCACACACCCCAATTAGAAAGCTCGATTTTACGGATTAGCTCCAATGTCGATTCAGCATGCTAAATCGGCCAAAACAGTGCAGACAAGGACCAACTATGTCCGACCGTGCCAGACACACTGGCCTGACAGGCAGTCACCGACTCTCCCTGACAGCCCAATGGCTTCTGAATGCCGAAAATTGGCTTGGCGTGTTCAGGCTAATAGACACAGGTAGCATCTGCATGGGATGCCAGGCCCAGGCCATACCTCCCAGTGCTTTGGAGGTGTGGGAGCGTCAGGGACCAGATGGCCTCCATCATCTTGCTTACCATTGCCCACTTCTGGCCACAGCTTGTGTGGCAGGCTGTCCCCCCCCCACCACCACCACCTATCGCCTTCAGGTTTCCTCTGCCTTCTTGTCTGGGCGGCTGGTGCTGCTCCTCCGCTGTTATTTTAGCTCAGGTTGCTCCCTTCCGGACTGACGAGCAAATTCCAGCGGCCGCGTCGGTCAGAGCTGCGGATCTGGGCACTTTCCCTCCACTCAGCGCTTACAAGGCCCAAGGCCTGCGTTTGGTGGCTGCGTCTCCACTACTTAGGCCCTGGTAGAGTCCCTACTGGCGTTAGCTTGAAATATACTATGGATTTCATGAGGCTTTGCCGCAAAAGAACACGTCGTATGACCGTCGGGTAGGACTCGTGAGCTAAGGATTTCAGGATCATTTCTCGGTAGAGAGTCAGCTGTTGTACCCTTGACTAGGGAGCTAAAGTCTGAACAGGAAACCAAACAGGTCTATGAATGGATACATTTGTAAGCCCTTTGGAGGTTTCTTTGTCAAAGCAGCACTAGCTAAGCAACTTGGGTAATAAACAGATGAGCCATTTCGATGATGAATGAGTTCTTTTCCTGAGGGCTTCACACTTCAGACTGAGGAGGTTAAGTTAACTGCCACGGCTCCATTTTTGGGCACTCGGCACTCTCCACCCCCGTTTTTCCTTCTTAATTATTCCCTTAGAGGAATTTACAACTCTGGCCTGAACCATTTCTTTGTGAAAGGGGTGGGACGACTGCGATGGCACAGTAGCTCCTCACGCTAGCATGTTCTAGCTTTGGGGACAGCAGTGGAGATGGTACTGCCCGTAGCAGGGTGGTGGCAAGGGTACTGGAGGGGGTGAGGCGGCAGCAGGATCTTTTTGGAGGGGGAGGGGGGACGCTTGGAAGGTCCCTCCCCTGGGCTGTGTAACCACCTCCATCTGGACCTCATGAGAGAACATGAGTGAATAGGCCTCCATGTGGAGGCAAGCGATACAGAAGCACCCCCCCCCCAGCGATAAAGTAGGTCGACACTAACTCTGTCAAAAGTTCTTGCAGCTTCTAATTTATTATTCAATAATACCACACTGATCCAAACTTAATCAAATACTCGACTACAGTCCTCTGATGGATTTAAGTTACATGAAGCATGTGCTACACAGCAAACCATCATCGGTCTGACACGGTACAGCGATTTGGAGTCTTCATCATATTTTCTATTATTGTGTCAAACGTCTTGGGGCCAGCAGACGGAACCCCTCTGATAATTGGGCACAGCTGTGCACAGGATAGCCTCTGAGACTGGCAATTGAGACATTTCTGTTAGGCACGTGGAACTAATTTAGCCGCAACAATCGTTTCTGCCAGGAAGTCACAGAGGGGACGCGCACCATAGCATTGCTGCCCTCTTTGACAGCTGGGCGGAGAGCTTTAAAGAGTAGAGGACTTCTAATTTTAAAAGTGGAGTCGGCACGGAGCGAGGCTAGCTTTTATTGACCGCGCCGGGCTGCCTGCTCTACTGAATGCTTATTTCTGGTAAGTGACCACATGTCACGTAACGATATGACCTCTCGTAGGGCATCAGGCGTGAATAGAAAACTCAGAGAGGTAAGATTTGGCAGGAAGCTTAGTTGATTGAGAGTTGGACGGTGAGGTCTTGCACTGCAAATGCAGGGCTTCCATTACAGGGGAGATACAGACAATTAAGAGGTAGCTGAGTAATTTTGTAATGGGGGGGAAAAAGATAAGACAGTGGGGGAAATGAATATACAGAGTAGGGGCTGTTAAAGTTAATGCGAAACAATGGCCAGATACAGCTTTGTATGAAAAAAATTGGGGGGGAAAATTATATCGATATTTGTACCAATCTATGGATATTGGATCAACTTTCATAAAAGATTAGAAACAGATCCAAATAAATCCATATCCGAATAAGTCTACAAATGCATCTCCCTTAAGGTAAACCACCAATAAAAAGCACACAAGCAGACTTTAGTTTCATGAGTAGGATGCCCCCTGCTGGGGAACTAGACTCATTAACTAGCTGGCATCATCCCTTAAACGGCAACAGTCGTGTTAATTCAAGAAGTTACAATGAATGCGACGGATTGCACTACAGAGAGGGATTTTGTCATACTTCTCTCAAAAGCCAGATAGTTACATTTCAAACATATGATTATGATTCTAGGGCCACAAGTCACAGACCACAATGCTGTCCAGCTGGTTTTAGACACGACCTTTAATTTCTGTAAACCTGCTTTGGATAAGCGAGAGGCGTCTAGTGATCAATGCCAAAGTTTGATAGGATCTCACACTTGCCGTTGCCTGAACCCCTAATTACAACAAAATGCCGACTTATTTGATATCTGGCTCTAGCCTTCCAGAAACAGGTAATTAAAGACCATATGTCAGGCAGCAGGGCGGCGATTCTGCGAGACCAGTGACCAATGTTCACAGGCCTCTGACTAAACACCCGGCTAACTCCTACCAAAAGCCAGACGCATTCCTGCTCCGATGACCCGCTCCAAAAACGAGGTGGATTTTTATTTCCACCAGCTCTAATTATACCTAATCCAAGACTTAAAATCACAAGGTGATTTGCCAAATGGGATATTTAGTTCTACATCAAAGGTAATGAGGGTTTTTGCAGCAGCCTTTGCCTGGTTCCATTTCAAGCACAATATGGAAAAAGTTACTACATCATTAAGTCGGTGCAGCATTAGCTCAGACTGAAAAAAAATGGTGAGGGAATGGTCTTTGCCCCTTTGTATTCACATCGGTTCTGTTAACCCTCTGATATCATACCTGGAAAGTAATGGTAAGGGATTTTCTACATGGTGCTGGGCAGTAAGGAGGCTGTTAGGAGATAATGTTCAAGGAGCCCAAGCACGGCCCTGGCCACATCCCGGGGGAGGTTACTGGAAAGCTCTTTTCTTCTCCCAGAGGGCCGAGCCTGGTATCCGCCCTGGGCAGGCCAGGATCGGAGCCAGAGTTCTGGGATAGGTTAGAGGTCACCGTCCAGCCGACGTGCTACATTTCTCCCGGCGCCTGGTCAGAGAAAAGGGGGGGGCACAGGAAGGTTTGTTTATCTTTAAAAAATAAAGAAAATAAATTAAAAAACCAACTACACCATAAGGTAACAGGTGACTCCGCATGGTTCAGCCATCTAGCAACAGCAACCCCCCCCCCCCCCCGGACCCCCTGGGGTGACGGGGAGCAAATGGCTCCAGCAAACAATCCAGAAGTAACAGCACCAACATCCCAGTTTAAAGCATGGTTGTGGATCTGAAGACCAACTGGGAAATCTGGAGTGTGCTAAACAGCATCAAAAAAAAAATGTGATTAAAGATTTGTGACCATGTTTAATTACTTATCAACCTCTCGCCTCCTGAAAATACAGGGATTAAATATTTTGGAGAAAGAGTTTACAAGATCATTTGTAACTCGCATATATCGTACAAGTCAAACATGTTAAAATACAGAATGTCTTCAAGTGAAGCCCAGGTCATTCCTTTCCTGCTGGGTGTCCTTGAAAATACACCCCCCCAGGACGGCTCCCAGGAGCTGTGGATGGGACTGGGACATGAGTCTATAGATGGATTTATAAACACCAATCTGGGTTATTATTTATAACACTGCAACTGTAAATGTTCATAAGTCAAGTATGGGGCAAGGTGGAAAAAAAGATTGCTTATGTAATTTAGTATAAGATAGCATACATTTTGGCATGTATATAGATGCCTCGTGTATTATCATTTACACAGGATCATCAATTTTGATAGCATTTATGGGACACAAAATTAAACAACATTGTTTTTGCGGAGGATTGTTATAGCATGACTAACTATATTTGTGGCTTGTTTCCAGTGCTTTAAGAGCTAAAATAATTTAAGGAGTGGTGTTCAGAATGCAAATTCGCTACTCCTTGAAATACTAAACATCTCCGTTATAAATGTGTAAATATACACGGAAATCACTATTATTCCGTTGATTACATGTGACTTGTGAGACTCATGTTTTTCATGGCATTCATTTGAGCAGAGAGATTCCTGTTTTTACATTCTGCAAAATCAAATTTTTGTGAATTACAGTGCAAACCACGTCGGCAGTTTATTTAGCCAGCACCATAATGGCATCAATCACATTTCCCAGACTGTTTGGTTTAGTCTAGGGCTATAGAAGCACTGCTGTGTGAGTTCTGCTGTTTTATTTATGTAAGACTGCTATATTACCCTAAGGGCATGTTCACGTCCCAACTAAAGAGCTTTTGTCATTGATTAAAGACGTTTGCTTTTGTTAAATTCATGGATATTCATGAGCAGCCCAAGCAGGATGCCTTTGGGCTCAGACAGCGTGACTCTAAAACCTGTTAAACTGGCCATGAATATTTATAACAATACAGCACTTCTAGGCCAACCCTTTCCTTCCACTAACACCAGGCTAACGCAGACGACTCCTATCGCGAGGGAGCTGTCCTGTAAGTACATCTTTATTGCGAGCGCACAGTCCTGCAGAGTCAGCGGAGAACTGGAGGAGTCACGGTGTTATTTATCAAAGGACAAAGCCTGTTACGTCACATCTGGTCCTAGAAGGCATGTCTGTCCACAGAGGGCCACTCTCTGCCACTTAGCAAGCCTAATTATCCTGCTAATTAACAGTAATTAGCTCCCCTTTCCTGTGCTGGAAGTACCTAATGCCCTCCAGGTACAAAAAAATAAATAAATCAGGAAGTTCGGTGCCAGGGTGGAACTCCAATGTGTGGGTGTCTCTGCTGGAAGGTCTTACCTTGCGGTAAATACTCTGGACCGAAGTGTTCTGCCCCCAGGCCAGGGATCCGATCCTGCAGCAGGACTCTGGCACAGCGCCGCTGTTCCCCCATTCCGTGTAGTTTTCTGCTCCACAGCAGTGGAACTGGAAGACATCACACCAGAGTATACACACGTTCAGCCAAAGTGAGAGGATGCGCAGGAGGCTTAGTGGACTTCAAGACTATATTTTAGCTTTCCTGTGCATTTCTGCTTATGGCAAAAACGTATACAAAACATATTTATAACTGGAATTCAGAGTGAAGCAGTAATTCAATACGGAAACTTATACACATTAAGAAAATAATGCATAAACAGTTATAGAATATGGATGAAGGAATGAACATTTAATCTAATAGTTCATATTCAAAAGAAATTTAATTGTAGGATTTATACACTGGCTCTGTAACTTCTCACCATTGTTCTCACTAAGCTTTGCACTTTATCGTAACACCTGATATTTTCTTTAAGCTTCAGTTTCTTATTACCTTCCTCTGAAGTTCATCAATGGAAGATTGTACTGATTAGTTACTGCCGTGGCCCTCAGGGTTAATTTATGCTCCAGCTGACAGAAAACAGGAATACATGTCTGCACAATTAGTCACCTTGAGATGATGTCACCCAGCTATTTACGCTCAGGGGCCACTTTATTAGGTACATCGAGTGGGTACCAGATAGGTCTATGGTTGCAAAATTCTGTTCATTTGCATATATTACTGTTAATTCCCATGGAAAGTTTCCAAAATTCCCCAGCTTAACTTCCCATGGAATGGAAATTTCCCACCCCTTTGCAATATGAGTTGTTTGTTCATGGAAGGCTTTCTGCAGGCTACTGTCAAGCTGAACTGTTGTTTTTGCAGTTGTGTTCTTCCAGTTAGCTTTACTGGTTCTGGGCATTCTCATTAACGAGCAGTTTTCTGTCACGGAAATGCCATTGGCTGGATGTCTTTCGTTTATCACGCCAATCCCAGTGAACCTCTGAAGTCGAAGCTGTGACAGAGCGATCTATGAAAGTCCTTTGCTACTCAACGTAAAGGGTAAACAACTCCAACAAGAGTGTGAGAGATCACTACAATCTCCAACAAGAACTTCTTGGAATAGTAGGAGATAGGATGATCAGTCCCCTTCTAAGCAGTCCCCAAAAAGCATGTGGCTCATCAGGCTAGGTCTTTGTGCCTGTCATCAGAAGGCTGCTGGTTCAAACCCAGCTGTAGCACGTCTGCGGGCCCTTGAGCAAGGCCCTTAACCCCCCAGGTAAAAAGAGACCCCATATGTGTTTAGTTTGCTACTGGAGACAGAGAGGAGAATTACCATTACAGCCTCCACGATGACCAGCAAAATGAGGAAACCTGCGAACTACACAATAAAAGCAAGGTCACTTACCACTCCAACAAACTGGGAAATGTCAAATGGGACAACACATACCCTAGTGGTCTAATGGGGTATAACAGCTTAGCGTCATAACTGCGTAAAACATTTAAAAAATTAGATAAATATTTTTACTTTATTTTTTGCAGGAAAAAGTATTGCAGGTCCACGATTTAATATGAGTGTGGTGAGAATGTTATGTTATCTAGCAATTATGCTACCTAGCAATATTCATGAAAGCGCAATTACGGAGTATTAATATTAATATATGGCTTATAAAAAGAGTATGACAATCTCACGTGGGGTGGACAGAAGGAGTGGCCTTTTACGTTTATTTATTAATACAACTGTAATCGCGCTTGTAATAAACTTCTTACTCTTTAACTAGTTGCGACAAAAGTTCTGACTCTTCGCCCACTTTGACTTACCAGTCCGCGATGCTCCCATTAAACGCGATCAGGGAGATCGCGAAGGCCACCACGGAAAACACGGTGGGAACATGGGAGATCATCCATCCAGCAACAGGTTCCATCTCAGTGGAGGCGGTGCGAAATACCGCACCAACTGTGGTAAGTGATAAGCCGGACACCTGTTAGGGTCACGTGACACGCGAGGTTTCCAGCGATGATGTATCACATGACCAAACACAGCAGCTGCCGTGGTACTCTATGATGAGCGTGGCGAAGTGCATGCCTGTTTGTTCTATACTAACCCATAAAATAGCGCCGAACATAATTGAAAATCCTTTAATGAAGGCAGTTCTGCCCATCTTCTTGAAACTATAAGGGAATGTATTTCGTGCATTTTTAATTGCCATTTAAAATACAGCTTTAGTCGAGATCTTTTGTGCATCTGAGTAATTTTTCAGTGCCTTAAGTATTTTCTTCTGTATTTATCTTCTGTAGTATAATGATTAGCCTGTTTGTTCATCTATATTTCAAAATTAGCCATATTGAGAAATTGTCTAGAAAACATTGCAAACAAGTAAAACTATATGCACCGATTAGGTAATCACAGCTGTGGAATAAGGACATGCTGTTACATTTAATACCCGCAGCTCTCCAGTAAGTTTCCGTATCCATCATACCACTCCGGAGACCCCTACTGCAAACTCATTTTAAACATCCTGAATTCTCAATGATAGCTGGTGTTATGTGCAGCTTATATGCACTGAAGCCCAGTTACTGAGAGCTAAAACGAAATTAGTAAAATCCGTTAGCTCTGTGTATTGGTTAAGGTGATGTTTAATAAGAAGCCAAGATTATTGGCATTGTTTCCATTTAAGATCGAGCGCCCTCTAGAGGTCCTCTGGCGAATTGCAGAGGTCTTCGTAAATGGCAAGTAGGCTATCAAGCTCGTATTACACAAGAGGGCAGTCCTCAGTCGGAGTAGGCCCAACAGCAGAGCTTGGAAGCAGAACTGCAGCTATCAATGCTAATATGACAGACCAGCAAGGCCAATCAAACCTGAAGGAAATCCACGAACAGGAACTGCTGTAACGGTTAGCATGAACACATTGGTATATTGACCACCAATAACCAGAAAAGACATCGATGAACATTTTAAATCCTCCTTAGAAGTGGTGTCTGTAATTCAGAGAATTGTCTGCAATATTTAATAAATGAAAGGTTTCTAAAATATGTCCTGTTTTCTTTCAGGATACAAACAATTTATGATGTTCTTCTATATTATATGAGATTTATTTTGTGTCTACACTCTTTCATAGACTGATTTACGGAGTCACATCAAGGTCCTGCCAAGTGGAATAACAGCAGAATCCCACTCTCAACATCATGAAGGTCAGAAAAACTCCTAACTGCATCAGTCCTCTGGGGTCATTGCAAATTCATTAATATTTGCTTATATTTTGAACATTTCTTTACATTTGGAAAATTCTGGCATTTGCAACAGGTTGACGCCCCATCCTGGGTTGTTCCCTGCCTTGCACCCGTAGCCTCCGGGATAGGCTCTGCACTCCCCGCTACCCTGAATAAGAGAAGTGGTCGCAGGCACTGGATGGATGGATGGATGGATGGAATTCTGGCATTTTCTCATAATACCTTTTCTCATTTGAGTACATTGATGCAGAATGCTGAAGATTTACTGCACATATACAAGAAACTATGCACGTGTGAAAATAAGTTTTAGCTAAGTTCAAATGGAATTATTTTGCATATATAAATTCTAGTTAAATAAATGTTTTCTATGCTTTATTGTCTTTGCTTGGTACTTTCCATCATACAGGCTAAGGACATTCAGTTAAGGTGAACTGGAGACATACAAATCGTCATGCACTGTGCATTTGTCATGCGATTGTCTTGGAATGTGGTTTTCTGAGTGCGTGTCAGCGGCCCACAAAGATGCAGTGTTCTGTCCATGGTATATCCCAGCAGATGCCAGCTCTGGCTTATTGTAGCCATGACATGAATAAGCACTTAACGAGAACAACTGGATGAAGGGCTAGTAAAATGAGGCCTACCGATACCAAGGTGCTTGATGGAAACCATGCTGTCACGCTGACATGAATATGGCGCGGCCTATTGTGTTCTGCTTCTGCGGCCTTCGAGGTTGTCTTCCAGCAGGTCACGAAAAACCAGCGGGGTCACGTTGATGCGGATGGTCTGCCATCCACGGTGGATGAGATGGGAATTGACGTCAGCCCCCACTGAGTTGAGGGGGCCTTAAAGAGGGCAGACTACGATGGTAAGTCTGCAGTCAGTGATATTTATGCAATAGCAGATGAAACTTTGAGAATCAGCTGAGATAGACAGCTGTCCCTAGAGATGGGCCTGTATAACATAGTAGGCCGCATCTGGTGTGGGGATCAATGTCTTGTACTCTGCATGCACGCAGAGTGACTTTAGATTTTGGAACAAATATTCAAATATCAATATGAAGCAGATTATGTTTAAATCTCTCATTTTTGCTTCAAATGCCTCTGTCTAGGACCAGAACGCTGTCTGATAATATTAATGTTGGTTGTTGTGATGTTTTGATCACTTAGTCTCCATGGAGAACTGAGCTCTTTGTCAGTCGACCTTAATTTTTAAAACTTCATATTTGGAGGGGACAGATTAGTGAAATTTCAAAACTTCCTGTCAGTCATGACGGACAGCCAGAGGTTCTAAAAGGGCTTGAAAGGTAACTCTAGAAGAACTCTACATGGTCTCCATCAGCTTGTGGGAGTTTTACTTACACAAAAATGTTCTGAGGACGGAAGGAAAAATGATTGGTTCAAAGAGATAACCAATCATGTTGTAAAGGAGGTGGGTCCAAGCAAGTGGAGTAGGCGGGACCAAGACATCTGATTGGTTGGTCTGCCTCCTCTAGTTGCTTGGACCCACCTCTCTCAACCAGTCGTTTTACCTTTTGCTCTCAGAACATTTTTGTGTAAGTAAAACTCCCAAGAGATTCTCCATCATCACGCCAAAGACACCAAGGAGAAACAGAAATTCATGCAGACAAGTGATGAGACCTTCTCCGTTTTAGTGAAAAACCTTTGTGTGCTAATATAGAGTTTCCTGTCTCATTCATGGGCCCATTGGGGCACTGGCTGGGAGGTATATCACCACAGACAGATTATATGCTTTCTTTCTCTGTTTACTCCACCTTTCCTCGGGGGAGAGCGATGACCCATCTTGGGCTACAGAGGCATTGGGGATGGTTTTCTATAAAGCCTTGATGCATATACTGAATGCAGGAACCCTCTCCAGCAACACAAAGGGGATGTCATCTGGTACGACCAAATGTTCCTTTGAACTTAGGTTGCGTTGGTGTTCTTAGTTCCACCTTGTCATTCTTGAACCATGTCCAGTTCTATACTATAACAGGCGTTGCCCAGATGTCCTGTGCTGCTTATATATCGTGCACAGAATGGTCTCTCCTCCAGTCGATTGCTATAAAAGTGATTCTAAACATTACAGATCCCACAACACGGTACATTTGCTTTGGCAGAAATAGAATTGTGAAACAGAACATCCAAAATCAATAAATATTTCCATCATTAAATATTTGAATAAATGAATCTATCACCAACAATGTAACTACCGTGGAAAAAGTATTCAACAGAAACATGCTGGGTGTGAATTGATTTATATGACAATGGAGGACCAGCCTAATACAATTAGTGTATGACTCAAAACGACAGTTAAACAAACAGTGCAATAAATGGCCGCCCTTTATAATCTGGTTGAGTAAGCATTGGCCACCCTATGCTTACTCAAAGGCGTCTGTTTGTTGGTGTGGCCCAGCTTCTCCCTGTTCTTCTTTCCTCTTACCTTTGCTGCTTCCCCTATCGCAAATCAGACCAGTTAACAATGTTCACCGGATAGTCCTGCCAGAGTAAACAGCTGGGACGTTGTTGAAGGGTAAACGGTCACTGTGCTGGAATCATGCTCAGGCATTTTGGGGAGGTTTCTCTCTGTGGGGGTAGTCGGAGGAGCACATTGACCACCAGAGGCAATTCTGACTCTTATTAATCATGGAATCCAGATTTCATGGAGCATCGAGAGAAAATGTCTTTTATTTAGAGAAACAAATTACTACCCTCCGTTCCACCGCATGCCCTCTCCTTAGGCGGTTTAGTACGTCTTCATGCTGCACCAAGGGGGACCGCCTGATTGGGCTGGCAGCAGTCAGCTGATGAAATGCATCAGGGGTCTTGGTGAGAGCCTTTATTTTATGCTCACGGGAGTTTCACTTGCACAAAAATGTTCTGAAGGCAGAAGGAAAAATGATTGGTTCAGGGAGATAACCAATCAGATTGTAGAGGAGGTGGGTCCAAGCAATTGGAGGAGGCAGAACCAAGACATCTGATTGGTTGGTCCCGCCTCCTGTAATTGCTTGGACTCGCCTCCTCTACAATCTGATCCATCTTTACAACTGATGAGTTCATGCTAATGTCCCCCACTTTCATTCAGAGGGATGTGATGAGGAGCTCCCTAGCCTGAAACCAACTCCACTGGTCCGGACAAGGTCAGCAAAGTCAAGTCCACAAAGAACCAGAAGACAGTGGAGATTAAAGATCGCATCTGACAAGTAATGGGAGACTGGGTGGCTTCACAGAATACACTGCAAAGTGTGCAGTGTGCAGTGTGACACCCCCAGTCACCCCTGCCCCCCAGCTATCAGTCAAGCACCCAGAAAAGAAACTAAAGAGACGATCACCCCAGTGAACGTCAAGGAAAAGATCACAAAGACACAGAAGGATTTACTGCCGTATGATGACATTGACCAGATTCAGCTGAAGGTATTTTAAGATACTGAAATATAGATGTGTGTTTTGTGCATATTTATATTTTTCAGATAATCCAAACGTACACTGACTGTTAAAGGTGTGCATGATAATTTAAAAAACACTTATCTATAGCTCTCTCTCTCTCTCTCTCGGGTTGACCATCGTTTCCGAAGATGTCGAGGGTTGTGCTCTCTCTGTTGGTGGGCCTGAGTGTGGCTGATGAGGCCAGTTCCTGATGTACACACTTGAGGACAGTGAGGGCATTGGAAGGAAGCAGCATAGGTGGGAGCAAAAACATGGACCGACAGTGAGTCCCCAAGGACCGGATTGGAAAACACTGAAGTTTAGACTTTCTGAGGAATTCCAAGGGCACAATGATGCTCTGGAGGGGATGCAATTGCTCTTGATTATTTTATTTGAATTTTTTTGGTCTACCAGAATACACTTGTGAAGCAGAAGTGACATCACTCCTGGAACTCCTGGGCGTCCCTACAGCCCAATTTGTCCTCCATGGCCGCAAGGACTTCCCCATGATCTTCTCCGCCTTCTTCTGGAGCTAGACCAGCTGGTGCAGCCCCAGAACCCAGCTGAGTGCCCCCCTGCCCTCAGCTGACTTCAGGGCATGACCCGGTCCCTGCTGATGTCAGGAATTGCCCCCTCAGCCGAACCCCCTTTCAATCCTCCCGCCTTTCTGGGCTGATGAAGATCTCAGACCAAGTCTCTTACTGTTGAAATGGAAACGTATTGCTGCTGAACGCAAATAATCCATGATTTGTTTCTCATTTTGAACTGCAATCAGTCCAGTTATTTTCCAGTTAGCAGCAAGTGGAACGTGGCAAACAGTAACTGGGAATAGCCCATGTTTAATTTTTTAAAAGTAACCAATAGATAATAAACGCTGTGTTCAAGTTAGTAAAAGAGCTATAGCCGTAACTGTACAATGAGTGGAGCCACTTGGCTACCTTTCAGCACATGTGAAAAGGTCAACTATGAGGTCACTCTTTTGGAAAATGAGGTCACGCCTTTGATGAGGCGAGAGGGAGGGAGGCCGTCTTCCTGAAACCCAATCACCAAGGGAGCGACTCCAGACAGCCATCCAGACGCACACACATACACACACACACACGCACACAAAGCCATAGACTCACCCATACAAAAGCAGCACACATACCTAGGTACGCACGCGCGTGTGACTGAATTGAGAGGCACTCCCGGTCATGTGCACTCACAGAGAGCCATTCATGGCCGGAAAACAAGGACGGCAGGCTGATCAGAGCCTCGATTGTATCACAATGCAAACAAAAAAAAGCAGAGACAATAAGGATTGTTTGTGCACCATTATTGATTGTCCGTGCCTTGTGTCACTGTGCTTTCTGGTGTGTGTGTGTCCATGTGTATGTGTTCAATACTCCAGACCTCGCCTATTGCATTCTGAAATGCAGGTGGGTCCCAAGGTAAGGTTTATCTCGGGTCGGAACTGCCAATTCTAGCCTCTACTTGGTCCAGCTGGCCTTTGTAGTGCCTCAGCATTGTGACATCTGCTACCCAAGCAACCATTTTTATAACCACTTCTTCATCCTGAAGGACTGACCGGGCGAGGTCGTTACCGGCTCTAAACACGACAGGCTGCAGGCTGCTGTCACGGGAGAGTACTGGATGTAGGCATCGCATGTCTCTTATTAACAGAAGAAACAGCATTTAAATCTGTAAGTCTCAAATGAAGCACAGACATCTGTGCAAGGCGTACATCGTGATTCTGAAATGCCCAAATAATTTATACAGCCACTCAAGACACTGTCTGAAAATTAAACTAGTGGAAAAAATTTAATGCTTATTCTTAGTTTTGGATGTAATTTTAGTTTAATTCAGCTTTTAATTAAGCAGATTTTCTCTTTAATATAAAGCGTAATATAAGCGTAGCTCTGTGATTATGGTAGACATATTTCATATTTCATTTGAATCACTGCTTGCTTCCGGGTGGTAATTTTCTGTTTTTCGAGGAAGCAGAGATTCCAGTTATGCTGATCATTGTTATCGTAGCCATGCTTGTGTTGTGCAGTGGGTTGTCTTTGTGTCAGTTCATAGACTGTGCCAGTTGATTGATGTTCTGTCCGATTGTGTCTCAGTGGACACAGGTGCAGCATAAAAAAAGTCTAGTATGTTCCCACTTTGAGACTTATCCCACAGAAGACAAAAATGTGAAGCTTTGCTGTTTGCCGTAGCCTAGCCACACCGTGTCTGTTCCACAGTCGCCAAATACAGGCCCAAAATGGAACAGTAAATTCTAATATCTTTTAGCTGCTTCTTATTTTTCCCTTAGTGATTCAAACTAATTTTATTATTTAACTGTAATTTCCCCATTTACCTTTCTGAAAGAGGTTCCTATATATCTTTTTAAATGTTAATTACAGTCTGCACATAATAAAGATTTCATTATTCCTCTTTTTGAGTGATGGAGTCCATGAGAAAGTAATTAGCTGGGATAACGAGAGTCTGTCTGAATCCATCATGCCAACTGCACTAACCTTTTCTTTTTTTTCCCGTCCTTGGCTGAAATGCCGTTTGTGACTTGGCTCTAGTCTGCCTCTGATTTTCTGACTGCTCCCTTGTTTATCTAGTCCAGGCGTCCTAAAACTTGATTCCTAGCAGCGTTCGTGTGCACGTGTGTTTGCTCCAACCTCCTCCTACGTAATTACCTCCATATTTTATTTATATTTTTTTTTCTTCAATTAATGGTGAAATATTTTTGCAGTTTTCATGCCACATGGTTCAGAAAAGCGCTATTTTAATGCCATACTTTGAGGGGAAATCTTTGATATAAATAGCTTCTAATTACTACAGGGCAGTAGGTAGGTTAGAAACCAACACAAAAAGTATCTATTAAATAGTCTGCTTCAATGTGTAACTTTGTGTACTGTGTTTTATTTCCCTAAATTGGCATTTTATAGGTCCGGATGCAGAAACTCACTAATAAAATGTGCTGTCTGTCCGGTCTAGGCGAGAGCTGAAACATGATAGGCTAGAGAACTTTCCAGAAAAGCTTTTGAGAGGATTTATGTCCGGTACTGGGTAAGCTGCCTTCTCTGGTGCAGGGTCCCATGTTCCTGAGGCTGGTGCCTGGACCCAGAAGACACCGGAGTCCCATCGTTGTGCCGGAGGTGCCGTATTTTCTGCTTCCGCCCCGCAATGCCACGGTCCGCCGTGGGGATAAAGCGACCTTCTACATCAAGGTGAGGCGGAACCCAGCTGTACGACATTGTGTGTGTGACACGGTTCCATCCATCGTTCCCAATATAACTGCCCCAGACTGCAACAGTTAAGGTAACAATAATGAAAATGAATAGTGACTAGAAGCCAGAACGCTACACACAGTTTCACAGAGACACTCTCAAGCAGGAAATTCAAGAATACTAACCGTAATGCTGTTTCTTTGAATCAGTTATGGAAATGGAAAAACAGCATTTGTCTTCTTTAACATACAAGCTCGACATCTAACTGAAGTAGGTGCCGTAGCATTAGTTTGAATGCATTTTCTTCAGGGATCAGTTACAGTAGAGGCATGTTATTTGCCTCAGTTCGATGATCCTAAGGTGTTGCTGTAATTCTGTAAGGGGGCTTTGAGAAGAGAGTGTGCAGGGAAAGATGAAGATGCATTGTCTTTTTGGGGCTGATTGTGATGTAAGAATGCTTTCATGTTACGGAAGCTTCCTGGCATCAGCTTCAGTGGGCTCCTCTATCTTAGGCTCTTTTCCAGTCACGTACAGTATTAAGGCATCCCACAATGCCGTTCTCATTTTCCATTGCTGGAGGAGGGCTGGTTTTGGGTGGCCTGTGAGAATGGGGAATCGGCTCGTCCGCACGGTCAAGGCTGATTCGCCCCGGACGACGTCCCAGTCACCCCGACCGCAGGGATTAGGCTCACGGATGAGTCGGGGGCCCCGAGTCTGGCCCCGAGGAGGTCGGTGGCGGCCGATCGTCCCAGGGACGCAGGGGTGTTAGTGCTGCCTGCTTCTCGTTAAGTGCATGACGCAGGGAGGGAAAACCGCTGCGATGCAGACGGCTTAACGCGCAATGGAGGAGCAGCCAATTTAAAACGAGGACCTCATTATACAAATGGAGAAGCAGCCCGGCAGATCAGCCCCGCTCTAAACCAGATGTTTGGCTCATGAGCTTTTTTCCTGAGGTGAAACTCTTTGGAGTCAGGGCTACATTTTCTGGAAGAAAAAAAAAGCAGAACAAATGTAATTCTATTTCCAGGTGAGTGCTGCTCCAGTTTGTACTGAAAGAGGTTATTTTAAGATTTACAGCTTTAGGCCTTTTGATTTGCTTCCTTTAGAACTTGTGCAACATAGTAGTATCCACTAGGGGGCACATGTGTGTCACTTCCTGTTCAGCTGCAGGGTCTCCAAAGTTCCTTAACCACTAGGCATCCCCTGTGACTGTATTTTAGGGCAAAATATGCAACTTAACTCTCAGCTCGATTACTGCATGAGTAAACAAGAAAGATAAGGTTAGTGTTTTTGCCCTTATAAAGTATGAGCCTAATTAAACTGTTGCCAACGATTCCTCATCACTACAGCTGGTGTCATTGTATTCTGAACTATGAGATGTACGCTCTTGTGGTTGTTTGCTTGATTTTTTTTCCAAAGAAAACCATTGCAGATACGGTTATGAAGCTAATTTGTAGGGGGTCTAATAGTGAATTTCGATTGGCCAGTAACACTGAAATCTGAACAGTCATGACTGCTGGCTGACTTAGTGGAGGTCATGTTTTGAACTGGTGTTTATTCTAACTCTCTCCTAACCCTAATTTATCCAAATTCTTCTCCGAGCTGAATTACCCATTATCAATTTTTCAGTGCTAATGGACACATGCTACCAGCCAACCAGCCAGATGAGTTAACTATGCTAATGGCTAAGCACTTCGTTGCCGGGATACAGGTGCAGGGCAACCCGGAACCTTCCGTGAGGTTCTTCCATGATGGGGCGCCGGTGGACTCTGAGGCCCCCCCTTTCAGCCTCTGCCGCCTCGGGTGGGGCGTCCATGTGTTCAACGTCGCCGATGCCAGCCTGGCTGTGGCTGGCCGCTATACATGCGAGGTTGCCAACTCCGCCGGCGTGGCCAAGATCAGCTTCCGGCTGGAGCTGAAGGGTGAGACAGGAACCTGCTCTTCCTGTGCTTTAAGGTGGATCATTAAGCCTTAACGATGGACAATAACGATGAGGCAAATGACCATTATGATCACTGGGGCTGGCTTATACCATACCGCTGTATTTACGTAGTTCTGGTGTCTTTCAGATCACGTGAATAAGCCTGTACAATGTTCTCTGAGGTAAGCTGGGATGCAGGGACTGAATTTACTCTGCTTGTTGTTACTTTTATTCCGTTAACATGGATACTAAAATGGCTGCCGCCAATGTAAAAAAAAAAATTAAACGGCCAATGGTTTTAAGTTTTGGTGTTTGAGATGATAAATCTGTTGCATTTACATACTATTTGTAACATAAGACATCAGCAACAAACAAGCAGATTTAGTCACACCTTAGACAGGAAGGATTCTGTCTGCTTAAACTAAACATGGATTTTATTATCCTAAACCTAACCCTAAGCCTAACCCCTGCGTGAGGGCCCACTCCATTATCTTCATTCTCCAAGGAAATCCCCACCATTAGCAAGAGCAGCCAATCTGTGGATTAGTGACGCTATCCCTACAAAGATGGTGGGAACGTGGTGAAGCAGACTCTGGGTACAACTGCACGCTTGTGCTCCCATGTTCTAAAGTCTATTATCATCATTACATGCTTCCTTTCAACCTCATGCAAAGGTGAACATTTGTAGCGTACTAGAGGCATGGTTTTTGTGGTGTACGTTTTAAATAGAAATTGCTTCAGATCCTGCCAAAGGAGCAGCATTGGTTTGTAGTTGGGTCTTGTTCCATTCCCCTAAGCTTCACATCATCTTGTTTTTTATGTTCTTTCATCACCTTTTTTCTTCTTTATCCCTGCTTCCTTCCTCTTCTCATACATCTCTATCTCTCTCTCTCTTTCTCTCTCTCTACCATTTTCTCTGAAGGCGGTACCATAGCTGGGGGGAGAGTCACCCACGTTTTGTGACCAAGCCACGTAGCGTGACAGTAAAAGAGGGAGAAAGGGTGGAGTTCAAGGCCCGGATCACTGGGAGGCCCCCTCCATCCGTCAGCTGGCTGAAGGTGTGTCCTCACTTAGCTGAATGTTAATGACGTTGCCACATTTGAAGCATCTGTTTTGAGTTGTGCGTAACGGAACAGCTTACTATTATTCACATAGAAGTACAAAGCTCTTCCCCTTTTGACATTTTGAAGAAATCAATTCAGTGAAAACAAGTAGTAAGTTCTAAAAAGTCAGTGTAGCCCTCTGTAGTGGTGATTGATGCACTAGTAGTATACAGAAGAATCTTTGTCACTGCATTTGAAAGTACGCACATAACTACATGTTAAAACAATGGGTTTGAACCCCTCCCCCATTTTTTTTTTTTGTTACTGATCAGGCACATAGCCAGGTAGTAAAACTGTGTGTTTGAACCCCTGTCAGTCCACTGGAGGGCCCCCCTCCCCGCCCCAAATCTACTGAGAGTGACCTACACCCCCCCCTACCCCCCCCCCAGTTGGCACAATCTACATAGAGGGTAAACCCTTGCACAAAATGTATTTGTGTCTACGGGATAAAGCGGAGATACAGCAGAGAGACACAGTGAGTTTGTTACTGCTGCAAACATTCATACAAAATGCCCTTAAGACATTAATTCCTAAAATATTTCATTGTTTTCCTGATATTTTCAGATGCACGATAAACATATTGTGCAGGAGTGATGGAATCTATACACACTATATATCCCAAATAATTCTGGGTAAAGGCCGGTAAGTTCAGGGTTAACCCATTAGTGTTAGCTACAGCGCAGTGGTGTATATTTATGGCTGAATTCCTCTTAATAGCACAGAGAGGGGTAACATTTTACTTAATGGTCTAACATTTCTCATGGGTAGGGTATGTATCGGTGTACATTAATATATCATCACAGTAATTTTCCCTATGCGTTTCTTTTTTTTATGTTCATGCATGGATTGCGCTGGTCCAAACTTTAAGCCCCAAGACAAATCAGTCAAACATCTGGGCTGTGTAACTACATCAGTTTAACTGTTTCAGGCCTTCCTCGTTTGGGGGGGTCCATCTCCATCTTGGGGGTCCATTTCCATCTCGGTCCTGCCTCAGTGATTAGAGCATGTTACAGAAAAAATCATTTTAACGTTCAATCCCTTTGAAGAACCAATGCAATAAGTATATTTATTGGATTACCCAAACTGGCACTTTTAATTAGTTTTCATATAATTGAAAATATCACAGACATGCATTGTTTTTTCCTCAAAACTAATCTCATATTCTCAACAGTTATTGAAAGAATTTCTATTTTGTATGAGTTGAATGAACTAACAAAAACAGCCAGGAATGTTCGTCTGCTCGTCTGCTCGTCAATCTAATTTCTTGCTAATTTCAGGAACATTCTATTTAAGTCATAGATAACATAGGGTAAAATATTGACAGTATCAGGTTCAGTTCGCAAAGTGGCTCAAGATGTAAAGCAGGCATTCAGCACAGGGGTAATTTGAATAACTTCTAGCTGTAGAGCAAAAACAACAGCTAATATTACTTTGCAGATACTTGCAGAACAACCCCCTGTATTCTATTGACAGTTATAGTCAATAGAATACAGTTAATATTACTTGCTGGAGTAATGCATGTGTTAATGTGTCTGACAAAATAACATGCTATCCTTCAGCAAGCTGGCTCCTCTCTTCTTTCCCTTTCCCTGTCCTCCAATCTCTGTCTCTTCCAGGACTCTTTCATCCTGCACAACAACTCTGAAGTCCACTCCTCCTTCTCTGCCGGCTTCCACCTACTGGAGCTGGACAAGGTGCGTATGGACGACCAAGGACTGTACACATGCCGGTTGTCCAGCTTGGCCGGAGTTACCAGTGCTTCTGCTCAGTTGACCATCACGGGTAGGTGCTCCTCAGCCTTGCCGACGCATGCATCTGTCCGTCGACCAGTGACAAACCGTCGGCCAGTGACAAACCGTCGACCAGTGACAAACTGTCAACCAGTGACAAACCGTTGGCCAGTGACAAACCGTCGACCAGTGACAAACCGTCGACCAGTGACAAACTGTTGACCAATGCTGTGCTAGGTGCTGGTACTAAATAAGCCAATGAGATGTCATTCTTGTTCAGCCCAAAGTATCAAGGATGCATTGGTTGCATCCTCACCAAGCGAGAACAATCCCATGACTCGTTGCATCCCAGGTTTGTTCTTGGGAGGCAAGTTAGCAAGACTATTTTTGCCAAGACCACAAGTACGATCTTTGCGTCGGTGGTATTGAGAAACACCCCTAGTATTTGCCAAACTGAATGATCCTTGATCAGCTTTTCTGAAACTACTTTTGTGTCTTTTCTTTTTTAGATGGCCGTCCCTGTGTCAGCCCTGTGCTTAACTGTGCCAGACAGCAGTAAGTTATCTGAAAGGGAAGCGTCACTGCTATATTCATAATATATGAACCGGTATAATTTCATGACGTTGCCTATGAAGAGTGTACTGTGACAATCCTTTCCCTGTGGTAGGAAGGCCTACATAGAGGCCCGATTCCATCTCTTCTCCTGTATCTTGTTGTTATCACTTTATCTCTCTTATTTTTGGCATATCTTAGCTGCTAAATAGCACGTGATGACACAGGAATTTACCTCCCAGTAACGTAGCATAGCTGGATGCTATTAGCGGTATTGTTTCAATATTTAAAGATTGGGCCTTAACAAGAGGCACAGAAAGAACAAGGTATAGATGGATCAATCACTCTGAGTTGGTGGGAGCACATGCATAAAGGTTCTGTCACACATAGTTCTTTGTGGTGTTAATATTCAAATAAAGATCTCTGCGACATACGACATGAACAAGTGCAGTACAAAATAGGATGTTACATTATTAGGGAACTGCATAAAACCTTTAGCATTTGGCTACTCTCTCATTCTTTTTTGTCATTCGGCTTAATTATGCCAACTGTACCACAAGTCGAAGCTCCAGAATTCTAGAACCTCTTGAATCCAACTATAGAGTCTAGATGAAGAAATGGGAACCCGCCCTTGCATGTTGTGCTTCCATTCTGTAGAGAGACAGACGTGTGACCCTTTAATCCATCTGCGGAATTTGATAACACGTTAGCAAACAGGTTTGCAGAGTAAGAGCTATTAAAACGGTTAATAGAAAGCAGAAATATATGATCCCCTTCTCTCCATAGCCATTGGTTACTTTCTCACCATGTGTTTACTTTTCAAAAGACCATCCTTGACTCAAAACAAATGCAAACATGAGAGGCTTTAACCTCAGAGGCTCTAGTGGTGAGACATTCGGAAGGGGTTAATGTTTTGCTCAGCCACGAGGAATTCAATGACAGGACTGTCCCGGAAATGTAAGTTCAGGTGAATAGGTGGAAGGATAAGCTGTGACGCTTGTGTGAGCTTCCCTTCTGACCTTCATGTCACCATACATCAACAGAAAGTATGTTTTAATCAACAAACATGGGCAGAAGTCTGTCTATAGAACTTTCTGGATCTCTTGACAGAGAACTGTTTTATAAACCACTCGTGGAATGATGTTTATTGCCCAAACAGATTAGACAATTAGGTTGACGACATTCATCAAACTCTAGCTGCAGAAGAGTCTATCTCAAGAGAAACAGGCAAATCAGGATGAGCTTGCCAAAGAGTGCTCTGGTGTGTTTATTGTTGACTTCACTTGGTGCTGGTTGCTTTTTCTGTAATATAATTCCCCAGTGTCCTGGAAACATCCTGCTTTTACTCACAGAATCACGAAAGTAGGACACCAAACTTCATCGTAACATTACCCTGTGTCTAGAATCTAGGGGTCTATTGAGAAAAATACAGAGGCCTACAAACAGTAAAGTACAGACACTCTACACTTAACGACCTACCTGTTTACCGGCCACGTGGACTTGACCAGCGTCAAGCATCTCCTCTCATATCACCCTTTTTCATTCTGTCTTGTTCTCTTAGTCGGTCAGTGTTCCAAGGCTACATATTTTGTGTATAAATTTCTACTTTATTGTGCATCCTATAGTACAAGTTGTCGGCGAAAATGAATAAAAATGATTACCTGCTACCTGTAAACATTTATAAATGTTTACAGGCCTACTAAAAATGTTATTATTGGTGCAAAGGTGAGTTTAAAACAATATCTAAAAAACCCACTACCAATACAGTATGCTTGAAATATCGGTAAGGAGTGCCTCCTTGCTTATCGACCAAATCGCTTAACGGAACGGAACTTAGTCGTTAAGTGAGGAGTGTCTGTATAAAACTGCACATTATATAGTTTGGTTCAGGGATCTTCAAATCTGGACCTCGAATCCAAATCCAGGCTTTGTTTTCAGTTCCCCCAGGTAGTTGGTTTAATAATTACTGATTCTAATGGGCCACGGAGACTTCATACCCAGCTCACAGGTAAAGGAAGGCTGGAAAATCAGCAGGGCTCGGACCTCGAGGACCGTGATTTGAATAGCCCTGGTTTCCTTGGTTAATATTCTAAATCCTCATCACAATGACAGCCTTGTGTCAAATTGGTCCTGTGCGTGTTGAAGCCGTTTTGCAAAGCAGCCTCGGCCAACGATAGATGTAATGACACTAAAGTCTGCGAATCCAGACTCACTGCGCCTCTGTAGCATCCAAAGGTCAAACACCCCACTGATAAGTGGACTGTGTGAAGCTAAACAAGCAGACGGTGCAACAAGAAAAACAAGAAACCAGTACAAGCGGTTGTGGTCTCTGGCTCTGCATGAATATGGACATTTTCAAGCGGATCTGCTTCACAACATTAATCCGAGGCATAATGAAACGGAGTGGCCTGTAGCCTATACCCACCTAATTAGCTTTTACAGTTAAAATTATGTTTATTATGACTACCGTGGCAGCATTCTGCACTCTGGTGGACTCTGATACCACCACCCCCCCCACCCCCCCGCCCCCCAACAGGTTGGGCTTGGCCAAAGCACGGGACAAAAATCACCCTATTCCCTGCGGGGAGGGTTAGACAGGGCTGACAGAGCCAATGTTAACCTGCGGTCCGGGAAGAGACGCTGAGAGAGAGAGAGAGGCAGAAGGCATTTCGAGCTGGAGGGAAAGAAGGGAGAAGGAGGGATAGAGGCAAACTGAGAGTGAAAGAAGTGACACAATTGGAGAGACTGGGTGATAGGTTGGGGTGGGTGTGTGTCAAACAGAAACGTAAGCAGTGACATAAACTTTGAGAGATAACCGCTGTTGCATTAGGCGGCTGCGGGCTAATGCTCTGCCCTTCGCCCGGGTGCGTGCAGGCGCTCAGCTTGGCGTCTCCCCGAGCCATGGGTGACGGTGCAAACAAGCGCTTTGTCTCCACCCTTAGGGTACATGTCAAGACCTCCGCACCGGCCCAGGGCAGCCCTTCTGCAGAAAGGATACTGGAGAACGGCCCCATCGTGGTGGATTCCCCCCGTAACAACCGCACATGTCCTGCCAAAAAGGTCACAGGTAAGCTTAAACGCTGCTGTATATATAGAGCAGTTCCTATTATTCAAATGAGCAGCTTCAGTGCTGAAATGCTGAAATTCTGAAATGCTGAAATGATATCTAGGGCAGCAGGTAATGAAGTGATGGTATGACAGTGTAGCCTGAAGGTTGCTGGTTTAATTCCCAGGAATGATTTAGCTGTAGTACCGTTATGCAATATATTATATCTATCTGGCTCACAAGCAAAAGCTGTTAATTCCATTGGTTAAATTAACAGTTTTATCAATTGTTTTAACTTTGGAAATAAATGAAGGGCACAGATTTGGGTATGGAGGGTGGGGCTTATCTCCCAGCCATTGTGGGGGGGGGGGGTTATTTAGTCCCTACCAATGTTGAAACCAAACCTACACCCTTGATAGAAATGTCATTTAAGCAGTTTAATGTACTAAGAAAATTATGACATGAATGGTGGCAAGTCTGGTATTTTTGTTTGTTTGTCTGTGTCTGGTTAATTGAATGATCATCTTTGGGAATGATCATTTCATCTCAATCATCTAATATCCAAGCTGCACAGTTAGAATCGTGCTGTTACAGTGAGACGTGCAGCTGGCCTTCTGCTCCAGATGCCTTCTCCATTTTAGCTACAAAGTGACCAGGCATAGACACTGTATGTATCCTTGCGTTTCCATGCCGCGGGATTGGGCCGCTGGTCGCTGATTGGCCACAGCTCGTGAGAGACCGTTTGAGGAAAACAGTCGGAAACCCTCGTTGTCAAATAGAAAGGAATTGCGTTTCGACAGCCTTCGGAGGGGGGCTGCCTCGTATTAAAATGCTTGAGAAGTTTCTAGAGATGAGAACCCATGAGAAGCGGTGCTGACGTTAAGGTCAGGCTGAGTGCTGTCCTCGTGCATGTCTGAGCTGCAGCAGACAGTGGACCTTCCCTGCTCCTTTACACAGATGAGCTGGGACTCCTGGGGACGCCCATCGAGATGCCAGTGCAGGGGTGTGTGAATGGATGGTGAGCATCCAGGCTGACAGGCAGGCCGGCCAGGTTGTGCCCCGTGGCTCGATAAGCTGTAATTGGTGGACATTTAGTAGATTGTACCTGAAATGTGCATCTAGAGGAGCTACGGTCTCTGGCACCAATACTGAGCATAGGCAAGGTGGATAAGCCAGGACTGGGGGGGGGGGGTATTCCAAGGAGAAGGTTTGATTTCAACATTGCTAGGGACAAAACCCCCACCCCACCAAAAAATACACGGGACTCCTACACTATTGGCACAGACATGACACTACCATCCACACCCAAATCTACACCCTTGGGGGGTCTTTATTCTCTCGGGTGGTGATGTGAGGTTCAGTGGATTAGGACGCTGTGTCTTTGATCAGAAAGTCAAATCCCAGGTTCGGCAGAGTCATTTCACTGTCGGGCCCCAGAGTTTTTTCCAGCATTTTCCCCCTGGGATCTATAAAGTTAATCTTAATCTTAATCCCCAATTGCTCCAGGGACTAATATGTGAACAACAAAAACAGAAAACAAAGTGCATTGTTTTTAATAATACATTGTAGTGCAGCTTATGCATAAAATGGTTTTAGTGTAAAGGGGGCCTTTTAATATATCACTTACTCTCCTATAGTCTGTCAGCAAGCTCTTTCTACAAATAGTTATGTCTGTCCATGTAGTCGGTAACCTTGTAGCTTTTAAAAGTCAAATCTTAAAGACAAACACACAGGCTATCTGGTTTCTGGGACAAAAGCCTTAAAAGAACGTAAAAGACGTGTTTCAGTGACAGTGTCTCAAAGGGATTTATTAAGGTGACTGGGAGCTGGGACCTTCGTCTGGGAAAATAATCCCCGGTAACATTTTGTACATGGAACTGTTGACAAGCCATAATGTTAAAGACTGCAGGAAGTGCCACTGATTTGATGAGTAATTAAACTGAAGACTTTGTCACTGACAGTTTTTTCTTACTATTTAAAATGATGTCACCAAGTAATTGGGTTTATTTGTGCTTGTTGTGCATTTTGTGAGTGCAGTGTGTTTAATTTGTTTTGAAGAACTAGTAAACAATTAGGTCATTGACCATTTCTCCTATTCTGTCACCCCCCATGCATGCAGAGGACTGCCCAAGGCCTGGGAAGGAGCCAAAGCCCCCCCAGTTCACGGAGCCGCTGGAGGACTGCACGGCGGACGAGGGCTGCGACATGGAGCTGCGGGGGGTCGTCACCGGCAGTCAGCCAATCAGCATCTCCTGGCTGCACAACGGTGAGTCGCAGGTCATTTCCTTCATCCCTCACTAAACACGCATCGACCGGTTAGAACTGCATGCTGAGCCAAAGACGGTCCTGGACCCCCACAATAAATTTTGGAAGAGTAGGGGGTCCGCCGACTGATACATTTTGATGAGGTGGGGGCAGGGGGGTGCACATGCCCATTGGTAGGCCAGTTGGCTTATCTAACCCTGGTCAAATAGGCAAAAAAAGAATCACAGTCAGTTGGAAAACTGGGAATGAAACAACCTTATTGCCTCTTCTAAAAACTAAAGGGTTTTCATTCACTTGTCTTCTTTCTGGGGCGATGTAGAGGATTAGTGTACAGATATAAAGATGATAGATGAATGTATAGAAACATTGCATATGTCCACCATCACCAGAGTTTTGGTTATAGAATACAAGGGGGCAAGGCAACTGCAGTATTGTGGACACACAAGGGACCGTACTTCCTCACTGAGGAAGTTTCTCCACTAAAATATCTATTTCTATAAAAGGTTAAAGTGAGATAAGATCAGTGTATAGATCCCAAATCTGGCATCTGAACTACTTTGAAATGTATAGTTCAGGCCCATAAAGTTAAAATCCAGAGCAGAGTTTTGTTTCAACCAACTATTTGAGTACTCAGTGACTGTGACTCTTTATACCTAAATGATTGGTTGAAACAAAATCTTGGTCTGGATTTTTACTTTATGGGCCTGAACTATCTGCCTCTGTGCAATAGAGTAAAGAAGGAAAGAAAGAAAAGTGAGGTGACATGACCTGTTGAGCAATCTGTGAAACTTTGGTAATATGGGATTGGAGGAGATTCTGAAAATGTTCAGTGCAGATACCAGTGCAGTTGTAAACAGCAACACTCTTGCTGAAAGAATGATTACAGGTCTGTGATTTGGTTTTGATCTGATCTTCTGAGGAATCTTTTGGGACGGACCATTGACACACTAATTGAATTATTCAGCTCAGTAACTTCAACTGGTTGAACTGGAAGGAAGTGGAAGTTGAACTTAAAACAATGGTGGTTAAGATAAACGATACCAAAAGTGGCGAAGGGGAACTTCAGCCATTAGTTATCAAACGCTATGAGGTTACATTCTGTTCCTCATCCAGTCATCATCTGGGATGCATTGCAGAAGCTTACAAACTGACATTCTATCCCTAACACCCCTGCCATGACCTGATCTTCGCTTTGTTTGGAAGTCAGTACACGAATACCATGACGTTTTCTTTTGTGATGCCAGTTTGTAGTGCCACCAGGTCATTGTATCTGTCTGCCCCATTTTAAAGGGTCTTCTCCAATCAGAGATGATTATTCCTCACTCATTACCCCCCGGTTTTGGCTCCCTCGTCTGCAGGCCAGCCGGCTCGCTTTGGGATACCCTCGTTCGACGGGTCCGTGGCGAAGTTGGTGGTGCGGGAGTGTCTGCCCGAGGACGCGGGGGCCTACACCTGCATGGCTGAGAACAGGGCGGGCAAGACCTCCAGCAGCGCGGCAGTCTGTGTGCGAGGTATGGCCAGAAGGGGGCGCCAGACGGGATGTGACCTGCTGTTCATTTGTAGGCCGTGGGGTTCGCTGATTTACAGTCTAGCAACATTTCGAGTAGGAATAACTGATTTGGGGAGGACGCATCAGTTAATTAGACTGCATTCATATGCACAGAAAGCTTGAGATTAATCAGGCGGTCACCAGTTTACAAATGAGGTCTCTTGCTTTAGTCTTCAATCTTCAAGTCAAATTTGCAGGTAAGTCAGGAAAATAATATTACAATACATAATAGCAATAAAAATACAGTGATTGTAAAAGTAACTACACATGGTACTGTGCTGTATCTTGGGCTGACAAACCGCTGAATATCTCTTTCACGTGTTGCCCCGAAATGAAAACACGGCAGACTTTGAAACCATCTGCGGGATTCGCAATAAGAAGTCAAGCACGTTGCCGGTCCTCAACTGTATCCCGGGAAGCAAGAGCTGGGTCTCCCCCGTCGGCATGGAGAACAACAGCCTTAAAAAGGAGCAGAGGACAGACCAGAACCTCCATACCCATAGTGCAGGGCGCCGGAACGGTGCGTCTCCGCTGGCCATTGCCGGCTTCAGCCGATGCTAACCTACGAATGCTAACATTTTTGGCTGTTCTAGACATCATCTGTCACCAGGTTTCATTCTGTGCTGAAAATGTTTCTTGATACTATGTGTCTTCTTGAGTTTAACGTTGGTCTAATGTGTTCCTGGAAAACTTCAATAATTTATTCTTGAAGCGTAAATCGTAACCTTAAGTGAAACTGGAAGAGAATCGGCGAACTGTGACCTCCCTCAGGCCAAACCCCAAGCCCCTCCCAGCATGTGACCTAACTTCCTAATAAATCTCCACAGAGGTCGTTCCGAAGGCCAGAGCCCGTCCACGAGCAGGTAAGACACCATGTCTGGCTGGGAGCTGGGAGGGAGCAAAAACACGGACCGTCCGGGGGTCCCCGAGGACCGGACTGGGAAACACTGAATTCGGGATTACACCTTAAACAACATGTCCGCCAAATCCTCTTTTTATGTTTGCTAGCTTCCTGTTATTCAGTTTAAATGTTTGTTTTCATTTAGACATCATATTCTGTTTTGCATTTGATTGTTTTAGTTATCATCTATGTCTCGCTTGCCTCATGTTATATCTTCTGTTCAAATATTTTCCTATATCCCAAATTTTCCTTTTTAATCTCCATAAAGATTCCTTTATGATCTTCGTAACTGCCGCTTGAATACTGCTCTTGTGACTGGGCATTTTGCACCCTGAGTTCCGAACGTTGATGCGCATAAACCAAAAGGATGAGGGTATTATGGGGTTGCTTAAGTAAAGGTCACATGTCAGCAAGTGTCTGCTGTCACATGTCACTGCGTTGGGTGTCATGGAATAAAATGCCACATGGTGGGATTTTTGTCATTTTTAATGACAACTGATTGACCTACTTTGTGTAATTATTCAAATTACTTAAACAGTTAATGTCAGTCTGAATTCCCTTTGTGTGTATATTCCGATGATGACTGGCGGCATTTTCATAATATATCATTAATAATAAGCATGTAGTGAAGTTAATTACATCGGAAACCAGGGGTGAGGAGCAGGCCAATCACACGCAGTTATCATGGCAACTGCATTTACAAAAAAAGAAATTGAAAGGAATACAACAAATGCAAAAACAGTTAGCCCTCAGGCTAACATTGGCAGTGACTGAGTTAATAATACACAGGTAGGTTCTTATTAGGTAAAAAGGACCCCGTAGCTGACTGTGCCTGAAAGAAATCAACGCCTACGCAGGATATTATATTCCTTAATAACACATTTAAAAAAAAGCAAGCTAAACTCACAATGCTAGCATGGAAGAGGAATTTCTTTGATGCTAATGCTAATTCCCCCTGTCTGTGCTAAACAGAGAAGACAGTGCAATTCCATAATCCCCCAAAGGAGCTGGAGGTCCATGCAGGGGAGACAGCACGCCTGCACTGCAAGTTCCGCAGTGACTTCCCAGTGGCCGTCTGCTGGATACACAACAGAGAGCAGGTACTGCTTTATGTGTAAAGAGCCCCAACCTCACACCAGCGATGCTGAAATTCCTGGTCGGCAAATAGCTCTCTTCTGCCCCCTGCAGGTGGTGAATGGTCCTCGGTTGTGGGTGGAGAGCAAAGATAAACAGAGTGTGCTGGTGGTCACGGAGGCTCAGTACAGCGACGTGGGAAAATACACCATCGTGGTCCAGGACCGGCAAGGCCCTGCCTATCACACTGTCACCCTCACTGTCATTGGTCCGTACTGCTCAACCCATCATGGGATAAACAACCAATCAGAGATTTTCTTGAGATTTTAAGCTGTTTTAAAGCAGTACTTCTAATCATATACCCCCAGGTTGCATCACATAACCCCTTGTGAACGGTGAGGAATGTCAGTTTTTATACAGGCCCAATACCTTTTTTTTTTTCGCTTAATAAATTTTACCCCTCCCCTTAAAAGAGATCCATGGGGGTCTGTAAACCCCTGGTGCAGAACCACAGCCCCAAGAACTCGCCATAAAACAGCGGAAGAGCCGCGGAACTGAGCAGAAGGCAAATTGCCTGCTGCATTGTCTACAAGCTTTCCGGAGCGCAAGCAGCAGTTCAAAATCTCTCCTGAGGATATTGGGGGAAAAAAACAACCAAAACTGCACCCAGCCATCCATTTTTCCAACCACTATTGTAAAAAACTGATTGTTCCAAAATGCCTTCAAAGAAGACAGTGCAAGTGCCACTGAAAAGCCGTTTCTGTATAACCTCATGTCAGTTTGTTCATTATGGCTGTAACACGAGCCACTGGTCACTGAGTCTGGCTGCTTTGTTACCCCCAGATCGCCCTCAGCCGCCCGCCTGCTGCCCCGCCGTCTCCCAGCTCTCTGGCAGCTCCCTGGTGCTGTCTTGGTCGGGGCCGTGCTACGACGGCGGTAGCGCCATCGTCGGGTACGTGGTGGAAGCGCGCAGGGAAGGCCCTGGGAAGCCCAAGGACTGGAGTGAGGTGACGAGCCGCTGTCGGAGCACATCGTACCGGTTTCGCCCAGGTTTGGAGCCCGAGGCCGAGTACAGATTCCGAGTGAGAGCCTACAACACTGTGGGGGTCAGCAGGCCCAGCCAGGAGTCAGGGATCATCAGGATGGACGCGGGGGGTAAGCAGTTAGCATTCCGATGATTCACCTGGATTATATGTATATTTCCACTTTACGATGGGTAAATGTTTTCCACTTTCAGTACATTATTCAGTAAATTACATGAGATATTCAACATTTTATTATCAAATTGATCTTTTTTTTTGATTGGTTTTTGTTAATGATTTTGTCTAACTGTAGGCTAATGAGCAATGAATGTATGCTGTAGAATCTGTTTACAGTGCGTCTATGCATTTGTGTGCATAACAGAAGCATTCTTACTTTTGTCAGTATGTTATTTCCCTCTGCTTTTGTGGTTTGTATGCATGCAATGCTCTTTTCCATTTGCTTGCAATTCCAAGGTAAGCCACTGGAGGAGCACAAGGCACACGTAGATATCACCATAGACACGACTAATAAAGTCACGGACCACTACAATGTGATGGAGAAGCTTGGCGTGTGAGTGTCGGTCTGCCTATGAATGTAATGACGGATGGATACGCTGCCAATCCATGCAGTGGGAATTACAGTCAAAGTTTAATCGCTAACGATATCAAGCAATTCCAGTTTTTACTAGTACTGAGGTCTAGTTAGATGAATATCATCAATTCAAATAGCTGTCAGGTGTTATGCAAATATAGGGCACCAACTGCAATCAAGTTGTGTATAATTATAAATAATAAATTATAAATAATTCATGGATATTGCATGTCCTCTGCCCTAATTAAGCAGGTTCCTTCCTCTCTTTGCTCAGAGGAAAGTTTGGGCAGGTGTTCCGGCTGGTCCACAAGCAGACAGGCCAGGTATGCGCCGGAAAGTTCTACAAGGGCCGCCGAGCGAAGGAGAGGGAGGCGGCACGCGGGGAGATCGAGCTGATGAAGGACCTACGCCACCACAAGTTGGTGCAGTGCCTCGGGGCCTACGAAGGTCCCTCAGAGGTCATCATGGTCATGGAGTAGTGAGTGACGGCTCTTCAAACCCCTAGAGATGCTTGTAGCAATGCGATTCGCGAGAAAGTGTTTGTGTGGTGCTGGACGGAGAGTGTCCATCAGTTCATCTTCGGTAAAGAGAGGTCAGGCTAATGCAGACTTATAGAGGCTCTTTACCGAAGATGTACTGATGGACAGTGTGGGTGGTGAGCTGAGAGGGAGCAAAAACGTAGACCGTCTCTGGGACCCCAAGGACCGGGTTGGGAAATACTACCCTAGAGATACAGAATAAGCGTCCCCCGAAAACGCTGATGAGCGGAAGCTCTCTGTCCGCAGCGTGGCCGGAGGGGAGCTGTTCGCCCGCATCGTGGACGATAACTTCGAGCACACGGAGCCCACCAGCATGCGCTATATGAGGCAGATCCTGGAGGGCATTGGGTACATGCACCAGCAGAGCATCGTGCATCTGGACCTCAAGCCCGAGAACATCGTATGCGTCAACTCTACGGGGACGCTCATCAAGATCATCGACTTCGGTTTGGCCAGCAAGTTGGGTGAGTCGGGGGTGGTCGACGTGGTGCCGGGACCTGGAATAGCCACACTGATGCAGAATGTGTAATCCTCACTGCCCCCTCTTTCACTCCCAGATCCCAACAAACCCCTGAAAGTCATGCACGGGACCCCTGAGTTCGTGGCTCCGGAGGTGATCAACTTTGAGCCAGTAGGACTGACCACTGACATGTGGAGTGTTGGAGTCATCTGCTACCTTCTGTAAGCACAACGCCCTTGGTGCTGGTCAAAGTTAAGACCTTGGTGTATCTATGTATCATTATGTGCCATCAGTTTGCAGGATGAAAAAGGTGTGTTTACTGTGAGTAGCTGGCCGAGTTGCCAAGAGGAACCCTACTGTTAAGCAAGGCACTTTGGCTGAATTACTTCAGTGAAATATCCAGCTGTCTGTTGTTTTTGATAAATGTTCTGTCAACGTGGCTTGACTAAGGCATTTTTCACTTATGCTTTGCAAGTTCAAATCCAGCCTCAGCTCGGTGTAGGCAGGTATATTGCTGATCAATATGATAGACTAATATTCCGGCCAGGATGCCCCTAACCCTGTGTATAGTCTTGAAATGCTACAGGTCACCGATCGTTAATTAGAAAACCACTGTTGACGACAGATGATCGATGTCAGTATTTCTTAACCGTGTCCTCGGGGTCCCCCAGACAGATCACATTTTTGCTCCTTCCCAGCTCCCAGTGTGCACGTGCTTGCTATTCAGCGTTTCTGATTGGCCGGAAGCGGTCCCCAAGGACTGGGTTGAAACAGTGATCTATGTGATTCTGTTGCCACCTACTGGTAGTACAATGTCACAGCACCTATGCCATTTTCCGAGACATATTTTAGTTTTGGTTTTCCTTCCTCGGTTGAAGAAAAATTCCAAGCACTTGCATAATATGTTGGCCATATGGAGGCTCTACACACTAACTAAGTTACTCAGGGCATACAGGTGATGTCTTCCCAGGTCCTTCCCAGTGTCGTTTTCTCAGTTTCCTTCTGTCCCTTGTTTGTAACCAGGCTTAGCGGGGAGTCCCCATTCCAGGGTGAGAGTGACTCGGACACCCTGGCCAGGGTGACGGCAGCGCAGCTGATGTTTAACCCACAAAGCTTTGAGGAGATCTCTGACCAAGCCAAAGACTTCATCAAGGCCCTCATCAGGAAGGACAGTCGGTGGGATCCGGTTCCATCCTCCGCGTTGCATTTCTTAGGGGAATCTGTCTCCAGATCTGCTCTGACTGGGCCCTTCTGCCCCATGCAGACGCCGGCTGTCCTGCAGCAAGGCCCTCACCCACCCCTGGATGGCTGCGTCCGCGTCGGCGAACCAGCGCTTCACCAAAACCCTCTCCAAGGAGAAGATAAAGAAATACTTGGCCAAGCAGAAATGGAAGGTACTCTAGCCCACGAGGAATAACGGAAATGGGGAGCGTGTCATTAGCAGATCAGTTCTCATCAGATATGTAGCCTCACAGGAGTAAGAGTTACCTGGTAGGAGGTGATGGAAAGTAACTCATTAAGACCCCATAGATAGTGCATACTATAGTGGACTGTTTTTCAGCTGGGGGGTCGTGGCCCAAAACTGGGTCATGGGTCTGTTTTCATTGGGTCGCGGAGTGTGTGGTTAAAAAAAACTATTTCGATTTTTTTTTTTTTAATGTCGGACTTTCTGATTTCTGTCAGACTTTTTTTGTTATTTAACGGTGTATGAACACATTGTGCTACTGTCACCGTACAAATTGTTTTGAATAAATTTGGTTCATAATTGTTTAAGACCAAGGAAAAATGTGAATTCGGTAAGAAATATTAAATTTTAAATTGGCTAGAGTGTAGGACGATGATGCTCTGGATCTTTCACTCTCCAAGCACTAATCTAAGACTAGCTGACTTGCTCCCCAGCAGGTTAATAAAGAAGGATTTAAATAATTTCCCACAGAAAACAGGGAAGGCTGTGTTGGCGGTGAAGAGGCTGGCTGTGCTCTCCAGCAAGACAGACGGGCCGAGCTCCTTCCCTAACCCTGGGGATGGTAAGACCCCCGTTATCTTCTCTGGCCACTCAACCTACACGTTCAGGTCGTCGTCAGCTTGCAACCTTTGTAACTTGTGACTGATCCACTGCACGACTGTTCGGAGACTGCAGGTATCAAAAAACTGTAGCTGTAGTCTATCAAAAAACTGAAGTTAGTCTATCAAAAGACTGAAAGAATGCCTGTGTTCCCTTAGTAACAGTGTTTCCTGTCACATGACCGGACACCTTTTGCCTGCTCTCCCCAGACCCCAGCCTCTACCCCGAGATGGAGCAGGTGCTGAAGTCCCTGGAGGAACAGCTGCAGTCTAAGCCCTGGTTCTCCCAGGTGCTGACGGACCAGAGCCAGCGCCGGGGGTCTACAGCTCGCCTCACCTGCCACATCCAGGGTATGATGCGTCATTGCCACTGATTGCTGATGTAATCAGAGAAATCGTGTAGGATACAGCTGATATAATGGTTGTTTTCTACTACTAATTAGACCGTTATGAGTAAAATGAGGGTGGATCTGCAGACTAAGCTTCTGTGCCTGTAATCAGAAGGTCATTTGTTCAAGCCCAGCCACGGCAGAATAGTCACATGTCTGTGGGCCCCTGACTGCGGCCCCCAACCCTCTAGCACCCTGAGGAGGCCGCCCCCTCTCCCCAAGCTTGCCCTCACCTGTATGGAGAACAAGACCTGGCAAAAGGAAAATTTCCCCATGGGGGTTAATAAAGTATCTCTCTTCTATTCTCAATACCTATTATTACTTTTTGTAGAGTAATATTTAGAGGTAACGTGTGGCAGACTTTTACCCGGAAGCTGGGTGGGTTTGGAACCCAGTCAGGGATATAGGCCTGTTTTGTGGTGCCTGTAGGTGTGGCATTGCCTAGTTTGTAGGAGACGCTGCCCCTCACTGCCCACATGCTTGTCCACACAGGGTACCCCGACCCAGAGGTGGTGTGGCTGCAAGACGAGGAGCCGCTAGAGGAATCTGCTCGAACCCTGATCGAATATGAAGAGGATGGCCACTGCACCCTGGTCCTGACCCAGCTGGGGCCAGCGGACACAGGACTGTATACCTGCAAAGCCACCAATAGCCAGGGGGAGGCGCTGTGCTCAGCCAGACTCTGGTTGGAGAGTTAGGCTGTCTGTCCCAGCCAAGCATTTCTCTGGTCTCTGACTCTCTTGTATCTTTGTCCGGCTTGGGAAATGTGCACATTCGGCTTGGGAAATGTGCACATAGGTTTGTAAATTAGGCTCCATAGCAGCACAGGAATGCAAAGGTTTTACAAGCTCAGCCTGTTTTTTTTTCTTTCCCCAACTTCATTAAAATGTCCATGAAGCAGCATGTGCTTCGTTTCTCTCATAGGATAAGGAAGAAGGAATCTACATTTGGGATTAAATGCCTTATATATTTTATGTACAAGTTACTGGAACAGATGCGGCTGCGGGCAGTGGAATATTCACTGTCGTCGGTATGTGCCTTATTGTGTTTTATCCGATATTTAATTTAACAGCATTTTCCCTACAAAAACTGCTTCTGGCAAGTTCTGTTAACCACAAAGTGGTGCATTTTTATATATATTTGAAAACAGACTTTGAAATTATACAGAGTGCATTTAGTTCATATAGTACATTAGCCTGCAAGCCAGTTAATAAACTACATTTGTAATATGAAGAGAAAAACAAATGGTGTCTGGGTTTTGACTGTCTTCCTCCGTTAGATATTATCTATTTGCCCTTTTTTATGTAAACATACTGGGCAATTGCTCTGGTTTACCCCCCCCCCCCCCCCCCCCACAGGTTCAGATAAATGTCTTATTTTAGGGTTTAATGTGCATCTTATGGTTAAACACAATACATAAGGTGCAATCGAGCAAACTCATTAAGGAACTTCTGCACAGAGTATTAAAGGTCGTTTTACCTGGACTTAAAGATTAAACACCACAGCCTACATAACACAATTTTAAGGTATTAAATACGTTATTAATATTTTCTGATTTGAGGATGAACACCAATTGGAATAAGCTCATAATCTGCAGTTAAACCATGTGCAGAGTTGGTTGAAAATGAACCGCAGAAACAGTGACATCTAGTGGCGGTTAGGCCGTTTCGAAAGGGACACTGCAACTAAAGCGACCGCAATCAAAGGAATGAAGAGAACCAAGGTAAAAAAATCACCTTTAATTTTAATGACTTATAATACTTGATGTATTCCATTCTCTAGCTCCTACCCATACATACACACATACAAACAAAACTAGAAAGGTTACATAGTTTGTTCAAATACTCATATAAAACTTTAAACATTTTTAAAAATCTCTTAAAATAAATAAAACATTAAATTCTCGCAGTTAAGGTCCAACAGAGAATGTGGACGAATTAAAAACCGAAGAAGCTTCTCCTTCGCAGTGACCACAGGTGGACACGAAAAGGGGGGCGGGGGGGGGGGGGGTGGTCTGTCCTCTTAGGAGGACGGAGACATTTCGGGGACGGCAGAGTGTTCACAGCTTCTGCTTCTAACTGGCACCTCCTGGATCGGGCCGCTGTGCCCGTATAACTCCAGCGCCCGGCTCTCGAAAGCGTAGATCATCTGCTTCACCACCTCGTTGAAGAACAACGTCGACAGCTGACAGTGCAGCAGGGATTTGAACTCAAAAGACACCTGGGGGGGGTAGAGAGGACAGCGCTGTGGTTGCATGATCTTTCCAACCCACCAAGACTCCCGTATTGTAGAAATTCCCCCCCTGTAAAACCATCGTTACAATGTCAATTAACAAACTGACAGTAGGGAGCGACATTTACACCTTTCAAGCCAAAAAAGGGACACCTGCTTCTGGACCAACATTCTTTTGCTACAAGAGGTTTACATGGTTGAAACAAAATCTTGGTCCGGATTTTTACTTTCCAGACCTGAAAGAAACGCCCATCACTACTGCTGATAGACGTTCAGGCGCTGAAGCGGCAGCTGAAGGTAGAATGTTAACAGGACCTCAGTGAGACTCATTAAGCATATCAACGTGGCACAGAACACAGATCCTAAGTGGGTCAGGATTAGAGTTAGCATTAGCGTGAAGTATCTCTTACATAAAAATCCACTCTGCATGGACAGGGCTGTTTCGGGGCTCCGGGCCTGAAACTCCACGCCGTCTCAAGGTGGTGGAAGAGGGAGGTGTCCGTACACACCGCCTGAAAGAAAACCCTATTACAATCACAAATCAAAAACTATTCTGGATCATTACTTAAATCATGGAAGGGACATAAAAAATATGTCCTTCATAGAATTAATAACAAGACTGTTCAGAGCACTTTAAGGGGTGGATGGGGCTCACCCTGATCATGTGGTTGGGCACCAGTGTGACTTCGGAGGTGTACCGCTCCACCATGGGGGGGAAGCCGATTTCCAGCTGTGCCCGCATGTGGCCGTTACGCGCCGCCGTGACCCTCGATTTTTTGCACCATGGAACGAAATGCTGGTATTGGTCCACGCAGGCCACCACATCATACATCTGCTCGGGGGTGTATCTGGAGCAAAGGTCACGCAAGGCAGTGGCCGTCACAACCAGGGAATGCGTGCATGTACGCACGCACACGCAAACACAAATGGGGCAATTTGCTAAACATGAACCCGTGCTGTCCCAATTAAACGCTTCAATCACAGAAATTTGCCAAAACTGTCTACAACAGTGTTTCTCAACCCAGTCCTCAGCGAACCCCAGCCAGTCCACGTTTTTGCTCCCTCCCAGCTCCCAGCCAATCAGGAACACCGAATAGCAGGTACAGGTGCGCTGGGAGGGAGCAAAAACGTGGACTGGCTGGGGTTCGCTGAGGACTGGGTTGAGAAACACTGGTCTACAATGTTATTAGTATCAAATACCTTATAAGACTAATTTGTTTGTTTGATAACAGGGGAAACTGCAATTTACACAAGGACACTTTACAGTAGTAGCAGTAATGATTCTCAGGGCTGCCAACTTCAGGGCTGGAGTGAGATTATCAATTCGAGAGGAGTCTGCACACGCATTTACATGTATGTAACAGTTTTATTACCTTGTAAATAGACTGCAAGGTTTGCAAACTACCCCAACACTTTTGATGCAGCTAATTTTAGATTTATAGTGGAATCATATAAATTTGCCGTAAGATTTAGTGTGTGAGAGTCTGAAAGCGTGAGTGTCACGTCAGATGCGTGAGAGTCTGAAAGCGTGAGTGTCACGTCAGATGGGTGAGAGCTGGCAGCCCTGGATTCCTGTATCAGGCCCAAACACAGACATTCCGCAGCTGCGCTTTGATCTCGAAAGGTTTTGCCTCGCAGACTCACCCGAGCGTCCGGCTCTCTGCATACTGCACCTTCCGCGCCACGAGTGGGGCGGCGAGGCTGATAAAGCCGCGAGTGGGCGTGCCGGGGGGGCCAGGGGAGCCGGGGTGGGTGGCGGTCTGTCGCGCGGCCGGGATGCCACAGGACGCCAAGTGTCTGAGGGAAGGGCGGACGGCTTCAGGCGTGGGTTACAGTCAACGTTTACAATGCGTGAAAGAATTGCTTTTATATGCAGAACAGCAGTCATCTATATAAAAGCGCAAAGGAAGTCTCAGGGACTATGCCCTTTTATTTTGCATGGCAGCAGTAATTGAAAAGTTTCTGCCTGGAAGTCGAACTCCCAACATCCAAGCTCTGCGGGTTAATATAATATATTAAATACAATGATCCACGTGAGTTGTTAATAGAAGAATTAAAAAAGAATAAAAGAAAATTCGATTTTACGAAAACAAACTTAAACAAAACTTCCCCCCAGAATATGGCTGAGCTGGCCATCCGGCATACCAGGACATTTTCCAGGAAATGGGCCGGCAAAATCGAGGAAGGACCCCCCCGCACCCCCGACCGTCACGTTAGGCGAAATATTACCTCCATAAAAGGTCTGGCTACGCCCCGGCAGGTTATCACAATTATCTGGGCTCCAGATTTTATCATCATTGTCGGCCGCGTTTTGCCTAAACAATCTGCTGTATGAAGAGCTGCTCTAATGCGCCTGGAGGTCTGGGGTGTAGGAATCCGACCTGTGCTTAGGAACACAGTAACCCGACGGTCCACAGCCTCAGTCACTCTATTAAAATACATTTTTGCTTGCACTATCTTTTACTGCAGCCAATATGTACATCATAAATTGGACATCGAGACTAAATATGCACTGGACTCAAAATAAAAATATATTAAGAATCTTGTCTAGGTAAATGAAACATAGGCCTTACTTCGTGCATGATTATACTTGGAGGGGAATCCGACAGCTGCAGGACTGATTAAAATATGCTAAAAACTACAGAAATATCAGCGGTAACAGTCAGTTTAAATTACCCATGTTATTTTAAATAGCCAGACGACCAACTGACTGAATGTTTGTCTTTGTTCCAGTTATCAGAGACAGGAAACAAAAAAAATAAAAAATACTACAAAACAAAACCTAGTGCAAGAAGCCACAATAATATATGCTCAAAGGCAGAATGCGAGTTGTACCATCAAATAATACGCAATAATCTTATATACATATATAAACAGTCCGAGAACAAAACAATCTTTAATATTTTGAAAGAAGAAGCGTATCGTTCTTACCTTAGACTACTTTTATTTGGATTCCCCTTTAAAACTTTACAAGATTGCCTCTCAGCTGCTGTGACAAGCGATGGCAATAAAAGAGAAGCCGGCCGGATCGCCATTTGTCTGTTTGCAGGGTAATGGAACAATGCGACAATGCCCCCGGTTTCTATCCCAGGCGCAGCGCTTTGCTCTGATAAGGGCAGCGGTCTGCGGCGCTTTGTGACGCACTATTGGGGGCTGGGAGCGCGTGCGGGTGGTCGCGGCAGTACCTGTTTGCTATGGTAGCCTGCTTCATTCATTGCTAATTGCACAAATCTAATTGCACAAATGGTTACAAAAACCTGCCAAAGTACACAAGCTATGTACCATGATGTAGTCAATTATTTAACTGAAAACTGTTTACTAAGTAGGGCACTTTTCATGAGTATGCATTTTAGTTTAAACTCAAACTGTAAATGTCAGTGGTCAATGGATTGAAAGCATTATGCTCTGTGGTCTCTTCTTATTTATTTCAAGCAGACACATAGATCTGTTTTTATTATTTTGATTTAGTCACAACATGTGTTTGTTTGGTGGAAAGCAGGAGCCAAGATGGATTTTAAATCTAGCTCAGAGTCCCTGGGAGATGGGAGGAAGCAAAAATATGGATCATGTAGGGTTCCCCGAGGACCGGATTGAGAAACAGTGATCCAGCTAATGAACAAATCTCGCTTTGTGATACAGGCCACAGGAGTTGACGGCTTTCCATTCTCAGGGATTTTTCAAAGACTGACGGAGTTCAGTGCCTTGGAGATGGTCATTGCCCTAACAGTTAGCAGGTAGGTGAGACGTCACAGAGCAATTTATTTCCCAATCTGCACCTGGGAAGAGAGCCAGGGTTGAGAAAGAGATAGATGGTCCACTGGTTATGAGTCATATTCTCCTGCAATTCCAGTGGCACATGGACTTTGTTCATACACAGATGATGCCTGTAGTCAGATGACCAGCTCCCAGACAGCATTTAACATTATTTAATTACTGTGAAATTAACTCTGAAGATATTTAATGAGCACATCACTCACAAGCCTGTTTATTATAGCAGACTCAGTGTGTGCTTATCCAGTCTCAACCGTCCTGCAAGTGCATTCATGAAACAAAGAGGCTTCTTAACCACATGTATGGTACCACCGGGCAGGTTAGCCCATTCAGAATACTAATCAGGAATAGGGAACCTGACCATGGAGAGATACAAGTCCATTAGAGACACGCTACTTATATATCTCTCGTAACACTGGCAATAGTGTTAAAGACCACGCTATATAACCCAAAAAAGTGACAAACAAAATAGTCCAGAGACCAAATGTCTCCGGTCAAGGATTCAAAATTGTCCTTGTGGTGACTTTCCTTAAATGCGTGACAACGTGATATTTTAAAATACTATTACTGCTGAGGTGTTTTAAATACGAGATAAAGACGTGAAATGGGATTTCATTATGGCGGATAAAGGAACGGTGTCACTAGTCCTCGCTGACATCTGGCTGAGATGTCAGTTATGGTTGCTGTAAAAAACTACAGATGAGCGAGAGAGACCAAGACACTAATGGACTGTCAAATCTGAACTGTCAACTGTGGAATATTCTGCAAATGTAGGTATTTCAACGATGCTAAAACATTTAATTTTCTATAACAACTGAGTGTTTGTTCCTCCAGATACATGCACTGTTTTGCTTTGATAGAAATGATTGTTTTGTACCTGGAAAGGAGGTGAAAGGGAAAAATCTGCGTCAAACTAGTCAGAAGACCACGCTGGAAGATCTCGGGGGGAAAAAAAACAATGTTTACGTTTACTCAGTTCGATCTAGCAAATGCGAGCTGAACTGATGTGTAACAATTAATGGCACCACCCATGCAAGGTTTAAACTCACAAATAATTGTTTCAACTGCAACTCGAGGCCGTGATAAGAGTTTGGGTGGATGGGGAAGCAAGGCCGTCCTGATCCAGGAAGTCAGAGTAAATGGGACAGTAGGGAACTGGCTTTTGTTTGTTTGTTTGTTTATGTGTGTTTGTTTGTCTCACTGTTTGTTTCATGGGCCAAACGTATCCAAATTACCATGGAGCACAATATTGCTTATTCAGAAGAGCCCACCTGGCCAGTCCCCCTTCCTACATTCCCAGAATTCTTTGTTACACCAAGAGTACAAGATAACCTAGTTGAATCACAGCCGAATGCTGGGTCTGTCTCCTCAGACATTTATACATAGATAAATCTTGACTCTCAGGTAATTATCATGTCAAAACTTAACATGGCAATGAGACGATCTGATCTAATTTGTCCGTGGGAGGAAACAGGGAACCGGTTGCAGCAGGAACACGATGTATAAAGTTAGTCAAGGTCGAACCCAGCAATTTGTGCATGTTTAGACTAGCGTGAGCTTGGAGGCCACTCTGTGATTTCCATGGCTGTGAAAAATCCTTTGAAAATATAATAGCAGAGCCGGGCTTACTGAGGTGGTGCCTGATGTGGCTGGGACCTCTGATAAACAGCGGAAATGTGTGAGCATTCCACACAGGGCTGCCAAAACAGCCGGTATGAAGAAAAGGCTTCTTCCTCATGAATGTCTCAGACTTTGTATAGGGGGGAAGGAAGACAGTCAAGCTGCAAACTCATCGCGGTTTTAAAATTTTATTATACTCTTTTGTATGTTTTGCAGAGGTATAATTTATTTTGTTTAATAAAATGAACTGAATAAGTCACATAAGCAGTAAATTGTCGATCTATTTGAGAGGGACGGCAAATTTTACTGGTGCTTTCAACAGCAAGACCCCTGTTAAGAATCACACCCCTCCCCCCGCATCCTGAACCGCTGAACTTCTGCCACTGTATTTTGATTGGCTGTATTATTAATCATTATTAATTAAGAGGCTGACTGTATTTCAAATCAGCTTGCACATATTTACTGAGGAGCACTTTATAGACTGGTGCTGCTCTCAGCATATTGTAGTGCACGTCGCTCCGGGGTTGGGCGAGCCTGCCCTCTAGCTCCCTTCCCATAATCCTGTGCAGCTGATTGCTCATGCGAAAAGTGTCCTGAGAGAGCAAGACTGTGAAAGGTGCGAATTCTCCATTGTCTTTTAAAAGTCAATACAGTCACTAAAATAGTGCAGGTCCTCTCACACCTTGCCCCTGTTGCCATTTCCACCCCCTGCCTCACCTACTCACTTGAAATGCAGGAATATTTCGCCATTTTATTGTAATTACATGAAATCCAGCAGACGGCTGTCTAAGGTGGCTCAGGCCTCAAATAATGTTTGTGTTGTATCAAGCGATGCCTCAGACAACAGTATCTGACCACATCTGATGCATCATGGGCAGTTTTCTGCTGTATATTTTAATTTATTACATGTCATTTTATTTCTTCTATGTGCTACATGTTATTCATGGTCTCTCAAACCTTTACGGTCCCATAAATTGTTAGATTAAATTTGCAATTGTTTTATAATTAATAAGACAATCATGAAGTTCTCTCAGAAGTTAATCAAACTTAGCTGGGAGTTTTGCAGTCACGACGTGCTGTTGTTTTGGGAGTACTCTCTCCATCCTTGAGGAGGTCAACGGAATCAAAACAAGCCTATAATGCTCGTGTGCTTCCCAGGAAAGCTGCATTACGTTTGCAGCACTATTGTTAGTACTTCAGGAACAGCGACCTTTCACTGGATTCCAGTGGAAGGCTACGCATAAACGTCTGGAAAGGATCATTTAGCCATTCAACTCAGAGATGGCAGAAAGGCCTCAAACCAAGAAATTCACACTGTTGCCCTCACTGGAGTCCCCTGTCAGTTCTTTCTTTTCCGGGAGGTTGCTGTGTCCCTGCCGGTTTGTGATTGGGTCACGCCTCATGTCTTACCTAACCCTACTCCTCGCGTCTTCAGCTTCCTGGGCGGCGTCGTGGAGGACGGCACTGTGGTTTTGGCGGTATTATGTGTTCAAATGAGGTAATAACTGGTAAGACAGTAAGCAATGAAGAACTTACATCACAACACTTAGCATGCAAATGAACAATCGACACTTTATTTTCTGAGCTGCCGAAGTCACTTCTTCGGGAGAAGTGTCATCACTTCAGCTAATTTCCAGCTGAATCTACAGAAACAATGAACACCCTTCAACTGCGGTATTAAAAGACACTTTTGTTTTTCTTTACTCACACATGCATAATGTGTCATGCAGCAGAGGGACGCTACAGCGGTTGCCCTGTAATTGACAAGTTAAACTGATTGCTGTCTGCAGTGGGGACACTCAGCAGTCTCCCGCCTTGTCGATGGAGAATATGAACTTGTTCATGGCCTTGACGTACTGCGAGCCGTCCCGCGCGGCCAGCTTCAGAGTGGTCAGGGGCAGTAGGGCGCTGTTGGTGTAGTAACGCAGAGCGGGGCTCTGGGCCTCGATAGCTTCCAGGAAGACCTGCGTGACACATCTGTCAGATGGCCTGTCCTCTTTTAAATCAGGATCATGAACATATTCAGATTAACCAGAAATAAGCACCTAGTGTGTGTGATGTAACCTGAGGTGGAGATTTCAGGTCCAGAGAGCACAAATCCAGACAAAGATTTTGTTTCAACCAACAAGTTTTGTAAATAGTAATATATAATACTGTGTGTGTGTGTGTGTGTGTGTGTGTGTCACACATAGGGTTGCAAAATTCTAGGAATTTTCCAGTTAATCCCCATATATTCCTGTTAATTCCCATGGAAAGTTTCCAACTTGGAATAGTTTCGAAATTCCCCAGTTCACTTTCCCATGGAATGGAGAATTTCCAGGAATTTTCCTTCCCTTTGTGACACGCACCTGCACGATGTCCCCGGCCTCCTGCGCGGCGTCCTGGAACATGGTGTCGCAGTGCTGGAGGTACGTCGCGTACAGGGCGCGGGTGCGAGCGTCCGCCTGCGACAGCGAGGCGTCCCCTGGCTCGGTCCGCCGCAGGTTGGCCAGGAAGTCCGTGTTGACTGGGCCGCACTCAATCAGGCTGACACTGCGGGGGGCACCGAGCACAGTGGCTGTCTGTACTGAAGCGTCGCCCTAGAAACACTGCGCTGTGGGCTCTGACCTGGGGATGTTTGCTACATTTAAATCAGTGTTTCCCACTCCGGTCCTCAGGGACCCACAGTCGGTCCATGTTTTTGCTCCATCCAAGCTCCCTGCCAGACAGCCCACATTTTTGCTCCCTGCCAGACAGCCCACATTTTTGCTCCCTCCAAGCTCCCTGCCAGACAGCCCACATTTTTGCTCCCTCCCAGCTCCCTGCCAGACAGCCCACATTTTTGCAAAAAAACGCGGACTGTCTGTGGGTCCCCAAGGACCGGCGTGAGAAACACTGCTTTAAATAACCCTCCGGCAGAAACCCACGAAAACAGACGCGCACGTGTATCAATTAACAGGAGCCGTAAACTTGACGTGTACCTCACTCTGCTATCAAAGATCCTTACTGACAGTGACATGAGTTACATGTAGTTCAAACTGCTAAATTCCAAGTCAAATCAACTTTGGTCTTCTCAAACGAAATATGTAATCAAAATAATGAAATTTGCATTACGGTTAGAGTGCATAAGAGGGGAGAATTTGGTACTTGGTGTCTTTGTATGTCTTGCATATAATTAAATATATTTATTTAAGTATGGATATGACCGGAAAAAGTAAGTGTAGAATCAACATCTACTTCAAATTTAGGGATGTAGGAACATGGAGGGCAGTGGGAGGGTACCCCCCAATACTTAATTTGGCTTCACTGCCCCCCCCCCCAAAAAAAAAACAATGCACCTTTGCATTTAAATTAAGTTGTTTCCCATCCCCCCCACCCGCTCGCAGTATCACACTCTCTCATATACCCTTGCACCTATGTATCAGGGGTAGTATGTAATAATGTAGAATTATATACTAATTGGTGCTGATTTCATAAATTATTGAACCAACTGTGAGGCTTGTGGTGTCTCTGGTGGGAGATCATGCTGTAATGGCCCTGCCTGCCAACTCACTGGATGTTAAAGTGCTGCAGGAGGATGGCCAGACTCTCGCAGACGCCCTCCACTGCAAACTTGCTGGCACAGTAGATCTCGTTGAACGGGAGACCTGAAAGACGAAGCCCCAGAGGTCTGTGTCACCTCCTTATAACCCATCCCCCGTCTGCAGCCGCCTCCTCACCCTGCAGCCCTCCGATGCTGCCTGTCACTAGAACGCGGCCGGATCCTCGCGCCTTCATCCCGGGCAGGAAGGTCTGGATGGTCCGGATGGTGCCCAGGACATTGACCTCCAGGATCTGCCTCATCATCTCCATGGACTGGGACTCCAGGGGGCCTACCAGCCCCACCCCAGCGTTACACACTGTCAACAAGCACAATTTCTAGTTATGAACGGAGTCGCATAAAGCTTATATAAAAAATTCGGATTAAATACAGCGGTTCATAATAAGGCCACTTAAAATTAATTAATTGTTTTACATGGCCGCCCGCCTCAATTTTTTGGTGCCGCCTCGATTTTTTTTATATTTTATATTTTTCAAAAAATCAGTTTTTTTCACCTCAAAAACTGTCAGAGATCGTCAATGTGCCAAATCCTGATATCCTGTGCACTGTGAGCAAGTAGTCTCTTGTAGGGTGGTCCAATAATAGTGACCCTCATTGAGGTCAAACAACAGCACTTCTATTGTTTGAAACAATGGAAGTGCTGTTGTTTTGCTATTGTCAGGAGGACGCTTTTATTGGGCCATTCTGTGGCAAGACCATTAAACACTTAGACTAGGCATTTGTTTTGAAGGTTTCTCTTTTCTTGTAATTGTTTGAACTGTTGAGAGTTTAAAATGTTGAGATACTGACAAATTAAAGTTTAATTTTCTAGTTTTAGTATATCTCTGTTGCCGATCGTCTTTTCGCTAAAAATATAAAATATAAAATATAAAATCCCCTACTCACCAATATTTTAGAAGTTTGAGTCATGTAAAACAATTTATTAATTTTAAGTGGCCTAAGGAACGCACGAGCTACTTTGTGGATTCAGCGGTTCATCAGATCGAGGTACAGTAAGTATCAAATGTAGTTACTTTTATTATTATTATTATTATTACTATTATTATGTAGGCTACTGTATTATTATTGTTTCGACTTAGGGAACGGATCGCGTTCGTAATCAGGGCACTGCCTCTACAGCGCAAAGCTCTTTTCTGTCTTAGTGTTTTAGCAGCCTTATGTAAATAATATTTATCTTGCTTTCAGGTTCCAGGTGGTGCAGCGATTATCACTGCTGCTTCTCACAGCCAGCACCCGATCTCGAGTCTCTGCCCATTTTTTCTCCGTGTCGTCATGGGATTTCCGCTGGTTTCTCCCAGCGAGTGTGAGCGTGCCCCGTTCGGGGTTACCCTGCCCTGCTTCCGGTATAGGTCAGGTCAGGCAAGTATAGAAAACGGATGTATTTATTGAAATACCACCAGAATAAACTAGTAGTCTAAGCAATTTTTGGATCTATTATCTACAAATGGTCCTTGGGAATATGGACACAGAACTGTTACAAAATATGATTAATAAATATACATAATTTAAAAAACTCAAAAATAATTTTGACAGTCAGCTGCATTTCGATTGACAGTGTAACATAACGTACCACAAATACACTCTCATTACTGTAATTTTTTTCAAAACTTGCATTATAATACAAAAATGCCCTTGTATTAAAGACCGTCAAAATCAATTGCTTGCTGTTTTAAAGGCCATTGTATTGTATTGTATTAACTGTCAGTTAACATCAGAACTTTCTTTTTTTTTCTTTCTGAAAAACTGCAGGTAAGGTTAATGACAATGTGGAACCTACATTTCTAAATTACAGTATTAGAACTTATATTCAGTGGGGTTCTTAAGTTCTCTTACCTATTGTGATTATAATGTATGTAGCCATAATTTTCCCCATATTTAGGCACCATAAAAAAATCAGCAGTAACTGCAGTCTGTCCTATCGATACAGTGACAGACTGCCTTTACCCAGAATGTCGACGCGTTTTTCTTTAATGCCGTCCCTGACGTCCAGGATGGACTGGTGGTGGGTGATGTCCATCTGGAGAACGTCCATTGTGTCCTTGTGGGAGTCCTTAACACAGTCCATCAAGCGCTTCTTCTTGGCAAGATCTCGCATGGTGGCGTAAACTAAAGAGGCAGAATGACGTTCATGCTGCTTTTCGTGCACAATAACACAACCATTACTTCCCTGTCTAGGTAAGTAAAACTGTTATAAAACTGTTTCAAGAATAATCACAGCTTTAATAATGCTTTCATAATAATTTCTAGAAAAACAACAACAATACTATAAAGCATTATTATTATCATCATCATCATCATTATTATTATTATTATTATTATTATTATTATTAACAATGGTTCAAGATTTCAAGTTCCCTTAAAAATGTAATTAATTGTAACTATATTACAAAACCTTTGTTGTTATTTTCTAGGTTCTTTTAAAGAAAAAACATTTCAGAACAAAATAAAGAATTTTTGCAGAACAAAATAAGAAAGAATTTTGAGGTGACACAGTTAATCATGTTAATGAGAAAGACATATATCGCGATGTGACATTACATTTCAGTCATTTTGTCAGCTCTAAGAAGATATACTGCAGTTTGCTCACCTTTGTAGATCTTGGAGGGGTCAGAGGCCAGCCGCACGGCCAGACTGAGCCCGATGCCGGAGGAGCAGCCGGTAATCAACACCACGGTCTGGTCCATTAGCGAGCCCCAGTCACCAGCGTCTACGGAAAAGATGTCGATCCAGGGAGAAGGAGAGGAGAATGGTGACTGTAAGAACGGCGTATCTGCTGTTTTTGTAGACGTTCTCCACTCCCTTGACTTCCACAAGGTCTTGCTTTGTAAATACCCAACCGTTTCCCACTTGACAGAACTGTGTGTTCAGAGGGGAATTAAAAACCCAACCCCCATACAAACATTTAAAAATGCAAGAAAGAATACATGATTTTTAAAAAGTCACTGTTATTAAAGTTTACCCTTCCAGATAATTGTTATTTTTTGTACAAGCTAATAAGAGGTGGTGGAGTGGACAGACCTGCAGACAAGCTCTGTGCGTCCTGTGAGGGACTGGCATGCTGTCCAGGGTGTCCTCCGCCTCATCCCTGATAAGTGGTCAGAAGAAGGATGGATGGATGGATGGATGGATGAAACTAATGGTGGATGGATGGATGGATGGATGGATGAAACTAATGTTGGATGGATGGATGAAACTAATGGTGGATGGATGGATGAAACTAATGGTGGATGGATGGATGGATGGATGAAACTAATGTTGGATGGATGGATGAAACTAATGGTGGATGGATGGATTGATCTAATAACTGATTTGTCATGATTAAGGGTTCTTCAAAGCCAACATTGAGCCCACAAAGTTGTACCTACTGTATGATACTCTGCTGCCATTTTCATTTCCACCCAGGCTTGCCATCATTCCCAGTGACAGCCTGCCGAGGGACCCCCCCCCCCCCCCCCACTGCATGGGGGTGTTCATCCACCAAGAATCTTCTGACACTCTTGTCCTAATACAAGTTCTCTCACAAATGGATGGCTTTACACAGGTCACACAGCCCCACATCTGTCACCGCTGGTGACCTGAAGATCACTAGCAGGTCCGGAGAAGATGAACAGCTAAAACAAGTGAGTAACTGAACGCCCTCCCCCCCCCCCCCCCCAAATAAATAAATTTTAAAAAAGGAGTAAAACAAATCTAATTTAATAATGGTCCTTGTGGTCTGTAATTACTATGTACTTACAGACCATGCAGAACAACAGTGCTGTTCATCAATGGCACTTTCAGTAGTGGGGGGTGGGGGGGCATAATTACATAGAGGATAGTTATAGGTTCCCACAAAAAACATTTGTTTAGGACCTTTGTGAGCCTTTCACATGGAACCAGTAACAGCTGTTTAATGCTCCAACCTCATTTTTGCCCACTGAAAATGATTTGGTTCACTATCCGTTAGGGGTGTAACGATTCATTCATTTTCTCGATGCATCGATTACAAATCCTGCCGATGCATATGCATCGATCTTGAAACATGGATTTTTGAATCGTGAATCGTTTGTTTCAGTCAATAATCGATTTAATATTTTAAAATCGAATGAATCGCGATTATATAACGAATATACGATGGATAATAAAAAAAAATAAATATAAATCTTAAATTAGTTGCGTCTGCGACGTAAAGTGCGCCCTCACTGCAGTGGCGCAGTGGATTACGTCGCTAATCTTCAATTCGCGCCTGTTTGTTGTCATCTGAATAAACGCAGCAGTGCACAATGGAGGGCAACGAAGAAGGAGAAATTTGCAAGGCACCAGCCAACATGAGATCAAAGGTTTGGGATTACTTCGGTTTTCACAAAGTAAATGGAAAGATTGACAAGTCCGTTGCAGTTTGCAGACATTGTAAATCTGAGTTAAAATACTTTGGAAATACAACAAACAGATGAATATTTCGCAATTTTTCAGAGAGCACGTCACAATATAAACTATACTAAAATTTACAGAATAGAATCGTTAATAATCGAATCGAATCAAATTTCATTGTTAATCGAATCGAATCGTTCTGATTTGCAAAAATCGTTTTTGAATCGAATCAAAAACCTCTGAATCGTGAATCGAATCGATTCGCTGTCTACCCAAAGATTCACAGCCCTACTATCCGTGTTTCCACAATTCCACTTTATTTAGCAAATTCAGGATTCTGACATTAACAGGTGTGCATATACATGTATATATATTCACCATGAGTCCCCTTCATAGTGTTACAAATGCATCTTTTATATGAACCCCACAATTTTTAAGATAAAAAAGTATTACGTACATTTCTCAACAAATTGGTAAATGAAACTCCATCAAATGGCCAGCAGATGGCAGCGTACAACGTAGTTTACAAAAAAATAAAAAATTCCTGGAGTTGTATAGGCGAATAAGATACTTTCACCACTGGGAATCCTGAGATTTTACAATAAGTGGATAACAAAAGCATTCATTAAAATGAGGGGTTTGTTCCCGAAAGGCTTCACGTATTAACCGAGGCAATTTCCCATCAACATAATGATTATGATTATTGGTTGCCCCACTGCATCTGTCCATCCAGGGTCCTAGTGCCAGACTCGTACATCTGTCTTGTGGCCCATCTTTTGAGGCTGATTCTCTCAGTAAATTCCCCCGGCTTTAACATGGTGGATTCTTTATTTAGTAGCTGCTTTTAACCCTGTTACGTCATTTTTCTCACACATTTTTTCAGAAAGCGGTGAATCCATGCTGCTGAACCTGGGACTTGGACTGCTGAGTTTCTGATTGCAGACACAGCATCCCAACCTACTGAACCACACCCCCCCCCCCCCACACACACACCCCCGCCAACAAAAGCGGCCCTTCTGATATGAGGAGTTTGCTACGGGGCCCCGGCATTCCAACAGCTGGCTTGACCCGAGTTGCCCGCTTGTCAGCAAGGCAGTTTTCTGTAGACTAACATGTTGAAACAGGCAAAAACCCAACCTATCTGCAAAGGTCAGTCCACTCGATGCTTTGCTGAAGCACGTGGATCAGAAGTGTAGCAATGCTTTACATTGCTTTATCTACAATAACAATGAGATCCACTATACTCATTCTTCCCTGTCAAGAAGTTTCTAGAACAAAAACCAATCAACTGACAATATAAAGAGCTGTGTGCATGCAGGCAACAGAAATGGCAGGATAGCAGGGGGATGACAGCTAGATAAGGGAGACTGTTTACTGAATTCGGTGTCTTCAGGCTGCGGCATGTTTTGAAAGCTTGCAAAGAAGCACCGTGTCTGATTCTCCACCAGCTGCAGGTCTCTGGAGGATGGGGGGGGGGGGTCAGTGTGAGACAGGAAGCTAAAGTAAATCTTCTAAGCTAACCTAGAAAGGCACTAACACATTTTTGCAAGTGGGCTATCACCTTTCACTTGATAGCCGGTTTCGTCCCTCCGCTGGTTCCCCCGAATTAGTCGCGTGGGAAAATGCCCAAACCATCACTCATTAAATATGGAATTCAAATCAACTGCTTCCTGCCCTGTAATAATAAAACACATTATTCAATGCAAATAAACCCCAGGTTCAATTAATCATGCAAGTATTTGCTCTGCGTTGACCTCATGTGCCAGACTTCTCCCAAAGCTTTTCCTCAAGTTGTCCTGAGAAGATGGGGAGCTGGCCCAGAAGGCGTGCCCCCGGCTTCCTCAGATACGGATCGTTTCCTTTCGCACGGCCCATTCCAGCGAGAAGCCAGCCACGGCGAGAGGAGCCCTCCCCATGAAAGGCTAATCATGCAATGCTCAAATATATACCGATTAAATCCCTGCGCGTGCTCATCAATCAAAATTTAAAAAAAAAAAGTGAAGTGAAGGATTTCGTTTGCCAATTTGAACAACGGGCAGCCGCCCGTGGGCACTGACAATGGAGTTTATGTGCGTCGGGGGGGGGGGCATTATGCCCCTAAGCTGGCGTCGCGCTCCCCCATGATCATACTTAACATTTCTGTTGTTGCAAATGCAGTTCAAGTCGTGTGCAGTTATTAAGTCAGGAGATACCAGGACAGGACGTACGAAGCCTTCGGAGGTCCAAGCGGCAATACAATTCCAGTGATCTAATGACAGTAAAGAATAAGTAATTAGGAACAGATGGTGTACAGGCCCTAATTTTAGTCACTAAATTCCCATCTTACTTTTCAATGTTTAAACTATTTAACCCTAAAATGTCAAATGAAACCCCGCCATTTATGTTGCAAGGCCCAGATCAAGCTTTCGAAACCCGTATGCAATTCCACTAATGACCACAAGGTGGCAGTAAAGCTTCATTAGATAATGGACATGTAGCGAGAAGAAGCAACGTGTTCCAGCGTTTTCCATCTCTTTTCTAGTTTGGACTTTTTCAGCTGTCCCTTTCCTCACGTACTCGTATTTTCAGTCGCTGCAGTCCTTGCGAGTTCCAGATCCAACCAGCCTATGTCCTGAACTTGTGTCCTTATGTAACACTTGGACGCCCTGATTGTACTGGTCACTTGGTTGGTGGAACACCTCTGTGGAGGCCAACTATAATGGAATTTCCTGTCATTTTGCTGTGTTCCTCTCCCTCACTTTGTTTATCCCCAGTAGACACTGACGCTGAGACTGATAAAAGCAGTTAGAATTATATCAGTTCCAGCAACTTGTTTGTAATAAGTGTCCAGGAATCTGGGTTTAGTGATGGAATTGCTGTACAAACAGTCGCTTTCCCGCTTTCGCATCAGCCAGGAATGCAAGAAGTGACAAAAGAAAATTAAAGCGATTGAAAAATAACTTTTCCGGTCTTCGTGTGAAGGAGAGAGTCAGAGGTAGAAAGATCAGAGGGAGACGAGGGAGGAGAGGAATGGAAAGAAAGTATGTGTGAGTGAGGAGGCGAGAGGAGATCTGCTGTAATCGTTACATCGCATCTCTGGACGATGTGCGTGGAATGTTGCCTATGTTTGCAAAGCCACATTCTGCCCCAGACGGGCCGGGCTTCGAGCTGCACCCAGACCCCCACCGTCGAGGGTCAGCCCCCCCCCAGCTGCTAATTTACGGAGAAAACGTCAAGGGCCATCAGATCTGGAAAAGCTCTCAGGCATTTCTTACCCTCCTTCGCCAGATTCCAGACAAGCTCTTGCTGGGGGCGGGGAGTGGATGGGGGGGGGGGGGGGGGTCCTGAGCCCCCGCGTCTCCCCGCACATGTGAGAAGGGGCAGTGCTTGTTGGACTCTGGCCGGTCCCATGTTCACTCAATAGGCTGTGTGGGCTGAGCTAGTTGGTTGTCCAGAATCCGTACAACATCTGTTATTCTGGCCCTGGAGGTCTGTCAGATTTTGGGATGCAGTGGAGATGTATCAGTAAGGCCAGACTTTTCTGTGATGTAGTATAATCCTCACCAGCACAGATACAACGGCCACAAAAAGTAAAAGTGATTCTTACAAATATTCCAGCATGAATTAAATGATGAGACTCTTGCATACCAGAGACAGTCAAAATGTATAAAAAAAGACCATTTGCTATGTAGTTAAAACTGAGATCTGCTGTCTCTTGAATGGCTGGCATATAAGTAGGTTAGTGGTATTTCTGGCGACAGCTAATCTCTTTTTTCTCTGTCAGAAAAGTCCGTTACTGAAAAAAGGTTGATGCACAGATGAGTAAGAACTTCCCCGGGACGTTCTAGTCGACGGCGGGATTAGCCGAACTGAAATGTCAGCCCACTTCCTGTGCGTGGCTGAAACAAGCCTAGCGGTACAACTCAATACCGACGGGTTTCTCCTCTCGCATCTTCCGCACTGCATCTGCGGCCTGACGAGTTTTCGTAGAAGCGGACCGACTTAGCAGATCCTTAACGGACGGAGCAGCTGACTTGCAGATTTGTTTCCCTGCTGATCCTTACTCTATAAATACAAATCATCTCCATTTCCTTTTGCAGAATCCTTCCCTTGTTTCTCAATACAGCTGTAATCCTCTGGGTGGCGGGGTGGGGTGGGGGGGATTGTTAAGCAAGGGCTTCAGGAATCATTGATGTTGCTCCGTAAACCCGTCTGACCCATGGAAACCTGTTGTCGCCCTTGTAAAGCTTTCCTCCCCAAGGCCATCGCGGCACGCCCCACGCAGTATCAAACTACGGCGTACAGACCAGCCAAACGCCGTGTGTAGAGCAAACGGTATCAATTTCAACCTCCTCCTCCCCCCCAAACTTGCCTGCATCTCTTTCCTCACTACTAGAAATTCCACAATGAACGGCCTTAGGGGTCATGTGACACAGGCATGTGGCACTTTGCCTTGCGAGTGACGTCTGCCGATCAAGTCTATGTTGCTTCTGTGTGCCGTGACTAACTGATGTGGGGCTGTGGATGAACCTTGGGCCTAGACAGCTCTGCAATACATGTCGTGTAGCAAAGGGAGGTCCTGGGTGTTTTAGGGTAGGGATGAGGTGTGGAGACAGGCCCTATCTAATTTTATCAAAAGTCCAAATCAAGTCAGCTGTGCATGTTAGAGAAATGAGTGACAGATGGTCTGGCCCTCAGTATTATAGATCTACTCGTCAAAGTTTGAGACAATAGCGATTCGTTTGCACATTGTTCAGCTTGATCTACTCGTCAAAGTTTGAGACTATAGCGATTCGTTTGCACATTGTTCAGCTTGCCTTCCTTATGCATCCCATGGGTAGCAATAAAATCGCTTCATCCCACCCTCTGCTCCCCATACCCCGTGGCTCCGCGTGGCTCTCAGAAGACCATGCGTTTCCACATCTGTTTGACACTAAACACTATCCTTCATTAGAACCCTTTCACCTTATTTCCGTTGAGCCGGATCACAGTAACACAGTGAGGTTAATTATCCACAGCATAAAATTTGCCTATGATTAAACTCAGTTACCCATTCAATTGATTTTACTGCGGATGAGTGTACCTTGCACGCTGAACACATCGAGGACACAACCTTTCTGTGCTCTCTTGGCCAAGGTGACGGAAATCTAAGCAAGGGCACGAGCCCAGCGTCCTTCTAAACGCGTCTTGGTCCGCAGTGGCGGTAATTTGCACCCCCTTATGGGACACGCAGGGTCTCGTTTACTGTTACAGAAACTTCCATCGGCTCCAGTGCAAATCTCCGCATGGGCGAGTGATTTCATGCGCATTCCTCATCTGGCCCGGAGTAGATTTGTCTTAGGTTACCATGCGCGATTCTCACTGCAGTCGGCTTTGAAAAGCGGACTGTTGGGACACCCTGGCATCTGGTAGAAAATATGAACCATCCGGTAGCGTGTCTGCTCTGCCTCTGGTAGCCGAGGGTGTCCAGAACGTTCCTACCTGCTGCCATAAACTGATCCACAGTGGTGCATGCTTTTTTTCAGCTGGCTGCAGTCTCTCCTGTAGCTACGGCGTGACTGAATGTGCTGCAGAACATCCACGGCATACGCATAACTTTCTGACCCCTAAGCAGTCGTACAATTTTAAAGCCACGTATTTATTAAGCTGAACTAGACCTGACAATTTCACAGCAAAACAGCTACAGTATTCCTTCAGTGTGATTCCAAAAAATCGTGTCTCTGTTCTATAGTACGATTCATCAAGCTGAATTATCTGTATTGCAGCCTTTGTGTGGATTTTCCTAATATATACATGCAATGTTTTTTTTTCCAGTTGCTGCATCAGTAACACCCGCATCAGTAATAGACCATGTCCAAGATACATTGACTGCATAATATATTATGCAGAATGTCTGGCAATGGAACGCAAAATTAAGACCGGGGGGGGGTAACTGTAAAATGACAGAGAAGCTGGAGGTTTGGGGGAAGTCGATGAAAACGCAGATAGAAATATTTTCCGTATTCTGTGAAACGCATTAATGAACAAATGGGAGTGGAGCGAGAAATTAAAGGCATTTTCTGGAGCGATTTCCATCTGGAACAGTAGGAAAACTGGGCTGGTATGCTCTGTCCGTGCATGTATTTATAAACTGCAGACAGATGTGAGACGCCGAAACGAAAGACTCCGGCAAGGGAGCAGCTCGACCCCGAAAGTCTGCAGAACTGGCCGAAGCTCCGGGGGGCCGGGATCTCAGGAGGGGGGGGGGCATGTTGATGGGAAGTGACCGGAAAGAAACCCAAAAAAGGCTCCTAGATCAGTGCTTAAAGTGTCCTGAGATCTGCAATTCCAGGAAATTCCAACAGATAAAGGCGGGTTTTTGTTTCGCTTCCTGTTGGTTTCAAACGAAAACTCTGTGAGGCAATAAAAAAAAAGTTTATTAGTAAGAGGGATAAAGCATATCCCTGCATGCGTTTGGCAGAATCCAGTTTGGTGTGGAGGCACTGGGAGATGACACCCGGGATGCCAGTTCACTGCCAGTAAGTCAAATTGTGAAAATTGCCTTAGCCACAAATGTTAGTGTTTTAGTTCAAGTACTTAACTTTAAAATAGATTTTGAGATTTGCAACTTCTGTAAGATTCTAAGAGGTATCAAAAATGTATTTGCATCCTTTAGTTCCTCATTTCTCTCTGGGAACACTGTTGGATCCCTTAACCAGGGGTCAAAGGTGACCGCAGGCCTGCCGCTATGCTAGAGAGGAGGTTTTTTTTCCCAGAAGCCCCCTTCTGAGTCTGATGTACGGACAGTTCCCTATGAAGGCCTGCAGGGAGACATTTGCGTCAGCGGCTCCGCTGGTGCCCTGACACGGACCAAAGGGCGGCGGAATCCACCAGTCGGATTTGTAAACAGGGCCGGGGTGCACAGGAAAGGCAGGGATGGTGCCGTGAGAATCGGGGCCTTTCTGGCGCGTCCTGTTCATGTGACCTTCGTGGTTAAACATTCGGACCCGGAATTGGGTATAACTTTATAGGACCGATCTATATGACACTTAATCATCTGCTTGCTGTGTATACTGTGGGAATGCTAAAAAGACTGGGGATACTGTGACGATCACAGAAGAGGATACCATAATAATGTTTATTTATTTTAAAATCCTTGATAAATTTAAAATGAAAGTGCAACAGAATATTTCTGGGCAAAACAAATTCTGTAAGTAAAGTTCTGTGCTTATCTCTACGCCCTGGGGAGTAAACAGGATGTATTTCCAATGAGGCATCATTCCTTTTTCCATAATTGCAAGGGGCAGCATGGGGGTGCAGTGGGTAGCACTGTTGTATCACACCTCTGGGACCCAGGTTCGAGTCTCCAGCGGGGGTTCTGTGTTTGCTTGTTCTCCCTGCATTTTTGTGGGCTTTCCTCTGGGTTGCCCCCCCCCCCCCCCCCATTCCAAAAACAAGCTGAGGTTAACTGGTATTAGCAAATTGCCTTTAGGTGTGAATGGTGCGTGAGCTTCCCCCCCATGAGGAGTTGGCAGCCTGGGTTGCTGTCGCCCCCACAACCCTGAACATGACATACGGTTATAGAAGATGGATGTTTATTCCATTAAAGCCTAGTGCAGGGAATTACATGGAGGGACACCCTGGACAGGGTACCAGGCCATCACAAGAGCACAGCACTTTACAGAGACTGAATCTCACTGGAGTGTGGGAGAAACCTGAAGGGAACTGTCAGGGGGTGCAAACTCTGTGCAGGAGTGAGATTATAGTGTGCTGGGTGCCACTAGAATGAGACAGTTCTTATAATTAAAAATAAGTATGTACAGTTTAAACAGGACTGGTGTAACTGCCAGTGTTTGATGTGCGTTGAAAATGAAGCCTTTTCTGCTTATTCTGGGGTGATTACATATTTGAAATATCCTCTGAGCATTGGTGGTAATATTTATCGCGTCTTTTCCTCTTGCTTCATTATTACCAGGCAGGGGCCCCGCTAGTCACTTTGGGCCCCATGAAAACACATCATACTGGACCCTCAACCCAGAACAATCCATGTTCCAGATTTTTTAGGGACCCTGTCACTCTGGGGTCCTTGCAATTGTTCCGTCTTCCCTCCTTTTTTTACGCATCCCAGTCTCTAGGTAAGAACTGCCCATCGGACGCAGACCAGCAGACTTACGGACAGGGACACACGTCCTCCCTCCTTCACCTGTTCCCCCCAGCTGCCGATCCCCAGATCTTCCCAAGGTCACGCGAGCACTTATCACTGATTGGCTCTGCAAGTGTTTATGGAAACGGTAACCAGGTGGCAGACCATAGCGTCTGGCCAGATGACCTACAGATGACCGTCACACCAGTTCTGTTTATTGGTTCCCATGACGCCGTGCTCTCATGGGCTTCTTGCACCTGCATCTTCCACCCCCCACACCCCTTTCCTTGTGAGAAAAGGCTCACGTCATGCTTAAGAAGCCGGATACCTGTGTGAAAATGAGTCCCCCCTCGGGAACTGCCAGTGTGACACTTGCTTCACACCTAAACTGCGATCTTTAAAGTATTATGCTGCTTGTAAATCTTGTCCATGGCTGTTTGGAGGTCATCGGTAGATTCCTATAGGGAATTGGTACATAGCTAACTGAACTCCTAAGAGGAATAGCTGAAATGTCAGTATAGGTTTCCTCAAATGAGACAAATGAGCCTTTGCTATATAAGGCAGTATCAAAACAATGTTTATTTATCAAACGTGCAATAGCACAGCAAATAGTTTGTAGCTGGTATGGCTACACTGTCAGAAAAAATTTGTACCATCAGCGGTAAATGTACCTTTTAAGGTATAGAAATTGACTTTGAGGTACATTTTTATACCCTTGCGGGTACATTAATGCTGTTTGTGCCTTGGGGATGTTAATTACCTACAACTAAGGGTACAATTGACAGACCCTTGAGGGTACAGGCCCAGTGATATGCAAAGGTACAAATTGATACTCTTTTTCTGACAGAGTAGGATCCTCGAGGATGGACTTGCCTTTTGATGCATCTACTTGTGTAATGTTCAGGATGTGAGAGATTGCAGCCGGCGATACGCTGTGCTGTCTGTACCGTTCTCTGCGAGGTTCTGCGGTCGTGTGATATATACAGGCGGTGGCCACTTGATGATGTCACTGAAACCTATTTCTGATGAGTTCAGACAAACTGCTCTGTACACCGCTGTCGTGTCACGGCTATTTTGCAGCTTTAAGGCATGCAACTATCAAACAGTCCCATTCTTTGCATACCTGTTACACTCTGTACCTTACTTCAACCCCCATGCCACCTCCCCCCCCCAATTTATTTCTTAATTTTTAAAAATGCTCCAGGGCCTTTTCTTGCAAACAGGTCCTCTGGTGACCTATCGTGCCAGGGCTGAGTCTTGGCAGATACCGAAAGCCTCCCCAGATGTAAGACGTGCCTTGGTACGTACACAAAGTCCTGCCAGAATTGTGGGCGCGTGATTGACAAGTTTACATTTCACTCATCACTCTGGATATCATGCGTACCTCTCTTTGTTTGCCGGCGTGGTTTTCTGTTCCCTCTCGTCTTCTGCTCTGACGTGGGTGAGCCGTGGTTTCTTCTGAAAGCCTGGAGGTGTTATTGTCCTCTGAGCATCAGCAGGTCTCAGTCCCTCGAAAATGTTCTAAAACATGTTACCTTTTGGGCTTTTCTCCAGCGTATCTGCACAGGACATAAGACCTGACAGCATTACATACTTTATCATCCCGTCATTCAGGTTTTTACCCTTTTTTATGCAGGCAGAGTCTTTCATTGTGGGATTCTCCCTGTCAAAAAGAAACACATGATTTAAAACAGAAGTATACAATACAATTTCTCCCACAGTTTTGTTCCTAATAACTTAAATATTTCAGAGTAAGAACAGTCCATGCTATTATCGAATCACTTCCATTTGGCCCGGATTAGTGGTTTTTTTTTTGTTTAAGCGTCATGCAGGCCATTAGAGCCTTCCTACACTTCTGCCCCAGCATGTTCCTCAGCATTCAAAACTACAGAAGCAGCAGAGCATGGGAACTGCATAGGCAACCCTAAGATCACCGCAGAGACCATGTGATCAACCTTCGCAGCCGTGTCCAAAAGTCACATCCGCTGCACTGCAGCACTGCGGATCCCTGCGGCTCTGCCTGCCAGGGTCGGGCCCCAGTGGGCACCTCGTAGCATGATGCCCAGCTGAAATGCAAGGTTGCCCTTAGAGAGAACCTTTCATGGGGGCTCTGCTGCCACGCTGATAGCCAGACCCCGCGCAAATTGCTTCGGTCCACTTTGCAAGAGATTAACAATAAGGAAACAAATTCCTCTCATCACCAGGGACAGAAAACAAAAGGTGGTCCTTGCTTTTAGGCAATCATCTCTGTACCGTTTATATGTATCAAATAGTTTTAGCAGTATGCCTGTCATTGGTGTTGGGAGGTCTACAATTATTACTATATTTAAATGGGAGAATTACAAAACCACACCTATTCAGCAATTCAATCGGTAACTTTACTTAAGGCCATGTTTTTAGTAATTTATAAACACATTCATAACAAATAATGCATTCATAAAGCATTATAAACATGCCTATAAATATTTATCAAAAGTGATAACATGTTATAGCCACGTTTATATAGCCTCCTCTCGTTTGTAAATTTCTTATGTTCTTATGTTCTTATGTTTATTATGCATTATTAATGCTTTATGAAGCTCTCATCTATAATGTATTATAGATACCTTCATAAGGCAGTACAAAGCGCCCTTAATATTTATACCAGCCATTATTTTGCATTATAAAGGTATCTATAGTGCATTATAGATGAGAGCTTCATAAAGTATTCATTATGCATGACTATAATGTGTTATGCCTTTAGATGAGTATTTAAAGCTATGTTTATCATGCTTTATGAGTGCATAATTATTTGTTATGAATGTGTTTATAAATGACTAAAAATATGGCCTTAAGTGAGGGGTTACCATTAAATCTTTAGGCGAAGACTAAAAACAAGTTGCAATTTGGTGTTTATCATGATTTTGTCTGTTCCTGTTTATCCCGTTAAGGATGATTTGCCTAAATAACTCTGACAGACTCCTAGGCTGACATGCTTTAATTATAGCGCCCCCTGGTTTTCTGGTGTCCTGCTGCTTGCATTTCTGCTCTCATTTCAATTCTCCTCCTGCTCCTTCTCCACGGCTCCACACTGCCTTCCAGAACCGGGGCTGCGTCGGCTTTCAGGAGCTGCTTACATTTCGCCATGCTAAATTGCGTAACGCACTTCGGCATATTGACAGTACAGCACAAACGCCCTGGAATGTGTGTACCGGTACACATGTCCGTGAAAAGGAAAAGAAGAACACGGTAGCTCCCTAACAGCAGCATGAGGAGTTTCAGTGATACATTCTTTGTTTTGTTTTTTGATGTCAAGAACACAAAGGGGAACCGGTTTGCCTCGCAGGCCTTGTGGGTTAGAATGTGCTTGTTTGGGCTGAGACACGTTCGGTGTCACATATCAAAACAGCGGTGTGTGTTCCAAACCGGCCGTCCCACTGGGACAGGTCAGAAGCTAACATCACTCACGCCTCTCTTGTTCGGCTATGGGCCCACAATGTACCCCAACGGGAGGATCCCTGAATACACATCTCCCATCTACTAAGAGCACAGAGCCCCTGTAACTCCGCTTAGAGCTCTCTGAACATTAAACCCCATCAGCAGGCCTGATTAAATCTGTTTACTCTATGCTCAAGGCACCAATGTAATATGAGAATACATGCAACGTATTGAATACAGTCAGCCGTTTGACTCAGATTATGAACACAGAATAAGTGTACTGGACTCATATATATAATTCTTCTTTTTCACTTTAAACAATGAGTTTCAAATTAAAATTAATTTGCGATACCTGTCCTGGCTGAAAAAACAGCAAAACATTATTCAGATTCTTGAAAATGCAAAAGTAAACTTGGGGGTAAATAGTTTCAGTCTTATTTCAGGTTTCGCCAAAAGTAATTTTTAAGTGTTTACGTGTCCTGGCCTTTTGCAATACTTCTGTTGCATGCATGTATTTGTTTGTGTTTGTCTGCTTACTATGAATATAATGCCCTTTTTTATACCTTTGCGTGATTCTAAGCGACTTTAGTCATGTAGCACTATTTTAAATGGAATTCAAAGCACTGGTTAAAAAAAATGGAGTCTGGTGTTGATATTTCTGGTTTTGTATTTTTCTCCTTGTAGTGACAGCAGGCACCTCTGCTTAGACAGTCTGCAGGACAGCAGGAGGTACTAAATGCCAAGGTTAAATGCAAACTGACTGCAAACAACAGCATTCCTGATCTAGTGTGAGAACAGGCAGATCAGAGTCGATTCACGAAAGCCGTCGCAGCTTTTGACTGGCGTCTGGCCACTTAGCCGGCGGCGTTTGGTCACATGGGCTCCAGTCATCTGAGTCACGCCTGGGCTCTAGACGCCGGGCGGGATCCCTCCCTCACATCAGGAGAACAGGGATTCCTCGGGAGCTTCATGGTCATTCTTTCCAGCAGGAACGTCCGTCGTTGCGAGGATCACATACCAAGTGACCGGGCCCCCACGGAGGGGGACCGATAAGACGTCTGCGCTCCGTAGTGACAACTGCCCACCTTCCGCTACTACAGCCAAGATGATATTTCTCCAAAGGGCACAATGGCTAAATTCATCCTAGCCGGAGCTGGGAAGCGTAACAAATACATTCTTTCAAGAGTCACGTTCAAAAAAAAAATAAAAAATCGCAAATCTTTGACTGCCATTGCGTCAACAAAAGGACTCTGCTGAATGGCACGTCCCAGAAAGCAAAGCACCAGGGACTTGCTCACGTCTTGTGACTCTGCGTCGGTCACATTGCTTTCATCATCATGAGTGGCCAGTGTGAAAACACCTTTTGTTCGAGGGCTGCACATTTGTTCCCTTTTAAAGAACGTGTCCAACTCAGGACACCAGGGAGGGGGGAGGGAGTTCGGGTACTGAGAGTCCCAACATGGTGGAGCCCTGACCGGTCATTGTGGAGCCAGAAGTGTAAAGTCACTGCCGGACTAGTTTTATGACCCTCGCATTTAAGGGGACCCCGATAAGTCCCGCCCCTGGGAAGCGGGGTAGGCCTCCCCAGCCAGACTCCCCCACCTCATGTATCGCTTTACACAGAGCTGCCATCTGGGTTTGTTTTACCGCGCAGATTCGGGTGTCTCTTTCTGGGAGTCGCGCTTGACTTCTTGACAATGGGCCGGCCTTGTCTGCTTTCTGAATCATCAAAATCACTTTGGATTGTGCGTCCAGGCTTGTAAATCACCTCTCATATAAATCCTCACCGAGAGGCAGCGCGATAAAGGGGGCAGCTAGACTGCATGGTGACCCAGCGTGAACCACAAGATATAGTGGGAGAATGCAGATCTGCGGAGAGACTGGTTGATAACTCATATGCACGACCAGTCAAAGCTTTCTGCATACACTGAGATTTTCTACATTTGCATCTTACTCACTTAACATTTATTAAAAATACACTCATTATTCTTTGTTAACAAATACATTTACAGTATCTTCCTTTAGTATGTTTATTAGAAAGAAAGTGTCATATCTTTGATTCATCATAGTAACCTCCTCTAGCAGTTATAACAGCAGAGAAAATTCGAGGCATTCTTTCTATAAGGGACATTAAATACTGCTCTGTGTCATTGGATGAAACAGTTAACTAGTGCATTTAAAGTTAAAGGACGGCCTAGAATGTGACTATGACATCACCACATTACCAGTTAACAGGATGTCAGACGTGCACTGTTACATACTCTTTCCATGTTATAAAGGAAACTTGTTTTATTTGACATATTTTCATTTATAGTTGTTCACTCAACTTTCCAGTGCTTAACAAAAGAATAAAAAATCTGCAGTTTATGACATGAATGAATAAGTGGTAAAAACCCGTGGTGTGCAAAAGCTTTGACTGGTAGTGTGGTCATTCACGATGGGATCCGCCCCTTTATATTTGTAACAGAATTAAACAGAGACCCTTGCTATCAGCAGGCTGGGCCAATGGGATGGCTCGCCTAGAACTTCCCATACTCCCGGCCTTAGAAACGGCAAAGCATCATGGGAAGACTGCCTTGAGTGTATAGGCCATCCTTACCTCCGGTAAGCACATGTGCGGAGATCATGTGATTCACCTGCTCTTGGGGCAACTGCACAGACTTGTTGGGAACCCAGATGTTGTGTGCTGCAGTCCCCGCGTGCTGGTCATTTGTCTGTCTACGTGTCTGAGTGTGTCCTTGCTTTTGCACGTTCCTGGGTATGTTGACTCCGATACCTGCATAAAGGCAGATCGTCAAATTATCTGGTCTGATCTCTTAATAATCTGCCTCCTCCTAAGCTTGATTTGCTGGACAAAGATGTGCTTACATTACTGGCATTCCACGATTATATCTACCCATCTGTCCTAACGTGACTTTTCGCTTTTGCTCGAATGTAATGTAATGACCTACAGTAGGGGCACAGTTTGCCAGCTCTTGAGTGGAAATTATTGCATACGAAGAGATTTCTGGACAGGTTTTATCCAGGAGAAGTGGAACGAGCACTTGTGCATGCTAGAACAGTCACTGAATGACCTGTGTATGTTTTTTTATGTTATTAAAAATTTTTAATTGTTAGATTGATTTATTTTTATCACGCTCATTTTTTTGTCTATAGCATCCTTTCTTATATAGTTTGTCTTTTGTGGTTCCTAGAACCAATCTGAGTGCATAGTGTTGCTCGATGGTGTATTTATACGAAACGAAGGAAGAAGGGGCGATACAGATTTCTTCCCAGTCCTTGTGGGAGGCGGGATCTGATGCTCAGGATATTGGAATCTATCAAGCTGCAGTCAAGCCTCCCCATCAAAAGCCGAGAAAGACCACAGTGAGGTTAGGGAACCAGACTGTCCTCCTTTTAAGTTGTTTAGCTGTTGCTTTTATGCAGATTTTATTCCCCACATACAGCACAAGCCAGCCCCCATCAGATTAGTTGCCTGAACCCTTTACCGCTATTCTGCCCATATGTGTTGGGAAAGCGTACCCAGAAAGAGCCAAACCGGCAAAGGCCAAGATACCCAAGAACTGCCTTGCATCCCTCATGAAGCAGAAGTCAAAGAAACAGCATCTGACTCATTCTTTCCCTCCGTCTTCTCATCCGTACTTAACCGTTTGTTGAAGGAACTGTGGCACCCCCTCTGTGCTCAGTGGTATTTGGCCGGTTTCTCAATGGTGCCCACGTACATTTCTGGAATTGGCTACTTTTGGGTGGGAGACTCAAATACTCTTTATTTTGTTACCGATGGGCAGACTGAAGCCAACACTCGAGTTCATTTTACTCTGCCTGGGCCTGTGTAGGATAATGGATGATATGGAGGAGATGGTCATAGAAGGGCCCAGATGGGATTTTCAGAAACAGAAGACGCAACAGTTTCTTCTTTAAGATTTTATTGTCCCAGCGCTTTTATTACAATACCGTCAGCTGAACTGGGGCGCTGCAAAAAGGGTGAAATGGGAATCTTTAGCAGCCACAGCTAAGATGGGATCGCATCCTTGCATTTATGAAGAAAAGAAAGAAGAAGTGAGGCAGAATATGGGGTGGGGGTGGGGGGGTCATCAAATCAGCTCTCCGCAGAAAATACTTAAAAGTTACCAAATAACATTTAAGGGACTTAAGGTTGAACAAAGAGCTGCTAGTTCAGTTTGTAAACAACGCTTACTGAATCGCTTCTGTAAAAACTGAACTGAAACGAGGAAGATAAATCGGTATAACTGGACGCTATGCAAGGCACCTGTTTCCATAGCAGTCGATGCAAGTGCGTCTGCAGCACTTTCAAGCTAGCAGACCGTGTTGAACACTGTGTAAAATTCCACAGCTACTAGTCAAGCCTGAGGTGCATTACCAGCCAATGAGATAACAAAGCTTCCAGTATAAACAGAGCAAGTATGAAACTGGAGGAAGTGCTGTTGATAGACTAGGGCGAGCTTTGTTGGATACTCCTCTGGAAAGAGCAAGCAAGAAGGGCCTAGAATGGTCACTTCTCCCCAGTAGCTGTTCCAGAAAAGTGCCTGAGTTCCTGTTGAACTGTGAACTGGTTTCAGATTAACCAAATCTGAAATGAAAGTGCTAACGTTACAGACAATACTGAGGATAAACTTTCCCAGTGTGAACATTGCAGGCTGCCGTGCAAGGAATGCTGGGAATCCTATCCAGAGGGCAGGAATCCTTTTGGACCTAGATTGAGGGTAGAGCCACTAACTGAAGTTAGCTATGAAGAGTTTGGGATGTGCGTGAACATTTTACTGAGCCTTTTTGATGTCCTGTCATGTCGTAAAGTCTGGGTCAATTATGGGCTGGGATCTCTGCCTCCACCACATCATCAAAATTCATGGTCTCCAGAACCTTCCACCCCCATACCCTCTGCAGTACAACTGGCAACAGCAAATAACATTTCCAGTCTCTGCTGTCAGGCATTGAAATAAGCCAGATAATTGGTTTATAGAGAATACTTGAAACAGTACTGAGCATTGTGATATGCTATTCTGATAAAATATTGAAATACAGTAACCCGAGTGTAACAGCTAATGGTTTCGAAATCCTGCCATGTTTTTGGAAAATAAGGAGCAGCCATATGCTATATGCTAACTTTTGCTAGCACAGTCTGTGAGAGCCGTGTTATGTTAGCATCAAACAACAGTGTAATTTATTCACTTATTATATATCAGTTTGGTCACGCTTTCAGCCCTACTAATGAGGAGTAGTAAGTAAGGAAGGCTGCTGTTAAAAACGTCAGTCTGCCTCCAGCCCACTTCAGATGCAATAAAATGATTGGCCCTGCTGCAGGTCACATGTTTGTTTTTTCCCGTGGGCCTCCATATTCCATGTGAGACTGCGGAAAAAAACAGTCGGACGGTTAAATGGTTGCCGGAATTCCTCGGCTCCCCAAATAGCAGCAAGATAAAGGAAGCGTCGGGACGCGTTTCTCAATTTACAAGGAATCCCCCCCCCCCCCCACACACACACACAGGAGCATAGCTGAGTGGCTCCATCTGCTCTGTCCTGCACGTTTCTCTGGCATTTCCGCAGGCAGAGTGTTCCACTGTCAAGGCGGACTCAGCGCGGCGTTACTATCATCTGAGTCAGATGCTCTCGGAAAAGCCCCCCCCCCCCCCAAAACCATCCTTTCAGCTTTTCCTCTCCTCTCCTCTGGATTCCAGGTTCCACTCCTATCCAACTCCAACACAAAAATGCCAACCCCCCTCCAATGAATACTGTCACACCAGCAGTTTCTTCTCCGATGAAACTGGGACTGACATCTTGACCAGCCAAGCGTTGCACTCATTTCATTCCCACATCCCCCTCCATTTGTTTTCAGTGAGTGTCCCTTTCTTCCTGAATATTTGATCCAAAAACTCAGTGAATAAATGAGGAGAATAAGTAAGACTTTATATGAATGCCGTGTCTTTAAGAATCTATGAACCCATTCATAACACATTATAATGCACTCATAAGGCATTATAAACATGGCTATAAACATTTAGAAAAAGGCATGACACATTATAGCCATGTTTATTACGTATTATGAATGCTTTATGATACATGATGCTTTATGAATCATAATGCAGTACAAAGCATATTTAATTTTTATACAGACCATTATAATGCATTATGAAGGTATGAGAACTTCATTGTAGCTTATAAAGTATTAAAATCAGCTCTATAATGCCTTATGACTGACAATAGAAGTTGCTGTAATGCTTTATTAATTCCTATACTGGCCATTATAATTCATGATGAAGGTGTTATAATGCACTACATATGACAGCTCTATGTAAAGTGTTACAGTAAGTTTTTCGAATCACTTTCAGTGATGAATTTAGGACACCGATAGTCACTTAACTCCCAGAATTTAATTACTCAGCATGTGTATACGTTTAAAAATAATTGATGGTTCTATTTAAATGACGATGCCTGTCTGTTTATGGTAAATGCCTTTACTCACCTCAGCAAAGTCAATTCAGGGGAAAGAAAATTTACACAACAGAAGTTGGGTTTTTTTTTTGCTTATGTCGCGGCCGTCGCTTACAGCCTAAGTGATGAGCACCATAGGATGTAGAAACCGCATCTGCCACGTTTCATCTGCCGCTTGACTTTGCGTCTTAACCCCTCGTTGTCTGGAGTTCTGAGAAGAAAATGAACACCAACCACCTGTCTGGAGAATAGATGTGTGCTGAGAACGGTGGAGAAAGTAAAGCTGGCTTTGGCCGTTTCCAAGTCTATGGACCGTGACCTTAGATCTGAGCTATGGGTAACAGTGAAGCTCCAGCTGAACTTACACCTCCTTCTGGTAAACTGCGCCGCTCATCTATAACCAGATCAGGTTGTGTCCCCATTTGCCTCTCCGTCCTCCTTCAAACACGCTGTTTCTGCTATCAGCAGTCGCCCCTCATTTAACGCCCGACGTTTACTTTATTGGACGCGTGCTACTTGAGTTTGATCATCATTAAACTTGGCGGCTGGCTATTATTTCTCAGACAGTGGAAAGCGAGGAATCTGCGGGCTAAACGACGGCAAACATTGGTCACATTATAGATATGTGGTAGTAGGTGTTAGCTTTGGCTAACATCCAGGCGCGAGAGATGTAAGTAATTAGCAGAGAGTACACCCTGGAGCCGACCAACAAACGATGGCCTGTTTTGGCTCACAGAAAGGAAAGCAGAGCAGTGTCGTACTCGTGAAAGTTCTGCTAAGGGGTTGAGGGTTTGGGGGTGCCGGGGGGGGGGTTGATCACGTGAGGTCTTTCAATGGAAAACTTAACGGGGCCTTAAAATGGGGGAAAACTGCACCTTTGGGAGAAAAAACAAAACATCAGTCAAGGCAGAAACACAAGACGCGGTCCTTGTGCTTGAAAACGTGTGCTTCTGGCCCCCGAATGCACCTTCAAAGCAAAGGCATGAATCGGACCTACTGTGGAAACGCGAGCAAAATTTATTGGCTCGTCAAGTGATGTCTGCACACGCTGAAAGGCCTCCACAATAATCCCAGGAACAACTGTGCAATTTAAGATTAAATACTATGTTTTCTCAAAGTATGGAAGTGACAATATATCATTTTATATCAGTTTCACTTGACTATGCATGATGATAAATAACCCAACTTCATTCTTTGGGTAAAAACAGAAGGTTAAACTGATGAAAAACTTATGATCACTGTCTAGGCCAAAGAGAATGTTTTCTTTTGGGCAAGGGGGCAGTAGGGTCTACACAGAGGAACAATTCTTTTTTTGACACCGCTGGGAGTGCTGTTTAATAAAGGCCTGTAATGTCCAGCCCAGAACATTATCCCCTTTTTTACAGATTATCCTCAAGTACCCTTCAACCAAAACCATAGCAGTTTTTACTGCTTTGAGCTTCCATTCTCCCTTAAGAACACAAACGTCCAGGCAGACATGTTCCAAACATTTTCACACCGAAATAAAAGCACATTCTTCTGATTTTATCTCCTGATGCAGCTCTTTTCTCCAGCTAGCCGAGCGTGCAAACCTTTCATCCAGGTAAATGCATTGCTCAACTTCTTGTTGCTTTGGTGCCTGGTTGAAGAGAACCAATCAGAATTTGCCATTTAAAGGGCACGGTATGAATTTTTCATGCTCTGCGGTATGACGTCAGCATTGGACGCCTCTGAAGATGCTTGTCATGGTACGTTGGCCCCAAGCATGACGCCTGACCCATTGTGAGCCTGGGAAATGATGGACATGCCGTGGTAATTTATTACCTCTTGGAGTTACGGTTATTTGTCCTGTTTTTGAAGCACAATGGGCACCTGGCGAGGATGGAGTGGCAGGTGGAGACCGTCTGCCGGCTACGTGACGCGACGGGAGCGTCAAGGACACACAGAACGAGTCGGCATTAGCCACCTACAAAGGTTCCCATGAGTCAACATGTGAGATGGGAGAGTGTGAGGACAGCATTCTGTCTGATGACATGAAACTGATATCCCATGATGCACCATCCACATGTATAAGCTTCCTATACAAAGACTCATTAACTGGTTGCACGGACACAAGAAAGTATATGAAAAGAGGTTTAGCAATGATGGTTTACTTTATAGAGGCCAAACTCCTAACCGGAGCACCAGATTGTAACTAGTATTAGTAGTATGCCATAACAACACTCATAGTAATCGTAACCTGTGTTGGGGTAGTTACAAAAGTAATCCATTACAGACAGAGGGGGAAAGTTCAGGGCCAGAAGGTAGAAATCCAGACCAAGGTTTTGTTTCAACCAACCAGTTGAGTATAAAGCATCACAGTCACAGAGTATGCAACTGTTTGGTTGAAACAAAACCTTGGTCTGGATTTCTACCTTCTGGACCTGAACTTTCCCCCTCTGTCTTTAATGGGTCACTTTTGTGAGTAACTGGAGGAAGTCAAGTGCCAAATTATTACTGAAATTGATAATTAGTATGTCAGTGAAAGAATAGATGTACAGTAGCACTCAAAATATAATTCTTCTGAACAAAGATATTACAGCTGAATTAATTTCTGGGCAATGCTGTTGACCAGCACATGGGGGGGATCAGGATTTTGCGACTGTCTAAGGCGCAGAATCTCAATTCAAAAACGGAAGCCTGCAAAAATAACCTTTTCTTCCTACGAACTATAAACACTGTACACAGATGTCCACTGATAATTTCATCCACACACACGGTCTAGACTGCTGTTGTGAGCAGCTGTTTTGCAAAAAAAGGACAAGAAGGAGTCAGTCTGCTCTTGGACGCAATGCCTCCTGAGGGTTGGTCTTTCTTCCAGGTTACTGGATGTGGGGAAAAAAGAAGAAGAAACCAAATTGTACCAATCATGGAAAATGAGGAACAGGTGGAATTAATCAACCCGCTAAACCTAACTACCTGATTTTCAGTCGTATGCTCCCCATCACGCCACAGTGAAGAATCCCTAATATAGTCATTTTATGTAATATAGTCAATATAGTGCTGCAAGGCCCAAAGACGTGTCTCTATTCCCTTACAAGGGGATGAAGCGGTGGATCACACTTAGGCTTATGTTTTCTTGTATAATGAATAAAATACATCAGCTGTTTTGGATAAAACTGTCCGCAAAGAAAGTCAAGAACGCACTATAGAAAGCACCCCTGTGGCAACACTGCATAAACCCTTACAATTCATCCTACAGCGAAGGTGGGGACTATAGCAGTTGACCAAAGACTGTATGCCAGTGTCCATTTCAACTGCATCTCGTTACACTGCTGCAAGTCACAAGGTTTGGAGAAGAAACACTTAAGGGCTTCATAACAAAAACAAAAGATGCTCCAGATCGTGGGGAGAAAGGCATATCTGTTCTGCGGAACCCCATTTATGTATAAGAAGTTTTTGAAGGACCCACGCGAGCCTCTGTAGGTAGGAACAGCACATGTCACATGTTTGTGGATGTGCTCTTTCCCTTACAGCTATAGCTGCAAGAGTAGGTCAGACAATTTCTGGCATAATTCAGAGAACAGTATTCAATGGCCTACTGTCAACAAATCACCCGAATGGGCTGTTTTATGTCACCAAGCTAAAATCAAATTAGCCACAGGCTAAATTCTGTTCTGTTATGTTAATGTAGGCGTACTTGTTACCATGGCCAAATTACAAATTAAATTTTATTTGTTGCTGATCAGTTACCTCATTCCCCTCCATCAGAGTCCTGCCCGGGTTGGGGTACCTGCAGGTACCTCACGGGTGACCCCCGAATTTTGACGTAACGGGTGAAAAATATCGTACTATTTAGTTTGCAGGTACTGGTGCCGCTGGAAATCAGTAGGCCACAGGTGGACCGCGGGTCTAAATGGCAATGCTTATTTTAAAAATGTAATTTTTGAAAATGTAAAAAAAAAAAATTATTTACACAGGGGTAGGCCTGCACTTCAAATTCATAATAAACACTTTTTAAAAACATGTCGGCGATTCCCACAGATGTCTTCTTTTCTTGAAATCACATCAGGGGTTCTGATTCGTGTGTAGTTCGGATCTCGGAATTGGATGACAGGCCGGACGCGGACTTAAGCATTGGGGGTGTGGGTGGGTGCGAATTTACAAAACCGGACCCTTGCTGGACTGTGCTGTCCAATGCCCAGTCCCAGATAACTGGTTAGACGATGGTCGGATAGTTTTTGCTTGCCAAACAAGCAAGGACACACACTTAGCATGAAGGCACTAACTACGGGAATTAATAATACATTTCATGGCACAAGAATTGGTTAGTAACTGTCATGTGTCAAGGCTGAAAACGAAGATGGCTGATTACCAGGCAGGGGTCCCCATTTTACCAGCTTGGAATGCACTCAGGGGTTACGGGCGAAAGTCTTCTGTTTATGCAAGCTGAACTCTTAAAACCAAAACTTACTGGTATGTGTGTGAAGCCCCTTAAGGGGCTTGCCTGACCCCCTACTAATGTGACCTGTCTGAACCCTGATAGCGCTCCGATACACCAGCAGTGGGAGGCCTCGACGTGGAACACTCTCAGGCTTAAGGTAACAATTTTATGATGTGCAACAATGTTATGTAATTAGCTGCTTAGTTAAACAGTGATTTCAGGATGCCGGAATGTCTGTATTCAGTGTTTACAGCTGCAGAAACTAGCACTCGGGGATATTTTTTAAACAATTCAGATGCAAATAATTAAATTCAATTCTCTGGTGTGTATCTGAATCTACTCCAGTACCAATACACCAAAACAATATTTATTTTCACAAGCCCTCGAAATTAATTCAGATGAATGGCCATTATGTATTTTTTTTCTTGGGTTTCCAATGTAAATTTTCTGCCTGGTTTTTTAAACCATGCGTTGGGTATTTTTAGTGAAGGAAATTTTGGCTAGGATGGGTGGAATGCAGTAAAAAGGGTGTTCATTTTAGGTTAATTTCTCTAGTTCTCAGAATACCGGATAATTATCCCTCCTCCCCAGATTCCTTGCATGTGGATGTTCCGTTGGAAGTTGGAGTTCGTGTTAAAGAGATGCCTCAGTACATGTTGCTCTCCCAGGGTGCCTCTTGTAAATAGGGTCGTGACCCTTAGATTTTATTGCCATTAGCCTCTCATCTGAGTATGAAACGTCTCGTTTGTTTGGGGTCATCCCCACTGGCGCAGAGGAACGAGTCCAGTATGTGGCACATACGTTATGACCTCATCGAGTCCCAGTGCCTAGGTGATACGTTCCCCTGGAATTAGGTTTACAATCCCTTGTTTACTCACAGCAAACATCAAAATCTTAATGGCTGCTTGAATTTCTCAGAGGATCTCCAGGTTTGTGCCCCCACACAGATTAACTGATGCCTTTTTAGTCCGTTGCAATCTGTTACTGGTAGATAACTGTTCAGTTTGATTTGAGTCTTGTAGATTATATCTCAAGGTGCCTGATGTCTTCATTACCCCATCATTAACAATTAGGGCTCCACTGGGCAGGAATTGGCATGTTTAACGTAACACATACCTGTGATAGGGTGAATGGGTTACATTGTCATGTAATTGTTTAATGGCGCAATGGGATTTATGTACAATAAAAAAAAATGACTATAATTGACGATAATTATAAAGATAAAGCATCATTAATACCTACAAGTCACAGATCTAGATCACAGAACAATTTAATGCTGAAAATTTTGTAAAAACTAATTAACACCACTACTGAACCCAAAACCGGATTAACAGATTTACAGGATATCATTCTCAGATCTGAGTTGGGATGTGTCTATGAATCTGGTGCTGGTTTTGTAGCCGCCTGAGGTAGCCTGGTGTCCCATCTAGGACATAACCTCCTATTTTTAGCAGGCTAGGCTCAAGGTCACTGTGTCTCTTCCTGGGTTAGTTATTAAAAATTAACACAACCTCCCAAACACACCTGGATATCTCAGAAAGGAAGGAGAGCCAGTTGAATGTACTGTAACCTTCATCTGCAACACAGAGAAAACCTCGTTTCGTTCACGGACGGATCAACAATACAAACCCCTAACTCCAATGATGTAGGCCTACCTATTCTGTGGAATTATAATGTCTTTAGCAATTGATGCCATTTTGCAATCAATAAAGACAGAAAACGTAGTGTTTACCGTAGCACATCCCTGTGGTATATGGCAATGGGATACATTGTTATCATTCGTTTGACAGAAAAGCGACTCACGACTCGCGTTTTTGTCGGAAATGATGATCGTGCCGTTGTAACACCTCCTTGCCCTGATTGCAGTCTCTGCATATGGAGCAATTATAGTGAATTAGGGTGACTCCTCCCCTCAGCGTGTCATCTAGTCTCTTACTCGTGGCGTCATTAAAAAGGACTGGTTCGGCCAAGTGGCTTTTGTGTTTGCAAAGTGCGCTTCTCTCAAACCGACTTTTGCCACTTCAAACAGGAGCGTTTCTTTTCCAGATCGCAGTTCTGCTGCAGAGTTTTAATACTAACCTTTGTTTCGTTTTAAGTTTTTTTCCATATCTGACTTTCTCCGAAGTTCGGTTCGTAATAATACTTTGCGAGTTAACCTCATTTATAAAGACCGCTGCTTAACGGTTATAGTTAAGTTTTTTTCACTGTTAACTATAGTATATATTACTTGTTTCTTTTTTTTGGTGTTGATCTGGATTTATTTTAGATCTTCTGCGTGTTTTCTTGCACATTCATTGTCTGGTTATGAACGAGACTTGAATGGTTTGACAGCGAAAGCCTCTCATATAGGGAAAGATCTTACTGTTTTCCCTGTTGACGGACTGAAATCCAACTTCAATGATGATGAACAAGAGTGGAATGGTGTCTAAAATCCAGACACGAATAAGGACTGAGCCTTTCAAAAACTATTATGACCTGGTCGGAAGAGAACTGGGCAGGTAAGTTCCGTGTCGATTTAAATTCTTTGCTATGGATTTTAAAACGCTTTAGTTCATACTACAGATGCACGCAATATCAACGCCGGTACGAGCCCCAAAATGAAGCTCGGCAGAGAAAGGGGATTGCAGTATAGATGTGCTCGGCTGTACTCAAGTACTCTAAACGTGAGAAACCCCGTTCTTTCAAATAAATACTTTTGCGATACTTGTCGTGGATGAATATCGTGCTTGACTGCATCTGTAACACGCATGACTGCATCGCCATGGTCTATTCGAACTAATTCCGAAGGTGTGTTTGCAGGCGCTTGCGGTGAATTTGTTCATGTGTTAGTTATTTAAAAAAATGTGATTTGAATATGCAAGAGTGCATGACTTATGCGAGCAAATACTTCCATCCAGCGTCCTAATTAGTTCATGTGATGTTACTAACTAGCGGTACATACTTAAGTTCACCTGTTGCTGTTGTCTTGTGTTTTTAAGTTTTTTTTTTTTTCTATTATTGTTTTGAGTTGTATTTGTCACCAGCAAACACTGTACATGTGTGTCGTGATGTGGTTTTTTTCCGTCTGCTCCCTGGATCCTGCTCAAAGAGGAAAGACTAATACCGAGAAAGATAATGTAATAAATAAGTTAAAAGAACAGTAAGGAATAGTACATAAGACGGTAAAATATAAAAGCTGTAATATAAATTATGTCCGAAAGCCGTGAAAGGAAGAATGTTTAAAATAGCCTTCGCGTTTAAGTCTGTAGATTGATATCTGAACGAAATAACTTGTGTAATCCCAGAAGCTGAATGAAAGATCAAGAGAATGTCTCTAATGGAATGACTTGTTTTGAGTTTAGATATGCAATCTGTGAACGCCAGTTTTGCACGCAAATAACCCAGATGAAAGTAGTGGGTATTCGTAGCACAGCCTATGGTGTTAAGACTATTTCCAGAAGCACAGATTAACATCTGGGCAAAAAAAACAAGTACTTTTGCACAAAACAACAAAGTATATGTCCAATAACGACAAGTAGTCAGTGAGCCGGTATAACTTTCATCTGTTTTTCTTTAATCGGTGGGGCTTTCATTCCTATAAGGAGAACAAACGTGAGCTGTGATTAAAATGGTTTAAAATTCATTGGTGCTTTGAGTAGGTTATGCGAGTCATCTGTGAGCTAAAATGGTTACGGCGTGTCTTTGGACTGTGTGAACTATGATTGCGTGCATTTTTAGCACGGGGTCAGTTTTTATCGCGCTTTTCACTCATCATAATGTCCAGTTTTTTTTTCTTCTCCTACCTGCCACTTTAATCTTAGTCGGTACGTCCCCCCCCCATACACCGAAAAGCAAAGTGTCCAGTGCACAGGTTGCAAGCCTAATTAAGCTCACCCTTTCTCTCCAGCCCACAGTACGAACTTTTGAGGCTGGCAGACCCCATATACAGGAAGGTCTGTTTATTTTTCTGGGATACTGTGGCTTGTAGTATTGCTATAGTCCCTCTGCCAAGTTTGAGTTTTTTTTTTTATCGCTGTTTAATGTGCTGATTTACTTGTTAGCCAAGGGCGGTCTCTTTATTACCCTTATTAACAACTCGCATGCTCACAAATATCCTTAGTGCTGTTTGCACGTTTTCTTCTGCCAGCCTTTGGGGGTTAAAGCGGAGGAAGTCGCGCGCTGCTTGGTGGCAGCAGAGATCTCCTTAAACACCGTGGGATGTCACAGGCGTCAAACCAAAAGCTCGTAGCTGAGCGAAGTCAGCATGTCTCTCCATTCGCCACCCAGGGCCCTGCAACCTAGACCATCCTTAAAATCATTAATCTCCTTAATCGCAGGAAAGTTAGCAGTGCAGAACACGTGACGCGTGTCAGTAAAGGGTTGACGTCCACTAGGATACCCCAACTCTAGATTTCTGGTTGTTTTCCCGTCCTTTTTCTGTGACATATTGCCTTTTTCCTTAATTTTTGAGGTCTGTTATTCAGCTCACAAGGCACTTTGTCTGGAGGGCTGTGCCAAATGTTCCAAGCCTGAATTCAGCATCCGTCTTACCATCCATCTTAATAGTTAGAACTGTGGCACTTGAAGCTTTGGGTAGGTGAGAAATTGCCCCTTTGGTTGAGTTTTTGAGGCTCTCTAGGAACTTGTGTAAAACCAGTTCTTCTTCCACTGCAAAACAAGAAACTTAATTTGGGCATATTGGGTCATATGTTTTCTAATTGGGTTATTATAAATGAGACTGGCGTCAATATAAAATTTATCGCCTACACATTCTGGGTAATTCCTTGTAAACTGAGATGTGCGTGTGTTCTTTTCTTTTTTAACTGGGTATGTGTAACTTTAACCATTAGCAATAAGCAGGGCAGGAAATGTTGGTTAGCGTGAAATAGGATGCCGGTGGCTGTCTTTGCGTCAGTGATGAGTCAGCCGTAATGAGAAAAGGCTGAGAGAGCAAGATGCCACAGGAAAACCAAACTGTTACATTATCAAGGCCTTATCCCCTGTCAGCTCTCACTCATCCGCATTTCAGTCACGGCGAAATGACTAGAAACGCTTATTCCTTCCTGAATGCAAACTTCCCTTTATGGCTGTTTGTTGAAAGCGCAGCATTATGACACCAGCGATGAGGCAAACCGATATGCAAGATTTGCAAGAGTCAGCTGTGGAGGTAATTTGCAAAAAGGTGTTTGAGGTGTTTTCTTTTTTTAAACCTGTACCTGTACGTTGGAGCCGTTGTGGCCATTGTGCTGGCACCTCTGTGTTGGATGAATTCTCTTTAAAATGGGCTGAGGAATCGTGGCTGCAGTTCTCATCAGCTTTCTCAGCCACTATTAGTGTTTTGAGAAGAGGGAAAAAAAAAATATTTCAAAATGAATAACTAATGAGTAGAGAATCTGTATGTCACTTCAGGAGTCCTTCCAGTTTTACCTTCTGTCATCACCTCTGAACTACTCCCGTCTGTTAGTCACTGTTTTATTGGTTCCCAGCTATGTTCTTCCACTGAACCTGAAACGGCGTAATTAACTGGCAAGACTTTAATCATTTATGCCTTGTCTTTAACAGGGTGTCACTCCGTTCTGACAAAGCCCTTCCTTTATCACCGTGGCTCAGTCACTGCTGCACTTTCGAATCTGTGTACGGAATGTGTATTTTATAAGTAAAGCACACTGGAGCTCCCTAGAATATGCAGATCTTGCATATATTTTAGGCTGTAGCACAACCCAAAAAAAAACCCCACACTGTTTCAAGTACAGCCAGGATGATGGGATTCACTCCGGTTTTTTTCCTCCTGGGGACGTCATTAAAATGCTGTAATTTTGATTAAAAGACTACATTTAATATGGAATTCTTGTGACCGCGCTTTGTTTTTGATGAAAAGCTTCTGATAAATTGGTGCAAGGAGAGCAGAAGAACTAAGATTGTGTAGGTTAGGTGGTGATCTTGAGAAGCAGTTGGGTCTCCTTGCCAAAACACCCAGTGATTTTTTTTTTATTATTATTTATTTTTTTAATTATTTTATTTATCTTAATTTATTTTTAACGCATCACTTCCAGATTTTTCTATGCAAGATTTTCTTGGGAAAATCCTCATCTTCCCTACAGTCACATGCCTTAATAGGATTGAGTCATGTCCATATTAGTGAAAAACTAAGGTGAATGGAATGAAGATGTAAGGATTTGAGGTGTCTGCCCAGCAGGGCAGCCCTTGGTCGTTCGAGGTGGGTTGGCTTGGAGGGTATCCATGTAGAGGAACTTGTCCGGTCCTGACTGTGCTGGGCTGGGTGGTCTGGGAGCAGGGGCAGCCTAGTCTCCCAATGAGACTGCGTATGTGAGCGAGCTTTTGTATGGATGAATGGAGGGGGCACGGTCCGGACAAAGGCCTGGGAAGAGGCGTTAGGAATTCCGTTTGTCCCGTTTCTGCAGCTGCAAGAAGGGGAAGTGGACAAGTGGCCTTTATCACCCTAAGCTGGTGCCAGACGGCTCTCCTACAGTGGCCACATTCTGAATGTCTGATTTTTCCCTCCCACTTTCTCGTCTGTGCTGACAATGGCAACAGATTAGTCTTCAAAACGGGACAATTTAATGGTTTTAACGCCTCGCTTTTGTGAGGGATTCTATGGGAAGCACAACTTGCTAAACCTGCTGGAGTGAAACGGTTACGGATCCGGAATATGTATTCACGTTTCTCCCGAGGCCATGGCGTCGGACTCGGCCCTGCGCGAGATGTTGCGGCTGTCAGGAGTATCGCTCAGGATCGGCTCTTCGGGTTCCGCTCTCGCTGACGGCTCCCGAAGCCACATCCTAAATGACTCCGCGTTTCGCTTGGTTGAAACGGAGGCCCCCTGAAATATCATCCGCAGCGTAGTTTGTCTGACCTGCATGTGACCTCATCTATACCCCCTCACTCAATCTCCTAGTGATTTAATTTCCCTCATCGGGTTCACTTGCCCTGGCATGAGCATGCAGTCTTTCCAGAGGTGTAACCACAGTGCTGGTTATAAGTATTCTTGCTTCATTTTAAGGATTAAAAAAAAAAAAAAAACTGTGCATCTATTCTAAGAATCTTACCAGTTGCATTACATGTGTGAACAGGCTGTATTGAAAACATTACAATAATGAATTTTAAGGATCCGAAAATGGGTTTTTATGGCTGACAAATAGATGCGTGTGTAAACTGTGGCTCGACTTCATCTCTCCGCTGCAGGGGCAAGTTTGCAGTGGTGAAGAAGTGTGTAGAGAAGTCTACGGGAAAGGAACACGCGGCAAAGTTCCTGCGGAAGAGACGGAAGGGGCAGGACTGTCGCATGGACATCATCAACGAGATCGCCGTGCTGGAGTCGGCCGCGGCGAACCCATTCGTAGTGTCCCTGCATGAGGTGTATGAGACCACGTCGGAGATTGTCCTGGTGCTCGAATGGTAAGGGTTTCTCAGTTGACTCTCACTGTAACTTCACTGAAGTCACATGATCACAACAATGAGTATAACTTCCAGGTAAATGGATCAGATAGTATTTTTTTCTCTGCTCCATGTTATCTTATCTACATAGCATGAAGGTATTGATTAATCTCGTAATCTAAGCCTTCCTGAAACAGTGGCCTGCTAGGCTTCTGAGAAGCTGGGGGCCTTTTCCTTTTTCTGCTGGCAGGATGAGGGCTGACCTGTCGATGAGCAAAAGGTCACTGATTTGAGAATCTGTCACTTGCTGACTGTGGTGCCCGAGGTTGCGACCCACCTGTCACTCATTATTGTCACTAAGACATCTGCCGGTGGCTTTAAGGAGTTTAGTCTCTACCTCGGTTGTAGGGTCCGGGGAGCAAAGCCATCTTCTGTAGCGTTTGGTTGCTTTAGGCTAAGGCTGCTGTGAGCTGGCGGCCAAAGCAGCATCTAATTCTACTGATTAGAGGCTGTGGATGATCTGTGGAGACATAGATGGTAATTCAGCTCTGAAGAGACTTGTCATTGTCCTGGCAGAGGTGATCTTCTGGAGCATGCCTTCAGCAACAGAGGGATTGGTCAAAACCTGGCTCGCGTGAATTAAAGATGCTGTCATCTGTTCTCATGAGAATAGTGTCTTTGATCCAGAATATGTGTGTTTGTGCTGGTGGGGGCCGGCTGCTGTGAAACGGTGACAAATGTTGCCATACTTCCATTCTGAGGCCATGCACTTGTGCTTTCAGTGCAATAAGCCACGTTGCACTTTCTAAAATCAGTGTTTACTGACCTCACTGCAGACTTTTGGCAAGCCAGAAATTGGGAGAGTGTGCAGTTTACTTTGGTTTCACTTGCAAGCTTTGATGTCGAGAGCATTCAGAAGTAGGACAGGGAGACGCATGCATGCACACACACACAGGTTTGTAATTATATCTTTGTGGGGACTGTCCATTCCTTTCTATGGGCAAAACCCTAATTCCAACAATAGCAACCTAAACCCCTACCCAGCCCTAACCTTAACCAGAAGTAACCAAACAAAATAAGAGACTTTTGGCATTTTTAGTTGTTTTTTTTTTGTTTGAAGTCACAGATTTTTATAAAATCGATGTTATCCTTGTGGGGACTGAAACAATGTCCCCACATAGTAAAATGGTGCAGGCTTTTATCACATTGTGGGGACCAGATTTCCTCACAATGTAATAATTATTTTTATACATTTTAACAGAAGTGTGTGTGTGTGTGTGTGTGTGTGTGTGTGTGTGTGTGTGTGTGCGTGTGTGCGCGCGTGTGTGTGCGCGCGCACACAAACAGACATTTGTTAATCTGTAAGGCACAAGAACACAAGAAATAAAAGGATGAGGGCTTTAAAGCCATGGAGTTTCTATCATACGGTTACACTGGTTGAACCTGAACCCTGTGTAATTGGCTGAAAGGGTGGAGGCAGATCGATACCAAGCCCTACATGGGCAGGAGGTGTGGAGGCTGCATGTAGGGCTTACTGTATGTATGGTGGTGCTTATGTATATTTCTGTTTATGTTTTTTTGTGCTTCTCCTGTCTCATGGTGAAACTGGCAGGCAGACAGAGATGGAGGATCAAGAACTGGGGCCTCTCCCAGTGTACATCGCCTACATTTACCTCACTATGCTTAACTCTGATGTCCAGAAGTAGAACCCATGTTCATCTTTTCCATAGTCGTATACAACATCCTGGAGACTAAAACATACTTCTACCGGCACTTAAGTCCAGCCTAGCTATCTTTACTGCTGCACTGTGGTATATAGCGTAGTTGTGCATGTGCCGTATGATCAAGCAGTCTCTGTCTTGCAATGGTTTGTAGATGAAATCACATTGTTATTCCTATTAAATACTAAATGATCCTAGAAGAAGTCTTTCCTTTCAGCGTTCCAATGTGAAATAACAGTAAAATTGATTTGAAATGAAGTGTGTAGTTGTAAAGCGTGAGTGCCACGCATGTTTGCTGATCCGTTGGGTCATGTAATGAATTTCTTGGTTGAGAGAAGCAACCCCCCCCCAAACTCCTGCTTTCAATAACGGCTCCTTTTGTCAAAACATGCGTCGAGACAACGCCAAGGTTTATTTTTACCTTCCCTTCCGCTCGTGCCAGCCAGGCTGCCAAACGGCGCTTGGCACCGCGGTCCGCAGGGAAACCTGACACGTGCTGCCGGGAGAGTGATCTGCAGGAATTCGAAAACACCGGGATCCAAAGTCGAAGCGCTCGATCGGTTCTGCCTGTACAGCTTTTGGCATAACTTCCAAGAATGTGACTCGACCTCGCCCCGGCTTCCTCCGTCAGTCGTGTTGTTGACCAGGAGGCCCGCAGCACCTTGGGAAGGTTGCTGGCGTAACGTTTTCATAGCCAGGCCCCAACTTTTCCACTTTGGCAGACTGCACATTGAGCGAAAGGCTGAGTATACCCACAAAATACCCAGGGCGAGTGAATTTCGGAGCTTGTCGGGGTTTGGCAGACGCGGACCTAGAAAGGTCGCTCAGTTTGCCGCAGGCCGCGGAATGCCGAATGCGATCATTACGCCGAAGATGCGAATCGAACCGTAATGCGCCGACCCTCTCTTCAACCCGCTGAGCTGCCTAGATTGGGGATTGCGGGGTGAGATGCATGAAATGACCGCCTTTAAAAAAGAGGTCCCACCGTGAGCCAGGCCTCCCTTTCACTCCTGTTAAATACAAGTTTTGCAACCAGACGAGCCTTACAGCCGTTTTATGAAAATTCGTCTCATGAAACCTGAGAAGACTGCTTGATCTTCCAGGACTGACAGAAGCATTCCTGGGGTTTTACTCTATTTTAGTGGCACTGATCTGTTTCACAGTCGTCCTTCTAATTGCAATAAGGAGCCATGGCTACTTTCTGTACCGTCCGCTACTCCTAAATCCCCTTTCATCTTGGCTAGCGTAGTATTATCTGATCTTTTATCTAGGGATTTCGAGTCCTCTTATGTAACCTGGAAAATCTTCATCCATCACTTTCCCATCCCTCCGCTCCTCCGTCCAGGCCATCCCACGTGTGCTAAACTTCCATAGCCTTCAGATAAATCTGGATTTAACAGGCTGTGGGGTTGGAGGTCTCTGCTATGAAGGCAGTTGGATCTGGCGTGCCTGGTGCTTTAAAATAGATACTGTTTGGACTTGGGCTGTTTGCCACAGTCACTGCTCCATTTTCATTTGTTTTGGTATGAAACAGATGGTCGTTTTGAGGGACTCGCATATTTTTAGTGTAATCTTGGTGGTATTGTTGTTCTTACTGTGTTAGCAGAACTATTGTTTGGCACAACTGCTGCTGATAAAACCATGGAAAAGTCCGTTATGTTCTCTCAGATTTTTACAGGAAAAACAATGAGTTATTTGGTGGTTTTTCTCTGGAGTAGATCTATGTACCGCTAAAGCTTTTCAATGTCTTCCTTTTAGCGAGTTTTCTCTGACTTCTGGAAACCCTCTGCAAGTTTATTTGCGAGAAGAATCACCTTACAGCGCACACAACCACATCCTAACGTGGGAGGCAGAAGGCGTTCTACCAATGTTCTGCAGATGTTTGCTGTGTGTCCTGTGCCCTTGTCATCCTCAACATTTGGGGGGGGGAGGGGGGGGGTGTTATCCAGACACCCCGGGTAACATTGTTGCGGCATGGTGAACTTGCGGCTTGCCTTGTCTTTGATGCCCAAGACTTTCTGGGTTCAGCCTCTGTTCTGGACCTAAGAAGTGAGGTCGCTAGTTTAGTGAAGATGCGGGTAACTTCCAGGCTACCTGACTTACACCAAAGGCTGAGCCCTTCCTACATATGGGCTGTTCTTGGAGCTCCTAATCTTAACACAAACCAGGATGATAGACAAAACCAGACAGTTACGATGGCGGCTGGCTCCCTAACGGTCTCCTCTCTTCTCTATAAAGCACATTGAGTTGCACCAAATCCTCTTTCCCAATAATCATTAATCCTCTTGTGAATGAATGATAATCGTGCTTTTATGAGCTTGTCTGCAACACCTGTTTTTGAGAACATATATTTATTTCTGGCACCCAATTGCTGACATGATAAATGATGGCGATTCGACAATAGAAAGGCGATGAAATAAACACCACATGCACTTTGAAAATTGATTTTTTTTTTTTTTTTTTTTTTCTTCCTAAATCAGTCCATAAGTGCCATAATTCTTTCTGTATTTACTTCCTACAGGGTGAATCGGTTTTCATTTTCTTAGCATTTACTACATGATGGAAACATTTTGCCAGCCAATGTTTTCCAAATGAAATGAAGTGCAAATAAAAGAAGAGAACGGAAGAGCTGCGATCGGACATGTGCCGTCTCCTTAGCTTCTAGCTCAGAAGTGGATAACGTGGTTTACATTAAAATGAACAGACACTTCAAGGTCTCAGATCTGTTTCAATAAAAAGCCATTTCATTTATATTACACTAGTGACAAGGCGTTAAGAAGCATTGGTGGGCTGTTTGTCAAAGACCACCATCGCTGTCTACATCTGACACACACACGGCCTGACAAACTGAAATTTAAAACTGAGAAGTTCTATTATGTCTGGAAATTGTCTGTATGTGAACAGAAGTCGTGTGTCACTATGCGGACACAATGTGGCATCTTTTGTAGTGATGATCTTGGACGTTCGTAGTGTGAACGGCTCCATGTGCAGAACGTATATCTGTACTTCTGTTCACCTTCCAGTTGACTGTCTTGCTCTGGATCACAGGTATTTAAAGTCAAGAGCTTTTTCGTTTAATTCAAGGTCATAATGGATTTATGGTATCGATAGCTTAACTGGATGATGGTATGCTACATATCTTTTAAGATGTGTTGTCTGTCCTGCAAATTATTTCCAGATGTGGTGCGTTTCCGGAACAGACCTTAATCCCTTATTAATGGATCAGTGCAGCTACACCTAACTCGTGTGTGTGTGTGTGTGTGTGTGTGTGTGTGTGCGCGCCTATCAGCCCACACTAGGAAGATTCCTCTGACTCCATCTGAGATGCCAAGATAAGGAAGCTGTATTTCTCAAAGCTGAGGGATAGGGTAGAGACTGAAATAGCGTGACTGATACCCATGGCGTGTCCACAGATCACCTGGCACATGCAGTTTTACTTTTGGGGGAATGTGGCTGCAGGGCTTTTGGATTGATGAACATCTGAGATGTGTGTTTGTAGTGAAGCGATGGGGTAGAGCGCTTGCAGTACCTTAGCCACAGTCGATGCCTGTTAAGGAGATCCATGGTGAAAATGTTCCTAACCTGAGAAATGTCTCTAGATATTCAGATAATTTTGATGTCCTTTCAGTGAATCTGTGTATTGATCTTTTGATCAAGTTAAATTTTAAGTAGCTTGTGCAAGGAGAAATTTTCTCTTCTGGGATGAGTACTTGAGATGGGTTTTGATTCCATCTCCTGCCAAAACAGCATGGGAAGGACCCTTCCTGAGTGGAATGTCCACTTACATCAAAGATCAAAAGAACCTCAGGTCATCTGCAGGGTGGACCTCCCACCTACACTCTTAAAGCACAACTTTTAGGTTGCTGTTAACTTTTAAGAGTCTCCATGGGGCCTTATGGCAAATGGATAGACTGTTTTGTAAGAGTGTAATGCATAGAGAGAACATTGTTCTTCATTTTGGTATCGTATTTGTGTGTAGTTAGGGCCCTATGTGACCTTACCATCCTTCCTCTCGCTTTCCGCAGTGCTGCAGGCGGGGAGATCTTCAGCCAGTGCGTGGGGGAGAACGATGAAGCGTTCACGGAGGAGGATGTCATCCGACTGGCCAGGCAGATCCTGAAGGGCGTGGCTGGGCTCCACCTCAGCAACGTCGTCCACTTGGACCTGAAGGTCAGGAACGAGCGGCGCCCTGATCTGGGGAAACTCCGATGACTCTTCCTTTGCATTTCATGCCGCTCGTACTTCACATGCAAATTAAATGGGTTCCTCTGAATGTTGCATTGTATGACATCAAAAGATGTCGTGCTTTAATGATGTAATTAGTTTTGTTTTCGTGTTTTTTTTTTTTTTTTTTCCTTCTTCTTCTTCACCTGGGGAGTAACTCGGGCTATGACAGAAGGTCAAAGAATTTGCCTTGCCCAACAAATGACAATGTTATATTACTACATCCTAATGTAATCAGACCTGGGGCAGGCGATAGATGGTGACTTCTTATTCATAATTACACCTCACTGTAGTCATGATCTGCAAGCATTTATCGGCACAGTCCTGGATTAACCTGTTAAGATATTTGCTTTTAGGTCTCTGCCTTAAGGGATGGTCTAGGTGTGAGATGTTGTGTTCTGTTGTTGTGTGACTGTTAGGTCAGTGCACATGACATGATTTTGAGGCTTATTGTGATGTAATTCTGTAGTGAATATTTTGAATATTGTCCTACTGTATTTTGTAGCAGCCTCAGAGACATGAGGATTGATGACACTGCTCAGGATGATTAACCATATTAACAAATATGTTTACATGTTTGCTTATATACATCTTATATGTTATCTTTGTTCTCTTTTGGCTGGTGCAGTTGTACAAAAATGCTGAATTGTCTTAAACAATGTTTCATACAAATCAGTGATTGTCTTTCAATTGAGTTTTATTCCCACCGTGCTCCTTTCAGCCTCAGAACATCTTGCTGACCAGCTCTTGTCCGTTGGGAGACATCCGCATCGTGGACTTTGGTCTTTCCCGGCACGTGGACAGTGCAGATGTGCGGGAGATTTTGGGTACGCCGGAGTACGTGGGTGAGTATGCTTTGTGTCCACCCAATCGTCCAGCTCTTCCTTATAAAAACCGAACCTAACCGAAAACACTTTGTTGTAGCTCCAGAAATCTTGAACTACGAGCCAATCAGTACAGCGACTGATATGTGGTAAGTATGATCTCTAAGGCTATGCTTTTCTGGAAATGTTAGCCTTATCTATGTGTGGAATGTCACCTGTCATGGTTGGGTTATATCAAATAAAGATAGAGGCACCTTGTCACAACCTGTGTTATAAAGCCTAACTGTCTGCTTACTGCGGCGTATATACATAGAAATGACACTAAAACTGGAACCCACCTTGCATTTTCTTTTAACCAGGAGCATCGGTGTCCTGACCTATGTCATGCTGACGGGTGTGTCCCCTTTCCTGGGCGACGAAAAGCAGGAAACCTTCCTCAACATCTCTCAGGTCAACATAGAATATCCTCAGGACATTTTCCAGGGTATTTCCTCCCTGGCCGTGGACTTCATGAAGAGCCTGCTCATCAAGGACCCCAGGTGAGGACCAGGCTTCTGGCCCATGGTGACCTGCTGCCTTCCCCCTTTTTATTCTGTGCTGGTCTGTCTCTAGGAGGCATCTACCAACTGAAGAAAATCAGACATGCACTGCAGTTCCAATTAAATGTACTAGATGCAGAGTCTGGTAATTCAGGTCCAGGGAGTAAAAGTCTGGGATTTTGTTTCAACCGACCAGTTCAATACTCTGTGACTATGACACTTTATGCTCAACTGGTTGGTTGAAACAAAATCCCGGTCTGGACTTTTACTCTCTGGACCTGAATTACCAAACTTTAACTAGACGTGGCGTACTTAATGTACCACATCAACAACCCTAACCTTCCTTTAACCAAACTCCGCTGTTTGAGGCATTTTTCTTGCCCTAATAGCCCTTCAGGGGCCAGAGTTAGTGACCCTGAGTAAGATGATCTCCTTAGTGTTCAGTTATTGCTTACAATTACCCAATAATTACAGCACCATACAGTGGAACTGAGGATTGTTCTCTGTAATAACCTCAGAGATAATGGACCTTTTATCTCTCTGATCATCATTATGTGTACAAGTCCTTACTTTACCTTCAGACTGGAAAAGAGCCCGTCTGTGATATTTATCAGTGATTTACACGAGACACTCGGGATTCTGCTAACAGTAGTTAGGCCAACTGTAAACACTCACCACAGCGTTTAATGGCTGAGAACTCCCTGTATTTAAATGATGGCTGATGGAAAGTCCTTTTGATAAGTAATTTATGGAGGGGGGGAAATGGTGTGGGAAGAGTGGAATGCTTTCATGGTGTCTGCTGCAGAGAAGCGGGGCGTTGGTGTCCATGAAGGTTTTAGACGGGAGAGCAGAGGTGGGGAGTGTCAGTATGGTCAATAAAAGCCAAATTCTGTCTTCATGTGGAGAGCAATGTACAAGATAAGGCATGTCTGCATATTTGTGCAGAGTTGTGATTCTCACCCACATCACCCCCCCCCCCAATGTTCCCCCAACCCTGGGAAACGGCCACTTGGGTGAGGGTTTGCGGTTTCTGGTGAGCGCTGGGCGATGGGGTATTTCTGACAGCTGCATTCTGGGTCAGACCGAGCAAGACGACTCGCAGTTGTCAGAGCCCAAACACCTCAAGTCTTCGCAATTCCAGTTCCAAGTTTTTTTTAGGGCCCCTGTCACTCGGGGGCCCTTGGAATCATCCTAACCTCCCCTCACCCCCTATGGTGCCTCTCACCCTTGGGTCTTTGGAGGAGAATAGTGGCACCAGTAAGGAACAGAGTATCTCTGACGCAGGCCTAATGGACCGGCCCCCGTGCAATGGGGCCCACTGGCCCGGCGGGGGCCGCAGGGAGCGTCCTGGGAAATGCCTGTGGGAATAGTCTGTGGTGATGAGGAGAAACGCTGATTGAGGGAGAAAAACGGATCCCAATGTGGCACCAATTTAACATAATGCTGAAAACTGCAGCACTGGCTAATTCCCACCGTTAAGTCCAAGCAGGGTTACATGCAGCAGACGTTTACGGCGACGTCCTGGGGGGGCAGCTTTTCTAACGCGCAGCTGTTCTTCCTCCTGTGCATCGACAGGCAACGAGCCTCCGCTGAGGACTGTCTGAAGCACCCGTGGCTCAATGGTCACTCCAGCCCCCTGCCGCACCTACGCACCAGCCTGCTGTCCGAGAACAGCCAGTCTGAGTCGGAGCCGGAGAGCCCCTCGCCGGAGCTGCTCATTGTGGCGGCCTACAGCACGTGTTCGGGCCAGAGCGAGATGAAGGTGGCGAGGGGTCCGTTCCCCTTTGACGAGCCCTTCCCCACGCGCGCCAAGATCAAGCAGGAGCTGATCTGCTGAGCCGCTGGCGGGGATAAGCGGACTTGGAGAACCTTGTGGAGAGCCGTTGGGGCTGCTCTGAAGCACTTTGAGAAGCTGTATGTGTGTCTGTGAGCCCAGCATGTGGATGACGTTGGATGTTGTGGCTGTGGGTGTCCACCGTTTGTCCCTACACCGCCATCCATCTACCCTCAATCCTGGAACTTCTAACCAAAGCTGACTTGGGTACCCCCCCCCCCCACTCCCCCCCCACTCCCATTAAGACCTTTCCTATCCCCACACGACTGAGCAGATGTTCAAGGAAAGGCTGCTTCCTTTTCCGTGAAAGTTACTCATCCCCAAGGGTGGAGAGAACCCGCCAAGCCCATGAGAATCTCATTGTCTCGCCCACAGCTAAACATCTAAGGAATGTCTGAAGTAGTCTCCCAGCTGTTCCTTTGGACCTGTCTGGCTAGTCGCAGGCCTGGTGGACATCCACACTCCTGCTGAAGGGCTGGAGAAGGTCCACTGTTCCCTGAAATCCTGTCACTGAGGCACAATCTTCATGGATACTGACATTTTGTCAAATGACTTTACTAGCCTGTGTGGCTGACCCTTGAATACTCCTTGAATATTTGTTTGTCTTCAAGCCTCTCCTAAGACTTTGAGGGACTTTTAAGCACTTTTTGTTCCCCATTGGACAGCTTTCAAGGCACTGCCGACGGTCCAACTGTGAATTGAGCATGCACACGTCTGTGTTGGTTAATTCACATGTATGTGATCCCTGCCTGAACTTGTTTTCAATGACATTCCACCAAACGCCAAATACGCATTCTCATTTATGTTGAACAAGCCTAGCTTTTCCGCTTAATGTTGCACTTTTTGTCCATTTTCCTCTTGAATATGTTCTGATTTGTTCTCACTTTTTTTTTCTTCTCCTAAAAGCTACATCAACTGATCCTATGTAGTAGATGTATTTTGGGCAGAAGATCACTGAAATCAAGCTGCATCTCACAAATACAGGGCAGAGAATTGATCCTTTGAAACTTTTGAAGGTCTGTTTAGGGAGTTAAATGGCATCACCTGTTCGAATTCCTGTTTATTTTTGGGGAATATTTTGTCGTAACTTTTCTTTTTTTGTTTGAATTTGCTCTGTAAAAAGAAAAAAATATATTTTTCTACTGTCAGTTTGTTTTTATATTTGTAATGTAAATGATTTTCTTATTTTTACCTTATTTGTACTGTAATGACTTAATTTCTGGCAGGTTTTTTGTTTAGTCTGTTAGATCAGTGTTTATTATTATTATTATTATTATTTACTATTGATTGTTATGCTAAATTGTATCAAGGAAATAAAAATGTACATTTTGTATCAACTACCTTCCAAACCTGCTTTTTTTTTCCCCTCCCATATTTTTGGTAAAACGTTTCTCATCTTTATTAATCTCGTGCTGAGTGCCCCCCTCCCCAACCAAAAAAAAAACAATACTGTCCATACTTCTGTAGCCCCAGAAATGGTTAAAACGATTGGATCAACAATGCTCAGCTGAAAGAATACAATCAGCAATGTTGAGACTATCTAGGAAAGTTAAGACGTTTATGAGAAACACCCCAGACCCGTGAATATGAAGCTGCTTGGGATGTCTTGTCCACCCCAGCCCCCAGTTGAGTCCCCCCCCCCTGACCTCAGTGCCCTCCCTCCCTTGTTTACCCTCTACAGGTTGAACAATGGCTTGTACTGAGAGGGAGCCAAATTCCTCCCCTTAACACGAGCTTCCTGTGCACAGCTCTGCTGGACCTGCTCCAGAACTTGCCTGTAATGCTCTTGCCCCCTAGAGCTGAGGTCCAGGAGAAGGTCTATCTGCTTCCCTCAGGAATATCCTGCTGCTTTAAGTGTGGAATGCGAGAAATGTTTCACTTTTATTTGTTTTTCTTTTTCGTAGTAATTCCATTCTTGCTCCAACTGTTACTCCAACAGCCAATCGTTCATATGCTTCTACAGGCCTGCGATGCACTGAATGCTGGACTGATTTCCATATTATTGTTTGACTCTGCCAGTCGCACTGGATTCAGGGTCTGTGAACTGGAAGCAATTAAAATGCGTCATGACTATCTCCATTTAATCGATGGATTGATTAATTAGTATCTGCATGCTCACTATGGTGCCATAGAAGGTTCAGTTGTAGTAATCGGTCATGCAACAAGGGGGAGGAAAAAAAAAACATTTGGTACTAAAATTTGCATCGGAGTCTGTTCTATGTACTCTTTCGTCCCAAGATTAGATAAACAGGTAGCAGTCTGTACAAAGGAAATGACCTACAAGATCTACAAGATAATGTGCTGCAATACATCGTAAAGCCAATACATCAAATGACTTGTCCTACACTAACATTATCAGTAGAACACCATACATCTTTTCCATTTCCTGTGACTTATTCGTCACGTCTCTGCATGCGATGCCATTTATCTGGAGCGATACACGACATAATTTTATCCTAGCTGTGTCTAGGTGGAACTTGCCTACTCAAAGTCTGGAGATGGGGTTTGTATCGCACGTTATGTGATACATTTTGTCAAGTTAAGTGAAGACATCCATTTTGGTTATTACATAATGCACTGAATTACTACATTTTCATCATAAACAAGTACAGCTTCTACATTTTTTTTATACCCACTGCAATATGCAATAATGGGGCCAGTCTTCTGATGATAAGATTGGATAAAAAATTGTTAGGGGGGATTGGTCACGTGGCCCAGATTATATTGTATTTTGTTGTGGTCGAAAATTACAGCAAATTACATAATGGTTCAAAATGGGACTCTTAAAAAATATAGGATGTGTGACAGCTCTAAAATTTTTATTAAACAAGGTAAGTTGAGGCCCAGAGATGGCATGATGACAAAGTGGTTAACGCTGTTGCCTCACACCCCTGAGACCCGGGTTCGAGTCTCTGCCATGGCTTCATGTGTGTGGACTTTGCATGTTCTCCCTGTGTTGTTGTGGGGTTTCCTCTGGGTACTCTAGTTGCCCCCCCCCCCACAGTCTAAAAACATGCTGAGGTTAATTGGTGTTACCAAATGGCCCATAGGTGTGCATGTGTGAGTGAATGGTGTGTGAGTGTGCCCTGCGATGGGTTGGCGCCCCATCCTGGGTTGTTCCCTGCATTGTGCCCTGCGATGGGTTGGCGCCCCATCCTGGGTTGTTCCCTGCATTGTGCCCTGCGATGGGTTGGCGCCCCATCCTGGGTTGTTCCCTGCATTGTGCCCTGCGATGGGTTGGCGCCCCATTCTGGGTTGTTCCCTGCCTTGTGCCCTGCGATGGGTTGGTGACTCATTCTGGGTTGTTCCCTGCATTGTGCCCTGCGATGGGTTGGCGCCCCATTCTGGGTTGTTCCCTGCCTTGTGCCCTGCGATGGGTTGGTGACTCATTCTGGGTTGTTCCCTGCATTGTGCCCTGCGATGGGTTGGCGCCCCATCCTGGGTTGTTCCCTGCATTGTGCCCTGCGATGGGTTGACGCCCCATCCTGGGTTGTTCCCTGCATTGTGCCCTGCGATGGGTTGGCGCCCCATTCTGGGTTGTTCCCTGCCTTGTGCCCTGCGATGGGTTGGTGACTCATTCTGGGTTGTTCCCTGCCTTGTGCCTGTGGTCTCTGGCATAGGCTCCACAACTGTGAATAAGACGAGCCGCTACAGAAAATGGGTGGATGTATAGTTGAGGCCTTTGGGTTTCAGTCCAGGTAAACCTATGTGCTAATGTAAGTACCCCTGACCATACGGCATCCTCACCTGCATCTACCAGTTCTGGTCTTTTTTTTCCTCCCCCAGATTTGCAGGTGCATTCCACTGCCCGGCTGGGGGGGCGGCACGGCTGACACAGAAGCTGAAGCAGGATGACAGCACCAGGGTTCATTAACAAAACACAGCAGAAATGAACAAAAAGGCTCAGCTTCGCTTTGCCTCCAAGATAGAATCTCTCCAAGTCCAAAACCATTCCAGGCCTTGCTGCCCAACAACAAAAAGATTCTGGAGCCAAAGACGTAAAAGCCATTCCACCCCATTTGATTCGAAAACAGCTGCTACCACATTCGGCTTCATGGGATAGCAGCTATGCTTTCAGACGCTTAGCTATGTGAGTAAAATATACCAAATTTACAAAATCAAGTGTGTGTGAGAGAAATGTGAGGAAAACCCTCCCCTAACACTAAATGTATTTATTTTTTGATCGATTGAGCATAATTGTATACATACAGTCAGACATCCTTTTGTTGTTATACTGAATGAATGTGACCATAACCCGAAATATTAATTGCTCACTTGCTTTCATAATTTCCTATTGAACACAGCTAGAGATTAAAAGGAAAAGTTAGTTTCTACCTTGTAAACTTGTAACACTTGCAGTGTTTAATGTCTCATTGTTTCTTCAATGAATCTTCTGGAAGCCTTTAAGGGGGCTTGTCATCTTGAATAATTATATCAACACGGTAGTCATTAACTAGCCTGTTTTTTAACTGTTGGTGGCATTCAGTCTGGTTTTCAGCAAAGCCTTTGCAACAAATCAGCAGAGCCTAACAAGTTAGCATATTTTAGGTAGTTAAGGACCAAAAATATGTTAATTCAAATTACAGAAGGAGCTCAGAGGTTGTGTCCTTCGGCGATTTACCCAGCAGAAAATACTTCAATAAATTATCTGACTTTACGAGAGTAGTGGAATGAGGTTGACATTAGTTTCCTGTATTTTAACCCATCGTAGGACTTCTTGTATGCTAGAAATAACACAAGCTAACCATCTCCCATAAAGATCTGTACCTCACAAGGAAAATGAGGTATCACCCATACACTTATCAGTGGATCTGATTCCAAAAAATAAAGCACATTTACTGCAAAGGAAAATCAACATGAACAAAATGCATTGTGGTGCCTCAACGGGTTAGGCCTGTGATCAGGAGGTTGTTGGTTCAAATCACATGGTTGACAGAGTGATGTCATCTTTGGGCCCTTGAGTAACGCCCCTAGCCTCCAGTTACTCCTGGAACTGTTTGACACTGCTTTCTCAGTGCTAGACAGTGTCAGCATGAGAGACCTTCTACAGATTGACTCCTTCAGAGCTGGAGGCTTCAGCAGGGCATGGGCTCTTATCCGACAGGGCACGGGCTCTTATCCGACAGGGCACGGGCTCTTATCCGACAGGGCACGGGCTCTTATCCGGCAGGACATGGGCTCTTATCCGGTAGGACATGGGCTCTTATCCGGCAGGACATGGGCTCTTATCCGGCAGGACATGGGCTCTTATCCAGCAGGACAAGGCCTAAAGAGTCAGGCATGACATTCACTCATCCATGATTACATCCACTTAGCCCTAGTTTGAGGCAAGAAATATAAATGTAAAGAATGTACAGAAGGAACCCTGCTTACATAAACACACGCAGTATTTATTTATGGGACTCTAATGCTCTTCTTGCTTTGGTCATAAATTTTACGGTAGATAATTCAAAATATTAAAGACCTGCTTCAAAGGGATTCTCATGCTGTATGTACCCTTAAAGGAAAACATTGTCATTTCAAAACAAATTTGATTCTACCCATTTAAGCCAGTTTTAAATAACCGCCAGGAAGAAATGCAACTGCTATTTTGTTTTTCGTCAAAATATTTAAAAAGTGCTTTGATTTAAACTTAAATTTCTCTAGACGGTAGGTCACCACTACTGTCTAAATATGGAAATGTTATTCAGAAATATCCAGTGTCTCTGACAACAGGCTCCAGCTCAAAATCGCCAAAATGTTATTGATCTAAAGGGAACTCACTGCCCAGAGAAAAGGTCTTTATTTTAGAACAACAGTTAAAGTCACACACAACTGAAGTACTGTTGAGCATGTTCCTAAAGCAAACTACCAATATAAAATAAAATCGTCAATTTTATTTGGAAAATCAAATAAAACAAACTGTGGGTCTCTAATTTAGAGACGGATACTTTTATCTGTATGGCTTCAAAATGTGCCATATTTACACATTGTCATGTTTTGCAATTTTGATTATTAATCATAGTTCATTTTTTAGTTCTTTGAATTATAATCATTATATTCAAGTTAGTGCAAACAAACCAGTGCAGATGTGTTTCTGGGTCCATACCAATCTCTGGTAAAACCTAAATATTGACCATATTTGTTAAACAGCAGAAAAAGTGCCAGTTAAAAATGTACTTAAATGTCACTTTTATGAAACTAGCACACTCGTTCCCAAGAGAGCAGTTATCCAAAAATACCTCAGTCAAGGAAAAAATACATGAATGGTACAAATAAAAATTTTAAAATACAAGCAAGCCTAGGAAACAACAATTTTAATGTGTTTTGTGGAAATAGTCATAAAACTTTTGTGGCGCATACTTATGTGTGTTCTTGAGTTATACAGTGCGTACAATCAGTAGGGAAACCCCCACTGACAAAGTATTTTGTTTATATGCTCAGAAGGGAATTGTGTTTCCCTCCACTTTGGACATTATTACCAGAGATGGAAGAATTCTTGAGGTTATGGTTCATAAATAACTAGGAATCTGGTTAGATAGTGAATCCTTCTCTCACCATGTCACCAAGCTACCGTCAGTAAATACAAACCTTGTTTTCCAAATAGAAACGATTCTAACTTTACATCTGCTGCCAAACACATGATAGTTCAAATGACCGCACTTCCCTTGTTTATTTACTGGGATACAATTAAAACACAGGTTTGCGGAAGGATACTTCAAAAGCTTGATACAATTTATCATTCTGCTATTCAATTTGCTACGATTTGCTACTTTTAAACACACCACTGCCTGTATTCTTTGGATAAATGGCCCTACTTGCACACCTCTCACAATATCCCATAATTGGTTGTTCACCTCCATAGTTAAATCAGTTATTGCAACCAATAGGTGTGACCAAATACAATACATAGTCTTCTCTTTACAACAGAGTAAAAGTAAATACAATACACCCATAGGCCTGCTGTCATTCCAGTCTGCTGCAGTTAATGATTGATAATTGCTGTATAAAACAGTGAAACTGGATTTATATCAGTTTAAAACAGCTTAGTTGTGGGCATTTTTAATGACACTTGCAGATGTTTTACTTCGATTTAATCAATTTGTTCTTTTTTCCCTCCTTTTCTTTTCCTTCCCCTACAACTGTTTTCTGGGACTTTCCAGCCTGTGATGTAAACTGTTCTTAGTGTCTTGCCTGACAAAATAAAGGTTTAATAAAAACGACCAGCCCTGCCCCATAAAGACTGCCCTGCCCCATGTCACAATATGACACAGTTCTAAAGTAATTTCAAAGACATTAAATAATAATGATAAATATAGATAAATATAGGCCAAGTATTGTTAAAATGGGACACCTGGCAAAATGGGACTGATGTACTGTGTTGATACTTACATACTGTGTGTGATACTTTTTTTTCTCTTCTATATAGTGTTCAAGGAACATTACTGTAATATGGTAATGTAGACAATGATGTAGAATGGTATCAAATTGAGATTCCATTCAATCCAATTCTAATTACTTTATTTATCCCCAAGGGTCAATTAAAAAGGCACGTGGATAAATACAGCAAGACACTGAGATGATTCGGCAAATTTTTCCAGAAAGCGTCCTATTTGAACAATACTCATCCTACTGCTATAATATAATATAATTAATACGTTTCTCCTGCAGTGCATGCTTTGAAATGTGCTTTCAGATACAAGAGCTATTTATTCTCTGCTCGGAAACACCAACGAGAGGTTCTGAGCCGGAGTCGTAATGGGTCAGACGGTGTCGTCCAAATCCGCAACAATTACTTCCTGCCACACACTTCCCACACGCATCCACACAGCGCAAAATAGATGCACAGTTGGCAAAACATCACTAGCTTTGGATATAAAGGGAAAAACAAAATTGGGAGAAAAAAAAACAGGCACTGATTAAATTGTCCTGAACAAAACAGTTAGGTCTATGTTTAGTTTTGGATGATCAAAAAAGAAAAAAAATAAAGATTAAAAAACCCTTCAGCTTCTCTTGGCATTTTTGGTTTACTGGATATATAGAACTGGTACAACATCACAGTGAGCCAGGAACTTATCCTAGAAAGCACAGGACGCAGACTGAGGGATACTCTGGATGGGCTACCAGGCGTCAGAAGAGACACACATAGTCTGGGCAATTTAGAGGCATCGATTCAATTTAGACTACAGTCAGAAACTGGAGTGTCTGGAAGAAACCTGTGCAGACTCTGAACAATGAGCTTCTGTGCCACTACCATAGATATTTTAGGTACCATAGATTTTTGTAAGAGCCCAGGAGAGGGGGCAGGTCTTACGGCCCAACGCACAAATCTGGGGAGGTCTACGCTGTGATTTTCTCTGCTGCTGTCTCATTTTTTTTCTCCCCTTTCTAAATTGGCACCAGACTGCTGGAGATCAAACAAGGCTGGTGTTTCCTATCGGTGGCTTGGGATACCGTGCACGGGCTGGTTTTCGTTAAAAATCTGTTAGGGCTAATTCATTCAGTTTGGTCATATTTTTTTTCTGCCCTAGTCTTAATCTTTATTTTCTCCTGAAATTCAAAATACATTTTTAAATCTTCACATTATTCATTGCCACTAATGATATTGTTGCATCATATGCCTTATATGATTATTCAGCTTATCTAAACCTTTTTAGTAGTTCAGAATTAATAGTTTGGCAGGTTGTGTGGCATACGTATTTGTACTATAGTTATTTGCTTGCAGGAAAAACCAAAATAAGGTACTTTTTTCATGTAGAAGGACATTTTTAATCACACAAAAGCAGATGGAACTTTTTTTTTAAAAATGGTTGGGGGATTTGGCCTGTAGTCTATCCTAGGCAGTATAGGACACAAGGAGGAGGACACCTCCAGAACATATATACTCCACACATGTATTCACACATGGAGCAACATTCAAACCTCCAGCTCGTGGGAGTTTTACTTACACAAAAATGTTCTGAGGGCAGAATGAAAAATGATCGGTTCAAAGGTAGAACCAATCAGACTGTGGAGGAGGTGGGTCCAAGCAACCAGAGGAGGCAGGACCAACCAATCAGATGTGTTGGACCCACCTCCTCTACAATCTGATTGGTTATCTTTGAATCAATCTTTTTTTGTTCTGCCTTCTGAAAATTTTTGTGTAAGTAAAACTCCCACAATCAAACCTCCCGCCCTGGAGATCTGACACAACATGAGCCACTGAGACACCACGCTGCCCTCGTAAGAGCCCCATCTTACCTAAATAATTACTAGATTAACCCTTTAGTCCCTAACTATTTAGACTGGTGCTTGGTTTCTGTAACTTTGTGAGTCTCTCTCCAGAGGAGCGATTTCAGCCACCAGCATTTACTCTCTCTCAGAAAGTCACTGTCATGCCGTCATTAAAGTACAGTCCTCACAGACCATGTGCCACATCAATGGTATGAATTTTTCCCGATGATTTACATTTACAGGCTGACTTCGGAGCCCTTGTCATGTCACAGCATGGCTTCACCCATGTCGTCATCCCGTCTCTGGTGTGCAGAGGCCCGCACGTCCTTCTCCGAGGTGATGGATTGGCGCGGAGAGCTGCCAGACCCAGAACGCGACCTTTCAAGGGGCTCCAGTCACTTTTGCCGGCCGCACATCCATTAACTTTGATTATACGACTCACCCCTGCATAAGACGTCATCAAAAGAGGTCATCAGAGTCAGCTCCTTTCACGCATTGTGTGCAATTTTATACTTCCAGTTACCCATGACGGTAATGAGAGTAGTTATGTAACAAAGCTTTTGGACAAGATAGAAGTATTACAGGAATTAGCACCGTTCAGCCAGAGTAAAGAACTGCTTTACTTTCACATAGTTTTTGAGATAATAGTCTCCAAACACACGAGTCGCAGAGGCAGCTGCAGACGCTCTAGAGAGGATACAGAAGTCGCAGTAGGTTGGGAGGCTCTCTAGCTAATCCTTAATCCTTGAAAAACTATGGCTCTTCTGAACTGATTCCATCCGAAATATTTTAAGATTTGTGGAATTATTTTAAGCTCATTCTGTTACAAAGAAAATATTTAGCAGGAAATTCTTACCATTTTGAAATGTAAATCATCAGGTACAATTCATACCATTGATGTACAAAGGTCATACCTTGATAATGTATCTTTGGAAAGCAAGTTGTCTGTCAGATTTGCAGTTATGTGAACTGAGCAGAGATGGTTCCAATAGATAGATAATCTTGTTCCCAGTGTTTTCCCAAAGCCCTGCACAAGACGAGTGATAAGGAAAGATGGATTGGATAGACCAGTGTGGTGTGTTCCAGTAGCAAAACAGAGGATAGTGAAATACAGTAAGCGCTCAAGAATTCTTAAATCCATGATTTATGATGACTAAAAAGCTTCATAATTTGCAGAGTCCAGGTGGGGAACTCTGTGTGCTCCAGTGTGTTTTCTGTTGACTTTACGATTTTATTTATAAGGCTGTCAAAGTTCTTAAGCTGTTCTGTATGGCTGATTTTCAAATTAACGTTTAACAGTTTGCGGGTATGTTTCTGATCTGAAAATGGTTATGGGGCAAATTGTTTCAGCCTATTAAATTAAACGGGATTATTTGGAGGCTGTGTCATTATGCGCAGGGAGAAACCCACCAGACGTTGGGAATTGGCAAAAAAAGATCATTGAGAAAAATTCCTGAGCTTCACACTACTTTGGCTACTGAAACCAAGGTTATGGCCTCAAGAACTCCAGAGGAACGTCTGTGTACATCTTGTTCTGGTCTCATCACAATCCGAGTTATTTTTAACCACTGGCCCATGTGGGGCCAACAAACATGTGGTCTAGTCCAGAAGTGCATTGAAAGAGGAATCCCATTGAGGGCTTGGAAGAATTAGCAGGAGCCACTCTGTGTCAAAACAAGGTCAAGATAAATAGTGAGCTTGCATATTTTAGCAGACTGCATCCATTTACGGAGCATTTTATGAAACAGACATTCGATCTTTTCTGTATATTACGTATAGTTCTGAATTTGGATTAACAATGTTATGTCAGTTTTATAGGAGAATGAGTTACACCGCAATTTTTTTTATAGATCTGGGTAACAAAAATAATTTAAAATGCATCTTAACTTAAGTACAACAGGCAAAAGGTAAACTGTAGCGTACCAGCTGTTTTAAAACAATTGTTTATATATAGCTTCGTCTTTCGACCCAAGCAAACGGAACGTGTAACCTTGTACTGTAGCGCCACCGCGTGGAATTCCGTGCTTAAAAAAAATTATTATTATTATTATATTATTATTATTATAATAAAATTATTATTCTTACATTGACTAATATTGACCACGAGAGCAAGGCAAAACTCAAGGAATAAAATTTCCAAGAATAAAACAATAACTATTACCGGTCAAATTTTCCATGTGCAGAATATCAAAATGAATGCACGAGGTGCATATTTTAAAATATTTGACACAATAATGAAAACAGAAAACTTTAATGTCCACACACACGCCATTATTTGTTAAATCACAAATGTGCCAGAATGCATGGATAAACATTATTTAATAAAAATAAAATTAAATACAACATTGAAATACCGCAAAGCATGGGAAATTCAATTTCAGGAATAATGAGAAACTGCACTACAGAACGCCGTAATGGTAAACCGCCGCTTTATCATTGAGTGCCTAACGCTACATATAAACTTGGGTAAACTAAAACTCAGTGGGATGAATAGCTAGCATTTATATAATTCTGTACAAAAATAACTGCCATGAAAACAGATCAAAACATAACAAAATAAATGTCAATTTAAGACGCATTTATTTTAAATTATAAGATGGGACTAATAAGCTAATAAAAATATGACCATTTTGTCTAAACAATATCTGACAGATAAATACCACAATTTCACTGATTTTTAAAGAACGCTCATAAATCTAACCCTCGTCTTATCCAGCCAGCCATCCGTACATTAGGCTGACTGTTCTCCTGGAAACATCCGCCGATTTCGATTAAGGTCTGACTCGTTTCTTTGTTTGCTTTAACGAGAGTAGATTAATCGCCTGCCTAAAAACGCGCGTCCTTGGCGTATGAGCGCGTTCACGCCTGCCGTTTTTACGGCGCGTCAGTGGATGCGTGTGCACGTAGGGGCACCGGCGTCTGGCCAGAGAAAATGCTGTATATCATTTAGTGCTTTAACGTACGCCCCGCCCGTTCTGATACGTTTTGCAGTCCCTGCCTTTATAAATAAAAAAATAAAATTAATGCAAAATATATGCAGCCACCTAACTTCTACGTGACTATCCGTCTTTTAAATATGTGACACTGTATTCTATAGTACTCCCCTCACGTTGTACCTCGTTCACTTCCCAACCCAGGTAGCATCCCTGAGGCATGATACCCTGTAACATATCAAACTGTTACTCTCTTACATCTTATTATTATTATTTCATATATAATAATAATGAAGGTACCTGACAAAAGTCCCTTGGTCATTAGGTCACCTGGGGCCACCGGTAGTGTAACTTCTGAAAAGGTTGCATACCAAACCTTGGCCAGACGTGTTATATGAACGCCACACTGCAGTGCCTCTTCAACCTCCTTCTGGAAGGTCACGAGTAGGCAGGACGAGCACTGCAGATGGTTCCCATATGCTGAGCTGAGCAGGTAGCAAGAGGAGCATCCACCACCATTTACAGACTCTCTCATAGAGCTGCATACATGTGATTTTTCAGTTGCCGTGTCCACGTGTATTATTGACCTAATCACAAAAACTATGGTACCATCTCTCCTTCTCTCCCTCTCTTAATTCGCAGATTTTTTTTGGATCTTCAGGCATCAAGACGAGGGTCAAGTGCAAAGCAGTTTGCGGAGAAGTCTGATTCGCAGGGTTTCAGACTTCTTCACTGAAGATGAGCAACAAGTAAGAGAATTTTGTGACACGTGAATAAATGTTTGAAAGCGTTTTCTCTCTGTCTCCGGTCACATCGGACACCCATGAGATCTTCATTTGCCTGATTTCCTAATTAAATGAGCTGGGAAAGTCCATTCAGGACTGGGGGAGCTCAGCCTCCCATGTCTGTCCTGTGGAAGGAAACCCGGCATTTCAGATGCGGTGCCAGATCACGTGTAGCAGGTTCACCCTGCAGGATTTATTGGGCTGAACCACCTTCTCAATGACTTGCATAATGTCACATTACATCTGCGTTAGGGATCCAGTTCTTATTGAAGGTCCATATGTTATCGATTCAGAACGTATTCAGTGTCTTTGTTTCTCTTTCTTACTTTTTGGTTTCTGGCAGCTGAGTACAATCCTCGAGGTCAGAGGAGTTCAATCATCTCTCCATGGACGTCCTCCCATGGCTGTCAGTCCTGGACCTGCTGGGGAACTACTCCAAGGTGGCCACCTGCAGAGGGAGCCATGCTGTCCAATCATGGGCATTCATGACCCTGCTTGGCAGGGATTGGCTCGGACTCGTGGAGTCCCCGCCTTCTGCAGGTACGCCACAAAATCCTGGGTTAAAGCACATAATGGGCTCCCATTTCTCAAAATTAAGGGCTGATGTGGCAGAAGGGAGTACTGTCAGAACGATCTTCACAGTAAAATCAGTAAGATCCTTAGGGCATGCTTCGATATAATCATAATATACTGCACAGTACAGCGAACTATACAGAGCAAAGAACTGGGATGTTCCTGTAGAGATGCTGTCTCTGAGCAAGACCCACCATACTCTGTTGTTTTAACAATGGGTTTTTCTGGTGAAGTAAACGTTGATTATATCGTGTTGCGTTTGGAAATCAACAATTCAATTGTATTTTTAGAATATGCTGAACGTAACGTAAGCGGCAGTATTACCCAAATTCCAACATGCATCAGTGTATCATGAACTGTGCAGGCATAGTATATTTGGGGGGGTTAAAAGGCAGAAGGTTTTCAAATGCAGATTTGCTGTGATGGTCAGATGCGTTCCACGGTAAAAGGGTTGTAACATTTACAATATTTAATATAGTGAAGAATGATTCTTCACGGCCGCCAAGATTAGCTACTACCCTGAGGGCCAGTATAGTGGATGACTTCTATTCAGCACCACTCTGTGGTACATGGTCCTTTCCATCGTTGTGCATGCAACACTGTGTACACACACAACTGGGGATGTCAAATATTGAACTTGCTTCCATACACAAAAAGGCACTTGACCAGCCATCCTCTTTCCCATCTTTTTAATCATTTCAATGCACAAACATGTCCCAATGTAAAATGTACACCTCACGCAACATATTGGACAACACGGATTGCTCACACCCAGCAATTTGCACCAATAAAGGTCCACCCATCATTTCCAAAATCTCCACCCCTTCACATCGTTCTGCCCAAGTCCTTAACAGAAATAAAAATCAACATAGAGTGAACAAAAACAACTAAGTCAATGAAAACCGCACACAACTCTACTCTTCACAACCACTTGCAGATCAAATGTGACAAACAGGTAAATATTTTTAGGTCACTCCAACAGATATGTTTGGGAATTCTGTGTTTGACACTGGAGAAATGAGTTCCAGGACAAACCAAGTAGAATCTACTTTATAAGTTATATTTCTGCAGGATATAAATATGAATTTGGTGAATTAAGGTGACTATGAAATAGTGTCCTTCTGGCCGTGTAGTGCCCTTCAGTTTTCATCTTACTGCGGAGGAAAATGTTCTGTTTTTCTGGAATGTAGCAGCTTATGTTTTATATTTTTGCAAAACAATATATGACATAACTGGCAACCAACAGACATCAATCAGGTCACAGTTACTCAACACTGCCCCCTGGTGGTGCAACATCAGCAATCTCCTGCTGAATGAGACCATGCAGATCCGTTATAATTAGATTTGATAAAGGTGCAATACACCTCAGCCTGCCCTTTGAATCAATGCCTTGTTCTAGCAGCGGCAATCTTCCCAAGCTTAATGGCCCATGCAAGATCTCCAGAGAATATTTCTCAGCAACTGCATGGAGCATTTTCGTAACAACCACTAGCAATAAAATGCATGCTCAATTTACTGAGCCTCTGGCAGCATTTAGTCCATTTTATGCATCTTCCCTTTGAACAGCAAGTCTTCTCGAAGCGAATGGAACTCATCCGGGGGGGGGGGGGGGGAGGGGGAGCAAAATGGGTGGCAAGGGAGCCGAGAAAGGGGATGCAACTGGCCACACACAACAGGAGACAGAATCCTAAGTGCAATGGTAACTGAAATTATGCATAGAAAGATTTCAGAGGCAGGATTCACTAGAACTATTTTTCCTACTACAAAAATGAATTGTGTAGATTATGTAAATTAAGTTAGAAACAATAGGCATTACCCTTTTTGTCCATGCAAAAGTTTAAGGATCCATGACACAATGCCTGTCTCATATCATTATATAACAAATCTTTTCTTTCTAGTTCAGTTCAGTTTATAATGGACATTTTCTATTTTTAAAGTGATAGTGGAGAGAAACAGCTTATTTGAACAGGCTGGATCACTTGTTCCACCCCCCGCAGTAGATTTTAAAATGATTCGTGTTACTTGCAAAGATTAATATTAAATATTTGTTTATAAAAGTTAAGTTATAAAATATACTTTAATGCTTATTCTGAAAACCTTCGATGATCACAGAAATACGTCGCTTGTAAAGACATAGAAATTCAGTCATGGCAAAAAAAAAAAAAAACAATAAAAATGAATCACACACAAAATCTACCTCCCAGTCCTGTAGCAGATGTTGGTCAGAGACTAGAGCATGACTACACTAAACAGGGGGGAGATTCCTGGAAGGGCGGGGGTGACACGTGATTTACAAGGCAGTGACAGCTGTGCTTTATTTAATCATCGAATCTTCCTTGCAGGATGCTGTCGAAGGAGAATGGAACAAACTTGAACCCCTGTCCTGCATAGAACTTGTTCTGAAATTCAACCCTGCAGAAATGAGGAGAAAGTTCAAACCTGGTTAGGAGTGAAGTTCAGAAAGCTGAAACGTCGGACAATCAGCACTGGCGAGCTTCAGTAGGGAAACTATGGTTCATTGAAACTTCCAGAAGATTATGTAGTAAATTAGCTTGTTGGGAACCATTGGGAAGAATCTGGAGAAAGTTACTGGCTTTAGATGAATTTCAGATTCCTCTTAACCACTTGCCCTATACATACAGCTTTTACCAATCAATGCTCTAAATATCTTACGTTACCGAGTTCGTCACCGTTTCTCAATCGGCTGAACCTACTTATCAGAAATCACACTTTGGGGGGGAAAATACAAACCGCTTGTCGTCGTTAGGAGACCCAAGACGTCCCTGTCGATACCACCTAAGGCTGTTTCTATAGTACAAGGGTCTCCTTCTCCGGTCCTGGAGGGCTACCGTCCAGCAGGTTTTCTATCCTACTTGGCTTCTGATGAGCCACACCTGCTCCTGGTATTTACCTTACAACAGGTGTGGCTCCTCAGAAGCCGGGTATGATAGAAAACCTGCTGGACGTTAGCCCTCCAGGACCGGAGTTGGAGACCCCTGTACTATAGTAGGTATAAAACATCAATTAATGCAGCAGGTATAAAAACGCTGGGCACTGAAAGCAGAGCCAATCTCGTTATTCTCTGAACGAAACCAAGTCCACTCCAGCCATAATGGGAAGTGCCATTAATAACAGTAGTCATGCGGTCAAATGAGTAGCTATGTATAAAGTGGATTTTATTTCATTGTCGCTATTTCAGATGTCAAGGCATTAATACTGAAGCTGACCCTAGAACAACACGGCAGCAGTGACCAATAGTAAGGGTTTTACCTATAAACCACAGTCCCACACAAAAAGGGGCACAAAGGACCTTCCTGGAAGGTCTCAAAGATCTGCATGAGGAGACTTCTTTGCCTGGACATCTGGGACTCTCATCATTGGATGTATTCTGTATTTTTGGGCGCTCTCTCACCGTTCATTATTACTACCACCAATGGGGCCTAATGAGGGACGGACGTTAAGATCGACCTTCTCTGCACTACGCACAGCCAATCCGCTCTCTCGCCGAGTCAGAGCAGATGTGTGTCCACAGCGTAAGACTCCTCACAGACTGTAGGGGCTGTTCCAGTTATTATCCTTTTCCCATATTTACATTGGTTAAGGGGCTCAGTTCAGTTTATATTCAGTCATACCTCGGCTCACAAACTTAATTCGTTCGAGTACTCAATTTTTCCCATTTAAAATAATGTAAATGCAAATAATTCGTTCAAACCTCAGGAACACAGAATTTTTTTTTTTCTGTGACCAAGAATATAGACTTAAATTAAAATAACCTTAAAGATATGTGACTGTTAAAAACCACCACAAACATGTTTATCAATCACTGAAAGGTACCGCTATAACAGAATGCTCTCTCTCCCTCTCCCTCTCCCCGATATTCGACCTCTGAAGAGATATAGTAAAGACATACTATACCTTCCACAACCATTCTTGGGCATACTGTACACTTCTTCGTGTTTTCGGAAGTTCTTTGAGCTGCTTTCAATGGATCCTGAAACACGGTTCGCGAACCGGTACAAAAAATTTTCGAACATCTGGTTCGTTACCCGATTTCTTTGTGAACAGGACTGTTCGTGGGTCGAGGTACCACTGTACTTTCTTTGTTTCGATGACATTCGTTGGCTTGTTGCATTTGGTGTGGCTCACTAATGAGATTAGGCTCCAGTACAGAAAATCTGTAATTGAGCCCTTGGGTGGTTCGGTAGATTCTTGTCTGCGGTGGTACAGATGCACCTTAGGTTCACGCCAAAACCTTGTCATGGTTAAAGTATACCAGATGCCAACACACGAGACGAGACGAGTCTGAGCTCTTCAGACTGACATGAGGCACAGACGTGAGACTCCTTTAAACAGGTATGACAGCAGACATCGCAAAATAAAATCGTAATCATTTTCTCACGAAGTGGAACCGTATCCATTCATCAAAGCCATATTTAGAGAGTCCTAGAGAAAAGCCTGTGACAAAAATGCTGATGATTTGCTCTACTTTGATATCCATCTTACCGTTTTTGATCATTAAGCCATTAATGCGATTTTTGATAATTTTCCAAAAATCCAAAAACAAATATTGCTAAAAGATGTGAAGCATAGTGTCTTTGGAATGAACATTAATTACGGATATTGGAGGATTTTAATGACTTACTGGCAACGGAAATATTTTGAAACGTTAATATATCTTCCCCCAATGTTTACAGTACTTAACTAATACTATTGCATATTTTTCATGAAGCCAAGTGGTGGTGCAAGAGACCACAATGTAGGTTATTTATAACGCACTTACCTTCCACAAAAGTTCTAAGAAAATATTCTTAGCAGGGCCACAAAGAACGCTTCAGTCACAGCTTCCAGACACCATTCCCCAGCACCCCATAGCAACAACAGACTGTCAGAACAGATCTTAAAGCCCAAGAATTTGTTTCTCAATGCACTGCACCAATAAGGCCTGAAATTCCAATACAGCCAGGTGCCGCATAATGATGTTTTTGTCAACAACGGACCGCATATACGATGGTGGTCTAATAATGGAGCTGAAAAACAAATCAGCTAGTGACATCCTGGCATTACTGGTGTTTGTGGTGATGCACGTGTAAACACTGCTGCCAGTTGTATAAAGGTATAGGACATAATTATGTACATTATATATTAATTGAGAGAGATAACCACCTCCCCTTCAAATCCTCCCAGTTCCTTAGAATCTAGCTGCTACAAGGACGCGGTCAGCTCTGCCCAATCCTTTCTGACACGACTTCTCCCTCACTTTTCCCACAATGCAATTCAAACAGTCTCAGTACCATCTCACTCCCCAGTAGGAGGCTCGCAGGCAGAATCAACTCACCAGTGAAGACGGAGCGCGTGCAGGAATGCCGAAAGGCCCTCCATGATCAGCAGGATGAATACGGTGAGTGTGGCGAAGAAGCAGAACAGGAAGAACAGCAGAACGACTCCCACGTAACTGCGCGAGAAGCCCATACGCATCACCATGGACCACAGGACCTCAGCCAGCTCTGCACACCACGAAGAAAAAACAAGGTCGTGGTCAGGGTCTTTCACTCTCACCAAGGAGGTGTCCCTCATTGAGGGATCCCCGTCAACGCCCTAGGCCTAGTGGGATCCCCGTCAACGCCCTAGGCCTAGAGGGATCCCCGTCAACGCCCTAGGCCTAGTGGGATCGCCGTCAACGCCCTAGGCCTAGTGGGATCGCCGTCAACGCCCTAGGCCTAGTGGGATCGCCGTCAACGCCCTAGGCCTAGTGGGATCGCCGTCAACGCCCTAGGCCTAGTGGGATCGCCGTCAACGCCCTAGGCCTAGTGGGATCGCCGTCAACGCCCTAGGCCTAGTGGGATCGCCGTCAACGCCCTAGGCCTAGTGGGATCGCCGTCAACGCCCTAGGCCTAGTGGGATCGCCGTCAACGCCCTAGGCCTAGTGGGATCGCAGTCAACGCCCTAGGCCTAGTGGGATCGCAGTCAACGCCCTAGGCCTTGTGGGATCGCAGTCAACGCCCTAGGCCTTGAGGGATCGCCGTCAACGCCCTAGGCCTTGAGGGATCGCCGTCAACGCCCTAGGCCTTGAGGGATCGCCGTCAACGCCCTAGGCCTTGAGGGATCGCCGTCAACGCCCTAGGCCTTGTGGGATCGCCGTCAACGCCCTAGGCCTTGTGGGATCCCCGTCAACGCCCTAGGCCTTGTGGGATCGCCGTCAACGCCCTAGGCCTAGTGGGATCGCCGTCAACGCCCTAGGCCTAGTGGGATCGGCGTCAACGCCCTAGGCCTAGTGGGATCGGCGTCAACGCCCTAGGCCTTGTGGGATCCCCGTCAATGCCCTAGGCTTAGTGGGATCGCCGTCAATGCCCTAGGCCTAGTGGGATCGCCGTCAATGCCCTAGGCCTAGTGGGATCGCCGTCAATGCCCTAGGCCTAGTGGGATCGCCGTCAATGCCCTAGGCCTAGTGGGATCCCCGTCAATGCCCTAGGCCTAGTGGGATCCCCGTCAATGCCCTAGGCCTTGTGGGATCCCCGTCAATGCGCTAGGCCTTGTGGGATCCCCGTCAATGCGCTAGGCCTTGTGGGATCCCCCGTCAATGCGCTAGGCCTTGTGGGATCCCCGTCAATGCCCTAGGCCTAGTGGGATCGCCGTCAATGCCCTAGGCCTAGTGGGATCGCCGTCAATGCCCTAGGCCTAGTCGGATCGCCGTCAATGCCCTAGGCCTAGTGGGATCGCCGTCAATGCCCTAGGCCTTGAGGGATCGCCGTCAATGCCCTAGGCCTTGAGGGATCGCCGTCAATGCCCTAGGCCTAGTGGGATCGCCGTCAATGCCCTAGGCCTAGTGGGATCGCCGTCAATGCCCTAGGCCTAGTGGGATCGCCGTCAATGCCCTAGGCCTAGTGGGATCGCCGTCAATGCCCTAGGCCTAGTGGGATCGCCGTCAATGCCCTAGGCCTTGAGGGATCGCCGTCAATGCCCTAGGCCTTGTGGGATTCCCATCAATGCCCTAGGCCTTGTTCACTGTAAATGTGACTATGTATTGCAAGTATATGCCACACAAACAGTTCCGAGGGCTGCAGATGATGGCGACAGTGTATCCTGGTATGCTAGCATGACCTTGGGTTACTCTCCTGGCTGGGAGGCTCACGCAGCCCCTAGTCTATGTAGAACAGAGTATCGAATGGAAGATTAACTCTTGCTTTGTTGGATTAGAGAACATAGGTAATATGATATGTCTAGACTTGGTGGTAATGAATCACGTAACTGATTCAGTATAGGGTAAGAACATGTAATCCTTATAGCCTTTAAATCGACGAATATGTGTATAACATTATATCCAGTAAGAAGATGATGTATGTATAATATGTATAACATTATATCCAGTTAGATGATGTTGTTTTAACCCGAGTAAATGCCTGTAGGGTGTCAGAAACTATCAGGGAAATGTCTTCGCACAAGATAAGGGAGAATGGGGGTGAATGGCTCTGTAAGACTGCAGGCCGGAGGAACAAGGATGAAAATCCTGGGGATCCTGTGCAGGGATTTCACTCTCAGAAAAGGTATTAAATGCATGTTGATGTGTAAGTCTGGGTTTGTCTCCTTTGCATATAGGGAACCCAAACAGGAAGCTTCTCCCACCCTGAGGCGTCTGCATTTTATTTATGCCTGTCTGACACTAACATCCACAGTGACAAGGCAATGATAAGCATCTAAGGAGTTCCTACCAAGCATTATATAGATATGGCCACAGACAGCAGCCATTGAGAAGATCAAATGCATCTCAATACAGAAGGGAGCAAATGCTCCGAGGCTACAGCTAACGTCTCACTCCTATTGAAATGTAAAACTGCGGGCGTAAGGACTAAGAGAGCGCTCGCTGACGATCTGCGGAGCTGCAAGTGTGCAGCATATTTCTGCACTGTGGTCGGGCAGGACTCACGCGCATGGGCCAGGCTGAGGGCCCAAAGTCGCAGGTAGGAGGCCGTGTTGGAGATGCAGCCCAGGCAGTACTCTATAGTGTGGATGGCGTGGGTGATGAGCACATCAGCGAAGTCGAACTGCAGAGACAAGGGATTGGGATCAGGGCAGAATCGATATCGCTCTTCTAGCTTGAAGGACTGCTCCCCCAAAAGCGCAGTTACCACTAGGGTCATGTCAATTGATGGTTTGTTAAAGGAATTAGTAAAGGTGTAAACCTATTCTTCAGACAGGAATTCTCAGCATAATTTTACTGGACAAAGTCATTGGTGTCATTTACAATCTAAAAAGCATACAAGGCAGCCACGACTTGGCATATCTAACCATGAAGGTACAAATTATCTTTTGACGAATGAAGAAACGAAAATACTATGGCCGAGATGTTACTGCAGCCCCTTCAAGGTCCAACCTGGGGACAGGGGGTTTGATTGAGGGGAGACTGAAGCGTCCTGATACAGAAATGTGACACATTATTTCACCATGTATCAAGCTGACATATAACAGATCCGAAGACACAAAACAGGTAGAAATATGCCAGCGATACAGGTGAAAAACTCCATGCCATTATAGTGCTGACGCATTGGCTTCAGCTGACAGGAGTACAGACCTCGACCAAACCGACTGTTACGGCATTACCCGTAATGACTGCCGCACCAATGCCAGACTGTCACCAATACCAGGGAAAGTGGATTCAGCCACGGGCCACCCAGAGTGTTCAACACCACACGTGCACCCTAACCCATCTGAGCAGGCAGAGCCATGCAGGCAGAAGCGCAGACAGACAGCCAAACGCAGACAGACAGACACAGACAGACATACACAGACAGACAAAACGTGCATGTAAACATGCAGCGGTCTCTTACCACTTCCTCTGCCTGTTACGGGTTAGTTTTCAGTTAGTTGCAGGGTGAAGAAAGCAATTAATTATTAGTAATGAAAAAAAAACAAACAAAAAAAAACAAATGACAACAAGGTATTTATGCAGCAGCAGGCATGTTCTGTTCTGTCATGGTCACCCGCTGACTGAAGCACACATGCACGCACGCACACACACGCACGCACGCACGCGAATATTTTTCTCAATAGCCTAATGCCATCTGACCTCATGCATCCAGTTCCCTGCAGCTCCCAGTGTTTCCATTAGCCCTGTACAGCCCTTTGTGTCTTTGAAATTATTATGACATTCATTTGATCTCAGTTTCCCCTAAAGGGAAACATGAACGCGGGTGATGTCGTTTAGTTCCCTTCCAGTCAGTTCTGCCAGAGCTGACAGACAATGCCTTCTCCAAGTCTGAGGCGCTTATGATATCACAGTTCACTTGCCATCAGGTTTGTAAACAGCAACAAGCTGCACTGATTATTTACCCCAATATAATAATTCGGCAATCATTCTTAAAAGATTCTTCTGTTTACAGGAACAAATGTAGTGGAGATGTGGAAATTAAATTCAATAGGGACTCTCTATTCCCGCTTGATAGGTCATGGACACAATGACCAGGAGGAGATAAGCCGACACACTTTGCAGCTTTAGCAGGCCGGACTCCAAGGACCTGGAATAGCCCCCGTCTCATCACACTTTATAGCTCACCCCCCCCCACCACGAGGAATTCCCAGAACCACAGTGCACCCAGAACTGCGCTTGTGTCTCCACAGCAACGGGAAGGTGTGTGTTGTACCAACCACACTATCACGCAGACAAGATGAGGCCAATGTTCAATGATCCTGGAATTGTCTTGGTTTTTCCAAGCGCAGTAAAATAAACAAGGAATACCAGGTCAAGGTTACTTAGGCATAATAAGGAAGAAGGCAACAGGTTCACAAGGATAATTCCAACATCAAAACCATAGACACACTCACAGATACACTACAATTCACTCACCACAAGCCCTGACACAAAAACAGAACAGCTGAGCTCCATAGCGGAAACGCAAAATAATAATTTGCTAGGTTTGGCTTGCAGCTATTTAATGACAGGCTTTACACAGCAGACCCTCTCATCCAGAGAGATGAACAGATGGACCATTTCATACTTTCACCCAGAAACTACGTAGGAAGAGAAAGATCAAGAGGAAGAAAGATCAGAATGAAGCAGAAAATAGCAAGAGGCTCTGTATTAGCACTCGCCCCCATTGTATCTTACGGGGGTTCGATGACCACCAGAGCTATGGCCTCCGAGAGGAAGGTGTTTTCAGTTAGGAGTGGGATGCCACCCCCCCCTACCAAAAGAGCCCTTTGCTAGAATTCTGCCTGCCAGGCTTTTGAAACTCGAGCCAATTCACAACTGCCACGGTTGAAGCCTCTAGCAATGACTGAATAATTTAAAGTAATCCTAGCTCAGTATGTTTAGTACCTGAAAAATAGCAACTTGTATGCTTAAATGGAGGTCTTGGTTTGTTCTGCATTTCGGCAGTAAGAGACCCAGAGAGAGTCTACTACTTTGATTTCATTTACTCCTTGAAATAGAAGGGTATAAAATGACTAGTCCACTGCTAGGTCACATCATTCTCTTTCCCAAACTGCTAAGCCTCCCAGAGTCTGTCACTGCTGGTTCTTAAGCATGGATAAGCCAATTTCAGTGAAAGAGCAGAACGGGCAATCAGTGTTCATGCAAATAACGCTGCCAAAGACACTGTTAGGGAAGCAAGGGAGGGCTGGAAGTTTCTCACCAGGCTGAAATGTTTAATGTGAGTCAGAAAGTGAAATAGACTCGGGATGTGCACGGGAAAAGACTCGGGATGTGCACGGGAAGAGACTCGGGATGTGCACGGGAAGAGACTCGGGATGTGCACGGGAAGAGACTCGGGGCAGCTTATTCTCACCTCCTCTTCATCCTCGGAGTGCTCAGAAAGCTGGTCATGCTCGATGATGCCAGCCTCGTCGTCTGTCGGCCCATTGCCAACCCGGATCCCGCCAAAGTTCTGTGTCCCCTGTTGGGTGCGATAGAGTCGCTTGTCTCTGCTAACGATCCTACACACTCAGCAAGGCTCTTTAATCTTTATGCTTGATGCCTAAGCACCGTTTGATTACATAATATAAATTTGTTCAGACACGGAGTACATTCAAACTTACCAGGCGCTTCTTCCATAAGTACTGACGCCGGAGAATAAATGGTTTTACTATCAGCATGCAGGGAACACACAGAACGGCTATGACCACCAACATACACTGGATGACCATCTACAAAGGCAAAACAAAAGTTATATCAGATGTTGGAAAAAAAAAACACAGAACCCCAAACTGTGATGGGGCAGGGCTACAAGTGCAAGCCATCGAGGGAAAAATCACCTGTCCTGTGTACAGCCTTGCAGGGTCACTGTAGTTGAACAGGAACATGTTGATGAAAGCGATGAGCAGGCTGGGAGCATCTTTAGAGGTGGTCACATCATAGGCGATCCACTTGTAGAAGATGAGGAGAACTAGGTACCCAAAAAGGCATCCCATAAATACAATCTCGGGGATGAAGCTCAAGAAAATGTTCAGGGGCTTCTTGAAGTACCTGCAAAACCAGAGAAGACTCGGCAAAAAATTCCAAAAAGGATACAGGCATGAAAAGACAGCACTGTGATGCGAGATGACATGAGATGGGGTGGCCGTTTAAGCCCGACGGCCTACATGTGGTTGAACACGCTGAGGGTGACGCCGAACATCATGTGGATGATCCCCAGAATGACAGACATCTTCATTTTAAAGGAGTTCAAGAAAGTCAGCTTGTTGCTGGAAAGATTCCAAATCTGTGTAGCACAGTTGCACACACAAGATTTGTTTAAATCCAAAATTCCACAACCATAGCATTAAACAAAAGAAAAGAAATAAAAAAAACACAAAATGATCACAATGACTTAGCATGTCAATATGGCAGGAATGCGACTCCTAGGAGGGCCTAGTGACAAAATTATAATTACCGGGTCAATACCAATAGGGTAAGGTCCAGTGAACACTCCTGGTACTGCAGGATCCAGCTGCAGCAGCTTATTGCCTTGAAGTGTATGGAATCTGAAAAGTGCAATGTTCAAATCTTAGCGTTAGCACCATTTACACCATTGTTACTCTGGGGCAAGATAAGAAACGTCCGGCCAGAATGGAGGAAACGGTTGACGCACGTCCAGTTCGTCCCATTCTCGCCAAACATCGGCCGGACACTCCAGGCTGAGCCGAACGTATTTAACGTCTTGGAGAAGCAGTCATTGTAGATGGTGCCCGTGTAGATGGAGAAGATCCCCATTAGAAGGATGATGTAGCGGCCAGAGAAGATCATATTGAACATCTACACAGTAAATGAAGAGGAATTAGCAAGGGCAACATAACCCTCGATCTCCCACCAGACGTTATTAATATTTCAAGCCATATTCTTATATGCAACAGAGAATGAATTATTCTGGGTTCTTTGCTTCCTATTAAGTGATCCAGAGTAATTCCACGTTTACATATATCTTTGATGCCTGGTTGAACTCAAAGGTTCTAGAACGTCCCCCTTTCGATACACAAAGTTGAGGGGTCTAAAGCTCCAACGGTTGCATCCTTCCACACCTCATTGTCAATCTTCTGCGAGAGGATCCGTGTTTCTCTCAAGACCAGGTAGAGGGCGCCAAGGGTCATAAGCAAGCCATGTCCCAGGTCCCCAAACATGACAGCAAAAAGGAATGGGAAAGTGATGATGGTGTAAGGGGCTGTCGAGAGAAAATAGGAGAACGGTCGTTCGTGGAAGGCAGACAGATGAGCAAGGCCCCTGCAGACACTAGCATTTAGACTTGAGTCATTTCAGAACATGCTTATAAGCAAATGTATAAAATTTGTCATATCTGCCAGTACTCTCCATTGTTAATTGCACTGAAGAGTTTTTTGCTGGAGGCGAGAGAGTGGAATTAGTCAATAGTTTGTTCGAGATTCTCACACCTACCCTGGGGGTCAAATTGACCCCAAAGCCACATGTCAGGTGACTTTTCTCATAGTAACAATTACTGTAGGAGCGCGTAAGAGCTAAGAGAAAAGAAGGAGGTGCGTATAACATTCATTGAAGAATCTCACTGTTTCAGGCTGTAGCTGAAAAGGTGTGGCTCAGGCAACTGTAAAAGTAAGGTGTGTGTGTGTAGCATAACTCAAGGGGGGGAAAGTGTCACGTATGAAGGAGTAAATCAGCACCAGGGTTCATCTCGCGGTACGTCCCCATCCCATAGGCATCCACGATATTCTGAAAGCCGGAGGTGAACTTGTTGGTCTTGTTGTACGTGGGTGGGGTCTGCTTAGTCTGCATCCTGTTGAGAATGGAGGGCACGGTGGAACCGCTTCTTTCCTGCCAAAACGAAACAAGATTTAAAAATAAAAAAAAAAGAAGTCACACCACACCTATCTACTCTTTGGTTCGGACCCAGTACACAAACAGCTCCACACCAAACAGCTGCACGCCTCCGTATTGCGGAAACACAAACCACAGACGCCTGATGTCTCGCGTCCACTGCTCTGCAGACGACGCCTTTCCTGCCTCGAGATGAACGCTATCGCAACGGACTGCTCGTGCTCGTTGCAGATAAGAGACTCATCACCAGTACTGGTTCAGACCATACATACCACAGCTTGTTTTTCCTCAACAACTCAACGAACTTAACTTACAACATTAAAAAGAAAACTAAAAAGACTTCTCACGTTAGAATTTCTCTTGCAGCTCAGCGTAACGTTTGCAAAAATCAGTTTTTTTTTTTTTTTAAATTTTAAGTTCCCTTTTTGCGGGCAACTTTATGTTCAGGGTCAAAAAAATATTCAGACATGTCAAGACACTACTCGACATTTAAGAAATCTGCCATTTACAGACTGCCTGAACATTTCTTTGGCAAGTATACATTATACTGCAGTGTCTCCCCTACCATTATATAAAGGGGGCACCTCCCACCCCCCCCTTGAAGGTCAAGTTAATTTTATTTAATTTTACTTTCTATATAGCACCAGATCACAATAGAAGTCATTTAAGGTTACCTTTCCTATAGAACAGGTCTATACATTGTCCTTTTATTATCTAAATAGCCTTATGTTATGTTATTTACACAACAGCTTGTCATGTTTGTCTCTACACGGTCGCGCGTTTACAATCCTCCTCTGCTCTCTGTATCGCACGTGGCGGAGTTCCGCCCCAATGTGCGTGCACAGACACGTGCGCGCACACACAGGTGAGCACACTCCCACCAGCGGACAGAGAGCGCGTGTCGGAAAATATGTCCACCTAATTGACGGATAATTGTCATAAAAAGAAATGTTCTGATGTTTAGTTCAGTTGTTATATTGACTGCCGTCATTAAGAGAAACACATGAACACCATGAATCCTGTCCGTCTGCCGCCCGCCACGCCCCCCAAAGCTGTAAACCTGGGGGGAAACACTGTAGGGACAGGGACAGCGGAGAAGTGACAGCAGAGTCTCCCTCAGAGACACCACACTCACGCATCCTGCTGTCGACACAGTGTAACAGCTGACAGTTCAGGCCTTCATCCTGCTCTCTCCACCCTCGTGCCGACAGATTAAAACACAAGTGCCTAGCAGTTCATGCCCCATGGACTTTTGACTTCAGCCTGGGAGAATCCAGGAAGAAAAGTGCATTATGGTCTTGAAGCAAGCTGAGGAATTGGGCTTCCTCACTGGCTGTCGTCTCTGCGGATTTACTACGCCTCACAGTCACATGCACACCTAATTATTAAAGGGGGAAGCCCGTGAAAAGCCTTGAGATACAGATACTAACTTACCTACAAATATTTTGCTTTTTAAACCTTTTTAAAAATCATTAAAAAAAATTTTGCCTTCAAGTTAATGAATGAATTGCACAAGGTACAACAAAATTGAGAGACTGTCCAAACAAAATAGGATGAACAGAATATAAAATAAAACTATAGAAAGCAAATAAACAGAACATAAGTAAAAAGAATATAAAATTGAATATAAAAGGAGTTTCAAGAATAAAAATGTAAACAAAATAAAAACTACAAAAAAGGAGGCGTTTAAAATAAGTGTGATTCAGTTTCACAAAAAATATGAAAATATTGCACATTTTCGGCATTATAACTAAGAAAATATTGCATACATTAATAGGTGACGGGCAAGTGATGTCTCATATGTGATTGAAGGCAGGCCGAGTATCATGCCGGACAAAACAGAAACGAACATGTCTGTTAGAGCAATCTGTCACGCTCTCAAACGACTCCACCTTGTTTGTTCTGTGTCATGCCACAACACTAGAGGGCGGATAACGTTTGCAATGCGGCAGACCCACGGACAGAGCACAAAGAGACGGCCTTTTAATAAAGAAGATGACAGCGGTTTTAAAATGGAAGTTACTCTCATTACTAAAAATTATTTGGTCTAATTCTAGAGGCGGGACAGACAGAGAAGCCAACAGTTCATACGACTCTCACGAGTACACGCTAACGACTCTCACGAGTACACGCTAATGGAACACACACATTCCACAGCAAACACGGTTACACCATTTACATAAATACACAAACAAATATATTAATTTATAGTATTTACAGATACGCACGGTGTAGTGCAAAACATACTGGTAACTGCATAACTAGTCCTGCTGACCAATCCCACGACATCACATTATGTCAGCCAATCAGAACAAACAAGTTAGGTTCTGGGACCCTACACAGGCAGATCATCGAAACAGCGGTCACCACTCATACTGGTAAAACGACGTCGACTCCCTCGATTTCATTTGAAGTACACGGCCACTGTTAGTCTGAGCAGAAAAGTCTGCTAAAAAAATTTTTTTAAATCACCTGCCCTGAGCCCCGTGGCTCCAAGCTAATCTCGCAACCCTGTGCTGGTTAAGCAGATAGAAGATGGGTGGATGGATTAATGCATGCTTGCTAAATGAATCAAGATAACATGAAGGTAACATGACATGGGTCATTTCTGTGACAACATACAGGTGGCTTCTCCCATATTTCCCTTTTCCACTTGATTTAGGATTATTTACTTCAAGGACAAGATCAAGATATACAGGTTTAACTAAGACAGACATAACATGTAGGTCAGTGCTGGCAAATGGCTCAGCCCGGTCTATCATTGATGAGGACGAGAAGGCATGTTAGACGTCCGTTCGTAAGGATCACATTTTGACCATCTGGAAAGACCTTCACCCCAGGTTTCCTTCACTGCCTACCGATACTCTGGGATCTGTGCAGGAACTCGAGAGTGAGTCACTAAGTTATTCATAAATTTATTATCTTGAATCCACATGACTGATTCTCCTGAACTTCTATTCAGGGTGAGTGTTCCCCTCATGAAGGATATGGTATCACCTTGGTTAACCAAATATAAACTGCTGCTTTGGCATCCAATTCCCTAATCATTAGCAGTAATGCAGTTCATAACTGCTTCCCCAATTAAAGCTAAAGATAGGGTGGAAAACATGAGGGCGGGCAGACCTACCGTGCCCCTCCGCAGAGCAAACTGTATGGCTTCCAGGTCTGACACGGGGCACCACACCTCTGCGATGAGGCATTTCTGAGTGACGTCGATGTTGCAGAGGTTGAGAGTGTGATAAATGGCCTTCATCTTCTTAACCTTGATGAACCACACTCTCAACGTCTTGGCGGCGGCTTGCAGGACCCTCGTGCGATGGTCCTCCGTTTGATTCAGCACCTGACACAGAAGCAGCAGAGGGGTCACGGCATTGCGACAGGAGCTACGGGAAGAGGTTGGCGGTCCGTCAAGGGTCCCGGGGTGCGACACTAAATTCCCCCCACCCCCACCCCCACCACACACACACAGCCAACAAACAGTATTAAGTTGCATCCCTACACTTTGGCCAAGATCTATGAATTGACACCGCAAATGCCAGCTTGCATTTGGTCGTGTGTGGCTGTTTAAAAAAGCAATAATGGGATTTACTGTGCAATACAGGATCAGAGGATTCCATTCCGTGAAGGAAGTGGGATTAAGCATATGGGAAAGTGTGACTGTTTCTCCAGGCGTTCCCTCTCACCCACACAGTCATGCCTACGCGGTATCCCCGTAACCCTACTCGATTGCCCAACCTGTCGATTTGGGCACATCTCCTTCATGGGGACGATCAGATTAACAGACCCCCCCCCCCCCAATAGCACACTGAGGCTTTGATCCCACCTCCCCCACAAAGGGACATCAAGTGCAGCTGCAACTGATCCAGACTGTGGGACTCCAACAGGCCTGGCTGGCCCATAGAATCAAGGCATGGCCCGCCAATGACTCACTGCACGGGCATTAAGAGGCCCTCTGGCATGGAAAGAGGCGTAGGCCGGAACGGTCACTATGCAGGCGGGGGCATGCGTGGGTGGGTGTTCTGCGGGGGCCAACCGTGCTCAAAGTATAGAGTCCCAAAGCAAAGTCGTTTTCCTACCCCGATACGGTCAATAATCGCCATACCTCGCATGCCAACGCTCATCATACAGCCCTGACTCATTGTTCAAGTGGTTCTGGTCCGTTTCCTGGACTCGTCGTTCTCAAAAAAAAAAAAAAAAAAAAAGAAGGACACATGCAGCCTCCCTTTAATCCAACCTGCCAGCGCATCTGAAAGGCAGCTCAAGCTGTGTTTAACGTGAGAGCGCAGACAGCCCTGACCCCAACCCCCCGTTTGCTGCAACGACGATGCGTCACTGAAGGGAAGCGTCATGCCACCCCCACCCCCAAACACCCCCCCACTCTGGCAAAGACAAGGGTAGATTAGAGTCACCCACACCCTATTACAGTCTTCAAAGGGTGCCTGGCACAGAACAGCATAAGCATGTCATTTTAAATTGTGAAGGTTAACAACAGGTGTCCGACAACCTTGTTTTAAGTTCTCAACCAGCCTTGCACTGCAGCACTGTGGGGGGGCAGGAGGGGGTGATTGGTCCTGGGCTACTTCACACTACCAACCGCAAATGTTTACATAAATCGGCTTGATTGCATTATCTGCCGGCCAGCCTAATTAGGTATAAAAACCCGGCTTATTGGCGAAATCTTTCACTCTTACTAGATTTACTCTAATGTAGTTACATTGTGGCCTCCTGCCTCCGCTCTCAGCAAAGGCAAGCCTGCACAAATGGAAACAGCAAACCCTTATATTCTGCCAAATGTAACAAGCTGTCCATGTTTTCTATTCCATTTCGATACGGTTTTATATTTGCATAGTGCATTTTCACAACATTACATTGTCTCAAAGCGCTTCACTTTATCCTTGCCCAAAGCATGAACACAAGGCATCCATCGCAGTTATTGCTCACATTGGAATTGTTGAAATTCGAAGTTTTACAATTCAATATATAGTAGCAGAATTTCCCAAGCGATCCGAAATTCTGTTTCACTCCAACCCCCAACTTCCGCAGTTGCGCTGCCAACAAAATGGCACGAAAGGCTCTACAAGTAGCTCAGACGCTACAACGAGCTGCACCTGAGACCCCAGCCTTTCCTCTTTGAACCATCTGGTCCCGGTGGCAGCGTCTGGATAAGCCAGGGATACCTCATTGGCACGAATCGCAAGACTAACGATAAGAAAAACACATCTATCAGGGTTTAAAGGCTTATTGCACAGACATGCACACACGCTGCCACACTGCGGTCACAGAGATCCGCACCATCTGAAGGTCATCAATACGAGTGTTGACACCAATAGCCATCTCCTTCCTCTCCTGGGGGGTCTCGGGACAGGGATACAGCGATGCACGGAATCTGGAAGGTAGAGAGATGGGGAGCGCGGGCGCTATGGATTATGGGTAGAGCCATCCTAGAAAATCATTATCGGGGAAAAAATAATATCGAACAAAAATCAAAGCTGTGTAAGACCGAATTACCCCTCGCATATTTTCTTCACCCTGTTCTTCAGCTGGTCACCTTGGAAGAAGATGATGAACACCGACTTGTGGACATGGTCTCCCTGCAAAGGAAGCGGTTTTGGTCACTCGGCTCAGTCGGCTCAGAAAGTCACGTACGCGATTAATATCGTAACGGTTCACATCCGTCAGGGAGCCAGGGTGTTCTAAGCTCAAAGAAATGAAACTAGAGCCTGAAATCGGAGAACGCTATCATTAGCACCGGTGGGCAAACTTTCCGCTGTTAATTATGCAGGGAAGTCCACTCGGAAGGCAGTTCCTCAGATACCCATGGGAAAGGATAACGAGGGACAGATTCCGGAGCCGGCCAGGCACCACTCACCGTGGCGGGGTCCTCAAGGGGGTCCTCGATATCCGCCTGCCTCAGGAAAACATTTCCCCGGCACACCCTCCACAACATCCGCTCGAAGGTGGGAATCCTCTCCCTGCCAATCACTCCGGCCACAAATCTGCAGGGGTGACGGAGATACTTATTAAATTCGGAGCTCTCCCGGAAACATCTCGAGGGTGCGATCAGAATATCCAACCCTATGGTTTTCTGAAAAATACCAGGTTGCAGATCTTACAAATTAGTTTTAAGGTGGAGCAAGTGAGATCAGCACTATTGCTGTCGTATTCATGAGTCTCTGATATCAACAAAAAAAATAAATAAAAACACCAGGAAATCAGTATAGGAGTATGTGTGAAACAGATTGCCACACTTCCTATTAGCCAATCTTATATTCTGCTCGTTTACTAAACATACTTCTACGGATTGCCAGGATGACGCAAAGACGAGTAGGGCAAGATCGGGCACCTGCATCAAGCCAAGAACATGAGCAGACCGGATGTGCCATCCGTTCAAACCTGAATTTCACTTCATTGAGCAGGAAAGCCAAGGCATCTCTCTATGCTTCTACAGGGCAGACCATCCCCGCCACTCCCATTATCTCTTCAATAAAAGAGGCAGGCCTGTGTACACGTCCAGCATAGCTAAGCAGCAACTTCATTGACATGATTAACATGTTTGTAGCCAGTAACTCCAACGCAAGGCGTCACGATGGCATTCTGAGCTGGTACCTGGGTTTTCATGTTCAAATTCTCTCGGAACGGCAGGCCTTCCTGTTATTTATAGTGTTTCATAATATGAGCTGTAATTATAAACAACGAAGTAGGGGAAAGCATTACACTCTCACTGCTAATCACCGGACTCGAATGATCATGGGACAGATATACTGGTAGTACGTTCTAGCCAGTATGGCCACAACAACGTCTACTATTTAGGTCAAGCTAACTTTGCCAGTAGGTTGAAGATATTGACTTCCCATTTTAAAAGCTCCCGTTACTGGCACTCACTCACAACACATAGATCTGAGTGACCTGTCAGGCAGGAACTCAAAACAAATCTGCAAAGAGGTGTTCATTTAAAAGGGGCTGCCGTATTAGAAGCCAAAAGGAGAAGATGCAGGACTCACCCCAGCCTCAGTGGCGCAACCCGGCCAACCTCATTTGGGTCCAGCAAGGTGGACGACTCCTCGAGCAGGCTGGGATCCTCCATCTGCTGATGATGACGCAATTGAGCCTGAATTCACAAAACCAACCAGACAGCTAATCATCCCCCGTTAGTGGCATGCGGCAGGTAACAGTACATTGGAGGGGGGGGGGCAGACGAGGGGTTAAAGATGTTCAGGGAGAATGACAGAACCTAAAGAGCCAAAACACAAATGAAATTGAAAATAGGGAGAGCCATTTCAGCACGTCCAAACCATCCCTGTCAATCAGCCGACGGCAGACCCGAGGAAAGGAGGTCTCTGATTGGCAGCTTCCACAGTTGCATCGCCCCACCTTATCCCAGGATGTACTACCAAAAGGTTAACAAGCTCCTTGCCTGCACAATGCTAATGCATTTCACTGGCGGCACCAGATGTTTACTCAGTACCCACAAAATAAAAGAATGTTAGCAATGATCCGTGCAAAGCTCGTGTCAAAGCCATGGGGCTTAGGTATTGTAAGGAGCAATGCAACATATTTGACAGGCCCCAGAGTGCATGAAGAAGCAACTTTGCACTGCAGAGAGACATGCAGGGGAACATGCAAGTGGAATAGAATGCAAGGAGAACTAGAGAGCAGTTTGCAGGAGCACAGAGAGAAATGGCGACCCAAGGGATAGGAGACGAGTGGATGAAGGGGAAGTTGGGGCAAGGAGGAGCCGCATGCCATTAACCACTACTTTCCCTTCCCCGCCTTTCGTCAAGGGCTGCGTCGTGAAGCTGGCATTGACCGCAATACACTGCTGCTCTTTACAGCTAGGAAAAGGACAGACATCATTGGGTGATTCACAGCAGTTACTCAAGGCCACCCTCAAATCAGCAATTGGAGATAAATATGCTTAGAAGAAATTACTCCTAGCAAAACCAATGGATCAGCAGGCCGTGCGTCACGTATCACTAATGTAATTAACCGGCATTTCATGCACATTAAAATGATTTCTCTCAATAGGCATGCACAGTCTGATATTCCTCCAATACAATAGACCCAGAGATTTTAGAACAAGATGCATGCTTTGCGTTTAAGCCTTAATTGCACTATTGATTACTGCATATCTGTCACCAAAAAAGAAAAAAGTAGAACTGTAACATGAGTAAGCAACTGTCACCAACAATTCTATTATGTGCACTTACCGAGAACTAAATAAGCTGCCAGCCTAAAAATAAAGCTCACAATTTCAGCAAACATGCCGCACGTTCAAAAGCACATTAAGTAGGGGTAAAATTTTCAGCAATGCTTTTTAAGGTAGTTAAAGTACAGCTGAAGAGGGTCCGAAAATAATTATTATTATAATAAAAGTACACATGGTCCTTTAGTTCTAGATGATCAGCTCAATGGACAGACACTTAAAGGAAGTCTGGGTGCTATTTAAAGCACGCTATTCCCTGCATATGAATCTGAAACTTAAAACTCTCGAAGAACAAGTTTGGCATATGAAACAAAAGTCCATACTTGGCATACTGTTTTCTTAATTTGAACACTCCCCTGAACAAATCCCAGACTGATGGACCAGACCAACTGTGCTCTCCAATAAACTGGACCACAAATCCAATCCTACCAAGCTGTGGTCCAATGGGCCGTTTGATGGGTGGGGGACCTGACCTCATCAAAAAACTGCTGTGTGCGGCGCAAGATGTGCTTCAGCTCAGTAAGCTCTAGGAAGTTTTTCTTCAGGGCTTCTTGGTTGGTGTTGATCTCCTTCAGCTCATTCTCCAGCTTTTCGTAGGTGGCCTGTCAAGGAGAGGCAGGCAATGGCCACTCGAGCGAAATGAGGAGAAATGGCAAGAATGATGGGGGTCAAAGATGATCCAAAAAAGGTGGCCAGAAACACAGCAATACCTCCAGGTCAATCATATCTCTAGGGAACGGGACCTCTGGATTCTCTCCTGAGTCTACGATGGCAATGTTAGCCTTCTTGACCTCCTTCTCCACAAACCCTGCACATACATGAAAAGCAAAATTTGTCTTTCAGGAAAACAGACTCGCAGCGAAAGAAAAAAAAATCAATTTCTTCGTTGTCAGACTGCAGCTTTGAAAGAAGAGAGACTCACTCAGCTTGCGGTCCATCTCCTCGCAGCGCCGCACCTCATTAACAAACTTGCGTTGGAAGACATTCACATCTGGGTTCAGCTGCAGCCAAAAGCAAAACAAAATGATTCAGACAGTAATATCTGATAGGAATTCTTACAAATGAAAATAAACTACCATGTCACAATATGTTTAGTATGTCATTGAGAAAATAAATTGCTTTGTGTCCATCTTGTAACTTTTCCCCCAACATGGTAAATGTCTTATAAGAGATCCAGAAGAATACATTTGTCCTAGTAAAATGGTTCCCAACTGCATGCACATTAGGACCCACATTATTCCTCAGCCATTTATTCATAGCCCACATGTTTAGAATTTCAGGCCCAATTTACCACCACCACCCCCCCCCCCAAAAAAAAAGTGTTAAAAAACGCAGTAACGACATAGAACATAGTGCAGTAAAAGTAGCGCAATAGTGCTATGAACACACAAAATAAACCTAACATTAGAAATTTCTTTTAAATACTGCTTTTTAACCACACACTCTGCAAACCAAGGAAAATGACCCTATGACCCACTTTTAGGTCACAGCCAACAGTTAGGAAACAGTGTCCGAGTAGATCCATGTATTGGGGAAGTTATTAATGCAAAGAAAACACAGAGAAGAATCCCGTCTTCAAGAAAGGTAGAGGGGTTAAAAACGTTCATTGGTGGTTGTGTGGAAGGGGTGGTTGAAAACCATCCTCTCTTAGAGAAGGTACTGTTACCACAATGGTTAGACCACCAGACTAAAGATGAAACAGCATTTTGAAGTATAGAACTCACATCCCGAAACTGGACCATCCCTAGCTCTCCCAGCTCACTGACACAGCAGTACGCAGCTTCTGATTGAAGGAAGACTTGAGCCAAAGTCATCTCCTCACTTCGGAAGACATCCCCCATGGCGGCCGAGGGATTACCTACGCTACAGTGAAATGGCAACGCTCGTCTTTATCACTGTAGGAACAATAAAATAAAAAGTCACCACAATTTAGTGTTTAGTATAGCAGCACTGCAGGATTATACATCACAACATGTATCAGTTTGCTCGATATTTTGCATTTCATTAGGTCAGTTGATTGAAATGTTTTCAGGGAGAAGTAGCAGAACCTGCTGTGAACGGATTTTAAACCATAACCTTGATGATCTGAGAAATAATGAAAAACTTTACAAAGGGAACTTGGAGTGCAAGGTTCACCTAAAACGACTCTGAGTTACAGGATTAAACTGCTGACCCAGGTAACTCTGCGTACTAGTCAAGGTAGTATTCCAGCTCCACGAAAAGGTATACATTACAACCTTGGGTGAGCTCCAAAACAGTCAACAGACGTTGTTAAAGACTGGAAAAAGGTCTTACAAATACATAAAACCCTGCCTTTTAACGTTATTCGCTGAAACACGACATACTTTTCAGTTCTTAAAATGCTGGTATTTACCTGCTAAAGACAGTATCCGCTTTCGCTAGTGACAGCAGCTTAGAAAACAAGTGAACTGCGTCAGCGTGGTGCTGTTAAAAGCGGACTCTGGCTATCAAATGCCGTCTATATACAGTGAAACACAACAAACAAAATGCCCCTTCCTGTCAAGCATGAATGCAACTGCTAGCAGTTCGCAGCGAAGTTGTTGATAGTGGATGTCAGGCGAAAGACGGGCACCCGACGATATTTACACTATCACCAGAGCTCCAGGGCTCATCTGCTATTTTCAGAAAGGCGAACCTACCAGCCTAATGGGTGAAGTTTCGTTGGGCATGAAAACTCTACAATTTGGCGTTAAAAGTTGTTTTGTAAAGTTGGGGAAACCTGTAAGTTTATAATGAAAGGTCGGTCTTATTTAACAGCCATCTCCTTCCCGATATTCTCAGGCGGCGGGATAAATACGGCATCACATAATTGAGATTAATGTTAACTAGCCAACAAAGAAGCAGTATTTAACAGCCTGTGTGTCCATATGCGAAACCAGCCGTCTGGGAAAAAGTTAATTTAGCCTGGAAAGTAAGCCACACACTAACGCAAAATCCCTGTAATTATACTCAAACAGAAACAAAGCGAAAACAGAACAATGCTAAAGAATAACCCACTTACACGTCAAGCAAAATATTTAAGTTAACGTATAGCACCCAAAGTCAAAATATGAGAATAACTTACTGTAATTGAATCTTTCCGATTACTTCAGCGCTGCCCAGTTTCACGGCAAATATCAGCTGATCGGACTTCGCTGTTACGTACGTGACGTCAGAGCACGCAATGACACGTGACCGAAGGCGTCGCCGCCCGGTCGGCTTTATGAATGTGTGGGCATTGCCCTTGCGTAAGGCTGATCATCAAAAAAATGAAATTAAGTAAAACATTTTTAGCCCTTTTTAATTTTAGATGAATTATGTACTGCGATAATAAAGTTGTTTACAGGAGTACTGTCTCTAAAAACAATGCACGATCCATATGATAGTGTTTAATAAACACAGCAATAATTGTGACCTTTATTTCTAAACATTTCTAAAGTAAAAATGGTAGCATATATACCAGGTACAGTATGAAATATTACTCGTGGTTCTTTTATTTACTTTCTGAATTCCCACACATATTTTCCAGCTGCCTTAAGCACTGAATGCTCCGCACTATTTGCTGGTGTTAGATGCCTTATCTTCTTATCAACTAACCTGCTCTCAATATGGATCTTGTGTCACTGGGCCACCTATTCATTGTGTATCTTCTTGAATTTGGGAAAACACCTGTTCAATGCATCCAGCCCGCAACGTCGTGGAACATGTGATCACTGTGTTTATGCTACATGCTGCGGACAGGGTGATACCGTGATCAGCATGGAGCTTTGGCAACAGCCCTAAATAGCTATTGATCGAGGCCCATATCCAGGTCCTGGAGCATTTTGCAGCAGGGGGTTAAAACTTGTAATTTTAGTATTGTAATTTTAGTGTGTTATTGGTAATATATATATAATATACATAAGATATTTCTATTATTATTATTACTATTATTTTGTGGGGGGGGTGTCAAACCTATTATTTTACCACATGACAATGTAACTGCATTCAACACCAAGCCTCTCACAGCTATGGTGGAGCTTCAACTAAAGATATTTTAGTTCATTAAAGATAATTTAATTGAAGGAGTCCTGCGGGCCTCACAATGTGACAGAGATCTCGACGCTCTGTGGAGAAAATGAAACTTTGAGAGTTTTGCCTTCTTGCTTTCAGCTTTTGCACTTACTTGACGTTAGATTTTTTTCCGGGGAGGTGTCTGGGTGGAGAATCTCACGCTTGTGCTGTAATGAAGTGTTGGTATATTTAGCAAGAACTAATGAGTGAGAAGTCAAACCAATATATAAGACTGATGCATTGTCAAATTGTATTGTAAAATATTGTTCACGTAAATACACAACACATTTCCCAATAAAGTATTGAAAACTGACACCCATTGTATTAGAAACTTGCAGCCTGTCTGTGGCAGTATGCGCTGTGTTGTGCATCTTATTTGTTTTAGCTCGACAAACTGGTTTTTGACTGCCTCTCAATTATTCTGCATTGATTTGGTGTAATTTTCCTTTATATTTGAACAACAGCAAGAGCGGTTTTTAGTTTCGCATGTGATAACCCTGAAGTCAGAGACGCCTGATTCAACTCAATCCACTCTCTATTGGTCGCTTTATAGGCAATTTTAATGTTTTTAATTTCAATTCTTAATATTGATTAGTTCACTTATCCGGTTAGGTGAAGGTGCTAAATATGTCAATAAGCAAATAATAGGTACCTTTGGAATAGCAATGTTTCTAATATGAGCTAATTCTGATTTTTGATTTATGTTTCTGTAACTCTGGGGCCTTATGGATATGTTTTATTAATTTAAATTTCCTTTTTTCATGTAGGTCATTCACTGTTCTAAGGGTTATATATTATATAGTGTTATATTTAGTATTAAAGGTTCCTAGACATGATAAGGAAGGAACTATATGCATAAAATCCAACACCAGATCAAGCCATTCCTTCAATGTAAGCCTAGCTTGAAGTATTTTAACCATGGCCCCTAGGGCTCATGAGGTGGCATTTGGGCTGGGGGGCTTTTTACGCCACTAGGTGGAATCACCCACTTGGGATGGGAGAGGGGAGGGAAAAGGGGAGGGGTCCAGTACTGTGAGGGAGGAAAGGAGAAGTTCCAGACTAATTTGACGGGGTGCATTCACAAGGAACTGTGGCATTTGAGATTCAGCACATATGCTGAAACTGTGAGAGGCGTCTGTTCCCGTGAGCTGGCTGGTGTCCTGGGGGCAGAAGAAGGCAACACACGAAGTTGACTAGAGGGTGAGGAAGAAAGTGTCTGTGAGCAAAGGGGATTTCTCTCAACGGAAGAGGTAATAGTGAGACTTGAGACTTTGCCTTCCATCGGCAGCAATGGCAGAACCAAGTACAAAGCTGAAGCAGGTAGATCTGAACGAGGTGTCCGAAGATGACGACGAGGTGGTTTTGGTGACCAGTGTGAAAGAGCTTCCAGAGACTGAGCGAGTTGCTGAGGTCGAGAAGGAGAGTGATGCTCAGATTAATGGGACGATGGTGCTGACGCTGCTGGACAAGATTATCGGCGTGGTGGACCAGATCCAGCAGACCCAAGGTGCACTGGAGGCAAGGCAACAGAGCATGGAACGGGCAGTGATGGGCATCCAGGGCGAGCTTGCCAAGCTCTCCAAGAGCCACAACGGCACCACCCAAACTGTCAACAAGATGCTGGAGAAGGTGCGCAAGGTCAACGTCAATGTCAAGACGGTGCGCTCCAACCTGGAGAAGCAAGCAGGACAGATCAAGAAGCTGGAGCGCAATGAGAGTGAGCTGCTGAAGAGGAGAAACTTCAAAGTATTTATTTACCAGGTGAGGCAAAGCTAAGCGTTTCAAGGCAGGAGGACACCCACAGGTGCTTGACTAGCATGGTGAGACAATGGGCTGTGAATGTTTGAAAGCTTCTCCCGTGATGCACCTGACAGTCAAACACAGAGCAGACAGAGGTACTTCACAAACCTTTTCCATTTCACAGCTAGTAAAAAAGACACCAAGACTTTATTTTACAGTGACCAGTAACTGGATATACATCCAAGGGAATCGCCGGCAGGCTTCTTATATATAGATGTTAGATTCTAAAAAAAAAAAATGAAAAAGGTTAAGGACAATGATATTCTGTGTTGCATGACTGCTACTCCGCTGCTGAAAACAGAATTGCTAATAGTACTGTGTCGTTTGTTTGCAACTCTTATCAATCATAAAATGCAGCCGTTGAGTGATGTTTTTACATCTAGAAAAGGACTTGTAATTATTCCGACTATAATCTTGAATCAAAGATCAGTTTAATCTTGAAGCTCGAAGATCAGTTTAAACAGATTAAATACTTCAGAAAGAGCTACTGTATCTTGTGTTACGGCATCTGTGTGCAGGCTAATGGCCTCTTTAAGATATTGACAGACATGCTATCATTAGTTCTGTTCCGCATATCAGTTTACATTTAGATTACAGCTAGTAAAAAAATGGAAGAAGGTGTAATATAACAGCATTCCTAATAATTCCATAAGGAATTTAAAGTTAGAAGGCAAGCTCTTTTAGCTGAAAAGTCACTGGACCGTCGGTCCTCACTGGCGTGGTCTTTTTTTAGCCTTGCGTGCCGAGATGTGTAAAAGCTTGCGGGCTGACGTTCAGTTTCCAGCCTGGTTCGCTGTCGCCCAAAACAGCCTTTCGGTGCCTCAGACCGACCGAGGCTTTCAGTTTAGCACCAGGGAGCCCCCAAAACGCACGAAACACCAGCAGACCCCCCCGCGGCTCTGCAAAGCAGGCAGCCCACAAGGTCTCAAATTAGCCTCAAGCGAAATGTCGATTATAGTCGACTGTCTGATCAGAGTCAACATGCATTGCGTCCGGTAGATTAATCAGAGTAATCTGGGATATGTCCTTATGTTTAGGAAATTCAGGAAAAATTGTCCCCCTGCCTTGTGCCCTGTGCTTCCTAAGAGTGGCTATGGGTCACCGTCACTGTACACTGGATATGTGATCAGAAGGCAAGCCAAGGGGGGAACCTCCTATTTCCTTCCTGTTTTGTAAAGATGAGGTATAAGATTTTTAAGCACAATTTCTAGCTATTGAGCCGATGGTTCCTGTGTGGGGGAGTCGGCGGACTCCAGCTGATATTCCCACGCTGCTGCAGGCAGCTCAGCCTCTCTATTAATTGCCGAGGCCCTGTATCAGTGTCGCGTTAAACGACACCAAGCAAGCAGGCAGTCGTGACATCCTCAGACCGCAGAATCCTGTTTCAGCGTTTCAATGCTTCGGCTGCGGCATCGTGTTTCATTGTCCGGCTGTGGGCCTTGTTGTCGCAGCTCGGAACCAGCACAAGGGAACCCAGTGAATATTAGACCGAGCAAGTGGGGTGGGAAGGAGAGATACCAGGAAGAGTTAAATCTGGGGTCTCGGCAAAGTGAGCCAAGAGCGAGGTTCCAAATTTACATTTCATGTTGAAATCCCAAGGTGACAGGACAAGACTCGTGGGGTGAAAACGCATTTGTTTTTTCACTTAGCAACCAGCCCACAATCACAGGTCATCCGTCAAAGGTAGACGTAGCAGCTGGTCGATGGTGCATTCTGCAAAGCGCAAGTTTGGCTTTGCTCCCTAAATAGCTCTCGACAGGCCGTCCGTTGCCCCTCTCTCACCCTTTACCTCCCATGTTCAAGTCCAGATTTAGGTCTGGGGTCCTGCTCTCCCTTCCAAACCGTTCGCCTGCTAATTGGACCCGATCTGCTCAATCTTCAATCTTGCGACGGACCCTTGACCTACTCTTTGATGAGCTGAAGAAGAACAAACATGGAACTCATTGTGCATGATCTGCTGCAGTGCCTCTTCGTGTTTTTGAGTTGCCCACATGCCCGCACTGCATCCTCCGCACTGGCTGGTACAGCATCCTATTTGCTCACAGCCATTGGTAGGAGTGAGCCCCACTTTCCGAAGTACCTGCACAACTTAAACTAACTGCACACTTCTGTTCACAAACCACCAGGCCAGAGTCCATGGGGGGGGGGGTGGACAAAGTGAGAGCGAGCCAGTGACATCTGGGCTCCATCACACACCCTGTGCTGAGGGTAGCAGGCCATGGGTAAAGTTAGCCGCCTGATTCACGCTCTAGGCATGCCTCCCATCTCCTCTCACTGCAAATTCGACTGCCACCGTCCACCAGCTCCCCCCCTCACCCATCCCACACTTGGAACCTTCCACTATGTGTGTCCGTTTGCTCATTCTTACACCATGGTCTAGTGCCGTACTAGAATGCTGCTCAGGGGGCGGGGCCTGAGGGATTAAAGTTCATTTTCCTTTCACTCACCGCCCCTGAGTGGTGTTTTAGCAGGTGGGCGAAATCGCGGCATTTGTGAATAACCTCTCCGCATGACCTTATGTGGCTCGTTGAGCTGTGTGCGCTGTGTCTGACTTGATTTCGACTTCGCGTGAGAGCAATCTGGAATAGACCGGACTGTATTAGCCGCTGCCAGGAGACAAGATTTATAGTCTGGGTATAATGTTTCAAAAGCGCATGTGTGTGTTTGTGCTGGGGGAGGGGGACGCATCGTCGACAGATAGGTTTAAATAGTATAGTATGTGATGCTGTGTGAAATACCACACACCATTATGCTTTCCCTGTTGTGGTTAGTGGGAATTCTTGTACATAATTCAGTTTGGGTTCTCCAGCCATCCAATCTTCCGGACTACCTTTCCCAAACCTGCGTTAAGGTTCCGGGTGATGGTAAATGGCAGAGCTGTCGAACCAGCGACCGGCAAGCGGAAAGGTACTCAATCCCACAATTCAATCAACCAGGGCTTGTGAGAAAGGGCAACCACATCAGTGGTGGTCGAAATGTATGGCGTGCTAAATTTATTCACAAAAAATCCTTTGTTTGTGTAAGGCAATATCAGGAACATTTTGGCAATATCAGGCTATATTTTTTATATCCGTTATGCACGTATCTTGGTGCTTGGTGCCAGCACTGTACCCCTCGTTACTAGCCTAGAAGCAGTTGATTGGACCAAACTGTGTATCCAATGGTTATATTAATACAGATTTCAATGGTTTGCGGAAGTCAGCAAGAGGACCCTGCACTCCTTCCCCCTTCCAAAGCCCTTGTCATGGGAAATGTCCAACCTCACAACCAAGTCACCAAGCATTGCAACATAGCTAACCCGCTCCACACCGGGACAGGTAAATCACTGCTCATTCCGTATTTATGGCATTTACAAGCCCTAGTGCCTCAGCTGTCATAGCTGGTGGAAACAAAAACCTTGCATTAAAACCGGAAATGCTTTTTTGAGTTTAAAGACGCATACTGAAATGGGGCCGGCAAATACCTGGCGTATCCTCTTTCACTGAGTTCCGTAATCAGGCCCCCGGCAGTAGAGGTTGATTGAGTGCTCACCAAGAGTCCACACGCGCACACATGTCTTCGTGTCTGTGAAGTCACCGGCTCGCAGCTGCAGGTGCAGCTAGCTCCAGTGATCACTGGCTTGAGTGATTACTGCACTGCTTTGGGGGCGTTATGCAGGGTACCCGCGGTCATGGAAATCCTGGAAAAGTTTTGGAATTTTGAAATAATTTTTCCAGGCCCTGGATAAGTTTTGGAATTCTTGGATAGAGTTTTGGAAACTAGCCTTGTTCATTTTTCCCGCTTCGTTCGTACACGGAAATGTACGAGCGGAAGTCAATAGTTAACTACCTTATACAAATACTGTTCTATCTACTTTAGTTTTACAAACTTGTGGGTTTTGGAAAATTTTCTTATGATACTGGAAAAGTTTTGGAAAATCATGGAAATTTATTTTGCCAGAACCGGGGAAACCCTGGTTATATGCCCCATGCTCAGCTCTGAAACATGTCCTGTCACTGTCATATGGACATTTAGTACAATAGTCATTGTAGGACCCATTGTATGATGATCACTGCGGAATCAGCCCAGTTAGGTGCCCACTGAAAAGGAGTGACTCCTTAGGTAGCAGGCTGATTCTGATGCAGTTACGGATCTAAATTATATATCGTCAATAAAGAAAAATTTGTATTTTTATTAATCTTATTTACTGTAGCTACAAATTATTCCCAAAGAAATGTGATGATGTCACCATGTTGTCATTATAGTTCACTTGGCTGTCACTAACTTAACTTACACGCGAGGTCCGGTCCCAAATTAATAATCTACTGTGTAGATTTTTCCTATAAAATCTTCAACCGGGTCTCAGCTATTTACCATCTCAGATGAGCTAGTGTGTGGAATCGCACATTATAGGGATATTGGGTTTGAAAAAATTGCAAATGGACTTTTACTCATTGTAAAGTCGAAATATTGTAACACCAACGTAACCTGGAGAGCGTGAGTCTATGGTATAGTATATATGGTGTTATAAACTGGAAGTAGGTAACCAAACAGCATTTATACTAGGTGTAAATAACCACATTTAATGAATATATTTTTAATTAGCTTTGAAATCAACAGTGGCTGATATATGCTCTGATGGGCCTATTCTGTTTCGTCCAGGTGGCGCCCTGAAAGTCAGAACCACTAAATGTAAGATTTAGTATTATTTGCTAAATCCAGCCACAGGAACGCTCAGAGTCATTAGGGTGAAGGAAAGAGCAGCAAACAGGTCCACAATGTGTGAGCGTTCCACGATCATCTCTGTGCACTTGAGTCTACTCGCCATAGCGACAGTCACCTGGTCTCCATGACGCTGCCTCCCAAAGCCGTGCCTTTGTGCTGTTTGTCCTGCACAGTCTGTGTGCCATAATAACAAAGGGCTGAAGTGCAAATAGTGGCTGATGATGTTACAATATATTACATAACCAGCTGAAGCTCTAAAATGTGAAATTAAATGTCTCACCCTCCTGTTTACCCACAGTAGCTGCTTCTGCTGCTGAAGAAGATCTACTCTGCTGTTTCTGTCAATGATAGGTGTTACGCAAGAATTTTTGCCCCCCCCCCCCCCCCCCCCCCGTGGGATCTAAGGGATAATATTTCCTTGTTGGTTGTAATTGAGGATGTTATTGAGGCCTAAACCTCAATCCCTGTGAAGAATATAAAGGAAGAGGTTTGGCATGGTGTTATAGTGATGTTTTCCTGTAGCGTGACATTGTGGTTGAGTAGGAAGCACCTCCTGTCAAATGGGTCTTCCTCTGGCTATTCTAGTTCCTTTCACAGTCCAGTGATATAAAGGTAGACAAATAGGCATCTGGAGAATGCCCATTGCTTATGTGTGCCCTGTAATGGACTGGTATCCTGTCCAGAATGTTCCCCAACCTTGTGCCCTGTGCTGCCTAGGATAGATCCCCCCCCCATGCTTCTGTATTGGGTAATCGTTTTGAAGATTGATATCTTCCTTGGCCATCACCAAGTCGATCGATAGATCAATCGTTCAGACATTACTAGTCAATCATGACAATCAGACCCTCACCATCACACTGCTGCATATATCAGCATGCTCCACTCTGCATTGTCAGATCACTAGCTAACTGTATTATCTAGCCACGCCAACCACAAGTCCCTAGTAGCTTGCAAGGATCCAAGGAGTAGCCTGCAAAGCTGTAGGTATCAGATGTACTTTGACTATTGAGATGGTGCTTTGACGTCCATCCATCCATTTTCTACACCTTGTTGTCCTATTCAGGGTTTCAGGGGTCTGGAGCCTATTGCAGAGGCCAGAGGAACAAAGCAGGGGACAGAGTGCATTTCTTTAACACAAAGGCATTGTGGGAGAACATTCAGTCTGTGAGAGGATGTGACTGAGTTGTATGCCAACCAGCTGGCATCGACAGACCCCCCCCAGTTTAGCCTGGGAGAAATGACACTGGGAATAAATAGCCATGGTGTGAGCTCGGCTCCCGATTCCGCACCGTGGCCACACCCCGCGGTCCGTGTTGCTCACTGGAATACCGACAGCTGCGCCTCATCGTAGTTTCGACTTTTCGTAATTGCCGGTCTTATTTAACTGGTTTAGCGGGTTCCCTCGGTGTGAGGACATGTTGACCTGTGTCCGATATCCAGGCTTCCTGTACCTACGCTTTTCCCAGAATTCTTGCTTCTCTTCCTGTCTGATTTAGTCAGCATGACCTTCCCAATGCCCAGCCCCATGTAAGCGTCCCACTCCCCTTCTCATGACGACTCCTGTCTCGCGTCTTTGGTTCCCATCGACCCCCCATCTGGATCCCATGGTGCTGCAGCATTAAGAGCATTGGCGCTGCGCAGTGCCAGCCCGAGGGGGCCGGGCTACCCGCGTGACCCTGACGCCTCGAGAGGTTTTGTTGCGGCAATAATCAGCATCTGTGCCACCTGCCTTTGAGACTAAGGAATCTGTCTGGAGCTGAGCAGGTTTGTGCCTGGATGGTACTTGGATGGGAGGAAACCCGGGTCGCTGGTGGAAGAGTGTTGGTGTGACCAAGAGGGGAATCCCATCATGTGTGTATCCCTATGCCCCAGTGCAGTGACTGGGACAGTGTGCTGTGAAAATGGTGCCATCCTTTGGATAAGCCATTAAACCGAAGTCATAAAAGATTCCTGTGCGTTATGATGTGCATGACTAATTCATAGAATATGCCCTTTTTCCGTTCAGGTAATCCATGCATATTGACACAAATCACCGGTATCTCAGTACATTTCGACCAATCAGATGGTGGTGACACAGCCAGTCACACTCCTAGTAAGCAGCCCCAGTATGGCTCGGGTACGGCTTGCATAGTTTGCAACTGGAAAGCAGTTTGTGGTACGACTCGAGTATGGCTTCGTTCCTGGCAGCAGTGGAAAAGCGCCATAAAATTGCCCTTTTCAAATATGGCCTCCTAATCATCCCCTATATCTAACTGATAAATTCTCTCCTGCGCCTCCACCACTACTGTGTGGTAAATATGCTGGTGCAGAATGGCTGGCCTTCGCTTCCTCCAGGTAAAGGCACTACATGGCCTTGCACGCCCTTACTTCAGCGATCTCCTGACCCCTAACTCTTCCCCCTCGCTCTCTCCGGTCATCTAGCTGTAATCTACTCCTTGTCCCTCACACCCTACTTCTCACTTTGGGTCTCACTTCTCAGTGCCATTTGCCCCCAAACTTCTCTTCTTTAATCTCCCTGTGACTGGTCTTCATTCTCCACTTTTAAATCTGACTTAAAGACTTTCCTATTTAATGAACATTTCTCCTCTTGAACTGCATAAATGTATTTTTTCCCTCCCTGTACAGCGACCTTGGATTTGTGAAAGGCAATATATAAATGTAAACTGGTATAATTGATTTTTTTATTGTTATTGTAGCTAAGCAAAGTACATCAAGCCGAATATAGAGCTTTTCATTTAACACCAGCGAGTTACCGTCTGCATGCTTATATATAGTCAGAGACTCATCTGTGTTTTATTCCACCAGCACAAACATAGTGACCCGTCACTGTTTATAAAAATTCCATAAACGCCAGTTTGTCCCCGAGCCCTCATCTGCTGGAAGATGGAAACTGTCAAACAAGCAAAGCTCTTCGCCTCAGCTTTCTGCACCAAACATGAGCACAGAAGAAAGGTGTTTTTTTATTACTATTTAATGTTATATCAAAGAAAAGTATGATGCAAGCTAAAACTTGGGTTCCTTTAAATCAGAGATAAGATTTTAACAACTCTGAGCTATTAGGTGAATTTTCCCCAAATAAGCTTGATGGCCGGAATGACCTCTCGTTTGTAAATATCTTATGTTCTCATGGTATCAAAACCTAAGACTAAAAACGTAAATCGAATTAGCCTAAATTATTTAAACCAAATGAACCTAAACTGAATTAGCCCATCTGTATGTAAACCGAATTACCCTAACCCAAATTAGCCCATCTGTATGTAAACTGAATTACCCTAACCCAAATTAGCCCATCTGTATGTAAACTGAATTACCCTAACCCAAATTAGCCCATCTGTATGTAAACCGAATTACCCTAACCCAAATTAGCCCATCTGTATGTAAACTGAATTACCCTAACCCAAATTAGCCCATCTGTATGTAAACCAAATTAGCCTAAACCAAATTAGTCCAACTGTATCTATCACCATATATGCAATATTCATTCTTGATTCAATTTATGGACCTGTGTTGTCTCCAAGTGGGCTTTAAGTCCATTTCTCTGTTCCATTGTTACAGTTATCATGGAACCTTGTCAGTAAGTGCAAGGTGAGGACAGATCCCAGCCCTGTGAAGTAGAGGCAGGGTATTAATCCAGGTAGCGCTGATATGAGGCCTGGTGTGATGCAGCTTTGGTGTGAGAGATCGGGGCCCATCTATGGGGTGTCACTACTACACTATGTTGTCCATGGTACTATGTGGCCTCTCTCCTAATTTTGTGTTGCTGGTGGCCCCCTCTTTTAAATTGCTTGTTGCTGGGCAATAAGACACCAAGTATATCTATTGCTGAGGAGTACTGGGGGGGGGGGGCAACAGGGGAATGTGGAAGTGGCGGGCTGCCCAGATGAGGTTGGTGTCCAGATAAAAAAGAGGGAAAGGCAGTGGGCAGAAATAAATGGTGGCAAATCTCAGCCAAATTGTGCCACCAGATTAGGACGGGCGTGTCGACGGGCGCGGGCGTGTCGACGGGCGCGGGCGTGTCGACGGGGGCGCGGGCGTGTCGACGGGCGCGGGCGCCGCGAAGGACGCGTGAATGCCCAAAAAGCTGCGTCCGGGCCAGTGGGGGCGGAACGGACCTCAGGCCTAGTGTGGTGCACCTACATCATGGATATGATGAGATATGAGATAGGATATGAGATGGGGTGGGGGGGTTATCTACAAGGGGGATCAAGAGAGTTTTAGCTCAAACAAAAGTTAAGCTAATGCATTAGGATCAATGACAGCTGTTCTCCTTTTCATATCATAAAAACAAGAAATTCGTCTTTGGCCACGTCTCATATTACTTGTGCTCTTAAGCATGTTTCTCAACCTCAAATGGGAAAAAAAAAATCTAAAACTACCGGTAATTTCTATCTGATCCCATCCACAATCAATAATGTGAAAAAAGCCCTCCCAGATGAACGAGGGGAAAGACATGGAGCAAGCAGCAAGCTCATTTCAGACAACTTGTGTCCTCTTACATCTCCTAGACTTCCAGACCCAGACAAGGAGTCCTTATCAATATGTGTGTTTGACCGTACTTGTGTTCTCGCGTACGCGTTTTACGTCATCTCCCACTGCCGAAGACAAGTTCCCAATACTCAAGATCAGAAGTATAGACGACTGTAAAAACTCCTAAATCTCGTTCTTACCTCACCCCAATTAACAAATATGCATCTGCTGCGTCCTTGCCAAACAAGAATAACCCCATGATTCATTGCATCCCAAGTTAGCAAGAACACTCTTGCCAAGAATACAAGTACAATCTTTGTGTCCTTGATATTGAGAAACACCCAAGACTTTACGTGTCTCTACTACGAGACTTTTACTTAGCCATCGCGAGACTATTTTGCAATAACGCCATTTACTATTGGCTACCACGTAATTATTGTCATTCTTATAAATGCCCATCCTTTTGCAATATCCCCTTGACTATCAATGATCATGTGACAACAGATACACAGGCCACGGAATAGGCAAACGGCTGAGTCTCCAACCTGCTTCTTTTTCCTAATATATGAATGTAATCAGTATAAACTCAGAATTACTAAGAATAAAGTAAAAAGTAATTTTACCAAACACATAATGGCATGACGCAGTGTGCAAAAATCAGAGATGGACATTTCGGGTCCATAAAGTAAAAATCCAGACCAAGATTTTGTTTCAGCCAACCAGTTCAGTACTCTGTGTTTGTGATACTTTATAGGTGGTTGAAACAAAATCCTGGACTGGAGTTTTACTTTCTGCACCGGAAATTTCCACCTCTGGCAAAAATAGAAAAGTAATCTGTAAGGAAATTCATCCATATGCACACCCATCTGACCAAACAGAGGTGGTGGGGGAACCGCCCCCCCCATTGCAGGCAGCACAGAGCAGAGGGGGGGGGGGGTGCATCCTGAGTGGAAAGCCAGTGTATCACAGGACAGCCAGACATGTGCAGCCAGTCCCTCACCACGATATAGAGACGCTAGTTAGCCTAACTGCCAGTCTGTGGCTGGGCTGGGAAACGTGTGTTTGGAGGAGGACAGGAAGACCTGCAGTCGGGGGGGAGAGCCTGGCGGGCGCTGAATATGCAGTGAGCTTACTGAGATGTAGGGGGGGTGTCATTAGGCTGGGGGGGGGGGTTAATTCACAAGCTATGCACCCCCAAATGAGCTATTGTGCCCCCTGCAACACCACCCACTAAAGCAGGAGTGGGCAATCTTATCCAGAAAGTACCGGTGTGTGTGCGGGTTTTCACTGCAACTCCCTAATTAGATGACTAATTAGAGGACTGATTGGCTGAAGATTCCTCACACCTGGGTTTGAACAGCTGACCTACAGGTCACCCCAAATACCTGCATACACACCGGCCCTTTGCGGGTAAGATTGCCCACCCCTGCACTAAGGTCTTTTATTTAGTTTAATTTTTAAATAAAGACATTAATTCAATGTGATGTTACAGCCTCGGTTGAAGTCAGATTTTCCAATACCGACTTCATTCAGACACCTCCCCCCCCCCATATTTTGTGTGTGTCTGTGTGTGTGTGTGTCTGTGTGTGTGTGTGTGTCTGTGTGTGTGTGTGTGTGTGTCTGTGTGTGTGTGTGTGTGTGTGTCTGTGTGTGTGTGTGTCTGTGTGTGTGTGTGTGTCTGTGTGTGTGTGTGTGTGTGTGTGTCTGTGTGTGTGTGTGTGTGTGTCTGTGTGTGTGTGTGTGTGTGTCTGTGTGTGTGTGCGTGTGTGTGTGTGTGTGTCTGTGTGTGTGTGTGTGTGTGTGTGTGTGTGTGTGTCTGTGTGTGTGTGCGTGTGTGTCTGTGTGTGTGTGTGTGTGTGTGTGTGTGTGTGTGCCCATAATGTCCCCATAACGTGATAAATATCCGTTTTTTTTCCCTTATGGGGACCGGTTTCCTGGTCCCTATAAGGGAAAACACTATTTTATAAAAATCGGTGACTGCTATGAAAAAACTAAAAATGCAAAAACTCTTGTATTTTGTTAGGTTACTTATGGTTGTGGTTAGGGCAGGGTGGGGGTTAAGGTTGTCATAGTTAGCGTTAGCATTTTTCCCATTGAAATGAATGAGCGGTCCCTATAGGGATATGTTTACCCTACGTGTGTGTGTGTGTACATATATATGTGTGTGTTATGTAAAGTGCATATATACATACATATATCTGTGTGTGCATGGTTGTGTGTGTGTTGCAGTATTCATTAAATATGATTGTTTCTGATTATCTTTGTTTTGCGTAACACTAGCATTAATTCATTTTGCCTTACAGTCACAAATACAGTGCTGAGACTGAACACAGTCATAGCGTTAGTGACGTTTATCAGTGTACTGACTAAGTGCCTGATCTTGGTTGCCATATGCTTGCGTAACTCTATGCATAATGTACTGCAACACTCATTGCCTTCGACTTTCCAGAGTTTATACCAGTTTAAAAATGACTGTGTTGTTTAAGTCTGTCCACTAGAGGGAGCATTGCACAAGTTGTAACGGCTACCTCAGAGAGGTAGGTTTATATTTACATTTAAATGATGGGTTATGCCTCTTTTTTTATCGTTTAAATGTTTTCACAGGATGAGGCAGAGACCCTCCCCCAGGTAGTACTTTCTAAGACCAAGAAGAGCCAGGAGGTAGCAGATGAAGGAGGGGCTGAGGGGAACATAGATGCAGAAGAAGACGAAGAGGAGCCTCCCAGTGGATTGTCCCCTGAAGATGAGGTGGAAATCGAGGAGATCATTGAGGAGTCACGAGCCCAGCGCATCAAGCGCAGTGGCCTGCAGCGCATGGACAACATCAAGAAGGCCTTCTCCAAGGAGAAGATGGAGAAGACTCGGCAGAAGACTCAGGAGAACCTGAAGATGACCCGACAGAGAACCCGAGAGAACCTAGAAAAGACCAGGCACAACTTTCAGAAGAAGATGGACAAACTGAGCACGCGGATGTCGGTCAGGTCTGAACGCAAGGAGAAGCTAAAATTCTCACGGGAGAAGATGAAGAAGTCCTTCAAGCCAGACCATGCCATTTACGCCCGCTCCAAGGTGACCGTGTACAGAGTGCCGCCCTTCACCTTCCGCGTGAAGAAGATCCGGGGGGGCGAAGTGGAGGTGCAGGGCTCGGAGCTGGACGAGGAGCCGGAGGAGGAGGCTGGAGAAGAGGAGGGAGGGGCGGTTCGCGAGACGGAAGGGCTTCTGAAGGAGGGTGGGGAGGAGCTGCCCCCCCTGCTGCTTGCAGAGGAGGACTTGGAGCAGGTTACAGTGAAGAGTGACAGCAGGAGGAAGACTGAATAGTGCAAGGGACAGTGACTTGGGTGGGGGGGGGGGGGGGGGGTAGGGGTTCTAAGGAAGGCTTCTGTTAGCTTATGTTTCCCCATTACCTGTAACGTAACCACCCTAACATCCCCGTTACGACAAAAAGCTATTTCATTTATTTATCCTTATTGTTTTTTAACAGTATTCTGTGTTTGGCTTTTCCCCTTCTTTCAGGACAGATTCTTTTTTTTGGGGGGGGGGGGGGTTGGGGGGTATCTTGATCATACTTATCTTTCTGCTGTTGTTTGTGTCATACTTTAAAGGGGAATATATGGAGGTATGTTGGTATATTGTAGTTTGGGAATTCTATAAGCCCAATAAGATTATTGTGCGTGAATAAGGGAAATACGGAATAAATTCTCCTGGTTTAGTTAGTCAGCAATATTTATTTTATTGACTATTTGCTAATTAAAAGCACAATTAAATTATTATGAATGAAATTCAGTCATGAAGTATTTACTGCTTCATCAGTTCTCCTATGAAATGCCTGTTTTTTCCATTGAGAGGTACTTGGGGAAAATGGGCACTAATTTGTGTACCGTTGATGACATACTACATTACATACAGGACGAAGAAGTGAAAATGGAGTCATTGAGATCCTTTTTTTTTTTACCCTGCTGGTGTGTTTACTATGAGTGCATATGATCATGTGACCATGTGGTGGATATACAATGAAGATTAATTGCCTAGGTGGAGATGAGATGCTTTTTGTAGCTTCAAGGAGATGGGAGTATCTTATGGAAACGCCTTTAGAAAAAAAACAAAATTGCAAATTGGGTTTTTAAAGATTAATGATACCACAAGATGTTAAATAGCCAGTCACAAATTTAAATGTTTACATATTATTTCTTGTTTTCTCTATCGAATTCTTTGTCCAAACATTAAAAAAATACCACAAAACTGCAGTTAGTGTTGTTTCATTAAACACACTTAAAAAAATAAATATGGTTTACATTATTAGTGTCAACCACAAGAGATTTTTTTGCGCCAAAATAATGCAACATAATTACAAGTGTGTGATTATTTTGTGTCCCAGGCCCAAAAAGCTCTGCTGTAGCATATCAAAACATAGATTTTATTTCTACCAAGTGTTTACTTGTATAATCAATCAATACATAATCAACACAGGCAGCTTTTAATGAACCTTCAGAGTATACGCTGCACTTTACTGTGTATGCATACGGAGAATGGACTGTACTGGGCAGCTGTATGTTTGTCACACAACAGCAGAAATGGAATTATGAGAGACAAGCGAGATATACAGTAAGAGAAAAAACTTTCGGGTTCAGATGTGGGGCCTCATCCAGCGTCTCATGTGCACTGTAGCTGTATCCCGTGAGAACGGACGTAAGCTTTAAAGAACACTATCACCTTATCATTCGCTCAGTAACCCTAACCTCACTTGGCTTCTTGTAAATTCCAACAACACATGCTTTTTTTAATATTTCAGTTCCTCGTCCTGTCATTGACGGGAAGTTGGGAGGGAAATCAATAGGATTGAATCATATAAAGTGTTTCCTGGCAAAGACACCACATACAAAACAGCTGTGTGTGTGTGTGGGAGGGGGGGGGTTGTCTCATTGCAACACTTCCTATAAAGTACATAAAGGATATTTTTATTTTATATGATATAGATAACAAGTAGCAAGTACTTTTTAATGATTCTTTAAAATTACTTCATAGATAAAATTACTTATTTCATTATAACTAGCAGAAATCTTTTGGGGAGTTCTGTTTAGTCATCTACCCATTTACAAAGACCAGAAGCCTTAGTTTCCCATATGTGCAAGTAAATTCACAATTGAGAAATTAAGTAATTAATCAAGCAATACATTTATCTAAGCCAGGGGTCTCAAACTCCAGTCCTGAGGGGCCGGAGCCCTACACAGTTTTTGGTTTCCCCTAGTTTAACACACCTGATTCAGCTCCTTGTGCTAATTACCACACAGCTCTTGAACTGAATCATTTGTGGTGGAACAGGGAAAGAACTAAGCTACACAGGGCTCCGGCCCCCCAGGACTGGAGTTTGAGACCCCTGATCTAAACTATATATTTACCGGATTTGGACTAAGGTTAATAAATTATAATCGATAATGATCATCTATCCAACAACCATAAAACAAGCCTAACTTCTAGATGCACTGCAAACAGAAATGCAATCCCTCAAATCAGGAAATTTTAAAGATATAATATGTAACAAATATATGCATGTCCATTCTTTGTTCATTTTGGAAACTTTGATCCCAGAGGGAACAAAACACATTAATTCTGCCCATCATACTGAGTAGTGTATTATCTGAAAATTATGTAGCAGATGATGGGAGATTGTACCCCAATGAGCACACACTGCCTAATAACTGATATTTTAATAAAAGCAACTCAAATTATACTTCCACTGTCTGAATGTGTCTGTCAATGGTATGGCTAGCTGGTTCAAGTATTCATTCTGTAGTGTTTCTACAAATCACCGTTTCTTCTTTAGGGAGTATGATACTGAGTATTCAATGAGTATTCCTTCTCTGTTCGTGACACTGAATATTCCATAAGTATTCCTTCTTTACTGTTTATGACAATGAATATTTCTTCTTTAGGGAATATGATACTGAGTATTCAATGAGTATTCCTTCTATACTCTTTGTGACAATGACTATTCCATGAGTATTGCTTCTTTAGTGTTTGTGATCAAAAGGGAGAAGTGAGAGAAAGGGCTTGTAGCCTGAATTCATTCTGCTGTAGGACACCCACAATTCCCACCCGCCCAGTCTTACAGTGACATTGAGTATTCCGTATATATTCCTTCTACAATGCTGCAGTCCATTGAGGCTTATGATTTCCTTCATCTTATTCTCAAAAGTTTCCATCTTGGTATATCGCATTCATTTGTTCTTCACCAGATTATCTTCCACATGTCAAAGAGACGTTGTGCTTCATGGCTGTTAATTATCCTCCTGAGACCCCACCCATTCATTTATGTCCATTGTAGTGGACATTTTGTTTTTGCATCTATCTTTTCACTGATGTAAGGAAACATATTTATTGCGGTTGTACACTAAAGAGGACATGCTGTGAAATTAAAAATAAAAATAAATTTGAAAAAAGATGTCTTATTTCCTCCAAAGACATAGAAAATCACAATTAACCTAAAACTGAAGGACACTTTTTTCCTTGGGTCTCAGGAGGTTAATCCAGAAAACAGACACAGCTGGAGCCTACCCAGGCAGACCACAGAACAAAACAAGGGTACACTCACTTATACTATTCCAGCCCATTACAGGCCACACACACACACACTCCTGATGGTATCAAGCCACAGTGCTACAGTACCTGCTGAGTTACTGTGCATAGAGTATTTTTCTGTAAATCATTGCCATCTCATTACACCATTTCTCATTTAGAATTTATCATGTTCAAACCATTACTACTATGTCTGATCACAATCATAGAACACATTCCATATATTTTGCCTATAAAAGCGATCCTTTGTGGAACCTGAACTGCCATACTCAGTGCATTACTTACTAAGATAAAATACGGATAAAGTTCCAGATTGGGAAAGTTCAGGTTCAGAAAGTACAAATCCAGACCAAGATTTTGCTTCAACCAGATCGTTTATGCTCAGCTGGTTGGTTGAAACAAAATCTTGGTCTGGACTTCTACTTTCTGAACCTGAACTTTCCACCTCTGGAACTTTCTCCATATTTTGTCTTAGTAAATGTAATAGTAATGTATAGTGTGAAAGTCTGTCATGCAGTGTGCAAATTTATCACAATCATCATGAAAAGGGGCAAATTATGCTGAATTGCAAGAGTTTCAGTTCAAGAGTGAATAGGCTTTAATACATATTATTTGAAAAACATATTAAAAACCAGTTTTTAAAAAAATAAAGTCGCTGTGGCTTTTGAGTGTTATATGTTATATTTAGTTTTCAATCATCCTTCTCATCAGAGATCTGAAAGAAAGCACACATATAAATAGCATCACAAAATATACATCCATCGATCCATCCATCCATATTCTGTACCTGCCTGTCCTATTCAGGGTTGTGTGTGTGGGGGGGGGGGGGTCTGGCGCCTCTCCCAGAAGCTACTGGCTCAAGGCAGGGAACAATTCAGGATGGGGTGCTAACTGCACATGCCAATATCAAAGCATAATTTGCTAATTGCACCTTCGTTTTACCAGTCAGGAACTCATGCTATAGATACCAGTGCAGCTGGTGATATTTACGCTGTGATATGTTACATCTGCCTGTAAGCAGTAGTGTGCTTTGATTTGCTTTATTACCTTTATGTTTTCATGTCTGAACCATATACACATAAGTCGGCGGCCACTGCCAGTAGCACTGAGGGTTTGAATCCCAGTTTCACTCCCAACGTTGCTTCATCTGGCTTCTTAAGTTTCCTTCCAATATTCCAAAACATGCTGCTAGGCTAAATGGCATCGCTAAATTGCCCACAGCGTGTGTGCCCTGCAGTGGGCTGCCATTGTGCCATTTATCTCACTAGTTTATAATTTAGCCAAAAAGGCTTTAGAATACAGGTGAGTATGTGTGTACATCTATAGCTACTATCTACTATATGCACTGCAGGACAACAGCAAGTCCAGGAGCCAAGAATGATAATATATGAAGCCATATACGTTTTAGGAAGAAGTCATGCAAAACATGTCTTTGGTCAGCATGAGGAAACAACGGTAATCTGTAAGCAATCGACAAGAAGAATGAAGAGCAGGACCTGTGAACTCCACATGCATTAAGCTAAAGTCAAACCCTGCACAGTCTGTCCATAACAACCCCCCGTATAGTGTATAGTGCACACGACCAAAATGTTTGAAATCATCAGATTTTAGTGGAATTCCCCCTTAAACCAAGAGAAAGTCTAAATGTGCTGACAACAACATTTCCAAAAGCCACACTATATTTTCCAAGTGAAACGGCTTTTCTTTTATCTGGGTTTCCATTGATCTACTTTATGCTACATTGAAACAGTTTTCTGAACAGAATTGTGCGCTTTATGAAAATTAAAACAAAAGCAACTGACAGTCAGGTAGTACACCTGTATATTTACTGAAAATAATCTGCTTTTAAAATGTACATAAAGTTTTATGATATAAAGTAAAATACTTAAAATATACTTAAAAAACTAAACTGATATGAGAAAGAACATCTCAATACAATCCGTGCAAGATTCAGTTCTACATTTATGAAGTAGAAACATCTATTGTGGTGGATTGGGTGGGCCTAGATCCACCCAGATCGCATTTAGATCGCCCATCCATTCAACATTAACAACGATACAGCACGATTAAACGATTTCATCTGGCAGGTAGGCTATGTGTGTGCGTGGTTAGATCAACTGGAAGAAATGTGTTGTGGAGAGGTCTTTCTCTTTGTTCATTTGGTCTAGGTAACGCCACGGGTCATTTAAAAACTGATTTTAAAAAAATGTAGCTGAGTCTGTAGTGTGATTTCCTTTGGGACTGGCCCACCTGATTCACTGCTGGGTCACTGATTATTTTTGGCTCCTCTATTAATTAATATGAATGAGAATTGAAAACTGGTAAATACATAAATTGCATAAATACGTAAAATTGCACAATTCATCGGTTTTATTCATATGCACAACGAATGAATAATTGTTAATGTCACAGGAACACAACGCACAATTTAGGGAACTCCACTTATGGTTCGCAAAGCTGATATCCAAGTAATGTGACTGATTCATCTTCTTATAATGCTTGCAGCGGGGGTTCTGGAGATTATTCACACGTGCGGACAATTTGCAACACATTCACTTTATATTGGAGGGGGTGATAAAGCAAACAACCCAAGTTACTTATTACAAATATATGCCGATTACACAACGTACTAAACTGTCAATCCCTTTAAAAAACCATTTGGAAACACATGACGACAGACGAGTAAATTAAGACTGAGTCCCAAACAGCAAAGGCCGATACAATAAATAAAGACTGAAATTTGGAAGAAAAAAAAAACCAAAACAACAGAAAAGCTGCTTCTTTCAGTTCGTCTCTTCCTTGATGCTTGCCAATTTATTTGAGAGTAACTGGGAGACATTGGGGCACTTCACATTTATTTTAGTTAACTGAAACTGACGTCAAGGCTGCCGGTAATACTGTTGATTTCCAGCCCACTTTTCCGTTCTAATACTGCGTATTCCTCCCTCGGCCGCGCAAGCCGCAGCAGGGCGAATGGCGCATCTTTCGGAGGGAGGCGAGCGCTTATCGGAATAGCGGTGGGCGTAGTGAAGCAGTAAACGCAGCGCGCTTCCAGCCCGTTTTGCGGTATAGCCCGCCCCTTTTCATTTTCGGCTCACCGATTGGACAGCTGGAGCGAAGCCCTCATGTTTAATTCACGAGCTAAGTTTCATTTCGCTTAGATAATGGTTCATCGGTCGCTCCCCATCTTTCGTGCAGTCCACATGGTTGTTGCTATTAGGTGCAATATTCTTGCGAGTTAACCTGAACCCAGACTGGGCTGTTATTGCGCCCTGAGAGTTTCCACACACCAGGTTCACAAGTTCAAGTTCTCCCCTTTTGGAAGTATTAGGTGCAATTATAAAGTACTCTGGAGGATAATATTCAAGGAGAAAGTACGGTAAGCATTAATTTATTAATTAAATTACGGTAAAAATCGTAACTGCGCTTAGTAGCATACTTGAGATTTTTAGCGGTCCTTTACGTGTCTGTCGAAGTACGGCTAGATGTGGCATTTATTTATAAAAAAAAGACAGTGGGAGAACAGCACTGCTGTTACTGGCATACTGAAGTCACACACTATAGTGTCTTTTTTTTCGCATCCAAATCACTCATACCACAATTATACGACGTAATGTCTCATTTTCTTTTTCCCGTATTTCTCACGCGTGCAAAAATCACGTTTGTTATAGGACTTACTCATACACGTAGGCGACAGTCTATCGTATCCGCAAAATGAGGAACAGCAGCGTTGTTTTTCTGCATGCTGGTTTTAAATCAGTGAGCAGCAACTACCGTAGGGGTCTCAGTGGTGGGAAGGTAACTGCCTGCCATCTAAAATTTTGGAAACCTGAAATGTTCTTACAAGTGTGACATCCATAATATCATGAAAGAAAATGTTCCCACACTAACATCTATCTATGTGCTTAGAAAATACATTTTTTTCATTTTTATCTATCTATCTATCTATCTATCTATCTATCTATCTATCTAGTTACTTAGTTTTTTTTGTTCTTTGGGGTACACAGAGACTAGTAACACACACATCTGTGGTACATTTCTGACTGTTGGTATTGTTCTTAGTATGAGCTACTGTTGTAGGTGTAGGAAATATTCTCAAAATTACCGTTGATTGCGGGTCTGGAATAACCAATCTGAAAAATAACCATCCTTCATTTGTTTTGTTTTCTCCTTTTGTTTTGCCTTGCCAAATACATACCAACACTGAATGATTTAAGAACATAAGAACATAAGAACTATACAAACGAGAGGAGGCCATTCGGCCCATCGAGCTCGCTTGGGGAGAACTTAACTAATAGCTCAGAGTTGTTAAAATCTTATCTAGCTCTGATTTAAAGGAACCCAAGGATTCAGCTTGCACTACGTTATCAGGAAGACTGTTCCATACTCTGACTACACGCTGTGTAAAGAAGTGCTTCCTTAAATCCAGTTTGAAATGTTCTCCCGCTAATTTCCACCTATGGCCACGAGTTCTTGTATTTGAACTAATGCTGAAGTAACTATCCGGTTGAACAGCATCCAAACCTGTTAGAATCTTATAGACCTGGCATGTGTCATGTTTTTACAGGCAGTGAAAGGAAGAAGGAAGTCAATGTAACAAACACACTTCCTTTCAACAACATAACATGATTACTCTGTTATGCAATTACTACCGGGGTGCACTGCAGGGAACCCTTTGTGTCCAAACTTCCTACTTGCAAAATATACAAGAGCCACCGTTTCCAGATTAGTTTAATGACCATCATTTGGCTCGTGGCACAAAGTCGAATGCACAAGAAAACAAAAACAAACAAGTAAAAAACATTCAGCTACGTCAACACACTTCATTGAGTTGACTTGACATGTGTACCTTAATTCTGTGTCCTGTGCATCACGTAGTCGATGTTTGCTGTTTAATCTAGGTACTCCACAAAGATAAAAAAATAGTGTATCGACAGAAAGCCATCTCACTGTAATTCACCAGCCTTAACTGATTCAGTGTACTCATGTCTTTCTGTTCTTCTGTCGCTGAATTTGCTTCAGGTATCTGTTTGGCAGGTATCTGACAGGTCTGATCAGTTTTCCAAGGACATTTACTGTAAATTGATTTTCAAGATTTTTTTTGTACAATTTCCCACGGTCAGGACACTATCAGGACCCTGTAGCCAGAGCTTGAGGTTTTCATGTGCGCTAAGCTTTTGGCAAATGTACACAGAAGTAGGTAACACTCTGCTGTTTTTTGTCAGAAATTGATCTGATATAGATGTTGAAGTGTGGCAGTGAAGAAGGGTGCACAGGGCGGCCCACTGAGAAATCTACCTACATCCGTGGGTGAAGAAGACATATCGGGTTGCTTGTGATTGTTCTGACTGCAAAGCAGACTGATTGCTTATGACATGCTGAAGGTCAGGCTGAGCCTATGTCCATGGCACCATAACCTGCCTGATTATCACTGACTTTAAGCAATGTATAACTACCTTTGTCATGTCAGGCACTCTCTGCAGGTGCAGCACCTGTGCCAGAGAGGGAGTTGAACTTCCTGGAGTATTTCCGTATGGCAAACAATTAATGTATTGACTGGCATACTGTAACACAATAATAGGCAGTGTTTCTGGTAAATGTCATCATAGCTACTTTTCAAGTTATAAAGGCTGCGGGCAAAATAGAAAGGATGAGCTTGAACCACAATTCAAGCTATTATTAACTTGGGCTAAATACGATTATGTAGCCTATCCACGCTTATATGGTTCACCCAGCAGTTTATTAAACAAGGGGTACTGTAGATGCATTAGGTATGGAGCTATTATAGACAGTTACTGTAGGTTTCTGCTGTTAAATGGCATATTTGCTTTCACCAAATTTTAAATAGTATTTGAAGGAGGTAGCTACTATTACTGAGTTTTCGCAAGTATGGGCTGAATATGTTTCCAGCTTTTGTTTTTTTTTTTTCTTTTCTTTTACTGTTGTCGGTTTTTTCAACATAATCAATATTACAGCATACAGTGTGTTGTACTTCTTTTTTATATATGTGTGTAGAGATAGCTCCCAATTTCAGGATATAAAGATGTATGAGAATTTTCTGCGGCAAAAATGTTTCCTTTTTCATTTTTTTTTTTTTCTTTTAATTTGCACGCAACTGAACGCACGCTGCCCAAAAACGCTGTCTGACACTTTCCTATGGAGCCCCTGAAAGGACCTGAACAGAAAAACGAAATGCGAAACTATCTCGTGCGCACGCGAAAGTAAAAGCATTTTTTTTTTCAGATAACTTTGCTTTAAAAAATATCTGCTGTGCATGCCCGATTTGTACCTTGCACGTTTGTGCATGCGTAGCATCACACTTTACGGTATATTTTACAATGGTACCAGATTAGTACCACTTTCACAACCCATCCTGACCCCATCAATACACCAGGTTAATTTTATGTACTGTATGTGAGCTCCACCAGCTCAGCAGGGGCTACAGGAAGAAAAACACCACCCCATCTGCTAAAAATCAAAATGACAAAAACCGATTGCCAATGTTACAATTTGGGTTTTTTGTCCAAGGATTTTTTTTGTATAAATGTGCATATATATTTGATTAAATATTTTTTCTAGTGATAGCTTTGTGTTTCCTTTGTTTATTTGGCAAACATTTATGATGATTTTTTTTTTTTGGCTGGAACCAAAGTCATAATTTTTATAACATTTCTCTAGTTCTCGATTCACAAGCAGTAATTTGGAACGGATTAGCTCGTAAAGTTGAGAACTACCTGTACTTCTGATTCAGTTACTGAGTAACAGCCTTATGTTACAAGTTCTTGGAAGTTCTTGGATGTTCCTCAAACCCTCTGAGTTGGATGGGTAGCTACTGTACTCTGTTTGCAAAGCGGTTTTTCACTCCAAAACTACAAAGTGGGAAATGAAAACCTCGTAGAGCCATTGGTGAGAAAGTCTTCTGAAAAGAGGAAAGTTGGTTAATTAAGAAGCGAAGGATGGACAGAAGGACGGCTCCGCCTGTTTTGATCATTATTGTTATGTGTTCTTTGGGGTGATCATTTCTGGCTCGGCCTCAAAGGCATCTCATTAATCTACACCTTTTCATCTGTTCTATTTTTTTTAGTTAGAAGATTTAAAAGTAAGCACAGTTAAACCCAAATAATTTGAAGGAAACTATGAAGTCATTGGGCTGATGATCTTAGAAGGACGACATGTAATGTTGTATCAAGAAGTCCTTGCAGACTTGTGGTCCACAGCTGAGATGCCCAATTTCTTTTGTGCCTCCGCATTTGATTTTTTGTCCGAAAACCACATCCACTCAGTCTGCGCTGTGTGATTTTTCTCTTGTCTTGTTTCCTGATTCAGCTCGCAGTTTTATTTGGTGCTGGAAGTTCCCCTGCTTGTTGGGAAATGGTGTGGGGCGTTCTCAGCGTCGTGGTACCAGCTTTTGAGGTTTTCTGCGGAAGCACACTACAATTGTCGCATTTCTCTAATTAAGTAGCTAGTTGGCATGACCTTGACACAGAGCTGTTCTTTGACCTTCGCTTTTCCAGGGAATATTATTACGAAATCGGCATATTTCATTACTTCAAAGTAAAGAGTTTCACTGACTTTGGTGACATGCTGACTAATGGAAATTTACTAAACAAAAAAAAAATGAGTCACACACTTTGTAGTGAGATCTGTGTTGATTATATACCATTGTATAAATATCGTCATGCCTCCATTTTTAAAACGAACGTCAATAACTTTGATGTTTCTATAGTGACCACATAGCAGCGTGCTCGACCACAGCGAATGTTGATGTTTGATGTTTTAAAGCCAGCTGATCAGATAATGTAGAAAACGCCTCCTTGTTGACTTCCTCTATCTTTTCTCTGTACAGGGCTGCGGAGTCACGGTCAGCATGGCCCAGTGGAACCAGTTGCAGCAGCTGGACCCCAGATATTTGGAGCAGCTGTACCACTTATACAATGACAGCTTCCCCATGGAACTGCGGCAGTTCCTGGCCCCCTGGATAGAGAGCCAGGACTGGTGGGTGACTTAAAGAGCTTGCAGGTGGAATTGTGGGTCATCATGCACCATTTCAGGAACATGGGGGGGTCTTTGCAACAAAAAACTATAATGACAGTTATGCTGAGGGAGAAAAAAACCACAACTCGGGCAGTGTGAGACTCTTTGGGTTTGGATGGTGAACAGAAGGACACCGGCTCAAGGCCCTTTGCTGACAGTGTAACGCCACTTTTGGGCCCTTGAGCAAGGCCCTTAATCCCATTTTTTCCAGGGGACTGGCTGACCCTACACTCTGATCCACGTTGCTTTGGAAAAAACCATCCCGTAAATAAATGAATGTGAATTTGGAAGCCCATATCTGTGAAATTCTTATCCAGGCAGATAAATAGATGGAAGAAGTACAGAAAGCACAACAGTTTAAAACAAGATCACAGCTGCAGCGGTAATGTAACAGGAGACCCGATAGCATGTAAATGCACTAATAGGATTGTGTGAATAGACGTGGACAGGAAGCCACAGGACCATTAGTGTTTAATCTAGGAAATTCAGCACGTCTAATTAATGTGAATAGGCCGAAGACCCAACCACATCAATATGAGCATTTAATATAGGAAACTGAGATGTACAGTCAAGACTTTGAGGACATTTTGAGATGGGAGGGAGAATAAGAGAGAAAAACTAGCAGACCAGTAGTGCGTTTCCCAAAAACTGCTGTTAGCAACTTACATGGTTGGGACCCATTCATTTGCATGGTTCCAACTAAGTTGCTAACATAATTAGCAGCTATGCTTTTGAAGCATAGGGGAAGTTTCATCATATACAGACCATAACTAGAGCCGGTCTTTTTAAATTCCATTATCTAAATCCCTGAATCTCACTATCAGTACCTGAGCCTTAATATGGTCATTATGATTAATAATGCCATCAGAGTGGTGATTCTGGGAAGTGGAGATACTGGGCTGATCATATTCCAAGCAGATAATCCCACATGATGGAGGAAACTGATGATTTTACGTGTCGACGTTGTGATTACATAAGGCTCTATCGTGATTTATTATGCGGATATTTGCAGAAACTAGACCTTTTTAAAACAATGATGACTGTAATTGTGACCCTGGACAAGGACAAGTTGCCAGTATTGTAGTTTAATCATAAATAACAGTATGCCTTTCTGTGCTATACTTTTTCCTTGTATTAGTGTTGTGGAGGGTCTTTTTTGCAGGGGATTACATTACTAGTTTGGTAAGTCTTTGTCGTTCAGTCCTAGTCAAATCTGAAACATGATTTTCTGACTGTTTTCAAGCTGTCAGTGTGCAATAAGGCAACTTTTCACTTCCTCATCTACGCTATGCCCCAGTCAGCCAGCTGTTACTCCAGATATCTCCCACGTCAAGCCTGAATGAAAATGCACAGCATCAGTTTGTAACTCTGAAGAACGAAAGTGAACATAGCTAATGTCCTTGTACGGTGGTTGAACTTGCCGCAAATCTCACAAGAGTGCAGCTGGTGAGGAAAGGTGCAGGAGTCATTTTTGTCCTCTTTGTCTAAAGGCAAATCAGTGATGGGTTTGTGTCACCTTTTCTCAAAACTGACCGTGATTCACTTCCTCTCCCCACACGCTCAGCAAATTCTATATTCTATATTCTATATATTGGATACCCATATTTCTTCAGCAGGAGGACCAAGATAACAGTTTGTAAGGACCATAATGTCTAGCTACAGCCCTGCTTGTGTATGCTCAACAGCAGAGGTGGACATTTCAGGTCCAGAAAGTAAAAATCCAGACCGGGATTTTGTTTCAACCAACCAGTTGAGTATAAAGAGTCACAGTCACAGAGTACTCAACTGGTTGGTTGAAACAAAATCCAGGTCTGGATTTTTACCTTCTGTACCTGAAATGTCCGCCTCTGCTCGACAGTGAAATGGGGTCAGTCACGCAAGGACAGCCTCAGAGTCGTGGTCAGTGGACTTCTGTTGAATCTGAATGTTTGCTCAGGGCCTACGCTGCCAACAAAGAATCCCACGCCACCCTGGTGTTCCACAACCTCCTGGGGGAGATCGACCAGCAGTACAGCCGCTTCCTACAGGAGAACAACGTCCTCTACCAGCACAACCTGAGGAGGATCAAACAGAACCTCCAGAGCAAATATTTGGAGAAGCCTATGGAGATTGCCCGCATCGTGGCCCACTGCCTATGGGAAGAACAGCGCCTCCTGCAGACTGCCACTACCGCCTCCCAGGTGTCTATATTTCTCAAGATAATGCTTTTTGGGGTTGGTGGTCTAACTTTTTTGGACGAGGTTGTGTAGCCAAAGCCTGTAGCTTAAAACCTTAGCTTCTCCCCGGACAGGACGGCCAGGCTATTCATCCATCTGGACCGGTTGTCACTGAGAAGCAACAGATGCTGGAGCACAACCTGCAGGACATCAGGAAGAAGGTGCAGGTGAGTGTAGACTGGGTCCCAAAAACCAACATCTAGCCAGATATGCTATTAAAACAAGAGATTCTTCAAAATGCTCTGAACATTGTTTACGTGGTTAATGTTCCAGTATTATTGGTTTCTATTGATCCTCAGAGATTTAATTTATTTCAGTTGGTGCATAAGATGAAATTATACTGGCAGCTTATTATTATTTTTGCGAAAGAAAAAAAAACACGAGGCACTTACTGGAAACGGAAAATTCCGGGCCGCGCACTCCGTGTGTACACGATTGTATTACAACCACACAATAAATGTTTGGCAGCAATTCCTGGCAGTGCAGACGACTAGAGCCTGTGTATTTAAAGAGAACGTGATAACGTGAAAAAAAACACAATGTTTTTTTTTCCGATTATTAGGACATGGAACAAAAGATGAAAATGCTGGAGAACCTGCAGGATGACTTTGACTTCAACTACAAAACGCTCAAAAGCCAAGGAGGTGAGACTGAAGGAGTTTGGCTGGAGCTCTGGGCTTAGGTTTTCGTATATTCCTTCTGCTGTCAAAATGCGACTGTGGTATACGCCGGCCACCGGAACTTGCCGACAAGAACGGCACAGATTCTCCGGTTCGAGGCGTCCCTACACAGGTGTCCCCCAACTGATGCTGCGCTCTCTTTTCGGCGCAGAGCTGACCCAGGATCTGAACGGTAACGGGCAGGCGGCGGCCGTCAGGCTGAAGATGTCCCAGCTGGAGCAGATGTTAAGTGCACTGGATGGGCTTCGCAGGGTGAGCGCGGCCGACCTTCCCGGAGGCTGCATCCGTGTCGAGGCAGATCCAGCATCTGATAATGTCATATTCCATTAGAAATCGACAATGCAGACGTGCATCCAGCCAGTAATTCTGGGCGAAGACACAGCAGTAGGGGGCTCTGAAGTGCACACCACCACACATTAACAAATTCCAGTAGCATTTACAAAAATGCAAAAACATGTTAACACACAAAAAAAGTGAGGTAACAGTTTACATAAGGCCATGATTTTAGTAATTTATAAACATCCATAACACATTATAATGCATTCATAAAGCATTATAAACTTGGCTATAAATACTTGGTAACGCTTTACATTAAGTGCACCTTCATAATGCATATATAGAACATTCGTAAGCAGCGTGCAAGTACACTTTAACATCCTAACATCCCTTAACAGCATTATTATACATTAATAACAAACATTACATGATTATACAATTATAATGTTTGTTATTATTATATAATGTTTGTTATTAATATATATTACAGCTGTTAAAGGATGTTAGGATGTTAAGGTGTACTTGCATGCTGCTTATGAATGTTCTATCTATGCATTATGAATGCATTATGAAGGTGCAGTTAATGTAAAGCGTTACCGAATATTTACGCTATCTAGCGCTCATTGGTGTTATTTTAAACTGTTATATTTAGCTATATTTATGTTTGATGCTTTAAAAAATCTCTCAGGATGATGATAAAGCATGCAACTGCAGAAAACTGCAAAAGCCAGAATAATTAGGAAATGTTGTGCTTGTGTTTGAAGTGGATACGGCCCGACAGAGAGCAGTGCATGGAGACTGCGAGGAAACGCAGACGGATCGTAGACGAGCGTGAATGGATTGGTTCTGGAGGTCATGCTTTCTTTGCAGCAAATGGTGACGGAGATGGGAGGCTTGTTGACGGCCATGGAGTTCGTGCAGAAGAATATGATGGAGGAGGAGCTGGCCGACTGGAAAAGGCGGCAGCAGATCGCCTGTATCGGAGGGCCCCCAAAAATCTGCTTGGATCGCCTGGAGACCTGGTAGGCGGAACTCTAAGAGGAGCCATGCTTGGAGTCATCTTCAGCATGTTGGACTTTGAGGCAGGGGCATGGAGGAGCAGGGGTACCCTCGCAGATTCAGGGGGTCTCATGCTTCACTTCTGGGGGCCCTGCAAATTTTACTGGGGGGAGGGAGCAAAAATTCTACTGTTACCCCCCCCCCCCCACCCATGGTGGACAAATTCCAACTGCCTTGGAGGATACAAATATGTCATCAAATTTAAAATGGCAACCCTGACAGGGGCCCCAAAGTGACAATTTGCCAGGGCCCCAAAGTGACAATTTGTTAGGGGCCCCAAAGTGACAATTTGCCAGGGCCCCAAAGTGACAATTTGTCAGGGGCCCCAAAGTGACAATTTGCCAGGGCCCCAAAGTGACAATTTGTCAGGGGCCCCAAAGTGACAATTTGCCAGGGCCCCAAAGTGACAATTTGTCAGGGGCCCCAAAGTGACAATTTGTTAGGGGCCCGAGAACTTCTAGTTAGTCCCCCGCTTTGGATGATAATAGAAGCAACATTTACTAACACACACATAATAATCCCAAAATCCTCTGCTCCATGAAAAGAGTAAATAACGTTTTATGCTTTCTTAAATGTGTTGTATCTAATTTAATTATAATTATCCCTCTTAAAGGAAACCTTCAAAAGCACAGGTTTTAAGCAGTGCTGGGGACATTACTCACAAAGTAATCCACTAGAGACAGAGACGGAAAGCTCAGGTCCAGATAGTATAAATCCAAAGTTGAGCTCAGCTGGTTGGTTGTAACAAAACCTTGGTCTGGATTTATACTTTCTGGACCTCTGTCTTTAATGGATTATTTTTGTGAGTAGTTTCTCCACCACTGGTTTTAAGGTAACCCTTTAATAGCTAAGTGATTTTTTTTTGCCAGAATGCCAGGCAATTAACTAACTCAGAGATATGCTGTGTATTATTTCTATAGAGTTCTGTGCAAACAAATGAAAATGAAAATAGTAGATTTGCAGCACCTGCCCTCCCTGGTGGGCGGGGCTACACTGGCCTGGCCGTGCTCATTAAGTCAATCCCTAAATCAGGATCACATCCCTGGCGGAGTCGCAGCTGCAGATTCGGCAGCAGATCAAAAAGCTGGAGGAACTTCAGCAGAAGGTGTCCTACAAAGGAGACCCCATCATCCAGCACCGACCTGCCCTGGAGGAGAAAATCGTGGACATCTTCAGGAACCTAATGAAGAGGTGAACTCTCAGGGCAGAACCAAGTGTGTGTGTGTGTGTGTGTGTGTGTGTGTGCGTCATGTGATAAAAACCTTTTGATAGTTATTTTTATAACAATTTTTTTTATAACTCAGTTTTATAAAGATTTCTGACTTTCGCAGCCGCTTTTTAAATATTTATTAAACTTAGGTAACAGAGCAGGAGACAGTTTGATGTTGGGGAGGGACACAACTTAATAATTTATATGCAGAGATCTGTTTATTAGGTTGCGAGGGGGGAATGAAGCCAAATTAAAAATTGGGGGTTACACGCCCCCCCCGCTGATTCCTGTGCCCCTGCGCTTAGGTTGTTTACTACTCCCTTATATTTGCTGTATGCAACACAATGATGGCAGAGTTTAATGCGCCCCCCCTTGTCCTGTTGTGGTACTGCAGTGCTTTTGTGGTCGAGCGCCAGCCATGTATGCCGATGCATCCTGACCGGCCTTTGGTCATCAAGACGGGAGTTCAGTTTACCACCAAAGTCAGGTAGGAAATGCCCTTCCCATGTTTATGGTACTCTACGGTATGCAGCTACTGTATCCTCACCTTATCAGCTGATAGGGTGACAATGAATGACTATTCAAAGGAAGGGCACTGTTCTTTTTTTAAACCATAATGTGTTTTACCTGATTAAAATTTAACACATGAACTTTGAGTTGTTTTGGTTCTGTCCAGGTTACTGGTGAAGTTTCCAGAGCTAAACTATCAACTAAAAATTAAAGTTTGTATCGACAAGTGAGTAAACAGATCGTCCTTTTTCACAATCAGATATTTTAGCATTCTTACAAGAATGTGCAAAGGACTCGGGCAGCCAGACTTAATCAGTCTGTTTTTTTCTCTGTTGGTTTCTGTAGAGAGTCGGGTGATGTAGCTTCTCTGCGTGGGTAAGTGGGCACTCCCTTGTCATGAAGGCACCCATCAGGTTCCGGAATTGTGCAATAAATAGGTGCTTTGTGAATGTGCATTTCTATTTGAAGATAATTAGGCATTTACTAGAAGTGCAATTCTATTAACATGACCAGACCTGCGTTTTTATTGATATATATATTGATATATTTTGATATATTTTATATATATAAAAAAGCAGGCATATGTATATGGGCAGTGGTGGTTTGATGGATAGGGAAGCGTACTTGTAATTGAAAGATTGCTGGTTCAAATCCCCGACCAGCAAATCACCACTGAGGTGCCCCCCCAGGCACTGCCCCCCCAGGCACTGCTCCCCTGGGCGCTGAATTAGCTGCAATTTGCTATGTCACGATGTCACATATGGGTTAAATGCAGAGGACACATTTCGTTGTTGTGCACTGTGTGCTGTGGTGTGTTAACAATGACCACTGATCACCAAATTCTATTCTATATATATTTGATATTATTATTTAAATTGTGGTGATTTAGGTCTCGTAAGTTCAACATCTTGGGCACCAACACCAAGGTGATGAACATGGAAGAATCTAACAACGGCAGCTTGTCTGCAGAGTTTAAGCACCTGGTGAGCGCTAATGATAGCTAATGACATTGTGGTGGATGGCGGCCTAATGCTGACGCCTCCTTGTGTGGCCCTGATGGGCGTTTCGCATCGCTCTGCCCTGGTCTTGTGTTGCCCCTATAACAGCTTGCATCCATCCTTTCAGACTCTGAGGGAGCAGAGGTGTGGCAACGGGGGCCGGGCCAACAGTGACGTGAGTGTCTCACGCAGCCTGAGCCTTGCTGCCTACTGGTCACCTGTCATGTCGACTGTCACACAACAACACAGAATGTAACCGAATGTTAGTGAGCTGAATCGCGGGGCTTTTACGATGCATGCTCAGTAGGTGCCATGACGGATGTAAGGCATCTCATTTTATCTAGGCTGAAGAACACTAGCAAAGCAAAGAATAATTAATTTCATATTTTATGGCTTTAAATAGTGAATATCTGGCAAATAAACCATTTAACTATATATACAGTGATATGACATTATTATTGCTATTGTGGAGTTGGCTATTACATGGTATGTTTAACACTACGTATCTGCTGTACTTCATAGACCTTCTGTTTAAAATTGTAAAAAGCACATGTGCGACTGGATCTTCGGTGTGTCTGCAGGCCTCACTGATCGTTACTGAGGAGCTTCACCTCATCACCTTTGAGACGGAGGTGTATCACCAGGGCCTCAAGATTGACCTGGAGGTGAAGCATCTTTGCAATTCTATTTACTCATTTGGAGATTTTACAGGAGTGGTTTCAGTACCATAAGTACCTTCAATTTGTGCCTTAGAAAACTATGCTGTTTACTGAAATATTTTTTCTCTAAACAGCTCATTCTATGCAGTACACGTTTGAAGTAACTTTTACAGACAAATATTCAGCTGTTGAGTAGCTGTCATGTTGGGACTAGGAGCGGGAGACAGGACCCTGGCAACAATAGGGAAAATTTATCATTTATACACAAGTAACGAGTTGGACAAGAAGCAGCTACCTGTCATTGACAATTAACCAAATACTAGGGACTAGGGACTAGGGCTACACAGGAGATACTTGGAACAAAGGTGAAGCAAGACATAAATACACAACACAGTTCAAATTGGAACAACTAACAACAGAAGCACAAAAACCTGCACAAACACTGAAATACACAAACAGAAGATAACATTTAACAAGGGGGCTTACAAACGCAAAATGTCCAAACCCATTACAGATGGGGAGCACAACTCTCACCCGCCCGCATGGCCCGTTCAGCCATGCAGTAGCACAGACAGCAGGGGAACACACTTGGAATGGTGAGAAGTGCTAAGGCAAAGGAAACACAGGGAAAGTAACAGGATGACCAGCAACACCTGCTGGCCAAATGAGGAAATGACAAACAGGACAGATCAAGACAAGGACCGGTCCTGACGTTAGCCAGTTTGCTATAACAAATCTAAAATTAACTGATCTAGGCATGTAACTATTAAAATATACTTTTCAGCTATTGATAGTTGTATTCTTTTGCCAAAATGATGTGTAAGAAAGAGCTCTGGGGCCCATTTCAGCATCAAGTATACAGGCACCTGTGAAGGAGATCTTAACGTTCCAAGCGCTCCGCCTCTCAGCATGCTAATATTAAACACTCAATGGCTGAGCCCTGGCACAGGGCCTCGCATTTCTGTTACCGGTGATTAATAAAACAGTGAGTAATCTGCCACTGTGGGCCTTGGATTTCACAGCAGCCTGCAAATTAGGCCGCAAATGAGCATGGCAGTGATGCTCAGCAGCGCCCCAGACCCTCTAGGTGCCCGGCTCTTGCTGGGCTGCGCGTGCCAGACGGCGATGGCTCTATAATCCGCGCCGCCCTGTGCCTCACGCTAATGTCAGCCTTGCCCGCCTCACTGGGGTCTCCTCCTATTATGACAAAATGGGATTTCATTCGCTGATTAAGGGGATCATCATGTACCATTAATGTCTAGGACAGTCGCAGCAAGGAGAGAATTCTGTGGTTGTGATGGATGAATTAAGTCTTATAGAGGAGGTATAGAAACAGGAATTTAAAAAAAAAGGAATTAAAATAAAGTGTGGTTTGTTTATAGCTACTATAAAAATAATAACAGCTCAATTCAATTGAAATTTTTTTTATAAAGCACTCTTTCCCTACACCACTATACCTACACAATCATAAACATGCACAACACACAGAGGAAGCAGAAAATGCTAGAAGATAGTAGAGAAGAACAAGGACACCTTAGATATGACTATTAGGGGGAAGAATTAACTTCCCAGGGTCCAGGAGCTGTGGTCACATTTGCATATTGGGTGGTAAGACGACAAGATTAATGGTCTGATCAAAATGTGAACCAATGCATACTCTCGTTAGTCTTTTTCAGTGTGTTTCTGTTCCTGTTTTGTTCTCCACAGACTCACTCTTTGCCAGTGGTCGTGATCTCCAACATCTGTCAGATGCCTAATGCTTGGGCCTCCATCTTGTGGTACAACATGTTGACCAATCACCCCAAGGTAATATTCCACGCCCTGGGAGCTCCTGATTAGAAACCCTGGATATCAGTGAAATAACTGAAGAACCTACAAGTATTTTGAGAGTTTTGACAATATTGACAATGCGACTTTAATAAATCACTTAAGGGGTGGAATGTATTTTAGATTGAGACGCAGTATCAGTAATGCTCAGGTAACATAGTCGTGGAGATCTTACACCTAATTTCAAGATTATGGATTTCCGAGACTCTTCACAGATTGATCTTTTCATCGATTCAACCTTCCGTAAGGAAACACCTGAGAGACCACAGTTACCTAATCAATAGTGAAATGAAATGATTATATAATATATAGATTATGCTCCTTGTATTTGTGTCATCAGAACGTGAACTTCTTCACCAAGCCACCAGTGGGAACATGGGACCAAGTGGCTGAGGTCTTGAGCTGGCAGTTCTCCTCCACCACCAAAAGAGGACTGACCATTGAGCAGCTGTCCACACTGGCCGAGAAGCTGCTTGGTAAGAGCATACTGTCATGACCACATCCTTACCTCATCCGCCCTTAGAGCTCCTGTCACTCCGCCTCTGGCCTTATGATCCATCTCATTACTTGCTGCTTTGATCTCCCTGCACATGATGTTCTTGTGCTATTTTTGTTAGGACCATTAGTGAACTACTCCGGATGCCAGATCACTTGGGCGAAGTTCTGCAAAGTACGTATCTCATCCACTGCCACGTTCATTAAGTTGACTATAAATATCTGTGTAGCCTTTTTAAAACTCAACAATTTTCTGCATATCATTGATCTAGGAAAACATGGCTGGCAAAGGCTTCTCCTTCTGGGTGTGGTTAGACAACATCATAGACTTGGTGAAGAAATATATTCTGGCTCTCTGGAATGAAGGGTGAGGAGATATGTATTGCTCTGTAATAATAATCATAATAGATAACTGTAGGTGAGAGCAAGCTGGCTGTGAAGGGCAGCCAGCCATAGCAGCACCCAGGGGTTAAGGGCCTTGCTCAAGGACCCACCGACGTGCCAAGGCTGGGCTTGAACCAGCGACCTTCTGATCACAAGTCCAGAGGCTTAGCCCACTGAGGGCAGCACTGCTAGTCATTTAAAGAGCTTTAATTCTCAGTGGTCTTTCTCGTTTGTTTGCTAAATTGAAGTATGTTTGTTAAATTGAAGAAGTAAATTTGAAGTTGCCTACTTGTAAATACACTTAGCATTGTCAACACGGGCAAGGGTATAGAATTATTACGTCGAATTCTTCTTAGTACTCACTGATGGAGCGTGCAGGAGACCCATGGACCACGGAAATCCGGGTCATGCGATTGAAAATAGAGCGACACGTTGTCCTCCGGAGGGCCTCAGACACTAACGCGCCAAGGTCTAATTTTGCTCACTCTTCAGGTTCATCATGGGCTTCATCAGCAAGGAGCGCGAGAGGGCAATCCTGAACCCCAAGCCACCCGGGACCTTCCTGCTGCGATTCAGCGAGAGCAGCAAAGAGGGCGGCATCACCTTCACGTGGGTGGAGAAGGACATCAGCGGTAGGGGTTTGTCACCGTCTGCTGCAGCCCCAGTGCCCTATGATTCATCATCTTTGAAGACAAGAGTCAATATGTTCATGATAATTAACACATCTTTGCGTTTGTACCCATAATACTAAATAAATAGTTATTTAACCTCTGTGAAAATGCCTGGCCAACTACTTCATATAGTACTTCTGTGATGCACATCTCCCTAACACTCAACAAATTCTAATTTGTGAAAAGCCATCCATTGTGAATCCTGTCGCAGGCACCAACTTGCTAGTTTCTATTTGAGTTTATCCTATTCTCTTTCACATAGCCAAAAACTATAATCTATAAGGGAGCCCCAGATGGTCCACGGGAGCTGGGGAGAAGCAAAAAATGTGGACCGTCTCGGGGTCCATGAGGACGCGCTTGAGAAACACTGATGGACGGGGACACTGTAAAGCGAGGGAACGTGAGGACGATTCCAAGGGCCCCTGAGTGACTGCGGCCCTAAAAAATTTGGAACATAATCCAATTGATCTGGGTTGGAGGCCTAATATAATATGCTTTCATGGGGCCCAAAACCTTTAGCGGCATCCCCCGCTGATGTATAATATATGCTGCAGTTCTGCGCATTGTTGGAAGGTTTTGATACAACTGTGTAATTCACTCAGTCATCTCTGTGTTCTCTGTATTTTCCGGTGGCCGTTTTGCTTATTTTTTTTTTTTTATTTGTGTGTGTATCGCAATCAGGCAAGACACAGATCCAGTCCGTAGAGCCCTACACAAAGCAGCAGCTCAACAGCATGTCCTTCGCGGACATCATCATGGGCTACAAGATCATGGACGCCACCAACATCCTGGTGTCGCCGCTGGTGTACCTCTACCCAGACATCGCCAAAGAAGATGCCTTTGGGAAGTACTGCAGAGCAGAAGCCATAGAGCAGCCAGACTTGACTGACCCGGGTAACATCTCTCATATCCATTCCCTTGGTCAGGTAGATGTATTTGAGGGACCACTGGTACACGGATTAGCAGCCTGTTGAAGACCCCCCCCCCTTTTAAAAATAAAAAATCTGGCCACAATCTGATATTAAAAGCTTAAATTCTTGAAGGTTTTACCTGAAGCATGATTCAATACATCATGTGTATACTAAAAATGACGATTTGCTTTTCTAATTTTAATTTTTTTTTCCCCTCTCTAATAGCTCACGTCCAGTACTTGAAGACGAAGTTCATTTGTGTGACACCGTAAGTATGCCCTGAGACATATTAGTGTTTACTGCTGAAATTTCCAGAACTGTGGATTTTCACTTTGGGCATAGCAGTGTGCGTCACACGGAAAAAGTTGCAAGCCTTCGCCTTGATAATAGTCTGATTGGTTATGTTGGCATATTTGACCTTGAGGTGGGTCATTGGATTGTGTTCTGAGTCACACACTGAGTGCTCATCACCAAGATGTGAAAAGCAAAGACAATTTAGAGCAGAAACAAAACACTTGTGTGTGTTTTTTTTTCCGGCTTTCAGGAGGTTTAGCTCCTTGACCTTCATTCTGAGTCTGCTGTTGAAGGGATGGCCTGCAGTGTTTTTCTGTTTATGTGCACCGGCTGCCGCTCCTTCCAAATCTGACTGTCATGGACGAAATTTGGCAGGTGTAAATAATGCCACGGAGGCGTCTCTGCATTTACACTGCAGAAGGTCAAGGCCGTCCATCTGATAGCAGCCGAACGCGCGGGGATGTAGAGCAGTGTTTCCCAATCCGGTCCTCAGGGAGCCAGACAGCCCACGTTTTTGCTCCCTGTGGAGAACTGGGAGGGAGCAAAAACGTGGACTTTGTGGCAGGGAGCTGGGAGGGAGCAAAAACGTGGACTGTGTGGCACTAATGTTGAGAGTTTGTTGTTACATTCTCATCTTAGTTTTGCATGGTCAGAGTTTTGTTTACAAGCATAATATATTGTAGATTTATGTTGATTAAATATCCAATCCTGGTGCTAGACTATTAAGCAGGACCAGCTGTAGAGCATATATGTCTCCAGTTTTGGCTTTTCTATACTGGCTCCCAGTAAAATATAGGATAGAGTTTAATTTCAGAAATATTTGCATATAAAGTTCTTTACAGTTAAGTGTCCACTTACTACTGTGATCATTTGATTTCATGCCCATGAACATTAGACCAGCCAGCAGTGTGGTATCTTTTAAACTGCATCTGAAAACATTTTTGCACTGACAGTCCTATTACTGATGTATGTAAATGATTGTTTCATTTCCTGTGAAGCACCGTATGGCATTTGTTGTGCCATATAAATAAGCAACTTACCTACGTACTTAACCATGCATGTTCCATAAGCACTTTTCCAGTGCAAGGTTGCAGTGAACTGAGAAACGATCTCAGGCTGCACTCGGTGTGAGGCAGGGGACACCTGCTATATGATGTGAAACCATCAAAGAACACCTGCATGCACAATCGTTCGATATGAGCAATCTTATTAAGCGCTGATTTGCATAACCACATTTGTTTTCCAAACGCATCTACTCCTCTGACGTCTCTGCTCATATCGCTGTCGGCCCGTAGCTTTCTTCTCTAATCATGTTTCCAGTAAAGGTTAGCCTTTTGCGTCTTCAGACGTACGTGTCCTTGCAAAATCTGCTTTAGGTGATAACAGAAAACAGATCACAGTCGCGTTTGAACCCTGTGTGTGCATTTGAACCGAGCGTTTTGATCGCCCTTTTGGCTCCTTGTACAGATGTCCTCTGCCGCATGGAAAGAAAAAAAAAAATGCTGAAACCAGAGTAAACTGGCACTGCCGTTAGCTTCAGGGTACGCTCTCCTCTGCAAGGTCTTTGCAGGCTTGTGGAGCAGTGCCAGCAGTTTGAGAAATCTGCTCTGTGCTCTTAGGACTGACTGAGCTGAACGATTGCTCTAAGGGCACATATTTGTTAAAATTCAACGGGCTCCAAGTAAATCAGTGTCTCTCCTACTCATTCAAGTGTGTTTCTTTTCCACATCAATTACTTTCTGTGCAGCCTTATTCATAATATTACAGCTGGATAGAGTAGCCTGGTCTCGTTTCTGAAGCCGAAATGTTGAGCGCGACCAATTCGTTTTCTCAGGGAGCTGGTGCCCAGCTTGTAACAAAACAGTAGTCCCCACTGGTCATTCTTCTCTGGTTGTTCTGAGTTGTTCGCAGTCTTATAAAGCCTCAGGCAGCATTATATACCCCTTTGCTCAAAGGATGAAATTTTTAATTAGTGATCCAAGCTGGGTTTGAAAATGTTGCTCATTGGAATATAATGGCAGTTGTCAAGTAACATTAGTACTGACCTGCGGCGATCAGCAGGAAGCTGGATGTCGATCGACTTCTATGTGAGCTTGTTAGCACTGACAGCTGACAAAAATGGTGTGAGAAATTTGTTATGACTGGGAAGCTTGGGTACATGTGTGTGCATGTATGCAAATGCGCTTCCCGTGTCTCATTTCACTGTCTGCTTTGTCATAGCACTAATTCAGGTAACACCAGTGACCTTCTCCTCATGTCACCCCGGACCCTGGACTCGCTGATGCACAACGAGGGGACTGAAGCCAACCCTGGCCCAATGGGTGAGACTTTATTTTTTAAAGCATTTTTGATTGTAAAATCTCTTCTGTGCATTGACAACCAGGGATCTTTGAGTACACCATTTTTAGGCTGCATTGATAATCGCTTGGGACTTTTTATTCTGGTTCTTATTCACTATAGTGTATGAAATTCAAAATGTTTTTACCTTAACAATTTTTAATACTTGTTTATTATAAATCATTAATGAATTAAAGCAATAGAACAAAGGAGCCACCCTACTTTCTACGGTCAAAGTCTATATATTTTTGAAATTGTAACACTCTGTAAACCTCAATTTGTAAATCCGTTTTTCTAAGAAATTATGTGCAACCATGATACTTTGTTCTTCTTCAGTTTACGCTACTGGTGTAATGTAATATATTTATTTGAAGAAATGTGGCTGAGTCTCGGCAGACTGAACAGATTAGAGTACTTTAATACTTAAGATCAGTGATAAATAATATTTTATGCATTTGCAATGTGATCTTTGATGCAAAATCACGTAATTGTAAAAAAGGAGTCTTCTTTTTACTAAAAGGTGTGCTGCCGATGGTTGGCAATGCCTGCATCCACGTACTCCTAGTCAGATCCAGTTAGAGTCCTTTATGAATGTCGTTTTGTCCTTGAGCCAATTTTGAAACACAAATTAAACACCTCATTTCTGCAAGGAAGCATTCTAAGGATCTGATCTTCACTTCATGCGTGAGGTTCCGCTTTTTGCCAACAGTGAGCCTTTGTGTTTTTGTTTTTGTACAGAATCTCTTACTCTGGACATGGAACTCAGCTCCGATGTTGCCTCCCCAATGTGAGGAGGACTCCACATCCATGCACCCATACTATTATTGTACTTAACTTCTTTTTAATTTTTTAATTTATACTAATATTTAATCTATGGGTTATCCTTTAAACCAGCGTTTCTCATCCTGGTCTTGGGGGACCCCCAGACAGTCCACCTTTTTGCTCCCTCCCAGCTCCCTGCCAGACAGTCCACATTTTTGCTTCCTCCCAGCTCCCTGCCAGACAGTCCACCTTTTTGCTCCCTCTCAGCTCCCGGCAGGACCGGTTTGAGAAATACTGCTTGAAACGGTGTAGAAGCCCATCTTTGGATGGCTACCAGTGGTGAAGCTTAATATTGCTAATTATTCTTTGACCATTAGCACTTTTTTATTGTTCTCTTGGACCTTCGTGGCTGTCAGCGCACTTGTCTTGACTCATGTTGACCAGTCGCTGATGAAAATGACCACAGGTTAAAGAAACCTTTTGGGAGCCAGAACTAAAGAGTGGTGATGGATTCTCTTTGATTTACTGTAATGGGAAAAAATATGTAGTTGTTCAGTTGTACAGTGAATGGTAACACTGCCTGTCTTCCCAACACGAATGTGTGGACAAGGTTTTAAAATAGCATGCAGTTTACTGTAAATGTTTTTAAAGGTAGACAACTAGAATATAGCATGAAATTTCCTGTTAGGGTCAATGATGCTGTACAATTTTATTTGGTGTGTCCTTATGCAGCAAATTCATATGTAATCTGTTAGGCTATGGTTTTTTTTCCAGTGTTGTTTTGCTGATGTCTCTGTGCTGTTTACTTTTATTGGGATTATCAACATAGACACCCATAGTATTATACCATCCATATGTCCAGCACTGTTTTAGTACTGAACCAGGTGCTATGGGTACAGATAAGATCATTTATTTGTACTGATTATTCTGTATTTAATGTTCTGCATTTGATTTTCACATTGTAATGATGGGACTGATTATTGAACATATTTTCACCTTTTTATTACAACAGATTTTCCTGTTATCATGTACTGCTTTAAGCAGTTGCTTTTTTTAACGGTTAAGACTCAGAAATCCTTTTTTTTAAGTCACTGCATAGTTTGCTTTGAATTGCAGAATAAAACAAATATGATTTGTCAGTACTGGCTAATATAACTTCTCTTTTTCAGACTTTGCTGTAGTTTCAAACAGAATTCCCCAAAACAATGAATGTTTGATGGTGCTTTTTGCCACCAGCCTCACAGACTCTCCAAAGCTTTGAGAGATAAATAGCATGCAGATGGCTTTTGGTTTCAAAAGAACCTGTTAGTGCACTCTTACTTTTAATAATGCCTTTTGAAACAAATAGTTTCTTAATAAAGACAAATTAAGCTGACGGCTGCTGTATGTTCTTGTGGATTAGATATTTGTAGACATTAATTCTTACAAGGTCTCCTACAGAGGTATCTGAGCTCATTTGATGGCCATCGTGAGCATGATTTTTGCATGCTTTTCTCTTCGTTTCTTGACTTCCAGTATTTAAAAAAATATCCTGTATGAGATAGGCTTGCATCCAAAACAGCAGCATCCTGAGGCTGAAAGCACAGAATTAGAGATAGACTTAACCATTCATATCCCATTCCTAAATAAGAACTAGTTGTATAACACATTCTACAACCTCACCTACCTCGATATCATTAGGAGTAAGGATCATGTATGTATCGGTTTTCACACAGCAATTTCTGTGCTGTATAGTATCACATTTTGTCTACAGATGCTGCACAGCATCTACCAAAACAGTTCAGATTCATGCAAAAAAATGAATAAATAAAAATGAGTAGAATTTGTGAACATATGGTCTCAGGACAACTCCGGAGTGCAGTGTGCATCACCCAAAGGCACTGTGCTCATTTGTAAGAGCGTGGCAGCCGCTTTCACGATGCAGTCGAGTAGGCGTGTCCACGAAGAGGCACTTATGATCAACAGATGCTGACTCATTCTCTGCAGGAAAGAACCAGGGCACCTCCTACCTCTCTGCCTTCCAGTCAGGCGGGGGAAATCAATTTGTTGTGAGCACATTGCCTGGGGAGAGGTGCCCCGCGCACAGTGCCTGCTGAGAGCAAGGGCTGATGGGAAGGAAAAGTATCGTCTCAGTGCATTTTCAGCAGGATTTTGATACTATTGATCATAATATTTTTGGGCTTACCTCAAGTCAAATATGCAAAACTGTTAACATGATTTTTCTTGTGGTTTAACAGTGAGCTCTTCTGTTCTTAGAGAATGTTAAGATTTCTCTCTCTTCACATATCATATACTAAAAAAAAAAAGTCTGGTCTCGTAACAAGATATTCATCACCAGGGAGTATTGTGTTAGGGTTAGATCAGGGGTGGCCCCTTATCCGCAAAGGGATAGAGTGTTTGCAAGTTTTTGGTATGACCTTTAGGTCAGCTGTTCAAACCCAGGTGTGAGGACACCTCAGCCAATCAGTCCTCTAATTAGTAATCTAATTAGTGAGCTGCAGCGAAAACCTGCATACACAGCGGTCCTTTCTGGGTAAGATTGCCCACCCCTAGGTTAGGTGTATAATAGAAGTTTTTTTTTTTTGAGAATTTTTGAAAACTATTTTTGACGGACTAGTTACAAATATCAAAAAGTAACCCCCTGCCCATTACTTGAACCTAATATTAATACGCATCAGGAAACAGGAAAGGTTCTTCTCAAAGTACACCTTCCTTCCACAAACGGCAGTGCATGACTTGAGTGACTTCAGTCTACAAAGGTCAGTGAGGATAAAAGTCACCTAGGCAACAACACACTGTCCCTCTTCCTGTTTCTCCCAAAGACTGATTTCAGTAGATTTCCAGCATGAGGATTTAAACAAAAAGCTGGCTGACTCTAGCATACTCTCCTCTCTAATGATAGTAGTTCAACAAACCACCATCTTTCTTCTCAAAGTTATGCTATAAGTAAAAGTTTTCCTAATTTACATACAACCATGATTGAGAATTGTTACCGTAATTAATATATGCGAGTCATGTAAAGAAATTCATCAATTGAGGGTAATACATATAGCAAATGGCCTGTTAATTTCCATAATAACAAGACTTATAATGATATTATGACCGAAAAGGGCCTTTCACAATCAGTCTGCTGCCGTGTATCGACACTCAATGTTGTCATCAGAAGTAGCAGGAGAGACGTCGCACCACGGCCACCAGGTGTCGCCATGCTCCAGCGTGACGCAGGGTTTTCTGAAAGCGATAGGCAACGCTTCATTTCTTAAATTAAAATCCTAATCACTTTTCAAAAGTTTTCCAACTGTGTTTAATTACTAAAGGAAATGAAAGACAGAGTATACGATGTAGATCTGTTTTTTTGCCATAGTGAATAATAAAACAATTAGAAATGCACGATCATGGGCGTAAATTACGGGGGTGGGGGGGTTGTAGCCCCCCGAATAAATCAAAATCAGCTAATACAACCCCCCCAATAATTATGTTTCCCCCGTAATGGGTGGAGACCTCAACCCCCCCAATGTTCCAGCCAAAGTTACGCCCTTGTGCACGATGAAGACAAACTTCTTTTATACTTACAGGTATCCCTCAACAATCACAAGTTTGGCATATCGAGACTTAGATAAACCAATCATACTAATTACTTTAATATTAATTCCGGAAATTTATTCAACAAATATCTTATCCAGGCCAGTTTAATTAAGATTGCGATCGCGGCGCGAAACTTCTCAGCTCTAACGAAGATACGTCAAGATGTTGATGTGTGGGAGAACTAATGAGGCGGCTACCGCTAAACTGGGGACAGAGCAAAGTCTGATGAGCCAATTAATTTGAGTGTTGTTCTGGGTGAAATCGATTGAATAACATAATAGGTGCTATTTGTGGCAAGTCAAGATTAAATGTTTAGAGGGGTAGACTTTCGACTGGCATGTTCCTTTTCTGCCTTGTGCCATGTCCATCCTGGGGAAAAATCCAGACTGAGCATGACCCTACAAATGGATGGATGGTGCACATTTAGCAATATCAGTTCTTTACTTAATCTAGTAACACTCATAAACTCTTGACTTAATTTGTATGAAGCGTAAGAACTGTCATCGTATTTCAGATTTCCCCCTGCCTGAAAGTTAACCTGAAAAGAAGACTAGTAGGTAGCAGAATAAAGTACACAAAAACAACAGGGATCTAGCAGCTATCGCTGCTTAAATCGTAATAAAGCATTCATTTTTTTCGAATGTGAACAGCCCCAAGCAAAGCAATAACAACGCAAACGCCAGCAAGTGCGTTAAATGTAGTATTTATCCGTACTACTGCATTATATCATTGTTATTTTGTCAATGACGCTGAAATGTATGAGAAAACCTTCCCGAGTGTTTTATAAAGAAGGAACACGCACAATAATGATAGAAATACTGATCCTTGTTGGCTGCAGCACGCACAGCGGCTGATGGTAGATTCTGTCAGGAAGGTCCAGTATTTGCTTTGCGCTATTATGGAATAAGGATTGATTTAACAGTATTTTTAAGAAATTAATATAATTCCAATTAAGTTATTGCTTATATAGGCTATACTTGTTTTTTTTCTTCTTGTCATTTAACATATAAACATACGACGGACTTAGGAAGGGGGGTTGTATTTAAATTATTAAGTTGTGTTCCCTCCAGTATGAAGGATTCTCCCACGCCGTTCTTACTAGATCTGGACTGGGATTAAAAGTCGGCCCTCGAACGCTCCCGGTGTGCCAGACGGCCAGTACAGTACTGCATGTGACCATTCCCTATTTCTGTACATTAATATTATATAAAAAGATAAACGGAGTTGTCATAATTTGCACGTGCGTATTGCCGAACTACAAGACCGTGGAAGATCTGGCAAGGGCAAGATGAGCAATTACTCATAGCGGCATCTTCTGAAGTGACGCCTTGGCAAACCACTGGTACTTCCCTCCTCCGACAACTTTTACCGTCTCCACCCCCTGCGCAGGGTGAAATTGGACTGTAAATCTTGCAAAAGGCGCCACAAGACCTTCGACCGCCTCTGACACAGGGGTATATTAATACTTATTTAAAACTTACGCCTGTTTTTGCGTTTTAAGAATCGCTGGTGCGGTGCAACTTCTAATAAATTGAGATGAACGTAAAATGTTCATTATCTGTTGCAGCTCTTGAAAGAGCGGTGAAAATGAATAGTACTTTTTAAGACATGGGGAATGAAGGGTGGAGGATCGGTACAAGCACCGGGGTCCACACGGGACACAAAGACAGAGACGCTGCTCGGTCCGAGCGAACTCGACATTATGGTACGAAACGCTCTGTCACTAGCAAAGGGCCGGAAGTGGGCGGTTGTACATAGATAGAGAGAGAGGGAGTGAGAGAGAGGGATAGAAACCGATGAGCGAAAGACAGCAAATGAGAAAACTGCGTAGCTAACTGACAGGCAGAAAAGAAGACGGAGGGCAGGAGCTACTCTGGGCTCATTCGAGCATTGTGGGGCTTTTATCTTCCACCCCTGCACTTTTATGCTGGAAGACGCCGAAAACGACAGACCTGTGGAAGTAAGTGGGGCGTTTTATTGGGGGCGGCGGACGAGTCCCGCAGGAGCTTTTGAAAGCGCATTGAGCGGGGAAACTGCTCCGTAAACAAACTGGCCGCTGGCGGATGATCCCCCTGGCAGCGGTGCGTCTGACGCCCCGATACTTTCCAACAGCGGATGGGCGCTCGTGATTTCGACAAGTTGTATAACTCGTCGCCCTGACATGACCGGTACTACCGTAACGTAGGCTTGGTTTAGGAGACAGGGGTCGCCGCTGGTGTCTGAAGCAAACTGTAGAGTGGATCAACAGGCTGAGGAGCAGACGGTGCCTGTAGCTGTTAGCTAGGCTAGCTGCGCTCCGGCTGTCAGCTAAGGGACAGTCTGTCTAAGTTAAATGGAGACTTTACTTCGTTATGGTGGTGGCCGGAGATTGCTTCTGTGGGCTCCGTCGCGGTGTTTTATTCGTCCCGGCGACTTGGCTAACGGCAGGAAGTTCGGGAGAAGTTTAACACCGGTTGGAGACGGCGAAGGACCGGCGGCAGCTGCTCGAACTCCCCGTCCGCGAGATTCCGCGCGGCGTATGACCCCACGAGCCCACGCCGGCGTAGCCGCCGGGTCACGCGGAAACATTAACGGACTTCTCCGTCGTCCGGTGACACGCCGCCAAAGTCTCTAAGCAGGGGAAAGGTGGAGAGAGAGAAAGAAAAAGAAGTCAACGCGATAATGTTGGTTTGCTTAAATGTGACAGTTCCTCATTTCTAGTCCTCGACCCCAACGAATATGCCAAATTGCAGAAAAGAAACCCTACTGGCCACGGTAAAGTTGCCACTACGCGAAACGCCCTCTTTTCCCGGTACTTTTACGATCCCTTTGCACGTGAAGTGTGCCCAAAGCTCTGGCTGGCTGGCTTGTGTAGCCGGTTAGCTACTGTAGTATGCTAGCCTCGTATCAGCGTGCATTTGAACTGTGGCTGAGGCGCTGAAGATCAGACTGTGTGTGTTTAGTGGCGATGTGGTTAATATCTTGCTAAATGTATTTTTTTGCGTTAGGCTCTGCCTCTGCGATTAATAACGCGGTTCCCGTTATGCACCCTTTTGATGCACCTCTGCTGCAGTTAGTGAACTGTTGACATGTGAGGTGGGGACTGAACTGCCTTAAGGTCCCCAAGCCAGTTTGTCTAGGACGTTATTCTGGGTTGACTGGACTTCTCTAACTTTTTTGATTGGTCAAATGATAGATTAAAAATTAATCCAATGTTTGACATTTGGATGTTTTCCTCCTGTCCACCAGACATGGTTATTTAGTGTCAAATGTTTTTAATTCTTTTATTTCTTATTCCATGTTTAAAAATCAAGACCTTATGATGTTCATGTCATTAGAGTGCCATATTTGCATATTATCTCTAGTGAGTGTTATTCTATCAAATAGATTCACATTTTAGATTCATTCTGTCTTTTGATAGTGGTTTTTATTTTTATATCTGTCTAATTTTAGAAATTCATTAAAATGGCAGGAAACGGCAATATTTAGAACCAACCAAATGGATGCAAAAGAGTCAGAATGAAAAACGCTTATTGCAGTTAACTGCCTGTCATTTTTGTTTTGAAAGTGGTCTCACTCTTTACTCTGCCTTTGTAGTTTCAATATATTCTCCCCCCATCAGAGTTGATTAGACAACTTGGTTCAAATGTGTCAGTGTACATAGAGCTGATATGAATATTAGATATTAAGATATTGCATTTCTGTGTTAATGTTTTCAGATGGTATGTAAAGGAGTTTTAAAGCAGTTGTTTTTGTTCAGTTGGCTTCTTTTAAAGCTTCTCTGGGCTGATATTTCCAGTGAATGTCTGTGTTAGTTTGTATCTGTCCTCCCCACCACCATGGAAGTGACATCTTTGGTTGTGTTTCTGACCATGTAAGTCAGACTCCACAAGTGTGGCATCACATTAATGACAGTGTCTTTTTCTTATCTACTCGCATATCCAGCTGCAGTTTAAAAGCATGTTAGATGTACAGAGATGGTCAGCTATTATTTTAACCGTTTTGTTTATTGTAATTCATTAGGGCATTTTTTCGCTAGGACATGTAGTGGGAATGCCACTCTATATGTGCTGGGTAGCATTTAAAGCTATGCTTGGCAACACTGCGGTAGCTCCCAGCCTGGTGGTGGGTTGAAAATTGCATTATTTCAGCACTCGGTCATTGTAATCTTACTATTAGTGTGACATTTCCAGAGAACTCATTTCTTTCTGCTATAGAAAATTTGGGCAAGGTTTAGTATCTTGATTATACACAATGCCTGGTATTTTGGTACCAAACTTGTAAATGTTCCTTTGTGATAGTCAGGGGAATTATTGATAATTATTAGATATACTAGATTTCTGACCCCCCGCCCCCCCGAACCTTGACCAGAATCAGTGGTTAGAAAATGGATGACAGTATAACCTAAATTCTTTCTTATTGCCCTCTATGAGTGTTACGTTTTGGCTGAATTAGCCCTTTGGTGTTAATAAGTTTGTATCACTTGCAATATACAGGATGACCTTTTGCTATTAGATTATATATGCAGCTGCAGGGCGGGCAGGTTAGGTCCTGCCCTGCCATCATGACTGGAGAAAATACCTCAATGCCTTTGCCCCATCCTGCTTTCTCCCATGTCCTTTAAGTCTGATCATGTGACTGTATTCATAACAGTCAATTCCAAAAAATATATGGATTATTATGATTTCTCCGTTCCATTTCCTTTAGGCCTTGTGGGTGTGTCTAGGTGAGAGTGGTGAAAATTCAAAACATTGGTGAGAAAGTTATAATACAGCACCCCATGTCTGTAGGTGATTAAACAGTTCTAACTTCTTGACAAGGTCCTGTTCCTCCAGAACAGGTCATCTGATGAAACTACGGGTCAGCTAAAACTTTTAAAAGATTTTGTGTTTGGTTAACTTGGTACATTCTGTAAGATTCTAGCTATGGTTTCATGCTTAGAGTATTGTGTACAAATAAGATTAAATCAGATTACATTAACAATTAGAGGTTATAAGAACCATATTTTTTTATAGGATAGGGTGCTTTTACAAATTTGATATGATGATAAAGGACAAAATTTCAAGTGTGGTCGGTTGTTACCAGGGTAGATGTGTTTTTATTGTCAGAGAGTACAGAAATCACTTCAAATTGAACCAGACAGGCTAATGATCCTTTGACACAAGAAGATGCTTTGAACTTTATTAATTTGAGATTCTATTTTTTCCTTTTTTTTTTCTCAACATTTTTCATTTTCAGGGGTGAGGTCTTTGCATTTTTTTTGTTGTGTGGGCATGTTTTGAGTTTTGGGTGGGTGTATTTTGAATTTTGTTTGTATGTGTGTTGGTACTACTCTATCATAAGGATCTAGATTTACTCTATAAGCATGCATGTATTTGAAAAAACAAGCTTGGGAGAGTGCATGGTCTTGGGAGAGTGCATGGAATGCAGGGTCTATATTGGCCCAGCCACACAGTACAGCTTTTGTTGCCATCGTTATGTAATTTGCCCTTGACTAATTGCACACTTACTTGACCTTTTAGATATATCTTATTAAAAATTAAGACAACATAGACTGTCTTGAAATCATGTGATACAGTTACCACATTAACCCCGATAGTTTACGCAGTCTTGTTTTTGTTTGTTTGGGCGACTACTTCAGTGTAGTAGTGCAGCCTAGGGTTCAGGTTCCTTCGTCTGCTGTGTCAGTGGCCTTCTTAGCATTGAGAGACAAAAGGGGTTGGTGCCTATGCTCCCAGGTGACCCTGTACTGTTTGGAAGATGGATTGTTGTTGTTGTTATTATTTTTATTATTATTAGTGCAGGAACTGATAAGTTGTAGTGCTCCAGAAATGGTGAGTTTGTGTGATATGACATTAACGTGCCAACTGATCACCAGCCACATGGCTAAAGATGCTATGACTAATGTAATCTGTAATCTGTGTAATGTAATCTGGCTCATCTTGAATGGACCAACTTAGATTAAGTGTAGAGTAGAGCTGCCACTAACGGATATTTTTCTATGGATTAATCTATAGCAGGGGTCTCCAACTATGGTCCTGGAGGGCTGCCGTCCAGTAGGTTTTCTATCCTACTTGGCTTCTGATGAGCGACACCTGCTCCTGGTATTTACCTTACAACAGTTGTGGCTCATCAGAAGCCGGGTATGATAGAAAACCTACTGGACGGTAGCCCTCCAGGACCGGAGTTGGAGACCCCTGATCTATATAATATTTTACGGATTGGTCGATTGATCTAAGCCACTTATTTTCCTTGAGAAAATCAAACTTACCATTTAAGTTCATTTTATTTTGACAACAATCTGTATGTCATTGCTGGACTTTAGATAATTGACACCGGGTTTTCGGTGCCATACGGGCATTATTTTCACCCACAATTCAACCAAGCAGATTGCAATGAGATGCATATTGTGATGCCCAAAAGTTACTAATCTGTATGAATTTTGTGTAACTTTGTGCTTATTGTATTTGGTTAGCGGAGCACCACATGCTACTGTTTTGGTAAATCATGGAAGCAATAAGCACTGAAGTGGTGGTGAAGAAAGGGACATATTTGCAACCACAACATATTTATAATAACACTGGTCCCAACGACATCAATGTAGAATAAGCCTAGATTTTAGCTTAAGCATTTTCACAAACGCTTATTCAATGGAGATTCTAAGGTAGCAGGTAGACAACTTTATGACTTTAATAATGAGTGTATTTAGCTACAAGGACAAATGACATTAAAAAGATCCCCATACTAATGGTAATTTAATAAACATGAATAGACAACATGGTGGTTTTGCCTACTCTGGCGGTCCATCATCCTGAATAGCTCCTATGCGTTATCTCTTCAGGTGCTTGTGCATAGCGCTAGCGCCACCGTGGTACGCCATTGAAACTTTGCACAGTGTACAAACTACCTTTTTTAGTGATAATTTGAACTACTCCCATAATTGCACAGTGATATTAAAGCATCGACGTCATCTACTACATCGACTAATCGCAGCAGTCCTAGTGTAGAGTACATATAAACAACTGATAATGAAGAAGTAGAACTGTTCGACCACAGAGTTTTATGGAATTTTTATACACGATTATTATGCTGCATCTGATTTCAAGGCTCTGCGGCTCCGCCATTGGTACACAGAGTGACAGCTAGAGAGTTTCCTGCTGGTATGTCAAGTTCCTCCTCCATTGAAGGTGTGCATCAGAAAGAAAGAGAGGGAGAAGGGCAGTGTTTGTAGAAGGTTGTCATTGTCATTCTAAGGCCGTGGCATTCTCGAAAACCCAAGGTATCGGTTTTAATTAATGCATGAAAATGGTCAATTGTAAGGTAATAATTCCTCAAATGGAGCAATGGCAGCAGTTTCTATCTTGGTAGAACTTTGTGGTTTTCTGGTGGAAGACTGATCCCTCTTCTCCTACAGACATCAGTCCTTTAATAGTATGTCTGTGGCTTATTTGATCACCTTGTGGGTCTCCATGGCCCAATCGTGCTTCCCACTCCCTTCTTGAGATATTTTTGTTTTTTTATGTTTATGAGATTTATTTTTGTTGATTTGAAGTTGTCTCAGGGCAAATCAAAGTGATAACTGACTTTAAAAACCTTATGAAAGAAGTATAGGGTACTGTAAGTAAATATATTTTATAGATAATTCCCATCAGTATTATGATTGCAGTGATGTGCATTAGAGTCATTTGGTACATTAAATAGTTTCTTCAGTAGAAAATGTCAGAGGTGTCAGTTGTTGCATAATACTTTCAATTTGTGCAATAAAATGCAGCAGAATCGTATAGACCCATGCACAAATGCTACACATGTTATTGCAACATTGAATTGTTAGTTGACTTAACAAACACGGTTTGAAATCTTTGTCAAAGTTAAGTGTGCATTTTCATACAGCAAAAAACATATTTTTGACTATTTTCTTTAGCTCCTACTGTGCACAAGAGACCCAGGGAATTGTGGGAAGAAGGACCATGGTGATATGACACTTTTTCTGTTTCTGTCGGACTTGAAATCAGAGGTCACAAAGCAATTCCTTCTCAGACACAGATAGCTGGGTTCAAGAAAAGGTCAGGTCCCTGTAAGCCAACCCTAAACTGGCCTAAAGGCAATGTCACTAGTGATATCATTAGACCTGAAATGGTCACCTGTATTGTTCTTGTTCCTTTATATTTAATGGCGACTAATAGAATGGACTTTGGAACAACTTTTGGCTCACTTCTGCCTTGTTTGGCTGAATGGTATGGCAGGAGCAAGAATCCTGCTTGCTCAGTTCTGCTGACGTTGGAATTGGACACTGCGATCATTTACACTGGCGTAAAAAAAAGACGAAGCGGAAAGATGTAGCATTTTAATGTGTTGTTAACTTAGAGCCGGATGGCAAGCTCCCACAATCACATCCAAGCCTATCACTGGTTCACTGGAAGGGATATGTGGCTCATAAAACCCTCAGTTCCGGACAGACACAATGGATTTTGGACGGTTTGTTGGTGACAGTGGATGAAAGCAATGAAAGCACGGCCTGCAGATACAGCTGAGCACGTTCAGCCGCTCTACTCCGCCATTTTTTTCCCCAGACCATCTGTCTTTATATCCCTCTTAATCCTTGTGTTTATAGTCCTTTCCCACTGTTTACAGCAGATTTGGGTCACCATGTTGTTCCTTGGCTGGGGTCAGAGGATTTCTGCAGAAGAATAATAATGGGGAAAAGGTAATTGCGCAGATATTGTCACTCAATTCTTGAACAGTAGAAGTTTTGTAATCAGTTATTGTCAACTAGGCTGCAGCCCTTTGCCAGTCTGACTCGAGTGAGGCTAGTTGCCAACACCTAAATGCCTTGGAGAAAAGCTCTGAGCCTCTCATTTGCCTGCTGCTGATTTCTGTAGGTGTGGATGGAGTGTCTCCAGGTGATGGGAGAGTCCCCAGTTCCCTTTAGCCACACCCATCTATTATTTGTGTCATCATTCACCTTCCCCATATTAACCATTTTTTATTGGGTAGTTCCCATAGTAGCTCTTCTAGCCAAATAAATGTTTGTTCTTGTGTGGTAGGGAGAATGGACCCAGAAAGTACAAGATGAACCGCATATTTTTATTCCAGAGAATAGTGTATTATTAAAATGGACTGTTTTTTACCTGTTGATGTTTTAGAACAATCGCTATTTTCACTTGGTTTTCTCGCCGTTTAGCCGTAACGTCCCCTAAAGCTGAGCTACAACTGGGTTTTCCCCTTTTCCTGTGCAATATCCAAAGCCTTACCATCCTGTCCAGTACCTCCTTTTGGCATTCTTACAGTAGATCTGAAGATCCCAGGTGAATTTGGGGAGATGCCGGTGGCTCGTTAATCCAATTACTCCATCGAGGCTTTGGACTTCCCAACTGGAGCCGATTACCTGTATCGGTGCCAGGCCCCAAAGACAACAGGAACCTCTTTACAGATACTCTAAGCAGAGTTTCATCAGGGAAAATTAAATATTAACACCACTCACTCATTTAAAATGAACAAAGTATGAGTTTCTTCACTGTCTCACGTTCTTGTGCAGCAACATCAATGATTAAACAAAGAAGAATCTGATTCCCAGTTACACAATGCAGGTATAGGAACTGGCTAAGAAGTGGTAGAATGGTCCACCTTAAATATGTTTCATTTGTGATATATAGAACCAAACTTCACTCGTCACCTTGAGAAACAAACTCTCAGATTGATTGCCGATGTACTGATTAAAAAGAGTTTATTTCCAGAATAGAGCAAACGGAATATCAAATTCAAAGTTTCTTAGCATTCTGAATAATTTCAGAATAATGCAGTAAGGACCGCATAAAAACCTGAATATGGTGATGCGGGACCTTCAGAGTCCAAGGACAGACTTAACAGAAAAGGGTTTGGTTTCACATACTACCCTGCTGAATGCAATTGTACGTTGCAAGGTATTTAATTGTTTATGTGCTCAGTACGTATCCATACTGTATCCCTTTGTTTCCTGGACTTTGAATAGACAACAGTACAAGATAGTAAGTTGGCTCCATTATGAGATTTCCAAACCCATGATTGTGGAATTGTAGAATGAATTTCAATGAAAGATAGACAACAATATGCAGACCTACTGTATCATGTTTGTCCTAATTTCCATACAGCTCCTCCAGTACAGGGTCATGCTGGACCTAGAACCTGTGCCTAAGGATGTACATAACACGGACCTAGAACCTGTGCCTAGCACAAGTCTGGGAATGCCCTGGCTGAGATGCCAAGTTCCCAATGAGGATTTTGGCAATCATTCTTCGATTTGTAGACTTAGATATACAGTAGGTTGCTGCGGGGCTGTTATGGGAAATATGACATTTTGAAACCTCTGTAGCTGGATTGGGAAACACTGCTCTATTGGATGGCTTTACAGTAAGTCATTTATCTCTACAAGCAACCAATAAAGTTTGAGTGACACCTTAGAATTCACAACTGCTGTGGGTTTCAAAGCCTCATATTGCCCATTAGCACTGCTGAACTGGAGCCAGCGGGTTGTCAGGACCTGCTGCTGTGTTCTTTAGCAAGGTGCAGCTGTGTAAAATAAGTATTTGTTTATATTTTCTTCATAAGAAGCTGCATAAGCTAGCTGCACTTCCATGCTCAGTAATTAGTTTAATAATGATTGATTGTAACTGGCCACAGAAGCTTCATTTCAGGCTCACAGGTAAAGGAAGGCTGGAAAATCAGTAATGCTCGGCCCTTGAGGACCCTGATGCGAATACCCCTGACCTGCACAATAAAGTTCTTAATTGATTGATAATCATAAGGGCTACAAAAATGTCAGTTGAATTACTTTTAGGCCCCCTTTAAAAAAAAATCAAATGAATTAAAAAAAAAAAATGAATTCATAATAAATAATGCAATTGTTGCTCATTAAATCAGTTGCATTTTTGTTTGGTGTGTCTGAATTCCCAGTTCGCTTTAATGATTGGTGAGACATTTCTTTGGGTCTGAACATCATTCTTGGCCACTGGGACCTCCTGAGTAGACATAACCTGACCTGACAATTCCCATGATGGTGTGTCGACAGCCAGGGCAAGAGAGAAGGTCGTATTACAGGAGTGCAAGTAAAGTAAAGGCTGTGCTTTAATTTGGTCTGTATCAGGCCTGTTCCGATCTTCGCATTAGTGTGGGTCAAGCTGCACCATAAAGTCTCATTTTTGCAACTAAGGTCCCATTTGAATAAAATGTTTTTTCTTCTTTATGTGGGAAAGCATTTTATCCCTCCAAACATTAAGCAGTACAGACAGTTCCTTGTCGTAGTTTCTGTCTTGTGACATTGCCCTGCCCTTTTTCAGGACGTGGGGTTTCAGTGGTTTAGCCAATTAAGCCATTAGTGGAAGTTCTTGTGAGTTGCACATGCTGCAATGTTCTGGAGCTCTTTGCATAAAATACGAACATGTTTTGGATGTTTGAGGACTCTTGGATTATGGTTTTATGGAAAGGATCTGGTGGTTACTGGATCATAGAGAAGGTCCACTAAATAATTCAGCTGGGTCTTTCAAGATTTTTATTTTGTGGAACCACCTACTTATACAACAAATCATAAATTTTGCACATTCTGTGAAAGGTACGTTTTGATCAGGCTGACAAATATTCAGTGATGTAGAATACCTTAGAATTACTGTCTGACCAGAGACAATTTGTGTCTCCAATGCTTTGTACTTAAATGGCGTTTTGACCCAAGGCAGTTGTACATTTAAAGCTCATACAGTTGCCATGCTTCTGGACTAAGGTGTGCAAATTAATGATCATTTGCGTTCCTGCTTCATCTTCCCCCTCCTTTCATCATCATGGTTGGCACATACAGGGCACCCTGCTACAGTGAGCCAGAGGTAGTGTTTGAAATAGCAGATCCCTGACCTTTGACACATTGCAAGGCGTAAAGGTTTGCAGGGGTGTTTACAGGACTCTCTGGGGGTAGGGGGGTTGGGGTGCAGCAGACGAAGTGATTGGCTGAGAGAGAGACTGAAAGCAGGAGGAGCAAACTGGAAGGGTTATTGCATAGCACTGAACTGTGGAACTTTAGAAGACTGCAATGAAAAGGCAGATAATGTTTGTATTTTAATTTTCACTATACTTTGTAACTTTTACAAGTCAACTTTTACATATAAATGGCACTTATTTGTCACACTTCTCAAAATTCATATTTATACTGTGAATGTTATGGCTCAGTAAATCACTGTTGTGATGCATGGAAAAAAGGGGACGGGGCTTGTATGAAGGCCAGAGGTCATGTCCATGCGAGAAAATCTGCTTTCTGGTTTTTTTTTCTTATTCTTTTCTCATATGTCATAACCCAGCTCCACTTGTTCAGCCCTAGCAACTAAATAAACAGGAGTGAACAAGCATGAATTTGTTTTGTTTGCAAGCATTGCTGTATTTGCAAAGCATCTCGTAAAATCAAGACTGACAGCTTGGTTTAAGGACGCAGTTCAGGTATTTGGAAGTGAGCGTGGCAGGGTCTCCTGGTGACATAATCTGTCTCAGCTCTCATTGTGCCAGAGTGTGTGCTGTACTTTGCCCTGTCCCCTTACTAAAGGTGGTGGTGGGGGAAGTGGGGGGGGGGTTTATCCCATTTTGAAAATGGGCTCGTCGCCCAGTTTCACATTTATTTAGTGGCTAAAAAAGTTACGGGATGCTCGTCTAGACTCTACTGATCTACAAAAATTTTGATTATGCCATCACTGCTGATCGAGATTCTTCTCTCTATTGGAATTATAGGGTTTCAAAATTTCAGCTACAGTCTGCAGTAACAGTGTCTGAAATACAGATCTTCTAATGGACTTGATCAAAAATCAATAGTTGTTTCCTAATAGCTTCAACATATCTGAAGTTTTATATTATATATTTGAATATATTATCTATTTTTTTTTTTAGTCTGCCATTTTATGCTATTTCCACTTGGATTGGTGATACCTTCAGCAATGGCCTGATGGCTTTGCAACAATGGACTTCACATCTACAGGGTTAAGGCTGGCCTAAGGCTTATTTGCAAGGATACTTATTTGTCCCTGAAAGCTGAGAATTTAAGTAACATCTAAGAGCAATTTGCCCTTCGGCCTATCCAGGTTTTTTTGCAAAGGCAAAGCTTGAAAGGTTAAAAATATGCAGGTGGTATGCAGTGCTGCTGTACTGAAGGCCTAGGCAGAACCCAGAAACGTTGGGAGTTCACCATGTGCAACAAGGGCACTGCTTTGTGTTGCTGGTGGAAACATGTGCCCATTCTTTGCCATTTTGTAGCTGGTTCCCAATTCAGGGGCTTTGTCCTTCATTGGACATTGCCTACATAGCCTTTGTAGGGAGCATCCTTGCAAAAATCCCTACAGTGAATCTTGGGATAGGTTGAATCCATGCATTGGATCCTTTGTGGCCCAGGAAAGGGTGGACGCATTCAAAGGAGCTTTGGAATGGGGCAGCCTTGTCACTATGCTGTGACGCATTCAATCTTCGATATTCATTTAAACATTAATTGAAGGAGTCTGTCAGGGAGCACAGTGACTCTCCTATGAAAAAATTGTTCAGGTACAGTCAGTCCTGCTATAACACGTAATATCACGCTGCAAATCTGTTCTAACGCGACTGATATATTAGTACCGAAGTCCAATATAATTCAGAATCATGTTCGTATGCAAGTCGCAGAGAAAAGCACTATGCAAACTACAATGCAATATCATGTTAGCAAGAAACACTACTTGCACGCAAAAGCATCTATATCCACGTGAACTATACTGATGTTCAATTTGTGAATGAACCGGTTCTTTTCGGTGAATGTGCCCAGTGCCTCGCGGGATTGTTTTTTTTCATTAATTTTCTCTCCATGTAAACAACCCTTTAAAATGTCAGAGATGATGCCGGTTGGGGGAGGGCGGGCGGAAACAACAGCGGGCCAGAACGCCTCCACGCAGTGCTCCCAGACGCTGCTGTGGGGCCAGTCTGAGCTGACTATCTGCTAACTTAGGGTCAGATGTGTCCAAGCAGTCAGCCAGAAGGGAATGCAAGATAAAAGCTATATTACCTTAATATATAATACAGAATTAAGGAGGAGGTATTAATGAATGACAAAATTGGACACTAGTTCTTTAATGGGAGTCAAAGATTAACAAAAAACTGCCCAACTCCCTCCCGTTCGTCTGTGTTATGTCATCTTTTTCCTTTATCCCAGCTGCTTGTGTGGTTATTCCTGCAGAGAGAAATCAGGGAGAGGCCGCCAGCTTTAGCCCATGCCCAGTCCCTGCATCTGGCCTCTGCAAAGGTACTGCACACTCTGGAGAATGGAGTCATGGTCTTTAAATGGGCCATAGAGTTACATTTGAAGTCCAGCGTGAAAGGCCGCAACCTGGAGAGATCACCCACAACTGGTGTGCTGTGATGGACTGTTGGCTCTGATGTGCTACAGACACTTCAACATGACTTTGGGACCTTATTCTATGAGTCTGAGCAGCAGAGCCATGTTCAGCAGCCAGTATAAGAGCACTTTTCCACTGAACCAGGCACCTTACTTTTAGTACTTGAAAAAAGTGGTGGTGCCGCTGAATGACGTTACAATGCGAGGTGGGGTATTTCGTGTTTAATTCTAAAAATGGCTTTAGTATGTTATACGGCTGGGTGATGTGCGATATTAATGCCAACATCACATGTTATGCACTTGCAGTTTTCACATTGCAAGGATGGTGATAGTCAGCTGGGTTGATAGCCAGCAGGCCTTCACATCCAATGTCAATACCTGGCCTCACAAATGCTCTTCTGGATGAATGGGCAAAAACTCCTACAGACACACTCCAAAATCTTGGAGAGAGCCTTTCCAGAAGAATGGAAGCAGTTATAGCTGCAAAGGGGGGACCAGCTCCATATTGATGCCTGTGGATTTATAATGGGATGCCATAAAAGTTGTCCTAGGTGTGATGGCCAGGTGAACCAGTGCTTTGACAGAGTGTGTTTCACAGCTAACGGTGTCCGGTTAGGCAAAGCATGTGGAGATGACACTCTGGAAACCCCTGAGAGTACGTTTCCATTCAGGGAAGTGTAACTTCTTAGATCCTTTGTCAGACATTACCAATTACAAAACATGAAGAGATTATAAAGTACACTGAGAATAAAACCCCTTTTGGCACTGTTCTACTGCCACCAAGAACCAAGCCGTACTACAAACTGGCGGTTCTCCATTGTAAAATATGTGAGCCGTACATGAAGCGTAACCGTTCTCACCACCATGATTGGTCGGAATGCACGAAGATATCGGTGTTCTGTGCATCGATAATTTGAAGGAAAAGGGATATAGCACATAGTAAATCCTGATGTACATCATATGAACCGTAAATAAGCTTCTCTTCAGTTTTACGTTTCTGGCGCCAATCCCGGCAACGTTTTTACCGAGCCGACCCTTCTGCAGTGGAAAACTGAAGCCAGCTGGAATTTCACTGCAACTAGTCTATCTTCGGGTACAGCTCAGGTCCTGTATGCCAGTGAAATAGCTCCACTTGACTCAATATACTAATTGGTCATTTTCATTGAATAGGTCGCCTTAAATGTATTGGCTAATTGTGTGGGTTACCTTGTCCAGGTTTGGATTAGTAATAAGGGTATGTTTCTGTTTTGCAGTTTCCCCCAGAAGCGTCTGCTTGTCATGCCTGATCCATGTGCCAATTTTAACCAAGCTTGGCTTTCTGGACGTAGTTTTCGTCTCTGCCCAGTGCCTTTGCAGCACTGTTATTTGTTCATTTGTTTTTAAGTTAATAAACACGTGATGACAAGCTTTTTTAAAAATGTTTTGTTATTTAGCATTACTTTATATACATTGTAGCCACTTCTTTTCAGATGGGGGTCATAAAGAGCTTGGGAGGGAATGCAGGTGTCTGCTTGTTTCTCAATGAGCAGGCCTCCTAACCCCATGATTTGTTCAAGCACGTTTACTGTTTTAATATTAGAATGAAGGTGATCTTTAAGATGCGTGTCACTACAAGACGTCGGTTTATCTTTATTTATTTGTGGGCTGCTACCTATCTGATAACTACCAGCCCGTCACATCTGCACCCTTGTCACTCTGCCAGCGCTTCACCAGGAAAGGCAGATAAAATCAAAGCATTAGGCTAGTTTGCAAATGTATTTGGCGGTCAGAGGAATGCTATCTAGCAAAACAAGTTGGCCTCAAGAGTTTTTTCTTGTATGCTAACCCTAAGCTTAAACCATTTCATACTAAAAAAGGGAGTTATAACTGATAATAGATTTTTAATATGGTGGTAGATAGTATGACATCCACTCCCCGTTTACTTTTTAACTTATTTCTTACTGTTGCTTTAAAATGTTCCCTTTCATTGTCTCTCATATGGAGCTTAAGCTCTGTAGTAGATTTTATGTTTTTGTTTTTTTGTTTGTTTTTTTAAAGGCAATCACCCCCACCCCCACCTCCCTGAAAAAACACTTGGCTTGTGTCTGTGATTTTAATTACTGGGAAAATATCATGGGATCATTATACATCATAGGCTAGTGTGAAAAAGACTTGCTTAGGACCTGTTACTGAAGTTGCTGGATGAGCATTAATCCTACTCTCTTTAGACATTCTGGGATTTTTCAGTGTCTGTTTATATCGGCAACCCAGTCCTCCACTCCCTCTGCCTGCCCCTGAATACAGTGACGTTGATACTGTATGGAACGGCATTAAGGACGATTATGCAATAAACGTGATCTACTATCTTTTGCATGCACTGCTTTTTCATTTTATCTTTTGGGATTTTCTTTTTAGGGATTAATATTTTAAAATGTAGTAGGACCCCTGTGACAGGCTAACAGCTTTCCTACACATAATCAGTGTTTGATATACATGGCAAGAGTAACATCTGAATAGGGCTGGGCGATATCATATCGATATTATATTGCGCATGCGCAATAATCACCGGGGCTTCAGACGACAGGCGAAGCATTTGGCCGGACGCCAGGTTTTCGGTGCTATACGGACATTAATTTAGGACCATAATTTGGTAAGAAGATTAGTAGTATGGCTTAAATATCATTGCAATTTTGTTTTGGATACACAAAAGTTAGTAATCTGTATAAACTTTGTTTCTTAAATTCGATTAGCGGAGCACACCACATAATACTGTTTTGGTATACTACGGTTTGGTATACCTCAGTGCAATATGCACTGAAGTCGCGGTGAAGAAGAGCAGCCACGATATCTTTTTAAAACGGGAGATCTTGTGGATAAACAAGGTAAAAAGACGTCGGCGGTGTGACGGTACTTTTTGCAGTTCAAAGTCTGACACATTTATTAAACATAAGGATATGCCGTATTTATACTAATAATGACTTTTGGATGTCATACAAAGCCTCATTAATATTTTAGCCTTACTACTAAACTGATTAAATTGTGGGCGTAAATAAATGTCCGTATAGCACCGAAAAGCTGGGGCATGACCTAATGTTGCGTCTGTCATCTAAAGCCCTAGTGATTATTGCACATGCGCGATGTAATATCGGTATGATATCGCCCAGCCCTACATCTGAATACTGTTCGTTTTCTAGTTTAAACTTGAGCGTTTTTGAGTTTTTCTACTGACGAGGGGCCAAAGTTGTCAGATTTTACGTGCCTTTGGTCTGTCCTCTTGGAGTGCATGTAAACACACACACACGTTTTTAGGCAGGCTTGCAGAGCTTGGTTGGAAGTAACCATAAGAAATCGTGCCTCACGGCTGCAGCAGTTTTCTTCATGCATGCACCTTGATGTGGTGGAGTTGCATGTGATCCATTGGGCAGCAACTTACGCAAGGCTTTGGTGTGCAAACAAACAGTGGCTTGGTGTTTCGGATAAGGCAGTGGAGAAAGTCTTTGAAAACTAGAGGCTGCACTGTTGTGCATTGAATGCTGCTCTTCTTTTCTATTCTTCATTAATAGTAACGGCATCTTGGGACACCAAGCTGCCAGAGAAATGGTGACATGTATTCAGGCCTACTGTCCCAGGGGGGCAACCGAGAAAATAATCCCGGGCTTGGGCTCGCGGAGAGTCGGTGGGAGGGTTAGCATGTCATTGGGGCCTGGGAATTACGTGTGGTGGGCCTGTACATACTGCCGTTTGCCTGGCATCTCAGCCCATTTGATATGTTTACAGTAGCCAGGCCTTTCCCATGTGTGGTGGAATCGTTCTGAGTCGTCATCCAAGTTGTCAGTTAAGACTGAACCAGAGCTGCTATGAGTAAACTGTCTGCACACGAGCTAAGACATGCTCGCGTGCACAGAAACCATTCCTGCAGCGAGAGTATGAATCTGCTGGTTCTCCCGATTTAATGTACCTTATCGAGAACAAAGAAGCGCACACTTCATCTTTTTGGTATTGGACCTTTTGGGTCACGTGGGGCATCCATAGGAAATTTATTGGCTTGTGGTTTGCAGTCGAGTGTTAGCATTTTAGCATCAAGCAAGTTCTCTGTCAAGACCTGCAAATGGTAATGAATGAATGAATCCAGTGTGTATACTGGTTGTCAGGTTTGACCTGTTGCGATCTAAGAAACTCAGTCAAAAAACAGCATTTATAAGTATGTTGCAGTTATTAATCTCTGTCTGACCTAAATAAGGGGCTTCATGTTAAAAGGTTTTTTTTCTTTTTTAAGATGGGAATATAGATTTTTTGATGTTTCTCTTTAGTATCACTGTTCAGCGGGTATTTAAATTGATGAGTTGCAATGGGGTCAAGCTTCAACGCTTGGCTAAGTATGTTTACAGTGGAGGTGGAATTCTTTACTGGGTAGAGCTTATGAGGCTCTCTGCCCATTGTCCAGAGAAAGTGGAAGGCAAAGCAGAACCTTCAGTCTCAGTAAGTTTTGGGTCCTAGCATAGGAACTTCTGTAGCACACCAAATAATATGTGCCTCACAGATATGGATGCCACATGAAAGCTTGGGTTTTTCCCACTTTTTTTACCGACATATTGAGGCCTCATTCAGTGAGCAGACCTTAGCCTGCTGTGGTGTCAGTTCTCAGCGATACACACTGAAGCAGCATTGCCAGGTTAAAGCGACCTACTTCTCACTACTTCCCTGATGCATCCCTACAGTCAAGATTTGTAAAAGCCCTTGTGAGGAAACTTGAAAGCTTGATTTTTTTTTTCCCTGATCGTTCAGGGACAGACGAAATATTGCTCATTATTATGTTGTTGCTCTCTGTTCCTACAAAACTTATGATTCACTTTATGTGTTACGTTTTACTAGGGTGTGGAACGGAGCCATTTCCTCCCCTATGATCTATAGTCTCTGAACAGGAATGCTTCTCGAGAACCTCACTTACTTTCCTGAAGAGGCGTTCATTTCCTCCCATAAACCTAATGGTGGCTGTTTTTCTGGGAAGATCTGCTAACATTAAAATGTCCTGCATGTTTGAGTGATTGTAATGAATGTATGGCTGCCATCTGTCATTATTTCCTAGTTACAGCTTATACTTGTGTGGTTCTGATTGCTGCCGATATCACTGGCTAACTGGCATCAGAATAACTGAATTCCTATGAACACAACTTTTCTTCTGTTTGATTCTGCTTTCTCTTCTAGCCCAAAGTGCTTATCCAGTACATTACAGTACAGTATAGCACAGCCCAGTAACATGTAGGTGTTACCATGTTGGCTATGTAGCCTCCTAGCAAACCAGAGAGCCAGAAAGTGAGTCCAGTCAGCCATATTCATCTATACCAGCACTCCAGCAGTAAGTTACATACAACAGGTTTCTGGTGAGCTCATTTTTTTGTCTTGCTAATAAGCTTGTTTCACTTTCTCTTTTTTGCAATTACTTCGTTCCGTTTCCATGGTCTTACTCTCTATCACTCATGGTGAATTGGATTTTTAAATTATTATTTTTTTCTGGGCTAGACAATAATTTAAACATTTTAAGAGTGAGATATTTGAACTGATTTTTAGTTAGCATGATAGCAGCGTTTAGAAAGGGCCTGGGTCACCTGTTCGTCAAATGACAGCCTTGCATTAGAATTTGTAGCAAGGGTCAGCAAAAGTCATGCTGGCTTTGCAACTACAGCTAGATAGTGAACGTATCAGAAATTCTGGCTAATAATGTAGTAACACGTGACTAAGGCCATGGGTTTCACCCGCAAGTCCGTTGTCACATGATGGGACATTCCACTCTGTAAGATATCAGTGATGTGAATGGAGATACTGTTCATTTATAAGAGCCAGATACAGTTACACAGTAAACTCAGTTATCAAGATGCATACATGTTTTCCCTATGCTCAGGCTAAATGTCTGAGGCAGAGCCTGTCAGCTTCTCACTGCCTGTTTTTCTGTAAAATCGCTTAACGGAATTGCTCTTTGGGACAAACGGCCCAGTGCTTTCAGTCTGCTGGAGATGAGTTTCACTTTCTGTCTTGCATTTTGTAATGTGTGCTCTGCATGTGGAAATTTACCAGCTTCATTTCCTCCAGTAGGTGCTGGGCTCCCGCCTGCCTGCCTTAAGGGACTTATTCTAGATCTTAAGCTTGCAGTAACGTCTGTTTTATAATTCTATCCTGTTGCGATAACTATCAGGTAGATCTCATCATGGGATGATGGATTGCTCTCTGTAGGCATTGGATGTCTGTTTTGCACCCAGCTCTGCTTTCTTGCCACAAACATCTGGCGCTGTGATGGAGCAGACAGTTGCTCGTTGCTAATGACAATATTCAGACTTGGCAGTTAATACTTGCGTTATGATGATGATGATGATGATGGTGTTGGCCAGCTCTTTGCAGTGGTACCAATGACGAAGAGCCGGGGGCCTACCAACTATTAGCCATGAGTTACCTTCCAGTAGTTGCATGCTTGTTAATTAATTGGCAGCAAGATATCCATTAGCATTGCGCTAAAGGAATATAGCCCTTCCAGCACATGTCAGTGTCAAAAAATATGATTTTTTTGCTTTTCTGCAACAAAAGGATACTCCATCCATGGTGTTCCCAGGATCACTGTGGCAACTGTTGGTTAAGGGGTTATGGTAGCAGGATATAACAAAAGTTTGGTAATTTAATGCATCCAAATCCTCTGTGGCGGAGAAAAAATCCCTGAAATATTCATGCTCAGGAAGACAATGAATTTTATCTCTTAGTGGTTCTTGAACCAGTGAGGAGGATTTGTAAAAAAAAATTGTGTGTGAAACAAGAACATGACTTTGTCTGATGGAGTGCGGAGCAAAATACCACCGGCCATACGGCCCGTCAGGCACTCTGAGGAAAACCAGACGAAAAAAACAGCTTGTTGGCCAGACGCATTTCACGACACTCCCTGGCTGCACTGTGATTGTCTTTTAAGTACTGATGAGGCTGCTGACTCATTGCAGCTCATGCGATTGCTGGAACATAATTGCAAAAAATATAGCCAGACCTATTTCCAGTGTATTTTCCTACCATTTTTGTGTCAATGGCCCATTTTTTAAACCTAGTGAGTTACTGTGAATTTGATAATGTTAAGAAACATACTGTAACAGTGTTCATTTGGCAGTTATTTGAGGGGAGGCTGCAGGTAAATGGAAATGACTATTAGCAGTGATGCTAGGTGGGCAGTTGTTTTGCATTTTTTTAAGAGCAAACTTAACCTTGGAGTTGGTACCGAGCAGCTGTATGATGCTTTGGATCCAAAGCATTCTCAGGTAGAAGATCCACTTATGTTATTCTCTCCTAGTGTTTGTTTGTTTTTTTTGTTTGTTTTTCGCTGACCTATTTGAACGTGTAGGGGCAGCCCCTTTGGACAGTTTATGGAGGTCATAATATGGGGTCAGATCTGAGTTTGTGAGTGTCAGGGAGATTTTGGCAAACTTAGGATGGTTCGGTGCTGTTGGCTGCTCTGTGGTAGCACAAGGGCAATAAATGACAAGATAAAGAGCATTAACCTATTGCTCCCTGTGTAACATAAAATATTATTCTAGTATGTAGTGCCATCGACCCATCTATAGACGCTCCTCTACTTACAAACAAGTTATGTTCCGAACAGCCGTTCGTAACATTAAATGTTCGTAAGTCGGTATACGCAAGTACTAAGAACTAGGATGCTGGGAGTACGCACGCTACACTGCTGCGCGGCGGGAGTAGCGGCCAGAAGGCGTACTAGGCGGAATTGGCGCGCAGAAAAAAAAAATGATGTTGCGGACAGGAAACGAGAGCCCAAGGAACATAATTTGGACTTGCAGTCCTCTTCGTTTGTATGTCTGAAAGTTTGTAGGTTGAAAGTTCATAAGTAGAGGAGCGTTTGTGTGTCTGTCTGTCTAAGCAGTAAGAATACAGACAGACAGAAGCTGTAATCGCTTTAAACCAGGAAAGGCAACCCTGTTCCTGCAGTGCTGGTATCTAGCAGGTTTTCTAGCCTAACTGATGAGTTGCTATCTGCCTGAGATCAGGTGTAATTCATCAGAGACCAGGTAGAATGGAAAACCTTCTGGATACCAGCACTTCAGGATCAAGACCACCTACCCCTGTTACAAACATTGGCTGTTTTGGTGAGTATAAGTTTTAGTCTGTTTTTTAAAATTACATGGTGGTGTATCCTTTAAAAAAAAGAATTCCCTTAATTGCCATTCTGTACTTGTTTTTCTTTAGCATGTGACACTGATATGTAATGAAACAGACTCCAGATGTTCAAAAAATTTTGACTGGTGGGGTCCCAAGCTGCACAGGGCACAAGACTGGGGGGGGTGCTGGTAGAACTTGGTGTGTTCTCTTGGGGGATTCTGAGGGACCAGGGTTAAAAGGAGCAGGTGGACTTTTGGTTATTTTGTAATCACGGAGCATATAATGGTCATTCTGCTTGGTGGACAGGCTAAAAACGCTGGTTTCCTGTTCTAAACAGCTTCAGAATTGAAAGCTTTCTGTGAAGGCTACAGGACGATTACCTGAAAATCTGTTTGGTTCCTACACACTGTGTACCCTTAGCTCTGTTTCCTATTGCTGCATTGGTGGTTCTCCTGCGCTTAGCTTCGCGGCTAGGCCTTTCCCCAGTCGTCCAACCGTTTGAATGTTGTTTCTGATGCTGTTTATTCAAGCTGAAACGACCCAACACTGAACCACCTGAGGAAATGCCCTGGATGTCCACATTCCCATTGGCCTCAGACACAACGTTCTATCACCTGCTATTCCAGCCACCTATATCCAGCCCGGCGTTAATTTGACCGGTGCGCATGCTTCTTGTGGAGTCCTGTGTATCGTTAGACCGTGGGCTGGTCACCTTGTTGTCCTCTCTTCTGCTTCTCTCCAGTGGTGGGGACACCAGTGATTTGCTTCACACTGCTGTTGCTGGTGCCTAGTGCCTGCATCTTGCACAGCTCCGCACAGCAGCAGTATCGAGCCGTTTATCGATCTGCCAGCCCCCCTTAGCACTGTGCTGCAGAAGTAACTCCCTGGTCTATCTGGTAGTATTTTACTATCATAAGCAGAGCAGCAATAGCTGCAAAAAGGGAACAATTGTTAAAACTTTCTGTGCAACAGAGTAAAGGTTCCACAACCCAGTTGCTGTCCTTCATAAAAACAGCCATGTGTTTATTTACTTTCTGGATCCAAGATGCATGAAGATATTTCGTCTTTATTCCTCTTTGTATTTTTTCCTATAAAATTTTCTATTAAACATTTTAGTTAGTATTTAAGTTTATGTCAACATTTCTGCAATAGGCTGTTCTTGGCACGACTTCATAACCTTGACCCAGTATCAGACATCAGGACAGACTGTATAGTTGCCATGTTCTTGCTCACCCATGTCAATCATGCTCTGTCCTGAACCTTAATCCTGGGGGGAATCTGTCCCAGAACCCCACCCCTTTAGATACGAGCCCAAGCATCACATGCGCTAATGGAGACAGTCTAGGAATATATCTTCTACTTCGCATCCTTTATCACGTTAAACGTTAAACATTAACTGTGGGGGGTTGCTAGCCCGAAACGGCTTGGCTCTGACGTCTGAGGTCCGTAAGCTTCTCCCTTTTGCTTTCCCGTGGTAACAGTGTCTCGGTTTACCTTCACCTTCTAAATGTTTCCTTTTTAAATATTGGTGTGTAATACTGCACGCTGCATATCTGCGGAATTGATCATTTGGATTAATGAAAACTTGTTTCCATGTGACACTTTGCAGAATGGTAGCAGATTTGATGCTGAGTGAAGCCTTTTGTGTGCTCAGGGACCACCCTCAGTCTGCTGTGTGCATTTTGGCCCCCTCCCATTCCATTGCCCATTCGCTAATGGGGAAACGCACCATACTGCTGCCTAAATATAACAGACTTCCAACCTGTGAACTTTGTTTGTTCTTTTGCTGGTAACCTTGATAGGCTTTGGGCACAGGTCCATCTGTCCTCCCCTGTCTATCTTATTTTTAGTTCTTGGCATTTCTTTTCTGGTTTCTGCATTGTTTAACTTTTGTTTTAAACTAATTATGTTACAGGGACTTATAAGTATTCAGTTCCCTGTAACTTAAGGCCATTCTGCTCAGTCTCACCAATGAGGGGGTAGCTGTCTTAGGGTTTTGCAAAGATTAATCAGGTGATTGATCAAATGAATTTTATGCCTGACAATGAAAATTGGGGGGGGGGGGGGGGGCAGGATGTATCCATTTCCATGTCCAATTGTCCACGTTACAAAATTCATAAAGTGCTGCAGTTTATCCTGTTGTCTTAGAACAGTTTTTGATTTTTTTTTTTATGGAAAATAAATGTGGTCCTTTAAGTGTGTGTGTGTTTCTTGCCCAGGAGACATGCTGGCTGTGCAGTGAGCTTATGCACAGGTATAGGAATCACAAGGCATCCGATTTGCTTTGCATTCTCTCGTGGCAGTCGGTTAGCAGTGCCCCCCCCCGAAGCTGCTCCATGCTGACATGAAGGCCCGAGGGGGGCAGAGCTGAAAGCCAGGGAAACGCCAGCCTCCTACTTACCTTAGCCCCCCCCCCCCAAGCTGACCCTTTTGTGGTTTTTATTGGGCTGATCAGCAATTCCTGTGGAATTTCTCCTCCGCTCAGCTACGGGAATTGGTTGAATGCTGTTAATTACAGTGATGTAAATGAATAATGCATAATACTTTTCAGTTTAACGTGTATCTGTGGGAGGTATGCTGTGTACTTAGGAGATACTGTATGTCTGTTTAATAAAGATAATTAGCCTTGTAGCTGGTGACATTTTTGCTTGGTACCATCTTGGTGAGAGCTTTATGGTCCATGATTGCTTCTGTTAACTTGCCTGCCACCCCCCCAAATTAATTTTTCGGCTTGTGAATCAAGGGTGGCAACTTGAAGTATATTGCTGCTATTGGAAGTTTTTGTGCTCTTTACATTCAGAAGATAGAAGTTTTGTCCACATTTTTTTAGACCATTTAGAAGGCTCACTCTTTTGATACGGGTTCACAATATTGCGCATTTTTAGTTTTGGGCATGCTGTTGCTTACTGTTTTTGACAGTAGGGAAAAAAGTGTATTGACCCTATATCAGTATTGGACATTTCCTTAGTGGCCTCCAGCTAGCTGACGGTGACTGCTAACCCTTTTCCAGGGTCACAATCTGAACTAGAACACCTGGTGATGTCCCCTCCCCTCACAACTTAAAAATAGTTTGCTCTGAGTTAGGACGTTTCTATTTCTGTTTTTCCTGTAACATAACCTCAGGAATTGAGGTCCCTTTAAGACCGCGCCTTCTGACCATTCCTGATGACCACACAAGGAAACGAAAAAAATGAAAAAACACTGTCCAGCCGAGGAATCTCAAGCTGACTTTATCTCAGCAGATACATGAGATCTTCATCACTCCTGCCTCTAAAAGTATCTGTGATCCCATTGTGCAAAGCAAACAACATGTCTGGCTTTTTTTTTTTAACGCGTAAAGTCTGTTTTGCATTCCCTGACACATTTGCTTGGGTCCCTCATAGCTGCCTCACGCATGCAGCACAATAGGATATTGTCCTCAAGTCTCATATAGCACATTTAGAAGTTAAAAACTTAATGAAGTTCTTGTCTTCTTTCTTCTTTATTTCTTTATGGCACTTTTTTCTGTGTCCTTTATGTCCAATCATGTGCAATGCAGCAATATCCACCCTTGTGTGTGTGTGCGTGTGTGTGTGTGTGTGTGTGTGAGTGACTCTGCATGTGAGTACAAAGGCCTTCTCTCCTCCAGCTCTCAGACGCCACAGCCCTGCCTTGTCACCAGATGAGCAACTGCAGCATTGGTAGATGGTGGGGACATGTGCTAATCTTTTCCCTCAGCTGCTAAATCAGATGTTATTTATAATTTTTTTTGGCCTCGGAGAAGTTGCAGCGCTGCAGAAATACCCATCCCGCCGGCCTGGCCTCTCTCTGGTCAGAGCGGATGGGGGACTTTCGGAGAGTCCAAAAGCCAAACGCTTCCCAGGATTCCCCCATTTATTACTTGATTATTTCTGTTAATGCCCAGCACAGGGTTTGTTGCTCCCTTTCCAGATTTTAGTGTGTTTTGGCTAAATCTCTTGGGGCAGAGGGTGGCTGGAGTTTGGGGATTGTTTGTGCTCACTGTGCAGCTAAGCTGTATCTGAGACCAGGAGAGCTCTGGCTTTCCCACCGCCTCCCTCTTCCACCGCTGCGGGTCCATATACGTTAAGCCGATGTTTCCCTGTGAAGACGCAGTAACACTTGCTCTATTTCCCCCACCCCCTCCTATCCCCCTCTGCTTTGTATTTTCTTTTTAAATCCTCGTTACAGCTGCAGATATTTTCTGTGCTTACTGAAGTGGGACTAGTAGTCTTGTTTACTTTCTTTTTTGGCCTGGAAGCAAAATTACTAGGGTAAAATATATTGAAATTAGTGTGGAGAAAGCAGCGGATTGATTCCTGCAGCACAGTACGAGCGTCTCGTCATTTCCCCTAAACGCACAGTTTCCGCTGCGTGCAGTAACTCAGGAAGGGTTAGTCACCGGAGCTGAGGTCTCGGGGGTGCCCCGCCAAACAGTTAGCTTAGACAGGGACCCTGGCCTCATTGGAGGGATTGACGACACCTGGGTCCCGACGCCACATCCACACGGGTGCAGCTTGTGCTTAACTGCACTCATAACCACAAGGTTTCCGACATGCCAGGAGTCATAACGAAGTGGTCAGTTCTAGTTTTGCATGGAGTGCGAGCGGATGGTTCTGGGCCAGTGTGGCACAGTGCTTTATTAACTGTAACCTGCTGCATGCGGGCTGTGGCGGCTAGAGAATGACTGAGGAAGGGGGGCGTCTGTTGCCATGACGCCCTTACGGGAAAAGATGGTTAGGAAGCGTAGCTGATTTTGAAAGACTCAAGCAAATGGAGTCCTGGTATATGTAAATGATGTGGAAAGTTTATATTTAGTGCTACAGAGGCACGACGTATATACAAGCCACGCTGTTCTGGTAATGTTAGCCTGGACATGGGTCTTGCTTTACATGACGGTGACCAGCCATTCCTCATCTCTGCACCAAGCATTTCAGCACTACCATTACATCAAAAGTGCCCCCCCAAGAAAGACATGGCACTGAATGTCATAGTGATGGCCATGGGTGCAATGACAACAGACCCGTCTACTTGTTCCTTGTCAAGAACAGAAATGATGTCTGATCTCTCTCTAAGGCCGTTTGGAATTTTTGATTGTTTTTTCTCCCCTGCTTCTTCCCCCAAACCACTTATTCAGTACAGGGTGGGCGAAAGGGTCCTACCTCATGCAACACTGGGTGCAGACACACATTGACATGATACCGAAAATTTGGAGACCCAGAGGAAAGTTGAATTACAGAACAGGGTAGTGCAGTGTTTCCCAGCCCGGTCCTCTGGGTTCCCCAGACAGTCCATGCTTTTGTGTACTATTAGACAGGGAGCTGGGAGGGACTAAAAATGTGGACGGTCAGACAGGGATCTGGGAGGGAGCAAAAATGTGGACGGTCAGACAGGGATCTGGGAGGGAGCAAAAATGTGGACGGTCAGACAGGGATCTGGGAGGGAGCAAAAATGTGGACGGTCAGACAGGGAGCTGGGAGGGAGCAAAAATGTGGACGGTCAGACAGGGAGCTGGGAGGGAGCAAAAATGTGGACGGTCAGACAGGGAGCTGGGAGGGAGCAAAAATGTGGACGGTCAGACAGGGAGCTGGGAGGGAGCAAAAATGTGGACGGTCAGACAGGGAGCTGGGAGGGAGCAAAAATGTGGACTGTATGGAAGTCCCTGAGGACTGGTTTCTGAAACACTGGAGTAGTGGGACGAGTATGTATGTTCTACGATGGGTTTGGCGCCCTGTCCTAGGTTATTCCCTGCCTAGCGCCTGTAGCCTCTGGGATTGGCTCCGGACCCTCCGCAACCCTGAATCGGATAATCAGTTACTGAAAATGGATGGATGGATGTACATCACTATGGTCAAAAGCATCTATTAAATTATGTAAAGGAAACCAGACAGTTTTCTTAAATCCCCTTCTTGCTCTCCATAATCCCCTCTTACTTGCCAACAGCACAGTGATAACATTTAGAATCCATGTGACTTGTTCCTAAGTCTGGCCCAGTGAGGTTTTCACACCCGTGTGATCGCTGCGCAGTCGGTGCTGCATTTTCAAAAGTACAGCGACGCATTGAAAGCAGTTCAGTTGCTTATCCTCTGTAGATTTGAGTGTACACTTTATCTTGTGTATGCAGTGACAGCTGGATTTTACCTGCCCTTTTTCTTCTAGCAGTGATAAAGCAATTTTCAGTCCATATCCAGTGACCCTTGCACCTTAGAGACATTTTGGACAGGCACAGTACATTGTATAATTTGCAGGAGCAAGGATGTCCCATATTTGCCTTAAATAATGGTCTGAAAATCTGCAGAGGACTTTGTTCCATTTAGTAACTACGATCAAACCTCTAAAGCTCACAACCGTTATTGATCAGAGAGCTGAGTCTCACATTGAAAATGGATAAGAATACAGAAATAAGAATAATAATTCAGAAATAATGGCCAGTGGGGAATGGTTTCACCTTTAGCTGGCACAGTGCAAACTAAAGGCATCTATGCAGCTGTTGAAATATGACTACAGGTGTGATGATTATGGGTTATGTCATTGGACGTGGTGTTGCTGTTACAGGGATACTAGTTTAGTCCTGCTATTAAGGCACCAAAGAAATAGGTGGCTTAGAGTTACTTTAAAAGCAGATCAGACAAATATTCTGTGCTATATTTGTATAGTATGTAAAATGTTGTTGATTACCTCAAGCTTCCAGTAAAGAAGGCTGTCTGGGTGGTGTGTCATTGCCAGTCCCAACTTTTATTCCAAGAATAATGTGGTGGGTGGCTGTTATTAATCAGGACAGTGTACGGAGGTGACATTAAACTGTACTCTGTTAGAACAGAGGTTCAGGAAGCTGAGGGAGAAGGCTGATAATTTTGAGTGTTGGCACACTGACCAGTCCCTAGTGGTGGTCTGCATTTTGAAATTCCCCGTCCTGTCAGAATATTTCCCAGGAGACCATAAAACTCCTTAGAAAAATGGTTTGTAGTCTTTGTAAAATGTAGCACATTGTAGCCATGATATGATTATAAATAATTATAATCGTAACATAGAGATCGAATGATGTTACACAATGAAGTAAAGACTGAAAGAGGCTTTCTCAGTCTCCAGCATTCATTCAGCACCGGCAGGTCTCCTGACACTGCAGACCAAGTGATCCATTAGTAAACCAAGGAAGCTAAGGCTTCTGTCAGTTTTGTGATCATTTAACCCAGAATAATGCCATGGATTCAGAGTAGTTGTTGGGGGGGGGGGTATGAAAATGTATTAAATTGCCATAAATGTGAAATATGCTGTTAGAGGCTGCTGGGTAGGTTTCATTAAGTCTATCATGCTCTGGTGCTGTCCTGTTGTGCTGTATTATCAAAGAATCCATTTTAGGGCTGTGTTATGAATTAGGGTATAAATTTTATTCATTTGTGCAGAATTAAGCTCCAAGACTTCAACCCAGTGTATGTACACAGAGAATGTAATGCGGTGTCCACGTCCACCACTACTATGCGACACGTTTTTACAAGGGGTGAATCTAGTAATAATTTGTGTTGAAGGTTGCATTGATGAGTAGGTGTGTAGATGTACTGGAATTGAAAGCTTTGTACTTAAGCACTACAACATATTTATTAGAACAATATGGATGCCAATTTAGTATGTGACTCCTCCATCAAGCACTTCAGTTATCACGTAAGCATTCCCTGTCAGATACGATATCCAAGCATGACTTTGCTTAATTTTATCTCCAATGCACCATCTACCAGATTATACCACTTAAGCATTGCTTTAGCAACATGAGTGTAGCATGTATCGGGTGGCTACACGTAAAGCAGAAATCCCAGTGTTGTTGCAGTGTTTGTTAATCACATTGGAATCTTTATGTACTGTCTGCATATAGGAGGAATTCTTGGAAATTAGATATCAGATGTCTAGAATAAAACATTTACAACAATCTTCTTGGAAAGTTGGAAATAACATCATGTTGTCATAGGTGGAGTCCCTAGTTTTGACTTTTGCTGTGCAACTTAAGTAATACAGACTTACAGAAATTCTTGCTGGTGCTGAGAAGAGCATGATGTCCACGCCGCATGTGAGCTTTTTTATTCTATTTTGAGAAATATGCTTTTTAAATATTGTTTTCATTACCATTATTTAGCAGACGCTGTTTTCCCCACAAATGAAGCATGTTTCCAGCCGACTGTCAGAAACTGATTTAAAGCAGGTTTGATTAGCTCTGGACGATATGACCTATAATCAGTATTGCGATATTTTTAAACATTTATCTCGATTAATGATAAATTCACAATTTTTTGTAACCCTGCAAAATTAAGAATATCGCCACGGCTCCCTGAAAACTAATAGTCAGTTTTACGGTACACACAAGATTATATCTTAAAATGGGATTTGATTATTTAAAAGTGCTTAATTGTTAAAGCTAGGACTGCTTACGTCACTTCATATCCCTGTATAGGACTTAATTCAGGGAGCCAGACAGAGCAAGTCGCTCAATACAATCTGCCTGTCACTCGCCCAGCAGCTGCTTTTGGTTATGAGGTTAAAGATTGAAGTCTAGACCATGTGGAAGCCAGTGGCTGAATATGACTCCTGGTTGCTGTTGTTTTTAAAGGGATAGCTCACAAAAGTGAGTAATAGGGGAAGTAATTACCAAACATATTGACATTTAGGTCGTACGCGCTGTTTCACGTAGGTATCGGTAAATTGTCACACATAATAGGTTTCATATTATGTGTTGGGGGCACCCTAACTGGAAAACAAAATGTGTGGGGGCACACTCACCATGGACAATTGGTGGGCATGTTAGCCATGGTGAACATTAGAGACTGAATAAAGTGACCTACAGCTGTGATGTACGCAGGAAATGTGTAACAAGCGGGATGTATAAAATTCTGGCTTATAAACCATCGCTTTTTTTTTTTCCTCGTTTAGTTTATGCTTTCTGTGTACAGAGTGGTGGTTATGTGCTGTAATACTCAATTAGAACCTCATACTTGTGGGAAGAATAAGCCAAAACACAGTAAAGACAAGAACCAGAATGCTACCATGTCATCCTCCGTGTATTCTCTTGTAACAGAAATAATGCACCCAGTGGACACTATAAAATCTTAACAAGGTAATTTGTCCAATTTGGGCCAATTTGGCTTCATTAGTTAGTCTGTGATCAGTTTCCATGGTAACATAGAGGATCACTAAAACCCAGATCTTTAACATTGCCGTGCCTCCCACTGTCACTGTCATCTATACATCGCTGACTGTAAGTCAGCTGGTCTTAAATGAAACCAAGTGTAATAATTTGTGTTGTTCATTTGTCATAGACGTCAAGCTAATTTGACTACTGCCTCATTGTCTTTTTGATATCTTTTGGTATCTAAGACCACAAGTCATTGTCTCTAAAAGAGTCTTATTAAAAAAACAAAACTTTCTACAGATTAATTTGTAAGTTAGCAATGCAACATGCAAGATGATACACGGTTATGATATGTGACAGATGGAGACACTGAAGCCCCCGACATCCCCCCCCTTTTTAAAGCCATCAACGCCACTCCCAGTATTTGCTCCTGGTGATTGCTGACTCTACACTTATCTTCCATTTTGGTCTAAATCATTGACTGATGGTGGCCAGAAGCTAACTAGTTCACATGTGTAAACCGACAACTTTGTAAAGGAGATCCCCCCCCAACACAGAGATTTACAACCAGAGTCATACATTTGGATTGCTAATCAGCACCACAGTGATAGTAATAGCAGTAATTATGTACCTTGCCTGACTGAAGGCTTGAGTCCAGTTGAGGTGTTTAAAAATGTGGGCTTTGCTTGCACTGGTTTGCTTTCCAGACAGTGCTTGCTTGCACTGGTTCTCGCAAAGAGATTTTTTCTTACTACAGCTGCATACATTTATCTTTCATGTTTCTCCATAGATGCTTCTTCAATGTCCAGCACCTCTTTTTTGTATAGATGACCATGTGCCGAGTGTGGGATCACATGCAGCCTCGTCCCGGATCAGCATAAGCATGATTTTGTAGCAGTTGGTTTGTAGCAGTTGGTTTTCCAAAGTATACTGTATGTTGAAGTATACTCTTCCAAAGTACTCTATGTTGAAGTATACTCTTCCAAAGTACTCTATGTTGAAGTATACTCTTCCAAAGTACTCTATGTTGAAGTATACTCTTCCAAAGTACTCTATGTTGAAGTATACTCTTCCAAAGTACTCTATGTTGAAGTATACTCTTTCGTATTATAATTTGCGGTTTTGCAGGTTTTCACGGCCTCTTATATGCTGACGCATGTGAGCTTTCTTAGCAGAACATGCTACCACACTTTGAGTACTTCTGACTCCTGGCTACCTGCTTACTGATCAGACCCGGAGTCCTTTGTTCTCCTCAGCAAGGAAAGGCTAGATCTGGAGACAGGAAGTGACAAAGCATTTGTTGGTCGAGATCCAGAACCAATATTCTTTCAGTGTCAGTGGAGATGGTTTACCTGTGCATAGTGAATCACTCGGAGAGGATTGTGGGTCTCCTCACCCAAAGCTTTCTGAACCTTGGCTGTTCAGCATGCATTCTTTATGCAGATTCCTCTTGGCAGGGTTTAGGCTTCACAGGTCCTGCACAAATTCAGAAAGTGGGAGCATCAGGAGAGCAATACCAGGTGCAAAAGGAACCGCAGTGTCATGTGATTAAAAAAAGTTTAGGTTTAAAGCCATATGCATCTTCAACACGCTGCTGTTTTAACATTGCATTTAATTATAATTCAATGGAAAAAAAATACAAGAATAAATGCAGACATTATAGAACTATTTATATATATTATGTGTACTACATCCTATTTATATATTGATTTATCGGTCTATGTATCAGTCCCTTTGTCTGTCTAGAGTTAGAAATTTCCATATAAGCACCACCACTGCCTTTAAACACTATATTTCCTGTTTGTATATCTTGCAGGTTTCTTGTCTTTCTCTGCGGAGTGTCCTGGTATTACATGCTAACCCTGACCTGAGCAGTGGTAAGGCAAGTGACTTTCTTCAAATTAAGTCGACAACAAGCTGAAGTAAATGAAACTACTGCTAATGCAGTATTTCTATTTCCTTGTTGTTGTTTTTTTTTATAAAGAAATGGTCTTCTGCATGTGAAAACAATATTAATTGATATGCTTTGAGGCTGAAGGAGAAAAGAAGTCAGAAAGAATGAAATTTTTAGGTGTGCCACATCGATTTCCAGTCAGTGAGGTCGTAATGAGTTTGTGGCCCAAAAACCAAGGTTGGATTGCTGTGAAACTGACAGCATTTCCTGCCCGATGCTGTCGCTACAAACTGACCTCAGATGTGAGGCTCTGGCAATTTTTGTACTTTCACTTGTACGTTTACGAGAAACTACCCTGTGTGTGTTGGTTAGGCAAGGAGGGGAGGGGGGAGTGGGGGAATGGAGTTTTGCGCCACTCAGATTTTAGAGTGCCGGAAACCGTCCCAAGGATGACAGGAAGACTATGGTAGTCAGGTGGTTGAGCATTGCTGTTGCTGATTGGCTCATGTCTTATCAGCTGACTTCCTGCCTGCTGTTTGCTTGCCCACAGAAAGGGTGAACAAATAGCAGTGCTCTGATGGCAGTATAAAAACGTGCCCGCATGTCTTTCCCTTGTGTGCCTTTAAATGGTGTAACGCTGTGAGTGTCCAGAAAAATACCATTACTGTAGTTCAATATAATTATTTTTTTTCCATAGATAACTACTGACATATAAAATTTGATATCTTGTTGATGCCGAGTAACAGAAAGCTATTAGAAAAGTTCTTAAACCCATATAAATTGTTACCAGGTCTGTGGTGGATAATGGTGATTTTTGCCTTTGAAACATGCATAGTCCATTAGCCCCCAAAAACAGTAAAGAGTGTAACTTATTTTCATTGATAGCTTCTAGCAAAACTTCAGTGTCCCTGGGGACCCTCTGAATGAGTGGACTGGCGTGGCATGATTGGATCAGTAGTATAGCGTCACAGTGCTATGCAATTTCGGCTTGTGCTCTGAAGTATAGATCACGATGTGGCAGTTTGCAAAAGCCCCACACCCTCCAAGATGCATGGCAGGTAGTGTGTCTACAGTTTAACCTTTTAAGCTTTATGGAGACTAAACAATGTCATTGTGAGCTGAAGCAATCAGACCCCTGTTGATATTTAGCTGGTAGCACGACCGAGACTGGGCTACTCTAGCCAGGTATATGCAAGACCGTGTTTCCCTTTTGGCCATGATCAGAACTAGAGGTCGACCGATATGGGTTTTTCAATAGCCGATGCCGATGACGATATTTAGGAGTCAGGGTCAGCCGATGGCCGATATATGCTGCCGATATTTTTTGGCCGAAAATTGGACGTTTTCCCCTCTATTTGCATGATAAAATATCACATTAATAATAACAAACGATACACAAAATTTCTCAACTTAGCATTTATTGAATACTGACTTGTGTAAATTTAAATATAAACTTAAATAACAAAAACACAATACAACTTATAAACAACTTAAACTTATAAACAATAAAGATAGCAGCATCAGAATCTCTTTAGCAGCAAACTCATTCTTCAGCTCCCAAGCTCACCAGTCTGCTGCAGATATTGCACCTGGCTTTTCCTGGTGTTGGCTTTGTGAAATGCTGCCATACAGGATTAGATTTTTGTTCAGCCATCAGACAGCAATTACTAAAACAGAAGAATAAATGCAAGGTTAGAATTTTTTTATAGTACCTTCATCTTCAATTCATTCTACAATTCCAGTATTCCATGCACATTAAAACAATTACACTCTAATACATTTTGAAGAAAAAAAAACACTAAGTGCATCAAGGTATGATGAGTAGTGTACACTAACATGTTGTTTCTGTTGTTAGCAGACAGATAGCTTAAAGCCAAATTCACAATCAGAATCTAGTGATCCCGGAAAATAAAATAAAATAACTGTCGTATTGCACAGCCTTGTATGCAAGGACAACAAAAGCCCCTAGTGATTGTGACGTTGTCTACGTATAAGCCCGTATAAAGGATAGACATGTTTAATGAGGAAACTAACTGCGCAAAGTCATGCACTTTTTATCTAGACGTCTGACAAATTGTTTGAATCTCCGGTCTCAAATGAAAAAAAGTTGCACAGAAGGACCATTGTCAGCATCAGCTCAAGTAAATGGTAACCACGCTTTCGAACAAACACTTTTCTCCGCCATGCATTGTTCTTAGCAGCTCTGTGTCTCCGAGGACGGCGCTGTCTGTGATCAGGGCAGAGTACCGCAACTCTCACACACGCTGCAGTATTTGAGAGCTGCCTGCTCCGCCCCACACACTCACAGAGTGAAACTCTCCGACACAAGAAAAAAACATAACTGATAACATCGGGCTGATATGGTAATAATTAAAATGTTAACAATTAAAATGATTTTTAACGATTAAAAAACGTCTGTGAGCCCACCAATAAGCGCACAAAACGAACTCTATTAGAATCAATGATCCTTAATGTTACCTGTAAGCTACAGTTGGTTGAAGGCTCATTATCATTACCCCAGTTCCCAATAGCGTAATTCGCGTTTTCTTTTAAAGCAACATTTCATAGCAATTAACTACTTAAATAAACAGGTCATTGAAAGATCAGAATTTAAGCCTTACCGTTTTATCCCAGGACTCTTCCAAAACTTCTGGCTGTGGTCCTGCACAAGGCAGCATGGGTCACGTGTTCCACAGCAACAATAACACTGGGCTGCCCGTAGACGTGCCTGTCTGAAAATCGGCGTAGTGCACTCGGATATCGGCCGATGCCGATACATTAAAAAATGCTAAATATCGGCCCGATATATCGGCCGGCCGATATATCGGTCGACCTCTAATCAGAACCGCACATCTGGGATGACACTAAGAGGCAGATGATGAAATTATGACTTGGCTGGAAAAAAAGAATGTAATTCACTGTTCCTGGAGCTACATTTGAATACATTTGTATAAACTAAAATAAAATTTGTCTGTTCCGCATAAAAAATGTTGAATTAAGTATCAGACTGCTGTCATCGTAGACTGCTGTCATCGTAGACTGCTGTTTCCCAGGCAGTGTTACTCCCATTAATGACGCAGAGTTGATCAACATTAACCAACACCCATTGTTACTGCTTCATATGATGCATGAACTGAAATAGTAAATACCCCAGCAGCTTATCAAGCTCTGTATTCTAATGGTCATTTTCAGTGTTAGCATATCTGTAACACTGCCTTACTAGCTATCACCTTGTTTTGAAAGGTGTAGCTTTTGGTTAGGGGCTGCTGTGCCTGCACGCTACATCAGGAGGGCAGTGAATCGACAAACTTCACCTTCTGTTTTGGCCGTCAAACATGCAGGCTGGTGGGGACAATAACAAACACCACATGAAAAATAACTTCATATTCACTTGTCATGAAATTTCCATTAAAAATACAGCTACAAAGATTTTCATATTACACTGAATGCCAAATAGAAGTATGTGTCAATCAGCCCTTTGTGAGAATTTTCCAAGTAGCGTGCAGCAACTAGGAGAGTCCCAAAGAAGCCCCGTATTTGGTGCCTGAATAGCAGATGAATCAATTACAAAAACTGCAAAATGAATGAGTCATGGGGAACGGTCTCAAAAATCATGACTGCAGATGGCAAATGCAGGCAGATTGTATCGGCATAGGGGATCATGGTTACAAATCAAAACTCGCAAGCAGCCCTGGATAAATGTTCACGTAATGGGACAGTTGTCAAGCACCACAAAAGTACAATCACTGCAGAACTGAATCAGCACCACTGTATCCCATTCCCAGCAAACACTGTACTTTGTGAGCTTCACAAAGCTGGAATTTATGACAGGGCTGACATACCGAAACCACTTATATTCAGGGCCATTGCACAAAGGCACATAGGAGCACAAATGAGTCATCTTTCATTCGTTTTCTTACACGCAGATGGGTTTACGTTTGCATAATGCCAAACCGCAATTTTGGAATCGGCAACCATCTCATGGGCGCCATTAAGGTTGATGATTGCATATCATGGCCTAGGAATATGAGGGCGTGATACAGGACACTGTTCGCTCACAGCGTGCTCATATTCCAGGATGATAATGCCCCCATGCACACTACTATACAAATTAAAAAGCACACTGGACTGAAATGGGAAACCTTCAATGGAGTCCCCAGTTCCCCTTTGGAGTACAAAGTAAGCTTTTACCTCATACCTGAAGAGGTCCAGTTCAGGACAGTATTCCGGGAAGGATGTAACCTGGTGTGTAACAAACAGTGGCCTTATTGTGTTTCTTTTATTTCTATAAAAAAAACAGGAGTGATAGAATTAAATACACAGGATATACTGTATTTCACCTTATCACTACTTTCAAAAATTAATGTTTTCCCTGGTAATACACTGTGAACAGAACAGAAACGTAGAAGACCAAGTCAACCAGGCCAGACTAAGCTAAGATGGACGCTGCAGCATGCAATTCATATAAGCAGGAGCCTGTCTCAAAAGCCCGCTTTTTTAGTCTGTGCTTGAGGTTAAGGAAGAAATTACTGGGCTGGAAAAAAGACAAGGTTAAGTGAAAATGCAAACAGGCTACACAGAACATCAGTGTGGTACAACTGAAAGAATCAGCCCACAGTGTTTCCATTTACCAATAATTATACTTAATTTTCAGGTGCTTTGACACCAGAATACAAAGGGCCAGTTGTTATTTGCACAGGTAGATAATTGCACCAATTTAAACAATATGTGGGTTGTGAAAATCTCCGAACTAACACAAGGTATTTAATATGAATCTGTGTCTATGGTTTTGGCTATAGGAGCACCTACAAAAACATTCTAAGAAGTACTAATCTTGGAAAAGATTCTACTATCCGTAGTGTCATAATCAGTATAATTTTTAGTGTTTCTAAACTCAAGTTTCAGTTAGGCATGCAGTTAAGAAAGGTACTGGGTTAGGTTGGGTTTTCAACCACTTGTATCCACTTCTGACACCTAATGTAATGTCATGAGAAGTGTGGCAAATGGCTCATTTCCCATAGAGAACATAGCTGAGCTGTTTGGACCCAAATTTTGGTTACTATCTGGAAAATGATTTAAAATCTCATTCAGATTAAGAAACATGGTAAAATCCTGATGCTCCAGGCTCCATTCGATATTACTTTCAGTGAATAATTTGCAGCTCAATGCAAATTTGATAAAATTCGGGATTTCAGTGTGACATGGGCCGGGCTACCAAGAGCTTGGGAAGAACACAGATCAGCTGTAATTACTCCCCATAGCATCCTAGCTGAGGAGATCTAAAGTCAGGTTTCAGTTACTCTCATTTCATAGTTATTAAATGTACCAGTGGTGATAGAAAAGCAGTTTTTGGGGCCATTTTAAAAAAAGTCAAGTTTTAAGAACTTGAAATACTTCCGTAAATTTCTCTCTTTTAAGATGTAACCTGTAAGGCCATTACTATTAACCATTTAATCATTATTGTTTTAGAATCATTCATTTATATGCACATGGACCTAGTGCATTTTAAATACGCTGAGTTTAGCTGCAGATCACATTACAGCTAATGAGCTCACTTTAATTCACAAACGCATAGATGCTGCATTTAATAAGCTGCATGCAGGGCTTATCTGCTGAAAGTCATTTCACTAATGAAATCCAGTTGAGCTGATTGTTTTGTGCTGGCTTTAAGTAATTTTTTGTATAGATGCTTTTTAAAGTGGTATAATTTTATCAAAGAACTAAGGCAGGATCTGTCTTGCGTCAGTTTTATTTGTGCTGGTTTTCATTAGAGGAAACGCAAGGTGTGTCCGGTTTTCCTTTTTCTGTGTTGCCCTCAACTCCTTGTCTTCCCCGAGTGGAATACTTGAGTGAACCGTGTGATCTGACATTCTTTTAACTTGCAAACAGCTATGCTACAATTGCAGTGGGGGCATACTTTAGGGGGGGCTTATTTAAGCTCTCAGCAGCGTGAAATAAACAAGCCGCAGGGAGAAACTACACCGAGGGTGGTGTATCCATCAGGTTGCGGCTCCTAACATTGTGAGACATCTGCTGATTAATGACGGCACAAAGCATGACTGAATTGGCTACTGAAGACCCTTGGCTCTGTGCATTTGACCCCGGGCACCACTGAGTGTTTGTAAATCCAGTTTGTTTTTAATCAATGAATAACTTAATGTCTTCAGCGAGAGTTGGCATGGTGAACCAGTCCAGGATCCTGGACTGGACGAACTACTGCAAGATTATTAGTCTTAGTTATTCCCTGTAAATGAACAAACAGCAATACCACTTTTAAATTCATTGTTCTGTTGTCCTGTCTTGTATGGGTGTGTGACACAGGCATTAACCTTGGATTTTTATTTAAGAATTTCCCCTAGGATGTCTGATCTAATCTAGTTCTGAGATTTAGTTCTACGGACTTGTTCCAACCCAAGCCTGGCTGTACAAAAGACCTGGTCCTTTTTAACACTTTGGCTCGAATGATGTATGTTAAGTGCTGTCAGGCTCCTGAGAAGGATCCCTTATATTTAAGTTTGTTTTTTTCCCTTTCTGCTGTCAGAAAAGTTCAGCTAGCACATTGTTATTGTTCTCACAAAAGCGATTCATTTCTTGATGAGTAGTTGTCTATACATGCAAATAAAACCAAAAATACACATTTAGTCACATCCGGAAAAAATGAATGGAGTGTTGCATGGTGATGTGGACTAATAAATCATCCTGTTGAGAGGACATCATTACCCTTTATGTTCTAACCAAATAATCTGCAGAGGTTGCCACCGGATGATAATCAACATCAAATACAAATTCAACAGTTCTTTACAGTGGCTAATTGCGACCCAATCACAGAATTTTATTTATATATATATATATATATGTATAATTTGATAATTGTAAGGAAGCAGGCCAAATTTTCTTTTTTACGTAGGACTACTTTAACTGCTGCACAGATGCACTCATTACTGCCAAGAGAATAACAGCCCACCCTACATCTTAGAGCTGGGCCGGATTTCAGGGTATGGTTGAGATTGTTCTGCAGGGAATAACTGGTGGTAGATTCGTCCCTCATCCTTACTCCTTGGGGCCTTCGCCTTCTTCCCAAGGCGAGCAGATGATGCTGAAGGACTTTTGGTGCTTTCACTTCCTTCAGAAGGTCACCTTCAGAGGGGCATGTCGGAGCGGCTCGAGGCAAATCCCCATGTTCCTGCTTCTTTGAAAGGTCTTCTACAGTTCTGCAGCACCCGAATGGTCCAGTGACCCTTGGAACGTGTTGTTTTTTCATTACCTTTTATCCGAATTGCCATCAAATGAGTGGTTTGCTTGAATGAGGTTGTGCCCTTAGGTTATTAAAAATGGACATTTTTGTCTGGTGACATTACATTTCGGTCTCTGAATTACAGGAAGATTGGTGGTAATGGAAGCAGTGGCCGGTGGCCTGAAAGTGACCTAAAATACTCGGGTCAGAGCTGCTCCAATTATGGCGCCTGTTTATTGATTTCAAAACTGGATTTGAATGGATTTATTTCCTGCAGTGTACTTTTTTTCAAGGGGCCGGTTGATTGTTTCATCTCGCTTATTCCACTGATACATTCTTTCCTGAGAATTTGCGAAAAATATTTTTGGTGACTCTACAGCATATGTGTCTTTTTGCTTTACTAATCCTTTCATTGCCTTAGTTGTGGTTCATGGTAGTATGGTACTAATAAAAACGTAAGTATAACCATCGAAAAGAGTGGTTCCATGCCTTGTTTCATGTGGAAAATGTTAGCTGTCCCACCCCCCCTGCCCACTTATTTATTCATTTGTGCCAGAATACTCATGCATTAATGTGGCTGACAAGGATGGATGTGATTGGTTGTGTATGTAGTTCTTGGAATCCTTTCAGATATTTTTGCATATGCATGTATGGACAAGCCATTACGAGGAAGACTACACCTTCGTTTACTGTCTCTTTATATACTGTATGATAATGACATGCTTTACTGTGTTTAATGCCATGATCTCCGTTTGCAATGAGGAACTGCATAAAGAGAATGAAGTTCCCCTTATTTTATGGTTCTGGTGACAGCAGGTGGCCTGTAAAATCGACCGGTGTTTGCAGTTTGGTGTCAGCGTCCACCTTAGTCACAGTGGCATATGCTCGTTACACGCCCTGTTTGCACAAGGCATGCACTCACACAGACACACTCTTAATGAAATATTCTACCTTTAGCATATCAATGCTGTCCTGTTTTTAAAGCATATAAGTGAGAAAGAATAGTAAACTGCATCTGTGTAGTTCATTCTTCCATTGTTTGGATCGTTGACACTCCCTGAAATTTCCATGGTCTCTGGGCACAGGTTTGGTTTTCTGCGATCTGGCCTTATGTTGGTTTGACCAAGTGAAACAGCTGCTCACACACAACTTTGCACTTGTGAAAATTCTGAATATTTTTCGCATATGTATGTATACTGAACAGCAAGGAAAATTCAGAGTGGAATTGTAGTATGAATGAAATGGTGTCGTTCATACTCCATTCTACAATGTATTTTTAGCATACCCCTGTTTGTTCCTGGAACACTTGTATTAGATCTCAAAAATCTTGATTAATATAAAAGTTCTTATCAAACATAAACTTTTGGGGAAAAAAATGCTGACTGAGTTAGTACCATAGTTAGTATGACAACATCAATAGACTCATTTCAGGCCATGTGTTTCATATTTGCTGCCCAAACAGCGGGGGGGTGAATACTCCCGGTCGTCCTTGATATCTCCCCAACATCCGGACTGAACGTCGTCTTCTGTGCAGGACTGCATGTTTGGGCAACAGCAAAAGCTGTTTAAACCCACAGCTACCGCACGCCAACGCAAAACCAGTTAGGCCGGGCTTGGGTGAGAGGTACCAGGAACCCTGATGCCTTCTCAGGACCCTTGGCCATCCCTGGCATCTGCTCCCGTCATCTCTGCACATGATCTGCACACCCCTGTTGTCTATTCGAGAGCCGTTCGGCATAACTGAGGCAGGCAGGAAGGAAGGTGCTCGTGGTACTGCAGGAAATGGTGTAGGAGACTGAAGGAAGGTCCTCGTGGTACTGCAGGAAATGGTGTAGGAGACTGAAGGAAGGCCCTCGTGGTACTGCAGGAAATGGTGTAGGAGACTGTAGGAAGGTCCTCGTGGTACTGCAGGAAATGGTGTAGGAGACTGAAGGAAGGTCCTCGTGGTACTGCAGGAAATGGTGTAGGACACTGAAGGAAGGCGCTCGTGGTACTGCAGGAAATGGTGTAGGACACTGAAGGAAGGCGCTCGTGGTACTGCAGGAAATGGTGTAGGAGACTGAAGGAAGGCGCTCGTGGTACTGCAGGAAATGGTGTAGGAGACTGAAGGAAGGTCCTCGTGGTACTGCAGGAAATGGTGTAGGACACTGAAGGAAGGCGCTCGTGGTACTGCAGGAAATGGTGTAGGAGACTGAAGGAAGGTCCTCGTGGTACTGCAGGAAATGGTGTAGGAGACTGAAGGAAGGTCCTCGTGGTACTGCAGGAAATGGTGTAGGACACTGAAGGAAGGTCCTCGTGGTACTGCAGGAAATGGTGTAGGACACTGAAGGAAGGCGCTCGTGGTACTGCAGGAAATGGTGTAGGAGACTGAAGGAAGGTGCTCGTGGTACTGCAGGAAATGGTGTAGGAGACTGAAGGAAGGTCCTCGTGGTACTGCAGGAAATGGTGTAGGAGACTGAAGGAAGGCCCTCGTGGTACTGCAGGAAATGGTGTAGGACACTGAAGGAAGGCGCTCGTGGTACTGCAGGAAATGGTGTAGGACACTGAAGGAAGGCGCTCGTGGTACTGCAGGAAATGGTGTAGGAGACTGAAGGAAGGTCCTCGTGGTACTGCAGGAAATGGTGTAGGACACTGAAGGAAGGCGCTCGTGGTACTGCAGGAAATGGTGTAGGAGACTGAAGGAAGGTCCTCGTGGTACTGCAGGAAATGGTGTAGGAGACTGAAGGAAGGTCCTCGTGGTACTGCAGGAAATGGTGTAGGACACTGAAGGAAGGTCCTCGTGGTACTGCAGGAAATGGTGTAGGAGACTGAAGGAAGGCCCTCGTGGTACTGCAGGAAATGGTGTAGGAGACTGAAGGAAGGTGCTCGTGGTACTGCAGGAAATGGTGTAGGAGACTGAAGGAAGGCGCTCGTGGTACTGCAGGAAATGGTGTAGGACACTGAAGGAAGGCGCTCGTGGTACTGCAGGAAATGGTGTAGGAGACTGATGGAAGGTCCTCGTGGTACTGCAGGAAATGGTGTAGGACACTGAAGGAAGGCGCTCGTGGTACTGCAGGAAATGGTGTAGGACACTGAAGGAAGGCGCTCGTGGTACTGCAGGAAATGGTGTAGGAGACTGAAGGAAGGCGCTCGTGGTACTGCAGGAAATGGTGTAGGAGACTGAAGGAAGGTGCTCGTGGTACTGCAGGAAATGGTGTAGGAGACTGAAGGAAGGGCCTCGTGGTACTGCAGGAAATGGTGTAGGACACTGAAGGAAGGCGCTCGTGGTACTGCAGGAAATGGTGTAGGAGACTGAAGGAAGGCGCTCGTAGTACTGCAGGAAATGGTGTAGGAGACTGAAGGAAGGCGCTCGTGGTACTGCAGGAAATGGTGTAGGAGACTGAAGGAAGGCGCTCGTGGTACTGCAGGAAATGGTGTAGGAGACTGAAGGAAGGCGCTCGTGGTACTGCAGGAAATGGTGTAGGAGACTGAAGGAAGGCGCTCGTGGTACTGCAGGAAATGGTGTAGGAGACTGAAGGAAGGCGCTCGTGGTACTGCAGGAAATGGTGTAGGAGACTGAAGGAAGGCGCTCGTGGTACTGCAGGAAATGGTGTAGGAGACTGATGGAAGACTCTCATTTATTCATACACCCGCCATGTCTGTATTAACTGTTTTAATATTCAGCATTTTATACAGCCCCAGTATCCAGATTGCTGGCGGTCACTACAGCTTTTAACACTGATGTGTAATGCGTGTATTATTATTTTTTTGCCCATAAAAGCTTGCTTTTTCCCGTAAGCAGATGCTATTTGAAGTCATTAACAATCTCCCATCTTAATGGTGGTGGGGGGCGGGATTATGAGAGTATCTGTTCGAGTGACCAGCCACATTAATTCTAGTGACTGGCAGCATTAATGTATTCCCGTACGCTCAGCGACGTGGTGTGGAGAACCTGAAACATCAGATGCACCCACATTAATCTCTTAGTCAAACATATGTCTGATCGTTTTAAGATGAGGATTATAGTTCATTCAAAGATAGTTAAAAGGAGTCATATTATTTATTACTATTATTATTATTTATTATCAATAGATGTAGTTTTTGAATCTCACAGCAGACTGTTGTAGCGACTGTTACTTTTATTTTCATTTGTTTAGTATCACAACGCAATGTACTAGTGTAGTTCTAGAGATTAGGATCAGATGGTTTAAAGGCCTTGGTCAAGGGCCTAAAACTTACATCAGTCTGCAAGTCTTGGGATTTGAATTGGCAACCTTCTGATCAGGGACGCAGAGTCGTACAGCCACACATGGCCCCTTACAGGTATATCTGCTGACGGTTTTGTCGTCATTCCCGCTAATAATGGCTGCCCCTCTGTGCGCCCGCTCACGTCAGGGTGTTGAAAGATGGCAGTATGGATCCAGGCGCAGCAGCTGCAGGGGGACGCACTCCACCAGATGCAGTCCCTCTACGGGCAGCACTTCCCCATCGAGGTGCGCCACTACCTGTCCCAGTGGATCGAAAGCCAGCCATGGTATGTCCCGTCGCTGCCCCTGTCCATTCTTCGTAGTCACTCTAGATCAGTGTTCCCCAATCCGGTCCTCAGGGTCCCACGTATGGTTCACGTTTTTGCTCCCTGCCAGACAGTCCACTGCAGGAGCTGAGAGGGAGCAAAAATGTGGACTGTCCGCAGGACCCCGAGGACCGGATTGGGAAACACTGCTCTAGACTATAACTGTAACTCCCAGTGAATGATCTTGTTCGCTAGACAAGAAAGGGCTGGAACTAACAAATGTTTAGATTCTCTGAGCTCACAAAAGGGAAGAATGTGAAGGACACCAACCATATGTAGTTTTTCCCGGGTCGACCACCTGTCAGATTCTTGATGCATTAACCGAGTGTTGAAGGTAGAGATGTCATCACAGTCAGGAGACATACATACATACATACATACATACATACATACACACACACACACACATACACACACACATACACACACAGTACATACATACATACATGCATACATACAGACATACAGACATACATACAGACATACATACAGACATACATACAGACATACAGACAGACATACAGACAGACATACATACATACATACATACATACATACATACATACATACATATTTGGCAGAATGGTCTTGCGTGTGTTTTGAAGGTTTTGTGTATGTGCTTCTTTTTTTCCCACCATTTATACCAGGGATTCTGTTGACCTTGAGAATCCCCAAGAGGAGTTTAAGGCCAAGCGTCTGCTGGACAGCCTGGTCCAGGAGCTTCAGAAGAAGGCAGACCACCAGGTTGGTGAGGACGGCTTTCTGCTGAAGATCAAGCTGGGTCACTATGCCAGTCAATTGAAGGTGAGCCATTTTCCATCCTGGTTAGCACTCTGAAATCTTCAAAGCCAATCTGGCAAAAACATGCACTTCTGAAAATGTCTTTATTTTAAAATCAGAACCGTGTAGGAGGAACTTATCCATTTTTTTTGTCTGTTTTTGTCAAAATATATGACAGGTGGCATCAAAGAGCAGAAAAAGATGACAACATTGATGTCTTTACAGATGCATTTAGGCATAGCAACTATGTATTGTGATAACTTGTATCTAAGTTTTCATTTGCTATTTTTTTGTTATTCTGACTCTCTTAATGTAGCTGACTCTGGGAGATCCATCAATGTGAATACAAACCCACTAATTCAATACCGATTCAAGGAATTTGTGTGACCATCCAAACATGATCTTAGTGAAGAAACTGTGGGACATTCGTGGTCAGAGGTGATATTTAGTTTGTGCTCCATAAATTAGACACGCTTATGAAAACCCACTTCTTGCAGAAGCCTCAGCATGTTGCAATTCAATCCAGTAAAAATGTCTAAATGGCTATAAAGTGCCTTCTTGAGATATTATTATAACTCTGCAGAAACACATTATGGAACATCTTCAAGCACTATATAAGGAGACATTTAGTTCCTTACTATACCGAGTCTGCCAACTGGGAAGCACATCGGGGTGATTTTGTTTTGTCATACAAGAAAGGAATGCGTGGCTTGTTTTCCAGAGCACATACGACCGCTGCCCACTAGAACTGGTGCGATGCATCAAGCACATTCTCTACACAGAGCAAAGGCTGGTGCGGGAGGCGACAAACGTGAGTACGCACTGGAGCACTGTGCTCTGTGATGGTGCTGGGTCTATGCGACTTTGTGCTGCGGGCTTGCAGGAGCATGACTTGTTTCAGTAAAGATCTGGTTCTGTAAAATCGTCAGAGAGAAAGTCAAGCAGTGTTTCCCCCAGTAGAGGCACTACTAATAATGGCTAATAAGGAAGTTCATCGGTTCATCACAAAATAAGTCATGAATGTTGGTGTAAATATCCCGGTGTACAGCTGAAAGGCCAAGTAATCTAATTACTTAGGTTGTTACTTCAGTTAAGATGTTGCAATCTGATCATTTGCGTCTTGATCGTCTGCTAAGTTACATTATATCGTAAACCGGTTACGCTTGATGTCGAGTGACTCTTTTGGCTTAAATTTGAATTGTGTGTTTGTGCCAACGCACTCTGGCCATGTGCCCAGCAGTCAATCTCCCCGGTGGGTGGCATGATGGACAGCATGTCTCAGAAGTACCAACAGATCAACCAGGCCTTTGAAGAGCTGCGGGTGATGACTCAGGACACCGATAACGACTTGCGCAAGCTTCAGCACCACCAGGAGTACTTCATTATCCAGTACCAAGAGAGTCTTCGCATTCAGGGTGAGCTCTGGTGGACTCAGGGCTCAGTGTTGCTTGGCGGGTTTTATGGCCTCTTAAATCAGCGCCGCAGCCTCGGGCTGCATTACAGACTCAAGCCGGTGAATTATTACTGTGCGGCTCAGCAAGGCGGAATTCTGTTTGCATGCGGGTGTGTTTCTGTCCTTGTGTGTGTGGCGCGCGTGAGATTTTAGCCAAGCGAAACCTGCTGACTCTGCCGCCTCGCCTCTATCCCCCCCCCCACCCCCGCACCCCTCTCTAGCCCAGTTGAGCAGTCTCTCCAGCCTGCCCCCTGCTGACCGGCAACTGCGGGAGCCCAGCCTGCAGAGCAAGCGGGCCGCTGTGGAAGCCTGGCTCACTCGCGAGGCCAACACACTACAGAAATACAGATTGGTGCGACATCTCACTTACCCAGGCCTAATATGGGCATGAAGGGGCGTGGCTGTGGGGTGATATACCGTGACGCGTCGACGCTGCTCCGCATACGCCCTTCAGGAGCACTCGAAGTAGAGGGTCATTCAGTAACCCAGATTTGCACATTTGTGTTTCCAGGACCTCGCGGAGAAGCACCAGAAGACTTTGCAGATGCTCCGGAAGCAGCAGACCATCATCCTAGATGACGAGCTCATCCAGTGGAAGAGACGGCAACAGCTGGCCGGCAATGGCGGCCCACCCGAGGGGGGGCTGGACATTCTGCAGTCTTGGTGAGTCCTCAGCTGGCTGTTTCCTCCATGGTACACATGGCCAATCAGGACGCACGATATTTGTACTGGTCATTTTGTCCCAGAGGGAGAACTTGATGAGGCTACTGATTATGTCAGCGCTCATGTGTGGAACATCAGCCACTATTACTTCCAGCTGTGCTTCGATTGGTGTTCATTCCTGGCCCCCCAGGTGTGAGAAGCTAGCAGAGATGATCTGGCAGAACCGGCAACAAATCCGGCGGGCCGAGCACTTGAGGCAGCAGCTCCCCATCCCCGGCCCCATCGAGGAGCTGCTGACGGAACTCAACAGCACCATCACAGACATCATCTCCGCGCTCGTCACCAGGTTAGACAGCGAACCGCGGAGGTGGGGGCACAGCAGGAAGATGGGCTCCCTGTTCGCAGCCACCACCCCCCCCCCCTGTCTCTAAGGAATCGCTCAGGCACCCTTTTCCCAGAATCCATTAGTCTGTGTACGAGGCCAAGAGTGGGAGAAAAACACCACCAAAACAAGATGATTGTGTAATTTTAATCTTTCACATATATTTACCCGGTAGATTAATGGACACTAAAGTCTAAATGCCTGATAGGGCTTACATGTTGAAATTTGAAGTTGATATCCATTTCCTATAGTCATATTTTAGGAGTTTTAGTTTTTTGATAAAATCTGACCTTCAGACTACAATGGATCATGAGATAGCGCTGTAGTCTCAGCCCTGCCAGGGTGGGAGGTTGAATCACACACCCCCGCCCTGTGTGGTGTCTGCGTGTTCTCCCTGTATTATGCAAATTTCCTCTGGGTACTCCTGTTTCCTCATGCAACTCAAGCCCGTAGTTAGGTGAACTGCTGCCTCATTTGTCCATAGTGTGTGACTGTGTGAGAGTCACTACAAGTCTCTTGTGATCCCTGCTTTCTGGGACAGGAGATCCTCTGCTGCACCATTTCCCAGTCCGGTCCGCAGGGGCCCACAGACAGTCCATGTTTTGCTTGGAGGGAGCAAAAATGTGGACTATCTGGAAGGGAGCAAAAACTTGGCCTGTCTGTGGGTGTTGGGAAACACTGCTGTACTGGGTAAGCAGTCAAAAGATGGATGGATTTTAAACTTGAAATTGATTATAAAGATAAACAGGCTTTCACTGGGCTGAGGCTTCAAGGCAGAGTTCGATGGGTGCAGTGCTTTGAAACGTTTCTCCATTAGAATAAAAAAAGCGGGATGGGATGCAATCCCCAAGTGTAAACATGATATTTTAATGCTGCTGAGTGATACATTAATCTGTGGAGTGTCTGCAGGATGCAGCCTCCCCCCCACTAATGATATAGAGTGACTCTCTGCCCTGACCGAACTCCTGTGTTCTCTCTGCCGGTTCCATGAGTTCAAATTTTTTTTTATTATTATTATTACTTCTCATTTTATTAGCTGTCACGTACCAGCCATTTCAAGACTATTTCTGACATTCACTTTACCGTCACTTAGTGCTTCAAAGGAAAGTCTCTTGTGACTGTCCGAGGCTATTTACCTGGATGTAAATCCCCCTCCCCCGATCAGAGAGGCACCTGGAACGGCGCCCTTCCGACTGAACAGAATTCCGCACGGCAGGATCAGCTAGTCTAGGGCCTGCTCCCTCTTGCCTCTCTAGTTCTGCCAAGCCGGTAGACTCGTTGGTAATAAGTGTTTATTCAAGTCGCACATTTGTGGTTACTTTCCTTCTGTTTATGAGCATATATGTATCCATTAGAGATGAGGGTTTGCATGTGGTTCTGCAGGTACATGTGATCACTCGCAGTCGTGATTAACCTCCTGATAGGCGCTGTCATGGTTACTTTTTTTTAAAAACCAAAAACACGGAGACACCTGAAGTGAGCTTTTTGGCTTTCATCAAGCACAGGGCTCAAGCATGGTTCAATGGCTTATGTTAGCTGACTGTTACAGTTAGGGTGACCACCCAGTCCATGTCAGGGGGCGCTATGAGCTAGGACAGGGTTTGTAAACTACCATTTCAACGAAAAAGACCTGAATTTCACTGAGTTCTTGCTGTGTGCTGATTGGTCAGTCTCTTATAATCATGTACGTGTCACTAATGTTAAATGAAACAGCTGGATGAGTCTTTCAATCAAGGAAACAAAACTGGACAAGCACAAAAAGAATCGAACTAATTAGCCAAGCACAGGAGCCTATCAGTTTTAAAGTAGTTTTATTAAACCTGAAGTAGCTCATAGTGGCCCATGGATTTTGTAGTCACCCTAATTACAGTACAGAATATTTCGGTATGAAACAGTGGAAGACCTCTTAAAGAGACCCTGTTCACACCTTATACCAGGAAAAATATTGCATAAAAGGATAATCCAACAACACTCTAACTTCAAATGGGGATGTTCTGCTAATAATGATATAGTATTTTTTAATTTTTGGGGTAGGCCCTAACTGAGTATCACAGAAACTGATGGTCTATGAATCATAGTCACCCCTGAAATGGAAAGTCTCAACAGGTTTCGGGGCAAAAATATTCCAAAGGCACGCTAGGAACTATTATTATTACGGGATGAGCAACACAGGCTCTTTGATCCAAGTCATGTGACAAAAGCCTGTAATGGCATGTTGATGTCAGTCATATGTGTCAGTTTGCATTCACACAGTGGGTCGTAACATGCTGAGAATACTTATGTGGCAAACTGGGGGGGGTGGTCCTGAAGGCAGTCTGAAAGAGGAATGTTCAGGGAATTCACTCACTGGTGGGACCAAAGCCACGCATGCGATAATCAGTGGTCATACTCATCCATATCCAACTGTGTATTAATCAGACTGTTCCATGTCATTCCTGCATCATCTTTCTATGTGTCTGTACAATTTTTCGTCCAGTTTAATGTGAGAGAAGACAAATTATTAGATCAGTTATGTAAAAAAATAAATGAAAAATGAATGATTAAGTCATAAATAATTACAAAATAATAAGCATTATTTATAACAGATATAATTTATATCATGACCTTTCATGCTGGCACGTTCTGTCTCTGACCTCGAATGATGGCATCGTGTCCTCATGTCCCGCCAGCACCTTCATCATCGAGAAGCAGCCGCCACAGGTCCTCAAGACGCAGACCAAGTTCGCGGCCACCGTGCGGCTGCTCGTAGGGGGGCGGCTCAACGTGCACATGAACCCGCCCCAGGTGAAAGCCACCATCATCAGCGAGCAGCAGGCCAAGGCGCTGCTGAAGAACGAGAACACCAGGAAGTGAGTCAGGATGCCCGCCCTCCCCGTGACTCCGCCCTCCCCGTGACTCCGCCCTCATTAATGATGGACTTGCCACCCAGCGGCACAGAAGTCGGCAGTCGTGTGACGTACCGTAATGAGCGCTGAGGAGGAAGGTCTATAGCAGGGGTTCTCAGAGTCTGGACCGCGGTCCAGATGTGGAGTGAACTGCAAGTTAATACAGACCTAGCCGATAATGCACCTTATGAATCAATATGGCTAAAGTAAAAAGTCTTATACAACATAGAACTACCAAACTTTGCACACACATAATATCGTCATAATCCCCCCCCCCCCCCCCCTGTTGACAAGGAGTCCGAAAGATCAGCGAGCGTTAAAAGTCTTTATGTTAAGTTTCCATTATTGTTATATATTGATGTCTATGTAGAAAGTTATTGTTAATTCGTTACAGTTCATGAAATGTTGTTTTGTTATTGAAAATTGTTCCAGACCTCTGATTGATTCAAATGTTTGAGGATCCCTGGTCTGAAGGGATCTCTGAAAGAACATTGGGCCACATGGTGTTTAACTGCTCAGTTGCCACCTGGCACAGCTCTCAGAAGCAGCATTTCCGTCCCAAAATCTCAGTACTGCTTTATGCTGGGTTACTTTACTTAATATACCCTCTCTGCATTCTTACAGATTTAATGATATTGACAGCAAGTACTACTCTCACATCTGCAGGAGTAATATTGAATCATTTGGGAGCAATATTTAAGCATCTGATAAAGGAATTCCTGTTTGCCTGGTTTCGTGACACTTTATTTCACTAACAAAAGTCATTAAAAGTTGTTCCCTTGAACTGAACCCCATGGCAGCACAGCACAACGAAAGCTTCGGACCTGGCCGGACCTCCGCTTAAGCCCTTCTGAACAATCTCTCCTGCCATTTCAGTGAAAGCAGTGGTGAGATTCTCAACAACAACTGCGTGATGGAGTACCACCAGACCACCGGGACACTGAGCGCCCACTTCAGGAACATGGTGAGCCGCGGTGGCCCGGGGGGACGTCTGTGTTTCATGTAGGATGACCTCTAGAAGCCAGTGTTTCCTGTAGTGCACTGAGGTATTAACGCAGCAACTGCGGCGTGCCCCTGTTTTGGGCCTGAGACCTCTTAGGACCTCACACAGCCAATTCCAGAGTATGTCGCAGTAATGGCTCTGGTCCTTTGAAGTGTTTCACAGTCATTTAGGCACAATAGGCAATGTGACCTCAGATGCCCCCGTGATCCAGGCTGCGTGTGTTAGGTCAGACGGCTTTGTGAACAGGGATCTAACAAGCCCTGCTGGAGTAGACTGAAAGGGGAGGGGGGCAGTGAGTAAATATGGACTCCCCCTCCCTTAATTTCATGCTCTTGTCTTACAGTCCTTAAAACGGATAAAGCGCTCAGACCGGCGTGGGGCGGAGTCTGTGACTGAGGAGAAGTTCACTATTCTGTTCGAATCCCAGTTCAGTGTGGGTGGCAATGAGCTGGTTTTTCAAGTGAAGGTAAAAAGAACTCTCCTTATCTCATTTTGGATGCATTAACTGCAAGTCTTTCATTAAAAAAAAAAAAAAAAAAAACAACATGTTGCAGTTTACAGACTGTTGCATAACACTAACTAGTGTGTTGAGTTAGAAATTGAGTGAAGAGCACACCGTAAGTTCCCTGGTGCCTGTGATCTGAAACTGTTTTGTCTGCTTTTTATAGGTTATTACTGGGAAGTTATATTTAAATTGCTAACGATTAGTTACTCTGACTCTTAGTCTGTCCATCAGAGTATCTGTCATATTCTGACTTCTGCTTCTTCCTGGCTGCACACTTCACTCAGACATTATCACTTCCTGTTGTGGTGATTGTCCACGGTAGTCAAGACAACAATGCAACAGCAACCGTTCTTTGGGATAATGCCTTTGCAGAGCCGGTGAGCGTTTCGTCTTTGACTTTACGTTAAATGTCTTGTCTAAATGAATGAATAAAGCAGGGAAAGCCGTAGCCACTAAACTGAAGCCCTTTCCTTACTGCGTAACCGAATTTGCCATCAGTAATGCTTAATCCCCGCCCATAACATTATTTGCGAGGTTAACGTGTCAACTATTAAAGTTGTTAGATTGGCTCTGATAAGTGGCCTTAGGTTTCTGTTTGCATATTACGTAAAACGAATACTTTGTCCACTTGAACATGCGATTTTAACACATGTGGCTGGAAAACCATTATAAGGAAGTTGGGAGACAACCAGGCATTTAAATGAGAGGAAAAGACTCCACAGCCTGATACCCAGAATGGTGTGAAATGGGGTATATTTGTGGATTCCTTTTTCGGGGGAGATGAGTGGCAAGGAAGTGCCCCATAGCACAGACGGGTCCCGAAAACATTCCGCTATATAGGGGCCACAGGGATGAGGAATGGCTGGAACCAATCAGCTTGGATACTGACAGTCAGCTGACCCGGTCTCTCAAGGCAGGCTTTGGCCATCCTCTCACATCAACCTGATAAGACAAGCCAGCCCATGCCCTCAGGATCTTAGCAAAGGTTTGCTCTGTGCACGCCCAGGGCCGGGTACCGTTCCTTGTTCCGGATAAGGTGCTGTGGCCGCAACTCTGTGAAGCCATCAACATGAAGTACAAGGCTGAGGTGCAGAGCAACCGGGGGCTGTCCGAGGAGAACCTGGTCTTCCTGGCCCAGAAGGCCTTCAGCAACGGCAGCATTAACCCAGAGGACTACCGCAACATGACCATCTCCTGGTCACAGTTCAACAGGGTAAGCTTTCTGTGCCCTTCAGGAGAAAACACAGGTCATGCTCTCAGGCGGTGACAATTATTTCATTTCACCTTGTTGTAGAATGTTGTGGTGGTGATAATGGTAATATGACATGACGCTTCTGCTTTATGATACTCACTCTGGCTTCAGGGGTTACTCTACTCAAATGTACTCAGCTGTTCAGCATTTATTCAGAGACATTATTCCACTGTAACAGTCACCCCTGCATGAGACTGCGGAGACTCACCATGATATCCACATCTGCTTTCATTTCTCCTGGGGAATCTAGATAGAGCCAGTTCTATTGGTCAGTCTTAAGAAACTCCTAGTAACAATGAGCACATAAGTAGCTAGTCCTCAGTCAAGAGGGACTTTAATTCAATTAAGAAACTCTTATATCGTGGCAAGAATTCACGTGGTGATTCCCAGCGGCCTGCTAATGTCTTTCTAGCTTAATGGAGTGATTGGAACATAGTGTTATCAGTCTGGAAATAATGGGTCGTTTCATTGTAACGTCTAAAACGCTGTATCTCTATATGTATTAGGGCCAAAGCTGCAGATGCGTGTTCTTGAAATTTTATTCGATCGACACACAAACTCAGCCTCCCTAGTTTGCCCCCCTGTTTTGTTGCGCAAGAATGAAGGAAAACTTTTTTTCATTGCAAGTATGTTGTACGCTAATAGAAGCCAAAACAGTTTAAGGGGAAAAAGTACTGAAATCCATCTTGTAATGTGGTCTGTAGGTTCCGCATGTTCTTCTTCTGGGATTAGACAGTGATTTTGAACGAATGAATGCATAGGGAGAGGAAGTCGACTGAGACGACGGACAAGCCTTGCGACATTTTCCGCATCCTCACCGCAGCCTATTGACCCCCCGTCCGCTTTCGTAGGAGAGCTTGCCAGGGCGGAACTTCACCTTCTGGCAGTGGTTTGATGGAGTCATGGAGCTCACCAAAAAGCACCTGAAGCCGCACTGGAACGACGGGTGGGAATGAAACCGGCCTTTGTGTGTGTTCCCAGCCTCATTCAACATGGTCTCGGGCTCGCAGACCAGTTCCTGCTGACCCTTCAGTATTGCAATAGCGCATAAAAAAAAATGACGGGAAATTCTCGCATGCATACACCGGAGTATCTGAGAGGTAGACACGCTAACGGGCAGTTCTGTACGCCTCCGCTGCCGCAGGGCCATCCTCGGCTTCGTGAACAAGCAGCAGGCTCAGGACATGCTCATGTCCAAGCCCAACGGCACTTTCCTGCTGCGCTTCAGTGACTCGGAGATCGGCGGCATCACCATCGCCTGGGTGGCTGAGAATCCGAACAAAGCAGGTACTGCGGCCGGGGGGGGGGGGTCTGCATTTTACCCCGATGAGAAGCTGGTCATCTCATGGTTGTAAAGGCCGGTCAGTTCAACGCATGTTTGTTCGCATTCAATTTTACGGCCTCGTTTTGCATAATCTCCTCAAGTATTGCAGGTCTCCTCCCGTAGTTCAGAGATATACAATTAGGCTGATTGCTGTCTCTGGCCACGTTGTAGGATGGGGTCCATAAGATTGACCGTGTATATGCCCTGTGATAGACTGGGCTCCTGGCCAGGGTGTACCCCTGCCCTGCTCAGTCTGAGCTGAACGGTTAAAGGATTTAGGGATTGGTGGGTGGTAGGAATAATATGTTGGATGGGATGGGGGATTCTTGTGATGGGTTGGCCCCCCATCCTGGATTATTCCCTGGCTTGTGCCTGTATCTTCCGGGATCGACTCTGCACCCCAGCTATCCTGCATAAGACGAGGGGGGAATGTGTGGATGTTTGCATAGGTGGATGGACGGGGGAATGTTTCATGTTTCTTTGGATAACTGAACTTCAGATACTCTGGTTTCTGGTTTTATTCCGGGCTCTCTGATGCTCTAAGCTGAGTGCCTCCACTCTTCCCTCCCTTTCTCAGGAGAGAGGATGGTTTGGAACCTAATGCCGTACACGTCCAAAGACTTCTCTATCCGCTCCCTGGCTGACCGCATCAGCGACCTCAACCACCTCCTATTCCTGTACCCCGACCGGCCCAAAGATGATGTTTTCTCCAAATACTACACCCCACCACTGTGTACGGGCCTCTTTGCATCTATCATCATGTTTGGGGGGGAGGGGGGGTTTCTAGGCAGAAATAAATCCTGGTGAACCCTCATTTGGTTAACAAACAGACAAAGGTCGCACTTTGCATAATCAAATTGTGTCAAGCGTCTTCCTTCAGTGTGCTGATGACGATGTGTGCTTCTAAACGTCAAATACATACACTCATGACCACATGTTCCCCGACAGCCAATAGAAAGGGTTTGTTCCCACCAGGGAAGCCAAAAAATGCATTTTTACATTTTTTCCGCATGCGTTTTTCTGCCGTTTCATCTCGCATTTGTCCACTTTCTTTTGAGTCTTTATACGTTTTTTTTAATGTTTAATTAGCCATTTCTGTGATTGTACATGATTGTCCCTAGTGTTTGTGGGGAAAAAGAGGGAGTAAAAAAATGCATACAAACACCTTGGAATGTGTTTGTATCCATTTTTCATTGTCATCATTGGGAGTTTGCTGTGCAGAGAAGCGCATGCAGCAGTGCGTTTTCAAAATGCACTGCAACGCAGCGCACCAGTGGAAACATCTTACACTGCTTTCTATGCGATATATGATGTTCTAGCGAATCGCAGAATCATTTGTCATAACGAATTGTACTAGATTAATGTAATCACATCAAGACGTGACACCTTTGTATTACCTCATATAAACAAGAAATCAAGTGAAGCCCGTTCTCTTGTATCGCATGGACCCTCATTTGACCGTTTCCTTAATTTTTCCTTTTTGGCCCCCCTCCAGCAAAACCAGTGGATGGCTACGTCAAACCACAGATCAAACAGGTGGTTCCAGAGTAAGTCCAGGCCCCCGCTGCTCCTTCTGCTCCCCCTCTATCAACCTTTTCAGTTTTTGTTACTTACAGGAAATAGGTTTTTTTTTTCCCCACTTGCTTATCCTAAATTGGACCATTCTTTTACAGCTTATGCATTTGCGTGAACGAATTAAGCTACCTGCTGTCAGTCCGCTGCTGATTAATGTGAACGTATTTTTAATCATTCACCTCGCAGAGTACAGTATTGATTTATAGAGAAGGTGAGTAGGATCCCAAGGAAAGGGCCTTCTTCAGAAGAGCCTCCACACCTCCACACACAGCCTCCGTATCCCTCCCCTGCTTATCGCTCCTGAGAAGGACGCACAACTCTGTCTTAACTGGGCTTTCACCATGCACTAGGATTCTCCCTGCACACCCCCCCCCCCCCCCCATCCCGACCGACCATCTCTGAATGCATATCGGCAATTAGGCGGCCACTCTAAGTGCAGGTGGCTGATTTAATGGAGTTTAAGTGGGGCTCTCTCCCCCTACACGGATGCTGTTGGCGCGGTGGAGAATGTCACCGAGTTTGCAGCTCAGGCGGCAGGCCGGCGTTGCCACGGAGAGCTTGGCCGTGGGGCAGAGTAATGTCTAGGGCTCTCGGGATAGCACGCACAGCCCGGCATGCACGTAATGAACAAACAAGTCCATCTTGTCCTTCAGTCTTTCAGCATTAATCCCTGAGCATTAAAATAATTACTTTCAAAACATGGAAATAATGTATACCACATATGATGCATATTTTTAGCTCCTTGTTCTTCCCTGTACTTATTTTTTCCCCAAATTGAGCTAATCTTTTTCCCTGAATTGTGCCAGTTTTTCATTGGTCTGGTAATTACCTGTGTTTACCCAGGTCTTTTGGTGTAATTAGCATCTTACCTGCTTCTGTTCGGATGTCAGGTTCACCACTGCCAACCCTGACCCATCCAGCGTGAACCCCACCTACATGGAACACGCGGCCTCGCCGGCTGTCAGTCACTCGCACGGCTATGGCATCTACCCTCCCATGTAAGCAGGAGAGTGATCTGTATGTGTTCATGCACACGTGCGCAGACATTTGTTTACACTACCTTGTGTGCCTTTGTGCCTGGTGACAGGAATGATCCAATGTTGGATACGGAAGGGGAGTTCGACCTGGATGATACCATGGACGTGGCAAGGCACGTGGAGGAATTGCTCCGACGGCCCATGGAAAACCAGTGGAGTGGACAGCAGTCATGACCTTTGACCTCTGACAAAGCGAAAATCAATCACTTTGTTTATAAAGATTTAATTCCGTAGTTTGTCCCTCTTATACTTTAGAAAACATGAAACAATCGCCGTGAATACTTTATTTTTTTCCATTTCAGCATGCTAATTGCATGCCAGAATGTTTTTCACAATATTCCCCTCCCCCAAACATATCTAAAAATCAAACAAAACTTAATGGGAAAATACAGCTTATTGCCTACACACATACCCAAAACCCCCATCCTAAATCTGTAAATTTCAGCTTATATTTCTAAGAATTATTTTTGATGAGTCAAAAATGACAAAGAAGGAACTATAGAGATAAGCCGTTTAAGTATTTTGACTGTACTTTTGGTAAAGGTTCATCAGGTTTTATGGGTAGGTGTAGTCCACAACGTTATTGCCTTATGTGAAATGGCATTAATGTTACTTTGGAGAGTTTTCAGGTTGAAATGTACAATATTCCAGTGAATTATAACAAAGGACATAAGGTGGATTATAGCAAAAGCCATAAGGATAGAATGTCCCACGTAGTATGGCCATTTTAGGCCAGAGGCTGAGCAATCAAGCGCTTACTGGAAGATCTGGTGTGACCCTGCACCCTTTTTCTGGAAACCATATTGTGACTGTCATGTGTTTCTTGTGAGATATACGTCACCGTTTGTTCCAAACACGCTGGATTCGGGCTTCTTGTAACGTACCGTCTTGCATGTCCCTGGAAACCCTCACCTGCTCGGATGGCCAACGTCACATCTGTAAAACCCAGCTTGTCCATATCCGCCACCCTGATTTACTTAGCTAGCTGGTACTGAGTAATCATGCCAGGGAACCGCTAGGGGCAGGCGGGTCCTCACCTCAAAAGCAGGGCAGGCTCCTGTTATAATACCAATAGTACACTAACGCAGTCGTCTGTGCATTCATACTGTTGTGCACTCACCCATTTGTCGGTTCAGACCACAAAAGCCTTGCTGCCCCACTTTACTCTTTCACCAAATGCCTCTCACTGATCTCGTCACTCCTGGCCTGTGGGTTCTGGCCCGAACTGGCAAAAGTCGGGAATGTCGCCGACAGCATATGAGATATCGGTAAAAAAAAAAAAAAAAAAACAACAACAAACGTGCAAGGACATTCAAGTTAAGCCAGTTAAGAAGTTCCGTAAGTGCATTTGAAGGGGGCACTTTCAGCCAGGACTGTCACCCCTGCCCACATCACCACCTTTCTGCCACTGGAAGTGACACGCGACGTTCCCTTTCCCCGCTCCTGCTGTTCGCCGACAAGCCAACATGTCTCAGGAATGAGCACTATACTAACGCTGCGTATCATTGACATAGAGATGGTGAATTTGAGGGGTTTCTGTGTGTATAGAGTAACTATAAATAACTTTTTTTTTGCGGGGAAAAGTATTTTATTACCTTATCTCTGGTTTTCCCCTCTGGTTTGTGACCATTGTGTGAGAGTAGAACAGAGATTGTGGAAGCCACGGCAAATTGTTGCTTTGCGTTAAGAACCACAACAAGCCATAATGTAGAATGGAATTAATCACTGGTTTATTTTTGTTGTTCGTTTTTTTTTTTTTAATGAATTATTTTAGGATGTATTCCTTTTTATGCCGCGTTTATCATGATTTGGTCACCAAATTGTGCGCATTGTTTAATTACTGCCATTTGGAGAAGGAATTCAGCTATAGGTATTGTGTGACGTTTTCGCATTTTTTATTGTTAATGTCAGTATTGTTATTTTTAATCCAGATTGTTCCGTGTTTCTTTCTGCCTACTGTTGTGTAATCGTGGTGAGTTCTGTGTTCGTCCCTTTGTTGGCGTTTGGATTTCAGCACTTGGACATAATCCAGGAAACCCAAAATGCTAATAGTTTTATAAATAATTTGAACAGTAAAGGGCAATGGAAAATAATGCTTCTCCAATAAATGTGCTTTACACTGTTTTGTTAGCAGTCGTAAATACAGTTTATTCCCTTTTTTAAACACCTTTATTGGTCAATGTTTGTACACGAGGAATGTAAAAAGGAGTTCGGAGCGGCCACAATCTTTACTCTTGAATGTAATGTAAAATAAAGTTGTCCTCCGAAGAGGGGGGGTGGTGGTGGGCAATAAAAAAAAAAAAAAAAAAAAAAAAAAAAAAGGAATGTAAAAAATATTGGAAGTTCATGTTCGTTGCATCACCCACGGTTGTGTTCAAGATTTTGAAGTGCTTAAGCTACTAATGAAAGCTATCTATCTATCGTAGGAAGCAAGAACAAGATTGAAATCTTTCTGGTACAATATATAGTTTCTCTTGTAGGACCTGAGGATGCGAGGATCTCGTCTTATGTAGCCATCTGCAGGTTTGGCTAATAATGAGAAGACTGGATCTTTAATTTCCCCCACACATTGACAGTATGTTAACGGGAAGAGTGGTGTAAAGATGAATGGATTGGCAATACTTGGAGCTTAAGATGCATGAATCGGCCGTGAGACCTAACAGTCGGCCGTGAGACCTAAGTAGAATCATTTGCGATGTGACGTCAGTTTGGACCACTGGACTGTGCCGTTAAATGTTCCCATTCTGCATGGGTTTGTAATGCAGGGGGAAATACACGCATATGTTGCATTACAGACTGAATCCCGATCATTAACGCTAACAGCTCCACTGGTGGAAAAATATTTGTCCATTTCGAAATTAACCTGGAAAAGTAAACAAACTCTCCTAGTCATTTTCCTGCAACGCCAGCCCAAACTATGAAATTATGTAGTCCGGAAAAGATGCATTCAAATTGCATATTCTTTATCAACAATTTAATGTTTCCGGTTCTGACAGGCCTGGCCATGTTCCAAGTTAGTGTGTCGCAGTTGCTTAGATACGTGTTGCCAGGATACTAGCAGTTAGGTACAATGAATGTTTTATTAGTTCTATTATTATTAATCAGGAGATGTGCGGGATGATGGATGGATGGATTTACATGTCTGCAACTGTTTGCTTAGTTGACACTTTTTCTCAAGTCAACATGCTATTTATACTTATACCCGTTAGTCAGCTGTCTATTTGCTGTAGCTGTTCAGAAAGTCCCTTTCTTCGGTTCACGACTGCAGGTCAATTTCCTGGTTTACTGTTTTTATTCATTTAGCTCCACAGTAGCACATTAGCGCAATATGGTCCTAAGCCTTAAGTTTTAACTAGATCCGCTTGATAATTCTCGTTACATAGATATGCCAGCTTACCAGACGAGCGACTTGTTAGCAGAATAAAATCAGAGGTAGAAATCCTTCTGCAACGAGCTTTTTTCCGCTTCATTTCCCGTTGCTCAGGATTAGAGACACATAAAAGTGAGACACGGAAGCGGTGACCGTTACGGCTGAATTTCAGCGAACACGTGGAGCAGCTGTCATGTCGGGGCCGGACCGGGGGTTGTCAGCTTCCTCCCGACTAACACAAGCAACCCCCCGTAATTCGTCTTCATTTGTGCCACAGAAATGCCGCTTTCCTTCTCAAATTTCAGCTGGCTGCAGTGACTTTTGCTATTAGAAACGAGTCTGCACACACATTTACACGTAGGTCTACGTAACAGTTTGCTTACCTTGTAAATCGTGTGTAGGGTTTGCAAATTACCCCAGTGCTTTTGATGTAGCCTAGCTTATTTTTGGCTGTTGATGTAATATAGATTTGCCGTAAGATTTCTTGCGTAAGCGTTAGAGTTGGCAGCCCTGCCTTTAGGTACGCTTGTGTTCTTAAGTAATGAGTCGCTGAATAATTTTAGAAGATGTTTTATTTAAATGATGAGGGAATAGATCTGGTCTGATGTTTTTAGTCGAAGTTGCAGTCAATTTTTCTTTTCGGGCTCCGTATATTTGTGCCGCTCCATTACTTGGACCGAGTTGTTCTACAGTAACTATACAGATTTTTAGTGCCTTGGGAACTAAAAACATCTAGGTACTATGATTTGTTATAGGTTATATTTGGAGACACCAGAACCAATAAGTAGCCTAACAGAGGTGTCTAAGGAGATGAATTCTGGACAGGAGAGCGGAATAACCTGGGTTGTCATTCAATGAATTAATACTACAAAAAGTATAGCGGACGTCTCAATTTGGGAGCAATATTCTTGCGACGTGCTCGTTATCGGGTGGCCTTATTATACAATTTGAACGCAGTGAATCAGTGTTTGGAAGTCCTGAGGTATATGTCCAGAGACGGAAAAGTGATATTAATGTGACGTGCACATAACTAAATACGTCATGGTATATGTCATTGGTACACATCTATGTGTGGATATGATAATATGTTTTGCATTTATTCATTATTATTCAGCCAATACAGTTTTAAGCATCTAGTCACGTATCTAGCTGTGCTATGCTGAATGTTAACTGGTCAAACAGTTGCTTTGGAGATTTACAAATAAACTGGAGCCCAATGAGGCATCACTACCAGCCACGGTGGTCCCTGAAATAGACCACGAGTGCAGATTTATTATTTTGCAAAGAAAGAAACAGTGGAAATGACTTTTCCAGATTGTTTTGCTTTCCTGTTATCTATAGCCATCATGTTCCAACAAGCAGAAGTAACTGGCGTTTTTGAATCCTTATTGGCAATATTTTTGAAAATTGAAATTCCAGTTCCTGCGCTTGTTTGTTTCAGGGGCCCGCAGTAACGGCAAGAGCTGATTGTGATTTCGCTTAGCAGCCACTAGATGTCAGTAGTGCTACAGCGTTTCATCAACTCATCCATCTTCTAACTGTTTATGCGGTTTACGCGTTTGGAATCTGTCCCAGAAAGTTATGTGGCACAAGGCCAGGGTACACCCCGGATGGGATGCCAGTCCATTGCAGGGTACACACTCACAGACTCACTAAATTACAAGTCAAGAAAAAAAAAAACAGAGTCTCGAGAAAATTTGCACATCACAGGAAGAACGAGCAAATTCCATGAACGGAAATCAAATCCCCCCGCCCTAGCAGCGTGAAGCAAGAGTGTCACCGCCGCATTGTTTCGGGGCGTTCTCGATACTGATGCATTTTGGGAATGGCAAAGGTGTAAGGCTTCACATATCCATAAGGTTACCGGGTATATTACACTGTTATGTGTTAACTGCCCTGTGATTGGTTGGAGCCCCATCCTGGGCTGGTGCTTGCCTTGCACCCGCAGCCTCCAGGAAAGGCTCTGGATCTCCTGCAACCCTGAATAGGACAAGCGGTTACAGAAAATGGGTGGGTGGATTGATGAACGCTAATTAAGGTCTGCTACCTGGCTGTCCGATCCCTAAATAATGACATTTTGAACTTAAAATCTGTTGTTAATTTACCCGAAGCAGAAAAGGCAGATTCTGCAAAAGTCCACGTACAAAATATCCAACAAGGCAATGACTAATAGGATTCTAATATTCATGCATTTGTGAGAAAAATCAACTTTTGGTAACCATAAACAAATATATGAATCAGAAGATGATTGAACAATGTCTTCTCTGGCACTATGACTCCATACGTATGTCAACTTGGCGGGGGTGTCCCTAGAAAACTGTCCCCCTGCCCAGTTTTCCATATAATTCTTTGTCTTCAAGGGCCCCTGTACAGTGTTGGGTCAGGGTATCCATGCCACCCCCTCAAAACCTACCAAGGGGATTCCCCCCTCCCCCGCCTGGTCAACAAAATCTACCAGTGGACCCTGCTGGATCTTGACTTTGTGTCGCTGATGGAATCTGAGGAAATATAATTCGGGTTCCCGGCCTAAAAGTGGATCTTTGGTAAGTCGGGCCTCTCTGGCTTTGATATGAACAACGGCTTTTTTTCTCAGGAGTGCCGACTCCATTTGAAGTGCAGCTGCTCTGAGACGGAGCGAGTCCCCTTGGTGGTGAAATAATCGTGCTGCTGTCAGAATATTGCCACAGAGAAACTGCAGAGACTCGTAACGGGTTTCGGTTCTGCCTCCGCCTCAGTCTTCCGAATCGGTACAGGAAGCAGTGCGGGTGCAGCCCAGACTTCAGGCCTTGGTGTGTCACTGCACCTCCTTTCACTTCCACACAGTCGACTCTGACAGATTCGGCACCATGATATACTGCAAAACCTACATTCTTCACATTTCTTTCCTTTCACTTTTTCCAAAAATAAAAAGATTCCATTCTGCTTTTTTTTTTGCCCAATCTCTACGCATGGTTGCAATTTTCTTATTCATGGGATGGAATTGGGTTATTCATGAATAATTCACAAACCTTAGATAGTCACATCAGCTTGTATGTGGGGGTTTGTATCCAATAAGGGTTTTCCTGGGCTTATTTGACTGAAGAATGTGAGCTTATAAATATTTTAAACATTTATAATTTGTCAGCCAGTTAAAGTGCTTTTTTCGCTGCAAGTTAAAACATTTTTTGAAGAATTTTGTCAAGCATGCTTTACCGAATTCTCATCAGTGTCTTGGGTTAAAAGGAATCTCAATGGTTAGGATTTCTGAAAAATAGTAACCATTTTAAAAAATATGTACTTATGTATAGATGCATTTTCAGTACTGTCCGGCCTATGGTGATTCCCTTCAAAAAGGTGACCAGGAACAGGATTTTGGTTTGGCTGCATGATGCAGCAAAACCCACTGGTGCAGTCTGGCTTAGTCAGGTTACTTACTAAAGACCCAATTAATTCCACACCATGGGCAATATGGGCATAAGCACAGACAAGGGCGATTATAAGTGTGATTTTAGGTTGGCTCCGCCCCCTGGAGAATGAAGGGATGCTGGTCATAGGGTTAGAAAGAAGGACTTGGGGTGGGGAGGAAGCCAGCTGGGCCTTCAGCAGGCCTGCTGGCGGCACATGAGGGAGTGACATCTGGAGCTGGCAGGCCTCCAGGGAGGTGCTTACGTGGGAGCTAGAAGTCTCACATGCCTGCTGGGACTGCGGAGGATGAGAGCAGGAGGAAGAAAAGGGGGAGAAGCATGGCTAACAGACTGGGGGGGGCACAGGAAACTAGACCCAGTGGGCAAAGGAGGACGGAAGTGGAGAGAGGAGGTGGGAGCATTTTCAGCAAAGTGAGCACCTCCCTGGGGCGTCTATGTTACCAGAGGGCCTGGATTCGGGGATTCTCCCCCTCCCCCATTTAAGGAACCCACCTTTTACACCTCAATCCCAAAGAAGAAGGCTCTGTACACAAGGTTCCAAAGACCAGTTTGCAACTTTTTATTGATACATTAGTACAAAACTTTTATAGCATTTCAGTTTCATTACTTATTACTGTAGTGCTATATAATAATGTAGGCTATCTAATATACTGTAATTGCAATATAATCTCAATTTAATGTGCTATTTTTATATGTCATGTCTTTATTTTTACTTAATACTTAAGACACTCCTCAACTAACAAAACCTTAAATAATGACAATAATTACTTAACTATTATAGCCTTCACAGACTGCCCATGTGCTTATGCATACCTGTGCCTGGCTATATAATCCTCTGATAACGAGCTGATGGATGGAAATGATTACATCACCATGGAGATCTTGACAAATATCTTGAGAAGTACTTTGCAGATTCAGCTCCCCGATTGAAGATTTTTTTTTTTTTAACCAAGTTTTGGGCTTGTACACTGATCTTATCACAAATAGGAACATATTTGTAACATGGCCTCTCTCTTGCTAGTTGTGTAATCTGTGTGGAATCGATAAGCAGAGGAGGTCCTTAAGGCTGATTTATACCTCTGCGTAGAATCTGCTGCATAGATAACCATAGTCCAGGGTTCCCCGGTTCCGGTCCTGCAGGGCCGGTCTGCAAAACAGTTTGCAGATTTCCCTGTTCAAACACACCTACTAAACCTGTCAATTGGCTAGAAAGCTGAATAAGTTGTGTCTGAGCGGGGGAATCTACAAACTGTGTTGTAGACCGGCCCTTCAAGACCGGATATGGGGAACACTACCATAGTCTGACGCCTGTAGTTACATTTCTGGGGAGGTGTGCATCTGGCGATGGTGTAGACTGCGAGGCTGCACAGCTACCTGTGGTGCAGCTTCTGCGCAGACGAATAAATCAGCCCTTACAGGGAAACCAATGACCCACAGGAAAAAGAATGTAAAATGTGTCTTTGCCATATAGCACAAGCCCTTAGAATGAGGTATGTCATGACATTTAGCTCTGGCCCAATTGCTTTTTGGGGAAGGTGAACCTGTGGCATTTGAAAACGAAAAACACCCCATTTACAGTAAACGTGGCACGAGACACTTGATACAAACAAGCCTGTGGCTTGTCTTGTGGTTATGATCAGTGCAGTCAATGCAATTCTAAGTGCTTGAGACGGCAGTGGCTGCACTGAGCTGCAGTTGCTGAGTGTCACAATGTGACGCGTGTGTGTGTTAGTCTGCAGTGGCTTCTGGAAGCTCACTGCTCGCTCCTCTATCTGATGGTTGGAGAGGTCGAGGTTTCTTCATCTCCTTTAACATCTTCGGGTGGCTGCACTTTCCACACCAGGAGGTGAAGGCATCTCGGCTGGGTCTCCATAAAGGATCTGTAGCCATGCATTATGCAGGAACTTCACCTGGACCTTCCAGGCGGAGCAGAAACGGCAAGACTGCATTTCACAGGGGTTTCTAGAAGCTGGGAAAGTCCGTTGCTCATTCTGCACACCTCACAACTCAGTGTCGTAGTGAAGGCCAGGATCTGATTACATTTTTTTTTTTTAAAACGGCCCACTCTGAATCATTTCTGTGTTTTCAACATGCATAGCAGCCAATTGCAATAGTGACATTTTGAAGATAGCAATGATTGCTAGGTATATTACCCAGTATTACCTACCGTGATGCTGGGTGTGATTCTTTAAACAGGTACTACATTTGCTGCAGGATGCCAGTCCACTCTTGCTATTGCAGGTTTTCCCTGTATCAGACTACGAGTGGCATCATTGTTTCAAAGGCAGCCGGAACCACATTACACTGGGACTGAGCACATGAATCATTTTACTGTGGAAGGAGGCATTTCTTCTGGAGAGTAATGCAATCGGGGGGAGAGCGGGGATTTCAAGAAAACAAATAAGGAGGTTTTTGCAACACGTGAAAATGAACAAAAACCAAAGATAGTTAGGGCTAATGAGGCGAAATGAACTCAGAGAGTATTGCTACAGCTTCTTTAACAAAATAAAAGACAGTTTATATTCATTGTTTATTTGAAGAGATTGTCATCTTAAAGCGACATTCCCAAGGTCAGTTAGAGGACTCTCCAGGAAAGAGGCCTGTTTTACCTTTAGTATGTAACCAGACATTTACGGAAGAATTTTTTAGGTCATGCAGGTTGCTGAAGGACACAGTTGCTCCAGTGTGGCTTCAAAAAACGTCTCTCTAGTTTCAAGGCCACCTTAACTGACATACAGCGAGCCCTACAGGACCCAGAGCTCAAAAAAGCTAAACCAATTCAGATCAATAAAATAAGAAACTGCCAGCTATTAAGATCGTCTTGCAAGAATGGAACACGCGAATAAGCGAAGACGATCTGTTCTGGTTAAAAATACTCAGTCTGTTATGAAGCGTGTTTAATACTAAATTGATGAAACGCTTTAATTGGCAAGGACTGAATCTGCTCGAGGTTGTTGTAATGTTACCATAGGGACGATAGATGATTCATTGCTTGGCACTTGTGTATAATTAATGTCACATACTACAAATAGGTGTTTTCTGCACTATCTGTTCTGATAACAGTATTTTCTTACGAGGCTGTGAAGTTAGCACAAAGATTGAGTTACTAGGTCAACAGCGCCTCGAAAGAGAATCGTCTTTCGATGTCATCGTTCTTCTGGTTTGTTTCTATGATTTTTAAAATTTCAACTAAGTTTAATTTTGAATTCGTAACATCAGTTATAAACTAATGTGAACTTCTCTGGCAGGAGCACTGCGAAGGTCAGGAAAGACGTGATGATTTCAGGGGCCCCTGAGTGACGGGGCCCCTAAATATTTTGGAACATATTCATATGATGTGTGAGTATGATGTGCTTTCATGGGGCCCAAAATCATTAGCGGCAGCCTTGTTCTCTGGAGAAATATTTTGGAAGACTATGGTAGCTTTTCAATGTGAACTTTAAAATAAGAGAAGTGTAGTCATTTACTCATTTTACAAGATCTAGTACCTCTGGCTTGCTTAATCTGAAATGCTTGTGTATGGCTGTATATAGAGTTGTAAATTATGAATGGTTTTATGGCTGGGTTTGCATTATTTTAGACTGCATGTTAATGTGACATTCTATAGCCTACCGTACCTTTATGTTATAACCATTTGACCATTTGAATTCTAACGTCGAATTTGGGGGGTACTAAATTTCAACTAGAACTAATTTAGGTGTCTCAGGTATCGACACGCTGTGTCGGTGTTCCTGAGGTATTGTAGAGTAGGAACCACTAGAGGGCGCAAAATAGTGTTTCTTCACGACCGATCTCAGTGGCATTTGTAGTAAATAGGACTTAGGTTTTAGTTGCAGTCCGAAAGGACTTAGGCACTGTTAGGATATAATTGTTATTTTACATCAATAAATTCAACTATTTGCCACACTGCAAAAAAAGACACTTAAATGCGCAAAGAAATTCCTAAATAGCGGGCTCGTACTTCGGACGGCTGTTGGTTTTTGCGTATATATGTGACGCCCCGAATCAAAGGCACCGGGAGGGATTGGTGTGTGACTGCGGGGGGTGTGCAGATGAGTGTGCTGAGGACAGGACGCCGCGCGTCGCTGCATCCCGCGGAAACACGTGCGAAAGTACGAAGCTCCTTTCTCTCACTGAAAAGCGGAGACGGCGCGATGCTGCCGGACGCGCACGGGCACCAGCTGCCGGGGGCTGCCGCGAATCACAGCCGAATCTCGGCGCCGGTCAGATCGCTTTTATTAGTCTTTTATGCGTGAAGGCGCCACTCATGCGTGCATTTAGCTGGTAATTGAAGATCGGAGGAAGGGCGCCGCTCGGTCCATTTCACATTCGGGGAGAAGAGTTGGAGGTGCCGGACTAACCAAACTACGCGATCTCGGCTTTTATAGCATTTATTCTTGCATGTCATGGATTCATCACGCTGCGAAAACTAAGGGTCTCTGTTTGTTTCTGGTAATGCCGGGATGATGGCAGAGGTACAGACGACGGAAAGTGTAACGGGACCTTTGTCTAATTCTGCAACTAAGCCTGCGCCGGTGGCCGCAGACAAGGCTGCTCCGGGCAGCACCGAAGCCGCGCTCGCCCCGTCCAGCGCCCGCGCCTTTCTGGAGGTCGCCGCGGCCGCCGTGGCCACCGCACACCCGGTGTTCGGAGCCGAAGTGGTTTATGCCAATGGAAGGTATAAGGAGCTCGGCAGCCCCAGATTCGCCCGATGCAGTCGGGAGGAGTCCGCCGAGAGGAATCAGGCCGCCGTTAATACACCCTGCGGCATTATGAAGGTAGGTTCCCTTCACTTCTTATTGTCCCGTCGTGCCAAATGAGACACATCCAGCCCGTAGACACTAATGCATACAGTGTTTCAGAATAATCCTGGATGCACCATCAACCAAACACCAAAACTGAAATAAATCAGTTGGATTGTGCCGGTCCCTTTATAAAAGACAGTTTTGTGGATGGTTTTGTAAGGAATGCATTATATTAATATTAAAAATGGTGTAGATAAGAATATACCCGGTTATTACCACAGTGTTCAGAGTTATACCACGCTTTTCTAAGTTAAACACATTCACGTTCGCTCTGATTGTATAAGGCGGTTGTTCTTCCTGTAGTAGTAAAATATATTTTAAATGAGGATTTTACATAATTATGGGGTGACACCAAAGCGTAGCAGGGATTTTTGCCCCCCCAATCGCAGCATAATGGACGGTGGGGCTAATGTGGAGGAGGACACATTTGTCATGTGCCTTTCACTTCTTATAACGAAGAAAACAATGTTTGGGGGGGTTTTTTGCGAGTGAGATGGAGAAATGTGGCATGACAGTCATTTTTTGTTTTATAACAGATCTGCCTTGTTTTTGCCCCAGAACAGAAAAGGAGGGGAAACGGTAGTCCGATGCATCATTATTGTAAATATTTTTAATAATGCTTTCAAGCAAGCAGAGGCAGTGTTGCGGTTTTTTTGGTTTGCGATGGTGGTAGCTGGTGCACGGACGAGGTTTGGCAGTCGGGCTCTTCACTGGGCCCCCCCTCTCCATGAAGTGAATAACTGTATAACCTAGACGTACTTTTGCTTTCGCACATAAGCGAAAGTTGTTCTCGCACCGACCCGGGCTGATTGCATGGTGTCTGATCAGTGCCCAGATGAGGCCGATTCCTCCTGTTTCATACCGACTTTACTCAGCAAATCCCTGCCCCTGACTCATCTTCCCAGACGTGTTCCCTATGGATGAGGCTTTTTTAGCCTTATAAGTCATTGCCACTTAATAGGGATTAAAACATCGTGTTTGTTTTGAAGACGCCAGGAATCCCAAGAGATTTTACCATCGCCTACGGAGTTTTTTTGTATTTGTTTTTGCAATGTGCTCATATTAAAGAATTTTCATGACAGATATTAAAAGGATACGGAAAGGGTCAGGATGTGGTTTGTTTGGAGTGTTTTCGAAGAATGTTGTTTTTTTATTTCTTGGTTTAGCAATGCTCAACATCCAAACAAACAAACAAGCAGTAATTCACTGCGCTTGCAAGCTCTGTAATGTAACTAACGTAAATCCCAGGTGATTTTTTTTCCGCCAACGTACTAAAGCCAGCCCGACCAAACCAAACCGAGCCCTGTGCCTCAAACCTGGTGGGAGTGTCTGCTGTGCCGTGATGCCTGGAGACCGATGCACCGATGAGAGATGAGTCAGTGGCAGACAAGAGCTGTTTCCTGTTATTAGCACGAGCTTCAAGTGGGGCCGAGGATAACGGGATAACAAGTGGCTCTCCATGGGTGATGATTTTGTTGGTAAAGCATCCCATTAGCGAACTGTCAGTCCAGATCCTCTCCTCTGAATTAACTCCAGTAAGGTGTCATGCCGCGCTACACATGGTAGATACTGCAGATTTCATATCTGTTCGCTTTTCAACATTAACATAGAAAATCTGTTTGTTCTGTGTTTAGAGTTCAAAGCGATACCTTTGTAAATGTGCAATGCCTACCTCGTTGTACATTTATTTGCTGACCGAGCGCGTGGCTGTCTTGCCTTCCGTTTGGCTGCGCCAGTGTGCACGTGCAAGTGCAGTGTTATGAACTGCCGGGGCCCTGGTAACTGTATAGGCGTCATTGTCGGGGCGTAGCCATCGTTTGCGAGAATCGGGCTGGTTGCGTTTTCTACGTCGCGTGGTTCTGGAGACATTTGCAGTTGGTCAGGGACGTGGAGTTGGGGGTGATTGAACATCTCAGCCTTTTTGCACAAACGGTCAAAATTGGCTCCCTTTTCAAGTACTGAGTGCCCCTTCAGAATTATTGATGATCACCCAGTGGAATGTTGTTTTGATTTGACGAAGACCTCCTACAGAATACATCTGAGGAGCCCCCCCCCACCCCCCTGCTCGGTCTAGCACTTGCCCCTTGAAAAGTCTCTGCAGGTCCCTGCAATTCATGATGTAATAATTCTGCTACCCCGCAGTGAGAAGACTAGGAAATAGGAGCTGGTTCCCACACGATGACTGGAAACATCTCCAGATATCTTGGGTCTGTTCCTACTCGTGTTCACACTTGACTCCGCAGTTGTGACTGCATAGCAAAGACCTCCGGGTAAAGAAAACAAAGACCCAAGGGAGATTTTTTTTTTTTGAAAAGTATTGATTGGAATCAACCCACACTTGTGAATGTTACTCATTCTCCGCCAGAACTGACAAACACTGTGGCCTCAGGAAGTAGCAGCAGGTTGCTGAGAACGAACTCCGGCTGCCGTTTGTGCCGGAGCTTGGCACGTCCGTCCCCAGACGTGGCCCGGCGTGCTGTCATTCCTGCCCGGTTATGTAATGCGGCTCTGGGACAGCTGCATCCTCTTCTCACTGGAGAGAAGTCTGGTTTCCACGGCCAACAAAGACACGGCGTTTTCGCTGTTAGGTCCTGCCCCGTCACTGTCGTTTTTTTTCTCTCATCTCTTTTGCTCCGGGGCCCTTTGACATCTGATGCCGCCAAGCACATCAGGGTCTCGTAAATGTGCCGCCAGTGGAGAAGTCTGTGCCATATCAGTGTACACCCAACCAGTTCCCAGTGCTCTCTCTCACTGCTGTATACTCTTACAGTGCGCTGCTCTGTGCTCTTCCTCACTGCTGTATACTCTTACAGTGCGCTGCTCTGTGCTCTTCCTCACTGCTGTATACTCTTACAGTGCGCTGCTCTGTGCTCTTCCTCACTGCTGTATACTCTTACAGTGCGCTGCTCTGTGCTCTTCCTCACTGCTGTATACTCTTACAGTGTGCTGCTCTGTGCTCTTCCTCACTGCTGTAGACTCTTACAGTGCGCTGCTCTGTGCTCTTCCTCACTGCTGTATACTCTTACAGTGCGCTGCTCTGTGCTCTTCCTCACTGCTGTATACTCTTACAGTGCGCTGCTCTGTGCTCTCCCCTATTATGTCCTCTTCACTGTCACACTAATACTCTGATTTTGATTATGTGCACCTGAATGTCATTTGTAGCCTTTGCTGAAAGTTTTTTTTTTCTCTCCTCCCATTGTGATGCAATGCTTTCATTGAAAGGTCTTCCAGCTCTCACCTAGTGTAATTAACTGTCCCGTCTCACGCCCCATGCTTTCTGGGATGGGATCCAAGCTGACCGTGTCCCTGTACTGGATATGTTGCTATAGAAGAAGGTCGGACGGTTTATCAATGATGGTTTACAGCAAATTAGTCTAAGTCTGGTGACTTTTAAACTTTCTTTGCGTGGTTCCCCCATGCAGCTGTTTCATGAATGTCATTCCCACTCGCTCATGCTCTGCACTGAATCATTATTAATCAACGGCACAATCTCACGCTCAGAGGTGCCGAAATGGATTGTCATCTAGTGGCTTTGTTCCAAGTTTTGGAAGGTGCATGGACTCCTTCTGTTCCCGACCTTGGAAAGGCAGTAGGAGTTTTCCTAGTCACTATTCAGGAACACTCTCCATTCACACCAACACTCTCGGTGTTGGCGTGAGCTTTCATCGTGGATGCCTGAAGGGTGAGCTAATGTATGGGACTAAGAATTCCTGACTCATTATATAGCTTCTCAGTAGCAACTGGAAAACCGCCAGTTTTGTTAAAAAAAAAAAAAAAAACTACATATGAACGTTCCAGGGAGTGGTTGGTCAAGGTCAGTTATGCCTCTCATCTTCTTTAATCTCTAAACTGTATCCTTAGGCTGTATACCACATATTAATACTAATTTCATTTCCAAAGATGTTAGATTAAAACTGATCCTCCAGACCTGTGCAATGTTTTGAGGAAAATCATGAAAAAGATCAAAACATTTGAAATATACCTTTTGCTGGACACCTCCAGACTTTATTTGTACGTCATAAAATCACGTGGAAATCGTCATATGTTGGAGTTGAAGTCCTGGCTTGGCAGTTCTAGCTATGTGTTAATCGGCATTCATACTTCGACTGTGAATCATCAGAATTCGTCATGCTCTGTGGTCACCTGACGGCCAATCCCGGGTCGATCCCGTCATGGTCTTGTAGACCTCCATGAACATTATCCAGGGTAGGACCTAGAACAGCACCACTCCCGTTACAAAGGGAATCCTTAGCTGATGAACTGGCCCACTGCAGCTGCCGAAGATCAGATTACCTTTCACAATCGTTTGTAAAATAAGACTTAGCTACTGATAATAGGCGTCTGTCCTTGTCGACCAAATGAGTTTAATAATAAATAGTGACAAATGCCATTATTTCTGCTCATATGGTTTATATAACTTCTGATGGCAAGCAGGCCGCAGTGGGGCTGAGTTTTGTGGGCTAGAAGCATGGATGCAGAGATAGAGAGATGAGGCCACTCGCTCTCCAGACTTTCCTTGGTGTGGCTTCGAGCAGCCGTCTGTGAAATGCGAGATAGCAGGAGGTACGCGGTCACCTCTGCCTCCTCTCAGTGGGGCTGGGAACTCGTGTCATGAGAGAGGCTAATTATCACGTCTTTGTTCAGATTAGGGGCTCGACAATATTGGGTGTCTTTTGGTCTACGTGTGCCCCCTCCCTCGGGATTGAGGATCCGTGGCATAGCTGAGCCAAGTCTGGAAGGGTTTACACTGTGTAGTATTTGGCTTGGTCTTTTCCTTTTCATTGGTTGCGGAGTTGTGTACGTTGTCCATCAGTTCCGTACTATTGGCCACTATGTATCGATTAGAAACCTGCCTCTTGTATTTCATGTACTATTTCTGCAGTGTGGTTTTTTACTGACGATTGCACTGGAGCCGGTAATGTGCTCTATATACCTTTGGTTGACCTTTATTCACCTGGACAACGTGGGTTTCAAATGATCTGTTTCAAGCCAGTACGATAGAATTCAACTTCAAATTCTTCAGATGCTTAATACTGTTTGAGATGTTTGCAATTCCATCCATTCTTCTACCAACCAGTTGCCCAGTTCAGGGTGGCAGAGAGAAGCGTAGGGGACGCTCCTCCAAGATGGGTGTTCATGGCAGGGCAGACATCAAGGTCAATTTAAAGACACCAGTTCACCAGTTCACAGTGTATTGCGCGGAATGAGCACAATCACAGACTATTGTTAATTTAGAGACACTAGTCATGCAATGAAGTTTCGAATAAGACTTTTTAGAATTACTGCTGATGTCCCTTTGTGCCTATGGAAGGCGTAAAACATCTGATGGACGCGGTGATGAGGATGGAGAGGCTGAGAGCTGAGTTCGATTTCTGCCAGAGGGAGCACTCCTGATCTCCTAAGACAGGGGTGCTCAACTCCAGTCCTGGGGGGCCGGAGCCCTGTGTATCTTAGTTCTTTCCTTGTTCCACCATAAATGATTCAGCCCAAGATCTGTGTGGTAATTAGCACAAGGAGGTGTGTTAAATGAGGGGAAACCCAAAAAATATGCAGGGCTCCGGCCCCCCAGGACTGGAGTTGGGCACCCCTGTCCTAAGACGTGCTGTGATCTCTGTGATCAGCAGCTAATTGTCTCACATTGATTTGCACAACCACAACACTGATAAGATGAGATACGATGAACTTTATTGTTCCCAGGGGGGAAATTCTTGAATTGGCTAAAGTGATTTGCCAGCACACCATTTAGGAAAAATATCTTTCGCCCTCCCGAGTGCAGCCCCGTCTCAGAAAGGGCTCTTTTCACCATGCAGATACAGAAGGTCACCAGGACAGCTGAAGCATGAGAGCTGCTTAGTTTTCATATTTTATTCTTACCTTACAACCTCAACGCATATCAGCTTCTAAGGGACACATATCCGACTTCATGATGCTTATCAGTATTTCTTAAAAAAAAATATCTTTATATTTCTGTGCTGTCAAAGTGAATTCACAGTAAATTATCTTTTTAAAATGACAGTCACAGTTTCTGAATGTGTATTTCTAATTATTATATAGCTGAGCACATGCAGGCATTGCAATTAATAATCAATTTTTTATTTTAAATCAGTTTAAGAGCATACTTGGTGTTTTAAGACGGCTACAGCTTTACACAGTTTTCTATTACTGGTTTTGTATTTTAATTGCGTGCAAACGTCTTGTGACAAAACCACGATTTTCCTGCAGAGCAAAATCTGGGTTGAAAAATTTCGAAAACAGGATATGAAATCAGGAGTCAGCTGATTTGTTGTCGGCAGAAACATTTCATCACAGCAACAGCCACTTGGATCCACATGTCGCTGAAAATATTTCTTTTCGAGTAACGAAGGCATCACTTGAGTTTATGACCTTACTGTCTGAGAACATAAATATTTGCAGAACCAGAAGAGACGAAAAGAATTCTCAGAGAAGGCGATTCTTTTTCTTTTTCTCGAAATGAGACGTAAGAATGAAAAGATATGGGGGAAATGGCAGATGTCAGTCTGGTTAAGCCATCGCTCCACGTCACATGCCATCAGCATGCAAACACTGCGGCAGTTCATGTTAGAAATGGCAAATAAGGAGAACAAATGCGGGCATTAAGTTGAATTAATCTGTGTTTTGACACCAAACAGTGATGACTAGACTTCGCTGCCCTTAGCTTGGTGACTACTGATATATCATTGGCTGGCCTTAAGGAGATCAGACAATGCAAAACTCCCAGTGCTTTCTGAGAGAGAAAATAACATCGCATGGATGGCAGAAGTTCAACCAGAGGATGTCATGCATGAACGTTTGGGCACATTTTAACATGGTCAAACAAAGTCATTGATTGTACTGGGTTTTTCTAATGTTTATTCAGTATTTTCGGCTGACATCCATTGCCTCTGGGTGTTTAATCTTGCGCGTGGGTGTAGATTTTAAATTTTAATTAGCCCCATGTTCTTGTCTGGCTGTTTGGAAGTATTAGGAGAACTTTGCATGTGCAATTGAATAATTTTTTTCTTTCTTACATTCTTATGCATGGTTTTTTTTTCTTTCTGTCTCTAGCTGAGCCCAATTGTGTTGTTTCTGTTGACGTTTGTTCTTGCTGCCTGGCCTGTGTTGCCAGTCATTTATTATATGCATCGCCAACTGCCTCAAGAGGAGAGTCACATGCCAAACTACCCACAGATCAAATTCCATTTAATATAAATATGGCTTGAGAAGATGAGATTGATTCCGTTTTTTTACCGGTTCGGGACTTTTTGGTGCCAACTTCCGATGTGGCAACCACGGTTCTAGATGCCCTAATTTTATGTTCTTCATGTGTGGTAGAGGACCACAAACAATTCTGATGTGTTTGTACGTACTGGCAATAAAGTGAATTCTGCTTCTGCTTCTGATTATGCTGATGTTTTCAGGTTAAAGTGGAGATCAGGGTTCACAGAGTTCCTGTCCTGGGAGAGGGTTGGGTGTGTGACTTTGGGCGTTCTCGGTTGTGAGGTATGTCGATGTTCCAGGAAGTTCTCTTGCTCTGGCCCAGGAAGTGCACCATTCGCATGATCAAATCTAGTTTAATGAGTGCCCCCGAATATCGCCAGAGAGGCCATCAGGACCATTATCTCTGCTGCTTTCACCACATCAAGTAGAGGAGTATTGATCCTGTCGATGAGTTGGGCCAATGGAGAAGCTGCCAGTTTCAGACCATCTGATGCCCAGTCTGATCTCCAGAATGCTGCTGATCTCTTTCTGCTAAACATCAGATAATTTCCTCTGTTGACTTCAGAGGTAAAATTATAATCCCTTTAATTATGGCCAGCTAGAGAAGGGGTCCGTTTAGCACTAAGCTATCCAGTGCTACTGTAAAAAGTCCCAGATGTCAGGTAATTAGTTAAGTCACTTAAAGATATCTTGAAAATACAGCATCACCATATGCTTGAGACTTTGACAGTTGCTTGGATTGCGGTTAAACAAATACATATCACATGAGGTAGAGCCGTTCCAGTTATGCTGCATGTCATTTTCTCATCTAGCGGTGCGTTCCATCTTCAGTTGTGGTCTTCAAGATCCCAGTCTTGTTACTGTCCCATTTATTAAATTGGAATAATGGCACTGCATGATATCAGTGTATTTAATGTAACCCTCTTTAACTGTTTTTGAATGAATGAATCTGTCTCCTTTTACAGTATCTGGCCTGATTCAATATTCTCTTTGCCTCAGCGTGTTTTTTTTTTTTTCCTTCCCGCGTAATTAATGCCACCCCAGGTTCTGCGGTTCTTTCGAGACGCACTGCCTCGGAAAATAAAATCAGGCCCCACTTGCTTTCTGTAATTAACGGGCTTTTTATTCAGCTCCTTATCTACCAGACGACCCCATTCAAAGTCAGGACTCCGTAGCCTGCGATTATTGCGGTGAGCATGCCTCGTTCAGCTCCAGGCAGTTTGCGAGGAAACAGCCGTCTGCGTGAGAGTTCGCTTCCAAACCTGCCCCCTTTGCTAACCCCCCCCATCAGTCAGTGTGGGGATGGTTTATGGAGTTTCTACACAAGACATCAAGCCACTGAGCCCATTGTAGTCAGTGGCACCTTCATGTAGCTAGAGGTCAAAGGTCAACAGTTGGGTATATACGAAACAGAGGATGTGGCTCAGCTATTTAAATGGTGATTAATCGGGTACGAGGATACCGTGTCAGGTTCCTGCCCAGGGTCACGTCGTCTTGCAGTTGTGTGTCTCCATTTCTGATCTTTGTTTCCAGCTAAGCCTCAGGGTTTCAAGTGTGGTCTAGCTTGCACGTTCTGCAGCAGACAGCTCAGTTCAGGTGGAAGGACAGGGCAAGTGCACAAGAGTTACATCACTGGCATGGAACATCTGCCCCAGCATGCATGGGGCTTGTCTGGGAATGCTGGAGACACACTGGGGGACAGGCAGGTTGGTGGTGGTGAAACTGGTACATCGGAGGCCCCTGAATCAGGCAGAAGGCAAGTACAGTATATCCCCGTCTGCTGCAAAAACTCTGCAAAGGTGTGTGTGTGTGTGTGTGTGTGTGTGTGGTCCAGATATACATTAAATTGTGGGGACCAAATGTCCCCACAATGTAGTAAAAACCTGTTATTTTGATGATGTTGTGACCATTTCTTGGTCCCCACAAGTGGAAATTCAATTTTATAAAATCTGTGACTGCAGTCAAGAAACTAAAAATGCCAAATGTCTTGTATTTTGTTTGGTTGCTTATGGTTAAGGTTAGGGCTGGGTAGCGGTTAAGGTCGTCATTGTTGGAGTTAGAGTTTTCCCCCATGGAAATGAATGGCGAGCCCCCACAAAGATATAATTACAAAGCTGTCTGTGTGTGTCTGTTTGTCTGTACGCGTGTGCAAAGTAAAAAAATAAAATAAAAGAAGCGAAACTCTTGCAAGGTCTTGCAACGACTCAAAATCAGCTTTAAGAGAAATCTGAGCCCCGAGACGCGGCAGTCTGAGCAATAGGAAAAAAACTTCGAAAATACACCTTTAGCTACAAAGATGAGCAGCAGTAAGTCGCAGTCTAAACACGACGCTCACGCAGGAAAGAGCCCGGTCCCACCCACTCCGCGTTTTTGCTGCCTTTTCTAAAAAGAAGCACGTTTGAGCTAAAACATATTTTCAACATTGCCTCTACCGTCTAAATGTGTCTTTAGTTTGTCTTTTATTTTACGGTGTCGTTGGTTGGCCATCTACTCTCGACTCCAGAAATGCAGGATCCGTTGTGTATGTATTGCAGCCACCCAACCTTGCAAAAGAAGGTTTTGGCCTATTAATGCCATGAAAAGTGTTGCTTCCTGTAACAACTGAGATCACTATGACACTCCCCTGTGGAGATACTAAAAATGCTTACAAGTCCGGCACAGGGTAACCTTATTCTTAATGTATACACTGTTCTCTCCCTCCCTCTTGCCCGCTCCACCTCTGTTCCAGAAAGTTACAGTCCCCTTCAGTTTTGTCCTTGACCACAACCACTGTGCCATTCATCATGAGGTTCTCCTCCATTTAGACCCATACCTCCTTCCAGCGTCAATGCTAGAATTTCTCTCCGGGATCAATAAAGTCTATTTTAATTCTAATCCTAATTCTAGCACATGGCTCCAGCTTTTGCGCATAGCTACCGTGACTGAACACACTTGTCGCCTGTGCAGTAGCCATCAGCTAATGAAATTGGGAAGGTAAATAGTTGGATTATGTGTTGTTGGGAGTTGGGTTGAGTTCTTTGGGAATCACGGTGGTGCAGTGGATAGCACAGTTGCCTCTCACTCCAAGGTGAAATCTGACTCCGCTCTGCCATGTCGTTTGGGTATCGTCCAGCTGCTCTGGATTTCTCCTGCAGTCCAAAGACACACACAGTTAGTGTCTATACATTGCCCTTGGTGTGTCAGTGTGCTTATGTTGCCTGCAGTCGACCAGTACTCCATCCAGGGTGATCCCCGCCTTGGCTCAGGTGGTGCTTGTACAAAGCTCCAGTCCTCCTATGTCCTCATACTCGTTAGGCAGTCTGAGCACAAGTGGATTCTTCGAACTTTTGGGTCAAGCGATAAATTCACCAGTCCTCTGACCGTAGGGGAGAGTTGGCCCGGGTTTGCAGTCCATCATCGGCACAGGGCTCACGTGGGAAGTGGCAACTTAGACACAATCCGCATTTGGACTGCGGGAGGAAAAGATACATCAACTGTTAAATGGTTGCATTACTGTTCAAATACTTGAATGAGTCAGCCGGTGTTGCTTTATTCACTGTAGGTTAGTTTAGAAGCTTTTATACCATGTGAATGTAAGGTGACTGTCTCATTCTATGTAATGGTATGAATCAGGGGTAGACGCCAGTGTTGAACTATCAGAGACGTTCTTGGGCTTCCGGTAGGAATCTTTTGTTTACGCAGTGACGCACCCAGTAATGTGTTAAGTACAGTACCAGTTGTCTGTTTGAGAATAAGGGAAACTTCACCCACAAACAGGGTTCTGGCACGTTCTTGTGTGATGTTCTCAGCCAGAGTATCTGCGCCTGTGAAAAATGCTTATTTCAGTGGGAGTTGTTTGGTTGCATTGTTCCCTGGACTGGATGTGGGGCCTGGTTTGTATGGACGGCAGGTCTGTTGCTGTGAGCTCGTGGTGTGGGGTTGAGCACCCGCAATGGCCTGAGTGCCCCAGGAAAAATGTTCGGCGTAGCAGGAGTATCAGATGGGGCGGCACGGCAGACTCTGCAGGTAACGCTCATACCTCATACCTCCGGGGTTGTGAATCAACACCTCGCTCTGCACGCGTGTCGTGTTTGTGTGTTCTCCCTGTGTTTGTTCGGGTTTCCCGCAAGTTCTCCGTTTTCCTCCCACAATCCAAAGGTGTTGTGATTGTGCGAGACTGTCTGTCCCGGGGATGGACTGGCATCCCATCTAAGGCGTTCCCTGCCTGGGTTGCTGTGTTTCCTGGAACGTGTTTCAGGTTCCCCAATGATACGCTTTGGATAAACAGATTTCGAAAACGGAAGGATGGGATAATATGAAATCTATTTGTCTTTTGAGTCACTGAAAAGTGTAGAGTTCTGACAGATTTGTGACAGATTTTTTTCTTTTATTCGGAACGGATCACCTTTGCTGTTATTTAACTGCCTCATTGAGCCGAAGCTTCACTGGTGACCCTCACCACTCACACTTTCTCCTCCGGGAGCTCAGAACGTGGTTCCTCTCCTGCACTTGCTCCCCCAGTGCCCTTGAGACTCAGGCCGCAAAGTCGTCAAAAGGGATTCCTGCGTTCCTGGAACTGCGCCCTCTCACGTTCCCTGCAGAGATATCCGTCCGGCCTCTCGCTGTGTCTTGGGAACATTGTGTCGGGGATACATTCTGGCCACGTGTGCAGGGGTATAGCAGCCATGTATGATGACATCTCTCATAGGTTGCTTAAAACGCAACTGGATAAAAAAACTGAATCAGAAACACAAGCTGTCTGATAGAGAAAGAAGCAAATATCGATACACCTATGAAATGTTCTTAGATTGTGCTCCAGATGAACTGTAGCCTCAGGGAAACTCCCAAAAAATGCCCTCCAGCATCAGTGAGAAAAGAGTCCAAGTCTTTTCCCAGCCATACTCTGCTGGTCAATCAATGTCCTTGCTAATGCCTTTGAGGTGCTGCGACACCATCAGGATGGGGGGGGGGGCGATATTGGCAGAGTGATGCCGGTGTGACTGCTTCTCTTGGTCGGTAATTACTCCAGCGAATCAGCAGGGGGATTCCGGACGAGCCGCGGTAAATCACGGGAGGAACAGAGAAGAAGGCATAAATACCAGACGACTTCCTCTAATTCTGACTCGTTAATTAAGGTTAGAGTACGTCACGCCGACAGCATCGTAGCGGCACGCGGAGCACGCAAACCGACACGTCAACACCACTTAATAACGCGAACCGTCCTGCCCTCGTTCATCCAGTCAGCCCGATATTCAGACCGGTGTCAGGTTTGTCCGTCATTCGAGACTTCGCTTCTGAATTTTCTAGTCTGGCGCTCCTCTCCACGACAAGGCCGGTGACTGGCACGCCGTTAGGCAAGTGGCTAAATTTTTATCGAGGTTGCGGAGTCACACTGCCTTGGAGTGCGACACACTCCATCAGGGCGGTGAACGCTTTTAAAGTCCTTTTCTCGCTCTCAGCCCCCCCTCCCCGCCGCACCGCTTCTATTTCGACACCCACGCACTAACGGGACACGGCGTTACATAAAGCGCCGCCTGAATTGTCAAGTGCGCTGCCTCTCCTCTCGGCGCCAGCAAACGGGGCCGATAATCATGGGAAAAAGAGGAGCCAGCTTATCTAGTTCGCCTGATTCCGTCACCACAGCTGCAGCCTTTAAGATTTTCCTATGTATTGACGGGTGGTTCGCCGATCGCCTGTGCTGCGATCGTCTCGTGCGGACAGACTCCGGGGGGCGGTGTCGTCTGGGGTCTGACTAGCAGAATAAATCGACACTGGTGGGGGGTGCAAGTTCAGTCTCCGCTGTGAAGTGTCGCTGGGCTGCTCCTTCACAGACACCCTGCGGGGACCGAGCGGGAGAGACGGGTTGTAGAGGCTCGTATGCGTGAACCTTAACACGTGGGATTATATACAGTATATAATGGTGAGGGACTAACCGCCGGCAGCGGTGCCCGGTATTCCGCAGGGCCGCAGGACGCTGGCACTTTTGCTGAGGGGTTGATTAATTTCCAAAAATAAACGGTATATTTTCAATCTTTCGCAACCCCTCACGCTAGCATGTCTGAAACTATTTAATTCATGACATTGCTAATCAATTTGCCGGCCGACCTACTCCCCCCCCCCCCCCCCCCGCTACACACACACACACACACACACACACACCGTTTTAACGGTACATGATGCGTTACATCAAAAGGTTTTATGACTGCGAAGGTTTTATTTTTATCTATCTAATTTCCGTGTCCGCCTAAGGGACCCCCCCCCCACCCCCGAAAAGTTGCATCGCAGGGCACAGAGTTACACACAAACACTAAGCACAATTTACAAATGCCAGTACACCAATTACGTTTCCAAGGTTGGCTTCACATCACTCAACACTAAGGACTGAGTACCAGCAATAAATAATCTTAAAAATCGGCAATAAATGAAATCCGTCTTTTAATTTAATTTAATTTCCTTTCAGTGTTACGGTGATTTTGCGGACATTCGTTGGTCAAGTGTGATGGGGATTGTCTGTATCATCTCGCCGGGGGGGGGCGATGGGGGGTGAATTAAGGTCTTGGTGGCAGAAATATGAGAGGAGCAGGCTGACATTGTTCGCTCGGTGAGCCAGCAGAATAAAGAATGAGCTGATCATAGGATAAGCTGATGTTGGAATTACCTTACAGGTTAGATTAATGAGGGTTTTCATTCTCAAATGTGATTGGAATTAAAGGTCAAGAAAGAATTTGAAAACCTCCCTTAATTAAGGACATGTATTATTTTTTGACTTGACGGAAGGTTTTGGTGTTTTCTTAATTGCAAACCGAAATTAAAATGATCAATTTCCCCAAGTTGTTGTTATGAAAGAACAATGCTGGTGTTTTACATATTTATTATTGTAAAATGAGATTGTTGACTCTCTTGAGGGAGGGTCAGGTGACTGGGTCATTCGTATCGGTTCATTACACTCCCCCCCCCCCCCCCGTCTCTAACGCACAAAAAATGGGGGTGTTCTGTGCTTTCCCCTGTCCTCTGATCTGGTGCCTCTCCTGACTTGCATCATTATTTGTTCTGCTGTACCTGTTTTTTTTCCCTATGTCATTTTTTTTGTGTATTTCCTCTTTCTGTGCCCCCCCCCCATCCCATCCCTGAGGCCTTTCTGTTACATGCTTCGTCCCCGGTTCTCATGACCGTCACCACTTGAGAGATTCACGCAGTTAGGTGAAAAATGCATTTCAAAATATAAACATTAAGAAAAAAATCCCAGTTAGCTGATTGAAAATCTTCTTCGGGGTCAGAATGTCACAAGAACATTAAATAATCCTTAGTCACCCCTCATTGCTCATATTAGATTAGATTTATTAAAGCACAGTAAATATTTATAAATAATCATACGCTATGTTTGTTTTGTAAGGAATTATTTTAGATTCCCAGGACAGTAGGGATGTAAATGCTCTCTTTCTCGGTTTTTTTTTTTTTTTTTTTTTCTTTCCTCTGGGGCCCCTGATTTCAGGTGTATTAGACTTTCGTATTTCTGTTAGAAGAAGCCAGCCTGTTTGGTAGTAGAAGGAGGCCCTTTGGTTTTCCTGCTGCTCACCCTGGTCAGGATAGAGAGGAGCCCTGGAGCCTGTCGCAGGCCAGACAGGGCAGGTGTACACAGGTAATATCCAAACTGCAACCACAGCGCAGATTTCATTACCCAGTCACGGAGATATGAGGCAACAGTGCCAGCCTGATGTGCCAGTGTGGCACCCAGTAAAGAAAAACCACTGCACATGTTGGAAGTTGGATTTGTTCTTATTTTATTTCATTTTATTTTATTTTATTTTTAATTCTTCCACCCTCCCTCCTCCACCTCCTACGCATCCTTTTCCTCCTCCGGCAAAGACGTTTGATATGCATGTGTTGAATACTCAACAGGCCCCTAGGCCGGCCCACCCACTCAACGCACAAGCTCCTCTGTCTTCTCTTCAGTAAACCCCCCCCCCCCCCCCCGCCAAATATCTTCCAGTCTTATCCTGGGAGAGAAATGAAGGCCCTCAGGATATGGGGCCTGATCCAGTGGTCTCTGCCCGTAATAGTAACATCTGCACGTAATTGCCATAGTAGCATTGTAGATCTTTAACAAAGAGGGATTCTCAGCGAGTCGTAACATAAAATAGATTAGTAGATGATTATTATTGTATTATCTATTTTAATATAGTTTGTGTTCTACCTTCTTAGGTAATAACACCCTTTAATGTTTAAAAGTTGCAACTATATCTAATCAATGCTGATGAACTGCAAACCCACCGATCGTATTTGACCCAAAAATTTATGTTAATTAATTCCTTATGGACCTCTCTCATTTTTGCCTAGAAAAACACATACTCAACCTTTTGCTCTGGGGTGGGGGGGGGGGGGAGGGGATGTTGCTGTGAGAAGTAGGACAGAAGAGGACCTGAAACACAGCATGCTGCAGCACAAAAAAACTGTTTGTTATTCTCCCACTTTCAGCACCCCCCTATTCTTGGATGCATTTCATTCAGACATCAGAAGGTCCAGAAGGCCTTTCATCCTGATGGATGGATGGATGGATGGGGAGAGAGAGAGAGAGAGAGAGAGAAAAGAACTGATTTAGTCTAACTCTGCTGGCTTATTTTCAAGGGCATAGGAGAGACTTTGCAAAGTGCAAAGTTATATATTTTTTTTTGGGGGGGGGGGGGCAGGGAATCAACACAAATTAAACATATATTTACATTTACATTTTTCCCTACCCCCCTCTGGTTCCTAAGCCCCTTATATTGGTAAAAATGTTTTGTTCATCCTGAATGTTTTTCTTAATTATGAAAGCAAAATTTCATTGTGATGCTATTGAGAAAAATTGCCTCGTTAATTATAGCGATAATTGTAATGACTCCGCACACTGCAAGATATGTCATAACAGAATGTCAGAAGGCCTCTTGACGAGAAGAGCGTAATTTGCGATTTTATTTTGCTGGGGATCAAGTGTGATTGATATGGCAAGAAAATATGAAAACCTACTTCACTACACCCACAAGAGCTGAAGGGGAACCGACGGGGAGAACAAAAAGTGGGGGCTATTTATAGACAGGTGGGGGCTTTGCGGATGTGGGTGCAGTGTGTCAGAGAGAGTTGCATGATTCACTGTGCCCTCAGTTTTGCAAAAAATTTGATTGGGGGAAATGAAATAGCAGTTTGGCTTGCAGAGACAGTTTCAATGCAGTTTATCTGCAGGTCCTGAGCAGTAAGGGTTAGGAAGCAGAAGTACATTCCATCGTGGGATGCTATCAGCGGCAGAGAGTGACGCTGACCTTTTGTTGGGGGGGCATGACATTATGTTTTAGCTGTTGAGGTTTAAGACTAAAATGCTTGGACCCCTAGCTTCTCTCTAAACTGTGTGTGTGTGTGTGTGTGTGTGTGTGTGTGAGAGAGAGAGAGTCTCAAAGGAGAGCAAGATGGGATATGTGGAAAAAATTGCATCCCAATTACCTGTAGCTGTGCACGGGGCAAATAATGGATTGTTTCATTTTAAGAATTACATCAACCCTTTGGTTGCCAAAAATTGTGATGGAGAAAAACATAAAATAAACGCATTCCAAGAATCAGCTTATCGTCAATCCGGGCGCCCGCATTCCGGACGTCTTAACCCTGTCCTCAGGTCACCAGTCGGGGAAGTTCTTCGGACAGGCTGATGACATCCAGCTGGCTATTTGGTCATATTTAGTTTTACCCAAGTTGAGGGTCTCAGCGAAATGAGCCGTCCGGCTCGCATGGCCGTCCTTGACCCAACCTTGACCCCCCCCCCCCCCTCGTGCCTCCTCAGCCCCCGAGGCTGTGACACCCTCTTGCAGGAATCATTTCTCCTTTCCCCTCCAAATCTTTTTCTTTTTTTTTTTGTTTAATTTTCTGCGGTCAGCTGCACACAGACATAGAAAAAGGGTTAGGGACCGAGGGGTTAGAAATGAAGTGTGAAAGCGACAAAAGATCTGTGCCGAGGTGGGGGCCGGGTGGGAGTGGTTCCCCCGGAGAGTCACCACTGAGATTTTGACTGAGATGGGGTGCCTGGTTTGGTGCCGTCACAGGCTCAGTGGGGGGGGGGGGGGGTTTGTTAGCAGTTCTCTGCCCCAGACCACAGATAAGCCTGAGATATTCAGATATTTATTTTATATTGACTGTATGCTCAGTACATGCATTTCGAGCCCCATGTTTTATATGGCGAGCCTTGGCCGGTGGCAGCATTTCATTACCGTGATAATGGAACCTGGCCCCGGCGTTCGGGCTGCTTTCCTTCAGCCTCTTTCGTACGTCCATCTGGCCCGGCCTCCCGAACCATATGCTCACGCCACATTCCCCGTGTCCGACGGCGAGCGCTCCTTACGGTCCAGCGATGCAGCTGGATGTCCGCATGCGTGTCAGGCGGCAAACGCCATTTTTAATGCACCGTTTAATGCGCTAACATTAGCATGATGGCTTTATGTAACAACGGAGAAGGACTCTGCAGTCCGACACCTCTCCAGTCATCACCCCGCCAGCGTCCAGTCAGCATGCCCCTCCCTCACATTCCCTCCTTTTGTACGCCATGTACTCTCTCCCCTTACCGCATCAGATTAGTTCTTTTAGGCCACCCACAGGCCTCCACAACTACCTAGGTGACAGTACTGGTTGAGGCCTTATTAAACCCCCACCCTGGAGAGCAGCCCCTCCACGAGACAGATCACGTCGGTGCCACGCAGAGCTAGCCGGCCACCCCGAGTCCAGGCGCGAGCGTGTGTCATTCCGGGCGCCTCATGATGCCGCACATCTGTCACGGCACATGTGTCACAGAGCCAAGCTCTGTGGTAGGGGAGGTGTGATGGAACCAACGCAGCCATGATGGACACGAGACTGTCTTCTGGAGCTACGGGGGATGCGCTGGCCAAGGTTACACTGGTCTCCAACGTGGAAGGACTGAACCGCACGCAGCAGCAAGAAAAACGACCATCACTAGCATCACCTTTAGCATGCAAAGAGTCATGTGAAATTTTTAGACATTGAGAGATTCATCCATCCATCTCATAACAGCTTGTGCAGATCAAGGTCGTGACCTCTATATATATTTAAATAGCGTAAAATGTTTTGTATTTTTAATTTCTGGATTGCTTATTTGTTTAAGTTTGTGTCTCAATTTTTGGTTATTCACTATCTTTTAGTACAGAGTCGCAAATCTATGTCACCCAAATTTGCGTGGCATATTCTCTAGTGCCTCGGGAAATCGAGAAAATAACAAATAAATAATGAGATTCATCCTGATGTACACATACATGTGAAGTACACTGTAATATGAATCTTCAAATGTAGCACAAGTATTGCAGGTATTATTTGCTTTCTTTACTTTCTTTCTTGGAGGTAAAGCTATACAGCGTACGCTCTATGATCCAAAGCAGCCATCATCTGGTGTCGTTAATATTAATCGGTCCTCCGTGCTCCTGCCCCCGAACACTTAACGTCAGATTCTCCGTTTGGCACAGCTGTGAATATCTGTAAACCGTCTCGCTCTGTCGGCTTTTCTCGTTGCTTAGCGATCAAACGTTGAACGGCGTGGTGGATTTCGGGGTTTGGCATCCAGCTGCTCTCTCATCAGTTTCTTTGGTCGGTTTTTCCAGTTGTCGCAGGTGCAAAAGTTTTATCAAAGTGTCTGTTCACAACAACCAGCGTGTGTGTGTGTGTGTGTGTGTGTGTGTGTTTTATGTCACTGCCACAATGTTATCTGTGAAAAGGAGATTATAGGTTAAGAGAAATTATTTTATTTGATTGGCTGCCTACTGGTTGATCTAAATTGCAGCATCTTGTAGCTCTGGACTTCCTACCTCTTGTCGCGTCCTGCAAAATAATCTGCCTTCCGTGTTTCTGAGTTCCTCTTATACCGGAAGCTGTGTTTACATCAGTGGACAGTGAATGAGATTTGGTTCAGATTCCCACTCTCCCTGACGAGGTTCATAGCTGTTTTCATCCTAGAGGTGGTGCGTTTCATTTATCTGCCAATCTGCTTAATTACTCATTTGCCATAAGGTAGACAAAAGCAGTTCTAGGCACTTAGGGTTGTGTTATCTATATCTTAAAGGAAAAGTTGCTTAAAGTGAAATTGTTATACCTTTCAGGCCACATTTGTAGTACATCGGCTGTAGTACATTTTACGTGAGAGCAGTAAATGTATTACCCGCCCAGGTTTTCATATTTTCGTCTTTGAGAACCTAATCACAGGCCTAATACTCACTCATCCACCCATTTTCTGTACCCACTTGTCCTATTCAGGATCGCGGGGGGTGCGGAGCCTCACCTGGAGGCTACAGGCACAAGGCAGGTAACAACCCAGGACAGGGCACCAACCTATCACAGGGCACATTCACTCGCACATCATTCACTCGCACACCATTCACTCACCCATGCACACCTAAGAGCAATTTGGTAACTCCAGTAAACCTCAGCATGTTTTTAGACTGGTGGGGGGGGGGGGGAACCAAAGTACCCGGAAGAAAGCACATGATGACACGGGCAGAACATGCAAACTCCCAGAGGTGTGTGGCAGCAGTGCCAAGCACAGTGCCACCGTGGCACCCACACTCACTCATCTTTTGGTTAAATTACCACGCATGCCTGTCCCAAAATGCACTGTTGACTGGAAGACAAAAAGCACAATGGCTGCCGTATATGTGCACTTCCTGACTTCTTTAGTACATACTTGGCAGATTGGTAAGTAGTATACGCTCAAGGCCGAAGCTGTGTAGTATGTAATTTCAGACAGAGCTATAGCTGACATCACCGCCTTAGTGAGTCACGAATGAGACCTGGTCATACATTAACTTATTACTACCAGGTTAGAATAGTTTACTGAATTAATTTATATATAGCAACTCATCTACAATCTAGCAGTTGGGGGGGGGGGGGGGGGAACGGTCTTAAGTATCGTACAGGAAGTCCCTGCCCATGAGCAGTTGAGCAGCCTTCTGCGAATTACAGTATAGATAACAGATTGCGTTTCCCGTTTCTTTCATGTGATCCGATAGGGTGAGCTCGGGTGACACCTGTGTTTTGACTCAGTAACGGCCAATGGGCGTTACTGTGACATCGAACCTTCGTTTAAGCTACAGGTCACGGTGAAGACAAACATGCAAATGAAAATGTACTGCAAAATTAGTAACAAGCAATAGACTGGTGCCCCATTCTTGGTTTTTCCCTGCCTTGTTTCCCGGAGCTTCCAGGATAGGCTCTGGGGCCCCAGCGACCCTGAATAGGAGAAGTGGGTACAGAAAGTGGATGGATGGATAATTAGTATAAAGCATTTTGAGTTTATAATAATGTTATTCTTTTTGTAGTTTATATAACATTCCTTTGACTGACTTAAGTAGTGCAATTGGTAATGGTAGATCATTTTAATATCAAATAAATTCAAAAGAGAAATGAAGTGAAATGTCGAGCTCTGCTCTATGCGAGATACAGATTGTCTGTTACTGATACCATCCAGCAAATCCTGTCACTTTCAGATATTCTCAGCTTGCCAAGAGTTACACTAATTAATAATGAGTGGCAGTCCATGAATTGGGGTAATGATAAAAATAATTCAGACCACTGACGTACTGCTTAATTTTGGGGTTTTTGGCTTAATTTCGTGTCCTCGTGCTTCACAACTTCTGGATTTTTATCCATTTTAGCTGCTATTTCGGGAGATGGGCATCTTTACCGGTTATGCAGAAGTTGGGGGTTACTTGCTTCGGAGTACGCGAGAGTAGCGGCAGGGTGCGAGGAGCCACCAGAAGCGGCCGATTTGTAAAGGAAACGACTTTGGAAATGCTTTTGGGAACTAGATTGATCTCCGACTCATGTCCAGGAGATAATTGTCCCTGGATTAACAGCCACGCAGAGAATGAAACGTGGGGGTCACTGCCTTCATAACCATTCCAATCTAATCCATGGAGCATTATGCAGTAAATTTGAATCAGTGACAAGCCTTATATATATACCCTATTCATGATTTTTCACAGCCACTGAATTTCAATGCTTATTGTGTATTAATTCATCTCACAAAAGGCGACGAGATAAATTAGCTTATAATCATTGGCTGTATTGTTCGCATGTGTGGAGCTGGTGGTTTTCTATTTGGGCGAGTAGGAAAAGTTATAGTTCAGTAGAATTGACTTCCCTCTATTCTACTCGTTTCCGTAATTAGGCCTCATTGTATATGTTTTAGCTTGTTAAATGCTCTTCTGGAAATAATGTCCTTATTACCGGGGGATGGAAGAGTTGATAAGCATTTGATTGTACGCGTTTTCACACAAACACACACCTCCGGCTGGTTTGCTTTGAAATTTCCAACAGATTTACACTGGCTCGTGTTCAGCTGGAAGTGACGAAAAAGGTCGTTCATTCATCGTGATCAGTGGCAAGGCCGTCTCTGTACAGCACACTCGCAGCTTTCAGAAGCGTTCTTTACTGTAACTTAAAAAAGCAATAAAAATTGCAATTGTGGGATTTATTGCCAGAGTTTCAGTCGCCTGTATTCAGCCTATGTGATCGGAATTGGCAATAGGGCCGATAGTAATAGGGGTGAGGTCCCAGTACAGAACAGATGCTCATTTGTTTAAAAATGCAGGGCATTCTTCAGCAGGGATATGGGGGTCGACGTGAGGGCAGTACCAGGAACTCACCGGTTCCTTACCCTAAGGGAGGGAAGGAAACTGCAAAGTGAGATATTGTTTCGTTAGACAATCGTTGGCTATGTGTTTCCACAGAAAAGTCACCTCACATGGTGAGCATACTGTTAGCCAGCTGGGCGGTAGGATGGATACAGCTTGGGGGATGGATGGGGAGTTCTATGACCTATGACTGCCTTTCTGTGTCCGCCATGTTTATTTCCCAGCCACGGAATTCTCAATCCATAACTGCCTGACTGTGGAAATTATGTGGTTGTCGATTTTGCTTTCAGATGAAGATGGAAGTATGTAAACACTGAGGAGTATATCATCTGTATTTTAATCACGCCTGGCTTTTTATATGTCATAGTGATTTGTAAGTCTTGGCTGTGAGGTAGAACATGAGCAACTGTGATTCTTAAGCCTTGGTACAGGGATCCACTTTTTCCCCATTTGTATTTAGAGAACAGAGGATGAATTATGAAGACCTGGTTCAGCTCGTGGGGAATACCTTGTTTCCCCTTGCTGATAGGATAATGGCAAGACAGCTCTGTTAATGGTGAAATAGTTAATCACAGGAGACAAATCTAGAAAAAGGCAGCTGTCAGGAACAGAAACAGCAGCAGGCCACACCATTCATTCGCTAAATCACGAAAAAATGCTGTTGTCTTCAGGTCTAATGGCAGAGAGTAAAAATGATTCTTTTATTGGGACTGTTACAGTCATGCCAGATCAGCTAGTATTTGAGTGCATTTCTTCACTAAATTAAACTTTGTTAATACTGCAAATAATGGGCATTCTGGGAAGTCACACTGAGTTACTGGAAATGATAAAGCGTGCTTTTTTTAGCTGATTGGAGATCAAAGGATGAATCACTTAGTTTCTGGGAATGCAGCTTTTTACAGGAGGTCTAATGTCATAATCAGAGATACATTAAAAGGAAAGGTCTGCATGTAATGTGATGAAGTCACCCATCCTTGTCAGGACCCTGTGTTCTGTCTCCTGTCCACTTGGATCCAGTGACGGTGTCCAAGCTGTGAAGTCCTAATTAAGCCCTCCTGCTCTCGAGATCTCTCTGACAGACCGCACCTCCTGGCACCTGTCCATCCGTGTGCAGACGGTTGCATCAATCCCAGAATGCCTCCCTCTGTTGTACCTTTCAAGAAGGGCATTTAACCTGAATTTCCTCCCTCGGTAAAATACGCAAGTATACAAACAAATCGAATATTACAAATCGGCCTGTTGGCTGTGTCACTTCAGATGAAGTTATTGCTAACAACTGTTATAATAATTTTGCAAAAAATAAGCCTTGGGATTTTTGATTACATATTTAGCAGGTGCTGACTAAGTAGTACTGAGTGCTGATATTGGGATATTTCACCTTTGGAGCTGCGTACTTTAGCACGCTTTACCTGCAGTGTAGAATGTGCTAGAATGTTTGCCGCGGTGCGTTCGTTTTATCGCACAAGGGAAGAAAGGCAGGGTGGTCGGCGGAATCCGGGATGAATAATGGATACAGACTGACCCTATTGGGTGAGACACTCAACGGTGACAAGTGCCACCGCAGTCTGGCTCAGCTGTAGCACCTCTGAAGTGCAGAAATTCATAGGCTAGCAAGTTAGAACAGCTCACGTGCAGAGACGGCGCAGACAGAACGGCAAAGGTCAGCCTGCTCCGCCACACAGTCAGACAGCAGCTGAGCAAGGCCATCAAGCAGCATGCGCTCTGTGGGGGGGGAGCGGCCACTGACAGCCAAAACAGCCACGCTATTGGCTGACTTCTTCCCATTCGCGGCCACTGCAGGGAAACAGATGGGACCAACCTTTAAAAATTGTAATGATAGAAATAATAATAATAATAAGGTCACAAGACCGGGGCTTGAGAAAAAGAACTCGGGCAACATTAGGCGTCATAAGTGGGGAAAATCACAGAAGTGTGAAAATCGTGAAATCGTGAACGGTTCCTCTCCAAGTGCCAGCAAAACGAACGTTATAATTTGTCACATTCATCCAGATCTACACTTGCACCTCCAGTCAGGTTAATGTTTTTGCATTTAGTCTTGTTTTGATAAATTCATGGTCACCTTTATACAGTTTAATACGGCATTCTTATGGATGGCTAAGGGACACCGCGGGATTTACCAATGAGGATGAGTTGTTTATGTAGTCAAAGAGCCATTATGTTTGTTACTGCATCCTTTCAAGCTCATCCAAAGGCGACTGCTAAACGCAGCCAAGTGACTAACTCAGTCAAGCCCCCTGGCCTACAGGAAATGGTTCGTGGGAACAGGCCCTGGCAGCTGGAGGTGGTCCAGGCTAAAGCCCTCCTCGTTCCTACATCTGCCTCTCTTCCCTTTCACCGCATGGACCTCTCCGTATCAGCATTCTCATCGGAAGGTCGCGGTCTGAACACTTTAAGAGCCATGCATTCACATTAGCAGGTATACCCTGAGCCTAGACTTTTTGAAGCTTTGGGTTCTGGTCCAAACAAATGGGACTGACCTACTTTGAAGGCGTAATTAACGCCTGAGTTTTATTTTAATTTTGTTTCTGAATTTTATCTTGAGGCCATCCGCTTTTCTGGTGTCCCTTGTCAGTGATTCAACAGGCACGCATTAAGAAGTTCAGGATAAAAGCCAACCAGGGATATATCTCAGGGCTATGCTTTTTTGAAGACTGTTTACCTATGAAGAGTGCTTGTTTACCAGCTCAGACGCTTCCTGAAGTGGTCTATGGGAAGCTGTTGGGGCCAGGCCTTGCATGCTACTAACATCCTAACTAGATCCTACTTCAAATCTTACTATTAACTAAGAATTCCATCCATCCAATGAATTCCCCCTGCTACAATCAGCACTATTCGGATGATTTTCTGATTGTTGGTTCTGCACAATGCTTTTGTTTTGTCACACTGTATCCCAGCCAGTTCAATTCAATTCAATTTATTTTTATATAGCACTTTTCACAACAGAGTCGTCCCAAAGTGCTTTACAGGGTTGTGTTGTGATACATACAACAGAAGTAGAGGGAGATACGGAATAGGGAAAAAAAGGAAAGAAAGAAATTGAATAAAGAAAGGCAGAAGACAACAGAGGAGAGGAACCAAAAACTCCCAAGTAGGGAGAAAAAAAATCTCTGGGGGTCCAAGGTCAACTGGCTGCCCCCCCGGGCAGACTAACATCACTGGAAGCAGAAAAGAGTGGACATGCTTGCTAAAAGGGAGGTATATGCTGGGATTAAGAATGAAGACAAAGTCCATCAATGACCCCGTTATCCATGTTGGCCTCTGAGGGGTGGCCAAGGTCTTTTCTCCACGTTGGGCTGTGTCGGGTGGCGCTGAAGGCTGCACCCATGATGATACAGTTCATATGACCCATTTGTGATGTCACCGCTCCCGGGGACTGACCCAGGACTCCAGCTCAGATGGTGCCCGGGGTCACCACCCGGACATGTGGGAAGGCAGAGAATATGGATGGTCAGAACATGCGTTGACACATAAACGGACAAGTATAGTAGATAAAAATGACATGTACAGCAGCACCAGCAGCCATAGTTAGGAGGGGCATTTAACTGACTGTACAATAGACCGATTAACCCGTGCAATAATTATTTATTAGTACCATCATCCCATCACTATTTATTACTTCCCCCTATACTTTCATCTGTAACTGTAATGTTTGTGTATGTGTAACTGTATGTTGTTTGTATGTTTTATGGTGCTACTCGAAACTGAATTTCCCAGAGGAACCTTCCCGAGGGATTAATAAAGTTTTCTACCTACCTACCTAGTTATGGTGTGGTAGGTCGTGGGTAAGCTAAACTGAAGTAATGGGTCTTCAGTTGAGATTTAAAGACCGAGACCGAATCGGCATCCCGAGCAAAGGCTGGTAAACCATTCCACAATATGGGGGCCCTGTAGCAGAATGCTTTACTGCCCACTGTCACTTTATTTATATGTGGGACGACAAGGAAACCTGCATTCTGTGACCTGAGTGGACGATGCGGTAATTCTGTCAGGTAGGCAGGAGCTAGACCTTTAAGTGCCTTATATGTAAGTAGGAGAACTTTGAAGTCAGCTCTAAACCTAACAGGAAGCCAGTGCAGGGAACTAAGAACAGGGGTTATGTGTTCAAAATTCCTGCTCCTGGTGACAAATCGAGCTGCTGCATTTTGAATACGCTGCAAGGTATTTAGTGTGCAGTGTGTGTACCCAGATAAAAGAGCATTACACTGGTCTAACCTACCGTATACAAAGACATGTATCAATTTCTCTGTGTCTTCAATAGTAAGAAATCGTCGCAGTTTGGTATAACTGTATGAAGGATGCCTTCGATACTGCATTTACATGTGATTTAAATGAGAGGCTTGTATCTAAGATGACACCTAGGTTACAGACTCAGCTGCTGAGGGAAAAGTTCAGCCCTTTGGAGTGAAGTTTGGAGATTATACTATTCCTATCGGCAGACCTATCTCCGAACAACAGAACCTCTGTTTTCTGAGCATTTGGTGATAAGAAGTTTTCCGCCATCCAGGTTTTAACCTCGTTAAAGCAATTAGCTAATGTGACCAAGCACTGATCCCTGTGGTACCCCATATTTGACCGATGACATTGACGATGGAGTACAAGTATTTGACACTTGAACATATTGATAACGATTAGTTAAGTATGATTTATACCACTTCAACACCGTTCCACACAACCCAACCTCAAGTTTGAGTCTTTGTAATAAGACAGAATGATCAACCGTGTCAAAAGCAGCACTAAGGTCCAGAAGCATTAGCACAGTTGCGCTGTCAGTTTCAGTTGCCGTTATGTCGTTCTTGACTTTGGTTAAGGCAGTTTCAGTGCTGTGTCCTGGGCAGAAGCCCAACTGGAAACAATCCAGTGAGCCGTGTCTCTCCAAGTATGAGTTAAGTTGAGCAGCAACTGTCTTCTCCAGAACTTTAGACAAAAATGGTACGTTCGAGGTAGGTCTGTAACTGCTGAGCTCATGTGGATTCAGACTTGGCTTCTTCAGTAGTGGCATGATTACTGCTACTTTCAGTTGGTCAGGGACATCACCTGATAACAGACACTAGTTAATAGCTACAGTACCAGTCAAAAGTTTGGACACTCCAAGCTGCCTAAAAAGAGTGGCAGTGTTGCATCACGTGACCTGGCCATCTGACCTAAACACGGTAGAATTGGTTTTGGAAAAGCATCCTGGGAGGCCACCTCATGAAACTGGCATAGAGGAGACAATAGGGACAGCCAGTTCTTGGAGCAATGGTGGGATCACTCTGCTGACCCAGGGCTTTGAGCCTGCAACCTTCTGAGACCCAGCCTACAGAGCTGCCCCACACAAAAAAAAAAATTTATACTTATTTGGTCAGTGCATAATTCCATAGATGTTATAGTTTTGATGTCTTTATAGTTGTTCTGAAATGCAGAAAGTAAACCTTTATATGAGTAGGTGTGTCCAAACTTTTGACTGGTACTACTTGTATAGGATTGAAAATTTCAGTCTGAAGAAATACAGAACATGATGATAAAATTTGCTGACCGGGAAGAGGAGAATTCCCGGCGATAACATTTGTCCAAATGTGACGCAAATCGCATCCCTTATTGGTTCAATTCGGATGATCCTGTAACATATGGGATGGATGGCAACTCTAGCTATATACTTCAAACATAAAAATGTAATAATAAAGTACTGTCCTGGGAGTGGCTCCGCCCAGTGCCTTATGTGGCCTGGATAGGCACCAGACCCTCCTATGACAAGTAGATAAGTGGTTATGAGACCGATGAACAGGTGGGTAGATTTCCTGTTAAATGTCCCCTACATCCTACGTGTACTTTTTGGAGTGATTGAACTGGATAACATAATAATAATGTTTAGAGGGTGGTGAGTCTCTGTGCCCCTGACCGGAAGCTTGCCAGTTCAAACCCCACCCTTGGCAGAACAGTCACATGTCCATGGGTCCTTCAGCAAGGCCCTTAACCCCCAGCTCCAGGAGTGCTGCGTGGTGGCTGACCCTGGGCTGTGACCCCCCCCCCCCCAAGCTATGGAGAGCGAGATGGGGTAGGCAAAGAAAAGAATTCCAGTGTACTTGTGCAAATGGCAAGTAAAGGGTTAATAATTTTTAAGTGTTTTGCTCTTATCTGTCGGAGTGGCAGAAAAACATCATTTTACGTGGAGCTGTCCTGTCCGCGTAGAAGCCACAAGGTCTCATAAACGTTCCATTTCAGCTGTTTTTAATGCTTCTGATCTTTAATTATAGATGTAATCAGTCATAAGTCAAGGTCAATTAGTTAATTAAGGGTCAATTACAAGAATAAATCTCATGGCGGCTAAAAGGTTCATGCGTAAAAACGGACCTCTTCCCTCCATTACTGCTTAGCGACAGCAGTCCAAATCGAAAGTCCTAAGCTATTTTCCTGCTGAGGAAGAATAATTACTCTGCACAGGCCCACTAATGAAATGCCAGATTACTCATAACCCATGACTCCCAAGTGTTGATCGCACTTCCTGGAAGGCAATCTGGAAACAATCTTCGGCAAGTCCTCGATTCCTCTGTCTGCCCGGGCTTGTCCGTCGCATAAACACCACAGACTTGATGTCATAATGTTTCTTCCTACCCCTTCAAACCAAGCATTCTGGATTCTGTACTAGGAGGAACAAACATAAATAAGTTCTGACCACAGTCTCTGACCTGATGTATAGTTCTATACTGGAATTTAAGAGGATTATAATAATGAGCAGGAAAGGAGGGCATGAGAGGTCAGCCTGAGGAAGCTGTCTTCTCCCTCTATTGCTGTGTGGCCTGCTTAAGAACATCAGTGGGCTGCTGTTTCCTTTCTAGGGTCTGTGGAGCTGGTCTTGCAGTGTGAGAGCCTGACAGAGGCTGCTGTTCTTTTATCCATAATGAAGGCAGCAACAATAGAGACGAACAGTAGCTTTCCTGTTCTCCATTGTGTTGTTGTCTATCACTTCCCCCGTTTTTACACCGGTTCAGAGCGGACGCAGTGCTTTCAGGTAGACCCATGTTTGTTATTTTAAGGTCACTCTGGCAGCGGATATGATTGCGGTGTTTATTTTAGTGTGGTGTTCTGTTGGGTGGCACGGTGGTTCGCACTGTTGCCTCATACTTCTGGGTCCAGGGTTCAAGTCTCTTCCATGGCTCCATGTGTGTGGAGTTTGCATGTTCTCCCTGTGTCGTTGGAGGATTTTCTCCAGATACTCTGGCTTCCCCCCACAGTCCAAGAATGTGCTGAAGTTAATTGGAGCTGTCAAGTTGCCCGGAGGTGTGAATGGTGTGTGAGTGTGCCCTGTGATGGGTTGGTGCCCTGTGATGGGTTGGCACCCCATTCTGCATTGTTTCCTGCCTTGTGCCCATAGTCTCCAGACCCCTCTGCAATAGGACAAGTCGTTTCAGAAAATGGATGGCTGTTGTTCTATATTTAGCTGTGTAAATAAAATTGTGAAAAATGAGCGGGGACAGTTTTGTGATTTGATTGTTAGTGTCAGAAATCTTGCATGGATCAGTTAGAAATATTTCACTAGATCTACAGCTGAAAGGTAACTTGAGGATTCAGAAAAAAATATGGTTCTTCAGGAAACTTGTGCATGTAGGTGTAAGTAAATCAGAATAAGAATCCGGTTGGTTAAGCATGTTCAAACATATAGGAAATTTGTCTCTGATTGTCAATGGCTCTCATACATACAGCAGATACAAAGTTGCAACAAGGCAAGTCAATTGTCACATACAATTCAATTGATATATATACAATGTGTATAACCTCTAGATAAGGCAGACATGATCAGTGGGAGTGGATGAGAAATCGTTTGTTTTTTGTATGAGACAGCAGTTTTCCTGAAAGTCTGCATCAACAGAATGACAGACATTTGGGTTAAATGCTAACCGCAGAGTGCTGACCTCATATGAGATCTATCAGTTTGTTGTGTTGGGGTATCAAACACTAAGGGAGCTTTTCCACCACACCAGATACTGTACTTTTGGTACTTCAAGAAAGTACCAAATGTCCAGTACTTCAAGGTGCTGGTTTTCTACTTGCATAAAAACTGGTACCGACGCCGAATGACATCACAGCAGCAGGTGGGGTATTTTGTACTGAATTCGGAAAATGATTGTAGTATATTATAGGGCTGGACAATGTGTGATATTAATACCAACATCGCATGTTATTCACATGCAATTGTTATATCTCATAGTCAGCTAGATTAAGATCAGGCTTCTTCTTACCTTCAATTCTGTATGGACATTATAGTGTAGGGAGTCTAAGTTTTTACTCTGTAAAGAAAGCATTTCAAGTCCCACCCCGAAGTATCAAAAATGTAGCCCAGTTGGTTTGGCACTTAGGTACTGGAACCTTTGGCACTGGTGCTCGACCGGAAGTCAGTGGAAAAGGGTACATACTGAGAAGAACCTGGTGCCTGGTGCGGTGGAAGAGCGGCCTAATAGCTGTGACCTTTTAACTGAAACGTGAAGAAGCTGCTTATTTAATTTCTTGCAGGTTTTCTGAGCATCATTCTTTGACTATATATGAACATTTGCAGTATGTGATGATTTAGTATTCCAAAACCTTCCCCTCTGTACTCCACATGAGTGCATGTAGCCCCTCCCACCCAATTTTTTAATCTCTTTTCTCTGGGGACCACCAGGGATAAAAGTGGGTGGGGAACCACAGCGCTTTAACAGCTGTTTCTTACACCTCCAGCAACTGAGAGCTATAAAACTATGCACAGGAAGTCAAAACCAGCCGCAACTGCTGTGATTGGTGGCCTTCCCCTGCAGTCTCTTAAAATATTCTTCAGTGTTTATGCTGTTCCTCTATTGTGCGGCAAAGAGAGATTCACTGTCAGACTAGGATGACAGCCACAAGGACTTCCTGCTGTACAAATGCTGCAGTGCTAGTGGGAAGAAAAACTGTTTTTTATGATAGATTTAATGAGATGAGATGGTACTTTATTGAACTCTGCAGGGAAATTAGGACATCTGTAATGTGTGACATTCGAAGATACAGCTCTGGAAAAAATTAAGAGACCAAAATTTTCAGTATCACACATTTATCAATTTATGGGTTTGCACCTGTGTGTAATATACATTATTTTGTAGCAAACTGCAGCCTGGCTCTTCCCTGCTTCTCACTGAAGGGCTTCTTCCTTATTTTATGGGTCTTCAGTCCTCTTTCTAGGAGCCTGATATGAACTGTCCTAGCAGTGCACTTCACGCCACTAAATGTTTCCCATTTTTTTGAAGGTCACTTGAGGTCATCCTCTGATTTATGAGGCACTGCCTGATAACTTGACGCTCATCTCTGGCATTAGGAAGTTACTTCCTCCCTCTACCTGGCTGGTTCCTGGTCGTTCCCAGTGTCTCCAGCTTCGCCTTGTTCTTGTGTGCTGCTGTCTTAGTAACTCTGAGCCTGGAAGCAGCCTGACGCGCAGTGTAGCCTCTGCCAGCAGAACCAGGATTAAACCAGGATTTAAAAATGCAGTTAATATAGAGTGGTCTCTAGTTTTTTTTCCAGAGCTGTTATGAATGCTGAATACTAAATTCTGACATCAAAGCAAATAATTTTATTGTCAATATATGTAGTTGGCTCAGCATAGGAGTGGGTAGCAATTTGACCTTGTATCTCCAGGGCTGGTGTCTCAAATCCTGTGCTCAGCTCTGTGCATGCATGCTTGCATCCTTATGTTTGCACAGGTTACCTCTGGGTGCTGCTGTCTCACAATTGGTGTCTGTAAATCTGTATTTCCCAACCTGGTCTCCAGGGACCCCTAGACAGCCCACATTTTTGCTGGCTCCTAGCTCCCAAGGACACCAAATGCCTCTTGGGGTCCCCATGGAACGGGTTGGGAAACATTGCTCTAAATTGCTTATAATGTGTGTAACTCTGCCCTGTGCTGGACTGGCATCCCATCCAGGGTGATCACTTAATCCATGTCAGGGGGTCACTATGATCTACTTCGGGTTTTACAGACTACGTCAAAATTGAATTGCTCCTGTGTCTTTGGCTAATTTGTTCAGTTCTTCTTGTGCTTTTACTGGTTTGTTTCCTTGAATGAAAGACTCATCCAGCCAAACAAAGACAAACCCTGTCCAAGCTGACATGGATTAGTTGGTCACCCTAATCCTATCCAGAGAATCCCCTACTTTATGCCCTGTGTATCCTGGGATAGTCTTAAGGTTCACCATGACCCTGCACTAAATAAGCAGTTAAGAAAAATAGATGGGATATATGTAATCTATTATCATATCTGGCTGTGGATCTGCTTTATCAGTAATTCTGCATAACGGCACTTTTTTCTCTCCTGTAGGATGGTTCCAAGCAGAAGCAGGTGCGCAAGAAGACTGTGTCCTTCAGTTCCATGCCCAACGATCGCAAGATCAACAGCACTGCTGCTTGCATATCCTTTATGATGGAGGGCTGCGAGATGAAGAAAGTACGCTCCAACTCCCGCATGTACAACCGGTACTTTCTGCTGGATTCGGATATGCACTGGCTTCGGTGGGAGCCCTCTAAGAAGGACTCGGAGAAGGCTAAACTGGAGATCAAGAGTATCAAAGAGGTGCGGCTAGGAAAGAAGACCCCAGTTCTGCGCAGCAATGGACTCTCTGAGCAGTTCCCTGAGGAGTGTGCTTTCTCCATTATCTACGGGGAAAATTATGAGTCATTAGACCTGGTGGCCAGTACAGCCGACGTGGTCAGCACCTGGGTTATGGGCCTTCGGTATCTTGTCTCCTATGGCAGGCACACGGTGGGCGTTATCGAGCCCAGTCAGCCCAGCTTGAGAACGTCCTGGATCGGGTCAGTGTTCGAGTTGGCCGACATAGCAAAGGAGGGCCAGATCGACATCTTCAGAGCCACCCAGATCATCAAGGGACTGAACCCTGGGATGAAGGCTTCTCGGATAGAGCTGAAGTTTAAAGAGTTACAAAAAGCTAAAGACCAGTATGGAGAGAAAATAAATGTAGAAATATTTACAGAGGCCTACTGTGAGTTGTGCACACGGCCAGAGATATTCTTTCTTCTGGTGCAGTTCTCTAGCAATAAGGAGTACCTAGATTGCAAGGACCTAATGCTGTTTGTTGAAGTAGAACAAGGGGTGGAGGGGGTCTCGGAAGAGATGTGTAGAAATATAGTCCAGAAGTACGAGCCATCAACAGAGGGCAGAGAACGAGGATATCTTTCCATTGATGGCTTCACACATTACCTCCTTTCATCTGAGTGCCACATATTCGACCCCCAGCACAAACAGGTCTGTCAGGACATGACGCAGCCATTGTCACACTACTATATTAATTCATCACACAATGCTTCTCTACTTGAGGACCACTTTTGGGGATCCTCGGACATCGGTAATTATATTCGGGCCCTTAAGATGGGCTGCCGGAGTCTGGAGGTTGTAGTCTGGGATGGTCCAGACAATGAACCTCTCGTATATGTTGGGAGCTCAGTAGCCTCCCAGTTAGCTTTTTCCAAAATCTTAGATGTCATCAATCAGTTTGCCTTTGAGAGCTCTGAGTACCCCTTGATTCTCTGCCTGGTAACCCACTGCTCTCTACCCCAGCAAAAGGTTATGGCACAGCACATGAAGAAGATCTTAGGGGATAAGCTATACATTGAGCCCCCTAAAGCAGATGAGCATTACTTGCCCTCTCCTGAGAAACTTAAGGGGAAAATCCTTCTTAAGGGCAAGCGTTTGCCATCTAACTATCCAGATTCAGAGGGGGAAGTGACAGATGAGGAAGAGGGAATGGAGATGTGTAGGAGAGTTGGGTCAGATGAGAATTATCACATCAATGGGGTGGGAATCAAAAGGCTGAAGCTCTGCAAGGATCTTTCCGATCTGGTGTCCTTGTGTAAATCTGTGCAGTTCAGGGACTTTGAAACTTCAAAGAGAGACCAGAAATATTGGGAGATATGCTCTTTCAATGAAGTCATTGCCAACAGGTTTGCCAATGAATTCCCAGAAGATTTTGTTTGTTACAACAAGAGGTTCCTTTCAAGGGTGTATCCAACCCCCATGAGGATTGATGCTAGTAACATGAACCCTCAGGACTTCTGGAAGTGTGGATGTCAGATTGTAGCCATGAACTATCAGACACCAGGTCTGATGATGGACCTCAACCAGGGCTGGTTCAGGCAAAATGGAAACTCTGGTTATGTGCTACGTCCAGCCATCATGAGAGAAGAAGTATCGTATTTTAGCGCAAATGCTAGGGACTCGCTGCCAGGTGTGTCTGCTCAGTTACTGCACATCAAGGTCATCAGTGGGCAAAATCTGCCCAAACCTCGCGGGTCAGCCGCCAAAGGAGATGTGGTAGAGCCCTACATCTATGTGGAGATACACGGTATTCCCGCAGACTGTGCCGAGCAGAGGACTAAGACTATCTCGAAAAATGGGGACAACCCCATCTTCGATGAGAGCTTTGAGTTCCAGATCAACCTTCCCGAGCTGGCTGTGCTGCGCTTTGTGGTGCTCGACGATGACTACATCGGGGACGAGTTCATCGGCCAGTACACCATACCCTTCGAGTGCCTGCAGCCCGGTTATCGCCATGTTCCCTTGCAGTCCTTGACGGGGGAGTTCCTTTCCAACACTTTGCTGTTTGTGCACATTGCTATCACCAACCGCAGGGGTGGGGGCAAAGGCCACAAGAAGGGGCTTTCTGTGCGAAAGAGCAAGAAGGCCAGGGAATACACATCCACCAAGTCCACGGGCATCAAGGTAGTGGATGAGCTCTTCAGAGCTTCTACACAACCTCTGAGGGAAGCCACAGATCTTAGAGAAAACGTTCAGGTACGTTTGTGGTTCTTTGTTGGTGGTCTTGGTTGTATCTTTTGGGGTATGGATCATGAATTATTAATTCCCAGTACTTGATTGCTTACCCTGTATTGTAAGAAATTGTCATTTTATTAGTTGCTAATTTATACAACTGCCACATATGGCTTTTCTGAATTCTAAGCAAAAACGAAGTATCCGAATTTGTGATTGTGTCTTTTTTTTAAGTTACTGATTGCATTAAATTAACATTTATTAAAGGAATAGCAAATTATACAATGCTGAAGTTGACGTCATATAGTTATTGACTTTTTGAAGTGGTCGTTATCTGTATCAGCGCGTTTGCCTGTGTATTACAGATATAAAATGAGAGGCCCATTCCTTTTTTCAGGGCTATCACTGTATAGCAGTGTACAGCACTGTTGCCTGACAGCTCTACAGTTGGGAGTTTGACTCCCACGACTGCTCTGTTTGTCTTGAGTTTGCATGCTCTCCTCTAAGGTGTCCTTCTGTACTGTTGAGAAACACGCGGTTGCACCATTTTGGCATCTCTAAATTGCCCCTACTGCTTGTGAGTTTGTGCTGCACAATCGACTGGCATCCTTTCATTGGAGTACACCTGTCCTGTGCTCTGTGCTGCCTATGATTGGCTCTGAGTCTCCTGTAACCCTGTCTAGGATGAGCAGTTTGAAGATGGATGAATTGTTACGATTATATTTATTAATGGTCATGGTACAGCCGCCATCTGTCCCATCGATCTTGTTGTTCTTCACTGTACATTTTATGGCTCAGTAGATATTTCTTTTTGATCCCCCTTCTCTGGCATGGAATTATTTAATTATTTCCTGTATTGGATAAATAATGGATACATTTCAGAATATTTTATATCTTCAGGCTAGAAGGATTTTTCAACAAAACCTCTGAAGAAATGAATGTTTCATAACATTAACGTTCAGTGTCGTGCTCTGTTCCGTATCCGTGCAGCGGGCTCGGCTCGACTGGGCTGCTGCTTCATGCCGCATCTGCGCAGGATGCGTGGGCCGCCGGGCCGCCGGGCCGCGCAGCACCGACAGCAAGCAGAGGCTACTTAACCGCAGCAAATAATCAATACCTCTGTTCAGTATGTTGATGCGCTTCTAGTTTAAAAATTGCACTGAACCGTGTCTACAGAGCATCTGCACATCATATTAATGGGGCACAAAACGGGGTGTTGACATTAATTAAAGGACGTGGCATTATGTAAGGATTTATAGATGATAATAATTATCCAGTAAACGATGTGCTGGACAAGCAGTTGGAAGATATGATGGAGGGAAGGATGAATGGTGAAAGGTTAATAATTCAGGTATTTTATGAAAGAACTGTATGGCACAGGACTAGGTTTAGATGAGTTCTTTCACTACCAATGTGTGTGATGCTTGGAGTTATGTTTAAAACCAAACTAGGCCTGATTATCTAACTACCCTTTGATTTTTTTTTTTGATTTTTGTAGAGCGACCGGTGGTGCATTCTAATTTTGGCCTTGCTAGCTAGAGGTGTGTGGTTTACATTTTGTTAAATGGGGTCACGTTAGCATTTTGGTTTTCGCTAAACCAGCTGTTCTGCGCCTCTGTTTTGCTCCATAGTTTCATCCCGCAGCCTTCTGTGTGGTGTTAAAAAAAAAATAAAGTCTCTCAAAGCACTGATCAAAAACATCCTGAGCGAAAAATGTTACAATGAACACATTTCGTGAGTTTATCAAATGCCCAGAAGCTACGTCTGTACATGGTGTTAGTTGTCAGCTGTGACTTCTAACAAAAACTAACAGAATCTGTTTTTCATTGGCTGTGCTTTAGCGATATTGTAGCAAGAGACATCAGTGATTTTTATAATGGATAAATGAGCTGTATTGGCAGTAAGCTTGTTATCCTTGAAAGCTTTTCTGCTGCAAATTTTGAGTAGCACTGTAGGTTTTGAGTAGACTATATAGGTTTAAGTGCATAAGAAGAACCACTTTGTTGTTGCTAACAGAAAATGAATGAAAGCTTCCTGTAATAAAAAAATAACTGGACACAGGTGACAGTGACACAGCTGAGGTGTGTCACTGAGGTTTCCCTTCGATTCCATACAGATGTGGGCGACCTCATGAGCTGGGAAACTCGATAAAATGTGAGACGGCCTGCTCCGGACTCCCCCGTCATTATGTGTGATCTGCAGTATCATGCATTCCTTCAGCCTAGTAGCTGACCTCAAAAACATTATATGGGGGGGGGGTGAGGAATGAGAAGACCCTAGCAAGGAGCTGGTGGTCTGTGAGCGTCTCTGCAGCAGTTACGCGGGGCCATGTTTAATAAAATGAAAATCTTTCTCAGGAAAAGCAAAAAAAAAACCTCAGATAAAGGGAACCTGTTTGAAAGTGGACCTGTGGGTTTAGGGTTCGGTTAGGAAGCTCTTTGTTTGGTGGAGTTCCGTGTGGCTGGAGATTGAGGCTTGCGGCTGCTGGTATTCTTTCATCCACCAGATTCTGGTGCCTGAGATGGTGCCTCCAGCAGCGAGAGAACGTCCATCTTCAATGACTGTCTCCTCAGCCAACATGTAGGTCCTAAAGTGTCAAAGATGTGTGGAGAAACACCTTAGTAAAGCCTGGATGTCCTCTCTGGAAACCGTAAGACAAAGTAAATACACATAAGTATAAAGCCTTGGAAAACTCCTGGAATGTGGCTCAAGGAATTCAGCCAGTGTGGAATTTTCGGCGCCCCCCCCCCCCCCCCCTCCCGGACCTGCGTGACAGACACTCTGTCACTTCAGCCGTAACAGAGCTCTGTGGGGCGGAAAACAAAAGCAGGCGTGCATTTTTTTTTGGGTAATTAAAAACAGCAGTGCCACGTTTAGGTCCGTCTGCTGCGCATTATCATGGATATTTAAGAAGCCGGGGGGGGGGGGGGGCAAGGCCCTCAACCAAGACTCCTCACCAAGGGAGACGCCGGTCCTCTTCGTCAGCCAGACTGCCAGGCTTTTCTGCATAATCCTGGGGCGGTTCGGGGTACCAGTGCTCGGGAGGATGATGGAACGTCGTTCACTCACCTTTTGCGAAGGGGGTCACAACTTTTTAAAAAATGTTTCTTTCACGTTTGGGTTCCCATAGAAAATGTACTCTTAATGTACTCGTACTTAGATGTGAGCGCTTTGTGCCAGCTGGCCTGTAAAAATGTCCCATATCAAATAAAACTTGATCGATTGTTAGAGGCTCGGTCCCCTCCACATTTCTCGCTTGTCTCTCGGGCGGCCGGATCCCTTTTGTTTGCCCGGACGCTTCCGACATTAATAATGGGGCCTTCTGGAGGGGCCTGCTTTCCCACGCCGTGGAGTAGGGTAGTCCTGGGTCATGCCTGCTCCCACCCCCACTCTGTGGCCCCCTTCTGTTCTTTGTTACTCTTCCTCATCGAGGTAGAGGCCAGCACCAAACGCTGCGGCAGGGTGGGGGTAGCAGAGGCTTAATCTCTACTCCCAATACACGTACACGGCTTTTAGGTTTAGCTTTACGTCGGGATGCTGGTGACGGCGGGAGAGCTGTAGGTGGTGGCGACGCTGCAGGCGACTCTCTGGGGATGTTTGTGTTTGCCCGCCTGGCACCGGAGTCACGTAAACACAAAGGTGCCCGTTCTCGCCACGCGCCGCCGCGTTCTAACAAATGCGTCTCCTGTTCTCCTCCTGAAAGGATTCTTTCCCGCGAAGGATATACAATCCCGTTGTTTGTGTCTCTGTGTCAGACTGTGGGGGCTGTGAGATGTTAGCAACGCTTTCCAACATACATTTGACCCCCCCCCACCCCCCCACCCCCACCCCCGCAGAATGCCATGGTGTCCTTCAAGGAGCTCTGTGGGCTGACGCCAGCGGCCAACATGAAGCAGTGCATCCTGACGGTCTCCAGCTGGCTACTGAACAGTGAGCGCGTCCTCCAGGTGTCCGTGGACCTCAGCGGGGTCTACCCATCCATAGAGGCCCACGGGCCGATTCCGGAGCTGCTTCGCAAGGTCCTCAGTGCCTACGACATGGTACGCCGACACCCCCATTTACTATGCCTTTTTAATGAGGGCCACTGTCAGCCCCACCTCCCACAAATCGAAGTGACGCTCAGAACTTCCTCACAGCAGACAAAAAGCATTCTTCTGACCTAACACATCAGCCTAACACACTTTTCACAATATAACTAAGCAGCCCCACTCATAAAACACTAGGATAATTTTTTTTTTGTACTGTAGGATTCACAACACTGGAAACTTACAGTACAGTATAGTAGACTAATGTTATGTAACTATTTCTAGTCTATGACTAATATATGTATATATCACAGAGGATCTGTGAAACCATACAGTCTGTTCTCATTCCATGAAACATGTTCATATTTGTATATATATATTTGTCGTACTGGGCTTTAATAAGCTTCTTATTATCGGTATTAACTGAATCTGGTTCTTCCTCAAGAACGGTGGCTTGATGTCTGTCCCCACATGTCCAAGGTTCTGGTTTCTGTGTGTGGAATGCGCATGCTCTCCATGTGTGGGTTCTCCTAGGATACTCTGTGGTGCGTGCGAGTGCATTTCCCGCGATGGGCTGCCCTGTGTCTCCTTGGATCGACTCCAGGTCTCCCCCCCCCCCCCCCACAGTCCTGCACTGGATAAGTAGTTATGAGAGCCAGAGTTATTTTGCAATAACACGCAGGCGGCTGGAGAACCAGAGGCTCGGAGTCTGCATCAGGTAGCCTAGTGAACGCTCGATAAGATCCTCCCCACCCGTGAAACAGTTTAACGGCCTCTGATTTACGGCGGCTGCCGAGCCTGGCAGCCAGATAGCGGATTTCCCGTCGAGGGGCTAACAGGGGCTAGCAGTTCATTCACAAGACCACCAACGCCACTTCCTCTACGAGCAGGAGGAGCAGACAGGGATTCGAACCTCCCCTTCTCTGCCAGAAATGAGCTCATGGTGACAGCTCTCTGTGCCAGTGTGCGAGCGGCTGTCTCTTTCTGTGTACGTAGCTCTGTGCCACTATATTTAGCCCTGATACACACTCGGCCCCTTGCGGTGCCTTTGACTGGCAAACGCAGAGCTATTCACGACTCTCCATGTTCAGGTTATAATTCTGTTTGCGGCTTTTATCACACCAGGCATATGCTTATTTTCCAGAAGAAAATATACGTAAATGAAAGTGTTTCTAGCATATTTCTTGTTTTTAAATAAATACCGTAGTTTAACAGAAAAATAGTAATAATCACTCTGTCGCATGGGTTGAACACCGTGGCAAATTCTGAAGGACATATTGACCAAAAGGCAATGTAACCTTCCTGTGTCGTTTTTCTTCTCAGTGAAAATATTTTGCCACAGACACGGTCTTGCCATGGACGCGTTTGTCCGTGCACAGCCTGGCTCTCATTGTCCTTGTTAAAGCTGCATTTTGTTTTGACCACAAACAACCTTTGTTTATGGGTTTTGTTTTCATGGGGCGTTGTCCCCTTTGCCCTCTGACCTTAGAAGGACCTTGGAGCAAACGGCTGTTCGTGTGTAGGACGGGCCTTTCGTCTAACCCTAACCCCTCCTTTTGTTCTGTCCCATGCAGATGATCCAGACAAGTCGGACATTGATCGAATCTGCTGACGTGGTCTACGCCAAGCTGATGCAAGCCCAGCGGGCCGGTAAGAGATGCTTGCAGAACGTGTAAGATGCCCCCAAAGGACAAGAGTGATGGATGGATGGAAGGAAGGAAGGAAAGGATGGATAGATGGATGGATGCTGAAATTTAGAAGCATTAGTGGCAAATGCACTAGAAAGGTTTTCAGCTTTGATGAACGAGTCTATTTAAACGAAAAATACAGACTTCTGAAAGGCTGTTGAACTTTAGTGATGGCCAGTCCGCCATGGAGCAATAACTGACTGACATGTAATCTGTGGGACAACTCTGGAGGGTCACCGATTGCGTTCCAACTCACTTAGGCCTTTGGTGCACCATCCCCTGAGGTTTCCACAGAATCCCCATGGTCTGTGCGCAGATCGGCAGCAGTTCCCAGGGAGCTCGTTTGCATGCTCGTCGTGGGAAACCGCCATCAATACAGGCTCGGGGGGTCAAGATATGACCAGCAGGCGCGTGCTTCACACGTAGAGCTGATGTCGCGGGTCAGAGCCCTTCCCGCCAGGGAATCGGACCATCAGAGACTTCTGGAGAGAGGATGCTTAAGTCCACCCCCCACCCCCGAGACAAATCCCAAGCATATGTAGGATTTCTGTGTCTTTCCGGCATCTATAGTTGCTCATGGAGCCATAGATGCTGTCAGTCCTGCAGCTCAGCCACCAAGGCCCTCATTAGCATTAGTAATTAGTCATTATTTAAGTGACATAACAGATACGTCATAGCAGTTTCCCTCCACTTCATTGCCCTGGGATGTAGAATGCAGATCATAGGAAACTGAAGCTCCCTCCCATCTTCCCATGGCTGTTTGTTTCTTGTTAATTGGGTAAATGACCAGGCATGTCAGGTGGCTGAATCGGACAAGGGGGGCTTGAGGCACCATCACACTTGGTGAGTGGTGTTACCCTAGACGGCTGTTTCAAGCACCTGCAATGTTAGAGAACGGCAGAGAGGGGCCATTCCCCGCTGCGTCTGGCACTGAAGCTGGGCCGCTTCATAGTTTGTGAGGTAGAAGAGAACGCAGCCAACCCTGGCTTGTCAGTTAGGGTCGTGACCCCGGAGGTTGTGAGTCAGATCTTAGGTTTTCCAGTAAGGATCAAAAGGGAGGTTTTCTTCAAGTGAGGTCATCCATAACGCGAAGGCAGGTCTTTTAAAGTTGTTCACATGCCATACGGAGTATTCAGCGTAGCTTCTGTAAGAGTCGGACCGTGGAATCCTGGATGTTAACGCGGCCAACCTTTACAGGCTGTAAAGAAGAACAAGGGAGGAAGCCTTGAGAACCCCACTTTACTTCGTGGATACTTCACTACAGATGCCACAGATATTCGCAATGGTTTGCTGAAAAGCCACAGGCTTTGTTCATTTTTGGAAGACAGGGTGATTAGGGCTTCCAAGTCCAGAGTTTCATGTCATGAGATGCCTTTTGGACATGTAAGTTTACTATGAAGTACAAATTCTGTGTGAGTATGAAACTGTTAGAAGTTGATGATTAAGAATAGCATGAATTATGCATAAAAAGATGTATCCAGACTTTACAGATGAGGGTAAACTTGCAAGACTTTGTACTCAGTGACTTTTGATTGCCTAGTAACAGTTCTATGTTTAATGCAGGGGAGGTAGAGGTGGGAATATGATTTTCAGCTACCAGAAAAGGGTAACTGATCGATGCTCTGAAGAATATATCCATTTTTCTATGGTATCTTCTGTTTGTTGTTATTTTCCATTTTTGGACCAATTGGTTCAATTTTGTGCCAGCGTGTCCTCTGAGGGGTTTCTGATGGAGCCTGTCTCTTCACGTTAACGGGGGCGGCTCCTCGCGTGAACGCGGGCAGGTCCTCGCGTGAACGCGGGCAGGTCCTCACGTGAACGCGGGCAGGTCCTCACGTTAACGCGGGCGGCTCCTCACGTGAACGCGGGCAGGTCCTCACACGCTCTGACACACCCGCCTCCCACAGCTGCGAGGCGACGAGAGTGGCAGGTGTGGAGCCAACCCTGACAGATGTGGTCAGAATCCAAATCGGGAGCCTCGGAGGTCTCTGGGTGAGGGAAGGGGGTGCCCAAGAGTCATTACAAAGCAGAGACTCGAACCTTTGGGCTCCTTTCCTCTTGTTTTAAAGTCGTGTTAATGGACGTTTGGGCAGCCTGCCAAAGCCCGGACATCATGTCATTCACTTTTCCATCCACTAATCTACTTGAGGAATCTTCTGGGCTTTTAATTTGAGCATAAGGACTGAAAAAAGCCTGAGACCTTGAATTATAAGACATTTTTTAACTAGGTTCCAGCTTAAGGAGAAATGCCTCTGAATCAGGAAGCAAGCCTTGCATATATGAATGAGGACTCCGCCGCGTTGCTTCAGTGACTCGTTGAGCCGTTTCTATCATGCTCCTCCTCAGTTTTACTCGTTTCCCTCTCGATTTCTTTCCCTCTTGCCTGGAAACAGACGCGGTTCACTTCCTCTCCCTCACGTCCCTGTTGGTGCGTCATATTGCGGGACTCACTTAGCGATGCGGAATGACAGCCAAAAGCCAACCGGGGGATGTGCAGATCTCCAGGAACCCGCAAGCACCAGAAAGGTCAAAGTACTAATAGCTAATTTTAAACTTTTCCTACTCCGGTGGAAAAAAACAATAAATACCAATTTTGTTTTGCTGTTGGAGGCCACTTGGTTGGAGGTTGGCATACTGAGTAAGTTATTATAGCTAGAGGTAGGCATGAGGAGAGCCCTGTCACAGTGCAGTGGGAAGGACATGCTAAGATGATAGTCCTTTCATTTGCATCGCTGCCCTGCAACAATCATCTTTTTGGTGACGGGAAAACGGTGAAACGCTCCGTATGAAGAACGCATCGAAGGAGCCCCTTTAGGCGAATCGTGGTCCCCGTGATGTTCATCCTTAACATGCGATGCGTCGGGTGGCTGCATTTTGAAATGCGTGTGTGCGGGGAGGCGGCGTGGTGAATAGATGATTCAGAAGGATGCGACAGTGTGGGTGAGAGGCTTACGCAAGCGCTGACAATGAATACGGTGTCTTTTTTTTCTCTTTGAGGCCCTTTGTTGTCTCATCTTTCTATGAAGGATCAAAAGACCTCGGCCTCTGCCGGCCGCTACACCTGCCTTTGATTCGTCATTATCATAATATTCACTCAAAATCTCGAAAGTCCTTGCGTTACAATCAGGGATCCTGCATAGCCCGCGGCTCTAATTTAAAGACCTTTTGTTGCCAGAAAAATATCACAGATTTGACTTTTTTTGTTTAAAATATATATATATCTAGCTAGGCACATTTATTTGATTCCCTCGATTAGCCTTAGGTTAGCGCCTAATAAAGCACATTGTGTTTGAGAAATATTGAGCAAAGCACTGTACAATATGGAGCCAAGCAAATATCGTGGATAAGTTCCAGATCAGCTCTTAATGAGTAATCGTATCAGATGGGAGCACAAAATAAAACCAGAGAATTTATTTTTAGTTGAAAAGGTGACTGGTGCAAAGCCGGTACAAGCCTGGTGCTTTTGGTCTCTCATCTCTCGTTCTGGTTCCCGGTTTATACCGCTTTAAACCGCTATGAGATCTGAAGAGCGCGGCCTTGATTTTCATGTACTCTGTTCCACATGACTAAAGCAGTTACTACCCATCCCAGTAGTCCACAATGCTCAGAACTGGGCTGTACTGGTAAAGTATAAGGAGAAGAAGAAAGAAACGCCGATGACAAATACTCTCCAGGCTGCTAATTCTCATGACCCAATCGGTCATAAGTGGTATAGGCACCGTGACACGCGTAGCTCCTGGACGTGTTTTCCTTGTTTCGGTCTGGAGCAGCGTCGGGTCCTCTGGCATGCGTGTCCCAGGGGAACGTCCAAGATACGGATTTGGCCTCAGCCCTGAAGGCTGTACATGAGGCAGAAGTAGGTGCTGATTTGCGGGAACGGGCTTCATGGTGGACAGATTGTCGATTTTTGGCTCTGATGTCAAGGGAGGGGTTTGGGGTTGGGGGAGGAGCATGGAATACCGGTGGAATCGTTCACCCCCATGGAAACACGGTTGATACTTGGCTACCGCTGCCTGTGCTGTACCCGCTACGGCCAGCTTGACAGCTATGATTTATATTTAGTAACACTACAGCCTACTGCATAAATCCTAGGTCTATTTAAGAGCCCGTGATGCAGATAGTTGTAGAACACATTGTTCAGACCTCTAGTTGTAAACTTCATATTACTGGAAGATCTCCACCATCTTGGTACTGATTTTTTTTTGTTAATAACTAAAATTATGAAACGAACTCAACATTTTTTATGTTTTTGTGGTATAGAAAATAATGTGGAAACGAAGCACTGGGACCTAATAGGTTAAATGAGGTGTTTCGCTCTTCCTGTCCTCGTTAAGATGTCTCTGCCGTTGTAACCTTATCAGAGCTCAGAACATGAGTCATTCCTGTTTTTTGGATCCTCCATCAGAATCACCAAAATAGCTACAAGAGACGACGCCAAGGAAAAATGTCCCTGCCAAATGTAGCAGAAATGAACCAGAGATGAGAATGTTCTGTTAGTTGAAATATAAGTGTGTGAACCGTCTGGTCATTACTTCAAGCTGTGTTACTCTTTATTGTCAGAAAGGTGTTTAGTGACACATGGAATATTTAAGAATCTGCGCGTTTCAGGCTGGTGACCCAAATACACACATCCCTGAGCGCTAGGACAAGGGCCGCATGAACAGCCCTGATGGACTGTAGCCGTTTCAGAAACAGGTCAGGCCAAGCCCAGAGGAAAGGTGCCAGCTATGTGCTTTTGGCTTTACACCTGAACTCATTAGAGCTCGACCAATATATCAGCTCTCAGGAAAAGTCGGCCGGCGTTAAGGTTCCACAAATTCATTGGCGGAAAACTCGCCGATAAACCACCGATGATGTCTCTAAACATCCAAGATTGGAGGGGAGCTCTCTATCTAGGTTAGATGCTGAGAAGCTATGCTTCCTGCATTATAACCTACCCACTCTTAGCCTGGGATTATTAGCGTCTGTTACAGTTTATTTCAGGCTTGGGCCAAGATGGAATACATGTGGTAAAGACCAAGGGAAAATCTTTTTGCTGTAAGTTTTATTTACTGCGGTTACACATAAGACATTAGGCCACATGCAATGAACAATTAGCGTTGGATGTGAATTTCACCAAAACAACAAACAGAAACTCACTCCTGTCTAAACAAACTACCTTTCCTACACCGCAGAAAAGAAAACAAAATAGTCAATACACTACAGTCATGGCCAATTTTTTAAGAATGACACAAGTATTGGTTTTCACAAAGTTTGCTGCTTCATTGTTTATAGATCTTTTTGTCAGATGTTTCTATGGGATACTGAGGTATAATTACAAGCATTTCATAAGTGTCAGAGGCTTTTATTGACAATTAAATTAAGTTTTTGCAAAGAGTCAATATTTGCAGTGTTGGCCCTTCTTTTTCAAGACCTGTGCAATTCGCCCTGACATGCTGTCAGTCAATTTCTGGGCCAAATCCTGACTGATAGCAGCCCATTCTTGCATAATCAATGCTTGGAGTTTGTCAGAATTTGTGGGTTTTTGTTTGTCTACCCGCCTCTTGAGGATTAACCACAAGTTCTCACTGGGATTAAGGTCTGGGGAGTTTCCTGGCCATGGACCCAAAATGTCGATGTTTTGCTCTCCGAGCCACTTAGTTATCACTGTTGCCTTATGGCACGGTGCTCCATCATGCTGGAAAAGGCATTGTCCATCACCAAACTGTTCTTGGATGATTTGGAGAAGTTGCTCTCGGAAGATGTTTTGGTACCATTCTTTATTCATGGCTGTGTTCTTAGGCAAAACTGTGAGTGAACCCACTCCCTTGGCTGAGAAGCAGCCCCACACATGAAGGGTCTCAGGGTGCTTTACTGTTGGCATGACACAGGACTGATGGTAGCGCTCACCTTTCATCTGTGAATAATCTTTTTTCTGGATGTCCCAAACAATCTGACAGGGGATTAGTCAAAGAAAATGACTTTACCCCAGTCCTCAGCAGTCCAATCCCTGTACCTTTTGCTGAATATCAGTCTGTCCCTGATGTTTTTCTGGGAGAGATGTGGCTTCTTTGCTGCCCTTCTTGAGACCAGGCCTTCCTCCAAAAGTCTTCACCTCACTGTGCGTGCAGATCCACTCATACCTGCCTGCTCCCATTCCTGATTAAGCTCTGCACTGGTGGTGACCCGATCCCAAAGCTGAATCAACTTTAGGAGACGGTCCTGGCGCTTGGTGGACTTTCGTGGACGCCCTGAAGCCTTCTTCACAACAATTGGACCTCGCTCCTTGAAGTTCTTGATGATCTCATAAATTGATGATTTAGGTGCAATCTTACTAGCAGCAATATCCTTGCCTGTGATGCACGTGTTTCCTTGCAGGTAACCATGGTTAAGTTCATTTTCATGGCAGGGACTTTGCAATGAACTATAATTTATCTGATCACTCATCATAACATTCGGCAGTGTATGCACATTGCCATCATAAAAATATCATTAAAAAACTAATTAAAAATGAATATTTGTGTTATTCTCAAAACTTTTGGCCATGACTGTACACCAAACTCCCTAATTAACCCTAAAACAGGCACCAAATAAGTGAAAAACTAAAACCATGTGTGAAAATAAGCAAAGGAATGCCAATGCATTTTATCACTCAACTTCAGGACCAACAGTGATTCGTGCGTATATATATTTCATTTGTAATTCAATTTGTGCTTTGAATTTGCTTGTTTCCACATCGAAAGCATTCCAGTTATTTTATGGTAAAGTTATTTAAGCAATAACATATGAGAAGGAGTGTGGTTGTACTCCAATATATCATGGTTATAATTTGGTCATAGGCACAAGGCCACAGGCTTTGACTTCGAGGATGTTATTGCTTTTATGCAACAGTTCATCAAGCACCATTATAAAGGAACATTAATAAGCCATAGCAGATACTTTGCTTGATTATTTAAACATTTACAGGCCTCCGCAAAAAAAATATAGTTCCCACCAGCGAACTGTTGACTGTTGCCAAGCGACACAAACATTCTAATGCAATACAGCTCACTCACTAAGAACTACTTTGCATCATTTAAATTTGACTATCTAACAGTTGTTAGATACACCTGAAAAACGGAGTGGTACATCTGATGTGAAATGTCCGAGTACGGTTATGCTCTGATAAGAGCAGTCATAGAACGCCTCTTGTCCAGTCAGATTTCTTGGTCGGAGCTAACTTTTGTATAAAAGGTTACAAGATGTTTAATGTTTATATTATTCTAAGACCTTGTAAGTATCTGCTGTTTTAGTGCTGCTAATCATAATACTGCTGACGTAATCATAATAGTTCTAACTGAGTATTGGTATCTAATTTTGACCAGATTCTATTATATTATAATTCATATTCATTGGCTGTGCACATTTTTAGCTCCTTAAAGTCTGTTTTGGTATTCGGGGCAAAATTTTCATATCGGTTGGGCCCCAGTAGTCATCCCTCCCCCCCACACAATTTAACACAGGCTATTTATAGCTTACCCCGGTAATAGCTCTCCCGTGGGGCACTTGGGGGAAATATTAAGGGGCTTGCTATTGTTAGAAAAAAACTGTCTTATGCATAGGAAGAGCTTTCAGCAAGCCAGCCAGGAAGTGTATAAAGAAGAGCGTGGGGGGGGGGGGTCCCTGGGGGACATCATCTAGGGATCTTATTGGCTTTTTTTTTTTACCCAGGCCTGCGGAGATGACATTTTTGATATAGGAAACACAAAGCAGGATAAATAACAATAGAGATGTCTTGAAGGGTATCCCCTTTTATCACTCATAATTGAATTTTTCTATCCAGTTGTTGGCTCAGACCACAGGTGCATTGATAGACTGGAATGTTTTAATTATATTTTTGCATCCCCTGTGTTTATTATGAACCACTTCAAAGAGATGTTTATTCTTTTCGCGTCTGTTTAAGGGCTGGACTTCCATGAAGACCTCCACAAGATTGGAGCCAAGGAGGGACTGAAGGGCCGGAAGCTACAGAAAGCTATGGAGAGTTTTGCCTGGAACATCACTGTACTGAAGGTAAGATGTTGGTAGCCATGTTGGTAGCTGGACCTGGTGACCTCCTTTGATGTAACTGTTTTACTCCATCCATCTTCTAAGCCTGGTCAGGATCAGAGGGTGAACCTTTCCCAGGCAACACGGGTCACAAGGCAGGGGGGGGGCTGGATGGGATGTCAGTGCCGATATTTCCAGAAAGCAATACTTATAAATTATTGTCAGTGTGCAATTCCAAGAAAATATTTATGCAGTTTGCTCTGAAGTGATTTACAAGGGTCATACGAGGCATCATCATGGATGTGAGTCCTAAGCTAAGATAATTATTCTGTATTGCGGCCAAAATTCAGTTTATTCTCCCAGCAGTACTTCAGCAACTCCCTCAAGGCACAACCTCACATACATGCGAGAAGTGCCGATATCTTATGAAAGGGACTGTAAGTGAACAAGTCAGATGATGGTCTGTTTACCAAGTTCAGATGCTCCGTGAATCTGCACTGCAGCTGATAAAACTCTGGAACTTTGCTTGAAAGATCAGCTCCTCGGGTAATTGTCTGCCCGTAAAATAGAGCAACACAAAGAAATCAGTAAGAGCCATTTTGTGTCCTTTTCAGTTTGTATAAAATGTCCCTGGGTACCTTTTTTTAGTTCAGGCAGAAAAGTTGAAGCGAGAACAAGGCTTCTCCGTAAACAAGTAGGACCCACTGACTGCTCCGAAGGGAAAATGGGGGGCCTCATTGAATATGACTGTGGAGTTTATATATTGGGAAGTAATTTTTGATACACACAAGGTTATGAAACCATAATCCAGTGCTTATCAATCCCGGTCCATGGAAACCCCTGGACAGTCAACAATTTTGCTCCCTCCCAACTCCCAATCCAAACCCTTCATGTCTGTTGGGAGCTGAGAGGGAGCAAAAATGTGGACTGTCCGGGGTCCCCTAGGACCGGGTTGAGAATCACTGCCGTAGGCTGTATGAGAGACCTATGATGCCGTTAGCTGACTTCAGCTTTAATTACACCCACACACTAAGCCATAAAACAAATGTGGAAAACTTTCATTACTCAAATATTATACTTTCTATTTCCAAGTGACCTTGGTTAAATTAGTATTATTACTTCAGAACTTCCCAAATCCCCACACAAGAGGGCACTGGGTTCAGCGCCCACTGAACAATCAAAATGAAGTTATTTCTGATTTTAGGACAGAGAAGTGAAAATGAGGTAAATATGGGCATTGTGACCAGAGGACGGCCCCGCCAATCAGAATCCTGCCCAGCTACCTGAATGCCTTTGCCTTACTTCTGAACACCTCAGTCCCAATTTAAATAGTGCTTGACTGGCAGATGAAACACAAGGCAAGGTGACTTAAGATTCTTTATTGGCCATATGCAAAAGGTGCATTGCAATGCATCCTTGTTCTGCCACACTCGGTTACAAAAGACTAAAGATGACAGTGTAAAATAATGCAAGTAGTGCAAAACAAGACCGTGGAAAACAAAACAATACAGTGGAAAACAAAACAGTGGAAAACTATACAGACAGTGTAGAACAATACAAGACCGTGGAAAACAAAACAATACAGTGCAAAACAATACAGACAGTGTAGAACATCACAGATGGTGCATAACAATACATAACAATACATGCAAAACTGGATATGTGGTCGGGACTAAATATACTTATATAAAGCAATAGAGAGACTAGGGTAAGGGGCTTATCAAAGCAACCTATGGTCATTGAGTATCCTTGTTGGTTACTCCTGCATTTTTGCATACATTAACTACTCAATATTTGAAGGAACTAGATCTTGCTCTTAGAGTTGTATTGAAGTCCACTGGTGCAGCATGGAATGCGTCTTGTTTAAAGAAGCTCTGGCAGATGCACCCACGAGCATGTTCTTCTGCGAATGAGCACCTGTCTAACATATGAATGTTCCGATCAAGCGCTAGGAGGTATTCATCCAATGGTAATCCCTGCACATGGGCCTCTTAAGACTGAGCACGTATGTTTAAAATAACAGTGTTCAGATCGAGTGACAGGAAATACTCGTCCTAAGGTAATCCATGCATGTGGACCTCTGAAGACCTCTAGTGATGATGGAGTTATTGGACAGCCCCAGCGTTTCAGCAGATTAATCACGCCGCGTGACTCACCGCCGAAGCTGGCCGTGTCACGGCCGTTTCGGACAGGCGTAGCGGAAGCTTCCGGGTGTCCGTTCCCTCCGCTCCGCCGCGTCAGCCTGCAGGCAGACCACTTGCCAGTTTCTCTGCGTCCTTATGTTGCACCCCTGAAAACGCACGTACACCCTGACGATGCAGCCAGAGGTTGGGGGGTGAGGGGCGCAGACAGTAAGGGGAGGGGCATGGAGGGGTGACTGTTCCATTCAGGGGCACCGTAAAGGGGAGGGGGAGAATCCCTGAGTGACAGGGGGCCCTAAAAATTCGGAACATAGTGGAACGTATTTCAGTATTGCAGTTCCTCCCCACCCTTGTGCAGTGGGGAATTTTGCCAATCCAGTCAGATTACCACCCTCCCCTCAATCTCTCTTGTAGATGCATAAGACCCAGACACACGCCATTGCTCACTTCCTCCTAGTGCAATGCAACTCAAGCCGGATTTACAGCACTACTAAGTGCCATCAGCTTTTTTTCCTTCCCATCTGGCTCTGCTTTATCACTAGTGCAAGCCAAAAAAAACAAGTTCTGGTATTCCTTACCAGCCAGCAAGTTGCTTTTGGACAACAGAATTTCTTCATTACCCGGATTGCACCCAAGAAGATACAGTGCTGCCACCTATTGTTTCAAAGCATACATTGCACTTCGTAGTCTCCGCCGCAACTTCTCAAGATTCGACACAGAAAAAAATTACACCCAGGCGCACACAGGAAATATCAAAGGAACGGTGTGTTCTTGGTTTCCGTTCTTGAGGCCTGTTTTTTTTTTTTTTTTTTTTTTTTTTTTAAGATATTTTTCAAAACAAATGTCATGCAAGATGTAACAATTTTAATTTGTGTAAGCAACTTTACTTCTGACTTGATCGTAGGTTCAAATCCCAAAACTGTTAATCTCCTTTAAAAAGTTACTTTACCTGAATTCAATCAGTTAAGTGTTCTTCAGCACAGATGAATAGATAGGGCATATTTAAGACGCTATTCTTAATTTAAACTTGTCAGCAAATAGCACCAGTAAAGTTATGAGAAGGTAGGATTCCCAGTGTGTACACGTGGGTATGTGTTTTAAGAAGCACATATATCCTCACAAAATGTTTTTATACAATGATATTGTTTATTTAAAGTCTACCTAGACATACATTTAGATAAGGGGGTATTTCCTTGGAACAGTAATGGTATTTTTCTCATCGGTTACTGGAAAAAAAAGAAATGAAATGTTTTATTTCCCATTTACACAATTACATTGGAATGATTGTTTTCACATATCCCATCATGTTCTCCTTTGAGACACACACACACACACACACACACACACAGCTGAGAGTGAAGCTTGGGCTCTGAGCACAGGTCAGACCGTTTGTCTGGTACCACTGGAGCGTTTCTGGAGGTTAAGGGCTTTGTTAAGTGCCAGAGCTCGAACCAACAACCTCCCGATTACAGGCAGAGAGGGCTAACCAACTGAGCCACACACTGTAGGGGCTGAGCTGGTAAAAGTTTGGTTAGAAGTCTGTCTTGAACTGTCCTATGATAAACATTGTTTTGTATGTGTGTGTGTTGATTTTAGGGCCAAGCAGACCTTCTGAAGCACGCCAAGGGGGAAGCGCTGGACACCCGGCGGCAGATGCACAACGCCGCCCAGTCCTGCGGACTCAGCAAGAACGGGGCCACGTCCCCCGAGGTCCCCCACACCCACGCCGGGCAGGACCCCGTCCCAGAAGCAGAGGCGGGGGGTGATATCGGCCCCACCTGATCGCACGTCAGCCAGATGCATGGAGGCGGAAGGGGTGGGGGGGGGGGGGGTATGAGGTCGGGGAGTCGGGACAGGAAACTGGGTCGAGGGCATAGAGATGACGGGGGGGGGTGGCTGCTGACGCAGGAAACTCGGAGGAAATAGGACACAAGGAAGAAGGAAGATGGAGAAAGATAAAGGAGGGCAGGAAGACGAGAGCAACTGGGTGTAAGATGATGGCTAATGGACCATAAGCCCATTAACCTTGGGGTCAGGTCAGCCACCAAACCCTCATTCATATTTACTCATAGCCTCCAAAGTGCTCCAGCTGCCCATGCAGAAGCGGGTAATGAAGGGCATTTTCCTCTGACTTCATATCCACCCCTGACTCATATCCCAGCGCAGCTCCAAACCCCACGAGGTCACCATGTATACTGGCATCCAGCGGGGCATTGTGGGAGCCCTCGCCTTCCACGCAGACCCCAGTACCCCACCTCCCACGTTTCCCTCGTTCCGGACACATCTTCATGACCTTGTCCAGATTCCTTGCTCCATCAGCACAATACCTGAAGGCCTCATATCACACCAGCAGAGGGTGCTGTGGAGCAAAGTACGTGTTTCACACATGAGCTACTTCATTGTCTAGCACTCCCCCTGCAGGACAAGATTGGGAGTGCCACACACCCTCGTTTTGTTCCCAAGCCCCCGTTTTGCATCCAGGTTTTTCCAGCTTGCTTTTCCCAGCGGCCCACCATGAACCGTTTCTGTGACGTGCAATGATTTCTGTTGTTACCCTTGAAGTGCGCAGTACTGTAAACAGTGTGCTGTGTTTTGGCCTGAGCTACTTCTGACAAGTGCTCTCGTGTGAGCCATCCGTAAGCAGGAGATGCAAGGGACGACAGCTGGCATCATAAAACTTAAAATAAAATTAAAAAAATCAATAAAAATAAAAAATACAAAAACATGTAATGATGTAAGCTGTAATATAGGGTCTGTGAAAAACAGAAATGAATCACTGCAACGGCTCAGCCTGGTGTCATGTTATAATTTTAGTAAATTATGCTAATACAATTCTAATAATTCTTATTGTTTTATAAACATGACAAGCGGTGTTACACTGCTCGGAAGGGGAGGGAACTGGGCTGTGACGAAGGCGGTAAACGTAATCCTGTAAGTATTCAGCATAACAAATAAATTACCTTATGTTTTACCGAAACGTGACTTTGAATCCATTAAGAGGTCAGATCAATAGCCAATTAAAAATGTCTTCGTTGCCTTTTACATGTTTTGTTTTTATTTCAATTACCTTTAAGTGTGTGTGGCACCAGAAACATTTTACACGTTTCCCACTAGGTGGCAGCTGTTGCAAAGATATGGGTGAACCACGAACTGATTCTGGATTTCTGATTCTAGGTTTGGCATTATGTACAATCAGGGCAATCACAGGATTTTGGAATCTATCCCATGGGGGAGGGGGTCATTGGGGTTACCAGCAGTCGTCAGGGTTACCAGTCCTTCCAACCAACATGCCTTTGGATCAGGGGCAGAAAGTACAGCATCTAGAGGCAATGCAAATGAATGTGGGCAACAGCAACACCACTGAGACTGAAATGAGGACGCAGCCTTAAAACAATGGGGCAATAACATTACCTGAAGCCACTGTCCAGTACACTGTACAATTCACAGTCCCCTTCTTCTGCTAACCTCCACACCAACCATAAAACACATACACATCACTGAAGTCACTTCCAGTCATTCTGTATTGACACACTGTAGAAGACTAAATGACAGGGCAACACCACGCAAAAATCAATTTGATGTGACATCTATAATCTGCTACGCATTTCTACTATGTAAAATGTGGATTTTGAGAATTTCTATGTATTCACCCAAAGAGGTTACATGAGAAGATGCAAAAATGATACTTAGCTCCAAGATCGAGGCATTTTGTTTGCCAATATGAGTCTCTCTGTCACATCGATAATGTTGGAATTGCCCAGTACAGGTGATCGAATCGATATCGGTAACACTTCTCTTGAGGGGGCACATATAATGTAGCAGTACACTATTAGTTAATGTATTTATTAACCAGAAACTAAGTTATTTGCGCACTGATCCCATGTCTGTTCATCATTCGCTAATCATAAAAGACCATTAGCATAATAGTTCGATATTCATTTTGCTATACTTAGTTTAACCCTGATCCAGCAATGTTTGTTGTTCTTCTGTGTTGACTATTGCTGTGCAGTTATTTTCTCAGTCTACAAACTTCCCTTATGTCAACGACACTATGACTTCCAGTTAAACAAATTACACGCAAATCAGTTAAACAATCTGTTCTGCGCTATTCTCCATTTCATTTCTCTAAGGCAAAAACATGATTCTGTGAAAGAAAACACCCAGTTAATTCACAGTAGGAGGTGTGTCTAGCCAATCTGCTATAGTCGGGCTTGAGAAAATCATTTTTAAATGTCGCTTCTTTGAAAACTCTTCGTCTCGGCGAGAGGTGTGTCTACAGCTGAGGTGGTCTGAGATTAAAGAATAATGTCCTCTGTGTAACATACTGCACCAAGATTGCAGCATCATTCGTTTTTCTCCATACAAATCGGACTCCTTAATGAGGTGCCAGTGACGCTGTCATCTATTATCATGACAGTCACAGCAGCCCCATTTTTACCGACTTTAAGCAGTCCTGAAAATGATCCCAGTAATTTCTGTAATCAGTCAATTATATTAACCCGTCTTATTTGTATATTGACAGGTGACATCACACGTTTATTACATAAGTGGGAATTTTGTTTGTTTGAATTTTTATTCCACAATAATAATAATAATAATAATAATAATAATAATAAACTTCTAAAATGTCTAAAACTTCCTGAAAGAATTCCGAAGGACATAATGGTCTGTGTGTGAGAACTAGGGGGTTGGGGCTCTGGAGGAAGAGTCTGTCCAGTCCTGATACGTCCCAGCAGTCCCTTGTCATGACTGTAATAGGTACTGGTTTGCTCAGCCATCGTGGAGCCAGTCCCGAATCCTGTTATAGTTTGCTATCACAAACATGCCTGTCAGAGTTCAGTTCTTCTGCTTTCTTGACAAAATACTCCCATTATTTTCCCTTCTATCCTTGCTTCTTTGATCCTGTTTCTGTCCCCACCCTATAAACTCGGAAAACAGAAGCCCCACCCCAGTAAATTTATTACTTCCTGCCTGCCAAACCCCCATGTCACATGGTTCGGCCCGCCACCCCCCACTGGACTCATCCGGTATTATTTACTAAGGAGGCGTGAGGAATCGTTTTTATGCTAACTTTAATGAGGCAGTTTCATCATATTTTATGTCCTACTAAGCCTCATTTCAGCTCCATTCTAGGCTGTTAGAATTTATACTCACAGTAAAAACACTAAATACTTCACTAGAAAGTACAAACAAACTGCCATTTGCAGACCCGCTACCTGCAGTGTGACGTATATCCCTCGCCCACAATTAACAGAGCTGATGTGTCGAACGGTCCCTAAGTTGCACATTTGGTATTTTCATTTTCGTTCATACTTTGGTGTAAATGGATATTTCACAGGAAATAGGTGAATAAATGGAGCGATTTGGAGGTAAATGACGCATTGGAAGATAAGGATTTGGGATCTGGAGGACAGAGATTGAACGAGAAGTCTGGAGAGAATAAATAAATAAAAACTCACTCAGTCCATTTCTTTTTGTTGTTTCTGAGATGAGACCGCTATGACCTGAAGTCAGGCTTCCTCATCATAGACTCACTCACCCCTTATGTAACCTAAACTCGGCGCTTATATAATCCAATGACGATCTTTCAGTAAACGGGCAGATTAAGTTTTGGGAATTTGCTCTTCAGTTGTGAAATTCTGCTTGTTTCGTTCTTCAGAAGTTTCACTGTATTTCAGGTAGATTCCATCTCCGTTTTAGGCGGCAGTACTGATATAAATAACATTTTCCCTTGCACGTTATTAAGTAAGCAAGACCTTTAGTAGCAGTAGCAATCCTAATATATCTTAGTTAATGAGGCACACTACATGGTCCAGGGTACACTTGACACAGTAGAGGGACATTTTAAAAATGAAAGCTGATAAATTAATTGGATGCAGGAGGTGTTAAGTGCAGCTTTAAGGACGGTTGTTCCTGTTGACTGAGGACGGTGGGAATGTTTTGATCCTCCTTAGAGGAGTTAACTTGTCTTTATATGTGTCTTTCATCTGTTGCCGTTCTAACTTTACCACTTATCGTGCTTTATGTCTAAAAGTGCCGAAACGATTAAGATTAAGAAAAAGATGGATTTTTCCTTTGCCCAATGTTCATCCCGAAATGCATTTAAAAATAACTCAGTACGGTTTACTGTAATGGCCGGGTGATCGATATCAGTAAGACGTTATCAATGTAAATGCTAATTATTCATGGTCACTTAATAATTAAGAAATTGACAAAAGAAGATGTCGCACTTTGCTTAATTACTATGATTTTATCCAACGTCTCCGGTGAATCGTATTAAGCAAAGTGCGACATCTTCTTTTGTCATTTGATTTATACTTTTTTCTCCGGTCCAGCATTCTGGTAAGATCCATTTTTGCTGTACTTCGTTAAATAACCAGCCATCGTGATTTCGCAGTCCTGATAGCTTGGATGGATCTCCGCGTTCTGATCCACACCCAATCTTTGCTGTAGGCGGTACCCCCTATGACATCGCCATAAAGGACAGCAATGGTGTATTTCAGCTGAAATTACTTTTTTTTGCCACCTGGTGGACACCCCAGCCCCGGTAGCTGCACATGCCCTGTCTCTGACCTGCAAATCTGCTCTCTTTCTGGTGTCATTATGGAGATCTAGCACCAAGGCGGAGGCTATACCTTAACTACCCCCACCTGGGGGGTCCTGGATCCTCACTTTAGGAAAAACAATAAGAGAAGTTCCCCAGTAATTCTTGGAGTCCCGGTCAGATCGCCACATAATTCTATTCAACCGGCACTCTGGATATGAAAGAAAATGCATTAATTGGAAGCGATACACAATGGATTCTTGTTACAACTATCGTATAAATTGAAAACCGTCCGTATTTTTTTCAGTGACAGTAATTAAAACGTAAATGAAACAGCGGCCGATCTTAAATGAGCTCTTTCTGCAGCTTTAATCCCCCCCTCCCCAAAGGGGCGTCAGGCGGCGAGACCCACGCTGAAGGCAGCGATCTGCAAGGTTTGCGATGACTTAATATTCACGATGGCAATCTCAGACCTACTCAGTAATGATTTCGTGAGTTTTCTCATCAGTTTGGAAAGAAATCATCGTAGGGTTATTATTCCTGCTGCTCCAGGCGCGTTTTGATTGCCGCTGTTTTTTCCCCTTTCTACCTGCTCGCATAGCCTGTTACTACTGTGTGTTAATTGCCCGCGGGTGACGGTAACCTGTTACATAGGCCTATCTATAAAACAAAACAACTAGTCTATGAAAACCTGTAATAGTCAAGCGTATAGAACTTAACTAAACAACTGGATTTTGCACCAAAACTTATAGTCTCGGCCAGGGGGTGTAGTTAGAGATGAATGGAGGGGGGTACAAACTTAAATAGGCCTATAATATAACAATATATTTATTACTTAAGCCAATAAATATACATTCATCGGGGGACCTAAAAACATTTTAGGGGGGTTAAAGCTAAAGAGAAGCTAAAGGCCCCCCCCCCCCTTAAAATAGGCCAATCGACACCCCTGGTCTCAGTTTGTCTTATGGTGGACAGCACAACTGAAACTGAAATCCATATTTTAATGATGATTAATCTTTATTTGTGGCTTAAACAATCAGGTAGTGTTTAATTTACCCCCCCTTAATAAAATATGGAAAAGGGGACACTTAATGAGCGTATCACATATATAGTGTAGTATAATGGCAATGGTTTTTAAAGTGATTAGGCCTAAATATTTTATTGAGAACTGTCAGTTATTTGTTAATTACGGTTCAGTGAAGGATTTGGGGTAGTATTTTTAGCTGTGGCCCATTTATCATTGGATTTACACTTTTTTTTTGTTTTTGGTGGACAAATGCTAGTGAATGAAAGGGAACTGGGGCGACATAGAACTCGTCAGTTTCAGTGCTAATGTAGCATATTATCGTGCGACATTAACGAGCAGTCAGAGTAAAGAGGCACTTCCTTAGCGCATATTATAGTGACTGTTGTATTGGTGGCCCTTTTAGTTAGCAATGATCACAATGACATTTTGCATGCAGTCGTGCAGTAGATATATTTATAGACATCTATGTGCTACCTTAGTGACTGAGGGCAGAGTGAGAAACAGCCAGTGGGTTTTTGGAGGTAGCCTGACTTACGTAGCATTTCGTAAGTCGCTTACGGGAAAAAATGAAACGCAAAAGACCGACCGCATTTTCTGTGCATTTTGTGGTTTTAATGTTGTAGCAGACTTTATAGTCTTCTTGTGCAACCGACTTTCTTGAGACTTGTCTCTTATAACATTTTAATTGTTCTTTCTTTTTTCATCATCCGTCCATCCATCCATCCATCGTCTTCCAAACATGTTTTTATATTCTCTCCGTGTTGCAGGTTTTCCGTTTTCTTCCTTCTCCTTTAAATCATTGAAGTAATCACCACTCATTTATATACAGTTTAATATTTTTTATTACTTTTTTTAGGGGGAGGGGGGGTTTCTCAATGCGTTACACATAGCCTACCACGACTTACCAGTACAAGCCAAATGAAGTAGCTACAGGAAAAATACAAATCTTTCGATAATAGGTCTATGACTGTGAGACTATCTCTCGTGAAGAAAATGGCAAGATGGGTGGTGACTCCACTTTAAAAATACTCATTCCAGTTAATGAGCTAATGCTAATATTAAAACGCCATTAAATGTGTAATATGGACGCTTGTGGTATACACTGTGCATTTCTTGTTTCGAAATGGACTTGAATTTGTTCAAATGAGACTGCAGTCCTACCGTGTTGGATTTCGTGATGAACCTGACCAAGATGTAGCCTCAGGATCCGCTTCGGATCGTAGCAGAAGTTCCTGCTGTAAGCGTTAGGGTGAGAAGCAGACGGAGGTGGAGTAGGTGCGTCTGTTTGTCTGTTCTGACTGGTGGAAAAACACGTAGCCTAGTCCCCGAAGGTACCGCGTCAGCGGGCTGCTCCGCTCCCCCTGTTCCATGTTACCGCGCCAGCGTGACGACGGGCTCTTCGGCAGGAGGCAAGCTACACTAAAGACGAAGTTATAACTGGTTATAATGCATTTAATCCCTTATTGTATGACACTTTCAACAGTATTTCAACGCATACCTAAAGTAAATTTGAATAGAAAATTGACTCATTAAACCCAATAGGAAAAAATATAATAGTAATACATTTATCATTTCTTATGCATATCACATGATGAAAGGTTGCACAGTGGTTAGTACTGCTACCTCATGGCATGAAGGTCCTGGGTTCGGTCCCGGGTCCGAGCTGTGTGGGTTTTTGCCGGGGGCTCCGGTTTCCTCCCACGGTCCAAAAGCGTGAAGGATAGGTTGATTGGTGAGTCTAAATTGGCCCTGTAGTGGTGTGTTGGCGACTGCCCAGGGTTGGTTCCTGCCTGCTCTCATTGTTCCTGGGATAGGCTCCGGTCCCCCGCACGACCCCTGCTGGGATTCAGAAAATGGATGGATGGATGGATCATATGATGAAAATATTTAGTAACTCTTTAACTGCACCTTCATAATGCATTCATAGAACATTCAGTGCACCTTCATAATGCATTCATAGAACATTCAGTGCACCTTCATAATGCATTCATAGAACATTCAGTGCACCTTCATAATGCATTCATAGAACATTAAGTCATTAACGTACCTTAATGGCTTCAATATACATTAAAAACATTATATGACTTCCATGTTTGTTATTGTGTACTTACATGCTGCTTATGAATGTTCTATGAATGCGTTATGAAGGTGCAGTGAATGTTCTATGAATGCGTTATGAAGGTGCACTGAATGTTCTATGAATGCGTTATGAAGGTGCAGTGAATATTCTGCAAATGCATTATAAAGGTATTATCAGTGTGCCAGTGGAGGAACGACTGTACACTGGGGCAAAAATGGACCATGCCCCCCCTTCCACAGTCACAGCTAGGGCCTGCCTACACTAGTTGCAGTAGCTTCCACTGTAGTAGTTTGCAAATTCCACCAACATGCTTTTTCCATTAAATACCCACCTCAACAACAGTTTGACTACAAAACACTACAAACAATTGCATTTCAAATTAATTTTAAGTATTGAGCCAAATATTTTGTGTTATGACTCCCACCATAATGAGATTGTATAAATAAATATGAGAGATATAAAAGTAGCATGTCATGGAGTTACAGTATATAACATGCGTGACATCAGTGCCTTAATCCTCAATGAATGTTTTGCATGCATGTGGAGATCTGCAGTTAGGGGGGGGGTCCAATTTGCAGTCAGCGGGGCTCTCGGACATCGCTAGGGGGCCAGCCCTGGGACAGCTGCCCTGCTTGCCACTCCAACCCCTGCAATGCGCAGTTAATGTAAAGCCTTATCGAATATTTGTCTGACCTATTCAGTTTAGAGGCACCGTGGCGTATTAGTGCCTTTAAATCGTACATCGTGTATTCTCGTGTGTGTCTTGTTTTGGACCCCACCCGGGATGTTTCCCAGAATCCCGCCCAGTAGGGTGAGTTCCAGACTCACTGTGACTCTTCATCAGACAGATTAGGGATGATGAAAGGATATTCAGACGATATAAATGCTAATTAAAGGGGAAAACAAGAAAAATCCTGTATAGCAAAAGTCACTTTGGCTGATTTCTGTTTTCATATAATTATGTATGGTTTAGCCCTGTGAGAATAGTGGGCCTAAATACATCTATTGTGTGTAATACACAGTGATAGGCTTAAGCTGCTTAGTGTTAATGTTTCGCACGACATAATACTCATGGATATCCCAGCATGGCCGCTGGCCTCAGCTGAAAGCCGATTGGCCTGCAGTGTGCCCCCCTTGTCTGTCATTCACCAGTTCGAAACGTGTCATTGGCTAAAAGTAAGGTTGACATCACCTTAAAATTTCTCGAATTGCCTCTGTATCCCAGCCTGAGGATCACTGACTGAAGCTCCTGGTTAAGCAGCAGTCCAAACTAATTGAGGCTTTTGTTCGAGTATCAGTATTACTTCCATGTCACTCCCTATAAGGCGAGCAGGTCTGTGTGGGTGGCCAACAGAGACTTTACCAGAGTTTTTGGCTTTAACAAATTGAGAGGAATGAATGCATAAGCGGGCCATTTTGAATTAAGTAAAGAGGAAAGGGGCGCTAATTGATTGGCAAGTGAATGTGTTGCCATTGACATGTGTGACCTGATTGGCCGGTGAACGTGCTCCCATCAACGTGCAACGTGATTGGCCGGTGAACATGCTCCCATCGACATGTGCGACCTGATTGGCTGGTAAACGTGCTCCCATTCACATGTGTGACCTGATTGCCAATGATACGTTTTGAAACACTGAGTGACGGGGAGGGGGTACTCCGGGAGCCAATCAACTTCCAGCTGGGTCCAGTATCCATATTAGCCCCGCCCTTGTGTATGTACCTGGGGCAGGGAGAACAGGAAAGCCGTCATTTATAATGTAAACGGACATATTTGGGTGAGTGATCTGTCAGGGTCCAAGACACGAATAGAAGACGTATTACAACACTAGCAATTAGCTACAGGTGAATGACACTCAGTTATGCCGCCAAAGACAGGTGTGAATCGTTCCTCATTGCAGGGCTGGTGCAGCTTCATAAAAGCAGCAGTTTGAAAGGAATGAACTGGGCATGAAATATGCATGACGCTGGGGTTTTGTTCGGCCTGCGCTGTGCTGAGGGGATTGCTCAGCATCACCGTACCCTTCCATGCAATCAATTTACTTACAATGGAAACAGGGTGGGGGTCTGTAAAATAGAACAGGACCAGTACTTGTCTATCGACAGGGATTGGGAACCACTAAATGGAGACTAGAGCGCTAATCACATTTTTCTTTTTCATTTCATTACTTACTCAATTCTCTCCTATTATCCAAAGAGTCGGCACGCTGTATATTTATAGAACTACAAATTTTTGTAGTAATCACCTCCAGGTTATGATCGCAGAGCCCTTTCTGGGAAAACGTCCCAGTGGCTTTTCTCTGAAATTCTCATGATTTCTTTATGATGTTAGTTTATTGAAAGTGCTGAAGTGAGTGAGACTCAGTTATCTACTATGTAGATACGAGCTCCGTCACCCTGGAACATTCTGCTTGTCGATCTTGCCTTCCTTTCCCTCGTGCAAGGCAGATTAAAAATAAAAAACATATGAAGATGATAGAAAACACTTAGCACTGAGATTACAGGAAGTGAAGAGCAGACTGGTTCCAGTCGGCAGTGTTGTGTGAAAGCAGGTGTTAATTAGATGTGGTGTTAATTGGGTGAATCTCTGAATGTGAGGTATTTTGCCTGTGAACTTATTCATACACCCTTTGACTTGACTTGTCTACTGATTATGTAAAAATGTGTCAGGAATGTTTGTTTATTGTTTGAGGCAAACTGAGGGGTTTCTTGTCGGGGGGTCTTCAGCATCGTCTACGGCAGGGGTCTCCAACTCCGGTCCTGGAGGGCTACTATCCAGTAGGTTTTCTATCCTACCCGGCTTCTGATGAGCCACACCTGTTCTCAGGTAAATACCAGGAGCAGGTGTGGCTCATCAGAAGCCAAGTAGGATAGAAAACCTACTGGATAGAGGCTCTCCGGGACCGGAGTTGGAGACCCCTGTTCTACGTCCCCCCTCCCCCCGCTGCCTGCAGTGTGAGGACAGGTTTCTGTGGCACAGGAGGAGGGTGATCTTACTCCCACCCTGTTACTGTGGGAGTAGATAGTTCTAGGCAGGGAAAACAGGCTGAAGAAGATCCACTGTCTGCTGCCTTTGAGAGAGAGAGAGGGTGGGGGAGAGAGAGAGAGAGAGAGAGAGAGAATGAGGGAGAGTATAGATACGGTGGCAGAGATGTTGAAGACTACCAGCCCTTTCCTCCTGTGCGGAAAGTAGCACTGCTGCACCTAGATGTGGCAGCTGTCACCGCGGCGGCTAGACAGCAACACAGACAGAGTGTGGGCGGTCTGTACCTGAGCATGGGCCGGAGCCGCCCAGCGGTCTGTACCTGAGCATGGGCCGGAGCCGCCCAGCGGTCTGTACCTGAGCATGGGCCGGAGCCGCCCAGCGGTCTGCCCGGGACGCCTGGCGTCCTCAGAAAGAGCCGGCAGCGCGATGGCACACTGCCAGTGATCTCGCGGGAGCCGCCGAAGTCACCCGCCTGCGGGGAGAGACCCAGACCTCCTCTTGGAATGAAGTGACAGTGAGAAGCTGCCAAGATGCCGGTGATGAAGGGCCTCCTGGCCCCACAGAACACATTCCTGGACACCATCGCCAACCGATTCGATGGTACCCGTAAGTAACACCAAACGAGATTAAAGAATTTAACGATAAAGCTCATTTCTGTCCTTGGTTGTGCGGTGCAGTCTTTTTTACTCAAATTAATATACAATAACTCCACTGTCAATGGCAATAAGTGTTTTTTTTATCAGGTCAATCATGCTGACTGATCATCATGCTGATGTATTCATTATAGAGATTCCTTAGTGTTTATTTACATGTAAACTTTATTTGATATGGTTTTCGGTGAATGTAAATTATATTGAGTCTATTTATTTGAATATTTACTGAAACAGTGCATTCATTTGGTGTTCAGTCTTTCATAGTTTTTCTGATGTAATATTCTGGGGTAAATGTAAAACACCCAGATCACTAATTACAGCTGCAGTTAGTTAAGCCAGGTGATCTGATTTTGGTGATTTGTCTGACTGCGATTTGTGTGATTTAATGTAACTTTATATAAACTGAAATTCATTCTTCATATGCTCACATATAATAAAACAAATTTGATGTAGCGTCTCTGGCTTATAAGACATGTCCTGTGTGTGTGTGTGTGTGTGTGTGTGTGTGTGCGCCTGCTGTTCTGTGTGTGTCTGTTCAGAACATAACACTTAATGAGCCGCATGCAAGCTGACGGGTGCTTGTTTTCAGCCTGATAACAACAAGTCTTAAGGGAGATGGGAGGCATTTGCCAACAAACAGCCAGGGACTGAAATGTTTACTCATGGGCTCCCTTGTCGACATTTTTAAACTGATTTCTCTTTTTTTTGAGACCAGATTCTTGGATCGAGTGGGTGTTTTTATTTTTCCTTCCGTAAAAATGTTCACAGCCATGCAAACGTTGATCTTTTGTTACCACTTACACCATTAGTCCCAAGTGAAATGGCAGAGGTGTTCTTGAAAAGCTTGTATAGATGTGTGAAATATATTTAAAAGGAAAAAAAAATATGTGGACAAAAAAAAAATTTATACAGGATACGGAGTTCCTCAATACTTCTCCTAGTCAAGCTCATCTGTTTCGACAGATGATCTTGCTTCAAACATTGTATAAAGGTGGTATTCAATATGTAAACACCTAATTGTTTAAATTTAACGCTTGAATGCAGCACCCTCAGTTTGTTGTTGAATTTATTAACGTTATTTTTTGCATTTGTTGTTATTCTTGTTGTTTGTTATTATATCAACAAGGCCTAGATTTTTATTTGATGTACAGAATTTCTTTTGATCCCGGTGCCCTTACAGGGAGCTCAGCAATGCTCAGACGTGCAGCCTAGCAGTAGTATATAATACTACTCATAAAAGTTCTCTGCACGGCTCATATACTCCCTCAATCATCTCTTCATCCGTTAAATTGAAATGCTTCAAACAAGGTTCCAAGTGCCTCTGCAAAACGGCAAATGCCTAAATCTCGTTACTCAGTTTAGTGGTAAGGGGTTTTATCGAGAACAAAGTCTGGCCTATTTTTAGCGGTCAGTGCTGAAGCACGGCAGCCCATCGTCAGCTATTTGCTAATATTTCGGAGGCTCTTGTACGGTAGCTTCAATGTTTTATAACTTTTTTCCCCCAAAAAAGTTTCAAGTTGCATTTATTATTTTCAGTATGGTTTTTTTGTTTAACTTTTCGTCATTGAAGGCATTTCCAGATACTGGGAGTGCGAAACTGCGGATTTGGGAGTGATTCGCAAGTGATTCACTCATCGTGCCTGACACGATGGAGGCAGCGTGAGTCCGTGCCTCTTGCACGGCCGAGAGATTCCCACGATTCCCTTATTAATGCGGCAGTTTCCCGACGCCCTGTCATGCGGATATGTGGGCATTATGGAGTCTCCCCGCACTCCCTCTCTCGCACGTACGCACTCCGATGTGCGCAGGCCATGTAAGAAATGCTTCTTCCACGGCAACAGGAGCGGATCTGAGCCTCTGAGTTTGACCTGAACCCCGGCAGAATGAGCACATTTCCAGACGGAATCCGCGCAGATAAGGGCGGCTTCACTGCGCAGCTCCATTCGCACATGGGTCTCATGCGCGCGTCTAATGAGAGCTGCAGGTGAGACTCCATCCATGGGATCCGACACCCATCCGGCGTGAGAGGTGCTCTGAGATATTACACTTCGCAGTAATGTCTAGTAGCTGAGGTGAAAATTCTGCAGTGAAGTCCCAGTGCCGCTTAACTGGAATATCTTTCCTCGGTATTTATTATCAGACATCCCACCACTCCCAGACTTTCCAGGAGCTCCTGAGAAATTGACAGCAGGTTCCCGACACCCGTGAATGATGTGTAACGTCCCGCTAGCCTGTCAGACAATAGGCTAGCAAGAAATTTTAACACCACAACCCCATCCCACCTGGTCGGCAAATATCACCGTCACCCTCTAACCCCGGTCTGCAAACCGCCCCCCCTCCCAATTTCCAGCTGATAAATCTGGCCACCAGCACAAACTCCCCTGCGGGCAAATTATACTGCCTATACTCCATCATCCACCCTCCAGCCATCGCTAGGATCAGACGGTACCGGTAATTTTTAATACAGTCATCCAGCTATTGTAGTGTAGTATATGGTACCTCGACAGTATTTTAAAAAGCAATGCTATTCCAGTATGTCCTGATAAAATTTGCTGGGGATGTTTTTTGAAGAAAAATACAGTGTTATTCCCAAAATACCATAAATACCATGGTATTCGGTATTACCATAATTCTGCCCAAGCCTAGCCAGCATCTCCTCCCAGTTGCCTGTCATCCGCCTGTCTGAAATCAATATGCTTAAGGTGGGATTATTATAATATAACAAACCATATGCTTTTATTTTCTGCTTTTATACATTGCGAACACCTATCAGTGTTGGATGGAATGAGACTTAATTTAGTTTTTGTGCTGCCAATCACCATATAACTTTAAATCAATGAACCAATGAGAGACAGTTAAAATCAACCAATGAGAGACAGTTTAAGCCAACATGTGACTTGCTGACACTTGATGATCCCAACCACAATAAAACCCAAAGGCTTCTTTCTCCAGTGCCAAAAACGCAGTACTGGGCGACAGCAGGGTGGTTATCGAACGTGGGCACTGATGCCAAAGGCAGCTGAGAGCAGGCCAGGCTGTGGTAGAAAATGGAAGTGCAAAGTATTTATTCCGGTGCTAACTTGTTGATAGATGCAGTTAGTATCCATGCATGGGGGCGGGGGGGGACTGGGGAGGCGTGGGCGTCGACCTCCGAGCATTTTGCGAGACATGGGTCACGTGATGCACGTGACCGTGACCCAGGGCCTCTTTGTGGGCGAATGTGACCGAGAATAATGGAGAAAGGAGTGAGTAATCCTCGCCGCGCTGTAAACAACATGATGTTCTGTACAGCTGCAGCAGGACGAGGACGGCATGACACATTAGGGTACAGTTGTTTCAATTTCACCTTAATTGCCTCCACACTTGCAGATTTATTATTTGGAAATCGTGTTACTCACCGTGATTCAGTGAAGCGCTTTGTACTCGCCTCCCACCAGCAAATCGATGCAAAGTAAGTAGCTAATAGAAATGTACTCAGAACGCTGAGTACGAATAGAAACGGTACGTCTGATTCATTCGCGGATTGACGAATGTCGAATACAGCGGCGCTTTAATGTACGGGTTTGCCCAGGCTGGAGCCCAGGGGCCTCCGTTAGAAAGGGACCTCAAAAAGGCTCAGGGTTCGAGTTCGGGTTTGGGTAAACAGCTTTCGCTGTTGCCACCATGCCCCCCCCCCCCCAGCTGACAATTTTAACTTTTGTAGAAAATAGCACAGGTCCTCTGACCACTCCAATGGCCCAGTGGTTGGGTTGGCTTTGAGACGCATGGCAGCGTTTGTATTTATTTGTCTAAATTACCCCAATGTTTTTATTCCACTCTTTTTTTGCCTTCAAAGTAATCACCCTCCTCCTTTTCCTGGTTGCTCTGTCTCCCGATAATCGACAATAAACACTCAGTACTGTCTATCCTGAGCTCCCATTTCACACTTTTTCACAAGGAATCACCTGCCACCACAAATCGGAGGGAAGAGCAGCTAAGATTGCTTGCATCCCAAACGATCTCCGGACTGCTCATTCACCGTTCCGATCCGCCTCTGATCTGATTACGTCTCCATAATGGGACTTTCCTGTGCTCCACTTTTAAATCCCAGAGCTCATTAATTTGGATTCATAAAGCATGGATTCTACCTCTTCGGTCATAATTAGAAATGTACCCGGACATATTTGTGCCTGTCTCCGTGCCGTCATATGTAGGGTATTATGTTTTGTTGATTTTACTGGACTATTGAGTTTTCATCTTGCTGCCTAAATAATGAACTGTGTGTCTGTTTTTGTAATGTAGTCTAGATGGATGGATAGATGCATAGATGCATATATATGAATGTGTGTACTTTGAGATGCTAATTCCGAAGGAAATTGCGGATTGGGGATAAGCACTATTATATATTCTCCAGTAATACTTCACATAAGGCCATGTTTTTAATAATTTATTAACATGTTCATAATGCATTATAATGCATTCATGAAGCATTATAAACATGGCTATACATATTTATAAAAAGGCATATTACATTATAGCCATGTGTATTATGCATTATGAATGCTTTATGAAGCTCCCATCTGTTATGCACTGTAGATACCTTCATAATGCATTATAATGGTCGGAATAAGCAATAAGGATGTTTTGTACTGCATTATAAAATTATCTATATAGCGCATTATAGATGACAGCTTCATAAGGCAGTCATAATGCATTATAAACATGGCTATAATGTGTATATATATTTATAACCATGTTTATAATACTTTATGAATGCATTATAATGCATTATGAATATGTTTACTTACTGTAAGGCATGGTTTTAGTAATTTATAAAGTGTTACCCAATCTCCTTTGCCTTCAGTTTACGTATAAGGATGTAGCTTAACATTCAGTGGTACTGCTTTGTTGTAATGGGAGGTTTTTGTTTCCAGTATGCGCATGTTACAGGCTTGGGTCTGTTGGCACATATAGTAGATGTCTCGCATCCAGAGATTCACTGCTGATTTACTTTTTTTCCCTTAAAACGGAACCGAGTGGAGTTTAGTGTTGGTGTGGGGAGCAGTGCCCCCTGGGAGATGCCCCTCAAGGCCAAACCAGAGCCTCTATCGCCTGGAGTCGGTTGGATGAGTGCGCGGCCTCAGACGATTATCTCGGTTGCCATGGAGACAACCACCACAGCCCCCCCCCCCCCCCTCCTTTCCGACCCCTACAATCTTTCTCCGAGGACAGATGGTGGGCTGTTTGCTGGTACACTAGACATTTTCTTCCAAACTTTCTACAGCGATGGCTCCCATGCGGGTCGTGGCAGAACAGCTGGTGTCATAACGAGGGCTGTTATTGGGGCTCCGTCTTCACTTCCTTCCATCTCCCTGTGCACTTTTGTTTTACGCCATTTCCATTTTATACCTTACAAATGCAATCTACAGATACCGAAAGTATCAATTTTATCACGTATAAAATGGTCTCAATATTGCTTTTCATGAAATTGTAATAATGATATAAAGTAACATTTGATTTTTAATAGTGTTTAATTATTTACTGCTTGTGAATATCTCTGAGCGTGATTACAGTGTGATTACAATGGCTGCCGCTCTACTGAATTATTATGCTTTTACTAACCATGCAATGCAGAAGTTTTTTAGACATAGTGACAGGAGTTTGCAAAAGGTTACTGCTAACAAACTTGTGATTACATTATGTTTTTAATTGAGTTACATTATATGCTGGGTTGACTATCGAAAATGGTATTAAATGTCAGTACTTTTTCTTGATATTGTTTCGGAGTTTTGGTATTGTGATGACACTACTTACGAATGATGACCCCCCCCCCCCCCCCCCCAGGCAGGAGTGACAGCATAATGTCAGATATTGGGTCACCATGTGGATGGGAAGGCTTGCATTGTGGGTGGCAGGTTATTTAGAGCAGAGAGGCTGAGTAACTTTTAGTTCTATATGTGTGCCTCGTGGAGACCAGCATTCAGTCACGGCCTCTTATTCTTAGTGCCTCATGGGGTGGGGGGGGGGGGGGGGGTGAGCATTGTTGTGTCCCGTGTCTCTTTGCCATCTCCAGCTAATCATGTGCTATTCATGTGCATAGCGGACTTCGGAGTGCCCTTAGTGTGAAGCTCCAGTGACGGAGTTCAGTGTCCCGTGCTTCTCACAATAGGCACTGCACAGAGATCACACTGACCCGGTATCACAATGGTAGATAAATAGGTTCCCGTTGGTGTATTTCGTAGCTTTCAGATAATGATGTGGAAGTAAAGTTCGTAGATGGAAAGTACTTAAACAGACTTCTGAGGGTGGGAGTTTGAGTCATATCCCTGTTAAGGCTTCCCTGGTCTCCCCCAGAAACTTCACCGTTATCTAACACTTCTATCCCGAGCAATTTACCATCGCAGCGAGGGTTACAATTTATGGGTGCTCCCAGGGATTTGAACCTATGACCTTCAGGTTGTTAGCATAAAGCCATGCTTGTTGTATGGGTCTCCTTCCACAGTCCAAAGACACGTAGCTAGACTAATTGACATCACAAAACTTCCCGTGCCGGGACGTTTTCCAGCCTGGGCTCTAGTCCCCAACAGCCCCGTACTGGATAAGTGGTTAGAAGATCGCCTGATGAATGGATAGGTATCTATAATACTAAAGTGCACTAAATAGTGGTTATGTAATCTTTGTTAGTCTAAAGGAGGGAATGCGATGTAAAATTGCACTTTAAACTGTATAAACTGTGAGCAAGATTGGCAGCAGTAAATGAGGCAGAGTAATTACAGGGCAACTTCTGGGCCAGGAGGCCTCAGGAATCACTTAGACAGCTGACTGGGGGGTAGGGGGGGGCATAATTGCAATGGGAAAATGGCCGTCAGCCAGAGAAGGTGAGGGAGGTGGGTGCAGTTTATCAAAGACTGGGACTCCTTGACCTTGATATGATGAACACTGTTTGTATTTAGGGTCTGAATGTGATGTAGAGGGAGGTGGAGTAGATATTGGTGAAGATGTTGATTTAGTTGCCTCAACAGTGAGAGTTAAGAAATGCATCAATTGCAGGCTTTTATTCTCAAAAGGGATACTTTTCAAGAAGGTGTTTCATGTATTCATCTTCCAGCTCCTTATAGCCAGCGTATGATCAGAGGGTAGGAGAGCACCCCGCAATCTTCTGGAGAGACGTACGTAGCGCAAGGCAATGTGCCCCCACCACACAACAGAGTGGGGGGGGGGGGGGAATTGAAATGCTGCAACCCTGGAAGGTATTTAATTTGCATGTTTTATGTAAAAACGCGCAGCTTGTCAAGCTGAACTGACGTGACCATATGCAAACTAACACGAGTAACTGAAACAGACTAGGGGGGAAAAACATGGAGCACTATCATGCCTGTTTGCTGCCTTTGTGGAGCAATATGTTCCCCTCCCCACCCCAGATTGTGATGACCCCCCCCCCCCCCCAGCCCTTCAAAGGACACTCTGCTGTTTCTGGAGAAAAGGAGATGCTCAGAGATTCCCAGACGAAGGTGGGATCCACATTGTGGGTCGGCCAGAGTGCTGGCTTCATTACAAAATGCGTCCATGTTCTGATTAAAATTGGCCCGGCTAAATAAAGGAAGACCACTCTGTACCAGACAAACCTGTTAGACATCTATTTTCCCAAGCATCCTTGAAGTAATACCTGTCATTCGTTTGTGGGTGATTGAAAAGGCATTGGGGTGCGCTGCAATGACTGTTTCCCATTTCAAACGCAGCTGTCAAAAGTGCTTTGAATCTATTCAGCCCTCTGTAGATGAAACGTGTTTCGAAATTGTCCCCCACAATGAGCCACGTGGATGCCATTAATTCTATTAGAGGCTCACGGTCCGGAAAACCCGTGTGACGGAGGAACCGCACGTGCAAAGGCGTCGGTGCTCCGTGGTGAGTAGCAGGTCGAGTCTGAAGAAACGTGTCTGAGGCAATTCTCAACGAGCATGAATAGCAGCACAGTTAATATCTGCCCTTTTAATTTACTGGTATTCAGTCAGTTATATTTGGATGCTCGTCCCATCATAACCACAAGGACCATGACCTCCAGGTCCCCAGTAACCAATGAATGTGAGTTTCAATATTATTATGCAGTGATACATTTTTTTCACCAAGTTCAGTGTTGAAGCATTGTCAGTATACAAGTTCTAACTGACCCTATGGCCTTTGCAAGATGTCAATGAAATGAAACAATCCAATTTATGTCCTTGCTTGCTCTGCTGCCCTGGCACCGGGGGGGGGGGCGGCAAGTCGAACTGTCAGCGATCCGAAATTCGCCAGATAATGAATCCATTTTAGCAGCCAGCCATGACGCCCTAACCGATTAGTTCCTCCCCCAGGCGAATGATCCTAATTTTCCCCTCTGCATGGAGCTCCAGGTCACAATCAGCTAATGGGTCCCATTAGCTCAGTAGGTGGTCAGAATGAGCCCTGAAGACCTGAAGATGACAGAAGTTTGATGTCAGGATGTCAGCCCTGTAGTGTCAGACGCTGTAGGTCAAAACTGGAGTGGAATCTGGTATCTGGCAATTCTTTCTCATTCAGATACATTCAGATACACAACTGCCTGCAACAATTGGCATTCTAATATCTTTGAGCCAACTGGCACATAAACGCACGGCATACAGCTGTTCTGCTTCCTGATCAAGCTTTGTCCGAGATTTATAAATTCAAACCGAAGAATTGCTGTACCTCACTGCATACATTAGATTTCTCAGCAGGTCTTGAAGTTCTTACATTAAACAATAAATCTGATCGTGAATTAAATCTGGTACTAAAACTAAAAAAATAAATAATATCCCTGGAGCTACTGCATTGGGTGTGGAGTTTATTAATATTCCACAGTTAAAAAATGTTAAGATTTTTCATTTTAGCCATTTAGAATTTTTACAATCAAAGGTATTAATATTAAAATCCTTTTTTAATATTAACATGTATGTTATTTCTGATGCATATATACAATTTGCATATACAGCATACAACATTGCTTCTGGGATTTTATAGAAACCAGAATTAGGGGGAAATAAGGTACAAATAACTTAGAAATCATGGATCTATGGGAGTTTTTCCCCCAGAACCACTGCATCTTCCACAGTACTACCAAGGTCCAGTGTCTTTTAAACTTCGCCTAGCTGTCTTTATCTGGTCCCTTCTGTCTCTATGACAACCAAGAAAACATTCTGTATTTTGCGCATGTGACAGTTCACAATAAATGAATTCCTTTGTATATAATCCAGCATTGGGAACAGTGAAAACCAGCCCATAAAGGATCATTATTACTGGATTTCTTGCCTTGTTTACTTTCAGTTTTCTCAGAGTGTACTCAAGGCCTCAAAGGGCATTTTCCACCATCTATTCCCTCCCCGTTGCATTCACTTGATTATAATTAAATCGATCAAACCTACATTTACAAACCTGGATGGATTAACACCTAATTGCCTAAGACCCCATTAATTTGTAACAACTGATCACATTAGATCGCATTAAATTTACATTATTGTATTCCTTGCCAATCATTAAATATTAGCATAATACTGTTTTGCCGGTCACATTTCGGAAGTAAAAATGGTTTGCATGACAATAAGGAATCAAAACCCAACACACAGCAGAATCTCACATATTAAATGCAGGCTGTCACTCTGCGGCGTTTTAATTGATGTATAGCATAAAACTCTGTAGGGTAATGCCCATTCCTTAGTCCGTAACATCTTATCAAAACCTCTAACCATAATCTGTCTTGGGTTTTACTGTGGCCTGCCTTTAAAGCAGAGGTCAGTTTAGAAAGCTTTTGTGTAGGATTTATATTAAATGATCAATTGAAATTCAGGCTGATCCTCCACAAGCAGCAATTATTTTCCAACCGAAAGCACCTTTCTTTCCAGCAGCAGGGACCTGAGAAGCGCAGGCTTAACGTAGGGAGGCGGGGCTTTACATAGGGAGGCGGGGCTTTACATAGGGAGGCGTGGCTTACCACAGATTGACAGGAGTAGCTTTAGCCGCCGTGGCGAAAGCGGCGATAGCTATAGTTATACTGACTGTAGCTATTCATCCTGCTGACATTCCATTGATTCAATTTAATCATTTAATATTGAGGTTCCCCACCTTCAAACTGGTTTACGTCATACAAAAACTACACGGACCAGTAAAATGGCCTGGGGGGAGAGGGGTACTACTGTATCGATCAGCGATTTCACAAGTTTAATCGCTTCCATTTTTTTTTGTTAATTTGCAAATGCGAGACCCTGAGGGATTATGGAAAAAATATATATATATTTTATAAAAGCGCTATATCTGTATATGGCAAATGCACCAACCAGCCTTGAACCCATGACCTTTGAGGTGTAAAGTGACAGTGTTACCTGCTGCTCTACCATAGTTAGTTGACCTTGTAGTGATAATATGCACTTTGTTGCCCGGGGAGCAGTGCTTGGGGGGGGCAGTACCTTGCTCAGGGTACCTCAGTGGTACCTTGCTGGTCGGGGATTCGAACCCTACCATCACTGCCCCAAAGAAAATCAGGGGAGAGCGCGAACGCGGCCCCCCACTACCAGAAATGATGCAGTCGATATTCCCACATTTGGGGAATTCGCAGGGGTCAGCACAGCCCCAGTGCAACGGCTGGGCCTCACCCTGGGTGAGCCACCTTCGTGATCATGGTATATCCGGTGCCGGGCAGGTTAGTGATGGCCAAATGAAGCTCCCTGACCCATTTTCTGTATTTTCTGGCCCCACTAGTAATATTAGTTGTTGTGGTGGTTGTAGTGGTCGGTTCTGGGAACATCAGGAAAACTGGACACTTTGAACATTTCCGTACCTTAATCGTAACTAGAATGCGAGATTTCGTTGGTAGGTTGGCATCTTGCCTTTTTTCAGTAGCTTTGTATTTTGATGGCTGCAGTGAGCATGTTTGCTTAAAAATGTTATTGCCTAAAGCAGTGCCATGAGTGGTTCAGTTTACACTGCCAAGGTAATCAATTCTAAGGCACATTAACGTCATTATTGCCCATATTTAAACCTAAATTTAGTTCAGTGTTTACTCATTTAGCAGATGATTTTGTCCAAAGCAACATACAAGAGAGACAAATAGTACAATGCAAGCACACATGTTGTCAAGCAGTCAACTAGACATAAGAGCAGCTGGGCTGGGCTTCCTGAATGCCCTGGTCGGGGAAGCAGAAGGTCTATTGGACCAGCATTTTCGACACAACTTTCTCAATAAGGTCATCGTCGTTCCACCATTGCATTGTCCTTTGGATTCAATTTCGGATGCCTAAAATGCGGTCAAAGTCCAAAACAGTTTATGAATGAAATATATTAGCTTCTCCTTCACTGAATTAAACTGTCCTTCTCGTCCCCCTCGGGTCTCCGTAGACAGCAACTTCCTGCTGGGCAACGCGCAGGGCCACCGCGGCTTCCCCATCGTCTACTGCTCGGACGGCTTCTGCGAGCTCACGGGCTTCGCGCGCACGGAGGTGATGCAGAAGAACTGCAGCTGCCGCTTCCTGCACGGGGTGGAGACCAGCGAGCACGTGGCGCTGCAGATGGAGAAGGCGCTGGAGGGCCGACAGGAGTTCCAGGCCGAGGTGCAGCTCTACAAGAGGAATGGTGAGGAGCACCAAGCAAACCTTCCAGGCTGCAGAGAGCTTTAACTCCAGGAGAGAGCAAATTTCCCTCCAGATAAATGGGTTACTGCGATTGGTTGGCGCCTGGATTATACCCAGCGTTATATACTGTTGCATCTGGGATAGGCTCCCGACGCTCATGACCCTGCATAGGACAAGCGGGTATGGAGGATGGATGGATGGATGGATGGATGGAAGAGTTAATTTTGGTCCAATTCAGTGCCACAGATCACAACTGACAGTCTGAAGTAACCATTTTTCATAACCACTTATCTTGTACTGGGTTGTGGTCAGCCTACCCCAAGGGGCAGTGGGCACAAGGCACAGGAGAGGGTGCCAGTCCAACACAGGGCACACTTATGCACTACAGGCTACTTAGAGATGTCAGTTCACCTAACTGCACACTTTGTGCACTGCGGGAGGACACCCACACGAACACCAGGAGCTGTTCGAGACCCGCTGAGCCATAGGGCCGTGCCGTAAAGTGTATTAATATTCCATGCCTACAGAATCATTTCATTATCACTGCCAGGAACCTTGTGAATTCAATGGAAACAACACATTTAAACCTGTGGTGTTTATTTTATGTGTTGGTCACTGGTTTTCCTCATTTGGTCACCAAGTTTGGGATGAGGTGAGCTTTGGCTCAAAGCTTTCCTGGCTCCCCCACCACGCTCCCTATTTCCGACTGGCCAGTCCTGGTGGGGGCCTGAATGCCGTGCGCCCCAGGGAGACTTTAATGAGCCGGAAGGGGCTACATCCGTGGCATGCCTCTTCTACCGGGCTAATGAGGCTTTTCCCGTCGGCGGGAGAAAACTTTCTAACACCTAAATCGATTTCGCTCACTTCTTTTTCACAGTAATACCCCCTCACATGTTTCTTTTTGGGGGGGGGAAACATGAACAGCTATTAACAAAAACATTGCAAGAAGTTAAACAATTTTATTACCGATTTTTTTTTGCATGCTTCAAGCTTATAGTTTCTCAATAAAACTTACTAGATTTCTGCTACAAAGTATAATTGCTATTATATCCACACTACTAAATCAAAATCATGCATGACTATAAACCAAATGGTAATACATCCATTTATCTCTTGCATGCTCTTAGCTTAAAATAGACACTTCTGTCAACCTGATTGATTTTGGGTCATTTTCCTGATCAATTGCTACAGAAGGGAGAAGTCAATGCTCTTGCGATCAATGATTCAGTGCTTCATTTAATTTAAGTAACGTTCCTTTCAGGGGTAAAATACAATTTTAACTCCTTGAATTGCAGGGTTTAATATCCTGTCTTTTTTATTGTAGATAAAAGACATTTTCATTGAAATGTTTCAAAAGAATGACCCTCGGTGGTGAATGTCTTCCTGCGGCATTTCAGCATGTTCTGGTTTTATTGGCTACGGCGGACAGCGTTCAATGAGCCGCTTACATTAAAAATAGGGCAGGGATAATTGGAATAGCCATGTTTCTGTTGCCTTGGAAACACTGGCCTCCAAGTTAAATAGGTGTTTTGTGGCTGGTGGATGCGTATGATCCTTTGTGTCTGACATCAGGTTCACTCTGTTTTTCCCTTCGTCCCTTTCCAGCAAACCCGTTCTGGTGCTTGTTGGACATCGTTCCGATCAAGAATGAGAAGAGTGAGGTGGTTCTCTTCCTCCTGTCCTTTAAGGACATCAGCGACACGCACGGGAAGAACCACCTCGGTTCCTCTAAAGAAGGTGAGGATGTGGAACCAGCTCTGTTCTCCTCTTTAAATGCGGAGAGGTGGTTCTATGTGAGGAGGGCTCACCAATTTACAAACAAATTTCAGGTCTTGGCTGTGCGTGGGACTCATCCACAGTTCTTGGGCGTCCCTTTTGCTAACTGGGGTGAATAGATAATTGCGGGGGCTTTGATATTTAAGCTGGGTGCTTACAATGGTTTCCTTCATTCCTTTGTCCCTTTATCTATTCATGCACTTAAGAGAACCAGGGGGATAAGCCCTTGTTTGTCTTAGTGACCTCTCTGTTGAGCTATTTACTAATGTATTATTTACTGATAAATTTTGCAATAATTTATTTTTTAATTCTCTTACTCTGGTAGAAGTTGTTTTCATGTGTGGTCTGTGTTGCGTGTTTTATGGGATGTATTCCTGCTGCACACAAATTGCCCTTTTGGGACAAAGAATGCAGCGAACTGAACTGAAGGGTATCGTTACTGTGAAAATGGCCGACCAGAGCTATTTGTACTAACTCTGACTTGGAGACATGAGAGACGGCAGAATAACGTGCCGGGCAGAGAAGCAAAGTAAAGGACTCTTGTCATGCAGGTGACAGGCCGCTTGGCAGGAAGCACGGCGGGTCCAAGCTCAGCGAGGCCCGGTACCAGGGCCGGGCTGTACTCTACCACCTGACCAGCCGCCTCACTCGGCGGGGAAAAGGTGACGTGAAGCTGGACAGGGTGAGATCCGGGGCCTCCGTCGAGTCACGTGGCGACGAACCTATCAAAATGCGTTTTGATACAGCACAACCTATCATAATGCGTTTTGATACAGCACAACCTATCATAATGCGTTTTAATACGGTACCCAACCTAGCAAACACCATAGCCTAGCCTAGCCTACCTTCAACATGCTTAGAACACTTACATTAGCCTACAGTTGGGCAAAATCATTAACACAAAGCCTATTTTATATTTAAAAAGTGTTGAATATCTAATGTAATTTATTGAATAATCATGAGCGAGTGTGTAAATCCCATAGAGAGTGACTGCCTTTGAGAGAGAGCGAGTGTGTAAATCCCATAGAGAGTGACAGCCTTTGAGAGAGAGCGAGTGTGTAAATCCCATAGAGAGTGACTGCCTTTGAGAGAGAGCGAGTGTGTAAATCCCATAGAGAGTGACTGCCTTTGAGAGAGAGCGAGTGTGTAAATCCCATAGAGAGTGACTTCCTTTGAGAGAGAGCGAGTGTGTAAATCCCATAGAGAGTGACTGCCTTTGAGAGAGAGCGAGTGTGTAAATCCCATAGAGAGTGACTGCCTTTGAGAGAGAGCGAGTGTGTAAATCCCATAGAGAGTGACTGCCTTTGAGAGAGAGCGAGTGTGTAAATCCCATAGAGAGTGACAGCCTTTGAGAGAGAGCGAGTGTGTAAATCCCATAGAGAGTGACTGCCCTTGAGAGAGAGCGAGTGTGTAAATCCCATAGAGAGTGACTGCCTTTGAGAGAGAGCGAGTGTGTAAATCCCATAGAGAGTGACTGCCCTTGAGAGAGAGCGAGTGTGTAAATCCCATAGAGAGTGACTGCCTTTGAGAGAGAGCGAGTGTGTAAATCCCATAGAGAGTGACAGCCTTTGAGAGAGAGCGAGTGTGTAAATCCCATAGAGAGTGACTGCCCTTGAGAGAGAGCGAGTGTGTAAATCCCATAGAGAGTGACTGCCCTTGGACTGCACTGCCGGCTCTGTCGCTTGCTGACAGCTGGATCCCTCATCCTTCTTAGTAATTGGCATAGTAATAATTGATCTTTCTCCTACCTTGTGTCACAATTAAGGGCGCAAATTAAGATGGCTAAGATCCCAAAGGCATTCAAGGCTGGACTTGACCATAGGTGTCACAGTGGAACAAGCTTTTAAATCCACTGAAAAAAAACACGAGGCGTAAGAGACAACCATTTAAGTCGCTCCTCTCAGAAGTGTTAGGCAAACAGCTTTAATTTTTAAAGCAGCGGCTCCGAAATTCCTCAACATTTGACGTCTGTAGGCGCGATTAATCTTTCAAATGGGTTCCCCTTTGCCTCTCTGGCTGACATAAGGATAGATCGGCCATTGTGTGCCTCTTTCCCAGCATAATCACCAATCACAGAAATCCAGTTATAATTCAAAGCCAAGGTTTGCAACAAAGGAGCCCCATTAAAGTGGTTTCTTCAGAAAGATAATGAGAGATTAATCTTAAATGCTTTGTTACCTCCTTACTCCCAACACTGCAAAAGGTCTGGTTCCCTTTCATGCCATGTGTGGTATTTCAAGGGAATAATTAATTGCATTCTTGAATAAAATATGAAAGTCTCTTACTCAGTAGTAAATGACGGGTAATTAACACAAATGACAGCCACAAAATCAACGACCAAAAGAAGTGTCTTGCACTAAGGTACCAGGGGGATAGCTACTCAATGGCACATCGTCCCTGTATGTGGTTGTAATGACAATAAAGTTCATTTGATTTGACTTGAAAGGCAGGCCTAGTTGATTTTTTGCTTTGCAAGAGTGAGAAAGCAAACTAACCTGAAATAATACAATAAAGTCTGAACTCCTAACCCATGAAGCCCCTTAAACCAACACAGATACTTCAAGAAAACTAAATGAAATTGTCTTTGCACTGTGAATCATTTTGGTATCTCTGAGAAGGTCAGCGTGTGTGATGCAGACCATGTCCGCCTTCCCTTCTTCCAGGGCGTGTTTGAGAAACCTTCTCTACCCGAGTACAAGGTGGCCACAGTGCAGAAATCCCGCTTCATCCTGCTGCACTACAGCGTCTCCAAGGCGCTGTGGGACTGGATGATCCTGCTGGCCACCTTCTACGTGGCCGTCACCGTGCCGTACAACGTCTGCTTCACCGCCTACAACGACAGCGACGCCGCCTCTCGCAGCACCATCGTCAGCGACATCGCCGTGGAGATGCTCTTCATCCTGGGTGAGCGAGCATCTGTGTCACCTAGGCAACCGATCATGTGTTGGGCTTCGCCATCCTGCCGTCGTGTGGGCCCAGTGCCTGTTGTTATCTCAGCAGAGTGAGAGACGCTCCACCCGGTTGTGTTTGTGCTGGTTCAATTGATATCACAAAGGTATTATAACTATTAAACTATCAAAGAATAACATCTAACTTTTTTGTTGTATTTTTACCTCTTGTCTTGGCAACAAGCAGAATGAATATTAGACATCCCATATTACAAAATCTGACCAATAATTTTGTATAGTTGGTTGCAACCAGGGGTAAAAACAGGTTTTCTATGGTAAACGTTATGGCATCTTGAATGCACATTGTGGATGCAGGATCGGAGTGTAATGTTTTAAGGGCACACCTACTGAGATACCTTCATTCTCTGTCTCTGAGCTCTTTCTGGTTGCCGCATATGACTGAAAGCATAAACCTCCAGATTTGTTGTTCATATATCGATTGTTGTCATTTGGAATTGTGTTACATTGTCTTTGCCTTTGTAGAAATTATTTAACAGTCACTAATAGTGTTTAGTTCAATTTTTTATGGTTTCCAGGAGAGGGGGCAGATGGGGGGGTCTACAGAGAGTTTGGCCTAGGGGCACCTGAACTGTGTAATCCGCTGTGGGGGGGGGGGGGGGCATTCTCATGTCACATTCAGCCTGTGTCTCAAGGTAAACACCAATGGTTCTATGGATGCTAAATTAGCCATCCGATTTCACTGTTTTGGACAGTGCACGTCATTATGGTGAAAGTCCTTCTCAATCCCCAATGTGCATGTGTAAGCAAAATTAAGTAAACAACTAAATTACCATATTTGATCCAATTAAAAAAAAAACACTAAGGGAGCGACTCCAGAGTTAGGTAATTCAGGTCCAGAGAATAAAAGTCTGGACCAGGATTTCGTTTCAACCAACCAGTTGCATACTCTGTGACTATAATTGTTTATGCTCAACTGGTTGGTTGAAGCAAAATCCCGATCTGGACTTTTACTCTCTGGACCTGAATTACTCAACTCTGATTAGCTCCTCGCGGGCTACTAATAGTTTGTGGGTGACGTCTTAGCATCTGTTCATCCTGAAAAGAGTAATAACTGATTTGTAATTTCTCTGACAGAGTTTGACATCTGTTGCAGATATTGTGCTGAACTTCCGTACCGCCTACGTGAGTCAGTCTGGCCAGGTTGTGTATGACCCACGATCCATCTGCATCCATTATGCTGCCACCTGGTTTTTTGTGGACCTCATCGCCGCCCTGCTGGCGACCTGCTCTACGGCTTTAACATCACTGTGGTGAGAACTGAACAGATTGGAAGACCAGATTTCCGAAACTCATTCAGTCCTTGGAATATGTGGCCGCGATAAGGTCATAAGTACCATTTCTGTGGACTTAACGAGCTTTGGGAAATTTTACAAAAGTTCTTCGCTGGATTACATGAGCACTGGGTGAGTTTTGGTTCCCAGTACGGTAACATACGATGAGGAAGCCTGACTTTATGTCACTGGTGGTCTCATCTCAAAAACGAGATAAAAATGGACTGAGTGACTTTTGCAAATTTGCTTTTCAGTTAGAGATTGAACTATATGGTATATATTATTAGGTTGGAGGTTTTTTTAACTTGACACTGTGACCTTCTGTTGGTCTGCAGGACAACAGGAAGAAGTCCACAGAAATGTATTGCCTTCCATAATTTTTTTTCCACTCCAACCTTCGTTTTGTCAATAATCCCATCCTCTATTACTTCATAATTAAGTTTTCTGAGTGGAGTAGTTCCCATTCAAAGTAATCCAATACTAGGAATGCAATGTCCCTAGTTTGTTTTAGTAAATAGGAAGCCCTTTGGTGTCCTTTTGCCTTCAGTGTATTATGGGGTTTTGTCATTTTCAAGGATATCGTTTTTATTTTTCCCTGTGTTGGTACTTAAACTCTTTGATGCTTTAGTTCCTTTGCTTTGAGTAGTTTGAATTGCAAGGTCTGTCCCGGTTGTGGATTGTTACGTTTGAGTAAGAGATGAGAGGACATGTTTACCTAGGTGAGGTAGTGATTATTTGGGATATAATTTTTGGATAATGTTAGCATGTCCAAGCGGACTGACCAGCCAGTTGACCGTTGACCCCCAGAGATTTTTTTCTGTTTTGTTGTCATCTGGCTTGCTTTTTCTTTTCTTTTCTTTTCTTTTCTTTTCTTTTCTTTTCTTTGTCTTCCATATTCCCTATTTTAGAATTACTCTGTATAAATGATGCAGGACTATATATCACAACACACCCATGTAAAGCGCCTTGTGGCAACTCTGTTGCGAGAGACGCTATATAAAAATAAACTGAATTGGATTGAGTAAGACTCTTGCATGCACGGGCAGTCATGCAGCATCCGATTCTGAGCGTATCTGCATCGCAGCCTTAAAGGACGGATTCAGGCCAAGATTCAGGTTAGTGCAAGAAGACAAGTTTCTAATCTGCGCTTTGTCACACAAACCAGACCTCTCTGGTCCATCTGCTGAAGACCGTGCGTCTGCTGCGTCTCCTGCGGCTGCTGCAGAAGCTGGACCGCTACTCGCAGTACAGCGCCGTGGTGCTGACTCTCCTCATGTCCATGTTTGCCCTGCTCGCCCACTGGATGGCCTGCATCTGGTACGTCATCGGCCGCAAGGAGATGGAGAACAACGACCCCGTCGCCTGGGACATCGGTGAGTGTGCACCTCTGCGGCGCCGAGGAAGACGAGTTCTTTTGGATCTCTGTATATGTGGTCCCCTTCATTTTGGAGGGAGAAAACTGTGAAAAGGTGAACGGAAAAAAATATATCGAGAATAAAGCTGGTTTGAAATGATTCGTTGGGCTGCACAGAGATGGCGCAAAATGTTCTTTTGTCGGCAGACAGGTGCATTAAAGTAAGTGCAAACGAAACTGGAAGAAAATGAATAAAATCGGAACAGACGGGCTGCTGTCTGATCTAGCGCCTTATCTGTGAGCTCGGCGACATTCCTCTTAGCTGCTGCTGTGAGCTGTGCTCAGGTGTGAGGGTGAGAGAGAGTGACAGTTCCCTGGAAACCTGCAAACTGCAATCCCGTGAACAGCCTTTTCCCTGTAGGAAAAGTCACAGCCTTGATCCACATGGCCCCGGCTGGCTAATCTGGACATCTCCGGGTGCTGAATGTCTCGTCTCGGGTAGACATACTGTAGGAAGTGGGATGATGGAAGTAGAATGGTCTCTCCGCAGAAAAAAATAGTCTCTCCGTGGTATTCCAGGAGAGAGACGTATCGCTATACTGTACTGAGTGACGTTTGTCCACATATCTATGTATAGGCTGATGGATTTAAAAATAGAAAAATTAAATGACTTTCCACCTCCCAGAAGACGTTCACATGGGACCAGGAAATTGGGGGAAATTGTACAATTATTCTCAGACATTATGATATAGACAATGGAGTAGATCTCAGGAAATATTTGACTTCTTTATTATTATCAAAAGTCAGTGTGGACCAGTGTTGAAATGTTAAGGTTCTAGTCTCCATACATTTTCTGTAACTGCTTATCCTATTCAGGGGTGCAGGGGGTCTGGGGGCTACAGGCACAAGGCAGGGAACAACCCAGGATGGGGCACCAACTCATTACAGGGCACAAGGCAGGGAACTACCCAGGATGGGGCACCAACTCATTACAGGGCACACACTGGCAACTCCAGTTAAACTCCACGTGTTATTGGACCATGGGTGGAACCGGAGTACCCAGAGGAAACCCCGCAATGACACGGGGAGAACATGCAAACTCCACACACATGGAGCCGTGGTGGAGACTCGAACCCGGGTCCCAGAGGTGTGAGGCGACAGTGCTAACACTGCATGACCATGCCAGCCCGGTTATAATCTCTGTAAATGTTTTGTCAAATTCATACATTGTTTTTAGTGTCTATTTTTTCTATATCAACAAAATTATATCATTTTAACCCTAGAAAAATGGGTTTAATTGATGATAAAATCCAGAAACTTTTCAGACAAGTTAGTCTGGTATTTATAGTATATAATATGACATAGTTTTTGATTTTACTGGATTAACAGTGTTAACTTAGGCAACAAATCATTCTCCAACGATGTCACCAGGTGTGACTGTTACCTTGCATGCATCCCACTGGATACAAACCGTCATGGCGTGAGTGGCGTTGTCACGGCTACACAATTAAAAATAGCAGTGAAGGCCCCGGGGGAGTGGGCCTTGTTAGCCACCCTGCATAGTCACCCCCCCTGCCCCCCCCCCCCCCCAGATATGTTGATTGCACGGAATGATCTAGAACTGGAGACCTGTTCATCCCAGAGGGCGGGGCTAATATTAGCTGCACTGTTGGGATCTAACTCCTTTGCAAATGCTCACCTTGTACAAACATGCATTACAGCAGGATCATCGCTGCTGACCCCTGCTGGAAGATGTGGGGCATAGACAGGAACACTTATGTCAAAGTTGTCTTTGCATTCATGTCCTGACTTTATTATTTTATAAGTATTATATTCAGGAGAAAATCAGGCATTGCTTCACAATGTCCATCCCCTGCTGCTTTTCTTCTCCACTTTATATGGCAACTTATTACAATTTATTTAGCTGGTACTTTCATCCAAAGTAGTGTTCAGTTGACAGCAAGGTCAGACAGGCCTTGGAGAAATGAGGGGTTAGGGGCCGACGATGACATCACTCTGCCAACTCTCTGATGCAAGTTGGGGACCTTCCAATGGCAGACAGTGTCCTAACGCAATAAGCCACACGGCCCCAATAAGAACCGCCGTATCTCTCTCCTCTTCATCAGATGCGCTTTAATGCACGTTTGCAGATGCCTGAATAAGGTCGTTTTGTTTCTCACCCTTCTGCCTCCCCCAGGTTGGCTTCACGAGCTGGGGAAGAGGCTGGACTCCCCCTACACCAACAGCAGCCTGGGGGGGCCGCCCCTACGCAGCGCCTACATCGCCTCGCTCTACTTCACCCTCAGCAGCCTCACCAGCGTGGGCTTCGGCAACGTCTGCGCCAACACGGACGCCGAGAAGATCTTCTCCATCTGCACCATGCTCATTGGGGGTGAGTCCACCACTGGACCACGTCTTCATGATAACATGACTTACTTAATGTGACTTTCTGCCGTCCCTCTGCAACTGGACACAGCCTGAACCTGCCGACATTCCCGGCAGCTGCAGTGTCTCCGTTTGCGTCCCTGCAGTGATCTGTCTGGTCCAGTGGTCGATAACGTGTCGCCCGCAGCTGCTAGCAGCTAGCAGGGAGCCAATCAGCAGCCTAGGGCTATAACGGTACACGTTATCGTTATGTACCATTGGGTACATCACTTTTGGTTCGGTAACGTTTATTAACATGGACTGAACCTACATTCACAAGTAGATGTTCAACACGGGAAACATTATGCTAATTGTGGCTGTGAGATGTTTATGGCTAATGCTGGTTACAGTCAGTTATAATCGACAGTTTGGGAACATTTTGGTTTCCCAGTAAATTACATCAGAACCAGAGAGAGAGCAGTTGTCTCTTTCGGCTGTTATACCGTACTGGGATATGTTGTTGGAAACACGTCTAGCGTGCATTTACCCCCAGTTTATATAATGTAATTTTGTAGCAAAGACGTAGCTCCCTGGATTATTTTATTTGTACAAGCAGCTCTGGAGAGCAGTGGTCTTGCCCTAAGCAGCTACATTGTCCTCTCACCTCTAGGCTGTTGCAGGGATGCAGATCTGTGGCATATCGATTGTAATTCAGAACCTGTTTACACTTGGTTTTAAAATGCATCTTGGTCGATCAGATCTGAAGTGAATAGTGTTAAATACACATGTAAATGGCCACCAGGACGCATTGTGATCCGCTCACTCAAACCGCTCGCCTGGGTGGTCTGCGATGCATCCAACCACACATCTATTCTACTGTAAACGCTAATGCATCCTGATGCGTCCCTGACAAGGACGTCGCTATAATTGTGGGTGGGGCTATTTGACCTTCTAGCGGCAAAGGTGGTGACGTAATCTGAGCATAAGTGGTCTGCTGGACACCTAGGAGATGCGTGAAGGATACTGGTGTAAAGGGCGATGGGTCTCAGCCGTCTACTTGTGATCTGATCACCCAAGACACCAAGTGTCAACAAGCCAACAGTCACTAATAATTTAATCATTATTATAATAACTAATTAATTATAAGTTTTCCAGCCGTGCCCCCATCCAGCTGTGTATTCTGAGCAGGATCGCCGGGGGGGGGGGGGGGGGGGGGGGGCGCAACTGTTACCTTGTACTTGTGTGTGTGTGTGTGTGTGTGTGTGTGTGTGTGTGTGCGTCCTGTGATGGGCTATCATTCATTCCAGGGTGTATCCCCATTAATTATGTGTGTTTCCAAGACTTCTAACTAATCAGAACATATTATTATTATTATTTAAATGTATTAATAATACTAGTAATAATAATCATAATGTTTGTTGTTAATGTTTCATGTTGAACAAGATGGGATATAGGAAAACTAACACTTATCACTGTACTGTACTATAATGACTGTATACTATACTACAATGACTATACTATATTAGAATTGTTTACTTTAGGTTGATCCTTCATCAGTCATTTATCTGCCATGGCTCCATGTGTGTGCAGTTTACATGTTCTGCCTGTGTCAGTGTGGGGGTCCCCCCCACCACCACCGTCCAATAACATGCTGAGCTCAATTGGAGTTATCAAATTGCCCGTAGGTGTGAATGGTGTGTGAGTGTGAGTGTGAGTGTGCCCTGTGATGGGTTCGTACCCATCATGGGTTGTTCCCTGTCTTGCACCCATAGGCTCCAGATTCCCCCCATGACCTTAAATAGGTTAAGCAGTAACAGAAAATGGACGGATGGAAATCGCTTGCAGGTGAATAAGTAAATTACCCAGCTTCATTTACCCATTTGAAGTGCTACTTGACGAATAGTAATACTGTTCATTATGGAGCTTAATTGAATTTTTTTTCACATAATCTTTCAGTGTAAGTTCTCAGCTGAGCAGATTGCATGATTCATTGAATTAAGATCTCACTTTGGAACCGAATCGTTAAGAACTGGAGAAAAAAAACATTAAACGCAGTAACAGCTCCAGGGCTTTCCAAAGGGATTTCAAAGGAACTGCAGCACCAGTGCCCACACTCCAGGGGGCGCTAGAGGTCATTGGTTGACTGGCTTCCTTCCTTTCCAGCGCTGATGCACGCCGTGGTCTTCGGCAACGTGACGGCCATCATCCAGCGCATGTACTCACGCCGCTCGCTGTACCACACGCGCATGAAGGACCTGAAGGACTTCATCCGCGTCCACAGGCTGCCCCAGCAGCTCAAACAGCGCATGCTGGAGTACTTCCAGACCACCTGGTCTGTCAGCAACGGCATCGATGCCAACGAGGTATCGGGTGATATGGGATCGGCTAGTTAGGACAGACACACTGATTAATTAAAGCCACACTATCAACTCTTCCAAGATCAGTTCCTTGGGTCACTAGTCCATTGTTCTGCTATGATTTATACAGCATGTACACTGTTGGCAGTACTTCATATTTTTATTTTTGACTCAATTATAATAGGATCATTGGTTTCAGTAGAATAGGCCAGTGTGCTGTGAATAATGAATAAAGTCATTAAATCGTGTATTTTTTATTTACTGTATAAGACCATGCAAATGGATGATGATTCTAATCTACCTTTAGCATGACTGCAGTAACTTGGGATGATGCTGAATTCTGTGTCTAAATTGAAATTTCATTAGAACCATTTCTGCCACAAGCTGTTGATTGTCAAGGGAAGGATAGGAAAGACCAGCCTAACGATGCCAATTTACACCCCAATCATCAGCCCATTAATTTATTTATAGATGGCAGGTTATTTATGGTTCTACCTCACAGTTCAAAACTCACAGCCGCCTGTTGGTAACTGTCATCAGTTCCACTTTGTAACATACTCTCCTGTCCTGTGCTCCTGGTTTCAAGGAATATTATTCAGTTGCAGTGTAAAAAAAACTAAAACGATGATTTAGGCGATTCCATTCCTGAAAACACTATAATAAAGCATGGTGTTCAACTTAGAAGTCTGGCTATATTTGAGTTATTAGAGAGCCAAGTGGTATTGTAGTAATTACAATAGTTTAATTACATTGAATTAACTTACTTAAAGCCCTTCACACAAATTGCTTAAGATAACTATCAGCTGTATATTTGCATCCGATGATATGATACAAGGTTGTCAGCCTTCATGCAATTGGTGTGACATGCTGTCAGACTCTCACGCTCACACAAGACATCTTACGACAAGTCTATATTATTCCATTATGAACCAAAAATTAGCTACATCAGAAGTGTCGGGGTCGTTGCAAACCCTATAAACTATTTACAAGATAATAATACTGTTCCGTACATGTAAATGCATGTGCATGTGTGCGCAGACTTGTACTGAAAATCCCGAACTCCGGACAGCTGACCAAAGTCGGCAATCCTGATGATAAGCAAAGAAAGAATATTATAAACCCAGCTAATGGTGGGGTTGGTGTTGTCATGGCTACACAATTAAAAATAGCACCAGTGGGGCTTCCCCCGCTGTCACCTGCATGACATCACGATTGCAGGGATACTCCCGGACTACAGACCCAATGATTTTCAGCGTAGGGCTGGTTCCCCCGATGGCTCCCAATCCCTTATCGCAAAGCTTCTCTTGGGCCGTAGCTCCTGCATGACTTTCCGGACGAGCTGCGCGCCGACATCGCCATGAACCTGAACAAGGACATCCTGCAGCTGCCCATCTTCGAGTGTGCCAGTAGGGGCTGCCTGCGCTCGCTCTCGCTGCACATCAAGACGTCTTTCTGCGCCCCTGGCGAGTATCTTATCCGTCAGGGGGATGCGCTTCAGGCCAACTATTTCGTCTGCTCCGGATCCCTGGAGGTGCTCAAGGATGGGATGGTGCTTGCCATTCTCGGTTCGTCTCCACTGCCTGTCCTCCATGGCTAAAACACACTAATAGTGCTCTTGTTTTTGATAGAATCTGTATGGACATTCTGGGTGGTCATATGATGCAGTTGTTAGTACTGTAAACTCATTCAAACTCGTGGTTTGGTGGTTTAAGTCTCCCAGCCCAGTCCTCGGGAGCCCTCACATTTTTGCTCCCTCACAGCTCCCAGCCCAGTCCTCGGGAGCCCTCACATTTTTGCTCCCTCACAGCTCCAAGCTCAGTCCTCGGGAGCCCTCACATTTTTGCTCCCTCACAGCTCCCAGCCCAGTCCTCGGGAGCCCTCACATTTTTTCTCCCTCACAGCTCCCAGCCCAGTCCTCGGGAGCCCTCACATTTTTGCTCCCTCACAGCTCCCAGCCCAGTCCTCGGGAGCCCTCACATTTTTGCTCCCTCACAGCTCCCAGCCCAGTCCTCGGGAGCCCTCACATTTTTTCTCCCTCACAGCTCCCAGCCCAGTCCTCGGGAGCCCTCACATTTTTGCTCCCTCACAGCTCCCAGCCCAGTCCTCGGGAGCCCTCACATTTTTGCTCCCTCACAGCTCCCAGCCCAGTCCTCGGGAGCCCTCACATTTTTTCTCCCTCACAGCTCCCAGCCCAGTCCTCGGGAGCCCTCACATTTTTGCTCCCTCACAGCTCCCAGCCCAGTCCTCGGGAGCCCTCACATTTTTGCTCCCTCACAGCTCCCAGCCCAGTCCTCGGGAGCCCTCACATTTTTGCTCCCTCACAGCTCCCAGCCCAGTCCTCGGGAGCCCTCACATTTTTGCTCCCTCACAGCTCCCAGCCATTCAAGAATGCTGAATACCTGGTACAGGTGTGTTGGGAGCTGGAAGAGAACAAAAATATGGACTGTCTGGAAACCCCTGAGGCATGGGTTGGGAAACATTACTGTAGAGAATTACACCCCCATTCTCGTGTGGGTTTCCTTCCACGGGCCAAAGGTATATTCTTTAGCAAAACTTTGCACAACGTAAACCCAGATGAAATGTGCCGTACTGTAGTACAATGCAGAAACATTGTGTAAAATAATGCGATTACAGAGCATAATTCATACTAGGAAATAAATTCCAACACAAATACCTTTTCTATTTGTCATTTCCTGGATTCATCACTTGCTTTTCTGACGTCAGAATTTTTCCGTTCATTCCTGCCACATCTGGCATGTGGCCACCTGTCATGCTTCCAGGAAAAGGGGACCTAATCGGCGCGGACCTTCCAGGTCATGAGCAGGTCATCAAGACTAATGCCGACGTGAAGGCCCTGACGTACTGCGACCTGCAGTACATCAGCCTGCGGGCGCTGAGGGAGGTGCTGCAGCTCTACCCCGAGTACGCCAGCCGCTTCACGGCCGACATCCACCACAACCTCACCTACAACCTGCGGGAGGGCAGCGAAGCGGAGGTGCGGGGGGGAACGGGCGGAACCGCACGCGCACAGATGCAGCTCCCCACACACGCACACGCAGAGATGCAGCTCCCCACACACGCACACGCAGAGATGCAGCTCCACGTACACGCACACGTGTGTCAGTGATAGGAAGCGAGTCAGTCCTACTGGTCATAGCGTGTCAGTGATAGCCAGCGAGTCAGTCCTACTGGTCATAGCGTGTCAGTGATAGCCAGCGAGTCAGTCCTATTGGCCATAGCGTGTCAGTGATAGCCAGCGAGTCAGTCCTATTGGCCATAGCGTGTCAGTGATAGCCAGCGAGTCAGTCCTATTGGCCATAGCGTGTCAGTGATAGCCAGCGAGTCAGTCCTATTGGCCATAGCGTGTCAGTGATAGCCAGCGAGTCAGTCCTATTGGCCATAGCGTGTCAGTGATAGCCAGCGAGTCAGTCCTATTGGTCATAGCGTGTCAGTGATAGCCAGCGAGTCAGTCCTATTGGCCATAGCGTGTCAGTGATAGCCAGCGAGTCAGTCCTATTGGTCATAGCGTGTCAGTGATAGGCAGCGAGTCAGTCCTGCAGTAGCTTCCTGTAGGCTTCCATAGTGTGTATCTATGTGTACATACATTTCAGTATAACGGCAGAGTGGTAGTTTCTTTAATAGCAGATGGCTGTTATTCTCATCACTCACAAACCAAGTAGCAAAGATGCTGTGTGAGGAGAGCAGACGTTCTACTGGGAACCACAGCCAATTCTAGACCCTATTTAGGGGGCAGATTTTATCATTAAGGACCTTGGGGGGGGGGGGCGGATGATGTTCTGTATTTCCATATTTCTTCAAATTGAAATTAGCAACCCCCCCCAAGGGTCAAAACCTAGAGTCCTCAAGAGAACGTTTCTAAAACGCTGGAATGTTCTTAGCCTGCTTAGACTGCTGCCCCCGCGACCCAAACCAGAATATGTGGCAGAGGATGGATGGATGGATGGATGGATGGAATGTTCTTATTACACTGGAATATTCTTAAAACCTTGCTATGTTCTTGAATTGAGGAAATGTTCTCAACATGCCAGAAAGTTCCCAAATCACTGGCATGTTCTCAAAACACTGGAATGTTCTTAAAGCAGTCAAACTAGCATTACAGATATAGTCGTTTGTCTGATGGAGGTCTAAACCTGATCTCCAATGACTGTCAAGGAAGAGTCTGAAATTCTGTTTTTTTTTCATTCCTTCTCTGTTTCTGTTTGAATATACTCTGGCCAGGCCTCCCAAATACGGGAAATAGTTCTTATGACATTATATCCGTTTTTCAAATGAATACATACTATCCTCAAAGCACTAAGCAATAACAATCAAACAGCCAGCATTCCTCAAAATTAACTTCTTGTACCAAAATGAAACAACTGGTGTTATTACTACTAGTAACAGTGATATAATAATAATTTATTAATAGTATAATGCAGTTCTTTATCACTAGCTTGCAACATGATGAAGGGCTTTCTGTTCTGTTTCCAGGGTTTGACGAGATTCTCACGGTCACCCAGGCCGACTCACGTAAGTAGAGTCACGCCTCACCATTTCATAATTACTGTTTATGGTCTTTGCAGAAGTTTCATTGGCATGATGATATCATAAGGAAACACTTCCTGATCCGGTCCTCCGGTACCCACAGCCGGTCCATGTTTTTGCCCCCTCTGAGCTTCCCTGCCAGACAGACCACATTTTTTATTACAGAGTATATGGGGTCACTTGGGTCTTTGACAATGCAAACTTTGTTGGTGCTGGAACAAAACTGATGGCCAGGCCCAGAATTATCAGGAATGCAAATCTTTTTCAGCATCTTTGGGTCATCAGTTTTTGAGAGGTAGTCGGTAGCCACTGGCCACATGCACATGCTACAGCTGAAAGTAACATCTAAATCAAAAAGTGAGATCGAAATCTGGCCTGCTTCTGCAACTGTGCAAAAAAGGAGAATATAGATGGATTGAATTATTTAAATTAAGTAAAAATGGGATAAAAACAAAAGATGAATAAAAGGCTATGGAAAAAAAAATGCTATTCAAGTGTAAAAAAACCATGCATTATACAGGGCAGATGGTGCTCTGAGGGAGAGAGATGATTATTACACCATAGCTCAAGTCTGATTATCTTCTTCAGAATGCTTTGGATAACAGCACCTCCTCACAGAGCAAGCTGGCCTTCGAAGGGGAGGCGGATGAGGAGTGCGAGGAGTACTTCCGCTCGTCGCCCTGCAGCCGGCCGCGCAGCAGACTCACGCTGCCCCACATGGGCGCCCCCCCCCGGCACGGCTCGCTGAGCCACCTTCTGGGCGAGGAGCTCCGGCAGCTGGGCTCCCGCAGCCACTGCCCCTCGCCCTCCCGCAGCCGGCGGGGTCACAGCCCCACCCCCAGCAGGGAGGAGCCGTCCCCCCCACCCACTTCCAAAGCAGAGGCGGGATCCAGCAACAAACCTGCCAAGCTGCTCATCCCCTCCCTCAACTGCTTCGGCCCCCCCGACCTCAGCCCCAGGTGCATAGCCAATGAGCATTTGAACTTTGAACTTTGACCTCTGTGTAATTGGTTCAATGAAGTCAATAAAATAATTGAATCCTATTTAAATCAATTAATGACCTCTTAATGGGGCAGCACGCTTGGCTCAGTGGTCAGCACAGTTACCTCACAGTTACCTCACAGTTACCTCACAGTTACCTCACGTGGTGTGTGAGTGCGTGGTGTGTGAGTGTGCCCTGCGATGGGTTGGCACCCAATCCTGGGTTGTTCCCTGCCTCCTCATGACCCGCAATAGGACAAACGGTTACAGAAAACGGATAGATGGATTTTCTTCATTTATTTAAATTATTTTTCTCCATCTCAGGTGTTTGCAGCTTTAAATAAATCTGCAAAAACCTTAATGTACCCAAGCAGGTTTTTCGCTGGCTTCTCCGTTTCACAACAATTATACCTGAACCATTCCATTTGAATAACTGCACGCCGGAATCAAAGACACAGGCAGATTAATGAAGACTTAAACCAAGCCTTTGTGTGTAATTGGGATGGGGGATCTCACGGCCATTTGCTTTGCCTCCGTCTTGCTCTAGGGTCGTGGATGGGATCGAAGACAATGGGCAGACGTTTCACTTTAACGTAGAAGAAAGCGGCACTAAGACCAGCACCAACAGCCTCTCCAAAGGTACAAAGACCATTATGACCCTTGGCATGGTTTTAATGTGAAGCCATAGACAATCATCATCCCTTATGTGTAAAATGACTGAATTGCCAGTGTTTGTTCGTTTAAAGACTTCACATTTTGCAACTTTTACAAGCTTTTTGTGAAGCGTTTGCATAAAAACGTTGCAGTGTGCAATGAGTCGAAGCATGTATTAAATCTGTAATGTAAATATTTATTCAATGGATAAAATATGCTCGATGTTGACGTTTTAAATGAGAAAATTACAAACTCTTTTTGCAGCCTGGCTGCTGTAATATCACCAGCATCCAGCAACCAGTAATAATATGAAGCAGGAAGAGGTTGTAGAAATAGCAAGTAGTTCACTATTCTGCTCTCTGGCTTTGCTATCATAGATTCCAACCAGGCTAATGCTAACTTTGCTATCATAGATTCCAACCAGGCTAATGCTAACTTTGCTATCATAGATTCCAACCAGGCTAATGCTAACTTTGCTATCATAGATTCCAACCAGGCTAATGCTAACTTTGCTATCATAGATTCCAACCAGGCTAATGCTAACCTCCTTCTGGAGACAGAGGAAGTGAGGCACAGCATTAACCAGCTCAACACAGAGGTATGTCATTCTTACTGTATTTGCAGCTGCAGGGACTTGTTAATGAGTCAAGCTGAGGCAGATTAGCTGTCAGTGTCACTGGTTCAAGATCTTGATCAAATTTCATTATCTGAAGGATAATGAAACGATAACTTGCATGAAGAGTGTTATTATTAATTTCCATAATGTAAAAATCCTCCTTGAAATGTATAGTACAGCCTCTCACCAGGTTACAATAGGATTATGTGCCAACTACCCTGTCCTAAGGCAAAAATGCATTTTAATACAGTACACTTAACCTAAGAAACATCATAGCCTAGCCTATAGCGTACATTAAACATGCTTAGAACACTTACATTAACCTACAGTTGGGCAAAATCATTAACACAAAGCGTAATTTATGAAAAAGTGTTGAATATCTCATGTAATTCATTGAATAATGTACTGAAAGAGAAATACATTTACGCATCGTAAAACTGAAGTATCGTAACATGCACCATCGTAACCAGGGGAGCGTCTGTATTTTCCCTGGAATTTCAGCTATGTCTAGTGACCGAAACTTAAGTAATGTTTTAAAGGTGCTGGCTGTGAGAGTCATTTTTGATAAAAGCTACTTCACAACAGAAGATCTTCTGCCAATTAATTGTTCTTCAAATTCTGCTTCAGATGAGCCTTTTAAGCCAAGAGGTCTCTCACATATCCACGGAGCTCCACCACATGATGCACCTCCTTCAGACCCGCGTTGCCGTGCAGCACTTCACCTCCACCCTCTCCGCCTACCCCTACGGCCTGCACGTCGTCTCGAATTCCGCCAGTGGCGGTACCGTGGCCGCTGCTGATTGGCCCACGCGGTTATCCTGCAACGTGGCAGCGGGCCTGCAAGCCCATCACGATCATGTGACTCGGGATCCCATGGGGCACACTAGCGGGGGCACCGGGGGCTGGGGTATGAACAGCTCCCGAGCTCGAGCAGCTACCATGGGACAGTCGGTAGACGTCAACCTTCCCAAACGGTCGCTAAGCCCCAGATCCACCTGTTTCCAAGCGTCTTGCTACCGGGACCAGGCAAGGGCAGCTGGACAAGGAGCAGAGAGCCAGCAGAGATCCTGCTCAGCCTTCAAGAGCACCCCAAACTCCCCATTCATGACTCCTCATCGGCGCCACACTGGCTCCTCATTGCTCAACTGTAGCCACACCTCCCAAGGGTTTGTACCACTACCTCCTCAGCAAGCACATGGAGAGCAAAGTCCTTCTCAAACCAATATCCATCCATCATGCTCAAATGACACCCTCAGTCAGCCTCTTCCTAGGCATAGTCAGCAAGTTGTTGCAAGCTCTGAATGCAGACACCCCCAATCCAACTCTCCAGTGTCCATCCAGTCACTGTTGGTGACCCCGAGTGGATATGCACCCCTCCACACATCTGTTAAACCCCTTGGACATTCAGGTTCATACTCCTCAAACTCGCCCCAGCATAATCTCACCTGCCTCTCCACCATGCCAAGGCAGAACGACCTTCTTGGCTCAAGCCCCAGCGACCTCCTAGACACTGACCTTCTGGACATTCATTGCACCTCATTTCCGACACCAACCCTTTACCATAAAACACCACTGGCTGCCTCTCAGGATTTTAGTCTCCCAGGAATGGACGGCCGTGATGCTGGCCAGGCCCTGGGCAACTGCACTGGAGAAGAGCACGTTCACCTTCAGTGCTTTCAGGATGGACCCAAACCAGAGGGACAGGTTAGCGAGGCCCTGGAGTCCAGGAGGTCCAGCATGGGCACCCAAACAGCAGACGGAGAACCGTTCTGGGGTTAAAAAGGGGCTCCATCTTCAGATATGGAGCAGAGGAGTTCATATGAATGGACAAATGAACTAAAAGTGTTTTTCCTCTCTTTAAGATCCCTCTATTATGTACATTCCACTATTTATATTACCTTTCTCAGCCTTAGTAACCAATGGATGAGAAACCTTCTCTTCAAAGCACAGAATTTCTTACCTCCAGTTCTTTAACACATGTTAGTAATCCTGCATCTGTTAGACACCTATCAGATTTACTCATAAGGTCCTAAATTAGCTGTCACGATCCGCAATGTTGACAGTTCTGCGGGTTGAATTTTTCAATATTTCATGGCCATTTCTGCTCTGACTCAATGAATTATTCTGACAATCACGCCTTAGTGAGGGACTTCACCTTAAAAGTCACCTGAGGTCAGAAACCTTAAGTGAGCGGTGGTGAAATCTGGCACGCAAAGCAAAAAGAATAAAAAAGTTGTGATTTTAGCTCAGGTGACCAAAGAAAAACCTGTTTTTAACATATTTTTAAAGAAAAACAAGACGAATAATGTTTACATTTAAATGTGCTTGACAGGTACTGGTTTGTTGTTTTGTTTATTTATATTTAGATATTCTAATATTGCTTGTCATGATCATTAGTATAACAAGCAATCATGTGCTTTATTATTCTAGGATGTTCACAATCCGTTCCAGCTTTCCCAAATCTTGCAAATAACAAAAACTGAAACGGTGATATTGTATAACTTGCACACTGCTTCTTGTCAGAATTGGCCAGTGTGACTATAACAATCTCCAAGCTCTAGCAATTTCTGCCCCAAGGCCTTTTTTCATCCGACAGGCTGTATTTTACACCCCGCGTGAATTTCATGCTGAACTGACAATGGCCATTAACTTTCACAAAACACCTATGCACTCTGGAACCATAAAATCGGCCTCCACTCTTATGTGTGAGTAATAAACCCTTTTAAATTGTATTTTTTTTGAGGGGGGCCGATAAAAGGTAGATATGGATTGATCTTCTTGTGAGTGGGGTCAGAGTGCACAGTGGGGTCAGAGTAGACAGTGGGGTCAGAGTGCACAGTGGGGTCAGAGTAGACAGTGGGGTCAGAGTGCACAGTGGGGTCAGAGTGCACAGTGGGGTCAGAGTAGACAGTGGGGTCAGAGTGCACAGTGGGGTCAGAGTGCACAGTGGGGTCAGAGTAGACAGTGGGGTCAGAGTGCACAGTGGGGTCAGAGTGCACAGTGGGGTCAGAGTAGACAGTGGGGTCAGAGTGCACAGTGGGGTCAGAGTGCACAGTGGGGTCAGAGTGCACAGGTAGCATCTTCTCTAGGTGACTTAGGTGACTCTTTTAAGTCGACGCAGAAGCAAAAGCATAGTAACTTCCAGCTGACGGCACTCGGACTGAGGCACTGTTTCTCAGACCCGTTCTGGGGGAACCCCCCCCCCCCGATAGTCCACGTTTAACACCTGGCAGGGAGCTGGGAGGGGGCAAAAACATGGACCGTCTGGGGCTTCCCAAGGACCAGGTTAAGAATGGCACTGGCATGGATAAATATGATACCCAAGTGCCACGTTTCGTAAAGTGAAATTAAGGTAGTTATGACGATGTTCATTTTGTGACCATGGAAACTGGAATTATTGTGGAGGTTGCTGGGTGCATTTTTAACAGCTTTTTCCAATTACTGTTTTTTTTTCTTGTGTAAATATTGGGCTTATTATTTTAAGAGGAATTACGAAAATGATCATCAATGGTAAGAAATTGTCACGTAAGAATTTCCCGTATTGCCACCTCCCCCAACACCAACGCTCTCAAAGTGCCCTAAAATGGGTGGCTGAACAGCGCCATTTAAAACAAGTTACCCTGATGCAAAAAGCCATCTACCCCCATGACCTGCCTGCTTCAAATTTTCCATAACCCTAAAACCATTTTTTGGTTTGTTTACAAATGGTTTGAGATGGGAAGGTGTAGTTGTATAAAACTCGTCTGACCATTTTCGTTAATTTTTCCTCTTCTGAGTGCGACTTAAAGAAGCATCAGTGTCACATTTTGTAAGAATTTGCTGTATTTAATCACACCAGATTCTAAACTAAATGTTTAAACTTAAAACAATACTCCAGACAGGAAATTTACCACTGACTGTCAGTTATCGGCCTGGCTCTGTGTGTTATGTGAACCGTTACTCATCCGTGCTGTTGCTGAGTTTATTACGAATCAGTGTGTCACCATAACCAACCTACATGTACCAAAAAAAAAAAAACATACATACTGAAGCAGTATGACACTTCCTCTTTTGGGGGAGCGTGAGATCTGTCTGTTTTGTTGTTTCTTACAAACATGAAGAAGGCACGAGAATCAGAGTAGCACCAGATACGCTTGCATGACAAAGAAGTCTTGGAATGTTCCTTGTACTTTCTGATGTTTAGGCATGATGTAGATGTTGACGGTGATATGCATTAAATACATACAACTCGGTTGTGTTGTCATGCTGATTATTGAAGATTAAACGAAATAACAAATAAATCTGAATGTCTGCCGCTGTTACGTTTGAACTGCGCAGTGGTTTTGTGTCTATCGACGACTATTTCACTTGTAGGTGTTGCTTCATCAATGTGAAATCGTACAGCTTGCCACAGTTCTCGTCAGTGACATTCTTAACCCTGATTTCAACTTCCTTATTATAGTAATTTATATCTATTCCTTGCCTTTAGTGTCAACTTTCCACTGTGCATTCCAGTTTAAGGTGAGGCATCGGTGACAGTAAATGGGCGATGGTAGCAGGTGGGTTTTCAAATGAAATGCTGCGTTTTGATCAGTCGACACATACCGAATTTTCCATTTGTGAGTGTATCTGTGAATAAATATATCTCAGTTTCCAGTTCTGTGTCAGACTTGGCTAAACTGAAAGTCCCTATGCCCAGTCTTTGCAGCCACTGCTCAGTATTTACCCACCTTGCATGTCTTCATTAGGGTACATGAAGCAACTGCGTAGACCAGGGCTCTTCAAATCCGGACCTCGATTCCAAATCCGGGCCTTGTTTTCAGTTCTCCCAGGTAGTTAGTTTAATGATTACTGATTCTGATTGATCAGAGGCTTCACACCTGACTCACAGGTAAAGGAAGGCTGGGGAATCAGCAGGGCTCGGCCCTTCAGGACCCTGCTGCAGAGACTTCTCCATGGTCAAAGTGACCTTAAATATCAGACTGCCACATGCCCCGTACTTTTTTCATTTCTTCAGTATTCAGTCTGTACAAGAGTATTGTCATATGCTTTTTATATTTATTTTTGGTTATTGATTAGTGTTTCTTTCTAAAATGCATAGTGCAAACCTTTTTTTGTGCATACTTCAGATGTCAGGCATGAAATGGGACAGGAGTTGGTATTTATGCTGAATGTTACCTGGCCTTTCAACCAGGGTTTGTGTCATGTGCAGCCTGGGATAGATCCAAGCCCATTTCCAATCCTGCTCAGTTTCAGCATAAGAAATGAAGTTTTTATTTTACAATTACTTATTGCCAATGGTTAGAAACAGCATGTATGATTGAAGAGACTATGATATATTCATATGATTGTGTTTTTATTCAGTATATCTTCAACCATAATTACACATGTACAAATTTACTCTGCATATTCATGAGGAGAGTTATTTGAGGCTATCATCAGAAAAGATAATAACAGTCTGATGTTGTGTTAGAGGCATCGATTGTTCACAAATGCAAACCACAAAAAGCTAAATATCTTGTATCTCAATATGGTTATTAGTCTTCTTGTATAGCAGCTGTACTAAGTCCAGATTTAATGACTGAGTAACAGAGCTCAAAAAAAAGAAATGATCCCTGTAATTTAGCATCACAACAATGTGATGTTTTCTCCTACTCTGTGCACAACACAGTGGTGGCCATAATCATGGACAGCAGAGGTTTGTGAGTCAACACTGCACACAGCATTGGGGCAAGTTGTGACGGTATTATCTGTGACAGAATCCCTGTCATTTGACGCTTCCTGCTCAAGGGGCCGACCACTAATTGCAGCATGTGTGGCATAATTCTGCTGCTCCTCTGTTTGCCATATGTGACAAGAACTGTGCAGAAACATCGTGGAAAGTGGGGGGTAAGGTGCAAACACCCGTATTGGCCTATAAATATTTTTGATTGGTGTTCAGTTGGGGGTGGGAGGAGTGTGATATATCAGAGTAGCCTATTGGTTTGGCTTTGTCACACTGTAGAGGGGAGGTTATTCATGCCACCTGTACAAGCTCATATTAACAACTGGAATAATACAGCAGATTCTCTTTTGGTAATATAAAAAGTCCCAGTACTGTTATAATGCCCTTCAGTAGATGGTGTTATCTAGAGAACATAAGTTAAAACATTCCACATTTATGTATTAAATACTGCAGAAACCCAGGTGCCACCTTAATGCCACCTTAACCACCCCAAACCCAATTTTGTGTATAATTTTGCATATTCATGGCCCCCTGAATCTGCCATGGTATCCATGCCACTTCGAATATACCTATATGAAACGTGCAGGGACAGCCTATCAGGTGAGCTGGAAACTGACCAGAACACAGGCACAGCCTATCAGGTGAGCTGGAAACTGACCAGAACACAGGCACAGCCTATCAGGTGAGCTGGAAAACCACATGAAAACAGGGACAGCCTATCAGGTGAGACCAAATGTGTAGCTGAGGCTCTAGGCTCTAGGCTCTTGGGTCCCATAAGATGGTATTCAGTGTCAAAAAATAACATAAAACAAGGATTTGAAACTCATGTGACTTATTGGTTTATTCTGATGGGTATTAAAGTAACCAGCAGGAAGTGGGTTTAATTGTGCATTATAATCCCACCTTGTGGGTTTTGAAGCCTGATTTACCCACTTCTGGGTTCAGAATTTTTTACTTATCTGCTGTTATATGGCCATTACCCCCAGTCCATGGCAGGAAAATCGTTTTTTTTTTATTAGCTACGCCTGTCTGCGGTCCATACGGAGTAATGTTGCCCCCTGCTGGATCTCCTTAGTCCACTACTGTTCACTAAACAGAAATGCATTTGCTGGCATCCCATCCTGGTCGACCGCTGCCTCGTGCCCTACCTTTCCCTGTGTGGTCTCCATCTCTCTGTCCTCGGAAAATTGACAATTATTGTATTATTGTTATATTTTGTACATTTATACTTGTATTATTGTTATATTTGTGTATTTATACTATTTTGCCCTGCAACAATGTAATTTCATTGTAGGATGTTTGCTGTTGAGGCACGTTAGCAGTGTTTGTGTTGATTCTATGACATATGTTTCTGAATGATCTTATCACTAGCTTTGCAGTACAGGAGCCCCAACATAATAAAACATGCAGTCATTTTTTTTCCCAGGTGGCTCACGTGACAGAAGAAATGCAATGCCTCCAAGACACATTACTATGCACTTCGTGTTAGTTCAGTAGACAATGTCTAGTGAGAGAACAACTGGGAGTTATAAATTCGTTTTGAACATTTAACGTAAAATCAATGAATAGGCACAAATGCGTACGTAAATGTAATGTAAAACATGTTCTTTTACCGTTATAATACTGGAATAAAACCAATTGTTTCACATCGGTTTTTGTCTCAATTTAACTTTCATGTGACTTGTCCGTACCAATGGGTTTGCGTTTTTTAAACACCGTTGTTTTTATGCTTATAAATATCAGCAGTAGCAGCAAACCCCATATAAATATAGCCTTAACTTACTCAATCAAGAGGTACGTTATGATTGTATTCCTGCATTTGACGTATAATTGAAAAAATTAAGCGCGGGTCCTTTACCGATATAAACTACATTTCCCAGGTTAACCATCGGCCTTTTGCGAGCACTAGTCGCGTTCCATGGCTTCAACTCATGTTGTGATTGGCTAAGTCAGCTCCGTGTCAGTAAAGCCCCACCTTCAGGAAGTAGGCTTTTCTACAAGGCGGAAGTGAAGGCCGGAGCCTGGGATGAGGAGCTGCGAAAGTGAAACGGCTTGGAAAAAAATACAAAATAGTATAATTTAGAGGAAGCTGTTTAGGTGAAACACGCACGGGACATACGTTTGTGTTTTACATTGTATTTCTTTACGGTAAGCAACAGTGTGGTTAATAATTGAATATTTCTTCTTAATATGTGTTTTGCCGGGGTGATATTGTGGCACTGCTGAGTAAATATCAGTAGATATGCAGTGTCTTTTCTAGGAGCCTATGTAATCGTAGGCTGGTATGTTTCTATCTCAATTTCAGCGTTTCAGCTTCGATCGTTTCACGTCTTCCGCAGTTTTGTTCATTATAATGTGAGATATTTCATTTGAAAGGGAGTTTATTCGCTTTATTGACATGTCTTCTACGGCAACTCCCCCTCAAATATCCACGGTCATGTCATTTTTTTATTTACATTTTTATCAATCAGTTGGTAGATTGATAGTTCTCAGATTGTTCCATTGTTCTCTAAAATTTTAAATAATATGGAATATTTTTAGTGTGCGGTCAGTCGTGGCTTATTTTGACAAATTACTTTGGTATGATTCAGATCGCTAGCGATTGTTATTACGTATTTAACCGGTAGCTTGAGTATTATATACGTATCGTTAACTAGCTAGGTTAATAACGTGGGTCTGGTTTATGACTTTCCTTGCCTAGCTATTTTATCTAACAAGCGTCTTCAATACAGCGATTCTGTCTAAAGCTATCAGTCAGTATCTTAAAGGCGCAGGACACTGGAGGACAGTAATCGATAACCTTTGATAATATGAGGAAGTTTCTGACCTTTAAGACGTCACCACGTCTTTCGCTTCATTACTTCCTCGTGTTTTTTCTTGAATAATGCTTTTAATTAATTACTACCTAGAACATTGCAAATTGAGGAAGCATTTCTGTTGTTAGCTCTAGTAGGGTGGGTGTGAAAAGCTTAGTACGTTAAGTGGTGACTAATCGTATTCTCCATATGCTCATATGTCTATATCTAGACACTAAAGACCGACATTAGAAACGAAGGGAAGTTCCATGTCAGAAACCGAATTTCTCTATTTATAGCTATTTTTATGTTGATGCATTTGTCCAGAATTTAACGTGAATGAATTAGTTTGCCAAAGTAAAGGATGGGGGTGTATAAAGTTTTGTTAATGTTAACAATGAAGAGATAGCAGAGATAAATGGAGTTTAATGCCTGGTTGTCTGCTCGTCTGCTGGTTTATGGTGCGGCAGAAAGGGACCTGCATTACTAAGAGAAGCTGACCATGTCAGTCGGATTGTGCTTCCAGTCTGGGTTGTCATTAAGAGCTCTGGGGGAGGGACGATAACATGCTTTGGGCACTTGGCACATTCTGGCCAGGTCCTATGAATAAAGTGGCCTTTGGGATAAGCCAAGCAGAGTGGGAAAATCTCCTTTATTATGTTAAGTTTTTGGGTTTGTTGGCTTCAGTGTGATAAGTTTTATGCAACCTTGGTAATTGCCACAGAACAAATTGCTGCATTCAGATTCCTAGAATTACTTGAAACCATAAGAGATCCTGCTAAGTCTGAGGTCACTAGGGTTGCTGTTGATGGTATTTCCACTTTGTTGCTCCTTCCAGAGTTGATCGTTTTGCCTTGTTTTTTGGTGCATTGGTGTGAAGCGTGTGCATGGCTAAAGATATGATTTACCCATATTTCTCCTAACCCTTACAAAATATTTCCCCTACATTAAGTCTTCAAGAGAGGAATTATTTGTGTACAGGGGCAACAGTTAGGCTCTCCCTTAATCTCCAAGCTCCATGTGCATTGTCCTCCTAACTTTTTAAACACTGATGAGACACCAGGAACTGCATTCTGCTCATCAGCATGTTTGCTGTTTTAATTTACAGATCTAAGGGACTTTGTTTAAAGCTTGCGGCCTTTATGATATTCTCGAACCTTGTAAGTTGTGGGGGTGGGGGGGTGGGGTGGGGGGGGGGGGGGGGGGACTGAAGACAGGGAGAACATCACTGCTATGGTGAGAATCGTGTATTGTGAGCCCCTGCTTTTTTTAATAATAAAAATTATGGATTTTTAGTCAAGTTACACAGGAAAATGGAGGGAATTAATGGTGCTCTCCTATTGATCAGATTAACTTTATTCATAGAGATTGTTTTTAAATCTTCTGCTGTTTTGTGGTGGCTGAGGCAGCTCACTGTCCACTGAGGCCTGTTGTGTATGTGAATGGATATGAATCAGCACTTCTGTTAACAGCCGTTTGGCTACATTTTGCCCTTTGTGCAGACGTCTAATCAGGCTTTACTTAAAGCTATATGCATTATTGAAGACTGATTACATCGATGAAAACTGCCGGATGACCGCATTCTTGACCGATGTGTCCTGACACAGGAAATGAGGGTCGGCTGTATCTGCTGTTTGCCTACTTCGTCTGCTCTGATCAGTGTGTGGTGTCTTATTTTTCCTGTCACATGGTATGTGGTGGTCTTTGGTACTCGTTAATTTTTAGTCAGCTTGTTGGTGTGACATTAAACATTATGATGATAATTATAATTCTCCCCTCCTGCTGCTGTGTGTGGCTGTTTATACCCCAGACTGGACAGTTGTAAGAATTGTTCACTTTTTTTCTCTGAAATATTCATTTCTTAGTTTCAGGTCCTCCTTCAGGTGACGCAGTAAATCTGGCCGAACGCGGCCGTGTGGGAGGAGATCTGTAACGTTATATTTACAGAATTCACGTTCAACACGCACAAGAAGGTTTTCTCCTTTACCAACCCCCCTGAAGGGGAAGCCTGACGACAGTTTGAGAAATTATAATTACATTTATTATGCATGAATGGTTTTGCTCTATTTTAATTTAAATCATTTTTTTTGGTTGACAGTATTTGAAAGTATTTGACAGGTTACGTTTCTAACTTGGTAACAAAAAAAAAAATGTGACTTAAGATTGCAAGGCAAATGATATTTTTGAACAGGAACCCACAAGAGCTGCTCATTGTTGGACATTTTGTCGTTTCTCTGATCATTCTGCTTACTAAGCACTTTAATGATGCAGATACATTCTAGCTGACACCATAGGTGCCCATTTTATGGATTGTGGTTTCGTGAGTATTAGTTCATAATCTTGAGCAGTTCCCCTGGAAACAGCAGGACTACAGTACAAACTTTTGTGGAAGTGAAATTGAAAATGTCTAGTTTCATATAGCTGGCACCAGACACCGTCAGAAGTAATGAGATTCTTAACAGGTAAAATGCTTTTCTGAAAAAAAAGATAATTGATTTGATGTCTTCATGGCATTAAAGATCCTGCTCCCAGTGTTATGACTCTGGATCCTCAGCCAAAGCAGGAGAGAGGGTGGCATCTTGCACATGATGGCTTAAAACCAAGCCTGTAGCTGATGGGTTTTTCCTTTGAAAGATGATGATAAAAACTTTTTTTGGTCAGTTAGAGACAAAATAGCATTAAGTGGAGCCCCCTCTCCCCCCTGCACGACTTACTGGGCGATGCTGTATAAGCAGCATGAGAGAGACCATTATATACCAGTTGAATCCAGCAGTTTTACTGTGGTGTCCCTCAGCAGAATTTTAGGGTTGCCATTTGAGTGAAAGTCGTAGTCTGCGGTACACGGAATACCGGGATTTGGTTAGATTCCAAAAGGACTCCAGCAGATCCAGTTATCCCATTGTGTAGATTGTATCAAAACATCATTCTGGCACTATGCCTGTAATTATTTTTAGCCTTTATTTACCACCAGGGCAGACGCCTTTGGAGTAACTGGCAAGATTTTGAAATTTGCTGACAGGAAAGCAAGGCGTTTCAGGGTTAAGTGATACGCAGCCTCACAACGACGTTCAACTGAAGCAGTGAGTCTTCTGCCTCTCCCTTCCAGGCTTGGCTGTTAATACCACACCCTTCAAATGTCTCCTTGTCACAACTTGCTCTGTTGCGGCTCAATAATACTTAGATCGTGTGAGGTTACACCTGATCACAGCTTGTCACCAACTACGCCCCCCCTCAATATCATGCTTTTTGTTAGACTAAGCAAGAGGAGCATGTCTTGGTCAAACAGTATTTCGATTCAACTTAAAATACAGGCTCTTAAACATTCTAATTTTAATTATTTATTTTTTTACCCCTCTAAGTGTGGCATTGACTTTCTTGAGTAACGCTTAAAGGTGATCGTTTTCCCCGGTAAATGAAGACGTGCCATTGTGCGATGGCCTTCAGAAGGCGGCATCCAGGATCACGTGCCACCGGAAGAGGTTCCTGGTAGAGAACTGGCCTTCAGAGAATAGTGTCGTGTTATTGCTGTCCACAGAACACATTGGGCTTTAAAAAAGAGAAAAACTTCGGCTGTTCCTGTTCCTTTCTGCTGTGATCGTGTTCCGGCTGGTGAAAGAGGAAGGGCTCCATGTAGATTGTGGCAGACTGTGGACCTACTTCGGGACCTCCAGGGCTTGAGAGAAATGAAAAAGAGAAACTCTGAAAGATAATGGTAATTTTCAGCGTAATGCAGTGAAGGTATATGTAGCCCTTGGGGGGTCTTGAATCCTTTACTCCTTTTCTGACCTAGACCAGGCAGCGTTTAATGTAATGATCTTTAGGATCAGGTCGCTTAGGTTTCCTTTTATTATAGTATAGCAAATTAAACATGCTATTCTTTTCAAGCAAATGACACTTTTTGGGTTGTCACCCTAAACTGGGTTGTGGGATCATTTTTATTGTGTTGCGGAGTATGCGGTTTTCATTATTTTTAATTTATTTGCGTCAGACTTTTTTTTTTTTTTTTTTTTAACAGTGCACAACATTGCACTGCTTTTTAAAATAAAATTAATTAGGTCAAAAATTAAAAAAAAAAAAAATGTGGGTCATGACCAATGAAAAATGCGGGTCCTGAGGCTACATCAGCCGTAAACCGCTGCTTTAATTTAAAGAGAACCATTTGGCAAGACGTTTCACCATTATTCCGGTGAATTCCATTCATAAAACGGGAATTCTGAGAAATGCTCAAATGAGTAATTAAAAGTAAATGTTTTCATTACCAAGTTGTTTATCCCTGTGCTTGGGATTCTTACCTGATTAAATATAGTGTAAATCAGTGTAAATATTCATTATGTCTGACAGTTGTAATCCAGGACTGTTTGCCATTACATCTTGGGGACTTACCGAATGCCCTGTTTTTTTTGCAGGCTGCTTAATTTCACACGGTTCCAGAATGAGGAGTTAGTCTTCACTGCCCCCCCCACAGGAAGATTGGCCCTTAAATTAATCATAATGTTATTGGAACCTGAAGTCTGTGCCTTGCTGTTGGACTTTTAAGGCTATTGTGTGATGGGTACCCCAGCCTTTTAGACGTCTGCTAGAAAACTTTCTGAGCTCAGAAGACTGGTGGTCAAACTGTCCTTCTAGATTAGGTTGTCTGATTAGTTCACCGTGCTAAGGAGCTCTCTGGTAGCTGCGCAGTTCTTTGTGGGTGGGTTTAAATTGGCAACATTATCTCTCACTTTCTGAACTTTTAGGCATGAGTGAGTTTCTGACCATCACAAGTTGCATCACCCTTCACCCGGTTTGTAGCAGCATTTACATGCATATAAAACTGTAAGCAGAATTCAGAATTGTAAACCTCTAATTCTGTGCTTAAAATCAGAGGTTGCATGGTTCTTTTCCAAAAGAACCACGATTGAAACACTCTTCATCCCTGAAGGTCTTTGTTCAGAGTGAGTTGAGCTCGTGGGGATGTCCAGACATCTTAAGAAAAGTTGTTTGGTAATGTTGTCTCCTCAGTGTGCGCTTTTTGTTACATTAGAGCGGACCTCAGTTTCAGTTCCTTCTGAATGATTAACAGCTCGCTAAATGGAAAGCGGCACCTGCATTGTTGCTGCGTCGCTGCAAGCGGTCAGCCCCGCGGTCACTGTCTCAGTGTCGCCATGTCAGGACTGCTAGCCCCGGCACGTGATCGTGTGTGTGCACGCGCGTTTCGTAGGTCGGTGCTGAGTCCCACAAGACACGAACGTGTCTGTGTTTGAGAAAGCCTACACGAAATCAAAATGGTGAAAAGACCAGGGGTGAGTTTCCCGAAGCCTTCTTAACGCTACGTCGTTCGTTAGTTCTATCTTTTAACACAGAACTTAAGAACGACGTAGCGTTAAGAAGGCTTCGGGAAACTCACCCCAGATCAGTAATAAGGCCTTTTGTGTCTCCGTACTGTTAATCTTGCAAATTTCTCAGTTCCTCTTCGTTTTCCCTTGCCCCTCTGCATTTTACTCAGCATGTCCTGCGGTGTGCCACAGGACTGCAATGTGGCAAAGTTTATCATTCTCAAAAAGGTGTATAGCAAGCATTTGTGGGACCCTTTGGACGTTTGCAACCATGCACCTGTGGGTGTTGTGCCTCGGAGCTCATTGCTTCAGGGCGTGAGGTAACGTCCAGCTGAAGAGTTGTCGTAAATAAACGACGACAGAGGCTAAGTGCATGGCATGCGTCGTCTTCAGCGTCGCGCCATTTTCCACCGGAGCGGTTGCCTCAAGGGCCCAGGCTGTAACGAAGCGTGGACCCCCGAGTGATTGAGCTTACCTCGCATCTACAACGGTAGTAGGGGAGTTAACGACATTAAGCGCTGCAGACAGACAGGAAGGCCTGTGGCTAGTTTGCTCACCAACAGAAATAGAAGATCTCTCGGCGTGGGAGAAGACGAGAGTGTGAGGTGGTCTGGTCCTGCGTCACTGTGCAGCAGTTGTTTATTTTCCCAGTTTTTCTTCTGATGTCTGAGATTTGCTCCAAGTTGCCCTAAACAAGTGCTTTTAGATTGTATATGATGTGCAATTTTGGCCCACTTGGTACCAATGGTTGTTTTCAGTGAGGTAATTCAAGTTATATCAAGTTAAGTATAGTGGTCAAGGACACTCAAGCTGGGCGCTGAACCAGCAAGTTCATGTCAGTGTTCTTAATCAGGTCAGGCTTTTTGGGATTCTTAAAAAGTCATAAAAATTTTGAAAGGTTGTAAAAGGTCTGCGACTTCTGAGATGTGGCCTACAGACTGCATAAAGAAACCATACTTGTATAACCAGAATATAATATAGCCGTATGAATAATATAGTATCTGAGTAGTGGTTTCATTTGCATATCCAAGCATGCTCGGCAAGCCATATACATATCCCTGTATGTAATTATTATCGTAAGTATTTCTTGTGTTCCTTATAGTCGTAAGTGCCCTTGTCCCGTCATATGTGAACCCGGTCTGATTCTCCCGTACCCACCGTGTGTGTGCCTTACTGTCTGGCGTCCAGCCTCCCTGCATTTCCCCACTTGTGTCTTGTTGGAGTGTGGTTGTTGCCTGCTGTGTGGTCCGTTTAAGGGCTACATTGAAGAGCAGCTAGATGTGAAATCGTCTCACCTTTCCTCTGCTGCCATGATGCCTCGGTCTGCCCAGTGCTACGATATGTATAGATTATTCAGTTTTGTGGATTGGCTTCCCTCTCATTTCTTGCATTCCTGCTGTTGTTCCGCCCAGGTCCTCCAGCTCTCCCCGCTCAATGGTGGGAATCTGGCCAGCAAAATTCTGGTTCGCGCCCCGGCCGTTACCTCCAGAAGGCGCTGCCGATACGCTTAAACCTGCCACCTCCCCGAAAGGCCATCTTCCCATTTGCATCTCCATCAAAACATTTTTACAAAAAACAAAAACCTCCCTTGTGTGTTTAGCTCTCAGCCAAAGGGCATAAGTCTGCATTCTGGGTGGTACAGCCTGTGGGTGGGGGGCATGGAACCGACGCCCCTGGGAAGAGCTGTTATTCCCCTAAGTTTTTTTTTTCCCATTTAAAATTTATTTTCACAGATTCTTCTATGAATTTTTCAAACTGCATTTCAAAAGTGGGGCTCTTTCTATTGTTGCGACCAATTTGCTTGAAATTTGCACTTTGGAAAAGTTTGGTGACTCAACTGTCCTATTTACACCCCTTTTGGAGGATTTTTTTTCTTTTTTTTTTCATGAATTTTTTAAACTGGTAATTATGTGCAAAAGTAGGATTAGCTTTCCTGAGAGAAGCATGGCCTTGTGGAGCAGCTGCTCAGGGCCGAATGTGCCGCTTGTGGTATGTTCTTTCAGTCTTAATTACAAACGCTCCCCTAGTTACGAACTTTCAACTTACGAACTTTCAGACATACGAACGAAGAGGACTGTAAGTCCAAAATATGTTCATTGGGCTCCCGTTTCCTGTCTGCAACATAATTTATTTTTTTTTCTGCGCGCCAGTTCCGCCTAGTACGCCTTCTGGCCGCTACTCCCGCCGCGCAGCAGTGTAGCGTGCGGACTCCCAGCATCCTAGTTCTTTGTACTTGCGTATACCCTTAAAATGATGCTGAATAAAGACTTACGAACAATTCAAATCACGAACGGCCATTCGGAACGTATCTCATTCGTAAGTAGAGGAGCGTCTGGTATTTTGTGTTTTTCCTTTGAGATATTAAAAATGATAAATTGTGCACCTATGCTGGAAGTGAGAGAGAAACCAAATGACGGTGAACTCTGCTTAGCCAGGCTGGGTTTATTTGTTTCATTGTTTTAGTTGGCAATCAGGACTGGAGTATTTTAGATCCTATGATTGGCTGCTGTGCTGTCATAATGTAACATCAATGTATGATCAGTTGTTGAAATTCTTTGCAATTTGTATTTATACACATTAGCTAAATTTAAAAGAAGTCGAGGTAGCCTGTTGCTGTAGCTTGCATAGCATTGGATTAGGGCTGGGTGATGTCATATCGATATATCGAGCATGCGCAATAATCACCAGGGCTTCAGGTGACAGGCATTTGACCAGACCCCAGCTTTTTGCTACTATACAGACGTTTGTTTACGCCCACAATTTAAGCAGATTAGTAGTATGGCTAAAATGTTAATGAGATGCATTTCTTGTCACCCAAAAGTTAGTAATCCGTATAAATTTAGCATATCCCTATGTTAAATAAACGTGAAATGCTTTGTTTCGGGCCGATCTCTGTTTCCCAATGGAGAATCCTTGTCCGGTGACCATGTTTGAGCATTCGCAGAGCTCAGCATCAGAACCGCCTTCTTGAAGGTGGGATCTGGCCCTGGTATGACATGCAAGTCCTTGTTTGTCATATAAAGCGATGCGCGTGGCAATTTCTTGGCATAACTGCACAAATGCACATAAAATAAGTATTCATCTGCGCTGTTATGACAAGACATTGCCGTGCATTTGAAACTTTTTAAGGCTAATACGTACTTCATTAGCGGTTTAATGGTTAAAAGGATGCATTTGCGCTGTTACGCCAAGAAATTGCTGCGCATATCGGTATATATGCGGCAAATGCATACTCGTGTGCCAGTTGTGTGCATGCCTGCTTGTTAGGCTATAATGGCAATAGAAATGTAAGCCTTCTTAGGTAGAGCTTGACAGTAGGAAAGATGCATGGTTGTACTTTGAGTGGACTGGTTCGTTAAGTAATGATGTTTAATGATTTTCTTTTTAAAGACTGCAAGACAAGCCTAACCCAACTGGACCTGAGCCGGGCCTGAAACCTGCCCGAACTGACCCAGCCAAGCCGATCCCAGGCCCAGCCTCAGCCCTTCTCTTCCGTGGTAACCCCTGCACACAAGCCCATGGCAAGTCGGGGAGGCCCGGCACGGACCAACGGCACGACGGCGGGCAACAAGATCTGCCAGTTCAAGCTGGTGCTGCTGGGGGAGTCGGCGGTGGGCAAGTCCAGCTTGGTGTTACGCTTCGTCAAGGGCCAGTTTCACGAGTACCAGGAGAGCACCATCGGAGGTGAGGCGCAGTGTCACGGACACGTTGTAGCAGCCAATAAAATAGTAACACCGCAATATCACAATACATTTCTCTGTTCTTAATGTAATAAAAGTCGATAATGTAAAAACTGGCCAATAATCAACTTGAGCAGATCGGTTTTGTCTCATTAAAAGAATATATGGTTATTCTCTAATAATCCTGATGTATGGGAAGAATATTCATGGCCATGTCACTATACTTTGTGTTTTTTAATTAAATCTTTGGGAAATAACTGGAAGAATTACTAATATTATATTATGTTTCCTTTGGGCGTCACTAATGGTCAGCATTCCAGATTTGGCACATTTGTAATACCCCAGTATCAGTGGGAAGCTGTTTTGAGATGTATGCATTTTTGTTTAAAATATTTTTGCTGTCTAAAACAGAATGTTGTTACGCAGTACTTCTCTTGCGGAATATTTCATAAGATCCAGGGTCTGATTTGTAAGATGTGTTACAAAATAGACTATGCAGAAATACTACATTTAAGCACTGGTTTGTTTCTATTCGCAGAGCAGTTCTATTTCAGACACAAGTTGATACAATCTTGCAGATTTTTTTTAAAAGCTTTTTTTATTATTATTTTGCTGACATCCAGGAGACAAGGAGGAAAATTGAATTCGTTTAATCTGTTCGCAGTTCATTTATAAACAAGGTGAAATGTATTTTCACCCTCATTCAGTATTGAATTTGCATTGTGGATTTCTAAAATGGCTTTCGGCACCTGAATCATTCCAGTCAAATGTGTAATTTCCTTTTTTTGGGGAAGGGCAGCCATCAGTGACGCGGACAGGAAGGAAGTTGACCATCACTGAAGTTATCTGCAGCATAAGCGAGGCTGGGAAATGCCAGTGTATTTGTAGGGCAAAGGTGTTCAGGTCCAGAATAAAGACAATGAAATCCCCGCATCCTTTTGTAGCCTCCGGAATCTGCCGTTGGTGTTTTTTAACGCTCGCGTTTTTTGTAGATGAGCTAAACCGACACGTGCAGGATGGATGGAAACGACGAAAACAAAGGAAGCTGAGGGAAGTATATCAGTGGTGAACTGGAGGAAAGGAGTCAGCAGTCTGCTTTTGTACCTGTCAGCAAGCAGGCTTGCCAAAGGTCAGGGTCCGTTAAGCAAGCTTCAGCTGGAATTGCGAGCATTCCGCGCAGTCATATGACCAAATTATTATAATGCTTAGAGTCACAGGATTAGTGGAGACCACCCTCCCTTCAGAGGCCTAGTCTGCTCCTGTGAAAGATTAACCTGCTAACTGGCAAACATTTTACAGTTCCGCTGCCTTCTAACATCCCATTTTAACATTCAGACTCCATCAGCAGGTATAGAAAATCGTTGAATAATAATAATAATTACCATCATAATTGCAGTGTAATACAAATGCTTTTTCGCAGTCTTGTTGGCTAAACCTAACCCAAAGACAAGTGATCAGTAATCCAATCCAGTTCGCTCCAGGCTCACTGCAACTCTGTTGGATGAGTGGTTGTGAAGATTGATGAATACCTAGGTTCTTTTCGGAAGTCAAATAGATGCACTTTGTGCTGTATAAAGACTAGATCAGCGTACTTGCTGTATTGTTTCCATATTGCCCTGGAAGTGAGGTTTTTGCAGTCTTCATTCTGTTATGGTTGATACCACAATTTAAAAAAACTAACCACAGGAGCTATGGTGGTGAGATTAACACAGATGGTCAAATGAAACGGCTCCACGTGTCAGTCTTGACAGGTTCCCCATCCAAGGGTTGCTTGGCAGCACTGGATTAAGAATCAACCACCTTAGCCTTAAACAAAATACCAATGGCATCAGGCCAGGTTGAAGCTCTCCCCGTCCTGCCGCCTTTGGCCAGCTCAGGATATTCTCATCTATGATCTTTCAGGGATAATTTATTGATTTCCTTCCATCTTCAAAGCACCAGCACGGGTTCATGGAACCAGTTCCAGGAAGCGCAGGGCACGAGGCAGGGGAACCACCTGAATGGGATGCTGGTCCCTCACAGGGCACACAGTTTAGAGACGCCAGTTCACCAAACTGCGTGTCTTTGGACTATGGAAGGAAACGGGAGTGCCCAGAGGAAAGCTACACTCCGTGGGGTGAACATGTAGATGTCACTTACACACAGGACAGGGGCTGGAATCAAACCCCAGCTCTCGCAGTGAGAGACGCCACGCCAATCAAACCCCAGCTCTCGCAGTGAGAGATGCCACGCTAATCAAACCCCAGCTCTCGCAGTGAGAGACGCCACGCTAATCAAACCCCAGCTCTCGCAGTGAGAGACGCCACGCCAATCAAACCCCAGCTCTCGCAGTGAGAGACGCCACACCAATCAAACCCCAGCTCTCGCAGTGAGAGACGCCACGCCAATCAAACCCCAGCTGTCACAGTGAGAGACGCCACGCCAATCAAACCCCAGCTCTCGCAGTGAGAGACGCCACGCCAATCAAACCCCAGCTCTCGCAGTGAGAGACGCCACGCCAATCAAACCCCAGCTCTCGCAGTGAGAGACGCCACGCCAATCAACCCCCAGCTCTCGCAGTGAGAGACGCCACGCCAATCAAACCCCAGCTCTCGCAGTGAGAGACGCCACGCCAATCAAACCCCAGCTCTCGCAGTGAGAGACGCCACGCCAATCAAACCCCAGCTCTCGCAGTGAGAGACGCCACGCTAATCAAACCCCAGCTCTCGCAGTGAGAGACGCCACGCTAATCAAACCCCAGCTCTCGCAGTGAGAGACGCCACGCCAATCAAACCCCAACTGTACCATAATGGGTACAAATGTTAAATAGCATAAACATAAATACTAATTAAATAGATGACTTCAAAAACATCTTTGCATTGGTTCAATTAGATGTCAAACGCTATTGGTAGACAGGAGAATGGGTGTATTCCAGCTACAGTAAAAAGTCACAATTGTCAGGAAGTGGACATATGCAGTTTTCATCAGACAGCGACAATATCCTGGTTTGTTTGTTTGTATGATCAGTTATAAGATTCACGTTTATATTGTTAGTCCTTAGAAGTAGTTCCTCCCTGCAAGTTGTAGTTTGACCAGTTAATCTTGCGTTTGTAGTTGCATTGTATGTTGGTGCCAAAGGATGCCTTTGCTTTGAGTAACATTCTGTGAGCAGTGATATTAGTTAGTCCCCTTTTCCCTCTCAATTTTTATAGCATTCTTCCTCTAAGAACATCTATATTTGTACTAAGTTTCCTATTTAACTGTACAGATATGTGACAATGTCTTGTAACTGTGTGTGTGTCTGGGATAGGGGTTGATTGGAACGTGAAACGCATGTGAGAATAAGGGCTTCATGGTAAGCAAAGTGCATGGTCATCGTTCGCCACTGCCGCATCGAGATCAAAGCACATGGTTTGTGAGGTCACAAGTGTGGGGTAAAAGGTTCGGCTGGGGAAAGTGGCGTGCTGACGAAGATTGTGGGGTAAAACAATGACCTTTTTGAGCACTTATGGATTTCGTTAATCTTTCCATCTTCCCTTGTAGCCGCCTTCCTCACACAGACGGTTTGCTTGGACGACACGACGGTAAAGTTCGAGATCTGGGACACAGCCGGCCAGGAGCGGTACCACAGCTTGGCACCCATGTACTACAGAGGAGCTCAGGCGGCCATTGTGGTGTATGACATCACCAACACAGTACGTTGGGCGCCTTTCTGCTGAACGATTCCTAACGACATGCTGACAAATCTAACGCAATGGGGAATATCGCAGCGGTCCATGAAGTCCGTTTCAGTCCTTCTTGGGTTGCCGAACTAATGTCTGTGGTCATGGCGGCTCAGCTGTTGAAACGTTGATTTGCTTTGGCTAGGACACGTTTGCGCGTGCAAAGAATTGGGTGAAGGAGCTCCAGCGACAAGCCAGCCCCAACATCGTCATCGCACTGGCTGGAAACAAAGCCGACCTGTCCAATAAGAGGGCCGTGGAGTTCCAGGTAGAACCCCGGACGATAACAGTACATAAGGATAAATAAAACCCCAGACAACTGCTGGATATCCTATTAATACTTCACGTTAATCGGGAGAAACACAGGAAACCCTTATCAGCTCCTTTGCTCTAAGCTGTTTTATTCTTTTTGTTTTTATCGTCCCCGTAAATTGCCGTGTGAGTTTTTCAGAACTGATTATGATAAAAATGTGGCCAGTGGATCGATTTGACGGGAGAAGGTTCTGAATGGTGGTTAGGTAATTGTAATAATTGCAAGCCCTAGAATATTATGTGATGGACAATATCTGTGATATCTGTGTAGGATGTTTATTGCTACCACTGCTGTGAAGCTGGTGTTGTGCTAACCTAACTCCCTGCACAGGAAGCACAAGCGTACGCAGATGACAACAGTTTGCTGTTCATGGAGACTTCAGCCAAAACTGCCATGAACGTCAATGAAATTTTCATGGCCATAGGTATGAGTGTGTGCGTCTGTATTTAGTCCTAAAACCCACATAAAGCCTTGCTAGATGAACACGATATACATTTATTATCCAGAACACAAAATATGTTTGAATTTGTGGAAGACATCTTGTTTTTTGATTCTTGTTTCTGGGTCTTCTCTGTAAAGATTGCGCCGTAATTAGAGACAGGCCGAATTAGATTTAACAATGGCCCCATCTGCTGGTAAGATCTCCAATGTTGCCACAAACACGAGCCTCACACTTCTCTGTCCCACATGCCTCCCTGCAGCCAAGAAGCTGCCGAAGCACGAGCCGCAGAGCGGGGCAGCGAGTAGCCGGGGGAACAGGCCCGTCGTAAATCTGCAGGACGCCACGCCGCAAGCCACGGAGGGTTCGTGCTGCAAGTAACGAGCGTCCAAGAAACAGGGCGGGCCGCTAATCAGCAGACGAACCAATGACCATCAACCAAAACCACCCAAAGCAAAATCATCTGGAGAAATACAGGAATGATTCTGACCAATCACACACTGAAGCTAGCTTTCCCTTCCCCTATGTTTCTAAAACTGGAGTTGGGGGAGTTGTTGAAAGGCTCTTGTCTGTTTTCACTCACTCTCAGTACTAATTCAGTCATGTCTTATGTCACTTTTTAAATCCTTATCGTCCTTTCAGGTGGTGGGTACAAGTAGCATTTTACATTTTCACCCTGTGTGTCCCATAAATACCGCTCCCACCAAAACCGGGGAGTGGAGAGAGGTCTCTTCATCCTTGATCTGGTTATTATATTGTTGTTTTTTTTTTGTTTATACTGTTTTAACACAGGATAAACATCATTATGGCTTCTGTTAATTTATATAAAGGATATCCAAGTATATATAGCGTGTATTGTCATCATTACGCTTGTGATTTTTTATTTTTTTTTCTTGTTTGTTTTGAAGCATTAATGTTTTTGGATCTAAAAATAAGACACAATTACAAAAGAAAAACATAAGAAATATGGAAACCTGACCAAAATTGGAACCTGGAAATTTTCATGACCAAAATCACAATGATTGTTGAAAAGTGTTGAATTTGCATTGTACATGTTTTTTTTCCGTCTTCCTCAGGCATGTAACCAATCAGTACTTGTATCAATACAATGCCTTCCCAATATAATACACCTTTGTCATCTCTTTGTGTTGGATTTTTTTTAATGGATATCATTTTCTATGGAAGGTTTACAGTGTTGAGTCCACTAATTGTCAGTCACTTGTCACTTTTCAGACGCGTTTTCTTTTTAATAATTTGGGAGGTATTATTTTTTTTACCAGTGTTTGCTGTCGCTGGTGATTTTATCGAGGGCAGTAACGAATTGGAGCGACGTCTTTCCATTACTGGGAGGGGGATTTGTCATTAGGTGGGTGGCACACTGAGATCTGCCTGTATATGAGAGGAGAGGTGTCCCATCGTATTGGGGTGGGTTTCTAATTCTTTTATTAATAAATGTTGGGGGAGGTATCAAGCTGTATTTGGTCTGCTTCTTGCTAGTGCTATGTCATTTAAAATCGAAACAAATTAATCTTATTCAGTCCCTCTCACCTGCTGTGTTCTGTGATCAGGCTCCCTTCGATCAGACGGTTACTCGAAGATGAGATTAGGTACAAAAATGACTGGATCGTGTAAAGCAGTGGTTCCCAACCCAGTCCTCAGGGATCCCAGACAGTCCACATTTTTGCTCCCTCTCAGCTGGAGTCCCTGAGGATTGGGTTGGGAACCACTGGTGTAAAAGGAGAGACCCTAAGCGGCGATTTGCGCATGGAGACCGGATACGCAGAAATACCTCTAAGGACTGAAAGTGGATCCCTTATCTCATGCTGCCACCTAGTGATAGAAGCCCGTAATGACACCGGTAGCAGAACTGATGTCGGACCGCTAGGTCAAAGGTAAAAATACGAACAAAAATAATGAATAATGATATTTCATGTTTACTGACTTTTAATGTCAGCTTGTCAGACGTTATTGCGTTTTAAATTTGAAAAAAAAGTATGTCTGTTAAAGACAAACGAATGCAAACTATCGTGCTAATGGTGCTTACAAGTAACGCCGATGTTATTGGACCCGTATAATTATAAAGTATAAATGAAGACGAGTCACACTTTCATACCAACATACAATTCCTGTCCTTTTTATTTTAAGCTGCTTTGTTCTTTTGAAAAAAAAAATATATGTGAGCCCAAGTTAATCTGAAGCAACACATTTAGCAATCCCTCTTCAGGTCAATTCAACGGTGAAGTAACAATAATAGAAACCTTAATGTTTCTCTGATTACTAATTCAGAACCCTTTACTATAGTGGCTGTTGACTTTATTAAGCATGTTCTTATAAGCTGAGTTATCTATAAAAGCACAGGGCTGTTTAGTTTCTGTTGTTTTTTGTTTCTGGCACACAGGCAATATCTTTAGAAGCCGGGACGTCTTATTCCTGCCAGCGTGGAGCTCGTGTCGCGGGTCCGGCGCCGGGCTGCACGCGGGGAGCCTTTCCACGCGTGTCCGCAAAGCGGAAGGCCGACGCTGAGCTGATTTCTGTCCAGAAGTGTCACGTTAAATGTTTTCACACGAAAAATAAAGATTTCTTACTCGTTTCACCAATCTGCACCTTGTCGTTTTTTCTTTCAAAAACTGCACTGAAAATCAAGATTCCAGTCGTTTGACCAAAAATATCAAGCAATCGCACCCTCGGTTTTCTGATAGAAGTCTACAAAAAAAACCCATTAAACTGGTCCCCAAATAATGCTTGAAACCTGAAGGAGATTTCATCAGATTTTACCCTACAATCGATGGCAGAAAGTTGCCGTGGAAATGCCCACTCATCAGCTCAGAGTAACCCCAGTAGCCACATGTTAAAAGCCATTAAAGATAATGACTTGATTTTTTTGTGTGTCTTTATTTAACATTGGCATAAAACAATCTGATTTATTAACACTAACCTGTGAGTTTTCAGGTTTTACCTGCCTGTATCCATTCTCAGGATGGGCATCAGGCAAACTTCTTTTGTCCTCGCACGTCTAAACATGCCATCACTTACTCATGTGAATTGAATTTGAATGTGTCTAGGGTTTATTTCACATTTGTTTCCCTGTTTTGCATATTTTTGTCTATGTTATACACAGACCCATTAGTAAATAAACCCAGTATATTTTCCATACTGGCTTCTTCATGTGGGCAGTGGTGGCTTAATGGTTAGGGAAGTGCACTTGTAATTGAAAGATTGCTGGTTCAAATCCCTAACCAGCAAGGTACCCCACCCCCCCCCCCACCCCCCCCCCTAAGCACTGCTCCCTAGGTGCTGAATTAGCTGCCCCCCTGCTATATCACATATGGGTTAAATACAGCAGCTGAGGCTTTGTGCAGGACAGTCAAGTTCTTCCTCACCGAAACATGTTTTTATGGACCTTACTTTGTGCACTGGGGCACAGTCATGCTTGAACAGATAAGGGCCTTCCTCAAACTGTTCCCACAGAGTTGGAAGCATAGAATTGTCCACAATGTCTAGGTATGCTGAAGCATTAGCAGTTCCCCTCACTGGAACTAAGGGCCCCAACCCCTGAAAAACACCCCATACCATTTTCCCTCCCCCACCATAACTTTACAGCTGGCACAATGCAGTCAGGCAGGTAGCATTCTCCTAGCATCCACCAAACCCAGATTTGTTCATCAGACTGCCAGACAACGAAGTGTGATTCATCACTTCACAGAAAATGTTTCCACTGCTCCAGAGTCCAGTAGCACTGGGCTATACACCACTGCATCTGACTCTTGGCACTGCACTTGGTGATGTGAGGATTGCATGCAGCTGCTCGGCCATGGAAGCCCAATCCATGAAGCTCCCAGTGCACTGTTTTTGTGCTGGAGTTAATGCCAGAGGACGTCTGGAACTCTGCAGTTGAGTCAAGAGCGTTAGCAACTTCTATGCACTATGTGCCTCCAAACTCAGCAACCCTGCTCTGTTACTTTACGTGGTCTAGAGTTTCTGTTGTTCCTAAATGATTCCAATTTACAGTAATACCACTTACAGTTCACCGTGGAATATCTAACTGCGAAGAAATTTCATGAACTGACTTATCGCAAAGGTGGCCTCCTATGTCAGTACCACGCTTGAATTCACTGAGCTCTTCTGAATGACCCATTCTTTCACAAATGTTTGTAAACCTGACTGCATGGCTAGGTGCTTGATTTTATTCTCATGTGGCAATGGGGCTGAATGAAACACCTGAATTCAATTATTGAGAGGTGTGTCTCAATACTTTTGTCCACATTTGAACTGCCTTAAGAATCATTTGCAAAACAAAACTCTCATGATTTCCCTCTTTCTCTCACTGCTTATATCATTATCTAGTAGCTGTTACGAGTGTCAACACACTATAGAAATTCTCCTAGTTCAGGCTGGAAAGAGGACCTTGACTGACAAGTGAGGCAGACCTCGAACATTGTACCACAGAGTATTTGGAGGTGGCAAGGAACTCAATTGTAGATCTCCCTCTAAATGTTAAGCCCTGAGTAGAAATGTAGAATATGATTTGTAAATTATCTTCAAAGTTTCAGTTTCTTGTTATTGTTTTTTTTCTATCTGGCCTTGCTGTTGGTTTCCTTTTTCCAACGTCATTGTTGAAAGAGGGGGGCCCTTTGAGGGGGTTTCGCGTCTGGTTATATATGGGAACCATCCAGTGGCATCCGAAGGGCACACATACAATAGTAACACCATGAAAGGATGTGATGTAAGAAAGATTTTTAAATAAATGTTTTATTTACTAAGATTTCATCATTTAAAACGAGTAACACTGTTTAGAGTCCATTTATACAACTAAACATATATGTAAAAAAGAACTGATCCATATGATAACCTAATTTTGTCTGATATAGGACTACAATCATTGATAGGTATGTTTTGTTCTCGCGCTCTGAATGTCCTAGATCCTTGGGCCTATACACCATGTCTTTATATGGTCACTTAGATCAAGTCTACAATATATTACAGGCCAACTCAATGATAATATTTTCTTAGTGAATACTTATATGTATATATACGTAATCGTATATGCTATACTTCTATACAATCGGCAGTGCAGTATGTTTGCTCGCGCCAGTATCACCACAAACACGTGACCAATGCGCAAATTACCAGCAGCGCACGCAAGAGTGTCATTAACAGAAATACATGCATCTAGTTACAAGTTCGGCGCATCGCAAAGCATGCCGGTAATCCGACCAAATAAGTCTTCACTAGCCGGCCGCTAGGTGTCAGCATGTGTTATATATGTATACACTCACCTAAAGGATTATTAGGAACACCTGTTCAATTTCTCATTAATGCAATTATCTAATCAACCAATCACATGGCAGTTGCTTCAATGCATTTAGGGGTTTGGTCCTGGTCAAGACAATCTCCTGAACTCCAAACTGAATGTCAGAATGGGAAAGAAAAGTGATTTAAGCAATTTTGAGCGTGGCATGGTTGTTGGTGCCAGACGGTCCGGTCTGAGTATTTCACAATCTGCTCAGTTACTGGGATTTTCATGCACAACCATTTCTAGGGTTTACAAAGAATGGTGTGCAAAGGGAAAAACATCCAGTATGCGGCAGTCCTGTGGGCGAAAATGCCTTGTTGATGCTAGAGGTCAGAGGAGAATGGGCCGACTGATGCAAGCTGATAGAAGAGCAACTTTGACTGAAATAACCACTCGTTACAACCAAGGTATGCAGCAAAGCATTTGTGAAGCCACAACACGCACAACCCTGAGGAGGATGGGCTACAACAGCAGAAGACCCCACCGGGTACCACTCATCTCCACTACAAATAGGAAAAAGAGGCTACAATTTGCACGAGCTCACCAAAATTGGACAGTTGAAGACTGGAAAAATGTTGCCTGGTCTGATGAGTCTCGATTTCTGTTGAGACATTCAAATGGTAGAGTCAGAATTTGGCGTAAACAGAATGAGAACATGGATCCATCATGCCTTGTTACCACTGTGCAGGCTGGTGGTGGTGGTGTAATAGTGTGGGGGATGTTTTCTTGGCACACTTTAGGCCCCTTAGTGCCAATTGGGCATCGTTTAAATACCACGGCCTACCTGAGCATTGTTTCTGACCATGTCCATCCCTTTATGACCATCATGTACCTATCCTCTGATGGCTACTTCCAGCAGGATAATGCACCATGTCACAAAGCTCGAATCATTTCAAATTGGTTTCTTGAACATGACAATGAGTTCACTGTACTACAATGGCCCCCACAGTCACTAGATCTCAACCAAATAGAGCATCTTTGGGATGTGGTGAAACGGGAGCTTCGTGCCCTGAATGTGCATCCCACAAATCTCCATCAACTGCAAGATGCTATCCTATCAATATGGGCCAACATTTCTAAAGAATGCTTTCAGCACCTTGTTGAATCAATGCCACGTAGAATTAAGGCAGTTCTGAAGGCGAAAGGGGGTCAAACACCGTATTAGTATGGTGTTCCTAATAATCCTTTAGGTGAGTGTATATGTAATTACAGAAATTTTAGTGCACTTGTTAAGCCACTTGCACTGCTACACCACTTCTAACAGGCATTTTAATTTTTTTACAACGGAAATGAATTATAAAAACGTAGTCTATATGTTTTTTTGCATTCAAACCATTTTGCCACGGAAACAGAAGAGTCTTCGTTTGTCCGAGTATGGACAGTTTGACGAACCGTAGGTGGCGTGGTCTGGGGCGTCTTCTGTCGTCGTTTGTCTTAGACCCCCTTAAGCAGGGCCACCGCGTACTTTTCTATGCTGTTAACCGAGATTTCATTTTCGTTTTCTGTTCTTGACATTTGAAGTCACATGAGTCGAAGTGTATATTAGGAAGATGCATTTTCTTTGTACACAAAACCATCGGGTGAGAGGAACGGTGACACTGAATTTTAAAGTAGTGTTGGTAAGATCGACGTAAGGCTAATTTTGACCATTCCTAATGCATCTTGTTCTTCAGCAGTGTTGATGCTTTTTGAGTTTCACTCAGTCTTATGAATGAATATGCAGCTTAATTACAGTATAACGATTCGCTGCGGGGTATTGTCAGTCCATGTTGTATGTCTGGTATGTATTTATAAAGTATATGTTTATGTTTTTATGTTTAAACGGGTTGTTTAAACGCGTTGTTTAGCTGTGTCGGTCTGTTTATCTTCTAGGCGACAGTATAGCTGATTTCTGCCATATACTAATATTACACTGCGGTGACTGTTCGGAGGAGCAATTTCCAGAAAGAAGTTCATTAATCAACCCTTCAAGGTTCAAGGTGAGATGAAAGAATCAAGACCAGGGGTCACCAACCTTTTTGAGACTGACCTACTTCACGGGTATACTGTACGAAGGGTTACCAGTTTGAAACGCCCTCCTAAACTTATCATATAATAAATTTCATGTATAATAAACATGTTTTAAATGCTTTTTTAAAGATATTGTCATTTTCAAATCTATATAAATGTAAATATGATTAAATAAGAAAAGCAACAGGATAAAATTAAATTTTAGACACTGCTCACTGGTGAGTTGTGCTATTTTTAGAACAGGTCCGGGGGCCACTCATGTGGTCCTTGGGGGCGTCCTGGTGCCCGCGGGCACTATGTTGGTGACCCCTGATCAAGATAGTGTGGTGACAAGGAAGTAGCAAAATAGTTGGGATGTGTCACGAGATGATTTCCAGAATACGCTGAACAAACTGATAAATCGTGTTCCGTCGACACCCCATGCTCCTGCCATACAGGTTTTATCGTTCGCTATTTCTGCCATCAGGGACGCCCCCCCCCCCCCCCACCCCTCGCGACCCGGCTCGGCGAATGTCGTATCAAAAGGTGTCGCGAGACCAGTGTTTTTTTAGAAGCGTTGCAGAAAAAAAAGTGTGCGAACCACTGGTGTAGATGATATCTGGTTATTTTAATTACTATTAAGAGCCGGCGTGCATGCGCACGCGTTGCCGGCTGCTGCGTTACTGCGTTCCGTTTTTTTCGTTTGGCCACAGTGAGATGGAGGAGATACAGCTGTATGGGTATCAGGCGGAGGTGGTGCGGCCAGCCCTGGACGGAAGAAACATCATCATCTGGCTGCCCACAGGAGGAGGGAAGACGAGAGCAGCCGTGTATGTGGCCAAGAGGCATCTGGAGAGCAAACGTGAGGCCAAGGTGGCTGTCTTAGTCAATAAGGTTAGGCTGCGACTCTACACAAGCAGGCATCCTCACGCCTGTGTGTCTCCAAGCATCTGTAAATATGTCCGTCATATTACATACAGTAATATACAATACTGTGCAATAGTCTAAGGCAGTCACAAGAAATACTGAAAGCTTTTGCTCAGAACAAAAAAAGAAACACAATTTGACATTAGAACATATGCAAATTAAGTGTAATGCAATAAACTAGTAAGAATTTCTTCTGTTCTACAAAAAGTTTGTTGTCATTTATTGCTTTGATCTATCTTAGGTTCATCTGGTGGACCAGCATTTCTCGAAGGAGTTCCATCCTTTCCTCGGCTCTCAGTACAAAGTTGTGCCCATTAGTGGAGAAAGTGCAGAGAAGGACTTCTTCAGCGTGGTGGTGAAGAGCAGTGACGTGATCATCTGCACGGCCCAGATCCTGGAAAACGCCCTGAAGAGCACAGAAGAGGAGAAGCACGTGAAGCTTACAGGTGACCCACCTGTTTCTGTGTGTCTCTCTGTGCTTCATTAATGTCTGCACAGTCTACCACTCTATTTTTTTCTTTCTGGTGGCCTCCAAAAGCTAAGTAATACAGATTAGAACAACCTAGAATATTTGATTGATCTCCATCTTGGTTTGTATCTTACACATAGCGACAAATAATACAGTGAGCAAGTTTCAGCATGGCTGTATTTTACGATATATGGTATATGTGCAAGTTACTTAATGATCTCTCCAGTTTCCCTCATTTCTAAGCCAATGAGACGAATGTCTAGAATCTCACATGTCTGTGTGATGACCACCTTCAGACTTCACCTTGCTGATCATCGATGAATGCCACCACACCCAAAAGGAGACGGTCTACAACAAGATTATGGGGTCCTATGTGGAGCAGAAGCTCACCGGGGAAATGAACTTACCACAGGTGTTGGGCCTTACTGCCTCCCTTGGGACGGGGGGAGCCAAGACTTTCGATGGAGCTAAGAAACACATTTTGCAGGTTGGTCCTTGCAGTCCGATCAGATTCTCCTGTGTGAGAATAAGCTTTCTGCTCATTCACATTGTTCGTTTGTTGTTTGTAGGTTTGTGCCAACCTTGATGCCTCGGCCATCATGTCTTCCGAGGAGCATGCCGTGGAGTTACAGCAGAGAGTCCCCAGACCCATTAAGAAGTATGACATCGTTCAGGAGAGGCTGAAGGTTGGTTACTTTCTCCTAGTGGTGTCCAATGACAGCAGCACTGCGCATGGGCTTATTTTGGACAGCAGCAGGTGTCAGTTCTTGCTGTGAGTTGTAAGGGTAGAATTCCTGTAAATCAGGGGTGGCCAATCTTATCCGCACAGGGCCGGTGTGTATGCGGGTTTTCGCTGCATTAGATTACTAATTAGAGGACTGATTGGCTGAAGAGTCCTCACACCTGGGTTTGAACAGCTGACCTACAAGTTATCCCAAAAACCTGCATACACACCGGCCCTCTGCGGATAACATTGCCCACCCCCTGCTGTAAATGATTGTTGGGCTTATATTCCTTAAGCATAGTTCCATTCTTGTACTCTTGAGTTCAAACACATTACAGATTTACATTTGAACAAGGATTAGGTGCATTTACAAGAAGATGTCCAATGGGGCTTTTCCAAGCCGTATCCGAGCCATACCTCAGAGAGACTAGTTGCAACACGGTTCCAGCTCACTTCGGTTTTCCACTGCAGAAGGGTCGGCGCGGTAATGGTGTTACCGCCTTTGGAGAACCACAGCGACCTAAAACTGAAGAAACACATTTAATGTTCACAGGGCGTATATCATGAGTTAGTATGTGCTAATTTCCACTAGCATGTCTGTGAGAATTGCCATGTTATGTTAGCATCAAATGCTACCGGAGTTAGTATTCACTTGCCTAAATTAGCATTACGAATCCGTTCTGTTTAGTTGTTTGATAGTACTTTTTTTTTAACTAAGAGGTTGGCAAATTTCAAATCCTGAGTTACTGGGAATGCATCAATACAGTTACTACTAATATTGAATTAATGTATAGAATATGCCATTATTTTCCTGTAGATAATCAATGCATATTGATTCAGATCACCATTTTCACAGTTCAGATGTTGGTGACGCAACCAGCTCAGCTTAGCAAGGCCGTGTCAGTGCGGTTATGGCTTGGCTATGCCTCAAATAATTTGCAATGGAAAACCATCAATTCGCGGTATGGCTTGGGTACGGCTCAGTTCTCAGTGGCAGTGGAAAAGCAACACGAGTAACTGGGTACTTTTTGTCTTAGGATCCATTTGGGGACCATGTCAAGTTCATGATGCAGACGATTCATGAGTTCATGGACCTTGAGGATGTCTTTAATGATTTCGGAACACAGGAGTATGAGGCCAGCGTGGTGCTCTTGGAGAAGAAAGGTGAACTGATGGGTGCTAGTCTGGACTGGCTTTGGCAAAGTAGAGCTGTGCTCAGCATTAGCTACGCGAGTCGTGCTCAGCATTAGCTACGCGAGTCGTGCTGAGCATTAGCTACGCGAGTCGTGCTCAGCATTAGGTACGCGAGTCGTGCTGAGCATTAGCTACGCGAGTCGCGCTCAGCATTAGCTACGCGAGTCGCGCTCAGCATTAGCTATGCGAGTCGTGCTGAGCATTAGCTACGCGAGTCGTGCTCAGCATTAGCACCTCCAGGTCATTAATAAAGCCTATGTGTGTGAGCATGGAACCGAAAGAGTTTGTATGATTTTAATGGGTTATGTGATACCAGTGGGCAACCTCTCTGAAGTTGTACAGGATGTGGGCTACAATCATTTTTAGTAGTATGAGAACAGTTTTATGAGGCGAGAGAAGGCAAATGCAGTAATCAAAGCCTTTAGGCAGGTTTTCTTATTTTGATGCAAAATGTTATTTCACCTCAAATTTAGGGAATATAATGCAATTATTTGGGCTTTCCAGATTTAATATGTACAGTATACAATGTAAGTCAGTTTAATGAATAATGAGCACTTATGGATAATGGGTAGAAGCAGCACTCAGCCAGCTATCTATTATAAAAAGCATTATGCTGGTCATTTGAATGATTTCAGTTGTTTAATTCTAAACCACAATACAGCAATTATGAACAGGCGTAAATATTTCATCAGTGCTAGGTTTCGTGGGTTGGGTTTGCGTAGCTTAGCGAGATTGATCATTATGTAGAAAGTGAGGTGTTGTGGATATGGAGCTGGTGTGTGTGATGCTGGCATTAATCCGTCTCTGCTGGACCAGGTGTGGAGCGGAGGAACCGCCAGCTGGCCCAATGTGCCTTGCACCTGCGTCAGTATAACAACGCTCTGCTGATCAACGACACCGTGCGCATGGTGGACGCCCTCAATGTCCTGGACGATTTCTACAGCGACGAGAAGATCAAGCGGATTGGCCTGGATGCCACTGACTGGTTCCTGTTTGGTCTTTTCGAAGGTAGGAAACCAGCCTGTCGTGAGGTCTTTCCTCTCCAGTTATACATCACATTAGATCAGGTTTTGCGCAGTTCTGGTACTGGAGGGCCAGTGTACAACAGTTTGTAGATTTTCCGACTGGCTCACTAGCCAATTACCAGGTTTAGTAGGTATTTTTTATGGGGGAAATCTGCAAACTGTGTTGCAGACCGGCCCTCCAGGACTGGGACTGGAGAACGCTGCATTAGATATTAGTGTGTTGTTGACATGTTACAATACTAATAACTGTCATGCAGGAAGGTTCAGAAGAAGTGTAAATCAAAAAAAATTTTGATTTCATTTTTCACAGGAAAACTGAATGTCTTGAAGGCTGCATGATGCTTGTCTCATGCCTCCTTTCTTTGTGTTTGCATGCTCTCTCGTTGCCTGGGCTTCCTCCTTGTACTGAGTGTCTGTGCGCGTGAGTCCTGCAATGGACTGGCATCCCATCCACAGTGTCCCTAACCTGCCCTGTGCTGCCTGGGGTAGCCTGCCAGTTTTGTCCCCATGACCCTAAACATGATAAGCAGTTTGGAATGGAAGAGGTGGAAATTTCTGGTCCAGAAACTAAAAATCCAGACCAAGATTTTGTTTCGACCAACCAGTTGAGAACTCTGTGACTGTGACTTTTTATACTCAACTGGTTGGTCGAACCAAAATCTTGGTCTGGATTTTTACTTTCTGGACCAGAAATTTCCACCTGTGGGAGATGGCAGATTAATGCCTTTATTCTTTGTCAGCGGTTCTGTTTAATGGTTTCCCTCCTCTTCCAGAAAACAGAACTGAGCTTAAGGCACTGGCGGGCATGGCCCAGCACGAGAATCCCAAACTGGCTCAGCTGGAGAGTACCTTCCTGCAGCAGTTTGACTCGCAGGCTAATTCCCGTGGGATCCTCTTCACGAAGACCCGCGTCAGCGCCCGCTGCTTGTACGACTGGATCTTGGCCAACCGCGCTCTACAGGACACCAGCATCAAGGCTGCGATCCTCACCGGGGCAGGAAATCAGATCAGTCACATGACCCAGGTACCCTGATTCTTCTCTTGGCTGAATGTCTCGTCACCCGCATTTATGTTGATGCAGTTCTAGGTTCTGTGGACCAGAGCAAGAACCAAGAGCTTATGTTATGAACCCTGGTAAACTGGGAAATGTCTTTATGGTAATATTTAACACTACATTTTGGTGCTTTTCTTAACTGGGGCCTTATTTGAGGATTATATTTGAGAATCCTGAGTGTCTGAAAGTGATTAAAGAAGTAAAGGACGTCCAGGGCCTAACAGACTTTGCTTGTGACATCATAACAGAAGCTTATATGTATTGAGTGAAATACATTCAATAATTAGTTACAGCCCAAAGCAAGCTGATGAAAGGTCTTTAATATTTATCTGAGTAGATTATCTGTGCCAATAATATCAAATATGCAAATATGGCATGGCAGGTTCTGGCCGATGTTGTCTGCATAAGTGTTATCCTTTGTGTCTGTGCTCCTGCTCTACAGAATGAACAGAAGCAGACCATCAGACGGTTCCGCGAGGGCCACCTGAACCTGCTCATCTCCACCAGCGTGGCCGAGGAAGGCCTGGACATCCCCGAGTGCAACTTGGTGGTGCGGTACGGGCTGCTGACCAACGAGATCGCCATGCAGCAGGCCAGCGGACGGGCCCGGGCCCAGGGCAGCGTTTACTCCGTGGTAGCATTGGAGACGGGCCGGGAGATTAAGCGTGAGAAAACGAATGAGTACCTGGAGGAGCTGACCCAGCGGGCCATTCATGAGGTGCAGCAAATGAACCCCCGTGACTTCCAGCGGCAGGTGAAGATTGCTTTGTTAGGGTCAACTGTTCATGGCGTCTCCTCCAGTGTTGTTGGTTCTCAGTTTCGCTGCATGGATAGGAACTTTCAGTCTAAGTTCCAGAACCTGGTCCCTGGGAACTTTTGTAGCTCTTGGCCACTTCCATGTGTCGCTTTCACACCGCACAACAGGAACTGGGAACCTTTATGCCACATAAGCATGGGAGACACAAAAAGGTCAATAGGTTCACTTCACACGTAATTTAATGTGAAACTACGCCACCACCCCAAAACCATGAAGGATGAACAAGTTGTTTTGTTAGTTATTGGGGGGATCCATCGCAGTCATAACAGGGCGCAGCGTTTCATTTATATTTTACTTACAGTATATGACCCACGATATGGTCATGATTCTTATTAAATTTAGCCAGCAGATCGATCTTTTGTTTTCCACAAAATAAAAAACGATGTAATGTAAACTTCTAATTAGCCCAATACGTTGTTAGACAAAAGTATATTGGTTATCGGTCAAATTTTTCCAATGCAGAAATATGGAGATGCAAGAAAACAGTATTCATTGATGCATAGAATGTAATTGAACTACAAATATAACTCAACCTGCTCAATATTTGCTCTCCTACTTCTGTCTCTTTTACCCATATTTCTGCCTAACTTCCAAGTTAACGCCAGTGCTTGTGATTAACCTATAAGCAAGGTATCACTGTACAGTAAGCACCACCCCTGTAATTTATGTTCGAGGTAAAAGTGCCTTGTCTGGAGTAGGGACTAAAAAAGGGCTCCAGAACTGACTCTAAGGAACCACAATCAGGCCAAGTTCCTGCGGTGTGAACACGACAAAGGTTCCTGGTTCTGGAAAAAATGTGTCATGTGACATGATTCTGTTTGCCATCCTGCCTCACAGTTACGATCCATATTATATCATGTTTTGCAGTGTGTTTTGAGTGACATTTAACATGAAAGCACACTAACGCATTACTGTCATTATACTATGCTCTATTAGTGTGATCTGCTTTGAGACACGTCCGTAATTCCAAAGCTGTAGAAGCAAACAGGTTGCACATACAAAAATGTCTGCTTTTCAGAACCTGACCCTCGTTTCAGTCAGGGACACCTGTCACTGGGCGTGTTTTTATACCCATGGACAACAGTGTTGCTTGAGGGCCTGTGCTTGTCATCTCTCAGATCATTGAGATACAGGAGGAGACCATGATCATGAAAAGGATGGCAGGGCTAAAGATGAGGCAGAAGCAGAACCGGTACGACCCAGCCAGTGTCACACTGTCATGCCGGACCTGCTACGCCGAGGTCGCCCATGGCAACGACATCCAGCTGGTTGATGACGCGCACTACGTCAACGTCAACCCCACATTTAAGTAAGTGTCCCATTTTTCCGTCAGTTCTTGATGTTTAGTTAACAGAATATGGCTACTTAATTGATTCTTGTTGGAAAATTGAAGAGTAAATTTCTAAAACTCACTCAGTCTACTTGTTTGTCGTTTTTGAGATGAGACCGCCAATGACCTAAAGCCAGGCTTCCTCATCGTATGTTACAGTATTGGGAACCAAAACTCTTTTGGTCTGCATGTAATCCAAAGAAGTACTTTAACTAAATTTCCAAACCCCACTAAGTCCACAGGCTTCTTCTCGAAAACATGTCCTGTGGACTGATTTGAATTTTACAAATTTGCTCTTTAGTTGGGTAGTTTTCACAAACCCCATCTTGCTCTCCATGAGAGACATGGACACATTTAAGATGGGTGAGATCTAGGTTTGGAAGTAGATCAGCCAGCATCTTATACCCTGCAGTTTCATAAGTTCCTATAATTAAAGGTTCTTATATCTGTGTGAGGCAAACCTGATTCTGAAGGAACCCCATTCAAATGCATTTAGCTTGTGTAATTATCACAAAATACTCATTAAATCAGTTTGATGCATGAGAACGTTGATGGTGATCTTGACATACATTATGTCCCTGCTTTTAGTATGTTGGACAGTTCATTTAAAAAGTACAATATCTCCATAAACATATGAAATGGTTTCTCTGGGAGTTTGTTTTGGAAACTGGTTGCTCTCTGCATAAATATTGTATGCTGATGTCTGGATGGTGGTTATACATGAATATAAATGTGAGGTGAGGACAGAAAGAGGAGGGGGGAGAGATGAAATGGGGGAGAACCTCCAATGTCAAGAAGCCTCCTGAAAAGTGATCACCCCCGACAGTTGGCTGATGTCACGCCCCTCTCCGTCCTAATGTGTGCCACGCCCACCTCATTACCTCCTGTTTATCCCTGATTGTTCTCACCTGTGACTCGTTACCCGTAGCTTGTCTGTTGTATTTAGTTCTCGTCTGAGTCAGTCTTCCCCAGACTTGTCATTAATGTTACCCGTCGTCCTTCCCCGTCCTGTGGATTCTCCCTTAATAAACCCCGTTTGCCCTACTTCCTGGCTCCGTATCCCTGCTTCCCGAATCGCCTTCTGCCCGACCGTGACAGCTGGCATGAGAGTTACATCGGCACGCTAATCAACAGTCTCTTGTTGATCGCAAATGAGCAGATTCTGATGACATAAGTTACTGGACAGTTTTTTGAATTCGGGGCAGAGACTTAACCCTCTGCACTATGTGAGTTACTGGCCCCTGGAAGGGGGATTATTTTGAAATTCATTTGAAATTCACAAGATTTGAATGTGGGGTGGAGTGGTGAGGTGACCGGGCGCTCTTCTGTTTATCGGGAAGAATATTGGACATTACCAATATTAAATACAGTAATAATAATGTACATTATTGTATAGTATTGTGTAGTACTACTCTCGCAAATGAAAAAGATTCTGATTTTTTTTTTTTGCGTAATTCTCAAGTGATGATTAAGCAATGGAAATATATGAAAGAACATGGAAAAAAAACATGAAAATCATGTTTTATTTTATACTCCTCAAAGGATCAAGGAACAATGAAAGAACTTAGGTTACTCTTATACATTTCACACGGATCTTACCTCTATGCTGATTACCTGCATTGGCTCACTCTGTGACAGCCTGCTCTAACTCGGCGCGCAGTTTGAAACTTGTGAACCATTTATTTCTGGAAGCGTTGAATAAGACTGATAGCTTAAACCTTGGGTTCCCACTGTACAGCTGAGTTGTTAACTGGTTAGTTAACACATTTACCTTACATTTACCCTTTTTACCATCTCTTTGGGCTTTCAGGAAGTACTACAGAGCTGGGGGACAGATTCATCTGGAGAAGTCATTCAAAGACTGGAATCCAGGCCGTAAAATCAGCTGTGCTGCATGTGGCGTGGTAAGGCCCCGAGGCAGATGTGCATGTAGCTGAGCGAAATGGTCAGATTCCTGCGACATGACAGCTTATACTGCTGCCAAAGAAAATCATGTTTACATTCTGCTTGTATTTGTCTGTGTTTCTGCTTAGCTGTTTCAAAATCTTTCCTCAAGCCCCCCCAGCATTTGCAGTTACCAGCCAGGACACCCATGTATTCGGTGAACTTGAGCACTATCACACTTCATCTGTCTAATCAATACCTCATGAGCTTAGCCAATTAAGCTAATTAATTAAGTGGCTGGTAGTGGAATCTAACAAATGCATGGAATGGCTGGTCTGCCCCCCCCCCCCCCCGAGGAGAGATTTTGCCCACCAAAGCTGCAGTTTAGGCATCTGACAGGGGATCGATAACTTTTTGTAAAACGGGGGAAATTCTTGTTACTTTTAATTGTATTGCTGTCTGCCGAGGCGTCCTGAGGTTGGGGGCATTGAGGGCTGAAACCTTGAATGATTTTAGCTCGGATGATTTGACATGCGTGCTCTCAGTTTGAGAACTTGGGCTGAACCAACTATATCTTAAGGTCCTAATCATTGGTATATATTCTAATCTCAAATAGTGTTGTTTTTTTCTGGCCAAATGTGCACTTACTGCCCAGATAGATGGCTTTAAACTGATTTTCCTTTTAAAACGATTTTCTTGGCCAGTCTAAGACATTTGGCGGATTACGGTATTAAAACCTAATGGTACAATCCATGTCTTTGAAGAAATATCACGGATACTTAAGTTTTCAAGGCATAACAAGATGCCTTAAGGTACACCCCACCCCTCGCTGGAGTTGTTTGCTAGGGTTCAGGCAAACTGGTGACTCTAGATCGTGCTTAGTGTGTGTGTGTGGTGTGTGTGTGTGTGTGTGTGAGAGAGAGAGAGAGAGAGACCACATCACGGTGGGCTGTTCTCCTCCATCCAGGATGCAACCTGCTATGTCTCCAAGGATCATTTGTGACCCTAAGCAGATGAGTACTTATTAAAAACGGGTGGATGAGTTAATTATCGCGTCATGCTCTGGAGGGCAGCTGAATTTATTTGCCGGGCCATAAAAGACAAGCAATTACGCAGAATTTAAGCTCCTGAATATAAATCCTTTAAGAGCACTTGGCTCAGTGAAAACATTTTTGAGCTGGTGTATATTTTTAGAACTGGAAAAATTAACAAAGCATTAAAGAGAAAAGGGAAGACTTGTATAGTGACTAAACAAATGGTGACATGTCCTTGAATTTATGAGTGTGACATCCTGGGTTCCGGCGTGACACAAAAGGGAGATATTATTGGTTTATGCTGGAATTTAGAAATCGAGTTCATTTCCTTCACATATTTTGCTTGTGGAGATGTTTTGCTTGTGGAGATGTTTTGCTTGTGGAGATGTTTTGCTTGTGGAGATGGTGTCTCTCCTTATCCACAGTCCCCTCCCTGCTTTGGGGTAATGATGCGCCCCTTATGCTCTGACCTTGTACAAAACAACTGGCTTTGTTTTAAATGCGGATCCAACTCCTACATAGTTGAGCCTCCATGAAGACAGAGTTTGAGTGTTGTTCTGCCAGTCACAATCACATATTATTTCTTCCATCATGGAATCCATTTGCACTGCAAAATGAATTCTCTATGCTTGTGCTTGCAAGCTGCATACAGTACCAGTCAAAAGTTTGGACATGCCAAGCCACCTACAAAGGAGATATGGATTGATAGTGTTGCATCACATGATCTGGCCACCTGGAGGAGTTTAACTGGAGAGTGAAGGAAAAGCAGCCAATGAGAGCTCAGCATATACAGTATGTGGGACCTCCTTAGAAGACTAGAAGGCCATCTAATGAAACTGGCATAGAGATGACAGTAGGGGCAGCCAGTCCCTGGGGCAACTGGGGCTAATGGCCTTGTTCAAGGGCCCAATGGTGGGATCACTCTGCCGACCCAGGGATGTTAACCAGCAACTTTCTGAGTCCCAACTCGCAGAACTTCCTCCCCAGCAAATTAATATTTTTCATTTAATACTTTTTTGGTCAGTGCATAATTCCATGTGTTATTTTATAGTTTTTATGTCTTTATAATTATTCTAAAATGTAGGAAATGGTACGAATAAGCCTTTCTATAGATAGGTGCGGCCAAACTTTTAACTAGTACTACACGTTGTCTGAATTGGTCTGTGTGGTAAAAGCAGTATGTCTGTGTGCACAGGAGTGGGGTATGGAGATCATATATAAGAATGTCACCTTACCCAACCTGGCCATCAAGAACTTCGCCCTGGTGACAAAGGAGGGTACCCGTCCTGTAAAGAAGTGGAAGGACATTCCTTTTCCCATAGAAGAATTCAGCTACACAGACTACTGCCTCGCCCATTTCCCCGACCTTTGATAAGGTGGATAACATGGCATCTCAAGTTCTCAAGCCATGATTTCCGGACACCCCCCACCCCCCCCCCCCCCCACCCAGAAAAGGCTTCCAATTTGGCACCTTCGACTAAATACTACAGTTCAATTATTGTGAATTTAAACAAAGCACTAGCACTTTTAAACAAATTTAAATTATGTCTTTTAAATAAAATGACTTACTGACGGTCTTATTCAATGCTTACCTTTTTTAGCAATTTTTTAAATATACAACCGTGGAAAAAAGACCACAGCACAATTTTTGTTTCACTCATTTCTCAATTCATGGGTGTGCGTCTGTGAGTGATATATTTTTTTTGCAAAATGCAGCCTGGTTCTTCCTTGCTTCTCATTAATGAAGTGCTTCTTCCTTGCTTTATGGGGCTTTAGTCCTGCTTCCAGGAGCCTGATATGAACTGTCCTAGCAGTGCACTTCACACCTGCACTTAATGTTCCCCATTCCTTTTGAAAGTCACTCGATGTCATCCTCTGATTTACGAGGCACTGCCGGATAAGCTGACAGTCATCTCTGGCATTAAGAAGTTACTTCTGCCCTCTACCTGGCTGGTTCCTGGTCGTTCCCAGTGTCTCCTGCTTCACCTTGTTCTTGTGTACTGCTGTCTTAGAAACTACGAGCCTGGAAGCAGCCTGCTGCTCAGCGTAGCCTTCTGCCAGCAGAACCAGGATTAAACAAGGATTTTAAAATGCAGATTTGTTTAACAATGTAGTCTTAATTTCTACCTCAGCTGTAGGTATAGCCTTATTTACTTGTGATTACTATTACTAACCACTAGATGTCACTGTCATACATAACCTTATTTTCCCATCAACATTCATTCTGTGGATGACAGACTATTTTAATGTAACTGCTGTTCAAATATGAATGGATTTACAGCAGATAAAACCCATGTACGCATGGAAAAATGTATGACCTGTATGTGCATGAAACAAAAAATAAAACTGATGAAAGGTGATTGATTCTCTCCACATGTTTTTTTGAATAAATGTATTTGAATCCATGCTGTAGCTGTAGCATGCATCAGCCATTAAACTGAACAGGCAACCAATCAGATTTACGTGGTGTAATATTCAATGATTATCCCCCATTGTGGTAGCAACTGTGAGTACAATTTGTTTGGACCACCAGAGGGAGCTCTTGGTCTTTTAATCCCTATACTTTTAACTACAGTGTAAAAATTTCCCACTGTCACGTTGATTATAACCTATAAAATACGTGATAGAAATAGCTTTGTGTTATCTTGCTTAAACGAAACAGTAGACAAATGTAAACAGCAGATGTTAATGTGGAATGTAATTATTGTGATAAGGGATTACAGCTTCATATAAGCTTCCATTGAAGGGTTATATTAATCACAGGTGCTAACAGATTTAAATAACATTGCATTTCTAGACATAACATTATATTTCTAGACAAATACAGACCCGTGAATGTCTCAATACACATCATAAAATTGTGACTTGCGTGGAAAAAATAATTTTGCATTTGAACCCGTGTTAACGATGTCAGAATAATCAGCTACCACTGTGTGAGTCAAGTACGACATTGGTAATGGTAGACATTGTGCTGTATCATCCATGGTGTTAGATCACTGTTCTTAATCAGCATCAGCCCAGGGATTGATGTTTAGCTTGTGTTCGTGCTGATTGTCACGAAGGACTCGAGGGCAGGCATCAGGAGAACAGAAGGGGCTTCATTAACAAGACAGGAGCAGAGAAACAAGCAGGACTGTGAGGGGTCAAAATGAGAAGACTAACTCTGGGATGGGCACAAGCAACAGGAAGACTGCCGTTAATGACCGGACTGGGGAACACTGGGCTGGGAAGCACGCATGTGCGGGACTAACGAGGGACTGATACCATTCAGATGTTGACATTTACCACACTTGGATTGGGGGTAACGAACAGAACACAGCTGGGAAGAAAGCGAGAGGATTACGGAGGACCAACAGCGACCCCTGCTGGTCATACCGAGGGATGGACAGGACTGGGCGCGACACTGATAAGGTTGCTGGCCGAATGATCTTTCTAGCCGGCCTCCAGGTCATGGAGACCATAGTGCTGAGACTTTGGAGCGGGAGTCAGCAAGACAGAACATGTAAGGTTATGGAATTACATGGCTAGCACGATGTTTTGTTAATACTCTCCTTGCAGTTGTATCAGTACACAAAGGGTTGGATGGTCCATGTTAACTGGAGAAAGGGTTGGAGAAAGTTAATTAGTCCATGTTAATTGGAGAAAGCTTCAGACTGTCACAGTTTGGAACACAGATGCACTTATCATACAATATGTGGAGCGTACTGCTTTTATACTTCTGGTCTAGCGTGGATCATGGCTAGCATTTATACTATTAAAATCATTTTGGTCGTGAGGGTTCTTTCTGAGGGACAAAAGCTTCGACGGACAACCTTGTTTGGATTTCGCAGCCCCTGCTGAACAGGCTGTCTTTGCCTAATTACGAGGCAGTAGCTGCGTTTTTCCCTCTGGCTTTTGTTCTGTTCTCATTTTATCCTGGAGTTACGGTTTTCAAAAGCACTGAAGTGACTGCTTTTGAAATCTGAGGCTGGATTCGGCCCGGTCATAAGGTGGTGCTCAGGAACACCGCGTCGCTAAAGTCCGTTGTTATCGTTATCACGGTACCTGACAAATGTGTTTTTTTTTTTGTTGTTTTTTTGAAATATGATCTTCCTTCGACCATGAAATATGCCCGGAAGATGAATCATGTCATTACTGGCAGTGCTGTGTAGAGGTTGTTTCCTTTGGCCTGTGGTGTAGAGCCATGTGTCGGTTGAGTCGAGGGCGAGCTCAAGAGTTCGGTTGTGACGCGGTGCGAAAGTAGGAATGCACTCTCTGGATGACGGCACTTGGATGAGGTTGTAGGGGAAGTGGCTGGCACTAGCAGATGGGCCTTGGGCAGTGGCGGGGGGGGGCGCCTTTCGGCAAACCGTGCTCTGGGTGATAAATCAGGCTGGCCGAGCCGCTGCAAACTTCACGTTTGCTGCTGCCTGGCTGTTACATGACTGCTCTGGTTGTCCTCCACTCGCACGCCATAAGGGTCAGACTCCACAGTCTGATACAGGCGCTCCTCCACTTACGATGGGGTAATGTTCCGATCGATCCATCGTAAGTGGAAAATATCGTAAGTGCAATATAGCTTCTTTTTTTTTTTTAAACTTTATTTATAACAGATTTTCAAACAATTTTTCTGAAAATACAAAATAAACCAGAATCCACAAACAGTATATGTATATATATAAAAAATAATAATAAAATAAATAAATAAATAAATAAAAATAAAGTGCAATATAGCTTTAATATGGTAAGTAAATAAATAAGCAAATAAATAGTTACTGTCACTGAATAAGTAAATAAATAATTACTAAGTACCAGTAATTGAAAAGTAAATAAATGAGTGCAAGTTTATTTCGGTAAACACGGGACAAAAAAGACTGTACGGTACGTTGTTAAACTTTGTATCAGATGTTTATGTTCGTTATCGCTACAGAGACAGGAAGCGTGGCTGCGTGACCTCTGCCATCGCCCGGCATCAAAAAAAGTACTGCATGAAGTCGCCAGCCCAGGAACAGATCAAAATTCCAAATTGACTACCGAATGTGCATGGCTGTCGCAACATCATGAAGTCGAGATAACGTGAGTCGAGCCATTATAAAGTGAGGAGCATCTGTACAGACGGCTGTAGTGACATTACAAGGTGCTCATTATCACCGCCTCACAAGCGTGGCTAATTATGATGATGGAGCATGGGCGTCCTGCTGGCTCGCCGGCTAGCCATGAGTTGGCATGTTCTCCTTGTTTCTGCGTGGGCTTCCTCCCGGTGATCCAGTCCCCTCCCACACCGAGAAGGCATCTTCGGAGATGTTTGGCATAAGCAGTTAACTGAATCTTCCATGTGCGTATGTCACAGTGAGTCCTGCAAGGCTATGCTACTATGAACGTGTGCGAACAGAAGCTCCACACCAAAGTCGGCCGCACCATCGATCTCTCCTGCACGTGCTTTACTTACCCCGAGTCAGCAACTTTGGTCGAGAATGCGAAAATATTTGCATTTAAATTAAACATGGGTTAGTGTCCTGCATCAGGCAGATCGCTCATCCATGGTACACACCATGGTCTTTTTCTTCCAGAAGAAGCTCCAAGCTGGATAAATGGATGAAAAAGTAGGATTTCAAGATTGCAGATTTTGGTAACATGCCATTCTGAGCCTGATGCTGGACACTCTATATACTCTCTGAAACACTATGACGAAATAAGTTTCTATTTATTTAATATATTTGATATATTCATTCATTCATTCCTTCTCCACCGCTCAGTCTAAGCAGGGATGCCCAGACCTCCCTCTCCCCAGCCACCTCCTCCAGTTCCACCGGGGGAATCCCAAGGCGTTCCCAGGCCAGTCGAGAGATATCATCTCTCCAGCGTGTCCTGGGTCTGCCCCAGTGTCTTCTCCCAATTAGACATCTCCAAAGCACCTCCCCAAGGAGGTGTCCAGGAGGCATCCTTGATAGATGCCCGAACCACCTCAACTGGCTCCTTTCGATGCGGAGGAGCAGCGACTCCACTTTGAGCTCCTCCCGAAGGCTGAGCCCAGACACCCTGAGAAAGAAACTCATTTCTGCTACTTGTATCCATGATCTCATTCTTTTGGTCACTAGCAAAAGCTTATGATCATAGGCAACGGTGCGTACATAAATACACCGATAAATCGATAGATTTAAATGTAATATATTTTTTAAGCTGAAATATTTTGCAATGAATGTTACTTACTTATAGGTAATGTTGTTCTATAGTTTACTGCACCACTGTCAGATCGTGCTAGATGTTCATTCTGCCCTTTATAGATCTCGCTATGGTCCCTCATTCCATCCGCCCAGCCCACGGCTGTCTCACTGATCTTCAGTCTGCCTGTTGCAAATGCAATACGATTAACAGAGGACTTGATTCCATCTTCTAATCATGACTTGTCTCCGTAATCATGTCTGCAATTAGTTCCCTGACACCAGTGTCTGAGGCTGGTTCTGCGCACAATAATTACAATTAGCTCTTTTGTCACAATTACGGTTACAGCACAAGCGTAACTGAATACAAGTGCAAATCGGGAGGGAACCGGACAAATGAGATGTGTGAAGACAGCAAGCTGGACAAACGGCGGTGATCTGGTGTCTTCGAGTCAGTGTCCACCCCTTATTCTGTCTTTTGAATACCACCAAGCATTTCACGCAGTGAACCCATTTAGCGACGGAGTTTGGTAATTCAGGTACAGAGAGTAAAAGTCCAGACCGGGATTTTGTTTCAACCAACCAGTTGAGTACTCTGTGACTGTGACTCTTTATGCGCAACTGGTTGGTTGAAACAAAATCTTGGTCTGGACTTTTACTCTCTGGACCTGAATTACCCAACTCTGTTTAGAGATCAGCTTTGAAGCCATGCTCGGCCTGCTGACTACCTTTTCAAAGAACGAGTGCACATTATGTGATCATGGGATGTGTTAAGCTAGGTTGTTGCATGTACCCCCTCAGAAACTGCCAAACCCCCCCCCCCCCGGGATTTTCACACAGTACGGTGTCCTGAGTTTACCAGGAATGGTGTGACGAACAGGAAGCGACCACCCGATGGCATTTCTGTGACCGAGAACACCTTGTTAACGGTCAGACTCATTAAAGCTAGCAAGAAGGCCAGAGGTGTGAAAAAACAACAGCTTAATACAACAGTACTGTGCAGAATCGCTTCTCTGAACATGCAACTCCTTTAACCTTGAAGTGGTTCTGGGGGCAGAAGTGGGCCTTTCCTGGTGCTGCCTAATAAAGTGGCCACTAAGTGTGTATTTATAAATATTACATAAAGACAAATTTGGCGTAAGTACATGTGATGAATATCTATATGCTTACTGAACCTACAAATACGAGAAACTAATTTCACGGCTTTGAGACTCTGAGACACAAGGAAACGCGAGTCTTGCCAGGTATTCCTATTAAAGGTTAATTCACTTTAAGATCTTTGTAATCAGCCTTTTTGCCAATTAAACAACACAAAAGTGGGTATTGGTCTTACATGGAATTCGTTTTTTTTTTTTTATAGATCCATGAAGGCAGAATTAATATAAGGTAAAAGATTTGTGACAGTCCTTCACAGGTGCCAGCTCAGACAACCTGCTGGGGCTGTGAGTCCTTCAATTCCATTTTGAACTATTTGTGTTTGTACCCAAGCTACAATGATCCCATTACAAGAACATGAAACTGTGACATCATCAGGGGAAGATATGTCCTACAGTATATCTGTGATTCACATAATGGACCATTCAGCATGTGTTCCTGGAGGAAATTCGATTGCCAAGAACATGCAGGAATGTTGCTGCCACACCAGGTAATTTCATCATGGAAGAACTTATAAAGTAAACGTATAATATATGAATAATTTCCCTTAAACTGAATACTTCTAATTCAGTCTTTGCTACCCCCCCCCCAAAAAAAAAGTGAGACTACAATGAATTTGATCTGTTTTTTTACCCATCAGTAAAATTATGTAAACATATTGACAGGGTTGAGCAAAGACCTTAAAGAACAATAACAGACGTTCAAAATTCTGGAATTTCTTGTCACTCAAACCAAGCATTAGAAATATTCTTTTTAAAAGTGTGCTTATGTTGGCATTGAATGCAGTCTGTTACAGCAGAAGGAAGAGTTAACCATTTGAAAAGGCTATTACATGTTCTAATGTCATCTAGATAAAAGGGAAAAGGATTATTTGAGTCTCCGGATAGACCTGGCTTTGTACTGCTCGCCGCTGTTGACTTTGTGCTACAGAATGACACTGAGACTCCATAATAGATTAGAGAAGCTTCATCTCCAAAACAGCAATTAACATCTAATCGAGCTTCTTAATTACCCCCTTTAAATTCTGAGTCTTTGGATCCTCCTTTGAATTGTAAATGTGACCAGTGTCTACTCCTTATCAAGGCACCATCCTACGTAACTGCGCGCCCAGCAGCCATGAGTCATAAACAGACGGTTCATCTTCAGCCCGATGTGAATATTTCATGTCGAGGTGACCAATTTGGACGAAATTTGAACCAGAACTTGAGCGTGTTCGTGCTGAAGTAGCATCATTGAGTTGAACCCAGCAGGCAAATTAAATAAGATAATAAGCTCCTATGATGTTGCTTGGGTTATGTGATGAAGCAAGAAAATCGTTTCTCAGATAGACGGCCAAAGCACTATAAGCACTCCCACGTAAAGCAAATAATGTTGGCAATCTAGTAAAAATGGTGAGTGTCAAGGCTTTTAATATATTAGACAGTAAGCTAACATTGGGTACTTGTAGCTAACACGTTGAATGCAGAAGAAATGTCCAGGAGTAAAGATCTGTGTGACTGCGTCAGAACATCTCCACAAACTACAAACCTGTGACTGGATGTGGGGTGTCAATACGAAGGTATGAACCAACGAAGGGGCTACTGTGGCAGAAATGGCAGATTATTCCAGTGATCACCATTAAAATTATGTGTCATAACTGGCTCTGACCCAGTTTTCTGGCCATAATGCTAAAGTGATCCATGTAGCAGGAACACAACTACGAATTTATGTTATTTCCTTAATCAATGTCCTAATCAAATTCTTAATGTGTAGCGATTTGCTAATGACTAAGGCATGACGGTGGCATCTTCACGGTTGTTGCGCAAAGCCGACATCAACCCATGATGACATGACGCGTATGTGTCGGGGTAAAGAAGTACATTGATTTTAAATCTCACTATACAATTAAAATTTACCAGGGTCTGTCAAGTATTGCTCTGTGGAAATGGCATCTGTAGAATATAGGCAAAGAAAGACACACTTAGGAGAGGGTTCCGAATGGTATGGTGTGCTGGAGATGGGTTCCTTTAATCGCGATAGTGCAACGACCATCGCGATGTGGCACCCGGGACCCAAATAATCATTTTACAGGGTGGTTTGGGAAAAGCTCATTTATATTCATGAGAGCAGATACCTGATTGGCCGGTGAATGCCTTAGACAAAATGCATAAGAAACCATGCTAATCGCTAACTACCAGAACCCATAAGTCATAATAATATTATCCTATGATAAGGAAAACAGATTGTACTGCGACTGGATTCAAATGCTTAAAATTGACAGTTATGCTTTGGATGAGCAGATGGATTCCGTTTTGAATAATGACGTCTCCACATTTTAAATCATGAATTAAGTTGGACTTTTTAGAAAAATAGCAGATATGCACCAGATTTAATGTAGGCTAAGCTCCCATTGCAAACAATGTTTAAGGATTTAAAGTTAAGGACTTCTTTGGGTTGATAAAATGTCAACAGTTATTCGACAAAGGTTGCAAGACTTATCGGCTTGGATTCTGTAAGGAGTGTCGGTCGAGGAAACAGGTAGCACATGCCGATGAGATCACGTTCACCGGCCAATCAGATAGCACATATCGATGGGAGCACGTTCACCGGCCAATGAGGTTGTGCTTCTCTCATGAATTTTAATGAGTTTTCCCGACCCACCCACTTCGTACCCGGTACTGAGCCAGCGCTGGCGCTGAATGACACCGCCTTGGAAACTTTTACTGTCCGCACCGCTGAGTAGCGGCGGTAATGGAGGCGCATGCGACGAGTTACGGCGCGGAAAAGGAGTCAGCCATAAGTGCGGTAATGGTACATATTAATGTCGGTGCCTCATTACGTTTCCCTTTCGAGAGAGAGAGTGTGCGAACTGACATTAGCATTTCACTCCCTCCATTTGGCACTTGCCGCCGTACTTATCCAGTTCGGTTCGGCGGTCGTTGTCGCACTACAGCTCAGACTGAGAGCTTTCAAATAATGCATGCGAGGCATACAAATAGTGGCACCTAATGATAAACTACAAAATGTAAAGCGCATCAAAGGCTTGGCAAGAAATGGAGGGAGGTGTGGACTATTCCAGCCAGGTTGAATTCATGTGATTAGCCTATTCATTCGTGCTACCGATGGTATAAGATTGGGTTCAGTTCTTTCAATAAGCCCCAAGAACATCTTCCTGGATCATATTGCTGGAGTCTTTCCCCTAAATCAGCCCTTCCTAAAGTACCGATGCTTGATTTGTTTTCCTGTGTCATTCCCCCTCTTCCGAAGCAGCCACCTATTATCTTACCATTTCCTTGCCACCCAAGTACAGTCTACATTTCTTCCTCCCAACTCTGTTCCTCCTTCCCTCACTGTCTTAATTAACAGAAAATGTAAGTGCAGTAAGAGAGAAGGGCCAGACAAATTTCTTCTAATCACAACGTCCCAATTCAATTAATTAAATTACAGCAGGACATGCAGAGGGCTTGAGCAAAATGAGAGGTCAGCCACTTCCATCCAAAGCTGGTTGGACCCTATTGCATGCATTCATCATCATTCCAATGTATCCTCATGGACAACACTGCCCCCCCTCTGCCTAAAACTCAAGCAACACAAACCCCAGAATGCAACAGTGGTCCATGTCACTAGTTCTTTGCAAACTTTTTATGAAGTGTAACTCAAATAGCATTTTTAAATTTTTATTTCTTCTATAGTGTAATTTATTGTTTGTACAGTGTCATTGTCTGTGTACTAGGGAGTCTCTAGCAGCTGGAACCAAATTCGTTGTTTCCCACAGCACACTTGACGAATATAACTGATTCTGATTCTGATTCTGATCTCATGTCAAAAGATCTTGTGTCAAAATTTTTAATGCAGATTTTGTGTACTGTGGAGCAGGGTTTCCCAACCCAGTCCTGGGAGGAAGCAAAAACGTGGCCTGTCTGGGAAGGAGCAAAAACGTGGGCTGTCTGGGAAGGAGCAAAAACGTGGGCTGTGTGGGAAGGAGCAAAAACGTGGGCTGTGTGGGAAGGAGCAAAAACGTGGGCTGTCTGGGAAGGAGCAAAAACGTGGGCTGTCTGGGAAGGAGCAAAAACGTGGGCTGTCTGGGAAGGAGCAAAAACGTGGGCTGTCTGGGAAGGAGCAAAAATGTGGGCTGTCTGGGAAGGAGCAAAAACGTGGGCTGTCTGGGAAGGAAAAACGTGGACCGGCTGAGGGGTCCCTAAGGATCAGGTTGGAAATACTGCAGGGAAAGAAAGTAAAGCTAAGCGCAGTATAAAAGATGTAAAACAGAGCTGCTGTGTAAGGCAGTTTTATTCTTTTGCTAGGCACTCAACAATAAAATATCATAATAATGTTAATGGGCACAGGGGGAAAGCTAAATAAAGGATGTAATTATGTTTATTTTTCTTTTATTATTTTTTGTGACAATGCCAAAGATAATTAAACATTGTTCAACTGTAATTATCACACCTGTGCTGGGTTGCAATCAGGTAATTGAGCAGTGTCTGTGTGATCTTACCCTGAGCTGGAGGTAGTGGCCTGTATTTAAGCTAAGCAGTGAGCTTTGCTGGGGCTCAGTTATTGTCTTACAGTAGTTCTTGGAGTGTAGGATTCAAAGCTCTGTGTTGGTCTAGATCCCTATTATTCAAATCATGGTCCTAGAGGTCCGAGCACTGCTGGTTTTCCAGCCTTCCTTTACCTGTGAGCCAGGTGTGAAGCCTCTGACCAATCAGAATCAGTAATTATTAAACAACTACCTGGGAGAACTGAAAACAAGGCCTGGATTTGGAATCTAGGTCCAGATTTGAAGAAGCCTGGTCTAGATCCTATATTTGTGACGTTTGGTTTGACTGTGGATTTTTAGCATTGTTGCTGGTTATGTGGTACCGAGTGCCTGCAGTTCTTGTTTAGCTGGCGTCTCGCTTCTAGGTTTGTGGTTCTGGGTTTGCTGGTGTCTTGTCTCAAGGTTTATGGTTCTCGTGATCCGGGGTCTTGTTTCAGAGTTCATGATCTTTATTAGCCAGATCTCAGTGACTGGTGTGCTGGGCAATGGCGTCTTGATTTTAAGATTATCGTGGTTGTTCGTGTATCTATCTGGTTCTATTTGGTTCTGGTTCCTCGTTTTCCAGGTCTCTGTATTCAAGTTTGCCTTTGCTGCACCCCACCCCCCAATCCCACTGGTTACCTGTTTCCCGCATTGTCTTTTAGGGACCGTCAGGGAGAAAATCCGGCCGTACAGACAGACAGTCTGATTTGTGGGTGTTCTGTGATGGATTTGTGTTGTTAAAGCTGATTAAACGTGTTTAACTGAGTGCTCGGTGCTGTGAATGTAATAATAATTACTATTTAACATCCATTATGCTCTTTAACCTCTTGTCCTATCCAGGGTCATTCACAGCCTATGGCCAAAAGGCAGGGAACAACCCAGGATGGGGCACTGACCCAGCATTCACACCTATGGGTGATTTTGGCAACTCCAATTAACCTCAGCCTGTTTTGGACTGGGGGGGGGGGTAGTAACCCCCTGCTGCAGGGAGAACATGGTGGAGATTCAAACCGTAGTTCCAGAGGTGTGAATCAAGATTGCTAATCACTTTGCCACCTGCTCTGTTTAATGTTAAAATTTTAATTGATGTACCAATGGGAGTGTTTACAAGACACTGGGGGGGGGGAGAGAGAAAGGCAGTACATGTGGTTGATATAACATGTAACATTCAATGTGTTCTTGCATTATTTATTTTTTTATGAGAAGACCTATGGTGAATGCACTTGCCCCCCCCCCCCCCGAAGAGTCCTTCTTAGGCATACTGTGCAATGGCATGATGGACCATCTTTATATTCTTCAGACCTCTCACCTACACCCCTCCCCCCCCCCACCCACCCCCATGACTCATTCTGACTGCTGTTTACCTGCGACATACAATGTTTTGCTTCATAATGGCCTAATTGAAGGCCCTCCGTGCCAAATTTCCCTCTTTTTACTCTGAAGTAATTTTGCTGAAACAGAGTGCCAGGAAAGTAAACATCTCATTTCTTGGATTCAAAAAAAAATAATGCATTCAGTGGCCAGTGTGTTGCCCGAGGTAGGCAGACCATTAACTGGAAAAGGAATTAAGTATTTCTATAGGATACTTAAGTGCAGCCCAGAAAATTACCGCAAAGAGGCCCCTCTGTGTTTGACTTATTGTTTATGGTGAGGGGGGGGGAGGCACAGGGGTAGAGAACAGGGATATAAGGGTTTTTGTGATGATACCCCCCCAAACCCAGTGCCAGATGTTTTCTTTGTGTATCTGCTGTTCTTCGATCCCGACTGCCGTTTCTACACGAAGCCTGCAATTTGCACGGCTATAAATAGCTCTGAAAGTACAGGATTTAGCGGGATGAAAATAGAAAACGGAAGCAATATTAAAAAAAACAAAATTACGATGATGCAGCTTGACAGCCGGCCTGTAACGTGGTGCTTCGGGGATTTGATCGGCCGTCGGCCGGCTTTACGGCGGCCCTGCGAGATCGTCGGCGACTCCGCGCGCTGCTGGAAGATGGCCAGCCACTCCCATTCTGCTCCTGTCGTTATTTCAGTTTTTACTCCTTGTAGTTAAACATCGGGACCTACTGATGTTCTAAAGGTCTGCAGCTATTATTAGCCTTCTCTTATTGTTATTTGATGATTTTTTTCTCTTTTTTGTAGCGATAATAAAGCAGCACATTTCATTTGATCACCTTGGTGCACAGGCTCTGCTACAGTAAAACTGCAGAGCTCCATCCTTACCGGGCACGTTGGCTGCCTGACTCATTGCTAGGGCTCTTTTTGGAACTTCTGTATGCTTTTCACATTACCATCTACTAAATGGATTTAAATGTGACGGCCGTCCTTCCACGGCTGTGTAACGGCACAGAGACTTGTCTTGAGGCTCTTGGCTTAGCATGCAGGCCCCTGTGCTGCATTTGAGAGACACCCCCCCCCCCCAACCACCACCACCTCCCTGGCTGCTCTGGTTTCCTGTCACATGGCCATAAGCTCACGGCGACTTGGTCCGACGCCTGCGTCAGGGGGTGCATGAGTGTCATGCCCCAACCTGGGGTGTAGCTAGAAATTCTGGGCCCCCTAACAGAATGTCACCTCCCCCCCCCCCAATCCATTAAAAATAATTGCTTTATGCATTCAGGGGTCCCTGTAAAGTCCCCCTGCCCCTAGTGCGCCTCCTAGTGCACCCCCTAGTGCACCCCCTAGTGCACCCCCTAGTGCACCCCCTAGTGCACCCCCTAGCCCCAACCAGAGTACAGCATGTGTGTTCTGCACGTATATATCTGCCTACTATATGGTTAGTATGTTCATGCTCCTTGCCCAATTCAGGGTGGCTGGGGGGGTTAACCCCCACCCCCAGAGCTTCTATCTTTCTCAGGTATTGTTTCCTCTCCTCCATTATCTTTGGCTCTTTCATGTAGATGTAATATTTACTGCAGTACAACACATCCCTATGCAGTGTGGGGTGGGGGAGGAATCTGGAGCCTGATCTTGGCTGTATAGGGATTCCAGTCCATCACAGGGTGCACACACACACACAGACACACACAGCACACACACACAGCACACACACAGCACACACACACACACAGACACACACAGCACGCACACACAGCACACACAGCACACACACAGCACGCACACACACAGCACACACACAGCACGCACACACACGCACACACAGCACACACACACAGCACGCACACACACACACAGTACACACACACAGCACACACACACAGCACACACACAGCACGCACACACAGCACACACACACAGCACGCACACACACACAGTACACACACACAGCACACACACACAGCACACACACAGCACGCACACAGCACACACAGCACGCACACACAGCACGCACACACACACAGCACACACAGCACGCACACACACACACAGCACGCACACACACACAGCACACACACACAGCACACACACACAGCACACACACACACACAGCACACACACACAGCACACACACACACAGCACACACACACAGCACACACACACAGCACACACACACACACACAGCAAGCACACACACACAGCACGCACACACACACAGCACACACACACAGCATGCACACACACAGCACACACACAGCACACACACACACACATTTCTATGGGAGAAACCCTAATCCCAACAATGACCTTAACCCCCACCCAGCCCTAACCTTAACCATAAGTAAGCAAACAAAATACAAGACATTTGACATTTTTAGTCTTTGATTGCAGTCACAGATTTTTATCAAATTGAATATCCCCTTGTGGGGGCAAAAAAAAGAAATGGTCACCAGAACATCAAAATAACAGGTTTTTATCACATTGTGGGGACATTTTGTACATACATACACCCCCACACACACACACGCACACGCACACACCCCATCACACATTTCGGTCAGTTTAGAGATGCCAGTCAGCCAAAGACATCAGCTTAACTGCGTGATTTTAGACCGACGTTGGAAACGAAAGATCCCGATGGGGGGGGGTGCATGCAAAAGCCACACAGGCATCCGGTCAAAGATCTGGTTAAGTGCTTTGCGGCAACGGTGTTGGGAAGGGCGCCTAACTGGACTGAACTAGGTTGAATTAAAGCTGCTGCCGTATTTGCTGAGGCAGCCAGATTAGTGCCTCGATTCTGGCAGCGCCAATCACATGTACTCCCTCCTTTCTGGCAGCCTATCACATGTACTCCCTCCTTTCTGCCAGCCTATCACATGTACTCCCTCCTTTCTGGCAGCCTATCACATGTACTCCCTCCTTTCTGCCAGCCTATCACATGTACTCCCTCCTTTCTGCCAGCCTATCACATGTACTCCCTCCTTTCTGGCAGCCTATCACATGTACTCCCTCCTTTCTGCCAGCCTATCACATGTACTCCCTCCTTTCTGCCAGCCTATCACATGTACTCCCTCCTTTCTGCCAGCCTATCACATGTACTCCCTCCTTTCTGCCAGCCTATCACATGTACTCCCTCCTTTCTGGCAGCCAATCACATGTATTCCCTCCTTTCTGGCAGCCAATCACATGTATTCCCTCCTTTCCACATCCGCCGCTCATAACACTGATGTATTTTCTTTTTGTTCATTGAAGCTTCAAATGGATTGAAATGGTTTTCTATATAAAATTCAGTGTTTGGCACTATGCCTCAGACCTTTTTTGTTCCCATTTTCGCGGGAATGTCATTACGCGCCCCGTACCTTCTTTCAGGATGAGTAAATCTTTGTATGTTCTGGAGCCCAAGTAACCAGTCTTTTCATTCTTACCCATCATCATCCCTCTTCCGTTTGTTCTCTTTCGTGCTTACTATCAAATGCTCTATCTTTGTTCTTCGCTGGCTTTATTGGTGTGAAAATCAGTCCATTTTGTGGCTGAGCAGCAAAGCGAGTGACATGCAGATGAGCTTCAGGCAGGCGGCTTCCTGAAGGTGCGTTCGTGATAGGAAGAGGGTCAGCGCAGAGGACTAATTTGACTGGGTGTGGGTGTTTGGGAAAACGGTCACTGTGATGGCAGAGAGGGTGGGTGACAGGATCTGCAAGGGTTTACCGGGAAAATAGAGAAAAAGAAAAACATTCATAGTATCAAAAAAAACAAATCTGTCTATCTATCAAATATATCTCCGGTCACCATTAACATCGTCAGAGGCCCTTGAGTTGTCACAGTTGGTGACAACAAGGATGACAGTCATTGACCGGAGGAGGGGGGGACCCTGGGCTTCAGCCTAGGTAACCCCGTGTATTAAAGCGTCCCTGCCATTCACTAACCCCATCCCTTCCCACTCAAGGCCACACCCCCTTTTCCATTCTTGTGGTGCAGTCCCAGGAACCTTGCTCATCATACCCCATCGCTAGGGAGTGTTAAACAGGAAGGGCTGCATGAAAACAGCCAAATCTGCAGGTTCCCTTCCATCCGCGAGTTTCAAACCACCTTCCACAGGGACATTTGTGAAGCTGTGACTGCAGATCTGAAGCTAGCTGTCCTCACTGCGAAGCTCTGAACGCTGCTATTTTTTATACGCAATGCGAAAAACATAATGAGTGTTTTAATTCTCATTAACGTTCATGTGCAGTGATCGCCATCACTGGCTGACCGTTTGCATTAAGTCTCCCTCCCACGTTTGTTAGGGACGGACACCTGGGTCGGGTAGTGGGAGTTGTAAACGCTCTGCTAAAACCTCGTACTACATTGCATCAGACATTCGGGCTTGTCACTGTCGGTGGCCCCGAGGCATAAACACAGGCTTCTCTCCCCTCTTCCGTTCTCACTCGTGGTCGGTGAATCACCCGCCTCGCTATCGCTCCATTGTCTTGGGGAGAAATGTGCAGGTTCTATAAATGTGGCTCGTCAAGGAGTTTCCTGAGGTTGGGGGGGGGGCTTTATGGGCCTGTCCTCTTCTTGGATTCCTTGTACATGCAAGGGACTGAGGTATTTTCGTCCAGTGACCATGGGAATGTGTGCAAGTCACTCTGCCTCGTCCACTAATCCACCATCCAGTCAGTTTCCGGAAGCCGTCTTGCTGACCATGCTATCGCTGTGCCCTCTCTTCTCTCTTTGTTATCCTGAGGGACATCTTGTTTTATATATCACTACCTTTTTCTCCTTGTTATAGTTCATTGGTCACCTCTTAGAAACCCCCCCCCCCAAAAAAAAAACTTTCATCCCCAATGTCACACATGCACGCTTCACAGACAAACCATTTTATTGCATTTTCATGTACATCCACTGCACCACCTGATCCAAGTCAGGGACACTGGGCTGTTGCAGGTTCTACAAGCTACATTGAAACTGAAAGGCTCCTGTGATTGGCTAAATAATTCAGTTCTTGGCTTTGACTCGTTTGTTTCCTTGATTGAAAGATTCATCCAACTGTTGCACATTAACATTAGTGGCACAAGCGTGGTTATAGGAGACTGACCAATCAGCACACAGCAAGAACTCGGTGCTTAAGTAAAATCCGGGTGCTTTTGATTGAAATGGGGCCCTCGGGGGCCTCTGCGCCGTCCATGTTTTTTACTCCCTCCCAGCTCCTAGACAATCAGAATCACTGGCAGGTTTTTTTCTTTGCAATAACAGGAAGCTTGGTTCATAGCTCACCTGGGGGCATCAAAGTTACAAACAGAGTTTGGACTGGGATACAAACAAGTGAGCAGCTGACATGGAACTGAAATGGTGTGTGGGGCGTTTTGAATGTCTAGTGTTCATGGGGGGAGTCGCTGGGCAAAAAAATAATGGAAATCCACTCTTGCACATTGCCACTTCACAGCACTCAACAGTAAACAGTCAGCAAAGTGAACAAAAACAATAAAGACTGAAGTATATTTGGGCCGCTTAGCGCGACGGTTTTGAATAAGAAGGACCGGGGAAATGTGTAATATACAGCAAAGGGTGAAATCTGCATTTAAAACCCGTGCAGCCTGAAAACGACCAATCTACAAGAACACAGGTGCACCTTACTCTGGAAGATTTTAAAGGTGCAGTTGGGGTCAACATGTTCTTGTCCATGTCTGGGATCCTCTTGCTAATTGGCTTATATTTTACAATTCGGTCTGCTCTCCCCGAAAAGACCCACGCTGTACCAGAGGGATAAATAAAAGGACGAATCACTAGTATGCAGTATTATATGGTGCAGGAGGTCTCGTTAGTGGACTAGTAATTCTTTATTGCTTCATGCATAGGAAAGAAGAACTCCAGCCTTCATCTAAACATCTGCGATTGTACTTGTTTGGGTTTTCATTTGTCCTGCTATAGGCAAGGAAATCAAACTGAAATGTCCCAGACATACAGTAATGCGGGTCCACATGCAGGGGAGATGCCATGCATCGGGCTTTTCGGTCGCCCGCAAATTGACTTGGAGATTCACCGGACTGTGCGGCATCTGCTCATTAAGCACAAGACAGTATTGTGCAGCCGGAGCTAAATTCAGCTGCCGGAGAAATCGGCCGTCATTGGATTGCTGCCACTTAGCATTCAGGATGAAAGGTGACTCTGTGACAGAAGCGTGAAAAACAGTTTCAGCTTTTATATCATATTGCACTATTTAAACACAGTTAACATATAGCATTTAGCATAACATACTGTACGTTCACATCTTTGCTGGTGACTAACCCAATTTTTGTTTTACAGAACTGTCATGGCCCCGTGAACAAGGTAAGCAGGTGAAAGATTACTGGATGGATGGATGGATGGATGGATGGATGATAGGCCGCAAATTCCATGAAGTGTGTCGTCATCTATTGCAAGGTAAACATCCATATCCATGCCCATGATTGTCATGGTCTGTTATGGAGTGTCTACTCATTTCAGCAGGACAGCTAAAAAGGTCTTTACATAACATACCATTAAAACCACCTGTCTGATATCGCCGTAACAGCTCTGGCCTGTTGAGGCGTGGACTTCACGAGACCTCTGAAGGTGTCCTGTGGTGTCTGGCACTAAGACGTTCGCAGCAGATCCTGTAAGTCCCCTAACTTGTGAGGTGGGGTCTCCATGGATTAGACTTGCTTGTCCAGCACGTCCCACAGATGCTAGATAAGACCGAGATCTGGGGAACTTGTGTTCATGTTCCTCAAACCATTCCTGAACAATTTTTGCAGTGTGTCAGGGCACATAATCCTGCTGAAAGAGGCCACTGCCATCGGGGAATTTGGTTGCCATGAAGGGGTGCACTTGGTCTGCAGCGATGTTTAAGAAGGTGGTACGTATCAAAGTAACATCCACATGAATGCCAGGACCCAAGGTTTCCTAGCAGAACATTGCCCAGAGCCTTACACTGGCCCTGCCGGCATGCCTTCTTCCCATAGTGCATCATGGTGCCACCTCTACTCCAGGTAAATGACACCCGCCATCCATATAAGGTATTAGAAATATGACATCAGTCCAGGCCACCTTCTTCCATTGGTCCAGTTCTGATGTTCATTCTGGGTATCATTGTAGACATTTTCATTGGTGGACAGGGGTCAGCATAAAATCGCTACGTTTCACGTAGCTAAACATTCAATTAGGTAACTCCTTCCTCATATATTTACGCTACCGGTCAAAAGTTTTTGCGCACCGAGTTTCTCTGCTTTTATAACTGCTAGAGGAAGTTACTTTGATGAATCAAAGATATGACATTTTCTTGCTAATAAAGGTACTCAAATGGTGAACATACTGTTAATTTATTTATTAGCAAAGAATAATGAGTGTATTTTTAGTAATGTTAAGTATGTTAGCTGAGTAAAGTTGCAAAAACTTTTGACTGGTAGGGTATATTTTAATGTGCTGCCTACTTAGCAGTTATCCTAACCTTTCAGACTGTTTGCTACCACACAGTTAAACCAATAATAGTTCTTAGTTCATTTTGATCATCATGAGAAGATGTGTTATGTATGTTAAGGAAACAACTGGACTTTTCTAAATATTTCAGCTACTGTCTAGAGGACATATTTGTTCATATTTATTTCCTGTTTAAAAACAAAGGTCGGTCGCTAGAGAGAATTGACTTATTCTGCAAATAAACCGTATTTTACTGATCTCCAGAACAATATAATAATGACAGCATGGGTACTCACAGTTCTTGAGTTTTTGTACTTTTCCTAATTTTAAAATTAAAACGCTAAGTGAAGCTTAGATAATTAAAACTTGGACCCTAGCTTTCTCTGTTAATTCTGAACTTACTAATTCAAAGTCCCTGAATAATTAAATAAGCAAACGACTGATTAAACTTAATTGAGTTTATGGAAATTCCATCTGGAAGACTTCATTTTTTTCGGTCAATAATCAGAACCATTATAAATACTCATAAATATCCATATGTGCTGGCCACTATGGGAGCCCAGCCTTCTCTGTCTAGCTCGTCCAAAACAGGCTGAACATAGAAATGTAACCAACACAGAAACTTAAATACCTGTCGATACCTGTCGATACCTGTCGATACCTGTCGACTTATTTAAGATTTATGCACATCTGTTGAAAATGTGCTAAAATGTGACAATGACTGATCACATTTATTAATTTTGTTATCTTAGAAAATTGTAAAATCTGTTGCCATCAACACAGAAGAACTTTTGTCAACAGAAAAATGTCGAAGGAGCTGTGGCAAGTTATGTCATTCTGTTAAACACAGTTTCCCTCTGTTGTGCAAAGCCAGTCATGTTTCCACAGTACTTACCCCTGTGAAATACAAGGTGGCTTTGCGTGACGTTAACAGAACAGTATATCAAAATATACTACCAGAAGTGAAAGGTTCAGAAAGTACAAATCCAGGCCAAGACTTTGTTTCAACCAGCCAGTTGAGTATCTGTGACTGTGACTCTACATACTGAACTGGTTGGTTGAAACAAAAACTTGGTCTGGATTTGTACTTTCTGAACCTGAATTTTCCACCTCTTTCTGCTACTAAAAGCAATTGTAAGGGAGGACATATATTTTAAGATATTAGAATACAGTCTTCAGTTAATGTTTTTTTTTTTCGTTTTGCACAAGTGTACCAGTATAGGACCACGACCTTCCAGATGACCTGCCAATCCATCTTCCAGCACACTCACATGCTACAGGGCACCAATTTAGAATGCTGATTTCACTTTTACAATCCATCCATCCATCCATCCATCCATACAGCCTCCTTATGCCTTTTTATTTAAATACAAGATACACAACTGCTGCCAGCCTGACCTTGTCACCTAAACATAAGCTTGGTATCTTACTCACCATGTAATGACTCACAGGTGGTACTGTGAGTAATGTATAGTAATCAGTCTGTCAAGCTATTTTACCAGCTAGCCCCTTCACATAGTAGCTCAGTAGGGCTTGTCCTGTCCTATCCTACCCTACCCTGCCCTGCCCTACCCTGCTCTATCCTGTCCTGCCCTGTCCTGTCCTTAGGTCCACTTTCACATAAGTAAGTATCACACAGACATTACTCAACTTGGAGAGTTTTCTATTGCACAGACGATACTGGAGAATGAAGTCTGTTTGGCATTTTTACTGATGATACCAATGCAAAGGTGAACTTCAGTCTAAGCATTTTCCTAAAATGTGACTCTCCTGCAGAACGTGGCACTTCTGCTCAACCGGGTTTCTGTTGTCAGGGTATCGGATCGATTCTGGTCATGCTGCTGAGGAAGAGTGGATGCAAGGGGGAAAAAACCTTTATTCAGTAGATGAAAGTCAATGGGCTTGGAAGTCCAGCTTGTTCTTTGCCAATATAGTTACTGTTATTTCGACGATTTACATATATTCAGACTATATCTCCAGTATATCTACTATATTTGTATCTCCAATCTGTTCTTAGTGGCCAGGTGAACTGTTTAAACTTTCTTGAATAAGTGTGGGCCTGGAATATTTAATAAAATGTTTGCCGAAAATAAACACTGTCTCTGAATGAACAGTCTTTCATTAATATTTATTTAGTGATACCTCTAAGTCATCCAGATGGCAACAAAGTTTACACAGGTGTGTGCATCTGTGTGGTAAATAGCAGTGCCAGTGCACATCTACTTAGCCACAGAATGCTGTGGTTCTAAAACCTTTTTGTGACTCATTCATTACCCAAGTATTCTAACTCATTATTAAAATTCCAAGTGTCTTCTAGCTTTCTGCTTATTGGCTGCCTGTGAATGATGTTCCGGAACTCAGAACAAACTTTGTTACCATGACTTATAATTACCGGAGAGAACTCTCCAATCTAACACAAAAGCTTTATGTAAAAGCTTATAGATGTTTGTTGCCTAATTTCTCTTGGTAAAGATTTTCCTTTCGTACAGCAGATAGCTGAACTGTGGGGTTGAGAACAGAAGAATCAATAAGTAGAATCAATAAATCACTCTGTATAATAATAGGGTTACTAGAAAAGACTGATTGAAATACTTTTTTGGATTACCCATTGTCCATTGTTGTGTAGTGAGGAGTCTGCTTCAACTTGTATTGGAGAACAGTTGTGCAGGACACAAACAAATGGATACCATCCAATTTGTGCCTATCGCCTGCTTTTGTGGTCAGACTGAGGCTGACGGACCAGGTCACCAGGTTGCCCTGAAAAAGTGCATGTTCCAATAATCCTTTTAGTAACACTATATGGATGCACCAACTGGGGAAAGTCGAGTTTGTTGTTAATGTGTATTCAACGGCATAAAGATGCAAAACGTTTTTTTTTTCAACTTTGTCCACAGTGCAGGGACAATTCCATGGTTTCTTTAAGGTGGGCATAAGAAGCGCTATAATTCATACAGGGGGGCCAGCTTTTTCATTAACCAATGATATATTTTGAATCAGTATGTGATGGGGGAGGGGCCATTCTGGAGGCCAATCAGCTTTCAGCAGCACTGGTTCCGCCCCTGTTTGGCTTTAATGTGGGTTGAAAATAAAAGTAAATGACAGCAGACCAGTGATGTACAAGACAGTTATACATGCAGCTGCTGCTTTGAATAAATGGGGAATAAAAAGTGTCCTCACAGGGCTGCAGCACGGTCTGCTTCAGTGTCCTCACAGGACTGCAGCACAGACTGCTTCAGTGTCCTCACAGGACTGCAACACGGTCTGCTTCAGTGTCCTCACAGGACTGCAGCACGGTCTGCTTCAGTGTCCTCACAGGACTGCAACACGGTCTGCTTCAGTGTCCTCACAGGACTGCAGCACGGTCTGCTTCAGTGTCCTCACAGGACTGCAGCACGTTCTGCTTCAGTGTCCTCACAGGAGTGCAGCACAGACTGCTTCAGTGTCCTCACAGGACTGCAGCACGGTCTGCTTCAGTGTCCTCACAGGACTGCAGCACGTTCTGCTTCAGTGTCCTCACAGGACTGCAGCATGGACTGCTTCAGTGTCCTCACAGGACTGCAGCACGTTCTGCTTCAGTGTCCTCACAGGACTGCAGCACGGTCTGCTTCAGTGTCCTCACAGGAGTGCAGCACAGACTGCTTCAGTGTCCTCACAGGACTGCAGCACGGTCTGCTTCAGTGTCCGCCAATTCCTTCTCTCGTTCTTTGCCGTGTTCAGCTGCTGTTCTTCTTTCTGAGTGGGCTAATCTTCCATGGCTGCGACATTTTATCCAGCTCCTCTTGAGAGCCGAAACACTTGTGATCCTTCCCAGAGATTCAAAGGCAGCAGCCTTTTCGTCCGCTACCCTGCGGCGACGGGTTGAGTGAGCGCCAGACCTGTGCCTCCGTCACGGGTTTCTAAAAAATTCCCTCTGAAAGAGCCAGTTGGCAGAGGGACGTTGTGAGAAGTGATCTTTAGTTGTGGCCTGTCTCCGTCAGAGCTGCCAGCGTGGATGCAGCTTGCATTGTCATTGGACCAAGCTAAGGGTCGTCGAGGGGTCATTGAGGAGTTGGGGAACAGCCAGCTACCTTCGCACCTTCATTTTGCTCATTGGAGATTTACTTATACAAAAATGTTCTGAAGGCAGAATGAAAAATGATTGGTTCAGAGATAACCAATCAGATTGTAGAGGAAGTGGGTCCAAGCAGCTAGAGGGATTTGGACAAACATAAGAACTATACAAACGAGAGGAGGCCATTCGGCCCATCGAGCTCGCTTGGGGAGAACTTAACTCATAGCTCAGAGTTGTTAAAATCTTATCTAGCTCTGATTTAAAGGAACCCAAGGATTCAGCTTGCACTACATTATCAGGAAGACTGTTCCATACTCTGACTACACGCTGTGTAAAGAAGTGCTTCCTTAAATCCAGTTTGAAATGTTCTCCCGCTAATTTCCACCTATGGCCACGAGTTCTTGTATTTGAACTAATGCTGAAGTAACTATCCGGTTGAACAGCATCCAAACCTGCCTGCTGCCCAAGTAGGAGACCTTCCAGATCATGTGGACAAGCTTTTGGCCCCAGCTGGGGTGGATCCAGTTGTCGTGGTGCATGTTGGCAGATCTCTCCTCTTCTAGTTGCTTGGACCCACCTTCTCTACAATCTGATTGGTTTTCTCTCTGAACCAATCATTTTTTGTTTGTCCGTAGAACAATTTTGTGTAAGTAAAACCAAATTCTCCCACAATTCTTTTTTTTTCATCCTCCCAAGTGACCCAGGAAAAGTAGTTTTGGTTCTAGGATTGAGCACATTTTAGAGTTTAGAGGATGGATTGCTATAGCAAGGAAAAACATGTTTTTATAATAATTGAACCTGTAGCATACCTATGTGAGTAAATTAATACCCCTTCTCCGGTTTGTTGGAGGACGGCATACCTAAAGATCAGGCTCCACAGCTGCTGAAAGCCTGAACGCCAGGGCTGCCCCAGCCACAGCTGCTGAAAGCCTGAACGCCAGGGCTGCCCCAGCCACAGCTGCTGAAAGCCTGAACGCCAGGGCTGCCCCAGCCACAGCTGCTGAAAGCCTGAACGCCAGGGCTGCCCCAGCCACAGCTGTGACATTTGGGTACTGCAGCATCTTACATGGAGAAGGACACTCATTTTTTTCCCTTCAGTGCGAGGTGGGAAGCTCGATGCGGCGGGTCAGCGCTCCGAAAGTGGGTTTACTCTGGCGGGAAATGCCTATTTGTGCTGCACGCAAATGGAGTGGGCCTTTCTGACATTGTTTCAGCCCTGTGGGCAGGAGTAACCTTTGGGAGAAATGGGAGCGATTTAAAGATGTTGGGGGCGGGGGCAGAGGTGTGGTGGAGCATTGGGGAAGTGAGCGATGATTTGGTACAAGCTCACTTCCTCACATATCTTTATATCATGCACATCCACCTTATAACTTCACCTGTGTTGTCTTGTGTTCTCTGGTTCCACGGTGCATATCCAAATGACCCCCCCTATCACCACCAAAAGTGGTACGACCCACTTTTTATCCTATTCCAGTATAATATTGCGTGGGTGTTGCACCTGAAATGTCTCTGAAAATCGTGTTAGGTACTGGGGGGGGGAGTTTTTAAGAAAAAACGGAAGAATAATTATCTGGATATTTGCTTCGGTTCTGACATCCCAAGAAGGCGAAATATGTTATGTAAAGCATATATTTCTGTTTCCAGGGACTCAAGCATTGCATAATGAAACGCTTATGGAAATGTGACTCAAGATAGCGGCAAGTTTGTAATGCAACTACTGAGCTTAAATGTATCTTTACGAACTTGGTTTGTCGTTTTGGTTATTTTTTGCATCATTTGAGTATTGAACTATTTACAAAACATTAAGGCCCAGTAAAATATTTGACTTTATGTCTTAAAGACATTCCTTGTTACATTGTTCAAGGTAAGTTTATCTGTAATTTACTGACAAGTTTACTGAGCGTTTCATAGATGTATGTTTACATGCCTTGCAGTCCCCTGAAGTTGTAAGTTTAAAGAAGGTTAAAAATGAAAATGAAATTTTAAAATGCTTTATTTACATTGGAGTGCTTCCTTTTCCATATTCCATCTTTTTCTCCTTTTGAGGTATACAGTTGACCTTGGGTTCCAAGCCTGCAGTTAGAGCATTTTAGGGGGGGGGAGGGGGGGTGAGTACCTGAGGCACAAACCCATGTCCTTCTGATCATCAGCACAGAGTGGGGTTACCCAACCCAGTCCGTACGGACCCCCAAACGGTCCACATTTTCTTTCCCAATTCCTTGGCAATTGGGAGAGAGCAAAAACATGGACCGCTGGGGGTCCGTGCGGAATGGGTTGGGAAACCCCGGCATAGACCCGCTGAGCCACACGCCACTCCTCTTAAGTGGGGGCCCATTACCCTTAATGTTGCTGGAGTATTAGTTGCATGTCGGATGGAGCAATTAACGCAGATGCCTGTGATCTGTAACATCCATTGTTATAGATGTAAGTCAGGGGTGGGCGATCTTATCCGCAAAGGGCCGGTGTGTGTGCGGGCTTTCGCTGCAACTCCCTAACCAGATTGCTAATTTGAAGTCTGATTGGATGAAGAGTCCTCACACCTGGGTTTGAACAGCTGACCTAAAGGTCATCCCAAAAACCTGCATACACAGCAGCCCTTTGTGGATAAGATTGGCCACCCCTGATCTAAGGCTTCCTTCCTAGACCTGTTTAACCCCTTAGAACAGTCCGCAGATGCCAGTCTGCTTATTTACTCCGATCCGGTTTGGAATGTGGAAGCTCAAAGGCTTCAGTGGGCCACAGCAAACAGTCACCCGGAGCTGGCCAATCGGCTGCCTGCACCAGCCCTCCCCTTATAGTACGCTACTCCAGGCTAACCCCTGATGAATGTGCCGTTGTTTTAAATGCCCTTGACTCCAAAAACGTTGTCAGAATTTTGTTTTTTCTTCCCTCCCCCCTCCCCTTTACTGGTTGGTTGTGGGTGGGGGGAAAAAAAAAAACAACTTCAGTGGTAATCAAGGAGGTGGGCTGAGTAATGTAAGCGCCAAACTGCACAGAGCATAGTGACCTAAAACATTAGCAAGTGAACTTAAAGTCCTGCTGTATATTTTATCAAGAAAATTATTTTAATTAGTACTCAATTATATAAATACATGTTCAATTTAAATAACTTTAAATAAAGCAGCAAACTGAGAAAATATACTGTACACTTAAAAGGCTGAGAAGTTTGCAAACATACAGAAAGACAAAATCCTGAACTTTTCCATTACTGGGAAGGTCTTGCTACATCGAGCTACTTTTCGTGGGGGGCTTTGAGATAATTATCTTCTGTGTCGCCTTGAGGACTGCCGGCAAAAATAGCCCAGACTCTTTACCTTTTGCAACAAAGTCTCCCTTGTTCCATTCGGGCCGAGTGATTTTTCCAGAAAAAGAGAAGCGCTGGACTTTCTCTACGCCCTGCCTCCGTGGCAGCTGAGTTGTTGCATTACTTGCGAACTGAGATTGCAATGCAGGTAACTGTGTGGGAAGCTTCCAGAAGAGCTTTCTCTAAACGAGTGCCAACACCTCTTGTCCTTTCCTTCAACAAAAACAGGGACGATAGAGGAACACGGTGGCTATCTTCATTATGTTATCTACGCCTACGTGGCTCCAGCAGAACCATTTGAAGACCTCGGGTTTGCCAGAATCGGTCCGCTAAATGAGTTTAACACTTAAAAATTCATACACACTCACATTAACACATACAGGGGATAAGAGATCTCAGTAGCTGGTGTGATTTGTAAAGTATAGCTGATTCAAAAGCATATTCACGAAGAGTCCATTTCTGGTGTTTCAAATAGTTCCGCAATATGTGCCTAAGAAAGAATTCTCAATGACTTAGGATCCAAAGACTATTAAGTTATGTGTGAGTCAGACATGTTTATACATTTACTGTAAGCAGATGCAAAATGTAACATTCACTTAGGTTGCACATCAGCAAAAGATTTCTCCGTCTCTCCTTCACTGTGTATTTCATGAACTTATCTAATTAACATTCATAAAACTCAGGTTTACCATCATGATTGTAACAGGCAGATAATTATCTTAATGTGTTTTAGTTTAATAGAACATTCATGCTAAAAAAAGACCTTTTGAGTGAATTCCAGCAGAGCTCTTAGGTCCACCGTGATGTCTGGTACAGTCCTCTCCCACGTGGAACCAGGAGCCCTGAAATTCCAGGACCACCTTCTTGTTTCTAGGACAAGTTTGGGACAGATGCTATTACCTAGCAATTACCAATGATGGATGGATGGATGGATGGAAATAGAAAATAAGTACAGACAGTTGCTACTTTTGATTGTGAAACTTAAACAATAAAAAACAACATAACAAAAAAATACTGATGCTTTCATAATAGGATCCTACCTAAGGTGTCTTCTGTCCTGTGCTGGACTGACATTATCCCAGTATAGTCAAGGAGGATGGATGGATGGATGGATAGATAGATGGATGGATATATGATCATATCTATTTATTGAAAAAAGAAAGAAGAGGTCTCTATTTCTGATCTTAGACCCGGAGACTGGGCCCACAGAAGTGTCCTCCCTCAGAACAGAACCTGATGCTCTGGGTTGGCCTGCTGCCATCCGGCGTCCGAGGCGGTGGCGTGTGCTGTTTCACGCTGTTCCTTTGCGGCCGCTTTTATGGCGACCTGTACCCAGGGGTCCCGGCTTGGCGGCGCCGCTCTCTGCCTTGCTGACGGAGCCGTAGGTCGATGCTAAAGAGCTTGTTGTGTTAGCGGCTGCCTGACTGGGTGGTCGAGATGCAACGGATTCTATGGCCTCGCAGTCGCTTTTCTCACAAGCGTCACCTGAGCCAAATGGCTAATTAGCATCCGCTGCTCTCTCTCGATCCCCTTAAGCCAATTAAAATGTATCCGCCCGCTCAATGGGATTACAACATATTCCACACCATGTTCAGCTGTGTGAGCGACCCCCCCCCCGCCCCCGATGCCATTTAAAAGCACATCAGCCGTGTTCACCTCCCACTCGCGGCAATCTGCAGAGCGCCCCAGCCCTCCCCCGTAGATGATTATTCATTAGGAGACTGTCGGACCGGAATGAATCTGTCAGAGAGACGTTGAAGCGTAACGCAGGTGTGCGTGATGATGCAGATCCCAGGCGCGCTTGGGGGAAAGTGGCCTTTTTAAACAGCGTAAAGCAGGAATGTACCTTTGAAGTGTTAAACAGGGAAAAAAGCACAAGAAGGGACTCAGCATTTTCACACCTCAGTCTTTGTCTCCCTTTGTGGAGGAATTATCGTTTTGTTGCTTTTATATCTGGTGTGAGTTTCACCTGTTTATAGAACTGAAGTTACAGCCCTGAAACCGGATTGCAGACTTACCGAGCCTCTTTGCTTCTGTATAATATCCAACCAACCAGCTCCCCTTCCTGTTAGTCAGTCCTGGGGCTCATGGGCCTGGATGGGGTCCCAGAAGCGCGAGGGCATGACAGACATGCGTGCAAACACACGCATATGCAGTTGTAATTATATCTTTGTGGGGACTCTCCATTCATTTCTATGGGGAGCACTCTAATCCCAACATGACGACCTTAACCCCTACCCAGCCTTACCCTTAACCATAAGTAACCAAACAAAATACGAGGCTTCTGGCATTTTTCGTTTTTCGATTGCAGTCACCGAAAAAGTGGTCTCCGCAATGTCAAAACAACAGGTTTTTATCACATTCTGGGGACATTCGGTCCCCACAATATAATACATACATGACTACGCACACACATACACACAATATGTAAATTAGAGCCTGCAATACACTTATAAGGACTGTGGGGGGATTCCTACGTACCGCAAGAAACCCAGACAAATGCAGGGAGCACATTCTCAATGCACAGAGCATGAATCAAACACACAAGCCTGAAGATGTGAGGCCATATCATCACCCACTGCGCCACCTGCTGTATGATAATGGAATCATTCTAGAATAACCATAACAATGGCCACATTCTTGTAGCGAGTCTTACAAAGAAACTCCCCTTCCTCCGATTACGTCAGCAGTTCATACAGACTCATTTTACCCAGTTCATGCTGTAGCCACTCGTGGTCCTGGTCAGTTGGCTGTAGGATAGTAAAAGCAGTCAGTCTGCAAATCCACGGGACGCCTTTTAAGAAAATGATGGTGGAGCAGAAACTTCTCTCACTGGCCCAGCAGAGAGTGGTGGAGGGAGCGGACTGGTGTTCTCTGTTTCTGACTCTGTGGAAGGTCATGGTAGTGACTTTGAAAGGGATGGAATCGCTTGTACCGATAGGCATTTAAGCTAAAAATGCAACCCAGGCATGTCAATCATTATCAGAGAATGCGCTTTCCACGGCGGATTATGCAGCCGATGCATTAAGTTGTATGGCGGGGAGATAGCGGATCCTCTGATGCCTTGCCTGCTTTTTTCTTTTCTTTTTTTTCTTTTCTTTTTCCCTGATCTATGTGGCAAGCATTAAAGCCAGTACTGTTCCTTTACCCAGGGAAAATGAGAGCGACACTATCTCCGGGGCGAGTTTATACAGCGCCAAAGTCAATTTTAGATGCTGTAGATTCGGAGAAGGTCTGAATGTGGCCGATGTGGATGTGGCAGGTTTGTTTTCTTTTCTTTCTTTTTTTTCTGTTCTGTCGCTATTTATGTAGAATAAAGTGAGAAATGAAAATGGGAATGAGTAACATTCCGAAGCAGGAAGTCTACTGCATGATGTGTATATGATGTCATAAGGCAGGGACGTATAAGGTGACAAAGCGTTTTTAATCAACCGCATTGTTGACCTTGTTTAAGAGAACAGCAGTATGTCACCACAGGGGACTCAGGTCTGCATATTTTTGCTCACAAGTCCATTTCCTGCATTAGTAGTTTCCCAGACAACCTGCAAAAGGGACTTACTTTAGTGGCTCCCATAACCCCTGACTTTCTGCATAAATTATGTTTTTTTTTTTCCTTGAACGCTTTTCAATCATGTGGTAATAGGTTGCCATGGCAAAGCAAAGGATGGACTGAGGAAAATGGCCGCCATCCCACTGGAACATGTTCAGGTTGTCTTTGGACAAAACCAGCCAGCCCCTGATTGGTCAGATGCCTGGATAGACAATGGAAAGTGGTGCTCACCCAGAAACAGCAATAACTTCATAACATATAGCTTAATGAAAAACTATGCAGCTGCCTTTATCCATACTCTTTCTTTGTTTCATGGTCCAACAGACTCTACTTTGAGTTCATTTTTGTTAATGAACTCTTTCAAACCTCACCTTTTCATCTTTGGGAACTTCTAATCTAAGATGTGGGTATTTTCTGTCGCGCCTGTGGCTGATATTCATCTACAAACTGAGATTTTTCCTTTTATTCTGTCACTCTTCTCATAACCTGTAATGGCTTCATTTAAGATGCCGATTTTTAAGGTCAAACTCAAACCGCCCCTCCAAATGCACTCAATGCAAAGCAACAAGTTAGTGAGCGGCCTGTTAATTGTGACACGGCCGTTTCATTCATAAAGAGCGTAAGTGTGCAGTTAAACTTCTGCAATTCCCTGCTATGAATTTGCATCAGATCCGACATGCAAATCTAAAATATTCTAGCCTGCAGTTCCATGTATGACTCTTGCTTTATTTTAGCCGGAAATCCAGCTACTGCTCTCTTTGAAAACAAAACCAATTTCAAGAGGTCAGTTACAAAGGTCTGTCATTTTTGCATCAATTTCAGCCAAGCGATGTATAATATTTCCCTTGTTCAGGAAAAGTCTGGTGACACAATGGGGTTTGTGCTGTAGATATTCTTTAAAAATGCACAACAATTGATTTATGTAATCTATATGCTTTTAGTATATTATAAATGTTTTGTCCGGCTTACTGATTGTCAGATTTTTTTTTTACTCAGAAATAACTTGCTCAAGGTCATGATCGTAATCAGTAGTATATTAGGAGCCTGTGGAGTTGGGTAAACTGCAATAAACACTACCATGATGTTTTGAAGCTACTTTGAAATATTTGTATATTTTTCAAATTCGCAGTAGTCTGCTGTTGCATAGCTTTTGTATGGTATATTCACTGATGCTTTAAGAAGTCATGTTGTCTTTTCTGCTGACTAAATGTTGTGTCGATGTCTAGTCGTGTCGGCTACCAGCACCAGTATGTGTTTAGGTATTCTGCTCGTGTTTGACTGGTAAAAAGCAGACCTGCTCCTATTTGTCGAAGTTCCAGTTCATTGACAGTTCTAATGTCACTGTGTTGCAGTTGCCACTAGGGTAAGACTTGTCAGTTATAGGGAACTGGTAGTTTTTCACAAAGATAAGGCTTGTAGGAGAGATTTGGCAATATGTCTTAGAATTGCAGTCTGCAGAAGTGTGTTTTTTTTTTTTCGGAAAAAGAATTTGGAGGTTGTCTGCAGTGAACATCCAGGTCAGTTGTTCCATTTTGTGTTTCTCGGTTCTTTCCCAAATGTGCAGTATAGGTTGAGGCATTAAATGTACTACGGTAAAGATGTGGTCTGCCATATTACTAGCCAAGTTGCGTCCAGTGTTCTACCCATTCCTAGTCACTATTCAGTATTCATTTTCACATAGTGCATCGTGAGATTAAATGTTGGCTCTGACGTGTGTAAAGTGTCAAGCAGAATTCAGGAACACGAGTGAAAGGTTGATTCATTATATTAATCTCAAAAGAAAATGGGTTAAACAATAAGACGAAAGAAATTTTCTAGTTACAGTTTAGGTGGAAAGGACACAATCATACAATATATAAAACATGGTGACGAATAAGGTATATAGGGCATGAGAATGTTAACTGGTCAGGTGGTGATTGAAGGTATTAATCTCTGTGGTCGGTGTGCAACCCCAGATGAATTTTTATAGCAAGTTACGTGTGGCCAGGCACTTCCAGCATAAAATATAGTTCAAACTCAACTATGTTTGTAAGTGTACCCATCAGTGTTCAGCTGACAGAAGCCCAGCAGGAAGTGGTGAACCTGGACGCCTGTTTGTAAGTACCTCCAGACAGCTGTAAAACTCGCTGTAAATATTGAAAATGCCACTTTGGGTAAGGCTTGAAATCGTTTCACAGTTATTTCATGTCTCACAAAGACACCCTTCCATCTATGCGTCCGTCAATCACACCCGTTATTGTGGACAGGGCTGCGGAGTTTGTGTTATAGGTCAATAAGTGCGCAGGCAGTGATCTATAAACCGGAATAAGTAATGTAATCTAAAGATTGTTTGACGCCGAATGAAAGGTCAGGTTCAAAATAACGAAGAATTAGGCCTAATTACGAGCAAAAGAGCAATGAATAAGATGAAAAACGTCGATCTGAATGAAGAAACGTAGTCTTCAATAAAAGGAAAAAAAATCATTTCTGTTTGCACTGAAATTCCATTCATTTTTGATTCAGTCACTGTCTGTCCACGGACGACAAGCACGTCCAACCCCGTTTTCCCGTAGAAACGCCGAATCTCCCTCCCATTCGCAGAAAGAGAGCCGGTGCGCGCCGGTGCGTCTCTCTCTCTGCCGGAGCGCCGGAGTTTGGTCACATACCGGGGAGGGAAATGTTGGGGACGGACGAGCACAGAGAGATCCGCAAACGAGCCGGCAGGGGTAAGCGGCAAACGGCTTTCGGTCTCTGTCGTGTCCTTTTTATTTATTAATGAACAAAAGGCAAGTTGGTCCATTTGCGGGGGTGGGAAAATAGGTGCGCTTTTTGCCCGTTTCTCCGTATCCCGCATGACAACTGGGATGAACGCAGAATTAAACAGAGGAATCATCGCCAGGCTGAAAGCGTCGCGATATATCTACAGAGGGACTACAAATAAAGATATTTGCAACAAAAAATGCTAAAAGCTGTATTTTCTGCGGTAAAAATCCTAAGAAACTTGTCGTTGAAATAAACACATCTACTTAATTGGAGATGGGGCGTAATTAACGGGACGGCTTCACGTTAAACTAGATTTGATGTATCAGATATTGATATTTCGTTTTAATGCTTGTAGGCCTATATTAAAAACTTTACCATGGAAGTAGTTGTGGAAACAGGCTGAACGCATTTCTAAACTCAGCCGCGTTAAACTGGGCAGCTGTTATTATTTAAGAGGGGGGCTTAGCTTTTCCGCTGTGTATGTGTGTATGCCTGCTATTTATCAAAGATCCCGCTGAATCGTGATGCTTTTTATTCTGTTATTGGCCAAACGGGGAAATTCATGCCTATAATGAGTTTGAGGAGATATATACTATATAACCAGTACGCAGAAAACACGTTTTTAGACATTGAGCGTTTCACTAATAATTTCAGCTTTCTACTTGGTCTTGGCAAGAGGTAATCGGAGTTCGTTTGCCCTGAAACATCCAGGCGGTGGGAAAGTTGTTTGGATCGATGTTTTAGGATTTAGTTGACGAAACCGTGAAAGCATCGTTGATTTTATAAGTGTGACTCGTGTGCGACAGCCGGTAAGAGGTGTATCGTCATAGTTAAAGGTAGGATTTAAATTAAAGGTAGATTTGATCGGGAAGGCTGTGATCGCAGTGCTCATATTTAAGTGAAACTGGATTGGTTTAAATCTGCTAAGTAGTCTAAATACAGGCATTTGGTGTTGGGCGAAAAGATTTCACGAAAGTAAGAAATAAATCAACTGATGTGGAGGCGTGACCTGGTCTTGGTTTTATTTGGTCACTCGCGCTGCGAGTTGTGTCATCAGTATCATACATGTCCAACTTTTCAGATGCTTCCCATTTTCAAATGCATATAATGTAGTTGCGTTTTTCAATTTGCCGAGACCTTTGCTCGTACTTTTAAAGTGTGCTGTTAAGGTCACGGTTGTTCGCGGTCATCTGGGATGTCATTACTTTAGACAAAAAGGAATCGGACTCGTTTTAATAACTCCCCTCTGGTTGTACGGTTTACCAATATAAGAAGTAAGGCTAGCGGTGTAGTAATGTAGGCTTTCAGGGGCATGATGATGTTCGGAGATCTGCTGCCTCACACCGACGCCGACGTCACGAGGGCAAACGCAGCTTAGAGACTGACAGCTACCGTTAGTTTTATCGGGCGAGCCCAGGTCCTCGCAGGTCACGTGACATGCCTTGGAAGGGGCTATAAACGTAGAATTAATGCTTTTAAAATATTATAAGTACGCACATCCATTATAGGTCTGAAGAAATGATAGCTTGTAACTTAATGATTTTTTTAACTGTATAAATGTAATCAATTTACACGTTTATGCCAAATTGTCACTTGCATTTTGAAGGTTTTTGAAACACTCTGGGTTGATTGATCTGTGTTGTTAACAGCTGTATCATGACCAATCACTCAGAAACTAAACAATGCTTTATTTATGTAATTTATTTGCATGCGCAGGGCTGGCCTGCCCTATAGTTGAATTTTGTTAGTCTTCGCACGATCCATCTTGCTCTCCTTTAAGACACACAGGTAAGTGTGAAGCCAGACGTCAGAGCCTTTTACTCAGTTCCCCAGGAGCATTTTAAAGTTGTCTTGTGGGGGGAGGGGGGTGTTCAGAGGGGATCCCCGTGTCACCCACAGGTTAATGACAGTCACTGGATCCATGAGAGTCGTCCGTGTGCAGAACCTGTCCCAGTTGCTGTGCCACGGTTGGTTGGTTGTATTCTGCTGGGGGGGGTGGTGCCACGTTTATCTACAGAAAATCTGGCACACAGCTCTCGTTGACATATAGAGACTTAAATCTGTGACAGTCTGTAAGAAAGAAAGGCAGGGAAAAAATGAAATATTTATATATTTTTCATTGAGTTCTGCTTGACAAAAAAGCAAACTTGCTGTCAGAATAATTTTGCTGTGAATCTGCCACTCACTAGTGTGGATTAAGCTTTCTTGGGGCATTGCTTTTGGCTGCCTGCATCGCACGTCAGCAAGTCTACTGGAAAATTCTACTGCAAAATACTCCTACCATTAAAGGTCTCGCTGGCTAAATGAGCCTGATTGTTACAGCTCCACGCCATGCTGTTAACACGGTTTGTGTACATTTAGCCATGAAAGGGATTACTGCATAATGGCTCTGGGTAATGAAATATATTAATGAATATATGTTAAGTGCTGCAATTATTGTTAGAGGGAAACCAGAAGAAAAGGTGTTCATACAAAAGGAAGTCGTGTCCCCAACATAAAGACTCTATGGGAGCCAGAGCACACTAACAACGTCAGCGATTAGGCTGCTTAGGAAACTGGTTTTAAGTCACTGTTTGGCTCTCCGGCACCTGACCCTTGGGTTTTGGGTCGTGCAGAAGACAGTCAGGGGTTTGCCGGGGTGGGGGACCAGGCGAGTTTGTCTTGGGGAGGGTCTGTACTGAGAGATGCGGGCTGGTAGAGCCTTTGAGGTGGGAATCCCACATTGTCATTCAGCAGTGTTACTGTCTGCCACACGCCCAACGGCCCGTTACGTGAGAGAGAGCATCGGGCGGATCAGGGCAGGGGGACGCATGGCTTGGAGAAGTACGTGCTTTTTGGAAGGGTTAGGCGGGGTTTTGGGACCAGGGCCCTAGCCACCGCTGCCTGGGTCTTCCTGAGACACGTCACTGCTGTGGCGCTCTGGAATTCAGCTCCCTTCCCTTTCTCCGCTGCCTGCTGTATCCCCTTTAGGGTCTTTTTGTTGAGATTCAAAGCCTGATCTACATACACTACGAATCTAGTCAATTTGCTATTTCTAGGTAATTGTACTCCCCCCCCCCCACACACACACACACACACATGAAGGTGGTCTGTGGCCAGACTGATGCAGTCTTGACATCGCAGGTGGTTGAAGACTCCAGTCATTCCACAGAAAATGATCCAAAATGTGCCTTTGAGGAGGAGGAAGCGCCGAGTTCACGGGCGCTAGGGACCGAATGGGAATTGTGGCAGAGGGGCCGCCGGCCCGCTTTGCCGCTTGCGCTGTCCGCGTGCTCCGGGCTCTGCTCTATTTATTATGGCTCAAGCGAGTGAGACTTGAAGCATGATGAAGTGAGTTATTCAGATCATGGGAGTTTGACTTGCACAAAAATGTTCTGAGGGCAAAAGGAATAATGGTAGGTTCTCTCTGTGAGAGAACCAATCAGATTGTAGAGGAGGTGGGTCCAAAACGTCTGATTGGTTGCTCCCACCTCCTGTAGTTGTTTGGACCAGCCTCCTCTACAATCTTATTGAGCAGTTATTGCAGATGAGGTGGTTTATTTGGTTTCCTCTTCATATAAAACAGTAGATTCATTCAGGGGAAGGTGATGGGGGTGTACAGGTGCTGGGGGGGCATGGGGGCAGCGGTGCTGAGCTCCATGGATACCCGGGCAGATTCCGGGGTCCCAGCAGGTCGGACAGGGGGCCCTAAGGGGACATTTTGTCAGGGGCCCCATGAGCATCGTTAGGTCGGATCACTCGGGGTTATAGCCCGAGTATTTTAAGCCGAGCCCCGAGTATTTTACCCCAGATGCTAATCTTCCTTCAAAAAAGAAAAAAAGTCAAGCCCTGGGTAAACTTGACTTAGTCTCTGATTTTCTCAGTAGCTAGAAACTCCCCTGAAGGACCTCGGGATTTATAGCTGCACCCATGGGTAGGGGGGGTTGTCAGTGCAGAAGATTGCAAAAATAATTTGGGGTAGTTTGAAAAAGCGGCTCTGTGTGGATTGGGGGGGGCGTCACACTTCTTGCCATGTTTGGAGGGAACATTACACCATGCCCCCCCCCCCCAGCTTTCTCTAGTGACAGAGATCTGCCTCAGCAATAAACACCCCCCACTATCGAGCGTAGTGTCGCTGACAGCTGCACGAACAGAGCGCCCCCGCACGCGTGTAGCTCACACCCCAGCGAAGCGACCCCCCCAGTCCCCCCCTGTGCTGGGCCAGCTGGCTACGCTCCAACCCTCAGCGCTCAGATGGGGACGGACAGCTCACTGTGTTTCGGTTCTTCACTGCAAGCCAGTGAGGTTTCACTTCTCCATCTGACCCTCCTCATTTCCTTTTCCTTGTTCATCCGCTGTCTGGGGAGGAAAGGTGTGCCAAAAGATGACGGGGGGGGTTGGATCTGTATGATGGTCACACTCCTTTCAATGGTATATTTCTGGCACTGACCTCTATGTTCTGTCACTCTTGCTCAATTGTAGAGCCAAATGCCAATTCCCAGAATTCCTAGCTAAGCCCAATTACATACAGCCTCCTGCAGTTCAGTCCTTACACAAACGTGCCCTACAGGTTGATCATGTTGTTGCTGTTGGATTTGACCAGTCTATCTGACAAATAAAATTGACTTTTGCCTGGACAGATTTGTCAGGAGACAGCATTCTGCCATAAGAGTTAAATAAGTCTAGTGTAGATCTGGCAGGAACGGAAGGGGACTTGGGAGAGGGTTGGTGTGGCCTTTAAGCTCTTCCTATTGAGCCAAAATACATACTTTCAACCCCGGATGTGCCAGCTTCCATCCTGTGACTGGAATGATGTCTATGTGTGTCAAAGTGCTTCTTGTGTATAGAACTGTTTCCTCACTACTCCTGGCATACGAGGGGCCATAATTCATACAAAGAGGCCAACCTTATCATTCACCAATGGTATGTTTTGAAGCAGTGAGTGACAGGGGAGGGAACACTTTGGTGGCCAATCAGTTTTCAGCTCCTGCCCCCATTGCCCCGCCCCCTGTATATGCCGCTCAATCCCACCTTAAGTGTGTTTCCATTTGGGACTCTGGTTTCTCCTGTCGTCCAACAAACACCGGTAGGTGATTTAGTGCCTCTAAATTGCCCTTTAGTGTGTGAGTGTGTCCTGCAATCAGAGGTGAACCTGCTGCTCAAAGATTCTCTGAAGCTTGTATGATCTGCTGTCCTTCCTGGAAATCAGGAACAAGCCCCATGTTAGCACTGACGCAGTGGGCTTTGTGTTTTTCAAGGGTGCAAAGGCAGCTGCACTGAAATAAATAGATTTTCTACATCCGGAAGACAGTGTGGTGCAGTTGGGCTTGTTGGTGCTGGGCTCCGTTCCATCTCCAAATGGTTTAAGGAAACATGGAAGCCCAGGTCGTAACTGAGGTCACAGAGATAGGCGCCAGTGGTCCCTCCTAGGATCTGAACCTGAGATTTTTACCTACCCAGTGCCCCAACCGCTAGAACTGTTGGCTAGTTTTTCCACGACATGTTGAGGGCGGAGCATCGAATCGGTCCTCCACAGTGATTGGTAGAATCTCTCAAGCCAGAGTGTGGATTCTGGAAATCAAGAGCTCAGTGGACCTTCAGTGGTCCTGTTTGAAGAGCCTCCCCTCCTCCCACCAGCCCTAGATGATTCAGGCCTCCGCACCTTGAACTACACTGGTTTGAGTGTTCTGGTGTGCAAACACAGGAGTAGCCTGTGCTCTACACTCTGTGATTCCAGCCCAAGTTCTGCCATCTCCAGGTGGAACAGAGGGCCAGTGTGTGTTGCTGATGTGCCCTGCCCACTGCTCTCCCCTTCAGCACCCTCCTCCGGGCCGCTGTCATGAAGGTGAGCCTTGTTTGGCAGCTCTGCTGAACACTGCAGACTCCTGGCACTCAGACCAACCTCAAGGAGGAGTTCCATCTCAGCTTATGCCCCTGCTGTTAGTTTCTCTGTGTACTTTGTTCTACCTTAGATTAAGGCTTAACAGTGGGGCATGGAATAAATGCAGGGATCTTCTCAGAACGCCTTACTGCCCGTGATGTTGCCCAGTTGGCCTGTCCTTAAAGGGGAAGCCTCCTGTTGGGTCAAGTTAATATTATCAAAAATTGTGATACACAATTGAATGAAGCATCATGGTCCCCCACCTCGCACTGGGGTTTTACGAGTTTGCATTGCAGGGATCCTGGAGTGGCTCTGGGTTTGCTGAAGAACCTGAGAACTGCTTAGTGTGATGATGGGCCTTAGACTCATGAACAGACAAGCAGAACGACACAGCTTAGTGCGTTCGAGGTTTTGGCTCCAAAGGAAATCAAACAGACCCACTGAGCATAGACTCAATAATACAAGGTAATGCTAATAACGCTGCTTTTCTGACTTTCAAGGAGGTCCGTTGCTCCTTTTTCTGCGCAAAAACCTGTTCCTGTAGATGCAGGAGCCTAATACCTTGCCACTCCTTATGTGGACTCGCTCATTCTCCCGCCATCAAGCCCTTGTCGTCCATCTGTGCAGCTGCTAAGCTGACATTTTCAGAAAAGGCCTGCTAAGAGCTACTTGTGAAACAATTTCCTAGAAGCGTTTTCTGGGTTTTACCTTGTGTGATCCCCAGCTGTTATTTCCTTGTGCTTTGTGTTACTTTTCAAGCTGTAAGGCTGCTATAAAAGCCATGTTCTGATGGAAAGACACTCAATAAAAGTTTGTCTTATTGGCTGCTCATATTGGAAGGCATGCTGCATACTGTACTGTATATGTATGTATATGTATATTTGTATAGGTATGTGTATGTATATATAATTATAATGTGGTGTGTACATAATATATATGTATGTTTGTATGTGGTGCGTGTGGCTGCAGTTAATGTATAATATAAATTTTCTTTGTGTGTGTGTGTGTATAATTGTATGTACATAATGTACAGTACTGAGCAAAAGCCAAAGAAAATACTGAGGTGCCCTGAGCAAGATACCGCCCCCAGGCACTGCTCCCCGGGCGCTGAATTAGCTGCCTCCTGCTATGTCACGATGTCACATATGGGTTAAATGCAGAGGATGCATTTCATTGTTGTGCACTGTGTGCTGTGGTGTGTCAACAATGACAATTAATCATTAAATTCAAATTCGCATCAGAGCTCTGTCTCCATCCCACCCAGACTGTCCGGGCCGTCCTCCCCCCCCCCCCCAGCAGGCTCTGGCAGTCAGTAATTACACGCAGAGGGATTCACGCGGGATCACAGCTAACGCCCGTTTGATTCAGGAGCGCCGATCGCATTGCTCGTGGCGGAGCGCGGGCTCCCATCCACGTAGGCGTAAAGTAGCTGAGAGGGCAGGTGAGGCTCCTCCCACCCCACCTTCTGGAAAGCACGAGTCGGGCCTCGGTGGAAGTGACGTTTGCCGAAAAACAGATCCATGCCTGGGCAGCAAAGTGCAACAGAGATCCCTGAAGGAGCACGAGTGGAAGAAATAAAGCAGCCTTCTACTTCAGCTTATTGCTGTGGTATACAGACACTCCTCTACTTACGAACTTTTAACTTATGAACTTTCAAACATACAAACGAAGTGGACTTCAAGTCCAAATTGTGTTCCTTGGCCTCCCGTTTCCTGTCCGCAACATCAATTTTTTTTTCTGCGTGCCAATCCCGCCTAGTACAACATCTGGCCGCTACTCCCGCCGCGCAGCAGCGTAGCGTGCGTACTCCCAGCATCCTAGTACTTAGTACTTGCGTATACCCTTAAAATTATGTTGCATAACGATTTACAAACATTTTAAGTTACGAACGGCCGTTCGGCACGTATCTCATTCGTAAGTAGCGGAGCGTCTGTATTTACAGCAGGCAGGAAGTTATAAAATGTGTGTAGTTTCTGATGGCTCACGCATGTAGCTTCAGATTGACGTGTTTTGTTTTAGAATGAAACCTGATTGTGTAAAGGAATGTATTACTATGAATGAGTATTGATTAACATAAAGAATAATAATCAGTTGACGAAGCCAACGTTTAAGGTGCGTGAATCTAATTAAGATGCTAGCTAATGATGCTGGAACTCACAGGGTGGCCGGTAAATGTAACCAGCTGCAGAATGGAAGGTCCCCAGTCAGAAGCCCAACTGCAAGCACGTTATCTTTCTGTGGGGGAAAATCTATTTTGGTGCAGATGCCATTGCACCCTTGAAAAACACAAAGCCCACTGCGTCATTGTTAACGTGGGGCTTGTTCCTGATTTCCAGGAAGGACGGCAGGTCATACAGGAGGATTTTTGAGCAGCAGCTTCACCTCTGATTGCAGGACACACTAAAGGGCAATTTAGAGGCACTAAATCACCTACCTGTGTTTGTCGGACGACAGGAGAAACCAGAGTCCTAAATTCACAGGGGGCGGGGCCACAGGGGCAGGAGCTGAAAGCTGATTGGCCACCAAAGTGTTCCCTGCCCTGTCACTCACTGCTTCAAAACATATCATTGGCGAATGATAAGGTTGGCCTCTGTATGAATTATGCCAGGAGGAGAGAGGCAACAGTGCTATATACACAAGAAGCAATTTGACACACATAGACACACCATTCCTGACACAGGATGGCAGCTGGCTTGTGTGGAGTTGAAAGTATATATTTTGGCTTAATAGCAGGAGCTTAAAGGGAGGGACTCTGCTGTCTGTGGTGTAGAGCTGGGAGATTAATATCTCACTGCAATTCCCTTGAGGAAAATAAAACCGCTCATCTAGCCGTTGCCGGCAGAGAGATTGTGGCCCAGCTATGGAGTGTCAGTCGTCTGAATGTCTTGCTGGGCACATAGCAAGCGACTGGGCATCCAGCCGTAGGTAATGGCCGCCTGACTGGGCTGACGGGCCGGGCTGGGCTGTCGGGCCGGGCTGGGCCTTGTCTCAGGAAATGCTTAGGCTGAAGTGAAGGAGCTTCCGACGGGACAGCTGGGAGTCTGAACCACGTTCTGACCGCGTTGAGAAACTGTCAAAAATGGGGAGTGATCCTTCAGGTGGGTCCCTCAGGGTCCATGCATTTCCTGTGTTTACATTAAGATCAAGGGCGATTCTAGGATTTTGTCGGAGGCATATGAGGGGACGTAATTCATACAGTGGGGACAACCTCATCATTAGCCAATGATATGTATTGAATTGGTGAGTGACAGGGGAGGGGGTGCCCTGGGAGCCAATCAGCCGGTGCAAAAGTCCCTGTGGCCCCGCCCCTCTACATGCCCCTTATAGCCTCATTGTTTGTGGCATGGATTCCACAACATCACACAATTCATATAGATTTGTTAGCTGCACGTTCATGCTGCGAATCTCCTGTTCTGCCACATCCCAAAGGTGTTCTGTTAGATTCAGATCCAGTGACTGGGAACGCGAATGATAAACACTGAACCCACTGTCATGTTCATGAAACCAGTTTGAGATGATTATTGGTTTGTGGCATGGTGCATTGTCACGCTGGTGGTCGTCATTAGAAGATGAGTAAATCGTGTTGATGGGATGCTCATCAATACTCAAGTAGGCATTCAAGCAATGATCAAATGGTATTAACAAAGAAAATATCCCCCACACCACAATGCCACCACCAGCCTGCACTGTTGACACAAAGCAGGTTGGGTGCATGGATTCATGCTGTTGAAGAAGGGAAGCAGGTAGCGTATATTGAAACAGCAGAACACCTTACATCAGGCAATCATCATTTCCCTTTTTCTAAAGGCGCTAGATCAGGCTGGAACATCTTTCACTGTTTGTTTTTGACTTCAGGTCTTACCTGGGCTTATCTCTGGATGGCACTTATGAGGGAATGCACGAAGAACTATGCAATGGAGGAACCTAAGAATAAATAAAGTCCATTTCAGTTTCTCCTGTAGAATTTTAATACCGCATCACGCCTAGCCTGTCATCTCTTGGAAACAGCTCTGCGAATAGTCATCTCAGGGGCGAGGTTGCCTGTGGAAAAAGTCACAGCTGAGTCCTTTGCCCTTCTGGAAAAGCTCTGGTTTAGCTCCCATCCAAGAGGTTGTCACCATATTGACATCCATGATACCTTTTTTTTTCCCTTTGTGAAGCCCTCCTACATTAATCAACATTTTCCCCCAAATTTTTCGTAAACATTTTTTGTCTGGCTGATGGATGAGTGAGCTGATTTTTGTCTGATTAAAAAAAAAAAGATTATTTGTCTTGAGCAAAGCTCTATCAGGAAGTTTGTTTGTCGTGTTTACAGTGTCCCTCGCCTGCTGTATTTGCTTAGCTGTTCTTATATTCCCTCATACTCCTTTCATTCGCCTGCGGTTTAGCTCTGCTCTTTCAGGTGATCTGCAGGAGGGACAGCTCTGATTTGATTAAAAGTGAGCTCAGTCCTCATCCACTCTTGGTAATTTTTCTGGCTGAGCAGATGCCATGTGCACCTGAGAGGGAGAGAGATAAATAATCCAATCGAGTATCTGCATAGATATCTGTGCGATGAAATATTTAGGAAGTTTTGAAGTGGTATAAGACTTCCATCTTTCTTAACTGTCCTTCAGTGGCTAAAAGCTAAAACCAGGCTCTGTTTCGTCAAGCCATTTATTTGAATTAACTGATCCTGTCTTCATTTGCCGGCTAGCCATGATTGATAGCAGCCGCCGATTTCTGTTATCGATAAGCCGGATTCTCACCGCTGAAAACTCTGCCGCACCCCGACATCTATCTATATCACACCGCTCCATTCCCCCCCCGAGCAAAACGACATTGATTTCCCAGCAGTGTCTCTGGCATTTCCTTGATGTGAAGAAGACCTGAAACCAGTCTCTGTTTTCCCCTGCAATGGATCTCAACGTTTGGGCCATGAATGTGGCCTGGGAGATGTGGCTTTTTAGGCGACGGGAACGGTCTTCATTGGGGGTGGAGCACCTATATCTAGTACTGGCACCTGATTGGCTGGCCTCGTCACATGGTAGCTGCTGACGTGGGCCCGAGTGCACAAAAATGCGTGTGAATACGTGTTGACCTGTTTGTGTTCATATCCTGCTTATATAAGCCCGAGCTCAAGTTGGAAATCAGTCATGCGGGCTTTTGAACTGCCCCCGCCATCCCTGTGAGTTCGCAGTCCCGAAGTGTCCCCCTGCTACGTTTAAGATAAAGGGTGTGACGCACCAAGGCTGAATCACCTGCATTAGATGAGAATGGTACTTGCTTATCATCGTTTGCTGTTCTGTCATATTTTTTTAAGTCAAAAATATCCCTCAGGAAAAACACTGCATTGAAAGGGGAGCTCCGTAAAAGGACAATCAGCCTTTTTCTCTTTGACTCATGGAAAGATCCAGGAAGTGTTGGTCAGAATAGACTCAAGTAACGATTTCACTATCAATATTAATGTTATCTACGTTTTGTATTTTGCCCGAAAAGGACTGTGATATTTTGGAGTATCTATCACCTGCGATTGATTTGTGGAGTGCAGTTGGGTTTTGGGATTTTGTCATTTTTGGAATGGCTGTCAGAGAGCTGAATGTTACTGTGGCGACCAGGTTCATCATCATTCTTTGCTCAAATAACTGTCAGTGTGGAATTACCTCATCATGTTAGATAGCTCCTCCTGTTTAATGTGATAACCGTTATCTTCATGAACAACAGACTCTCGTAGATTCATAAATACGCAATATAATAAAATGCTCGTACCTTTGACTGGTTAGACCACACGGTGAGTAACACCATCACCTCACATCACTGGGGTCACAGTATCTGAGCATAGTTCCAGCTGCATGTCTGTAGACTTCCCTTTTTCTCTGTCGAAGACATCTTATCTTGAAAAAGTGTTCGAGTAATCAGTGATTTCAAACTGCCTGTGTGTGAATGTGTCCATGTGTGTGTGACGTCTGTGGACTGGCTTACCCTATGAGGTGTCAACCACCTCATACAGTCTGCCTCCCAGACCTTTGGATCACAGCATGACTGATTGGATATGTTGTTCACAGTGAACTCGAGCGACCATAGAGCTGTTCAACTCGCTTTCAAGATGAACAGACAAAACCACAAGCTTGTTCATTAACGAGTCACCCTTGAGAAACTTGTCCTAGTTCCTTTGGGGCTCTGTAGTTGTGATCTTTGTTTATCCTTCATGTGGAACTCTGCTTCATTTTAACGCATTTCGAAACCAAACCATGCTTGGGTCTTAGGCACTAAGTTAGCCCCCAGATATTCCCATTAAGGCCAAACTCACAGAAGGGTGCGATTGTAAAAATGGCGTAAGCTTGGATCCTTCAAGCAGTCTGTTTATCCAATCTTCGGAGTCAGGTTTCCCAAATCTGACATCCCATAGGTCCTGAAACACCTTCGTCGCTCTTCCTCGCCAGAGGAAGAACGACATCTTCTCACCTTGGGGGCAGCACCAAGCTGTGTAGAAAAGCCCCCGAGCATCGAAAAGTATGTAGGTAATGAGGGGAGAAATGAAAAGCACATTGACGCTGGCTGCACTGCTCACAGGGAGAAACACCAGAGCGTTGGGTCTCGCCAAGTCCTGACTTTCACCCTGGCTGGCATTCTGTGAGAGGGACCCTTTCCAGCCGGCGCCGGGAGCCAGCAGCCTGTGGGTTATCTCTCATCTTGGGTTTTTCCAAGCAAAAAAACGCGCTTGTGTTGGTGAGTGAGACACTCGTGGCACGAGGGCAGCACGCACACTTTCCGGGGTTTGATGCGGGCTTACGTCCTTGGCACGGCTGATGGTAGCTGAGCTTCTTCATGAAGCTAGCACTGCTGGCTTCGATACAGTTTATCCACGGCTCTCTGCATCACAAACAAGGATCCTCTCTTCATGCCTTCCTGCACCCGCTAATGTGGTCAACATCAGCGCAAACCTGGACCCAAAAATCACACAAGCTGCTCCGCCCCTCGCTTGGGACACAGAGAGCCCTTCTGTTCATAGGAAGCCTTTGGTACAGGGGCACCTTGTTAGGGACTAAATAAAAGATACCTAACAAGAAAACTGCACTGCATTCCGCACTCCGTGCGCTGGGCCTCCTTGTTTGCATTTGATCCTTCGGAAGCCCTTACAGCGTCTACTGTCTGTGTTTACTGCTTTAACGGTGCTTGTGAGGAAAGACCGGCTGCATACTCCAGTGCTCTACCTCAGAAGGCAGACCAACCCTGAAGGGCACGAGGTCATTTCCAGTAATCAAAAGGGTTCAGCAAATTGCTAAAATAAAAAAAGAACACTTGTAAAATCATCTATGAGAAAACTCGGAAGGGTGAAAGTGACAGTTAGGGGTTTGTCAACAAGTCTCTGAAGACATTTAATCTCTCAAACTTTAGTGTTCCTGTCTCAAAATCAAGTCAACTCAAGTAACTTTTTTGTTGTCATTTCAACCATATATATATTTGTGTTTATGTGTGTGTTCTGTGGTATCTGTCCAGTCTCTGAGTGTTAAGGAGTCTGATGGCTTGAGGGATGAAACTTTCTACACCGTAACACTCATTCTAGCTTTGTTGTTGATTAGCCAGGGTGCTGAGCGCTGAAATAACTAGGTCTTAGTCTTTCTTCCTGGGAAAGCATATTTTTTCCGAAAGCCCAGTTACTGCATTTGAGGTATCTGGCTGACGGTCATTGGGATAAATAATTTTACTGTTATTCTAGGCGTCAGTAGAACTACATTGGCACCAGCACACAACTCACTGTAGTGACTGTAAGGTTCCCTCATGCCAATTGGATGCTTGTTCTGGTGTGAAGCTGGACCACTGTGATAACTATTCCGAGCTGCCGCCACTGCCCAATGAACTATTACATTTCTGCTCTTGCCAATTCCATGGCTGACATTTCTGGTCGGGACCTCCTCCCTTCCTTATCGCCTGACCTCAAACCTCTGTTCGGGGTTGAGCTGTGTCGACCAGGCTCTGAAAATACTGGTGTAAAGAGGTAATGCACGAGTTTGAGCTCAAAAGATACAGGGAATGTCGACAAATGTGCAAATGTCCCAGGCAAGGTGGCCACTCAGGCTGAAGGCATTCCTTAGAAATTAGGCCAGACTCCCAGAATGCATTGCAACGGCATAACATTTTACTGCATTTTTTTTCTTATAGTGATTACTGTTTTGTTTGTTGGTGTGCTACGCTTTATGTTGATACACTAGGTATAGTAACAATACCAGTTTATATTTGTACTGAAACTCAACAGTTGAGAGTACTTTGCCTTCTGCGGTGCTGCTGTAGTTTGTCTGACAGTGGGTGATCAATATGAAAAAATCATAAATCGAGCACTTCTGAAGGAAAATCCATACAAAACATTATAGAGGAGCAGAAACAATGACTTTTACTACAAACATCAGCTTTAGTGATATTTAAATCACATACCTGCACTCAACTAGACAAAAATATAATCGGCAGGTTTGACGATTACTGATTTATGGCTATCAAAAACATTTCCGCTATGTATGTGTGGAAAAAGATTTTTGTTTTCGGATGAAACATTTGGGTTGGGGATCGAGCTACAAGAGTAGTTGTAGCCTAGATATAGTCTGAAAAGCATTGACCTTAACCCATTTTTATAAAACGTTCTCAATATAGACTATTAGACTAGTTATCCCCACATCATACTCCTAAAATACCGTTTGTCCCATTAAATGCATCTTAATTGTTAACATGATGGCACCTCCCCCTGCATATAGATCCGAATAGCCCAGAGTTAAAGAGATGTGCTGTTTTATGGCAAGGGTGGGGTCTTGTACTTTCAGTCACAATTGCCATCAAAACCCTCACACATAAATCCTTTTATCCATTTTTTGTTACCTACTGTTCCTTTCTCATAATAAAGCAACTTCTACTCTCTACCTGTCACACATTGGCTGCATATCTTTCCATTGCTTAGGGTGGAGGGATGTTCCCCTCCAAAAATCCCCCAGCCAGATGCTCTGCAGACGTTCCAGATGGTCATACAAGTGGCCCAGCTGGATCTAAACAGCTGCCGTCTCAGCCCATTGATACCAGTTCTCCGCGTCTGGCTTCATTTTTTTCTTGCAGCTTGACGATAGCGCATGAACGTAGGATGAGCAACGGCGGTCGTTCCCCTTCGCAGCATAGCTCTGACTTGGCTAGCTTACCTCTGTCTGTGTCTGCTCTTTGTCAGTCATTTCATTTTAACGGTGAAAATGAAGGCTTGTGGACAGACGGCCGGACAGGAAGTCAGTTGTCGGTTACTGTAGATAACGTACAAAGTGAAATCATGAAGCCGTCATCGGTCCTCTGCTTCTTTCCTTATTCTGGCAAATATTGCACTAAATGAATCTGACAAATGGGTCCCTCCCCGTTCCCGCGATTAGCTGAGAAATTGAAACCGCGAGGATCTCGCCAAATCCTGGGATCCCTAATGCTGAAGTTGGCTGTAAAATGCATCACATTATTTGGCCCTGCGGCGCGGAAGCTTCTCAACCAAGCCTTTCTGTCACATCTTTGTCTCGCTCGTTCCTCATTGGTCACGCCCCAAAACCGTAACGTGACCTGGATGACCTTGAGCTGTGACACCGGCTTAAACAGACTGCTGTAGGAGCGCTGTTGCAAATCGGATTTGTGGTTTTTACTTTAGTTTGTTATGACTGTTCATGGGGGGGAATTGCTTTATTTGATGGGGTGAATGCACAGGTCGACACAAAAGGCCTTGCTAAAGGCACGTTTTCCTCTGCCTCACATTTTGAAGTCACCGTCCCCGTCGCTCATAATGCGATAACACAGCTGACTCGGCGGTTCCACATCGCCCGCCTTCGCCTCAGAAGGGTTCTGTAGATAACACCAAAGCCGGCTCGGGAAATGGATTTGCATGTACTGTAGGTATGCGGCACCTTGCATGTGCCAGCTGAAATACTTATGAATATATGGATTCGTGAGCGAGAACTGACTGGTGATTACGTTCATTCATTTTCCCACAACCAATTACCCAAGTCGGGGCTGCGGCGGGCTTTTCCCAGGAAATGCACGGCAAGGGGGGGGGCACCTCTGGATGGGATGCCGGCCCGTCATAGGTCACACCTACAACCGCGCACTACAGGAAATATACAGACACTAGTTCACCTAGCAGCATGTTTTAGGAAATTAAAGTACAGGAAGTCAACGGGTTACAGGCCTGATCCAGTCCCAAAGGTTCAAACAATAGTAATATGGTACATAATAGTAATAATAGAGTAATAATGAAAGTAACTACATACAGTACTCACTGTACCTCGAGCTGACAAATCGCTGAAGCCACGCAGTGTTTTCACGAGCATCACAAAGTAGTGGGTGCATTCATTATTACCAACCATTGCGTTTGACTCAACTTTTTATATATATTAGGCTTTATGGCCGTCCGTTTGTAAGTACGAGTTGTCTGTAAGCCGAATGTTCTTAACCTGGGGGACAGAACACATGCAGATGGGATTGTGTAAGCTGCTTACCCACAAGGCCGGGGGCATCATTAAATCATAAAGACCTACAGCCCTTGGGGGGTTAGATCATAAACTGCTAGCTTTCCTGTAAAGGTAACTGTTACTGATGTGCATTCATTCTGCTTGGTAGCGCTGCAATCTTTACGGTAAGGAGAAATATTGACAGATGCGTGCGGCTTTTGTTGGCTGCGATTTGAAAGTTTCCTGTTGGGTCTCTCGTCTTAAGATGTGATGGATGTCTACGGTGATGACCAATAGCCATCCAAAGTCCAAATTTGTCTCACCAGCTCTCATTGCTGGGCTCCATCAGATAGCATCCAGGATCACTGTGAGCGAATTGGAGGTCAGTATCCTCCACAGCGCTACAGGAGTGTCGAAGCAATGATCTACTACTATCTTATCTTATTAATGCCCTGCTGAAAAGCACAGCATGGACCAGCATGATTTCCATGCTGATCTGTGCTGGTTTGCTGCTGCTTAGTGCTGGATTGGTGCTGCTGTAACTGGTGGCCATAGCTGTGCTGGGCTGCCTACACATGAAGCTCATCCACCAGCACCAAAACACAACAAATGCTGGTCATGTTGGTAACCACCCCCCCTCCCAAAGAAAATTACAAAATAAAAGGGAAATGAAGGAAGTCAGCAAAACCAGGTGATAACTGCCAGGTGATGTATTTATTGGGGCTATACTGGGGGGGGGGGGGCAATCTTATCCAGAAAGGGCTTCTGTGTGTGCGGGTTTTCACTGCAACTCCCTAATTAGATTACTAACTAGAGCAGTGTTTCCCAACCCAGTCCTCGGGGAACCCTGGACAGTCCACGTTTTTGCTTCCTCTCAGCTCCCAGCACACCTGTACCAGGTATTCGGTGTTCCTGATTGGCTGGGAGCTGGGAGGGAGCAAAAACGTGGACTGCATGGGGTTCCCCGAGGACTGGGTTGGGGAACACTAAACTAGAGGAGTGATTGGCTGAGTAGTCCTCACACCTGGGTTTGAACAGCTGACCTAAAGGTCATCCCAAAAACCCGCATAAACACCAACACTTTGCGGATAAGATTGGCCACCCCTGGTCTATACTGTTTGTTACAGTTTAATAACCTGATAGATCAGCTCAAGGTCCTTCTTTCTTGGTAATTGGGGAATTGGGTCCTTAGTTATTTAAATCAGGTGCCCAGAGTGAAGTTCATGGTCGATCCACTCGGGTATAAAAAGTAGGGATAAGTGCTATTAGAGACATATCAAGCTAAAATAGGTTTTAGCAGCATGCTAACATGCCAGATGGGGGCGGTTTAACCTCTATTCCTCAGACTCAATAAGTTAAGCAAAAGGGAGGACTTATTTGTAATCAGTCCCAGTGAAAACAATGACCTCCTGTTTGGGCCAGTGTTTGTGCTTGTTGAGATGGTATAGCCTTTGGCCTCTTGCCCCTGTGTGACGTAGAGGTCCATTTGACTTGTCTTCATTATCGTGAAGTGGCTTCGCACTCCTATAAGCCCCTCCCTCCTTTCCAGGACCCCCCCCCATCTTGGCAGCCGCGTCCACGTGGTGAAATTTAGTTCACGGCGTCTCAAGCGTCGCCTCCATCTTAGCCGCCCTGCTCTTATTTCCCAGGATCCTCTTCTCCCTCCTTTCCCCGGGTAGCTAATTTTAGGCTGCAGCTTTAATTGCTGTGGGAGCGCCATTCCCGGCCGACTGGTGGCTAATTAGGCCAGGGACTCCTGATTGAGGAGATCAATCATGCAATTGCCCTGGAGCGTTAGAGCGGCGCCCTACCACACCCCAGTGTCCTGAAACGCCGGGAGACCCCCACTCCTCTTAGGGCAAGGGTGTCAAACTCCAGTCCTGGGGGGCCGGAGCCCTGCACATTTTTGGGTTTCCCCAAAAATTTAACACTCCTGATTCAACTCCTCGTGCTAATTACCACACAGCTCTTGAGCTGAATCATTTGTGGTGGAACAGGGAAAGAACTAAGCTACACAGGGCTCCGGCCCCCCAGGACTGGAGTTTGACACCCCTGTCTTAGAGTGTAGAGCAGGCTCTCAAAATGGCTTTTTATAGCTAAGAGTGTACAATTCAGTTCTTTGGGTTTTTAAACAGATTACATGAAGATTGATCACTAAGAAAATAAGTAATAATATGCTCTGATCTCTTTTTAATACCATGTACTGCTTAGCCAAAGGTTGGCAGCTTTTTCGGCTGGATGACAGATGCAGGGCCAAAGGTAACATTTAAATATTCAATATTTTGGTCGCAGAAAACTAGAAGTTCAGTATTCCACAGCTACATCACATGCTGCACCCATATTATTTTTTTTTAGCTTGGGATAATTTAATGGAATTTAATTCCTGCTCTTCTGCTAATTAAATGCAGACTATTCATACAATTCCGAAATTCATACCATTCATACCTATTCCGCTAATTATTTTACAGTATTGAAGCAATGCAGGCTAAAAAGTGTGAGTTTACTTCCATCCCCCCCCCGCCGGCACCTTGGCTCTGTGGAAGAGGTGGTATTCTGCTCTGCGCCATATGACACCTCCCTGCTACAAGCCAGATAGCATGAGACCCACAAGGTTGCTGTCAGTCATACTCTGCCCCCTCCCCCCCCGGACCCGAAGGAAACAGCAAATGACATTAATTTCCGTCTCAGTTCATTTGATGCCATTTGTTAACTGACACAGAAGTAAAAGGATGGTGCTTGGCTGTGAGAGTTTGGGGGAGGGGTGTGATCCGCGTGGGTGTGTGTACTGTCTTTTCTGGTAGTTTGTCTTCCACTTCCTGCCGGGGGGGGGGGGTGCGGGGGCAGAGATTCCCTTTCCCCACTGGGGGAGTGTGTGCTGCTCAGGCCTCATTAAAAGCTCATAAACCAGCCCTGGCGTCAAGTGGGGGAGCCGAGCGGAGCCCCCCCCCATGTCAGGCCTATACATTTGTGTGGGACAGGGATGTGGCGATGGGTAGGCAGGGGGCGGGCAGTGCCCACCCAAACAGATCATCTAACCCCCAAACACAGACAGACCAAATTTAACCAATCATTAGTGATTTAATACAACCGCCCCACCAAGGGGGCGCCTCGTCCGACCACTGGTACCTATGTAACACCCAAATGCCCACCCCAGAATGGCATCCTGGTATCACCAGTGGGGTGGCACAGGCAATCAGGATGCACACCACAAAAGGCAGATTTGCTTTATATTATGAACGATTAGGGACTTGATTCCCTTTGATTGGATATCCACGCCCCCTATCTGGCCACGCCCCCTATCTGGCCACGCCCCATATCTGGCCACGCCCCATATCTGGCCACGCCCCCTTATCTGGCACCCATAGCGTTTATGATGGAAGATGTTTGTCGTCTTGGACACTCGACGGAACCTACATCAGCAGTATTATCATTTGTTTTGCAGTGTTAGCCTGCGGTATAATTACCCAGCATCCTTTTGAGAAATCCTTCAATATCTGCGGCCATCAATACTTTGCATGTTGATTGCATATTATCAGCAACCTGCATCGGTGATTAAAAAAGTGTAAATGTGAGGTTATCTGACTTGACTTATGCTGCACCTTTTAGTGATCTCACGGGCACAAGAACATCTAGTAATAAAAGGGACTGTTTGCTCCGACCAGCCAAGCATAGCGTGGTGCTCGAAACCGCGTAATGAGAACATTTATAATAATTTGCCCCCACTTTGCGGCTGGCGCGACTGAGACTGGGAGGTAGCTGAGAAGATGCTGATGCCGTACCCCGAATCTATACGCCGTGATGAATTGCCGTCCTCGAGAATTCGCATCGCTGGAATCATTAGTGTCCTCGTTGACACTCGTTTGCATAACGGCCGTGTTTTCTGTCAGGAATTTCCCAGACGCAAACCCTCCAATTGGCTTTTAGACCCGCTGAAGCCTCTGCCCCCCCCTACCCAGGTACCGGACAGCGAACACGATGGGTATTGGGGTATTGATGGTGAAAATGTAGTGGGCCAAGTTGTCTTTGAAGAGGCTGTACCCATTACTGGTGGGTGGGAAGGCAGTGTCCTCAGATATGGGACCCGAGGGGAGCACGGCTATCATCTGAGAAGATCTGAAACAGTAGGCTGGACCAGAGAGAGCTGGAGATGTGCCCACTGGACCAATATCTCGAGGCTTCCTGGGCCTTCAAGATCCACGTCATCATCCCCCTCACATGTCACCATTCTCCCCTGATTGACGTCACCGGTGCTGGTCCATGTGACCAGGGGCTGGTGGAAATGTGCCATGGAGTCCCCCCCACACTCTTTTTCCCCCGGCGATATTTACCCAGCTTTTTACAGATGTCTGATTCACGGAGGACAGAGATTAATTTAGCATGATTCAGCTCCATGCTGAGACATCTGTTCAGGGGATGGAGGAAGACTCAGCCGCTTCCCTGTGCTCCACACGAACGCTGAAGGTGCTCCCTCAAGCCCTTCTCCACAAGCTGTCAGCGCGTTACTTCCCCCCCCCGGCCGGGGGGGCTCTATAGTGGACAGCTCCTGAGAGCTAAGTGAGCCTCGATCACGGAGGCGAGTAAATCACATGCATTTTCAAAGTGCAGTTTCAAAACCTGCTTTGTCTATTCATCGTGGCCCATACTTTCCCCGCCGTGTCTCCGAGCTCCCCCCCCACACCAAGCCGCGGAGATACGCAGTCTGTGTAGAATCGACGGCACTCTGGAAACTTCGCAGATGAACATTCTTGCTGGGAAGGGCCCAGTCTGACTGATAATTATGTCTAAATAGATCTTCGATAATTGCCGTCCATGAACGCGAGGTCAGTTATCGAAGATCTGTTGTGTATTTTTGCCATGCGTTTGTATGGGCGACACGGTTCATACTCTGCATGTGGAGTTGCTGCGTGGGTTTGCAGTTCCCTCCTACAATCCACAGCCAGGTGAAGAGGTCCCTCTTAATTGCCGACAGTGTGTGTGCGTTTGTGCCCCTGTGATGAGCCAGCGTCCCTTCCAGTACCTGGGGTGAGCGGCACACTAAGACATAATGTTAAATATTGAATAACCTTTTGTTCTTTCATTCGTTCATTTTCCATTCCCACTCGTCCCATGCATGTACAGAAAACAATGGGCGAAAGGCAGGGAATAACCCAGGATGGGGTGCCACCCTATCGCCCAATATCCATTTCCTTATTTTATATTCAAAAATACAGTAGTTCTGAGTCCGCTCTCCTGTCCTCATGCCCTTGCAGGTCTACATTCCTCTCACTGCTTCCTATTCAGCTGTCTGTGTCCCTCACCGCCTTTTGCCGGGAGGTGTGTCTAGTTGTCAGTGACGTTTCCTACCAGTGCCGCTGCTCTGCCCGCTTTCCCGTGCAGTGGACAGATGGTACGGATACGGCAGAGAGACGGCAAGGCCCACTCGTGGCGGGCAGCTACATGTCCTGAAGGCTCCCGTTTGCCCCAAAGGCCGTCCAAGGACGTCTACGTTTTGCGGAATGCAACATGCAGCTGTTAGGAAATAATTGATTTTCATATCTAATTAGCAGCACGCAAATCGCCAAGGGCGACTCCTTTTTCTGGCTCGTCCCTGTGACAGGTCATCTGACCAATCGTGCGCTGAGGACTTCATGCAGGGCCAATAGGCATTCGAGACCCAGGATCCCTTGCGGGTGGGACTTAATGTTTCCTATTCCTCCTTCTGCAAATAGAGTGATCTCGCTGGAGGCAGAGCGTGTGGCGACAGTGGGGGACACGAAGCCCCCAGATGCCCATAGAGCCGGCTGTACCCCCCCCCCTCCCTCGGACACCCACTCCCCCGTACGGACTCCTCAGGTGGCACACCGCCACCGGTTCTGGCAGGTGCCGGACTGGATTTATGCAAACGGCTGCACTGGGCAGACTTAGGCGGGCAGCCGATGAATACATTAAACGGATCGTTTGTTTTATTCCTACTTTATTGAGGCATACAGGTTGGACCGTCGGGGGCTTGTACCCTGATTTCATTAATAATGTAATGATGGCTTCAGCATGCCCCTCCCCAGATGAACGCTCAGTCTCCCACCCGCTGGCACGCTCTGCTCTCTCTCCCCCGAGTTAAAACATGGTGCTGGCAGGTGTCTGATTGGAAGTGGATTGCGATGGGGGGTGGGAGACGACGAGCTTATTTATACGCACGGAGAACTCACCCTGATTCGGCCACGCTCTCTCTTTAACTTGTGCAACTGCTTATTTCCATTTGCTTATTGTTGATCAGATATTTCCTAATGCATACTGTTTGTGTATATAAGATTAAGGCATACACTTGTAGGTAAAATCGCCACAAACACCCTGCAATCTCGCCGTGCTCAAATACTTTCAAAGCCGTAAATATGAACAGTCCCCTCTGATTCCCCCCCCCCCCCCCCCAGTCTAGATGGTCTGAAATGATTGCAATAAATTATTTTCATTAACTGCCTTACTGTTTTCTGCTATGAGCTATGTGCTCCATTTTTGACAATTCTGTTCATACTGTAAATGAGTTTTTTTTTCTTGACAAGGTTGAGGACTGACCAAAATAATCTGAGCAGCGGTGTGTCCGTTTCGGTGTGTGGAGGAATGCAGATGAAAGTTTCCTCATCCTGGGAGAGTTTATTTTGCAGAAGTGCTGCGTTAAAGTGAGATCGAGCTTCAGCTCGTGTGCTCATATTCAGTCCAGCCTCCTGTTTAGACTGTTAATCTGTTACCCAACCGAGCTGTTGCTTTCAGCCGGGTACCTTGAGAGGGAGAGAGTTCCCCAAGGTGAGATGGAGAGAGAGTTCCCCAAGGTGAGATGGAGAGAGTTCCCCAAGGTGAGATGGAGAGAGAGTTCCCCAAGGTGAGATGGAGAGAGAGTTCCCCAAGGTGAGATGGAGAGAGAGTTCCCCAAGGTGAGATGGAGAGAGAGTTCCCCAAGGTGAGATGGAGAGAGAGTTCCCCAAGGTGAGATGGAGAGAGAGTTCCCCAAGGTGAGATGGAGAGAGTTCCCCAAGGTGAGATGGGGAGAGAGTTCCCCAAGGAGAGATGGAGAGAGTTCCCCAAGGTGAGATGGGGAGAGAGCTCCCCAAGGTGAGATGGGGAGAGAGTTCGCCAAGGAGAGATGGCGAGAGAGCTCCCCAAGGTGAGATGGAGAGAGAGTTCCCCAAGGTGAGATGGGGAGAGAGCTCCCCAAGGTGAGATGGGGAGAGAGCTCCCCAAGGTGAGATGGGGAGAGAGTTCCCCAAGGTGAGATGGGGAGAGAGTTCCCCAAGGTGAGATGGAGAGAGAGTTCCCCAAGGTGAGATGGGGAGAGAGTTCCCCAAGGTGAGATGGAGAGAGAGCTCCCCAAGGTGAGATGGGGAGAGAGTTCCCCAAGGAGAGATGGCGAGAGTTCCCCAAGGAGAGATGGAGAGAGAGCTCCCCAAGGTGAGATGGAGAGAGAGTTCCCCAAGGTGAGATGGGGAGAGAGCTCCCCAAGGTGAGATGGGGAGAGAGTTCCCCAAGGTGAGATGGAGAGAGAGTTCCCCAAGGTGAGATGGGGAGAGAGCTCCCCAAGGTGAGATGGGGAGAGAGTTCCCCAAGGTGAGATGGAGAGAGAGTTCCCCAAGGTGAGATGGGGAGAGAGTTCCCCAAGGTGAGATGGAGAGAGTTCCCCAAGGTCCTGCTGCCACTTTGATCTTCGGCTGAAAAAGCTTACGGTGCCACAGTATAGGAGAGGCTTTAAGGTGATGGGTTTGACCCTCCATCCTTTGATTTGGAAGGTGTAGCTTTAGGGGGGGGGGCCCATGAGGGCCGGCAAGGAATCAGCTGATGGATGCTGCTACGTATCAACGACAGCAGTGACACTCTACCTCAGACATGCTGTGTGGGCGTGGCCTTCTTGGGGGGTTGGTGAATGTGGGGGGGCTTGGTGACGCCTGTAATTTTTGAGGGATGGAGAGCGAATGGGGGATTGCTCAATGTGGCCAGTAGGGGGGCGCCACAGGAGCTGGTGGAGGGTGAGATGTTGCTACAACCTTCCTGCCTTTTGCTGGGTGTCACATGAATTGGACTGTCGCCCCAACTGTGCCTCCCCGCCCGTCCTCATCGCGGTCCGGCCGTGGGGGGGGATGATTCAGCTAGGAGAAGATGATGCTGATGCAGAGGTGGAATTGAGGGCTGTGCAATTATTTTCTTTTGTGATGGGGACGACGTGTAATTGCCTTTCACGGCCAATTACATCTCCTCGTCCCCCCCACTTTACTCAGTTTCTGGCCACTTAAATATACTCCTGCTCTGTACTCGTCACTTAAGATGACAATTTTCTGGCAGCTCGAAAAGGGGTCGATGTCTGACCGCTGGCCCGTGTGTAATCAGGCTCTTGTGGCACCTCGGCTCGGAGAAAGACAGAGATGGGCCCGCGAAATTGATTGGGGGGTTCGACGACGCTGCCGGCAGAGAGGCAGACTATAATCTCTTGAACAGAATGAGTAATTTTTTAGTCTGTTTGCACATCATGTCAGATTTGCTTTCAGCCGTCCCGCTGCCGCAATGTTAAGGGGCTCCATCTTGCCATTATCTGCCGCCGAGTGGTAATTGAATAATCTGGTCACAGACAGTTTGAGTTCTGAAAAGACGGCCGTGTGACGGTTGTGTTTATCTCCATCTGATTTGCCGGTTGCCGTTCGGCACACCCTCGCAATTGGCTTCCTCGCTGGATACTGATGGTTGACACGTGATTATAGCCAATTGTGCGGGACAGAGTGTCCCCGTACAGTATCTCAGTGAAGACCAAAGGGATGCCGAACCCCATGGAGATGCCTGCTAGGACTGGGCTGAGAAAGGGGGGATCGCAGCGGGATTGATTAACGTTGACCTTTAGCTGATGATGACTCCGGTGACAGTGGTCAACCTTTGTTCTCGACAGCCGCGGTCCTTAGGAATGTGTTTTAATTAATACCCAGCCGAAAAAGCAGGTGTAATCAACAGGGGGCTGGGTTTGAGTGACACCTGAGGGCTTGGCTTTGCCACCTCTGTCAGTCATCACAAAAGGGGGTTATGACGGTGCTGCTTAATTTGTCCCACCAGCCGTTCTCCAAACTTTTGCAGATTTCCTCCAGATACTCCGATTTCCGCTGCAATCTGAAAACACGTTTAGGTGAATTTATGCCCCTAAATTGCCTATAAAGTTTGTGTGTGTGTGTGTGTGAGAGAGAGAGAGAGAGAGAGAGAGTGAGTGACTGGTATACTGTGTTTCCTGGCATAAACTCTCGACTCGCAATACTGTAATAGATAAGCAATTACAGAAACCTGATGGATGAATGAATTGTGTCCAAGAGACTTAAGTGAACATCCAGGACAGCAGCACAGAGCGAATCTGTCAGTTAAAGAGGAGGAACATTGCCTTAGAACTGGATATTCACCATGTCAGGTATCTATCAGAGGTGTGGGTCTGGAACCTCATCGTTGGGAACGTTTTCTTTTAAACAGACTGTCTCTCATAGCCGAAGTTCTCATTCCGGAATCCTGAAGGAAAATCCTGAGGTTTCCCGCGCACTTCCAGGATGTAGGTTTATGTAAAAGAATGCCTGTTTTTTTTTTTTATTATCTACCGAAAACCTCTCAGCCTTAACAGGCTTGTATGGAGATAATAATGGATATGAAAAGCCAATATCTGACTCCGCGTTCATTTCAGATGTGGGTGTTTTTCAGCACTTGGCTCAAGAAATCGATATATTTTTGCCAAATTAGTATTTCTGAAGCCTAGCTGTCTTACAGCCCTTTTCTGTAGTTTTTCTGCTGCCTGATCTGCAAACATGTTTTTTTAAATAATTATGTCCTTGTAATTGTTTCAGTATAATTCCATCTGCGGCGGTGGAATTAACGCGGAGGAACGAACAGGGCAGCAGATTGTTTCTACGGTTCCAGAGTGATCAAGTAACGTTGCTCACATCAGAGTTGCTGCTTATCACTTTGCTTTTAACTTCATCATCGGAAATGGCTCTAGCTGTTACACATGGCCGTTTCGAAACGGGGACTCTGAGCTTAATGATGGCTCCATTGTTGCAGTGTTGAGTGTTTATCACCCCGGTCGGCACTTAAAAATCCCTTCTCTGGTTCCTTCCATAAAAGCACAAGCGACAGTCCCAGGTGTTCTATTAAGCCGCCCGTGCAGGTTTAGCCCGAACACCTGTGAGGGACTGTTCAGTTTGAAAAGCTGAAACCCTGCTGAGATGAATGACTGCATGTATTCTGACCAAAACCCAAACGGGTCCATTCTGCATCCTTCTGTATGTTATCACCCACCTACTCACACCTTTGTATCTAAGCTGCTTCTTTAATGGTGGAGAAGAACAGGAGAAAAGACCTGCAGTCCTGCAGGATACAACTGGAGTATAATGTGTGGGCTTTGAACCCACAGCATCCCTGTACGTACTCCAGTACCATATTGTCTTCCTATGGCCCTTTCTGTCTCCCCGCAGCATTCTGTTAACATGTGAGGAAGCTGGGGATTATGGGAATTTTGAATGAATGAACAATATACAAGAATCCACATGGTGACATAAATTGGTTGTTTCGGGAGAACAGGAATGGGCCAATAATGCCTGTGTGTATCTGTCACTCGTGGGAGTTTTACTTATACTAAAATGTTCTGAGGGCAGAACGAAAAATAATTGGTTCAGAGAGATAACCAATCGGATTGTAGGGGAGGTGGGTCTAAGCAAATAGAGAAGGCTGAACAAAGACATCTGATTGGTTGGACTCGCCTCCTCTCTAATATGATTGGTTATTTCTCTGAACCAATAAGGACACTTGCTTCTGTCATATAAATCACTGTAATTGATTCATTGAGTCCAGGTGGAAATGCGGTAGTAATTTCAGGGTAGCTGACTTGTCCATAAATGTGTCCAGTTATTTGTACTGTCTTGCTTTGTCGACTCTTTACAATGGACCGCTCCACCGACGACACTCCTTTTGGTAATTCTACGCCTGTACAACTGGCAACATTAACTCTGAGTAAGTCTTAACGAAAACAGGGATAAGAAATGAGCACTTATGATGAAATGCGATCTGGTCATCGAAGCCCCCGATGGCATCTGTGTCCCCAGGCTCAGCGAAACAGCCCCCGGAGCAACACACTGCACATAACGCCTGTCCTATAGGCCTAAAGCTGCCTCCCCTTGTTTTCCGTATTTCCCAGTTAGCATTTCAGCCCCCCCCCCCCCATTTAACAGGTGCTGCTACGGTTATCCCAGTTACGGCAGCGTTCGATAAATGCAAATGTCGGCAGGTTAACGAGAAAAAAAATCAAAAAGTATAATTGCAGCATGTGTGGTAACGCTGTGCAGTGCAGAGGTCCGTGGAGTTGCAGGCCTGCCGAAGGTTTGAAAGAGTACAGGAGCTGCTTTCTGGATACAGACGTGTATGGATTTGTGGAGACCAACCGCCAGAGACACCTGCTGTCATATGTAGGAGGGTGCAGATGTTTTGTGGACATGCTGAGGTTGCTGACAAGCCCCCCTACCTATATAGGGGGCTGCGGTCACTTTATTTTTTGAGTTAAAAAAAATATGTTTTGAAATCCATTTAGCGATTTATCTCGTATTCCCGTATACATTTTGTACAAATTTTATACCCCCCCGGCCGCTCGGCTAATATCATGTTTGGTATTTCAGGCCTATTGCAGGCCTAACCTCCCCGTTCCTTCCCCCGGAAATCTGCGCGTCACATGATTCGTTCACCGTAATGTAGCGTCTGCCATCACACAACCTTGAAATCAGAAAGGATTTTTTGGGGGATAGCATGGGGTGTAGTGTGAAGGCTGTGTGTTTTCAGCCTACATCTTTATTTTGAGCATAAACATTCCGATTATTTGATATTCCACATACTTGTCGATCGTCCGTGTTGGTGTCAGCTGCAGTCCGGTCGCCATCCGGCTCATCGTGACGCATGTTTGCCTCGCTGAGATTAACGTGCTGTGATACTGTAGCTGTAGGTGTCGCGCTGACAGTCTGTTCTCACGGCGTACAGCAGCGGAAACGAGGCACACGAGCTGTGGCACTTTCGAAATTGCCTGATGACTAAAGTGCGAGTGTCTTCCTGAGTCTCGTCTCCCCACCGTTCACATGGGCTTGTCAGGAGTCGTTTGTGTGCCTCCTGCCAGCCCTTGCAGTAAAGCCTGAAGCCCAGCTTCTGTTAGCAGCGACTGGCCTTGATCTGTAGCCCTTCAGCTGCCATCAAAATTAAACTTGTTTACTCCACTTTCTCAAATCTACTTGTCAGTTAGACTTACTGGACATTTCTTATGAAACCGTAATAACGTTTCATTTTCTGTTTAATTCACTGCATATTTTCAGTGTTGTCAAGCCAGGGTTGACCATGCAGCTTAGGCTGTGACTCGTACCCTTGACGAAGTCACTAGCCGTGTCACAGTTTGATTCGGCTAACAAATATCCAGTTGGAACGAATCAGTTTGCATGATTATTTGAAGGTTAGAGTTTTGACATTATTCAGAGAAGAGTATTTTTTTTTAAACCCTGCAGGACATTTAAATTCCATCAATGCCAAATAGTCCCTCCATGTGTAAAAGTAAGAGGAATTTTTAAATGATGCTTTTTGGTATTTTTAAATCTATATTATTATGCCTGCAATTTTAGGTTGGACAACAGCGACAGCTCGAAGTCACTTTCCACTATACATAGAGCTTATGATTGTGGCTGGTGATGATAGATCCACCTTAAATTGCCAGCATAGTCAATAACCCACTCAAACGCAGGACTGAGTCACCTTGGCGAGACGGAGAGGTCTGGCGTGCGCCGAATCCACGCCCACGCCGCACTGTTTACGTTAATAGCCAGTTAGCGCTCGGTTACTGAATGCAAGTTTGATTTGCCACACAGACACCTGCATCATATTTGCAGAGGGTTATTTGTGCAAGGTATGCTTGATAGATCAGAGCTTTCGTTGGGAGTCAAGGAGTCACCACTCTGTGGATGGTGACCAGGCTGGCAAGTCAAGTTAAGTTAAGTTAAGCCAAGTCAAGAGGGGTTTTATTATCACACCAACCATATAGAGTAGACAACATGCAGTGACATGAAATTACATTCCCCGGACTGCGGTGCTACATATATAAATATAGATGAAGTCTAGCGTAACGTTTGGAATGGATTTGCAGGTTGTTTTGCTGGTCGTTTTCGTCGTTTCGACGTTTAGCAGAGTTCCTCTGGTACTCGCCTGTAAGGAGAAGCAGGTGCGAGACGTGTGGAGGTGGCAGATGCTCCCAGTTCCAGTGAAGAGCCGAGTGTCCGCCAGGCCTCGCAGGCATTCGTGCTCAGGCAGAATCAGCAGTCAGCACTGTTTGACATCGGCGCTCTTGATTGGTGAAAATCCCAGTTTGATTGGGAGAGGGAGGCAGGGGGCCGGTTGAACGGAGCACAGCATGTGTCTGGGACTTGAAAGCGTTCCACCATGAGAGCGAGCGGCCTGGGTAATGGCATGTCAGTCCCTAGGGAGCTGGTGTCAATGCAGAGCTTGTTGGGTTAATGCTGGCCGTAATCTCCTGGCAACGAGCGACTGGCGTCCGCGCCGGAAACGCGGTCCGGTAGCGGCTGCCTCGACTCAACGTTCCTCAAGGACGCAAAGATGCAAAGCCTTGCTCGGCCTTAATTTGCCAGACCACAAATCCTAGGCGTCACAGCCAGAAAGTGTGTTAAGAGGTTGATCGAATTACGCAAGTTTGTCAGATGAGACCCCCCCCCCACCCACCGCTTTTTATCCTGCTCAACATGCCGGGACAGGCCTTGCTTATCTCCCTAATTAATTCCCTCTTCTGAGATAATGACATTAGCAGGCAGCGACTCTGAGCCTAATGCAATCAGCTCCCGGCGATGACGACCCGTCCGGGGCTTCGCTGGAAGATCTCCGCAGACCTGGACAGGGGAACTTTTCTTTCGGGTCCTCGGAGCGTCTGATGCTTGGAGAGCTGGCTACGAAGGAGAAGGACCATGAGGGTTACATGAATCCTGAGCCGATTCGTGTGTTGAGCTGCTGGGTTCTTCTTCGACTTCTTCCACCCGTGTCTCTTATGAAAAATGCGTGGGATGGTGCTTTTGCAAATGAGCCCATTCTGAGGTGAACACAGCTGGGTCGGAGTCATACGCCTACTGTAAGACCAGGGTGGGACATTGACTTGACTTAACTTGACTGGACCGGGCCGGGCTGGACTTGACTTGACTTGACTGGACTGGACTGGACTTGACTGGACTGGACTGGACCGGACTGGACTGGACTTGAGGCTGAGGACAAACTTCCACTGATCACCTGTGATCAGTTGTTAGTGTTTTAAGGTCTTTGTTTCATCAGGAGGAAAGAATAATTGTCAGTAACGGTCCTGCTTTCGAGAGCTGCGAGAGATGTCAGGGAAAATGTCAGGCAATCATTTAACTTAATATTGATTCACACCATAAAAAGATTTTTTAAATGTTTTTTCTTTATTCGTCTGTATTCATCAGTCATTCTCATCCTTAACCTTTCAGAACTCGAAATTGGAAAATATAATGTAAATAACCAAACAATTTGTATTACTGCATAAACACTCTGCAGAGCTTTTGAGCGAGCACACAATCTAATTTTTGTTTTTTGTTTTACACAGTTTCTTCATAAATAATTTTTTTTTGGTCCCCATGAAAGTCTTTAGCGACGAGATATTAAAAAGTTACTTTATGAAGATCAGGAAGAAGACAAACCCAGTGATGGAAGCAGTTATTAGCTACCCGGAATCTCAAGGAGGTTTCTGAAAATGACATGGACGTCAGTAGTTTTTCCTGACGCACATTTTATTAGTTTCACAATGTTGTCAGGAAGAATAACGTGGGAAAATCCGGGAAAAAATTAGCGTTAAACTGACAGAGCTACTTTGAAGAGCTGTCTCGAGTCATGGCTTATCTGTTGAGTCACATTCCAAATTCTGAGGATCATTTTCTCCGGAGCAGTTTTGAGAGTTTCAGTCCCCCCCCCCCCACCCCCTGGTCTCTCTGTAGCGCTCCAAGCTCTTCCACGAAGCCCCAGTTCCCCTTAGTCCCAAAGCGGAACGGCACATCATTCTCGCCGCCCTTTCCGAGACGCGCGCCTCGCTGCCCCACAGCTGGCCTGCCGTTTGCGGGAGATGCATGTGTCGTCGCATTCTATGCGCGGTGCCCCCTGGGATTACAGAATTACACCGGGGGCCCCGTAACGGGAGCGCAGGCGTGTCTGACCGTCCCTCACCCTTTATCACACCCCAGCTGCTGAGGACGTCCTTCATGGAAAAATAACAAAAAAAACATCGCCCGCAGTGGGCTTTCGAGAGCAGCGTAGTGGAAATAGCGATGACACCTGCATTCTTCTTCTCCCCCTATTGCATGGGGGGGGGGAGGGGGGTGGGCACTGTGTCCATGCTACTGTGGACCCGTCTTTCACGAGATAGGGGTGGCTGGTCGGTGAGGGCCAGAGCGGAGAAGGTACCTGGTCGATTGGATGGACTGCTGGATTAAAACATGTCTGTGGACTTTGGGGGTCCCCCAAGATTTTGCCAATTGGGGGGGGGGGGGGGGTCCATGATATCTCTTGCCAAATTTGATACATTTTCCTGGCCCACATGCCCGGGAAAATGCCCGGTATGCCCGATAGCCATCCAGCCCGGCCCGGCCCGGCCGCTTGTTAGGGTTCCCCAGGGTCTGACCAAATCAAATTTCATGAGGAGGTCTGGGCAATTCATCTAGCTGAAAGACAAAGAACACAGTCGCTGGAGATCAGGACGGGATGGCATGTTGTCAGAATGGCAAAATGCCCCCCCCCCACACACACACACACACACACACACCCTCCCAAAACAGGTCGATCTGTGCACCCTATCATTTTAATCCCCGTTGCTCTCTACCCCGCCCTGTATCTGGGGAATGGTCTTCCTGTTAGGGATGTGATTGTAAGGGTGACACGCAGAGACAGAGGGGCGCAGTCCTCGTTACGGACAGCGAGGTGCTCTGGACAGTAATAGAGATGTAAGTGGGGGGGTGTGCAGGAGCTGGAGTGGCGGCAGGGAGCTTGTCAGCCAGCAGGGGGGGTGTCGCTGTTTTATAAGTACTGATTTATACTGTGGTGTAAATCCACTATCTGGCAACTGTTTAGTGTTTAGTTTTATGTGCAGATCAGATCCAGGCTGTTGGCACTGGTATGCATGCCTGTGTATGTGTGCATGTGCGTGTGTGAAACTGAATATAAAAACACACGCACATACATTCTATGTCTTTGTGGGGACTCTCATTCATTTCTATGGGCATAGCCCTAATCCCTTAACCATAGGTAACCAAAGAAAATGCAAAGATTTTGGTCTTTTTAGTTTTTTTGATTCCATTCAGAGATGTTTATAAAATTGAGGTTGTCCTTATGGGGACCGAAAAAATCTGGCCCCCACAATGTATTAATTAGAAACACACACACACACATTGATAGCGTCTCCAGCCAAGGCCGGGTGACAGAATGTGGCCGACAGAATGCATGACATGTGACTGCGGCCCTCAGGCTAACCTTAGCCCCTGTTGCTAACCGGAAGCGAAGGTCGGGTGGCAGGTGCAGCATGGGGCGGGCCATGGTAAAGACACGGCGCCCCCAGTGGTCAGTGCATTTACTCCCCACCCGGTTAGATCAGGGGGGCGGCCGTTGGCCTGGACTCCTGTCTCTGATCCCAGCTCCAGAGGCCCAGACACATTTTGCAGATGACGGGCCCTTCAAAGCGATCACCATCAGCAGACGTCGAGCTCTCTCTGCCGTACGCTCCTCTCCTTCTTCTCGGAAGCCGACAGAATGGTACAGACCACTTTTTGCTGCATTAACGCTCTTTCTTGTTTTTATCTTGTGGCCATTTTCTAAATAGAAACGACTGATGAGTGAAGCACCCTCCTCCTCCACCATCCTCAGCGATATTGTCTGAAAATCACGCTTTTTTCCCCTCATATTTGGTATTTTTCTGAAATATACGCAAATATATGTAGTACCGTCTGCTCTCAGACCCACACTTAAGCCGAGATGAGGTCCTCTAATTGGGGCAGGCCCTGGGACTGGGTTCCAAATTTAGTCCATACTGCAGTCCTCAGTGACCATTAATGCCCCTTATTGTTGGTCCTTCTCCGTGTGTCTGTGTGTGTATGTATTTGTGTGATATTCACAGCTTTTTTTTTTGTTGCTATTTTTACGACCGCCAGCAGGGGGCCCCGCATAACCCGCCGGGTGGATTATTATGTTTACGAGCGTGTTTCAGGTGCGAGTCATTTATCGCTTTAAGGGACGCCTCGCGTGAGGGGTATTTACAGGGCCACCGGGGGACTCATTTCACTGCCTGCCGGGGATCTCGTGCTCGTGCGTCGTCTTGGCCGATCCACTTGGTTTTCTGCAGATGTACAGGGTTTCCTAAACCCCTGGATGGTGTATCGCCACCCCTGACCTACAGTTACCATGGCAAGGTAAACAAAGTCACGGCTGCGTTGGTTAAGCTGTATGTATGAGCGCTGTAGATATGTTATTCAAATCTCTCAGGTCGGCTGCATTATTCGAAGAGCTGAGTAGCTGTTCTTGACTTATTTGGGTGGGAAGGTCAGATCAAGCTCTGGACCGGAGGAAGTGAGCCCCAGGACGACCAGGGATGCTGCACTTTGAGAATTATGGAGATCGACAAGGAGACCCATCGGTGACCAGCATGCTTTGATCATTGACTTCCTCATGGGGGGCTAGTGCTGCATGCTAATGCAGAAGTGCCTGTTCCATCCCTAAAAAGGGCACTCTGCCCCCCTCCCATGCCCCATTCTGCCCCCCTTCCGTGCCCCATTCTGCCCCCCTCCCCTGACCCATTCTGCCCTTTCCAGCACCGGGAAAGATGTGCTTAAATTCACTTCTCCGATTGGTCAGAGCTCAAACACTTTTATTTTGTGTGTGTGTGTGTGTGTGTGTGTGTGTCTGTGTGTTGCACCTAGTGTCTCTCTTCCTGCAAACATGGAGATTAGGAGGAAGCACAGATTTACTGGCCGTCACAGATGCTTATTTACCCCCCGCTTGTGGTTTTGCCTTTGGGGAGAGCCTCCCCCCGGCAGCTCGCTGGTTCCCCCGCCCCATAAATTGCCTGCCAGGCCCCCACACCTCTGTCGTGGTTGGCAGAGAACATCAAAAGTGTTTATCCGTGATGGGAAAAGTGCACAAGCTACAGCCACACGCCTCCGATTATCATAATATATAATGATTATATAATTCTTATATTACAGATAATTGCAATCGCGTGGCCCCCACAAAAGTAATGGTATGAATAATGCCAATAATGTTGTAATTATGGTAATTATGCTGATCCAGAGGCCGCGTGTCCTGTTTGCCGTCGCAATGAGGTGAAATGCCTTTGTGTGTCTTGCAAGAGGTTTGCATGTAACCGCGAGGGTCGCCCGCTGTGATTGGTGCAGGGGGCCCTTTGCCCCTCCCCCGCCACATCGTCTATGGCTCTGTAGCTGTGGGGATGTTTAGGTTGTCTGTTCCGTTCTCAAGGAGTGAGATGGTGGAATTTTTCACCCCTTGTCTATCGGAATGCAGGTGAAACTTGCAGTCGACCTTAGGTGTGAATTGGCGCGCGAAAGCTTGCAGTTGTTGGTCGGTTAGCCAAAGCGCCTTAAACTTGATTGGTCAGGATGACTGAGTGGGGAAATGCTACAGCAGGGCCCCTTCCTAGGATCCAGGCAATGACGTCATCTTTGGAGGAGGCGGAGCCTCTAGAGAAATGCCCGGCAACCTGGACCGTATTCCCAGCAGATGTGCGGCAGTAGGGTTATTTATGACCTGTTAGGCGTGGCCAAGGTGACCTTGGTCGTCCTGCTGTCTGCCGGCTGCCCACGTGTCCGTCGGCACTCGACTCGCCACTCGAGGTGGTTTAGGGGTTTCTGCTTTCAGATGACGGCATATGTGCGTATGTTTGGGTGTCTGCTTCAGCTGTCGGAACTGGGCTCTTCATAACTGGGAGGAAGAGGCCCCCTCCGTATGACCCGGGCGGGCCTGCTCTGATGTGAGGCCGAGGGACTGGTGATGTCCCAGACGTCGCTTTTGAACACAAGATCAAGGACCTGAAGACGTCAGGCAGCGCCCCCTATGGGTCTGGGGGGGCTTTGAAGCGTCGCGCTCAGCTTGTGCCATGAGAGGCGCCGGGATGAGGAGGGGTGGCCTTGACGACCCCATGAAGGGCTTCATTATCCTGTGCCAAGACAGAACAGCGTTCAGATCCATTTCAGCACCTTCTGGGGAATCTGACTAAGGCCTTACATATATGAATAGGGCTACAGTCACGTTTTCTAGTAAGTGTTTATGTTCATAAATAACTTTGGGCTTCCAAAACGAACCAGGGAAAATGGGTCTGCTGGAAGTGATTTGGATTTTGGTGTTTTATTTGCCGTTCAGGTTTCCTTGTAAATTATCTGCAGAAGATATATAAGAAAAATAGTATTTCTACTGGTTTTGTTGGTTGTCTGCTGGTTATCGCCCATTTAGCTGTGGAGCCTCAAGCGATCGGTAAGATTTGCCCAGAGAGCCCTGCTGGAAAGGAGGGATGGTTTATGTGGAGGCTGTCCAAAGACCTTCCTCTGCCACAGCGGTTACCAGAGTGATATATCCCTCATCCTCTTTCAGTACTTCACAGCCTCAGAAGTGTACACCCATCAGAATGCCGCTTCCTTAATCCCGTAAACTTCATATCGATCGCAGATATCAAAGCAACCTGCTGCACTTTTAAATCCACAGCCTGCCGAATTGGAAATCTGCACAGCGTGGGTCGAATATGAAGGAAGACGCTGTGTTAATGTGCTGTTTGCTTTACTCGTACGTGGCTTTGGACAAAAGCGTTCTGGAATAAATGTATTCTGGGTTATAGTCGCTGTGTGACGATGACATGTTTGTGGAAGGGATGGATTTCCGCATGGATCCCTTGAATCACCCCGCCGCGCTATTAAACGTCCCGTTAAACGTTGAGAGAGTGGCATGAATGCTGATTAAGGTAAAATGGTGGGTGTGCACATCAGGATCTGCCAGCTTACTTCCCTGCAGTTGAACTCCCTAGAAAAGCTGCAAGACACATCTGTATAAATGTGTATAATTGTTTGGATAAACACTGTTATCTGAGGAGCTAAATTGTGGAATAAACACAGCAAGCCTTCTTAGAGCTGTGTGCATAATGTCCAACCCTGCTGGGAGGTCAGGCAGTGGTGAGAGTAGCGGAGCGCAGTGGCACAGGTGTCCCAGGCAGTGGTGAGAGTAGCGGAGCGCAGTGGCACAGGTATCCCAGGCAGTGGTGAGAGTAGCGGAGCGCAGTGGCACAGGTGTCCCAGGCAGTGGTGAGAGTAGCGGAGCGCAGTGGCACAGGTATCCCAGGCAGTGGTGAGAGTAGCGGAGCGCAGTGGCACAGGTGTCCCAGGCAGTGGTGAGAGTAGCGGAGCGCAGTGGCACAGGTGTCCCAGGCAGTGGTGAGAGTAGCGGAGCGCAGTAGCACAGGTGTCCCAGGCAGTGGTGAGAGTAGCGGAGCGCAGTGGCACAGGTATCCCAGGCAGTGGTGAGAGTAGCGGAGCGCAGTGGCGCAGGTGTCCCAGGCAGTGGTGAGAGTAGCGGAGCGCAGTGGCACAGGTATCCCAGGCAGTGGTGAGAGTAGCGGAGCGCAGTGGCACAGGTATCCCAGGCAGTGGTGAGAGTAGCGGAGCGCAGTGGCACAGGTGTCCCATGCAGTGGTGAGAGTAGCGGAGCGCAGTGGCGCAGGTGTCCCAGGCAGTGGTGAGAGTAGCGGAGCGCAGTGGCACAGGTGTCCCAGGCAGTGGTGAGAGTAGCGGAGCGCAGTGGCGCAGGTGTCCCAGGCAGTGGTGAGAGTAGCGGAGCGCAGTGGCACAGGTATCCCAGGCAGTGGTGAGAGTAGCGGAGCGCAGTGGCGCAGGTGTCCCAGGCAGTGGTGAGAGTAGCAGAGCGATGGAGACGTGGTGGAAGCGGGGCACAGGGGAGGAGCAGTGAAGACATTGTGGAGGTGGGGGAGAGAGAGGGGGCAGCAGAGCTGGGTGGAGGAGGGGTAGATGGAAGGGACAGTAGTGGCGGGGTAATGGTGGGGCAGAGGAGCACGGTGGGACAAAGCGGCAGCTGAGGGTATTGCGTGCGGAGAGGGACACAGCCGAGATAATGAGGAACGTAAACATGAGCCGCCTGGCGATCAGCCGAGCCGAGCCAGACTGAGCTGAACCGAGCCGAGCCGAGCTGAACCGAGCCGAGCTGAACCGAGCCGAACCGAGCCGAGCTGAGCTGAACCGAGCCGAACCGAGCCAAGCCACACCGACCTGAACTGAGCCACACCGAGCTGAACCGAGCCACACCGAGCTGAACCGAGCCGAGCTGAGCGCTGATCTTTTCCTCCCTCTGCTGCTTTTAATTTGTTTCTTTTCTCCTCACGGGTCCCTGATGCAGCGTTTAAATTGCTTGGCACTGGCCTGCATAGTAGGTGCAGCGTCACTGGAAATGAGGTTTTTTAGCGAGAAGAAGCAGCATGCAGGGCGTGTTCTGTGAGAAGGAGCGTTTAGAAAGCTGGGCTCTGTGTCTGTGTGTGTGTGTGTGTGTGTGTGTGTGTGTGTCTGTCTGTCTGTGTGTGTGTGTGTCTGTCTGTGTGTGTGTGTGTGTGTCTGTCTCTGTGTGTGTGTGTGTCTGTGTGTGTCTGTCTGTGTGTCTGTCTGTCTGTCTCTGTGTGTGTGTGTCTGTCTGTGTGTCTGTCTGTCTGTCTCTGTGTGTGTGTGTCTGTCTGTCTCTGTGTGTCTGTCTGTCTCTGTGTGTGTGTGTCTGTCTGTGTTTGTGTGTGTGTGTGTGTCTTTGTGTGTGTCTGTCTTTGTGTGTGTGTGTGTGTGTCTGTCTGTGTGTGTGTGTGTCTTTGTGTGTGTCTGTCTTTGTGTGTGTGTGTGTGTCTGTCTGTGTGTGTGTGTTTGTGTGTGTGTGTCTGTCTGTCTGTGTATCTGTTCACAATCACAAACGGTTATTCACAATCATGCCCTGTCAAGCATCCAGATCAGGGATGGCCAGTCTTTTCCAGAAAAATCTCTTGTGTATGCAGATTTTTTCTGCAACTCCCTAATTAGATTACTAATTAGAGGACTGATTGGCTGAAGGGTTTGAACCTGGGTTTGAACAGCTGACCTAAAGCTTATCCCACAAACCTGCGAACACACCGGCCCTTTGCAGATGCACAAGTTTGTCCACCCTTGATCCAGATCAACATGCCTTAGTGACTGGGGTCTCCCCCTCTGAGAAGGACCTGCTGCTACTGTAACAGTGTCTCCAGCACCGACGCCCCCTACTGGCCGGGCTGTTAGCATTTCTCTGGAAGTAAAGGTGGATTAATGACATAATGGAGAGGGATCACGCCGCATCATTAATTACCTGAGTGGTATCTGCTCTGTACTTTATTGGGAAGTCATGGTGCCCGAAGCGGGGGGGGTTGGGGGAGCGAGGCAGTAGGCAGATGATGGCCATCAAGCAGCAGTGGGGGGCATTTGGAATTCCGGGCCTTTCCTTTCCATTCATGAGGTTATTCCGAAAGCAAGCATCAGAACCATTTGGGAACCATCAGAAAGGCACCGTGGACATTCTGTAACCTTTTAGAAAACCAGTTAGCGGTGGACCGGCGCCCTCTTGTGGCAGACTGCAGAACTGAGCACATCTGCCAAGATGCCGTTTCTCTTTGTCCTTTTCGTTTTTTCGCAAGTCTCTATCCAGGGCAATCGCCTGAGAGGCCCCATTGACACAGTTCATGCTCAGAGAGAGGGGGTGATTGAGCGCCACCTATGGGTAGGCCTGCACTGGCCCCATTTTTGTGAATCAGGTGGAACTCAGGTCCCTGTTTCACACGTCTCCTGTCGCCCCTTCAGGGATGAAGCGCAGCTTCAGCCCAGCCGGCGAACTCCGGGGCGGCCCGTCGCCGGAGAGCGAGCCCTGCGGCACGGCGTCTGACGGCCAGCAGGGGGCGCCGGAGCACAGGCCCAAGCGGGAGAGGAAGCACAAGACATATACGCTGTGTGAGGTTTGCAACATCCAGCTGAACTCCCCAGCGCAGGCGCAGATACACTACAACGGCAAGTCGCACCAGAAGAGGCTCAAGCAGCTGGCCAGCGGCAAGCCCCTCGGCATCGTGGGTAAGGCCCCACCCCCTTGCCCAAGGCAACATGGCTGCAGTGTGACAGTGTCACATGTTGAGATCAATTTAGCAGCCAAAAATGGGTATTTTCCTTATGAACCTTTCTGAAATGCAAGCAGACGGATTTAGATGACTAAAGAGCAGAGGTGGAAAGTTCAGGTCCAGAAAGTACAAATCCAGACCAAGATTTTGTTTCAACCAGCTAATTGAGTATAACGAGTCAGTCACAGAGTACTCAACTGTTTGGTTGGAACAAAATCTTGGTCTGGATTTATACTTTCTGGACCTGAACTATCCACCTCTCACAGAGAATAGCCAGCATCCGCAGAGTCTCCTGCGGTCCGCCGCTGTGCTTCTGATCAGGCAGGGCTCTGCTCTGGACTCGCTCCCTTGATGAGCAGCTGCTGACTGGTCCCGGGTGCAGCCCAGTATGTTGCACTCAGCAGCACCATCCGGAGTGTCACCCTCTTCTGGTTTTTTTTGTACCGCGCTTGGCTGTCAAAAGCCAGCCATTCATCTGTAATCGTCCTGCATACTCACCGGTCTGTTTTGGCAGAAGAGGGCAGTAATTCTCTTTGAAGGGGGTTTGGACCAGAACAAAGTGATGGAGGCCCAGATTTCGGGTGGATGGTCTGTGTTTACAAAGGCCCAAGTTGCAATCTGTAGATCACATGGCTGCGTCAGCCACTTGGCTTTCCAGATGGGGGCGGAGTGGGGTCTCCAGGGGGTAGGGGGTAGACCCCTGACAGCGTTCCACCCCTCTCATGTGCTCACCCTCGAGTGTTATTTAAAGGCACATCCCCCCTGCAGAGTTTGACCCATTTTCAAATGGGGCTGGGGGGCACAAACATGCATTTCAAAAGAATCTTATGTAAAGTGGTACATTTGAAATGAAGGAATACTTGATGGCTAACATAACGTTTATAAAAACACATACACGTATACACACCTGCCTCAGAATGAACAAAGATCAGCTTCTCAAAGCACTGTGTCTTATGGGAAGATGAATGAGGGACATGATTGGCTGATTGACTAACCAATCAGGTGGGGCATTATTGTCATCATTCGGCTTAGGCATTCTGTGGGTAGCTAATATGGCCGAGGAGCTGAGGTTTTGGGCATTTCTCACATGGAGATGAAGTCCGCGGGTGTAAGAGGGTCTACGCAGCTGCTGATGGTACCGCTGCAGTGGGTCAGACGCCGGGTCCTGGAACCGCTGGGGGGGTGGACGAGAGCCCCATGTGGAGCTGGGCCCTTCGATCGCTGCCAGCCAGCCCTGCGGGACACAGGCCTCATGAAACATGGCCCACATGTGGGCTGACAGGATGGAGTCCGACGAAAGAGGGAACAGCGAGCTGATCCCCGAGAGGTGAACCTCTGGCTCACGAAGAAAGGAGAGCAGATTCCTTCTCTGTGCTCATCTTAAACAGGGGACCGGTCCCAGATTGTTGCATGATCTGCTCTCTCTCTCTCTCTCTCTCTCTCTCATTCTCCTCCTCTTTTCTCTTCCTTCACCTCTCTCACTTCGTTCACGAGGCTCATTAGCATAAAAATCAGGTCTCTAGCAAGGGCAGCCGGGGCTCCTGGACCGGGGGGGGCTTTGTAGGACTAATGGCAGGTTTCCTGCCCTGCGATGAGCCGCTAATCAGCATCCTTTCTTTTAGTCAGTTCTCGGGCTCTGAAATCGCACGGGCATCTGAAAAGCAGGGCGCTGTGCCGCCTTATCTCCCCCAAGCCAGCAGGGGGAGCGTCCTGACAGCACCACGCAGGAATTTGGCCGCCGCCCCAGACAGGGGGCGGGAGGCACTGAGCCAGACAGGAGTCCCTGGCTCCTTCCTCACCATCTGCCGGCTCTGTCACAGTCTCCCCGCTGTCAGTGATCAAGTGTGTCCATGTCTGGAAGGAGGGGGGGCCGGCGTGTGTCCGTTTCCGAAAGGGAAAATTAGCCAGGTAGTGTGTGTGTGGGGGGGGGTTGTATGAGCTGGGGAGTATACAGGGGCAGGGATAAAAGCTGATTGGTCCCCTAGAACACCCCTGACCTATCACTCGCTGATTCAAAGCATCTCATTGGCTAATAAGGGTGGCCCCTCTGTAGGACTTATGCCCCCACCCCCCCATCTAAAAAAAATCCTTGAATCGCCCCAACGTGTGAGACGGGTGGAGCCACTGCCATGTCATGTTGTGTGTAAGCATGTATGTATGTTTGCGTGTGTAGGAAAAGCATGTATGGATTCGGGTTTGAGACAGGAAGTAGAATGTTTCGCTTTGCTTGTTCATTTCCTCCTCTCTGGAACTGGGGGGGGGTGCTTTTATGCTGTTTTGGTCCCTGTTTTTCAGTCGGATCGCACACGAAGGGCATCCGCCTTTCAAGAACGCGAGTGTTAGCTGCCACTGTGCCGGCCTTTCCCTGCCGCTGCATGTCACCCACGCAAGCTGCCTCGGAGTAAACAGTGGCTTGCTAACCCGCTTGGGGGATGTTGTCACCTGCGAGGGGGGGGTGGGGGGAGGTTGAGACACGGACCGACCAACCCTGGGCAAGGAGAATTAGTTGGCCTCAAATAACAGTGATAAAACTGTCTCATTTTATTTCACTGGAAAGTACCGACACCCCCCCCCCCCACCCCCTGAGTTTAGGAAAGACTGCAGGGAGGGGGATACAGACAGGGCAGAGGATTGTGTGTCCTCTTCTGGAGATTGGAGTAGACAGCAGGAGCACAAGCTGCTGCATGTGAATGAACATTATAAGGAGAACGAACATCATTCTTCTATAAGAGGGAGGCAGGCTGGAGATGCGGCTCTGGGTGAGAGGCAGAGGTCTTGATGGGAGTCGGGGCTCTAGTGAGAGGCGGAGCTCTGGATGGGAGGCGGGGCTCTAGTGAGAGGTGGAGCTCTGGATGGGAGGCGGGGCTCTAGTGAGAGGTGGGGCTCTAGGTGAGAGGCGGCGCTCCGGATTGGAGGCGGGGCTCTAGTGAGAGGTGGGGCTCTAGGTGAGAGGCGGAGCTCCGGATTGGAGGCGGGGCTCTAGTGAGAGGTGGGGCTCTAGGTGAGAGGCGGAGCTCCGGATTGGAGGCGGGGCTCTAGTGAGAGGTGGGGCTGTAGGTGAGAGGCGGAGCTCTGGATGGGAGGCGGGGCTCTAGTGAGAGGTGGGGTTCTGGATGGGAAGCGGAGCTCGATGTGAGGGGTGGGGCTCTGTCTGAGATAAGCAGGGCTGTGTGTGTGTGTGTGTGTGTGTGTGTGTGTGTGTGTGTTTGCATGAGGGCCCAGTGCTCATTTCAGCCACAGTCAGTAACGAGCTGCTAAGTCCCCACAGCTGGCAGCTGAGGATTGCATGTGGGGGCGCGGGGGGAGGGGGAATGCTAGGTTAAACCTGTGCATTTTTATACTCCCTGCACCAGAGCTGTATTAAGGGCTGCGGCTTCCCGCATCGCTGTCTTTGCACATCTGCATTTTATCCGATTGCCACATCACCTCGGCCGCGGGTTGGGTCTCGACACATAGTAAAGGCGGGTATGCGGGGGTCCTGCTCACGGCCCGTCCGGTCAGCCCAACCTGGAGGCTATGCTTCAGCTTACCTGCCAGTGGGACTGGCTAGTAATGAGAATCATAGGGACACAAACACCGATTTGGAACAGCCACCATTGATAGCCATGAGCGTTATGAGAACTGAGAAGATCCTATATGTGGAGATGTGTCCATCCAGCCACACGTACCCTGTTCAGGATCGCCGGGGGTCAGGATCCCAGGCAGCACCCTGGACGCGATGCCAGAGTCACGTGAGGGAAGTATTTTTATGTGATGAAAAAAAAACAAACACTGACCTCCATTTTCATGGACTGTGCCCCATCCACAGCTGGTTAAGTGCCCCCCCCCCCGCCCCGCCCAAAGCTGTTTGAATGATTTCATGCTTAATCTCTAGGGAGACGTAAGCAAATGATTTGAAATAGATAAACCAAGTCCCTGACCTGCATTAGAATCAGTTTCAAAAGTAAACAGTGTCGGGCCTATTTACGCGTCCGACGCGGGTAAATCAGGAGTCTGCACGCATCTTCACCTTTCATTTATAAACACTGACGGCCGTTCATTTGGAAATTCAGATACTTAGATAAGGAGCGTGCAAGAAAATAACAGCGGATATACAGCCCCCTAACTTTCCTGTTCTAAAAGGAGACCCAGACACATACAGCAAAATAAATAACGCCGCAAGGTTACGGACATGTTTTCATTTTTTTTTTTTGGTTTCCATTACGAAATTGTCCGTTTAGGAGCAAAGAAAATGAGAGCTGTGGATTGGTAGTTTAGGTGTTTTGGCAGTGTCGGATTTTTGGGGGGTGGCGACAATAAAAGGTGTCAACCAAGGGGGAGGGGTAATCTTCTTGGGGGGGGGGCACTGCTGGTCATTTTTGGGGAGGTGGACCTTTGGTTTCAGCAGCTTGTAGATTTCTCCCGCTACTGTCTGACTACATGTATATCCCGTTAGCATGAAAGAGGCAGTGATGTCACTTCCTGCGGTCTTGGGCCGCCCCGTCGTCAATCGGGCAGCTCCCCGGGCACGAAGGTTCGCTGCTCCTCCTGAAAACGTAGTTAATTTCCTCTCCATCTGCATCGTTTTTTGGAGAAGCCCGGCCATTATGGGCCCTCGAGAGAGCCGGCGCTTGGCGTTTGGCGGACGGTGATTTCCCGGTGTGGATTGGAGGAGGAGAGGAAAGCGACGCTCGTTACCGCCATTTTCGCCGGATGTTTCCACAGAAGTTCACTTTGTCTGTCGAGGATTGCAGACCACTGACTAAATGTAAAATGTGACATTTTTGCCAAGACTGAAACTGTTTCCTTCTGCTATCATGACTGCATTTATGACTGACTTTTTATTACGTGCAGTACAAGCCAAACCCACTTTGCGTTAATCCTCTACGGGTGTAAAAATTCCTAGCTGTTTTTCCAGCTAATAGTGTAAAAGGCATCCTGAAAGTTACAGGTGCCTTTTCCGCAGGAGTGGAAAATCTAGCAGCTGTACAGCCTTCCAAGGATGGAGAAGCCGGAAATGCTCTGTTTATTGGGGGAACATTGAGGTAGAATTAAAATTGGGTGTTCGCTCAACGAGGAGCTCGAAATTTACCCCAGGACTCAAAATGAATGAAGAGAGATGTTTAATGCATCATCTATGCTCAGGATCTTGCCGTGCGCTGAGCGTAGATGATATACGTCCATAGAAGAATCAATATGTCACTTTCATCAGAAATGTCATTCGATTGTGGGAATCGTTTGTGTGTAATATCCATCCATACATCCGTCCGTCTGCCACAGCCATATACGCAGTATGGAGTCAGCAGCACGAAAGACAGTAAACACAGAACGGGATGTTTTGCAAATGCGTGGGTGGTTTTCTCTGTCTGGTGTTGGTGCCTAAGGCTGGTGCAGTGACGCAGTGGCCTCACACGCGTGTGGAGTTTGCATGTTCTCCCCGTGTCATCAGGGGGGGGTTTCCTTCAGGTACTCCGGTTTCCCCCCATATGGATGGATGGATGGATGGATGGGGTAGTGTCTGTTCTAGGCAGCATAGCAGACAAGGCATGGGTACACCCTGGATGGGATGCCAGTCCATTGCTTGAAATGCTAAAATAAAACAAAAAAAAGAAGGTTATGTACCAGAATGCATAATTCCTGCCTATCAGCATAATAAAATCTGACAGATAAAGGGCAGAGTTAGCAAGGGGCAGTTTGTTCCCTTATTTTGCTGGCAGGACAGAATAAATTAGCCAGCTACTTATCGCAGTCATAAATGTAGTTTCGGCGTAAACGCTCCACCTGCTCTTTCGCCCAGTGCTCTCCGACAGACAGTCTGGCTTGTACGCCCGTCTCTCAGAGTGTTAGTTATGCTTTCTGCCGTGACACACTAAAGCAAGCGGCGTCAGGTGACGGAGAGGAGAGTGTGGATAATGCACTGAGGGACAGCCGTTTAATATCATCTCCCTTTCCTCCATATGCTGAATCTGGGGTGATCTACCAATTGTGGCATGGCTTTTTGTTTTTCACCTGTTTAGCTGCTCTCATACCTCCCAGCCAGATGGGGGCGACCTTGAAGCGGGTGATATTGTAACCTGGGAAGTGCAATGCACCAAGCTTACTTGAAAACAGATGAAAAATCAGGTTATTGCTATTTTTTTTAACTCGGTTCTGGACAGTGCCGGCCCAATTGAAGTGCGATCACCATGCAGATTCGTACTTTTATCTAAGAAATCGACAATTCCAATTTATATGATCACCGCAGCCAAAGTGGGTTAGATCAGTTGGGGACAAAGAAATCCTCACAATATTAGTACAATTAAATGCTGCCACATTTCAGAAGCAATTTGAAAGGATCACATTGGGTGGAAAGGAAGTATATTAGAGGTCATGTGTCTTTGACTAAAGAAAGCGGTTGGGATTTTCTCACCAAAGTCCCCATTAGCCAGCGTCCAGGTCTGACCTTTGTTAAGACACTTCAGATCCGCTCGCTGGGCACAGCCAGGGTTGGCTTTGTTGTTTGAAACCTCAGGAGCTTGGTACGGGCTTGCATTGCCTCATCTGAAGCTGTAAAATTGAGGGGTGGGGGGAAGCTTATTGTGGTCTGATTGTTAGCCGTGTAATTACGTCTTGACTCCGTTATTCCGGTAAGTGTGGGAACCTGCACTTCTTGGTAAAAGTCGCTGGAGTTTGGCTTCCAGGCAGCAGGGGGCACCACGAGGGTGGCCGTCATACACACGGCTCACCAGTGCCGAGCAATGCCGCAGCGCCCCCTGGTGGACGTGCTGTGTTTACAGTGCGCTAGGCTGCTTTTGACCTGTCCTTTTTGCCTCTGTGGGGAGGGGCAAGGTTGCGGAAGGGGGAGCGCTGGGATTGCGGCAGGGGCTGTCCGAGGCAGCAGGGGTCCGGGGACGGGGTCGCAGCTAGAGGGCGACGTACACTTGGGTCCGCACTGTGCCTTGAGTTATGGTTATCGGCCAGGGACACGGGTGCGAGGCACAGGACTGTATCCACGGAGACGGGTACAAGGACAGGTACTCTGAGCGGGTAGATGGGCAGCAGTGTGAGGTCACTCATCTCGTTTTGGCCAGGCTGTAACGCTTAACGATCTGGAGCAGGAGTCTTCCCCCCCCCCCCCCCCGCGCCCCGCTTAATGAGCCGCATGGTAAGATGAAGCCGATTCTAACAGGACACATCACAGCTGGGGGAGATCTCAAAGATACACAAATTTTTACTGCACCACTCTTCAGATACGCTAAACCGCACTAGCGTGACAGACGGCAGAAGGTCCTGGAAGTCGTAACTTTGTTATTTGCATATTTGTTGCAGTGGCGGAGAGCAAGTGAGGTGGTCCTTGTGTGTTTTTTTTTCTTGCTGTAGGTAATTTAGGTTCCCACCTCCTGGGTTGTGGGTTCAAGTCCCACGTTGCCTTTGAGTGTGCGGAGTTTGCATGCTCTGCCTGTCGTCCAAAAAACAGGCGGCTGGGTGAATTGGTGTCTCCGAATTGTGAGTGTGCTGTGATGGGTTACAACCATGTCCTGGATTATTCCATGCTTTGCGGCTGTTTTTCGCTGGGATAGGTTCCAGACCCCTTTGACCGTGTATAGGACATGCTTTATAGAAGATGAGTGGATGGGATGGATGGCAGCCATATATAATGTTTGTGTGTGTGAGATTGTGCCTGACAATGTGACCTTGAGAACTGTTCTTCCTGAAATAGACTCCAGCCCCAACAGGACCTGCTATCGGAGGATAGATGGATGGAGTAACATGTAAACAAATTAAAAGCAGTAGAGTATTAATGGGCTGGTTTATGTGGAACTATCTGAAGGGTATATTGTCGGTTATGATCTGGCTGGCGGCCTGTCGCCGCCGATCGCTCGTGTTGGTGTTGTCAGTCATCATCTGCTCGTCTCGATAACGGATTACCGAGAGCCCCAGAATGACTGTCAAGTCGCACTCAGGACCCCGTATTAGGGAGTGTAATTACTGTATGACCGATCCTGTCGCTGCCATGCACCCTGTTCTGGGAGGGGAGATTAAGCAGACCGCCACGCCGGGGTCTTTGGGTATCCGTCGCACCAATTCACCTGCATTTTATTCAGTGTGGCGACCGGGATGGGGGCTTTTCGGACTCGCCTGCGCTTCTGAAACATCTTGGCCATACGAGTTCCAGTGCTTCAAGGTTTTATTTTCCCATTATGCAGCAGAGAAACTTTATTTAAACTAATTTCGCAGAGCGATTTAAAACAGTTACTGGCATCCAGGCCAGATTGTCCCCGACTTCGTGCCCAGTGCATTCTGGGATAGGCTTCAGCATTGCCATGGCACTTAAAAAAGCAGCTAAGGTATATAGATGGATGGATGGATGGAAGGAAGGAAGGAAGGAAGAATATCAAAAAGATATCAGCCCAGGTTCCATTCCCTCAGTCCACAGTGGGCTGTGTGTACCACAGTTTTTACATTTAGTAACTCTGCTTTAATAGCGGGCCACTCAGTGAATAGCACTGTCGCCTCACGCCTCCATGGTTGTAGGGTTAATTCCCACCCTGCTGTGTGTGGGGGGGTCTGCATGTTCTCCCTGTGTTCGGGCAGGTGCTCCAGTTACCTAAAATGTGCACTGATGTCTCTAAATCGCTCTCAGTGATCATGTGCACGTCCTGCTATGGACAGGCATGCTGACACAAGTGTTCTCTGCCTTGTGTCCTCTTGCATTCTGGGATAGGATCCAGGCTTCGCTGTCACCCCGTACTGGAGAAACAGTGACGGATAGTAAGAGCTCAGCGTCTGAACTACTAAAATTTAGTGACGTGTTAAAAAGCACATTTCGTTCTGTATTATTGCATCCCTCTGTTCCATAATTACATGCACCTCATCAAAATTCAACAACCAAGAAAATCAGGTTTTATGTCTGATTTGATGATAGGGAGACGGCAAGTCTGCATTTATCAGCTTTAAAAAAAAAACAGGCAATAACAGTCTTGCGGAGAGGTTCTGTGAACCGTGGAGTTCTTATCCAGAATCTGTGGAGCCCCATTCTTTGTCTTTCCTCGGCACCCACAAAGTCGTTTAAAAGGATTAATCACTCATTGTCTATGGGAGCCGACAGCCCCCGGTCGAATTCTCGAGAATTAAGCCGCATCTCCCAACGAAACCTAAGAGGAGAACTTGCTGAAGAGCTTCTCTTGACGTCCTTCAGAGTCGACATGTCAGCAAGCCATTCGCTGCCAAGGAATGCGTGAAAGATTGTCCCTCTGACTCATTTAAAGGGGAGTGACAAGGTTGGAAGGTAGTTTTTGAGGGAAAACCCTCCAGCACAGAGCATGACAAGGTCACGCCCGGGGCAAACGAAAGCCGTGCCCTTTGCTGGTACTGAATCGATCTCTGTCCAGCTTACCTGACATCAGTCTACTGGACTTTACGCAGCTGATTTTGACTGTGCTATCGTACAACGCAAAACACCCTGACTGCATATTTTATCAAAGAGTTATAACCAAAGCGAGATCTCCTGGGCTCTGTTTTATCTTGTGACAGAATATCTTAGTTCAGCTATGCTTGGTGTTGAAGAAAACACTATCACATACCTGCCTACCACACATACAGGTGAACAGTCAAGAAAAACTTTGAAGCCCTTTTTCACAGTATCAGCGTGGTTACTCTGCTTTGCCTTTGAAGGGCATTATGTATGTTTACAATTTAGTCTTTGTATTTCATTTGAATACATGTAACATGCATCCATATGCCAGCCCACACAGTATGGGGTGCAGGGCTGCAGTACACGTTGGCTGGGATACGGGGCACAGTGGCAATTTCATGATGCCAATTTATCTAAATGCACGTCTTTGGATTGAGGAAGGAAACCTGCACAAACGCAGGGAGAAACTCCTCGCTGTCTATGGCGGATTAGAGAGAACGCACTCTAAAGCTTCGATACGTCCCAAGACTTTGTGATATGCGGAACCACGTAAATGCCGGGGAGAAACGTAAATTGCGCGTGGATCTACGTGAAAAATCCCCAGGCCGCTTCTCCTGCTGAGAATGGCGGTGACGAGGGGAAATGAGCTCGCCATGCCACGGAGTTCGGTGTTTAGTTCTGAAGTCGCCTTTCTCAAATTTGGACCTAAGGCACCCACAGTCAATACTATTACCCGTTGCCACCCTAAGGGTTTGGCGAACCATTTGAGGCCTGATATCAGTTTATTAGACGCGGTAACAGATTTCAGCCACTAGGGGTGACTGTGAGACGGGGGGGAGGGGCGGTGAGGTCAGTGGTCAGGCCTCTCTACGCACCAGTAATTGATTCTTGATTGTAAAGGGCATAAAGTAGTTATTTTTCACAGAGGAGGGAGTGAGAGGGACCAGAACGCAGGCAGCGGCTCTCATGGAGTTGGTCTCGGTTCATCTTGCGTTTGAGCTGAATTGGTGTCTGGCCTGTTAGCTGTGCTCCTCCACCCTGTAGCATCCCGACGGTGGAAATGCAGTGACTCCAGACCCTCTGTCACATGACATCTGTTCGCCGTCCAATCGGATACTAAAGAGACGTCGGTGTTGCCACGCCTCCGAGTCTTTGAAATATTGGTCATTGATGTGAGTTGGTTTCATTAAGAAGTGCAGATACGGAGGAAATGACCGGTGACCCTTGAAATATAGATTTCTGGATTGAGTATGTTACGGTAACAATATACTTGATGGGGCACAAATAATATAGAATTGTACTGCTACTAATGTGTTAATTACCCACAAACTCTCATACTGATCACATGTAAATTCATCATTAATTACTTGTGTCGAATGTTTTATCTCAAGCAGTTACTGTATCGGTTAATTCTGTAAGCCTTTGTGAAGTACTGATCATGTTCATCATTAACGAATCATAATGCATTTTTTATCTCAAGTAGCAGCTGATGTGTACTTCAGTAGTAACTGAGTTATTACTAACTATTTGTGCCCCGTTCGGTAAAGTGTCACCGATGTTGCTGTCGTTTCACATTCACCTGGAGCTTTTACCCAGAGCAGGTTACAGTGTAGGCGAGGGTTACAATTCATGTGTTTTCCGTGGGATTTGAACCCATGACCTTCGCATCATTAGCGCAACACTCTACTTGTTGAGGTACGGGAGCGGGGGGGGGGGGGGGGGGTCTTTGCCCTTTTACCATTTTTAGTCTTCTGTCATCCTTGCAGAGAAGAGTCTGCGCGTTCTAGACGTTCCAGTCATACCAGAGCTCCATTAGGGGAACCTTTGTTTATGTTTAACATCATTTGCGGTCTTTAATGAACGGAATCAAATATCACGGAAATCTTTAAACAAACTAACTGCGCCCTCGTCGGCCATCACCAGACTCCATATTCACTGCATATCTCCCTGCCACCACTGGCAGTGTATCCTGTTTAGGCGTCATCAGAATATCAATTGCAGAAAAACAAAAACAATTATTCGAATGATAGGTCCGTAGCGTCCCAGACTGCCATCAGCCGCGGTTGATTCAGTCCTGCGATTATCCGGCGGGATCTATCAGAATTGCAGATTTACGGTCTTTGCAGAAGCAGCCGGGGGGGGGGGGGGGCGAGAGTTGCGCTGAAGATTGGGGGGGCTTGATGAGGGAAATGTTCTCCTCTCGGTGCTGACAGCAGAGAGGGGCTCAGCGTGGAACAAGAGGAGGATGAGAAATGGGATTAAGATAGAAGGAGGACTTTAGGACATTTTCCACGGGAAGAGCGAACAAGAGAATGTGAAAGAGAAGTAGCAAAGAGCATTTTAGAGGTAGAAGTAGAGGAAGTGAGGAAGAGGGAGACAGAAGGATGACGGGTGGGTTGAAAGGGGGGCAGAGACACGCGAGAGGGAGGGAGGAGACAGCTTTGAGCTGTTCTAGAAGTTTCTGGCATTTTTTGTGAGCAGGTTTGGCTCTGACCCAAAGGACTTATCAGTGCCCTGGAATGCAGCGGGTCACGCCAGGCACCGGGGGGGCTGGGGTGTGGAGCCAGGCCGTCCCTGGAGGATGGGATGGCAGGTGGCCAGCAGAGAGTCACCCACATCCTAATCATATCTTTGAATGTTGAATAAAAGGGCTCCTTCCAAGGCACTTGAAAAGCAATGGAGACGTATCTAAAGGAGCTTTTAATTTAACATTTGTGCCTTGTGTGTTTATTTATGAGTATCTCTATAACTTCAGTAAAGTTATAGCAAGGTTTAGTGAAGATTGCATGGTTGCCTAACAGCCATTAATTAATGGATTAAACCAGGACTGCTGCAGCCTTCCCACGTGTCACCCCCCCCCCCCCCCCCCCCGTCACCCATCCCTGTGGGGGGGGGGGGGGGGGGTCCTCCAGCTCTTGTGGTGCAGCAGGGGGCTTGTCTTTTATCCAGTGCCTGGAGACACAGCCCTGGGTGCTTTCAGAGAGCGTCTGACAAGCCATGATGCCACCCCACGTGGGGCGGTAGCCCCAGTGAAGCGCAGTGAAGCAAAGTGAAGCGCGACCTCCCCGGAACGGCACAGCTGGCTCCATGTAAGCGTCCTCCCCCTGCACCAGTGAGGTTTATGTCTCTGTTTACGTACTGGGGCCGGTTTGGTCCCGTGGTGGAAATCCCGCCGTTGCCTCGGGCCAACGTTCCCGAACGAACCATCAGCTCTCAGTGCCTCCCTGCCATACCCCCCCCCCACCACCGGTGAGCAAAGTCATTACTGACTCAGGAGTAATTACAGCTCTCAGGTGAGCCCCGGCCTCCCTAATTACTCAAGCCCTGCTATGGCTTATCCTGCCCCCCCCCCAGGATCGTGTGCCACAGCCCATTCCGTCTTCCCATTTCCTGTCCCTGGAGTTTATTCTAAGCAATCTGACGGGTTTATCCTCCCGCTTAAAAGACAAAAGCTGAGTAACGTTCTCCTCTATGACGTGGCAATACGCCTTTTGGGGGTGACGGGGGGGGTCACAGTAAATTAAATTTCTCTGTTCCCATAACCAGCAGGTAGTACTAGAGTCATAAGCCAGTTATTATTCTTCTTCTTATTCTTAAATGCTTGTGCTCAGTAAATTATGAGTTTCTTCTTCTAACTTCACAGGTGCCTCACATTTACGTTTTTTATGTCCAATGGCAGCTGTTTTATTACGCCGTTAGGCTGTTTGTCACATGATCTCATACGCAGTGGAAACTTGAGAATGCTCATGGTGCAACCGGGGGTCTGAGTGGTGTTTTGTCTTTTAATGAATGTTCCATCCATCCACCCATGTTCCGTACTGGTTATCCAGCTCAGAGTCACAGTGATCGTGGGACCTGTCCTGAGGAGCACAGGGCAGGAGGCGGGAGACACTGTGCATGGGGTGCCAGCCTATCACAGGGCACACACTCACACACACACACACACACTCACGCGCACACACACGCACACACACTCACACACACACACACTCACGCGCACACACACGCACACACACTCACACACACACACACTCACGCGCGCACACTCACACACTCACGCGCACACACACTCACACACACACACGCACACACACTCACACGCACACACACTCACGCACTCACACACACACTCACACGCACACACACACACTCACACACACTCACACACACACTCACGCACACACACACACTCACGCGCACACACACACTCACGCGCACACACACTCACACGCACACACACACGAAGGGCAGCTTGAAAATGCCTGATCACATGCCGGGAAACTCACACGACACGGGGAATGTGTACACTGCACACTGTACACTGTACACTGCATGTGCCCAGAGCGAGGCCTTGCGTCAGTTATTCTAAATGTTTTATCATTCTCCCTCTTGGCTTCTTTGTTTAGTATATGGAGGGGAGTGGGGGGTATGCCCCGCGCCCCCAGCACCCCAAGTACAGAGCGCCGTTGTTTTCATTACGGCCAGGTAGGAGGGTAGAGAGGCCCATTAAAAGAGAGTCAATCCTGATGAGCATTGATCGTGAGTGTCAACTTGAGGGCAACTGGGAGATTAGCATGACAGGGAACGCTGCCCTCTAGTGGTGGAGCAGATGCAGATTGTGTGGATACTCACCCTAACCCTAACCCCCCCCCGAATTCCAGCGGCGTCCTATAGAGGCATTTATCAGACAGAATGGGACCGCTGTAGTATTTTTCTCGTCATGTCTTTCTGCTTATCCTGCCCCCCAGGGTGGATAGTGCGGGCTTAACCACAGCCAGCACTGGGCGGTTATGGAAAACGGATGGATTATCTAAATCGATGCTGCGGACAGGAAACGGGAGCCCAACAAACACAATTTGGACTTACAGTCCTCTTCGTTCGTATGTCTGAAAGTTCGTAAGTGGGAAGTTCGTAAGTAGAGGATCGTCTGTAAGCTAAATTGGCTCAGTTTGATAGGCTTAAACCAAAGAAGTTATATAGTTACATTAAATTTCGAACTTGTTTTCTGTCCAGAAGACCCAGATAGAGTTACTGTATACTCAAAGCCCCGCCCCCCGAGCCAGGTGACAACGTGGTTAATATTCCTAACATGCCCCCCACCCTCCCCCAGTCTCACACCCCATTCTGTCAATCAGGGCCATAGTAGCCCCCCCCCACTACTCATGCCTGCTATACTGACATCAGCTAATCCCACGTTTTAATTAATCGTCAGTGCAGCTGTCACTGGGGACTTCGGCCACAGGGGGGCTATGCCCGCTTCCTGGACACGCAGCCGGACTGGTGCCCACCAGCCTCCGCGTTTCCCTCGTCTCGCCGCAAACGGATAACGAGGGGATCCCCAGCTCTGAGCGAGGAAGCCCTACAGTCTGAAAGGCGCACGGTACGGTGTGAGTTCAGCACCCCGGGAAACAGGCGGCATCGGGCGTTTTTCTGCAGACGGCAGACAGAGATGATCGAGCCCCACTAACAGCAGATGCCATTCACACACAGGAAGACATGCCTGTCTCTGCGGCTGACGCCAGGCTTGTTCCAGAACCTTCCATCGATTCACGATGCTGCATAGGACAAGCTACAGTGCAGATCCAGCCTTATCCAGGACCTCTTGACGCATGGTTGGGGGAGGGGGTGTCCACACGGGGACCCTCACCGAAGCCGTCCACCGACACGGGACTGATGGGGCATGAAATCATTCATCATCAACACCCAGGCTGCCGTTGGCCCCTGGCTGCGAGTAATTTGCTTCCAATTAGCTGGAGGCGTCCGTGCTAAAAACAGGTCTCTCCAAGTAGCGCAGTCCCAGGTGAGCCTATCTCATCACAGGATGAAACTTTCCCTCGTCAACAAGCCCCAGCTGATTTTCACCTCTGCTTCGAGACTCTGAGAAACCGTACAATCTCAATCTGCTAAACAGCGCTGATAGTCAAGCCCCCAATTCCCTGCTTTGCGCTGTTCCCAAACCCCCCCCCCCCCCCTCACCATTGAGGGCCTGCAGGTGCATCAGCGTACTATTTTCTGCCCGATCAAGTGAGTGACACCCTGAGCTCTTGTCTGCCTCACCATTAAAAGGTGACAGTGGGTGAGCTATAGATCGCTTGCCTCAAACACAAAAGTTCTTTCATTCATTTAAGGGGTCTTTCCGGAATTCATCATTGCCTAATAAGGTTGCAATTAGGAACTCCCGCTTCTGACAATTCCTACGTCTCCTGGAAAGCACCCCCACAAACCATTGCGGCCAAAAGTAATCTCTTTCACCACAGCCCCTCCTCTGCCTTGACACGGTCCCAACATGCCGGGAAGAGGCAGCAGGGAAAGAGTCGTTTTAACTCCTGACGACACCCTCGTGAGATGCAGAGCATCTGTGAGAAACTCACCGCTGCTCCAAGCTTCTCTCTGGTCGACTCTGACGCGCAAGCTGGCTGCGGCTGCGGCTGCGGCTGCGGCGTCGTGTCGGGGGAAGGCCAGCGTGAAATTAGAAGGGACATCCCGTGGTGACCGCCGAATCGCGTCTCGCTGTTCTTCTAGAATATTCATGGGAGCGACCTCATTTGCTCTCACGGAGATATAGATAAATACCAGCCTGCTTGCAAACATTTCATTTTCCGTTTCATGGGTCTGTAGTTTTCTGTGCCGCACTGACAGCGTGGGGCGGAGCCTGAATGGGACACCGACGCCACAATGGAAGTCTACTGTCACGCTCCCCCGCTAACAAACATTGTGGCACCTAGAAAACAGAACTTTGGGAGTGCGCCTGCGGTATATATTTTATTTGTGCCCTCGTGATACTTTAGGGGTCACAGAAAACTGGGGGGGATAGCGGCCAAAAACTATGGAATCACCATTTCACCAGTCAGCTTCAGAATGGGAGTCGGAGCATTGAAATTGACATTGAAAAAAATCCGGATGAACCATATAGTGTTTAGTACAGTATGTCATATGTCTGAGGATTGGCTGACATTTGCTATATATATGTGTGTGTGTGTGTTCTTCTGTATATGGATGGATTTGTGACATATGGAAGCATCCAGCCAAAGCGCCTCTTGAAAACAAGAGGGAGGTAAGCCACATTTTGTTAGCATTGACATATCAATGGAGCTCCCCCCCCCCCCCCCAATACAGGCAAAGATAGGCTCCTGAACGTCTGTCTAAGTCTCAATCAACACAATTCAGTCAGCACTCGATGATAAGAAGACCGGCGCGCGCTCAAAATCCCAACGTGACACACATTTCTGCGTCTGTCACGCGCTCCTGCCACTCGAGAAGATGTGATCTGGCAGATATTGGGGTCATCAAAAAAAAAATTAAGCATGATGGTGGCCCGTGTCCCCATCGGCGCCAAACGGTGCCTGACGGCACGAGGAAAACCAACCAGCACCCTTTCTGTCTTACACTCCCTCTTTCTCTCTCTCTCTCTCCCCTCTCTCTCTTTCTCTGCCCTTGCCTACCCTCCTCCAGGACACAAAGATCAGTAGAGCATTAAGCCTTTGATTGGGGTGCATGTGTATCATTCTTCTAGTTGAAACTACTGGGATTTGCGGAAATCCGTGATTGAAGATTTAAAAAATAGGAAAACAGACCGTGAAAATAGAACAGATAAGGAGAGAACAAAGACGATTTACTTGTTTCCGTTCTGTTTATTAGTTTTTTTTTCTCCTGGGGGATAAATATTATCGTATTGCGTTTTTTTTTTTTACGGGTTTTCTTTTTGGACACAACTGGGTCACCTTTTGCGAAGGGGAGAAGGCAGAGCTTGTGAGCGGTCTGGCTCCGTTCAGACCCACCATGCTGCTTGGTAAGTGCGCGGAACTTAACTTGGAAATGTATGAGGGCGCGTGCTGATGTGGCTGCGGGCGGCCCCGGGATCGCGCTGTCGCCTTAAGCGTACACCCGAGTGCCTCCTGCATGCGCTTACGTCCATATAGATTTCAGTCTGCCGGGACTCTGCTCTTTCCGTAACAAAATCATCTGAAGTATGTACAATAATCCGAAAGCCTTTCAGCGGTTTATAATAAGAGAAGTCGAGTGGGGTACTTGTTCTGTAAAACTATGAATACATTCCGGCTGTATGATTTTTATATAGAGTATATGATTGTCAGTACTACTACAGAAAATTCAGTCAAGTGCTTTTGGTTAACACTATTCGCATTTTGCATGAAGTTAAGGTATTGATGGTGCATGAGGATGACAGGAGTTTTGCTGCGCGGTCTCCGTATTCTCCCTGTATCGTCTTTCTTTATGCGCGCTGAGAGCATAACGATTTGCTTTTTTCTTCATATACGCGACCTGCCCCGTTTTTGATCATGCATGACTAGCTTACCTTCCCGTGCTTTCGTCGCTTTCCGCCGGCGGTTAAACACATCCAGTAACTGATGACTATTAATGCTGCCCGTTTATAAATACCGGCGTACGTAATTTACAATAAGAACGATGGTAGTGAATTACTGGATTATTTCTTGAACTCCGAAAAAAGTCTACAGAAGTTTAAAGCATACCTCCGAGTTAAGTAACACACCCGAATTAGTGTTTTCACCCCAAACTCATTTCAACATAGTATAATATTTAGATTTTTAGAAGAAGCAGAGCGTTTTCGTAAACGTTTCAATAATGCTACCATGGATGCCGAAACGAATAGAGGTTTATGCGAAACTGTTTTAACGCGTTAAATCGCAAAGACTCGATCATTTTGGCAAGGAATGGATTATTGCAGCCCGATGGATTGTTTATCCGAGAAATTCTTATATGAATAATATTTAATATAATATTTAATTAACATAATTGATTACATCAGTTACTTCAGCACAATTATGATTCTGGCAAAATAGTGAATCCCTAATATTATTCCACTTTCATGTAGTTATGACAAATAGACTTAATATTCATACATCATCTATCCATCAATTTTCCAGCTGTGTTGGGGGAGGGGCAGCATAGCGCACAAAGCAATTTTGAGATGCCAGTTAGCCTAATGTCATGTCTTTGCTGGTGGGAGGAAGCTGAAGCAATTTGGGGCAAAGACCCCCTGTTCATCTCTAGTTACGGCTTCAGCGTGTGGTCTGTCATTTGAACATTTTAAACATCTGGATTCACACTAATTTTACAGACAGCCCACCACAATGCTTCTGAAATCGGTGTTTGTTTAAAATAAAGGACATCAGTCTTTCGTGCGATGTTTGTTTAGACGTCATATTAAATGCTTTTGGTGCAGACCGCCTGTGAGTTTAGCTAACTAAAGCGAGCGCTCTTTCAATGCTACGCTTTGCATTGCGGCTTTTAGAACCGAGTCGAAATGTTGCCGTAGAATGTTTTATGAGATTCTCGTCAACGGTAGCTTTGAATGTCTAAACTCATTGTGATGGAATCTTGCTGACTTGCAGCGAGGATATGAAACAGTAAGGAACCTTTAGAGTGAAGAGTCCTGTCAGTCTTGTTTACTGCACATGATGAGCCCTAGAGCTGAGATGATCTGTGTTTAATTCTGCTGGGGGGTGGAGAGTGTTCCCCAAACGGCTTTGAGGTACACGCCGCTGACTAGTGTTGACATTCGCCTGACAGATGTGGCTTTTAAGGTGACTTTTCGCCATCTTGCTGGAGGCCTGTGTAAAGTGTATGAATTGAGCTTGAGGTGGACTGGTGATGGAGTAATGAGAGACAGAGGAGAACAGCTCTTGGGGACCGAATTACCAAATGTCTGCACTTTTTAAAGTTAATCAACAACTAAACGGGCGTCAGAATCAATCTTGACCTTTTCCATCTCTCTCTGCTTAATCTTCACCTGCCAAACTCCTTTTCAGTCAAGAAGGCTCAGACCAAAACAGATGTATGTTTAGAGAGGAATGTGAAAACACCTTTTTGCCCTCACTGGCTCAGTAATTCCCTGTTGATTGTCTTTTTATTTGTATTAGTCAAGCAGCAAAAGGGTATTTAGGTTTTAAGATGTGAACTGGAAGGGAAGGAATGAGTCAGCGTTTTCACTCAGGGTTATAACAAGGCACTAATTGAGGCACCGTTAAATTTTATATTTATTTATTTTAATGGAGTCTTTTATCAAAAATGTGTAGCCCTCTGGTTCCTCGGCAACAAGAACTCCCGGCTGAAGGCATTGCTGGAAGACACTGACTACTTTACAGATGAAACAGTTAAATGAAAGATGAAATCAGATACCAGCCACTGAATAGAAATTGCTACTGAAAGGTGGTAAAATCGCCCGATTTCTTTATAGTTTGCCGCTTTTCGTTTATGGGAGTCGGGGAGCCGGTTGCGTCAGCAGTCTCAATGTGTGCCAGTTCGTTCGCAGAATTATCCTCTGACCCCCTCAGAAGAAGTGCAGGTACTCGATATAATGCATATATTTTTGCGCCGTTGTTATGCATCTCGGGTAGGATTAGGAAATCCAAATGTGACTCGCTCACTTCACTTTTAATTGCCCTCATTTCCCCCGGATTGATTGTTTTATGAGTGTGTGCATGCAGGCTGTAGCCTCACACTGGCGGCGTGAGTGAAGACAGGCGTGATTGATGCGGCCCAGTTCATGAGGTTGCCTGTTCTGGCCGCGTTTGGTATGTACACCGCAGGTCGACCTCTGGGTTTTATTTGTCACGGAGATTTTATCTGTTTACTTGCCCCGGGTTTGAAAAGGAGGTCGGAGGTCGTTGCCTGTCAGCGCAGGGGTGTGCTGCTGAGATGGGGGCTGGGGGTCAGCTTGGGGCCGGCCTCTTGGCAGGCATCAACTCTCACGGCCAGGAAAGAGGGTCCCAGGGATGCGGTCGCCTGGTTACCGCGGTAGAATGCAGATCAAGACTCCGCCCCCCCCCCCAGCGGAGCGTGCAGCATGGATCAGAGCGAAAATCAGTACTGTGAAGGAGCAGCTAGCTGTGCTGTTCAGCCTGCTGAGGTGACAGCTGCAGAAAGGTGGGCTTTCGGCTGGTAGGGGGCGCCGCTGAGGATTGGCTGCACTGTGTAAGCACGTTTTTTTGTAAGGCTCAGTACTGAAATGTGTAGCACTTTTCACCCAAAAGGATATCAGTATAAAAGCTGGACCTGTTTGTGCCCCCAGGCTGTATCCTCAGGCCTTTGATGCCATGGTGACAGGGGGAACGTGACAACAAATGAAAGTTACCTGAGCGAACTGATATTGCTATGAACACAACCTGCCAGAGGGGGCACTGTTGATGTGCTTTCGAATCATTCACTACTAATGACTTATCAGTCAGGTAATCTATAGTGGGAGCACAACAGTAAGCCTTACCATAAAAGTGTCATCAGAATACAGTATAGCTTTTATTTTTATTTACTCCCGGCTATGTTAAATGCACATCCTGATCATCCCGTCTGTAAAATGCTGCCTTTAATAAAGGACCGTCCTCGCTGACAGGGCAAAGTGGGCGAGCTGTAAGGTCTGTAGAGCAGAATCTGGGGACGTCTTGGGCAGATGTGTTTTTGAAGATCTCATGACACCAATACTCAGTGGGTAGACCTGAATGCCCCCCCCACCCCCCGTGATGGGTTTGAATTACTTTTTTAAGTCATCATACAAAGAATATCATAGACAGACCCGTGAAAGTGGAAATCAATACTCTATTAACTTGACTCCCTCTCCAATTTTATTCCCGGCTTTGTCCTCTCTCCCCCTGCCTACGGTGGCTTGGTGACTCCCCCTGCCGCTGAGTCATGGACCTCAGCATTGTTACCAAAGGACCATGAAGTTCGTCACCTCTGTGAACGCGACGAGGATGGGGAAGCAAGGCGCGGTCAGGTCACGTTACGGGGACTTGGGGGGGTGGTGGCTGTGCAAATCACCTGTTTGCTGGCACACAGGGTCTGGCCCAGCAGTCAGCGCCGTGGCGGATTCGGACAGAAATTTTGATAAAAACACCATTTTTACCAGGAACATGGTATTTAAAAATGCAAAGTTTTGTTTTTCCTCTATAAGAACTGCTTGCACAAATGCAGATGGGTCTTGCCACGTTTGTCCGTTATATAGATAGGTTGATGATCCTTGTTCCCCCCACCTGGACGGACCTCTCTTGATTGGACGCTGTGCCCAGTGAGCGTGATGACATCATGGGCCCGCCCACACACACACCCCCCCAGCTAGGTCTTACCATTTGCCCCCTCCATGAGTGCGACATTTCTCCACTGGTTCCCTCCCTATTTTCATCAGAACATGAAAACCAGCATGCAGTGTCTTGAGCGGTGAGCGATTAACCAGGACTGGCGATGAGCTGCTTTTTGCAGTGCCCCACCTCCCGCACTGCTCGCTCACGCCAGCGTCCCGCGGCCCGCCGTGTCACCATTAGGAGCTGCCGCTGTGCCCGGCGTTCGAACATCTGCCAGAGTCGCAGGGATCCCTCAGCACCACGCCTGTGTGTCTGCGAGCGTGATGAAGATGTCGGACAGTGCGGGGCGCAGTGCCAAACCCGCTATTTGCAGACACTGCAGGAAAACCCTCTTCTTAAGCACTGGATCCTCCTCTATACCACTGTGGTCACACAGAAGAGCATTAAGTGTCCAACAGCTTGTATTCATAGATCTATAAATGGAGTATTCAGTCTTCTGGGACATGCTGAAAGTTTAGCAGGTGATTATTCCCCGTTAATGGTGAGATATCGAACTTGCTAGACGATCCCCAACTGTTCCTTACAGCCTTGCTTAAAGTTCTATCTCCATTTGACATTGAGATTTTGTTGAGGTCATGTTTTTAGTAATTTATAAACACATTCATAACAAATAATGCATTCATAAAGCATTATAAACATGGCTATAAATATTTACCAAAAGGCATAACATTATAGCCATGTTTATTATGCATTATTAATGCTTTATGAAGCTCTCATCTATAATGCACTGTAGATACCTTCATAATGCATTATAATGGTTGGTATAAGCATTAAGGTTGCTTTGTCCTGCATTATTAAGGTATCTATAGTGTATTATAGATGAGAACATGGCTACAGTGTGTTATGCCTTTAGATGAGTATTTAAAGCCATGTTTATCATGCTTTATGAATGCATTATAATGCATTATGAATGCGTTTATAAATTACTAATAATGTGGCCTTAAGTAAAGTGTTACCAGCTTTTCTTGCTCTGATCTAAATCATTTTCAAGGCCGGGGAGGGACTCTGCGCTTGGGGTGTTTCCCTCGTGCTGCAGTGAATCCAGTGTCACCCTCCCAGTTTTTAGCCCCAGCTGTTCCATTCCTCCAGTTTTGGCTGATTTGATGGGTGCGTCTTCGGTGAAAGCGACTCAGGAAAACCGCACCGCGATTCTGGTCATCGCTATGGTGATTTATTGTGCTCCACAAGGATCCTTGGTCTGGATACTCACAGCAGTAACTCAGGGGCAACATTCAAACGTGAAACTATTCTCTATCTCATAGATTCAAACCTACACGTGCAGTTGCATTCGTCAAACCTGTAAAGTGGATACATCAGTAGGAATGCCCTTAGCGCACAACCCTTAGGTCGAGATGTTTGCTTGCAATGGACGGTTGATAAGAGTTCTCAGGTTCTCACCCTTTTTTGCAGCGCTCCATGGGTGATGATGCTGTAGGTGACATCAGTCATTTCCAGGGGACACAGGGATGTCCCCACCGGGTGACTTCCTCCACAGCCTAGCCAATAACGATCCACTCTCGACCATGTCACACCATCCACATACCAGCACATCTCACAACAATGTCCTTCGGTGTTGCGATGCAGGTGTGAATTTGTGGTGGTCGCCCCTAATTATTGCTATTTTAATATCGGCGACCTTCAAACATGGCTTGGAGGAGAAGCGAGATAAGTGCGATTGCCCAGTGTTTGCATCCCCATGGCAACCGCCCCAATGGCCCTGTCTACCACCTCTTGTAAAGTTTCTAAAAATGTCTTCCTGTGTCTCTCTGTCTGACACCTGGGCCCTGCGGGACTGCCACCGCCCGTCCTTACAGCGGGACTGTTAATGAAGGCCGCCGTCGCATGATAGAGGACATCGTTGGCCTAACTGTGTAGAAATAGCGTGCGTGCTGGATGCCAAGATCTGGTGGAGTCAAAAATTCTTTGTCTCCCAGTGGGGAAAACAGCACCGTGCCAAAGCCCATTGAAACAGCTTGGCTGGATTCTGGACAGAGTATTAGCATTTCAGGCATCTACAGGCACTTCAAAATCAAAGTCCCCTGGAAGCCAGGAGTGTAGGGGCCATATTTTTATTGTCATTCCCTTTTTATTAAATACTTTAAATGTAGCTGTTCTGGCTTTTAACAGGCCATTGGCTGCCTCGTTATTCTCAAAGAGCAGGCGCTTGTGGGTGTTGTAGTGCCTGCGGAGTTTGTGCACCCCCCCCCCATGCAGATGTCAGCCAATCATGAGCTTTCTTATCCACTAGCTGCCAATCCCCCCCCTGCTTCCTTAACCGTAATAGTGAGTCTCATTTCATGGGCTTAACATTCTATGTTCTGTTACCATGCATTACATGGTACATACTGTTCCCCAACAGAGAACAAATTACCCATAATGTATTCTGTGTTACGGGAAAAAAAAATCTTTTGCACAAGAGAACGTCAAGAATAATGTACGTGAGCTGCCATGTTTATGCTTTTTGTTTCGGTTTCAGTGCTCGACCATATGATTTTGCTTATTTAATGTAGTACATTTACACAATAAACAAATTGACACGTGGAGCTTTTCGGTAGTTCTGCCGCAGAAAATCGTTCCGTAGGCAACTGAAAAACCTAAAAAGCTGAGTTGTTCTTATTAGGAAAATGGAAAATTGTTCACAGCCCCCTTAATGATGTACAGTTTGAAGGGCTGTCTGTAGTCCCGCAGATCAGCACTGTATTTTATTTTACAGGCCAATCCCAATTTGGGAAGGTCGTCGGTTTGAATCCCAGAGCCAGCAGACTGATTCTGCCCTTGGGCCCTTGAACAAGACCCTTAACCCCCAGTTCCAGTGACACTGCATGCTGGCTGACCCTGCACTGCATCCCCCACACCTTCTCTCAACTGCATATGTGTCTGTGTGTCTCATGGGGAGTAAGAGAGTTGGGTAATAATTTCAACACTGGGGTCAATAAAGTAACACTATTCTATTCTATTCTATATTGATGTTCTGACCCATGTTTTTCATGACATCGTGGATTCAAGGCTCAATAAGTACAGACATCTAACACGACATGGATACTGAACTCTTCAAGCTTTGCCTTCACTGCGTGTGCCGTGTCGACCGTGGCTGTGAGAGGCCGTCTCTCCGAGATGTCCACACATTCGGGTCCGAGCGGGTGGGTGTGATAGGGTGGGGGTGGGTAATGTGCTGGGCTGAGATATGTTTCAAAGGACGTCTCTCCGTGCTGCTCGAAACAAAACACTTGCTGAAATCAGCGTTTCCGCCGCCGGCCCAGACATTTCTCATTCTGAAATTTGCAGTGTCACAGTATTGTGAATTTATGAGGGTGGCAGTATGGTGACAAAAGTATACCTAATGAACCCCCCCCCCCCCCCCAAATTGTTCCAGTCATAATTAAAAAGGCACCATAACGGTGATAATCCTGTCTGTGTAGATGGAGCAGGTAGACAGATGGTCTGACCACTGGAATGAGGGAACAGATGTTGTGCAAATATCATCAATACTGTCAAATTTCTGTGTCTAGCTTTGCTTAAGTATGTCTGCTCTTCAGTGCCTGAGAAAATATCCTGCTGACATTGAACAGAAAAAAAAACTACAGCAGGTGAAAGAAAACAGACAGATGATATGCGGTCCAGACATTGTGATTTGTAGTTTTTTTAGCTGCATTAAAAATAAGTAGTTAATCACCTTTGGACAGACTTATAAATCTCCTGCTGATACTGGCGTGGTGCTTATGCCTCTCATACAGCTGGGTGGGTGGAGGTGGGGATGTGAGCCACTCTGCTGACACACCATTTAGCATTCTGTTGTAAAAACACTGAATCTCCCTGGCCAACGAGAGTCCTAGCCCAGTTCTAAATGCGTCCAAGTCTTGCGGTGCATTTACAATTACTGAACAATTGATTGCAGAACCAGAATTAAATTATGAAACTGCGGCGATTCCACAATGTGCGTGAGGGCTTCCAGAAACCCATCAGAAGTCCATTTGCTGAGAACGGCATTGTGTCCTTGGCATGTTGCTGATGCGCACTGGATGTTTGGCAAGAGTGGTTGCAGTCAACCAGGGTCACAAATGGCCTGAAGATTCATATGCCCACTGGAGCACATCTAGCGACCAGTATGTCAGTGTGGGTTCAATGGAATGGATGTGGAGCAAATTAATCGGTGGGGGGAGATTTGGAGGTGGTGCGTGACTTTGTAAGTAAGCATCTGTGAGTGGAAGGTTGTTGGTTCAAGTCCCGTAGCTAGAAAAGTATTGTTGCTGTTGGGGCCCCCTGAGCAAAGCGCTCCGCCCCAGTTATTCCTGGGACTGCCTGACCCTCCTCACTGATCTTCACCTGTATGTTGCATTCTTATCCACTAGCTGCAGGTACAACCATGAATTGTAATAAGTGCTGCCACCTTCAGGCCCATTGGTGTATTTACTTGATAAAAGAAGGTACATGCATCTGACTGATAGATCTGCTGGCAATGCAGGTAATGACACACAATCTATAGCTATCCCATAACAATACATCTAATTCTGCATCGCTCTCATCGTTCCTTTGATTCACGACTCTGCTAGTCAGCTTTCTTATTCACAGTCCAGATGTCAGTGGCGGGGGTCGAAAACAGCCGGCGTTAGCGTCAAACAGTCAGTCACGGGCTCCCGACAGGAGAACATGCGCGTAATGACCTGTCAGGCCTCCCTGAGATATTGGAGATGTCCTTCACCCAAAGCACTTTATCCCATCAACATCCTATTAACGGCTATCTAGTACCTCATCTTAAATCTGAGCCGCGATCCATCCTGCGTGTGCTTAGCACGATTTAACTGCTGAGGAGGCCGCGTACTGCGGTTCATATGTGTGTAGAATCGATAAAATGACAAGAAGAGCCAGCGTGATTTTTCTTTGCCATAGAATTTAAAAATAGGCCATCATTTGCCAGACCTTAGCGGCATTTAATTGACGACTGAAGGACCGCTTCCAGCAACGCTCGTCGGAGATGAAGTGGATGCTCGCGTGGCTAATGAAGCACCGAGACGTCACGTCCTCGGAACACGCCCGCCGCCGCATTCCGGAACACTTTAGAGCCTCAAATTCTGACAGCCATCTTTCCCCTGGGAAGGCGGGCCGCGGTGCCGGACCTCCACGTTAAGTGACGATTATGCGTAATGAGATGTTAATCTGCCAGAGGTGAGCGAGGGGATTGAAGTGACCTTCAGCTCAGTATGTCTCTCTGACTCCTGCTTCAAGGATTCGCAGTAAGAAGCTCACTGCATACAAGATCCTGTGCCACCTCATGTACAAAAAAGCAAAACGCTTTAGTGAGTTTTTTTGGAGTAGCCAATGAACGTGTCAGCTAGAGAGTCACGGAATGGGTTCAGAACGTGGACCCCTCAATATTTAATTTGGTTTCAGCCATTTCCCCCAAAAAATGTATTAAGTTTTGCCTTACCCAAATATCAAACTCTGGCCTACGCCTTTGGTGTCAGCAATCAAACGATGGAAGAAATTGTTGCCCTGCAAGCTGAGCACAAAGGCAGGGGGGGATTCCTTAGTGCCGCCAGGGGATTGGGTGGGATGAGATGGGATCCCTCTGAATTTTCTTGACATTCCCTCCGGCGGACTGCGTCTCAGCAAGGCCGTGCCCGCACGGAGCGGGAAATTACCGCCCGCGTCTTTTCAAATCCCATCTTTAAACGCTACGCGCGCTGATCATGGAAGCCCCGGAGAGATCTGAGTCATCCTTCATCAGTAGCTGCTATGCTTTTAGTATTCTTCAATCTCGACCTCTGCGCTTATGTATGCGCGTTTCTGCTTTTTCTGGGCCTCCAGTAAAGGTCAGGGAAAGGTCAATGAAAATGCTACTCATCCATCTGGCTGATCTGCTCACGCAGTCCCTCTAAAAGGGGCGTGTCTTTACTAGGGGCTGGCAACCAATCATTCCACCCTTCATGCCAGCCCCAGAGGTGTTGTAAAGGGGGGAAAGTTTAGGAAGATTCCAAGGGCCCCTAAATAATTTGGATCATAATTGGATTGGTCTGGGTTAGGGGCCCGATATGGTATGGCATCACGGGGCCCGAAATCTCTAGCGGCCCCTCTGACCAGTCCATCACCTCTGGGTCATTCTCAAGAACTCATTACTGTAACAGTAATTCTTTCATTTTTAACGTCATTGTCTAAAATGTCGATTTTGTCTCTGCGGTAGTTAATCAGTTGTAAAGAAGATCTTACGGTAATGCTTATGAGATTTTTGGCTACTTATACGGGGGGAAATGTTTTTAAAAGCACTAAATCAGAGCAATAATGTATTTTTAATATACCTTAGAAGTTAATGCTATATTAGTTACTCTATGAAAGAACAACCACTGTATTTCATTGTAGCATGTTTTTTTAATCTCAGGTTTGTGAGAATGACCCCGTTTAAGCAGGATAAGCGGTCAGTTTAAGCTGGTTGTAAATTATAACAAACTTGTCTCTTGTGTGGAGCCTGAGCTCACTGGATTTTTATGTGGTACCCTGTACTGGTTCACAGTAGATTTTTATTTTTTTTCAGAAAGATTGTAGTAAAATTTTATGGTCATCCGTTGACAGCATGAGTACCTGGGAACTTCCAGAACATTCCTTTCCGCAGTATTCCATGTACCTTGCCAGGGTGAAGATAGGCACTTTTTTTTAGTCTTTCAAGGCAGGAGGTTTACGATTCAGATGTACAGAAGAATGTCAGAAGCCGGGAGGACCAAGCTGGATTTGTTACCGTGGTAACCAGGTTGGAACAGGGACAGGAGCTGGAATGTGAAGGGTTTAATTACACGCCACTCCAAAAGAATTTCTTTTTTTGGTCCCTGTCAATTTCCTAATTATGAGCAGAGATGCAGAGAGCTGTGCTTGTTAAGGGGTCAATAGATGCCCCGCCCCCAGATCACAGAGCTATATATACAAGGTCACTGATGATGACACAGGCCCCTCCCTCCCCCCCCCCAAACGCTGCGTCATCCGACATTTCCATTCTCCGCTGCCATGGCCACTCGTTGCAGTGAGGGCTGCGATCAAACGCAGCTGAGCGCCTCTTTATCACGGCCCGTCCAGGTGGCGCCAGGTCGCGTAGAGGTCCGCTTGGGACGGCCAAGCAGGGCCTCTCTTACCCGACAAGCCCGGCTACTCGGGGAACTGTCGCATTTTATACCAACTCCTCTCTGCTGAGCACCTGCAAAGTTACCGATAAGATTCCTCCGGTGTTGTTGCGCGGCTCTGCCAAATTTCAGGCACAAATTGCAAGTCAGAGGCGCCGTCAGTGTGCTCCAGGCTTATTAGTAATCAGATGCCAGCTTTCGGGAACGGCTTTTGAGTCTCCTGCCTGCTCCTACGTTTAGTTCCCTCGACACGTTTAGTTCCCTCGACCTATCACAGGCCGTTTTCCTGCTTGTTTGCCCTTACGGGGTGGGGGGGCCAGTCCAAGGGGCAAGAAGAGAGGGGGTGTGTCAGAAACTCGGCAGCTAAGAATAACCACTTCAGAACCAGGCCGGATACCACATCCCGGTGCATGGGACTGGCGAGTTTTAATCGCGGTTGTGTGTGTATTGCTTGTGCCACAACTGGCTGAGAATCCCCACCTCTCACTATTATCTGTGCACACGGCATGGGGGGGGGGGGGGGGGGTGTGTGTAGGTGGGCTGATTGGATTGAGATTATCCCACAGTGTTCTCATCATAAGGTTGTGGCTTCATTTTCCAGTAGCTGAAATGCCAAGACAAACTGAAACACTACTGACCTTGTGTGTTGTATTGCTTGTTTGCTTTTAAAGGAGTTAATTTCATCTGTCACCTGGTCCCCATGCACGTGACAAATTGACAGTCTCGCCTTCATTCAGCCGCACGTGCTCTCAAGGTCAATAAATTAGCCTTGTAAATATTATATTCTGGCCGTAATGGGTTCCAGTAAAAGGCTACGATTCGGGTCGTGTGCTTCCGAGGACCCGGGGGGCTGTTCCGGAACGTCGAGCCGCGTGTCTCCATGGTACCGGCGACCCCAGGCTGATGCTAATTGGCGACAGAGCGGCCTCGCTTTCAGATCGTCCCCGGATGAGCTGCCAGGTTACGCGGCACGTCACGCCAGCAACGCCGTCACGGCGGGGAAAAAACAGCGGCGGCTGGGGGGGGGCGGTTTCTCGACGCTGCGCGCCGTCCTGTGGCTTGGGAACCGAGGGCCGTGATTAATTGTATTTTTGTCACCCCCCCTAATACCGTTCTCATCTCATTTAATTTGCAGCCATTCGAAAATGGCTTCCGCCTCCGGTTACGGTAAACATTTAAGTACTTTGCTTTCTGGTCGTAGCATAATTTTGTAAATTATGTATTAAATAGGTTCACGCGGGAAGCCTGCTGAGTATAGATGCTCTGCGCAAGATTGAAACATGAATAATTCAGGACAGGAGGGTTTTTAAATGCCAATTTGGTAACTGGGTCTTTACCTGCAGAGACCGTGAACAAAGCCTAGAACGCAGGAAACCTGCCACACATTGTAGGAAATAGGCCCTATAAGCAAAGGTGCCTATTTAAAGTGTTTTAAATGAAATGGTGCTTTTTCTGAGTCACTGACTCGAAATAAGTAGTTAACGTTATCTATGAATAACAAGCAAGTGGATGCCGCCGGGTCAGTGTCCATGGTGCCTTTAGCTAACTGAATTTTCATCGTAATGGCATCCCGTACAGGATGTTCCGACGTGCTTCCTGGGGACGACCCCACGCTCGCTGCAACTCTGTACCAGCTTCAGAAGATGGATGGGTAGATTGATCCTGGCCATCAGTGTCGACGGAAAGAATGTTTCTGAAGCCCCCGTCCACTCAGAGCAAAGAGCATCTGCACCGAGTATCAGGTGTAGTTCCAGCGCCCCCAAATGTTCAGAGGAAGCTAAATCGGGCGGCAGCCATGAAGGGTGCCCAGGTGCCGATGAGATGTTATGTTGTGTTCGTCACTCAGTGCCTTTGTTTGCTCACGGTGATAAATCCTTCCCATCTGAGTGCGGTTTGAATGCAGGTTTGGTCTCCTGACTGACAGTTCAGAGAGAAGGGTTGGAATGAAATGTTTTAGTTTGTGCCAGCCTGGTATTTTACGATACTCTCTACTCACACTGCAATGGGTAGTATTATTATGGTAGTAAGTCATTGACGTTTTTTCAATAGAAAATGGGCTAACTTAAAATATATATGTCATCCCACTCTTCCAGAAGACAGGATTTACATTGTGGAACAGCATAATTTAGGATGTAAGTCCAATATTGCCATACTGGTGTCAGAAGAACTTCATGGGAATGATGTTGAGAGTATGTGATGTGTCAGTCACGCAGGTTCGTCGTAATCCCTCATTCTGAGTTGCAAATCTCTGTCTTGATCTTTCTCAATTAGTTTTATTTTGGCATCATTTCAACAGACTGAACAATGTAGCCTGCAGGCAAGACAGCTAATAATTGGGCCGGTTCCTGTTACCTGTTCACATTTATTGTATTCAGAGGAGGTGATTCTCTCCCAGCGTGATTGTTTGACTTAAGAGGACAGCAGGTCGCTTGTCCTAATACCTGTTCAGTTATCATTTTTAACTCTTATCTTCTTGTTATAATGGCATTCCTTTCTTTTTGTTTCAAATTGAATTTAAACCCGAATGAAGTAGCGTTAAGTAGGGCTGGGCGATATGACTGAAAACTGTATCACGATATGAGTGTTTCATATCGGTCGATATCGATAATTATTGACATTTTTTATGACCCATTTAAAATAAAGACCAGGAGAAAAATATATTACATTTAAACATTTTTATTTTAAACATGTCAACAACCATGGAAAATAAAGTGTTTTTAAAATATGTGCAGTGTTTTGTAAACATAAATAAAACTGACGTAGACTGAGATACATCTGTAATATAAAAAAACAAACCTGATACAGTACAGTAACATTGTTTGAAATATAAAACCTGCAGAAATATGAAAAAGTAACTCTTCAAGTTATTCTTACTCTAATCATACTTGAAGTTGAACTATTCAAGTATATTTTCAGTCCAGGTTTTGTGCTAGGAAAAGACACACATGCAAACACTAACGAGGAAGACGCGATACGTAGGGAGCCGGAACCCGGAAGTGCGCCGTAAACACAGAGAGGAAAGAGAGAAGGGGAAACAAAGACACGGCAGATTCGAAACGGAACACGGGATACGCGAAAAACCGGACATTATGACACATACAAACCGAAAGGATACAGACCTATAACTTAATATTCAGGAGACGGGGGGCGAGCGGCGTTAGGGAAGGGCGAGGCGACCGTCACAGTGATTCACAAAAAACCGGCAGAACTTCCATAAAGCAGTTGTTTTGCTGTGCTACGACCATTTATGACAGCTGCGTTTCCGGTGTTCCGGGCAATTCAGTTTCCCTATGTTTCCCCTGTCGCGCGCTGATTTGTACACGGTTTCGCTGTTGTTTTCATGTCTTTTTATGAAGCTCTTGAGGTAAACAAGCCACATATTTTAAAACATCACATGTTTTTTGTTTTTACTGATAATAAATGAAAGTATTTAATGGATAGAGATATTTCTTGATGAAAACGGTATAGTAGCCTATTGCTTATAAGACTATATTATGCGTGACGAACTACTGTATTCGCATGTAATAATGTACCTGAGTGATTTTCAGACATCCCACATACATATTTGCCTAAATATTAGGAGAAACATTATTTCCTGACATCCAGGATATTTGGTGTTAAAACAGGTATACAGCAACTCTGGGCCTCGGTACTAATAAGAATACAGTATTCACATGTAATAATGTACTTGAGTGATTTTCAGATATTTCACATACCTCTTTGCTTTAATATTAGGGGAAACATTATTTCCCGATAGACAGGGGAAACATAGGGAAAACGAATTGCCCGGAACACCGGCACGGATCCAAACTAGCTTCGCAACGTCTGTTTTCTTCCGACGAAGAATAAAAAATATCGAACGTTTTATCGAACACATTTTTTATTGATATCGATCACGTGTCTATCGCGATACATATCGTAATCGTTTTATCGCCCAGCCCTAGCGTTAAGGAGGAATGTGTTTTTGTGGTTTGCTGCTAACACAGGAGTCCCTGGTACTTGTTGTTGTTGTTGTTGACTTTGAAGCTTTTATAGTCCACTAAACAGAACTAAAACTCCTGTAACAAAAACTACTATTCTACATTCATAATATTGTGGTCAAAATCTATTGTCGCACATTCCTGTCCACACAAATTTTTTAACTATTTTTCATTGTATTTATGTCCGTGTCTGTTTGTGGTGTTTAAATTGTCAAATTGTCAGTGTTTAAATGTCTTTCATATTCATATTTATATTCTGTTTTGTAACTGATTTCTCACACTGTGACCAGCGTTGTCATATATCTGAAAATGACAGGAGAGACACTTTGACTTTGACATGCACTTAGGGGATTGCAAGATGCCTCCCCACCCCTCACTTCCAGAACATTCTCTGCGATTATCGCATTGCCTGATGCTTGTGGAGGTGGCCATTTGAGACATGGAAATAATTCCCCTTAATCCTCTGATTCACCCATGTTATTGGTAGCTGTTTGTGTGACTATTTCCACCTTTTTACAGTTAAGCCGGCAAACCCATAGAATTGATTTAATCTCCAAAATTAATTTTACAGCGTAAAACCACTGGGGTAAATAACAGCAGTAATAAACCTCTGGTGTTTTTTTCTTTTTGTATTAATTAAAAATCTTATTTTATTAAAGGAAAGCCTATCAAGAAGCTCGGAATACAGACGCTGAATAGGAGTGAAATTCTCTAGGTTAAGAAATACCCTGAGTTTAAATGAAATGTTCTGGCTGTATGGCAGGAAAGTAGTGTTAAGCTATTGGCATTAGGGGAAAAAAAAGTTAATTATTCTTTGCGATCGCAGGAAACAAACAAGCTAGCAGCTGAATCTGAGGCGCTCTGAAATCTGCTTGGATTCTCAGCGCAAGTATACAGACCTCGCTAATCAGTCCCAGAAGAGTTATACATTGGGTCCACAAGCCATGACTGACAGCATTTAATGATTTAAAACAATGTCGTACCACTTAATGTGGAATCACACAGCTTACAGAGGATATGTTACCTTTCAGCAACTCGAGAGGCAGAAACACATATCGTGAGAGATGTTTTGAAGACACCGCTCTCCAAGAAAAACTGCGGAAACATCTGGTTTCAGCCGTAGTCTGGTGTTCATGACTGGATGAACTCTAGCTTAATCTGTCTGTGGAATCACATTTGTTTGATTGCCTTGAATTAGATTTACTAGTTGTGAAAAAGACTTATAATTTAAGTTATGCAATTGACAGGCTGCACATCATGTCTGGTCGCAGTGTAATTTAGTATTAAATTGGTATCTTATGACTATAGAACAAGTTTATAACAACAGCAAATGCCTGGATAAACGTGTTAAATATGCTGTAACGCACGAAATATCTGCTATATGTAAGAATGACATTTCATCATTTTAATGGGCTTTATGTTGTAATATATTCTCTGCAATCTAGAATGGGAGGGAAATTGTTTGAATTAATAGTCATTGGGTGCAACTTAAGAACATAAGAAATTTACAAACGAGAGGAGGCCATTCGGCCCATCGAGCTCGTTTGGGGAGAACTTAACTAATAGCTCAGAGTTGTTAAAATCTTCTCTAGCTCTGATTTAAAGGAACCCAGGGTTTTAGCTTCCGCTACACTAGCAGGAAGACTATTCCATACTCTAACTACACGCTGTGTAAAGAAGTGCTTCCTCAAATTCGTTTTAAAATGTTCTCTTGCTAATTTCCCCTTATGGCCACGAGTTCTAGTGTTTAAACTAATATTGAAATAGTCATTTGGCTGAACAGCATACAGACCTGTTAGAATCTTATATACCTGGATCATGTCCCCCCTTAATCTCCTTTGCTCGAGGCTAAACAGATTCAGCTCAGCTAACTTCTCCTCATAAGACATTCCTCTAACACCAGGAATCATTCTCGTAGCCCTACGTTGAACCTTTTCCAAGGCAGCAATGTAATTTTTAAGGTATGAAGACCAAACCTTCACACAATATTCTAGGTGGGGTCTTACCAAGCAGTTGTATAATCATACTGTAGCATCACCTCCCTTGACTCCACACACGCCACACACCTAGAGATCTAACCCAACATTCTATTTATTGCTTCCCCACACTGGTGAGAGTGGGACATGGAAGCATCAACATACACACCGAGATCTTTCTCGTAATCAGCTACCTTTATTTCAGTGGAACCCATAAAATATCTGTACTTTATAATTCTTCTCTCAGCATGGATTACCTTACATTTATCTGTGTTAAATTTCATCTGCCAAGTATCAGCCCAGTCGCTAACTAAATCCAGATCCCATTGTAGCCTCTCTGCTGCTAGATCAGTATCTGCTATACCTCCCACCTTGGTGTTGTCCTAAACTTTAACCAGTTTACTGTATGTATTGGTGTCAACATCATTAATGTAAATTAGGAACAACAGTGGTCCTAAAATTGAACCCTGCGGTACCCCACTATGAACGGAGGCCCACTGTGACATTGTGCCTCTAATAACTACTTGCTGCTTCCTGTCAGTTAACCAGTTTTCGATCCAATTTGTTTCCCAAACGCTTGTTTTATACATGTGTGGTTTGCTTTCCAAGATTATTAGTTTAGCAGTATGCCTGTAGGTTCTATATTCTGTGAAAATCTGGATCAAATATTTAGAATATACTTTATATTCTGCCATTATACATTTTAGAAAGAAATTTATTTAGGAGAAAAAATAAAAACACTACAGCACTTCCATGGCACAGTGGTCACAAATGTATATTGTAATAGGTTCTTAATCTCGTCATAAAATGCTAATATAATGGAATTCACATTTTCACTTTACAAAGAGGCCTGCATTGAATGAAGTAAGAAAAGGCTTATCGTTTGTTAATTGTGCTGCAAAAACTGCAATGTTTTATCACTGCTTTTACTTGCTTAAAAATGTCGTATTAAGCAGTAAAACGAATTTTCTCTGAGCCTCGGGAAAGTTTTGGGATTTTCGGTTTTCAAGCAGAGTGACAGAGTGTCAAGCGAAGGTGACAAATTGCCACTTGTGATGAGGAAGACAGTCATGGCAGTGCTGGGATTTTCCCGCCATTTTTAACTGCCTTAATTTTCGCTGTAAAATCTGTCCATAAATCACACCCTGGGTCAGATTTCAGTCTGTCAAGCACACACCCACGCACAATAAGGACAATTTTGATTTGCCACTTCAGCTCAGACACTTGTCCCTGATTGTCGCAAGGAAACCAGGACTCTTCGCACAATTTTATCCCGAACACGAAGAGAACAGACAGACCAGGCAGGCGGGGAGTTGAGGTCAGACTGGAGTCCACAGCTTGGGGAGACATAAAACAACATGTCTGTAAACTGACCCAAGTTTAGCTTCGTCTTTACCCAGAAAAATCCCCCAAAAAATATGGCAGAAAGTGACAATAATCAGGATTACTGATAGATTCTCAGGAAGAAAAGCAGGGTGACCAACTTTAGTCACCAGGCTGGCATGAGATTTTCAGCTTTGCAAACTACCCTAACGCTTTTGATGTAGCTAATTTTAACTTTATAATGGAATAATATAAATTTGCAGTAAGATTTCATGCGTGAGTCTTGAAGCGTGAGTGTCAGGCCAGATGCATGGAAATTGGTGGAGTTGGCAACGCTGTTCTCAGGAAGAAAAGTAATCGATTTACAAGCCTCTATATCTAATGTGCCATTTGCCTCACTTGTACGACACTTTGGACAAAAACGTCGGCGAAATAAAAGTTTATGTAAATGTCTGACTTGAACACATCCTTCTGTAGATGTTCGAGAGGTAAGCTGAAGATTTTTGCAGCTGTGGTGGTTTGGCACGTGGGCGATAGCGGAGGGCACCGTGTGCAGAAGTGAAGCGTTCCGCTTGAAGCATCCCCACAGTCGGGGTTTGTCTCCCGGCTCTGCTGGCCTCCGAAGCAGATGGGCTTCCACTCTTTCGGTTTTGCTTCCGTCCCTTACCTTGACATCACATATAGTAGATTCTTCGACAGGTATCTGCTACTTAGCTTTAGCTACTTAGCTTTAGCTAAACTGTTTGCTTCCCCTCCAAAGAGGCGTCAAAGGATTCTCACCCTGGGTTCATCTTCGCGTTCTTGTAAACAGGGTTTACTGCTTCACCGGTATGACATTAAGGGGGCAGAGTAACCGAAGAACACCATTGTTTTATAAAAAGCTTAATTTATGTGATGTTTATATGATGTGGAAGTTCATTTAATAGTCTGTGAGACTGTCCTGATAGTTTAAATACCAGCAGCTACTGCAGAGATAGCATTGATCTTCCTGATTACAGAATCCATCTTTTTGACAGAAATGTGATTGTTACTCTGCAAAGAAATGGCAAGGCCTTGTTCAGAAGACTTCTGCCTTTCCATGAATTATGGGTTATAAGACTATTGACTCGCGGCAGGGCTGCTTCTTAACACATCAGGTCGTTTTATTGGAAGATCTCATTTATGCGACTTTGTTGATGTGTTTTCTGGCAGGGTAATGACTCAGAGCGTCGCTAAATGTAACGCCGTGGGGAAAAGGAGCGTAAACAGGTGCTTAGAATTAACTCACGGTCTAAATGATGCAGCGAAGTTGCGGACAGAAAAATACAGGCAAACTCCCTACAATGCTACAAGTAGCCCTTTCTGTTTTCAAGGCCAAGTCAAAATGGTTCCTTGGGGTTAATATCCAGGCCCAAATTCTGTGCTGGGTTGCCATCTTTGATCTGCTGGTCAGAGTTAGATATTTCCTTGTAAATAGTCTGTAAGGTTTGCAGACTACTCCAATGCTTTTGATGTAGCTAATTTCAGGTTTATAATGGAACAATACAGATTTGCCGTAAGATTTCTTGTCTGAGCGTGAGAGTCTGAAAGCGTGAGTGTCACGCCTGATGAGTGAGAGCTGGCAGCCCCTGTATAAGTATGATTTTCTGAACAATATCACCTTAAGGACATGAGCCGTTTCTTTTGTGTTGCAAATCAGGTAATTAGATGTATAAAGGAAAAGCTAATGAGCACAAAGTATTGGTCAGAAAATCCATCCGTCCATCCATCCATCCATCTTCTCCAGTATAGAGTCAAGGGGAGCCTGAATCCTGACCCAGTCCATCAAGGACACAGAGCAGGGACACCCTGGACGGGATGCTAATATACATAAGTATTGCATTTTGAACTATAGATATTTCCCTTTATCTTAATGTACCGACTGATCTTACAGAAAAAAATAAGGTTGCGTGCATTCTGAGCTCATAATCATATTCGGTTCACCTTTGTATTCATTGTTATTCATACCCAATGTTTGAGATCGCTGTCCTGGAACGGCGTTTACCAGTCTTGGTAATTGGCTGCACGACCTTGGGGCGTGTCGGTGCGTACGGCACGTGGAGGCTGCCGCACGTTCATATTATGTTCAGGTCAGTGCATTCATGCCACCGGCGATATATTGATCCTGTGTAAACTCCTGCTTTAGTTCTTTTTTATTCATCGATTGCAAAATCTTTTATTTTTTTTTTATACACAATTAATTTTCGAAGCCCGCAGCAAAGTTATTTTGCCCTCTGAATCTCTCTGCGCTCTCAGCCGATGTCATGACAGAATCCCCTGCTCTGCCGGGTCAGCGTGTGCGACCGTTCATCTTGTACCATCTTGTGCCTCCCGACTTAGTGTCACCGAAGGATTAAAGATCGGAAGGTTTAACGCCATCGGCATATGGAGCAAATTCTTTCCTGCGTGTTATATTCCCGAGAGAAATCTGTCATGCCGCTGTTAAAGGCGAAAACATTTAATTCTGTAAGCAGTTGCTTTAAAAGAGGGCCTCCATTTGAAAGGAAGGATATGAGTCACCCATATAAAAATATACAGACCTGGTGGTATATATTTCCTACGATATATATATAGGTGGACATCATTAAACGGACTGATACTGTTTAAACGTAGCTGGTTGATCTGTTATCACCTGACCCACTACAATATTATTCTTTTCATATCTTTGTTCAGGGGTTCTCATTATGTATCTCATGGGCCACACAGAGGGAACATCCTGCCCCCCATGAGACTGTTCCGGAAGCCGTACCGAAGCTGTGCTCTCAGGGGAGCCTGGCATAAATGCCGGATGGCGCGGGGTCCGGTCCCGGCGCCGTTTCTGGGATATTCCACTTCAAAATGGCTCTGCACGGGGGGGGTCAGAGGTCAGCAGAAGCTGGGAGAGAGAGATCTTTATTTTTAAGGGTCAGAGCCGACATGGAAATGCCGGGAAGATTAATGAGATCTATTTCAGATTGCTTTAAGAGAGGACCTGGCATCTCCGATAGTTAGTTCCGTCAAAGGGGCAGATTAGATCCGCCACGGCACCTCGCCTTCCTTCTAGAGCGGCTCTCTCTGTGCCTGCTTCGCTTTTATTAGCTCAGAGGAAGCTCACGCCGGAGAAACTTGATAACATACATATTTGTTTTCTCGCACTAAATCCCATCGCTGACAACCCAGAAATCATATTGGTCTTTGCTCTCTCCGCCCCCCCCCCCCCCCCTTCGCATTATTGGTCCGCAGCAACCAGTGGGTGGGAAATTTTTTACCAGCTTAGAAGATTAAAGATTAAATGAGTTTTGCGGAGATCCAAAGAGCTTCGGCACGGACCCGCTTCCTGTGGATCGCTCGCTCCGACGGCTGCCGTCAGCTGAGGGGCATCAGAACGTTCCTCCTCAGAGCCGCTGTCAGAAGCAGTGATTCACTGCCACTCATTAGTATTTAATAATGCAGAAAAAATTTACCTGAATTACTAATGCTGCCCATTTTTCCTTTTAAGCAAAGTTTTCTTATTATCAGACCCATGGACTGTACAGGGTTGTGGAGCCACAGCAGCGCCACGAGGAACATCTTTCATGAGGGGGTGTGGCTTCCTGCAGCTTTTTCCGCATCACTTCCTGTTTAATGTCCCTTTCTCCCCTGCTTCGTCTGTCACGAAAGTGGTGTGTGATGACATCTCATTTGTCTTGAGTTTGGTGCGTAGGAAATCCGCCAAGGTTCCGTGGACTGGTTCTGCGGATCTGACGCTATCGCCGTTCTCCAGAGGAGCCTCTTTGGTATATTACCGTAAATAAGTAACAGGATTCCACCTGTTTGTCTTCTCGTGATTGTTTTTTTTTTATTCGTCTTGTCGTCTCTCTTTTTCATGCCTTCATCATTATGATCATCATAATAATCATGATGTTAATGAGAATATCAGTGACGAGAGCGATGGTGGTATTCTGAAGGCTGTTTTTACACCTGGCAGCCTTTTGGATGCCTACAGACAGCTCCGGCAGTTCAGGTCATTGAGCGCCGTATCAGGCAGGCACAAGCAAAAGTAATCGGGCAAGTGTATACAGTGGTGATGTGGGACGGGATGTGAGCGTGTGAACGTGAAGGGGTGGAGAGACCAGGCCTTCTTAGTGGTTAGCCTCTCTGTTGGCAGAACAGCTAGTGGTTCTGTCATCGACATCAGGGAGCCGTCTCCGCGGCATGTGTGTGTTCACGAAGCAACAGCTTTTCCCGCAGGAAGTGAGAACCGCCTGCCGGTTTACGTAATGGCGGCCCCTCCAGTGACTGCGGTGGCATCAGCCCCCAGCAGCAGCGTCGTGTCCCCTCTGTCTCTGCAGATGTGGTCACTGGGGCATGGCGGGCCGAACGCTCCATCTGGAAGGCTCCACGGGGCTGACAAGTACCCGGTAGGGGCCCACATTACTGCCTCTGCCATTACCAAGAAAATTTTCTACAGAGTATTCTGGGAAATTCAGATGGTTCATGCTGAAGCTACAGCTATCCTGGGTGTTATATAAATTCTGCACAAGTCCTTTTGCCATTAATCCTAATGCTGAGTGCTGATATATCGGTTGGGCGGGTCAACAGTCAAAATATAATCCGACCAATCATGGTTCACGGTGGGTGGGGCCATTTCTGCACCTGAATGAACAGATTTGCTCTCCTTTATACACTGATGACTTCAAAAAAATTTGCCACACACACATTTCAGGCCAAATGGTGACTCTTCATCTATACAGTCCAGAACTTAAAAATCTGTAATATGTTAATCATCAGATCAGGTCTTCTGATTGTAATTAAATGTCCTAACAAAAATAAAATCTACTACAAGCTGAATTTCTGTTAAATTCTAACAAGCTAATCTGTGAGAAGTATGAATTATTTAAATTATTCCTGATTTCAGATGAAGTATTCTCTGTTCTTTATCTGTACAGCTTTTTTCAATAGTCCAACTAAGTAAAAAAAAATTGGTATCTTGCACAGAAATCAGCAAACGATCACTCTGCCTGTCGTGCCACTGTGGTATCGCACAATGCCTGACAGACTGATGTGCTGAATTGGGGGAAGCTATTCGAAGTCTTTTTATTTGCCAAATATTAAGTTCAGTACCTTTTAATTCATTAAAGATTGCATTAAATTTAAACCTATTTCTTTGGCCTAGTTTGTCTAGATTTAAGTCAATTATATGTACTTTTCATTCAAATGCCTTTGTCCAAATGTATTAAATTACAGTATATAAAAATGTACAAGGCATAATAATTGATTACCTATCCACTCATCTAGCATAACGTTCTATCATGATCAGGGGAGACCCCAGCCTGACCCATGTAGCCCAGGGCACCAGGCAAGCGGATATACAGCATAGGATAATTAATGACTAGAAGATTCTAATGCTTATATAATTTAGATTTGAAAAAAAATTTTTAAATATTAAATGTTAATTTATTAATTAAATTATTTGAATAAATTAAGTAAATTGTAACCCTCTGCTGTAAGTCACTTTGGGTAAAAGCGTCAGATGACTCAATTAAATGCAAATGTAATTAATAAAAGGAGTGTTGAGTAGAAAATAGAAACTTGGCAGCAATGTGACTCCCCTTGTTTGCCTTTTAGATCCATACACACTCTCTCTCTCTCTCTCTCTCTCTCTCTCTGTCTCTCTCTCACTTCAGAAATCATTACACGACGCTCACCTTTAAAGTGATTCAGTCCAGCTGACAGGAGTCGACCCACAAGGCTGTTATGGAGTCACAGTGTTTCCCCCGAATCATACCGTAATAGCGCTGCCCTTTGTCAAGGCAGGAGAACAGAGACAGCGTCTCCGGAGCTCGTTTTATGATGCCTTTGACCAGGGTACCACTCAGGCCACATTAAACAAGCTTTTTAATGAACGTCAGTTCTTCCGCCATCACTTTTCCTGTTTATTGGAGTTGTGTGTTTCTTTGATATTTCCTATTGATTTTAAAATATTTTGTTGTTGGTGTGAAGTGAGGTGCGCTGTTTAATTACACCCAATTACTGACAGTGCTCTCCATCCAACAGTCAGGAGTTCCCAATGGGGTCTTCACCCGTCTTGGAACGTAGTAATTGGCTGGTTAACGCCTCTCCTCGGTGCTGCTGTCTTCTCGGCGAGGTCAAATGAGGCCTGACAGTCATCGACAGCCAGAATTCCAGATGGTCGTCTTGAAAGGGCCACTGGGAAGTGGGACGCTGGGAATAACAGCCGTCTGGTCGTTCCAGTCCGATGGAGAAGGTGCCGGCACCTGATCTGCTCTTGCTACCTGGTGCACGTCACGTCTTCAACAAACATTGAGCGAATCTTTCGGGTCTTATATCGCTCTCAGGAGACTGCCTTTGATTTTAGAATGGAAACTGCATCCACAAATCCAGACAGGCCTTCATCATCCCTTGGCACGCCAAATTCAAGGCATCCTAAGAATACAAAATTATGCTTACTAAGGTATTTCCTGGCCTTTCTCTTTATCCCTCTATCGTAGTGTCTCTCTGAGGACAGGGAACAATTTAGTGGTTGGAATTAACCATGCTGGTGTCCATCTTGAAGTTTGTAGAGTAATATTCACCATCACAGTGGGTCTTCAGCGTAGAGGCAGAGTGTCATTGGCAAGATGGATGGCTTGAGGGCAAGGTCACATGTGTCTCTGCACTAACGGGCCTCTCGCGTGACTGTGTTAAAGACCACACTGTTCCCCTCCTGATTCCCGAACAATCCCACGTGTTTTCCAGCCTTGGAAGGTCTTTTCTAGACCGTTACAGAAGGACCTTCGCATCTACAGGTCATACAGTAATACCTCAGATCTTCTACCCGCCCGTTTTCCTTGGCTTGTTCAGGGTTGGATCAGTCACGCCCTTCCCGGATCCTTCGGAGCGAGTTGTGTGATTGAGACTCCATCTGGACATCTGCCTGCATTAGGGAGCCTCTCAGTGCTAATCGCTGGCTGCAGACCGTAATTCATTTCGGTGACGTTCATCATGGCCGCATTGTTCGGATTACGGTTCCATCCCGAAATTCAGATTGATGCGGAGCAAGACTATCTATTAGGCACCTGGAGGCCCGGGGCTGTAATAATAGGAGTAATATGGTGACACAGCTGGAGGAGGATTTGCCTTAAAAGGGCTAATTTTCAGCTGTCAAAGGGGTTGGGGGGGTATGCAGAAAAAGAAATGGAATTCTCAGGTATTGCAGTAGTCAGAAGCACGATAAAAACACAGTGCATTAAAACCTCACTCCAAATTTATTTTGTCTTTTTGTCCTGAAGCCGGGGGGGGAATTTTCTTTACTTAGGCTGCTTGAAAATACTATTCTTGGTGCACAAAGGAGGGTGCGGGGGGGGGTTAAAATTGGATGGTAAATGCTCTTTCTCGGGGTAGGAAAATGCCCCTCGTCGGTCTGAAAAAAACCATAATTCCGCCCCCGTTCTCCCACCCGCCGTTTCAGATGACTCTGCAGGTCTGTGCTCAGTACACAAGATGCTTGATTAGCGGCTGGGCAACGGAGGGTGAAAATTGCTGCATTGTGTTGATCGCTCCCATTTAATGGCAGATCTGGCGAGAATGAGGTGGAGCTTACTGCTTAAATATAGCTGCTGGGGGTGGGGGCAGCTAAAGTGGGACTGATGAAGGTCAGGGGAAGGCAAGTCAAGATGTCCTGAAGAACCACCCAAGCATCTTTTTAGTGGAAGTACCCCTTTATGCTCTGAATATATATATATTTCACTGGGAAAGTTCGAGATAGCTAGCCGCCATTACTGAAAGGTTCTACGTCAGTAGCACTATGTGAACCAAATATGCTTGGGCAGTATGTAAATGATCACATTTTGTCATACCATTCAGATATTATATCGCAGTTTACAGTATTTTGACAGTATTTTCAAAAGTAACAATATACCGGAATTTATACATTTTATCAATAAAATTTACTGAAAATATCACAGCATACTATGTTACTGTAATAAAGGCCAACCCGAGAACCAGTTATTACCATTGATAACCTCTCACTACTAAGATGTGGCAGGAATGCAGATGCACTGTCAGGTTGATAAGCCCCATATGAAGAAAATCAATCAAGTCTTGTGTAAAGATGCTGATAAATCTCATTGAGAGGCAATACTCTCTGTGTTTGTCAGGAATTAGAGCAGCGGATACGAGTATACTTCATCTAGTGTTTTTATGAATGAAGTAGACGGCAACCTGCATAGGACATGAAGAGAATTCAAAAGTAATGGTTCACAATTTTGCGTGTGCGCGGCGGCGCAAGTCCCAGTGTCGTTCGTGCTGGAGTCCTCAGACGGCGTTTCATGTTTACTGGCTGAGAAAACGGGGCATTTGTGTGACCACCCCGAACCACCTACGCTGTATTACAAAGTCACTCGGGTGTAACTCCCAGACAAAATCCTATTACAGGGACAATAGTAGCTAACAGGAAAAAATAAATAAAAGGTATAGTGGCTATCAGTACATTTGCAGTACTGTTTTCTGTGAATGTAGCCGTGGGTGCTGGGCTTTTGTCACTTGGGAAGTGTGATTGTTCTCTCTTTATCTTCATTTGTTTGCGAGTACGGCTTGTGTTGTGCACTCAGAAGTAAGGGGCGGAAAGAAGACAAAGATTAAATTCAGTGCTGTGTTTTTTTTCCCTCCTTAATTTCTGTGGCCGCGGGGATGCTCGCGCGGTTCTGACGAAGTCCTTTCCTCCCACGTTGACGGCCCTCGCGGCGGACACGCGGGTGGCCGTGACAGCACGGAGGCTCTCCGCACACTCTGACAAATGGGAGAAACTTGTCATCTTCCTCTACTTTCTACTTATCACGGTGGAGGCTGGGCTTTATTTCTTGTTATCGTTTGGTTTCTGGCAGAAGCAGAACACCTCACCTTTTTCCCAAGTGGTTCGAGGAAACGGGGATTGAACAGCCTCAATAAAATTACTTTTAAACACGTTGCTAATTTCTGGGAACCAACCCTTTTTGGTGTCAGTTTGTCATGTTTGGCTTTGCTTTTATAATCCTGTGCATCAGATTGTACTGCAATTCACTCAGTGTTGAATGCTAATTTGCTAACAGGAAGTACTACTCAGCTAGGTGCTGAATACCTGATATTCATATTGAACATGTGCTCTTCTACAATATATGTGCTTTGCAAATCCGTATTAAATTATATTTCCTACCAAAACTTCGTTTCGTCCAGACTGAAACAATGAAACAATGCTTTCATTTGAAAGTGCCAGCAAATAAATACGCATAGATAAATTTGCTGTTGATTACTAGCACAAGAACACACGCAAAATATGCAGTTAATAAACAAATAAAACTGGAATTGATCAGTACTGCTGGTTGTGCAAAACATTGTAGGTTTTATGACAAAAATACAAGAGCGCTATGGATTTTAGAATGACTAAATGTTTTTCTATTCACTGTGAATGTATCTGAAATATTACAGAGTCAAGCAACATCAATACTAATGTTTTGAAAGGTACTGGGGGCAGGTCGACGCTGCCAGAAATCACTTCAGCCATTGACTTTGACCTAGATATTCTTTTACACTATTAAACAAAAGTTGAAGACAAGTCACTTAAATATAGCAGGTCCACCAGGGATAGTTACTATTTCAGTCTGTACAATGTGCCATTTCTAAAGCAGTATGTGTCAGACCAGCCTTCAGATGACAACACACTTATATGCAATGATGAGCTATGTTCTCTTATCATCCTACTGTAAAAGCCGTCCCCAGTATTGTCAGGCTATTTAAGCTATAATTACAAATGCAAAGCTTCCCAGTTTAAGGCAGTTACTCATAGGTGAGGGTAAATTGGCATTTCAGAGTAATGAATCATGGGCCTGTTGCAAAAATACGGTTATTATAAATATTGTTGGGTTTTTTTATCGTTGTATTTAGTTGGCCAACATTGCTGTCCAGGCAAAAAAACATTGTCATTGAGACACTGGGATAATTAAGATTAAACCTATCAAATGGCTGTTTGTGGGCATATGCATCACTGGAGTCACCAAGTCCAGTCTGACAAATATGCAATGAAAGACAGGGAATCACTTATTTTAAACGAGTTCGTGAACGAAGTAGAATTAAAGGGGATGAGTTTTGAGTCATTACACAAAGGACGAGAGAGTTTCTGTCATTCTAAGATTATTTGATTGATTAATCGCGATTATCTGCGGTAGGTGCACCTGCTCGCAGTTATAATGCGATACCATGCGCGATTGCCATAGTGCAGCCATCACAAAGACACGGCATGTGCTCGCTGGAGAAGCCTCATGATTCACGCCGGCGGGCCTACGAAGGATTGCTCACATGGACGCCCCCAGACCCTCAGCCGCTCCACTTCTCCCACACAGAGCTAAGTTTAATGAGTTTCGCCACGTCCTACGTCACTGCATCCCACCGATTCCCTTTGTGGACTCCCTCGGTTAGGCTAAATATGGCGCCATCCCTCTCTTCTTGTCAGGCCCGGTTGTCGCCGTTGACAGCCTTCGTAGGCCGCCCTCTTGTCTTATGAGCACTTTTTGTTCGTTTTTTCCATCCCTTCCTTTGTGCCGTGTGACGTCGTCGTCCGTGGGAGGCGACAGGTCCCGATCGTTCAAACACCGCGGTGCTACCAGCACTACAGCTAATTAGATCCATCCTGCACATGTGGATTGTAGAGGGCCATGCTTGTGCACAGCTGACTCACTCAAACATCAATATCTCTGCGGCGAGAAGCCAAGGGATTTGGGTATTATTTCATTACACCTCCGTGACCTTCTAGAGCCAGAGCCTTGGAGCCGAACAACAGAAAAATGTCAGTCTAGGAACCGCGATACTAGCCCTGTAAATGTGTTTCTCAAATAAAGAGAGACGACAAACAGTCCAGCTTGTGGCTTCGGGACAAGCAAGCAATGTTCTTTTTTCAGGCACACAGCCGGACACCTATTCGGTGACAGGTCTGTACATCGGCTGAAAACAATCGTCGTCCTACATCAACGTGTTCCCCGCTGACGGTGTGGCCTCGGGGCCTCGATCAACTGGAACGTCGAGGTCGTTTGTGTTTATGAGCACCTACTGGGACACCCGAGCGCCCGCTGTGCTTCCGTTTGGTCTCCCTCCCGGAGAAGCGAGTGCAGTTAGAATGAGTCACAAAAGCACATCATTTCCCAGACCGCTGGTAGGAGCTTCTTGCCTGGTAACTGCGTGGCCCCAGGATTCTTACATTTAAGCAGCCAGCTTCTTCATTCTCCGACAAATGAGGTGCCCTCCCCCCCCGTCCCACCCTGCCAGTGAATGTGTGGAGGCCCTAAATGTGACCGTGTAGGCTGTGCTCATTATGCGAATGTCACGTTTTCACCCCCCTCCCCAAGATCTCCGCCACTGTCGAGTCCCTCAGATGAACTCGACCTCCCTTCAAAGTCATAGGTGAGCCGTGTGCGGAGACGAATGCTCCAGCCCCTCCCTCCGCGTGATGACAGCGCCACACACACACACACACACACACACACACACGTAGGAGGCGTGGAAGGCAGTAGCGGCCCAGCCTGATCCCCATTGTGCTCCAGACAAGGCAAACCCAGAGCTGAAAACATCACAGGAAGGCGCTGCGTTGGCGCGGCTCAGAAGGCCAGAACGTGGCGCGGTCCTGGCAGCTGACCGGTGTGATCTCTGCCCGTCCTGGCAGCTGGCCAGTGTGCCCCCTCTGCAAACCCTTGGCTGCCGAGTGACCCAGCAGACGACGCTGATGATTGATCCCGCGCTTGGACACGTAGGCGCACCGGTGCTTAAACCCGGCCATGTGGAAAATTAGAAATCTCTGCGTTCGCAATCCATTTAAAAGCTTTTAAAAGCGATTTACACCCCCCCCCCCCCCTACTAAAAACCTGGCCCCCACATTCCCTTTTGGCGATAAATCAGTAATTAAATGATGTGTGTGTCTATACATTAGTGCAGAGCGCATGTCCTTGAAAAATTAGCTGAAGAAGCAATGCGGTAGGGTCACTGGAGAGTGTGGAAGAAGGGCGTAAGGGGAGAATACAGATTTTGGAAAGTTAGTTTAGGGCTGCTTGATGAGATATGGATTAGGGTGCTGGTGAAAGTGGTGTTTTGAAAGGAGAATTCATACACATAGAATTGTGTGCATGTTCTTCTACCTCCTGAAGAAGACCTGGAGACCACAGGGGAATAGCCCGCATATCCCCCTCCCAGTAGAGCTGGACTGGGATTAAAAATTGGCCATAGACTTTAGGGTCCCCCATGATCATCGACCCGTTGGGAAAATGGCCAGCGTTGCAAGGTGGCCAGTTCAGCCCTATAGCTGAAGAAGACCCCAACCTTTATGATGGTCTGTAGTTGACGTCTTGCTAAGAGGCATGAGGAACCTGATCCATGAAGGGCTTTTTGGGTTTTTGGGATGACCTCTCATCAGCCAAAAATAAAGCAGTGGTTCTCAACTGCAGTCCTGGGAATCCACTGTTATTGGCTGATTGAGAGGTCATCCCAAAAACCTGCACCGGCCCTCCATGGATCTGGTCCCTAACCCCTATGCTAAGACAAGCAGGGGCACTAATTTGTATTTATACTGCTGGTCCTTTTCTCCTCTTAGGCACCCCCTCCCAGAGCAGCTCCCTGCTGGCTTCCCTTCCTGTGCCTGGACGTCCTCTGCAGCCTCAACTGGACTTCAAGCACCTCCTTCCCTTCCAGCTCAATGGCTCTTCCCCCCTCAGTCTCTTCCCCAATTTCAATACGGTTAGTCTCTGCCCGCTCACACATCTGTACCACACGTTGGGTGCCATAAAAGCTCCGCAAGATGGAAGATACGTTACACTACACACTTCACTCAGTCATTGAATCAGTAACTGTAAGGGGCCACTATTGATCAGCGGCACCCTGTTGGTGACCCAGTGCTGACTAATCTGAAGGTTTCAAACCATAATCCAAAGACTCTGATTGAGGTCCATGGCTTTTGGGTCCAAGTTCTACATTTCCTTGTGTGCTTATTCTTGAAGAACACTCCATAATCACCACAATGTGATTTATTAAAAAGGCTCTCTCCTCGTACATCTAACAAACACCATTTCACAGTTGCTGGTTCAATCGGGTGGCCAAAACCAGAATTCTCTTCACATTTGCCTATGAACTCATCAGAACCATCTAAGATTAAAGTTAATCTTTATGGGCTTCTAGAAGACACAAAAGGAATCACTTTGATTTGATTGCTCACACTTAGATTGTTTTGTTCATACCTCCTAGCTTCCTGTCTGTTTTTTGCCTTATTTTCTTTCCCAGAAATAACTTCATTATACCCTCTAACTGCAATGTCACCCACTTCACTTGTTTTACAATAGGCTGGAGAACAAATGAGAACAAATTTGGGTTTTCAGACCGTCCAATTAACTGAATTTTTTAGCGAGTATTTGGGCTTCCAAAAAGAATGCACATCTCTCTAGAATGTTCTGTTGTGTGTCTTCACTTGCCAGAATTGATGTTCCGAAAATCGTATGGAAACGTCACTTTGAAAGATGTTAAAAGGAAAATCAAATTAACTAACAGGAAAATAAAAGGCCACAGAACCACCCACCGTATGTGAGCCTCCCTTTGCTCTGTGCTGCTTAGGTAGCCGTGAAAATTTGGGATGTGTCATTCGCAGCCCTGTACCTCAGGGCAGGAAGCGATGTCTCCGGCGGCCGGGGCTCCGCATGCCCCCCCTTACCATCCACCCGGGTCCTGATGGTATCTACCTTCCAGAAGGTGCTTGTCCTCTTCCGGCAACTCGGAACTCAGTCTGTGCTGCCCTGTGGCATTATCTAAAGGAGGATTTGTGGCAGTCAGGTTGGGGAGTTAATTAATCTATCTCAGCACGCCGTGCCTGGGAGGACACATTTGTGGGCCCCCTGTGCTTGCTCCTTATGTGTGTGTGTGTGTGTGTGTGTGTGTGTGGCTGTTAACCTCCTATTCAGCCTGTCCCAATGGCTTCCTTTTTATCACGTTGAACATCTCGTACCGTTAGTCTTCATCTTAGACTTCTGAGTAGCAATGGTGAGAAAGCTGAGGGAGGTTAGGACTTCACCGCCCGGCTCTGGGAGATTCAGTCCAGGGGCTGAAACAGGGAGAAGATGGCACCTAACCCTAACCCCAACCCCAGCCCCCTGTTGGCTCAAGGTTGGAGTGCAGCAAGTTGTTTTACACCACCGATGAACCCCACACTAGATGGGGTCTTGTGGGTCTGCTCATTAGCGACCTCTCCTGGTGGGTTGCATAAACGCGACAGCTGCTGCGCAATTAATGAACCCTCCCCCTGCCACCACCTCCACCCCCTCCTTGCGTTCCCCCAGGCTCAGGTTGCACGGGTCCAACAAAGCTGCCGTTGTTCTGGGCGTGTGCGCGGAAGATGAATGTAGCTGTCTCTGCAACTAAATAGCTTATAGCATCCAAGTCCCCCCCCCCCCTCGCCCTGCCGTGTCTTTCACCCCCTGCCTGAAACTCCATCACTGCATTTATTTCCAGCCAAAAGATAACTGCTTTGCTTCAGAAGCTCCAGGACAATGAGCACGTTTATGCGGAGCTGCTGGGGACGGCCGGGAGCTGACAGGAGTGCATTCTTTGGCTTCTAAAAACAGGCGCAGACGTATGCCATCCCCTCGCGTGCGTTCAGGTGGAGCCGGTTGACTCCTTAAAAGCTCCGATCGACGCGTTCGGGATCCTGGTTTTTAGAAAGAAGTCGACTGAAGTCGATCTCCCGGGGTCTCCCCCGACCCTCGGCGACGCGCTGCTTTGTGCGGCCGCCGGCGAGCACCCAGGCAGAGAACATCACAGCGAGCGCTGGCCCGGAACGGCTGCGTGAGATAAGGAGCCGGGGCGAGATGAAAGAGAGGCACGATACCACTGACCCGAGGCAGAAAGACAGGTTACTCTAGCCCTGTCTATTACACCGTATCACCAGGAGACTGATCTGAGCCCAGCAAACACCAAGACGCTATACACTTTAATACACCCTGGAGAATATTTAATCATCAGTCAAAGTCATCTCACTTTCCCTATCGGAACAAAATAGCTCCCCCCATTACTCACTCACATTACGTGATAAAACTGTTACCCAGATGCCAGAGAATTTGTCAGCGTTTGACAAATAACAGAAATCATTTAACTTATAATAATGTGCCTTTTTTTTTCCCCCTGTCTGTATCGATGCCATATTTTTAAAGTGACAATTTCTGTCTTGTCTGGGGCTCATTTGCACTTGACTGTGGGTGTAGCAGATCTTTTAATTACGGGAAAGGCTGCTTCTGATCCGATGCGACGCCCTCCAGTAGTTTTTAGCTCCACGAGTGATTTTGTCCCTCAGCGCTTTCAGCATGTTCTCACTCTACTATAAGACGTTCCTCGTCTGTAATGACTTGGATAAGAAGGTGTCCCCAGTCTCTAGTGAATGGAAATCCAAGATGTCCCTAGTCTAGTGACAGCTGGTTCTTGAAAGCTCAGAACTGTCGCTTTCTAATTTTAGCATTTACTTTGCTTTGCGTCTGACTTTATCTAGAACCAATATCTGTTGGATGCAGGTATATCTATTTTATAGATCACCTTAGTCAGAAGGTACTGCAGAAGGACTCAGATCAGAAAACCTGAGATTACACATTCATGTCCTTTTACACTGATGCCGTATAGCTGTACGTCTACGTTACGTATATCATGGGACCACGCCGATGTCCCGGTCAGGTTCAGTTCGTCTTCAGGAGACCTCAGGTGCGTAAAAACGCTCAGGGCCCGATACTGATCCGTAAGGTACCAGTCAAGAAATTCCTGAACCATTGACTCTGTCTTTCTCCCCCTTAGATGGACCCGGTTCAGAAGGCCGTTATCAACCACACCTTTGGGGTTCCTCAGCCGCTCAAGAAGAAACCCGTTATCTCCTGTAACATTTGCCACCTGCGGTTCAACTCCACGGTCAGTGAGAGCTTCCCGCGGCCCACGTCTCCAGTTGCAGTGTGGCGATTTCTCTCACTAACGACACTTACTTGCCTTGGTTGCTGAATTGCCAGTTTAACATCTCAGTTCTATAAACCACATTCGTTTGTATGATGTCATTTCTATATATAGGTTACATATATGGGTTACAATGGTCCGTGTTACGGTAAACATTTTTCACTTCCAGTACATCATTCAATAAATTACATGAGATTTTCAACATTTTATTATAAAATTGGGTTTGTGTTAAAGATTTTGCCTGACTGTAGGCTAATGTAAGTGTTCTGAGCATGTTTTTAAGGTAGGCTAGGCTAGGATGTTTGTTAGCTTAGGTATACTGAATTAACATGGTTTTTTGCTTTACAATAGGTTTATCGGAACATAATCCCATCATAACCTGGGGAGAGGCTGTATATATATTATTATTAGTAGTATTATTAGCATTAAGCATTTTTTTTTCAGCATTCAGCCGGACATATTGTCAGTCTGTTCATCTACTTTTTAACCATTTACCCAGTACAAGGTTTTCGGGGGGAGACTGGGGCTGGAGTCAATCCCAGGCAACACTGGGCAAAAGTTGGGGGTGTCAGTCCACTGCAGGGCATCCATACACACCGAGAGTCCTCAAAAGGGGGGGCTGCGGCGACTCTTTCTGTCTTATTCACAACTTCTGTAATCTGGGGCTTCATTTGTGTCACGAGTTACTTTCTGACTCATTTGCATTTATATGGCAGGGCGTGAATTCCGCCGAATCCTAATGAGATTCTCCAATCAGTGATCATGGAGGTCGCCTCCGTCAGCGAGCTGCCAAGTGAATGTGGGGGAACAGTGACACTCCTGTCACCTAACAAATTACTCTGTTCAGAAAGCCTGTTCGTATCCATGCTGGGGGACGTTTGCCGATCCGCCCCTCTTCCCCACCCCCGTCCCGTTAGGACTGAGACGAGCGCAGATAATCACGCAGATCCCAGCCATAGCGTTCCGGATGCGGACGGACTTTAAGGTCCCTGATGTCTGAATATCGACTTCCGGGGTCACAGGTGGTTCATTTCGATAAATGAAGGTCTTGGGGGGGGGGGTCTGACACCAGGCACCGTTCCGTGTCTGCCGGTCCCCCCAGCGGAGACAGGTTGACGAAGCCCCCCCCCCAACCCCCACTGGGGCTGTGCGGGGGACAGCAGCCATCAGCTTCTGTGATGACACTTCATCGATCAGCCTCATTGTCATCACACCCCCCAGTGGAGCGTTTTGTCATGGGGGAGTTTATTCATACAGTGGACCAGCCTGACTGATTGTATTGTCCCTCCTCATCACCATGTCTGACTTCAACATCATATCATTCTTGTAACGCATCCTTTTCAGTACTTTCAAATCTGTGTTCTTTACATCCCTATGCTATGTCACACTTAATTTTATTTTCCCGAAAATTTTATTTGAAGCCTTGTCTTTATTTTGCCCATCTTCGGTTTTTCGCTCAAAGGTACAGCAGCACGTATCGCCTGGGATCCAAAAGCGCAACATCACTCCATTACGATCATCCCTGAGCTCTTAATGTTGCACATCTGCATGCAGCAGCTGGACAGATGTTCAGTCACAGGAGATCATTTACGATGGATGGCGATGGGCTCGAGCCCTGAGAACGCAGAGATGAAAAATGCGACATCCCTTTCTGCGTGGCACCAGCACATCACAATTTTAATGCTCAGACTCATTATTTTGATTTATACGCCCACTTGCCTCATTGTCCCGCCTCCATGAAACATTATCCAATTGTCTGGCTCGTTGCTTTATTTACCTCCAATCGAATCCCGGGAAATGCACGCGAGTCTATTCACAGAAGATAGAAGGGCCGAGAAAGGGACGTATCCCTGTGCGGAAGTGGGATCGCTTGTTTGTTTACCCTGGAGCACTCCTGTCACAGGAAATGCGACAGACGTGCAGTGCCTGCAGATTTCTGTTCCCTTTTCTTTGCAGGCTTTTGATGGGGCTCTTATCTGGGAAATGCACTGGGCTCCTGCAGGGGGTCAGATGCCCTCATCGCAATGAGTGAGGCATCTGCAGCGCTTAGAGCCGCGGCCTGGAGGGGTCAGTGCAATGCGCATGTCGACCCGCTAGGAACTCAACGAGAGAACCCCCCGCCCTCGATGAGGGCCAGCAGCATTTGCTGACAGTTTAAATTATTCCTTATCGTTTCAGTGTGGTGGGGTCTTGCTCTCCCGGGGTCATGATAATCAAACCTCACGGGGGGGTTAAATCAAGAGGCCGTTTTCAGTTCTGTGTGTGTGTGTGTGTCTGTCTGTGTGTGTGTGTGTGTGTGTGTGTGTGTCTGTCTGTGTGTGTGTGTGTGTGTCTGTGTGTGTGTGTGTGTCTGTTTGTGTGTGTGTGGCTGGCAGTGCTTTAGTGTGTGTCTGTGAGAGTGGGTGTGTTTCTGTGAGAGTGGGTGTGTGTGTCTGTGAGAGTGGGTGTGTTTCTGTGAGAGTGGGTGTGTGTGTCTGTGAGAGTGGGTGTGTGTGTCTGAGAGTGGGTGTGTGTTTCTGTGAGAGTGGGTGTGTGTGTCTGTGAGAGTGGGTGTGTTTCTGTGAGAGTGGGTGTGTGTGTCTGTGAGAGTGGGTGTGTTTCTGTGAGAGTGGGTGTGTGTGTCTGTGAGAGTGGGTGTGTGTGTCTGTGAGAGTGGGTGTGTGTGTCTGTGAGAGTGGGTTTCTTTCTTCTGGGGAGCTCGTGTGACCTTGATAAGGCATGTTCCTGTTACACCTGCAGTATCTCGGAACCCAAGTCCGGGTTCCCGCTTGCTGCGTATTCCGGTTCTTATCAGGTCTGAGCAGGCCGTTCCGTGTGCGTGCGGCGGCCATTTTATCTCTACGTTCCGCGTATCTTTATGTGCCTCTGGGGAGGAAAAAAAAAAGGAGATTCCCGGCGCTGAAATTTAAATTTTCCGCAGACAGGATGCTCCGTGCTGATTACAAGCTTCTCGCTGCTTCTGCTGCTTTTGCCTGCCGACTCCCCACGCGGCAGCTTTCCCTCTAGGTCAAATTCAGCGAGCTGCCTTGATTTGCTCCTGTTTCTCCCAGGCTGTTGGCTCTATTACACATTTCTTTAACCCTTTCTGATGTGTTAGGGGTTGTTGGGTTGGGATGCTGTTCTTGCGATCAGAAGGTTGCCAGCTCAAATCCCGGAGAGACCAGAGTGATTCACCATTGGGCCCCCTGAGCAAGGTCCTTAATCCACACTTAAAGAGCAAAATTCACTCAGTCCACAGGATGAATTTACAAGAAACTTCCTATGGAAATTTAAGGAAAGATCTTTATATGATTACATGAGGACTGAAGTCTATCACAGGAGGAGGAATCCTTACTTTAGCTCACTGGCGGTCTCTTCGGAAAAACAACAAAAAAATCATGGACTAAGTTTTGGAAATGAGCTCTTCAGTTGCACTAGGTATTCACTGACCCTGTGTTCTTCACTGTATGTCGTTTTGGATAAAGGAATCTGCTTAAAAAAAAAATAAATTGTAATTTCATCGCACACACTGCTTCTCCAACACAGGCCTTAGAGTAAAATTTACAGTTTCGTCTGGCCTACCCGGGTCTCCGCGGTTCCAGGGTAAATGTTTCCCCTGCACCTGTGATCGCTTTCCTTTGCAGTAGTTGCGATATTAACAGATGGTCGGTGTTACGACATACGTGGGGTGTGGGTCACATGATGTTGGGATGTTCAGCCATGTCTGGTCCTCAGCTGCCGAGTGTCTGCGAACAGGTATGGGAGGCCAGACGTCAAGGCCCCGGTGAGGGGAGGGGGTCCAGGCTGGGGAACTCCACGTGTATCCAGCAGGTGCTGGACTCAACCCCACCCCGGACTCAAATTGAGAATGGCGAAGCTGAACAGCACTGGAAAAAAATTACAGTTTCTTTATTTAGCAAATGCTTTTATCCAAAGTGATGTACAATTGAAAGCGGGGTCAGTCTGACCCTGGAACAATTGCGGGTTAAGGGTCTCGCTCAAGGGCCCAGTGGTGAAATTACTCTGCTGACCCTGGGATCTGAACCAGCGACCTTCCGATCACGGGCACACGCCACCCATGTGACTGACATGTTCCAGTCATTACTGTAAGGCTGTAAGGAATTATTCGGCTGCTGTAAGACGGTCGCGCTCAAATGCAGGGTCACGTCACTGCAAACCGTCAGGCGGGAGACAGAATGCTGGTTACCTCTGCTGTCAGGCTCACAGAGATGGTGCAGCAGCTGCTGTAACGGTGTCCCGCGTGATTTTGAGTGTCATGTATGAATTGGACACACTTGTGATGTCAGCTTTAACGCCTGTGTTCTTGTCCAGGTGTACTGAGCATGCTCAGTCCATCAGTCCAGTGGAACTCCGGTAGAGTTAGCTAAGCTTAGCCACCTAAAGCCCAGAATAATAAGAGTCCACAGTTGTAGCTGCCTTAAGTTCAGCCTTAATGCCTCCCTTTTGACTCCCGTGTTGGCCTTTCCCCGCCGGCAGAACCAGGCAGAGGCGCACTACAAGGGCAACAAGCATGCCCGCAAGATGAAGGCCATGGAGGCTCAGAGGAACAAACAGAGGCATCTGGTGGAGGCAGCTGGGCGGGACCGGGAGCAGGACAAGGGCCGGGAGAAAGTGCCGGCAACGGAGGCCCCCACGGCGCCGACGGATGGCGGTAAGCGATCGAAGGCCAAGAAGTAGCGGCCCGCTAGGACGGTCTTTGCCATTTCAGATTGCAGTTTGCACCGGTTAGCGCAACATGCTAGTCAAGTGGTTGTCGTTCTCCCTTTCCCCCCTGTTGTTGTCACGTTGTCGCTGTCACTGCCCTGCCCGCTTCTGCTTGGCGTTCCGTACGTCGGCTACCCGCCTGCCACATGCCTGGCCCTGCGTCCGAAACCGAACGCTGGCAGTTGCGAGCCGCCGCCGATCCGGGCCTCTGCGCCGCCGCTCAGCGCCTGCCTGGTGATTGATGGCACGGGAGATGCCTTAAGGACTCGGGCAGAAGATGTTCAGACTTAGGTAGAGCAGCTCAGTTAATAAAGAGCCCTGAATATCGATCCACGGTTCCTGGCGGGTCTTTATCGCGCTTGCTGCCTCGCGATTGCTGTCTGGAGCGGTCCCCGCGGGTCGATCTGCCGGGGCGTAGTCGAGAATGGGAGCTTTGACGTGACGGACGCGAAGGAAGCACGCGGCGCTCGACAGACGTTAGCATTGGCGCCTTAGCTGAAAGGGCTATTCGTGCGTGTGCTAGGCTAAGGTCAGGGGTCACACGTCTGTAAACGTTTCTGGGAAAGTCACTGTTTTTAAACGTCATTTACGAGTAGCGAGTCCTCAATCCTAACCGCACGTCTCCTCCCCACTTAAGAGCAAGTGAGAGGCAACTTCAGTCACGCCTCCATAGGTAGAGGGAGGGGGGATTTCACATCCACGTAACTGAATATAAAGGCAGGGGGGAAGACAAGCAGTGACTCGGACAGGGAGCAATATATGCATGTAGTGTAAGAAACCTCTCGATGATCAGGGGTCTATCGATAGAATTTTTATTTTCAATACATCTTTCAGGCTGTTGTGTACGTACATAATTTTATGACTTATTCATGGTTTCTAAGAGGATCTCACATTTGTTTAAAAAATACGAAAGCATCCAAAGCCATGAAATCCTGCAGCCTATCCCAGGATGCGGAGGACACAAGGCCGGGGACGACCAGGGACGACCAGGACTCGATGCCAGTCGCTAAATCCCTGCTTATCTAGTTAGACTGCAGGAAAGCTATGAGGCACATCACAGCTAAACCTATTAGCTCGTGCAAAATAGAAAAATGAGCAACAAACTGCAGATTAATCTACATGATAAACTAATATTACGCTAATTCGCTCCTAATCACTTCTTCACCATGGATGGTTAGTCAAAAATAACCGGCAAATGGCATCGCAAACTAAATGCTGCGTTTATTTGTAATTAGTTTCAGGGAAAAGTGAATTAAATAGCTGAGTCATGCATTACACTTTTTTTTTCTGAAACTGAAGGAAAGACAGGAAGGGGGGAAAAAAAAGAATTACTTTTCTGTCAGATCCGATTGGATGTTCTTTGGTCAGGAAATCTGACAGGCAGATTCGGTATAAATATGGTAGAAACAGGAGGAAATGGAGAGGGAAGTAGGGCAGCAGGGAGATAAGCCAGAACTGGTTTTATGTTGCAAGTAATTTTATAGTTCCAAAGTAATTTAGTCACAAGGCACAAACCTTAATAAACCCCCTTTTGTAATTGGCGTTATGTGAAATTGAAATGCAGCAGAGCGACCCAGTCTCAGCATGCGACAGCGCGACTCGGTAACCCAGTAATACCCAGAATGAACACCCTATGAAACGGGCTACTTTCGCCCTTCCCTACAAGCCAAGAGCCAATCACAAGACGTCAGGCCGTTCTGGGAAGCCAATAGCGTGCTCAGCTCTCTCAAGGAGACAACAGAGGGGCAGAAGAGAAACTGGCGGACTGATGTGGTTCCCTGGACCTCAAGGCCACTCCGCCGGGAGGGTCACAGACGTGTCAGGTTGTGGCTTCACCAAAGCGCAGTCGTGGGGGCGAGATGCAAACGTGGCGTTGTCACTCTGTCACCTGCTCTCGCTGCCCACGCCCCCCTTTATATGTGTCCTTCAGAACACAGAAACATTCTGTGTCAGTTGCACAGAATTATCGCGGGGCTGGATACACAGAAGGTCATTGGTTCAAATCCTGGGGTCGGCAGAGTGATTTCGCCACGAGGCACTTGAGCAAATCCCTTATCCCCCCCCAAGTTGCTCTGGGGATTGCCTGACCATGCTTTGAATTGTACGTCGCTTTGGATACACATACAGTAAATAATGTTGGCAGGTCTCTTGGTATTACACGATTCAGCCATTGCTGCTTCAGTATGTCTGACGGTGAAGCTTTGACTGGATCATGTAATACCAGTGCTGCCTGTTGAAGAGTGACAGAAGCTACAGGAATGTCTGTCTGTCCTCGAAGCCCTCAGGATGAGGGGGCTGTAGGCCAAAATAATACAGACCGGCAAAAAAAAAGCCAGACAGCTTTTTCGCAGAGCTTGTCCTGACAGGGAGAGGGGTGCGGTTATCGTAGCGGCGTGAATCAGAGAGTTATTGTAACTGTTCCAGGTTTTGCCCCATCTGCCGCTCCCCCGAGCTTTGTCCCCATCCATCAAGGCACAGTCGGGGGCTCGGTTATCTGGAAGCCTCACCTGGCCCGAGGACAATGCCAGACCTTCGAAGAGTGACCTCAACGCCCCCCCCCCCCCCCCCTCCTTTTCTCAGCTCGAAACGACCAAGGAACCCAGAGGTCGTTTGGCTTAGCAGAAACACTTTGAACACTCTTGAGTTCCAGAAAAAAAAAACCCAAATGAGACATTGATTTTAATATTGATATGGAGCCGGAGCTGCAGGATTCCGACATAACACCAAGGACAATCACCGATAATGGAGGTTCTGCCGGGGAGAGAATATCTGTTATGCAGAATGAACTTTCCCATTCACTGGTGGTTTGGACTAAATTGCACTATTTACATGTTTGAAAGAAAGCCGCCTTGTATCAATATTAATTATTGTTTACCATAATGACCCAATTTTAAGCGCCCTACTTGTTTTGCACTTGAGTCAACAGATTAAGAACAACAGGTATAATAATGAAGAGAAGACGATAGACCATGCATCTTCGAACCCAGGCAGCTCGGGGCCCAAGGATGGAGTAGATCCTGCAAGGGATGCCAGTGCAGCACAGGGCACAAACACACACATTACTGATGATTCAGACACCGCATTTAGCCTAACTGCATGTCTTTGGACTGCGGGAGGAAACTCACTCTGCGATGCCCTACAGCCACAGCTCAGGTGAGATATCTACAAAGAAAGGCGATGCGTTAGGAAAAGCGGACGGCAGCTAATTGAAGCGCTGATTGCGGAGGCAAACTTTAAAAGTGACACTGAAGGGCAACAGTTGGCAAATGAAAATGGCGCCCTCTTGTGTTTACTTTAGGAGACCCGTGTAAGTTTAGAGTACAGCGGCGTTACCGAGGGGGTGGTGCAGTGTAATGGAGAGTAGGATGGCGTTGCTGAAGGGAGACGCAAGGTTAATGAACGGCGGAGTGGTGTTAATGATGGGTGTAGCAGTGTCTAGGGAGATACAGGCTGAGCAGGGCATGTTTTTATATGTAAATAGGGGCACCTTAACGTCTCAGCTCTCCCTTTTGGGGCAGTTTCCGGAATGTGAGACAGAGGAAGGTTTTTCACCGGGGGGGTGGCTGAATTTAGGCATGAGGGGAGGCCCCTCCCACAAGCTATGTTACGAAACTGGACAAAAAAAGACACTTTGCCTACGTGCGTGACACATTTCAGGAATCCAAGAGAAGCTGAAGGCGTCACAGAACGGCAAGGATAAATGATGCATTAGAACAGTCAAGATATACAGCTGAGAGATTTCAGCTGAATGCTTCTGCATCACCAGGACGTCACGTCTTACAGAACCAGCCCAGCTGAGGCGGGCGGATTCCTGCTGAGGAAGCTTACATCTTCAGATTGATGGTGGAGTGTAGATCTTTGGAGAAGCGGTAATTACTGTGGGTCCCGGTCGGGGGTCACCGGCACCAAAAGTCAAGGAAGCTTCAATGCACTGTTGTTGTTTTTCTGTTTGCAAACCAAAGCTGGTCTTGTTGCTGTCCATGTAAGTCTGGTTCGTGCCAGAATTTTTAGTTTCACTCATTTCTCTTGTGTAAAATTTACATTTTTTTTTGCAAACTGCAGCCTGGCTCTTCCCTGCTTCTCACTGAAGGGCTTCTTCCCTGTTTTATGGGACTTCAGCCCTGCTTCTAGGAGCCTGATATGAACTGTCCTAGCAGTGCACTTCACACCTGCACTTAATGTTTCCCATTCTTTATGAAGGTCACTTGAGGTCATCCTATGATTTATGAGGCACTGCTGGATAAGTTGACGGTCATCTCTGGCATTAGAGAGTCGCTTCCTCCCTCTACCTGGCTGGTTTCTGGTCATTCCCAGTGTCTCCAGCTTCGCCTTGTTCTTGTGTGCTGCTGTCTTAGTAACTTTGAGCCTGGAAGCAGCCTGACGCGCAGTGTAGCCTCTGCCAGCAGAACCAGGATTAAACCAGGGTTCAAAAATGCAGATTTAAAAAAAATATGGAGTAGTAATTTTTTCCAGAGCTATATTTTCGTGAAACATGATGGCTCAGTCAATACCCTCTATCCATCCATCCATCCATCCATCCATTTAACCCCTTGTCCTGTTCATGGTTGCGGAGGTTCAGTCCACACACCTCAGCCAATTGGCTCATCTCACCTGCATCTCCAGAATCCATAATTCCCAGTGACATTCAGAATTCCCATTCTTTCTTTCTGGGGCACCTTCAAAAAAAAAATTAGCCTTTTAAATTACCTTTTCGCTCCGTCTTCGCTATGTATTGAAGAAATAGAAAGCGGGACCCCCGCTGCAGTGAATTTACTCTGGGGGGGAAAAAATCCAATGACCTCTAGATTGGTTTCTGGGTAAATACATTTGACATGCCCTCCAGCGCCCTATTTTGTTAACTGGAATACAATGAGGTGTCAGGGGGCAGTTCCTGCGGTAATTGATACACTGCACGTGCTGTGAGAATAGGCATAATTAAACTGTAACGGCATCTGGTGAATGTTGCAGTCGGTGCCCTTGTTTGCACTGAACGGAAACACGGTAGACAGAAGATCTTTAAACTGCACAGATAAAGTTTATTTTGACCTTTTCTAATTCACTGTTGACGATTAAATTGGACTTAAGTTAAATTGCAATAAGAGCCTGATAGCTGAGTTGGAGGGGCGACATGGGCTGAAATGTCTCTGAGGAACGTGAGAAAAGTGACGTGGGTGAAATTGGATAGAAGACCTATAGGCATCTGTCAGAACGTATGTGGTTCTGTGTTTCAGGTGTATATTACCGAGTAATAAATGAATAAAGCTCCTGCTATCCATCCATCCATCCATTTAACTCCTTGTCTTATACAGTTTTTATACTGTATTTTACCCACTGGCTCCAAAATCCAAGTGAAAATGATAAAAATGACTTAAAATGCATCCGCCTTCGTGGATTCATGAGTCTCAGCAATGTTTTTTTTACGTTTTCCATCAAAAACGAGATAAGGCTTTATCTTCCCTGTCATTTGAAGTAAATAAGGCTTGATACTCTAAGGGACCTAAGATTGAACTGAAAATTCACCGTTATCTGTTCACTGAAATCAGTCTGATCAAAGATAATAAAAAGTTTCGTTATATAGCGCGAAACGTCGGACTGAAGCCACGTGATCATCGCCAAAGGAGTAAGATTGATAATGAGCTTTGGGTACCAGCATCTTCTGAGCGATGATCACACGGTCCGTCGTCGAGGCTACCCTTCATGTGTACCTTGATGAGGTCATTTTGTACAATACCTAAGTACGAGTCTTTTGGGAGTTTATTTTCATGGCTTCCCAGAAATTGTACAGTGGGTCGCATTGTGGCCTCACCATCATGGCTATGGGACCGATGACACCAGCTCTCTCTGTGGGGATTAGCGTGGTCTTTCTTTTGGAAGTGTGGGTTTCCTCCAAGTTCTCCAGTTCCCTCCCACATCCCAGAATTGTCAACTAGTGTCTCTGAATTGCTTTTAGTGTATGATTATGCATAGGAGTGTGTGTGTGTCCTGCTTCGTATCCTGAGGTGGATGAGCACTTATGTATGGATTGAGTGTTTCACCCAGATCACATTTAACTGAGTTAACCAGATGCTTTTATCCAAAGCGAAGTACAATATTTTGAAAACGGAGTCAGATGATCCCTAGAGAAATTGGATTTAAAGGGCTTTCGCTCACTCTGGCAACCCTGGGATTTGACCCCACAACCTTCCGACCACAGGCACGGCAATCTAACCCACTGAGCTACACGCTGCCTCCTTTCGCTTTGGTATGTGATCGGATGTTTCTTCCGCAGCCCTTCCGCATGATCCGGAGCCGGTGAGACTGGAGGAGTCCCCGGGGGGCTCTGTCATGCTCACCCCCATATCGGAGGTGTCATCGCTGGAGCTGCCCACCCTGACCTCCCCCTACGTGTCCCCGGCCCCGCAACAGTCCGTCTCGTCGGATCCCCCCGGCAACAAGGTCCCGAGCCTGTCCTTTGAGCCCCCCTCCCGGGATCTGCCCAGTGGCGAGGGGGAGGCCATCCTGGATGGAGATAAAGACCCCAGAAGAAATAAGCAACATCTCCACTGCCCCGTGTGTAAAGTCACCGTCAACTCCGTGTCGCAGCTCGATGCCCATAACAGTGGTAAATCCTGCGTCTGTATCGCATTCTGGGCGAGCAGGATCGCATTTCAGATAGACCTCACCCTGCAGTCTGAGCCCAACATGCTTAGCGCACTCTGGATCGCAGCATCACACGTGATAATTGCCATAGTCACACCAATAGAAACACCTCTTATCTTATCTGTCTGCAGACGAGCGAAATATTTATGATCGTGCAAGGAACATCCATTTGACTGAAGTGGAAATTATATTAGTGGCCACAAAGAAGTGTTTCATCAGGTATTATTCTGTTTTTCAGCTGTAAATGGATAAAGGTAGTTCTTAGTTCTAAGTACTAAATTCAGTAACAGTATTCATATTGTGCTAAGGCAGCAAAATGTAGCAACTACACTGAAACTGAAACAGAAAAGGGGATGCAAAATGTGTCGACTCTGCACCCGAATGTGAAGTAGACAGATAAATGAATGATAGTGGACTTATTCAAAACTCAGCATGGCTGAATTAAGATCTTTTGTTACAAGATAAAACAGAGGCGCAGACATCCAATTTCGGTCAGAAAACGGTTTCGATAAAATATGAACGGCGTCTTGCCTTTTGTACGGCAGAGATAACAAAATACTTTTCACACTTAAATGGGATTTATTTTTCAGATGTAAAGCATGTTCATAATCCTTTATATAGAACAGATATCCATCCATCCATTCTCTAGACCCACTTCTCCTATGCAGGGAGAATGAATTATACTGAATTCTAATTTTATGTGTTTATAGTTTTGGGGGTTTTACTCACAGTCTAGCCATGTTCAAGTTTTGAACAGACATAATAACACAATAATAACTGAAATCCGAATCTCCATTATCCAGTGGCCTGGATGGAAATAATTTAAAATTTGATAATTGACCAGAAGCCATTAGGACCTCGCTGTTTAAATAATAAATTGAGTTTTTCATATTGAAAGCTGAAGACACTTTGTAAATAAATCAGCTATTTTCCTATTGATTTAATGACACAATATCAAAATGGAAAAAAGTCATTTTTGACCATTTTAATTTAAACCAAAAAGAATGTGGTTTCAAGTAATATTTTTAGATTTAAAAGCTTGTGGTCTTAATGGGCAGTTTTATGAATAATTTAATGTTTCAGGTCACGCACGGGTTTAAAATGTGTTTTCCGGGTAGGTGTCCATCAGACTCAGGTCAGCCATAAAATCCTGGACCTCATCAGAAGTAGAAGCAGTCCATCAATAGATTTGCCCGATTGACGCTAACATTTTTTCTGCCACTGTGAATTATACATTCGACCTCTGCTGAGTTTTCTTTTTGGTATGGAATGCATTAATTTATTACTCAGTGGGAGTCAGTAAGAATACAGATGTCTCAATTTTGCTGGACATCTAATTTTGCTACTACGCCTATGTTCTAATCACCTATCAGTACAGGGTTCTGGGGGTGGGTTCATCCAAGGCAATACTGGGATGCCCTGGATGGTGTCTCTCTCGCTAATTAAATCACTTTGCATGCTACCCCTTCAGGGTAATACTAGTGGTCTGAATTAAGTCTTGCGATTCGCTGCTTCTTTCCCTGTGCCCCGCCCCCCAAACCCTGCCCCCATCCCACCTACAGGGTCCAAACACAAGTTGATGCTGGAGGGCCAGTGCGTTCAGCCACGGCGCCGGAGCAAAATAGCGGCCTGCAGGAGCAAACGGATCGGAGCCAAAAGCAGCCTTAGCATCACCGGCAAGGAGCACCACTGCGAGGTGTGCGAGATCCACGTGAACTCGGAGACGCAGCTCGAGCAGGTGAAGGCACTGGGACTTCTGGGTCAGACACCCAGGACTGGCTGTGGAACCCGGTCTCCGCAATGTGGATCAGCTATGGGAGCCGCTTAGCATACTGGGAGAGTCTCACTCACCTGTCTGGCTGCTCCTCTATGGCCAAGGGGACGAGGCGACACGAATACAGGAAGTGACATTGTCTGTCGGGCTCTTGAGCTGGAATTCGGCATGGATGATGAACATGAGGAAGTGGGAGATTTGCGGGAACTTAAGTTCCTTTCAAAAAGGCTTTTGGTTGTAATGAGGCTGGGAGACACAGACATAAACTCCACGGAAGCATATGTCAGTGACTCTGACATTCAGGCCTCTGGAAGCACAGTCAGTGCAGAGGTGTTGCTACATTGTTGCATTCATTTAATTTAACAGCGTTACCATTATGAGGTTAGGTGAATATTTCCTAACAATGGCTGTTTTGAGTCTTCATTGACAGATTCCCAATGAGCCTTGGGTCCACGTAATTCAAGTTTAATTGTTGCATTCACTGTTAACAAGATCTGATGGAAAAAATTAACTGAAAATTTTATAGGATTTTTTAAAAATGTATATAACCCAAGTTGATATAATTTCTTATTATGTCACTCTCATGGGGGCAAAGAAATACGTAATCTTGGAAATCACGTATTAGAATAAGCTATCAAATGTACAGGAAAAGAGATAATGCGGATGATAAAAAATATATATTCTTGCAGTATTTTATAGCACAAACAATAAAATCTCAATGAAATCAGATTTGGTCTCGAACTGAGAAGCGGAGATTGAGGAAGGTTACGGCTTTGACATTTGGGGGGTGGCGTCGCTTGGAGGGACATTAAACCTAATCACTGGCAGCAGAGAGATGATCTGCGCCTCACATTTTCCAGGACGGTCTCTGTCAGCAGTGGGCGGGGCTGCTCACAAAGGCTCCACCCCGCTGTTGTTAGTTTGTCATGTGACTCCTAGCCCCGTGTCAAAGGTTCCATGGCACCAGATCCCGGGCATAATGAGTGCGTGGGAATGGTGGTGGGGGGGGGGGGGGAGTGAAAGAGGTTTGTGTTTGTTGAAGCGTCTCGTTGGGAGGCCTGTGACCGGTGTCTCCCCGCGTTCCAGCACATGAACAGCAGGAGGCATAAGGACCGTCTGGCGGGAAAACTCCCCAAGCCCAAGTTCAGCCCGCACACCAAGAGCCAGCAAAGCTCTCTGCTACCTGTAAGTACCGTCAGGCAGCCGCGTCTACACCTGAGGATGGAGGGGAGTATAGAGGGGCGGGGCCGCAGGGGCCCCAGCAGAAAGCTGATAGGTCCTTGGAGTGCCCCCTTCTCTGTCACTCACCGATTCAGAACAAATCATTGGATGATAAGGTAGGCCTCTCTGTATGGTACAGCACCACATTCACACATAAGATTAAGCGTGTGTTTTGTTGATGAATGATATGTCCAAGAGCATTATGTTTTGGGTAATTTTACTAGTTGGTGGGCAGGGGCGATTGTAGGATTTTTTTTTTTTAAGTGGGGGGCATCAGAGAGGCTATAATTCATACAGAGGGGCCAACTTTATCATTAGCCAATGATTGGTTTTGAATCGGTGAGTGACGGAAAAGGAGGCACTTTGGGAGCGAATCAGGTTTCACCTGAGGTCAGTGACTCCCGTTGGCCCCGCCCCAGTATAAATCCTTGTTGGTCAGCGTATGGAGGCTCTGCCATTGGACTGCTGTGTCACTCCATCCCTTTCCTCCGTCTGCCCAGACCGTGCGATGGAGCGGCTATGCCGGTGGGGCCGTCTCTGCCGTCAAGAAGGTGTTCGGCCACTACAGCCTCAGCTCCCTCTCCTCTCAGGTTTGCTCCAGAGGAACGTTCATGAGGGGTTGGGGGCGGGGGGGGGGGGGGGGTTGGGGTTCTGCTTATACTACAGGAGTGCACCTTGGACTTAAAACCAAATCAAAGTTTATTTATGAGATGTACAACAGTCCAGCACACAGCAGTAGATGCAGGCCAAGAGATCAGAAAGGTGCAGGTGGGCAGATCAGTAGTAGTCTGATCAGCTATTGATCATCCTCACTGCCTGAGAGTAGAAGCAGTTACAGAGCCTGATTATCTATGGGCCGACTCTGCGATGGTGCTTCCCTGACAGCAGGAGTGAAAACAAGCCTTCTGGTCTAGCTTAGCTGAGCCTTGTAGTTCCTAGCAGGAAGAAAGCACGAATAATCTGTCAAGGAGGTTGGGAGCAAGGCCTGGGGTGGAGTCAGGTCCTGGGTGGAACTGTCCGTCACAGGCCTGGGGCGGAGTCAGGTCCTGGGTGGAACTGTCCGTCACAGGCCTGGGGCGGAGTCAGGTCCTGGGTGGAACTGTCCGTCACAGGCCTGGGGCGGAGTCAGGTCTTGGTTGGAACTGTCCATCACAGACAGACACGATGTCACTGAGGCTTCCTCAGCTGCTCCCACCCAAAGAGATACCTCAATCTGTTATCAAAGGACCAGGGATTACGCTAACTAACCCAAAGTTTATGGCTGGGGTGACTAGTGTGTTATATAGCTTTTTGAGCATGTAAACGGTCTGCAAAGTCTTCATAGTCAAAGTAACTCTCACCACAGAAACCACTCTTTATCTAATCTGCCTGAAACATCTCCTTCGGATTCCACCCCTTACTTCTGTGACATGGTGAGGTCACCTGGTAACACAATTCTTATTGCCTGCCTACCTGCAACGATCTGTCTGCAGAACGCAAGACAGGGGCAGAACGTGTAGGGCAAGCTGACCAATGAGAGCACACTGGGCTCATTGTGGGTGGAGCTTAAAGCTCTAACAGTGAAAATGAGCATAACAGGCCCCACTTAAGGCATCAACTCGCATTGATATCCTGGATGTTAGGCAGATAAGCAGTGACAGTCTGTGCTGTCTTCACCACTTCCTGCAAGGTGCTGAAGTTGTTCAGCAGCCAGTCAGAAGAATCTCTGTGCTCCACCTATAAAAATGCCTCAGGATGCGGGATGCTGGCAGCTTTTGGATTCTGGTTGACAAAACAACATGGTCCATGTTTCAGGGCCTGTAATTGCAGCTCCCAGATTACAATTAGGAGCATTTCTTATTACTGAGACAGCAGCATAGCTTCATTGTAGTCTGGCAGAGATTGCTTGTGCGTTGTTGTACGTACAAACACAGTAACAACAAGGCACAGTTTAAATCGTAATGTTCTTAGCAGAACCACTTTTTATGTTTTGTCCAAGCTTTCTGCTTTTCCTAATTTAATATTATTATCATTTGTTTTCCAGAGTATTTGAAGCATCAGCACCATAATTAAATGTGGTGCTGTTACAGTTATTTATTTGCAGATGATCATCCTAAATTCAGGAACATCCTTCCAACCATCCATCCATGTTCTGTAACCGCTTATCCTATTCGTGGTCATGGGGGGTCTTGGAGCCTATGGGCGCAAGGCAGGGAACAACCCAGGATGTGGGGCCAACCAATCAAAGGACGCACACACACACACACACACACACACACACACACAATTTGGCATCTCAGCGTGTTTTGGGACCATGGGGGGAACCGCAGCACCCGTAAGAAAGCCCACGACCACTCGGGGAGAACATGCAAACCCCACACACACGGAGCCATGGTGGAGACTCGAACCCTGGTCTCAGATGTGTGAGGCAACAGTGCCAACCACTGCACCACCCCAGAAATATTTGTAAAGTTTTAATTTCATTTTTGAAATTTCACAGCACAGAACAATAGCTGACAAATTGTAATAATGGAAATGGCTTTAGTTAGTTATCAAAAAACACGTACAAAGGAACATGCTGCAACTGCTGCTGGTTCATATTTTTACAGCCCATAAATAGCTGTTTAGTATGAATAGTTAATCAGCAAACCTTAGCTTGTGTTGCTGGATGTGAGGCTAAAGGGGGGCTTTTAGCAGTTTGAAAGTTTTGAAGTGAACAGAAAGGTTCACTTCAGATTATAATGTCAATAGAATTAAAGGCCTACTGATGACGAATGCATCTAAATAGCTGTTTATATGTATGCAGAAACTGAATATGCATTTTTGGCACACATCATTTTTGATTGGCATGTTGTCAGGCCAATCCAGTGAGCCTTTTGTATTGTTTCATATCGGTCCTCCCTTATGATAGGCTAAAGCATCCTTCTTTCGTACTATAGGTTCCATATTTGAGACATTTGTTCGATTATTGTTACAATTGTTATTAGCCTAGCAGTAATTAGTACGTAGCTACGCATTCAACTTTAAACGCGATGCGTTCAGCAATCGATTGCTGTAACAGTGTAAATACATACGTATTTTATGTACATTTGCGCTGATATGACAAGAAATTATCGTGCATTTTAACCTGTATATGCTAATTTGCACGCCATTTGCGATATAGAGGTTACAATGCACGATAATTTCTTGTCATATCAGCGTCAAATATGTACGCATCTGCGCTGTTACAGCAATCGATTGCTGCACGTATCGCTTTTAAAGGTGAATGCGTATTTGCGTACCAGTTATATGCATCCCTGACTATAATGCACTAGAGATATATCATGGGATGGTGATATATTTTTGTCAGAGTATATCACTTACGTCAAGCGACACGACCAGCGAAATAAACGACATTGTGTCACATATTCGTCGTCATTAACGCTGGTGGCTGCTGGGGCCACTTGGTGATGAATACCCACAATACGCCGCGCCGTAAACGAACGAAGCAGCCCTTCAGTAGCACTGCTGCAGGTGCAGTGGTGAGATTCCAGCTTCCAGATTCCAGCTCACCACCAGCTAGCCTCGTTGATCATGCCCTGTTGTATTTAACCTGCAGGTCAGGTTGTCCCTGAAGAGAAATGACTACTACTGGTAGAACCAACACCAGTTAATAGTCAGTGCACTATAATTGATATATTATGAAATAAAACTAGCCCCGCATGAAAATATTTGGTATGAAATATAACCATTATTAACCAATTATTCTTATTATTTGATTAACTTTTAATTAAGTGCTAAACGATGAAACATGCCACGGATCGTCAAACTATTACGCTTCTGTCCACACCTGTGTTCTTGCCTCAGGAAATATCTGCAGCTGTATAATTGAGTAACGCGGTTCGGCTAAAATCTCCCGCTGGCCATTTAGCTAAATAAAATTATAAGGAACTTAATCTAGGCAAACAAGGTTCACTGCATTCACTGAATGAATATGAGGGGAAATGATATGAATCATAAAGGATTGTAATCCGTTGAGTAGCTTGCTTATTCCTAGTCTAACCGTTTACGGTAGAAACACACCGCTGGAGTTAGCTTATAGCGTGGCTATGCTAATTCGGTAGGGCGAACTCCCGCTAATCCCGCTAACTGTTAGATGCGGCTGCTCTTCTCCCACAGACCAAGCTGGCCCTCCACAAGCAGCTGACCAAGAGCCTGACTGCGAGTTTCCTGCCCAGCCCGCTGAGCCCGGCGGCCCTGTGCACTGTGGCTGCTAACCCACTGGCACTGCGGCACCCGGCGGGCACCGCCACCTTCATCCAAGCCCCCCTGCTCAGCCCCGCGCTCTTCCGGCCCGCCCCTGGGCCCCTCAGGGCATCGCACACCCCCATCATCTTCTCCCCCTACTAGCACTGGAGGGGGGGGGGCGTCTTGGGGCTAGTGGATCTATGCAGCTGGCGAGAGCGACGGCAGACAGCCGGCTGCATGGAGGTCCTTCTCAGACGCGCAAGGCGTCGGGACACGTGGCAGCCATGCCTCCTGCCCCCTTTGTGTTTGTCTTTTCACGCCTCACGTGTGGCCCAAACGGACCTTTGTCGACAGCCTGGAGAGGGATTCGCACAGCAGGCGTTTCGATCATTGTGTGGCTTTTTTCTTATTTATTAGAACAAAACTGTGTAAAAATGGCCACTGCATATAAGGTACTTGATGCTTCTTGATATATGTCTAAGCGGACGTGACACGGACTCAGCCTCACCCATGGGCCACCCCGATGGAGTTTAACACCGGATGATGTCATCCTGATTCTTTAGCCAGTGATGCAGGTCCTTGGCCTTTCTTGGGGGGGGGGGGGCAGGAGGATGTATTTAGGCTCCAAAAACAGGCACAAATTAAGCCAATTATGCCATCTCTAAACTGCATTGCACTGTGGGTTATAGTCATGATTTTTTTATTATTCTTTAGTGTGTGTGTGTGGGGGGGGGCGGCTAGGATGCATTCAGTGTAAGACAATCTGTGGATGTCGAGGTGTTTGACAAACCTGTAATTTTACCCGTAATTTTACTTGCAATTTTAACGTCCATCCAGATTATTCTGCCACGGAGTCCCACAACCAGACATTATATATATATATATATATATATATATATATATATATAGTCTACAAGGAACTTTTAAGAACAGTACAGATAAGGTGCATATTTTCCCCATTTTGCTAGACAGTAATGAGGTGCAGTTCCACATGGAATTAAATTTGTAGCGCGCCTAGCGTAGCATCTTGATAGGAATGGATGAATGACTTAATTAAACTTAGGGGTAGCATATGCTAAGCAGTGTCAGGACCGCTGACAGGCTAGAGGACAGCGAGCCAGGGGACATGTCTCTCGGTGTGTCTCCCAGTGACGTATTATAAGAGGTTCTTTTTAAAACGGTCTTTAAGTCTGAGAATTGGTGCGTCACAGAAGCCTTCGTCGGTTTTTACGGATGTACAGGCAGACGTGAGTCTCGAGAGCGTGATACTGTAGCAGGTTTCTGGGGATGAGCGTGTCCTCTGAAAAATTCATCTTCAAGGCCTCCTGAGGCGGTCTGAAGGGGTCCCGAGGAGCCCGGCCTGAACTGCCGGTGTCTCTATCACTTCATCCGAGAGATTAGGTATCTTAGGGTAGGGATGAACTGCAGAAGCGCAGTGTTTTGTTTTTTCCATTTTTGTGCAGAAGAGCTTACGTTCCGATTCCTTAGCTTAGGGGTTCCCAGTCTCCGAACCCCTTGGCCAGTACTCCTCTCACAGCAGAGCACTGGGCATCTTGTGGAGGGGTTACTTAATTTCCAAAAATTAACTCTCTCTTTTTCCCTCATATATATATATATATATATATATATATATATACACACACACACACACAAAACGTATGTATGTATATATATATATATATATATACGCCTTCTGAAGTTTGCGCGTTCTGTCCGCATCTGGAAAAATGGAAACGATTAAATGTATGAAATTTTCTAATTTCCAAAAATTCTCTCTCTATACACACATGCACACACACACACACACATAAATAAATACATATAATTGTTGAAATTGTTGTTCGACCCACCGCCATACAGCGGTCTGGGAAGCCCTAGTCTAGCTTCACGGGGTACCGTGAGGGGCACTGTGCCTTTCACAGAAGCCGGGACGGACCTGGGGTAGAGCTATGCAGTCTATCATATGCAATGTTTTGGAAAGCTGTGTGGCAAGCAGCTCAGCGATTACAGGAATGTTGCATTTTATAGTGACACAGGCATTTCGTTTCGTGCGCCTCACAAGTCCAAAATAGTCACTGAGTGAATGCATTAATGGCGCTACCCAGGCCTGCAGGATAAAACAAGCGTATCCAGAAGAGCCATAAATTCGCATTATTCCTGTTCAGTCAACCATTGATCACCAAAGACAAAGTGCGGGGCTCGCCTGAAATAGATTTCTCCAGGGGAAGTGCAACAGTGCCACCTGCAGGCTATTATTTGCCATTGTTCATTCAAATATACACTCCTATGAGTTTGCCTGGATACAACCGCAGGACTTGGGTCTTACAAAGTCAGCTTTTCAAAACCCATTGTGTCTATTTCTTTATTTACCTGTTTAATTTTAAAGGGAAATTTGTGAGATAAGATTTTTATGGAAATTCTGAATGCAACGAAGATAGTATATAGATAATAGCGTAAATGATAGAAATGTAGCCTATTATTATTACTGTAAGTTTAGCAGGGAAAGTTGTACGTTCTTTTGAAGAATGGCCATTCAAATATATTCAAGAAAAATTCTAGCGTTTTCCAATTTATTTTAGGAGTTTTTAAGAAATGCCATAAATGTTTTGACAATATGTTCTGCCAAATCCAACAGCAACTGTATCAAATGCGGACACTTTCACCAAAACCATCTTTTGCGATTCACAATAGTGAGTCAGAAAGACGGCGGTCAGAGTTTTGTTGACGAATCTTCACAGCGGAGCAGCGAAGACTGGGATGTGTGCATCCCCAGACCCTCCAGTGAGAATTCGCAGTGCCATAAAAGTTTGTGTGCAGTGTTAGTTTGTTCTGGCTTGCTGGATTCCACAACGCGGTCGGACTCGTGCTCTGTGTCATAACTTTTTTAGATGTTACCTTAATTTTAGTTGTTGTGAGATGGTGATCAGTGTGAATATGGGGAGATTCCTAAGCATAGGAAAGTAGACAGTGACTTGTGCGTTCGTTGAGGTCATGGTGCATCGTGTCACATTCCTGCAAAATTACGTGTCTCATCTGAACATGTCTGGAGAGAACAGTATTGAGATAAAATTTACAGTAACGCATCTCTTAAGCCATGTAGTGGTGTGTCAGTAGTGAAAACTACAGCTTAATTTGCTGTTTGAATAGGTTGGGTGAGTAGCACAGCAGGCGTTGCGCGAACAATACAGTGCAAGCAGTTATGCCACAAATAAGTGACAGAGCCTTCCTCTCCGTCTTGACCTTATCGTTGCTCCTGGTCGATGTACACTTTCTGACTGTACATGCTGGAGGGAGTCAAGCCTTCCTCCCAGTCACAATGTTTTGGATCTGAAACGTGTGGAAGCAGATAGCAGGTTAGCGAAGTACCTTCAAGGGCAGTGATTCAAGAGCCCAGAGGGGATTTTCAGCGGTAGCCATGAGCGAGTATTTTATATCTAACTGTATAAGTTGACGAGACTGGAAGCTTTTTCACTTTGGATGCAAGCAATATCATAATAGCCTCTCTTTTCTGTGCCAAAACATTGACAGGCGGTGGGGTAACTGGGTGGTAATCAGCACTGACAGAGGAGATGGTATTTCAGATGTCAGAAAACTTAATAAGCCCTGAATGAAAGGACTGATCGTTGTTCCTTGTGTCAGGACGCAGGAATTTCTGTCCAATTCTCCTATAGCACAGTCTAGCTGTGGAATAGGCTGTGCTGGTCGTGCTTTGATATAGCATTCCAGCTTATTTCCAGTATTCACAATGGGTCTAGCCAGATTTTTACACGCCTGAATTCATTTGTTAGGAGGGAAACGCGCCGGAACAGAAGGCCTCTCTCGCAACTCTTGTTGTGACTTTAGGCTCCAGTAAATGACACATTTCTGAGAATTCCTTCAGTAACATTGTATTTAAATGGTGGAGATTTCCATTTAATAAACCCTTTTCCAGGATAATGACCAAAACAAAAATGTCCCACTGTCTTTCTGATGTACATCACTTCCTTTCTGACGTTCCTATAAATGTAAAAATTTAATTTGCTTTACTGTTTCTTTCGTTACATCGCATACTGATAAACTGCTCCCTTGTTTCGAAGTCCCCACGCAGACCGTATATGTATGTCGCTGCTTTTCTTTGTCTGAAAGAGCTGCAAGATAAGCACAAACAAAACCAGGCTCACATATAACTGATATGCCTTAATGAGAAGGTGCTTCTGCTGTGGCTCTCTTTGTTATTCTGTAATAAAAGAGCAGCAGAAGTGGAACAACCTGAGCCTGACCTTTGCCATGTGGACATCTTAGTTGTTACAATGTACAATTGAGACATATCAGTTGGGTTCTGGAAAAGCACATTGGTTGACCAACACCTCATCTGGTACAGCTTACCTTGCCTGGAAGTGGCTAATGGCTATAGGCCGGTTTTTGTAAATCCTATTGTATATATAAATGTATGAAGTCATGTGACCAGTTGTGTTTGATATGAAATGCAGGAGTTTGTTGACATGAGGGAAACAAAACGATATAGGGACATGGCCAGTACTTACTGTATTATCTTTGCAATGTTCATTGTACAATATAGTACCAATACTTGTAACATAATTATAAGGTTAAAATATTTTGATAAGAGATTCCTCATTGCATTTATTGTTACTCTCGTCTATACGGTGAGACACTGTGTGCAAAGAGAGCGTGTGTGTGAGTGAGCGAGAGAGAGGGAGAGGGAGATGGGGCCGAAGGTGAGTAAATAAAGTAGAGCTTACACTTAATCAGCTTCTCGTTCTGCTTTGTTTCAGTTTAATGGCTAATGACAGGAGGCAGGCCTTGATCAATATGACCCCTTTACTGCAGTCAGCATGTCATCCCCGGCCTGTCTCCAGGGATGGAGATGTGACAGGCGAGGGGCAAACAACAGCCTCCGGGTGCCTCGCGTCTGCCAGTCTTAGACCCCCCCCGCATGCCCTCGGGACAGGGTCCGAGCCTCTGGATGTCACCCACGGATGAGCTCTCTCTATATTTTATCAGCCAATGTAAATGAGATTTTTGTCCATGCAACAGTGACTTAGAACATTAAATATGCATGAGATACCCTTTTACCCTTGTCCAAGTTAAGGGGGGGGGGGATTCTTCCCAGCAGTCGTGAGGGACATGAGGCTTTGAAAGGCCACATGGGGGGCCTGCATAGGCAATAACCAGCCACTTCGATCCAAGACTTGCTGATTACTCCAGTGTGTCCCTTCGCATTACACCAGGCAGTGATCTGACTTTCCAAGCTTCATTTATGGAAAATACGTGAAACACCGCACTCGACCAACTCTGACGATAAATACCAATGGATTCAAGACACTGTAACGCACTCAAAATAATGGAGATCAGGGCGAAACTCTGATAATCTATATTTAGTTTGTGTGCAGGGATGATGGGCACAGAGGCGAAACGTTTGTGTGTTGAACCCATGTTGGAGCGCGAATAAAATACAAACAATCAGAAATCAGACCCAAGGTTCTTTATACCATCAGTTCTTCCCAGTCCCTACAACCAACTTCCAGCTCCAACTCTCATATTAGTGGTCGATTTGCTAACCGCACAATGGTAATAATAACAGCAGAAATCAGATGCTGAAAGGGGTGCTGGGACTAATCTTACTGTGTTTGGTCCTGAGGTGTTTCTACAGAAATCATTACAGGCAGGGGCAGATCTAAGGGGTGGCCAGGGGCGCCATAATAAATATGTTACATGCCCTCTGTTGCCACCCCACATCAATAAAAATTACATAATATGGGTTCTTTTTTATGCGGAAGCGGACAGAAAAATATAACTGGCCCCTAATGACAGAGATGGAAAGTTCAGGTCCACAGAGTAGAAATCCAGCCCAAGTTTTTGTTTCAACCAACCAGTTGAGTACTTTTTGACTGTGACACTTTGTACTCAACTGGTTGTTTGAAACGAAGTCTTGGTCTGGATTTGTACTTCCTGAACCTGAACTTTCCACTTGCCTGATGACCACCCCAATGAAAACTTTCTGCAGATACCAATGATTACAGGACTTGCGCTCAGCCAGACACAATGTTAACCGCTGACATTTTCCCAAAGTTTGAAAAATCCATCCACCTACCTTAGAGCTAATCCAGGACGGGCTTCCGTCAGCCTGGGGTCTATCCCAAGGAGGACAAGGCAAGAGACGCCGTGGACGGGATGCCAGTCTATCACAGGACACACATGCACACAATCAATGGGCAATTCAAAGATGCTTGCCTAGCCACAGGTTTTGGGACCGCAGGACAACAGTATATGGGGCAAAAACAATACAAATGTAGAGAACATGTAAATTCCACAGAAACAGAATCAGGCAGGATTCAAACCCCCATCAAACTGTGAAATGCCAGGTACTCATGTAAGTTTAGAATTGGCTGTGCAATTTTTTCACAAATACAATTTATTTCTAAATACAACTTAATTCTTATGCCAACGTTCATGTCAGCGCTCTGTAAGTAGCGATGATCAAGCCCCTGCCAGTCTGAGCCAAGGCCACAGCTGGATGCCCGACATCGCCAATCAGAAGTCCGCTTTGAGCGTCCAGATGTTGCACCCTGGGGACCGGCTGATGAGTCCGTACCTGGAGTGTGGGAATCGCTCAGCAACCAATGTCAATCTCCTCAATTTTAACCCTAAATAGAGGTTTGTCCTATTATTTTCTTATTTCCCCCAAAAGAGTTTGTGCTCTTAAATTTTCACTCTATCTATCTATCATTTTTTATTTTTAGATTTTACAGTGGTTGGTATATGGCACACTATCTTAAATTGTGAATCTTATTGCTGTCTTTAAGAGGTACTTTGATAAGAAAGTGGGAAATAGCTCTGGGCAAAACTGTTAATATATTAGGTTTTTTATAAATGCATATTCTACCAAAAATGCCAAATGAGGCTGAAATAGAGTATTGTGGTTTTTTTGGTTGTACTTCTGCCCTCCCCCATAACATGAATAGCTCACTAAAACAAATAGGTAGAATTATGGAAGAGGAGCAAGAAGGTTCTGATGCCGAGATAATTTGGTTTTTATATTTGTACATCAAGTAAATGGCCATTGAATCCAGTTCTAATACGAAATGTCCTTCACACTTTCACCAGCGTATCCTGGACGTGGTTGTAGGGTCGGCCTAGCGACCATCCCAAGCAGCACAGTGCACTAGGCTGGGTCACATCACAGATGGAATGCCAGTGAGGGATGTGTAAAATATACCATAAAACTGCGAATAATTCACAAGTGGTTCTACACCACAGCATCAATGCACAGAATGTACCTAGATTATAGGAAGCAAGTGTAAGAAAGAAAACCAACAGCTGCTGTCAAATGTTCAGGCAGAGGCATTTCATGCTGACCAAACCACGAGCAGATGTGGCCAGTGTTATGCCTTCCCAACAGTGCCAGAGGAGATGTCCAGTCCACCTCAGAACTGTTTCTAAGTTAAATGCTTCTGTGCTTTTATGTTTTAGGTGTGTATCTCATGAAGCATTAATTTCCGTGGTTTTAAATAGAATGTTGATCCAGCTATTTTATTTTCAGTTTTTTTCTTTGTCAGTTTTTGCCTGTGGGAGTTGAAGGGAGTTGTGTAAACCAGCAGCAAAGAAAAACACCTTTAAATTAAACACAAAATAATATTTCACACACACTCTTCACAGAAATTAGTTATTCAAAACTTGTACAATTACAGTAATCCACTCATAATGTTGAAACATATACATTGAATGGATTTCGAAAACGTGATATTGGGCACGGGGGGGTGCTGTGGATAAATAGTCAGCAACCTCACACCCCCAGGCAACTCAAAAACAGGTTTCCTTGAACACAACTGCCATATAAATTGCATAACTTGTTAAGTAACTTCGAACCACTTGCCACCTTCAAAACATACAAAGAAATTACGTTGGGTTTTTAATATTACGGTTTGGAGAATTCGGACACAACCTTCGCCGTCCGAGCACACAAATTCGCCGTAACATGAATTTCGAGTGACAAATTATTACAGTATGTCTGTTTTCCCCTTTATTATATTGCGTTTAATTATTATTATTTACAAAAGTGTGACCGTTGTCCATTGCAATTACTACGGAACGTAATGCATGGTATTGCATAAAATATTGCATTTAAACACGCCAATATATTTTGGCAGTTCTGTATTTGGTGTTTAATGTTTTCTTAATTATACTTAAATAGGTATTTTGAGTATTTTTGGAAGGATTAATTTGGAGTTTCTTTATTCGATTTAGAACGAATCATATTTTTCTGCAAAACAAATGATGGGAAATGGCTTCCCGATCTTCGCGCAATCGGAGCATGTTCCATGAATCAATTACACTCGAAAAACGGGGTACTGCGTATTCCTATCAATAACTGAACGGAGCAGCATCTTTCTGGGATTCGTCTCTACTCGGCTCCGTTCGTCATTGAGCTGTTCGCTTTGCATTGTGGGTGCGCAGGCGATATCCCCTCAGATTATTCAGTGCAGCCTCTGCGTATGCAAACTCATCCTATTACAAGATGTGCTAGATATAAGTATTACAAATATAAATGCTTCAACAGATAATCGTTATATATTAATCCTAAATTACTTAAAATGTGAAAAGGTATTTCAGAATTTTATGCTCTTATTGTGATACATACGTAGGAATATTTTAAAGTCAACAATCCTTCAATGCGAGCAATTTAATCACATCCATAATGTCAATTACACGCTTTGAAACTGCCCTTCGTCAGGGGTCGCGAGATTTCGGACCCTGGCCCTCCGTCTAGAATTTACGCAGCCTATGACATCATTGGCTTCCAGCAGCCGCGTTCCACACGGGGAGCTCGTGCGTATGCCGGAGCGTCCCCCCCCCCCTCCCGCAGCAAAATGGCCGCTGACGTACCCATGGATGTGGAGTCTGAGCTGATGAGCGACGAGGAGATGGAGAGGTAACGTTTGATAACTGAAGCTGACAGCTAGACTAAGGGAATATTTTGCGTTTTTCGTGCCGGCGAGTCGATGTCCACCGTTACTCTGGTATCGCCGTCGGTGAGACATCTCTACCGACTGGTTAAAACCGGGCCTATTCTCCTGCTGACATTTGGTGTTAGGACATTAACTTACTGATCTCATGTGGTCCGTGAACTAGTCAGACGCAAATAATTTGATTCTCCTTAATTAAAGATTTTTCAGTGGCATTAACTACATTTAAGAATGAAGTAGCCAACCTTGATATTGTCGGTGCTCGGATAAACAAGGGCCAAAGACGGCAAACTTAACCTACTAATCAAAAAACCTTCCCGTTAATTTGAGGTGGTACCGTTTAATAGAACAGTTTAGTTAAGCTCGCAATTTAACCAGTACCGCCTGGGAACTAGTACAATGACACTTTGCATCGGAGAGCCAGTGTATGATGAAGTTGCTGGCCAACAAACTACCTCCGGTGATTAATGAATATTTGAGCATAAATCAAAAATTGAATAACATTTTCAGTTGGTTCCAGGTAAGTCCCATGCTAGCTTACTTGCTGCTAACTAGCGTCGTTGTCTATTTTTACATGCCGCCCGCAGAACATTCCAGCAGCTTGTAGCCGGCTGCATTCGGGGTGGGGGGGGTGGTGGTGTTGCGATAAGCGGTCTGTATAGTCGGCCGAAGCATAGGCCGTGTGGCCGCTGCGGTGGAAATTTCTAGGTTTTTGGATTGTCGAGCCGCATGGGGTGGGAAGGAGTTTCGGGGTCGCTGTCATTCAGTCTCCCTCAGCAATTCCGACCTTCGCGTCTCCGCGGCGCTGCAGGGAAAGACGCATCGACGTGCTTCCGCTGAGCACGTGATCTGTCAGTCTGCACTCGCATGCGGTCAATGTTTTGAAATGATACCCGTAAGTCTTAAGTTAGTCTTAAATAACATTTCCAGGTGACTGGGTATACTGATACTGCACCATAAACATTTATTGCAGTCATCTTAATGAAATTTTATTCTAAATTCTCAAGTATTGCATTAAATGGATAAACCAAAAAAAGTCCTTAAACACACTTGGATCTGCTTTTCTTGGTGAGGACTAACAATAGAACATAATTTAAATTAAATTCTCATGAGGTGCTTTTGCAAATGCAGCAAAGGCATGCTCTTTCACAAGTCGAGTGTTCCCACTCTATCTAGCTTTGAAGGGGTTAATATTGGAATGCACTCATGCTTTAAAATTAACTAGTGCTCTACAAGTGGTGTAATTATAGTACCAGCATTACAGGGACCGCTAGTCCAAAATATCCCCAGCGGCATCCTTATGCACAGTAGCTCCTCGTAAATAGCACCTTATGCAGATGGACACACAAAGCACCATTTTGTTTTATTGGAGTTCCTTGGCAGATATTTTTGCCAGAAGTGTTGCTCTTTCATAGAGGAAGGTGTGTACTTAATTCAGCTTAAGAACTTAGATCAAGGGGTATTTGACTTGGACTGTTGTGTACATGTATCTGTTTGGTTTTTGGTTTTGATCTAAAATCTCTTGTGAATGACAGAATGTGGGAAGCAGACTCATTAAAGAAAGAACCTACTGTCTCTGTTCTTCTAGATTTTCATGTGTGAAAGGCGTTTATTTCTGAGATGTTTATTAGTGCGCTGTCTTAACGGGGCTGCCCTGCACTTCTGCGCCATCATTAAATCGGTGTGCCGTGTTTGCTGTGATTCCCATATAAAAAAGACACGATTACAATATGTGCTCGTGTGCCTGTGATCCCAGTTTTTATCGTAGTTGTGAGTCTGCAGCGAGCTTCCCCAGTGATTGGATTACGCCAGCTGGCTGCTACTCCTGCTGCTTCTGCTTTTTCTATGTATAGGTCCGGGTTGGATAGTGTGCTGCCGCGGCCACACTAGGGCGAATGTGCCATACATACTTCATTTTCCATGTAGTAATGGACACAATGCATGATCTGAATTCAGTCTTAAGTGTGATAATGTGGGGAATGTAGTGGGTGGGACTACAGTACTTTATAGGTTCCCATTGGGTTAAACCTCATAGTGATTGACAGCACACAATAATCCAGCCCATTATTGGTTTCGATACCTGTTTCCTCAATTCTCTCATTTCTCTTCTCTTAGGACAGTGTCTACAAATGAAGCATACTCATTAAGCATACTAATTAAGCATACTAATTAAGCATACTGCTACCAGCAGCTTGCTCACAATTCATATTGTTTCACTCTAGCTGTAGGTAGTTCCATTTAATAGCACTCAGTATTTGAATAATTGCGTTTTTGTTTTCTACACTGGCCAAAAAAACGTCACTGTTTGAATTTAAATCAGCGATTACTTAAGAGCCAATGATTGGATCAGTATTACAGCTCAGCAGCGTTACGCAGCAATAAAGTGAAGTCAGCTGAGTACGTGAATCTACTGAATGGCCAGGTTTTCCCGTTAATGGATTTTTTCTTTCCTAACAGCATGGGCATATTCCAGGACAATAATGCCAAGATTCATCACCCTCGAATTGTCGAAGAGTGGTTCAGGGAGCACGAGGAATCATTTTCACACATGAATTGGCCACGACAGAGTCTTTAGCTTAGCTTAGCCCGATTGAAAGTCTTTGAGATGTGCTGAAGAAGACTTTATGGAGTGGTTCAACTCACCTATCATCAATACAAGATCTCAACAAGAAATGAATGCAAATCTGGATGAAAAAAAAATGTTGATGTTGCATAAGCACGTGGAAAAAATGCATCGGTGAATGTGCACCACAATTAAAGCTAAAGGCGGTCCAACGAAATATTAAAGCGTGCAACTGTTTTTTTAGCCAGGCAGCTTATTTTTGTTCCTGACCTAGCCTGTAATGATTCGCTTGTTCGGGGATTCTGTCTTGGAGTTTTTTTGCCAGTAAAAGTTCAGTTGGTGTGCTGATGCTTTTAAGGGTGCATTCTGCCTGTCGCAACCTAAAATGTTTTTCTCACAAAGATTGCAAATCTCATTTTTTTGTGTGTCTTCTGTGTTTTTTTTTTCCCTGTCTCTTTCAGGGAAGCAGAGGTATTCAAAGAAAGAGGGAATTCCTTTTACGTTAAAAAGGATTACTCTGAAGCATTTAACTGCTATACAAAGGCCATAGGTAAGCAGACTGCTGATGTCACTCGATACCCTTAGGGCGCCAAAATAGTCCTCAAGTTGTGTTTTAACTCTCACCATAATACAACTTTGCTGCTCCGGTCTATGTCTGGCAGTGCTGCTTTTGATTAAATGTTTTCGGTGGAAATTCACATCTTTTCAAACATTTTCCACACTTGCTTAGTGTAGGAATTTTTGGAAAAGGGCTGTTTCTCTAATTTGGCAGACAACATGTAATCTTTGGCCAGATTTCATTTTCATCCTGACAGTGGAAGCATTACAGTTGTGACACTTAAATGAATGGGTTTGGCTTTGGCTTTGCTATAATTTAGGAAATTAAGCGTAACTGCCACTCTGATACCTCCAGGTAAATCCAGTTTGAACCAGTTTGTAAAGGGTGAAATATTTGATCAGTTTTTATTTTCTCAAACAATTGATTTTTGCCTGTCGTGGGTCTGATTGTCAAGACTGCGGGGGCTTGAATCATTTCTGTTTTTGACCCCTTGTCACCATGACGGCAGGTGGTCTGTTTTTTCCCCCCCTCTTCTCTATCATCCCTCATTCAAGTTTAAAAGAATATAAATAGACTGACAGCTGCTTCTTTTGACCTCTAAGCCAGTATATTGTAAGTAAGCTGAAGGCAGCTTTGCGAGGCCAATATCCTGGACCTGATTGAATGTATTCCTTCCCTGTTCTTCAGTTTGAGGATCTTTTCATCTTTGTATGTATGTTAAGCCATATGTGTCCTTACAGACTTGTGCCCAAAGAATGCCAGTTTCCACGGGAACAGGGCTGCTACACTCATGATGCTGAGCCGATACAGAGAGGCGCTGGAGGACTCCCAGCATGCCGTGCGGCTGGATGATACCTTCATGAAGGTATATGACTGAGGGACCCCAGTACAAATTAGATGGCCAGTGTATTGTTTTTGGGGACTTAGCTTTCAAACTCGTACCCTCGGTTAGTAAATGTTAACATTTATATCTGAAGCGCTGTCACTGTGATGTGACGTGCATATTTAAGTAAACGAGTGCATTTATAAATTCGTTAGTTTTCTAAATGTCCTCCAGTAAATAATGCGAAGTGTTTTAAGCATTTTCAAAAACATACAGGGAATACTGCAAAATTAGTGTAAACAGTCAGTATTGGTTGGGTTGTCGGTCTGTTGTCTTCTGTCCGTTTGAGCTGCTCTTCTGACCGTGTGACACCTGTCCCCCAGGGTCACCTCCGGGAAGGGAAGTGCCATTTGTTGCTGGGCAATGCGATGGCTGCCATCCGTAGCTTTCAGAAAGTTCTTGAATTAGAGCCTGACAATGCCCAAGCACAACAGGAGGTGAGTCACCCTGACAGATCAGCTGTACTCTTTCCTGTCGGCTGAGAGATAAGTCTTAAGTTTTCCACCTTTAGGATAACAAACAATGACTGCTACAGGGCTTGGTCTTCTAGAAAAATTTTGCTTAATTCTAATACAGGTCATTGTCGAGTTATGGCCTATGCGACTTACAATCGATCGACTTTACGACCGCTCCAAGACCGCAGATACGTGGTCAGGACCGCGCTGCGTCTGGCAGCATGAGTGTATGACAGCTTCTGCTCTGACCGCCGGGAGCGTGAGCCTCCACCCGGGTCACCCATTCATTCATCTCATGCTCAGGCTACGGTTCGCAGTGCTCACAGTACAGTTTGCATTCGTATCCATTTGTGTCTTTGCAGCTGATAATTATAATCAACAGGTTATAACAATAATGAACTAAGAAAATGGTGATAAAAGGTTAAAAAACACCAAACAATATGACTTAAAGACGATGTGATTTAATTATACAGTTGCATATACATATTACAATTGTTGCATATAAAATAAAGGGCCACTTACGACTGGTCAGTGGGAACCGATCACAGTGGTAAGTCAATGATGACCTGTAGAAAATGCCAGCATAGCTGATCACCTCTCCTTTTATCTTTCTGCCTTCAGATCGCTGCTCCAGGTGTGATTTGCGGTGTCATTAATATCACCATTGATTGTTCGCTACTTCCCTTTTTAAGACTGGTCTCTTTCAGGTAGCCCGTTTGGTTTGAACGTTCCCAAATGTCTCCTCTGTTTCAGGTTAAGAATGCTGAAGCCATCCTGGAGTACGAGAAGCTCGCGGAAGTCGGCTTTGAAAAGCGAGACTTCAGGATGGTGCGTTGACCTGTGATACGTCGCTATAGCGACTCGGGTCTGGTCCTTTGGCTTGCCCGTCTCTCCCGGCCTCCATCGATTACCGTTTGGTTCCACCTCCGCAGGTCGTCTACTGCATGGACCGTGCTCTGGAGTCGGCCTCAGCCTGCCACCGCTTTAAGGTCCTCAAGGCAGAGTGCCTGGCACTGCTAGGGCGCTACTCGGAAGCGCAGTCTGTGGCCAGGTATGGATGCCCGGTCATGCCAAGCAGCCGTCTTTCTAATACGCAAGTTACCTTCAACGTCTTACTATAGGATGGCATTTTAGATTGACGATTAGATCGATTAGCATTTTAGATTGACGATTAGATCGATTAGCATTTTAGATTGACGATTAGCTCGATTAGCATTTTAGATTGATGATTAGCGGTGACATTTGCGTTGGTTTATTTAGTAGACGTTTTGTCCATTGCGATCAGGGTCAGCCCGTTTACCTGGTGAAATTGAGGTTAAGAGCTTTGCACAAGGGCTCAACTGTGATATTACACTACCTCCTGTGGGATATGAACCAATGACCTTCTGGGCAGATCTGTTACAGATCCTTAATAAAATGAGTTACACACTGCTCCTTCTAAGTGAGGGGTTTTAAGGTTTTATTGTATGACCTGTGTTTGTGTCTTGGACCACTTTGGGTCCAGATTGGGAAATTGGGAAAAACAGTCTTTCTAAGGAAGTCTCGCGTTTTAGGACAATATGATACACTGGTTAAGGGTAGATGTCCCTGTTTTCGTCGGATGAAATGTCTGTCAGCAGGTTTTATAAAACCCAGCATAAAACTAGTTAATGTCAAATTCCTAGATCTGTTGTTGGGACTGTGGTTGCTCACATCCCTTTCTCTGCCAGCTGCTGTGTCTGGAAATGGGTTCTCTGCAGGACAGTTCCCAGTGCTGAAGCAACCGATTTCCCCTTCCCTTGGGAACTCTTCGTCAGTCCTGTTGCTGTGCAAGCATTGGCAGCAGACACATTATAAATGACTAACATTTTACAAGTGGTATTAACAGGAATAGAAGAGGCGTGAGTAATGTGAAAATAGGAAATGACTATGAGATGGCTTTCTCACTGCAGTCATGATCACATTCATGTACGGGCAAAGTGCAGAGATCCCCGAAGTGCTGCAATATCCCTGAATCTTGATTTTTCACCTCGTGATTGCAGAATGCATTCCTCGTGTCGTCCGGACGATTCCTCATTCCGACCACAAGCTGTGTTGTCCTTTGCAGTGACATTTTGCGGATGGACTCAACGAACGGAGACGCCCTGTACGTCCGCGGCCTGTGCCTGTACTACGAAGACTGCATCGACAAGGCCGTGCAGTTCTTCATGCAGGCCCTGCGCATGGCCCCTGACCACGAGAAGGCCCGCATCGCCTGCCGAGTGAGTCCGCCTGCTTCCCTTTGGTGCTCTGGTGTTGGGTATATGAGCGGGTATATGAGCGGGTATATGAGCGAGTATATGAGCGGGTATATGAGCGGCACACTTTTAAGGGGTATATGAGCAGCACACTTTTAAGGGGTATATGAGCGGCACACTTTTAAGGGGTATATGAGCGGCACACTTTTAAGGGGTATATGAGCGGCACACTTTTAAGGGGTATATGAGCGGCACACTTTTAAGGGGTATATGAGCGGCACACTTTTAAGGGGTATATGAGCGGCACACTTTTAAGGGGTATATGAGCAGGTATATGAGCGGCACACTTTTAAGGGGTATATGAGCGGGTATATGAGCGGCACACTTTTAAGGGGTATATGAGCGGCACACTTTTAAGGGGTATATGAGCGGCACACTTTTAAGGGGTATATGAGCAGGTATATGAGCGGCACACTTTTAAGGGGTATATGAGCGGGTATATGAGCGGCACACTTTTAAGGGGTATATGAGCGGCACACTTTTAAGGGGTATATGAGCGGGTATATGAGCGGCACACTTTTAAGGGGTATATGAGCGGCACACTTTTAAGGGGTATGTGAGCGGGTATATGAGCGGCACACATTTAAGGGGTATATGAGCGGCACACCTTTAAGGGGTATATGAGCGGCACACTTTTAAGGGGTATATGAGTGGCACACTTTTAAGCACCTGACTTCTTCCTTTCTCTTCTTCAAAATACACAGCAACCCTCACCACTGCCATGTCCCTTATTGGTTAATTTGTTTTTGTTTTTTTTCTTTGAGGGAAGTGAGTGGTTTGGGGTTAACTGATGATTTATCAGTGTGGCGACAAGCCTTGCAAATTTTCATTGTATGAAACATCAGACCTGTCTAATGTTACTGCTTTTTTCTTATTTTTTAATCCATGCTGATTCTCATGGAATAATATGTTTGCCACATTTAGATTCGGTAATATTAGTGAAAGCTTCTCAAGGACTTTAACATCTTGTCCTCAGAACGCCAAAGCTCTCAAAGCCAAGAAAGAGGAAGGGAACAGAGCCTTCAAGGAGGGGAATTATGAGGGTGCCTATGACCTCTACACAGAAGCGCTCACAATAGACCCAAACAACATCAAAACCAATGCCAAGCTGTACTGCAACAGGGCAACAGTGGGCTCTAAGGTGAGAATTAATGTCTTGGGGGATGTTATCCCCCTCTCCAATGCGTCGTGACACAGTCGCAGAAATATCACGACATAGTAGGGTCAGCCGGTTTCACGCTCTGTTCTGCTACTCTGCCTCCTCCGTCGTTTTTAGATTTAATAATAGGCTACGTACCTCTGTCTCCGTATTTTTAGTGCTTGTGTTTCCCCGGCACTTGAACAGCGGGTGCCTGTGGGCTGAACGTTTTCTAGGGCTCTCAGAACTGGGTCGCCTCTGTCCTGCGCGGTCGCTGGCCTCTCAGAGGATCCTGTTCCTCCTAACTTTCTGTTCCCGTTTTCCGCAGCTAAAAAAACTGGAGCAGGCGGTTGAAGACTGCACAAAGGCCGTCAAGCTGGATGAGACGTACATTAAGGCCTATTTACGGAGGGCACAATGGTCAGTTGAGTTTTTTTTCTTTTCTTTTTATTTCGTGTGTGTGTGTGTTACTTATCCATTTTACAACATTTCTCCAGTCGTGATCTTTATCAGTGATGGATCCTCTGCTTCCTGTTATGAGATCTTGTTTCCTTTGCCTGTAATTGGCCTATTTTATTTCTACGTTGTCCATTCAGCTTAATGTGGGCAGCACACTCAGATTTGTCCTTTCATATGCAGCTACATGGACACAGAAATGTACGAGGAAGCCGTCCGAGATTACGAGAAGGTCTATCAGACGGAGAAGACGAAAGGTAGACCACGCTTTTTGAATAGCTGCACAGCATAGCATGATTCAGGTGTGCGATTTTTGGCTGCGATTAGAGTGTACGATTAAATTCTTCAGAGCTTCTGTGAATGTTTGATCCAACTTTTTTTTAGGCAGAATGAAGACTCTTACAGGTGTAGAGTGCACTCCTTGCCTTTTTCACCTGACGTTAATCGCAGGGCAGGGGAAGTTCTGGCTGGGCAAGCAGGATGTGTGCAGGCATGTTATTGCACCGAATGGAATGTTCAGGTCATCAGTTTATCTGAAGTGCACGTTACTGGAGAAGGACCTGGGGGAATTTGGACTCGAATGTGTTTTTTTTTTTTTTTTGTGTGTGTATGGAATAAAAAGGGCAATTTCTTGTCATGTCGGTTGATCAAAATAAGAACTTAAAAATTCCACCTCGATCATTTTGAAGAATTCAGGCATTAGCTCCTGTTTTAGGTTTCCCTCAGACCTTCCGACCTGCTTAACGGCTGCGGACTTTAAGTGCTGGTGAAGATCCACCTCTCTGTCCTGCATGTAACACTACTTTGGCTGTCGAGCACATTTTACCCTACTGTCCTTTTCCTGACTCTTTAACAGAGGTTTTCAGTAAAGTCACATTAGAGGCTTTTTCAGGTTATTTTTTTGTTTGTTTTTTTGTTAATCGAAAAGTAATTTTTGTTTTTTGGCGATTTTATACTTTTTTTATACAATGTTCTGATTATTCAGTGTTTTCTCAACGTGAATATAGCCCTGGTTGCCGTCAACATGACAAAATAACAAATAACTGCAGATTCAAAAAACCCATATTGCAGTATAAGATGCCTCTTGCATTTGGTGACGCTCCAGTAAGAAAATCCATAAGCCACTGATTTTAGAACAACAGGCTAGACTGATTTAAAAATTATGGCAATCGATGCTATTTTCACTTTATTAAAAGGAAATTGCTGTTATTGTGACTACTGCAGTGTAGGTGTTAGATCTGTCGTGCGAAGTCAGTTTATTAAAAGGTGGGGTCTGTTTATCGGTAAGTTGTCTGGTGGTGAATTAGGGGTGTTGGGACTGTCCTCCAGAGCACAAGAACCTCCTGAAGAATGCACAACTGGAGCTGAAGAAGAGCAAACGGAAAGATTACTATAAAGTGCTTGGGGTGGACAAGAGCGCCACAGACGAGGAGATCAAGAAGGCGTACCGCAAGCGGGCCCTCATGCATCACCCTGGTACTGTCCCAAAGTAGCTGACTTTGCTTGTATCAGTGTTTCCCAGACCGGTCCGCAGGGACCCCCAGCCGGCCCCCATTTTTGCTCCCTCCCACCTTCCTACCAAAATGCGGAGCTAGGAGGGAGCAAAAATGTGGACCGGCTGGGGGTCCCGGGTTGGAAGACATTGCTTATATGATGCAATTTACTTCCACCTGTCCTTGTAGCCTCCATAAAACATCTTATTCTGCAGATTTTATTTTAGGGTTATGTCAGTGTTTATGGAGATCTGTATTGGATCGAGGCCAATAACGGACATCTCCCAACCCCCACTTAGATCGCCACAGTTCAGCCAGTCCAGAGGTTCAGAAAGAAGAAGAAAAGAAGTTCAAGGAAGTGGGCGAGGCCTTCTCCGTGCTTTCTGACCCCAAGAAGAAATCTCGATACGACAGCGGCCATGACCTGGAAGAGGACGGCATGGATATGGGAGGTTAGTCTCCTCTGTTTTGCCATGTTTTTCCATGGCTGAGTGGGGCTGAAAGTTGCACGTAGCCGACTGAGATAAGATGGAACTCCAAAGGTACCTCACCTAAAACTGTAGCATTTTTAAACAAATTACTCTCCGTGTATTAGGTCACGTTCTCAGTCAACCCCGGAACTGATTAATGTGCATAGTAATCAGTACCATACCACCTGTTACCACTCCAAGAAAAATGTCTATCTCAGAATGTCTTATTGCTACCTGAGATTAAGTTCTATTCTGATTTTTAAGCTGATTACAAAGTCATGTTCGTTCCTGTTTTATGAGGAATACACGCAAGTTACTAGTTGTTCTGGAATTATCCTCTGGATTGCTTCCATTGAGAAACTTTAACACTGGCAAATTGCTGCAATCTCAACTTTCAGATTTTGACGCCAATAACATCTTCAAAGCGTTCTTTGGGGGACCTGGCGGCTTCAGTTTCGAAGGTAATTTGTGTGCTTTGGAAATCCTAGCTGTACACTGTTGGATTTCAGTTGTACAAATTTGCTTGGTTTTCTACTTAATTTATACTTTTTCTTTTTCTCCAGCCTCTGGACCTGGCAATTTCTTTTTTCAATTTGGCTAAAGTCTCCGTTACATTCATACCGTAGCCTCGCTGTGGACTTCATGCACATGGACTTGTCCTGCCGCCTCAGTCATGTTCTTGAGTTTTGTAAGTTGGATGCTGTGTATACTGTACTTATGGAATGCTTTCACTCGAAGACAAATTGCAAATACATTACACTACAAAAGACGTTAGTTTTGAAATTCTTCAGGGAGAAAAAAAAAACAAAAGAAACAAAATGCTTGGGTCTTCAGAGTCGTACCTTAAACATCATTCTACAACGGTTGGGAAGCTTTGATTGACACATCTGCTTTGGATATGTAAAATCTAGCCATTAATATTTTGCAAGAAAATGTGGAAACCGAAGTCTAGCTTTCTGTAACGGACTCACGGTAGACAGAAAGGAAGTTGGGGTTCTTGCAGTGCCAGTAGGTTTTCACACCTCGAGGAGAGTAAAGAATTTACCATGTAGAAAGTTGGTTGAGTTAACTTGAATTGATACTCTTCATTTGCTGCCCAAGAGCATATTAACAAAAGCATGTCTTCTACTGCCACATGAGCCAGGAAGAAATGTCATTGGAGGCTGAATGTATCCGAGACTATTCAGTGTCTCGATTTTAATATGGGGTGAGGGAGGGGCGGGGCTTAATGTGGAGTAAATCCTGGAGACTGTAATGGCTACCACGTGTTTGCCCTGTGAATGCCTTGTGAATTCAGCAACATGCCCTTGGATAAATGTACAGTCTCGGTGAATAGAATATCGCTAACAGTCCAGCATGTAGAACAACGCTGTTGGAAGAGCACGAGGCGGTGGGGGGGTGGAATATGACCCCCTGTCATGTCTCAGTGTCGCCGCAGGTCAGCGTTTGACGTCGCCATCCTTCCATCGCTGCATTGTAAATTTTACTGGTATATAAACTGTTGTCTTTGTAGTATTTTTTTTTTATGTTTAAGGTACTTGCGGTACTTCAAGGGAGCACCTAGGTGCTTGCTTGTTTGAAGATGTTTTAGGGCAGTGTTTCTCAGACCGGTCCTCGGGAACCGACAGATAGACCACATTTTTGCTGCCGGTAGCTGGGAGGGACAGAAACGTGGACTGTGTGGGGGTGCCCCTACCGGGTTGAGAAACACTGTTGTTGGGAATATGAGGAATGTACCCCCCACTGGAAAACCCTTACACAAATGCGAAGTGACAGTTTGTCTGCGGCCTGCTTTAAAAACAATTATGTAAATAAACATAGCTGCCCCGTGTTCTCCTTTTTAAAGCAGATGGTCATTTTATTTCTTTGTGATGGCCGTTGTCTTGTGTTTCTGATCCTGGACAAAGATATTTATTGTGTCCCTCTTGTTTCTCTCTTGGTGTGACTCACATTATGAGTCACTCTTGGTTATTTTTATCCTCAGTGACTTCGTGCCTTATGACACATGCAGCTTACCGTTGTACCGTCTCATTCAATTGATGGCACGTTTAATGCATTCCTCTGGCTCTGGTTGCCTCCGCAAGAATGGAAAACAAGTAAATGTAGGAGTGAGAATTTTATTTTTTATTTTTTTCCCCCTCCACGTCTCCACAGTTCTGTCTAGAAACACAAGGGTGCTTCCAAATGGCCACCACCGGAAAGATGTGTAATATACCTGTGCAACTTATACCAGCCATGATAGTTGTACTCACATGATTTGGGTTTTATACCTGTCAAGGTGACAGGCATTATGGGGAAACTTCAGTGCACTGGATTCATTCCTTCTATTTGTACTGAAATAGTTGTATGTAAACAAAACAAAATCCATGCACCTATATGTAGTTCTGCATTCAGCACTCATTTCCTGTTTTATAATGCAACATCTAAAATCCATGGCCAGCTTATGGTTTATTAAAGGCTAATCGTGGTAGTAATGGACTGAGAAGACGCCGTTAACTTTTATCTTATTATAATAATTATTATTCCTGAGTAACTTTCAATGATGTTTTATACACTGGTAGCCAAAGGAAATGCAGACATGACAGCCTAAAACCATGGATTGTCTTCTAAATATTAAAATCAAGATAGATTTTCCCTTTTTCTTTTCCTCCCCCTCTGCCCCATATCTGTGATCCTTTTAATAGTGGCCATAGAGGTATTGTCTATATAAGTGATAGTGCTGAAGGGTCACAACTGAAGCAATCATCAGTAAAAGTGTGACTGTCAAAGGGAGCTTAGCATTAAGCGACGTTGGCAATGCAGTGACTAGGCCAGTAGAAATGCTCCTTGTCTGATTACTTGCACACGGTTGGTGTGGTACAGCACGGTGAGAAGAACCAGCACATTTAAAAATGTACCTGCACCTGGACTACAGTGAAGTGATGACTAGATATAAAAACAATTTAGTCAAGCAAAGGGCATAAGACACATGTATATATTGTCCTATGTGTTGTGTATACATTATGGTTGTAATTAAATAAAAACAAGTAGGAAGTATTTATTGATCTTGAATCAGTATGATTACTTAAGTCATTTCACTTTATGTAACATTGTCATTGTTATAAATGTTCAACAGGGTGTGTCGGTGTTTATTTACAGTTTCCTGGATGTACACGGGGAAATGTCAGTAGTTAAAAAATGACCGTTGGCTTATTTGAAAACCAGAGGATGAAAGAAAATCCTTTCATTCTTTTTCAAGGACCCTAAACTCGAAAGATACGAGGCTGCCGTGTCATTCTGGTTTAATTTTTAATTTATTTCATTAGGTAACTTGAATTAATGTAGTGACTGCTTTCAAAATGTTTGATTACCCTCTTCACCCACACTGAGACGTATAGGATTAGGGTTAATGACTAGAATTGTGGTGTGCAGTGTAAGACACTCAGCTTGAAGTTTATTGCTAAAAAGTACTGGATTCTACAATTTAACTTTAACCCATGCAATATGTTCCTATTCTCATGCGTGTATTTGATGTTCATAATCAACAAACTTTTGCACCATCTGGTGTTCTACACAATGAAAAGGGAATATCTTTCCAAACTGTTTCGTGCATGATTTAATTTATATTCCAAAAACAATGGAACTTCATATGACGGCTTCACACAAATTTCTACTTAATGTTAGCATTACGAAATATGAGTGCTGTGTGAATGATTTTCATCATCTTTTTTTCCCAAAAATCAAAGGAACAGCAAAGCCTTTTCCATTTGCACCAATCAGACATATCATTGAAACTAACTGCCTCATATTGTGTAGGTCCTCCTTGTGTCACCAAAATAGCTCTGACCCATCAAGGCATGGACTCCACAAGACCTCTGAAGGAGTCCTGTGGTATCTGGCACTAAGACATTAGCAGCAGATTCTTTAAGTCCTATATGCTAGGATGTGGGACCTCCGTGGATCGGACTTGCTAGTCCAACACATCATGCAGATGCTCGATTAGCATGAGATCTGGGCAATCTGGAGGCCAAGTCAACAACTTGAACTCTTTTGAACTCTGAACAATTTTTGCAGGGTGGCAGGGCACATAATCCTGCTGAAAGAGGCCACTGCCATCGGGGAATTTGGTTGCCATGAAGGGGTGCACTTGGTCTGCAGCGATGTTTAAGAAGGTGGTACGTATCAAAGTAACATCCACATGAATGCCAGGACCCAAGGTTTCCTAGCAGAACATTGCCCAGAGCCTCACACTGGCCCTGCCGGCATGCCTTCTTCCCATAGTGCATCATGGTGCCACCTCTACTCCAGGTAAATGACACCCGCCATCCATATAAGGTATTAGAAATATGACATCAGTCCAGGCCACATTCTTCCATTGCTCCATGGTCCGGTTCTGATGCTCATATACCCATTGTAGGCCGTTCAGTGGTGGACACTCTGGTCTGCAGCTATGAAGCCCCATACACAGCAAGCTGCGATGCCCTGTGTGTTCTGACACCTTTATATCACAGGCAGCATAAACTTTTTTAGCAATTTGTGCTACAATAACTCTCCTGTGGGATCGGACCAAATGGACTAGCCTTTGCTCCCCATGTGCGTCATGGCGTCATTGAGCCTTGGGCGCCCAGGACCCCATCGCCGGTTCATATGGGAACACCCCATATGACCTGCTGTTTTGGAGATACTCTGACCCAGTCATCTAGCCATCGCAATTTGAGCCTTACATTTGCTCATTTTTCCTGTTTCCAGCACATCAACTTCAAGAACTGACTGTTCTTATATAATGGCACTGTTGACGTGCCATTGTAACGAGACGGTCAAATTGTAATACAAGATACCTTTAATCTGTATGTTACAGTATATTAAATATTCTCTAGTGTTAACTGTGTATAACAATTGTATTGGCTGGCTTGAATGCACAGTTCGTGTACTTCATGTAATTTTATACATTATTACATTACAACGAGACATATGTTTAGGCATGCTCTTCCACAAAGGGTTAAACTGACGTCTACCGGGTAACACTCGCGTCATTGCGCAACGTGCAGTGTGTCGCTTTGGATACGCCAAGCCTATCACGTGGTCCTACGGGAAGCGAAAACCAGCACTGTGTGTTAGGTCGGTTGCTAGGATACGGCAATATGAGGCCAAGCAAAATAAACAGTGCGGATGGTGATAGATGCGGTTTTAAAAGGTGGACACTGGCTGATGGTAGACAAGAAAAACAACTATAATGTCAGATACCGAAAGAGATCAAGGACCCAAGAGCACGTTTACCACTTATATGGCCGAAGGGGACCAGCTTTATCATAAAGGCGAATACCTGAAAGCCATTGAAAGTTACACTACGGTAAAACAAATGTATATGGTGTTCACGTCACGTGTTAGAATTTATTGGAATTTAGTTATACGTCAGATTGACAGTCCTTTATAAAGAATGAGTTTGTGGTAAACCAGAATGTTTCCTTATATCAGCTGTATATATAATCTGTTGAATTTCTAGATTTAAGTGTAATTTATTCCTTTATATGTATGTTTACCTCGCAAATGGTTATTATAGCGGGTGGAGACGTATAAAACATTTTTACAGAGATGCAGGACACAGTGTTACACTGTATGGGTGCGTTTGGAAGGGTTAGCTTTACAGATAAAATGCTTCCAAATTTGCGCATTTCATTCCATGATGTGCATGCTCACCTAAAATGTAGAATGCATTTTATTTCGAATTTAAATACAAATAACTGACCAACTCTGAACAACAATATATTGTTCACTGACATACTAGCCACGGATTCCGACTTTGTAGGTCTGTTGGTTGGTACACTTAATTGACCATGGAAACAATACCGTAGATACTTTATTTAACTAACAGCCGGTATGAGAATGAGCTGCGGTTTTCATTATGATGACTAACTTCTGAGCAGATATATGTTTGTCAGACGTGTCTGCTAGTCCAGTAACTTCGGGTAGCCTCGATCACCCGGCGTCAGCAGTGTGTTCACTGCCAGCAGGCCTCTATAACCGGCGCTACCGGTCATGCGCCGTAGCCCTATGTCGTGTATCAACTATCAACCGCTATCAGATGGGCAGGCAGTGAATCCGAAGGCTGTAGATACCACTAGCTGAGCCAGGGTAAGGCCGTCAGCAGCAGTTACCTGCAGTCAATATGAATAAAGCAACCCATGCAGCATGACCATCTCAAAGCTAATACGGTTAAATATTTTGGCCAGTGGTATTGGCAACGCTTGCAGCTTTTAGAGTACCACTAGTCCATCCAGCCAGAATTGCACTGTCTGATCCCACTTTAACAAACGTGTGTACTCATTTTCAACACCCAACTGATAAATGGGCAGGTAATGTCTAATCTAAAAATAAATATTTCGTAGTGGACAGAATGACCTTCGGAGGGCATTCTGGACATGCCTGTTGCCCTGTTTGAGAAGTTGAAATCGGTGATATGAGTAAGATTTTTAATAAACAGATTGCAGAATTTAAAGTGAAATTAAAAAGTGATACAAGGTCTGTTTGGGAAGCAGAGGCCTTAAGACCGGTTCCACCCTAGATGTCATGCCGGTTTTCCGCAGAGCAGCTATGCACGCATATTCAGACAGTAACGGTGCTTTATACTGAAAAAGTTCAGTAGTTCATTTGATAGGATTACAGGGAAAGAAGAGCAAGCAAAGGAGAGCAGAGTTCTCTAAAGCCGGGTTTCCTAACCCGGTCCGCAGGTACCAACAGACGGTCCACATTTTTACTCTCTCCCAGCTCCTGGTAGGGAGCGAAAATGTGGACCGTCTGCAGGTCCTTGAGGACCGGATTGGGAAACCCTGCTCTAAAGAAACGAATATGAGCATGGAAGCAGAAAGAGCTGGACAGACCTCTGCACTGCTGGAGGCAAAATAGAAGAGAAATAAGTGCTTATGGAGGAAGTGGAACCAGGGTAGTGTGACAACCTCACGTGGTGCCAATCCCTACAGATAGCAACACAATACCATAGATTGAAGGATATCTCTTCATTAGCAATCACAGTGGAAAAGTTCTGATTGACAACAGTCTAGATGTGCATAGAGGCAAATGTTCTTGATCTTCTGTACATGTCTAAAGGGGAGATAACATGAGCTGAAATGCTTCGTGTTTCTTGCTGTGCAAAAAGCTAATATTACGGTTATAATTGCAACAGAGCTGCTCTTTTTCCTCAAGTATAACATTCACAGTAGCTGCATGTACATGCCAGACTTGAGATGATTCCGCTCCAAACCTGCAGGGCTGGAAGCCTGATTATTTATGTCCCGATTATCTGATCTACAAGACCTGCTGATATGGCTGCAGCCTGCATTCTGCGACTCGCTTCAAGCAAACACGTTTATTCATGACGCACTGGGCACTTCTCCATTTGCATGGTCGGAGTGAAGTTACAGCAGTCTGGCAATAATTAACCAAGACTAAGGTTATTTTATCGAACCTTTCATGCATTATCACTTATTTTATCATCGACCTGAATTGCAACACAAAATACAATTGCAGGCCAAACAAATTACATGCAGTTTGCATTTGTACTGTTACTAAATTGAGTGTTTTAACGAAAAGGTCACAGCAGAATTCCAGCAGAATTCCAGCTAAGCAGCACCAGCACCATTGATACAATGTTGCTGGTTTCCAAAGGAACACGTGTGATGCATTTTCAGGCATTGACACTGCAGCCAAATGACAAGAACTGCTTGGTAGCCCGATCTAAGTGCTACGTGAAGACGGGGGATTCTGCGAATGCACTGCTAGACGCCGAAGCATCTCTCAAGGAAGATAAAGAATTTTTTAAGGTTCATGCATTTTTCTGTTGTTTTCTGTTGACAGATGTGGTGGAAATAGTACATATCAAGACCTTACAATTAGTCCAATAACTGGTCTTTCAGGTTTACGTTTGTGCAGATTTAACTTGCAACACGAAGAGCGTACAGTCAGCAAAATGGTTTAACTTTGTTTTGATTTTGATTGTTCACAAAAACCCCAGGGTTTCTATCAGAAGGCAGAGGCACTGTACAATCTGGGGGACTTTGAATTTGCTCTAGTGTTTTACCATCGTGGAAACAGGCTGCGTCCGGGGCTCCGACAGTTCCGCCTGGGGATACAGAAGGCTGAGGAGGCCATTGACAATTCCGTTGGCAGTAAGTGCAGCAGATTATTTCTTCTTTGTACACTTGGCAAAATTACGTTTCCTCTGTAACGCAGTTTATATGGTTCTAGAATCTTTAGTTTCCACTAAGTTCCTCTTTTTTCAAACTTGTGAAAACAGTACATATTTTAGGGCAATTTGTTTTTTCTAAAAGGTACTAATTCTAGTGTTTGTATTATTTTTTACTCTATTCTCAAAGTTACATTTTCGTGCAGAGTATTTATATGTCTTGTGCATCAGAAGGATTTACAGGGCTGCCATCGTTTTCTAATAACATGACTCCATTCCTCTTAGGCCCTTCATCAGTAAAACTCGAGAATAAAGGAGATCTGTCCGTCTTCCATAAACCAGTTGAGGTGGGTATCTACAGCGTTCTGTAGAGTTCTTGTGGGTCGCCATTGTTGATCCCCGCTTCACCGGGATATCTGGACCCCAGCAGGGTAAAAAGGGGAAGCTGAAAGCATCAATCCTACCCCCAAAGAAAGAGCAACAGCTGAGCCGAAAAGACCCCAAGAGTGAGAAGATCTCCAGGCAGCTGCTGGGGGAGCTCCACAGTGATAAGGAGTACCTGGAGAAGCTGCTGAAAGATGAAGGTGATGCCTTCAGGACAGCCTTATTCCTACATACTCAGCAGGAATGGGCCTAGCATGGAACAGTGTGGATCACTGTAAAACACCATCTGCAATCTGGATTTTAAACTATATATTAACCTTAGATTTTTTTTTAATTATCCAGTCATTTATTTTGACTGTATACCAGGTTTTGACCTAGCAGAAATTCTGTGCCACCATTAATAGTAGTTTCATTGCTGTCATTCTTTGTGTTCTGAAAAATAAGTGTACTTGTCAAGCAGTTTAATCTTGGAGGACTTTGCCAAAAAGTTGAAAGACTTGGTCTGCCTGAGAATGATGCCACATGCCCTGCAGATCTGGTCAAAGACAGAATGCGGAATGGAGAGAAGCTCCAGGACCTCATTGTTGGCTGCCTCACCTACCTGGACACGCGCACAGAGTTCTGGCGTCAGCAGAAACCCATATATGCCCGGCAGCGGGACCGCAAGCTCATGCGGCAGAAGTGGACCAGAACCCAGGCGTGCTCGGCTTCGAACACTGCCGGCTATGTTCTGAAGAGCCTAGAGGAGATCGATGCAGGTGAGAATATGAGTGGACCTTCCACAATGCTCAATTTAAGTGCATAAAATCAGGTAATTTTAAAAGGAGAGGATTTAAAATACTTGTCCAGTTATTGCATCACCGGTTTATATATCTAAGGCTTAATAAAAGAAAATGGATTTAGGGTGGTGATATTCCAGCTTTGATTGTATTTTTTCCAGCCCTGTCATCAGGCAATGCAAAGGGCAGCCTCAAGAAGGCTCGTGAGGTCCTTAAGACAGTGCAGAACTGGTCAGAAGGGACAGTGCTCAATAAGGTGGAAGTGTTGGGTAACTTGCACAGCTGCATCGGCAATGCCTTGTTTGATATGGGTGAGATGAAAAAGGCACTGGACAGTCACCAGAAAGACCTGGAGCTGGCCAGAGAGGGGTAAAAATTTTGATGAAAAAACAGCTATTTTTTATAAATGCTTATATATATATCTATATCTTCTAAAGGTGCTCAATGGTCGAAAGAGTTTTGCATTGATGTTTTAGACTGCAAAGTAAAAATGTATATTGTCTGGATCAAGGATTTCCTAACAACTTTGATGTTTTCCAATACCGATTTTGGCAGAAATCTTACGGACGCAAAGTCAAGAGCTCTGGACAACATTGGCCGGGTGTTTGCCCGGATTGGAAAGTTTCCTCAAGCCATACAGGTGTAAGAAAAGCTATTTTTTTTGTTTATTTTCTGCTTAAATATGGATGCAGCTCTTTTCACTTTATCCAGTAGACCTTGAATCAATTTGCATATTGCAGTGGAAGCTTAGATACGTTTTCTCCCTAGAGGGTGATCACATTTCCTTCTGCAAAAGCATTGATGCAAAAAAGAAATATATAGGGCATATATGTGCTGCATAAGCTTTCATTTTTTAATGAGGACAACTGTACATTCTAACCAGGGATTTGAACCTGAGCATTCTAGCCTAGTGATTCTCAAACTGATCGTCGGGACGGTCCACATTTTTGCTCCCTCCCTGCTCCCTGCAAGATATTCCACATTTTTGCTCCCTGCCGGGAGCTGGGAGGAGGCAAAAACATAGATTGTCTGCATGTCCCTGAGAACTGGGATGGGAAACGTTGTAGCCAGTCCTGCAGCGTAAACTATGTGCTGCTCCTCATAGCTAGCTGTTCAGAGTTCTTGTTTTACTGGTGTCCATAGCTGGGAGGAGAAGATCCCTCTTGCTCATAGCACTCTTGAGAGGGCGTGGCTCTTCCACGAGATTGGACGCTGTTACCTGGAGCTAAAACGGTACGCGGAGGCCCGGGACTACGGCTCGCGCTCACTGGCTGCGGCAGACGACATCGGAGACCAGAAGTGGCGGCTGAACGCCAGTGTGCTGGTGGCACAGTCAGAGGGTGAGCCCTGGCTTGGACTCGAAGCCCCCCCTCTGGCAGGGCCTAACCCCCACTCCCCAGGTCACTGGGTTTGCAGACCTGAGCGTTAGCCATGTTTCACTGGGGAGCCTGTTTATGACACAGAACATACAAACCGCTCATTTCAGCGAAACAGTAAACAGCCAGATTATTATTTTTTAATGAAGTTTCCAATTTATTGTTTTCCGATTATTCTTTGTCATCTATCCACTCGTTGCCATATTCTGATGCTGTTTAAGGTCCCAGCTGCCATTTATTTGCAGTAATATTTTTTTTCTCTGCGTGCTCCCCGCCAAGGGAAGCTGGGTGATTACGAGTCTAGCGTGGCCCACTTTGAGGAAGCTCTACTCCAAGCCAGCGTCTTGCAAGATAAGCCAGCTAGAGAAGCAATTCAGAAGGTAATAAGGCTCACTGTCGGTCTCTTTTGTTTCCTTTCTATTGCTTAATTCCTTGAGCCGGTCTGGACCTCTGTCATAAACACAAAATGGTTTGAAACTGTACTGTAAATTAATAATAATAATAATAATAATAATAATATGCCCTGCGATGGGCTGGCCCCCTGTCCAGGGTTGTTTCCTGCCTCGTGCCCGTTGCTTCCGGGATAGGCTCCGGACCCCCCATGACCCAGTAGGATAAGCGGGTTGGACAATGGATGGATGGATGGATAATAATAATAATAATAAAATAAAAACACTCACCAGTCGTATTGTCTCTCTTCTCAGGCTCTCTGTAAAGCAAGACAGCACATGACTGAGTCGGAGATGAAGCCACTTACTTGAGAATATCACCTGAAGAACATCAGGCAACTGGATGAAAATACCGACCTAAGTAAAAAGGGAAAAAAGTGTGGTTTTAGTAGATTAAAACATAAAATGAGCAACTGCTAATAAAGTCGTCTCAATGCACATATTCCTTTGTCATTGCTTATAAACCACCACTTGATAGCCTTGTGGCACTTTGTTTTCTTGTCTCAGTCAGTACCTTCTATGACTAGTGAGGGTCTGATATACAAGCATTTAGTCTTACATCGATGTAGTAGAATATATATTATATATAGAATAGAATATTTATTTATTTGCAGACTCATGGTCCATAAAAAAAATCATTCAGACAGAAATAGACAGATCAAAAGAAAATAAAAGTAACGTTAGTATGAACTACACTACACTACTAAAGCTAGTGAAAACACTGAACTGTAAATCAAAAGCTACCTCCGGTTATGAAGGGGGTTATTGTAAAGACAGAAATGGTGGCAAGTATGTGCACTAGTACCATGCATTCTGTCAAATGAAACAGCAAATGAAATGCGACCGGCTTAACTCTTCTGTTGTCAGTTTTAATCGTAATAAGATCGTCGATTTAATTTCAACCTCGTCAAACATCGTAAAGAGTTGGGAATTTATAAACGCTATTGAAAAGTAATAGGTGAATTAAACGAGGCGAAGGGGGGGGAGCGTCAGTTTGCGCCGCGTATTTATTGGAGGACGCGCGAGGGCGCGTCGAGAGGGAGTCCTGCTGTCTGGCGATGCGCAGGCTGAGGTTTTGCCAGTGAGCCGCCGATTTCCGTCCTCATTTTCCTGATCTCTCAGACACTGAGGTCGGCCTCTTAGGAAGCGCCACGCCGCCCCCCCCGCTCGCCTACGACCGGGCTTTTGGGAGCCGTCCGTCGCCTGCCGCTGCCATAGCCGGCGAGCCCCAGCCGCCCCTCGGCCGCATTACTTTTGTTCCCGATCGCTCTCGGTAAGGAAATTAACGTCAGATTTTTGTGAAGCCGAATCGGCAAAACTTTTCAACATATCGGGCGAAAGTGTAAATTGCGTGTGGACGTTTATTTGCGCGTCCGTGCGCTTTATGAATGGTGTGTCTGCAAATGCTGAAATGTAAATCCGCTGTTTGGACTTTATATTAATAAGTACATCACGCTGTTTTGTTTTGTCTTGCACCACGATGGCAGCCACTCCCCGTTTCATTGTTCCTCCAAATTTCTCTCGTTGTGTATCTAGTCACCCTATTCACTACTTCATTTTCCCTTTTGATGCATTTATTGTTTATAATTGTGCTTAATTTCTAGTTGTATCTAAAACTACCGGTTCACTATTAAATATTTTATTAGAAGCAGTAAAGACTGTGCTCTCGTAAAACTTAAAACTGGTATTTGATCGTTTTTAGGTGCCATTTTTTGGCACTGTGGCACTGGGTTGCTTTGGGTTTCATTTTCTAAAATTGAAATTTGGCGAAATCGCCTCTTTCACAAACCAAGGACGGACGTGTCTGTCTGCAGCTGTCGGATTCTCATAGCTCTTAGTACGTTCCCCTTTTTTGTTTAAATTTGAATTAAAAAGTTCTCACATATAGTAGATGAATATGCGCATGGTTCACGGGTTTTTTTTTAGATAGATAGATTGGGAAACTATTTGTCAAACGTGAAGCGAGGGGTATTTCCATGAAAGGTCACTGGTTTAATGAGGGCTCTGTTCTGAGTAATAAAATAAGGTCGTGTGTGGCAAATGTATAACTAATTTGTATCTAGCTAGGATTTAGTTGTGCACATGGGTTTTTTCTGAATGGATTTTTATTAAGTTACACGTCTTGGGAACCCAAGGGAAATGGTGGTAAGTCATATCAGTGCAGTAGCTTTGTACTTTGACGATTTCACCACAAAATGCCAGTCGCCGTGCAAATTTATGAATAATATTGTCCCAAGTTTCAGTTATCATGCTTACCATCTCCTTTCCACATTAAAATATTAATAAAACGGAATGTACATAGTGAAACTAGATGAAGCAGGAAAAAATGCTGCTATTTTGGGTGGGGTTTCAGACTAGTTCTTTTATTTTAAGGGGTTAATTGGTAAGGGTTTCATTTTGGCATACGTAATGAGGTTCCTCATAACTTGGAGTTTTGCAGCATATTTGACACATTCAGGCTTGCTCATTTTATTTTATCTAAGACAGGCATATTTATCTAATAATAAAGGTGCCTTTGTTATATTTGAATGCTAAACATTGTTCTCTACTTAATTTTGCTTGATCTTTACTAAAATGATCTACTCCATCTCAACTTTGAAGTGTGTAAAATGGAGAATCAAGACGTCGTACAAGACCCGCAGGTTAACTCGTCTGTGGAGGAGCAGAAGCAGGAGGAACCACAGCCAGAACCAGTCACAGCAAGCAAACAGGAGCCAGAGCAGCAGCCAGAACCTGTGTCTGCGGAGCCAAAGGAACCAGAGCCGGAGAAAACCTCTGAGCCAGTACCTGAGAAGCAACCGGAAGAGACTACAGAACCACCTCCAGAACCAGAGAAGGAGCAGAAGACTCAACCAGAAGGCCAGGTGGCCAAGACTGAAGAACCAGGGCCAGGAAATACACCAAAAGGAGAGGTAGACAAGATCCTGGAAAAGACGGTGGACCATAAGCAGGAAGAAAAGGCGGAGACCAAGATGGAGAAGCCAGAGCCAGATGCCCAACCAGAGCCAAAAGAAGTGACAGGAAAGTCAGAAGCTGAAGTGGCGAACCAGGCAGGAAAGCCAGCGGAGGCCGAGTCAAAGGAACAGGAGAACCAGACGGGAAAGCAGGAGGAGGCCGAGTCAAAGGAACAGGAGAACCAGACGGGAAAGCAGGAGGAGGCAGAGTCAAAGGAACAGGAGAATCAGGATAAGCAAGCCTCAGAAGATGCGCAAGCTACAGAGATTGCCGAAGGTTCATTCTCCTTCACCTTCCTTGAAGATGAGGCCACCACGGCTTTTGTCCGCAGCTCCCGAACCCTCATTATTGTGAGGGGCTTACCTGGGAGTGGAAAAAGCAAACTGGCCAGTACTATCAACACCACCTACCAGGGCCTTTGTACCATCATCTGTGCTGATAACCATGGCATCAAGCCTGAGAAGTCGTCAACCTTGGCGGAAGGGTTTAAAGCCATGGATGCAGCGATTGTGGAATGCCTGACCTCTGCGAAAGAGGTGGTGGTGGTAGATGATACCAACCACACCCACAGTCGAGTGGCCCGTCTGGAGGAGCTGGCGGAGGAGCACCAATACTTGGCCTTCTATGTTGAACCCCGCACTCCTTGGAACCGTAATGTGGAGCAGCTGTGCCGGAAAACCCACCGGAAACTGGACAAGAGTCAGATGCAAACCATGCTGAACACGATGTCTGAGACATCCGTGCCCTTCTTTTTTGGCTGGTTTCTATCCTCGAGCTATCAGGACAAGCTGAGGAGCATGGCTAGCGATTTCCTGAAGATATTGGGCAACCTGGATGCATTCAAGAAACACATTGGAGACTGTAAGTATTCCACAACGATGTGTTGTTCTGCCAAACTCACGTCACTAAGTAACGATTTGAAGATTATGCATGGCCCTTTAACAATAAGTATGCCAAACGTCCATATCAGCAAGGTCTGTCTTCTATCTGATTCCTGGGAATATTGTTAAACCAGCTTTCTGTTTTGCAGTTTCTGGTGACCCCGAGAAAGGAGTGGACTTGGAGCAGTATTTCAGTGATAAGGGCGTGCTGCACTGCACCACCAAGTTCTGCGATTATGGAAAAGAGCAGGGGGCTAAAGAATACATGGAGAAACAGGTGGGACTGAACTCTGCCGTGAAGCTGGCTGTACCGTTCTCTGCGGCTGGCTATGCCCCCAACTTGTAGAGTAACATAAAGCGGAAGTGTCTTTCCAGTGTTTGTGCTAGGCTGTGAGCAAGCAAAATATCCAATGTTTGTTGGACGTGCCGTTGTGTAGTGTTTCTGATATCAAGTTTTAGAAATAACATCCACAGAATGTGGTAGATGGTATCGTTGAACGTTGGGCCTCTTTTTGCAGTGAGGGCTCCAAGAGCAAGGTAGAGGAGTTACTAAGGTATTGCAGAAATGTAAGCCTTCCTACTACAGGAAGTGTCTTGGTTAATTGCAGCTCATGTGAGTAAGAAACCAACCACCGTTGGCAGCTGCGTCTTGACACAGATCCGGAAGCACTACGGTTGCCCTTGAATGTATTAATTTGTTTATATAAAAAAAGAAAAATTACTTCATCAGACCTTTTATAAATTTCCACTGGTCTGGTTGGCCATTAGCTTACTTTTACAAGTCTACAAATGAGTAGTGTATTTAAAAATATATTCATGTGAATTACCAGTGAATTATCAGTTTCTTTTTAGACTTTGCCTTGAGTCATTTGTAACTCTATATACCATGTCAGGAATTTTTTTTATTTTTTTTTATGGCCTGCATGTTAGATTTTCACACCTTGTCATGTTGGCTTGCATCGCTTCTGCCTGGCTGAAAATCTCTAGAAAGGAGAGGGCATTTAATAGTGACGGAATGTGACGTCAGCCAGGAAGAATCTTTGTTTCACTGCCAGAGATTTTTTCAACTGGCCCGGAGCTCAATCGCCTCACATTTCTTCAGTTGCAGTTTGGCAAACCCCTCCTGACACTTCTGTTTCCTGCCCCAGGAGGTGTGCGAGTCCTACGGCCGGGCGTCGGAGCTGGAGCTCACGGCCCTCTTCATCACGCCCCGCACGGCTGGAGCCCAGGTCTCCCTCTCCGAGGCGCAGCTCCAGCTTTGGCCCGAAGATTCCGAAAAAGAGGACCTGCCCCGCGGAAGCCGCGCCCACGTGACGTTGGGCTGCGCTGAGGGTGTGGAGCCGGTGCAGACGGGTCTGGACCTGCTGGAGATAATCGCTCAAAAGAAGCAGGGTGAGGAGGGTGAGAAGATCCAGGACCTGGACCTGGGCACCCTTACCTACTACGGCAAAGGGGCGTGGATGCTGAGCCTCAAGGAGCCAATCCGGGCCCAGTCCTGCTTCTCCAGCTACTACGGGCCGAAGAAGGGGGATGGCGGGAAGGAGAGCGAGAAGAAGAAGAAGTTGAAGTGCACTGTGATGTGAAGCAGGTGGCAGGACCAGCTTCAGAGCGCCTCGATAGCTCTTCCGCTAGTCTCTGTGCTGTGGGCAAAGCGTTAATCAGTTCTCTTCAGGTTCCTGCTGGAACACTTGGGATGAGTCCACCCTTAAGCCTTCTGAGAACCCACTCGCACCCAACCTTTTTTTTTTTTTTCTCCCCCCCCCCCCCCCCCCCCCTTCCTCCACCTATCTGCTTTTCCTACAGTTCCTGGCTCAAGCGAGTCTTTAATGCTACGGCGGTGAATGTTCTGGCGTCGCTTTACAGTCCGTTCGGTACGGGACTGGCCATTGAGGCCCCCCCCCCCCCCCCCGATCCATATCCGGGTGTGCGCCTCCCTTCCGCGGTGGCCATATAGGGCTGCTCTTAACAACAGGTCAGCAAAAGTCTTGAGGACCATCACGTCCGCGTTCCGCCTGTCCTTTGGTGCCTTCTATTTTGACAGCTACCGCGACCATGGGTGTAAATGAGAGCCTTCGCCTCTACTGCTTACGACTTCCTCTAGAACCCCCTGTCCCGTTCTTTCACAAAGTGTTAAGTGTTTAAGGCATATTTTTAGCCTTTTATTGGGTGTCTGCTGTATTTTCTACTAACTAAAATGGTTAATGCGCAAAATGAACTGACCAAAAAAGGTGTTCCTGCTCTTACAATGTGCATGCTGGGTGAAGTCAGTGAATCTTGTACTGGTGGTTCTTTTAGTGGTACGTGTAACCCCCCCCCCCCCCCCCCAACCATATCACACTTCTTTTTAAACTACTTGTGAATTAGAAAGGAAACTGTTTCTCTATGATGGCTGTTAGTGTATACGCGAGGGTTAAGCAATTGAACCTCTTGCCTTCATAGAGAATAGACCAAAGGTTTGTGGGTGTGATTTGTGACGTGTTAAAACTGTGAAAACTCTTGCAGGATTTTTTTCCGGCAAATTACTTGTCGAACACAGCAGCGCACGAACGCTGAGAACAGTTATCAGTGTATGGTGGTAAATGTATGTTGCTTTAGGAACTTTTAGTCTGCACTTTTCAGTTAGGGTGATTACAGACCTGCTTTCCAGTTGCATATAGACAGAATTGTTAATCTAACTCCATTTTAAGCTTTTGATCTCCATTTTGCACATTTAATGACATTTAACACCGTATATTGACTGTTTACTTAGACTAGCATGTAGGTTTGTACTGCTGGAAACCATACTAGCGTAGTTCCTAGAGCAAGCGAGGGGTCTATTTTTGCACCTTTGAAATTTTTTTACACTTAATAAAGTTTGCTTGGGTTAAAATAAGAACGTGCCTTTTTGCGTCACTGTCTTTCCTATTAACTGAAAAACCCTGTACGGTCAATTTGAATGGATGACTAGAACATAACCCGGGGTTTGTAAAATACTTTTTCGCCTGTAGGTGGCGGTATTTAATCAGACTCCAGGGTTGAATAGCTACGAATGTGAATCCAAATAATGCAACTGAAATATTGTCTCTCTAAGTCTCTATCAGAAGCATGTAAAATGTTTCGATCTGAAAGGAGTTGATATCTAAGGGTTCTGTACTTGCCCATAACAGTGTATTACCCCACAGTCTCTAAATCATGGTTCCTGTCTCATTCACCCTGTATATTCAGATCCCCTTGGAGCTTTCCGGAAGTGCCGGTCCCAAATTTGCCTCTCCTCTCATCCCACTTCACAAATGTGCCCACTTCTGCCTACTACTGCAATTTCCTGAGCAGAATCACTGACCAAACCAACACTGCATATCCAGGCACTCTTGCAAAACGGCCACCATTGCACAAGGCCATGCTGGATGATGCAAAGACAGAAGAATCTGCCAGCGGTCTTTATCCCTAGCTGCCCCGTTGGGCCTTGCCGACTTGGCCATCCTGTAGCTCACAGAGAAGAATTGTTGTGGAATGTTAAGAGAATTACATTTACTGGTAAAAGGCCAAGGTGTGAGTATGGTGAAAATCTCACCAGGTTCAAACACTTTATAGATTGGTCAGGGATTTAGTGTCTCAATGTCCTACTTTTATTGTCTTTGTTTTGGATCAGTGAAAAATCAGTCCTTTTTCAGTCAGGGGTAGGCAGCCCTGATCCTGGAGTGCCGGTATGTGGTAGGTCTTCAAATAGTAACTCATAAGGTAGGAGCGAGAACCTGCAAGATTAGGGCTGCCTTCCATTGGTGTAATTGATCATGTAATGCTGGATCAGTGGGGTTAAAGCTAATTTCTGTCCAGACCACGGAGCTCTGGGCCTTGGCTTCTTTGGGATTTTGTGCGAGATTTCATCTGAGAGTCTGTTAACCTTACTTGTGTTATATATACATATGCACATTATGCCTTTTTTCTCAAAAGGAAGCTTGTTTTTTTTACTACCTGAATGACATCCTCTGTTGGAGAGATTCTTGTATGTATAGTGACCCAGAGAAAGTGACATCCTACATCAAAGAAGATTATTAAATGACTGGGCATAGGGGGGATTTTGACAAAGAATTAACTGTGTTGTGCAATTGATGAGGTTGCTTTACAGATCTAGGTGGTTCCCACAGCAAAGAGGGGAAGTTGGGGTCAGCCCTCTGAGTTTCAAGACTAGAGTTTGAGGCACGAGTGTCATGTGACAAGTCTCCTTTTTTTTTGATTTACGAATATACAGGGTTGCCAGCTCACACATTTGGCGTGAACTCACGCTCATGCAAGAAGTCTTACGGCAAATCTGTGTTTTATATATAAGCATGTTTTTATATATAAAACTTGATATTAGGTTTATAATATATAACATTAGCTACATCAAAAGCACTGGGGTAGTTTGCAAACACTACAGACTACGTAGGTAATATACATGCATGTAGATGCGTGTGCAGACCTGCAAATTGAGAACCTCATGCCAGCCAAATGACCAAAGTTGACAACCCTGAATATATATGATTTTATAATGTAAATGTCAAATCGAAATTAGCATGCCAGTGACACCCATGGTGAGAGTGAGGTCACGGCACCCCAAACTGAAGGCAGTAATAGTGCATGGCCTCCTCTTGTGGCATCTGGAATCACTGCACTGCCAATCCTCTGTCACATTGTTTGTATCCCGGTGTTTCACTCTTTATGCAAATAACCTGATGAATTACGACTCTTAGGAAGTTGTTAGGTGAAACGAATAGGGTTCAAAAGAATAACTCATTCACGCAGCTATGGTAGGTATAATATTTCAAAGCCACTGAAGTGACAGGTACGTATACACATATATACGGTTACGCATTTGCATTTTCTGATATTCACATATATATGTACGCTGATATACGCCTATATATACACTGATTTTTACGAAATTAACGGTCAGACCTCGGCGAACGTGCGATAGTCTCCGGCTCCAATGAGCGGGGCCGGTCCGCTCCGCCGGGTGGCCTGAGCCAATCAGCGCGGAGGAAAATCAGCTAATCGGATAACGAGAGCGCGGTTGGAGTGAAGTCGGGGAGCGGCGGCGCAGCAGCGGCAGCATCAGCATCAGCATTGGCCAGCCGTCCGGAGTGTGAGACGGATCTCTGCGGACCGGGATCGCTTCTTCTTGCCATTTTCGCGCAGCAAAGGTAAGGCGGTATTTATAGGGCAGGTAATGCACGAAGCTCGCGTGGTTTGCGGCGCTGCTTAAACTCGCCGGCTGCTGCACCTGAAGTTAGAGGCATCGCTCCGTTTGTTATGCGGGACTGTGCGAAGTCCCGGGGAGCAGTGTCTGCGTGAGCTGGCTTGGTAAGCGAGCCTGCATTGGCATTACTGATTACGTCTGTCGCACTTCTAACTTTTTTTTTTTTGACCAATGCATTCGTTTGTCAGACGCGTAGATAATTTTAACTGGCGATTTTCTGTCTAATAAACTTAGCGGTTAACGCCCCTCTAATTACCCGTTCCTTTTCTTGCTCTTCAGATAAGGACTTCATAGTAGAAGTTTCACTATGGCAGTTAATACATATGAATCTGTGAGGGCCATTAAACGAAAAATATCTGATTTTTGGTACAATGCTGATAGTAAGTTTACCAGCACAATGCTTTATTGACAATTGTTCACTAAACCCTGGCTGTATATATGAATACTCACGTTGCTGGTCTGTGTCATATTTTACAATCGTATCGATACTATCAGTATTGACAGTGCAGCTGGATTTTAAGATTAACATTTATTTGCCTCTTTATGAAGGGATCTGGGTAGAATCTTGCCTATTAATACATACTACAGGACTCCTACCCCCTGTCACTGATAGAAATTTTAGACCATCGATAGTGTATTGGAGGTAAAGAAGAAATCGACAATGACACAGGAGAAAGACTCACTGCTGTGTTACGAAATGCCCAATAGGCTTGGAAAGAAAACTGAAATTCATTTGATATTCATAGATAAGCAGGGTGAGAGCCTTGTTTACGTGTATTGGTTATCTTTACCTATCTTTTAATACAATACACGAAAATGAGAAGCGCTTGAAAACAACAACTCGACAAGAGTCATCATAAGTTTTATTGGGGGGAAGCGTGTCGATTCCTTGTCCGTGGGTCCGAAGGTCTGCTTACCGCCGGTCGGTGTCGGTGCGCCGCCGGTTCCTGATCTGCCGCCGCACAGGTAGCGACCGGGCAGCAGGTGTTCAGGTCCGCCGCTGGTTTCATTCAAACTACATGCATTTCGCTGTGCTCAGAAAACTTGCCAACGCAGCCTGATCATTAACGGGGTGCGGTGTCCCTCAGCTGGGAGAGTGAGATCAGAGAATGATAAGGATTTCTCAACCCATATAGATACGCCCATCTGCACACAGCTGTTGAGCTGTTGCATTGCTTCATGCAGCATCAGATGCTCTGTGCATCTTTTTCGCTCTCCGTGCTTTGGAGTCATATATTTGATTCCTGTTAAGATTGCCCGTGACAGCCCTGGTTCATTTGTATTGGTTGTGTAGTTTTGCAAAGTGGGTTGCATGAATGTCCTGGGGTGTGATCGAACCCCATCTCCACTATATAATTCAACCTGTCATCACTCCAGTCCAAAAGGAAAATCCCTATTCCTTCCTCCAGACCCTGTCTCACGTCATCTCTTACAGGTAGAAATACAGCAATATGAAACTAGAATCGGTTGCAAAACGCCTGGTCTTCCCTTTTATTAAGATTTGCAAATGTTTTGGTGCGTAAATTCATGTTAGAGCTGAACGATGTATTTGCTAAATTTTATGCCGGAAGGACTTGGTCTGAAATAATGCATCCTGGGGCCTGAGCAGTTGGTGAGGGTGCAGTCGAGCGTCCCTTATAGCTGGACCTGCTGTGATGCCTGAGCCCAGCTGAGCAGAAGCACCCTTTGATAGTGCACCCCCCCCCCCCCCCCCCCAACTGTTTTTGTGGGTCTGGAACTCACCACAGCTGCCTGACTTTTTCACAACATGCCTATGACTGTCTCTCACTGTGTCTTTTTTCTGAATTGTGCTTCTCCCTACCCAACTTTTCTCTGCTCTGATTGGTTAACACTCAGGTTATCCCCCCTCCCCCTCCCCAAGCTTGATTAGTCAAGAGGTGCAGATGTACGGCCATGCCTAAGTGCTGGAGGTCCAGGTCTGGATTACGTTTCAGCCTCTTACCAGATACAAATTGGGCTTTGGGGGCAAGAGTGGGGGGAGGTGGACAGTGGGGGTGCATAGAGGCCATGATTCAGAGTTCAATATCCTTCATGTGCATGTACATAAATACAAAAGAATTCTTATCTACACTATACAGCCAGTGACGTATAACATCAAGCAGGATTACACAGCACAAAACCAGACAAAGTAGACGTATGACTAGGTACTGTGGAGGTACGCAAACGTGACAGATAAAGTGTGATGTGCAGTGTCACTTGGTGCAGTGAGGTGTCCTTCTACGCCTCCGTCGCAGGCAGCTGTCTACTGAACGGTCATGTCCGCCAAAGCCATCTCGGAGCAGACGGGGAAGGAGTTCCTCTACAAGTACATCTGCACCTCGGCCGCCGTCCAGAACCGCTTCAAGTATGCCAGTGTGACGGCCGACACAGACTGGGTCCGGCTCGCCCAAGAGCACCCATGGCTGCTGACTGAGGTGAGGTGACTGCTTACACCCACGACAACAAAGACATTGTTAATTTTATTCTTGTTGCGTTCAAGTCAGCTATGACACATTTCTCATTTAATTGTCCTTGAGTGAACTCTTTAATAATGCCATTATTAAAGAATCTCCTTCTGTCTCATTCTGACGATACTGGACTCGCCTTCCACGTTATCTTGATATTTGGTTGGAGCCAGTGTGCCGTGACAATGCAAAACCCAGAAGATTTATCTGGAAATTAGCCTTGACAGTCGCCGCTGTCCCCTGATTCCTGGCCGCATTCCAGGATTAAATGGGAAGTAATTTGATTGTCTTGAGCAGTAGATGTTGGGCTGTAGGCCAGAAGGTAGTTTGTGCCTGAACTCTGCCCAGGGGGTTCATACAGGAAGTTCATACACGAGATAGGAGGGTGTAAACTGGCCAGGTACCTCTGGGAAGCTGCGAGTCTTCCTGCTTTGCATTTACCTTTCAAAGAAAGAGAGCTTTTGGACTGTCAGAACGTGATACGGAGCTGTGAAAGGCCAAGAGGAATGTTAGAGGAAGACATTTAATTCTGCCTATTATACTCTGTCTGTATGGTGCTGGCTGATATGAGTGTACAGGGTTTCCTCATTATCTGGGATATTTTAATGCTATATTCACATTCATCATCTTTTAATGGTTTTTTTTTTTTTTTCGGAGCTCAGCATTCACTGTTTTAAAAAACTGTTTGGAATGGATTGTGAATGTGATGTGAATTTTGCCCTGAAGTATAAAGTGTTCGTTGTACGCAAAACCTCAACTGTAACACAAGCGCTGATTGTAACCTGAGCAATTCCGCTTGCTATTGCCATGTTATTCACTGCTTTGTGGTTATGGTGGACTGTGATTGGTCCTTGTGAGGGCGTTCTCTCATACTCTGTTACTAAGAGGTACAAGTAGTGAGCCCTGACCGCAGAGAATGCATTAATATCGGATATGGATCTGATTTAATTATCAGCTTGTTTTATGAGAGGTGAAAAGTTCAGGTCCAGAAAGTAAAAATCCACGATGAAGATTTAGTTTCAACCAACCAGTTGAGTACTCTGTATTCGGTATCCAGTTTTTAAAAAAAACTGGTTTGGTGTAGAGAGTGGAATGTAAATGGAATCTTGGATCTTGAATCTGGATTTTTACTTTCTGCACCTGAACGATCCACCTTTGTATTTAATGAATGAAATTAAACAACAGTTTATGGTAATTCGCTATCCTAATAATTTATTCAGTAGAGGTACTAAAAATCCCCATGATTGCTATACAGTAGTTGGTAGTATCATGATCAGTAGTCCAAGTGCCTGAATGATGTCATATGAATAACCAGGTGACCACTGGGAATTGTAATATACACTTTTTACATGGAATATTTGCCGCAGGGTAAAATATCAAAGAGCTCATCCCTTTCCCTCTGTTTTTTATATGTTTTCTTTTGAATATCTGATATAGTGTGTTTTATGGCAGCTTACTTAAGAAATCCCTGAGTGTTAGCTAAGACTTGATTGGCTGACAGCAGTCATGTTGTCCTGCTCCACAGCGACTGGTGATAAAGCCTGATCAGCTGATCAAGAGGCGGGGAAAGCTGGGACTGGTGGGCGTCAACCTGGACCTGAAAGGCGTACAGGATTGGCTGAGACCCCGGCTTATGAAGGAAACCACGGTGAGTCGGGATGCTCCGCCCAAGTGGGCGGAGCAAGTTTGTGGGGGGGACCACCATTACTGGTCACACCTCAGATGAAACGGCTCATCTCTGGCTCCCATATCCCACACATAAGCCTGTAATTACCTTCAACTCCCTCTTCCCACATACTGCGAAAGAGATGTGCTTCAACATGTCTTACCAACATTAAAAAAAACCAGTCAGTCCAGGCTCTCCCTGCATGCCTCCCGAAATCGAGGGGCAGCTTTAAAAGCACGGCGTCTTCCTCCCCCGATGTTAATTTCTCAGATTCTGCCTGCCTGTCTCCTCAGCCCTCCAGCTATAAATCCCCCCCCGGCTGCACGTTTATACTTTAAATATCAAATGGAGTCGTTTGTGTCATAACATTTCCTCCTTGTGTGGTATTATGGTTCGTATTCCCTATCCTCTTTCTCTCCCGTGAGTTAGTGAGAGGTCCCAGTTCGGTCGCGAATAGCCTGCCGTTGTTTCCCTTACGACGGGGAGGGAGGTTCATCCCTCCTCCTTGTGGGCCTGCCTCCCACTCTCCACTTTCCTGTCCCCTGATCCCTTTAGCTCTTTCTCTAACATGTCACCAGTCACTCCCGTCACGGCGGCGCCGCAGTAACTCGCTGCCCCCCGGCTGGGTGTCGGCCTGCCTGCTGACATGAACTGCCTCAGAGGTACCGGGAGTTCAGTCACTTTGTAAAGGTGCAACTGCTGTTTTCTTGGTGATGTGGTGCTGGTGCAGGGACTTAAAGCGGCACGTTTGGTTTGGACACTCTGCCCCTGATCAGAAGGTCGCTGATCTGAGCTCCGGCCTCCGCAAATCAGTCAGGCCCTTTGACCCCCCCAGCTCCATGGCCACCGCTGCTGGCCACTGCCCTTCACTGCCAAGCTTGTTGTCACCTTAGTATCTGTCTGTGTGTTGTTGAGAGCAAGATGGGGGGGGGGGGCAAAAAGAGACCAATCAAATGTCATTAAATAAAAAGAAAAACAATTATTATATTTGTTCAGGTAAGACGCAGTGAAACGGCTGAAGTTTAGTTCAATTGCTTGACATGCAGGATGCATGGTGGAAAAAATAGGGATGGGTAGTCAGAAGTGGGGGGATCCAGACCAGTAAGGGGGGATCCAGACCAGTAAGGGGGGATCCTGACCAGTAAGGGAGGACCCCCCCCCCAAACTGACAGTATTAGACAGTGAGTGAATAAACTGCATATTCAGTATAGTCGCTGTCATGTTTACGTAGGAGTTAGAGCCTCTTAATCCCAGAGGACATTTACCCACCGGCTCATTCTGCCACGGTGTGCTGGAGAATGTTACTGGGAATCATTCCTGCCTCCTGCTGTCAGACACCACATCTCCCCCCCCCCCTCCAGCCGTAACACGTCAGGAAGCAGTCCTTCTTACAAAAGTGAAGTCTCATTGCCAGACAGTTCACATTTTTGCACCAGGAGCTGGGAGGGAGCAAAAATGTCGACTGTCTCCGGGTCCCGAAGGCTGGATTGGGAAACATTGCCCTACAGGTTTACTTTCCGAGTGCCAGTCTGTGAGGTATAATAGGATGTTTTTCTCTGACTCTATAAGCATCCGCGCTGATGCTTTGTGTCCATTGGTCCATGCATTTTTTATTTTTTGTTTTTTGAACGTAGTCCTAATGGAAGCATTCACCAGATAAACGAACGTGAACGTGAACATTCTTTTTGTGTCCTCAGGTGGCAAAGGCAAAGGGGATCCTGAAGAACTTCCTCATCGAGCCCTTCGTGGCCCATAAGCAGGTGACACATGCTCTGCCATCTCGCTGTGTTGGTGCTCTCTCAGGAGCGTGTGCGTTGTTCTGGTTATGGGATTTTGGTGCATGGTTACTAAGACCTCACTTCATGCTGGATATAAACTGGGTTGGATAAAGAAGGGGTCCAGTATTCTACTAGGCTATGGGACACTGGTTGATTTCGCGGGGGTGGTTAATTTCCTAAAATTAACTGTATATTTTCAAGCTATACCTTTTTTTTTAATTATTTTTTTAATGACCCCCGACATGCCCCATCCCCACCAGTTCAAAAGTTTTACTGGTCCCAGTCAAAAGGTTGAGAACCCCTAGGCTAACGAATCATGTCTTTGGTCATTAGTCACATAGCCACAACAAGAAGTTCCCTTACGGAGAACCTGGGTCATAATCTTTCTGGCAGTTAGACCGGTTCCTTAAACACCAGGAGGACCTAATCGTCCCGCTGTGTCCTTCAGGAGGAGGAATTCTACATCTGCATCTATGCCGCCCGCGAGGGTGACTACGTGCTCTTCCACCACGAGGGCGGCGTGGACGTCGGCGACGTCGACGCCAAGGCCCAGAAGCTTCTGCTGGGCGTGGACAAGAAGCTGACTGAGGACGCAGTCAAGGGAAGGCTTCTGACGCACGTTCCCGCGGACAAGAGAGCGTAAGTGGACCCACTTAGCAGAGGGGTTAAAGAGGGGCCATAAGTTATACAGTGGGGCCGAGCTTTTCGTTAGCCAATCAAATGTTTTGAATAGTTGAGTGACAGGGGATGGGCCACTCTTGTAACCAATCAGCTGGGGCTTGTTCTCCAGTGGCCCCACCCTTTTACACACACTCTCACCCTATTAGTGGCTGGAGCAGATTTTCAGGGACAGGGTTTCAGGTCCAGTTAGTGACAGAGGAGAACAAAAACCCTCCCTTTCCTTTAGGCCATTGAAAGCTCCTTAAACGCCGTTCCCATAAATAAAATGCCTTGAAAGGAAGTGGCAATAACAGTGTGTACTCGTATTTTGTTTATATGATGACACTCGGAGACCTGCCTTCCATTAACAAAATGAAGCCTTCCCCTGCCTTCATGTCCCACCCTCACCACGGCTACAGTCTGAGCGCGTCCCTGCAGTCGATCGTTTTGATAAGTGTGTGCAGAAGCCGCCATCAGCCCCCTCAATCTGTTTCGCCCCCTGACCCCCGGCTGGCAGATCCCCCTGACAGCAGGTTCCTGGCTGCCTGTGTTGGCTGACATTGAGAAAGATCGCCCCCCACCCCCCCCAACCCCCAACTGGCACATCACCCACCAGAGCCTGGCTGCCAATTCTGCCTCTGGAGGACTCATAAATCCCAGACGTGAAAGCTGAGTCACCCCCCTCCCCCTCCCCCTCCCCTCCGCGCCCCGTCTCTGAGGTTAATGGCTTGTTGGCTCCCGGTTTGCGGAGAGACCCACATCTACCTCGCGCATCTCCCAGAAGCTCCGCCAGGCTGACGTACAGATGCCGTTCAGCCGCTTCGTGCTATAGCTTTGAGCAAAAAACCCTGACGGATCGAGCGAGCTTTTAGTTCAGTTTGTCGGAACTTGTGGGGGCGTTTTCCATGTGACGGGGGTAAGTTAAGTGACCATGGGATTTGAACCTACGACCTTCCGGAGTGATTTCTCTGTGGGGCCCCTGAGCAGGGCCCTTAGCTCCCAGGGGCCGTCTGACCCTGCCTTCTCAAAAACACACATTGCTTTAGTTAAGAGCATCTACTACAGGGGTCACCAACTCCGGTCCTGGAGGGCTACTATCCAGTAGGTTTTCTATCATACCCGGCTTCTGATGAGCCACACTTGTTCTCAGGTAAATACCAAGAGCAGGTGTGGCTCATCAGAAGCCAAGCAGGATAGAAAACCTACTGGATAGTAGCTCTCCAGGACCGTTGGTGACCCCTGATCTACTAGATAAATAAAATGTAAATTTCACCCAACTCAGATGGCCTCCTTCTGAACACATGCACCTTGGCTGTATTCAGGACTGGAAGATTGATTCTTATTGGGTAATATGGTTTAAACAACCATAAAAGTATTACCATTGTTATTAGTATAAAAGGCACCTGGAAAGCAGAAGCGGAAACGGCAGCGTAATACATTTACATAATGCCAATATTAAATCAAATAGGATCCGGAATTGAAAGGAGTACATTTCTCATTAAGGCAGTAGTGTAGCAAAATGGATGGGAGTGGGCGTGTCCTGCTCGGAAGGCTGTGTTATTTTGCTGCAGTGAATCATGGGTACAGATGGGAGCCACACTGCAGTTATCGGGCAGGATCTGGAGATTGGAAGCAGGGAATTATGGGGAATAGAGGGTATGCAGGTCTGGGGTGATTAAGCTCTGCTTTATTCCGTCCTACAGGGTCCTGGCTAGTTTTGTGGTGGGGCTCTTCAACCTCTACGAGGAGCTGTTCTTTACCTACCTGGAGATTAACCCACTGGGTAAGTGCTGCCTCTTACAACAGCTGCCCAGCCTGGAGGAACAGTCAGGCCTGAATGTCCTGGCTTAAGCTGCAGCCACAACATGGTAGCGTCTCTTGAGGCGTCTGTCTGCCTGGTGGCTTGATCACCCTCTGAGCCCCTCTGGACGGAAAGAGCTCCTTTAGACACTCATCTGAGGCACTGTCTGGAAGCTGATGCTGGAAGCGCTTCAGGTATACAGAGCTCACAGAAAGTCTTGGGATGCTTGTTTAACACTGTAAACATGTTGCAAATTTATTAGCTTCATAACAATGTTTAACATATCTATTATTTTCTATTATTATCTATTATTTTGCAGTATATTTGCTGTATTAAGCAAACATCCCAAGACTTTCTGTGAGCACTGTGTGTTAAAAGCAGTCCCTCATCCCACCTGAACAGTAAACACGACTTCAAGCATAACCTGAGCATTTAATTCTTTGATACCAATTAGAATAGGAAGGAAACGCATCATCCATAAAGAGTCGGCGGCGTGATGAACCTCTGAAAGGTGGCTCTGCGACTGTCTAAGCAGGCTGGCCTGGATGCCTTTGATGGTCTCCTACAGGCTCAGTGTAGACGGTGGTGTCTTCAGAGCCCTGAATTGATGCAGTGACTTTGCAGATCTGAGATGCTGCCTGTTAATTCGCTGGGTTCATTGCTGGCGACTGCAGGTGTGCAGGTTCGGGACGGTGACTCCTAAAGCAGCACCAGCTGGGTGACTGTGTTCCTGGTGCCAAAGACTACAGAGAAATGTTATGCAAATTACAGCAACCATGTGGTGGTTTTATTCTTTGACAGGCAGCCAGAGCTGATGTATACATCCATCCATCCATCCATCCATCCATCCATCTTCTAACCACATATTCTGGTCACAGGGTTACACAAATCAGTAAGAGAATAATAAATCAGCACACCGCCCGCATCCACAAATCTCCGCCCCGCCTACAGTCTGGATGTTTTCCCGGCCGTTTCTGTCGGACCTTCCATCATCCCCTGATCGGTACATCAGCCCTGTCCCTTTTAACGGAGTATGTTCTGCCAAATAACATCAGATTGCCCCCCCCCCCCCCCGCCCCACCATTTATGATTAACGGAGCCCTTGCCCTGGCTCCCTCCCTGTCACCCCCCCAGATCAGCTTTAATAGGAGGGGGGCTGTCTCGGATGTGTGATGTCGGTGGCCCTGGTTTTACTTTAGATGCCTCGTCAGGAGATCCAAGAGTCTCAATCTCTGCATCTCAGAACATTGAGAGGCCCTGCAGGAGACACTCGGACACACTTCGCCCCCAAATGGGGGGGTTCTAAGGCACTGGAATTGGGATTGTCTTTTGTAGCTTCACATTTATGGTGTACATTTACAAAAACGGGTTCAGGTAGCCTCTGGTCCAGTTGAGGTTCTTGCTCGAGGGCCCAGGTGTGACCCTGGGATTTGCGATAACAGCCATGGCACCCTAGCTTACTGGGCCACACCCCCCCCCCCATCATAAATAAATATAGCACAAGTATTCTTGCTGCATCGATTGGCTTCTCTGCAGATGATCAAGATGGATGCATTAATTTCCGATAGCACCACAAACAAACCGTAATTCCTGATGGTTCACGCTCCATATCCCCGTCTGCCCCCCCCTAGTGGTCACCAAGGATGGTGTCTTTGTGCTGGACATGGCGGCGAAGATCGATGCCACCGCCGACTACATCTGCAAGGCGAAATGGGGCGACATAGAGTTCCCCCCCCCGTTTGGGAGGGAGGCGTACCCCGAGGTGAGTCGGCCCGTTCCACGCTTCTCAGAACTGATACTGCAGACCAGCTAGCTGAGAATCTGCATCTGTTTGACAGCGGCATTATAGATAGATAGATAGATAGATATATACTTTATTGTCCCCATAGGGAAACTTGACTTGGACTCTACAAAGCTGGACCTGCCAAAACGCATGACACACCAGTCCCTCATACAAAAAACATCAAAGTAAAAAAAAAATGACTGAATGAACGAACAAATAGATAGATAGATATCCATATATCACATTAGCAATAACCAGTAGTTTTAATTAAAACATTAATTTCAAGCAGTAATAAACTGAAATCCAGTGGGATGCAAAGACGGGGTGTAAGTGGTAAATGAGGGACATTCAGGCCTGGAAGAACATCCTCGTCTGTATTTGCCAGTTACAAATCCAAAAGCCAGCAAGTCGTCCATCATAAAACCGTGGCAGGAAAATTTATGACCCAACGCCTCCTCTCCTGCACACCAACCAGCTGGTAGAAGTTGCTTTGGCCAATATCCAGAGACGCCGCGTCCACCTCCGTGTCTCGGGGTCATCGATCAAAGGGAATAAACTCCGCTCTGTGGTAAATTCCCCGGTGACTCATCTGGAGAAGGCGGGGGGGGGGGGGGTCTGATTTACAAAGCAATGACAGAAATGGCAACTATGAATATTCCGGCTGTCAGGGATGCCGACGAAGCGAGACGGACGACCTCTGGGTCACGTTTGACTGCGTGAACCGGAAGACGTCAACCTTGAATCGCATGTCATGTTGACAGGTTGTGTCATCGTCGGGTTTGGTTAATTGGTTGACCCCCCCCCCCCGAGCCCGATAAGGGCAACTTCAGGAAGCCTGACTGCTTCTAAGTCAGGTCAGGCAAAAGATAGAAGATGCGGTGATGGAGTTCGGTTCAGCGTAAACACCACCCTTTAAGATGAGAAGCTTCTGTTAACTGGCCATGCAAACCTCCCCATCGCTGGGCAGCAGACATACTACGTCTGTGTCTCCACCCTTATAACACATCCTTTCCCTCCTTGTGAGGTGGATCAATTACTGTCACATTTTTAGTATTTTCCCTTCGCAGTAGTGGTATTTGGAAAGGTGATATTTCATTATTCATTTAAATTACCAAATGCTTTTAACTAAGGTAGTTTTATAGCTAACAGCCTGTGAGTGACCTTGTGTCCGGTTCTGTGAGTGACCTTGTGTCCGGTTCTGTGAGTGACCTTGTGTCCGGTTCACTCCAGGAGGCCTACATTGCCGACCTGGATGCCAAAAGTGGTGCCAGTTTGAAGCTCACCCTGCTCAACCCCCGGGGGAGGATCTGGACCATGGTAGCAGGAGGGGGAGCGTCCGTAGTCTACAGGTGCCGTCCGACAGTAGTTGTGCACTCATGACTTCACACTCTGCCTCCATTGCTGTTTTCCCTCTTGATGACCATCTCTAACATCAAATCCACCCGTTCCAGGAAGCACTACAGCAGTGTTTCCCAACCTGGCCCTCGCAGACCCTCAGACAGCCCACGTTTTTGCTCCCGGGAGCTGGGAGGGAGCAAAAATGTGCACCATCTGTGGCTCCCCAAGGAAACACTGCAGTACAGGCTTTGTCTTTATTGATAGGGTACCAAGTAGCACTGATACCTTATACCTTCATGGTTGGGGTTCAAATCCCAGCCTCTGTGTGTAGAGGCTATGTTCCCCCCATGTTTACTCCGGTGACGTCGCACAGTCCAAAGACATGCAGTTAGGCTATTTGGGGTCTCTGAATCACCCACAGTCCTGTGATGAATTGGTACCCCAGTCTTGTGCCTTGTGCTTCCTGGAATAGACTCCAGCCCCTCTACATGAATACTGTGTCTCTAAATTTTCCTTGAGCGTGTTTGAGCTATAATCGACTGGCATCCCATCCTGTGCTTGCTAGGATAGACTCCAGGGTCAAAACTGATGGATGGATGTGTGGATAGATGGATGGATGGATGCATGGATTAAAACCCCAGCACTTAATCTGGGGCTGTTTGGGTGCCATATTGATCTAGCCACCATCATTTCCAGTGTATGAAAAGAATGTGAGTCCTGGCAAGTTTGTACTTTTTGGAGTTTTTTTTGCAGGTTTCCAGTCTCTTAAGAATGGTGTTCATGCATTGATTCTGGGCCCTTCAGTTTTTAAATTTCTCCTGAGTATTTTGTTTTTTGCTGTCGGATTTTATTGTAAATTAGTGGTCTCATTGCCGGTCTCCCATAAGGCCCTTCTCCTAAAATGCTCCCGTTTTAGAAATCTCTACCTCCGCAAAGGCGACACAGATGAAGTAAGACATGAAACAGGTTGCAGGCCTTTCATTTTCCCCTGGATATAATTCTGCATGCGTCATATATTCACCGCACAGAAGCGCCAGCGTCTAATTAGTTTGAGTCCTCAGCTGTAACTTCTGAAATTTGGGCACAGATGCGGGACAGACTGACAGTAGAGCGGCGAATCGCAAAAACATCTCATTTAGTTAAAAAGAAAAACATAAAATGCCGCACAGTGGCATATAAAGGGGAAGACGGAGGGATTTCTGGGTAATGAGCCATCTGGCAGAGAAGTGATGTTTGGAGGTGGTGTTTCGTGACTGATTATGCCTGATGCAGACCCTCTGGTCTGTGGCAGGATATCATGTGGAGGGGAGTTAATTAGCGGAACCGGGAGGAATATCTGATCAATCCCGTAATCCCCAGAACGGCATGACATCATCTCATGTGAAGGGATAGCTAATGAAGGAAAATTTCAAGTTTCACACAAGGTGTTATTGCTGGTCTTGATTATAATAATAATAATTAGTTTGCTATTAATATAATAGTAATAATTCCCTTGTTCATATCTCGCTTGGTTCTTATATTTCATTTATTGTCCAATGTAACAACGATTTTTAACGATTGTGACTATTTACAGGAATATGTCCATTCTCCTCTGTCTACCGATAGTGTTTGTCCAATGAAAAGATGTTTTATGAATTCATTTATTTCATTAGTATTTATACTGTATAACATTTGTATCCATGATGGTCTTCTGTATGGATAACTTAATGATAAGTTAACGTTGACGGCTAAATAGGTAGAAAAAAAAAAAACCTTTTTAATTGTAAATATAAAGCAAGATTAGTGTGTATCGTGTTGACACTCATGTATTTGCCTCACTAACAACAATCCACATAAGTCCATTTGAAACCGTTCACTGACAGCTATGTAAAGATCGCTCTCGATTTGGGGTGCTGAGGGTCTCAATATGTTATCGGTTTAGGTTTAAGCGTTTTTTTTTTTCTTTCTCCCATCCTTCCATCTATTTTCCCTGACCGCTTATCAGTTACTAGGTCATAGTGAGTCTGGAGTCTATCCCAGCAAACACAGGGCAAAAGGCAGGGGACACTCTGGGTGGGACGCCAATCCAAGACAAGACCTGTTATAGGATGTAAACAGTTCTTACTCCCTGTAACCTCCTCGCTCCCCCTCCCCTGCAGTGACACCATCTGCGATCTGGGTGGGGTCGACGAGCTGGCCAATTACGGGGAGTACTCGGGCGCACCCAGCGAGCAGCAGACGTACGACTACGCCAAGACCATCCTCTCCCTGATGACGCGAGAGAAGCACCGTGATGGTAAATCCCACCCTGATGTGGTGCTGCGCTGCTCCACGCTGCCACACTGTGGACATGTCAGTCTGAGTGCACTCGCCAACAACGACTGAAATGTCAGTCTGAGTGCACTCGCCAACAACGACTGAAATGTCAGTCTGAGTGCACTCGCCAACAACGACTGAAATGTCAGTCTGAGTGCACTCGCCAACAACGACTGAAATGTCAGTCTGAGTGCACTCGCCAACAACGACTGAAATGTCAGTCTGAGTGCACTCGCCAACAACGACTGAAATGTCAGTCTGAGTGCACTCGCCAACAACGACTGACATGTCAGTCTGAGTGCACTCGCCAACAACGACTGAAATGTCAGTCTGAGTGCACTCGCCAACAACGACTGAAATGTCAGTCTCTTAGACCAGCAGTCCCTTGACACAACAATGGCAATGTTACTTCCTGGTTTGGTCAGAAAAGGAAAGACAGAAATAGGGAGAAAGGGAGAGGGAGAAAGGAACATCTTGTTTTTATATCTAAGTATTTCATTGATCCTTTTTACTTTTGTTTACCTTTTTCCTCTACATAAATCGACCCTTTTATACATCCTTTTCGCCTGTGGTTGATGTATTTAAACATGCCTGCTCTATACTCCCGCAACTGTTACCTGCCTTCTGATTTTCTTCAGGGAAAGTGCTGATTATTGGGGGAAGCATCGCCAACTTCACTAATGTGGCAGCTACATTCAAGGTGCAGTGATGTGTGTGCAGTGTCAAGCTGTGCCACTGGAGGGCCTCGGTGAGCACCAGAAATGACTGGTGTTTTTGTATGTAGGGCATCGTGAGAGCCATTAAGGACTACCAGGTGCCCTTGCAGGAGCATGAAGTCTCCATCTTTGTGCGTCGCGGTGGACCCAACTACCAGGAGGGTCTCAGGGTGATGGGGGAAGTAGGTGAGTTGCCGAGGAGATAGTAGAATGTTTACAATGGTATCACTGGCCAACCAAAGATGCAAGTAAGCATCGAGGATGCGGGAGATGTGTGAACCTTTGATAGTATCTCCGACATTTCATATCTTTCACATCAAACTAACAGTGATGACATCATAGAGCTTGCATTTATGACGTCATAATGATCCCACCCCACCCCGCCACAGGGAAAACCACTGGGATCCCCATCCACGTCTTCGGCACCGAGACCCACATGACGGCCATCGTGGGCATGGCCCTGGGTCACCGGCCGATCCCCAACCAGCCGCCAGCAGCCGCCCACACCGCCAACTTCCTGCTGAACACCAGTGCCAGTGTTTCGGTACAGTGACCTGCTCACTGCTCTCCTCACTGGCCCCACAGAGAGTTAGCATGCGTCGATAACCATGATGTTTGGGAATGCACGGAAAAATACACCACATACTCTGCTTCTCATTACGCAACGGTACTTTGTAACCTGCCATACAGACCCCTGTAACATCTCTTGAAGGCAGGCCTCAGAAAACATAATTGGCATCATTGAAGTGGGACGTTGGGGGAGGTTTTGCAAGGCTGCTACCTCAGTGCTCCACAAAGACGTCTCACTTGTCCTTTGTGGTGCCGTCGTAACCCTGTCCGTCTGCTCTAGACCCCAGGGACCAGCAGAACGGCCTCCTTCTCTGAGCCCAAAGCTGCCAGCAGCGCCTCGCCTGCAAAAAAGTCCAAGCCTTCTGTCCCTCCAGGTAACCTAATTTTGCCAACCTTCTCTCCTGTTCTTTGGGGAGGTCAATGCAGAAAGTTCTGGAGCAGGCCTGCCCACTGTATATCCAGGTCCTGTCCCAGCCTATCCTCACTGTGACAGAAGACGGCCACCAAATCAAGGTGTCCGGTGTGTGAGGTTGGTAACTCACACGCTTGCAAGATAGAAACTCAGCTCAGAGTCACCGTGTCGTGTCCTCATTTCTGCTTTTACCCGGCGCCCAAGTGTATCTTGTTAAATTAATGCTGACAAATTCCACTTCCCTTTGAAAAAACCATAATGGAACCACAGAATTTAAATAACTGTGGATGTAACGTTGATGAGGTGCCAAGCCCAAATCCGCACTAGATCACACGCTGACATTTATCACAGTGACATTTATATTAGGAAGTTATGGGAAACATGACCCTAATTTTTGGGCTTTGTGCTCCACCCCCCGCCCACATCAGCCTGGAGGTTATCTGACTCTGTGCCAGTTGTCTTGGCAACAAACCCCCCCTCCGTTCTGTTCCTCCGAGTGCCCCGCTTAAAGGGCTAGGCAGGAAGGGAATCCGCCCATCGCACATTCCAGTCTTTCCAGCAGTCCGTCATGCAGCTTTGGCACTGATGTCCTGGCTGCTAAGTCTGTTTCCACACAAAGAAAACACTCCCCCCCCCCCCCCCCGCTGACGCATCATCACAATCAGGTTTTTTTGCCCTGTAATTTCTACTGAGAGCATTTCAGTCCACTTGCGTGCTAAAAATAGGCTTGCATTTTTTCTCCTGGTTTATTTCCAAGCTAGAATAGAATATTTTATTGTTATTGTACATGCACAACGAAGCTCTGTGTACTTCTCACTAATGCTACATATTTTAAAAGATAAAATAAATAGCAAAATGAAAACGTTTGGGCTATTCATAGGAAGGTGTTCTACAGCAAAATTCATCCCACATCGCAGCGTTTTGAAAATCTGGTGCACGTATATACTGTATATATGGTAATCATAAGCTGTTCCCACAGTGAAGGCCACCACGCTCTTCAGCAAGGAGACCAAGGCCATCGTGTGGGGCATGCAGACACGGGCGGTGCAGGGGATGCTGGACTTTGACTACGTCTGCTCCAGGGAGGAGCCCTCTGTGGCCGCGATGGTCTACCCCTTCACGTAGGCGTCCGAGTTCCCGTCTCCCGCCGGCCTGAGGTGAGGCGGCATCCTGAGGTTGTGTTCCTGTTTTAGTGGAGACCACAAGCAGAAGTTTTACTGGGGACACAAGGAGATCCTGCTGCCAGTGTACAAGAACATGGGCGATGCCATGAAGAAGCACCCTGAGGTGGATGTGCTCATCAGCTTCGCCTCTCTTCGCTCCGCCTTTGAGAGTACCATGGAGACCATGCAGTACCACCAGGTAAAGCTTACCGCTGCTGTACACCCATCAATGGCACGTTGGCATCTCCGCGTTCCTAAAGCAGAGTATTTCACACAGGTTCAGTGTGTTGGGGATTTCAATGAGTGACAATTCAACTGTTCCTCGATGTTCTTCCAGATCCGCACCATCGCCATCATTGCTGAGGGCATCCCCGAAGCCCACACAAGAAGGTTGATTAAGAGGGCGGATGAGAAGGGCGTTACCATCATTGGCCCAGCCACGGTACGCTCGCAGCCCATTGGCCAGGGACCAACATCTGCTGATCTTCCTTAACTGAGGGCCGTTTCGTGTTCTTCCACCCGACCAGGTGGGTGGGATCAAGCCCGGCTGCTTCAAGATTGGCAACACGGGCGGTATGCTGGACAACATCCTGGCCTCAAAGTTGTACCGGCCCGGCAGTGTGGCCTACGTCTCCCGCTCGGGGGGGATGTCCAACGAGCTCAACAACATCGTCTCCCGCAACACTGACGGCGTGTTCGAGGGGGTGGCCATTGGGGGCGATAGGTGAGGATCAGAAAGTTTCGGGGCAGCGGCGAATCCTTGGTCATATGCTTTGCTTTGTTTGGCTTAGAGGAAAACTTGGGACTTTCATGTTATTGTTTAAAAAAATTGCCTTTATAAAGGTATTTACAACATGAATACCCTATAGATACCCTGGGTCTACCTTCATGGACCATGTATTGCGATACCAAGACACCCCTGAAGTCAAGATGATTGTGGTGCTAGGGGAGGTATGTTCCTTCAATAAATAGTCCTAAAATGTTAGGAGACGCTGATTGTGGGTGTAATTATGGCTTTTCTGCTACAGATCGGCGGTACGGAGGAGTACAAGATCGGTCAGGGCATCAAGTCCGGCAGGATCACCAAACCCGTGGTGTGCTGGTGCATTGGAACCTGCGCTACCATGTTCTCCTCCGAGGTTGGTGGGTCTGGGGATCCGTTGAGGGATGGGCCGCTTCCGTGGGCGATGCCAGTATGTGGACGTCTCCCTGCCTGACGCAACTGCGCCCTCATCTCTTAGGTGCAGTTTGGCCACGCCGGGGCTTGCGCCAACCAGGCCTCGGAGACGGCGGTCGCCAAAAACCAGGCCCTCATGGAGGCAGGCGCCTTCGTGCCAAGAAGCTTCGACGAGCTCGGCGACATCATCAAGTCAGTCGGCACGCCGGCCACGTCAACACACACGACACATGATGTCTGTACATCCACTCTACAAACTCAGTCACGTTACAGATATCAGACGTGAGGGAGAGGGTGTGAAGTGTGTGCTGTGAAAATGGGCACCATTATGGTTTTCATTTCTCACCATGTCCTTGTGAACTACAGAAAGGTCTACGATGACCTTGTAGCCAGCCGAGTCATCATTCCTGCTATGGAAGTTCCACCTCCAACGGTGCCAATGGACTACTCATGGGCACGGGTAAGTGTGGAAGATACCAGCTTGGCTCTAGTGACGCCAATCCTGGACATCAGTTCTCCATTGGGTATGACTAGTACCTATTAGCCAAGTCCTTTTAGCTGCAATCCCCTATGCTGTAGGAACTTGGACTGATCCGCAAGCCCGCGTCTTTCATGACTAGCATCTGTGACGAGCGCGGCCAGGAGCTCCTCTATGCCGGCATGCCCATAACCGAGGTCTTCAAGGAGGAGATGGGTCTGGGGGGAGTGCTTGGCCTACTGTGGTTTCAGAGGAGGTGAGGGGGATGCAGGTGTCCCACTACAGTCCCATTGCTGTTTAGGACACGTCAGACCTTTAGGATAATTAATGCAGGACCTGGGAATGGACAGGCATGGATGGTTAATAATGTAGGTCTTTCATCATCTTTTATCATTCCCTGTTTGTCTGCCCCAGGCTGCCTCGCTACGCCTGCCATTTCATCGAGATGTGTCTCATGGTGACAGCGGACCACGGCCCGGCCGTCTCCGGTGCCCACAACACCATCATCTGCGCCCGCGCGGGCAAGGACCTCATCTCTAGCCTGACATCCGGGCTACTGACCATTGTAAGCTGCCTCCTTGAACTCCCTAATCCCACAAGACGGTCATTTCAGACATCCCTTAATTTCATGTTTTATTTTTAGCCCCGTAACTCCATGTTTCACTTTGAAACAACTGTTAAACTAAACAGTCGCTTTATCAGTCTTTGTCATACCATTAATTCAATGCTATTATAGCTACTAAACAAAGCAAAATCTCCATTTTGTATCATGTGACCTAACAAAAAAGGATCATAGTTAATAAAAAAATAAATCTTTCCAGCATTGGTTTATATACAGGTCCTTCTCAAAAAATTAGCATATTGTGATAAAGTTCATTATTTTCTGTAATAGACTGATAAACATTAGACTTTCATATATGTTAGGCTTGAACTACTTCAGTTGTGTGTAATGAATCTTTTATTGTTTAAATATTGATGATTTTGGCATACAGCTCATGAAAACCCAAAATTCCTATCTCAAAAAATTAGCATATCATGAAAAGGTTCTCTAAACGAGCTATTAACCTAATCATCTGAATCAACTAATTAACTCTAAACACCTGCAAAAGATTCCTGAGGCTTTTAAAAACTCCCAGCCTGGTTCATTACTCAAAACCGCAATCATGGGTAAGACTGTCGACCTGACTGCTGTCCAGAAGGCCATCATTGACACTGTCAAGCAAGAGGGTAAGACACAGAAAGAAATTTCTGAACGAATAGGCTGTTCCCAGAGTGCTGTATCAAGGCACCTCAGTGGGAAGTCTGTGGGAAGGGAAAAGTGTGGCAGAAAATGCTGCACAACGAGAAGAGGTGACCGGACCCTGAGGAAGATTATGGAGAAGGACCGATTCCAGACCTTGAGGGACCTGCGGAAGCAGTGGACTGAGTCTGGAGTAGAAACATCCAGAGCCACCGTGTACAGGCGTGTGCAGGAAATGGGCTACAGGTGCCGCATTCCCCCGGTCAAGCCACTTTTGAACCAGAAACAGCGGCAGAAGCGCCTAACCTGGGCTACAGAGAAGCAGCACTGGACTGTTGCTCAGTGGTCCAAAGGATGAAAGCAAATTTTGCATGTCATTCGGAAATCAAGGTGCCAGAGTCTGGAGGAAGACTGGGGAGAGGGAAATGCCAAAATGCCTGAAGTCCAGTGTCAAGTACCCACAGTCAGTGATGGTCTGGGGTGCCATGTCAGCTGCTGGTGTTGGTCCACTGTGTTTTATCAAGGGCAGGGTCAATGCAGCTAGCTATCAGGAGATTTTGGAGCACTTCATGCTTCCATCTGCTGAAAAGCTTTATGGAGATGAAGATTTCATTTTTCAGCATGACCTGGCACCTGCTCACAGTGCCAAAACCACTGGTAAATGGTTTACTGACCATGGTATTACTGTGCTCAATTGGCCTGCCAACTCTCCTGACCTGAACCCCATAGAGAATCTGTGGGATATTGTGAAGAGAAAGTTGAGAGACGCAAGACCCAACACTCTGGATGAGCTTAAGGCCGCTATCGAAGCATCCTGGGCCTCCGTAACACCTCAGCAGTGCCACAGGCTGATTGCCTCCATGCCACGCCGCATTGAAGCAGTCATTTCTGCAAAAGGATTCCCGACCAAGTATTGAGTGCATAACTGAACATAATTATTTGAAGGTTGACTTTTTTTGTATTAAAAACACTTTCCTTTTATTGGTCGGATGAAATATGCTAATTTTTTGAGATAGGAATTTTGGGTTTTCATGAGCTGTATGCCAAAATCATCAATATTAAAACAATAAAAGGCTTGAACTACTTCAGTTGTGTGTAATGAATCTAACATATATGAAAGTCTAATGTTTATCAGTCAATTACAGAAAATAATGAACTTTATCACAATATGCTAATTTTTTGAGAAGGACCTGTACAGGAGCCTGTCATCTCCGCTGACGGTAGAGCCGGGTAACTGATTATCTCCCTTACGTTTTTTTATACTTTGTTTGTGCCTGGCACTTTTTCAAAGATCACGATAAGATCAGGAAAACAACGCTGAGTCGTCACACTGGGCCGTCGCACGACTGCTGGTGAAACAAACAATTATTCACCAAATGACAAAATATAAAGCTTTTATAGAACAAAAACTAGGCTTTTTATTAAGACTATTTCTGTTCTGCTTCATAGTTTGTATAAATATTTTTTAAAATGTTGTTACAAAGATATGCAGGTATGAGTATGATTTGCCTAATACCCAAGGACGGGCAGGCATCAGATAAGCATAGATTTGGTGCCAGTAGATGTTTATCAACTGAAGGTAGAGGTTCTCTGGAGGATATGACTGTGTCACAACAGCACCACCTCCTGTCACTCATGCTGTTCCTCATGTCAGTGCTGCACGACCCCATTTATATAAAGGGGGCCGGACCGCAATGTTTTATTTCACTTCCTGTTATTGTTAGTTAAGAGGCTTCGGAGCACGAGTAGATGGAAGGTCTCTACAAAGATGGAAATGAAAACACGCTTGTGCGTTAAGCCTGCGTCTGCTTGGGGGCTTTTCAGGGGGACCGGTTTGGGGGGGCTCTGGACGCCGCCGCCAAGGAGTTCAGCAAGGCCTTCGACAGTGGCCTGCTGCCCATGGAGTTCGTCAACAAGATGAAGAAGGAGGGCAGACTGATCATGGGCATTGGGCACAGGGTCAAGTCGGTCAGTTATGATCGAAATCCTTACACTCCGTTTCATCTCATAACAAAATATCTTAGTTCAACTATGCTTGGTTCTGAAAACATCATCTCCCTGCCTACCACACATACAGGTGAACAGTAAAAAAAAATTTTGAAGCCCTTTTTCTCAGTTAGCGTCAGTGTAGTTACGTTGCTTTGCCTTTGTGGGGCAGTATAGAGGTCTGATGGGAATAGATCTTTATTATAATTTCTATTTAATGTTTTTTTTCTAAATGGTCATACTCTGAAACATACACCAGAGTGCAGTCTAAACTGATTCTTCCCTCGCATGACCCAGAGCTCTTAAGTGCTATTTCAATAAGTTATTGTGTAACGGAAACGAATTCCACCCCTTGCTCTGCATTGAGGTCCTTGAGGTTTAATGGGAGGAGAAAACTTGCCCGAACGATAACCCTGCAAATCTGAGGGCAAGATCAGCTGGTAGAGAGCAATAAATCACTGGATGGGCAACATAAATGTTCACTCATTGCCACTGGTGTACCTTCAAAGAGTACCTCCCCCTTCCCCCCCTTACATTTCCAGATTAACAACCCAGACATGAGAGTTCAGATCCTGAAGGACTTTGTGAAGCAGCACTTCCCAGCCACTCAGCTGCTGGACTACGCCCTGGACGTGGAGAAGATCACGACCTCGAAGGTGCCACAGTCTCGCTTCATGGGTGTCGTAGCATGTGCATGAATGAGTGTAGATGGGCTTCGTCGCGGCATTTTAACTTGACCTTCTAAAAAGAGCTCTGGAGTCCATCTTATCTGACTACCCCTCCCACACGCGCACAGAAACCGAACCTCATCCTGAACGTGGACGGCTTCATCGGGGTGGCCTTTGTGGACCTGCTGCGGACATGTGGTGGATTCACTCGGTAGGGAGGGACCGGGCACCGGTCCGCAGACGGCTCTGTTCACGTGTCGCGTTTTCCCCGCTCAGGCATCACTCCTGTCTCTACCTTGCAGGGACGAGGCTGACGAGTTCGTGGAAATCGGGGCTCTGAACGGAATCTTTGTCCTGGGTAGGAGCATGGGCTTCATAGGTGAGCGGTCGAGGAAGACCAAGCAGTCATACATGCGTGTCATTAGCCTTTGTTATACCTCCACATGTTGATTTTAAATGGTGCTTAAATTTCAAGCCACGAAAAAGTGGAGTCAGGTCTTCCCCATTTCTTACTCTTCTCAGGGCACTATTTGGACCAGAAGAGGCTGAAACAGGGCCTGTACCGCCACCCTTGGGACGACATCTCCTACGTGCTTCCGGAACATATGTCCATGTAACCATAGCAACTCCAAAGCCAAACATTCCAGAATATCACCTTCTGTGCTATACTTTGGGACCGGGGGGGGGGGGGGGAGAGGAGTTAGGGTGTGGATGAGATTTTTTGAGAAAAGGGCAGCTGAGAGTGAAATATCGTGAAGGCAAATGTCGGAACTTAGGAGTTGTTATGATGTGAATGTTACGGTAACGGAACAATGAAGACCCATGTGGATCACAATTAGTCAAACGAAAAGACTGTAGCTAATTAACAGACAGTGACCAATCAGTGACTCACCACTAAACACTGTGACTATAAGCTCATAGCCGGGGGATATCAGAAGGGAGAAACGTACATCTAGCTGACCAAACTAAGTCAGTAGACACCTTAATTGGGTCCCTTTTCCATTTGTGTGCATGACTGAAGTAAAATCTGTATTGTGACCAAGTCCTATGTCTCTCAAATTAACAGACTATCATCACGCAGATAGATGTGCAGCGATGTTCGTCTCATTTACCTTGTTCCTTACCACCAAAACTCTGCGTCGCTACGGATACGCACAACCAGCTAACTGCAGTTTGGAAAATCGCTCTATCTAAAATAGAAAATGCTTAAGCGTAATTAGTAAACACCACTCGAATAAAAAATACTATTAACAAAAACATTAACTTTGTCTTGTGGTTTTGAGATGACATGTCGATCAGTTCAAAGCTGGGTCCATTAAACCAAACTGTGGACTTTGGCCTGTCATTGCAGAGGAAAAAAAAAGGTGTTTCCTGTTTCTCTTTTCATGGCTTCCTGTAGTCTGCTATCTTTATCTGTGTGACTGTGTCCTGGATGACCGGTTCTGAGACTGAGCCTTGTCTGTATTCACTGTTGTAACCCATTTGCTACACTTTTAAAGGATTTATTTTATCTGAAACAGATGTCTTAATGTATAATTAGTATAATATGATAAATATTATATTGTAGCCAATAAAAATAAATGTAAATATCACAATTCATTTTCTGATTTATTTTGTATATCCTTGTTTGATAATGGACAGACAGGTGTTCTTTATTTTAACACATCATTCTATAGCTGTAAGTAATTTATCTAACAAACACCACAGCCTCAGAAGGCATAGAGGAAGGGGTTAAAACACTGTTCAGTCTTCCCTTTAGTATTGGTTATGTGTGAGTTATGTAGTCTGCTACATAATTACTGGTTCTCCGGACATACAACTGCAGGCAGTTTGGTTCCACCGATATATTCTCTTAGGAGTACCAGTTACCAAAGCAAAGGTCCTTGTGACCCGGAACGTAAACACGGAACCAAACAGTATCATAAGACATACATTTTGACTGTAGGAGAAATTAAGTGTTCTGTGTTCAATAGGTTGGGGATGTTTAAGGCCGTAGGTTCAAATCCTATAGCAGGCAGCACAGTCAATTCACCATTAGGCCTTTGAGAAATGCCCTTAGCCATAATTAACTACTAGTCTGCTATGGCAGTGTTTCCCAATCCGGTCCTCGGGGAACCACAGTCGGTCCATGTTTTTGCTCCCTCCCAGCTTCCTGGAGGAAGCAAAAACATGGACTCTGTGGGTAACTCAGGACTGGATTGGGAAACGGTGTGCTATAAGAAATCCCAGCTGTACTCTGACCCCAACACATGTATATATGTGTCTGTCTTTCATGAAGAGGAAGATAGGATATGTAAAAACTGGCGTAATTTAATGAGCTGCCGAATATAGTGCCTTACAATGATTAATGCCTTATATTTGATTGTATTGCCCTTTCAAATGCATTGTCAGACATGTTCTGCAAACTTTCATTTTAGCTCAGATGGGATATTTGCTATCTAAATGATTTGTTTCCACTCATAATTTCTGGCAAACAGGTACTCACTTTAACCTGGATCCGACTGTCATAATTATTTTTTATTGTTTTTCTTTTTTACCGGTTATAGATCACCAGGCTGCTTTTTTCTCTCCAAATTGTGCAGACGCATTTCTGTGTGTGCCTGGTGTAATTATTACAAAAAAGAGGACAAGTCAAATCAAAAACCTGAGACATACATATAGTACCTCACATGCGGCCTATTGGATATCGCATCTCTCTCTAGATGACACCAATAGCGGATCATCAGAAAGAACAAAGATAACGCATCTGCTTTTTCAGCATAGTGACCTGTCAATGCATGTAGATAAATCAAATTGGCACTTGCAGTCCTTCTCAAATCAGAAAACCTGCCCTTGCAGTCCTGCCGCCTTTATTCGTTCTAATATATTAATTACCGCGACCAGACCATGTATCATACATGGATACATTAAACATGCATGATTTAATGTAGAACACGTTCAGAAATTTATTTTACCAATCCTACTCAACTCAGAGCATAATTTCTTTTTATTTTCAGCAATAAGAAAAATAAAATTAATTAACGTTATTTCATAACTGATTTTACAAATTCTGCAAAAAAACATTAGCTTGGTCTCGGAACGTTCAGTATATTATTACTCCCCAAAGGGCCACGTACCTTTTCAAAAAGAAGCGCGCAGCTGCAGCGCAGGCCTGATCTCCTCACAGAACGCCAGTTAGGTCACTGCAGCGACGTCACTTAGCACCTTATGCGCATGCCCCAAATTTGGGGTTTTCGGATTTGGGTTCGTGTGTGTGTACGCGCGCGTGTCCGCGTCCTGTGGGCGCTCCTGCATCCTACTGCCGCAATTTCTATCGTAGCGTCTGCAGCCAGCATGGCAGCAGCCGCCCCTAACCCGGAGGATGTAAACCGGACCGGCGGCGGCAACGGCACGACAAGTTCTCTGGCCGGGGACGGAGACTCGGAAGAGGCCGAGGGCTTTAACTCCGCCACTCATTGCTCGGAGCTGTCTCGTCGGCAGAACGAGCAGCGGAAGCAGGGGCTGTTCTGCGATGTGACGCTGGCCTTCAGCAGCGGCGGGGCCGCCGGTGGCGTGAGGAGCTGCGAGTTCTCCGCCCACCGCTCCGTGCTGGCGGCGGCCACCGACTACTTCACCCCGCTGCTCGGAGGGCAGTATTCCGAGTCGCTGTCCAGACGCGTGGAGATGAAGGAGTGGAGCTCCGAAATGGGGCCCGACCCGGAGACCGTGGAAATCGTCATTCAGTACATGTATACCGGGGAAATACGGGTCAGCACTTGCAACGTCCACGAAGTTCTGGAGCTGGCTGACAGGTGAGGGGCAACCATCTGTGGCTGTGGCTGTGGCTGGCCTGCAGTCGTAGGGTTATGAACGATCAGCAAACGCTATGATTTTCAGCCTGGCGGCTGCTCATTGCGTCTATAGATGGTTGTTTTATAGCTGTATCGCATACTGTGTATATGTCTGTCCACATAAAGGTACAGATTTGGCAGACAAAATAAGTGTTTAGCCGTCAAATGTAAATGTGTGTGCAGAGTCTGGTCGCTGCATTTCAATTGCCACATACTGCCACATACTAACCCCCTCGATTCATTCTTCACTTTTTTTTGGCAGTAGTAATATTTTGAAACTTGCAGAATGGAATATTTTTCCGGTCTGTAAAGCTGTGCAGTGACCCCCTTAGCGGGGTTCCCTTTGCGTGTGTCTTAGTTCGGTGTTTCCTATCGTTTTGTAGCAGATGAGTGACCAAACGCGCTGTCCTCTTGGCGAAAAACTTGTCAGTCCTGAAATTCTGCCATGACCTCCCTATGCTGGTAGCCAGCTGCATTTAAAACTGGTTTGTTTTTGAAAGAAGAAAGGGCCACTTTTCCCGTGCTTTTTCAATACATATTTTCTTTTGTCTCCAAAAAACAGGATATCGTTTACAATTTTTTTAAAACCTGCGTAAGTGACCAGCTGCTTATTTGGTCGAAGAAAATGCGTATGAATCATTTTAATCAAATGTAGAATTAATATTTTACTTAATGGAAAAAATATCCAAGACATTAATTTAATTTAATAGTAAAGCAGAAAACAGCATTTACAGAGGGCTGACTATGTACGTTTGTTGTTGATAGTATGTTCTGCTCTTATGGTCCAGGTTCTTACTGGGCCAGCTGAAAGACTTCTGTGGCGAATTCCTGAAAAAGAAGCTGAATCTGACCAACTGCGTGGCCGTGCACAGCCTGGCCCACATGTATTCACTGGACCAGCTTGCACTGCGTGCCGCCGACATGATCCGGCGAAACTTCCACAAGGTCATCCAGGACGAGGAGTTTTACACACTGCCCTTCCACCTGGTGCGCGACTGGCTGTCGGACGCTGAGATCACCGTGGATTCCGAGGAGGTCCTGTTCGAGGCCATCGTCAAGTGGGTGCAGAGAAACCTGGCCGAGCGAGAGAAGCACTTTGAGGAGCTCTTCCGCCTTTTGCGGCTGCCCCAGATCAAGCCCACCTACCTGACGCGGGTGGTCAAGTCGGAGCAACTGGTGGCCGATCGGGAGGCCTGCCGACGGCTCGTCTCGGAGGCGGTGGAGGGTCACGCCCTCCGTTTTGAGAGCCATAAGTCGGCCGATCTGGAATTCTGGTCCTCCTACATGGCCTCTTTCCAGCCGCGCTTCGGCCAGAACATGGACGTGATCATGGTGGTGGGCGGGGTCTCGGAGGGGGGAGACTACCTGAGCGAGTGCGTCGGTTACTTCATCCACGAGGACCGCTGGGTCAACCTGCCTCACATCCACAACCACCTGGACGGCCACGCCATCGCTACGACTGAGTCGCACGTCTACGTGGCCGGCTCTATGGAGCCCGGCTTCGCCAAGACCATGGAGCGCTACAACCCCAACCGCAACACCTGGGAGCAGGTCAGCAACCTGACCACTCGCAAGCACTCGTTCGGGCTCACCTGCATCAAGGACGTCCTCTACAGCATCGGCGGCCATGGCAACTTCAGTCCCGGCTTTAAGGACGTGAGCGTCTACGAGCCCGAGCAGGACAAGTGGCACAATCTGGAGTCGGCGCCCAAGATCCTGCGAGACGTGAAGGCGGTGAGCGTGGAGGACCGCTACGTGTATGTGACGGCCCGCACGCCCGTAGACACGGACAGCGACGACGGGCTGAAGACCATCACCACGCGGTACGATACCGAGAGCAGGCAGTGGCAAGACATGGAGTCCTTGCCGCTCATCGACAACTACTGCGTCTTCCAGATGGCTGTGGCGACCACCAACTTCTACCACACCGCCTCCTGCTGCCCCAAGAGCTACGCGGTGCGAGACGAGGTGGCCCGGCAGAAGGTCAGCACCCGCGCCTCCGACGAGATACTGGAAAGTCTGCCGCCCGAGGTCACCAGCATCGAGGGGGCCGCCATCTGCCACTTCGGCGAGGATGTCTTCATCATCGGGGGCTGGAAGAACAGCGACGACGTGGACAAGCAGTACCGCAAGGAGGCCTATCGCTACTGCGCGGAGAGGAAGCGCTGGACCCTGCTCCCGCCCATGCCGCAGCCGCGATGCCGCGCCACTGCCTGCCACGTTCGCATCCCATACCGCTTCCTGTATGGCTGCCAGCGATACCCCATGCCTCAGAACCTGGCCCGACAGCGGGACCGCATGCAGCAGATGCAGCAGCTGCACCGCCGCACCCTCACGCTGCGCAGACAGCTGCAGTCGCAGATCGAGTGCTGAGCTTCGCCTTCCTGCGCAAACTACGTGGTCGTCGTCATTGCAGTGCCTAACCTGCCCACTAGATGGTCTTGTTTCTGTTGCTGTTGTTTAGTTTGAAGTCAAATAGTTCAAAGTCATGTGGCAGTGATGTGACCAACACCATTCCGCACAGTGACAGTTTCAAATCGCAGTATTTCATTTTCAGAGTTCAATTTTGTTTTATATACATGTATTTATATGTCTTATGTTCGTTAATTTAAATTCCGTCCTTGAAAAGTATTACGGAATCCTCCTTCCTTGGACCTCTGTTGTTATTGCCGTGGAAGAGGCTGCCATGAGATGTGGGGAAATGGCCACCAGGGTGTGCTGTGGACCAGCGTTTAATCTGTGCACGGGGATGATCTCTAGATGGGATCAGAGGAGATGATCCGCTAGAAGGCGGCTAGATACATCATATCACAGCATGTGTGTAATGGCTGTTACGATTTCTGGATGCATTATTTGACTTTAGAAAGGAAGCCAAGGCAGACTGCTCAGTAGTTGACAGACGGCAGCTTTTTTTTGGAGATTTCTTAAAGGAATGGAACAAATGATTATACATTCCTCTGTGATGCACTTGATGTCTAATCGATGTCTTAAGTGGCTGATGTAGCACTGAGTCTTAGAGATGGTGAGGGAACAATGGAATGGGCAAGTTTGGAATCTGTTAGGCGGGCACTCTGAGAGGTGACCGGAAAGGGGAAACTGGGTGACGATATCCCGGCATCTTTACCGTCGTCGGAAAGCCACTGTCACCCGGTCCCCGAAACACAAGGAACTCAAAGAATTATTTTGAAATGGGATCACATTGCAATGATGCTGTCTCCTTTTGTCCTTTTTCCACCTGCAAAATGGAATCCAACACAACAGACAGTGGTTATATTCTGACAACTATACACCAAAACATTCCATAACTACATGTATAAATAGAGAAACTTTATTATTATTATTATTATTTTAGCAAATGCATTCTTTTGGGGTGAGTTACACTGCCATCTTTTCCATTTTATTACGCTGGTCTACTGGACCAATCCTGGAGTATCTAGGTGAAGATTACACCACCAGTGCTGTGAGTCCTGGGACTCACCAGTCCAGCAGTCTGATGACATCAACACACTACATTCCTCTCACTGTAAATGTTTGGACAGTTGTGTATCAAAGTATTGATTTTTATTACATTAATATGAGTACCAATATGTGTAACCGCTCGCTGTGTGCACAGGGTAGGGTTGCAGAAAACACTCCGCTTATGTATAATGATTCTAATTTTAGTGCAGATGCTAATACAGCTAGAGCTTGCTTGACCTTAATCCTTGTAGAAGAGGAGATGGAGACTTTTGCATTTATGGTGGAAAAGAATGATGCTATGAATTCTCAGATAAAAACACCAGTCGCTATGGTGGAAAAAATGATTCAAAGTCAGTGATAGGGAGGATCTTCTTGTACTGTCAAACACTAACCAGTTCAACCCACTACCTAGTGGTTGGTAATCTTCATGAATGTCTCTGCATCTGTAGGATGTCTAGTGGAGAGAGGGTTTTCCCATATTACCTCTAGTTGACCCTGTTTTCTGATGGCTATTCCGTGACGATCGTTACTGAAAATCTAAAATGAAAAAAATTCCCCCTCGTCACTGGTTAGCACGAGCAGGTTAGCAGATTGTCTGTTCTGTTTGTTACTTTTGGGTGTGAAGCTGAAAGGGTACGCTATGCTAACTCTGTCAGGAGAAAATGGGTCCTGTTCCTTTAAGGCCACCTACGTAGGCACTGTGATGTTGCCATTGATAGTTAAGCTATTAGTTGTGCCATTCCTGCACATTAATAAAAGTAGCGTGGGTAGCTCTGCAGTTGGTAGATCTGCTGTATCCCGCTTCTCTTTTGTCAATGTACAGTAATTTGAAATGTTATATGGTTTATATTTTGCTTTGCATGTGAAATCAGTCAGTACAGCAGACATAGTGAAGTAAATGCTGTAATTAATATTTACAATAAATTTTTTGTATGATTTTTTTTTTGTGCTAAATCTCAGCTATTTTTTTAGTCAAAAGCATTAACATTCCTGCTGTAATATTTTGAGGATCTGGCCTGGAGACCAAATAGCAAGTACACAATCTGAACCTGCATTTTCAACGGGTAATTAAATGTATGTTCAAATTGAAATATCAAAAAAAGGTAGAACGATATGCTATATTTTAAATATTTGTCATTTATTTCTATAAGGAAAAACATTTACACGTCACTGCCCAGAGTAATCAAATGCAGCGGTCTCTTGTATTATGTTAATTTGTTTCGCTTTGATACCAGAATTTCATTTTACTTACCGAGTTCCACAGTATAACACTGCAAGCCATGATGTTTCAAAATTTCAGCCAAATGTATTAAAAACATATATCAGCCAAAACCAACGTATTATGCACCAATTTTCTTTGGCATAATAAATTAATAAAGTTTGACTGCATTTCATTTTATTTAAAATTGTTACTTATTCAAGCTTTTTGTTGTACTAATGATATTTGGGGAAAATTGTTGGGGCTTTTGGGTGGATTTAAAAATATTTTTCCCTAATTAAAGTAAAAATAGGTATTTGATTTAATATTTTTTCGATTTAAAGTGGTTTTTCATTAGTAGCCTACAGTATATTGAGTAAAGACCGCTGGTAAGTTTCTCTACCACTTGTGAACACAGGGGGCGCTACGCCTCTGCATTCAGATGTGTGGATTATCGGAGAAGTCAAGGCTGGTTAATAAACCCCATAGAGGAGGACACATTTCTCTGCAGCAGCAGATTGGAAAGTCACCCAAACAAATAAAACGCATACATTTATGTGTAAGAGAGGAATTTATTTTCATGTCTATCCCACATGTCCCCTACATCCTGCGACAGACTCCAGAGTGACCATGACTCTGGATGGAAGGTTACTTTATGAGTAAGTAAACTGAAACGTTCTCCTCTGCATTCTTATATATCAGTGTTTTATCCATCCATCCATCATCTTCCGCTTTTCCGGGTCAGGTCGCGGGGGCAGCAGTCTAAGCAAGGAAACCCAGACTTCCCTCTCCCTGGCCACTTCATCCAGCTCCTCTGAGGGAATCCCGAGGCATTCCCAGTCCAGTTGAGAGACATAGTCCCTCCAGCGTGTCCTGGGTCTTCCCCGGGGCCTCCTCCCAGTGGGACATGCCCAGAACACCTCACCAGGGAGGCGTCCAGGAGGCACCCTGGACCCCACTGCTTCACTGGGTTAAATGGAGAGGATGGATTTCAATATGTTCACCACAATCACAAATCACATTCACTTCACTTTCAAGCAGGTTACAGATCTGAACATGTTTTAAATTATTATGTTTATTATGGTTATTGGATATGTATTGCTTTTATTTATTTGGTAAATATATATTTTACTAATTAGTTATAAGTGTTCTTAAATAGCGGTGTTGCACAAGAATTAGTGTTGTTCAATGATGTGCAATTACATTATGCAAATACAAAACCATACAATAAAGCACTTCAACAGCAAAAGTCAACAAACAAATGCAAATAAATTCAAAGTTACATTAAGTGTTGGGATAAATTAAAATCATTATAATGTAACAGATGTAATTAAACTAATCATTATAAAGAGAAATGAGATGTGATCTGTAACTAATCATTGGCAAAGCAAGTGCGATGATCCGCTGTAATGTTTAACGTCACACAAAAACGGAGCAATAAAGTAATGTGTTTAGAAGAACATATAAATCCATCACATATGTCTGCTTGCAAATTAAATTTACTTTAGATGACAGTAAATGACAACAAAACGAAAGGTGTATAGCGACGTAAGTGTTGCTTCTCTCTTCCCGGAAGTAGATAGAGGAAATGGTCAACGAATCAGATCTGAGAGACAGTGTAGTTTCTGACCAATCAGAAATGAGTGTGCCGGGATTTCCGTGGGGTTGTGTTGACATAAGAGGGTCCATACATTTCATAAGATGGCAAGTATACTTCTGCTTTCAGTTTAGCCACTGTTGCTAGCGAGCTAAACGTCTTGCTAGCGTGCTAACATTCAAAATGCTTCTTGACCGTGGGAAATTATCCTATATTTCACTTAACTGGTCTGAAAAGCTTTTTTGAAAATGTATTATTACTTGCAAATAATATGCCATTGCCGATTGTCTGTGGTGTACTAGTTATGTATTCTAAACAAACAAAGCTTTTTCAACATTACAGTGACCCCCGCTATAGCCTATAGCGGTTCAGCTATCACGTCCCCGCTTTATCGCGGGTTTTCCACCGACGCGTCACTGATTTCTGCGTACCGCGTACCTTGCTTGTGGTCCGATTGTTTTCGTTTTGTTTTAAGCCCTACGATGGCTCCCAAGCGTCTTGCATCTTCAAAGCCTTCTGGCAGTAGTGAGCCTAAGCGCCAGAGGATGACCATTCAGGAGAAGGTAAAACCCCTGGATATGCTTCGGGAAGGAAAGCGTTACGCGGACGTCGCTCGCCGTTTGAATGAATCGACGGTGCATGCATCATATATGTTGTTTTAATAAGTTTACATGTGTTTAAAATGCGTGGGAGGGGTATTTTAAGGCTTAAACTATAAAAAAATGTTTATATGGTCTTTCTATATTGTGCATCTTCCGCGATAAGCGTGGGCTCACTGTACTCCCATTTTCCACGACATTTCTGTGTTATCTGAGGCCTGACTCATATAAAAACTATAAGAACAGAGAGGGACAGCTGTTGAGGAAGAGCTGTGTATGTCTTCAATTCCTGCCAGAATATCAGCTTTGTGTTCATCCAAACAGGCTCAGGTTTCATATTCGGGTATTTCCCGTCAACAGCTTACGAAAGGAAAGAAACATTAACATTTAGACTATTTATTAATCTTCTATCAAAGGGTAATCAACTTCTCATAGTTATTTACAGAAAATACTCATCGTTCCTTTAGGAAAGGTTTTCTCCGAATATGCAGCGGGATATAATTCTCGGCGGTAGTTTAAAGTAGTTTGTAAAACCTGAAGTAGCTCAAAGTGTCCTCCCTGACATGGATTATCTGGTCACCCCACAACTGGCCTGCCTCAGATGACTGAAATTTATCAGTAAAAGCAGCTTTGTAATCAATAAGCTTTTAGTATCTGGTGGCTTAAGTTAATACCTGTAAACACCGTACAACCCCCCAGTGGTTTTTTTTCCACTGTTTTACACTTATGTTGAAATGCTGTGGTTTCACTACTCCTCCTGTCCCAGATCCCTAAGCTGTACGAGTCCTCAGTGCAGATGAAAGACCGTCACAGAGTGGAGGAGATCATTGAGTCGATGCGACTCGCGGGGAGTGACGCCTTGCAGGTACAGACAGCGGTCTCCCCGCTCAGAACCAGAGAAGTAAAGGACATGCATCGTCAATTTAAAAAAAAAAGGCCAGCTTCAGTGGTGAAATATACCTAAATTATTGATATATACAAAAATGGCATTTAATCAAACCTTGGCTTGGGTCTGGCCTTCTATCTCAGAGTAAGTTTAATGCCACTTAGTAGTGATCCTGTAAGAATGCTTAGCATATATTTTTTTTACCCTCTGTAGGTGATGTCAGACTTTGACATGACCCTCACTAGGTTTGCATACAATGGAGCACGATGCCCCACCTGTTACGGTAAGTAAAATTAAGAGAAATTTTATTGATCCCGGGGTGGGGGGGACACACATTTGAAAAGTATTCAGTACACACACAAATGAAATATTCTGAAAAACAGAATGTGATAATAAGGATACGTATTTGAAGTAACAATTATTAACAATTAGCTGCAAAATTATGTGCAGTTAGGACAGAAAGCACTGAGGAAAGCACTGGATTGTAACGGGACAGGATCCTTCATAACGTGTTTTGACTGTGAGTGGGGAGTGACATGTTGGGAGGGGGCGTTGTGGTGTCTGATGGCAGCGGGCAGGAATGTTCCCCAGCAGCATTTTTTGGTGGAATGAATGAGCTGGTGACTAAATGTGCTTCAGGATAGAGCTCCCTGTAGCGGACGGACAGACCTCTCAGCCTGTTAGTTTTTGAAATCTGCTTCTCTTCTATTGCAATATTGGTTACTTGATTGATAAGAACTCTTGTATTAGGCTGAGAAGTGTTCTTGATTTATGTTTGTGTAAAAGATTAGCTGTCTCAAAACACTTTGCATGTCCGTTTCGCTTTAACCCTCACTGCCACTACACAGTAGTGTCTGTTTTTGAAAGACGTTAGTGTCAGATTGTTTGTGTGTCTCACTGCAGCTATCCTGGAAGACAGCGTGCTTATCAGTGGAGATTGTAAAAAAATGGTGAGTTACCCTCATATAGGTCAACCCCAGTTAAAGAGAACCTTAAAAATAATAACAGGATACAATTCACAGTTTTTTTTACAATGTTTTTTCTTTATTCTTCTGGTGCAGTTGCATGTTGTGCTAGAAATCAGGTAACTCACTGCAGAAACATATTTGAAGATCACCAAAATGATTCCTGTCTGTAGACTGTAGGATTCTTTTTGATGGAAAAGATGCTGGTGTGGAGATAACAGAAAATTTCCCAATATAGTCACTAAACACTCAGATTTCTAAAATGGTTCTATTGAAGTCAACAGTGTCCTCTTGTCGTGGAGAAATGTATAACAAGTAAGAACCTTGAAAGATGAGAAATTTTACGACGTTCTACCTTTTGCCCTACAGCTGAAAGATCTGCTGAACAAGTATTATCCAATAGAGTTTGATGCATCACGTACAGTGGAGGAAAAAGTACCAGACATGGTGGATTGGTGTGTAAGATTTGCTTTGTTATCCAGATAACATGGAATGATGTGGAATGTTAGACTCAACACATTTCAAAACTCATGTTCCCTTCCAGTGTTATGCACAGTGTCCAGTTGAAGTTTGTGTGGTGTTCTGCAGGTGGACCAAAGCCCACGAACTGCTAATCGAACAGAAGATACAGAAGGACCAGCTAGCCAGGGTTGTAAAGGATTCTAATGCCATGCTCAGGTAAAGTGTCCACACCTTTCTGCGTCGTACCTGCTCATATGTAGATATTGGGCATAAATTTTTTCCCTAGATTATTGTTTCTTGTTCACTGACACATTCGGACTTCCAAAACAAATATGTATCTAGAGTGTTTTTAGATGCCCATTTACTTTGGTTTGTTTACCAGAAATACTAATAAATTACTACTAATAAAATACTAATAAACTCAAGGCATATATTTTTTCAGATTTTTTATTTTATACAAGAGATAATGAAGATGATGATGATGATGATGATGATTCATCTTACCTCCAGGAAAGAGTATAAGTTCTTCTTTGACCACCTGGACAAGAAAGAAATCCCCCTGGTGATCTTCTCTGCTGGGATTGGAGATGTCCTTGAAGAGGTCATCAGGCAGGCTGGTGTCTTTCACTCCAACATCATGGTGTTCTCCAACTACATGGACTTTGATGAGAAGGTGAGTCCCACTGGCTTGTCTTGAGTACTTTCAGTGTACTGCACTGGGATTACTAATTGTATGCAAGAAATGGTGATGTTTGCAGCAGCAAAATCTGTAACTGGGTGGAAAGTTCAGATCCTACAAAGTAGTACAAATCCTGAGCAAGAGTTTGTTTCAACCAGCCAGTTGAGCAGCCTCTGACTGCGATTCTTTATGTTCAACTGGTTGGTTGAAACAAAATCTTGGTCTGGATTTGTACTTTCTGGACCTGAACTTTCCACCTCTGTAATTAGCCCCTTTTTTCTTGTCAATACTAGATAAAAGTGGAAAGTGTAGGTATTTCTGGAAGGAGCTTTGCTGTACAGGTGTGGCACTGCTTTACCATCCCACCTACCGCGACACCTTTCTGCAATCAGGGCACCCTGCAGGGCTTCAAAGGGAAGCTGATCCACATCTTCAACAAGAACGGGCTCACGCTGGTCGAGTCCAACCACTTCCCGAAGCTGCGTGACCGACACAATGTACTGCTGCTGGGGGACTCGCTGGGGGACCTCAACATGGTCGAGGGGCTGCCGGACACGGACAATATCCTGAAGATTGGCTTCCTCAATGATAAAGTACTGCAACAAGGGTGGCTTGCTGAGATTTTAATTTTGAAGCTAGTTAAGCCTGAATTATGCATTTTTAATGTTGATCTCCCTCTGGCCGTTTCCAACAGGTGGAGGATTGGAGGGAGTCGTACCTGAACCGTTACGACATAGTGCTGGAGAAGGACGAGACCATGGATGTGCCCAATGCCATATTGCGTTACATCACAGGTCATCAGTGAAGATCCCTAGAAGGTTTCAGAGCAGAACTGGAGCTGGGTACTGATCCACCATCTTCCACCCCAGCAAGTATTTTTATTTATTACTCAACGGGTAATAACGTCGATTTCACCAAGGCCTTCAACAGCATCTGCCGAAATTCGCTTTGGAGCATAGCGTGGTCATACGGCATCCCCGAGCAGTTTTTTAAGACCTTCCGATCCCTTTACCTTGGATCTAGTTGCTGCGTGCAAACGGAAGATGGCAACACAGATTTCTTCACCATGGAGACCGGTGTGAGGCAGGGGTGAATCCTCTCCCTCTTCCTTTTAGCCATCGACGTCACTATGCGGATCGCCATGGAACAAGAAGGGTTTGGAATACCCTGGTGACCACCAACACGCCTGATCGATCTCGATTTTGCCGATGACATCGCTCTCCTCGCCGATACCAAGAAAAACATAAAGACGATGACAAGGAGCTTGGACCGAGAAGCTGCCAAAGTTGGGCTCAGGATAAGTGGAACTAAGACCAAGATCATGAGAATTGGATATGTGGCAGCAAACGACACCGTTATGGTGGGACAACAATCGCTCAAAGAGGTGGGCAGGTTCACGTACTTGGGTAGCGTCCTCACGAGCGACGGAGATGCCGACCATGATGTGGCTTGCTGGAATGTGAAAGCGAGTGCGGTCTTCCAGAGGTTACGGCCAATCTGGTCGACCCAGAAGATTGACATGGTGATGAAGATCCATCTGCACAGCAGCGGTGGTTGCGACGAATCCTGCAAGTCTCATACCGGGACCGTGTTACCAATGAAGAGATTCACCGCCGAACTGCCACCCGCCCCTCAATGACATCATGACCGAGCGACGCATGCGCTTCGGAGGACACATCCTCCGTCAACAACCACTACGTCTGCCAAAACCCGCCATCACCTAGGCGCCCCCAAGAGGATGACACAAACAAGGCCACCCCCGAACATCATGGCATCGGACTTTCATTGACGATCTACGTACCCTAAACATCGCATGGGATGAGGCCGAAGCAGCCGTGGCCAATCAAATGTGCTGGAGACAGCTTGCCGCCCAATGCACCGAACGGCGCAGGAGGATCTAAGTCTAAGTCAACAGGTAAACAATGCCCTAAACAATGAAAATACACTCCAGTTTCTCTGTAAAAACCTGGCAGCTCTTTATATATAGAACGTACTGAGGCCTGCAGTATTTTCCTAAGGTTTCTCCTGCCAGCTGAAAGAAGTTTGTTGCCCACCGGCTCTGCAGTTAGTAGATCTACTGTATCCCGCTTCTCTTTTGTCAATGTACAGTAATTTGAAATGTTATATGGTTTATATTTTGCTTTGCATGTGAAATCAGTCAGTACAGCAGACATAGTGAAGTAAATGCTGTAATTAATATTTACAATAAATTTTTTGTATGATTTTTTTTTTTGTGCTAATTCTCAGCTATTTTTTTTTTTAGTCAAAAGCATTAACATTCCTGCTGTAATATTTTGAGGATCTGGCCTGGGGACCAAATAGCAAGTACACAATCTGAACCTGCATTTTCAATGGGTAATTAAATGTATTTTTAAATTGAAATATCAAAAAAGGTAGAACGATATGCTATATTTTAAATACCGGGTTACCGAGTTCCACAGTATAACACAGCAAGCCATGATGTTTCAAAATTTCAGCCAAATGTGTTAAAAACATATATCAGCCAAAACCAACGTCTTATGCACCAATTTTCTTTGGCATAATAAATGGTTTGACTGCATTTCATTTTGTTTAAAATTGTTACTTATTCAAGCTTTTTGTTGTACTAGTGATATTTGGGGGAAATTTGTTGGGGCTTTTGGGTGGACTTAAAAATATTTTTTCCCAATTAAAGTAAAAATAGGTATTTGATTTAATATTTTTTCGATTTAAAGTGGTTTTTCATTAGTAGCCTATATTGAGTAAAGATCGCTGGTAAGTTTCTCTACCACTTGTGAACACAGGGGGCGCTACGCCTCTGCATTCAGATGTGTGGATTATCGGAGAAGTCAAGGCTGGTTAATAAACCCCATAGAGGAGGACACATTTCTCTGCAGCAGCAGATTGGAAAGTCACCCAAACAAATAAAACGCATACATTTATGCGTAAGATAGGAATTTATTTTCATATCTATCCCACATGTCCCCTACATCCTGCGACAGACTCCAGAGTGACCATGACTCTGGATGGAAGGTTACTTTATGAGTAAGTAAACTGAAACGTTCTCCTCTACATTCTTATATATTAGTCTTTTATATGATAATTATATGAGTATTATGTCATGTTAAAAAAATATTTAATACCAATTGTTTTTATCATTAAAACATTTTAGACATACACAGGAAAGACCTTGCATTATATTACTACACATTATATATTGAAAACAGTTCTTTAGATAAAGCATCTGTCCCTAAAATTCTCTGTCACCTTTCCTTCTGCAATTCAGAGACATGCAGTTGGATAGACTGGAGCCAATGTACCATTACCCCCATGTACAATATTTTCCTCATGCAGGACCCGCATCCTCTGCAGGGTGTGCACGTGCTTTCGGTTGGGCTTGCTCCACCCCCAGTTATTATACTTTCAAATTTTTCAAATACCAACTCTGATTTACATTATAAAATATTTTTATAAGCCATGGATTATTAACATCATAAGTTTAGGACATGATATAATATAGCCCCGTGGCATAAACTGGCATTTTTTAGCATTTTTCTTAGTTTTAAAAATTGTAGTTTTGTGTAGACATGGTGGGTTTATAGGCGTTAACTAGTACTGATGTCAGCGAGACATCGCGGGAGCGCGTCAGTGCAGCCGGTGACAAGGCCGCGGATTCCTGTTTGCTGTTCGTCCGCAGCTATCATTACTCCGCTGCCATTACTTTAGTATTTTGTCGGTGTCCGCTGCTGTCTCGCAGCAAACTTATACTGTGGTTCATTTCTTTGGGGTTGTGTTAACATAAGAGTGTCCATACATTTCATAAAATGGCAAGTACTTCTGCCCTCAGTTTAGCCGTTGTTGTTAGCGTGCTAACTAGTAAGTTACACGTTACACATTACGATTTTAAGCACGTAAAATGACTAAATGTAGGATTGGACTTCACTTCTAGCTTTGTCGATATACATATATTTTTCTTACCGAGTGCGTTAGTCAGCTTCTAGCGTCTTGTGTGTGTTTTTCTTTTGTCGGTGACGGCTAGCAGCTAGCAGCGCAGTGCACTTTCCCGTTATAACGAGGTTCTAACCCGTCATATTATTTGGGGAGCTGCTAAAGGCGGTATTACGTAACTTGTCGGATAAATACTACTAAGAAATTAGTATGCGCGTCATGATAATATGTACAGACACCGGCGGTATGTTATCTAGCTGGTAACACTCGGCGGGGGAGGGATCAGACCGGTGTTTTCACTATATAAATGTTTGACATGGCTGATGCCGTTTTGGCTGTTGAATATCACTCAGAGGGGTCATATATTCATATATTCGTCATAGTCAATGACAAGATTTTAGTATCGTAGTAGAGTTTGGTGGTGGAGGAAAATAATCTGTTAGCTATAAATGATCAGTAAATGACGGTGTGGATCCTATCAGCATAGTACAAACCTACACCCCATATGTAAGATATTTATGTTAACAAAACTGAGTGAAGTTTCACTTCTTTTCGTGCTGCAGATCACTGAGATGGGCAAGCCCTCGGTGCCGATGATAGAGCACAGGGTGGAGGAGGTCATCGAGCCAGTGGCACCGACCGAGAACAACGATTTACAGGTACGGGCAGTGACCACCCAGTAAGGCACCAGTAAGTCGGAGGATGTTTACCAGTTGAGCATGAAGAGTCACTGTCACGCAACACTCAGCTGTTTGATTGAAACAAAACCTTGGTCTGGATTTCTGCTTTCTGGACCTGAACTTTCCACCTCTGTCTTTAATGGGTTACTTTTGCGAATAACTTTTCCGACGCTGACTACTGAGCTCCTAATTTGTGCCTCACTGAGGATTTGCAGGCGAACTTTCTGAGCGAGGGTCTTAGTGAACTCCTGAGTTTTTTATTTTCGTGTTGTTGATTGCATTTGCTGTACCCATAGCTGACTAATATATATTACGTATCCCCTTGTTATAAGGACTTCTGAAATTCCGGCTTGTTTAAATTAATCACGTTACTCCGGTAGCTGCTAAAAACTGCAAATATAAGCAGGGACGCATATAACTGGTACGCAAATTACGCATTTGCGCTGTTATTACGCGATTGTCGCACGTATTGGTTTTTTTATTGGTACTTGTGTGCCAGTTTTGTGCATCCATGATTATGAGCAAATAGAAAGTAGATATTATGTGTTTCCTAATGACACTGTATATACAAGACACCAGTGCTATCTTATCTAGCGGGTAACTCTTGGGGAGTTCTTTGGGATCTTTACTTATGCTGGGGGATATGTGAGGCGAGGCAGCAAGACCCATGTCAATCCTGTATGTACCTTAGACATGAGTGATACAGTTTGTCCTAAATAATCCTAATCACGAACCTTTTAGCAAATTGTCACATCAAACTGACGTGTAACCACAAACTTATGGCAACAGAAAATAAAGCCAGAAAAAGCCACTTCATACCACTTTATATCACATTTCAGGTTTATTTGTGCATTAATTACAATCAAGGTCAAGTTTTTAATTGCGGAAATGTTAGATTTTGGGAGAGGACAAAGATTATCCATTGCTTAACCTTGCATAGTACTGAACAAGCATTCCTGTCTGATTCAAGATTCTGACATATGCCTTATTTCAAGCATAGGCAGCCCTGATCCTCGAGTCACTGTCTGCCTGATATCAGGTGTGGTTCACCAGAGACCAGGTTGGATGGGAAACCTGCTCTACTCTAGGATCAGGATTGCCTACCCTTGCCTTATGTATATGACTTAAAAGTTTATGATAGGGTGGCTTGATCTTAGGGTGACCATATAACCCATTTCAGGGAGGACACTATGAGCTAGGATGGGATTTGTAAGTTATTGTTTCAATTAAAAGCACCTAGATTTCACATAAGTGCTGAGTTCTTGCTATGCGCTGATAGGTCAGTCTTCTGTAATCATGCATGTTAATGTGAAACAAACCAGTCAAAGCACAAGAAGAACTGAACTATTTAGCCAAGCACTTGAGCCTTTCAGTTTTAAAGTAGTTTGTAAAACCTGAAGTAGCTCAAAGTGTCCTCCCTGACACGGATTATCTGGTCACCCCACAACTGGCCTGCCTCAGATGACTGAAATTTATCAGTAAAAGCAGCTTTGCAATCAATAAGCTTTTAGTATCTGGTGGCTTAATGCCTGTAAACACCATACAACCCCCCAGTGGTTTTCTATATGTTTTACACTTATGTTGAAATGCTGTGGTTTCACTACTCCTCCTGTCCCAGATCCCTGAGCTGTACGAGTCCTCAGTGCAGATGAAAGACCGTCACAGAGTGGAGGAGATCATTGAGTCCATGCGACTCGCGGGGAGTGACGCCTTGCAGGTACAGACAGCGGTCTCCCCGCTCAGAACCAGAGAAGTAAAGGACATGCATCGTCAATTTTAAAAAAAAAGGCTAACTTCAGTGGTGAAATATACCTAAAATATTGATATATACAAAAATGGCATTTAATCAAACCTTGGCTTGGGTCTGGCCTTCCATCTCAGAGTAAGTTTAATGCCACTTAGTGGTGATCCTGTAAGAATGCTTAGCATATATATTTCTTTTACCCTCTGTAGGTGATGTCAGACTTTGACATGACCCTCACTAGGTTTGCATACAATGGAACACGATGCCCCACGTGTCACAGTAAGTGAAATTAAGAGTAACATTATTGATCCCGGGGGGGGGGGGGGGGAGGGGGGGGGGTGATTCTGGTACATGCAGCAGCAAGAACATAGTGCACAGATGAATATACATATAGTGCCAAACAGACAAGATACAAAAACACTGCACATAGTGCAGATAAAGAAAAAATTGTGAAAACATTTGAGAAGTATACAGTACACACATAAATACAATATTCTGAAAAACAGAATGTGATAATAAAAATAAGTATTTAAAGGAACAAATATAATTAGCTGCAAAATTATGTGCAGTTAGGACAGAAAGCACTGAGGAAAGCACTGGATTGTAACGGGACAGGATCCTTCATAACGTGTTTTGACTGTGAGTGGGGAGTGACGTTGGGAGGGGGCGTTGTGGTGTCTGATGGCAGCGGGCAGGAATGTTCCCCAGCAGCATTTTTTGGTGGAATGAATGAGCTGGTGACTAAATGTGCTTCAGGATAGAGCTCCCTGTAGCGGACCGACAGACCTCTCAGCCTGTTAGTTTTTGAAATCTGCTTCTCTTCTATTGCAATATTGGTTACTTGATTGATAAGAACTCTTGTATTAGGCTGAGAAGTGTTCTTGACTTATGTTTGTGTAAAAGGTTAGCTGTCTCAAAATGCTTTGCATGTCCGTTTCGCTTTAACCCTCACTGCCACTACACAGTAGTGTCTGTTTTTGAAAGACGTTAGTGTCAGATTGTTTGTGTGTCTCTCTGCAGATATCCTGGACAACAGTGTGCTCATCAGTGGAGATTGTAAAAAAATGGTGAGTTAGCCTTCTATAGGTCAACCCCAGTTAAAGAGAACCTTAAAAATAATAACAGGATACAATTCACAGTTTTGTTTTTTTTTTTTTACAATGTTTTTTCTTTATTCTTCTGGTGCAGTTGCGTGTTGTGCTAGAAATCAGGTAACTCACTGCAGAAACATATTTGAAGATCACCAAAATGATTCCTGTCTGTAGACTGTAGGATTCTTTTTGATGAAATAGATGCTGGTGTGGAGATAAAGGAAATAACATAAAATTCACAGTCACTAAACACTCAGATTTCTAAAATGGTTCTAGAAAGATGAAAAATGTTACGACGTTCTACCTTTTGCCCTACAGCTGAAAGATCTGCTGAACAAGTATTATCCCATAGAGTTTGATGCATCACGTACAGTGGAGGAAAAAGTACCACACATGGTGGATTGGTGTGTAAGATTTGCTTTGTTATCCAGATAACATGGAATGATGTGGAATGTTAGACTCAACACATTTCAAAACTCATGTTCCCTTCCAGTGTTATGCACAGTGTCCAGTTGAAGTTTGTGTGGTGTTCTGCAGGTGGACCAAAGCCCACGAACTGCTAATCGAACAGAAGATACAGAAGGACCAGCTAGCCAGGGTTGTAAAGGATTCTAATGCCATGCTCAGGTAAAGTGTCCACACCTTTCTGCGTCGTACCTGCTCATATGTAGATATTGGGCATAAATTTTTTCCCTAGATTATTGTTTCTTGTTCACTGACACATTCGGACTTCCAAAACAAATATGTATCTAGAGTGTTTTTAGATGTCCATTTACTTTGGTTTGTTCACCAGAAATACTTAAAATATATGCCTTGAGTTTTCAGATTTGTAATTTTATACAAGAGATAATGAAGATGATTATGAGAAAGACCTTGGTGTGTATGTTGATGCTTCCATGTCTCATTCTCGCCAGTGCAGGGAAGCAATAAAAAAGGCCAATAGGATGTTGGGGTATATCTCCAGGTGTGTGGAGTTTAAGGGAGGTAATGCTAAGATTATACAATTCCTTGGTGAGACCTCACCTAGAATATTGTGTGCAGGTTTGGTCACCATATCTTAAAAAGGACATAGCGGCCTTAGAAAAGGTGCAGCGTAGGGCCACAAGAATGATTCCTGGTCTTAGAGGAATGTCATATGAGGAAAGGTTATTTGAGCTAAATCTGTTCAGCCTCAAGCAAAGGAGACTGAGGGAGGACATGATCCAGGTCTATAAGATTCTAACAGGTTTGGATGCTGTTCAACCAAATAGTTACTTCAGCATTAGTTCAAATACAAGAACTCGTGGCCATAGGTGGAAATTAGCGGGAGAACATTTCAAACTGGATTTAAGGAAGCACTTCTTTACACAGCGTGTAGTCAGAGTATGGAATAGTCTTCCTGATAACGTAGTGCAAGCTGAATCCTTGGGTTCCTTTAAATCAGAGCTAGATAAGATTTTAACAACTCTGAGCTATTAGTTAAGTTCTCCCCAAGCGAGCTCGATGGGCCAAATGGCCTCCTCTCGTTTGTATAGTTGTTATGTTCTTATGATTCATCTTACCTCCAGGACAGACTATGAGTTCTTCTTTGACCACCTGGACAAGAAAAAAATCCCCCTGGTGATCTTCTCTGCTGGGATTGGAGATGTCCTTGAAGAGGTCATCATACAGGCTGGTGTCTTTCACTCCAACATCATGGTGTTCTCCAACTACATGGACTTTGATGAGAAGGTGAGTCCCACTGGCTTGTCTTGAGCACTTTCAGTGTACTGCACTGGGATTACTAATTGTATGCAAGAAATGGTGATGTTTGCAGCAGCAAAATCTGTAACTAGGTGGAATGTTCAGGTCCAGAAAGTACAAATCCAGACCAAGAGTTTGTTTCAACCAGCCAGTTGAGCAGCCTCTAACTGCGATTCTTTATGTTCAACTGGCTGGTTGAAACAAAATCTTGGTCTGGATTTGTACTTTCTGGACCTGAACTTTCCACCTCTGTAATTAGCCCCTTTTTTCTTGTCAATACTAGATAAAAGTGGAAAGTGTAGGTATTTCTGGAAGGAGCTTTGCTGTACAGGTGTGGCAGTGCTTTACCATCCCACCTACCGCGACACCTTTTTGCAATCAGGGCACCCTGCAGGGCTTCAAAGGGAAGCTGATCCACACCTTCAACAAGAACGGGCTCACGCTGGTCGAGTCCAACCACTTCCCGAAGCTGCGTGACCGACACAATGTACTGCTGCTGGGGGACTCGCTGGGGGACCTCAACATGGTCGAGGGGCTGCCGGACACGGACAATATCCTGAAGATTGGCTTCCTCAATGATAAAGTACTGCAACAAGGGTGGCTTGCTGAGATTTTAATTTTGAAGCTAGTTAAGCCTGAATTATGCATTTTTAATTGAGTGGTTCTTTGAGCACATCTAGCTACATTACATTTTATAGTTAATAAGACACTTTTATTCAAAGTAACTAATAGGCTGCGAGTGATCCTGCTTAGACCTTACCGTGTTGCTCTCCCTCTGGCCATTTCCAACAGGTGGAGGATTGGAGGGAGTCGTACCTGGACCGTTACGACATAGTGCTGGAGAAGGACGAGACCATGGATGTGCCCAATGCCATATTGCGTTACATCACAGGTCATCAGTGAAGATCCCTAGAAGGTTTCAGAGCAGAACTGGAGCTGGGTACTGATCCACCATCTTCCATCCCAGCAAGTATTTTTTATTACTCAACGAGTAACCAATGTCCTAAACAATGAAAATACACAGGCCACTCCAGTTTCTCTGTGAAAACCTGGCAGCTCTTTATATAGAGAACATACTGAGGCCTGCAGTATTTTCCTAAGGTTTCTCCTGCCAGCTGAAAGAAGTTTGTTGCCTCATTCCTACTCACCACACCTACTTCATATTTTTAACCGTCCTCATCAAAACACCAGAGCCGGAAGCTCAGCCTGCAAATGAACAACAGGTGCAGACGTACACACACGTGCCACCCTTCCCGTGAATCTGCACTTACCTGAGCATCACAAGATTCACTAGATTCGGTTGTAGTTTGAGTATGTATGCCCAAAAGCACACAGCAGCATCTAAGGGAATGCTTTGTAGAATGATCGTATTTTTTTATGTAAGAGAGACAATTTAAAATGATATTCTTTCTGAGTCTTTGCAGCATGACGCAACTTTATTGAAGGTACCTACTCGCAGGATGTGTTGTGAAGACATAAAACGGGACAGACACGGTTGGTGATAGAGCACTAGTGTAAATTATCCTTTTTTCACAGTAATGGCTTTTATGAAACCTAAAAACGTCCACTTAGATCATTAGTTGGTTTTCATATTGATTTTAATGATTTTTTTTTGGTTCATATTTAGCAAAGATAGTGATGTTGTGGGAGTATAATGCAACCTACTGGGCAGAGGGCTGTGTGCTGAACTTAAGACCAGATGTTCTGGGTGTCCAGAATGCAACAGACACACCTGTGGATTTTAAAGTCTTTGTGAGAAGGGGAGGTTTATGGAGGGGACTGTCATGGTGGGTCAATGCACTATCCTTCCATCAGGAGCTGCTTCCGTCATAGGTATGATGTGTGATGCTACATTAAGGTTTTGTTTTTAAGCAATTGTGGACTGTATCTTCCAGCTTTGTGCTTGTCTGTTCAGAAGATAACAGCTACTGAAGCGTGGTGTGATGGCATGTTTTGGTTGTTCCCATACAATAAAAATGTTAAAATGTTTGATCCAAGGGTTGGGCTTCGTTGTAATGCTTTACTCCAGTGTTTATATAAAGATACTTTACAGTGTTCGCTCATGACCAACACGGAAGTGCAAGAACATGGAGGAGAAAAGAAACTCCATGTGGGTCTACAGGAAAGATGGTATACGATGTGGTGATTCTAACTAAGGAAGATTTCAGGTATTCTGAACATAGTACACAGGCCAAGGAACCTGAAAGAAATGTTATATTGCGCGTCATATTATAAACCTCAAATGTCTCAGTCCCACTAATCCCAAAATTCGCATCTATGTTGGGTAGATCTGAAACCTAGGCTGGAAGAGAAGTGATGATGCACGGTAAAAAATGTGCACTCTAGGCAAACATGAAAATCGGGGGGGGGGGGGCATTGAAGGAGGTTGCAGAAACAGTATTGGCTTAATTAATATACAACAGATCAAGAGGGGTCCTCAGAGTCTCAATGGCTCCCTCTTCCCAAGGCCTCTGAAGGAGCTCACAAAAGAGCCTTGTTCAGTCTATTTTACAGTTTAACAAACCCCAAGAGGAAGTCTTGGAGGCCTTAGCTGGTGATTATGAATACCTCAAGCTTTGTAGCACTGAGGAGTTCATGATTAGTCATCAAGATGCATCCATGTTCTCTTGATTAATGATTAATTTTAAATCCTTAAGAGTGAAAAGGACGTTGGATCTTAGGTGAGCTGGTTTGTGATTCCATGTACTCATCGGGTAGATCTGCATAAGTTCAATGAAACATAGGAAAGTGTTTACATCTAGTTCCATGTACTTTTCGCGGTCACACATGCACCTTGTCCCTCAGAGTTCCCCGTGCTGGACCTTCCCATTGTCCACCTCCTCTGTCAGCTCCAGTTCTTCCACCACTATCTTGCCGTCCCTATTGCGGTCCTGGTTATCGAACATGTCTTTGATGATGGTGCCTGGGTCCTGGCCGGGACACAAGCGACCCTTGCCGTTTGCTGCCTGCATCTTGATGAATTCCGAGAACTGCAAAGGGTAAACGGGGGGAAGATGCAGGAGGTCACGTGTGAATAATAAATATCTAAAAAAGATGATAATGTCTCAAAAGGAATATGAAAATAGGAACACACACTTCTTCTAGGGGAATCTCCTTATCCTTGTTCAAATCCATTGCCTGGAAGAGAGGCTCTGGTGGGTCCTCTAGCCAATAAAACAGGTAGCCCTCTGGCACCCCCTTCTGTAGACCTATCAATTCCAGCTCAAAGTGGAGCACCGCACTCGCTGGTATACCGTGTGCTGCATGGAGGAGATGGAGAAGATGTAGTCAAAGGAAGTCTACCTAACTTCAGATCTGCCTGATCCTCCTAGAGGGTTTTAAGAATGGGCCCCTTACCTTCATGGTCACCATGGGCAAGGTGTGGGGGTACGATAACCATTCTCCTCTCACCCACGCACATGCCACGCAGGCCCTCGTCTAGCCCCGCGATCACCCTGTTGGCCCCCAGGAGAGTCTCTTGAGGTCGCTCATAGTGGTGCCTGCACTCAAGTGGAGACACAGGTCATTAAAGCTGGAGAACTTTGCTGATCCTGTCGTAGTTTGATCTTACCGAATATGATATACTTTTAATAAACCTGACCCAAATCCAGCACAATAAAATAAAAATACCGTAACAAGTGTGATACTAATAGTATACTATTTGTCAATTTTAGGTGCTATTATAATAAAGTTTGACCCAATACCATTTACTTTAAATAAATCATCACCCAAATGCAGCACTGACAGTTGCTCTGAGTAATCACTTTCATGTTAAGTCAGACACACATTACAGATCTACCAATTTCTTTTCAAAAATCTCTTATCCAGTAAGGTCTGAGTTGACTCTGACTCTAACGTCATAACAGCAAGAGCAAACTCACGAGGAGTAGACCAGTGTGCCGTCCAGCAGCGAGCAGTTGTAGTTGTACTGGATCAGGTCGTTGGCAGTACTGGTCACGTTGCACACGTCGGGCTTGTACGTCACCTTGATGTCCACAGGGTCATTGGGGTTGTGGAAATCAACGATGTGAATGTGAAAGATGAGAACAGCTGAGCCGGGGATGAGGTCAACTGCAGGTGGGGGCAGGACAGGACAAATCAGCAACTACTTGGGAAAGTCTCCAGCCCCCAACCCTGTACTGGATGAGCAGATGAAAGATGGATAGATGAAGCTACGACGTAATTTAGGTGCTTTAGTCCTTGAGTTAATGTAAGGCAAAGCTAAGAAAGCACAGAAACTTGACTGCCATCTGCCTATATTAAATCATGAGGAACTATCTCCCTCAATAACCTTGATATCGATAATTTGGGATGATATGTGCGAAAACAAAGGAAACTCAAACTCAGTCATAGTGGTGATCTCCAAGAGGTCACCCAGGCACTCGGTCTAATCTCTCTCCTCCCCTTCTTGCAAACTAACCGGAGCCGTTTTCTCCATAAGCCAGATGCGGAGGCAGAGTGATTCGCCGCCACTCCCCCATGCACACCCCCTGCAGAGCCTTGTCCATGCCCCGGATCACATAGCCCATGCCGATGTAGATGTTGTAGGTGCTGTTGCGCTGGTAGCTGAGGCAAAGGACAGAAAGAGGCGTGAGATGGTGTAGTCGCAAGTACGGCTGGGCGACATATCGATAAAATATCATATTGTGATTATGAACATTCATATCATTATCAATTTGAATATCATAAGTATCATGATATACCCAAAACACTTGTTCTCTTGCATAATTAACAGTTATATTGCATCATTTTTAAACAAATTCCAACAAGGCGTAAGTCTGTTGTTAGCATAATTTATCATAATACCGGTAACATGCTCTGTAACTATTAGTAAAAAATTGGTTCATCATAACCAGAAAAACTGAAAACTAGCTGTCATATTTTAGTTTTCTATATATGAATTTTAGAATATTGTGATTTTTATTGCATTTTTATTGCATATCACCCAGTCGTAATCATGAGAATATATCATTCAGCCACTACATATGCAGATATTTCCACAGGCAATATCACTCAAGTATACAGCTGGCACAAATAACAACATACGCAAAACGTGGCATAATAACATAACATAACATATGTACAAAGGGAAGACCACCAGCAGCCTGCCAAACCTTAAGAACATGCCAGCACCTTGAGATGAATTTAAGAACATGCAAAAAGCTGACCTGGAGTCGAAGGGGGTGCCGTCCAGGAAGGTGCCGTTGTAGTGGTAGCGGATGAAGTCGCCCACGGCTGACTTGCGGTCGCAGGACACGGGCAGCACCTGCTCATCCACGACAACGTCATCGCTGGGGTTGTGCACGTCCACGAGCAGAACGTCGAACACCAGGGTGGCCTGGGAGGGTATCATTTTACCTGAGGAGGGATTTGTGGGGGGGAGGTGCTTAGACAGCAAGACGAAACATAAATCGCTACATAAAATGACTTAACACAGCAGTACAACTGAACTCTGCATGAACGGGGTGTCAGTGTTTATTCAAATATAAACATTTACTGAATACCCCATCAACTACTAGGCAATAAAACACAACAAAAGCCTAACAGTAAACAAGATAAACAACACAGAATAAAACAAAAAATGTCATGTATATGCATATGTAGCCTTTGCTCTGTTGGTGTTTTTGATGTTTACTTTGCATATAAAATAACATTCTGCAGTTCTGAGGCCAGTGCAGAGTTACCGTATCCCTGTTCTCCGTAGGCCAGAAAAGGGGGGATAATGACAGTCCTCCACTCTCCCACGCACATGCCCAGTAGGCCCTCGTCCAGCCCCTTGATTAAGTCACCCTGCCCGATGTAGGTGTCATACGTCTGCTTCCTTCTGTAGCTGTGTGGGGCACATACCGAACAGTCAGGCCCAAACCCGGTAACTGCTGCCAATGAAAGCAAACGACGGCAGTTAAAAACAAGGCATTTATTCATTTAGATAAGTAAATAAAAATTCAAACTAAGTAAACGATTCTATTTGAAATGCAATTATAACACAATTAAAAACTGCAGCTAAAATGATTTCAAAAGTGTCAACAGTGTCACTATTTCAATATTACTGCAGTGCTGCTGCATAGCAACAAAGTAAAAAGTCGTGCATTGTAGAAAAGTTACATTTGAGAGCTGCATTGTATGAACTACTATGAATAACATAAAAAACAATACCAAATCAAACAATAAAAAGGGAATAACCCTGAGACAAACACAACGATTGAATAATAGTCGATTTTCTTATAACTAACCAATTGTGTGTAATTATTAATAATATTGCTTGAGAACTGAATCCTTTCACAATAAAGTAATGCTCAAACAACATCCCCATCCCATAATCTGCCTCTCTGTACGTCTTTCAGTTCATACAGATCTTATTAACCTCCACACTCTGCACAAACCACTTAGATTTGTACCTTAAATTATTAACTCTTTCCAGAATAATTATAATTTATACCCAGCTGCTATTCTGGCACATTAAAAGCAGTCTTGATTTGTTTTATACTGTCTTGTAGAGTGTTTTTTAACCAAATCTAGCTGAATAAGTAGCTTATGGGAGTGTTCTGAGGGCAAAAGGAAAAATTATTAGTTCAGAGATAGAACCAATCAGATTATAGAAGGAAGTGGGTCCAAGCAACTAGAGGAGGCTGGACCAAGACATCTGATTGGTTGGCTGATTGGCCTCCTCTAGTTGTTTGGACCCACTTCCTCTATAATCTGATTGGTTATCTCTCTGAACCAATGATTTTTTTGCCCCCAGAACATTTTTGAGCGAATAAGTAAGTATTCCAATGTAGCTGTCGCTTACAGCCAACAAAGAATCTGAAAGAAGCTGACCTGGAATCGAAGGAGCTGCCGTCCAGCAGCGTGCCGTTGTAGTGGTAGCGGATGAAGTCAGAGGCCTGCGCGGCACGCCGGCAGCTCTTGGGCTTCCTCAGTATGCGCATCTCCACCTCGTCCTGCAAGTTCCAGAGGTCCAGCAGGATGAGGTCGAACACCAGTGTGGCGTCGGGTGGAATCACCCTCCCTGAGAGGGAGAGAGGCGTGGGTCCGGAGATGGTTAGAGGGCATCGTAGCCGGAGGCTGATCAGCAAACCTGGCACTGCCACTTCACCAATCCCACACACATCCGTCTGGATCTGCGTATAAAACCCCATAAATTTGGCTACCAGACTATCAGAAAAAAATAGTAATAATTTGTACCTTTCAGAGTACAATTACATGTCACTGGGACTGTACCTTCAAGGGACTGCCAATTGTACCCTAGCTAGAGTGGTAGTGGTGGCTTAATGGTTAGGGAAGCGCACTCGTAATCGGAAGATTGCAGGTTCAAATCCCCAATCAGAAAGACGCCACTGAAGTACCCTAAGCAAGGTACTGCTCCCCGGGCGCTGAATTAGCTGCCCCCTGCTATGTCACGAAAGTCACATATGGGTTAAATGCAGAGGACACATTTCGTTGTTGTGCACTGTGTGCTGTGGTGTATCAACAATCACAAATAAATAAGGTAAATGGACTAATTTATGTTGCTTGTACCTTGGGAAACAAAGTTATAGCAAGACTGAACTATTTATTTTCTGACAGTGCATTGTAATTAGTGTTTGTTCTTAAGGACTCTTAGTCCCACCAAGATGTTTTGAGGACAAGATGTAAAGAAATCAAATATTTAAAAACGTATTAAAGGTTGATTAAACTGACTTTTTAACTCATTTTGTTTTTTAAAATTTAAATTTCCTTGATGATAGACAGAAATAAGATACTTTAGTGACTTTGTCAAAATACTTATTAATAGTTGGAAAATACTTTTTATATAAATGGCTGTTTATCTAAATTATCTATATATTTTACAGCCATATTTTTCTTTCAGTCTAAAAACCTGCTAAATCAGACCATGAACACGCAAATTCTTTTCTGATGTGGATGCTCAAAATATCCAAATTGCTTTTATCTGATGTACTCTCTTCTAGTTTATTTTAGGGGTTTAATTAGGCCTGTTAATTTTATCGCGTTAGAGTGTTCATTTTAAAGTCACAACTCGTTATTTCTGTGATTTCACTAATGCATATTTTAATGCACAAACGGAAGAATGGTAAGAGGAAGGATTTTTAATAGGCACCTATAATATTCCTTCCTGGCTGTAAGCAATGCGATAGTTTAGGTTGTGATGATGCACAGAATCCCAGAATTCAAAGCTATAATCAAATTATTCCGTTAACATCTCACAGGAAAGCGGATGTTACCTGCTTTGTTTTAAGAAAAAAAATGATCTTTTATGTTATTAAATACCATCAGTGGTTATGATGCTTCTTTTAAAAAGCCGTTCGCCAAATAGGTTTTATATCGATCATGCGTTATATGTTTGGTTATATTTGGTTATATTTACGTGGCAATTAAATGCCAAGGTGTGCGATTAAAAAAACAAATATTTAACATCCCTACTTATAATACAAAACCCTTTATTGTCTTATTGCCAAATGCGCATCTAGCCCGTTTAAATGCTTGCAAATAGTATTTTTGTAACAAATGAATAATATATACTTATACTTCACAGCTTTAAGCTAAACCATTACACAAATATTAAAATATGGGTCATTCTCACAAAATTAAGATTAGAAGTTACAACGAAATATAGTATTTGATTATTGTGTAGAGCATTGACATTAAACTTTTTGGGTATTTTAAAATTGTCGGTATAACCTGATGAATTTTTTAACCATTTCCCCCAAATAAATAAAAAAAAACCCCCACAAAACTAGATAAAATGTTTTAAAATCTTTCAACTTTGTTGCATGCAACCCACAACAGACAATCAATTTGTATGACATGATGTATATTTTTGCAAAATTTTTGGTTGTCATTGATTTTTTTTTTTGTTTAATACAAAAATAAAAGGTAATATAATAAAACAGATTAACTACCCCAGAGGCAAATACAACAGTTTAAACAATGAAGTTGTATTAAAATTAATTTTAAATATCAGAAAAAAAAATGTTATGGTAATGAGTTTGTGTGAATGACCCATATACTTTAATGTTAATTCTTCATTAATTTAGGGATTCAATGTGTAAATATTGTAAGTTTTAATATTAGGTGCAATTGATCACAATTAACAGAAAACCGTGCGATTAATTAGCTAATATTTTTTAGTGATTCATAGCTCTATTTGAACTATATCTGTCATTAGCCAACAGGAAGCGTGAACCAGGCCCCGCCCACAGATACCTGCCCCCAGGCTCCCATAGGCCAGATGGGGAGGGATGGTCACTCTCCTGCGCTCATTGACACACATGCCCAGTATTCCTCGGTCGATGCCTGTGATCAGCCTCCCCAGTCCCACCTGGGCCGTCAGCGGTGGTCCGCGGTCATAACTAATTAGGCACAGAAAACAGATACAGAGGAGAAATTCATGTTAAAGGCTCCCTAATAGGTTAAATTCTAAGCAAAACAGTCAGGCCTGTCGCTCATATTTACATAAACAATCCTGTGGTGAATTTCACCTTTTTCTAATCATTAAGAGATCAGGTAGAGTGGTGGCTCTGAGGTTAGGGATCTGTGCCTGCAACTGGAAGGTTGCTGGTTTAAATCCCATGAAAACCCAGAGAAATTCTACTCCATTGGACCCTTGAGTAAGGCCCATAACCTGCAATTGCTTCATCCTGGGTATGATGTTACTCTACATCCAGCCCTTTAAGGAGGTCTTCCAACTTACAGGGGAAAAACTTGGTGACAGGATTGGCACTTCAGCCACTGGGGGGGAAAAAACTCACACTGGTCCATTTGGACTGGTGTGGTGCTGTGGTATCACCTGCCACATGGCTGCACTCAGGTTCTCATCCCTGAGGTGGTTTGTTGGGGGGGTGTATCAGTGCAATCATCTTAAGTGATTGGTAACCATACAGCCAATTTTTTGTGTTAATGTGATTTCTTTTTTTTCAATGCCCAACCACCACCCCCCCCCCCACTTTAGATGACAACTTTATTTTTAATTAGCTGAACAACAGATCAATATATTAAGTGAAGCCACTCCAAACCAGCCCACCCATGCCCACCCCCCATTATGACAACACAGTACACAGATGGATAAGTAAGACATGTTAATGTGATTTCTGATGACATAAGTATTTATTACTCAGCCTACATGTAGTAATAATATTTTTAGGGAGTAATTTATTAAATCCAAAGAAGATACTTGGCACACCTAGTAACCTCTCTATTTTCACCAGAATATCCCTTTATGCAATAACAGCTATTGAATCTCAGTACAATGACCCAGCATGCAGAGTAAGGTGTTGATAGGTAACCTATAGTAAGTTAAAATGAAAATAAGTGACAGTTAACATTCACATGACATTTAGTCACTTTACTGAAGCACTTACCTGTAGTGACTATGTCGTTTTTTAGCAACCATTCAGACAACTAGGTGTTTTATAGAAGCAATTCTTACTAATTATCATTGCCTTAACTAATATATTGCCTGCCCCGATTGAGTTTAGTTTCTTATACTGCGGCACTAACAATATGTTTAAAAAAAAAAAACATGATAACCTTTTAAAAATAAGAAAACTCCAGTCATGTTTTTCCATTTGGTCCGTTTTGCAAAGAGACACCCGGAGTTCTGCTGTAAACGTCTCATCACGCTTGATGGTATCAGTTATCAAAAAGCCGTATCCATTGCTGCCCGGAATCGGGACCCTTGTCCCACCCCATCCCAGACCACGCATCTTACACATTACCTCGAGTCGAACTTCTTTCCGTCCGGGAAGGTTCCGTTATAGTGATAACGAACAAAATCTTCTGTTTCTACTTCTCTGGCACATGTTCTGGGTATGTAATAACGCTCAATGACCACGTCCTCTACCGGGCTCGGGATACACCCTACGTGCACTGCCGCAGCGCAGAGAAAAACTACAGCAAACTGCGCCTCCATTCTTAAATAACCTCTGAACAGAGATATAGTGTTTAGTGGTTCGTGAGAAGACTTGTTCTACCCAGATCTAAAGGTGCAGCCTTGCAGCTCTACGTGCTGTGGAGGAGCGCTGCTCTCTGCTTTGTCTGGCAGGGAGTTGGATCAGATGATTCTCCGCAGGCTCCCTCCTTCTCCAAGAAATTTTGTAAACGTGTAAAGTGTCCTTTTGGAACACGTCGCTATCGCCTTCCGTTCGGAGGAGTGCGTCACTGTTCCACAATATTAAGAAATTCACTTGTACGTGGAAGTCTGGCATTTTAGAAACAGACACTGATAGCTAAGTAGTAGAGTTGTTTTGATGTAAAACGTGCATATTATTGGAGTAAGCGGCGCTACAGTAATTCCCTGTTTGATCACACATCTGATCTTTACAGGAAGAGCCGCGGGTCCGTTTGCTTAGACGGATCAGGGTCCTAAATATCGTTTGTTCGCGCAAACGCATTTTATACAAACCTGATCCGAATCTTAAAAGTTTGTATACATTTAGGCCTACATCTTTGCTACATTTAAAGTTTATTGGTAAGAGTAATCATTTATTTCAAGAAAGAATTACTTTTACTTCAAGATATTCCATAGGAGACAGGCTGGCCTATAAATCTTGATAAACTAACAAATAAAAACAGAGAAACTATATTTTTCTTTACAACTTTGATTAAACATGAAAGACTTTCGCCTACTATTTGATATGTTTGTATTGTATTCTACTTCTTAACAGCATTAATGAGATCTGAAAAGAGCATAATTCTGAGCTTCATCTAAAATATAAGATAGGAGGAAGGTTGTAGCTGTATATGCTGAACACCGGAATTGTAATCGTGTTATTCTCTGCAAATCAAAACATTTACACGATTGATTTACGAAGCATGCATTTCGTAACCACAGGCTTTTCTTTGCCATCGGTTCGGATTTTGTAGGATAGTTCAGTTTAATAGCCATATTGATAAGATCTCGAGCATTTTACACCAAATTCTACTCAAATATTTTATATCACCCGCATTCAGAGAAGAAAATGTCTCCAATAAAAAGTTAATGGACCTCCAAAATAATCAAATATTTAATAATATTTCATATTACCCCCAGTGTTTTTCTTTCATCGCTAAAAAACACGACGAAACATTTCCTCAGCAAGATAATTCATTGATTGTTTATAGTAGGCGTAGACTAAATAATAATGTGATATATTGTATTTCTAAAAAGTATTGCAGCGCATGTGTGATCGGGCTGAGGAACATTCTGGGCGTTATGACCCTGGGATTTAAAGACTTGGAGCACTATTGGATTGACTTCTGGAAGTACTTCTTCAGGACCTGGATTTTGCGTCTCCTCCTTTGACTATTTCCTTACCTCCGCCCGACCTAATATACGTGCAGGCAGGCAGGCATGTTCGTACTTTAGGAGCGAGCCGAGAGCAACAGATGAATACATCATGGCTCCGGACGCTGGGTGCGCAAAACTCATCCCGCTGCTCCTTTCTTTGTGGATGGTTTTATTGACGCCTGGGGATGCGCAGTATGAGAAGTACAGCTTTAAGAGCTTTCCGCAAAATGATATCATGCCACTGGAAACCGCATACGGCTATGCATTGGACCAGTATGCGGCACAGAACTGGAGGGAGAGCCTTAAGTTCCTTGGGCTGAGTTTGCGTTTGCACCGCCTGCTGAAGGACTGCGACGCTTTCTGCAGCCATAACTGCAGCAGCGTCAGCCGGGAGCACGACGCTCTTTTCACGGACAGCACTCTGCTGCTGGTCCGGCACATCGTACTGCGGGCGTCCTGCCTCAAGAAGTGCAAGGCGAACTTCCCAGTGTTCACCGTGTCCTACCCCAGGAGAGACGTCCTGGATGATTTCGAGAAGAGGATACCGTATCGTTACATACAGTATGCCCAGTTCCAGGTGAGATCGCGGACAGCTTTACAATTAGTCACCCGGGAAAGTTAGGAAAACTAGCTGCTGTTAGTGAAATGACAGTAACATTTAAGTGTAACGCATAGCCTAGTGTTTTTTTGCGTGTATTTTTGTAAGACCGTCCTTTTACGAACACTCTTTCCTACCACATTACTTGCAGATGTCAGGAAGAATTTGCATTTAGATTAAAATATTTGCATAAACTATATCTTAACTACTTTTGTCTGTAAAATTGCTTAAGCTACCAGAGGGTACATGACTCCAGTGTACCGTAACTCGATGTAATGAACTTCTTGTCAAGCAACAAACAAACACTTAATATATCTGTTCGAATCTTCCATGCGCTTAATTTTGTTTGCGACTAATGCAGTCGCCTTACATCGAATAAGTCTCTTTGGACGTAAGAAGTATCAGCGAAAGTTTGAATGGCTGCGTCTGGACAAATAATCTGAGTTTTTCTCGCGACTCGCCGGTGATCGTGCTTGGGGGCGCCACATGTGCCACGTACCCCAGCTTGCAGGCATGTACAGCGCTTACCCCCCCACTCCAACAAAAGCTGCATTATCTTCGGAAAAGCAGACTCTGATTTACTGTTTTACACACCAGTCGCCTTAATAACCACTCAATGATGTTAAACTTAGGACGCGTATTCGAGCGAGGTTTCCGTGTGGATTCGAATTCGATTCCGGATTTTAATTATTGGGGAGTAATAATGAATTTTGCCGCCTTTGTGAGGCTTATGTATTTAGATTAATTGTCTTATACATTGGATACAAGACATTTTTTCCCTCTGCAATTTGCCGAAGCTTGTAGCAAGAAACAGTCTGTCTAAAAGATCCACCAGACTCATCTGTGAATCCACTTTCCATTTAAAAAAAATAAATAAAAAATTTCCACTCTTGCATCCAGGCAATATAGGAGTGCATAAGGCACTACACACTTTACACAAGTATGCCAACAAATGAGTATTTTGTAAAAAAAAGAAGAAAAAAAAGATGTTTTTTTTTTTTTTAAGTTCTTTCTGTGTCAACCAATAGGCGTTGGTTGCCTTATCCAGTCTATCGCGTTTTTTGTTCTTCTGAATGTACCTTTGTCTGTAATATTATTATACATTTTGCTTATACATGTCTTACATGCTCTCCACCTCATCTTATCATGTCATTGTGTTTTTAAATAGTACTTAATTAAGAGCCACATAATATCTGATCTCGTGGGAAATGTGTATTCACTTCTTTGAGCAAATGGCACAGTGGGAGTCCTTTGGGCATCACCCCCATTACGTTACACTTACTGTATATGTAAAGGAGCCCAGAGTCATTGGCCAGTTTAATAGATACTGGCAGCTGACTGTAACCACTGACAGATTACAAAGATTTAAACAGCAGCACTGCAAGGGAGGAATATGCAAGTCTGCACAGTATGGGAGTTTGTCTTTCTGCAGTAACAGCACTGCATGCAGAATCTGCTGCTCCTTGAGCGTATCGCTTGAATTTGTATCCATAACAAGAGCAATAGCTACAGCAGGCAGTGGGATCCTGATAAGATTATGCTACCAGTATATCAATTCATCTGTGGTCATAGTGTTTACAAGTCTTAGCAGATGCATCAAAGTACATTTGGAAATGGATAAATACATTTAAAAGGTTTTGGTTTAGTAACTGTTGTGGCATTTCTTCCACTGCATGCCTGCAGTGGATAGGCAGTGATTGAAGGTACCCAATAAGTGTTTGCTTTCTAACATCCACTGGTGGATTTAAGTATGGGCGACACGCTCAGCTGACCAAGGCGGTATCTTGCACAAAAAAAAAAAAAACGTCTTGGTCGTGACATTTGCACGATGGGTTTTCTATCGCTCGTTTGCACAACAACACGTCAATTATACCATGTCACCGTGTGGGTCAATTAACTGTCGGAGTGAGTTCCCTGATTCTAGTTTGTGAGCTAGGCAGGCTACAGGGAGGGGGGGCGGGGGTGGGTTGACCTCAGGTCACCCCACTGGAAGCCTGAGGGAGGGGGGGCGGGGGAACCTAGTGCACCCCTGACTTTGTACAGTACTAATGCAATTAGTAAAATCAGTTTTAAATGTATCATTTCTTACTAAAAATGCTAACATCAAACAGCACGCCGTCTTCCCACACCATTACACTGCATGAAAGTGACGCGCGACCCCCATCCGCATCGCCATTAGATCAACAACCTGGAGAAGGCCGTGTCTGCGGCCCACACCTTCCTGCAGAAGAACCCGGGCGACCCGCAAATCAGCAAGAACATGGACTACTATAAGACCCTGTTCGATGTGGAAGAGTACCTCATCGACCACGAGGAGCGGCCGTACGAGGTGAGGGGGGGCAGGGCTGCTCCCCAGCAGCTTTCGGGGGGGGGGGCGGGGGTTTTTACCATGCCAACACTTAATTTCAGGGAGTTAAAAAAAAAAAAAAAAATTTATTAAAAATTTGATCTCAGGGGATAAACATGGGGGATAAAAATGAATCATTTGGAACAGAGTAGGTATAAATACATAATTCTTTATAAATATACTTATAAATATACTTTGTGTGTATATCCATTCATGCTTAAACTGTTTGTCCTGCCTGACTCACAGGGGGGGCGCTGTGGCAGCACAGGACAGAGGACTGGGGGTAGTTTAGAGGCACCAATTAGCCTAACTGCATGTATTTGGATTGCGGGAGAAACTCTGTGACATGGGGGGGGGGGGGGGATGGAGAAGGCCATCAACACCCGCTGAGCTACCATGCTGCCCTTAATTATAAATAAGTTCTGTAATTAAGAAGTAAGTAGCTCGGCGGACGAGGGGCGCAGTAGTGTCGTACCTGTGTACCCGTGACGCCCGACAGCTGATTGCCCCCCGTGTCTGACGCCTGCGTTCGTCGCCCCTCGCCGTAGGGTCTGTTCCTCAAAGCCGTCAAGCTCTTCAACTTGGGAGACTTCAGTAGCAGCGCCAGGCACATGGAACAGGCGACCAGCGATTACTTCGTGGCCTTCGACCTCTGCCAGGCGGGCTGCGAGGGCGCTTACGAGGTCACCGAGTTGAAGGGCTACTTCCCTTCGCTGGCAGGTGAGTGACCATAGCCCCCCACCCCACCCCAATGTACCCAAGATGGAAGCACGTAGCACAGCTGCTGTACTCAAACCATCAGTATCATCTTAACGCCAACTAAACGATACGGTCTATACATTCTACACATCGGGTTGCTTCGTCAGATGTAAATATTCGTTAGCATGTTGCTCTACAGCTGAATCCAGGAGTCACGATGTGAAAACAATCCTGCATGCTGTAAGTAGTGTCTTTAATAACTATGTATGACCCCCCCTGCCCCCCCTGCCCCAGCTCTCTACACGGACGTCTTGAGGTGCAAGGCGAAATGCGAGGCCAACCTGACGCCCAACGTGGGGGGATTTTTCGTGGAGAAGTTCGCCGCCACCATGTATCACTACCTGCAGTTTGCCTACTACAAACGTGAGGACCGGAGAGCGTAACGTCCGCCTTGCAGTGGAGTCCATCTTCAGCCTTTCGAAGTTCTTTAATCTCCATAGACAGTTGTGTGTCTCTCCCAGAAATCTTGACATCACTGACAGCATCCATCCTGCGGGGGGGGGGGGGGGGGGGCGGTGATGGAGATATTAGCTGCTTAGCAAATAAGAGTTTCGGGCCGGGGGTAACATTTAAAAATTTCCGGTCATTGACTTTTACTTGCCGTTATTACGTTAAAAGCAGCTGAAGTGTTTACTTCAGTGTTGTCAACTTCAGTCAGCTGGCTGGGGTGAGATAATCCTGCACACGCATTTACATGTATGCAGTGGTTTTATTAGCTTGTGAATAGTTCGTAGGGTTTGCAAACGACCCCAACACTTTTGATGTAGCTAATGTTAGGTTTATAAAGGAATCATATAAATTTGGCGTAAGATTTAGTGCGCGAGTCTGAAGGCTTGAGTGTCAGACCAGTTACCCTTTTACTTGTCAATTGAAATCCATGTCCTGAGGAGTGTAAATATTCAACTTAGCCCCCCAGTACACCTTGAGCAAAAAAAAAAAGCAAAAAAAAAAGCGCTATGGGCACCTCTTTAATGGCTGACCTTGTGCTTTGCTCTCACCTGTATATGTATCTTAAAGGAGAGCGAGATGGGAGACACACAACACTAAAAAACATTCTGGTGTACCTGCACTTGTGCCAAATGGCAAATAAAGTTTAATTTCAAATAAAGTTCAATATTACAGAGAATGGCTGTATCCGAAATTGCATAGTTTGCTACGTAGTAGGCAGAATATAGCATGCGACGTGCCAAGTACGTCTGGATCTTCAGTAGGCGTGTGGCACCTGGATGACATAGTGCAATCTACGAAATTACGAAGTGTGCAGCCGATGGACACGACACTGTCCCACAAGGGATTGTCACGATGGCGGATTTCAGATGCACCCAATGGGTGTTTCTCAATACCAAGAATGCAAAGACCGTACTTGTGGTCTTGGCAAGAGTGATCTTGCTATCTTGCCTTGCAAGAACGAACTCGGGGGCCCTTTGAATCATGGGATCAATCTCGTTCGGCGAGGATGCGACCGATGTATCCTTGACATTTGCGGTGGGGCAAGAACGACATCCGGGAATTGTTACCATCCTCTGTACTTCTGTTCTTGAGTATTGGGAACTGGTTTTCAGAAATGGGAGATGGCGTAAAACGGGGTCATGAGAATGCAAGTATGATCAAGTACGCATATTGAGAAACACTTAATGACTCTGTGCCCCATATGCCGTGGGTGTGTCAGCCATCTTGTTTTCCTTCCAGTGAACGATGTACGCAACGCTGCCCCGTGTGCTGCCAGCTACATGCTTTTTGACCCGAGTGATGAGGTCATGAAACAGAACATGGTGTACTACCACTTCTACCGGGAGCAGTGGGGCCTGGATGAGATTCACTTCAAACCTCGGCCGGTGAGTGGCGCCCCCGAATGGCAGCCCCTGGTACTGCGCGTCTGTCCGGTTTGACCTGGAGAACGACTTGCGGGAAAGTCAGAGAGTCAGCGAGTACGAATTCAGCATTTAGAACCTGGGCGTTTTCCCTTCAGAACCAGGGCTGTTTGGAGTGCATTTAAAGCATCACCGTGACATTCAGAGGGCTGCACATTTTCAGCAGCTGGACATTTTCACACCACATTGACTGAAAACACAAAACGGCTTCTCAGTTGTCAGGCTTGTAATTTAAACAGTTAGCTCTGGTGCAAAATTTAAAGCTCCATTAAACCAAGCGATAGCCTCAGTGTGACTAAACATACCAGAGAACTGACCAATCAGAAAGCAAGTGTGACTAAACATACCAGAGAACTAACCAATCGGAAAGCAAGTGTGACTAAACATACCAGAGAACTAACCAATCGGAAAGCAAGGGCTCACTTCCTCCATAAATAGCACGTAAGGGGCAAGGAATAAATGCTTGAATAGGTACAGTGACTCTTCAACAAGTTTCCTTTGGCAGGAGGCAGTGAGGTACTTCAACCAGACCACCATGATGAAGGACATGCTGCAGTTTGCCGAGAAATTCTTTCAGTCTGACGACGAGGTAAGCAAAATTATAATGTGGGTGGTGGGGGGGCACATGTACCAGTTAATACTGGTCTGTGAGTTAAGTAGCAGTTTTAGTCACCAGTTCTTCCATTACGTTGATTGTGAAGAGCTATCAAACAGAGCAGCTAGCAGCTCATAGTCACCAATGTCACTGCAGGGACAGGTGACAATACAGTTACTGTACCCAGATGGGTAAGAGGGGTGAAACTGAGGACGGCAGATATAGAAAAAAGGGGGGTCTGACTTCCCGTTTCAGCGTGGCATGTAGCAGCGAGCTGTCGGCCAATGAGACCACGCTGCAGCGAGCTGTCGGCCAATGAGACCATGCTGCAGCGAGCTGTCGGCCAATGAGAAAACATTGTGAGATTCTGTCCCGTCAGTCCGTCCCTGACCCATGTGTGTCTGTGTGTGTGTGTGTGTGTGTGTGTGTGTGTGTGTGTGTGTGTGCGTGTGATCTCCTGTAGGATGTGGTGAGCCCAGAGGAGACAACCTCAAAGCCCACGGACCCCCCCGATGCAGAATTTGAGGGTCTGGGGGATTACGAGGAGTCCTTCATCGCAGATTGGTGGCAGGAGCCAAAAACCAAAGGGGATACAGGTGAACCCAGCGAGTGAACCTGCGGGGACCACGTCTCAGGAAGTGCTCTCGCCCCCAGGGCCCCTGCACGGCCCCCAGGGCTCTGCACGGCCCCCAGGCAGGAATATCCTAAATGAACCAGTCACGACTGTGGGATGCATAGATTCCCAGACTGAGTACCGGCCCAGTTGGAAAGGGTCCATCTACTCTCATTTTCCCATGTTTTTTTTATGAAGATGTATCATATTTTGACTGTTGCTATTATACCTTATTTTAAAAATGATTCTTATTTAATTGCACCCTTCCTTCGTGCCTCAGCCTTTCTGTTTTAAGCAGTGAAACAGTTTGTTGGATGAAACTGATTCTCCTGTCATTTTGCCATGTTTTCGTTTTGTTTTTTTTTTTGAGGCAGATGATGATTTTTGAAGGGCAGATATAGTAACATCAAAATAAAAAGGAGATTAAGTTATGACACAATTCGATTATGGTTTTGTAGTAACATTTTGTGTCGGACTTTTCCAAGACTGTCCATATTTATTACATCTAAGGTAGAGTCCCATAATATTGGCTTTATTTTGTTTGAGTATTTAAGTAGTATTACACAGTATTTTGTGTCCTAAGTATTTTGAGATGCTTGCAGTAATTTTCACCATATCTTTGTGGCACGTGTGTCAGGTTGAATGATGTCGTTGCCTCAGGCTCTGGGGGGGCAGGGTGTAAATTTCTTAGATTCTCTACTCATCCACCAAAACCTAAAGCAGCCAATCATTGCAGCGAGAGCCAGCTGGCTTCCATTGTGGTGCCACCTACTGGCTGATGAGGGGTGAGTCACTGGTTACTAAACCAAACATACAAAATTCAGGAATCCCAAACCATCATAGACATCATTGAAACCTACAGAAATAGATATCTGAAGTAAAATTTAATTGTTTTATTTTCACATAGCCAACAGCTTGCTTTGATATACAGACAGAATCTTGAGCTGCCCTTTACCAGTGTTTCACAATCCAGTCTGCAGGGAGCCGCAGCCAGTCCATGTTTTTGCTCATTCCCAGCTACTCGTAGGGAGCAAAAACGTAGACTGTCTGGCAGGGAGCAAAAACACGGACTGTCTGTGGGTCCCAGAGGACCGGGTTGGGAAACACTGCTGTTGAAAATAGGTAAGACAGATGACCACATATCTGCAGTTTGGCAAAAGCAAATCCATTTAAATAGAATTATCAGAAAACGGCCCCAGTCGTATTATCCTAGCCAGACTCGATGAAGCTCTACGGAAAAAAAAATTAATGGTCATCTAAATGAAAACCTCGAAACAGTATGTCATTCTACACTGCTTCAGTTATATACTGATATTGAATTAGATGATTATAGCATGAACTTATGGTAATTCATTTCACTTGTTTTGTAAGACGATTAATACGTCGAATGTTATTACCTTTCCGGGGTGTTCCGGGTGCTGTGGTGGTTAGTGGTGTCACCAGCTGCTGCTCCAACACCCTCCGTCTCCTGTGACGGGTCCCCAAGTCTAAGTCGAAGGTGACTGCAGGGAGCTTGCACCCAGAATTCCGCACTCCGAAAGGAAAATGCCTGAGACTCTCTATATGACATCATACAGTTACATGATGCAAAAGGAGACGGGAACGTGTCATAGGCCTTGGATGCCATGGAAACGTTTATAGAGGCAAAAGGGACACATGGGGCTTTATGGGCAGCAAATTCAGTCAAAGGGGAAGTAGAAAATAAAACGGAACCATAGCCCCTTGGCTACTAAAAAATAAATTGCATGTCGGACTGCAGTTTTTTCTTAACGAGTTTTTGGATAGTAGCAAAAATTCTTGAGTTCCACCTTTGGCTATAAGTGTGACAGATGATCAGTAAACTCCTTCCCATATCTGTAGCCGTACCAGCGTTCAAGAAATGACTAATAACTCCACCTGCATATATGTACAGGTCTGGAAAAAATGAAGAGACCACTCTATATAATTTTTTTTTCTAATCTGCATTTTTAAACCCTGGTTTAATCCTGGTTCTGCTGGCAGAGGCTACACTGCGCGTCAGGCTGCTTCCAGGCTCAAAGTTACTAAGACAGCAGCACACAAGAACAAGGTGAAGCTGGAGACACTGGGAACGACCAGGAACCAGCCAGGTAGAGGGAGGAAGTAACTTCCTAATGCCAGAGATGACTGTCAGCTTATCCGGCAGTGCCTCGTAAATCAGAGGATGACCTCAAGTGAAAATGGGAAACATTAAGTGGCGTGAAGTGTATGCTAGGATAGTTCATATCAGGGTTAGGGTTTCGGGACCTTACTGACGGATACAGCAGGTCTGCTGGTAAATGTGTGAAAAAACCCATTCAGAAATGGGCGGAAACGGGAAACAGCTGAAAGTAAAACCAGGTACCAACAGGGTAAGACAAATTAGCACAACATATGATATGCGTGTCTTACTTTCAGGTTTTATTATAATTTTTTTCCCTTTCAATTAATAATTTACAGCATTTAAATTTTCCATTCTTTTCAAGTACTCTTTTTTTAAAAAAAAAAAAGGTTTTAAAAATATGAGGTTGACTGTTTGGGCAAGGCTCTCGCCCTCTACATCCGTACTGAATATGAGCTCAAAACGTTTCGAGGAGCAATTAAGGAACAATCAGTGCATTCATAAACTGACAATGAATAAACATTCAATAGCAGGGAAACAAGCGTCTGTACATCACATTCAGATTGGGGGCGGGGCGGGGTGGGGCTCATGACTGATTGGGAGAGAGCACAGCAAACTCTTCTACGGTGAGTATTTAGCCTTATATACACCAGGAGAGCAGTGAGAAACAGCCAGGATTGGGAGAGGAGATAACTGTCAACATATATACAATTATAGACAAATCGATAGATATATAATGCATTTAATATGGTGCATTTTTTTAATATATTATGTATGAAATGCATCTATTTTTTTGTGTACAAATATATATGTAAATGTGATTATATGCAAATTAATACATATAGTGCAAAATGTACAAATTCTTGTTTATTTATACTGCTTCTGAAAAGTACTACAGTTGTGCAGCACCAGTAGATACATAAACGTCCATTAGTTAGAAGAGGCAGTAATCTGTGAGCAGTAGAGGTACGGTTAGGGGTTGAGGGCTTGATTATTCAAACAGACGCCTTTGTCTAACGAAAAATAATAATTTCACTGTCTGCGATGGCTTCCGGGACAGTCTGCATTTCTTAGCAGGTGAAGCACTAGTTAGGAATTCAGTGGAACCCGGAAGAATTACTCAGGACGGAGCTGTACGGAGTCAAATCCTGAGTGAACTTCCGTAACCGACGGTGCTGCGGTCCCAAACGGAGCTGACATATTGCCTTCAACCCGACGATCTAAAGTGCTTTAGAGTACTGAGCCATCAATCGGCAACCGCATTAGCATAGAGTAATTAGCTTATTGGAATGAACCACTCTTGCTGGAGTTAAAGGGTTTTAAAAAAATCTGACTAGCTATAGCACACTGAGGTTGGGATTAGTCACAGTATGTGGTGTTCTCCGGGCAGAGACGATGCTAAGTGCTTTCCCATCATGCATTTCTCAGTCACGGGACTGTCACGAGGAAGTCCCCCGCGATGGTCTAGTTTTAAACAGGACTGGATGGGATTTTACTGGCAGTGGATCGTAACATGAGAAGGGTAACCAAACCACTTCTTTCTGTCATCTTAAACTCATGGTCACTGTTCTCCATGTTGTTGTGCTTCTCAGTGAATACAAATGGGTTACCAAGAACGGCCGGGTTAACATAACACGCTGGAGACTCAACGAGTGCGGCCCAGTCCTGTGGGGGCTCTCAGTCCTCCACCCCTAACCAAAAAACAAGCAGCCACTAAGGAGTGAGAAGGCACAAGACTGAAGGAGACGTTTCCGAGTCTCAGACCGGCAACAACGACCACGCTCCAGAGCCAACGGATATCGGGCATCCTCTTACAAAACCGATACCCTATTCCATTAAAGGGTACAACAGCAGTCAACATCAAGGGCCAGATTTGGCCCCATCAATCCCAGTACTGGCTCCTTACGCTACCTAGAGGAAACACTAGGTAATACTCATGGTCTGATTACATCACTTCTTTCACCAGAGCGTGAACGCACCCCTTAAGTGCTTTAATGGTGGCCCATCACATTATCTATTATCTTGTACATTTAAAAAAAAAATTAAATACACTAACCTATCTTAAGTTCATCTGAAGAAGGATGCGAGTGACTAACGGCAGACTTCAGCTGTACCAAATAAAGACCGATTTAAAAGAGTTAAGGCTACCCAACTGATACAAGCCAACGCAACGCAATGCCTGCTGAGTTTCAAAGACACCAGAACGGTGCTTTACATCACCGTAGGATTTTCTTTAGATGATCAACCAAATATGGGCTCCCGTCAGGCCTTGGTCCTCAGTCTGGGGCGGCAGGAGGGCAGTGTCACAACCATAAAAAAAAATAAGAGAAGATACAAACACACTTGCCGAGTGAATCCATGCAGCAGGAGGGCTGAAAGCGTAACACGGACGGCCTGACGAGCAATTTGGGGGGGGGGGGGGGGGGGGTGTTCACCTCACAGCAGTAGCAGCAGCAGCAACAGCAGCAAGACGGAGGGGGTGACTCCTCTCAGACGAGCATGACCCTCGCTAACATGCTCGGGTGCCAAGCGGCGCCAATCCCCCGAAAAATATCACGGACCCCTGGGATAAAAACTACATTCGCAAAGTCATTAAATTTTACCTCCCACTCTGGGTTGTCTACTATATTTCTACCATTTCCATATATTATAGAAAATATATACATTTTTTTAAATTACCTACTGTATGTACCTAACTAGCTAACGCCATGTGTTATATATAACATTTATAATTATATATAAGCACACACCCTCTTCTCATTCATATAAACTGATAATCACACGCGTTTGGGCGCTAATGACGTAATGCTAATGATTTGATGCTAATGGTGTGTGTATGTTATTAAGGATTAGAGGGTGCCACTAGAGCATGGGGAATATTTTTTTGGGGGAAAAAAAAACGCAAACATCTGCAGAACGAAAAGGCTCAAACGATGGTGGAATGTTTTATAGAAAATACCGGAACTAACTAAAGGGGGGGGGGGCAGAGTGGAAGTTCAGATTTCTGTCCTTTTCCAACCGAAGAAGCAAACGGAGCAGAATACCAAAGAACAAAATCCTCCCCCCACAGAAAAAAAAAATAAATCAGATCTGCATCATATCCCGTTTTGCCTTCCTCATCTGAAACAAGACCACGCAATTTTGTGTCCCTCTGTCTTGGTGGAAGGATATGACATCATACTGAGGGTACAACATCCAGAGGCTGCTTCCTGTCTCCAGCAGGTAACATGGCGTATGCAAGTCTATAAAGCCACTGAGAAGAAAGACATGGCCACACAGCTTTCCCAGTACTTCCTGATATCTAACTTGGCAGGTTTAGCTCATGTCACTGAGTGTCTTGGTGCTTCAAGGGAACCCAGTCAAAATACAGTTGGGGCTCCAGTCAATAGTCCTCCATAACAAAATGAAAACAGGTGCTACAAGTCCTCCGGGTGGACAGGGGGCTCACTGTTTAGGGCAAAAGGGGAAACCACTGCTGAAAGACACTACTAAGTGTGGAGAGATTTCTCAGAGGCATGACGTTACCCCTGGGAGGGAGGGCAGTGGAGTTTGGCTGGAACTTGCGTGGAACAGCTTGCAAGGACCCCTGAGGGCCCAAAGGGATAAAGAGACAAGTAAAGAGCGGAGAGAGGAGATGGATGAAGGGTCGCCGTGGTCATAGTTCTGGAATGAGTGGAAGACATCTTTTTTTCTTCTTCTACGTGAAAAGGACAGAGTGCAGACCGACTTACATCTTATCCCCCACCAGACCTGAAATGTGGGAACAAAAAAAAGATGGTTTTAAGAGACTGGAAAGTATCTAAAAGGCAGAAGAAATGGTGAAAGATGCGGTGGCAACAGCAGTGGATTGTTGGGCCAATAGACCAGTAGACGTGTGGAAATGCTAAGGGATGGACAGAGACGAATTAGGAAATCGGGTAGCGGTGAGAATGGCGATCCAAACATAGACCAAAGTTGTTGGCATCTAGAGATGGCAGAATTTAACACCGCAGGCTGGATGGCGACTCCTACCTTCCTCTCCGAATGTTTCTTCATCCAGGGAAGAACGATGAAAAGAAAGGTAGAGAGAGAGAGAGCGATGCATTAGCTGTGAAGAACAAAAGGCCACCGAACAGTGGCTAATCCCTGGGGGACAGCAGCGTCCTTTCATGATAATTTTGAAGTTTTAGTTTCTGTAAAATAACCGGGGTAATCTCTCGCTCAGCTTTATAGGAACATGCACATATTAGCCAGAATAGACCCACCCAGGTCTTCAAGAGTCAACAAGCCTCTTTATTACGAGAGGAAAATGGAGTCTTAATTTAGAATGCCATAGTCAAATAATAACGCCAACGGTAATACTGTCCCCCAAGAGCAGCGGTTGGGGTTGGGGCCATTGATTCACCATCATCCGGGCACACAAAACAGACACGTCCTGTGTCACTGACGGCAAACATTCCAGAATTCAGGGGCCGTGACACGACAGAATGGCTGTGCTGGCACAACTGCGTCCAACGCTCCCCCCCCCCACCTCCAAAAGAGCCGCCGACAAGGCCCAGAGGAGTCATGCAAGGTGACCCTCTGGAGGGAATCCAGGTCAGTGGTGGGGGAAGGATGGGGGGGGGGCAGATTTAGGGCGGGGAAAAGAGCCCCAAAACAGTGTCTGATGTCTATACCTTTCCCTGCTGGAATTCTATATCCTATATAGTAACATATTATAATGTTATACACAATTTGCCAGGAAACCCATTATATGAGTTGTGTCACCAATGTTCACTTAAATAAACTATTAATCAAGCATAAATCTAAACTTCAAGACTCATTTTGCTTTTTTTTTTTTTAAAATAAATGCTCAGATAAAGATCAGAAAAACATTTTAATAAGCAAAATAATGAATAATACGCCTAAGGGCCAGAAACGAAAAAGATTGGCGATTAGAGCGTCACATGAATTCCCGCAGTGGTGCGGCAGGTAAAGTGATAATGAAGTTCGCTGTCGGAACCAAAGCCGGTTAAAATGAGCCAGCAGAACCATACAGTAAGTGAAAAATACCATAGTAAGGTCATACCAGCATATCACTGCCACATCACTGCCACATCACTGGTCCACAAGGACATGCTATTAAAAAGTTGTAGAATAATAATAGATCCTGCAGTTTAATTACAATTACTATTTGCAATTGCTCATTACAAATACTTCCCTCCAGGCAGGGGGTTCATAATAATAAACTAAAACTTGTGGCCTTCCATTCTTTTACGAGTGAGGGGTGACATTGACTGCAGTGACACAGAAGGTAGGACCAGTCCCTCACAAACACCATACCATGGACCCCAATAACCATGGAAGGACCATCCAGTTCTGCCGCATTCGGGTCATTTACATTTGACCCTTTATATTATTAATGAAAATGGTTACCGTGGAAACATGAAGCCTTACTAGACCCCAGAATAACCTAACTCATACTCGCACAACCCTCAGGGACCCTCCAGACTGTCCACATTTTTGCTCCCTCCAGAGACACAGGCCTATACCAGGTATTTTTGTTCCTGATTGGCTGGGAGCTGGGAGGGAGCAAAAATGTGGGCTGTTTGGGGGTCCCCCAGGACCAGGTTGAAACACTGGCCTAAACAACCAAACCCATAAGGGAGCGAGAAACTCCTGAGATGCCGAGGTGAAGGAAAATATGGCAGACAGGAACTGGAATGCACTAAAATATTCTACAGCGCAGTTCCCATTCAATCTGGTCCCCCGTGGCATCACACTGGACTTCCATGGCTGGTGAAGTAAATTCTGGGACAGATGCAGTGACACAAGCCAGACGGGAGCTTTCACAGATGGGCTATCATCTGCTCCAGCTGCAGAGGCCCGGAGATCTTATGGTAAACCAGTGAAACTGCCCCACACCATAGGTCAGCGATTCCCAATTCGGTCCTTGGGGACCCACAGGCAAGTCCATGTTTTTGCTCCCTCCGAGCTCTGAATGGGGAGCAAAAATGTGGGCCGTTTGTGGATCCCCAAGGTCCGGATGGGGAAACGCTGCTCTAGGTCGTTCACGCTGCAGACAGGCACAGGAAGGTAGTGACCATCTGAAGGTTAAGAAAAGAAACTGACACACGCAAAGCAGGGCATTACAGAGAGGGCAACACCCCAGTCCCAGGCAGGCTGTCATCTGGGTTCAATTTCAAGTAGGGTGGTGGCGGTGGGGTGGGGGGGGGGGGTCGTTTTACAGGAAAGATGGATTAGAGAACCCAGCGACCCTAACTCTCCAGCTGAAGGTCACACTATTAAAATGCATTTCCGTGTTCATTTCAGAACCTAAACCACAAATACCGATCCATCTTCCTTCCCAAAATTGGATCTCGGCTCAATGTTTAATTGACCACATCCGGACGCTAACAATAGATTCCCCGAGCGCAGAAAAGCAATAAACAAACTTTGGTCATTGATTTCTACCGGAGAACCACCGGCTGCAGGGCGTCCTGTAACCCCCTAACCGTTCCAATAAAATTAACAGCCACAGGATAACAGTTAGTTTATCTCCCATTGTTCTATGTCAGATGCCACTAAATCACCCGCGGTTACGTGAAAAAGTCACAAATTCTGCTAAGGAGAGCTCCTTAACGGGCAGACATTAAACTAGGCTGCACTGCTTCAGAATTACTTTTTGTTAAATACTGGCTGTCTACTGCACTAACGCTCCTGCCTCATTCTTACCCAGAATGCCTTGCGCTAAGACGTGAGTGGAGGCCTAGCGGATTTCTGCGGGGGGGCGATTGTTAGAGGAAGACGAGTACAGAGAAGCATGCCAGAGCTCTTACTTAAATCCCCAGCCTGTTCCCCCCAGGACTATAGCTGCCAGGAGAATTGCCCCTGCGATGGACCCTATAATGATATTGGTGCCACTGGGACCTGCATAGAGGAAGAAGGGTGGGGGAAGGGAGGGGGTGAAGGAAAGGAGGGGGGGGGCGGAGACAATACCACCAGACACACGTCAGAGGGACACGGAAAACACTGTACATCTCGTCAAACGACTGGCCGGGAAGAGAGAAAGAGAGAGAGGGATCAGAGGAGGAGAGGAGGTGCGAGAGCAAAAGGGGGAGATATCGGGGCCACGGTGACAGCGAGGGCGGGGGAGACGCTCATTACTTCGGCACGCGGCGCCCCCTCTCTGTCGGCTGGGCACCCTCCTGCTCAGGGGCGGGCATCAGCCTTGCAGATAGCAAAAGCCAAAATACCCTGTGTCACTGCCGGACTGCAAGACAATAAGCGGGACACTCGGAGGTGAGGTGGGGGTGGGGAGCGCAGAGGAGCTGGGGGATGTAAGGGGGGGGCCATCAGAGACAGAGGAGGGCAGCAGCGTAAGGCTGAACCTGAGACTGCAGGGAAACTCCGTGTGTAGGGCTAGCAGTGCACACCTGGAACTGGGAAACAGCCATACGGTTTCAGGACAGCGTAGCGCGGCACTTAGAAGGAACACAACGCTGTGGGTTTGAAGTCTTAAAAGACCTCTTACTCTTACTTTTCCAGAACAATTCCACATTAAAATATGGAATAAATAAATATAAAATGATAAGAAGACATTCGACATTTAATCATAATGGTATGGTCCAATTTTCAGCCAATATATTTCATGGATTGCGGAACGTACCAACGTGACAAAACGGGGGTCCATACATTAACATCGTGATTTACATCCATATTTGGAATAGAGCACTTGCTTGTCCTGGGAATAAGCAGGTCAGCCAGATTACACTGAGGGGATATGAGATGCAGTCCAACTTGGAGGGGGGGGGGGGCGGGGGGTGTAGGGTGGTTAAAGGCGTACACACCCTTCTTCTCTGGGGTGCCCGGGGGTGTGGCATCAGGAATAGGGTCGAACACGCTGCAATCTTTGCCTGTAAAGTCCCGGTCGCAGATGCACTTCACCTCGTTACTACAGATCTGGCAGAGGGAGAACAGAACAGAAATTACAGGGAGACGTGCAGCAGGGATGAGCAAAGAAATGCTCATGTTTACTGCTACACAACGGTCGACCGTGAGCATAAATGAACAGAATATGAGCCCAGCGCTGCTCTGCTCGCTATGCATGTTCTCCCCGTGTGGTGTGAAATTCCTCCAGTCCGAAGGTAAGCACTTAGCTCAGACGGCATCTCTAAATTGCAGAGTGTGTTTGCTCCGCCCTGCCTGGGATAGGCTCCAGGTGACCCAGTATGTCGGAAAATATATAATAATAATAATCAATATTTTACTGATCCCCACTCAAGGACCCGCAGACGTACTGATGCTGGGTTCAAACCCACAACCTTCTGATTACAGGCACACAGGCTTAGCCCACTAAGCCACTGCAATTTTTTTTTTCATACATTAAACCTTGAAGGGTCAAGCTACATGTCTATGAGATGTCCCACAGATCTGTTTCAAAGGTTTCATGATGGGCCGTATCCTGCTCCTGTAACAGATGGTCTGTCTGTATCACAGCCCAGAGCACAGCGACGGCCCCCACCCCATGGTCAGAACAGGTACGGGCGGCCAACGAGCCCGGGCAGGTGCTGAGGTTGAAGGCGACCACTGGGAGGCAGCGGCGATCCAGGCACATCATGTTGGGACCACACGGGGTGCCGTCTTCCACGTAACCCAGGTCGGAGCCGTCGTCCAATAGGGCGTGGCCCCCACTGAACCAATGAGAAGAGGAAGAGCCGGTCACATGGGGACAGAGGAAGAAAACAGGTCCAGTTCTGGCTAACCTTCATGGAAGGTGACACCCAAATGCAGCTGAAGCATAGCTATAGGCAAAATTTTTATTTAGCTCTGCAAAAGTCCCTGTGGTTAATCTGAGTAAATCGAATAACTATTTTAAGAAAAACACCATCACATGCTTTACATTATTCACGTCAACTTATTTCCAACTTATTTGGCCAAAAACTAAACTAAACCCAGAAAACACTGGGAAGCATTTGAGACAATGTGTGTTAAGCCTGACATCCAAACCCCGCCCTCCACACGCCTTCTACCTCTTGCCCCCCAAACGAGGTCCGGGGGGGGGACGGGACGTCCCGCTCACCGGCACTCCAGGTACTTGTTCTGGTGGTAGATGGTCAGGCTGGTCACCTCGCCCTGGAGGACTCCGAACGAGGGCTTCGCGGTCATGTTGGAGCAAAGCAGGAACCCACAGAGCACGTCCCTGAAGGAGGGGGGGCAGGAGAGAAAGGTGAGGTTGTGGAGCAAATGTACAGCAGTTCAGAGGGGGCCGGCAGGCTACAGTCTGGGTACAGATGGTGACGTGGGACTCACTGCTTGTGACACTGCAGCCAGCTCTGCCCACCAGCATCGCGCCCACAGTTTCCCTTCTCCGTGCCCTCGGCGTTCAGCTTCTCGTAGCAGAACCGGTCCGCCGAAACTGTCGGACCACAGGAGATCGAGTCAGGGGCCAAGCGCTACATCATCCAGTCTAAAGTGACATTACATTTATTCAGAAGATCCTTTTATCCCAAACGACGCACATGTTTGAGAGACGGCAGGGCCAGACCCTGGACCGTCAAGGGCCTAGCTCAATGGTGTTCTGGGATTTGAACAGATGACCTTCCGGCAGGCACAGTGTCATTACCCGTTGAGCAAGACACAGGCCCCATAGTCTGATTTCTAAAAGTGATTCATGAGATCTTCTGTGGAGGTGCTGGGAGAGACTGGAACCGTCCACACCGTCTCAGGCCTGATGAGTGACTGGAACCGTCCACATGGTCTCAGGCCTGATGAGAGACTCGGCCGCTGCTCACTCACCGTGGCCCCAGATTCCCTGGCACTGGCCGTCCCGGGTGCGACACCGGCCCTCATAACACCGGCCCTTTGGGGAGGAAAGGGGAGGGGGTACACCGTCAGCAGACGTAGCTGGCTGGATGGATTAACAAACATGTCATGGATAGATTAACAAACTTACTCACCTGGCCCCCATCGCACAGGTAGCCGTCCAGCTTGTGGACATTGTGCGGGCACTGCAGAGGCAGTGGAAGATGACAGCATTAGCTAATCTCCCAAACGTTACCTAATAATGTCCCGGGGGTGGGCGATGGGGGTGACCGTACCTGACTGGAGTCCCCGGTGCACGTCTCAGGAATGTCGCAGTCGTTCACCGGCTCCCGGCACACCACCCCTCGCGACTCGTACTGGGAGGCAGGGCGGGTTAATCGGGCAGAAGTCACATCCCAGTCTCGTTCCATATGACACCATTTCATGGTCCGTTTAATGCACACATTTCAGGCCCATTTTACATAAACAAAAACAAATGTAACACTTTGTGTTTGCCGACAGACAGTCGCAACAGATGTTTCACAGCAAAAAACAAAAAGAAGGATATTTTTGCTGTATATTTAAAAATGTGTAATATCAAACAACCCCTGCAGCTAATGTCACATGCAGGGTTGTAGGAATCAATGGCGATGTGGGGGATTTATACCACACAATATTTAATTTGGATTCATTCACCTGTGCCGTAGCTCACGTTTCTATAATTAGATGTACCCTCTCTGTTTGATGTATAACTTCACATTAGTTTAAATAAACATAATTTTTAAACATAAATACAAATAAATGAATGTGGAACGTTTTGTTATGGAATGTGGGTGCTGGAAAGTCACACAGAGGTACAACAGCCGTGACAGACGAAAAGAGGGAGTAACTCACCCTGCAGCTCCGGCAGCAAAGTCCGTTGCTGCACATGGCATCGTGCGAAAGAGTGCACTTCTTACAGCACGCCCCTCCATTCCTCGCGCACTCCTGCCGGGACACACGAGGAGTGAATTCACGTGCCACTGTCCCCGCAAACCCTATAAGCCCCGCCCCCGTGGACTGTGAAATGACAAGTCAGGCAAAGCCTGATGTCGTTGCAGCACGGTGCATTATGCGATGTTGCCACCAGGTGGCGCCGCAGAGCCGGAGTGGACACTCACCACCTGAGAACCGCAGTCGCATTCTTCTCCGGTTTCCACAAAGCCGTTCCCACACTCAGGGGGGTCCAACAGCTGAGGGACAGGAGGATTGGCAAACGGGACAAGAAGCGAAACAGAGGATCGGGGGCAAAGGAAATGTCAACAGCAGTGTCAGTAGGACACTGGTAGAATTCAGGCCCCCCCCCCCCCTCACCTTTACGGGCTTGTTGAAGAGGCAGCTCCCCCCACCCCTTTGCAGGAAACGTATGTACTCCTCCACACTGCAGCGGGAAAACTTCCTGGGGGTGTAAAACCTTCCGAAAACACGAGCCGAGTTAGCGAATGACAGTGGTCGACCAGCGGGGGAAAAAAAGACTCAAAAACATGCTAATGCATGCAAAGATAAACCCCTCCCCTTTCTATACTGCTTCATGACAACAGCATCAAGTCAAATTTCCAAAAAAGAGTCCTCATAAATGGCCTTGTCTGGCCCCTCCCTTTCAGCCAGCTGTTTAACTTCCTTTAACTGTATCGTTGGTGTTCAGGAAGGCAATGCTACCTCCACCTGGCTTCTGAAGGGATCGGGCCGCTCTGTTATGAACTATTTTAGGTTCCCAAAGGATCTCAAAGAATTGCGTTTGCGGTACCAGGCAGGCCGGCATGGGACAGGTAGGGGGTATAATTATCTTATACGGCTCTGAGTGTTAAAAACAAATTAGCAACCTACACGCCTTTGAACTACGGTTGGAATCGTGATTGATTTATATAAATGGGATAAACGGTGGTGGGGGTGGGGGTTGGGGGGGGTCAGAGTGTGTGGCGGTTCTGAAGCAGCCGGGGCCCCCCATCCTCACCCTGTGTCCTCCATGATGCATCCCAGCCACGTGTCCGGACATCTGCAGTCTCCTGTGAGGGACAGAATCCATCAGACACCCCAGTCAGAATCCCTTCAGTACAACACATTCATCCGTCTTCCCAGTATCGGGTCACTGGGAGCCAGTCTGGGAAGCCAGACCACGGACACACACTCACACACACACACACACACACACACACACACACACACACACACACACACACACTATGGTCATGATATCAGATTAAAAATTTGTCGTCGCATGTGTTCCAAAGATCCCTGAGATTCTTACATTACAGAGCATCGGGGAATAGAGCTTAGAGTCACAGGTTCATCGAATCACATTTTTTTGAGCTACGGGAGACCGACGTATCTAGCGGAAAGCGAGGTTGGAAATCGAACCCACGACCCTGTAGGTATCAGCAGTAGAATCATTTACTTATCGCCAAGTACTTTTATATACAAGGAATTTTCTTTGCCGTGTTGTGTTATGTAAAACAATCACGGACAATCATGACTATATAATAAATTGTATATATAAAGATAAATACACTATGCCAAGTATATGGCTATTTGTAACTCTAAGCCGCTGAGTCTCCCAGTTCTCACCTCCTTGCACATATTATTGTTGCTATTATTAGATACTGAGTTCAGTCAAGCTGGATTCCTTACAGTTAGTGTGGAGGTATTTAGATAAAAATATGGCTTTCTCTGTGCATTTAATGACGCAACAAAAATGAACCCCCCCCCCCCCCCCAGGACTGTGCTTGCGTTTACCCCTCAGTATCATCTGCTGAGCACGCGGACGTTCCCCGCGAACTGGTTAAGGGGAGCACGTTGCGGGAACGTCGGCGTAACTTTGCGGCAACGTCGGCGTAACGTTGCGGGAACGTCGGCGCATGGTTCCCTGGTTCCCTACCTGCAGCGATGCGATCCACGTTCCACATCATGCCGATGTTCTGGCCGAGGCTCTGGCACAGAGTGATTGCCATGGGCCCGACGTTCCCGTGCTGCTGGCACAAAGCAGAGGCTCGCAAAAAGGTCACCATGCACCATGCGCCATGCGCCATGCGCAGGCGGGGCAGCCCTGCCTGCTGAGAGAGACCCACATATAGCAGAGAGTCCCTCCTGTGGGACTTGTGTCCCAGATGGGCCAAAGCTAATCATATTCTTGTAACAGTTTTGGCTGCAATTTATGCGTCAACAAAACTAACCTTTGACACACTGCTGCCTACGCAATTAGCCCAGGTTAGCCAGTAACACTTATAATGCATTTTATGTATTCAGCAGATACTTTTCTGTTGGGGGTTAAGGGGTTTATTGCAATTACTCTGCTATCCCTGGGATTTGAACCTAAAACCTTCCAATTACAGGGACAGCATCCTAACCCACTGCACCACAGACCACCCCCATTTGATCAGGCTCTATAAAGATTTTTAAGAGGCAAGAAGAAAAAAAAAAAGGCAACTTAAAAAAGAAATGTTTCCATGACACACTGGTACAAATGCCTTTAATGTGCCTTTGTCCCATTTCACTCTGAACGCAACCTAGCATGGGTGGGGCCTCACCTCGTTGACCCCCCCTCCTCGAGTGGGGGAGCAAACCCCGCCCATGTAGGCTGTGCCACTGCGGCTGCTCTGGAAAGTGCTCCCCCTATGGAACAGGAAAGGCGTCACAGCTGTGCCCGTTTCGGCTGAATCAGACAAATGCATCGAGGGTCGGAGAAAATGCTGATCTGAATGCACAACCTCACGGCATGTGTGACCCCCCCCCCCCCCCATGCCAGGGGGGGACGCTAACGACGGCACACTAACGAGAAGAGGTGAGCCGCATCGCTCTGCTCCTTGATGTTCTCCTTTCTGTACTTCATGAAGTCGCGCAGGGTCATCAGAGGATCCGCTCCCACCGAAACCATGTTCCCAGAGGACCACGTTTCCATGGCGACGAGCACTATGCGGGTGTTCAGCTGCTCCTTGTAGATCTACAATTAAAAGAACGATGAAATCAACAAACACATAAATACAATTGGGAATGAGACACTTATCTGAATGTACACTGATCAAAAGACCTTTGGCAGCTGTAACTTTACCAACTTATTTTTCACTAGTTCCGCAATAACTAGTTAAATTATCTAACTTTAACTACGCTTATGTTAAAAATGCTGTAAATTAGAAGGAGTGGTAAATGTGTGCTCACCGCGTCCGCCATGTTCACTACAGCCTTGGCAAAGTTCCTGGTCTGGGAGGTCGAGCCACGGAGCTGCAAAAACTGAACAGAGCCATGAACTGAAGATCAGATGCTTCTAGCAAACCATAAAGGACAAACTCTGCTGGAGAGACCACGTCTTGAACTATTCAGCAGGCTCTAACTGCAGAATGTGCAGATTATTGACCATGTGATGCCCCTCCCACAGTTGCTGATTGGACGGTAGGTGGTTAGCAATGTGATGCCCCTCCCACAGTTGCTGATTGGACAGTAGGTGGTTAGCAATGTGATGCCCCTCCCACAGTTGCTGATTGGACAGTAGGTGGTTAGCAATGTGATGCCCCTCCCACAGTTGCTGATTGGACAGTAGGTGGTTAGCAATGTGATGCCCCTCCCACAGTTGCTGATTGGACAGTAGGTGGTTAGCAATGTGATGCCCCTCCCACAGTTGCTGATTGGACAGTAGGTGATTAGCAATGAGATGTAGGCATTTTCAAAATGCTTGCATATCGTACACCTGTTATACAGAAGGCCAATATGACTACGTCTAGGACAAACTCTAAATATGTCTCATAAATATAATGTTTTTTCTTGGTTCTCTTGGTTCTATTTACTAGGTTCTCTGATTGGTCACCTTCAATGCCATCATGTAAGATGTTAAACTACATTTAAAGAAAACCACCATAAAAAATTGGCTAATTCAAAAAAAATTAGGCATTCCAATTGAGCCAATTAAAATCATTCTTATGACCTTATTTATTTATTATTTTAATAGAAATTTTTAACCAAAGCAACATGCATCTGAGCCAGCTCAGACATAGCACGATTCCACCTACAAAGAACTGATACCGTTCCAACCAGGAACCGGCCTGCGTTTCCACCAATTTTTGTCTAAGCAGTCGGCACCATTGGTGGGTATAGCTGAGTAGGCGGAGTTTACAATCGCCTCCATGCAGTGGTGTAATGTAACCAACCACAAATATTTTATTACTGTACTTTAATGAGTTTTTTTTCCAAATTTGTACTTTTGCAACTTCTACTGTCACTTCACTCGGGTACATTCTGCATGAGACATTGTTACACACTCAATAATACAAATAACTATTCGCAAAAAACATGCATTGTGCCTCCACTGGGCTTCACTCACCAAGTCATGATCGTTGACCACAAGCAGCTCAATGTATTTGGTTTCGCTCAGAACTGTGTACTGTGGGCGACGTACCTATGGCAGCAGAGGCAGGAAGTTCATTTAATGCCTAGAGGCCTGGTATTAAAGAGAAAGGCACCTTTAAGATACCGTCTCTAAAGTCATTAGCATCTTGGGTCATTAGCATATAGCAGTTATATTTCATTTTAATTGGCCACCGTCTGCATTGCCAACAAAACATCCCGAAGCTTCCTTAAACTTTCTCTTTCCTGACTCGACTTTACAAGCAAATGTCACTGTAAATTAATTCCTCTTTAAAGCGTAATAAACACTAGCGGTAAAAGACGTGTAGGAATACAAGCGTAAAGCGCTGACATTAAGATGAGAAACATTCATGCTTAAAAGCACGCGCATCCGACAATATGCGTGACAAATACTCTGCTGTCACGACCACGTAAATACTACACTTCAGGGAGAAAAGGAAACATCACTGGGTGATTTTTTTTGGGGGGGAGCGTGTATTTCTTTTTGGACTGTACTGTAATTTCCTGTGATCAACAACAACAAACAAGATCATTTTAGGGTTTAATTTCTCTTTAAGAAGAAACATTCGACATTCGGTTAGACCTACTTGTACTGAAGGGAATGAAATGATCGTTTGGAGATGGAGGTGGGGCCTTACTTGTCTTTTGGAACGCCTAAGAGATGGTCTCCACCAGGGGAGGTCATCCTGGACATCACTGCTGTTCTCGGCACAGCCTGGAGGACAGGGAGGGTTAGGGGACGGTTAGTGGCCGGGGTGTCGGGGGAAGATAATAGATATATTTCAGCATCCGTCAGTGCCAGCAGCGAAAGCCTACCTTTTCAATGCTTGAACGGATCGAAACGGAGCAAACGGCCGTGACAGGAGGACAGAGAAAGCAGGGAGGAGAGCACAGAAGCGAGGGATGGAGCAGAAGCGGAGGAGAGTGGACGGGGGGGGGAGGGGGACGGAGGAGAGAGACAGAGGGGAGGAGGAGCCGAGCTAAGGAACAAAGTGTACCAGTGAGTCCGAGGTAAAAAACGAAGGCAGGGATGAGGAGGAGATGGGGAGCCCTGGGGAGACAGAGGAGTACAGATAGAGGGAGAGAGAGAAAGAGTAAGGGACAGACCATGGGAGCGGACGGGTCTCATTTCTCACACCTGGACAAGAGGGGGGTACTTCCATGTTTGGCATCTTGTGCACCTCATGCAAGTTGTCACCCTAAAATACACGGGAATGAAAAACCAAAGTTACGTTTTTACATTTAAACAGAACAAAAGAGAAACGGTGAGCGGACTTGGTCATGAGAGGCCCGGCAGGGCAGGGCACCAAGCTGGAGGTCCGCCAAAGGCGTCCGCCACCACGCCACACACGCCCAGATGTCCAGCGGCTGTCTGGTAAATTCTCCAACCTCCCCCCCAGCCAACAACACCCTCCTCAACAACACTGATTAAAAAGAGGGGCAACCTTTGGCAAACGTAGCCAAGGAGGAGGTAAGTTATGGTGAAGGACAGCTGGGTTTGGGGGGGGGGGGGGGGAGGCAACCCCCGCCATTTCGTCAGTAGTATGGGCCTACCTTGGATGACAAACCCAGGGCAGGTACTTGACCTTTGAGGATGACCCTGGGGTGACCCTGAAGCCTCGATACTTCATGAAGCCAGATGTTCCGGATCGGCACAATCAGCCTCTGACTGACCAATCAGACGGCGGCCTAACAGCCTGAAGTAAAGCCCCCCCCCACCCCCGATAAACTGGAAGCCGGCTCACCTTGCCGAGGATCGGCTCGATGCTGTAGGAGAACCTCCCATCAGAGAACATGCCGCTACAGAGAGAGAGAGAGAGAGAGAGAGAGAGAGAGAGAGAGAGTGTGAGGGGGCAGTGGAAGAGGGTGGGGCTCCGGGTCTGCCCGGCGGAAGCGTGACCCGGGTACGAGCCGCTCACCAGAGGCCGTGGCAGGTTGAGAGGGCGGCCCAGGAGCCCAGCACGCCGCGCAGCCCCCCGTGGTAATAGCAGTGCTCCCCTCCCTGCCGGCACAGATGGTACATTAGGTTCCTCCCCCCTTGCCAACCTGACACAACGTGCACCAAAGAATGCTATCGTCATGGATACAGAACACAAGTCCCCAATAACAAACAACAAACTCACTAAGAAAAAAAATGAAATGATGCTCAATTGGCCAGTATGAGTACAGTATGAGTACAGTATGAGTACAGGTACCGGAATACTTCTGCTGTCTAAGCACAGGCTCAGTCGTTATCTGATACGTGTTTTTTGCTGCGGGCTGTTGGTGCCCCATCGGGCAAAACCCCAGTGATGATGTCACGAGTCTGCCATGCATGGGATTCAAACCGGCAACCTTTGGATCACAGGCACAAAGGCCTGACCCACCGAGAGACACGCCACCCCCCAAAAGTCATGTGTGGCCCATAAAGCTATTAAGGCAAAATAATAATATAAATAAACACTGCAATTTTTTTCTGCGGATTTCAGGAGCCTATTACCGGTTTTGTTGGGTCTAACGGGCCTGGTTGGTGGGGAGAGAGAGAGAGTTGAGGGAGAGACTCCCGGCAAGGAGCGTGTGGTGGAACACAAGGAGCGTGTGGTGGAACACAAGGAACGTGTGGTGGAACACGGCCTCGCATCTCCGCTCGCTGCAGTCATGCAGTCGCTCAGGCTGCCCGCAGGAATTACTGCAGAGGTGCAGAGAGCTCATCCCGCGCCCAGCCTGGGATGCTGGGCAAGCACTGGAAAAAGACTGCATCAGACAGCACGGCTGGCGGGAGAAGGGCTGCCCCATTGCTGTATGCAGACTATCCAGCTCCGGCCCGAGGGCACACACACACACACACACACTCTGCCCCACCTGCACTGAGGATGAACTGAAAGCAGGCTGCGGTCATCAGGCACTCTTTACACCTACACCGTGACGCATGAATGCTGGGGCTGCGCATACACGCGCGTGTATCCGCGCGTGTATGTGTGCGCAGGCGCATGTGGGGGCCCACTGTCTGTAACTGTAACCCAGGCACCCAGGACGCTGCAGATATTACGTAACGTCTCTGCATTCCAAACTCGCGTCAGCCCCGCAAACCTCCCTGCGCAAAGGGCGTCAGCCCCGCAAACCTCCCCGCGCAAAGGGCGTCAGCCCCGCAAACCTCCCCGCGCAAAGGGCGTCAGCCCCGCAAACCTCCCCGCGCAAAGGGCGTCAGCCCCGCAAACCTCACAGCGCAAAGGGCGTCAGCCCCGCAAACCTCCCCGCGCAAAGGGCGTCAGCCCCGCAAACCTCCCCGCGCAAAGGGCGTCAGCCCCGCAAACCTCACAGCGCAAAGGGCGTCAGCCCCGCAAACCTCCCCGCGCAAAGGGCGTCAGCCCCGCAAACCTCACAGCGCAAAGGGCGTCAGCTCCGGACGGACAGAGATGGCCACACCCCCCCATTCTGGCCTTTCGGTTTTACGAGCCCCAGAATTTATTAGATGCTGTTGCCGCCGACAACTGGTTGCGTTCGTCACTCCAACCTGCCCTCGAAGCTCGGCGATAATGACTCGCTTTTGTGCCCATGAGTCTCTGGGTGCTTTTTCTGCTTTTCAGTCCAACTGCCCCATCTGTGGAAACTCCAGGCCTTTTTTTTTATATATATATATATATTTTTTTTTTTTAACTGTCTTGCACTTGCTGCAGCAGCAACGTGGGACTGTCTGAATAAATAACGGCATCGGGGAAGCAACGTTGTAAAGATGATAAAAACAAAAACAGCTGCTCCTCGGTGCTCTTAGATATAAACAAATTCACCGTTCGAGCGCGATATACGAAGGTACGCAGTTTGTCACGGCACATCCGGTGACACAGACGGGGGTCGGGCTCCGGAGGACATGCCTTTCTCATCCTTGGCTTGTCATGTTTTAATCAGTCCAGTAAAAAAAAAAAATGATACGAATGCAGCACTCGTGCTCCTTCGAGACGTTCACAGACAGAGACAAACCCCAGGCGAAGCCCTTGAGCGTTCAGTCTTCGATCGGGCGCTGACAAGACGACCGTGGCCCCTTACTTCAGGACCCCATGTCTCTCCCCACAAGACACTATCGTCGCAGGCTGCAGGGACGCAGCGGAGCAGAGCTGCCCTTTAATTTATTTGATCTCAACGGGAGCCCAACATGGGCTTAAAAAAAAGGAGGGAAATTCATAAAGATGTCTGAGAGCCAATAATGACAGAAGACGGCGATATTCGGATGAAAGGAATAAAAGGAGGTCCGACTCGGAGAGGCTGCAGCCCATCCCAGCACAAGACTCGCCTACAGCAGCTACTGCAGCAAACGGCCTGAAAAACAACCAATTATTCTTCTTTCATTGCACCCCCCCTAACCCCCCCCCCCCCCACCACCACCACCACCCAGCTTTTGAAATCCTGTCACTTTGTTTTTCTTCCTATCTTCTGTGTCTTCTTCCTCTGCCAGTGTCTGAGTGACAGGGCCGAGCCAATGTGGGCCTGGGCTCCCGGCTGCCGGTTGCCACGGAAACAGGCGCGCGATTGGCTGGGCAGGGCGCCGTAGGCTCGGGGGGGGAGTGGGCGGGGAGCGGCTTATGCTCGCAGGGTTTTGACTGAAGCACGATCGCCGCAAACGGGACCGAGTCTTCCTCGGGGGAAGGTTTGACCCCAAGACCCCGCTCCCCGATTTGCCCCCACCTACCCCCCATTAGCCGTGTCACCGATTTCATCGAGAATCACAGGCTCAAGTCCAGAAAGAAATACTTTGGTCACCGGGTGAGTTAAAGGGGAACTAACCAAGTCAAACAGGTGCAGAGCGGCAGGATTAACCGGTCTGCCTCTAACCGGACCTCATGCTGATCAACACATGCCACAGTTTACTCCCCATGTGGAGGAGGGTGTGGGGCCCTTGGAAAATTATACTAAAGGGGCCCCCATTATCCACGCTCACATGCTCACTGGCGCCCCCTATAGTCTGGGCCCTTTTCTCCCCCCCTTACAGAGCTCTGCCCTGCACACATCAGCATCCCCTTCGCAATCTGCGTCATAGCTGCCACCGAGCATGGCTGCCACACTTGTCACCGTCGATGCCCCGTACCGCTCTGATAAAGGCCACATCCGCCCGAGCGGTCACTCGTGGACCTTCTGGACAGGATCGGCTTTTTAAGAACAGCGTCACCGTGTCGGGCTTCTACCGTAAGACCACCATTGTGAAATAGAGACGGGACCTCCGAAGACCAAACATGGAGCAAAAACATGACAACCAAAATAACAGGAATTCCTGCCGGGAGAGAAGTCCTGGATGGAGAGACAAACCCCCCCCCCCCCGCCCCAAGCTCCTACCGCAGTCTGCATCGGCCTGCCGTCCTTGTCGAAATGTCGTTCCACGTAGTTAGAGGACAGTAGGTGGCTGTGCGGGGGAGAGAAAACAGAGTCAGCGAGACAGGCTGGCCACGCCCACCTTACCGCCACCGCGTCCCGCAAACCGAGCGCCGCATTAAAGGCACGTTCCCAAGAGCCGCTGGAACTCCTCTTAACGATCCGTTCGGGGCCAGTTTACCGGCTCCCTGCACCCCCCACACACCCGGACACCCTACGCCCGCTCTGCATCCGCCTCACTCTCAAATATTTATGTGCTAATCGATGCTCGCCGAGTAAGGAGACCGCCATCGCCCTTGAAGTCACGTGTCCGCGTTCCGCCGCTCTCGCGAAAGCCGCAAGGCATCAGTGGGGGCAGCGAGCTTTAAAGTCCTGCGGCCCGTAGTGAAGCTAATCAGAAAGAATATTATGGGATTTGAACCTTCTGCCTGGATTTTGACTGGATTTTGGGGGGGGGGGATCTGTGTTAAGGTACCCCCACGACAGGAATCAGAAAAAGAAGGACCAGCTACACAATATGGGTGTGTGTCGGTCCTGTCCGGCACGGCTGTCGGCGAGTCTGACGAGAGAAGGGGATCTACGAGGCTGACAAGGGCGAAATGCTTACTGGTTTAACTCCAAGTCCAGGATGAAGGAGATGTTGAAGGCTTCCACCAGGAAACTGCTCTGGGCCAGATGGACGGGCTGGGGGGGACACAGGTGGAGGTAAAGATTGTTTATCATCTAAAGAAAAATACTGCAGCATCACAAATACTCCACCATCCAAACCTCTCTTAAAGTCGTATCACATTAATTCACACGGACATTTATCGACCCGCTAAATCATCCGGTTCAACATTAGATGTTTATTTATAGTATTACGTCACAATCCCTTAAACCACCGGAGGCATCCCAGGAACGCCAGTCAGCAGCCTGTGGTGACACTCTGGGCAGATGTATCCAGCCGGTCAAATTATTACATCGAATAAAACAGCATTGATTCGGCCGTATTTAAACATCAGCCGGCATCGAGGATTTACTGAAAAGCAGTTTTGTCACGTCTGATGGAAGTTCTGGAAAATTGGCAGCGACATCCGTCTCCATTAGAAGCGTCAGATGGAGTCAGATTTATCTCTGACGAAACGCCGCACCTTCAGCGCCGGTCACTGACTTTCGCTTTAAGATAATTAACGCCTCCGTGGAGCTCGTGCGGAGACGGCGAGCTTCGTCCCTGAAACAGATGGGGGGCGCTGGGTAGACGCCATCGACTTCTCCTCACCCAAACTGTACTGTCTCCCTTCCAAATCCATCCATCCATCTTCCATCCCTGGGATCGGACGTCAATCCATCTATCCATTTATCAAACATTTATGCTATACTATAAACTTAGATTTCAGATGGAGTAGCAACATTCATTTTTTGAGTATATTTTTCATCTAAAAGACCAGTCTTTGGTGCACTTAGCGAAGTACAATAAACTGAATACACATATATTTTTTGACATTTCTGTCTTTGTTAAATGTAAATCTCATTTTTAGAACTCTGAGCTACAACAGTAATTTGATTAAGTACCAAGTATGAAGAAGGACCACTATTTACAGGACACACAGATCTCTGGTAAGTCATTTTTGCAGAATTCCTGATTTACTTAAAAAAAAAAAAAGTATTAGAATCCCATGTGATGTAAAAGAGATGAAGCATGAAAATTTCCTAAACTCCTGGTTAAACCCCGCTGCGTACAGTCACCTCTGACAGGTTGGTCTCGGGGGGGGGGGGGGGGGGGGGTGTCAAAAATACACACAGGCAGCCAGTGACAGCTAAGCAAATTAAAAAGTTAAAAATGACCAGATTAAAATGGTCTCTGACTCGCTGTCCATCCCCCGTGATAGAAGAACAGAGTCTAGTTAGAACAGCGAGTCAACAAAGTGCTCGAAATTGTGTAATAGAGCTGTTTGCAGTCATAAAACTCATGTTACTTGTAGCATTGTGGTGCATCAGGCTGCTCTTCTCATGAAACAGTAAGAAAATAGATACGCAGTATATTGCAGCATGATGTCATCTACGCTCAAAATGTACCTCAGACCTAAAATCATCAGGAACCAGATCAACGATACCTTTCCCAAAATCTTGGCCTAGATTATACTGGGCTGCATCCCACCTATAGCTGCCTGTGTCCCCAGCTGAGATTCTCGTGATCTTAACGGGGACGGTATGACAAAATGGATTGGCTTTTCTCCAGCTAAACCAAGAGACCCAGACACTAACAGCGGTCTGGAGGCTTGTGCTCACAAAGAACAGCGGCATCGGGTTGGAAGAACAGAGCCTTTGCCCTGAATGTGCACCAAGTCCTTATTGTGTGGCCTAAATTATTTAACAGCCCAGGGTGACAGATTCCATTAAGCGATTTAAAGTGCGTCAAACACGAGTGACGGACCTCCCTTCCACGGAGGGCGTTTTCACGTCCCACGTCCCGAGCTGACACGCGGAGAGGGCAAGACTTAGACGACCAGTCAACAAAGATCTGCACACATCATCTGCAGCTTTCGTCAGGAAACATGTGAACTTTTAAATGATTTATCGGGCAACTCTTCCTCACTCTGCTGAAGGATGAAGGCAGCAGAGTCTTGAACCTTCCCCGCTCGCAAGCTGCGAGCCAGTTTTGAATATTTCATTTAATTTGGCCAACGAGGTGAAGAGGAACTTCAGTCTTTTGATAAAGTCGTCCTAATCCAGGGTCAAGGCAGGGTGTAGATTTAGTTTCAACATTGGTAGGGACCAAATCAGCCCCAAAGCGCCCACCCCCATAAACATACTAAATATTTGTAGGGACATGTCTCCACCATCCAAACTAAAATCTATGCCTTAGGGTCAAGCTTGGTCTTATGGTGGAGACCAGTAACCCCAGTCATGCACGATCTACTTCCAACACCAGCCAGACACCCATGACATGACATCCTGGAACACCTAACTCCATCTACATTTCTGAGACTATGATTAATATGAAAGCTCATTAGCCGTTGATTATCATCTATAAGAAGTCAAAGGCCAAGGGGCGGGGGGGGGGGGGGGTCCGTTATCTTCCTACAACCGAGTTACCAGTGATGACAAAATTTACATGACAGTGGAATTAAACCAGGGAACCTTGGATGAAGGACACTTGGCCTCTGTAAAATCTGACCTTACTGGCTATAACCAGGGTCTGACCCTGACTATGATATACGGTTGGAAGAAGGATGGATAGATGGTCCAGTACCACGTCCACCATTACTCACGGTCACCAACCCCCCCCCCCCCTCTCTCCTGGCACTCAACCATTTTGGTTCAGATGTGCAGCAGGTCCTGAATACACAGTACCAAGGGCATAACTTTGGGTTGAGGTCTCCACCCATTTAGGGGGATCCAGAGGTTGTATTTGCTGGTTTAGATTATTGGGAGTTACAACCCCCCCCCCCCCAATAATTTGCACCCATGCATACTCTGCTGTGGGATGTCAAGACTAGATTCAACTGGGACACACCCATAATGGTATAAATAGTCAACAAAGAAGATATTAAGGGCGGTAAACGCATTAAACGTGGTATGTATGTGACCTCAACAGAGGTAGGTAGAAAGGATGTAGATTCAGCGTATGGGGACGAAAGGAGAGATGTCTACAATGTAGTATTGAGATATTACAGAAAAGAGGAGAAACATGACGAGGACAACAATCTTGCAAACTGCTTTTGGGGAAATCCAACACTAAATAAGGAGATGTGGCTTTTCTCAGATAACCCATTCCAAGGTGAGAGAGCACACACTATCCAGGAAATACAGGTCGATGAGTCAGATACCATTATGCAGCAACATTTTGGTGGGTTTATAAACAAAAAAATACCGTTTGCTAGCCTGTTCAAAATATGTATACAGGCTTCTGAATTCCTGCCGTTGTCGTTTCCCTTAGAAGACTCACCGCCTCGCCGTCAGAGTGATTCTTAATCCTAGTGTCCAGATGGCTATGAACCATCTCCCCCTCCGCGTCGATCTGATGCACAAGACGTCTCGGTTTGGTGACTTCCCTCGATGCCGCGGTGCGCTCCCCCCTGTCCGCTGGCGCTGCCCAGTCCCACAAACCCGCATCCCGTAACAGGGATCCGGTCCAGCCTGCAACGGCGGGTATATAGGGCATGTGCGATTGATCACTTTGAATTATTATGGTGCATCGCTATTGCAGCGGCGACAGCAGCCCGGTCTCACGACATATTTATTGTGATGTCTGTGTAAAATATACACTGCTTTTCTCAAAGCGCGATTTACTGCATGCAAGCACCGCTCCAGATATCGAGCTCAACAGCCAGACTGCGGGGAAAAATCCTGCTGATGCAGCAGGCAAAAGGTTTCTGCAAAGCACGAGAAGGGTAAAAAACTCGACCCAACAGACTTGGCAGAGACGCCAAACCCCAGCTGCGAGTTACCGACACATCACTATTGCAGACGGAAAAGTGATTACAGGTGCAAAACGCAGAATACATCTTAAGGGAGGGAAATTTGCCAACGAAAAGGGAAAGGCGCTCTCGCTCTCCTCCTAGCCTTACCTGTCATGGCAAATCTTGCACCCACTGCAGCAAACATTAGGCACCTCACCGCCAGCATGATGTTCACATAGTCCCCTGGATTTGTATGAAGTGCGTGAAATATTAACGTATAATGCGGAAAAAATGCGGATGAACAGCAGATTGCGGCAAGAAAAAACCCGATCGCCAATTACACCTTTTTTTTTTTTTAGAGATCCCCTTTCAGTCTCATTTCCCCTAGAAGCCTTTTTAGACCTAAAAATGCTCGCTGACTGGTAAATCGAGCATCGTTATGATTCCAAAATGGGCGAAAGGATCCATAAATAGAAAAAGATGTAAGCATAACGTATAAAATGGTGAGACGATGTTGGGACGGCAGTGTACATGGGCATGTTTTTGCTGCCAAGCGGTGCGTGTTTCATGCGCTCCTCCGTCCGTGCGTATCATCACCCACCGGTGATGGAAAAGGAGGAGGGGGAGAAGCCAGAGAATGAACAGAATGGCATTAAGTCGGCGATGATGAGAACACGTGGGTGCCGATGCGCCCTCCCTCTTTCCGCCTCGTAGCATCTCCCCGTTTTTCCGGTGGTCTCCTCCCATCACAGCAAAACCGGTGGCGGCACTAAGCCGGAGGCCCTGCAGCATTTTCACATTTCTCCGCCGCCGAGCGTGTTATCTAAAGCGATCCTACTCTCGGCAATTATTAAATGCTGTAAGCATTTATGAATAGCTTTAAAGAGGGTTTTCTTTTTTCATTAATTACAGCGACAGCAATGAGAGAAGTTAGGAAAATGCATATATTCTAACACAACTAGGCTGCTATCACGGTCACAATCAGAATCACAAAAACTTAATCGATGCCGGAGGGATTAATGCACAGATAGACAGAGACACAAGTAGACACGAAGAACACCGTAGGCTATAACAAAATGAAAAACAGTACAAAAATAACTGTTAATAACAGTAATAATGATTATAGTGATAGTGATATAATTTGGCACATACAAACATAATTTCACCACAGCTGCGTACATGATATTCCCAGGGTTTCTGGATGGGCATTTCCAAAAAGCAAGTGAAAGTTTGGAAACCCCTGAGCTGAAACCTGATCTCTTCAGAATAACAGGCACCTGTAGACTTGCCGCCGCATGGAAGGTAGTGAGTTTGATGCATGTGTGTCACTGGGGCTCAGAGCCGCGCGTGGTAGGTGAACACTGGAGCAAACTGAGGGCAGGTGGCGTGGTGGTGGGGGCATATTCCCAGCTCTTTGCCGGTGACCTCTGGAAATCACGACTGAAGAACAACTTGGGTTTTTCCCCCAGCCTAAATTACCTCAAAAAAGCAATTCTGGATGATGAGAAGATTCCGGAACAGGAATGGACTAGGTCGCAGGAAAATCAAGTGGTCAATATTAGTTAAGACTGAAGTTCTGCCAGCCGAGATACCCGATCACTGTAGACTCAGGTCCCCATAGACTAAATCGTTCACACATCATTCTATTAATTGACATACGACCGAGAGAAATCTGTCTGCATTCTGGTTTAATCGAGCTTAATATGTGGGATTTACAGAAAGGGAACGGCTGTTATAGCCTTACACCGTGTGTGTACAACCGCGTGGGTGTAAAAAGGTGCAGTTCATTTACGTAAATGGTTTTGGATTGAAAAGAACCTTCAGACGTATAACGAACGGTATAATAATTAATTGTCTCCTGAACAACAAGAGCTAAGTTTCCGCCGCATTTTACAGCTCGCAGGGACTTATGGATTGGTTGGCATCGGAAGTGCATCGTTCATAAATTTGATCCCCGGGAACCATCACTCTCCCCCGCCCACCAGCGACATCTTGCTGGATTGCAAGATCGCAGTTAATGTAGCGGTGCTCCGGCGTCGTAGCGATCAGCACCGTGATCCCGCTGCATCGCAGCACGAAGCTCCTCTGGCTTTTACACGAGCAGCTTAATTGCGTCCACAGTCTCTGCATCGGAAACATCCAGGGCTGACTACTGACTACAGGGCTACTCTGCAGGGTAGATTTCTCGGGCCCCAATGACAGAGAGAAGCTGAATGCAGACCGGTACTTAATGTCTGCACAGAGAAATGACACGTGACATCGCCGTGAAATTGTTCTGGCTACATTTCTGTACCATTCTGACAAAACTGCTGTTCCCCACTACTGGTTCTCCGTTATTGATGGATTTCATCTGGGCATTTCATCTTCCACATTTCATGTTAGAACTCCAATAATGCCACACACATACCTATATATACATACGATATGCATATATAAAAATGTCTGTATTTTATATGCAATAAAAATTAAAATAAGCAATATATTGTGAATAATTAGAAACACAGCTATGACTAATTGTCCAGTGAGTGTTTCATTCTTGCTTCTCATCCTCTTGAAATCGTTACTCATTAGATAGGTTAACCATTACAAAGGCCATTCTGATAAATTAAGCTTACTTTATCCAATTACAGCCTTATGTGTTAAGGAGCACAAAGAGGATTAAGTAATTTAGTCAATTGTAACATTGATACAATTAAGTAATTCTTAGCCTGGACAGCTTTCTGATCCAGGGTCAACGGGGCTGTGGCCGAAGGGGACGAAGAATAAAGACACACCTACCTGGGGCTCTTGGATGCACTGTGGCTATATGGCCAGAAGGGGGCAGTAAGCACATGCGGAGGGTGTGTACGGCAGTCTTAGCTGGGGACAGAAGGTATTACACGGGAGCGTAATTAAGGTCTGCAGTGACAGGCACGTCTGTGGAAAAACCCTGCAGTTTGAAAAAAATCAATAGGTGACGCACCTATACACACATTCAGAGAGTGACACACTCCAGCAGGAGAGCATTTTAGCCAGCAGATTGCAGGTAATGGAGGGGCATGCCTAAGCCCCATTGGCTGCTTCCTGGAAAGCCTGCTAGTGATGGTTGGATTAATCCTGCCCTGTCTGGTGGAAGCAGCGGGAATAATTTGGGGGGGGGGGGGGGGGGGGGCTTCTACCTACCAGAAAGCAGGAAGGCTTGGAAGAGAGTCCAGCAACATTGCCTTGGATCAATGCTGGATTTGAATCCCATTCTTCCTATTTAACATAGTCTTTCATCTCTACAACGGAAACAGCTTGAGCGAGATTCGAGAGCGTTCTCCATCCAGTTACGGCCGTATGTGTTAAGAGAACAGGCCCATAATGTTTTTCAGTCAGTTCGCAATACAACCATGATCATTCGCTTCCTGCCAACAGAGCTCTAGGGAGAGAGAAACCGACAAATGGGTTTCTTCTGCATTTTGGTGTCGGTTGCTGGAGAATCTCATAGACTTTATAGTATCCCAAGTTAAGCGAGCTGAGTAACAGACACACAGCCTGGTAAAGGGAGGGGCCCATTGTTCTTGTGTGCCAAGGGTGAGAACGAGGATGATCATGGCCTGAGACCTGCAGCTAATCATGCCAGGGTCTGCATACCCAGAGAAGGTGGATGATAAGATGGGCCGCATATGGCTTTGGCAGAAATAAAGCAGGATAATACGGCATAAGCTTAATACTGTGTTTTTTTTATAATTTATTTAAAAGAACCAGCATTTCATTCACGCTACTGCAAAAGAGCTGCAGAAAGACCACAGAGATCTGCAAGCACTTGAGAAAACAAGTATGTCAGAGAAATATGACTTAGGGGGCATATGATCAGACATACGGTGACCGTGTGCAACCCTACTACGGGCATCAATATTGAGCTTTATTTTTTTTTAATGTAAACTCCCTCTCTCGCAGCTTGGATTGGAGGGAATATTTCTGGGAACATTAAGCTTAGTTCTACTCCCTTGCATTCTTTCCAGGAGATCTATATGCTGCCCTCTGCTGTCAGCATGGCCCCATTGCTGCTCTATTAATTAGCACCACTGCAGTACTCGTGGTGCAGCCAAAGCAACCTGGCCTGTTCAGGTCGATGTGGGCTACTTTCACATCACTTCTTTCTTAGTAAATTCTTAGTTTTTCTGTTGTGTTGATGTTTTACTTATGTAGCAGATGCTTTTATCGAAAGTAACAATTTTTTTGTTGTCAGTTAAGAATTTTTAGAATTTGGAGATCAGTGGTCATTGTCAACACACAAAGAAATGTGTCCTCTGCATTTAACCCATATGTGACTTGCATGACATAGCAGATTGCAGCTAATTCAGTGTCTGGGGGGCGGTACCTTGCTCAGGGTACCTCAGTGGTGATTTGCTGGTCGGGGATTCGAACCTGCAATCTTTCAATTACAAGTGCACTTCCCTAACCATCAAACCACCACTGCCCACAAGGCTTTGCTCAATGCCCAAAGGTGAAACCACTTTACCAATGGTAGGATTTGAACCTGTGACCTTCCAGTTATGAACAGAGTGTCACAACTTGTTGAGCCAGACACTTCCCCTAACAGAACTCTGAAAATTATGTACATTTATGTATCATGTATATGTGCATACACATATTTAATAAAATACTTTATATATATATATGAAGCATTTACTTCCTGTACAAAGCAGTGCAAGACCTCATTTATATTATGCATTAGTATTAATGATTAAATTACATATTTAAACCAGGGGTGCTGCCCAATTTGCATCCCATTTGAGCCAAAAATGCCTCAGAACCAGACTCTTCAAGTCCAGCAAGAAATAAAATCTACAAAGTGGATGACAGAAGAGCAAAGGAGGCGGAGCTGACAGCGAGGGACGTGACCCCAGCATCCAGCCGTCTCTGGGGATCCCGTCTCAGCCGGTCACCGCTGCGAGATTACAGGATGGGACGGAGGCACTCCGCCCTCCTTGAACATCACCAGAGACGCACAGCATATTCTGATTGGCACCACATACATCGCGCGAATGGGGAAAAAAAACCCAAATCATCTGGATTGTACCAGAAGGATAAATTTATTTTTCATTTTCTTAGCAAAATAACTTTGAACATGCATTTGGGGATTTTTTTTTTTGTTTTTTAACGCATAAAAAAATTTTCAAAAGTGGAAACATTTGTCAAAAAAGTGGAAACGTCTTCCAACATGACACTCAACAATATAAAAGGAAAGGTATTTCAAACACACATACAGTAAACTTGCTGGTTAGGGTCAGATCCCTGTACATACCTTAACACAGAACAAACACATCAATTGACAAGCACTATTCATCTGGCAAACCGGGGGGTATTCCACAAAGCAGGATTTTTTTTATTAGCCAGATATGTTAAGCCAAATGTAAGGATTGTCCAACAGGAATGTCACTTACCTCACTTCCTATTTGACAGTTTCACTTCTGGCTTAAGTTATCCAGCTAACTGGGAAATCCTGCTTTACAGAATACCCCCCAGATCATTTCCCCCCATTGTTTGTAAACAAGTTTGGCTCATATAGCCACACTGACTGTGTGAAGGAGGTCTAGACCGCAGACCGGTCTTGCACCCACTTTACAGAGTCTTCAGGGGGAATGAGGATTCAGTTCATCTGGTAAGAAACACCCTGTGAAGTATTTAAACCAAGGCTGACGTCTCAGAAATCAAGCACTCACCAGTAGGGGCGCAGTAGGGCCATGGATACCCTGGCAGATTCTGGGGGCCCGGCACTTTACAGGGGCCCCTGAATGCATGAAATTGTATCATTTGTGGGGGGGATTTGTAGCTACTGGGCTCACGGTGCTCCATGCTTGCACAGCCTCACGGTAATGAAGACTCACACTTGTTATCAGAGCAAACTCAGTATCCACTAATATGACAGGAGAAGCCACAGTCACGATGATGGAAAGAGTGCTGAGATACCGGGACACATATACTATGCCAGTCAAAAGTCTGGACACATCTACTGAAAATCATTTACTTTTCAACAAGATACTGACCCTAAGCAGATCTCGGAGTGGTGTAGTAAGTATTATCTTGTGAAGAAGGAAAGAGATGGAGTGCTGACAGACGGCCATTTGGAAGAGTCTAAAATTTGAGAAAATTCTAAGATGTTGAACACTTCTCCTGGTTGTTGCAATACTACTAGTATTACTTCATCTCCTCAAGGCCTTTTACTATAAGGTGAATAACATAGCTAAAATAGAGACAAATGCATCAAAAGCAGGTGCGTCCAGATTTTTGACTAGCACTGTATATAATTAGTTATTTGAAACTGGGCTCCCCCCCCCCCCCCCCCATCTGTTGTAAAATCAGAGCCCAACAAAGATGTCCTGGGCCATGATATGCTAATGTGCCTGACTGCACTCCCCATGGGCCTTGGGATAGGACCTTAAAGACCCCCAGCTAATTCTCGAAGGCCTCAGCCGCTGGGAAGAGAGACTCGCTGGCAGAAAGCTCCTGTGTGAGTTAGGCATTGACACCAAAGACCTGTTCTGCAGCTCCACTGGAGACAAGGTCGGCCGGCTGAGCCCTGAGCAATAGCGACAGAGCCGCACGACCAACCCACATTATAGGGGCGTCGTTAGCCTCTCATTTCTTACCCATCAAAAAAGAAAAAGAGCTGCAGAACTAACTCCCGACCGCCCAACTAACTCCAAACAATGTGCAGCATGACTCTCCCAGCCTGGTCCAGTGCCTGCATGCTTTCATTTCATTAACGCTTTTCATTTCTTACAGTAATTCAATGAGTCAACGCCATCTGCTGCTGCGGCTTTGACTCTAAAGCCAGGATGTACAGCCCAGCTCCCCCCAGGGCCGAGGGCCTGGTTGATCAAATACTTTAATAGCTTAATTAACACCTGACTGATTCTAAAAACACCTGAAAGCTAGATGACTTACTATCCAAATAATTCCAATTAAGGAAATAGGTGCTAAGGTTGAGAGAAAGTCAGCAAGGCTTATGGCCTCTGGTGCTTGTACCAGTCTGAAGACCAGTAGCATCCCTAAGCTCTGGCTATTCAATGGTACAGTGAACTGCGAACGCCACTGTCAGCACTGCATGATATCTTGGACACCAGTTTCCAAACTAATAACATGACCTTGTTGCTGCGTTTTCACTGGACCTCCTACAGTCTTTGGTGTCACAATGAAAGCCAGGCTGAACCCACACACGCACTCACAGCATTCTGGGATTATTTTTTTTAAAACCATTGTAAATAAACTGAATTTATCATACCAAACTGAGCATACAATATGAATGAAAACTATTCTTATGAAGATCTATCCGACATCATTTATTGATACTTTTTTTTTCCCTTTGAATCTTAATGTAATCCTTCATTAATACCAAACACACTCTTTTTGTTGCAATCCTTTCAGAAACCGTTTCTGAAACATGCTACACTGAAATGCACAATCCACGACAACTAAACCATTAGCAAATACTGAATGAAAACAGGATTTGAAATAGGATACATTTTAAGCCCATAATAGTATGGCTACAGCTTTTCTTACCAAACCACAAGACAACGGAGCTTCACAGAAGTTCATTACCTTGCGGCGTAGCTGTTAAAATGAAAACAGTGCCTGGTCTTTCGGTGTCAGGCATTCCAATGACCCCTGACAATTAAAAAAGAAAAGAAAAAAAGAAAGAAGAACGAACGGAACACTTTGAAGACAGTGTTATTTCAGTGGTCTTCACTTTTGCGTCAGACATCACGTGGAAGATCCGGAAAGTCCAGAAGCCCTGAATCGAGGAAGACTCTTCACGTTGTGCGAAAGAAGCGGCGCCCCCCTGCTGCCACAGATGGAGACGACACAAGCCGCCAGCCTTGTCTGCACTAACAGTACCGGCTAACTAAGGACATCACATCGTTTACGGCCCGACTGAACAAAGGGTTTTTAAGAAAGATCAGTCCATTTCGCCACAATGATGAGTATCAGCGCCTAGCTAGGCCTGAATCGACTGTGACTGGCACACAGAAGAGTAATATCGGTGACACATAATGGCCACAATCAGGAATAAAAAAAAGCAGACCTTTGCTCACTGTACATTAAATGCAGACTCAGAGATGCATTTAAAGTACTGAGGATGGAACCCATTGCAGAACAGGTACCAATCTAAACCAAATGATATTTCATTCATTTTCTTATTTTTTTCTGTTTTATCGACTCTGTTTACTATTTTTGGCTGTTTTTTATGCATAACAAAGACCAAGTCACTGGCCTCTGAGTTCATCCATAAAAATGTCTGCATCAATGTCTTTGACCATTAGGGGGCAGTCAAGAGCCAGAGAGGTTCTACTCACAACTGAAAGCACTGTAAACTTACAAGAACTAATCCAAAGGGAGGAAAAGAAGTAAATGACATTTTAACTCCAAATCCTGAAGGGGAGCTTTATTGACACATGCACGGCAAAATATCTATCCCTGAGGCAACTTCTTTGTTAATTAATCTTTTCATCTTCCTCCTCATGGAATGGATGCGATGAGCTGGAAAGCATTGCCCTGGGAGATGGTGCAGGCAGAAGATAACACAGGCTGTGGCCCAAATCCTCCATCCATCTGCTACAAAACAGTATTCAGAATATCCAATGATGAGGACAGACAGAGGGTAGGGTCATGGGAGAAAGGGTCACCGAGCCATGTGGAATACACATCCACCTGAAATTCGCTCCTCTTTGAGAATGAAGAAAGTGTTGAAGTGTTTGGTCTCCTCAGAACAAGACAGCGATGAACAGGATTGGCATGTAGATGAAGCCAGAGACTAAGGCATCATCATTCGATTCCCAGGTCCAATACACCGCGTCAAAAACAGCACCTCTATGCTCTTGGTGATCTTCTGGACTCTGTTCCCTACAATCGTTTCTCCCCAGTCCAGGTGATTCCATGCCTCCCTCGGTCACCAAAGAGCATTAGTCACAAAGCACAGATTCCCGGGCCGGAGATCCCCAGAGAGTAAGCCTGAGGTGAACGTGGCAAGGAAAAAGTCCCTCAGAGACTGGAAAAAAACCTAGGGAGGAAGCAGACCTCCTGAATCACTTCAAGGCACTTTGTTTGCCACTGAAATCCTGCCTTCCCATCACTCTTTCTCATAAACATATGCCCTCCTTCAGGCTGAAGAGGGTCTAATATGCATTATTTACTTGTTTCCTACAGGGGAAGTAGCATATGTCAGCACAGACATTGACACAACATTCTACCAAATGCATCTCCAACTTTTTGAATAACATCGTGGAACTGAATGTCAAACGGAATACGAAATCAGGAAAAAAAAAGGATCATGCCATTTCAAATCCAAAAACCACAAGTTGAAAAGTCCAAGACAGATACTCGCATCTTGAAGAGAAAAGATGACTGTCTTGTGAGTGACACTGAGGTACACTGTCAGCAGACAGCAGCATGGAAACTCATCTGTCATCTTCTCGTCATCAAAAAAATCTGGGTGTACAGTATCGGTCCGTTCTTGATTGTGGTGCTGTAGTAATTTACTCGTATGGGCTCTGTCTTCTGCAGGTACTGTTTCCATCACTTCAGCTTCTGTGAGGATACACAAGCCTGCTGGAGATGACAGGTCTCCGTCCTGTAGCCCAGAGTATTAGGACACTCTCCTAAGGTAAGATTCAAGTGTCCAGAGATAGGAAGCGTAGCTAGTGTGAAGGCATCAAATCCACACTGAGGGCTTACCCTCCACAGACTTGCTGCTGCTACCACTGCTATTACTGCCCCTACCTGCCCTGCCTTTACTGCCCCCATGCTTTGAGCCAGGGTGGTGCTTGTGTTCCACTGGGGGCTGGCCAAGGTTGCTCTGGTGCTTGTCAGCCTCCTCATGATGTTGGTGGCTGTAGGTCTGGACTGTGGGCTCCAGGTGGTCCTGGGACTGTCGCATCTCCTTCTGAATGGAGACCCGTCCCTCACCCAAGGGGAAGTTGTCCTCATTACTGCCAAACTGCTGCTGCTCCTCTTGAGCAATGTTGACCCGGTTCTGCTTGCAGGCCATCTTGGTGTTGCTCAAGTCTGTGAATTGGATCTGTTCTGGCTTGACTATGATGTTGTAGCCAGGCGGCGCCGATGGGGCCGTCCAGGAGAAGGGGTAGCTGCCGTAGTCTCCGTCAATGCCAGCTGCCCCGGCTTCACTCCCAGGCAGACCGGGACCCCTCACCGCCATTCCTGGCCCCAAGGATCCCAGTTGATACTGTTCTTCTTGGGGTGGGCAGCGACGGCGACGTAGGATGTCGCAGATGGTACCCACACCCAGGTGCAGCATCTCCCAGACATTGAGCACCAAGCATAGCACGGTCACGCCATACATGATGATGAGGAAGATAGTCTTCTCCGTGGGTCGCGACACGAAGCAGTCCACTCTATGCGGGCAGGGTTTGCCTGAGCAGACAAAGACTGGCGGCACGGCGAACCCATACAGGGCATACTGGCCCACCAGAAAAGCCACTTCCAGCAGGGTACGGGACACCAGCTGCAGCACATAGATACGCATCAGCCCGTCCTCTTTGATGCGACGCCGCCCGTCGTGGCGGGTCTTGGTTTTTGTCCGTAGTGGCTCGTTGCGTGTCTCTAACTCGGGAACCTCGTAGATCATTGGGTCCTCCTCCTGGTCATCCTCGGTCTCCTCCAGCCCACGGTGCTGCCGCCGGCCACCGAAGAACATCTTGCGTGGCCTCCGGTGCGTGTAGCCGCCGCTTCCGTTGCCCACCTTCCCCTCCTCCAACCGGGCGATCTTGTGAATGGCATAGCCTAGGTACATGAGGGAGGGCATGGCCACCAGGATGATCTGGAACACCCAGAAGCGCACGTGCGAGAGCGGGGCGAAGGCGTCGTAGCAGACGTTCTCGCAGCCCGGCTGGCCCGAGTTACAGACGAACTTGCTCTGCTCGTCGTAGTAGATGGACTCCCCGCCGACGGCGGTGAGCACGATGCGGAAGACGATGAGCACAGTCAGCCACAGCTTCCCCACGAAGGTGGAGTGGTTGTGGATCTCCTCCAGCAGCCGGGTGAGGAAGCTCCAGCTCATGGTGTCGTCGGATGGCGGAATGGACGGGATCCCTCGGTGACCCGCTCACAGACTCTGTGGGAGAGAGACACAGGGACAAAAGGAGTCAGAACGCATTGTTCGCGCCAACAGATGGGCTGCAAGAAGAGGCATTCATATCCATCTGTGACGTGTGAGCCATCTCAGCACAGCTCAGATAAACCAACCTCAGGTCTACAGAAGCAACACACCATTAAAACTCACTACATGAAACAATAATTATACTGAAACAAAACACATAATGCCAATTCAGACCTAGTGATCCTTGTCAAATGTCTAGCAAACAGCATTCGCTAAGATAAACCATAAAGCCAAAGTCAGAGACGTCATTACTCTAACAGGCCAGTAACCTAGGCTTCTCTCCACTGCTGGGGCGAGGAGACGGGTGCCTGTTTGCAGCAGCAGTTGAAGCCATCTGTGATGGTCAGCTGCCATTAAACTATTAGAGCAAAGCGGAGCCTCACAGACCTCCAATCCCAGGACCAGAATTCCAGCATGCAGTTCCACCAAAATCAGTGACTTCCTGTAGCCGATTTTCTATTTTATTTATGATTTGTTCTTTTAATCACTTTTAAAAAGCCCAAACTAAAAGTAACAAGGAACAAGCGTGATAAATGCTCGACATTATCCTGTATTTATCCTGCCATGACAGAGGATAATGAACAATTTGTTCTCCATTTCATAAATAGTATTTTGCATAAAAAACCACATTAAGTGCTGTATTCTAAGCTCGATGAACATTAAATAACATTCTTCACAGTTCTTACTTGTTTCGATATTTCACAAATTTAAATTCTTTTGCTAAATATATAGATATGAAAACCTGTACTTTGGTATTTGACCATGAAAACGACCCGGTTCCTCTTGAAGCATTTGCATGACATGCTTCCTTTCACTTCTTCATGTGGTGTCAGTTTGTTTAATGCTCTGGTGCTCTTCACCGTTGAAGTGGTGCTTTTTTACTTGGCTCTAAAATCTCTTCTACTCCCTTCTTGTACTGTTATAAAGGTTCCGAGTTTTCTAAAGCAGGGTTTCTCAAAACAGGTCCTCGGGAACCCCAGTCGGTGCACGGTTTTGCTCCCTCCCACCTCCCTGCCAGACAGAGGGGGCAAGAACATTGACCAGCTGGGGGCCCCCGGGGACTGGGTAAAGGAACACAGTTTTTAAGTATTTAAAGAGGCAAAAAAAAAAACACAACAGGAAAAAAGTGAGTAAAACAGCACAAGCATCCGTTCTGGAGCAAGGACAGTATGTGGGTTAGTTGGGTCCCGGAGGCTGGCTGAGCAGAACTGGCACTGGGGCCGAGTGCCCGACTCCACACTTAGAAGGAGCCAGGAGCACCGGAGCTGGCCACAGGAGGGGTGGGGGTCGGGGGGGGGGGGGGGAGATGAGGAGCAGGTGTCGCGCACACACCGGCTGCCGCTCGACCTGCTGGTGCACCGGTATGACGGCAGTAGGCGGCACGTCTCTCCAGATCTCACACACCGTGATTTACCCAAACTAACAGGCTCGCGTTCCATAGGCGGCTAAAACTTTATCATTCCATTATTTCCCAACATGGCCGTTCAAACTGGTGAACGCCATCTTTAGGAGGAAGGACTGCAGAGCAGAGGTAGATAGTTCAGGTGCAGAAAGTAAAAATCCAGACCAAGATTTTGTTTCCGCCAACCAGTTGAGTACTCATCGACTGTGACTCTTCATACTCAACTTGTTGGCTGAAACAAGATCTTGGTCTGGATTTTTACTTTCTGCACCTGAACTATCTACCTCTGAAGGACAGCAAATATTAATTTAGAGTCCAGGAAGGGGATTCTCCATGCAGCATACAGACAGGATACCACCCATTCACATCACCTTCAAAGCTAACCGAGCACTAGCTTTGGACCAATTTAGCTAATGCGTCCATCCCTGCTCATCCTAGAGTCTAGCTGCTACTGCACAAGTCTTGCAGGGGCTCACTTCCAGTTTTTTAGCTTGGAAACTGACCAACTAAACACTACAGTTGCAGGCGTCATCATTCTTGGAGCAGAGCATCACTGTGAGGAATTGAAATCCCACTCCATATAAGGCCGCGGTTTGGCCGGGCGGAATTCTGGGAACGTGGTTTATCTAAAGAATGAGAAGGATTGAGACAGACTATCTCTGTGCTCCTCAAGTTAGTCACATGTGCTCTAATAGTTCAGAAATGGACAAAATCAGACAAACGAACGTATGGGCGAGTCTTGTCAAACAAGTTGGCATAAGTATTCCTCAAAGAGTTATGCTCATCGGTAGACTGGCAAGTCCAGATGGTGTGGGAATGTTTGAGTTACCAGTGATAGTAACTGGGAGGCATAATGGAATAGATTCTATATCTAGGGAATACCTGCGTCGAGGAGTAAAAGTGTAAGACTTTTCATCACAAACACGCCTTGAGGGGAATCGAAGTTCCGAGCAGAGGACGAACTGGACCGCCGCTGCTTGAAGGTTCCCTTGAGTTGACTTTTCCATGCAAGTCCCGCCATCCCGCCCAGGAAAGGACAAGGTGCTCCAAGCAGCCAGACCAACTCGCTGGCAGCTCGATGGATCACTTTAATTAGCCTCCGACTGGCACGGCAGATGCAGCCAGGGAGGGGGAAAAAAAAAAAAACATACTCCTGTAAGACTTCCTACAAGTGGAGCTAACTCATTAAAAACAGGCCCTGCAGGTGAATAAAAAAGGAAAGTGTACAGAGACCCCCCCCCAGTAATATTAAAACATATGAAGACATGAAAAATACACATATAAAATGAAGATAGTCTACAGTAAACAAACCTGTTTAGACCGTTCCTCATTAGTGTCCACCATCAAACCCCACCAGATCACAAGGTCATTCCACAGACATCCCTCTGGTTAGTTTACTTTTATTTTAATTACTATGTATTATTGCAGGTCTAATCCCTGCCTTTTCTGCAGTTTTTTCAAATTTGCTACAAAACTCCCATAATTCCAAGAGCACACAATACAGACACCGTACAGATACAGTGCCCAAAGCTTGATTGATGTGTAAAATAAATGGCAGACCTTTTCGGGAATATTTGTGTTGTCACAGATGCTCTTTGGTTGTCGCAACAAGCAAAGGCTAATTGCGTCGCTCATCCAACAAGTTCAGGGCAAAATCTCAGGTGGGTCATCGCCCTTAATGAGCTGGACGTGCAAACCTGGCCGTAGCCCAAAGCAGCAGAAGTGACAGACCCCATGTCGTCACGATCCACTGATTTAGTAGGGCAACGGGCAACGTGTATAACCAAGTGTGCATTCTGTCGACGGGCAGAAATTTATGCAAAATGACATCTGCACACCCCTTTCATCTGCCGCTTTCCATTGCGTTCTTGTGTGACAGTATTCTTTGGATAACTGCATCTGAAATCACCATTTATGTTATAATAATCATTACTATGCTTATTAGTAGTATGTATTCATACACCACATACTATAGCATTAATGAGTGTAAGAACGTTAGATCCATCTATCACGATACCAGAACAACATTGAGCGCTCCTAGCATGGTATCCTTGTGTTTACAGCATTTAGCATGCTTTGTATCATTCCATTTCCACCCTGGCGTTTTCCTCTGAGTTTGTGATTCTAACCTGGAGGCACGCATGCCTGAACCTCAATCCAGCCATGTTCTTGGCCAATCTGAGAGGATAAAGGCAGACAAAGGTCAAAAGGGACATGCCAAGCTCATGGCTGCTGTCACGCATTAGAGCTGACGCAGCAAGAGGACAGTACAGCCCTGGAAGGCAGGGTCAATCCTGGAGACGGAAGGGCGAAACGGACGATGATATAATCACCCCGTACAAGCAGAGTCTGACCCGGGGTAGACTCTGCTCTATACTAGGTAAATAGGAGACAGTCAAATTCCCCGCATCATGCTTCTGGTGCTGTGTGTTTCAATTCTGGGGGGGGGCAAGGGACCTTGGAACAAGGAGCTTAATGCCAATGACCATAAATCAACCGCATTCAAGGGCCCTCATATTTATATCAAAAGACAGGGAGGCAACAAGATAGCAATACGAATGACCTTTGGTGTGGTGCAAGACATGAAACAGGCCAGAGCTAAAACAGGAAGATATGCCTATGGAGAGTGAAGGAACATACCAACAGTAGTATAAAGGTCTGGCTGAGAAGGAGGTAGGAGGAGAATGGAGCTTACTGGGAGGAGCGCTGCTTTTGTGGAGAACCCAGCCGTTGAGGTTAAGAAGAAGTTCCACGTCAAATCTACCCCGGAGATACGTTAGTGTCAAAAAAATGAACTGAAATATGGAACAACTTGTAAACGCTCCCTAGGTACAAACCCACGTCTGAAGTGCTAAATGTAAAGCTGTGAAGCTTTCGTGAATGCAATTCTTTTCATGTTTTGAGGACTGGGAGAGGGAGACGTGAGCCAATAAGAAGCGAGGGCTTTACGAGAGAGGAGACACGCGCTGTCAGTGTTTTAGAAGCAGAACTTCAGAAAATTGCAATTTTTTTTGAAAAGCACTAATTGTCACCTTAAGCCAGATCTTATCCAGTTCCCATACTTTCACTTGTTTAGAAGTCCAATCACACAGTGCTATAGTCATTTTTTTTCTCTCTGGCCATCTAGGGGACAACATAAGAGTGACATACTATTGTTCAAGACAGGAACGAACATCCATCCATCCATCCATCCTCCCTTGCTTTTTGCCCTATGTTGCTAACTGGACACCTGTTTATAACCATGTAAATACAATAATACAGTAATTCAACTATGGTAATACAAAGCTGGGCAAAACTCAGGTGAAACCTCACACTGATTAAAAAAAAAATTGGGATGGATCCATATTGTCAGGCTGTAGAATTTGCCAGCAGAATTTCACGCTCGACTGCAAAGTGCAAATCTCTCCCCAGATGAGGGCATCCAAAGGGACTCAGGCCTCGTACTCTGCACAGCCGAAGCGGTTCGCGTCAATCTGCTGGTTTAATTACAGCAGCCCCCCCTGCCCCCCAGGTCTGAATGCACTCGCAGCCCCGAAGCCCAGAGCGGTCGCCCAGGTTGAGCTTATCATCAGCTTCACACTCGCTCCTTCGCCATACCGCCCCCCCCCCCCCCCGTCACACACCAGCGGTGCCGTGTTTCGCGAGCTGGAAGATGTCGTTCGCGGCTTAACGTTCCCCCCCCCCCCCCCCCTGCCAAAGAGCTCAGCCCACAGCACGTGCTGCTGTTTCAGCCCTAACCACAAAAATAAAAAAACACAAAATCACACAGAAAGCTTAATAAGTCTTCTGCAGACCAAATGCAACTTCCGGAGTGGGCGGCATTTCATTAGGGGGCGCTAAAGAGCAAGTGGGGAAGAAAAAGAAAAAAAAAAATGCCATCACTAGTTCTCATATTTCATTAGCTAGTTTGTATCCAGATGCCCCATGATACCAAAATGTTTTTAATATAAATGAACTGATGAAATTTGTCTTCTCTTACTCTGGGGGGTGGGACGTGGGGGGTACTAGCCAGAATTTCGTGTAGGGCCTCAGAAGACAAGGGCCGGTCCTGACCGGTCCCATCCAGCCTCATCCCAGGGCTAATCCACCCGCCCGTTACCTAACTCAGTACTTACTGTAGAACTCACCATTCCTCCAAAACATGGATGACTAATGCCTGAATGGGTGATCGTGGTGCACGCACAAGCAGCCGGGGGGGGTGTCCTACATCAGGACGCCGAGGTGAACCCTGAGCTGAGCTGTCAGGGACCTAAACCTCACTGGCAGGGGGCAGAGTCCCCCCTCCAGCAGGGCTGAGGGATGGCAGCAAAGGAGAAAGCCCACATCATTCAGACAGCATTACCCCCCACCCCCTCCCCACCCCACCAAAGGACAAGTTCACATAAGGATTCCTGAGCACAGCGGCAGCTCTGAACACACGTCAGAGAGGGACTGGACCCCGTGACAGCCGGCGCCATCTCCGCACTCCTCAAAGGGAAGCCGCCACAGCTGTTGCCCAATTTTTACCCAGAAGTTGCCCCCTAAATTGCAGAAAAGCACCACTGCTGGTGGCTCCATAGCCGACCTGACTCCACTATAAGCTTCTTAATGGTTTAGCTGCGCTTGGTCATGGTCACCATTAACACACGATTCGTCGTTTCGGGACAGGTGTGCCAGATCCCCATCTGTAAACCTCTGACTTGATGTCTCACCGGGCAATTTTGTCAACTGTTGCAACAGGGACAGAAACCTTCAGATTTCAACCCATAGTAACATATAACCCATAGTAACATATAACAGCATTTACACAACCGAAGACTTTAGCGTGTATGTCACTGGACAAGCTCCTTCTCCCTTTTCTAAGAATCTCCCGATCCTGGCCCAGCATAAACACACGCACGGAAATAAACACGACTTCTTTAGCTCTTTGTTTTCGAGGCGCCCCCGACTCCGGGCGTTCAGCAGGTTGGGGTATTGTTGGCTTCCACCATACATTACGCTCAACGGCAGTATGTACTACAGTCTGCAGACTCTCCAGACTACTAACAAAAAATGCCAGTAATGATTTCAGACAGATCAGGAAACGGGAAGCACCAGGCTCTACGGAGCGAGGAGGGCTTATCGAGGGGGCCGTGGTGGAGGCTCTCCTTGTAAGGAACCGGCCGCTTCTCCCCTTTGCCGGCCCCCACAACCGAGGCGCCAGACAGGAAGCGAAGGAGATACAGAGGCTCCGGGGGGGGGGGGGGGGTTGAGAGAGAGCGGCCGGGAAAGTATGGCTTAAGGAGCGTGTCACTGCTGTACTCGGGACACAGGCGAGCATGCACACACTCTCGCACGCTCACACTCTCGCACGCTCACACTCTCGCACGCTCACACTCTCGCACGCTCAAGCCACAGTCACAGAGGGATGAAAGCATCAGCAGTTAGCATCAGGAGAACATAAACAGCCTAAGCGTGCCATGCATAGCTCCAGTGCACAACATACTGTACAAGAAAAACACACATCACACAAACGCATCACAAAGCTCACAAAACAAAACCCGCGTACCTTCGCCAACTAGGCTGTGGGTTTTGGGTGGGATAGGAAGGCTTATACTCACGCTCGCTCTCGGAGGGACCGCTGCTCCTTTGTCTGGGAGACCCTGCCTTTTCGGCACCGTCGGCTCCATACAATAACGTCTGTCGCTGCCTAACCGCCAAAGCCGGCATGCGGGGCCAGGCGGGACGCCGCAGACAGCGCCGGGATGCGCGGACCGGAACCGGGCTCTCCGGCGGAGTTGAGTGTACGCTCAAAAGCTACCTCTCTTACATCGCTCAAATCTGGGTCAGGGATATGACGGGGAGGGCGCTTTCCATGGCCCCTTTAGGGGCGGGAGCGTTTTGGGGGTAGGGGGAGAGCAGGAAGGCAGGAGGAGGGGGCAGGAGTGCTGGTTTATGGGGACAGCAGGGATACTGTAGTGTGAACGATACAGTCACGGCCGGATGGGCTCTACAGGAGGAGAGCGGCCTGACACCACATGCTTGAGTAGACAGCGAACCCCCCCCCCACAGCCCCCATCACACCCAGACGTCTGGCAAGAGTTAAGCTGTCTGCAGAAAGGGGGCAGCTTCAATGACAGCGATGCACAAAAGGGTCGCCGGGTCTGTCAGCTGGTAGCCCTGCCCGAGACCTGCTGGTGCCTCCCCGTCCCATCCATCCTGACCGGGGTTAACCCAAGCTCTCAGTAACCATAATGCATTGCACCGGAGACCTGAATTCATCATTGGTTGACAGGAGACAGGTCTGCTGTTAGACATACGGGAGAGCTAACCATGCCACCATGATGGATACCGTTTTAATTTTTAACCTTTTCCCCTCTCTTTCAAACGCTACATTATCGCCTGCTATTTGCCATGAAATGATGGAAAGCCTGCAAAAAACAAATAAATAAATCATAAAATCCCTGGGGACAATTCTCATTTAAATTCAATATAGGTTTCATGAAATTTTGAACAGCACAGTCCTATATACTCTCGATTTACATGACAAGCCACAAGAGCGAACAGCAAAAAGATATCAGCTCTCTTGGCGGAATTGCGAAAAGGTATCATTAAATGCAATACATCATGCACCAGGGGCAAATAAGATACTCTCTTTGCATTAGAACATTTTGTATTCTTATGATTCATCCTGGTTTTATTAGAGGAAATGAAGAACTTGAGGAATTGTTGCACATTCGTGTTTGTTAATTCGCTCTAACACTGGTGATTCCACTGCCTCGTTTCAATCACATGGCGCCCATTTAGGAGTCCGGATATGCAAGCAAATTTAGTTTCTCGCTCTTGTGCTTTCCGACGAGAACGAAATTAATTAATAATAATAAACTTCACGGAGTCCAGAGTCGCCGCTATGAAAAATGTATTTTAGAGTCATTTTCTGGCCCAGCGTGTGCAGCCTGCTGCAGTGATTAAAGCCCCAGGGGGAGTCAGGAATGGGGGGTGATTTGGGGGGGGGCAGCGACAGTACCAGGGTGCAGAGAATATCCCCCTCAGATCCCGCTGTGGAGAGTGTGGATGTAATCCCATAAATGCCCCCGCTTTGTGGAAAGGGTGGGAGGGGAGGTGGAGCCAAATTAAATCATTGTTGAACCCATAACTACTTCTAATTTAAAGCTGCCATCAATCTTCCGGAAGGGAGGGCGACTAAGATCGGGAGGCCAGGGTCTTGTAAACAGACTGCAGAAGGTGGCAGGCCGCCTAAACCCCTTAGGTGTGGGGGACGGCCTGCCGGGATCTTTGTGTGTGAGGGGCAAAGAGGCGGAGCGAGTCGGGGAAGAGCCCTGTGGCGGCTACGGCCTTGACGACCGCCCACCCAAGGTGACCGCCGTAGCCACAGACACAATTAACTTCCAACGAAGGTGACCGCAGTGGCCACCGGCCTAACAACCCTCCAGTAAAAGTGTCCCTGGCGGCCACTGGCCTGAAGATCCTCAACTGAGCTGGCCACAGGCCAGAAGATCTTCCCACCATGGTGACCACGCTTGGTCGTAGTTCCACCCAATAGCCATGTGCAGGTTTTGGTTCCCTTCACCATTAGCCTTCTCTATCGCGGAGGTGTCAGAACCTCTGTAGATGCCTCGTCCGACCATCATGAATGAACTTAATTGAATTAGGTCCACGGAAGGAGTCCCGTGACGTTCAGATTGCCGCCAAAAAGCAAACCATCTGGTGAGGTTGCCTGACTGGAGTGCCTGGGCATTTCAGGGGCTCTGGGGATCCCAGAGGGCGGGTGCCATGGGAGGCGCTCTTCGCGGTTCATCATCGTCTTAGTCTGGTTACCTCACCATTGATCCAGCATTAACATCAATCCCAGTTTACCCTTGAAAAAGATGGATAATTTGACTGGATGAGTGCAGTAATTACATCGACAGTGTTCAGAGGTCCTTTCCAAAGTCCTTATCGTCTAATGTCTCTGGAAATCAAACCGTCTCACATTTTCTTTTTGTGTTATGTGTTAATTTGCCTTCAGCAGACATGTAGAGTAAGATTTTCAGTGCATAGTGGAACTGACTGGTTACCGTATATGACAAATAAGCTCTTGAATTTTTACGATCCATTTCCGCGGATTGTGGTCCCCGTGCGGCACCACGCTCCTGCGAAGCCCCCCCCCCCCCGGCGACCGGCGGGATGGAAGGTCCCCATGTCGCTAAGCGCTGTGGCTCGCCGGTGCCGAAAGCGCAATGCTGTTCGCGAACAGCGTGGCGTAGGACGAACCATGATGCATGCCAGTATGCTGCGCGGGAGACCAGCGATATCTGTGGCGATGCTATTCCTGACCAATCAGTGAACTAGTAACCCAGTATTTAGGAATATCAGCCCTCCAAAGCTTAGAATAACACACAGGAGGTGGAATGCAGCTGAGTGATTTAGCCCTCTGTGCCTGTAATCAGAAGGTTGCTGGTTCGAGCCCCATCCTTGGCAGAATAGCCACAAAGCCCATTATCTCCAGAAACGCTCCAGCGATACCACACGGTCTGACCTGTGCTCAGAGCCCAGGCTTCACTCTCAGCTGTACACATGTTTTGGGTCCCCACAAGGGGAAACTCAATTTTATAAAAATCTGTGAATGCAATCAAAACACTAAAAATGTCAAAAGCCTTCTATTTTGTTTGGTTACTTATGGTTAAGGTTAGGGCTGGGTAGGGGTTAAGTTCATCACTGCTGGGATTTCGGATTTGGCCATTGAAATGAATGGAGAGTCCCCACAAAGACATGAGTACAGCTGTGTGTGTGTGTGTGTCTCAAAGGAGAGCATGATGGGATATGAGAAAACAATCATTCCAATGTACCTTTATGTGGTGTCTGAAGATGGCAAATAAAGCATCATTTAAGAATACGGTGTAGAGCAGCTTTCAAAGACCTCCCCCCTCCTCCCTGAGCAAATCTGACCATCCCCCCTCCCCCATTTCACTGCACAGCGACGACCAACATTGACGAAATGTCAATTAAGCCCTGTAAGAAAAGCTTCGCGTGAAGTTAAACGGCAAAACAGATAATTGTTGCTGAGCGAACTGCTGGTGTGGAACGTGCTTCAGTTTGCCCCCGGCGTGCACAAACACACGCACACACATACGCACACACACACAAACACATACGCACAAACACACATACGCACACACACACACACACATACGCACACACAAACACACACACAGACACACATACGCACACACGCACACACACACATACGCACACACAAACACACAGACACACACACACACACGCACACACAGACACACACATATACGCACACACGCACACACACACATACACACAGACACACACACACACACACGCACACACAGACACACACACATACGCACACACGCACACACACACACACCCCTCCCTCCTCTCCCATGGGGCCGCCATTGATCGCATACAATCGAGCTCCATTCCAGAAGCAGCTCGTGTGCACAAATGAGGCCTGGCGTGAGCTGCCCTCTGCCCCCCCACCCATACCTTTCTCTTTCATTATCTTCCCAAGCACGTCAATCTTGGGTAAACCAGGCCCCCCCCCCATCGGAGAAACCCCCGCTGACGGCCGACACACGGTGAAATGACGGGACTGCGTGTCCAACGCACTGGTGGACGAGGCTCTGAATGTCTGACAGCAAAAAACCCCGTCCCCCTCCCTGACACAAATATAAATGACATTGTTTCAATTCCCCCGCTCAGAGATCTGAGCCTCGTGACGCTAAAATGGAGTTTCACTCCCTTTCCCGCATTAATCTGGCACCGGGATCTGTAAATGCAACAAACACGAACGCTTAGAGCTATTAATGCAAGATTAGTTCCATTTTAAACAACCTACTGCAAGAAAATGCACCCCAGGCATTTAATCGATCGCCTCAAAGCAACAGAAAGGTCTAAAGACTAATAGATTGCACAATATTACATTTAGGTATGTTTAATCTGCTTTTATCTGGTTTATTTAATAATTAATAAGAACTGTGTTCTTTTTTACACCCCAGGACTTTACAGCTAATTTTCTTAAATGCTATTTTATGAGCATGGGTTAGTTTAGCTCGTAACTGTAATAAACCCACCCACCTTCTGTAACTGCTTATGCGGTACAGGGTTACAAGTGCCTGGCGCCCTTTCCGGGGGGGGGGGGGGTGAGAGGCAGGAATATCCTGGATGGAATTTCATTTCTACTTATTTAAAACACACACACACAAAATAACCACACGGAGGATTAACTTCTTCCAGTACGCGTTTACACACGCGAGCACAATAGGCTTGGGTGCTATTAAGGTAACGTGTTATTAAAAAAAAAAAATCTTGGTGATGAAATTCACCAATATCTCAAAAGACGAGAACGTCAAATGCCCTATACCATAAAATCTGCTGATTAAATTCCCAAAGTGGGGATGAAATTTATCATAGTAATTGGCGATATTTCACGATGCCCAAATAGCGTTGCTTTTGGGAATTCAATCAAAATCCCAATCTTATGAAACACCTGCCCCTCCCACCGTTAAACACAGAGACCATTTGTCGTTACTCTCATTCAGTACATCAATCGCGAAATATGCCTGCCATTTTGTATATAGATTCAACATTTGGAATTGTATTTTAAATCGAAGCTGTTACTCGATTGCCCCCTCATTAATGAATTTCTTAGTAACCAGACACCCACACAGGTTCTAAGCCTGTCGAGAGTCACCGGTAGTAACTGGCCGAAAACGGAACTACATTTGAATGTTTTTTTTAGTCATCATGACTGGTTCTTCAGGCATAAGAAACCTCTTCAACAAAAGATTTGCAAAATCTACCTTGAGCTGGCTCCGAGTCCTCCAAGACCTGGTCTTTCTAGAAGCTTCCAGCTGCCTCTACTCACGTCCATGTGTATCCTACCGGCCCCCATCCACACAACGCTGTGAATATCCTTTAAAGGAAAACATCCTGGTCTTCATCATTTGACCCTTCATCAACACCAAAGAGAGTAGAAAGCTTGTCCTTTTCATCTTCTTCTGGAACAAGAGGAGATCCAGCACCATCTCCCTACATGGTCTATGACCTCAACTGATTTTTTACAGGAATCAACCCCCCGCCCCCCCCATCCTGCTGTTCTGAAATCAAAACATCCCCCATCACGCCTGAAAAAGCACCATCTCAACCAAAATTTGTATTGTAAATGACTGTAACGAGGGGATGTGGGTGGGGGGGAGGTTCCCCTTGACCACTGACCAATGAAGGGATAGGGCAGGGACAGCCACGACAGGTGAACAGGTGAACAGCGCCCCCCCCCCCCCATTTAAGGCTAAGTGTCACATTTATTATGAGTCACACCACAGAAGCTGATCTGTCTGAAGCCTGAGATACGACTTACAGGTTATCGCTGGTGGACCTCAGTATGGGACTCAGAGGTGGATCTTCTGGCAGCAAGACCATCTGGACCATCTATTCAAGACCAGCTTGAACAAACCCTGGGGCCCAGGCCTACAGCAATCGCCCCCCCCCCCGAGCCAAAGACGCCACAATTTCCAGCCCCAGGGCTCACACCCCCAGCCACCTGAGTATTAATCTCCGTATGGGCGGCCAGAAGAAAAACTGGAGAAGAGAGAGTGACGGTGTTGGTCTGTTTTCTGGTTCTGCTGAAGCCCCCCCCCCCCCCCCATGAAGGAGACAGAATGTAGGACATCACAAGGGGCGAGGATGAAGCAGGGCAAGGGCTCGAGCGTCCGGACAGGACGGGGGGGAATTCTCCTCCACTCTCAAGATGCCGGAAGACCATGTGAGACACCCTCCCAAACTGGGCGGAGCTTAAGCGGAAGGCGGGGTGGGGGGGGGGGAAGCGTGACGCGTTTAAGCGGCTGGGCTCCCCCAAGGAAGCCGCTACGGGCGAGAAGAAGCCCGGATCTGTCCCTCATTATAAAGCCAGACCCGGAAAGCAGAGGGAGAACTTGTAATGTTCTGGTGTCAGGGACTCGGCAATTAAAAGGAGCGAGTGTCCCACCGGCCAGCCGGCTATTGATCCACTCTATTGACTGCCGGCGCTGGCCAGGGATGGGGGGGGGGGGTGGTTAGGTTGGGGGGGTAAGTGCCAGCTGGGCTCCTGCGCAGCGACTGGCGGCGGGATTGATGGGTCACTGCCCAGCTGCCGGGCCGCACAGCGCCGATGAAGGATGAAAGAGCCTGCTGTCCGCCGGTCCCCACGACGACGGCGGGCGGGTGGGGGGAGGCTGGCAGAGACAGGCGACGGGATTGGGGGGGGGGTTATGAAATTCAGAAAGCACTGGGGGAAGCTGTAACGCTCGCAGTGCATTCTCTCGCTCGTACGCCCCTTTGGACGAAGCAGTCTGCTGAATAAAGGCTAACGCCGCCCCCCGACCGCGTCCCCGCCGACACTGACAGATTGCGCTCTGACCGACCGAGGATGCGCAAAGACCATTCCGAGAGGAGGGAGAGACCCACGATCTCGGCAGCCAGACAGAGGCCATTTGAGCCCAGCTGGCCAACAGAACTCAACCACACAAAAAGTTCTACGGGTTCCCCCAGGAAAGGGGAAAATACAAAAACAAATTTAAAGTGACGTTCGGAGATAATACTATGGTACGATGCAGGCATCAAGTGTCTAAGCTTGGGTGGATTCATACGCCGCAGTTTCACACAGAGGAAATGCAATTTGGGGTCGAGATCAAAGTCGCGTGTGTGGTATACACCAAATTTACCTGTATTTACATTTTTTTTTTTTTAAGACACTTTTATCCAAAGCAATGTTCACTTTTGAACAAGTAAGGTCAGACAGTCCCTGGAATAATTGAAGTTAAAGATGAAGGGTCTAACCTTAAAATCATCCAAGCGTCCCTGAACCAGCGACCTTCTGATCACGAACACAACTCCTAACCTGCTGAGCCACACGATGCCCCAATTCTTAGCTCCTTAAGGTAAAAAGGGGGGGGTCTGAATTCAAAGCAGCCCTGCAGAGAGCTGCACTCTCACGTGGTTGAGAACGGGGCGGGATCGTGGACCCCTGTTAAGGCACAGAAAGTACTGCGGGGCTTTTTTCCCCCCCAAGTCGTTTTATCAGCCGTGCATGGCCCTTGGGAAGCTGCCGGCAAGGCCGCCCATCCAGCACGCCGGCCGAATCCCAGACATGTGGCTTGAAGTTCTGGACCTGGTAAGAAGCCATTTATCGCTAAGCCGCGGGAGCCATGGAAGTCGAGGCCGGCATATGGAGACAAAATGCCGCAGCGGGGACACAGAGCGACAGCTTTTCCCGACCGCTGCAGGATGCCTATACAAAATTTAATGCAGGGAAAAGTGCGATCCATCGAATAGGTGGAAACCTGAACCGGCAACTAGGGTGTTTGTGGATTCTGAGCAGAAATAATGATCACTTTCATCAAGATGAGAAAGCGAAGGTCGAATACCTGCACCGTACCTGCATATTACGGGACGAGTGACATTCAGCAGGGTCAACAAGTGGGGGTCCATGCAGGGTCACAGCAAAGAGCTTGACATTGGGGACAGGGGGTGGCACTTTAATAAAGTGTGAAGGTGTATTTGTTGGGGGGGATGGAGTCAAATTAAGTATTGGAAGGTACACGCCACCCCAAACCCCCCCCCACGCCGGTTGGAACCCCAAACCAAGACAGCCCATCACTCAGGAACACACAGCTGTCAGAGACCAACACCTGATGGATCGGGGAGGGAATGCAGAGATGACAAAGATGGGGCCACACAAATTCTTCATGGTCCTCAGCCCAATATTTAGGATCCAGTGATATATTCCCTCCTGCAGTGTCTCCCAGTGCAGCTGGGAGGTAACAAAAACGTGGACCGGCTGTGGGTCCCCCCCAAGGACCGGATTGGGATACACTATCCTACAGCTCTCTTGTACTGTAATTGTAGTGCATCATCCTACATATCTGTGATCTAACAGGGCTTACAAGCCCCTGGGGACACATGAGGTCTCCTGTAAGACAGCGTATCTTATACGCGATCATCACGCCTCATAAGTCACATCGATCGGTGGTCTGCATGCAGCCCGTGCTGCGTCTGTATGTTTTTATGATGTTCCCTCACCTCAGGTGCTCCCACCTTCTCTGTGTGACTGAGGGATTTTCGTACCAACTGCCACAGGGCCCCGAACACAGAGTGCGGAACAGGAGACTCCCAGGGAATCTGATTTGGGTCGTGTGTGTCTGTTACAGTGTTTCCCAATCCAGTGCTCCAGTGCTGCAGACAGTGCATCAATCCAGTGCATGTTTTTGATCCCTCTTTCCGGAATGGAAGCTGGGGAGGAGCAAAAATGACCGGGGTTGGAAAACACTGATCTACTGAAATGTCCACAGGGGACCCCAAGGGTCCGTCCTCCGGTGACATTCTCCTCAGAGAGCGTGTGAGCATGGCATTGATGGGGGCTACGCCTGGGCCATTGTGGGAAACTGTTTACTCAGTATGTGATTCTATTAAAGAGGAATGTTCTAGATTTGATTAAGATGAGCTCAATGTCTTCCAACAAGTAAACAACCTGATCTAGTTGAGCGGAATCACGAAACGTTAAACCCCTCTTGATTCTGCCATGTACACAAGCTATGGGGGATTTCGCAATAGTCCAAAGCAGAACGTACGCATCACGGCTACAAATCCACGGAGCTGCACGATTCCCCTCCTATTTGTTCCCAGACAACCGTGCCGACTTGAACAGCGGTACGGAATTTTTCCCCGCTCAATCTGCTCAACGAGCGTGAAAAGCCATTTCCCACAGCACACGTTCCTCGCGTTTAACCCCGCCTCGCCCCTCCACCACATAAACGATATTTACGTTCCGCCATGGGGTGACAGCACATGAGGCTCGAGCCCCACCCACCTGAAATCTGCAGTTACGGGATAAAAAAAAAAAAAGAGGAGGAACACGGTGAAAATTGCTAATTAAATAAGCCAGATGAATTGCTCAGTTCTGCAGAACAGTTTTCGTAGCGTATTAGAGAAGAAGAGACCTTAGATGAGCATGAATGACGGCTCAAACCAAAGTGATCTGTTCCCCATATTAAAAAACAAGCCATCACTAAAACAAGCTAAAATACGCACAAAAATGTAAAAGATGTTGTGTACAAACCAGTTGCCTTTAACTCGTATACCCTTTAACTCGTATACCCTTTAACTCGTATACCCTTTTGGTTTCCCCCAGCTTCGGTGTGTGTGGAAAGGACATTAACACACCAGAGGAGCTGTGTGTTTTTTCCTTGTTGTTTTATCCCCCCAGAATCAGTACAGTACCTTCTGCATCTTCTGAACCAGAGAAGGACTCCCCCCCACCCCCCCAAGTATGTCCTTCCAGCATTTGGAAGAGGCATTGTCGACCTTATTGAATTTAACCTAATTGGATCACTTCGGATATTTACGTTGGAAGAAACAGGACTTCTCCCTCGATTCCAGAACATTCCGGAACACTTGCCCTTTTCCCGTGCCCACACTAATGGCCGCCCTCTCTGCCTGTTAGCTGGTGCTCCTTGACCTCATGACCTCTCACATCCCTCTAACGGTACTTAAGAGGATCCACCGCGAGGCCTTCTGACCGATACCTCCGTGACCAGACGACAGCGACCAATCCTCAAGCCAAAGTAATGACCACCAGCCATGACAAAGGGATCCCATTCTGCCGTGAAAGCCTGGTTTTCCACTACCATTCCGACACATTCCAGAATCCGAATGCAGAGCCACCGTTTACCGAAATGCCAACAGCAGAGATCTTTTGGGAGCTCTTGTGGAAACAAGGACACCCGTTTGACCAGTGGTCTGCAGGCATGTGGTCTGTGATGTCACAGGAGATGCTTAGCATACGATAACTTGCACTGTATCTAGTGTACTTCGTGTGTTTGAATAAAAATGGGAGGGCACTTCTGACCAGAGTTGAGGGATCTAGATGAGGGTCCATGGAGATGAAATAATGAGATTCAACCTGCCGTGTGACACCTTTGAGCAGGGAAACTAACCCGATTTGCTAAAAAAAAGCATCCAAACTATTGCCAAGCCACTCCTACCGAGGAAACAAACGCCACCAACAATGGCCGGCTTCTGTCCCAACGTCTTGGCTTTTAGGCTTTTTTCACAGCGTCTAGCAGGAAGGGAGAAATAACAGGCACTTTTAGGGACTTGATGAAAGCAGCGTCCTCTCTCACAGTACGGCCGCACGCTGCGGATTTTCCCTTCACAAAGACGCCGCAAGCCAAGCCCACACCTCATTCTCGCGTGCAGACCGAGAAGAAAGATTAATGGAATTCAGCAGGTTTCACAACGGCTGAGACAGCCCAGGCTAGCTGCCTGGAGAGACTGGATAATTCCCCACAAGGCTATCAGAAATTCTGAATTAAAAAAAAATATATATATTTTTAACTGGTGAGGGGAGCGGTAAGTGGGTGTTTTACTCCATATACTGAGTGATGGAAATTAACAGTCACAGACTGACAGATTCTCCTAAACCAGGGAGGAAAAAATACTGTAAGCTACTGATTTTTTTCTAAAAAAGGAATCCTGACCTCAGCGTCCTGGTATATATTTGGATCAGACTGTTTTTTTTCTTTTTACATTGTGTGGGGAATTCATGCATTATACCGCTGAGGTCAGCTGAACGTCAGCTATAGCTTATGTTCATTTTAAATGGGACTGCATGTAGACAGACACACACACACACACACACACACACGTGCACAGGCTCACTGAAAGGACACGCGGTCAAAACACGATATAATTCATCCCGCAGTAACTACATGACCTAAATTCCATCACTCCCTTTCCCCCCTGACATGCCCCACCCCCCCCCACACACACACACCCCCACCTCCCCATTGACGGCAGATGTCTCCTTCACCCAGCTTCTACCTCGTAATGACCCTCATCATCAGCAGGCTATAAATGCAGCCTTAATTCAAGACGGCTGGTTACAGCAAAGCATCGTTTTGAACTAAACCATAGCAGACGGCCAGTCCAGTAGTTTCCACCCAATTCGCAGCCCCAACTCCAAGATTTAGACCAGTACACAGCACCAAACTGGACCCATATGCTTAACAAAACACCACTGAATGTCAGAGTTCCTTCTCCGTTGTATCTCTCTCTCTCTCTCTCTCACACACACACACGAACACCTTCAGGATACAATACCATTTTTCGGTTAGACACTCTCTTACACCTAACAATGACAAAAAAATCAATTATTACAAATGTCAGATCTGTGCAAAATATGCAGTCTACACTATTTATAACTGGGTAATGGGTTAAGAAGATGACAGGCATGCCAGGTGATTAGAAGACCCCCAATCACAGTCAACATTATAGGAGGGGAGATCAATAATCAGTCAAAGCCTTGCACTTTCAAATCTAACAGTGTCTGCAGCCCGTTGCCCCACTAAATCCGCTCCTCATCACTCTCAGTGCCAAGGCCGAGGGCCAATTCATTGTGCCACCCCCCACCAGCACCCTATCCCAACGCCCCCACCCACTCAGCACCCGAACCACCACCCCCTCTTCTGTCTTGAGGGAGCGAGCATCGCCACCAAGAAAAGCAACAACAAAACTGGAAAGAGCGCCCTGACAGCCGGATCCCCGCAGCTAACCAAAGATTAATTAAGCTTAAATGAAAACGCTAAGAGATAAAAAAAGAAGAGAAAAGCAACGGGGGAAGAGCGCAGGCATCAGTACGTCGGTGCTAATGAGGACGGGCGTGCATTACAGAACCAAGAAGCAGACTGCGTTACATTTTCTGCTGGGACGAAGTTAATAATTCCTGCAAAATATCATTGACTTAATGCCTTGTTCCAGCTAAGTCTCTCACACCTGCGGTGAAGAGATATTTATTACGCTGAGCCTGTGTTTCATTTCACTGTCAAATCTCACTGTAACAGATCCGCACTGTGATTTACTGTCTTAATGTTTCGCCCCCTAATCGCTATTGATACGGCGATGATTAGCAGCTGGTATTAAAAAGAGAAATCGGCGCGTGAGAAAGAGGGGTTAATGTAACGTGTATAAAACCTTATGAACAACCATCTAAGAAAAAGAGCTGAATGTTAAGGTTTTTGTTCGCCATCGTTACCGTGAGACAGCCTTTCAATATTTTGCGGCGCTATCTAGCAATTGGCGCAAGCAGTTAATGCCACAATTTACAATCACCTCCCCCCCATACATATACACACACACACACACACACACACACACCCCACAGCCAGATAGGCAGACAAAGAGACTTTCTGACAAAGTCCAGCGGTGGCTGCTGTGGCAAGGGCGGGGGAACCGCACAGCCTCGCCCCCTTACAATAACGGTACCAGCTCTACATACTACACTGTTTGTACACTGAGAAAATTGTATCCTATGCCACAATGCAATACACACGGTTGGAGGAATTAAACGTTTTTAATCGCCATGCGTAAACACTATTTATATTAACATGCATACCAGCATGCAACATTTTGTACAAATGTACACTATGATATTCACATGCATATAAAATCACATTTTAAACAAATAATACTGCTAGTTATCTTTAAAAAAAAAAAAAAAAAAAAAAAGCCTAATACCTTATCGCCCGTAATAACATGAAGAGTGTATGGATTTTATACTGTATATCAATCACAGATTTTACACCGTGGAAGGGAACTACGGTTATTAAAAACAGCCGCATCCGATAAAAATCGGGGAAAGTGGTCATTTGGAGTTACGGTCCCAACAAATAACCACGTTAAAACCTGTACGCTCATGTTTATTGCGGATGAGCAGTAAACTGAATCACCCTGACGAATTAATACCCATAATAACCGTGAAGCACATTAAGTCAAGCTGTGCAAGTGGCCGCCACCCAAGTATAAATGGGTTCGTGTACAACTGTCTTTATTCTGAATCTGGAACCGCGTTATGTGAGAGGTCACCGTCACTAAAACTAAACTTGCCATTGCAGTTCAGCGTTTCCTGAACGCTACTATAACACGCAGCCAGAAAAGGATCCGAAGCACATTTACCTTTGAAAATATATATATTTATATATATATTTATAAACAGTATTTCTCATTATACAGACAAGCAGGGGAGAGTTTCGGTTTGCCTTATAAAAACTCTGCATCGGACACGAGTGTCAAACGCAATGTATCAAACTATATAAGACGTTACGTTGTCTGTCTATAGTCGCTATAGCCTCAAGATGTCCACCCAGGACTTTTTAAGAAGATTGCATGTTTGGTAGCAAACACATGCGGATGAAAAGATGATGGAAAGGCAGCGTTACCGTCGGCGAGCCCGCGCAGTACTTTTCGCCGAGGTCTCCGGGCTTTAATGGCTCGGCCGCCGCCTCTCCTGCGCCCCGAAGTTGTCCATTTCGGATTCACTTCGGATGTGTATGAAAACGGCGAGGCAGGACCGCAGCTGCAGAAGCGAGCGAGTCCGGGGTTAACGCCATGAAAACTCCGCGGACTCGGACCCCGGCGTCTGTAAATAATAATGATGATAATAAAAATCAAATAATATACTATAATATTCAGCGTCCGTTACCATTAAACTAACACCCAGCTGACAGTCGTGACTGGTTTTCGGCTTCTTGTCCAGGACTCCTAAGAAAAAATCCGACGCGGGGTTTCTCTTCTTCAGGAGCCAGTTCACCCCTTTTGTTTGCATCTATCCATTTGTTACACAGCTCGGTCGTATTGCGGCATGATCGGACAGATCCCTCGCTTCGGATACTCATCGTGAGTCTCTGCTGTGCGTCTTTGCAAACTCCTCCATGCCAGAAGACGGAGTGGGAAAATCGGCTAAAGTTGCTCAATCCTCGTTCGTGTTTATTCGTCGCTGCTCCGATTTTGTTGAGTTCCCCCCCTTAAAGGGATCAGTCAGTGTCTCGGAAACACACGTGTTGTGCACCGAAGAGAGACGCTATTTTAAAGTGCGATTCCCGGCTCGACGGTACGGTAACCGGCTGAGGGGATTAATGTCAGCGGGAAGAAAGGCGAGAAAAGACGGTCCAGCCCGGTCACATCCATCCATCCATCAATCCCAAATGCTTAATTTCAGCATTGTCCACATCCAGCAGGAGTTAATGAACTCAGCCCGCTGACAGGATGCCTTGCGAGAGGGGTTTGTGCTTTTACAATCAGAGCTGTACATACACAGCCTATTTCTAAAAGCAAGGGAAAAATTAGCTTAGAGCCGCTGTGTTTGTGGAATTTGCAGTGAAAACAAGCAAGCCTAGAAATATTTTTAGCAATATTTTTCTTTCGACGTCTATAAATCTGACACACTGTAAAAAAAAGTACAAAAGGAATTCACACGACTTATTAACAAAGAAAGTGCCGAATCAGCGTAATTTGCGCAGTCAGACCCTATTATTCTTCGAAAATTGAAGGTCAGGGGAGACGATGTGAATCACAAAGACCTGGTGCTTTGTACGCCATTGGAAGCCGGTTCGTTCATTTTAGATCGTTTTCCAGTACATGTATAAAAATAATCAGAATAATAGCAAGAATATATTTAAAAATTCAAACTGATGATTTTATAAATTAATTGTCAATTCCAAATTCATTGTTTCCTGGCCAGCCACTAAGCTGCAGATCTATGGGATTTGTGTTCATTCTCAGTCCATATAAATATTGTTTTATTTCAAGATGGCAGGTTAGGTTTGACAAGGGGAATTTTTTCCAGCATGAACCTAACGCAGAGTACTCCAGTAAATTACCCAGCCGTCTCCAAGTGTAAAATTCACATTGGATAAAAGCCTGACACTATTTAACAGATGCAACCAAGTGTCCTGAGGGCTTTACGTAAAGTCAATCCAGTGGACTGCAGTTTAATATTAGTATTGATCTAAGAACACAGGGGCCCATATATTACCGTACAATTAACTAAGGATCAGCGTCATTTAGAGAAGCCAACGTCCAACTGCTCCAGGACATCATCAGTAAATAAATATTACCAGATTAAAAAGGTAATATACAGGTGTTCACTATCACAAATTGAAATATCAGCCCTGTCAACCGCTGACATGGTGCACAGTTAGTGAAGGAGAGCAGCAGAGTGGTGAAAGATTTAGGGATGGGGGGGGGGGGGGGCGGACATGGAAAATAAGACAAATAAACGTCAATCAGGCAAATGCATAACTTGTCTGCCAAGCAGTTTCTGAATTTCCCATGAATAATTTCTGTACTGCTCATCTAATTGTAAGAAACCAATCATCAGCCAGGCATCACCCGCACAACTGGTAAAGCATAAATTACTTCTTACTTTGATGGGATGACACCATTACAATTATAAATGGCAACAGCAATCAGCATTAAATGCAATCCAATTTGGGCTGGATTTCCCCACAGAGCGCCACGAAAGCGAATCAGCTTAAGTATCCAGGCCTGGTCGTCTCCAGCTTGCCTCAAAAGTCAGAAAAACGAGGGAAGAAAATGTAGAGCAATCCAACCGGGGTGGAACAGGCATGGTTTTTATTTAAACATGTACAGGATCAGAGGAATTACATTGAAATTACTTGTTAAAAAAAAAATCAAGCCTGCTGCCCAATATTTTCTACAAATCAAGTTTCCACATGTAGAAAAAAAAAAAAAAACGAAACCAACAACATATGCAATTAGTCCTGCGATACAGAATTCAGAAGAATGTGGATCAGAGAAGGTTCTCATGGCCCTTTGTAGAGAGCTATCCAAATACCGTCCTAAACTTAATTATTCTTAAATCAAAAGCAGAGGAACTTGGGGGTGTGGGGGGTGGGGGATGGCAGCCACGAGCCAAAAACAGCCCGGCCCCCCCCCCATGTTCACATGGGGTAGTTGAGCAACACGTCCTGTTTGGCCAGCTCCAGCAACATGGGGTCGTCGAAGAACTTGCTGATGCTGACATCCTCGCTCAGACCCTGAGGAAGAGGACGAGTCTAGTCAGGGTACGCGGCCAGATGAAGGCCACCGGATACGGAGCGTCTCCACGGAGACCGGGGCGTGTGGAGAGGCCCCGCCCCACTCACCTTCCGCCGCCGCGTCTTGATCATGAACTCCCTGGCCAGGTGAGGCGCCGGCTGCGGCTCCAGGGGTCGGATCACGATGCTCTTGTCCAGCGGATCTCCGGGGACAATCTTGTCAGATGGAAAACGGGTGTGAAGACAGAGAGAGAATGAGGGAGGATGGGTGAAGGATGACACACAGACACAGACAGACAGACAGACACACACACACACACACACACGAGTGCCCTTTTCAGGCACAGGAAAAGTTCTCATGAGAAACTCGGGTTCTGCTCTGGGGGGGGATCCAGCCCAGTGGCTGAGCATTCGACCTGCATCCTCAGCCGTTTCCTACTTGTCTTGTGCAGCTTGAAACTAATTGTGAAGGGAGATGACGAATCCCTCAATTAAGCAACTGGACAGAACGTCAATACGTGGGGAGGAATGGGTATGTGCAGGGGGAGGGGGTTTAAGTAATTAATATTGGGGGGGGGGGGGGTAACTCTATGGCCCAGTCATTTAATTGGCAAGTCCTTCGACAATCCAACTGTATCAATATGAGAGAAGCCTGAATTCAGCACTTCAGTAGATAGGGCTACTCAGATCCAGGTCTAGAAGAAACAATGACAGTTTGTTACGTCTGATAGGCGCTTGACACTGAAAGTATTCTCATCTCATTACTGAGGCCACTTAAAACTGGAGAGCTAAGACGCGGGGGGGGGGGGAATCCAAATTCCCAGCAAGGCGCAAGGGTACAGACTTCAGAACTGAAGCATTTTAAGGCTTACCAAGATCACCTCTCTAGATACAAATAAATACAGGAGTCAGAATGCTATCAAATCACCTCACAATGTCTGCTTTTATGAAACTCACATGATTAAGGGAATGTGCCAGAGTTTGCGTTTCTCAGTGGAAAAGGGCATGCGAACAGGTGATTGGATGAGAGGGAAATCAGAGATCAGCCAATGAGCAGTTTCGCAGAGTCCAGCAAGGCTGCGTCGAGCTCAGACCCCTAGGGGGACATTTATTATGTCTATTTTGCAAATGTCACGCCTCTTAACATGTCCTCAAATTCCACTAAGGGCCGCCATGATCACATAAAAAGACACTGTGACCACGCTGTAGAACACTAATATGAATAATCAACAATAACTCCAGCCTTACCAATTATTTTAGTCAAATTTTTAGATCTGTCTGAGCAATCCTTCCAACACCAGTATCAGGCAAATATTCAACGCTACCCTTATATTTAAGAATTACAACAGAATGTGGATCTGGAATCTGTCATTTTCCATTTATGCCACACACACACACACACACACACACACACACTTCAGTCTGTCAAGCATAATTATCTCCAGGGACATTTATCACATGCTGCTTGCAGGTCGATTTATCTATCAATGAACTATTACATGTAATACGGTAATGTATAAGGGGTGGGGATCACCATGGCAACAGGCCCTACCTGCCAGTGGTGGAAGACGGAGAGGGCGAAGGCCTGGCCCTGGGTGTGGGTGCGCAGGTCCGTCTCGAAGCCAAAGGAGTCGATGGCCGGGATGAAGGCCTTGATGGTGTAGAGGGGGGAGCCGGGAATGGGAGCGTCCTGCGTCACATGACCCCTACGGGGAAATGTCACGGTCACTTCAGAGTCTGACGTGTACAGTGATAATTCTGGTCATTGAAATGTGCCATTTAGTCAGTGTATAAATGTGCACTCCAAACAGAAAATTAGGGGCCTTCTAAGAACCCTTATAAGGGGGGGGGGGGACAGGGGTGTTGCTAGAGATTTTAGGCCCCATGAAAGCTTATCATTCTGGGCCCCCAGCCCAAGCCAATTCAATCATGTTCCTAATTTTTTAGGGCCCGTAGGTCCTTGAAATCACCCCCCCCCCCCCTTTATGGTGCCCCTAATAGGAAGGCGAACAGAATGTTGGGTTATATCTCTAGATGTGTGGAGTTTAAGTCAAGGGAGGTGATGTTACACTTATATAATCCCTTGGTAAGACCCCACCTAGAATACTGTGTGCAGGTTTGGTCACCATACCTCAAGAAGGACATTGCTGCCTTAGAAAAGGTGCAACGAAGAGCTACGAGAATGATTCCTGGTCTTAGAGGAATGTCTTATGAGGAGAGGTTAGCGGAACTGAATCTGTTTAGCCTTGAGCAAAGGAGACTAAGGGGGGATATGATTCAGGTCTATACGATTCTAACAGGTCTGTATGCTGTTCAGCCAAATGACTATTTCAATATTAGTCTAAATACCAGAACTCGTGGCCATAAGTGGAAATTAGCGGGAGAACATTTTAAAACAAATTTGAGGAAGCACATCTTTACACAGCGTGTAGTTAGAGTATGGAATAGTCTTCCTGCTAGTGTAGTGGAAGCTAAAACCCTGGGTTCCTTTAAATCAGAGCTAGATTAGATTTTAACAACTCTGAGCTATTAGTTAAGTTCTCCCCAAACGAGCTTGATGGGCCGAATGGCCTCCTCTCGTTTGTAAATTTCTTATGTTCTTATGTTCTTATGAAGGGAGTTCCCAGTCGTAGCATAAATTATATATTTACAAAAAAAAAATTCCTTGCTTTCAGATATCACGAAAACATCAGAATTTTAGCAAATGCTACATTTTGGCCTCTCTTCATAGGGGGCGCTCTTGAGCAGTTGGCCAGGACACAGACTCACCTCCTGCGGGCCAGCACTGTATATACCGCAGATACACAGTCAGCAGGAGCCTGCACCTCTACAAAGTAATAGGGTTCCATCAACCTGGGAGTGGCCTGGACAGGAAACAGCCAATGGCAGAAGAGATTAGGTGACATCATGGGACATCTAATGTCAACTGGGTGGATAAGCGGCCAGCAGAACAAATCCATGGCATCTATTAAGGTAAGCTGAGAGATCTATAAAATGTGCAAAGAGAGATGGAGGCTCACCATGAGGAACGCGGAGTAAACCACTCTGCGGGCCGTGGGGATGACCTGGCCACCCCCGCGGTGTAGGGGTTCTTGAGCGATGACTGCGTCCAGGATCTTGAACTTCACATTGCGGATGGCTGTGGGTGGGAGTTTGGGGGGGGGGGGGAGCTTAAAAATCGGTCGAGTTAAAGGGGTGGGATCATGAGTACTGGGAGGGCAGGGCGTAGGACAAGTCACTTACGCTCGTCACACAGCGGCCCCTCCCTGGTGCCCCACTGGAATCCCTGCACGATACTGTCCTTCACGGAGCCCAGAAGGGCCTTGTCCACCTGCCATCAAAACACACAAACACGGCACTTAGTACCAGTGCAGACTAACACCATCTCCAACATGAATGTACACCATCTCTAACATGAATGTACACCATCTCTAACATGAATATGTGATGGAACTGATTCAACTCTAATTTGACCGAACGTGACTAAGTTCCAGATCACAAAATGATTTTGCTACCTTCTAACTCCAATCCATCTCCTACTGACATTCAGTCCATGTTTTTTTTTTTTGGTTAGTCCATTTTGTCATTTACAGCCATCCGCACCTCCGTATACAGAGGAATATAATCCACTTTCTAGGCTGACCATGCCTTACTCTACAAAAACATATCAACCAATTTTTTTTACAGCAGTTTCAGCAACCAGAAAGTACAACACACCAAACTCAGGGCATGAAAATGGCATATGGATTATATCTTCAACTGGGTCGCATTCGGTACTATTAAAGATGGTGCCATATATCCTGGGTGTCATTTGGACTCATGCAAACATTAAGAACCCATGATGATGAAAGTTGGGCACAATAAAAGTCTAAAAATGGGGGATTCTGTAGAATAAGATCCGGACCTCTGAGGGCAGCGTGTCGTCCACCAGAATATTGGGCCCAGTGGTGTCTGGACCAAAGGCCCAAATCGATCGGGCAGCCAGCAGATCCCAGTCGTACTTTGTCTGGAAGAACTCTCCAAGCTTCTTCCTGGGGAAGGGCCGACAGTTCACAATGAGGCCATTTGTAATGTCACTTTACAAAGCCTCCATCAGATTACCATTGACAGGTGCAACCTGTTGAATGCAGACAGTAGTGATGGCCGACCAAAGCTTCATGAACCATTTGCTGTATTTTTTTAAACCACTAGATGGTGCTCTCTGTTCCAGAAAGTGCTCAAAGCAAACCCCAATTAAACCAATAGCACCATCTAGTGGGGTCAGAAAATACAGCAAATGGTTCACGAGCCTTCCTTTGGCCATCACTAGTAGATAGCACCACACCCACCTGTTCCACGTGATCTGCACCACCTCGTTCTCTATGTCCTCCGCCAGACCCTTCTCCAGAGGTTCTGCGATCATGGTGATCTTGTTCCTGTCCACGACAAGAGACGGGTCAGGCCAAGTCAGAGTACAGAGATGAGGAGACCCGAAGACTGTAGAAATCAATAACATTGACGTAGGTCGATATTTCAACCATTTTGCTTTGTGGGGGCTTTTGTAATATTTCCTGGGAAGACACCAGCAGACGGAGACGGAAAGGTTCGGCCCCTCACTTTTTGTTGGGTGTCTCAGCGAAACACTTCAGGGACGAGGTTTCCACGACCGTCTCACAAAACGTCACCACGGGATCGGCCACCTGCAGAGGGGAGACCAGGCAGAATGTACCTAGCTGTGTACTTCAGACAAAAATAGATGGAATCGACATTGTTTTAGCGAAACAACATTGTATGAGCACACCGCCCATGCAGGGTCCCCAAGACTAAATTTTTCATTTGATCTGATCCCACCTAACATGCTCGATTTTCTGACGTAAATGTGACATCACGGGATTAGTTAGCAGGACTAATTAAGTAATTACCGACATGTTTTGCACCCCACCATGTATATCTGAACATGGATTAAATTAATGTGCATTTACAAATGGTGTAACTATGTTATGTTTGCTGTGTGCTTCATTAGTGTACAACCATGAGTATTGTGTCAATTGTTGGCTTCCCCGTCTGTGTTGCTGCTAATATTTAACCAAAAGTGGCTGTTAATAAAGAGAACTTCCATTTTAAAACAGCCGTCTATTAAAATGAGTCACACACTCGCCACAAAATGTTTATTTGTGCTCTGTCTGTAGGTCAAGCGCATCAAAAACATTCTGCGCCCACTAGGGTTGTGGAGTGACATAGGATGAACAATTTCGGGATGTTGTTGCTCTCTGACAGGGAAATGGACGTGGGGGGCTACGGAGGACCGAGGAGGGAAAGTGCTCACCTTGATGTCGATCTCGGAGTACATCTTACGCAGGTCGTGCATGACGCAGTCCAGGTAGAGCTCACCTGTGCCCAAGATGACGTGCTCACCAGACTCCTCCACCTAAGAGCATCAAAGTGAGGAGAGAGCACGGCCAATCAAGAGTGGCTCCGCGATGATGCGTTCTGCAGGCGTGGATCAGCTGTGGCGTGCTAGGAACTTGGAGGCTGACATGGCGAGGAGCCCATACCTTGGTGGTGAGGGAGGGGTAGCTCTTGTTGACCTTCCTCAGGCCGTCCAGCATCTTGGGAAGCTCAGAGGGGTTTACTGGCTCCACGGCGATCTTGATGACAGACGCCGTGTTGAACTTCAGAGGCCGGAAAATCTGAGCCTGGGGGAGGGGCGACAGGGTGGGGAGGTGATGTCAAAATGGGGGGGGGGGGGGGGGGGGGGCTGGAGATCGGCTGGGAATCCCAGCGGGGGCCGGCGCTCGCCAACCTCCTCGTTGCCACGCGGCTCTGTGATGGTGGCCGTCTTGACGATGGGCTGGTCGCATCCCTCGATCAGAACCCAGTTTCCTGCCGGCACCCGATTCACTTCTATCTGGTACCTGGGTTCAAGAAGTAGGTAAGAAAAAGAGCCCCATTGTACAACTGGGGTCATACGATAAGAGAAGCTTATTGGACGGCGTGCCGGCTGCTGGGGTTACCTGGCGACGGAGATCCAGAGGCGGCCCACGGTGCAGACCTGGGAGTCCTCCTCGTCCTCGAGGGTGTAGTTCTCACCAAGGACCTTGACGGGCTGGCCGGCCTGGATGGTGCCACTCAAGACCCGGCCAAAGGCGTGGAACTGAACGCCGTCCTTGGTGCTGTACATCTTGGTTGTGTGGCACATCAGGGGACCCTGGGGATGGCGGGGGGTGGGGGGGTAGTTCACATTAACAACCTGTACCATCTTCATCGCCGCATTGATGTAATATGAATTACTCTGACCCCCCCCCCCCCCCCGGCCCCCTCGTCCACCCACATCAGGGTCGCACTCCAGCATGGCCTCCCCCAGGTCCGAGTCCAGGCCTCCCGTGTAGCTGTGCTCAATTTTGCTCCGGGCCCCCGTCTGAGGAGAAGGGATGTGCTGTACACACATATCCACAAAGCCTGTTTGAAAGGGGGGGGTCATCAGTTTGTGAAAACATAGATATTAGCATTTTAAACACCACTGAGGGGCTACTGTACCAAGACATTACTACTTCATAAGCAAAGGGGTTTCCTAAAGCCATTTCAGGAAATAGATGAATACAAGTTTGCCTCATCATTCTTATAAAACATATTCTAATCACTTATTGATGCATCAGTTTACCATTTTAGGCATTTTTGATAAACAGACATTCAGCTTCCTTGTCATGTGTAGAGGGTACATAGTCCGAAGCCGGGTCAGAATGGAGCAGGGCCCCCGTGTGGCCGGAGGGCGGAACTGCGGCAAACATACCCGTGAACTCGCCGAAAAAGCGGTTGGAGACGAGCCGCAGCAACGGCCGGATGTTCAGCTTGAGCTCATCCTTCGTCAGGTGGATGCCCAGCTCGTCCAGCACCCGCGGCAGCGAGGTGTCCACGTCCCCCACCACCTGGGGGGGGCAGTAAAGACGGCACATTCCACGGGGCTCCTCACGCAGAAACGTCAGTCACCCCGACTGCCCTCTCGATGGACGCCCTTCAGGGCTCACCTGGGACAGGATTTTGTAGAGGGGCTCTAGGACGAACTCTACGAAGCTTCGCTGCGAGTTGCTGCTGGGAGCCTTTTTTGTGAACTTGCGCCTGGCGGGGGGGGGGGGGGGTGTCATATAATCGACTGAAATGTTACACTCGCACGCATGCGAAGTGGACCAGTCAGACTCATTAGGTCCGTCACCCGATTAACAAAACGAAGAGATTGTGAAATTGAGCGGATTCTTACGTTTTAGGGTTGAAGTAAATGTCACCCCACAGACGTTTGGCGAACTCGTTGTAGTTAATGTCCCCTGGAAGGAAAGTAATAGAGAGCCTATGAGTGAAATGGCAGTTACAGCACGACGGTGGTGGTGGGGGGGGGGATCGGGTGGGCAGCGAGCAGCCAGCAGGAGAAGCCGTCCCCACCGTGGGTGTCGGAGTAGATCTTGGCGAAAGAGCCCAGGGTGAAGCAGATGCTGTACTGTGAGCTGGCGAAGCAGACGTTTCCCAGGAGTGGGGACACCACCACGCTCTCGTCCGTCGAGTATGTACTGTGGGGGGGGGGAAAATCGTCAGCTTGGCCCAGAAGCCCGAACAGGCTGGTGACGGGGGAGGGGGGGGGCGCCCACCTGAGCATGCCGTTGACCTCGTCCACGATGTGGCGCAGCTTGTAGTAGGCGTCAGTGGGCGGCAGCTTCAGCTCCAGGATCAGCCGATCCACCTTGTTGATGCAGACGGTGATGGCCAGCCGCTCCTGCACGGCGTGCTTGATCAGCCGCTCCGTGTTCAGCATCACCTGTAGGGGGCGCGTGCTGCGTGTGAATGACCGGATGGTCTCTGGAATGCGGCTCAGAGACAGGAACTCATAAACTCTAGCGGAGCCTGTACACTGACACCAACCCCCCCCCACCTCATCTGTATATACACATGTCTGTCTCATGATGGGATGGAGTACATGAAAACCAACATTCTTAACAACTGCACACCCTGCTCACTATTCACTTTTCACACTCAAAACTGAAGTGACACACTCGTGACCCAAGCGGCCCTCTTCACAAAGCAGAAGCTTTGTGCCACTCACGCCTTCTGCCGCGTCGATGAAGAGAACGACGCCGTCGGAGATCCGGATCCCGGAGGTGACCTCGTCCGAGAAGTTGACGTGTCCTGCACAGATGAGCAAGACGTCAGCCGCAAGCCCTCAGAAACAGGAGAACTTTGTACGACGTAGGGACTCGCTGCCAGAATCCCCTCCGCCGCACCAGCCTGTGCATTCTGTACCTGGGGTGTCCATGATGTTGAAGAGGTAGGATTTACCCCTGGAGTCCGGCAATACCATGGTAACAGGTGTGCTTTTGATTCCCACCCCTCGCTGAAGAAAAAACAACATTAATTCACACAGCAAACACAACCTGTACACTATCAAGTCAGACATTCTGATTTGTACAAGGCTCACCTCCTGCTCAGTGAAGAGAATGTCCGTATAACGCAGCTAAAACAAGGGTAAAGCAGAAAAACGAAAGGTTCACTAGAAACTCAGAGCTGAAATGTTCATTTCAATCAAGCCGATCAGCAAAGTCAATGAAAACGGGACAAAATGATGCAGCTTGAGGAAGCGAGGCCCGTTTTCAGAACGCTTGTTTGACGCACGGCCAGGACACTCACATCCAAGTCGTCTCGCTTACGGATCTCCGGGTGGGTCTGTTCGATCAGGCAATCCACGAAACAAGTCTACGGGGAACAAGACACGTCAATGCATTTCGGGAGTCGCACGGCAAACTTTGGGAAAGCCAGGCGGGCAAAGCCCAAAAGCCGGCAGCGTCGACAGACTCGTCACCTTGCCGTGGTGCAAGTGGCCGCACAGCGTGACGTTGCGGATCAGTTCGGGACTGTCCATCAGGTCTGCCAGGAATCTGCCAAATGGAAAAGCAGGTTACACAGAAGTACAAAAGGGTACAAGTGCCAACTAGGTAGGGGAGCTTGGCTGAACTAGTGGTTAATGCACATATTACATGATTAAAAGAAGAGGAACTATGTCTTTGGTGCTTACTCCATTTCATAGACTGTAACCGGCAGCTCCTGCTCCATCAGGGTGAACTGTTTGGTTTTGACAGGTTTGATGATGGGCTCTGAAAAGTGAGGAAACTTCACTCTTAAATCACAGATCTGCAAAATTAGTTATTTTCATCACTGTATCACATTTGATCATTGTTATATCATGTTTGACTTTTGATTGTGTCCAGCTGACCTGTGAGGGGTTGTGTGTCCTCTTCCTGGACAATAGTCTCCACCTCTGGCCCATACACTTCTTCTGCTGTGGAGTAGTACTTCTTGTCCTCATGCAGCACCACCTCCATCCCTGGAACATCCTCGTCAGCATCTCCCTGCTCATCGTCGTCATCCTCATCTGCCTAGAGACAAAACACATGTGAAATGTTACACGGTGGACTATATGATAACATACCAAGCGGAAGTAGCCAGCCATAGTGACACATAAACCGTATCCAAGAAAGTCATTTTGGCTAACGTTGCACTAAAGTCGCGGGACCGCCAAGATTTTTTTACCTCATCGGCATCGCGATCCTCGGCTTCCACATCATCATCTTCGTCTGAATCTAGCTCTGGCCCAATGTAATTTCCGAATTCGTCGTACAGGTCCGCCTCCATGATGGAAAAAATCTGAAAGTTGCAGCGATCTCTTTCACTTAAGCTCCATTTACAAATACAAGAATGAACTCACTGCATACTGAAAACTAAATGAATGCAAACGAATGGCTCCACTTTAAAGTCGGTCATGCCAATCCAGCAAACATATTCTGCTCATTACGTCGTTTTAACTTAATAAACAATCATTTATGGCTTTATATCTGTATAACCTATCCGTCACGTTTAGCTAATGTTAGATTGCTGGCTAATGTTATCCTCAATAGAACCGCAAAAAGCAACGGGAATTCAACAAATTGTACTTATATAGAAATACATACAACCAGCCTTCTCACCTGATTTTGATACTATCACTTCTTTGAAAACAACTCTGTAAGAAGGTGCGCGTATGTTGTTACTCTATTCCAATAAACCATTTACTTTCCACTCCGTCTGTAAGCCATGCACCGCAAGGACCCTTCATTCGGCAAACGCAAGTTGCGCGTCGACTGACGGAGGTTTTTGGCGTCCAATACATTGCCTTTTCAAAAACAAGCTACATTATTTTGTTTTTTCTTTGTTTTAGTGATTTTTGAACAACCATCAAATTTTATGATTATACTAGCAAGACGTTAAATGTGAACATATAGGTGAAATAAAAATAAAATTATTATACTCGCTTTGATAGCAGGCTCATTTTTGCCTTCCCCGTGATGTTGCGCATGCGCATTCAAAACACTTGAGTAAAAGCGCGTTCCCTATGAAAATAGATTCGGAAGTGTAAACAGAGCTGCATTTTTACAACCTATGAATCAGCCACTATGCGGCGCTACATTTAAAAACACGGAGGCTGGAGATCACTACTCCTCCATAAAGGTGCCACTATTAATTGTAGGAAATGTACATTTGTATTTTTTTCTTGCTAAGACTATTTTTAATTACAATTTTGAAAACGGCACCTTAACTTATGTATTTTGACATATTGACGCATTATGATGTTTAGGCCTATGTTGAATACAACACTTCACCTCTATGAAGTCGAACCAATATATTTAACATTTCTGCCACATAGAGGTGAAGTGTTGTATTCAACATAAATTGAAATCTACCCCGACTTCCTAGTTTTATTTGTGATAATGTAACAGAACAAATATAATTATAACTGGGTCGGTTTCAGTTTATAAAAAAGGTGGTCTTTCTGTTTTACACGAAAAAAGTGACCATGGGCCTGGGGTTTTATTTTCACATGTGCTCTTCTGAAAGTGCTCTACGGTATTTGTTGCTTTTCTGATTCAACGAATTAACCGAAATGTGTGTGCGACTGACGCATTTGATTTCCATTATACGTCATCCATATTCTGTGGATTTGGTGGTAGTGTTTTTCTTTTTGTGATATAGAATGTAGTGTGACAGAAAGATCTACATTTTCCTTATTAGTATGCCTGTCATTCATGAAATATAGCCTCACTTAAACGCTGAAAGAAGATATAGGCCGTAAATCAGAAATGCCGTCCATTTTAAAACTTTAATTAAACAGGAGATGCAAATGTCAAATAAGTACGTAAAACCACCAGTAAAAGAGGAAACCTTCGTTTTTGTTGATGGCTTTGTATTCCTTTTGGTCATAATAGAATGCACATATATATTTTATTCATGTAAATTTAAAAACACGAATTAAACACGCTGAATTAAAAATAATAATAATAATAATAATAATAAAATAATCACTGACACAGAGCAAGAAACAGCACCTGAAGAAATTCGTGGTAATCCAGTTAATAAAATGCATAAAATAATAGTAACAGAACACAGAAAACGTTCTGCTTGTTGTATCTCAGTATTTGATCTTGAGAAAAGAGATCGAGTTTCTTTAATAATATTATAAACCTGACATGATCGACAGGAGACCCGCGATCTAATGTAAGGCAGCAGGTGGCGCTAATAGAAGAAAAGACAATTTGGTCAACAATCAGTAAAATAACAAATAAAAATGTGAAATAATTACTCCTGATACAACAAAGTAGTAATAATAATAATACAACTAATAGAGATTCATAGATTCAAGACATCTAGAAATCACGAAGTTATACTTGTTTTGCTATTATTAAATTACATTACACAATTACAAAAAAAACTACAAAGTTAGGGTAGTTAGCTGGTTAGATTTCAATTTCTATTCTTAATCATTCCAATTCCGATTAATAGTCATTCCTAACCTAAGCAGTACACCACTAATGCTGTTGTCTGATATCGCAGTATCAGACGTATGAGGTTGAACGTGGTTACCAACAGTACTCATGCTTATATGACATGATATCAGTCTTTGAAACTGAGGACAGGATAAAATATTATTTTAATCAGTTTGCTGGCTTTATGACACTGACTATGTAAAGAAGCCTAGATGTGTGGGACAAAATTTGTTTTTATTCAACAGAAACTTGGTCCTAGATTATATTGGGTTCCGACTCTGCGAGTTTTCATTTAGACACTGATAATTTCAGGGAACCATTTTTTTTGGAGGTGGGGGTTTATCAGTGCTGTTCTATTGCAGATTTAGCTGGTCGCCTGAGTTATATACTTGTGCTTATTTTTGCTACAGTCTCAGAAAAAGGGTAAAACTCTGTACCTTTGCTTGTCACTGGGGCTGTACCCTCAAAGGTCTGCCAATTGTACCTTAGCTGTAGGAAATTGCCTTTTAAAGTAAAGAAATGGACTCTGAGGAACATTTCTGTGCAACTGATGGTACATTAATGCTGTTCAAACCTTTGGGATGTTCCTCAGAGTCCACTTCTGTACCTTATAAGGTACAAATACAAGGGTACATTTTTACTCTTTTTTTCTGCGAGTGGAATCTCATTACAGGAATAGCTGTCTGCCACTCTGGCACGAATACGTAATGTATTCTGTGAGTCAGGGAGGTTGTGTCTGTCTGGGAAAGTGTGTCTGTGCCCTTCAGTGACTGCGCACCATCCGCTCAGCCCTCAAGCTTTATTTCTCCTCCACCAGCCTTCTCAGACGTGCCACCACATCCTCCCCGCTGGCCCAAGGGACTACGGTAGCCTTGAAGTCGGCCTGCACCTCCATGATGAGCTTGTGCATGGGGTAATCACGGCGAGCAAAGGCTGTGTCGCGGGGACCCAGGATCAGCGAGGGGCAGAAGTCGTTGGCGCCGTCTCCGACGTAGAAGACGTGTTGGTAGGGGCGTCCTCGCTCCCGGATCCGCCTGGCCAGGTAGTCTCGCACGACGACCTGCTTACACATGTTCTCCGGGCAGCGGGGACAGTTGTGGGCGTGGTAGGGTCCCAGGAGAAGGCGGCCATCTTCATTGAAGGATGCGGGATTGGTGAAGATCTTGAGGAAGAGCTGGCGGGCACCCGCACGGCAGAGCCAGGTCTCGATGAAGAACATGTTGGCGTCGGACACCAGCACGATCTCGAAGTCTTGGGTGCGGGTGCGCAGGTACTGGAAAAGGGTTAGGATGCCGGGCGAGGCGGGGATCTTTTCGATGACGGATCGGACGGCCTGCTCCGTCACACCCTGCTCCGCCATGTAGGCTAGCACCCGCTGCATGTACTCGTTGTAGTGCCCGGGTTGGTACGTATCCTTCAGCCAGCCAGGGAGCCGCTGGCCGGGGGCAGCCTGGACCACCACATCATCACTGCACTCATCCACGATGGTCTCGTCAAAGTCAAAAAATATCAAGAAGCGCTTGTCTGCGGGAGCGGCCATTTTGCCAGGCCGCCGGTTCAAGATTTCCACCTCGCCTGGGGGAGGGGGTGGGAGAAAGCAGCAGTTGAATACAGAGTCCCGCATGATTGGCCGCCTCTGTTCTTACTACACCGAGTGACGCTGTGATTGGCTCTCCTTTCCCTTGTGTTTATTGGCCCCCTCTGTGGACACTCTGTGGAGGGGGGGTACTGAGCCGGGGATTCTGGGAAAACTTAGCTCACAAATAGTACTGAAATAACATGAAGAGAAGTTGAAGTGCAAGAAAGAGTGGAAATAGAATTTAAAAGATGAGAAACACAAGACAAGGACAAGGATTGTCAAATAAAGCAAAACAGACACACAAAAACACACGACCACATCATGCTCACTATCTATAACCTCCTGAGACCCCACCCATTCATTTATGTCCATTGCAGTGGACATTTTGTTTTTGCATCTATGTTTTCAAGACATAGAAAATCACAATTAACCTAGAACTGAAGGACACTTTTTTCCTTGGGTCTCAGGAGGATGTAGCCATAACCCACCCCCCTTCATTTGCTCTCTCCTGTGTTTGTACACATTTTAAAATGATTGTGGATCCATCATTTGATTATCACTTGCTCTTTTTTATAACACTTCGTATATTAATAGCGAAATGTTATCTTGTGCCAATGTATACTTGGTTTTGGACGGTACAATAAAAAAGCCCATGTGACTCGAAGATATAACTCTATCAAAATTTCTCCATTCCATAATAGTAGGTCCCGTTTCATCAATATTCCGCTGGAGTGTTTTTTTAATCACCCCATCCACACGGGGCTCTTCATCATCGAATAAGATCACTGTTCCAGTGAACTGTACCACGGTCTCACTGACGTCTATGTGCGATTTTAACTTGTATTAAATTACAGCTCACACTCACACGTTCAGTTTGTGCTGCATAGACCTAAAACCAGAGATTCTTTAATATTGTCACTCCTATATGAATATATGTTTTAGATATTCGTTACCGAGTACTACTTTCTCTATTAGTGGGACGTGTAACACCACACTGGCATATCATTTTAATTAAACAGTGTAGGTTACCACTTACCAGTTGACCAACTAGCGGAAATGCATATGCTTTTTACTGGTTTATAAAAAACCATATATTGGTGCATTTACCCGCAATTTAAAGCCCTATATAAATTTGCTTCGTTATATTAATGATTCTTTGATTTTATCTTGTGTGAATCTAGCCTGCCCCGGACCACAAATTATATAACAAATTGTATGACTAATTAATACAGCATTTTATTTATGCAGTCACAATGTTTTTCTCTATTAATTCGTTTTTGTTACGGTCTCTGCGTCGCTCCGTACGGTGAATATAATGCAGATGTATGCACTTTTGGTAAACCTTATACAAGGCTTTTAATTTGGGAAAAACAAAACAGTAAAACAATCAAATATTATTCTTCAAAAATACAATGAACAAAATTGTTACATACAGTGGCGAAGTAGACATGGTGACAGTATCCTAGCTGTTACGGTTACATAATTATGCTACTAACCTTTAATTTAGTGTATCTGCAGTCCTCTGGACAATCTGCAACGAAAAACGAACAAGGAAACGCAATTACGAAACGGAGAAGCGGTAGATCCCAATGATGTCACAATACGGAAATTAAGTCCCAATCCGCACGCGATGAATTCGTCCATTTTCACGTTATTTGCTATAACATCATGTGCTAAATGGTATCGTGAGGACTGTGATAGGGTTTCATCTTTAGTTGGGTACTAAATTGCGAGGGCACTGCATCCCCACGACAGGGAATACGGTAAGCAGTGTACGAAGTCGGATATAACAAAACTGTTACGGAACAAAACTAATCTTAAAACTCTGTCTCTGTATTATTAAAACAAATTATAAATGTATGTGTTAAATAATGTTTCCAGGAACAACTGAACAAAAGGTTACTTGCTGTCACTTAAATCATCAAGCAAAGTCCGATGAAACAAAACAAGCGAGTAATCACCGCTGGAAAGTGAAATGCCGGCGGGAGAGACGCTGGAGGCGTCGGCACTTGGCTGCGATCCGGTCCGGCGGGGCAACGCGCATCGCGCGCTGTATCTCCGTTAGTGCGCAAAAACGCCGGTCAAAGTGTCATGATGCGGCGCAGTTTCCTCGCGTCCCGCATTCGGTCCTGCGTGCGTCCGCTCCGCTCAGCTCCGGGGGCATTCCGGCTCTCCGGGGAAAGCGCAGCGCTCCCGGCGCGTTTTATGGGCTGGGGGTCGGGGGAGAGAGAGCGAGAGAGAGAGAGAGAGACGACCCGGGACGCCGGCCAATGATGAGCCGCCTACGAGGCTCTTTTTAAAGGACGGGGGGGTGCACCTCTCCAAGAAGTGTCTCTGTCACTGCCGTTCCGCTTCCCATTTATCGATTGAGAAAGCGGTCTCTTTTGTTCACATGTATTGCTCATTTTGCTATGACGAAACCCCTTTAAACTACATATAATGCGGTATAAAACTCCACCGTATGTTTCATTTTATCCCTGTTTGGTTAATTTGAAGGTTTAGGTACATTTTGTCTTGGTAATTTAGGGCACGTAAAACCACGGGAACCACATTTTCCCTAGAATCCAACTGTATACATCCAAAACAGTAACTCTGGGTTGAGCATTTTGAGGGCTGAGGTCTCCACCCAGTCTGAGTCGTCCGGGGGTTGTTTTTGAGTACTGGAGGGGGGTTGCAACCCCCCCCAATAGCGTTTGCATATGCAGGACTGTACCTAGAATTACTGAGTTTCCCTAAGGTGGATGGTACGTCCCCATGGGTTAGAATTTGCGCTGCGTTGGCATCATGTTCCCCGACCATGTAAGTTACGTATGTCCTTGTATCCACGCCGTCCTCGTGTCCCGGGGCCTCAGGACGCCCTCCATGCCCATCAAGGCACCGCATCAGCCCACCAGCAGACAACATGCTGCTCCCTGACGTTCAGGGGCCCAAAACCTCCCCTTCTCAGCTTCACACATCACCTCTAATAACACTTTGTATAGTAATTCCTTTCCCTTGGCACATCCTCGGCTGGGAGGCTGTACTTACCAGGCATTTTGCTCCTCTTGAGCTGTGGCATTGGGGCCATGTGCACTTTGTTCCTCAGCCTGCTGTGTGTGTGTGTATGTATGTATGGGGGGGTTCCCTGCTTCCCCCTGGTACTGGAAAAGCAAGACCCCAACAGGCTACCCTCAGCTAGGAACAGCAGAGGCAGACAGATCATCTACACTTCACCCACTCAATGTTATCAGACTGACCCCCCCCCCCCCCCAACACACGCAGACAGTGGTGACTCAGTCTTGCTGCACTCAACCTGTACTTGCAGTAACATGGGTGGGGGGGGGGGGGGATATTTTTATAACACGCCGCATTAAAGTCTATAGAAATTTTGCAGGAAGCCTAACAGCAGCAGCAGTGGGGCTACAGGCTGGGTGGGTGGCCCACTTACTGCCCTTATCTCACCACAACCCCCCCTCCACGTACACTGCTAACAAACAGGAGTCGCTGTCATTCTCCCCACGAGGTGTAAACACCGTTACCATAGAAACCCACTTATGGACAGGCTCTGCCCACAGCAGGTTTTCTCATGTCAAATTCTCGATTGCATATTTCCTGTAACGCTGAGAAATCGTCTGCATGTTAGAGTTACTCTTTACACCTTCCAGAGCTTCCTGCTTGCTGTGAGCGACCCGTGCAGATGTCTGCCCCACCGCGGGGGCTCAGTCCCCAGAGAGAGCGGGTGCTGACATTCGCCTGGGCCAATCATTCGTCTCGGTATGGCTCGGGCGGTACCCAACTCACTCGGCGCTGCCACTGTGCCGACGGCTCCTGACCCAGTTAGAGAAACAGCTTCCTGCTGAGATCCAGTCCCACAGGAAGACCTTAGTATAAGACTTTAATCTGCACCAGACATTTGAGCGAGTCCTTCCAAGACAAAAGGCCAGGCGCCTCCCCATGGCAGAGCAGGTCCTGGGTGCAAACGCTGCCCCCCCAGGCAGCAACCCCAGCGACGACGTCGCCCCCCAAGCCTTCGACTTCGCTGACCTTATCTTCGTCTGACATGACGCAACGGCCCGCGGCTCTGTGCCAGACGCCTTCTCGAAAGCTATGCCGTGGCGTGTGAGGTGCCACGATAACAGAGAGCACACGGTACATGCAGCGCGGCTGCAGTCGAAAACAGGAAAGAGGAGAGTGCGATCTCGCAGTAAACCAGTTTAATGTTCTCAGTACTGCATGTCGGAATGGGAGCACTAACTTTCTCACAATTCAACCAGTGTTGTAAAAAAAAATTAAAATAATTATGTTATAGGTCCCCGAAAATTAAAGTAACCACTTCACCCAAACATCAGTCCTGACTATGACAGGATCACGCAGGCTAATGGGCTAACGTACATTCAACGCTCCGATCAACTTTAGTAACCGTGCCGTGACACGGCCAAGAGACGGCCTCTGGCAGCCTTGGGATCAGCGGGGGGACGCGTCAAACGGCCATAATGAGAGGGAGAGGGGAAAAAGAGGCGGAACACAGTAGGGGTCATAATTATGGCTACTTGTTTTACTCTGAAAGTTAGCATAAAGTCTGTTAAATGCACATTATCAAAAAGGCCCAGCACGCCTGCTGCTCTGAGCACGGAACAGCCGCAAAGCTGCACGACAGGTACCAGACACTCACCAGAATAAAATACACAATGCTACATTAAGTGGTTAAAAATACATAAAAAGTAGATTGCTTTTTAAAACATCTTTAAAGAATAGAACTCAGTATTGTTTTTTTTTCTTTTCTTTGAACTAGCAATGATTTTAGTAGAAAGTGCATTTCTATATAACAAAGATAAAGGGAGAGTCATACAATAGAACCAAAAAAAAAAAAAGTTAATAAATGGGAAACCGATATAAAGGACAGAACAGCCCGTGTTTTAATGAGGGGTGGGGGGCGGAGTCCAGCAAGGCAGGGAGGGGCTTGCGACAGATCGCTTCAGAAGGTCTGAATGGGGGAGAGCACCATGAAGAGGACACCCCCCACTCTCTGGAGTCCGCCAGACCAGCTCTGGCTGAGGATGCACTCCCAAGAGCTGCACCGTCTTCCTCACCGCCAGCATTCCCTCCTCCTCCTCCCTCCCTAATGCAGAGCCCCGCCCTGCCCCCCCCAGGGCGACGCTTCGGATTCCAGGGAGGCACTCTCCTCGCTCTCCCGCCCTTCGCCACGTTTCATGTGCACGGCGGTAAAGTGCAGAGGGTTAGACACGGCAGGGAAGGTTCCAGAAGAGGCAAGGGGCGACGGCGGATCACAGCTGGCTCGGGGAGAAATGTCCTGAAATCCTCCGGTTAATGTTCCTCTTCCTAGGATTTCTCCATCTTGCTTGGCTGCACAGGCTCACTGCCAGAGCTCAGTACACTGTCACACGCAAACACCACTCACCATCAAAGTGACCGAACAGGCTCCTCTCCCTTTCTTCGCAGACACGCGGTCATCACACGCACGACACGAGCGCTACACGTGATACGAACCTTTACTCTCTCACTCATTTACCTCTGCCTTATCCACACCATCATGATAAAAAAAAGTTTTGTAACAAAATGTTTAAAATTTTTAGAAAATGAGACTTGACCAACCGTCCAACTGAGGCTGGAGGATCTCAAACGGATGCACACGGGGGGGGGCGTGAGCACATAGGTGACAGCCAGGCTCGTGCTGAGGGGCCAGTGGGGGAGGAGATGAGGGTTCACCAGCTGTCAGGCACATGGGGTGGGGGGGACCACTTTGGAACGTGTGTGTCCTGCAGATGTGGGATGAAAGCTCTCGGTGGGTGGGGGACTGAAACACCGCTTTGAGGCTGGCAGCTCAGAAGGGTTTGGTGCACTGGAAGTTGACTAGAGGTACCTGAGACTGATGGCTGCCTGTTGCCACGGCGATGGCCAAAGGGGGGGCGGAGACAGGGGTAAGGACACACAGAAAAGCCACCCTACTCGCCATCTCGGTCTGCGTAATGGCAGCTCGTGGACAAGATGGAGAACAGAGACTTTAAAAAGCCACTCGCAGTGGGTGGAAAGTTCTGTGCCATGAACAACAGGGGCCCAAGGACACATTCGCCAACTATTAAATCAAACTTATCTGCTTGCACGTTGCAAACAAAAAGGCTTCCTTTCACTGTCTAATTTCCTCTGACCAATTCAGACATTTAAATTGGGCCGGTTAAATAAACCAGTTTAAAATCCACATTCCAATTCTGCAGTATTTGTTTGTGGATACTCGTTTGTTTTGTTGGGGGGGGGGGGGGGGGGGGGGGTTGACGGAATGGTAAACATTCTGTTTTTGAAACACTGGATTTGTCCAAAGCAAGCTGGGAACCAGAGCAGGGGGGAAAAGCACACACTGCACAGCCAGCAAGGGACACCGGCGCTAAGGTAACCGCGTCTGTAGGCACTGGGCCTGATGCGTGAGGTTTGGAAGCAGTGACAGCACCGCTGGGAGGCCCGAGGGGGGGCAGGTGAGCTCACAAAACAGCCTCCAGGAGCCACAGCTGCCTCTTAATAGAACGGGAAGCCGGAGGGAAAAACAGCAGCGTTTCAGACCACGGGGGAGCCGAGCGCACGGGGCCCAGGAGCACACGGGCCCCTGGGCTTTCTGGTGTCTCCCAGGCCATCTGGCAGTGAGGAAGCTGGGGCAGGAGGAGGGCCGGGAGGAGGGGGACGGGGGAGGGCCGGGAGGATCCTCCTGAACAGTGTCAGTTCAAAACAGTCAGTCAAAATGTCAGGCGTCTGGAAAGCAGCAGTTAAAGGGGTTTTACAGTCAGAGCAGCCATTTGGGGAAGAAAAAATAACAAAAGAAACACGTCACTATCAAAGACCAGTACCAGCCTATCAGAACGCGTGCGGCTCTGTCCCTTAGGGGGCGCCACCGACACAGAAATCTGTGATATGCGATATGTCTGTCGCGTGTAATGGAGCCTAGGGGATGCCAACACCCCCCCCCCCCCCCAAAATGGCCCTAAGACAGTGGATCCGACCCCACGGGCAGCCGAAACGGGCCCTGCTGACATCTGACCACCAAAGACAAGGGGGGAAAAAACCGCTGAGACGTGGGAGTCAAAGGAATGCTGAAGAATGGAACGCGTGACCCCCCCCCCCCCCCCCCGTGGCCTCGTGGGAGGTTAACGAGCTTGATGACGAGAAGCCGCTGCCTGATGGACACCCCCTGACACACAGACACTGAGTCCTGAAGCAGACTGCTGGGTGCCAAGAGCCTAGGGCTGGGGGGGGGGCTGGCCTCACACACAGATACACATACACACACACAGTCAAACAGAGACAGGTGGCACTGGAAGCGGGGACCCCCTCCAGCACCCGGTTCGTCCCTCCCCCAGTCCAGGGAGGTGGTGAGGCGTGGGCCAGTTGTCGCCGTGCTGTGCGAGTCTCTCCTTCCGGCAGCGGCACTCAGTGGTGCGGGGGGGCACCCGTGCCCTTGTCGGGAGGTGTCATATGCCGCATGTAGCCGTCCTCGTGCCCGCGGTGGTTGAGTGGCTCGCTCTTGAAGAGAGCCGGGGGCGGCGGCAGGTGCGAGACGGGCGGCACCGGCAGGTGGTGGTGGGACGGATGGGGGGCGTGGTGGTGCTGGTGGTGGGAGGGGTGCGAGTGCAGGTGCAGCTGTGTGAAGGTGTGGCCCACCGGCCGGCTGGGGGGGAGGGGCCCGCCGGAGGGGCTGAGGCCGAGGGGCGAGGCGGGGACGGGGGCGCCGGTGACCTGGGGGCCGACGGAGGGCACCGGGGCTGGACCGGGGGCGGGGCCGGACGAGGAGGGGGCCGGAAGGTGTAGCGATAGAGGGAGGCCGCTGGGCTGCAGGTTGACGGGGCTGGTGACCCGGAAGCATTTCTCCTTGTGAGCCTTGAGCATGTTGGAGAAGCGGAAGCGCTGGCCACACACCTCACAGGGATACGGCTTCTCGCCCGTGTGGGTCCGCCGGTGCCGCTTCATGTTGGGCCGGCTGGTGAAGCTCTTACCGCAGATCTCGCAGATGAACGGCTTCTCGCCTGCAGCCGGTGGAGAGGAGAGAAGGGTGACACCTTTATCAGAATCTGGGGCTGGCTGAAGAGCGCCGCCTGAGTGGACCAGAGCGGACCGGGCCCGTGGATGGCGTCGCGTGCCAGGCTGTAGGGTTTAGCGGGCGGTGTGCATTATTAAAGGGTGGGGTGGGGCACGGGTGTGTCCACGGCCACAGCGGGGCTAAATCCGTCCGCAGGAAAGGCGGGGGAAGCGTAATTACACCCCCCGGAGAAGAAAATCAGAGGCACGGAAAAAAAGTACATCCACAGTATAAAGGAAAAGAAAAAAACACACGGAGGTTCCCTTCAAATAAGAGAGCAGGCCGGGATATAAGCGGTGGCTGTTCAGGGCGGCCCGGCCCAGTCTCTGCTGCGGCGCCACCCTGTCATCACACGGCCCGACCTGCCGTGAGCTCCAGGCCCAGACACGTGCACTCTCTCCGGCTGACCCGCTGGGACTGTGACCCTCCTTTCCGGTCTGCAGCTGATTACCACACGACGGACCCATTAGCGACCCGTTCATGAACTCCGCTGATGATATAGAATCACACCTTAGACCAGCGTAACAGGACCCCGACCCAGCGGTGGCTGAGACGCAGGCGATGTCATGTGGTTAGACTCACCCGTGTGGGTCTTCATGTGCTCGTCGAAGTACTGCTTCATGTTGAAGTCCTTGCCACACCACTGGCACATGAACTGCTTGTGTCCAATGTGGATGCTCATGTGGGACCGCAGCTGGTACTTATACTGGAACCTCTCGTCGCAGTTCTGGAGGGTGGAGGGCACAGAGTGTCAGGAACCTCACCATGCTGGGCAGACAGTGACCTTCGACTGCTGGATTGAGCACCATTGTACCTTCCAGATCCCCCCTGCATTCTCGCACCCGTGTGTTGGCGTAGGGTTAAAAAAAAAAACAAAAAAAAAAACCTCAGATGTCCTCAGAGAACTCACACATGGAACAGAAACTTCCCGGCCGGGCCTGGGGGGGCGCGCTCAGTGGGCGGGGGTGGCACTGGCACATTTTTATTATGCCTCAGGGATGGTTGCGGAACACAAGCCCAAATCCGGAGCCTGTTATTAGTGCTCTATTTCTAGGGCCCGGGATGCCTGCCCCAAAGCCCGCACACTCAGCAAGGGAGCTCAGGCTGAACCTCCCCCACCGCCCACCCCTTCCCAGCCACAACGCCAGAATCTGGGATTGGGGCTTTTCCTACCCGAGAGGAGTCTACCAACCATCCTCAAATAAACGGACAGGACCTCTGTTCAAATAATCCCAGGTTGGTGGCCCAAATTAGTAGGCCGATCCGGCCCACCACAAGACCTATTTACCCAGAAGGACACAGTGCGTGCCTTTGTGATCTTTATAATGAGGATTCGGCCTGATGCAGACAGCCCACCCAGTGGGGTCCTGCCATGCTCCTACACAGGGAAATATTTGTTGCGCCGCATTCCGTCTGAGAACACCGCTTCAACCAGTATCCCGATAGAGGACAAGAGCATCCAGGCATCACAGGGTATGAAACGGCCCCCGCGCCCAACATAAATGTCATAAGGGGTGCATTGGGAGGAAGGACCCTGTGCATCACATCTACAGAGGCTGTCCAGGAAAAGCCCATTTCCAACACCGGCAAGGCCTTAGAACATTCACACTCCTGGATGGGAAATAACGCAACGGCAAACAAGGGGGACAGCTGTTTCTGTGACGTTTCATACTCGCCCCGTGTTCCAGGACCCTGAAACGTCACAGTACGCAGAAACCTGGGAGAACTTACTCAGCGAAGACACACAATCAGCGAGCCCAAAAGGCAGAATCATTATTTACGTTTCTGCTATCCGAAGCAGTCTATGAGTGAGGGCTAAAGACAGCGTTCCCACTCGCTTCCCATTTTAAAATAATTCCATAGCTTTCCAGAGCTGGAACCGGCGGTTTGCCAAGTGGACGCCCCCCCCCCCCCCCAGAAGATGCCACCCTGGGCTTTTCCCCTTCTTGCCTTTGCTAGGATTCGCCACTGAGCGCGACTAGACAACGATGCTTCGGCCGACCACCTGCCTGACAACTCATCCCCCTTCGAAATGTCAGACGACTTTACGCTGACTTTGCATTTTGGAGCCATGGGGGGGGGTGGTAAAGGCCGTCGGCCGGGAGGGGGCCCTTTTTTCAGTCTGGGTAATTAAAGCGTTCCTGCCTACCTCAGTATTTCTTTCTGCAGATTAATGAAGTGCACACCCCACAGACACACCCCCACTCCTTGGTTTGGGACGTGGCTCAGTGTTTGCCCTGTGCACACACTCTGGCGCTGACAACCAGCTCAGAAACATTAACGAGTAAATTCAGACGTTACGATATATAGTACGCCAATTTCTTGCAATACTTATAAATATTTGGAAAACACAAAAATTCCATTCTTTCGCACACTGCGTAGGAACCCTGGGTTAAGGGCCTTGTTCATGGGCACAACAGTGATATGACCAGAGGTGCATAGTTCAGGTCCAGAGTGTACAAATCCATACCAAGATTTTGTTTCAACCAACCAGTACAAAGAGTCACATTCAAAGACTACTCAACTGTTTGTTTGAAAGAAAATCTTGGTCTGGAATTTTACTTTCTGGACCTGAACTATCCCCTTCTAGATGTGACAACACTGCTGGCCAGGGGATTTGAACCAGTGACCTTCTACAAATGGTCACAGATCCCTAAACTACTGAGCTACAAATCGGCCCACGAAGGGATTCTGCCAAGCCAAGCTTCTACACTTAACCAGTGTCAAGCTACTAGAGTTGTAATACCTGTTCAAGGCAACCTTATATCAACCAAGCATGTCATTTTTACATAGTCAAAGAAGAGATTCCACTGTACTGCCCTGACAATCAGTAGCAGCAGGGGTGTGAGGCCACAGCATTATTGCTTTAACCTCACCTCACACACTGTCATTTAGGGCAGTGTTTCTCAACCCAGTCCTCAGGGAACCCCGGACAGTCCACATTTTTGCTCCCTCTCAGCTCCCAGCCAATCAAGAACACCCAATACCTGATACAGGATGTGTTGGAATCTAGGAGGGAGCAGAAATGTGGACTGCTGGGGTTCCCCAAGGACCGGCTTGAAAAGCACTGGTTTAGTTACATATTCTGATCTTGACAACGGTGCTGCTCTCACCTCACAGCGGAAGGGCTTCTCCCCCGAGTGCTGCAGGGAGTGCACCTTCAGGGACATGCTGCGCTTGAAGGACTTCCCACATGTTTCACAGGTGAACGGCATGTCCTTGGTGTGGGCTGGGTGGGGAGCAGAGTGGGAGAGAACGTGAGAACAGAGGCACATACAACCCAGGTCCATCTGGAGGAGCGTGGACAGACGGCGAGTCTCTCTCGCACAGTGAGGGGTTACATACCGACCATGTGCTTGCGTACGTGAGCCATGGTGTAGAACTTCTTCTCGCATATCTCGCAGGCGAACTTCTTCTCCGCGTAGCCATGCACGATCTTGATGTGCTCGTGCAGGGACCACAACTTCTTGAAGGACTTATTGCAGGACACGCACTGCGCATTGAGAGAGACGTGTACACACATGGAAGTGAGATTCCCAGAGCTTCCCCAGCAACAGTGACCGTGGCAACAGCGATGCTCCTGGTCATTTCCATAACCTGACCCCCCTGGCTAGGCACTGTGCGATGTACTATATCACGTATTTTAATAACCAGTCCTTCTCAGCACTAGCCTGGCTGTCTATCTCCTTAGTAAACTCAAAATTATGTTAATAATACTTTGTGAGAAATGGGTTTTTCAACCAACATAATGTCAATCTGTTCCATAACCATTACTAAACAAAGCTGAGAACACATGTCCTGACCTGGCAAAACTACAAACAAGACTAGACAGATCAGGCACAGCTCAAGCAGTAATATGCAGGCAAGCCCCTATGCTTCGAATTCCGTTCCTGCAGTGCCCTCTTCTGGCCAGGACGAGCACACCTAGTAACCTTTGCACCTTCGTGTACATAGGGTTGCAAAATTCTAGGAATATTCTTGTTAATTCCCATACTTTCCCGTTAATTCCCATGGAAAGTTTCTAATGTGGAATATTTCCAAAATTCCCCAGCTTAACTTCCCATGGAACGGAAAGTTTCAGGAAAATTTCCAGAAATTTTCCAGCCCTTTGCAACCCTACGTGTACATGCCTCAATTCTTACTTTATCTTCCATTAAATCTGTTAGACATTGACCAGTCACAGTGAACCCTTGAAAAACAAGGGATGGAGGTGTCATCTGGGGTTCTAACATCAGAAGGAAGTGACGATGAGGCGGGAACACTGTACCTGGATGTTCTTCTCGCAGTCCGTCTGTTGATGCAAAGCCAGTTCACTCTCCAGCACAAACTTCTTGCCGCACTTGTCGCAGATCTGCATGCGCCGGTGCGTGACGTTCATGTGCTTCTCGAGGTACCAGCGGGTGTTGAAGACACGCGGGCACTTCTCACACGCCAAGGTCTCCCGCTCATCGCCCCCTGCCTTGCCCGCGGGCGCCGTCGCGTCCGAGGGTGTGGGCCGCGAAACGGCCCCCTTGGGCTCCCGGGCCGGCCGCGATTTCCGCTTGGGCTGCTCCGCACAGCGCCGTCTCCCCCTTGTGGTCACACCAGGCGCTGTGGCGCTGGCGGCCGCCATGGTGGTCCGCCGGGTCTTGCGCTGTGGCGGTGTGGGGCTGGCGTCGCTGCTCACTTCGCTCCGCTGGGATTTCTTGGCTCTTGTTCTTCGGCCTTCCCTTTCCTCCTCCTCCTCTTCTTCTTCATCATCATCCTCCTCTTCTGGTTCTTCCTCATCCTCTTCATCTTCCTCCTCCTCTTCCTCCATGCTTTCCTCCTCCTCCTCCTCTTCCTCGCTCCCGGATTTCACCCTGCCAGACGTGTCTGTTGAGGCCGGGGGTGAGGGCTGCTTATTATCGCCCTTGGACACGTTGAGGGTCTGGTTGTTCAAATTCACCTCTACGATGATCTGCTCCCGTTTAAACGACTCCGTCACCTCTTCGTCACCCTCTTCCTCCTCGTCATCTTCCTCAGAGCCATCCGAGTCATCGGATGTCTCCACCCCAGCTTGTGGGGCCCCCGGGGCCCCTGGCGTGCCCGAATCCAACCCTGGGGCCCCCGCCTCCCTGTAATACTGCTGCTGCTGCTGTTGGGGGTTCACTTGCCCGGGAACTGCATCCCCCAGGAGCCCCTTGGCTCCCATCTTATTGTCCACCAGCACGGAATATGGCTTACCGCCCCCCTCCCGCTTAAACAACTTCCCAGTAAGGTCCAGGTCCGGGGGCTGGTAGTACGTCTGGGACGTGTGCGTTCTGCGCCCATCATCCTGGGCCATACCTCCTGAGCTTGGGACTGACACCTCCTCCTTGAAGCTCTGGCAAGATTTCATTGGAGCCTCAGGTGTGTAAGGTTGGGGAGGGGGTGGGGGGGGAGGGGGCGGGGGCGGGAACAGGAAGGGGAGGGGGAGGGGGGGCGTAGGAGGGGAAGCGAAGGAGGGGTGGTCCGCCCGCGCTCGTCCCTCTCGTTACTGTTCTTGCAAAATCTGATCAACAGAGGCGGGGAGGGGGGGTCACACCAACCCCCGACCCCTCCCCAAAAGAGGTGGCCGACGGAACAGGAAGCACTATTCCGACCTAAAAGTGCACAGGCTCCCGCAGAACGGCGAGCAGAGTTCAAGCAGTATCTGTAATACTAAGAGTAGACAAAAATGAATGGAAAAGGGTGAGAAGCACGCAGGAGCCCGGGCCCTCTAGCTGGGCATCGCCACCTCCGAGCGTGACGCCGACGGGCACGGGCAGCGTGTGGCCAAGGCTTCTCAGCGGCGCTTCTCCTCCCGCCGGGAAGATGCTGAGGGCATGGCCCGGCCAGCGGCCCGTCTCACGGAGCTCAACGCAGGGCGGGGAGTGGGTGAACCCGTCCAGCCTGTTCAGGCAGCCACCAGTGATCCGGAGTCTGTGGACAGAAGGGGGGGGGGAACGATATAAGTGACTGATGAGAGTGAGAGTGTGAGTGCGAATGTGTGTGCAACCCACGCCCCAACAGTGCTCTCCAGCAGCGCGGGCGGCAGCCTGAAGCGAAACCTGAGGTTGGCAAGGTGCTCAGATGGAAATCTCCACCACGTGCCTCGCCACAGCCGCCCTCCGTCCCCGTTCGCGTCACTACGCTTGCTAAGAAGAACAGAAAAACCACGCGCGGTGGAGCGGGGCAGGGCGGCTCACTCTGCCGGCGATGTCCCAATAATGCGAGCGTCGACCTGGCGGCCATACATGGACCCCCGACACGGCAAATGCACACCAAGGCTATGACCTTTGACCTCTCTCGGAGGCAGAAGCTGAGCGGGGCCTCCTACTCCTCCCCCAAGGCACAGGAAACTGTGCGGCATTCGAAATTGTACTGTAACCACGGTGCTCGGAACAACAGACTCATTCATTCAAATTTCAGCGTGAAATTCACACAGAAAAGTTCTGGAAGGGGACAGCGTTAAGACAAATATTTCAGATCACTTTCTCGCTCAAACAAACATATCTGGTTGCTCGCAGAGATTCGAGCGGAATTGTACATTATTTCTACCACATACCTATTCGGACACAAGACAATTTATTGGTGGTTTCCCACACAGAGAAGATCAACCGTCTTGGAGTATGTCAACACTCTTCATCGGTGGCTGCGGTCCGCACACGCTGGAGGCTCCACCACGGCTGTCCGATTCTGCTGCACGCCTAGCTCATCGGCGAGCCAAGGGAGAGCATGTGTAGGATCCCCGCTGTGTCGCCCACTAATTTAAGGATGACGCTCACGTGAGGCGGTCCACCGAAACTCCGTGTGCTGCAACTCTTCTGAACGCCGAGGCAGCTCCCAAAGACTCATCGCTGAACTGATGTTGACGTTGGTGTCTGGCATTCATCGGGGAGGGGACAATGAGGGAGGGGCACGAGGCGTTGCTCGTTCTCCTCCTAGACCCCGGCAACCGGTGACCTAGGGGTGACCCCAAAACCAGGTGAAGGTGCTGACTCAATGTGGAAATGGGGCGGGTTTTGGTTATTAACGGTCCAAATGAAGAAAGGAGAAAACGGAAAACACATTTAACCGACAGCACCAATGAAGGGGCCAATCAAGCCATGGGGCCTGGCTGTCATGTCACCTAACGAACAAAACAGGAAACCAGACGCAAAGCACAGTAATAAAATCATTACCTTTATGTTCAAATGCACTCTGCCCCCCTCCTTTATCACTTTTAACAATAATTGTGATATTGATATGACAAGACATAACACTGGAGTCAATTTTCTGAATTTGCAGTGCTGCCCAGGACAAAGCTCTTAGGGAAATGACACAATCGTTCAGTGTTACTACAGCGGAGGTGGCGACTCTTGTAAGGTTCAGCTTAAAACCAGATTTCACTACCATCTTGCCGTAGGGGTGAAGGCAGTAACCTGGACCACTGAGAAATGACAGCCCCAGAACACGACACAGAAAAGTCATGGAAAATTATGCCTTGTCCTGGTGGGTGATGCACTGACATAGTCATCAGAGTGGCCCCGGTGGACAGACCCCCCCCCTACATTCCTCCCTTGTTTTTGCACTTGGCAGTAGTGTTTCTGGACAAGACGGCTGCACGCCAAACCCTGGTTAGGGGAGGGTGTAACAGCTGGGCTTGGGTCCCCGTCTGGAGAGGGCAGTGAACATGTGACCCATCGGTTCAGACCCGTCAGCCTAACCAGGCACAAATCCACCATTACGACCTATTCAGCTGTAGTTAAAGCTCACGATCCTTGTCCCGTCTCTTCAGATTCAGTTTGCTCTCACCTCCTGCTCACACTTTCCCGAGCATTTCTATACTGGCAAACTGCCCTTGTGTGAGACTGATGGTGACAGAAGTGTGAAATCACGACGGGGTTCGAGTCTTCCTGGAGCATCATCAAAGTTTTAATACTCGTTCTCATACACATGCTCCTCTCGGTTGAACCCGCACCCCCCCCCAACCCAACCCCCCACCCCGGACGCCGGTTTTACTCTTGTAAACAGGCCGTTACAAGCTCACCGCAGGAGTCACTCGAGGAGCTGCGGTAAAACGCCATGAGAGTAATTCTGAGAGAAACCTGTGCTTGGGTTTCCTCTGATGGCGGCAAACAGCCGGAGTGTAAGAGATGAGCCTGAGAACATCCCCCCCCCCCCCACCCCCACCCACCCACCCACAAGCTGATCGATTAGCAAAGGACAGTGCACGAAGCTGCACAAGCCAGAAAAACACCCACCAAAATCATCAACAACAACAACAACAACCACCACTGGTACAGAGGTCGTAAACTCAAGGTGGGTTTGGGCGGAGAGTGAGGCATGGTTTCTGTTTCATAGCGGCAATGAAATAAGAAGGTTCTGGCTGGTGCTCCAATCCTAACCCCCCCTTACCAGCCACTTGAATATAGAGGCTCACTGGACCATCATCCAAAGGTGTCACAGGTGTGCTTCCCACACAATGCTGGTCTGGGAGGGGACACCCAGCTTAGAACAGTCATCCATCCAGAGACAGACAGACATACGGTGATTCATCTCGCGTGTCCGTCTCCGGGTGGCCTTGCTTCCGCTTGTGGCGCCTGTCTCGTGACACATGGGCATGAGATGTGAAAGTAGCCCTCTCTGCGGGACAGGAAGACCAGCTGTGCACGCAAGCCATATCTAGGTGCGGGTGAGACTTGCACGGGGACCGACAGGACACTCGCTGAAATACGTGGGGCTACTCTGGCTGACACGGCTTTCACTGCCCATGATTAAGACGTGACCAGAGGTGAGTAGTTCAGGCCCAGAGAGTAAAAGTCCAGACGAAGATCTGAATGAATCCTCAACCGGTTGGTTGAAACAAAATCTTGGTCTGGACTTCTACTCTCTGGATCAGAATTACCCACCTCTGGATGTGACCCCCCCCTCCAAAGCATGCTGCCGTGTCTCCATTGTTGGAGAGAGATGCTGTCAAAGCCTTCAGAGAGACCATCTCTTGCACAGGAAGTCTGCTCGCCGAGAGCTGTACGCATATATCCGCTAAGCCCAGAAAGAGCGCTGCGAGCATCTCAGATGCGTTTCAGTTATGCGTGCACCCCAACCGACTTCCCGGGCGCCGTGCTCTGTGAAACATCCTTTCACAACGGTAATGTACCTCCCTGTCAGGCGCCATTCAAGTGGTTTGGAAACGGCATCAACTTTGTAAAGTCCCCCATCCGCTGCCAATTAGCAACTAACAGTTATATCACTTATGGTGCTTTGTCAATACAAATATTCAGCTAGTTTTAAAAAGCGACCCTCACAGTGAAAAGCACTGTGGTCGTGATTTGACACACGGCTGCCTCAGGACATGTGCTGAGGACATCGGAGACATTGCAGTGGCAGCTTTCATATATCCAAAAAATCATGTCCTCTTTGCCAATTAAGGATGAGGCGACCCAATGCCACCATACTGCTCCATCCAGGAAACCCATCTGAAAACTCATAACTTATTGGTGTGAAACACTGTTGGACCAAGAAGAGGTTCAAAGGAGAAGGAGGGGAAGAAACAGCCCAGAATGTCAGGAATGTCGTTGCATCTGGCAAAGCGACATGTTCTCCTCAGAGCTGCCTCGCTGTCGCCGGGAAGCAGCAGCCGAACCGCATCGAGCCAGCCTTAAACCCGCTAAAATCTGCTTACTGGAGAACCAATACACCAAGCACCTGCAAACAGGGCAACAATCACCACAGCTAAGGTAGCGACATCTTTTTAAAAATTTTACTCAACTAATAAGCTAGGGCTGCTAATAAACTCCATACCCAAACAAAATGTAAAAAAAAAAAAAAAAAAAAAAACCTTTGTCCCCGGGACACCAGCCAGATTAACCAGAGAGATCTGTTTGCCCTACAAAACAAAGCTCTCCACTATGTGGACCGTCCAAAAGGGAATGCAGACGCACTGGTCTACCATCAAGCCCAGGGGAACCAAAGTCACTTCTAGACCAGTTTGGCTTTAAAAAAAAAAAAAAAAAAAAAACGCTGGGCACCTAATGTCCAAAATGGGGACAAACAGAAGCCAGACTCCCTTCAGGAAAACAAGATTCTAAACATGTGATTAAAGCCAATGACCCTACGGGACAAGTTGTATGATTTCATTCACAGCTTCGAAAGATCAACATGTCTATACTATAGAAATATGACAGCGATAGAAGAGCCACAGAAAGAACAATTTTGGGAAAATGCCACCCAGCAGAACTCATAACAACTGGGTCCCGTTCATGCATACAAACCTCGACGGGACCCCACCACTCAAGCCGTGCCTCACGCCCCAAATCGCACCACTAACTGTCGGAGAATTGCTGAAGCTGCCACATTAGTTGGAATGCACCCCCCTCACCGTCAAACGCTCAAAGGTGTGACTCATTTCGAACTTCGCAAGCAGCACACACGCTACGCTTTGATGTGGAAGGACCGACATTTCATCTCCTCGTTAGTTCATGGTATTAGTAATTAAGCGATTAATGTGGCCTACGTTCAGGTGAATGGCACCCCCGATATCGTCTTTCGGGATAGACTGAAGGAATTAACTAAATAAATACACAGTGATTGATTATTCTCTGCTGAATATGTGCTTTCTTTATGGTTTGCAAGGGTAATAAATGGCTGTATTTTGCTGGTAACTACCACCACACGTCCACCAACACAGAATGTCTACTGCAGTCTCATAAAACGACAGAGAGATGGGCAACAAATCATTCAAAGCAGCTAGCGGCAATGGCACTAATTACACAAAAATAATTAAGTAATAAAAAAGACACGCAAAATAAATCAGGCATTCACTGGCAACTAGAAAATAGAAAACATGTATAAAAATGGATATTATTCGCTTGACATGATGAAAATAGGCTCCCTATCACCTTCAGGCTAATATTGTACCATGCATTGCTGCTCATACTGTCAAGTAGTTAAGGAAAACATCAAATCAGAGAACATTCATTCCTTCACCTACCGCTTGTCGGATACAAGGTCGCGGGGGTCTGGATCCTATCCTGATAACTATGGCTGCAAGGCAGGGAATCTCTCGGGACGGGGCAAATCAGAGGGCAAAAAAGGATCAAAAATCATGACGTCCATATTTTTTCAGAGAATTTCAAAACCATGGTCCCTTAACAGGTAAGTAAGGCATTCATTTCTAGGAGTATAATCATGAGCGATACTCAAACTGCTTATATATAAACTCAGGCCTACACAAAACAGCATCTATGTCCAGGCCAGCTTCAGCAGTATCAATGTGCATGTCACAGAGGACAGCTTGGCGGGTCCAAGACAGGCCCTGAATCCTGCCCCAGGTGTGTGTGTGTGGAGTTTACACACTTTCCCACCTTCCCATGACGTTCCCAAAGGTTCCAGTGTACTTGCAAGTGGCATTGCAATAACCCAATACCTCACTTTCGATCATCCCCGTCCCAACCTCAGCGTGCTGGAATGGATCCGGATGGCCACAATCCCGACCGAATAAACCTGGGCAGAAAATGGATTCTACGATCACACTGATAGAGCCATGCCAACGTGGGTCACCATGGCAGCGGAGAAGGCTTTGGTATAGCGTGCTCATTTTCCCCATACCCGCGAATAAGATTCCTTCTAGACACATGCTCAGCCACATCCCGGCTTTTTGCTGCTGGCTGCACATGTGTTGCTGCTGCAAACTCTGAAAAACTGACCCACTGCAAAGTACCTTATTCAAGTGTATTACCTGTCATACAACTAAAGAAGCATGTTTCCTTTTTTGCTTATTAAATACATCATAATACATTTCAACAGCCGAGCCATTTCCTTGCAGTAATCTTTTAATGGCACTAATACTGAATAATGGAGAAAAAGGAGATTGTTTTAAATGCAAAGCATCTGCACTAGATCCATATTTAACCACCTTTTCTAGCAAGGAGAAACCTGCAGGAGAATTGTCCCTAACCAATAAAACTTTTAAAAGTGCAAGTGAGAAACACAGCAATGAAACTAACAAGAAAAGCCTAGAACATATGTAGTGTTTACATTCATGCCTTCAACAGAAACACGTGCAAATAAGCTACGATAGACCAGAATTCTGAAAAGAATGGCGCACATAGTCTACTCTCCAATACCAGGCAAACGCAGAGCCCTGAGTACTGAGGAAACACAGCCATCCACCAGCTGGACTGCTGCAAACCGTCAAGGTACAAGGCCTGTACCAATTCAAAGAGTAAGTGGCAGGAATGCTGAGTGACATAACGTCACCCAAAGGAGGGAGAGAAAACAGATGATAGTGCTTTTAGTGAGTATCTGGGACCTACACGGCTTTAAAAGAGTGAGCCAAAAGAAGCATAACTATTACATTCCATAATCTGTATAGATAGGTTTGGCTAGTGTAGTATTTCAACCCATAGTGTCGTTTTCCTAAACCAAATACCTTTGTGACAATACAACCCTCCCCCCCGCCCAAAATCAAGCCTTTAACACGGGGATAAGTTGGAAAACTCAGCGATAAACAAAGACTTTATTTTCGGCCGAGAAAACACTGCATTTCGCTATTACGTGCTTTAAAGGAGTAAATTATATGAAAGACAGGCTCGATTATTTTTTGCAGTATGATGTTATGGAGTAAAAGTGCGGACCGGCCCCGTGCATGACGCTAAGAAACAATGTATCTCCAAAGGGTAACGACGGCCGGGGTCGTACTGTCACCGAGAGAAATGGATAGAGATGACAGGGCAAACGAAAGGGAAGAGGAAGGGAGGGAGGAGGGAATGGGGTGATTCTTCACCAATAAATAACACGGCTATTGAAGACGGATGAAACGAAGGATACAACGGTGGCGAATAGACTAGGAGTAAAACATGCCCATGTTCTCATTTACGAACACCGAAGAGACCCGCAGCTTCCCAAACTCACACTGTGCCTCTTATTATTCGTCAAAAAAGCATGAAAAGGCAGGTTATCTATGCCGAGCACAGGATATACAAGCGGGCCTCTATCATATTTAACACACACCCCTAGCTAGCCCACAATGCCCTTCCAGAGGCCGAGAAATAACCTCTTAACCGCCAGAAAGGCAAATATTAAAGCTGCCTCTCAGACGTTCACCCCACAAGCGAAGGAAAACGGTTTTAAAATTAGCGTTGCAGGTAAAGGGTTAATTAAAAGGAAGCGACAGGAAGCAGGCCGTGTGGCTGAGCGGCTAGCTAAGCCGCAGAAGCGTAGCCAGTTAGCCGCATAATGCTGGCGAAAAACACGCAAAACACGGCTAAGTTGGGAGTAAAGTGAGGAAAACGGAGGATTAAAAAAGCCCCGGACGGTGGTCTGAGGCGTCCTGACACACGGCGCTGCCCTCATCGCGAAACCACTCTCACTTTTTTGTCAAGTCGAAACCGCCAGGATTTGGGTTTTGGCTGCCCTGAGATTTGCGCAGACCCGGGTCCGGCTGCGGGGACGCGCCGGCGGGCAGCGAGCGCCCAAAACACCCGGGCCCGGGGTTTATATTGGGGAGACACTTACATACCTTCTTTAAAGTGGGGGGGAGAAAACCTTCCTCTTCGCCCAAACAAACAAAAAAAAACACACACACACATTCCTGGGAATCCGCCGCCCCGCTGCAAACGGCCGCGGCGCACGAGACTCGCGCGTTACAACGGCGCTGCCGCACGTGCCTCGCAGTTTCGCAGCGGACTCCTTGTTTTTTGTTATTTGCAAATCTGACAGCTCCGTAATTAGGAAAAATGAACTTTATAGCTAAGTGGAGCTTGTGCAGCTAGACTGCCACTTACCGTGGTGAAGAGCGCCCTCTTCCTCATGTCGGGCGAGCAGCGGTGCAGGGATTCGGGGGGTTGAGCACGTAAAAGCTGGACAAACAGTCTCCCAGCTCAGCCGGGCTCGGTTTCCCCACACGGCGTCCGTGGCGGTTTCGCTCTCTCGCTATCTGTTGTGTGTTTTTGTTTTTTTTCCGCGTTCCGCTTTCAGTTTTCACAGGCGTGCGCACAGCTTCGCAGAAACTGCCGGTAGCCCCTCGGCCGCATCGCTACGTGGCCGGCCTTGGTGTCGCGCACCGCAGCGCACCGCGCTCATTCCCGTGCTCGGGCCGCCGTCTGGGCCGCGTAGGCGCGCCTGTGCCGAGGCTCTCCGCTCCCCCCCTCCTCCCCAGAGGCAGACGGTGCGCGACGCGCGTGCATGTGGCTGTACCCGCGGTGGAGAGAGAGGAAAGGGAGGGGGAGAGTCTGAAAGCGAAACCTTGGTGTTGGATTAAAAAATGGCCAAGTTCCTAAACCACAATTACTATAATGTTAAACGTTCTTTATTTAAATGATGCACAGAAAAAAATGTTTAAAGCCTTCTCCGAATTAAAGAGGGATCGTTTTACAGTTTCAGGCTCAGGCGGGTTATTGCTGCGGTTGACTGGATTTTCAAATTTTGAATAAGTATGCACACTGCTTATACACAAACACAATACATATAAAGCCTATCTGTATTTCCAAAAATGAAATCAAACGACAATTCAAACAGTTGTGCCATATAAATACATCCATACAACTTCTTTTCTTGATCTGGGCTTTGGGATACCGAGAACCTATCCTAGGCAACAGAGGGTAGGAGAGAAAAAGCTGGACAGGATGCCCACCAATCACAGGGCACGTACAAACAGATTCTATTTAAATTAATAATTATAAAAGGCATAAGGCCCATATTGTTACAAAAGCATGCAGGTTCAGCACATTTCATAACCTTAAATCCAGCTAAATACTTACACAATACAAGATAAATATATGTAGAAAGATTATGAAAATATTTCTGGCATTACATACCTTCCAAGTAAATCACACCCACATCATGAAAGGTCTGTGGTGAAGCATTGGAAAATTTTAGGAACTTGCTTACAGGTCTGCAGAGAGTGAAGGGGCGGGGGGGGGCAAAGGAATGCACCCCAGTATATGGGCTATTGACGCCAATCAATAATGTTCCCAACATGAGTTGGATTATGGGTAACTAAACATCAGCAGATCATTTGAGGGCAACTGAAATGTGTGTGTATAGCAAATACAGAGCTATGGCTTTTAGTTCTTTAAGCTTTATATATCATATGCATGAGTATTTGATTTTTAAAAATAGTTTTTAATATGTGAAGTGAGAGTGAACTTGTTGTTCGTATTTTGTGTACAGCACACCCTTCCACCAAGATTATCCAGAGCAAGTCTATGCACCACACAACAAAACATCAATCAGGTGAACATTTTGTTGCACATACTTGCCCAGCCATATCCAAATCTAAATTACATGTGACTTACCGTGGTTAGTGAAAGCCCCATGTTCGCTCACACAGTTTACACAGTATTTTCAAGTAATTGTGTCACTTGATAAAGCAGGTCTGACTGGTTCTCATAATTGTTTTACGTGTCTTTTTATTGTAACTCGTCTCTGGACCCAAAATATCGGAGCAAAATTAGACGTAAGTCAGCTTAGTCACAGAGAAGTATACTACCCTACGAGAAAATTAATCACTAGTGATCTGGGTGTGCCGCAGCCCAGTTCTATGTGCACTCTCAGAAAAAAACACATACAGTATTCATCACCCAGCATAGCTACATCTAGATGACCCATCTATCTTCTAAACACTTCTTCTGGTCTGGGTCACTGGAGGGCCTAGTGCCTATTCCACACTCACAGAAAAAAGGGTAACAATTTGTACCTTTGCTTGTCACTGGGGCTGTACCTTTGTAATTGTACCTATTAAGGTATAGAAATGGACTCTGAGGAACAGCCCAAAGGTACAAACAGCATTAATATACCATCTTTGGAACAGAAATGTTCCTCAGAGTCTTCTCATTTATGTACCTTAAAAGGTACAATTACCTACAGCTCAGGTTACTATTGAGGATACAGCTCCTCAATGGAATAGTGTGGAATAGGCACTAGGCCCTCCAGTGATCCAGACCAGAAGTGTTTAGAAGATAGATGGGTCATCGGAATGTAGCTATGCTGGGTGATGAGTATGTGTTACAATTTAAAAATCAAGTGATCTCTGACAGCCAACAAATTTCAACACACACACACACACACACACACACAAACACACACACATATATATATATATATATATATGAAGTGTTTTTTTAGACTTGTCTTGGTTCCAGGGCGATATGCAGAAGCGCAAGTTTGAGACAAGGGCCAGTCCAGGCGCTGTCTTTCACGTCACGTTAAACGTCGCATCTGTACATTCAGACTGCTACCATCTGAAGGAACCTGTCTTCGCAAAAAAAAGAGGAACCGGGACTGCATAGCATCTTTGTGGTCAACCAGGCAAGGGTGTATCTATGCAGCAGACCAGAATACAAAGCGCTTGATCGCAGTGCATATCAATGGCTGCCGAGGTTCACGTTTTGGGCGCCGTTCGGTTTATGGGCACTGGATCGTCTGAGACAGAGCTCGCAGAGATCTTCAGATGACCGCGCGCGTACGTACCCACAACAACTACATTCCTGTGCAATCAGACCATACCAGTATGCCAGTCCGCCCCCATACACATTTTTATAACCTTTCATAATTCACACATCAACTGGCAAAACCGCAGAGCCCCAGGTGAAAACTCCATGTTTATATCAGTGTGCCGAACATAAAATCATTTTAATCACAATTGAGTTGGGACAAGCAATCGCAGGTGGGGCCCGGCACTTGATTTGTGCAGCCTGACCGAAACACAACTCAACAATAAAAGCAGAAGGAAACAGCAACAATCGCTTTTATGTGAGTAGTGACCGCAGCGTATGAGTGTGTATTTGTGGGGCAAACAAACAGGAAACTGATGCTAACTTCCTATGTGAAACAGAAACCAAGGCTGGTGAATTGATATTTATTTATCACAACACAAAATTCTGATTTTATAAATCTTTTTAGAACCCCAAGTTAAAGGTCAGATTATGCCAGGCATTGAGAAGGACACTGGGTTTATCCAGCACTGCTGTACTTTCCAAAGTGCCTTTTAAACTATAAAAGGTGATTAAAATATTAACGTAATTCAATATCGACCAACTGTTCTATCCTTTCCCACCATTTCTGCACATTGCGAATGCTCAACTCAACAAGTCATCTACTTTGCGGTCATCTAATGACTTTATGAGTGACGGCGGTAATCAGTTTCATGTCTACATTGGCTTTCCCGTTGGGTAAATTCCACATCCAAGCAGATGATACTTGCCAGATTATCAACAAGATTTCAGTCGAGAGATTAAAAAATGGGACTTTGGCAGGATATTCCAGTCTCACTCTATAGATTTTTTTTACAAGATAGTACTGTGATTCTTATTTTTCTAATACAATAAAATGTGCAACAATGAATAAAATGTGCAACAAGTTTATAAATACGGTATTTGTATTACATTATAAATAGTCTTTTCCATCTGAAATTGTAACAGATTAAATAAGGTTATATGACAATTGGTTTAACCACGTAACATATGCCACTGGTCAATACCATGATTAAGTCAGACATCAAGGTGCAGTGGTTTAAAAGTGCCTATCGCGCTTCACCCACGAAAAAAAGAATACGTACCCTTGTGAAATTAAGTAACAGCGCCATCGTGTGGTTGCGTAGTGGAGAGGTTCTTCATCCTTCTTCCCGCTCGTAGGCCTCCGCCGATGTCCTTCGTGCTTTATGATTCTACAAGATATTAGGCGTAACAGTATTAGATGGTATGTTTGACAACAGATACATCGGAACAAGAACCGTAAAACGTGAAAAGGCGATTAAAAGTGTATTAAAAGTGTATCTAAACGTAAAAATAATTCAAAACTAAGCAGGATATGTTAGGCTAAATTAAAATATTGCTCTCAAACCAGGAAATGTAGTAGATAAGTTTTAGGGAAGATTCCTTTAAATATTGTATTATTTTTTTTTCAAATCGGCCGCAGTCTAAAAGAATCACATCTTTCCGAGAATGATTAAGGTCACAAGACTGTATTTCCATTTTTTCCCCCAATAATGTATTAAATTAATTAAGCTTATTACAACGTAAAAAGTTATAAAAGAGCAAATGAACCAGAGCCATAAGGTGGTAATTTAATTATTTGGATAAAGGGCTGATAGGTAATGTGTTCATCAGATTTTTAAAATGTATAGTAAATGTTTTAAGCCTGTAATAATAAGCTTTTAATGAAACGAAAACTTAATACGGACTAATGTTTTAAAATTTTACAGGGCCTCGCCCATTTAAGTAATAATTACAGTCATAATAATATGATACGATTTTTAATTTGTGTAAACGAGTCATGACAGTTGCAGAGGCTTTAAAATTACAAATATTAAGTGCTTTTGGGAATAATCGCTGGTACATTTTCTAATGACTGACAACCAGAGACATACCTAGAAATTCTGTCACCTTGGGTCAACAACCCAACTTCATCTTATATATTCAAGGGTGTCTGTTTCAGAATTTTTGGTCTTTTATACCCCCCCCCCCCCACTTGCAAAAATATAGCATGATTAATGCATTTTCTTTGTACACAGGAATGACAGGGGCTTGAGTAGCCTGTCTGCATCCCACAATGCAAAGGGACTTGCAATGAGGTGACTCAGAGATGGGGGGTCATAGTGAAGCTCCCAAATTAAATCCATCCATCCATCCACCTATCCATTTTCTTTTTCTTTTTGAAAAGCCATCATATTTACACATTTCTTTGTCACACTATCACACTGTACAATAATACATATAATAATAATAATATATAAATTAACTGAACAAATATTAATTTACACCCAAACAGCCAATAACATACGTTTCTGAAGGTTTTCTTAATATTTAAAAAGTCATTTTAACTGACAAAACAATGTAGGAACTACACTGTATGGACAAAAGCACGGGGACACACTTATTTCATTCAGACCCTTTGCCACACGTGTATAAAATCAAGCACCGAGCCACGCATTCAGGTTTACAAACATTTGTGAAAGAATGGGTCATTCTGAAGAGCTCAGTGAATTCAAGCGTGGTGCTGTCACAGGATGGGGCCTTGTAATAAGTCAGTTTGTGAAATTTCTTCCCAGGTAGATGTTTCATGGTCAACTGTAAGTGGTATTATTGCAACATGGAAGCATTTAGGAACAACAGAAACTCAGGCATGAAGTGGCAGCCATGTAAATTAACAGAGCGGGTCACCGAGTCCTGAGGCACATAGTGCATCAATGCCTCCAGTGCTCTGTTAACTCAAAAACTACAGAGCTCCAGACTTCCTCTGGTATTAACTCCAAAATCTGTGCGCAGGGAGCTTCATGGAATGGGCTTCCATGGCTGTGCAGCTGCATGCAAGCTTCACATCACCAAGCGCAGTGCCAAGCGTCAGATGCAGTGGTGTAAAGCACAGCACCACTGGACTCTGGAGCAGCGGAAATGTACTCTGTGGAGTGATGAGTCACACTTCTCTGTCTGTCAGTCTGACGGACGAGTCTGGGTTTGGTGGATGCCAGGAGAACGTTTCCCACCTGACTGCAGTGTGCCAGCTGTAACAGGCTGTTTTTCAGGGGTTGGGCTGGGCCCCTCAGTTCCAGTGAAGGGAACTTTTGAAGCTTCAGCATACCAAGACATTTTGGACAATTCTATGCTTCCATCTTTGTGGGAACAGTTTGGGGAAGGAACCCTTTTGTGTTCCAGCATGACTGTGTTCTAGTGCACAAAGCAAGGTCCATAAGGACATGGTTAGGTGAGTTTCTTGTGGAGGAATTTGACTGGCCCACAAAGAGCCCGGATTTCTTCCCCATCAACCCAGCTTGTGTAAAGCCTTACCAGAAGATTGGCAGCTGTTATAACTGCAAAGAGGGGACCAACTCCATATTGAAGCCTATGGATTTAGAATGGGATGCCATGAAAGTTCCTGTATGAGTAATGGCCAGATATCCCAATACATTTGTCCATATAGTGTATGTATGGATATCTGAAGGGAGGCTTTAATCAAATATATAAGAAAATAAGGGAATACATCTGTTTTAACAAAATTGGTTTTAGAGTTTGTTTTAGACAATTTAACAATATGAACAAATAGGTTTGATGTAATCAGTCCACTTAATACTATTGATGGTCAAATGAAGCTTCATGATGGTGCTCTTGGTTTGCATACTGGATTGCGTCTTTTTTTAATAGAGAGCACCATCTAGTGGGGTCAGAAAATACAGCAAATGGTTCATGAAATTTCTGTTGGCCAACACTACTTAATACCTCACCCATCCATTTTTCTTAATCAGTGCAGGATCCCGAGCCTGAAGCCTATCCTGTGAAACACTGGGCACAAGACACTGGAGTCCCCAGATCTGCTGCCTTAATTATATTATCTCAATAAAGCTGAAAACAGTGAAACACAATAAGTGTATCAACAAGTACTTCTACAAAGCTTTTATTTGAATCGTTTACCATTTCCCCACATATCTTTCTCTCTCAAGATCAGCATTGACCATCACTGTACATTTGCATACAACATAGGTAAAGGCATTAGCAAAGAAGATACTCCTAAGGTTATTGAAGGTCTTTTAATGCAACTGCGTTAAGGAAGCATTCATTAGATCAGTGTTTCCCAATTTGGTCCCAGTCTGGCACAGTCAGTCCCTGTTTTTGCTCCCTCTGAGCTCCTTGCCAGACTGTCCACATTTTTGCTCTGTTCAGAGCTGGGAGGGAGTAAAAACGTGGACTGTTTGTGGGATCTTGAGGACCAGATTGGGAAAGACTGGATTAGATGAACTGGTTTTAAGCAGTGATGGGAAACAGCAGGAAGCCACTGAAGGAGTTGTAGAATCCCAAATCATCATAAACGTAGGTGCCTGACTTTAGTTGGACATAGACATTGTCCCCCACCTCGAGCTGGAGAACCACAGCGGTGCTGGCGCTGTCATTGAAATCTTGTCCCGCCTTGTCCCACATGGAGACCGTCCTCTCCGTATTTTTCATCAGGACTATGTTGGTGTTGGCTGTGCCGTCTATGTTGTTGAAAGCGGTGAATCTGAAATAGTAAACCCCTTTCACCATGGCCGTGAAGATGCCTGTCCAGAGTGAGGATCACAAGAAGGCAGGGAGGGAAAAGTGAAGGGACGCCTTTAAAGTGTGAGTTATTTCCCACAAAGAAGCACAATTTCAAATTAAGCAAGTACATGTCATAGATTTAATAGGTTCGCATTTTTAACAATAAACATTGATCTGTTTTCTCTAACCACTTATCCAGAGGTCTGGAGCCTTTCGTCTGAATCTCAGGGCATGAGGCAAGGCAGACCCTCACAATTTAGTGATATCAATTCACCTAATCAAATACGGGAGGTAACCTATGCAAATAATAGAAGCACAAGCACTTAAGAATTATTTCCCGTTGAAATGGAACAATTGTGCATATACAAGGGCAGGTACAGTGGAGCCAACGGGCCAATGGAAATGTGACTACTTAGCCAAACAAAGGATTCAAACCAGCGACCTTCCAAACACAGGCATCGAGTCTGATCTGAACCCACAGAGGCAAACAAAGTGGTTCAGAACTTACCTGTTGATGGGTTGTAGCTGCTACCAATGTTGGTAAACACCTTTGCATATTTGAGAGCTGTGTCTGTCTGGAAAGGTCCGATGTTCCCAGATCCAGATTCCCTTAGGGCTGCAGAAAATGCCACCCTTGGGACAGCTGAAAGAAAAATATGAGTCATGTCATGAAGAGCAGAAAATGGAATGTCAGTGAAATCACAAGTAAAGTGGAAGAGTACAACCTCTCTGGTCTTTCTCCAGCTGCTCCACTCGGGCTCTCAGGCTGCACAACTCAGAAGTCAAGCTCCCAATGTCCAGCACAGTCGCACACCGGCCTGCATCTTCACTCCGCACCAGTCCCACCCAGAAACAAATCAACGCAAAGCCTTGGCCTGCATGCATCTCTTTCCTTTTTGAGTGTCTGGGGAAAAACAAGCAGCAAGGTCTCCCCGTTGCCTTTATATATCAGCCTGCACTCATGCTACAGATGTCTGGCTCGCCCTAGAGAGAGAGGCGTGTCAATTACTATATTAAGAGTGGAGAAAAAAATGCATCTTAATTCCATTTCCCTAAATCTTTGGTTACTGATTGCACAAGGAAGTTACCCTTCACTCCCCATATTTTATTCAGGGAAATTTACAGGGAAAGATCAGCAAAGTCTCCCAGGAAGATAATACAAGTAACTATAAACCTTTATACCTCCAGGTGAATGGTTATTGTATTAAATAGGAGTAAAGAAAGGTGTATTGTTTGGCTGTGAAACCAGTTACTGACTGGAGAAAGATGTGAAAGCTTATCATGTTATAAGGATGCTGTTAACTTAGCAAGTCAACCATATGAGCTGTTATCAGCTTCTGCCAGGTGAAACAAGACTAGCATTCAAGGCTAACAATGCCCAAGCACATGGTGCCCAATGGCTCATACACGAATATGCGAAACGTTACATTTATACTCGTACTGATTGCTAAGAACATGACAGCGTTATAAGAATGTGAGACAACTGCAACTATGGACAGCTAAACTATGTTTTGCAAGACATGCCATTTCCTGACTGGTATTTACCTGTTTAAATAATTTTAGGAATGTTTCCCAGAAGCCCCTGGGGTGAAGGCAGAGTATCACAACAACAGTGACGACTCTACAAATTGATTGCGAGAGCACAATGTCTAGTGCTCTCATGCACAGCAACACACAAAAATACACTGTGACCTGGTGCACTTGCCTTTGTGGATGCTGTAATTTGAGAAAAAAAGAAGAGAAGAGCAGCTGTAACTTTAATAGCAATTAAGGCCTTGAAACTGACTGTTTACAGAACTGCTTTAATTTCTTGTAGCATAAACTCAACAAGATGCTTGAAACATTCCTCAGAGACCTTGGTCCATGTTGACATGACAGCATCATGCAGTCGCTGCAGATTTGTCGGCTGCACCTTCATGACGAGAATCTCCCATTCTACCACATCCCATAGGTGCTCTATTGGATTGAGATGCGATTACTGTGGAGACCTTTTAGGTACATGGAACTCATTGCCATGTCGAAGGAAGCACTCTGAGATGGCTATCCTGCTGGACGTAGCCATTAGAAGCTGGTCAATAAGGGTTGGATGTGGTCAGCAATACTCAGGTAGGCTGTGGCATTTAAACGATATTCAACTAGTACTAAGGGGTCCAACATATGCCAAAAAATATCCTCAAACCATTACAGCACCAGCAACAACCTGAATCGTTGCTACAAGGCAGGATGGATCCATGCTTTCATGCTGTTTATTCCAGATTCTGACCCGACCATCTGAATGTCGCAGCAGAAGTCGAGACTCATCTGACCGAGGAGTGTTTTTCCAATTATCCATTGTCCATTTTTGGTGGGCCTTTGTCCACTGTAGCCTCAGTTTTCTGATTTTAGATGACAGGAGTGACACCCAGTGCGGTTTTCCACTACTGTAGCCCATCTGCGTCAAGCTTTGACGTGTCGTGTATCCTGAGATGCTCTTCTGCATACCTTGGTTGTAAAAAATGGTTACTTGAATTACTAATTTTCTATCAGCTTGAACCAATCTGGACAATCTTCTCTGATTATTATTGTATCAGTACCCCATTGCACACCAATATTGTTTTCTGGTGAAATGTTTACTACTATTTATTAACTTATTGCTACCGCATTGCGCAACCAAACTGCACCTTATCAGTATTGGGTTTACTGTGCTGTTTGTACTCGTCGGTGTCATTTGTCTTGTCTTGTCTTGCAATGCTTGCCCAGATTGACACTTTGCACTCCATGTTGTTAGGTTGTTATATGTTAATCTTGTGTTAGTCTATGTAGCACCTTAGTCCGAGAGAAACGTTGTATTGCACTACCTGTGTATGGTTAAAAATGACAATGAAGACCTATTTGACTTGACTTGACCTGACCTCTGGCATCCACAAGGTATGTTTGACCAGAGAATCACCAATCGCTTGATGTTTTTTCTTTTTTAGCTAATTCTCTGTAAACCCTAGAAATGATTGTCTGTGCACGGCTGTCGTTGGGACGTGGGGCCCCGGCTCTTCCGTGCTCTTCGAAAGCTGCAGTCGTTCTGGGCCTGTCTCCGCCGACCTCTGGCTCTTGTGGGGTGTGGTTACGGGCTCCCACCCTCACTATTTAGTACATTCCATGTTGAAAACACATGCACACAACACACGCACACAACACATGCACACAGGCCCGCACATCTCGCCTACACAACTGAGCACGCATGTACATACATGTACATGCATGTACATACACTCACAACAACTTTGTATGTTTGTATAGCTGTATTACTTTCTTTATTCTTTATTTTTGTTTGTGTTCATTAATTTATCCATTTCTGCACTTCCACATTTCCTCCCGTTCTTTTACGCCACCTAGTGCTAACACCGACCAAAAGTCATTCCCTTCACTTTCCTTTTCTCGAAGGTGTTTAATTTAGGTGTGTTGTCCCTGTATTTCGAAGACAGGTATTTTATTTGATCGAGACAAAATTCGTTAATGAGATTCTCTCTTTTTAAGCCCGCTAACGATAGTGTCGCCATTTTAGGTAACTATAGCTACAGGTCTTCTCACTTCCTTGAACTTTTGTAGGCCTATATATATTTATATTTTTGGCGCCATTTCATTTACTGACCAATTCTAAATATCGTATTAGAAACAGAAGCAGACATATTTAAGCAGACATATTCCGCTATATACATAGGATTAATCAAGATGCATCAGTTCTTGCGCTGCGTTTACGGTGGATTTTCGGTGATCCTCTCTGCTGTGCTTGATGTTGACAGACATTAAAGAATTGAAATATTAGTTCCGTTATACAATGTCGAAAACGTTTATTTTCATTTTTTCATACTTTTCAATCTCCGACAGTGGTGATATATAACTGCAGTAAATTATTACACGCTGCTTCCTTTTAAAAAAGATTGACTAAAAAACACTCAATACTCGTCACACGGATACCGCACGTACACGTTTGTTTCGTATCACATGTTATGATTTCAGTTCCTAATTAAAACGTTAAAAGCTGTTAAAAGGTGGAGCCCTGTTGTGGTTTCAACTTTAGTGCTGAGTTTGAACAGCGGTTGCAAAATGAGTCATGCGAAATGAAAGCTCGTCTTATACCAAAAAAGTGTTTCCTGTAGTACTATATCTAGATTTTCTTTTCATTTTCACAAAAAGCTGATAACATAGAATAATAATAGAAATTAACATTACACTTATGTATCATCAGTCATTCAGTTCACAGTAATTTTAAATACCCCTGCTGCGTTCATTATGCTGGTCAGTGCTGATAATTATATTTGCAAGTGTTGTTTACGAAAAACACTTCTCAAAAAGAACTGTAGAAATCAGAGTGAAAAAGTGCAACAGAGTTGAATTTAAAACCTGAAAAGTCGCAATTCCATGCTGTAACAGTAATAAAGGTCTTACATTCGACAGAACCTCAAAGAAAAGAATGTTCTGTTTTTGCAATGCTTTCGTCTCCTCCTACCCTTATTGCCCTTTCGGTGCCTAATTAGTGAGCGGTCTATGACTATCATATCCCACATGACAATCTGCAGTTGAGCAGGTGACATCCGCTCCAGCAGATGGCAGCAGAGGACCGGACAGTCAGAGTGCGGGGTCTCCCCACGGACGGACGTTCAGGATAACCGGTTGATAGACAAGCTCTACGTTCACTTCCTGAGGTCCAGGCATGGGGGAGGGGAGATAACCTCTGTCTCTGTCACCAAGACGACGCCTGCCTCTGCCCTCATCATCTTTGAAAAACGTGAAGGTTAGTGGAGGTAGGGGGTTGGATGTAACAACCACACCCAGCAGCACAGTGGGGGGGGGAGGGGGTAAGGTAACGACACCACGGGGGGAGGGGACGCACATTAGGGGTTCCGGATGAAGGCAGGATATTATTGGATAATTGTATATGTGAGTACATAAATTATTTCTGCTTATTTTCATTGACTTTCTTGACCACAAGGAAAATTTCATACACAAATCAGAACTACAATAATAAATAACAGCGTAACAATAAGCAGTACAGCACAATATCCCATGTAATCAGTAACAACAAAGCTCTCCAGCAGACCCCCGCCTCTCAGAAATCCAGCGCCGACTAACTGCTTCTTTTACACTCTCTGAACCTGAAACGTTGATCGATTAGGATGCCTCTTCTGTACCTTCATCAGGTTGTGGTTACGTGTTGCTGTTTAATAGAGTAATGCGGCGCTAAAAGAAGATTCACTCTGTCTGGCCTTCCCTCAGCCCCAGTCGTTCCGCTTTGGTGATCGCGAACAGCGGCCGAGACAGTCCTGCAGTATGGGAAACACATTTTTTCTGTGGACAGTAAAGAATATCAGCTTGCTGTGAGCCTTCAAAACAAAGGAGCAGACCAAGATAAGGTCTGAATAAATGAATAAATTACAAATGACTAGTAGGCTACTCGCTTTTCTTTTTTTTTTACTACCCCTCACCACCAGTATTCTTTTTTTCTCAGATCTTCGTTGAAATGATGGTGATGGTTGACTTACAGTCAGTTGCCCCTGAGTATGGTGACGTTGAATGGCTGACAACAGTGTTTCCCTAGTGTCCATTTCAGCGTAAATCAGCTGTGCATCTTGAAGGGACTGTACTCAGAGGTCCGGGCATCGATCCCACAGCTTCTGGGCCTATTGGAGAGCTTTTCCTTCTCTGATGTCCAGCAGTTACCCAGATATGGTGACTCAACGTATAATGAACAGTGGGGTGCACCCCAAAGACCATTCGACCATCATCTGAGTACAAATAGGCAAACAAAGACCAGCCAGCAAGAGCATGTCTTGAATCCCAAAGATCCTGAATCTTCCTTTTATTCTCATGGGTATGAAGAAGCTTCTATAACAGGGTTATTCAAATCACGGTCCTCGAGGTCTGAGCACTGCTGGTCTTCCAGCCTTCCTTTACCTGTCAGTCAGGTGTGAAGCCTCTGACCAATCAGAATCAGTAATTATTAAACAACTACCTGGGGGAACTGAAAACACGGCCTGGATTTGGAATCGAGGTCCAGAGTTGAAGAACCCTGTTCTATAAGGAGGGGAGGAGTTGAAGAACACCCCCTGACAGAGGACTACTCCCTGAACATGGATGCAGACAGTTTTCCACTGCATGCACCGGCACTGTGGCTATGAGTACCAATGCATCCTCAAGCAGTTCGGTGTGGAGGCTCTGGAAGGCATCAGCACCCTCTTGCTGCAGGCCAGGATGGAGGAACCAGGGCAAGCTGAGGAACGACCTCGCCAGGTTCAAGGGGACCTCAGCAGGCAGTACAGAGAACTTGAGGTTCACCTGTGCAAGGAGCAGCTGCCTAAAGAGATCATCCCTCCGAAGGATTTTCAGAAGGTTTTAGAAGCACTGCAGCTCTGCATACCCAAGTTGTTGCTCAGCGATGATCGAAGTCGCATCTCCATAGTGGGGAATGAAATTTCTGATGCTAAGCAGTTCTTAGTGGACTTCCAGCACAAAGAGGGTCACATTAGGGCAGATTCTGTCCACCAGTCTGATCCTTCGGAGCTGGCAGGGCAAGAAGCTCTTTTATCCACACCTGCCCCCATCGAACCACATGTCACGGTCAATCGGGTGTGGAAGACTAGACACAAGACAGAATCAAATAGGGATGTCAGACTGGCTGCTAGGTTTAGAGAGCAACAGATTCAGATAATGGGTGAGAATGGACACAGGGACAGATTGAATAAGCTATTGCCTGAGGCTACACTGAAAGATCCATCATCTTCTAAACCTGCTGGGATGTTTGGCACGAGGAATAAATTATGTGGCAAGCCTTGGGTGACCGGCTAACAATCGATACAACTGGTACTGGGATAGAAACTGAGGCAGGCAGTCTTAAGAACGAGGAAGGACAAAGTACAGTAAGGATTGGCGAAGAAATGCTCTCGAAGAAGGCAGACTTTCTGTCTCCCACTTCAGTGGGAAAAAATTTGCTCCTGAGCTTTGGAAACGCTGATTCGGTGCCCTATAGTGAAAGCTCCCCTTTCACAGACTCTCAAAGCACCACAGATCACACCAGCCACTTTGGAAACAAAGCAACGAATGTGGCGGCATTTCCTTCAACACGCCCCAGGGCTCAGAACACGCTGAGATGTGTCAGCGGCCCCTGTGGTCAGGTTAGATCTGAACAGGAATCAAAGGAGGCTGAAGATGAAGATCATCCAGTGAGAAACGAAATTTCTTTCAGACCCAGCAGTCTGAGGCACAGTGCAGAAGGAGGAGAAAGCTACAGTGCAGTGATGTTACTTCCTCAAGTTATGTGGCCTTACATTAAGGTATCTTATGACAGTCAGCTTAAGGATATGACTTCAGGCCTTCAGATGACGGAGAGTCCGTCTAGGGAAGAGGTCACCCTTCCTTTGAGGGGTGGGAACAAAGCCAGCGGGAGCTTAAGAAGCTAGTCGCCATGGTCACCACAGATTTCTGTATCTAAGAGCTGATGCTCGCCGAGCTTGGGATTGCTGACCCAAAGGATGAGACCCTGGAGATGTGCTGTGCTGAGATTTGGGAAGTTTTGGGAAGTTCATGTTCGACCTGGAAAAACAAGCCTCTTCATCAGTGGGCCAAAGCTGTTGTGTTCTCAAGTCACCAGAACCCTAAACGGAGGTGTTCGTCATTAGCGCAAAGAACGGCCAAGCAGAGATGTCTGTAGGGCTTGGTGGGCCGTCTTTTGCGGCCTCTTCCATTCGTTCTGAGAATGTTGCTTCTTCGTAGGAGACGGAATACCAAGAGGGTCAGGAACCTGCCTCTGGGGACTGGGCTTTGCTCAGCAAAGACCTGGTTAAATCTAGAATGTCTCAGAATGACCCAGAGCTGTGGCAAAAAGAAGAGACACACCCCAGCATCACTAGATGGAAAAGCAATGTTCAACAGAGTAACTCCATCCTGGGGTGCAAAAATAAGACCTAAACCCTATTGAGCATCTGTGGGACCTCCTCAAACGGAAGGTGGAGGAGCGCAAGGTCTCCAACATCCACCAGATCCGTGATGTCGTCATGGGGGAGTGGAAGAGGATTCCAGTGGCAACAAGAGAGTTAAGGCTGGAAGTGCTGGAAAATAATGGTGGCCACACAAAATATTGACACTTTGGGCACAATTTGGACATTTTCGCTTAGGGGTGTACTCACTTTTGTTGCCAGTGGTTTAGACATTAATGACTGTGTGTTAAGTTATTTTGAGGGGACAGCAAATTTACATTTAATACAAGCTCTACACTGATTACTTTACATTGTATCAAAGTGTCATATCTTCAGTGTTGCCCCATGAAAAGATATAAGAAAATATTTACAAAAATGTGAGGGGTGTACTTACTTTTGTGAGATACTGTATGCCCATCCCAAGTGCTGGACATGAGAGGGTAAATGTCACTGCCGATATCATTGTCCAGCACACAAGATATTGCAATGTCCTAAAGAGGAAGCAATGCGAAACCTAAGGATGAAAATAGACCTTACCGGAGAAACGAATGTCTCTCACCCACAGCTCCGGACAACCAGAAGAAAAAATCTCTCATCAACCCTAGCAGGTCCAACTGGACACCAGAAGAAAAAATGACACTGGGAAAGGATAACCAGACCTGTTCTTTAGGGATCTTTGCTTGTTCCTTGGCTGAGACAGACTGTGGAGTTTCCCTGTGTCCAAAGTGTTTCGCAAAACATGTGAACTGTAGGGTTTGCTCCCGGACATACAGCGAAGTACCCATCACCCTGCCTGGACACAGCGGAAATAAAACTGTGAAGATCACTTACAACATCACCGATGGTATCCGAGGGGCAAGTGGCCACATTATAGTCCAGTCCCTCAAATCTCCTCTTCTGGAGCCACACATGAAGAGCATTATCCTCAGGGCTTTTTTCCATGACCCTATAATGTGCTCTTTGCATGGCAGGGGAGCTGCAGAAGGATGAATTCCATTTAGGAAATTAGTAAATTGAGCTGAAAATCTTGAAGAAAAGGACCTGGAACCTGTTAGAAGCTCTCTCAAATTACGAATGTATATAGTATAGTCAGGAGTCCCTGTACTCACCACACAGAAAAGTAAATCATTATATAGACAGTAATTAATTTCCATTAGTTTGGCCATGAAAGGGTCACGCAGAATAATTTATAAAGGTATATACAGTACTATCATTAAAGATTAACCGTGCTTAATACGTCTACTGTTTTTTATTTAAGTGCTTTTATGATCTATGATTTTGGCAGGAGTAATGGCTGCAATTATTTGTTTTCTGAGGCAGCGGATAGACAACCCATTTATATACATGCCTTTCTGCTGAAATGAATGCATGCTGTTCAAAAAAATACTGCCAAACGAGTACTTGATCTATGCAACCAACCTCTCTGGGATTCCTCTATCAGGTGAGGCCTGCTGTGGTTCCATCTGACCAGTTCCTGCACTCCATCTTCATATAGGAATGTCACCCACCCCCCGGCGCTCCATTCAGTGGGGGTGTGTTTGAGGCCTACCTTCCACTCACTGGGCAGACACGACGATTACTTCCTGGGCTGGAGCGTGCCTTCTCACACGGCCTGACCTTCACCGTGATCCCGGATGCCTGCGTAACGTGGTCGGGGGAACATCCCCCACGAGACCAAAGCAGTAGGTGGAAAGTCTGGGTGGGTGGAACCAAACCAGCGACACTGGCGGCAGGCTGCACTGTAGCGGGGAACACGTTTCTGACTATGATATTGTTCAAAGACTCCCAGGCAGTCCACATTTTTGCTCCTTCCCAGCTCCCAGCCAATCAGGAACACTGGATACCTGGTACAGGTGTGTTGGGAGCTGGGAGGGAGCGAAAACGTGGACCGCTGCAGGACTGGAGTGAGGAACACTGGACTATACATCAAGTTCCAGATGACTGCTAATAGCCTTTGTTGTGAAACATAAGATAACATAAACAGTCCCAACCACTAAGATGTTTTGGATAAAACATACATTATGTCTTACGGATGAAGAAAAAAAAAAAATCCAGTAGCAATGTATGGCCTTCTTTATAAATACTGCTTTTTTGATTCCTTCATGCCAGAGAGGAATTATGTTTAATGTACTGTAATGTATTCCAACTTAACCCCATGATTTTTGGCTGCTTCTCAGTCTATTCTGATACCTAGAAGTTAGACTGTGTCTTTGCTGACAATGCATTTGGCTTTTGCAAAGGAACAGGCCATTAACTCTTAGATTCGGTATAGATCTCTGACACCCCCCCCCCTCCACACCCCACCTCTGGATGACTGATGGTGCGCAAATTATTTATTTGCATGCAAGGTCCTACTGTTCCTTTATAGATCTCATTTGCAAATTGAGCTCTTGGAGAAGCTCAGTCACTTGTTTTCCCAGAAAGCTCAGGATAAAAAAAACAAAAACACACACAAGAAACAAAAAAAGCTTCGCTGCAGAATGAAGCGAAATGCCCAATGGCTGCCTCTGTGTTTTCAGCGCCGTGGCGACAGGTGAGTCATCACTGGCTGAGAGAGGATGAAAATACGACTACGGAGAAACCTCAGCAGCAGTGGAGAACTGCATACGTACCAGACAGGTGGATCCTCGTTCAGCCTGTCAGGCGCTGGTCGCTGATATCTTGTGGCTTATTGCTGTTGCACGGCAGATCTGGCAGGCTCCCTGAAAGTATCTTCCTTTAATTTATTACTCATAGAAAAAATGGTAGAAATGCCATGTTTAAGCTCCTGTCATTGCCTCCAGTTGGTACTTAGCTGATGTTATTATCCAAAGCAATTTACAATGGTTGTTTCCTCCACCCACTCATCCATCCGTCTTCTCCTACCACTTATGTAGCACAGGATTGTGATGGATGCTCCTTCATGCATATGGATATTTTGCCAAAGTGTGAACTCAGGCGCTGTTCCATTGGCTCTAACCTCCACGCTCTATAGATAGCATGGGGCTATATCGTAATTAAATATGAAAATTGTCATTTATTTTGGACTTTGATTAACCAACGGATTGATGAAGCTAGAATGTTACTTATAATTAGCTACTGACAGTGCAAATAATGAAAGAATTGCATCCTAGGCTGGATAGTGTGGAGAATGGGGAGTTGTCTTGCAGTACCATACTGGGCCACCGGGGACGCTCTTTGGCTCCAGCAATTGGGAACACCAATAACTAGAGACAGCTCCGGACATCAGAATTCCATGTGCCACGTGCTTTGAAAATTAAGTGCAGCCGGCTGGCTTAAGCCAGGGATATGCGCGTCCTCACCAGCAACTGCCATCTGTTAAAATTACAGGAACGGCTACATCAACTGCCTGTCCAACGCGCTGAAATCCTCGAGCTTCGCAGAAGTTTCCGTGGCAGACACTCAAAGCCAACCGATGTCGCCTCGCCGATCGCAGACAGACTCCCTGGTCAACTGAGGCCCGTTACTCTGAGAGGTTCATCTTGTGCGTTATGAAATCACGTGAACTCGCATGAAACACGGAGAGCGGCAGCTCGGAGGCGAATGACGGACGTCAACAGCTTTACCCTGAATGAAACAACGCCAAGAGGTTATTATTAAATGCCTCAGGAAGTAGCTACTGACAGAAATATCCAAATTGTTTTATAACAATTCTAATGAATGTGGTGCGACGATAAGGCTTCACATTTAGCTGGTGCCATAGATAGAGGCTTTATGATATCACTGTATTCCGTTGTCAAGGAAACATGGAGAAAGATGCGCGATCAGAGTTCTTCGCCACACCCAGGTGGCCGAACATACTTATTTCAGCGATTGTAATCACCGTGTCGCACACAGAGGACAATGGTGACGCAAATGTAATTAAACACACTTCATCCGCAGCCTTTTTGCTATGCTTTTTATTAGTTTTGGAAAACATGTAAGGCATATGGTAATGTAACAGAAGCATCACAAATTCCAGTGCGTGTGGACAGCATCGCGTGACGTGGTCGACCCGGATTCGAAGCACAGAGAGCAGCACTTACTCTAAGGGTTTAAGTACAAAGTGGGGGGGGGGGGAAACATTAAAACAAGTCAGAATGTTGTCAGAAAAAGCCGCCAGGCACCTCACAGCAAACGTGCAGCCCGTGTGGGGGGGGGGGGGGGGGCCTCATGGGAAATACCAAACTGTGGAGGTGAAGCAGAGAGATGGTTTGACTTCCTGGGGAGGGGGGGGTGTCTATTAAATTACTCCATCAATCTCAAGTGTGTGGCATCGACAGTGCTACACGCAGGAGCCCTGCTTCCCTTCCCCCACCACCAAAAAAAAATGATAATTTGTTCCTTTAGCTTCCTGGATGAAGAACGCGACAGAGAATGCAGTGCAGAAAAATCTGGAAAACCAATCCAGCACCAGGGGTCTGCAAGCGGGGGTGGGGGACTGATCATCCGACAGACCAGTGCTGACCCCTCCAGCACAAACACAGTCCACCCACCCCAGTCCACTGAGACAGGTCCCATTCTTCATTAATCTGGAAGCCATTTTGGCTCATACGAACTGCCCTCTAGCTCCACGTCGCCCCCTAGAGGCGGGGGCAAATTAACACGTCTGCGTCATGCTAAAGGATAGCGACCGTGGTAGCGGCCGCAGTCCAGGGTGTGGAGGAAAATGGGAATGTGTGGAACTGGAAGCGCCAGGAAGGCAAGCAGAGTGCGGGCCCGGTGGGGGCCGGGATCTGCTTCCTCTCTCATGTTGCGAGTAGCTCAGAGCAACCCTTAAAGCAACAGGAAAGGGGATACAGTGAGACTGGGCGGGGCGTGACACTTGACAAATCTCTTCAAACCTCGGACCTTGAAAATTGCCATCCCCCCCCCACCCCCCATTCTTCTCTGTGTTCTCCTGCTTGCCCCACCTCCACACACAACTGAAATGATGTCCCGGGAGACTAATGGCTGCTTGACCCCCCACAAAAACAAACTGTTATCTGGCAAAACTTTTAATGGGAGGAACATCATGCACCGAGGTCCAGGACCAGGACAGCATGGGGCAGATGCGGTTTGGAGTTTGGCAGGGCGAAGGCGCTGTGACGAGTTACAAAAACGCCCAAAAATCAGCTGTATCAAAAGGTCCGGTGCCCAAAAGCATTCTGGATCCAAAAACTGTGTGTAAACCGTAGGAAAAGCATGCATGCTGTTTAGTAAGCAACTCAGGTACGTTAAGAGAGACAAAATCTATTTGGCTTTTTGACTCGATTTTTCTTTCCTCACCGTCGAATGCACAGTCGTCTTTAAGGCGTCGACAGAGTAGTTTACATACAATTTGGCACACTTAGTCAGAACAGAACAGAAATAAGGTATCATATATCACATTAAAGGAAACTAGCAGGCTTTAATTAAGCGCAAGTGACTTTGAACTTTAACCCCTTGTGTCACAGAACAGAAAACAAAACAAAACAAAAAAACAACGATATAAAGTACAACATCCTTCACTTAAGCATTTTGTTACTCACACGTTACTCTCGACGGAACCACCACTCACAGTAACACCAAGAACCCGGCAGAACGCAACGGAACCAGACGCAACACAGCCGGTCCCAAGACCAAGGGTGGAAACATGGGCGATTTCATGGCTCTGTCAACCATCAACCCCCAGCCCCCGCAAAACTGGACGGATTTTTTTTTAACTCTGTATGGAGATAATGTGCTTAATGGGTAGTAATGTCTGTGTTCTGTGTGGCTGAACGTCAAAGGAGAGCCCACAGTGACCAGGCTTGAGACAAAGCCATGAATCTGCGTGATTTCCACCCCCGATGGGGGCAATGGGCCAGAAAGCGGGGTGCAAGATACTGAAACCAACCGTCTTAGCACAGGCCTCGAAGAAGAGGAAGGGCAGAAAGGAGGGAGCGAGAAAGACAGAGGAGAAAGGAAATAGAGAGAAACGGAGCAGGTAAAAGGAACAGGCATTTTAAGGGTTAAAACATCACTGGAGCATCCAAACACTCACCAACATACAGAACAGGAGTGAAGTCACTCATACAAACATTTTTTTTTTTTATTCCTTACAAAGTTGCTAGTCAGCTCTGAGCCACCGAAAACAGGAAGAGACCCACAGAAAGACCCGGAGTCAGCAGTGGGTATGAGCAGGAATGGGAACGTAGGTTCTTGCTAAATCCAATGACACATCGCTCCAGTGGGGGTCTACACAACAGGAAATATCAGAAGCCACGCTATGGCACATCTTCAATAGTAACTTTTGAGCAGAGGTGGAAAGTCCAGGTCCAGAAGGTGCAAATCCAGACCACGATTTTCGTTAAACCAACCAGCTGAGTACAATGTGACTGTGACTCTTGATACTGAACTGGTTGGTTGAAAGAAAATCTTGGTCTGGATTTGTACCTTCTGGACCTGGACTTTCCACCTCTGCTTCTGATATACTGCAATAAATTGGGGTGAGCGGGATTCTGATAATGCTCTGTGTCCACACTAGTCTAGTATAAGGCAGTGCGCCTCCTTGTGGCTGAACAGCAGAGTAGTGGACACCTCTTCAGATTAAATTGTCTGGGTGGACAATGACTCACACCCTGCCCCTAGTTTACCATCCTCAGCAGCCCATCCCTAGCCTGTAGATCTGCCGTCCCTCCCTAGGGAGAGATGGGGGGGCAGACATGCCATGCTGACTGCCGGAAAGGTGACGGAAGAGGAGGAGATGAAGAGGCAGTTAGGAAGCTGGTGAGGGCATTCGCATCGTGAGGTCAGTAGTCACAGCGACTTCTGACCACTACCCAAGTCGCTATGGAGAAGTGCGGTTGCTATGGCGAGTGACTCACGGAGGGCTGGATGCAGGGAAAGGGCACAGATCTACAGGAATTTCATTACTCATTTTCTTCTTTACATTATTTTCAATGTTAAAACTTGCTTTTAATTAGCAGCGTGCATTGATAGTAGGGTAGGCCAATTCATCTCTATAATTATTTGCTTGAATTATCCTGGCTGCACTGGGCGACAGACAGTTCAACGCCGTTAAGAGTAAAATCTTCATTACTTTTAAAACTGTGAGTTTGTCACCTTCCCCTCATCCAGCAGGTGATCAATCTTACGGTATGAAAAAACGAAAGGGGGGGGGCTGTGTGTTGTATAACTGGGGAGGCCTTTGGTGGACGGAGATAAGTATCTCCATCAGCATGCTCTACTGAGCGGGCAGAGTCAGCAAGCTCATACACATGCAGAGCCGTCCCAGCCGTAAACAGCCAATCAGCCGCTGGACTGACTCATCTCCCTGCTTTGCTGGACGGCAGCGCCGGTTCTGGGAGACCGTCAAGCTTAGGTGGGTGGAGGCACACAAACGGGGTCTCTCTGTGAGTCTGCATTGCTCTGATTGCCGGGGGGGGGGGGGGGGGGGGGGGTTTGAAAGTCAGGTAAAGGGAGGGTTTATGACGGCATCATGCAAAACGGGTGAGTGGGGAGCGGGGGAGGTGCCACACGAGCAGGTGTGCGGTCGTCACGGCGACGGCCATCTGCCCAGGGCTGGGGGAAATTTCCCAGAGTCTCGTGCGGTTCCCTCCCATGCATTGGGGTGCCTAGAAGCACAGTGGTTAGTTTGTTGCGTCGTGGTGGGTGGAGTAAACATGAGCGCTCGAGGGGGCAGGGGGTAACGTAAACCAGGCGGACGCTGGAGGATCTGGAACAATGAGCCGTGGGGGGGGGAGGGGGGGGGAGGGCCAAGAGCAGCTTTTGGTGACTCAGGCTGATGTCAAATTAGGCTGTACCCCACCTCCCCACCCCGAAAAATAAACCCATCCCCCCCCAGCAGGGGCATCTAACCCCTTTTCTAATACTACAGGCCCCACGTTCTCAATTCTCCTCCTTCTTGGGCTCCTCTTTCTTCTTCTCCTCCTTCTTTTCCTCTTTCTTCTCCTTCTTATCTTCCTTCTTATCCTTCTTCTCCTCCTTCTTGGGCTCCTCCTTCTTGGGCTCCTCCTTCTTGGGCTCCTCCTTCATGGGCTCGGGGAGGAGGATCACCTTGCCGATGTTGTTCCGCTCCTGCATCTTCCTCATGGCGTCGCCCACCTGGAAGGGAGTGGGGGGGGGGGGGGGGGGGGGGGTGAGCTCCAGGTCCTGATACCACGGCGACCGATGCTGACAGCCGGACAGGTCTCTCTCTCTCTCGCGGCCACCTGATTCGGGGCATCGCACAGTTCATAGTCCAGACAGCGGCATCGCCCCAAGCTCCATGCACCCCCCCACCTCCCCGGCCCGCTGTCATCGCTTGCTCGCCTGCATCGACACGGAAAAGACCACCTAGCAACCGATGCCACAGCAACAGAAGACCATCTCCTAGCAACAGCGAGGCTCTTTGAAATCGGGGGCCCCTGACGACAGCAAGTCATGCGTGCGGGGGGCGGGGGGGGGGGATGTGAGGGAGGGGGAGAACAGACAGCAACTGGTGCTCTGGCGGAGAAGAGGGCACTCGGAAATAAGGGGAGGATTTAGAGAGCGGTGTGAATCCTCACAGCAGCTGCTATAGATGGCACAGCATGTAAAACTGCATAAATAACGATTACGTCTGATTATTGCCCTTAAAAGAATCCTGTCAACACCAACAACTGTTTTTATTTTAAGTCCCCCGCTGTGCTCACAGCAAAAGTGATGTCAAAATGGCTTCTACTTCCATCTCTGCGCATAAATGCTGTCTGACTCATTCAGTCCCAGCATCCATCTATTAGCTTATTAGGAGCCAATTAAAACAGAAGAAAGCATGACAGCTAATGTCCAGCGTAGAGGCTTGAGATGCCATTATACAGGATTTATGAGGTTTGGTGGCTGGGCTGACGTGTCCTGGAAGGTAAATGGAGTTTTTATTCTTAAAGTAATATTTTCCCTGTTGGTGTCCTGTAAGGTAGCTAGATCATTCCCGGAGTTAAACACTTCCCGTCCAATCAAAGCCGTCTTTATGCAGAGGGCGGACAAAATGGAGCCGCAACGTGCCGATCTAACAGTCACGCTTCGTTTAAGATCCACTCTGCCCCCTTCCCCCGTATCTCAGCAAGCCCGCCCCCCAATTCAGGACCCCTCCCCAGATGGACACAGGCAAAGCCCGGGTGGGTCACCACGGCAACGGACGAGCGAGAGCACGACAGCGAGACGGTGGCGACCTTTAATCCCGCGCAGCGCAGCGCCGACACGGTCTCCATGGATTCCGTGCTCTTTAAACAGCGGCTCTGCGCCGTTACATTAAAATCGGAGGCACTCTGTCCATACACCATACATTCGTCCCCCCCCCCCCCCACCGCTTAAACAAGCTGTTGCAGACACCGGTTTATACACCCTCCCCCCCCCCCCGTGCTCGCTCCGCCTCTTCTCGGCGCTGTGCCCTTCTGCCGGCAGACCCGGCTCGACCCATCACCGAGGACACGAGAGCATTGAGGGGTCTGCAGAGGTACCACCGGGAAGACTTACGGCGACTGAGCACGAGCGCATGATTTACAGCGGTCCCCCCCCCCAGCGGAAGGCCACCCTCCCCAAGGAGGCCACCTACACGGGGAAATGCAAAGGCCTGCTTTACCACGATGGGCCGAGCTGGGCTCCACCAGACACACCAAAGGCCTGCTTTACCCCAATGGGCCGAGCTGGGCTCCACCAGACACACCAAAGGCCTGCTATGGAAATGAGCATTTTCACACATATCCAAACACCATCAGCTGAGGTCCTTACTGCACACCCCCCCGAACAAAGCTAACTATCCTTTAATGGTCTGCAGCCTCAACACCACAACAAGCACACACACACACACGTTTGTATTCCTGTCTTTGTGGGGACCGTCCATTCGTTTCTGTAGGCATAACCCTAATCCCAACACAGACAACCCTAACCCCAACCATAAGTAGCCAAACAAAATACGAGACTTTTGACATATTTAGTTTTTTTTTGATTGCACTGACAGATTTTACAAAATTAAGTTTCCCCTTATGGGGATCAAAAATCACAAATGTCAAAATAACAGTTTTTTTTTGTGTGGAGACATTTGGTCCCCACAATGTAATATATACATACCCCCCCCCCCCCCACACACACACACACACACTTATAATAATCATCACTGATATCGATCAACAAAAAAAAAATCACAGGTAGCCTAAGGAATGGACATCTATTCAGATCTTTCTTCAACAGACGTACATGACAGCAAAAAAAAACCCCCACCAACACACGGCAGCCCCCACCTGCTCAAAGTGCCAGGTGGAGTCCAGGCGGGGCTTGATCTTGCCCTGACGGTACAGGTCTAGCAGCTTATTGGCCACCTGCCACAGGATCTCCATGTCCCCATCCAGGTAGCCCAAATGGTAGCCACACACTGCCTTGTTGCTGTTCATCAGGCTCTGCACGTTGACCGAGAAGTGGTTGTACCAGGTCTTCGCCATGGCAAACAGGTTCTTCTTCGGACCCGTCAGCACATTGGCGGCACCTGTCCACAAGGGAGATCAAGGCGTTAAAAGGCTTTGCCCACTCCACCCAACGGTCGAAAAACCTAGGGCCGCATATATTACGTGTATTACAACTGCTCCACAAGAGCGCCACCCCCAGGCTAGCTGCACGTCATAACATTTCATTTTTTCCTCGACTTCGAGTCTTAGCTCTGCAGGAATACAAATGGGAATGCAAACATCTCTTGAAGGCGTAAGAGGGTGCAAGTTATTCATGACACAAAGGGCTGGTTATCTGTCCGAGGTGAGTGTTACACCATGTCCTCTGGATGCAGTACACAGGAAATCATGTAGATTAACAAAAGGGGTTTAATGCAGCCACCCCAATGCTCTCTCACACCCCCCTCCTCCTTGACATGTCTTGCCCCCGTCCCTCTTATTCCTCACCCGTACTTCTACTCCCACCCTCTCTACGTCGTTAGCTGCCCTGTCCCCGTCACCCACCCCTCCCCCCCCCCCACTCTACCGAACCTCGACCACAAACAAAGACAGCTTACAGAGTCCAGCGAGCTGCAGAAGAACCAGTCTGCTACAGTCAGACACATTCCAGGTCTACTGGGATAGAACGGCCATTGTTCGCCAGTGCATACTTGTGATAAAAATGCAGGCGGGAGGGCGGCTGAGGCAGAGGTTGGAGAGGGGCATTATGGGGAGCTATTTTCCTCAATCCGGGCAGCAGTCATATTCCGCATGCATACCGCCGCTGCCCACCGCAGCACACATGCGAGTTTTGGTTGGACGCCCTTCGCCGCGAGCCGTCCCACGGCCGCCGCGAGAGTGAATGTGAGGTCAGGGAGCGTCAGCGCATCGACATTCCGGGGCGCGGCGAACGCGCTGGGGATTTTAGGCAGATCTAGCCGCCGAATGTAAATGCGCAGGTTCTGCGCTGGAGCTTAAGTGCCATTTTCAAGGTTTCAACCGAGGGGGGGAAAAAAAAATTGCTGTTAGGACCGGTCCGTTGTTTCTGAGGCCCAAATCACTTCAGGGCCCACCAAAGTGTACTGATTGTTTGTTGCCAACAGGGGGCGCCCTTGAGGGAAGGCAAACACTACTTATGATACTACAGACCCTACGTCCTTCTGGTCTCTAGCCGTAATGCCTCATTGTCTCTTACCCTAGTGGCCTCCAGCCTCTGGTCTGCCACCTCTACTGGGCTTCGTGTGGCGGGGGGGGGCGGGGGGTGCGACCATCCTTACCATAGGTGACGAGCTTTCCCATTGGCTTTAGCAGGTTGTATCCCTTGTGGGTGTCCGATCCTCCCAGGGGGTCAAGGACGATGTCCACCCCTGAGCAGAGAGCAAATGAAGAATTAAGGAATAATCGATTCGGCTTCCATCCCAATTCTCGGCATTGCACTCCTGTTCTGCCCAACAAGAGGAGGAGCACAAGGTCAGGATGAGGATCTCTCAGGAAGTGCAAGCCGCAGGGCATGGGGGGGGGACACTGTGGACAGGGTGTCAGTCCCTCTCAGGACGTTTGGAGACGCAGTTTAGAGACTGAACGGTTTTGAACTGTGGGAGGAAACATCAGACCCACATAAGACAAGCAGAGAACAAACAAAGACACAGCACATACACAAGGGATTAACAGGAACCCGATCCTCCTCAGCACTGCGAATATAAATTGTTCAGACTGGGAAAAATAAAAAAACAAGAACTGGAGCCCCATGCTGCACCCCAGGTAGACGGACGTGTCCTTTGGTACTCAAGGTGAAACATAAATCAGCGTTAAATCGCAATTTTCTCTTATGGGGGAGTTGCCATGTTTTATGCCCTTCTGGGGAGGACGGGGGGGGGGGGGGTTACCAAACCAGTTACAATGGATGTCGGGGTCCTAATGGACTCTTTCACGATGAGGAATAAATCAGGCATTAGCCATGTCTGGCAGACGCGCCTGCGTCTCTGCCCGCGATGGCGCCGCCCAGCAACCTTGACCGACTGTCCTACCCAGGCAGTGCCCTCGCTCTATTGGCTCCACGGCTCCAGTGTGGTGCTGGTTCATCTCACGCCACCTCCCCAGGGATCTGCATTCGGCCAGCTGCTACCGCAACGAGATTCTTCGCGCCTTGTGTTTCGTTATAAAAGCCGGCGACGCCTCTATCGACCGGCTCCGTTCACTGGATTCATCGATCCCGTCGGACTTTCTCCGGCTGCCTCAAAACCCAGGGCAGCGCAGGCAGGCTCTAACGGGTCGTTTCTACACAAAAGCAACACTTAGCGATGAAATTTAATAAAGGCTGGGTTGGGCCTGCAAGCTTCTCTCTTGGACACGAAGTGAGATACTAGCAGTAAGGTTTAGTGTTGAAATGAAAGCGACAAGGTGCCAAAAACAACGTCATTGATGCGTCTCCTCCCCTGTTTTTGCGCTTGTGTCATTTTTTTGGGAGTGTCTGAACGCAGATGGGAAGATTAAATCAAATAAGTACACAAACAAGCACCAAACAAACCACTCCTAGGGGGCACTGGGGCATTTCAACAAAATTCTTGAAATATGACGTCGACCTTTGGGGCTGATCTTGCGGACTTCTTCCACGTAGTCCCGCGTGCGGTAGTCGATGGGGTGGGTGACCCCAACTTGGGTGATGACCTCGTGCTTGCTGGCGGACGCCGTGCCGAACACGGTCACGTCATTCACAGTCTTGCACAGCTGGGTGGCGGCGATGCCAACGCCACCTGTAGGGGCACGGGGGAGAGAGGGTGGTGAACGCGGACTTCGAAGGCATCGCAGTGACAACATTGTAGCTCGAAAAAAAAACATGGAGGAGCACAAATCGACAACACAGGGACACAAATCTCAAAATATTCTGTACCAGATACCATGCACTTCCCACACATACAATGAATGTCAGCACCCTTTCTGAAATACAAATCTCGAATATTTAACTCCATTTACTTAAACGCTAAAGCAGAACATCGAACTGAATACCTTCCAAGTACTTTTCCACAGCAGCAAAAAAGACAACATTCCAGCATTTTCTTGGATGACAGCGTCTACGCACGGCACTCTGGGAGCTAAACGAGCAGCGGTAACATTATCGCAGGATAGCCAGCGGGGAGTTTACATCCACGCCGGTGAGCGTGAGTCAACGCGGACTCCAGCTCACGGGTTTTACAGTATAGAGATCCTGCCGTTGCCAAGACTACGAGGAGGATCCGAGATGCCGTCCTCGGAGGACGCCGGTGATGGCGGGAGTCGCAATTTGCTGAACGCCTAGGATCTGCGGGCAGTCTCCTTCGACATGGGGGGGGGGGGGGGGGGGGCACGTAAGATGTGCTGCTGCTGGAAGCTGGAAAGTGTGGTGAGGTAGCAGGACATCAGTAATAGAAAGACGTTAAAGTAGCGTCCAGGAATAAGCTAATAAAATAATCGACATGCAACAAAACAGAGCATTTTTAGTTTATGCAGATTTCTGCAGGGCCATTTTGTTTGAGGACACATTCTGCGTATTAATTCTGACACCCAGGGTGTTGGAGGGACATGGATACCCTGGCAGATTCTGGTACTTGACGGGGCACTTGAATACGTAAAATTATGCAAGGTACGTCACTGCCGAGACTTAACGAGGAAGCTCTCTTATCAAAGCAATGGACAGAAAAGGGGGTTTCCAAAAGCCAGACCGCCATGCAGAAAGACCGCAATCACGGGCCACCGTGAAAGGAACCGACGGCTAGAGGACCGCCATGCAAATTAACCCCGACGCAGCAGGACTGAGAACCGAACGAGCCGGATCCTCAAAGCCTCCGCAAATCAATGGGACCCACAAATAGAGGGGACCAGAGCCGAGGAGACTGGGGCAAAAGATGAGGACACGAGGAGCCCAGATACGGCAGCCGTGACAGGAACGCCGCAGCGCTGTGGGAGACGCATGGCAGGGACAGGAACACGCAGGAGGGCCCATTTGGTACCCAGGGGACCTGCAGGCACCAGAGGGTGACGCGTGAAAGCCTTTATCCAGGGGGCAGCAGCCGTGACGTGATCTGGTTAGAGGGGGGCTACCTGTGACCAGCAAGGCCCCATTAAAGGGTGTGGGAGCACGGGCTCCGAATCGCTCTGCCCCTATGCCTGCCCTGTGGTTCTCCCCCATCTCTCATCATAAGGCCCTTTGCAGCACTGCCAAGATGGGGCCCCACCGAGAAATAGGGACGGGAGACTGGGCGGACTCGGAGAAGAAGGGGGGAGAAAGAAATTAAAAAAAGGCTTTCAAGTCCATCTGTGTTTGTTAATCTCAGGAAATATGTGCGCAGATTCGATTAAACCATCAGTCCCGTGGCCTCACTTACTCCGGGATGCTACAACTCACTCTCACTCTCACACTCTCTCACACTCTCTCTCTCTCTCTCTCTCTCTCTCTCTCTCTCTCAGCTACTTAGGTATATTTTGGAGGTTTAAATGTTAATAAGCATTTACATCTTTCTCACACTAATTTCCTACCGCTCTATTTCACACGCTCCCTGTCTCGGTCACCCACTGTCCCATGCCCCCCCCCCCCTCACTCACTCCATGCACCCCCCCGGTAAGCCTCCTGTAGGTTACCGGCCGCGGACAGATAAATGAATTCCTGTGGCTAATTCCGTTTGTTCTGGTTGGATTCAGATGAACAGTTTACTCATGAAAATTAACAAAAAACAAATTCTGTTCTTCAACTAGCACTGGCAAGGAAGGGGGGGGGGCAGCCAAACAGTGGCCTCTCTGTGTCACTGAAAGGGGGATAATTTGGCAGGCAAAGTGGAGTAAATATTAACGGGAGTTGCCAAACACGAAGCCCCCCCCTCCCCCAATTCCCATCCCCATCCCGGCGGAAATCAGGACAGTCTTCTGAGGTCACCTCCCTGCAAATGGGTCTGAAACACACTATCCTAAAAGGGACGGAAGGACTGTATCGGGTCGGGGGGGGGGGGGTTCTGTCTGCTCCAGTTCCATGGGATGTGCTCCTTGGTAGGTGGTGGACTCTGGTGGTTTGACCAAGGGCACTTGGCTGGGACGTTACACAGCAAGTTCAGGGGGCGGGTCATGCCACATCCCAGCAGGCCACAGGACTGGCTCTCCTTCTGCTCAACCTTGGCATGCGCCAATGCGATTGGAGGAGGAGGGTTTGTACTGTGGCCACTTTATTAGGTAGACTTGCTTGCTAATGCAAACAGCATGCTCCCCCAGACAGCGAATCGTGTGGCTGCGACTGGACACATACAGCAAACAGATGGGGTGCAGAGGCTCAGCGACTGTGTGGTTAAGCATCAGAGCAGCTGAGAAACCCGATCTAAGCGATTCTGAATGTGACATGATCGTTGGTGCCAGATGTGGCGGTTCCAGCATCTGACAGACCATCCTGGGATTTTCAAATACGACAGTGTCTAGGGTTTACAGGGATTGTCCTCATAAACAAAAACAACAAACACCAAAAATCAGTCAGCAGCATTTCTGTGGCTGAAAGCGCCATGAGGAGAGATTAAAGGACAATGGCCAGACTTGTTAAAACCAACAGCAAGACCTCAGGTGCAGAAATAACAGCTCAGCGCATCAATGGCTTCTGTGAACACTTCTTCACTTCAAGTGGCTCTGGAGACGAATAGGGTCCTACTGCTATATAGGAGTCCCTAATAAAATGGCGACTGAGTGTATAATATTTGCAGTAATGTACTCCTTAGATACTGGAAGGGCTTGGGGGGGGGGGGCAGCCAGAGAGAAGATCGATTTCCCCACTGTCTGTAATGGCGGGTGTTTGCAAAGGCAACATTGAACGGCATCATCCTCACTTACATCAGCATCAGCTTTGCAGACCCCTTCACTGGAACAGGCCACCGATTCCACTCATTTCACGCAATACGGTCTCGACACTGCAGAGGGCGCCGCTCCGGCCCCGAAGGCCGACGCCCAGCTCCCTTGCTAGCAGCTCGCGGGTAGAGTTTGACTGCACAGTTTGACAGGGGCAGGCCGCTTCCAAAAGGCAGGCCTGTCACATTCCGCGACTGACATCGCCTACGGGGGTCAGTTATATCCTCCCTCCCGAACCCCAGAACGCCGACCCTGCCAAATGTAGCTGGCCACACCTTCAGAGAGTCAAACAAGAGTGACATGAGGGCTGATTCATAGGTGGGGGGGAAAAAGATCCGGTCATTTCCTGAAAGGTCGGCACGTGGTTTACTTTCAAAAGTGGCTCCCGCCTTACGACGGAAGCCCACGGAAGCAGAGATGGCAGGATGGGGGGCAGAGTCACCCCCAGCAGTCTCTAGACTTTCTCCCAAAGCACTGCTTCACTGTATGGAACATTGCTTAGGCCGGGACCACGGAACAGAATAAAAGGCGACATCCTTCACCACCTCAGAACTTCCTGCAGTTCACAGGCGACTAAATAACCACAACGCTGCCAAGCACTTGTGCAGACGGAGACAAACGGCCCAGCCGGCCGGGTACGACCATGACCCGCATGCTCTGGATGTAGAACGGGCCGGTAACTGGGGGCCGAGGAGGGCCTGGGTCCCGTACCACCACAAGATGTGCCAGTTAAGGGTTGAAGCCTCTTCCCCCCCCCCCCTCCCTTAAAAAGCACGTGCTTGGTTATGAAAAGTCAAAAATAAAAAACATACCCAGCGTCGGTGAGAAACAGGCAGGCCCGCTGCCACTTCCTGAGTTCCCATGCGCTCGCAGATCGAACCCGTGCCCGCAGACGCAAACAGACGAGCAGCCGCCGCCGAACGGGTTCACACCCCCAAGGACAGGGGCGGGGCGGGGGGGGGGGGGTATGGGGTGGTTAGTGAAGCACTGGAGCCTACAGGGCTCCCTCGCCGCCCCCCCCAAAAGGACAGCAGACGGCCATCGGGACGCCGTGGTGTGGAAGTGCAAGAAAGGCTGAGGGCAGAGATGAGATACATCAAATATATCATCTGCAGATTTATTACCTTTGGTGTTTTTGTTGTTTTGGGGGCTATGGGGTTGGGGTATTAAAAGAATTGCCCCAGGAGGCAGGCTGGGGGAAGGTCCCAGCTCAGGGGCACGTTTTCAAAGCGCTGAGCCACATGACCTGGCAGGCCACACCGGCCCATCTGCGCCTCAGCCTGAAGCCCCCGACCCGTGGAGCCCCCCCTCCGTCGAGCCAGGGCCCCCGCGCCTGTCAGCCTGCCTTCTCAGGCACCGGGCCCCTCATATTCGGACCGCCACGCCTCCCCCCCCCCCCACCCCCGCCATTGCCGTCTGGTTCTTCCTGCCCTGGACAAAAAACGCGCGTGAAACCTTGCCAGAGAGCATGGAAAACAAGGAGGGGCGCGGTCAGCGAGGCCTGTCGTAGCCCACCCCCCCATTTTAATTTTTTTTTTTGGAGATCAGGGCCGGGGTCAGAGGAAGGTCCCGCCAAGGAGAACGTCAAGCCCTGCGGGGGGGCGCACAGCCGGTCAGGGGGAGGTGACCAGGGACAGGCCTGCAAACGGGAGGATGCAGATGTGCACGCTTGCATTGGGTAGAGTGGAGGGCCAAGAAGGACAATATGCCATTGTTGGGGGGGGGGGGGGCAGGAATGGGAGGGTGATATAGCAGTGGTACTTAACCTTCCGAGATACTCCTCCTCCGCCTGTCCAAACCCTCCTCGTTCCAGGGTCACGCCCGCGTGTTCTGGACAGCGTGGCGTGAAGGATCATGCCAAAACACACAGCCGAGCACGCGTTGAGGAAAGAGGAGTGACAGGCAACCGGGGAACCAGGGCGGGGAGAAGGGCGTAAATATTCGGCAGAGCCCGAGGGGGGGTGGGGTGGAGCGTATTTACCATTATTGACGGAAGATGAAAGGCCAGAGGGGCCAGCGAGAGGAGATGCATCATTGATGAGGAGATTATTAGCGATGGCTCATGGATGGTGTTAAAACGGTGACCGGCCAATCGATAAGCCCCAAGCGCCCCCGCCCCCAAAGACACACCTGCGGCGGTCGACCGGCAGTATCGATCTGTTCCATTCCCTTGGAGGATACAGAATTAAATCAAATTTAAGCGGCGGTTTCCAGGCAATGCGGTCTGTGCGAACGTAGGGGGGGGGACATCAGCGTGGTTGCTGTTCGGGGGGGAAGGTGTTTAGATGATGCCCCTTGTAAAACAAGGAGCTTCTCCTTGGGGGGGGGGGGGGGGGGATACTAGAACAGGAACGTGACTTGTTAGATAAACGATTTTGCCAAACAGTGTGATATAGATCCAGAGACCCCCCCCCCACCTTCTCTGCTGCAGACATGAGCTTCCTGAAAGAGCAGAAGCAGCGACGTGAGGGCCGCTGGGCCAGGCTGGGCCAGGCTAACCCTTACAGGTCTAACCGCTGTCCACCACGAGTCGACCGCCGCCTGAACCCAGGCCGCCGGACCCTGCACATCCTGATGAACCGAACACCCCCACACCGGTCAATAAAAACCAGCGTCAGGCGACACGTCTGGCCCTCTTCAACACGGCGGACGGGGCACAGGGGAGGATCGCAGCGGAAATCCATACTGTGTGGCAATTTGCGTAAAACGGCCTGACAGTGACGCTGCGTAATTTCTATTAATGACAATTTCAGATGGAAAAGCATTTTTTTTTGTTGGCACAACGAAATTGCTAAAACCAAAATGAAATAATTACGCTTCTAATTAATTAATTTACGACGCATCATTATCCTTACTAAATAACAATAAAATTGAAATATAAACAGGCACAGCGGTTAAGTACGTTTATGTTTGGTTCGATGCAAAGCAACCGAAACAGGGAAGGCAGTAAAGATCATCGACTGATGACACACGATTCACTCGCGTTCGCAGGCAACTCCAGCCCACGTGACCTGGGATGATGGGGGGGGCAGCTGGCAGGGAGCAGGAGCACGGAGGCCGCTCCAACACCCCATTACCCTTTGTCATGTCCCCCCCACCCCCCACGGCTCCTCTCACAGTGGACGGTCTGTCTCATCCTCCCATCCAGACTTCATCTCGCCGTTTTGCCGTCTCTCTCTCTCACGCTCGCGGCGTTTTCTGGAAGTTCGGAACGTTTAAAAATCTGTTGCGTTTAATTAAAAACTTAAACCCCGTGAGCGCAGCCATCCCCTCAGTGAAACATGTCCAAAACCAGCGATTCTGTGAGGGCAGCTCTCAGGTTGGGGGTGGGGGGGGGGGCGCGGGCTAGTGCTGAGGATCCTCTCAAAATGGCAACTCCAGCTCGACATGCAAATCGACGGGAAGATTCACAGCCTGTCAGCCTCGGTACGAGACGGACAGCTGGGGCCTAGAGGCGCCAGGCGGAGGGGGCGTGGCCTGTCAACGAGGCAGCCGTGACAGCGACAGCGTTAGCACTGACACTGCGCGACACACTATTTCACGGTGTACGTTTTTTGCACGCCGCGCTGCATGTGACGTGGTGCCAGTTCGCTCGGAGGGAACGTCCGGAATCTTCCAAGCTCGGCTGATTCTCGAGGGGCGGCACAAAAAGCAGTGAGGCTAGAGCGTTTCGCTCACGGTGAGACAGGTGCATGATGGGTAATGAAAATGAAGTAACCCCTGTGGCTCCCGCGATGCTCCTTTAGTTACCATTCACACACAAAGAAACATGGCAGACTGTTTAACATGCGACTGGTCATGCACATGTTCGTCACCCCCAGGGAGCTTTTGGTGGCATAATCTCAAAGTGTGACACCACATAGCTTGTAAAGCCTGGACACAAACACACACACACACACACACAGACCTGTACTCATATCTTCGTGGGGACCGTTTATTAATTTCTACGGGCAAAACCCTATTCCCAACACTGACAACCTTAACCCCTGCCCAGCCATAACCTTAAATCCCCACGTCAAAAAAAAAACAACAGGTTTTTACTACATTGTGGGGACATCTGGACCATGAACACGCCCCTCGATTTTGATTACCCCAGCTGACACACCCTTCAGAGTCGGTCCCCTACCTAAAACCGATGGGACCATGACACGGAATGCCGGCCAGAGCTACTACCTGCCGCCATGTGGATGAGCACGCTCTGGTTGGGCCGCAGGTTGCCGTAGTCGAAGAGCACGATGTACGCAGTGATGTAGTTGACCAGCAGGGCGGCGCCCTCTTCAAAGCTCATCCCTTCCGGCATCTGCAGGGTGCTGCTGGCTGGGACAACCACCACCTCCTGCCACAGTCCGTTTCTGTAGTACACCATCACTCTGTCCCCAACCTGTGAAGAGGAAATGGGACGAATACACGGTCATGAGGCTTCTGTGACAGGACAGCACACAAATGGGGGGGGGTGGTGGGGTGGGTTAGTTGTGTTTTTTCGTTACCCCCGCTTGTTGTGATGAATCAAGCGGTGAGTGGGCGTCCTTATTCACAAGAACGTACGGTTTTCAAAAAAAAAAATAATTTCTGCTTCCAGCCCGGCCTGCCGGTTTCTAAGAGCATAACTCTGGGCGTTGCCGTGGGTTACGATGCATTCCAGGCGTCGTCGAGGGGGAATGAGCGGAGACGCGTCCAGTCCATCTGACCCGTCCCGCGACGCGGACCGTAAAACACGGGCGATTCTTTCGAACATCTGCGGCACGATCCACAAGACAGGCGCCGGAGACCATCCCTGTCAAATCCTGGAGGAAACGCTGGCAGAGAGCCTTGTGGTCTCGCTGAGATGGGGCTGGAGCAGTAAGGATTTTTTTTGGGGGGGGGGGTGTGGGGGAGGGTACAGGAAGGAGAGGCGTGCTCCTCATGCTTTCCTGTTTTCTGCCCACCCATCCCCCCCCACCGTGGCGTGAGCGGTCAATGCTTTCCGTTCTTCCTGCGGGATGAGACAATGGGCTATCTTCTCTGCTGACAGGGCTCCTCTGAGAGAAGCATGCCAAGTTCCTCCCCAGGAGGGGGCGGGGAGGGGGGGGGGCGGCAAAAAAAAATAAAAAAATCAAGCGAAACAAAACAAAAAACCCACAAGAGGTGCTTTCTACCCTTCAGAAAATAACAAGTACGCAGACCTGATCTTTACTGAGAGTACAGCCGCACCTTGGGGCTCGCACAAACCATCAGCACAGCCTCTCTCTGCCTCCTCTTCATCACCTTCATCTCCAGTAGTGCTCTCGACAGTTGATTAAAAATGAGGTAGTGAACAAGTAGTTTTTTTTTTTGCAGAGCATTACTGGAAACGGGACTGAGTCAGGGATCAGGCTCGCATTTGACAGCTGTGACCGTCGACGTGGCGACGACGGAGTGACACAAACGCGGGAGCCTCCCTCAGAGGCTGGGGGCCAGTCACTGAGTTTCCTGTTAGCGAGCTCTCGGCTTGGACTGAACCCCGACGGGGAGACAGAGAGTGATACGGAGAGAAGCTCCCCTAACACCTTCACTCACACAAATGCGAGAGCTGGGGAACCGGGCCAAGGAGGGACAATGTGTCACGGCCTGGCCGAGATCAGCAGATATCTGAAGTTGCCGAAACGATCGGAAATCACGAAGCCGGCTGCTTCACATGCCTGGTATCTGGGAGCCTTTCAAGCCGGACCCTGCGCATGGGTTGCGAGAGGCTCATCTAGAGGATTCCGCCAAATGGAATAACCGCCGTTTTCCAAAAGCCATTTCTCGCACCGTCATAATCGAAAATGGACAAGCCGGTCCAAATACAAACACGGACCATCCATTAAATTAAGGGCCACACCCTGTAGCGGGGCATATGGACATTTTCATTGCTCAGCTAATAAGAATGGACTCTTTTAATTTGTTCTGTAACGTTTAATCAGTTTAAAAGGAGCACAGAGATGAAATAACCGTTTACAGAAATAAGCAGTGACTGTGCGAGAAAACAGAACAGTAACTGCGGATTCATGTGTCCAGTCAGCGCTTTAGAAGGAAGGTCTGCTGCGTGAAGCATACTCAGCAGACTTAATGCCATCAGGAGCGTGTATGTGTGTGGGGTGGGCAGTGACACCTCCCCCCCACCCACACAGGCATGTAGGACCAGCTGGGACTGCATCAGCCACCAGGTGGGCTGGCTTGGACCCCCCTCATGCTGTAACCCGCTGAGCTGGGGGTTTAGACACCGCCCTGCGTCCGTGACTCTCCGGTGCGTCACCATACCCCCCCCAGCCCCAATCTATCCATACATCTGCCAGAGACGGGCACCGGTTCTCCCACACACCGCACCAGACTGTGGAAGCTTAGATCAACGCTGCACAGATCAAACGAGCTGGTCTCTAATTATCATTTGGTGTCAATGATCATGTGTGTCACTCTCTCTTTTCTTTAATTATCTGTTTTGGTGTCCGCTCAACCCGGGGAAATCTTTTTCCCTTCTGCATGAGGGAGAGTTGCGGGAGGAAATACCAGACTGACAATGTGGGACAGAGGTAGATAATTGAAAACATATGGGTCGGGTCCCAACACAACTCGCGCACACTCCATCCCACCCCCACCACCCGGATTTCATATTGTGATGCTTCCAGGGTGCATTTTTTTTAATGTTTTAAGATTCCACACGCTGGAACGCGCCTTTCGCCTGGCGTGACGTCACCGCAGCTGCGGCGCTCTGCTGCAAGCGGCCGGCCGCCCGCGCGCCTGCGCCACCTGCGCTGAACCGGCGACCCGGTTACGCCCCGCGCGGCGGCGCCATCCGCCAGGCGCGCCAACAATTCAGTCAACACACCGGCAAATAATTCTCATTTTGTAAGCTTCCACTCCAGAGTGGGTGGTGTCTAAATAGTAATGGTGGGAGGAGGGGGAGTGCTATGCAGACCTGTACGTCGTTATTCTTCCTACTTCTGAACCCCACCCCCGCCTCGTCATATTTAAAGTTCTGGGTCGAGGTAGACAACAGGGATGTCAGGACGGACGCCAGCAATGGAATGAGGCCAGACTGCACCACAACGCACTTATTTAATTCCACCGTGGTGCTGGGCAGGAGTGAGCTGCACTCTGCACTATCCCCGAGGGCAACTGCGTGCAAATGCAATCAATCACTGCCGTAGCGTTCATGACAATCAGCTCCACCTAAGACCCGCACAACCCCAGACCAGACGATCAGCGAATCAGTAAAAAAATATATATAATAAATTAAATGATCGCATGTGGGTGCGTGCTGCACCATCTAGCGCGATTAACAAAAGGCAGATACATTTCTATCACGTCAAGGTGGCACACCCCACCACGCTGAAACAAGCCGCCGGGATCGTGCACTGATAGTACTTCTTATATCCTATAGCCAGAGTATTTCAGCGTGGCTGAAAAGGTGCGTCGCTTTACGATGGCAATTACATAGGAGGTCCGGCAGTTGCCATGCGACTGTTAGAGATGACAGCCGCGGGTGAGTCATCGTTAGGTGCCGCGCCAGATGTAACCGTATCACAGATCGCACATAATCAAGATTAACGTTTTGCCTTTACATTAGATTTGAGCACGATGCGCGTCCCTTTCCTCAAAAGAAGCCTCAAATACCTTCCGGTTTTTATGTTTCCATGCCGTAAACCAGTGGAAGATGGAATAAAACGAACATCAGTAATGGTTTTTATACATCGTTTAGGTGAACATTTACATGAAACGCAGATGCAGATGATTAGCGGTAAGCGGCGCTTTCTGGGGCGGTCAGCGGCTCGCGACAAAGAGCGCGCGTGTGATTTACATTTCCTTTGCTCTTTGGTCTCACGCCGCACGCCTCGCCCCACCCCTCCCATTTATTCTGCGCTCTCAGAACAAGGGCTAACAATATTTTAGTACAAATTACGACAAAAAAGCTTATTACATGATTAAATGGGGTAAAAAGCTGTATTTATTAAACTAACGTGTTCAAGTAAAAATCCAATGCAATAACTGCACGACAATCATCTGCTATTTTTTTTTATAATAACAATAAGAAAAAAAACAGAGCTAAAACGGCTATATCGGATGCAACAGCATATATTAGAAGTTTGACTTTAGTTTTTACACAAGCTCGTGCTGCCCTCGCATTCACACTCGGCATCAGAAATGTGAAAAACGTGTTGTGTCAGAACGTCGGTTTTTAATAAACCAATAAGCCTGGGAACATCCACTGAGATGCTGCACTTTAGGCAAGCTCGCAAATTTGAAATATTTTACAAGTGTGGACGCCCACTAGCTTCGACACCAAGTGCAGGTCCAACTTGCAAACTGTCAATTACACATGCGCAGTGTTACGTGTTTTGTGCACAAGGGACAGAAGGGCGCTGGCTCCACGATTCCAGTTGCAAGTGAATTATAGGATTAAGTTTTTAAAAAGCCAAAGTTTCTCTACAACTAACGACACATCAAGTCACTGTTTTCTCGCATACGCAAAGGTCTTAGTAAATCATACCACACATATACACATATTTTTACTTAAAGTTGTTTCCGCCGTCATTCATACCAATTATGAATGGGAAATTTCAGACGGCGAGGAAAAGGGAGAGCAAAACATTTTCTAGGTCCGTTAAATTACTGCATATCACTATGACAACGAGCTGCATAACATGCAATGCATGACTCCATTTCATTTACATATACATTTGTATTAACAAGGATCAATTCCATTTCTGCGTAGTAGCTATAGTAAATTATTTTAACTGCTCTTAGTCAAAACGTAACACATTTACTGCACAGTTTTTTTTATTAATACTGAATAAGAAAAATTTGCTTAATAAAGGTTAGGTAAAACGATAGGCGGTGTTAGGAAAAAAGAGAGATGCGCTCACTTTTCTGTCCGTTACTTCCTCCCCTACAGCCTCGATCACCCCGGAGCACTCCATCCCGGGCGTGACTGGCGGCGACGGCAGCCGCTCGTACAGACCCTGCCTCCCCAGCAGGTCGCTGAAGTTCAGACCGCACGCCTTGACCCGCACCATCACCTCTCCGCTCTTCAGTGCCGGCTTTCCCTTCTTCACCTGCAGCTTGACTTTGTCGTAGCCCCCGTGTCCGGAGAGAACCAGGGACCTGAAGGTGAAGGCCTCCTCCTCCGGGGCTTTCTCCGCGGCCGCCGGGGCGTCCGCCGGGGCAGCCGCCGCTTCGGCCGCGGGCTGCGGCTCCGGCTTGGACTCGGCTTTCGGCTCCTCGTTCGCTTTGGTCTCCTGCTTCGTCTGCTCCTCGGGCTTCTGCTGCTGAGCAGGTGCGTCTTCGCCAGACATCGTAAGGAGTCGCTTTCTACCGTTTACGATCGAATCTCAAAATGAAATATTCAGCGCTTACAGTTTTACAGATGCACCTTTTCTTTTTCCAAATGCAAAAGTATTTTCACTTTTTTTTTTTTTTGTTAGAATCAGAGATGATCGAAACTTGGGCGCAGCAAAAGGGGGACAAAAAAAACTACCAACGCGGCATGAGAGCACGGACCGCAGATTGCACGGGTTCCTGGAGGAGGGAGCGAACAGAGAGTCTCTGAAACGGGGCTGCTGGCCAGAGGTTGACAGCTCGGCTCTCTGACGATCGGCGAGAGCAGGAATGGGAGGCGATCTCCAAATCCCGGAGTACGGAATGAGGGGATGGAAGACAGGCATTTTAAAGTCACAGCCAATGAGATCTGGCGGCGCATTTACAGGCATGCATTTCTGGATGGGGAGGGCAAAAAAAACTATGTATGATTAAGCAAAATAACTGCGCGGGGAAGCATGTTTTAGAAACGTCCGACCTATAGCCGAGTGACAAAAAAAAGTATTTCCACAGAAAGGAGAATCTTTCTATTTTAGAAGTAGTCCTTGTTTCGAATTTCGCTCTGGAGTGTCCGATTATAGGCTGCATTTGAATGAAAATACCCCTTTTTCTTATCATGTCACTAGAAGGGGAAAAGTACAAATAAAATGCAATTGTTAGGAAATGGGACACAAACATCGGAAATTGGATGTTATTTCCGCCCCCAGTTAGCGCCACTGGCAGCGGAACAACGGGATCTGTGTAACAAAATATGTAGGAGACAAGCCATGAATATCCCAATCGCTGCGCGGTGTAGATAAGGGAACAAACTTGTTGTTATCCGTTTTAGAGTACCGATGTCAACACACAGGTCAGCCGATTAAGCAGGAGTTGTTTACTGAGTAGCAGTCCCTGGCTGTTAAAATAACGCGATGTCACGTACGATAGACTTAATTGTCAGGAGTCGGAGGACCCGGCCTACCGTGATCCAAGATGGGTCCTGATGTTATTAAGAAGGCTATTTAATATTTTTAGAGAATGACAGCCTGCTTGCAGATACGGGGAGCAATTTCACTCATATCAACACAGCACCTTTTGATCTATCAGTGACAGAGTACGCGACGCAAACTAACAAGGGTTCCTGCCGGTTAACACATATAAAACACACGTACTGTATGTGTAAACACGTAACGAGAAAGCCAGTAAGAGTATAGGTAGAGTTCAGTTCAGGGATGAAGTCGTTCCTGGGCCTGGCAGAGTGAGCAGACCGTGGCCGGGGAGAGCTTCTGCTGTGAAGCTGCTAAGGAGCCTCAGGCTACCTTAGTGTCTGGAAGCCGCAGATCGGTGATCCTTTAAGCACCTGGGGCGTCGTGGCTGCTGAGCCCTGTCCTCAGGCAGCGGGTCAGGAACTGAGTGCAAATGCCTGAAACGCGCTTCGTTTAAATTACTGTGGAACGAATCCTCATTTCTGGGAGAATACGGCACACGGCACAGCACGCATAAAACAAATCTAATCCATATTTCGCATATTTATTGATTACTTTGAAGAGATTACACAACTTATTCGCCATGCACAAGCCTAGAACAAGTGTTTTGGTGTGTTTACTCACAAAGTAAAATAAAGTATATTGCAGAAATAACAGTGTTAGAGACAGACAGCAAACCAGCAACATAGAGTATATACAAGTAAGCAAAGGGAGACATTTGAACAGTCCAGTGCGGCTTGTCCCAATGCACCTTATCAAGTGTCTTGTTTGGCTTACTTGTAACTACTCTATGTTGCTGGTTTGTTGTCGCTCTCGAGCGGAGGTGACTCTGAAAGAACAGTTCGTCGCTGTCGTTCCCCGAAGGACAAAATGGTGGATAGGATATTTTTAAAGGAAATAACAGTTTACACCAGACATTCTACTGCAGCCAGGACCTTCATCAATATAAAGAGGTCACATTGTTTGGACTTCCTGGCATCGCAGAGTCGAAAGCGGAAGAGGCCGGCCCAGGCTGCGACCGGCTGCACGTTCCAGCGTTTTATAGGTGGGGGATCAGCATCAGCGCATTTTATTTTTGTCGTCGTTAAATGCACGCAGCTGTTTTAACAACCAATGAAAACTTGTGTAAGAAAACACTCTCCATGGAGAGGAATTCTTTGGGTCAAAGAATGGAGGTTCTGACCACAGCATCAGTCTTGGGGTGTAACTGGAAATTCCAGGCCCCCTGACAAAATATCACCTGCCGCCAACCCCTCCCCACCCCACCCCCCACCCTAGTTTATAATTCTGCACATTCAGCATGTGTTTTTGTGGATTTGATCCATGACTCTACTGCACGCCTGCCTGTGAGTGATGTTTGTGGTCCAGATGCATTTTAAAAGACTTGGACGCCCTTCTCCAGCTCTGGTGCCTTTCGTAGGCCTTTGGGATCTTTTTCTGATTCTGCATCTGCTTCCACCCTAAGGTGGGAAGATGCCTAAATCCAGGCCTGCACCCCCGGCCTTCACTATTAACACTCCACAAAACCAGCTGAAACCACCCACCCCGAATTACCACCCCCCCCCCCCCATGCAGCTGATGTTTTGTTTCAAACACATAAGTACAGTGCAGTGTGCAACCCCACCCAGTAGGTGGTGCTGTCACCTGACACCCTCAAAAGACATGTAGATCATCATGTAGAGTAGGGGTTCCCAAGCTCCAAGACCAATCCATGGTCAGTATTCCACCGGGCTGTGGGATGCTGGGAACTTTATGGAGGGATCGGTTAATTTCCGAAAACAAAAAACTTATGAAAAGTTCTATCAATCCACCGGTCCCCCCTCCCCTGATCGTTTTATCGGTCCATGAAAATTTCGCACGACATGAACCGTTCAGTGGGAAAGTTAAGTTTGGGAAACCTTAAGTTAAACGATGCATCACAAAACACACAAATAGAAATTTGGCTTTTACAAAAGTCAGCATTTGAACAACGAATCTGGGGGGGGGGGGGGGGGGTTAATCTGAAATAGCCACGCTCCCAGCACATCAGGTGAAATGCACATGCAGAAGGTATCATTTGTAAACAGCCTCATCCATGCATCCACCCAACTTTCTTCTGCTTGTCCTGGCCAGTGCTGCCATGAACAATTTCAATGTAGGGAAACTGAATGCAAGTCACAGGCCCAAATGCGGTAAATGAGACTCTATTGTGCTTGTCTTGCAGTCTTATGACATTACAACAGCAAGTCTTTCAGCTCCTATCTTGTTCCAGAAAATCAGTCTCAAATATACTAAGTCACTGCCTTATTATCACTGTAAGGAAAACAAACAAACAAACCGATGTAATGTTTATACTCAGTGTCATCCTAACTGATAAAAAATACTGGCAGCATCCCCAAGTTCCAGCTGGGCCAGTGAGCAGAGTCACGGGTCTGAATCCTAACTGGGACAATGCAGCTGCACCCATGAGCCACTCCTACTGTAAATCTGCCGCATATAACTGGGCTACACACTGGAATTATCAGGTATGGAAATTGATGCACCGTGACTCTGGGCAAGGGTCCCCCGCTGAGCCGATGAATAATTAAGACACAAGCACAGGATAATGGGCCCCTCCCCAACCCCAGGGAACGTGCATCCCATCGCCACCAGAAACACCTCGCCTCCGTCTTCAAGGGAGCAACGGGGGGGGGGGGGGGCACAAAGAGAGGCGCCGGCGTTCACAGGGGACCTGGGCATGTGGAGGGGCTCACGACTGCGTACCGCGATGACAGACACCCCCAAACCCACAGTGACCAATCCCCACTGCTCCATAACCACAGGCCACCAATTAGCAGGGCAGGCAGGCGGCTGCCGTCAGTGCAGGCCAATGGGATGCTGCCGATCTAACCCTCCCCAGGGCACGCCTGGGAAATCTGTCTAATGTTTAATTAACAGCTTTAAAACCCAATATTCTGCCTTTGTCATGAATTTATTCCATGTGGAGAACCTAGCACTTAATAAACCCATTAATTTTTAACATTGAGGGTAATGTTTTGCTTATTCTCTTTAATGCCTGTTTATTCTATATGAACTACAAGGCCACACGCGAAGCAGTGCCCTTTTAAATGATAGCAAGCAGAACCTAATAGTAGAAATTATAATAACCTGAACCTGAAGTAAACACAGAGGTCAAATGCGCGAAACACAATATCGTTATTACATTTAATAAAAGGTCAGGTCTTTTCAGTAACTTTCGCAAAAAAAGAGCATATTATCCATGCGCCATCTGCTGGTGATTGTTAATAAATGGATGAAATAGATTAAATAATTATTTCTAATAGCGAATTCCAGCACACTGTAAAGGCTGTATGATTAACGCTTTAAAAAAAAAAAGTTAGGATTTACTATGAATTACTATTTTAAATACAGTGGATATTTAGTGGTCAGCACAACCTATAAAGGTATTTCTTTTACTGGAAAAGACCATCTAATATCTACGGGACTTCACGTTGCACCCCCACTGTTTTTTACTGGTGCGGCGCAAACCTGAGAACACAGCTGTGAAGCTAATATTGTTTCTTTAGCCAGATGGCTGAAATTCCTGGGAGGAAATTACTACATTGGGCAGACGGACAGAGAACAATGAGTCGATGTATTTGCATTTGGCAGATTCTGCGTGCTGGTGCAGTCACACAAATCTAATACATAATCAGCTTTTTAGAAATGTAGATCATTGTTGCGGCGGTTCCAGAATGTCAGCCTTTGGGATAACATCTTGGACGTCGTGTTTTGCAGCTTTGTGAAATGCACTTTTGAACCCAGTATCCAACCGAAAAGTGCAACAGCTGCTGACATGAAGCTCGTCAGCGGGTCCCGTTTCGTGGAATTCGACTCCGATTGGTCTACGCAAACCTCCAAGCATTTCCTTACAATAAAAAGTATCATTTGGGCGCGGTAGTGACTGCCACTTCTGACCAACAGATGTCAGTATAACTTGAGCAGAAGTCCCAACAAGTGCTTCGACAATGTAGTAAGACTGATGTCAATTTTTGACTACTAAGTGTGAGTACAGTACTGTGCAAAAGTCTTAAACAGTCAAAGGAAATGTTTAATGATTTTTCTTCTGAGTAGTAAGTGTATATTTGCCCAGAACAACAATCACAATTTAACATTAGAAACATATGCAAATTGTGAGTTATGCAATAAAAACTAGTAGGAATTTTTTTTCTTCAAAAAGTTGGATGGTTGCTGCAAATATGGGGCAACTTTAGCAGAGGTTTTGAAATGATTAATGTAGTTTTACAAACACAATATCGTAGTTTTATACCAACACAAAGATCAGTTGAACATCATTTTCTTTCACTGCCTAAGACTTTTTGCACGGTACTGTACATACATACAGTCATGTCAAAAAGAAAGTACACTTTCTTTCAGTTTTAAGGTTTTATGTATCAAGATCTATCCATTTTCCAAATCGCTTATCCTTCCGGGTCGCGGGGGGTCCGGAGCCTATCCTGGAAGCTACGGTTACGAGGCGGGGAACAACCCAGGATGGGGGGCCAGCCCATCGCAGGGATGTATCAAGATATAACACAAAATAATCTGGTCCTTAACAGGTCTTAAAATTGGATAAATTCAACCTCAGATGAACAACAACACGTGACATATTACACAGTGTCATTATTTAACAAAAACTAAGACAAAATATGTGTGAAAAATTAAGCACAACCTTAACACTTACATAGGAATTAAGAGGGCAGATGCTGCTAATCAAATGTAGTTCATTAACTGATCATCAGTAAGTGTGTCCACCTCTATAAAAGCAGAAGCTTTGGCAGTTTTCTGGTCTGGAGCATCCAGGTGTGTGTTACCATGACGCCAAGGAGGAAAGATGGTCAGCAATGATCTTAGAGAAGCAATTGTTGCTGCCCGTCAATCTGGGAAGGGTTATGAGGCCATTTCCAGACAATTTGATGTCCATCATTCTACAGTGCGAACGATTATTCACAAGTGGAAAGCATTCAGTACAGTTGCCAAGTGGACGTCCCAGCAAATTCACCCCAAGGTCAGACTCTGCAGTGTTCAGAGAAATTGCATAAAACTCAAGAATTACAATCTCAGACTCTACAGGCCTCAGTTAGCAAGTTAAATGTTAAAGTTCATGACAGTACAATTAGAAAAAGACTGAACAAGTATGGCTTGTTTGGAAGGGTTGCCAGGAGGAAGACTCTTCTCTCTAAAAAGAACATGGCAGCATGGCTTAGGTTTGTATCTGAACAAACCACAAGACGTCTGGAACAACGTCCTTTGGACAGATGAGACCAAAGTGGAGATGTTTGGCCATAATGCATAGCGCCACGTTTGGCGAATAGCAAACGCAGAACATCAGCACAAACAACTGTCAAGCACAGTTGTGGAGGGGTGAATATTTGGGCTCGATTTGCAGCCACAGGACCTGGGCATCTTGCAGTGAACGAGTCGAACATTAACTTCTCTGCATACCAAAGTACTGCAGAGTCAAATGTGAAGCCATCTGTCTGACAGCTAAAGCTTGGCTGAAATTGAGTCATGCAACAGGACAATGATCCCAAGCACACCAGCAAACGTACAACAGAATGGCTGACAAAGAAAAGAATCAAGGTGTTGCAACGGCCCAGTCAAAGTCCAGACCTCAACCACAACAACAAATTTATTTTTGTATAGCGCATTATCACAACATTACATCGTCTCAAAGTGCTTTACAGCATCCCCACCCAAAGCCCCCAGTGAGTAAGACATAGGCGACAGTGGCAAGGAAAAACTCCCGAGAAGGAGGAAACCTTGGGAGGGACCAACTGAAATACTGTGGTGGGACCTTAAGAGAGCTGCACAAACCTCAATGAGCTGAAGCAAGGCTGTAAGAATGGGCCAAATTCCTCCACAATGATGCGAGAGACTGATAATCATACAGAAAATGATTACTTCAAGATATTGTTGCTAAAGCTGGTTCTTCAAGCTATTGAATCATGGGGTGTACTTAATTTTTCTCACATGGCTTTAAAAATTACAGATAACAGAAATGATAAATTCACAGAAAACATGGTGTATGACGTTTAAAGACAATAAACCAGAATAAGAGTGTTGTGTGTAAAACTGACTGAAAAGTGGGTACAGCTTAGTACAGTGTGCAGATCTCACAGATGCAGAACAGATTAATAACCTGAACTAGTGCAAAAGCAGTTGCGGAAGCTGATGCTTCAGACAGATGTTTTGTTTCAAAAATCTGATTTCCAACTTGCTTCTTCAAAGCTCTTGTTAAGCATGACAAACCAACACTGAAATATCATCTCAGTATCTTTCAAAACATTCCATCTATACAAGCCTACTTGTAGATCCATTTTATTAACTTATTAATCTTTAAAGATGTTTACAGTTCAGTTAAGTATATCTGAAATTGATTACTTGAAAATATTTTAAGCATCGTAAGTTTTTTTAAAAAGACGGACAGTAATTATCATTAAAGCGTTTACATGTACTAAAACTCGTGTCAGTTTAAGGACATTTTAAGTGATCTGTAGAGTCTTTTCAAATAATTTATTTCTAAAAAGTAGAAGAGGTTTAAATATAGGCCTGTGGATAGCAATATATGAATGTATTACAATATTACAATTTAGATGTGTCGATATAATGATATATTACATAATTAGAAGGATATAGAAATATAGACCTATATTGATATATATCAGCATCTTAATGAGTCACGTGAGATCCTGTTAACATTCTCAGAGATACTTCAACGCCCAATATTCGGCTTGCAATCATAAAAAGATTCTACACACTAGATGGCAGTATAGATTCGCAGTCGATCGAGATCCCTAAACTAAAAGCTGCACATCTTCATTGTATAACTTTAGAAAAGTATTTTCATCTATATGTAGGCCTACATGACTTTTATCAGATATGCAGTACATTGATTAAAGTTAGATATTCTTACAGCACGATACAAAATATTTCTGAACGTCCTAAATTATAACCTCGCGGTATTTAAGAAGCGTGCAGTTAGTTGGAATATTTGTATTCAGTTGTTTTGAGAATATATAGGCATATCGTGGGTAGCGTAATAGTTTGAACCTCTTCTCGAAACAGCAGCGCCCAAATGAGTCCGTAGTCGGTTTGCTATTGGGGTCAGGAGCACTGATCTGTGGTTAAAAGGCAGCATATTGGGGGAAAAATGTGAAGTAACAGGTTTGCACGCTCTGCAGCTTCTCCCTGTCTTTCATCGTTCAGCAGAATACCTGAGCTATCTTATATATCTATTACTAGAATAATAGGTTTCGTTTTCCGAATGAATGGCCGCAACCTGCTCTATAATACAAACAAGGCACACCGGCATCACGAAGCCGTACCACTATATCGCAGTGTTCATTATCTGCGCAAGACGTGCAAATCTTATTGTGACCTCGCTACCATTAAAGCAAATTACCTGTTTACAAACTTTCAGACCGAAACACAATGCAAATATGAATTGGGCGGGGAGAGGCACCTTTTACTGTCTCACCAATAAAACAGCTTATTTTTTCATTTTAAACTTATCCCCAGTCATCATACCAAGCCTACGTATTGCAAGTTGAACTTTAGGGAAATATAGGAGAAACGAATTTGAATGAGCAAAACTCACTGCTATTTCAAAGCTTCTTTTCCAAGATTTTATCATCCCAGTAATCGAAACTAGTATAACTTTGGTGATAAGAAAGCGTATCGATGTCTGCGGTTTGAATTGCTCTTTATTTGCATCCTAAGCACCAGGTCGATCAGGGCTCCTACTGTGTAATAACGCCCGGACACAGATCGCATAGTGAAAACCACGTTTTAGCCCGCCCTCTAAGCCACGGGGTTCCCCGCCATCAAAAACGGTGGGTAGTTCAAAAAATTCACCCGCAATGACATAAAAATAGATCAGAATTAACAGAAACTTTGGAGCGTTAAAGATCTAGCCAATCCGTAATCGAATTTAACACGATTATTCGGTAATTAGAAAGATACGTCAAATCAACCTACATTAAGTGAAGACTGACAACTTACAATTAAAGCAATTTGAATAAGGCGATAATAATGACGCATACAAGTTCTTTTACTAACCCCGAATACAAAAATATATATTTTTTCTATTAGAACATAGGCTACTGCTCATAATTCCCCGAATAACTGACAGCACATTTATGCAGAAATACACACAACTCCACCTTTCCAAGCAGAACTGGTGTAGCGAATACATTTGCGTATGATCAAGTTATATTGTGGGTGTAATGTTATAAACAAACAAATATATAAACATACCCGCATTTCGCCTATAAATACACACGTGAAGCGACTCGGCTTCTCGTTGGACGCCTGGATGTGCTGGGTGTGGCCAGAGAAAACTTCACAACCCAGAGAAGCAAAACGTGCGTGCCGGGGGCTCGGAGCCGCATTGAGCGTGGACCGGAGGACGGTCGGTCGGGCTGGCAGCGGGGGACCGTAAGGAGAGTCGGGGGAGCCGGACCAGGGCACCGCGACTGGGGTGCACTTCTTTATAAAATCCAACTGGACTCGCTCTCTCTTTCGGATGGTAAACCGGGAAACCTGCCTCGCCAAGACCAGACACTGACGGAGGACCATGGACAGTCAAAGCAGTCGCTGCAAGATCGTGGTGGTGGGAGACGCGCAATGTGGCAAAACGGCGCTGCTACACGTCTTCGCTAAGGACTGCTACCCGGAGGTAAGTTTGCTGTGCGTTTCGCCGCATGCACATTAATATTGCATAGAAGCATAATTGCCGGACGGCAGCGCCGTCTTTTTTCCTCTCGTGGTGCATAGCATCAGCGGGAGATCTGGCAAGTTTTAAAGGGCGAAAGGCGGGCAGGGAAGGTGCAGATGCCCGGTGGCGTGGGGTCTCCGATTCGCGTGTGCGTGTCTTCGCCGCGCAGCGCGTGAACTTCGCAGCCCATTCATACCTGCGCGATTTGGCTGCCGCCGGTAAAAGCGGCATTCCGGTGACTGTAATGCGCACCGGGAGAGCAGAAACACGCCTTTAGAGCAAGACTTAGCGCGACTTATCCAAACACGGGCCACCCATCTACTTTCTGCATTTTAAAATATAATAAATGTACTGAATAAATGACAAGTCGGTGTATAATTGATTTGTATTATCCCATAAAGCATTAACTTTGCACGCACATTAATGTATAACTCAGACTATGACCGTCGACATATGTCAAATGTAATAGCAGAGGTAAAGAAACGACCTGTCATTAACAATTGCAACCGCGTGTCTATCAACATAAGGGTATTAAATGCTAAAAACTATCACAGTGAAACATTTTGTTGGCATTGGGGTCTCGATTGCTGGTCCTGTATTATTTTTTTTTGTAAAAAGAAACGTCCCATTTCAGCACTACGTTCCCACGGTGTTTGAGAACTACACGGCCAGCTTCGAGATCGACAAGCAGAGGATTGAGCTAAACATGTGGGACACGTCAGGTAAGGGGCCGTTTGCACGTCGTGCCCGTCACCCGATAAGCTTTACCGATTAGGCAGGACATATATACTTTGGATTCGTTTACGCAGTCTGCACGTGAGCAATGCATCACAAAATGCAACGCCAATCCGAATGCATTCCTTCCACAGGCGAGTATTTTAATGCTTGGAGGATTTTATCAATGAAATCAATGTCATGACAGTGACCTTTGCCGCTGGACTTTCTGCCCGGTGTTGTGAAATTAATTCCTGCTTGTGGCTGTTTTTTTGCGGATAGCACACAGCCCCCCGTGTCTCGCCCTGGGTGCATGTTTGCATTTCTTTGCTCCCGCGATCAGACCCGTTTGACTGCATGCGGTTCTTCCCCGGAATGACTAAATTGGCTTCAAGGGTGTTTATACTATTACGTTACTTTTTCTGTGGGTTTTAAACAAAGGCGAGACGTTATATAAATTCAAACAACTATGTAGTTTACGGTCACATTTCAAAATAAATCTCCCAGTACCGGAAACCTTGATTTTACGTGTCCTTAACCACTATGCCCCATCTCAAAGGCCCAAGTACGTTTTCTTCTCTTATTATTCTGGTTTCAGTGCTGTGGAAGAAAAAAAAACATGCTATGTATTGATGGAGCGACGTATAATACTAGCCTACAGTCTAAACAATATCTCCCACCCATGGTCTCGTTCTGCTATTATATAACCCCAATGGAAAAGCAGTAATTGTAGGAGAAATGTGGTCTTTTTAAACATTCTGAGAAGTTTAGTCATTCTGTTCCATTTGACACGTCCTCCGTTTTTATTGCAATGTTTCTGCCGGATGTATTTTCCCGTCGTATGAAGCGCCCGTCTCTAGAGACGATCAGTCTCTGTGTGGAAATGGGCTTTGCTTCGTGCGCCTACAGGCGTTTCCACCCGCCTAGGAAGCTGGACTCTCGAACCGGCCTTTCAATCTCGTTTCGGTAAGGGACGGCGTCGGTGCAGAATCTACTCCAGTGTAAAGTGTTAAAACGCGCCTCATTTCATAGATGTCTGATCCGCTGAACGTTATTGTTCCACTGGTCATTTCATTGTCTACTTATCTGAAAATCAGCTTATGTAAGACGAAGCCATGAAAATACCCCCCCCCCCCCCAAACACATATCTCTCTATCCACCCCATTTCTTCCTACACTATTACTGAAATTGTAAATGAGGCAGATATAACATTGTGACCAGGCCACTGCACTCTGCTGTAATATAAAAATTATTAGTACAGAAATCCTCTTCATTATTTGAAGCATCTCTCATTTAATGAATGAAGTCTCCTAATTTTGTGGTCTTTTTAACAGTGATAAATGAATGCTCCTTCTGCTTCCGGATAATGGTAATTGAAGATGTTTGAGAAGCAGGCTGGCACTACGCCTCTTTAAATATGCATTTGGTTTATCATGAGAAACGCAGGAAGTGGTGCAGCCTCAATGGATGCGACGGTTTCATTCATGTCGCGGCATCAATGACAGAATGAGCGGCAGCTGTGTCTGGCAGCGGCCATCGGGCCGGGAGGCGTTACCTGAGCGTGGGTATCGTCGCGCCTGGATATTCGGGATATTATCGTAATGGCATCCACGTCGCTCCCCACACCCCTGTTTTGGTTCTGCCGGGGAGCGTCCGCAGATACAATTTTCAGTGTGGTCTCGCCCAACACGGGTGAGAACAAGCTGTCCTGAGGGAGAACTCCTCCTCTCCGGTTCCCAGGACGGCAATGGGACATTGGAAGAGCAACCGCCCCTTAGCCCGGAACTTTCTTCCATTCTGTGTTGGTCCCCGAGAGGCATCCTCAGAGATTCCCGGGCCCGGTCCCTGAGGGCATCCTCAGAGATTCCCGGGCCCGGTCCCTGAGGGCATCCTCAGAGATTCCCGGGCCCGGTCCCTGAGGGCATCCTCAGAGATTCCCGGGCCCGGTCCCTGAGGGCATCCTCAGAGATTCCCGGGCCTGGTCCCTGAGGGCATCCTGGCTGGTCTGTTTATGATCAGCGTTTCCTGCTTTTTAACTTCCTAACCTCAACCATGAATTGCTGACTCGGGGAAAAAAAAAATCATTCTCTGCCAGAGTAGACGACGCAATTGACCACTTGAGGATCGTTCCTTGTGTTAGATGTGAATTTTCTCTGCTACTGCGATATGAAATCTCATTGGTGAATGCAAGGCATGCAGGATTCGGCGTAACTGCGAGCAGCCAAAGGAGGATAAGTTCCTGCAAGTGAGACCAGGCACAGCCACTGGAAATCCTCACGTGCGACTGTCAAATCCGACGAGGCCCAAGGAGCGACTAGTTTATCACTGTTGGTCATGTGTCTGTCACATGCCTGAGCCTCTCCTACCTTATTTGTGATGAGTTATGTACCTGGTGGGTTTCATCCAAACCGGCTAATTGTACCCATTTATACTACTGGCTGCTTTTGCTGGAGGAGAATGGGGTGTAATAAACCATTTGATGCTACAAGACCACCCGCCTCGGGATTCGAGTGGGTTTTTTGCTGCAGATATTTGGCCCCTGCTCTGGAATTAACTCAGCTGTGGGTAATTGTTTATCTTTTTTGCATTGAATTTAGAATTGCATACGCAGAGAGGTGGTTCTTGCGGGTGACGATGACGTAAACCAACAGAATCATCCTTTGTAAGCGAGACGGTAATTTAGGGAATTACACCGTGAGACCAGAAAAAGGCCTAAATTTGTGTGATGGCATCAAAGGTTGAGGAACGGAGGTTGAGGCTGAGTTTAGATTCTTCATGGCACCTATAATTAAGTGGGCAACACACTCGTTTGCTAAATAGACAGACAGTAATGATTACAGGAAGCATAATTGGTGCCCACTGCATGCTCGGAGAGATGTGCAACTTAAGTCAGAATCATATCAACAGAAATATTGCATGTACAGGGCATTCGGTTTGACAGCCAGTTCAAGCGATGAAAAACACTTATTTTTTAAACCCTGTGATTTAAGCCTCCATTAGCAGCATATTTCTTTACACATTTGACCAAAACGTCCGCCTAGGTGACCAGAATGCCTGCTTTTAGCTAAAAGTGTAGGAATTTGGGGAAGGGGAAACCAAAAATGCCAGGAACCACAACCAATTGCTCAACTGGTTATCTGTCAGGGCCTTCGAGCAAGTGTGGTTTGGGTACATATTGGTGTAGAGCAGGGGCAATTCTAGGATCTTTTTAAGGTGGGGGAACCAATGATATTTTTGTATTGGTGAGTGACAGCAAAGGGGCACTCTACAGGCCAGTGAGCTTTCTGCTTGGGCCAGTGCCTCTGTGGCTCCGTGCCCTGTTTACATCCCTGGCATAGAGGTTAGCTGGATCTCCCAAGGATCAGACCTCCCCTCAGCATAGGCACACGCCAGATCCCCCCCACAAGAGGACCCCTCCTGCGTGAGACTCTGACTGTGTGAAACACAAGGACGGAAATGGAGAGGGCACCAGGATAGGGTTCCTGGTTTCTTCCAATGATCCGAGGTAGCCAAGCGATTAAGGGGCATGGACTCATTTAACCGCTGGTAAAAACTGCTAATTGGTTTAAATCAAAGGCAGTTGAATACAGTTAGTTGCAGAATCTTATGTTTAAAAAGTGTGTAGGTGCCTAACAAGGCTGCCACACAGGTGTCATATGCGTCTTTAAAGCCTCATAAAAGTGTCTTTTCCACACAACGTCCAGTAATTTTAACAGCCCGTATTTCCTTTTGCATTAGACGTTCTCATTATGGCTTCCACGTTGGTGACAGTATATTTTGGGGGGAAAAAATGTAAAGATGCCCTTGTCTTAATATCTGTACTGGTTGTAATGGGCACCTTATGGACATGAACCCAGACTCGGTCATGGCAGCAGGAATCGTGGGAGAGCGGGGTGGGGTGGAGGGTGGTGGATTTGTCCTCGAACGGTATCTGTAGTATCTCAAGGAACAAAGAACCAGTAAAAAATGACACCAATCCAGTCAGATTCCCCAGTAGACAGAGGATTTTGCTCAGAGGCTTTTCTTTAGCTGTAAGGTACTTTTTTTATCTCTGGCAATCAGCTTCGCAAAAGGGCAAAAGTCCACCCACCCATCATTTTTTAGGAAAGGCTCATCCTAAACCCAACCCCCCAAGCCACGTACCCAACATGCAACAAGTGAATTCCGCGTGCACACATACACACACACACACACACACAAATGCAGGCACTCCCTATTGCAAAGTGAAATCCGACCGGCATTAATCGTGTTTAAAAAAAAAAAAAAAAAGCTTGCCTGTTAGCCTTGCCCACCCGCTGAGCGTTTTCCCTCCCGGCTCGGGAATTAGGCTGAGTAAACTTCACCGCAGGCGTGCCCCACCCCCCCGGTGTGCCAGGTTAGGGAGAACATTCTAATCTCTGTGCCGACCTAATTATTCATTTTGCTCGAGAGAAACTTACCTGGAACCGACCCCTGGAACCCCCCCGTGGATTTCTCAGCGGGATTGGTTAATGCGTCCATTCAACTGTGTTTTTTTTTCTTCTTCTCCCTCGCGCTGTGGAATACCGTGATCCTTAACCAAGGCACATTGTGTGGCACTCTCGTGCAAAATGACACGCCATTTTTGCCATGTTCTCCTGCAGCAATTCAGGTTGTGGAACCTTTTGGTCAAGGGCTCTACAGGCTAAGAGTGCCCCCATCAGCATGTCCTTGTCCTTATGAGCCTGCCGGTTCCTCGCACGTACTTAGTGAGGTCTTTGTCATGCCCGTGTTTCGGTTCTGGGAGTAAGAACAAGATCAAGCCGTGGCCAGTCATTTGGTTTCACACCTTTCCTGGATGATCCACAGCTAAAGATTCCCCTGCGAGGCAGAGCTATGGGGACTCAGGTTCTAGAGAATAATAAGAAGGTCTCGGACGATGGGCCACGAGGGTTGTTTGGGTCCATTGAAGGCCGCGATACATCCAAGGTCCTTGCTGGAAGATCTCCTTCACAGTTCGGTCACACTGCTGTTACCGTTGGCAGGAATAAGCGCCGTCGTGCGTGACGCCAGAGCGGGAAGTGGTGCCGAAGCGCATACTTTCCCGTCGAGGTGAAAAGCGGGAATCGCGGATTTGCTCGCCACGAGAGAGGATTTTAAAGGGATTCTCAGAGCGCCTCTGCACTGTCGGTTCCCGGTGGAGTAACAGACACTGTTCTCAACTTCACAGCTGATGCCGCCCCCAAAGGGCCGCCATGAACAAGGAAACCTTTAGTCATTTTGAACAGGGTGGAGGGCATAACAGGAGGCATCATTCGCCAATGATATGTTTTCAATCAACAAGTGATAGGGGAGGGGGCACTCCTGGGGCCAATCAGCTTTTAGTGGGGGGTGGACCTGAATTAAGGGAGGTGATGGAGTACAGGAATATGGAGTACATAAGCAGGCTCACTCCCTCCTTGCTCAATTGACTAATGTTCTCTCTAATCCCCCCCTCCCGACACACTGCTTCTGGCTCAGTCCCTCTGATTTCTCTTAACAAGGGTCACCAGGGGCCATTGCAGTTTGACCCCCCCCCCCCCCCTGCTAGGCGCATCCCACGTTTCCCCAGGCGACTCGCCGCAGCCTCTCTCCTCGTCTCATAGCTACTCACGGCGGTACTCCGAATTCCGCCGCAGACATAATCACGCTCCGCTCGGGGGTGGCTGTTCGATGGCGTTATTACTGCCATAAAGAGCCAAGGGGCTCAAGAGGGAATCCCAGGTACCGTCCTCTATAAATGTCCGTATAACTCATCATTTATTAAAACGAGCCCCTGGGAAGGGTGATTATGCTGGGAAAATGGCTCATCCCTGTACTCAAGAGTTCAATCCTCTGAGACATCACTGGCAGGCAGACAGGAAGACGGATCAAGTCATGTGACGAGCCTGTTCCCTCAGTCCCAATGGATGATCCGGAACCTTGCCGTCGCCCTGCCATGGACCCCACATCGGTTCTGCGTTCCTGTGTCTCATATGATTTTGCTCCCCTCCACCATTCTGCTGAAACCAGCTTTACTTTCGTCGCCAAATATGGTCACTGTTCGTTCATCCCGTCCCCGTGTCACACGGGTGCTTTCGCCGTCCCGCCCGAGTGACACGACGGCATTGTGGCGGTGCGGCGGGGGCCGTGGGAGGAGATGCAGGAGCGAGAGGAGGCCTCCTATCTGGCTGTCAGGAACATCTACAGTCCAGTAAAGTGAAGGAACATTTCAGGGAACATCACGTCATCACTCCTATATTTTATAATATACACACACACACACACACACATTATATATCTATATAAAAAGTTCTTGTTTGTCTTTCCTTGCTTATTCACAGATATAATTCATATCCAGCGACCTCCAGGTTCCCAGAGCTGATGGGCCCAGCCCAGACTGGAGCTGATCTCTCTGCTTTTCCCAGGCTAGTTCTCAGGCCCTCCCTGCTCTGGCAGTACCCACGCTGATCTCGCACTTTACTTCTCCCCTGGGGGTATGTTTTTGTTGGCTGTGGGACTGGCCAACTTATACCAAACAAGGAAGGGTTCACAACCGGGCTGAGTTCGGTTCATCACTCACAACCGGAACTTAACCACGGTCCCTGCTACAGTTCTGAGCTGGTTTGGTTCCCTGGAGCATGAGGAGCCGGTAAATGTGAAGTTCATAACCGATAATCACGACGACGTTCGGTTCTATGGGAAACACATCTAAAGTATGAGTATGACAGTCGAGGTGGAGGGGGGCGTTGTTTATATCTCCTTTTCTGCATGCCAGTGTTCCTCATCTTAAAATGTCTTGAATGGAAGCAGGAACTCAGAACCAGTTATATCGCCCCCTACTGTCCAAAAAAAAAAAAAAAACGAAACAAGTACACATACCGTAACAAAAAATGAAGACCTCACTATGTTCGGGAACTACCACTCTCTCCCCCTCTTCACTGCCCCCACTGCAGGGTGATCGCTCCCAATCCATGCCCCGGCCTAATTGAGCCCCCCCCTTCTCACATCCATTCAGGGGCCGCACAAAGCAGCCTTTTGCTTCCCCGGGGTTGCTACGATACGGCTACGGCGACTGGAAGCGCTTGGTGGTTCTTCGGCAAAGGGGGGTGGGGGCAGACTGGCAGAATGTTAAATGAAACAAAACAGAGAGAATGAAAACAGATAAATATACATTCCGCTGGGGAGGACAGGGGCAAGAGAGGCACGCTTGATTTAATTAGGCTGTTTGCTTCTGCGGCTTCCCTCTGTCGCGCTCACAGTGGGTGGGGCGTCTGGTTCTGAGGGGGAGGCTGAAGTGTAGTTTCCCTCCATTTAAAATGCACCCCCCCCCCTACCCAATCTTATTTTCTACAAAAGATCCAGATGAAAAGAATGAATGAATCAGCACACGTCAGCAGCAGTGGGCAAACCTGTGGAAACTGAAAAATGTTTCGATCGGGAAAGCATCATCAATGGAGCCGACCGGAATGTTCTGGAAAGTGCCAGTTTAGCCAAACGGGCCGGCGTTGCGTAATCGGGCTCGACGCGGATTCATGACCTGTCGGGTAGCTCAGCTGCCCTATGAAGTCTTTTGTTTGTCTTCTTTCCTTGCGTAATTCACCTCAGTGGATTCGTTTTAAATTAAAATGTCACTTACACAGTGGTGCCCCCGCGATGAAAGTGGGGTGAGTCATACACGGGCTGGGAGAAGTGAGCGCTCCATCAAGGTCTGCCTTGGAAAGGAGTGACCTTCCTTACAATTTGACCATCCACTCGCCACATGCCATTCCCATCCCAAAACCCCTTTTCAGCAGCAGATCTGAAAACGCAAGAGTTTACATTTGCACGTTGGAGACATCTGTTGCTTTTCATATGTAGTGCGGAATAATCTGAAAATCCATTACTTCCGGTTTTTACGTTTCTTTTCAATAACCTCAGATAATTTAGTGCCATCAATACATCAGTTTTGTAGGAGTTTTAAAGATACTGGACAATCATTTTTGCTCGTAGTTCTTAGGTGTTTTTTCCTCATTCTGTTTTTTGTGAAATTCACACGTAAAAAACTCAGATACTAGACCGACTGATTCTTTGAACACTTTAAGGGGGATAAATGTCAACTCGGGGTCAAGTTGATTGAATTTTTCATGCTTCGCACGGGAAAGTCAAGAATGACGTCGTCACCGATTATACATCAGCGGGTTGCAGTGGATTCTCGGTGTCGCGCAAAAGTAAAAGATGAAGTGAGGACTGTCACTGTCCCACGCGCTGGAGTTGGAGGGAGGTGACACCAGATCACACGGTTAATCACTGGTCCCAGTTCAATCAAGTCAGGTAGGCTTCACTGTCATACATCCGTATACAGGTCGTCGTCGACAATATGTGACCATGACTGCGGCACTTCCAGCAGCCAAGAGTTACCCCCCCTGCAGCAGTATGACAGTTTCCGCCCCAACTGCCGGCGGTTCGAGCTTCCCTGTGAGAAAATGGCAATAAAAACAATATGACCTAAAGATATGTATAGTATACTGTATAATGAAATAATATGATCATTTTTACTTATAAAATAAAGGGTCAGTTGGGACCGATCATGGTCGTAAGTCGACGAGGACCTGTACAGGCTCACAATGGCAAGAAATAGTGACTCCCTGAGCCCACAGTGCAACATACGTGAAACACTGATGGAGGAAGTGCAAAACGCAGGCCAGTGTGAAACGGGGGCCCCATAAATCAGGGTTTTATATATAAAGTGCAGTGTGGGTCTAAGCATTAAATAAAACAGCAGCAGCATGAATATAGTGGCTAAAAACGAACAAGAAATAGATAAATAATAACATGCTGAAGCGAGTAGTGTCCATGTTACTGAAGTTTTGGACATAACCTGAAATGGAAAGTGATCAAATAAAACAGGCAGGTGAAAATTAATTATGAAAATCACAACGGTTACATTTCACATGACATGCATCCATTCAGATAAATAAATGGTAACAAGTCATTGCCAATAGTACCAACAGAGACACAGCTGCGTGGGACAGGTGAGAGAGAGGGGAGCAGATTACGGCACTTAAGAGGAAATGTGGTATGAAAACAAGAGCGAGGATCCCGCTTGATGGGACATTCATCTTCCAGGCTCATCTATAGCGGGCAAACATGATGCCTTCCTCAAGCTGCCGTATTATCCTGGTGAATACCGCGGTGCAAAATGGCCCTAATGCAATCAGCAACGTTTGGCTTTCTGACAAATGGCCGATCCGTGGGCTTTACATTCCGCACAAGAGGCAGAGGTGACGGGGCAAGGTCGGGCCTCAGTGTCTGACCATGCATGGGCACCCCCACCCCCCCCCCACCACCCACACGCGTAGGGTTGAAAAGTCAAACTGTTAACGAGCAACAGTAAATCATGTCGGGCTGAATTTTCTGAGTGTGTCCTTCCTCCATCTCCTCGCTCCGTCTCTGCAGCCCTGACTGGAATTCCGCTCAGCGTTTGCTCCCCCCACCTCGCACAGGGGGCCAGTCCGCGGTCCGTTGACGGGAGCCGCATCAGATCGGGGCCCTGGCGCTTAACTCGATCGATTCGGCCCTTGGCGTGTGCCCCCCCTCCCTGGCGTTGCACCAACACGTAAAGATTCACTTTCGCTAAACCTTCTCGCTTCGGGTTTTTGGAAGGTGATGCGATTCGACCGGAGTCTGTGAAGGAGCGAATGCTTTTTCACCTCCTTTTCAGTTCTGTTTTAGCGTAATGACTCCCGCTCGGTTTGGCACGCGGACAGCCACGGTGGTGATGCGTTGCTATCAGCCTCCAGCCTTCTGATTGGCCGGAACCTATCGGCCTCCCGTCCCCTTTGTTGATTGGCCAGAGCTCATCGGCCTCCTGTCCCATTTTTTAATTGGCCGGAACATATCAGCCTCCCATTTCCTTTTTCTTTTTTTAAAAATTAACTGTCGTTTTACTTTCTTGCACAGCATTTCACACCCTGTCCCTGGGCCCTAACTTCCCGTCTGCTGTGCCGCGCGGCTGCAGTCAGGTGTCAATAATTAGGAACATTTGTGTGAAAGAGAATTGGGGAATTTGGGGCTTTGGGAATGCCAAGTCATTACGGGGAGGGGAGGGGGATCGGCTGGCTGGGGGGGGGGGGACCGGTCGGCTGATTAACCTAGCAATCTCTGTTTTCCGTGCTGATTAACCAGTCGTCTGATTAACTGACCAAATGCTTAGTGCACTCCATGGCAGTTGATCAATCAGTTAATTAACTGATAGATCCCTCAGCCAATCAGTTAACGCGTCAGACAACAAAGCATCCCAGTTACCCCAGGTTAATTTATCCAGCAGTGTATGAACGTGCATCAGGAAAACAGCCCTAGCTGGGCAAGCGCAAAGCCACGGGACCGCTACACCCAGAACCGCGAGCTCCCAGAACCGCGAGCTCCCAGAACCACAAGCTCCCAGAACCACAAGCTCCCAGAGCCACGTCACAGTGGGAAACCGGCTGGCAAAGTGGCAGATTCTGGGGAAGGGGAATCACCACCCCTGACCGCAGTACGCACACACACACACACACACACACACACACACTCCATGCCTACACTGCCAGACTCCACCATCTGCATCATGAAACGACAGCAGATCTTTACGGGCTTTTCAGGAATGCTGACTCTCCCCAGACTTTACCTCATTTGTAACTTGTAACCCCACCCAAGGTGCTACGGCTAAGCCTGGTCCTCACCAGCTGCACCACCTGCTGCCCTGGGCCGTGGGGTCCTTTATGACCCCCCTTCTGGGGCGGTTACTAGGATGCCTGACACAAATTAAGGCTTGCTTTTGAGTGTCACATACAACGCTTCTACTGGGGGGGGGGGGGGGGGGGGGTGAGTGACGACACCTTGTTTTGAGGCTCTCCCGTGTCCCCCCCCCCGAGTGAAAAGCGGCGTCGCAGCCTGGCAGAGCAGTGATCAGCCAAACCGCCAGGCCTAATTCCTCATTAGCGTCACCTTCTGTCAGTGAGGAGACCGATCAGCGTAAGGAGCGGCAGATGGGCGGGATACCGTACCCCATATCGGCACCTTCCCCGCTCCTCAAACTGATTTTGCCCCAAAACAAACCAGCAGAAGGGTCTGTTTACCGCGGAGTTATCGCATGAGTCATCCTCACTTACCGCTCGATGAACCCCCACTAGAGGAAGAACTGGATTGTGTGTGTGTGTCTGTCGGTGGGAGGTTTGATTCACCATTTTGGAGGCTCTGTCTGTCGCTACGCATCCATTCTAGACGTTTGCAGATGCATCTGTTTACATTTCTCGTCTTCCAGAACAGAACACAGCCAGACCGACTCGCGGTGGGGGTGGGGGCTGTAATTCACTGCAGTGCTGCACAGAAACCCTTTTGTAGATAAAAAGAAACAAGCAAAGATGGATAAACATTCATTCGCTCATTTATCAGATGCTTTTATGCAAAGTGACAGACAACTGGTCAGTCTCTGCAGCAACCGGGTGTTAGTCAAGGAAGCAGCAGTGACATCCCTCTGCCGACCTTGGGATTTGGAACCAGCGACCTTCTGACAGAGTCCTAACCCACTTAGTCACACAGAAAAGTGACAGATCTCATAGGGAGGCCCCAAATCCCACACTCAACTCCCGACCCAAACCACAAACTACAGGTCTCGCCCCATAAAATGCCCCAGAAAAATCACGACGCCAAACTCTTCCCGTCAAATTTTACCTTCCTAATAATGCAGAGTCGCCGAGGCTGTAAAGCCCATCTCCTACATGACGAATGCCTTCATAAACCCTTGTCTGATCGGGGTCGTTCTTCCTCCTGCGTGGCCCTGAGAGGCAGAGCTCAGAGCCTTGGAAAGGCTGTAAATAACGCCGGTTGGTGATGAGGTCATTTTTAAAACGTTTCCTTGCAGTTCGTTGGTTTCAGTGGATGCAGTGACACGGGTATGCAGATGCATGCGTGTTTGTTTGTTTTGCAGCCCATCGGTCCCTCTTTACTGCCTCATGAATCGCTGTCCTTGGGACACGGGTCTGTGTATAGATATGCAGGCGGGGCATCCTTAAATATTAACATGAGGTATGTGGTTGGAAATCAAATAATAGTAGCAATATTATTAATGGGCATTTAACCAAATTAAAAGTTCAAAGTGAATTTCATTGTCATTAATTCCATTAATTTGAAATGTCGTTTGATGTCTCATGGTTCAGTGATAAGCATGTATTATACTAAGTAATACACTGGGGAATATAATGAAATCTATTAGGCAATGCTGTTTCCACTGGAATTTATTGGAATTTTGAATTATCAAAAGCCACCTGCTCCAGTTTATACTGGAATTAGAATTGCATAAATAGATCTAGGAGTAAACTGGTTTGTGAGTGAGTTTATATTGGAATTAGAATTCTGAAGTTGGAACTGGATTGACCTCTGACCTCTAGGACAAGCTGCAGGTCTCGCCGCCACCCTGGCCAAGAAAACATGAATGGAAGGTGAATGGATGGAACTGGAGTGAAACTGGTTTGTGAGTTTGTGTTGGAATTGAAATTCTGATGGTGAAAGAGGAGTGAACTGAGGGAATTGATGTGACAGAGGAGCTCTACTGGGTGTATATTGAGAACTACTGTGAGGCTTCAGGATCTCAGCTGACATCACTTACACACCTGTCAGGTCGCTCCCATCACTGAGCTAATCTCAGGCAGCAGCACCAAGACGTTCGTACTACACACACCAAAGCAGAGTGGTCGTCACGGTTTCCCTGCACATCCACCCACAGGTTCCTCGTACTATGACAACGTGCGGCCGCTCGCCTACCCGGACTCGGACGCCGTGCTCATCTGCTTTGACATCAGCCGGCCCGAGACCCTGGACAGCGTGCTGAAGAAGGTGAGCACCCTCCTGCGTATGAAACGGCCAATCACGAGAGCCCCCACCCCCACGGGTCTGTCCAGTATTGCGCGATGGATTGATGAGGTCAACGAACAGTCAGGCTCTGTAGCGACTCCCAATCGTTGAAATATTTTAAAAAGTACAGTGAAATTATAGGTTTGAAAATACACTTTACTGCATACACTAATATTCTATATAGATATACTGTATATAAACTTTATCCATTAATTATTTTGTATTATTTACTGAATGTATAAATTAGCTACAGTAGGACATTAAAGGGTTTTGTTTGTCACACCCCACCAAAATAAAAATAGTCAAAGCAGTAAAGACATAAAAAGAAACAATATTATTATTATATGCGGAAGAGAGAGTGATATTGAAGAAATGTCCAGAGATGTGCAATACAGTTCAAATAAAGTACAAGATGCATAAAACAGGAGTGAATGTTAAATTATAGCTGTCGATTAAGTATTCAGTAATCTGATGGTTTGAGGATATTTCAGACAGTCCTAATCACGACATAGCAATATATACACACATGCACATACAGACGCACACACAGAGAGCTGTACTCATATTTTTGTGGGGACCATCCATTCATTTCTATTGACAAAACCCTAATCCCAACAATGACAACCTTAACCCCTACCCAGCCCTAACCTTAACCATAAGTAACCAAACAAAATACAAGAATTATGGCATTTTTAGTTTTTTGATTGTAGTCGCATATTTTCATAAAATTGTATTTCCCCTTGTGGGTATATTTGGTCCCCACAATATCATATACACTTGTGTACACACATACTGAATATGCACATGGGTGCTGTGAACACACACCCCCAAAGCTGGTCTGAACTACAATCAGAACAGGTATTGACTCGTCCTTCGGATCTGGCCTTCGCGGCCCATGGGCAGCCCCCGGGGAAGGGGGGTGAGCGGCGGGATTGTGCGACATTGCAACAGCCGATTAGACCCCTGTTAAATGGGCCCCCGGAGGGCAGACCCACAGCTCACCTCACGCCGTCCACCTCGTTTCCTGCATGCTGAGGACATGTTGGTGGTACGAACGTCCCAGTGCCTGCCTCTCCTCACGAGGGCCTGCTGTACGACGCGGGAAAATGGGCGCATTGCAAATCAACGGTTCAATGAGGGATAGATAAAGTAAAGGCAGATAATGTGGAAAACGGAAGGAAGATCTTAAAATCCGTCATGTGATGAAGACGTGATCCTTGACATTCGCACATATTCCATCTTGCTGTCCTTTGAGAGACACAAATGCAGCTGACAGCAAAGCCTGGGGTCTAAGCTCCAGTCATTATTGGGGGGGTTAGGGGCCTTGCAGAAATGGAACTACTCTGCTGAGGAAAGGTAACCTTCTGATCACAGAGCCATAAAACACCTCCCTAAGCTTTTATCGATCCCAGGGGGAGATTCTATTGACCACAAAGGGACTCGAACCCTCAATCTTCTGATCCGAAGCCAGATTCCTTATCCATTAGGCCATGCGGTCCTTCTTATGGGAAGTTGGTCTGCAGCCAGCTAAGACATTTATGTTCTGGCTTGGGAACAGTATGAATTACGTAGGATTGGCGCAGTGGTGAAGATATGTTTAGGTTGAGCCCCCATACTGCTATTACGTTGTGTCTCCAAGCGCCTCCCAGAAGCCGGTTCCCAGAAGCCGGTTCCCATCCGCGTCTCTAACCCACGTGTTCCAGTTCATTCGGCGTCACTGCCCTTTTGAAGCCAGCTCTACGCTCCCCACCAGCTGCCCCATGACGTCTTAGCGGTTAGTGGTTAGCTGAGCCAGAAACCCCGCCCACCTTGTGAACCGACTCTTCGGTTCCAGGGAAAACCCGGAACAGAAAACCGACATGTTTTTGTTCCCAGGGAGAAGCTTTTCGGTTGGACTCCATCCCAAGAGAAGGCACCACGAATTCCAACCTTGATGCCTGATAATCCTTCTCGATGTGGGGGGGGGGGGGGAAATAAACATACACAGTTGCACTGTGAGGTCTGCGAATTGGGTTCCCGACCCCATGAACTACCCTGATAAGTAGGTCAGCATCTGGCCTGTAGCCTGACTGCGAGAATGGAGGGGGGGGGGTGGCTTCTGTGGGAAGACCGGCTGTCATACATCCACATAATGTATCTCTGCACACAGAAGAGGATGAAGATCATGCCAAAGACCGAGAGCGTGGTTATTTTTCTTGGGCAGAGAGCAGACATGCAGTCAGCAACTGATCTGTGCTATAACATTTCATGCTCAGACTTCCTTGCCACACAGACAAGGCTCTTCGTGAACCTCCGTCCACCTGGGACAAGGCGTGTGGGAAATAAGGAAGGAGCCTGTCTTCCTCCTCTCAAGCAAGCCTTCCCAGCAGGACTTGGCCCTCGACAGCGGTTCTTCAGCCGCATCCTGCTCTGAAATCTACTGTTATGATCTACATCATTCTGTTGACTTTCAGTTATAACTGGAGTTGGTGAGGTTACCTTGCTCAGGGTACGTCTTGGCACTTGAACTGGCCTTAAGCATCACATTAATCCCCCTGCTCCCATCTACTGGTAGTTTGGCTCCTGCCCCCCCCCAAGATCCAGTCTCCGGTTCCTCTGCCGACTTCCCGTCCATTTTGCTCCGGTCCCCCTCTAAGATCCTCCAGGCCAGTCTCCGGTTCCTCTGCCGACTTCCCGACGGTTTTGCTCCGGTCCCCCTCTAAGATCCTCCAGGCCAGTCTCCGGTTCCTCTGCCGACTTCCCGACGGTTTTGCTCCGGTCCCCCTCTAAGATCCTCCAGGCCAGTCTCCGGTTCCTCTGCCGACTTCCCGACGGTTTTGCTCCGGTCCCCCTCTAAGATCCTCCAGGCCAGTCTCCGGTTCCTCTGCCGACTTCCCGACGGTTTTGCTCCGGTCCCCCTCTAAGATCCTCCAGGCCAGTCTCCGGTTCCTCTGCCGACTTCCCGACGGTTTTGCTCCGGTCCCCCTCTAAGATCCTCCAGGCCAGTCTCCAGTTCCTCTGCCGACTTCCTGACGGTTTTGCTGCACCCCCTGACACGCCAGGATGAGCACTAACCACACTCAGGTCGCAGACGTCGTGCCCTCCGGTGGCACACGGGGCAGCCTGGAAACCGCAGAACCCCCACGTGACGGAAACACAGCGCTCGCTTTGTTGCCCGCATGCCAAATCGTCACTCTGTGACAGGAACGGTGCCAAAGAATGAAAAAAGTGGTGTAAAAGAACTTGGCGTGTGTTCCGGAGGTAAGACCACAATGGGACCGCAACAGGAGGTGGGACCACAAGCAATCCAGATGGAGGAGATCCAGTTGGAAACAAAAAAATCCCCAACAAGGTTTTGCAGAAATCAGAGTAAGGACAGCTTCATATTTCACACAGGGGAAGTAAATACAGTCATTATCTGAAGGCTCCATTAAATCGACAGTCACTCAGTACACACCTGAACAGTTATTTTAAATAATAGTAATCAGATAACATAAGAAATCAGTTAATGGGCACAGATATAAAAATGTCTTCACAGTAACCAGCTCTACTGCCCGGCCGGACGTCCCTCCTAAAAAAATAGCAGGCAGGAGGCTACAGGTCATGGATGAGATATTTTAGCACAGAGCACATATGGATTAATGTCCTGTTTTCTTTGGATTGCTTCTGAGCTCTCAGCAGCAATAATCTGACCCAAAAAAGAGAGGTCAAATTCTTGGAGTGTTGATGTATGTTCCTTCAGGAACTGCTTCAACTCTCCTGGAGCATCAGAGATTCCGGATCCCTGCATTCTGCATTGCGATGTACGCCATAGCCTCTTCCTGAAGTGTGTTTCACGCTGTTAAATGCGGATCTGCGATCTGTCCTCCTCTGTGCACAGTGGCAGGGGGAGACACAAGAGTTCTGCCCCAATGCCAAGGTGGTGCTGGTGGGCTGCAAGCTGGACATGCGGACGGACGTGAACACACTGCGGGAGTTGTCCAAGCAGAGGCTCATCCCCGTCACCCACGAGCAGGTCAGGGGCTCTTTTGGTATTATTATTATTAATTTCTCTCTCTCTCTACTTTCCAAAAATGGCCCCATCGGCTTGGCCAGAAAGAGTGACAGTTAAAGTGAGCAATCAGGCCCCTTGGTAGGCGGGACTTATTGTCAGTCATCCAGTACCACATGAGCATTAACTCCAACATCCATAACTTGCATATTTCAGAGTGAAAACACAATCTCCTCAATACTAGACAGACTTCCAGGGACAATAAGGCAGACCAGAGTAAACTATTTTCTTTCCAGATTTTGTGGCTCCACTGCAGCCACGTTGGAGGGCAATTCCATTGTAAACATGCCCCTTGTGACTCGTTTGGCTGGGAAGCCCCACATGGTTTCAGATATGATTTGGCGTACGATTTCTCAAAATTTCTGCAAGGATTCAGGCGTTTTCAGTCCGATTCTGTCTCACGCACTCTCATCACTTAGCTTATTAATGCCTTAAACATCGTCTTTTTATCAAGGACCCCACAAAACACATTGCTGAAGCCTGCTTACACAAACAAGCACAGGTGTCCGTTGAAAATGCCCGAGTCCAGCAACACTAATGCTACTTTCTGATCAAACAACCATGCCAGAGGAAACAATAAGGATTTATTTCCAAAACTTAATTTAAATATCCTTTGCTAATATCCCAAATTTTTAGAGACCGAAAAATAAGCGGGAAACGGTGACTGCGATGTGAAAAGCACCTCCTTATCACTCGCTGCCACTCCCCTGAGCGACGGTGACTGCTGCTCAAGTCCATGAATTTTAATCAGCTTTTCGTGCGCTAGCTCTGTATCCTGACCGGGAGCGAGTCGAGGCCCGCAGCCTCCACTAAAACTCCTTATAAACAAAAGGGGCCCTTAGGCTTGCCAGCCACTCAGCTGACTGGACACGAGATGGGAAAGAGTAAACATGGCGGAAGGGGCGGGGGGGGGGGGCGGTTGGTCACGGAGGGCCACTTCTGTTCCATTTCCCCATGCTCCCCACGAGACTTTTGACAGACGTGTGTCACAGATACCCTTAATAAAGACTCACTGGCGCCTTCCGTAGGCTAACCTAAAATGGAGGTTAAATCACAGCTCATTTTCATTTCTTTAAAAAAAGAAAAAAAGTCTTTTCCATTTTTGTAATTAAGTTTATCACTTAATGTAGCACACAGTAATCATTACTGCAGGCATAAAGACGCTTTTAAAAGTGTTTTAACGAAAAACTACATTAACGTAAAACAAATTAGAATGTATCACAAAACTGCAGCTAATTGTATGCAGTCTTGTACCACCTGGGGTTTAATTCCACTGGGTATTTTTAATAGTGTGATTACCCAGACTCCTTCATGGTCACCTCCCGCTACAGATCGTCTGTCACTTTAGGACAAACAGTGCATAAATCTCTTTAATGGGGGGGGCGGACAGTTACGGATTACTCTGAGGATCAAATGAGCGTGTGGGTAGGAACAGAACCTGCAGAGGTTAATCGTCAGCATTCCTTAACGATGTTGTTAACGACGGGCTGCCAGGCCGCATCGGCGGACCCACACGTTGTCGCATTTCAACTGCGCTCACGAGCGATTCATTTCTGAGGTAATTGAAATTCAGCAAATTAAGCCGAACCAACTCTGTGATCGTGTTTTACATGTTAAACGAAATAAAAAAGGAGAGTCAATAATAACTCCCCTGACCTTAAAACCTGCTGAGAATTCCACAGCCCCCCACCCAATCTGGGTGTATAAGACAAACCTATTTTCTTATTTAGTGTATCGGAAACACGTGGTCCCGTCTGACATTTAAAACAGGATGTGAGCATGACAGAAAATCAGATACTAGGTCCAGTGTCGGGTGTAATCTAGCAGCAGGTGGACGACTTGTTCCTTGTTCTGGCAGGGATGTTGATCAAAATGACCCCCGAAATCGATCCCGGCAAATTCTCTGCGGCCCGGGGGGGGGGGGTAACCGGATTTGCGTCCGGGTCTTACACACAAGTTAAAACCTGAAGCATCACCGCCGATGATATCAGAGATATCCCACATTGTAAAATTGACTTTTTGGAGATTGATATGCGCGGAGGAACAGCGTCTCTGGGGATCTGTGTGACGGGAAGGAGAACAATCTCTCCCATATCTGGGATTTAGGAAGATGCCATTTCCCCCCAGGTCATTCATTCAGCCATTCATTCATCCATCTTCTAATCCACTTGTCTCATCCTATCCTATCGAGCCAATCCCAATTCATTGATTTATCATTTAGACAGTATTATATTCACTGAGGGAAACCAGAAAAATTGAGTAGGGATGTTCTCAAGCAATCCCTAGATGCCTAAGACATTATCACCACTTTGTAGTACCGACTTTGACACAGTTCACATCTTAACTTGAAACTTACCAAAATATTTATTGCTACGCAAAATAAGGATTATATGAATCTAGTGATTCTCAAACCAGTCCTTGAGACCCCAAGACATTTTTCATCCCTCTCAGGTCCCAGCACACCTGAACCAAACAACCAAGCAATCGAGAACAAAGAATAGCACGTACGGTCTAAGGGTCTCTGAGGACTGAGCTGTAAGACACTTTATTAATCTGTTGAAAAGGAGGGAAGACATAGAAGAGGGACTGACGGCTCTGATTGGGCTGCTGGTGAAGCGGCTTCTGAAACAATGAGCCTTGATGACCTCCATCAGACTCCTAGCTGGAGATGAATCCATCCCAAGCCGCTTGGCTTATTTCACTGCCTTCCTCATCCTTGCTGCAACAGAGTCATTATTTTAATGAGGATCAGACCCCTCCGTCAATAAAGCAGCCTTCGGTTTGTCTTTTTGCTGGTGAGACATTTCTGACCTACTGAGGTGGGATCTTAACATCTGAATACCTGCCAACAGTCATCGACCAGCAGCAGTGCCGATTTCCACCCGGTCCACTTTTGATCCTGCAAGCTCAGAGAAATCACTCTTTTTTTTGGATCAGTTGAGGTATAAAGGCTGAGAAGAGTATAAAGGCACTTCACTAAAAAACTTTATGGAGAGTTGAGCTGATGCCCCGTTGGACTTGCTTGGGGTCTTGATCTCGGTTACAGTACTGGCTGTGTCATTTCACTAAAGTCACGAGTCCAGAGCCCCTGATCTTATTCAGGAGTCCAATTAATCACTCTGTCGAACAGACTGCGACCTAGACCAGCTGACCATATATGGATGTATCCATTACATTGGCTCTTTGTCGTCTTCTGTCGTGAGTTTTGATCCGCAGTCCTGCTCTCCTTCCGGCACGGCAGTTCCCAACGCAACACTGCCATCAGTTTCATGAATTTCATATAAGCGGATAACTGCTCATCAATCTGAAAACTTCCTACCTTTTGTTGTGTCGTTTTATATATATTTTTTGGATCAATGACCATGACTGAATATTTTAGATAAATCTAAAGCTGAACTTCAATGTATGCGTGTGGGGTTTTACAGTAACACGGTATACTGTGATATTTTAGCTGCACCGCCGCATTTTGAAATGTTGGTAAAAAAAAATCTGATGCCGCCCAAGCTTACGTCTAGAGAGTTTAGGGGTCAGTGGGACGAGGCAGCGGTTCACAGCTGGCAGGGAACTGATCATGAATCAGCAAATAGGTCTGAGTCCACCTCTCTCTCCCAGTCTGACGGAGCTCCGTCCCACATGACCTTCTCTAGCCGTTTGTGTCTCAGCGCCCAATAACTGGAGACAGGAGCCCATGGGTTAGGGAGTGCCATCCAATTCCTCCACGTCCCACGGAGAACACGGCCATGCAGGCAATGGTGGAGGATTATGGGATGTCTTCCTAATCGCTGCCGGAGAGAGAGAGCTCCCTTTACAGAGACCATATGGTGCGACATTTCAAAATCTGGCTTCCTGCAACGAAAATCAACCTCATATAAAATTAACCCTTGTAAAATATCCCCACGCGTTTAATTGCATGTAAAAATACCAATTCCGTAAGGTTTATTTTTCTGTATTCTTTTTGGATGATCGGTGTTCCATCTGTGGAACAGTTGAAAGCTGCGCTATTCATTATTATTAAATTGTCAACATGCAATTACTGCAGCGGCGGAACTGGGAACCTGGCACATCTACTCGTTAACAAAAGGTCATCTCCGAAGTGCCGTTGTCATATCTGATCAGTGGTGCCACGGTAACGCTGTAATTCGTCGGCTCGTTCCTGCCAAAGGTGTCACCGGTTCTGCTAGCTTATTTCTCGCAAGTGATAGTTATCTGACAGTCCCATCCCAAGTCACCGAGGCCACCTCCCCTCCCCCCCCCCCCCCCAAATGTGGATCTTTTTTCTGTGGAGGTCCCTCTATAATGGTACTATTTTCTCAAGACTAGCAAAAACTTCTTTGTATTTAAAGACAAGTTCTTTGACACGGCCTCCTTCAGAGAAAGTGCAGATGTCTTTCAAGTAGTACTTATCCGGTAAAATCAGACAAAAACCCAAGATATCACTCTCACGTTCTTCCCTGATATCACTATTTCATGACAGCGGGAACGACTCTCCCTCAAAACACAGAATTTCGGATTTCAAACGATATCTCTTCTCTTTTAAGAGTCTACAGCTGGACAATAAGATGGCAGACACAGTTACGGACGTCTGATCTCCAAATCCTAAACTGGATCCTGTTAATGCATCCAATTAGCAATACCGTACACAGCTATGACAACGTGGCGGAGGAGTTTATGGAAATCAGGGCATTTCCTTGAGGCATCTGCTCAGTAAATATTTGCTGGCTTCGCAGATACTGCCGTCATTTTTTGCCCATTTTGCAAATCGAAACAAAAAGCCAGTATTGTAGCAGTTTTACAGAAGAGGGAGCGCGGAAACGAAAGGAAAACAGAGAGGCATGTCTTACTAACTTAACATTTCTGTGCCTTCTTCCGTAATGCGGAATTGTATTTACTGTAGCAGTTTGCGCCTACGCTTGATGCGTACGCTGTGAGGACAGGTATCGATCTCCTCTTTCTGCGGCTGATCTCTGACTGGCGTTTCCGTTCCTCTCTCTGTCTGTCTGTCCCAGGGCAGCACACTGGCCCGGCAGATGGGCGCGGTGGCCTACACAGAGTGCACCTCCAAGACGTCAGAGAACAGCGTGCGAGACGTCTTCCACGTCACCACGCTGGCGTCGGTGGGGCGCGTCCAAAAACCGCAGCTGAACCGCAGCGGCTCCCGCCGCGGCCTGAAGCGCGTCTCGCAGATGCCCGGCCGGACCGAGCACGCAGAAGGCACCCCGGGAATGAGGAAGGACCGCGCCAAGAGCTGCCTGCTCATGTAGAGCGCCCCCTTCAGGGAAAAAAAAAAAATAGACAGATATATGACAAATGAACTCTATTTATTGTTGTTCTGTTCGGGGTGCTGAGCTGTCAAATGCTTTTGGGTTTTAGTTTGCACAGTTTTTTTTCTTCTTCTTTATTTGTTATTGTTTACATTTCGTTCGATGGGATGAACTGGAGGTTTTGCAGAAAGTTCCTGGGAGGGACCGGGAGAGCAAGATGGGGTGCTGGCATATTCCTCCCGCTCGGGTGCCTCAGCTAGTCACGAGAAAACGAGGAGCAGCAGAGAATGTGCCGGAGGGCCGAATGCAACGAGTCAGAGGAATCACAAGGGGGCGCTGGAGGTGGCCCAGGCGTCCCGGCCTAATTCTGAGGGAATTTCAACTGTTTCACAAAACAGTTGAGAAAAAAAATATATAATTACAGCAGAAACATCAAAAACATGTTCAAATCCAGCTTGTGAATTAAAAAAAAAATATGTTTAGTTAACATAAAAGGACTGCTAGTTTTGTAAGGGGGGGGGGGGGGGGGGTGAAATTCGATCCAAGACAATTTGTTGCTGATTCTCAAAACCACAAGTGCTTTCAAGATAAAGTCACTTTATGCGTGTCTTCGTATAATTTGTCACTGTTTTTTCCTCTTCTTTTTGTTTGACATCACATTAATTAAATAGCTAAAACAATCATTTGTTACTGTTGTAAAGAACTTCTATCAGACAGATACTATAAAAGCAAACGATAGGGCTGTTTTTCAGTATTTCCACTGTATCTGTGATATGCTAAGAATAAACTTCACTCTGACACAGGGAAGCACATCTACTATTTAAGTTCCTCCTTAAGCAAAACATTGCGTATACGGATTGTATCTACAGTAAACATGCGCTCTGTGTTCTCGCCCCCGCTGATGCGGATGATTGTTTTGTGATAATTCTTTAAGTTCCTCTCTAACCCTACATGACCCGCCCTTCGTTGCCGGTCAGTGAATAGTTCATCTCTCATTGGCTGCCTCCAGGGCCGACTCAAAAACCGTGTAAACACTCGCAGTTTTGCTGATGCACTTGAAAGCATCCTTGCTGGTCAGATCGGTCTCCCATGCTTCGCCTACCGAGGCCGGGCTGGTGTCACCATGGCAACCGCGGACTCCCCGTCTCAGCCGCCACCTCCCGGCTGATGGGAGAGGCCCGGCAGACTTTTACCAAGAGGCCTGCGTATTTTCCGGAGGGCGATTTCTCCCGCGGTTTAGGAATGGGGGGGGGGAGACAGCTCACGGGCATTGACACACAGGATTGGCCGTAAGTCTGCATGTCAACCTACCTGGGGGGGTGGTGCTGGGGGGGGGTTATGGTCAGCTGGGGAAATTGGTCACTGGTGCTGCAAAAGACTTGCAAGCTGGGACATCTCCATGGAAACAGCATACACAATTTTTAAAAAGGTGTCATGTGACACAGTAAAGCAGAAAGGGGCGTGTACTCTATTCCAAATGCGGGGGGGGGGCATGGACAGCATGGGCTGGAAGCTCAGGGTGGGAGGGGTCAGGATAATGATAAGTCTCTACTCTGTAGTCCCCCCCCCCCAGTGGGAGGACAATGCCCCCCTCCCCCCCAGGATGATCTGGGCGGAGACAGGTAATCAGCAACGCGACCACGTCTTAAATGCATTCCTCCCAGGGAAGGCGGTGAGGTTAATGGCTGGCCCCAGCAGGGAGCTGAGCATTTCCCTGAAGTTTCAATATCTACCTGGGGTGGGGGGGGGTCAGTGTGTGTTCATCAATTCCTCCACTGCTACAGGATTACTTACAAAACATTCCCAGCAGGTACCTTTAACTAAAGCACATTTAATTTTATTCACTTTTACGACTGGATATTAAATGAAGGTGGGCAGGGTAGCTACAACCCTCAAGGGCGTCCGAGAAGCCTGCAGTGTCTCCTTAACCGCTGAGCCACCTGCTGGCCCTTCGAGTGTACTACATCCATGACTGCGGCGTCATTAATAATTGAATACCTTCATATGACGTTCCCCTCCCCGCCTCCAAAGCATGGAGTACGATCGGCAAAGCTTGACTGGCAAATCTCTCGCCGTGGGTGGGGGCACATGAGCCGTTGGAAAATGTACTATCAACAGCGTGAAGTTCTTAACGACAGCGCCGTGTCAGAAGGTCGTACGACAGCACGGCTGCGTGGGATAATCACACAGACCTCCTCACCCCAGCCGCCGTCCAAACATCCCAAGGCTACATAATCCGTTTAGGACTCAAGTGATATAAGTGAATCCTGTCCTGAATTCAGGTCACATGAGCCACTTAATCGAGTTGTGCCTTAAACCCCGGGGGGCTGGATCGGCTTCTGAGGATGTGGTTTCCCGCCCAGTTCCACCATGTTACAGGAAGCGCGGCCAACAATTTCACACCGGGCCTTAATAATGCTCCACGCCTGCTGGCACCACGGAGGGTCAAACGGTTAATTTTATGCTTGAGAGGTGAGAGAAGAGGATTGGTCAACAAGCAGAAAACTGGAAGGAGGGATACAGGGTAACGCACGCGTGCGCCGTGACGGCATACGGGGTAGAATTTGGTGCCTGGGGCAGCATTCTGAGCCAAAACGACGCCAACACCACGATGGAATCGCGGCGCGGAGATCTGGGAATGTCTTCGGGGAGCGGCGCCAGAAACCTGGTGACCCCACATTCTTCCATTTCCATCTGATTGCATCATCCCACCTTCCATCTAACAGCCTATTTCCTGTATGTCATCAGCTGCTTATAAACATCCGAAGGGCCCAGCGCTGCCCGTCGACGGGGAGAACAAGGGAGGGAGGGAGAGAGGGATCGCGACCGGATCGACACAGGGGTGAACGAAGAACAGACACAGAAGCGGTTGGCACCATGGAAACGAGTGACACTGCAGGGTCTCAGGGCTGACGCACCACCCAACCCGAACGATGCGGAGACAAAGGCGTCGGTCAGCTGCAAACAGGAAGTCCCCCCCCCTCACTCTGAGTGGCTCTCAGATAGCCAGGAGTCGTGACTGAGGTGGGTTGTACCAAGAAGCTATGTATAGCCCTTTGGAAAAAAAAAAGAAAATAAACAGTGAAAGAGTGAATTTAATGTTCCTCTGAGCCTGTTTGCGATGCCGGTAATTTATGTCTCACAAAGATGTTCTGCCGGATCTATTTGAGGGATTGACTTAGCCCTCTTAAGACAGCGAACCAAACATCCGCAGTCGCCGCTCAGGGCGAGAGCCGGCGTGACTCCAACCTTCCGCTGGTTTTGTAAATAATGCACAGGAAATGAGGGCTAATGAGACAGCAAGGATGTTCTGGCCGCTCGGAGAACCATCATAAAGACAGCAGGCCAGGCGACGCGCACGTGACAGGTACCTTAATGTCTTGTCGGACGGCAGGATTCACCACCCGCTTGCTGGGGAGTTTGAGGGCCTCCTCAAGGCTGTTTTTCATTTTGGCCAGTAGGTGGCGCATGATCACATGGGACTGATATGTAGCGCACTAGCCCATGCGTTCTTCCCTACAGGGTCAGGGGGTCCGAGGAATGGCCTGGTTTAGAAGCAGGTGGAACTCTGTCGTGCAGAAGATCATCTTAACTCATATAGGCTGCGCTGGGTTGCCAGGGTATCGACAGGATTTCATCGCATCCATTGGATGTCGCTGTAGTCACTTAGCGCGAATTGTTAATGCATTAATACAGAAGTTACTCAAGGGTGCTACAGGTCTGCTGTTCCTGGAACAGCTGGTTAGTTACCAGAATCTCAATCACAATATGCTCAGCCAGGGTTGCATTCGGGAGCGGGGCCACAAGAGCACTGGCCCCAGCTGAAAGCCGATTGGTCCACTCCCCTGTCACTCACTGATTCAAAACATATTACTGGCAAAAGGTTGACCCCTGTGTATAAATTATATGAATTATATTTATGCCCCACCTTAAAAAAATCACAGAATCATCCCTGTTCTCAGCAGCACTTCATGATTGTTTATTAATGTATCAGACAGAACCCATTCTGGATGTGTTGGGGGGGGGGGCATTCAGAACGAGCTTTAACCAGTGTCCTCACCATCACCCTCCCCACAGCACTGATTAGCGTCCACACAGGCCTGGTGTGAATCAGCCTCGATCCCCTGGAATAACCTGACAAAGCCGTATGGCTGTCCCGAGCCGCTGTCTTCTTTGCTAATTTTTTCGCACGTATCAGCAGATCTGAGGGCCGCTCGTGGTCCGAAAGAAGCATGGAAACCGGGGAGCATCATTACGCCGCAAGCAAGAGGTTCCTTTTGTTTTCATACATGTTTTCGGCCTGACGTCTTGGCCCCCTGCCAGGGAACGGTCCCCGATCCATTCAGCGACCCGGAGCCCGTGTGCGGCAGGGGCCCGGCCGGCGGGCGTCAGCGGCGCCGAAGGGATGGGGGGGTCTGCTGGTGTGAATAATGTGGAATAAAATAATATGCAGTGGGGGGGTGGGGACACCGTTTCATCGTGTTCCCTCTCAGATGGGATTTTTTTGAGAGAATTGTTTGAAGGCTTGAGGTGTGACCGGGATCAGGAGAGGCACGTTCCTCTCCAACGCCAGCTGACCCGGGGCTCCGGGGCTCCGGGCCGGGCCTCCCCGCCCCCCCACCAGCTGGTCCGGACCTGCTTCCATTCCCAGGTTTCCCAAACTCCTCCTTGGCCTTTTGTCCAGCAGCCGCACAACATACTAAGCAGACAGTGATGCTGACATCAGGCTGCCCTGGGGGTGGGGATGGGGGTGCAGTTAGCTGGAGCATCAACCACCGATTTGCAAAATGGGCCAAAGATAGTCTCCAAGTTTCCCCTACAGCACTATCCCCCAAACCTGCGGTCTGCAGGAAACTCTCCCTTCCCTACCAGGACCAACAGAAAGACGGGCTTGTCACGGTCAGGAACTTAGACCCATCTGCAGTCTGGCCTAAGCACTCCAGCGCAGAAGGTAAAACAAGAAAAGTGAAACACTGGTCCAATCAACACAGTCCTGCTTTCCTGAGCAAGACTGCACAGGCATATACCTGCACTGACCGCTGTCTTCCCATAATGCAACACTGCTTGTGTTCATACAGTACAAAAGGAAATATTGCACGAAAATTTAACATATTGGTGTCTGGAGGGCTGGTGGTGTGGAGGGTGTTTATGCAGGTGTGATGCTGGGAAACTGGTCAGATTTGTGTGTGTGTGTGTATGTGTGTGTGTGTGTGTATGTGTATGGGTGTGTGTGTATGTGTATGGGGGTGTGTGTGTGTATGTGTATGGGTGAGTGTGTGTGTGTATGGGGATGTGTGTGTGTGTATGTGTATGGGGGTGTGTGTGTGTATGTGTATGGGTGTGTGTGTATGTGTATGTGTGTGTGTGTGTGTATGTGTATGGGTGTGTGTGTATGTGTATGGGGGTGTGTGTATGGGGGTGTGTGTGTGTATGTGTATGGGTGAGTGTGTGTGTGTATGGGGATGTGTGTGTGTGTATGTGTATGGGGGTGTGTGTGTGTATGTGTATGGGTGTGTGTGTATGTGTATGTGTGTGTGTGTGTGTATGTGTGTGTGTGTGTGTATGTGTATGGGTGTGTGTGTATGTGTATGGGGGTGTGTGTATGGGGATGTGTGTGTGTGTATGTGTATGGGGGTGTGTGTGTGTATGTGTATGGGTGTGTGTGTATGTGTATGTGTGTGTGTGTGTGTATGTGTATGGGTGTGTGTGTATGTGTATGGGGGTGTGTGTATGGGGGTGTGTGTGTGTATGTGTATGGGTGAGTGTGTGTGTGTATGGGGATGTGTGTGTGTGTATGTGTATGGGGGTGTGTGTGTGTATGTGTATGGGTGTGTGTGTATGTGTATGTGTGTGTGTGTGTGTATGTGTATGGGTGTGTGTGTATGTGTATGGGGGTGTGTGTATGGGGGTGTGTGTGTGTATGTGTATGGGTGAGTGTGTGTGTGTATGGGGATGTGTGTGTGTGTATGTGTATGGGGGTGTGTGTGTGTATGTGTATGGGTGTGTGTGTATGTGTATGTGTGTGTGTGTGTGTATGTGTGTGTGTGTGTGTATGTGTATGGGTGTGTGTGTATGTGTATGGGGGTGTGTGCACGCTCGTTTGCGGCCGCTCTTCATTCGGCTGCCTCGATAATGACAGAGCGGTGGAGCAGACGGCCCCTGGACGTGCACGTCTGCGCAGACCTTTAAATAGATGGGCAGCTGCGGTTCGGCCGTGTGACACAGACCCATGGGCTGCGAGGCGGCAGCTGGGAAACTGTCGTAAAAAATATATATATATATATGCGCGCCAGGCACCTGCCTGTGGAAGTACCAAGACTGGGAGATTAACACTGGAAAACAGCACTTGGGGACATGGCACTGGTCAGCCTATTTAGTCCTTTCGGAGGACAGAAGGTTGGATGCAGACTCGAAGAGCAAATCACCTGCATAAAAAGATCTATCAGGGTGAGTGGATCCTGGGTTTGGGGCAGGGAATGCTGGGTATCTTATACAGGAACACATAACTGACTGCATGGGGTGATTATCCACCAATCCATGGCTTTGGAAGGGATCTGCCCAACAACAGGTTATTATGGAATGATAATTGTGGTCCTCCACTCTCCAGATGCATCTGCCGCAACTCCGGCCCCCACCAACAGGTGGTGCTCACTGTTCACCCATAGCAGTCAAATAAAAGCGATAACACAGCATCAACACGGCGTCGAGTATCTTCTCAGCACTGTGCAAAGGGCAATTTTAATCAACTAATATGAAAATCTGCTGGATTCGCCGATCGGTCTGGGCACCACCCTACCCCACCAGATGTTTTGGCTTCCAGTTCCCCGCAAAACAGCAGAAGCAGAAAGGCTTGACCGATTCAAAGCAGAAGGCCTGAAAACACACACACACAAACACACAGGCACACACACACACACACATCACAGACGTCCCAGCATTTACAACCAACCCTACGCCTTCCTTGGCCAGCGGTCGTCTGAACTCCCCATCTGCTTAAAATGCTCCTGTTTTTCCACCCCTCCCGCCCCGATTCCCATGGCCCGGTGCTCCGAGGGCCCCCGCCAGATTCACCGGGCCCTGCTCCATGCATTTTTAATCCATGCTCCCCCCCGCTGCCAAACACATACAACCTGGCTGCAAATTTCAGGCATAAATGATGCATGGAGCCCAATCACACGGCGTGTAAAATCAGGCAGGGTCGCAGGTGACACTCAGCTCCCCAAACGGCGACCCCCCCATGCCCCCGCCCACCTGGGAAAGGTCATTCGCATTGAATTTTCTTTATTTTTAACATGGGTATTCAGGAAAAATGGCTGAACGATAATAGCACCATTGCCTGAAACGCAAACGTGGGTTCAGATCCCACACCCAGCCGTGTGGGGGAGGAGTCTGCCTCCTCTCTCTGTGTTTATGCAGGTTTCCTCCAGGAAGCCCCCAAGCTCCAGATTCAACTTTGCTGAAAGTGCACAAAGTGCGAGACAAAGAAACGCGGGTTCTGACCTGAAAGTGCAATATAGTGCAAAAGTGCTGGAAACAACTGTACAATATTTACATGCAGACAAGATTTAAAATAGAACAAAATACAGCTATATGTCTATAGTGGGGTATATAGTATACATGGTGTGGTATAAATAATATATATAACATCTGTGATTGTAATAGAGAAACAAAAGAGCTGGAGTTCTATACAGTGCATATATACACGTGTGTATACACACACACACACACACACACACGTTTGCATTCATATCTTTGTGGGGGCTCTCCATTCATTTCAATGGGCAGAACCATAATCCCAACAATGACGACCTTAACCCCCATCCAGCCTTAACCTTAACCATAAGCAACCAAACAAAATACAAGACTTTTGCCATTTTTATTTATTTTTTGATTGCACTCACAGATTTGAATGAAATTGAGATTTATATTGTGGGGACTGGAAAAATGTTCTCACAAGCTAAAACGTACGAGGTTTTACCACATTCTGGTCCCCACAATGTGGTAAATACAGCCCCCGCACACACACAAAGTATATCGAAGTTACTATAGAGTGGGGGAGAAGGTGTACAGTCCAAGATGGACGCAGGGATCATGTAAAGAAAAACACTGACCCCCCCCCCCCCACTGGCCCATTGCGCGTGTCAAAGCAGCAGAAGGAATTCAAAGACCAAATCGAGCATTTAGCATTTTCATATCCACAGCAATGGCAGCCACTGTGTAAGGCAAGACCCCGACTTGAAGACCCCGAAAGAAACTGAATAAAGGAGGACCGGGCCGAGATAAGGAATAGAATAAACGGCAAGGTGGATGTGGGCTTGAGGAGGGCAGGAGGCAGTGAGGCCCCCTACTGGTCAGGGCAAATAAATCAGGGTTAGGGAAACGCAGGCTGACTGGAAGGGGGGGGGAGGGCAGAACGAGGCAGGCAGAGACATGGAGAGAGAGAGCTGAGGGTGGAGGAGTGGCAGAGGGGATGACTGAGTTCGGGGAGGGGGGGGGGGTGACAGGCACGTTAATTCCAGAGGTGAAGCCGCAGCCCTGCGCTCCTCCCGGCCTTCAAATGGCTGAACCGCAGTGGGGGGGGGGGGGGGGGGCAAATGGAACGAAAGCTGGGGGGCGGGCAAATGGAAGGAAAGCTGAATTACGGTATGGCTCCATACAGCTGCCTGTGGAGGCTGGCACTTAAATTCCCATTTTTTTCAGCGGGGGAGGGGGGGGACACCTGAGAGCGTGATTTCAAACAGATCACAGGGAAAATAAATAAATAAAACAGAGTCTCGATTACTCTGCCAGCAGCCCGTCGGAAGCTGTCAGAATGAGCGCTGGGGGGGGGGCAGGGGGGGGGAGGGATTCACATTCTGCTTCACTTCTGGCTTATCAACAAATAACGCGGCTACCAGAGGCACCGGGGGAGTGGGACGCCGGTGGCCGGCTGCGGATACGCCAGCGAGGTAGCGGGGGTCCTGGGGGGGGGGGGGGGGGGGCTGTTCACCTGATGTACTGACACCATTTCCCATCTCTCTTAGTGTAGATAATCGAAACCCTATTATCATTTTTTATTTACCTACCAGACTCCAATACCCGGAGGCTCAAAGCTTATTTCGGACTTTAACACCTTTACCCATCTGTGTAACAGGGAGGTCATTTATAAGAATCCGGCTCGTCCGTGACTGTAATCGGTCCCAGCAAGCATGGAGATCTTCCCAGCATGCACTGGGCACGGGATACCTAGTGCTGGGAAGAAACCTACGTAAACATGCAAACTCCACAGACACGAGGCTGGGATTCGAAGCCCTGGAGGTGTGAGGCCGCCCCTTAAACACAGTGACACCCAGAGATGGATCCATTATATATATAACAAAATTAAACATAATAAAAAACATATACATCAAATTTAATTGTCTATATTTATGTGCAGGCAGAAACATGGCCACCTCTACCTACAGGCAGAACAGGCCGTTTCCTAGGAAGTGCATGAAGTGGGGCCTCCCAAGTAAAGCTTTGTCCAGGGCCCCTGAAAAGGTAGACGAGGTCCTGGTGCCGCCCTAACAAATGGGTTGAGTGGTACCGGGTTGTGGAAGCAGCACCATTTGTCTCGGATCAAGGCCCCCTGAGCGAAAGCTCTCAAGGTTAAACGTTATGGTGTTTTTCACATTAATTAATTCGTGTCCCAGGTGCTGCAGGGGAAGCTAGGGACCGCCGTCCTCAGGCTCCGCCGTCCTCAGGCTCCGCCATCCTTCTAGCTCCGCTGTCCTCAGGCTCTGCTGTCCTCAGGCTCCGCTGTCCTCAGGCCTCGTGCCCTTGGCAACCAGCCACACTCACGGTAACGGTCTTGTTGACCGTGAAATCTCACCTTTCTTGCAGTAACTTTTAAACTTTTCAGTGTCGTTTTTTTAATAATGGGCCCGAAACGTGGTTCTCCCAGTGCGTACAGTAGCAACTTTGTACATACAGCTGTATGATCTAGATGGTTTGAATATAATGAGAAAGGTCTTGATAGGAAATGACAAAGTTATTTGACATGCAAAGTCTACAGTACAGTTCTGTTTGTTTAGAGATTTGAAATTAATAGAGTTTTGAGGTTATTCAGGCTAGCGGTCTGTTACAGGTTGAGGTTAATGCTGCCCAAGTACTATTTCTTGGGAATGTTCTGCCCCTAACCATTGTGAATGTGAAGGGGTTACTGGATTCTAATATGTCATATTTTTTAAATATATGCCTGAGGTCCCCCCCCCCCCCAGGACTCTGGGCAGGATAAATGGCTGTGAGATGATGGACAATTAAACCACTGTCACATCAGACTTCTTTGGTACTTTAAAGCAGAGTTTCCCAATCCGATCCTCAGGGACCCACAGCCGTTACACGTTTTTGCTCCCCCCCCCCCTGTCAGACTGTCAGACTGTCTGTGGGCCCCAAGCCGTCATATTACATCAGTTTCCGATAGGAGCCTTTGAAAGACTTTCCATGTAAAATGTTTGCAAACAAGAATTAACCAACATTATAATGCATTTCACACGGTTCACCTCATGTTACTCTCGGGGGTGGAGGTGATGTAAAAGAAGAAATGCAAAAAAAATGAATAAAGTTTAATCCAGAAGCGAGCGCTACTGTTACGACTGACTTTCATTCTCTGCAAGGCACCTGAATCTGTGAAGATGATTGGCTGTTGAGAAAAGGTCAAAGGTCATCCCTGGGTGAAAAGCCCAATGAGGAGCCACAGAGACGGAGCCCCACGGCGATCCAGACGCAAAGGTCAGAGTGTAGGGCTGGTAGCCAGGCTGCATCCATGTGTTTAAAGATTCAAAATTAAAGATTCACTATCTTTATTGACCATGCATTGGAACGCTTACGTGTTCAGCCACAGTCAGTTACAGCAGACTGAACAAGACAGTGCAAAACAATACAGACAGTGCAGAACTATACAGACAGTGCAGAACTATACAAAATGGGGCAAAACAATACACAACACTGCAAAACAAAACAAGACAGTGCAGAATGATACAGACAGTGCAGAACAATACAAAATGGGGCAAAACAATACACAACACTGCAAAACAAAACAAGACAGTGCAGAACGATACAAACAGTGCAGAACAATACAAAACAATACAAGACAGTGCACAACTATACAATACAGTGCAAAACAATATAAGACAGTATAAAAGATTATAAAACAGTGCAAAAACTAGATAATATACTACAAGGGTGTGCAATGAGAGAGAGGGGGGGTGGTCATGGAAATAACTAGGAGGAGGAGCCCAGTTTACTGGGAACACAACAACAACAACAACAACAAATTTATTTTTGTATAGCGCATTATCACAACATTACATTGTCCCAAAGCGCTTTACAGCATCCCCACCCAAAGCCCCCAGTGAGTAAGCCATAGGCGACAGTGGCAAGGAAAAACTCCCTAGAAGGAAGAAACCTTGGGAGGGACCAGACTCAAAGGGGGAGCCCATCCTCCAGGGGCCGGCAGGGAGAGTCAAATACAGTGTAGTCTGAAACACAAACGCAGAGTAGGGGGGAGATGACAAGCCGGTGCCAACACTTCCTCCAATCGCCAGGCAGCCAGAAGGCAGGGAGCGGGTCATACAAGGAAGATGACACTGGCAGAACGGCGAGCTGGATGCACGGTCGTCATTGGCAGTGGCGACGTCACATGTTGCAGGGTGTGCTGGACATCTTGATAGATTGAAGGCTCCAGGTAGCACCACCCAGGAGAAGGTGGTGGAAATAAATGCAATTAGTCAAAGTAAGGGAGACTATAGGCAGTGCTAAAAGTTAGATGAGTGCAATATGAAGTGCAATGCTCCGGCAGATATGGCTATGGCAGCATAAGTAGGAGGGAGAGGCAGGTGGGAATGCAGGCATGGGGAGTCCCTGAAATGTCAGCACTCCAATCCCACAAGCAATTGTGAAGCTAGAGTGACAGCACTGTCAATTCAGTTTATCCAAAGCCAATGGCACCGATCCCCACCCAGCTCTACACCTCACACTATAGGTTTAACTGGGAGTGAGAAGCTAGCTAGAGCTAGAACTAGTGTCCCTATAAGCTAAACTAAAAAGGTGTGTTTTTAGTCTAGACTTGAATATTGAAAGTGAGCCTGAAACCCGCACATCCGGTGGAAGACCGTTCCACAGCTGAGGAGCTCTATAGGAGAAAGCTCTGCAGCCTGCCGTAGATCTTTCTACCCTAGGTACTAACAGATATCCCGCACCTTGAGATCGAAGCAAGCGTGGGGGATTGTATGTGGTCAGCAGATTATTAAGGTAGTCTGGTGCAAGGCCATTCAGTGCTTTATAGGTTAACAGCAGTATTTTATAGTCAATCCGAGACTTAACTGGTAACCAATGAAGGGAGGATAAGACTGGTGTGATGTGATCAAATTTTTTAGTGTTTGTGAGAACCCTGGCTGCTGCATTTTGTACCAGCTGAAGTTTATTTAAGAAACCAGACGGGCAACCAGAAAGGAGGGCATTACAGTAGTCTAGTCTGGTAGTTACGAAGGCATGTATTAATTTTTCTGCATCATGAAGTGAGAGCATCTTACGAAGCTTGGCTATGTTTCGTAGATGATAAAACGCAGTTCTAGTTATACTTCTTATGTGAGCATCAAAACATAGATCTGAATCTACTAGAAGACCAAGATTTCTAACCACTGAGTTAGGTTGTGTAGGAAGGCCACTAATGCTGAGGTGGTGAAACTTATTTCTTGCAGTCTTGGGACCAATCACCAGTACTTCTGTTTTTTCTGTGTTTAACATTAGAAAATTTTTTGCCATCCAGCACCGAATATCTAACAGACAATCTTCTAACCGAGATAGGAGTGATGTATCATCAGGGTTAACAGATATATATAACTGTGTATCATCTGCATAACAATGAAACCCAACACCATGTTTTCTAATAATGTTACCAAGCGGTAGCATGTATAGTGTAAACAGTAGTGGGCCCAGTACTGATCCCTGTGGGACACCGTATGTGACTTTGGTGGCCTTGGATGATTCGTTGTTCACATGTGCATACTGATAGCGATCAGTTAAATATGAGCGGAACCAAGAGAGTGCTGTCCCTGTAATGCCAACTACACCTTCTAACCGGTCCAAGAGGATATTATGGTCCACAGTATCAAATGCTGCAGTTAAATCTAGTAATACCAACAGCGATATCAAGCCACGGTCAGAAGCCATAAGTAAATCATTCATTACTTTGACTAGAGCAGTTTCTGTGCTATGGTTTGGTCTAAAGCCAGACTGATATAATTCATTAGTATTATTTTTTTGTAGGAAAGTAGACAACTGACGAACTACAACCTTTTCCATGATCTTTGAAATGAAAGGAAGATTTGAGATTGGTCTATAGTTTCCTAAAACACTAGGGTCAAGATTTGGTTTCTTTAGAACAGGTCTAATAACAGCCAATTTAAAAGGTTTAGGAACATATCCAAGCTTAAGAGAAGAGTTTAACACATTTAACAGGGTATTGCTAATCTGTGGTGCGATTTCCTTGAAAAATTTTGTAGGAATTGGGTCTATGAGGCTTGTAGAGGATTTACAGGAGGAAATTAAGCTCAGGAGTTCTGGGTGTTTTATAGGAATGAAAGATTCAAAAGTCTCATTATTGATAGGCATAAGACTAGCAGGAGTCTGGCAGTCATAGGTAGCTAAGGATGTGCACTGGATGGTCTGTCTAATCTTAGTTATTTTACCATTAAAGAATGTAATAAAGTCATTACTCTTAAGAGATTGTGGGACTTGCGAGTTTAATGGAGAATTCTGTGTTAACCTAGCCACGGATTCAAATAGGAATTTTGAATTGTTTTTGTTCCCGTCTATTAATCTGGAGAGATACACAGACCTAGCAGTCACTAGTGCTTGTCTGTATTTAGACAGGCTCTCTTTCCATGCAGATTTGAAAACTTCTAGTTTAGTTGAGCGCCATTTGCGCTCTAGCTTGCGTGATGCCTGTTTGAGTTCACGTGTATGATCAGAGTACCAGGGGGCAGGTTTCTTATCTCTATGGTTTATTTTCTTAAGTGGAGCTACAAGATCTAGTGTGCTACGAAGGGATTTATCCATGTTTGCAGTCGCCTGTTCAAGTTCATTTATACACGATGCTTCAGATGTAAGGCTGAAGGACTGTGGAAGTTGTTTCATAAATGTTGTTGTAGTTAGTGAGGCAATGGAACGTCTGATTCTGTACTTTGGAGCTGCGGTCAACGGGAGGCTATCAGTGCTCACGTAACACAAAGGCCCACGTTTCAGCCCAGAGAGGACGACGGCTGTATAAAACGGCTGATCTCCCTTGATACAAATCGCAGCTGTTCTTTATTCCATACGAAATTCATACGAATCTGTTGGTAACATCCACCCATCGTCTGTTACTCCAGCTTCAGTGCTCCTGCACAAAACCGGCCGAATGTTCCATGTTTACATAGTTTCAAGAGTCACAAATAGCTACGTGTCAACTTAGCGATGCTGTGTTTCAAGTTATCATCGCTGCTAAATCGCAGAGGCCTTCATCTCCTGATGAAAAGTGTGGGGGGGGGGGAGATATACAAACCTAACGTTTGCAGCGCCACCTGTGGCTGCCAAGGGGACTGACCTCAGGCACTCCCCCATCTGGCAAACAATTTCATTTTGTTTACAACTAAAACCCGACGGCCTGCAGCGTAAATAACGTATGAGGAATAGTACAAGGTTCACTTTAGAATTACTGACCAATTTAGCTGCCCTTGGGCTCATCCCAATCTCTGTCACTGCACCCGGAGCCTCACCACTTAAACAGACCCTGACAATCAGAAAAGGCAAACAGGAATACCATAAAAGGTGTTGGGATTCATACAGTTTGAGTTCATTGGCTGCCCCCCCCCACCCAACATCAGCTGAATATTTCCACAAAAAAACTCAACTATTCATGGCTGCCCAAGGGGGAGAAAAACAGACCTATTTCATCTCTCGTTCACAAGTAGAATGACAAGTGTGCTTAAAACGTACCCCCCCCCCCCCCCCCCCCACCCACCGGTCGGGGGATGGTGGTGTAACAGGCCGACACAGCCGCCACTTGCCGGGGGGGGGCGGGGCCCTTTGGCGCCACTGGGGAATAACGCAGCCGCTCAGATCCCCCCCCCCCCCTCCATCTCCACGGCGACCTCACTTCCTACCCGTCTGTCGACTGGAGGGGAGGGAGTGAGTGGCAGATAACAGGTTCCTACCTCATCTTTAGCATTAGCGGTGTGTGTGTGTGTGTGTGCGTGTGTGTGTGTGTGTGTGTGTGTGTATGTGTGCGTGCTTCACAGATGGTCCAGCCGAAAAATGACAAGCACTGGGGCTAATTTACCTTCATCCATTGAGCCCACGGAATTTACAGCATCAGCCCGGCCTCCCAAACCTGACGCCGTATCCCCGCTCCAACCCCCGTCTGGTAACTTACCATAATAAAAGCCATAAAAGACAAACAGGTCTATACGCTTTGCTTATTTCATTTGCAGTAAAAATTAAAAAAAAAAAAAAAAAAACACGTGTTCGCAGGTACTGTGATGAAGTACAAGTGGGAGAAACAGAGGTGAAGCACAGGAACCGACAGCTACTGAGCAAATACCCTGACCCACGTGGATCACCCCCACACAGGGGCAATTCTAGGGTTTTTTAAGGTGAAGAACATAAGGCCATAATTCATGCAGAGGGGACATCCTTATCAGCCAATGATATGTTTCAATTTGGTGAGTGACAGGGGAGGGAGCACTCTGAAGACCAATCAGCTTTCAACCAGTGCCCCTTGTGGTCCCGCCCCTGCATCCCCAGATGATAATAAGCAGCATTCATCAAGATGGAAGCACGTAGCTGCCGGGTAGACGTTTACGCACGTTTGTGCCGGATGCATCTGGACGTCAGCTTGAGGGAGATGACTAAACAGAGACATATCCAGTAGAGCAGAGCAGCCTTTATGTGTCTAACAGTCTAACATCTGTCAAGATCTTCCACCACCATCTGCGGAGTGAGGAATGGCGACGACATGCAGGAGTCCTACTCCAACCGAATAAATAAAAAAATAAAACGGCGCCACAGTGACAGCAGAGTCTCTATGCGGGGTTTTCAAATTCCGAGATCCGCGCTCGGCTGACCTCATCAGTCAAGCTACGCGGCAAGTGGACGTTTCCGAAGCGGCTTCTGTCTGTCTGATGCGGGGGTTCTAAGAAGAGCTCAGCGCTGCCTCGGCCTGATCAGATGGAGGTGGGGGCATGTCGCCGGGGGCAAGCTTCCCTGCCATCAGCATCCGCGTGGCCTTGACCACGAGTGGCCTGCCAAGCAGGCCTGCCAGCGACGGAAACCGTACCAAGAGGCCTCCTATAAATAGGTACGACACACATAGAAGACGTCAAGAGTAACACTGTTACCTAACATAATATGTGACAGCACAGGTGTAGGGTAATCCGGGATACAAAAAAAAACACATTATGAATATGGACTATACAGCCTTAAGGGGTCAGTAGAGTCATTTATAATCCTAAAATCACAAGAAAATGGTCATGAAATTCAAAGCAATAAGGATCTCGGGAAGCTCATAATCTCAACCACCAGAGTCAAGTCCACACAGATACGGAGAAACGGTGGCCTTTCACCTCGAAGCAGAAGACCGACCATTAAAAAGCCCCCACTGCACAGGTGGCCCTTAAAGTGAGAGATCTGTCATCCGCGAGGACTGCTAAGCCGCGACTCAGGGGCCCGAAACGCCGGCTCCGTCTCCGGGGGCCAGCTCGGGCCGGCAGCCCCGTCACTCTCTAACGACGAAAGCTCGGCGTGTGAGATCGACGCGCTTTATCACGCCCTGGCAGCCTCTCCGCTCAGCTGCACCTGCGGAGAGCGGCCAGAGTTATAAAGCCTCAGCAGTTTCACCCCCCCGGCACAGCGACTCGACTGGGCGTAGCAATGCAGGGCCCCAACAATGACTCACCCAAGTGCGTCACACCTCCAGCGCTCATTATGGATAATTGGGAGCGCAGTCGTCTATCCGAGGGCTCACGCAATGGAGGGGCGAGCATGATGCATACATACTGCAACCCCCCCCCACCCCATTCTCTTAATTAAAAAGCAGCTATACATATTATCGCTATGACAACAGGATTTACCTTTACGGTGTCGATAACATAAGTAACCTGGGATTTGGGACCATAAAGGCTGGATAAGGTACAAACCCTACCAAGAAATGCTATGGTGTTAGTGTCACGAGACCTAGCCCCCCCCATTAAAAAATAATCACCCAAAGATGGTAAAAAAAAAAAAGAACAATTAAGACATATTATAAGCACAATTTTACCCCCTCCCCCCCATTATCGTCATAGAATCAGACAGACCCCCCAGCTATAATGCCAACCCCCCCCCCCCCAACTCCCCAGTGAAAGCCTGCTTATCACACCAGGAGAAAAGGGCTCCTCTCTCCTCTCATTTCCTTCTGTAAATCCTTTGCACGCACACGGTGGCAGGTGGGGGCATCACTGATTTCGATTCCACCCCATCTTTACACAAACCACCCCCCCCCCAACCAAATTTACTTGTGTGTTTTCCGTGACCCAACAGAGTTCCACACCGTCAAGCCAAATGGAGGCAGCGTTTGAGAGACCCGCACGACCCTGCCCCCCCCCCCCCCCCCCAGAGTTCCCCTGTCACTATGATGCACTCCTAGCTATTACCCAGAGCTGCGTGTTTACTACCTAGTTCCCCTGTAATACTCAGTGATATTTAACAAGGCAGGGAAAACGGCGTCTTTCCCAGATTGCGGACTTGGATCGCACCCCCCCGGCTCTCCTACTGTAGACCACCTACAAATCCCAGGAGGGGAGAGTCTGGCACCTGTGCTTAGTGGAAAAGACACACATGCACATACAGGCATGCAGTGGGGTTAATCAACCAGACTCGCAACTTGCTCTGCGCCTATGCCTGGTTACTTAGAAAATCCATCGGTCTTCCATCACGGCTTATCTTGTGTAACTGGGGGTGATGGGGGGTGGGGGGGGGCAGGACATAAGACCCCTGGCCCCTGGACAAAAGGTCAGTCCATCACAGGACACACAAATGCACAGAATTACATATTATGGGCGAATTAGAGATGTCTGTCCATCTAACTGCAAGATACCCCAGTACAAACAACTGGCATTTTGCTGTAGCCAGGTACCGAATGTCGAGTGGGAGGGGCAATGTGGGAGGGGTTTATAACTAGGGGCCTGCAATCATCTGATACCCTAAACCACAGGTGTCAGACTCCAGTCCTGGGGGGCCGGAGTCCTGCACATTGTTGGGTTTCCCTTCATTTAACACACCTGATCCTCCTATTACCACAGAGCTCTTGAGCTGAATCATTTGTGGTGGAACAGGGAAAGAACTAAGCTACACAGGGCTCCCCCGCCCCTAGGACTGGAGTTTGATACCCCTACCCTAAGCCTACCCTTACCCTAACCCTCGTTAGAAACCTCTCCTACCACTCATGCTAAACCCCGCCTACTCGACATTGCCCCTCCCCAATATCTAATTAGGTAAAATGGACAGTCGTATAAATATTAAGTATAAAAATACTGAATAGCGAGCCCTGGACAATATCTTTTTAAATGTAATCGTAACACACACATATTCTAGATAAGTGGCCAAAATGTGGTTTCATTATTAATATCCAGGTACGCGGAATAATAAACTTGCACTAATTAACGTATCAGATAATTATATCACCACATTATCGTTGACAGTAGGAGGTGAACAGTAGGAGGCAATGAATGGCTGGAAGCAAATCTGTAAGGGCTACGGATTCCGTTAAATGGACAGAAATATTTCTTTTGCCGTGATTTAAGGATTAAAAGATAATTAGTCGTAAAATTAACCGAATCGCCCGTAGAGACATTTCACGGCGCGGAGGGTCTACGCGTCCTCCGCAGCGGCGATGAAAGATACTGTAATTATTAAATCAAAAACCTCTGGGTCGTAGAAGGAGAGAAAAAGGAAAACAAAGAAGACAAATACAGGCAAAAAAACGTGAGCTTATTAGCGTCTTAAAGTGACTTTACAAAAAACAACCCTTTGAGGTCATTCTAAAGGCAGATATTTCGAGCAGAATAATCAAATAGCAGCGTGTTATTCTCTTAATTAAAATTGTGCACAAAAAAGCCCTTGCTGGCAATTAAAAATTCCTTACAGCTAAAAGGATTACGCCGTGCCTGCTGCGCTCAACCTGATCATAGCGGCTTCGGTTAAACCCGCAGCCCGTAATGCGAGTCGGCGGGTCGCTGAGCCGGACGGGTGAGTCAAACCCGAATCCTGGAGGTGAGGCAAACTACCTACTAAACCAGTGTGGGTATTTGGCTATGGAGGTATCATGGGGGGATGCTAATTCTGGGTCATATGGGCAATTAATTTGCATTGCTGCTGAGCTGTTAATTAGCCTCGATCAAGCTGCTGACTCAGTTGACAGATTCAAGCCAGATAAACGCCAGAACATCGCATAATGATTCTGTCAATTACTGCTTCAGACTTAAGATCTACGAATACACTGTAATGGTATAAACATTAAAGATCTTTCTGTGAATCTACATTTTTACCTTTATGAATAATAAAACTGCATTTCAATAATGAATGATTAAAAAAATCACTCGGAAACCATAAGTCAATTCGAAACAAAAATGTATCAGGGTTTGTTTTGATTTCAGAAAGAGACCTCGGGTAATATATAATGTAATTAGGACAAATGCAAGTGTGACAGTATTTTTGCACTTATTTTAAAGTTCAAACTGATTTTTCAATGAACACAAAGTAGGTACAGTACTGTGTTAAAATCTTAGACGGTCAAAGGAAATTATTTTTAAAAGATCTTCATATAATATCAAATTAGGATGTTGACTGTCAACACCTGGCAGTTTAGCCATTTCAAAACCTCTCCTGAAATCACCCCATTATTTGCAACAATTGCCCAACACACTAATTTGTATTTGTTGAATGAGCCACTGGTCATGCTGCCTCCACCTTATCTGGCTAATCAACACCTCACTGATTTAACTAATTAAGTTAATTCATTAATTGAGCTGGGGGTGAAAACGAACAAATACACAGAATGGCTGAGGTTTGGGGACCAAAGTGGTGTTCATCTAGCCAACCAGTAAAATAACGGCAAATATTTGAAGAACATAGATTCTTGTTTGTTTTTTTATTGTGTTACTCTTCATTTGCATATGTTCTGTTATTAAATTGTTTGTGTCAGAGCAAATATACACTTACTACAGAGATAAACTGCCTTCAGCATTTTTTTGACTAAAAAAAGACTTTTGCACAGGCCTGTATAATCAGGCTGAAGAATGATAAAGTGACGAGGTTTGCTTAAGTTTTACTCATCATTTCATCCATCTTTCTATCCATCCGTCTGTCCATCTTCTATCCCCACTTGTCCTATGTAGGGTCCTGAGGGTCCACAGATGCCTGTGTGTGAGTGTGTGTGTGTGTGTGTGTGTACATAAAACAATCACATGCACTGAAGCAAAAAAAATCACTAACATGTGACAGTGAGCTTGTTGCTCTTGTCGAACTTTGCCCTTAAATAAACAAACAGAAAATCCAGAAAGTGCAGAGCCGCTCTGGTCTGTAACGTGGCCCGTGTAATAAGACCCGGACCCGATATCTACTCCAGTGACTGGGTGTCCGCAGACTGAGAGCTCAGGCATGTTTCGCCAGATGATTTTTCTGTTTATATTTTTGCTTATACATTTTTCATGCAACAGATTTCTGCCCTGGAGGTCTCATTATAACCCGTGTTGCAGTGAGGTCTCACTGCCCCTTTTGTTTTCATGTGTTCTCAATCCACTCTATATATATGGCATTTACACTGCGCACAGAAGAGGGCGCCACTGGAACAGAAGGTAGCTTGGTGATTAAAGGTGTCGTCTTGTGACAGTCACAGAATAACTGTGGGTGTGTGTAGTGTCCGGTGTGGACTGGATGCTCACTTGTGCTTCATGATCTTGTTACTTTCTTTACTGAACAAATTCCCCAATTTCACAACCTTCTACCAGTTCTGCAAGACCATGGGATATTATATGTGGTTTTTAATTAATTGATTCCTGTGTTACGTTTCTCCCAGCATGCCGATCGCACCCCAGAACTTCCACAACCCTGCCCATGAAGGACATCCCAGCTTTCCTGAGCAATCTAGCTCACAGGCCATAGTGTTTGACTGCACATCAACGTCAAAGTAAAACTGAACTCAGCATTACAGCTCACGTGATCTACAGGAACGTTCTGATGGTCCTCTCTACGTGATCGAAGGTGCCGAAGACCAAACTAACCTGCAAACGCAGCAGACACAGAAAGCCCACCTCGTCCAGTCACCCCCGGTGCTTCTCAATAATTCAGAAGAGCTCTTGTTCTTGCAGTTCAAGAGTTGAAGGTTCCTCACATAGACATGTGCAGTATGAAGCAATGCTTACCCCGTGTTCAATTTTACAACATGGGGGGGGGGGGGGATGGGGGGGCGACCACAAGCCTCCTTTTGCTACAGGAGTGGTTCTCAATCCTGCTTCTGCCCCCCCTCCCCAGAATGTTTTCATTCCAACTCACACTGCTTTCCATGTACCACATTCATTATTAGCCTATTAATGTCCATGTGATTAAGGTAGGGTTGGAATGAAACCTCCTTTTGCTACAGGGGGGGGGGGGGGATGAGAGCCAAGGAGAACTCCACTTGCACTTGGATAACATAAAGGGATACTCCAGGACATTTTACACCTCATAAAAGGCTATTTATTGCCCATTTTCTTCCCCTCAGTTCCAGGAACTCAACTGCCCCCTTCTCTTGTGTACCTTCCAAATAATGCATCTTATTGGCATGAGATCAACTTTCAGTGTATTAGATCAAGAAAAAGGATCAATGGCTTCTGCATGGCAAGTTATTCAACCATCCTTCCAGCTGGACCAGTTTGTACACCCCCTTCATTAATGGAAATATTGATCCAAAATACCCTCTAAAATGTCAGCGGTAGAGTTAATTGGATCACCGTTAAAGAGCACCAGCCCCAGGACGTTCTATCTAAAAGGTCTACACTGTCAGTCTAGCAAAGTATCCAAAAAAAATTCCAGATGGGTTCATACTTTTCTTCCCCTTGTTCTGTAGATGTTCACCAATGTGTTGGCCAGGCATCACTAATTGTCACCATCAAATCACCAGCAAATAATTGCATTCCATCTAAATTTGAGTGCTCTGGCTCAGGCTTTGAGTCTGGAAGATTATTAGACCTTGAGAGATAGGGTATGTGAAGATTGATGCTCTACATCGAGGTCTCAAGGAGGCATCCTGGGTGTCAAGGCTGGGGTGGAAACATCTCAGTGATCACCGCATTGGAAAACCACACTTTGTAACCGCACTTTGTTCCTGTGTTCATTGAGGCTTCAAATTAAAGTCACGTCAAGATGAAAGTGAAACCTATCCACAGCCATTCATCTTTTCTTTTCCCTGCGTTTGTTTGCTGACATATCCCGGCCATCCATGCGGAGACAGGAACTCGAGCCTACGAAGGCGTTCAAGCCCCTGCGATAAATTGGAAAAACTGGGATGATGCGTTTCATGGTTTTTCACCCACATGGGTCAGTGTTTTTGACAAAAGGAAATGCGGTCAGTTTGGCAGAAGGTGCCTGAAAGCCCAGGAGCTTGTGCACGCTGAGGAACAGAAGGAGCAGCACTGAGCTAGCGGTGCCGTAACCATCAAAATGGCGACTCTTGACAAGGTAAATGCTACCATCAGTTTGGTGCCAATTAGCGGTAAATGAATCCTGCCTAGGTGTCAACATCTTTGAAAATGGAGCCTGACAAGCGGCTGGTCATCTGAGGATAGAACGCTTAAGAACTTTAAACGTTAAACAGTAGTGATGTTGAGCTATGAGGGGTCAAGAGACTTCTGGAAAAAAATCTGCCAGTGGCCAAGCGGTACAGAGGCCTCTTTAAACACAAGGTAGGCCTCCTCCCGTGCAGGTCTCTGCATCTACTGACTGATCTTGAGAACTATAATTGGGGTTGAAGTCGACTCCTACAAACTGAGAGAGGGCCTTAAGGCCTTAGGTGGAAACTTGGAGGAAACATAGTTAAATGGAATTTGACATAATCTCACCAGACTTTCTGAAGAAACACATTACTGCAGGGAATATACAAGTATTTCATTTTCTTAAGCTCTCTGTCAGAATGACGAATAAATTGAGATCTTAAACAGGATATGTCTTTACAACACACCATACCTAGTAGAGTACTGAAATCAGGTTTCAGTATTTACCCATACAGAAAATTTGATCAGAATCCTAAGTTGGACCTGGATGGAACCTAATTTCTTTTCAAGTAGAATAGAAAGTCAAAACAGTGCAAATCTGAATTGGGCTGTATATCTTCACGCAAAGCGATAATGAAATTCAGTTACGCGGGGCCTTGTTATCTCTCTAAATGTCTCCGGGACGAGCAGAGGCAACAAATAAAATCTGACAGCTGGATATGTATTGGTGTGTGGAGATAAAATTAAAGATAACAGAATCACAAACAGAGTTGCGGGAAGCCCCATCGGTGATCATCATTCTCTGTTTACTTTGGTCAGCATTGTGAGCAAACAGAACGTTGTTTCGTATGAAAATTGCATGCTGGGAAAGTACCCATTCATTTTCTATAATGACCTGTCCGTTTACCCTATAACTAGAATCTATGCACCCTTTGTCATATTTTAGATTGTCATTTTTTTACAACAACCTAATTAGGTTCATTCTCCTACCATAACAATGTATTACATTCCAAAAATTGTTGCCCCAGAGTCCTTTACAGTACATACTAACACTTAAGGAGATATTACTTCAATGGACTACAGAAGCTTGTTTTGTAGGGTAATGTACTGAATTTACTGATGAGACCAAGGATGATCAACCAGCACAGGAGCTCGGTGGGCAGCACTATGGTCTCTCACCTCCAGGGCTGTGGGGGTCGATTCCGGCCGCGGCCGTGTGTGGAACACGCCATGTTCTCCTGCAGTCCAAACACGTGTGGTTAGATTAAGGGTCACACAAAGACGTGGCTGGGCCTGATGAATTCTACTAAATGCTGGCACCCTTCTCCAAACCAAAACCACCATTATCCACATTCGCACACTCATGGGCGCCCCCTACTGTCTGGGCCCCTGAAAATGTTCACCCATTTCCCCCCTTAGGGACAGCCCTGCTTAGGTAAATTGGTGTCCTTAATCTCCATATAGAGTGTTCATGTTGCTGGAACGGCAACATCTCTCCCTTGTATCCTATGCTGCCCCCGATAGACTCCCGGCTCAACGTGGCACCTCCCCCCCCCCATCAGAAATGTTCATTTAGGCACCTTAACTTGTTTCTCGAACCAAGGCAGAGAGTCTTCAGCCATCTTCAGCCCATGCAGCACGCCAAAACCTGCGGCAAATTGGGAAGTCTGCACTCGTGCCATTTTTCCTCATTTAGCTCCCCTCCAGCCCTGAACCTGACTGAGGGTCCCCCCCCCGACCTGAGGAGGAATGTTTTCCACCCAGGCCCAGGTCCAGCCCAGCCGGGGCTGTGACCTCACGTACACCCGGGAAGCCATTCGCGGAGAGTTTCAGCAGAGCGCCGGGCTGTGGCCTCTCCCAGCCCCCGTCCGCCACAGCGCCCCCCGGTGCTGCCCTTCCAGTACTGCAGGCACTTGCTTCGCGTCCGGCCAACTGCAGCCCGCACTGGGGGTAAACTCAACCAGGAACTCATTATAGCAGAGGATTAGATCCATCAACCAGAGGAGAAGCCTGCAGGCATGGAGGCCAGCAAGCTGAACTAATAAAGCCGACCCCCCCCCCCCCACCACCTATCTGAGTGCTCCCTCTGCAATATAGGTGAGGTGAAAGGAAAAAAGCAAGAAACAGTTCAAGGGAAAACTAAACGATGCTGTTAAAAAAATGAGAGAAATGAACAGATTTCATTAGAACACGGCAGTAATTCAGTAAATGTACTGCTATTATTAGAGGGGTGTTCCGCAGTTTCAGTGACTGATATGCGCAGCGGCATCATTCAATTCATAATATCCAAGTCCGAATGTGTTTTCAGGAAGCAAATCAAGCTTTGTCCAGAAACTCATTCTGTTTATGTTGCTGAGTTAACAGGGAACACACACACACACACAATTATAAACAAAAGACGAGACTTTTGGCATTTTTAGACTTCTGTTGAGAACCGGAAAAATGGACCCACAATGTAATATAAACATAATCCACACACACACACACACACACACACACACACACACACACACACACAGTCCCAGTCAGTGCTGTTCCCCTCATTTCATAGAAAGAACTGGACTAAAGACTCTAAAGAACTTCTGCAAGGTTTCATATATGATGAACCACCTAGAGACAACAGTTGTCTTGGCAACATACCAATGATGTAAAGTAGCCAGGAGTTTGGGTACCAGATGGAAGACGGTGTCCAAGGAACAAGATTTCGTCTGCTAAGCACCTGCAGGATGCCACACTATCACAGCCAGAAGGCATCTTAGATGCCCAGGGAATTCATTTAGCAGAAGAAGAGAAGAACTTCTTATGCACATATTTAAATTCATTTAAATGACATGTTTGAAAGTTCAGTCAATGGTCAAAACATATGTCTCCATCTGTTGGTGAAGAACGGGTATTGCAAGTCATCCTCAGGACATCATTCCGATAACAAATAACCGAGGACGGGGGCCGCTGTAGTTTGCAGGTTCATATTTTTCGCCTTGTTTTAGCACCCCCTACCGATGACACTGATATGACGCCATACATGTCAGTCTATGTTAAGCAACAAGTTTAATGAATAATTAAACAAATAATAAATAATAAAAAAAAAAAAAAAAACAATCAAGTTAGATCACGGGGGTGATGTTTCAGGATAATTCAGGAAACTAAAAACTAAAGGATTATGGCCACTCATCTCTCAGAGATGCTCTCACACACTCACACTCACACACACACACACACACACACACACACACACACACACACGAAAGCAGGAGATTGGGGGTCAGATGAGCTTTAATTGTTGAAGATAACTATGGGGACCCGCAGAAAGGAGCGTTTCTGCCCAGAAATGAAGAATCGATGACTGTCTGCTTCCCAGAATCCCTTGGGCTGCCGCAGTCACTTGTGCGAGCGGACCCGCCCTTGGAGGAAGACGGCCCCCATCCCCGTGGTGGACCCGCCCTCGGAGGAAGACGGCCATCATCCCCGTGGTGGACCCGCCCTCGGAGGAAGACGGCCCCCATCCCCGTGGTGGACCGGCCCTCGGAGGAAGACGGCCCCCATCCCCGTGGTGGACCCGCCCTCGGAGGAAGACGGCCCCCATCCCCGTGGTGGACCGGCCCTCGGAGGAAGACGGCCCCCATCCCCGTGGTGGACCCGCCCTCGGAGGAAGACGGCCCCCATCCCCGTGGTGGACCGGCCCTCAGAGGAAAACAGCCCCCATCCCCGTGGTGGGGTCTCAAGGCGCGAACAGCAAAGACACCTGTTGCTTAAAGACTGATTTACACCAGAAACCGTGGGTAAGATGATGAAATATCTTGGTAATGAGGCTGGTCGCAGCAACAAGTGCCGAAATAAAATGGCATCCAGCCAGAGCGCAAGATTTTCCAGCCGTCGCTTCATCACGCATAGAAATGTAATCTCTTACATTTCTTAATATCATGTAAAATGAGTGCAACTGGAAAAAAAAAAACACACTATAGACAGAGGATTTATTCTTTATAACAGACTCACTGTTCGCAGATACATTTGCCTTTAGCTATAATCCACTCCCCTGCCGTTGCCCTGGATACCGTCATAAAAAGATGAAAGTGGTCAAAAGACAGGCGATGTGTTAATGGGGGGTTTCGTTGGGCCTCCTGCTCTTCCTGTTCCACAGCTCTCATCCTCACCCCCCCCCCCCCCCACCTGACTCTGCGCATGTCCAGGTGGGGGGGGGGGGGACGTGAATACGTCAGACCTCAAATAAGACCTCCGTTCAGCGCCCGCGCTCCGTTGGGCTGACACGAGCTTTTGTGTGGCCCGATAGCACAGCATGTCCGGCTCCATGCTAATTCAATTGGCCCACACCCCATCCCCAAACCAGGACAACGCAGTCATTCATTCTACAGCTGCCGGTGGTTCCCCCCCCCCCCCCTTGGCGTCGGGGGTCCAAATTCACAGCCCCCGACGCGCAACAGGTTGGCCACAAGGGGCAAAACCCAAAAGGGTTAGGGACAGTGAGCCGGCAGGATCGTTAGGATGAGTCTGATGAATGTTAACGAGCCTGTGGGATGTCAAAGGTCAAACGGGGGGGGGGCTCCCCCAATAAGAGACCCCATGAAAGCAGCACGCGAACATTATCACGATGACACCATCCACCAAACATGGAAAACGGAACTCAGCTTTCAGAGACACCTACAAAGATTTATCGTTGGCTGAGGAAATTATTTCTCATGTTCAAAACTGGTTCTTGTATGATATATAGGAGTACACTTTATATATTTTGTAATATAAGATACCAGACACAAAGATACTTCCTGTAATATGACCTAAGTGATTACAGTTTACATGGATGACTAATGTTCATTTACGCTCCTGTATATAAGCTCCCATTTATAATTCCAATTACCTGATTAACTAATAAATCTAATATACTTGACATTTAATGCATTTGACATTCAAATCCTTTTTAACTGGAAGATTTAGAGCTGACTGTATATGAAGAGATACTCCAGCCTAACTCATCAATCAGGCCTTGGACTTTAATAGCGCTATTAATTCCTAATGGTATAAAACAAATTAATGCTCATTAAAGGCTTAACAATCCGACAGCTGAGTGACACAAACACTCAACGCAATAGCCAGGTTCACGCCATCTTGCCACCACTCTGCGGAGTCTGCATCCCTTGTACTACTAGGAGAAGGTGGGTTTGACTGGTCCCACGCTGGTGGCAGAATCAGGGAAGCAGGTCTTAGACCAGTGTCTCTCAACCCAGTACTCGAGGACCCCTAGACGGTCCACAGTTTTGCTCCTTCCCAGCTGCCAGCACACCAGACCCACACAATAAAGCAATCAAGAATACCTGCTACAATACCTGCTACAATACCTGCTACAGGTGTGTTGAGAGCTGGGAGAGAGCAAAAATGTGGACTGTCTGGGGGTCCCTGAGGACTGGGTTGGGAAACACTGTTTTAGACGAAAGAGTATCAGATTCACATCATAAGGAGGAAATGGCTACATACTGAACAGCAGGAGGCACTAAAACAAACTGCCACAGTTGGCTTTAAATAAAAGCATCTGCTAATTATTTAACAAGGGGAACCCCTGCAAGAAATTTTGGTTTCCCTGCTCCTTAAATCAAGCCATCTATTTCTGACATGACCGAGCCCCCCCTCCAAAGTAGGCCCAAGTCACTGGCGTTGGGTGGTTCGGAAACCCCAGCGTACGGAGCTTTGTCGTCCCCGGAGACGGCTCACCGCTGCCTCGGCAGAAGGAACAGCTACATAATTTTTTTTCCCCCTACGACAGAATTTATGCCTCTACTCATCAACATTTTTTTTTTTTTTAAACCTTCCTTTGACGGCCTTTTGAGTATAAGATGTTTACCGCGAGGTTTATGAATAGGGACGCGGGTGGGGGGGGGGGGGGGAAACAATTAAAAAGAATCAGATACATATTGTTTTCTTAAAACGGATCCACAATGAGAGACATGATTATACTTCGAACGGCGAGAAGTCTGAACAGAAGAGACAAATCAATACTGGTGGGTGTAAGTAGTAATTTTAGGGGCTCTGAAAAGGAGAAGCACAATTTCTGTCATTGTGAAGTTTGATTGCATGGGGGGGTGATGGAGAAAAAAAAAAAACCCAATCGGTTAGGGAATTCAAGGCTCATGCCACCAGCCGGGGAGAGAGAAACTACAGCTTTAAATCAGCAAAGATGACATGAATGGAGGAATTAAGTAAAGGTGGTGTGGAGCTCCGTCCTCTGCAGGCGGGCGGCCATGATTATCGTCTCGCTCATATCGCGTCGGAGTTCTCACAGAAAGAGCCCCGAGGGACGTCTGATGCCACAGGTTCCCAGAATTTCAGTGGCTTGGCTCTGTGTGCAGGCAGTGACTCCCTCCCTCCCTCCCTCGCTTCTAGCCGTATCCGGAAACCATGGGGGGGCGGGGGGGGGGGGGGGGGGGCGGAGCCAAAGGAACAGGAGAAACACCACAAAGTCAGCCTAGCTAACCGAGCAGCAGCATAGCCGAATCCATCACGTTCCATCCACCTTCGAGCTACTTTATTGCATCCAAGTTGAGGATGACGGGATGGTTTCTCATCATTAATGAACTGGCAGGTTTCGCTTATAATAAACACTTCGGTCAAATGCTTAAACACACAACGGCGACATTATCCCTCTCGCTTTAGCCTGGGAGTGACACGTGACATCTATTTGGCTGTTTATGGGGGTTGGGATTCTCTCTCATGTGTAAACTGGCCAATGAACTCATGGATGTCATTAAGTGGCTTTCCCATCGTTGCCAACGTCACCAGCTAGCGTTGCTGATCAATTCCCCGAGTCGATTGCCAAGAAGGAGGTTGGTCTGTGCATTTGTGTGCTTCACTATACTACCTCTAGGGGGCAGTGTGTACCTCAGCGGGTTAGGGCACTGTGGCTGTGAACACAAGGTCACTATTTGAACCCCAGGGGCAGCAGAGTGATTCCACTGTGGGGCATTTGAATGATTAAACCCCCAATTATTCCAGGGTCTCGTAAATATGGTTAAATGCATTTTCATCAGTAAGGAACTCTGGATGGAACCCTGTGCCCATGGTTTAAGTCACTTCCTCTACAATTCACAACAAAGTCACACCAACAGACTCTGATCGGGGTGGACATAAATGTGCCAAGCCGCCCCCCAAACACTTACGGTAAATCTGGACCACTGTAGTTTGGGCCTCGGGTAGATTAAAGACTTGCCTTATCCAATCATAGCCACACTGCACAGCCAACCTTATTTACAGATTCAACCATCACAAAGAGTCTACCAGCCCCACCAGATACTGGGAAATGGGAAACAGGACACCCAGCCCAGCTTGTACTGGTGGTGTAATGAGCTATGGGCTGTCTGTCTCAACAAGAACCCTTCGCGACTGAAAGCTGGTGAGCCATGCGTAAAAACAAAACACTGGGACATATTCCCAAATGCATACTTCAAGCTCAGAGTGCATCAACAATGATTCCCAAAACACCACTTTCCAAGAGAAGAGACTGTCTCATGTGCTTGTTGTGACTCATGGCTCTCGTCTACATCACACTCATGCTGTCACAAAGGAACGAAGAAATCAAGATACATTTTTCCCCCTTAATGACAAGCTCTTCTGTGCCTCTAACCTTTTCTTACCTTTCCGTTTCGCCTAAAGAGATCAAGCGCCAGCGATTCCATTTGCCAGTTGCTAGGGAAACCGGTCTCATCTACAAGCTTCCGTTTGCACCATTACTGATGCGGCTCTTCAGAAGAGCCGGTTTTAGGAAAACTAATTCATCAATACAAGTAATTAAGGATGGCAGATCCTGTAATTCGGAGAACGTGAGTTCAAACAAAGTCGGGAGAATAATTCTGTCTTTTTCCCGAATTTTAAAAAAAAAATTTTTTAAAGGTCTCTCACCTACTCTTTCTACACGACTGCAAATGAAGACTCCAACAAACCTAATTGGCCAGATTCTAATTATAAACCAGTGACGACTCATTGAAATGCGTTGGAGTCGTCTGTTGTCCCGAGTGACGGCAAAAATAAAACAAGCCTAATTGAAAATAACTGCGGAGAACATCTTGAACCACAGCAGAAGGAAACAGGTACACAACGTTACTCACAGGTCTGCAGTGTCTCAAAGTCACTGGCACACATGGCTTGTCCTTCACAGGTCTGCCCAGACAGTGCATCAACGTCACTGGCTCACACAGCTTGTCCTTCACAGGTCTGTCCAGACAGTGCCTCAACGTCACTGGCTCACACGGCTTGTCCTTCACAGGTCTGCCCAGACAGTTCCTCAATGTCACTGGCTCACACAGCTTGTCCTTCACAGGTCTGCCCAGACAGTTCCTCAATGTCACTGGCTCACACAGCTTGTCCTTCACAGGTCTGCCCAGACAGTGCCTCAAAGTCACTGGCTCACACAGCTTGTCCTGCTGTCCTTACACACCATCCTTAGCCTGAAACGCCGTGAGGAACCTACAAAACATCAACATCATTGTCACAAACACCTATGAAAATTTGCATGGGAATCGTATACATTGGGCCTATAGCTAATTGCTAGCTAATACAACAGAATCATTCTCACAAACTTCAGAACTTTTCGGGAAAAATTAAAAAAAAAACTTTACAATGAAATACAGCGTTTGTTTTTGTGTACAGCAACTCACACCACGTTAGGTGGGCCTATATTGAAATTATGTCATTTGTTGCTCTAATTTAACCATTTTCCCTAAATTGGTAGCCAGAAATCACATTACCACAGCAGTTTTAAGTTTATAAATTGTTTTTAAATCTTTCAACTTTATTGCATGTCACACACACTAAATCATTTTGTAGGAGAGGATATATATTTTTGCTCAATTTTCCTCTTAGTTTTGTCATTTTTTCCTATCGCGATTAATCTTACCCTGGCCTGACAGGGCGTGGGGCAGGTATACAAAGGTGACAATCCACTTTCAGTTCCGAGAATTGGGGAATATTAGCAAAACGGATCACACTAACCAAAACAACAAAGTCCGAGAACAGGCAAGGAGACAGAACTTTCAACACACAATAATATAACTGACACAGCGACTGACTGAAGAACTGAGCAGGGACAGGCACTAGGCTAACAAGAGGGGTCAGGTGTGGAAAATCAGACAATCAACCAAACACAGAGGGTGCGGGACAACAAGCAACAGATGGAACAATTAACAAGCTCTGAACCTAGAAAACACAAACCGCAAACTGGGCAGGCTACACTAAGATGATAAGAAGGAACAAAAATATAAACAGGACTAGAAGAAACCAGTGGCCGGTGGCCTATACTACGAAGCGGGGTTACTGGATTATCAGGGTAACTTGTCGGATTTAAGGTAGTCTGGGCAAAATGTAAATGAACGAATATGAGGTCCATTTAAACGGTGCTACCTTAAATCCGACAAGTTACCCCGATAAGCCAGTAAGCCCGTTTCGTAGTACTGGCCCCAGGGGGGTATTCCAGAAAGCAGGTTATGTGACATACCCGGGTAAGTTTAAGGGTAAGTTAGTGGATAACCTCAACTTTCGGTTCCAAAAACGGAGGTTAACTTTCTGGGTATGTACGTAACCATAGCAGCTTACTCTCTGAAGATAACCTGCTCCGTAGCAGGTTATGTTCCAGGGTCAGTTTGTTGCAGAAGGTTACTGAGCATGGCGTGCCCTTTTGATGACGATCCTGTGAACGTGGAGGCATAAATTATACAAGGTTTTTTTCGCCGGGAGAGAGTTATAAGACCGCGTATTGATGTCTTGTCATTTCCTAATGATTATTTGAAAAAGCGTTATCAGTTTTCAAAAGAATCGTTCATTTACTTAACATCTCTTGAAACCGCATATTGCAAATGTCACAAACCCAAACCGCGGGTCTGCGCTTAGCACAGAAAACATTCTGTGCATAGCACTTCGGTTTTTTGCGTCAGGGCATTTTTTGTACAATATGGGCGACGCAGAGCATATAGGAAAGGCAACTGTGCGTAGAGCCGTTCGCACAGTATGTCTGGTACTTAACGCTTCTTACACACGTTTATACAGTTCCCTGTCCATAAAGCTCTGCGTGTTATTAAAGAGGAATTCCACAGAGTGGTAGGTTTGTCCTTTGTAGTAAAATCTATGATGCATATTTAATATATAGTCATACTATTTATATCTATAGCCTACATGTATTCATCCTGCACACACACACACTTGATACTTCCCTTTATGACTTTCTATTTCAGGGTTTCCAAATGTAATTTGGAATACATGTAATACATGTAAAGTGACAATAAAAGGCATTCATTCATTCATTCATAATTGGGTGCATTGATGGCACCTACATTCCTATTAAAGCTCCTTCAATAAATGAGGGAGACTATGTTAATAGGAAATCTATTCATAGTATCAATGTGCAGGTAACTTGATTTTGTATCCTTAATTTTTTGCCTTGTTAAAATCATCAAACTCATTACTTTTTTCCACTAACTATAGGTAATCATTACAGGACAGTACAATGCTGGTTACCACTGGTTGCCCTCAGATGGGGTGAGGGGAGGTGGTGGTGGGCCCCCGCCAGTTAGACGGGCTTCAGCCTTTTTTCTATTAGCTACATGACAGAAAGAATATACTAAATCGTGTTTAATAAATAGTTCAGTGATCGTGTAATCAAATATTACCTTTTTGCGGAATGTTTTTGTGTTTCATTTTGACTTGGCTCAAAGTTCTTCTGGCTCCAGAAGGATTACACCTTATTAAATAAGAAACCATATATTCCTAGTCGATACACATTGTTATTTTAACCTAAAGAAATGAATGGCCGGAAAAGTAAATGCTTTCATAGTGATTTTACAGTCAAAAGGATGCGGAGGGGTACGTGTTTAATTATTTTGCATTATAATAAAAGGGGAGGCGATGTCAAATTTGCAATTTAATACACACGCATTTACTCTGTCCGTTATTTTTTGCCAAGCCAACTCTTTCTTTAGCCGATGCAGTCGTATTGCTTTTTTTCATTATTATTGGCTTGAATTCCTCATATGCGTGCATTAAAACGTCCAACTCCGCCTCTGTGAAGTATGCCGCTCTCTTTTTTTCACTTTGATTTTCCATTTTGACTCGTGAAATCGGCGATCAATTGAAAACGTCTTTATGTATGCACGGTGCACGCGCATTAACTCTGGGTAACCAATAGGAGGTTGATTGAACTTACGCTTCTCAGGTGTTTTGGAACCGACATACTCATGGTATGCGGGTTTGGGGTATATCAACCCAGAGGTTAAGATTTACCAAATGGTAAGTTAACCAAGCTTTCTGGAATACCCCCCAGGACAGGGAAACAAAAGGAAAATAAACTCTAGGGAAACAGAAAACCAGTAAATACAAAATAAGGGATGAGGCTGGCCTCAAACCCATGACCAGGGTGGCAACAGTCTTTAAGCTACACACTCAACCCTCGGAGCTATGCAGCGGTTTGGGAACAAAGGGAAACACACCAGGCACATTGGGGCTGAAGGGCAAGAGACAGGGAGGAGGACAGGATGGCCAGCGACACCTGCTGGCCAAATGGGGAGAAGACACAAAGGGCAGGTCAGACAGGCCCTGACCCTAACAGGACTCACCCATCCATCCATTTTCTGTAACCGATTATCCAATCAAGGTTTGGGAGGGGGGGTCTGGAGCCTATCTTGAAGGCCATGGGTGCAAGGCAGGGAACAACCCAGGATGGGGCGCCAGCCCATTGCAGGACCCACTCACACACCTTTCACTTACACATGCACACCCTGGATTCAATTAAATACTTTTGTTTATTACAGAAATAAATGGTAATATAATCAAACTGATTAATTACCCCAGAGGCAAAACTGCCAGTTTACTTAATGAAGTTATATTATTTGAGTTCGTCTTCAAATTAATTGTAAGAATTTAGAGAAAAATGATGCGGTACAGTAGTAGTTATCTCGGGAGAATGCCTGACTTGTGCTGCAGCCGTGAAGTCGCTAGGAGAGGATTAGCATCTTTTCCCATCAAGGTTACCTCAAAACCTGAAGTCACACTTGCTCTGAATACATATGGACATATTCCTAAGCGCATGCCGGCTTGCAGCAATAAGTCAAACCCTTTGGGTGTCCCGTACATCACACTGAGGAGTCGGTCTCATTCACGGAGTGACTCATTGTTTAGCCAGACCACACAATATGTCATCGAGTGTAAGAAACACTTCTCAAAGTCAAACCATAGGATAGGTCTGTATTTTTTCATGTCAGCACTATTAACGTCCTGGAGAAAGGTGGTCGATCATTTCTGTCTCGCGTTCATGGTATCGCTTGCTCCTGACTCAGGGGAAAAAAAGAAATCTACAGGTACCTTACACTTTGCACTTTCACTTGATATAGATGTGCAGACACCTGCAATAAAACAGTCTGCTCTGGGACTGCAGTCATTATGAATGTACAAAGCAAAACGACAGGTCGTAATTCTGTATTTATTGCGGATTCCATCAATTTTCCTCAAAACCAGAAATATATCTGTCACATTGCAAGTTCCGTTTATAAACTGTCCTATGACGTATGAGGCCCGACTGAGCGTGAAGTATTACATAGCCTTAAGGATTATAAGAGAAAGGCAGTTTTCTTCTTCGCAAAGACAACTGATGTCTGTTCATAGTTTCATGGATTATACGTTCAAGTTGCTAAGATAAAACAAGTGCGTGTTTATCTTGCGTGGATACTCTCATAAAATTGCATGTAAGAATGAAATGTCCGTCTAGGATTGCAGACCAGTTTTCGTTTTAAATCATGATGTCCTCTTGGAAGGTCAAAATTCAATAAAAAATTAAAGATCAGGATATGCATTCTGCAAAACGATACTTAATAGATAGTCTGGAATGTGGTTTTAAAAAAGGGGTCAGAGGGGGGCAAGCGATATAAATGTATTTGTAATAAACCAAATTATTTCCCCCATAACACTGGAGCTATCAGGACCTTTCGCTCACCTGCAGCATTTAAAGTCTTGTCCCGACTGGCAAACGCATGCGCAGTAGTGCAGCGTATTAAGATAAGGCGTCCGCTCCGGAGATTTGGGGGAGGAAGGTTTAGCGTCCGTCCGCGGCTTCAGCCAGGCGGCCTGAATAATTACTGCCGGTATCTGCAAGCGCCGAGTCAGCACTCTCGCCCCAAAGTCCTCTCCTCTCGGCCAGCCGGAGATTTTCGTGACAGGAGAGCGGGCTTTGATGCGTGGAGGAGGGAGGTCAAGTGCCCGTCACCCATCTCAGTACGGGAATGAAATGACAGCAGCGACCGGCTCAAGGACAGAGGAACTCGGGCTGTAATAAAAACAGCGCAAAGGCGAGACCATATTTTGTTTAAGGGCGTTTTAGCTGTTAGTCCAACTGATACAGGTAATAAAAGAAAAAAGGTACAAAAGTTTAAAGCGATGACAATAACAGCATTTACACCACTATAGGCTACCCGTGGTTTACTATTGCCCAATGAGGGAAGTATATGTAGCCTACATATTTGAGAGAAACCAGCAATATGGATGGTTTGAAGGTAAAACGAACAAATAAGCAAACAAATAAAAATAACAAGGCATTACGTCAACGGGAAGGTACATTTCTAGCAGTGGTAGGTGTGGCAGGGGGTGGTTACACTTAGGACTGCCATCTCTCACGCATGCGACGCCACGAACACTTTCACGCTCACGCAATAAACCTTTGGCAAATCTGTATTATTCCACTGTAAACCTAAAAATTAGCTACATCAAAAGCATTGGGGTAGTCTATAAACCCTACAGACTATTTACAATGAAATAAAAATGTTACATAGGCCTACATGTAAATGCGTGTGCAGACTTGTCACTCCAGCCATCTGACCAAAGTTGGTGACACTGCTTTAATTTCCTTTTTCTGGTTTTATTTTGTCACCTCAGCTAACAAATAGTGAACGACATGGCGCAGGCGTGCATCACGGTCTGCGCTGCAAGATTCAGCTTGCATTTGGTGCGAGGTCATTATAAGGTGATGCCATCCAAGAGCTCTGCGTGGCCGGAAGAACCCTTAACACCAACGAGAATACCAGCGGAGGGAATCCAGGCAAACAAATTGATCTAAAAAAAAAAACCCTATACACACGTAAATAATTTCCCTTGGTAGTCCATCCTCCAGCGCGTGACAGCTGTTAAGCAACGGGTGATGGGGTGTGCGACCCCTGGCGGACGCCGCGTGCCATCGCCATCCGACTCCAAATCCGGTTGCATCTCCCTGCAGCATATAAACGTGTCCATTCATTAATGTGTTGGCGATCTGAAATGTGTCAGCACGTCCCCGTCACCGTGGAGATGTCGGGCGTTTAATGCAGGAGGGCGCTCATTCCCAGGCTGGTCTGGGAAGGGATGATTGACAGATGGAGAGCCCCCTTGTGTATAGTCAGCCCCAGACTGACTTATCGGGGATTGAGCTATCCATTTCGGTCCAGTGAAGGCGTTTTCAAGCAGTGTGATGGGGGAAAAGAAAGGAGAAATTACCTCGGCGCTAGTAATTCTCCATCTATATCCAATTTAGGCACACGGGACTGATTATTTTTCTTATTTGACATAAAGAGAAATAAAAACACTTTAAAGATTACTCTGAAAACAAAACCAGAAGACAGTGGAAAAAGTAACATTCACATTAAAAAAAGTAAAGCCTGTCAATCTGAAGGGGGCATTTCTGCAAGTTAGATTTTACTGACTGTACTTATGATGATTCCGACAGCACGCAATGTGATAGGAATTTATAAGACATCACAGCGCACATCTTAGGTTTTGCTGAAGAGTCAGCTGCGTATCTAGAAATTCTGGGCCCCCCTGACAAAACGTCACCTTGTCCACCCACCCATTTTTACGTATAACGACAGGGGACACCGACGTTATTGCGGCTATGGAGCCGAACACTTAGGAGTTGCACACCGCCAGAGGAGGCGCGATCGATGGATGGGATCCAAGAAAAACTGACTGATTTTACGAAAAAGTCCTCCAAAAACTAAACAGAGAATGCACAGAAAAAAAACAGGCATGCAAACAATTTTACATAGATGAATTCGTTCATGTCAATACGATTAGGCCTACTATAAAATAGCGTATGGAAAATAACCGTCACAAGTTTGTACAATTTTTTATTAACTATTACATAGTTAACAGTGATTCGTACTAACACTCGCAGGGGAGATAATTACGAGTGTACTGCTTTTTATTAATTATATTTCACAGAATTAGCTTGACCCTGGAATTAAGACACGACAGAGTCTGTTTACCTGCACCCCTTACTGCTTCTTATTGGGCGCGACGTTCGTCTGATCATGCCCATAAATAATAAGAAAGGAACAGGGGAATATTTCAGGTGTCTATTTTTAATGCTTCCAGGAGCTTCAAATAACGAGGGCACATAATTAATTTATTTAAATGATCCTGGATCCACCTACTCCAGTGATTTCAAAGGAGTGAGGGACGTCGAGCCTCGTTCTGGTTGATGATTTCATGCCGCCGGTGGTAGGTTAACAGATTGAGTACCGTCAAAACAAACGCAAAATTATAGCTGCTGTGGATTGTTATGCAGTACTGCATTCACATGTCACGGAAAAGTACGAATGACACCAATGGAAAAGTAGCACACACATTTTACCCTGCGGTGATACTGACCGAAACACGATGTCAAGTGTTTGGAGATCTTAAGAAGATTGAAAAGCTAAAATGTATTCATATGCATCTCTCGCCAGTAGATGGCGTTGTCCACCAGTTCACCGTAAATTATTTTCCAGAATTTGCGGTGGCGTCTGTTTTTTACTCGAAGAAAGTACGGAATACAACTTGTCCTTCACCGTAATCTTTATGTGGGTTCTTTATATGTTTATCAGTTATCATGATAGATCTTCTTTGTGCAGATTATACGCACACACACATATAATAGATCTTCTTTGTGCAGATTATACACACACACATGCATCATAGATCTTCTTTGTGCAGATTACACACATACACACACAAACATAAGATGGCGGGGCCTGAAACAGAAACTAAACATTCACTCCAGTGAATATGGCTGCAGTGGCAGTGGTGACCTGATGGTTAAGGCAGTGCCCTTATAATCGATAGATTGCTGGTTTAAATCCCTGACCAGCAAAGTACCACTGAGGTACCTTGACCAAGGTACCACCGCCATGCACTGCCCCCCGGGTGCTGAATTACCCCCCCCCCCCCCCCTTACCATGTCACAATGTGACAAATGGGTTGAATGCAGATGACACATTTCAATTTTGTGTATCAACAATGACAACTAATCACTTCCTCCTTCCAGTGCCCTACTGCTCAACCATCACCTTTAAAATAATAAAAGAAACAGACAAACCCTTTCAGCATTTACTCATGGACTCCTTCTGTAGCATCAGTCCAATTATGGATTTTTATCTCGGTCACATCTGACTGCATATAAGAAAGAAGGGAACACACTGAAGGCAGTGAGGAGGTGGTGCAGTGAGAGGAGCCCGGTGCAGTGAGTACTGCACTGGGCTCCACTCGGTCACAACACATGCCTTTCTGGGGGAGGATCTAAGATCTTCTCAGCATCTACTGGAAGAGCAGAATCCCTCCTGAAATTTTCACCAGCGGCTGCTCCGTAAGTTTAGCTTATCTGTTTCACTCTGCTCCACTGCATCTCCTGTTAGAAACAGCTGGCCCACAGCTGGGGGGTACACCTGTAGAATTTGAGTTTGACATCAGGGATGTTCTTGTTTGTAGGAAGTTTTGTTCTTGTGATCCCCCATAACACAGTGGTCAATGCGGCATGTTGGATTTGTGTTAATGATGGAATTTGACGCTTAGGGTAAAAACAATTAGGGAACCATGATCGATACTTTGTTGCCAGTGGCCAATCCCCATCAGCTGCAGTGACCAAGTGACCAGATACAAAATAACAGAAGTATATCACCATGTGTTATTTACTGTCTGCAATGAGAATTCTCACTTATTACATACCTACTGATTCTGTTTTTAATGTCTCACATATCTCTGTGTTTTACTTAGTTTTTAATTTTAGATTGATATGTCACAGTGACATCCACCATGCAAAATTTTAACTAAATGAGCGTGTTACACTGTGTGTACAAAGACACGGCCCACTTCCGCTCCCAATTGGTCAGTGTCTGACGCCAAGCCGACATCTGGCCAATGAGGACGCCCCTCTCTCTTGCTCTGCCTGGGCCACTCAGGAAAACTATGTCAGCTGCTGACATCTTCGAAGTCAATAACAACAACAACAAAAAAAACTCACTCACCGCTCAGAAGAGTTTGTTCTATTCTGTCGTGTGAGAAGAAAAACAGGAAACAGAGGCCCACGTAAGGCATACTTATAATAAACAAACTGGCAGATGAGTGACAGGGCAGAGACCCCGCCCACTTTCCAGTGGCAACCACACCCACTGTCCCCTTTTCATTACATATGTAATAATGTGTGAATCACCCTGGCTGTGAGTGAATTTGCTTGGTCTCGGATGACATTTTTACTTACCTTTTTCTGGTAGATCCATCCATCTTCTAACTGCTCATCTTGGCCTGCAGCCTATTCCAGGCAGGTTAGCAAAATTGCCAACTGCATGCTTGTAATTTGAGCTGCATGAGGACACTGGAGTACCTGTGTGACGAAAGGGAGAACATGCAAACACACACACACACACGCACACACAGCAGGGGTGGGACTGGAACCCGCAATTCCTGCAGGTGTCAGACTCCAGCACTGAGGCGCGCCGCTAGGATGTGCCTCTGACATGTAAGCTTTTAATTTTTCTTCTACAAAACAGACACTGATGCATTGATTTGGTTGCCTTTGTTGACTGACATCAAAGTTGGGCAAGATCTCTAAGGACATGAATTTGGGTCCCAAATATTCTGCTTCCGCATTCAAGGTCAAACTGCCAGACAGCAACTCAATACAGCTGGGAAAAGGTTACTGCTGATTAATGCCGTCCAAATTGATGCGTGAGAGGCTTTCCGGATCACGCGGGGGCCATTTATCTGTGCTGGTATCCTCGAAATGCCTATTTCTGCTGTCTGTCATATACATACCTGAGAGACTGAAGTCTCAGAAATACTTACAGCCACGGTAGCTGTTCATATCTATCCCATTGTGTTTCGCCTTTATGTAATATCTTGGTCGAACATGGCTATATGTATGCAACAAGATGCGCATCAGTAATCAAACTACAAATATAACCAAGACCCATAAATCACAATGATAAAATTATAACATATTTATAGATATAAAAAATACACGTTTTTATAAAGCCAACATATACTTTATTAATTTCATATACAAAAAAAAGACAAACATACAAACAGGTGCTTATGTGAAATTGGCTTCACAGGGATTTAAATGTGGCGGCCGCTCCTCTCAAAGTCTGACCCGAAATCACCTTCTCCAGACCCCCCAGAGCTTCAACTTCGGCAAAGAATTGCCTTCTGGGAGTTATTCCCCATACGTCCACCAGAGGGCGGGGTCGAGTTAGATTCACTCCTACGATCTTCACGTGTTTTTTGCGCTTTACTGTCCTTCCATTTCCTGCCATCTGTTTTCCCTCACGTCTCATTTCACTGCCGATTCCTAGAATACCCCACAACTCTTTTCAGTGCCAAAAACATTCACAGCTAGTAATCAAACATTTACAAACAGTCCACGTTCCTCCATCTTGGATCAATAAGCTGAGCGATTATGTCACACTCTAACACTGTTATTCTTCAAAAATACTCTATAGACTCTGCGTGGTGATAGCCATATTCAACACTGATGTGTGTTGGGGGGGGGGGAAGGGTGAAAATAAGACAAAGAATAACAAAAGCTTCTTTTCTGTTTCTCTCTGATAAACCACGCCCCTTTGCAGCACTTCATAGTCCTAAGTAGGTCATACTGAAGCAATTATTCTTTAGAAATGCTTAATGACTGTATTCTGTTACAAGCTTTGGGTTCAATGATCACTAGCACAGCAATGTACACATAGAACAGAAAGACGCAAAGTTTTTTTTGATGCAGGGAGCCATTTTACATTTGATTTAGCAGATAAACGTTTTCCCCATAACAGGCCCTTGCAGCTTACAGCAACGATTACAGAAGCTGCGATTCAGCTGGATAATTACAGACTGGCGACAAGTTAACTGAATCGAGAGTTTCCGTTGGGCAGCTTTCGCTTGACGGACAGTCTCGGTCCACCAATCAGAACACTTTGTCCACCCCCTTCCGGCTTCACTATTCAGGACACCAACAGCCAGCAGGGACACCATGATACTGTTGAACAAGAATCGGTTTATACGAAAACAACAGGGGAGCAAAATTAGCCTTAAATGCAAGACGCAGTTAAAAAAAAACATCCTGGGTGGAGATTTAATGGTACATATTCAAAAATGAAAAGAAATGCACTATTGAAATCGTATGGCCACTATACTCATCTCACGCAACATGCTGATAGAGGGACACGGACACATTAATAAAGTATCTCTGGCTCTTTACTCCTGTTTCAAGGGCTCTGGAGTCAGACTTACACTCCTGCGCCTCCACTTTGCCGCCTTAAGAACTCGAGCCCAAACAGCCTGGACTCCAAACTTGGAATTTCACGACTATTTGACTATTAAAACTAAAAAAGCAAACATATACACAATAACTGAGTGAGGGTACAAAAAAAAACAAAAACTTCCACTGGAGAACTCAGCATATTGTGTCACGGTTGGGGAACTTTGGTCTCGAGGGTGATCTGTTCGTCCACGGCTTACTAGGCGAGGAACCTCTGGGAGTCGCAGCTCCTCAGGCTCCTGGCTTTAGTCTCTACCTTTTGCCCCAGAGGTACCACTATGAGGGCAAGGCTCCGAACAAGAAGTGGAATTAAAAATGCAAATACAGCGAAACGGTAACACTGGGTGGGGGGAGAAAAACTGAGATGTTCTGTAGCACGTGTGCATTCTGGATAGGACGAAAGTGAAAAGCGTAAAGGCAGAGAAACCGTGCAGTGTCTGCAGAGCACAGTGTATCCCGTGCAGGTGTGGATACACCGTGATACGTTAAAATGGAATGTCAGAGTGGGTCGCTGAGGAGGTCCGGTCCGGTCCGGTCCGGCTTGGGGAGAGTCTCTCCCAAGAGTGGGGCACAGCACTGGTCGAGGGAGGGGTGGGTTGCTTGTGTCTGGGGTCTGCTGCGCTCAGCACAGCCCTGCAGCATCTCCAGCGTTTCAAAATTTTAAAAATGCAGGGAGGGGGAGGGGGGAGGGAACAACCAGGCGTGAGGCGGCTATCCGTCCATCAGCGCCGCGCCTCCGGGCCGCCCGCGCTTCCCGTCGCTACTCCGGCTGCTCGTTTAGTTCCATGTCGGACACCAGGATGTTCTTCTCGGCCTGCCCCGCCGGGCTGGTGCTGGTGCGGCTGTAGCGCGCCCCCTCGTAGGAGCCGCGGGAGATGGCCGCCCGCTGGCGGTACAAGTAGCCGGCGATCGCCAGCAGCAGCACCAGCACCAGGGCCGTCACCAGGACCAGCACCAGCGTGGGGAGGTGCCCAGAATCCGCTGTTCCCGCGAGGGGCGCGTCGGGGGAGGCGCAGGGAGTGGAAGAAAGTGTTAGAGAGCCAAATTCGGAGGACGGCTTACAAAATTTAAATTGCAGTTAACTCCTTATGTCTGCCTTCCCAGCTAACGTCTATACTTACACAGAAAGTCTGTAAAATCAGCACCTAAAAAAAAGGATTAATATTCCATATTAGACACACAAATGTTCAGAGAACGTACACATTCATATTATTGCTTTATACAGCATCTTACAACCCAGCATGGCAAGTTATCCACTGACAGCTAAAAGTATCCAGCCATCACCAGTGCTCCACATCATTTCCTTCTATCTGACATCACTTCCTGTGTAGCCCTGACACTCCCCCCTTTGGCTAAATTTCCTCAAGTCCTAAATTTCCTTCTGGACAAACAAACAAACAAACTAACTAACTATCTCTCTATCTATCTCTCTATCTGGCCGGGCCGTGGCGGATACCTCGTTGCCTCTTGCAGATCATGCCGTAGGTACGGTTCTTGCAGGAGCCCGGCTTCCACAGGCCTGTGTTGCTCTGGATCCAGAAGCAGCTCTTGACAGACAGCATGCTCAGGTTGGCCTCCTGCACCTCCCAGTTAGTAAACTGCACCACAGAGCTCTCTGGCCACAGCAGTCCGCCTCCTGCAGGCCACAGGAAGGGCAAAAGCATTCGGTGGCAGCGAGAATCATTTGTAAACCATAAGGGGCACTGGATGCACTGTTTAGCATAGTTAATGTATCTGCATACTTAAAATAAATCTTTGTGGTGCACAATTGAGGTCATGTGACTCGGGGTATACAAGGATCTTTCTCGGTCCCAGTTTCTTGCTAACTAAGCCATAGTCATCCTAAAAGATTTGTCCTATATTAAAAAAAAAAAAACTGTACAAGTGCATCTCTCTTAATGTATAAAAATTCCCATGGAAGTTATAATCCATCACCTTGGGCTCATGGGGATTTTCGTGCTCCATGCTGGGTAACAAGTTTTTCTGTTTTTAAATCACCTTTCTGGCATTCTGCGGTGGCCCCGTACGAACGTGACGGCCGCACCGAGACGCTACTGGCCATTTATTTAAACGAGGTTCCGGGAGTGGGGGAGGCGTCCGCTCCTTACGGCCCCCCCCCAGGCTCACCCTTGGTGTTGACGCTGATGCCCAGCCAAGCTCCGCTGGCCTGCTCCTGGTAAGCCTGGATGTGCTCCCACACAAAGCTGTTCTCCGTCTCGTCCAGGATGGAGAGCATCTGAGCGCCCACTGGGAAAGTGAGCAAGTCAAGTAAAGTTCAAACTTTGGCATTTCAGAAAATGCAGCCGTGCAATGAGCAGAACTTTAAGGATGGCTTTACACAGCAAAGGATGGACGGGGGGAGTGCAGCAACAACCCAAAATGCTGGTGGGTAAGCGCGGTGTTGCACTGCACGGCACTGTATGGCACTGCATGACACGGCACTGCACTCACCCTTTCTGCACGTGTCATGGGCCTCCTGGTGCATCATGAGCCTCTCCAGGTTGAAGGAGTAACAGTTGTTGCGGAAAGCTACCCAGTCCCAATTTCCGAGCGCCTGCGGACAATGTCCTGAGTAACTCCACTCGTGGTCACGCGGCGGTCCTGGAGGTCAGGGAGAACACAGGTGTACCTCTTGGGCGCGCGTGTGCGCACACACACACACACACACACACACACACAATTTTAGTGAGAAGATAGAAACCAAAAGTCACCTGTGTTGAACTGACAGATGGCGTACATCTTTGTGCTACAAGGCACTACAGCCCACCGGCCCATGGTGGTCACATGACCACACCCTACTATGGTACTGGGCTCCCCATCCCACCAATCAGTGTAAGTCAAGGAGTCCGCGCCCAACCAGGTGAAGCTCCGTCTCTGGCACAAAAAATGGGGGAAAACAACCATTCAGATGAGGGGACTTCATTCCGATTTTCCGTCACAAGCATCGGATACTGATGCAACTGCCCGCAATCGCTTGTCTCAAACGTGCGGTCCTTGCGAAAGCACCGCGGCGGCTTCTGTCGGCAGAGCCGATTCCAGCGGCCGGCATCCCCGCCCCCAGGCTCCCCCCGCCCCCAGGTTCACCCCGCCCCCAGGCTCACCCCGCCCCCAGGTTCACCCCGCCCCCAGGCTCACCCCGCCCCCAGGTTCACCCCGCCCCCAGGCTCACCCCACCCCCAGGTTCACCCCGCCCCCAGGCTCACCCCGTTGTTGTACAGGCCGATCCAGGCGGGCCGCTCCAGGATGCCCATAATCATGGTGAGGTAGGCCGCTTGGTAGGGGTCGTATATTGTGGCCAGGCTGGCATTCCGGGAGTTGCACGTGTGCAGCGCCCCCGCCCAGTCGTAGCGCTGGTTCAGTATCTGGTAAGACTGGTCCCTGAACTGTAGCGGCGCAGTCAAATCCGGCAGGCTGTCAGGCGACGCGGGCAACGTGGGGTCTAAGCCGAAACGGAGGTTAGCAGTTAGCCGGTCTCCCACCGCGGTCGGCCGGGACGTCCAGCTACACGGAGATTAGCGCCACATCCCAGCCGTGCGCGGTTCACTTTGATTAAATCCAAATCAAAGTTTATTTATCAAATGCACGACAGCACGGCACTCAGCGGTACATGCAGGCAATGAAATGAGTCTCCCTGAGAGCTCCCAATAGAAAAGTAATAAGTGGGAAAAGCAAACACCGGTTTCCCCTGCTATCCGAAAATGGAGCATCTCTATGAAACCTTCCGTAAGCCGATATGGCGTAAAAGCGAAGAAGCAATTACCATTCATTTACTGTATATGGGAAAATGTCAGTTCCCAAGCCCAAAAATAAGCTACCAAATCATACCAAATAACATATAAAACCTAAAATAACGCTAAGATACGGTACAAGCGGGAATAATACGATACTCAGCTTACATCAAGTAGAAATAATGTACGTACAGCGTAGTTCCACTTACTAGAATCAACACAGTCATGCGTCACAAGAGAGAAATGCATCCTTAGGCAATTCCGTCTTTGTGAGGACATCAGAGTACTTACACAAACCTAGATGGTGTAGCATACTACGCACCTAGGCTAAATGGTATAGCCTAAGTAACAACAAAAAGTACAGCAAATATAAACCAATAACATCATTTAACACATTTTGTTATCATTATCAAGTACTATGTACTGCACATAATTGTATGAGCTACATTTCGATATGACTGGCAGCGCAGGAGGTGAGAAATGTGCAGCATTATAGCGTTACGACGGCTACGACGTCACATGGCAATAGGAATTTTTCAGCTCCAATATAATCTTATGGGCCCTCCATCATATATGCGGTTCTCCGTCGACCGAAATGTCGTTAGGCGGCGCATGACTGCATATCTATAATTTTCTCACTAATAAACAAACGCTAAATGCTAAATTTTCACTTTTCTTCTGTTTTTGCAAAAGCAAAAATCCTCCTCGGATTCCTTTCCAATGGCGAAAACAGGCGCTGATGTAGGTCTTTCGTAGAAGCGAAGTAGCGTAAAGCGAACGTTTTTAACGCGGGTGATACCTGTCAATGAACTGAACAGGTGTCCACGCTAAAAGCCTGATTAGCTATTGACTTGCCTCACTGCCCGAGGATGGAAGCTCTGTTTATCTGTGAGCCACAGCTCTGATACTGGTTTCCTGGTGACAGGAGTCTTCAATAAAATGTTCAGACCATTGAAAATGTTCAATGGTCTCAGGCACTGCCTGCTTAAAAGCAGGCAGTGCCTGAGACCAGAGGTGGAAAGTTCCGGTCCAGAAAGTACAAATCCAGACCGAGGTTTTGTTTCAGCCAACCAGCTGAGACCTCTGTGACGGTGACTCTTTACACGTAATCGGTTGGTTGAAACAAAACCTTGGTCTGGATTTGTACTTTCTGGACCGGAACTTTCCACCTCTGCCAAAGACTACAATCACGGCCTGTGTGCACGTCTCGTACCTTTCCGTCTCTGGCACACGTAGCCGTGCTTCTCCGCCTCACATCCCCGGGACGCCCACATGCCCGTCATCTTGTCCGGGTTTCCGTGCAGCACGGCCACGCAGTTCACCTGCAGCGAGCCACGTGACATCACTGTTACTCCGCGGCGCCCCATGTCAGCGTCATGGTTGAATTACTACTACGGTTCTCTCTATTACCAGAGGTGGACATTTCAGGTCCAGAAAGTAAAAGCTCAGAACAAGATTTTGCTTCAACCGACAGCTTAGTATAAAGAATTGTAGTCAACGGAGTACTGAACTGGTTGCTTGAAATCAAATCTTGGTCTGGGATTTTTACTTTCTGGTTCTATAATGTCCACTCACTTGTGAAACGGCAGTTTGATTATCTATCTGCCACTTATTTTGTTTATTCTTTTCACTAATATTAGATGAATGTCTTTATATTTGGTACACTTTTCAGGGACAGTCCTGCACACGCCCCAGCGATGCCCCAGGCCATCTGGCCCGGAAACCCAGCTGTCACATCACCGCCGAGGCCACAGCGACCTTTTGCACAGTTCACCCGTGAGGTCCCCGCGTCACCTTCCCCGTCAGGGCTCGGAGACACGAGGCAGGAGGAGGCCGGTGGGGAGCGGGAGGGGCGGTTGACATATAGAGTATGGAGGGGGCAGCGTACCCGGGTCTTAGTGAGCAGTGGGTCTCGGTGGGCCACAGGCTCCCCGGGGGCCCAGTTGGTGAAGCTCAGTGGGGTGCCGTCATGCCACTGGAAGCGCACGTCGATGTCTGAGAGGCCGACCCAGAGGCTGAAGCTGACGTTGGGCAGCAGAGTGGTCAGGAAAGCTGTGGGGACACAGGACACAGCGGGCGGATGTCGAGTCAACAAGCGTCTCCCAAGCCGGTCCTCGGGACACGCAGCAGGGAGCTGAGAGGGAGCAAAAACGTGGGCTGACTGTGGGCCGACTGTGGGCCCCCGAGGACTGGATTAGGAAACACTGGTTTAAATGGCCAGCTTTAATGGTCCAGGTAGCATGTAGCTTATTCCTAATGAATCCAGGTATTAATTTATTAAGAATATGACGTGTTAAAAAATGCAGGAGAGGAACTGGAAGCAAGCTCACAAAAAATAAACTAATGGGAACTGATTTGACTTTTCTTTGAATCCTTGGATCTGTTAGCCCATCAATGCACCCAGTTTATCAGCTTGATTTATAAAAAACTCACTTCAAAAACAAATGACATCTATGACATCTAAAAAAAAAAAGAAAAGGTGAAGCTGAGTATGTTTGTCCTGAGCCGCATCTAGCAGACTCGGTTTCTGATTTTCAGGGTCGGAATCGAGAAACAATCATCGTCTCTAGACCGCATTGACAGCAGCCCGCCGCACTCACAGCACCCCCTGTGTCACCCCCACAGGCGTGGCTAAAGATTCTGGGCCCACTGACAAAATGTCACCTTGGGGCCACCACTAGGGTTACCGCTTTCAATCTGAAGAAATACAGGTCCCCCACAGTAAAGCCTGTTTGGTGGATGGGGAGAGTTCCCTACAGTTGAATTTGCTAAGCATTTCCTGAGCATATAAATTAGAATTTCACGTATGCAGGGCCCCTGTCAATTGCTGGGTTACCCCCATGACACTGCGGTAGCTGTTTGCTCTTGTCCATCCTAAAATCGCTAGGTAGCTACTTCAGGTTGCTGGATATCCTAAATATTAATCACACTCATGGACAAAACAGGGGTCGGTTTGTGCTCCAGGCATAGAATCGTGACTCGTCTTTAGACGTCTGGTTCTTCCTTCTCTCTCCAGGCCAGAAACAAGTTAGTTACCAAATTTACTTTATCTTTCCATCGCTTGTAGCTGCCAGACGCCTTGTGCCTGATGCTGCCTGAGACAGACTCCACCCCCCCACCCCCAACCCCCGTACCAGAAAAAAACGACTGAAACATTGAATTTGTATCTTTCCCTCCCGCGAATAATTTCCCATAATTGATATTATTTTTGAATACTGACAGAATGAAACGTCTCCACACTTTTAAATGCTCATGGATAGTTTGACGCGGCCTTGCCGAGCCTGTCATCCGCCTTTCCTGACAACTCTGCACCTCGTCTAAAAAAAATGCCCAGACTGACTGACAGGGTTAATTTTAAGTTTATGCTGCTTGGACTAATGGTGTAAAGATTCAGACTCAGTCTCGGGAAGGTGGGGGCAGCGGCGGGAGACCGTACAGCTGATGAGATTTCTTTGCAGATGTATTTTTCTAGTCACCCCCCCCCCTCTATGTCTTCAATATGAAAAATTCACAAGTCTTCTATCTTCACTCATACTGGGAATGAAACCCTGTGTTTGAACCCCCAGTTCTCCAAGCGGAGAGCATCACACAGACCACCACTAACTACACTTAGTGAAAAACCTAAATAATTGATGCGGAGTTTCTGGCATACAAAGATGTTACTGCTCTGTTCCTACGCCTGAGAACCACTTCTCCCTCTTCTTCATCCAATCAGAGCTTCCATGAGCTCTAGATGCCCATGCTGGGTCTAATGCTCTCTGCCATGATGTGCATTCCACAGAATGTTTGTCTGTGAGTATAAGAGCACCAGCAAATGAGAAGCACTGAGACGTGCAGAAGAATCAGGGGCAGCTCTTCAGTACCTTGCTCCACGTGGTCGGACAGCACCGCCAAACTGCCGGCCTGGGCTTCGCACTGCGCCTTGGCGCCTGCCCACGTCACCCGCTGGGAATCCCGGTGCCCAAACACCTTGAAACACTGCAGAGACACAGACGTTGTTAGGGGAATTCTGCTCCATAGTGAGGTCTCTGATATAAGCTCTACAGAATCCCCCCCCCGAGAGACAGCCATAGCAGCCGTAGCTGCCAGCTAAGATCCCCCCAGGAGAGCGGCAGCGGACAGATGGGTACCTTCCCGAATAGGGGAGCCCATCCGCCTGGACAGCCGCCGGTTAGGGCAGGTGAATGCGGGGTGGGTGGAGGAATACCGGTGACATTCACTCTCTTGCAGATGTAGGGCAGGTCTGTGGTGCATTTCTGGTCTCCCCATTCGTCTGTGGGTCAGAAGCGGACTGTGTGTGTAACTCCTCTCAGAGATATCCCATAATCCATCTGGGCAGCAGATGGAGTCCCACGACCAGCAGAAAAGTCATGCCTGTGGGTCTTAATCCCAAGAGCTACTCCAGGAGCCCCGGATATATCATATCATATCATATCATATCATATCATATCATATCATTGTAGGACTGTCTAACAGAAGAGTAGAATGGGATATGTGAAAATCCAAGGATTCCCATGTACTTGAAGAAATGAAATCTTTTTTAATTATAAGTCAATCATGAATCCTCCCCCCCCCAGCATGCATTCCTACCCCAGGATGCCATCTTACCTTTACTAGAGGTGATGTAGACGCATTTGCGATCGCGGCTGACGGGCCGCGGTCTCCCGGGGGCCCAGGAGACGTAGTTGAGCACCGAGTGGTCGGACCAACGGAAGCGGCCATCGTTCTCGTAGGTGTGAAGCCCCATCCACCAGTGCTGTCCCTCAACCTTGGACATCTGCCGGTGTTGCACGAGAAGAGCCGTTCACTGCGACGAGCGACACAAGTGACACAAGCGACACAAGCGGCAGCTGCCCTGCATAACGCATGTCTTCTGAGTGTTCCCCGTGCTTTGACACGGCTCAGAATAGTGCTTAGCTGGCTGAAAACATCCATTCTCCATATACACTTATGCAAGACAGGGTCACAGTGTGAAAATGGTCCATCAACAGTAGAGGAGAACGGCACAATCCATCAACGCAACATTCAGAGTCATGTAAACAGCCAATAGGTCAGTGTTCTGCAGCTTCAGCCAATGAGGTGCGGCTACAGCCACTGAGGTAATTCCTACATCTGGCGTCGGCCATTTTGAATCAGTGTCCAGGTGGAAAATATAAAATACCCAAACGAATGGGGTGAGACACAGCTGTGCAGTAATCAGCATGCAAGAAGTTCCAGTTGTGGTTGGTTTGCTTTTCACCAACCACAACTGAGTTTCACCAGACATCTGAGTAAACATGACACAGGTGACGGCCGCATCCCCAGAATGAGCGAGAGCGCGCAGACGGTGTCGGGGGGGAGGGGCACCTTGCGCAGCGTCTGCGTGAGGAAGGCCTGCTCCTCTGGCGTGTGCACGGAAGCCAGAGAGGCGTCCAGCCAGGAGCAGATCCGCAGGGCCTGGAACCAGGTGGAGCGGTGGTCGAAGAACTTGTACTCTGCCTCCTGAAACTGCACCCACTGCTTCAGGCTGGTCTCTGCTCATGGACGCAAGACGGACACGGTCAAGAAGCCTGCAGATCGGCGTCGCAGGATATCTTAAGTAATGGTGGTGATGCGTTACTTCAGACTGACCTTCCTCCGGCTCCTTGACAACGGTTCCTGAGGACAGAGACAGATGGTTACGGTTTCTGCATAGTCCGTACACCAAGAGCCCTGCTAACGTCGCATGCACGTGTGTCTCACAGACTGGGCAGCAGATGGTATGTGGTTAAACTGGGATTCTGGCTGCCTGTGGGATGGGATGTGTTCCTGTCCACAGGTCCCTATTTGGATCTGAGTAATACCCATAATGCTCAGGGGTGGTGTGACGCAATACCTTTAGGCATCTTGCAGATCCAGTCCAGCTGCGACTCGCACTGCATCGTCATCCACTGCATGGAACCCAGGTCGATCATGGCGCAGTCGTGCATGTTTCCCTCATATAAGTCATGCATGCCAAAGTTGTGGTAAGCATACTGCAGGAGGAAATATAGCGGGGGTTAGGGGGCGCTAGTGAGCACGTGGTTCAATTGGACTCCTTTCTTAAGGAAATAAATATGTGTTCAGTGGGGATGAAACAGCATCCGCCCCGGGTGGATAAACGTCCTCAGCGGCTGATCGAGCGGCTCACCCCCAACCCGTCACTCCACTTCCAGCTGCCGCCGTCTTCTGGGTTCCGGCGGTTCAGCCCAAGCCACAGCCAATGTTGCTCGTGGTCCTCGGATTCCCTGCGGGGCCAGGTGACAAGTCTGGTGATGCAGAGCAGGACGGGCGGCCATAATGAACAGAAGGAGCCACCGGCGCGGGTCACCTACCCGAAGGTCTCGTGCAGCACCTGGGAGATAAACTGCTCCTCGTTGACGCCACCGACGCTGACCAGCTGTGCGCTTTGCTTCCGGCAGAACAGGTGAGCTTGCAGCCAGCTGAGTCTCTGCTCCAGCTGGGGGAAGTGGAACACCTGGGGGGGGGGAGATGGTGGGGGAGAGAAGGAGGGGGGTGGTCAGGGAGAGGGGGGAGGGTCGGTTTTGGGTTGGGAGGGAGAGGTGGTTTGGGGTGAGGGGGGAGGTGATGGGGGGGGGGGGGGCAGCCGAGGGGAAAGTGGGGGGAGGTGGTCAGGGAGAGGGGGGAGGGGCACTCGAGGAGAGAATGAGGAGGAGGTTGTGGGGATAGAGGGAGGAGTGGTCAGGAAGAGGGGGGGTGGTGGTTGGGGGGGGGGAGGGGGGCAGTCAGTTAACACAGAGACAATGTACATGTTTAAACCTACAATAAATGAAATGAGATTAAACATACACACCGTCCCTTTAGGCCAACAATACTGACAAGAGGGACAGAGTGTATGGTCAGTCGGCCTCTTAGGGTTAAAGGGAGAGCATGTACCTTGTAACAGTGGTGCATGGTGTTGCTGGTCTTCCAGCCCTGAGGACAGGTCCCAGTAAGGCTGGGTGTGGGATGGGGGGCCGTGGGTTCCGGGCTCAGCGGCGAGTCCAGGCTCATGCGACAGACGTACTTGGCCTGGGTCGAGTTGCAGTTCATCACCTGCCACTTGCCCAGACTGGCGGCGGTTGACATAGCGACGCAGCCGCCCTTACTGTAGTCTGTGTGGGAAAGGAGAACGTCACACAGCCGAAGGAATTTCTCCAGAGAGACCAAACGTGCCTGTAGCTGATGTAGCGGATGGGAGGGGCAGCAGCCCGCGGAGGACCTGGCTCATCCACGTGCCAGTTGGTGTAGGAGACCTCGTCACCGCTGAGCCAGCGGAAGCTGTTGGTGCCGTTCTGGTCCTGCAGCGAGACCCAGTAGTAGGTCGTGGTTCTCGGCATCAGCCGGTTGAGGAAGGCCTGCTGAAAGCTGCAGTGACCGCAAAGAGGTTAGCCCAGCCACCCCGACCGGCGCCGGAGGAGCAAGCGTGCGGCAGCCCCCACCAAACTGCTGACACTCACGAAAGAAAGAACAGCACTAACGCAATCCGGTTACGAGGAGAATTAGGCTGTGGCGAAAATTATTACCTGGAGTAAACGCAGTCATTTTTAGCCTGGATGGTGGTGGCATGTAAGAAATGGGACGCTAAGAACAATTTTGCAGTTAAAACTCTTTCTATTAATACACCATTCATCCAGATATTACTGTGAAATATTACTGTATAAATATGTATATTGCACATCCACCCACACACAGGGATCCCAGCAGAAAGATCTCCCCCTTCACAGATCATGACGGTGATCTCGGTCCGTCTGCACGTCCCACCCCCTTTTGGTGAGCTCGACGTTTTTGTAAATAATCTCACGATGAGATTACAGAGCAGATGTGCGCGGGAAAAGTATGAATCTTTTTAAGAATTCGCCATAAAAAGAAGGATTTTCCAAACCCGACGTTCAGAATTCCTGCAGCTTCGCTTAGGCTTAGCACTGACCTTGTGGTCACGGGAACCAGAATGGCCTCCTGCTTTATGCAGGCCTTCCGAGCTTCATCGAAGGTCACCAGCTCATCCATCACTATGTAGCAGAATGGACGGTACCAGTGCCAGCCCTAGCAGGAAGAGCAGAGAGATGAGCCGGTCTAGAAGTGACAAGGAGGAGATCTCAGCAACATGACCAATTATCCTCTCATCTTCCATACTGCTTATTTCAGGGGTGGCCAATCTCCTCCACAAAGGGCCGGTGTGTATGCAGGTTTTTGGGATAACCTTTAGGTCAGCTGTTCAAACCCAGGTGTGAGGACTCTTCAGAAAATCAGTCCTCTAATTAGTGATCTAATTATGAAGTTGCGGCGAAAACTCACACATGCAACAGCCATTTCTGGGTTAGACTGGCCACTCCTGGCTTATCTAGTTCAAAATCGACGTGAGGTTAGAACTCAAAGCAGCGGGCACCCTGGACGGGATGCCAGCCCATCGCAATCAAGCGACACCAATCTTTGAACTGTAGATGAGATCGGGATGGAGAAAGGAAGCAGCACGGAGAGAGCATGCAAACTCCCAGAGGCTGAGAGTTAGGAATCATCCTCTAGCTTTTATTCATGACAGATAAAGGATGCAGCAGCTCTGGAACGCGACGGACGGGAAAAAAAAAATTAACAGCACAAACCACATCTGTGTACACGGTTCATGCAAAAGGCAAACTCTGATGTTGGGGGGGGGGGGGTTGGGGGGGGGGATATGTGAAGCTCTCCCAGTTGTCTGGGGTCTGGAAGACTTCGGGGTGACAGCGGAGGGTCCTGAGCTGTCAATCTCTCCCCCTTTGTCGACTCCAGAACAAACTTAAAAGAGACGTGACGTTTTCACTGTGCCAGAAAGGGGGGGGGCGGGGGGGTGGGCAGTCTTCAGCATGGGGGCTGAAAACCTGCACCATGGTTCAGGCCCAGGGATAGGATCTGATGTGGTGTTTTTAGGATGCGAGTTCTTCAAAAATTTTCAGATTGCATACTCAGTACAATCAAATGAACGAATGGATGGATGGATGGATGGATGGATAATTGTGTCTATTTTAATCCTGCAACAGAAGTTTTGCTCGAAGTTATTCTGCCTCACAGCTTCTGAGGAGCCACTAAAACCTTTAATCAAAAGATATTTACTGCGAAGAATGACGATGACCATAAATAACCTTCTCTGTCCCTTCAGCTCCACATTACTCACCATGACACACACGCCTAAATGCACGGGCCCTTGACCGTGGGCAGTAAACGATGTGCGAATGCAGCGGAGCACCGGGGCTGCAGTGGGGGGCGTTAGCAGATATGTGCAGGGGGAGGAAAGAGAGGAGGACCAGGGACCTAGTACCTAATGGGCAGGGGGGGGGAAGAATCCAGGTCCCAATGTTAGGCAAGCAGCCATGGAGCCAGGATGCGAGTACGGGGGCCTCGTGGGAGTTTTACTTACACAAAAATGTTCTGAGGGCAGAACAAAAAATGATTGGTCCAGAGAGATAACCAATCAGACTGTAGAAGACGTGGGTCCAATCAACTACAGGAGATAGGAACAAGATACCTGATTGGTCCCACCTGCTCTACAGTCTGATTGGTTATTTCTCCGAACCAATCATTCTCATTCAACAAACAGTAACCATGGTAGGGAGACAGGGCCGAGAGTTGGAGCTTTGGAGTCTGTGAGGTACTGGTGCACCGAGGCTGACTGTAAACAGCTGGGGAACAAGACACATGACGCAGCAGTAAGGCTGAATGGGGCCTTTGTGTGGGGTGGGGGGCAGGGGAGGGGTAAAGGACGATGAGGTCACAGGCTGGGCTTTTTTATACAGACACAAACACCGAGCGGGGCTGACACGCTGGGACACCCATCCAAACACACGACGACACGCATGTGCACAAACGCAGGTGCAGCAGATATGGGCCATGCAAGCTGCATGCAGAGTCGCATGGGCCCTGAACGGGCGGCGGAGGCAGGGGTCAGAGGCCGGCACCTCTTTGCAGTTGTGGTCTATCACGTCTTCCAGATTTTCATCGAGGACTTCGGACGCATCGTACGTGCGACCCTTCATGCAGATGGAGGGCAGGGTGAGATTGCAAGGGCTGTCATTCCACCGGCCTTCCTGTGCACACAGACACACACACACACACACACACACACACAGACACACACAGACACACACAGACACACACAGACACACACACACACACACACACACACACACACACACACACACAGACACACACACACACAGACACACAGACACACACACAGACACACACAGAAACAAACACACACATGGTTACAAGGAACAAGAGAGCAAGAAATAATTATGAAACTAAAAATATCTAAACTAAAACGATTACAAATGTGAGATCAAGTACACTAGCCTCGCTTCAGTGGAAAATTCTAGCAAACATTTTCAGTAAAATACAAAAGAAGAGTTAAAATGTGCTTGGTGAACAGAGCCTGTCTTTCCTGAGACCATAAACAGTGTGTCAGGGCCCCACGCCCTGTGGGTTCACACTCACCGGCCCCCACATGGTCACACAGTCCTCCTGGGTGTTCCGGAAGTTGTTGGGCTCAAACGGGTGCCAGTAGGTGAACCTGACAGGCGAATAGTCAGACCACTCGAAGTTCATCTGCATGTGCATGTCGTGTAATCCGATCCACAGCTCCTCCAGGTCTAATTAAAACAAAACAGCCACATGCCTGCTGGTAATCAGTGTTCTGACTGAGGGGGGGTGGGACCCCCCCTTCCCAGTGGCGCTGTTTACTACCATTCAAACCACGCATCTGTGTGAGGCCCTGAGGTTTCCCGGCCTCCTGCTGGCAACAAACAGTCACTACACTAGGTGCCGTAGGGCCCCTGAAGTACCTTGTTGAGTGGGGCCCCAAAAACTGAACGCCTCACCTTTCTTCAGGTTGTGGACGATGAACTCCAGCTCCTCCAAGGTGTGGATGCTGACCAGGTTTCCTGACAACTTCTTACAAGTCTTCAGGGCTTCGCCCCAGGTCAGCCGGCGCGGGTTCAGCCTGTAGCACGAGCTGTGGAATTCCATCCAGCCAAAGGTGCAACCCTCGGCCAGGCTGTGCATCCACTCATACTTCCAGACGTCCTCGTAGCCGGTCAGCTCCTTCTTTTTGCAGATGTAGGGCAGGGCCACTGAGCAGTCGCGTGTCTGCCAGCGGCCCAACGACTCCGTCCGGATCACCACGCAGTTCTCCTCCCCCTCGTGGCTCGGCTGGTCTGTAGCACAGCAGCGGGAAGGGGGCATTAGGACCCTGCTCCCCTACCTTCTCCCCCAACTTGATTCCCACACTGCCCCCCTCTGTCCCTTACAAGAATAACATCAGCATCTGTTCCACTAACTCTGGCACAACGCCCAGGTAAAACAAGCTCATGGGAGGTGGGTCCAGGCTACTAGAAGAGGCAGGACCAAGACATCTGACTGATTAGTCCCGCCTCCTCTAGTTACTTGGATTTACCTCCTCTACAATCTGACTGGTTCTCTCTCTAAACCAATAATTTTTCTTTTTGCCCTCAGAAATTTTTTTGTGTTAGAAACTCCCACAGAGCTTCCTCACCAGGCTCCCAGTTGAGGTACTTGAATGGCCCAGAATCTGCCCACTGCCAGCCCCCGTTGATGTCCAAGTCATTTAGACCGATCCACAGGGAGGCGCTGTAGCTCGTCAGTAAACCTGATGACACAAAGCAGGAAACACTTTGGACACCTTCTTTCCTGTCAGATTCATCACGTCCCTTGGACAAGTGTTGATGGAATAAGTCGTTAATTATTAATTATGAGGCACCCTGGATGGAAAGGCAGGTCACACCCATACAATAACACAATTCACACGTCTTTGGGCAGTAAATCCACCCAAAAACTCCACATAGGACAAGTGAGTTGCATGTAGTGCCTGTGTGTTTTGTGTTTTTGGTTTTCTCTGTTTCCTATTAGTCACCGAGTGTTTCTCAATACCAAAGATCATACTTGTGGTCTTGGCAAGAGTGATCTTGCTGACTTGCCTTCCAAGAACGAACATAGGGCACAATGAATCATGGGATCGATCTCGTTTGACGAGGATGCCACCGATGTATCTGGGATGGGGCAAGAAGCACCTTCTGTGTTTTTGAGTATTGTAACTGGTCTTCGGCAATGGAAGATGCCGTAAAAGGCTTACACAAGAAGTACACTCTAGGAACCGTGATTGGTTAGAATTTCTGCCAATCTTGTTGCTCCACAAATCGCCTGAAATGTGGGAGGAGGAGAAAGTCGAAGGATGGCTGCGGCCGGAGATGTCGAGCTGGCTTGGCTGAAACCTGCGTAGGTTAAACATTCCCCAAACACACTCCAAAATCTTGTGCAAAGCCTTCCCAGAAGAGTGGCAGATGTTATAGCTGCAAAGGGGGGGGGCAACACCATATTGATGCCAATGGATTCAGAATGGGATGCCATAAAAAATCCCTGTAGGTGTGATGGCCAGGCATCCCGATACTTTTATCCACTTGGTGTAGACGAAGAGAGACAAAAAACCTTTTGATTGGTGGGGAAAGATTTAAAATGGAAGTCTGGCATGGGAGCACAATGTGAAAATAATAAATACATTTAGATTCAGAGTTGTGAATCCAGAGTTATCAATAGTTTTAACAGCCAGACGCTACAGTTGTTGAATAGTCTGAGGAAAAATCTGTTTCTAAGCCTCACTGTTCCGGCTTTGAGGTTGCAGGTGTGAATTAACAGCCCACTGAGTGACTGTAGTGCCACGTTTTGTAATCAGCTGTAAATGAATGATAGGGAGAAACCGGCACAACTCTTGGTTTTTAGGCTGGATGTTAACTCACCGCTGACGTAGCTCTGCTCGTGAACCTCTGTGATGCTGAGCAGGTCTGCCTTCTGCTGCCGGCAGCTGGCACGGGCCTCGTTCCAGGACAGGACCGACTGGAAATTAAACTGGTAGCAGTTTTTGGTCACCGGGTCGATGTCCCAGAAAGTCTCACAGTCTTCACCTGGGAAGAAGGGGGGGGGGCGGAGGTTAAGCAGGGACAAGCAGGAGGACTGAGCATGATGTCAGACGAAATGACATGTTTTTGGACATTTAGTCGCACACAGAAGGCATCTTTTTGGGCTGTGCTATAAATTCAAGTGGACCAGCAGTACCACAACACACCAGAGGGGGGGCAGAGTAGCAGACTTACTGTTGATTGGACAGAAGCCCCAGCGCTCGTCCTTGGAGTAGTCATAGGTGGTGGCACACCACAGGTGTCCGTCCTCGCGGCCGACGCTGGTGCAGCCGTGGAACCACTGCCCGTCGTACAGGAAAGGCAGGTTGCAGGGACGCCCGTGGGAATTGCCCTGGATGGTGTATATTTCTGCAAGGGAGTGAGAGGGGTTTATTTCCCGAAGTGAGCAGCCTCCTCTACTGCCTGCGCACTCATTTCATCAGCCTTTGCATTGTATTATTTATTTTCATTTTATTTTTTACGAACAGGAACTGGCATGTCAGCTTCCATAACGTGACAGGGAAGGGCAAATCCTCACAGCTGCTGATTTAAAGTGTTTATTCAGTGTAGACCAGGGCTGCACGGTCTGTGCACTGTGCTTTGGTTTCGGGCAGAACATGGAACTGGATTTAATCCATCCATCCATCCATCCATCAATCCATTCATCCATCCATCCATCCATCCCATTATCCAGCTGATTTTCCTGGGATAAGTCATAGTCTATCCTGAGCCGCACAAGACATTACATAGAGGACACCCTGCAGGGCACACACACACACACACACACACACAGACACACACACACACACACACATTTACATTCATATCATTGAGGGGTTATGAAGTTTTTCGATTGCATTCACAGACCTTTGTGGGGACCTGAAAAATGGTCCCCACAATGTCATAATAACAGGTTTTTATCACATTGTGGGGGACATTTGGTCCCCACATTGTAATATAAACATGATCCACACACAGACATACACAGACACAGACACACACACAAACCACATGTTTTTGGACTATGAGAGGAAACCAGTTAAATTTATATACCATAAGAAAATTAAACAATTAAAACCTTCAAATGAGCATTTTCAGCAACGACTCTTTTGGAAATAATCGGCATATTTCTGCATATTTTCAGTCCTCACAGTTCCAGATTTAAGGCTTACATGGTAAACTCTTTTGTCTTGAAGGAGAACGAGGTGTGCATCCCTTTACGGCGTGATGAGAAATATCACTGAAATATACATCATTTTCATTTGCTTCTAGGGAAATTCTGCACAGTGCAGCAGGAATTAATACAAAGTGAAATTTAAATTATCAGGAGATAGTGGGCGTATTGTGCTGGATAACAGAAAACTATTCTTCAGTGAGCAGGGAACACCTGGCCTGTTTGCAGTCCATAGTTCCTTGGCAATAAAGCCCTACAGCCTCAGTCTTGGCCAGAAATAATACAGCCCTCAGTCCTGCGGCGAATGGAGATTTATCTCTTACTTCCAAAATGATTTTTTAAAAGTGTATTTCTTAAGTATTAGGAGTGTAAAACAAAGGTTAATGGCACGACACGCAGTGCAGTAATCAACTCAAAATGTTTCTTCTTGCCCTCAGTCACCAGCGAGCGGTGATCTGTGGGATGCAGACCTGTGAGCGATGCGGCTGCCCACCATACCGCGTTACCTTACACGGAGATGTTAAACCACCCGCTGGAAAGGCCACTTCTTTCACCTCCGTCCAGGCCGGGGGATCTCTGGAACATTTACAACCAAGAGCGTGAAGCCTTCCAGAGGTCAGAGGTGTCTGGTCAATGCCTGCCCACGATTGGCCTGCCTCTTGCCACCCCCCCCCCCCCCCCACCCCCAAGAGGCTCCGCTTTTGGAACGAGAAGAGTGGACTTCCCCCTCCATTTGTAATCAGGGCCAGATGGGCAGGGGCATCAAGCTTCAGAGATTCGTCTGCTGACGTCTGGTGATGCATCCAAAACAAAAATGACTGCAAACTTTGCGCTACTTCAGCAAGAGTCTAAATATGTGGATGTGTGAGGCACGTAAGACACCTACTAACATGCCAATCACTGACTGTGGAACATGGGGAGGGTACTGATGTTTTTTTTGGGGGGGAGGGGGGCAAGGGGCTAAGCCCCTCTAGACATCTGTACATACTTATTAAGAGTATAAAGGTGTTTTAAAAAGCTGAAGAGGCTGGAAGCATGGACGGCTACTCTGGACGTTTGGCTCATTGAAGTTTCCCACAGTTTGTGTGTGGATTCCGTTTTTATTACATTGTAGGGGGCAATTGGTTCCCACAATGTAATAAAAACCTGTTTCTTTGACATTGTGGGGACCATTTTTCAGGTGTGAATGCAATCTGTGAATGCAATCAAAAAAAGTAAAAATGCCGAAAGTCTCGTATTTTGTTTGGTTACTTATGGTTAAGGTTAAGGCTGGGTAGGGGTTAAGGTCGTCATGTTGGGATTAGAGTTTTCCCCATAGAAATGAATGGAGGGTCCTCACAAAGATATAATTACAAACCTGTGTATGTGTCTGTGTGTGTTTGTGTGTGTGTGTGAGGGTCCGGCAAATGGCCAGATACCTTCCTGCTTTACACCTTAGGATGCGCTCCAGCCCCCTCCCCCAGTGCTCTTGTACTTTATAAGTGGTTGGAAGATAGATGAATCTTCTGCAGACCTTTAGGTCCCCTAAAAACGACTAATTCGTTTAAAAAGCTAATCCATGTATCATTAGCAATAAAACTGTGATAATATGAGCCAGCGGTTCCTCTCTCTTCCTGAATAAGTCTTAGCGTGACCACACCTCCACCCACAGCGATTGCGGGGGGAGGGGGTCGCACATGTGACGTCACGCAACGTAAACGTCTTGTGACGATTTCCCAGCAGAAAGCGACGTCCTTGCCGGTTGTTAGCGAAGCGCGTTGAGCGACTTCAAAAGGAAATGCGATATCGTGACCTGTAGTGTCCGCCGCTCGAGGAAACGGCCGGGGGTGTTTGCTGGGGAAGGACTTCTTGCTTGATAGGGGGAGAAAAGCAGGCTACCAGGAAGGACGCTGACACCCGGGGTCTGGCTGTAGGGCTAGCCGTAGAGCGGCGGGGGTACCAGATGATGCAGGGGTGATGTAACCGCGACCCAGTGCTCCTCCAGCGCTAAGTCGCTAAAAGTAGGCCAAAGGATTATAAAAGAGGAGAAAAAAAAAGCAGATTGGTGGCGGACTTTTCCGCAGCAGACGCTCTGAGGGCTGGCGGCTCCAGTGACCCGGCTTTCGGGTGCAACAAAGCAGATGTGTCCCCAGGACCTGTGCCAAAATAACGCCGGCCTGTCTGCGCACCGCCGCGGTCGGCAACGTCATCGCTACGCGTTCCGGGTCATCGGCAGGCGAGGATGGCCAGATGACGGGGAAGAAAACGGGATTAGGTGGGGGGGGTGCGTGAAGGCATGCAAACGGCTGCAGGGCTTTCGGCTCCTGGCTGGCCATCCCGCTGGGCCACATCTGTGCCAGATGACACAGCAAAACTGCCCTCCCCCTTAAGCCAGGGAGGAAAACCGACACCAACACTATCCCCCCCCCAAATAAGTGTACTGTTACACTCCTATTAAAAAATACCAATAATTAGAAGAAAGAAAAAGGGGGTTAATAATTCTGATTTACTGGCCTGCTTAAGCCCACGCTGGCAAACTTTCCAAAATGCCTCACAAAGGCTGATCACTCAGGTCTTACGGCGGTACAAAGGCTGATCACTCAGGTCTTACGGCGGTACAAAGGCTGATCACTCAGGTCTTACGGCGGTACAAAGGCTGATCACTCAGGTCTTACGGCGGTACAAAGGCTGATCACTCAGGTCTTACGGCGGTACAAAGGCTGATCACTCAGGTCTTATGGCGGTACGAAGGCTGATCACCCAGGTCTTACGGCGGTACGAAGGCTGATCACTGAGGTCTTACTGCTGTACAAAAGCTGATCACTGAGGTCTTACGGCGGTACAAAGGCTGATCACTCAGGTCTTACGGCGGTACAAAGGCTGATCACTCAGGTCTTACGGCGGTACAAAGGCTGATCACTCAGGTCTTACCGCGGTACGTCTTGGAGCACAAATCCCCCTCTGACTTGTACAACTTCCAGCGCTGCCCCTCGGGCGACTCCCACCTTGAAGCATCCTGTGAGGCATTGGCGTTGGGGGCTTGGCCGGAGGGCATGTACAGACTGAGGCTCTCCAGCACCAGCTTGCAGTGCCAGCCCAGACGGACGCGGGGTGGCTCGCGGTCGCACGAGTACATGCCCAGAGAGGTGGTGACGCCCTCGCCGGTGGCCTGGCCCAGGCATGCTGTGCCACCCAGATTATAGAGGCGCCCGCGCGACACCCACTTCCATTGCTGCGCCAGTTCACTGCAGGATGCCGATGTGCGCAGGACGCCGTCGTGTACGCCCAGGCAGGCCTGCGCCCCTTCGTGATAGAAGGCAAACACATCCGGGTCCTTCGCCTCTGTGGAAAGAAATGTAGGTCGTTTATTATTCTGTGTTTATTTTTTTGTTTACAGTTGCTCCTCAACTTACGATGGAATTACTGTACATTCCGATGAACCCATCGTAAGAGGAAAATATTCAGATAAGAATATGATAAGTAGATAATTAATATCATTGAATAAGTAAATAATTTGTTAATTTGCCTAACTAAATACCAGGGGAAAATAAATCAATTAATACAGGTTTATTGGTTAAATACAGTGCAAAACACTGAACAATACATTGTTAAACACTGAGTTGTGTGAAAGCTGCCATTGGCCAGAATCAATCAAAAGCATAGTACAGCACATCTAATTGACAAGTGAATGTGCAATGTTATTGCATTGTAAAGTGAAAACGTCATAAACAGAGGAGCATCTGTATTTATGTAGGTGGCACTATGAAGAAGCGATACCGAAAAACAACCAAACAACCAAAAACGGACTGTGATACTCACTAACCTACACTTATCTGACAGACTAAACAAGACAGGAGGTGGCTCCGGCAAACCGGTTTATAGTACGTTCAGATAAGACGTTGCATAGATATTGTTAAAGGTCAGCTGCCATGGAATAAAATCACAAAAGAAAAATAGAGACAGAAACTGCCCAGAAAAGCTGGAATTACGTTTCAGGCAAACCTCGCAAAAACAAAACGGCCTACCAGGCAACCTTCCCAGTGGAACTGTATTCTAAGCAAATGAGAAAAGTCTCTGCCAGGTCACTTTTCGTACAAAACATCGGAAAAGGGAAGAAAATCCCACTCAAACCAGGGTTTAAGAAACGGTTAATCCCATATTTGTTCGAGAAGGATTTTTGTAGCCGTCAGATGCTACGTTTTAACGTTTTATCCTTGAGCATAACGCAGAGCCGGGAATACGTCCCGAATAAGATTTTGTACATGAGGGAGTCAGAGCAGCGGTGTGGAGGAGTGTTGAGGGCCTGGGGGGGGGGGGGGGGGGCACTGCTCCAGTTAATCCCTAACTAGAACAGCAGTCTGCATGCTGACACCTCCCGTCTGCCGGCTGAAGGTATATACGGCAAATGGTAGCATTTTAAACAAACGCGTGCCGGTTTATGGCACGCCGACACCCCAGCGTGGGGGCCGCGCAGTTAACGCCAACCGACTGTGGGGGACAGTGGTGGTTTGGTGGTGTTGCGCAAGTCCAGTTAGAAATCCATCAAAACAGTAGCCAGCTGCATTTCTTAGGATAGGATAGGCTGTTTAAAATTAATTTTAAATATACCTCTGAATATGCTCGTGTAAATAAATAATCTTTTCTTTGTTTATATGCTGTCCCTGTGGCGTGTGAGCGTCTGAGGGCCACTGAGGAGTGACTTCACTCCACAGACCTGGAGGTATGCGCTGACAGGAATTTTGGGAGCAGAGACCAGCGCCCTTCTGTAAAACCAGTTGCGGTTTTCTCCAGTGCCAAAGCTCGCCGTCTTACTCCTCCTCCTCCTCTCTCGCTCTCTCTCTTTACACCCCCCCCCCCCCCCCCAAGGTTCCTCTTTGTTAAATACTTTGGAAAAACGGCCACCGACTGCTGTGAATGGATACATTCACTGCATCCTTCAGCTTAGGTTGCAAGAATGAGGAAGAGGTGAGTTATATGGATAGAGTGAGGTAAGTTATATAGATAGAGTGAGGTGAGTTATATAGATAGAGTGAGGTGAGTTAAATAGACTGAGAGTGAAGTTAGGGACTGAGAGTGAAGTTAGGAACTGAGAGTGAAGTTAGGAACTGAGGTACTGCTAAAACAGGGGGGGCTAGGACTCGCACTGAAGCCCAGGACCGGAAAGAGAATAAGAGAATCAGAAATAAAGACTCTTGGCATTCCTCCTCTTTGGGCCCCTTTTTGAGGAGGCAGGAAGTGAGAAGGTGAGAGATTAGGGGCAACTTGGCAGCAGTTGGTCCTTGAAGATGGGATCCTTAAAAAGAAAAAAAAACCAACACTGCCTCACAAATCCTCCACTGCAGCGGCCCTCTCCTCCAGAGCGTTCCCGTGTCATGAAAACGTTAAAACTGATTTGTGTCGGTGGAGAGATGAAAAGCATTCGGAACAAACCAGGCGTGGACTAGACGGGTGATAAAATCCTGTTTCTGTCAGGAGAAACGGTAATCCGTCATCACTGACCGGCCTTTCCTTCTCTGTATTTCAGAGCAGACATTTGCGCGTCCCGACACCAGACCGGCCAACCAGACCACCCCCCCCCCCTAGTAGGGATTCCTGCAGCCAAATTGGACTTAATTGCCGTCCGCATACTCGCACGTTTCATTGTCGCACCCAGCAGTTAGGAAAGAGGCCCTTATTTAAGCGCAGCGGAGTGCAAACTAAAAAAATATGTGTGTACTGTCATCTAATTGGGATGCAGTAAAGAAACAACTAGGGGCTTATTTTCTTTGTCTCTTCCGACATATAATCTTTTTTTTCAACAAGTCAAAGCACGACATGAAAAGGCTGCGGCACCTTCCGATTGACTATTTTCAGTTTTGTGAGATATCGGGCACAGCAATATGCGTGAAAAGCAATATGAGACCGATTAAACTAAGTTCTTCAGATAACAGGTACATTTTTTAACGAGCCAAATGTACCCCAAGTACAGTGAAGAGAAAAAGGACAATCTGAACCGCACCTTTTGAAGTTAAATATGAACGCAAAATCATTGTGCCGCATTAATATCAGCTTATCATACAAAATGCGTGTTGCTTAAAAAAATGTCTCATGAGTCATTAAATCCTCCACATTTGCCTTTAAATTGCAAATCCATGTTTTCCCTGATAGAAAAAGGGGTAACTTTACATGAGGGGACACAGATGACTTATTAACTCAGTTACTACTCAAGTGCAAATCATGAATAAATGCAGTAACTGCATGAAATACATGAGCCATCCATCCATTCATCCATCCATCCATTTTCTGTAACCACTTGTCCTATTTAGGGTCGCGTGGGGTCCGGAACCTATCCCAGAGGCTACAGGCGCAAGGCAGGGAAATACATTAACCATTATGATTAATTAATGATAAACGAACATGGGGTCAGTATGTAATTAACACGTAGTTTCTGGTTAATGAATGAAGAATGTACCACTACATTATTTGTGTTCCCTCAAGGAAAGTGTAAGTGGAAAAAAAAAACTTTCACTATCAATCGCTATTATGAGTAATATTGTCATTAAAGTCAAATTCAGCGTTGGACTCTTTTTCTTGTCATGTGCCTCTCTGAAGAAACTTCTGCGTGGATTAAAGAAAATTCAGCACACATGTGAGTAATATAATTGTGAAATCTTTTGGCCATCCTCCATTCATGACGGAATCTTTTATAAATAACACTGAACTTTATTATTCCAGGGGTTTGGAGATTATGCTGAAATCACTCCTCTGTGACCAGAAGAGTAAATAACTTGTCACCTACTCTATTAGTTATTTTTGGTACCAATCAGATGGGAGTCAGACAAGCCCAACAAACCGGAACCAAGTTAACACGCCCGTGTGAGAACAAATTTTAATGCTATATGCAGCGACCAAGCAGCAAAACATGGTTCATCGCTCATTACGTAGCCTAAATGCAGATTTTCCAGATTCCTAGCTAGTCTTGTTAATTTTTCTACATGTGACAGACGACTTCCCTCACTATACATGTTTTTTCCCCACCTAAATCGTAAGTTAGGTCTGTACATGTACAGGTAAAGCTAGCTGTTACAACATTGCAACAACCTGTTTATTTAAACACTTGCAAATTTAATGGCAAAGGAGCTGGTGATCAATATTTACTTCCTTTGCAGTGGTGCCTACAGACTCATTCTATTCCTGGCACTGCTAATTCTCCTCATATCTGGTACTCATGCTCCCTAGTCCAAGTTAAATTGTTGGAGACCTATATTTGATCCCAGTTTTCACTGGAACTGCTTTTACTGACTATCTCCTTAAGAACTATTAGGTTCACCTCAAGTAAATAATTTATAGACGATATTGAATCTGTGTCCAGGTATCCGTCTCCATCCTGGGGCCCTTTACATCATGCAACAGCTTTAATCTTCCTGATAGTATTTAGCTAATAATGCACAACATTCACCTGCGGCACCTGATCTCGGACCGAAAATACAAGCCGTCCAAACGATCCATTGATTGGGAACTTCTGGTAATTTTATGCAGTCTTCAGATCGCCAAATTGTTCAAAAGTCGATACATCTCACGGCATCAACTGATGACCGACAAAAGCAATGCTGGTATGGTATATTACACTCATGGAGATAAACTCATGGCATTGATGATACCCTAACCCTCATATCTGTGCTTCTTCCACCCACATGCCAGAGTCATTTGACCAGCTAAACTAAACAGTCAGCCAATAACTTCTCAAGATGACAGGTGTTGTCATATATAGATATAGAGAGTCAGTGCTGACATACTGTCGGTACTGCATGTCATAATAATACAAAAGCCACCCCCACCCCCTAAAAAATATCTCAGGAAATATGTTTGTTTATCTTAGTAATGACAGAAACACTTCATCATCAAAAATACCATGCTTAGGGCCTTTTGAGGCAATTCTGGATGACATCCTCAAACACACTGTGCATTCAAAAACGCTCTGTACATGCATTGAAATTTTTTTTGCCTATGGCACTGAAAAAAAACACCATCCGTAGAGACTGACACCAGCTGGGAACAGAATCTGTTGCATTTCTTTGGACCACTGAAGTAAAATTACACACCTGGCAACAAGAGTAGTCATTTTAGCTCCAGCCCCACACTAAATCTGCGTTAAAAAAATTTAAAGCAAAATATATTTTCTTTATTTATGAGTGGGTGCAAATCTACATTTAATATGACACAGGGAGTATGTCACAGAGGTCCAAAGCCAATATCACCCTGGGAAACTACATGCACTCCCCTCCTGCCCTCAGTTTTCCTGACGGAGAGAGAGAGAGGCTCAAACTTGCGGCCAAGAACAACCGAACAGAGAAGCCAAAGAGGAGCCTGGACTGCCAGACAGCCTTGTGACTGGCCTCAGCTGGGCCCAGCCAGTTTAAGGGGAGAGCAGCGAAGGTGACTGGGAGCCTCAAGGATCCACACACGAAGCTGCAAACGGACCCTCACGCAGTGATGTGGGTATTTTCACAGATGTTCCACAAATGAGTCTCCTGGTTGGGTTTTAACAGAAAATCCCTTTATCCTGTAAAAACAGCAACCAACAAATACACAGGAAATTCCACCGCATTGTGTTTGTTTCTTTTTAGTGTTCTACAGCCGTTTGTTTGGCTGATGGCTACATTCCGGGTTCACCTCTGTGGCATGTGATGGGAATCCATGTGTGGCATTCTTTTTTTAAAAAACCCTATTTTACGAGAAGGACATTTTTCGGGGCCACAGTTTCTATGGCAGGTTAGATGTGGATCTCACCCAAAGGGTGTTAAAGAGGTTCAGCAAGAGACAGGCAGCTGGGGTTCATTACTCGGTTGGACCAGCATCTTCTGGGAGGAGCTGACTTGATCTGAAGATTATTTCCCTTAACGGGAAGCTGACTAAAGTGGGTCATTCTGCCCACAAACTAAAAGTTGCTAGCAGGGTCCTAAACATAAAATGTTCTGGCTTTTCATCACTTCAAAGCCCATACTGCATTTAATTTGTAGCTCGCAACGTTGACTGGTGAGGCAGCTAATGCAACACAAACAATGCAAAACTGCAACAATCCCTCCAATATCTAGCCTCTTCCCTACCTGGTCTTGATCTGTTATTCCATATTTTCCTAACACTCTGCTCATTAGTCTGAATTATGCATTTCTCACCTCCTCAAAAAGACCCATTATGGTAAAAGGACTGCAGGTGACACAATTGGACTCAAATCATGGAACATGACATACATAAAACATCAATCAAGGGCTTCTGAAGCAGAATAAAGGGAAGCAAGTAAAGGCTCAATGAAAGTGAAAAAGAAACAAAATCAATCAACTATTATCCATTTTTAATGTTTACCACCAAAACATTCAACGCCAAGCCCCTAACGCCCCATCCCATTCCATAGTTTGGTCCTTCTTACCTTCAGGAAGTTTATACACTGGGGTCATCTGCCCCATTCTCTACTAAGATACAGAACAACCCACTACATGACACGAGCAGACCGACAATGTCTCCGAACCCGCATGGTTCAGTCCAAGTCAACTTTCATCTGCTAATCCTACCACCAGTCACTGGAAAACAGATACAAAATACAGTGCAAGTGCAAAACACGCAAACAATGCCAACGGGCGTCTGCAAGTTATTAGGCACTGCAAATACTGGATCAGACAGACGGGGGAGCGGTTCAGTCTCAGGTGAGAAAAGAAACTTGACCTGTGGAACGTCAGCAAGGCTGCCACTGTAGAATGCAGAGAGAAAGGGAGATCTGTGAGTCTGTGCCTTTTAAAGCATTCAGCTCGCTAAAAGAAGAGTCTCTCGACCGCAAGGACTATTTTCCTCAAAGCGCTGTGTGGAGGACACAAAGACAGAAAGGAAAAACCGCCTGTCAACCATTTTAAATCAGAAGAAACTAGATGCATCTTAAATAACTGGCAGTGGGTAGGCTGTTTAGCAGAGGCACAGATGTTTGGTTTCTTCAATAGATAAAATGCCACAAACACCCAGATACTACTTTTGTTAAATTTACTTATTAAAACAGCATTGCCTGACATTTGTAACAATTGTAATTATTGCATAAATGTTGTTTAACTGCTGATGGCTATTTGATATGTTACTACACTGGTCTAGCAAGCTTATTAATGAGCTTAATATCTGTTCCACTACATTAAATATATCATCAACAAATTGCTCTAAATCAATGTATAGTGTTTCAACAAGGTTATGCATAGTTAGTTGTGTATTTTTTTCTAATATAATACACAGATAAAGACAGATTTTAGCCTGAAAGGTTACTGGAAATGGTCTACCTACAGGCGAAAATAATTAAACTGAATTTCTTCAGTAAATCATCCAGCTGTATAAACAGCTGGTAGCACTGCAGCCCCGTACTGCTAGGGTTGGGGATTTCACTCAATTCTGTGTATGTGAAATTTTCACATTTTCCCCCGGATTTTTGAGTGAGATTCCTTTGGGTATGCTAGTAAAAGTCTAAAAGGGTTCTTTTAGGTGAACTGGTGTCTCTAAATTGACTGTAGTGTGTGAGAGAGTCTGTGTGTGCGCCCTGGCATCCCATCTAGGCTGTCCTCCGTCTTCCTACTTGTGCATCTTGGTATAGGCTTCAGGTTCACAACGATTTACAGAAAGAGGAGAGATTACTGTATAAGTGGTTAAGCCGATGTAAATGGACACAATATAGATCAGTGTTTCCCAATCCAGTCTTCAGGGACCTACGGCCAGTCCACGTTTTTGCTCCCTGCCTGACAGTCCAAATTTTTGCTCCCTCACAGCTCCGGGCAGGAAGCAAAAATGTTGACTGTCTTTGGGTCTCCAAGGATGGGATTGGGAAACACTGATATAGATTAATTAATGAGTGGAGAGGAGGGGATCTTTGTCAAGATGAACAGGATGTGGTGATGCCACTGGTCAGGAGTTTTCCATGTGACACTACATATAGCACGGCCCCCAGACAGCAATCCACAAAGGCAGGGCTCTCAAGCTGCTGGCCTGCGACATGTTTTTATTTTACTATTTAATATAGCTCTCAAAACAATCTTTACTTTGTACTAGGTATGAAATGGCTACTGGGTTCACTGTAAAATTCCAGAGTGAGTATTACCGTTTCAGATTTTAATTATCGTTAAAACAGTGGTTCATCAACCAAAGGTAGCAACAGTCTCCCAGACGCAAGCACGCAGGTGCAGCATGCAACGTGGGTTTGTTTTATGTCAGTAAAAACATGGCAGAAGGCAGTTATAGCGCTCTTGCGACTTTTCAGCCGTTGAAGAGGACTAAGTCTGGTGTAGCTGTATTTTGGTTTTTAATCTCCGCGACCACTACCCATTACTTTATAGCGAATGCCAGGTAAGTTAACTATTAGCTCAGTGCATGATGTTTGAGCTTCAGAATAGGGGGAAAATGTCATAGTTTGTCTGTCTAACTTGCTAATAGTTTGTCAAGAGCTAGTAGAGCACAGTAGCTTTCAGTGTTACCTCCTCTTATAAAAACGCTACACATTGCCAGTTGTGTAGTGGAAATGGCACCTTTTTCTTAATGTCCATGCTAGTTGAATGCCCATGCTAGCTGAATGCCCGTTTGCCAAGAATTAATTCTGTGTACATTTGTATTTAGATATTCTTAAAACAGAACAATTTAGACTAGTTTCCTTCTTCTGAATCGATTTTCCAGTGTAACTACGATGGAACAGCATTATTTGTATTTGTCTGAAGTTCAGTGAAAATTCGAACTCTTAGGATGGTTTTCTTATGTTTACATGGGTATTGGCTATGTTATTATTTTATGCAAACAAAACGTGCATACTGCTGCTAATGGTTTTTATTGTAGAACTTGGCAAAATGATTGCAGTTTGTGTCTCAGTAGTTTTTTTAAGATTTTCAGCACATTTGATTAATACAACGATAATACTGGTTACTCCGATAATTTTGGTCGATATAATCATGAAATTCAATTTTTATGCCATCTCATCTCAGCTTACCACTAATGTATTCTTCCTTTAATTGAGCTGAGGCTTGTTTGTTTATAGATTAATTTAAAAATTCAAGCTGAAAAATATGGGACTTTTTGTTGTGTGATTTCTCTCATGGCCCCCTTGGGGAAATACCACATAGCCAGTGGCCCCTGGGTAATTTGAGTTTGAGACCCAAGGAGATTGACAGTAGTATTCACTCCAGAACGATCCTCCCATGCCCCCTGCAAAACTGGATTTCACTCGAGGGTGGTGTTCCTGGGGCAGTGCCGTGCCAGTCATACAAACCTACAAACGTCCATATAAAGACACCTTATGCTGATTAACTGCCCCAAAACAATTATTCTTTCTCCTCTGAGAGGGATACTGCTGAATTAAGAATTCTGTTTGCTTTTCCATACAAACAGAACTTTTGTTTTTCTGCGCCTCGTAAACTTTGTGCCTCAACCGAGGTTTATGAAGAATAACCATATGCACGCAATCGGAGGACACAGTGCCAGTGACACGGTGGCACGGAGAGTACCGGGAGACGGGTCGATCGTCCACACGGCGACACGCATCTCATTATATTACGCCGCGCAGCGTAACATCTGCACGCCAATTGGCGCTCCGTCGCAGCACCTCAGCTACAATTTCCGTACAAAAAAAGAATGATTTATGTAAAAATCAAGATCTGTTATTCCACCTGCGTGTTATTCCATCTTTAAGAAAATATATTCTAACGTTTCAGCAAAAAAAATGCACCAACACGAAAGGTTAAGAGTCCCCTCCCCCTTCCAAAAAGCCGAACTCTATCTATCCCTTTTCTCCACATCTGGTTTCGCTCAGGGTCTGGACTCTCGTGGCATTCCACCGCATCAGCCTCTCCGGATACGAAACCAGATCGCGCAATTCAGCTCCGATTCGTCTCGAGAAATATAAAAAACACACATATACAAATAAGTTTTATGAAGAGTTCCTGTGGACTTGGCAGCGGCTAGTAAATTTGAAAAGAGAACTCGTAACAAAGCAGAAACTGATTTTCTTCTTACCTGAGACCACTGTCCTTAGTTCCAGACTAAAGACGAATAGGTATAAAGTGCATTTGTAGACGCGTAGGCAGCTTTTCCATGCTTTTGGCGAGTGTTTGTGACGGTCGCCGCGTTGCATGCCCACTGTTATTGTGCAGAGGTAAGCCGGGGAGAGAGCGAACGCTTTCAGGCTCGGTCGGGATGGATGGAAGTGCCCAAAGAGAGAGAGGGGGGAGAGATAGAGCGAGAGAGGAGGGAGAGAGGGAGGGAGGGAGACGCACGGTAATCCAGGCAGCCAGGGGGCTCCTCAGACACTGGTTTCCTCGCGAGCCCGTTAATGAGCACAGAGTGAATGAGCCGAGCCGCGCAGACGCTGCGTCACGCGAGCCGCTTTCCGAGCTCTCGCTCCGAGCGGCTCCGATGGCGAGCGCGCGCCTTAGCGGGTGCCTTCTCCGGCGCGAAAACATAAAGCACGCGCGCGTGTGGCTGACAAGCGCGCATCTGTAACGCCTCGAGCGCATGGAGGGACCTCTTCAGGTGGCCTTAATTCAGACGAAGCTGCAATACGATGAGACTAAATAAAATGCACGGATATATTTGCAACTAACGACTTGTGCGTAATATCTGTAATATTGAGCAGTGTAAATGTATAATCTGGCAGTCGTAGTGGGAGTATTTTTTTTTTCATATTTTGTATTCATATTTAATCAGACGTTTTCACAACCGTTTAGAGCTGTTTTTTCCCTGTGTGTAAATAAACATATATATAAACAGCTCTGTGATTACTTGGTGGAAAATGATTTACTTTTCTGTGGAAATCCAGTTTGATACTGCGAAAGAGTATTGTTAGGCTAAAAATATAATACAAATAAAATTGACTCATTGGCTCAGTGTTAAATTGCGACACAAGTTTGGGTTACGTGGCAGCGTTCTTTATAAACACTCTCTAGGCAAAGCAAGGTCCAAACGGAAACCTGGCATTCAGTTATTAGTTTCATTACACTTTCATGCACTACGATGGTTACCATTTCCACGTTGCTACATCGTTTGAGAATTTTCTTTATTTGTGATTTGGTCACATATCATTGTGCAATAAGCTTAAAAAATGCAGATCAAGGCTCAGTTTCATGGAGGTATTCGAGGCACATGCCCCCCCCAAACGCTACCCAACAAGGACACCATCTTATACTGTACTTTATTTAATTTTATTTTTTAATATAGGCGCCATGGGTGTCGTTAGGTCCGATCACTCGGGTTTGTGTCCCGGAGTATTTGAAGCTTTAGCCCCAGGGTAACTTGACTAAGCCCACGATTTTTTCAATAGCTAGAAACGCCTCTGATAGGCGCTCAGCACGATTTCTCCCAGGGGCGTGGATTGTCAGTTTACCCAACACCCCCCCCCCAGAGTGCCCGCCCGTCAGATGTGTTCTGGCGCTGACACTGTGCATTCTATGCTTATGGAAGCACGTGCAGTTGTACCTAGTTTTGGGAGTTTTGATTTAAAGGTTTGAAACCCCGAAACAGCAAAAGTATTTTGTGCCTTATATCAGTTAGCACAGTTTTTTAACTAAGGGATCTATGATGTCATTATGATTGAGACTTATGCCATCTTCCTGTCCACCTCACCTAATGCCGATTATTAAAATGACGGCCATTTCCAAAATTAATATTGAAACTCAAGAATTTGTTTATCGGCAGGCATTGTGGGGAGAAGCACAACCCCAACCAGCGGAGGACCTGTACTCTTGGCACAGTCCACTGTTGCATCGTGCAAAGGCAGCCATCTCCACATTGCACTGCTGTAAGCAAAGCGTGCGACAGGCGTACAGCACAAAGAGCCTCCAGCCTTCACTCTGGAACAAGAGACGCACTGTCACATTGCAGCATGCTCCCCTCAGCCGAGCTCCTCAGAGCAGTCTGTATTCTTGCATTCACCTTGAAAACATTCAGCCCTCATCAACAGGCGTACTCATCCTTCCACGAAAAAACAATGCTAGCTTTATCGGTTTATTTCAGAGGAAATTTCAGGAGGAATGTGAGCGGGTACCTAACGTAGACAATTCCAGAGTTGGGTTCACCAGTCAACCAGCTCCTTGGCAAGTCTTTCAATGACCCCAGGCAAAGGAAAAGGGTTGTAATCACCAGCAGTACCGTAATCACAACTTTAACCATAAAAATAGATTTCAGATTTACAAGTTTTCATCTAGTACGAAGTCCTGCCATCTCTTTAAAAGTGTTGCATGCTGCTGATTTCGGAAGCTAAAAAAACACAGCAACATGGGTCACCAAATCATACAGAATGCAATCTTGGTCAAATCATTGCAAGAAACAATAGGGCTAAGACCAAAAACATGAATATGGATAAACTCTGCTGAAGTCCCAACCTGCTCTAAAATCCATTTTTAGAAACCGCTTGGCAGTTGTATTTGTAGTGTATTGAATCTATAGTTTTCCTCCTTCAGCAGTAATAATAGCAGCTAACATGCTCCGTCTGGGGCTCCGCGATCCTGTTCGCACTGCGGAGCGGAGCAGAGCCCCAGCCGTGAAGCGCGGGAGACAATGAGAGCCCTTGGGGTGCCACTGTCATCTAGATTAGACCTAAACAAACACACAGGCACCATCAGCCTGAGGGATGGGGGGTAGAGAGGGGGAGGGACTGAATGCAAAGGCTGCGAGCGTATGAGTAAGATAGCAGTCACATGGTATTTTGCGCTTGGGTGATTCAGAGCCAAAGAGTCCAGCTCTGTGGAAAGTCAACGCTCCACTTCTGACCTGCCTGTCTGGCCAGACCCTGACATCCAGTGGGCAACTGTGAAGGGCTACCCCCCCCTTCCCATCCTCTCCGGGTGGTGGGTGGCATCACTCTGTACACGCCATGGAACATTATTGACCTTCTGTGTTTCCAACGATGCCGACACGTGCTCCCTCTACGTGACCCCGCCAGGTTCACGTCACACGGCTCCGCACTGGCCAGCTCCCTCTCCACGGTGGCAACAGGACAGGATGGCAGGAGCCGCACTTCTGATTTCCCTGAATCTTTTTCGGCCTGCAGCTTGGCCCACCGACTACGCGGATGGAAAAATGAGTCACGGTAACTGCAGGATGGACTAGGTGATCTCAGGCGCGAAGGCTTAGCAATGCATCAGTAAACATGATGGCAGAAATCTGCACTAGCAGCAGTAATGATCTGCTAACAGTAACTCATGCTTCACTTATTTTTAAAATGCAACTACGCGATAACAAAAAAATTGAACCTCCAGTTCCCTAAAATATTAATGAATTTAATATTTTAAATGTAATATAATAAAATGATAAATGCAAATTGTTGCCCAGTGAGAGAGTGGGAAACTGTTGAGGGGGAGGGGGGGGCAGGGGGGGTGAGATTTAATCCCCTCCCGTGTGTTTGCACAGTCCTCCTCAGCCACTCACATTTCCTCCTGCAGTTCATGCTGTCAGGTGAATTGGCATCTTTAAATCATGAACAGAGAACAAAAGCTCACCCCTCCCCCCCCCCCCCCCCCCACAAAAAAAACCAATAAAAACAGCCACACTCAATTTAATGGTGATAACTATCAATCACACTGCTTTTGGAATGCTGTAAAATCGGGTGGTAACTAGTTCCAAGCAAGGCACTCATCTCTTCGAAAATGCCTCAACATAAAACACTAAAATAGTCTAAAATCACAGCCAACAGCTTCCCTAGAGTAGTTGGGGTTAAGGACCTCGCTCAAGGGCCCATTGGTGATATGATTTCTCTGCCAGCCACAGGATTAGAACCCACAACCTTCTGGACATGGGTACAAATCCTTAACTGAGTCATCCCTGATGGGTCTCACAACAAATGAAGTGGCTGCTACACTGTTGTCAACAGTCTGCCTTTCCTCAGTTAACCAGGAGTTTAAGTGTCTTTCCAGGCACATCAAATTCAGATGATTTAACAGGCACATGATCCACATGGCTCTTCACTTCAGACACTGCCTATGCTGATCAGTGTCATTCCAGTGCACTGAAAACTACCAGGATCTTTACGGTACACAGCTGGCCAACGCGGTGGTTACTTATGCGATTACTTATGCCAGGAGCAGCTGTGAGAGATATGGAAGACTTCAGCATGCTGGTTTAAGCAAACATGGACCAATATTGTGCTCAGCCAGGTGGCCAATCTCCAAGCGTCCTCTGCAGTTCAGCCTTTTGCCTTCATGTCCCCAGCCCTGGCACAAACGGTAGGCAAGGAGCTTTTTGTGGATGATGTGTCCTGAACTGCAGCTGTGAAAGAAGTGTGGGAGGAGGGAGCAAAGACACCATTTGGCTATGGAGAGGTTCAGGATGCTGGCAGACTTGGAAGGGGCCACATCAGTTCCAGAAGAGAAAGTTATGCCTAGAGCATTTGTGGCCTTGCAGCAAGGGATGCAGGCCTTTCGATGGATTCTGCAGATCATGACAGCTTCTGACAGCGGCACCACAATGAATAACCAGATTTTCCACTCATCTCACATTTCCTGGACTGTTCTGAAAGATCTCATTGGCAGCAAGGGTCAAATCGGCAGGACTCGTGGTCCACATTTGGGCTTTAGCGCCCTCCATGCCGTTGGCTGTGAAATTTTTTCTTTGGCCTGCCCTCGCTGGTGCCCTCCTGGGTCAGAAACAGCTGTGCACCCACCTTTCTGCCAACTTTACTACAGGAAGGGGAGCAGAGCACAACTGTGACTGACCTTGATAGTGTCCTCCAGATGCCAGGACCACCGCTAGCCCACCACCCTCCCACAATGCACTGGCAAGGACAAAAATCTGCTGGATCAGGCAGTTTTTTTTTTAGCCAAAATGAATATTTAGATTTATGAAGTTCTACCTCAAAATCTCACCTATGAACTGATAGTCCTGACACAACACCTGAAGGGATTCCATGTTAATTACCAATGGATGAGTAAATAATTTGGTTAAATTTGAACTTACCCAACTTCAATTTCAAATAAAATCTCAACGCTCTAAGTTCTCTTTTCCCTTTTAGAAACAAACACTTTTTTTTGTCTTTTCCACTGTGAAAGCCAAATAAATGAAGCAAGCCATGGAAGAAACCAATTACAACGGCAGCTTCACAAAAGCACAAGGCGAAACACACATCCCAGCAAGTACACCCACCTGAAACAAGTTGCTGGTTTAGAGCGTGTCATATCTCAACTAGTCTAGTTTGCAACCGGGTGCTGAGAATGGTAATAAACAGATCACAGGATATCTTCATTTTTGTTAGCCAGCAAGCAATGGAAACGTTTGCTGGTTGGTGAAGTATTGCCTATTATTGTGTTAGACTAGGCCGGGGCAAGTCTCACGGACTGAAAAAGAAGCAGGAGGAGGAATTTCTAGCGGCTGCTATTTAAATAGTACAGGACCGGAGCAGAGTCAACTGCAATCTGCAATTCAACCCAGATGTCTTCCTGGAAAAGGATTCAACAACAGACCCCACCAATCTCACAGGTGTTAACAGCGTCTAACGTCATCTCCGCCCCCAACAAAACCAGCGTCAGTCTGGTTGGTGTGGGTCTCATCCAGAGTGGGAAAAGGTTTCCTCAGCCATCATTATTTCTTGGGCTACTATAGAGAGGCTTAAATCGAGTTTAACAACTGGCAACCCCTGGAAGCAGGCATGTGGGTAACCAGCGTTTACTGGCTTTACCTCAACAGTCCTAGAACTCTTGCCATTACCAACTGTTGTTAGGGGAGTTTTTCGAAAATAAGCGGTGGTTTGTTAAGCCAAACACAACCCACTTCCTCTGAAGAGCTCTTGGCACGACCATATTTTCGCTTTGCATGGATGAAGGCAAAATAAATATGTATATACAGAGCAGTGACAACATATTTTAAGTAGCTAAACCGATTGCCAGATGGTTTTATTGTCAAATCCCTGAGGAAAGGGATGGGGGCAGGGGACAACTGGAGAACAGTCAAGCAGACTCACTTTCCAGATAAAGAACATAGTTTGGGTATAGAAATGCTTCAGTTAGGCAAGCCAGTTAAACAAGCTTCACCCGATTCCTCTGCATCAGCTCAACAGTAAACCGAAGGGGAAAATGAAAAGCACGGCGAGTCAGACTGGCGGCAGGCCTGGTCACTCCATGGGCCAGTATGACCGCCCATAGTGTCAGGCGCTGTCTCAAGAGCTGCGGGATCAGAAGGTCCCACTTGGCCTAAAAATGGAAAGCGTCGTGGGGGTGTTGACAATTTCAAGATGAAAACCATCAGTGGCGATCCCTCATGTCGCCGCTTCTGCCCATTTCCACGCGTAGCATTTACGATACTTCGTAGAGGCCCTGCTGCGTTACTTGACATTTATAAACACGCAAATACACCCCATTCATTGAGCATTCTTGTTTTTCCACCCATTAAAGCAGGAGTAGCTATTGAGAAAATTCTGCCAAGATGACTGCTCCTACACTGACCTCCATCATTCATTTTGTAAACACTGATAATAGCTGTTGTATTACACGTCAAAGCATGACATCACAGCTGTGTACTTTTTTTTAAAAAAAAAAGCAAATATACAGGGATATGTAATGTGATTTAAAACACAGGCTCACAGTGCCTTGTCAGGCTCCGGAACGCTCCGGAAAGCAGACACGCATAGGCAGGAGCCAGCCATGGAGGCCAAAATCACAGACTAAAATTTGGCAACTTTAACAAATGAAACGTTACACAGAAACTGTCAGCCACACAGCTGTTTAGATGTGCAGATCACAAGCAGAGAGAAAAAAAACCTTCGGAATTAGAGGTCTTAGTTTTGTTTAGATCATGGGGCTGCGTGGAAGAGAAAAACAGCAAAGACCAGGCACTTCAAAATGGAGTAGGTACAGTTTCCCCCCCCCAAACGCATTTCCAGATTATCTTAATTTGAGATTATCTGAAGGCAGAGGAACTGCAGGTATGTAAATAACAGTAAGGGCTACCCTATCTAGAACACATCTCTCCAGTGTACCTTGTGCCCATCCAGATACAAAAGGATAGAGATGCAAAAAAAAAAATTGCTAAACATTTTGAAAACAGCAGGAGACACAGAGCAAGCAAAATATTTTAGCAACCGTATTTAATGTTCTGTACGCAATTTCTTGCAAAGGCCCCATCTCCCCCTCACAGTACACATTGATGTTAGCTCCATACATTCCTGAAGGAGGGAAAAAAACTAAATAAATATGTGTGGGTTTGGAGGAAAAAAAAAAAAAAAAAAAAAAAAGACTGGCCTATCAAAGAAAAGTTGAAATTTCCAGTTTGACATCAGGTAAAACAATTTTAAAAATCATACAAAGGTAAATCTACAGAAAGGCGACACTTCAATTCCACCCCCCCCCCCAATTTCACTCCACTAACATCTTAAAACTAAGCAAAAGAGCGCCACCTAAAGGTAGTCTTGAACTTTGGTCAACTGGGGGAGGTTCGAAGAGAGCACTACCCCCATGTTTTGAGGCTGAAGAGTCAAGCTCAGCTTTATTAATAAAATTATTTAAAAAATGGGGGGGGGGGTAGAAAACGAGAGAAAACCATGACGACTCAGGTATCAGCGTCGCTCCAAGTCCAATCGGCATCCAGCTACTTGGCTTTAATTGTTGGGGTCGGGGGTCTGTGTGGGGAGGGCCTTTAAAACACTCAACTGTCTGCCAAGTATCATGCCGGCACTCTGCTGCTCATACAAACCCAACAAGATAAGGAACCACATCCTCTCACGTGGGTGCGAGCGAGTCCACGTCCACATTAAATCAACTTGGGCTCGGAACCCACAGGTATCCATAGCGCGGGGGCCAGGGGCAGGAACGACCCCTTCGCCTTCGATGCTCGTCCCCTGTGATCGGCCTGCCACACAGGGCGGCGCCGGCGGGTTCGTCGAGCCCCTGTGTAGCAGCAGCGGAAGTTCAGGGAGGAGAGGAAGATAGGGATGATGGCTCGGGGCTCGGGGCTCAGTTTGAGGCGCTGCTGTTGGAGGAGCTCGAGGTGGACGGCGCGGCCGTCCCCAAAGCCCCGGTAGTGGCCACAGACTTGCGGATATGGGGCATCAGGAAAGGGTCGCTGGCCAGTTGGTGCACATCAATCCGATCCTCCTTGCGGTATGCCAGGCAGCGGCGGATGAAGGCCTAGAACAGATCAATCGTATTTTATTAAAACAGCACTGATAACCGGGTCGGTCACAGGCATCAACAGCCTCAGGTTCTGATGCCAATCAAAGGCTTTTGCATTTTTTGCAGGTACACAGCAGAAGAGCCGCCCATCAGAATGCCACAGCTGGCCGGAGCTCCCAGACGTGTCGGGTGACATGAGGAAGGTATGGATGGGGTGCCAACAAACCTTCGCTTCGGGTGACACTACTGGTTTTGGTGCAAACTGTACTTCTGTGGCCTTCAGGATGGTGTTCTCCTGCAAGATGTCCTGCTGTGACTGATTGTGTCCGAACGGCTATAGGAGCAGAGGAACATGCGGTTCAGGAGACCAGGTTCAACCAGATGACATCAGAAGCTCCCCTGCCCTCTGGTCCCTACTTACCTTACGGCCATATAGACACTGGTAGAAGATGACCCCGACCGACCACACGTCAACCTTGTTGGAGATCTTGGGCGGCTCCTTCCCCACCACGAAGCACTCGGGCGGGAGGTACCTGTGTCAGAGTTTCAGAGTCACGTTATACCGGCCGTCCAACCAATAACTACTAGTTAAATACTATTTTAAGTTAAATACTGATCTCATATTTGCTCATCATTAATGAATCATGACACATCTTTCATCCAGAACTATATTTGTCACTATATATCTTAAATTCTGCAAACCTTTATGAACAAGGAACAAGTCATGAACAACACAAGTGAAATACTGATCTCATGTTTGGTCATAATTATTAAATTGTGACGCATCTCAAGTACCAACTACATTTGTTCATGATTTGTTACTAAGCATTTGTGCCCCGTCAAAGTGACACCAATAAATAAAATCCACAAACACTTCAGTACAAGTGACCTGTCAGAAAACCAAACATCTGCATTTTATTGAACTGACGATCTTGGAATGTCTTTTTAACAGAGGTAATTCTCCAAATGGGCCTTTTTTGGGGGATAATTACAACATTTTCAAATCAAGGATCCATCACATCAATCTACTGGGACCGAACAGAGAATCACTTGAGTACAAAGGAGGGGAAAGGGGGAGGAAAAAAAAAAAAAGATTTAATCACTACTGTAGCTCTGCTTTTGATACAGAAGCATATAATTAGTTTATCATTTAAAAGCCCAGCACAGTTAAAAATATCTCTTTCCAATTTACATTTTAATTAGACCCCTGATAATGAGCATTATATCAATTTCTTTTTACAGGAGTCCATCTCTTACAGATTAGACACACAAGGATCAAAGAGTCATTGGCAGCATTTGCCAAAGCAAAGTACCTGAAGTCCGAGAACATTTACCTCCATGCACCAGTATTACAAAAACCGCGTGGCGTTAACCCACCACTATCGGCTAAGAGTTCAGAGCCGGACGCAATCACCGGCCACCTGACAAAGTCAACCCGACACACAGACAGTCTTCCAGAACATTCACATCACCACGGTGCTGCGGCAGAAAGCAGAGACAGGGGTTTCTATGGCAAACAAAACGGCAAGACAGACGGGTTGAGGCATTTGTTCGGAGTGTGGATTTGCTTAGCTTAAGAACAGCATGTGACATTCTACCCCGGAGCAGGCCTGGAGGAAAATGTCCCCAATAGGAGTACCTGCCTTCAGAGGGGACAATTCCGACTGAGTTTTATTAATCATGTTCACAGGGACATTCTGTTGTACAAAATTTATCCGACACTTCACTGATGAGACTTCTAAGCACTTATGCAAGTCGCTCTGCCAAAGGTCCTCCACCAAATGCTGTAAACGTAAATGCACTTTGAGTAGAACCCAGTGCTGTGCTTATATACAGGGAATACCTTGACGCAGAGGCTCTCAAAAGTAACAAGGTTTTACTGGGCTTGAATGTGAGGCCCCCTGTGCAGCTTTAGTGGGCGGCCCCCGCTCACCAGTAGGTCCCCGCTCCCTGAGATGTCAGCTCCATGCCGTCCACGGAGTTGTAGCTGTCGTCATCCATGATCTTAGACAGGCCGAAGTCCGTGATTTTGATCTCGCCGCAGGCGGTGCCGTTTACCAGAAGGATGTTCCCTAAGCGGTCGAGGGAAACCCGCGAACATTCACATAATTGGGCTGCGGGGAAAAGGCACTTCCCCCACAAATCAATCCTCTAGCCGAGGGCATCGATCAAGGGACTACAGGTCAACATCTGCGGTCACATGTAGGTTAAAGACTTGAACCAAAAGGCTGCAGGTTCAAGTACCACTAGAGGATCAGCTGAATAAAAATTAATTCAATATATTTTTAAGTAGTGCCTTTCACAACATAGTTGCCCCAACGCACTTGACAAAACACATACAACTGTACTCAAACTATACAAGGAGAAAACTTGAGACACAATTTTCAGTGTTTCATCGTAAGCACATCAGCTGTACACTGAATCATTTAATTAAACAGATTGCCTATGACTGATCAGGACTTTAAAGGCACGTCACCATCATCACCCAGGGGTGGGGGGGGGGGGGGGGGGGGCGCTCACCGGGCTTGAGGTCATAGTGGATGATGGGCGGCCGGATGTCATTGAGGTACTTGAGCGCATTGACGATCTGCATGATGATGGAGCGACCCTCCTTCTCTGACATCAGCTTGTGCTGCTTCAAGTAAAAGTCCAGGTCGTTCCCTTCGCAGAACTCCAGTACCGTACAGAACCTAACATGTGGTAGAGGGGCGGTGACCCATGAATGTATCCATGGTGACAGTGATGCACATCGACGCCTCTGCTTTAACCATCCACCGCCAACTAGCCAATGGAACACTGACCTCGAATCGTGTGACTTCAGGCAGTCGTTTAATTAGCACCAACATGCACAAAATCAATTTGGATTTTGTTACTTTTTGTGTCTGTTTTCACAGTATCAGACCCAGGTTTGACCATATACAATATTCTTTTGAGCAGATAAAGGAAATGCTTTACACTGAACACTATAATGTTTTACATGAAAAGGAAAGAAATTCCACATATAAATGTTGCTCTGAGCTTTTCATCTGCTGCAAGAACTTTCCGGAATGCACAGTGCCTCTCAGGCTGCCGTGATCAGCATGCCAGTCTCAATCCCCAAACAAATCGATGCGTTCTGGATTGCTTTCTGCAAGAGACGGCGTGCGTCACACGGGATAAAAGCCCCGTGAAGCGGCAGGGCTTAAAACAGCTTTACGATGCGCTCCGCCACCCGGGAGAACTGGGCCAGAACGATCCGAGACCCGTGTCGAGGCGGCACAAGCGGACGGGCTGCCGAATGTTTAAGGCGATTCTTCAAGTTGTATTCCTTATGAGACAGACTTGACGCTGGAATCGTCTTTGCGATTTTGGGTGACCTGATCAAAAAGCCTAAAGATAAATGAAATAATCCTGCAACTGCCTGATCTTCGGTTGATAACCGACCTTGGGTAATAACTGTACAGCAGGGCTATTCAACTCACGGTCCGCGAGGTCCAAGCCCTGCTGGTTTTCCAGCCTTCCTTCACCTGTGAGCCAGGTGTGAAGCCTCTGACCAATCAGAATCAGTAATTATTAAACTAACCACCTGGGAGAACTGAAAACAAGGCCTGGATTTGGAATCAAGGGTCTGAGTTGAATAGCCCTGCTCTACAGCCATATCTCCTGCAGCTTTTTGTGTCAATGTAAATTCGTCATACTCTGAAGGCACATGGGTCAAACACAATTACCATGTCACCAATTTAATGAAAGGCCTTGGCAGAATGACTGCTTTTTAAAATTAGTGCCTGTGTGGGTTATATAACTGATAAAACGGGGTGCTCAGGGAGACACCTAGAGGTTAAATTTGTGCAGTGCAGCTCAGACCTGATGACACAGTCAAGAAAAATAAACAAAACTTAATTAGCTAACTGCCCTCAACTGTGTTACTTTAGTAGCGTATAATTAGAAGGCTGCCAAGAACATTAACACTGCAGCGTGAAAGGTTCCGATGTTTAGGCTGCTTTGACTCGCGCTGGGCGGCAGTGACTCACGAGTCTGTGTCCAGCGAGAAGTAGTCATAGAGCTTCACTATCCGGGGATGGTCCAGCTCCTTGTGAATTCTGTACTCCCTGCAAGCGTGTCTGCAATGACACGGCACCACGTCAAACACGCCGCTGAGTTCCGCTCTAGCCGCGAGCCTCGTCTACGTGCAATGTCAACAAGAGCGGCATGGAAATGCCAAAAGCAGGCCACGGCACTCACTTGTGGTAGTTCTCCTTCTTCTCATCCCTCCAGTTCTTGTTCAGCTGGTGGATTTTCACTGCGACGTACCTCTGCTCCGTTAAATCGAAGGCCTGGGTGGGGGGGGGGGGAGATATTTCAGAATGATGCCTTCCCCTTCAAAACACCCACGTCCTAGATGCGGGTCGAGGCCCATTTAACAGCTTAGATAAGCTTCAAAGTTGATCAAGATTAGCTACGTTCTACTTTCCCCAGCAACCGAGGTACCAGACTACCCCCGTGATGCGTTGTGGGATGCCGATAATTTCTCCACACTCGGTGAGTGAGTTCAAAGCGATCCGTGCAAAGTTTGTTGAGCAGGACGATGGCTCAGACCTATCAGTCTCACCTTGTAGACTTCACTGAAGCCTCCTCTGCCTAGGAGGTGTAACAGCAGGTACCGGTCGTTCAGCGTGGGATGGTCTTTGAACCTGCGTGAAGACACCCAGTCGCTATGGTGCTTTGCTGCTATGGAAACGTGCTGCGACACTCAATTGGGGTGGCGGCTCTAGGGTAAGTGCCACTGATAGGATGTCCTCAGATGACCTACAGCCTCCAGGTCATAACCAGACCTGCACGGACCAAAGCGACAGGGACGTACTGGGAGTTGTCCTCGTTGTGTATCCTCTTCAGCTCCCGGATGTGCAGGTTGCGGACTCGCTCTAACCGTTCCAGTTCGGCCTGGATCTCCGCCTCCTCCTGTGGGAAGGTGCCCCGACGTCAGCGCCACCGGTAAACGAACGCGTCGAAATGCACGGCAGGCGAGTTAGGGATGGGTACCTTCTTCAGATGGCCGAGTCTTAACTTGAAAATCTCCTCCTGTTCGTGATACTCAGCAAGGGTCAGTCTTTATGTGGGGTATAGAGGGAGAGAGAGATACAAAAAGCAGACAGATCAAAAAAAATATATAAAAAATGTTCTATAAGCAACAGCGAGCAAATTAACAACAGGCATCCATAAAGTATGTTGTGGTAATATAGCGGGCTGGAGATCTTCAGGTACCCGCTGATTCCTTGGTAACCAACTCGTAAGACCGGCTCCACTCATGCAATCAGGAGAACTGTGTGTCGTATGGATTGGCGGAAGGAACACGGGCATTGGAGCGTAGATGGGTTTGACCAAACAGTGGGGAAGTACAAGGCTGCTGTGTTGGTGTCAATGAAGGGGGGTAGGGGGGGTGTAAGCAAGGGCTTCGCTGGGGTGCAGACTCAGACCCCAGGGAGATGAGGGAAGAGACCCCAATCTGATTTCAGTTATTATAAGACAGAAGGAGAGCAAATGAATTTCCTGAGCACCTGACTTCACCCTACAGGATACCTTTGCCTCAAGGCCCAAGCAGCAGCAGAAGTACTCAATGACCTTGTACCAGGGTCACCAAACATGGACCCTCTTTTCCCCACGTTACTTTTCAGCAGAGGACAATGTTCGAGCCTCGTCATGCCACACCCAGCACCCCCTTACGCTTCGCTCTCTGCGCCGTTGGTCTTGCTCTTGCGTTTGTTCTGCTCCAAGCTCGGGGGCGGAGTCTGGCCCATGGCAGGCGGCTTTCGCTTGCCCAGCAGCTTCCTCTGCCTCTCGATGTCCTCCCTCTGGGAGTTGATTCTTTCTTGCTGCCTATTGGAAGACAACGGGAGATGGTCAAGGGGTGAGGGCAGGTAGCGTGGAAGTAACCAGCTAAATCAAGATTCATGACTTGAGCTCCTTGCCCGCGTTGCTCCTACAACTATGAAACCTGTACCAGATCCACAGAGCCTTACGTAAACAACACAGTGCGACTGAATAACTGCCACATACAAGAATTCACCCATTGACACTCCCATTATGAAACCGCAGACACCGTTGTGTCTTCATGTTAACTCATTGTCGTTTGATCTTGTGTGTAAAAGTATTCAAAGCAGCAGGTGACCTCTTGGATCATTTTGATACCAAGATCAAACAAAATCCAAGAGCAAAAGACACTTAACTGTCCAAATCCACCCTTATGGAAAACATCAAACGATAAGTAGCTCTGATTAGAAGTTTTATTCTCTTGCGTGATTTGCAATGAGACAACCTCTTTTCAAACAACTGACACATCAACTCCTCTAGGCACAACTATGAACAGGCCACTTTTGATGAGTGAAAACCACTTGAGATTAGAATGGCTTACAAATGTAGAAATTTGCATTCACAAGTACCAGATGAGAAAAAAACAGGAGCAGTTATTTGTCACCCCCGAAACGTAGCACCTTGGCAACTGGCATAACCACACTGTAGGCCGAATGGAAGCTCGCGGTGGTGTATATCCCCACATGCAGATCCCAGTGAAGTAAGGACGTCGCAATTATAGATGTTCAAGTCATCGTTAAGCGTTGAGAAGCCCATTTCAGAAAGCCGTACTGCGGCTTAACCGGAAGTGGCGATATGCAGGGTTGGGGACGGCCTGGTAGACGGCGGCTCACTTGATGAGGTTCTGGAAGGCGTATCCGTCAGTCCACTGCTCGGTGAAGGAGGCCCCGTGCCGCACCGTGGTGAAGTGGCCCAAACGCAGCCGGTCCTGCATGCTCTTGTCCCGACACGCCATCTTCTCCTGTTGTGACTGAAATGAAATTGAAATGAAATGGAAATGAAATATTCTCTATTTGCCACTTGCACAATGCAGGTACATCTGAAGTCTTCCTTTCAGATATCCCATCTCGTTCTCCTTCAGAGACACAAAGACACACACGCAGTTCTCTGACACCCCTGCAGCATTTCGGGAGATTAAGGGCATGGTTCGAGGAAGGGCCCAACAAACTACTCTGCCAAGGCTTGAACTGACAGTCTTCCGATCATAAGCACAGAAGCTTAACCCACTGAGTAACGTGCTCCTCTAACTGGGTGGTGGGACAGGAGAGCTGAACTTTTAGCCTATGCCACCAGGAGGCGATGCACGTGTGGAGAACACGAACACACGGCTGTTGAAGGACGTCAGTCCATCAGACGGTACACACAGAGCACAGACTAGGGGTAATTTAGAGATGACAATTGATCAAACTTTTTTTGTACTGCAAAATACTACCTGAAGAAAGACAGAACAGAGAGACAGGAGACACAGACATCACATAAACAGGGTGAGGATGGCTTGCAGACCCCTGAATTGGAGGTTCTCTGGAATTCATGACGGTGATACTGGATTCGGCTGCACTGCATGGAGGTCTGACGGCATTGCTCATTCATGCTCACCTTCTCCACCAGTAGCTTCTTGCTCATGGTGACGCACTTGTTTAACCGCTCTTTGTAGCGCTCCAGCATCCGCTGCTGCTCATCCAGCTGCCGTCGGAGATCGCAGTTTGCCTGGAACGCAATGGCACCGCCACCCTCCCTCAACAATCGCATTCAGCAACAGGCCCGTCTCTTTGCCCACTCCCACACAGGTTTTACTGCGCATTATAATCTGACTGTGTTACTTAATGATTCACTTGCTTAGCTGAAACAATTCAAAATTAACATTTTAATGTGCAGCATCTCAGAAGCACACAAAACAGCACAGTCAAGCTCAATACACTTAGGGTTGCAAAGGGTCAGTAAGTTTCTCGAAACTTTCCAGAAACTTCCCATTCCATGGGACGTTAAGATGAGGAATTTTGCAAGTATTCCAACAGGGAAATTTTTCAGGGGAATTACCAGGAATATAGGAATTAATGGAAAATTCCCATAAATTCTGCAACCCAAACAGTGCCTTTGTTGACCGGCAGGGCCAGGGAAGGATGTGTCTTTACCCGCAGCAAGTCGTCGATGCGTCCCTCCTTCTTCTCCAGGTCGGAGTTCTTGTTGTTCTCCAGGGCGACGAGCTTCTCCATGGTGAGGTCGGTCTGTGAACGATCATGAGCGATTCCATGTGAATTCTCAAACAGCACAATCGGTTGCGAGATGAACCTCAGGGCCAATTTCACGTGTTGAAACACAAACGTGGCGTGAAGTTTCTGTGAATTTAATGTCGCGGATCTGCAATATGCACCAGCCACTGCTGCGTCGGAGGGTTAGAGATTCAACAGCCTATGCACTTACACACACACGGACGCGCACTTCATGGTCTCATTGCGATTGTCCCTGGAAGCCTACAAACGGCCTTTACTACTAAGACCAGTAGAATGTACACTCTGCATCGCAGCTGAGCTCTTTATTCTGCTGTTTGGATCACCAACCTCAGTCTGAAAGCAGTACACAAGCAATCCTAAACCAAGACCAACTGTAAAGACTTTAAGAGTGGACATCTTTATCCAAAATGACACATTTTTCAGAAAGCAGACGCAGTCGGTCCCGGGAGCCATTTGGGGTTAGGGGTCTTGCTCAAGGGCCTGACGGCGAAAAAATTCTGGCGACCTTGGGAATCAAACCAATGACCTTCCCATCACAGACACCGAGATCTAACTAGCTGAGCCACACACGAAAAATGGACGGTTCAGAGGTTTAGTTCTTTAGCTGGCATCATCATAAGCAACTTACAGCTGGATATTTCACACGCATGGAAGCCTCCTTGCATCCATAAACACAACATACCCTAATCTAGCTACATGTACTCGCTTATTTGGTGCTGAACAGAACCATAGAAAGGCTCGAGCTTCTTAACACAGGCTTCTCAGTTGAAGTGGCTTTAAATGCATTTTAACAAGCAAGAATCCTGTGCAATACCTGTGTGGTTTTGTGGACAGTATGGAGTGAGATGGGCTTCAGGGAGCAGGTGGAGTGGTCAGTGTTTGCAGAGCCTGTGGAGGACGGACTCCCCTGCTGCACCTACACAGCGGAGGACGAGAACACACGCAGACGCACACGCACACACAGACGCACACGCAGACACAGACGCACACGCAGACACGCACGCAGACACGCACACAAAGAAAAGTGTTGGGCTAAACCGAGGTGTTTACAGATTTTATTAAATGCTATTTGGCCTAACTTAAGGACCGCAAAGCTAAATATATGCCTCCAAGTTTTCTTAAATTTAGTTTTAATTAGTTTGTTGCCGTCACTTTCCTTGCAAACGTACATCCAGATAAAGCATAAGAGGCTAGATTTTTGGAAGGGCAGACAGTTTCTGGCACATCTGAATCCTGAATATCCTGCTCACCGAGGCTGGGGGGTTGGAGAGGGAATGTTGAGGGGAGGAGCGAACCACTGGGGGCACACTGCGCCCAGGACTAGTACCAGGACCGCTACCACCCGCAAACTGGTGGGGGGGGGGGAGGGGGGGGGATAAAAAAAAATCAAGGTTGAATGGAGAGTTAAGCGTCATACTTCAGCTACAAAGCGGCTTCTCTCTAGGCTGCATCTCTCACAACCAGCAAATGAGATTCACTTTTTTTTTTTGGACCTGCCCGCAGCAGCGAGTCATGCGTTTCAGCTCCGAGGGCCCGCTGCGACGCGCGGGAACAGCCACACCGAGTCATCGATTCACGCACTTACCTCAAAGTAATCGCTAATCTTGTGCCCCCTTGTTCCCGCTTTCCCTAAAGAGGCAGAAAAACAAGCTCTGATGAGGAGCCGATTCACCGTAAACACTGATGACAGAATCCCAGCCGCGTCGCCGCACCGGCGAGGCCCAGGCTGACAAAGGGTTTTATAAAGGATTCCGAAGTCGCCCCCCCCTGACAGCACGTCATTCATGCTAGGATCTCTTTAGTCTGGGGACTGGCCATCAAAAATATGAACAACTGAAGAGTCGTTCTTTGACGAAATATGTAGGCCACAAGCACCATGCCTTGTTTTTAAACAGGATATGAGCTCGGCGTGAAATCAGGACCAAATCAGGAAGAAAGTCGCACCCTGGTTATTGTCGAAAGGGTCTCCTTTCCGTTTCCGCGTTCTCTGGTCATTGGATTTCTTCTCTGGGGTCTGCTTAGAAGAAGAGATTCCACGTCAGAAAATGGCAGGATTATGTAGAATGTGCTTAAGGACATTCTCGGGGGGGTCTGTACGGAAGGTGGAATGGGAAAGAATGGGGCCGAGGACGGGCCCTTCAAAGGCCCCGCGATCAGGGCAGGTTTCGAGGGCCCACTAACCTCCAGCTCCTTGTCACTGAGTGATCCCACACTGCACAGACTCTGGTTGGATGACTCATTGTATCCCGAGCCCTGTACAAAAACGGGAAAGACCAAAAAGTACAGGGGTGTACAGTGAGTGTACTGGATATTTGTCAAAGGATGCATTAATTTACAGTTTCAAGCTAGCACACCTTCAACTGTAACGGAAAATAGGCCTTTTTGGGAACTTTCACCCCCCCAAAGGAATACAAGGATGAGAGCTGCTTTACAGAAACTAGTTTGTGATAATTTTATCACAGCTGGAGAAGTGGTTCAGTCCCAGGTGCTCTTCTGAGTAACAGGCCACAGACATCAAACAGCGAATGAAAGACTCATTAGAGCTAGAGATAAAACAAACAGGACCAAGAACACTGGAGTTTGGGAAACGGAAACATTCCTTCAGCTCTGACAATCCTGGGGGGGATAGTGGAAGATAACAGAGCCAATTCATCACAAGTGGTGGACAGATTGTGGAAACGGCACAGCAAATATGAAACACGAATATGCAAAAATCACTCCAACGCTGATGCTGTCTGCTTGCCCAACAGCATCTTCAGGTCTCTTTGCCCTGAGCTTGACTAGGTCCTTGTCACATGAAACGAGAATAAACACAGACCCAATGAGCATTCCTGGCTCGGCACTTTACGCGAGCTTTTCATTCACATTAGCATACCGAGTGCCTCGTTACTAGAGCTGCCTTTTCAGCCTCGTCAAGAACGAGGCTCTCGACCAGCGTCGACGGCGGAAACGCTACGCGGGAAACGAGCGCTAGGGGACGCGGGAAACGAGCGCTAGGGGAAGCGGGCAACTCCGCCAGCTCCAACCTTTCCTGCATCCCTTCAGCAGTGAGTGATGCAACGCTGCTCAATGTCACCTACTCGACACACAGCAGGCTGGATTCTCCCAGCAGAGTCGCCTAGCTCCACACAGCCCCGGCTGCTGCACCCACGACGCGCCGTTCTCAAAGCCACCACACAACCACTGGATGCCCAATGCTGGGATCAGCTCCCCTGCTTAGTAGCACGTCCATTTATCCAGCACTTCCCACCCACACCATTAGACCTCACCTTCTACCAGTACCGTCAATAAAAAGAAGATAGATTGAAATTTACATACGACTCGCATACGGTAGAGCTATTTTATTTCAGATCTAATACAGAAACTCCATTCGTTTTCCATGCAAGATCCTAACCAGCCTGCACCAGCCGCTCCTCCTGCACGTTGCAGTTCATCCACACCAACACAGAGACACACCTTAGCCACCCCAACCCCCGTGAAGCGGGCCTCCAGCAGCTCCTGCCGCCTCGGATCCAAGCTGTGCAGTTCTTCCATCATGTCTGCTGTAAACAAGCAGGGAAGAACAGGGTTAGAGACAGCACCAGGAACCCCCAGTCCACTCCCAAGGCAAATTAACATGGAAATCAAAAACAGCAATCCACCCATTTTCCAATAACCGCATGTCCGATTAGGACTCTGGTGATCTAGACCATTGTTCAGACAGTTCACACTTTTGCTCCCTCCCAGGTCCCAGTAGCAAAACTGTAGACTGTCTAACAGAGGGTTGGGAGAGAGCAAAAACATGGACCCTCTGCAGGTCCCCAAGGAGCAGTTAGGGATACGCTGAACTAGATCCCAGTACAGACGTGCACCACAAGCGTCAGATGCGTTTAAAGCCGTATGACATCAAGAGTAACTAATACACATTTCCTACGCATCCTGAGACTCTGAGGACATCAGGGAATATGTGAAGGACATGTGAAGCTAGATTCGAATCCTCGACCCGGGAGGTACAATCAGAAAACATTACCTTCTTGGATACGCCAACCCAGCGGTGACAATTTTTCACAAGCATTAGAATTTGACGCGCAGACATTAACCAGGCAGCACTGAAGCAGGGCGACACATTAAGGAACTGCATATAATCTGATACTGCAGTCCTCGTCGCATGTTTGGGCTTATTCCAGGTTCTAAATTGTCCCAGCAGTGGTTACGCACTTGTGAGTGCCATTGAGGCCGATTTCTCTCAGTGACTACGCATCCACTATTAAAAGACTCCGGTCCTTGGGAGATTTCCCGGACACCTTTTCAACAAATGTGCGCCATCGATGGAGAGTTGCGTCTTCAAGAAATGCCTGTCAATACAGCGCAAAACTTTACGTACAAGTTCAGAACTAGCTTTTTTTTTTTTTACTAGCTAATTCATTCCACTGCCACAAACCAGACCTGCAATACCTATCAGGGAGATTACTACATTTTCCTGCTAGGAAAACAGTAATACGTCTTATGGGAACATGTCTGTTAAAACTAACATTGGGGATTCAAATCCTTTCCAAAAACAAATCATATTCACACACTTTTAGGTTACTCTCCTTTACACAAGCCACATTTAGTCATACACCAGTGACTCCTAAAACAAAAAGACATTATTAAAAGTTCTAAACTTTTTAGCTATCTGTCCCCTGATTAATTACCCAGATGGTGGCAGATTATTGTTTTTACACAATGGACCTATGGTGGCCATGAATCTCACGTGGATGACACCCGTATTTTTCCACTGCTAAGCAGTTTAATAAAGACGAATACCACCGATGAAAAAAAACACCAACAAAAGTAAAGCGATATCTAATGATTAGAAGAAAATGTGTCTATTCCTGCATGCTAGTGTGACGAAACTTTTCTTTAAAATCTGTGAAAAAAGAGTAATAAAATTTGGGCGATCCTGTAAATTGAAATTCTTGAAGAAGAAGAAGAAAAAACATCACACAAACATGACATGCTTAAGGAAAGATGTACGGACAATCTACCAAAACCTGTTTTCCGCCTCATATGAAACTGTCAACTACTTAGTTACTAATATACTACAAAAATGCAACAGTTTAACACCAGTTAACTAAAAAGATGTGAAAAGATGGCGTTCAGTAACTGATCCAGCTGCTAACGCAGAAACAAATGTCAAACTACTCCGTGATGAATCTCTCCATTAGAACTATGACATGCTGCGACTTCGAGAACATGTATAGGTATTAATAAGTTTCCGTCAGTTATATAAACATATTATTTGCGATTATTAAAATCAGTACAGCGTAGCTCCCTATGGTTGCTTTTGGGCAATCCAGTGTCCCTGGCCTCTGCATAGATGAAGCCTAAATTTCTCACACTAATCAAGGGCTCTGTGCAAGTTAGCCAACAGGAAAAAACCGTACGGCACAAAACGCACAGACTCCCTGAGACGGACTAAAATTATAAACTTAAAATGTCCAGATCACACCACGTACTGCATTACAATTAGTTAGATTAGCATACATCTGAAAAACACACACATAAAGACTCGCTCATAGCAGACTCACCAAACTGGGTGGAAATAGTAGCCTTCAAACAACTCAATTGAATATTTAACAATCATATGATATTTTTAACTAAAAAAAAACATTTGACCCTACCATCATAATTAATAGTTAATGCTATTTTTCGAGCCGAGCCAGAGGATAGTAAGTTGGTTTACCAGGCAGCTAACCAGTTAGCCATTTTGCTTTGGCTCTTTTTCTGCACATTTTGAAAAGATGATGGACCAGGTACACCGTTTTGGCTTTATTCTTTTTTTGTTCGTTCTCCCCCACATGCAAACACAAACATTTTCCAATTTCGTTAAGTAGAGACTGCGCCCATCTACCATTTTTACCTGCGCCGGCCGCGTCGCTTTTAACGGGCCCAGGGTGTTCCGTCGGTCGTCCCTGGTTATGGGCTGCTCTTCCCGGTCACCACCCCGCAGGGCCACGGCTATCCGGCGAAGCGTGTTCACCGGGAGCTCGAGACAGAGAAACGGTGGCCCGTCCCCTCCCCAGGTCTTTTAAAACTGTGTGGGGGGTCCGCGAAGAGGCCCGCAGATCCCCGGGGTTTCCTGAAGCCTCCGTGCCGAATCCCCCTCCTGGCGAGCGGCTCGCCCAGCTGCCTGCTCTGTCAGCCCAGCCAGCTAAGCTAGCGATAGCACTCAGTTCACACGACGCCGAACAATAACGCCGCCATCACCTGTAAACTTTCATTTGGGATGGGCTTTTTCAAAGCGGCCACTTGCTCATTTTTCCGATGATTTCCTCCACAGCGAGAGAGCCCGTATTCAGTCAGGCCGATGCGATGTGCGTTCGAGCGGCGTCCAAACTCAGCTTCTCCGCTCCGCTGCCGTCGAGTGGCCGATCAGGCGAAAAAGCCACAGGATTCCAATCAAATCCGTTTAATCCGGATCGATTCGGTTCGGTTCTCTATATTTTTTACAATGTAAACAATAATAGGTAAATCTCATTCTTTCTCGTGAGATTCTGATTTTTTTTTTCTCAACCCCACACCACGCCTGCCAGTAAATCTCTAATTCACACAGATAGTGTTGGGCACTAATTTAAACCCTGGATTAGGTAAATCGCGGTCGTGGTTACTGAAGTTGACCTGACTCAACATTGCCGCGGGCGCTTCGAATTAGCGAGCTGGGTGCACGACAAAGGAGAGTCGTGTTACCTGCCAGTCCTCACGTCTGAGCACCAGTTACTGTTTGGAACAAAACTGCACGATGTGTAGCATTTTTCATTTCAATACGGCATACATTGAACGGTTTTCAGATCAACACAGCGATAGGCGAGCCGAAATGATGTTAAGATTGTGACAAAAAAATATTTTAAATGCACATTAGCATTTTTTGAGTCAAGCATGCAGCATTACAAATTTGGCCTTCATTGTCCAGTGAATTTTTTTTTTTTTTTTTTTTTTACATGTTAACAGGGGAAATTGAGCTTAAATTTCAAGCCATCTAGGACGCAGAATGACAAAACCAAGTCTCATTTTCGGTTATTACGATACTATTTTTGCAGATTCAGTACTGGATAAGTTATTTGAAGGATGGATGCAAGGAATTTTGCAAGATAAACGTATATATTCATGTGTAACTTCAAAAGCACATGGCCAGTGTTGTATATTTTACTTGCTTTATTCACAAAATACAAATGGTTTTAAAATGACTTTCAGTTGAAATGACCTACTTAGTTATGAATAAGCACAGGGATCAACATTAAAATTGAACACATTCAGAATAAAACTGACTTTCTGCCCTCTGTAAGCTCACACTGTGGATGACGAGGCTAGGTCCAAAGATCCTCCGTTATTCTGCATTCGCATTGCAGGTGGTGTCCAGGAACATGCAGTTACCTCCCATTTATGTCAGTCATCACCCACATGGGTCCCCAGGACAACAGCATCCAGCACACTGTACCCCACTCTCTGCCATCTTCCTCGCTCAGCAAGGTTCTGATCCCGGGTTCTCCTCCCTCGTGGGTTCCCCTCCACGTGGCGCTGCTCCTCCGACCTCCACCGGCTTGCGATACTTGCACTGTATCCAGACCCGGTACATCGTCAGCTGTTTGCCCCTGTTCACCTGCAGCCGCCGGTCCACGAGGTTCTGCACCTTCTCCAGAGCAGAACTGGTGAAGAGATCATGCAGCTCGTCTGGAATAAACAAATCAGTGAACCAGGGTGGAGCTTCCAATAGGATCTCAACAAAAACTGACATACTGAAAGATACGGCTCGAGTCTCATTATTAGTTGCAAAAATGTATGACTCTCATTCATTCTATTTATACCAGTGGTTCTCAACCTTTTTGCACCCTGACCCAATTTTTACCATGCCAGCTCAGTCGTAACCCTATATCAAGTATTAGGTTTACATTAACGCTATGATTAAGCATGCAGTGCACTCTACAATTTACGCCAATGAATACCTATCGCACAAATCTGATTGGACGTGCCAGAGAATTTTAAATGAAGCATCTGTGGTTTGGCTTCTTGCATTGGTTGAGTGTTCACTAGTTTTGCGCTAAGCACTGGCAGATCCAAGACCCGTTTATATAGGTTAATTCTGGGATTGGGGCTGGGAAATCTGATCCTGGATCAGCACAGGAGCTTGCTGGTTTATAAATACTTGCATTTCCAGCTCTGCCTCACAACCTTTTCAGAACTTGCCGCGACCCAAATTCGGGTCGTGACCCATATTTATCTAACGGTTCCAGGTAAATCATCAAACACTTAGGTGGACCTTTAAGTAGCAGGCTGCCCCACTGCAGCCAGTTTCTATCTAAAACCTCTCATCCAGTACAATGTTTGCTTGCAGCCTACAGCAGAAGGACACTGCGAATGGTATGCCAGTCCATCGCAGGGCAAACACACTCGTGTGCCAGACACAGATTCTCCTAAACCACATATTCCCGAGGGTGGGAGGAAACGGGTGCAAAATCTACACATAGGAATCAAACCCCAGCCCTCGAGGCATGAGGTCAATCACTCCCCCACTGAGCCCCCCCCCATGCACTACTGCATGTCCTATGGGGCTGGCATGTGACTCCACGTGCACAAAAACAAGAGCTTCGGTTTAAGCGTGTCCCCAAAGACTAAAAATACTCAAAGCGTTTTATGACAATAAATATATGCAGCATGAAGAACTGAGCCCGTAGCCCCCAGAATAGGCTCTGGAGCCCCTGTAACCCTGACTAGGATAAGCAGTTTCAGAAAATGGATGGATGGACAAATTTACACGGTGCACCTGATATCCTGAGAACTAAAAGCAAATATAGAAGCTCACGGACACTTCAACAAATCCCTTGGAGGAATGAGCAACAGCACCACAAGGATGCGGTTTTGTGTACATTTCTATGATACAGTATGTCATAAACTCGCTTCACGAAGTGTGTTTTCTGTCTATCCCTTTGTGTTAATGAGATATGGGGAAAATCAGCCCAAAGTTGAAAACATTTGCTGAATATTCCGATCAAAAACTTTTAAATATTCCTTTTGAAGTAAATGTCTTTGACGCATCAGAGAATGTAGACGCACAGGCATGGCACAGGTATGGCACAGGCATGGCACAGGCATGGCACAGGCATGGCACAGGCATGGCTGCCCAATGAGAGGAGCTGGTGGAGTGGGCCAATTTATTACAGTTATTTAGGTATAGGTGGGTAGGAGCCTTTTACCCTGGGTGAAGAAGTAGACTCTCGTTCCATCCCCTCGGACATAAAAGTTGTCAGATAAACACCTTCCTGAGAAAAAAAAAATGAGTGAAAATAAATATGGGAGACTGTCATGCTGCTTACTGCGACAGAAGCAGAATCATTACAAAGGGGTCATGTGACCTGGTCGGGGTCCATCTACCTTTCTTGAAGCGAAGCTGTGCCATGTCGTAGCGGCCGTAGTCCCTCAGTAATATCATCCCCCCTGGTTTCAGGAGGCGAGCCAGTCTGCTGATGGCCACCGGCATCCTGGAAGATGTCACAGATTGCACTAAAGCTCACCAGCGCAATCACCACAGCTGCTGCAGATTATGTGTGTAATTGATTACAACAAGCAGGGGGTGAGGTAGCCGATTGGGCTGCACTGTGGCTTCACAAGCTATTAGATTCCCACCTCCAGCCCTGTATGTATGGAGTTCACATGTTCTCCCCACATTTGCATGGCAGTCTTCTAGGGTTGCAAAGGGGTGGTAAATTTCCTGAAACTTTCCTGAAACTTTCCATCCTATGGGAAGTTAAGATGGGGGAATTTTGGAAATATTCCAAGTTGGAAACTTTCCATGGGAATTAAAGGAAAATTTCCGGAATTTTGCAAGCCTACTGTCCACCTGGTAGTCCAGTTTCTGCTTACAGTGTAAAGCTTAGTGTCAGTTTTGGTGAATTGGTGTCTCTAATTTAAGCCGTGTGAGTGATCCCATCCAGGATGTCCCCTGCCTTGTGCCTGTTGCATCATAGGATATGCTTCGTGGTCACATTGCAGTGTTTTTTACAAGATGGCCAAAGCAGAGACATGCAGAACCGTCATCGAAAAGAGACACACCAAGGACGGCACTGACCTGTCCGGGTGGAGGGCGGACAACACAAAAATGAGCACGACGACGTCCAGGCTGCCCTCGGGCACGGGAAAGGCAGCTGCTTCGTCGCTCAGGTCATGGACAAAGGCAAAGCAGCGGCGTGGGTCGTATTCTTCGTTGGTCTGAGGAGAGGGAAAGTGATGTCTCACAATGGCATTCACCACCATCAAGGGATTGGCAAAAGAGTTATTAATATTCAGGTCAACAAACAGCCTATTAAAAACGAGTATGTGAAAAAACATGTCTCTAGAGGTACTGAAATTAGCCATACATAGGGCTGTAAAACTTTTCCCATTTATTCATTCCTTAATATTTTCAAAATTTCCCAACTTGACTGCCCATGGAATGTAAAGTTTCTGGAAATTTTCCATCCCTTCGCAACCGTAGCCATCACCTGCTTTCATTAAAGATCCTCTCCTCTCCCCCCTCCCCCCCCCCCCCCCTCCTCACCTTGACGAGCTCCACAGCAGTGCTAGAGAAGTCACAACAATACAGAAAAAGTCCAGGGTCACTGTAAAAGCAAGAGGAAGTGGTCTTTGATAGGGAAAGACTGAAAGAACAGCAAACCTCTATAAGAATTAGCCAACATCATCTGACATCTATTAAGGCTCAGAACCAAAAACACTCACTTATTTGTCTTCAGGATGGGAAACACAGTATTTCCCACACCACAGCCAACCTGCAGATACAAAGCGGCCATATTGTACATATACCTTCTCTATCAGCCAGACTTTCACAGTAACTATACATATCAAATTGGATTCAAGTAAAATAAATGTTAGGATGTGTATAATTATTTACGATATGGCCATTAATTATTCAAAATTACAATGACACAAAAACAGCAAGGAGACAATTAGATGTTCATTAGGTGTAGTTGCACAGTCTAAACTGGGGGCAATGGTGATGTTGGTCACTCACCTCCATAATTCGGTACGTTGCTGTAGAACCGGGAAAGTCACAGCCAGATGGTGCATCAATATGGTTCGCCAACTTAAACTCCACATTCTCACTCATAGCCGTTTCCACTGCATCATCAGCCTTGTTGTGGTGCTGCCGGCAGTTTAAGGCCAGCTCTGGAAATTCCGTGAAGAGCCAGTGACGATCTTTGAAGAAGCGATTATTGTGGATCTTGTAAAAGTCATTCCAGTACTCGTTGGCCCTGGCGTCGAACTCTTCTGCTCGACAGAGGGAGACAGACCAATAAAACGAGGAAGTTATATACTTTCTTGGTCACGGAAAACTGTCGGTTCAAACTGCAGATAAATTAAAAATAGGCAATATGACACAAACACAGAGATCGATGGAAACCTTGCTTCGCCGAAGGAAGAGGCTGACTGTTCTCTTGTACTTTACATCTTGCCGCTGCTTCTTGTTCTTCAGTCCACTCCACATTATCCCTGCACGCAATGACAGCAGGATACAGATCGAAAACGAGTTTGTCATCGTGAAAATAATCACTAATAAAATAAGCCATGCAAAACAAAAGCGTTTCAAACGAACCGTATAACCATATAACTACACGCACTCGAGTTCTGCGTTATCGCAGCAGCGGATATTTTGTAGATAATACGTGTAGGTGATACTGACCAATGTTAAATGGCAAAGGGAAACGTAAACTTGGGTTATAACAGTAGTTCTCAATCCTGATCCTGGCGCCCCTCTACCAGAATGTTTTCATTCCAACTCACACTGCTTTCAACCTGTCACATTCATAAGCCTCAGTAAGGTAGGGTTGGTATGAAAACATTCTCGGGGGTGCGCCAGGAACAGGACTGAGAACCACTGGACTATACTACACACATCCCAGTATCATAATCAGATAAACCAGCTCCGGCACACTCTCGATCCTTAGTATTCGTTTGCACGTACCAGGCATTGTGCTGAAAAACGTCGCTGGGATCTATGAGGAAACGGTTTCCAAACTGCTGTCTTTTCCCATCAGATGACAAGTCAGTCAAGCCCCGCGCCGGTGTCGGTGAGTCCGCCTGTCCAGCGGCAGCGCAGGGCGCCGCCATGTTGGAATGGAAGGCCGGAAGTGGCTCCCGGAAACACGCGGCGAAACGCTGCTGTCCGATCGCAGGGAGGCTGTCCTGCCTACCAGCCTCAATGCTTTGTGTGAGGTTATTCGGCTAATTTAAGCAAAACAAATAGATGGCCAACAAGTAATAGATTCCTTCATACTGCTTCACATTGTCATGCAAGAAAAAATGTAGGTAGTGGTCTAGTGTATTTTTCCCAAGTTGACAGCGCCATAAAATGTATTAAACACGTAAAATGTAATTTTCATGTATTAATCAGCACGGATACATAGCAATCTGTCGGATTTCTGCACACTCATCTGCTATCTGACAGCACCGACAGCAAATAATGAGGGCATTTTAAGACTACAGTTTTGAATACAAATTTCATTATATCCAGCTTTCATAAGTTTTTTTTCCTGGATCTTGTTTTAATTACGTATTTCTTGCTACTCATTTAAAATAACAAATATTTATGAGTGCAAAAACACCTTCCTTATACTTAACCATTTATGTTTGTATGGGCTTTTGATTATTTTTCACACCTCGTAGTCCGACTCATGAAAATCGGTACTTAAACAGGCAACTGAGACGACAGATATGAATGAATGAATTCTAGGCACATGTGGAAAGATCTGTGGAGCCCTTTAGGATGGTAAACTAAAATGCATGGAAAATAAAATAAGACAGGAAACAAAATCCAGGCTGTGGTAATATTCACTGATGTGGAAGATTTGGATTAAAGCATTCGTGTCAAATCCAAACAACATCACACTGAAAGAAGTGCATGTAGAAAACAAATGCAAAATTATCTGTATATATATATATGTGTGTGTGTGTGTGTGTGTGCATGTCTGTGTTTACACACAGGTACCAGTAAAATGACACGACACACCCTGCATAAATTCAGTTTTGTTCAGTCAAGTTAACAGAAAAAATTAAAATGCTTTAAGTCTCCACAATTCCTTTCCCTATGTTTTTATACAGTATTGTTTATTGTTCCAAAAACATAAACCCAACAAACCTAGACAAAAATTATTGCATTGCCTAATCCCCTGAAGAAACAAACCCTTTAACATGTCTGTAACTTACATATGAGTTAGGAAATTTAGAGTTTCCTACAGTTAGAATAATGCCATTGTTTATAACAATGTTAGTGCTCTGGTGTAATTAACTGCTGTTGCTTTTCAGACATGTTTAAGAGCATTGTCACAGTGACTAATTTCAAATATAAAAAGACAAGCAGACACACACAGACACACACACACACAAACACTCACAAAACACACACTATTCACACAGCCTGCACATTTACGGCTCTTATCAAAATTTTTGTTGCAAATATTGTGTTAAACACTCAGTAGGTCTAGATTTTTTTTTTAAAAAATTCTGAATCCTGAGAGAAATGAGAGAAGATTTTGTGGGTGTACAAGACAGCTGGCTGTTCATCTTGTGGGAGTAGCAGTAGATTTTTCTGCAGAGGATTAATTCCTTTATAATCAATTCAATACATTTTGACAGAATTTAAAAACGTGTCCAATACCAGATGAGTAAAAGGAACCACTGACTTCCCAACATTCTTGAGTTTTGCAGCTCTTGTCATCATTCAGAACTACCACCAAATGTTACATTGGTAAAGGTGGAGGTGGCTCCTTTATAGAGTGGATTGTTACCCTGTAAAAGATACAATAAAAACACAGAATAAAGGACAAAGTATGTAAAGGATTCAGTGGCACTTTTCCTGTACTGCAGCTGTAGTTCCTACTTTCAACAACAGGTGGCAGGCCTACATCTATTTCGATCACATTGCCAAATTACTTGGCAGTCTCAGGTCTTCTGACTATGGTGTTTGAACCAGTAATCTCAATACAGACACTTCCCCAGTTACGATGCGCCTATCGTAAGGCGAAAATGCATTTTAATCTTACGCTTAACAAACATCACAACCTAGCCTAGTCTACTTTAAAATATGCTTAGAGCACTTACATTAGCCAGCCGTTGGGCAAAATCTTTTACACAAAGCCTATTTTATAATAAAGTCTTGAATATCTCACATAATTTATTAAATATTGTACTGAAAGTGAAAAACAAAAAGGAACTGGAATACCCTATGTAGAGTGGAAATATAACAACACGGGCCATCGTGACCCAAGGAGCATTTGTATGTAAAACTAGGAACACTTAAGAAAACACATAATCTTAGCACTTGACCTAACATATTATGCAGTCTTTGCTTGGGGGAAGTAATTTGGTCAAAAGAAACACAAAAATAAAAGTGCAGGTTATTATTATATGTAAAGGCCTTTTCTTTTAACCCAGCACATGTCATTAATTCTGTAAATGTCGAATGAAACGATGAAAGTGCAAGTTTGGTTCTGCAGTGTGTCTGTTGAGGATGATCCCGACGTGGCCCTTTGGCCGGTGTCCGCTCGCGCGGTTCTGTGTCTCACCGTGTCCCATTTCGCCTTGGCACGTTCCTCCTCAAATTTTTTAAACTCGCGCCGGTCGTGGATGGTGATGAGCAGTTTCCAGATGAGCAGCAGGACCAGGCCCAGTAAGAAAATGGCCCCGGCCACCAACGCCAGCACCACCAGGATGTTCGGTCCTTCCGCGCACTCTAGAGGAACAGAAATTCCCAGATCGGAGGCAGGAACGGTTCTTTTGTGATGTTTAGCTAATTTACACTAGCAGAGTATTTTTGGGTGACAGTGTTATTTCCCATTCAAACATATGACAATGAGGTTAAATTGCTATTTAGGCTACAAGTTGCTATTTATCTTTGAATACTGAGAGCAGTCAAGAGATATGTAACATGCAGCAGGGGACAGTCCACCCGAGTCCCCATCCTTTGGCTCACCTAGGTCTTTGATCACAGACAGGATGGAAATGCCATTGACATCCCCATATTGGAAATGGACCACACAGGCGTATTCATCCTTGTAGCTGCAGTTCACAGAATTTTTCTGAAAGGCTGGTGGAGCAAGAGAGGAGGTGCAGAGAGTGTGAACCACCTCCGGCAGGAAACGAGGACCCTCCTTCATTTGAACAGGCAAAAAGTCGCACCACAGAACATCCATCCGTTCATTTTCGGCCCCCGCTTGTCCTATGTGGGGTCGCGGGGGTCCGGAGGCTATCCCAGAAACTACAGGCACGAAGCAGGGAACAAGCCGGGATAGCGGGCCAGCCCATGGCAGACCACAAAACATAAGCGATGTGAAATCGAACAACATTAACCTTCTGATTTCACCTGTTGAACCAGTAGTTTTCCTGGTTTTATAGCTGTGTTTCCAATAAAGCAGTTTTGTTACAATACAAAAGTAGGTACGAAAGGAGTGTGCTTAAGACTCGTAGACCTTCTATCAGACCTGTCCCAAGATCATTCAGGTGTCAGTTTGCGCCAGGGCTGAGGAATGATTTGAGAAGCATTTTGAGGACCACTTACTCAGCTCTTCCACCAGCTCGAGGTCGTCCCTGCAGATGTGGCTGCAGCTGCTGTCATCGTAAAAACTCCCTCGCTTGAAGTTCTTGCACTCCACGCACTCCCTGTGAGAGGCCTGATGTTAGCTATTGTGCCATCGCAGTTGCCATCAACGCACACGTTCCAGTTTTGCAGAAGTCAAAGCCACCGGATAAATACACTGACCCTCAGCTTCATAAGTGGGTGTCACAGTAGAGTGGGATGAGATATGTACAAATCAAAGAATTCTTATGTACCTCTACTCAGGGGCGCTGCTAAGGATTTTGGGCCCCATGAAAAGAATCTTGACAGGGCCCCCAACACAGCTGAGACTTTTTTCATATTAATTTACATAAAATCATGCGCTTTTATGGTATTTTGACTATCATTCTCATATATTTAAGTCAATCAGACAATTGAACTGAATGCTGAAGTTAGGGGTTGGGAGACAGCCGGACCAGTTGCTGCTGCTGGTTCATTTGACTCTGTTTGGAACGAGGCATGATTTTCACAAAGTGCGTTTGACTGCATTGAACGTTTAACTAAAACTGTGTATTGTTATTTTTTCCAGCGTTTTCTTGATCTAACATGGGGAGAAAATTGAGTTCCCTTATCATGCACTTTTGATTGATTGATTGATTGATTGATTGATTGATTGATTGATGAAGCCCTTTATTGCTGTTGCAATACACCTTGTCACATGGTCACAAGTACCAGCGAAATAATGGCTATCAACCCGACCATACATATACAACACACGTAGGGGGTAGACAGGTCAGGAAGACAGGGGATTGTAGGAAAACTCAGAGAAACAAGATTACGCGAGGATAGTGTAGGTGAATAAAAAAAAAAAAACAGCCCCCAGACTGTACTCCAGTAGGGAGGACAATATAGGAACAGAGAAAAAAAACACCTCAGCAATAAGCACATAGTCACCATAGCTCACAACATCAAGTCGAGACTTGCAACAGGGGTGGGGAATGGGGAGGTGGAGGTAGTCCAGCATAGACAAACAGCCGTCCGTTCCTGCAGCCAGACGGCGCTGTACAAGGACCCGCTCGTTCACGCTGGGGGTATGAAGCGGCGAAGGCGTGGGATGGGGGTAGGGTGTCCTTGTGGTTGGGGGAGAGGAATGCAAGAGAGTCTCACTGCCTTGTTCTTCAGGGGGAGTTGTTGAGCTCAGCAGAGGCCTTGGCCAAGGCCCGTGCTGATTAGGGGGGAGCCAAAAGAGATAGAATAGGGTTGTTTGGGTTTTTGTGCGAGAAGCTGCAATTTCGCAGCTCCTCTAATGTCCACGCTGGTCCCCGTCGTTTAAATCCTGTGCAAAGCCTTTAGCTCCTCCGTGATGTTCTCCAGTCTGCGGTCCATAGTCACGGTGATGTAATCAAATCTGCGGTCATTTGACACTGTGATGTTATCCAGTTTGCGATCTATGGCCATAGTCTGAGCGCCAACAGCTCCGCCAAGACCATCAATCAATTTGGCCAGCCTAGAGGGGTTTTGAGCGGCTGTCACCGTTTTCTTCAATTTCCGATAAACCAGGGCGATGCCTAATCCAATCAGCATAAGACCCGTTATCAAGGTTCCGAATAGGTAGATATCTTCGATGTCCTCCACGGAAAGAGCTGCCAGACACACGACCCTCCACTTCTCCCATCCATCCATCGTGTAGCCGGCTGCGTACGTTCCTGCAGGACAGTCAGGTTCCCCCGAACCTGCGCTCCTCTGCGAGAAGATGGTGTCAATTGCGTTGAGAGACCAGTTGATCAAATCCATAATTTCCTTAGTTTTGAAGAGCAGGGCTGAGAGGGTCTCCCGAGTATAGACAGTTAGACAGTAGACTAGACGAGACGAGAGAAGCAAAGCAGGGAAGATAAGGGGAGGGAGAGGGAGAGAAGTGCGTCCGCCTCCGCTGAGAGTGCAAAGTTTTTTTTTTTTTAACACTTTTAACACTAGAACGGCCACCAGCAGTCATTTTAACCGCAACATTTAAACTTAGGGTAATTATCTTTAACACTAGAACGAACAAGGTGTCATTTTGACCGTTTTGAAATTTGCATATTCAATAACTTTGTCTAAATAAATCACAAAGCCTTGCTGCTCCCTGACTTTTCCTAAAACTACATGAATTTTCATTAAAACTAGTTTAAATATTTGTGTAAATAAATATTTAAACCGTAGGCTACGATCATTGTCACACGGGCGGTCCACTAACAATTTAGTCCTACTTACAAACCCACCTTTTCTTCTGAAATATTGGGTAACATACTACGTCGACCCTTTGACTCTTTCACTTGTCTTATTTTTTTCTCTTTCCGTTTTTGGCTTCCAGATTTTTGAGGCATTTTCACTTCTGCCGGCACTATAAGTGAAGTCAAGCTGTTGCCTGGATACAATTTGGGCGAACTGAACCATTTTATGATAATCGAGAGGGGGAGAGGGGCTCACGGACGTTTGTGTTTCCTAAACAAACACATTTTTTGACACCAGGAAACAGCAAATAGAATAATTTTAAGTTAATAATTTTTACTATCAGCACCACAATTTTATTGGGGGCTTCTCTGGGCCCCCTCTCAGTCATGGGCCCCGAGAATCGTCATCGTTTACCCCCCCTTTACAGCGCCCCTGCCTCTACTTATACTAATGGCAAAATAAAATAAATTAATATAAATGGAAATATAAAATACCATAAACACTAACAAGAACGACATGTTTAGGTGTTTGTTCAGGCATTTCTGTTCTGTTCAGGGTAATATTGAGGTGTATCATAATACAGGTCGTTAGGTGTTTTAATCCCAGACAAATTGTTATACATGGTAGCTCTGCTTATCAGTATTGTGTTGTTTATGAAATGTCACAAAAATGCCACAAGATTTTAAAAGCACAGGCTGAAACACGGGAAGGGGAAAAAAGAGACCAGACAACTACTAGCACCTTGCAGAATAACTAGCATACCCCCTTGTACTTGTAAACGAATTACATGTAATTTAATTGCTTGTTAATTACTTGTAATTGACCCACCAAAACAATTACTTGTAATTCAATTACTTGGAAATTAATTGCTCAGAATATTTAAGTATTCGTAATTTGATCCCTGTTAATAGAATTAGCCATACAGTATGCTGCTACAGTATGCGCCCTGAAACACTCACTTTTTGAGGGTGCAGGCATCTGGGCAGGTGGGACACCTCTCACAGGTGCTGCCATAGGCCCCCGGCTGGGTGCACTGGCAGGTTCCGCACACACATTGGCCATAGCCGCTACACAGCAGGCCCGTGTTGGACATGCAGTTGTCTGTGAGCATGGAGCAGTTGCAGTTCTCCCCAGTCCAGCCCTGGTTGCAGAGGCAGCGGCCACAGTCACATGCCCCGTTACCTGATGTACAGGCGGGGGGGGAGTAGAGGGGTACAGGAAGAGGAGTCATGTCATTTTTCTACATGGCCGACTCATTTTCAGTAACTGTTAAGAATTACAGTGAACCCGTGCTGATGTGTATCATGCAAGGAATGATGTGATCTCGCCAGGACACCAGTGCATTATGGGAAACTTACACACCAAGGACGACTCAGAAACACCAGTGCATTATGGGAAACTTACACACCAAGGATGACTCAGAAACACCAGTGCATTATGGGAAACTTACACACCAAGGACGACTCAGAAACACCAGTGCATTATGGGAAACTTATGCACCAAGGACGACTCAGAAACACCAGTGCATTATGGGAAACTTATGCACCAAGGACGACTCAGAGATAGCAGTCTTCCTGACCTGCGCATGTTTGGAATGTGAAAGGGAAACAGAGAAGCAGTCTCTACACACACAGAGCTGTGATTCAGACCCATTCAAATTCTAACACTTTATTGATTCAACAATTACACTCAGTGGCAACTTTATTAGGTGCTTGTAGGACTCATTTTTGCCTCCAGATTTCTGCAGTAGACAATTTGTGCATTCACCATTTTGTACACTAAAGGGTGAGTGAGTTTGTAGTGGTTATTTATTTGGGGGGGGGGGGTGGCGTGAATAAAGCCACATTAGATATTGGGGGGGGTACACGTCCCTCTGGGCGAGGGAGAGGAGCCCTACGCTCTGGACGAGGGAGGGGAGCCCTACGCTCTGGACGAGGGAGGGGAGCCCTACGCTCTGGACGAGGGAGGGGAGCCCTATGCTCTGGAATGCTGAATTTCTGGATCTGGCTCGGTCTTCCGTGGCCTGCAGCTCTGACTGCAGATTTCTGCCTCTGCCTGAACTGCGTGTCGTGACACAAACGGGGAGGAAACATGACCGCAGGGAGGGAGTTTCGGCCTTGATTTGTTACACCGGGGGACTGGTATTGCTGTAATCATCATGGTCCCAACGCTCGTGCTTGTTCCACATGCTCAGACTCTACAAGGACCCTAACTAAACAAGCACCTCTTGTCAGGGTCAGCGCCTGTCTGACCCTGTCCCCGTGAGGCTGGCAGCCATTGCCGGCCATCCTGTTCCCTCCGGTGTTTGTACTAGAACCTTGTGTGTCTCTAACTGCTCCTTGGACCACCGCATAGCTCACTGGGCTAAGCATACCGCACTTGTGGTTTGGAGGCCAGCTTCACCTATTTTGTTTGCTCCTTGGTGTTTGTTAACCCTTTGCTTCCCTGTTTCTCCCTGTGTTTAATCTGTCTTGTTTATGATTCTCTGCCCCTGCTTTAGTTATATTCTGTTTTGCTTGTTTCTTGATCGATATAACAGACATTGTGAATGTTGCGTTCATGTTGCGCCGCTCCTATCGTTATTACCACCTTTTTTTTTTGTTGATATTTTTGTAGTTATGTTTGCCCACATTTGCTTCTGACCTCATGTGCTTATTTTGTTTTATAGGTTGCCCATTGTATTTAGTTTTCTCAATAAACCCCTCTGTTGTCTTGACGCCGCAAAGCGGATCGTCACCTTCTTTTCCCGCCGCTGCCATGATACCCCTTTAACATACAGGCCTAAGTATACTTTCATACTTAATGGAAAAATTCCAGCCTAAAAGTAATTTTTAATGATTTTTTTAATCTGCAGACAATCAGTGTATCTTCCTGAGACCCAGCAAATCACTTATGTCCTCTTTAAATGACATGTTCTGGCTCATAAGTTGCTTTGCTGAAAAGTGTCAGGTAGATGCAAACTGTAAATGTACTATACATGTTACTCTAATTAGGAGAGTAAGGGCCTTTAGATGTGCGGGGGTATGGCGTTTCCAATTTGTTCTTCCTCTCAAATAAAAATTTTAATCAATATTCAAAACCCCTGCCCCCCCCACCCCCCCAAGGGATCTAAGAAGGAGGTCCAAATGAATATTATATGTACCTTGCTGTTAAAAGTAAAATCATCATCAGTGTGATGCCAGATGATTCATGGGAATCAGTGGCGATTCACACCCCAGGAAAGAAAACGGCGACATTAAACACGAACACTAAAAACTACGGTTTTTAATTTGAGAAGGTTAAATAAAAGCTGTCGGTGACAAACGCATCTCTGGCCCCTGTTGTACTGTAACATGGCCCCGACTCGCTCACCCCCCTGCCCCCCAGCACTCACCCGAGCACAGCTTGCCCTTGTACAGCGGGCAGCTGACGTCATCACACTGGCAGTACTGGCCGTAGATGTTTCCATAGCCGCGGCTGTAGCAGGAGCACTGGCCGCACATGCAGTCCCCGCGGCCACTGCACACTGGCTCGCCAGGCTTGGCACTGCAGTCGTCCTGGCTGGTGGCCTTGTACTGGTCCTGGGCGCACTCGCAGTGCGGGCCTAGCCGGCCCGGGAGGCACTGGCACACGCCGCACTCGTACGTCCCGTTGCCCTGGCTGCACACGGGGCTGTCGGGCTGCGCCAGTTTCTGGCAGCCGCAGTCGCACTCGAAGTTCACCGCGACCTGCAGCGCGTCCCTGAACCCGATCGGCTTCAGCGTGAAGGTCTTGGTCTTCTCAGCGGGGCAGCCCCGCGCCTGCAGCTCGACGCTGAACGACACCTACGGGGGTGGGGGGGCGTAAGGGGGCCGGGGAGAACAGACACGAGAGACACGGGCAAGCAGATTAGTGGGTGCCCCTCCCTGAATGCACCAGTGTGTATGATCAGTGTCCCATGTCAGTGCTTGAGAGTTTCTTCACCATGTGATGCCCGGACTGGTGACACATATATCTGTATGGTCAGACAGAGTGACCTCATGCAGCCACTGCTCAAGTTTCCAGTTCATGTTTCACTGTCACATGTTCATGGGACACAGTGAAGTTCTTGTGCCACAGTTGCAGGGACGGGGATGAGTGTACAAGTACAAAGACAATAAGCACAATATAAGGTTAAGTAAACATGATAAATAATACGTTTTGTGGTATAGGGATAGGCAGGGGCGTCGTAGTTGGGTGAAAAATGGGACTAAATTACCAGGGCCCCAAGTGGGGGGAGGGCCCCTGAGGAGTGAAATTTTATTTTCCTTTAAATATAATTTTAAGATCACAATAAATGTTGTTAACTAATGTAAATGTTAATATTAAATGGGTAAATGCATCAGTTGATTGATGTATTAAATGGTGTCCAAGTACATAGGCTATAGTGTCTGAGGACAGGCACCCTCTCCTTGCACAAAATGGTTTAGTCCACCTTCACCGGGCTTTTTGACTAGGCACATTTGAAGTAGCGTTCATTCTGCTGAAGCGGCAGACGGCAGTGCATGGAAAATGATGTCAAAGAAAGGTAAATCTGGTTTTCAGAAGAGAAAAGAGAGGCAAGAAAGGGAGAAAAAAAGAAATGAGGGAAAGCAACTGCTTACCAACTTCTTTCCCAAGAAAGGTGAGCCCAAAATGCTAGAGCAAATAGTCTACAAATGAACTCCTGCTGTGGTTACTTAAAGTGCCCCTATTATGCCTTTTCATGCCATATCACTATGCCTTGTCATGTAGCTGTATGTGAACATAAATTACCTAAGTTGCCGACAGTAAACGATAAATGAAGTTTTTGTCTATCAAACAGAAAAGAGTCGACTCACATTCGCCTAAACGAGTCGTCAGCAATTCGAATCTTTTTCTGTTACGGCCACGTCACACACGGAGTAACATATTTGCATAATGTCCGCCCACGTTCTCATAAAACAATATTAGCAACCTTTAAAATGACATAATAGGGGCATTTTAAATACCACTGCGATTATCAGTGCTAATAACACAACAGCATAACACAAAATTAGAAATTACATGATGCCTTGTTTGCACAGCCTACACCATTTCAATAGTATACTAATTCGAAAACTAAATTAATATTTGTTATTGGACTATAATTGTCACGTTTCGAGGGTGAGCGAACGAGCAAACAGGCGAGTCCACTCAGGCATACGGGGAAACGGGGTTTAATGGAGGTCGACAGAGGCAGACAGGAACAAGACTTGACAATACAATGACTCATCTGGGGAAGACTGACTCTGACCAGGACTATATACAAAAGACAGGGCAGACTAACAAGGCACAGGCGAGAACAATCAGGTAAGAAACACGAGGTAACGAGGTGGGCGTGGCACACAGGAGGATCGAACGGAGCGGGGCGTGACAATAATAGTCTAACTTTGTAGGCTCAATGTCATATAGGTTCATGAGGATAGGCTGTCATATTAGTAGCAAAGCTACCTGTAACTTGTGAAATGCATGGCACTCAGTTTCAGAAACTGTCACAGAGGGTGATGCAGCAACAGACCCCTCATCATCTGATACTGTGGACTTAAGACAAGGTAAGCCTATACTGTAGTTTAAAATGAAAGCACATCATTTTAGCTGTTTATACTGTAATGTGTTTAGCAACACTAAGTCATGCTCTGCCTTTTACTGTAGTCTAGCTGTTTGGTTAGACTAACTAATAGACACATCCATAAGAAAAATGGCACTTAGTTTTTATTACGTGTTATACAAAATATTTAAATGTTAAGCAAGTTCAATTACATCCATTAGGCTACATTGGAATGATATATCTTTGCTTCATACGCTTGTAGAGGGGTCTGTCCAGCTAGATAGAGATGTGATAGAGGATGATGGAAGTGAAGGAAGTGAAAGCAGAGAAGGTTCGGAAGAAAGTGAAAGGGATGAAGAGAGGTCAGAAAGTAGTCAGGGCAGCGCAAAGGAGCCATTGCCTGAGGATCCAGTACTATGGCCAGAGAAGTTGACTAATGAAGAGAGAGACACAATAGTACGCAGATTGGCAAGCAAAGAAAAAACTAATAAAATCATAGCAAAAGACAAGGAAGGGAAACCATTTCCTAACTACCTTCAATTTGCAAAGTCAGCCAATGGCCGTGAGAAAATCAAAAGAGATTGGCTAATATATAGTGAAAGTGCAGAGGCTCTGTTTTGCATCCCATGCCTTCTGTTTTCTCACGAGCTTAAAAAGCCATCTAGAAGTGCTCTCAACAGTAACGATGGTATGAAAATATCACACATGAAATGGCAAAGAATGTACCGAAAATTACCAGAACACGAAACAAACATGTCTCATAAGGAATGTTATTTGAAATGGAAAAGCCTTCAGCATTCATTATTGTCTGGAACAGGAGTTGATGGTCACATTCAGAAACAAATACAGACAGAAATAGAAAAGAATAGAATGATTCTTGAGAGGCTTTTGGATGTGACCCTTCATTTAGCATCAAGAAATCTTCCATTTAGAGGCAAAACTTCAAATCTAGGTGATGTACACAATGGAAACTTTCTCGGCACTTTAGAGTTGCTGGCACATTATGATTCCGTTTTAGAAGAGCACTTGGAGAAATTAAAGGAAAAGAAAGAAGGTTCAAGGTTGACACACTATCTGAGTCCTGAGACACAGAATGAGTTTATTGATATATGTGGCAAAAGAGTGCTGAACACCATCCTGGCAGAAAGAGAAACTGCAATCTATTACTCTGTGATATGTGACTCAACACCAGATATCTCTCACACTGAACAGAATGTACTGTTATTAAGATATGTGCATCAAGATGTTGAAAGCAGTGTTTGGAAGATAACTGAGAGATTCTGTCAATTTAAAGACTTTTACAAAAAGACAGGCAAGGACATTTCTGAAATGATTCAAGCTGTGCTGCAAGACAGTGGCATACCATTAGAAGACTGCAGAGGACAAGGTTATGACAATGGAGCCAATATGTCAGGGAAACTGAAAGGCGTGCAAGCTCAGATTCTAAAAGCAAATCCGTTTGCAATATACTCCCCCTGTGCATCTCATACCCTAAATTTGGTGGGTGTACACGCAGCTGAATCATGTCAGGAGGTTGCAACATTTTTTGGTAATGTTAATCGCCTCTATAATTTCTTCAGCGCTAGTCCAGAGCGATGGGCAATCTTGAAGAAAGAGACTGGATGCTCTCTTCATCGCCTGTCTGACACTCGATGGAGTGCACGGATTGCCGCTGTGCGAGTTGTGGCCTCTCATTTACCCTCTGTTCTGGTGGCACTAGAAGGTGTATTAGACACATGCAACCTTACAAGTGAAGCCAAGTCTGAGGCAAATGGCCTAAACAATTATTTCAAGACCTTTGATGCAATAGTTCTCCTAACTGTGTGGGTAAAGGTGCTACAGTGTATTGAAAATCGAAATCTAATCCTTCAGACAGGGGATATTTCTTTGGATAGTCAGGCTGCAAATATCAAGGATCTACAGTACAGGAGGAAATACAGGCTATTCGTAATAAATGGGACTCCCTTCTCACTGAAGCCTCCTTAGTAGCCCAAGCCATGGAGATCCCTTCTCAATTTAGAAGTGAGGAGAGGCGGAAACGGAAAAGGAAATTAATGTCTGATGAGAGGAGGAGTGAGGATGAGACTGAGTGTAGTGCAGAGCAGGCATTCAGAAACAATGTGTTTTTTGTTGCCATTGATAGCATCATCAGCGATCTAAGTGCAAGGTTCCAGACTACAGCCACCTTATGTGAATCTTTTGCACCTCTTCTGAGGTTGGGGAATATGTCAGAAGAACAGATAAAGGCAACATGTCGGGCTCTGACTAGAACATACCCAAAAGATCTCACAGTTGAATTTGAGAATGAGATGCTGCTCCTAAAGACAGTGTAGAATGCCACATTTGCCCATAACCTGTCCCCTCTTCAGCTCCTTAATGCCATATATAAGCTACAGCTACAGAGCATTTTTGGAGAAACATGCATTGCACTGAGGATTTTCTGTACCTTACCTGTAACGGTTGCTGGTGGTGAGCGTGCTTTCAGTAAGATGAAACTGGTTAAAAACTACCTGAGATCAACAATGAGTCAGGATAGATTGAACAGCCTTGCCCTTCTCTCCATTGAAAGTCAGTTGGCAAGTAAACTGGACTTTAAGGACCTCATCAAGGATTTTGCCACCAAGAAGACCCGTCAGTGGGCACTAACTGGGCTATAAATTTCAGTGTTTAGCACTTTGTGAAAGTTTTTTTGTCCTTTATTAACGGAAATTGACAAGTGAGGTTTTTTTTATCTTTCAGAGTAAATTAAGCATTTTGTTAATGTGGAACGCTGAAATGGCATTTTTCTTTATTGTAATATACTCCTTAATAAAAAGCTGTTCTCTTCAGCCAAATGAAAAAGTGTTTCAATTTTCATGCAGGTCTATAGTGTTGGGGGGGGGGGGGGGTTCGGGGGGGGGGCCCATGGCCACTGCTTGTGCATAGGGCCCAGAATTTGGTGCTACGCCCCTGGGGATAGGGATGTGCAAATTGACTATAGTAGAATGAATAATGCTAACAAAGTACATTCGGTAACCATTTATTAATGGCACCTTCACAGTGCCTTTATAATGCATTCAGAGAGCATTCATAAACAGCATGTAATTGTTGTAACATGTAACAAACATTATATAATAGCAAACATTAAAATCATGGTTGTTATTAATGGGTATTAATGCATACTAAAGCTGTTAAGGTATGTTCATGAATGTTCTATGAATGCATTATAAAGGCATTACAATGGTGCCTTTAAGGTAAATGGTTACAGAATGTACTTTATTAGCATTATTCACTGTACTATTGTCAATTTGCACATCCCTATATCCCTAATATACATTAACATCACTAATATACATTAATGACAAACATTATATCATAATAATAAACATTAAAATCATGTTTGTTATTAATGTGTATTAAAACGGTTAAGGTCTGTTAAGGTGCAGTTAAATCATCAGTGTTCATTCTCCCTCCCTGTTTGCAGCCTCTTTATGGACATGGATGGCCAGTTTGTCATCTTTTGCCTTTAAAAGTGTTTTCTTGTTTTGCTGGTGGTGGCCCTATTCGTGTGGATTACTGGAGGACTGAGGGGTCTAGGAGGCGGCGGTACTGACGGTGTCTCCGACGGTGAGGCCGGCACAGGACTTGAGCCCGGGAAACTGCCCATTGGTGCAGCTGGCGTTGAAGGAGATGGCCAGCTCCTCTGGAAGTCCCTGCAACTCCAGCTCCACCTTGGAGCGGATTCTCTGTGGCGGGAGGCAAGCCGTTAAGGGTGCAGTGCCACAAGCCGCAGACAGGAGGCAGTAATGGGGCAGCATCCACTCATGAGCGCCAATTTAGATGTTACACGAAACAACCAAAGAAGATGAAGCGGTCGTAGGTTTACAGTGCATCAAAGTAAGATTCGACATACTCTGCTGTAGGGATTCCCAGCCCCCGGTCCACAGTATGCCATGGAACATTGAGGGATTGGGGAGGGGTTAACTAATTTCCAAAAATAAATGATATAATCTTTAAGCTAGTACTTTTTTACAATCTCTGATATGCTCTGATTGCATCTGAAAAAAAAATGAAATGGCTATTTCCAAACTTATGCTAGTCCATGGTCATTAAAAGGTTGGTACTCCTACTACTGGTACTCCTGCCCAACCATACGTGGAACCAGAAAAAAAGTAAAAGCTTGATTCAATTCAATTCAATTCATATAGTGCATTGCCACAACAATACATTGTCTCAAGGCGCTTTACATTATCTCTGCCCAAAGCCCCCAGTGAGCAAGCCAGCGGCGACAGGGGCGAGGAAACCTCCGTAGAAGGAAGAAACCTTGGGAGGAACCAGACTCAAAGGTTGCTGGCACAGGATGGGTGAAAATAAGAATCAGTTGGAGTTAAGGCACTATGTGTCATAGGGAACATCGAGAGCAGTGGGCCCTCACCATGTAGGCATTCTTGACAAGGTCGATGATGTTGCTAGAGTCATCTGACAGTCTTCCCACCACGCTCCCAGGAATGAGGTTACTGTAGTTCTGAGGAGACCATGCAGTGCAATTGTTAAGTGATCAAATAAACGGTACTGGTTGCTGGTCTTCTTAAACAGGGACGCACAAGAAGGTTCTAGCAGGAGGACTCACTTCAAGGCACACGGCAGAAAATTAAGTTAAATTTGCTGACCAAATCAGCTACCTAATAGTAACTACTCAAGTGGTACACTTTCTGCTTTTCCCAAATTAGGAGACACCAAAAGCTTCTGCGCAAGTTAAGGCACGGGTCTCCTTGTCGGTAGTCAAGGCACGTTAAGACAGCCCCGATGGTATGACTCTGCTGTTAGTTTTGATTATTTGATTTTCAACCAGAAGTTCTCGTTCAGCCCCAGCAGCTCAATCAAGCGAGAAAAGATAAGAGGCTCATGGGAAGACAGCAAGCTCACCTGGTAATGGTCTACAACCCTTTTGGTCACAGCTAAGATCAGGTTGATGTTGTTTTCGGACAGCTTCTCCACCAACATGGCCACCGAGGGGTAGTCCTAGTCAACGATATGTTAAGTGTCTACAGCTTGCATATGTCAAGTGAGACATTTGATCATTTGCCCTTTGCAAAACCCTCGGAGGCCCCTCACCAATATGGTGGACATGTTGTACTCGTTGTTCAGACCCAAGTGGCACTTGCCGTCGTTGGGCTGCACCAAGCCTGCTAAGCGCCCATCCATGGCCGAGTGTGTCTTGTCATCTGTGGTGAACACCAGCAGGTGAGAAGCCTCTGGTCTCCAGCCAATCTGGTCCTACAACAGCACCATAATATAATACAAGATTAATGGTTGTGTTTCAAATCAAAGTGATACTGTACAATGACACTCCCTAAAATAAAAACAATGGAATTCATTAAATTAGTACATGAGCATTATGGCAAATGGAACATAATACTACAGCAGTTAGTCCATACATAACACCCATTCATCCTTCAATTTACTGTACCTGCTTATCTAATACAAAGTCACGATGAGGATAGATCCCACCCAGGAATCATAGGACACAAGTTAAGGTGACACCTTGAATGGAATGGCAGTCCTCCATATGGCACACCCATGCTATTGGCAATTTAGACATGCAAATTCTTAGTGGTGGCCAAATGAAGCTTCATGAACCACTTGCTATATTATTTGACCCCACTAGATGGCGCTCTTGGCTTGCGTCGGAGCATGCTTTCAGCTCATTTTTGAACAGAGAGCACCATCTAGTGGGGTCAGAAAATACAGCAAGTGGTTCATGAATCTTCATTTGGGCATCACTACAAATTTCCCCAACTGCTGGTTGGACTTTACCAATTTAGTTTAGTTTTCTACTTTGTCATGCAAAGAGTGGGAAATCCCCCACAGGAACAGGATTGTTTCTTGACAACTGATTGAACTTCACAGATGTCAATGCATTTCGCGTGTGTTGCCAGGATACTGCAAGTTACCTTGCACACCGTAGCCTGGATGATGGCGTCAAAGCCTCCCTCGGGGGCGTCCCTGTTCCTAGACACGTCCTGCTTTTTCACCTCCTCCGCAAAGCGCTGCACTTGGTCCGTTAAGGGGAGGACATGCTTGTACCCAAACTGGGGTAGACAGGTTCTGCCCATACTACAATATGGAAGAACAGGTAGATGGGTTAGCCAAGCCAATTCATGGCAAAACCTCAGCTGTTCCATCCCTCAGAGCAAGAAGATGCATCCTGTCCCTAAATGTAAGGCTTTAACAAGGGATGTCAGACTTAAGGTGTCATAATGTGGCACATTGGCCAGAATGAGGCCTGAACTCGCCTACACAGAAGGCAGACACTCTAGGCCCTGTATCCCAAGGCACGCAGTTAAGCTCATAAGATCACTACAACAAGATATAGCATCGACACATAGGCGGAAATAAGATACGTCAGGGGATCAGGAATCAGCTGCAGCACAAGGTGAGAGCCTGCTTGTAGGATACCATTTATATCTCTAGACCAGTGATTCCTAATCCGGTCCATGGGGAAACACAGCCAGTCCACATTTTTGCTCCCTCCGAGCTCCCAGCAAAAACGTGGACGGTGTGTTGGTCCCCGAGGACCGAACTAGGAAACACTGCTCTAGACAACATGTGACCAACTACAGTGCTCATAGAACGTTTAAAAACCAATATATATCATACTAGAAACAACCAGCTGTTTTGAGTAAAATATTCATTTGAAGCAGCAATAAACTGAAAGCCAAATTATAGTTCTAAAAAAGCTCTTCTGAGTTAAAAAGTTCACTGACAAGCATCTTTGGGATGTTTTTAACGAGTAACACCTTTGCAATAATTTAAAACACCAAATATTTGTGTTTGTTATCCCTTTGGGAGCCAATGACTACAACTGCAATTAACAGCAAAATGGCAAGAATCCATCAAAAAAATTATGACAATAAAAAGAAAATGTCTGTGCGGAAGATATGTGCAAATACGCTAAACGTCGTTTGTCAATGAACTTTTGTTATGAAACCAATGAAGTCGCAACATTTTTTACAGAATTAAGCAAATGTCCCAGGACTGAAGACGGAGAGCAGAAGCCAGCAGGAAGGTCCTCCTGCAAGGCCCTCAGATGCTAACCTGTAGCAGGGGTTCTTCAGAGCTTGCGGGGGGGTCAGGTACATATAGGGGGACATGGGCTTGTCCACGAAGGCCCCGAAACCCATCTGCAGGTTGCTGGTGATCTGCCCCATGGACCGGGCCAGTTCGTCTCCGAGGACATACAGGGAGCTCAGGTCATCGATCATGGAGTAAGAGAGGTCCATCAGATAGTAGAGGTCCACTGGATAGTCCTCCACCTGACGCACCGTCACCGTGAAGCGCTTGGAGTCATCTGCGAGGGGGGGGCATGCAGAACCATGGCTTACAGTACAGCCATTTTACACTGATTATCACCCCTATTGCCTTTGCAGCTGAGCGCATGTACCTCAATATTATTATTACATCACTTCCTTGCCTACATACAGGGGCAACATGAGGGGGGGGGGTGAGTTACGGTGATTCCAGGGACCCCTGAGGAACATGACCGGAGCATAATTGAATTGGCCCAATATGACAGTGTTTTAACGGGGCCCATCGTGCACTTCAAGCCTTCCTCCCACGTGTTCACGCAGTCATCAGCCAATAAGGTCACTGGAGAGAGGACATGGATCTGTCGTTAGGGCTGCACTTTGATTGGCAGGTGTAAGATTCACTAGTGACCAGGTGAATGCAGTCGTGAATACAGTGTTCCTGTGCGAGGTTGGCTTTGTTTGTAAGCATACATCTGACAGAGTATTACAGCAGTAACTAAGATCTATTCTCTATTTATTACTTATTATTTGTGAACTGTTTGTTGCTCTTTGTTCCAAGTGTGGCTGAATTCCAAAGCACAGGGCTTATAATGCATCTTCAATCTTGACTGTAAGTTTGTGAGTTAAAACATCCATGTCTCATTCTCAGCAACTTGAGCTTTATTTTTTTCGGAAAAAAAGAAAAACATTTCAATGAAGTGCAGTGTTTGTTTTTCCGAGTAGAGCAATTGACATCACCTTAACTTTTTAGGTATAGGTAATACAAAACTACAGTACTGTGCAAAAGTCAATGAAAATGAAGTTTAAATGATCTTAATGTTGGTGTAAAACTATGATATCAAGTCTGTAAAAGTGTGTTAGAGTAACTAAATGAAAACCTCTCCTGAAATCAACCCAATGTTTGCCCAAACCGTCCAATACACCCATGTACTGTCTGACTGGACCACTAGCGTGCCTTGTATGGCTAATCCAAACCTCACTGACCTTTTAAACTCGTTCAATCAATCAATCAATTAAGCAACAAAGCAAACTGCTTGTCAAATGTACCAAATATATAGAACGGCTGAGGCGTCCCCGAGGAGAGATTTGGGAACTGAAGCGGTGTTCATCTAGCCATCAAACAAAATATCATAGAATAGAAGAAATTCTTGTTACTTTTTATTGAATTACTCATAATTTGTTCTAAAATGTTCTAATGTTAAATTGTGATTTTTGTTCAGGGCAAATGTACGCTTACTTACCCAGATAAACTTTTGCACATTACTGTATAGAAAATGTTTTGAAATCTTCCAATTGTATTGCAAATACTGAAATACTTTTGTTCATTACAAAAATAAATGGTAATTTAATAAAACTAAGTACCCCAGGGCAAATTTGACAGTAGACAATGAATTTGTATAATTTGAGGAAAGTGATGCGGTGATGAGTTTGTGAGAATCCGTGGGTCAGGTACCTGGTCTGAGTGTGACTCGGATCTTCTGAGGCTGCATCTGGATGACGTTGGTGGTGATCCTGCTACTGAGGGGCTTGTTCTCCTCGTACACCAGGTCACTGACGGGGAACTCCATATTGCCCTTGGCGCATCCTGCCGCCAGAAGCTTCTCCCTCAGGTCGCAGCGGGGAATGCTGCTCGGCTGGCGCCCGAAATCCTGACCGAAGACACGTGGGGCACAAGGGTCTGAGCGGTCGCTTTAAATAACAACGGCATTTTAAATATGGGGGGTTTAGCAGACACTCCCCCAGGAGGGAAAATGGAATTTAGAATCATGTTTATAAAGGAAAAAATGTAAATTAGAAATTATATTTTAACAAAAAAAATTGCTTTCAGAAGGTAGTCTGGGAAGGACAATGATTCCTTCTCGTTAGCAGGTTAGAACTTGGGGGGAGGGGGGGCAGGGTCCCCCCTCAGGTTTACAGAATTAAGTGCCTTCGTATTTTGTTTTTATTTTTTGGTTAAAGGTGGCGCCACCCCTTAGATACACCCTTGATAACCAGGACAACTCAATTTGACTGAAGAGTGAAAATGCCAGAAAAATGCTGAATTATCATTTTCCTCTACAGCCGTGTTTCTCAATCTGGTCCTCGGGGGGCGCAGAGTCAGACCACATTTTTGCTCCCTCCCAGCTCCCCTGCAGGAGCAAAAACGTGAACCCCGAGGACCGGACTGGGAAACACTGTTCTAAAGAAATATCTATCTTTCTCTTTCTGTCTTTCTCTCTGTGCTGAGGTTGTATTTAACAGAGCTGAAAACCTCTAACATGCTGCAGCCCACGCTAACCAGGATCGATCACCAAACCTCTAGGATCGAGTTTGTTTTAATTATAGTCTGTGCTAGACAAGGTCTGTGGAGAGTGTAAATATATATATATATAGTGTGGGACACAACAGTTTCAGGTTCAACAGAAGAAGAACAGAAACAGTGAAGGAGGAACCTTAACTGTTACGCATGAAGACCAGAAAAGGCGTAATATGTTTGACCAGATAGGCTGGAAAAACACCATCCAGGCAGATGCCTGTATTCCGTAATACGCATCTCATTAAAATGGAAATTCACCTGATTCAAATGAAGACAAGAGCAGTAATATTTTGACAATATCGCGATGCTGATGGCTTGCTTTGATTAGCCATCGATATCTGATAAAATCTGCTCTTGTTTGTTGAAAAACTCGCCTCTTTTAATCTTGCTAAACATTTCCAAGGATTGTGTTTGGTTTTGGAAATTCAGTGCTTGAACTGAGGATTTTTCCTAGATATTTGCTAAAATAGACTAATATATATTGTATAATAGAATGGCAAGTAGCAAAATAATACCTTTTACTTACAGAGCTGAAATAAATGAAAGGTGTGCAGTCAAGCATTGAGAAAGGCAAGCAATGGAATGGAGGAGTCCTGCCTAAAGGTACTGAAAGCAGGGCTGAACCAGGAAGCTGAACCATCCTGTCCAGGAAGGGTGGTTTAGGGTTAAGAACTCCACTAAAAGAGCCAAATGATTAAAATGTGTCTTCTGGTTTGACCCGGCGACCATGACGCGTGGCTGATTGACAGGAGTTAAGTGGGGGGAGAAAAGGATATCTCTGCTCTAAAGGCAGGGTGGACTGAAGAGACCCCCCCCCTCCATCAAAACCAAAGTGGCATGAGTGACCAGACTTACTACCAATGCCGACAGAGCAGTGGGCTGGGATCTTACCTCCTGGAAGCACCACGCGCAGCTGGGGTGCGTGGCCAGGCACTGTTTGCACGTGCTGCCGCCTCTCGAGGTGCAGATGTTGGAGGCTGTGAGAAGCGCAGGATTCAGGCAGAGCGTAGTAATTCGAGCGGACGTTAACATCTTAATGACCCTATAAATATGCGTATGCAACATTTCCTGAACCAGCACTAACAGTATGATGATCCTCCTTACTTAAATGTGGCCAGATATCTTTATGAACATATTTATGCATATTTTTATGCATATTTATTTATATTTATGCACAAGTGGCTGCACGATTTCGGAAAATATTCACATCGAGATATTTTAAATCTTTTCGACTAATGCTGCCATATTTATAAAACAAAAAAAAAAGTTTAAATTTACCTGCAATGAACTACAGCTATTAGAATGTTTATACAACAGAAGGCGAATGCCCTTCGGTGACCAGTTCTTGTTAGCTTTCCTCTTCATCTTTGTTACATTTCTCACAAACGTGCCAAGAGCAAGGACGAAAATTATGATCGGCTCAGAGAGCGCGTGCGGAGTTCATGCAAAAGCACCGTCGATAAACTATACACTATTTATTTTTTAACTATACAAGAAAATCAAGTAAAGGAAAGATCATTAAAACTGCAGGACTTGCTAAGTTTTGTTTTCTATGACCGTAAAAATGTTTCAGCGTAACTTATTATCTTAACCCAGCTGACTATTGTGGTCCTTACTATGTGACAGTAACGTACATGACAAGCGATGTCGAAATTAATGTATCAATTTGTGCATCTCTGCATCCATTATGCCACCGTATTTTGGGTACAGTGCACTGGATTGCATTTGCTCCTTCATGCCATAGCGGCTAACCTGTACAATTCTGAATGAGTGTCTGCCTTTTTATAAATATTGCAAGATTGTGTTGAGCTGAGGGGGGGTCCATATGGCTCACAAAGTTGCAAGTCACGTCAAGACAGGCTGGAGAATTCAGCATAATCAGGCTCAGCTCCTGGAACGCCTCCGACCTCGCCACTGTCTGATTTATCTCCAGCCCGTCCCAGCCAGCACTGACAAGCCAGCAAAGAACGCGAGCCATGCAATGTTCTGACAGCGCCGCCCGCTCACACACACGCACACAGAGACACACACATACACACACACACACACACACACACACACACAACCCACTCCTGCTCTTTTCGACTTAAACAACTCTAGACGTCTCTTCCTGCTGATGTTAACGCAAAATTTTTGCCACATGTGACCAAAGTGTGTGTTTGTGTGCGGAGGGGGGGGGGGGTAGGGTTAGGGTTAGGGGTGTTAACTGGACTATGACAGTCATCTCTAGCTGTCGCAGTGCCAGCTAGTGATCCAAGCTACTTCCCTATTTATTATTGTCTACTGCCATTCCAACTTCATGCCTCTAGGCTAAAATATTCTCTATGTCTCCTTCCCTGGCATGCAGACATGCTGATTCTTCTATGTTACTCATACAGCCCATTTTTACACCAGTGAATGTGACCCTTCTCCTTGTCTTTTCCTTGTTAAGGTTTGTGAATAATAATAATAAAATAAAAAAAAAAACGTGCGGGAACTTCCACAGCCTGCCCAATCACCCCCCCCCCCCCAAACACGATCATGACCAGATACAAGCATACCTAGATCCTATACTCAGGCAAGCCACGACCTGGATCGTTGTACATCTGCAGCAAAGCCAAGGGGCTCAGAAGGTTCGCTAGAGAGCAGAAACACTTCGTTCACATGAAGAGTTCTATATGCTACAGAGACGGTTTGGCTTTTGTGTAAATGACCAGTGATCGTTTATATTTCACATATATATGTCACCTCTTTCAAAAACACGCTAAATATGCGGTTACCATATTTGCTATGACAAAAAAAGAGGATGTATTGTCGCTCACAAGATGTCACAAATATACGATGTTTAAGTGGCAGCAACTTTCAGGAATATTCCGGAAGTTGATGTCACTCGTGAGTGGCGTGACACGTAGGGATGTGCATATCATTTAATTTTTAAAGTACATGTGTGCAGGAGCCTTGCGGTGATTCTGAGTGGCTGCCGTATATTGAAAATTGGTGCCTTTTCCTTCACTTAGTCCGCCACTGTAACTTGCAACTTTGGGTCATACGGGTTAAATTACAATTTTTTGGAAAATCAAAAACATGACGTGGACCCAAAAGATACTGCCTTGTTCCACACACCAAAGGCAGCATCAGTGCAAAGCTCACGATCAGGCCACTGATCGCTAAACCACAGCTTTGCCACTGAGAGCGCACACTCCTTCCTGTTAATAGCGCATCAATTTTAATCAAGAAACGCTTAAGAAAAGCACGGCCACGTGACGTCACGACAGAGATCAGCGGAGCTGATTGGTGGCTCATGAAATTCAGAAACGCATCTAACACGGAAAACGATCAATAGGCGTTTCAGTGAGCGCCATACTATAAGAACAAGATGCAATCATATTAAATATATCCTCCTGAGACCCCACCCATTCATTTATGTCCATTTTAATGGACATGTTATTTTTGCATCTATCATTTCACTGATGTAAAGAAACACATTTATTCCCGTTGTACACTAAAGGGGACATGCTGTGAAATAAAAAAATTAAATAAAGTTGAAAAAATCTAAATTGTATGATGTCTTATTTCCTCCAAAGACAACCTATAATTGAAGGACACTTTTTTCCTTGGGTCTCAGGAGGATATGATTACGATAATGGGGGGTTGTCCTGCTTGGTGCCCCCCGAGGACGTGATGCCCAAATGCTCACATAGATAATCAAGGGCAGCCCTCCCCCCGTTTAATGAGTTGACCAGCCCTGGGCACCGCTTAACAAGGTGTGCAGTGCAGGTCAGAACTGATACTTCACTTACATCTGGCATTTTAAATGTGACTTAAATCTACAAACCATGCGCCACCTGTTCTCAGTGTGTCCCTGCTAGCGCTGCTGTCGCCTGTAATATATTTTAGATGAAAACAAAATGCTCAATATTTTTTTGTGACCACGTGAAATCTACGTAAAATAACCAGGAAAAAGTGCGACAGTTAGAATCCAACAAAACATGGACAGCAGAACCTACCGCTGTCTTAATACACTATTACTTTTGGCCACAATGTACGGCAAATATTAAGTAGGAATTATATCAGCATGTAAAAATTTCCCCATGTGTCAGGTCGATTTCTCTTCATAGCCCTCGTCAAATACGACCTTTACTTTTTTATTTACTTATTTTTTATTTGTTAATCTGGTACCACTTTACTTGAGAACAAATGATGTACACTCCTATCATAATCATCATCTAATCATGGCCGATCCCGTATTTCATGCAGTAATTATGTTTGTTCATGATTTGTACTTGAGTAGTAACTGAGTTACTAAGTTGCTCGTGCCCCCTCAAGTAGTGTTGCCGTTAATCTTGTTGTCTTTGAGTCGTTAAGAGCAGTTTATTTATGCAGACCGCCCCCACCCCATAGATGCCCAAAAAGCAAAAAACAAACCAATGAAAAGGCACCCACAATCCTACCACAACACATGACTATAACATCATAAATGAGTATAATATCATAAAACAGCAAAGTAAAAATGCTAAAGGATGTAGTAAGCTAAAGATACTTACCCATCACTCGGCACCCAGCAAATAAAACTATCGACCAAAGTTGCAGAATCAGTGATCTCATATTTGCGACCTGGTGCACCACTTGCGTTTCAACTTAAAAACCTAAAATGGTTGTAATAATGTTTTTCCTTTTCACACTCCAGAAAACTGTTGTCTTCCTCGACTGGAAAATTTCCGGATTTTTGCAAGTATGCACAGCAGCCCTTAAGTGACGCTCCCAGGATGAGACAGCAATGCAGTCTTGTCTTAACAACATTCTGGAGTTGCGTTTCCGGTACTTTTAGTTGCTTTAATATTCACCAAGAATGCTGAAACTTTGCTGAATGTCGTTAATGCGGTTAATAACATCGCAAAACAATAAACGGCGTGTTACAATGGTCCCGGTGTAATAAAAAACTTTCAGTTTTGTGTTTTGAGATCATTAAGAATAATGCTTCTCTTGACTTGGTAATTAATGTTGGTAGGATAAAATTACCTACCAGCTTTTGGCAAATTGGCATTCAAACCACTGATTATTTCAATGTTTATTTACGTTTTTTTTAAGATAAAAAACAAGAATTTGCTCACCCGATAAGCCCCGTAATTGAAGCGATCCCTCAGTTAACTGCCTGACTCCGAGGAGTGGTTCTGCAGCGTCATCTCGTGGCAGAAATGCACAATTGCTTCTGTATGTCTGTCATTCAACGCTGCGCTTATACGCAATTTCAATATAAGCCTACTCCATAAATAAAGCCACACAAACGATCTTAAGCAAAGCAAATTGAATTTATCAGGAGACATCTTTCACCAGAACACCAAACCGGCTAAACATTACATTACACTGGAAATGCATTTTTAAAAATGTACAATTTTGTACAGTACTGGGTGTCATGTTTATTTTATATACTGACTAAAGTCAGGAGGATCAGAAATAGCAAGAATCTGTTTCTGACATCTGATTCTGAATCAGTAAGAAGCATGTAGATGAACGCAAGGGGCGCCTCTTCCATCCGTGACTGTATGTGTGCATTTGCCTGTCACCCTTTGCCATTTCTTTGATAAACTTTTAATAAAATGATAATGAAAGACAGTGGCACCCAAGCTGCAAAAATGATTTAAAAAAAAACAAAAATGAACACAAACATTTCATTTAAAATGGCTATTATTTCTTAATTGTTCTTCTTATTTTGTCCTTATAGAATTTATATCTATTAAGAATATATGATGCTTTTCAACACAAGCTTGCAATTCAAATGTAGTTTCCACCAGCAATAGGTTGCCAAGACACTTTCTTAACAGAGCAAAATTAGTCAGAATGCTTCAGTGTGAGTTTTACCCTCCATCCAGCCCAAAATTTAATTCTGCACAAACAGATTGTTCTTCAATAAGAGAAGGCGAGACAGGCGGGGGGAAAAGAGTAGGTGGTGGTTGGGGGGGGTGGCGGTTGGGGTCCAGATCAATGTTCATTTTCACCAGCATTGGCACCTTCTAGAAAATGACCAGAGCACGGAGTGTCAGTGCCTCCCTCTGATCCATCTGCTTATTCGCTCTCTTATTGAATCCTGGCGCCTATGCCCACCTCCATCCTCAGTCGCCGCCAGTTGCTAGGTTACAGTCGCCGGGCGTTGTGAGAACCGCGGCGACGATAAACGGGAAAGGAAACAGATAGGCTATAATACCCCTGCAGTCTTTTGGCATTTTGTCCTGATTGCTCCAGGGGTGTTAAAGCTCTTTTGACGCTTCTCTATTGGCAGATTTTATCTGATTGCTTTTATTGCTTTCGTCCCCTCGCGGTTGCCCCCCCCTCTCTCAAACAAATAAAACCTTAGCCGAGTCAGACCTGCATTGTACTGGAGTGGGGGAGAGCAATAGATTACAAGCTATTAACGCGACAGCAGCCTATTCATTCTAGAATTCTTATAATGGTAGTTTGGACTTACATACTGAGATGAAATCACTGGTCTGTAACCACAACACATGGAACGAGGCTGCGCATTGCTTCACCCCCCAAGACGTTTAATAATATCTTTCATTAAAGATGATGAGGAAATTGACAATGGCTGGCGACTTAACGGTAATAGCTGGCTGCATTTCTCGTGTGTAGGTTGCCTGTACCGCGTGAGGCGCACTAGGGGTAACTGTCGTTGGACCACCAAGATGCCGCCGGCAGAGCTGCGTGTCTGTATGCAGCATTGAGTTGTTGCAACAGATCGGACCAGTAATTAAGGGGAGATGGAAGAAATTCTTGTAAAAACCCCAACCGTTGACTTCCTACTCCACTGGAGCCTCGCTTTTACATACATCCAGCACCGCAACCCTGTGTTGTATCAGTGGTATGGAAGATTTATGAATGAATGATTGCCTATGTATGTGTGTCTATATATATATATATATATATATATATAGGCCTACACATCAAACCTATATGAGTCATATTAAAAGGTCAAAAGAAACTTATTCAGTGTCTCCCCGTTGCTAAGGGGTTATACTCCACTTACTTTGAGTTGCTAGGCTGCTGATTCCATCCAGTTAAGCAATAATGCTCTCACGACTTCTTCATCCTTCCTCCCTCCCTTTTTAACCAAAATAACTTTCTCAACCGTCTGTTGCTATTCGTACTGCTTCATTGTTGCTAGGCAACAAATCAGATCCTGGTATATAATCTATATTAATGTCCATAGGTATGTTCTATACACGAACACGCAGAGGACGAATATAAACCATTTTGCCACAAAGCGTCTATTAAGACGCTTTAAGAAACATTTCTGTTTAAAACAAAACTTTGCAATATCGACCTACCTTATTACAATACGTAAAATGTGTCATTATTTAATGATACCGCTGCCCTTAAACATTAGAAATTAATAAATACTAATCTCTCATTTTCATATCGGCTTAGTATTTAATTTGGCAATATCCACGCATTGCAGACACATTGCTAAAACACAATCTACTTTAGAGATGCAAAGCTGAATTATAGCACATGTAAATTGAACATTAAATTTAAATCACTCCAATGATGCATCTCTCCTACACTTCGTACTGCAGTCTTTTGAATTTAATCAAGAGGAAACACCAAAGGCAATCATTCATTAAAATCCCTTAATTACTGTGAATACGATCGTTAGAATGTGACGCGTCATACCGCAACTGGATCGAAATTACTTTGCGCCAGTATAGCCTATTGTAACAGGCTTACATTAAATAAGTAAGGGACTGAATGACAAAATAAATTTGAGCACTTTACGTAAGTGGCAAGTGCAAATATCTACAGCGAATTTATTGGCAAATATATATATGGTTTACTAGTGAATGCACTGGTGAATGATCATTTGTAATTGCCTCCCATTGCTTGCAGGCTTAAAATAATGTTTTGTCGCTGCATTCATCCAAAGCTTACAAATGTTTTACCAGAGATGTTTTACCAGAACGATACAGAATACATGGGTGCTAACCGCGTATGCTACAGCAAGGCCCCTTGTGGGATCAGGCTACGGCGAAAGGCGTAACGTACGCGAACGCCGTACCGGAGGCGTAGATTCTACGCAAAAGCATAAGTCAGCGTGCGGATTTACAGCTCTGCGACCAAAATCATTTATGCCTGCAAAGACGGTCCCTTTGTTGTTCTGATATTACTACAAAGTTTCTTGTTTAAAGCAGATTATGGTAAAAAAAAAAAAAAAAACTATTTCGATGAATATAATAATTTTAGCAATCGAATATACGGAAAACACTTTTGATCTGAAATGGAGAGCGCGAATGAAAAATTAATGTCATGGCAAGGGTCACGGAAGTTGGCACCACTGTTGTTAAATACGTGGCCTCATGAATTAAATACCGTGGGGTAAAGTCTCAGGAGTGACTGAATTAAGGCGCTGAATCTGGATTCCTCTAATTGCTTAAAGTATGTGCGCACGTCTAAACTAAAGAGATATTCAAATGAAACAATGGTACAGTGTGGCCCCTTTCTGTGCAAACGTTGATTCAATCTGAAAGAGCGAATTGAAATTAGAAAGATTAACGTGTAAAACCATCGAATTATTTTAATAGCTGTATAGGAGCGCCGCACACGTCGAATGCCTTTTATTAGAGTCGATTTTCCCTTGTATGGTATAAGAAGGATTCATTACTCTGGCAATCCGAAATTTAAACTGGGTTGAGCGTTGACTGCTCTCTTAATATACCCTAGTTGAAATAACAATTTGCTTAAAACTGGTATCTGCGTCAACGTGCCATCAGTTGATTTCTGTTCCCATGGTAAATATAAAAGGAACGACCGCTCCCAACTAAACGGTCATCGTAAAACAACATTTTACAGCCTACTTGAGCTAATCATGTTTGTTGTAGCTTTGCGGCATCAAATGACAACATTTAACTAAGAGGCAGTGAAAACGCAAGGAAGCATTCAAAAGTCCTTTCCAACACATAAAAATATTTATGGTCACGAAAATCATCTTGATCTGTGCAATTTCAACCAAGACCTTCACATGGAAGACTCGTTTAAATATAAAGGGGTCTTTAGATAGCGCAGTTTAATAAGACTGGGATGTCAGGAAGCGCTGCAGTTTCGCGTGGAATAATCTCTGGGAAAATAGCACGTATTACATAACGCGAGGGAGGGCAAAGGCGCGGTTCCGTTCAGTGGGTCGCCGATATTTGTCAGAATGGCAGTTTATTTAAATTTTAAAAACGTAGATTTCAATTAGCTTGAAATAATATAGATCCACGAATAATGTGAATAATAACAATAACGTATATTTATGACTGATTTGTAAACAAAAGCTATAGCATTTCAGTGTATTTATTTGTATGGTTGATTCTCTCCCACTTCCTCATGAATACCTATGCATAGTACAATCAGCTAGCTAATCAGATTTTTTTTAATTATTTGCATATCCCAACATAGTATGTAACAATATCTGTGACTGACGAATTACGCACAGTGGTAGAATAACTTCAAATACATCTGCTTCTTTTATTGTTTTGAGAATTAAATTTTTTTGGGTAGACTGGAATATGTACGGTAGTATCGTCTCTTATTGAAATGTGGAGAATAGCAATCATTAAACTTTTAAAGATCTTGGATCGGTGCTTAGTTAATCGTATCGGCTACAACTGTGTACCACAGATGTAATTTGCTTGGTAAAGCTGCTTTGTGCTGGGTGGTGTTTGAGCTCTGTTCAAGAGTGCCGCGAACCCTAAAATTTCAAACTCCCCCAAAATGGAGATGCTGGTGGTGTCATCCAAAAGAAAATCATTGTGTCCCCCGCTTTGAATGCTCTGCTTTCCTATAAGACACTTCGCAAAAGCAGGTGTACCGCTAAAACCACCTCCCCCTGTCCACCACGTAAAACCCAACGACAAAAACAAGAGAAGGAAAGCGAGGGGGAAAAAAACACAGAGAACTACAAGACCACGGTGATCCGCTTACGGCTGACTTGCATGGTTAGTTTTCCTGCTGGTACGAAATACTAAGACCTGCGCTCTATTCTCCTGCGATTCATTTGGCAATAAAAACGAGAGGCGTCACTTTCTTCAAAGTTTACTGAAACAAACTACCATATTGCTGGAGCTGTCATTTTTACGCTTTCACCCCAAATATTTACTCAATAAAATTTTTGTGTTTTCTCCGAATACCTTTCTTTTCACACAATATTGATACAGAACAACAGGAACTGTTTCATCATTGGAACCCTACAGCGATTTGAGCGACGGAAAAAAATGAACGTCACTTTATTTAACCAGACTGTCCTCACACAGGGATTGTTCTTCAACAGAAGCCAGGACTTGGCCGGTACCCTGGTGGGCTGCTGTAACGGGAGCACCATAGCCACAAGTGACGGAACTTCGCTGGTTCTGCCTCCGGATGAGCGCAAACTCTTCGTTACGCGGGTGGTCCAGATAGCGGTGCTGTGCGTTTTGTCACTAACGGTGATCTTTGGCATCTTTTTCCTCGGTTGCAATCTGATGATCAAGTCAGAAAGCATGATCAACTTTCTCGTGAAGGAGCGGAGACCGTCTAGGGACGTGGAAGCGGTCATCGTCGGGATGAACTAACCACGGCCGCGCCGCGGGAGTGAGTGCACTGCTGGCGCGCAACCTGCTCATGGATGTCGCCCTCGTACTTGGTTTCCAGGGTGGCTAGAGATATGCAAAGTATTTCGATTAGGATGTGAGAATATTTTAATCGCCGGTAATGATCGCGAAGAAGAAAGTAAATCCAGCATGCCCTGTTGCTTTCGGAAAGTGGCGTCATTGTTGTAATTCACTGAAACAAGTTCGTTAGAAATGAAACATGAATGTCTTGCCGTTCCGCGTGAACTTTCGGGAAACGTGCGTTTTCCTCTTTTTACTCCGAGAAAAACAAGGAATGTTAAATCTAATTATTTCCTCATCCTCGTTTTTAACGTTACCTTCCTTTGATTCCGGAGGGTAAAAACTTTTTTTAACCTCTGAATTTTATTGTTACGATCAGTGTTTATTGTAAGGCTTCATTGAACCTTTACAGATGTCAACACCTAACGCATGGGATTCGTGCATGGGATACGTAAATGAGTAGAGATTATGTGAATATTCTGTATGATGATTTTTTTCCCCCACATATAGGCTTGTTTTTAAAATGCACGCACGGAGAAGCTCACTAAATTGCAGGGAATGCGCATGTTTAATTAAAGTCGTTTTTGCACTTTCTTCAAGGATGGTATTCCTGAAAGAATAGCGGTGCTTGTTTGTTTACGGTGAATCTGAATACACTGTTTTTTGCACTTTTATGAATTTGCAGAAGCTATATGATGTTTTGTATTCGACTGAAACTTAAAATATGCATGACGCATTGAAAATAAAAACTATGGTTTTCCGGGATTGTATATGCTTACATTATTGATTATTAGTGGTGAGCATTAAGGAATAAATTGTTCTGTCTGACCAATACGTTTATGGATCACAGTGTGAATTATAGCCTACCTTCGAGAGACATTTTGTTGGAACATACAATACACTTGCGGGCAGGGCACATCCCAGGTAAATGGACAGGTGAAAGCCAGCATCTGATGTAAAAACGTGTTAGCGTTTGGTATAATGGATAGAATATGTTTACTGAGCTCACGTCCATTACTCTGACGCATATATATCGCGACATCAGGTGATGTACGTCTAGACTGGGATAGACCTGAATTTACATGTCAGGAAAAAACATAGATCTTTTTTTTTTTAAAGATGCTTGGTATAGGTACAGAGACTGGGAATCCATACTGGGACGACTGGAATGGTGACGGAGACATCGCCCTGGCTACAGTTACGGGAAGACGGCTCGCTTTGCTGGATTCCCATGTAAATGTGAATTCAGCTGTTTTTTTCCTATTGTGTCCAAATAAAGCTTTTCCCATTGCACAACATAATGCATGCAATATGAAAAAAGGAATTTGGTAAATGTGATTAAAGCTTCATTTTGTGACGTATAGCCTGCGATTTTGCATATGGCCTAACCCAGTTCACCATGACTCTCCCTTAGATAAGAGGCACAGACAATAGCTGGATAATTTCAGCCATGCTGTTTTCCTGCCTACTCACATACTCCTCCCTGTTATATCTCTGGATCTTCTGCATATGGCTTTAATATGGGGTGTAGTAATGAGACCTGTAGCTCAATTAACATATCATTTTCTCATAATGAAAGACCTGTCAGAAGGGTCACTGGCCATAGACGATCTGACTCACCTGCCTTTTCAGTCCTGCGGTACGTCAAAGACCCCTCCCCTTTTGAAAAGTCACACATGACCATCTCAGTCTCAACCCCGCTGAAAACACTTTTTCTAAAACCATTTAGCGATTTGTCCCAGATTGTCCTATATATTACATACCCCCGACTTGGCAAATTTTATCATGGGGATAACCCCCCTCAGCAAAGTTACTCATTGGGGGGGGTGACATCCCTTATTTCTTCTGTGGGCTGAGCCCCCTAGGGATCAGATCCTACAACCGCCCCTGGGCAGTGGGAACACAGAACATCAGCACATGTGGGTTTAAGGATGGGTGGACATTTAGCAAGCATATAGCAGCAAAACGATCATTAAATAGAACACATGATCCTACTCAAAAAGCTCCTCTCTAAGACATTTTATGTAAAAGAGGAAGTGCTGTATAGTGAATAGACATGATGTCTTCATGAACTAATCATTTGTACTATAATTCAGACATGAGCACATTCATGGTTCTGCACGGTATTTTCCCCGAAAAAGTCTGCACATGTCAAATAAAAGGGTAAACACAAATCAATACAAGATTCATAAATACAAACATAACAGTATTATGGAAGCTCAGCCTAGCTGCTCATGCCCAATCAACTCTGTGACAGCATTTGTGTTTGCAATATTTGTTCTGTTTGCCTCACTTCTATGTTGCTTTGGACAAAAGTGTCTGGTAAATATATAAAATGTAAATTCATTTTAGCTTCAACTGTGGCATCAAAGTCAAAGTCCAACCCCAGATCCCTCCAACAGCTTTGCGTGATGCTCTGATCCTGACACTATTACTCTGGATGCTCTGATCCTGACACTATTACTCTGGATACTCTGATCCTGACACTATTACTCTGGATGCTCTGATCCTGACACTATTACTCTGGATGCTCTGATCCTGACACTATTACTCTGGATACTCTGATCCTGACACTATTACTGTGGATGCTCTGATCCTGACACTATTACTCTGGATACTCTGATCCTGACACTATTACTGTGGATGCTCTGATCCTGACACTATTACTCTGGATACTCTGATCCTGACACTATTACTCTGGATACTCTGATCCTGACACTATTACTGTGGATGCTCTGATCCTGACACTATTACTGTGGATGCTCTGATATTGACACTATTACTCTGGATGCTCTGATATTGACACTATTACTCTGGATGCTCTGATCCTGACACTATTACTCTGGATGCTCTGATATTGACACTATTACTGTGGATGCTCTGATCCTGACACTATTACTCTGGATGCTCTGATATTGACACTATTACTGTGGATGCTCTGATCCTGACACTATTACTGTGGATGCTCTGATATTGACACCATTACTCTTGATGATCTGATCCTGACACTATTACTCTCGATCACTTACTCCAAGCTAGAATGGGTTCTTCGATGTTCTTCACACGCCCGAAGACCAGTAACTTCATTAAGGAAAAAAACCCTGCTCTAACCAGTTCCCTGGCAAATGTAATTTCATGATTTGCCTAAAACAGATTATTCAAACAGTCATCATACAGTTTTAACAACTTCCTCTGAAAAACAGTTATGACAGATGTAAAATAACGAGCGCTGGGCGGAAGAAGATCCAGCAGCCAACAGCTGTTTGGTGAGATAGAGGAGCGCCGTTATTGCCAAAACACGGCGTGCATCTGGTGCGGCATCCACAGGGGTGAGGCAAGGTGGAGAGAAACGCGTGAAAGTAAGGACAGCCTGATAAAAAGCGAGGGCACAGAAAAACGGACTAACGGCCAGAGGGCGGCGAGATGCTGGGGATAAGGTGAATATCCACGGACCTCAGAGCACACAGCTGACGTCTGTGCTTCAGATCTCTTTATTTTGGACGCAGAGACCCAAGATTAAGTGGGACTCATTCTGCGATAAAGGACGGGTTCGAGAGAACAGCGCCGCTGTTGGTCGTAAGACACCTAACGCTCACTCCCAACACCCCCCGTCAGATCACATGATACATATGTCCCGAGGCGGACAGGGCAGCGTGGTCCAGCCGTCGGAGCCGGTCCGGTCCTGGTCTATTCCTCCAGGCTAGAACAGTAAATGAAGGGCGAGACAGGCGGACTGGGTCGCAGCACTAAAAAGCCACCTCAGGGCTCGGGCAGAGGCCCTTACAAAGCACCTGTCCCGGTGGTCCTGGCCTGTCACAATGACGCCCCCCCCCCCCCCGAACCCCTGTCTCCGCCTCACTCCACCGTCTGTCTCCAACGCCTGACAGCCACTGGCCTTTATTCGAAATTAATCAAGCGTTTCATCTACCCTCTCCACCCCCCCCAGCCTTCACAGCCCGGCCCCTTTAGTTCCCTCCATCGATACGCTTGTTCCCTGCCTTACCCTTTAAAATAGATTCCTTGACAAGAGTCTCCCCCACTTTTCTCTTGCTCCCTCTATCTCCGAGCTGCACTCGTTATCTTTCTTTGGCTTTGTTGAGGAGCACTGGCTCTCTGTGGCAGACTCCCCCCTACCCCCCAAAAGAAGACTACCCCCAGTAAATGGGGCTGTCACTCCGCGACCGTGACACCTGTTGTCCCTATTCAGCAGCTTGACCTAACCCAGGAGGTCCTTCCTTTCGTGTGGGAGCAGCAGAGTGCCCCCCCCCCAAAAAAAATGTATTGATCTCCAAAACTAAGGACATGAACATCATGGTTTCCCACACAACCCTGCTATGGTCATATGGTACATCCCACAACAGGTCACATGGTACTTATGGTACATCCCGCTACAGGTCACATGGTATGTATGGTACATCCCGCTACAGGTCACATGGTACGTATGGTACATCACTCACATGGTACATATGGCCCCTTCTGGCACCATCCACTGCATGTGATTATCAGTTTCATGTTCAGCAGAAAGCAGTTACTATAGAGTAACTCCATACATGACTTCAGACAAGTCCTTTCAACCTTTTGAACATGACAAATGAAACTTGGAGACAAGAATTTTATCTAATTGCTTCACAGCAGATGGTGAAGCTGATCAGTCTGTATTAGTGCTACTATTAAAAAATGTTATTACTTAAAGTGAGTCAAAAGGGGCTGGGAACATCACGAAGATAGAAAGGAGTCCTGGCCTGTGGGTCACATGACGGCGTTTCAGAGGTTCCTATGGCTCCGGCGGAGTGGATAAGTCACCTGGCCTCCTGTGCCATGTGTTTGTTCAGTGTGAAGTTGGGAAGGACTGTTTCGCTGTTCTTAAGTGTTTTATTGATTGGCAAGATTCGATTAGTGCAGTATGTCAGTGATTTAGCAGAAGCAGACAGACACCGATATGAAGTGATTGTCCATCCATGCTAACCATATAAGGAGTAATTAAAAACGCGACTATCTGAACTTGACTGTCTGATCTTATTCACAGAAATGCATGACATGCTTTTGGGGTGCTAACTGCTAAAATCCAGTTTTGATTGGCTGATCATGAAACACAGACCAGCATGGGGTAATCAATACGGCATGTGTGCAGCTCCAAGAGGACACAGCAAGATGGGACACCCTATGTCCTGGGTGGAGTAGTGGGACACTTTTGGACCACCAGATGAACACCCTCAGTAGATAAAGGAGAAAGGACACTTATTCCAGCTCTGGTTTCCCACTTCTTCGTCTCGACAGAGCTATGGGCTTCATCATGTGATGTAACGTACCCAATTCCACGTATGGGCCCCTAAACCCCAACCCATTTGGAGGGATCCCAGCTTTCCGACCCGCCTAGGTGGAAGGCGAGCCAGTTCATGGTTCCTGAGCCTCCAAATCATGGCCAGTGTCCCTCCTGTGGGATACCCCTCGGTTTTAAGCCACGCCTACCTACCAGAAAGGCATCGGGAACTGGTATTACAGCACCCTGGGAACATCAACTCTATTCTGCCGCGGTAAGAACGTGGGAACCAGGACTGATATTTCCACTCTGTATGTAGGCGTTGACATTGACACCACAGCCCTCTGCCAGCCTGTCCTCTGGCCAATTAGGTGAAGGCTAAGGCTGCAGAAAGATTCCAGCTCTTTCTCTACATACTAATAGTGGAGCATATTGCCATGGATTCCTACGACTGCGATGAGAAATATCAGGTTTTCACCCTGATGCTGTTTTGCTCTCTCCATATGTTGTCTGTAGATAAACAGTAAGGCAGATGGATCCAAGCTGCACCAAAGAGCGCCCTGCCCACAGAGAACGACAACCAGTTGATCCTTAACTCCAGCACCTCTGCCCCAGTCACAGGCATTCCCACCCCCCTGCCCAGAACCGTGACCTGACATACTGTGGCATGAACAGCATCCCATTAGTGGTCCGGAATCGTCACCTCACTCATCACGGCGCGATGGAGCGGAATCATCCGCGACAGCCATAACCGTCCGGCAGCGGGTTACCGACTGGCTTGGGGTCAGAGCCCAAACGGGTCATGTTTAGAACAAATTACCGTGGGCCGCAAGGCCAGAAACAGAAAAGAGGAAAAACAACAGCATCCACGGTAACATTTTTAACTGTAAACAAAACAGAGCAAAAGGCAGCTTTCATCCTGACTAACGGCGATGGTGGCTTGTCGCCATTTGGAACCCAGGCTTGTTCACTTCACCTGCCAGCTGCGTTTGAAGCTCAGGATGGGAAGGATGTGTGTGGATCTGCTGTGCTGGTGTGTGAGTGGGGGGGGGGGGGGGTGAACAAGGGAAAGAAAAAGATGGATAGACAGCAGGACAGAGGCAAAGAGCAGACGCAGGTCTCTGGGCATGATTAATTTTGCACAAAGAGACTGGAATACACACCAAAAACCATTAGACTCAAATAATAATACCTCAGAAATCCAAAATACAGCCTGCCCACCCTCCCCCCCCCCCCAATCACAGCCCCACGGTGTTCAGATAATACCCATCAGGGAACATTTTCTAATGTGACAATGACAAGACCTCGACAAGCAGAAGGGGGGGGATGAGGGAGGTGGGGTGGAATAGCAAATTGGCAGAGATGATATTTCTAAGTCTCAGGCATGCCACACACACACACACACACACACACACGCACACGCACACACGCGCACATGCATACGCACACGCACACGCGCACACGCACACGCGCACATGCATACGCACACACACACACACGCACACACGCACACACGCACGCACGCACACACACACACACACACACACACACGCGGTCGTGCAGCATTTACCTCTCACAGAGATAGATTTCTTCCTTGCTCATTTTGTGTGTGTCTTTCTTTAACAATGACTTTCAGGAAAGTCTTTAAAGCCCATTCCTTCAATCTCCGGTACACGGTGTCAGAAATGAGCCTGATTACTATACAGCCACCTGGCAGCTGACTCTGGAAATACAATGACAGTTTAAAGCTGGTTGAGTTTAATACCCCAATACAATTGAAACGGAGGCGACTACAGGTTCTGTGTAATTCCTCCAAAGTCAAACTCTCACAGGTCAGTCCTCAGGATCACACACATACTGCATTGCCACTGGGCGTCTCTAAACTTTTGACATTACCTGAAAATGAACTCTCTGCCTTTAAGAGCGTCAGGCAACTCAGGAACTACATTTTTACTGCCTAACGCTTGTATATCCAACGCAACATAACTTTAACGCATCTGTGCGGCCAAATGTTTGGATACGTCGCTCGGCAGTGCCACAGCCCCTCGTAGGACTTAAACCAGGGTCGTAGTTAGAGATGAATGGATTGGGGGCCTTTACTAGGGAGGGCAGATGGCAAACTAATTTAGGGGGGGGGTAAACTGCCCCTAAAATAGGCTCAACGACGCCTCTGATTTAAATCCACAACCTTGAGGACGTTCCTCAAACCCCAGACTATTAGATTATAACTGTCTTGTAGAACTTTCTCAAGGATGTTCAAGCGACAAAATGATCAGTTCGGTCTCGCCTGGTACCTCTGGTCTCGCCTGGTATCTCTGGTCTCGCCTGGTATCTCCGTCAACATTGTTATCCACCATAACTCCTCGTTCACCTCCCCCTAGAGACATGGACACACGAATTTGGGGGCGGGTTCTCAAGGATGGTGTCTCCCCAGCTGCGCATGAAGAACTCCCAGATCAGCAAAGTCGACTGTTTAGTTGGACAAATTCCTCTTACCCACCCCCCCCCCCCCCCCCAGTCCTGGTGATGTTTTAGGATGGACACTGGAGATACTTCTAGGTCTTTTCAGGTTATACATATAATACTTTTAATAATATCTTTTACTGTCCGTTGGGGAATATTTTACAACCAGGCCATTTCCATGTAGAAGCAGGCAGTATGTCATTAGAAAAAACAGAGACTTCTCTTGGTCCAGTTCGAACAATTTCTAACAGGATTTACCGGAGATGAATGCGGAATTGAGTTGCTAGGGACCATTCAGGCACGGCGGCGATGGTTCTGCTGTGGCACCTTCGCAGTCTCTCCCCGGCTCGACAGTAATGAATTCTGCGTTACCGGTGACAGATACCACGCTCGTTATTAAACCAGAACAGCGGAGAGTCAGCACAGGCACATACAGAGTGACTCCCAGAAAATTAAAAACAAGAAATCGCATTGAAAGACGCTTTTGTAAAAAGCAGCCTCAGAAACCAGAATTTTTCACTGAGTAAAGACTTTTTTTGTTGTTTTGTGAGAGTGAAGGTGGCAGTTCTCGTTCTTAATATTTTAAACACCCGTAGCTCCTCTTGAAGTTGGAATGGGAGGCTCTTACTTTGCCCAAGGAAAGTTAAATAAATTTTCCGAATGCCAGCAGTCTTCCGTCCCCTACGTGATGCGACTGATTACCGGCTTTTCATCGCAGCTCTTGCGAAGAAGATTTTACTCACTAAAATAACACCGGTGGCTGTTCTGAAAGGGAGTGGGAGGGATGCCAGACAGTGTGGAATTGTGGGACACTGAATGTCCACGAAACGGACAACAGGGTCATTTTGGGGGGATCGTCAAATCCAGACAGTCTACACCAGGGGTGTCAAACTCCAGTCCTGGGGGGCCGGAGCCCTGCACAGTTTTTGGTTTCCCTTCATTTAACACACCTGATTCAACTCCTTGTGCTAATTACCACAGAGCTTAGAAGCTGAATAATTTGTGGTGGAACAGGGAAAGAACTAAGGTACACAGGACTCCGGCCCCCCAGGACTGCAGTTTGACACCCCTGGTCTAAACCATCAGCCTTGGAGCAAAAACAACATAGAGGCCAGAAACAAAATGTCCAGATCCTGCACTTGTATCCTGCACTGCTGTTCTCTCTTACAAATCCATTTCCCTCCACGCACCAAAAATATATATACATATAATTGATGCGACTGACCGACTTGTAATACGGAACGTGACTCGGGCAGGATTTCCAGCCCACTGAACCCACAGGCGAGAACATCTGTCCTCCAAATAAAGGCTGACAGAAAAAGCAGAGGCCCCTCTCGTCGGCTCACAACGTTCCTCAGGTACCGACCTGACGGGAACACCAATGCAAGGTTCCCCCGTGACTCTGTACCACGAGAGATTCGGGAAACGGCCTAGCGTGTTTAAACACATGCTAAGAAGATGATTGGAGACTTCTGCATGTCGATCGTAGGTTTAAACAAAATAAAAATTTTGGGGGTGGTGGGGGGGGGTTTGTAAAAATGGGAGAGATGACAGCAGGTCCTGTAAGACATATCGCAGAGGCAGGTAAGACCTGTAACTTTCAGCACAGCAGGTGTCAGGCTGTGTTACGCACATGGAACCAGCAGCCCAGGATCCCACCCCACCCCACCCCCCCCCCCTTTTCTGTTTCATTATATATCTTTTTAGAACTGACATCTTAAATAACAAGCTCCAAGCTGGAAATGTACTTATTATGGGTGTCACATCTGCCCACTCGTACTGACACACACACACACACACACACACACACACACACACACACACACGTGTACTGGTTTGCAGCAGATGTAATATCCAGGCCCACTGGGACATGGACCAAGGTGATTTTATGCTTCCATTGTGATTTTTATGCTTCCCGTCGCCATCCAGACCGGCAGTAAAGGCTAGATGCACACCCACCCCGTGGCAAAACACCCGTGAAAATCCACACCCTCGACTGGGCCTTTATCTCTCGGTCAGGGACTCGAGCTTCCCCACACGCTCAGACTGACACTGTGCTGTGACGGCCTGCATGTCACCCCCCAAGTTGGTTGCATTTTTCGTCCCAGCAGTAGGTGGCGCTAATGAGTCTGTGCTGGTATGCCTTAGTCGAGTAAACAGCAGGCGACGGGCGAATCTCTGACCTGGGTGCAAACGGCAAATAATTGCTGCTCTGCCGTTAATGGAGTCACCCTGCTCTTGCCAGATTAATGAGCTCCACCAGGCTATGAGGATGTGTTAATTGGCACTGGGCAGCTGAAAGGGAGGGCCTCGTGACACAGCCCCCCCACCTTCCCCCCAGGGGGTGCCGTCAGTCGCCAAGGCCCCGGCATGGACATGCGGAGCCTTGTGTTCAGAGGTTTTTTTGTTCCTGTGCCTCAACCACCTCTTTCAGTGACGTTCACCCTGCAAAAGCCCTCTTACAGAAAGAGGGGACATTGACTGACACTCTCACTCATACTCTACTCCAAGGAATGTCCATCACCCTCTCAAATAGAATAGAGGACATTTATTCATCCTCTAACCCCGACTCTACTCAAGATCACGTTCACTCACCCTCTCACTCCTACTCGATACAAAGGGACGTTCCCTCGCCCTGTCATAGAGAAAAGAGGGACGTTCCCTCGCCCTGTCATAGAGAAAAGAGGACGGTCCCTCGCCCTGTCATAGAGAAAAGAGGGACGTTCCCTCGCCCTGTCATAGAGAAAATAGGGACGTTCCCTCGCCCTGTCATAGAGAAAATAGGGACGTTCCCTCGCCCTGTCATAGAGAAAATAGGGACGTTCCCTCGCCCTGTCATAGAGAAAGGAGGGACGGTCCCTCGCCCTGTCATAGAGAAAGGAGGGACGGTCCCTCGCCCTGTCATAGAGAAAGGAGGGACGGTCCCTCGCCCTGTCATAGAGAAAAGAGGGACGTTCCCTCGCCCTGTCATAGAGAAAAGAGGGACGTTCCCTCGCCCTGTCATAGAGAAAAGAGGGACGTTCCCTCGCCCTGTCATAGAGAAAAGAGGGACGGTCCCTCGCCCTGTCATAGAGAAAAGAGGGACGGTCCCTCGCCCTGTCATAGAGAAAAGAGGGACGTTCCCTCGCCCTGTCATAGAGAAAAGAGGGACGTTCCCTCGCCCTGTCATAGAGAAAGGAGGGACGGTCCCTCGCCCTGTCATAGAGAAAAGAGGGACGGTCCCTCGCCCTGTCATAGAGAAAAGAGGGACGTTCCCTCGCCCTGTCATAGAGAAAAGAGGGACGTTCCCTCGCCCTGTCATAGAGAAAAGAGGGACGTTCCCTCGCCCTGTCATAGAGAAAAGAGGGACGGTCCCTCGCCCTGTCATAGAGAAAAGAGGGACGGTCCCTCGCCCTGTCATAGAGAAAAGAGGGACGGTCCCTCGCCCTGTCATAGAGAAAAGAGGGACGTTCACTCGCCCTGTCATAGAGAAAAGAGGGACGTTCACTCGCCCTGTCATAGAGACAAGAGGGACGTTCCCTCGCCCTGTCATAGAGAAAAGAGGGACGGTCCCTCGCCCTGTCTTACAGACAAAGGGATGTTCCCTCGCCCTGTCATACAGACAAAGGGACGTTCCCTCGCACTGTCATACAGACAAAGGGACGTTCTCCCACCCTCTCATCCATAATCTCTCACACCACCCACCATACTGTAAGCTTTAGATCCCAGCACTGAGGTCCAGGCCTAAGCTGGCGTTTCCCTTCCCATGTGCCGTTCCCCAGTGAGGCCTTCAACTGGATGAAGCGGAACGGATGTGGCTGGATGGATACAGCCCCTCCCACCCCACTGCATCCCGCATCTCCCTAATACCACCACAAATAATATCCTCCACCCCTCTTTTTGGCTTGTTAGCTTGACACACCAGTTAAATGCTCGCCTCTGGATCTGTCTAACGGTTGTCTGTGCCTGTTAAACTTTAACAATACACACATATGGCTCGATACTGAAAGTTCCAACCCAGTCTGGCAGGATCTTCTCTGCATTTCTCCAAAGGCTAAATGCATGTTTTAGGTTTCAAAGGCTACGAAACATCACCATTTGTCATTGGTACACATTCAAAACTTCCTATTGCACAGCAACAGCTCCTTGTCTCCTTGTGATATCTGGCATCTCATAACCCATGAGTCCACGGTTTAGGGAGCTGGGTCTCTCTTTCTCTCTCTAGACTGCCATGTTGTCTTCAGGAAAACGGACCAAATCATTATTAATGGGCTGGATACACCTGTTAATAATTTTGGCCCACCCTTGTCCACTTACTTGAAGCTACAGGAGCCCCAAAACTCTGTCTAAAGTGGGGGGGGGGGGCTTGGGTCTCACCAGGGCTCATTAAAAGACGAATGTCAGCTTCCTGAGACGTTTCTCTGTATCAGACCACTGGGCTTAGAGAGTCACTGTCAGAAGTGAGAGGGGTCAACTATCCAGGGAGACCTCATCATTGTGTCGGAGATGGGGGGTGGGGCTGGGGGAGGGGGGTTCTCAAAAAAGACAGGGAGCAAAAAAAAAAAAAGAGAAAATCCTTTTCCTTCTAACTTTTGCCTCAAAGAGGGATGTGATCAGCACCATGTAGATTAGCCGACCGTGTCATGGGAGACCCGTCCACTGGTCCTTTCCTGTCATACCAACACACGCAGATCTACCCCCCCCCCCCCAACACACACTCCCCAATCACCCAGGCTCTACAGTAACAGGTTAGAGTTGCCATGGGAACTGAGCAAGCTGATGGCCGTGTCGCCAGGCAGTTGTCTGAATGAGGTGGGGGAGATGGGGGTGTGGGGGGTGTATAGAGGGATGGGGGTAGTGTTACTAAAACTGAGGATAAAAAAACCGGAGCTATTAGGTCATCCGTCTTCAAACTACCCGGCGACGCCAAGGCAGACAATCAGAAGTGAAAATATTTCTTCCTTAAATAACTGACCTCATGCCAAGTTGCTCCCTCGGGTTTTTTTTTTTTTTTTAACAGAAGTGTGATTCATTATTAAACCATATCTATTCATCCATCTCCCAGCCACTTATCTGGGAAATGGCCATGGGGGGGGCACAAGGCTGGGCCACACCCTGGGAGGAATGCCAGTTCAGCACAGGGCACATATATAGACCTGACGCACACGTGCAACGGGCCGTGCAGAGACGCCAATCAGCATAATTGGATGTCTTTGGACTGCAGGAGGGAAGGCACCGGACACGGGGAGAACACGCGACAGAGCGGCAGCATAGCTCAAGTATCCAACACTGGAGGTGCAAGGCAACAGAACTACTCAGTGGGCCGCAACATTAGCCCTAAATCAGCCATAATGCAACATCATTCTTAGTACCCGTGTCAGACTAATTACGCTAAAATTGCGCTAAACGAACGAAATGAGGACGCCTCGAATTACCTCTTGCAAACTCATAATTCGGACGTTTTACAAATTATTACTGGCTAATAATGTTTGTAGAAATTACACTGAAGAAGCATAAATTCAGTTAGGACTGATCGGGAGAGGGGCGGGGCAGTAACAAGTGCAAACGCTTTGACTGAGTACAGACTCGCGCATGTGCGCGGGCGCAAACAGCGCAGCTCACTTATTAAAGAAATACATCTGTAGTGAACGGCTCTGGGCGTGGTCGCTCCTTGCGATGTTAATGGGGAACACCTGTGATTAGGATTGGGGGTGGGGGGAGGGGAGGGGGAATTATAAAGAGGACGTCTATTTCGGGGGGGGGAGAGTGTTCTTTGTGCGGTGTTTTGTAGAGAAACTTTGGGGTGCTGGAGAGCTGTCAGCAAACTGTGGTGTGTCCGTCGCCGGTGGTAGACCGGCCGCGGATGAAGCTAGTTAGTTACGGGGGGGGGGTAATGTTTTGAAGGATAGGCATCGTGATTTAAAAGGCTGGCAGCAAGGTACAGCGGGTTAAAACGACCCCTGTTGATCAAGGAACCCCAACTTCCCCTTCCCTGGAGAATGCGGGGGGGCCGGGTGTGCTTCTTCCCAGGGGAGTAACCGCTTTTAATATTGTATATCTGGAATGAATGAGAGTATGTATGTGTGTATGAATTTTATCCCCGGATTACGGTCGTGAGTAGGAGGGCGGGGTTAGAAGGTGCATCGGGAATGGTTTGTTTGCCGTGTGTAAGGGTTTGCACGAGTGTTGTGATTCTAAGCTTGCTGTGCTGCACACTTGGATTCTGAGTGGAGTGGGGGGGGAATTGCGGTTGTATCATTCCTGGTGAGATGTGTGTCAGCCCTCGGGAAGGGGTTGTAATCCGGAGAAATATTTAATAAAGATTTTCTCATATTTTGGCGTCCTTATTTGGCTGGACCTCCCCAGCCTCTTTAAATAAAAAAAGGTGGTGGCAGCGAACTTTGACAAGGTGCTCTAGTGAGTATACTTGTTACACTGGTGGCAGCGGTGGGATATTGCCAACCTTTTTTTTTTTCCTTCCCCTGTATATGAAACAGCTTGGATTTTCACCATGTCACAAAGTGAGCAGGCAGAGTCGGCATCCGCCAGCTCCACATCCGAGTTACGTCAATTCGGACAGCGTGAGTTATCGGGAGTAAGCGCTCGTGCTCTCAGTCGGCCGGTTTTTATGCCAGATACGTTCACTGGTGTAAACCGGGAATGGTCAGATTGGGTAGAACAATTTGAGATGGCTGCAGTGGTTAATGGGTGGGATGAAGAATTTAAGTTAAAGTTTATGTCTCTCTTACTTTCGGGTAAGGCACGAGAAGTTTATACGGGGTTGCCCCCGCAGACTCGCACTACCTATGGGGCTTTAAAGGGGGCCATGCAGGCGTGCATGGAACCCAGTGGGAGTACTGATTGGTATCGTGCAGAATTTTCATCTCGCACTCGTTTACCTCAAGAATCAGCTAGAGAATTTGGTACAGCCTTGCGAAGGCTTGTTATGCGAGCTTACCCACTGGTTGATTATGCTACTCAAGATATGTTGGCACGGGACCATTTTGTGGTTACTGTGGGGGCTGGAGACTTGCGCATTCAGCTACGTAGTGCCAAACCCTCCACTTTGGAGGATGCCATCAGTCTTGCAACTGAAATGGAGTCTATTAGACGGTTGGAGGGACATGCTGGTCCTTCGGCAGCACAGGTACGTGGTATAAGTGGATCAGGGTGGAATAAGGATCAGATGGAGACATTGTTGGGGGTGGTGGAGGGTTTGCGACAGGAGGTGCAGGCCCTGCGTGCAGAAGTGGTTACATTAAAGGCCCGTGACAGTCCCCCTATTGTTGGTGGGAGCATAATAGCTCCTTTGCAGTCGTCCCGGGTAGCAGTATCTCAGGCACGTCGGTCGGAGCGAATGGTGTGTTGGGAGTGTGGCTGTGACAGGCACTTAAAAAAGGATTGTCCCTATGTGTCGGGAAACTTCCGAGGGCGGGCACGGTAGGTCGTGTGCCCGCCCTGAAGCAGGAAGGCCCTGAGGTAGAAATCCCTCCGATGGTTAGTCTGTGTGGTCAAGGGCTGTATATAGGTGCCCAGGTTGGGGGGATTGAGGCATATTTATTGGTTGATACAGGGGCTCAGGTTTCAGTAGTGCCAAGGAGTTTTTGGGAGTCTGCCACAGGGGGGAGACAGGGGTTGGTGCCCTATGTTGGCGCCGTGGCTGTAGCGAATGGGGCTGAGCTTAAAATCTTGGGTAAATGGTGCACTGTGTGCCAATTTGAGTCTTTGGCCTTGGGGGTGGAATTTTTGGTGACTGATGGGGATATGCGAGATCTGTTATTGGGAAATGACTTTTTAACCCAATATGGGGCAGTGATTGACGTAAAGGGGCAGTGTTGTCAGGTAATGGGGAAGATGATGCCCCTAGTGGCACATGCCTCTAGTAAACAGCCCTGGATAGTGACTCTGAGTACTGATGTTACGGTCCCCCCACGGAGTGAGGTGGTCATTCCGGGGACAGTCAAAGTGGTTTCTGCCCACCCCCTAGTGGGGATGCTGGAACCTGCTCCATTACTAGCCAGCCGATATGATGTTTTGGTGGCACGGGTTGTTTGTCGTGTGACCCAAGGAGCTGTACCTGTAAGAGTGATTAACGTCACCGAAGATGAGTGTAAACTTCGGCGGGGAATGAAAGTGGGTTTATTGGTCACAGACATTGAAGTGGGTCAGACAGCTGTCCACACAGAGGGTGGGGGGCCCGAGCGGTGGTGGACGGGTGAGGAACTTTTCCAACATCTAGGCTTGGATAAAAAGGGACTCAGTTTAGCAGAATCTTGTGCAGTTCAGGCAATGTTACATCGACGTGCAGATGTTTTCAGCGTGGGAGATGCTGATTTGGGTAGAACGCAGCTGGCGATGCATACAATTGACACTGGGGAGGCCCGGCCTCTTAAAATACCGGCTCGGCGAGTCCCTTTGCATTTACAGAGAGAAGTGGATGCTCAGATAAAGCAGATGTTGGAGGCAGATGTTATTCAGCCGTCCCGTAGTCCATGGGCCGCACCGATTGTACCTGTGCGAAAGAAGGATGGGGGGCTGCGGCTTTGTGTCGATTATCGGCAGTTAAATGAGGTCACCCGTAAAGACGCTTATCCATTGCCGCGTATTGATGATGCACTGGATAGTTTGTCTAATGCATCATGGTTCTCTACATTAGACCTTGCCAGTGGGTATTGGCAGGTGGAGATGCACCCACGGGATAAACCGAAAACTGCATTTGTTACCCGACAGGGCTTGTATGAATTTAATGTGCTTAGCTTTGGTTTATGTAATGCCCCCTCGACATTTCAGCGGTTGATGGACTTAGTCCTTGCTGATCTACAGTGGTCCACATGTTTGGTGTACCTTGATGACATTATTGTGTTTGGTCGATCATTTGAGGAACATCTCCAGCGACTGGATGAGGTACTGGGGAAGTTGCAGGGGGCAACTTTAAAAGTGAAACCAGCTAAGTGTGACCTGTTTGCTAAACAGGTACATTATTTAGGGCATGTTATTTCAGATGAGGGAATTAGAGCTGACCCTGCAAAAATTAAGGTGGTCCAAGAATGGCCAGTACCTAGAAATCAAACTGAGGTGCGCAGTTTTGTGGGTTTAGCCTCGTATTATAGGAGGTTTATTAAAGGTTTTGCGGAGATTGCACGGCCGCTCCACCAGTTGACGGAAAAAGGGCGGAGATTTAAGTGGAGTCCTGATTGTGATAGAGCCTTTTTAACTCTAAAAGCCTGCTTAATTACATCTCCAGTGCTGGCTTACCCAGATCCAGGGAAAACGTTTGTGTTGGACACAGATGCTAGTGATGTGGGTATTGGCGCGGTGCTTTCTCAGGAAACTGAGGGAGGTGAGAGAGTGGTAGCTTATGCAAGCCGCGCATTAACTAAGGCGGAGCGGAGATATGCTACAACGAAGAAGGAGCTCCTAAGTATGGTCACCTTTATGAAGCATTTTCGACATTATCTTTTGGGGAGAGAATTTGTGTTGAGGACTGACCATAACTCGCTGCGGTGGCTGAATAGTTTCCAGGGCCTGGAGGGTCAACTAGCTCGGTGGATGGAACAGTTGGCCAGTTTCCATTATAAAATTGTACATAGGGCGGGTAGGTTGCATGTGAATGCAGATGTGTTATCGAGGTTACCCTCTTTTGGTGACCAGGTGGGAGACCCGCAAGTCTGTGTCCTCCAAACTGCAGCCCAGAAGCCGGAGGAAGTGAATAATGTTGATGAACTGCGGGAAGCACAGCAAGGAGACAGTGACATCCAGTTGATAATTAGTCTGAAACAGGGTGGTGTTAGTCAGGCTGAAGCTGTAAAGCATGCATGTTTAAAGCGTTATTTACCTGTATGGGATGAACTAGTGGTGCGTGATGGGGCGCTGGTGAGGCAGGTGGGAGACCTGCAAGGGGTTAGTGGGGAACCCCTGGCGCAGTTAGTAGTCCCTGGGAACATGGTGCCGCGTATTCTTTACTGGCTGCATAACACCATGACTGGGGGGCATTTGGGAATACAGAAGGTACAGGCTAAGGTTCGGGAACGTTTTTTTTGGCCAGGGTGGTCGGGGGATGTTCGTCGGTGGTGCAGGGAATGTAGGGAGTGTGCATCACGGAAAGAGACAGGTGTGTCCGCACGAGCTCCATTAGTTTCCACAGTGACCGCACGCCCTTATGAAAGGGTGGCTTTGGACATACTGGGTCCTCTTCCAGAGACCGAGAGGGGAAAGAAATACATTCTAGTGATTGGTGACTACTTTTCGAAGTGGACCGAAGCTTTTCCCCTGGTGAATCAAGAGGCGGTGACTGTAGCAAAAGTATTGGTGGAGGAATGGGTGTGTCGCTATGGCTGTCCTCGCAGTTTACATTCAGATCAAGGGAGAAATTTTGAGTCACTGGTATTTCAAGAATTGTGTCAACTATTAGAAATAAATAAGACTCGTACATCCCCATATTCACCACAGTCTGATGGCCTGGTTGAAAGGTTTAACCGTACCCTCGCAACAATGTTATCACTGTTTGTTAATCACAATCAGTCGAATTGGGATATTTTGCTGCCGTTTGTGATGATGGCATATCGAAGCAGTGTACACGCCAGTACAGGATTTACCCCGTATAAAGTTTTGTTTGCCCGAGAAATGGTTTTACCGGTAGATGTTATGTTGAATTTGGATCATGGAGAAAGATTAAAACCCATGTCAGAGTATGTGTCTAGTGTGTCTCAGACATTAGCAACTGTGGTGGAGGCTGTGAAAAAGCACCAGAGTGAGGCATCACATAGACAGAAACGGTGTTATGATTTCAGAGCACAGCCACAGTTTTATTCTGTGGGTGAGTTGGTATGGATGCGGGATAAAGCTAGAAGGAGGGGTGTTTGTCCCAAGTTACAGCGGCGGTTTAAGGGACCATTTAAGGTCAAAGAGAGGATCTCTGAGGTGCTATATAGGGTGTGTCTAGAAAAGGGGGGAGGGGACACTATTGTTCATGTCAATCGACTAAAACCTTGTGTGCCTTCCTCTTTTGAGGTGTCTTCATCTCCCAGGGGGCCTGGGGCTGTGTGGAAGGAGTGGAGGCGGCGAGGTAAAGGTGCTACAGGACCTCCAGAGGTGCACTCCCCTGCTAGTTGGATTTACCTCCAGTCCGGAACTCCCCAAGGAGGAGTTTCAGAGGAACGATCAGTAAAGGCTCCTGCGGCTGGTTTCCAGTTAGAAGATCCAGGGGCAACAGAGGATACTGCAGCATCGAGCTGTGTGGTGGAGCCGGGGAGTGAAGTGTGGGAAGAGTCGGCTGTGCAAGTGGGGTTTAGTGGCCCTACTGCTGTGACTGTGCAAGGGACTTTGGCTGACACAGGGGGTGGTCCTCAACCTCAGAGATGGCAACTGAGGCGAGAGAGACGGTTGCCTGCCTGGACCAAGGATTATGACATGCAGTGACTCGAGGACGAGTCCTCTCCTGTTGGAGGGGGGGATAGTGTAGTGAACGGCTCTGGGCGTGGTCGCTCCTTGCGATGTTAATGGGGAACACCTGTGATTAGGATTGGGGGTGGGGGGAGGGGAGGGGGAGTTATAAAGAGGACGTCTATTTCGGGGGGGGGAGAGTGTTCTTTGTGCGGTGTTTTGTAGAGAAACTTTGGGGTGCTGGAGAGCTGTCAGCAAACTGTGGTGTGTCCGTCGCCGGTGGTAGACCGGCCGCGGATGAAGCTAGTTAGTTACGGGGGGGGGGTAATGTTTTGAAGGATAGGCATCGTGATTTAAAAGGCTGGCAGCAAGGTACAGCGGGTTAAAACGACCCCTGTTGATCAAGGAACCCCAACTTCCCCTTCCCTGGAGAATGCGGGGGGGGCCGGGTGTGCTTCTTCCCAGGGGAGTAACCGCTTTTAATATTGTATATCTGGAATGAATGAGAGTATGTATGTGTGTATGAATTTTATCCCCGGATTACGGTCGTGAGTAGGAGGGCGGGGTTAGAAGGTGCATCGGGAATGGTTTGTTTGCCGTGTGTAAGGGTTTGCACGAGTGTTGTGATTCTAAGCTTGCTGTGCTGCACACTTGGATTCTGAGTGGAGTGGGGGGGGAATTGCGGTTGTATCATTCCTGGTGAGATGTGTGTCAGCCCTCGGGAAGGGGTTGTAATCCGGAGAAATATTTAATAAAGATTTTCTCATATTTTGGCGTCCTTATTTGGCTGGACCTCCCCAGCCTCTTTAAATAAAAAAAGGTGGTGGCAGCGAACTTTGACAAGGTGCTCTAGTGAGTATACTTGTTACACATCTAATACATGCAGCTCAGATTTCCTCTTAATAAATATGTTTGCGACTGACAGTGCACTACATAGGCTGAAATTCAGGCAGAACCCGGGAGAAATTATTATTTCCATTGCCAGTCCGTCAATGTATCCTAAATACGAAATTGTTCTTAGTGACTTGCCTGGAAAAATAAAGGTCAAATAAAAATACATTAATAAATAAATAAAATTTCATTGTTTGTGTCTTATAACTACTGTCGTACTCAACGGGAAATTAATCTGAGGACAAACCCACATAACGCATATCATAAGTACAACGCAATCAAAGCAGATCACCCAATCAAACTTATCTGTAGAGCTAATATCTAGATTGGAAAACCTGACTGAGAAGCAATCAAAACGTCATCCGCACTCATTGCGTGAGCCGCACTAACCAGCCTCCGTCTGAACATTCCAGAAGATTCACTGTTTTGTCACGGGAATGATTGATCGAACTATCTGGGGAGCTTATAAAAACATAACCATTTAATACATGCCAAGTTTCTTTTGCATATTATTATTCAGCAGTTTTGTTTTCCTTTCTACCAGAAAGAAGCACGCTATAAAACTATTGAAAAGGTCAAGTGCCTCAGGTTCATAAGATTTTTGAATATTTCCCTTCCTTTATTTATATAATTTGTATGGCTCGCATTCAACAGGTGCAGCTAAAGATTAATCTTTGCTACGTGGCTTAAATCAGGGGAGGTATTTTGATCACACTGGTGCTCAGGTTAATGCGATTCGCCAAAACTCACAATCAGCGCGTAATACGTGTATTGTACAGCAGATAGTTAGACTTTGAGGGGGGAGGGGGGGGGGGTTGCGTTGCTGTCAGACCTGCCTTTCCTGCCTCCCTCGAAAGGTGTGCGATTATCAGCCCACGACTCTTGTTTTCAGCTGATCGTCTTTTGTGCTCCCATCTCCTCACACGCCGACAACCGCGATCCGTCCGTGTTCACCCGCGTCACATTGATTAATTACAGAGCTTAAAGCGCCGCTATGTGGGAGAGGAGAAGGGGGGATGAAAGAGTCCGCGGATGGTGGGCGAGAGGGATGCAGGAAGAAAGGGAGAAAGGAGGACAGGAGCGAGAAAAAGAGAGCTCACCAGGGGTATGCTGTAATTAGTGTGGACTGCACAGTTAAAGGACAGGTCCGAATTGCGCCTAATACCATTACGTCAGAACGGAACACGGTGCTTTGCACGGCCTCCGTCCACAGACGTGAAATTTCCAGGCACAACTTAAAATTTCTCTATTATCATCCTATGATTTTTCCGTCTTATATACCGTTAATGAAAGTGATTAATTTTCATTGGTAACACACCACAGCAAAGTATGTCCTCTGCATTTAACCCATATGTGATATAGCAGTGAACAGCAATTATTTAGCACCCAGGGAGCAGTGCAAGAGGGACAGCGCCTTGCTGATATGGGATTCAAACCAACAACCTTTCAATAACAAGCACGCTTCCCTAACCATTAGGCCTCCACGTGAAGAACAACCCACCTACTTTCACATCCAGGTGATTTACAGTGGGGGTGTAATGGCGAGAGAAAGCAAGGCCAAACAGAAACAAAAAAAATGTGCAGTAAACCCCCTCAAAAGTCAGGCTTCCATCGGTTGTCACTTTAAATCTCACGGCCGACATATGAATGAGGTACACCCAGCGGTCATTTGCAGCGTTTCTTCAGAAAGCTGTATTTTAATAAAATTAAATATTTATGGATTCAGATATTATAACCTCAACTGACTTTATATGCGCTGATCCTCCAAGCACATTTTAATATCTACAGTAGTTAAGCACTGATAATCTATTCTTGATAACTCTTATTGCAGAGGATATGTGACGCTCATCGGAAAGCGTGTAGCACATTTCTCGCCACCAGTTTACAATTTTAATTGGATGAGAAAACTCAGTTGGCAGAGTTATGTCCATTTTGGTTGGTTTCCATTTACCAAAGGAAAACCAACAAGCCTATGTGGCCGTAATCGGGCGTCTAGGAGACTTTAATTACCTGTTTGTACTCTGACTCTATGGCAACCTGACCGAAAGGCACCAGCTTTAAGCTTCGCGTATCTCACCGAAAAAGACCGTTTTCATTTCACTGTTATTTACATATAATGGCGTGGATAGACAGCACATACTCGCAAATCCAGCCATGTCACCAAGACACTGAGAACGTGCAGATTATTCAGCAGCCCGTAAGTAAATTTCCTCGCTGTAAGAAATGTCTCAGCGTTCATCCGATCACGGGGAATGGAGGGTGTAACTAATGCAATATTATGTCATGGTAATACGCGTTATTTTTCAACGCTGTCAGTTTATTTAAAAGCATGGATATTTAGTAGCAAGATAATGAAATAAATGATGTTTTCAACTGTGGTACATTAAAAGTATAGAGTAATATTTGAATATTGTGAAACAGCCTCATTTAGAGTAGCTGTACTCAACACTGAACCTACCCATGGGTCGCAACCCAATTTTGGGTCGCGGCAAGTTCTGAAAAGGTCGCGAGGCAGAGTTCGAAATGTAAGCATTTTAAAACCAGCAAGTTCCTATGCTGATCCAGGATCAGATTCCCCAGTCCTAGAATTAACCTATATAAACTGGTCTTGGGTCCGTACGTGCAAAACTAGCGAACACTCAACCAATCCAAGAAGCAGACGCTAAATTCAACATTCACTGGCACAATAAGATTTGTGCGATAGGCATCGATCGGCGTAAACTGCAGAGTGCACGGTGTGCTTGAACACAGGGTTAATGTGAACCTAATACTTGATATAGGGTCGTGACTGAGCTGGCATGGTAACAATTGATAGACGGTTGAGAACCACCATTTTAGAGGTTCAGACTTTGTAAAAGTGCAGCATTCCGCTCTTGCCAGGGATTTCCTTGTTTGTTGCTCCACAGGCTCCTCAACAGCCCACTACGATCTTCCAGCAGATTCAGCCAGCGGTGCCATATCCATCTCAGCTCATTCGCCGGGCACATGTCAAGGAAGGTACGGGGGTGTACACTGCCCCTCTAACACAACCCGTGTCTGTGTCTTGTCCTGCAGACAGTCCAGACCGGAATATCAGCAATATATCAACAGCACCTGCGGTGTCTTGACCTGTGATTGCTTCAGTCTCCTTAAATCTCATCCTTGTCAATAATTCAGCAAACTGTGGCCACCCAGAGACTGTTAGAGAATGGATTCCCCTTCAGCCTGCCCTCCAGATATGCTTAATAGGAAATGCAAACCCTAATTCACATTTACATTGGATTCATTTACCGAATTCACCTAATTCTTATGTCACATAATCATGCTGAAAATAAATGGGAGAACTAGTTTAAATAAGAAATAGTACAGTACCACAGAACATTGGTACCTGATTAGTTGTTACCCATCTTGGAGGTGTGTTAATTATAATATAGTAATATAATTGTAATTATAATATGGAGCAGTGCCACAGCTGGGTTTTAACAAGTGAAGAGTAAACACTGTAGAAAGCAATTGAAATTATTGAATGGATGCCAAACAGCAGTGCAAACAAGCTCCATTAGTCAGAACAGAAGAGCAGGAGCCACACTAAAATACTCCACAGCATATAGGGTCCATAGCCGCTCAGTACCTAGTGTAGTGACTTTGTGCATTTTACATGAGCTCCCACACTGGTGCCTTGCTAATCCGAACACTCTGTGACTAGATCTGGTGGAACTGATGATGATCCAAAATGCCCAGATGCACCAGGTGATTATGAGCAACATGACCATGTCTGCGCTCAACTCCTTCGGCTACTGTCAGGCCCCTCCGGCTACAGAGGTATTGATCAGTCAGTAAGGGTCATATTACATCTGCAATTCTCTGATTCTCGGAGAGCGCAACTGCTCCTGCTGTACCAGTTGAAAGTTTTTTCACACTGAGATTTTCTACATCTGCATGTTACTTAACATTTACTAAAAACACAGTAATTCTTTGCAAACAAATAAATTAACAGTATGTTCATCATTTGCATCATTTGAGTACCGTTATTAGCAAGAAAATGGCATGTCTCTGATTGAGTAACTTCCTCTAGCAGTTATAACAGCAGAGAATATTCAAGGCATTCTTTCTATAAGGGACATTAAATACTGCTCTGTTTCATGGGATAAAACAGTTGACTAGAGCATTTAAAGTTAAAGGACAGCCTAGAATTTGACTAAGCCATCACCACACAAACAGTTAATATGTCGTCAGACATACACTGTTCCACACTCTTTAAATGTTATAAAGGAAACTTGTTTTATTTGACATATTTTCCTTCATAGTTAATCATTGGAAAGTTGAGTGATCAAGAAGAATAAAAACCTACAGTTTATGAAATAAATGGAGAAGTGGTACAAATCTGTGGTGTGCAATTTATTTTTAATTTTTTACTGGCAGTGTAGATTCAGTCCTAGATTCTCTAAGACTCCAAATCCGAGCTGAAGAGTTTGCCAGCACAATTTGTTTTTTCTAATAGGTAGAGAATGACAAACATGTTTTGGTTCTCCTGGTGTAGTCATGTGACCTCCATCATTGATCCCTTTAGATTAACAGCTCCTTAAATGCAGGCCTATGTGGCCTCTCCTTTATTGGCTTTGTAAATATTGCTTAATGAGGAATTGAATGCTCAACTGATGACTCACATTATAGCTCAAAGCATCATAGGATCTGCATGCCCCACTTCCTAATACAGCCATAGCACCCTCTCTTTGCGCTTGTGCTCAGCCTATTACGCACCCTGTGACTGCGGAGGACGAGAGCCCCGAGATCTGCCACCATTACTATCAATCAGTCCCGTTCTGCCTCAGCCCTTCCTGGATCATCCCGCCTCAGCCCCAGCCAGGAATCGCATACCAGGCCTGCAGCGACCACCAGGCACCGGTCGTCACTTCCCTCAGAGATAGGTGTGACATATACAAACTTGAATTTCTGTCTGTGTGGGAATAAATAAAACATATTGATTTTGCACACTGTTATGCTACCAAAGTCAGCAAAACCGGCTGTGGCAGGACGGGAAAACAGACAGCGGAGGGGACCAGCTCAGGTGAGTAAGAAGCTCTTTAGCTAGCTAGCAGTTCCTCTTCCATCGTTCCGCACTTTACTGGCTCTCATGCGAGTGTGGTCCGAGGGTCAACTGAGGTCACCACACGGTAATCCTTGGCACCACCGCATGCGGGCACGGTGCTGACACCCAACAGCCATGCCGTTACATTGGCGCACACAGAACATTGAAAAGACGTGTAGAAAGTTCTAGAAAGGAAACGGGGAACTGCATAATTGGCCTTGAGAGAATAAGGAGAGGCTAACAGGTGCTCAACATGTGGGTATGACAGCTGTGCAATGTCTTCCAGGAGAGCTATCCCATCTCCATCTCCACCCACACCCAGAGCATGGTGGACGGAGGGCTCTGGCATCCCGCCTTCAGCAGGTAACCATCAAGCCCCCAAAACAGATTTAGAATAGATTCTCTGGCTTGCTTAGAACAACCTAACCACATTCATCCAAACCATAAACACCCCTGCCCCTTTATCCACAACCACAGGTGAACATTTTAACACCCATGTCTCTAAACCCAGTCCTGTATCAGGTATTTGGTGTGCTTCATTGTTTGGTTATGGTGTGCCAGAAGCTGGTGGTCCCCGAGGTCAGGGCCGTGAAACACTGGCTTACAGTATCTCGTTAGATGTGGTCTCTCCAGGACCTCGGACTTGCTGACTCCCGACAACAAATCCAACTCGTTCTCCATGACGCCACACAGCTGCCCAAAGCTTCTGCTGACACTGTCGTCACATCAACGCTCATCCTTTGGAGCCTCATGTCATTCGCCTATCATCCAGAAAATCATTCCCCAGATTATAGTGAATTTGTTTGCACTCATTTGTATCACTTGCGCTTGAGCTACCATGACACTGACAAACAAACCGCGGAGATGAAATTGAACACCAATTTTCAGGAGGCTTTGTTCCCTCTCGGTATCCTGCGCTGACAGCACTGTTTACGTTAATCGGCATTTAAAAAGACACGCGTCGATGGTGCGGCACTTTTACCTTGTTTGCCATGGTTTAATGATGGACTCCTCAAGTGCATTCCGGGTAAAATGCACCCGGTGGGGACAGAGCAGTTCAGTGAGTGTTCCCATCGCCTAGTATAAAACACTACATTACTTTATTTGGCAGATGCTTTTGTCTGAAGCAACATAGAAGGGAGGCAGACAATACATCACAAGCATTCAGCTGTCAGCAGAGCAAACTAAGCAGAAGTATAGTTGGGCACAGTTTCCAGTGAATGACCAGTAACATGTGTAAGTTAGCTAGAGATAATGAAACACAAGGGCTATACAAATCAAGCACCATGAGGATTACATCCTTACCAGACAACTGTAAAATACAACAGTATCGCATGATTCCAAAGGAGCCTAATCAGCAGATGACGATGGGGCAGGATGAGCTAGCTGAGGTGATCCCAGAAAAGATGGGGCATGGATTTTTTCGGTAGAACTGTGGGCGGCTGTGAAACGCTCTTTTGTTTCTGCCCCAAGTTAGAGTGTCGCAACACTGTGGAGGGAAACGTGTGAGAGATGCGGATCCGTCTTCGCAGGTATGGAGGTCGACCACGCAAGTGGCGAGATGTACAAGAAGAAGATCGCTCTGAAGTTCCACACAGCTCTCCATATGTACAGTTGTGTTATGCCTTTTTATAGTTATAGTCGTGTTTATAATGCTTTATGAATGCATTATGAACGTATCTATAATGTGTTACCCAGATTTCAAATAAACAAAAAATTTGCATAGCTTCTAAAATATTCTTTTAACAAAAAAGAAAATTACATGAAACATTTGCTCCTTACATTTTTCAGTCAATACTACTGAAAAAAATCAGCCAATACCACAAAAATAGAGAATATATACCCAGCCCTAACTATCAAATAAATCAATTACCGAAGAAATGATAAGTAGGGAGAGTGTGTCCATGTGCAGTGTGCATCTTCTTGTTGGATCATTGTGTTCTCTGTATTTGCCAAAGCGGTTTTGTTATCTGTCTACAAAATTGAGTGTAGATGGTACAGTATCATTCTGTTCCACGATGCATTTTTTGGTACAGTAGCTTAAGTGTCCGCACAGGGCAAACTGGCAACAACTACCACTGTGTGTCCATCAAAAAGCACAGTATGCATGATTAGGACCATTATTTTAGTCTTTTGGTGTTCTGTAAAATATTCACAACCTAATTACCTACCCGAGTTAATATTTCATGAAAAAACTATGCTTAATTTAGTTAGTGAGTGTTAGATCTCATTTAGGGTGCTTACATCACTATTCAATGAGGACTAACTTTACCTAAGATTTTTTATCAAAGGGTTCATGAATGAAGGTGCGGCTGTGTAAAAGGCGTCTGTTAGGCTAATATAAGAAATTTACGAACCGGATGAGCTGCTTTGTGGAGAATTCAACTAATAGCTCAGAGTTGTTATAATTTTATCTAGCTCTGATTTGAAGGGAGCCACTAACAGAAAGACTATTCCATACTCTATAACTACACTAACTAACTACACGCTGTGTAAAGAAGTGCTTTCTCAAATCCAGTTTAAAATGTTCTCCCGCTAATTTCCACCTATGACTACCAGTTTCTGTATTTGAACTAATATTGAAGTACGTCTGTCATGAATGTAGATTAAACATATATGTAGACTACTGGACAGGCACCGAGCAAAATACAGAACTAAATTACGTCTTTAACACATGAATGACCAGGTGGGGCGGGCGGCAGGTGACTGATTGCGGTCACATTAGCTTACCCGTAGACTTTTCCTCAGGTTTCACCTCAAACATTTCTATGTTTGCAGCATTAACACTATACAGTAATATTAGAGCCCCCTTTTCTGAATTCTGAATGAAATTACTTTCAAATTCTCAGCTCCTCCGCCGACACGGAATCCGCGCTCAGGCTGATTAGAGCCACGCGCTTTGATTTGATTGGCAGACGAGAGGCGCCGCAGAGAACCAATCAATGACAACGGATTTGTCCTAGTGGCTTTGCGGAACCATGCTGTCTGGAAGAAGGCGGCGTTTCTGCCCGGCGAAAAGCTGCAAAGCAACTAAATGAATGCTATGTTCTACACATAAACTTTTTTCTTTTTTTTAATCGAAATGAATATATTGGGATGTCACTCTTTTGCAATCACCGACACTTTGATTATTTACTGTAATTTAATTACATATTTTTTCTCCGGTAATGGATTACAGTTACATTTGTTTTATTTTATTAATTTAATTATATAACGCCGTTACACGTAACTAGTTACTCCTCAACACTAATGATATCTCAGTGTATTGATTATATTCATTTATGCATTTATAAGCGCTGGTAATGGTTTCTGACTCGCTGATGGCTACAGCAGAGACTAGAGCTGCCACAGGACATGCCATCATGAAAACTGGAAAACGATGTCTGACCTACTCTCCATTCACACTCTGCAGTCTCGTTGGGAGTGAGACTCGCAGACACATGCAAATAGCCCGGCTTCCGCTTTTTGACAGCATGGGTTCTCGCAGGCCTCCCCGGTTCCTGTTGCTTGGTCCTCGGATCGTTATGAAGCCCCGCTGTTAATCCCCAAACGCCCTTCATGCAGCCAGGGAGCTAGCTGGGACTTCCATGTGTACCAGGGTGCCCTACGGCCATTTCGGGTAGTCATGGGCTGCCATATCTCTGGTCTGGAGACCTGCTGTATGTGAAGACAGCTTTCACTTTGATGGGAGTGTTCGATGCGGCGGAGGGGGGGCTCAGGGAATTCTGGGTAGTGAAACCTCAGACCGGATTGAAAAAAATTAAACTGGGTTTTAAAAAATAGAGATATGGTGCTTGCTTTGCATTTGAAGCACATGCATGACGCAGACTTTGGTGTAGAACTTCATTATCCATCTGACTTCAGAGAAACTCTCCGTAAAACCTACATCTGGAGCCCGATTAAGGTCCTACAGCGGAAAAGTAAAAGATGGAATCAACTGCAACGCTAAGGGTAATAATATGAAGTTATATGATAGTATGAGATTATGGAAGTTATTACATTGGCTACTTGTAGAATGTAGTCTGTTTTGCCATTCATAGCCGTTCATGTCCGTTTCATTCAGTCTTATGAATTGCGTCATATTAATGACGTAACTCTGAAGAAAATGTAGCCGGCCTCTTATTCTGCAGTATATTGATCATCTGTCATCTTTCCCTGGCCAAGCTACTCAGATACGTTGCAGACGTCCTGATCATTTGCGAGGGTAACTGCCTAGCTGTTGCTGCAACGATGTGCTGTGTAAAGGATATGACCCTTCATATGTGTCAGTGTGTCGTTTGGTTTTGAGGGCATGCAGGCATTAATCAAGGGCATGGAGGACGCATGGGGCACAAGGCAGGAGCGCACCCTGGAGGAGGTGCAGGGTACATACATGCTCCCTAAAGGCAATTTAGAACCAAAGTCTGACAGCATTAGGCTACAGCACGACACACTGACTTAAATGTACACTCTCTTAAATATATCCAATTTGTGTAAATGTTAAAATTTCAGTAGCAGAATAGAGTCATTTCAATAGTTTTTTATTGTTAAAATAATCTACTACAGCTGGTGAATTTATTAAAATTCCATATAAATGAATTAGTGAAATACAAAAGTGACTGCAAAAAGTTGTTTTTTCCTGCTATGCTTTTTAAATAAACCTTTTTCTGAGCTCTACACTTAACGAAGGATGTATTTGGACAGCTTGCCCAAACTCTGAATATTGTACAGCATGAAAGAAATTGTATCAAAGCCTGGAAAAAAAAAACATGAGAGAGGGGATTGCTGAAGCCAAAGGCTGTGTTTCCATGGAATATTCTCTCGAATTTCATTAGCTTTTCTTCAGAATGTGCCTCAGGAACCGCTCTCGTGTTGTCTGTCCCCAGGGTCATGCAAACTCTACCCAGTTAATGAGCAAGATGCAGGCTGAATTTATACAGGGAAACTGTGAAATCATCAGTCAGGCAAGCATTTGTTTGGTTTTGCAGCAGCACTCAGAACCTTGTTTATTATGAACCCAGCACCATATCCTGAGAAGAAACTGTACGTTATAAAAAAAAAAAAAAAAAAGACAAGAGCCGTTGGCTGAAAACAGTCTGGGGCAAATTTGTTGTTTCTGGGGCTCTGCTTAAAAAAATCACTTTGCTGCCCCAGTGTAGTCACTGTTTGTGGCCAACAGGGGGAGCCACACAAGTGCATGGTTTGAGTGGTGGTAAACATAGCAGTTTTACACAGCTTTTCCACTCCTCCTGTAATTATCAACTCATTCCCCACAGAATGCTAGCTCAAAACCACTGGCCACTAGGTGGCAGGCATGCGATGGGGATTGTGGAGGACGCTGTCTGTTGCTTGCATCAACCTACATTGGGGGGAATCTCTTCAATGTGAACATGACCACCAATCAGGGTCGCACCAGTGCCCGAGTCTGTCAGTCTCTCTGTGGGATACAGTGTATTCCTGTTTCTGCTTGGACATCGTTACTCTGAGTGTGTTTGTGCCAGTGTTGGCAGTAGAGAAGAGGCGTTTGGCTCGGGACGCTTCCTGGTCACATGTGAATTATACAAGCACCGCGAACAGAGGAATCTTCGTTATCTCTAATAAATTTGATATCAAGAAGCAGAAAGGAGAATATGAGCCCGCTTGCTATTTTTGTGGGCTGTGGTGGCTTAATGGTTAGGGAAGTGCTTGTAATTGGAAGATTGCAGGTTCGAATCCGTGACCAGCAAGGCACCACTGAGGCACCCTGAGCGAGGTACCGCCCCTGGGCGCTGAATTAGCTGCCCCCCATTATGCCACATATGGGTTAAATGCAGAAGATACATTTCATTGTTGTGTGCTGTGGTGTGTCAACAATGACCACTGATCTCTAAATTCTATTATTGGCTTCAATTTATCAACAAAGGAACAAACGAAGATACCTTCTGCTTTTTAGGCCACAGACAATTGGTGGCTTTACTAAAACGTAGTTTTAAAAGTTTGGATTGTCCACACCTGTTCCTCTTTGGGCCAGAAAGGGCTTAAAGGCTCGCTGCCCCAGTTCTTGGGGATACAAAGGTACAGAAAAGGAGGGAGCGGTGGTGTGGGACATCAGAGAGACAGACATGACCCTCAACTTTGGGATGGGCTTGAAGGAAAAGCCACTGATGTCAGGCCTCATTCTGGAACATTATCTGCCCTCATTCCGGAGCAATATACACAAACATTCTGTCAATCAGTCGGTTCTGTCCTTGCCAAGGCAAATGCACGTGGGCTTTTCTCGCCCCTTAGGACCGCGTTCGCATATAGTTTGTTTTAGAGAATGTAGCCATATGGCTAGAGACTGTGATGATGATGCAAGTATCGGCACTGTGTTGACTTGTTGCGCCGAAAACAACGACCTGTAGAATGCTTAAGGCAGTAGTCTTTTACACTACCGTCCAAATCACGGCCCCCTTGGGTCCTTGATGTTATTCCAGGGTCACCAAACAAACAGAAGGCAGCGATGAAAAGTGTTCAGACCAGCGCCGCTTACTCAGCTCCCCTGAGCCGTGTCTCGGCAGGCAGTGGCCGCTCCCTTGCACCTCCATCGGGCTCATACCGCCCAAGAGCCCCAGCGCACATGGCGGGGTGGATGGGTAGCGGGAATCGGGCAGATGGTTAGTGCAATTTACGTATTTCACACAACAGGACAGCCCCCTCAGTTGGACTTAGGAAGCGCTGGACGTGCCGACGGAGGATGGAGGGAAGGAAAGAAGCGGTACCAAGAAATGCAATCTTCCCCCAAGATTTTTCTGGCAAGAGAGACGAGGGAAGAATGGAATTTGGCCGCCACAACATCCGCCGAAGAAAAACTCCGAAATAACAGCAAAGAAGTACTTAACAGTCAAAGCTTTGGTTGAATATAGAAACAGAATCACGTCGGATAACTGAAGGCCGATGAAATAAAGCTCACGACTCAATCTCAAACCTGTATTTAACTGAGATAATTACGGCAGATCAGCTTGGTATAAATAGTTGCATTGAAGGTTGAGATGTTCCGCACGAGCTGGATTCGGTTAAGATAAAGCCCTCTCCTCGACTTCTGTAAAACAGATGATATATTTACTTGTGCTTTCAGCTAGCAGAGGGGTTTTAGTGGAGATTTAATGCCTCCCATGAGCCCTCTTGGATCAGTGAATGAAAGATAAATAAATACCCCCCAGTTCCAATTGGAGCCCGAAGGGTCTGGCCTAAGTTAGGATTAAGTGGTAGATGGGATGCTGCACACACGTCCAAGCCCCTTTACCCCCCCCTGCTGGCAACAGTATGGGCAGGAAGACTGCAGCTCAGGGGACACTGGCCTGGCCGCTGGCTTGAGTTGTTTTGGGCTGCGGGCCGGGCGGGCAGGAGGCCCAGGAGCCGCCGTCTGAGAGGCAGAGCAGCGGATGGGCTGCCTTCACAGGAGCCAGAGGCACAGTAAGAGTAGATGAGGAGGTGTCCATGTCGGAGTTTTAGCTCCCTGCTAATGCCAGTGGCATCTGGACACCCGCAAAAACAAAACACGGGGGGCGGGGGGTGGGGCTTCAGAGGGAGGTAGGGTGAGGACATCATGTTCTTGGCGATCAGCCTCACTGACAGCATACATGAAAGAAACTTAACAACAGAAAGAGGGATGAATGTCACGGTACTTTCTGGGCCGAGCAGTTGAATTTTTATTTTTTTTCCGGTCTCCCATGGCAACCGTCTCACATCGATTCCATATTGTTTACCCCTTACTTATATGTATTTCTAATTTTTACATGCCTGTGGTTTTTCCATTTTATGGTAGAATTTAGTAGGATGGTGATCTGTCAGTCCTGCTCGATGTTGGCTTCTATATCTTGGGGATGGACATTAGTCATGTGACGTATGACGGCTGCCTCCGCATTGAAGGTCCAGGCCGCTTTGAGGTAAAATTGGTGGATTGGGAGAGGCCATGAGTAGGCGGAGTCCTGGATCAAGGGCTGATCCCGACCGATGATGGATGGGAATATTGCAGTGCATCAAAACAGCAACAATGCAAATAAAAACTCACTCAGCCACTGATTTTAAGCTCCAGTCTGTTTGGACGCCTCTTTCAGTGGGTAGACATTCACTTTCTGTTTTTTTTTCTCTCAGATCTCTTTTCAGAGGTATTTACTCACTTTCTGCCTTTGCAGACAAAGTTTTAGGGGTAGCAGCAACACAGCTTAACACCTGACTGGCTGTTTTTCCCAAAGTCCACACGTCACAACAGACACCCCCCCCCGCCCCCCACCCGGTCTGAAACATCACATCACTGAATGCCAACAGACAACACAAGCACTGCTGCACAGGTCTGTGCCAAAAGTGAAGCAGACAGACAACAATCACAGCCTGGGTTTCTGATGTTCGAAAAAAAGACTCCCCCCCCCCCCCCCGATGCAGATATGGGCAACAGAGTGGACACACGAGGCTCTTGTACGTTTGCGGTAATATCGAAGGTCAAAGGTCAAAGGAAGTTTTAGCAAACACGTAGTGGCCGTATTCAGAGTGATGCAGGAAGCTGCACATGCAAGACAAACCGTTAGATCTCAGGACCTGCATTTCCAGGCTGTATAACCAGGATTCACTGAAGAACCACATCAGAAGATCTGGCTGTATTTCTGGGTATTGTGTCATGCATAGCCACAGGGTTGGACCAACTTTATCACATTTATAAGCCTTCTGGAAGCTGTAGTAACCCTCTTCTCTTAAGAAATATTCAATGGAACTTCAATAGAACTAGTTTCTGGTCTGTAGAAAGGAGGATAGTGAGTTCAAACACATCAAATTCTTCTCAGAATCGTAATTTACTGTCTGTGGCCTTGGAAGTTACCAGGTAGGTGTTAGGACTCCAGTTAAACTTAAGGACACAGGGCTGAACACCAGAGGTGGAAAGTTCAAGTCCAGAAAGTACAAATCCAGAACATCGGTTTTGTTTCACCTAACCAATTGAGTATAAAGAGTCACAGTCACAGAGTACTCCAACCAGTTGAGTATAAAGAGTCACAGTCACAGAGTATTCACAGAATTTGTTGAATCAAAACCTTAGTCTGGATTTGTACTTTCTGGCCTGAATTTTCCACCTCTGCTGAACACAGATAGTATGGAAAACCCAGATTAACACGTATATCAGGAGAGAGTGAAGACAAAGCACAACCAGGGCTGCGTGTGTTTCTGTAACTTTATTGTAAAAAATAACAATATGAACACAAGCTATGTAAACAAGCCGACAGGAGGGCAAAGCTCATTAGCGTCTCGCTAGCGCGTCGACAAAGGGCCAAATCGAAAGCCTCTCCAAAAATCGGAGGCAGAGATGAAATCGTAACCACGGTGACCATCTTCCACAGTAGACCGTTTATTCGTCCTTGGCTAAGGGCCCTCGTCTTCATTACGAACTCGCGCAGCATATTTTCCCTGGAAGCACCATGCGGTATCACTGGGCTCAGAGGTGAGAAAAACAAACAAGGCTGGACACGGACCAGCCTGCGCTGCAGAGCCGAGGTCCGAAAGCCAAGGTATGGCAGTACAGTAGCTTCCTTCATGCAAGCCCTCTACAGTTACACTCATAAGGGCATCACCTCCGTCGGACATTACACTCTTGGATTCGATCATCTTAGCCTCCTAATACTGGGTCTTGAAGGCCCTTCAATCTCCTACTTCCTGTAGCCACATTCCAGAGTCCACCGATCGCCACTCTGCATAAACGTCGCTGGCACTGCGACGCTCCCCCCCGCTGCCGAGCTACACTGATCCTTCGAATCTGCAATCTGCAGTAAAGGTGGGTCGACAGGCCTCACTGTCACTCATGCCGATAATGGCCGGCTCCCTAACCCCGTCCCATATTCCTCAGGTGTGCAAACAGATCTCCTGACTGATTCCTTGAGTCATCTACTATTGAGTTGCTACTCAAACTTAAGGGGGTGACCTGGGGACACAATATTGAGTACTGAAGTCCAATTGCCCAAACCATGCAGGAGAGCTAAACAGTTTGGGATGTTTAAGATGCAAAAAAATACCCACGGAATATATAAATATAATTGTAATTTCCATATACTTCTATTTTGAATGGAATTCCTATATAAACTACTTCCGTTTTCAGGCAATACATTCCACCTCTCCCCCAATGTCTTTCTGTCACCCTCTCCACGTTTTGCCCTCTTCCTCTCTTCCCTTCTTCCCTTCTTCACCCCCTCTGGGCTTCCTGTGACATGGAGCGGCCCAGAGATCTGGGCGCTTTGGCGAAGTCCATGCGCATGGGCTGCACCGGTGGCAGGTCCTTGGTGATGTCGCACACCTCCCTCTTGGTGGGGCAGGAGCCGTCGGGGACGGGGAAGGCGCGCAGGTCCTCCAGGATGTGGGGGGCACCGCGGCCCAGCCGGACGCCCAGCTCTGCGGGGGTGAAAATGGGCAGGGGCAGGGTGTTCCTGTAGGGTAGCTGCTGGTGCTCCCTCACCCCCTGCTCCAGGGTGCCCAGGCGAATCACCCCCGAGGGGCAGGCCTGCACCAACCGCCGCGCCTCCCACTGGCGGGAGTAGGACTCGCGCCGATCCTTGTCCACCTCGTGCACGGTTTGCCTGTAAGGGTCAGCGTATCGTATTAGATCATAGATGATTCAACGCTGAGTTTATAAGCCTCTGTCCTTCCATCAGCATTTTTCAGGGTTGTATCAATTAGCCACTGAACTTCCAGACGACGATTAAAGATTTAAACACGGCAAAAGCAAGTTAGTGCTTTATCTTCAGAGAGACAGGATTACTAAACCTGTTTTACGCACTACACTGCTTAAGTGAAACATGCTTTGAAGCCAACAGGGTTATGAGAGAGCGGTAAGGAGACCAACCACATGACAAACCACCTCAGGGACGAGAACCTGAGTGCAGCCGGTGCGATACACCAGCACCACACTAGTAAGACAGAACAGTGGGAGCTTTTTCCAGGAGGTGGAGTACTGATCCTGCCACCAACCCCAAATTTTCCCTGTAAGTTGGAAGACCTGCTTATAGGGCTGGATGTAGAGTAACATTGTGAGTAGAAGCAGCCTTCGACAATCACACTATACTCAGCAGGTAAAGCATTGAGCTAATGATCACAAGGTAATCGGTCAGAATCCCACACTCACCCGTCTTCCGGCTGCGTCTTCAGCTCCACGCTGTTCCAGTCGGCGCTGTGGCTCTCCTTGCGTGTCGGGTTTCCGTCCCGCACGCTGCAGGCCAGTCTGGCCCCCGCCACGTTTCCCCCCTGCTTCACCAGCATGGTACGGCCCTGCATCCTGGCGATCTGTACTGCGGTCTGGCTCAACGTCTACGGAGGATGTCTAGGTCTCTCACTGCCTGTCCCCCCTGGGGTGTCTCTCTCGGGTTTTTTCTCTCTGAGGGGGGGGGGGGGGTTTCGGTGCCTGCTGGTGGCCTGTGAGTTTGGCTGTCTACTGAGGGGTCTCTTCATTCAGCTTTTATAGACGCTCGGCTACTATTTCCAATCGATGGTCTCACTCTGCACCGTCCCTGACAAGACACTTGACACCGGGGCACTGGACACGATGGCGGGGGGAGAGGGGGCGGGCACAGTACAGCTGAGTGTGCTGATAGTCCAACAATGCAACCCCCGGCCATCCCCTTTAATCCTCCCAGGATAAAATGGGTAACAGTAATTCCTCTGAAATCACACACACACACAATGGGATACAGACACATGTTCTGTAAGTGGGGACAGACCTACACAAATACCACACTCGGCCATCTGTACGGCACGTTAATGACAATGGCGGGGAGGGAGACTCTGATAATGGGGGGGGGCACGCGGCAGCTGAGAGCTTTTGGAAGGACGCTGAAGGGCGCCGACGGCCAGGTCTTTGCCGATGGCACTGGGCGTCACACTCGAACACACGCAGGAACTCTATCTGACGCTAGATCAGAAAGACAAAATGTCATGTGATCTTACTCACTTTTGTTAAGTTTTGCCACGTTTAGTCCAACAGTAGGTGCGGTGTAGTGAGTGACAAGCAAAGAAAATTCCGTTCGATTCAGTTTTATTTGTACAGCGCACTTTCACAACCTTACATTGTCTTAAAGCGCTTTAAATTATCCCGGCCCAAAGCCCCCAGTGAGCAAGCTAGAGGTGACAGTGGCAAGGAAAAACTTCCTAGTAGGAAAAAAACCTTGGGAGGAACCAGATTCAGAGGGTGAGCCCGTCCTCCAGGAAGTCAAATAAAGAAAATGACTAAATTAGTGTAACGTAGTGCAGATTTTAAGATTGTAGTGTAAATGCGAAGGTCAGACAGGTGATGGTGTTGCTTCCACTGGCACGATGAACGGGGGTACGCCAGCTGGGCAGGTAGGAGAGACCAAAATGGAACAATTCAAAAAGAAATAAAAAACGTTTGTAGCACATCACAGTATGTATTATTTTTGAACGCTACATATCTGCAGTCGGGAGAGAGCACAGATCCAGGGACGGGAAAGTTTTGATTAATTAATCTCTTTCTCTCACACACACCCACACATTCTCAATGGGACACAGTTGTTGTGCTTTTGTCTTAATCTATTTATAGAATAAACATACGACATTTCAATATTATAAAAATCGTTCAAACAAATCAAGCAGAAGCTTTCTTCCCGAAGCTTGCAGTTAAGCCCCGCCCCCCAAGCCAACCAGGCCCCGCCCACTCCACGCCCTGCCTGTCTCAGATTACGGCAGAACCAGCGAGGAAGCGCATTCACGCAGCCCACAGTGCTCCCCCCCCCAGCCCCCTGTGACTCACCGTCCTGTTTAAGCTCTGACATTGCCTTGCCCCCACCTCACCCCCCCCACCACATGCCGCTTTCCACACGGCAAGCAAATACTTCAAGAAAACAAAACGCTGAATCATATACACATAACATTAAAATGCGTCACCTGCTTCAGTGACCCTTACCAGGGAGTGGCCGACACACGTATCGAACTACACTGACGGAAATATGTCCATATTGGATTTATTTTTTAAATCAAACAATTAAACATGTGCCTCATATTTTTCACATTCCAGAAAGGAGCTCAGAAGTCCCAGGATTGGGTTTAGGTTACACACTCATACAGGTGCAGACTGTGATGTAACTGGTACAGGGCGATACAAGTCCACCCCCAGTCCCAACGGGACACTTACTGGAAAGACCCTTGGGACATCAATTAAGGTGGCGAGAGGGGGATTACAGTTTATGAAACTTAATAAGTGGATAGAATGTGATGTGTGTGTCTATGTTCTGGAAATAAACTCAGCGCATTGAGATCAGGACACGACACGTGTCAAAAAATCCGTACAGGACTGTACACTGAGTGGATGGATATATGGTATTAAAGCAATAAGAACCACAATTCCCACCTCAAACTCCTATTTTCAGTTCAGCAGGTCAGGTGATGACGGTGGAGACGGCGATGGTGACCGAAGGTCCTTCAGAGAGGCTCGGATGGAAAGATTAATAATTTCAGCTGGACAGTCATTCCCTCCGCACTGTCTGGAATGCAGCGTTGCGTAACCTCAAGCGATAGGGTGGCGAGATGTTAAAGATCTGACAGAGGAAGACAGAGAGAGAGAGAGAGAGACTGAGGTAGGGTGAGTTCTGGTTTTGTGGCCTTTCCTGTACCTCTCTAATCCACGGGAATGAGAGAGGAGTGGAAAAAAAAACACAGAAATTGTGTTTGGAGGAAGAGAATTGAAGGGGGGATGGATGAGGAAGGAGAGAGTGTGTCAGGGTGAGAATGAAACAACAAGCCGCAAACATAAAATGCGGTGTGATAAAGTCACTCTGTGGAGTGTCAGGAACCCCCTGGCTTATTATAAACACAAGCATTTAGGAGATACCCTGACACAGGAATGGAGGAGAAAGTGACTATGTGTGACACAGTTTAGGAAGGTCTTCTGGAAAGTTCTAGTCATATCAGTGAAGGGAAAACTTGTCAACACACACAAGGGCACATTAATGCTGCTGATGGACAATGGAATGAGAAAGAGGACTGCAACAATGGAAAGAGAATTAATGGAAGAATTAGGATAGCGGACAGATGCCATCGCAGGTGGTGGACCGTGCAGGGCATTATGGGAAAACGAATCCAAATAAACTGGAAGGAATGCCTGTGCCCAGACACATGCACGGAGTCGATATGGGACAACGAAGTCCTAGAGGAACGAGTGAACAGAAGATTAATGGAAGAGTCAGGAGACTTGACAAGATGCCATCGTCTCTTTTACATCAAGGAATTATGGGAAAAATCAAAACAAACCGTGGGAGGGATTCCTGTGTGTGTTTTAACAGATGCGCTTTGTTGAAAGACATGCCCTTTTATAAGTGGACAGTTATATAACGCGGAGACTATCAGGCACCGAAAGAACACCCACTGGCCCTGGGGGTGGAGCGGGGGGGGGGGCTATAAGGCCTTGTCTGAGGTGGGAGGGCAGAGGGGTGTGGCTTTAAAGTAGAATGGGGTCCGGATTGCTGGACTTCGTGTCCCCGAACATCCCGGACATCTCATGTAAGGTCATCGGCTGTAACCGTGGTGGTGCTGACATGTGATGGGGACTTTGGGGATTTTCAGTGACGCTAAAGCTCAGGCCCACACATAGGGGCAAAAATAGAACGGAATCAAAACACCCCGCCCACCAAAACACCCCAGCATCTCTAGCTCCTTTCCAACAGTCACAAAGGACCAACCGAGCTTCTCTAATGTGTGTTTTAATACCTGTGGTCACCTTGACGTCTTACAGTGACGCTCACCAGCTTTAAGGTCCTCATAAAGAGACAGACGTCTGCTTGAACTTGGGGCAACACAAAGGAGAAACGTGAAACTTATCGCTATAACGTTCTCGTACATGTTCTGCCTTCCTCTCCACAAGATGGCGCCATCCATTTCCGGTACACAGCTCAGATGTAATTGCGACACCGCTGCTCGCAGTCCAGGCGTCAGTAAGCAGTTTGCTCACCGCACTTTACGCGGTAGCGTTTACTCTGCTTAGCACTCGCAACGCAAGCAGCAACCTCGCATACTAAGCGATACCTGGCTTAGCGACCTTAAGCACGGTAGCTATGACACAGGAAAATTAAGAAAGTCTTTGGTACACATACATTAAACTTTTTCTGCGTAATATAAAAGGGATGAAGAAGCAGTAATATTGACTATAAAAGTAAAGGACTAAACAATGCAAATGCTAGATGCTCAGACAATATTCTTATTGGAAGAACCAGCTGGATGATCTACTGGAACAATCCAGGGGAAGAACGTTTCTGTAAGGTACTTTTACAGTGTCCCCTAGGGTGGTGAACTTGCAGTCGTCAGGTTTATGCTCTCAGACATCCCACCTTAAGCGTATTGATTTCACCGAAGCGTTTGAGGGACAACTGGGAGAAGGTACAGGCTCGGTTTGGGAAGCATTACGGTAATACCGTTTACCGCAGCATCTTGGTTGGAAAATACCATGCCCCCCCACAGTATGGGGAAATGAATCGTGGTGCTTTATAAAATACCATAAGAATATTGCATCTCAGTACATGTGCGTAAATTATGGAGGGGGGGGGGGGGGCAATACAACCCCAGTGGGACAGGACACTCCCGAGACTTTCGCGAGAGGGACGATATCAGTTCTCTTAGCCATAGATATATACGAAGTACTAGCAATTAGCAAAGTGAACAAAGAGCTTAATCTGTAACCAAAAATACAGGTTTAAGGGGCCTTGCTATTAAATGGCCTCAGATACATCCTCCGACCCCCTCCCCCAGGATGGACGATCCCTCCGCCTTGCACCCTGAGGCATGAGACAGCGGGGGCCGCATTATTCCACCCCCAGTCCCCTCCACAGTGTCTCCCCCGCCTTTGAGTGGTGAACCTTTGCATTTCCATCCCACCATGTGCGTCTATTTTTATAGACACAGCTCGTGTAGTGTCACCACAGGTCAGTTTACGCACAGGGTGACGTTGGCTTAGTCATACGGGTAAAAAAGCTCTGCCTTTGTGACTTGGTGACTACAGCCATCTTAAGTCAGTGGTTAAACCTGGATTTTACGCTGTGGGATTGCACACGTCGTCACTGCGGTGACATCACATACTGTAACATAACACTGCCTAGTGATTCTGGGCTTTTCTCGTAAGACAAACCCAAATCCACTGAACCACCATAAGACCCTCGATTTTTACAGTATAGCTAATACACTTTGCATTGGCTTCTTGAAACATTTCTATTAAACATATTTGCTCATGTATAGACCAAAACACAGACAACACAAAAACCCACAGCAATAAACTTTAGACTCGTATCGTATTTATGTATTGGTGAATTTCAATAATTAAAATTTAATCTTAAAATTAAGCTAGCTTTTAATGAGGGAAAAAAAATAGTTTTTTTGTCACAAGACGTATTGAGGTCCCCGAGGCTGTTCTGCTTATTATGAACATAAACTCGGATATTAAAAATTATATCCATCCATCCATTTTCTGAAACTGCTTGTCGTATTCGCGAGGGGTCTGGAGCCTATCCTGGAGGCTGCGGGTGAAAGGCAGGGTACAACTCAGGATGGGGCGCAAACCCATCGCAGGGCACAGCAGTGACATTAATGTCATTAAACAATATTAACTGTTATATCAAGATTAGGTTTTAACAGCTAACTCCAGATGCTCAAAAGTCTGTTACGGCACTTAGTGCAGAAGTGCTGGCTGAGCAGTTATTTTTTTTATACTTTTTTCTACCTAGAACAAATGGAATTAAGTGTTTTTTTGTTAAAGGACAGTACAACAGCACCAGGCCCGAGCATTTCCATCCATCTTCCATATATGACCCCTTATGTGACACAGCAGGGAAATTCACGGTCATCGAGGCCCAAGCCATGTTGATTTCCCAGCATTCCTTTACCTGTCAGCCAGGTGTGAAGCCTCTGACCAATCAGAATCAGTAATTATCAAACTAACTACCTGGGAGAACTGAAAACAAGGCCTGGATTTGGAATCGAGTGCCAGACTTAAAGAGCCCTGCACTTCAGGGTGACGGGGAGCCGGAATCCAGTCCCAGACAGCACAGGACTATGGGGACATGAACCTGTAACGCCAGCCCAGGGGGGGGGGTGAAGCTACAGTACACTGGACCACTGTGTCACCCTTAACCACAACGCCACCTACTGTTGAAGGCCGTTAAACTGATGAACTCCCATAACATGTCGCTTTTAGGCATTTGCATGTATCAGTTTGCAGTCTTTTGGGTGGAAAGGGTCACACATGAGAGAGCCAGTGGTGGATCAAAGTCGAGACCTGCGCAAAAAAGCCAGAAATGACTAATGAGCGGCCCCTTAATGTGCCACCCATAGAAGGGGAAGATGCTGGCCCTAAACATGATTCTCCCCCACCGGTGGTGCAAGACCCCAGGAGATCCACCCACAGTTGCCCCCGGAAGAGGCAGTGACTCACACAGCCAAACAGTTAAAGCTCAGTTCTGAGCTTTGATGAGCTCAGACCTCCCTGTAAACACTGGCTGTGTCACTGAGGACTCACATTGATGCTTGTTATACATTTCACTCCCTGGCCCTCCTAGACACAATCCTGGCTCTGATCCTGTCCACAGTCCCCCCCCCCCCCCGTGAAAGTCACACAGATTTTCCAGGCTTAGCTCCCGCTTCCCCCTCGCGTCACGGAGCACCTGCTGCGAGGCTTTGATGTCCACGCGGGGACGCCGATGGTCCTGCAGCGGAAGCGTGGCTTCGTGGGCTGGCCCTACAGCAAGGCCCGACAGCCCACGTTAAGTCCCGTTTCACTTCAGCCGTGCCAATAAGTGAGTGTTTGTTATTCTAATAAATTAAAGTAAATCGGCCCCTAAGTGAGATCGAGTTCGGCTTGGAATGCAACGGTGCTCAAAATTTGACATACGTCCACAGTGCCTCCTTGTGGCCATTTTAGGTAAAACCAGCTGGGCTGAAAATAAAGATGTTGCCCACTCTTTCTGTACTGTGCCCGTATTTCCCTGCTAACAAAAATGACCCATTCCCTGCAAGACTGGGTTTTCGGTTGAGGCTTCTCCACGTGCTCTGGGTTACAGTGAAGTCCACATTTTAAACGTCCAGGTATCGCTGTCTTGGTGTATCGCGGTAGGTGGCCTTCTTATACGCCGCATGAGTTTGAGAAGTGAGCACAACTCAGTGACAGCAGACATGAGACTTCAAAAGCAGCGGGTAATGGTGGTGCTGCATGCTGCCAGTTGCTGACCCGCTTAACCCACTTCCCATGGTTTACTTTGGTCAATTCAAACTGGGGTAAACTGGAGAATGACAGACAAGAGCGTCCAGGAGTAGGGGTCTGTGGAGCAAGAGCCTCAACAAGGGTGCCTCTTCATCCCGGTGGTCTTCCGCAAAGCAGACGCCAGCCCAAGATCATAAATGCTTGAACGTCAAATGGGGGGATTTGAGCAATAAAGATGAAGAACACAACAGTCACCCCACCAATGATGAACAGCCAGTGTTGACAGCTCACACTTCCCTAGCACACCTGGACAGAAGCTTCTGAAGTCATGGGTTGAGTCACCTGAAGTGGTGCTTCAGGAACTTGTGGGTTAACCTGCCTTGCAGGTCACTGCAAATCCCGCACTATAAATCAAACCAGTGAAATATATCGGATTTAACTAGTCAAAGCAATGACTGGATTGAACTTGACTTCATGGTTAACCTACTGAACAACCTACTGAATATTTGAATATACAGATGGTTCTCAACTGACGATGGGGTCATGTTCTAATGGACCCATCATAAATTGAAAATACGTTAATTTAAACATAAACACTGTATGAGATATTTACGCTCACAATGTGGCTGGGTGGGTGCTGTGCTGCGTATCGCTAACCCGGGAAGGATCAAAATTTAAAGTTTAATGAATACTGACTCCGTATTGCTATTGCGCAATCATAACGTTGAAACATCGTAAGTTAAACACATCGTAAAGCGAGGAGCTACTGTACTGTAGATCAAGGGTGTCAAACTCCAGTCCTGGGGGGCCGGAGCCCTGTGTAGCTTAGTTCTTTCCCTGTTCCACCACAAATGATTCAGCTCAAGAGCTGTGTGATAATTAGCACAAGGAGTTGAATCAGGTGTGTTCATTTTTGGAAACCCAAAAATGTGCAGGGCTCCGGCCCCCAAGGACTGGAGTTTGACACCCCTGCTGTAGAGTTTCATTACCGCTAAGCCTCATGAATCTCCAAAGTTAGGCTTGAAGTCATGGGATCATGAATCTCCTTTGGGTCCTTTGATGCCAAAGAGCTTTGCTAGAAGAGTCAGTTAAAGTAGGTCCAGTGCCACTGGTCCCTTGGTGTCCATTAAATGGATCTATCTGGTAGGGGTCGTCTCCGTTCCCTTCATAGTTCCTGTTCGTATTCTTGGACCTGAAACCAAAACTGAACCGGTCTGGAGGTGAACCTTCTAAGGCCTGGTATAAAAGAACTAGATTCTTCGAGGTAGGATGTAGCAAATGGCAAAGAGTCATCATCTCAGGAGAAGATGATGTCATGAAACAGAAGAGTACTTATCTCGACACATACTCACAGTGATGTAACATGCCAGCCAGAGCAATGAACTCCCATCAGTCACGTGATCCGCACTTTGGCTCTGAAGCGTGCGATTCCTTTTCGGCGGGAAGCTGAGGAACACGCTGCTGAGGACGCGGAGAGGCAGCGCCTCTGACAGCAGACTCTCACGGTGCTATTAAAACACGAAAAGCCTTCAGAGTCTGTCTCGGGGCGACGCCACGCCATCCCTCCTCAAGGCAGTCAGTACGAGTTTAAAATCCCGCCAGGTTATTGGATAATTGGGACATCTAAGTCATGGGGAACAGCTGAAAAGGAGAAGATTGAAAAAACTTTTAGTGTAGAAGCAACTTCACAAAAAAAATCCAATATGACGTGTTTATTAAGGGAAAGCTAGCTAGTACAGCAAATGTTATTGAAAATCGTTCCACAGCGAGAGCCTGACGGCTCATCTCAGTGGCCACTGTAATCACACAGTGCAGGACACCATAAACCATCTCATCATGGCGCTCAGAGAACAGCTGGCCGTCTCCTGGGGTAACGCAGAAAAATCACCAGGCTCATGTTCGCCAGTCATCCAGCCGTGCTTCCGAGGGTCCCAGACCAGGCAGTGCCATCAGTCACATCCATCCGGCCGGCCGCTCAACACAAAGGTCAAAGGTTAAAGGCTGCTCATAACACGAAGACAAACACACCACCCGCCCTGCCTTTCAGCTGTCGTTCTCGCCGGTTCTGGTCTGGGAGGGTTCCAGAAAAGCAGGACAGTTGAGGACACAGCTGTGTCCTGACGATCGAGGCGGCGAGAATCCACTCAAGTATTCTGTGGAAATGGGTGTGAGCTTCTCCTCCGCGACGTAACATGTAAATATGCAAGTCTGAGAAACACTCGCCAAATTCCAACCGAACAAGGCTGGCATCAACGGTGCGTTCAATCATCTTTCCGAAGTCGTAAATTCCGAGGTGCGCGACGTCACGTCCGACCAATCTCTCGTTCGAGCTACACAAACAGGGCTGCCTCCATGAACAAGCTGTTGTGTGATGCTGCTTTATATTTATATTTGGAGTCAGATTCTTTTTTTCTGAGAGACAAACAAGAAACACTAACTAGTCAAACCACATTAAAAACTTTATATTTTAGTAGATCCATAGCGGTATTCTTTTTTTGAGAGGCAAACAAACTACAAACAAACAATAGACACTAACAAGTCTGGTAAAAATCTGATATCGCATGTTAGGAAACTTTACGGACATGATATGGTATTCTCTAAATCGACCATGTGCAATTAAATGTATTAATAGTTATAAATGTAACAAAATAAACATTTTAAAATATTTATAAAATAGAATTACTGTTGACTGTGTAAGCTGCCACATTCAAATGACGTCACAGGGGAATCTCGGACAACAAAATTCTGTCCGACACCAACGTCACAAAGGAGGCGCGTTTCTGACGGAAAGTGACATTTTTCCATGACGTTTTTACCCGAGTTCCGACTCGGAGAGAGATAATCGAACGCAGGACAAGCACCCATCCCAGGGGGAGTGACGGAGAGTCACCGTCACAAGGGCCGTGCATTAGAGGAGCAACGAGACCAAAGAGCAGAGACGCGAGGGCCAGGAGATGCAGCTGACTGTGAGGACAGCCAGTATCTACAGTGTAACTGCTGCCAAGGCAGCCATATGCCGATTTCTCCACAGGGCTGACACTCATCAAATGGCAGTCAGTCCATGGCTGTAATGTGATCCCGGCCCCTCAAGGCTGATTTTGATTGGCTGGTATCATAGCAGCTTGGATCTACTGGACAACTGTTAGACCAGCTGTCAAATCCACACAGTAACACACAGTCATTTGTTTTACTTTTTATTACAAACCTTTTTGGTTCAGGTCCCTTAGTAACAAGGAAGACTGACTAAAAAAACATTGTGAAAAAGTCACATTATTATTCAGGATTACGTGTTAGTTGTTACTGAATTAAGTAAAAAAAATAATAATAATTGGTCTAAATCTGAAAAGTAAAAATGTACAAACACTAATACATTTCTACTACAGCACCAAGAAAACTTTGGCAATACCCTCATCTTCATTAAAAGTGACAATTTCCTGACAAAACATAGAAGACATGAATTTAACAAGGCCTAGGTCCCATTACTGTTCTATATGACAGACAGACAAAGGCTTTTCTCACTCGTGTGTGCTTGCTCCCTCTACTGACCAAAAAGAGGTACAACAGATGTTGCATTGTGAGCAGGCAAAACGAAAGCAAAAACGTGTGTGTGGGCAAATGTGTGTTTACCTTGCGCAGTTTGCGAGTTTAGCTGCCCAATATTAAAATGATAAAAATAGAGGTAACTTTACAAACACTGTCCCATTATTTCCACTGTGGAGCATTTTGGCAGTCGTCATGTTAAAAATTCAATTCTCCCAGCATTTTACAGAATAAGCAAAACAATACCAGTATAAATGATCCTTGGGTTCGATTCCCTTGTGCTAGTATGTCCTCCATGCTGGTTAAGAGGGTTGAGTGGTCAATAAAATCTGAGGGATGATAGAAGTTCAAGGTCCACCACCCTATTTTGTTAGCAAAAAAAAATAAATCCAGTCACTAACTGCAGTGCCACCTCCCAGCCAGAGGGGGGGGGCTGTAGGCACAGTAACAGTGGGTGGTATTTAGCAGTGTGTGGCCTGCAGCTCGCAAATTCTCTGTCGCAAGTGGCTCATGAACTCGAACATGGTGGCGGCGAGGCTCTGGTGGATGAGGTAGCGGGGCAGTCGGCCCTAGGAAGTGGCGAACGTCAAGATTAATAAGCGGCTCCGATGAAATACAACGGCAAAAACAAGAACGAAAGCTGAGAGACGGGGAAAGGAAGTTATTAAGTAGCTACCCCTGTGGTCCCAAACGCACAGACACTCGCAAAGAAGAGATTTGGCAGTAAACTGAGGATCCCTCACCTTTAGGTCTGTGTTGAGAATCCAGATAAAGGTGCATAGGGACGGATTGGTGCTGCACTTCAGTAACACAAAGCCTCCTGGCCCATTCTCACCCCTGCGGGGGGGGGGGGGCAGACAGAGAAACAGTACTTTTAAACACAGATTCCTGAGATACTAATAATACTTTGTATATTCCACTGTGACGTTTCACGCCAACCTGACATAACAGTCCTGGAGGGGCCGAGCGCCGTGGACAGCGGCCATCCCAGCAGACAGGTAGCAGTCGTGCCTTCGCTCCACCCGCCGAACGTTCACGAAGTCCCTGCGAGAGCAGGAGGGAGGGGGCCAGTCTGACTGGGACTCGGAGAGAGCAAAAATGTGGTCCGACTGAGTCCTCAACGATCGGGTAAGTAACCGTGGCGACTATCGGTACCTTGGGGCCACAACACCCCCCGCTGCACCTGCAGAGACGTCGTAGGACACCATGGTGTTGTCATCTACACGCTGCAGGATCTGAGGTGGGGGGGGGGGGTGGCATCAAGACAGAATTCAGCAGACTGACAGGATGAGGAAGGTGATGAAGGAGACTGAGGGAAGGTCACCTGACAGGCCAAGATGGTTTTGTTCCACTGCACCATCTTCTCAGGCTGCAGGATGACTTCCTGGTATACCAGCTCAGCCGGACACTGCAGTAAAGCCTGAGGACATGTATGAGCACCAGATTCTGAAGACCGCATGCCCTTTGTTTACGAACTATATCAATTACAAAATGGAACATAATTGGCTCCCGTGTCAGGTAAACGCCTGTGCTTGCAGGCATACAAAGTGGGTTTATTGGTTTAAACAAGGTTTCTTGAGACTTACTTCCAAGTTTTAGGTACTACGAATTGCAGCTCATTTTTAAATGGGGCTTGTTGTCCTGGTAATTTCTGCTGCACGCCTAACCTACTGAATTGATAATCACCGTCGTAGTACCATTTATCACACTGATTTCTGCAAATCAGGGTTAGTAATCCCTACTCTAGCAAGGGTATATAAAACTCCCTTTGCAGACTGAGATCCTCACAATAAAAACATGAGGTGTGGTGAAAATAAACAGGCCACATGTAACAGGGAATGGGCGGCCAATCCCCTCCCAGCTCAGCAGTCACCCTATAGGGGGCGTGGCAAACAGAACACTGGGGACAGCCAATCAGAGAAGAGGGCGCCGCCTACCTTGATGATGAATGTCTTGCCATAGAATGGGATCTCCATCGAGTATACAGCGTCACCCTGAACCTGCTGGCAAAATAAGACCAGTGACCTTGCACATCTGGTGCGATTCACCCAACCACCATGCCCAAATACGAAGACACACCATCTAAATCCTACTTGAGAGACCCGACTTTAACAGGACAGCGATTCTGCCATTGTGAGGATTGATTCTGCCTTCAATGCAATTAATGGTTCCCTACCCACTCTGGCAAAACTGTCTTTGTGGGGTCATTACTTGACAGGTTTTGCATGCACACACTACTGCGCGCATACGCCTGCACACATGCACACACTACTGCGCGCATAGGCCTGCACACATGCACACACTACTGGGCGCATACGCCTGCACACATGCACACACTACTGCGCGCATACGCCTGCACACATGCGCACACTACTGCGCGCATACGCCTGCGCACATGCACACACTACTGCGCACATAGGCCTCCACACATGCACACTACCACAGCCACATGCTCGCAGACGTACACAGCTTCCGTGTCCATCACTTACATTGCTCTTCTCAAACTTCCAGCTGTCTTCCTGAGCCAGAATCCGCTCCACCACCGCCATGGCCTCCCTGCCCAGCCGCACAAACTCTTTGTCCTGGCAAGAGACACACAGCGTTCCGCAATGAGTGACAGGCGTTTGCACGACAATCCCAAAGCACAGCCACCACTATTGATCGCTGCCCTGGTTTCTCACTCCGACTTATTGCCCACCTGCCGGTTCCCTTAGCATGCTCTGCGCCAACTACATCATGGCCGCCCGCTATGAGGGTCTTACCTGCACCGTTACTGCCCGCCGGCCCAGTCCCTCCTCGTCTTGCTCCTCATCAGAACCTGTGTGGGACATGTGTGGTGGGGACGGTCATTAGCAGAAAAAAGCCCCATGGATTACATCACACAGCCACCCTGTGACCCCCACAGGAAGCCTTCCTTGTGATAAAACGTTCCCCTACAATGAATGATCTCTTGGTTTTTTTCAGTGTCTTATCAAAAATCAAGAGTTTGATCTCAGGAATCTGAGCGAAACATCCCCTTGATTAAGAAATGTCGTAGAGTTTAGCATACACATCTACAAGCATGCCCGTCGATGCCGCGTATATAACTGTACCTGCCGGTGATTCGGGAGGGGAGTAGAACTGGCCTTCGGATATGCTGCGAGGGTGCAGCACAGGGACGTGCTCGTATGACGTGCTCAGGTCTGGCAGGTACGCTGTAGAGAAGACGGCTCATTAGGAGAGCCTGCTGATGTTCCCACGTAACCATCCTCTCCACCCCCGTGCTCCTCAACGCCTCTACCTTCTCGCAATCGTACCAGTGACATGCATCTTGCCGTTATACGCTCCCCAGCGCAATCCTTTGCTTTGTTGCTCGAAACGTACAATTTCCACATGGGGGATCAATAAAGTATCAATTAATTATTATGATTATTATACAAAGATCTACGGCAGACCCGGCTGGGATTTTCCTGGGATGACCTCCTGATTTCCCCCCCCCCCCAGCCCCACAAACCTCTTTCTTCCTCGGCCTCCTGAGGCAGAACCTTGAAGTCCAGGAACCACGTCTCCAGCCAGGTCACCACGAAGGATGTGATGGGCAGCAGGTAGCCGAAGGCGTTGTGGAACAGCAGCTACGGTCCAGGGAAGTGGCACTGAGTTGCGGGACTCACTGTGGCCCGTATGTGTGGGGCTCTATTGCTCAGGATAAACCGCAGTATCGCCCTTTACAAAACACATTCTTCCTTATTTAAGGCCCGTGTCCACAGTAAAAATCAATAAAACAGGCAGAGGCAGTTAAGACCTTTACGCCAATTCAACACGCAGCTCTGCAGGAACCGCATGGTCTAATTGACCATTCTGCAAACTTACGCTTGCATTTGTAAACGTAGAGAATCAGCAAACCTGAACTGTAATTCAATGGCAGTGTCCGCAATCATTATTTTACTAATCAGGCATTAGGATGGCCCACTCGAGACCGGATTCATGAACGTCACACATAAATTCATCTAGGCGTCCTGGCTGCAATCTGCACTGCATCAGGAAGCTCTTTTATACGGAATGATATCAGATTCTCATAGAATTCAAAGATATTTACTGCAAAAGGCTGAAAATGCTATCTATACTTTGGAGAAAACCATTTGTAAAATAAATATAAAATGTGAAATGAGCACTGCAGGCCTTTGCTGACCGGTCACCCTGCTCATTTACATTCCCCCTCGTCTAGGAGGTAAGAGCGTGTTAAAAACAATTTCACCCATTACTCTAGGGCAGGTGTGTCAAACGCAGGGGTGTCAAGAGCCCTGCACAGTTTTTGGTTCACCCTCATTTAACACACCTGATTCACCTCCTTGTGCTAATTACCACGCAGCTCTTGAGCTGAATCATTTGTGGTAGAATAGGAAAGAACTAAGCTACACAGGACTTCGGCCCCCCAGGACTGGAGTTTGACACCCCTGCTCTAGGGCAATGTTGCCCAATCCAGTCCATGGGGACCCACAGACAGTTCGCATTTTTGCTTATAAATAGATAAATAAATAACATTTTGGACTGTTTGGCAGGCAGCTATGGAGGGAGCAAAAACAGACGTGCCCAAGGATGGGACTGGGAACTGCTGATCTAGGTCAGTGTTATTCAACCAACCCAATCCGTGTAAACACCCAGAGACAGTCCACATTGTTTCCTCACTCCTTCCCAGCGCACCTGAGCCAAGCAATCAGGAACAAAGATACCTGCTACAGGGGTCTTGGAAGCTGGGAGGGAGCAAAAATGTGGACTGTCTGGGGTCCTCAAGGACTGGGCTGAGAAACACAAGGGGAACAAATAGGGTATGTGGGGAAAGCTGGCAGTGCCGCCCACTGAGATGCCCGATTAGATGTGAGGTGACAGTGCCGGCCACTGAGATGCCCGTTTAGATGTGAGGTGACAGTGCCGCCCACTGAGATGCCCGTTTAGATGTGAGGTGACAGTGCCGCCCACTGAGATGCCCGTTTAGATGTGAGGTGACAGTGCCGCCCACTGAGATGCCCGTTTAGATGTGAGGTGACAGTGCCGGCCACTGAGATGCCCGATTAGATGTGAGGTGACAGTGCCGGCCACTGAGATGCCCGTTTAGATGTGAGGTGACAGTGCCGCCCACTGAGATGCCCGATTAGATGTGAGGTGACAGTGCCGGCCACTGAGATGCCCGTTTAGATGTGAGGTGACAGTGCCGCCCACTGAGATGCCCGATTAGATGTGAGGTGACAGTGCCGCCCACTGAGATGCCCGATTAGATGTGAGGTGACAGTGCCGCCCACTGAGATGCCCGATTAGATGTGAGGTGACAGTGCCGCCCACTGAGATGCCCGATTAGATGTGAGGTGACAGTGCCGCCCACTGAGATGCCCGTTTAGATGTGAGGTGACAGTGCCGCCCACTGAGATGCCCGTTTAGATGTGAGGTGACAGTGCCGCCCACTGAGATGCCCGTTTAGATGTGAGGTGACAGTGCCGGCCACTGAGATGCCCGTTTAGATGTGAGGTGACAGTGCCGCCCACTGAGATGCCCGTTTAGATGTGAGGTGACAGTGCCGGCCACTGAGATGCCCGTTTAGATGTGAGGTGACAGTGCCGGCCACTGAGATGCCCGATTAGATGTGAGGTGACAGTGCCGGCCACTGAGATGCCCGTTTAGATGTGAGGTGACAGTGCCGCCCACTGAGATGCCCGTTTAGATGTGAGGTGACAGTGCCGCCCACTGAGATGCCCGATTAGATGTGAGGTGACAGTGCCGGCCACTGAGATGCCCGTTTAGATGTGAGGTGACAGTGCCGCCCACTGAGATGCCCGATTAGATGTGAGGTGACAGTGCCGGCCACTGAGATGCCCGTTTAGATGTGAGGTGACAGTGCCGCCCACTGAGATGCCCGATTAGATGTGAGGTGACAGTGCCGCCCACTGAGATGCCCGATTAGATGTGAGGTGACAGTGCCGCCCACTGAGATGCCCGATTAGATGTGAGGTGACAGTGCCGGCCACTGAGATGCCCGTTTAGTTGTGAGGTGACAGTGCCGGCCACTGAGATGCCCGTTTAGATGTGAGGTGACAGTGCCGCCCACTGAGATGCCCGATTAGATGTGAGGTGACAGTGCCACCCACTGAGATGCCCGTTTAGATGTGAGGTGACAGTGCCGGCCACTGAGATGCCCGTTTAGATGTGAGGTGACAGTGCCGCCCACTGAGATGCCCGTTTAGATGTGAGGTGACAGTGCCGGCCACTGAGATGCCCGTTTAGATGTGAGGTGACAGTGCCGCCCACTGAGATGCCCGTTTAGATGTGAGGTGACAGTGCCGCCCACTGAGATGCCCGATTAGATGTGAGGTGACAGTGCCGCCCACTGAGATGCCCGATTAGATGTGAGGTGACAGTGCCGCCCACTGAGATGCCCGTTTAGATGTGAGGTGACAGTGCCGCCCACTGAGATGCCCGATTAGATGTGAGGTGACAGTGCCGGCCACTGAGATGCCCGTTTAGATGTGAGGTGACAGTGCCGCCCACTGAGATGCCCGATTAGATGTGAGGTGACAGTGCCGGCCACTGAGATGCCCGTTTAGATGTGAGGTGACAGTGCCGCCCACTGAGATGCCCGATTAGATGTGAGGTGACAGTGCCGCCCACTGAGATGCCCGATTAGATGTGAGGTGACAGTGCCGCCCACTGAGATGCCCGTTTAGATGTGAGGTGACAGTGCCGCCCACTGAGATGCCCGATTAGATGTGAGGTGACAGTGCCGCCCACTGAGATGCCCGATTAGATGTGAGGTGACAGTGCCGGCCACTGAGATGCCCGATTAGATGTGAGGTGACAGTGCCGGCCACTGAGATGCCCGATTAGATGTGAGGTGACAGTGCCGCCCACTGAGATGCCCGATTAGATGTGAGGTGACAGTGCCGGCCACTGAGATGCCTGTTTAGATGTGAGGTGACAGTGCCGGCCACTGAGATGCCCGTTTAGATGTGAGGTGACAGTGCCGGCCACTGAGATGCCCGTTTAGATGTGAGGTGACAGTGCCGGCCACTGAGATGCCCGATTAGATGTGAGGTGACAGTGCCGCCCACTGAGATGCCCGATTAGATGTGAGGTGACAGTGCCGCCCACTGAGATGCCCGTTTAGATGTGAGGTGACAGTGCCGCCCACTGAGATGCCCGTTTAGATGTGAGGTGACAGTGCCGCCCACTGAGATGCCCGATTAGATGTGAGGTGACAGTGCCGCCCACTGAGATGCCCGTTTAGATGTGAGGTGACAGTGCCGCCCACTGAGATGCCCGTTTAGATGTGAGGTGACAGTGCCGCCCACTGAGATGCCCGTTTAGATGTGAGGTGACAGTGCCGCCCACTGAGATGCCCGATTAGATGTGAGGTGACAGTGCCGCCCACTGAGATGCCCGATTAGATGTGAGGTGACAGTGCCGCCCACTGAGATGCCCGATTAGATGTGAGGTGACAGTGCCGCCCACTGAGATGTCCCTTTAGATGTGAGGTGACAGTGCCGGCCACTGAGATGCCCGTTTAGATGTGAGGTGACAGTGCCGGCCACTGAGATGCCCGTTTAGATGTGAGGTGACAGTGCCGCCCACTGAGATGCCCGATTAGAATTTCATATTCCAGAGAAAGTACTGAGGGGAAAAAACATTTCGGGAAAACAAAAGGCCGCTTCTGTTTGCGTCACCAATAAACCATAAACTGTACTTCTCTTGCCCTCTTGCTTCCTTTTCGAGAAAGAAAAAAAAACCCAAAATGATCACGAAACTGAAAGTCACAGCAACAGTTAGGATCACATGCAGTGGTCTTTCCTTCCAGAACACCATTCTGATGTCGGCATGTTGATCCAGTTAACTTAGAGGCATACCATCATGCCACCACCAGAAATGGAAATGGATGGCCAAAAGAATCATTCACTCACTCACTAAACACACACACACACACGTCTATTCGCATCCTTGTGGGGATTCTCTATTGATTTCTAGTGGCAAAACCCTAATCACAATGACAACCTTAACCCCTACCCAGCCCTAACCTTAACCGCAAATGATCAAACTAAATAGAAGACTTTGGGCATTTTTTCATTTTTTGATTGCAGTCACAGATTTTTATAAAATTGAGTTTCCCCTTGTGAGGACCAAAAAGGCGGCCAAAACAACAGGTTTTGTCACATTGTGAGGACATTGGGTCCCCATGATGTAATAGATACATGACCCACACACACAGACACTCAGAGGACGAAACTCACAGTGGAGGTGCTGACTTTGGCGATCAGGAAGGCGGTGGTCACTAGAGTAGTGATCTGCGGACGAGGAAAAAGGGGGATCATGACAGTATTAATAATGCGAACAGCAGAATTAGTAATTAACTAATAATGTCAGTCAGCAGACGCTCCTTCCCTCCATCTGCTAATCAGTCCATAAAATCACTTTTGTTCAGCCTGAAAGCCCAATAACCCCTGAAACTACAGCTCAGGAAAAAAAATTAAGAGATGACGCTATATTTAAAAAAAATCTGCATTTTCAAATCCTGGTTTAATGTTGGTTCTGCTAGCAGAAGGCTATACTAAGTGGCTGTATGTTGGCTCCAAGTTCAAAGTTTCTACGGCAGCAGTACGCAAGAACAAGGTGAAGCAGGAGACTCTGGCAATAACCAAAAACCAGCCAGGCAGAGGGCAGAAGGTGAGGGTGACCTCAAGTGACCTTCAGAAGGAATGGGAAGCATTAAGTGCAGGTGTGAAGTGCACTGCTAGGACAGTTCATATCAGGCTCCTAGAAGCAGGACTGAAGACCCACAAAACAAGGAAGAAGCCCTTCAGTGAGAAGCAGGGAAGAGCCAGGCTGCAGTTTGCAAAAAAAAAATGTATATTTTACTCAGGCACACACCCATGAATTGAGAAATGAGAGAAACTGAAAATTTTGCTGCGGCCTCTTAATTTTCTTCCCAATAAAAAGGTCCAGGATTGGGTGAAAGGGTTGTCAGTCAAACCCCGGCTAGCCAATGCGCTTGCTTTGACTGTGTCCTTACCGCGATCACCCACCAATGCCTGAGTCGCAGGGCGGCATAGCCTAGCTGCAGAAACAGGAACCTAAACGCTGCCAGGAGCTTAGAGAAACAGGGGGAAAAAAAAACACATGGAGACTTAAGTTTCCTCCCCCCTCAATCAAAAGGTCATCGGAACAGATGTTAGAAAAATCACCCGACTGAAAAATAGCACATGGTGAGAATACGATGACCTGTACAGCTGGTGCTTCTGGTGAACGCAGAGAAACACCACGCTTTTTATTGGAACATATGCAAGAGGATTTTTAATTAGACTTTTCAAATTGCTGCTGAGTTCGCAACAGAAAGAATTATCGGGACTCTTGACTGGAGACCAGTGGTCAGAGTAGTAGGAGTTTAAACAGAAACTATTAAATAAATCCTGACGTAGCATCACACAGTATCTGTGAACGGGTCACATACAGGAAGCATTTTTAACACCCTGCTAACCACATCGAGAACATTTCCACTCACAAAGACGTCGAAGAACGAGGTCCTGAAGTCGTAATGGACAACCTCATTCTGCAAGCTCTTCAAGAGAGAGTCTGTGGTCTGGCAAGGAAAGGAGGACTAGGTCGGACAACGCAGAGAACTCGGAGAATGCCAGAAGACGGACAGGTCGGTTTTGGTGAGGGAGAGGCCTCGGGCTTCTCGAGAACAAGGTGAAACACACTCTGTTCCTCAAGACAAGCAGGTCTGATGTTAGCCCCTCCCACAGTCAGAAATTAGCTTAAGCATGTGGTTTGGGTAGGACCCCAAATCCGGCAGCATCATGCAAAAAACGAAATGGGATGTGCGTGCAAGGGTCGATTGGCAGGTCCTGTCACTCAGGGGACGAGGACAGCAGACCTGGCGGGAAGGGAAATCCACACTCACGTTCAGCTCGATGATCCACAGCAGCGAGATGAACAGTAGGTCAAAGGTGACGAAGAGGCAGAAGGTGCGGCGTACGGCGGAGATGGTGGCCCGTCCGCCGTCGCCTTGGGAACGGTGCGGCAGGAGCCCAGACGCCCGGGTTCTGGAGGCAAAGAGCGAGCTGCTCTTCCACTCGCTGTGCTCCAAACCGCTCTTCATCACTCCTCTAACCACGGCACCGCCTGCAGGACGAGAGGAGGACAGATAAAAGCGGGAACAGGAACGGATGGATTAATGAAGAGACAAACGTGTAATGAAGGATGATGGATAGATGAATGATGACCAGAAATAGTGATAAATGGAAACGGCAGGCAGACGGATGGACAGATGGATAGGAACAGGGAGGGAGAAGAGTGTTAGAAAAGATAAAAGGAAGAAGTGAGTGAGACTCACAGGACAGTGAGTGAGGTCATCAGGGTGGGAATGGAGTAGGTCAAACTAAAAAACAGAACAAACAATGAGGAGGTCATCACGTGGGATTAATCAAAACAGAACAAGTTAAAAAAAAAAGATAAGTAAAAAAGATATGTCACTATATAACAGGAACAAATCCACAGTGATGTAATTATAGGCATACAAGCTGTTATCCACAGAGAACTGCCGGTTGAATCCGCTGAAAGCACGCGCACAAACACACAAACACACACATATACACACAGACCCAAACAAACAAAAAAGCACTCTGAACATTGTACCGGACTGCGCAAGAACCCAGGTTTTAAAAGTCCACATCAGCATATCGTGAGGTTTGTAATTCACGTAACAGAAATATCAGCGATTAGTACACTTGGATAACGACGTACTATGGGCTGATTGTTATATTAATATCCCTCTGCACGCAAGTACATTGGAAATACCACCACACTGGGGCGTAGGTTTGGTTTCAGCATTTGTAGGGACCAAATCATCCCTGAAACCCCCGCCCCCCTAAACGCGCACGGTCCTCCCGCTATATAGGTAGGGACATGACCAAACCGTCCATACTCAAATCTACAGCCTGTTCAGCACATTGTCTGGACTGTAAAAGTTACCGTGAGCCCGCCGTACGCTGCAGACCGAAGGCTGGCTGACGTCCCAGGCTGGGATACTGCGCCCCGCAAAGCCCAGACCGCCACCGGGGCCCCGGACCTGCCGCAAGCTTCGTGAAAATGTAAAACCGAAAGCAGGGTCTTTCCTCAGCAAACTACCCGCAATGCACTGGTCAATCATTTATTTCCACATCTATTTTACATTTCGCTTGCGATCGCATAGTTTCGTTTCTGCATACAAAAAGCACCGTCTGTTCGCCGGTTAAATTAACGCAGCAGACAGCGGTACGACGTTCTTACTGGGCGCCAGTGCATCACAGGAGGCAAGTAAACCGAGACGCTGTCATTCTCATATTAAATTATCCGAAATTAATCATCCGGCTCCTGTGGAGAACTGCGGCTCACCTGATCCGGCATGATGACTTCGGGACGCCGAGTCTTCCGGGGGGCTGGAAGGAAGCTGGTCACTAGCCTCTGACGGACAGCAGGGGTATGTAAATTAAAAATATTTCAAGTGAGTGAAAAGTGTCTATATTGAAGAACTTCCTGTTTACGTCACCGAATGCAGTGCGCATACATGCACGCCAATTCCCGGGTCTAAACACTCACCATCAGCTGGAGAGACGACTCTTTAAAGCTTAAAGAAAACGTCCAGTGCGCAGACATGTGTGCATTACAGCCCGGCCGGTTCCGCTACATTTCCGCAGCTTCTGGGACTGTAGCAGCATAGGAGTAACGCCTGCCGTTCCCGAACGGGGCCGTTTGGGGTTGCAATTATAAGGGCAACGTTAGGGGGCGCTCACGCTCTTCATGACTGCCACAGTCCTGATAATCCGTAGTCCCACCGAGTTCTCTGGGAAGTCTCTACGTTTTTACATACAGTTTAATTTACAGATTCGCTTTTAAAACAGTTAAGATCTTTCATGCAGCACTAACAGGCACTCTATGAATATCATTCTGAGACCCGACCTATTCATTTATTTATTTATTGTATTTTTGCATTTATTTTTTCACTGATGTTGGGAAGCGTATTTTTTCATGTTGTGCGCTAAAGAGGACATGCTGTGAAATTAAAATAAGAATAAATTTGAAAAATCTAAATTGTATGATGTCTTATTTCCTCCAAAGACAAATAACCTACAATTGAAGGACACTTTTTCCCTTGGGTCCCAGGAGGATATACCATCCCTGTGTTACGAATTAAAAAGGAACGTGATCGTAAGGAAATGTATGCTTTTGTGTAAATGATTTAACTCTTATGCTGATTATCCATATGCCGTCCAATCACGTATCCCGAGCAAGGTCACAAGGGGCCCTGGCACTTATCCTAGACAACATACAGCATTAAATGGGGGCGGGATTCATTGCTGTGATGCCTACCCTGGTCACTGTGGTATAACAATTAGCAGTTCAAAGTATGGACCCCAAGCCCCCCCCCCCCCAGCCCAGACCCAAGAGCCAATGCAGTGTCTTACATACACTATCACACACGTTGGCCTGTCTATCTAAATGGGGACCTTCCATTAATTTCTGTGGGAATATTACTAATCCCATTCACGACGCCCTTAACCCCCACCCAGCACTAACCTTAGCCACAGGTAACAAAACAAAAAATGAGTTTTTTTGGCATTTTGTTTTGTTTTTTAATTGCATTCACAGATCTTTATAAAAATGAGCTTCCCCTTGTGGGGACTGAAGAAATGTCCCACAAGGTCAAAATCACTGGTTTTTATCACTTTGTGGAGACATTTTGTTCCCACAATATATACCCCCCCCCCCTCCACACACACACTCACTCACACACACGACTGAAAATAAAACCAGGGACCAGAGATTTATTCAGGCATTTATGTTATTATTGCTCAGTGTCGCTCAAACTGTCTACATTTGTACAGGTTCTGGAAAAAAAACAAAAAGTTTAATGAAAAAGAATTGGGGGGGGGGGGGGTCTGCACTTCCTCAGAGCAGCGTTGCAAAAATGTCAGCTTTGGAACCAGAAACAGTACCGGTATTGGAATGTGTCAGGGCCTTTGGAACCCAACGCACAGTCGTAACCTTTGCAGATGCTCTGGTGCTGGGATGTTCGGCACCCAGTCTCTCCACGTTCGAGTTACAAGTCCCCTGGCAAAGGTGCCCCGTCACTGTGCCCGGCCTTGTTTAAGTCGCCACTTCCAAGGCTGCAAGAATCTGCAAACCTGTGACGGATAAGATCAGTGCCAGATCTCAGCAGAGAGCAGGTCACCCCCCCCACAGAAACACACTCGGCAGACAGCAAAGTACGGCGCCCCCTTGCTGTCTGCCAGATAACAGCATGCCACAGGCGAGCGGTAGAGGACCCACAGTGGCGCAGTGTGACCCCCCACCCTCCACGGCTTCCTGCCCCACTTCCTTCATCAACGGCGGCTGCCAATCGCACTTCAGATCAGATTAAAGCCTTTCTTCCGGCCTACTGGCCTGATAGCATGTGCCTTGGGACGCAGCCTCCGTCAGAGGTTCAGCTACCAAGTACATCTGTACCCGTTTCCGTTAGACTGTTAAACCTCATTCGCTACACTAACCCGACCCCCACCTTGTGCATCTACGGCACATCGATATCCTTGTGGGATGTCGTGTGACGGGAGGGCTCTTCCCTCTCACGGTGTCTTTTACAATTACTTTGGCATCATAATTGCTGACGTCACGCCGAGTCTGAACGTCAACATACTGGGTGAGATCTCTTAAGGTCACGTTCATCTGTTTGGCGTCGGTCGCCTGACTCCTGTCTCCAGGGACGTACCTAGACATTTTAGGCCCCCTGTCAAAGTGTCAACCCCCTCCCCCCATGCAATCTTATGTAAAATTTTGCATATTCAAAGGCCCCTGTCAAGTTCTGGGCTGCCTGAATCTGCCAAGACATCCATACCCCCCCCCCCCACCCCACCCCCGACGCCCCTGCCTGTCTCTGTGACGCAGAAAGAGCTTCCCCCTCAGGAACGATAAGGATCAAACTGACTGAGACAATGCATTTTGTACGATCAGAATTCAGCATCTGCTCATATTTCCCATGAAGCACCCAGCTTGTGTTTCGTTATTGGTTTCGTTAACTTACACGCTCCGTGGGGATGCGGATTTAACACTGATTTCTGTGTCTCATGAGCCTCAGCTACCTGTCTGTTCTTAATACTCGAGTGAACCAAGAGCGGGCCAATTACAAGGGAATGTTGGGCATCTGAGGTCCAGAAACTACAAATCTATGCCAAGATTTTGTTTCTACCAACCAGTTGAGCATAAAGAGTTATAGTCACTCAGCTGGTTAGTAAAAACAAAACTGGATTTGGTCTGGATTTGCAGCTTCTGGACCTGAAATGCCGAATATTGCTAAAAGGTGACGTTCCTGTGATATTATATTAACACAGAGGCAGGTGATCTGCAACAGTTTCAGGGCGTGTCAACATTCTCGGAACGCCCAAGGCTTTGGGAGCAGGCTGAAGGCCTCCGAGAGCGTCTCCTGAAGATCCTGGTTTCTTGTTCTTCGTTTAAATGTCCCCCACAAAAAATATATTTTACATGAAAGGAGGAAAACATTCTGGGGAAAAAGAAAAACACATCTGAAATATTGCCTCGGGAAAAAAGGTAAGACGTGCTCCGTATATTTATAAAATGATTTTAAGTTTCAGTTATTATGTGGCAACCAAATTTCAGACTCTATGAACCTTGTCCCACCTCCCTGGCTATGTCAGAACATTGATCACCCCCCAGTCCCAATCCACCCTCCCCCTCTCAATCACTCCCCCTGCCTCTTCTTTCTTCTTCCTGCACCCCATCCCCCTCCTCATCCTCATCTTCCGCTCCATCGTCTCCCCGCTCGGTGTTGTCGCACAGCTCTGCAGCGATCCCTGGCCTCAGCTGCCGTTCCGATTGGCTGTCTGAGGTGCCTGTCTCCGCCTGGCGTTCTGGACAGGAAGACAGGAAGGGGCGTGTCAGAATTCTTTTGACGGGTTCTGATTGGAGCTCTCGGAACAGCCAGTTAAGCCCCATAGGCCTTTGCACAATAACATCATTTGTTTGTGTCTTTGCATGACCGTCATTGTGTTTCCGTAAACACTTATGGCTTATGAGGGACACTAAGGAGACAGTGTAGAAAGTATTATGGGTAATTTGCCAGTTTGTTTATGTTATTAATGTTATAGGATGCTGTGTATCACATATCCCTTATCAGTAACTGTCTGCCTCTCTATATTACCATCATTATCATGTCAGTACGTTAGTGTATCGGGTAGCAAAGCGACAACACCGTGGGGTGACCGGGACGGCCTTTGCCAGCCTCGCTCACCGGGCACCGGAACCAGCACCTCCTGGGTCTCATCTCCCTCCTCTCCCAGCCAAAGGTGATCCTCGCTCTCATCCCCCTCAGAGGGGTCCTCCAAGGGGGGGCAGATGCCCAGGTTCTGCATGTGAGCTTGAGCCATCCTCTGCACAGCTGTACCCAGACACACACACACGCAGAGACACACACACAGGGATAAACGGGGGTTGGTGTGGGGTGAGGCTCCTGTTCACCAGGCTTTGCTTCCATGCACAATGACTGTGTTTTGGTTGCGAACAACATCAGCTGTGAATTTTTTTGCATGTCAATCAGAAATAGAGTTTAATGTGGAATCAGCACAAGCTCTCTTCTGATATTAGGGATTTTCTAGTTTTCTGACTGGGGAGTCTTTCATTCATCCCATTGTCTCTCTCCCCTACTGCTCTTTACTTCACGTTTGTGTCCGTGTGGATTATTTTGCCCCATCTCACTTAGGCCCTTGATGTTAGGACAATGCAGTTCTCCACTCCTCCAGTAGGGGTGGCAGAGGCGAGCACTACAGGTTGTGATGGAGAGAATTATGGTGTTCAGAAAGTGACGAGGAAGCCTGTCAGGGCCGTAGGAGGTGCTTACAGATTACTCTCTCCCAGAAGATGGGAGCAAACTTATATAACTTGCTCTCCGACTCTCGCCTCTTGTGTGGTCGTTACTGAGGTGTGGAGAATCGCTTGCCGCAGTCACGATGTTTTACAGCGGCGACGCATGTTTACAAGCGCAGGCCATGCATGTGAGCGGGGAGCCCTGCTTGTTCAGGTCTGCGAGGGTGGGGTAGGCTGCTGGGGCCCAGCTGTGGTGTAATCCTGGATGATCCATAGCTGTCCAGCATTACACTCCCCGCACATCTGTTGTTACCTCTAATCCTCTGCTGCCCCCCCCCCCCCGAACACACACAGAGAGTCATGAAGCAAAACCTGGTAAGATACTAGGCACAGGCTAGGCTGGTTTGTCGGTAAGGCTCAAATGCACACACATGCATGCACACACACGCATGCACACACACGCATGCATACACACGCATGCTCACACGCCCTAAATTTGCACGGATGTCCCACTGGCCCTGTACTAACTTCCATAAAATCCTTCAGTGTCCCGCATCTGAGAACAGACGCAGAACTGTGCCACGTCCGTGGATAATCAGACGGGATTCAGAGGCACAAGCTGTCTCAGCCCCTCCAAAGGCATTATGGGAAAAGTCGTACAAATCCGGTCCCTGTAGAGACCGCTCTACGTGCACAAGCACATCCCCTCCCCCTCGACATCCCTCTCTTCTAATACTGGGACAGGCACCTTTGAGTGAAGGGGGCTGGTAAACACCGGGGACGACTCTCTTTGGCTTCAGTACGCCGTTTTCTCCCACGACCCACTGCAGAAACACAAGCAGGCAACAGCAATACGGCGTGGTTACAAAGGCAAGTGCTGTTTTTGGAACTGGACACGAGGTGGGTGTTTCAGGCCTGTTTTAAAGGTGCTCTTTATTGATCTTTCTGTGAGCTTTCAGTAGTGTGCAGAATAAGCCTTTCCTTGTTAACTGTGTAAATGCTGTTAGGGACAGGAGCTGATTGACTTCCAGCTAACATGGGAGTTTTAAGAGGTTGTAAGCAGGGGCATATATCAAGGTGGGCCCAGCTGAAAGCTGATTGGCCCCCAGAGTGCCCTCTCCCCCGTCACTCACCAATCCTAAACATATCATTGGCTAATGGTAAGGCTGGCGTCTCTATATGAAATATGGCCCCACTAATGGCCTCCCACCTTAAAAAAAAACCCTGATTATAGGATATAAATGCTCCATGCTATCGCTGGAGATGGTTCAGCTGTTTGAATTTGATGGAATATGACGAAGGTGGTGGGGGGGGGGGCGTCCATCAACCTGGTGTGTGGTGATGTCATCGTCTGGGGACGGCTGTTCTGTCACTCTGAAGAGGGTGGCTGGAGTGGGCCGCCGGCGTCGGATCTGAGTATGAGGACAGGAAAAACAGAAAGCCAACAGCATGAGGTAGCCATTTGTATCTTAGATATCTTAATGGAGTTGGAGTGCATACAAGGCCGGGGTCACAGAGGCACTGGCCATTGATGAAAGCTGATTGGCTGATGGAACGCCCCCGCCTCTGTCACTCACTAATTCCAAACATATCATTGGCTAATGATAAGGTTGCCCCCTCTGTATGAATTACGCCAAGGTCCAGGAATCTTCTGAGGCCGACCATAGCCCATTCGGTCCAACCCTGCTTTCAGGTTATATTAGCCAGGCACAGCTGCGGGGTCAATGTTCTCAGAAGCCACCAGACAAAGGGCTAGCGCCCCCGGTGGCAGGACAAAGACTAACCGGAGATGTGTCGCAGTGTTTTTGATGCCATGATGCTCGGTGCACTGGGGGAGGGGGAGGAGGTTTGGGGTCCACAGGGACTGATCAAACACTGTGGCATCCCAGCTAGGAGGGACACCCCACACCTCCAGGGTTTTTAACAGAGTTACCAAAACTTTGAATTTAACTAAAAAAAAAATAAGAAATGTTTGTGTTGGATGTACCAAAGCACAGTGACAGACGGGAGACCTTTTTAAGCTGTTTCTCTTTTACATCATCTCTCCATTTTTTTTCCTGCACACCTTTATCCTCCAGCAACAACTATATTTTTCTTCCCTCCTGAAGAGGTTTTTGACTTTCGTTTTTCAAAGCCTTTTTATTTAAGAGCCTATTTTATTTTACCACCAAACGCCAGCAGTCTCTTCTCTCCGCAGCCCTCTTCTTCTATCCCGCCGCCCGGATCTTCTGCCTGATGTCAGTGTAGAAGCTCCTTGCAGTAGTTACTCTGACGTTTCTCCTTCCCTGGATTCTCTTACCAGGTGTCCACCAACCACTGAGAAGAGTCTGAGTCCACAACTCATGGGAAAAGTCACCCTTTCCCACGGGAAAAGTCACCCCCCGCCGGCCAGAACACGCCCAAGAAAGCGCACGCGGCGACCCCATACGACGGTGACGCCGCAATAACGCTCTTTACCTCGCCTTCCCAGGTGCGTACATCCTCCCAGAGGTGCGACTAATCCTAAAACGCAGCGTAGGTGTCTGTGTGTGTAGCTTGAGCCCTTGTTTACACACCGTCTTGTTTACGCTCACGTCTGACTGCGGAGCGTGCGGTGACAGACGGGGCTAATTGCACCTATTGGCATGGTTTGTATTTCGAGTCTGCCTACTGTCCGTCAAACAGGAACCCACGGTCATTTATCTTTATGATTGCTGACAGGCTCTGGGGGGGGCTCAACTGGCAGGTCCCCGGGCCGGTCAAAGACCCTTTTCTTTACTTGCCACTTTGTGAAAGAGCAGCTTTATGCTCCCGCTAATGAGTCGATCTTATCCTTTTCACTCCATCCTGCTCACACAGAGTCACAGGGGGCGCCATTAACGAGGAGGGTGGAGAAAGCCTGAGGTTCACTCACACAGACCTTTGTTTGGGCGATGGCCGCTGACTGCGAGGGGGTTAGGTGCCAGATGACGCAACTCCCCTCCCCATCATTTTCCAGCCCGGATCGGCCCACGTCCAGGTTGCATAAGTGCGACCGTGATTCCGGCATTTCTGGGAACGCTGGCATGCCGGAGCAGAGATTATTCCCGTGTGTCCGCCACGTCTCCGCTTATTCCATGCTCTCACGCATCCGTGCATAAAGCCATGTTTTATTTTCCCCGGCTCCAGCTGTTCTGCTGTTTTTGGCAGCAGAAGTGTTTTCGACCGCGAGGAAAAGGCAGAGCTACGCCGGGCATGCCGACGCCGCGGCCCGTCCCCGCGAACCTCCTCCGAAAAGCCGCAGCACAGCATTCGTCACCGCATGGCACCCGGCTCGGGCATCAAAGCCAGACCGGCATTTCGAGGATGAGTAACGACAGCACGGGTTCTGGAGAAGCCCTTTGTGAGCTGGCTTTCATTCCGGATCATGGACTGCGGGACACAACAAAGAGGGGCCATGGTGTGGGGGTGGGGGTTGGGCATAAAATCATGTCTATTTGTCTGCTTGTCTTACAAAAACGAAGATATAACCTTTTATTATCGATTTACATTCAGTTATTTGGAGGTGATTTTTTTCGTGATCGTTCATCACTTCATTCTTAACGTTACCTGGGCACCGGTCACCAACCCCCCCCCTTCCAGTTCCCACATCCCAGACCGTTTTTTAAAGCTTGAGGATTCTTTGGCTGATCTGGAGGTTGTATCTACTGACAGTTTTCATTCCATAAGAAACGTGCTCATGAAGGTTTGTTCATCTGGAAGGGTTGGGGAGGTGTGAACGTCCCTGGGCAGGGAAACGTCATCCGAACACGGTTACTAGTGTACAGAACAGACTCCGCACCCCCACCCCTGGGAGCTCAGAACAAGTTGCCCTTCCCTAATCTCAATGCCTGTTTTGTGTTCTTGTGTCTGCCCCCATGCTTAAATCCAAAACTCATCTCCCTTCCTCTGTCCTCTCATTCAACATCATGTGGGCCTGTTTGCCATTCGAGCCAGATTATTACAGTAATTACGGTACCGTAAATCATTTGGGTCTTTTTTTATGGACCTGTCATGTCAATACCTTCAGTCAGTACTTGTTAGAGTGACCACCAAGTTAAACGATATAGCTGTTAAACATGAAACCCTCATAGAACCGAGTTTTCCACTATGTTACTACTTAAAAGCTAAAATAAATAAAAAAAATAAAATTATTAATACAAACAGTCCTGCATAGTCTTGGCAGCATGTCAAGTCCTGGTCATATTCAAGTTCTCTTGAGGACACCTGGACAGAAATCCACTGAACAGAGGGGTGAGTGTCTAAAGTTCCCCCCCCACAACTTTTACATATATATTATACACACACACAGACATATATACATATACAATGAGAGAGAGAGAGAGAGACAGACATGGGTTTCATTACTAGTTCAAAACAGAAAATCAGCATCTATCTTAGTCCAGTGGGAGAAGGTTCTTAGTCCAGCAGCATGGATATACAGACCGAGGATGACAATATTAAAATAAAATCGAACCACGAGCTTCACCAGGCGAAATGGAGAGAAAATAATGATGGTGATGAAAGTAAAATAGGAATAAAGACATATATATAGGCTACAAACAATCTACAGTATACAGCATTTACAGAATATACTGTGCAAATATAGTATAAATAAAGTCAAGAGGCAGCAGTGATGAAAAGAACCAGATATCCGGGGAGGGGTACAGATAAGGCTGCTAGATTAGAGACAGAGGGTTCAGTCAGTTCCTCCCTGCCGGCTGGTGTGGGAGCCGCTGGAAGAGGGAGGCGTCGAGCTGCCGAACAGCAGCTGGTACAAAGGAGCGTCTGAGGAGCTCGGTCCTGCTCCTGTATTGGCAACCTGGAGCTACAGGCCGTCAGAACCTCCACTTGGATGTGGCTCTCGCCTCGCGTTCGTGTTTTCGCTGGACCTCGTGCCTTTACAGTCCCTACGCCTCAAATTCTGCTCCTAAGCTGTCCGTCTGCTCCGCACAGCCCCACTGGCCTATAAAAGAAGGCAGTAGGATGGATTAAAGGAGATCAGGAGGCTCCCCCCAGGACCCAGGAGAGGTGCCCCCACCCAGGCCTCCCATCTACCCAGCGGGTCCAACTGGCATCAGCAGGTCGCGGATCTACGGGCCCAGTCTGCCTCGTCACTTCGCTGTGTATCTGAAGCTCGCTCCGCAGTGGATTTTGACCCACCGTCATATTTATTCACTTTACCCTCCTAGCCTCATCAATATACAGCTGCTTCCTTCCTCTCTAATCTCTCTAATCTGGTGTCTGGCTTATGCTACAATTTGTGTTTTTTTTCCCTCCCTTTTTCCTAATTATTCTTCTGCTCCTCTGGCCTGCTTTCCCCCGATCCATCTCTGATCTGCCAGTAAACGCACCCACTGCTATATTTAGCAGCACTTTGGCTACATGCTGCTACGCTATTTAGGTTGTTAGCATGAAGGTGGTGGTGATACGCAGCTGTTCCCTTTATTAGCATGACGACTGTATACGCAGTCATGCTTTTTCATTTATTAGCCTGTCGGCTATATACAGCTATGTTGTTTCCTTTATTAGCATGACGACTGTACGCAGTCATGCTTTTTTGTCTGTTAGCCTACTGGCTATGTACAGCTGAGCATCTCAGCTGTATGTAGTTATGCTTATTTGTTGTTAGAATGACACCTATATGTAGCCTGGTCATTAGCCTGATAACTATATAATTTGCTTTATTTGCATGCCGGTTATATTCAGCAATGCTGCTTCCTTGATTAGCTAAACGCATCCGACGCACTATGGTCATACCACAGCAGCTCTTTAAGATGTACCTCTCATTTACTTCTCTGCAGGACTTTGAAGTAAAATTCAGTCAAAGCTGCTTCATTGCTGAAGGCCATGTTGATCCTAAAAGAACATCTGAAATGACTGATTCAATGCCACCAGGTGACTGAGCTAAGGAGCAGACCTGCCAAGATGATCGTGAATCTGGACATTGTCACTGTTCTGCTGGGGCAAAGTACCTAAACCTACTCTGGTCACGGTCACCCTTGTCTGTGTGTCAGGTGTGCGGGAACCTATCGGTTGCTAGCAGTGAGAGCTGTGTCACTTTCCCAGTTTGTTAGCTTGGAAAAATCACATAGGGAAGCGAGTAGGACAGGACTACAGGGCCGTCAATCATGAGGACCGTATCTGACTGTCCAATTTTCATCGTCCAAGGCCGACGGGAAAGGCAGCGCAGAAGATACAACCAACGTCAACAGATACGACAACAAATAAAACATCAGCCATGAGCTAAGTAATATTGTGCTAAATTTTAAAGATAATCTCTGTTGTAGCATGTTTATGACTGCTGACCTTGGTCTAAGCTGTACAGCAAAGCAAAACAAAATGGGACGTAGCGTACAAGGGACAGAAAGTTCCAGAACATGCTGTGCTTAGCCTGCTAGCTTCCTGTTACTATTAAGCTGGAACGTACAGGTGGAGTTGGAGGAAACGCAAAGCAAACAGCGAAGTCGTCATCTTGACAGCGCAGACACATGCCCCGGAATGACTAGGTACAGCTTGGAATGTAGACTGTGCTCCTTCAAGCCTGTCCGTCCATCTTCGAGAAGGCAGCGGGCCTGGAGCCTGTCATTGGAAGCGTGCATACACACACGCAGACAGTGATTCAAAACCACAGGAAGATGGAGAAAACACGTGAACGTTACACACAACCCTGGAGGTGAGGCCTCCAACTGACTACCGTTTTCCAAATATTTCCAAGCAAACAAGACGACCATTATTGCTTTCATTACTCTGTTCCGTTTATCGTAGATTCGCGCCTAGAACACGCACTGCGCTGTTTAAAAGCAAAATCAGAATCAAGCAGTGGAACAGCGACAATGCCATTGGATTCCATGCCTAAGTCAGCATGTAAAAAAATATATTTATATTGTCCTCAGAATGAGTTCAGTCATGTGGTGATTAGTTGGCTAGCTGAGAACCTGGCCGGAACAAACATCTTCAGGCGACAGCTGGGCTGCCCTGACGTGGATGTTCAGATGGTGGCCAAAGTTCTCTCCCAGAGCTGACCACAGGCCAACCCACTGGGATCAGACGGTAGCGGGGGGGGTTGGGGTCAGCTGGGGAGACCACTCCTTACTTTAATGAAGTAGCGTGGCAGAAGTATTATCGGTGTTTAGAAGTCGCGGCATTACATTCCAGCAAAAGAAATGAAAACCAGATGACTCCTCATATTCCAGTTATTTTAAAACCATCATTTACATTAACTATTCATTATATAATTTTACTTTATAAGGAAATGCACTCAGTAGTGCAGTAGGGGTCACAGTAGCTTACTACTGCAAATCACGTGGCTGCAACTGAACACACACACTCACACACACACACACACACACACACACACACACACAGGTCAAGAAGTTCAGTTAACATTATAACGTCTAAAATGTTGTCATCTATTCCAAACCTGGTGCGGTGGCAGAAAACGTCTGATCAATTAGAGAGGTCAAAGGAGAATGGCCAGACTTGTTAAAACAAGCAGCAGGATGGCCACAAGCGCAAAACCAGAACTGCAATGGGGCGGAAAGGTTTCTCCGAGCCTCCCTGTCCCAGAAATGATTCTGGAGGTAAAAGGGGGTTCGAAGAAAGTGAGAGTGTGTAAATTAAAAAGCCAGGGGGTGTCCTGCAGTTTTTATATTTAGAAAAACTTAGTAATGTGTGATGGGGGGAGGGGACAACATGATTAAGCATTTCGAAACAGGCCCCCAAGTCAATATAAACTTTCCACGTAAACATTCTTGGCCACATGGCCGTGGGCCCCGACAGACTCCTGTCAGCCTGTTAGCGCTAACCCTGCTCGTACCCTGTCCTCTGGGCACATCGGGGTTTTGAATATACCCTGTGGCCCCATCCTGATGAACCCGGGGATCTCCGAGTACCTCTGAATCGGCCGGTCTGAGGCCGGCAGTCCACAGCCGTCTGACGAGCCACGGGCAGTGGGTGTGTTGTTCTGCTCCTCTCCCCCGACGGGGTGAACATCACGTTATTCACGCTGTTTGTGTGCATGTTCACGGTCCACCCCGGCCGCTGACACCGCAATACGCGTCGGCCTCAGGCCCAGGCAGCAGCTACTCTACTTTGCTCCCGTTCCTTCGTCTGCTGCTGGGTACCTTCACATGCTCTGCAGCACACGGCAAAGGCCGCTTGGTCTTTCTAGAAGAAAGAACTTACCGGATGGAAGCAATTAAGAGCCAGGGTGGCGTCACCGGGTATCCTCTGCGGCACGTCCCCGTATAAATGCAGCTGAGGATCCGGAAACTCAGCTCACAAATATGTTATTCGTATCTTTGTCTCCACAAGGTAAAAAAAAAAAGTCACAGGTTTTTATCACATTGTGGGGAAATTTGGTCCCCTACAATGTAATAATTACAAACACTCCATCTCCATTGTGTACCTCCAAAGACAGACAGACACACACACACACACACACACACACACACACGTATTCATAACTTTGTGGGGACCGTCCACTCATTTACATTTAATCTACACACAATTGACACAACATACGTTTATACAAGTCTTTTGCAACAAAGGTTAAAAAATACAAAGCTAAACTTTGGTAAACTTCAAGCAAACAACGCAATTCACTGCTCACATGAAAACAAACATAACATGTCAAAGTGCCAATGGTTTCTGGAAGCTGACGTCACTCCAGAGCAGCATGACACGTAGGGATGTGCATATCGTTTAATTTTTAAAGTAAATTAAAAGCAGGAGCCTAACAAATGCTGTATGATGACACTAAGTGGCTACCGTATATTGAAGATTGGTGCCATCAACATACAGAGTGAAGACCCACATCAACATACAGAGCGAAGGCCCATACAGAGTGAAGACCCATACAGACCGAAGACCCATACAGAGTGAAGGCCCACATCAACATACAGAGCGAAGACCCATACAGAGCGAAGACCCATACAGAGCGAAGACCCATACAGAGTGAAGGCCCACATCAACATACAGAGCGAAGACCCATACAGAGCGAAGACCCATACAGAGTGAAGGCCCACATCAACATACAGAGTGAAGGCCCACATCAACATACAGAGTGAAGACCCACATCAACATACAGAGCGAAGGCGCATACAGAGTGAAGGCCCACATCAACATACAGAGTGAAGGCCCATACAGAGTGAAGACCCATACAGAGTGAAGACCCATACAGAGCGAAGGCCCATACAGAGTGAAGGCCCACATCAACATACAGAGTGAAGGCCCATACAGAGTGAAGGCCCACATCAACATACAGAGTGAAGACCCATATCAACATACAGAGCGAAGGCGCATACAGAGTGAAGGCCCACATCAACATACAGAGTGAAGGCTCATACAGAGCGAAGACCCATACAGAGTGAAGACCCATACAGAGTGAAGGCCCACATCAACATACAGAGCGAAGGCCCATACAGAGTGAAGGCGCATACAGAGCGAAGGCCCATACAGAGTGAAGGCCCATACAGAGTGAAGGCCCACATCAACATACAGAGCGAAGGCCCATACAGAGCGAAGGCCCATACAGAGTGAAGGCCCATACAGAGCGAAGGCCCATACAGAGCGAAGGCCCATACAGAGCGAAGGCCCATACAGAGTGAAGGCCCACATCAACATACAGAGCGAAGGCCCATACAGAGTGAAGGCCCATATCATCCACGTCAACATACAGAGTGGTACTATACTTCTGCAGCCTGCACATGACAGCTTGCTGGGTTTGAGGAGAGAGAGACTGCAGGAGAGCACTGAGGGAAGGGGAGAGAGAGACTGCAGGAGAGCACTGAGGGAAGGGGAGAGAGAGACTGCAGGAGAGCACTGAGGGAAGGGGAGAGAGAGACTGCAGGAGAGCACTGAGGGAAGGGGAGAGAGAGACTGCAGGAGAGCACTGAGGGATGGGGAGAGAGAGACTGCAGGAGAGCACTGAGGGAAGGGGAGAGAGAGACTGCAGGAGAGCACTGAGAGAAGGGGAGAGAGAGACTGCAGGACAGCACTGAGGGAAGGGGAGATAGAGACTGCAGGACAGCACTGAGGGAAGGGGAGAGAGAGACTGCAGGACAGCACTGAGAGAAGGGGAGAGAGAGACTGCAGGACAGCACTGAGGGAAGGGGAGATAGAGACTGCAGGACAGCACTGAGGGAAGGGGAGAGAGAGACTGCAGGACAGCACTGAAAGAAGGGGAGAGAGAGACTGCAGGACAGCAGTGTCACACAGAAGGGGTCACAGGGCAATGCCAAGGGAAGATGTAGCACAACAGACCAAGTCAGGCTCCAGGGTGATACAAATGGAGAAAGTGTTCATTTCATTTGTCCTTTTACATTATACTGTGAAGAAGGGGGCGCCATTTCTGAGATCCTAGCACGGTCGCCATGGGGCCGGCAGAGTCACATGACCTCATTGACCCGCTCCGGGCCACACCTGGTATGGGCGTCCGTGGGAGAAGGGGGACTGTACCCAGGTGCCCGGCATAATGACGGGCCGCTAACTCCCGGAGAGGCTGACACATGCCTTGAGACTGTCTGCCGATAGCGGTACAGACAGAGTCCCACCTTTCTTCTGTGTTTGTCCACAAACACGCTCTGGCAGCGAATGAGCAGGTGAGCTCAATGGCTCAGGGAGGGTAATTACCGTTTAGCTTGTTATTTAAACCGACTGCAGCTCTTACGGAGATGATTATGTTTGTCTTTCTTTAATCCATCCACAGATGAGGTAAATAGGCGTGTGGAACTTAAGACGATAATCAGCTTAATGGTGCAGAGATCAGATATTATCAGATAAATTGTTGAGATACTTGTGATCTCAAAATGATGGGAAAATGATTTGCCAAAACCACGTTCTTGCTCTTTAAGTATATGAACTGAACACAATCAGTTGTCGGGGGGGCTTCAACGCACAGGTTTACCTGGGCTGAAGTCCAGGGGCCTCTCTTAAAATGAAGCGTCAACTAACCTTGTCTAATAACAACCATTGTTTGATTCAATTTATTTGTATATAGTGCCTTTCACAACAAAATCGCGCTGAGGTGCTTACATGAGTGTGGAAATGAAGTATTCATCATTTACATTGTTTATACAGAATGCAGACACTCCCTGGTTACGATTACATTCCGATAAATTTATCGTAAGGTGAAAATATCATACAGTGAAAATGTATTTTAATACGGTACACCTAACCTGACAAACATCATACCCTAGCTAACTTTAAAACATGCTTAGCACACCGCCATTAGCCCACAGTTGGGCAAAATCATTAACACAAAGCCTATTTAATAATAAAGTGTTAAATATCTCAAGTAAATTACTGAATAATCGTGTCCGTCAAAATATCGTAACGCGGACCATCGTAACCCTGGGAGCGTCGGTTATGCAAGACACAAGGGATAGAGGGAGGAAGGAAGGAAGAATGAAAGGAAGGAAGAAAGCAAGCCAAGAGACAATAGAAGAGGGGAGGGAAAAACTAATAAAAACAAACAAATAAATTAATTAATTAAAAGTAGGGAGGAAAAACCCCTGGGAGTCCTAGATTAACCAGTAGCCCCCCGCCCCCCCGCCCCGCTAGCTAAAAGCACAGTGAAAACTGGAGTAACGGTCAAAGCCAAAGTCCATCAATGACTCAGTTCCCTGTGTCGGTTCCCCCCCCCCCCCCCGGTTGAAAACTACACCATTGTAGAAAACAGAAAATAGTAGGGGGGGGGGCTTTGAGTGTATTAATATGCCTCTGCTTGTTGCCTAGGAAACAAAGTCACGTTCTGACTCTGGAACTGTACCATATATTGCAGACTGTTTGACAACACTGCAGAAACGTTATTCTCCTCATGCTGATAGACCCTGGGCCTCTTCCCACCCCGAGTTCATCGCCGAGGACCTCGGATAAATAAACTGTCACCAGTTAACCGGTCCGGTTCTGAAAAACGGCTTTATTTGATCGCTCGCACCAGTGGTTGCCCTGCTAGCATGAAACTGCGCCCACGCAGGCCGTGAAATGCAGCCCGAAGAGGCTGCGCCGAGCCCACGTGGACGAAAATACTGAGAAGTAGCCAGAGAGAAGTGGGTCCCCACGTGTCACTGCTGTAGTGGGGGCCCGGGGCTGCGGAAAAGCACTGGGCGCGCTAACGAGAGCAGCACGCTCCTCCGTGATTAAAAAAGAAAAGTCAAAAAAGGAGAATAAATGCAGAAGTAACAGCAACACAGAGGATGTGGGTGACCTTATAGGTGACATTGTGAGCCAGAGAAGTTGTTATTTACATAACTGCAGCATGGTTTGTGATAAAAACACACATTACGAAAGTGCTCTGGGTTTTGTGTCCTATACGGACAGAAGCAGGTGCCTCGCGTGAACGCGGAAGCATGTAGAACGACTAAAAGGCTTTGAGATTGAGGGAGATGCCTCCCCGGACGGGCCGTGGCGGGTCGACCAGCCTCTTCCTCCACCCAGTCCTCACTGTTTGTAATACATGCAAGAGTTGCTGTTATAACCATGCTTGGGATCAGCCTCCCATTACCATGGTGCTTTGTCCTCATTGGACGACCGGACCACTTGTCTACAAGGCTATTGGTCTGTCTTGGCACAACATTGACGGGGTGGGTCCTTGTCTCTATGTGTGGCTCTGTGGGACAGTCTATAAGAGTCGCCCTGTTTCAGGAGGGGTGGAGTGTCAGCACCCCCTGCCCTCCAACCTCAGAGGCCCTGCACTTGTTGGATAGATCTTATCTAGCCCTAAATGCAGCCTCCTTTTCTTCTTCCTTCCTCCATTTTCCTCCATAATGGCTCTCCTCCTGTTTGCTCCCTCTTACCCTCTCATCCTCCTCTCTCATATCTTCTCTCTCTTTCTCGCTCTCTCTCTCTCACATGTCTTCTCACGGACAACCCAGAGACCTCAGCCACCAGCTCACCAAAACGAAACTTCTCGAAAAATTTAAAAAAAAAAACTGCATCAGTATTAGCGGCTGCCATGGTGACGGGGGGCTTCCTTTACTGATTAAGGTTAAAAGTGGCGGGCATCTAACGAGAGCGAAAAATGGATGTGTGTCGCAAAGTGATGCTGAGGCGGACGCTCTTGCAGGGGGTGTCGCCCGGCCATCGTGGGCTGGAGGCAGCACGGCAGCCCTGGACGGATACTTCACCAGGACTTATTGTGATGCTGTTGTGCAACAGTTCCGTCGGAGGGAGGTACAAGAAACAGCGACTTTTCTCACATTCACTTTTTCCTCTTATGCCACACCATCCAGGCGACAAGAATGACACCTGGGACATGAACAGCGCCCCCCCCCTGTATGTAAACACGACGCAGGCTGTGACGGAAACCAGCCAACTGTCTCCCTCATCTACTATCCTGATCCGCTGTCCTCGGATCCACTGGCTTTGACCCTCTTCCAAACAGGCCGACCCGAGGACACGAGGCCCCGCATGACTCCTGGCTCGACGACCCCACCCCCGCTGAGTTGCGCAAGAGCGACAGATTCGGACGCAAAATAAAGCTGAGGGCTGAGGTAACGGTCGGGTGGAGGGGGGGGGGATGGGGGAATGGAGAGAACGAGACAGTCAAAGAACTGAATTTGAGGCACACGGAGAGAGACACGAGGTCTCATTTAATCATTACCTAGTAGCTAACTGCCCCACTGGGAAAGCACTGAGACACAGGATCACAGCGAGCAAACAGCGACCGGGAGTTACCTCGGGGCAGGAGTTACCTCGGGGCATAACAGACCCGTGTCCCCAAGGGAACGGGGACCACGAATCCGGCCTGAGGGGTACAGCCTACGAGTGTGACCTGCACGGCGGGCTGAGGTTTGACGTGACCACACAGCAGACACGCTTACACACAGACACACACACACACACACACAGACACACACACACGGGCACTCACCATCTCCACCTGCCGTGGGTCCAGCGGGGGTGTCGGTGTGGCTGGCACTGAAAAGTGTATCTTCTTCCTCTCCTTCGCTTGCCCCCCCTCCTCTGCCGGCACTGATGGATCCATGAACCTCTTTGGGTCACCAACTTTTAGGGGGGGGTGGGGAGCAGGTTTGGTCCCAGTAAAATGTCCCAAGCTGAGTCACGGGTTGAGAGTTCAGTCCCAGCTCCTGTACACCTCTCCTTCCAACTTGCCTCCACTCTGACTCTCCTAATGCTCCTCTTCACTCTGCTTTGATGACTTCTTTCTCTCTTTCTCTCTCTTCCTCTGCAGCACGTCTTTATCTCGCACCGTTCCGTAGCATGCCTCTCAGTGCTCTCTCTCCCACACGCTCGCTCTTAACCTGTACCGCAGGAGGGAACAGGGGGCGGGGCTAGGCAGGGGGGGGGTGTGTCCCTAGACCTGGCAGAGGGAGGGCAATAGAAATGAAGGGGCAGGCACAGGAAGGTGGGGGCGGAGAATGTACAGCGAGAGAGGCCATTCCTCTATATTTAAGCTGCACTCGGGTTTTTAATCTGGGGGGGGGGGGGCATTAATCTTACGACACGTGCTGAGCCTCCTGTGACCCGCGTTTGGCCCTGAGAGATTTGTGCCAAAAAAAGTAATTGTGCCGTCCCCAAGGTGCCAGAGGAGTGAAGAAATTTCACAGATGAAGGAGAGAGATTGAAAGATGAAAGTCGGCGGGAGCCAGAGAGATTGTTTTCAGCGGAAAAGCACCGTGCCTGAACACTGAGGCCATCCAGATAAACTCAGCACACCGCAAGATAACCTAAATGCACATTAGTTTTCAATGCATTATCTGATTATATCTGATTTGGGGCATTGTGATGTTGTGCCTGTATTTGGAAGGTTGCTGGTTTAAATCCCAGGGTCAGCAGAGTGATGTCACTATTGAGCCCCTGAGTGAGGCTCTTAAACCCCAGTTCTCCCAGGGATCATGTGATCCTACTTTTTCTCAAAAATGTACGCTGCTTTGGATAAAAACGACTGCCAACTAAATAACAAATCAATTATTCATTTTGCTAAAATATTTTCCTTTTATTTAATTTCTTTTATTTGGGTCAGGAGCTAATCTGGATAGAACAGGCTGGTATGTATGCAGGTTTCTGGGATAAGCTTTAGGCCAGCTGTTCAAACCCAGGTGCAAGGACTCGTCGGCCAATCAGTCCCCTAATTAGTCATTTAATTAGAGAGTTGCAGCGAAAACCCGCATACACAGCGGCCCTTTCTGGATACGACTGGCCACCCCTGGGATAAAACAATCTTGATTTTAAACTAGTACATGAATTGACTGATTTACCCATCCATCCATCGCTTATCCTAGACTGAGTCACTGGGAGTCTATCCTAGGTGGCACAGGACACAAGGCAGGGGTTTATCACAAGGGGTTTATCACAAGGGGTATATCGGATGACATGCGCAGTCCATCGCATGCCACACTCAGCTCATACTAACAAGAGAGCAATTTGGAGACACAAATTAGCCTCACTGCTTGTCTTCGAACGGCAGGAGATGATCGGAGGTCTCAGAGAAAACATACGCAGCGCAGGGTGGAGGCAGCCGGTTTAAGCGACACATCGAGCCGGGGGAGGCTCAGACCCCTCACTGCTGGAGGTGCGAGGCAAGAGGACCACCCACTGAGTCACTGAGCCACCCTTAATTTAGCATGTTTTAGTGCAATTATAAGATCTTTTTAGTGCATAATCTACAATTCAAACGGCACAATTACATTTGCCAGTGCAGATAAACTCACCAGCAAATGGAAATCCTGCAGGAGGCCCCGGCGAACCCTTCTCAGTGCACGATATGCGGCGGAAATAGTTTGGAGATGAGGTCACTGCCCTTAGGCTAGCGCGATGCTAATGCTAACCAGTTTCGGGGAAGCGGAGGGAACGAGACGCCGGCGGCCTGAGCGGGCCGGGGCCTGCCCAGCGTCAGCGCCGACCCAGACTCATGCCGGGCAGGTACCCGGGCAGCCCAGCAGCCAATCAGAACAGCCCTACGGTCAGGATGACCTGGACGGGGGGGAGGGGACTGCGGTGGCTCTCAGGGGACAGGCTGTTTATCAGACTCCTGCATGTCAGGGTTTGGAAGCGATTTCAGCTGAACACAGCCCTGACCCCCATTGGTGCCGGATTTCCGCCGCCTCTCCAGTGTCTGCTAAAGGCAGAAAGCCACCCCAGTTAGCTAAATGCATCCATGTGAACAAACCACTGACCAGGATCCAGCTACACAGTGCCTTCCTCTCTCAGGAAGTGTATCTCCCTCCGCTCTTATGCAGAACGCCCGGGAGCCAGTGAGAAACATCTCACAGCTTGTTCAGATTTAAGGCACCGGGGGGATGGGGGGATGGGCGGCTTCAACAGCTGTGAAAAACTGACCGACCAATCATCAAGAGGGCTGCTCCCCATGTGACACCTGATCAGCGCTATCCGGTGTAAATCCAGTGGGAGGCCAACCCAGAGCGGCACTGCAACTACGGCTCCGCCCCCCAAAGCTGCCGGAAGGTTCACTCGCTTAATTTTGTGACCTAGCAGGTGTTCGCTTTTAGCCAGCGCTAAACCTGCACACCTGAAGTAACAAGACACACAGCAACAGCCCCATTCATAACTACAATCTCCGGATCCCCTCATATTACCATATTTGATTTCATTCAGGAGAGTAGTTATAGATGAATGGCATATATAATATAAAAAGCTATTTATGACATAAGCAAATAAATACATATAACTATTTAGGGGGCTAAAGCCCCTCTAAAATAGGCCTAATTACACCTCTGATTTCATTGCTGGCATTTTAGGATGTCTGTGAAAACAAAATTATAATTACAAAGCTTAGATAGCAGAATGGATAATACTAACTGCATATGGTCCAGTGTAAACATTCCTAACATCCATTGATTTTCAACTACCTTTTCTCCGTCTTGAATCCCACTAACCTTGTGATAAATATATTACGGAGATGCGGATCACATTTTATCATTCTTATATTGCATTGTCTTATATTACACTACTTGTTTGTTCTAAGCCCCCGCTGCAGCTGTGGCACAATAACTTCGTTGTGTCCCTCCGAACACGTCTGACAATAGAACTTGAAAACTGAAACTTGATGAGTGCTGCCTTCACTCAACTGTTGGTGTCGGTCTCCCCCTAGCGTCTAGGCGAGCAACTTCACCGAGAAGTAATATAACGAAGGAACGATCGGTCGAGGTTATTTTTCACACACCATCTGCAAGCATTGAATTCCACATAGTTCGCAAACATTATTTTAGCTATTTCGGAGTGTTAGAACATCACAGCAATACTTTCAAACGATGTAAAATGGAATTACACTGAAAAGTTTAACCAAATAAAATATATAAATTATGCACCGCCAATTTAACAAGTAATATTATGAGAAACAAAATTCAGGATCTATGATGCTCTGAAACGTCAGCAAGTCCTACTTCCAATACTGTTGTGCTAAAAGTAATCATAAAATAATTGCAATTTTACAGCAAACCGAGAGTGGAGCTAGCAGTGTTTGAACAGCAGAGGGCGCTCATCTTCCTTTTATCCTCCACTGTAACGTAGTCCCGGCTTGGCACACCGCGTGCGCCTTCCCTGAGTTCTTTATAAAGAGCGTTGGAAGTTATGTGGCATATCGTAAAAATCGTATTTAAAATCGACTGTAAACCTTTAAAATTCCTCCCAAACAGCAGTCTGTTTAAAAGTCATTTTCAGTATCCACAGGAAAATCATAAAGAAATGCACTGAACTTCAATTCTAGACATTAAAACCCAATAAAAGTGAATGCCAAATAAGTAAGAACTTCTTGCTTGGGTCCAAAGTGAATTCCAGTCAACAACGAGTTATTGTTTCATTAGTTCAGTCAAATGATGTGGTAAAACGTTTTTTAAAAATACTTAGTCAAAAAAGAACTGTGGAAAACAGTAGAGACAGAAGGGTTATGCATAGTGAAAGACGATCTCCTCAGCCAGCTTCGATAAACTCGACTATCTCAACCGAAGTATCCACTCTGCCACCAAACCGCCGCCGTCGTCAAGACGTGGAAGGCACCAGTCTGTCTGGAAGAGAGGGGGGACGCTCGCAAAGTGATTTAATTACGGCTCTCTCCAGCCCCTCAATCAAACCTTGTTCATCAATAATGCATGGCCCCTTGTTTCTACCGCCTTAATTAATCCACCGTCACTATAATTAAAAGCCCAAAATCCCACAAGATGGTTCAGCTTGGCCAGGCATCGCTGGCACTGGCGCTGATGAAATCCCAAAGCCAGACCCCCCCCTGTGGACAGACATAAGGATGGACTGACTGAATGTGCCACATGCTACAGAGTCGGAGTCATCCCTTTATGCTATAAATCCAGCCGGTGCTGACGCGTCTACAAATTACAGCGACTTAAATTCATTTTATTGGGCAACGTAACATAGTCACTCATCAGTCTATGTTATGTTGGTTCCGCGCAAGACTGAAGAGGAAGGGAAACAAACAAATAAAGATAAAAGAAATAAATAAGACGTTGTTAGTATTATATTATAAACTACGTTAATTCCTCCGATTTCAGATGCCAAGAGGCACTACTGACATAGAACTGATAAGGGCATACTCATCACCAAGAACTAGTAAACAAACATTTCTGATAAATCATGAAAATCAAATGTATTAGACATACTAGGATAGCAAATATGCCTAAAGAAAATCCTGGTCACACACTCATCAACTAACTCATAAACCTTAAAAACAACACATACATACCGCCTGGCTGTCAGTAGAGTGAGGTGGAGCTGCAATTAGGCCGCACTGTCTCACCGAGCCGGCAGGAGATGAATATTTCAAACCGGAGATCTCGGTGGACACCTTCGATGGGGTCCTGGCACACCTACAAGAACACACGCAAAACAGGCAACTTCCATGGCTGCCAATAGTTATCTGTGCCATTAGTGATGTTTTTAAATATAAAGCAGTGTTTATTTCCACTTGAAATCACAAGAGAACCCAGAGCATAACAGGTTTATTGCTGTTAACAGTAATGATGCTGCATGATAAACAGGGAGACAATACAGATTTACACACAACAATATCACAGTACACATGTAGTTAAAAATGTATCACCAATCATAAAAGATCAACTTGTTCTGTGCTGAATTTTGTCAGTGGGGCGACTTTACCCAAGCGTGGCACAATATGCAGTAGCACCCTCACCAGGATGCACCAGTGTTTCCATGGCAACAGATGAGCACAAGAGCACAAATGCAAGTTCTAAGATTTCATCCGGGATGCGACGTCGGTGCAGTGCACCGCGCAGTGTGCAGTCAGGGGACATTTCAGCACTGTGAGACCTTCTTAAACGTGTCACACTGCAAGACGAGCATCAGGTGTTGAACTTAAGACATTCCCTCCTGTGTAAAAGCCCAATCATACAGACGTCTCCATACTGGCAGCCCTTTGCAGGTGGAAAAACCCACAAGTTTCCCAAACTGAGATACACTGGGATGTGGAACACAATCATCTAAGCATGCAAATGTACAACTAGACACACTGAAGGACACTGAGATCCAGACTAAGAGGGGAAGTGCACACTCTGCATGACCCCTTTCCATCACAACACCAACACTGTCAAAAAAAGAGTACCAATTTGTACCTTTGCTTGTCAATGGGGCTGTACCATCAAATGTCTGCCAATTGTACCCTTAGCTGTAGGTAAAAGTAGCCTATACCTTTCAATGTACAGAAATGAACAGGAGGAGGAACATTTTTTAACCATTGACGGTACATTAATGTTGTTTGTACCTTGAGGATGTTCCTCAGAGTCCATTTATGTACCTTAAATTAGACTGAAAGGTACATTTACCTACAGCTAAGGGTACAACTGGCAGACCCTTGAGGGTACAGCCCCAGTGACAAAAAAAGGTACAAATTGGTACTCTTTTTTTCTAACAGTATAAAAGATTTAAGTATTACTGAAATTCTTTTTCAAATATCGAGTTTCCTCAGTTTGCGTAGCCTTCAGCCGAAGCTCGTGCGGTTTCCGTAAGAGTTCACGTGTCACACTCATGTAGACACACAGAAGGCAGCCCTTCAAAGTCTATATTCATTTTTAATATTCCGCGGCGGCTGCTTCATATCCAATGTCCTCACCCCCACCTTCTCTTGATTTATCTCTTACAAATACCACTGCGCTAATTAGTTGAGTAATTAATTAATAGGCATTTGCATTTACGCACGTGCGACTCGGACGGCAGAGCGCGCAGCGCTGCCGGCTTCCGCGCGGGTGCGGAGTGTAGAGAAGTAATGGATGGACAGATGGAGGGGCGGCCGGAAAGGGAGGTCAAGGACAAACCATGGCCCAATTCCATTTCTTTTATTTTTTTTAAAACATGTTCACAAATTCCACTTTGTACATCCGCCCAGGGGACGTCTCTCTTAACTCTAGAAAGTGCCAGGGTCCCCGTTGGAGCTCGTTTCATTTCAAGGTTATGACAAACTGAAGTTTGTATGATCTTGTACCCTCACACTAAAATAAACACCGCAAGCACTAATACGGAATGATTAAAATATCCCATGATTCACTGTGATATACTCTACACACAAACACGGATATATTTATAAACTAATACTAGAAATGGAGGCTTAATTATTGGTGGATTACCGACTACTAACACATGTTGTCCTTCTAACAAGTGCAACACTGTTTAAGGATTATGGGTTGACATATTACAGAGCATGAATTCTCAGGTGAGCATATCCCTGGGGCCACCACCAGAGGGAGCCCGCACTTAGACATTTTGTCCACTGCAGTCGATCTAGTAAGTGCCGTGAATTTTAATCACAGACGGTAGGGATGCGTGCTTTGTAGGAATACCATTTAGGGTGTTCGTAAATGATAGGGCACACGGAATCGGGCAGTGCCAGACGCATCTGCATGAGCAGTTCAACTTTGTTATTGAAATAACATCGAGCAAAGCCATTACTGTACGACCTGGGCGCCAGATGACTAGTAACGGGTTAATGAACATATCCCTTGAAGCTGCCACGTTTTATGTTCTGTCTCGCACACTTTCCGTGCAGGCTGGACTTGTGGAACCGCGCCAGCACCACCACCCTCAGCAGCACCACAGCTGAGGCCCGGCGCGCACACAATAAACTCAGCTGATGGCGGGCCCTCTGAGCTCAGCCAGGCCCTGACCCCGGCAAATGGGGGCTCGCGGCGGCGTTCCACCATGCGTCCACCCCCGCAACGAGAGAAGCGGCACCAAAGGTCCACCCTGAGAGCGGTCCGGGAGGTGAGACCGCCGGCATTGCCGCTTTTGTGATGCCCCCTACCCCTCCCCGTCAGAGCTGTACAGCTGTGCGCCGCCCCCCCTCCTCGCCCCCCGGCCGAGAGGCAGGCCGCCGCCCCTTTGTTGCTGGGTGCTGGAGCTGCCGGTGCTCGGAGAGTCTTCGTGGATATCTCCGTACCCTTTTGTATCCTCCCTTGGTGTTAATGGTGGAGCAGGTGCGGGGCGGACGTATCAATTTAAGGTGGATGTAAGGAAGGGTTAAAAGTCGCCTGTAATACTGCCGCCTGTGTTGTTTATACCCCGAAACGCACCCTCCCACATTTGGCACGGATGCCAGTCCGTGCCGCCCCCTCTATTCCCCCTCCAAGCCCCCCTCCCCCTTCCAGGCCCCCGTGTCTCCCTGAGACCCCTCGGCACGTTGCACCTGGGTCCCTCGTGCACGCGCTGCGCAAGCAGCCTGGCGTCCCCTGCAGGCACCAACCACCCCCCCCCCCGTTTTTTGCCACCCCCCACCACAAAAAAAAAACCACCAGAGCTGCGGCTCACGCTGAAGCACCTCATTCATCTCTCCGCGAATCTGTCTGATCTACACATTCATCCACCAGTCTCCATAGCGGCTCAATAACCCATCAGTCTGTTTATCTACTTGACTCCTACTAGCGGAGTTTATTTCATAGCGTCCTCCTTAAACAGCTAGCATGACGACGCACTCGGCTGTTTTCTTCTCTGCACACAACATAATATCCTTTTATTTAATTAGAAAAATATATAAATAATACTCCCTTCACGGCTGAGCGCTTAGAACAGGGTCCAATCCTTCTGTTGTCCAACATCACTTTTTTTTCCCTGTCGCATTTCATGATACTAGACTAAGGTGAAGAAAACAATCGTATTGGGGTTTTAAGACATAATTTTTTTCCCTTTCGTCTCCTCGTTTTCGTTCGCCCGCTTGTTTTCCTTCCTCTTTTTCTCTTTCTCTCTTTCTGCTTGCGCGAACGCGAGCGGAGTGACAGATGGCGAGTCCCTCTTCCCTCGGGAAGGAAATCTCCGCGAATGCAGGCGCATGTCAATCACCGGCTCTCATGTGATGGCTCTTGCCAGTGACGTGCCAACCATATGGCCTGGCATCATAGCTGGTATGTAACCCTGCCTGGTAGCGATGCCACACTGTCTCCGCGCTCTCGGATAACACTCAGAAGCAGACAGCCGCACCTATAGGAGCTTTCGCTTAGGTCCCTGAAGATGGTTTAAACACATGCGCTTTCACCCCTAAAGAACTCCCGCGGAGGTAAGTACGAATATAAACAAATCGACGGAAGAACAGACGGACGAACGGGAAACGATTAAAATAATAAAAATACATAAATAATGCAACTTAAATTTTACACAGATATTTGAATGTATTTTTTGTCTGGGCATACATGCAATTGATTAATGTTTATATAGTAAAGCATCTTAGTTAATTATTCATGTTTTGGATTAATTTTGAATTGATCCTTAATACCGCCTTATTATTTTCGATTCGCCCTTCAAGTTTAGACAACAGAGGAGCTCCGATTCGCACGCCCCAGAACGCCACTGTTAACAGGCGTACAATCTAACATTTCATGCTTACTTGGCTAATCAAACTAAAATAAGTCCTCACGGCCAAGACAAGCAATATCCTGCGATAAATGACGATTCGGAGCTGCCGCTCACACTGTTTTTCCGCGTTTCTTTTCCGTATATTGAAGGGTATATTTAATTAATATGTCTGTTGACTGGATTTAATGAATCACCGGTAATATAGCCGTTCATTAGGGCTTTTCTGTTCGCGTGGGAAATGGCAAGAGAGGTAGACGTTTCTCACCTATATGGCCCTCTTCCCGTTTCGAGGCACTTTTGTATACTTAAGAAATACGATCTAGGCTACTAGTGATATTTTATAGATAAAGATCTCATAAAATGTAGTCTGGGGGAGGGGGGGGGTGTAATGCATTCGTGTTCATAAGCTGCGTCCCGTGTGATTTTTGAGTGATTGGTTTGTATTTGTGCATTTGCGTAGTTATTTTGTATGCTTTCATTTGAACTGTACATATGCTTAAAGACACGGATAGATGCTCCTTCATGTCTTGGAATAAAATTGCTTCTGTTGCACCAAACCGCTGTAAACAGTGGAGGCAATTCCACAAACATGTCTATTATATTCTTTTACATGTATAATTAAGAAGACAAAGGGGCATATGAGTTTGTTAAAATAATTTATTGCAATTTACCAAGACCAAAAATTCGGGCTATCAAACGACACGAGAAATCAATTTCGCATGGAGAGCTCGCCTTTGTAAAGTTTTCGCCTTTTTAATTTCGCATATCTCTCGAGCCTCGAAATTGCTAAATTAGATTTCGCCAGTGGCGGACCCTGAAGTCACGAGCCATTCTAAGCAGAAAAACAACATCCTCTTGCCACCAGCTTTGTCCCAATAATATTAATCGTATATGGATAAACTATAGTGTTACATTGTCAACAATTAGTATTACAATTTTTCAATACAATGCAGAAATTCGCATGTATGAAAACGCGTTATAACGGCGATTTTCACACGGAGTAGAAATCATATCCATCATTTTTTTATATATTAGTTATTTGAAATAACAGAATGCAATAAGCCGAATAAGTGATGCCGAAGTGGCGGATTATATTATCATAACAGCAACACAAATTTCAGTAACACTAATATTAAGTATCAATATAACAATAGCGTTCGTGTGCTCATGAATACGCACCAGGCTGACTTGCAGAATCAGCGCAAGAATTATTCATTTTAACGTATGACAACACACGAATATTTTTATATTTTGCTTCATGACAGTAATTATGTGAATGTTGTTCGTAACTAGATGGGAGGAGAGTTAGACCCACAGCACGGCGGCATCGAAATTCACCTGCCCACCAATCTATTCGTACTGCTTCACAGTTGGCATCAATGCTACATCGCCAGCGGTATTTTCATTTCGAGGAGAGTCTTCCCAGTCGGGATGGTAAAGAGGGTCCTGTGTGGGTTTTTTTTTTTTAGCGAGCTCTGCTGGAATGCAGCCAGGAGTGATGGAGAAACGGCGTGGTCTCGCACCGCAGCCCACGGGATCTGTTAGGGGCCCCGAGCGGCCGAGACCCACAGAGAGGGCAAGGGAGGGTACGGGGATGACAGCAGGGAATTAAGGAGAGCGACGCCTATGTTTATGTCTGTCGCACTGGTGCTGTCAGAGCCTTTTTATGTTTATAATCCCTTTACTCCTAAAATTCATGTTTATTGCCATTTGATTTGACGACAGTACTGACGCGTCCCTTAAGCGTTTTTCGTTCCTTTCAATCCTTTCAAGACACGCGGCGTTATTTAATCATATTATTAACAATGTCTCCTATACGATTATGAAAGCTTTTCTTCTTTTGCGACCTACGCCATAAGCCGTACATAAGACACCTGTACCATTCGTTTGAATTCTTCGTTGTTATTTCTTGTGCTTTACATTAATCTTAAATACAAATTGGCCTACATTACCATTGGGATATCTGAGGTTAGCTAAGGTTACTTGTGTGTATTTGACTAACTAATTAACGGTGTTTTTGTTTTGTATTCCAGTGTCGCTATGTTGACGAGACTATTCAGTGACCCCTCTCTGATGCCCGAGGTACAGAAGTACTCGGGCTGGGCAGGTGACAGTGAAAGCGAGGACTCCAAAGCCAAGGACGGAGATCAGCACCTCAGGCTGGACGAGGACGATCTTGAGGAAGGAGACCAGAAGGGGATCAGCAGTCGGGCGCATTCAGAAATCGCCGGTGAAGACGAGGACGAAGATGACGGAGACGGAGACGGAGACGAAGACGACGGGGACGATATTACTGAGGGAGATATGCCGAAAAAGAGGGGACCGAAAAAACGAGAGATGACGCAGGCACGCATAGAGCGCTCGAAAGTGCGCCGCCAGAAGGCCAACGCCCGCGAGCGAACACGCATGCATGACCTGAACTCGGCGCTCGATAATCTGCGCAAGGTGGTTCCCTGCTATTCTAAAACTCAGAAACTCTCAAAAATAGAGACCCTACGGCTGGCCAAAAATTACATATGGGCCCTGTCCGAGATCTTGCGTTCTGGGAAAAGACCAGACTTGGTTGCTTACGTGCAGACTCTGTGCAAAGGCCTTTCTCAACCCACAACCAATCTGGTGGCCGGTTGTCTGCAGCTGAACTCCCGGAACTTCTTAACTGAACAGTGTCAGGAAGGAAGCCGTTTCCAAGGGCCCAGTTCGTTCTCCATGCACCCCTATCCGTACCAGTGCTCCCGTCTCTCCAGCCCTCAGTGTCAGTCCAGCTCTACCCCGCATCCTTTAAGGACCCATGGATATTGTTCCACCTACGACTCAGTCTACGCCGGGGGCGCCTCACCAGAGTACAACAGTCCGGAATACGAGGGACCTCTCAGCCCGCCTGTATGCATCAATGGCAATTTCTCGTTGAAACAACAGGACTCCGTCTCGCCTGACGCCGAAAAGAGCTACCATTACTCTATGCACTACTCCGCCCTGCCCAGCTCCCGCCCCACAGCTGCCCACAACCTAGTGTTCGGTTCATCGGGAGCGCGCAGTGGTGTCCACTCAGATAACGTTATGCCTTACCACGACATGCACTTACACCACGACAGGGCGCCCATGTACGAAGAACTGAACGCTTTCTTTCACAACTGAGGAACCCTCGAGTAGCCAACTGCCACGTCCCCTTTTTCCTTTCCTTTTCTTTTTTTCAAGGAAAATATAAGCCCGTCTAATTATTATGAAACAGTTACTGTACCGTTGTCTCTAATCCACATATGCTGTCACTGATGGAAATTTAAACAGCGCGAAAGACGAGGAGAGATAGAACGGTCATTATCTAAGCGCTTGTTTTTACATTTCTTTGGTGTTATGTATGGCAGTTAATAGATGTAACGGCATGTGAACGTCGACACTTGTCCAACATTCTTCTCGTAAGTCCAGTGTTGCCCAATATACAGACTGATAACAATGAATAGTTTTGAAACTTATTAAAATATATTATGGTCGAATCGACACGACACAAAGTGAACAGAGGTTGTTGCATTTATACCGTTTTCATACGTTTCATAGAATCCCATTCATAAGAGCTGCATTTTCGCTGTACGGCACAAAGTCCGGTCATCTCCCGAAGGTGTACAGATTTAGTGCATTGTGTGAAAATAAGAACAACGATTAAAGCAATAAAGGAAACTGAATATAGTTACATCTATGCAAGATACGCGGACGAATCTTAAGAGTCGAGTAACTGGCGCCCTTCAAAGTTTTGCCTTTTCAGTTTTTGGTCCATTTTTATATTCCGACAACAGGTTTAAAACATACTAATCAACACAGGATTATATGATTTCTAAAAATTTAATGTGGTACCTGCGCCCATTCTGACTCCACGCGAAACACCAGTAGCACGTGAGAGTTTTGAGCGACATGCCTGCTCCTCCGTACAGTACAGATGGACAGGACTCCCCCCCCCCACCTCAGCCGTTCGCCGCTGACCACGAATTTTACGGAGGGGAGGGACTCTCGCGAGCGTGTCTCGAAAAATGGGTCTGATGGGTGAAAACAAGCATAAGAAAAATATTTACTACTCCAAATGCTGATTGAAAGGATCTTTTAATAAAATATTGAATACCAGGACTATTAGTTACATGCAATTTGGACACGACATAAAGTTTTATTAACTGATTCACCAGGTTTTAATTGGCAGTCATCTTACTTTTATTAAAAAGTAAGTCAATAGCATATGGTGTATTTGATATTCTAGATGATTTCTGAACGACTATAGTTAATCACTATAATTTTACGGCAAACACGCCAATATTATCAGATAAGATAATTCCGTCTAATATGAGTATATGAGAAGACTATATATATATATATATATATATATATATATATATATAAAATCTCGAACATGCCGATATACCACGAAATTTAAAATTATAGTACATCTGGGAAAAAACGAGACACGTGTATTAAAACATTTGCGATATTTATAAAGCAAAAATAAAAACTCAAGAGCGCGAAAGTCTTAAACATGTTTTAATTAAATCACGTATTTAAATCGAGAACTTTTCATAGCTTTGTGTACGAAACTATATATTCAAAGCGAAGTAGACGTATTTCATTTTTGCCTATGTATACAGCGAGATGTGGATTATGTAATTCAGGTTGAACGCCCCGTTAAAAATATCTGGAAAAAATGACCAGACAGATTTGACCTTTGCCATAAAATAAAACAATACAGGATACCCAAACCAGCAAAGAATAATATGTTAAACTGATTCATTATTAATTGTTATTATAACAGTACAAATAAGTCATTTTTAAACTGCACAGAACTTAGCAAAACAAAACGCTAATGATTTTCATTATTGTTTTTATTAATTAAAACACATAGTAAGACTTCAGTTATTTTTTTTAATCGAAAAGAGCATTCAAACATTTAATTATCTGCCACCCTCAGAAATGCGTAGGAGAGAAAATAAACTTGTTAATAAAACACAAATACAAATTAAAATGGTCATTAAACGTCATTAAAACGTTAAATCACAAGCTGAGGAACGAATTACACTGATTAAATCAACTGTATACTGTATTTTAAAATCCAAACCTAACGCAAACCGGTTTTATTTCGCTAAAATAAATTTAGAATAAATAGACTGTGAAATATTTTTATGTCAGGATTATGGACACATATAATAATAATAATAATAATAATAATAATAATAATAATAATAATAATAATAATAATAATAATAATAATGTCAAGGGTTTACTCTGGTGCAGCGTCAAAATAGGTTTCGATTCGGATCAGAGAACAGAACTGGCAGGAGCTAGAAAACATTTCTGCCTGTTAAATAACGACTAAATTTGCTTTCCCTGGCTTTGGGTCGATGGTGTTGTGATTACGAAGTTGAGTGAAATGCGATAAAAGACTCATTACGATACGGCCAGTTTCAAACGTCCCCCTATAGCAAGGATAGACTAACGGCAGAACGAACACACGTTCGCCAGAGTATGTCGGAACTTTGCGAAACGTTTCTGCTCCTGAACGCCGTTCGCAGGTTCACGTCGAAGGGTTTGGGAGTGTTGACAGATTTCTAACAGCTGGGCGCTCGTACGAAAAGACCCCACTGAGAGTAAGAAAGGAATAAATATGATTCACGGAGCTGAAATCCAGCCATCTCCCTTACCTGCTTGTGCAGGTTCGGTCTGCCGCCACTTCTCGTCTACTGAGCGCAGCGTGCTCTCAGCCTCTTTGAGCGGCTGCCAGAATATTCTTGGCTACGACGGTGGACCGAATCAGGCAGGCACCGGGGTCGCGGCACACGAGGGAGAAATGAATGGGCGTTGTAAATATACGCTTCCCCCGAAACCGAAAAAGACAAACAACAGATCGGGCAATCACTGTTTTATCGAGATGTAAAGGTTCTCGAACACCGGCTCTAGGAGCTCGAGCAGTCCCTGTGAATGGCTCTAAAGTGACAAGGAGACGAAGTGGATTTAAAAATAACTGTGTTTACACCGGAGACAAGAATCGCATCAATAACAAACCTCACACAACAAACAAAACTCAGATATCTTGATGACGTTTTTTTCCAGATTCTCTTATTTAGATAAAATATTTATTATCGCTTACTTGACTTAAATGAAAGGATCGTGTTTACATTTGATAATTGCTAGATCAGATCCTACATATTTTGATTAGCGCACACCACTAAGCATCATTCAGTCACCAATAATTTATAATAATTCAGTTAGTATTATCTTCGTTAGCTCATGCAAAGTATTTGCGCAAACTGCACTTTAATTCCTAACTTAAGCTGTATCATGGGGACAATGTATTCCTTGTCAAGTAGGACAGAATCTACCTGGGTGAAAGAACACAGATTCAGCAAACGTAACCCACAATTTAATTCCTGTGTTTCAAAAAGTGCTACATGGATGGAGCAGTAACTTTACAGTAATTCTTTCTTGTTCGTTAAGTTTGAAAACGCGATTATATTCATTCATGACAGTATGTGGAATGGAAAAGCTTTATGTTTTCTACGTCTTTTTTTTTTTTTTACAAATCGGTATTTCTGCTGTTTAATTTTGCTGTTTGGGTATCTTGTGCTCAGTGTGATTGTGATGAATCCAAGTCAATCGGTTTCTCGATGTCCACGGTTCCCATTATCCCTATGACCCACCTCTTCCAATTCCGCAGCCCCCCCCCCCCCCACGCCATCCTCAACCTCTAAGCGAAAAAAAAGTTCTGTCTCGCGTACGGATTGGATTTAAAAAAAAAAAGAAGAAAAAAAAAACACTGTGCTTCTGAATTCTTAAATTTTGTTTTTAAAAGAAGTGTATTAAAGTTATTCAATTAAAATTAATGTTGCGTGCAGGTGTCGTTATTGTCTCCGTTATTCGTTTCGAAAGGCTGTTGGTATGGAAAACATCCCTGACAAATAGTATATATATGGTATATCTATATATCCGTCCATTTTCATGCAATAATCGTTTATTTAATGTTGTTTCGCGATCCCAGCATGCACACACAGACCACTAGCTACAAGACAACCTGCACGGGGTCATTAGCTGAATAAGCATCTCTAAACAAACAGAAGATGACGAGGTCATTTAGTCGAGTGAAGAATACGCGATTATCACATATGACGTGTGTGTGTGTAGGCCTATACACACACACGCACATATAATGTTTGCATAGCCATGCGACATTTGTCAGCATGTTATATCAACAGTGGTCCGCTAACTTTCAAATTACACAATAGTTAACCATGTAATCCAGTTAACACAGACAGGAAAAATGAATTTAACTGGTCAAGAAATAGGCAGTGCATTGCTACTGGATTTCAACACTATGGACAAAGCCGTGGTGTCACACTAAAAACTATCCCGTGGGAATAACTTGTTTGTTTAAAACAGGAAGCGAACGTTTCAACCAAAGGCCGCGCTCACCCGGAGGGTGAAATACTCTGACGGACACAACACGCATGTAAAATACGTGGGATGCTTTTTAAAAGTAGCCTGTGGTCTACCAGTAAAATTATTTGGATTTTTATTTATATGATTTGTTTAGAAGCGGCGATATATTCACGAATAAGAAATAACAGCTAATAAAAATCACACTTTCAGGTAGCTGTCGCTTATATTGATGCATATGTAGTTCAATCACCAACACATCCGTGTGAAATTGGGTTTTATACATTTTTTACGATGGAAATATAATTTGAAGATTAATATATCACACGAAAGCATATTACACGTGGACAGGGCACAGTAATAACACAGAGATTTTCACCCGGGCAAACATGCAGACACACACCGAGAATTATGGGTGCTTACAATACAAGGGCCAGTAGCTGCCCCCACAACTCCCCAGAGCTCGGATGAACCGTTGCCACCCCGACCGAGTTTGGAGCGCTGCCCCGGTACCCATATGTTCTGCAAACGTCCAGGTTGCTATTTGCAGTGGACAATTCAGTACAAAATAGGGGGCGAGACCGCGGCGATGACCATTTCACGAGATACAATTCAATTCCTCACAAATGCATTACTCAGTACTTTAAAAATAATAATATAATAATTATTAATACTCACTCACAGGTCATATATACACATATATGAGGGAAGTGTTTTGTTATATAGGCCTACGAAAATTGATTTATATTTAAATCATTTTATACCCATGATAATAATAACAATAATAATAAGAATAATTTTGATTATTCCTATTATTATTACTACAATTAGTACTACTACCAAAAATAATAATGATAATAATAATAATAATAATACCGAGACATAGCCACACATACACAATAAACACATAATACTTGGCTAAACAATGATAAAACATGGGCGATTTAAAACATATTTACACAATGCAAAGAAGAGGGCTGAAGGCACACTATATATTTATTACTAACTTCAATGACTAATAATCCTACTTTACTGCATTTGTTATAGATTTCTTGTTTTTGCTGCGCACAATTAAATTATCCAGAAAATAATTTCCTCTTGGCAGCCGGCTCGAAAACGGCACTCTCTCTGGAAAATTGATTGGATCAACAGAAAACAATACTAGAGTTCTGGTCTGGGACTGAGGGTATTTCGATTCATTCTTCACACAAAAAAATAATAATAAATTCGAAAAACTTCACAAATATGCAATGGTACATACTGCTTAAAACTTATGCTTTATACAACTTCAAATGTACTTATTTTTGTTTGCGTATTTTTGCCCTTGATGTGACATTTCAATCAACACGTATTCCCGGTCAGTAAGCCATTATTAACTCGAAAGTAGACCATCAGCAGAAAAGCCTGTTAACATGTTTTACACGGGGTTATAATTTAGACGTTATTCTATTCTGTTTTTTTTTTCGTTTTTTGCATCAGCAAAAAAAGGAAAGGAAAAAAAGTTTTGCATGGTGGCTTGCTAGATGAAGGGCAGGCGAGGGAAAAGTCGGGCCTGTCAAAAGGGGGAGGGCGCATCTATCAGAATATTCCCTAGTCCGGAGCGAGGTGCGCGGTTTCCAGAGGCGGAAGTTGGCAGCGCTGGGTGGCGAACGGTGCCAAGTTGCTTAATGTCTCAGCACCAGCACGGGCTCCGGAGCAGACACCGCGCGCTCGCTGCGCTCGCGTGCCAGCTTGCCCAGCCAAAGTGCCGCGGATGGGAGGTGCCTGTATTTCTTCCCTAATTCAGCGGCATCTGTTCATTATATTCTGCATTTAAAGGAGAAGAACTCGCATGTGGCCCCCGAAACCAGAGTTTCTATCTCTGGATGGACAAATGTGGAATGTGTCGTGCATAAAGTTTGTTTGAACTATTAATCAGAACTACACATTAATTATCTTGATTTTTCCTTCATCCCAGTAGCTATAGAATTCGTATTACAATTACTAATGCAAATGTTCTAATATCATTATCATTTTGTTTAATGTCTGTATAAGTGTATTTGGGGAAACTGGGAAAATAATAGGGTCTTGACTACTTCACAAGCAAATTGTAAAATTCATTTTGTTTTTTTTTGCCACCTAAAGTATCGTTTTTTAATGTAATTTATTCTGTGTTGTTGGCGGTGGCATTCAGAATTCTCCAGCGGGGAAGAATCCGCTTATACGCGGCAGTTACTGACACAAGTGTCTCGCTGTCTCGGTCGTGACATTTCTGCACTTTCCCATTTTAACACTCAAATGCGGCGTTCGGAAGGAAAACTGTAATTATCCCGATGTTCGCCATCAAAATTAGTAAATCATTTGACAAAAATCTGTCCAAATAGGCCACACACAGGACGCTTGCGTGTCCCAATACAAATAACAGCAAGGAATTTAACAAGGATAATCCGGGGATAAAACCAATGTGATTATAAAGTATCCTTTTATCTGATTATTGCAATTTTGATAATAACCATCATCATTATTAATATCATGGGTTGTAACAGCGGCATCCATTTTTAAGGTGGAAATAAATTTCGAGGTAACAGTATTACAATATTTTTGAGAATGAAATTACAGTATCCAACCTGTTTCGCGAATTAAACGTTTTTTTTATTATTAATTTCACCATTAATTTACAGGAAATGAAACAGATGGTAGCAAGGAGTTGTGACAATATCGTGGGCACGTATGTGGATTGTCTGCACATACTGTAGAGTCAGTACTTGTTAGAGTACCGAGAACACTATTAGTAGTTATTGTGTTGTTGCCGGCAGTAGCTGGCAAAGGCGGTATCACTAATAGTCAATAAGTAACAGGTAACCAGTACATTTAGGCTAAGCAACATTCCTGAAAATTTAAGGAAACCTTTTCCTGTTATGTTCGAGAAGGAACATTATTTTTATCATGGATTATTTTATTTTTTTTTGCATCTAAACTGAGTTGCGAATAAAAATGTATTAAATTACAAGAAATGCGTACTAGATACGGATATTTTTAGTTTACCTGAAATTACGAGGATATAACAAGGAGAATTTGTATTATTTTCATAAAGTCGGTTTGTGTAATACTAATATTATAATAGAAATACAATTAACAAAAAACATAGAAATATATATATACTCAATATATCATGAATAATTCATAGGGAACCGTGATGTCATTGAGATTCGGAAAAGTGAACCTTGCAGCCTATATTTTTTCTTAAGCTTTACAAGGGTATAAACACTTCCAAACATTGATTGTTGTAATTCTTTACAAATGAAAATAATATTCGTACTGTTTTGGGTTCAAAGAGGGCGTTTATTATGGCTGATTTAATTTTCACAATATATATAAGTGCACAGAATTAAGTCATTTGCGCCGGAACGATCATAATTAAATGAACGGTATCAAAAAGACATCTGCCACTTATGACGAAAGACATGTATGTACCAAACAAACACAGGCACGCAGGAAAAAAAAACAGGTAAACACTAAATTAGCTGCGAGGAACCGCGTGACCCCCCATCTCCCACAAGTGCCTACAAGCCAAAATTCGCAAGCCTGTTCTGTCGAGATGCCTGCGGTCACACTAATAGATGTCAGCAGCATCCGTGACCATCGGACAAACTTTTGATGCCACAACTGCAAGTTTTATTTCATGAAACTTCGGATATGAAGGAAAAATCTTCAGTGGTGACGGCGCGTATGTGGTCAGTCGACAGCATTACCCTAAAAACAACGCTGTCAGCACGAGAGCAGCCTGCGCAGTGGGGCCTGGATTTTCGCTCTGGATTCGACCGTCCCCCTCGTAGCTGCGGTGCCAGACTATATACTGGCACCCGATGCCAGCCAGGGGGCAAAGCTGGCACACACCGGCAGTTTGGTTCAAATTCCACAACATCTGTTCATTATCACACAATGCTGCTCCACAGTGCGGGACAGGAGACCAGGCTGCTAAAATGGAGAATCTGCCTCAAAAGCTGCTGAATGATTGTGGGAGGCACGCGCCACAGTCGCGAGGGAGCCCCCCAAATACCTAGAAACCTCATCTCTATTCCAGAGGCTTACACCACAAAAAGCTATTCCCCAATCCAAAGCCTCACGCCACATTTTATCATACTGCATTTTCCCCAATTCGGAAACTAGCCGTTTCCATTCTAGAAGATAATCAACATTCTAGAACCTCACACCCCGTTATTATAGGGCTTATTCCCCCAACACGGAAACTAGCTATTCGTTGTCATTCTAGAACCTAAACACCATTGTTCAATCACACACCACAATTTGCAGTTTCCGAATGAGAAACCATTCTAGAACGTGGCTGTGCAGAAGCCCCAGGCTCATATGAGTCGCCGTCATTCAAGAACACGTCACACATCACACAACTTTGAAGCCCAGTGGTGAAAGATCACAACGTAAGACAGCTGAACAGCCCCAGATTCTTCTACGAATGATACCAAGGATTTTTAAAGAAATCCTGAATTAATTTTACAAATCAAGCACACTACACAAACTCGACAAAATGAATTACATCTTTAACTCCTGAATCTTTGCTAATAGGTTTGGGTAATTTTCACCAAGATGAATATCAATGTAACATTAATAAATTAAATTAAATATATTAATGCAACCGGTATCCTGTCCTGGGTGTGCTTCTGTCTTATGGCCTATGCCACCTGGGACAGACTCCAGCCCCCCCCCACCCCATCCGTTTTCCAAATAAGCAGTTAGAAGGTGGATGAAATATAATCATCAGTACAAATTAACCAGTGGAACTGGATGCAATTGGCAGCAATGAAACAATTAAGCCACTTGGGTTCTTTTGTAACAATTAATGAGCTAATTAATACTTTTACACAGAATACTAGCATTTTCAGCGTGACATGGATAGGGAAGATATTCACACACTTTTTAGTCGAGAAGCTAAATAATGTAACAAGATGTCTTTGAATGATTTAGTATTTTTAAACCAGTTGATAAATTATCTATTCTTTATTCATCCAGAATGGCCACTATTTACTGCAGTCTAAGCAGGCAAACAATTTCGTTATTTTACATAAGGCTTTAAGCTGAAAATAAGCAAGAAGTTCACTTGTTGTCTTGGGACAATGATCAGTCACATTTCCTTCACACCATTGGATTTGCCGTTATCCCCTGGCATAAAATTGCTGGATGGAATTCTGTATATTCAGGCATGTCGATCCTTTTGGTCAAACAGAGTTTGCGAACCACGAAAGCAAGCCAACGGAAGCGGGGAAAAGGCTTCAGCTGGGACACGACACGTGTTTGAAACTTAAGTTGTTTACAGATTTCAAACGAGCACAAACTGACTAATAGACATTGTTTACTAAAGACCATATGAACAGTGTTGCTGGCGTCCACTGGACTGACAGCTGTCAGAGAGCTCGATTAAGCGGCGATGCAGAAATTTTATCAGTTCGGCTCGTCGTACTTTCTGCTTGGGCCCCGTTTATGAGGTTAAGTACGCGTAGGTTGCGGGGGTGTGTGTGTGTTATAGAGATTGTTGCTGGTTTGCACAGATGGCTCGGATGAATTGCGTGCGTGCATCGTTGGGGGGGGGGGGGGGGTTGGCTGGCACTGGTGCATGGGCAGCGATAATTGGCCCCCATATTGACCAGTTTGCAGTGCTGCAGGGCCAGCCGACTCCCAGCTGGACCAGTCAGTTGGCATTGCATCCAACTCGCTGCTCACCCTGCGAGGGGCCTCTTTTAACCCCCTGCCTCTCTGCAGTCCTCTGTCAGTCTCCCACGTCTGCAGGACAGAGATCGCTACCTCACCACGTCTCAGGATGCGTCTACAGTCAGACCCAATCATCCATGGGAACAAGGCAAAAAAACCTTCAGACTCCATCCTTACGAAACTCCATCACTGTGAGTCAGAAACGAGTTTATGAAAACTATAAATGCCCATTACAGTCTAGTGAATGATAAAGAAGGAATTCAGACAGCAATACCATTCAAACTATCCTCTCATGCACATGGCCAAAAAAAAAAAAGACAACATATAAAAAAATAATATGCACTCATAAATCCTGACCATATATTTCTGAGGTTGATATTTTGGACTTTGTCTGAAATGCTCATGATTTCTCCATGTCCAAGTAAGGGTGCACTCCACAGAAGTGTGGGTGAGGACAGAGATACAGGCGGCCATGACACACTAGACACTAGTTACTTGCTAGAAGGGGCGGAGCTAATGAGGACCGACTGGCATCAAGTCAGGATCTCTCAGTAGAGGGTCATTACAGATCTGACCGTTAACAGGACTGACCGCACATGAAAACATGCACTATTAAACTTCCCCATTTGGTTGAGTTTTTTTTTTTTTTGAGACTAAGGAGTGCTAAGTGAGGCATTCTTGTGGGGAACTCTGGACCAGCCCCAACCCCAACCCACCTCTCACCCCACCTCTCAATGAAGGAGAGGCATCCCAGCCAGCAGCCGGAGGAAGCTAGATGTGGCCGTGGCAGGGAATCACTTGGAAAGAGGCGGTGGAACACCCCACCCCCCCCCCACGCGCCTGCGCCCTGCCGCCGTTGGCCCGAGGGGTGGCGCTGCCCGCGGCCCGGGGCTCGGGGCAGGCTCTGTGAGGATGGCCAATAAATAAATTAAACAGCTCAGGCCTGCAATAACTGGAGGTCTAAATGCACCGTGTTCCCCGTCGTCTCACAGGGACCACGGAGAGCTGGCGGCAGCCAAGGAGGAAGTGTGTGCCAAGTGAAGGGGCACCGAGAAGCTGGGGTGTGTGTGTGTGTGTGTGAGGGAGATGGGTACCTGTGCTAGCGTGAGGCTAACACCGCATGCACGTGTGGGCGTAGGTGTGCGTGACTGTGTGTGCGTAGATGCGTAGGTGTATGCGCATAAGGCAGTGCGAACCAAGGGCCGGAGGTGCCTGATGGGGGTTGTGGGGGGGGGGGGGTGTAAGTGCACGTTCAAATTCAGTGACATCTGTTCATTACAACTGGAGTGTGTTTATTTTTATACAGCCGGCCCCAACCAGATAGCTGAACTGGCACCGCTGGTTAATGTACCAGGGTACTTTCTGCTGCACACCAAATTAAATATTTAGAGCTGAGGGAACGGAAAGATGCGGTAAAGGGGGAAAGGAATAAGGGAATAAGCAGAGGATAAGACAAAGAGGGTGCAAAACAGACAAAGGAATCAGGCAAAACAGACAAAGAGTCTCATTAGCTGGGGAACACGCCATTTTCGGAAACGGAGCAGAAATTAAATTAAGAATATCTGAAATAAAAACATATGCTGAGTACATCTGGGCAGGGACAGACATGGTCTTCGCAGTCTGTCACATATCACAGTCTCCCTCTCTCTTACTCTCTCTCCCACACACATACACACATTAGTAGGCATATTTCCGCCCAGGCTCACACGTGTCCCCCAGTCCCGTCCCGTGCGGAGTGACACTGCGCAGCCAGCCGCCCGCTATCCGGACGTTGTAGGGGGATTCGTTGGTTTTTAGGAGACAGACGCGGCTTTTCCGAGGTGAACGAAGGGCAGGCGGTGACGGCTGAGTCGAAACTCGTCCTGCTAATTGCCGCAAATTCATCCAGCAGCGGCTGGCTGTAGCGAAAGTTGTAGACGCGAGGCGGGGGACGGATTGCGCGCTGCCGGTAAACCCTCAAGCCTCCTGACCTCTAAGCTTACTTTAATCTTTCCGTAACCATCCAGGTTTATATATGGAATATTTATATAATAAATAGTACGTACCTGTTTTCCTTTTTTCCTTGTTTTTAGTACACACCTTCATTGCACCGCTCCTCTGATACCAGATCGGGGGGGGTCTCCCTGCGTTCCCGCACCCGTATCCATAAGCAGACACGCTGACCCCGTTCCCAGCCAAATCGGCCTGCCAGATCATACACAGTTAACATTTAAATAGTTTTTTTTTGTCGACTCGTCGCCGTTATAATTAGGTCTCCTTGGTTGAAATAGCTTATTTTTTTGTGATCCTACAGCAATTATAGGTAATGTCAAGATGTCAAGCGAAGCTAACATAAGGGTAGTTAGGTCGTTAAGTCTCAGCTGGGGTGAAACATGTTTTAATGAGTTTGTAGCTGACTGTTAAAGGGGAACGACTGCAAGCCCTCAAACTTATGGCGGCTGAGCATGAAGGGAAGCGAAACAAAAGGAAACTTATAAAATATTATTCGTGAAAGCTTTAGAAGGGTGCAGGAACCCTGTTGCTAGACACCTCTGCTGACCAGCCCTGCAAATCCCGTCTCCAACTGGGCGGCTGAGTTTATTCCATAAATTATGGGATAAATAATTTATCGTTGAAACGCTGAACCAAAAACAATTAACACTTTTCCCCTTTTACTACACATCAGCTACATCAGCATCAGTTATAAGTGTTCCACCATTTCGATCGTATTGTGAGGGTTAGTTTCTTCGTCTCATCAGCTTGGCCGCGGACTTTGGGGTAGGGGGCGGGCCTCCCCAGGGTCACTTTGCCCACCTCCCACAAGCTCTTTAAGTGTCCCCCTCCGATTGCTCTCATCTCCTGGGGTTCGCTGTTCTGGAATTTCACTCATGGGGAAGAATCTTGCTGCAGGCAGTCAATATGTCGCCTGTGTCTGATTGCAAACGCAGGGAAGGAAAAGCGTTTTATTCCCTACCAAAGCGTCAGTTTATTAGGCAATTTTTTTTTTACACGGATGGTCAGACTTGGAATCTAACGCTCTTCCGAATAACTTTTTTAAATCACTTCTTTCGCTATAACAATCAGGGGGATACGTACAGGTCCACAAATCAGAACATATGCAGCTGCAAAACCTCCAAAACTGTCAGGTGTTTCCTTGCGCGTGGCAGCTCCGCCCACCTAACTAAGCTATGAGCCACTGCAATAGCAGGAACAGATTTTGTTGCCAAAGGGAGATATTTGTACAGCAATCCATTTTCCTGTACAGTTTCATTCACCGTTCTCTATAACGGGGTCTCAGTCAGCCAGAGGCTATCCCATGAGGCATAGGGGGTCAAGGTCCACCATAGATGGGATGTGTCCATTTCAGGGAAGATAAATGTGCATTAGTTAATCTGACCACAATAGAGTTCAATGTCTTATGAAATGCCTGTTAAAGCCATGTTGACCAATGGCTTGGTAGCCATGACCAGCAGGGAGATGAGAGGCTGCTGGAGTGGAACAGTGGAGTGTGGGGCCTCACAGCTGGCACCCCCACAGAGAGAGCCTGAGCCCCAGCCAGGATTTTCAAGCGGGGGGGCGCACCGTGGGGCTCAATCGCTTGGGTGAACCCAGCTGGGAGCAGGGGGCCGACTACTTTCGCCAGAAAAGCAGGATTAAGGGATTATGATTGGAGGCACCCCCCCCCCCCCAACCCCCCCACACACACACAAGCCAGGAAGACGTGGGGCACATGGGACTAGGAATCTCACTTTGTGGAGATGCGAGGCAAGCCTGGTCAATGTTATAGGTGACATAGGCAGCCGCCTAGGGCACCAGCTTCTCAGGGGTGCAGACGTAGCGGGCCGATTTCCCTTGTGCACGGCCTACACAACCATGCTACAATAGGCTACTAAAACAGAACAAATCTGATTTTATAATCTGTATATTCAGTATAGAAATTCAATTCTATAAACAATCTTGTTCATACTATCCTCCTGTTGGGGTATCATAATTAACACAGTTAAAGTATCAATCAAAGAAAAAATCGTGAGTTATGACTTCAAGACAACTGTTTTATTAGATACATCATCATAGTTATTTGTAGCCTAATTGTTTAATTGTTTCATTATATAAAATGTTACATATTATTTATTGCGCTGTTACACACAGTTAAACTATATTAAACGATGAACAATCTTTATTTCTCCACTCGTATCGTTTGCACATATATATTTTGGCATTGGCTGTAGCGGAAAGGGGGGGGGGGGAGATATGGCGGCGATGCCCGCCTTGGCCCACACATGGGACCGGACTGGCCCTGATGTAAGGTGAGCCTGTCGTTTTCCAACTGCGCCATTTTGATCGCCCGTCTAATCGAAGATGGCGCTCTGTCGCATCTAACGCGCCCTTTGAGTCGTGGAAAAGACCCGCTGAGGATGAGCACATGTACAGGAAACTCTCACAGCTGCTGTGGCCCCTTTCAAGTCGGCCACAAAAAAAAAGATCGGCCAAACCTCTTTTATGAATCATCTCTTATCATCTTGGATTTCAGATTTTTTTTTTGAAAAATAATAAAAAAAAAAACAGATGAGATGAAGGATGGGGATGTGGGAACATGGAGCTCCTCTTAATCACTACGAAAGAGATGACATTTTCTGGAATTTTTATACCAAACAGACTTTATTTAATTTCACAACTTTAAAATAACAGACAGATTTTTTCACGGATCATTCAGATCACTTTCTGCGTTGTTGTTTTTTTTTTTTTTTTTTTTTTAGCTTTTATGTGAGACAAAATGTCCTGAAGTGTGTTCCTAGCATCACCATGGCAACCATGCCTTCCAAAATCTTTCCCAAATAGCCACAGACACAAGTTAACACGCCATTTGACTCACACATGAATAGACCAATATGCTCTTCTTGCATTTCTATACAAACGCACCAAATCTTTGTTTTTGCCTTTCAGCTCTACATTTTTCCTGAATTCATGTCATTCAACAAGTTAAGTGTCATTCATGCTACACAATATGCAATTTTCTATGTGTTCTCTGTCTATGGTCGATGTGTAATTGAATCATTCACCTACACTGGTATTTATTACGATGCATCACAGTCTTACTCTGACTCCATCTTGTACTGACCATTTCTTGTTAATCGGTGCTTATATCCTGCATATTCTGCCAGGCTAGCTGTGGATCATAATTTCTTTGCCTGCTTATTCTTAAATGAGGTATTAGAATTCATCTAAATGCTCACCTGAAACAAAACTGACCCATCTCCCCCCTCCCCGTTCGCCACCAAATGGTCTCTCCCTCCTTCTGCCTGTGAATCTGAAGGTCACAATGAATGTCACAACCCCAGCAGAAAATTTCCAGTGGAATTCCACTACAATTTCTAGCTGCTTCCAAAAGGACTTTTCAGACTGGAGAAGGGGAAATTTTAGTCTTCGTCTTCCAGTCATTGTACTGGAGGTCTACTGACCAGTAATAATGACCAGTTTGTAATAGGTGAAATCAACTGATAATGTTTCACCTCGGATTTCCAGCAGGCTTCCAGTGTCTTATTATTATTAAAAGTCAGTTGTTATTATAAATTAAACATAAATATTGTGTAACCTTCCTATGAGCTTAACAAGAGGCCAAATAGATTAATCAAATATAAAAAAAACAGGTACACCTTCGGACACACGTGCGACGCATGTAAACTCGCATTACTGGAGTGACGTTGATCAGTGGCAGGCAATTCATTTGAAAACTGTGAGGTGAAACTTAGTATATTTATAAATGTGATGAGACAGACTTCCTGGTGTTTGCATCACTGTGATGAAGACAAGGCACTGACATTTATTAATGTCCATTTTTCATGTGGAGGACAGAATCCATCTTAAAATCTCAGAATATTAGTACCTCAGGACGCACTTGCAGGGCATCATACAAAAATTGCTATAAATGACAGATAAACCCATAATGATATTATATAAAGTTGTATTCGGCTTTGCTAGCGGTGAGCCATTAGTAATGTCTGACGCGGCACTGCGGCGCAGTGTACAGGCGCAGTGTACAGGCGCAGTGGTGTAAAAGCGGTCTCAGCTCCTATTTCAGCGGGGCGAGAGGACTGGGAAGTAGGACAGCGAACGGGAGAAGATGCCGAGGTGCGGGCCTGCTGTCAGCGGGGGACAATGTGGGGCTGGCACCGACAGAGCGTGGTGCCAAGGGGGGGGGAGGGGGGCGGAGCGCCACATGGTGCCCCCTGTGCTGGGGCCAGCGCTGTGGGGGGGGGTGGGGGTGAGGAGTGAGACAGGTCTGTGTTGGTGGTGGTGGTGGTGGTGGTGGGGGGGGGGGGGGGTTGCATCTTAAATTCCACAACATCTGTTCAGCAGAGGAAGGCTCTGGCAGACACTTTAATTAGCAGACTGAGACTCGTTTTCCGCAGCCCAGGTAACTACCTCCTCGTTATGCCCAAGGCAGCACGAGACGATCCCAGAGACAGAGGTGGGGCGGCTGCCTGAGCGCAGTTAGCCCAGACTAGGGCTACATCTGCAGTATGACTGCTGCATCTGCGTGTACAGTGCAGGAGGACATGTGTTTATGTGTATGGTCAGATTATTATGGGGTGCTACTCTGTTTTATGTAGGAAATCATTCAGTGTGATTTATTACTAATGATTGAATGGCAAATGAATTGGTTGACTGGCATCTGTATTGTTTAAAGGGTTCATTTAAATGGTGGCATGTGTTGTTGTGATTATGGGCAGCCAATGTCAAATGCTTCCATGATTCACAGAACGTGAAGGGTTTTTCTCTGAAAGGCTGCTTCCTCATGCTCCCAAACACATCCTTTTTTTTAATGTTATCACTAGGGGAGTCCCAAGGTCCTACAGTCCCCCAATTTGATGCACAGCTTTGGAAAAAATTAAGAGACCACAGAAATTTTTTTTCTGCAAACTGCAGCCTGGCTCTTCCCTGCTTCTCACTGAAGGGCTTCTTCCTTGCTTTATGGGACTTCAGTCCTGCTTCCAGGAGCCTGATATGAACTGTCCTAGCAGTGCACTTCACACCTGCACTTAATGTTTCCCATTCCTTCTGAAGGTCACTTGAGGTCATCATCCAATTTACGATGCACTGCTGGATAAGTTGACGGTCATCGCTTCCTCCCTCTACCTGACTGGTTTCTGGTCATTCCCAGTGTCTCCAGCTTCGCCTTTTTCTTGTGTGCTGCTGTCTTAGTAACTTTGAGCCTGGAAGCAGCCTGACGCGCAGTGTAGCCTCTGCCAGCAGAACCAGGATTACAAAGTTTGAAATATAGATTTATTTTCTTCCTGAGCCGTATGTTTACTGAATTTCTGACAAAGTCTTCTAGGTGACAGTCAAGGTTATGGGTTCTTACTGGAGCTTCAGGCCTAACTCTGGCCCCGGGAACATGAGGCTTATCCAGTCATTAGCACATAGCTTACATAGCAAAGCGGCTAACAGTCTTACCCGCTCATTCATAACAAAGCTCAGGTTCATGACATTTCATTGGATGGACTCGGATTACACATCAAAGGCAGCCTCTAGGGACGACAAACAGCAGCCGCCAACCGGTAACGGCCGGGTTTTCATCGGGCTTCAAGCTAGCCGTGCTGTACGAAGCCGGCCCACGTGCTAGCTTAGGTCACGCCGCTGGTCCCCCGCCCTCCCCGAACAGGCCGGCCCTCCCGGCCTCGTCATGAAGGGTGATGATTCCACTACACGCAGGGCGCTGACAGTCTCGGCACCTCTATCCCTGTGCTATTTTCCCTCCCTTATCAGAGAACATGGGCGGGGGTGGTGGTGGGGGGTTCTGGAAAAAGTCCATCGTGGTAGATCTATGAATGAGAAGCATGACTTCGAAGTGGCACCACCGGCGAACGCGGCGGTGCGCAAATTTGGCTGCAGCACCAATCAGAAGCTGCCCAGGCGGGTGACTGTCAGGCTGCAGCAGGTAGTAAGGATTTGCATTTATTATCTGAAGGTTGTGGGATCAAGACCCCACAGTGTCCCTGCCGTTAAAACCTTGCTCAAAAAATGCTGAATTGCTTGAGTAATAATATTCAGCAGGTATGTATGAATGAAATACAGTGAGAGGGATAAACAAGAATTTAATGCATTCCAAAAATTATCCAATAGCATAACGTGTTTTCTATTTATCATTATTCCATCCATCCATCCGTTCATCCATCCATCCGTTCATCCATCCATCCGTTCATCCATCCATCCACCTTCTAACCTCATATCCTAGTCTGGGTCAAGGATGTATCGCCTTACTGGTCACAATGTTTCTTGTAAACCATTAATAACCTGGCACACATTTTGAGGTCATCCGTACATTATATGCACTGTGTTTTCCTGCAGGACTCTCTAAAGCCTCAGACACACAGAACAGCTCCACAACTCAAAGTCTATCTCTGGAAAAAAAAGATAAAGCTTAAACTGAAAGTAAAACGTTTGAAAACAAAATAGCGATATATCTTATAGAAAACTAATGAATGCTAATAAAGCCACACTGCAAAGTTAAATATGACGAAAACGGAATTTTAAATGAAAATTTAAGATAATATAAAAATAACAGCTACATAAAAAATGAAAACCATAATAACAATGCCTCAGAACATGCAGTGGCATGGGGCGGGGGGGCTCCCAAACCCATAGGCACCCCTTCACTGGAACCCAGTTCACTGGAGGTGCCCAAAATTCCATAAAGCTTTTGGGGGCCGTCCTCCTCTTCCTTTTATTTATTTCTTTCTTCCACCCCCCCCCCCCCCCCGCCCCCCCAATGCCCGCTGGCACGTCGGGAACTGTGCCCCCTCCCCCCCCCCAGATGCCAGCCGATGGTCCCTCACAGTGTGGCGCACCATCTGCCATTTTCTCCCCGGCTCGGGGACCGCTACCCACAAGCCACCTCTCCCTCCGTCGCCACGCCCGCTGCAGCCAATGGGAAGCTTGTGCATGGATCACCTCGCCACCCTCCCCCCCCCCCCCCCGATACTGCTGGCAGACACGCGCACCGTGCACGCACACACACTCGCACGTGATGCACCCTGTGCACAAGTGTACGTGTGCTGTGGTTTGTGCTTCTTATCTCTGTGGCTATCAACTGTACAAAGCTACAGCCAACGGTCTAAATATCCCTTAAAGCCAGATCTGTGTCCGAACGAAGGGGGGGCGAAAGCAACAGGAGGACATTTCCCTGGTCGTCTTTGTTTACCTGCCTGTGACATGTGATCAGAGACACACAGACACACACACACACACACACACACACACACACACACACACAGAGGCGTGTTACACTGTGACATCTTTGGCCCATTGCTGTCAGGAGGATATTAAAATGAAAGAGAATCACGCTGGGAGAGTGGCACACCGCCCCACACGTAATCTCTCACATAAACACATACACTGATCCCGACATTCATTTTGGGGACGCGGGGTATGTTTGTGCACATGCAAAAGCTGCACTGCTACCCTGTCCGACAGACACACGCCCGCAGATCACACTGCTGGAATCGGCGCACATCGACATCATGAACATTTAACCCCAGGAACGCTAACACGGGGGTGCAGTCACGGAACTGCCAACAATCCCCCCTCCCCACAATCACACTTACACTCTCTCACGCACTCCACTTTTAGGAATAAAAAGATGAATGAGCGCCAAAAGGCTAATTAAATGTTTGTTAAACTGGTTTGCGCCCCACCTCCCCCCCCCCCCCAAGAGTCAAAACGTGTGGAAAGAGGCGTGTGTGTGTGCGTGTGTGTCTGGCTATTTGTACTCTGGCAAGTGTGTAAAGAACGCGGGGAAGGCAGGTGTGTGTGCGTGTGTGTGTCTGAGATCAGAGGGGCAAGACAGATAGATTGGGAGGCTCGTCTTTATTACATTGCCGCAAATTCAATTAATCTGTCCCAGAATTCAATGCCAGCGCCATTCCCGAGCAATATGGCCACCTCCCCCAGAATCCTCAGCGGCAGGGCGCTAACTTCGTTAGCCTCTCGCGCCGCCGTCAGTTTGCGGATGCTAATGAAACGTGTACCGGAGATGATCTGAATACGGGTCCTTTGTGTTCCCCTGAATCGCCCAATTTTAAGACTTGGGGGGGGGGGGATGATAATATTCTTGTACATGTATGTATGTTACTGTGTGTGTGTGTATGTGTTGGGGGGGAGGGGGGGTGGGAGCTCAGTTTTCTCACTTCACTCGTCCACCGTTCATTTTTCCTGCAGCGAGACTCTGAATCGATCCCTACATTGTTCTATGTCCAATTTAAGACGGAAACGGGGGTGTTGTGGATGAGAAGGTGCACAGCAGAGAGTGAGAGAAAGTGAGAGAGGGAGAGTGAGGGAGGGAAAGGAGAGACACAGAGTCCATAGAGACGACGAGCGAATTTTAGGCATGAAAACCACGGAAGGAAGAAAGTACGAAGAAGAAGGTGTTGCCGGGCATCCACATGGCGTTTCCGTGACATCAGCCGTCCGGGGCGGCGACAGACCGGCCAAATCCATCTCTCCATGTTGTCCTCGCCGTCTCTCTCCTCTCTGCCAGATTCTCTGCCTCCCTCCCAGTTCCCAAGGTGATCTCCTGGCACGACACTCTGCATACGGACCCAGCGCATTTTCTGTTTTCCAGTTTCTATTCTCGTTCTCCGTTCACTGCTCCTGTCCTATTATCTGCCTCCCTTTGTCTGAGTCTCGTTCGCCATCTTTCTCCACGTTAATAATTCACCCGTCTCTCCTCCACGCTCCTGGCTCCCTTCCAGGCTTCCACATGTCTCCAGCTCCGCTCTCGGTGCACCTCGGAGGATGCCGCGTGTCAGAGGTCCCAACCTCTACGCCAGGCCTCTGTGAGACTCCCTGTCAGCCATCAAATATATGCCTATGTATGTCTAGATCTCATTGGTGGGGAAACAGCCTCATCGTCAGTAAGGTGGCTTCCGATTGGGCGCCTCAGGGTGCCCCCCGAGGGTGGGTGTCATGGCCGCCATGAATACGGACCATAGCGAGTGTATTAATGCTATTTATTTTCATCCCCTTCTGTCTCATCTTTCAGATTCCACCTACCGCTTCGTATTTATATCCAGTATTATTTACTCAATGGGCAGACGCTTAATGAAGAGTGACTAACAACTCGAAAATAAAATAAACACTGAAAACAATGTGAAAGAAATAAAAGGATGTTCATCTTCCATCTTCTGGAACTCCTTATCCATTTCAGGGTCCAAGTGAAAAGAATAATCACATACCGCCGTGGAAAAAATTAAGAGACCACAGTACAATTTTTTGTTTCACTCATTTCTCAATTTATAGGTGTGCGTCTGTGAATAATGTGTTTTGTTTTTTTGCAAACTGCAGCCTGGCTCTTCCCTGCTTCTCACTGAAGGGCTTCTTCCTTGTTTTATGGGTCTGCAGTCCTGCTTCTAGGAGCCTGTTATGAACTGTCCTAGCAGTGCACTTCACACCTGCACTTGATGTTCCCCATTCCTTCTGAAGGTCAGTGTAGCTTTCTGCCAGCACAATTAAACCAATGCAGATTTGTTTAAAAATATACAGCGGTCTCTTAATTTTTTCCGCGGCTGTGTTTCCACATCCATCAAAATACTCTGTATGTCACTAATATATTGTACATAGTAAACACAGCATGATGCTGTAATCAGTTTACCTAAGAGGCAGACAGAGCTACTTCTTGGGGCCAATGGCTCTCCGAAATCTTTCTATTGAGCACATGGCCTCTAATATATTACCGACATCGTCAAATAAGGAAGCAGACGATGGGCGAAAACATCCAGAATTCGTTAAAGGAACATCAGAGGGAAATCCACGACACAAACACAGTTACCGGTAGGAACTCGACCGCTCCTCGCTAATTTGTGGTACAGTGCGACCCAGCTCTGTCAAGCACATCTCACCTCCCACTGGCACCCCGCTGCCGCCCCCTGCTGGGCCGGGTCTCTCATTACTCAGAATCTCTCACCCACGTCCCGCCGCGGCCGCCTACCGTTCGTCTCAAGCCCCACCGTAGCGCGGCGGGAGCACAAACCCGCTGAGATGCTCACCTGAAGTTCCATCCTGCTGGCTCCGGACGAAACGGCAAAGACGCTCCGGATCTTGGGACTTCCGGGCTCCCTGTCCGCTCTTGTCAGCCGACGGCCCGTTCCTGACAGGATGCGAACTTGCACCCCATCCCCAGGGAGGTGGACATTTGTTTCTGTCCCCTTCAAAAGTGGCAGAAGATCACAGAGGGCGTGCTGAGTTTGACAGGAAGGCATCCTGTAATTCCCCGTAACCTTGCTCAGGATGAGCGACTGAAAAATGGTTGGATGGATGGAAATCTGATTTAAATTAAAAGCCGACCAGTTAGATGCATCGATCCATTTGAATGAGGGAGGAATTCTACTTCAACCAAGATGGCAAGTTTTATCTCTTCATTGGTTTCCTTTACAGCAGTGGTTCGCAAACCATGGGTTACGACCCCCCTGGGGAGGGGGGTCACCAAATAATTTGGAGGGACAGCAATATGCTAACACACACCCCACCCTTGCCCAACAACTTTAGTTACTCACAGTACATCAGCAAATTTTGTCACTAGAGAATACCCCCCCCCCCTGTTTGGCGAATATTATCATATTGAAAGGGGTCATGAGTCTTCACCAGTGTTTTTTTTTGGGGGGGGGAGGGGGGGTTCCAGACAAAAGGTTTGAGAAGCACTGCTTTCCAGAACCTGGCTGCTTCATTGACCTGTTATAACATTTGAGACAATTGACTTAACCTCATCTTGCCTTTGGCGCTGAGTCTCGGGGAGTCGACCCCTGATTTCTATGACCCGCGGCAGATAAACGATGGTTGAAACTGGACAAAGGCGTCACACAGCTGAAGGGTTTAAGCAGGAAAATATATGAGAGTGAATAACAGCACACTAAGAGAGAAACGCTTATATACACATATATGTACCTTAATAGGAGGCAGGCTGAGGAAATGGACAGCGTTCTCTGACAGCAAATTCTCGACACGGACTCTAGTAATAAATCAAAGTACAGATGGGATACTCACATCCCACCATGAGCACAGGAGGAGGGAGGCAGCATTTCGCATCCACTACTGCGATCTTCTACATATTCATGATGCGGCTGGACACCAGTGGACGCTGTGGGTCTCCCAAATCCCAAGCAGACATCTTTCCTGGGTGACAGGCACGGATTGGGTGACAGGCACGGATGACTGTTCGGCTGGCTTGCATCCTGTGGAATAAAGGGCGTCTCTTCCGTGATCGGGCACAAGGAATGGGAGTGGAGGTTTTATCATAAAATTCTGCACGCTGTGTTCTGGCTCAGTTACGTCCATGATTTGTCTCATACTTCCATAGCTTCTGGAAACTTCCGATGAGAAGACATTTATGTAATTATGCCTGCTTCAGACCGGTTCGATTTGTTTCATTTTTTCGAGACCCATTCCTAATATGGTTTCCCAAAGTTCTTACAAAAGAAGCACAGTGTTATACGGTCACAAAATAATTGTATCTTATCCATGTATCTTCATCACATATATTGAACCATAAGGATCACAATGACCCAGGTGAACAAGGTATAAATCCAGAGACAGCTAAGGTGAGATAAGTAACCTTATACAATTCTGGGTAAAAGTGAAGAGCTACTTTAAAGTGGAATGTGGTCAGTGATGCTCAGACAGTCAATCAGCTGTGTTTTTGCACTACAGGCCTTGAGGTTGACACTCAGGTGGCATTTGTGCATCAAAACACATGCAAGAATGTGGCAGTAATTGAAAAAAACAAGATGTGTAACCAACCTACGCACATAGTGTACATGTGTATATATTCATGCATGCAAACATAAAGTACAAAGTATATACAGTATTATACATAAACTAAGACAAACTACATTCTGGGAATTGTTTCGATGTGGGCATCAAGTTAGGTTCGGAGCAATTAACACTCTACTCTCCTCATCTCAGTGCATCCAAATGGGATTGATCACCGCTAAGGATGGTCAACACTGTTCAAACGCCTCTCCCGGTCCGCCTGCCCCCCCGCGTCGCCAACTGAGCCACCCCCGGTGCAGCGGCACCCCCTCGCGCGCCAGGCTAGCGCTGAATCACTCCGCGCCCACGCTCCCAAACACGCCCTCGCGCACCCCTCGGGACTGGATCGCGGCTCCTCTCGTCAAGTGTCAAGTACGCCATCCGCCGCCACCGGCGCGGGCTCATCATTGCCAATTAGTGGGTGGTTAATTGTTACCCAATACCGCGCGGACAGGCGCAATTCGGGGGTGCTATGATACGGGGAACAAGCTCCGTTGCCACGCTCATCCAATGCTTTTGACTGCATTCTATTTTAAAAATAATGTTTTTGTCATTATTACGCTCATTTATTTTAGCGATGCGACTCCATCGACAAAAACAGGTTAAAAAACAATGTCGATATATGAAAATAAACCGTCATGCATGAATATGAATGCTGTATGACTGTGGATAAGTTTTGACTAGTAAGAACTCAAAACTACACAAGAATTGTTGGCAGCAAAAAGTGAATTTCCGCTTCCTGTGCAACTAGCCGCCTGGCCTGTGCCATTAGACTGTTGGAACCTTGGCAGTAATTACATTAAGTACTGTAAACACCCCACGGTGTAAAATCAAAATTATTTTTAATTCCATAGTGGAGCATTATAGGGGAACATGACACAGATTATGTTTCTGAAATTTACATTGCAAATGGGGTCAGGACCTCGTCGAAAAAAAGCTCTAAAAAGAAAGACGGGGAGGAAAACAGTGCAAAGTGAGAGTACATCAGCCAGACAAATATAATGTTTATAATTCTGTATTAAACCAATGTGTTTCGCATATCCGAATACGTTATGTTGACATAAATAGCTTATGTCCATGCATACACCCACAAGCAAAACCACTCACGCGCGCGCAAGTGCGCGCACACGCGCAGGATCGCGCACGCGGCCCTGTAACAAAGCCGCCACCGCAACCACCTCCTGGAACCCGCTCACATGCATGCGCGCAAACGCCCCGTCTGCGTGTGTTCCGCTCTGCTGTACTGAGACAGATGTCTACCCGCCTCCCCCCATCCGAAACCCCCGCGACAGTATGCAAACCCCTAACCTGCGCTGTCAGAATATTCGGAGATCGTTTGTGCGTGTGCGTGCATGTGCACGTCTGTGTGTGTGTGGGTCACCAGTGTTGACAGGTGCCTTTGGTAAAGAGAGGGCTCCAAAGCCCAAGACTGACTGAGTGTGTGTGTATGCATGTGTGCGCATGAGTGTGTGACAGAGAGTGAGGGAGAAGAAATAAAAAAATGGGCGAAAACTCCCAGCAGCTGTCGACCTAATTCCTCTAACACGGTGCTTGTGCTCCGATTAGAAAATGGATCTGACCCCTAATTTACTCCTGACACCGGCTAATGCGCTATATCTCAATCACTCCGTCCCTCATCGCCGCCACTCAGCCAGGCCCTAGCCAGGGATCCGCCTCTGACAGCAGCAGCCAGCCCCTCACCTCCCGCACACTCGCCACCGACTCTCATCACGCGCAAGGACGGTTCAGCGCGGCCGCGGGGTCGGCGCGCGCACGCTGCACACGGAGCCGGTCGGTACGGACACGCGCGTCACTCTGCATGAAGATGAACGCTGATAGGATATACGGACATAACGTCAAGCAAAACTAGTGTGATAATACTAAACACTCACTCTGATTGAGGGTCTCGTTTAAATAATGTGCAACGTGTCCACTGCAAAATCACTACAGTAATTTCTGCGCAGACAGAAAAGCGCATTTCACATGAAAACTGCATCCATCGATGGAAATGTCAATGAAAACTTTTCACATCGCCGATATAAAAATACATCTTCTCTAGCACCCCCTGATGGAGAAACATGTTAATTGCAGCGTGTTTTTAATTTCTACCTAGTGCAAATATAATTCGGGTTGCTATTTTTAATTTAACAGTTTGGACAAACACCAGCGTGAGTAGTCATTATTTTAGCGTCAGCGTGAAAGGGTCAACGTGGGAATTCACGCATGTGCAATTGTGGAGGTGTTGGCTGCCTTTTATAGCAGTACAATGCGAATGTCAAGGTGTGAAAGTGAGTGTGTCGGTTATGAATAACATTTGTGTCCGCATGTGAGTTTCAGTCCAGTCTGTGAGGTACGTCGGTGTGTAAGAGTGGTGTGTGCGAGCTGTTCAGCAGTTCACTTGTCACTATGTACGGTGACATCCGAACATGTGTGAATGCATCACGGGTGTGTCAGGATTTATGCGCATACGCTTGTGTGTATGTGTTTTCATGTGCCGTTTCAGTGCGTATGGCTCTGTTGACCTGCCAGTGTCAGAGTGTCAGTGTGTGCGTGCCGTTTCCGTGCGGCACTGTCAGTACGCGCATGTGTGTGTGTGTGTGTGTGAGTGTGTGTGTGCGCGCGCAGTGCTGTTGCTGGGGCTGCCAGCTTGTGTGCAGCCAGAGGGAGTGGCAGCAGCACCGAGCAGAGCGGGAATCAGAGGTAAGGACCAGTGCCAAGTGGGTCCCTGGAGAGAGATTGAGAGGGACAGAGAGAGAAGAAAGAGGGAATAAACAAGAGGGTTTCTCACACACACACACACACACACACACACACACAGGCACGCGCGCACGGACTGGCAGACAAAGGCACACAAAAAACGCCCAGTCAAACATGCAGTCAAACACACATTCTGACACAAACCCACCCCACGTGTGCGAAAGGAAGGAGACCGCAAAAACAAACACACACACACACACACACACAAACGCAGGTCACACAGATACCACCGTCAAACACCAACAGCGGGTCAGAAATAGAACGATTTGATTAAATTGGGAATAATGGTGCTCAGGTTCATATTGGCGAAGAGCGGGGGGGGGGGGGGGGCAGGCAAATAAAACGCACGGCCCTCAGCACACTGGACAGAAAGGCCACGCCGCGAGGTGGGACGAGCGAATAACGGCGGCAGACCAGCACGCGGACGGGGGGGCGGTGCTGCGCGGGGAGCAGAGAGCGGGCGCAGGACGGTGCCCGGTGCGCTCAGCGGGTCTGTCGCACGGCTCCAGAGATGGCCAGTGGGGGTGGGAATAGATGACAGGGAGGATGTCTGCCTCGTTCCGGCTTCACCTCACGCGCGGCTGCCATATATGTCCACATGGAGCTCCCGGTCTTCCTCGTGCGTTTGCGTTTGCGTTTGCGGCCGTCGCCTCGACCGCTCTACCCTCGAGTGTTTTCGGCATCTCGTTGTGCGAGGATTAAAAAAAAAATAAAAAATTCTTGTACCGTTGTGCGTTATTTGTATTTTATTTATTTTTTTTTCCCGGAGAGCAGTTTGAACGCGCTATGCAAATGAGATGGTTATTACCGCATTGCTCATCAAGCAGCACGTAGGAGACATTAATAGGCTGATGAATATGCATGTGAATTTGTTAATTAAGTTAATTATTCTGCTGAAAATGCATTCGTCTTCCAAGGACATCTTCCCTAGGATTTCAACCTGCTCCTTTCATTAGTCATGCAAAATTTTAAACATGGAGCGGGGGTGTGTGGGGGGGGGGGGGAGAGGAGACAATAGTTTTTAAGTTTTATTGAACAAAAAAAAGCCCCAAAGTCACAGTAGAGGGAAAAATTAAGTTGGCATTTTATACTTGTCTTGGCGCAAGGAGGCCATTTTATATGGTTGAAGAATTAACCAATTTCCTTGTGAAAATTCTCAGTACAGCCCCACCCAGTCCTACCCCCTCAGCTACACCCAGTTTGACTTATTTTCCTTCTCTCCCTCTTTGGTAGTTCTATCTTTCAGTTTTTCCTCTAATTGCTTATTAAAACCTCTTAAATGAACTTTTTGTGCCAACTTTCCAACACATTAATTAATTGTTGTAGCCAATTAAGTGCCGTTGTGCAAATGAGTTTCGGCACAAATGGTCCTGCAGGGCCGCCCTCCTCCCCGCCTGCCTGCTTTCCCACAAGCCCTTGCTCCCTTAAAGAGGCAGCAGAACACACACTCGGGGGGTGCGGACCGTCGGGCCTTCGCCCCCGGGACTGAGCCGGGGTGGGTGTTGGTGTCGTTCACGTGGGGAATCTGGGGTCAGGACCCACTGCTGATGAGGCTGATACCACATAAGCAGACTTTGGAGGTTTCGGGCACTGATGAGAAGCCTGGGAACAAGATCTCACAATGCAGGAGGGGGCTGGTGTGTTTGTGTGTGTGGGGGGGGGGGGGGTTGGGTGCAGGTGCCACATGGCTGCCTCTTGCCCACTGAGCCCGAAGTTTAATGAGATACGGCGCCGGAGAGCGAGCAGCCTGCCAAGCTGTGGCCGCCTCAACCACTGGGTGCGAGATGTGTGGCACGAGGGGGACATACTCGGGGACCGGGAGCAGAGCGCTGCAGCCGTGACCCTGCTTATTGCGGGCACTGCCGCCTTAACCCCCCTAAACCATGTCCTAGTTTAGCGCATCGATCCCCGCGGCTCCCCTGAGCTGCCCGCTGGGCCGGCTCTTACCGTCACCGCGGTAGGGCTGAGTCCCGATTGCCAGCTAGCGGTTAAGTTACAACCAACAGAAGACCGAGGTGAACTCCCATAGTAACGACCTCATGCTCTTGCTAATAGGAGCGATTCTAGAATGTTTAAAGGTGGGAGGCACTAGAGGGGCCAAACTTATCATTAGCCAATGATATGTTTTGAATTGGTGAGTGACGGGGAGGGAGCACTCTGGGGGCCAATCAGCTTTCAGCTGGGGCCAGTGCCTCTGTGGCCCCGCCCCTGCATACACCCCTGTTCACGAAGGCCCTCTGGTGAAGACCTGTACAAGTTGTATCCTGTCAACTTTCAGTTTGCCAGCTGAATTAAGATGTCATTTCCACTTGCACGATTCTTAGTTTTTCAGCCATTTGCGAAGTAGTTTAAGACGAAAAAGTAACAAACTTCGCAAACCAGAAAAGAACATTGTACCACGCACCGCTTCATTTTCTAGACCGGAAAGACTGAATAAAATGACGTAGAATAAAACCATTTAATAAATTTATAGCGGCGCACGTAGTCTGGCGCGTTTGTCCGTTTTTTTTTTACTTTGAGGTCCTTCTTCAAGGTGTCGTCTCAAAGCACAGCCAGCTGGAGAGCCAGCGGCAGGAAGATTGCAGCCCGTCGGACGGCTGCTCGACCCTTCAAAGCCGACGGGCATCAAATCAAACCGGCTGCACTTTCCGCTTTCAGGCCATGCGGACTACGCGTAAACGTGAGACGGGCACAGATGTGCGTCCATCGCGGCTGCGTGTCCCCCAGTATTAAATTCGGCTTCATCCATCCCCTCAATAAACAGAGCTTTGTATTTAAATTATGAAGTTGTGTGCCCCCAATCTCAAACCAGTGTGCAGATGTCCCCAAAATAACGAGACACCTCAGAGTGACCTTCTGCGTGAGGTCCAGCGTGATAATGTCTCGTTGCAAGACCTCGTTTCTGTCATTCTCTCAGCCATGTTATATTCTTACCTCATACTCCAATCACTACACAGTACAGCTGTAATATTTCCGTAGGCTAATTGAACAACGTCATACCACACTGGGGTAACAGAAATTAAACAAGATTAAATAACGATAATTTTCCTTGAACTATCGTACCAAATAGCTATTTTCTCGGTTGGAACAAAATCCGAGATAAGACATGGCCCGGCTGACTACCTTAAGCTAGCTGTAGCTACTACTAGATAACATTAGCCACCAACAGCCATCGCAAACTACCATTAGTACAGTTAGCTACTGCTGCCTACAGTTAGGTACTGCTAACTATCACTACCTACTGTTAGCTACGGTTAGCTATCGCTACCTACTATTAGTTACTGCGAGCTATCGCTACCTACTGTTAGCTACTGCTAGCTATGGCTACTTACTGTTAGCTACTGCAAGCTGCCGCTATCTACTGTTAGCTATACTGCTGGACACCAGTACCTCCCACTAAATATGGTTAATATCCTTAGTAGCTACTTAGATTGAATGAAGATCTATTAGCCTACATTGGGCACCACAATATACCGGAATATTTTCAGGAGGTCCTGGCAAAGGGTATAGCCAGGAGTCTTGGGAACGATGTAGCTGCGATTCTAGGTTGGTGCAGGTGACAGTTGGCACATGGGAGGCTTGGTGTGGCTGCCCCCACTGATCATGGGCACACGAAGGCCCTGATCAAAGAGACTCAGTCATCAAACCTAGGATGAGACGCAGAAGGAGCAGACCTTCGTGTATGCAGGAGCTGACGCGTGTGGAGGCTGTGTCAACTCAGTAACGTTTCCGTCAGCGCAGGAGCCCAGCAAAGGAGCGCTGACCTAAATTTCCTTCGGGATCAATAAACTAAGTTAGTAAGCATTCATTCATCTATCTATCCATCCATTCAACTATTCATCCATCCATCCAGACATGTAGGGAGGAGGAGCTAAGGGCCAAGCAGCACCAAGAGACTGTTGGTTTGAATCCCAGGAGAGACACCAATGGTCTGAAACTCCTTAGGACCACCGGGCAAATAGCTAAATAATGTGTGTAAATATCTACACCCAACATTTTAGTAAGCAGTTGCATTTTTCTATGTGAGCGTGGCACGTTTTTGGGACAGGAAGTTTTAGTGAAGTGTTTTGATGCAGAGACCCCTAGCCGGAAATATTTATGAAGTGCTGAAGAGCTGGCCTGTTTTTACAGCCATGTCTGGGGATTGGGATTTCCTATACATTGCAGTACGACGTATCTCCTACCATGGTACCACAAATATTTACATTATGTGTGCCATGGTTTAGAGAAGCCTTAAAGAACTTACATCACTCACATCCCCCCGATTCTTACCAGTCCACGGTAAACCCCACCCCTTTTCCAGATCACCTGACACTCATCACCCTCATCTCTCCGCCCCCCTACAGAAATACCCGCCCACTTCCTCTATTCCTATTCTTAGAGTCCCACCCCCTGCCAAACTGGCCACACCCCCTCTGTCCCACACCCGTCAAAGATAAAGCCCCCTGCCAACACCCGCCTTTGAGGCTGTCACCCCCCCTCCCGCCGCCCCCGCCCTGCTCAGTGCTAATCACAGCCTTGAGCCTGCTAAGCCTGAGCAGGGGCCCTGCTGATCAGGGGGTCTTTGCCGCCAGCTCTCGGGCCGGCGCTGCTGGGATTATGTTATTCCGCCCACGGATCTCGCATAATCTCACTTTCCACTCGCCGCCACCTGGGGAGCCCCGCCGAGAGGTTGACTCAGCCCCGGATTCGTCCTGGCAGCTCAGGCCCGAGTTACACTCAAACTTTTCACTGGAGGAAGAACTTAGAGCTCGTCCACACGAGCGTTAACTGATACTGCTGCTTTTTTTTTTTTTTTTGTGAAAAGCTTGAAATAGACTAATACATTTCCGGGCTTCTCATGCAAACTTTAAGCACATGTCATGCGGATAAACCTGTCGCGCAGTTATCAAGCGGAGGATTGAGAATCCGTTCCTCTTCATGTGCAGAGTAATACTTTACAGTAGTGATTCCCAATCCGGTCCTCAGGGACTCACTGGCAGCCCGTGTTTTTGCTCCCGGGGAGCTGGGAGGGAGCAAAAAGGTGAACTGTCTGGCATAGAGCTCTGAGGGAGGAAAAACATGGGCCAGCTGTGGGTCCCGGGGAAGCAGATTGGGAAACACTGCTTAACAGAGGACAGCTTCCAGGCTGACCCCGGCCCAGTACTGGATAAGCTGAATGAAGGATGGATGAACAGGCACTTTACAGGGGCACCTCGGGTGATTTTGTCGCAAACACATAGTGACATTTTAAAATGTTTGAATAACTTGGCACCTATGGCCCTCTGTGCTAACACAGTCAGGGACGGACCATTCTCACCGGTTCCTGTGTTGGCAAACTGGCAGGACACCAAGGTCACTGTTGCAGCTAAAAGCATCACTCATAGCTTCTTCTTAACCAAAAACCAAACATGTTTATTTATCTGCTTATTATGTTACCTATGTGTTCATTTACTTTGCCTGCCTGACCGTGAAAATCCTAGGTTAAATCACACAGACAGTGGACACATCCCTCCCCCCCACTTTTCTGTTAGTGGTTTGGTCCGGCCTAGGTGCTCCACCTGATTGACGGCTGCGGGACTCGTCCTCCCTCTTCCCCCGGCCGTAAACCCCGCCTCCTGCTGTATTCCTCCCCCCACGTTGGCACTCTTCCTCGTGTCCTCCCCGGGGTCTCATTAATGACCGCGCCTGGCTCGACACGCACGTACGCGTGCACGCACACGCGCACACAAACACGAAAATAAATAGGAATTAATAAACTAAAAAGTTCCACACGCAGAAATACAGCTCGTCCGCTCAGACTCGCACGTGCACGTGCACATGAATAAACAGTCTCCGAACACGACTGCAGGTGAAGATGCCCTCCGAACTCGGGCTCAGCTGTGCCCGCTGAGGGGCTGGGGGACGGCTGCTCTCTGCCACTCAGACCAAATGCGTCTGGCACGTGCCAAGCCAAGGAAGCCCGTTACCAGGGAGACGGCGTTCCCCGGGTATCCATCCCTGGCATGCATGAATCTGAGGCCCAGCAGGCCCATCATCCAGCTTGAGGGCCTCTTACTCTCTCAGCGTGTCCTTAATGCCCCCTCACGTCACCCCGCTCGTGTCCACCCCGCACACTCACCACCCCGTCAGCCCCCAGCTCCCCATCAAACGGACGACTTCAAAACACCCAGTGTCACAGCGTAGGAGACAACTCAAGGATCTCGCTTACAAGTGACATTGATCCAGGTGAGCCATTACCAGACCGACCTCCTGTGTCGCTAATAGAACTTTCTATGGCTACCTGACAATTATTTTAAGAAGATACAAGAGAGATGTACAGCGCACCGTACAGAAAATGACACAACGGCAACAGCAACCAAAGATGTAGGTCAACGGCGTGGTTAAGGAAATATCTTAGCTTTGACATCCTCATAATTCAATGGAAAAGTCTGACCTTCTCCTTATGGTAGTCCATGGTTGCCAACTCCCATGCATTTGGCGTGACAGGTTTTCAGACTCTCACACTCACGCAAGAAATCTTACGGCGAATTTCTATTATTCCATTATAAAATTAAAATATGCTGCATCGAAAGTATTGAGGTAGTTTGCAAACCCTACAGACCATTGACAAGGTAATAAAACTGTTATATACATGTAAATGAATATGAAGACTTGTCTCGAATTGAAAATCTCACTCCAGCCAGCTGACCGAAGCTGGCAACCCTGTGGTACAGGTAACAATTTTTTTGGTAAGCAGATTAAATCAGTATAAGCTTGTACCTTTTGGAGCTTTGGGTAGAGCTCTGCGCCGCTAATGTCAAACGTACACAGGACATAACAAAACGGGTCTTACTCGCCGTTTCTCGTCTTCAGGCTTTCAGGGATTGTTCGTGGTGCGTGTTTAAACCTGCCCCTTTGTTTTTGTTTTGCTAAGACGTAACATCGCTATGTTTTATTGTTAATGGTTATTAATATAAAAAAAACCCAACCAAACCACTCCTGGTGTAGCTACTAATGATAACACACAACAAATTTGGAACAAAACAACATAAGATCATAATCAAAACATAGGCGTCCCGTGCTTAATAGCAGTTACAGAATAGATTTCTTTGCACCCCGTACGCTTTTGGAGACTAATTGCAATTCATCTACCGCAAATTCGCTTCCCCACCTATATGTTAAACCATGTATAAATAATTAGCACATCTTTAGCAATTATTCCACAAGTCTACAAGCATAGGCATAAGCGAAAGAGATGAATCGAGAGATATTATAGCCGGATCAGGTTGCGCCCGTGTCTGGCAGCTCAGATTAATTATATACATTTCCAGGAGACTGTGATCACGCTGAGGCGGATCCGATCCGCCATTGCACCTCGTCAGGATGTATTGCTCTTGAGCACTTGCGAAAGTGTGAACTTTAATTTGCCGTTTAATTTCCTTCCCCCCTGACGTGCGGAATTCACGCATACGGATACGCACAATATTAAGCGCACTGTAATGTGCGGTAATTACTTTTTATGGACTGAGCAATAACCTTAAATACCAGTTTGGAAAACGGAGATATCCCTCATAACCAAGTTTTTGAAACAACTTTTTAACTTAATCGTTACATTAGAATATATCGAGAGTCCAGTAGGCTATAGAGGTGTATTTGGACAACTTAAGGCTATATTGTATTGCTATTTTCAAATGAACGGGTGTTTCCCTCTAGCGGCGGTTCTTTTCATAGCACGTTAAAGATCGTTTTATTTAAGAACAGTCTTTAAAATACAATAATCAAACTGCTGTTTGCTGAACGAGATCCTATAAAGTCTTCCTTCGAAGCTTTCCAATCCATTTTCCTCGTACTGTATCCGCAAGGCTGCAATTATTCCTGGATTAACTCATTTTGCCTGCACATTCTCTACATGGCAGTTAAAATTAATATATGATAAAATAGTGTCTCCACCCGTCGTCGTGGGAGCCCCACTGTGTATGTTTTCGATCGTAGTGAAATCTTAATTAGATTTGATTAGATCGTTGATTGAATAAGAAAATCTCTAAAGTGTGTTTTTGTTCCGCTTAGAATTATTAGCAGTGTTAAATTACAGTTATCAGAAAAAAATAATTACTTAATAATCCCCTGAACGATCAAATAAGAACATGTCAAATAAGTGATTACGAAGGGCGCAAATGGAGCTCAATTTTAAATGTTTTCCCATTGAATGGCTTTTTAAACATCCTGCTCTTGTTAATAGAAATCCTAGTTTACTCAGTCGCCAGGAATTAACGCAGCATGAAATCGCTCTTCTGAAACAGTTTTAGAGATGAATCTTCGTCAGGTTTAAGACGAGCAAAAGGAGCAGCACGAGCTTTCCCGATTTCTAACGTACCTAGTGGTAATTTACCGGCCAATTTCCATTGTTTTAAACTGCTTCATTGTGCCTTGTCACAATGTTGTTGTTCAGTAAAATAACCAAAAGAGCTCTAAGAAAAAAAAAAAAAACTCTTTCATGATGCCATGAAGCAGAGGTATTTCAGATTAACTCCGATGTATTTCCCGCAGAAAAGGAAACTTCAAAAAAATGTTTCTAAATGTTTGGTCTACTAATTCACCAGGTAAAATGTAGTTTAAGACAATGGGTGTTTCTCAATACCAAGAACGCAAAAAACCGTACTTGTGGTCTTGGCAAGACCGGTCTTGTTAGCTTGTCTCCTAAGAACGAACTTCGGGCGCAATGAATCCTGGATTGGTCTCGTTTGGCGATGGTGCAACCGACGGGAATTTTTATCGTCCTCTATACTTCTGTCCTTGAGTATTGGAATTGGTCTTGCTATGGTCAGGCAATGGATAATGACGTAAACCGGGTACATGAGAACACATGTATGGTCAAGCAGAGATGGAAAGTTTAGCTCCGGAAAGTAAAACTCCAGACCAAGATTTTGTTTCAACCAACCAGTTGAGTACTCAGACAGTGACTCTTTATACTCAACTGGTTGGTTGAAACAAAACCTTGGTCTGGATTTGCGCTTTCTCATTGCCAACTTTGGTCAGATGGCCGGCGTGAGATTTTCAATTCGAGAATTTAGATGTATGCAAGAGTTTTATTACCCAATGCTTTTGATGTAGCTAATTTTAGGTTTATAGTGGAATAATATAGATTTGCCGTAAGATTTCTTGCGTGACCATGACAGTCTGAAAGCTTGAGTGCCAGACCAGATGCGTGAGAGCTGGCAATCCTGCTTTCTGGACCTCAACTTTCCACCTCTGTGGTCAAGTACTGTACGCATATTGAGAAACACCCAGTGTTCCTCAACCTGGTCCTGGTCAACCCTCAGACGACCCATGTTTTGCCAACTCCCAGCTTCCGGTGCGGGAGTCCCCGACGACCGGCTTGAGATTCCTATTAAACCTGTGGAGAATCAGGACAGCCTTACAACCAGTAATTCCTTGGCTCAAAGCGCCACCTGTTGGTAGCACGTAAAACATTTAAGTAAACGCACGAGTGAGGCCTTCGATTTCCTTTAATAAACAGAAAAGAAAACATATTACAAAATATCTTTACAGTCACAGGTGACCCAAAATCTGGCTCCTTATGTTCTACCACTTCTGAGCAGAAACAACAAAATCAATCTCAACTGTCAGCGTTAAACTTAAAAGTAGAAAAGAAAAAAAAACTCACGCACACCAGTGTTTGCTGGGTGGGGGGGGTGGATCTATGGCATGGGACATGAAAGGTTAACGGCCACTTGAGACAGAACATAAATCAGACAAATGCAAAGGGCAGGGGTCTCCTATGCCTTTGTTACCATGGTGATACCGGACAGCTGATAACATGTCCCACAGACATCTGAAAGCAAAGCGGGAGGAGTGGTGGAGCGAACCAACAGGTCAGGAAGCAAGGGGGGAGGGGGGGGGGAGTGACGGACAAACTCCACTGCAGCAACTTTGGCCCGAGACACCGGAAACAAAGAAAAATACAATTATGCTAGCCAAAACGCACTTTTTATATTAGGAGCCTTGCAATCACATGAGATGGGGTGGAGACAAAGTGGCTGGGATTTTCTGAGGATTCAGAAGGAGGCACGTGGACAATCAGGGGAGGTTCTCTGCATTTTTCAGTTGTATGTATTAGTACCCCCTGCAGCCACCCTATCACTCATATCTCCATGCATCCAGACAGACCCAGGGAACAGTGTCAAAACAACTGCCTGTAGAGAGAAGAGGGGAAAAAAGGAGGGGGGGAGGAAAACAAAACAAAGACTCCTGTACTCGACCCCCGCAATGGGAAAACACATTGAGATGCCTCACATCATTCACTCTGTGTGCAAACAATTCATGGCAGGTTACATTCTAGGGCTGCTCTCTGCCTTCGCCTCGATACACACGGATGCTCGCTTTAACCAGGTGCGTGAAGACTGTGGGCGGAGCCTCCTCCCAGGGGCCTTTGTAGGACAGCCCCGCAGCAGCTTGGCTGGGGGGGGGGGGGTGGGCACTTGGGGATTGGGGCTTAGCAGACTGCCCTCTGCAACGTCCCTCCAAAACCTTCGCTGTTTACATGCCCCTCACTGTCCTCTCTTCCCTGGTCCCTTCTTTTTTCATCTCAGGCAAGTGGAGTATGACCAAGTACTAAGCAAGCAGGTGTTCCACACTTGCTGTAACGCCGCCCCTGATTATTCAGGCTGCTCACATAGCGACAGACTCCTTGAGATGCCCGTCAGTAGGGTCCCCCTTTGCCCCTGCCCGTCCCTGGACCCTGTGCCTGGGGTTGGCTGTTACCCGGGAAGCCCTTGCTTCCCTGGTTCCAAGCCTCGTTACTAGGGAACCCAGGGGCCCCAGGCTTGGCTGGGGCCCCGTGAGCGAATCGGAAGTCCTGGTCCCGTGGGAATTGCGCTGCGGTGCTGAGGGTCGGGACGGGCTCACCACAGAGCTGGGTCTCTGGCGACTTTGTAGAGTCTGAGGGCTGAGTCCAGGACACGGGCGCCCCCTGCTGCTGTGAGGACCGTGCCGCAGCCCTGCCCTCCACAAACACCTCGTCTTTGTGGCCCGGCTGGCTGTCCTCTAGAAGCGGCCTGGGATCAGTGTCCGGCTGAGACAGTAACTGGAGGAGGGCAGCCGCTACCGCGGGGTTGATCTCCTCGCCCGCGTGCGACTCACCAGCTGGGTGGAGCGAGCCGAGGAAGGCGGGGGGGGGCCCTGGTGGGGAGGGGGGGCGTCTCTCTGAGGACAGAGCTCCCTGACCCACGCCGAGCGGCTTCCGCCTTCTGACTGCGCCGTCTGAATGGGGTCAAACACAAACACGGGTCAGTCACGCGTCGCCGGACCGAACACGCCTCCATCCTTATCTCACTCCACAATCTCAAGGTCAAGTCAGGCTGCTGAGATACAGACACTCCCTACCAGAAGTGCAAACTAAACACCATTTACACACACACAGGTTCAGGCGCAACACACGCTGTGGCTACAGTCACTCAAGGCATCGCATGAAAACGCAGGCGTCTATTTTAATCACAGCTTGCTAAACTGTGACTAGAATCTGCACTGGATCCTGTTCCATTTACAGCACAACTGACACACTGCAGTCCCCTTAAAATGCAGACATATTACACTGCGCAAAAAGAAAAAAGCACACTGTGAAATTGGTTATGAAGACCGAAGTCCTGTGGTTAAAGTACTAGACCTGGTAAACTAAAAGCACAAATTTCACAGTGTTCAAGACATATACAGAAACCGTAGCAGAATAATGTTCAGTCACATGACAGTAATCTTTTGAACTTAAAAACATGCTTCTGAATTGGATTACCCCCAAGCCACCCAACCCCCCCACCGGAACCGAATTCACCAAGATCGGACATCGATTTATTAATAATAAAAAAAGACCTTTCGCATCAATACACTAGGTGGCAGCACAGGGTTAGAAGAGGACTACGGTGAAGGAGGGTGTATTAGGGGGAGAGTGAACATGCCTGGAGAGGAGTCAGAGTTGGAGGAAAGTGCAGTTGTGGTAGCTCACATTTAACCACCACAGACTAACGGTGGTGATTAAATCGGAGGGGGGGGGGGGGGTCTGACAGCACGTGGTCGTCCCACATAGTATGGGGCAGAAACCTGGGTCATCCAATCACCGGTTGTTAGAAGACTAATCGACATGAACCCCCAAATGCGGATGCGGCGGGCATCTTGTGGGAAGCGTACAGCCACAGAATCGGTGCGAGAAGCTCAGCCTGGCTGCCCTGGGGGGGGGTTGCAGGGGCAGACAGAGGGAACCCCTCACATTTAATCCTAATCCTCACTCTCAAACACAGAAAAGAAAACACATAAAACATGATGAGAATGGAGAATATGGAGGAAAAAAGAAAAGACATGCAGTTGAGATCTATGGTTTAAAACATTTATTTTCAAATTATAATTTATTAGATTTTATGCATATAGACGTACAGACATGTTTTAAAAGAAAAACTTTAATAGAATGGAAAAAAAAAAACAGTGAACCCAGAAGCCTTGAGAGGGTGGGGTCAGGGAGTTAGCAGTACGTGTTTGTACACCCCCACTGGTGCACCGTGCCCCCCCAGCTTCGGACTGCGCCCCTCCCAGTCCACGTGACCGACCCCCACCCCCACCCGACAGGTGTGCAAGTGCTCCGCCTATCGTGACATTGTAGGGAGGGGTGAGTGTATGGGGGGGGGGTGGGCAGAGTGGCTTGATCCCCTAGTTGAACTTCAGCTCCAGCGACAATCAGTTTGCACATTGAAGTGTCCGTTAAAAAAAAAAAAAAAAAGAAAGAAACATTCATTTTAACAGTAGCGGATTTGTGCTTCTTTATAGCTGGAAAAATGTGTTTGCTTCAAAAATGTACAAATTCTAGAAAAGCTGACCCATAAAACATCAGAAGCCAGCATGGGGAGGGGCTGCGACACGCGGCTCCACTCTCGCCCGTCCCTGACCCCCCACGTGCTGGACATCAGTGCCCCGGTGCTCTCAGTGCCCCCTAGAGACTGAAGTCAGACTTGCCCTTGCGATCGGCAGCAGCGGCACCACGGGCGACGGGCTCCTCTGATTGGACGCCATTGCTCTCGTCGGCTTGCTCCGCCCCCTCGCCCGCCGGTTTAATCAGCTGCCCCAGCAGCAGCGCCAGGAAATTGGCCTGGTCCTCCTGGCTAAGGGCCGGGTCGGCCGGCGGGGCGGGCTCCGGGGGTTCGTCGGGCGCTCCCGCGGGCCCCTCCTCGGGCTCGGCTCTGAGCGGCGCCCCCTGCTGTTGGGAGGGCTCGCTGAGTACCGACAGCGACTGACTGAGGCTCTCCAGCTGCTGCTGGCTCTCGGGGTGGGCCGACACGCTGAGCAGCTGGGCCACCTGGGGGAGGCTCAGGTCCGTCTGCCTCTGCAGGAGGTTCAGGAGCACCGCCAGCTCACTCTGGTTCAGCTGCTCCGTGGCCGCGCCCAGACCTGGGGACACATGGGGGACAGAAGGGGGACAGAAGGGGGACAGAAGGGGGACGTCATGGGAGAGTCTCTATATGCCGTGTCCTTATCCGGTCGTGGGTTTCTCACCTGTAACAGGTGTACTGTGCTTCACGTGCTCCAAGGGGGGGGGTCATCAAAACAACCAATATTGCTGGGTTTGACTAAACTCACGGCACAATACTGCCCTCTCCAGCTCCCCCCGCGGCCTTAGCACCCGAATTGTCCTGTAACCCCCGGATAACAGGAATTTCGGGACATGTGTACACCCTGGGGCCCCCGGCCACGCGAGTATGACACCCTGGGGCCCCCGGCCACGCGAGTATGACACCCTGGGGCCCCCGGCCACGCGAGTATGACACCCTGGGGCCCCCGGCCACGCGAGTATGACACCCTGGGGCCCCCGGCCACGCGAGTATGACACCCTGGGGCCCCCGGCCACGCGAGTATGACACCCTGGGGCCCCCGGCCACGCGAGTATGACACCCGGGGCCCCCGGCCACGCGAGTATGACACCCATGGGGCCTCATACCTGGTCATCCTCGCCCTCTTAACGACGTTTGTCATAATGAGCAAAATATTAGGCTGACAGATTTTTTCAGGATTTGGGCCAAAATCCCAGACGCGCACGGCATCAGAAACCGTGGATAGAAGTGTCACCGCCTTCCGGTTACTGTGTCACCGCGGACCAGGCAATGACACATTCGCTAAGGACCTGCTACATGGGGCGAGACAAGTGAAGGAACGACAGACATGCTGGGGCCAGTCTGTCTGGAACCCCCTCCCATTCCTCCCACCTCTAGCTTAAGCGGACCTGCGGAGGCAAATGGGGGGGGGCATGGTGGTCGGGGGGCAGAAAGTGCCGCTCACCTGCCAGCTGATTGTCGCTGGTGCCTGAAGACTGCGAGCGGCCTGGGGCAGGCGCAGGTGGGGGCGCTCCAGCAGGGCTAGCCGGGGGCCGGCTGTTCTCTCCACTGGGGGGCCCAGCGGGGTCCTTGCGGGGCACTTTGGGCGCTGGCACATCCTCAGACAGCCCACTCTGGCGTTGCCGCCTACGCTTCTTGCTCCAGAGCTCATGGCAGTCCTGCCAGTGTGGGAGGCTACAGGGGGAGGGGGCCAGAGGTCATTGGGGGGGCGGCGAGGTCAGGGGTACATGCCACAACAGGTGGGGCACTCACTCGGGCGGGGCCATCTTGCTGGGCTCCACGTCGATCAGGAAGTCGCTGTGGAGGGCCTGTTCTGCCGTGCAGCGCCGCCCGGGGTCAAGGGTCAGCATGTGGTCTAGCAGGTCGAGGGCGGCGGTGGGCAGGCTGCAGGGGGAGGGAACAGGTGAGACACACACACGCACACACACACACACAGGCATGTGTGCTTGAGCACAAACACGTTTTGATTTCAACCCTAACAAAAATCACAAGGCAAAAAAATCTAACCAAAGGGAGAAAAACATTTAAGGAACCTGTTTGACAGGTACAATCTGCCTCCACAAAAAGCAGAAAGGCTCTCGGGAAGAATACCGCTTGTCTTTCGTGAGGATCTAAGTTTTCTGTTTGGACCTTCATGACGTTCATAGGGACAGTGCAGCTTGCAGATGAGACTACAGAAACCGCTCGACACGCGTGCACGTACAGGCATGCACACACTCAGACACGCGTGCGCGTACAGGCATGCACACACTCAGACACGCGTGCGCGTACAGGCATGCACACACTCAGACACGCGTGCGCGTACAGGCATGCACACACTCAGACACGCGTGCGCGTACAGGCATGCACACACTCAGACACGCGTGCGCGTACAGGCATGCACACACTCAGACACGCGTGCGCGTACAGGCATGCACACACTCAGACACGCACACAGAAGTGTTTGCATTCACACCGTTGTAGGGACCATCCATTCATATCTATGGGCAAAGCCGTAATCCTAACTGGCACCCAGCCCTAACCTCACAAACAAAACCCAAGACTTTCTGCCATTTTTGGTATTTGATTGCATTCAAAGATTTTTAGAAAACTGAGTTATCCCTTATGGGGATTGAGAAAATGTCAGTTTTTAGGCTGCGGGGACACTGGGTCCCCACTATGTATTATATACACATACAGATAGACAGACAGGCAGACACAGACAGACCGCCAGGCAGACAGACAGACCGCCAGGCAGACAGACAGACCGCCAGGCAGACAGACAGACCGCCAGGCAGACAGACAGACCGCCAGGCAGACAGACACCCACAAAGCAAACTCCTCGCGTAGCCTCCGCCTATACTGCTTCTTGGGCTTCATGGTGTTGAAGTAGGGTAGCTTGATGACATCGGGCCAGACCGCCGGGCAGGGGCTGCCACACAGGCGACTGCACAGGGGACACAGGGACGGTCACGCCGTGAATCAAATAATATAAACAAAATCACAGACACAATATGTAAACAGAAAAAAGAAGGTTCTTCCACAAGAGGGCGCCGTACCTGATTAGTTCCAGCTGGAGTAGTTCCTGATTGGCCTGGAAAATGGGCTTCTTCGTGAAGAGCTCTCCCAGGATGCAGCTGTAGTGGAACAGGGGGCGGAGTCACGAGCCTTTCACTGACACGCTACTTACCTGTACTGCGGAAAGGATGTTTTTATAAGCAGCTCGAGTGCTGAGGCTGTGAATGGGCAGCAATGGGGGGGGGGGGAATGCCTGTGTGTGTGTTTGGGGGGGGGGGTATTATCCAGCCGCAAGACTTAATAAATGCATTACAGAGGCAACTGGGACTTCAGTTTAAATTATAGAAGACCCCCATCAAATATTTAATTAGCTAAATTAGGGAAACATAGCTAAAAAACAAACCTCATGAGCTGAAACCCAAATAAATTAGTACATTTGTATAAATGGCGGAACAACGGTGACGATGGTGTTAATGTAGAATGAGGAAATTTAATTGGACATTTTAATTATTCAATAACAGATGGCACACAATAGTAAAAAGGTTTAAAGGCCATGATGAAACGCAAACTGCTACTATGTGATTTAAATGTTTGTCCCCCCCCTTGCCCCCCAACAGAGGACAACTGAGACAGGAAATAAAATTTAAATACACAGTGCAGATAAACTAGAGGGGAGATGAACAGATGAGCTAACTGCGAAGGGCACCGCCCACAAACACCTCAGAGAGATTTGATTGGATGTTTCCTAGAAAAAGCATCCAATGAGAAAGAATTATAGTATGCAGCAGTGGCTTGGCGAGCATGGGATTGAGAGTGAGAGGGGAGGCTGTTGATTTGCGTGCATCAGAGAGGACAGGACATGTGCAGGTGGTGTGTGTGTGTGTGTGAGAGAGATGGGGGGGGCACTGACCCGCAGCTCCAGACGTCGATGGCCGGGGAATACCTCTCCTCCCCCAGGAGCAGCTCGGGGGGCCGATACCACAGTGTTATCACCTTGTTAGTGTAAGGTCGGCTGTGGGGGGCAGGAGCGAGGCAGGGACAGTTACACCCGTGACAAACAGCTGAGTGCAGCTGCTCTGAAAGGCGGCACACATGCTTAGCACAGCAGTCAGACGTGGGCGCCCTCGCTGTTTGCTGATCGCTGACCGCGCTGGGAGATCAGCGTACGGTCCGGCCGTAGGACTCACCTCTCCTCCGAGTTGTAGAGGCGGGCCAGACCGAAATCCGCCAGCTTGATCTGACCGCTGCGGAGAAGGGGGAATAAACTCCCGTTAGCCCCCATTTGGGAGACGACGTCCCAACACCCCCCACCCCTCCCCCGCCCGAAATTCAGCTGGCACCTGTTGTTGAGCAGAATGTTGGAGCACTTGATGTCCCGGTGCAGGAAGTTCTTCTTGTGGCAGTAGTCCAGGCCCTCCATCAGCTGCCGCATGAAGCTGCGCACATGCTCGTGCGAGAACTGCACCAGGCCCGACTCCAGCAGCCCCATCAGGTCGTGGTCCATGTACTCGAACACCAGGTAGAAGGCACCTGGAGTGGAGCGGGGCCTGAACTGAGACTGCTAGAACCCCAAAAGCTTTCCTACAGTACGCGCGCGTGTGCGTGTGCGCGTGTGTGTGTGTGTGTTCATTCATTTAGTACTACAGGTGACTGATATTATCTAAAGGCACTTTAACCTATTTATATACAGACAGCTCTCGACTATAAAATTAACTGGACTCGACTAAATATCAGACACACAGAGTTCATGCAAGGCGACATGCATAAATTACATTTCATCCTTTGGTTTAATATGTGTTCTTCAGCAGGTATTGCAATACATTTCTGGCTTACGTGATTTTTGCTACAAGGTGTCTTGAATGGCACGGTGGGTGGGTGGTGGGGGCGGTAAATCTGACGTGCGTAAAATATGACTCTCATGTTTGTGTGCGTTTCCAGTTACTGGAATTTTAACAGGGAAATTCTAGTACGGTGTCCCAAGATACAACAGCAGTGCCCCCTCGCTCAATGAATGATCTGCTCTCAACGCAGAACAGGGGAACGAACACGTAGAATGTAGAATGAACATGGAGAATCAGGAGCCAGCAGCTGTCTTAGGTCTCGTTTACCTGTGAGATACGATGCGATCCCCTCCCCTCCTTAAATACACGAAACAAGCCCCGCCTACCTTTGTCCTTCTTGAAGTCCAGGGCGTCCTGCTTGTCCGTGACGATCTCCTTCATGTTCACCACGCTGCGGTGGTTGAGCTGCCTGAGAATCTTGATCTCGCGGATGGCTGTGATGGGAAAGCCCTCCTTCTCGTTGTCCAGGCGGACCTTCTTCAGGGCTACCAGTTCGCCTGGGGAGGGACGGTGAGAGCGCGGTGACGGCCAGAGCCCGACTGACCCACGGAAGGGTCTGAACAGTCATGCAACTCAACTTCAAGCAAGAGGGGGGGGTGGGAGAATGGTGAGGTGCAGACCTACCCGTGTCCTTGTCCTTGGCCTTGTACACCTGGCCGTACGTTCCCTCTCCGATGATGCCAATGATGTCAAACTTGTCCACACACCGCTTGCCCCAGTCGCTCTGGGTCTGCTTGCGCTCGCCGTAGCGGGGGCAGCAGAACCTGGTTCGCCGGTGATGGGGGAGAGGGTTGTAAGGGTCTGAGGAAGCCACTGGTTTTGCCCAAACCATAAAAGACCAGCTGGAAACTAGCAGTTTGATGGTGTAGCTTCTTGTGTTTGGGTTCAGCCCAGGAGAAGGGCTACTTTTGGTTCCCATGCCATTGACCATACCCCCCCCCCCCCAAACTCACTTTGGTCTCTTCTTGAAAACAGGCTGCAGTGAGGGTGGGGCCTTTTGGACAGGAGACTGAGGGGGTGACGAGTCTCCACCGGCCAGAATGGGGGGTAGCGGAAGGTCGCTCAGTAGCGGCCTGCTCCGCATCTCCTTCTCCTTCTTGTGCGGTCTTTGTGGGGGGGTCTTCTTTGGGCTTCGGGGGTGAGAGAGGGAACATGGAGACGCAACACTGAACAAGAGGAAATGATGGACATTAACACCTAAAACCTAAAACCATTTCATTTCTCCACGTTCCTATTCTGGCTGGAAAATTCTAAACGGGGACCGTCGGCATCTGTGCCGGCAGAACGGGAAGCCGGCATGGAAATCCGGTCCGCGGGACATGTTCTGAGAGAGACACTGCTTTATTTCTGTCGACAGCCACATGGCAGTGCTTGTTGCGGGGGTGGTCGGCGGGGAGCCTGCAGCTTTTGATTCGGCCACACAGATACAGAAAAATCACTAACACTAACAGGCGGGGCTGTTGGTGAGTCAATACAGCAAGGGGCTTATGGAGAGGAGTCAGAGCACGGAGCGAGTCAGCGTGTTGGCGACTCACCTGTCCTGGTCCCCCAGCAGCATGGGCGGCAAGGGCAGGGGGGGCAGCGTGGAGGTCTTCATGGGGGGCGGCTGCCGGGCAGGACTGCGCGCCGGCAGCACCGCTGGGGATTTGGGCTGAGCTGCCGAGGACGAGGAGGAGGAGGAGGAGGAAGGGGTCGTGTGAGTTGAGGCGGGCTGTGCGACCTCTGCGAGGGGCAGAGGTGGTTGATGTAGCGCGGCGGGTGACGGGGGCAGAGGAGGGGGCAGGGGAGGGGTCTGAGAGGGAGGGAGCGGAGGTGGAGGGGAGGAGAAGGGTGGCAAAGGCGGGGCCGAGGTCTTCTCGTCTCCACGCTGATTGGCCGGCTGGAGAGGGGTGGTGGCTGGGGGCGGGGCTTGGGGCGGAGCCTGAGGAGTCGGGTCAGCTGGAGGGGCCTTCTCCCTGTCGGGGGGCTCAGGCTCTGGTTTCACGGGCCGCTTTGCGTTGGGGGAGGATGTGCGGGCGGCTGCCGCCGCGGCGGCCTGCCGCTCCTTCTTCCGCCGGCTGAGCTCGGCACCCAGACTGGAGTTGAGCGGCAGGCAGGAGGTGGATGGGGAGCGGCTGGGGGGGCGGCTGCTGTGGGAGCCGCCCCCGCCCCCCGCCGACGAGTGCTTCTTGTTACGCGAGCGTGAGGAAGAGCGCCGGGAAGAGGACGAGGAGAAGGGGCCCGGTGAGCGGCTCCGGGAGCGAGCAGAGCGCCTGTGAAGACAGAAAGGGAGGCGCGGCACTTAACGGCGTGGCTAGAGGGATTCAAACAAACTGATACACAGTGAAAAGGTTTGGACGACTAGAAACATTTAAGTAGCTGGTCTAGATTTTGGACATATTAGTCATTGTTAAGCAAAAAAAAAAAATTTGTAGACCAATTCTCTACCGTCCTCAGGAAGCCAGTGCCGGCACTCGTACTGGGGGGGTGAATTTCATACCCAGTATTTTAGCATCTCTCCAATCCCCCAGAAACACTAACTGTCAGCCGAGTGCAACAGTCAATCCTGAGAAAGTACATTTTGTTCAAGTTCAACCGCGAATCAAGCAGTAGCCCTTAAAGGGCTATGTGGACTTTATGCTTGTTTTTCACAGAGGGGTGTGGACCCAATGCCTGGTGAGGGATGAGGCCCAGTGAAATAGGGCGACGCCCGTCTCATTCGGCTCCGCACGGCAACAAGAACCTGCAGGTTCCTACTCTCTAGATCAGCAGTTAAATACTTCACAAATTAATTTGTTATATGTCTGAAGAGATTTGGAACACCCAACCACAAAGTTGCGCATATACTCAGCGCAGTGGAAACCAAAGGGCATGCATCGCATTTTATGCACATGCGGCAGCGATCACCAAACACAAGCTATTTTTTTAAAATAAATCAGTTCATCACATTTGTCAAGGTGAACGTCACACTACCGACATCTCATTTCCCCAATTAGAAAATCTAAAATTTGAAGATATTAACACTGATTTGTAAAATGATGCACTGAAATATAAACTGCATTAAAAGAGAACCCCCCCCCCCCCCGGCGACACTTTCGAAGAGGCTTCACAACGTACAGCTTGATGCCGACCGCAGTAACTGAGAGGGACGGCTGCTTTTTAAAAGGCTCTCATGAAACAGCCTCTTATAAAACAGACACCGGTCTTGACATGAAATCAAGCAGGAGGCCTGCAAACCACAATAACATCTTAGTGCTGCCTTCCGCAAGCTCTGCCGTCACCAGTCAAGGTGCCTGCTCCCCCTAGTGGCCACGCTGAGGATGGCCGGGAGTCGGGCTGCATTTGCAAAGTTAGACCACTGCACGATATCACATTCACTGCTTTTTCTTAACTTTCAGACTACAACCAGGTTGAGGCCTTCGCTGCTACTTCGTCCTCACAGTTGGTCTAAAATGCAGGTCTGAAGCATCTCTACACGTGGTCCAGCTGTTCGCATTAAGCAGGCAGTGGGGGGGGGGGGGGGGCGCCATGCTGCATCACTGGGCTCTCACACTGGCTTGGAGGTTTGCATATTTTTGGGCGTGGATTTCTTCACGGTCCTCCGACAATCGGAAGACGTGCAACTAGGCAAACTAACATTTCTAAATTGCCCATAGTATGAGTAAGTGCACCGTGATGGATAAGCATGCTGTCCAGGGGGGGGGGGGGGGGGGGGGGGTGTTCCTTTGCCTTATGCCCTCTGCCATCTCAGAGGGGGACCATCCCAAAACTCCGACCCAGACAAGCAGATTAACTAGGAAGCTGCTGAATTCATGGTCAGCCATCACCTTATTCACAAATGAGAATGACACAGCTAAAAGGTGCTGCAATCAAATTAAGTAATTATGTTTGGCGAGGTTCATCTACAGATGCTTACAAAACCCTCTCTAAACAAAGAACACGTAGACCACAACCTTGGAACTGCTCAAAACAGACCAAAGGAAACTATTTTCTACAAATATAAAGAATAATTCTGAGAAGTAAATATCACTCACTTATTCAGCTCACAAAGGACCCTCTAAACCTATGACATGGAGGTCGTCAGTCTGTACTAGAGAACTGATGGAGGAAAAACTGCTTTGTGAAACATCCAATAGTGTTTGTGCCCTTCAGGGGCGAAAAGTAAAACATTAAAGACATTTTCTCAAAGACATGTAACCCAGCACTGCCTCCCTCTACATCTGAATGGTTGTAAGAAAAAAAAACTACATTTATTTACACAGCTTAAGCAGTGGTCAGTGGTTTGACGCAGCACAAGGTGCCACGGAAATTCACAGAGAAGGTGTGAGGAGGTAAACTAGGGGAAGAAGGAGCTTTCATGAAAGAAACGCTCTTTAAACTGCAGATCACACTACGCCTCTTTTACAGAACACAACGGCAGAAAATATTACTGTGAATTAGTGCTGCACTGTTCACCGGTTTTAATTTCCCGTACGGTATGAATTTTTCATTTCAATTTATCACTGTACTAATTATTAAAATCATGCCAGTTAAGCAAGCATGTTGTCACCATGCTAAATATTTGGTAATAATCAATAAAACGTGTCTATAGAGCTAAATATATGGTTATAATCGATTAAACAATGCGCTATCTAGCTAAATGTACATCATTACATGTCAGTGAAACACTTAATTAGATACATGATTATAACAAAAAAAAAACTTGTTTTTGAACTGACTGTACATTAATAACTTCATAAATCATGTCAGTTATGCCATCAAGCTAAATGAAAATGATTTTTTATAATTAATAGGGGCGGGAAAATATTTCAAAATATTTCAATATTTTATGATTAATTGCGATCCTGGTTGCAATTAAATTTTTATTACCACAAAATTCCAAGAATGATCCACTTAATTTATGCCTTTACCTCGTGACTTGAAAATATTTTTGCTGCATTTTACTTGTATCTGTCCTCTTATCATATAGGTGGCGCTACTTTCTCTCTCACCTACAGGAGAGTTGCAACAGTATTGCAAAATTGCCTTGTGCCGCCATCTTGGTGCATTGTCAGTCATGGTAATGGAGTACTCCGAGCACGTGAATGCAAGCAAGTCAAGTCGGGCTTTATTCTCACACCAGTCACTTTCATTACACTGCTCATGGTGTCGTGAAATACCTAAAAGCTAAATTAATAAAACAAAGCAAATGATGAGACTATTACTGATTATCTGTTTTTTTTCCATTCCCTAAACATCGTGGGTAATTCTGAAGCAAACAAAAGCAGGTATAATTTATTTATTTCTGGCTGGGTTCATGAACTGCAGAGGGAAGTGTGAATTAAATATGTTGGTGCATTTCATGGGTAAGCACAAGAATAAATGTCATACTTATATATTGTTTTTCCTTATCTTATTTTTGTCATGTAATGGCAACAATTACGGTGCTTTGCAATGTCACCCTATAGTGCTGTGCTTGTAGTCGTTTTTACAACAGATCTGGTTTGATTGCACATTAATGAATGCCTTAAACATAGACTGAATGGTCTCAAGACTGAATCCAATCGGGCACTTGAATTGAAATCGAATCTTATTGTGAGATCAGTGGCCAGTACTACGAAGCAGGGTTACTGGCTTATCGGGGTAACTTGTTGGATTTAAGGTACCACAGTTTATATGGACTATATATATTCGTTCACTTACATTTTGCCCAGACTACCTTAAATCCGACAAATTACCCCGATCAGCCAGTAACCCTGCTTCGTAGTACAGGCCCCTGGGCCAATTCCCAGCCATGAACAATTCCTGTATAAGATTCTAATTTATGTCTTGGCACATGTATTTAAGTTAAAGTACTTCTGAAACATGGCATGTGAGTTTTAGACATTTTTATTTTAAGCTATTCTTTTCAGCCAGAAGTCATTTTATGTGCTTTGAAAGACAGATGGTGTTTTTTTTAAAGAAGTATACTCATACATTCTTCAAATAAAAAGATTTTGGTAAACAAGCCTTTGGCCTTTGGTGGTTTTCACAATGTGTCCAGTGACTCAGCATTTGTAAATTTGTGTTCCATTTAGAGCTTTTTAAACATCTCTCCAAATATGAAGAGCTGCTATCACCATTTACCTATCGGATTGATATCTAATCAGAATCTAATTGAATCAGACTGAATCGAATGGTTAGCTTGGGAATCAGAATCGAATTGGGTTATCTGTGCCAATACCCAGCCCTAACAATGTATGAAAACACACCTTTTTAAAAATACTCATAAACGTATTTTATTAATGCAAACACTTGCTGCCGCAATATGGGTGAAATTAGGGGGGGAAAATACAGTGAAAATGTGAGAATCTTAAAAAAATATCGTGATACAAATTTTTGCCCGTACCTCCTAACACTAGTGAATATTCCAGTATATTAAAAAGGCTGCTTGGGTTAATTCATCTTACAGCATTTCATGTTGCTCATATATATAAAAAAAAAAATCCACAGATTAACGGTTCATGGTGATCACACGTGTCCCACACTCCTGTTTATCAGCGACTGCATCGTGCTCCTCTACTAGTAAACAAACTTTGTATTACCTGATAGTGCTGATGCAGATTTAAGCATCTAATTTAAATCACACCGGGGTGTGTTTCTGCATGTCTGGAATAAACTGATGTTACTGCAGCTTCCAGCCTCAGAGCATTTCTTTGTGTGTGAGAATACTCACGGTGACAGTGACATGTTGAAAGCAGCATACCTCCGCGGGCCGACGCAAGGCAGGGGGAAGGAAATGGGCAGGCTGTGATTCACTGTAGTTAACGCGCTAATGCAACAAGCAGCCTTGGTCGGACTGGAAAATGGATGGGGGATTTGCTTCTTGTGAGTCTGCAAAGCAGAGACCGCACGCCCGGCTCGCTGGGGATGACAGAGCAGACGCACGGGTGACTCGTACTGCTCTGGACGGCTGCGGACACTGCAGGCCGCACAGGTGACATGCCCTGTATCCCTCTAACAGGCAGAAAGCTGGTACAACTGTTAGGGCTGAAAGCCTAGACTTGCCCCATAAAGGCCGGACTTTACAGGAATAACTTCCAGAGCAGTGTTTACCATTTCGGCAAAATCGCAGCCGCAGGAAAACAATCGTTCAGCCCCATCAGTTACATTTCAAAGGCTGATCTTTTAAAAAGTACCAACAAAGTGGGAAAACATACAAAGCACTGCACCTTAAATATGGTTTTTGCAAGAGCAAAGCTATCTGCAAAACTGCATGTGAAAGGAGCAGTTTTATGGGTCAGACACAGGTCACGATCCACCGCATCCTGTACAGCCTTTCACCTGTTGGTTAAGTCCGACGCATAATTTTAGTGCTTAAATAATTTATGAACCGGGGTGTAGCTAGAAATTCTGGGGCCCCCCGTTTCGGTTGGCAATTTCAGTCTGAAGAAGGAAGAGTAGACAGACCCCACACAGTGTCGTGCCCCCTGAATCTGCCAGGGCATCCATGACTCTGCGGCAGCCCAGATGGAGAATGACCCTAACCCTTCTATCGACATACCACTAGCCCAAAATGAGAGTGTGACTCACTTCAAGAGAGTCCAAAAATTACAAGCTGCCCTGAACACAACTTCCTGTCAGTACCGTGGATGACATCCAGACCTGGGTTTAGAATAGGGCCGCCAAGACGAGGTGACGGCGGAGGGTTGGGCTGTGAGAGTGACCCCAGTGAGTCACATGCTGGGCTCATGCAGGTCGAACTCTGGTGGGTGGGGCTGCAACACTCAGCCCCCAGACGACTGGTCACATGCACGAAGCTCCTTGAACAGGCAGGCTGGCACGAAACCCCATTTCTCCACTCCCCCCTCCCCCTCAGCCCACTCCGTCTGACATGGGCCGGCCTTAGATCTACATTACGGCAAAGAGCTTAGCTGGAACTCGGAAATGACAGGGGATCGTGTGCGACACTAAAATCACTCCCCGCTTCAGTCTGCTCAAAGGAACCATTTTAGCCCACGGGGGGTTGAGCACAGAGCTGAATGTCCACCAGCATCATAAGAGGCACCATCGTGAGAAGGTAACGGCAATAATAAAACTAATGGAAATCGGTGCAAGATGTTAATTACACTAATAATTTAGCTTCCCCTTCATGGACCTTGAGAGTTGGAAAAAATTTTGGCTGGGGACAATTAGCCCCCAAGGAGTAATTTGATATTTTCAGGGGGGCAACACACTCTCACCTTTTGAGACTATGAAGGTGTAATTATGGAAATTTGGCTAGCTCAACATGTCCCTATGGTTAAAAAGAAAACGAAAAAGAAAAATCAACGCTAATTAAAATCTCCCAAACCAAACAAATGAGTAATTAAATTTCACCTGCTTGTTAGGACATTTTTTCTTTTTTTTAGATATAAAACTCTAGAGTTAGACACATTCTGTGGTCATCAACAACCTGCTGAGAGAGACTGGAAGTAAGCGAACAGCACTGATTACAGCGACTCGTCTCAAGCTGTGGACACGTACTACCGCACCATTAGCGTTACAGTTTTGGACCCGGACGTTTTAACAGTCTGACAGTCTAACTCCTAACCCACGGAGTGTCGTGTTACTAAGCTGCCAGTCCCACTAACCCAGTCACAGTCACTGCCGTGGAGGGTTGGTGTTAGTAATGATTAACCCCCGCCACCGCTGGTCACCCCGTGGTCTCATACCGCCATCCAGTGCTGATGGAACACCGATTCGCGACAGGACAAGAACATACTCCCCTTCCTACAGCCTCTGGTCAAGGTCCAGCAGACCGCCGAGCACAATCAAAATGGCCGACGAGGTGGTTATTGATCTTCCTTCCTATTATGGGGCACTAAATAGAAGTATTTGCAGCCCTTGTAGGATTACATGGAAATGATGCAGCAAATAGTGTGATCTAAAACTTTAGAAATGAAAAGACTTCTGTGTGTCACGACTGTCAACAGCAGGAATAAGTGATACTGAAATTAAACACTAAGCCTCAACAAACCATGTGCTAAACAGCTGCTATTCAACTTACACATCTAAATGTGATTTTCCAGACTGGTTTCCCTAATACTTGAATAAAGACCTAGAACCATCTGAACACATTGTATGTCCTTTATGGCTTATGGGAGAGCCAACCACTGCGAAGCAATGCATGCTGGGAGAACCAACCACTCCAAAGCAATGCATGCTGGGAGAGGCAGCCATGTGCTGCTGACAGTCAGTGACCTCAGTTTTCCCCAAGAGGCCACAGCTGACAACAAATGTCACCCGTCCCAACCCCCCACGTCCGGCCTGCCCTGCAAACACACACCTATCACAAGAATCTAAATCACACCCGAAACATTGAGGGCCCATGTTCAGTTCTGGAAATATCATGACAAAGGTAATGTCACACCTTTCCCACGGTCCTGGGCTGCTACGTGCCACAAAGCACGATCCCACTGCCCTGTGGCACCATGCGGCGGCCTACAGCAATGGCCCACGGATCTCCCCAACTACCTCAGACTATCAAGAACCACAACCTGGACCTTGACGCGAAGACATGTCGGGCGGCATTGAAGCCATGGCATCTTTGTGAAAAGTGTCAAGCGTCGAGTCAAAGCCAACTACCTTGGGTGGTCACCCTACGGCGGACGCAACTTCCTGAAAGACCACATGCCTTGACGGGCGCGAGTAACGACGGAGCGGGATGCGGCTGTGCCGTACTCACCGGGACATGGGGCTGATGCTGGAGGACCTCCGGTTGCCATAGGGACTGAGCGAGGAGCGTTTCCTGGAGGAGTAGGGGCTGCTGTCGCGCTCGTAGCTGGAGGAGCGCTGCCGGCCGCCGTAGGGGCTGTCTGAGCGCTGCCGGCTGCGCCTTGACACCTCCCGGTACGGGCTGGGGCTCTGCTGGGCCTGTCGCCGTCGGTGGTGGTAGCTCTCCTCCACGTCGAGGCTATAGCTCCCACCCAAGGGGCTGTCAGCACCTCCCCCCTTGGGGCTGGGGGACTGGATGGAGGCGAGGGCCTTTCTGCGAGGGCTCCCCCTGGAGGACGGCCGGCCCTTGGGACTGGCCTTGTAGCTCTTAGACGACTTGCGGTGGCTCTTGTCGGCGCGCTCCTTCTGCGAGGAGCCGTGGTCCCCGCGGCCCTCGCGCCGCTGCTGCTTGTCCTTGCGCGGCTTGGCGGAGGGGCCGCCGTCATCCTTGCTGCGCGACGACGAGGACGAGGATGCCGTGCTGCTCACGCTAGCCCCAGGCTGGGCCAGCACACTCTGGGGCAGCTTGGCCCGCTTCAATACCAGGTCCCCCTCTATCTGGCCCGGCTGCCGGGCCCCAGATGACAAGGTGGCCACGGAGGCCACTTTCTCCTTACTTTTCCCTGAACTTCCTTTTTCCCGGTCCTTGCTGCTCTTTTTCTTGGAGCTGCCGCCGGACTCAGCCGAGTCTTTAGCTCTGTGCGAGTCTTTGGACTTCTTACGGGGGTGCCTGTGCTTGTGTCCCCGGCCGTCCCTACTCCCGCCGGCCCCGCCCTCCTCGTCCTTACCGTAATCCAAGTCCGCCTCCAGCCTCTCCCCCCCTCTACGGTCTGCAGAGGGGCGGGATGCGGGGGGGTCCGAGAAGGTGTCCGAGTCCGAGCTGATGTCGTCATACTCAACAAGTGGCTTGATGGCGCTGACGGCAGGAGGCGGTGCGGAGCCCTGCGCCGCAAAGGCGGCCGCTGGGCTCAGCGCCGACGACTCCCGGCCGTGCTTAGACGACTTGTGCCGCTTCCGCTTGGAAGAGGAGGAGGACGACGAGGAGGAGGCGGACGACTTCGAGTGGAGTTTGCCGTCTCTGCTCGTCATGTTGGCGGCCGAGGAGTGCGGCGACAGCAGCGGCTGATAAGCCCCGCCGGTGCCGCTAGCTGGCGGAGGCTGCAGTGAGGCGCTGGGGTCCGGCTTCCTCTTGCTTCCATGGTGTCGGTCTGACCCGGGCATTCCTCACGTCAGCGGCGATCCGTCTCCCAATCGCGGGCCTACGCAGCCGAGACAATACATTAACGGCAGAACTGCACTCCAAAAATCCGGTTAAAAAGATCATTAAACAAAAAAAAACGTTTACAAAGCAAACAACAAAAAAAAGTATGCCCACGTTCCGTCCTTATGCTTTATCCGAGTTAATCCCAGTCAGGTCAGTAGCATGTTTCTGGCGTTTTGTACAGAAAAAAAATCAGCTAGGAACCAAAAAATACGCTACTTAATATGATCGGCTCAGCGTGTTGCAAGTTTTAATAGCCGGTTACAAAGAGACAAGTCGGAGAATGGAGCCCGGTCTCCCCCGTTTCGCTTTGGTTAGCCAGCGCTGCTGTAGCTAGCTAGGTCGCTAGCTTTTCGTAAAAAACGAAAAGGGGGGAAAAAAGCAAACCCCCTTTTCAAACAGCCACCTTTAGCCTTCTGTAAGGCTTTAGCAAAGGTGGCGGCTCCTTCAGTTTACGTTGAGTTCGGAAACAAGTAGTAGTCCATGATGAATGGGCAATATTGTTTCACAGAACTGAAAATGAAAACTTGACCCGGTTGGTACTGTTTACATGTTCGCTTTAATTTTCAATTTTATCTCATTATATTTGATGTTTGGTAAGAAATTATAGTATATTCATGTGCAGAAGATGTCCCAGTTTATTTATAGTGGCCCTGGGAATCGACCAGGCCTGCATTTAGGGCGATGTTTGCGGATATAAGAACACCCACTGCCCCTGCTGTTATGAGGAGAGGACAGTCGCCATTGTGGCTCCTCCTACGAGCTTCAGCTTCTGTACTCCTCTTGCTCGGAAGCCGGAAGTCTCGGTCGCTGTCAGTCTTGACGGTAACTCGGCAACAACCTTTTTTTCCCCCAATGCGACGCCCGCCCTCTGTTCTTGGCGCGCTGCTGTGACAACCCTCAACCTGCAGGGGGCTTCGACATAAACTACTGTAGTTGTGAAAGTTGCACACACAAAAAAAAACCCCGGCTGTCTCACGACAACCGCAATCTTCTATGTAAGACCCCATTCATATTAACCAAGCATCAGTCCAGCATTTGTAATAAAAAAGAAAAGGCTGCTGATAGGGAAATGTTTGTGATTTTATTATAGAAAAGTCCATAAGTCATCGAAGAGTTCCAAACAAAATCAAATTAGCTACCGCGCAAGTTTCCAAATCAGTATTTTAACGTCATTACCACGTTTAAGTGTTACGTATAAGTACACCATTACCAAAAAAATCTCTAATATCTACCTATATATGACACAGCAACGTTGAGCCAGAGACTAAAGAATATTAATCTAGCGCTGAAATTGCAGAGGCCTCAGTCTATCTAAGCCCTACCACAGAAGCAGACTAAAATGATCGAATCAAGTGTCCTTCTTACACGGTAACCGAAACCAATGTATGAAGCGGAGCCCTTCCTAGCTAATTAGCGCAAAAATCCGCAAATACAAACCAGGTGCGAAAAGCTTGCCAGTAACGATCTTTACTCGCTGGCTACCTCTCTACTGTAGCTTGCTGTAACGACGGCGTTCGTTCCTCTCCCACGAAATATAACAATCTAAAAAAAAAGTAAACGTAGGTTAATATCATTACAATCGCACGTTTCACCTTCTATCTTCATCAGTGATGAGTTGTGTCGCCGAGATCTTCCGAAATTAGCTATATCTAGCTTTTTAGAAAAATCACATGATGAGCAAGAAAGCTTGCTAGCTAACTAAAAGCATTCCCTGCAGGCAAGCTTGTTCTTTTGTCGCATGTTGATGACGTACGGGAAGTACTTATATTGGCGACGGAAGAGAAAGGGTTTCCTGTTTATTAATGTGCAGTTTGTATTTTTGTTATTGCGTAAGTGATTATGGGCTTCAGAAGCATGTCGTGTATTTTCCGTATAACTACGATTTTTCCATTCGGGAATAGGAGAATTGTCACGCTCGTAGCCACTGGATTTTAAAGAATATGGAATTTCGTTAACGGGTCACTTGGAGGCGTACAGAATTGCCACGTGAGGTTACGGTTTGACGAAGGTCTGAGTTGCGTTTTGCAGAGGGAGCTCCCTTTTGCTGTAACTCCAGCACAATAGGTGGCGATGTACGCTTTTGCGTTTACTAAGTCGCCATCAACTCCAAAGAAAACCATCAATTAAGTTTTAAAAAGGGACATTTTATTGTTAGAACAATGTGGCTAAATATTGCTGTCTAGACTATGATCACAGTCTTGACTTTAATTTCCTCTTTTCATAATTATGTTAAACTATGTACCATAAAAGGTAAATCTGTCCACAAATATAATTTCTAACATATGACCAACATAACGAAACGAGTTAGGTGAACATGAGAAATGGCATTCATAAATTGATCCTCGCATCTTGTAAATTATGGTATCCTTAGCACTTAATTATACAGTTTTAGGAATCATTCAGTTTCTCTGAAATTGGATGGTGTGAAAGCTGTAATTGCTGATAATAAACCCACATTAATCAGATGTCTGCTGTGGTATGCATACCACAATGCCAACTAAACACTTACATGCCATGAAAATAAAGTTTACATTTTTAATAATAATATAATAATAGCAATACATTTCATTTGTAACACACTTTACATCTGAAGCAAGTGCTACAAAATAACGTCATAATACAAACAACATAAAACACCGTTTTAAAAAATTACTTAAAAGCCATAACTTCTGCTAAAAATAATTGTTTTAAGTCCCTTTTTAAAACACAATAGTCTGTGGTGCCCTCAAATGGTCCAGGAGGACGTTCCATAGTCGAGGGGGGGCAGAACAGAAGGCTCGAACACCCATGGTGCTGAGCTTAGTCTTGGGGAGGAGGCAGCGATTTGAGTCTGTGTTGAGGTTAGTGGGGTAAGACGTTCTTTCAGGTACAGGGGGGCATCGCCATAGATACACTGGTGAGTAAGAAGGGAAACCTTGTCTTCAATCCTGGCAGAGACGGGAAGCCAGTGAAGTGAATGAAGAATGGGTGAATGTGTTCATATTTTCGCACTCTCATCAGGGTCCTTGCTGCTCTGTTCTGAATGTATTGGAGTCTTTAAAGATTCTTCCTAGGGATTCGAATGAGTAGTGCATTGCAGTATGGAAGAGATAAAAGTGTGAACCAGTTTAAAGCATCTGGTAAGGCAAGAGTTGGATGGAGCTTTGCAGTATTTCTAAGGTGGTGGAATGAAATCTTTCAGAGATGCTTGATATGGGATTCAAAGGTGAGTTGAGCTTCAGAGGTAATTTTTATTGCAATTTGTTGCATATTGATATTTCAATGGATCTATTACACTTTAATGTGAAATATTATTATATACAGTTGGGTAATTCAGGTCCAGAGAATAAAAGTCCAGACCGGGATTTTGTTTCAACCAACCAGTTAAGCATAAAGAGTCACAGTCACAGAGAACTCAACTGGTTGGTTGAAACAAAATCCCAGTCTGGTCTCTCTGGACCTGAATTACCCAACTCTAATTATGATTTCATTCTGGGTTGAACAGTATGTCAGTGATAAGAGGTATAGCGAGTCGTCAATAGCCCACCACAGAAAGCAAAAGCTTCTCCTCATTGCATTCAGCGCTGGAGGTAAATATGAAAAATGTATCAGAATCTCTATCATTTAAAACATCCGTGATCATACTCAAACCTTGGCAGTATTTCGGCATATCAACAGTCAACACTGGGAAATAATTTGGAACTTAGCAGCCATTCCATTATCAAACATTTTTAACACAAAATGTGTTTTTGACATTCATGTTCTTACGAGAGAGCAATTTCCCAGAGCTGCAGGAGTGTGAGGCTACAGCAGCTGCCAGGAATGTTGTTCCCAAAAGGGGCCCCTGCTTATTGTTTTGTGCTTTTGGATGACCTGTTGGATGCCGTCTTTTCCTTAGTCATGTGTCAGGTGGAGTGACCTATGGCCTACTCTGATGCCACAAGAAAAGTCAGCAAGGCTCTCCATAGCTTGTGTCTACCAGACTAAGGCACATGTAAATAAATGCTTTTAACACAATACAGCTGTGTGTCTGTTGCTCTTTGTACTTTGTTGTAATAGTATGTACATAATGTTTATGGGAAATCTTTTAAACATGAGATCTTATTAGTGTTAAAAGTTACACGTCAGATCCTTATGGCTTTTTATTTTAATATTAAAGTGCTATATCTGTAAGTGGAAGACTGTGAAAAGGATGAGCAATCATGCCTATAAACCAAGACCACAGGTGAACCAAAAACCTGCATCGATGTTAAACAACTTTGGTGTAAATTCAGTTGTAGATATAATGTTACTCAGAGGAATGTTGACAAGCCACACAGGTGCCGTTTCCAGTTGGTCAGCTGTCACCAAGTCAGACACTGTTGTCTGTCGTTATGGATGTTAGACACCCCCCCGTATTGTTTAGGTTGTTGTGTTCTTCATCTATAGTGGGCGTATATTTCACAGCAGAAGGCAATCCTAATAGAAGCTGCTCAACCTTAGTTTTCCTTTTTACTTGCCAGTGCAGTCTGGATAGTTAAATCCGCCCGAGTTCTCTTACCAAATCCTTACTTCTCAATAAATGTATATTTGATGATAACAGCAAAACTAGGTCTCCTTTTTAAATATCTCTAAGCACAGTCATAGTTATCAATGTAAATTTCTTAGAAATACGACATAATTAATTAATATGCGTCAATAAAAGGATCAGAGAACTGTGCACTTGAATTAAACCTGGCAAAACGAGTTGCAAGTGCAGAGCATTTGCTGTGGTATGTAAACAGCATTTGGGTGCGGGTCACATCACGTGAAGTGATGTAGAGACGAGAAAAAAATAGGAATGACCTCAACTAATCAATTGAGCACTTCTGCCATATCAAAACAAATCCACGCCAGGCAGACATGGTGTCACGTACGATGTTTATGCCCTTATGTATTAGGGTACATAACCAAGATGGTCAAAAAAACTCTATAATGTACTTACAAGAAGGGTGGAGGAGGGAAGGGACAGAGCGATTCTGAGCAAATGAGATAAGAGGGGTTTGTTTTGGCGTCTGAAGGAAAGCCACTGTAACAGCAGCTTCAGAGACATCGGCAGCATGGTGAACCCGAAGCGGGTCCGCGAATCGCTTCTTGCGCGGTACCGCTGTGGTGACACTGGCTTTTCTGTTCTGAATTGGACCGGATAATTCGCTGTCCGAGATGGGGAAGGAGGCGAGCGGGGGCTCGCGCAGCCGATTCGAGGTGAGCACGGTCGCCGGATTAAAAGGCGTGTTAATTGGCGTTAGACTAACAAAGCGGAAATAATTACTCACTTGGGCACAGCTAGGAGAGTTATTGGCATTTCATTAAAACGATTACATTAAATAGACTGCGATAGGTGTTTTTGATTATTAGGTTATTTCGGTCGATTTCGGTTTGGGTCCGATCACGTTGGGAATAATAAGCGCTACTTGCGTTAATACCAGAACATTCTCGCCTGACTGGTTTAGCACAAACATGCGCGTTAATCGCGCTTTTAAAAATAGCCGCAGCTTTTTCACGTTGTCTGCGAAATGTCGGCGTCTGGGTTGTATTACTGCTGGTCGCTTTTTACACAAACACTGACCTTAACTGTTCTCCCCCCCTGTCCGATGTGTTTTTATTAAGTGGAGTATTTCGATGGTGCTCTGTGTTGGAAGTGCCGATTACGGACACTTACTGATACAAACTGACTATAGTAGTATCCTGATGACCAGAGACGCCCAACTCTGAATAGTAAAAGTTGTTTTTCCGTGTTAGTGATGACAGATTAAGCAGGTCACCATAAATAACGGTGACATTGCTTTTCCTTATAACGTCACCTGTTAATGTCCAATGTAACTGTACGATTTATTTAATCCCAACCGTTACTCTGCATTACAATAGCAATTGATTTGTATTCCTTGTATACATTGTGTAATAAACTGTTTTTGTCGTTACTCAAAGTGTGATTGTTAACAGGTTTTCTTTTTTCCCCTAAGCACAATGGAAATTATGTGATTGTTTATTTTAATAGTGCAACAGATGACTGGCAATGAGAGTTGCACCGAACCTTATGCTCTGACAACTTACGGCATGAATGTGCTCAGTAGCTTTTTACCCAATAATTCAATAGCATAGGTTTTGCAGATAAGTTTTTTATTGACAGTAAAAAAGATATCTTCAGGTTTGATCACCAGATTCTCCAATATATCTGAAAACAGAAAGCGGTTAACCGTGTTTAAACTAGGGTACGTGTAAGTTAGGCTACATGTATTCTAAATGGCGATGTATACATTTATGTGGACCTAAGAGCAGGCTGTAGTCTTAGGAGTTGTTACGGACACGAGTCTCCCATCTGTCGCTTTGCTCGCCTCATTTCGTCTTTGCATAAACGCCACCATTGAAGCGAGGGGGACCTAGCAGTGTGGCTTTGTGTGGTATAAGCCAGCAGGGATGCCAGAACACACCGGTCACTGGAGGGAACTGCTAACTAAGGCTTATGCAAATAATTCCTACATGGTTACTACTATGCTGCAGTCTGGTGCTTCCAAATGTATAGAAGTTAATTTACTGGAAAATTGCTTAAAGGTTGGATTATGTTTGATTAGTTGGTTTTGGTATACATGTGTTAAATTAAAAATATTGCTAGTCAGGTCATAATGTATTAAGAAGAAAAATGAAGTATTCATTAGCGTTTATTAGTTATATGCTTTGTGGCTCTTTGACAGGTTTTTAAACAACTTCGTGTTAAACCTGAGCAGTTAACTGAAGGGCGGATGACCGGTATTATGAGTCACACCAGTTGCCCAGAACGGAAAGCGTCTGGTTTAGAATGCCAGGGTGAACTCACAGCCACTTCATCCCCACATCCTAGATGTTCTCGAACATCGACGAGGCGGCCATTAACAGGAAGCTGCCCAAGGAGCTGCTCTTACGGTGAGTATGTTGGGAGTATGTTGGGAGTATGTTGGGAGTATGTTGGGAGTTGTCGCCGTACCAGGGGCCCTCTTTGCCTGCGGTGCCGGATTCTTTTCCAAGCAGGAGTGAACTGTCCGCTTGCATGTTTCTGAAGTGCTTACTGGTTTGTGGATCTCAGCCACACTCTTGGGGCTAAATGCTAATGAGATTAAATGCTCCTTGTCATTTGTGAGTGCAGGTAAGTTGGAAGGCTTGTTTTTGCATCTTACTGTCCATTTAAAGACAGAGATACTATAAATTCAGACACATTATATGTACAGAAGTTCTGCAACACACCTTGTAATAATTGAATTCAGGCCCATTGCCACAGGTGTATAAAATCAAGCACCAAGCCATGCAGTCAGGTTTACAAACATTTGTGGGCTTCCATGGCCGAGCAGCTGCATGCAAGCCTCACGATGCGAAGAGTCAGATGCAGGGGTGTAAAGCACGCCGCCACTGGACTCTGGAGCACTGGAAATGTGTCCTGTGAGGTGACGAATCACGCTTCTCTGTCTGGCAGTCTGATGGATGAGTCTGGGTTTGGCAGATGCCAGAAGAACATTACCAGGTTGGTGAAGGAGGGATAATGGTCCATAAAGACATGGTTGAGTGAGTTTGGTGTGGAAGAACTTGACTGGCCCACACAGAGCCCTGATCTCAGCCACAATGAACACCTTTGGGGTGAACCAGAATGGAGATTGTGAGCCAGGCCGTCACATGCAAAATCAGTACCTGATCTCACAAATGCTCTTCTGGATAAATGGGCAAAAACTCTCACAGACACTCCAAAATCTTGTGGAAATCCTTCCCAGAAGACTGGAAGCTGTTATAGCTGCAAAGGGGGGACCAGCTCCATATTGATGCCTATGGATTTAGAAGGGATGCCATAAAAATCCCTGTAGGTGTGATGGCCAGGCGTCCCGATGCTTTTGTCCATATGGTGTGTTGTTGTGTCTATATATAAAGGAACTGAGAGTGAAGTTTAGGGTCTTGCAGTCACAGGGTCAGGTATCCGGCACCCCTGGAGTATTTTGGCGGGGGGGGGGGGGGGGGTAAGGGCCAAATGGAAATGGCAAGCTTCTGATCACAGACACAGGCACCTAACCCACTACATCATGTCATGTGTAATACTTGACATTTAGCTGCATTTTCCACATAAAGCTAATAGTATAATAGTACAGCACAATAAGACTGGGAGGGCATCAATATTATTAGCAATATCATTAAACTAACCCCCCCCCCACCCCCGGACCCCCCCTTTAACCCCAATGCCTGACGCCACCTCCCGCTTTTGCCAGACACCTGTTCGTCTGCTACTTTAAATCGATGGTGAAGTGTGAATGGACTCTTGCCCTTGTTTTTTTTTAATTTTTTTTATCGCTGGTGCTGACACTGCCTCTCTGGGGGGGGGGGGGGGGGTAACCCGGGGGCAGATTTATGCATGTTTACTCTGGTTCAAAGATGGAGAGGATGCGGTTTAGACCCCCAGGCTTGCGACACCTGAGCCTCTAATGAGGAACTTTCCCGACGAGGAGGGCTTCCTCCTGGTCTGAATTCAGTTTCTATTCTCTGTTAAACATTTACCAGAATAGCTTCATGTGTCGTAGCGTAACATCAGGGCCCTCAGGATGTCCTGAAGATCTCCTGCCACCAGAGATCTGGAATAATCCAGAATCTGTATTTCCTCCAGTCCCCACTAACCCAGATCATTAAAACACAAAGAATCACAACTCACCCCCAACTGTGCCTTGATCATCTCTCTCTCATTCCAGAATCTTCTCCTTCCTGGACGTGGTGTCGCTGTGCCGTTGCGCCCAGGTCTCGCGGGTGAGTGTGTCTGAGAGTGCGGTCGGGGGGGGGGGGGGGGGGCACTCTTGTCATGGTGCAGGGACACCCTGAGTGTGTGTGTGCATAGATGTGAGTGTTTGCGTGGGTTTCTATATGTGCATGGTGAGGGGTGAGATGTTTCATCTAGTTTGACGAAAATAATTTATTTAGCTCTCCCCCCCCCCCCCAGTCCTGGAGCGTTCTTGCCCTGGATGGAAGCACCTGGCAGCAGATCGACCTATTTGACTTTCAGAGAGACATTGAGGTCAGAAAGTCTATCCTTCTTGCCCCCAACCCTCCTGTTCTTAGGATATCAGACCTGTATTCAGGTTTCAGACCAGCAGTGCCATCAAGCCCACCATATTGGGGGGGGGGGGCGACTGGGGAAGTGTGGGAGGGGTTGTGTGTCATGGGGACCTGGGAATTATTATGTGTGGTGGATGTGATGACGGTTCCCGTTTTGATTGTAAATCGGTCGATGCACCACATGCGCTTACGATCACAGTTTACTTTTGGCACGTGTCCTGCTGACCTCACCCCCCCCCCCCCCCCCCCACCCCCCACCCCCAGGGCCGAGTGGTGGAGAACATCTCCAAACGCTGCGGGGGCTTCCTGAGGAAGCTGAGCCTCAGGGGCTGCCTGGGCGTCGGGGACAGTGCGCTGAGGTAGGCAGTGGGGCATGCTGGGTAGAAGGGGGGGGGGCACCCTTGCACATGCTCAGTTCGCGTGTCGCTCTCCAACAGGATCTTCGCCCAGAACTGCAGGAGTATCGAGGTGCTCAGCCTCAACGGGTGCACCAAGATCACCGACACGTGAGTGTGTCTTTGCTTTGTCGGACGGCCCCCTTCCACAGAACCTCAGAGCCAATCAGTGGTTTGGCTTCTTGGATTAGTTGAGTGTTCACTAGTTCTGCACTAAGCATTTGCAGACCCAAGACCCGTTTATGTAGGTTTATTCTAGGATTGGGAGGGACTGGGAAATCTGATTGTGGATCAGCATTGGCTGGTTTTAAAGTGCTTAAATTTCCAACTCTGCCTCACGACCCTTTCAGAACTTGCCGCGACCCAAATCAGCCATGCCCCCCCCTACAATGTGCTGCATTTACATCCCTCTCAGTCCGGGTCCCATCTCCTCAAACCAGTGGTGGTATCCTAATGACCGCCTGTGTCCCCCACCAAAAAAAAAGAAATCACCCAAAGATGCTAAAAATACAAACAAATGATCACGACCTATTGTGCAAGCTCTCCCTTGTCTGCCGGTGCATGACAACTTTTACCCCCCCCCCCCAGTCATCAACTTTTGCAACTTTTATTAAGCCCCCCTTATCAAGTTTACTACTATGCCCCCCCCCTCCCCCCCCAGGCCAGATCCCCATGAACTTCCCCAGCCCTCCTTCTGTGAGTGGGTGCCAATACTGACACAGACATCTTGGCCCCCTTAAGGAAGATGGGCAATTTGTCCCCGTCCTGCCTGCAGTAGAGTCCGGGACACGATCATTTTATTTTGGGGAATTCTGAGACGGCCGGTGATGAAGGGCACCACTGCCTGTCCTCCATACACCAACAGTCATCATCCCAATAAACGGGCTGGCAACCCCAGCTTATGTTACGTCTCCTTGGCACAAATAATAACTGGATGTTTGGAACGGCCACATGGTTACAACAGGAAACTTTATGTCATGCAGTGTTTTAGCCTCCTGTTATTGAGACCATGCAGAATATGCATGTTAACTGCAGAATACTCATGTTAACTACAGAATACTCATGTTAACTGCAGAATACTCATGTTAACTGCAGAATACTAATGTTCACTACAGAATACTCATGACAACAGTTTTCATCATGTCTGTTTTTCCTCATTTCTCTTTAATGGAGTTAAGGATCTTGTCATCAAGTTATCCATTTATTTATATATAAAAGAATGAATTGATACGTAATGTTTGTCCAGTCGTCACCCCAAATGTACTTACATGTGTTAATCGATAAACTACGCACAGTAAGACATTACCAGCATGAACTACAGTAATAAAAGTACAGTACTGTTCTCTCTCGAATGAAAGGGATTCTGACATTTTAGCTTAAATTATCATGAGACAATAGAACAATGAAAAAACTTCATGTATCAAGGGATGAGGGAGCAATGAAAATAATGCTTTTTGTGCCCCTCAAGGGATGGAGGAACATTGTTAAACATTTTACTTTTTTTTTCCGGATGTGGTAAACCATGGATGACTGGAACGGCGGTTACTGTGAATAGAGGGATGCTACTTTGTAACTAATTTTATCTGATTTCTATCTCTATGTGAATATTTATTGACTGAACTGAGGTCTTGCCATGAGACAGCTGACGGAGATGCTGAGATGGCATTAAGTACCTACCTACCTAAGTGGAGTTACCAGGAGTCTCCATAAACCAGCTTGCTCCTCTCCCTCCTCCTCCAGGACCTGCACCAGCCTCAGCAAGTTCTGCCCCAGGCTGAAGCACCTGGACATGTCCTCCTGCACTTCCATCACAAATCTGTCCCTCAAAGCACTCAGGTTAGGGTCTCGCATGTGGGGTTGTGCAGGGTCACACGGGGTCGTGCCCAAAGACACATACGCTCCTTTTGCTGCCTTTATGGGAATCCCCCCCCCCCCCCAACATCCACGTCAATGTAATCTGCATATCCACAACTGATGATATTTAGAAGAAGGTTTTTTTTGTCCTTTTAAAAAAAACAGCTGAGGGGGATAAAATATCTTGTAGTGGCGCCCGCAGGATGTCTGTCTGTAAGAGTTTTTCTCCCTCGTGGGACTGAGAGCGTGTCCTTGAAGTAAGGATGCTGATTGGGGGGGTGGGGGGTGGGCGGGAACTACGGGAGGGGGATCAATCAATCAGATGTCTTAGTGCTGCACATGCAATTACGTACAGTACATAATACTCAATAGTGATAATAGTTACTGGTTTATGTATTTAATATACTGTACTTTTTATCATTACTTAGGCTATACCATTTAGCCTAGGTGCATAGTATGCTACACCATGTAGGTTTGTGTAAGTACTCTGACGTCCTCACAAAGATGAAATCATCGAATGACATTTCTCGGAATGTATCCGTCGTGAGGCATGACTGGATAAGCAGAGATGGAAAGTTCAGGTCTAGGAAGTACAAATTCAGACCAACCAGACTCTGAATGGGAGTCTTTATGATCAGCCGTTTGGTTGAAACAAAATCTCGGTCTGGATTTGTGCTTTCTGGACCTGAACCTCCCACCTCTGCTGTGTGGCGTATGTGACGGGTACGGGCACGATTCCCCAGGCTGCTCACATCTGAGATATTAAAACCCCAAGGGTTTGAATCCCAAGCTCAGGGACCCATCTGCTCCAGGACGCGACCTCACGCTCATTTAATCACGCCGCAGATGCGGGTCGCGCTGGAGGTCATTCTGAATCTGCTAAGCAGTTCTTCCCCCCCCCCCCCTCTACTTGGCCCCATTAAAGGATGCCACATTCTTCATGATACAGACTTAAGCCTTAGTCCAGGATGCATCGTCGGCCAGGGCGTAGCAACCGAGGGGAACGGGGGGTACGTGTATTCCATTTGGATTCACCCCCCCCCATAAATAGATATCTGTATTAAAAACATTAATTTGTGTCCACCCTCAATATCAAACGACCTCCTACTGCATTGATCGAGTTTCAAACTTGGTTCTTTCTGGCCCTGTGCAGTGAGGGCTGCCCCCTGCTGGAGAAGCTGAGCATTTCCTGGTGTGACCAGGTATCCACAGACGGGCTGCAAGTGGTGGCGCGCTGCTGCCCGGGACTCCGCGGACTGTTCCTCAAGGGCTGCACGCAGGTACCGCGACCCCGCCCACCCAGACCAAACTGGCCTGGCCACGCCCATCCTGCACGCCTGACCGCCCCCTCATCCCTGCCCCCCTGCAGGTGGGCGACGAGGCCCTGAAGCACATCGGGGCTCGCTGTGCAAACCTGCTGACCCTCAACCTGCAGACGTGTTCGGTAAGCGCCGGGGCCGGCTTGCCGGAACTTTCCGGGCCGCCCGCCGCCGCCCGGAGTGGGGGTGAATTCACGTCGCGGCCCCCTGCAGGATGCGTTAAGTAACGCTGTGTGAATCCAGCCTGGATGAGTTATTTTAATCTTTTGTTTGTCCTTCCCTCTAGCTTCTCTCTCTCTCTCTTTTTCTGGTTCTTTAAACCCCCCCCCCCCCCCCCCAGACTTTAGTTTCCCTACACCTTCACCCCCCTTCTGTTTAAAATAGTTTTTTTGAGTGTCTCCCTCCCCCAACCACCACCTGAGACGTTGTGTCTTTGTCATCTCCCATCGCCGCTGTACAATCTGCACCCAAAATGCTGACTCTGCGCCCCCCCCCATGTGCTCTGTCCCTGTCTCTGCCCCCCCCGGAGCAGCAGGTCACGGACGAGGGACTGGTCGCCGTCTGCCAGGGCTGCCCCCGGCTGCAGGCCCTCTGCGTATCTGGCTGCAGCAGCCTCACGGATGTCGTCCTCAACGCCTTGGGCCTGAACTGCCCCTATCTGAGGTACCGGCCCCCTCCGCAGCCTCCGGGTACCGCAGACGTTCCTGCTTCGACAGTTTCTATGCTCCCCGCATTAAAAGCCCCAATAGCTTATCTAGGTGCACCAATGTTGTCAGGCCTCACTTTCTGGGAGGGGTCATTCTAGGATTTTTAATGTGGGGAAAAACTCCCAAGAGGGGCTATAATTAATACAGATGTCCCAGCCTTGTCAATAGCCAATGATATTTTTTTAAATAAACGAGTGACAGGGGAGGCAGCACTTTGGGAGCCAATCAGCTTTCATCCCCTGTGGCCCCCGCCCCTGTATACGCCCCTGGCTTTGGGTCCTCACTATGGCCTATGGTGATGTAGTGAGGAAGAGTACACTGTACCATGAAATGGGGGGGGGGGGGGTTCTCTAAGCTCCTGCCTTATGTTTTTGTTGTATTCCCCTTTGCCCCCCACCCAGGATACTGGAGGTGGCCCGCTGCTCCCACCTCACAGACGTGGGCTTCACCACCCTGGCTCGAGTGAGTCTCCCCTAGCGTGCACACGCACACGCACGCGCACGCGCGTACTTATACAGACACACACACACTTGCAGGTTCACTTGGCCGTCATTGAGGGCGATTTCACATTGACTTACACAGCGTAACGGCCCCTAGCACACCATCTCCATCTCTCACACTGTTAGTTTAAAAGGTGAACCTACCGGGTAGAATGGCCTTTAACCTCCATCACAGGTACAAAATCTGTTAGCTTTAGTCATGGCTGGATTATGGGCCGGGCTATTGGGGCTGGAGCCCTGGGGACATAGACTGCAGGGGGCCTCGGAGCACTAGGGACCACGAGCCACAACATTTATAGTGCAAGCTAAACATTACAACCCTCATATACAATGCGAGTCCAACATCGCAGCCCTCTGCATACAGAGCTAGAGATGACCACCAGGGTCCTTTGACATATGCAGTGCAAATTAACCGTCAGGGGCCCCGGGCCCCGGGCCCCTCAACATATACAGTGCAACTTAACCACCAGGGGCCCCAGGCCCCTCAACATGTACAGTGCAACTTAACCACCAGGGGCCCCCAGAGCCTTCTGTATGTAGAGTGCAACTTAACCGCTAGGGGCCCCAGGTCCTCTTGACATATATACTGTAAGTTATCAATGAGGGCCCCCAGCTGTCTAAGGTGCAAGCTGACTGCCGGGGCCCCTGGGGCCCTTTCCACATACAATGAGAGTTAACCACAAGGGCCCCCAGCACGCCCAATATCCAGTATGTGGTTTGTTCACTGTACCTGTACGTCTCTCATCCCCTCCATAACAGGGGTGCCTTTAAATGGCAGGTGCCTCTAAAAGGCAGGTGCCCAGGGACCTCGAAGGACCACAGTCTGGCCCGGACTTCAGCGAGTCTGGCCGTCCTCCTCTGCCCTCCCTCATTAACGAGGTGTTTTCACCTCACAGAACTGACCTCAGTAAACATTACTGTGTTTTTCATATGTTGGAACCGTCACGACCAGCACCATCGATAATCCTACTTTCAGAATTACTGAGATTCTAATACTTACTGGAATAATATCTGATCCTCTTGATCCCGTCTTCATGCTGTATATTTTTTTCTGTAGCCACGTGACTGGGTGTCGTGAGGAACAGACTGTTAGCGTTTAACTAGCTGCTGTATCCTATAAAATGGCTTCTGAGTGTATGTACTGTATAGCTCACTTGACAAGTGCCATCCACACAGGGAGGGGCAGTCGTAAAGGAAGGGGTGGGGTCTCCCCCGTACCGTGTCATCCCCCATTTATGTAATCGCTCTGTATTGTGTTCAGACCAATTGGCTTCGTGCTCACGGGTGACCACGCGCTGAGTCATTCGGATGCACGCTTATGGAAACCGACGCACTCTCTCGCTTTCTTTACCGCGACACCTGCCTGCCGTCGCCAGTGCAATTATAGCTGCATTGATGAGTTACAGAGTCATGTTAGGCGTTTTACAGACCAGCCACTCACTCATGACTAAATCCCCAAAGCAGAAAGGAAGTGGTTATCGGCTCATTTGGGCCTTTGTTGTGCTAAACCTCACTCTTTCTACCCCGTCAGAACTGTCACGAGCTGGAGAAGATGGACCTGGAGGAGTGCGTGCAGGTAAGTGGCCTGGAAAATCCCCCCAAGATGCCCCCTGCAAATCTGAGATCCACACCAATGAGAAACCTTGCCTTCAAACTTGACTCCACCCCTGCTCAATGAAACCCCACCCACCAAAATGACTCCACCCCCTGCTCTGTATAAACACTGCCTCTTAGACTGACCCTACCCCTCCATCTCTCTGCCCCCAGATCACAGACGCCACGCTAATCCAGCTGTCTATCCACTGCCCCCGGTTGCAGGTCCTGGTGAGCGGACACCGGTCTGTCCCTCACACACACACACACCCATTGCGATGCGCCAGTTGACACATAGCTCACCTAAATGGAAGCCCTCACCATTCACTTGTTTATTTAGCAACCCCTGTCATCTAGGGCAACATGAAAAAAGGAGGATACTATGTGGCTGACAGATCTGGTAATTGCTTTGACTGCCGTGTCTATTGGGAATATGTGTCTGACTGAATCAGAAAAACACCGCTGACCTGAATGAAAGAGAGGAGATACAGAACAACACGTCCCACACGGCACTGTAAGTCAGCTGCTCCACTTTGGGGGCTGAGTAGAAGTGATAGAGCAGTGAGCTTTGATCTTGAAATATACTGGTAGCTTTATTATGGAAATTACACAGCAGCCTGTACTTTAAATATCTGCGCCGCGAATGGTGGCTGACGTACAGAACAACGGGGAATTATTTGGAAAATCATGCGTGCTATTCCGGGAATGACATCGGTGTGCTCACTGGCCCCCAGAGCCTGTCCCACTGCGAGCTGATCACGGACGACGGCATCAGACACCTGGGCAGCGGGCCATGCGCCCACGATCGGCTGGAGGTGGTGGAGTTGGACAACTGCCCTCTGATCACCGACGCCTCCCTGGAGCATCTGAAGGTCTGCCACAGCCTGGACCGCATTGAGCTCTACGACTGCCAGCAGATCACCCGCGCCGGGATCAAGAGGCTCCGGGTGGGTGACTGTCACTTGCTACGGGAACACATGCCCTCGATGTGCTGTCGAAACCCTCACACTCACCTGGTGTTACTGAAATACTTGCCAACGCATTGCCAAACACTTTCCTGTGCTGCACAAATACTCACATTAATGCAGTGTCAAGTGCTTTCCTGTGCTGCACAAATACTCACATTAATGCAGTGTCAAGTGCTTTCCTGTGCTGTACAAATACTCACATTAATGCAGTGTCAAGTGCTTTCCTGTGCTGTACAAATACTCACGCTCATCCAGTGTGAAGTACTTTTATACATTGGACAAATACGTTCATTCAGTGTGAAATGCGCTGTATTAATACTCATATTCATTGTGTCACACTTTCCCACACTGTACAAATACTCACACTTAATTCAATGTGAAGAGCTTCCCCACAAAACTTGCATGCAGGCTGCCTCTAGAATTCCCAGTGATTGCATATGTTGCCTTGTTGTCACAGTGTTATGAAAATGTATAAAAAGCATGATTTTCATCACTTCATCATCCCTTGATACATATTTTTTTCATCTCTCTACCATCTCTTGAGAATTAGGCTGAAATGTGAGAATCCCTTTCATCTGAGGGAGCACAGTACTGTACTTTAATTAACTAATTAGGAATTTACTATTACTGTAATGTAATGTCTTAGATTGCATAGTTTATGAATATGTACGTGCATGAAAATCATGTTATATATGGGGTCCGCGGATGGTTCACGGTTATCGGCGGATGGTTCGCGGTTATCGGCGGATGGTTCACGGCGGATGGTTATCGGCGGATGGTTCGCGGTTATCGGCGGATGGTTCGCGGTTATCGGCGGATGGTTCACGGCGGATGGTTATCGGCGGATGGTTCGCGGTTATCGCCGGATGGTTCGCGGTTATCGGCGGATGGTTCGCGGTTATCGGCTGTAGGTCTTGGAACGCATCACTTGCAGATACCGGGGGACTGCTGTACTCTAACATTCCGCCCTGTGCTGAACAAACACTTCAACGTGGTGTTGCACACCCACATGTAACACATTAATACACCGACCTGCATGGTTTCACATGCCGTCATACACTCCTAGCCTTATAAATTTCACCTCATTGATTGTTAATTTATTTTGTTTTGGTCCGTATTTTCAAGTAAACAGCAACATAAGGTTTTTGGTGTGAGTTAGCGAATCGTTTAGTCTGTACCAGTACACCACACCATCTCCTGCTGGCCTACAGACTCTCCAACTCCTCCTTCCCATGTCTCTGTCTTCCTCAGACCCATTTGCCAAACATCAAAGTGCATGCCTACTTCGCTCCTGTCACTCCGCCCCCGTCCGTCGGGGGAAGCCGTCAGAGGTTCTGCCGCTGCTGTGTTCTGCTGTGAAGGACCACTCCTACCGCCAGAGACCCAGAGGACTGACTGCGTGCATGCACATACGCTGGGCTTCCGGACCTGGTCACGCCCGACCCTGTGAGCGCTGTGACGCTGCCCATTGGGTGCTCAAGAACAGCAACTGGGTTCATTCCTTTGTTTACTTTTCAGTCCAACTTCAAAATTTCTTATTCTTTAGGGGCAACGAACTGCGGGGTCATTAGAGTCACCTACAGGAAGTACTTACCTCTACTTTCAAAATTCTGCTGACCACCTTTACTGTGTGGAATCTTCCGGCAAATTTGATGACGGAGAATGTGCTTTCACCTCACATGCTGGCTTCCTGACAAGAAAGAAGAAAAAATATATAGAAATACAAACATGGACTAGAGCGTTCTAGTTATTTTTGTTCTAAGGTTAAACGTATGGATGCAAGTACTGTAGGACTATTCTAGGGCCCATGCTGTAATCGGAAATGACTTCACTCTGGCATCTACATACAAAGAAGAGCTGGAGATGTAACTGCAGAAATGTGCAGCTGCTGGATGGTCATGGAGTGTTTAAGATGAGACATTGCTGCTAGAGATACATTGGTGGGGGGTGGGGATTTTTGCACAATTATCACATAATGAGGTATATTGGAACCCATTGCTTATTTGAGGGAGGGTGAGAAAACTTGTTAAAGCAAATCAGTGTTTTAGGATTTGCTGCAAAAATGGAGGATTACGGAATGACAAGTTGCTCATGATGTACCTCAGGGGAGAGCGACTGTCCAACCTGGGCGCGCATCCCACTAAATCCAGGCAGGAGATAACCAATCAGATTGTAGAGGAGGTGGGACCAACCAATCATATCTTGGTCCCGCCTCCTCTAGTTGCTTGGACCCACCTCCTCTTCAATCTGATTGGTTATCTCCCTGAACCAATCATTTTCCCTTCTGCCCTCAGAACAATTTTATGCAAGTAAAACTCCCATGAGCTGGATCTTGACAGAGGAACATGAGGCAGATCCGTAACTCTGCCATGTCCACAGCTTCGTCGGTTCAGCTGTGGAAATTTCACCCCCACTCCTCATTCCCCGAGGGTCCACCACTCAATGAGGGTTTTTTGTTGCCCCCTCATTGACTTATTTTCCAGGTGTTCTCCTGATGCAGTGTCACTTCCCTTCAGTACTGAATGTCTGAATTTCTCTTCTTTGTTTCTCTCAGCCAGCACTATATTACTTGAAATACCATCTTAACTCTACTGAGGGTGGATGCAATTAGAAGGAAATTAATTTATCCGGGGCTGATGTTTTATCTTCGAGCACCAGACTTTTCCCGTTTAGGAAATTATTCTCAAACACTTGACCTCAATTTCTCCAGCATAATCAAATAAATAGGATAAAGTGACTAATTTTCATTGGATAAAATATATCAGTTCCTAAGCCAATAAACAGAATATAAACGGTCTATAATCAACAACTTTCCCTTACATTGTGAACATTGTGACCAGTTCTTTAACTGGCCCAAAATTCAGCTATGAAATGCCATAATTATGCACTTGTTGAGAAGCTGGGCATGTTGTTGTACATTCATTCCCCCAAGACAGAAAGCACAAAGTGCTGACTCCTACTGGTGGGAGGTGGTACTGCCTGCACTTTGTGTGTCAGCTCTTCTCAGGAATTCCGAATTTAATGAAGATGACTTAAAATGGAAAAAATGGTTCAAATTCCTTTATCTGAACATGATTTCATCTTTTTTTAAGAATGTATGTAATACATGATGCATATATTGTACATGCATTATAAATATTAAAACTTTTTTTTCTGTGCATCATACTGATGATACTAAGTAGAGCATCTCTTTGAACAAAAAAACTGAGAAAAACACTTTCTCCCCATGGAACCAGGATCTTTATCAGTGGAAGCTGTGACTCAGTGTTTATCCATGTTGGATTCTTTCTATCACTTGCATGTTTACTGGACTGAATAGCATTTACATTTAATTAGCAGATGCTTTCGTCCAAAGAAACATACAAGTGCTACTGGAGCAGCTGCGGTTAAGGGCCTTGCTGAAGGGCTCAGATGTGATTTGATTACTGCGCCAGCTACGGGATTCAAACCCACAACCTTCCGGATACACCCCAGATCCCAAACATACTGAGCAACACACCGGAACGTAGATGCTATACATCTAACCTTCCGCTGTGCCGCTGGTCTCGCAGCTGAATACATTTCTATACTCAAAATCAGAAAGAACTTCATTGGCTCTGCCCTCCACGTGCGGCCAATAGCAAGAGCCGGGCCTGAAGTTATGATAAATATGCCAGGAATCTATCTTGGTGGTTGTGCCCTGGTACAACATTTAACATGCAAGACAATACAGGACAATGTACATGTTTGAACACATATAATTTCGCACACAGTTTAACACGAGGCTCTCTACCAACATTGAGAAGCAGCCATGAGATGGAATGGTGGATGGAGGGATGGATGAGTTTTAACAACACAGCTGACTAAAGTGCAAAGTATCTGTTAGAACCTGCATGTACTGGACACAAAAACCTCAGATGATTCATTCTACCTGCAGACAGAAGGTGCAGATTCAGTTCTTCATACCAGGTTCTGCCTGTGGGGTCTATATCCTGACTTTGACACCTGCCCTGCAGAACAGGCTCCAGATCACGGTTAACCTGGATCCGAAAAGGTGGATGGATTACATTTTCAGAGCAAAGACTGTATATGGCTGGAGGAATAGGAAGACATAAGAAAAACAGAATTATATTCTGTGCGGTGCTTTTCATAATGCTATATAATATACCTCTTCTAACCTATCAAGCAATATATGAACATTTCATTTTTCCAGTCACTCATCCTCGCTTGCATTACAGAGCTGGTTTATCGATCTTCATTCTTATCCACATTATCCGCCTCATGGGATAACAGGGAAGCAGCTTACAAAGATTTCTCTTTGGGCTTGAAACCACCAGATGTGTTCCATTTTACAAATCTAGTTTACTTTAATGACTGCTCGTAAATTGTGTCGGGTCTGGTTTTTAGTGTGAATAAAAAAAATTAATCAGTATTTAATGATCCAAGGGGGTATAATCATCTGTGACAATTTCCAGGGCTGTTTTACTTATTGCATTTTTCCTTGTCACATGCTATAATAAATATAAAATTAGGTATTTAGAAATACATTCATGAAATATATTTATATATTTTAAGACATTTGTTATGTGCATGGAACTCGTTAAACAGATAAATCGGTGTCATGGGAAATGAAAACTGCACCACAATTTATAAGCTAGTATAAAATACAGAGGATGCTACTAGGCTAATTTGAGGCCAAAATAATGATGACTGTGCATTTATCTGCCAGGAATGGTTTGTAATTAAAATACGGACCTGCTTATATCAAACATCAACGGTTATTAACGGGGGTTACGTTTTAATTCGTGCTGTAGCTGAAAAGTTAACGCCGCTTGCGTAATTCACTAACTGTCCACGTGGTGGTAGCAGTGGGTTACATTATGGCACCCTCATAAACTCCTTAAGTGTTTCTTGGGGGTACCGGAGATCCGAGGGGCATGAGTCATGACAGGATGACTCTCATGTTAAAGCGTCTTGTGGCGCTGATGAGCAAAAGACAGTGAGAGGAAAACCGAAACGTTTCTAGGCAGACATCCGTATTACGATGGGCGCTGGCACGTGAAATGAGCAGAAAAGAGCAGAAAAACAGCCTGAGGGAGAGCGTCGTCTAGTTGTCATGGTGACATCGGCGGGACAAGTCCAAATAAGTTAAAGCCCTCTGGTGTCGCTGCGCTATCGCCTACATGACTCCTCATCTCAGTCTCCTGTTTCTCTACATAACACAGCCGGGCTTCATTTTGGCTTTTTGTTTAGATATTTTTAGTTCGCCATGAATCACATTTCCAAAATCCGACTCCCTGTGTTTTTTTTTAAACTTCAGTCACTGAAACGAATTCACCTGATCAAGCGTTAGCATTCGCCAGTCAAAGGAACGTGGAGATGATCTGTGCGGGGGGGGTTGAGGTGTTTTTTCACAAGCTTTGAAGCCATGCATAAATGTATTTCTGCTTGGCTCAACGCGTTGAAAGAACACGATGAGACTGCTCAGCGATTCGCCTCGTGCGAGTTTTCATATTTACACTGATAATTTATGTTAACATTCTTTTAAAAAGCATGCTTATAAAACAGCAAAACAAAATTTTGTGTTGATAACCTTTGAAATGTTCAACACTGTGAGGGGGATCATCCGCGAACGTTTTCTCCTCCTCTGATTTGAATCTGAACTTTAGGCACGTCAATACCACACTAAAAAATGTATCTGTTGTCCAGTTCCCTAACATGTTTAATCACACCATCGTCAAACTACAGTCTGGTGTGGCAGGTCACGCCTGTACAAGGTCAAATGCAATTTCACCAGTGTTGGTAGTGTATATTGATTAATTTGCTGGTGCCACCATGCAAGTAAACTGTATACTATTCCAAATTTAAACAGGCATTTAGAAGAAGTGGCAAAGAGAGGAATATTTGGCACATATTCCTCTGCGAGTCCAAACAGTACGGGCCGATATCTGAACACATCCTCTGGGTGCCTTTGGGGGAGGCATCCGTGGATAAGGACGCGTTACAGAGTCCAGAGCCAGCGGCGCGTTATTGCAGCGATCCTTATCTCACTCTTCCAGGCGTCTGGGGTCCTCGAAGCCCCCCGTGACACTTTCCAGTGGGACGGCTGTGTGAAGTGGCTACGGTCCGAAGGAGGGTGACGGTTGCAGGAGCCACCCATAGAAGACAAGCTTGAGACTTTAGCGAGGTGTCTGGGCCACTGCGGGCTATGGGGGTCACCTCTGGTCAAGTCCCCCCTACCTCCCACCTGCACTCTCTGGTCATCCAGCATGAATCGCTCATGAGGCTGTTACCGCTACTCCGTACAGCATAATTTTAGGGAAATATGTCTTGGCCAGCCTAACATGGAGTCCCACGGCTCGGTAAGCAATGATCGGGCAGCACAATGCAGCTCTTGTCTCTTCAGAGTCCACTTGAATTTTGATACGCCGCTCGGATGTCTTGGTTTAACGTGCGAGCAGGAGATGCATTATGGAAAACACTACCATTGACACCCCCCCCCCCCCCCCCCGCACCCCCACGACTCTCTCAGCTAATGCACTCGGATGTTAGCCTTTACTCACGGCTGTAACTTAAAGCAAAGAGCAACACACCTATCCCGACTGGACCACAGAACTGCACACTAGATGCAACATTTCAATTACGTTAACATCAGTGGGTCATTCGTATATAATCATTTATATAAGGATTTTGTTATTTTAATTCTGTCTGCTGAAGCCTGTATAGTACTTTAATAACATATAATGGAAGGTACTTTAACCTACTATCTATAATTATAGCAGGCTTTATATTCTTGATTAAATCCAGTGCCATTTCTATTTGTGTGATTAAAGAGGAACAAAAATGCGATAGACAGACAGACATACAAGCTAAATATCATAAACCAGTACACAAGCCAGTAGCTCTGAAATAACATGAACATCGCAGTGTTGTTGCAGAACACATGTCGCATTTGAAGTAATCTTTTAAATATGTAAATAATTCATCTCCAAAAAACATTAAAGCACTGGGAGATGTCAGATGCTTTTGGAATCTGGCTTGGGGGTGTGTGCGTTTGACTTTTTAAAATGCTTAAATACTTCGTGTGTGTGAATGAATGAAACCCTATTGTTTCTGATGACAAAAACGGCAGCGCTTTTATGTTGAAATGATGATTGCAATACAACAACTCTCATAATGTGTCTTGTGTTGCTGTGTATATTTCTGGTGTCTTCTGTTTATGATCCAGTTCACGGTTTTGTTAAATATGTATCCCAAATAAAGCATCCAGGCACGCCCACGCCGCACAGTTCGGTTTATTGATCTTACATGGTTTTTCCAGTCAAAATTTAGAAAACCCGTTAAGTGATGCCAAGGTTTCAACTCCCAAGATGTGGGATGTAGGAGATGCGAGAGCTACTAGGAACAGTTTAACTACAAACCACACATTTGCGTGGGGTCCCAGAGGTTTGTCCCCCTGTTGGGCAAAACAGTCACTACACTGAATAATAAATAAACGTTCCTTATTCGGGAGCTGCTGAAGCCGCATGATCTCCTAGCCGTCTAGCTACGACCTGCTAGCTATTTGTTTAGCTTTTTAACCATCTGGGGGACGGGGAAGGGCAGAAATAAAAATTCTACCCCTGATTATGAGGGCACCAGGGGGTAGCAGTCCGGGGGTGTGATGATAAAGACACGTTGCTGTCGTTCATATTGACAGATCACTGTGGACGGAAGACTGTAATCTCCCGTACAAAACTTCAGTTTATGCAAATCATTAATGCTGCTTTTCCACTGGTCTACTTACACAGAACTTAACAAAATCTTACTCTACCATTTTACCCTCCTTTATTTCACTCGTTCCTGTTATTTCCCACGTCGACAATTCTATTTTTCTTTTACAAGCAGCACACAGCGTGAAATATTTAAATCTCAGTTATGTTGTCAGAGGATCTTATTTCCCATCCTGTTCAAATGGGATGGGGGCGTCACTGATGAGAATGGAAAAGATGACGAGGTTTTAAAAAAAAAAAAAAAAAAAAAAATCTGATTACCTGTCACGCGGCAGCTTCCCGTGACAGGGGGGGAAGAACGCGATACCCTGAAACTTGCTACCACCCTCCTGTTTATTCAGACTAAACGGTGATAAATGGACACCCAGTGATGTGAATTACAGGAATCTACAGCTGTCCCCTGACACACGTGGGGTAAGACGAGTTATCGGTGAGCGTGGCTCGTAGGCTATATTATGGATTCATCTATCCACTGCTTCTGATTGGTCGATTAATCTAAACCATTAATTTTCCTCCAGAAAATCAGATAGACCGTTTGAGTTAATTTTATTTGACAATAAACTATGTTATTGCAGAGCTTTAGGTACCCAGCTGGCATTCGACCGACCTTAAACGTTTAAATGTGGTTGAAATAATGTCAGTTTATAAAAAAACATTCATTCAACGTCAAAACAACGTTGAATACCAAATGGTTGAAATGGTGTTGTTAACTAACTATGGATTCAACATAGAAATATAAATAAAATTTGAGTTGTACGTCAAATCAACATTATTTTTACAACCAGAGGATGCAGAGGATAGGGTTAGATGGAGGCAAATGATTCGCTGTGGCAACACCTGAAAGGGAACAGCCGAAAGACAAAGAAGAAGAAATAATAAAATAGAAGGATTGGTGCTGACCTAAAGTAAAAATTGCATTGTAATCCTATGTAATTTTTATAATAAATATTTATTTCTTTTTTTTATGTTCTTCTTGTTGAGGTATGTGAATATTTTTTTTTATATGACATATGACACATACTGTTGTTGACAATATAAAAGCATAAAAAAGCCCTTTTTTACTGAGAGCAATACAAGGACTTGATTGCAGGACGGCGGGTGTCCATCACACAATGGCAGTGACTAGAACTGGATTTTATTGGCTCTGACGGTCCCAGACAATTGCGCATGCGCGAAGTGGGTCTGCGTCTTCATCTTCAGGCTAGAAGATTCTCTGACAGTGGACCGTTTTGGACGGAATCTGGCGGTAACTAGAACTTTCCTAAATACATTTTGAGTGTGCCTGACTCTGGCCCACATATTAATACGTATTGTGTGTATGGTCAGACGTTTAACCGCCAACCGAACGTTCTGTGTGTGCGCGCGTGCATGTGGGCAGAAGTTAATTTAACCGCGAAGCGCTGTGTCCGTGTGTGTGACTTAACTATATTTTGTGGACAAATTTGTACCCAAAAGTGAGATAAACCTGTCAAAAACTCCCTTTGGGGACGTCCTCATTTGTAAAACAGGTTTAAAAATAAACTAAACAAAGTTTTTGTTTTTTTTGTTTTCCAGACGTGGTGTTCAGCTCATTTGATACTACAACAACAAAAATAAATGAACACATGGCCAAATATTTAAAATATGCACCAGAGAGGATGGGTGGCGGTGGCAGAAAAATGGAAAAATAACTAGCCATGTTCAATGTGGCCCAGTGTTTGGGCTGTTCTAGTTCAACAAGTGTTTGTGTAAAATGTTTTACGTAATAAAGCATGTTTCTTTAATCAGTGAAATGTCTTTATTAATCTTCTTCCTGGTCTTTCTTTTACCAATTGGCTTTGTCCTAGCTGACTCTGCATGTCCACTAACTCGTTTATGTATCCATTTCAAGGTGTTTGTTCTGTTGAAAACATCAGTACTTTAGTGAAAACAGTTTAACAAAATAAACTGTTGAAAAGCAGGACTTTAGTGACGTTGAAATTTTAACGTTGATTGGATTTGCAAAATCTAAACTAAAATCAATATTGATTCAATGTTGGCAAATTCACCTATGTTGACAAACGTGACGTTGGAATGACGTTGCTATTTCAACGTTGATTAGATTTGCAAAATCTAAACAAAATCCAACGGTTATCCAACACTGACACCTGACGTTGATTCAACGCTGACTCCACGTTAAAATGCCAGCTGGGTAGGCTAATGGACGGCGGCTTTTCGGCACTATACGGATGTTATTTTCGATACGTAAATTAGTAGCATGGCTAAAATATTAATGAGATGCGTATTAATTGTGATGCCCAGAAGGTAGAAATCTGTATAAATTTGACGTATCTTTATGCTTGTTAAATTCGGTTAGCTGAGCATCACGTTCTTGTTTTGGTAAATTATGGATCAATACGTACTAATGTCGCGGTGAAGAAAGGGACAGCTTAATTAGCATCTACACCATCTCTTAAAAGAGGAGACATTGTGGTTCAACTGGGTAAAAAGACGTCGGTGGTGAATCTTTTGCTTATTAATGTCCGACATGTTTGTTTTGGTAAATATAGTTTTCATTGTATTTCAGTTAATGATATTTTAAATTAGTTTGCATTTTCCTTTCAGTTTTATTTTACGATAAAAACCTTACCCTGGTCCCAACAAGCTCAACGCGCAGGAACAAACACATTGGTACGATCAATCAATAAACAATACGGCCAGATTCTAGCCTAAACATTTTCTCAAACACTTATTTCCCAAAAACTATCACCTGTATCACCAAGTTTACATTACGTCTACATCTCTAAACAACAGCTCACCCCATTCCTGCCCCAGTGTTGGCGGTGTTACGCGTTTAAACATTATAGTAATGCTGCCAAACACCTGAAGGCGGCGCTATAATGTATCAGCCAGCGAGATTGTGGCATTGAGCCATTTGGGATGTGAATGGTACAGGGAGTCGGCCTAATAGACTCAGAGATTCAAAGTCGAACAGGGTCCTCCCCAGTGAGAAAGCACTTAGCTTAACTTGACTTTCTCTAGTGCAAAACAGATGTGTAACTACAGGAGCTTGAATGAAGAGTGGCAGAAAAGTACTGGAAGGCCATTACTGCTGCCAAACCCCCCCACAACACACACACACACACACACACACACACACACACACACACACACCCTCTGGGTGAAATCTCATTCGGCTTCTCACATCAAATCAAAACCGTAACAGGATGACCTTTATCAATATGACACGACTAAAAACATGCCAAAAAACCCTTTTCGGAGGAAAGGCCTGGAAGACAAAATGTTAATAATGTGTGGGTATACATCTGACTGAATACTTATCAAGTGGAAGACAGTCGGCATGAGACAGGCCTCTTGCTATTCTCCCTTATCCCCGACTTTCCTGCAGTACGACTGACAGTCCTGACAGACCTCAGTTGACAGCGTCTGGCTCTCCCCGAACCACCGGCGCACAGGATTGTTGTAACTAGCTTGTGACAAGGAAGTGACGCGCTGGTGGTTTCCTAAGTCAGAAGATGCCGTCCTGGACAATTGCCCATCATGCCCTTGCTCATGCTGCCATGCTATTCGATTACGTTTCTGAAGCCTGCGTGCGGACGCAGGTTGTGATAGCACTGTCACCTCAGTGTCACGTGTGTGAAAATGTGCCCCGATGCTCCTACACGCCCCACACCAGGACATCTAGCCCAAACGGGGTTGGCTCGTCTGTCGTGGGTCCTCGTGCTCGCGATGCTCTGACTCGCTCGCCTTTCAGCACACCCAGAAGGTGCTGGGCGCGGTGGGGTTATGGCTTTGAGTGCACTGATCTCCTCTTGGGGATCATATGCTACTGTAGCGGGGGGGGGGGGGGGGGGGTGATGCTCAGCGGAAGGGTGCCGAATCCTTCATCTGGGCTGGAGTCCAGGCATCAGCAAGGAGGGAGGGAGAGAGAGAGAAAGACAGAGAAAGAGAACCTAAGATACAGAGAGAGAGAGACAGCAAGAGAGACAGATTGAGTGAGAGAGAAAGAAACAGAGAGAAGGACAGAGAGAGACAGAGAGAAAGAAACAGAGAGAGAGAGAAAGAGAGACACACACAAAAGGGGAGCGAGTGAGCGGGGTGCCGCCTACCCAGGGCTCCTTACCCTCCCGACAGACACATGCTCAGAACGCAACGTGCCCTTTGTCAACAGCGGCTGCCATGACATAAACACAAACAACACAACAATCAGGTAAAACGAAATGGCAGCAACATAAACGCAAACACAACAACAATCAGGTAAAATGAAATGGCAGCAACATAAACACAAACACAACAATCAGGTAAAACAAAATGGCAGCAACATAAACACAAACACAACAATCAGGTAAAACAAAATGGCAGCAACAAACGCAAACACAACAACAATCAGGTAAAACATAATGGCAGCAACATAAACACAAACAACAAAATCAGGTAAAACGAAATGGCAGCGGGCTTCCACCAGCCCAAGGGCAGACTAGAGGGGAGCAGCAGATTGAGGCTGTGCCCTATAAAGCTGGACCAGGGAGAAAGGCCACGCGAGCCTTTAGATCCTCACACACCTGGGTAACACCAGCACTTCGTCCTCAGCATTTAAGGTGCCCATAAGCCCCCCCCTATGTGGTCCCAGCTAAAACAAGCCGCAAACATTCTGTGGTTCCATTGCCATTCTCCAGTTTCTCATAAATATTTCGCAGTGACACACCTTCCAGAGCCCGTTACTTGCCCTGCCAGATGGGGGCGCTTACTTTCAGTGACATTTGGGTATGAAAAAGTGCCTACCTCTGCAACACCCTCTAAGAGCAGAGTGGCCTGGGTTGGGATTGGAGGCGAGGTCACAGCCCCTCCAGGTCTCACTCACACCCGTATGTGCGTACGCGTACATCACCACACAGGGAGAAAGTGGGCCAATGGATCCCACAAGGGGACTAAATCTGCAACAAAGTAGGAGAAAAAAGACCAAATAAGCCCTCCTCCCTCAAATTTAACTCAACTCTGGCCATCTGGGATAAATTTCCCCATAGCCATATGTGCGAATGAGTACAGACGTTATATCTGTGACATCCCTAACTTTCTGCTATGTTCAGCTCCCCATTCCTGGTGGGGGTTGTGGTGACACAAGGGCATAGCTTTGGGTATGGATGGTAGAAGGACAGGGGTCTGCAGTAGATTCAGTCCCTACAAATTATAAATCCTTTATTTGCCATTTGCACAAGTACAGGGACATTGGAATTTTTCTCTTTGCTTACCACATCTCGCTCTCCATAGCCTGGGGGGGGGGGGGCGGGGGGGTCACAGCCCAGGGTCAGCCGACGTGCAGCACCCCTGCAGCTGGGGGTTAAGGGCCCCACTCAAGGGCCCCCACTCAAGGGCCTTACGAACATGTGATCGCTCTGCCAAGGCCAGGGCTCAAACTGGTGACCTTCCGTTCATGGGCAGAGGCTGAACCACTCATGTTGAAACTGAACCTATGCCCTTGTGGTGTCACCATGCTGAACAGGTCACACCAGACCTGTCTTTCCATGCCCAAAGACACTGATCTGGAAAATTGGGACCGCCCCCCCAGGCTGACATACGGCCCGGTCTCAGGACCCTAATCCCCAGAAGACTGGAAACCGCCGGAGAGCCAGTGGGCTCAGGCCTATTGGGGATGGGAACTAGTGTTGTGCTGATGTGTCACCTGCTGCATGACAGCACTCGGGTCTTAATCTGAGGCGTGTGGAACCTGTCTCTCCGGCATTTGCCCTCGTTAAAAAAAATAAATAAAATCTGCCAAATGGACAATGAAGGCCGTCCGGCTCTGCTCCCGCAAACTGGGTCTGGCCACCATCTGTCACGCGCACTAGGCTGACAGCTGAGGGCAAGGGCAGCTAGACCCTTACAGGAGTAAAACACGGTTTGCAAGCTGTTTGCCGAGTTCAGGAGCCAGCAGAGAAACTTCTGCTGACGTGAGGGGTTTCATCGAAATGTCCCCGCTGTATTTCTGGGACTTTTTAGGGATGATCTGTGAGGTTAATCTAACAAATGACACCATAGCCCTTGACGAGTGGGGCGTGGCCCACGCATGGAGGCCAGACCCGCCAGATGCCACTGCAATAGACAGGGACACCCCCGCCCCCATTCACTTCAATGGCCGAGTCGCCGGCCAATCAGCACAGAGGCTCCAGGTCCCTCTTAATTCATGCGAAAGCCCACGAGGCGGACGTGTACGTAACGGGAGGGTTCAACCAGGAAACCAGGCGTGAAACAGAGCAGGGCCCAGACCAATTTGTACGGCCTCGTTTTATATATGTATAAATTAAGAAACACCCAGAGAAGTCACAGCGGAGCGATTGTGGTTCGGGGAAAAGAGAGGAAAGTGGGACTTAAGATAACGTAATGCGGAACGGATTTTCAGTGATCCAGCAGCCTATTTTCTGCTCTTGACTGCATAATTCCTGTTACGTATTTGATTGCAGCCTGACTGACAGGACACACATAACCTAATCTCGGCCTGCACACCAACCCATCGAACCACACGCTCCTAAACGGCTGACTTGCCTTGCATTTGCATGTTTCATGGCTTTTCATGGGGGGGGGGGGGGGGGAGGGAAGAATCCTTCTCTAGCCTGATGCCCCTTTGTTTCCAGAACGTTCTTATGTTGCACTTCTGCTCTTGCTTTGTTAGTAGCTCTTAAGCTCCTGCTTTGATTCTGCTTACATCTGTACCTGGCCATTCACTGGAAGCTCAGCATGGCATGCCCATCGGCTCCTTGACCGCATGTACGTCTGCAATGTGCCATTCGCCTCACTTGTACGTCGCTTTGCACAAAAGCGTCTACTATGCGTGTAAAATGTAAATGCGGATCATTGGAACGAGGGAGGAAAATGGCTGGCGGGTCACTGCATTTCAATTCAACAAATAACCAAAACGTTTCTGCGTCATCGTTCTTGATTTGAAAGAAATTTGGCATGTAAATTTCGCATGCTTCCCAGAAATTAATATGCTTAGTTTTTAAAAATAATTCCCTTTGAAATATTCCTTTGAGACAGTCCCCTTTCTTCACCACAAAAAAAGATAATTCAAAGTGTCGAATAATTTTTTATTTTACTATTATAGCTGCATGGGTCAGCTGTAGTCCTGAGAGTACTTCAGTAGAGTACTGTGGGGAGCATAAAAGACTCGCATCAGCATCAAATTCTGCCCCCCACCCCCCCAAACGGCCCCCCTTGGCAGCCCCGCCACCAGTGCACCTGGCGGCATACAACTGACAATGCAAAAAGACACCTCGCAGCAAAGCATTTAGACTGCTTTGCCATCCAAGTTCATGCACAACTTTCTGCTGAGTCGCATTTCGCTTTAGGCGTGGCTAATTCTGCATCGGTCGGCTGTTTTCAGGACTGTGTCCAGATGCCTCAAAAGCTTTGCACAATAGTGAAAACTACATCACTAGGCAGGGCAGCCAATCAACTTAGTGAGCGCACAATCCTGATTTTGACAAGTTCGATGTGTCCTTGGGTCAACAAGGGAAAGGCTTGCATTTCACTTCTTTAACCAAAGGTGGAAATTTCAGGTCCAGAAAGTAAAAATCCAGACCAAGATTTTGTTTCAACCAAGCAGTTCACTAAAAGGAGTCACGGGCACGGAGTACTCTATCGGTTGGTTGAAACAAAATCTTGGCCTGGATTTTTACTTTCTGGATCTGAAATTTCCACCTTTGTCTTTAACCAATCAATTTCTTCGTTGTGTGACATCACTGCATTCATCATGACCAGTGTTTTCTGTTGGGATGTGCACAGATTTCTGAAGTACCTGTTTTATTGTATATGTCTTTTGTTAGGGGACATGACATAGATGAACATAGAAACAAACATGGGAATGTGCTGACCTGCAAAGGCAGAGCAATTTAAGAGTGCATCTTTATTTCATGATGAAAATTACAACAGCAGCAGCAGCAACAGCAAAAATAGTAACAAAAAAAACAAAGGCATGAACCAACCACAAGCTGAGGCTTCACCCACTAAGCCACACAGCACTACTGACTGAACACCTGGAAGCCTTGAGTTTGAAAATGAGGGGAAAAAAAAACAGACCAATGTGATGACGTCATATGTTGAAGACTGTGATTGGTTAAAGAAGTGAAACACAAGTCCCTCCCTTGTGGACCCAGGAACACATCAAACTTGGCAAAATCAGGACGCCCCTCAGGGAACAGTGCCTGCAAGACAACCACACGGTCCTAAACAGTATGTTGGGGAGGCTGAATCCAGTATTGCCTTGTGATTAAAATCCTCCTACACGCTGTGCACCCATGCCAGTTACACTCTGCAGAACATCCAGTCACAATCAGCAATGCATTATTCCGCGCCGTTTGATACACACTACATGCGATTTCATACATTATTTCATGCTATTTGGCGCTTCGCCCCAGTGGCCGGCTGAGAGGCAATGCGCCATTTCGCTAACCGCTAACACCCAGGATCAACACTGGCAGTGAAGCGATTTCGCCATTTGAACTCCACACCCTACCAGCATGACTTGGGCCGGAGGGGGGGCCCAGCCCCGCAGCCAGGGGGGGGGGTCCACATCCCGCTTTGAGTCCCCTTTTGTCCACAGGTGTCACTGGGCTTTCATGCTTCCCCTTTGAACACTTCAAAGTGCTTTCACACATCAACTTAGGCCCATGTTGGTTAAATAGTGAGATGGGAGCTTTTTAACACTCGGCACCCTGGCGGATTCAGGGCCCCCAGCACTATATAAGGGCCACTGGAGATTTTGGCCCCCAACCCAGACCAATACAATTGTGTTCGTAATATTTTTAAGGCCCCTGTGTTCAGGGGCCCTTGGAATAATCCTAATTTCCCCCACCTCTACCTTTATGGCACCCCTGGGACTCCAAAATATTACATTGGGGGCCCATTCTGCAAAATCTACTGAGGACGACCAAGTAACTTGCTACCAAGTAACTATTCATCAACTATCCAGTATAGGCAGGGGCATAGGAACACGTGGCCCCCAATATTTAATTTGGCTTCATTTAGCGCCCCCCCCCCCCCCCTCCCCTTCCCTTTGAGTTTGCCTATAGACCTTCTCTGTACATATGGATACCAGAACTGTGACTGCTTAGAACTGTGAATACTTTACAGCATTTACATTTCTAGGGCATTATATCATACATAAGTGGTTGGAGGATGCAAGGCTGGTTGAGAATTCAGATCCAAATACTCATGACGGAAACACCCCGCACATTACATGGTATACACCACTCTTGCATGTAACCGCACAGTTTTACAAAATTAACCACATACTAAAAAAAAAAAACACTTAAACACGCGGAAGAGTGTAAGAATCCCAGGTATAACACGTGATGCAGAAGCAATACATTTACCTGTAACCGGTTTTCACCGTCCGCCACACTCGCACGGCTGAAGAGGAGGCGCTCCAATCAGGCACCGGTGACGCACGCAGAGACGCCGAGCCCCCCCGCCGGACGCGGGTATTTTGCTGCAGGTTCTTAGCACTGGCAGCGCTGCACCCTGGCAGACTATCTGTGAATGAAAAGACGGCGCATTTCTAACTAAGAAACAAAACTCCTGCAACTCATCGTGTCTGTTACCCAGACCGGAGCTCCTCTGAATGCGCCATCACCAGGATTCCAGCATTTTATTACATTTTGCTTTCCCAAACTTTGCTGTCATCGCTGTCCGGTTTACAGTAGCTTGCATGTGGTGCCAACGCTGAGCAGATTGGCAGCATAAAAGAGAGAGATGTAGTTAGAACTGGTTTTTAGTGGAACAGGCTTTTGCACTCATCACGCTGGTAAAATCTAAAACGAGCTTATTCGGTGCAACTGATGTAATATTACTAAAGAACATTTATTTCAATGCGCACAGTAAAAATAATGGAGATGATCGACTCGCTGTGCGAATTTCACTGACGTCTGCAGAAGAGTGGATATTTTTGCGAGTCGGGGAACGGATATAACCACAGCATCTTATCTGTCCGCTGGCCCTGATCTTACTCCAAAGTGCGGTCTTTCTGCTGAACCGATGATGACGGAAAATAGCGAGAAGGAGAATGAACCACAGAACCGGGTCCTTCAGCGGTCACCGAGCACAGCGTCCATGCAGCCGGTGTCCAAGGTAAGCGCAGTTCCACAACCATGAGCTTCAGGTTAGTTGAACATCGACCGAACCAGAAATGCGTATTTACTCATAACATTAAGCACCACATAACGGACTCAGCAATTGCTACAGCTGATTAATGCAGTCCACTACACAGGTACCATTTCTGCAAAAGGGAACACTAAATGTCTGCTTTTTAGAAGAAAAAAACAGCGAGAGCTCTATTTTAACAACCCTAATATATACCTATAACATCAAGTAGCCTACTTAGTGCCGTCTTTTTCCATTTTCATTTCTTAAAGGTAACTAATCGTATGAAGCTCTTGCCAGCCTAATGAATGAAACGAATTAAAGCGCTTAAAGAAAGGCTTATTGGTTTTTTTACAGTCTGATAATAATATTCTTTACATTATAATCAAGTGCTACCAAAAATCCCCCTATATTTTTTTTTCCGTGAAGTTAACAACCGTTACCATTTCTGTGGGTTTCAGGTAATAATCTCAGCGTCAGGTTCCTGCATTTAAATGTCAGAATTAAAATGAGCAAACAGTTTATTACTAGGCCATCAAATATTGTGTAAATTAGCAACCTAAGTCATGTGGGTCACTGTTTGTAATTGATTGTGGTAGTGAAGGGGACGTAACCCAACGTCACACAACCTTGTTGCGGGAAACTAATTACCGCAATTACTTCAACAAAAGGCTTTCGACATTCTGAAAGAGATGCACATTGACCTATCTGAGAAGGTCTGATGTAGCTGGGATTGCATTCGCACCTAAAACATTTGTCAGATGTGGAATTATCTTCTGCAAGAGAAGCAAAGAACTGTCACGACAGAGCAGTTATCTCCCTGAGTCATAATTAAACACACAGTTCCGCAGAAGAATTTAGTTTACATAACGTGACTCATTATGGTGCTTTTTTTTTTGGGAAAGTTAGCTGGTGCAATCAAGTGCTGCGCGCAGTGTTGACTTCTGAACAGCAGGGAGCAGGTGGAAAAGCGGCTTTATCTGCTTTCATGCCCGTGATCTTAACACGTCTACTACCTTTGCTCTGCAGACACAGGATGTTTTGCGCCGGCAATGTAATAAAGAGACGTAGTTAGCCATTGCAAAAGGCCCCCTTTGTAGTATTAGGAATTACAGTAGAATCTAGCTGATGATCTGTTCAGTACGTTGATAGCTGAGTAAAAGCACGTGATGCGTTTGGCTCGATTATTAAAATTTGGGCCTATAGGCTATTATTAATTGCTTTTCCTGACTTTTAAACATACAGTTGGAAGACTGAATACCGGCGTACACAATCTGACGTGTGTATAGCAATGGCGGAATGGCTTTTCAATAGGGAACCTTGACTCTATCCGTTTCTTACGTGGTACCTTTCTGCTTCAGTCATTAAATGGGTGATGAAAATTTCTCTGCGCACAATAGTGCTTTACTTTTAGGCAATTGAGAGCAACGAATGTGACACTATTGTGTTTCTTTGTGAAGGGGACAGCAGATCGAGCTCAAAAGTGAGCAATTTTGTTTTCAATTGGTGCCCTTCCGGGATCTGCTTAGTGTCAAGGTGAACCTTTTTTTCAGTGTTAATTAATGGAAATTGCGTTGTCTCTCCTTCCCGAAAGAAAAAAAAAACGCGTGAGGATCCACGATTAGCGCAAAAAAAAAGTATTTTAACCTTTTGGTTTAGCTCAACTCCTAATTCCCTCGCATAATGAAGAAATAAACGGACCATTTAAAACCCATTAAGCCCAGGTCCTGAGTCATTAAAATAATTCACCTAGATCAACCCAGTTAGAATCTGCCAAGGAACGCTGAGCTAATTTAACAGATGACCAGCATGTGCTCTGTCATATGGTTTGGAAGAATTTCGCTCTATTCCTGATTTATAAGTGAATGGGTCAGGTACCATTTGAACAAGACACAACTTCAGTGGTGCGCATCAGTTTCCAGCTGTGCGACCCTGAACCCTTTTTTAAAATCTGCCCTGGCTAAGCTGAGCCCTCTAAGTAAAACAGAAATAAATTAAACCGGCTTGCAGATGTGGCCTCCCAAGAGTAGGGCTGAGAGGATGAAACGGTTTATTTATAAGAGTATTTATGGTTGTCCTTGCTGGGTGTTGGAGATACCATTAGCATACAGCTTTGCTGGACTGGAAAACACAAAAGCTTCGGTTGCAATGCGAGATGGTCCCTGAACAGTCTGGAGCGAGTCGGTTCCGAGCTGAGGTGTCACCCTGTACCTGGGTTGCGTGAACTGAACTGCCACGTTTGGAGGATACGATGCCATCCCCAGTGTCTTCGTTTTTGTTATGTAAACAGCTGTTACCTAGTCATTTACAGCAGAAACCACACAGAGGTGCAGACTGCACAGAAAGACCAAGGGAGATGTATAAACATATACAAGACGTCCTAATGGACTTAAAGAGAAAGTACAAGAGCGGAGTGTGAGTATCTGCTCACAGACTCTCAGCGTTCCCCGGTCTTGGTGCATTAAGTGTCCCGGATCTTCACGGTCAGCTGTGACCGCTGGCCGCCATGATCACTCTGCTGGGATTACAGCAAATGCAGGTCTGCATGGTTAGTTTCTCTGTCTGTTCTGAATTCGTTCCAAATTTCTGAGTTTGGCCAAGTTAAGATAACTGTGAAGAATGTAGGATTCGAAAGGTTTTCTGTTATTAGTACTGGTACCAATAATATGCAAAATGAGACATTTTCTTGCATGTTTCCTGCAGTTAACATGCAAGAACAGCACAGGACACAGGACCTAGGTAAAATAAAAGTATTAATATGAATATGTAAATATAGATATCAATATATGATAAACACATATATGAATACAGACTGTGAGAATTGGGGATTCTATGGAGAAGACAGAATTCCAAAACAGTGGTGATGTTGGATGAAGAGTCACACTATGGTACTGCAATAGTAGTCTATAGGTTGTTGTAGGCCTATGAGATTTGTGATCAGTGATTGGTCAGTGACAGACAGCACGGCCAGCCAACCGCAAGTTACCATAACAGCAGAGAGGCGTGGCCAACAAGAGGCTACATTCATTTAAAGAGTGGTCGTCTTTCATTAGCAGTCAGCACTTTTTCGTCACTGTGCCCTTAAACAGGCCTCGTGCCATCCTTTGATATAAAGCAGTGCATCTTGACAGACCGAGCCGGCGACCCAAGATTAATCATCTCCTCCGTTTCATGAGCCTCATTTTTCCACCATTACAGACAGACCCTTCTCAACAGACGTCGACGGACGTAATTCACCTAACCGCAAAGTCATACTGGCATAAATCAGTCTCCCTACATATGCTGCTACTGTTACCATTGAGCCAGTCTAACCACCACTTTACTCAACATGCCATGGGTCACTTTGCAAAAGATAGATTCACGCCTTTTGGTAGATGTCACCCCTTCATTTGCTACATTTGTTTAAATACAAGTTCCTGGGCATGTTTAGACCGTAGACTGAGTCGGTAGTGGGGGGGGACACCTCATGACTTTATAATTCGGACGAATGAGGCCCTTTGAGAGCCAGGCTACGGTGTTGTCATCGGTCATGTTTATTACAGAGAGACGCACGCTTGTGGACATCACGGCAGTAATAATGGTCCTCGCGCAGAGGATGTGAGGAGCCGGAAAAGACGACTCCAGACGTCAACACGCACCGGTTCCGGAGAGCTTTCCGGAAGAAATTACCTTAATCCTGACCTGCTCGTCAACCCTAATCTGTCAACCTGTTGACAATGGAAGGGATGAGTATGGGGGGGGGGGGGGGCAGTGGCAGGAGACTGAAAGTGAGAATGAGACAGGAATTTGGGGGGGGGGGGCACTCATTGGTGACTAGATCAGAAATGCCAGCCCCTGGAGGATGGGCTCCCGCTTTGAGTCTGGATCCTCCCAAGGTTTCTTCCATCTAGGGAGTTTTTCCTTGCCACTATCGCCTCTGGATTGCTCACTGGGGGCTTTGCGCAGGGATAATGTTAAATGCGTTGAGACAATGTAATGTTGAGAAAAAGTGCTATACAAATAAAACTGATTGATTGATTTGAATGTGTGCATGTGTGCGTGACACACGAGACACCCTCCCCAAAGCAGATTTGGTAACACGTCCTGTGAAGCCCATGCATATAAGAATCTATGAACACATCCGTAACACATTGATACATGCATAAAGCATTATAAACATGGCTATCAGTAATTCTAAAAAGGCATACCACATTATAGCTTTGTTTTTTATGCATTATGACTGTTCTATGAAGCTCTCATCTATAATGCACTATAGATACCTTTATAATGCATTATAATGGTTGGTATAAGCATTATGGATGCTTTGTGCTGCCTTATGATGTTATCTATAGTGCATTATAGATGAGAGCTTCATAGGGCAGTCATAATGCATGGCTATAACGTTTTATGCCTTTTTATAAATAGTTATAGCCGTGTTTATAACACATTATGAATGCATTATAATGCACTACGAAGGTGTCCATCATGAAGTACAAGGACTGCTTTAAGTAAAGTGTCACCGCAGATCCCTCACTCCCACTAGAGATAAACCACATTGCTTATTTTGCTTCTTGGCCATCCTGAGTCAGGGAAATTGTCCCTCAGGCAGGCCCTAGAGCCTTCTCGTGAAATGCAGGCGGTGCAGATGGACACACACACCACAGCTGCTCGGGTTCTGGAGCAGCACACCCAGCTGGAACCCGTTTGGACTCACCAGCTCTCCTCAAACCGTCAGGCACCCACCGCTGCTTCGAATCACTAATTAACGTGCAGCAACATCTGCTTTTTTGACCCTCTTTTCGAACTGCCACTTCTCCCTTCTTCAGAGGAACCGTACCTGACTGGTCTCCAGTCCACCGCTCTGTGTCTGGGTCATAGACAATTTTACATAAGATGCAAATGCAACTTGAACATATTAAGGCCAACACAATTAAATTATATTGTAAAGTTATATTTGAAAATGTGACTTGTATTAGTCATATCAATTTGTAATAATCATACATTGCAAATATATTATTATTATTTTTTTAAATTTATTTATCTAGATGAATGACTGCTTAGGCTCTCTCAAATTGCACCCCCTGGGGAAAAAAAGCCCAGAGTTGCCTATGGCAAAGCAGACATCCTGTGTACCCAAGGACAAGGCAGTCATGAACATGTGACCTTCCACTGTCTCCCCTTATTACCCACGTCGCAGTGGGGGAGGGGTGTAGGGGCTTGAATTGCAAGCATGGCAGGTATATTTTGGTCCATGTTCCTTGGGGCCCAGGTGATCAACTCAGGTGCTGACATCCTACAGAATTAAGACTGTTTTCCAGAACAGGCACCTGTGCATGCAGCACCTTGGGAACGATTGCGATGGTTGGGACTGGCAGGCTCCGGGGCCGTCAGCAGTACATAGTGGGTCACTGTATTGGGTCGCTGCTGGACTCTCTGGCTCAGGAAATTGGGAAGAGTTAATGAGGCTTAGCCTCACTGGCCTTCTCACAAATGGTTACAGTGTAATTTAATTTGTCCTGATGACGGTGTACATTCCGGTTGTGCAAACAAAGTCCTTACTGCGATTTCCTCTGACTAAGACTTCACGGTGCCGCCCTCCAATTTCACTGATGAATGAACGAGACCATTGAGTTCTCGGAGATCTCAGGTCGTTAATGCTCACTAAGCACTTACTGTACAATTGGAGCATGAAGATAAGTAATTAGTTACATTTACCATCTGAGTAAATATACAACAGGCAACAAGCCCAAGTGAATCAATGAAACAGAATCGTAAACAAAACAATAGTATCTATCCATCAATCTGTCTTCTGTACTGCTTATCAGACGTAGACTGTATACCCAGAAGCACAGAGCACAAGGCAGGGCGCATTCTGGATGAAACGTAATATAACAATATAACAAATACGTTGAGAGTGTGGTAAGAATTTCTTAAGCATCTTCAGTGGCAAAGAAACGCAGATTAAGCCTCCTGGGGACTTTATTTCAAGCCGCCTTCCAGGTTCACGTCAGACCCTGGTAATTCATTCGCTTGTTGTTTATTCACAGAAAATGCTTTTAAAATTTCTGTTTAGAATAGCAAGGGAGTGTTTGGTTGTCCTAGGATGCAGGAAGCTCAAGTTTTAAACCAAGCAAAATAATAAAAATAAACCTTCTGAAAATAATGTATTCCTCTCCCTTCCGCCAAGCAGAGTGCAGTGATCTGTTACCAGAATTCCCATTGGTTAGTAAAACGGGACTTTCCAACAGTGATGGGATCCTCCCACCTCCACAGAGCAAGAGTCACAAAGACTGCTTATTTCGCTAAGACCCCATGCCTAAAGGTTTTTGGGCTTTCTGGGTTGCCACCAGGACTAGACTCCATTGCCAGGAGCCAAGGTCACCTCTACTCACAGAGACGTCGGCAAACAGCACGAGCACCATTTAAGTTCTTGTGCGAAAAGGGCTTATCAGATTGAATCAGGTTTAGTAAAAGCAGAGGGTTAAATGTCTATTTCCATCCTCATTTCGCTTTTCATATGTTATGTCCTGTTTCTATATCTAGGCTGTCTAGCTGGAAACTGATTTGGTTTATATCTGCAAGCTTTTCATTTTAGTGCTTAAAGCTCAGTAAATTTACATCTATTCACTGATGTCCAGCGACTTCACAGGTCCGCATGGCAGACTGCAGCGTTACCCAGGATGCACAGGGCACGTGGTGGGGGGGGGGACATGCCAGCCCTTCACAGGGCACCCACTTTGGGAATTTACAGGTCGCATTTCACGCCCTTAATGCTGGGGGTGTGACACAGTAGCGATCGTCTCTATGCCGCCCCACTAAATCTGCTTACTGACATAAAATTCTCTTATGTGTTAGCATTTAACGAAAGGCCATTAATAAGTCTAATTTAAGTCCTCAGGTAGTTGAAGGAAAAAACTTTTGTCTGAAGTAATTTTGATAGCATGGCTTACGGCTGTCCCCATTTATACAACTGGATATTTTGATGGGAATATTAAGGTTATGGATCTTAGGAGAACAGAAACAAGTCCACTCTTGGGGCTTGGATACTATACAGCTTCCTGCCCTAATTAATACAGTACCTGACTCAGCCATTGTTTAAACAAGTTATAGGCAATATATGCCGCACAAATGCTACGGTCAAATGCTTCATTCTCTGGGGCAAAGACTGATCTATTATTCTCCAAACTGCAGTTATTGCTGGCTGCCAGCAGGGGGCACCATCTTTTTTTCTAATGCACTTTAACTCACCATGCTTCTGTGGTTCTGTCTCCTTGGCAGCTCCAGCGTCTGAAGCGCTCGCTGTCCTTCAAGTCCATCATGCGCAGCAAGAGCGTCGAGAACTTCTTCCAGCGGTCCAACAGCGATGCTCGGATGCCGCCCGATTTCTTCACCGATCCCCCGCCCCCGTCCCCGCCACTTCTGTCGGGATCCCCACTGGCCAGCGATGGCTCGCCGTCCATGTCCCCATCCCTCAGCCCCAACCCTTCCCTGTCCTCTCAATCCCCGTCTTTAAGCCACTCCCCCTCCGGGTCCTCCAGGCCCCCAGACCCGGCCCGACCGCCGCTGGTGCACTGCTTCCTGGAGCACGTGTTCCGACGGCCCACTTACTGCCAGCTCTGCAACAACATGATCGTGGGTAGGTCGTACCAATCCTCAGGAGGGTGGGGCCGCTCCCTCTGTTCATGCATCGTGACTCAAAAGCAGACCACGTTTGGCAGCCATCTGTAAACACGGCACAGTTTTATCGCCGCTCGTAGAAGTATGCAAATGCATGCAAATAAGCCCGTTCTCCTACAGTCGACTGTTTGGAGAAGAGATCAAACCGCAGACCTGTCATTTTGGTATGAGCTGAAATTCAAGCTTGTCAGAGCTGATAATGGTATGAGAGCTCAAAACACATCATATTTGTACCCATGTATATATATTATACCACAGTATCAATGACAGAAAAGTATAAGCTAATCGAGTTTTTAATTAGCATTGGCAGCGTCTTTTAGCGTCTCTGGGTTGTTCCTGACACGCTGTTAGGTCTTTACTTCGCTTTTGAAGGATGCACATATACTCAAGCCATTCATCACACAATCCATTCACTCCCATCGATATTTATCGCTCATCACATCACTTAGCGGCCACACCTCGGACCCCTTTCCCACAATTCCCTCTGTCGCGTTTCCTCTCCTTCACCCCATTTCTGCTTTTTCGTTGACTCCATCTGTTCCGCCTCATTAGGTCATATTTCATTATTAGTTATTTCTCTCCCTCCTTTTCTTCAGCCGCTCTTACCGCTCCCTTCCTGCCCTTTTCGATCCGAGTCTGGGGTCCTTTGAAAACGAGTGTCGCCGGGCAACGCCGTCCCTGGCTGCGTGCACTTAAAATTCATAGTTTATTATTTATTGTCCGTTATCTTCATAGAAAAGCCTGAAGCAGGACACAGGCCAAGTCCCAGCCCCATTAAACCTTAATACATCCCTTACGGCCTCTGAATATAAACCCGCAAAATTGCGAAAACAAAAGGTTCATCTGATGGTTTATTAAGCTTGTTCCACTCCGTATACCGTCCATCGACTGATCAGATGCAGAGGTGTAGGACAGGACAGAGATAGACTGGCATCTTGGCCAAGGTGTATCACAGGACGCATACATGCTCAAACCCACAATGTGTGCAATTTAGAGATACCAGTTAGTCCGGCTGCATGTCTTTGGACTGATGGAGGAAGCCAGAGGACCTGAAGAAATCTCATGCAACATGCAGCAGAAACGGGATTCAAAACCCTAACCCTGCTGGTCTAAGGCAGGGGTGTCAAACGCCAGTCCTGGGGGGCCGGAGCCCTGCATATTTTTGGGTTTCCCCTCATTTAACACACCTGATTCAACTCATTTATGTTGGAACAGGGAAAGAACTAAGATACACAGGGCTCCGGCCCTCCAGGACTGGGGTTCGACACCCCTGGTCTAAGGCACAGTGAGCCACCATACCACCCAAATTACAAATGAATATTATTGGCACTTCTCAGAACAGATCAAGTGGAAGAAAAAAAAAAGTTTCTGACATTTGTTGAAAATTATATTTAGGGACTTAAAATAATTGCCATTAGGTACCTTTAGGCAGAAGTTATCTTTGTCTTGTAGGTCATGTCGTAACCAATCAATCCGTGTTTCCGCCTGCTTTCTGATGGGCTCCTTTTCTCCCCTGGGCAGGTAACTCGAAGCAGGGCCTCCGCTGTAAAGCTTGCAAAGTGGGCGCTCACCTGTGGTGCTCCTCTGAGCTCTCCCAGCAGCCCTGCAGCGGCAAGGTAAGGTCCAGCGGCGTCCAGCAGCGTCCCCCCCCCCGCGTCCTGCACAGGACGCAAAGCTGCCACTCCGACGATTAAAATTTGTGCCTTATAGAACCCTGTTACCATTAACGAAGTGGATGTAGAGGAGGGTGTTTTTGTGGGGTTTTCAGCAAGGGCAGGGTCGAAGAACTTTCTAGTAAAGTTAAAAAAAAAAAAGCAACACTGACTCCACATAAAGTGGATTGTTCTTGAGAAGTCATCCTACCCCAATGTGGTTCTGTCAATGGGGGCGGTGATCCCACTGTCACTGATCCCAGAACAGTGCCTGTGATGAGGAACAAGAATGCCTCTCCTCTTAGACAAAAGCCAACCATGTCCTGGAGAGACATCAGACCTGTCCATAAATAGACGGAGCGGAAGGTTGAGATGTAGAAGCGAGAGGGGTGGATTATCCAATACTGTACCTGAGGTGTTCCTGTTTATTTTTTGGGCCAGCGGGGATGTTCTGAGCCAACAAGATCCTTTCATCCTCCTCCAATCACAGTCGTTGGCCCATTACTGTGGCCAATTCACGGTGAGATTCAGCATACACCCTTGTACTTTTCATCACTTCAAAAAACGAACGAAGGTGCCACAAACACATTTAAGGAGGGCCTGTCGAATTTGGAACCGAGCCAGAACAGAGGGTCCTCCTGGGAATCTAGGATGAAGCATTGGCACCGGGAACGGAGGTAGTGACTCACTCGGATCACCAGGGCAGGGATTTTTTTCTGCCTGGAAGTCAAAGAGAACCAACAGAATCCCCACACTTCCTATTTGTGTACGTTGTAGCCAACCTCAGACACAGAGCGGGTCCTTGGTTTTGCAGAGGGGCAGCAAATGCCTCTCAGGTTTACCGCGGTCAAGATAATCGTCTTCCAAGCTTCCCCCTTTCCCTGGCAGACAGGTGGGAACTGTCCCAGAGCGGCAATGAAAACCAAGACGTTAATGACTCTGATGGCGGACGGTCCCGAGGTCTTGAGTAAGAATGAAATTAGAAGCCTTATTTATTTATTGATCGCCTTTGACTGTTCAGGAGACGATCCCCAGCGTCTCCCGTCATGCATAATAGAATAGGCGCGCCGACGACACTGAGCTGTCACTCCAGAAGCTTGAGTTCAGCCGGTGGAAGAGGAAGGATGCAGGTGCGTGATTATTTTTGCAAAAACACCCGCATTGCCTGAGGTGCTTGATGCGGGATTAGTGAGAATGAGGTTTTGCCCCAAGCACTGATTTGAACCCGGTCCCATGGCATTTCTGGCGGAGTACAGGCTCTAATACCATAATACTTCTTAAAGTCACATGGGCTAGCACGTCTCTCATCGCAGGAGGGCGATGGCTCTTCCTGAGCCACTGCAGCAGTCCGGTTCCAATGACAGGATGACTTGCCCCAGAAGAACCACAGTCTGCTTAGATAATGAGCAGCTTCTGGTTAACAGTTAAGGTTGAACAAAAGCAATGATCCACATCAGAGATATTTCTGTCTCCTCTGCAATAAATGTATCCCAGTGAAAACTTCCTCTACCTACAATCGGGGTTCAGCTGCTGGTTCTGTTCATTTTTTGGTTCTCTTACCCTGCCAGCTCCTCTTGGTTATCACTTTCTCTCCTATGTTGTTCTTTCTGTCAGACCGGGGCCTTCAAACGGAACTTCAGCTCACCGTTGCTCAACAATGACCAGCTACGCACCCTGAAGGAGGCCCCCTCTGCTCAGGGTAAGGCGCCACACCAAGGGTCCGCTACCGAGGACCGAAATCAGCAAGGAACAGAAAACAGGAGCGCGACGGCTGTAGCGCATGAAGCTCCCACCCCCGTCTAACTGTCCTTCTACCTTCACCCCATCAGTTAAAAAAGCGGTTCTCCTTACTTCCACATCCTTGTTTCAGCACCTCTATTGAACTTTCCTCAAATAGCACTTCTACCTTCAATTTCATCCCGAATGCTCAGAACTATTTGTAAGACCACTTACACTGAGAAAGTCAAGTGATGCATAACATCCAATCCAATCCATATATAACAATGATGTTTCCTATCCGTCACTGCTCAAGTTCTCAAACCCACCAATTATAAACGGATGTCCTCACCCAGTTCTATATCCCTGTCATTGTAAGTAGGTCGCTAGCCCAGTGACATGGCGACCGCTTGACACAGAGGTTTATTTCTCACACGACGGGTCAGCGGCTGAAGAGTGCAGCCTCTGCGGCTTGGCGGTAAGGGGTCTGTCTGCCTGTGTCTCCACAGAACAGGGGAAGGGCCGCGTAGACCCCGTGTACGAGACCCTGCGCTACGGGACCTCGCTGGCCCAGATGAGCCGCTCCAGCTTCGGCAGCATGTCCGAGTCGCCCACCTGCAGTATTGTATGTGGAGGGGCTTTGGGGGGGGGAGGGGTCCTGCTCATAACATCTGCTTTTGGTAGTTTTAGACTAGCTGACATCGTTGGGGGAAAAATGGAGGGTGTCTCACTGCTTATAACTGTGTGACATTTGCACAGGACGAGGGGGGGGAGGAACGGGAGGAACGGGAGGAAGGTCAGCCCCCCCCGGAGGAGGGGAGTTCTCTAGAGATGCCGGGTAAGACCCCACCTCTGGAATCAGGTCAGTTCAGTTCATTCCCAACTCAGCCCCCGCAGCTGTCTAAACAAAGACTTATCAACAGCGATCACAAGTAGATTTAAGTTAACTGAAGCACTCAGAAGCTGTATCTGTGAAGGAAGAGCTTTCAAAATCTTTTACTTTGCATGCAGATCCTTGGGATACTTGCTACAACAAGCAGTATGGGTCGTGTTAGCCTAGTGAACCTTAACTTAAATACCATGGACTGTGCTCTTTGGCTTACTAAACTTCAACTTTATCCTTGATCAGCTTTGTTGTTAGTTTAATCTCATGGTAACTCTGGCTTGGTCTAGAAGGCACCTGTGTTCTTGTGGCTAATGCGTTTGAGGGCACTTAACTGGGAATCCAATACAAACAAACACCTTCTTTGTTGAAAACGATGGGCCAGAACTCACTGTGACACCGTAATGCTCACTCTCTCTGCAAGAATCCTCCCCCCAGGAGAACGGGAAGGCAGATCCGGAGGATGGAGGTGGTCCAAAGGTAGGGTGGCTGGGACGTCGGTAAATCATCCATACTAAAAAATGCTCCCTCAAGCTCGCAATGCAGAGCAATGCTGGTAACTTTACTCTCCATCTCGTCAGGCTCCCAAGATTCACTCCATCCATACTTACGTAGCGCTCTACAAGTTTCTGCCGCAGGAAAAGAATGACTTGGAGCTCCAGTGAGTATATTTCTCTGTGTGTCCGTGTAGTCTGTTGCTGCATTAGTATGTCTGGTGTTCAGGGGGAACTGCTACCTCAAGCAGAAAAACTAACTATACACGTTCCAATAAGATTAGATTTTTGGCCATTTAGAGTTTATGCATCTACATGCGGATTTATGCAACATTTTCACATAAAAGGCAGGGATGCATCCAGATAGCATCTCGGCCAGGGATGTGGACCAAGCTGTAGTTCCCTCTGTCACGTGCTTCGCCTGATTTATTGCAGTTAGACAGAGCTATATAAACAAGCAACCAAAAAAATCTATTTGCATGAGCGTGTCGGCCGAAGAGCCAAACGTAACATAAACAAATGTGTCTGCATGGGAATTGCACAGAGAGGGTAAGGCAACAGCAAGCAAAGAGTGCAGGAATAGCAAAGGAAGGAGGAAGTGGAGACAGGTTGTGGTTAGGGATTTGGAGATGCTGTAATTGTGTTTGGAGGGAGGCGGTATGGGAGGACAGGGAGGTGCAGGGGAGTCGGGTAGCGGGAAAGAGAGGAGCAGGAGATGGAGGACGGAGAGGGGAGGGCAGCAGAATGAGCAGCAATGGGCAGGTAGCAGAGGTACATAGTGAATGGTCTCAACTGGGCCATCTGCCGTCTCGCTGGGGTGGGTCAGCATGGGTCCGCACGCCCCCGCGAGGATCAGGCATCTGTGCCCCGCAGTACAAGCAGGAGTCATCGGTCCCAGAGTCGGCCCAAAAACAGTGACCCCCCCCCCCCCCCCCAATATGGGTCACATGATATGCAACGGTGCCATACTGCACAGATCCCAAGTAGAGGTCAGTTACGCATCTGTGCGAAATGCTGTATTAAATTCACACGGTCCCTGGAGGAACCCCCCCTGAATATGAACTCAAAACGATTTCGGATATAACATGCAAATTTTGAACATGATGGCCCGTGACCCTAAGCAGGTTAAATGGGTGAAGATTGATAGAAGGTTATGGTGGGCTAATAAAGACGTTTGCAATATTTATATGACAAATTGATTACATGAACCATGACAGCAGCATTGCCTAATTTACTCTGTAGTGGGGTTTTTCCACCAGGGACCACCAACCCCAACAGTAATGGTCGGGCCTCCCTTCATACTTATCTCTGGGATCTCAAATCTCAAAGACAGGATTTAAAGAAATTGATTAAAAACAGGAGTGATACTTGGGTTTTTGGCAGGTTGGGAGCATAAGAGGGGACATAATTCATACAGAGGGGGTCAACCTTATTAGCCAATGATATGTCTTGAAACAGTGAGTGACAGGGGAGGGGGCACTCTGGGGGCCAATCAGCTTTCAGCAGGGGACAGTGCCCCTCTGGTCCTGCCCTTTATCTATGGGGGAGAGACAGGACCTTCAGCAGATCTCTGTAGTCCCGCTTCTTCATTTCACGTCCCACATTTCTCGTTTGCCTCCAGCCCTGGCGATCGAGTTCTGGTCATGGACGACTCTAACGAAGAGTGGTGGAAGGTGGGTAAGGATCTGCTGCCGAACATCCTGTAGATATCTGCCAGCCTCACGACGGGGCAGGACACGTTCCAACGTCTAAATAGGGGTTTCTCCTTGCTTTTGGGTGCTGTTGTCCTTTGTAGTTTATGACAGACACATGCATACAAGATCCTTTCCACATATATACAGATTTGATCTATGTTAAGAAAAAGCTCAAAAGAGTCATAGCACTCCGGCGGTAACATACCAGGCTATGTTCAGGAACTTATCACCATGGAAACGTTGTCTCCACACTGCGCAGGGCAAGAGTGGAGACAGGGTGGGCTTCTTCCCAGCCAACTTTGTGCAGAGGGTCCGGCCGGGAGAGCGAGTGTTTAGGGTCACCCAGGGCATCCATGGAAACCGAGAAATGGGCCAAATGACCGTAAAGGAGTCTCAGGTAAGAGGAGACGCTGGCGGCAGTCAGCCAATCAGAGGAGGCCTCTTCCGGGAACGCCTCAACCTCTCCGGCTCCCCACACCGCATTGGACGAAAGCATCCGCCACATGAATGTAAATGCAAAATAGCACTTGCTTCAGTGGCGTGTGACTTCCTCTAAACCCACCCTGTGTTCTTCCCCTCAATGTTACACCCTTTAACATTCCGATCCTCTCACTGCCATCTTAGACTTTCCTCCATGACCATATTTGTTCATCTCTGTATTCCTTACTTACGTTTCTCCTCATTCCATCTATGGCTTCAGATCTGTGTGGGGAAGATGGAGGACAACGATGGCTTCCTGAAACTGAGCAGCGGGAAAAAGAGGGGCCTGGTGCCTTGCGATTCCCTGGAGGAGATATGAGACGCGTGGGTCTTTCATCTCCGGCACAGTCTACTTTATCCAGCCTGTCCCCCTGTAACGCAAAAGCAAAACACGGGGCTGGGTCAGGACCGCAGGACAAAGGATATCGCTTCAAAACTCCTAATAACCCAACACCCATCAGGGGAAAACAGGAAAGAGGAGGAGGAGATCCTCAAGGAAACTGACCAGGAAGTTAAATTTCAGAATGATGTTCCTATCTAACCCCCTCGGCCTGGCAAAAAGGAACAACAGAAATCCATTAACGTTACAAGACTGGCTCCAGGGAGAGACAGCACCAAGGCGGCTCGTGGAGCATATTGCCACATCTTTCTTGTGGAATCACAACGAGGCTGACCCAACAGATTGCAGCTTCCGAGCTATAACTGAATCTTCAGTGGTCATCTGAACCAATTGGGGAATCAAAGGGATCAACCGCTTGGTCCCCACGCCAAAACTCTTACATTCTGGAGAGCGCTGGTGCGCAGATGTCTTCATGCCAGATCCCTTCTGTGGTAGAATCACTTCTCTCCTGGATGTCCATGAGGTTGGGGCTAAATCAGGGAGAAGGGAATCACATGACGGGACGCCTCTTGTGACCGTATATGGGGATCTAGCTGGACATTATATTTCAGAGGTCTTGCTTTGTGTATAGCTTTCGTTATTACAGGATGTTCTGCTGGTCTAAGGTACACAGACACTCCTAGCAGAGTAACATCTCAGGTCCGCTGTGGGAAGATCTATTAAGAGTAACGTTAAGGTGCCAGTGAAGGCTGTTCTTTTTTGTACATTTAGCCACTTGAGTTTAAACTGGGTCCCTGAGCGGAGACCATTTCCAGTCTATTTTGGACCTGTAGCACCAGTTGCTATTTCTGTTAATCCGTTTTCTTCCGTTTTCCGCAAGAACAAGGCCTGGATCTTCACAGGACACAGTAATTACAGGTGCACGCTGTTTTACTTACCCATGTTTAATTGACTACACACCATTCTCAGAAACGTCCACACCTTTCAATATTACACAATGCAATTAAAAGCCTAAAGTCTCAGTTTCTGTTGGGAAAATAACATTTTTCTTTTTCAGGAGACTGGTAGCAGTCACGATGCTATCACCAGATACGGACAGCAAAAAGAAACATGACTAAGTTATTTGCTGGAATTTTCCTATAATGTTTTGCAGTGAACTGATTCTGTATAAACGATTTCACTCATAGGTCCCCCCATAAGTGAAAATCCTGATATTTTCTTGTCGATGCTGCGCTACAAGAACAACAAACAAAAGCAACTGGGGAAGACGAATGAAGTCCTTGATCCCAGTCCAACTGGCAGGCGTGCAAACCGATAAATGCCAAAAGTCTGTTATCTGATTAGAGGGGAATAAAAATTAGAGGAACGATATACAGATCATGTTGTTTTTGTGCAGGATAGAGGTACCGATCAACGTAGGCGAGCAGAAATGACTTTTGAGCTGTGTAATGGGTAGACCCATTTCCAGGGCATGGACATTTTGACCTGTGTATTTTTTTCCTCTCCCTCTGCTTTAGGTGTCAGTGTCTTTGAGGATGAGGTCAGGTCCCCTGCTTGTTTCAAAGTCAGAGTGGGGCAGGGGCCCTGATATTCCACAAGCTACCCTTTCATTTGTAGCTCCTTGTGCCACCTTCCGATCTACCCGACCTCATTTTGTTGAGGTCAGGCTGCAAGTTAAGTCTCAGTCCCTTGTTGCTCCGCAATGGCACCTCATTCCGACCTTTTCTAGTTTCAAGCTCCCTGAAACGCTCCAGCTACCCTACATGAACTATCTTCTTTCCTGTTACTTCTTTCCAAAATAAAATTGTATACCTTAGACTTTTTACATTAGTAGTTGGATTCTAACCGAAGCGATTGATAAGCACATTCTTCATGGTACACCAACGGCGCCGATCTGGATATTAAATACGCAGACATACGCGGACATACGCAGAATTTTCCAGTTAACCAGCTGCTGTCTTTTGTGTAAAGTAACAGCTCGAGGGCTTCAGGATCAGTGAGACGTTGGCCTTCACTGCACTGTACTGGCCTTGAAAACAATTACTGATTCTTATTTATGGAGGTGTGCATTTAAGGAAATACATTCTAGCCACAGAAGGAAGATCGCGATAATGTAGATCTTCGAGGTACTTCATTAGACACCTACCCATCTACACTCCCATCATAAAAATGTAGAATATTTAGATAAATTACTAAACTATTTAGGTACTTGTTCAGCTTCTGCTACAAGCTGTTTCACACTTCTCAATTATATCCTCACCATTTTTCAAGACATGACTTTGTCTCCATGTTTTGCTAATGTAAAATAAGATATAGTTTTACTTTCACCATGGTCGGCTAAGGGTTCATCGGCAGATATGTGAAATACAAGAGATGACCTTTAGATCAAGGGAAAAAAAAAATTGTCCATTAATTTTTTGCCTATATTAAAAATGAAATAACTTGACAATAAAGGAATCATGAGTCTAAATCTCCCTCAATCCTGGAATCACAGAGCATTAATCGGCTTAGCAAATGGCTACAGTCAAGCAGTGGGTGGTCACAGGCTACGTGTTCCCTCCTCGCTGCTGACTGTGAACTTAATTCATGTAGACGGTCTGTAATATCCACCATTGTCGGAGGTGTGTTCTACACAAGGAACCATTTTATGCATCACTCCAATAAAGTTTCAGAAGATTAACATTCAGCTGTCTGGTTGGCTCTTTTTCCACCCGGTCTGTTCTCTGCGCTTTGCCACTTGCATCACGGGTGACGAAAGAGACCGACTGTGCAGGAAAACGATTATGGGAGAAAAGAATCTCGAAGATCCTTGATCACTATTCAAAGGGGAAGGAACGTTTGTGCGTAATATAAACTGCACTATAAAGAGTGTGACTCAGCGCAGGCAGTTAACAGAAAGCTTTAGGGAGAAGGTCGGTGAAAAAGGCACCGGAGTGTGAGTTTGTGAATAAACCCGGCAGCCTGACCAGGCCTGGTAGAGATCATACTCTTCAGTGACGGTGAATGGGGAGCAGTCGACCCTCACTGCAGCTGATCACGGTCACACACTGCTGGAGTTTCGTGGCGTGATGGTCAGCACACTCAGCTTTGAAACCCAGTCATCCTGATGGGAAAAGCAAGGTCCAAACAGACCGGCTTCAGGGGTGGTCTGTGGCTCAGCAGGTCAGGGCACCATACTTGTAATCGGAAGGTTGCCAGTTCAAATCCTAGGGTTGGCAGAGAGGGATTTCACCATTTGGCTCTTGATAAAGACCAATAACGTTCAATTGCTGACCCTCCTTGCCCCCCAAAAAAAAAAAAAAAAAAAAAAAAAAAAAAAAAAAAAACAGTACAGTGCTTTGGATAAATTGTAATTATATTCACAATCGAGCTCCCAACAAGGAGGATACCAAAGCACAGCTCACAGAAGCTAATTTTCTTAACCCCTAACATCCCACTTAAGGAGTCTAACTCTAACTGTCAGGACCGGTGACAGTCACAGAGAGAGCAGAGCCATTCATCGCGCACAGGCTCCAAATGGGGCTCTCTGCTTCAGTTCCAGAAGCCCCTTATTATGAAAGAAAGCCCAGATCAGGGCAAAAAGCAGAGACACGTTGTCCCTGACGGCGTTCCATGCGATTTACCTCCCCGGAATTCCATCCGGCATGTCTGCGGGAATATACACACGACTGGTGTGAAGAACAGGGAGCCAGAAGTATTTACCGAACGTCCCACACCCCAAACCGCCATGTGATCACAAACGCACGGATATGCCAGTCACATGTGGCGGCGAGCGTTTGCCGTGCAAAATTTCATGCGCCACTCTCCCCTCTCAGTAAAGCCATAAGAGCAATTCGGATAATCAACAACAGAGGAGCACCTGGCGGGGAGCGACTGGTGCCTGACAAGAGGAGGTGACACGTGTGTATTCGAGCCTCTACCCTTATTGGCGCTCTGTGCTGCAAACGACGGCATAAACAATAAGGAAAATATTCTGCAGTGATGTACATTTTGCATCAATTCTCAATGAAAACACAGACAATATAGCCAAATATCTGGAGGGGTTGGCAAGGTGGTACGAATTCCTGTGAGGCCGCATTTAAACCCGGAACTGGTGAGCTCTCTGGAACCAGGTAACATAAACCAGGGTAATTCTCGCCTAAGTCTTAGTGGCATACAACGTCCTAAATTAAGAATCACTTCCAACAGAAGCCGCAGAGAATCCGCCAAGTCAAACAACACATTCAACGTCCATCAAAAGCCCAACAATTCTAACGGGAGTGACTGTGGTGAGCCAAATTAGCTACTATAATATATCCCATCTGCATAGGGGCTGTAAAGCCCATGAGGGATATTTTTAGGTATCCCACACAATTAAATGCACCACCCGTCGCATGTTGTGCCGTAGACGCGCATTATAGCATAAATATAACGCCCGAGACATCTGCTGCGATACAGCGCTCCACCGCATCACTCTATTATTCACCAGCGACCCCATTACATCAGAACAAATAATCCACTCTGCAAAAATATTACATCTGCAGGGTCAATGACGAGACACGTTCTGTCACTCGCTGCTTCGTCTTTGTCCTGCTTCATGCACATTTCTGCGAGACAATTCTTTCAGAAAAAAAATGATGGCAGTGCAGCATGCCAAAAGCAAGTTAATGCAGGGGACTGAAGCGCCTTTGATCTTAGAGCGACGCGTTTGCCTGGGCTGCCAGAGGGAGACCCACAGCCATTTGTAATTTCATTAACAATGGTCACAGTACAACTAATACATAAACCACATTACCACTGACAAAATCCATAAATAAACCAACATTCCCATTGACATTAAAGTAGTTTTACATTTAACTGAGCGTCGTGCAAGTTGACGACAAAAAAAAAAAAAAATCACTGAAGCCAACTTTCCTCCTCAAAGGTTCAACAGCAGCAGCCTGATCATTAACCGCTACAAATCCCATGACCTGAAATCGACACGTTGTCCTTGTTCCCTAGTAACCCCCTTTTGCCTGTAATCATTAATGCATCGAATGCATTTTCCTTGTCAGTTTTGGCATTTGTCACATTAATGGCAAAAAAAAAATAAAAAAAATACACCAGTGTTGACACAATTTCATATTCATGGGCGAGACACGAAAATAACCGACACAGAAAGGCATTGCTGACGCGCTGAGATCATCATTCCTGATGCAGCTGAACTCCTGGGACTCATCGCCTTCATCTTCTGGCTGGAAGATGAGGTTAGTCTGCATTACTTGTCTGTACAGCTGTATTAATAAAAATATATGTCATATCATTTTACAGAGGATATTCAGCTACTGTTAGGTAATTGAAGCACCCCATACTAATGTTGTAGTTTAGCTTCCACTCCCATACGTTCGTGTTACCTCTGTATACTCCCAAACATACTAACCCAATTTGACTTTACCTTTGGTGCAACCTGCCACCAAGCCCTGTTGTCACTCATCCCAACTTGCCCCTGACATTTTTTCCCCTCGTTCCCTTAATGTTCCCTCTCTCGCCCCAGTCAAACCACTTTCACCCCTCCCCCAACCTCCCACCAATTTCCATCACCGACCCTCCGGTCTTTGTCATTCCTCACGCTAGTTGTGACCTAAAGCAAATATTAGCTTCATGTAGTGACGGTCCTCACCGTGGGACATTTCACTGTGACGTCCTGCTAGCCCATTTCCAAGGCCAAGCTCTGGGGACTCTCCATATCGCACAAAAACGGCGTGTGTGCGCGCGCACACACACACACACACACACACACACACACACACACACACACACACACACACACACACACACACACACACACACACACACACACACACACACACACACACACACACACGTCCCTGTACGTGGCTGAAACTAGGAAATGGGGGCAGAGAGAAGAGAAATGCTATTAATGTCATTGATATTAATCACCCGGGTCACTGGTGACCCTTTCCGGATTCCATCCTGCTTCACGCAGATACCGTCCACATTAACTTCAGCATTGCTGCCCATAAACCCTCATCCTTTAATTAAAGCGTCACGCTACCCGTGCAAAAATCAGACAGTAGCAGCTGGTTTTCCTGTCCACCACATTTTGCTAATTTCTTTTTAAAGGCTGACAAAAACATAAGCAGCCCTGCTCCAAAATCTCCCCCCCCCCCCCCCAAGCAGGCAACTGCAAAGGGGAAGCCGGTCAATCAGTGGAAAGGGAATAAACGATGACATCATACATTCAATCCGGTCCTCAGGGACAGTCCATGTTTTTGCTCCCACCCAGAAAATGTGGACAGTCTGCCAGGGAGATAAATTGTGGACCATTTGGGGGGGGGGTGGTGGTCCCTGAGGACCGGGTTGAGAGACACTGCTATACATGGCTGTGTTGGGGTGTTAGAGCCAACATAAACCGAAGCTAAATTCACCTTTACAGATTACTCCAGTCTCTCCCCGATTCTACCACCGGTCTTATTCACTGGCCTCGTGGTCCCTTCCAGGGGCAGGCAAGGGTTACGTAATCAGCGGAATGCAAAGGAACGGAAGTTCTGCCAACTCATTCTGGAGGATACATCTTCATTTACAGCCCTTGGCCCCCCCACGGTCTTCCAGACCACTATTTGGGGGGGGGGGTCCATCCTCCCCTAACTGTTGACAACCTTTGCTCAAGATAAGTGGCAAATTGAGTGCCTCTCCATTAGAGGGTCCTCTATAGGGAAAGTGCAGCCCCACTAGTTTAAGGGGGGGGGGGGGGGGGGACTGCTGGAAATTTCCCAGTGGATCACAAAAACAGGCGGAAAGACCTTTTGTGGTCCATGTCCTCTGCCTTTTATTTGTGACACACTGGCTTTAAACAGCAGCGAATGGGAAAGAAATTACATGAAAAATAAGGCTTTGCACGAAAAAAGAAAGTAATCCCCAGCTGTGAGGAACAGGGATATTCTGCATAACACAGGGACTCATGGGGCCCAAAAAGCAGAGTAATGCTCACGGAACTCCAGCGTAATAAAGGGCAGAGCGTGAAGGAGGCGTCGTTTGGGCTTTAAGCCATCGCCCATTACCATGGTGATTGATGATGGGCCCCATGGCCAGAGACGCCTCAGGTAATGAAATCCAGCTGGCCGTGACTGGACTGATTACATCGTTAGGGATAAAGAGAGTGAACCGTGTTGACAGAGGAGTGAGTTTGAGGCACTGGCTTATTGGCCGGTCTATTGTAGATTTCCCCATTTGTGACACAGGTCTCTAATGCGTTTCCATACCCCAGCTGAGGCTGTTGCTGGAAGGAGACGTGTTTTGCCAGTCGTGCCGTTTTTGGCCTGACGCATATGGCCAGCGTCCCCATTGGATGTTGCGTAAAGAGCACATTTACGGCTAATGCTTTTATTCGTAAATGCAGCTACGGACATTTATGACAACAATTTAGAGGGTGTGTTACAGGGGAGTGGGGGCCGTTACCTCACTTCTTTCCTGGTTTTGGGACCGTTTTCAAGCATTTTAACCACAAGTTTTCATTTGCTTCTTTACTGTATTTGAGATCACAGTCAAACGCTGTACCTTTTGACACTATTACAGGGAAGATTTATTCTGTTTAGTGTAACACAGGACGTTGCCAGTCCTAGTCCTGATCCACACCAGGCATTCAGGGCCGCAGTCTGAGGCACGACCCCCCACCCTAACCCCCAGAGTCTGACAGACTAACACCAGGCCAGTGTTACCATTTGCACATAAAGCTAGATCTTTCAAGCAGAACCCCCCCACCCCCAAACTCATGAGTCGCGTGTGTTATACTTGATCCTTGAGGCACAAGTTTGTGTTATGAAGACCTGCTTCTCTTTGGAGATGAAAGGTACCACCGACTAGCCCCCCACTTCCTGATTCGCAACAAACCAGCCAAGCAGTGCGTGTGGACCATGTCATCACATAAACCCCTATTTCCTGGTCTGATAAGTAAACAAAGATACTGTAGGTGTAAAAATGGAAACCAAAATGAAGGAGGAGATGAAGTACAACCACCAGACCAGCTGATTTTCCCCAAAGCTGGGTTTGGTCCCCATCAACAGGCAGCAGTTGTACTCAACAGGGCACCCAGGACCCTACAAGGTAGTACTTTTAACAAAAACAGGAAAATCCTAAGTCAAAATGCTCCATCATGGTACATGGAGCTGGTTGGGCTGACTGTCCACTCCAATCAGCTAAAGCAGGGCAACAGGTGAAGGTTTTAAAAGCTGGAAACTCAGGAAGGACCACAAACCATGCCAACAATTCACCACAAGGGGGCAGCATTGCAACCTGACAGGAGGAGAGCTCAAGGGCCACCATAGTAGGATGGTGGATGATGGTTAAGGGGGGTCCAGGCTTCAGCCCTCAACAGCTTCTTATTGGGGGGGGGGGGGGGGGGGAGCGCCAGTAGGCAGAGGCTACACCCAGTCAATGGAATGGTTCTAAATTGTATGGGGTCAGTTCAAATATTGAGACCTGCCACAGTGTGTGGACCCATTCAGAGGATGTACTTTGCAGCAAGAGCAGATTCAAAAACGGTTTGTTGCAGAAGGGGCGTAAAGGGGATGAGGAACCACAGCTGACCAGCGTGGAACCACCACAGACCCTTTCCAGCATTTACAAAATTACCACAGTAAATTTACCAGCTCAGATAAAGCAGAAGGAAAAAAACAGGCAGGTAAAAAAAAGCAGAGCAGTAAATCGATGGCAGTTTGAGGACAGAGAAGATCTATAACATCTCACTCCATCTCACGGCCTCCAACCTGCACAGCAACCATCTGTGCTTCCAGGTCCAGTTCCCAGCATGCCTCACTGTTGCATGTAACTCACTAATGGAGACACGCTTGCTTAGGAGGACCCCCTCCATGCCACATGTCCTTTGGCTTGGCCACTTGCCCCCCTCCTACCGGCTCTCCGTGCTCCCGGGGCACCGTCTCCCACCCCTTCAGACACCCTGCCGGGGAAATCCAATCACGCCGCCTGGATGAGAGCCCTGACCTCCAACGTGACTCCCGCCTCATCTTTCGGCACGCGGTTCTCCTTTTGCAGAGCTTGTGGCCGGGCGACAGCGATTAAGGACATTCCAATGGCCGTCTGAGGCTCAGCGAGCTTAAAAGGCAAGATTGGCGATTAAAAGCACATCCTGCTGTTTTTGGGCATCGCCTGGCCCTACACCGGGACCTCAGATTGGGTGATCAGACAGGAAGGGCTGAATGAAAACCTAAGAGACCTGGTCGACCATCAAAGGCCTAAATAATCAAACCCAATCAACACAACCCCCTGGACCACCTTAAGTGGGTGGAGACCTCAACCTCCACCCCCGATGCTCAACCCAATGGTATACCCTTAAGGACCACTCCCTTTACAACAGTTAAGAACCTTTATGAATTGGGGGGGACCAGGTGAGTGGGCAAGTATTTACAGCAGCATAGAGAGCTAGTCAGACTACCCCACCCCTCCATAGGAAGGGGAGCTATTCCCGAACCAGGGCGGACAGTTATGCCGTGTGGCCGGCTCCGGATTCTAGGTCAGCTATTCAAGAAGGGGGAGCTGGAGGACTATCGGGCCCAGGAATCTGGCGGCTGACCCACTTCAGCAGGTTCTCTAGATTCCCCGAAACGAAACAGCACTTCGTCTCCACGCCGGAGCTCACTCACACCCCTCAGCGATCATCTTCTATTTGAGGAACGGAGAGATGTGGCAGATAAGGGTCACTAGCGTTCTGGGTGCTTTAATGCGTCGCTTTAACTCGAAGTTGCTTTTCCTGGCAGAGCCGACGGCAGACAGGGGCACCGCTAACCCTCTGCATGACAGAGATGGAAATGAATGATTGAAAAGCTGAGGGCTGCCACTTACACCCCCTCCCAACAGTAAATCATAGGCCCCCCTGGTCTCCCCCACAGGCTCCCTGCAACAGAACCCAGGTCCTCATTCAAATAGTAAAACTGACAAAAGAACCAGTACTGAAACCAGGGCTTCCCAGATTAAAGTAACACAGAAGCATCAACGGGGTCCTTGGAGGGATTTATATTTAAAAAGGGCAACTTAATGCATACCTCCTTAAAACTCATTGGAGGCCCACATGGGAGAGAAAGGTACCCGATTTTGGATGCTGTACACCTCATTCAGCTAGCCAGCGAAGTTTAGAATCACCGTTAAGGATGCAGACAAAGGCGATCCACACATTACTGCCAAAGTTTAGTTTGATTAGTGTGATCGCTCTGCTGTGCCCAGGCCCGCTGGAAGCTGGATCCGGGAATGGTTCAGCTGGACTCGGGCACTGTACCAAGCCGGGAGTATCGTGTTCAGGTACAGTACAGGGCAACTGGGCCAACTGAGTACAGCCTAAAAGTACAACATGGTCAAGTTGTCTTATACCCATGACATGGTACTGGTCAGGTGACCCTTTCCACACCCCCAAAAGCACAGTACATCAGGTGACCCAGTCAATACTGCCCATAGCACTGGAGTCTCATCTACAGGACCGTTCCACCTCTACACCACCCGCTTCCTGGGAATGAGCTTTAGGTGCCATGATCTCACCTAGATGTTATTTCTGAAAACTAAGCCACAGGCTGTACAGCACAAGTCACTTCAGTGAGCGGATGTGTTAATAGAAGCGAGGACAGAAAGAGGGGCTACTGAGCTCGAAGGGCATTGCAAACGGGTCCTGCAGGGTCAGGGGTTTGAAAGCCAGACTAACCTGTAGAGAAAGGAATCCTGATCCTCTATTCTGTATGATATTAAAGAAAAACCGCTAAAAATGTCACCAGTAGTTTGGTCACAAAATTCGTCACCTCTGCCTGTTGATTAGCCGATACATTACACCAGTATATATAATCAGGGATTGAGTAATTGTACGTCTTGTACTTCAAATCTTATAAGACTTCACACAAAAGCATAAGTGACAAAGGCCACCTTAGCTAGCTGTCACAGCGGAACGTTACGCAGGCAGAAATCAGCGGCCTGAACTGATTAAGCACTGCTGTCAAGCGTAATGACCATCCCTTCAAGCAGCACCTCAGGAAGTACCTGCCGATTTGCGGGGTCCCAGCCGGCATTAACGCAGGGACTCACTGGGCATACTGCCCACTCTGGAAATCCTTGCTTGGGACTTCAATACAAATGCGTGACGGTCGCGAAACGCTGCGCAAGCCAGGCAGACTTCAGAAGCGAAAATTCAGGACTCCCAACAAATTACAAGAGCCGGCCCCTTTTCGAGCAAAGGTAAACACGCATGATGAAATGTTGGGGCAGAAATGAATAAAGCAATCCTACATTCCCCATTGTCTTCTGAAATTCATATTACCATGGAAACCAGTCTCCACTGCCCCTACCCAAACCCCCTGAATTGTACATACGGTCATGAGACATCCCCAATCTCCCATTACAATAACTTATCCATTACCCAAAAGTCTCACAGCAGCCCAGATCCTAGGTATTGGATTTCGCAAGATCGCCTAATGTGTTTACACAGACAGGAACAAATTCAAGACTGACATCCAGCCCCATGCACCACAGCAAATGTTTGAAAGTCATCGTCTGTTTAAAAGGCAAAGTAACTTGCTACTTTGGAAAGCACTTTCCCCACTGAGAGCTCAGGTCAAGTATGAACAGGGACCCGGGGCCAAAGCCTCACCCTCTACATGCCGACGGTAAACCTAGGAGGGATGGTGCCTATTAAAGAGCCAACAGAAGGGCAACGGATATCAAGGACAGGAGATCACATCTAAAACGTGCAACATTGCCCAGGCTGGTGAGATGAACAGGCCAGTCAGCTTCAGGGACTGCAACAGCAGAGCCTGATAATCCGAAGGAGGCCTGTGCACATATACCAAACACGGGAGCAGGTATTACAAATGCATCCATAACACAGGGGGTTCAAACAAGTCGATATGCTGAATTTCAGCAGATTAACCTAAGAGTCAGTTTCTATTTACAGACACAGCCTGAAGGCACATGTATCAGAGGTCATTTCAGACAAACCAGCTGGATCCAGATTGCAGTAAACTAAAACTGGGTAATGTTTACTGTTAAAGGTAGGAAGGTATAGAAGTTTAATACTATGCCAGCTTCTGCAAAGCGGCAGGAATTAGGGTCCATCAACTTCAGAGATAAAATGATACCCATTTTGTGCATCTTCATTTAATGCACGCTATGTTGGAGAATAAATTAAAGTAGTTTAATACTACAAGGCTTGCATCCAATGGGATAGTTAAACCATTCTTGGTGACTGAAAACCTTTCAGTGTAGTAAAGAATTACACTACAATGGGGATGTTAATACTGAGCATGGGATGGCAGATTACACACACACACACACACACACACACACACACACACACACACACACACACACACACACACACACACACACACACACACACACACACACACACACACGTTAAGCCTCCAACCAAACCCATGAAGTCTCAAACTTGCCCTCAGCTTGTTTCTAAATAGAGCAGCGTTACTCCAATTTGACACGAAGCAACACAGGATGGCACTGATGTCATTGCAGCTGCAGTACATGCCCACTGGCCTGTAACACCCTCACACCAAGCAAAATCAAGTTAATGGGGCCAGGAATGGTTACTGGGAGGGGAATTAAACTAAACCATCAGTTCAGTGGTCAGACAGCTTAAGGCAGTGGGTCTCTGGGCAGTTTATTTGGTCAATTAACCAATTTTGATGCATACAGAACACAACGTACAAAAGAAAAACTGAGAATCCAAAATGTGTTAAATTCATGCCATTGAAAGGCAACTAAATACCTCACATTTAAACAAACTATAGTACTTTAAGGGTTACTACCCAACCCAAAAATCCTTTCCCGCAAGGTTTAACCAGTAGGTGGAGAGACGGGCTTCAGGCTGAAGAAATCACGCAAGTTGACCTCTTGCGCCACAGGCCGTGGGATCTTGCGCTCGTTGAAGAGATTGGAGAGGTTGGCCTCCATCGTGAGGCGCCGTCGGAGTCGCATGCGCAGGGCAAACAGCCGACTCAGGTCATCCTCCACTAGGGGGCGCTGGCCGTAACCCACAAGGCGCTTCTGCCAACTCTTGCTGGACCGCTGCCGTTGCTTCTGCTGCAAAAGTCATGGCACCTAGTCCCTCACCCATCACTACAAGCCTCTGCCAGCAGGGGGAGCCCTACCAGCAGCTTTCACTCCTTGCTGTACCATGTACACTATATACGCAACAGAAATGTACCAAGACTGATGGATCATTCAAAGTTTAAAAGCCTAAGTCTCAACTGCGAGCCCCATTGCCTCCAAGAGGTAGAACATCCACGGTACCTTCAGCCTGGAAGCATAAGGGTCATGGTGAACCTGGTGTCTGTTCAGGCTTTCCTGTGGATCAAGCAGCCAAAAGCAAAAATAATCATGCACAAGTTAAGAGAACACCTGGGGATTACCATCCTCTGTACTTCTAGAACAGGCTTCTTCAACTCTGGACCTCAATTCCAAATCCAGGCCGTGTTTTCAGTTCCCCCAGGTAGTTGTTTAATAATCACTGATTCTGATTGGTCAGAGGCTTCACACCTGACTGACAGGTAAAGGAAGGCTGGAAAGCCAGCAGTGCTCGGACCTAGAGGACCGTGAGTTGAATAACCCTGTTCTAGAATATTGGAACCGGTGAGTCTACTGGAATGGAAGACGACGTAGAACGGACACAGAACAGTGTAGTACTGTCAAGTATGCATTCTGATAAATACCCCAAAACTGATTCAAAGTATGTAATCTATGTTGACTTAAAGCTATCCTAGCAACTAGGCTGTATTTCTGGTGAGCATATTAAAATGGATCATGAACCCAGAAGCAGGCAACCTTGAAGCTGGGGCAGACGGCAGAGGTGACACTCACACGCATGGCAAAGGCGCGCTGGCAACCTGGCTGGCTGCAGTGGTACTTGAGCAGCTGCAGGTGCACCTTGCGGATGTGGTGCTGCAGGTTGAACGTGGTGGAGAATTGGGCGGGGCAGCCGAGTCGGGGGCAGTGCAGGGCAGGTTTCTGCTGGACGTGGCAGCGCTTGTGGCGGCGCAGCGCCTTCCGTCTGTCAAAGGCCTTCTGGCACTGCTTGCAGGTGTACGTGGCTAAAGGGGAGGGGGCAGATTAGATATTGCACATCTGGCCACTAGGTGGCAGCAAAACAGACAGAAACTGACCACTGAACAGATCTGCATACAATACCACCAGCAGAAGGCGCACTGCCATTCACCACTTAGTTTCAGCCAATCCTAAGACCCACGCTTTCAGAAGCTTCCGGGTGTATTAGGACTGACTTCAGTTCTTCGATTTTCATCTTTTGCCAAACAAAACCAGCTGCAGGAAGTTACTTGGGAGACGCAGCAGAACTTGGGTATGTAGATCGGCTACGTTTGCCAAACAGTACAGCGGGCTCCAGCTGCCGCTCCCAGAAGGCTGGTCCCCCCCCTCCCAATCTGTACTCCTGCCATTTTCCAATCACACCAGCAGGCATAAAACAAGCAGCACACCAGCTACGGGAACATTGAGGCGGGTACCTGGGTGCTGGCGTGCGTGCTTGACCATCTTATCCCAGGTGGGCGCCACCACCTGACAGCCAGGGTTAGGGCAAGCGTACCCTGGGGAGAGAAAGACCTTCAGGCAGATGACAGGAAGTACTGACGTGAATTTCAAGTTTAGAATTCTGATCAAGTACAATCGATGAATGCTTCAAGCTCTATCGCCGATCGACCCGAAGATACAGCTGCGGCTTACGCCAGGTCCCTCACCCGAGTGTCTCCTTTCGTGGGCCCTGCGTGAAATGCGGGTCTCAAACGTGGCCACGCAGCCCTTGACCGTGCACCTGGAAACACGAGCAGAAGCCAGGGACAGTTTGGCTTAAGCCCAGCCAACAACACAGCTTTTCACCAAGATCCCAGCAGGTTGTCATCAACAAAACATCCAAAGGGAACATTTACACAAAACAGCAATCGCATGTCCCCATTGTTAACCACAGGAACGCCGCCATTTCAATGCTAATGGAGTGCACAGCAAGGACAGTGCAAGCCCTTAACATGGACAATTAACAGCATTTCAACAGTACAATTACCATTTGGCAGTCAAAACAGCATCCATTTCTAAAGCCAGGATGGACCATTCTGGGCCACTGCACATGCCCCTGTGCCCCTTCAGCCACCTCCCTTTGACATCCAATTAACACATTATGTACAATCATGAAGAACCTTTGACCATTTCGGATTCAGAATTTTGATGCCTTTTCAGCACTTAATCTATATTTAACCTATCTCTGAACACTTTTGCCGTAATATTTGACTAGGAGTATGAAAATCAAGCCTAAATATCTAGGGGTTGCAACCATGGTTAACTGATGGACATTTTGATCACAACATTTACCCATAGACATGCTATTTTTAAAAAGGTTATAGTCTCAATCATTTTGACATTTGCCTGGAGAGGTCAGTGATCCTTGTTATTGTGATTAAAAAAAAAATCCATAACCCAACAACACCAGGAACGGACCTCCATTTGAATTCCTGCTGTAATATAAAAGTTCAGTGATGAACATTAATATTTCATGCAGGCAAGAAGCTGCACATTGAGCCCTTCCTGGAAAGGGAAGGGGAGCCGAACTTAATATCCTACTCTGCAGAAGGCTGACCGCAAATCAACGCGGCTGGAAGCGGGAGGTAGAAGCAGACCTCTGCAGACGCGTCCTTATCTCCAAGTCTCATGCGACTGCCTCACACGCTAAAGCTTCAGGCAGCTGCTCTAGAAGCTGGGCAGGAACTCAGGACAGCTGGACACCTCCAGCAACATAAATACGGAGGAGTTTTGGAGAAAGACTAACTGATTGTATAAAACGCTGTAATGTTTCTCCATTTCGTTAAAGACAATGAACTCATGGATTTTCACTTAAAACTATCCCATAGATCCCAGAACCAGTGGCCTGTACTACGAAGCGGGGTTACTGGCATATCGGGGTAACGTCGAATTTAAGGTACCACAGTTTAAATGGACTTCATATTCGTTCACTTACATTTTGCCCAGACTACCTTAAATCCGACAAGTTACCCCAATAAGCAAGTAACCCCGCTTCGTAGTATAGGCCTCAAGGCTCCTAAACCAGTTTAATAACCAAGTGTCATACTTTACTAAAACTGACATCCCACATTGCTGAATTTCCTAGAACATTCAGCTGAAATGCACAGGCAGCAGTCCGCACTCACTTGAAAACTGGGGTAACGCCATGGACCTTCAGGTGCATCTTGTAAGCCTTGCGTTTCCTGAACGTCAGGGTGCAGGCTGGGTAATGGCACTGTACACAGCACAACAGTCATTTAAACCCACACACTCCCAAGAACGGCAGCATTACAAAGGTAGTATCTTAAACCTTAGCTTTAACTTGTCCATGAACTGCTTCAATTTAGATTTATGTGCTTTAGATTTTCATTTACCGAAGACCGTAGATCAATAGAATCACCTACGGGACATTCGCAATTGTCAGAGAATGAGCAAGTGCGTTTTGAGCACCAAACTTGTGGGAATATGGCTCCACCTAATGGACAAACCTTGAAGTACGCGTCCTTGTTACCGTGGCTGTATTGCGCATGTCTCTGCACGGACCTCGAGCTGAGAAAGCGCTTTCCGCAGTTCCCGTAGGTGCACCTGTAAAAGCGTCAGCATCGTTTCTAGTCGATAAATACGCACACAATATGCTATATGCGCGGGATATTTTAAACCTGAAAGGCTTCTCTCCTGTATGTCCAAGTTTATGGCGATTGAGGTGCTTTTTCCTGGAGAAGCTGCGTTCACAGCCCGGCGCGGGGCACCGTAGGGGTCGCTGGTAGGGAGACAATACGACTTAAAGGAAGATTGAAAGCAACCAGTTTAACGCCACAATGAAATGAAAACCCCGACTTCCCCGGTTGTTCATGGACAAACATACCTCACCAGTGTGCACGCTTTCATGCTCCTTACAGCGCCACTCCCTCGAAAACGCCGCAGCGCAGCCCTCATGACCGCAAACAAAGCGCTTCAAGCGAGGAATCGCGTCTAGTTTCTCCTCGTTTAAACCATTCATTTTCAACCATTAAACAAAGTAACTAAACCTCCTATTTCTCACGTCGTCTTAAAGAAAGCGGCACGCCTCGTTTGACAAATATATAGGCTTCCTTCCTACTCGTCAGCATGAAGTTTAACCACCTGTATGACATTTAATCTAATTCCCAGATGAGATCAGGATTAAGTAAATGGTTTGAATAATTATCGGTTGATTCTGATTATCTTACTCAGACACGTAAATCTGTTTATTTAAATTATACAAAAATTACTATATGTAGGCTACACTAACAAAAAAAATGCCAATCTGTTTTAATGTGATCAGGGTTGCCAACTTTGATCAGTTGGCTGGCTGGAGATTTTGGAGATTTTCAATTAGAGACGAGTCTGCACACACATGCACACGCATTTGCATGTATGTAACAGTTTTAGGGTTTGCAAACTGCCCCAACACTTTTGATGTAACCAATCTTAGGTTTATAATGGAACAATATAGGTTTGCCGAAAGATTTCTTGCGTCAGTATGAAAGCGCCAGAGTCATGCCAGATGAGTTGGCAACCCAGACTACGTAGTTAGCATTTTTTAAATGCCATGTCCTTTGTAACAATTGCATTGATAAAAAATATCAGCCAAAATTCCTCATAATGGTGGCATCTGAGACAAAAAGGTGTTAAATGCAATTATCTCAGAAACGTCACCTTGAGTGATAAAACCCTTACTTTTATTGCTTATGAACAGAGGTGGAAAGTTCAGGTCCAGAAAGTACAAATCCAGACCAAGGTAAAATTTTGTTTCAACCAACCAGTTGAGTATAAACAGACATAGTCACAGAGTACTCAACCGGTTGGTTGAAACAAAATCTTGGACTGTATTTGTACTTTCTGGACCTGACCTTCCCACCTTTGCTTATGAAGCATATCTATCTTTAGTCTTGTATTACTAAAATGAAAATAGGTATGATAGAAATTAAAACTAGGCCTAAATAATACTAATAAAAGCAACTACAATGGCAAACCTAAAACGAAACAGTATACCCCTAGCGATAATAGTGTTTACAAATTTAGAGATACTTATTCTTGCCAGACAAGCTAGGTCATATTTATTTTAAATTCAAGTTAATGAGAATGAGATCGATGAGTTCTTTCTAGGCGACTGAAGACACCATTTTCAGCTGCTAGCTGTAATTTTTCCAGCAGGTCTTTGGTACCCAAGCTGCAGAAAATGCCTGAAAAGATAATCTGGCTTCAGGATGCTTAGGGCACCTCAGCCAACTTCTCAAAATACAGGATTTGCTACATTACTGAACTCATTCCCGTTCCAGAATGCGCAACAACCCTGAGAAATTTATTTTTTTTAGCAATGCTGTTGTTTAAGTCACGTTTCACATCTATGATTATGAATGAGGAACACGAATCACATGTTTAATTGTCTCTTGCTCTTGCTTCAGTATGATCAGGCGATTCAGAATCGGAATCAGAATTGGCTTTATTGGCCAAGTATATTTACGCATATAAGGGGTTTGGGTAACACTTTACTTTAAGAGCACCTTCATAATGCATTCATAATGCATTCATAAGCAGCATGCAAGTACACCTTAACATCCTAACATCCCTTAACAGCTTTAATATACATTAATAATTTGTCTCTGGTTTTTCAACGCATTCAGTATACTTACACAGGACAGACATACAGCAAACATGAGACAACAAAATAAACAAACAATGAAGTACAATATGTACAGAAGAGACTTAAGCAAGAGGGCCATAGTGCAATGGTGCAGAGTGCAAAGATGCTGGATATTTTATATACAAGAGGTGCAGTGGATTTTTGGTGATGACAGGTTTATTGCACAAATATTTTCTTGACACTGTGTTACCACTTTAAGTGTTCATCAGAGTGATGACCTGTGGAAATGAACTATGCGTCTGTCTGGTTGTTTGGCTTATAATACTCTGTAGCGCTTGCCAGAGGGGAGGAGTTGGCACGGCAACGTCTTTGGTGTCTAATGCTATTTCTGAACATCATGATGCCAAATATATGGACAGGGCTTTCATCCCATGGATGATGTAATCGTATAGCTCAGTGATTCGCAAACGTTTTGGACCAAGTATCACTTGGGATCAGACAAAGCAAAGTCAAAGGCAAAGTGCCACATGGCTGAAAAAATTTCAGTGACTTGAATGCACATCTGTGTAAAAGAAAAACAAAACAGCATTTACCGTTTCAGTGAGCCTACTTGGCATGACAAAGATTTGAAATGTCAGGGATGAGTGCAGTAAGCTTTAATTGAACAGTGATCCTTCATTAATCCTTGTGGGGAAATTCTCTATTTGCATGCCTACCCCATCTTGCTTGCGGCACCCCTGGAGATGGGGGGGGGGGGTTAATGGCTTCACTTAAGGGTTCACACTAGGGTTATCGCCTAATCCATGTTAGGGGGGAGACTGTGAGCCAGGAATCTTTACAGAATCTGTAAACTACCATTTCAATTAAAAAGACCTGGATCTGACTTAAGATAAGATAAGATAAGATAAGATAAGAACTTTATTTATCCCGAGGGAAATTCTTTTGTCTTAAAACATGCTTAGTGCAACAAGAGGAATAAAGATGAGACAGTAAAAAGCTTAAAAAGAAATTAAGCACTGAGTTCTTGCTGTGTGCTGATTGGCTAGTTTCCTATAATCATACGTGTGCTGTTAATGGGAACAAACTGGATGAGTCATTCGGTCAAGGAAACAAGCCAAGCACAAGAGGAATTGTACTATTTAGCCAAATAGGAGCCTTTCAGTTTTAAAGTAGCTTGTAAAACCTGAAGTAGTTCAAAGTGTCTTTCATGTGGCAGTGCTGAGGTCAAGGTAACTCAGTCTTGATATTTTCATCTGAGGCTAGCTTAGTCTCGTGGGTGTCATGACGACCAGGTATGTACCAAATGACACAATCCTCGGCTTCAAACCTACGTATTTGGATGTCACAGAGGACCCTTTGGACAACAGAGAGCTTTATCTTTTAAGGTCACAGAGAAATGCTGAGTCTTTAGCAAAATGTCCAAAGGGATGACAAAGATTTTTTTTGTTTGTTTTGCTTTTGATCTTGAATACTTTAATAGGTTATAAAATCACAGTTTTAATTCAGACATTTATTACAGTGTCACACAGTTAAATCAAAGATATGTATAAGTTAGTTTAGAATCTTTGGATATTTTTAGACATTTTTCTAAAGTACTGCTGGAAAGAACTGAGTTTCATTTTGACACTAATACCAAATGATCTGAGTTATATCACCATTGCAGTATTTTGTGAAGATGTCACATGATTTTTGTCCACACATGTACACATGTACATTCACTCACATGTAATCCAAAATTAAGGACAATAGAGGTTTCATATCTTGGTGGAGTATGAGGTTAAGAGGTTGAAGACCCTGGGGATCAAATTTTTCAATGATACCTTTCAGCTGTTCGGATTAGGAAGGAATTGATAGGTAAGACGCCCCAACAATTCAAGTTCTGGGAACCCTTACAAACAAAAGTGGAATAACAGGTGTGAAAGCTGGACAGAACACTTCACAGATGGTAAATAAGGGTAATTATTTTGCTGACAGGACCTGGGAGGCTGACAGGCCGGGGTAACCTCAAGGATAGGCTGACCTATTTGAAGGTAATAGGAACCAACAAGGCAAATTAAACAAACTCACAAAATCATCCAAATGGGGTAAATCATCATCGCCATCCATACCCACTTCTCCTGTGGTGAGTTGTGGGGCTCTGGAACGTATCCCAGAATCCACAGGCACAAAAGGCTGCAAGCCCATTGCAGAGCACATGCAGAATTCTGGCAACTTCAGTTCACCTTACAGTTAGCAACAGTGCTAATCACTGTGCCACCTCTATATACTAATATAGCAAAACAATTCACATATACCAGGCAACTGCTAAAACAGCAGCGGTAAATGCTTCATCTTGGACAGAGATCCAAAGGTAGCCAAGATCCCTGACATTACAAACCTTCAACTTTATCTAAGCAAGTAAAAAAAGAACATATGAGACATTATTCACTATGATCCAGCACACAAAATAAATTATACAGAATCTCACTATTTGATAAAGAGGGAAATATTCTCGCCTCTCATGAGGTTTATGGAGTGCAATGGGATCTATGGATGGATGGATGGATGACCATTTGCAAAAAATGTCTGCTGCACTTTCTATTTCCCAGTATACCGGATTTTACTGGTATGCATATAACACCATGATTCTGTGCTTGATAAGCGGTATGGGGGGGGTTGGCCTGCAAGGCTGCAGTTGTACATCAATTAATAAAGCTGCTTATTTGTTAGGTGTTTTCTGGAATGTAGTCAAACCCTATTCCCTTCCTGGTATACATCTTCCCAGGTGCAGTTTGAGCACGCCCATGTTATGGAGGCGCAGCAGTTGGTGAAACTCATCGGGCATAACGTGGAATTTCCTCTTCCATGGCCTGTTGTCATAGTAGCGGTTGGTGATTGGCCGGCAGTCGTTTGGGTGCACGGGAAAGGGCCAGAACCCGTAAACCTGGACGTCGTCGCACATCTCCACCCCCAGGCTGACCATCATGATCCCTGTGCTCAGCCGTGTCATCTTCTAGCCCCGCCCCCGCCAGAACTCTGCCAGATTCCGCAGGTACTCCGGATTGTACAAGACGGCCCGAATCGAGCTGTCAAAGTCATTCAGGGTGTAATAGGCACACAGGGAGACGGCTGTGTCTCGCTGGTAGGGGAAGGTAGGCAACAGCAACAGAGCGTCTTTGTAGAGGTCTAGCCTGTTCACAAACGGGCGCCGATAGTCTATCAGGGCTCCATAACTGCCGTGTTTATGGAGCGAGGTGAGGGGAGCAAGAGAGGAAGGAGAAAGAGAATGTGTGAGCATATTTACTACAAAGCATTACTCAGCATGAAAATTGCCGATTCATTGTAAGCAGACAGACCCTGATTATTGAGTCTTGTTTATAGCATAAATATCAACGTCATTAGACTCGTCAGGAACTGGATGGTCTGGCGGTGTCATCCTGTGTAAGCCAATATGAGGAAGTACAGTATGAAGGAACTGGGCACATGACTCACTGCTCAGTGAGGATGCTGGGATTGAATGAAATGAGGTTAGTCTTCTTGCCAACGTGTTTGTCATAGCCATTGTTCAGAGTACCGAGGTTACACCTAGACCCAAGAATGACAATAAAAGGTTTCTTAGTAAAAGATTATGCATTAATAATAACCACAAAATTGACACAGTATCAATATGCCGTAAGGGGTACGCTAGGAATATACGAGGAACATGGTGGAAAGTCAGCCTTACCTGAGACTTTTAGCCTTACCTGATGACAAACTGGGCCAAATCGATGTTTTTTCCACAGCTGCTGTTTCCCAGGACACCACCGTTTCCCACCACGGAACACGTCTTGAACGTCTTATTTAAAAATGGTGAATCCTACAGGGTACATAGTGTGAAGGTCTCTTGAGATATTAACACATATAAATACCCTTGCAAAACTAATGGTCTTGTATCTTTTATTCGCAAATGGTGAGTCCTACAGGATACACACCGTTACATTTTTCTGAATGTACATAAACTGAACTATGTGTCGATTGTTTATTTAGCACTGGGTCATACCTTTACAAAGGTGCTGAACAGCTTAGAGGTCACCTTGGTAGAACTCTTTCGGTCGCCATCATATATAATCTTTGAACCCAGTTGTGTATTGGCCTGCGTGACAATAGCCTTGAAGGTTCCATTGCACTTCTTGTTCAACAGAGACCTAGGACAGAAAGGCCATTTGATTACTTGCAGTTCCTTCACGCTTTTGAGAATTTATCATGCAGTCACTTTGAAGAACAGAGGGCATTATGGATTTCAGTGGATCAATAATTAAACAAGCATCACTGGTTTTTATGCTGAGGCTTTGGCTCTCTGTACCTGAATTAGGATAAATTATCCACTTGCTTCTTCCACTTCTGACTATAGAGCTTCAATAACTTGCTAATGGATTTCGCCCTTTAAAGACAGAAAAGAGACGCGCATGAGACAGATATACTAAGAGTTCTGAGATATCGGAGCTTGACTCAAATTGCCATTAGTCATTACCAACCCAGGTTCCGAATTACATTTGTGAACTGATTGCTACGGTGCTCTCCTGTAGGTGTTTCCAAGCTTCACTACTTTTCTTGTGAAACAGACGCAAGCTTAACATCCTGATACCCTGTGATACTGAATTCATTTGTTCACTTTCAAGCCACCAAGAGCTAGTGTTCTTTCAGAAGGCATTCAGTGCATGTGTATGACAGCACTTGCAGTTTGTACCTTACCTTTACCATTCTGCACCATCAAGCACACGCACGCAGCACGACTGACACAAACTGCAGGAGTCCCCACAAACCCTGAGCATGGTAAGCTCGCCCACACCTGCAATATTTGATTGGTTCAAGATGTTGTGGCTTCTGCTTATGTGGCTTCAAGGTGCCTTCAAGTCTGGAGACGCTGTGGAGACAGATTTCCAAGTTGAGTCACTCAACATTGTCACTCTTGATTGTGAACAAGGCAGCCAAGCGGGGGAGAGAAATAGAGGCTGGGTGTAGTGATTTGGCCAATCTGGTCAATGATGATTCTTGGTGCGGGTTACGAGACTGAAGGAAGTTTATTACAAACGGAGCTCAGGAAAAAAAAACAGGAGAAATGGACCATGAAGGGTCTAAATGAAGGTAGGTAGATAAACAAATCTAAAGCGCTAACACATAAAGAAATACATGAGCTACAAACAGGGTATACAGTGAGAAACTACTAACAACAAACAAATTTGCATCTATAGCACAGTCTATAGTGACTGACAGAACACCTGAGCAAAGGCAGAGACATATATACACAGTTAACAAGGCTAGACGAGGGACAGGTGTGGGCTATTGCTGATTGCACAGTAGGGACAATAGTTTAGTTTCAGACATCCCATTGAACTGGTATGGTTAGTGTGCCCAGAATGTTTTAGCAGCCTGTTGGTCTTTCACAACCAGAGGTTATTTTCCCTACTAGAATATCTCAATGCTTCAGTTGAGTGACTAGCAAAGAAAATAGACTGTGTCTGTGCAAGAAAGTCAACTTTGATTCCTGAATAAGATATTAACATCTACAGCCTTCAAATTGAAGCAAAAGTAATAGTTAAGCTCTGGATTCACATGTCTGATGTTCACCGCAACTGCAGAAGGAATGAGAGATGAGTCTGTTTGGGTCTTGGTGAACAATCCTCCAGATGAAGCCTGATCACACCCAAGCTGTGGAGCTGCAGGAGGCGGTTAAACTCAACAGGCATGGCGTGTATGCTTTTCGCCTTCACGTCATCATAGTAGTGGTTGGTGAGGGACCGGCAGTCTCGTGGGTGCTGGGGGTAGGGCCAGAAGCCGTAGAGATGCACTTCATCACACAGCTCCAGTGCCAGGCTGGCCATCATCATCCCGGTGCTGAGGCGCTTCTCCAGGCCCCTGGGCACCCAGAACCGGGCCAGGCTCCGTATGTATTCTGGGTTCATGAAGACGGGCCGGGCCGGGCTTTCAAAGTCATGCACCGTGTAGAGGACACGCAACGTGACAGCCGTGTTTCTCATATAAGTGAAGGTGGGCATCAGGACCAGAGAGTCTCCAAAGGTGTCCAGCCTTTCCATGAATGAGCGACGGTGCTCCATCAAGGATCCAAATCTGTTGGGTTGAGGTGAGGTGGAAATGGGCAGGTAGAAGGAGACAAAGAATCAGAGTGAACCTACAGCGAAAACCGGGCACCGGCTGCACAAAACACTGTAACTTTTCTCCTTAAGTGTTACACTTAAGGTTTAATTTCTCCTTAAGATGAGAGATTAAATGTCTCTCTGACTTTTAAAAAATCCTGGAGGACTGACTGACTTCCTAATCATCAGCACCAGGGTTGTTTTCTAAATTAATTCTAAAAATATTGATCTGAAGTTCATTCAAGACAAAGCTGGAGTGTCTCGTCTGTTGTATCTTTGACACTAGGAACCTCGGTTTTCTTCACCAAGATCAACATGACTCACTTATCCACGAGGATGCTGGGATTGGATGTTACCAAGTTCGTCTTAGTGCCAACGTCCCTTCGGTAGCCACTGCCCACAGGAGCGAGGTTACACCTGAGTCAGAGAAGGAAGAGCTTTTAAAACTGGCTTCTGTCAAAGGGGACCTGCGTGTATTTTAGCTCCCCCTTGCTGATAGAGAGAGTAATACACGAGGCCTCTGTTAGGGCAGGAAACACGGGGGACACATTTAATAACGAGAACTGCCTGTCATCAGTATCTCTCTACAGTCTCTTGTCAATCGAGGGGACGCTTGTGCCTCCAGGGTAAGAAAATAAGAAAACAGATTAAATTTTCTTCAGACACTTTTTTCCATTGTTGGTTTCCACTGTAGTCTCGCACCTCCAGGGTTGGTGACTATAATCCTACCTCTGGCTCAGTTTGTGGGATTTGAATGTTCTTCCTTCATTTGTACATCTTATAAACAAGCTGTTGGATGAACTAGTGTCTCTAAAATCCCCATAGTGTATAATTAGTATCCTTTTAAAGTTGTGTCCCATCTTATGCATGTGTCTCTTAGAATAGGCTCTGAAACCCCCCCCCCCCCTCCCCGACACACTTTGCATTGCATAAGCAGTGACAGACGATGCATGGTTACAAATGGAATCTCAGAAATGGAGTCAGACAGAGAGACAGGTCACTATTATTTGCCGACAACTGCATTTAGTAGCAGTTAAACCTTTAGCATCCAATAATAGGAATTTGTCCTGAAGCCTTCATTAAAACTGATTTATGATTTTCAGAAATACATGCCATTTCCACTCCACGCTAATTACAGACTGAAAATGAAAGTCCTGCAATTCTTTAAATATTTGTTGCAATACTAATCCACATACAATGAAAACAGAAGCAGTAAAGATTTCTTCACAGTTCTATTACATTTTTTCTGGCTGTAATGTATTGTAGTGGACATTATAATTTTTTATTGTCATTTTTTCTTTTTTTTTTTTGCAAGCTGTCATGTCAGTTAATACGAATATATTTTCCTTAACAATAATAACACTACTGGTGACCTTGTATGCCATCATCAAGGTTTTTTTTCTTATGAAGAACAATGAAATGTTTTGTTTACCAGAAAGTGTTTAATTCCCAGACATTTTACAATTCATCTGTATCGCATTATGTTGCGTCCTGGGAATCCCAACATACCTGATGACAAACTGGGCCGAGTCTATCTCTTCTCCACAGCTGCTGTTGGCCAGGATTCCACCGTTTCCCACCACGGAACACGTCTTGAATGTCTTATTTACAAACGGTGAATCCTACAAGGTACATAATGTGAAACTCTCTTGAGATATTAGCACATATAAATACACACACAAAACTAACGGTTTATGGGTTTTTCCGGTGCCAAGTCGTACCTTCACGAAGGTGTCAAACAGCTTAGGGGTCACCTTAGTAATTCTTTCCTCACTATCGTACGTGATGTTCGACCCCAATGGTGAGTTGGTCTGTGTGACAATAGCGTTGAAGACTCCTTTGCACTTGTTGTTCAGCTCAGACCTAAGACAGAAATCCCCACTTTTTTTCTTTTTCCTGTGTGCTTTTCAACGTTCCAAATGTCTTCCTGAATGTGGCGTCACATTTATTTATGCTGTCATCGTCACACGGTATTATAGACTCACAGCCATTAAGGACATGGTCCAATCACATTATGCTACCATTCAAAAGTTTTTGCACACCACGGGTTTTTATGACTTGTCAATTTATTTCATAAACTGCAGATTTTATTCTTGTCAAGCACTGGAAAGTTGAGTGAACAACTATAAATGAAAATACAAGTCAAATAAAACAAATTTCCTTTATAACATGGAAAGAGTATGTAACAGTGCACGTCTGACATCCTATTTACTGGTTGTGTGGTGATGATAGTCACCAGTGATAGTCATAGTCACATTCTAGGCCGTCCTTTAACTTTAAATGCACTAGTTAACTGTTTCATCCAATGACACAGAGCAGCATTTAATGTCCCTTATAGAAAGAATGCCTCGAATTTTCTCTGCTGTTATAACTGCTAGAGGAGGTTACTTTGATGAATCAAAGATATGACATTTTCTTGCTAATAAAGGTACTCAAATGGTGAACACACTGTAAGTGTATTCGTTAGCAAAGAATATTGTGTGTATTTTTAATAAATGTTAAGTGAGTAACATGCAAATGTAGGAATTCCCAGTGTGTGCAAAAACTTTTGACTGCTAGTGTACATGTAGTACCTTTCAAAGATAAAACCAAATTATAATTGATCAATAGAAACATCCTGTTGTTACCAATGACAATTAAATCAGAGGATGTTGCTTGGTAACCAGGGGAAGCAGCCTTCATGTGTGGCAAAACAACCCTGCAACACCCCCATGTCAACCGTCATCCCAGCTGATCCTACACTGCTACATTGTTGCCAGAATATATCACTGTCTAACTCATAAACACTTGTAGTCACTGTACATCTGCCTGCAGTCCACAGGTAACAAACCACAGCAAATTACACTCAGGATTCCTATTCTCACAGCTAAGGCTCTCCATACCTCAGTAGGGTGATGTAATCTTCTTGCTTTATCCAGTCCCGGGAATAAACCTTCATAATAGTTTCAATTTTCTTCTCCCTGTAATGATAACATTTGATTTTAACACAGGACCAGGTATGAGGTTAGTATGGATACAGATACAGCAGAGAGATACCAACAAGCAGGGATTAACTGCAGCCTTGCAGTCTGGGTTTCTGCTATTTTTGTAGTCATTGAATCAGAATCAAGCAGCAATTTAACCTGCCTTAAAATCAATTGCTTTTATGGGATTTTCCTAATATTTGGCACTGTCTTTCCTGATACATATCCTCGTCAGTACTAAGCTCACTATTGTCATCCATATGTTATCCGTAAATAGGGTGACCACCTAATCCATGTCAGAAGGGACACTATGAGCTACGACGGGGTTTGTGAACTTCCATTGCAACCATTTCAGTTAAAAGGACCTGGATTTCACTTTAGCACTGAGTTCTTGCTGCGTGCTGATTGGTCAGTCTCCTATAATCATGCACGTGGCACTAATGTTAACGTGAAGAAATCAAGGAAACAAACAAGTATAAATACAAGATGAACCAAACAATTTAGCCGAGCATGGGAGCCTTTCAGGTTTAAAGCAGTTTGTAAAACCTGAAGTAGCTTATAGTGTCCCTCCTGACATGGCTCATGTGGTCACTCTATCCGTAAATGCTTTTCTGGTACAGTCAGACTTTGAAGTAAAAATTCCTAGTAAATGCAGTTACAGTAACACACTTAAAACTCAGAATATAAGTGCTGACACACTTAACAACAAGAAGAACAACAAAAAACACATGTCATAGACAGCCATTTATGCGACGTCCACTGAAATAAGACTTGACTCCACCACGATGGTTCACACCTGCAGATCTGGGGCATCAGAAGAGGGGCAGTCTTCTCCAGATGTGCCTGGGAGTTTCCTTCTGTTCCAGAATTACTGGAGAGGCATGGGTCAAAGATCATGACACTTGCAGAAAAACTTGTCCAGAATATTTTTCTGTTTCTTGGTGTATATGGTGTAAGAGGGTTTGGAACAAGCTAGAATCTTATGTATTCTCCGCATTCTAGAAATCCCAATGTTAATCTTGATCAATGAATGTAACTAATGAACTATAAGTCAAAATGCAACCTCAGCTAAATGAACATACACTTCAGAAAATGCATCAGTATGTTTGTTTTGTCCATCAGAATAAATCAGAAAAATAGTAAGTCTTTTCCCTTTAAGTACAACATCTTTTATAGATAATTTCTACCTTGGAACCCTAAATATAACATCATAAAACACTATATTACATCACAAAACTGAAAATGTGCCAGTTAATCAATCCTACCAGTGAATCTTATCCGTTATGAAGTACATTTATTGATTCTCCTCTTGCAAACACGGATATAAAATTTGCATAATTTCTGTTGTTGGCATTCTAACAGCTTCTTCCAAGAAATTAAAATCTGTCATCATTTTATCTGTTTGCTGTGCAAATATCCTCAAGACATATGGTTTCCCTGTGTCTTATTGATCTTTTCTGATAGATTGGCAGTATCAAAACATTACATACTGAAGTAACTGTTAAGAGACACCACACTCCAATATTTATGGCTAGCTTGTTTCCCATATAGTAAAACCATCTTTTCTACTTCCACTTACGGGGTTGGGTTGTATGTAGTTATAGAGATGTAAGTTAAGGTATAAAATAAAAATCTGTTCTATGTTGTACATGCATACAGTACTTTGCAAAAGTCTTAGGTAGCCAAAGAAAATGTTTAGAGCTGTTTATCTCGGTAATTAATGTTTGTTTGCTCAGAAAAAACAAAAAACGTCCAATTTAACAGTAACACAATAAAAACTAACAAGGATTTCTCTAAAAAGTTATTGATGTCTTGTAGGTTGGCTAGAAGAACACAGCTTCAGCTCCCAAACCTCTCCTCAGGGGCACCAGCAGCTCGATTAATTAAATAACTTAATTAGTTAAATAATTTGATGAGGTTTTGATTCAATAGTCATAAGTTCGGGACAGTCTGTATAATTGTTTAGTTACACAGGTACGTATTTCTGTGCTCAGTGAAATTTTAAGGATTTCTACAAAATTCTGATAATTTCATTTTAAAAGAATTTCTAAGGATTTTAATTTATTTGACATGTATTTTTCCGATAAAACTGGAAAAACTTGACCAGGATAAGTGGTTGGGAAGAGCGTCATAAACTGGAAATTACCGGCAATTACATTTCTAATATAGTCATGTTTTGTCATTGATCAATTAAGTAATGTTGATTCAAAGGTCTTATCAGGTACCTCCCCAGTTTGTACAAAGGATTGCAAATTCTCCAGGGACAGTGGATGAATAACACACTCTTTTGTGTGTGCGTGTGTGTGTGTCTAAGGCTCTGAGGAGAGCAAGGTGGCGTTTGTGTAAGGAAGCAATCAAGATCTATACCTGTACTTGTGCACAAGGCAAACACAGCTTTAATTCACTGCCTTTTGGATGTTATTTGTGGCGTGTTAATTCTCACGGTGCACCGGCTTACCTGTAAAATACCAAGGAAAACCAGAAGAACCCGCCAGCAGCCGAACCCAGTACCAGCAATCTGAATACCCAAAAGCTTCTCAGGCAGCGCCCCCTCATGGCTCCCCCAGGCCAGAGTCCTTCTGCTCCTTTCTTACCCCCTGTGTCTGTGATAGGTTAATTTTATTAGGAAACTGTGACACAGTAGTTTTGGAAAAAAGTTATTTTAATAAATAATAAATTCATAATTATAAACATATAATGTCTGATAAAAACAAAGGTTTACTTAAAAAATGTTAATATGCCAAAGCTCTGTAAAAAGCTTACAAGAAGAAAACGATTTCATCTATATTTAATTTGCGATCTACCTGTTGAGCCTTTCCGCTCATAACGGATTGATTGATTAGGTCTGCGGAAGGCGGAAAGGGGAAACTTTCGGCGCGTAAGGGGAAACTTTTCTCAGTAATGCTACCACAGAAGAAGCATCGTGTTTGAGTGTTCATTTATATTTCCCCTTTATTCAGGGTGTTACATGTCTCTTTGGACTGACGGTGCTCCTTGCCTCTACCTGCTAAATGGTTAATTATCTGAATGAATTTGTTACAAGTCTGCTTAAAACTTAACTTGATTGCATGGAACATGATGCACTTAATATTTGTATTATGCGTGAATATGAATATTAAGCATGAATTTATTTACATTGAAGAATATTTACGACAGTTACTACAAAACTCAAAGTTCAGTACATTGCCAGTTAGAAATGTAAGTTTCAGAAATTGTAAGTGGAAAGCAAAAAGTTACATGATCTTTCTCATTGAATCCCATGTTCATTATTAAAATGATGTAAAACCTTGATGAGTTGACACAGAGGACTTTCATCTGAGCCCTGTTCGATTTGCTCTTTAGATACAAATGTCACTCCCCATATTTTAGATGTTTCCTCGTCTTTGAAGGTCTTTCGTCACAGTGTGTGTAGGATCCTATGCATGCGTGATAATTGATTGTAAGGCAACACAAAAACCGAATGACACATTATGACAACAGTGATGTTTATGACAACAGTCATAAAAATCAATAATGTGTCTTTAATGTGCATGCCATGTGTCATGTCATTCTTATGACGGTTACATGTCACCCTTATGTACACTGCTTCAAGTAAAGTGTTACCGATTATAACAATTCATTACTTAAAGGAGGATAAAAAAACGACTATGGCATAATCCACAAACTTTACAGGGCTAGTGCTAAGTCACTCCTTTAAGATGGAATGTTCAGTGGTTCCTACAACACTCACGCCTCCCTTCACCTTTAAGCTGTCAAATTGTCTCAACCGGACCAAAGTTAGACACTTGAATCACTGATTTTTATTGCTTGTGCAAAACACTTCAGGTCATATAAAATGGTCCCTGCTGACAGAACACAGACATTCGCAGATGAGTGCACCCCAAACTGAATACACAAGGTACCAGGTCTTCTACCTCTCGGACGTTTACTCTTTGTTGGGCTGGTCTCTAAGTATCCAGATCCAACATCACTTGGGTCACTTAGTCAAACAGATGAGCAAGCTAGGTAAACTGAAGCAATCTGAAAATCTGGACTAGGAATAACCAAGGATAAGATCATCGCTCGACGCAGAGTTAAGCAATCCATGAAGTTAAGCAGAGAAACAGAGAACGACAATCCACACTAGCTAATCAAAACAGAATTAGGAAACAAAACAGCTCAGAACAAGACAAATCAGCAAATGCATATTAATCTATTTGCTTGTGTATTTTCCTCATAAAATCACGATTCTATCAGGTACAGTACACTTTTTGCCATGGATTAACATTTGCACTGGGATCTCTGGGAACACAACTGATACTGATACTTGAATATGGCTAAAAATGCTAATTCTTTCTCAGGACATTTTTTTTCCCATGAAAAAAACATAACAAAGTCAAGATGTCCTTCCTGAGGGTAACGGAAAAGTTCTTGAAGGCACAAGAAAGTGGAATCTCACACTAATAGAAGAAGTGAAAGAGGAGTTTGTGCTTACCAGGTACGGGATCAGGGATCAGGGGTTGCATGCATTAGCAGAAAACTGAATGAAATACAAGAACTTGAGAAGCAACAGGGAAATAATGGTATGTCGGTAAATACCAATGGACAAAAATCCACACAATAGGTAGAGAGGTTAGACCAGTTTTTATATACCAGGTTTTTACAACCCACTGGTCTAGCTCAGGGGTGAACAGGTGGTACGAGTGAGGTAAACTCTCCTGTAAGTTCTGCTCTGACCCAGACAACACACACAAAGAGATTCCACTAGATTCTAGTTTCCAAAGAGACTCAAAGAGATCATGCACGGAGAGTTTTAGTACAGAACGAGACAGACCTATTGTCCCAGCGAGGACCATGGTACTGATCAGTAAGGAAGGGAGATCCTTACATGCGCCCTTCCCCCAAAGGTTAAACTGACCCTACAAAACACACATGGGTCGGCATCGCCTTCTGACCTGGTGTACTTAAACAGAGGCTTCCTATGGGCAGGTGTAGCTGCACGCACATCTAAACGTTCATCCACAACCTTAGGAAGTAATAAGGCATTCGCAACGTGATAGGTGAGCGTTGACAGTGGAATTTGACTGGGTTGGGAAATGCAGGTTCAAAGGACAGTGAAGGATGCAAGGACAAGAGCGCGGGAAAGCTGGTCGCCCCCGAGCGAATGGCGGAGCCCAGCTGACCTTGTCAAAACCAATCCCACCAGACTGGTCGATTCAAGCTCCAGTTGCAGCCTGAAACACACAACTGGTAAAACCCAACCACCACAATACCAGACATGCCTTCTTCTTTACGTTCTAGAATGAAACACAGGTGAATCACAAGAATAGGTACAGAAATTAGTTAACATCAGGGGTGAATCTCAATATGTGTCTTTGACCCTTAATTGTGTTCTTGTGTACCCATTTTATTTCATCTTCCATTGCTAAAGACCAGTTCCAATACAAAGAACACAGGTACAGAGGAGGAGAGGTAAGGAACGTGTGCTGATTTGGCAGGTTGCCGCACCCACCACAAGACAAATCATCTCAGGGATGAGAACCCAAGTGTAGCTATGTGGCAGGTGGTATACTGTTGGCCAGGACAACACCATTTTCCACCACAGTACACATCTTGAATGTCTTATTCATGAATGGGAAATCCTACAGTGTACCAAGTCTGAAACTGTTGAGCTATGAACACACACAAATACACTCACAAAACGAATGATTCACATGTTTTTCCAGTTCCAAGTCCTACCTTCACAAAAGTGTTAAACAGTTGAGGGCAATAGTTTTCTCAGAATCGGTTCTGATGCTCAATCGCATTGATGAGTGGGCCTGCGTGACAACGGCCTTGAAGACACCATTGGTGAGTGGGCCTGCGTGACAATGGCCTTGAAGACACCATTGGTGAGTGGGCCTGCGTGACAATGGCCTTGAAGACACCATTGGTGAGTGGGCCTGCGTGACAATGGCTTTGAAGACACCATTGGTGAGTGGGCCTGTGTGACAATGGCCTTGAAGACACCATTGGTGAGTGGGCCTGCGTGACAACGGCCTTGTAGACACCATTGGTGAGTGGGCCTGCGTGACAATGGCCTTGAAGACACCATTGGTGAGTGGGCCTGTGTGACAATGGCCTTGAAGACACCATTGGTGAGTGGGCCTGTGTGACAATGGCCTTGAAGACACCATTGGTGAGTGGGCCTGCGTGACAATGGCCTTGTAGACACCATTGGTGAGTGGGCCTGTGTGACAATGGCCTTGAAGACACCATTGGTGAGTGGGCCTGCGTGACAATGGCCTTGTAGACACCATTGGTGAGTGGGCCTGTGTGACAATGGCCTTGAAGACACCATTGGTGAGTGGGCCTGTGTGACAATGGCCTTGAAGACACCATTGCATTTGCTTTTCAGCTTAGACCTGTGATAGAAATCCCTGTTGTTCTGTCCTTCTTGTGTGCTTTTCAAACCTTATTGTACTGCCACTGTCATGCCCACAAACTCTCTCCAAATGCCGACATTGGGGACACTGCGATGTAGGCACGTTACTCAATAGACTTAACCCAAAGATTCATATCACTAGAAAATACTAGTTTACTAGTTAAACTAATTAAACCTTCAACTTTCAGATATCTTCCTGTTACAAGAAAGCCAGTAAATCCCCAGTGACTTATTTGAATGCTTCTGTAAATTTGTAATTATCCCTTCATCACATGCCATTATACTCTCGCATCCCAGTAAAGACACAACCTCACCATATTACTTATAGTGTGTTTTAAAGATTGAGATCTGTCCAGGTTAATCACAGACAATAGTAACATCATTGCATACAAAGAAATGGAAAACAGTGTATGTGAGCGCCCACATAATTATGAATATTTAGTGATGCCTTACAGACTAGCTAACGCACCTGCCTATGTTCCAGTTGTTTATGAACACCATCTACCATGGTATGATCAATTGAACCCTGCTAGTCTAAGTCAGCAACTTGCTAATATATTCTTAAATGTTAGCCGATCATGTTCACCATGTCTGATAGGTGCTCCACTGGCTCAGGGACTACTTGCTATACATTAAGGCTAAGAACTGTGAGTTTCACATCCAACATTTGTCAGTCCTGGATTATCAATGAATCGCCTAAAACTTAACCGGATCCTTAGTCCCAGCAGAGTGCAAATGGACCCAGAGAAGACATTGGGAGTAGCAGAGTGGCCTCTCCCAGACTTGAAGAAGAAGCTGCAGTGTTTTTGCTTTTATTTAATAATAAATAAATAAATTCATTTCATTTTCACCACTCCATCTGGGTGCTTAACTTTTTTTGTCACTGAGTGTATATGAGAGACAGTTTCATGTGTGGAGAATGAAGAAGCGGGAGCAGGAACCAGGACACAGGAACTAGGAAAAGGGCTTAAATCAAAAACAAGACTCTGGTTGATCAACACACCAGCCGTGAAACACTAACCAAGACTGCAAATACAGAAATAAGATACCGACACATGAAACTGTAAAGATGGAGACGAGACCCTGCCCCCCAAACCTGGAATCTAGACTCCAAACTGGATTGAGGGCTACAACTGAGACCCGGAGACTGAGACTGCTCAGCCTACACAAAATATTTAGCTACTTCTGCTTCACAGCAAGGGCACATGGATCTTGAACCTCTTACCTGCACAATGTAAACCATCCATTCATCTTCTCACCTTGCTCTGGATAAACGGTTAGAGGATGGATAAATAGATGGCTGGATGATTAAAATTGTGTACCTGGTAATGGTAATAAGAGTTTACCATTGACATTACAGCACAAAGGAATTGAAATATCCTGGTTCACCGTAGTATTTCCAGTGTGCTATAGTGTGAACAAATAGTTTGTTCACTGCTTAGGCTAAATAGAATATTTAAAAGTGTTGCAGCAACAAAAAATAAACAAGTAAAATCCAAAGACCACAGTTAAGCTTCAGTTAAGTGACCAGCAAAGAAAATAGACTGTGTCTGAGCAAGAAGGTCCGATGTCCTTGCTGAATATAATGTTAACATCTACAGCCTCTATACTGAAGCAAAAGCAACAGTTAAGCTCTGGATTCAGATCTACATCTCTGATGTTCACCATAACTAGAGAAGGATTGGGAGACGAGTCTGTTTGGGTCTTGGCGTACAGTCCTCCAGATGAAGCCTGATCACACCCAGGCTATGGAGCTGCAGGAGGCGGTTAAACTCAACAGGCATGGCGTGTACGCCTTTCGCCTTCACGTCATCATAGTAGTGGTTGGTGAGGGGCCGGCAGTCTCGTGGGTGCTGGGGGTAGGGCCAGAAGCCGTAGAGATGCACTTCATCACACAGCTCCAGTGCCAGGCTAGCCATCATCATCCCGGTGCTGAGGCGCTTCTTCAGGCCCCTGGTCACCCAGAACCGGGCCAGGTTCCGTATGTATTCTGGGTTCATGAAGACGGGCCGGGCCGGGCTTTCAAAGTCATGCACCGTGTAGAGGACACGCAACGTGACAGCCGTGTTTTTCCTATAAGCGAAGGTGGGCATCAGGACCAGAGAGTCTCCAAAGGTGTCCAGCCTTTTCATGAATGAGCGACGGTGCTCCATCAAGGATCCAAATCTGTGAGATTGAGGTGAGGAGGAAACAGGCAAGTGGAGATGTAGACAAAGAATGAAACTAGGGACATACACCAAAAACCAGGGGCCATATTATAGTCTTAGGTCTTAAGACAGGAAGAGTATGAGATGTTGCCCAATTTGCAGTATTGCAGAAACAAATCCTAACTAACCTTAGGAATCCTATCTTACCATACTTCATCCTATCTTGTCTCATGTTAGGAAATCCTAAATAATCAATTAAGCAAATTTTATGTCTGTTACCTAGCAACCCGACACTGCTTTTCTCATTCTGCAACTTATCAATTTCTGTGATATGGCCAGGACCTTAGATTTATCTCTGACTTTTAAAAGAAGCTGGATGACTGACTCATCATCTGCATCAGGATTTTATCAGGGTTGATTCAAAATTTGTTCAAAAATAAGCTGGAAAGTCTCACTGTAATGTGAGTCAGTTTGCTTCGTCAAGACATACAGGCCCCATGACTCACTTCTGTACCAGGATGCTGGGATTGGATGTTACCAAGTTTGTCTTGTTGCCAACGTCTCTTTTGTAGCTCTTGTCCAAAGGAGCGAGGTTACACCTAGTCAGAGAACGAGGAGTTTTAAGCAGTAATGCACAAGGCCTTTCACAGCGCAGGAGACACTGGGCACACACTTGATAATGATGACCTCCTGTTATTAACTTCCTCCTGCTGACAGTATCTCTCCAGTCTACTGTCTATAGAGAGGACAGGAAGCCTCTTAGTCTCTGCATTCCGCCCAACAACATACTGCGTAAGTGGTTATGGAGGATGTTATAAATGGAATCCTAGAAATGGTCTTACAGGGAGACAGGTCACTATTATCTTCAGTCAATTATATTTGGACCCCAGTCAATTACATTTGGACCAAATGTTATTGCAGTGAATTACATTTGGACTAATCGTTCTAAAGTTTATCAACATCATGTTTTTTCTTGTGAAGAACAATGAAATGTATTCATGTCGCTGTGTCACATTTTGTTATGCCTGGTAATCTGAATTACCTGATGACAAACTGGGCCGAATCGATCTCTTCTCCACAGCTGCTGTTGGCCAAGATACCACCATTTCCCACCACAGAACACGTCTTGAATGTCTTATTTACAAACGGTGAATCCTACAAGGTACATAATGTGAAACATAATGTGAGATATTAGCACATATAAATACAGACACAAAACTAACGGTTTATGGGTTTTTCCAGTGCCAAGTCGTACCTTCACGAAGGTGTCAAACAGCTTAGGGGTCACCTTGGTGATTCTTTTCTCAGCATCGTACCTGATGTTCGACCCCAGAGGCGAGTTGGTCTGTGTGACAATAGCGTTGAAGACTCCTTTGCACTTGCTGCTCAGCTCAGACCTAAGACGGAAAAACCCGCTCTTTCATCCTAGATACCTTATTGTACTGCCGCTGTCATGCCAAAAAACACTCTTCAAATACTGACATTTTGGACACTCCCACACAGACACATTACTCATGAAACTTAAACCAAAGGTTCAATTCACTAGAAAATATAGTACTAGTTTACTAGTTACTGAAAAGGAAGATTTCCTCCAGTTACCTGAAAAGCTGTATATCCCCAGTTATGTAAAGGCCCCCGTCTCATTTCATGTTAATATATGCTGTAATTATACCTTAATCACATGGTATTATAGGTTCAGTTCCATTAAGGACAAGACTTGACCTTGTTATCTATAGTGTCTGCAAAACCATTAGATAAAACCAAAAGTAACATCCTGCTGTTACATGGACAATTAATTCAGAAGATGTTGCCTGGTAACCAGCCAAAGCTCAGCTTCCATGTGTGGTAAAACAATCTTGCAACACCCCCATCTCAGCCATCATCCCAGCTGACCCCATGTTCCCAGAATATATCACTGTCAAATTCAGCAATACCACAATGCAATTTACATTGCACTTTGCAGTATACAAACTTTACTAATTCTTCTTTATGACTTGGCTACGTTCCTTGATATAGCAGACAGACACCAACAAACAGGGAGTGACTGTAGACACGTGTGGGGGGGGGGGGGGATTCTGGGAATTTTGCCTTCTTGTTTGTATGTATATTTACTATTACCGCTGAGAACAGATTACCCCCCCCCCCCCCACACACACACACACACGCCATACACTGCAAACTATGTGTTCTGACACCTTTCTGTCATAGCTAGCATTAGCTTTTTTGGCAATTTGTGCTACAGTAGCTCCCCTGTGCTATCAGGACAGATGAGCTAGTCTTTGCTCCCCGTGCGCATCGATGAGCCTTGGGTGCCCATCACCCAGTCGTGAGTTCACCAGTTGGCCTTCCTTGCATCACTTTTGGCTGGTACTGACCCCTGCATACCAGGAACACCCCATAAGACATCTTCCCATAGAGTACCCTAGTGCCTTTTCCTTCCCGGGTAAACGACACACATGTACCTGGCCCTCCAAGTGATGTAACAGAAAATGTGGCTTGTCAGACCAGACCACCTTCTTCCATTGCTCCATGACCCAGTTCTGATGCACAGGTGCACCATACATCATATATAATGGCACCCTTGACAAGTGACATCATAATGAGATAACCAATTTTATTAATTTCACTTGTTAGTGGTTTTAATACTATGGCTGATCGGTGTATTCCTATCATTGTGGGGACTATTCATTAATTTCTATGGGCATAACCCTAATCCTGACTATGATAACCCTAACCATAAGTAACCAAACAAAATACAAGACTTTTGGCTATTTTAGTTTTTTGATTGCATTCAATAAAATTGAGCTTTATATTGTGGAGACCTAAAAAATGTCCCCACAAGCTAAAAAGTAACTGGTTTTACCACATTTGCCTCCCACAATGTAGTAAATACAAACCCAAACACACACACACACACACACAGACACAGAAACACACACACATGTTTGTATATCTTTGTGGGGACTCTCCATTCATTTCTATGGGGAAAACTCTAATACTCTAACACCATATCCGATGCCATAGCCTGATGCACACCTCCCAGAAATATGACTACAGGTGTCAGGCTACACAGCTACCGATGGTGTAGATGCTGCACAGAGTGTGAATCAGCCTTTATTCTCACAGCTAAGGCTCCCCGTACCTCAGCTGGGTGATGTAATCTTCCTGCTCTATCCAGTCCTCAGAATAAACCTTCATGATATTTTCAATTGTCTTCTCTCTGTAACATCATATGGAAACGGCAGTGATAAGAATAGGACCAGGTACGAGGTTAGTATAGTAACAGATAGAGCAGAAAGACATCAACAAGCAGGGATTAACAGCAGACGGATCAGGGGGGGTCTCTGGTGATTTTGCATTCAGTGTAATCTGGACCTGAGCCATCTTATCTGACCCTACGGTAACCCTTTCCGCACAGAACACACTCACACACACGCGCACACACACACACACAGTCGGGTATACTTATACCTTATGAGGACCGCTCATTCACATCTATGGGAAAAATGCTAACGCTAACTATGATCACCTTAACCCCCATCCAGCCCTAACCATAACCATAAGTAACCAAACAAAATACAAGCGTTTTTGCATTTTTTAGTTTTTTCACAGCAGTTACCGATTTTTATAAAATAGAGTTTTCCCTTATGGCGACCAGGAAACCGGTCCCCTTAAGGGAAAAAAAATGGATATTTATCATGTTATGGGGACATTGTGTCCCCATAAGGATAGTCCGTTTTGTTCCCACACCTGCAATATTTGTCTGTTACATCATTCCCAGGCTTCACTTTGGTTGACGTCAAGTAATCCTCCCTTCTGGCAGAGCTGTGGAGACAGATTCCCAAGGTGAGTGACTTAACATTGTCCTCCATGATTGTGATCGAAAACAAGCTGTTAAAATATTAATGAAGCCTTGGTTTCCTATCTCTTAATTAATTTTTGTTGGCCATAAGAAGCCAGGGATATGTCCAGGACTTAACAGTGGGCTGTGGTAGAATATAAGGTGCAGAAACCTGGGAAAAAGCCAAGATGAACAGTAAACAGCTATTTTAAAAAGCACTATCAGTGACTTCTTTGAGGGAGATGTGATAGAAGACCCCGCAGAACCACATGCGCACACACACACACACACACACACAGTCCACATATTCATATGTTTATGGGAACTTAACATTCATTTCTATGGGCATCACCCTAATCCAAACATGACAACCTTAACCCCTACCCAGCCCTAACCTTAACCGTAAGTAACCAAACAAGATACAAGTTTTAGTTTTTTGATTGTATTCACCTATTTTTATTAAATTGAGTTTCCCCTTGTGGGGACTGGAAAAATGTGGCCACAAGGTCAAAGTTTATATCACGTTGTGGGAACATTCACTATTATGGTGTAATTTTAAGTTTAACAGAGCATGATTTTGTTCTCAGAGCATAAGCTGGTAGGATATTCTATCAAAACAAGACAAAACAACAGCTATGGCTGTAATTAACACTACTGGTAGAAAAATAATTTAGGTATGAACAAATTTCAGAACTTCAGAGCTCATGAAGAGCACAGAGACCTACTGCAACCACCGTTATATGAGTTACGTCCCATGAGTCATGAGTTCCTCCCAGTTTCCTTCCTCCGTTTATCCCCTTGCCTCCTGGTCCTGTTCCCTTTAACTCTTCACCACCATGCTCAGCCTTGACCCCTGATATCTCATAGACCACAGTCTGGCCCTGTTCCTCCCAGTTTCCTTCCTCTGTTTATCCCCTTGCCTCCTGGTCCTGTTCCCTTTAACTCTTCACCACCATGCTCAGCCTTGACCCCTGCCTCATTTCCCAGGCCCTGTCCTTCCAGGTCCACCTTCTGTCCCTAGTCTGTGTGTCTCAGGGCCCTTGTGGTGTTTTCTGTTCTGTTGACCCTGACCCAGCTTTTTGTGTTCCACCTATCAGTCTTGGTACCCTTTTGCATCACTTCCTGGTGCAGTTTTTCTGTTCCCTGGGTTTCATTAACATTTCGTTGTCCTGTCAGGTTTTGTTCCACGTTCCCAGTCCTGTGTACCCTGTTCCAATCCCGGCAGTGCCTCTCGTGCCTGGAGTGCCTGCATTAGGAGGGGGGTACTGTTGAGTTCAGACCCTATCCTGTGTTTATGTGTCTTGTTACTTGTAACCCTATTGTTTGGTTTATTGTCAATAGCCCGCATCTGTTTCTTGTTTAGTCCCAGTTATATGTCATAATTTTACTTGTGTTCCTCTGCTTATCCTAACCTTCCTGCCTTCATTTTGACCCCCATCGGTCCCTTTTGTTTCGTGTCCCTATGAGTTTTGCTTCAAATAAAGTAACCGTTTCTTGTAAACCGCACTGTGGTCACCCTTTCACCACACACCGCTGTGTTAAATTACTTTACAGTTAACTGAGAGGATGAGAAATATACAAAGAAAATCGACAATATCAAAGATGCACATTGTTGAACCACTGAAACCTAATATCTGTGATACTTCAGATAATTCTACAGATTTAATCCTTAGATGCGTCACTTTTTTATATATATATTATTTGACGCAGTCTTGACTCAGTCTTTTAGATATGCCTCATACTTTTCATCCATATCAATTTACAAAAGAAAAATGAAATAATGTCAAATAATGAAAAAATAACGTCAATAACTTTATTCGCAAGAAAGGTATCGGGTCACGAGCGACCCCTGGTATGTAATAGTGTTACAAATCCATTGAAAATGTATATGAGTCGCCATTATTGCTAATTGTTAATATTAGGCTAGGCTAGGATATATTCAAAAAGCATTAAAAATGTTCAGAAACTGTTCTGTCATCATGGAAAAGACCTGGAACTGAATTCCTACTTAAACAAATGCATAAACCTGAAAAGCTATTTTCTGGTTTTACAAAGGGCAGTTCCTGAAATTTTTTTAATTCATACACAGCCTTCTTTACAATTCTTGTGTTTGTAAGGTAAAATAGTTTATTCTGAAAAGCACTCCACCAGAACAACGGATGTAGAGATAATGATGCCTGTAACTCATTAGATCTTCACTTGCTAAATTTCTATACTTTTTAACTTTTATTTAAAATGATCTCCTGGATTCCTACAAAAGTTTTTTCAAACATTAAAATTTCACTAGAGGCAAATAAAAAGTTTGTCTTGAACAGTCCTACCTGCCCTACTGAAGTTCGTGTGAAAGTTAAGAGGAGTATTGAACCCACCTTCCGCTGACCCCTGAATGAAAATGACTTGCTAGGTTTGAGTCGCTCAGTATCTCATTTTTAATCGCATTGTAAAAGATGACCGTGATGATCGCTGACAGCAGGAAAATCAGGGTGTTTGTCCAGCGCTGACGCAGCCCTATCGCCCTCATATCACCCCTTGATGTTAGACCTACCACTACTTAACTTCCTTCTGTGCTGTTTACACTACAAGCATCTCTTATGTTGTACTTACTATGACCGGATGTTACTCCCCTGCAGAGTTTAGCCAGTCTAACCGGTATTTGTTTTTGTTTTGAAGCTCTAGTCTTTTTATGAATGTTCAACAAGTAAATCTGTAGCATTTGCATTTCTTTTGTTTTCTTTAATCGACTGAAGGCACAGCTGTGGAATGTGATTCAAAGATTGTTCTTGACTTTGCTGTCAAGTACACATATTACTGTTATATCTGCACCATACTGTATAAGGCATCTGTTCATAGCCTGGATAATGCACAGGAAGATCGGAATCTGGTAATGATATACCTTGTGCAATTTACATAGATATTTACATGATATTTGTTTTGCAGGTTGAATGCTGTCATGATGTAATATTGCTGGAGGTGACTCTGTGACTGTGACTCTTTATATTCAACTGGTTGGTTGAAACAAAATCTTGGTCTGGATTTGTACGGTGTGGACCTGAAATCTCCACCTCTGAAAAAGAGGAATTGTATGACATGATGACAAGAAGAGTCACCCAGAAGCACTTCTTATCGTGACACGGTGGAATATGATGGTGACTAGACCATGAAAAGAATGGGCAGAATTATGAATGATCGTCTTGCATAATATAAGTGATAAGTACCAGTAAAAAAAAAAACAACAACAAATAACAATATTGTTTCATTTAATTTCCATTCGAATAATTTCATTTTCATTCAGTTCATTTCAGTGGAGTGAGCAGTTGGTCGTGGAGGAAGGAAATAGGAGAGTCCTTATATGCAGTATGAGAAAGAAGCTCTGCAAGTGGTTCTTACTCTTAGCCTTTGTTGAGAGGGAAAATACTGGAAGATTGGCCGGGGGGGAGGGGGTCAGACGTGATCTTTTTCCTGACCATTCTTGGAAAGCTTACAGTAACCCTTTGAGGGAAGTACCAGTAGCCACTGACTTTGTGAATCATCAGACCGAGATGGAGGGTATGATGGGTGATTCTGTTGTGGCTGTTTAGTACTGCATCAGCTGCCCCTGTGAAAGCTTGAGTTTCTTGAGTTTTCTCATCCTGTTGGATGCCATGTATTTTCAATAGAGGTGGTGGGTACTGTATGCTTTTTTCTGAAGCCATCTCCACAGTTTTTGTGTCTCTTCACCTCCAGATTGTTTACTCCACACCGTGACAGCAGAATATGGACAAAAGTTTAAGAGGTATTCAGTTGTTGTAGGATGTGGCGCAAAATTGGGTTGATGACATCATCAACGGGCCTGTAAACTCTGTATATAAACTACAGAGGGTCTCAGGGGCCTTGAAGAGTAATGGTCTCGTGGAACTTTAGGATGCATTTTGTCAAAGCACTTTATAAATGCAGAGGTTATGCACATCATTCTGAAGTCATTCAGGCAGAAGATCGTCTCTTTTTGAGGGACTGGAACGATGATGATTAAGCAAAGGAGGAGGGTGAGCCAGACAATGTCTTACATAATGCTCGTGGCAGTGAGAGAAGGGGAAGCAGAGGGCCTTTGCTGGTTTGTGAGTAAATGGCTGGCTTCAGTACTTCCAGGTTTTAGCGTTTAATTGGTAATGGTCTAGAGACTACTCAAGATAAAGAGTAATTTGAGGAGAAGGACTATTGTACCCCCAGAAGTGTCATTTGGCAGCAGAATTGACTGTCTTGTTGTGTGTATACTTAGCCCTTTTGTATACATCTTAGTTACCATTCCTACAATGTAAATATCACAGTATACTTAGGTTACTTTAAAAATGTCACATGCTGGCATGATCAAAGGTCCACAATGCAGCTTTCAGACACAGGGGACTTTATGTTCAAAACACTCAAAGGCAAACAAGACCATGATGGGACAGATTCAGAATATGGTTCACAACTGGTAATTCCTAACATCCAAGACATTCAATAGCTGACAAGGGAACAGAATAAACATAATTATACACAACTAACAAGGCATAGAAAAAGAATAGGTGTGGGTCATTAACAATCACTCAAGAACTAGGGACTAAGATGCCAAGAGATACAAGGAACATAGAACATAGGTATAAACAAAGCACGGGGCTAAATACACTAAAGCACAGATAGGGTTAATCAAGAACAAAGACACTAACAGCAAGGACCGAACTGCTGTGAATAAACACAAGGAATATGATTTTCATGGACAAAAACAGAGTGGGGCATAAATAACCAAAGGTCCAACTGGTTATCAGCTACACGCTCAGCCCATTCAGATATGCAGCGACCCAGGGAACAGGGGATGAGGACTGGATTAGGGAAAAATTTAAGGGAACACAAGGACCAGAACAGGATGACCAGTGACTTCTGCTGGTCAAACAGGGAACTACAACATAGGACTTTTACACTTGGAGAATACTAGAACATGGGCTAGATTAGGAACACTAGGAAAGACAAACAACACATGCTGGTCATCATGGAAAAGCAGGGAACTTAGGGAAATGAAGGACAGGACGGAACAAGACAGGGGAAAATCCTGACAAAAAAACTAGAGATGCACCGATTGCAAATTTCTTGGCCGATTCCGATTTTACAGTAAGTGTGACCTGCCGATTCCGATTTTTGCCGATTCCGATTTTTTTATAGAACTGTAATGAAAGCATATGACATTCATTTAAATTTATTTTATAATAAAATAAATTATTAAACATGACAGGATCTTCTCACAACAAAATAAAAATATAAAATAAATTGTGTCGTAAAGTATAAAATAAATTCCGGCGCGCTAGCTTTAGCCACTTTCCCCTTTTCAAACTGGGCATATTCAGCTAAATGATAGCGTTTTAAGTGTCTTATTAGGTTTGTTGTTCCGAACGTTTTTGAGCTTGTTCCCCCACGATGTATTTTTGCTTTACAAACATTACAAACTGCGATCTTTGTGTCATCTCCACTCACAGAAAAGAACTTCCACACCAACGACATGTTATCATCAGACTGTGAGTGTGCGCGTAGTTGTGACGTAATTGCCTGCGCTGCTGCTGGCAATAAAAGGATCGGCAGACGTGAGACTGACCGGCCGGTCACCGATCTGGGTCGATCATACAAAAAATCGGCCGATTCCGATCACTAGCCGGTCAATCGGTGCATCTCTAAAAAAAACCCATAAAAAATAAAAATAAATAAATAAAATATTTGTTATATAACAAGAATTATAATATTACAACAGTACAATTAATAATATTTAGGCCCAGTTTAAAGTTGCTGTGAACAAAATGGTCTTGGGATCAAACCTTATTTTCACCAAAATAAGTAAATGAAACTTCCTCATCTGTGGTCCATAGAATACAATTTTCAATGTTGGAAACCAACACTAATAAAAACTGTAGCGAATAATTTGTGGGTGTGACTACCTTTTGAGGGTAGACCCACTGTGTACTAATTAAGCCTTAAATGTGCTTCAGTTTGATTTAGAAAACAACATTGGACATGTCTATGCAAGAAGGTTCCCTCCTGAACACAAGAACATAAAGACATCTACAGCCTTCACATTAAAGCAAAAGCTGTAGTTTATCTCTGGGTCAACTGCACCACCAATGGAGAAAGAATGGGAGATGACTCTGTTTTGGTCTTGGTGTACACTCCTCCAGATGAAGTCTGACCACACCCTGGTTATGAAACTGTACCAGCTGGTCAAACTCAACAGGCATGGCGTGTACGCTTTTCGCCTTCATGTCATCATAGTAGTGGTTGTTGAGGGACCGGCAGTCTCGTGGGTGCTGGGGGTAGGGCCAGAAGCCGTAGAGATGCACTTCATCACACAGCTCCAGTGCCAGGCTGGCCATCATCATGCCGGTGCTGAGGCGCTTCTTCAGGCCCCTGGTCTTCCAGAACCGGGCCAGGCTCCGCATGTACTCTGGGTTCATGAAGACGGGTCGTGCTGGGCTTCCAAAGTCCTGCACTGTGTAGAGGGCGCGCAATGAGACAGCCGTGTTTTGCCCATAAGAGAAGGTGGGAAACAGAACCAGGGAATCCCCAAAGGTGCCCAGCCTTTCAACAAATGGGCGCCGGAGCTCCATCAAGGATCCAAATCTGTTGGGTTGAGGTGAGCGGTGGAAACGGCAGGTAGAGAAGGAGACAAAGAATCAGAGTGAACCTACAGCGAAAACCAGGTGCCAGTTGCACAAAACACCTTAACTTTTCTCCTTAACTGTGACACTTAAGGTTTAATTCCCCTTTAGCTGAGGGATTAAGAACTTTTAAAATATATTGGAGGACTAACTGATTTCCTAATCAACATCAGGATTTTATCAAAATAAATTCTAATAAAATTGATTTGATATTCATTCAAGACAAAGCTGGAGAGTCTTGTCATGTACAGGTACGTATATTTAAAACTGTATGTATATTTAAAACTAGGAAAATCAGTTTTCTTCAGCAAGATCAACATGACTCACTTATACAAGAGGATGCTGGGATTGGATGTTACCAAGTTCGTCTTAGTGCCAACGTCCCTTCGGTAGCCACTGCCCACAGGAGCGAGGTTACACCTGAGTCAGAGAAGGAAGAGCTTTTAAAACTGGCTTCTGTCAAAGGGGACCTGCGTGTATTTTAGCTCCCCCTTGCTGATAGAGAGAGTAATACACGAGGCCTCTGTTAGGGCAGGAAACACGGGGGACACATTTAATAACGAGAACTGCCTGTCATCAGTATCTCTCTACAGTCTCTTGTCAATCGAGGGGACGCTTGTGCCTCCAGGGTAAGAAAATAAGGAAACAGATTAAATTTTCTTCAGACACTTTTTTCCATTGTTGGTTTTATCTAATATGCTGATCGGTAACAGTGACCACTGTAGTCTCGCACCTCCAGGGTTGGTGACTATAATCCTACCTCTGGCTCAGTTTGTGGGATTTGAATGTTCTTCCTTTATTTGTGCAGCTTAAAAACATGTTGTTGGGCGAACTGGTGTCTCTACATTTCCCATAGTGTATGACTAGTATCCTGTTTAAGGTGTATCCCGTCTCATGCCAAACACCTCTTAGAATAGGCTCTAGATGCCCTCCAGCCATACAACCGTGGAAAAAATTAAGAGACCACACTATATTTTTAAACAAATCTGCATTTTTAAATCCTACTTTAATCATGGTTCTTTCTGGCAGAAGGTTACGCTGAGCAGCAGGCTGCTTCCAGGTTCAAAATTTCTAATACAACAGTACACAAGAATAGGGTGAAGCAGGAGACACTGGGAGCGATCAAAAGCCAGCCAGTCAGGGGGTGGAAGCGAATTTGTAATGGCAGAAATGACTGTTAACTTATCCGACAGTTTCTCATGAATTGCAGGATGACATCAAGAGACCTTCAAAAGGAATGGGAAACATTAAGTGCAGGAGTGAAGTGCACTGCTAGGACAGTTCATATTAGGCAACTAGAAGCAGGACTGAAGTCCCATAAACAAGGAAGAAGCCCTTCAGTGAGAAGCAGGGAAGAGCCAGGCTGCAGTTTGCAAAAAATGTATATTTTACACAGATATAAACTGATAAATTGAGAAATGAGTGAAACAAAAAATTGTGCTGTGGTTTCTTAATTTTTTCTGCAGCTGTATACTGCATAAATAGTTGCATGGTTACCAGTTATTATAAAAGGAATCTTAGAAATAGTTTGTCCGACAGAGTGACTATTATTGGCAGAAAGTTCATTTACACCTCAGCTCTACTCTGAATAAAGGAAATATTTTGTGTAAACCGTTCTTGGTGAAAATCAACAGTAGCAATCCTCCCAGACACCCATGAATGAATGATGTGCAATGTCCCGGAAATCCAGTCCACCTGCTAGCTAAGGTCCGATACCACGGTAAGACCATAATACTGCAAATGCATGGTGACCCCCCTGGTTGTCTCTCATCCACCTCCCTGAAATAAATAAGGAGGGATGTCTGGATTCAGAAGTATAGAAAAGATCCACATTATGGCTGTGACTATCAAATAAACCCTTCCAAAATGGTGGGTACTGGACGTTCTAAAGAACTGCATCACAGGTCGGTTAATTTTCCATCTGTGCCAAGCAACTAATATTTAGATCACCTATTAACAGAAGAAACACAAAGATACGAAAACAAACTTCAAGTTTTTGGCACTTGCGATACCCAAACAGCACGCGCCACACTATTTCAGTCGCTAAAAACAAGGAAGTCCTTGCCAAAGTTCCACTTTGGTGATGTCTACATATATCTTACACTTCCATCAGGATAAAAGCTTACAAAATTACAGATAGCTATATGTCAATGTCCAGCGTACTACGTGTTTGTTCGTAAGTATTTTTATTGCGCTAAATTTAACTAACAAGCTAACAAATCACATTATCGAACTCTGATGTGCAGCAGGTTGTTTCCGTTTCGTGCACGTCGTGCTGTCGTGCCGTACAGGTTTAATTCGGCATGTATCACACCGCACATAATTGCCTCCTAGTTGCTGAGTGAAAATGCCAGTTCGCTTACTCCAGGCGGCTAACGGAGTTGTCTGCATTTCCCTGCCTTCCCTTTGCCGTTTTTTCCTGTTTTAGCTTACCACTAGATGCCGCTATTTCCACGTTAATGACAGATCATTAAAATGATTATTAAAAGTCCCGCAAAACTCCAAGTCACAGTGTCCACCAAGTCATTGTTCTACATTATTCGAATACACGTTTATTTAATTTTTTTTAAACTATCGAATAGTTTCTGCAGCAGCAATCCACATGCACATGTAATAGAAAAGTTAAGTTTTATTTTACAATTCAATTTATTTTTTCTGTTTATAGTGTATTATAGTGGATATTATAGTTTTGTTTGTTGTTGTTGTTGTTGTTGTTGTTGTGTGTGTGTGTGTGTGTGTAATTTCACTTAATGAAAATACATTTCACTGTTAGTTTTCATGGTTTCCTTAACAATAACACTACTGGTGACCTTTAATGCCATCAAAGTTTTCTTTCCTTATGAAGGACAAATAAATTTCAACTTAACAGAAAATGTTTAATTTCCAGACATTTTACACTTTGCCATTGTGTCGCATTATGTTGCATCCAGGTAATCCCGACATACCTGATGACAAACTGGGCCGAGTCGATCTCTTCTCCACAGCTGCTGTTGGCCAGAATTCCACCGTTTCCCACCACAGAACACGTCTTGAATGTCTTATTTATAAATGGTGAATCCTACAGGGTACATAGTGTGAAACTCTCTTGAGATATTAGTACATATACAGTAAAACTGGTCTAAGTCGCCGTCTTGTAACTCGTCAATGTGCACAAGTCGACGCTCAAGCAAAAGTCCCGATTTTTCCTAATGATGTTTCCTTTAAAATTCCTGTAGTAGATGGAGTATGTGGTTATAGATGTCCTGTAGGGGGCAATAGAGGGTTGTTAATTAGCCTGTGTTTGGTTAGGCAGGCGGGGGTAGAAAAACATTGCGTTGTTGGAAGACATGTGGTGTGTAGTAAAGAAGACTAATTCTACAGGAATGCCTGGGTGTCCTTATTGAGAAGATACCACATTGGCGACGAGGAAACTGGCGAGCACATAAGAGGTTGCTTAAAAGTACGCCTGACGGCGCAGATCTTCCGGCTACCCTTCCCAGACAAAGAAGCCAGCGCGAACTGCGTAATGGCGGCATCGATGGTAGGGACGCTCACTCCGTTTGATAGTCAGGAACAGACTTGGGAGGAGTATTGTGAAGTGTTAGATCACTTTTTCGAGGCAAATGGGATTGCAGAAGCGGGAAGGAAACGTGCAATATTGTTGAGCTCTGTGGGCAGCCGGACATATAGCCTAATGAGAAACTTGCTGAGCCCAGAAAAGCCGGGTGACAAAACTTATGGCGAGTTGACGGAGCTGCTGCAAGCACACTACAACCCTACACCCAGCGAAATAGTCCAGCGATTTAAGTTTAATTCGAGGACAGTGAGAGTGTAATGCAGTATGTAGCAGCGCTACGGGAGCTTGCGCAGCATTGTAATTACGGGGAAAGATTGAAAGAAATGCTACGTGATAGGCTGGTGTGCGGTATATCGGATGATCGTATGCAGCGGAGGTTACTGGCGGAGCCCGAGCTGACGTTCGAAAAAGCATTGAAAATCGCACAAGCTATTGAAACGGCTAATAAGGATGTGCGTGACCTGCAGGGACAAACGACAATGCTGGACAGCCCAATGCCGAAGACCGTATTGCAACTTGCAGTGCATAACGTGAGTTCAAGACACTATGGGCGCAGCAAAACGGTAGGGGGCACGTGTTACAGATGTGGCGGTGACCACATGGCACGGGACTGTCGTTTCATATCGATGTCGTGCCATAGTTGCGGGAAAAAGGGACATATAAAAAAAATGTGCAGGTCTGCTCCTCCGGGAGCACAGTTACAGCTTCAAGAGGGAGGGAAGCAGAAGCAGTATCAAAAAGATAAAAAGCTTTCGGCACATCATATAAATGAAGTCCCGGAGAAGCACTCGAGTGATGAAGAAGTGTTTGCAATGTATAAGCTAAAGGTGGCAAAAATGCCACGAGTGGACCCCATTACCACACAACTAAATATAAATGGCAGCATGGTGGATTTTGAGGTGGATACCGGCTGCAGTGTGACAGTTTTGACAGACAGCATATACCAAGCTACGGGTAGCAGGGAGCGCTCAAGAGCTGCACGACTGCCCATGGACTTTGAAAACATACACAGGAGAACAACTAGCAACAGTGGGGGCTGCGGACGTCACAGTTACATACCAAGACAAAGTTAAGCAGCTACCAGTAGTAGTGGTAGCAGGTACAGGGCCAAACCTGTTAGGCAGAGGGTGGCTCAAGGAGTTGGAGTTACACAATGTGAATGCTATTAACAAGGTGCAGTCAGACCTGACGTTGCAGGATGTTTTGAAACAACATGAAGGGGTTTTCAAAGAGGAATTGGGAACTTGGAAGGGCCCACCAGCTAAAATATATGTAAATGAAGGAGTTGCCCCAAAGTTTTATAAACCGAGACCAGTTCCATTTGCAATGAGAAAGAAAGTGGAGGTGGAGTTGGAAAGACTCACGAAGCAGGGCATAATTGAACCTATTAAGTTTTCTGATTGGGCAACACCTATTGTGCCCATTCTGAAGCCGGACCATTCCGTACGTATCTGTGGGGATTACAAACTCACTGTAAATTTAGTCTCCAAGTTGGAGCAATATCCAATTCCAAAGCTGGAAGACTTATTTGAAAAATTAGCAGGGGGACAAAAGTTTAGCAAACTGGACTTAAGTCACGCATATCAGCAAGTGACCTTGGATGAAGCGTCCAAGCAGTATGTCACGTTAAACACATTGAAAGGGTTGTTCAAAGTAAATCGTCTTCCTTTCGGTGTTTCTTCTAGTCCTGCCATTTTTCAGCGTTTGATGGAGAGTCTGGTGGCAGGGATGACAAACGTGGCGGTTTACCTGGATGACATCCTGGTGACAGGACGGAGCGATCAGGAGCACCTGGCAACTCTGAAGGAGGTCCTGACACGTCTACAGGAAGGGGGTCTTCGGCTGAAGCGCAGCAAATGTGCTTTTATGGAGCCTGAAGCGGAGTTTTTAGGACATAGAGTGGATGCCTCAGGGCTTCATCCAATGCCACACAAGGTGGAGGCAATACAGAAGGCACCGGCACCCGCTAATGTTACAGAGCTGAGGGCATACCTGGGATTACTGAACTATTATAACAGGTTCCTGCCATGCCTATCATCATTATTAGCCCCCTTGCACAAACTGTTACGAAAAGATGCTCGGTGGAAATGGGAACGCGAGCAAGCAATGGCTTTTGAGGAGTCTAAACAACTCTTGCATTCCTCCAAAGTATTGGTGCATTACGACAGCCAGAAGGATTTAATCTTGTCCTGTGATGCTTCACCATACGGTGTTGGTGCGGTGTTGTCACATCGCATGCCGGACGGGCAAGAGAGACCTATAAGTTTCATGTCTCGTACTCTGACAACTGCTGAGAGCAACTACTCACAACTGGACAAAGAGGGTTTGGCTGTGATGTTTGGGATACAACGCTTCCATAAATATTTGTATGGAAGACGGTTTGTTATTTGCACCGATCACAAACCTCTCTTGTCTCTCTTCGGTGCGCTGAAGGCAGTGCCTCACATGGCATCTCCACGGATTCAGCGATGGGCGTTAACACTCCGAGCCTATGAATATGAGATCCGGTACAAGCCAGGTAAATTCCATGACAACGCAGATGCCATGAGTAGACTCCCACTGCCTCAGCAGCCAACGGAGGCAGAGCAAGAGGATCGAGTACTGATGATGGAGGACATATCTTTGGTGTCGGCAGGCGAAGTAAGAAGTTGGACTGGTAAAGACCCTGTGTTGTCTCGGGTTAGACAGTTTGTCCAACATGGTTGGCCACAACACGTGGACCCAGCGTTTCAGCCTTACACGGTGAGAAATACTGAGTTAAGTGTGCAGGATGGGTGTGTATTGTGGGGATCGCGTGTAATTGTTCCTCAGCCGGGGCACAAGGCATTGCTACAGCAATTGCATTACGGGCACACAGGCATTTCTCGGATGAAAGCCTTAGCGCGGAGCTATTTTTGGTGGCCAAAGTTAGACTCTGACATTGAGGCGCTAGGGAAAGGATGCCATACATGCCAAGAACATCGGAATGTACCAACACCAGCTCCACTCCACCCCTGGGAGTGGCCGAGTAAACCTTGGCAGAGACTGCACATGGACTATGCGGGACCATTTATGGGACACATGTTTTTGATCCTGATCGATGCCTATTCTAAATGGATGGATGTTTATCCAGTAAAGTCTGCCACGTCAGCTACCACTATTGATTGCTTGAGGCAGAGCTTTTGCAGCCAAGGGTTGCCTGAGATGTTGGTTTCAGACAATGGCTCATGTTTTGTCAGTGCGGAGTTCAAGGAGTTCACGCAAAAAAACAGTATTAGGCACATTACCTCGGCTCCATACCATGCTTCTTCCAACGGCTGCGCCGAGCGAGCAGTCCAGACTTTTAAGTCAATGATGAAGAAGGTGGGTGAAGGGAGGCTCTCAACTAAGGTGTCAAGAGTGCTGTTTAACTACCGCATTACCCCACAATCGACCACGGGGTTGTCTCCAGCAGAAATGCTGCTGGGTAGAAGGTTACGATCAACCTTAGACCAGGTGCACCCAGATCTGAGGGTGAGGGTAGAACAGAAGCAGGACACCCAGAAGGAACTTCATGATAAACAGGTGCGGGGGCGAAGTTTCCAGGTGGGAGACACAGTGATCACGAGGAACTTTAGTTACGGGTCTAAGTGGATCCCTGGTTTTATTGTCAAAGTCACAGGACCGGTCTCATACAAGGTCATGTTAGGGGATGGTAATGTCGTACGTAGACATGTAGATCAGATTCTGGTGAGATCAGTGGAGGAGGACTCAGTAGGTCCTGGGACCACGGTGCCACCGAGGGCATGTATGGATCCCTCTGAGGCTTGGGTAATGCCTGAGAAGGTTGCAGGCTGGCAGGGAGGTGTTTCGGAGGGTGAAACACAAGAAGGCGCGAGACCATCAGAGGCGGACGAGGAGGCTACCAAGGAGTTGCGGGAGTATGTGTCACCTGTGAGATGTTCGCAACGCACGGTGTCTAAACCAAGTTATCTAAAGGATTTTGTATACTAATTCTAAAAAAAAAAAAAAAGGAAATGTGTGAGACATATGTCATGGTACTATCAGGTGACAAATGTTAAACTGGGTGTTCTTGTATTTTTATTTTTATTATTATTATTGTTTATGGCTTTATTGATTTTTCTTGTTTCAGTGAGTACAACAGAACCTAAGGGGGGAGGAATGTAGTAGATGGAGTATGTGGTTATAGATGTCCTGTAGGGGGCAATAGAGGGTTGTTAATTAGCCTGTGTTTGGTTAGGCAGGCGGGGGTAGAAAAACGTTGCATTGTTGGAAGACATGTGGTGTGTAGTAAAGAAGACTAATTCTACAGGAATGCCTGGGTGTCCTTATTGAGAAGATACCACAATTCCTTGTGTAACTCGCCGCTTGTAAGTCGTCAAATTCCCTTAGTCGTCACCTAAATCCTGGTCCCGAACAACACAAATGAATGGATTTTCCTACCTGTAAGTCGACACCCCAATCGCTGCATTCCCGCCGCCTGCTTGTCACCACGGCAATGTAGAAACGGGGAATCCCCACCTATCGCACTAGTCGCTCCCTGGTCTTAAGTCTCGCGTGTATAGTGCGGTGTAGTAGAGGTATGGTGTTATATTTACTAGTCGGCAAAACGGCGAGATAGACATATAAAATCGACACTTCGGCGACTTAAGTCGGCAAAACGGCGAGTTATATATAGCCTACTAGTCGACAAAACGGCAAGATAGACATAAGTCGCCAAATTATCTCGTCAATTCTCTAAGTCGTCACTTTTAAGCTGGTCCCGCGAGTGTCAACTTAGACCGGTTTTACTGTAAATACACTCACAAAACTAACGGTTTATGGGTTTTTTCCAGTGCCAAGTCGTACCTTCACGAAGGTGTCAAACAGCTTAGGGGTCACCTTGACAATTCTTTTCTCAGCATCATATGTGATGTTCGACCCCATTGCCGTGTTGGTCTGTGTGACAATGGCCTTGTCGACTCCATTGCACTTGCTGTTCAGTTCAGACCTATGACAGAAATCCCCAGTTTTGTGTCATTGCTGAGAGCTTTCCAAACCTTATTGTACTGTTACAGTCATGCCCACAAACTCTCTAAATGCTGACTTCGGGGGCGTGCCAATGTAGGCACAATCCTTCGTAAACGTAAGCCATAAGTTCAAATGACTGAAATTTTCATTAGTAACGCTGGTTATTTTTTAGTTTGCAGATCTCGTCATGTGACCTGAAAATCTTGCATCCCCTCTTACTTGCATGAAGGATCTTGTTTAATTTTGTCAGCAAACTGTTTATTTATGCTGTAATCATCCCTTCATCATGTGTATTATAGGATGACCTCCATAAAGGACAAGACCTGAACATATTACTGGTATGAAAACAGATTTTGGGAAAATCTGTTGAGCTTCTGTGGCATTATAAATATCTTGGCACTGAAATCGACGACAAGCTGGCCTTTGAGCTTCAGGTAGATGCTGTGCGTAGAAAGGTACGGAAGTCTGTAGAGGACATGCATAGACTTTTTTTTCTTCCTTTCATTATCTCGTGATCTCGACATAACCCATGTCACTTTCCCATGATCTCGAGGTTCAGTATTATCCTCATGGACAAATGCATCAGATTTTACTTTGATCGTGGACTGTCCCAATCACAATCACAATCATAATCAGAAGACATTATTAATCCCGGAGGAAATTGCTCACATTGCGACTGCACAATCACATATAATCACGAAGACAAGAACAATACAATATAAGTATAAAAATAGGAATGAAGTGTAAAACAAATTACGGCACCGTTAAACATTCTAATAAATAAAATAAAATAAGATCTCTCTACAGGAATCTAAAGTACCTTTGTCCAAAAATTACAGGAAAAGTAAAAGTATATTGCACTTGTTTGTAAAACGAAGTTAGACTTCAAACTGTGGGAAAAAGTTGAGATACGCTGTCCCGCCAAAAAAAAAGTCTCCATTTGAATTTTTCATTGGACGCCTTTAGCTTTGATTATGATGCACATTTGTCATGGCATTGTTTCCACAGGCTTATGCAACATCTCACCCTTTATTTTCATCCAGATTTGCATTAATTTCTCACCGAGATCCTGTATTGACAAGTGAGTTGAACCTCCGTAAAGCCTCCTTCAGCACATCCCAAAGACCTTCAATGAGGTTAAGGTCACAACTCTGTGGTGACCAAGTCATGCATGAAAATGATTCCTCATGCTCCCTGAACCACTCTTTGACAATTCGAACCCATTGAATCTTGGCATTCTTGTCCTGGAATATGCCCATTCCAACAGGGAAGAAAACAATCCATTGATGATGGATGGAGGTGTAACCTGGCCATTCAGTAGATTCATGTACTCAGCTGACTTTACTTTATTGCTACATGACGTTGCTGAACTGTAATAATGATCCAGTCATTGGCTCTTCAGTATTTGCTGATGTAAATTCAAATGATGACTTTTTTTTTGGCCGGGTAGTGTATATTGCACTGAATCATGGATACGAGGAAATAACAGTCTGTTGGTGCTAGAAAATTGTCATATTAGTTCGTCATTTGAGAAGGAGGCTCCGAAATTTGCAGCAATACCGTCGGAGAAACTATAGTGAGTAGTCAGTTTCATTACCAACCAACTGGAGAGTCCGGGACGTCTCCATGGTTACCGGGTGATGTTTGAAAGATGTCGTTTAAAAAAAATAAGAAAAAAATAAGTTGTGATCTCGAGATCACGACATAACCAAAGTCGTTATCTCGAGATCACAACTTATTTTTTTCTAAATAACGAAAAGAGAAAAAAAAGTCTATGCATGTCCTCTACAGACTTCCGTAGAAAGGGCCTTCAGCACGTGTTTTTATCGTAAGCTTCGAACTTTTAATGTTGAGAATACCTTCATGAAAATGTTTTATTTTTGTTTTATTGAGTCTGTCCTTACATTGTACTTTATTGGTTGGTGCCGGTTACTTAACCTCAGAAGTAAAAATTAGGTTGCAGGGTATTGTCAAAGTGTGCAGCAAAGTAGCAGGTATGATCTTGAATGACTTAATGTATCTGTTCAAGGTGAGGACTTTGAAGAAGGCCCAATCAATCTGAGCTGATCCTGGCCACTCCCTGTTTAAGGAGTTTAAGTTCTTTCTTTCTGGCCATAGATGCAGTTTGTCTATGTACAGAACAAACAGATTCAAATGCTGCCGCTGGCCTTTTATAACACATTGTGATTTTTTTTTTTGTATTGTAGCTACTGGTCTATTGGCTTTTTATTTTTTTAACCCAGAGGGGTTTTATGTTGTATTATTGTCTATTGTCTATTTATTTATTGTGTGTGTGTGTGTTTATATTACATTGTGGGGACAAAATGTTACTTCTGGTTAAAGGGTTTTTGAACCAAGTGGAAATAAACCGCAGATACTTCGCAGTAAATTACACTCAGGATTCTTATTCTCACAGCTAAGTCTCTCCTTACCTCAGTAGGGTGATGTAACCTTTCTGCTTTATCCAGTCCTGAGAATAAACCTTCAAAATATTTCCAACTGTTTTCTCCCTGTAATGATAACATTTAATTTTAATACAGGATCAGGTATGAGGTTAGTATAGTAACAGACATAGCAGAGAGGTACCAACAAGTTGGGATTAACCGCAGCCTTATAGTATTTCAGAAACAAGCTGTACCATTACCTTCCTTACAATGAATTTGTTATCAATGATTTTGCTAATATGTGACAGTCTTTTTCCTAATGTTTGCATATCCTTTGCTGTGTCTGAATTCAGGGGCTGCATCCTTCGAAGGGAGAGGTCTTCGAAGGCATAGCCCTTGGAGGCTGCGTTCCTTGAAGGTCGAAGGGAAAGCGTTCCCAAATGGGACGGTCTGGCTGTCACCAGCTGCTCCCGCCCGAACCCTTGAGTCACAAAACACGCTCCTATCGCCTAGCCAGAACACACCCATTTTACCACTGCGCAATGAATCATGGCATATGTTTTGATGGATCCTTCGCAACTTGGCAGAAAGAGGACATTTCTAGACCGCATTTGAGGAAGCATTCAAAATGGTACAGCCTTGTTGCGCCTCTGTGACACATCCAGTCTTCCATTGCAACCTTAGAAGGGCGCAGCCCCTGAACACGGACAGTCTGTCAATACTAAGTTCACTATTGTTATACTATAGCTTGACAAGTAGAACATGGTGTGAACAACAAAGGTTGTGTGTTCAAGTCCCAAGAAGCACACATGACTTGTAACACTTCCCTCTACGCCAAGTTGATTTGCATAACAGTGTCAGGTTATTTTTTCCCCATAAATGTTGCTGGTACAAGCTCAGTTGGACCTTGAAGCAGAGTTGCCCAGTAAAAGCGTTCACACCCACAACCATAACTGATGAGTATCGACACTAAAGAAAAACCTTACACTCTTACACAGCCCTTTAAGGAACCTCGATTATCATCCCCACTAAAAGAACCCAGACATCCACGGACGCGGCCATTTCAGAAAGTAAAAATCCAAATGAGGATTTTGTTTCAAACAACCAGTTGAGTATAAAGAGTCACAGTCAGAGTACTCAACTGGTAGGTTGAAACAAAATCCTCATTTGGATTTTTACTTTCTGGACCTGAAATGTCCGCCTTAGGCCATCCATAATACCCAACAACACTCTGCTGAGCTCCAGTTCCATCACGACGGTTCACACCTGCAGTATTGAGGTGTCTGAACAGGGGCAGTTTTCTTCAAAGGTGACTGGGAATTTCCTTCAGTTCTGGAATTATTGGAGAGGCATGGGTCAAAGGTCATGACACTTGCAGAAAAACCTACATGAAATATGTGATCGAAATATTTTTCGCCGTTTCTAGCTGTTATTCAATGTAAGAAGGTCTGGAATACACTTAGGCAGTTTGACACTTATCGTATATCCCTGTATTTCAAAATCCTTACAGTATTTTTTTTAGTACGGTAATAAATATCTTCTTATGGAGATGTTGTATTGAGGTGAGGTAGCATCACTGGTGACTGGAAAAGACGGGTGGTAGAACAAACAGAGGTAAATATGTGGTAAGACCAGAAAAAATGTTTTGCTTTTTTTTTTTTTTTTATTCTGCTTGCTAAGTCACAGACTGAGTCCCTTACACCTTACAGTCAGGTCATGGGTGGGCACTTATCTGGTGGGTGGTCACTGCAGGGAATGATGGGAAGGGAGCTGGGTCAGGCTTACCCAATCCCCTCACATCATACACCACCATGGGCGTCGCCGCCATTAAATCACATTTCATTTCATAATTATTCGTTTGGACCCCCCCCCCCATTTAACATAAAATATTGGTTTTATGCCAATGTGTCCCTCCCCACATTCAAAATGCTTCTGACGCCCCTGTACACCACACTATGTTGTTCAAGGAATATGACTTTCATATGTCTTACTGATCTTGTGTGATAGATAAATATTATAATAATAATAAATCTGCCCAGTATCAATGCAAAACATTAAATATTGAAATAAATTTTTAGAAACTCCATATCCATATGCTATATTATTTATATATGGTTTGTTTTCCACTTTTCTACTTTCACTTCCTGTGTTGTATGTATGTATATGGACTTTGTGGTATAAAATAAGCATATTCTATGCTATGCATACAGTTCCCGTCAACATTATCAGCATGCCTGAATTTTACGTACAAAGTCACGTACAATATCTCCTGGAAACATTCATATGTTTGAAATAGAACAGCTAAAAATCAGAATGGGAGGGAAAAGTATGAACATTGGAACATCTTTATGATACAATTATTGGCACCCTTGTGAAAAATTTAAATCTCTTTGGAAAAAAAAAAGAACCAGATTTTCGTTGCCGTGAGATTGAGCTCACCAGTGATACATTTTCATTGTGCATATGACTTGAATTACCCGTCCAGCTATCTGGAACGGTTTCATCAATATTTCTCACTTTCAATAAAAAAGAAAACATAAACATGGTGCCCGTAGGGTGGGGGAGCTGGGCTAGGGGTTGAGGTTTGGTTTATTTAAGTGTTTATAAATCTTTACTTAGGTAGGAATGTGTTTCTGTGTCCTGTGAAATTTAAGGACTTCTACTAAATTCTGATAAAACGTAATTGAGTATCTAAGTATTACTTCTTTATTGGACACGAGAGGTTGGGACCCGCGGGACCCAACGCATCGAGTGCGGCGCGGGACAAGATTTGATGGGTGGATGCGGGTGCGGGCGGTAAGGTCCTCATGTATGTGCGGGAGAATAGAATTAATCGCGGGACTCCCGCAAAATTGAATTATCTTAAAATTAATTTATTAAAAACAAATACTTTATTATTTATCTACTGCACAAAAGCAACAAAAACGACTAAATGAAAACAATTTACAGGCGAATCGTCTACAGAAACTACAATTGCCGCGCTCTGAGTGCCGGGGGACGTAACCGGACACCCCAAGAAGGCATCAGCCTGGTGCTTGGACGGGATGGCATGTTCTGAAAAGCTCCTCGCTCGTGTCCATGTTCATCATTCCATTTAATTAAACTCAAATAAAACGAAACATTTGTTTATTTTCCGTTTTTTTTTATATATACACTCAAAATGGAAGCAAGTGAAACAAACAACAGTAGCAGGAAGAAGCGGTAAAAATAAAACTACTAATATGTTTGTTTACCTGCGGGATTTTGCGGGCGAGAGCGGGAGAAAATAATATATATTTTTTGCGGGAGCGGGACAGAATCTTGCGGGAGCGGGACTGAAAAATCCGTCCCGCGCAGGTCTCTAGTACAAAGGAGCACAAATGCTGTGGGGGGCTGCATAAATGGCATGACCCTGTGCTCGGCGGGCTTACCTGTAACAAGCCAGGGAGTACAAGGCGAACCATCCAGCAGCCGAAACCAATACCAGCAGGCTGAATATCCAGAAGTTCCTCAGCCGGCGCCCCCTCATGTCTCACCCCTGCTTCGTCCTGCACTCACAGGACAACGTGTGTCTTTACCCGTCGATGCTAATATTACCAATGACTTTTACAGGTTTGCCTGACACTTAACCTGATTGTGGGGAAAAATAAGACAAACAATATTCAAATTTATGCATTATGTGTATTAAGTATGCATTTGTTTACGTTCAAGAATATTTACAGCATAGAATTTATTACAAAAAAACCAATAAGATCAGTACATTACCAGTTATAAAGCTGCTGAGATTTCTCCAGAAAGTTCTCCGTACGTGGTTTCAGAAATCATGAGGAAAGCAAAAAATTATGTGATGTTTCTCCAAGAAAAAGAATAACTTCATGTTCATTACAATTAACATGATCCAATAGTCTTTGACAAATTTTGAGCGTCTTCTAAGAACTTTCATCGGAACTCCATTCAGTTTGTCTCACATTACTCTTTATCTGTCCCATTTGAGGTTTTATAGTTCCTTCCTGTAATAAAAAGACATTCAATTCCCATATTTCGCAAGTGGTCCAGTCTGTGGATGGCTTTCGTCACAACATGTTTGAAAGGGGCTGTTCCTGGACTTCTGTAGTAAACCACACATCACAGACTCCCGGGATCTTGTGAAGGCAATGATCCAAATAAGATTCTCAAGCAGTCATATAATTGTTTTTTTTGGGTAAAACAGCAGGACTTCTCAGAAAAATTATCTAGTATTGAATCTTGCGGACATAGTGAGGTACTACAAATTATATCTCCGTGAACAATAAAGCCTGATAAAAAAAATAAAAAATAAAAAAAAGCACATTTATCCCAATCCTTTCAGCGCCATAAACTTCACAAACTAAACTAGCATCCAGTCCTAGGTAATATAACTGTTGAATTACATTTAAAGGTAATGTATCAAATTGTTTTGACCTGATGTTTGGTCCTTGACTGATTAGAACATTAAAACAAACAGTTACAGATATTTGAACAGATTTTTTATTGCTTGGGCAAAATACATAGGGCAATAAAAATGTGTCACAGCTGACTTAAAGTTTTCAAGATGGCCTTAATTAATGAAACTCCTCAAACAGGGAGCACAGACAGGAGTAGACGGACACACCCCAAGCCGCATACACACATGGTTCCAGGGGTCCGATTTACATTTACATTTACATCATTTGGCAGACGCCCTTAGCCAGAGCGACTTACATAAGTGCTTTAAGACTCCACAATGAATTTTTCCCGATACTAGCTCAATAAAACCAAGGCTATGAATACCATCGATCTAATACTCTGTTGGAAAAGTGCTTTTTTTTTTTTTTTTAAGGAATGCCAGAAAGTATAATGCCAGAAGTGCTAGTTCAGGTATTTCTGGAAAAGGTGTGTTGTAAGTCGTCTTTTGAAGACATTCAGTGACTCAGCTGTTCAGACATCTAGAAGGAGTTCATTCCACCAACTTGGTGCCAGAACAGAGAAGAGCCGGGAGGTGTGTCTTCCTTGTGCCTTGAGGGGTGGTGGGACCAGTCGAGCAGTGCTGGAAGATCGGAGAGATCGTGGTGCAGTGCGGGGTGTGATGAGGTCTTTTAGGTTTAGATTTAAAGTTGTGTATGAACAAAAAACAAATCTGGAAGTGTGCTTCCCATGCAGTACCCTGGATTTATATAAGAAAACTTGATGGGACAAGCACTGATGTATGTACAGACACTCAGGGGCAGGAGTACACAGTATTTCAGACAAACCAGGAAAGGACGACACCTATTTTACAGGTCGCCCATAGAGAGATGGATAATACCGGTTTTGTCAAAATGACAGGTTCGGTCAAAGGTCAAAAAGGTCACATAAATCAAAAAATGACAGGTCTGGGCTGTGAGCCAGCAACGACTAGTGACGTTGGGAGAGGTTTTTATTCTTTCTTATTATTATTATGTATTCATTTAATATTAATTAATTATTTATTAGTATAATATTTATTATTAATTAATTATTATTATTATAATTATTTATTTATTATATTATTTGAGGAGAGTGAATTGTGTGCTTATCAGTGGGTTTTTGTGGGAATAGCCCCGTGCTACGAGGGTGCCGAGGACGGAGCTGAGGACGGGGGCTGAGTGGGTCGGTTACCTGATGGAGTGTGAGCGTACGGTGCCTGTGGAGCGGTACCTTGGGAAGGTCCCAGTCGGTCCAGCGGAGCGTGTACTTGGGCATAGCGCAAAGGCCTCGGAGAGAGCGATGCTGTGTCTGGTGCGGCACCGTGGTAAGGTCCCGAGCGATGCTGTGTCTGGTGCGGTACCGTGGTAAGGTCCCATGGCTTTGGATAATCCGCAAAGGACTCGGAGAGAGCGATGCCGGAGAGCTGAGAGTTGTGCTGCGCGAGACTGAAAGAAACCCTGTGAGAATTAACAAGTTGGAGCTAAGAATGAGAGGAGGAGGAGGGTCTGGGTCTGACGCTATCCTCCTCCAATGAACGCTTAGCGGCAGTTTGGGGGGGTGTGTGTGTGTGTGTGTGTGTGTTGACACCCCGTGCAGCAGCAGCAACAGCTTGGCCTTGTGTGGTAGCGGTTTTCAAGTTTGTGTTTTTCGTCATGCAGCCGTTGTATTACATCAGCGTAGTTCAAATCCCGGTCAAACTGTAATTTGGGCCACACATCAAATTGGACATTTTGTATTTCAGTAAATTTTGTTTGAAGTTTTGTTTTTTCCCCGACTCGCCCGTTATGTACATCGTCTGTGCAGTTAAAACGTACATCGAAATAGACTTAAGAAAAATCAGATAAAACTTGACAGGCCGTATATTTCTCCTTAAAGAATCCTAAGAAGTAACCAACCGCAGAAATTTTTATTACACCGAGCAGGGTTTCCCTACTTTGGTAAAGAAAAACAAGTACCCCCCAAGTATCATTAAGGCCTTACCCCCACTGGAAAGAGAAAACTACACGGGACTTGCATAGTTTACCTCCTTTGGTAAAGAAGCACAAGTATCATCAAGGCCATACCCTGTGTGCCACACCCCACCAGCAGGCCGTGGAGAATATAGCGAGCTTCGTGCGCTAAGCCCAACACTAATTTTTAAAAAACACAGACATGTCTGGCACTATCGAAATGAAAGATTCAGCCTCACCACTCCTGCAGGAGCAGGAGGAGACAGTTATGCGGCCTCCGGGGGCTCCCAAGAAGCAGATTCCTACGAGGCGTAGACGGGTACTTTTGATGCAGCCGTCTGGAGACCTGAGAGTTACCTGGGAGCTGCCCAACGGGGATAAAGTGGTCTGCCTCTTTGACAATGTTGCGGAGGAACTACGCATCTTTCAGGTCACCGGAGATGCCGCAGACCCGGGGAAAGATGACCCGCATCTGCCGTGTTTTTCTGAAACGGAATGGGGAAACTTGAAGACTCTCGTTATCCCGATGATGAAGGAGAGCACCGACCCCGACTTTCAGACAGACACCGCTAGAATGGAGATGCACTATAGAGATGCTGACACTGGTAAACATCGGAGCACCTTTATGAAGTGGGACGCGACCGGGGAGCTGGACAAGAGAATGCTGAATATATGGCAGCTGCCTAAATGCGACTGTTGTGGAATGAGAATTCCGTACATGATTCGGATGCGGCTGATTGAAGAAAAGAGCGATTACTTCCAAGCGCTGTTCAAGGACAGTCGGGCACGTAAGGAGATGCAAAAACCTACGCCGTAAGGTTCACCCCCCTCCCCTCACCCTCCGCCTGTATATAAGTGGACGCCTTTACAAGCCCTTTCACAAACATCACCATCATCATGGCAGCAGCAAATTACAGCAACAAAGTGTTCTCCGACGACGACGAAAGCGGGGAGAATGAGGCCTTTTCACCAGCAGCATCACAGGCCTCTGATCCTGGAGAGCTCCCTCCGACCCCTGAGATCTGCACGCTGAAAACTTTTCATGTCGCGTTCGATTTTGTTGTAGTGCGTCATTATAGGGGGATCATTCCTACATCCACCGATGTAGTTTTCAATCAATCCGATCATACTGTCAAGGTTTACCCTTTGACAGGTTTCGTAATTTAGAGTTATACCCTTACATTTCAACTGTGTTTTCCCGTTGTTGAGTCGGTAACAGTAACTTTTTGGTCCCAGCGCACCCCACGAAGCAATGTATTCGTCGGGGGCTAATTCGGACGTGAGCTCCCCCAGGTAATTGCCTAAGACCGGCTCATATTCACCCGGCCTGCTTATGTACACGATGCTGTCCGTGTCGTGATACAGCACCCGCCGCCCCAATTTTTCCAGTTCTTTGTAAAGCGTCAACCGCCCCCACGCGGTAGTTTGACACGCTATGAATATGTTGGTCTTTCCCGGTGGCACTTTGTAGGAAGACTTGTATCGCCAGCGGATGAGGGCGACCTCGTCGTTGACAAACGCGAAGCTGGAAATCTCGTACAGCTCCGAGCATAAAAAATTTAAAAACTCCCCCGGGTCAGACACTATACATGTCTGGAGCATGTTGTTCCTCTGCGCCAGTTTACCCCACAGAGAGTTAAGCAGAAGCTTGGCCACCTGCCTCTTGCCCCCGTTAGACACTATCTTATCGGGCTCCAATTGGATCCCCTCGCGCTCGAGATAGTTTTTAATGTAGTCCCTGCGACCCACATCATCGGTCACGTCGTCGGGGTACCTCGAAGCCTGTTGCTTCACTTTGAGAAAGGTTTTAATGTAGCCTCTAAACAGGTCGCCGCTGGTCTGGGGAAAATGCCACAGTTCGTGCACCTTCACGACCGAATAGCCCCTGTCTAAAGCCAGATTGAGCTCCGCAGAGACCCACACGCCGGTCAGCGCACGCTCTGCGTCAGAATGACCACAGGTCCCCTCTTGCCTGTTGTCGATCGCGCACGTCCTGCACAGTGTAAACACGAGTTTCCCATTTGGCAGTCTGCTAGGTAGGACGGGGGAAAACAGCCCGCGCGGGGGGGTTCACCGTGGCTTTGATCAGGCCAAAGTATTCATTCAGAGGTTTAAAATTTGAATTAATGATTTCTGGGTGTCCCACGGGGAATTCACACTTAGCCAGAGTGTACGCGCTCTTCCCCCGTGACGTCGTAACGCAGGCCAATCGCCGACGTCCGACCCCCAAACAGCGCTTCTCGCGGCCTAAGGGGGTCAGGGGGCTGAAAGTCTGACAGGAAACGCTGCACTTGTGGGTCGTGAGTTTTAGCGTGAGCCCATTCGTGTTCCCAGATGGATTCTACGTTCATATTAAACTCTTGGCGCAACGCCTCGAGTTTTCCCTTGTTTTAACGTACAGGGCACCGAAGCTCTCGCGGGTCAGGGGGCAGACATCGTGTTCATTGTTGCACGTAGGACAGCCGTGAAACTGGCAGCCTAGAAACTCGAAAGCCCATTTCTCTCCCTCTATCTCCGCGTATCCGTCTACGTGAAAGCGCCCCACGCGCACTTCACCCCTGCGCAGCGCGTGTCGAATTTCCATGCCGCGCGTGCGGCCCACGAATTCCAGCGACTGGATCGAGACGTTGGAATAACTTTTGTATTGCCTCCTGTAATCCCAGACGTCTGGGATCGCGATCGTATCTCTGGGCAGGAAATTTGTCCTGTAAACCAGCAACGCGGCTGAAGCGATGGTCGCCATGGAGAAGGGGTCGCAACCCGTGAGCGTTTCAAACTCCCGCAGGAAGCGCAAGCAGCCCTCTCTCAGAATCTCCACGTCGTTCTTACAGTAAGCGATCATCTCTTTGTGAAAATTAAAGGTCTGGTGCTTTACACCGTCGTACCATCGGTAAAACTTGTCGCGTTCTTTGCCGGCCATTTGATCGGGCCCAAACTGATCGGGAGGGGGGTAGGGCCCTACGTAACTAAAGTTTTCCATGTCTGTGAAATGAATGCGGAAAATAGCCTTTTCGCATCTGAGTTGAGCATCCCATTGCATCGGGGATTTTTCTCAACGGCATATGCTTAGAAAGCAGTGACTGTCGATGTACCTTTGCTCAAACACGCTGTCCAGGATGAGAATGATTTTATTCCCCTGTGACACCACACGCGGTTCCACCCCTTCCTTCACCATAGCGTTCAGTATTATGTATTTATCGAACGCCTTTCCATAGTGACTAATGAAACACGTCCCTGTATAGTAGGGCGTCCTGGAATGTCTGAGAAAGTGCAGCGCACAGTCTGGCCCCTCGGCGGTCATTGTCTCATTCTGATCGGAGATGGCGCACACGTAAACGGCGATATGGGTACCCGAGCTCTGGGATGTTTCAAAGTCAAAAAACACATATTTGGGGGGCTTTTTACTGCCCTCACCACTTTGGGCGACCCGTTTCCCTTTGTTAGGCTTCTCCGGTGGATTTAAATAGCAGAGATGTGGGGTGGATATGTCGGATTCTGCTGACTGGAGCTTAGCGTCGCATATATTACATTTTACTGTTTTACACGAGTGCGGTTTTGGGTTCTCGGGACTTAGGCAGTAGTTGAGCCCGCAAGCTTTGCATTTTTTGAACTTGTCACAGGGGCTAGCAATCTCCCCCCTAACGGGGCAGACCCTCGGCGTACGGTGACGCTCGAAGCACATGTTATTTAAGCATCTGAGATTACACCGCTCACACACTATCCCCAGTGTGGTTTCACTTTCTCTACAATTAGTCTGACAGACGTTGCAACAATGCAGCAGTACCGGTTTTGCAGCAATGAGAGTGAGGCGAGTCGTACCCTTTGAAATAGCTTGTGAAAACGTAGCCGGCCCCTAAGAAGCCCTTGACGCTTTTAATGCCGTAAAAATGCTGGTTGTGTAAAAAGAAATACACCACCCGTCTACTGAAAACCCGCTTTCTCCTGTAACTCCAGGCCGAGCTTTTCAGCCTCTGCATCAGTGAAGTTTTTGTGCAGCAGATGAGCCAAGTTTATGGCGAAACACGCTCTGCTGTCGTTTTGAATGATAAACATGCGTTTGGCTTTTTTAGAAATTATTTCTGAAGCTAGCATGGTCTGTAGTTTTCGTTTGTTTCCAACGCCGCCGCCGCGTGGGATATTTATTACGTCTACGATTACTTCTAGGTTGGAATCGTTTAAAATCTCTTGATTAGACTGAACCAGGCGATCCAGCAGTTGCTGCAAGTCTGACAGCCCCCCCTCCCCATACCGTATAATTTGCGACAGCTCGTCGTTTAAAAAGTCACTGCGCAGGGTGACCTGTATATAAGCTCCCCATGCGGCGTAAGGTATCGCCTCATTCACAATATTTTGAAACCCCTCGATTACATTTTCGTAGTACTCGCGGAAATTGCCTTCGTTTCTATATGGAGTTTTCTATCCGCAGCGTCTCCCGTAGAAAAAAAAAAAACCAGAATAGCTGAATCTCTAAAAAATAAATAAATAATTTAAAAATTATAATTATTTTAATGTATAGCGTTTATCATGTGTATAAAATAAATAATATACTCACTCTATGCATGTCCCATGTAGTTTTCTCTTTCCAGTGTCTCTTTACCAAAGTAGGGAAACCCTGCTCGGCATACAAAAAATATCTGCGGTTGGTTACTTCTTAGGATTCTTTAAGGAGAAATATACGGCCTGTCAAGTTTTATCTGATTTTTCTTAAGTCTATTTCGATGTACGTTTTAACTGCACAGACGATGTACATAACGGGCGAGTCGGGGAAAAAACAAAACTTCAAACAAAATTTACTGAAATACAAAATGTCCAATTTGATGTGTGGCCCAAATTACAGTTTGACCGGGATTTGAACTACGCTGATGTAATACAACGGCTGCATGACGAAAAACACAAACTTGAAAACCGCTACCACACAAGGCCAAGCTGTTGCTGCACGGGGTGTCAACACACACACACACACACACACACACACACACACACACACACACACACACACACACACACACACACACACACACACACACACACACACACACACACACACACCCCCAAACTGCCACTAAGCGTTCACTGGAGGAGGATAGCGTCAGACCCAGACCCTCCTCCTCCTCTCATTCTTAGCTCCAACTTGTTCATTCTCACAGGGTTTCTTTCAGTCTCGCGCAGCACAACTCTCAGCTCTCCGGCATCGCTCTCTCCGAGTCCTTTGCGGATTATCCAAAGCCATGGGACCTTACCACGGTACCGCACCAGACACAGCATCGCTCGGGACCTTACCACGGTACCGCACCAGACACAGCATCGCTCTCTCCGAGGCCTTTGCGCTATGCCCAAGTACACGCTCCGCTGGACCGACTGGGACCTTCCCAAGGTACCGCTCCACAGGCACCGTACGCTCACACTCCATCAGGTAACCGACCCACTCGGCCCCCGTCCTCAGCTCCGTCCTCAGCACCCTCGTAGCACGGGGCTATTCCCACAAAAACCCACTGATAAGCACACAATTCACTCTCCTCAAATAATATAATAAATAAATAATCACAATAATAATAATTAATTAACAATAAATATTATATTAATAAATAATTAATTAATATTAAATAAATAAATAATAATAATAATAATAATAATAAAAAAAAAAACCTCTCCCAACGTCACTAGTCGTTGCTGGCTCACAGCCCAGACCTGTCATTTTTTGATTTATGTGACCTTTTTGACCTTTGACCGAACCTGTCATTTTGACAAAACCGGTATTATCCATCTCTCTGCCCATAACGTCTAGAAACTTCATGGGGGGGGGGGGGTCTCACAAAGAATCTGGATGTGCCACTCAATCTGCAGAGTTGAAAGTAGATCCTGTTAAGGATGACCCTAGCAAGAACCTTACCCGCCGCTGAGAGCAGGGTTATCCCCCTGTACATGGTGCAATCCAGCCGATCACCCTTCCCTTTCCAGAAAGGGGCTAGACGTCCTGTTTTCCAGTCACATGGGATGACGCCACTGATCACAAAGGGGCAGAAATAAGAGAAAAACTCTACAAACTGAACCATAAATAAAACCTACACAGCAAAACAGGTAATACAGGAACTAGAACTAGGGAGACAGGCAGGGTAACACTCACAGAACAAATCACAATGACTGACTGGGGAAATCAACGAAGGCAGACACTTAAATACACTGATACTGAGGACTAACGAAGGGCAGGTGTGAATAATCAAGAACAACCAATCAAACAACAAAGCAAGGTAACAGGAAACAGGTGGTATGATTCACAATAAATGAGTACTGGACAAGAGAACTGTAACAAACACCAAGACTAGGAAAAAGGCTAAAACAAGTACAACATAATAATAAGAGCACAAGCATGGTAACTCAAACCAGAAGCTACGCGGTGGTTCAGGAAATAGGGAAAACATAGAGTTTAAAGCGGGGCCATTCAAATCACGGTCCTCGAGGTCCAAGCACTGCTGGTTTTCCAGCCTTCCTTTACCTGTCAGTCAGGTGTGAAGCCTCTGACCAATCAGAATCAGTAATTATTAAACTAGCTACCTGAAAGAACTGGATTTGGAATGGAGGTCCAGATTTGAAGAACCCTGGTTTAAAGGGTTTAAAAGTAAAAGACAGAAGGGGGGGGGGGGGGGGTAAGGCAGAATGTCCATTAATGGCTGCTGGCCAGGTAAGGAAAGGTCAGAGGGTGGGGTCAGAGGGTGGGGCCATATGGGCGGGACCAAAGGGTGGGGTCAGAGGGCGGGGCCAGGCAAATCAGATGACCCTGACACAACAGATGCCTGTGACATTTCCTACCCCCAGCTGATTCACCACCTGTGCGATCTCATTGATTCTGGGTGGTTAACAGCTAATCAGAGGATCAGCTGCAAGAACCAAGCACCCAGAAATGTCCAGCGTCCTAGCTGAAGGATCAGCCTTAAACAGCCACTCAAAGCAAGGCTTTCGTCATCACATGCCCTGATTGCAACTTCCCAAGGAACAGATCTGGATGTGTGTAATGCTTTGATTCCTCTGTAAGAATAACGTGAGTCATTATACCACAGATGATGAGTTACTTGCTCACAGATTCCTTTAATAAACACCTCCTCATCTGTCCAGTACAGATTGCAGTCGTCATCAAACCGTTTCAGGTGACTCCTCTCAATAATATCTAAGGTACCCTGTGAGAGATGAAGCAGCTCCTTCTGGAAACACTGGCAACTCCAAGATAAGCCTCAGCAGCCTTCTGGGTCTTATCAAGAAAGGTCTCCCACATCACATAAGGATCAGCAGTCGCACCCAAGTCTGCAAGTTCCTCACGCAAACTGCATGCAGCCTCATTAGAAACAGCCTGATCTTGGAGTCTGGCTAAGTCCAGCCTCGTTCTCCTAGTAGGTGGTAGCCTACTGGATCTAAGCTGAATCTCAGAGTAGCAACAACAAGTCTGAGGCCCGAATTCACAAACTGGGCACTTCTGTAGACCCTGCAGCTCTGTAGAAGCATCCAGCGTCTGCCCATAAGAATGTGATCGATCTCCTTTGCCACACCACCGGTACTGGAGCGCCAAGTCCAACGATGCACACAGGGTGCTGGAACCAGGATCCAGCGACCTGCAGACCCGTGGGGACCAGTACAGTCCCCATAGCCATCTCTGCCGGTGCCTGTGGTCATGATGAAGTCACCCATGACCTGACGAGTGCCACCTCATGGGCACCCACCAACCACCGAGCCGAAGCTGCCAATAAAACGTTTCCCTCTTTGAAACATTACTCACACTAAGACAACAGACAAAATACCCAAAGAGTGCGGACATGCATGGAATATTCACATTGTGAAAGGACGAGATGTAAGAAAAATACAGGAAAAAAATGTAGAATAATAAAGATTCATCATTTAAAATAAGATTATCACTTTAGGGTACAGATTCACAAAAAAAACATATAAATAACTGATCTATATGATAAAATGTTTGGTACAGAACTACAATTTTCCTTAGGGCTATGTTTCTGCATGCGTAGTGCATTTGCCTCAATAACGCGTGGATTCACAAAGAACGATAAAGAGCACGCTATTATTTATTCATTTGTTTTTTTTTTGGGAAGGGGGATCTGCCGATATTGGCGGGTAGGCATCCTCCCCGCCCCCCCTAGGGACCCTTATGACGGTATACGACCACTCAGGATGACTTAGGCGAGTTTGGCTCCTAATATACCGAGGTAATGGATTTCCGATTAGTATTATTCCTTCTGGAAAATCTCTGAAAAAGCGATTCGCCCTGATATTCCAAAGGATCTTGCAAAGGACCAGCCCATCTTGTCCTCGTTCTGAAGGACCGTTAATAAATGATGCCAGAGTTCAAGTCTTATTATCCCGATACATTCATTACTGACATTTCAAGAAGAAAATAATTAATAAATAACATACTGAACTGTTTAAGCGGTCTGACTTTCTCAGCCCCGCCTTCGCGAGTGGACAGAGCTCTGTTTTAAATCTGTAATCTAATATTGCTTACATTGACTAAACCTGTTCCGAGTAGGTTTGAGTTTACAGATTGGTTGCTGTAACAACTAATCCAACGGTTTTGAAGAACCGAGAAATCCGGAATCTCGCCAAATCATCAATTAAATCCTGGAAAACTCGTTAATCCAGGTACTAAGAATAGGTACTAACCCCAATAAAATACTAACCCTGAGCGATTTAGCCAAGCAAAGGTGCCTTTTAGTTTAGTTTAGTAGTTTGTAAATCCCAAAGTAGCTCAGAGGTCACAGGGTCACAGAAAAGACAAACTTTAGTTAATTAAATTAGCATCTGGGTAGTTTTACAGTTAAGGAAATGAAAATAGTGAAGGCATATTTATTTATTTGTTTGTGCATTCTTCAGAAAATCACAGTTCTATCAGGTATAGTACATACATTTCCCCCTTTTCACAAAGAAACTATGAATTCTTCATACATCTTTCAGTGGCTGCCTTTTCTCCGCACTGGAAATTATTAAATCCATTTAGCAATTAATGAAAAATACAATTAAAAATGTGTTTTTATCCTATAGCAGATACATGGGATGTAAAAGTGAGACTTCTGTTTGTGATGAATTGATACATAGTTGCGGTTTGCATAACCAATGGCTGTAGCATTGCTTGATTGTTACTCTCAGTACCAAGTCTGTGTAATGCTTCCATTTTGCCATGGATTAACATTCGGAGCGGAATCAGAATCTCTGGGAGTAAAACTGAAACTGGCTAAAAAAAATCTTTCTTAAAACAAATATGCAGGAAAAATTATCGTGAACAATTAGTTTTAAAAAAACTGTATGGAAAATTACATGATTTATACAGAGTTCTAATTCCATGTCATGTGAAAAACTGAAACAAAACAAAAACGTTAAACAGCTATGAAAAACTTGGAATGATCCTCAGTCTTTCCTGCTTAAGCTTCTCACTGACTGAGGCATTGGGAAATCGATTTAGTGCACATGGGCAATCCACAGTCCCCTGTTATTCAGGTAAATCCTGGACACATGTCTCTCTGTTTCTTACTTCTGGACTGATCTACTCTACAAGTCCTCCACAGCTGGACTTACATGAGACACCCCTATTCCAAGGTTCCCAGCATCAGGATTAGAGCTCATGCAGAGCTGGCTGGCATTAGTTTGTTGTAGCGAAGAAGAGGCACTTAAATGTCATTTCAGGCACTCATTTTTATCTTAAGTAGATAATACTGCTCTCCATAGTCGTTAACTGACATTGTGTTCTATAAAATCTACATAAAACTGCAATGCGTCACTTCAGTGACGTTAATATTTTATGACGGCCTTAAAATTAAAAACACAATTAAAATAAATAAAACCGATTACCTGAAGTCCTGAGGAGTGCTGTTTAATGTCCACACTGAAGGAGGAAATGAAGCCATGTAACTGTTACCTGAAGAGGTATTTACAGAACGCAATGATCTCCGGGAGTAGGAGGTAAGCTAACTTTATGCATCACCGTGTAGTGCTGCCTTTGGTAAACACCTGGCCCAAAGATAATTCTTTACCTCAAAACACTTGAGTATGGTGTTGGCAATATAAGTTTTACTAGGTTCATCAACACTTGTGGGAATAGTCCAGATTCCAGCTGGATCCCATTAAAGGTAAATACATATGAATATCACTTATCTCTACAGTTGCACCTGATTGCGAGACCAACATCAGGTCTGTTTTACAGCTAATCAGAGACTCTTGTGGTCCACCATGGAAAAGTGACTCAGACTGGAGGTCCTGTGGCCACCAACGAAGGAGATTGAAAGGGGAGTCAGACTTTTCTGGGTGCTGGCACACACTCCTCTAGATGAAGCTTGACCACACCCAGTTTGTAGAGCTGCAGAAGCTGGTTAAACTCCTCCGGCATGGCATGTACCATGCTCTTGCTCTGAAGATCGTCATAGTAGTGGTTGGTGAGCGACCGGCAGTCTCGTGGGTGCTGGGGGTAGGGCCAGAAGCCGTAGAGATGCACTTCATCGCACAGCTCCAGTGCCAGGCTGGCCATCATCATGCCAGTGCTGAGGCGCTTCTTCAGGCCATTGGTCCGCCAGAACCGGGCCAGGCTCCGCAGGTACTCTGGGTTCAGGAAGACGGGTCGTGCTGGGCTTCTGAAGTCCTGCACTGTGTAGAGGGCGCGCAAAGAGACGGCCGTGTTTTGCCCATAAGAGAAGGTGGGAAACAGAACCAGGGAGTCCCCAAAGGTGCCCAGCCTTTCTACAAATGGGCGCCGGAGCTCCATCAAGGATCCAAATCTGTTGGGTTGAGGTGAGGTGGAAACGGGCAGGTAGAGAAGGAGACAAAGAATCAGAGTGAACCTACAGGGTAAACCAGGATCTTAGACTTCTCTCTGACTTTTTCCTGCATCAGGATTTTATCAAGATAAAGTCTAAACATATCCTGACCTATAAAAGCCTGGTTTTGGGGTATTATTCAACCCGGCATAGACAGAACATAGTTCCTTATGTGTGACTTTTATAAAAACTATGAAAACTGATTAATTTTCATTACGAATAGCTACCTATCATGGTATATGCTCAATATCAAGAAAAAGTTCAACAGTCTGGTTGTGATGTCATTTCCAGAAAAGAATTAGGAAGCTCAGTGCTCTCCACCTCCAACCTTGACTCACACCCTCCATGACTCACTTATCCATGAGGATGCTCGGATTGGATGTTACCAAGTTCGTCTTGTTGCCAACATCTCTTTTGTAGACCTTGTGCACAGGTGGAAGGTTACACCTGGACCAAAGGATGAAAGATTTCAGGACTGTGTTTTAGCTCCCCCTAGTGTGAACAGGTATTATTGCATGTGGCTAGAAACATCTGGTGTACGTTTTTTCTGCACCAGTTTTTTACACTTGGAAGAGCTAAGTCAATGGTTTCATAGGGCAGAGAATAGTGGTAACTTTATGGAACAAGTTATAGATTATTCAAGAGGTATGAGTCTATGTTACAGTACAATGAAAAATGGCTGATTGTGAGACTGTCGAATCTTGTGACAAACAGACTCAAATCCATTTTTAACTATTATATTTTTTCCCAGCTTATAATTTTGTGTCATCATCTGTCATCCTGTACACCATATTTATTTCTCCATGCATTTTTTTGTCTACTCCCATGTGGGTTTGTGTTGGTGAATCACATCAGACAAACAAATAAAAGAGTAATGTTAGTAATAAACAAATTATAATTCCTGTCAAAGGAAACAGTGAGACATTTCTGTAGAAACATTTTTTAAATGTATTATTACTTTTATATTATTACATTAAATATAGCAAAATTATGTCAAATGTGTATTAATTATCGTCATATCTTATTTGCAATTTTCTTAAATTGATTTATTTATTTATAAATATAGAAAAGATCAATATTTTCACTAAATGTTTGACTAAATGTTATAATTTGAAGACCGGTCTTAACATTCTGTAACATGTCCCCAGGAATCCCAACATACCTGATGACAAACTGGGCCGAGTCGATCTCTTCTCCACAGCTGCTGTTGGCCAGGATTCCACCGTTTCCCACCACGGAACACGTCTTGAATGACTTATTTATAAATGGCGATTCCTACAAGACACATTGTGATACTCTTTTGAGGTGATCGCATGAAAATATACCCGCAAAACTAACAATTTATGGGTGTCAAGTCGTACCTTCACAAAGGTATCAAACAGTTTTGGGGTCACCTTGAGAGTTTTTCTTTTCTCGCCATCATATGTGATTTTTGACCCCAAAGGTGTATTGAGCTGTGTGACAATGGCCTTGGAGATTCCATTGCACGTGGAGGTCAGCTGAAACCTAATAGAGAAAGTTCTCTTATCATCTATACTATGCTACACCATATATATATATATATATATATATATATATATATATATATATATATATATATATATATATATAATTTGTAAAATCATTGCGGCACTAAATTATTTCAAGCAGCATTTGTTGCATTGGTTGTTTGTTGGAATGTGCAATGTTCTTCACCTGAATATGTCGGAGTAGGTCTTCTGCTTGCTCCAGCTGCTATTCAAAAGCTTCAGCAGCATCTCAGGCATGTCACACCTTTAAAATAGATAAAGAAGGATAATTATGCATGTAAAAATTACTGTGCCACTGGAAATCTCTGGAATCACAGCAGGTTGAGCTTTGTGCAGACCAGCTTCCTGTTTGATGGTCTTGGCCTGGCCAGCTTACTCACAGTTCCATGACAGCACATGGTGACCAGGGGGGTTTCTAACTACTGAAAAGATTAGGGGCTAAGTCAAGTTTACCTGGGCTTGATTTTTGTTTTAAAGGAGGATAATTAGCTAAAATACTCGGGGCTAGGCTTAAAATACTCAGGGCTAGGCTTAAAATACTCAGGGTTGTAGCCCTGAGTGATAGGACCTGACGACACCCATGGTGATGGCGGAGCATGTCGTACCTGCAGCTTTCACATATTCCTGAAGTAATAGGTCTCACTCTCATCGGAGGAGGGTTTCGGAGGTCACTGTGAAGACACGGGTCAAGGTCACCCAACTGGATAACTTATGCCCCCAAATAAACACTGAGATAAAACTTGGTTTTAAATGCCAGCCAAGACACTACATCTCCTTATCTCTTATCTTGAGGAAAGGTTCTAGTTGCTGACCATGTTAGTTGCTTGTTAACAAAAGAACAATGACAAGCAATGTTTAACATCTGCATATATCCTCCGCAAAGACATTTTCTTTTTAAATGTCATAACTTTTTAACTGACTCATTCAGTTCTGTTTGTGCCCGAACTGCAAATTGAAGTTTTGCAACTGCAGTGATTGGCTCCCAAAGGGATACTAAACACAAATGTTTGCCGTTTTTTTATTTCAAAGGCGTTACTAATTAAAAACATCCTAATAATGCTTGTCAGTGAACTTTTTAACTCAGAACAGCTTTTTTAGGACTATAATTTAGGGTGGAATTTATTACTCCTTGAATGTTTTACTTAAAACTACTGTTTTACATACATACATACATAATACATAAATACATACTGCAATCAAATGAATAAAGTAATGATTTTCTTTTTATGAAATCAATAAATGTGCAACATTTTTACAGAATTAAGCAAATGTCCCGAGACTTTCTGTAAGCATTGTATATGTAAACATCTCATATATGGGCAAATATGATGTCTCAAAGACAGCATGTGAACTGATTTATTACATTAACTAATTACATTAGCAACCACTTTGTCAGGGTGAACAATTGGAACGGCCATATAATGATAGCAAAGAAAAGGGCAGTTTCAGATAGTTGATCCAATTAGCTGTGATCATTTAAAAGTATCTGACAGATATTTTAAGGCTAAAGCACTGGACCTGTTCAAATTCTGAGATAAATTACATCAAAACTGAAACAATGTTGCATAGTAACAGCAAAGGGGAGGGAGACTTAATAGGACACATGATCTTGTGAACAGGACAACTTGATCTGATGTTATTACTCTGATCTTTGATAGACCTTATTACCACATCACAAAACATTATATGGATGAAAATACATACGTTATACACCTGAGCAAATTTTATCGGTAGCAGTCCAATGTATTGGGGAGCTCAGTCAAATTCATCATACAGTAAGGAAATTGGATTTCGGTTGGTCTTTTAATAAAGATTTTTTGGAGAGGTTGGCATAGCGTTGGCTTGGGTGATATTGCAGTAATATTTTCGGTGTGCTGCAGAATCTCTCCAACTGCTTGGCGAAATTAATCTTGTCACTTAGCCCTAGTCCTTAGACAGCACATGAAAAAATTGGTACAGATCTAGTGAGCGGTATGATTTAGTATGATGATATGAAAAATTAGCTACCACCAAGCCTACTGTAGGGGTGTTAGTGTCGGAGGAGTAGCGATTAGACAGGGAACCGAGCCGGACCCAAGCCGTACCGCACAGAGAGACTAGTTACAGCGCGGTTCCAGCTCACTTCGGTTTTCCACTGCAGAACGGTCGGCTCGGTAAAGGTGCTGCCGGGTTTGGAAAGAGGCAGCGACATAAAACTGAAGAGACGCTTATTTATCATTTACATTGGGGCTATTCAACTCACGGTCCTCGAGGTCCGAGCCCTGCTGGTTTTCCAGCCTTCCTTCACCTGTCAGTCAGGTGTGAAGCCTCTGACCAATCAGAATCAGTAATTACTAAACAACTACCTGGGAGAACTGAAAACAAGGCCTGGATTTGGAATCGAGGGCCTGAATTGAATAGCCCTGGTGTACATCATGATTTACTGTGTGCTAATTTCCTAATATTCAGCACATCTATGAGAACTGCCATGTTGAATCCATTCTGTTTTGCCGTTCTATAGTACTTTCTTAAGCAGGCAGCTGGAAATTCCGAGTAATCAGGTGTGCAACTATACATAATATAAATAATATATAGAATATATGCTTTTTCCTTCAGATAATCCATGCGCAGACGCTGGTATCTCAGCCAATCAGAAGGTGGTGACACAACCAGCTCAGTTTGGTTACGCTTTCAGCGCAGCTAGTAAACAGGACTGTGCCAGCGCCGGTTTGGGCTGGTTCTTGGTGGCAGTGGAAGTGCCAGGAGTGAGCGAATCATCCAGACATTACATCAGGGGTCACCAACCTTTTTGAAACTGAGAGCTACTTCACGGGTACCGAACCATACGACGGGCTACCAGTTTGAAACACCCTCCTAAACTTATCTAACCTTCATGTATAATAAACATGTTTTAAATGCTTATTTTTAGATATTGTCATTTTCAAATCTATATAAATGCGAATGTGATTAAAGAAGAATAGCAACAGGATCAAATTAAATTTTAGACGCTGCTCACTGGTGAGTTGTGCTATTTTTAGAACAGGTTTGTGGGCGACTCATGTGGCCCTTGGGGGCACCATGTTGGTCACCCCTGCATTACATTATTGTCATTTTTTGCCAGCTTCTTTGTCATTTGCATGCATGCTCATCTTACCTTGTCTAGCGTTATAAGAAATACATAAGTTTATTTCCAAAGTTAAAATAATAGTACATCAACTTTTTGTTTGTTTGTGTTTAGTTTTCACAAGTTTGGGATCTGGTATATGGTACAGATGTTATATAAATCACACTGCAGAGTGGTGACTGAAAATTAACGTACTTCCAGCACTGCAAGCAGGTCCTCCGACTTTCAGGGAAAAATTTGGGAGAAACTTCACGCTGTTGCACTCTATCTGAACTAGTGTGGTGCTTTGGTATGACCTGCTGCACGGTTGCACTCAGGTTGTCATCCCTCAGGTGGTTCGTCGTGCGGAGGGTGCGGGAAACGCACTGTGATCAGTGCGCGCACCTTACCTCTCACAACTGCGCTGTGGGGCAGTTTTTTGCCAGCTAACTGGCGCTTGTGTGTGTACAGTCAAAAAAATCTAGGTAGCACTGACATTTGATTTCACATTACAAATTACAAAGGGTTCTGCATGTGTGTCTTTGTGTGTGTCTGCACATTACATGGCAGTTACATAGTTAATATACCATCCGTGTGTCTGTCATGGTTTTTACTGTTATGTCATGGAACATTTTTGTCACAGTACAGGTCCAATTTAAACTCACGCTGGAAATCATGCTGATATATGCTGTTTTTTTTTCAACAGGGCTGTGCCTAGTCACCGATACAGACGCTCCTCTACTTACGAACAAGTTACGTTCCGAACAGCTGTTCGTAACTTGAAATGTTCGTAAGTCGTTATTCAACATCATTTTAAGGGTACTCAAATCTAGATGCATAAGTAAGTATGATATAAAGTCAATACATGTTTTCTTATCCTAAAACGCATTACTAATGATACATAAAACAAAAATGGATAATGGATGCACAGAATATTTCGCAATAAAAACGAACTAAATTTTGATCTCAAGAGAGCACGTCTTACCGATACGCAATGATGCAATGTAGTGTTGCAATGAACTTACAAAACCCAATGTGGTAAAATTAACCCATCAAGTCTCTTGCATAAAAGCAAGCAAAAATCTGTCATATGGTGAAACTTTTTGCTATTTTAGGTAATGTTGCTGTTAACAGTTAAGTTGATACAGCATGTTAAACACTTTCAACCAAACCTGACTTTTGTAAACCCAAATCACTAGAATGTCACCAAAATATAATTCTAACCAACACATTGGATGGCAAACAACAACAATTGTTGGCTTGAGGCTGTTTATTATCAGCTTTCTAGCTGTAACACTGACCTATCAGGGTGAGTTTTCAGGAGTCTTATGTTATACGTTATAAGTTGTCGTCCCAGTGTCTTTGATGGTTTTTCCACACTGCATACAAAAGGCACTTCTTTCCTTGAGCCCCAGTCACTTGAAATCCTTGTACTAAAGGGTATTATACTTGGGATCCACCCGGATGAGGAGGCCGTAGTGCATGAAATTTTGTCATAAATTCCGTTGTTGGACCGGACTCCGCCCACAGCTACGTTAAAGCGATGTGATTGGCTAATGACTGAGTACAACCAAGACCTCGTGTGTCGTGCTGCTGAAGTAAACGCAGGTTGAAGTAAATTGCGATTTTCATGTTTACACATCCTTCTAAAGCAAGAACTCTAATTAATGGATACAATCGATTTGTCTCTCAGCTCCTGCGTGTGTAAGTAGCCTAAATAAATGATTAATCAATAACACTGCAAACTCCATGATAGAAAAATTAAATCAATGTGTGCAGTCGTGCTGCTCTTTTAGTGATATTACTGCTCAGTCGAATTGTTTTCTGGCGTTATGTTTTTATTTTATCAAAAACCGTCCAATTAGAATGTGTGACGGAACTCCGAATAAATTAAGACATATACCCACCAAACATGAGACGTCCATCAGACGTGCAGATCATGTCTAGATGGAGTCGGTCGGTCCAGAACCATATCTGGATGTCTACACAACGTGCAAATCAGGTGCAGTATCTGCACGTCTAACTCTGACCCCTCTTGGACGTAGATATGTAGTTCAAGCTGAACGTCTAGGTAGGCGACTTTTGGACATTTGTAGACAGATCGTCAATTCCATGTAAACATTGTCAGCGTCAATTCTGGTGCCTATTGTAGCTCATGCTGTTGTAATTTTAATGTTTTAAAATGTCCAAAAATAAACTGCTACACGCAGGGGCGCCGTAAGGGGGAGGAAAGCTAGGACGATTCCTAGGGCCCTTGAGTGACAGGGGCCCTAAAAAATTAGGAAAATAACTGGATTGGTTTGGACTGGGGGGCCTAATATGATATGCTTTCATGGGGCCCAAAATCTCTAGCAACGCCCCTGGCTACACGTAAGCAAATCCCATAATCACAATTTGCCGATGCACGTCCGGTGTGTGGTTTGGCCAAGTTCTGTTGTCGTAGCGCTAAAAAAAAAAAAAAAAAAAAGCCGACACTGTCGCGCATGCGCTCTTTTGCAGTAAAACAGGTTGTGAGAAACTGCACGTCGTTGTGGACAAGTTTAAAGTTTAAGGTAAGTAGTATTTAGCATTGTTTAGTTGTGTACATTGTTTAATAATCGCATTGCTGACTTTTTTGCAAACCAATATGTCCACATAATTAATCTGAAGGTAAGACACATCTGTACATATGGAACTCCAAAGTGTTCTAAAGTATTATGAAATATATGAGAATGATATTGTGAAATACAGCTCATTATTGTGAAATATATTGCATTCTGTTATATAAATTTACTTATTGTGAAATATGATTTCATATATTTTTAGCGCTCTTGTGAGCGCAGAACGACTTCCATTTTGCAGTAAAGCGGGAAAAGTAAAGTATTTCATCATTCAGCGTCATGAAATGATTAAATAAGGTATCATGAAATGATGAAAAACGGCATTATGAAATAAATACTGATTTTGAAAAAATATATATACATATTTTACAATAAGAAGTAGTGCTAGGCGATAAAACGATCTCGATTTTTTTTATCGATAAAAAAATGAGGATGATCACGATGATACACACAGACTATAAAACTCGATCAACCAAGTTGGCTCCGTTTTATAGAATGCGCTGAGACAGACAACTTGATGGCCTATCGAGCAGAGGTTTACTGAACGCTAGCAAAACAGCCAAAAAAGAATCAATGGGTGCGTTCTACTTGGGCTTAGGTCTGTCTGCAGCTGACGCGACGTGGAACGCGATCTGCCGGCGGCTGCAAGGGTGGACTATAAACTGACTGCATCCAAGTCGGACTACTTATACTCCTCGTAGTCTGTGACACCTGACTGCAATGACAGCACTACCAGAAGGGTGTAGATAAATCTATACAAAAATCACCTGCATGCACATGACTTCTTTTACAATAACCAACTCCTGATACAAACTGTTAGCAGTGAATAAAATCATTGTGTATTGTGGCTCTGTGTAAAAAGATAGCTGCCAGGAAAATTATCAAATACATGTATTTCAAGGATTCAAAGTTACTATTGTCATGTACTCAGTACAATGCAATTCTTACTTGAATGCCTTCTCAGACTGGACGATTAAACCAAATAAAGCAGCGCAACATCACAGTAACTATGTGTATTGTGTATTGAGTGAATTATTGATGTTTAAATTCACTTAGTTTTTGGTTTAAATGTATTTATTTTTGCTGTGATGTTGTAAGACACAAGGAGAGGGGGAGGTGTGTTATCATCTGATCTGATACTCCCAATAAAAATGTGTTAAGAATGCTGTGAGACTTTTTGTACTGAATTTGCTTAGTGATACTAGGTTATTGGGGTGAAACATAATATGGTATTAGAATATATAGTGGGGATTATTTTGTAATGAATAAAGCTGTAAATACATAAATTACGTCTAAAGTAAGTCTATGTGTAACGTTAAAACGACGTCTACACCGACCATTTCCGGACTGTTTTTTCACCTTATACAGACGTCTTATAGTTGTTATAACTGAACATCCAGAGTTCGTCTAAAAAAGACGTCATAAAAACTTTCATTCTGCACCCTCTGAAGACGTCTTTTCTACGGTAGGCCAAGACGTCTAAAAGACGTCATTTCAACGTCATATTGTTTGCTGGGATGCGGGGCACAATGAAGAAGTGCGGGCACTTTTTGAGTTGTAAGAAGATACAGCTTCACTTGTAAATGACACGAAAAGGTGTTTTTGGGACATATCTGCTAAATAATCAGATTTATAGCAATCTATGTCGATCTGTGTCACTATATAACAACACAATGCATATATATAAATTTACGACACAGGGTAAGCAAAGCCTATTTCTAAGCGGTGCCTGCTAATGTAAAATAACACATCCGCACATAGTGATGTGTTTAATGCCTTCACGGATTGGGAGAGTTGTGCACTCAATGCTTAGCATGTATAGACATTTCAACAGAGCCTTAAAGACCCTAATTATTCACTAGTCGCTATGAACCAGTCTGAGTCGAGTCCGAATCAATAAGTAACGAGCTGCAAGATGTATCGGAAGTCAATTTAAGAGCAGCGCATGTGTGACTCAGTCCGAGTCGCAAGCGGGAGTCCCCGTCTCTGGTTCAAAGACGGTTTCAAATGTGATTTTCCTAAAATACAACACTACTGCGGAGTAAAAGTTTTGTTTTATAGCTGAAAATGACTTACAGCCTCATTCACAGCTAGGAAGCTTCTTTTTCTCGGACTCTAAGTCAGAGGCTTGACTCGGACTCTAATTTTGTGACTCGTGAACATCTCTGTTCCCTACCTTGCGTCCGTAGCCTCCGGGAAAGGCTCCGGACTCCCCAAGACCCTGATTGGGACAGACGGTTACAGAAAATGGATGCATGGATATTCATTTAACACTGTTCTGCCTCTCTCATCCACACTCTGCTGTACTTCCTAGGATAAACTTCAGACCTGAAGCTGGTATGGATAATCGATGGAGGAAGTTCAATATTCAGAGAAACTGGGTGCAGAATCTTCCTAAAATACATGAATAAATGTGGCTTCATCGATCTAATTTAAACTGCAATGAATCATGAGTCTACCAGCAAAGCTGTCATAGGAACAAAACTAAAAAATTCCATAATATCTGATATCCTGCTGTGACTTCAGATAAATATAGACATGTCAGTATCACAGTTTTTCATCATATTCAGTAATTCTTCTTCCACATACTGCAAATGATTATAAGCCACCAGTCATTTTTTTAAAACAGGAAATCTTAGACTCTTCTACGGGGAATCATTACAGCTCTTGACAGCGTTGCGCAACTTAAAAACGACCTTTTAGTAAAATATATATATATATATATATATTAATATTAAGTTTTACACTTACAAATATTAATGTCAAAGGTGCAATTTGGGAAAACATTTCTCAAGTATATCCCATTCTTAAGGCGAGTGTTCCAAGTTTAAGTGTTCGTGATTAATTTTCTTAATATAGTCGTCCTAATAAATGTATTAATAATGCATATATTTATATACACTCATATGAAATGAGTACCTATAAAGTTACAGATTTAATTTCTAAATAAACGCATCTTCTCTGCCTTGCTGAGCCGGTCGTATGAAACCGTTCCACGGCTGCCCCCGCCCTGCACATGGTGCCCCCAGAGGAAATCAGAGGTCAAGGCAGCACAGAAACACTCACCGGCAGATCACTACCGCGTACCACAGGAACAGAGTGGTGCCAGCCACCAGGACGAGCAGGAGGAACGGCCAGGAACGCTGCAGCTCCAGCAGGATGGGCCGCATGTCCCCCCCGTGCCGTGGGCCCAGATGCAGCCTCCGTCCCCCCGCACGTCCAGCCGGCATAATCCTGCTGCCAGCTCACCCCTCTTCCCAAGCTGCTTACGTCCTGCCTTCTTATTTCTTCACTTACTCCTCCCCTCCCCCGCGGTCTTGTCGACCCTCTGCTCTCCAGTGCATGACTCTTATCCTCCTGTTCCTTCTTCCTCTGCCCCCCCCCCCCGACTTTCTTCCACTTTAATCTGTGGCGCTCCGCTCGCCGTATTCTTCTCCTTCCTCCTTCAGTGCCTCGATGTTGCTCTTAGAAACTTGAGAAGTTGAGCACGCTCCCACTATTTTCTCTGACCCTCCCAAGCATTCTTGTGGCATTCTCCAGCCCCCTCCCCCAGCCTTACCTACTTACTACTCCGCTTTCCCCACCTCCTCTGAGTGTAGGGACGGCCACCCCCTGACCCCCTCTCTCCCCATATAAAGACTAGGCAGTAAATAGCATCCCCAGTAATGAATTAGCTTGTGGTCGCCACTCGTCTCTGTGTGTGTGGAGGTACATTTCGCAGAGAATGAAAAAAGGGGCAGGTCTACATGTGCGTGTGGGGACCCCAGTACGACAGCCAATAAGGGCCAACCAGGGTTCAGATAACACCCAATCAGATCTTTCTGTGTTCGGTTTCCTTTTTGTGTTTGGCACATTCTCATGGAGCGATTTCGGACTCCAGCTTGAGAGTGTTTCCTGCTCTCAGCTCTTCACTCTGTTGATACAAGGCATTGTTTAATCTGAATGGGCGGAACGGATCAGGCAGTGCCAGAAGAAACAAAAATGGAAGGATTTTACCAACCCATTTTCAATTGTTAGTCTACTCCAGATTCTCAGCATACTTTGCAGTGATTTAGTTTTTATTGTTATTTTTGTGTTATTCTTATTCTATTTTGCTTTTTATCGTTCTGTTGCATATTTTGTGAAGTACAATCCAGGAAGCAGGTGAAAGGCATTTGACTGCACAATGGTACAGCGCATGAATGTGTATCTGACAAACAAAGCTTGAAACTTGAACTTGACCTGAGGACATGGAAATAATGGATGAAAACCATTTGTCGATCGAATGCCCAAGGGTCGCAAAACCAAGTCTCCACCTCACTTTTCATCATTTTCAACAGAATGTTGAACAAATTCATCTGATGAAAGATAATATGGGTGCTGTCGTGGGAAACACACGAGGTTTTAGCACTGTAGCTCGGAAACGCTGCAATGTTAGCAGAAGGCTTTAACATCACAACATGGAAACATCACAAGAAAACTCTTGGGTCTTTCCTCTTATCTACTTGCCTTCAAATTAATGGACACAGCAAATCAACATTTCACATGCATAAAATTTACCCAGTAACAGAACTAAATGTGAATTAAGGACCTTTATCCTATATAAATTGAAATCTGGTATCCCTTCTGATTCAATTTAGGAGATGGAGATTGGGAGTCTGTATGGTCTAGTTTGCTTCAGGCTACTACAAACAGCCCCCCCCCCACACACACAGACACACACACCAATTTATACACATCACAGGGAATTAGAGAAAGCAGAACCAATCATCGCATCACACCTGGTCACCTGACTCTCCTTACCAAGCCTGCCAGTCCCCCGACCAACCTTCTCATAGTGACATCATTTTTTGAAATTATATGAGTACAGTAATTACCAGGATAGTATGTCACTGTCGCAATGAGTAACTAGAAGAAACCTCTACAAAATAGTTCCAATACACGGTCACAGAAGCTGGTGAGATGTGTTTACGAGACACGTGATCCTGGGTCTGTCGCAGACTGCTTTCTGCTCCCACCGCCAAATGCTGGTGTGGGCTGGACTCAGGTACAGTGCAAAATAAGCAAATTCCCTCTTTTCTTCCTCGTTCATTGTGGCCATACCCTGCTGGTGAGCTCCACCTGTCGCATTCCTGGTGATGACCCTAACCCCTCAGAGTAACCAACGTGGCTAAACGGCACTTTGTTATTTAAAAACCCTGAGCAGGAAGGCCAGCAGTTTCTCTTCAAATTACTCATCCGCCCCCCCCCCTGACCCTGAGTTTCTTCAGTCCTTCATGGTCTGTGCTGATCTGGTAACCACAAAAAAAGCATGGACCTGCTTCTGGGCTCCCCATCTGTCCAGTGATCTCATTTCTCGGCGGGGGTGCAGTGCCTAGCAAACCTCTTCTTTGTTAGCAGTGCAAATGGACACCCAGAGACAATTTTCTGTCATTCCCTACTGAGACAACTGTGCAGCTTAAACAGGGAAGGATCGTGCTGTATGGCAGACTGTGTTATTCCGAATGACCTCACCCAACTGTTCCAGACAGTGAGGGATTGTGGGACGCCTGCTGCGTGTGACCATGTGACATGACACTGCCGGGCGGCAGGAAATACACAAGGAGCCATTGTCTGCCCCCGTGATGGAGGGTCGCACTGCTGCCTCTCACCCCCCAAGGCTGAGAGGTCAAATCCTGTTCTCTGTCTATGGTGTTTGCATGTTCTCACTGCATCATGCCTGTTTCCCCTATAGGTACTCCTGTTTCCTCTTACACTGCAAAGACATGCAGTTAGGTTAAGCCTCATCTCTAGATACACACATTTGGTCATCGAAAGGTCTGGTTTGAATCACTGAGCAGCCCCTTGCCCTGCTCTCTGAGTGCAAAAAAAAATAGCTGTCCATCGCTATGTTATATACGGTTTAAATGCAGAGGGCACATTTTGTTACGCGTCAACAATGACAATCACTTTCACTTCATGTGTACGTGCCCTGCGATGGACTGGCATTCCATCGTTGGTTTACCCTTCCTTGTGCTGGCCGAAATCCCAAGCCATAGGCCAGACCTTAAAATAGACCACTTGACAAACACCATCTACGAGGAATACAGAGGACAGACCCTCCTTTATCCTGGTGACCTCCACCCTTTCCTCTTAGACTACACGCTATTGACCTAGGTCTGCCTGTCACATACTACCTTTCAGCGCTTGAGGGAGATAGAAATTTTTCCACACTAGGACCACTTATGTACAGAGGAGAAGATCGTTGTACTTGGCACTCTACAACCGTGACCACCGTTTGGAATTCTTGGGGCTGAGTTGAGGCAGAAAAGCTTTCATCTTAATTTGCTTCATGCCATTGTTACACTAACCACAGGTACTCCACGTTTAATCGAGAACCCATGCAAGACGAAGGGCATGTTCGCTATTGCCACTGTGACATTCCTGGGAGGTTCACAGAACTATGATGGGGTCCATTTAGAGGCAAAAAAAATAAAAAAACACAGAACCTAACATATGTTGAGAATGAATATCTGAAGCCTCAACCTACAAGAAGAGTTTGGGAGAGAAGATCGCAGTGCGATTCCTGTGATTCTGCAGAACATATAGTCATCCCATCTCATTTGCATCTATAAATAGACGAGGTCATGTTATCGTTTGGCCCAGCCAAGAATGAGACGGTAGAGGTGTGGGGTGGGGGGAGGTGTTGATGTTCAGCTGCTAAACTGGAAACATAGCTTAGCCGAGAAGATCTTCCAAGTATGGTACCCCAGGTTCATGGAAACTCATGGTGCTCAGTCAAATAGAAAGCATCTACTATTGCTCGCCACGCTCTGTGCAAACGACAAACTCGAGTACAAGAGGACTTAAAATAGCAGGAAGAAAAACACGACGAGGATCAGGATCAGAATCCACATGCGTCACTAGGTCTAGGTCCTGCCAGTCTTTGTGTATGCCAGTTAGCCATAGACTAAAATATTAGCCTTTGACCTGCTCTAGTGGACAAGAACCACAAGATACAAACGGATCCATAAGGGAGGACACTAAGATGAGGAAGATGCACACCAACAGGATTTGATTTCGTCCCATGCTTTACGGCCGACTGGATGTGGCCAGATGCAGACAGCAGAGGACTTCTCCAAAGGGAAGAGAGCCAGTGGAAAAACATCGCCTACGTGACAAAGGGCAACTGCTTCCCACGCTCAGTCAAGGCTTGACTGAAAAACACAACCAATCCCTAACGTCTTTGAGCACCCATCCTGCCATTTTCCAGGTATTTTCCTGATCACCTGAGGAGTTTGTTATTTGGGGAAATCTTCAGAAATAGACTTTTCGTGATAACGCTTGGTGTAAACAACTGAAATGCAGAAGCAGTCTCAGAGGACACCACACAGACGACAAAAAAAAAAAAAAAGTTAAATCGATGTAAAACATATGCAGTCGCAGCTGAATAAATCCATAGTAAAAATCATTTTATCACATCAGAGCCCATGCATCTACATGCATATCACACCGTGAGGAAGACACACACCCCCAGCTGCAACATCAAAATTCACACGCAGATCTGCAATGTTCTGCGATTGCATATATTCTGTCGCGGTAGATAAACTATAGAGGTTCACTTACCCGTCCATAAACGGGCATGTTAAAGAGGATCCGTTCACACACCATACATGACCTTCTTTGGAAGCATCAGCAGAGGGCCACGGCTGCCTCTCACAGCAATCTTTATGCAACCTCAGTGTTAAAAACAGGGTTTTGTAATGCTGGGTTTGTGGATGCACAGGTTACTGAATGGTAGCTGTACTCAGATTAACTCGTCAATAGACACACAAAAAACTGACCGCTACTCCTTTGAAAGGAGGAACAGAAATCCAGGGTGAATTTGTGTTTTTCATTTACAGGTTTTCCTTGAGTAACACAAATCTAAGATTAAAATTCGGGTTTTCGAACATCACTGAGTTAGTATCAACTCAAACTCCTAACATACATTAGATGAGAAGGATACCGATTTCTACTATACTCTTAAATTACATTACTGATCCTCAGGTATTGTAACAAGCTACAGCATTTCCAAGCTAAACGAATTTAAGGAAATCCAGCATTTTCACAGTAGAGGCCAGCTACAGCCACTGGGTAAAGACATTTGTTCACAAGTTACACAAATTACCCCAGCCACACAAATTAACTTGCACTAGTTTAAGAGACTGAGACGAACTGGGAATACTGCTTAAGAATAGCTAGTGTATTTTAAGGAGCCCTCAGTAAACTTAACACCAACATGGTGTTATGGCACCTAGCGGCCATCTTGGAGAAAAATGAGAAATCGGGACAATGCAGTGTCTTTGAAGATTTTATTGGAATTGGGTTTGGGGATGGAAGCAGCTCACTTCTTGGCCTCCTCCTCCTTAGACAGAGTCTTGATGACCTCCTCCTTCTTGGCCTGGAGGCGCTCTTCACGGCGTTTACGGGCCTCCTTGGTCTTGGAGCGGCGAGCTTCAGCCTGGTCGCTGTGGGGCACAAGGAGATCAGGTGACTGCTACGCAGAGGCCTTTTTGAGTTTCTCACGGAAAGTGACAGTACAGTGCTTTATCAAAGTCACTTTTTATAGCAGCGCTCCCCAATTCCAGTCCTGCAGGGCCAGAATCCAATACAGTGCGCAGATTTCCCTGTTTAAACGCACATACTAAACCTAGTAACTGGCCGATTATGTCGGAGCAGGGAAATCTGCCAAGTATGTTGGATTCTGGCCTTTCAGGACAGGATCTAAGAAACCCTGCTGCACAGTGGTGATTATGACTAGTTCCTGAATACAATTCAGTAATTTTAATTTGTCCATCCTTTACCAAGCACTTATTCACTAATGCTAGTTTGATGAAAATACCAAGGAAACTAAGTAGCATTAAGGGTGTTTTTCCACTGCACCAGATACTGTACTTTTGATACTAAAAATTCAATACTTTGCCCTTCCCACCGACCACCTGGCGCAGTGGAGAAATGCTCTAAATCAGCACTGGCTTGGACCTGCACTGTCCTGCTAGCCGCCCGTCACGGAAGCTGAGAGGGAGCAGGTAGACGTGACTTACGCTAGGAGCTTCTTGCGGGCCTTGTCTGCCTTCAACTTGTGGATGTGCTCCATCAGGATGCGCTTGTTCTTGAACACGTTACCCTTCACCTTCAGGTAGAGGTGGTGGTACCTGGAGAGGAGGGGAGGGCTGCCACTTCACAGTGGGTTCTGCTGCACAAGCTCCCTAAGCAGAACACTAGATCACTCCAAAACGTGAGCTCATGGTGAGCGCCACTGCAGAGATGGGAAGAAGCTATGCAGCAGCACCTAACGATACAGTTTATTGTGCAGAAAAGGGGGGAAAAAAAACCTATTCAAGTTCATCCATCCATCTTCTATACCCATTTGTCCTAAACAAGGTTGCGGGAGTCCGGAGCCTGTCCTGGAAACTACAGGCGCAAGGCAGAGAATAAGCCAAGACAGGGTGCCAAATTACACCATTGACACCCGCGGACAATCTGGCAACTCCAATTCACCTTAGCATGTTTTAGACTATGGGGAGAAACTGGAAAACCTGCAGAAAACCCACAACAACACGGGGGAGAACATGCGACACGTAGAGCCGGGGTGGAGACTCGAACCCTAGTCCAAGTTACGTGAGGCAACAGTGCTAATCACTGAGCCACTGTGCACAAGTCAATCACCTCTAAACGATTAAGGTGAAGAGGACAGAAACTAAAACTGATCCACCTAAAATCTGGACTTCGACAGAAAGTCTGAAAACAAATGTGAATTATGGTTGAGCGAGCAGACACCATCCATCAGCGCACTGCCCACCCATAACGATTTATCATCATAATGTTACATTTATATAGCGCCTTTCACAATCTGAAAGTCGCTTTAATAATGACATAATAAATAGTGCTGTGCCCAGTTTTCATAATGGGAAAGTGTAGCATACCCAAACCAACCACAACGGATCAATTGCATTTCCGCACGCACTCACATGTGCCTGTCGATCTTCTTGGATTCCCTGTAACGACGCAGCAGCCGTCGCAGGATCCTCATGCGTCGCATCCAGCACAGCTTCTCTGGCATGCGGGCGTTGGCTGTACCCTTCCTCTTACCTGAGATTGGGAGACAGGGTCACATACACGTGCTCTGGGCTGCCACAGCAGCTGCCAACCCACCTCCCAACCACCGAAGGGCTGCTAACTCACCGACACCCATATGGCGGCCCTTGCGGCGGGCCAGCGTGTTCTTGCGGCAGCGGGCGCGGGAGTGCACCGTCACAGGCTTCCGGATGATCAACCCATCCTTCACCAGTTTTCGGATCTGTTGCCCTGAGGAGAGGTACGACGATTTCTTTTGTGGGCTGCGTGAGCTGGACAAGTAGGTCAGATCCTTTTTTTCAAAGCGCCTTTTAAAATATCCACTCGATCATCATTATTCATCACCCAAGCAGAACCCGCAGGTTATAGCACACGTTCCTCAAGGCGGAAAGGACCACATCGGCCTCCCACACTGAACATTAACTTTTCTGTGATGCATGATGTTCCCGTGCACTGGACTACCATGCACAATAGGATTATTGTGTTACCCGCTGCAACTTTTGACAACTTATTTATTTAGCAAAAGCTTTTGTCCAAAGCGACATCCAAGTGAGGATCAGAGGAGGGTCACCTAGTCCCTGGAGTAATTGGGATAAAGAACCTTGGCTCAAGGGTGCAACGGTGATGTCACTCTAGCAGTCAGGGAATACAAGGCCAGTCACATAAATTAAGATGACAGTATTAGTAGCTGTAAAGACGCAATTCCACTGACACCCATATCCTCCAGTCAGTGGAGCACGAGTGCCAGCCTGACGAACTTACGGGAGTTGGCGTTGGCAATCTCATTGGTCTCGTTGGGGTCGAGCCACACCTTCTTTTTGCCACAGCGCAGGACGCTGGACGCCAGCCGCTTCTGGAGCCTGAGCATGCTGAGGGCAGGAGAGAAAATGCTCTACCTCAACGGTCCAAATAATTATGGCGAAATGTACGTTATAGGCAAAACAGCTGCTCACACCTAAAAGAGCAGTTCCAAACAATGTTGTGCAATTATTTAACTTTGGAATGGTTTTGGTGGTTGTAGTACAAATAGAAACAGTGCTTAATTAATAACTAATAAACTTTTGATATGTCATTACCAGCGCTTGCATGAATAGTTGTATATAAATACCACTACTTATGAAACATTATTCGACACGGAGAAGCAGCTTAAGGACTGATAAGTCACGCTTCGATTGCGAGTCTGAAGATGCACAAACACTCATATCGGTAGAGAATATGCATTTAGATTCAGAAAAACGAGAGAATATAACATGATTAAATCGAGCATTAGGGCAGCCAATTTATATGAATGGCTTATATAACCACGCTACAAAATCGCGTTCTCGTAGCAAGCTGGTGGATTAGCTTTAATGGCGTGCACGGCGCGGCAAACGACATTAAAAAAAAAAGTAATCATGAATGACTAAAATATAGGCTGGCGTGGTATTCATGACACCACACAAACAGATGTTTATCCTTGGTGGAAATGCGGACATAAAAATGACAAATACTTCTGGTAGCTGAGCATAAAAATAAACGACACGGCCTTTGTATCCGGCCTGCTTGTTTAGGCGACTGACCATATGTACGTTCAATAATGCTTATCTTTATTCAAAGTTTTCCAAACATACGGCTTCAACATCACTCTGTCACGTAACTTTTTAAACTAGCATCCAATATTAACTCAAAAATGCTTTAGAACTCGTTTTTAGCGTATTTAAACCGGAGCAGCTTAGGCCTGCTTACCTCATGGCTGCTGCTGGTTAAGAGAAAAGGAAGCTTAGCTGGCGGGCATGGCCTATCATTATTACGGAGAGGACAACCAAACATTTTCAAATAAACGAAACTTAAGTGTACTAATAAAAATTAAAACAGAAATGTAAACACTTTTGATATATTAAATTTTATTTATATAAGTGCCTAACTAAGAGTTGAAATAATAAGTTATTTTGTTTGAAGATAGGAAGTATTAAACATAATGCCCCCCCTTTCTAATTCATATGGTAGATTCCAAATTGGCCCAGTCACGTTGCATTGTGGGAAATACTATATTCGTCGTTTGTATCCATACCAGGTTACACAGGAGGGCGATGTTGAGCATCTTTAATTTTTAAACTTTTTTCTAGTGCCAATTATATGTAGAATTCACTAAGGTTTGGTAGCATAATAAATTTTCTAAATTTAATAATAAACTTCTAAATTTAAATAAAGAGCTAAACTTTAAGAGTCTCATTGAATATAGTAATGTTTTTCGTCAAAACAAATTATGTAATACTCACTGTTACAAGTCACACTGTTATAATTCATGGTATTAATAATCAGTTTAACGAAAATAGACGCCTCACTCCTAGCTATACTAGTTGTGCCACGAAATTATTCCTTCAGTATATTTAAAAACATGTATCAGCTCAAATATACGAGCATATCATTAAAAAAAAATAGAATCGAGATTTATATCTAGGGACGTGGGAGGGGGCATGGAGATTGGATACCCTGGCAAATTCAGGGGACCCAGCATTTGACAGGAGCCCTTGAATACGTAAAATTATACGTACAATTGAGCGGGGAGTCCAAGTTGTTATGTTATGAGTGAACCCTGAATTTCTAGCTACGCTCCTGCCTATGCCCCCAGCAGCAGATAATACCAATATGGAATACAGAATTTGACACTTTCTCCTTGATGGAAAAAAACAGAACACTTTTTTTGCTTAAAAAGTTCTTGGCTCACATTTTTGCAATTTCCAGAAGGAAAATATAGGCCTACTAGACTGTGAACTAAGAAACACAATTAAGCATATGGTCACAGTGAATCAAACAGTGTACGATGACAGCCAAAGCAATCTCAATACAACTGCCCAGCAGGAATCCGTAAGCCCAGTGACAGATATGCTATGCAAGAAGTAAGAAACATTAATGTTCATGCTTTTATTATCTCACCCCTGATATTAACTTCCATGCCCTTTTAATTTAGCCCAAACAAATTGTTTAGTTCAATTATATTTTAGAAAAGAAAATCAATTTGTGTCCATCGGAACAGGTCCGGATTAAGGTACAGGCAGACTAGGCAGCTGTCTAGGGTCCGATCGGCACAAGTGGGCCCAGACAAAGGAATGAAAAAATATAATATATATTTAATTTAATTAATATATGTATTGAAATTCTCCAAAACACCTGAAACCATATGTATTGTGTAAATACCAGCAGCATTTTTCCTGTAGAGTTAGAGTTGCATATTAAAGGTGTCTTTAGATTCCAGAATTGTTCAGAAAAAAGCATCTTCCTGGGTGGATTACAAACGTGAAGAGTATTTCTGCTTATTCAAACAATATTAATACGGGATTCTTTTGTGCAGCATATTAAATATTAATACGGCTATTAATAGTAGGGTTGCGTCTTACTGACAAGATGCTGCGTATGGTTTAGCCTCCGGTATGAATATGTAAACTGCGACGATGGTGATTTTTTTCCTAAAACACAATTTAGGATAAAAATAGCCCAGTGCTTTTTGTTTCTACAAAGAACTTAACGTCTGTCACAGAAACCGGTTTCACTAAATCCAAGCCAGCAAAAAAAAAAAAAACATTAAAGAGGTCTCGTTCTAATTAGTGATCGAATCTTGCCCCCCCCCCCCCCCCCAAAAAAAACACTAAACAGTGATGACGAGACATTCGAGCTTCCCACTTGCTAACCATCTGTTGATTTTTCCGGAAATAATGTTAAAGTCTTACAACATCACTCTATTATTATTCATAATAATACTGCTGTTATAATTTATGCTCGACGTGAATCATGTTAGGCTTTTATACCAGTATTTCGGATATTTTTGTTCAGATCACAGGTTCGTATAACAGCCTTGTAATTTCTCTTTCTTGGTCATTTATATTACTCCAAAATATGCCTGAGGGGGTCTTCCAAACAGGAGATTTCTAATCCGACCCTTGCACTGAGTAGCACCACCGCCTCGTTCAAAATACACCTGTTCTCGGTGGCCTGAAAGCACCGCGGCTAGAAGATGTACCCGCCCCTCCTTTATAAAAATGATTGTTACTTCGGTCTTCCAATCACGTCATAGAAAAATAAATCACGGCACACTATAGGCTGCTGTGAAAGATTGACAGCGACGTAGGGGCGGAGCCTGGCAGAGGGGCGTAGACCGGTCCCTGAGCAGCTGGACTCGGCGGCGTACGGTATTGTCTGTGCCTGAGGAAACAGAGGTGGCCGTGCGAGGGGAAAAGCACAGCTGTGTAGTGTGACACCAGCGGTGGCAGAAGGAAGCGGACGGGAAAAAAGCAGCACCATCTGTTTCTCTACGCAGACAATGCCTACGTTTACAATAGTCAAAGCCATACAAAATAACCGATTATAATAAAGAATAACATAAATCAATGGTACAGAAAAGTAGCATGTCCAGGACGCCTTCGACCTCAACCCAGGAGATACAAATGGACATGTTCGAACATCCTACTTCACAGGTAAGGACGCACGATATAGATATGGCCATTTCCATTGCCTCCACACAATATGCTCTGGAAAGCAACGCATCCAGTTTCTCACATTGCATGCGGGGGGGGAAAAGAGAGAAAACCATAACCAGCAAGTGTTGAATTTTGAAATCTTGATGTAGTTTTCGGGTAATTTTGTCAACCGATTGATACAAAGTAAACTTAACTAGTACTGAATATAAATGACAGACAGGAACATTTTAATTGAAAGAAGAAAATACTTTGTATTGCAAATATATCGCATGCTTTAAATTGTTTTTGTTGTCATTTTCATCCAGTATTTCCATAGTATCGTTTGTTAATTTGAGCAAACTGGAAAATACATACCGGATATTAAAATATGGGCTTTTTGTTTCTAACTGTCCTTTGAACTGATTTGCAGTTATTTGAATTACTGGAAGACAATGGGTTATAAAACCGTTCTTCAGTAGCCATAGTGTATATTGCAGGGTGGGGTAAAAATATAAGTAGTTTTTTTCTACAAGGAAATAATGTAATAAATCCACGCTTTTGTAACTGTATTTTAATGTGTGGTTTCGCTATTGCGTTTGGGGGTACTGTTATCGATTTATTTTTTCCCCTTATATAACGTATATGCTTTAAGTAATAGTTCAAAATAACATTAATTTGTGTCTGTGAATCCATGTGGACGCCTTACGTCAAGTCTGTATCTGCGGCTTGAATCAAGGTAAAGTGGAAGTGTTTCGGCGTTAGACAGTGATGTAATTGGGGTTATTTTTTGGTCAGAGGTGGGAATGTTGTTCTAGTTTATATCTATAGCCACACCTAGAGCATATCAGGAATCGGTGTGTTGGATTCGCCTGCTACCCACTCGTAAGGATATTAAACATTAACATTAATAATGTCTTTTTCATACGTACTGTGATACCACTTTTTTACTACGTAGGCTAGTTTGCTGCAAATATATATACAAATGCGAATTATGTAAATTATTTTGGGTAAAGCCATCACATTAATCCATATAAGATATTAAATATTATTTGGTTCTCACAAGGATCCTACTCCGAATACATCTTGATATATAGTTCAGGGTAGAATCTTAGTGAAAACTGCAGCAGTTCCGTTTCATAAGATTTAAAACCAGAACCCACTCGTGATAACCTCAGGAACTCTCTTTGCCAACTCAATCTTCACGTACTTCTTAGCTTTTCGGCTGCGCTATGCTTTTAAATCACAGACCCTCCGGTTCTGCTCCTGCCAAAATCGCTTGTGTTGGATTTCCACGACGGAGTTCACGGTAGCCTGTTTATATGATTTAAATGCGAGCGTATAATCTCGACCACGCTCAATCAGACAGATGGGCTGCTAGCGGGTCGCGCAGCAAGTATCCCTCCAGCGCCAAGCTGATAAATTATATATAAAGTTCAGGTGCCCCGTGGTGGGCTGTATTATAACACGAGTGAGTCAGTCATCGAGACACCTACAGCCCCTCTACTCACCAGCAGAAGAACTGCACGCTCATCCCCCGTCTTTGGCCCCAAGCCAAACATGATTATAGTTTGGAATGGAAAAAGAGAACAGACACGATACTTTCGGACACCGTCACAACCTCACAGTTGGGTACCCATGTGTGCAGATAGGGGACACCACGGATAAGTGGCTTTAGCGTATCCGAGGGCACAAACTTTTCTGGCTTCCGAATCAATTCGTATTGTCACAGGACTTTCAACTATTTTGAGTCCTGCCTCCCATTTTTGCATTCAGCATTTAATGCAGGCTGTGCCGTGAATGAAGACAATTCAATTTCCCGGCTTTATTATCTTAAATAATGCATCTGTATAGTATTGCTTCCTGACTGTCCTCACAGACCCCTCCTTTTTCGGTAGTATATCTACAGCTGTCTGGTCCGGAGACACCACCCTGAAATTTGCTCCAGTTTACCCTCTTAATTGGTCCACTTTACTACTGGAAACTCTATCTATCGCCAAGATGGTTCCTCTGTGGGCTTTTGTCCCCCCCCCCCCCCCCCCCACGGGGACCATCCCGATGCCCTTCTATAGAAAACACCAGCGCCTCAGATCCAGAGTAAGTTATCAGACCGGACCATCTAAGATGAGACGAGCCAAGGAACTGAGTAGGTAATAGCAGGACTGGGTTTGAGTGCAGCAGAGAACTTACGTTTGACTTCACTGGACTTCAGACTGACGTTCCAGCCACAAGCCTGGTGTTCCTAAGGACCAATGTGCAGTTTAGTGCCAGTTGAGGATGAATCTTATTCCATGTTATCTTTGAAATAGTTTTATTATCATATGCCAATATCATGCTTTGTCATGCATCAATTTTGATCAGCTTTGCATGGCTTTGAACTAAAATGAATGAGCTCTGTGATTTCGTTGTTGGGGTGGCCTCAATACTCCGGGACCAGGGTTTGAGTCTTTGCTATGATGTAATGGTGGGGTTTCCTCTGGGTACTCTGCTTTCCTCCCCCCTCCCCACAGTACCAAATGGCCCATAGATGTGCATATGTGAGTGGATGCTGTGTGACTGTGTCCTGCGATGGATTGGTGCCCAATCATGGGTTGATCTCTGCCCCGTGCCATAGGCTCTGGACCCCCCCGTGTCCCTGAATAGGGAGAGCAGTTATAGAAAATGGATGGATGTGGCTTCACTGTCCAAGTACAAGAAGTCCATCCAGCTGTCTTCCAATGATTTACCCACAGTAGGGTTGTGAGGGAGCTGGAGTCTAAACAGGGGTACACCTTGAATGGGATGGAAGTCAAGTACAAGAAGTACAGTTTGGGCAATGTTTGTTCAGGTGCTGAAAATGTGGATAAGCTTTGTGGTATTACTCATTGTAATATCCGACCGATGTGAATGTAAAGAGACAGACCACAATGCAACTGCATTCTTAAGTCATCTTGTGAAGTTTGACCCATTTATGGATGCAGTTTGAGGGCAAAAAATAGGGCAGATCTGTTTTTGAATTATGTGTTTATATGATGATAGTTGTCTGGAGATGCTTTTATCTGATGTAAACATTAATCCACAATTAAGGCTGGGTATTTATCATTTCTTATTAGGTAATTTTCTGTGGGAGGGACCCTGGGACTGTTTGGTTATGAGTGCCTGTTTCTAAGCGCTGCTTTTCCTAGAATCATTAACTATAAGGCTGAGAGAGAAAATTATGTTCTTCAATGTTCTTGAGTGTGTTGGTGTGTGGAAAGACGTACCGGGTTGGTCCTGGAAGCAGCTGCTGTTAGATTACAGGGGAACTGGAAGTCATATTCGTCAGGCATCCTGATTGTTTGCTAATGCAATTAATGGGCAGTGTATCTCCATGGCGATGTGGCCACAGTTGGTCTAATTCGACAAGGGACCCTGACCAAGTCAAGGGAGCCATTTGGCAGCCTTCCACCAATCAGATTATAGGGACTGGGCCAGTGACAGGTCGTAAACAACTAGGTAATGTGGGGGCGGGTGTGTTCTGACTGGGCCAGTGACAGGTCGTAAACAACTAGGTAATGTGGGGGCGGGTGTGTTCTGGGGGGAATCAAGGAGGTGTTTTGTTGGAGCTAACAGGCCGGTTGGCAAATTTCTAGGTTTTCAAAAACAGCAAGAAAAAGGGGACCATTAGCAGTGGTACTGATAAGGTGGTGTAGTCATGGCGACCAAGTTAACAACACATATCTGTCCCATGCCGCCGAATCGGTTCTTTTATAGCTATATCGGAGACATGTTGTGATCAAGGCTCGAATGGCATTTAAAGACTGTCCCCTTTGACGCCACCTTGCCAAGCTGGAGTCTTATTATTGAGTGTGACTGACACCTCGATCTTTTTGACAGGCTCTCAGTTCTGAGTACCAAACAATCCGGAGCTCTGCCAAAAGCCCGCTCCTTCGCCAATCTTCTCCCTTGTCGCCTTCTCCTGTCCACCCTGACCTGGTTCCTGTCACTCCTCTCTCCCCAGGGAAAGTACACCAAACGGAAGAGCCGCTTCAAACGCTCGGACGGCAGCACCTCTTCCGATACCACCTCCAACAGCTTCATCAGACAGGTGAGATGCTCCACGCTCCTACACTGGCTGTCTGACCATGGTCCTTGGGAGTCGTGGACCAGTAAGCTTTACAAGATACACATGACCTGATTCCTGTTTGACATCCGAGGCACTTGATAACGTTGTCTGCTGTCCAATATGCAACTTCAGCAAAACAATTAAGGGATGAGGCCCTAAAGGACCAGACCTTTGCCAGCATTGACCTGTAGAGAATCTGGCTGCAGGAATGGATATATTTTATTGTAGGAGCTTCAGTTTTTACTCTGTGGGGAGGTATTGTCCATGTAGAAGAACAGATCTATAAATCCATACATCTGTGAACCTATTAATCAGCCAACTTTGGTATTGGACAGGCCAAGTTTGCTCAATCTTTCATTTTATCATCTATTTAGATAATTTGCCTGTGGCCTATTTTAAAGGGCCAGTACATAAATGTTTTTCACCCGGTAAAGTGAGTTTGGCTAAATTGCCCCTAACTTGAGATCTGAAATCCCTCTGGGACGCCCTCGGATTTCATGCCCTTGGCATCTGTCATTGCCTCTACCCGCCCATCGTCTTTATCACAAATGTGACTAATGCGTCTAGGCGTTTGCTATTCAATAGCGGCTTCAACTGTGTCATGAGATTTTTCTTCTTTTTATGAATTCTACTCCTCCGGATGTGGGCTTAAACAAACACTGCTAAAATGGCTGTTTTTTTTTTCTTAGTGGGGAGGCAGATTAGATATGAATGCTGCCCCCCACTCCAACTCTTTGAGCGGCATGACAAACGCTACCGTTTTTCGACTACTTGCCATAAAAGCAAATCCCGCAGTCCCTGCCATGGCACTTTAACGTCAGCGCGGATGTGTCCTTTTTTCATTGGCGGTACACCTCCCGTGGAAACCTGGGAAACGCCCCCCCCAACCCCGATTTGGTGAAGCACTGCTTCGCTCACATGGCTTCTTGAAGGCTGCTCCTCAATCGAAGAGGAAAACAGCTTGCCCTGCCGGTTGACATTTCCCCTCTCCGTATGAGCGTCCCGCTAAAACGGCTACCCCCTGGATTCCAGGAACACGTGAAATTGAGTCGGAAAGGTTATCCCCGCTGGCCTCCTTCCACAGTCGTCCGCTAATTACCAGGCCTCTTTTGAAGGGCCCCAACCGTGTCTCCTGGTGTACAGTGAGGGTCCCTGGGCACATGCTCCCATAGCACTGTTTGATCCTAATGAGGAGAGGCTCCTACTCTCTTTCCCTTATCCTCCTATGGTCCCTAATCCCCCTACCCCAGTTTCCTTGCAACTCGATCGCAGCTCATTGACAGAAGACAGACTGGGCTACACCATGGAAGCCCGAGCCAGTGCTTTCCATTGGATGAGCCTCATTTCACAGCAGTAATTTAGCCTCCCCCCCTTTCATTCAATGTGCAAGCGTTACTTTCACACCCAAATCCCAGACTAAGCCAGTCATATCATGTGATGGGATCAGCTAGTCATGCCTATTTGATCATGTGACCTGCATGCTATGAACAGCCTCGGGCTGTCGATGATGCATGCCGCCCGAACGGGGAGTAAACAGGCACAGGCCATTGCTGTGTTCAGGAAGATGTTCCTGCTAGATAACTGTCACTCATACCATCGGTAGATGAGCCTTCGTTTTTCTGCATATTAAAATCAAATGTGCACTTTTGACTGCAACCATAACTAACCACACGCACAAACAGGAGCACACTATGCACACGCAAGCAGACTCTACACTGTGCACATACACACACACGCGCGCGCACACACACACACACAGTCGGCTGTCAGTAGAACTGGTACGCTGACCTGGTTTCCATGGAGACGCAGCCTTTGAGTTTCAGGCAGCGAGTGGGGGTGGAGTGCGCAATGGGTGTGGCTTCGTAGCCAGCCGGGGCGGTCCATAGCCGCATACTCAGAAAAGCAGAGGAACAGCACGCTATTAATGCGGAAACCGGATTTTGTTTTGACAGCGATGGCGCTGTGAGTCCGCGGTGTTTGTGGAACTGTGCCGAGATGTAGAGCCAAGCTGTCACCAACAAAGACTGATCTAGGTGCCACCTACACACAAACAAACCCCGGGGCTGCTTTGTCACCCCCCGCCGGGGGCAAGTATGCACCAAACCGCACATGCGTTTCCCCCTCGGTCTATAGGAAGAAAGTCACCGTTTTTCCAGGATGAGCCTCATTCTGTGACTTGAGTTGACCATCTCTCAGTCTCCTCAGTATCTTTCCGTGTGAGCTGATTGACCAATGAGAATGGCTCATGAAGGGTGCATCGCTTGGCATTTTCTGGTGCATCTGGCTGAAGAAGATAGACATCCAATAGGAGCATTATCCTGTTTCAGGCAGAAAAAAAAACAAATTACCATCCAGGGGATGAGAATGTATATTTACTCAAAATACCATCGGCAAAATATTTATGGTTTACCATAATTCCTGAAGCAAGTGCAAGTCCCCCTTGACAGTGTGTCAGAAAAAAAGCGTTTGCAGTAAGGGTTGCTGCTTATCGGAGAGAAGAGACTGTTCCAGAGGTGAGTGACATGTCACCTTAGTGGACAGCTCCATCTAGTGGAGGAGCTGAAACAAAACGTTTGTCTTCTTCTCCAAGCCACTGTGCAGTGTCCCAAACTCCCTCCTCACTCACAGGTCTCTCAAGGTTCAAGGTCGTCTCCTCAGTCACCGCAGGCAAAGTCGTTGAACATGTGTACATGTTTTAGTCCTGTTAGTCTAGGTATGTTTCTTGCCAGTGAAGTTGTAAATAATATGTGAATATCTTTTGTCTTTTTTTAATTTAATTTCTCTTAGCCTGACAGGTAGAGAATAATAAGTGTCAGTTAAATGAGCTGATGCATATTCCATCCCCACAATCAGAAAAAGCTTTTTTTTTTTTCATTTAAAGTGACTCTTATTATCTAGGAGGCTACAGCTCAGTGGACAGCATGGACACCCTGGCAGATTCAGGGGCCCGGCACTTTACAGGGGCCACAGTAGGGGCATGGACACCCTGGCAGATTCAGGGGCCCGGCACTTTACAGGGGCCACAGTAGGGGCATGGACACCCTGGCAGATTCAGGGGCCCGGCACTTTACAGGGGCCACAGTAGGGGCATGGACACCCTGGCAGATTCAGGGGCCCGGCACTTTACAGGGGCCACAGTAGGGGCATGGACACCCTGGCAGATTCAGGGGCCCGGCACTTTACAGGGGCCACAGGGGGGCATGGACACCCTGGCAGATTCAGGGGCCTGGCACTTTACAGGGGCCACAGTAGGGGCATGGACACCCTGGCAGATTCAGGGGGCCGGCACTTTACAGGGGCCACAGTAGGGGCATGGACACCCTGGCAGATTCAGGGGCCCGGCACTTTACAGGGGCCACAGGGGGGCATGGACACCCTGGCAGATTCAGGGGCCCGGCACTTTACAGGGGCCACAGTAGGGGCATGGACACCCTGGCAGATTCAGGGGCCCGGCACTTTACAGGGGCCACAGGGGGGCATGGACACCCTGGCAGATTCAGGGGCCCGGCACTTTACAGGGGCCACAGGGGGGCATGGACACCCTGGCAGATTCAGGGGCCCGGCACTTTACAGGGGCCACGGGGGGGGGGGGGGGGGCATGGACACCCTAACAAATTCAGGGGCCCAGCACTTTACAGGGGCCACAATAGGGGCATGGACACCCTGGCAGATTCAGGGGCCCGGCACTTTACAGGGGCCCCTGAATACATAAAATTATATGTAAAATTGAATGGGAAGACGAAGGTGATATTTTCTCAGGGATGGCAGAATTTCTAAGTATGCCCTGCCTGCGAGGCTGGAGTAAAAATTCAAACCAAGATTTTGTTTCAACCAACCAGTTAAACATAAAGTGTCACAGTCACAGGGTACTCAGCTGGGTGGCTGAAACAAAATCTTGGTCTGGATTTTTACTTTCTGGACCTGGACTTTACACCTTTGATGGCAGGTGTGTGTTTATCTGCTCTGCAATGGCCCAGCATCCCATCCCAGTGCAACGTTATAATGACTATCCGACATAAAAACAAGTTTTTAGACATTAAAACCTAAACCTTGGCAGGTCGAAATCCAATTGGAAATGAATTTAATTCATAAGGAAGCCCCATTTTTAACAGCACAGCAGATGTGACAGATACGGGAAGCCACCGCTAGTCATGCCGATTGTTTTCCTTTTTACGGAGGAAAAGGATTAAATGACAATTACTAGCGAATTGCTCTTTGCCAATAACTAAATTCTCAATCGCTTTCGATTTGTCTGCGCGGCAGCGCTGTCTCTGTCCGGCTCTTGTCCCAAACCACATCCATTTCCCGAGCTCTCCACACATGTTCTGAACCAGCGACACATCTTCTGCCCCCCCCATATGAGCGGAACCCGTATCACGGCAGCCAGTCCGTTCCCAGCAGTCGATGGATGGGCCGCCCTTGGCAAATCCCCATATTGGGCACCGCTTCTAGCCCCAGGAAGCAGAGGAACCTGTGCCTGGATGCTGATTGGACCACAGCTTTGGGGCGTATAGCGGTCAGGATGGACGGCATTGTGTTCCCGCAGCGGTATCGCTCCCTCCCGCGGCCCAGTTGCAGGTGCAGGGTCGGAGATGTGGGGATTCAGCTCCAGTCTGCAGCACCCGCCAAGTGTCCCGTGTCAGAAGGCACGCCGAATCGCTGACGGCGGCATAGCGAGCCCCCTTCTAGGGTTCATTCTGCTCTGGCCCTATTTAAGCCCCCAGCCCCCAATGCTAAATATACTTCCCTGCTTTGCGAATGTCGCACAAGTGGTGCAACCTGAGCCCCCCCTCTCTCGCTCTTCCGTTGCTTTGGCCCCAAGTTCCCATGGCGGGGGAGGGGCGGGGGGGGGGGGCGCTCGCTCCCAGTCTCGCAAGGCCCCGGCTTAACAGCACGCTCACACACTCACTCACTCACACTCACGCACACACACACTCACAGTGTCTGGCACACGCCCTTTGCCGGACCCACTGTGCCGCCCCTCCCCCCCAACACACAACCGCGGTTTGCCGAGGAATGGAGACCACTGAGCGAGTTCGCCGGCCTCTCTTGGTAAGTGCCCCTAGTGGGGTGGGGGTGGGGGGGGGGGATCCGTGAGGCGCCAAGTTTTGCCGTGACACGTTATCGGCCTGATTTTGGGCTTGGCTGGGCGCGCCGGAATGCCAGTAGGCCATGGTTCTCAGCGGGCGTGGCTGGTTCATCTGACACTTTTTATCTTCCTGCTGTCTTTCCCGTTCCTGCTCCATTTCCTTCGCTCTCTCTCTCTTTGTCGTCTTCGGTCCACCTGTTCCGCCCCCCGCAATTCCCCGAGCTCGCAGCTGCCCGGAACTCTCTGGGTTTTTAATTAGACCTCCCGGCCCCCCAGGTCTTCGCGTTCTGTTTTGCCGCGAGCCTGCTGGCCGGTTGGCCGCGCACCCTGAGTTTCACCCCTGTCGCTGATTAACAACTAGCAGCTCAACATAAATACAGTCACCTGAAAAGTGCCACTGTCCCTTGGGCCTGGTGATTTTCTGCCATGAAATATGGAGGCAGCATTTTGGGGATCTGATTTTTATGTGAATCTTGTCAGGGAAATTGCGTACCTGAATTTCATGGGTAGTGGTTGTTTCTGCTTGTTTTGACCGGTTGTTCACAGTACATGTTGTCACCATATGAGTATCTTCCACATCTGCTATTATTACCGCTGCAGTGATTGCACTGGCTTGGTAAAAGGTGCCATTCGCCATGGTAAAGTTGTCAGGATTTTCGTTTTCTTTTCCTGGATCGGCTGTTTGCCATTAACCCAGTTCTGGCTGACGAGCACAGCGAGCCGGGTGGTTGCTAGGCAAAGGGATAGGCAGCCCTGTGACACCGGGGCGCTGTGATGACATACACCACGGGGTGACTCCCTGCATGCAGACGGAACATTTCTCTCGATTGCGCTCCCCGAGAAGACCTCGATACGCCCACGTGTTCAGTCCACACAGAGCTCATCCTCAGAACATCGGGGTCTGATAAAACCAGAGGTGGATGTATTCCGATGAGTTTCTTCATGCATTTACCAATTCATCCCTCCATTTGCATGCTCTGCTCATACGGACTAGTGGCCTCGATTCATCATCAGCGCTGCCAGTTTTAACAGCTACATCTCTAAGGGCTACAAACGCCTCTCTTGTGGTGCCAAACACCACAGACGCCCCCCACCCCAGTGTGCTCTCATCACCACACACACAAACATTCACTGTCAGAAAAAAGTACCAGTTTGTATATTTCAGAGTATGATTACTTGTCACTGGGGCTCAAGGGTCTGCCATTTGTACCCTAGCTGTAGGCAAATGTACCTTCTAAGGTACAGAAATAGACTCTGAGGAACATTTTTGTACAATTGGGGGTACATCGATGTCATTTGTACCTTGGGGTACAAAACTGTACCAGATTTGTACCCTTTTTTCTGACAGTGAAGCTGTTTGCCTCGTGTCTGCTTGTGTTCCTGTCTGCCATTTTCGTGGGGCTTCATGCTTTTTGGGGGCATTTGCCGTTCAATAGTACCTAGGCGGTGACTGTCACACCTTTTCCGTACGTCCTGGTTAATGGGTTATCGGAAAAACCTCCGTAAGTCAAACCCAGTCACGCCAGCCGTGATGATCAAAAAGATAAATGAGTGGGCTTTATTGCAGGCTGATGACATCTTTCTTCCTCTCTCCCTCGCACACGCACACACGCACAAACAAGCGAAGCTGGCTAGCCAACGGCTTGCTCAGTCTTCTCACGAACCCTCAAAGGTTACCGTGCAACGTCCGCATCAGGACAGACTCCCCCAGAAACACACACGCAGTGTAGCGCATTTTGACATCTCTCAGCTACGTGAAACGTGACATGGGCAGACAACTACTTGGGCAGCTAGCCCCTTTGGTCTTGCCCACGTGCGGCCCCTCGCCTCAGATTGGTTGGTGTGTGACATCACTATGACATTCCTGCTACATTGTATCGACATTCCATTGTGCTTCCTGTGTCTGTCATTGTGTCAACTGGGGTACAATGGAATTGGCCCATTCACCAAAACATGACCACTTTAAAGGCGTTTAAATGTATAACGATTTACATGCTTAGCACTGAAATCCCACCAGAGGAGTATATCCGTTTTTATTGTGTTTGCAGAAGCTCTAAGCAGAACCTTCGAATTTACACCACACACAACCCTAATCCTAACCCTAATCCTAACCCTAACCCTAATCCTAACCCTAACCCTCTTCCCATTCTTCCATCCACCCACTGACATAGCGCACTAGAACATCTATTGTGCTTCCTTATCTTGAGGTATACTCTGCTATTCCTTAAAGCAGAGCTACACTCTGTATAGAGCTTCCAGCAGGACGTGTCTTACAAGCAAAATCTATCTCCCTGGTAATGATTTCACAAACGGCAGAAGCTGAACGCGCCGATAAGTTTGCCAAGCGAATGTGGCCCAATAACACACCACAGGAAGTACACTAACAGCTCAGGGATGATTCCGATGGTTCCGGGGACCAAAAATAGATTCCAATTTATCAGTTCTTGAAATGATTACATGGCACCTTGCAGTCAAGCGTGATTGACCATGAGGGGCCTTACCGAGGAAGAGTGACAGTGACAGTTCCGTAGACTCCTTAGAACATGGCTTATGGAATTATATAATTTTCTTGAGGCATTAACCAGACCCTACATGTTTTGGCCTGAAAGATGAGTCAGCAGGTCACTCTGGTACCTCCTAGTTGGTCTCCTACTACAGATCCTGAAGTTCAAGCGAATTACACTCACATTTATTGGTGTGTGAGTAAGTGAGAGCCCTGTGATAGACTTTCTGAGAAATTCCACGTTTATTTGCTATTGACTCTGGATACTTGCATTCTTAATGATGAAAGAAAGATATTGAGAATGACTGAATATTTGAATTCTTTATATTGTTGCATGCTCACATTTAATGCCACCAGTGGTAATTTTAATATTCTCTCACATGGCTATTGTTCGCGTGACATTTTCTACGTAAATTGACCCTCTTTCTTCCGCTGCCCCGTTTCCCTTCATTCCATCACAGTGTTTAAATCCTTCTGTGTGTGCAACACCATGTCGATCCGGTGGCAACCCTCCCGAGAAATATTCTGTGAAATATTCTGACACCGGTGTCACTGCCTGTCCATCTTATTAATCACAGTTTGCAGACTCTCATGGGCAAGCGGTTGGGGTTTCAGAGCAAGAAAGGGGTGAGGATGGAGGTCTGGGAGAAGGACTCAGTGCTGATGGAAATTCCTTTTGGAGGGGCATGCATGCAATGAGTGGAACTGAAGAAAGGTGACATCATAAAACTAAAGTTTGAGTAGCAACTCTGTCATCATTTAGGGGTTGGGGGGGGTCATTGAGGGTGACATGAATGTTATTCAGACGTCAAGGGCACAGTGGTATATTATTTTTTAAGACCCCACAGCTTGTAATTACTTCATGTTTTTTGGTTCTTTATGTAGTGTTTCAATTGTAAATTCATTTTAAATGTATTCAGAAACCTACCGGACCTGGAACTGACAACCTAGACAACCGTAACTGAGTCGCAGGAAGGACAGGAACTCCTGACGTCTGTGGAATATCAGATCATACGTGTACCTGGTGGTTCTTTCTATAGAAAGCATATATGTTTGAGTTGCTGGTTCTTTAGGTAGTTATACTAGTCTGGTTAGTCAGTTGCATAGGTCTGGAGCATGACTACAACACCCGGTGCCCACACGAGGATGTGTCACGGATGTGGAGTCCGGGATGTGAGCTGACGGAGTAGTCACATTTTTATGTGGGGCCGCCATTTTCCCTGGAGTATCGCATAACGTAACACCGCTTCGCCCCCATCCACCCTAGCAGCCACAGCGGGTTCCGTTTTCCTGTGCTCCTATTGACCCATATCCATATAGAGCAAGTGTAGTCTTGGCTAGGCATTAGTCACAGTGCCATTGAAAGAATAGTGGATGATCAGCACCCATTCCTGTAATAAATGCACATTTCCAGTCCACCCTTAGGACTGCGGTGGACCACACAGCATCGGAGGGATGTGGATGTCAACATCTTGTGTCAAGATTGGTTATGTTTGGTCACGCATTTTGTTCATGGAGACATACACAGGTGTAGATTGTTTGAAGGTAAATATGGCCAACTTGAGACGTTTAATGTATAATTTATGAATCTGGCATTTGACAGCCCATATTTGAAATAAAACAAACAAAATACAGCTAGTTCAGTTTAAAGGGTTTACAGTAATATCACTGTAGACATTTGTGGAAGAGCAAGACAGATGTAGACTGCATATACAGGTATGAGGATTCGTTTTAGCAAAACAAAATTAACAGAGAATTCAGAATCAGACCTAATTCTCCAGGGACCCAGTGTGTTCAAGGAATTTGCCACGGTCAGTTAGTCAAAGTCAGATACAGTCGTCCCTCGTTTATCGCGGTTAATCCGTTCAAGACTCTACCGCGTTAAATGAATTTCCGCGAAGTAGGATTCTTTATTTCTTTATTATTCGGCTGCACCTGGCATACATAGGCCTACAGTCCATACGTACAGTAATTTTAATTTCAATTGTAATACAGAGGTGTATAATTGACTCAGACAACCGAGCGCAAGCTGTATCATTTTCACTGTCTATCAACTTTTTAATGAATAAATGTATTTGAAAAAACCGCGATAGAGTGAAGCCGCGAAAGTCGAAGCGCGAAATGGCGACGGACGACTGTACAGCATATATTAAACACCAAACAGAACATGATTTAAAGACACTGTACTTTTATGGACGGACATGATGAAAAACGGATGATTGATGCTGTGGCTCACAAAACGGGACTTCATTAAAACTCAAAGAGAATTCAAGAAACAGTCGGGCGAGGGGTCAGAAACAAAGTGGGTAAGCCGGGCAGGGAGCCACAATAACCAACTGAGGAATAAGAGCAAGACCAGGTACATATATACAAGGATAATAAGGGTAAGATGAGGGACAGGTGAGGGTAGGACTCAAACATTAGGAAAGAGAGATGACCAGCGACCCCTGCTGGCCAGGCAGGGACCGATCCTGACACTATACAAGATATACTGGATTACAAGATACAGAGGAAAGTGGTTTTTAGGAGCATACAGCCAATTCAAAAAAAATGTGTCTCTGTGACTAATACATGTCCCAGCATCCTTTCCTTACAACAGCCTCTTAAAACCTTTTTTCAGCCTAGCTGGCCCCTTTTATCAGTCCACCAATGCAAAGGAAAGGCCGGCGAGATGCTGTACCGCAGCCATCCGCTAACTGTGACCCAGAATTTTGTGGTGCCAGAGCATAATTAGCGCTGTTCTGCTTGGAAGCAGGGGAGCCGAAGGCCGTCTTGACGCTGGAGAGCCTCTTGATGAGATGTCAGGCACCGGCGAGTCGGCGGTTGTCATCGGTGAAAGACGTGGCGCTGGTTCTCCAGCGCTGTGACGTTGTGTGACTCACTGTGAGAAGCGGCCATCAGCTGACAGGGGCGTGAATTAATGGATCACGTCGTATGTATTAAAATGTGTTAAAGCTTCCTGGCAGGTGTGTATGAGAGAGAAGTGGAAGTGACTCAAACTGTGGTAAAAATGGGCAAAAATGTATGCATTATGATATCACACTGTATAATTTTGCGCATGACTAATTAACTGGAACTCACATAGAATGGTCCTAGCTGGGAAATGCTTTCAGCCGTGTACAATAACACTGAACGCGATCCAGAATCCCTGTTGGTATTTTTAACCTGCGGAATGTACCATCTAAATGGGAACATAAATCTAATCGTTTAATATGTTGTTCCTGATGGTGAATCCAACAGGAAACCAGCCTTAATAGCACTGACTTTGTTTCCCTAAGTTGTAGCCTAGCCTTATTTTAAGCATATTTGTTGTCTCTTTAGTGGTGTTTTCCAAATGACATGTGCTTCTGGGTATCAGGAGTGAAAACCAAAAGGCATAGGAAGAAGTTTTAAAGAGCTAAACGTGTTAGATGGCAAAAGATAACCAGGAAGTGCATTTTCTGTGATGAGAAAAATACGACTGATGATTTGAAGAATGCGTTCTTGCTCGTGAAATCGGTTCCACTGCTTTCTTCTCAGTGGTCTTTGAATAAGCATTGCTTATGTCCAGGGAATCTCCAGCTACCACCGTCACCAGTGAGCGAACATCCTTCCTGGTGTGGTGACGGGCGATAGTGCTCGCAGCCTTTGTGGTGCCCTAGGCGAGCATCACCGCCGGCGCCCCCTGCCCGAGAAGAAGTGAAGTCATCAGAAGATGGCGCCCTAGGAGGCTACATGTGTCACCTAATGGATTGGCTGGCATTGGTGAAGAGGATGGGGATGTTGTAAGGTGCAGCGTACTTGACTGGGCACTTGTCCATGAGAATAAGGATTGCAACTGTTCTGAGATCAGCCTTTGAGGTGAAACCCACCCGACGACCACACCAAACATGCTGCCACACCTACCCGTTATTTACAAGGACTGCCCCGCAATTGGCCGAGCCCCAGCGTGCGCACGAAAGCTTTTATCTCTGCCACGCTCCTCTCTCTCTCGCTCTCGTGCCGTACCGAGCAGCTGGGCCGGTTACTATGACACTATTGGGTGCTTTCCCGACCCCGGCCAATGGAAACGGAGTGCAGGCGTCAGCTGGTGGGGGAGCTATTTTGAACAGGAGCTGTGAAGTGAAGCAGGCAGCTAAATTAGAGGCAGAGCCCATTGACAGGGATAGACAGAGAGTGAGAAAGAGAAAGACAGAGAGAGACAGAGAGAGAGAGAGAGAGAGAGAGAGACGGGAGGCAGGGGGGGGTGGCGGCAGAGAAACCACTCTGCCAGGTTGGCTCCCGCCCAGACTTGCTCTTTGCTTCCATCCACATAGTTAATCAGTAGGTCCCAGATGGAGCATCCGCAGGCCGGCCTCCCTCCAGAGTCCTTCTGCACTTCATGCATTTCATAAACGACCGACTGGCTTCCACGTTCTCAGTTCCGTTTTCTGGATAAAGGCAGTGTAGCTGTCGGTGCACACCCCCCCCCCCCCATTCCTCTCCTTTGCCGCCCGGCGGACTTGTTGCGGCACTTGGATTGGCGACGCCCCCTTCTCCTGCTTCTTCTGCGTCCCTCGGTCGAGCCTCATGTCGGGATGTACCTCTACGGGCTAGATGACTCAGAGCCGGTAAGTGGCCGTTATAACACCCCATCCGTCCGTCCCCCCAACCCTCCTCGGTTCCACTATGCTGTCATTTTTTAGCGAAGGCTGTCGGGTCGGACCGTGGGAGCCTGCCGTGTGCTCCGAGGCTTCAGACACGTCCCCGGGTGTGCTTGGCGCTGAGGAGATTTCCTGTACTTGCCAGCCAAGATTTCATGGCTGAAGAAACCACTGTGCTGCACTCTCAGTCTACTCCATCCCCTCCTCAGGTTCATCAAGTGCTACTATAGTATTGCTATAGTACCACAAAGTGTAACCTGCACATTGTCGCTGTTTTAATTTACAATCTGTACCTGGCTCCACATTCCTCACCCCTCACTTCATTGTGCCTCTACAGAATTCTAGGCTTGTCAACTACGCAAGTCTTGATATATTTTTAGCCTGAGTGCTTCACATCCAAGCTTGTCTCTATTCTGCATGTGTGGGTGCCTTAAACCCAGGCTCTGACCTCTAACATCTGAGACCCAGCTAAATGTTACATTTTCTGGTGCGGTTCTTGACAGCATGAGTCCGCTACATTACCAGCAATAGGCTGCTCCACATGGCCTGTTCCCATCAAGCATTAGCTATCATTTATTTTTATTGTGGTCTTTATGATTGATGCACATTATTTCAGACAGTTTCTTTAATCATGCAAACACACCCAATATTTTCTTCAATGTCCCAAGCAAAGTACAAGCGATATGACCTACTGAGAGAAAATGGGGAACAGTGTGTCATTATTAATGCTTTGTGTTCTCCTAGGTCATTCTGTTCAAGTTGTCTCCTTAAATACATTTTGTCACTGTAATAAGGTCATGCGGCCAGTGACTCAGTTTTCGTTTATTACAAAAAACGGGGGGGCGTTCAACAACTGAAAATGAAATTTATCAGCACGGACAAATCCAAAGTCTCGCACTGCTCCTTGTCCCAGTGACAACAAATTAAATCATGGATAGTAGTTAATCAATGCAGCAGAGAATTAGAAACATTTGCTGTTTCACTCAAACAACCCCCCCCCCCATAACCTTGGAGTAGGAAATCTTTGCTACTGCTAGTGACAGACCTGTAACATGCTATTTCCGAGCTACGCTTTCTGCGAAGACTTCCGCATTGCGTTTATGTTCCGCTATAACATATTCTGAAACACTTAACTTAAACAATATTCAGTCAAGTACTGAGGTTATTCAAATCAATGAGTGGTGAGATTTGCCAGGAAGAAAAGGTGTTGCCGCCTACTTGCTAAATTAAAATTGTAAAATACACAAACAAAACTGCTACTGGGAACAGTGACCATGTGCGTGCTCAAGTAACAGCTATTAGTTAGCATCACAGATGTTTGAAGCGACATCCATCTCACCTGCGTTGCTAATTAGCACATCGCCACATGCTAAGTTGGTGCAAAGCATTTGCTGAGCTAAAGTTTCAAGCTGTAATGCCCACAACAGCGGTGTTATTCTCCACTTCACTTTACAGTTTGGCTGCATTAGTGGCCATCTTGCGGCATTCACACGTTTGAGAATAATACCTAAGGCTGGGCTGCCAACTCTCCTGCATCTGGCCTGATACTCACGGTTTAAGACTCACGTTCACGCAAGAAATCATACGGCAAATCTATATTATTCCATCATAAACCTAAAATTAGCTACATCAAAAGTGTTGGAGCAGTTCGCAAACCCTACAGACTATTTACAAGATAATAAAACTGTTACATACTCATAAATGCGTGTTCATGTGAGTGCAGACTTGTCTCTGATTGAAAATCTCACTCCAGCCAGCCGACCGAAGTTCGCAATCCTCCTAGGATCACATAGACAGTTTTTTAGACCGGTTTAGTGAGCTGGGCAAGGAGAGTCTTTATCAGGGCTTGGTACTTCTGAGGCAGCCGACACCTCCGATTATCATCTTAAAGACTGTACAGGCCTTTCATATTCTGTAATGTCTTGTTGCTCGTAACGCCTCTTGGTGAGGTGAACAGCCTGCTGTAATGGATGCAGAAGTTGGGTAGCAACCATCACTGAGCATTTTTCCCAGGTCAGCCTGGCCCAGGAGGGCAGCATGTGGAAAATTCATTTTTATAGCGAGCCTGGGGAACTCTCCACCAAGCCATCTTTCCATCCCTAACCAACAAGGCCCTGTATTTGATGGCTAAGGGATGGTAGATTGGCGTCATGGTAGCTGGCCTGGTGTATTCATGGACTGTGCTTTTGTAAGGATACTGCTGCCTCCGTCCATCTGTCGTTCTGAACAGCTGAACACACACTCACCCATGAGCACACACTAAATAACGTCTTCCCCTTCAACTAGGGAGGAAGTTATGTCACTTCTATAATCTTCTGCCCCACTTTGTTTGCAGTCTTGTCCTATGCAAAATTAGCCACTCGGATGGTCAGATGGCACTATTAAGTCCATCTCCAGTATAACCCAGCACTGGCCAAACCCACAGAGCTCCGTCTCTCCCGCTGTTCCCCAGGGCTCTGCAGACTCCTACACAAGCCGGCCCTCAGACTCAGATGTGTCCCTGGAGGAGGATCCCGATGCCCTGAGGAAGGAAGCCGACCGACAAGCCCTCGCCACACTCGAGAAAGCCAAGGTGAGAGGCCGCAGCTGGCCCCGCCCCCTTCGTCGAGGATCCTGGCAAAGATCTCATTAAATATAACGGTTCTTGCTGTTATTGGAACCAGTCTGCTTGTCAATGATTTTTTATTTTTTTTGACTTGTGCAGGCGATGGACTGCCAGAATGTTGAGGACATTCCATTCTTTCTCTTGAAATCCGTTCGAAAGTCCTTGTCAAATGGCGCCAGATGGAAAAAAGAATGTTACTCATTGTCTTTCTTTCTCACCCTCCAATCTGCCCTTGCCGATCCAAGACCAAACCTGTGGCCTTTGCCGTGCGGACAAACGTGGGCTACAACCCCGGTCCCAACGACGATGTCCCCGTACAGGGCATGGCCATCTCCTTCGAGCCCAAAGACTTCCTGCACATTAAAGAGGTGAGGACTGGATCTGACTGCTAGTACTCCTTGGAGGGCCCGTGGTATTGATCTCCTAATCTCTCACATCAATGGGCTGGAAACGTAAACAGCACGCGACCGGTTTCGCTCGGCTGAGATCCCATTGGTGAGGCGGCGTGTCTGTCCGCAGAAATACAACAACGATTGGTGGATCGGCCGGCTGGTGAAGGAGGGCTGCGAGGTGGGCTTCATCCCAAGCCCTGTCAAGCTGGAGAACACCCGTCTGCTGCAGGAGCAGCGGATGCGGCAGAACCGCCTCAGCTCCAGGTACCAGCAGCTCCGCTCCTCGCCCACATGCCGCCAGTAGCCTTAGCATCACCACCTCACTCCCTTCACTCCAGGGCCATTATCTCACTCCTATAGCGTGGCGTACTGATCTCACTACCCACACCTCAATATAATCACCACACCTCCTACATTCCAGCATCATTATCTCACCGCTAAAGCTCGGAATACTCACCTCGGCACCCAGATCTCTGTATAATCACGCAGTATAATAGCTCGGCGTAATCGCCCATAATCGTTTATATTACGACTTCGGTGCTACACCTAAGTGCCACCAGCCCTCCCCATCCCACACCACCGTGAGATCTCACAGACTAACGGGGCTCGACGTCGCCACAGACCACGTAGTCCCATCACAGTGCAGACCGGACCTCCTACATCTGCCTGTACGCCGTCGTTTAGACTTTTAGACTAGTTCCCCTTAACTTGGACTGACCCCATCAAACCCATAGCTATTAGCTAACTATTATTTACAGCAGGAGTGAGCAATCTTATCCAGAAAGGGCCATTGTGTATGTGGGTTTTCACTGCAACTCTCTAATTAGATTATTAATTATAGGACTGGGGTGGTTAGCACTGTCGACTGACACCTCTGAGACCAGGGTTCGAGTGTCCGCCATGGTTCCATGTGTGTGGAGTTTGCATGTTCTCTCTGTGTGTCGTTGCAAGTTTATCCCCTTGCAGATAAGATCGCCTACCTTTGACTTCCCCTGATTTGCAACAATCTGAAGAAATAAGGAACACTCGTCACCCAGCCCATCCAGATTAAATTGTATTTCACCTGTTGGGAACCCCTGACCTTGTACGAAAATACGAGGCATTTTATTTTTCATTATGGGAATATACAGACTGGTTGGCAACTCTAATTACTCTCTGCCCCTAAATGTGTGACATGTGCTCTCCAGTGTCAGTGACTGATCTCACAGAAAACAGGCTGTAATCAATCAGGCCTCACCCCCCTGCATGTGTCCCTGCTCCTATGTTTATCTCACAGTAAGTCTGGGGGGAGTTCCAGCCTCGGAGACGTCGCCACGGGAACACGGAGGCCAACTCCACCTGGCACTGGTACAGTCACCCGTGACCGTCTGTTAATCGGTGCTGAATAAGTGGCCCCTATAAGATCCCATCTTCCTCGATAGCCCACAGATATCAAGTAGCACAGATCTCTCAACTTGATTCGTCCAAAAACGTGTGATTTCAATTGTTCATATTTTGCGAAAATGACATGTGTGTGCAGTATATTTGTTCCTAAATGTGAGAGCAGGCGTCACTTAATATAACTGATAGCAGTTCCTGGACATACAGGAAGTGAGGTCACCAAATAATATCTCTTTTTCACTGAGCCTCCAGGCGATCCTGTCACCCCAGGTGTGTATTTCCCAGAGAATAGTTACATGTTGCTTTAAATAATAGTCAAAAAGGGTAATTATGTCCTAAGGCATAATACAAAGAACTCCCTAAGTTAAAATTCCCCAGTTTATGCCACCAGCGGCGCTCAGCTGAATCGACACCCCCACACCCCATTTGAAAAGGTCCGTCCCGACCCTAGCACGTACCTCCTCCTCGCTCCTTCCCCTCTCCCTCTCTTCGCACGCCTCCGGAACTCCATCAGGATTGCACTCCCTCTCTCATATTCCCCTACTTTGCTTCCATTTTGCTTATATGAGTTTTTTTCTGTTCCTTTTTTGGCCGTTACCTGCCATTCTGTTACATTATCACAGGTCTCGCTCTTTGACTCCTATCTTCTACCTGTACCCATCTAATGATCTCTTCTGCTCTGCCTTTCCCTCCTTCTTCCTTTGTCTCCTTCCTCCTCCTCCTCCTCCTCCTCTTCTCTGTCTTCTCTCGTTCCTTCTCGTCTCTCTTCCCGTTCCTCTTCCTCTCCGCCTCATCCCCCGGTCCCGCCCCGTGCCCGAACTTCCCCCACCCACTACCAGCACCTGTGGAAATGTCCACAGTGACTTTCGATGTTGACCCCCTGGACCTGGATGCAGAGGAGCCCCCAGAAGCGCAGGCTGAGTCCCGCTCCCCTAGGTCCAGTGGGGGCAGCGTGACCTCCCCACAGGCCAACGCCCACCGTCTCCCCTTTTTTAAGAAGGTAACGCTGGGGAGGGGCCCCGTTCCCTTCCGGAATGGATGCCCGGGCTTGCTGCCTCACCTCGTCCGCCCCCCCCCCCACCCCCCAAGCCCTCGTCTCTCGCATCTGCTCACTAACTAGCCTCCCCCACCAACCCAGAGCCCGCCGCTGCTTCCCACCGTAAAACCCCCACCGGCCCCCAGTGTCTCTGATCGCTATGGTAACGGTGAGCTGTGTGTGTGTGTGTGTGTGTGTGCGCGCGCATATCGGGAAGGGCGAGTTGGCCGTACCGACTTAATGAAGCATGACTCGGGGCCTGACAAATGCATCCCATAATGACAGGCAGATCATAACTCATAATGCCGGAAATAACGGAAGAAAGAAATTTCATTTAAAGAGAATCAAAGGTCTGCATTCTCCAAAGAGGTCCTGTGGGCCGAAACTGCGAAAAATGTAAAGAAAAGATTGATGGAGATTTAAACAAATGGAGAGATGTTAGGGATGTATGGAGATGATGCGTTCGGAGCTTCTCTGTTTGAGCTCCGCCCACTCGGTGCTGTTTCAGCATACTGTCTATTCCTCAGGTAATACCTTGGATATTAGCCCCCTCCTCCCAATATCCCCAGTGTTAACCTGTTAATAACCCACGTCCTTTGTGTTTTTGTATTCCCCCCCCCCCCACCCTTTCCCTTGCTGGGGGTGTGTGTGCCGAATGATAGGCGTCCCAGCTAAACAGAAACAGAAGTCGGTGAGTCTGCCCTCCCCGAGACCCATTCTCTTACTCTCCTGTCAATGAAAGCTCCTTTTCTTAAAAAAAAGAAAGACAAAAGTGGCCCAGTCTCGTTGCGGTGGCCCATTGCCACCCCTCCCAGTTGGGTCCAGGTGTGAACGGCCAGTCTGCCGGGAACCGCCAGCCGCACCTAGCGCTGCCGAGCTTCGCAGCGTCAGGCAAAATTCCCCGGTTCCGTGTCGGTGTGTGGCAAAACGAGCGCGAATACCCTGACAACCAAAACGTTGCAGCCTGCGGGAGACAATTATGCCCTGTTAACGTCACATTCGAGGACAGCGCAGGCACTGCTGTTGGACCATAAGCCTGCCCTCTGCCACCACGCATGGGACATGGTGCATGTCATAACATGTGACACACTTTCCTAACCCAGGCATGACATCCAGTCCTGGCTTTGTGTAGTCATGCTACACTCTAACACAATACTTTCTGTGTATAGTCATGCTATACTCTAACACAATACTTTCTGTGTATAGTCATGCTATGCTCTAGCACAATACTTTCTTTGTATAGTCTTGCTATACTGTAATACATTACTTTCTGCATATAGTTATGCAATACTCTCATACAATACTTTATGCATATAGTCATGCTATGGTCTAATACAATACTTTTGGAGTATTATCATACTATGATACAGTAGCTATGTTTTGTTACATTTATGCTATATGTTTGATAGTTCAGTATGGTGTATATCCTGATATATTATATAACTAGAGTGACATTTTAAATGCAAACGTTTCCTGCATTTTAAGCTGTCAGATTTGATTGTTACGTTATTTATTTGTTGCTATTTGAGCGCAGAGTGACACACTCGTTTGGCCGACTACAGAACCCCGCAAACGTAAGAGGAGCTCAGGGGCCCTAGAGCGTCCCCAGGCTGGACGTCCAGCCCAGAGGGGGATTCTGGGTATTAATTATAACTGCGGCATTGGCGCTGATTTCAATTATAACTGGGGGGTGGAGAGGATCTTTGAAACAGAGAAAAAAATGTGTATGAGAGCTGTCCACGGTTATCCCAGGCGAGGTGGAATAGAAGGGAACAAACTGTACTCAGGATGTTCAGAGTTTCTGTGCCCCCCCCCCCCCCCCCACTTCCATGCCCTGGTCCAGATGGAGCATGTGCCCCCATATGACGTGGTACCTTCCATGAGACCCATCATCCTGGTGGGCCCCTCCCTCAAAGGCTATGAGGTAAAATATAACAAAAAAAAACTACAAAACATCCATTTATCTTCTATTTTAGCATTTTAGACCCAGAAATCTGTACTGCTGGCATTGTGAGAATTTCTCTGTTCTGCTACTTTCATTGTAAAAGTCTCTATTAGATCAGCTACACAAAGGTCACATTATATAACAAACAGAGAAAGGTAACATATCAACCACTCTGCAGTCAGCTACCGTAATCTCTGATGATGACAGGACCACAGTTTTCATATAATACAGTGGGCAGGATTTATGTGCATAGTACTGTACTGCTAGGAGAAATCCTCCTAGAATCTTTGAGTAAAAATCTGAGCCTCTTATACCTTGTAATACACAAGATTATACGCTTGGCTCAGCTGCTCATCTGCATAATCAGGATGAGCCCTTGTTCGCTGGAGCAGATGGAGTCCAGGTGAACCGGTTTATCTAAATTCAGTTTCCCACAAGCGAAACGCTCATCTGAGTTTCACCCCCCCCCCCCCCTCTCCGATTCAGGTGACGGACATGATGCAGAAAGCTCTCTTCGATTTTCTCAAGCACAAGTTTGAAGGCAGGTAAGTGGAATGGCGAAGCCGTCAGCGGGGAAGGTGGGTAGGACCCCCCCAGCGTATCGATCACGGCAGGGGGTGCGGCGGTGACAGCAGGTGGTGCGTTTGTGTGCGTGTCGTCTAGGATATCTATCACACGGGTGACGGCGGACATCTCCCTGGCCAAGCGATCTGTGCTGAATAACCCCAGCAAGCACACCATCATCGAGCGCTCCAGTACCCGGTCCAGCCTGGGTAAGGCTCCGCCCCCCCTACCAGTACGCACGCTCTCGGGCTGCGATAGGCCGCTCCGTGAAGGCCGTGGGTTGGGTTCACGTGCCTCGCCCTCCGTCCCCATCATCCTCGATTCCCCACACTCCTCGCCGCTGTCTCTCAATCAAAAGTGATTGCTGGGAATCGATTCTCTGGACCCAGTGTCCAAACCCGGCTGAAAAGCGACCGCAGGGGAAAGGGGGGGGGGGTGTTTTCAGGGAACCGAAAGAGACCGGCTGGCTTGCCGTGATATTTATAGCCTCTCGCAGCGGCGGAGTTCTTACAGCCTCGCTGCTACTTGCAATTCGACCAGCGCAGAAACGAAACGGGTTCAGAATTAGTCCAGACGTGTCATATCACAGAATAAGGAATGGTGATCCACCGTAGCACTAACAACTGTTACTGTAAACTAATTATAGCACTTTACAAAGTCACACAGGGCTGTGAGGTTCACATAGATCCCATTTTATGTTGCTTTGTCTGTGATAACGTATTTTTATAGTCACTGACAAAGCAAAGTTCTCAATTTTGGGTGGCTTGTTTGGAAAGAGGATGGGAGAATAATTTCTGGTAACACTTTACTTGACGGACCACAAATACTTAATAATAACTCATTGACTACTGAAGTACAAATTATGAACAAATATAGTTGCTACTTGAGATGCTGCATCACGATTCATTAATGATAAACAAACATGAGATCAGTATTTCACTTATGATATTCATGACTACCTTCAGTAGTTCCTACAGTAGTTCACAAAGATTTACAGAATTAACAGACATAGTAACAAATATAGTAACTGCTTTAGATAAAACATTAATGATGAATTAACATTAGATTAATATGTAGCTAATACTTAGTTTGTGGTTAGTTAATACATAAGCAATAGTATAATACTCTATGAGTATTTGTGCCCCTTCAAGTAAAGTGTTTCTTCATTTCTTACCATTTATTTTTGAAAGGTAATATGACTGTGCTTTAAAATGAACTCAGTTGAGCTTACTTAAGTATTTATTTTTTTGCCGGTGTTAAAAAACAGCGTGGCCTGTGCCTTTAAGGCATCCGCAAGGCAGTATGGATGTTAAACCCATCACTGGCAAGCTGCCATGTCTGTAAGGGCCGGAGGGGGGGTCTTTTGGGAAGTGCTGCCACCGGGGCTTTGTGTACACCATGCTGTAGCTGAGACCGAATGTGGGTTGGGGGCACCGTAAGGTCAGTAGCTGAAACGGACCTGCGCTGTCTGAATGTTTGTCTGATCAAGCCTCTTCTCTCTTTTTCATTCTGTATCCTCCTGTTCACCCTCCTCCTCCTCCACCTGTCCACCACGCTCTCCCTCACTCTGTAGACGTACTGGGTACGTATTCTCTCCATTTCTATGAACGAACGCCTCTGCCACACCCCCCTCTCCCCTACTGCCACCCTCGACCCCCCCCCCCCCCCTCCCCATCCATCTCCTCGCATCTGCCTGGCTGTCTGTCTGTCCGCCTCACGCCTCCATCCACGTGCTTGTGAGAAAGCATTAACACGCCTGTAGCTTTTGCATTGGTGAGAGAGATGTTAGGGATGCGGGGGTCGTCTCCATGGCAACCGCATGGTTACCTGGCAGGGTTCCTTCATTTAGCCAAGGTAAGACTGGATAACCTAGGTTACCCAGAGGCCACCACTACCCAGAACTCATCTTCAGCTTCTACCTAAACTACTTCCCAAGACAGATGCATGTTTCACAGAGACTCATTTATTCCTGTTCAGTGTCCAGGTAGGAAGACGCTGGTGCTGCTGGAATGTTCCAGATGTATGTACATGGGCGCTGAGTGGTCACTTTATTTTAATGATGCTGCTGTTTCTTTTATGGACAAACACGGCTCCCTGTCTCCAAGCTGCATTGTGTGTATAATGTACACTAACATTGTTTGATACAATTTCTAAAATGCTTTTGTCAGGAATGAGCATGGTGCTGCTAATTATATCATGAATGAAGAACCACTTACTGGGGATTTTTTTCATCCATCAATCCATCCATCCATCCATCCATCCATGTTCTAGCCGATTATCCTGGTCAGGCTTGCAGGCTTGTCTGTTATTGTGTTATTATTAAATATCAGAGTGAATACATTTACACTGGCATTCATTTTTGGATTTCTGAATGCCAGGTGATAAATTCTGGAGACCCAAGCTCAGTATCTGGTTCTGCTGTTCAGTTCTGATGTCTGTCTGTGAGATCAATAGCCCCCCCCCCTCCCACGTGACTACCTTTCTCCCCTCACGACCCGGGAGCGTGACGATCTCACGGCCGCCGTAGCGATATATCGGCATCCCGCCATGTTGAGGGTGGGTTCCTTCAGTGATAGCCCACATCCTCCCCCCCGCCCCCCGCCCCCATGGCTGATTATGACGCCCCTCTGAGGTCTGGCCAGAGGTGTGCCCACGTACGGGCCCCACTGAGTTCTAGAAACCGCTGTATGAGGGACACGTAGGGCCTGTCCGGCTTTTCCGATGCTGATACAGGTGCCCTTGATGCACCCAGAGAGGGGCCTCATTTGGCGGCCCCATCACGCATCAGGGCCCCCGCCGCACAGCTGCGCTTCTATGAAAGGGGCCTCTTTCGGGTTCCCAATTAGAGCCGCCACCTCTTTGGGTGCTGGGGGGACCTCCGGTTTGAGTGGCCGGCTTTAGAACTCGCCTGTCGGCAATGGATTAAAGGCACACCATGGTCACACAGGTGCCCCCCCCCCCCCCCCCCCCGGGGTATGACGAATCTTTGGGAGAAAAATTACGATTGGAGCTTCTTCATAGTTTGAAAAAATTTGAAAACTGGGAAAGGGGACGGCAACGTGGGGGCCTGGTCAACCCCCCCCCCCATCAAGGCCCTCTTCTGGCACGAGGACAACTGCTTCAGTTGCCCCCCCAAGACAGTGGCCATGTAGTTAGCAATGCATTTTCAGACACAGCTGAACTGGACTAAAACTGAGAAAGAATAAAAATTCTACCACAGTCTTCACAAGTCCAGAAGTGTTCAGTTAGATTTCAGCCACTCGGGGGGAGGAAGACGTGCCACACAAGTGTCCCCTCTTCACGACGTCATTCGGCACAAACGAGGGGACCACATACCTGCGAACGCCGGGCATCTGGAGCAGACAGATGGACGGGATGCTCCTATTATTGTCCTGGCCGCTCCCAGATGGGACATGAAATGCCTGGTGGTTCCCCAGTCTGCGTGATTCATCTGGGCGGCGGGTTCCGGTGAGGTGACACAGCGCTAATCACTCGGCTGGAAACACGTTCCGATCATGCAGAAACAAACGCCCGTTTGTGTGCGTTACCGGATCGGGTGAAACCTGCACCCTGTTTTGATGAGCAGATTGTCCAGCACAGCCGACCTGTGCTGTGTCCCTGTGCATAACACCCCCCCCCCCCCCCCCATACTCCGCCACAGCTGAGGTGCAGAGCGAGATCGAGCGCATCTTCGAGCTGGCCCGCACGCTGCAACTGGTGGCCCTGGACGCCGACACCATCAACCACCCGTCCCAACTATCCAAGACCTCTCTGGCCCCCATTATCGTCTACATCAAGATCTCCTCCCCCAAGGTGATGCCCAGACACCCTCACTCAGCTAGCGTTACCATGGTTACAGAACCCTGGGCCAAACCCTGGTTTAAAACCCAGGGCCGGTGTGTAACTCTGTGGGTTAAGACATTGCGCCTATAACCGGAATGTTGCCAGTTCAAATCCTGCAGCCGGTAGAGTGATTTTACCACTGGACCCCTGAACAAGGCCCTTAACCGCCAGTGGCTTTAGGGATTGGCTGAAAAGCGAAAAAGTGCCAGCTAAATAAATGTAAACGTTTAATCTAATGGGATCAAACAAAGTAAAGGGAAGCAGGTAAAGCAGCCATCAGTCCACAGTGAAAGGAAGCCCCACCCACTTTCAATTTCAAAGCTTTTTTTTTTTTAGATCTGCTGCACCACTCTGATGTGTGTCATAGTTCAGAGAGGCACAGCCGAGCTCTGAGTGTTGATGTAAATAACGCTTTTCTCTGTTCCTCTTTCTTAAATTGTCGAATAGCCCTACATGTTTTTTTTTATTATTGCTAGAGGACTGACATGCTTACTGTTTACTGACTCTGCGTCAGCTGCAGGCCTGTTGGGGTGGCGACCCCCCAGCGGAACTGCCTGATGCCATGATAAGTCTGTTCATTGGCTACTGGCTAACAGCACCCCACCTTCCCCCCACACACCCACCAGGTCCTCCAGAGGCTCATCAAGTCGCGGGGGAAGTCCCAGGCCAAACATCTGAATGTGCAGATGGTGGCAGCAGACAAGCTTGCCCAGTGCCCCCCGGTACGTGCCCACGCTGTCGGCCTGCACGGGGACACATCACATTATGGAAGATGGGAATATTTCCAAATTCCTTCTTAGTAGATGTAAAGTCTCAGCCTGTTGGCTCTGTTATGATATCACTAGATATTCTTCCAAGCCAGATAACACAAATAGTCATTATACTGCCTAAATAACACTATGTGAGTGCAGTAATTACAGAAATTTAGAAAATTTTACTATTCAGGTTTAGAATTTCCCGTGATATCAATTGTCACCTTGTCACTGCAGGTTTTTTGTAACCATTGTGCCAACTTCTTGCCAAAACAGAGCATAATTCAGGAGCTGGTTCACTGCATATGCTCACTGCAGGTTTTCTGTAGCCATTGTGCCAAGTTCAGGCCAAAACAGAGCATAATTTAGGAGCTGGTTCACTGCATATGCTCACTGCAGGTTTTCTGTAGCCATTGTGCCAAGTTCAGGCCAAAACAGAGCATAATTTAGGAGCTGGTTCACTGCATATGCTCACTGCAGGAGCTGTTTGACATCATCCTGGACGAGAACCAGTTGGAAGATGCTTGCGAGCACCTGGCCGAATACCTGGAGGCCTATTGGAAAGCCACGCACCCCCCCAGCAGTAACCCCCCCAACCCACTGCTGAACCGCACCATGGCCACTGCTGCCCTGGCTGCCTCGCCCGAACCCGTCTCAAATCTGCAGGTACAGGTGCTCACCTCGCTGCGCCGCAACCTAGACCTGTTCTCGGGCCTGGCCTCCGACGACGACAGGGAGGAAGAGCACGCCCTCTAGAGACTCGGAGGCCCGGCGGGGTCACCGATGGAAGTACCCCATCTCCCACCCCCTGAGGGCGAATTTCAGCTTGGTGTTGTGGTGGGGGGGGGGGGGTGAAAGGTGCAAAATCCAAACAAACACAAACACACACACACAAACGGAGGAGGTGACAGCACACACACACACACACACACACACACGTCACACCAGAAGACTGAACATTAACAATATCAGTCTCTTCCTGACATCCTTCACACAAATGTACAAAAAAGTTTATCTCAAGCCCTCATCTTGCAAAAAAAAGGACTACCAAACTGTCAGCCTTGCCTCTCAGGAAAGCAGAACCACGCAAGAACCGGCGCAAACCAAAAAGGCACGGCCACCCCCCCCCACGCTATCGGAACACAACATATTTATTTCCCAGGATGACAGTTTATATACATCGGAGGGCGTCGATTTTCCCAGGGCTATTAGAACCCGCACCCAGCCCCATCTTACTCATCCGCCCGGCATTGGCGTCCCCCGCCCCAATGGCTTCTCTTCTCCGTTGCGCCAAGGCACCGGGTCCCGCCGGGAATGAGTCATCTCAGCCCCCTGGCGGAGGGGCACGGCATGCGACGGCTGCTTCTCATCCTAATTACTGGGTGTGGGGGGTGGGGGGGCAGCCTGACTCCAGGGGTAGGTGTGACTAACACAGACGTCCTGCTTGATTTCATCCGCGTGACAGAATTGAACAGGAAAAGGTGGATGGTCTATTTCATCGCCCGTAGGAGCTAACAGTCAAACAGGGGCCGTCTGAGGCGTGCCTATCCTGCCACAGCCATTCCTGTAAAGCGTCCCACAGCTCCCCTGGAACAGCTACCAGTTCAATTACTGTCGATTACCATCCTGCCTCTCTCCGTCCGATGACGTCGTGGCATTTACCGATGGCAGGAAATCGGTTATCTGTAAATGTAAATACGTCGGCGTGCTATAGATAGCTCAGTATTCTCACTCTTTAGGAGACTGAAATGCGTGTGCGTAGCGCAATAACCCTTGATTTAAATAAAGTTCACCAAATCAAAAGGTTCAGACCTACCTCAAAAAATATGATGACCCGAATCATCATTTGTTTACAAATATTTACAGGTATTTATGCATTTATTTAGCTTTATCATGGAAATTTGCTTTTGCCGTGGCAACATGACGAGTTGCATTCATTTAGACACATTCTGGTAGCTGAATCCCGGAGACTGCCTGAATCCCGGAGACTGCCTGAATCCCGGAGACTGCCTGAATCCCGGAGACTGCCTGAATCCCGGAGACTGCCTGTTTGCGGTGTGCATGCTCGGCTGCGTGGCCGCATGTCTCCAGCTTGCCGCTAACGCGCCCCACGGGCAAGACCGCGGAGGCGTCATGCGGCGCGACCTCCGGCGGCCTGATGTTTACGTGGTCACCATGGCGACGCCAGCTCTGTTACGTGGCGATTTGCGTCAGTAGAAGCGTAGAGTGGGACTGGGGTTTCTCCCCTTTTTCAGCTCATATGACTAGGAGGTCACATTCAGCATTTTTTAACGTTTGAAAATCCATGGTTGCCACACCTTCATCATTATCATGCCCCCTGCCTCTGCCTCCTCCTCCTCTTCCTCTCACTCACCCCCTCCCACCACTGTCACCCCTGACAGGTGACGTACGTTAGCCCTTCTAACAGTTTGACGAGTCGTTGTGGCCTGCCCGCCGGCCTGCCGCATCACTAACCGTTTCCTGCCTTTGCCTTGGTGTGTCGTCTCGCCTCTGCATGGCTGGCGCGGGGGCATGCTGCAGGGGCCGTATCTGGTGCACGGAGAAGTGAAGCATGACGGGCCTCTGTCGGAGCGCGCCGGGCTCCACGACTACCAGGGCGGCACGGCGGGGAGGCCACATGCCCCGGAGCAGGCCTACCTCCGCAGCAGCTCCTCGCGGGCCCAGCTGCGGGCCGCCGGAAGCCGGGGCCTCTCCCGGCAGGACACCTTCGACTCAGAGACACAGGGCAGCAGGGACTCGGCCTACACGGAGGCCGGCGACTCCTGCATGGACATCGAGACGGACCCCTACGAGGAGACGGAGCCCTACTGCGGGGCAGGTGGCCGTCCGCGCCCGGGCCTACGCCACAGCCTCCAGGCCTCCCTGGAGGACGAGGGTGCCGAGCCGGACCAAGAGAACCTAAACCGCCCGGCCCACCACGAGCAACATGCCCGAGGCAAGCCCAGGGAGCGATACTGCCAGGATCCGGGAGATGCCGGCAACACCCTGGGCCGCAACAAGAATCAGGAGGACTGGGGGCGGGACGTCTACATTCGCTAGACCTACTATTGGATGGGAGGCTGACTGACAGACAGGAAGTACGGCCAATGGTGTAGCCGGTTAGTCCTGGCAATCCGAGTAAACAGTGGCTTCGAAATAGGCTAGTTTTACAATCCTAAAATAAGTTATTTCTTATTTTTTAATTATTTATTTAAACAATTGGCAGGCATTGCAAGATAATGATTTATTGGTTACTACTGCATGATACCCATTTTATCCCAGAGTGTCAGATTCCTTTAAAAACAAGTGTAGTGATGCATTTATTTTATATATAGCTTTTAAAACCCAGGTTTACAGCACAGGAAGTGGTATACATACACCAGAGAAGAAATATACGTTATGGACGTAAATTGAAAATGAAAAAAAAACAAAAACATTTTAAACGTGGAAAGTTAGCAAGAAACGGGAGTGAGAACAAAACCTTGAACTTGGACGACGTCTATAACGGAGTTTCACGTCTATAACGGAGCTGAGCAGAAGATTCTAGATCCAACAGGTTAGGACTACAATATTATAGCTGCTATGTTTTAAATTACTTTAAAAGTGTTAAAAATGTGGTCGCTGTTATGCAGAACAGGAGGAAATGGGTCAGGTCTGTCCTCTACCACGTTAACCAGGATTAACTATTCTGAGCTCTGTGTTTCAGGGTCTTTTTGACTCCAGCAGGCCACCATCCCATTTTTAATCAAGTCAGACTTTTCCCATTCTGTGAAGGGAAAGGTCCCAGTTGTTAAATTGATCTCATTTTTAGTCACAAAAAAGCTAGTTTGGAGTAAAGGAAAACAAAACTGATCCAAAGATTGTATCTAGTATGAACAGACCTGCTTTCTGGTGTTTGGTTGTCTTATTAGCTTCCGGCCGCAAGGGAGATGCTGATCTCCTGCTGCTTTGCCCCCCTCCTCATATTGCCCCCCTCCTCTAAGCTCCAGCTTGGCTATGATCATATTCATCACTTGCCATCGGACTCACTCACGCAGCGCTAAGAGACCCGAACTCACACACGCACTTCTCTGTGTGTCCTTAAGGTGAAAACCTGGCGCCGTAGAGCAATCCATATCGGCAGACTTTTTTTTTTTTTTTTTTGGTACATTTGTCGGCCCATTTGGACCTGTGGCGTGAGGCCTGTTGCGGGAAGCACAGTGAAGGGGCGGGAACACTCACACACATGTTCACGCACATGGACACGTGTTTGCCAACTTGGACAACTAGTCACGGAGTGTCACAGAGCTGGGCCCAGTGTCAAGCCCTCAATGCTACCCATCGGACAGTCATGTGACATTTGTGTGTTTACCTCAGTACCTGAGGTCTAAGCTGATGTCTAAGTCCCAGTGTCCACATCACGCCACTTTTCAGCTGCTCTGGACACTGTCACACTACGTCACCTCGATTACTTGGGTCACCACGGGTGTAAATCAACAGACTGACCTTCACAAGTGTCTAAACAGAAAGTTCCTGTATTTCTTCACTGGACTCCTATTCATAATCTTATTTCTTGAATAGTAAATATTGAGTTACTGTTGCAGTGGTTGAAAGGGAAAATATGTGGCTATATAGCAACATTCATTTCTCTTTTCTGACCCGTTTTTAATTTGTGGTTAAGTAATTATTTTAGCTATTATTTCAACAGAAAACAAAAGAAATTGCTGAACAGATTATAATGTTAGGAGCATCAAAATTAACAATAAAAAATGAACTTGTAACAAGGGAGAAAGTGTGTCGATACACTGCAGACCAGAGACTTTCCCGGCCCTTTAAAATATTTATAGGCCTATGTAAAAAAAAAAGAATGAATCACAGTGGGAAAAGTAAGGAAGTTGTTTTCACATTGTTCCACCTGGAGGACTGGAAGGAGCATCTGTAAATACCAAGGACTGCCACTGAACCGTGTACCAACACGTGAACTGTAGACAGCCAGCACTGCAGTCTAACGAGTTTGCCTGCAGGAGCAAGACAGTAACAGAGACAAAATACATAAAAGAGCTCTCGTTTCCTCAAGGATCTCAGCAGACTGACTCATAGGTGGAGGTGTGGTGAGAGTGAACGGTGAATATTCTTATCTAGGTCTCTGAAAAGGTTCAAATGGCTTCCTGTGGACACTTTGCCCCGTCATCTGCAGCAGAAGTAAAACAAAAAAAACATATAGTGACACCTTTTAAAAAAATAAAATAAACCAGCATGTGCCGCTTGTTTACGTAGATTTATCAGAACCACCTGTAAAAAAAAAAAAAAAAAAAAAAAAAAAAAAAACAGGCGTGTCCCTGAGAATGTACCTTAATGTTCTCGCCAACATCACATAAGGCTAACGTAACATTACACATAGGAAATTAATGCGTAGACAACATCCTGAAGCCTTAATCATAAAACTCTGAATGTCTGCCGGACCTTAACTGCCTTCAGTAATCAAGTGCTTTGAGAGGCATGCAGACTTCAGAAGCCAAAGCCTTAGATAAACCCTTTTTGGCCCTGACACAAACAAGTGTATTTAACCATACGTATCTCTTGGATGTTAGTGGGGAAAATATAATTTACCTCTGATGAGGTCCAATGTGATCTAAGGCATTGAGATGATGCTCCCTGGCCATTGTATCCCAAACAATGAAATTACAAAGTATTTAAATATACCATAATGGTACAAGTACTCAACATTACTCAGTAATACCTTTAGTCTCTTAGCAACAGGTCAGGTTTCCAAGCTCTGTAGGACAATAAGGGTGATAAGTATTGTTGCCTCTGTCAAAAGAGAGTACTGAGAAGGATTGCCTATCGCTCAACCACGGTGATGTCAACTCAATGAAGGATCGTGAAGATTGTCTTCACGAGAGCATGTCCAAGGCAAATCCTTCTGCGGAACACAGCGAAGGACCAGCCCTGGCCTAACTCTAGATTTGAGCGGCAGCCGTTCTAACCGAAGACAGAAGGACGCACACGACCCATACTGGAAGCGGCCATCAGACTCTGCTCTACCTGAAACCTTTCCTGAGCTGTAGAGTCTCCATTGGTCCATGACGTCGCTGCTCACCAGATCGACATAATCATCATTTCCTGATTGAGATCTAATCCAATAGACAGGATGTACCTAAAAAAAACGAGAGAAAAAAACGCGTTCTAACCAAGCGGGCCTTTGTGGTTTTGTTACGTCTTACTGTTTTATGTATGGATAAAAAGACATAGCTTCTCTTAAGGCTAGTACTGTACACAGTTGAAATAAGTGCCTGTTCAGTGATGATTTACTGTCAGTGGTTCTGGTCGTCATGTTTACTGCGCTTAAATCAGACAGAGTAATGCTGATGGAAATACCCTGTACTTTTAGGTGTCACTGGTCTGGAATCCGTCTCGATTAGGTCCTTTTACAGATCAGGTTAGCGTTGGTCTCTCAGCCGATGGAATAAAAGACTGATATCTTTTGTGATGGAAATATTAAATACAATCAATATCTTCTTAAAGTGACCCACACGCTTGTCATTTGTGGTTTGTTCAACAACAAAAAAACTACACTGCAAAATCAGAATTCTGAAAGCACAATGTATATGACACTTTACATTTCACATTTGTGTGTCATTTACTCTCTTTACTCTTTACTTAAATGCATAATTTATGACAAAATCAATAAAGTATTAATTCAGCTTTATCCAGCCTTTGACAGCAAATTTCCTTTTTGCAGTGTCCTCCAACTTAAGAACTAACTGCACAACAATGCCCGTTTATAAGGACCTTGCAGAAATGGCTATAGCCTGACAGTGTAACCCACTGTCCTCGTTTCAGACAGAACGTAGCAATTCACTGCTCATTCTGACACAGGCCTTAGTGAGTAAATTGTTTTTTGCTTAGAAATGTATGAAGATCTTTCATGAAAATGCAACTGTTAATGCAGTCATCACACAAAACGATTTACCATTTATATTTTTGGAAGGATATAGGGCGTGGTCTTTTAGTCTAATATTCCTTTAAAGGAATCACTTGTTTCAGTGCACTAAGATATTTAGAATATATATGAATATACTCTGTCACTCTTACAATCATACTTGCATTAACTAACACTAAAAACTGTACAATTATCTTTGCTTCCAAAATGATATTACTATAGAACAGCTTTAGGGCCAGCAGAGAAAAAAATAATTTAAGATTATAAAATCAAAATAAACTTTGGCAAATAATACAGCATAATTGTCAGAATGTTTTGACCACACTTCATAATATTAGTGTTACACTTCATAAGACAATGCAGTACCACACAGTTATTTGAAGTAAGCTATGCCAGACAAAAAGATTAATTGTTTTCACATTCTATAATCACTTTCAGTTTCTATTATTTCGGCGATAAATGTTTGGGGATTCCCTTTCTCAACAGTCTGTCTCACCAAGTTCTCCATTTTGCTCTGTGCTGGAGCTCACAGCGGTAGTCTGCATATTTCTGGTTCACAACACCCAGGAACCAGGGAGACCACAATGTAATCTGGCCCCACTTTCAAGGCACCTCCTGCGGCAGAGGAGCTCAATCTTTCGCAGCGAGGTTTCTTGAGGTTTTTATACACGTGTCAGAATCAAACCCCATGTTGTCATCCTCCACAGGAAGTGCAATGCAAGCACTTTTTCTTCAGTTGCACCAACAGCCCTTCACTGACTGGCTTTTTAAAAGCTTATTATGACTTAAATGATTCACATTGTCTTGATATTTTTACAGCCTTCTTAGCTTCTTTCTGGAGTTTCATGTCAGTGTTATTTTCCAACGTCATTCTTGGGCAGGAACCTCAATTCAGTTATTTTTAACCCTGATCCACCTATCACGGCAACACCATTTTAAAATGATTCAAAGACACAAATGTAATAACACTTAATTCAGTATCTGAACAGCCATCCATGGCACATTCCCTAACACCACTTAACTCCACCCCTTTTACATTTGAGAATACAGCAGTGTCCAAGCTGCCACTCAAACAAGGCGAATGGAAATTTATCAATGAACCACTACTCTGGTCCCAGTCCACAGCTTACGCACACTGATTTCAGCACTCAACCAATAACCCAAACTCCACTCTAACCAACTACGAACCTTCCACACAGAAGTGAACTCTGCAGCACCTTTTATATTCCCAAACATGCCATGACACTAAAGCCTTGCGATTCGATCAGACTCTACAATACCACCTCAGACTGACGAAGAACACGGTGACCCGAGTTTAATAAAAAGTCAGGAAACACAATAGAAGTTTTTTATCTGACTTAAACCAGCCTTCGGAACTGCTTCATATGCTTCTATCATACAATCATAAAAGTTCTGAACTATGTGCACTGGGATATTGGACCATTTGAGAAAACCAGCTTTTTGAGGGATTTATGTGCACTCCAGAAAGCCCCTATCCATAAATGTTATCCTGCCCCAAGGATTCAATGATTTGTATATCTGGTAACAGAGGAGACCAACAAAGGCATTTGACATAATAATAATAATAATAATAATAATAATAATAATAATAATAATAATAATAATAATAATAATAATTGATACTTTATTGATCCCCATAGAGAAATTCTTGTCACACCTACCCCAACTTGCTCTCTGTAGGTGTAAGCAAGCTGGCTGCAAAGGGATTCATCATGGTGTTTATGAGATCACTAATAAATTGTCTGGGAAAATGGGATCATCACGAAGAGTGTTGGCACCATGAGGTTGCACCTGGTCCTGAAATATGTCCTCATAATTCTTGGACATCATACTACTATGCAAGAAAGCATAATGACTCCCACACAACAGCTCCCCAAGCCATCATACATTGTTGGTTGAGACTCACAATATTGTTTGTGCTGAGACTGGGTCACCAAGTTGCTCGTACAGTTTTATGGTCATTTTTGAGATCATTCTTTTGTGGGGGTTTACATCTATCGAGTGTCCATCTATCCTGTCAGTACTCCTATTCCTCTTTGCTGATGCAGTTTGTCCATGTTTACCACTTGCTGTCATGATCTTTGAGACCATTTTCCTTGACACTTGCAGTAAGAATGTTTTGGTTACTGATGCATCTGCAATTCGAGCACCAATAGTTGTCTCATGTTGCTTTGGAAAGTCACATATCAGAATGTGGATTGTCAGGCATCTTTTACAGCTGACTCATATGAATATGAGTTTCCCTGGTGGCAGCATTTGTAATTATGATTTTATTACTTCAGAGTTAAATTCCTTTTGATGGAGTATTTCTGTGTTCTCCCCTTCCCCTCCCCCAACTGCAGTATTGTTAGATAACGTCTCCCTGGCAAGTAAAACGGATGAGAACTGCGATCAAATCCGTACACCCACGGCACGTATGTGTCTTAATTTAATGCAGTTAAGGCTGATATTAAAATCTAATAAAATAACAGGTGTATTTAATGTATTGATAACACTTCACGTGAGGGGACACAAATACTTCGTAGTAACAGTTACTACTGAAGTATAAATCGTGAACAAATCATAAACAAATATAGTCGCGACTTGAAAGATCCCGTAAAAGTTCTGTACTTTCCTCTCCTAACGTTAAAAAACGGAGTACACTATCAGAGAAAATGAAATCTCTACTGAGGAACAGAAACCCAAACCAGCCCTGAAAGCACACCACGAAAATCACCACTCTTTCCATATATGGCGTATAATTTCCGGTTTTTTAAACCGAACGTTCCATTCCGAGCCGGCGCTTGGCCAATCGACGCGGCGCTCCCCGTTCCACGCGCTCTCTGCCATGCTTACGTCATGTTATTGTTGAAGCGGTAGAAACCGTGTCGGCCTGAGGTGGGAATTTTGGCACGCGGACGCTCGCCGTGACGTGGACGAACAAGTTTGTGAGATATCTGGCTTTATACTCCTGTGACAGATCGCGGCTCATACGTGACGATATATACCTGGTGATATACTACTGTTTTATGTGCTTGGCGGTGTGGTGCTGCTGTCGTCTGTAAATGAGACAGTTGCTTGATTAGACTTGCCGTCATCCAAGTACTTTTGCCAGACCCCAGTGTAGCTATACCTTTTGATGTCAGAACAGATAATTAAAAAGAAATAACACTTCCTGCACTGAGCTATCGGTTTCTTATTTTTGCTGCGGTTGGATATGGGACTCCTCTTCGCCAAATTAATGGCCATTTTCGGTGACCGAGGTAAGAATATTTTTGCTACAATAACTAGGTACGGTGACAGTGTATAAGCTGAAATCTACTTTCCCTTGAATTGTTATTTGGGGAGTATTTTGACTCTGAAAGCCAACAGCTAGAATGGTAGCGTTAGTTTTAGCATTAGCATCACGGAGTTTTAGCTCTAAAGCAGTACATCTGGATACAAGCAGATCCTTCGTGGATGTTTATAACCGCCTGTGCAGACACGAATCAGTTACTGTTTCTTCTTTACTAAGGAACAATGCGATAAAATACAAATGAAGCAAGTGGGAGTTTTCACTATTATTTTCACTTACCCACGAATTAGTATTTGGTGATCAGTGATCGTGTGTGGCTGAGGTCTATCAGGGGGAAATTATCATTTGAACGTTACGTAAAATGTTCACTGTTATTTCTTAAAGGAATCGTTCACTTTGTCAATCTCTTGCTTGGTGCGACGATTTAGATATTGGTTTGTATTTACGTTGTCATGGTTGCATAGGTTCCCCATTTTCGGAGAGTTGCGACTTGGTCGCAAGCAGGTTCGTAGCAAAATAAAGCTGTTGTAGTCTCATAATAAACCTTGTAAGACTCACTAGCAGTAGTAGCACAATGTGGAAAATCACTTGGGGAATGGAGAGCTGTTGCCATGGTTGTGTAATTTGCCCTAAATCCTCAGTGCTAGAGTAAGATGTGTGCAGTGTTATCTAGAGGAGATGAAGTAAAGCTGATATTAAAAACACCAACGTGTGTCCCTAAATGTTCTTCTGTCTCCGCTTACACAGAGCACAAGGTAATCATTGTTGGACTGGACAATGCAGGAAAAACCACAATCCTCTATCAATTGTAAGTACCACAGGAAAGGACAGCAACATTGTCACTTTCACAGTTTCTTTGCTTTGAATGCTTCATAGCATAATTTCAGTAGTATATAAAAAGAGCATCAACGTGTCTGCATTTCACAGTTTCTGCACAAAAGAAGACTGAAAGGAATTTTGCAACAGGAAAGACAATATTCACTTTGCACAGTTGTGTCAGTTTTAGGTGACATGGTTGTGACCAGAATTGTTTTTGTTTTGCACCCCATACAAATGTGAGCTCCGCCACTAACCCCCTTTGTCTGTCTTCCTCAGTCTAACCAAAGAGGCCGTACATACTTCCCCCACCATTGGCAGTAATGTGGAGGAGATCGCTGTCCGGAAGACCCGCTTCCTAGTGTGGGACATCGGTGGCCAGGAGAGCCTGAGGACCAGCTGGAGTTCCTACTACTGCAATACAGAGGTACTACTAACCTGGGATGCGTTTCCCAAACACTCCCGTTGGCAGCTTACATGGTTGGATCCACTCAGTTTCATGGTTCCAACTATGTAACGTAGTTAGCAATTATGCTTTCGGTAAATGCAGCCCTGTTCATTTCATGTTGGCCTCAATCATTGCATAAGTGTGGGACATGTTTATAATGTACTGTATCATTTCTTTATACTCACATGATTATGGAATGTTTTGTGTTTATTCGGCAACAGCAATGAGCATTTTTTTCATTTCTTTTTATCTGCAGAGTTCTCTATCTCATAGTTATGTGACAATGCCAGCCTTTTCAGTCTCAACACTATTAGTTTTGACACACTTTTTATAAATGCTATTTTAACCTGAACACCCAATGCCCGTAAAATTAAAACACACACACACACACAACAAAACACTGCAAACTTCAGACAGTCATGTCTGGATTTCTTGTTAAATTCCTTACCACTGAGAAGGCCTCGTTGATGGTATCCAATAAGGAATTTATATCACAAATGTGACTACTTTAAATTCTTTAACTTTAATACAATATTTAAAAAGATATATATTCTTCTAACCTCTCATCTCCTTTGTTTGTATTTTCTTCAGATTGTGATCCTAGTTGTGGATAGCACTGACCGAGAGCGCATCACGTTAAATAAAGAGGAACTGCATCGTATGCTAGCTCATGAGGTAACCACCAGAGGGCACTGTAGTGCAGAGGGCATAAATGGTCAGAAAATACCATCCATTCTATATACTTGTTTTGCTTTTCTTGGTGCCACACCCATTTCACTGAATTGGCTACTCATTCAGCCTCTCATTAGCTGAATCAGACATGCATCTGTGAAATGTATTCTTCTTCTAAATATCTGCGTTGTCTGTAAACCTTCAGGACCTCCAGAACGCTGCTGTGCTGATCCTGGCTAACAAGCAGGACATGAAGAACTCGATGACTGCGGCTGAGATTTCCCAGTGCCTGACCCTCAGCTCCATCACAGGTCACTCCTGGCACATCCAGGCATGCTGTGCCCTCACCGGTGAAGGGTGAGTGACACCTCACTGTGGGCGGGTGGTTTTCTCTGCCAGCTACTAGACGTCTGAGTGTCTTATCTCATAGTCATTATATAAACAGTTGCCCTGTTCTTATATCTGTATTTCTTGTTTTTTCTATCAGTCTACCTGCCAGCCTGGACTGGATGCGTTCCCGTGTCTTGGCCAGCTAAGATCCTTCCGCCAGCTGCCATGGTAACGCACAACCCTTACCGGGACTACTTTTTATAGACCTCTTCAGTACTCGGGCAAGGCCTTCAACACTGTGGAGGAGATCTGCCAGGGAACAGTGGGACAAAGGACCTCTTAAGACAGGCTACACCAAACCTTTATGTTTGACTATCTTGTGCCTGCCTCTGGACAAATGTGCAAGGACAATCTGACAAGAAGACTTCAGGATTCCCTGCTATGGAACTGTGTATGTGTGTGTATGCATATGTACGTTTTCAGAACATATGACTACAAAGACTTTACTGAGCGTCGTTTTCCTGGAGCCACACATGGCCAGACTGCAATTAAGAGGCCATGACCTCAGCCAAGAAGCGCCCATTTTCACACGGTAGGGCAGTTTCAGTGAGGGGATGATCCTGCGACCAGAAGGATTTTGGCCGCAGGAGAAACCAGGCCATTCCGCTCACCAGAAGCCTAGTGTTAAACACTTACTTGAAATGTCTATGAAAGACATATTGAAGGTCATTTGATATTGCGAGTGTTACGGCATGCTGCAAGAATGTTCAAATCAGTATTTTTAAAACGCTAATGTATTTTTTTAAGAAAAATAATAATAAATGTCTACGTTAAAGTGGTTTGTGGGTCTCGAGCAAGCAAAACATATGGTTGCCTTCAGGCTAATCTGCCTGCTTCTGCATTCCGAGGAGGAGTGCCGGCTAACAGGAAAGTTTGCCTTTCATTGAAACTGGGCCGTAACGGAAGCAACTAACATGCTGACGTGTTTGTGTGCGGAGTTGATGTTCAGCTGCCGAGTGAAATTACAGCTACTTTTTAGAGCCTTTTAAGCTACAACTTCTCACAACAATACATGTATAACTGCCTTAGTCTAGTAGTCCTAGATCTTCTATTTTTACTAGAGGAACTGAAAAACCTGAATACACTTAGAGGGATAATTTTCTACCCTATTTATACCCTAAGGTCTAGTTCAGTATTTTTCCATGGGCAGCTCTTTACAGGCACCTTAAAAACGGCCAGTGTAATTTTATACATTGTTACGGTTTATTTGTTAAAAGCGAATATGTGGTTGCCGTTCATTAATTGTGTTCTCTTAAATATGCCTCTTAAAAGTAACATCAACCTGCTAATGAACCAGAGTCCTCTCTATCCATTATTTTGATTAACATTTATTTATAGGGTCTGATTTTTTTTTTTCCCTTACAAGTTGTGCTTTTTGAAATATGCCCTTTTTTGTTACTGTAATAAATCACTTGTGCCACCAGAAGGGATCACCGTCAAAGACAGCAGATACTGGGACACAAAGCACTCTTAATTCTGCTGAACTGGATTTCATTCAAAGGGAAATAATGCCTACACACTGTACAGATTTAATAGATGCCTTATACGCCCATCCTTTGACCAGGACGAGAAAAATCTTTGAAGCGTGAAGATGTACAAGGTGTGGTCGAGGGCTTATTTCAAGGAAATACTACGGTAAATTTAAATTATTGTGCTTGTACCTTTCTACTACCTTTCAAATTCTAACATCACAAGGTCGGGACCTTGTACGTATGCAAACACTTCCTCTGTCAGGAATAATCCCAGAGCTGGGAACGGGTAAAAGGGGGACTTTTACAGCACTCGTCAGCCAGTGGAGATGAAATTCACGTGGTCCTCAAGATAAGTTTCCCCCCCCCCCCCAAAAAAAGGGGCCTTCTCATATGTACGAAAAGAAACCCCAAAGGAGCTGATTTAATCTTTTGTATTTATGCATTGTCTTCATTTCTTGCACAGCCCATTTAGATGAGAATGCACTGGGGGGGGACAGTGGCCGATGACAGAACTCTTTTGTAGTTTAAGCAAGGGAAGACACTTGAACAAAAGTCTGTGGGCAATCACTGTCAGGGGACTGTAAAGAGACACCCCCCATTTGTGAAAGTTGGTTCCTACCACTGAGCAAACAGCCCCAGGACATTGGTGTTGAACTGCTGGAGTGTCACCCATTCAGACAAAGTAGGTGATAAAACATAGCGAAAATTTTTATTCATATTTACCCAGAAGTGGCATAAACTGAACAAGAGGTGAACATGAGTGCTGACGTGTATCTTTATCTGCAAGTAATTTCCTCATTGTAAACTGAGGAAGTGGTGGGACAGTGACGTCACCTGTGCCACATAATAAATGAGCACATCCTTCATAATTCAAAATGTCTCCCGGTATTGTGCGGTATAGTTCAGTTTTTATTGGCAGTCTCGCTACAGTAAAAACTAAAGGCAAAAACAAACCATCGTTTAACTAATGCAGTTTTTGTGTTTATAAAGGGCTTATAAATGGCGGAAACTGAAACACATGCAAATTTCTTTCGATTAACGTTACTCACATACTCATACTATTTAAGTTACAACATAACTAGCTACGACATATGACAAATATTAAGGAAGGGAACTATTACGGTGAAAATGAAAATGCTTTATGTAAATATATAAAGAACTTATACTACTTCATTTTGTCAGCATCCATTTTTTAAAATATCTGTTCATATTTGTGTGTTTAGATATACCAAGCAGATAAAGTCAGTTTTTATAGCTCGCCAGGGATACTTAGCTCTAATTGCGTCTGCTGTACCGGCGCCCGATCGCCATGACGCCCCATGCAGCCCCGAGACCTGCGCGGTTTCCCTTGTCACCTTAGGCCACATCAAAACGTCCGTCCGCCTCCCTCAATCAGCCGCCATGCCATTAGTATAAGTATGTAAAGTCATATTCGTAGCGATCGTGTAATTTCGTCGTGAAATACCACGTGATGGTCCTTTTGAGCCGACCTTTTTTTACCGCAAAGGTGGGGTTAGGAAATACAAAGTGTTTCCAGATGATTGTTTAGGGTGCTAAGGTAAGCTTTACCGTTTTGTACTGAAACAACAGCTGGAAAGGCATTTCTACTACAGATAAAGGGACGCATATAAATGCACTAAAAGCATTTTTTGCTTTCAATAAATTTTAAACTCAGGACGTCATGGACAAAAGTCAAGATCCTTAATTGCTTCACCGGTCTCCGTTCCCCGCGTCCGACACGTTTAGGTTGCAGTGAAATCCACGACCTATCAAAGTAAAGGACGGTAAGCGTTACAGGCTGATTGTAATTTAGCGCATTGAGTATCGAGCCCCATACCTAATTATACCATTGTTAGATAAGAGCCCACTTAGCCTATGAATGGAACATGAGATGGGAAACAATGCACCACTGAATTCCGCCAGGGAGAAATGGCTCCCATTACATGTCGTCTACGGTAATCGTATAGCACCTTCGCACCCACAACAAGAAAAGTCCGCCGCCCCCCAAAAAATAAATAACACAAAACTGAATGGCAGGCAAACAGGCACTACCACTAATTGGATAATTACCATCCTAGACACCAAAGGTTTTCTAAAATGCAGACATGACGAAGTCTTCCAGTAGGTAACATTTTACTTATTTTTAAATAAGGCACCTTTTTCGCCAGTGTTTGAAGATACTCTTTACTGCCTCCTGCTGATTAGGAGTTACCATACCAGGCACATGACTAAGAAAAACATTCAGTTTGAACTTGTTCTGTTCCTGATTAATCTAGCAAGTTGTTGAGCGAGTGCCCGTTATATCAGTGAATGAAACTTTAAGTCATAAGTAAAATAATGGAATGAATCACCATTGTGCTGTTTTCAAAGTCACATCCTGTTAGCTTACTTTCAAATCAGATCGCAGAGGATTACATTGTGTATAATTGCTTGGGGAATACTGCCTCACAATGTACATTTAGCAGCGTGATCACTGATTTATTTTTGCTAACCCCGTTAGACCTAAACTTACATTTTATATAGGCTGGCATATTTTCATATAAAATGTCGAGGCAGTTTATATATGAAATGCTCTTGAGTAAAGTTCAGCTTTGCTTTTGGAGCTGGGTGGATTTCAGTTTTGGATTGCCGGCCCGTATCCAGGATTGTCATACGCACAGACAGGCAAATGGTTCAGGCAAGGGGCAGCTGACACAAACCAAATACACTCTGTGGAATTTCTACTGCAATAGGACTGTAATATCGCAAGATTTTCTCAAAACCAATTTGATTCACAATTTATTCTTGTAGACCAGGGATGGGAGGGATGGGGGGGGGGGGGGTTGGGTTCACAATGATTTATAAAATGGCTTATGAAATGTTAGGGGGATCGATTTCTCGGACTGAATTTAATTGCATTTGCGTTTGGACACGTTCAAAAACATATTGGTTCAAAGCATGACATCATTTTATTTTTCAATACTAGATGGACCCATAAAATAGAGGATGACCCTGTAAAACACTAGATGTAAAATCATATCAAACAAGGTTAGTTGGGGCCCTTTTTTAGTGGGGGGCCCCTGGGCATCAGTTTTGGTAACCCATAGGTTATACTCATAGGTTGCCGGACCCTCCACGAAATTTATTTCTGGCTACGGGCCTGCTGGCAATGAAGAAATGTATGATATCATCGCCTGGTGGATGTGAAGTAGTTGTTCTGGCAGTGGTTTGTGTCTCCCCACAGCATTACAGCCCCCCAAAGGGGGCAGTCTGACACGTGGGTACAGGGCCACCACTGCCGTCGTCTGAGGCCAATCAACAAAGCAATAAAGGGCGTCTCCCAAGCCTTTGACCAACCCTTCACACATGGTCTGTTTGAGGCACGATCTGCGCATTTTAGAGCTCTTTTCATGTTAATGTTGGCTGGAGCTTCACATGCATCATCTTTTCAGGAGGAAATACTGCAGACCCCCCCCCCATCCCCCATCTCTTTCTTAAGATGTGTGTTAAAAGTTGGATAGTGTGAATTGGGACTTTTGCCATCTTGCTTCCTCTGCCGGCCCCTGGATGGTGGGCTCCCCCTTTGAGTCTGGAACCCCCCAAGGTTTCTTCCTACTAGGGAGTTTTATCTCGCCCCTGTCACCTCTAGCTTGTGCACTAGGGGCATTGGGGGCTGGGATAATGTAAACTGCTTTGAGACAATGTAAGGTTGTGAAAATGCGCTATACAAATAAAACTGAATTGAAACATGTAATTGAATTGATGCCGCTCATCCGTTAGCACCTCGTTTACGTCCGATCAGACGATTTTACAGACAGATAATTTTTTTATAGACCTATTCAGAGTCCCCACAGGAAGTCTTGTTCCATTCATGTTTTAATTCCTGGGAAATTCCCTGGTGTCCTTTGAATGAGAAGGTATCTGGATGAATGATTACAATAAACTTCTGTGCTTAGAAGCTTTGAATGTTGACTTGTGGGTCTTAGATGGCTATGCATATAAAGACAGACCATAATAAAAATCCCCATTACAGCTCATTTAAGTCTCAGGACAAGAGAATGTGTTTTGTATTTTACTTCCCCTGCAAGTAAGAGTTACTCCTAGATAGCATATTTATTATTATTCATTCATTCATTCATTCATTCATCTATCAGACTCCTTAACTCCAACACTTAAAAGTATACAAACATTTACTGGTATTATGTGCAGTTATTGATACTACGTCACTTTCCCAATCTGGAGCACTGGAGTCTGGCGCTTGCACCACCCACCCCCACTATACATATACAGACATTCACACCCCCACTATACATATACAGACATTGCCTTACCTACTTATGTGTGTTGAACTCCTAGGCATTAGTGCAGAATGTAATGCTGTCTTAGGAATGACTGGTACAATTGGGGTCCAGTGTGTGGCTCAGTGAGCAAAGCCTCCAGCATCAGCATATCTGTGGGTCCTTTAGAACGGCCCTTAACCCCCAGCTCCCTGGGTGCTGCTATGGGTGGCTGCCCTTCACAGCTAGCTTACTCTCACCTATAGAGAGCATGTTGTTTGGGGGGATACAAAGAGAATTTCCTGCCTGGGGAGATTATTATAGTATCTTTTATTATTATTTTACAGCTTCAAGCTGCTTAGACATACATCAACCAATCTTCCTTCCTGCTTAACCAGTATTGCAAAGAAGCTGGAGTATATATCTCAGGAGGGTGGGGGGTATCTGGACTGTTACGGCTGACTATCTGGGCTAATTGTTTTCCTGCAGTTTTAACTTCTGCTGCAAGAAAAAAAATCTTGCCCAATATATAGGTAGAACACATTTTATAGTGAATGCGTGATATTATTAATGTAATAAATGATTATTTCAGCCTCAGTGAAGGACATTGGGGGTATAGCTCAGTGGTAGAGCATTTGACTGCAGATCAAGAGGTCCCCGGTTCAAATCCGGGTGCCCCCTTAATTTTCTTTAAATTTTTTCATTCAAATTAATGAACACCGCAACTCAAGATAAGGTGACTTGCAAGGTCTCAGATATGCTCTTCATCCTCAATTAAAGCATGCTGAGTTAATTCAGCGAGTTCCATTCCACTGTTGAGTTATTTACAGAATGTCAAAGAATTACACAATCGGACTGAATTAATCGCAGCTGGACCAGAAGGTTAACAACGAAAGCCATGTGCATGGTTCTTCACAATGAGCCTCAGGTACTGACAGTGCATGGCCTCCAACTGCAGCTGATAGAGATTAAAATGGTTTTTGAAGACTAGCAGCTCTGGGTGCGGTGCAGCTATTCTGACCGTGGGATAAAATTAATATTTACCCATGGTGTTTGGCTGGAAGGGGAGGGAGATGGGCTTCTGTGAAGGGAGTCTGGAACTAATCAGAAGGGGAAATGAATGCGTGTGAGTGTCAGTGTGTGTGAGTGCAGCGGTGGGTTATGTACACGTATATATTATTATATTGTGGGGACCAAATGTTATTTGGAAATGGTGTGGGGACCATTTGCTCGGTCCCCACAAGGGCAAACTCAATTGCAATTGCAATCAAAAAACTAAAAATGCCAAAAGTCTTGTATTTTTTTTTTTGGTTACGAATGGTTAAAGTTACCATCTTAGGCATCAAAGATTTTCTGCAACGCAGATGTGATCAAGTACTCTAGCAGTTTATATTTTACTTTTTTGTAAACAAGGCACCTTTTTTTGTCAGGGTTTTAGGGAATTCTGTACTGCCCCCTACTGATTAGGAGTTACCATACCAGGCTGTGAAGGGGTTGAGGTTGTCATAGTTGGGATTAGGGTTATGCCCATAGAAATGAAAGGACGGTCCCCACAAAGATAGGAATACAAACGTGTGTGTGTGTGTTTGTGTGTATGTGTGTATGTGTCACACCTCTTAACATGCCTGGGAATCAGGTGTATCACCCACTATGACATTAAACGAGAGAAACTGGTGAAGATCTAACTAAAGTGCCTCACTCTGAGTTAAAGTGCCAAGAGTTAAACCTCTGGTTAACTCAGTCCCATCATGGTCTCTTCACCTATAACGGTAATGACCCACCATTAAAACCAGTATATCGTCATCGGTTTCAGACGAGGCTTAATGGGAGAAAGCTGCACGTCCTTCTGTTTGGCCTGCCTCCCTCACCGGGTCAGCATCCCGAGCTGCTGAGCCCAATCTGATATTTTAGCGGTGGCTCTGAATGTGTAGCTGAGTGCAGTCTCCGCTTCTCCATACAGCAGCCTCTACCACCCAATGGTAATTTGCAACCAGGAATGAAAACTACATATGCAATTTTACTCCCCTAGATGTAGATGGAGTTCAGGAAAAGATGGATTGGATTGTCTTTAAAAATACACACACACACACACACACAAACAAACAAACAAAAAACACTGCTGCAGGCATGAGAGGCGGTGATAAAAGCAAGCCAATGTATAGATTCCAGTCAGGCTGGAGAAGAAAATGTGGCTTATTATTGATCATTGCTAAATCCGTAACAGAGCGAGCTTTGCCAACCTGAGGGCTTGTATGCAGGGCCAAAGACAGAAACTGCTTTAATGTGTAAACATCTACAGAGAGGCTATGACCTGACCACAGGAAGCAAGGCAGTCTAAACTATTCCATTGCTGGCTTCTAACCCTATAGAGTGCACAAAAGAGGTCTTTGTATCCCCAGCAGAGAAGCAAATGATTTTAAGTGATAATAATATCTGGCACCTTTTTGCTTCCTACGCTGTTGGCGCACTTTCTGTTTTTTTGACCCTTTTTTCATGTCACCATTCCATGTTTTGGTCGTTCTGCGTCAGTGGTCTTCAGCCTTTCTTACGATGAGAGTTATTTATATAAAGAAAATAATCTGGGAAACCAAGTTTGTATTTCGCCACCTGGGGGGAGGAGGGGGGGTCCCCTCTGTAGTTTTTGCTTACAGGGGAAGGGAGGCCAGCAGGGGTGGAGGTGGAGGGGCGAACAATCCTGGGCCCCGCACTCAAGGGCCCCCCCTGCTGAACACATTTATCAAATGTCCACTACAAACCATTTACGTAACTATTTTGGTTCAAATATTATACTCTATAATAGTGGTGGCATGGTAGCACCGTGGCCTCACACCTCTGGGGGCAGGGTTCGAGTCTCCACCATGGCCCCATGTGTGTGGAGTTTGCCTGTTCTCCCTGTGTCATTGTGGGGTTTCCTCTGGGTACTCTGGTTTCCCCCCACAGTCCAACATCACGCTGAGGCTGGAGTCACCATATTGTGTGCATGTGTGAGTGAGCCCTGCTTGGCTGGCGCCCCATCCTGGGTGTGTGAGTGAGCCCTGCGATTGGCTGGCGCCCCATCCTGGGTGTGTGAGTGAGCCCTGTGATTGGCTGGCGCCCCATCCTTGCTTGTTCCCTGCCTCGCACCCATAGCCTGTGCGATATGCTCCAGGACCCCTGCAACCATGAATAGGACAAGAAGTTACAGAAAATGTATAGATATTATAATCTATAAAAATATTGCCCCCAGTCAGCAAATTTTACCAACTCACCATGATCGATACATTTTTCCACTGGCACCTCGTACTTTGATTAGCGTATTATTGACATTCCATATTTTTTAATTCCCTCTCTTCTATTTTGGGTCCAAAAATAGCTCAAATGGTCCAATTAGGGGCCCCCCTACTCATGTCAGCCTGGGGCCCCCAGAGAAGTTGGCCCTCCCCTGAGGGCCGAGAGGATACTGCAATTGACTCCAATTGTCTTGAACCCATGAATTGCGATCGACCAGTTAGTGACCACTGTTGGGCGTAAGTATAGATGACTGGGTTCCGCTATTTATTGGCATCACTTAGCTGCGCTAATATTCTTGACTGAGGAGGCATCTTGTACATTGTATACACCTTCCTCTGCCCATGAATCTGTCTCCAATCTCCTTTCCTTTTGTGTTTTGGGTGTTTTCTGTGGTTGCCAAAAAGGAGGACAAAAACAGGACAAGCCATCTTTTTCAGACTTTTCATTCTGCTATTTGTTTAACGTTTGTTTTACTAGGAAGATCCCACTGGGAGAGCAAGAAAGGCTGATAGCACTTAAGGCAGAAATGTTGGCTTCTTTTTATTTAATTGTTACTTGTGCATCTGTTTCACATTTCTGTACATACACAAAACATTTAAAAAATGCTTTTTGCAAGATGTTAGAAGTTTGATTATTTTTAAAGTATGCAAGAAATTCTCAAGTTGTGCCATGATTTCGATCTCTGAAGTTGACACACCTGCTTCAGAAACCTGAAGCCTTTTTTATTTTGATAGAACAGATAAGTTCAGAATTTATGCTTTAGAATGGAAAACAGGATAGTAATCTTACTGGCTGGCTTTGAGGTTCTTCCAAGACAGTGATGCATGATGCAAGATCTAACTTTTGGGACCATGAGAAGATGACAGTTCTGGTAGAGATGACGACATACAGACGTCTACTGCTTTTGAAAGATGGAGGACATGAAAGAAATAACGTATCTGAGGAAAGTTTCGGCAGAATATCCTTACAAAGAAAAATCAGGACATTATTCAAAGAAGCCAAACTAAGTTGGTAACACAAACTACAAGGATGGAAAATGGTCTGACATTTCCTTTGTCATCCACTAGATTAACTGAAACTGAACTCTCAATCTTTTCACATTATGGTGTCTTATGCTGTTTTTTTATGGAGTGTACTGAGAGGCACTTAAATGCACTACCAAACAAATCTGAAATGTACTGCAGACAGTTTTTACTGTAATTATGTATACTAGCAGGTCATTGCTTTGAAATGCAAGAGCTGCTTGGATTTGGGCTGGTGACCATCTCACCAACAGTCAAGAACCACTAAGCTATAGGTCACAGTTTATGACATCAGGCAAACGCACCAGCAATAATTACTGCACAATCATAGTGCTGCAGGGCCAGTCAATCCGGTAGGTCACACAGGTGACCGCCTAGGCTGCCAACTTCTGAAACTGGCTTTCTTGCAGCCTTATAAGTACTTGTGCCCCCTACAGTGCCAGCACAGAACAGCTATGCCATGTGGAGCGCCAACTTGCCAGCCGTTTTCACTTTGTTTTTGGGCAGGGGGGCCGCCACGCTGTTGCAATCTGGGGGAAGGAAACCGTTGGGTTAAGTGGCGACAAGAAAACCAGCACTTCAAAATGCGCAAAGATCGTTAATAGGACCATCAAACGATTAAATAAAAAAAAAAACATTTTACAATACAATCAAATGATTTTATAGTGTGGATAAACTGCATATAAGTTAAATTCTATTAACAATCTTTGCTCATACTATTTGCCCATCAGAGTATTCAAATTAACGAAGTTAAAGTTACCTAGATGAAAAAAGTAATGGCATGTCATGACTTCAGAACATCTGAGTTACAGGGTATAGGTCTTATCTGTAGTAATTTGTAGTCATTTATTTTTTCACTCTTATTGTTTGCACATTTATTTTGACATTGGCTGTAGCAGGGCACATGGGCTAGGACCTGTCCTGTAGTACTGCGATTGAAGACAGATCTTTTATGTCCATTTGTTAGAAGTAGAGCTAAATGAACATTTAACAGCAGCACATGAGTTTCCCCAGGTCTACTTTGCCCCCCATTGCGTTTTACTGAAGGACCTATATCATATAAAAATCACAGCGACCTCTGTGGTCATCATACGATGGGGGGAACTGCCACACAACTAGGGTTGCAAGCGGGAGGTCAATTTCTGGAAACTTTCCAGAAACTTTCCATTCCATGAGAAGTTAAGATGGGAAATTTTGGAAGTATTCCAAGTTGGAAACTTTCCATAGGAATTACCAGGAATATATGGGAATTGATAGAAAATTCCCAGAAGTACCAACTACTGGAATAAATATGTCTCTGTGGATGCAAAAGGTGTACAAAATCAAAGCAGTATGAAAAGTCTTTGCTTAGACCGCCTACCATGTGAATAAATACAGGCTACAAACTTGTCCGAATAAATGATGCGAATGTTAGAAACCGCCTGGAATTGCCCTGTAGCATAATATAGCCGAGGAACAATGAAGAATAGTGAGAGTCGTTCTTTTGGCAGCTCCAGACGATGTTTCAAACAAATCCATATCCCTTGTAGGCACATAACTCTGTTTATAAGCTGTCGCAAAAAGCCTGTGTTTTAGTATTCTGTTCAGGAATGACACGAGCATCCCACACACGAATGCACCCAGACTTCCTTTCCTTGTCCACAACGTTAGTAACCGCAATCCGTTTATTGAATTATTTGGCGTTATTTTTTAGTCCTTGTCGCGTTCTCAGTCGTCTTCCGTGGTTCGAATTCTAATCGTTTCCTGGTAAAAAGCTCCAGGCCCAAACTGAAAAAGACCAGGGAATGTGGGCCACAGGAGGAAATGTCAGACATCTGTGTTGGGCAACGAAGGAAGATGGGATCGTCACAGACGGCACCTCACTTTGGGCTTCATTCCGAGTTGTTTTCTACACAATGATCGATGCTGACTCTGGGCCCGGTGCTCTTCACACACCCTTCAAAACAGACGTTCAGTGTCCCATTAGCCAGCGCTACACAGAAACCCAGGGCTAAGAACATCCGACTTATGCACAACTCGTACTTACATACGGATCGCCATAAAGTCTGTTATATTAAACATTCAGGTTAAACACAATGCTATGTAATAATGAACAAACTCATGAAAACGTTGCAAGGCTTCAGTGCTGCGAGGAATCAGTGAGTTTGTTGACTCAAAGTGCAGTATTGTACTGTATATCGTAAGTATTACTACTGTATAATTATTATTATTATGTACTGTATTATTCTTCCAACTTACCCACAGACTTGACTCAGGGAACAGATCTCATTCATAACCTGGTGACTCCCTGTACCAGGAGACTTGAATCTGACTTTGCTGTATGCATGTATTGTGGACAACATCTCGAAGAAAAGGTCACCAGCTATCTACGCCACAGAATCCTTCACAACCCCCTTAAAACTAGTATGGCATCTAGATTCCATCTGACGTTGTTAAAATCCATTCATCAGCTTATCTCCATGGAGCAAATAATCTTCTTCTCAGGCCATCAGATGCCTGGAGGCAAGTATCTCAGGAAACGAAAGATTCCAAAAAAAATAGTACGATGCTTTGTTGACAAAAACCCATTTCGTGCCTGATAGAGTCCCAGGAAAACAAGCATCCATGGCTGGCAGCTAAAAAAAATTCAGCTGGTATATGAAAATGTCCCAATTGAAAATACGTGAGTATCTCCTAAACATCTCAGGAGCCCAGCATCTTCACACCAAATTGCACCAAATGGTCTCATTGTGCTCATTTTTGATCGTTTCTGAAGTACAGTGAGTTCCGTTCTAGCTTCTTGATGGATCTCCTTGTGCTCCTCAGTTTCAAAACAACCTAACACGGTTTATATTAAATTACCCCAATGTCCTCCTCTCCGCTGCGACTACAAAACAGTAGGGTTCCTTGGGTAAATATTTTGCTGTGACTCTGAACCACCCCATAGCTACCACTAACCACTTCAAACAGCGACACATGGTGGTCGTTCGTCATTGGTTATGCACTCAGGACAGGATCAACCTGTTCCGACATTATCCCTTAAACGGAAACAACTGTAATTTGTTTTTATCATTTTTGTGCTGCGGCGCCTAATTATCTCAGGTCCGTGTTTCTGGCATCATTAAACCCCTAACAGTTTCAATGGCTGTTGTTTCAAACATTTCGTTGTCTGTTTGCTTGCCATATCTTGTGAGTTGTGTGTATGCATTAGTATGCATGTTCTATGGAGACTTCGAGGGCTTATATTGGTGAGGCATTTGTTGACCAACTGTAGTTTATTTACACGCCCACATAACTCCCTGCCGGATTATGAGTGTTGTGAGCTGCAAGGCCCGGTTTTAGGAAATGCTTGCCAATACCAGGGACTTGATTCACGGTAATTGTTTTTAAACTGCTGTTTCCCAATTCCGACGACTTGTGCAACAATGCAAATTTTAGGCAGTTGCAACATACTCTTAACTTAATGGGGCTTTTCGAAACTCAGGGTGTGAGCGATTTTTTTCAAACAGGCAGACTTTAGTGTGGAGAATTTGGATGCTGATTTTCCATTATTCTGTCATGGAAGAGTGAGGATTAGCAAGACCAAACCTGAAACACTCTATCTGCTTCTCCCTTACAGTCCAAAACCCAGCATTAACTAGAAAGCGATGTTACTAAAAACATTAGCGTTAGCATTATCCAAACATCATCACATAAAATTAGACAATGCACAAAAGTTAAATAGGATCTATGCATATTTATTAAATGAAAAGTGGTCTCACTATCTCATTCTTTGGGCATCTTCAAAAAGCATCACATCTTAACAAATATTTCACAGCTAGATATAGTCCTATATTGTTAAGGACTGCAGAATGCAAACACAAAAGGCTTTCCTTTTCAAACTGAAAAACAGTTGGACTTGTCTGCTTAATACTTCAATATTTCACTTTCCTGATGTTAATTTTCTGGAACCTCGATGTCTGGCTCAGGTAACTGAAATCTCTTTATTTTATTTCCACTAGGGGGCAGAAGCTCTCTGCCCTGATGATGCTCATTCATTTTTCCCCCCCTATTTTCTCTATATTTGAATTCTAATTCTTTTCACATTTACAATAAACGGAAGAAATCCCATATGTGCACAAACCCCATTCCACATAACATGTGTCTATTTTTGTGGAGTGACGGGTATCTAACCCAGTTTAGGTTCCATACGGTTCTGTGAAGGAACAATAGCAGTGAAACAACAAAAGACAGCAAAGGGACCAAACAAGTGAAGCAAAACCATGGATAACAGAGAAACGAGGAACCACAAGTGGGATGGAGAAGGCAGAGAGAGGGAACACTTTTATCTTCCTAACTGCAATGCCTCACCATTTGTTCCCCGAGTCCTGTATCACCATGGGAACAGCAGTGCAGCAGTGAAGGGGAGAGAGAGAGTGAGAGAGAGAGAGGAGGAGAGAGAGCGAGAGAGAGAAAAGGACACAAGAACGTGTGGGACCTGGAGGAGAAGAGAAGGAGGAGAAAGAGAAGGATGCTGTCAAACATGAGCATTGGCACCATGCTGTTGATCTGCTTTATCCTGGCAGAGCTGGGGGGAACTTGGGCTCAGGAGCGAACAGGTAAGCACCCCCCTCCCTCTCTTTCTCCTCCTGCACCCCAGGAGAAGCCCAGAATCAGCTCTGCCTGTCCCTAGCCAAGTCCTGCTGGGTCTCACCAAGCGTTAATCCTGCTGCTCACTATTGAACGCCCCACAGAGGAACTGGGACTCATTTTTTTTCCTGTGATCCATCCGACAGGTGGATTAGTGCACCGTAGAACCTTATTGGGGTAGTTTGAGTAGTTCGGTAGATCATTTTGGTGATTTTGGTGGCCCCAGTCCACCTGCGGAACCTACCGTGGAGATGCTGAACAGCGTAGGGGAGATGACATGGTTAAGTTCATCCGCGGATCCCGGCGACTCTCGCAGCACCGGCATCCGGATGCAGTTACGGCACGTGAGCCCGGTCCGACCCGATGATGCTTTAATCGCACCCCCCCAGGAGTAAAGCCGGCCCCAACGGGCTACGCCATTCACGTGTCGACCCACTCGGCTCTGGTCCTGAGGAGGATGTTGCATGCGGCGGCACACTGGAGTGTTTTCGGACCCGTGGGGGCAGGGGGTTGGAGGGGGGGGCAGGTGTTCACAGGACATGGTAACGCGTGATCTCCACTTTGTTGCTGTTGTCAGTGGCCCTCTGCGTTGAGAATTGCGGTTTTGTTTTGGAATGGGCGGGGGGGGGCGGTTAGACACTCGCCCTCCAGCGAGTAGACTGACGAATCGATTGCGACAAAATCCACTGCAGGACTGCACTGTCGCTTCTGGGGTGAGTGGCTTGCCGGATAACGGAGGAAGAATTTGTTGTTTTCACTGTCAGTGGGAAGTGCAGGACGGAGATGTGGGACTGTGCTGGCTCTAGAACGCTAAGCTGCATGCTTTTGTGTGTAGGTGTATTTGTATATAGATCTGCGATTTTGCTTGTTTATGTTGGTGTTCTAGTAATTTTACAGGTATTTTACAGGTAATACAGGTATTACTGTGTATTTTTAAAATACTGCAGCTGTGTATGTATGTGTGCGTTTGTAATTATTACATTATGGAGACCAGATTTCCCCACAATGTAGTAAAAACTTGTAACTTTTAATCTTGTGAGGGCAAATGTTTTGGTCCCCACAAGGATAATCTCAATTTTATGAAAATCTGTTAATGCAATCAAAAAACAGAAACTGCCAAAAGTCGTGTCTAGTGTTTGATTACTTATCGTTAAGGTTTGGGCTGGGTAGGAGTTAAAGTTGTCATAGTTAGGATTAGGGTTAGGGTTAGGATTACTGCACCCCTTCATCCCCGCCATGCAAAGCACAAGCTCATGCTGTTCTTTTTTTACCACTGTTTGCAATTGTCTTGCATTCCTGCACCTCCACCTGGTATTGCATGCAGCTTGATGCTGATCGACATGGATGCAGAACGTGAGGCCAGTAGAACAATCGGTTTCTACAGCACACTTTGCACCATCCAAGAAACATGAAGTACGAACAACCAGAGCAGTGGGGTTACATTTAGACACTCGTAAAGCACTAATCATATCTGACCGTGGGCCACAATTTTCATCTTTCTCAAAGGTGATTGATGATTATATCAATGCACAACTTGATGCTAGTTTCTGTCTTTCTTTTCTGTCCTGGAGATACAAAAACTACACGATGGACCTGGTAATCTTCCCTCTGGGGTTTGTTTGTTTGTTGAGAGTCTTCTTTGGGGTCCTGGGTAGAGACCAGGCCCATATTCTGTCCTCCAAACTATAATCTTTGGTCTCTGCTGCGGAAGAATGACAATGGATGGTCTTGCGCAGTACAGAGCGAATTAGTTGGCCGAACAGATATAATCTGAGACCAGTAAAAAGACACAAAACCAAGCCTCAAGTCAAAATTCAGGTCTGGCCTACAGAAGAGACACGGTCGAATGTTCCTCTGTTGAACAAGATCGGCCGTCATATAAGGCCGCTCATTAGCTTAAATTCAGCTGTTTTAATCCTCGACTGGCTGCTCTTGCTGTGGTCGGATGGTTCAGATCAGATGGGCCACAATGGTTCTCACAGACCACAGGCTTTTGCATACTCACATATCCTTGGCATCCATCTCGTCCGACTCGCACCCAGTCTCCCCCCCCACACCTGAATTTCTAGTGAATTCTTAGTTGTTCAGAAAGAGTAGAAATCCTCAGCTAATGCAGTAGTGATTGAAGAAGCTTGTTTTTGAAGCACATGGTGGGTGACATTGCGTGCTACCACCCAGGGACTGTGTAAATCCTCCATCCCGTTGGTTATTTTATTGGTTCCAGTCCCGACCTCTGGAGGTTTCAAAGCCATATTTCTCCCGTAACGAGTTCCTGACTGAACTCCAGGGAAAACCCACTAATATTGACACCCATTATTTTTTTCTTGTCCTCCCCGCACAGGTGGTCTTCATTTAATCGAGGTCATGTTGGTGAGTAATTTCACAGCCCTTTCTTGCAAAGGGGCGATTTGTTCAGTGGCTCATTACTGAATTATGAGAAAGAACATGGTGAATCATGGAACAGTCCAGAATCAATAAGTCTGAAGGCGACAGCCCCTTGAGATTAGTGTAATAGATTATTTCACTGGACGCTCACTCTACATCTTTATCTAGAATTTCTATTTGAGTGCCAAGGTGACTTATGTCTGTTTGAGGGGGGGGGGGTTTAGGGGATCAGTCATGGGCAGATGGAAGCCTTGTGTCCTGTCCTGCCTGAAATAGGCTCCAGTCTCCCTGTGAACCTGACCAAGATGAAATGGTTAGAAGGTGGATTGATGGATGGATGTACCTATGGAGAAACAATGTGTTGTGTTGGAGCAGACTTAAGCATAAGCACCTGTGATGGAGCAGAGCTTGTTGAACATGGAGGTGGGCCTTGTAAAAGATGTGGGCGAGGTCTGCAGGTAAGCTGCAGGATCCTATAAAGGAGAACGTTCAGGTGATCTAGGTGGGCCTGATGCTATGGAGGTGATTGCAACAATGCAGAAAAGCCAGCAAGATCTGGACATGGTGCAAATGAATTCTGAGGAAGGAAATGAGGTTTAGCAGCATATCAGGCATTAGGAGAGTGGAGCACAGCAAGACCGGTAGTAGCACTGTCCATCTTCTAAAGGGCGTGTCTGCTCTGCAGGTGGCCAGATTTTGACGGTTCTTGTGGTGTAATGGCAGCCAGCATAAGGAGCATCCTTCTAGACTTAAGACTCAGCTCTTTTCCACCATGCAAAATGGGATTCATGGCAACTAAGTCTGACCTACACATTCGGGCATGGATTGAGAAATTTGGAACAAAATTGTTTATCATAATACAATATATATATATATATAAACTGCAATCGTCTGTTTAAAATAAACATCTATTTGGCTAGTCAACCATTGGCCGTTGGGAGACAAAGAGCAGAAATGAATATAGATCGGTGTCCTCACTGTAGTGACCTCATTGCCCAGACATTAACTAATGAAAAATAACCTTACATTTTTTTATAAGTGCCAGACGCCCCAAATTTATAGGGAGGAACATGCCTGACCCTCCCCCCCCCTCTCTTGCCCCGATGCCAAATAGCTGCTCCGTGGAACAGGGATGTTGGGGGCAGCTTGAGGAACATGAACAAGGCCCATCACTCGCTTCCCGCACTCACAGGCCTCCCGTCAGTAATAATCCCACATAACTTCCACATTAACACGTATCACAGATGACAGCGAGTTTGCACAGGGTTACCGCGGGGATTCGGTTCCGCGCCGTCGTCTCCCCAGTCGCTGTCATCGTTGTCAAACACGGTCACACAAAGTCATCTTTTCCATCCCATCGAGCATCGTGGCATCCCCATGACTTATATTTTGAGTTATGTCTTTAATTTGGCTAAATGATTTTTCCGCAATTTTTTTTTTTTTTTTTAACTAGGGCCGCAATGAGGTATAAAGGTTCATTTAAGGAATCGGATTTATGACCAGAGTCTATTGGCAGCACATGACAAGGCAGACATTTGCTTGGCATGGGGTGGGATCTCAGCCTGCAAATACAGCATGTAAGCTGTCCTGGGTAAAAACACAGAAATATTCATAGTCAGTTTTGGATCTTTCAGGCTTGAAGTCAACTATGGTAATGCACCAAAAATATGGGTCTTTTTGGGGATTTAAACTGACGACCTTTTAGTTATAAAGTGAGAGACTCTACCACTGCCATCCATTACCTACTGGTCACATTGCCGCACCCTTTGACTTTGATCCGGACGGGTATCCCGAAACCAAAGCAGTGTCTACAAAGCCCGCTTAACATTCTGCAAGGATTGTAGTGACCATGAGCTGCGCACATCATTTAGAGGGAGCAGCTTTTCAGATGGCTCCGCTCAGTCCTCCTGTCAGTGGTTGTTTTGTATAAAGTTCCCCGTGTGGCTGTACGTTAGCATTTTCGCCCAACCCCATTCGAACATCTGCTTTTATTTACCGCGCACTGCTGAAAGTTCCGCTCTAAGCAACGCAAATTCGGTCGTCTGATGAAAGTTTATTTCATTAATGACACACTTAAAGACACATCACCCCCCTGCTCCACCCTCAAATTCCTCATAGATTCTCCAGCTGGGTTTAGGATGATCAATAATCCTGATCGCTGTGGAAGAAAATCCATTTAGTTCTGCTGTTACACAACATAATCCAATCAGGGCTAATTTTCTGTTTCGTTTCGAACTATGGAGGAATTGGCAAACGCCCAAATATTTGGAACTATGAATGCTTTATCCAGAGTATGAGAGTTAGCAATTGGGTGTACAAAACTAGATCACTAATGTTGCTTGAAAAAAATAAAATAAAATAATAATAAAAATAATTTATATATAAATTCTTAGACTTCAGAGTTCAGCATTCGGTTACATATGTCCCAGTGAGTTATGAAAAAGGTTATGTGGATACAGAAAAAATTAATAACCATAATGGTAATAGACCCATTGTATGTCCCTATCCCCCTCAGAACGGACACTGTTAGCCAGTATCCCAGCAACATCTTCACTGAGTCCTTGAACCATTTAACGCGTACTAGTTGTCATGACAATAAAACATAATAGATGTTCTCGCAGAAAATATGAGCGACGCAAAAGATGGGTCGCGTTTCCTTAGCTCAGACCGCAGCGTTTTATGGGCTGGCCCGGTGCCAGGGCGCCTCTGTCTTTCGAAGTCGACACTGTGTCGGCATTTTAAAAACATATAAATAAAGGCTGGTTTCAAAGGAAGTTGAAACTGGCACAGCGTGCCTCTCCGCCCACTGCTTCGAACCTGCCGATTGCCCCCACGCCCTGCTCCGTTTGCGGATACACACAATTACTGTCGGCCATATGTCACCATCTTCTGATCCCTAGCCTGCACCACCCACCACGCTCTGGAGGTCCGGAGAGTTTGTGAAAGTCAGTGATCAAACCAAGGTTCTGGATAATTTGGGCGTTTCAGCTCGAAACCACAAAATCATGCAGGAGACTATTAGGAGCCTGTGATTTATAATTGCTCGATCAATCAGCTGACAGGACAATCGGCTAATAGACTGCCGCAAGGCAGCTGCGCCAAGCGGTCAATGAATTCAAGCCAATACAAATCAGCCAATCACATGTCAGCCTGGCAAAAAAGAAGTACTCTGAGGCAGAGTCAATGCAGGTTCAGAATTAAGCGTCTTCAACATGCTACATTTTCAAAATGCCAGCAGAACATGGCTGCAGGGAGCAGTGAGATTAGGCTTTTGCTTTATTTGAAAGATGTTGTGTAGCTCTTGCTCTCATACTGCTTAAATACGCACCTGGGCATTCATTGGAAGCTCAGCCTGTATATATGTAAGTTGACTCCTTGACAGCATGTATGTTTGGATGTGATATCTGCCTCACTTAAAATAAATAAATATAAATAAAAATAAACAAAAATGTAAATGAGATGCAACCGAGTTTCAGAAACCTTGCAGTTGGGAACTCAACACACTCCAGAGAGAGGAAGCCCAGAGATGCTACAATCACTGGCCCTCGTGGGAAGATGTCGGGATGGCTGAGTTAAGTCAGCGGTGAGACACATAACTGTCCGAACATGCAAAGCTCTCCTCTGTACATGAATAAGCACATTTTCACAAGCCCCGATTCACCAGTTTCATCTGAATTATAAATCTGAGGTGCTGAGCTACGTTACTCAGTCGGTCAATTGTCTTTGCAGCAGCAGTCGAATAGATTTTACTCTGTTTACTTCCTTTGGGTGCCAGTGACGGCAATAGGAGGCACCTGGCTTTAATGCGAGATGCAGGGAATGCGAGACAGCTGAGCTTCAGACGTGCAGCTTACGGCATGTCTTCTTGTGGTTTTGGGTGTACTCCTTCCTAAACAAATTTAGACTTTTAAAAGTAAATGTGCCCTTTTAATAGCAAAATTGAGGGAGTGGCAGTTGCGTTCCATCACTTAGCTGACATCATTTACATTGGGGGCTGTGTGTTTGGGTTAGGAGTCTATGCTCATGTCCAGAAGGTTTCTGGTCTAAATCTCATGGCTGGCAGAGTAATTATTGTTGTGCCCTTTATTAAGGCCATTAACCAAATAAACTGGCTCTTATGGTACTGGATAAATGGCTGACCTTGCTCTCTGACCCCAAGCGTCATTCTCACATGAGTCGGGTGTCTCATGGTGAGCAAGATGGGATGCGCAAAAACCAAAGAATTCCCACATACCAACATTCATTCTGCACTCATACTGTATATACAAATGCCGCATAAAAGAGTCATTAATTAGCAGACATTTTCCTGGGCTTATTTAAGCTGCATTACGGTAATAGTGTGACAATAGTAATCTCAGCCTTGAGCCAATAACCTTCAGTTGGCAATTCTACATCCTTCATGAACGTGTCATTTGCTGTCCCACGAAGGTGCGTTATAACCCACCTTTGGCGTACAATCTACCCCAGATTTGCTAAAAGGCAACCAGGAGAGCACCGGCATCATGGCCTTGGGCTGCAGCAGGGTGGGGGTGATTTCCTTGAATCCTTCACATAAAAAAATTATATGTTATTCTGGACCAACGGGAAGCCTGCTGATTAAATACAATGTGCCAGAGAGATTGAGCCAGCAGGAAGTCATCCAAGAGGCAAGACCAGAAAGGTGCGCTGATACATCTGAGTTTGTAACAGTACATGGGAACTAAATATATTGTGTAAGAAAAGTGGCAGGAGTCGATGAGAAAAGCAGTTAGCTAACCGCGAAGACTTTCGTTAAGCTTAATAGGGAAAGGAAATCAGCGCGGGAGTGACCCGTGCCATAGGGCAGGGCCCAACCAGGCAATCTCATCATGCTGACACTCTTCATGATGCCTTTGGCTAGTACAGGCTGCAGTTCCCAGTCACCTCAAGACCCTATTGCGAGAGCGTGCCAAGGTCCACTTGGCCTCTGCGTTTGAGGCGGTAGACTTTCACCCTCGTTGCGTCATGCTGCAGCCTTTGTGGTGGTGTTCTGGTGCCAGCCTTGACCTCGTCAGCCCCAGAAGGGCTTGTCCCTCACAACCAATGCTCACTGCAAAAAAATATATGGTTCAGAGTCATTCTAGGACAACTCACTATATTTAAATATATCTCTTTTCATTTCTAAAATACTCGTGTGCTCGAAGGTAGTCGCAAGCACGCATGACCCTCTTTTCCCGTTCTTAATTTCCAGTTCGGTTCTTTGTTTGTGACTTACTTCCTGTCTAGCCCATCCATAGACCGCCTTGCCAGACATGACGCGTGGCAAACAAGTCACTCTGGTGTGAGGTTTATATATATCATTTATGATTAGCACGTGGGCTAGCAGCTGGGCACTGCAGTGACCCCTCGACAGAGTAGATGTTGCCCAAATGGCGCATTCCATGCTGACCAGGCCACAGTTTTCATTTGCTTTCTCCGCCTCCAGTTCCAGTCTATTTATGCAGCGGACGCCCTCGCTCCTGCCCACGTATAGAAAACTTTTAGAGTCTTTTCACCACAGCTGAAATTCAAAAGTCTCAGGAAAACAGTGCTTAAGAACTGGGGCGGACACCCACACCCACCAGGTGACCGCCGTGCATGGAGCTCATTTTCCGGTGTCTCCTGTTTAGTCCTCATCATTATTTCTGCACCTCCTTGTGTTGGGGAGATCTTGATTCTTTCCCTTATCCTCCCCCCAAAGTCTCTCTCGCTGTGCTGCTCGAGGAGTGAATAGCAGCAGCAGTAGGATGAACGGACAAACATTTGGTTTAGAAATTACTTTACTGGGTCCCTCCCAGTTTGTGATTTTTCTAAGCCTCCATATTAAGACTTTTTTTAAGTCTTCCTCTGGAAGAAAAAACAGGCAACTAATTTGTATTTGTTACAGAAAGCGGTTCTTGTTCATTTGGAAAGGAACAGCAAGTCTATAAATCTACAAGCTTTGTCATCTGACACCTCATCTACTCTTCAGCTAAATCCTTCACCCCTTTTTTCCTCCCCCACTCTACACAGGCACCCAATTAGAGTCAAGATACTATCTCCCATTGTCTCTTTGATTACATCAACATTTCTCATTATTCTCCTGACCTGTTGCCCACTAAGGGGGCATTTTACAGTTAGACAAGCCAAATTAGCTGGTTCATTTCCATAGATATGCTGAAGATAATAAACTGTTGTTGCTAACAATCTTGTCGACGTGATTATGAAAGTGATCTGGGTAAGAGGGCTACCCGCTCTGTGAAATCATATCTGAAATACTCCTTAAGAGACCAAACCTCAAACATCTGAGGCTTCTCTCCATCAGGTCAGATCATGTAGTAATAAAGATCAAAATCTACTTATAAACATGGTTTATATTACTTGAATGTAATACATGGGTTAGTTTATACAACGGATGCATTTTGCAGGCACGGACATGAACATGTACATATGTCCAGTTTATGTTAATACTGCAACTCAAACAACAAAGCTGCAATACTACTGGTTACTGCGTAGTGACATCACACCCATCCTATTTCCATTTTGCTGTGCCTCTTCAGCCTGGCTGTACTCCAACCCTGATAGTGACTTACGATAGTGAATACAGATTAACACCAGCTGCTTCGGGAAATCATGAAGGATACACAGGCCCACAGCCAGAGGCTCACTCTCCCTTGGATTCCTGTGTAACTTTCAAACCACTACAGTCTTGCAAAGGTGACACCCATCAGATTTAAGAATGACACAGAACTCAGGCTTGAATATCCTCTATCACAGTACATCTCCTTTAACCAAAGACAGAGACTCATTTGAACTTAATGTAGCAAAACTAACAAGTTGCCTTTTGCTCACTTAACAGCTTTTTATAACCCCCCACGCTTGCTGTATTCCTATGTAATCAAAACCAAACAGGCTTTTTGCATCCTGGAATTGTCTCCGCCAATTCTTTTCACCCTTCATCATTTCAAAGAACCACACTTTAGTCTAAAACTCAATTTCATTAGTCTAAAGCATGAATGCGGCTGGTCCAAGTGGTCAGCGAATCTCAGGGGTGCATTTTGTTTCCATTCCTGATGGAAAACGTTAATTTCAATAATCCTCATTCTACCTCCCATGTCAGCAGCTGACAGTGCTCAACTGCGGCTACAAAACGCACACTGTCATGTCGAAATTGTAATGCTTACAGATACATTTCACAATCTAAATGCAAGTCTGGAATCAAGCTTGCGTTGAAAAGCGTTTTGCTAAAACTGTAGACACCTCACGTTTCATCGGCCTTCTCTGCAGACTAAAGAGAGGCCTCCGTTTTTCGCAGTTCATCCTTTCTCAACGCGGGCTTTAAAACAAAACAGGGCTGGCCTCTGCAAACCAGCATTCTCTCAAAATGTCCATTGTGCGCTTGTTTATTCGCCCATTTCCGTGAACCACAAGGTATGCTCACGTTCCCAATACGGCTAAGCCAAGCCATCCGGCAGCTTCAATTAAAGGGTTTCACGTTTTTAACGTTTTTTCCAAATTGACGGCAAGACAAACAGCTCACAGTTTGCTATTCGACCGTTAAATCGCACCAGTACACGTATAATTAGGGGACTCAAAGAAAAGACCTTGGATTTATCAAGTTTATTTAGGAACGGGCCATAACAGTGGTAAGGGCTGCAAAAGAAACCGGTGCGATTCGATTTAAAAAAAGAGCATAAAGACGACAGCATTAGAAACGTTGCCAAGCTTTAAGTCTTACAACCATTCGACAAGCCAGGAAACCGACATCTTTAAATTTGGCGCTTTTTTAAAACTCACACTCAGGGTTTCCAGGCGGTTATGCATCATACAGTTTTAGATAACACGGAGACTCCTGCTGATGCAAAACAAGTGTAAGTTAACTTTCAGGAAAAAATGAATGGAAGGAAACCTTCACCAACACGGTAAGCATATAAATATATAAATGTTTGAACGCCGGCTTTCTTGGAGGCCCACGATCAAAGACCCTCAAAGCAAAGCCAGGTTCAGTTTAATCTGCTCAATTTTTTAAGATCTCCCGGAAATAAACGCGGAGCAACAGAGACGAACTCTTCGCGGCAGCCAAGCTGACCACGGCCAGACGCATTACTTAGGAGATTGAGCTTGGCAGAGTAGCCTCTAGACTTTTTTCCCACCTTTTCGGCAACGGCGTTTCGTCTTTCTATAGTTTACTGAAAGCTAGAGACAAAACAGCAAACATCTGTATAGAAAGCGACCAAAATTTAGGGTTAGACGAAGCACTCTGCCAAATATCCGGCGGCGAGCTTGCGCTTTTATAGCCGACGTGACGTCACATTTTTTATGCACCGTAAAACAAATAATAGGTGCACCTCTTCAAACTGCGGTCTGCAATTTGTTGCAGCTACTTTATTATTTAATAATGTCTGTGTAGACGGGGGAAGAACGTGTAGGAGGGATGCACACTAAAATTCAAGTTAATTCAGTTAAGTTAATGCTTAAACGTTAATATGGAAAAGAAAATAAAACCATTAACCGGATCGGTACGTAATTACGTGAGGCTCCGGAAACGTGTATTTTTCTTGTATGATTTTTTTTTTATGGCAGTTATCCTGTATTGAATAAACGGTGTGGATGGACGATGGAGGGATAGTTTTCTCAATATTTTTTTTGCTTATGTGCCAATATGAATATTGTGTTGTTTCACTGGGTGTTAAGGTATTACGATCCATGCTTAGGGCCTTTGTGTCCTCCCATCGCTCTATGTGCTTGGAGTTTGTCAGTATTATAAATAGTACTTGAAGTGTGGAAAAAAACAGGTGCTGGTACTCCCCTGTTATTTAGTACCAGCAGGTACTGAGAGGTGCCAGTACTCTGAAGGGAAAAAAACTAAGTGGTACTGGTCTGCGTACTGGCGCACTTCAAGCACTGATGACAAATCGCTTTTCTGTACTATGACACGCTTTGCTATGCCCCCGCCTCTCTTTCTGTATGTTTACGTGTTGATATCGGGACGTTGCTACTTTCAGGACTATCCACCCCCACACATCATTGTTTATGGTTTGTATATTCTTGGTCCTTATTGGAAACGCGAACCAGTGATCTATCGCTTAATGAGATCTATGCACAATGTTTTCAGATGAACTATTTATTTCATATCAGTCCCAGCTGTCACGCTAGTTTGTCCTCCTCAGTTTATGGTATCCTGCTCTCATTTTGTAGGGAAAATGTTAGGGGAAGATTTATAGATGTAAGAACGCTGAGATTTCCATACATTTGGCAAGGCTGGAAGGGAGAATGAAGGAACCTGATGCACTTTTGTTCTAACTTTCATCTGTTTTAAGACGTAACACATGTTCAATTTAATCACGGCAAGGTGACGACCAGAGACGGAAATGACAGCAGAAACGGACTCATTCCACTAAGTTTGTTGCAAAAGCATGTGAGAAACTAGGTTTGGGAGGCTTGATCTCAATGCCAGGTCCCCTCAGGTGAGGCAGGGAAAAGGTGGCTGGTGCCATTGTCACTAATCCAGTGGTTTTGGGCAACCAATGGAGAAAATCCCACAGGGAGATTCCCTGGAAAAATTTCAAAGGTAATTCTTCAGAACACTTTTTTTCTGGCTCTTGTTTGTTTTGGTCTTCCTTCTAAAAAATTTTAGCAGGAAACTGCGGAAACGTGGCCAACAATTATTCCAGTGGATCTGTCATTCAGTTCATTGTTTATCCGCTTGTTTTGGCGTGTCGAATGTCCGTTTCTACTGGTGCTCGTATATGTCCACGTGTGAATGGATGTGTCTGAACGTATAAGAAAGTGATAACGAGAGAGTAATCAAAACCACGTCTCAAAAAAGATCCACTAAATCAGTTCCTTCTTGGGTTTGAGCTTTCTGTACTAAAGCCAAAATACTATCATGCCAAATATTCTCTCTGATGCCAGCAAATATTTCATTAATGAATGTCTGAACTCTGTTTCAACTCCTTGAACATTATAATGAATTGGGAATCAAGGTTTAAAGAATGTAAAAAAAAAATACTAAGTAATGTAAATGGCACCAAAACATTGGCGAGAAATATATTGTTTATTGTTTATGTGTGCACTCAGTTTCCAGACATACCAGTGAAACGGCTGGCATCTTGCTGCATGGTTGCAAATTTAGGCCACCAGACTTATTAATCTGATTCTATTTGTTAATCTTCTGATACAATTTGATTAATTTACATTTATTCATTTATCTGACACTTTTATCCAAAGTGACTTCCAGTAGAGAGAGAGTTACTATTCATGTGCGCTCCCTGTAATTTGAACTCGTGACCTTTGCATTGTCAGCACAATCTCGTACTTCAAAAGATACATTGAGATGGTTTGGTATTAAAAATATGGCCCAATAAAGCAACAGAAGCGTTTTATTACAGAGACGACAGATAAAGTTGTTTAATTTTGCCGTGACTGTGGTTTTACACTCAGATGAAGTCATATGATGGGATCATATTAAGTTAATACGCGAATCTGTTAATCTGCAACATCGATCCCATCAGAACTTAATATCCCACCCAATCCTGTGCATGTTTTCCTCCCAGAAGAGTGTAAAATCACTCTTTCCCACACTTCCACATGTGTCTCAGACTTGTTTCTATAATGGGTCTCACTTGACTTCTCAATGTCATGTCAATTGAAAACATTTTCGGCCGGGTGCTTCCACAGCTATTGCTGACGTCTGATGTCTGCTCTGTCTAGGTCTGCGGCCCGCTCCCCCTGCAGGGAGGGCCAGGACCTCGGTTTCCCCCCGCAGGACTCGCAGTATCCCGGGTCTCCTAGCTGAGCCAGGATGGGCAAGAACAGAGATGCTTGGGGCCGGCTTGGACATCGACACTCTGCCGAACAATATGACTCACATTGTGGTGAGCAGAGCTGGAGTGTGTCTCTAACAGATGTGTGTGTGTGGGGATCATGTTTATATTACATTGTGGGGACCAAATGTCCACCACAATGTAATAAAAACCTGCTATTTTGACACTGGAGCCATTTTTTCAGGCAGTTGAATGCAATAAAAAACTAAAAATGTAAGTCTTGTATTTTGTTTGGTTACTTATGGTTAAGGTGAGGGCTGGATAGGGGTTTAGGTTGTCATTGTTGGGATTAGGGTGATGTCCCTACAAAGATATGAAGAAAAATGTGTGTGTGTGTGTGTGTGTGTGTGTGTGTGTGTGAGCAAGCAACTGTCCTTTGGTTTTCTCTGGAATTTGAAAAAGAAGTACTGATGTTTAATGTGGTTCTGAAGTTACTTAGTAACGAATGCTTCAAGGCTAATCACATAGACATGCAAACCTGCATTCAGCCAATGAGTCCTGAGCGACGCCTCCAGACACTGTCTCAGCGGCCTGCAGGTTCACCTCTCAGCAGATGTCTCACTGGAGGCAGAAAGCTACGTTTCCCAGAAGCATCGAGGCGCTGCGATGGTCGCCAATTCCACTGCACGCCATTCAAATTCCAATCATCATTACCTTTTGCTTTTTGGAGAGAGTGATCATTATAGCACTCTGGACAAGAATCTGTTGAGTGCATTAGCTGATGCTGGGTTACCTGGCAACGCCAGAATTATTTAGGCATTATGTATACGGGGAGTGATATTGCCATAAAGCTATTGTTGTATGTTGGTGTTTGTTGTCGCCAAGGGCGATTAAATTTGGCGAGCAGTGGTTACAAAATGTGCATGAAAATACGGGACAAATGGCTAAATTGTTTTAGAATAATTATTTTTCAGGGGGGCTGAAGCCCCCCTAAATAGGGTCTCGAATTATCTATGGATGTCACACAACAACAGCTGTTTATGGCATTGTAATATGCTGCAGCTATAAACTACCAGGGTAAAGGCAGGAGTTTGTGACCTGAATGCTGTTGTTTTAAGTGCAAAATGAACCTTAGTCTAGAGAGTGGTACCTGATAAATCTGAGGTGCATCGGCTTCAAGAGTCATTAGTGAGCATTGTACCAACTCACATTGTCATGGCTGGATGGGGTCTGGAAGGAGCCCTCTGCACCTCTAATGCCGTGTTGGGGTCAGATTGTTCTCACATGCCGTCTGACTCACCACCAGTTTATCATTTCTTCACTTTCTGACGGTCATCCCATTGGTTACAGATGAGTTGCTGGGCCGGGGCCCAGCCCTGCCGGGTAATCCCTTTCCCTCTGGGCTCAGTCCGTTCCCCTCACCCCACAGCCTGGCCTCCTGCCCCAGCCTGTGAGAGCGTCCTCGGGCCGTCGTGAGTCAGACTTCCCGCCATCGGGGACCCCCGTCTCCATGACTTGCGCGCCCACGCAAACACAGGCGCGCAGGACCCTCCAGCCTCTGTGAAATGTGCCCGAAATGTGCGCCAAGGCCGTGGTGTTTTACAGCCCCTGCTGTGGGTTAGTAGCTCATGGTGAAGCCACAATAATAATATAAAAAATCTAACTGTATGAAAGATGATTGAGACCAGTGCTAAACATTTTAACTGTCCGGTAAATGAGGGGAAAAATGTGTTTCCTGTGTTTCTTAATGTTAGCTAAGTTTCATGATGAAGTAACAGGTGTAGCTGACATACATTTATATAGAAGAGTTATATACCAAAATCTAGGTAAATGAATCTCGTTTTTATTATTAATATATTCCATCAAGTGAATGTCAATGTCTGGCGACCATAGAGACAGCCGTGCTCTGGATCAGGGTTGGGGGCATTCCGGAATGCATTCATCAATTCCAATCCAAATCGGGAAATGGAACTGGAGTTGGAACTTAAATCTCCCTGAAATTCAAATTCAGTTCCAATTCTGTTCCCCATAGTTTTTTTCCAATCCTAACTCCAGTTCCATTTCCTGATTTGGATGGGAATTGATGAATGCATTCTGGAATGGCCCCAAATCTGCTCCAGAACATTCTGTCTTGTGTCTGGATCTCCTGCCTTCACAATAGGATGTGTTTTGCAAACACTCTTCATAAATTCAATCAGTCTTAACCTTTTGTCAATTCACATGTGCGAGCCTGATTGGTAACTAGCTGCAATGAACACGCTTGTTTAATGGATTGAAATTCAGTTTGTGTTTGGCCATTCCGGCTGCATTAAGGATAGACTTTTGGGGAATCACACTCTATAGCTGAAGTGAGCTTGATACTTTCGCTCTGTCTGGAAGGACCATGATGCACCTGCTGTCTGAAGAGCATCTATGCATATGATTGGAAAGGCTGTGGCTCACTAAGGCTTTGAAGAACTTCCTAGGGTTATTCTTGTGAGGAATGAAATACAGGAATATGACCTCTGGGTAGCTTTGGCATGGTAGGTAGGTAGGTAGATCTGTCTGTCTGGATTTGGTGGGTTGGTTGGTTTGTTGGTTGGCTGATTGATTTTATTCTAAGAGAAAATTACGGTAAAAATATCATGGTCAATTATGGTACAAAACGCTACACTCAACTACGCATTTTTCCGCCTCAGGAGGACTCTCATCGGTATTACACATGGCGAAGTTTTGGGCCGGCTGACAAGCACACAGAAGATCTCTGGGTGGATCTGAATGACCCGCGGCTCAGCCAAGTCCGAATGCACGGGATCCTGTCCAACACGCACCGTCAGGCTGCGGTGAGACCCAGAAACGCGGCCAGGCTCCAGCAGCTAGCCGAACGCTCCGCTCTGCTCATAATCTATTCCTTATGATCTTCTTCTCAATACATCAGATGGATGCTGATTCCGCCCCAACGATCCTAAGACACAGATGAAAGGCGATAAGGAGGGGAATGTTTTGGGAGGTTCTGGCACTTTGAGTTTCTTAACTTAAAGCAGAAGAACATCTAAAAAGAGATAATGAATCAGAAGGACGTCCCCTCTAGGCCTGAACGGGTCATATGTTCTGTATTAATCAATATCATGCCATTCAGATGATAATACTTAATTAGGGCTTTTTAACTAGTAATTCATGACAGTCAGCTGACACATTTAATATGTTTTCACCAATTTGTTCTGGTGCCAAGATTAATAAACCTTTTCATGGGCTTGGTAATTAATAAATCACATGTATAACCTTGTGGTGGCAACTTACTTGACCTGTAGTCACACAGAGCCAAACACCGGCCTCTCTCTCTCCTTCTCTCTCTCCCTCCCTCCAGCGGGTGGCCCTCTCCTTTGATTTCCCCTTCTACGGCCATTACCTGAGGCAGATCACCATAGCAACCGGAGGTAGGACGCTTCGCTATGCAAACAGGCCCTCAGACAGACTGGTGCTGTGATGATATCTCCTTTCACCTCTTGGTGCCTGTAGTCTTTCCTTGGTAATCAGTAAATTCACCATATTGTATATATTCCATTTTTGGAAAAGAGATAAAGCACAAAACCATACTAGAAATACTGAGGACTGCACTTGTACTATTTCTCATAGTCAGCATGCCTAAGTAGTTTTGCATTTTATTTTTAATGGGACCCAGTCTAATTAGTGGTAATTTCTCCGTGGTCACATAAAGCATTACACTGCATCAGTAACAATGAATGAATGAATAAATTATTGAAAAAAACCTTTCCAGTTTGCTAGCATTTTGCCTCTTTGTGCCTCGTTTCAGTCTTTTAGCAAAATTTAATTTCACACATATTGACATCCGCTAATGTGAAGATCATCCGTTTTTTTTTTTAGGCTTGTAGCGCTTGGTCTCGGATCCATTTTGGTTTATCCTCATGCTTTTATGTCCCCGATTTACTCGAATCTCTGTTGTCACTGTAACAGCCAGATTTAGTTCCACGCTTCAAGCTTTATTGTCACACGTGTTCCCGAGGAACATTGTGAAGATCTTGTGCTACAATTGCAGCGTAGACCATTTTTAGTTCCGGTTAGATTGTCTTAGTCGTACTTGCCGGCTGATGTAATCAACACGCTGTAACTATATGCGAGGATGTAACTATTAAAGCAACAGGTTCATGTTGAGTCATTTGTAGGAATTCTACTTGTGTATGTGTGATGTTTGTGGCACCGGCAGTCGGCCCTCTGCTCTCTTCACCGTAATGATTTCTTTGTTGGCTATCAGTCCAGCTCAGGGACAGGTAGATAAAGTGAGTAGATAGGGCGCAGGGATCGATCCCGTGCCCTCACACCGAATCTGTCCTACTGCCTGATCTCCTCGGCCCATGCTTAAAGCAGACGGTCTGTCCTGCTACCCAGCCTTCTGGCTCGCTCTGAGATCTTCCTCACTTTCGGGGAATGACGTATTGATGCAGCTGCGGAGTGACGGGACCCAGGGGAAGCGTGACGTCCTCGGCCCTGACGTCTGACCTCTTCTAGGGTTCATCTTCACGGGCGACGTGGTGCACCGCGTCCTCACCGCCACTCAGTACATCGCTCCGCTCATGGCCAACTTTGACCCAAGCTTCTCCAGGGAGTCTACAGTGCAATACATGGACAACGGTAGGTGGACAGTAGGTGATGGAGACCGTGTCATGTGACCACATAATTCAACAGCATGTTGAACTTGCCCCCGAACCACCCCCACAGGAAAGGTGTTTGTGGTACAGTGGGATAGGGTGCGTCTCCAAGGCCGGGAGCATGATGGGGCCTTCACATTCCAGACTGTCCTTCATCATTCCGGGGCCATCGTCTTCAACTACAGAGACGTGAGCCGATCTCATTGCTTACTGGCATCAGGTCCTGCTCTCTCTCTCCCTCCCTCAAAATCTCACCATTATCTCTCTCTCTCGATTCAGTTCAATAGAAAAGGCTTTACTAGCACGGCAACAAATTTCTAAAAACAAATCGCTCTAATGAACAATACACTACAACTATTTTGTGTAGTAAATTTTAAGTAAATTTGAATAATAAGATTGAGAGGAATTATCAAAATCCGAAAGAAAAAACAAAGATAATGACAAAACCAGACAATCGTCTGTCAGTATTAAGCAGCACTGTATGAAACAAGGTAAGTAGCATCATTGTACAGAATTAGTTTTACTTGAATAATGAACTGGTGGGATCCTTTAGACAGATCATACGCAGAAGTAGATAATTAAAATGACACCTAATTAGTGCTTGTTAAAAACTTTCCTGTAGAGTGCAATTTTTTGCGCATGGTGTGACAGGAAGGGCAAATGAAAGACTAGATAAGAAGAGAATATAATATCACTCTGTGTCACCCTCTGTCTGGCTTAAGTAATACAAAGGCTGTTTCCACACCAGTGTGACAGGTTTCTGAAATGTTGGTGATGTCTGGGCAAATTCCTGAAATGTTCATGTCAATCCAGGTTCCATTACCGGTGGAGGTGATCAGTTCCACTCTGCACCCTGTGAAAGTTGGCCTGTCAGATGCATTCATGGCTCTTCTTCCCTCTCAACAGACCCCAGGTCAGTCAAAAGGGGGCGTCATCTCGACCACACTAATTTGTCTTTTTGTTAATTGGTGATTACTTTTACGTGACCAGAAATTTTGTACTATACTATACTTTTATACTAAACAGTGAGCATGCCAAATACTAAAATAAGTATAGAGGATAAGAATTGCACCAAATTTTTGGATGATCAACAGGTGCAGGCAGAGTGGTGACTCTGAGGCTAGGGATCGGTGCCAGCAACCGGAAGGTTGCTGGTTTGAATCCTGTGAATGCCAAGAGTGATTCTACTCTGTTGGGCTCTTGAGCAAGGCCCTTAACCTGCAACGGCTTGGTCCTGGGTATGACGTTAATCTACATCCAGCTCTGTAAGGAGCTCCTCCAACTTACAGGAGAATTTGGAGGTCGGTGGCAGGATCGGCACTCCAGCCACCGGGGAAAAAAAAACTCCCACTGGTCCATTTGGACTACTGTAGTTCTGAGGGTTCTTATCTCTGAGGTGGTTCGTCATGTGGTTGGTGCAGCAACGTGCTGTCAGTGCATGATCCTTACCTCCAACAGGTGCCCATCGCAGGACAATATACGAGTATCACCGAGTGGAGGTTGACACCACGAAGATAGCCAATCACACGGCCTTTGAGTTCACCCCACTGCCCAGTGAGTATAGTGTCTATAATTGTCGGCCAATCAACACTCGGACATCTCCACCACTGAGTTTGCTGCATTCTGTCATGTCAGGCCTAGCAGCCAATCGGCTGTTCAGTCAGGGTCAGCTTTTTTTTCCCTCCCTTAGCTTGCCTCCAACACGAGACCTGTGAGCTCTGCCTCACTTCAAACTTGACGTCCGGTTGCAGCTGGTGCAACGTACTGCAGAGGTCAGTAGAGGGGTGTGCCTGGCAGTAACAGGGCATTTTCTCATGTCTTACGTATCGTGTTATCTGACACCGATGGGCTATGTGGGAGAATTTGAGAGACCTGCGTCCGAAAGTAACGCTTTCATTGTTTCTGAAGTTTGGAAAATGAAATTTGGAAGCCGTGCATTTTCCTGCTCAGTGAAAAGGTCAATCTTGTCATCAGAGAAGGATACTTCCTGCACCATAGATATCACCATGGTGTGTGAGGACACAGTTCCTTCTCATCACCATGGAAAGCTTTGAATCAGCATGGACAGAACTGTCCTTCCACATTTGTCTAATATTTTTTTAAGCTCTCTTATGCAGAGTGGAATAGCCTGTTCCCTCCACAATGAGTAATTCAGATATAAGCATTATTTCAGGAACCCAATCAACCTTTGAAATAAATGGTCCAAAAAGTCTTATATGAGGACAGCAGTTTGCTGTGACTATCTGACCAGGAACACTCTGACCTTCTGTTAAAAATACCAGCATTTGGACTTGATAGAACTGCTTTGATTGGCTTTTAAAATCGTTTTTAGCAACTGTTTTGTTTATGAACAAAAGTAGTCTGTTTACAAACGGGAAATCAGAGATTCAAATACAGTGTTGTAAAGTATTATTTATGTTCCAATAAAAAGCTCAGACTTCGCAGGCTTTCTTTGATTAGGAGCTGGTCTCCAACTAGTTTCAGACCTGTGCCAAGTTGCATAGTCAAGCAAAAAATAGTTGTTTCTCGCCTGTGAATCCATGCAGCTGAAGTGTTTCATGCCCCAGTTAAAATATCCTGGTACACTTAAACTGTTTAATCTGTTTGGGTCTTCTTAAAGGAGAAATGCATTTAATTATCTCCTGTTTACAGTGGTTGGTATCTGTGCAAAATGATGCATAATTCTGTTTTTATAAGCAACACAAATGAACTGCATTTTCATGTCCTGTTTCCTGGCGTGTGGATAACTGCCAGTGGCTGGCAGTTTGAAATGGATCCCAGTCAGCAAAGAAATTCATGGGAAACTGGTGATTGGAATCCAGAATGGACCAGAGGTGCTCTCCGTGGGCCTCCAAAACAAATCAGAAGAGAAATGGCACTTGATGAGGCTGAAATCTTTCTGAAAATCAGAAGGGTAGAACCAATGTGGGACACTGTCCTCGTAAAATCACTGGTTAATGTGACTTTTTATTCTGGATGGAATTCGTCCCTTAATGAATCATCATCTAGGCTATAATTCCTTGCCCCATAAAAGTGCCATAAAGATGCATTGATTTGTCCTTGAGATGGTTCCTGTCATAAGGAAAGCCAGGGATACGAGGGATGTCGACAATGGTCTGGAGGACTTCCAGGACCCTTCTGGTCTTGCTCATATGGTTTTTTTCGGTCATGATGGAGACGTAAAGTAGACAGTGTAACTGCACGCAGTGACGGGGTTTATGTCTACTCTCACCGGCAATCAAACCCGCTTTGGACAAATGCAATTACGCCACTTCCCAGCACAAGGAGGGGCGAGTCCACTTTGTGGGAACCCCAGAGTCTTTATCTTGGGGGAATCAATCTAATGCCTGACTTGACTCCAAGGGGTATTGTTACCATCTCAATGGACCTGTCTAGAATCAATGAGCTCATCCACATATATCCAATGCTGTGTAAACTTACCAGGACGTGAAGGACCGTGAATTCAAGACGCGTGCAAAACCTCGGTGGTGAAGGAAAGACAGGTTTATCAACAGAAAGCGTGTCCTTCTGGGATCTCAGCGTGTTGAATGTCCGCAGTGCATGTCGGCAGCGGTCTGATGACATCAGTAGGCGGGTCAGCGCTCATGCATGCAGGGAGCTGGAATCTTGCAGAAGAGGGGGTGGGGCCAAATTCACATTCATGTGCACGCGTTTTTCTTAGGTGCTCAGATGGAATAGACCGACACAGACAGGAGTGGCTGGATCATGCCTGTTCGAACGAGGTAGGAAGCCAAGGTGTCTCATTTAGGGCCACCACAGCTGCTCTCAGGGGTAACATCTTTGGTGCTCCTCAGAAGGCTGAAGACCTCACCTGCCAGGACTACAGCATGGACGGGGAGGATGATTTACCAGAAGGCCTTAGCCCCTCGGGCCCCGGGGCCACGCCCACTCACGGGGCCTTTCCTGAGGGCCCTGTGACAGAAGGTGGGGTCTGTCCGTCTGAAGCTAGTCCAGCCCATTTATATCCAGTGGCACTGCTGCCACCATTATGCAAAATCTTCTTCAAATTAAAGTATAGCTGAAGTGCCTTTACAACACCACTGCTATTCCTCCTGTTATATGTGTTCTCTCCCGCCCGCAGTCAGCAGGCATACTGTGAAAACTAGCTTCTGTTATGGTATTAGGGCCCCAGGAATTTCTGTGCATGCATAATTACTGAGGATCACTAAAAACACAAGAGGTTTTTTAAAATGCATCTTTTTAAGGGAGAAATCTTTGAAGTTGGGCAAATAGCAGTCTCCAGTAAGGGAATCTTTCATAACTAATGTAATAATTTACAGGGTGCCATCAAAATTTGAATTTGTTCAGATTTATGGCTTTTTGGTATTCGAGTGATAGCACTTATTTTATTTAATGTAACTACTGATAATCTGAAAAACACAGTTGCGTAAGTAGACAGAATTGTTAACATATGTATATAAAGCACGCTTAAGTTGTTTTAAATAAATTGCTTTCTAAAATACATTGAGCATCCGACGCATAAATAACCTGTTTTATTTACGTCCACAGATGATACGAAACACCTCATTCGTTACAGTGGCAACGGTGAGTTTCATCAGCAACTGAAACAAGCTCCCACTGTGGTATAATGCTTTAATTAGGCATTTCCCTAACAATATAAACACAAATTAAAACACATTTCCCAGTTTAATGACTAGCATGGGTGTGAGTTTGAGTAGATTCAAGCTATTTGGATTCTAGTCATGTGCAGTGTGTGTGCATTATTTTTATATTACATTGTGATAAAAACCTGTTATTTTGATATTATGGGGACCATTTTTCAGGTCCCCACAAAAATCTGTGAATGCAATCAAGAAACTAAGGGTAGGGGTTAATGTTGTCATGTTGCAATTAGAGTTTTCCATATAGAAATGAATGGAGAGTCCCCACAAAGATATAATTACAAACCTGTGTGTGTGCGAGTGGGTATACCTGTCCTTATGGGGACACAATGTGCGTTAGCATTTTTCCCATAGAAATGAATGAGCAGTCCCCATAAGGATATGTTTACCCGGCATGTGTCTGTGTGTGTGTGTGTGTGTGTGTGTGTGTGTGAATGTGTCTGCGGTAAGACATTTGAAGATCTCCTGAGTCAAAGAGGAGCCCAGCTCTTATTGTCGTCAGTTCCCGGTTTTCCGACTGAAGTCTTTTCACCTGGAGTGGTGTTTGAAATGTAAAACAGCTGTTCACCCTTCCATGTTTAAAAAAACCACATCTCATTTAATCCCTACTAATAGCTAAAAATTTATTTATGTTGCAAGAACTCTGCCAATTCCTCCATAATCTGTGCATAATGTTCAGGGGTATATGAAATCAAGTTTTCTGTTGCCCCTATGTAATATGCTGCTTGTGATTGAATCAGTCAAACATTATAGCGTTCTGTCATATGCACAGAATGGAGAAGTACAATGAAAGCTTTATATACCCATTTAACATGAACATTTCTCCTCTGCCAGCATGTTAATGTCTATGAGCTCAATTATGATGGATGGCGTGTTTTTGTCCCAAGCTATTTACTGTCCATCTAATTGTTGCAAACCCTATTCAGGGAGAGGGATGACAATCACAAATGAATCTTAAATCTATAGCAGACGTGCAAAGATACCACTAAGGAGAACAAGACAGAGAGACTTTATGAGTCATCGCCGGGTGTGTTTGAGAGCCTTTTTTATATACAGTCCAATTCTGTAGCTCTTGCCTTTGTCCTAAAAAGAAGAAACCCCATACGAAATATTAATGCAGTAATTTTTGATAGTTCAAAAAAAGAATGCATCATAAATAATTGTAAATACAGGTTATGTAATAAAACAAATAGACGCCGTATTTCATAAACTCCGTTCTTGCATAATTGCACACTGCAGTGCCGTTATAGGCTACGGACAGCTGTTGGAGCATAGGCTTCTTTCATCAGATGATTTTGTCCAACTATATCAGGAATGGGACTCCGATGAATGCTTTGTTTAAACACGTTTAATAGACGACTTTCAGCGGACCGAAATGGACTTTTAGCATTTGGATGTGAACGGCAGTACATCTGTTGTTTTTTCTTTGGAGTCGTTTGGAATAATGCATAATGCACAAGGCAGGAACAAATAATTTAATGATTAGATAAACGGATACGATGTAGGATTGTGATGTTTGTGTGGTGTAAATGTGCCCAGTGATTTATAGATTTATTTATTTATAGATTTATTGCTTTGTGTCGGTGCTTCGTTCATGCAGATGGTTAGCGAGTTACATTTAGATCACAGACTAAATCTGTAAAAAGAAGTGGAGTCAGATGACCAATTGTATTGCGTTGATTCTTTTTCACCGCCAAGTTTACTGACCCAGAAACATCCCCAGTCTCCTGCTTGCTGGTAGTCATCGTCACCAGTGCCAGTTCTTATTTTTCATTTTCCCAGTTTGTATGTCTGCTCTCCTGTCTGCAGTCCATCCCTGCCCCGTTTCTCCAGCACCGGCAAACAAATTCGCTATGCCAACGCCATTGTCATTTGACAGGCTGCCTTACCCAAGGATATTTAAGAGGTTGAACGATAACAATATTACCGGCGGGCTTACAGTTCTGGGACTGTAAGGACTGATAATGTTCCTCTCGCTCCACAAAAGGATCATTCTGCTAACAATACAAGGGATGCGGGGCCTGAATCACTTGATGCACACATGAATACTGTTAAGTCTCTTTAGATAAAAACATCAGATAAATGTGAAGGACGTTGGGTGTTTGACTTTTCGTCAAGAAGCTTCCATTGACGTCTAGTTCTTAATGGGGTCATTATGGATACTAAAGCTACGTCTTTATTCAAATTTCCATGCTGTTTTGATCTGTACATTGTAATTCCTGTAAATAGCTATATTTGTACTGCGTCGATCATGTTCAAACTCCAAGTGTGTTAACTTAATCAGCCAATTGAGAAGAGCTGGCTCTAGATTCAGACAGAAAAGCAGCTGCCTTGGGCTTCAGTGAAACGTTCATACGTTTTCTTGGTAGGTGGGCCTCCTAAGTAAAGCTTTGCCTAGAACCTCTGAAAAGGTAGATCCGTCCCTGCAGCGGAGTGCTGTCTATTGTCTGATAATCTTTCATATGATGAGTCCAGTCAGACAATCTGGGGGAAAAAAAACAAACGGTGCTTTTTAGTGCAGTAGAGCAATGGTAGGACAGCCATGATGTTAGAGTAATGAGTGTCCAACAGAAGGTGTTTAATGCAAGAGGAGGACACATGGTGCAAAGCAGATGAAGTCTTTTAATTAGTGACAGAAGGAGCATTATATTCAAATCGAATTAGTCTGACGTGTCTCATTCTTATAGCTGTTGCCACGATTAGTGTTCATGCACCTGCTGCCTTTTGTGATGGTGGGTGAGAAGTCTGGGGGGCTGTTTAAATTATCCTTTAATTTCCCTGTGGTCGGTCTCTTTTATCTCCATAATCCATTCACCATGCCTGTCAGGGGATTTTTAAGACAGAAGCTGACTTCTGTGACATGCCTCCTATTCACGTAAACGGTGACGTTCATTAAATCGCTGAGCCGTACCGGAGTTCACAGCCGTTCGCCGTCAAGTCGCGCTTCGCTCATGTACGGCTCCCTCGCTTGCAGGTCAGAAACCGGGACCTCCGGAACAGCAGGGGGCGCCGGTGCACACGGGCGTAATCGCCGGGGTGGTGTCAGCCGTGGTACTGCTGCTGGCCTTTGCGGTGCTGGTACTCTACATCAACTCGCACCCGGCTGCCAGCCCACCTCTCTACCTCTTACCGGTCAGTGTGACATTTTGCTGCTCTACGCAGCTCCAGTCCAGGTGACATGAGGAACATTATGTTACAGCAGAGCTTTTAGTTTCATTTGCCATTTTTAAATATGACGACAAATTAAAAACTAAGGCAGTTTTACCTGTAAAGCTACCAAACTCATGCTAGGACCGTGTCCAAAGGTCATCCAACCTACTGTAAGTCTGTTTGCGTTTTGTCAGTTGCCTGAATTTTCTGCAGCTGAAGGTGTCCAACCTCAACATAATGAGGAACTAATGCCAGCAAATCATGAAGAAAAATGTATGAGTCAAAGGAAAGTGTATGCAGAGTCAAAGGAAAGTGTTTGCAGAGTCAAAGGAAAGTGTTTGCAGAGTGGAAGGAAAGCCGTTCAGGTCATATTTGGCTCAATGAACAACCAAAAACTGATGCTGGCAAGAAAGAGTATCACAGTGGTCGTGGGATGATGTATTTAGTGCTTGGAGAAGTAAGGGGACTGTTTTGATTTTGTTTTTTCTTCATGATTTAATAAAATGTATTATAAAATGTCACTCACCATAGTACATGGAGCTGAATGATATGAAGGGAAAAAATATATTACAAAGCATTTTTTTGTAGCTGTTCATTTCCGTCTTGTCTGATAAGCGGTATGTTTTCAGGACTATTTTGATGAGTGAGCAGCTGAGAAGGTTCAAATATGCAGATGACATGACTCTCAGTGGCCCAGATTCTCCATCTGCCCCCCCCCCCACCACCACCCCACCCCCCACTCTGATTTCCTACATGACCGATACTCATCCCTGCCAAATCCCGCCTGATGTCTTGTGACCTCTGCCGTTTCCACAGCGACGCGGCAAATACTGGCCCTCCATGAAGTTCCGGAACCAGAACGGCCGCTCTGCCTACGCCGAGGTGGACGTCGGTGGCCACGAGAAGGAGGGCTTCATTGAGGCAGAGCAGTATTGAGGCAGGAGTACAGAATTGGGTGCATGCGTGGAAGACACTGGAGGTGGACTTTTTCTGAGAGTGCGTACAAACGAACAAGGCAGAGGACCAATGGAGAGGCAATGCACCGAAGACCAAATGACGAGAGGATGTCAGTCCCCAAAACACAAACTCTTAAACTCCTTTGGTTTATCTGGTCACGTCCATTCTTAAATCCTCCCTGAGGATTGAAAAAGTAAATATTAAAATAAGGATTTAAAAATTGCTGGAGACCCCTATTTGGGATTGCGGGGGCATGCTCTAACACATTTGGCAGTCACATTTGCTCACTGCTCACTCCTAAAAGATCAAGACAAAATACACAGATGGGTGAGTCTAACCCATCACTAATGCAAATAATGTACAGCGAATGTTAGCAGTACATTTTTTTTTTTTTAAGGAAAATCTGTTTTATATTGTCATGCTGTTTATCGATTGCATATAAAAATCACATCGAGTTTGATATTTTGTAAAATATATACAATTTTTGTCACTGATGCTTGCCTGCATGTTATTTTTGCTATGAAACATAATCCCTGAAGCAGAATATGATATAAGGCACGGTTTGATCAAACTTCCCATGAAGTTAACAATCCGAGCAACTGTCCATTTTCCATAGTTGCTCGTCCAGTACGAGGTCATAGTTGCTGCTCGTCCAGTACGAGGTCATGGTTGCTGCTCGTCCAGTACGAGTTCATGGTTGCTGCTCGTCCAGTACGAGGTCATGGTTGCTGCTCGTCCAGTACAAGGTCATGGTGAACCTGGAGCTTATCCCAGGAAACTAAGGGCATGTCCTGGATGAGACACTAGTCCGGTACAGGGTGGACACTCAAACACTACGGGCAATTTAAAGACACCCGTTCCATTTACGGACTACATGGACCCCCCAGGGGGAATCAAGCCCACAGTTCTGGAGGCTTTATTTTACGCTGCTCACTGCTGAGCTGTTGTAATGCCTTACACTGTACAGATTATTAATCAAATTATTACATGGAAAATCACTATGAATAAAGTTCATACATTTTCATTAGGTCGGTGTTTCCCAATCCAGTCCTCAGGGACCCCAGACAGTCCACATTTTTGCTCCCTCCCAGCTCCCAACGTTCCTGTAGCAGGTATTCGTTGTTTGATTGGCTGGGAGCTGTGGATTGTTTGCCATTCCCTGCAGACTGGGTTAGGAAACACCGCCTTGCACTAGAGGCCAGTGGAAGCATTTTTGGCATTATGCTTTAAAAACTACTCCACGAATATTAGCGGTAATATAAAGAATCAAAGAATGTAAATATAATTTACTGGATGATTAAATAAATGACAGGAGCAACAGTTGAATAGAATTCTGCAATCTCTAAAATTTGGAAGTCTTTCCACAATTTTGGCCACTAGTGCAGGTGATTCAACACGGCGGTACTTTGGCGGTTTTCGAGCATAGGTGAGCATGGATACATGTACTGTTGTAGATGCCAATGGATACAAAAGCGACAAAGCCTTGGGAATGGGCCTCCGCCCTGTGCATTATGGGAACTCACGGATGGACCATCTCACACGCTACCAGCAGCGTATCCAACCACAGGTGTGGGGAAGATCACATCATTGGCCACAACCTGTAATGTCCATGTCTCCAGAAAGGTGGCGCCCATTCTTTGCCAATCAGGTCAATTTATGTCAAAACATCATAAGAACATTAGCACAATAGAATAATGCTGGTCCCCCTGCAGCTCTGTCCTTGAAGAGCGGTCCCAGCGGCCTGCTAAAGCCCTGCAAGCAGTTGTGATTACACAGATGCCAGCAGCTTCCCCTAAACAGAGGCTAGGTCTCCAAGCTTCAAAATAGGCTCTGCTAAATCCAGTAAACCCAAAGCCACAGCTATGTCCAGTAATAATCTAAACAGAAATGGCTTTAAGGACAGCTGGTGTAGCTTTATGGTGCTATATGTATTAATAAATCCTAGGTGGTTTCCATGCATTTTTTCACATTAAGCTTTAAAATGGGAAACAGCCACAGTAAAGTGTCGGGAAAAGAAATTTGTCCTTTATTTTTTAATAAGAACCTCGGGTCATGGTTTGTTAGCTAGGTGACTAAATGTTGGTTTTCTGGAATGATCCATTAACTCTATCATTGGGCTAGAGTACCTGTAAAAAAAATTGCCACACTATGTGAGATTGCCCCCTGCTGGACAAAAGAAGATTAACTGAACTCTAGGTACCGGTTAATGAGGATTAAGGAAAGAAGAACTACAATTTTCACTCCGTAACAAATTTGTATTATATAGCACGCTGGATACCATTTAAAACAACAATAAGCCTCCATCTTCATCACTTTAGTAATTTTGCTCTACAATTTCCATTAAGGCAAGCTGACTTCCATTGCACTGATATAAGCCCCAAGTTCATTTACTCTGATGTGGTTCTCACACTTTTTCAATAATAAATATAATGTCAAAAACATTCATGTCAGCTTAGCTTGTTTTTATGCAGCGTGTGATTTTAGTAATCCTTAGCAACAACCTAGACCTATCAAATGTCTATTTTAGGCATATCTAATCTAATTCAGAAAATCCACCACAAAAAGAAACATCACAAAAGTTTAATTAGTCATAAAGTCGTTTGTGGTCTCAGTAAACCTCACTTTACTCTGGTGGAGTGGCACGGACCGTCAGTCACAACACTTTTTGCCTGCCAGGTATTTCAGGTGCTCCTACTGCAATTCGTGTATGTAATAGTTCCATTCTCCATGTCCTTAACCCTACCCAGCTCAGAGGACGCTAACACACCCCCAACCCCTGGAAGTTCAACAAAGTTCAATCCTTTCTACACCTCGTTTAACACACCTTACTTTTCCTTAAAAAATAATCTTATTTTATGTTGGTAACAGCGACCCCTTTCGGAAAGACCAATCGTATCCTGTTCTGTCTTTGATATCGTTCATTTCCTCTTTGTTTTAAAGCGTTTTGAACGTTGGGAGAGATTTGGACATTTTATGCTTTTGAAAGCACATTGTAAACCACAACATGGATCATTAAATGAATGGTTGGTACCTTTAACGCAGATAAAGTACCAAAACAAATGTTAAAACAAAAGCATTCTGGAAATAAACTGGTATCAATTTACTTTATTGAACATTATGTGTTTCTAAGGGTAACTTTTTATTTGCTTCCAAAAAATTCGTTGTTTAGCTAATAATTGTTTCCAACCCGATGGCGACGTGTTCTCCGATTACTTTGAGTAAGGTATCCGTTAATCCACCTGGTAGGCTAACTGTTTATTTATCCTGGGCAGGTGTAATCTGGTAATTATGTCCTTGACATTTGTTATGGTAGGAAAACTCGGGAGATAATTCCCTTTACGATATTTATAAATATGTTTATTTGCTCAACTATCCATCCATCTTCCAACCATTTATCCTGAGCAGGTCTGAGGTGGGGGAGCTTGAATCTGTCCCAAGCAGAATTTGGTACAAATCAGGAGTTAAGCCTGGAAGAGATGCCAGTGCTGATTCGCTGACGTTTAATAAAATAAGAAAAATACAAATTCACGTTCTTCAAATTGCGAAATCTCTTGAGCCTTTTAAGTGCAGCAAGACCCATATCTACACTCGCTAATGTTGTTTTTGGCATGTATAAGTATTTTAAATGGCTCTTTGGAAAATTTAATTTCTGTCAATTGTCATGTTGATTATGATACGTATCATAAAATCGGATGTTCGAATTGATTGCTTTTCACCATCTGCTCGATGACAATACGTATTCGGTTCTACACTGAGTCAAAACTAGTTATTTAAAATGTCATCTTATATCATGTTTATTGCTAGTGTAATACTTCGTCATCCTTCTGAACAGGAAAGGGAAATTGTTCCCATCTAGAACACAAGAGGTCCCCAAAAACGTAAAAATGGAACTAAAACGGAAACGTATGTTTATCTGATATACAAAAAGATCATTTATGGGCGTTCTTATGATGTCACTTTGCTCATTATTCAGCGGTTTTGATGCATATTTAGAACACTTCAGTGTTCACTGATGATCCTGGCCTGGTCCAGGAAGTCATACACTCCTAGTTTTAAAATCCGTTTTTGTTTAAAAGAGATTTATGGTTTCCAGGGCCGTGCCAGAAGTCAAAAAACAGCCGCGTAAAGGGTCCCATCCACTAAGATTCACGTTATTTTAACCGACGGCGACGTGCCCGCGCACCGCTCGCTCCCATCTCCGATGCTGCCAGGTCACAAACTATGAAAATATAAGCCAAACCGCGCTGCGAAAAACCAAATGCTATAGATGCATCCGACAAATAAAGTTGTTTTCCTTCTTTACGGGGGATTCCTGAAATGCTCTGTTTAAAAAAAGGGCCGCTGTAACGTTATATCAATAAAAAAAACACCCGACGGTCTGGAAGCTCCGCAGTACCGCCCCTCCTCAGCACCCCGACGTCGTGAACGCGCTGCACGCCCCGGACGCCTTTACTGACAGTCAGCTGTGCGATCCGAGTCTGTCTACCTGCCTTGTACAAAATTCACCGTTCTGATCTTTTTTTTGGGGGGGGGTCTTCTGATATAACATATAAAATCGTATGTTTTAATCTAGCGGATTACCATAACACTCCAGGAAAATGAACCCGCTGTGTAGCAGATGTAACCGAGTCGTGTACCCGACGGAAAAAGTGAATTGTCTGGATAAGGTAAGGGGAACCTCTTCTTTTTTTTGTTTAACATGTTTTTCTTTGAAATTCATGAGCTATTCTGTTGCTCTCCCGCACACCCGATCGCTTGTAGCTACGCTAGCAGCACAGCGGGCATGCTAAAAGGCGCATTTGAAATACATCTAGATTTGCATCCAGCTTCCGATCCAGGAACTAGCTAATTTCTGGCGGCGGCGTGGAAACTGGCTTTATAATGACCATCGTTAGCGCTGATCGGCTGATCGGCAGCCGGGCTCCCCCCCTCAGCCAGGCCCGTGGCTTGTGCCGTTTTGGTGAACAAGGCGGCCTCCTTTGGGTTTCTGTGCAACCGGATCCTAGGACCCCTTTTTGGGCCAGATCACGCAACCAGTGTGTCCCGGAGTCGCAGGGGGGGAAACCCGCATGGGCAGCCTGCATCTCCACCCTGAAATTCGAACGTCTTAAAAACGTGTTTTAATGAATATATACATTACGCTTGCGCATACAACAATAAGATAGGGTAGATTGCAAGGGGCGTGGGAGTTTCTCCCTTTTCTCTAGGGGAAAAGTTTAGTTTTTCGGCTCTTAAAGGCGCAAAGACGTGCCCAAAGCCGCAGTCGGTGCCCGATCCCCGCCGCAGGATCGCGGGGTTGGGAGCCCAGGCCCGCCAGGCGATAGATGCAGTTTTAACCCCCCCTCCATTTCCGTGTTTTAGATCGCGTCTACAGTGTGGGCTGTGGATAGATCGCCACTATTGCACAGGATTAACGTTAGACATGACGAAGGTGTTCACTACGTGTTTCCTCTTACGCGCCTTAAAAACGGTGTCGTTTTCTCCTCCATAACCCGTCGTCATTTACCCTCCGTGTTATTTACGGTGGGAGACGCAGTGCTTGCGCCTCTGAGGCCGGGCGATCGTACCTTCCGCTCCCGGGTAAGGCTGCGGATCGGGCTCCTTTGTCCTGCTGTGAGTGATGCTTATGCGCGTCTTAATGTTTTCCAGTGATGACGGATGTGGTGGGAGAGAGAGGTCATTTCGCCATTTCCCTGCTCGGAAAGTCTAAATTGGTCAGTAGGCCTCTGCTATGTTTGGAAACTTCTGCCAGATCTGGGGAGGTAAACGGTTGTTTCAGATGCCATAAAAGGTGTGGTTACTTCATCTTCGTTCATTGCTACACCTTTGTTTTTATTTACTTACGTATATGGTCTGCAGCAGTATCCTGTCCATACAGTTAAGACATGGTTGGAGGCTCTATGTTTTGTGATAAATAGGACTGTGATCCACAAATGCTCATCATGTATTGGGTGATGATACAATTACCTGGAATTGCTATGAATAGGTGCTTACGTGTGAGTATTTGGTTACGGGGGAGAATGTATGTATACTTGCATTTGCTTGTACCACCTGTAGAAGACCCCCTCCCCCCCCCCCAGCCCAAAGTATACTAATCATTATGTGCCCCGTGGGGTAGCAAGCTGACTTGCATTCCTGTGTGTGGTCCCTTTCCCCTTGGACATAAAAAGCATTCAGGTTTTTCTAATGGGCTGTCAAATGGAACATTCCGGAAGGAAAGCAATACAGAGGTGAAGCCTGGCCAGATAACAGTCTGTCTCTTGTTACTCTCCTGTCTATGAATCATGTCTGTCCTGTGACTGTAGAGTGAATTGGTCAAGAAGTAGTGGGGGAAGCGGGGAGGGGTGGGTGGTTGGTATTTAGGTGTAAGTTGCTGGTTGCAGTGTATGTGACAATAGATGGGCCCTATTCACCACTGTGGCATTACCAAACAGCGTCCAAACGAAAGCTGAGGTCTGTGCGCCATTTGCGTAACACTCCTGGGAGTGTGGTCTGGTTTGGGTCGACGGGTTTCTGTCCGGTGTGGGCAGAGACGGTCGGGAAGGAAGCGAGAAGCCCCAGCTGCTGGTTTGACTGGGACGTTCCCGTGATGCCCTGTGTTCCTGGTGACATCTCAGACCCACTGTGGGGCTGTTAGTGCCCGAGGGAATTCATAGTCAGTTAGTTGAAAACTAATTTGAAATTTTGCTTCACTTAATTCCACAAAGATTCTACAAGAATTTGTATTTATTGAAACTTAAATTCTAGTTTCTGTAATGTTTTTTTTTCCATGTCATATAAACTTTACTAAAATCTAAAAATATGCATTCTGACCTAGGGCGTGGAAGCCTATAGTCGTTGTGCTGATATTATGGTCTGTAGAAGCGGTTTGTGGTTGGCGGGCACTGTGTTTGTTGAAACTTCACGGTGTGTTACGCGGACACGTGTGACTGAGTTCTGGGATGTCGTGTGTGGTCTTCTGTTAAATTGGGCCTTCTAGTCTCATCCCCCCCCCCCCCCCCCCACGCTTGCAGAAAGGCTCTCTCTAACTCTGACACGCACCTGTGAGAGAGCTAGCATACTCTCCTCATAAGCGCTTCCTGGTGCTTTAGGGTAATCCTGGTCGGCCTCTGAGATGTGCCTGAGTCCAGTTTCAAGTTTGTATTTTCTTCATGAAGGGTGAGTGCATGATTGAGTTTGCCCCCCCCCCCCTGCTTTATCTTGAGTGAACCGATGTATCTGAGGGAGTCGTTCTCATCTCTGTTCCACCCACCCCCCGCCAGCCATCCTTTGTGTTTATCAGGCAGCGGTGTGAGCCAGACTCCTCGAGCTGAGTCCGCCGGGAGGGTGGCGTGGCTGCGGCGTCACGCGCCAATGCAGGCACCTTGGAGCGGCCCCACCCTCTCTGGAAAGCGCCATCGTCCCGCCATGGGGGGGGGGGGGGACTTCAGTATGTTGCGCTGTGAAGGCGACTGCTCCGTTGGGCCCGTGCATTTGAGTTGGGGTGGGGGTTGATGTGGAGTACTGCAGCGCGAGCGGGGTCATGCGAGGTGTGATGTCACTGGCCTACGAGTGGTGTTTGAGTGTGTGTGTGTGTGTGTGTGTGTGTGTGTGTGTGTGTGTGTGCAGGAGTCATAAAGGCAGAGGGACGCATGAAAATGCTGATGTCAGATCCTGTGAGTTCGAGGGTGGCCAAGCTCGAGGTTTCAAATGGCGGGAAGGGGATGCATTACTGCCTCACCAGGCCGCTGCACCCCCTGCAGCCTCTCTGCCCGCGTGTTTTTTTTGTTTTGTTTTGTTTTTTTCTCATCTTTGTGGGGGTGCTAGTTTCGCAGACGCGTCTCCGGCCGGTCGCCGGGCTGAGGGTGGATGCAGTCACCTGTATAATCATCTCTGTCTAGCCGCCCACTTCGGCTTGCCGGTTTTGGATTTGCGGCGGCGCTGGGCCGTCCTTCAGCGCTCCACCCTGGTCCCCTGGCATTTTCCGCTCGCAACCCCCCCCCCCCCCCCCCCTTTACACACTGCAGCCCCTGAACACCAGCAAGGTCTGACAGGGCTGAATATCTCAGCTGGCTGTCAGATCCTCTTACCAGCCAATTCTAGCTAATAGCATAACCGGCCCTCCCCCTCACAGCTGGGGGACACCTGGACACGTTTGCTGTCCGGCGTGACGGCTGGGCAGTCGTTTATATCCCACCCCCACATGGAAAGTCTCTCTTGGAGCGCTAGCTTTGCATAAACATGTCTGATAATAGCCAGCAACAGTAATGAGGGTTGCCCCTGGATGTCTCGCCCCAAAATAGCCGCTTTCGTCTAAATACTCCACAGTAATGGTGACCGCACGTTCCTTCGTCCACACTTCTTGCTTGTTTACCCAAATCCTCTTGGCTTCATGGAGATCTAGCCAGTCCAGAATTGAGCCTCTGTAGCATTGGAGCGAACCTTTGGCTTGGCTCTGGTGTTTGGCCTGAAACGACCACTTCTTGGATCAGACGGGGTTGTTGCAGAGTGAGGTGGGTGGAGATGAGGACCCGAGATGGGGGTCGGTGTCAGACTAATCTGGGTCACGGAACTGCTCCCATTCCAAAAATAAGCCAAGAAATGAGAGAGGAGACTCCCAGTTTACCTTCCCAGAGCAGGTGGGTCTCTGGGGGGGAGTGGGGTGGGGGGATCTGCGCTAGGGATTAAAGGACGCCAGACTGTTGAGTTTTTCCAGCCCCTGGGCTCCCACAGTGACGACGGGAGCAGGGTAGCGAGGCCCGAAGAGAATGTTCGCACGCGCACATCACGCTCGCGTGACCATCCGCACGTCCCTGAAACTGGCTCCCAAAACCGCACCCTGTTAGCAAGACTGAGGTATGCGTAGAAAATCTGAAATGTAATGAAAATGCTGTTAAAAAAAGTTCGGTTTCGGTAACGTGAAAGGGAGCCGGAGGCGAGGATGGTGGGGTGGGAGCAGCGTGACCCAAAGAATCGCTCGTCAGTCATCACAGGTGCAGTTTGAAAGGTACGGGGAGCTTTAATCACTGAGACTGCAGCAAAAAATGAGCATGTCCATTAAAAGGAGATTTAAAATAAAGCCGCATAAAAAGTAGTGTGAGGGATTTGGCCATTAGATATACTTTACACCAAGGGGAAGTTCATTTGCATACAGCAACAAAACAACATGAACTGCACAGATTTCACAGTGCAAGGACTCTGGGCTTTAGTGTAAAGGCAGCACACTGCAAATACAGTTGCGCAAGGCTGAATAAATAAGAGAACTTAAGACATCAAGGCGTTCATTTTTCCAGTCCGCCTCTGATCAGGCATGCCGCCATGTGGTGGGTTTCTCAATCTCCCAGTGCCTATTGTATGGATCGCCAGTTCTTCCCGGGAGATCACCGACGTTGCTACTTTCCACCACGGTGGCTGAGGGATCTAATCAGATTAGAGCCCAGCCTGTCTTACAAAAGACCCAAGCAGTCGGATTACCGCAGTAAGTCGGACCGTACGCGTGGGGGCCTGGGACAAAGTACCGGGGCTGCATCCGGGGGCCTCTTTTTCCCATAATCCCCCACTCCGATTCGAACTCCTTGCGTTGCTGCCTTTTGAATGGGATGAACCTGCAGCCCAGAGTCCTGGAGGGTTTGCCAGTAAAGTGGCAACGAGTTTAGCGTGGTATTCTCAGTCAGGGGGAGGGGGGACTGGTGCCGCTAGCCAGTTAATATTCACCTCTGAAGGCTGCAGGTCAAAGTCCAGGTCGTTAGTGGGCCACCCCCCCCCCCCCCCTTGTTCATTTCCTGCCACATCATAAGGACCCACAGACGTGTCTGTTTATATTCAAGCTTTGAGAAACGGGGAGACTCTTCTCTGCTGCACGGCCCCTTTCTGGAGTGCTCCTGGACCTCGTCCAGCCATTGTCTTTGTTCGTTTTGTTTGCTTGCTTGTTTGGTTGGTCGGTTTGTTCTTAACCAGGGAGCGGAGCCGTCAGCGGTCTGGCAGCCACGTTCTCCGCGGCTCTCGGTCTGGACGTGGCTGATTTCCCAACACCTCTCCCCCAGCCTTTTTTAAAAGTTCGTGTCAAAGGTTAGGGTGCCGGCGGGAGCGGAACGACTGGGCCTTCATGTCCAGGCTGGTAAACGTCACCCATCCACCCCGGGGGAGGCGTGGGGGGTGGCTTAATGATTTACCTTCCATTATCCAGTCCTTGTGGTGTTTTATCCGTCTGATGGCGGGCTGGAGACGGGGGGGCGGGGAAGCCATCGGCGAGTCAGAGGCCTTGTTGCTGTCTGCATGCGCGAGCCCCCGTTTCTCGGCGCGTCACGGGTATGACGCCGCCGGCGAGGTGTGGTGCTGCGAGACCGTATGAGGTGGTGGGGGGCGCCATGCAGAAACCCCCTGTTCCCCTCGGCGTCACCAGGGCTAGTTCAGGGGGCTTCATTGGCCCTGAAATGTTCTGGTTTGCCCCTAAATAAATACAGACTAATTTGTTTAAATAGTGTATCATCCATTTTCTTTAAAATCAGCCCCCCCCCCCCCCCCCGCCCCCGCCCAGTAAAGACCTAGCTCCTCTTTTTTTCCTAAATCTCTAGTCCTGCTCCTGCCCCCCCCCCACTTCCTTCCCCCTCGATTTCTCTGGCAGCTGCCTGTGTTTACGGTCGTTCATTTCCTCTCGCTCTCTCTCTGAAGCTGCTTCTGCCAAGTGTCCGCCCCCCCCCCCATCTCCTTCTCAGCCCCCACCCTCAGACTCACCCTCCCACGCTCGGGCCTGTGCTGGACGCTACAGCGGTGGGGGCGGGGGGCACGTTTAAACCCACATGGGATCACAGTCGTTTCTGACACACGGCTGACACCTGAAAGTGCAACTCAGCTTCTCTCGTTGTCCAATTTAATTACTTTAATTAAACGAGCCCCTCGAATAGATCCATGTCTGACAGTCCAGCACAGGTCAGATCGTCCACCGCAGCTACTTGTTTACCCCATCAGCAAACTGTAAATAAATAGTGATTAATGACAATGATCGCTTCACTACCGTCTTTCGCTATAGTTTAACTGTCATTGATCTTCTATTTGGTCTTTGTAGCCTAGTATCTCTCCCTTCTAACGTTATTTAATTTAACCTTTATTCTCTTTTGCACAAATAATAGCTTGAATTTTGAGTGGGGGCAACCATCGGTTTAGGAACTTGTTGGGGTCAGAGTTGTGAGTTTTCTCGAGGCGTTGTGCTTGGGATGACAGTGTTGTTATTGATGTCGTTCCCACGGGGTGGGGGGGGGGTGCGCAGTGGGAACAGAGATGGGGCAGCCCTTTCAGCTAAACGAGGTCTCCTGAGACATTCAAGCACCTAAGCAAGTGGCACATTCCTTTAGAGAGGAAGCGGGCAGCTGTGGGTCAGACCACATGCTGGATGTGGACATGGGTTGTGGGTCATCTGCTGTCTTGTACAGGTTAGTGGTTAGCCCACCCCACACGTGCCACAGAAGGTGAGGGAATCTACCTGTGGGCAATCTTGGTGATGTTGGGGGGGGGGGTCTGTAGGTTGCCCACAGCAGTCAGTCACATCATGATGGCCATTGGGTGCTTAGGTGAAGCACAGCAACAGTTCTGTGTGTTTAACTCCAGTAGCTCAACAAGTACAGCTTTGCACCAATAAGACGAAGCTCATGGGTTCACATCTCCCCCCCCGGATTATTGTGATCCTTTCTCATGGGGGGGGGGGGGGGGCGAGCAAGTTATCAAAATAAACAGGGAAAAAAACACTATCTCAGCATGGACGGAAGGAGATGCCTCGCTGTGCGGGTGTAAACACTCGTAAACGTGCGGCTGTATGGTCACCTGAGTAACATTCCATGAGGGGCAGTGGCCCCGGTTCACTGCAGCAGTGTTGCCTAGTAACACCTACAGCTTGACCTGTTTGTTGGAGTGAGCATTTACCAACACTGTCCCATTTGAGGTAGTTAATGCAAAGATTGAACATTAACTAAAACCTTAACACCAGATCACAATCATTTATTGTTGTAGGTAGATGGGCATATATCTTTTTAGAACTTTCCAGAGCGCCTCTGTCATTGTGTGACTATAATGTGAAATGTCACTAGGTGGGGCTTTAAAATTTTTCCGACAGCTTCAGTCATGTGACTGTAGAGATGCAGTTTTACTCTCTTGTCGCCTCGGCTGTCGATTTCCTCATTGGCTCCGGACCCGGAAAGGTGTTGATTCGTGCCCCGTCGAGGAAGTTAACACTCCATATGATCCGTCTACGGCTGTCTTTGTTTTTGTGTGCGTGTGTAACCATTGACGACCGCAGTTCCGCCCCCGCCCCCCCAAAAAACCTGAGCCTTTCTGCTTTTCTCTGTCTCCCCCCGCAGTATTGGCACAAAGGATGTTTCAGCTGCGAGATCTGCAAGATGACTCTGAACATGAAGAACTACAAAGGCTTTGAGAAGAGACCATACTGCAATGCGTGAGTGCCCCCCCCCCCCGCCCTTTTGCCCTGACCACGCCCACATCCCCGCCCACTCCCCCGTGGGGAATGTCGGAAGAGGAAATTCCACGAGTTCTTCTGCAGTGATAAATTACCCCTCCCCCCCCACTCTGTTCCATGCAACCCGGCGTTCCCAGGAAATTCGCTCCCATGGCCCCTGTGACCCTGGACATTGGCAGTCGGTAGCTGTGTGTGTGTCTGTGTGTGTGTCTGTCTGTCTGTCTCTGTCTGTCTGTGTGTGTGTCTGTGTGTGTCTGCTTTCATCCGGTCTTCTCCATTTTCCATGCTCCTCTGCTCCTCGCCACTTGCAGCTCTGTAAAATCGATCCCCAACACGCAGGCGAGCGTCTGGGCTAATAAACCAGAGCAGCCTGCATTGGGAGTGGCGTCTGCCCCGGACGTCGAGTCCATGTGTGAACAGACTGCAGGGTGGGAATGCCTTACCCAGGACCGGGTCATTGTGCTGGCCGTGTCGCCTCCGTTTGACTTCGAGGCCGACCCCGGTGCAGTCTGACTGACAGGCGGTGCCACTGAGGGCTTCTGGGAGGTGGACATGCCACCGTGAACAGACTTGCATGTGCAGCAGTATGAGGTAGCCATAGTAAGCAGTTTGGGGTATAAACAGTCGGTGTGGCATAGGTGCCGATTAGAACACGAACAGGCCAGTGAGGTCAGTCAGCCGGGGGCCCTGTGGGGGGGGTGGGGTCAGAAAAATATGGATAAATCAGACGCTTCAGCCTCCGTTGTGGGATGTGGTAAACAAAGGCTGAAATGATGGCAAGAGCCCATCGCCCACCCCCCCAGGAAGGGGGTGCTCACAGGCAAGTGTGTCCGTGTGTCCCAGCACACCGGGGGCCCGCAAATCCGGCAGCTGTCTGGGCTCAGTCCAAATCGAAGGAGCAGCCTTCCCACTGCGAATAACAGTGCGGATTTTACCAGACTCACAAACCACATGAAAGACACAAGAACAGCCATGTTACAGCATCAATCCGAGCGGCGAATCCTCGAATGGGAGACACTTCACATTCTCAATGTGTAAGCTCTAGAAATATCTACAAAATAGCTCTCTGTGGGAGGGATGGTGCACGGGGAACACCACGGAAATGAGATTTTGTGCGCTCAGCGACAGGTCTTCAGGATGCGCATGGACAAGCGTGGCAGGCCTGAAGCGTCGCTGGTTTTGCCCGCAGGCCGCGCAGGGTGCGGACGCAGCCAGAAACCGGCGTCTCTCCTCCCCCCCATATGCAAATCTCTGCTACACTGAGCCGTTTGTGTCCGCTCCGGCCTGTTTACTGTGCAGCCCCCACCGCACACCCCGCGAGTCATAATGGAGTGTTTATGGTCTTATAACGGGAGTTTGTGTGATTTCGTACTCGATTACAGCCCCCTGAGGGAAAAGAATGCAGCCACACATCAATCTGCCATTACACAACCGACCACCAGTGCGCGCCACTGAACTGCACAAACAAGCAGAGGCGGGTTACCTGTTTGGTCATCGAAACTCACCGCAAGGGCCCCAGAAATCTGGCTTTGGTAGGCAGTCGTCAGTATGTTGCCGTTTTAGGCAAATCTCAATGGCCTGTGATGGTTTATTCAAATCGATAATGGACCGTGCGTGATATGGACCGTGCTGTTCTGGGGTGTGAAGGCACAGAAGCACCTGATCAAGGCTTTCCAGGAACTCGTTCCTCTTCTCCATTTCCAGCCACATGTCCCCCCCATTTGCATCTTTACATTTGTTGAGAGAGAGAGAGAGAGAGAGAGAGAAAAAAAAAAAAAACACAGTCCTGGGTTAACCAGCCTGTCTCCGGTCTGGGATTGACCTTCCTGGCCTGTCCTGTGGGTATGAGCTCACCTTCCATAGTGGGTAAGGTGGCAGGGGCAGGATTACGGAGCTGTGGCTGTACAGGATTCTCTTTAATGGTCTCCTGTGGCCCTAGCTTGGGTCAGCACCAATCTTCTGACCCCCTTTGCTCCTTTAGCTCGACATACAGAAAATTGCAAAAATCGTGGGTTTGAATCCCAGTGGGCACAATCAAAATTTAAGTCTATCCCCCTAAATAATATAACAATATACTAACTCAAGGTCTCAATACCTACACTACTGATGGAACTATTTCATGCTGTTTTGTCCTGTTGCTCATTGGGTTTTGTTATGTAGTTGTGTGTTGCTTTGTGGCCTGATGTATGTGTACACAGCTGTTGGTGAGAATGAAGTAGCCTAGAACATTGAAAATTTAGGGATGTCCCAAATCACTTTTTTGGCACCCTGATCCAGTCCAATATTTGTATCTGACCATTCAGAGTCCCAATCCAATCTTTAAAAAAAGTCGCTGGAATGGAACCAGTAAAAATGTTTGACTGTGCAAAACAGTAAACACCCCCTCCCCCGCACCTGTCCCCCCTATCCGGCCCTACCCAAAGCCCAAAAGAAACAGGGGCAGAGATAACCTGTGCACCCCACCTGGAAGCAAACTCAAAAAACAATGCTTCACCTAACGATACCGAAACAAATCTCAACCCTTTATTGAATGGTTAATGCAGAAGATTTGTTAATCCAGGATGCAGATAACCCCAACAATGCGAGATTGTAGAAAGTGACCCGGCTCCAATCTTTTAATAAAAATTGAAAAGTATGTACACACATAGTAGGCGTTGTCGCATTCTTCTTGTGACTAACCCTCCCGATTTCGCAGTATTCTTCCATATGATGGTTCAGCAAGTGCCTAATTAGATTCCTTGCGTTAAACGACACTCTTGCTGCCTTTACCTGGAAGGGATTGCATTGTAGGTAGCTGTTGGGCTACTTTGTTTTCCGATCTACAGAATTTCCACACAGCTAACATCTCAATAGTTGGTAGTTGTGAGCCATGCGCCTCAGGCTTACTGTAGCTTGTGACGCAACCTTACAATCTGCACAACTAACATGATTTTGCAGAGTGTGGGAAATCAAATGGATCTGGCTGAAGTAGCCAGTACTAATCAATTTTAAAAATGCCTGGATCGGCCCTGATCTTTGATATTTGCTTGGGATATCATTGATAAAATTGTAAGCCTTCCGTCTACTGTAAGTTGCTTTGGATAAAAGCATCAGATGGTTCAATAAATAGTTTCAGTGACCTAATCCCATATGCGAGTTGGATTTTCACTTCAGGCGTTCAAGTTTTTATGGTCTTCAACATGACACCACACTCCTGCAGCTCAGTATAAATATACGATGTTTTTGAAAGAAAATTGGCAAAACGGTTTTTCATAACGTAAAAAAGCCTCGCTCAATGATGGAACAGTAGCTAAGACCTTTACATTAATTCACCATAATTTATTTATCGTAAGTACACCATATGGTCAACTTGGCCAACATCTCATTCAGTATGGAGTCGGATGGTCCGTCGTTGCTGTAATAGCCTCTGCTCATCTGTGAAGAGTTTCCGTTAGATGTTGGAACATTGCTGATGGAATTTGCTGCTGTTTCATTTGGTTGTTGATGTTGGGTGTAGGTCCTCTGAGCTTGTCTGGCCCAGTTCTTTGCAACTGAACCCCAGATTTTTTGAGCCTAACAGCCACGTCATTTGCTGTCGAGCCGGACAGCTCTAGCGGTGCAGAAATGCAGCGAACTGACCTGTTGGAACGATGGCGTCCCGTGATAGTGCCAAATGTAAATTTACAAACTTGTTTTGTACAACTAACCATTCTGCGTTTAATGTTTGTTGCAGTAGATTGCATAACTTGCTTAATTGTATACCTGTGAATGCTGGGTGCAGCTAATTTGGAATGTCTGCATACAGTTACATGCAAAAGTCTTAGGCAGCCAATGAATACTTGTTTATGTATTTTATATATTTATCTGGAGAGAAAGTGTGTATTTTGTCAGAATAAAACACAATAAAAAAATATCGCAATCGATACAAATAAATAGTAATACAACAAAGTTTAAGAATATCTTGTTTGCAAACGATTGCTGATCTTGTCGGATAGCTAGATGAATACCACTTTGGTTCTCAAATCTCTCCTCGTGGGCACCCCAGCCATTCCATGTATTTGTTAAATTTCAATACCAGCTCAATTAATTAATTTAATTAGCTAAGTAAGTTGATAAAGTATTAATTATCCAGCAGGTACACTAGTGGCTGAGTCATCAAATGCATGGGTGTATTGGAGGGTTGCTCTGAATATTGACTTTTTTTGGAGTCGTTTTGAAATGACTAAGCTGATACACTTTGACAGACATTGTCGTTTTGCACCAACATAAACATAATTTTCATTTATTTTGGCTGCCTAAGACTTTTGCGCAGCACTGTAGTTTTGACCATATGGTGTAGATGGGTATGTATCTTTCTGGAACTTTCCACTGTGGCTGTCAAGTTCATTTGGAATTAACTCGTAAGGTGGGCATTTTGCCGGTTCTCCCAGTGTACTTTAGGTAAACTGGCATTTCTATGTAGTTACTGTGTCTGTGTGTCCAGTGATGTGCTACCACTGCTTCCAGTGGGTCTCTCTCCTCACATTTTTAAAACGCAGAGTACTCCTTTCCCCCCCCCCCCCCCCCCCCCCCCCCATCTATCTCTGCAAATGGAATCTGCAACATTAAGTCTGGAGAAATCTCGCCTGTGATGCCGGCTGTGAGCCTCCCTCTGCCGGGGCCCTCCGCTGAATCGCGGCCCAGACTCGCCACTCGGGGATCTTTCTGTGGCGGCTTGTTTTGCACAGAGCAGCTTCTAAAACGGTCGCCTGGCTTCTCCCTCGTGCAGAAACCCGCCAGATTGAGGAGGGTGTGCAACCTCAAACTGCTGGGGGGGGGGGGGGGAATCGGGCCCCAAGGCCCGATGGGAGTCGCTGGGCTTCATACGTGGGATGGGTGTGGCGACGGGTAGCATTGGGGGCTCTCGGGGGTGGCGGGGGGGGGGTGGCCACGTCTGGGAGCTGTAATCGGAGTCCCTCTGAGCTCAGAGTGCCATTTTACTGATGGTTTGTGTGTGTGGGGGGTGGGAGTGGGGGTGGGGGGCATTTTGAGAACATTCCAGAATGGCACCCGTAGCCTCGACTTCGTCACGCCATGTGACCCCGCTTCCTGCAGCTTAATTAACTGTCATTCTGGAGGGTGGGTGGGGGCCGTGGGCTGATACAGGATGGATGATGTCTCCTGGGAAGTTACTCCACCTTTTAAGGGATGGGACGTGCTCCCACTTCCCACAAGTCTCCGTGGTTTCGCTGGATCTTGAGGTCTGGACCTGCACATGTTTCCTTTACATTCCTTATTCTTGTTTTGTTTTTTTTAAATCATGGAATGAAATATTTATATTGTGCATCTGATTCACTTTGATTTGTAGAACATCTTTTCCCATATGGTTGCGCCAGAGTACTCTGTATAAACGCACACGGCCCAAATTTCAGCAGGCAGGAGGAGAGGATCGGAAACTTAGACTAGGAGTGAAATAAACACCTCAGAGTGTCAAAGGTCAGCTGGCTGCCCACCACTTTGGGATTGGCTGACTACACGTTCAGTCAGACGTCCATGTATCAGACGGTGGGGAGTGTCGTCGTGGTCCCACACGACGTTGGCCTGTTCGTGAGGGGCTACGTTCATTTCTGCAGAATTTGCGTTCAGGGAAATAATGAGCATATTTTTTTGCGAGTTGGGGGGGCTTTGGTGTTGCTGGTCTTACCGTTACCAGGAGCAGATCGCATGCAGCATGCAGCCCTGCACCCTGTTTCTGCGGCTGCGGCTGCGGCTACGGCTGCGACGCGGGGTCGGTTCCCGGGAGCGGCGGCTGACTGGGGGGGGGATTCTGGCGATGGAAACTGCTGGAAGGGGCATCCACCCAGGGCATGGTCCGGGTCTCTGTCTCAGCCCCCCCCCCCTCACCCCTGCACCTGCTTTTCCATGTTTGTGTGCATATATCTAGTGCTTGCCACGTTAACCCCCACGTCCTCTCGCCGTTGCAGACATTACCCCAAGACGACGTTCACCAGCGTTGCGGACACCCCCGAGAACCTCCGCCTCAAACAGCAGAGCAAGATGCAGAGCCAGGTGGGGGCGCTGTTCCTGACGGGGGCTCGTACCCGGGTGCCCTGTTATTTATGCCTTATTTGTCCTGTCTTCTCCCCATAGCTTCATTATCTCTGATTTTAGGATGTTTTCTCCTCTCCTGTCGTCCTTGCTCAATGAAGTCCTCCTCTCTCTGTCTCCTCCAATCGCCTGCCTCCCTCCCTGCCACACCTCCCGCCCTCCCCCCATCCCTTCTGTCTCCTCCATTCATTCATTTCTTAAAGCTGGAGAAAAACAGCTCGCTGACTCCCTACCCATAATGCCTCAGAGCCACCCACCTCCCCCTCCCGCCCGGCTTCCTCTTCTCTCCGTGCCCCTCTCATGTTCCCCCGGTCACACTGTCGCCGCCTCGCTGTGAAGTCCGGTAATGAGGTGTGACTGGTTTCCATGACGACGCAAACCCCTCACCCCACACGCCGGACACACAGAAATATGCGCACGCACACCCTCCCTCGCCCCCTGCCAGCTACTGGGGCGTGAATCCACACATACCCCGCACAATGGCCGCACGCGATGACCCACTTTATATTTGGCGCACCGACATTATATCTGGCCATAGACGCTCTGCCAGACACAAATGCGCATGGGGATTAAGTCGGCTTTCGTTCATTATTAATGCTGCTCGTGCCCCGGGGGCAGGCGGCCTGCGGTGGCTCTGGCAAATGGCCCGTACGGGACGCTCGTCTTATCGGTCCGCTTCTCCCAAATCCATACGTCGCTGTCCGAAGAGGAGTGGTTCTGAGGCCGGGTGTCTGTGCTACATTACGGAAAGCAGCCCCATGTGGCAGAAAACCATCTGTCCCTGTTTATGCGTGTCCGTCCCTCTGCAACCCCTGCTCGGCCTGATTCCTGGCCCTGGCCCGTTAGCGCCGTGGCTAACCAAACATTTCCCGTTAGCGCCGTGGCTAACTGAACCTAGCCTGTTAGCAGTGTGGCTAACTAAACCTGGCTCGATAGCGGCGCGGCTAACTAGCTGCATGGCTAATTGAATCGGCCACATTAGCAGCGTGGCTAACTAGTGGTGTGGCTAAATGATCCTGGCGCGTTTAGCGTCGTGGCAAACTGAACCTGCCGCGTCAGCGTCGTGGCAAACTGAACCTGGCGCGTTAGCGTCGTGGCAAACTGAACCTGGCGCGTTTAGCGTCGTGGCAAACTGAACCTGCCGCGTCAGCGTCGTGGCAAACTGAACCTGGCGCGTTAGCGTCGTGGCAAACTGAACCTGGCGCGTTAGCGTCGTGGCAAACTGAACCTGGCGCGTTTAGCGTCGTGGCAAACTGAACCTGGCGCGTTAGTAGCACAGCAGAGTTTGACAGGTCACACTCACCTTGTGTCCCCTGGCACAGTTACAGATTCATACACAAAAGGTCACATAGAAACATTGTGGTTTAACACCCCGTGTCAGAAGTCACATACAGAGCGTTCACGGACATGGGCTGCGGTCACCGGCAGGTCGCGTTCAGGCCCTTCTGGTGCTGTAACCGCGATCAGGGGTCGCAGCCCTCATGCTGCTGCGGTAGTTTCAGTTTTATTTCCACTGCTGTTCCTGCTCTCACTCGGCGGTGTCGATGTCAGCAGATGCAATCATTGCTAGTTAATCACCGTCAAGCACAGCTGGCAGCATGTCCTACTGCCGCTCGAAACAACTTGCCTGACGCGCATCTTCCTTTACGAGATTTTTCTTTTCGCCTCAGGTTTTGTTTAAGGCTTGCAGGACACAGCCCCCCCCCCTGCACACAAGTAAAACTGAGCTGAACATCGAGAGAAAATGCCAGCTGACCGATTGCAACTCAAGCTCTGTCCCCTCTGCTCTCAGACTGAAGGTTTTGTTAAACTATCGAAGAAGTTGGGGTCCCCGTCGGTCTGCTTCCTGTTCGGCCCGACGCCGGCCCCTGCCCCCCCACCCCCCCCTGCATTTCCTGCGCGTGCAGTGAAGGCCCTCTCTTTTATCACAGGTGCTGTACAAGGAAGAGTTTGAGAAGAGCAAGGGCAAGGGTTTCAGTGTGGTGGCCGACACGCCGGAATTGCAGCGGATCAAGAAGACGCAGGACCAGATCAGCAACGTGGGTGTTCCGCACCACCCCCACCCCAAACTCGCCTCATCTGCCCACGCGTGTCCTTCTGCAAGGACCGTAAACAGGACTAACTTCCTACCCTCTCGCCCACCATTAACCACTTTGGGCCTTTAAGAGCCCAAATCATTTTAAGCACAATCATTTGGTAATATAACACACCCTCCATTAGTAAATGATATCATAACTGTATTGATATGAGCAATTTAAGGAATTTAACGTGAAAGCCATTATCTAGTCTCCTTCGATGTAAGAAGAGCACTTTGTCATGAGGAAGCAAGGAATTTAGAGATGGTGTCAGTGACTCTTGTTGCTACATTCATATCCTGTTTGATGTTCAGTTCCGACTCTTCTGAAACCCTTCTGAAGAAAGGCTTCCTCACTGAGGGCCTCAGTGCCAGGCTCGCTAGCTCGGCTGGGCCACGTCGAGCACGTTGGCGCCTTTGAGGTTGTGCTCGTGGAGAAAGGGAAGGCGGAGATGCAGGTAGACAGGAGAGCGTGGGAAGAGCCGCTATCCTCTCTCCTAGGCGTAACTGCCTCCCTCCTGCCGGATGAACAGAAGAACCAGTATGGGTAGCATTTATGATACGAGGCCTATTTCGGAAAGGCACGTCCGGCGAGAATGCGAACGAAAGCTTGTGCCCACGCGGGGTGTTTGCCCGTGAAGGGGAGCAGCGACTGACGGGTACAGTATTGGCCTGAGACCTTTAACTTCAGAAGCAGGAAGAAGGAGACCCAAACTGCTTTTCAAGGGGTTTCGTTTTTTTTTTTTTTTGGCTCTAGGTGCATGGGAAAGACCAACACTGGACCTAGACCTCACTTGTGGCTTTTGGGTTTCAAGTGCCAATACTTAAGGGAGTTCCCCATTAAAATACCAGAGGGATTTGGCGAATGAATCTCTTGTGGGCCCAGGTAGCCGGACTTCCTGTTCCACATTTTTTTCTTTAGACGAGATTGTCTGGTTGGTTACTGTACCAGGGAATGTAGGACAGAGCAGTGGGGGTGGATGATGGGAAAAATTAAAGTGTTATGCACTTAATGTCGGCATTAATGTTCCTGTTCTGTTCAGTCTTGGGAGACCCGCTGGGCTTTATTTTGCTTGAGCATTGTGCTGTTTGCCCTGTCTGGCTCGAGTCCACCCACCTGAGAGAGAGAGAGGTGTGTGTGTGTGTGTGTGTGTGTGTGTGTGTGTGTGTCAGTGTGTGTGTCTGCCTAGCACAAAGATGGTAGCTCTAACTGCACTAACAGGATAGTTGGTTTGCAAGGGCTGGGTAATTGTCGCCATGGCAGTGGAATTCCAGAGGTGCAGCTTCTCTGAAACTTAGATACAGGATAGCAATGCTTCCACATTATATATACACAGATGCACTCCACTACTGCGTTTATTCAGGTTACGCCCCCGGGGAGCTGCGTCACTGCACTGTAAGAAATGTTACTGCAAAGTCATGGCATGCAAGCATTCTGCATCATGCGCAGATGCATAGGAGATTCATCTTCATCCTTGCAAATACACACACAGGTAACAGATACCCATGTACACACCCACACACACAGCAGATGGACTCAAACACACCTGAGCGCGCGCACACACACAGATTAAGTATCTATCTTTGTGGGGACTCTCCATTCATAAATCTAATCCTAACTATGACAACTTTAACCCCTACCTAGTCCAAACCTTAACCATAAAACCAAACAAAATATGAAACTTTTGCCATTTTTATTTTTTGCGATTGTATTTGCAGATTTATATCACATTTGATCCCCACAATCTAATACATACATGACCACACACACACACACACACACACAGAAGCTCGACCCAAGTGATCTAATGTTTTGGGCAGAAATGTAGTGACCTCTCTGCTGTCCATTTTTGTGTCAGTTTATATACAATTTCTTTTCTTTTTTTTTTACCCTATCTCCATGATCCTAACGATTGTTAAACAATTAACTGTCAGTTATTTTTACTGAATCGCTTGATCCCCGAGGTTGTTTTTGCACTGAAGGCGTGCTGACACATTGCGGCTAATCCTGGTTAAGGAGATAACAGGAGTTGGTGAGTACCAGCCTGGACATGTATTTTCAGCCTGGATCTCTTTTCCTTGACTTTCTCTAGTCCACATTCACTGCAGGCCAAAGGGAAGTAGGTGGTCTCCTGTTGTCCCCCCACCCCGGAAAGCCAGTCTGGGCTTGGCCTTCCTGTTCATGCAGCCCACTGATGTGCTACCGTCCAGATCGCTCCACTTTTTAAAACTGTTTACTTGCTCCAACTCGCTCTCCCCTGCTGTCTCTTAGCCGCTCTTAAATCATATGATTCTCATCCTCGATTAAAATAATCACCACCCTAAAAATAAACACATTACATTTTCACAGTTCAAGGTGAAAAAAAATAGGTGTTAGATCTGGCACATTCAGTCTGTTTGCCGCTTGGGTGATTTCTGTTCATTAATTCCCAGGTTTTTTTTTCCCGGTCTGCATATGGCCATTTCGACACAGCAATGCTTCCAGTTTGAATAATTAGCTTTACCATTCTTTCCACACACCACCCAATCTCCAGCCCTCAGCCATGAGGTTCTGTCATTTTTCCTGGTATTTACCTGACTCTTATGATGAGTCAGTTATTGTTTGGCAATTATTATTATTATTTTTAACTCGCATAACTGGTTATTTGCCCACGTGCTCAAGTTTTTTCATAAACCTAATTGTTCATAATGCAGCACACCTATGGAAAATAAAGGCCCCTGTAGACCTCTGGTGGCCACTATGGGGAATTGCAAGTGTAGGTAGCAAAAATGACTGGATTCTGTGTGCACAAAAGGGCAAGGCAATCTGATGCCAAAGGGAAATGTTATTAGCATTTCAATATCTTTCTGCTGTCTGGCACAGTGACCAAAGAACTGTGGATGTCCATCATGACTTTATACACTTATGTGCATTTACATAGATTAACTGAGCAAGGCCACCTGCCGATTAACAGTGTACGGATATAGTAGATGTGTGTGAATAAAGTAGGTCAGCTAGCATTAAGAGAGCTGAAATATGAGCACATAGTATCCTGATGAAGTAACAGGTACAGTAATGTATTATTAGCTATCAGGTTGAAGGGTGTGACTTGGTGGGCTTGGTTGGCTAAGTGGATAGCAGGTCTGCTTTGTTGCCCTTCTCTGTGCCTTTTTGCCATGAGGTTTCTCTGCACGGAATGGAGTCACAGTTAGCATTAGCAAGCGATTGTCATTAGCAAGTCGTCATCGCTAGCGAGCAGTTAGCGTTAGCGTGCAGTTAGCGTTAGCGGACAATTAGCCATCTGGCTGTACGCTGGGCAGTGACATCGTTTATGGTGCTGCACCGGTGGAAAAAGAGAGATGAAGGGACTGTCTAAGAGCAGATGCGTTTCCCCGGCGGCGCATTCCTCATGCGAGGGAGATTTGTTAGTGACACAGATGTCTGTGTGTGTTTCTTTCCAGATTAAGTACCACGAGGAGTTTGAGAAGAGCCGAATGGGGGGAGAGGCTGTTCCCGCACAGCCACACAACCCACCTTCAGGTAAACGCACACACACACTTAAAAGGAGCAAGCTGTTCCTCGCAAGTTCTCAACCAAGCTTTTGTTTTACATGAACTCCCACAGAAAGTCTATTTAGCATTTAAATACGTCAGAAACTACAAGATTTAAGAAAAGCGATGTTAGCACTTAAGACCATCTATTTGTACTGTTTGACGTTGTTAGTTTATGTACTTCTACGTCTAATGTATGACCCTAGCATATTACCTCCAACCTCCCATTAACAGGAAGTTAGGTTACGAATCTCATTCTAATGACCAATTGGGAAGCAGTACCTGAAATTCAACACTCGTCTGCTTCCACATTGCAGGATATCATCAGCAACCTGCCGCCTCTCAAAATTACAACTACGAACCCGAGCCCACACGTCCAGCAGCCGCAGCACCGCCCCCTAGTGCTGGGGTGAGGAATTTTCCTTATTTCATTTGAAACATTCTGTATTCTGTTACATATGAGAACATAAGATTGAGAAATGGTCCCCACATTAGCATGTAAAATAACTGAGGCTGTCAGCACATAATGATTTTTTATTATTAATTTTACATACAATTTTATGAAAATACATAAAATACAATATGTATTTTTCATTTGGCCAGTGACTCATACTATAGTTGAGCGCTCACATGTAACGCTATTGTTTTCTCCCTGGGTCCTGTCTCCACAGAAGCGATACCGGGCCGTGTATGATTACATGGCAGCCGATGAGGATGAGGTGTCCTTCCAGGACGGCGACCTGATTGTGGACGTGCAGCAGATCGACGAGGGCTGGATGTACGGCCGGGTGGAGCGCACGGGCCAGCAAGGGATGCTGCCCGCCAACTACGTGGAGCCTTTCTGAAGGGGGGTGGGGGCTGGGGTATCATAACCTGGGGGGGTGGAGGGAGGGAGAATGAGAACCGGAGCCCAGTGCCATCCAGTTTTAATGCACTTTCCCTCTTTTTTGTGTTTTTTTTCCTGTTCTTTTTGCACCCCCACCCCTTCTGAATCTGCCCCGTGTCTCTCTGCTGGGGGCAGGTCATTATCTCTTCCCTTCTGTGTGTCTAGTTCCCCACATCTATGCTCAGCTAAGGTACAGCTGATAAGTGGCACTTAAGTCTTAACCAATGTGTGCACACCCCAGAGGTCACATGTCTTAAACCCCGCCCCCACAGAGTGCTCCAGGCAGCCAATCACAGTTGTCTGAACACGCGGGCTGACTGGGACCGCCCTGCTTGGGCCGTTTCTACGCCATGCTGTTTGCGGTTTGTTTGTACGCACTCTCTGAGTTCTTGTGTCACCACGTAACTGGAATCGGGAGAAAAATTTTCGTGGTGAAATCGTAGTTAGCATAGCGTAGAGCTCCATCTTGGCGATGCCTACTGCCTACCTGTCCCAGAGGGGTATGATCACATGACCTGGCCATATCAAAGGGGGCAGGGGACGTTGCCTGTCACTCATCCTGACCCACACTCGTACCTCCCTCCAATCTGTGGTGTCATCTTTTTGAAGCAGAAGCCACAATTAGTTGGAAATTAAATACCTAGACACTTAATTGCAAACAACAGGCCTGAATGCCTTCACATCTAAATGAACATTACTGTCCTCTCATTCTGGCCCTTTGGTGGGTCGAGGCTGGTTAAGTCCCTACCAACGACTCGTAGAAAGGTGCCCAAATAGCGGAGGTGTTAAGGATTAAGGGAGAAACAAAGCACAGTTTCCGAAAAGGTCAATTCCAGCCACTTTTGTCATTCCACTCTTCGTCTTTTTCAAACGTCACACATTCCAATCTGTAATCTTCAGCAGTGTGCTGAAGCTGTAATCTCATGCGCCTCTAATGTTCTTGTTTTTGTCATTAACGTTGTGTGTGTGTGTGTGTGTATGTTTCCCTGTCATTTTCGTATCTTTGCATCTCAATTTTTAAACGAGTCTGCAGCAAGCTGCACACACAGAAATACAAATTCTTAACCGGTTTGAAGCGTTGTATTATCAACCAGATGAAACCTCATTGTGCTGGGATTGTTGGAGACCCGCATGTTTGTTTACGCCTATCGACTCTCCGAAATCGACCGTAAATTAATGTCATTCCGCGTTGGGCAATCGCGCACTCTCCTCTTAAAGGGAGACCTTCCTCTGACGATGAGTATGTCATTACGCAAACCAGATCTGCTTAGCGCATCCAACCTGCACAGCTGAGAGTCATTTAAAACCTCGCTGTACACTTCCGAGCTTCATAAATGAACCTTCTTCCGCCCCCAATCCGGCCGCCTCTGCTTGCCACGCCAAAGCGTTTTTTCTTATGTATTAACGAGCGCCGTTTGTGGGCCCCTGCGTGTAAAATCCTGACCCCTACGGCAATAAAGGTCGTCAGCCATCGTGTGTCGTGCCCCCATCTCCTATCTCTCCTTTCCATCTTTACTGCTTCTCTTCTCTGCTCCCTCCGATTTTTTTTTTTTTTTGTGATGCACTGTGACTGCCACAGAGGGAGATGAAATCAAAAAACGAAGACAATATTTTAGGAGTAGGAAATAATGCTTTAATATGTAGCTGAAAGATATTTGCAAATTTCTATATCTATTTAAAATGAAAAAAAAGCTATGATATAGCGAGGGAATAGGTAAAGTGTGTAAACGTCAAGGCTTTGAAATTGTTTTACAGTTGATTTGTTGGCATTTTGGCTGAGGAAATTAGGGCTAAGCGTTTAGTAATTTTACATACTAGTAGAGACTGATGTGTAATCGCGGCACGGACAAAAAGGGGCTCGAATGAAAATATGAACAGCGGGATTTTTCAATCGAACCAGCGGAATAAGTGACACTTGGGGTGGCGGATGTCTGGCGTTACTGTGTGTTTCAAAACGAGATACTGTTCACACGACACACCTCAAACGGCACTGCTGAACAAAAGGGCACCTGTCATTATTAATTATCTCTCATTAACCGGTAACTGGACGTCTTAAAAAGCTCGGGCGACTGTACACCTACAGTTGCAGTCGTATACAATCGGTGCTAACAGATAACATGGAGAGAGAGAACCGGTACTCTTTCCTTTGTCCAGCCTTTTGTTTGTCCCTGGTCTGATCTTTTTTTCTGCCAGACTGAACTTTTCCGGACAATCCTTGCTGCTTCTTAGAGGCGTCGGTTCCCCTTCTAGAACATTCTCACACGTACCCCAGTCCATGGAGACGACCCCACAACCCACAATTGCTGAAACCTTAACCTAAATCCCCAGCTTTCATAAAATAAATTCTGCATCCTTGTTTTCCCTGTGCACAAATATTTCTTTATCTCGTACAATACTCGGATATCAAACAGCATACTTAATGCATACATTCCAACTTGTTTTTTAAACGTGTATTATATCAACTGCACACATATTTAAGAATCAGCAGCTCCAGTTGTCCTTTATCGTTGCCCTGTCATAGCTTTTAAAATTGTTCTGATCTCAAATTGATTCTCCAGATTCAATAAAATATTTTTGCCCAGTAACGCTTGTTGTTTTCTGATGGTCTTTATCGCGCTGTGGATGTCGTTGTATTTTGTTGCTGTATTGGGTAGCCGTGCGTCACCCACGTTATTGGTTTTTCGTAATTCGCTTTAAAAAAAAAAAAAACTAAATATTATGCAACATCAGGGAGCACATCTGGCAGCCTGGCGTCATCGGGAGCGGAAGAGGGTGGATGTTGGTACCCAGCGGATGATCGAAGCTCCTGCAGACGCCGAGCGCATCGTGTTTGCCGGTGCAGGCGCGGCTCCCTGAATCCCGGCGGTTTCGTAACATCTACTGATCTGCCCTTATTGCCTCCGCGGCCGTCACGCCATGATAGACATTTTGGTGCTGATGTTTTTCGCCATCATTGGCCTCGTCTTCTTGTCCTATATCATTTACATGCTGTGAGGCACGCCGGAGCTCTGGCGAATGGCGTCACTGTCAAGGGACGAAGGAAAACCGAAGACACTTTTTTTTTGTGGAAGAAGGTAGGGGATTTTCTACAAGACCGGAAAACACAGTTACATGACGTTTATTTCTTTCAAGGAATCGCCATCTTAAAGTGGTCCAAAATTCTAATCTGAATATAGAAGACCGCTTTCCTTCTTTCCATTTTCGTTGGCTAAACAAATGAGATTTAATTTCATTTTAGATAAAACGACTTTTAATATTGCAAAATATTTGTATTATTAGTCTTAAGTTGTGTTTTGGGGAATGCATGGGCCTGAGTTTCGCTGTAATTCTGATGTATTATTTAAATATTACATGTTCAGTGTGTCCAACTGTACACTTTAAGGCCGTATACTTTTTCCATGTGTTGCTTCCAGATTATGCATAATAAGCCACATTATACTGGGGGATGAATTTGATGCATAGTGGTAAAACTAATTGCAGGGACGTTTATTTTCTATACAAATGCCTTGCTGTCCACGTTGCAGGCTGGGAAGGATGGACGACCGGCGGCGTGAGAGTCTTTGTCCAGGGAGTCTACAAGATTCTCCAGTCCACTGGATGGAAGAGCCATTTAGTCTCGTTGTAGAATAAAATTGGCGCCCATGAACTGAACATGTTGCCCTCTGTAATTATTTAATCAGCTTATCCCGCCATGTTCTGTTTTCCTTAACGCCCTCCCACCCCCAGCCATATCGATTCAGGTGCAGGTGAAATCCTGAGGTGAGGTTTTGCCAACACTAAATGAATATCAATCAGAAAATTCATTTTCAGAAGCCAAAGTTCTGAAAGTCTGAAGTCTCATACTTTTCACAAAGTTTCATTTGCTTCTATAATTCATTTTTTAAAGTATTTGTCCTTTCATCTTTTAATGATTTGGAGCCATAGTCAATCGGTATGAACTCCCTACACAAACTATAACCCTAAGTACACTTTTTAAGATTTTTAATCACCGTGCGTCTTCAGTATATTTCTAATGCAAATTCTAAAAACATCATTTAATTGTTCTTAAACGATAACAATTATGACTGGTATACTGTTTTGAGTAAATATATAGTGTGAGGTAATCCGGACCCCTGGCTAAACAACGTCACATGCTTTTTCTGTTTTTCCTGTTTGTAGGTTAGAATTCACTTTAAAACTTCATGTATCTATTTTGTTTTCAAACAAAAAAGAGAAATGAAATTCATACAAGACGCAAGGCCTGTTCATTATATGAATTTACCTAATCTTTCGTCTCATTGCGTCATTTTTTGAAAGTCTAACTCTGCTCTTAAATCACGCTAATTATCTGGGATGCTATTTAAGTATTTTCTACGAGTTTATTATGGTAGGCGCCCTATACGCGAGAAGGAAAACAATATTGCGAGTGAGATACAAATATCTAACCAATAACAATTGTCCACATATTTAAGTCCAGGGTGTTATCAGATCCTTAGACATCATTTTAAGCGTGAGTGCGCGCGGTGTGGGGGTATAGCTCAGTGGTAGAGCATTTGACTGCAGATCAAGAGGTCCCCGGTTCAAATCCGGGTGCCCCCTAGTTTACAATAACGCCTACATTTTAATTGTTATATCGCAATAGGTAGGGTACTGTTAGGTACTGTTAATTTGCTGTAAATTGCTGTTGTAATGCCGCCGACAGGCTGCCGCAGTTCCTGCGGTGAAGGCGGCGATAGCAGCCGGCCGCGCCGATCCCCGAATCGCCATTTAGGCGTTCATTCTCTTACGTTTGCGTGCAACCGGATTTCCGTCTGATAACGTAAAACAGCCTCCTCATGGAAACTACGGAATTGGTCCGTGGTATATGGTTCGTTTTCACATCTCGCAAAAATACAAAATCAAATTGTACCTTTGAATCAAAACATACCATTGTGCAAATTCAATAAAAAAAATGTAATTAAAATTTAAAAACGTAAAATACCACATTCATTAAGTTTATGTTGAGGATCTTAATTGATTGGGGGTATAGCTCAGTGGTAGAGCATTTGACTGCAGATCAAGAGGTCCCCGGTTCAAATCCGGGTGCCCCCTATTTTATGTCCTAATCATTCATAACCTGTACTGACGAAACTCTTACATTGACGAAGAGCTGAATAGTAAATAATCAAACAATTCCTTCCTAATTTCCCGGAAGGGATTAATCGTCAGCACATTACCATAAGTGTTTAATTTGCTCCGGTTCTACTTTAATGCTACTCGTGAGGTAATTGAAAATTGTCCTCCGGAGTGTTCTTTGATCTGATATCACGCCATAAAATCTTTTGCACATACAAAATAAATGTCTGTATCAACGACATTATAAATCCAGTTAAATATGTGTGGAATGTTATTCAAACGTCCGTATTTTACCATTAAAATATGACCTCAGCTTGCGTTCAAAAACATCTTACTGCATACTAAACCAGTTTAAAACTGGAGCATCCCTATTATCTCGTCAGTTGCAGTGCGCCAAATTCTCAAGAAGATGGCGCCCTCAAATTAGGTACCTGGCTTTAAAAAGTATTTTACCATGACGTGAAAAAGCCGAACTGTTAGGGTAAGTGGAATCGGTTCGGCTGTAAACGTTTTAGTAAAATTCGAAAAGTAATTCAGGCGTGTTTTGACTGTGTGGATGCTTTGTATTTTCTTAGGACTATTATTCATTTTGTATATTCGCTTTGATCACTTATCCTGCTAGTTAGCTAGTAGGACATAGTATTTGTCTTAGTGAATGCAGACCTGCACACCAATGAGGAGTTAGTAAAAGCTCACAGGGCATCGAATTCCCAAACTGAAAGAAAATCATCATGCGGTTTTTCTCTAGCTTAGGAAGACGAAGAGGAAACTGATCAGAGCATATCGCAGCTGTGGTGCAGGCGACCGTACGTTATTTAAACTCCGAGGGAGCCACCCCATTGTAATGTAAATTGACCCCGCATTTACTCTTTGTTGAGACATTATCTGGAGTTCACATGCACCGCCCGTATCCTTGAGCTACACTCAATTTGATCTTCTGTTCTTCTGGTCTAAATATATACGGTAACTACGATACCTCTCGGCAGACGTGCATCCTCCCACCCCACGCGCCCGTGCACCCCTCCCGTGTGCCGGTGCCCTTGCTCGTCCCACTTCGTCAAATATCCCGAATTCCTCCGCTGATAATATAATCTACCCTCCAGCTGCAACAATACCCGCGCTGTTTTTGTCCCTCCGGATCTTTTGTTTATCACCGTTACTGTCGATGGCCCCCCTTAGATTCAAGCGGCTTTTCTGGGACAGCAGATAACACAGGGCGAGGCATTTTTTCCGATCGCCGGAGCCACCGGAATCAGGGAGAAAATCATGCAAGCACAGTAGCGCCATTCACACCTAAAGCTACATATATATTGGCTTTCATAAGAGAAGGGTTAACATTGGTCGTTGATATTTTATAATTGATAGATAAGTAGGTGGACAGGCATACTTTACTGGTCCCCAGGGAGGAAATAACTTGCCTACAGCAAGCATGGATACAAGCAGCAATAAACAATGCAATAAATAATATGTATCTGCATTTTTTTTCTCTACTGGAAGGTAATTCTGGGCTGTGTGCTGTTAACAACCAAGCTAATGGCTGGCTTTGAAGCTCACCAGTATCCCCAAGACAGTCTCGCCTGGACTGAGCCAGATCACTATAGCTGTGGCCAGGAAATTTGCCCGAGAAACCAGCCCAATAAGCGATTTCATCTTTTTGGAATCCAGGAATCTCTCATCTTCTTTCCTGATTGTGGCCTTTAAACACATTTCTCATAAACAGTGTCTCCTTAATTTCTGCACTGACTAAACTCACCAAAAGACAAGAATCCTACGGGATTCTCGGCCTGAATTCCCCTAACATCCAGTTGCGTAAAAATAAAAAACACTGTGTTTGAACATGGAAGAATGTAAGCAGGAACGTGGTAATATCAGTATTCGAGTAGGGAAGGGATGTGGGTAAACGGGGGCCAAGTTCACCAATGGGCATAGTTCTAAGATCCTGTTGTTTTGGGGGGGGGGGGGTTTCCCGCCACACAGAGCCATGGGGGTGGGAGGAATGCCAGAGGATGTCTTCATCCGCTCAGGGTTCCTCAGCAGCCTCCATTCCAGCATGCAACCACGGATCCTTCCTCTAGTTCCCCGCAAATTCTAAAACAGAAGCGGAGTGTCAGAGATGACTGATTGATTTTTTTTTTTTTTCTTAATCCGAAAATGATTGAGTTGAAAGCTGAAAGGTCAGGCGGATCAGGAGCGGGAGCGCGGGAGCCTGCGATGTCACTCCTTTTATTCTCCTCTGTGAATATAAATGTATGTAAAGAGGATTTTAGACTACAAGCCCCAACATGCTGTTTCGGGGGAAGGTAAACAGATTACATTTTGTCAGCCAATGACATTGAGCGAGGAGACATATGGTCACTTGGCCTGTAGCGGCGGTCGTCAATGGCAACGGACATTTTCACAGTGGTGTGAGCTGGACAGCTGTCAGAGAATCCTACAAGACCACTGCTAGGAGTCACATGACCCCCCCCCCCCCCCCCCCCATTTCCTGACCAACCCCCTTCTTCCCGCTGCACACCCCCACCCCCCCCACCCACCCCCACCTCCTGCCTGCTCCCTCCCATTCTGCTCTGTGTTCATGTTGGGAGGGGGGGAGGGTATCGAGCGAGCGAGCGAGAGAGACAGAGAGAGGGGCGGCGGTGGGCCAGTGTTCTCCCAGCGAACAAGACCGAAGCGAAACAGAGAGAAACAGGCAGGGGCTGATCTCTCCTGCACAGTCCCTCGTCTCCTCTGAAGACGGGAGGAACCTCTCCCTTCTCCTCCCCCCCCAGGGGTGACGGCAGCACAGGCGGGAACGGCGACGACGCTCCGGCTGGATACAGATAGCTGTCAGACGCAGAGCGGGCGCGGAGACAACAGCGGCGGGCGCGGGCAGCGGGGAGGGGGCAATGCCGCTGGAGAGGAACCCGCACGAGTGTCCCCCGGCTGCCCGACGGGACGGCAGCGACTGAGTGGGCATGGCCGGGACGCCAGCTGTCCCTCTGTGCCCCCCGCAGCCCCCTGCCCCCAACTAGGAGCGAAGGACGAGAGCCTCGCGGGAGACATGGCCCAGGTGAGTGGGGAGCGTGAGCAGGGGAGGCTTCAACATGCTGAAAACAAACTGCAAGCTGTGTGGCTCGTGACACACCGGTTACCTGTGTGCGTGTGTGTCTGTGTGTGTGTGTGTGTTAGGGGATGCACAGAAATCGGCTTGGTCTGCACCCATGCAGTTTAACCATGAATGCACTCTAGGCAAAGCGCAGTCATTCATTCCAAGGTCCTTAATTTCTTGTGTGTCACTCGAATTGGTGGTTATCGGTCCAAGTGCAGTTGCCACGGCACCGGGTACCGTGGAATCCGCCCGTCCGGCGGGGGCCGGCCCTGGATCGCTCTCCGTGTGGCTCAGTGGGTCTGGCTGGGAGTGGCCGTGCATCCGTGCGACAGGGGCGGCCATTAAAATCCGCGACCGTGCAGACGCGCCCGCCGGCAAGCGTGTGACCGCCTGCCTGTAAACACGCAGAATCACACGCACACGCCTCCAGCAGCTGCGTCTCCTCTCGGCCTCCAGCCTCCGTGAGCGACGCCGCCGCATTCCTCCGTGCGCTAAGAATGGGGTGTGAGGTGAACACGCCCCCCCCCCCCCCGCCCCCCCCGCTCCTGTTTCAGCGCATTCACCAAGTGTCTCCCTGTCATTGATCGCCACAAGCCTACCCCTCCCTCAGGCTCTTCGGTGCCCCCCCACCCAGCTCCGCTGCCCCCTCCAGGGAGCCGGAGCAGTCAGACGACAGACGGATTCCTGATCCATATAGCGATGATGTCACGGCTTCGCTGCCCCCTTTGTCCACTCGCGTCTCTTATCGCTTCCCGCCAACTGGACCCCAGGCAATGACAGGGGGTCCTTGGCCCCGGGCCCCGGGCCCCGGTACGCTGCCATATTAATTATACATCACCGGTGCGTATTGATTACCGCGACAGAACAGCAGCTGCTTGCAGGAAAGCCGGGCCGCTTCAGAAAGCTGCGGGTACCGGAGAAGAACTGCAGAAAGTTCACAGCAAGGATGCAGACGCCTTGGCGATAGGGGCGTCCCACTCTGTGCGGCACGGGCCGCTCTACACCCCACAGTCGCTTGGTCCGGTGACTGTAGCGCGTTGATGCCCAGCTGCGGCAGAGAGGCCCAGGCGGGCAGCAGGTGCCCACGACGGGAAACCAGAGTTTTCATTTCCTGTTTCCCGAGAGTGAGGGCCGTTAAGCGGTGTGCCACACGTTGCTCCTCTCGCAAAAGAGGAAATGGACACAAAGAGGCAGGATTGGCAATAAAAGTAAAATAAAAAGCTTGCATCGTGTCAGTGCTGGCCAGTGGGATATGGATTTCTGGACCCGCCGTCAGATGTCTGGGTAGATATGGGCGTGGTTTCCTTGTGGGTGTGCCTACCGGATCACCTCACTCGACAGCCTTAGGACAGGGTTGTGGGCGGGACCGTTTTCGCGGCTCTGATTGGTCCCATCTAAGCGAAGGCAAATAACCTATCGAGAACTGTCAGGTATGGATGATTGACAGCTGCTCGACTCTCCTTTTCCGACACCTTCCACCAGAGGAACAGAGTTGGGTAGTTCAGGTCCAGAGAGCACAAGTCTAGGCCAAGATTTTGTTTCAACCAATCGGTTGAGTACTCGGTGAGTGTGACTACATACTCAACTCAACTGGTTGGTTGGAACAAAATCTTGGTCTGGACTTTTACTCTCTGGACCTGAGTTACTCACCTCTTTAGAGGTATCCTCTGTGGTTCCCCTTTCAACCTTTATGACAGAAGTGTGTGGACACATGATCCTAGGGGCCAGTGCGTCACTCGGCTATTGATGTAAATCAAATATGTCCCGCTGTCGGTTTTACTGAATGCATGAATTCTGAAAGAAAAAGAGTGACGTCCGTTCTAGTCAATATACAGGAAAATCTTCCAAGTGGGATTAATCGTCAGGGATCGAGGCTCCTTTTCTGCTCTGGTGACCAGCAGACTTGAACACAAGCTCTGGTTCTAGTGTCCGATGGGGACCCAGCGATAGTGGCCTTGAGAAAGAATTTTATCCTGAAATATCCAGAGTGTAAATGGGTGGAACGTGCCAGATGGTTACCACGCGTAAGTTACTGTGAGCCTGCTGCTGGTCTGACTGTAGGTACCTTCAGGAAATGTGGACTGAGCCCAGAGGTGGGCTGGTCTCCCTGCCCGGACGTTCCATTTGGCCACAGCCATTTGCTTTTTATAACTCTTTGTACTTTTATATTAAATTTAGTTTAGGGATCATTATTTGCATTATAATGTTGGCAGCGTGCTTGTGCTTGCTGGATTGGATGAGGGTACAAGCTGTACTGGGGTCAGTCAGCCCTGGGGTCGGAGCAGAGGGCACGGACCAGGAAGTGGTCAGCATGAGAACTGTCTGACCGCACCGTGGGGGGCGAGGGGGGAGCTCTGCTCTCCGTATCCACGGTAACCGCAGAATCAGCTCTTCCCAGGCCCCCGGTTCCGGTTTTCTGTCTCTCGTTAAAGCAGCGAGATGAAAAAGAAAAAGGCAGATTAATTCAATTGGCACGATAATCGGTTAAATCGAACAGTTACACAGCCGGTCGGCCTGAAACCTGCCCAGCGCCGCGGCTGGTCAGGACCGGGCTGGAGGACGGCTGCTGTCCTGGCCCAGTGTGTACTGTGTGACAGGTGATGTCAGAACCTGGCGCGGGGGCGGGGTGTGTCCTCTCCTCTGGTGGGCCGAGATGTGGACTGGCTCATTCCTGTGAGGCTGGTGGGGGTGTGGTTTTCGGCCTGAAAGCCAGGAACAGGTGCCCCCCTCCCCCGCCCACCCCACCTCACCTCACCGCAATCCACAACCTGCTGCTAATTTCACACTCCTGGGCCTGCCCTTCCACTCCGCACAGTGAGTAATATTTCAGCTATGTTCTCCTAACCCCTACAAGTGCACCGTAACCTAGCGTTCCCAAAATGCTTCCCCAGGGTCCTAAAAGCCCACCCTCTCCCTCATTTTTCTTTTTCTGGCACTGACGTACTGGTTCTGTGTGAAGCAGACATGGGATCAGATATCGTTCAACCGGGGCGAGGGGGGGGGGTTTATCATGGGCTTTCAGTGAGGGCGTTCAGGTCTGCTGCTGCGTTTTTGGACCGTTGTCCAAACTTAAAGCAGATCATCACGTTCTGACCTAACTCATGTGGCCCTGAGCCGAGTGCCGGAATGGACAGATTTTCCATTAAGTTTATTGAGTTTATTGTCATTTTTATTATTCACATAGTAAATGCTTTTATCTAAATTGACTGATAGCTTTAAATGTCGCTCTGATCCAGTGATGGGAGAAATGCAGCTTTGAGAGATTTCAGTGGGCGGGATTATCAGGTGCCATCACTTGCTTATGACAGGATCGCGGGTGACGGACATGGCGTGATGGCCCCGCCCACGTCAGGCCACGCCCACTTCTCTGTTCATCCCCAGGAGCTCATATTCAGTTTGCCCACCCTTCTATTCGCCTGCTCTTCATACACATTTCATGTATCCATTCCTCTTCCGCGAGGCAGACTCTGTCAAACCCACTCTGGAGAGATGTCACCCCTATGTCTGTCATCGTTGACCCCGTTACTCTGAGTGTGTGCTGCAACCCGCCTCCTCGGCCCAAAAACACCTTTCCCAGATCTTCCCCACCCTCCGTCTCTCCATCTGTCTTGCGTTCTCTCTCTTGTTTTTTGTTGCTGTGGGGGGTGTAAGCTGTGCTGACAAAATCGCTTTAGTGGTGGTTGAGGTAGCTGCCTCAAGTCTTTACAGATAAGGAGCCAGATACACTGGGGAGACTGGGAACTCGCCCATCACAGCTATAGAGTCAGAGACACTAGGAACACTGGGTAGACTGGGAACTCGCCCATCACGGCTATAGAGTCAGAGACACTGGGAACACTGGGGAGACTGGGAACTCGCCCATCACGGCTATAGAGTCAGAGACACTGGGAACACTGGGGAGACTGGGAACTCGCCCATCACGGCTATAGAGTCAGAGACACTAGGAACACTGGGTAGACTGGGAACTTGCCCATCACAGCTATAGAGTCAGAGACACTAGGAACACTGGGTAGACTGGGAACTTGCCCATCACGGCTATAGAGTCAGAGACACTGGGAACACTGGGTAGAATGGGAACTCGCCCATCATGGCTAAGGGGCCACAGACACTGGGAACACTGGGGAGACTGGGAACTCACCCATCACAGCTAAGGAGCCAGAGACACTGGGGAGACTGGGAACTCACCCATCACAGCTAAGGAGCCAGTGACACTGGGAACACTGGGGAGACTGGGAACTCACCCATCACAGCTAAGGAGCCAGAGACACTGGGAACACTGGGGAGACTGGGAACTCACCCATTACAGCTAAAGAGCCAGAGACACTGGGGAGACTGGAAACTTGCCCAGTGCTTCAATTCTGTTCTGGATCCTCAGAGATGCCCAGTGCCATCATGTTGGCTAAGGAGCCAGAGACACTGGGAACACTGGGGAGACTGGGAACTTGCCCAGTGCTTCTGTTCTGTTCTGGATCCTCAGAGATGCCCAGTGCCATCATGCTGGATGTCAGCATGCATTTTTTTGTTCTTTTCTGTTCAGTCAGATCTGTGTGCAAGCAGGATTTTTATAGGCAGATGTGTGCGTGTGTTTAGCATTTCCAAGCAGGACAATGGGGCTCCTGCCCGAAAGTGGGACAGGCATCTTAAGGAAGTAAACAGGTCCTGTTGGGCTTGCAGCACATGGCGGCATTGACCTCTCCTTGAGTGGGGGGTAGGCGGGGCTTAAAGATGGACGCCCCAGGTGATTGGTCAGGGAGATTCTGCCTTGTCCTTATGGTTTAGGGAAAACCCCAACTAGCTTACATTTGCAAGACCTCCCCTAATGGCTGTTGATTTTGCCGGAATTGCCTCACGCTACATATGGTTGTATGTAGGGATTACGGTATAAAAAACACAGGATTCCATTTTAAACAGTATTTTGAGCAGTGTTTGGTGACTTGAATAAAAGTTTAAACAATCTTAAATTAGCTTCAGATAAACGTCTTTGGGAGCTGGCGACACGCTCTGCCCTCGGCTGGCTGTTTACTTTAATGCCATAATGGCTGTAATTTGTCTGTAGCAGTAATTATGGCTGCGCAGATACAGAGGCTTAATAAACAACAATGACAGGATGCGGCCGAGTAACACCCAGGGCTAACAGGCGGGGGCTGCTCTGGACCCTGCAGCGAATGGGTGGGGGACTCATGTTGCAAGGCATTGTGGGAGATAGTGAGGATAGGGGGCTATTCCATTGTCTCACATAGGGGAGCCGAGGCTGCTGCTGGCACCACAGATGGGCATGTTGTTCCAAGTTATAACGTAAGGGGGCGCCAAACCACCATTTTATTCAAGGTGGAGATGGAAGAAAAGATTGACGAGCCTGTAATACAGGACACAGCATATATTTGTGTCTTCTGGTGTTTTATTCAGCATCTTTGCCTTAATGTGCTTTTTGTGAATCAGCGCTTTGTATAGAAGACCCAGGGGAAATTTTGTCACTGAGCTGCCAGTGCCTTGTTTACCTGAGTCAGTAGTCAGCTTCACATCTGCACTGTACAGTGAGTGGATTCCAGGAGGCTTCCTGCAGCACTGTTATAAGTGAGGAGAAGCCTACAGATGCACATAGATAGACATGTTTATGCCCCCCCCCCCCCCCCACACACACACACACTGCCATTCTGAATGCTATACTGGCACAGTGACACACCCCCAAAGTGATGATTCAACAGAGACTGCATGTCTGCATTACATCACCCCTGGAGGTTGAGAGATCCAACAGTTCACCCTGATAGAATGTGTGTGTGTGTGTGTGAGAGAGAGAGAAAGAGAGAGAGAGAGAGAGAGAGAGATGGGGGAGGCTCTACTACCTGTGCCCAGGGCAGATGCAAGGCTTCTTACTGAGCCCACGCTCGACAAACTCCAGCTGCAGGGCTTCTTCTCGCCGTCCATCTCTGTGCTGCGTCAGCAGCGTCCACACTCTCGTCCTCGCTCGCATCCGGAGGCCGTTTACATCGAAAATAGAGGCGACGGTGATTCTGTCGCCATCTAGTGGACAGATAATAGAACTTACTACACACTTGTTGGCCACTCGGTGCGTTCATATACACGTAATACTATACAGAGTGGTCGTCTGTTATTTGCAGCGATGGTAAGTACAAACACAGATTGCATTTGCAATGGGAATGCATATCAGCGCCATCAATTCCCGGAGCCTGTGTTGAGGCATGTCGGAACAAACCAGCGGGTCTGAACACAGATCTGAGAGGAAAACACAACTGGAAGTGGATGGCGGGGGGGGGGGGGGGGGTTTAGCATGGGAGCACCAGTGTGGGCCCCCAGGGAGGTGGAGGAGACCCCTGCCATAAAGACCCCAAGGTCAGATAGCGCCCTCCTCCTTCTGCTGTAATATCCCGCTTTCTGTCTTGCTGGGGTTACAACAGAAAATGAAAGAAATGCTAATCTAGCGTGCAACTCTTCATTAGCCCACGAATCTAGGGAGGGCGATTTTTAAAAACTGATGGGAATAAAACTTATCATAATATATCTCGCTGGGACAATCCACTGGATTACTGGAAGGAATCTGGGAGTGCTTCATCTCTGCGCCTTCCTGATGGACAACATCAACTGTAGAATAACATTAGCTGAAGAATAACAGGTGCACTGGAGTGCCTGTATCCATTGTCTGTTACCTAGAAACCAAAGAACTTTGCAGTGGGGTGTGAGATGCAAAACCAGGACTTTCAGTCCAGGTTCTTTTTAAATGCCAGGGTGGGATGCAGGTGTGACGGACAGTACAGGGTGACCAATCGTGGTGTGGCCCGTCCTGGCAGCTGGGTCATGTGTGTGGCCTCATGTACAATGGAGAGCTGGCAAGGCAGGGTGGGGCAGGAAGTTAGATGGACTGATCCCCAGCCCCCTTCCGTTACTAACAGGAAGTCCTGTCTGAAAGAGAGGGGAATGGGGGCGCAAGAGCAAATGAGTGAATGGAGGAAGCAGCTCACAACTCCATCATTTAGTACGGCCCCCGCTGACAGAGAATGGTCCACTGGCACCTGTAATGGTGTGCACCTCTTTAGATGGGGGTGGGTGCTATTCAAACTCTTTCCAAATCAGTCTGATGCTCTGATGTAGGATGCCGCACTGGGGTTGAGGTGGTTCCCTCTGCTGGTGACCTGTGGTATTGCAGACCAGGGTGAGCACTGTGACAGACCAGGACACCTGGGGCTCCTCAAGGACTGAAGTCCTTTTGTTTGGAAACTGGAGGGAATTCAGCTTGTCTGTTTTAGCAGTTAGCTGATCCCCCCCCCAGCCCCTCATTAGACCAATAAGTGTGTGAGTCTCATTTCTCTGCTTCAAAGGCAAGACAAGTATCAAAGTGGCTTTGGCGCGTTTGAGAGTGCTGTGCATCCCTGTATATGGGCAATCTCATTGGCTCCCTGCCCTGTTTACGGGCAATCCCATTGGCTCCCTGTTCCCACGCCAGTTTGACATTCAGGCTGCTTGGGGACTCTTAACCACCTCAAACCAACATCAAAATGGGATCCTGGGCGATGAAGAGGCTAGCAGAGTGGGAGGGGCTCAGAGTTTGGGTTTCGTATAACCAGACATGGGGAGGGGTAAGTTAGGTTATAGGATGGTTCTGAAATCTAAGGTTAAATCCAGGGTTAGCCCCTCCCTTGGGAAATGCCTAGTGTTAAACAGCTTGGTGGACACATGGCTGAACCCCCCCCCCCCCCCCTCCTGTCACTTGGGCCCTGGGGCAACATTTAGAGTTACCCCCCAACTTCTCTGACTCCCCTGGACATAAGTCCAATGTAACACTCAAACCACCACTTTTGATATTAAATATATTATATTTATGTGTGATGCATTACAGAACAATGCAGGGGGCTCATACGGCGCCCATCATTCAGCAGCAAAGGGGCTCATTCTGCTTCCTGTTTTCACAAGCCTTCCACGCAAGCTTGTTGTTCAGGTGCCGCCATGGCAAGCGACATTTTCAGCCTTGCCGTGAATCATGGTAATGACAGACGCCGGACAAGGCCGTCTCCGCAACTGCTCAGATGTCACGTCCGTCTGAATCTTTTCCGGGTGCTTCTGTTCCGGGATACACCCGGCATGGAAGGAGAGAGCTGGCAGCATGAATTTAAGTTTTAATTTAGCTATTTATCGCTGAGTTTTTAACCCGCATCCATGGCGAGACAGGTGCCCCGGATAAGCACTACAGTTAGCCTCTTGGGGGACTCAAACCAACAACCAACAACCTCCAGGTTAGGCATCTGACCGGGTAGTTGCTGCCGATGTGTTGAGCAAGTGGGGGGATGGGGTGGCCAGTTTAAAACCATGCGAAAGACATAAACACAGACAGCGGGAGTGAATTTCCAAACATCTTTGAGAAAAACAACAACTTTGAGACGCCAGTTTAAGTAGGAGATGAGTGGGAGGCGTCATATTGGACAGACTGGAGCGGGAGTGCGAGTGGTGGGGTGAGCGGGAGTGCGAGTGGTGGGGTGAGCGGGAGTGCGAGTGGTGGGGTGAGCGGGAGTGCGAGTGGTGGGGTGAGCGGGAGTGCGAGTGGTGGAGTGAGCAGGAGTGGTGGGGTGAGCGGGAGTGGGAGTGGTGGAGTGAGCGGGAGTGCGAGTGGTGGGGTGAGCGGGAGAGCGAGTGGTGGAGTGAGTGGGAGTGCGAGTGGTGGGGTGAGCGGGAGTGCGAGTGGTGGAGTGAGCGGGAGTGCGAGTGGTGGGGTGAGCGGGAGAGCGAGTGGTGGGGTGAGCGGGAGAGCGAGTGGTGGAGTGAGCGGGAGTGCGAGTGGTGGGGTGAGCGGGAGAGCGAGTGGTGGAGTGAGCGGGAGAGCAAGCGGGAGCAGCGGCATGTCCAGCTCGGGGTGGGGGGGTCTTGCATTAAAGGGATACTGTAGCTGCCCTGGGAGAAGATGTGGAGCCATTACAGGGACCCAAGGCGTGGGCAGGACAATCGAATTGGACTTCAGACGTCTGCAAGTGAGATAAAGGGGGCTGGGTATGGAAAATGGTGGTGGGGGGGTAGAGCGCAACGGCAGAGTAGAAAGGAAGCATGTCATGGTGGACAGGCAGACGAGGGCACTAAACAGAGGCATGTCAACGGGGGGGGGTGGGGGGGGAGTCAAGGGCCTGCAAGCTGCTGCTCGTCATATGCAGCATGAAAGGGTGAGTGAGCATGTAGGTTCACGATTACTGCCCCCCCACCCCACCCCCCGTGTTGTGGCTGGAAGGGAGGCCGCCTCTCGAACCTGGGGCACAGGGCTGCCGCAAAGGGGGGGAGGGGGGGGGGGGGGGGGGGGGGGAGTTATGATGACTGAGTGACAGGGGCCATAATAAATTTGAAACATATTTGAATTGGGTTGGGGGCCCAAAATGATGTAACCAACAAAATATGAGACTTTTGGCATTTTTACTTTTTTGATTGCATTCACAGATCTTTGTGGGGACCTGAAAAATGGTCCCCACAACGTCAAAATAACAGGTTTTTATTCCATTGCGCAGGACATTTAGGCCCCACAATGTAATATAAACAAAATCCACACACACTGTGGCTGGGCTCCATGGACTTCCAGCTCTCACTCCTCGTTAATAATTCAGCCTCCATTTTGGTCGGCGACCACACTCTATTAGCAGGGAGGCACTGGGGAAGAACTGGGGGGGGGGGGGAGACCAGACATCTCCATGCTGGGAGCTGTGAGGCCTCCTCGCTGGCCTACGCCTGCAGGAGCTGCTGTGAGGATCCATGAGGGATCTTATCAGGGAGCGGGTGACCCACGGGCCAAGACACGTGAACCCAAAAGGACTAGTACCGTTCCCATGGGCCATGGCTGGTGTTTAGTGTGGGCAACACATGGCCACTGTACACCCAGAGCCCAAATATCGAGGTGTGAGAGGTCAGCCAGTGTGGAGAAGGATCTGTGCTGACATTTCTGATCGTAATCTCTCCAGATTCCACCTGGGCTCTGCTGTTGTACCCTAGACTTTCAAAGAGCCAGGGTTTACTGAGTGTTTGGACAACCGCTGCTGTGGGACCATCTACCTCTATATCCCCTTACTGGTTTCCACCGATAAATGTAGCAGGAGCCACAAAACTTCTTTAAGTTGATTAAAAGATTTCAGGGGCCAAATATTTTAGCTTTGACTCTTTGCTCCATTAGAACAGTGTGGTTATCATTATTATTCACATTTATATATGTGGGGTAACATTTTGTGCACTGCGAAGAGACGGAAGACAAATGTAAGCACATTCTTTTGACGGATTTTATCGCGGGTGCGTTGGGTGGTCGAGTCACTTCAGTTGGTGAAAAGCGATGTTAACGACAGAAAAAAATAATCAAGTTTGTGGAAGCAAGACAATCTAAACAAGAAATCAGAATGAGTTACATATATGTAAAAATAGTAAAATGTGACCGCAAAGCATTGCATAAATGACTTGTTTTCAAAATTGTCTTTTGCTTCTTAATGCTGGCTGTCTATCCTAATTTTTGGAGGACACTATGGTCAAATGCATCTGCCCCCCCCCCCCCCCCCCCCAACACAACAATTACCTCCAGTCTGTCCGAGTTGAAATGGTCTAGAACCACCACTGCTTGTGTTTCAAATCGTGTTTTTTTACATGCATATGAAAGGATAATTTTAGTATTACCGCCAGACGGGTTCAAGACAAGGATGAACTATTAGTTGTGTATTAATAATCGTTTTTACAGTGCGTTAACGCACCAACATCGCAGCCTATGTACACTGTATATGCGAACTGCTGTTTTATGTAGTCAAATGTAAAATTTGGTAGCTTTAATGCAGCACAATACTATCCCGCTGTCATCCAGCTATTCAGATTAAGATCTGCTTATCCGCTTGTATTTCTAAAAAGTGTTTCTCACATTGTTCTCTTCAACCATTTTCCCCGGATGATTCCCGGGATCAATTTTTCCCTTTCTTCGCATTTTCGCGTTTTCTCGTCCCCAATTCTTATTGTTAATATTTATTTGTTGCCTATGTCTGATCGGGTTATTTACTCGCTCTTGGCCACCCAGCGGGCACTCCCCCTGTGACCACGCGTCACGTTTGCCGTACAGAGGCGCATTAAAGGGGGGGAAACCGGAGGGAGCTACTGGGAGCCTCCTGTACGGCAGGACCTGCGCCGCCGGGACCGGGAGGAGGGGATATAGCGGCTGGAGAGGCGCAGCTGGACGGGCGGATTTGGGCAGCGCGCCCCTATGTAGTCTGATTCAGTTTAACGGAGGTGGGGGCGAAAAAAGGATTTACTCTGAGGCTGCTAAAGTCCGTTATCGTAAAGAGCTGGAAACGGAAAAGGGGGTTTTGCAAAGGAAGGAAGCCGGAGAGGCGAATGCTTCGCTACCTGGCATCGCCTCAGGTTATACTCTCCAGTTAATTTCAGTATTCTTTTATCCATAAAATAGTGATCGCGTTTTTCTTTCTATGTAATTATAAACTTCATCGGCACCGCTACAAACTCTACTTTTTCCTGCAAAACAATTCCAGCTGTCCAATGAATGGAGTTGCTTTTTGCCTTGTTGGAATTCCACCCTACAGAGAAACAGAAGTAAGTCCGCTCGCGGAATGGTGTGTGTGTGAGAGAGAGTGTGTGTGAGAGAGTGAGAGTGTGTGAGAGTGTTTGGGAGTAAGTATGAGTGTGTAAGAGAGTGTTTACGCACGTATGTGTGACAGAGATTGTGTGTGTATGTATGGGATCGCTTAGTCTCGGGGTGTGATCAGTCGTCCCGACGTCAGATTACTGGACCCTGCATGCGTTTGTCTGCGTAAATGATGCGATCCAGGGAGCGTGATGTTCCAAGGAGCAGGATGCGTTTAGACGATCAAAGCGCGTCGCCGTGCACACGCTGTCGGTCCGGGGCGGTATATATCCCCCTTCTTATCTCTGTGTGGCCTGTTTTCATGTTACCATATTAATAGGATATTTTATCTGCGTACTCGATGCCGAGGCTGTCAAGCTGTTTTCCAATTGCCGGGGTGGAAAGATTGTCGGGATGGAGGAATGGTGGGGAGCTGTCAAACTTTGGTCAGACAAGTTAGGGATTTTATTATTTATTTATTTTTTTACATAAAATGTCACTGCTATACAAAATCAGATCTGAATCCCGTTCATGAGTTTCTCAGTTTCTTGGGAAGACTAGTAATAAATCCACAGAACACGCTCGCTCTTCCGGCCATAATGTGCTGTATTTGTTTAAAAGCTACTCTCCGGCCGGCCAGCATTTCCTCGCCCCGCAGCATGTCTCGGCATTTCGCTTAACTTGCATCCTTCCCTTTCCTTCCGCCGAGGGAACTATCTGCTCGGTCCGTTCAAGGACCGGCTTTTCTATCTTTCGTAGCCGCGGAGGCGATCCGTCACGCCACTTAGACAAATCTGGGCTTGTCCAAGCAAACATCCGAGACATTCGTTGATTAAGACGGTACAGTGACTTCTACAGAAGTGTTTTTTTTTTTTTTGTATGTTACTCATACGTGCCGCAGTAACACGTATGGCTGAGACCCGACACAGACATAGGCTACAATAAGTTAATAATTTAATACACTATCATCTCACTCTGGACTTGCGTAGACCAATATTTGATTCGACTTTTGGCTCAGACGATATCCAAATGACTTATCAAAGCGATTTATTAAAATGTTACTTTATATAATTAAATGGAAATTTGTATCAATGTGTCCACACTAGCAGGCGTGACCATCAGTGCTGTGGTGCAGTTGTTTGTGTTAGTGAAGTTGTTTGTGTTGTTTATGTCACTGAGCAACCTAGTTTGATTGAAATGTTATTTAATTATCATCACCGGAAAAAATAGAATTATTATCTTTAAGTATACATTTCTTTCAGGGTTAGTCATGTAGAATCGTTTACTATCCAGACTTTTCCAGCGGCCTGACTGAAGTTCTGCAGTGCATTGTGGGTATGAACAGAAGGTTCTCAGCTTAGCTTGAATGATGGTGGGGGGTTGTACTGAATCCAAATTATTCATCATGTGTTTTTAATCAACCACACGTGGATGCCCTTTGAGCACCGAGTCTAGAGCACAGGAAGTTCTCGCCTGCCGCGGAAAGGCCGATGTACCGCATCTTGTCCTTATTAGGGTTGCTGGTTGAAATCACAAGGAAATCTTAGGGAAAGAGGTGAGTTTGTCTCTTCTGGTTGCTTCCCCCCCTTCATTGGTCTTTGCTTGGTTCAATATTGCTCCTGCCCCATCCTTTTCCTTAGGTACTACACAGCAGTCACAGATGTGAAACTTTCAGACCCGGAATTCTCCGCAGCTGGCCACACCTATCCCGTACCCACAACAGAAATTTCCCAGGGGGCTGAGCTTGGGGGTGAAAAGCAGTATGTGATGTGTCAGACATCAGGTGCTCAGAAAAGATGAACAGTTTCAGTTTAACGCAACGTTTTGTCCAGGGGTCTGATCCCCTTGCTATGACCGTGAAGACCAGGTGGGAGTAGTGGTGTAGAATTTCTCACAGGTGTGAGCTGGGAAATCTGGGACCGAACCACAGTACGGCACTGTCACAGCCCTATGACCAGGAGTTCATTAACACCCGAGCTGTGGCGGAATAGCAGAGGAATGCCGACATTCCTGAGTGCCCCAGCCTTGAGCTGACAGCTGTGTACGCACACACACACACACACACACACACACACACACACACACACACACTGGCATTTTTATCTTTGTGGCGATTTCCCGCTAACTCTTTCTAGTGTAATTAATTATTCCTCAGCCTGTCTCAATAAAAAAAGTCTGTACTCTGTAACGCCATTCTTCTGGGGTCTCCTCCTCGATATTCTTTCCCAGGATACACAAATACACTGAATTGCCATTCACTTTGGTTGTTTATCTACTCTTCCTGGGGTCTGTCCCTGTCTGCCTTAACTTCACAGACATGTGTCGATGTTAGCGCGTGACCCTGGGTGGTGTAATTCCAGTTTTCGGCTTCCTTAAATGTGCTGTGTCACAGTCGTCATGTGATCTGGTTAAATTAACCACAGGAAGGCTTGGATGTGTTTTTGGCCATATTGGACCTGTTCCGTTGACTCTGCAATGTTAATCCCTGGTGAAAATCGGGTTGTGTGCTAAGGGCTCTCCCTTTCACGAACGAGCACTCTCAAGAACCTCAACGGCGCCATCTCCATGGGTCATGTAACCATGTTCTGCGGGATGACTTGTTGTGACCTGGATTCCGTGGCAGTACAACTACTCCAAGGTTCCATGGCCGCTCAAGTTTTCGGTATAAAATGTGAAACTCCTTAATGGGACAACGAGAACACTATGAATATGGCCAAGAATTTCACAGAACAGAATTCCCCCCCCCCCACCCGTGAATAATCACGGTCTTGAGAAGAGCTCTAACGCCTCTTAACTGACATCATCAGTGTTCCAGGCGGATGTGCTGTGTTGAATAAGGGGTGTATGTATGTGTGTTTGTGCGTGGGGGGGGGGGTGTTTCAAATTAAAGAGAGAAAACATAATTGTGATGTAGAGGTCAACCGAGTTGTGCAAGCAAGCAAGCGGGAGAGAAAGCGAAGAAGCCTGGTAAGGAATGCGGCCGTCCTGCAGACAAGAGGGGTGAGGCGGCGTCACTGAATGGCTTCCTGTGTCCCAGGCCTGGTCGGGCGTGGGTGAGCCTTGGGTCCCAGCTACTTGTCAACAGCGGCAAGGAGGGGAGACAGGCGGACAACTGAGGGACAGACATGGAGACGAGGAGGGAAACCGGGGCTATGACGGCTTGGGGGGAGGGGGGGGGTGTAGTTATTAAGGTGAATTTCACGCACAGTGCGTTTTGCAACGTAAACTTTTTGGAGGGTGGGGGTGGGTTTTCCTTTTGGGGTTTCCAGTTCTCTCGAACTTCGCTGCGATACCAGTTCTCCCCCGTCCACCCTATCCTCCATCACCTTTCAGCCCCTGGCTAGGTTGTATGACACCTTCCGTAATGTTGTTTTTGGCCCACAACTGGACAGCTATGCAGGCTATGAGGTTCAGAATTCAGGAGAAATCAGCATTTCTCATATTCATATTTGGCCCAGCACTCACACAGGTTTCTCCTTTAGCAGGACAGCAGTCTGATTGCAGTGGATAATTAAAAGTAGCGCCAAGAGGCCCCGAAGACGTCTAGAGTGCTCCTTGATGGTTAGCCGATGGCTAATGCTAATATCGCAGATAGTCACGACACTCTTTTCCCGCAAAGCATGGCGCTGCTTTTCCGAAATCTCTGATGCTTTTGCTTTGGTAGCAGCATCCCTCACTTTTTTATGGGATGTTTTACTAGAAGGTTCAAGCTTAAGGAAAATGATGCCTACTAGAGTACCCCCCCCCCCTTGTTTCCAAGTTTAGTGATACTACTTGAAACTCAATGTCCACCTCTGGAAAGTGGTTTGGTGCATGTCCTGTTCACCAAAAAACCACATGCAGAGTGCGATTCAAGTACGCCGCCCCCAGACTCTTGCTCTCCGTGTTCCTCGAGGACACAACAGAGCTCCCTGTTGTCAGGAACAATGGCTCACACACACGCCACCACCATTCCACGACCCTCAGAGCTTTGTCTCCGCCCCCCGGCTCCCTCCTGCGTTGGTGCCACTGCATGCCAACCCCCCCCCCCCCTTGGCAGTCCAGCCATCTGGATCCCGAAACAGCCTGTCCCAAAAAGCAAGCTTTTATTTTTTTTCTGTAATCTGAAAGCGTGTGATCTTCGCTGTAAAGTTTTCCGACACTACTTGCTGAATCTGGGATGACTGTAAGGCATGCTCGCCCCCCCCCCCCCCACATCACTACCACATGAGTGTCCTGCTGAGGGCTTTTCCCAGCCTAAGGGTATCCTGAGCACCCAGGAGACTGGCTGGCTCAGGTGAAAAGTTCTGGTCTGGCACTAATGTGTCTAATGTGCATAGTAAATGGTCTTAATGGGCTGAGAGTACAGCTCCCAGCGCACGCCCCAGAGTGAGTCCTGGCATTGCTTCTGTCCTGCTTCGGTAACGGCACATTTGGATGCAAACAGATCCAGAGAATGCTGTCTGGTCATGGGCAGCGATCATGGAGGAATGACCCAGCCCTCTGGGTTCATTCAGCCCCCTCGCACATCACTGTTATTCTGAAGAGCCAGTTGAGACAGGGGTTGCAGGGTTACTGGGGGCTGATGGGATATAGGTGACAGTGCACCGATAAGGCCAGAGAGAGGCCCAGTCGGGTATCCTGCATGCACCACTGACCAGTAACACATTCCTCAGGCTGTGATTCCGTTTGTCCCTGTTTGGTTGACCTGCACCTCCATATATTTTCTACACTAAGCCACTATTCTACTACCTGTCTGTCCCCCCCCCCCCCTCAGCACCGTCTGTTATAAACTGCTGAACATTCTGGACTTTATATTGTTCTTGCTTAATGAAAAACATTCTATCTCCAAAAATCTGTGATTTCGAGAGTGCGAAAGAATGCATGCAGATTTTTTTTACAAAGTAAATTTGTAACAATGTAATGAGACACCCTTAGTACTACAAATAGAAAGCTGTCTTTACGCAGCCATCAGCGAGCGGTTTAATGTTTTAAATGGAGTTAAATGATTGTTGTTGGCGAGGGAGTTATGTCAGTGTCAACAAGACACAACTACTCTCGCTTTACATTCACAATTAATAATGATGTTCATTAGCTAGCTATCAGTGTTAAGTTAAAATTTGCGATACAAAGTAACCCATAGAAACAACCATCATGAATATCATTGTTAATTAGCACAAACATAAATACTAGTTAAACATACTCGGTGACTAAAAAAGTTAAGCACCCAGAAGTAATGGTCCAAGTTGGATGTAATTTGGTACACGTGCAGACCAGCAGTCTGCCCATACTGCCAACTCTGTTGTCCGTTTGATCTGATAATATAATCATTGTGATACAGTCACGTGACCTTTCCGCACGTGCAGATTAATTTTCACCACTCTGTCTGGGTGCTTAATTTTTTTCTCACTGAGTGTAGATGACTTCATAGAGCATCTTTTCATTGGTCAATGAGATGTCTTTCAGTAGACAGGAGAATGGGCATATATAGTAAACATCTGTAGTAAAAAGTCACAATTGTCAAAAAGTGGATATATGCAGTTTTCATTGGACAGCGACAATATGTATATATGCCATTTGGCCTGAACAATGACCCAGGAAAAAATGATGTTCATGGCCACACCCCCAAACCCACTCTCGGTTTTGAGAGTTCTCTTGGGACTGGGCGGAGAGGAAGTATGAGAGACCGACTACCCCAGTATGGGACTGTCAGCGAAGTGGGTGAAAACAGCAGCTGCACATAGGGGGCGACATGGAGATGCCATCTCTGATGGCCAGACTATTCACAGAACTCCGGACACGTTCCCAGCGACCCCTCACCACAAATTCCCCTCGACATGTGTATCCAAGAAGTATGGGAGCATGTTAAAGTCCTCAAGGCCATGTTGGATCGTTCCTTGGCGGGGGGGACATGCTGTGAAGTCACTTCCTGTGGACCCCTGACGCTCAACCCATAGTTTGGAATAGGAGATTTGACCTGGCATGCCACCTTTGGTGTGTCTATTTAAAGAGCCTGTGCTGTGATTTGATAGCTAGAGTCTCTCTCTTTGTATGACCGCTGTTTACATTACTGAGGTGGTTCAGAGGCGCACTGGGTGTCACTGTGGTCTCACATCTCCAGCACTGGGGTTTTAAACCCCACCCCCCAACGCTTCTGTTTTTTTTGTGAATTTCTATAGGGCACTGCAGTTTTTTTATTTAGTTTTTTGACTAGTCTGCTTGGGTAGGTAAGTTGATATCTCTGTACGTAGTAAGTGTGTTTCCGTGTTAGTGTGTGTATGAGTGTGTACGGCAATGGACTGACATTCCATCCAGAATGTCCCTGTGCCTTGTGCCCCATAGTGACCCTGTCCTGGATATAAGTGTTTGGAAGATGGCTGGATCGATGGAAGTTTATATTATTTAGTTACTGTTTATCAAGGGCAATTGCTCGACAGCGCCGCCCTATTCCAGTCGAGTCTCCCAGGTATCTCGTTGAAATCCAAGCTGCTCGATTCTTTGTTAGACAGCGTGTTTGCTTTGTAGGAACCTAAACGACGTCATTTAAACAGAAATTGCTGTGTATTGTCCCCGTCCCCCGCTGTCACGTTCCTCGACGTCTCTTGACTGTACTTGTTGTTGTTGTTCTGCGCCTCGTTTGTCTGGCCCGCACCCCAAACCGAAACCATGGAGCCAGAGAAAAGAAAGAATGCCAAACTCTGAGGACTGAGACGACACGGGGCACCTGAGGGCCAGCTGGCATGTCTGGCCGTGTTTGTTTTCTGGTAGCTGTTTTGGTTGGTGGTGTTACTTGTTATCATTCCTGCTTCTGGAACCAGGGCTGATCCACACTTAGTATAAAGGCTACAGTCACGCCCCCTGTCACCATGGGCATTTTATGTCTGATTTTATCAACCCGCCATGCCTGGAAATTCAGACCCCAAGACAGGAAATAGAGATACCAGTGTGAAGTCATATTTTAGAGAGACTGTGGGTTTTTTTTTTCTTATTTTAGGTGCTGCATAAAAAGTCCCACATCCACCGCCCTCCAAAATGTTTGGAAGAAAGACATATTATGTGAATCGCCCCTGTGCTCTACAGTTTCAAATATCTAATCAAACAATTCACACATGATTAAAGTGCACATTCTAGACTTTAATTTAAAGGTATGTGCATACATTCTGATTTCACCATGTAGAAATCGCAACACTTTTTATGGATAGTTCCTCATATCAGAGTACCATAATGTTTGAGACATAGCAATGATACGTTTATTAAAGCAGATGCATATCCCTTGCACACAATGAATGCTTGAATGATGTGACTTGTACACATCACCCGCTGCAGAGCATATTTTCCAGTGATGTTCCTGCTTCTTTTGGGGGCTTGTCCCTTCCATTGTCTCTTCAGTATATAGAAGGCATGATCAATAGGATATAAGTCAGGTCTCTTTGTTGCAAACGCTGTTGCTAAAGTTTCCCCTTTTTCTGTTACGCATAGTCCGACAGCGGATGGCGGACGTGCGGCTTCTGTTACTCATTTCCGGTTATGTTGCTGAAGATTAAGCAGTGATCTTCCACCTGGGGGGGTCACCCTCACACTTCTGCGTCTCGTGAATACTGTGTTTTCGCGATTCACCAGCGCCTCCTGTGGATCTCCCGGTTTCCTGTCGGCTGGCACTTCCTGTCTAGCGGCTCTCGCTCTTCGCCGTTCCCTGCCTGCCAGGCGCGCCGGGCGCTGCGATGTGACCAAATGTCCGTAAAGGGGACTGGTGCCCAGACTGGCACGACCTAAGCGCCAGGCCCTGTTTCGGCAGGGGTGTTTTATCCTGCATGGGGTTTTTTTGTCTGTTGAGAATTTATACCAGTGTCGACCCAAAATGACCTCCCCTGGCTCCTCTTTTAAACACACACCCTGGCAGATGGCAGAACCGCCATCGCTCTCCCATCTCTCCATCCACTCATCCTCCCTTCCCCCCCCCCCCGTCACCCGTCTGTCACTCCACTGGGTGTGCTTTCGTTCCTTCCTTCCTCCCTTGCCTCCCGGCTTTTCCACTCACGCCTTTCGCCCCGGAGCCGTGTGGGGGGGGGGGGTCACATGACGACAGGGAAAGCGAAGAGGAGCGCGATCAGGAAGGGTCGATTCCGCCTCGAGGGACGTCTTCCGTAAAAGCCGCGCAGCGTTCCGGCACTGGGAGCTGCCTGAAAGCGGCCTTTCCCCTATTCCTGTTAAACCAACCCCCCCCCCCCCCCCCCGCTCCAAAATGCTTCCTCCTCACTCTCAGACTCCGGGTCGAGTTTCCACACGGCCGCGAACGACGTCACCCCCATAGCCCGAACGTGTAATTTCCATCTGGTTAATTATACAGCGGCGGAGGGGGTCGGCTATATATACCCAGCGGTGCGGTGCCCCACCCATCTGGGGAGGGGGGGCTGGGAAGGGGGTCTGCGGTCTCCACCAGAGCCCCCGCCTGTGAGAGTCCCAGTCTGGAAGCATCTGGAGGGGGTGGAGAGTCCCGCAGGCTGGCCGGAGCTCACCCCGCGGGCCGGGATCCGAGGGCCTGATAAAAGCTGGTGGGCGCTGCTCGTGGACGCCTGCAGGAGCCTCCCGAATGGCGTCACCGGCCGCTTTGGCCAAGCGAGCGTGACGGGGCTGGCGGCAAGGCTGTGGGGGGGGTCTACATTGTCAGAACCGGGTCCAGCTGAGTGTCAGGTCTGCCAGGTCGAGGAGAGACATCTAATATGAGAATCAGAATTTCGTTGCCATGACCCCCCCTGATCCCCCCCCCACACACACGAGCACACATGCCTCTCCTGCTTCCTTCCCCAGCTGCATAGCTACGAGTGCCGTCCTCCCTAGTCCCTTTTCCTCGGTGTCGGGGGCCCCATGAAGCAGTTGTCGGTCATTCTCTACTCACTCGACCCTTGCTGTGCTTGGGGGAGGGAGCGCCGGTGGAGTGGAGTGTACTTACAACAGAGAGATACTTTTAGCGAAACACTAACATACTTTTTATACCCGTTTATATTTGTTTACATTTTATCGAATGCTACTCATATTTCTTTATTATCAGAAACAGCTGCTCCTTCCTTGCAAATATTAACCCGGACTTTCAGTCCACTTCTCTTTCACAGTATCGGTGACCTACGCCACCTGATCTTTGACCTCATTGGCTCGGCCGGGACTTGATCCCGGTTCGTCTCACTTTTCATTGGTCGCTTTCGGAGGAAGTCAACCCGAAGGACAGATGCCAGACCGCAAGGCTCAGAGGATCTGTATTAATGGGTTGTGTTTAGCAGGCAGGAAGTGTTTCTTGGATATGCACTTTGAAGGGGGGGGATGGGGGGGGGGACTACATCAGGGCTGAAGGAGACAGCGGCAGATGTTGGACTAATATTGGTAGAATGAAGGTGAACGGTGTGTCCATGTGCGAGAAGTTCCAGCCGGCAGAGTCCAGGTGGGTGGGGGCCACAGGGTCAACAACAGCTGCAGCCTTCAGGGGGGGGGGGGCAGCGAAGCCTTCGTCTGGGTGTTTGCTGTTGGGTATTTTTAGCTTGGGCCAATTTCACAGTTCGCTGGAAATGGGTCGACTGGATGCTTCTCCAGCCTGTCCGAGGGTGGTGCCATCTAACCCTCCCCCCCCCCCCCCGCGGCTCCCTGGGAGTCTCCGTTTGACACAATGAGGCCTTTAACCGCCGCGGCACGGTAATCACAGGCAGCTAACCTCCCTTAAATAGGGCAGAGTCTCTTGTTTTTATCCTGAACATGTCCGAGTGCTGCACGAGCTGAATTCACCAGAGGAAGCATGTGACCCACGACCCCCCCCCCCCCGCTCGGGTCGGGTTATTTTATTTACTGATTAAGTAGTGAAATGGGTAATGCACTTGGTAATGTAGCTCTGCTCCATGGGCCCAGCAGGGCTCTGTGAAACGCAGACGCTGAGAGGGTCCGATTCAGTGCTGCCGTGTGTGTGTGTGTGTGTGTGTGTGTGTGTGCGCGGGGGGGGGGAGGGGGGTAATGAGTTTATGCATCTATTGTGTGTGTGTGTGTTTGTGAGCATATGTGTGTGTCTGTGTGTGTGTGTGTGTGCAGTGAAGCCATGGACATTGATACATCCCATAATGGACGATAGGCTGGCTCTACATTCACTATTAACTCTTAGAAACACTTATAGAAACACTTAGAAGAATCACGAGTGCAGAACTTTCACTGGAGGACAGAGGCCTTATGGGTATTCCAGACAGACACGACCCTCTATCAGCAGAACCAGGGAAACATTAGCCACCCCCCTCCGACCCCACCAGCCCTTGGCACAGACCTTCCCACAGTCATGTGGGCGTTTGCCGTAGCCAAAGCAGGAATTCAGACCACATTTTAAGGGCTATACTTATAAGTCCCAGCAGCGAGGGGGGGGGGGGGGGTCCGCGCCGTGAGGCCGTGCGTTTGCTGCGTCTCGCTAATCCGCGTTACATCTCCCCATGAGCTTTTTGTCTTGTGGATGCTCTTCCACTCCATCTTCTCCCACCGCCGTCTCCCTCCCCCCAACCCCCTCTGCCTCCTTGCCCCGTTACGGGCAGACAGTCATTGCAGACCCCCGCGGATTGGGCCATCTCCGTGCCGACCCCACTGCGGTCTCAGTCCACTGGAGGAACCCTCCAAACCTTCAGCTCCAGGTCCGGACACCGGTTTACAGGCCACATCTGTCCTCCTAGGATCCTGGGGTCTGAGCGAGCCGGACCCCCATCATTAAACACGGCCTCAGCAGGCTCTAATTAGCGCCGCCCTACAGGCGAGAGCAGGGGAGGCTGCCCCAAGCCCCAGCTTTACTGCTTCATTTACCGCTGTCATGGCCACCCGCCGGATACGGCTGTTTGAAGTCACGCTTACGCCATCATGCCCCCTCTCCACCCCCCCCAACCCCCCCCCCCCCCCCCCCCCCGCCTGCAAAACCACAGAGCCACATGAAGCAGCTCCTGAGCGCTGTGATGTGAATCAACGGAAACCTCCGGAACATTGAGGGTGGGCTTAGTCTGCGCAGGAGGGGGGGGGGGGGGGTGCTGGATCTGAGCCCTTTCAGGTGCTCTGTTTGGAGCCGCATGTCTGACACTTGAGTGACACGGGGCTGGATTTCGGACCACCGTCTCCTCATGGCGACTCGCCCCCCTCCCAGGATGGCCATGCCGGGCCTAATCTCTGACTGCGACACACCTCCTGGATTTGATCCGATTTTGCCATCTGGCAGGGAGCGTCGCTGATGTGTTGCAGGCCACCCAGGGTTCTCACAGCTGTGTGGGTCAGACCAGAGGCACTGGGGTGGGGGGGGTAAGCTGAGGGGGCGGTGGCCTGCATTATTCAGAATGCCAACTCAGTCTTGGCACACTCAAGTCTTTAAGAAGATCTGAACATTTCTGTATCTGTGTTAAGGCACGTCGATCCCAGTGCCGACCATAATGTTAGCTAAATAAAAAAGTCTGACTGATGCTCATCTTCAGCAGAGACGCCCAGTCTTACCCAGAAGGGGCTGTCATGTTTGTGGGTGTTCGCTGCAGCCCCCTAATTAGATTACTAATTAGAGGACTGATTGGCTGAAGAGTCCTCACACCTGGGTTTGAACAGCTGACCTATTGGTTATCCGAAAAACCTGCAAGCACACCGGCCCTTTGCGGATAAGATTGGCCATCCCTGATCTTCAGGCTAGCTAGTGTATTGTGTGTGGAAGTGCTGCCCTCTATTGGTGGGAAGGTAGGAACTGCACCTGAGGGGCATTGAATGGCTCATAGGGTTAGGGTGCCATTTATGAATCAGGTTTTACTGGCGGTTAAACTTAAAATGATTTTTCTAGGATCAGCTTCTAGGAGCCTGATATGAACTGTCCTAGCAGTGCACTTCACACCTGCACTTAATGTTCCCCATTCCTTTTGAAGGTCACTTGAGGTCATCCTATGATTTTTGAGGCACTGCCGGATAAGTTGACGGTCATCTCTGGCATTAGAGAGTCGCTTCCTCCCTCTACCTGGCTGGTTCCTGGTCGTTCCCAGTGTCTCCAGCTTCGCCTTGTTCTTGTGTGCTGCTGTCTTAGTAACTTTGAGCCTGGAAGCAGCCTGTCTCGCAGTGTAGCCTCTGCCAGCAGAACCAGGATTAAACCAGGGTTTAAAAATGCAGATTTTTAAAAAGTATACAGTGAACCCTTCATTTTTTCCAGAGCTGTATGTGTGTGTGTGGGTGTGATATGTGAAAGGAAGCATTCCAATATACACATACTCATTCCTGTGCAAACTGCAAATAAAGCATCATTCCATTGTGTAATTATGAGGGGCTGTTTCAGTAACTCTGCCCCCCGAGATGAATGACAGCTGATCCATATTAACACAAGACTGGGCAGCTCAGTGCGAATGGAGCTGGCAGCTTCGCGAGACACTGGAAGCTTTCCTCTGCTAGGGCTCATCTTCAGACTGATCCAGGATCAGCACTGCGTCACCTCTGCCCCAGTGCACGTGAGTGTTGGCATGCACTGTGTGTTTTTGCAGTGAATTACCCCGGGGATTGAGGTGGGGGCCTCTGTAAACACGTTTCTTACTGGAGTCGGGGGAAAAAAGCAGTTTCTCCTTGGAATCATGGGAAGACTGTGGGTTTGGGGCTACCTGGAGGTTGTGTTACCGGAATCTGCTGAGGTATCTTCAGAACTAAGCGGTGCCGTCCATGAACATAGTATATAGAGTGTATTGGTTTTGGAAGAAGAATGTGTTGGGATTAGTGGTCTGGGGGTTTATATTAGCTCTTGGATATGTTGGTGTTACTGGTGTCAAAAGTTATGTGTAGTGCAACAATGCCAATCTGTAGTGCACTCATTAGCGCCCCCTATAGGTTGTAAATTGGGCGCTTTTTGTAACTCCTCATTTGATTCGTGTAACTCCTCCGTTCCCCTTCACCTGCTCCCGGGGTCATTAGCCTCCGCGTTCTGTTATTAAAAGGGCAGCTTTACATTTTGATGGGGGCGGATGAAGGTGTGGGGATGGGTTGATATAGACGCTCAGGTTAATCTGCCGTGCCGGGGTGTCGGCGTAAGGAGGATTAGGACATATCAGAGATCTAATCTGTTGGTTTGCGGTTGACCTGCCCACACAGGTCTGTGGGGGGGAGGCAGCCGGCTTGCTGTTCGCTTGGGGATGATCGTCAGCTGCCGTTTGATTCAGGTTCTTCAAGGGTATTAAGCTGCGGGGGTTCAGTCGCGGACGAGTCAGCAGCGTTTGGCAGCAGGAGGCCGGACCAGCAACTCAACCCTCATTGGGCTCTGAGTGGGGATTCCAGCACCGCTGCAACACCACTCAGCCCTGATTGGTTGTTCCCTACATGTCAATTACTGCATGCCTGCCAATGAACATGTAGGCTATAATCTGACCCTGAGGCTAACCTCGCCTCCCTGTTGCTCTTCATTGTCAGAACACACTGTTCCCCCCCCCACCGCCCCACCCTCTTTTTTTTGTGAAACGTGGTTATCTAAACAAAATCCCGAATCAGAGATCTACGGGTGGCTCATTTTGCAAAATGGCCTCTTACTCTGTCTTTACTGGTTCCTGTCACAAAATGGACGAGTGTTTAGGGTGAGATCGTGTGGCTTTGTTAGAGTCCGTGCCTCTAGCTGCCAGCCGGAACAATGAGCAGTGTGCCTGGGCGCCGGTTTGGGGAAGGGTGGGGCAGTTTCTGCCTGCTTGTTTCGGTTTAGGTGACATGGGGGGGGGGGAAGCACCAGACGCCACTTGATGATGTCACTAAGTGCAGAAACCGCGTGGCGGACTCCAAGCCCCGGAGAATGTGTGCGATTCGATGCTTGGGCTGTTTATATCCGCCCGCCATGCGCGTGTGAGCGTGTCTGGGTGTGATGTATCGGCGTCCTCGCACCATGGTGCATCTCCGTGCGGGAGCGCTCGCATGCGTGCATGCGCGTGTGTGCGCGGCTGCATGTTAGCGCATGCCGCCAGCCCCCGTCTCCCGCGCCGCAGCTGAAAACCAGTCAGACCTCGTCGGTGCCCGGCGCTCGGCACGCAGCAGAGCTCTCGCCGGCTATGGAGCGGCCCCAACCGCGATGGTGACCTGCCTGCCGCACTTGCGCAAACTCAGCTGGAGCACCAGCTACCTGGTGAGACCGCCGGCGCCTCCTGTGTGTTGAAGCGTGTAAAAAAGTGAGAGTGGGGGCTACGATTTCGGTGACGGAAGCTCGTCGCCCCCACCTTCTTCATTTATCATGCCCCCGGCATCCTGTATCTCAGTGCTTACTAGCCGTAAGCAAGGTTGTCTAATTGTCTTCCCGATTGCCTGGTCAGGGGGCTGTACAGGGACCCACCCGAAAGTGAAAAGGCGAGGATGTGTGCTTGAAATTGGATTCCGGCTCTTTTTGTTCTCACGGGTGTGTGTGTGTGTGTGTGTGTGTGTGAGAGTGTTCACAGCAGCGCCGGGTAAATGTACGCCTGCCTCACTCCCCGCCTGGCACACGCCAAAGGCAGCACCACACGAGCATGTGGGTTCAGTCACGGGTTCTTCTCCGGGTTCCATGCTGGGTTTCACCTGTATGATTTGTGAGGATCTGGGTTGTCTTAAGGTGGATTTATTTTGCCAGCCATGACCTTGTTTGGGGTGGGGGAGGTGGCACACGGAAGGGAAAGGATTCCTGAATGAGAGAGGGGGGGGGGGATGAGGGGCTGTGCTGGTTAGGCAAAAAGGCAGAGAGAAAGAGGGGGGAGTGCAGTCATTGTTTCATTTCTAGGAGCTCAGCTAGACAAAACACAAAACTATTAAAATCCTTGTATGCTGGTGGGGATCATTGCCACAGTCAGAACAGGGGAGGGAAGCTGCCGGCCCCCATCACTCCATCCCTGTGGTGTGGTCTCTGTCCCTGCCGTGTCCTCCCTATTCCACCTGTCTCCTCTCTGTCCCTGCCGTGTCCTCCCTATTCCACCTGTCTCCTCTCTGTCCCTGCCGTGTCCTCCCTATTCCACCCGTCTCCTCTCTGTCCCTGCCGTGTCCTCCCTATTCCTCCTGTCTCCTCTCTGTCCCTGCCGTGTCCTCCCTATTCCACCTGTCTCCTCTCTGTCTCTGCCGTGTCCTCCCTATTCCACCTGTCTCCTCTCTGTCCCTGCCGTGTCCTCCCTATTCCACCTGTCTCCTCTCTGTCCCTGCCGTGTCCTCCCTATTCCACCTGTCTCCTCTCTGTCCCTGCCGTGTCTTCCCTATTCCACCTGTCTCCTCTCTGTCCCTGCCGTGTCCTCCCTATTCCTCCTGTCTCCTCTCTGTCCCTGCCGTGTCCTCCCTATTCCACCTGTCTCCTCTCTGTCTCTGCCGTGTCCTCCCTATTCCACCTGTCTCCTCTCTGTCCCTGCCGTGTCCTCCCTATTCCACCTGTCTCCTCTCTGTCCCTGCCGTGTCCTCCCTATTCCACCTGTCTCCTCTCTGTCCCTGCCGTGTCTTCCCTATTCCACCTGTCTCCTCTCTGTCCCTGCCGTGTCCTCCCTATTCCTCCTGTATCCTCTCTGTCCCTGCCGTGTCCTCCCTATTCCACCTGTCTCCTCTCTGTCTCTGCCGTGTCCTCCCTATTCCACCTGTCTCCTCTCTGTCCCTGCCGTGTCCTCCCTATTCCACCCGTCTCCTCTCTGTCCCTGCCGTGTCCTCCCTATTCCACCTGTCTCCTCTCTGTCCCTGCCGTGTGCTCCCTATTTTACCTGTCTCCTCTCTGTCCCTGCCGTGTCCTCCCTATTCCACCTGTCTCCTCTCTGTCCCTGTACTGTCTTCTCTGTCCTCCCAATCCCTGCTCTCTCCCCCCTGTCCCTTGTCCATCCTCTCAGTCCTCTCTAACCTCCCTGTCCCGGTTCTTTCTTCTCTATCCCCCCTGCCGCTCCTCTGGCTTTGGTGTCTAACCTCATTTAACTCGCCCACACTGATTCGGTGTCAGCACCAGGCAGCCTGGATCCCTGTGGCGCATGGCGGGGCAGGGTGGGCCCTCGGGAAGCCCACAGTGACTCCCAGGGCACTCTCCATGCCTGGGGGGTGGTGTTTGGGGGGGGGGGGGGGGGGCTGGTGGTGGCGTCGGCATCCAGATGGGGGAATGAGATCAGACAGTGGGAGTCATTCAGCCAGAAGGGAGGAGAGAGACATCAGACTCAGGCTCAGCGCCGGAAACTCCACCCGGGTCGGAGTCGAGTCCGCCTCGCCACTCGGCCGTCACTTGGGTCGTCTCGCCGGTCGCTCACGGTAATGCCCTCCCACCTCCAATGCAACGCCATGATTTGGACTGTACAGCTTACCGCCTAGCAACTGGACGTTCTGGGTTTGGATTCGGATCACGGGCACCCATGTGGGCAGCCGCCGTGCCCCCGTACCCGGCACCTGCTGGCACCGAGTGGTCCTACGAGAGCACGGTGGGTGTGGACTGTGGCGCCCCCTACCCGCGCTGCGTCTGGCTGGCTGTAGTGCACAAGGCGTCTGCCGGGGCATCCCTGACTCCGTCTCGTGTTGGGGTGCCTAGGAAAGACTGCCAGCCACCGGTAAGACCATAACCCCCCCACCTCATCTTGGTCTCTTTGAATAATGTTGTATGTAACGTGGGTTCATGTTTCCACGGTGACTTCGTTGGTGGCGCCGTTTACGTAACGACCCTGTCGGATTCGCCGTCACAGAGGTGGGAGAAGCGGAGCTGCTTCCCCCCCCCCCCCCGTGTCGGGATGCCGCCGTTTCTGCTGCGCTGTCGGTGCCGTACGTGCTGGCCGTGCCGTTCGAGGAGTATGGGTGTAGGGGAAGGTCATGTGATCATAATATGTCTTGTCATGCGTGTGAGACGTGTACAGGGATACAGGGGTCCCTTTTCCTCTGGGTCCTGCGGTTTCCTTTGATTGTAGCGCCTGATTGTGCGTCTGTGTGTGTGTCTGTGCAGGACTGGCATCCCATCCAGGGTGTCCCCTGCCTCCTGCCATCTTCCTGCTCACTGTGACATGTGACACTGTACTGGATAAGAGGATACGGAAGATGGATGGTTAATCATCCATTTCGTCATGTAGCTCTGTATATACTGCGATTTATTTGTCTGCTGTTGGACAAAAATGTGAATAATCTACAGTATGTGACGTATGTCAATGCGAAGAGTTGATAGAGGATTTCCACTGTGGTAGAGCGGGGGGAGCGGGGGGAGCGGGGGGAGTGTCTCTCCCACACACCTGCTGTCAGCTGGCTGAATTGATGGCCTATTCCCCTCCCCCAACTGAACAGCCCTGACACAGAGACCCTGTGCAGCTCTGAGCTACAGGCATCTGACAGCCGGGTGGAAGCCAGTGCCCTCTGACACCCAACCAGGCTCGAATGTGAGAACAGAATGTTCCAGAAAGGCGTTCATGGATTTGTGTTACGGAGGCCCTTAGGATCAGCTTGGAACACCTCATTCGAGTCTCATAGCGGAGGGTCAGACAGGGTGTAAATGTTAAGTATATATTGTGCATATCTGATTTATTTGCCATTTTTGATTCCAGTGCTTTTTGTATAGACGTGACCTGGAGCTTCTCAAGGGTCATTTTGGGAAATGATTTTTCATAGTATGCTTGTAAATGCCTTGCCTGCGGCTGGTGCTGTATTCGCCATTTGAATGAATTTTCTATGCAGCCTTTTTGGGGGGTGGGGGGTGGAGCCGTCTCTTTTGTTAGAGGAGGCCAATCAGAAGAGAGGGAGACGTCTCCGGGACTCACGCGGATTTTTGGGTGACGATGTCACACACACGGAGCCAGTGATATGTTACAGAGGGATGTACACACAGGCTGACTGACCCTGAAATGGTGACAGAATTGCAGTCGGGCAGATCCCCAGACAGACTCACAGGCAGACAGGCAAACAGGCACTGGAGAGGGCAGACTGTCTACGGGGCCTAATAACGTGTGAGCTGAGATGGGCTCAGCAACACCAGCACTAAAGGGCCGTCGGTGGTCCACAAGTGTCTTGTGGGAGCTTAACCCAGGCTGGCCCCCATGTCCTGTCTCTTCCTGCTCTCCCTCATTCCTCACTCTCTCTCCCTCTCTCTCTCCCTCCATCCGGCCCGCTCGGCACGTGCCCGGACACGTTCGCCGAGGACACCGTTTTTCCTGGAATTCCATTTTCTTTTCCTCCGCCGCACTTTCTCTCTCTCTCCCCCGTCTCTGTCAGTAAGGCTGTATGCTCCCGCGGAGAAGGTGCTTTGCGCCATGTGGAGGCTGTGTGGAAGAGGGGCGGGGGCCCTACTTGTGGCTTAACCAGCTAGGTCAGAGATCGGTTTTGGCAGGGGGGGGGGGGCAAGAAAATGCGTGTTTCCCTCTCGCCCCCCCCGTCCCGTCCAACAACGCTGGCTGCGTGATGTCCCTGGAAGATGCTGCCAGTGTCAAGTTAAACCCTCTGCTGTTCTTGAAACCGATATTAATCCAGTGGTGGGTATTGGTGCTACAAAACAAAAAAATGAACTATTAATGACTCCACATGGAAAGGAGTCTGAACCTGTGTAGTTTCCCGATCCTTCAGGGCCACTGATTGGATGGATCACCCCCCCCACCCTTCAGGCCACACCCCCTTTTCCACATTGAAGTCCAGACTACTAGTCAGGCAATATGGCTGCCCATGGGCTTGATTGTTTCAGCTTGTAACCAGGATATAAATAGCTTTCCTGGATATTCCTGACTAGATATTCCAAGACTCAGTGGCGTGTGTAACTGCCTAAGAACAAAGTCACATTTTGGTTAACGGGGGGTTTGAAAGTGCGCAATCACATTGAAATGAGAGGATCATGCGGTCTGTTTGGAACTAACCAATCATGTGACCTCTCTGTACTGAAGCCAAATAGTAAGATGAGCCTTGATTCGCCTGAGCCTCACGAGGCCCTGTACTTCTCTCTCTTTCAGGCAAAGGGGCGGAGAGATGGCCTCTCGCCGTCCAATGAGAACGTGCGGCCGGGCGAGGGCGTGGCCTGGCAGGGCCCGCGCACTCTGGTGCTCCGCAAGAACGCGCAGGGATTCGGCTTCACGCTGCGGCACTTCATTGTGTACCCGCCAGAGTCCACCATGCGCACAGGGCCCAAAGTGAGTCACGAACATGGGGGGGGGGGGGTCAGACCTGTGACAGGCTCTATATGCTATCTGCCCCAAGCTTATGGAGGGAGAAGAGCCTGTGTTTTACTAGTGTAACAGGTACTGCACAGGACTGTCCTTCCAACAATGTTATAGCTAAATATCTATGGATTAAATGTGTGCCAAACACCTGAAATGTGTAGTTAATATTGATATGTCTACCTTACTGTTAAGTCCAGAGGTGGTTAATTGAGGAATGTTAAAGGTTCAATTTGCCCCCCCCCCCCCCCCCCCCATGACGCCAGATGGAATATTCCTCCCCTGCAGAAACCATGCTGCAGTATGTGGAGGGTCCAAAAACACAGAGCTACACGGGGGAGGCCAGAGGAGCTCATACAGTTCCAGTTGCTTTATGGATGGGGTGGGAGCTATGACAGAGTAACAGAGCACCCTATTCTTGGTCCAGCAGCAAGGGGTGAGCGGGTTCCCGATATAAACCAGGCTGGTACCGACAGTCACGGTGCCGGGTCGTACCAGCGCTTGCTCATTGTGTCCCTGTCATGTGGCGGGAGGCAGCTGGGGTCCCGGTGTCCCCTCAAAGCTCGGCTCAAGGACAGAAAGGCTCTCAGACAGACCGAGATGGCCGACTCGCATCTCAATGCCCGATTCAGTTCAGTTCTCATTTTTAAAAACGACATAAGCGTCATTAAGTGTCCTTTGCAGCACAGTGGCTCCAAAATACCAAATAAACTAATAAGAAGTAAGAACAACGTCACCAGCAGATAAAACAGCAACTGACTGAATGATACAATAATATAATTGAAACAGTACAGCTTTTATCCCAAGATGAGAAAACAAAAACTCCAGCCCTGAAGTGGTCATCACCTTTTATGGTCTTCGCCACCTTTGATGGTCTAGATCACCTTTGATGGTATAGATTACATTTGATGGTCTAAGTCACCTTTGATGGTCTAGGTCATATTTGATGGTCTAGATCACCTTTGATGGTCTTCGTCACCTTTATTGGTCTAGTCACCTTTGATGGTCTAAATCACATTTGATGGTCTAGGTCACCTTGGATGATAAAGCTCCATTTTATGAAAATACAAGTAATTTCCGAGCAGAGTAATCACACTAAGAATGATTCATTTCTCATTTTGGGTTTACAGAAAATTCAGTAGTGTGATTATACAGGTTAAGTTATGTGTATTCCCTTTGCCGGAGATATCATTTGTTGCCATACACTGTTAATGTTGAGAATCCATCCACCCTTTTTGACAGAGCTCAAGGATAAGTGTGAATGATCTCTTATCCATTAGTTTCCTTCTGGACCTTTAGATGAACCAGTTGCCATGGCACTAAGGATAGCCAACATCCATCGCTGTGTTTTCTTCTTCGCACTCTTACCCGTAGCAGTTGTTCCACATTCCGATCAATGTCCAACTGAAAGTGGTTCATTCTCTTAGGATTAAAATTTGAGGGTGTGGCACAGTTAGGGAGACGGTCCCCCCCCTCCCCCACCCCACCTTTACCCATGCCTGCCCCCACTACCCCCAGGGCCCTAGTCAGAGCAGCTCCGCTGCACCTCCCACACCGCCCCTGCCAAACAGCGCAGCCTTTCTCATTTTTGACTTGAATGAGCCCAACTCCACTCAGCCCTGCTCCAAATACTCACATCAGCTGTGTGCGCGGATGAGGCTCTGTGTGCGCGAATGAGGCTCTGTGTGCGCGGATGAGGCTCTGTGTGCGCGAATGAGGCTCTATGTGCGCGAATGAGGCTCTGTGTGCGCGGATGAGGCTCTATGTGCGCGGATGAGGCTCTGTGTGTGAGAATGAGGCTCTGTGTGCGCGAATGAGGCTCTGTGTGCGCGAATGAGGCTCTGTGTGCGCGAATGAGGCTCTGTGTGAGCGAATGAGGCTCTGTGTGCGCGAATGAGGCTCTATGTGCGCGAATGAGGCTCTGTGTGCGCGGATGAGGCTCTGTGTGCGCGAATGAGGCTCTGTGTGCGCGGATGAGGCTCTGTGTGCGCGGATGAGGCTCTGTGTGCGCGGATGAGGCTCTGTGTGCGCGGATGAGGCTCTGTGTACGACTGAGCAGCCTGCCAGAGCCTGATTATAAAAGCTTGTGCGCCCTTGTCTTTTTAATTAAATCAAATATCATGTCTGCTGTTTCTCTCAGTAATGTAATTGCCCTTTATTTTATTCCTGGCCTGCTATATTTACAGCCTCTGGTTTGGTTGCTAAATATTGCCCTCTGCTGTTGGACTGAAGGAAATCTCCTAACACTGGATAAATAAGTGCTGTTTTATGAAAAAAAACTTCATAACAAAAGAAGATATATAACCATCCATCCGTCCATCTATCCATTTTTTGTAGCCATTCGTCCTATTCAGGGCTGTGTGGAGACTTATAAGTAGAACAAAAAATATTTAAAAAGTGATTCAAGTCGCTTCAAATAATGTACTGTATTCACCTTGAATTTATTTATTGAATTTATTCATTTGTTAGAACATAAGATGTATATTGTGTAGCAAACGACAAACAAATACAATAAAATCAGATAAAATAAGAGTGCAGAGAGCAGTGCAGAGAAGATCCAAATGTTCTGTTGAACATTATGGCCCCAGTACTGGTCCTCCATCAGCCAATATCAAGTTCTTAATTAACTTTGAATGAGAAATAAATGTTTCTCTGAAATAACTTGAAACTGACAAAAGTTTAATGGCATCCCTTATTGTTTATTCCGTATTTAACACAAATCAGACTTTGCTTTTGATTATTGATTCAGTTAAATATTTTATATAGTTAAATGAAAATGGCACAGACAAAAAGGATGGTACCCTTAATTTAATATTTTGTGGCCCCACCTTTTGCAGCAATCACTGCCAACAAGCGATCTCTGTGCTTCACAGTGAGACGTCTGCATTTGCCAACAGGCAGTTTGGCCCACTTCCTGAGCAAACTGCTCAAGCTGTCTCAGGTTCGAAGGGTGGCGTCTTCACACTGCAATTTTCAGATCTTTCCATAGATGATCAGTAGGATTAAGATCTGGGCTCATGGAGGGCCATTTAAAAGAGTCCAATGTTTTTTTTTTCTCAGCCATTCCTGAGTGCATTTAGCTGTATGTTTTGGGTCATTATCCTGTTGGAGGACCCAAGACCTGCGACTGAGGCTGAGCTTTCTGACACTGGGCAGTATGTTGTGATCCAGGATTCCTTGGTAGTCTTGAGACTTCATTCTGCCATGTACAGCGGAGAGTACGGGACCCCCGCATTGTCCTTGGGGGTTGCCACAGTACAGATGCAGCAAAGCAGCCCCAAAACAAACCCAAGCCCCCCCCCCCCACGTTTCGCGGTAGGTATGGTGCCCCCCCCTCACGTTTCACGGTAGGTATGGTGCCCCCCCCCCCCCCCCCCATGTTTCACGGTAGGTATGGTGCCCCCCGCCCCATGTTTCACGGTAGGTATGGTCCCCCCCCCCACACGTTTCACGGTAGGTATGGTCCCCCCCCCCACGTTTCACGGTAGGTATGGTCCCCCCCACCCACGTTTCACGGTAGGTATGGTGCCCCCCTCCCCCACGTTTCACGGTAGGTATGGTCCCCCCCCCCCCACATTTCACGGTAGGTATGGTGTTTTTCCTTCATGGAGCCGATGTGACTGGCCAAAAAGCTCCAGTTTTGTCTCATCAGTCCACAGAACATTCTCCCAGAAACTTTGGGGCTTGTCAGCATGCCTTTTGGCGAATTCCACTCTGGCTTTTTTATGTTTTTCTGTCAATAGTGGAGCCCTTCTGGGTCTTCTTCCATGGAACCCATTTTTGTTCAAAATGCGATGGATGGCGTGATCAGAAAGTGACGTACCTTGACCTTGGAGCTCATCTTAAATGGTTTTGGATGGTTTCCTTGGCTCTTTATCTACCATCCACACTATCCCTCTGATCAGCCTGGGCTTGCATTTCCTCTTTCGTCCACATCCTGCGAGGTTGGCTATAGTCCCATGAACCTTATTCTTTAATAATATTGGCAGCTGTGGTCACAGGAACATGAAGATGCTTGGAGATGGTCTTATAGCCTTTACCTTTAACATGGTTACCTATAACCTTTTAACTGAATCACTTTCCAGGAGAAGTGAAGCTGTAAGGGTACCAACAAATTTGTCCATGTCTGTATATATTCCAATGAGTAATTTATCAGTTAAATAATTTGTTTTTAAATTCTTCCCAGTGTTAAACATTTGAATAGGAAACTCGCTTATTATTTGCTTCGTTGGTCATTAGGTAGTATTGATATATTTTGAAAAATTAGAATAAGTATTTCTGTTAGGCAAATGAAGGGAACGTTTTTTTACAGCATTAATACAGTGTTAATACAGTGTTAATACTTTGTTATAGCTTGGCCTTGTAGCTTAAAAATGTGGAATTACAGACGCTCCTCTACTTGTGAACAAGATACGTTCCGAACGGCCGTTCATAACTTGAAATGTTCGTAAGTCGTTATTCAACATTATTTTAAGGATTATACGCAAGTACAAAGAACTAGGATGCTGGGAGTATGCACGCTACGCTGCTGCACGGCGGGAGTAGCGGCCAGATGTCATCCTAAGCGGAATTGGCACGCAGAAAAAAAAAATTATGTTGCGGACAGGAAATAGAAGCTCAGTGAACACAATGTGGACTTACAGTCCTCTTCATTAATATGTCTCCAAGTTCGTAAGTTGAAAGTAGAGGAGCGTCTGTACATTGCTAAAATGTGTGCTTGTTTTGCCATGATATGATTATTGCTGTTATGATAGGGGCCAATGGCTGGGAAATATCTAATATCACACCTGAGTGTGTGGGAGTCAAAAATTTGAACACCAAATTGAAAAAAATGTGGCACCCATTGGTGAAAAAAAGTCATTGAAGGTTTTTCTTTTCCATTGTTACAGGATGAAGAGAATGGTAACGAAAAAGGTAAGCCTGTGTATTCATTCTCTATAAGCAAATCGGCCAGGTTCTCAAAAGATTATGAATTTGTGTTAACTTATTTCATGCCCCCCCCCCTGCTGGGGACAAGCTGCTACTGTTCTCTTTTATTTCTGATCCACTCGTTCTCAGCTTCATAGTCTCCACATCTCCCTACTTGAAAAGCTTGTTAAACCTATACAGCAAATACAGTAAATAGTCAGTGTTTGCAGTTGTAATGTTAATTAGCATCTGTAGCATCTGTTTTTATCAAGAAAATCTATTTATTTTATATCTCTGAACCTTGTTAGCATACCAGTGCAGCAACCTGGAACCGATGGACACCATCTTTGTCAAGAACGTGCGAGAAAACGGCCCTGCTGACCAAGCTGGCTTGTGCACAGGTAGCTATGCCGGCGGCCATGTTGGCTGCCCTCCAGTAGAATTAGCTGTGGATGATACGAACAAGCGGCGAACCCTTCTGATACGACTGAAGTTCAGGACATGGCACACCGTCCATGTGCTTTAGGACACTAAGGGACATGGAAAGTGAACATGACCGGCTGCTTGTGCTCACACATAAACCTTCTGTACTGCAGTATGGGCTGGAACTTGTGCCTAGATACCAGTGAAAACACAGAGGTCCCCCAAGGCTTTTCTCCTAGGGCTCCCCAACCTACTCATTGATACCACTTAGCTTTGGGAGCTTTCCAGCAGTAACAGTATCTAATGTGGATGGCGGCCACAATATCGACAGGCCCGGACAGGAACCCCCCCCCACACCACCCCCCCTTGCCTGCCGCTTCAGGTCAAAACGCTTCTTGTCTTCCTGTTGTGACTCGTCGGCTCAACCTGGCTAACCCTGGAGTCTCTGCTAGCAAACAATCCACCCTTTGATATCAAGCCAGTGCCCCCCCCCCCCAATAACGTCATCACTCGGGCCACAGGGCAATTTTAAATCCATACCCCCACCCCCAGCCCCCTTAGCACCACTGTCTGGAGACCCCTCCTGGTGGACATAATGAGAACCCCTCAGGGGGAAAGGGGCGGGGTCTCAGAGTCCTGGTTCTGGGTGGCCGTAAATTCCCAATGCCTCCCCCACCCACTTCACTCTAGCTAGAGCCATCATTGTGTAGGCCGTCACGATGAGAAGGGGTTGCCCCTTTAGTGCATCCGGCCAATCAGGGTCTGTGTGTTGCAGGGGACCGGTTAGTGAAGGTGAACGGGGAGAGTGTGCTGGGGAAGACCTACTCGCAGGTGATCGCCCTCATCCAGAACTGGTGAGCACGTATGAAGACCTTTGACATTTCATAATGATGGGAGCAGGGGGCGGGGCTGCAAGATCAGGTACTTATCATCCGTCCAATCAGGGAAAAGCACTTAACATTTAAGTTAGTTATTTCACAATTTCATGGTTACAATCTGGATTTCATTTTAAAATATAATTTAGGTTTGCTTTTCTTGCTGAGCTAACTAGCCTAAACAGTTGATTTATTAACAACAGTCTCATCCTATTGTATATTTTGAAACATATTTTAATAAGTGTTTGTGTATTCTGTTCCCCCCCCCCCCCCCCCCCACCCCCCGTCTGAATGTCTCACTCCCACAGCGAGAGTGTCCTGGAGTTGTCCATTATGCCCAGAGATGAAGACGTACTGCAGCTGGTGAGTAGCTCACCCACTCCACCATACTCACACCATACTCACACAAACAGTCTATCACGCATATGCATCTCAACATTTCCGAGGAATTCCCTCTGACTTCCGCATCAGTTCACTTCCCGGTTCCGAGCCTCGCCCCACTTTGGTGCTTTATGTGTCTTTAATGTGTTTCGAAGGGTGTCTCCCAGTCTTTTGTCTGGGAGTTGTTCTCCTTTCGGTAATGTTCTCTCCATAATTCCCCCCGCACGGATTGCTGCCGATTATATGACGGACAGCTCACACACACGCTGACATGCATAGTCACACACACATAGCTTCAATTCCCCACCTCACCCTCCCACGCTCACAAACACACGCTCACAAACACACGCTCACGTACACGAAGCCGAACGGCATTACTAAATACTCATAAACATTCTTCCTCCCACAGCCTATTTTTCATAGTCCCTCATTCCAGAGTCATTACAACTAATGGATATTGCAAATTTGTGTGTTTGTGTCTGAGATCAAAACAATGCCATTTATATTTAGCTTCTCAGAGCTGGCAGTGGGGGGGGGGGGGAGCAGAAAAACTGAGCCGGTATCCACCAGTGCATTAGGAGCGGGCTGTCGGGGAGCTCGAGTGTCACGCCATCGCATGGCCCAGCAATACACATGCGGGTACAGCAGCCAGCAGCGGACGGACAGGGATGGACATCCAGAGAAACAGCCAAGCGATCACAGGAAATGTGAGGCACAGGATGGTGCAACTGTGCTCATAAACAGGCAGAAAAATATGCACAGAGATGCAGTCCCACACACATTCCTCTCATCTGCTGTCTGTGTCATTCATACATACCCAACATACCCCCGGCAACCCATGACTGGGACACATGACGGCGTGTTTACCCCCCCAAAAGCTCATAGACTGCACTGCCTAATTCTCACCACCACTCCCCCCCCACACTGCTTCCCGCCTGCCTCAGCCACATTCCTGAGGGTTACTGTAGCTCCTCCTATGTTCTGTCTGGGCGGAGATGGCTTGAGTCAGATAGGCGGGGCAACCGCGCTGGGGGAGGCCATGCAGGAGTACGTGTGAGACCGAGAGACAGTGAGAGGAAGAAGGAGAGGACAGAAAGAGGGGAAGACAAGGGTGAGAAGAAAGGGAAGAAGCAAGGGAGACGCAGCACGCAAGTAACAGCGAAGGCACTGGGGGTTAGTCAACCATCTTGGCCTCCTCCTTCACCGGCACTCTTAGCCGTCTCTCGACAGCCGTCGCTCAGCCACGGAGGTAAACAGACCGACTTCAGTGTGGGGGCGGGAGGCCCTCTGGTTTATACATTCCCCCCCTCTGGTTTATACATTCCCGACGGCTGTTTTTTCGTAACTTTGCGTGGTAACTGTGAGTCGCCATGGCAGCGAATACACACTGTTCCAGGTCCATGTGAATGTAGGGGCGAGAGGGAGAGGACAGAGTGGGTCCCGCCCGAGTTTTGGATTCAAGGGGGGGGGGAATGGGGCGGCCGGTTCAGGGAGAGTCCCGCTTGCTTACAGTTGATGTGTCCCATAGTATTGCCTGTGATGCAGAACCCTGCTAGATATGAACCCTGGAAGTTGCTGGTTTGAGACCCCAGAAGAGGACCTTCAGTTTCTCAATATTATACTATAGTATAAACTGTAGTTCTTGAATTGCTAATTTGTGGATGTGCAGCTGTATACAAAGGTGAAGTATAAATCTCCCAAGGTTAAAATGTTCATATGGATGCAAGGTTATGGACAAGAACCCATATTCTGAAGTTTGCTGGTTGATGTTTATGAAAAATCTGTGAAAAAATTCCTGATAAAAGAATCTTATTAATTGGAATTTCTTTGATGCAGGCATATTCCCAGGATGCCTACCTGAGTGGCAATGAGCCCTACACAGGCGAAGCTCAGGACCTTCCAGAACCTCCTCCCATCTGCTACCCCCGCGGCAGGGCCCAGTCGCACATGGGGCACAACCAGACAGACAAACGGGGCTGCAGGCTGGCCCCGGCCCGGGTGTCCTCCCCCCCGGACAACCGCTCAGGGAGGGCCAGCCCGGCCGGCTGGCTCGATGACACAGCCCTGGAGCTGCGGGGGCCGAATCAAGGCAGCCCCGTCCACCACACAGAGGAGGTCCAATACGGCGTAAGCTCCCAGCAGGCCGTGGGGCAGCCACGGGGCCACATGTCCCCTCCCTCTTCCTCGGGACCGGCGCACGCTAGTCCCCTACATGGCTACTACGGAAACCACAACATTGGCGCAACTGCCCAGGCCCGTGTAGGCGCCCAGCCTTGGCCCAGCCCCCAAAAGGCGGCCCTGAGTAGGAGCGAGGTCCGGCAGCAGGCGTTGACGGACTGGTACTACAGCCAGGTGCCTGAGCGCAGGGGCCCCTCGATGCCGCCCCGGTACCGGAGCATTTCCCAGGACCGGCTGGGCGAGGTGGGCGTCGGAGTGCCACCGGGTCGTCAACGCATGGGCTGGCCCCACAGCACCTCCCAGGACACCCTGTTGCTGCAGCCGGACTCGGGCCAGTACGGCGATTCCAGCTGGGCTGAGGATTGGGGCTGTACCAGCAAGCATCGTTCGGGCCGCGCCCGCTCTGAGAACCTTCTCGCCTCCAAATACCACCGACACGGCCGCTCAATGGAGATGCTGGACCGGGCGGCAATTATGGTGTCTCCACGTCCGGATCGGCCTGCCTGGCCACCGCAGCAGGCACCAACACCTGCACCCAGGACTGAGGTTTACCAACAGCAGGGGCCGCATTACGGAGCCGTGCCCGCGCCCCCGGCAAGTGGACGTGGGCAGTCGCACCAACAGGAGCAGCCCCCGGCATCCCAGCCTAGGCGGCTGCCCCTGCAGAGTGCGGACGACCAGCCGGTGGGTTACCGCAGCTACAGCCCGTCCTTCTACCGCAAAGCCGGCCGCCTCATGCAGGCCCACTCCTTCAGGGATCCCTCCTACTCAGGGCCCCACTTCAACTGGAACCCAACCCCCAAAACCAGCCCCCAGGAAACCGTCGCTGCCCCCCCTGCCGCTCCCGAACCCCGCGATGGAACACATCGCCCTACCAACCACGAGAGGCCCTGGGAGGAGGAGCAGCCGCACTCGCAGGTCCAGGAGGTGGTGCTGCGGCAGAAGCCACCTACAGGTCGCCGCGGCCCTCCTGGCCAGCGGCAGCCACATTACGGCCTGCCTGCTGAGGCCGCCGAAGCCCTGGGCTTCCAGGGCGAAGGGCCTAACACTGCTACCCCCAGGTCTGTGGACGCCCCCCGCAGGACAAACGGGGGCCTGGCTCCACTGACCCTACAGGATGACTCCCTGGCTTCCATTCCATTTATAGGTGAGCACCATCCCCTCAGACCGCACTTCAGCCCGCAGGTCACATGACAAAGACAGCAACATGGTGGGCCATCGAACGTTCCATATGACACTCTTTATACTATCGCTTCTGTATTTCTGCTGGCTTGCATTGTCTGGTTTGCAGATTGGATGCTATTCTGAGTAGTATTCATGGTAGTACTCCGAGTAGTACTCATGGTAGTACTCGATTCTGTGTAGATGCTAATGGTCTTTAACTCCTTAACGCTAATCATTTTAGCTTGAAATTGCCAGAATCAGAATGTTGCTAACTGGTGTCTAATTCATGGGGTGTTTCATTAGCAGAGTGATAATCGGTGCTACAGGAGAGGTTACAGGTACAAATACCAACAGCTGTGTAACACAATTGATTTGGCATGTACCTGCATCCACAGAGATGCTCTGTTATGGTTTTTGGCTCGCATATGGAGCCAGATGTTATGCTGTGTCCAGTTGTGAAGATGGTGGAATCTTGCCACAGAACCCGGATTAAAATCATGGCACCGTAGTTTTGCTAGGAGTGGGCAGGCAGCGTCGATGCTGTCTGAGTCGCTCAACAAGAGGCATTTAACGGGTACAAGGCGAAATCGGGGGGAGGAGGCTTCCCGGGGCCCAAACACAGAGACTCTGTCCAAACGAGCCAGGCCTGCGTGACCAGTGCTTTATCTGTCTTGCAATTACAGGCCATGGGGGTCACCGTATTTTTTGGCTACAGATACAAAGGGCAATTCTTTCAGTATGGGGGGGCAGCTTCCGTTGCCAGGGCCAGGGTGCCCTATAGTGCATTCAAGAAATGTGGGGGGAGCAAAATTGACATGAGGGTATTTGTAAGATGGTGCTGGTGCAACTATTTAGTCAGTGTAGCTTTGCCACATGCTGCCCCCGCAGTCCGAATCGGTGGGTCTGACTCAGCGCGGCAACCTGCCCACCCGCTGACAGATGAACCGGCTCCGTGTTTTTCGGTGACGTCAGCCGAAAAGATGTCTCAGACATGATTTACCGTGCCTCGCCTCGCGAAACATAGTATCGAGAGCTTAGGGACACGGAGAAGATTCCTGAAATTGTCAAATGGGAGCAAATGAGAAGCCCGGTGACTGAGCTCGCAGTCCCGGCGGCTGAATCACCATTACCTGAGGCGAGTTTATGAAATTAAAGAGGAGGGTGAGTGTAACTGCTTGTCCTTCTTCCAGCGATTCGTCACACAAACAAAGTACAGTCGAACGAGCAAGAATGAGGAAGAGGAAAGGCATCATATTTGAGGGGGGGGGGGGGGGGGGACTTATGCAGGGGCTAACCGGGGCTGTAGCCTAGAGTCCCAAGTTGTCGGGGGCCCCCGATTTTTTTGTGGTTGTTACAGCAGCATTTTATTCTGAAGGTAGATTTGGAGTAAGTCTTGTATTTTACAGTATTGTCCCACAGTGAAAAATAAAATGCTCTGTCCCCTTTTGAACCAGTACAGGACACTATTTCTTCTGTATTTTCTAACGATGGGACCAATCCCCCCCCCCCCCCCCCCCGTGATGTGAATTTAATGACATTTCATCATCGTGTGTCCTGGCGGGGGGGGGGGGGGGCACCCCTTATTTCTTTAGGTAGGTTCCCAACGATATTTTTTTGCCCAAGTGCCCCCCCCCCCACTAAATTCAACCCTGCAGGGATCCCTAGCTGGCAATTGGGCTGAGAGGGGTTTGAGATGCAGGATATGCGGGGGTTGGGGGAAGCGGATGGGTGACCTTCCTCCCTTCAGCTGAGTCTTACCTTAGGGTACAACAGCAAAACCTGTGAGATAAATACCTCATTTTAGGGTACATTGGCAAAGCTTGTTTTGGATAAGTACCTAATTTTGGGGTGGAACAGTAAAGTCTATTTGGGATAAGTAACCTGTTCTGTGGTACATTAGCAAGGCCTGCTTGGGATAAGTACCTCATTTTGGGGTGCAACAGCATGCTTATTCGGGAAGAGTACCTCATTTTGGGGTGCATCGGCAAAGTCTGTTTGGGATAAGTACCTCATTTTATGGTACACAAACAAAGCCTCTTTGGGATAAGTACCTCATTTTATGGTAAACAAACAAAGCCTCTTTGGGATGAGTGCCTCATTTTGGGGTACACAAACAAAGCCTCTTTGGGATAAGTGCCTCATTTTGGGGTACGCTAACAAAGCCTCTTTGGGATAAGTGCCTCATTTTGGGGTACGCTAACCAGTGGCGGAGCCAGGAAATTTTCTGTGGGGTGGCCAGGATGATTATGTGATCATTTTGGGGGTGGCCACGGCCCCCCCCGGCCACCCCCTGCCTCCGCGCCTGTGCATGGATGGCTGTGGTCAGACCAGGGGGGGCCAATAGGGTGGCCGGGGTTCGGCGGGGGGTGGCCACGGCCCCCCCCGGCCACCCCCTGCCTCCGCGCCTGACGCTAACAAAGCCTCTTTGGGATAAGTGCCTCATTGTGGGGTACGCTACCATAGCCTCTTTGGGATAAGTGCCTCATTTTGGGGTACGCTAACATAGCCTCTTTGGGATAAGTGCCTCATTTTGGGGTACACAAACAAAGCCTCTTTGGGATAAGTGCCTCATTTTGGGGTACGCTGACAAAGCCTCTTTGAGATGAGTACCTCATCTTAGGGCGCAACAGCGAAGCTTATTCGGATAAGTACCTCATTTCGGCAAAGTCTGTTTGGGATAAGTACCTCATTGTAGAGTGTAATAGCAAAGCCTTGCTTGAAATAGCAATATCTGATCAGGATTAGTCTCTTTAGGCTATATCAGCAGAGCCTGTTTCTTTAGGGCACAACAGCAGAGTCTGTTGGAATAAGTTCCTCACTTAAGGGTGTAACAGTGAAACATTGTTTGAAACTGAAAATGCGATTATGAGAGTAGCCCCCCTCCCCCTCACCACCAGGTCATTTATAACAAAACTGGGCTACTTCCCATCTAGCCGTGATCGTAACTAGGGAGCTGCTGCCACCTCTCCGTGCTCACACTGTCATTCCGGAAGCTGGGGGGCACGGAACTCCCGGAGGGGGGTGGTGGATTTTTGTTTTGCCACCGTGGGACAGGTGAGTAAGTTGGGAGGGAAAATGAGTATTTCTGCACTGGGAGAGGATGTTAGGGTGAACAGAAGCACCGGGACACCCCCCCAAACCCATACCAGCCCCCCCGCCCATGAACCGCGCCACACTTAATGGCGTCCTTTGTGTCCCTCTGCCCCTGCCGTAAATAGTCAGATGCCACCCGTTTCCCCTGATGGGCCCTTGAATGGCCGTGCTGTCTTGGTGCTGCGGCAGCTGGGGGGGGGGGCTACAACTGGGGGGGGGGGGGGGTGAGCGGGTGAGCAGCTGGGAGAGGGGAGAAAAACGGGGGAAGAGAGCGAGAGGACTCTTTGAGAGGGAATGCTGGGGAACGTGCATGCCCCCCCTCCCCTCCTGAGAAAGGGGACCTGAAAACGTACAGGAGTTCAGAGTCACTTCTCCTAGGAACCCAGTACCGGTTAATTCAGATACTCCCTGGGGGAGGGGGAGGGGGAGGGAGTGTCGGTATGTAAATATAACTCAAACGTGACGGCCGCTGTAATCAGGCTCCTTCAGCAGGTATTGCTGGGCTGTCTGGCTGAGTTTGGTGTGCTAGCGCTGTGGTGGCCGGACAGTCCAGACTGGACCGAGTCCCACGTGAACACAGACGCCCTTCGCTCTGGGCTGCTGCAGAACCGAAACCGTTTTGGGTTAAGGCTCTTCCTGCCAAGCGGCCATAGCGCATAGCTGGGGGGAGGGTTTGGAGGGGGACACCGACCTCCTCGCTTCCAGAGATCGCGTACATTGACTCCTGGGTGGAAGAAGAGGGGTGAATGGGCTTCCTGGGACACTTCCGGCTGTGTCGTTAGGTGGGGAGACACCGCTGACCTCCCCAGGATTGGGTGCACAGTGAGTACAAACCTATAGGAGGCACTTTGCGTGAGCGCCTGGGCATCGCTACGTGGGTTTAGCGTTTAGTCATCGTCACCCTGCGTACATAGAATGATGGGCGCAAGGCTCGTGAGCGTAAATACGTGCAAGAGGAGAGCGTTTCGCACGAGCACTAAAGCTACTGACACTGAATGCAGGTTAGGTGCTGTGAATTCCTTCATGTCCATAACATGAACCTAATACTTAAGTGAATCATTGAATCAGTATTACTTTTAGCTTGAAATTGTCTTGCCTCTTCTCCAGTGCAGGGTTATTATGTTTATTGATAGAACATCCAGCTCCTGACTGTATTTATCAGGAACGATGGCTTGCCAATAGAAATGGCCTGCTTCCCCAGACAGCCAATCACGTGGCTATAGCTGCATTCAAGCGGTTCATTCACTGTGCGTCTAAGGATCAGAACGGCTGAGATGCGTGACGTAAGCGATTCTGGACGTGGCGCGATTGTAGGTGATATTGAGGTTCCAGCATGTCAGGACCAGCTACCATTCTGGGATTTTCACACACTGCAGGGTCTAGAATTTGCAGATTGGTGCAATAAACAAACAAAAAAAAAACATCAGTTAGCGGTGTTTATGTGGCTGAAAACACCTTGTCAATGAGACAGGACTGTGGAGAATGACCAGGCCCCTTAAAGCTAACAGCAAGGCCACAAATACAGAACTATCATATGAGAGTGACAGTGGTGCACAGGTGTACTTCATAAACTGGTCACTGACTGAGCATTATTAATGTGTTAATATAAGAGATTAAAGTATAATGGCCAAGTAATAAAAAAAATTCAATCTAAGTATAATAATCCTCAACTGGAAAAATAATAATTGATGATCAATCCCACCATATTTAAAAGTACTGCATTATTCCGAGTGTCTGTGCACGCGTGGGTCAGATATTCCCACAATTCTCCCCACAATGTGATAAAATCCTGTTATTTTTATGTTGTGGGGACCATATTAGCGGTCCCCACAAGGGGAAATTCAATTTTATAAAAATCTGCAATCAAAAACCTATAAATAGTTTGTTTGGTTACTTATGGTTAAGGTTAGGGCTGGGTAAGGCTTAAGGTTGTCATTGTTGGGATTAGGGTTTTGCCGCTAGAATGATGGTCCCCACAAAGATATGAGTACAGGTCTGTGTGCGCAAGCGTGTGTGTATGTGTGTGTGTGTGTGTATTTCCGTGACAGTAACCTGCTGGTGCCTCGCTACTCTGCTCTTCAACCTCCTCCTCTTGCTCCTCCCCTACCTCCTCTTGCCCCTCCCCTGCCTCCTCTCACCCCTCCCCTTCCCTGCCCCCTGACGGCCCCGGCCGTCCCGACAGATGAGCCGACGAGCCCCAGTGCAGACCTGCGTGCCCGCCACGTGCCCGCCTCCTCTGTGGTGTCCAGCGTCATGAGCTCCGCCCCCGCCGTCACCACCAGCCCCACCTCCCCCACTTTCGCCTTTCCCCTCACCAGGCTCTTCTCACACGACTGCAGTGAGTGACACCCCCCCCTCCCCCCTAACCTGCTAGCCCTCTCCTCTCTGCCAGCCAGCACCACGCCCCGCCCATAGTGACCGAAAGGCAAGTGGTGGACGATCTTTACAGATCTACTTGATTTGGTACTTCCTGTTGAGGGGTAATCAAACAGGAAGTCATCATCGCCCCCCTCTTTTACTTGGCATGCTTTTATTAAGCTTTCCCCCATCTCCTCCAGCCTTGTCTCATTCGGTCGCTCCTCCACCCTTGTCCCTCCTCCCGTCCCCTGCACATTGGTCGGTTTCTTCATCACCTGCCCCCATCTCTTGCGCCCCCTACAGGCAACGTGAAGTCGAACCGCCGCACCTCCTACCTGCAGGCCATCACCACAGAGCGCTCCAAGTCATGCGAGGGCCTCAACACCTTTGGGAACGAGGGCCACATGTTCTCGTGAGTTCCCGTGAGGGATGGGTGGGGGCGGGGTGGGTCAGCATGGTGTCCGAATTTCGATACTGGGAAGGGAAAGAGGAAGTAAAAACTGGGGTGGGACTTGCTTACTTAGTGTGCTTAATCACGTTACTTTCAGTACCCCGTTGGGTTTGATGCTCACGTCTCTCTGTGCAGGATATTGCCAAAGAGAGTCAAGAGCTTCTTCACGGACGGGGTGAGTCCTTCCGCTCGCCATACGCTGGCAGACCGTACGCGTAGCGCGGCGTGCCGCGATGTCTCCCCTGCAGAATCGCTATACCGCGCCGCAGCGTTTCCCAATCCAGAAAACGCTGATGTAATGGGAAAGAGAGAACATTTTCTCAGGAAGCTGGCTATCGTGCCCTAAGCTAAGAAAAAGGTTAGCATTTAAGTGGAGAAATCTGCAAGCATTTCAGGAAAACAATGGGAAAAAGGGTAATGTGGAATCCCTCTGAATGAAATTGCAAAGTATAACATCTTTGCAAAATGTGCTTCTTCACAAGTGAAGGGTAATCCGTCACACTCTTAATTATGAATGGCTCCCTTTCCTGTTCGTTAATTTCTTTAAATTACTACTTGGGCAGCAGTAACACTGATATATTCCGCACAAGTCCGCAGATGTCCGCGTGAAAAGAAAGTTCCCAGAAGCAGCCAAGTACATTTGTCTGGACTGATAAGTATCACTTCCGGCTGTGACCTTTGAACTCTCGTGCCATACCCAGTCCCTTGACAGTCTGGCCCCGACGGAGATCCGCTCCAAGCGCCACTCAACCTCCGAGCTGGGAAGCATCACCTTCAGCGATGTCCGCAAGGAGGGCTGGCTGCACTACAAGCAGATCCTCACTGAGAAGGGCAAGGTCAGTGCTGGGGTCGGTGTTGGGATCAGAGGCAAGGTCAGTGCTGGGGTCGGTGCTGGGATCGAAGCCAGGGTCAAAGGCAAACTCAGTGCTGGGGTCGGTGTTGGGATCAGAGGCAAGGTCAGTGCTGGGGTCGGTGCTGGGATCGAAGCCAGGGTCAAAGGCAAACTCAGTGCTGGGGTCGGTGTTGGGATCAGAGGCAAGGTCAGTGCTGGGGTCGGTGCTGGGATCAGAGGCAAGGTCAGTGCTGGGGTCGGTGCTGGGATCAGAGGCAAGGTCATTGCTGGGGTCGGTGCTGGGATCAGAGGCAAGGTCAGTGCTGGGGTCGGTGCTGGGATCAGAGGCAAGGTCAGTGCTGGGGTCGAAACCAGGGTAAGAGATTTAGTCAGAGCTGGTCATGTGACCAAAGGATAGCCATTGGGAGGCTCTGAAACGGGAACATGTGAGAAGGACACATAAGCTTCAGCATTGTGCTAGTTTAATGGGGGAGGTTTGTAATGCTGGCCCACGCGGCTGGGTTCTGCATACCAGGGGAAAGTGACCGGATGCCCCACTCTCTCTGTGCACCGCAGAAGGTGGGCGGAGGGATACGACCCTGGAAGCGCGTCTTCTGCGTCCTGCGCTCCCACTCGCTCTTCCTCTACAAGGACAAGCGGGAGGCGGTGCTGCACGGCGCTGCCCTAGGGGGCGCCACTGGGTCGGGGCACGGTGATGAAGAGCAGCCCATCAGCATCCGCGGCTGCCTGGCGGACATCGCGTACAGCGAGACCAAACGCAAGCACGTGCTGCGCCTCGGCACGCAGGACTTCTGCGAGTACCTGCTGCAGGCCGAGGACCGCGACGACATGCTCAGCTGGATCAAGGTCATCCGCGAAGGCAGCAAGACCGACAGCGAGGTCAGGGGGTGGGGCTCACGCCCAGTAGCCATGACGACGTGAGACTTTTCTGGTCCGGGACATCTTCTTTAACAATGAAACCCAGGAATAATTACATTATACTTTGTAATGATAAGTAATTATTATCTGCAATATACTGTATAAAAAGAACAGTACACGGATGGATGGATAGATTGTTAAGCATTTTAATTATTTAGTTATGTTAAAAGCATTTAAATATTGCATTTAAATAGTTTCATAGTAACATTCAGAGAAGCCTTTCGACTAACATTAGGAGACATTGCGCTTAGAAACTCCAGTGGGTGGGATTTTTAGACTCTGCCAATCAGGGTCTGGTTTAACCAAGTGGGAGGCAATACAGTATCCAGTGAGAGTTAGACCAGCCTGTGACTGACAGAGCAGGATAATCCCAGTGGGTTTCAGATCCTCATTTTTCACATGGCTGCTCACGTCAGTCTGACCTCTACCGGAATTAATAAAATGACACCCACACATGACTGCTGCCATTAACTAATACTTGTTTAAAAGGTTTTCTTACCACCTCATTAACATAATGGCACAGTTCAGGTTGGGTTGCCAGATTGGGGGCAGGGATTTGACTGGCACTGAATTTAAAAAAACGGCCTGATGTTTGACTGGCAGTGAAGCATGGAAAACAAACTGCGGAAAGACACGCTGAAAAGCGCGGAAACTTGGCATCCGTCTTGAGCTCCGCTCTGTTTATACCTGTATGCTAAAATGCGGCCTCGCTCTTCCAGGAACTGGGTTCCTGTCGTCAAGCTCTGATAAACAAGAAGCTGAACGAGTACAGGAAGCACAGGTAAGCACCTGCGAAACAGTCAATGAGCCCCATTTTTTTTATGAGTCTTAGCTGCCAGCGTTAAGTCCGTATGCCACTTGTTACCCTTCGTAGTCCAACGGGAAACAAGCCGGACTCATCTCCCAGGGTGCCCAGGATAATACCGCCCTTCCTCATGGCCAAGATGGACAATGTGACGGGAGCTCCACGCTCCCCCAAGCCTGACAGCAAGGGTGAGAGCCTGAGCGACTAACCCAATCTGCCAAGTGGGGGTGTGCGCCAGCTTCTTTCAATGACCTGCCCTTGTTTGTCTCCTTCGTCTGCAGAGGAGAGCAGCCCGCCCAAGTCACCTTGGGGCATAAACATCATGAAGAAGTCCAAGAAGTCTGGGCCTAAGGCCTTTGGGGTGCGACTAGAGGACTGCCAGCCGGCCATCAACCACAAGGTCAGGAGACGTCACTTCCCCACACTTCTGTCTCCCCCCCCCTCCTGACTTGGTCCGTTCCGGGGCGTTTCACCTAAAGGGTACCAGGGGTCCCAGGGGTCAGCACTATTAAAAATAGAATCATAAGTGAAGCTGCATTTATGTGTCTTTATGAAAGCAGGAGGGCATTTGCTCCAGAGCGCCTCACTCTGGCCACTGTTGGTAGTGTAATTCCACTACTTTTGGCAGTAACAGGTAATGTAACTTAACTCAAAAGTTACTTTCCCTAGTACAGGGGTCACCTGCGGAGCTACTGTCTAGCAGGTTTTCTGTCCTGTTTCTGGCTTCTGATGAGCCACACCTGTTCCTTATATTTACCTGAGAACAGGTGTGGCTCATCAGAAGCCAGGTAGGATAGAAAACCTACTTGATAGTACCTATCCAGGAAGGGAGTTGGAGGGTAATTGGTAAAGTAATTGCATTACTTTTGAATGAAGTAGCTAGTACATGTGACGGTAAATGTACACAAAAGATGACAAGGCGGTGAAAGGTAGAGAATTATATTTGGAGCACCACTGAAAAGATCATAATAGTGAATGATGACGATGGGCGTGATGATGATGATCGTGAGGAGGACGGCATTGATGAGAGTGACTAAGATGATTATGGTAATGACACTGATTCATATGATGATGATGATGACAATGACAACACTAATGATGATACTGCTGATGACAGTGTCTCACATTGACTTCTGTGTGACTTGTCCAGTTCGTCCCCCTGGTTGTGGAGATTTGCTGTGGGCTGGTGGAGCAGATGGGCCTGGAGTACACTGGCGTTTACAGGGTACCGGGCAACAATGCCATGGTGTCCACACTGCAGGAGCAGCTGAACAAGGGCATGGACATCAACCCGACCGAGGAGGTGAGGTGGAGCCATAGAACAGCTAACCCACTTGTTAAATTCACTAGTGGGTGACGAGGAGATTTCTGTCAACACTTCTCTCCCGTATTGAAAATGTGCGCAGGTCGCTAGCATGGCGCTAACACTCAGTCCTCTTTTGGGAATGAGCGCAGGTCGCTAGCATGTCGCTAACACTCAGTGCTCTTTTGGAAATGTGTGCAGGTCGCTAGCATGTCGCTAACACTCAGTGCTCTTTTGGAAATGTGCGCAGGTCGCTAGCATGGCGCTAACACTCAGTGCTCTTTTGGAAATGTGCGCAGGTCGCTAGCATGTCGCTAACACTCAGTGCTCTTTTGGAAATGTGTGCAGGTCGCTAGCATGTCGCTAACACTCAGTCCTCTTTTGGGAACGAGCGCTGGTTGCTAGCATGGCGCTAATGCTCAATCCTCTCCCCGTAGCGATGGCAGGACCTCAACGTGATCAGCAGCCTGCTGAAGTCCTTCTTCCGGAATCTGCCAGAGCCTGTCTTCACCAACGGTATGTGGGGGGGGGTGCCAAACACGAGTCACATGCAATGCGTGCTACACCAGGCACTTTTAGCATAAGCAACAGGGTGCAAAACTACCGCAAATTAAAAGAAAATGGCGAAACGACTACTATTATTATTATTGTGAATTATGTATGGCAAGTCCAGTGGGTAGTATGAGATGGGAGACCAAAATGAACTGGAGCTTCCTGTTGTTGGGGATTTCCGACGGGCCATTAACTAGCTAGTCATTCAGGGGAGCACGTTAACAGTTCAGAGCGGAGGAGGGTGTGCAGAGGAGCACGACGGGCCGGAGAGTAAAGGCCGCAGCAGACGTGACAGAGTGCAAACACGGATATTCATACGAAGAGGGCCACTCGTGCGATCCCTGTGCCTTCGTTCAGGTGGATGATTGATTTAATGACGCAGTTGTGAAATGGGCTGTGACTAAGCGTGCCTGCTTGTGTGTTGTCATCGTGCTCCTCATGGAAGTATCCGGACTGAATCGAGTTTCCCTTTCACCCCCAGATAAGTACAACGACTTCATAGACGCCAACCGGATGGAGAACGCGAGCGAGAGGCTCAAGACCATGAGGAAACTGGTGTGTGTGTGCGTGCATGTATATGTGTGCGTGTGCGTGTGCGTGTGCGTGTGCATGCACACGTGACTTACATGTCACACATCCCCGCCAGCCTGGGCTAGTCTGTCCCTGACAAGCCTCCTCTCTCTCTTTCTCTGACTTTCTCATTCTTTCTCCCTCTCTTTCTTTCGCTCTCTCTCTCCCGACCTCTCCCTTTCTCTCTCTCCCCCTCTCTTTCTCTCTCTCTTGTGCACTCTCTCTCCACCTCTCCTAGATCCACGACCTGCCAGATTATTACTTCCACACCCTGAAATTCCTGATGGGCCACTTGAAGACTGTGGCGGATCATTCGGAAAAGAACAAGGTCTGCGGAGCGCACCGTCCCGTGGGCAAGCGGGCATGCGGGCATTTGGGCGCTCCGGGTCACGCGTACCGCACGATGGGGAATGCCTATGCACACACACACACACACACACACACACACACACACACATTCACACATTTGATTCTATTGTTACATTCCAGAACATGGCTGTGGAATGTGGGAAGTAATCAGTAAATCAGCAGCAGTGACTCCATCACTCACACATTGTATTTGCATGGGGTCCCTGAGGTTTGGGAGCCCCCTGTTGTTCACAGAAAGTCACTACACCAAATATTAAATAAACATCTTCTATTTTTATGAAATGCTGGAGCAGCACATTTTGTTGAGATTAAATAAATAAAGTCATTTATTATTTTAGTTTAAAGAGATCACCCAGCTTAAATTGTTTATGAAATATGTTTTACTCACATGGTGAATTCGACCGCCATCATGGTTAGTTATAAGAAAGAGAGAGATCTGTGGATGGGCATAGAAATCCCTCACCATGCCCCCCCCCCTCATCTGTAGATGGAACCCCGTAACCTGGCGCTAGTGTTTGGCCCCACCCTGGTGCGAACCTCCGAGGATAACATGACCGACATGGTGACCCACATGCCTGACCGCTACAAGATAGTGGAGACATTGATCCAGCACGTGAGTCCCAGCCCACTTTCATGCATCCCATGATCTGCACTGCCCCCTGCTGGTGCCCAGTGCAGTTACATTAATTTACATTTATTCATCCAAATTAGTCAGTGTATGAAATATGATACTAGTGTGTGTTATAACAGATCATCAGTACAAAATATCACACCTACCTTTCCAAAGCTTGTGACTCAAAATCTTGCCAAATTCCAATAATGTTCTAGATAGTTTGTTTCATATCAGAAACTCACCAATTGAAGCCTGTGTGCTTTAGTAATCGGTAAAATTGTTTCATTTTATTAATTTACCGTTTAGCTTTAAATGCTCATGGTTGCATGCAAGGGAAAATAATGTATATTAGTCAAGTAAACGACAAACAGCGTGAACTGAAAGCAAGGGATGTGAATATGCCTAGAGTGTTGTCCATTAACCTGAGGACAGAGTCCTCCACCAAGGCCCAGACCATGGCTTGAGCTGCCCGAGTTCTAACATTCTGAACGGCATTCTGCCACTGGGGCAGTAGCGCCCCTTACGGATCCGGCTAGGTACTGCAGGTTGTCAGTTGCTCCTGCAGCCATTGGTGGTGAGTTTCTCGGAGGAACAGAGATTTTGTTTTTGAGGGAGAAGTGACAGAACTGGGGAGCAGAATCTGACAGAGTAGTAGAAGGTTTTTTTTAATGAAAAAGTGAAGGACGAAATAAGCAGGACAGAGGAATGACACCCAGCCTCTCTCTTCATCCCAGTTTGAGTGGTTCTTCAGCGAGGACCTGGACAAGGATGAAAAGGTATCCGTCTTCTGGGCTTTCTGGGATTTCACTGGAAAGTGGTAATACCCCCCCCCTGCCACATCTGTTCTAATGTGTGCGCCCCCCCCCCTCCCGGCAGACACCAGTGGACAAGGAGGACCAACAGCCAGTCCCGAACATCGACCACCTGTTGTCCAACATTGGGAGGACGGCGGCGCTTCCTGAGGCCTCAGGTGAGACCTCAACCCCCACCTCCCCTCCTTAACATCCACGGCGTACGTGGCGCTGTGCTGTTCCCATGGCGACCTCAGGCCCTTTCACCGAAGTGGTGCTTTAATGAAAGCCAGCGGCGCGTCCGCGTGTTCTCAGCCCCTCGCGGACTCCGACGTTCCTTGTGTGCCAGTTTCCCACGTTTCTCTCTCTTGTACCTCTCTGCGTTTTTCTACTAGCTGAGCCTGTGGAGCCCTCAATGCGGTAGGACTTCTCCTGGCATAATGTCTCTGTGTCCGTGTTTGTGTCTCTGTGTCCGTGTGTGTCTCTGTGTCCGTGTGTGTATATGTGTCTGTGTGTGTGAGAGAGATCACTCTTGCCGCAGATCCACTTACCTCTCAGTCTCAATGAAAGATTTGTTTCCAGTAAACATTACCATACCTCTGTTGGTACCCAGTTAAATTAATTGATTAATGGATTAACTGTGATCTTTCTCTTTCTCTGTGAGCCCTACCTCATGGAATAAAGTCCCTGGCCAACACTAAACTCACTGATCATGACTGCTTACACAGTTTCTCTGTCTTTACTTCAGTGTAAACTCCTGAGCACTTTGCACGTGTGTGTGTTTGTATGTGTGAATGCGTGATTCTGTGATTTCAGTCGTATTGGAGCGATCTTTCACTGGAACTTCATTTATAATCACAGTCATTCCCATGCTGTCTCCTCTGTACTTTGGTGTTTGTTACAAATCAACATCCACACGTCCTCTTCCACCCATCCACGCTTGCGTCTCACCTAAGGTCGATAAACGGACGCCCCGTTACCCCCAGCAACCGGGAGCCCCCACCCGCCGCTGTCTCTGCCCCCCACCCGCACCTGAGCTTGCTCCTAATACACCGATATGGCATCATCACCGAGCGACTGCGATTCCTGTGCTGCCCCCCCCCCCGAGATATGTGGCTGCCATGTTGTTGTGTCGAGACCCACAGTCTAATGACAATCGCTGCAGGAAGTCAGACTGTTCTGTTTAGACTGAGCCTGAGAGCTGGGTCTTCTCCCTGGAGGGGGGAAGAACAGCGACGTGGCCAGACACTGCTGTTATTCCCTTAATAACATGTCACTATATAATTACTCACAACCTTTATGGCACAATAAGCTGTTTAGTAATTTCATTCTCTCAAGTGCCGCTTTTCAGACAGTGACACGTTGCATCTCACCCAAGCACACGGCTGCTGACTGATACCGTGCCGCCTGTCCTGTCCCCTCCATGTCTTTTCCAGCCCACCCTTTCCTCTAACGCAGAATCGTGATTTTATTCCCCCCCCCCCTGACCTCTCCTCTTATTACTTTTGCAGATTCAACCAACAGTGAATCAGCGAAATCCAAGGTTAGTGAAGCAAAAGCAGGGCTTACGGCACTTTTTGTATAATGAGGCAAGAGCTAATTACGAGGAGCCCAAGTCAAATACTGTGAGATCAACCATGAGATTGCGGCCCTTTGCAGTACTATGGATGTACTGAATGTGTCACACGGGCATGCACGGCATTATGGGTAACACTGTGATGGTGATGCGCCTTTCTTATACAGCAAATGTTCTCGTACCCGGCAAATGCTTATGTAGCCGTCACAAATCTGAAATATAAATAAAAATATAAAAAATTCATAATAAGAGGTAATACTGTGCAATAAAAAAACGCTAACTGAAAATAACCAAGATAAGCATTGCACAATACATAAGTCAACAGGGTGGCACGCGTTAGTCTTCGTTCCGCTTGATTTGCCATTGTTTGCCTCATAATGTCTTGTATTCTGTCCAAATATTTCATACAGCAGTATGTTACAATAACAGTACTATACAGTAAGCATTCGTTTGTGGATATGAAAGGCTTAAAGTACAGGTACTCCATACGTAACGACCGAGTTCTGTTCCTACGACTAGGTTGTACAGTGAATCGGTCGATAAGCGAGGAGTTGCCCCTTACTGATACTTCAAACAATCTGTAGGCTACTGGTAGTGAGTTTGTGTCAAACATCTTTAGATATACTTTTAATGTTGCCTTTGCACCATTTATAACATTTTTAGTATATTTATAAACAGGATGCACATAACTGGTACGCAAGTACGCATTCACCTTTAAAGCGATGTGTCGATTGTCCTTATCAGCTAGGTCATTAAGTGAGGAGTATCTGTATAAGAAAAGTGTTACAATTCAGCAATTTTCAATAGCAACAATCAGCATTTAGGAAAATTCTTTAGTTTCTATTGCCTGACAAAGATACAGAAAATGGCCGCTCTCTGTGTTAGCCTTGGGTTTTTAGGTGCTGTTGGTGAATGACTGGGGTCTGCCACCTTCCCCGTTGACTGTCTCCTCTGCTACCCCAGGGTTCATGGGGGTCAAAGCTAGACCTGAACGCCAAGGACCTGCTCTCCATCGTGTCCGCCGTCACGCGCGCACGTAAGCGCAAGAAGCCCCTCAGTAGCTGGCCTATTAGCAACAGCACGGACGAGGACTCGGAACAAGAACCCGGCAAGGTGAGCCACTGTGGCGGGGCAGAGGGGGACACGGCCCCCAGGGCAGAGGGGGAGGAGGATGAAGAGGACGAGGAGGAGGAAGAGGAAGGAAGAGAGGCCACAGAGGAGGAGGAGGAGCCCTCATGCCAGCTGGTGGAGGAGGCGGGGCACGAGGGCAGGGCCCTGGAGCAGGAGGAGGAGGGAGAGGCATGCAAGGCGCCGACGTGGCACAGCCCGGAAGATGCGCGCTCCATCGTGTCAGGCTACTCCACCCTGTCCACACTGGGCCGTGGCCCCGCCTCCGAGGGGCGGGGAGAAGAGGCGGACGACGAGCGCAGCGAGCTGGTCAGCGAGACGGACAACGAGAGCGGCTTTGCCTCGCGCTCCCTCACGCAGGAGAGGCCAGAGAAGCCACCGTTACCTCCACGTAGCTTCCTGTACACCCAGTACAAATCCTCTACCGTGCCAAGCCCCGCCCCCACTCCTGACCCCACCCCCGCTGAGGCACCCTCCAACCCCGTCGAAAGGAGCGACAGTAGGGCTCGGTCGACCACTCCCTCTTCCTCCTCGTCTTCCTCTGCCACACACAAGCTTAACCTCCGGCCGTCCTTCAACTCCCACAAGCTCATCCAGTGCGACACGCTGGCACGCAAAAAGACGAGGGCGGAGAGAGCCAAGGGGCGGTCCCTCAGCTCGGAGCTGGTGCAGGAGCCAGCCAATGAGGAAGATCGGACGGACAATGGGGAAGCTTCGATGGCACCGGTCAGCCAAGCGGCAGCTCTTGCAGCTGGCAGCAGACCAGAGGGTGCCGGGCAGAGCCGCACCCCACCCCCAGCGCACAGTGCCAATCTGACATCCTCCTCGCCAGCTGCCACAGGGTGGGGCTCGCTGGCCGCACAGGTGCGGACACGCATCCTGGGGTCCGCCGACGACCTACGGGGCGTCGGCCTACGGAAGCCAGTGTCGCCCGAGACGCGGAGGCGGAGGCGGGCGTGGCGACGGCACACCGTGGTGGTCGGTCCTGGCGCGCATAGTACGGACCCTATACCTGTGCAGGACCCTCCCACGGCGGACGTCCCCAAGCCCGCCTCCGAGCCACCGGGTCACGCTGCGCCTCCCCCAGCGTCGGAACCCGCGAGACAGTCCGAGCACACTGCTGCCGTCACACGACAGACGTCCCGGTTTCACCAGTGTCTGTAGCGGGCAACATCCGTCTGCATGACAGGAGGAGAACCTAGGGCCACCTCTCACCGGGCCACCAAGGCTGCCTGCAGTAACAGTAACAGTAACAGCTGGCAAATCATCAATTTTGGGGGGGGGGATAATAGTGGCAGGCTTGGTTTTGACAAATACATCCCAGAGAGTCATCTCATCCGCTTCCATAGTCCGGCAGGGCTCATCTGCAAGGCTGCAGGGCTCATCTGCAAGGCAGCAGGGCTCATCTGCAAGGCAGCAGGGCTCATCTGCAAGGCAGCAGAGCCACACAGCGTTGCCAAAGATTTTTCCGACTGTACAAAACTGTGACTGTTTATCGAGACAGCTGGGGTTGAGAGGGTGGGGGGGGGGGGGGCAAGTTTAACCTGAGGGGCACAGAAACAGCAGCTGCGAGCCCTGCTGAGTAAGTCATTCTAGGGTTGCCGGGTGACAGGCAGCCGTGTCATAGCAGTCGCCACGGCGACGGGTCTACATGGACACGCACTCACAGGAAGGACAGGCTGACACAGGCATAGGAACAAATAGACACGCTAACACCACACCAGCTCTGTCGCAGCGGTGGCACCCCAAGGGGATTCCCCCTCACTTCCACAAACCACCAGCCTCCCCCCGCCCCCATGACCTCAGCTGTAAGCCTCACCCCCTAACACGTCCATCTGAAAATGTGCATATGAACCAGTATGCCTGCGCAAAAAACTTGTATGGGTAGGAGTGTGTGCGCGCATGTGTGTGTGTACATTAACGCGTGTGGAACTGTTTTGTAACATTTGTACAGAGCCTTGCTAAGTTAACCTTGTGTATATATTATATATAATACATTATATTATTTTTTCCATTGTTTACAACAGTGCATTCAGGTGCACAATCACTTCCTTTAAGATGTTACTTGAAATATTTCCCTTAATTTCTTTTTCTTTTGTTTTATATGCAGTATATTATATATTTTTTGTATGGGGGGAAAAAAGTACTTTTATTGTGATTTGAATCATCTGGGTGTTCCTGTGTAATACTAAAAAAAAAAAGACTAAACTCAACAAAAAAGACTTCTGTCTTTCTCTGTTGCTGAGTAACAAAAAGAAATTCCTAAATCTGATTGAAGGGAAGTAGCAAACCTAAGGTCATAAACCTTAAATAAAATAAAATAACCAGCATTCCACTTGTTGTTACGACTGGGGGGGGAGTCTGCTGAAGTAAGTTGCTTCAGATACAATAAATTGTGTCCAGTGCGATTCAACAGTCTCTCGCCCGGGACTCTCTCGGTCCCAAGTCCAGCACTTCAATGGCCCTCTGGCGTCATTCTTTTGGAAAACCAACACACAGCTACTTTCACAGCGCTAAACCTTTACTGGTATTAAATTCACTTTCTGAAGAAGAAAACAAACGTGTAATTTTACTTCTTTACCCTGTTTTCAGTGAAGGTTCTCAAAACAGTGACCAAGATTAATTTCAATTCACCTTCCCCAAAGTTCCGCCCATTAAACTGTTTTGCTAACTGATTCCATATGTTTTTCTCACATGGAAACTAAAGCCGATTCATGTAGCCTATAAGGGGTAAACTGAAACAAATGATATCCTGGTTACACATCATGCCACTACAAAGGGCGTGGTTATAAAATATTGATACACGGTATGGAAAAGACCAAAACAATTTAGCCTATGCAAAATCGCGGCACTTTTTCAATGAAACGGTTCTCGTTGCCACCTGCAGCAGCGGCGCCTCCTTGGTCATGCATGCAAACTCCACTGATCCGTTTCCATTCACCCAGAAAGAGCAACTGGCGGGAGAATCGCTTTAGGTTTTGTTGTGAATGCCATCACCTCCATAACTCTACAGCAGCAGTGATCGCCTGTTTTATTTTTCATTATTTTTTATGTTTTTTTTTCTTCCATTCATGCATTTCTTATACTGAAAGAACTTAGGCAAGAAGAGTGTCTTTTGTGGAGTGTAGTCTGATCGTGTCATGTGTCCCCACCACAGGATATATATATAAAAAAACAAAAACTGGCTCCTAATTTGTTTTCGCCAAGTTTGATGTGAATGAATCCGTTGCTTTGCTAATGCAGTCCTTTGGTGTGGCAGCTCTAAGAACAATGGACAATGGGATACTTATTTAGTAACCATCTCCCAGAAAAGCGCCTACTGGTGACCACTGACCATTGTTCTCTACTGTTATTGTGTCGTTTTAGAGATAAGACTGTATTCATTCTCAATGCAATTACTATGGCGTTTTAAAGGTTACAGTTGGTCTTGTCCACCATTTTGGTTTTGGATTCTGATTCAAAAAGTTTTAAGTAATACGTTTTATGTTTCTGTGGACCATGCATAGAAAAACGTGATGCGTTGCCCTAAAGTATAGGCCCTACTAAATTGTATATGCAAATGATTACATATTCAAATGTAGCATGGAACTGATTGTTTATGCTGTTATTGAATACCAGACATTTAGATGTGTTTTATTAAAACCGTATACGTGTCACCTGTGTGTTATATAAGTTTAATATATGTCAAAACAACTACATTTGCCATGCAATGCATTGGGTTTGTTAATGTTAAAGGTAAAATAACAGCGGGCATGATTTGGCTTTGCTTATTTTGGGAATCCTTACTTTGTGGATCACTGTAAAGATGGACGCAGCATTTATTACATGACAACAGTTAAACCAGTGCATTATTTTGTGATGCAGTGGACGTATGAGTTCTTGTGACAGGCCAGCCAAACGGGGTTCATAAGTATTCGTCAGTTTTTACTATGTTGTATGCCATTAGAGATTATAATATATTCCTGAGCTGCTTTCGATTCGCCCTGTCTGGCAAGGTGGTTAAACTGCTGTGAAATGGTTTTTCCTGTCATTTCCCTGCCTTTAATATCTTAGAGGTGCCCTGGAAGTGCCTCATTTTTACGCCTATCCCACACTCTTCCGGTCACACAAAGTAATTCTCCGCTTATTTACGATCATCTTGTACTTCGCAACACATTTCAAAGTTTGAAGAATTCAGGGAATGATAAATAAAGGAACATGTACAGAAATTGCATTTACCTCACTCTGAAGCACACTGAGAGGATGCAGACAGCTACGCGGTTTCTTCTCTCAAAAATGTATTTTATAAGAGTCTGTCAGGAAGAAATGTGCGTTGTGTGTGTTTTTTTTTTTTTGCAGGAAAGCATATGAGAAACCAAAGGTGACATACAAAAAAAACTGTCTGTGTGAAAACTCTGAAACATGTATTGTATGATAGTGCTATAACTGTCCATTTTCCAAAAACAGCGTCAAACGTCATATAGCCTAGGTCCTGAGTGAGGTTTACACCTAAATTTAAGAAAAATAATGCGAATAATTTTGTGTCCACCGTATCTGAAATTGAAAATGTATGCAGCCTTTGTGGTTTTAGTTTGATATGTTTGTATATATTGTCTCAGAACGTGTAACATATTATGTAAAGGACTTTTACGTCATTGTTAGTGAATTACGTCATATCAAAATGTCCTAACTGACTGCATGATACAGGTCCCTAATTCTTACATGGCTCGCTACTCTAAAATGCTAGTTATTGAACGGAAATATATGTTTTAAATAAAAAAGAATGGGAAATAAACAATTAATCGGGTTTTATAGTTGTTCACATGATGTATGATGATTTGGTGTGATTTTTATCTTAAAGGCGTTTGGCGCTTTGCCACCTTTCACCGATCTTTCCTGTTCTAATTGGTGTGTTACCATAATTGACTGTGCTAATATGACACTGACCACACTGGAAATCATACAATTTGAATGTAGAATAATATTTGGACTCCCCCGTAACGCAGACCAGGATAAGCAGTTGGAGGATGGATGGATGGAACAAGTTCAATCTGTAAGTTTATCTCAGTGCCATTACTATTGCACATTGTTCTGTACAGATGTATTCGGTTTTGTATAACCAGCGTTAAACAGATCACGGCTATTATTATTATTCGATTAAATCATATAATTTTAACACGTACATTATTTACTTCGTGAGTGCATAAAAAAATATGTAGCAATTTGTAGCAACGAAAGGCTTGTAGTTGTGGGTTTTCCTCCAGGTACTCCGGTTTCTCCCCACAGTCCAACAACATGCTGAGGTTACTGGATTTACCAAATTGCCCGTAGGTGTGAATGGTGTATGAATGGTGTGTGCGTATGCCTGGCGATGGGTTGGCGCCCTATCCTGGGTTGTTCCCTGCTTTGCGCCGGGAGTTTCTGGGAAAAGCTCCAGAGGTTAGCGACGAAATGGTGAATTGGATCTTAGATTTAAAATATATTAAACAAAATCAGCCAGTAGGGGGCGCCATGTAGTAGTCGACCAGTAACCTGGAATTTACAGTAAACTGAAAACTAAAAGTAGCGTGTTATTATGGAAGAGTTCGTCTGTTTGACATATTATATAGGCCTAATTGTGTGTCTGAGGTGTATAACATAATATATTACCTCAGGTTAACCTCAGAGTTTTCTCGACCACAATTTAATGTTAAAACTTCGTACACGTGAGCGGCGGCGACTACATATCCCATCGTGCCCCGCGAGACCTGGAACTCCCGGGCGTCGCCGTCTTCAGTACGTCACTTCTCCAGACTGCTAGGAACGGCAGCTTTGATTACAGTTAAGCACTTTTCAAAATTACGGTTTCACATGAAGTGCCTTAATACACACAAAGTTTTTTGGGTTTTTTCGTAGTTTAGTGGGTAGTTTATTAAATATTTGATGCACTTTAACGGCTAATATCGATAAACGTAAGCAAAACTCAATATTAGCATTAGCTAGCGGTCAAGCTGCTATTGCTGCCATGAATGTGAAATATATAGCGTCTCAATCAGTTGGTTGTGGCCCGTAACTGGGAAGTCTGTGTGTAATTTTTTTTGTGTATTTCTGACTGATAGCTGCCATTTACAAGTCATTAGTTGTATGATAACATACTGGATATCTAGACAAAATTATTATCTTTGTATATGGGCGAAGGGCCTTGTGTCGTCAGTTTATTACTTTAAACACGATATATTATCTTTTACTCCTTATTTGCTGGAGGATCAATTATTCTACCGTGGCATAACGAAAAGCATATGGCTGTTTAGGCTGAATGAAAATCCATGACCACGTTATCGGTGCGGAGCATTCAGCTCTGCGTACGTGGGGCGGGACATCTCAGGAAATTGCGGGGATTGAAAGTGGGACAAGGCCTGAGTATAGGGCATTCCGTGAGCTGGCAGATTGTTTCTTAAGATTTTTTAGAAAATATTAACCACAAGCCTGGTACAGACTAATCGCAAATTAAGAATGTTATTTAAAAATGATCCGTTATTCATTTTTCTCAGATCGAGAAAGATAAGTTCAGTTATTTGATATGACTTGTGCTCATATCTTCCAGATAAATTTGGTTTAATATTTAAAACTGCTGGGTAATATTTAAAGGACTGCTCTTTATCTGGCGAAAACGTGGCACGCAGCCTTTGGCGAAATAGTTTTGGCCTGCATATGTGTAAGAGTCGTCTGTGCTAAGACATGGTTGACAACGATTAGACAATCTAGTTTTTGTTCTTCCACCATTTCATTTCCACATCAGTATATCACGTACCTGCGACTCATATGACAATAAGTAAACGGACCATAAAGACCTGTGCATTATATTGTGCCCTGCTGGTTGTGTTAGTACGTAAAAAGCGTTGAAATCTTCCATCTTGACGACGTTCCTCAGGATGTCTTAGTTTAGTTTCCAACACGCAGGAAATGAAAGTAAAGGGGCGTCGCTTTATTGCAATGCTGAATTGATCTTAATCCTAAAACAAATGCTAATATACTGTGTGCTTGTGCATAGTTATTAGGCCAAATGTTTATGCCATCAGACCATAAACAGTTGCAGCATGTTAACCCAAATGTTTATTTAATGAAATCCTTAAATATTCATATAGGGATTAATTCCCCTTGATTATTTCTGTTTGCTTATTGTTGGATATAACACTAACAGCAGTTTCTGCTCCAGTGGGGCATAAAATTAATTCCATTAGAAATTATATTAATCTGGAACTGATATGGCCATACGGCTAATTTCTCGTATATGTCAGAAAATATATTTTGTACCCACCTTGTGCTTCATTCTAAATATATGTAACCTGTCTTAATGGGAATCTGTTCAGCTGCCTTCCAATGGGTCAAAGAGCTTTTGTTTTTAATTTGTCAAACGTGCTTAAAACAGATTGTTTCAAAGGACAGAGCTCAGATCATTGTGCCGCCGTCGTAGTCGAGCTGAGGATCAGCTGGATGTAAAGCAAACCGCAAATGCCAGCAAGGGACACCCAGAAACTTTAATGCTAAACTGCCTCATATTCTGATTTTCACCCCTCATTTATCTCTCCTTTATTATATAAATTTTTATACAAAAACACTGCAGGTGGCAATTAACTTGAGACCCCAGCAATTTCCATGTAAATGTGCAGCATCGCCCATCCCTGTCATAAATCAGATACAGTAAACTGGCTTCTCCTTTCAGATACCCACTTTCCCCCCGCAATGATAGTCTTATCATTTTGCCCCTCCCCCACATACGCTGTGCAGAACGATGCCCACTAAGAACACCGGTGCCAGTCAGAATCCCACTGCTTTTCACAGACAGGTTAAACATGGCAGTCTTGCCAGTCTGAACCCCCCCCCCTATTTTGTGCATCGGTGTGATGAGCCTGTACGTGTCTCAGTGGGGGCAGGGTCACGATAACAACCGTCCTTCCTTCCTGCATTCTTGCTGCAAGCATCACTTCTGCAACCAAATTGGCCTGTTGCCACATGGCCTTTTGTGTACAAAACAAAAAAAAAACTGAGGATAGGAGTAAGGCTGTCATTGGTCACTTCATCAAAAACTTGAAATTTGGCCGAATTTTACTACAATATACCTATAGATGACTGATACCTGATATGCTGTGTTAGTGGGTTTTGTTTTAATCCTACATGCAAGAGCTAAGATTATAGTTTTGCAGCCAAACTAGTAACAAAATGGTACTGGAGTCGAGAAGTCTTTCGTGGTTGTATGAAGTTATGAAAAAAAAAGTGCATTTGGTTCAGTGACAATCCTAAAATGAGACATTGCTGGTTCGTATATACTCCTTTAGACATGCATAATTCTGCAAAAACAATCAAGAAAAATGTCCCCAACAAGTCTTGTCTTCAGTGTTTTAAGATAAAGCATTTAAATGACACGGTGGTCGGTCATTAGTGTCCATCATTGCTTCTTCATGAACAGTTAAATGGACTTCGATGTAAATTACCACACGGCTAATCTGAAACAAACAGGATAGAGGCATCGAGGTACAACATGGCTTAAGGGTAACCATTTTCTATAGGGTAACCTGATATATACATTCATGAATTGTTTGTTCACTGTAACACACAAACACTGAACTATGTCTGAACCTTGTGTTGCATCTTCATTGTGTAATGTGGGCAAGACGTAAACCCATCTATAACATGACCATCCAATCCAAATACTTGTAAGATTATCATCACAGTTAAAGAATAAGGCTGATATAGCAGGTGAAGTGACAGTTTGGTTAAAGAGTGCGTAAATCAGCATTACAATGAACCTACCCCTAGGATTATTTGGCATAATGTAGCTTGCCAATTTAATTAGATGAACTTGTGTACACTTTTGAAATTACTCAACTATTCCGTTAATAAACGAATAATGACACAAAACACCTCGATTGTATTTCTGTATTTACAAATTCAATAACAGATTTCTTTAGAGGCGGTCTAGGGGAGATTTCTCCAAAAATTAAATTAGATGTGGCCGAAATGCAAGCAATAAGTCCAAGAATCTTGGGGACTGTATATTTTTATACACACGACACCTTTGAAAAGAAAAGAAAAAAAAAAACGACAAAACACGACTCTTTTCCCCATATAATCTCTCTTAAAAAATTGAATATATATGTATATACACACACCGCATATTGAAAAAGTCTCCGTTGTCTATCATAAAAAAAAATGAACAAAGTATTGCAAATGGAGAAATTTGGACAGTCCAATTTATCAAACTGATTATATAAAACGCATCGCAAATTTAAAATACTTACATCGTCAAAACTGAAAAACTCGCCTTATTTATTTTTTTCCCACGGGCACACGCCCCACTGCACAGCCGCTCACTCGGCGTGCACACTTTCCCTCCACTGCTGGTTCTGCTGCCGGAGCTCGCTATTCTGCGCCCTCAGTTTCTCAAGTTCCACCTCCAGCTCCCTGACCCGCGATCGCTCGGGCAGGGAGACCGGGCTCTCCTCTGCCACCGCCTCCGGGCTTTTCCCGGCACGCCGCAGCCGATTATTCTCCTCTTCCAAGCGGGACATGCACTTCTCCAGCTCCAGGTACTCCCGCACCAGCTCCTGCTTGGTCATGTTCTGGAGGCTCTCGACGTGGTATTTCTCGTAAGTCTCCGAGAAGTCCCTCTGGAGGAATTCTCCCCCGACGTTGCCCGGCCTCCCGATGCCGTCGCTGCCCCCGCCGCTGCCGTCCTCCTCCTCCTCGTCTATTTCAAAGAAGTCCTCCTCGCTGAAGGTGTCCTCCGAGCGACTCGCCCCCAAAAAGCGGCGGCTGGCCAGCTCGGTGTTGAGGTCCGGTTCCTCCCGGTCGTGCTCCTCCATTAGAAACTGCGTGGTGTTGTAAGGGGCCACCGGAAGACCCTTGGCGAACATCTCCGCTCGCACCCTGGATGCCCGTGCGGTCTCCCGCTCGTCTAGTTCCTTCTTCTCCTCCCACGACAACTTGAAGTACGGCTTCCAGCGTCGCTTCTTCTTGGAGGGCCGCCGCCGGTGCTTCTTCTTCCCCATCCGTGCATCGGGTAAGGCCTGGGGCCGGGCTCCAGAAGACCCCGAGTTCATCCTCATAACGTGCTTACCGCTCTCGCCTTGAACCTGACTGTGGGTTTCCTCGGTGGGTCCATCTCCGCTGTTGCCGTGCGCGACAAGTCCCCCCTCACCTGCCGTGTCGGCTTCGGGTTCCTGACAAGGTTTGGTCACCACGGGGCATTTGGGGTGCGCGTTTCCAGCCACCATGCCCGCGCACACCTCCTGCTGCCCACCTTGTCTGTTCCATAGATTCTCCGCGATAGTGCCGCCGCTGCTGCCGCCCTCGGTCTGCTGTCCATCGGCGCATCGCCCCCTATCGGCGCACTGTGCCCCGCCGTTCTCATTGGCTACAGGATGCTCCAAAACTGTAGCGCTCCCACCTGAAAGGGCATGTGAAGTTTTCGTCTGAGGAGTACTCTGGTCCTCAGGTTCTGACATCCTGATGTTTGCAAAAAGAAATGATGGGCAATTTACCCTTCCACTTTCTCTATAAAGTCCAATACTCGGCTTTCCTAAAAAGTCCTTAAAATATCTTCCGACTCTGCAAAGTTTTATTCTTGTTACATAACAGTAACATTTAGTTAGTCTTCATGTAAGTTCGACGTAAAAAAACAACTTATTCTGAATGATCACATTTGTCAATTTAAATGAGTCGTCAGAGCTGCCGTAACTACCGTTAACTCTTTCAGTGCCGATGGAAATTGCTTTACTTTGCTGACTTCGACCACGCCGCCACAACAGTATCCAAGTATACTACTACAAATACAAGAGCTCCCGTTTATATAGGAACTCTGTCGACGTCTGTGCGCATGCGACTGTTCTGGTGTCTAATCGTCCTTCGGGAACTGTAGTTTATATGCGCCATTGATGATATAGTAACGTCGTCCTAAAAACTACCTGGACCACAATTCTAAAAACTGTAGCCAATATGTAAACCAATCGCATTTCGCGATATAGAACGAACAAGACCCGCCCATTTAGAAATGCTATTGGCTAGAAAGGTTGGTACTCTGTTGCTAAGCTTAAACTCTATTTCAATAGGCGTTTTTGACAATCAATCATAGATCCAGTTCTCCTATAAGAAAAGCAGGACGGGCCACTTCTTTGACGCTACCAAATGAAGAAATAGGGGGGACGTGTATATATTTTAAGTTAAATTTGTACACAAGACAGGAAACGTGTATATAGATTATAATATAATCTGAGTATGTAGGCTTAAAACTTAAAATAGATAATTTGACTTTTCACGTTTTTGGAAGTGTCATTTGGTTCCGATTTTCTGGCGTATGCAGAATTTCCTCTTGCAGGACAAAGTACAGGGTTCCGCATGCATAAACTAGTTCTTTTTTAAATTTTATATGTTGCTGGAATTAAAATCTAGGAACGGCTAAATGTGTACTTTATAGTTTTTGAGAAGTAGTTTGATTAATTTAGTATTAAACATTTTGAGTGTTTACATGGCATAAATCATGTCAACGGCAGCGCGGAGCGATATCGGTTGTCCGCCCTTTTCTCACTCGCTGAAAGGAAGCGCAGTGAGATTGAAGGAGTTCGAACAAGAAACGTAAACAACTGTGAAATGGCCTAAGTGGGTGTATGAGTCTGGGCTTACGTGCTTATAAATGTTTGCCAGAAGAGTTATTGTGCAGTAATTTTAGCATTCATTAATGGGCAACCTTACGCTTATGTAATTGTCCATGATATTAGTTAACGGTGGGTTTATGCTGTGCTTCTCGACCCTTCTTCACGTAAGGGCTTGCCCAGTCGGCTGCCTATTTAACTCGGTAGTCTGTTAAATTAGAGGCTACGCCACCGTTTAAAACGCTCAGATACATCACTGTGCTCAGTATTACCCGGATTCGTGTGCAACACCTCTTAGGTATTCAAACGAGAAAATTACGTGGGTAGTGTCCTTGTAAACAATGGCCAGCTGCCAGCTAGCATCCCCAAAGCGCAAGGAATTCACACAACCTACCAAGCCAGTTTGGCGTCTGGCGTAATATTGTTTATTAGTATAATATATATTTTCAGGAATATATTTGTATGCATATGCCCAGGCACGCGCAGTCTCTGTCGTGCAGCGTTGACGGAGCGATATCAGTTTTGCAAGGGAGATTTTGGGCGATAACTGGGCTAGCTAGTTAGCTGTCACTTAGCTAAAATAAAAACAAAATGCACATATAGTATATTCACTTGGTAAATAAATGTCAGACTATACAGCGGCGATGGAACCAAGCTTCCCCGCCTGTCCGTGGCAAGTAAAGAAGTGAGGTAGTTGTAATCGTATGTTTTTTTTCCTCTTCCTCTTGGGGGGGGGAGTTACGCGCAGAACCGAACCCGGTTCTCTGACCCGCCCCCCGGGCGGCCTATTGTACTGGTTGGGCGGGGACTTGTTCGCAAACTTGGGGCGGCGGCGTCGGCCAGCACGCGCGGGGTTAAACCTCACCCGCCTGATGTGAGCTGTGGCCCAGCGTCAGCACTGTACTGGGGAGTTTTAGCGGATTGTTTGTTAGATAAATATTTCGGGAGCATAAAATGCGTCCGTGCACAAATGTATTAGAATCACGACGTAGTCATTCCGTCATGTTCATACTTCGTCGGGGGGCTGTTTGACATGCAGCGCGTGAGTGGCCTGGTGTCAGCCCTGCTTCTGCACGGCGTGGTTATAAGCACGTGATCATTATGCTGGATTGCTATCGTAAACGTTTTAGGCAGTCGTAACCTTGTAAAGGGGGTAATAAACGCGGTGAGTGAATATGGGCAATGACAAAAACCTTGGCCTATTAGTTGCATGTTTATTCGCCTTTCTGTGCAAGGGACGAGATGCTAAACATGATTTGATTAGTGGCTTTTCACTTTCAAGCAGATGGAGTCTCGTCCGACCAGTGCCAACTGCTTGAATTAAGTAATCTGGGATTTTAACTGCCATTTAAACAAAATGACAAGTGCCAAGGATGGAGTGTTTGTTATTTAGTGTGATAATACATTGTTTTTTCTGATTGCTGCATTCACACAAAGGTGAAACCTAAACATGTCCTTTGATATGTGTGTTGATAGTGGTATAGAAATAGAAAGATGCAAAGGATGATGGGTGCTGACAAAGGTTTTCCTATTTTCAGACACCAGAGATGGGCAGGGTTTTGTGAAACACTCACTGACGACAGAGGCACGTGAAGCTCCTTATTAACATTCCAGTTTTACAGCTGGTTTAAGTTGTATCTGGCTGTTTGCTGAATGTCACCCATGAGAACAATGGACAGAAGATGGCATTGTCTTTTGGTCAAGTGCAAATGAAATGATAATACAGCGTTCAGTCTTGTCCCTCCACAAAATCTTTTCTATTACAATGGATTCTCTTAAGTTTCATGTAATTGCAGGGATAATGTACCTCACAGATCGACATGGAGTATGGGGCATTATAAAGGTTCTAATGGACAAGGTGTGTCTTGCTGGCTTTCCAAATGGCTGTTTCTCCCCTCTTACACAGAAGTAACACAGCTGTTTGAGACATCTTCCTTCTGTTTGTATCACGATCTACGGTTTTATATTTCCCCCTTTCATTTATTATGGAATTATTATTTGAGGGAATTTATTTTTGAAGGTGCTTGCCCAACAGGAAGCACATCCGTCCATTTTCTAACCGCTTAACCTGGTCATGGTCGAAAGACTGCTTGGAGCCCTTCCCAGACTGCATAGGGCACAAGCCTGGGGTACACTCTGAACGGGATGCCAGTCCATCACAGGGCACACACACACTTACTTTGAGGCACCAATTAGCCTAACTGCATGCCTTTGAACTGCAAAAGCTGCAAACGTCACACAAAACCAGGCTGGCATTCGAACCCTTACTCTTGGAAATGAGCAGCAATGGCGCCACCGTATTCGTAACACATATAATCAGGATAAAGAGCAAATAACCTGCTTCTGATGCTCATTACTCGAGAAATTAGACTTAAAATAGTTTTGCATTTAGTGTATTGTTTTGTAAATCGTATAGGACTTAGGATATAATTCTGTGTTGACTGGATGACCATCGCAGAATGGCCAGATACACCCCAAGCAGGTAGCTTGTGGAAGTGCTGTGTTTGCGTGGCTGGAGAGCTGCTTGTGGCACTGAAGTGTTCATTGTCCAGCACAGTTAATGTGTCATTTCCCCTGTCATGCGCAGTAAGTGAACAAATGTTATTGATAGTTCTGAGTGTCTTGGATGTCCACTGGTAATCCTTAAAAATATTGTCTGGCCCCTGTGTTTTTTCTATATATGTTGTAATAAGCCCTGTGATCAGATGAAACAGGAAATTGAAGTCACTTTCTGCTGAAGCATGAAGTCAGTCATATAAAGTTAGACTAGACGGAAATCGTATTTCCTTCCACTTCGTGTTTTATATCGGACCAACATGAGGATGACAGAATACGATGCTTGTTTCCAAAGGCTGTGCAGTATCTCCAAGTTCAGGAAAGGCATCTGAGTCTGACTGGTATCTCTGGCAAGCCCGTGAGTTTAATCAGGGGTTTTCCACCGTGCATCTAGTTTGATGAAAGCAGAAGGGAGCGACCGGGTATTTCCTTGCTTTAGTTCACTACAAAAAATCACTTACAGCATTATCCATTATTTCCTATGAGGAAATGTCTTGGTAGAAGTCCTTGGCCTGTCCTTAGGGAACTAGATACAGGTAGGTTCAGATGCCAGGACAATACTGCCATCTTTGGAGTGGCTAAGAAGGATTATGGTACGAAGGGTAATCTCACATTCTGAATCTAGATCAAAGGGCAGTGGCGGCTGCATGCAATGTTAGAGTCCCATGTAGTCTTATATTGTAGGAAACAATGCTTATAGAAAATGATTACAAAGTATTACTCATTCCTCATTGCAACAGAGGAACAAGTATGCATGCCATTTATAAGAATCTGCTGCAAGTTTGGTTTCACAATCATTACAATGTTGCAGCTTTCTCAATCCTACTATTGTAGAGTCCAACTCCATACTCCCAGTGATCTCATTCTGAAAACTCATTGCCTCCATCTTTTGAAACTCTGTATCCTCAGCATGTAAATCAGACACTGGGGTGACCATCACCATGAAGGCAGATTGCAGTTGGGTATTGGGAATCGATTGCTACATCATATGTCTTGTTGCAGTACCTAGACCCACAGTATCCACACAAAATGCAAGTTTTTGACCATAAATTTTTTATTTCTGGTGCAGCCTCATTTTTTATTACGGTAAACACTGAGATCGGGCCAATCCCCAAGTGGACCTTTCCACCGTAATATCGGCTCAAAGAAGGGAAATCTCTGGCTTCTTGGGAAGCTGCATGGCTTTGGGAGGCAGAGAATAAACACACATGTTGGAAGAGACTTGCAACACATCCAAAGAACCAGCAGGAATAATATCGCACGGGAAAACAAGTGGTTACTTATTTTTTGGTGGGGAATTTCTGGCTTTTCACATGTTTACGTTCCCCTGAGTATCGAGGCGGAAATTACACTTCAGCACCGATGGAGCAGTGATATGTCCAGCAGAGAGGCAGGAACCAGGGGCAGGACCAACATATATTAGCAACAGCAGAATCACTAAGCATGTAGAGAGTTTTGGTTATTTGGCTTTGCCATTTTTTTGTTCACCATTCTTGGACAAAGCTGTATAAGAAAACAGTTACAATTAACAATGCATAATTCTCCTGTATCGTGTGGGGTAGCAAATGGCATACAAGTGAGTTTGGATGATCTTTTCTATGATGGAAATATGTGTTTCCATGGTGATTGATCATTAGCTCCATACCCACAGCAGCCTCAATTAGTGAAATGCATTCGGCTCCGATTGGACTAATTTGCTTAATAGGGTTGCCTGCACTGTCGGGTCATATGGATAGGATCTGGGGGGGTACAGTGACTCAGGAAGTACTGCTGGTGTGTGCATCCACCCCCTCCCTCCTCTGTAGTCAAAAGATATGCATTGAGGCTAATTGTGGCCTCTGACTTGTACATGTTGCCTGCATGAGATATGATTCAGACCACGACCCCCCCCCCCTCCCCCCATAACCATGTACAGAGTAGGGAGATGGAAGGTGGAAACGTTCCAGGCAACTTCAATGTTCTGAGTTCATGAGTTCTGTGATGTGGGGTGTCTTTCAAGCACCATTTCAGGCATCAGTTCATGTTTTTAAAGAGGTGGTTGAAGAAACTGAATCAAAAGTGTGTTCTTGCTAACAAAGGCGCAGAAACGCCTAAGGGGAGTTTACAGAAGATAAGGACAACCCCTGTTCTCGTTTCACGGAAGTAGTCCATTATGTTATTGAACCGAGCAGGGCAAAGATTTTAACATGGGACCTTTAAGCGACGGCAGCTTTGAGTTTGTTGTAGCTGTCCTCACAATGGAATTCCATGTCATGTACAAAGCCCCATGAAGTCTCAGTCATGTAAACATTTAATGCGATCACATCACTAAAAAGGCCGCATTGATTTTTAAAAGGGAAATCATCTCTCGCCATTTCAGTCCGGAGGGAGGGGAGTAGGGGACATAAATGTACAGTGTGCATAAAATGTAAAGGGTTTGGATTCTGCCACTACCAAGACCTTAGTTACGATTTAGCTATCTTGCCATGTTGTGGCTTGTCAGGTGTAGAGCTAGCGATGTTTATCTGACAAGTTAACAGCTATTATGGCGATTATTTCTAAATGCGTATTTTGGATTGACGATGAAACTATGGCAAGACAGCACGTAAATATTGCTGTTTGTCTGATGCTTGGCACTAATCACTGGTCAGCTGGGATGATGACCACATCAACTAGGTTAGCTAGCTAACGCTACATCAACATGGATATACATAGCGTTTAGCTTAGTGCTCCGAGGCCCTGTCCAGCCCTCAGCCCCAGGGCCCTACCCCCAACTGCCTGGTCCATAATCCAGCCACCATCGTGCCTAAAATTACAGTGTAGATCATTTTTAAACATGGTAGCAAATAAAGATAAGGCGGCTTGTATTCCCCCATACAGTATGTCATCAAAGGTTCTGTTCAGTTCTGTCTGAACCTTCACCTTCATTGATTAATGGAGGGGGGGGGGGGGGGGGGGGGATACAAGACAATTTTGTTGTTGCTCTAACTTGATTGACCGTTGCCCTCATTGTCAGTGTACCTCCACAGACTCCTCAATCCCCTGCAACAGCGAAGTTTCTGGAACTCTGTCAGTCAGCTGGTAATTCCCTTCAGCTCTCAACACACACATACACACTAATGAGTACATTCCGGTGGCATTCGTGGAAGCTGCTGTTCTTTCTTCTCTTTTTTTTCCCCTCTCAGGGCCAAGTTTTCTGTGTTTCGCTGAACCAAGGAGGTCACCTCTAGCATAACCTACTGGCAGCCTTCCATAGTAACTTTACACCCCAATTGCAAACGCAGTGTTCGGTTCAGAAAGCTGTAACATCTATCAAGAGAGAAGATACAAAGGTTCTTAACTAAATGACATAACAGAAATTCTGCAAACTGAGCCTAGGATTACTAGAATTATGATTACTGACCAATGGTTTTACCTGATTTTAATTTTGATACGAAACATATTCTTAAAAATATTACACCTGTTTAAACTCTAAACATGGCTTTCATTCCAAACATGGTTGGGGACGCCATACAGCAGGGTTCTTCAACTCTGGACCTCGATTCCAAATCCAGGCCGTGTTTTCAGTTCTCCCAGGTAGTTGTTTAATAATTACTGATTCTGATTGGTCAGAGGCTTCACACCTGACGGACAGGTAAAGGAAGGCTGGAAAACCAGCAGTGCTCGGACCTCGAGGACCGTGAGTTGAATAACCCTGCCATACAGCATTCTCTCTTTGCCTGGTTGTAAATCTCATTCAGTGTGAAGCACTACCATTTGGAAAGGGCTTATACTGATGTTTAATGCAATCAGGCCTTTAATGCAACCATGCACTAGATCCTTGCATGTTAGTACAGAATCCAATTATTATATAACTAAGGTCAGGCAGACCCAAAAGACATATGAACATCATGCAGCAATTCTTGTCTTACTTAAGCCTTGATCCGCATGAAGCTGGGGGTTTCAGGAGAAATTCCTCCCACGCCACTCCATAAACAAACATCCTGTGTGGGCACATCAGCCACAAAGGGCTGGAAGCGCCGCCACAACAAACCATTTAGCGCCGGGTGCTGTGACTGGAGGCCATTTTGGGAGCGACCTCGTAGCCAGGAGCAGTAGGTGTCAGTCTTCGGGAGCAGCCTGGCCTGGGTGTATTTGGGGCTGCTGCTGCTGTAAAACAGGCAGTTTCCAGGACCTTCCCTAGAGCTCTACACCCCTCTTGGGCTCCAGCTGAGCTCTCTCTTCCTAATTGGCCTCCTTATGCTATTAGAAGCAGTCAGGAAGGCCTTGTTCCCTGGCCCTGTCATCACAATAGACATCTAGGTAAATTTTACTAGGTTTGTATGGATGATCTGAAAAAAATTGCCTTGGCACATGTATAAACTACATAATCCTTTGAAAAATCGAAAAATAATATATCATCAAAATACTTAATGTGAGTGAAATCTATCAGGTGAACGAGGTTTATTGATTTAAAAAAATAGGTTTTGACTTCAGTATCAAATCAAATCAAATTTACTTATAAAGCACATCTAAAATAGCAGTAGCTGACCGAAGTGCTATACAGTAGTATGTTGTCATTTTGTGGCATTATTTGACCGCATATAAAGCCTGTGCAAGGCAGCTCTGTCAGTCTGTGAATGGGTGTTTGTTTGCTCCAGTCAGATAACAGCTTCAAGACACTCAGAAAACCTGTTTCCCCATCCAACGGCCGGCCAGTATAAGCAGGGTGTCACAGAGCCAAAATGACTGAAGCCCGGTTATAAAATATATAAATCAACAGTTAACTGTGATTAATCCTCATCAACAGTGTGGGAGGGTGTTTGGTATTGGTAGGGGCATAATGCAATATTTCAAATACAAAGGTCTGTTTATTGAGGGGTGGAGGTGAATGAAGCCAAATTAAATACTGGGGGGGTTACACTTCCCCCCTCAGTTCCTACACCCCTAATCAGTCTCAGAAACCATTAAATTGTGTTAGTATTGGCGTGCCATAAAAATATACCGCAGATACAGGATACATTTAAACGACCAGTTTGATGTCAGACAAAGAAGGCTTTAACCTAAGAGACAATTCACTGGATTTTTCTTTTTATTTGTGATTTTCGTAGATTCTGAAGCCTGGTCTTTATACAGTCAGGCTGCTTTCGCGCATTGCCCGGTTTCCTTGTAGTTCAATGAGTTTAAAGGCCTTGACCGTATCACGACAGGTTGGAAATCCACGTGTAGGTGGCATCGCGCTCTCACCGAATTCACAATGCTGATCGCGTTAAGTAGCTAATATAATAAAATTACTATGTAGAATGCGGGAAGCAAGCTCTGTTTTCCTTGATGCTTCCTTAATATTGCTATGTAACGAAAGCGATATAATCTGTCTGTATTTATCTCGCTGACGTCTTGGCTATATCGGCGCTGAAACAAAGACGTGAATGTAGTCGGGTTCCATATACGTATACCTTTAATGACCGTGTCGGAAGCGAAATGCAATATCGTTTGGCAGTATGCGTTCATCTACCTTCATTAATTTTACCAAGCCATTGTCCTGATAGACATATTGAAATTTTATGTTGTATTATTATGAAATCATTGTGCTGTAGCCTAAATTGTGATCGATATCTTCTTGGCGTTTACGCGTTATTTCCATATAGGTACCACGTATTTTTTTGTTTATTTTGTATAAATAGAAGGCTATTTACGGGCTTGGCTTGGCTCAGTGCGTCCACCCACTCATTCTTTAATAACCTGAAAAGGGTAAAATAAACAGTGAATTGTTTGCCTTTTGTAACGATGTTACATCGATTACTACATAGGCTATTTCTTTGTTAAAATACCTTGATTTTACTAGAAGGCGGCAAATTTAAATCTAAAGACATCACTTAATTGTTAGTTATTTAATGACACTCTGGAAAATGACTTATGCTACACTGATCAAGAGTATACTTATAATACACCGCCGGGCCAAAAAAGTCACCGTTTTAATTTGAATCGGCAAGTACTTAAGTGCCAATGATTGGATCAGTATTACAGCTCAGCAGCGTTACGCAGCAATAAAGTGAAGTCAGCTGAGTACGTGAATCTACTGAACGGCCAGGTTTTCCCGTCAATGTAATTTTTCTTTCCTGACAGCATGGGCATATTCCAGGACGATAATGCCAAGATTCATCACCCTCGAATTGTCAAAGAGTGGTTCAGGGAGCACGAGGAATCATTTTCACACATGAATTGGCCACGACAAAGTCTTTACCTTAGCTTAGCCCCATTGAAAGTCTTTGAGATGTGCTGAAGAAGACTTTACGGAGTGGTTCAACTCACCTATCATCAATACAAGATCTCGACGGTAAATTATTGCAAATCTGGATTAAAAACATGTTGAGATGTTGCATAAGCGCGTGGAAGCAACACACTGACGAATTTGCACCATAAAAAATAGCTAAAGGCGGTACAACGAAATATTTAAGTGTGCGACGTTTTTTGACCAGTGTATGATCAGTACCATTTTCTAAAATCCTAGTAACAGGACTGACACACTTACGACACTTTAATATAGCCTACTTATGTCCACTAGGTGACGCTAAAACGCAAATTTTGAGTCAGGATTGGGGCATTGGATTTTCTCAAGGGCTTTCTTACGTGTTAAAAAAACAGATTATCCAGCCTATCTCCAGATATGCCCATGAATAGAGGAGAGATGGCTATTCCTTATGTTTTAGTATGTCAGTTATAAGAACTAGTTTAAATACTAATTTTGCAAGTTGAGAGACATAATTATATACACTGTAATTAAGGCTAAACGTTCGTTTTTTCCATCAGTTGCCTAAACGTCGTATAAGGACAGGTGATTTAAATCAAGTAGTGAACCTCTGAGTTTGCACAATCAGCGATTATCTTTCAAGCCACGTGTCAATATTCATATTCATTTTATGCGCATACTGCAACGGTATTCTTATCACGAAAGTAAATATGCTACGTTTTGTGTGCTATTTCTATTTATTACAAAGAAGACATTCGTGGTTTCTCTGTGGTTCGGTCAGGGCGACACATTTGCCAGGACGGGCATACCTGCAGCATTAAGTAATTCGCTCGAAATGCATACTACGCTGTACCACGTATCAGGGTTTAATTTTATTTCATAAGTTCCCTTCTCGTTTCCAGACAAGTCGATTGCAAGAAGCGTGTGGAGCCGCGTGGGGGAGGGACCAGTATTATGTGAGGATTAGTGGGCAGTCTCCCTGTTTTTTCCCCTGCACTTAAGAAACGAATCTTATGTGGCGCAACTAGTAAACTAGTAAAACCAGCGCGATCCAGCCCTGTCCAGGACTCAACAGCAAAAGGAAATAAGATCAATATATACATTTTAAACAATAGCAATACCTTTTGTAGATGCATCATGTTGGGCAGGAATAAAAAGGCAGACCTTGCGCACAATGAAGTTACCCCCGATCTGAAGTCGCATGATCCACTAAGAAAGTTAGGTAAGGCACGCAAAGTTTTGTCATTTCCTCTCCCAATTCGAAGTTAGGGGGAGATTGAAAGTCGTACTGTGTATCTAAGACATCGCGTTGTGCGATAATATATACATTACGTTTGCAAATATTATTTTCAGCTCGCACGTGGATTTTACGATCTGGTAAATAACGATGAAAATATACAAATCACAAAAAAGCAAAAACCGCGGGTATTGTCCCAGTCTTTTCGCTTTTTTTCTGGTCAGGTTTTTACTCTGTTACGCTACTGTCAGGTTTCGAGGTTGTCTGCTGTTGTTTCGAAGTCATGCTTTTGTCATTACTTGTTATTAAACCGTTAATACGGTTTAATGTATATAATTATAGTTTTATTATATAAAGTTAATAGATCATACTTAACACTTGTGCACTGACAGGACACGCAGAGGAATATCTTGCCACTGGAAAAGTAGTTTTGGAAGTAGCTTTAACTCTTATATAATTATGTAAGTAAAAAAAAGAAAAACTTATAGTTTGAATGGATGTGTATCCGAACGCAATAATTAATATAAAGCGCCTTTTAAAAGGCTGGAGAGACTCCAGTGCCGGTGTTTGCTTATAATCTTATAATATTTCACTCAGATGAAATAAGAAAGGAGGTTATTTTAATAAATTCAGTGTCGTGCGACAGTATTAGTTAAAGGTATGGCAGGGTTGCAGGTTCGAGGTTCTCACTCGGTCAGTGCGGAGTTTGCATGCTCATCACTTCACGCGTCTTCATGAGGGATTACGGTAATCCCAATCCCATCGGCGACTATTAAAGAGAATAACATGAAGTCCCTAAAATGTCGGTCGCTTCGTTAACATTAAAGCGACGTGTTTTGGCATAAAAACTCAAGCCCCGCCCCCGCCAAGGTTAGTCGGTATCGGTATTGGTATCGAATCAAAAAGAAAGTGAGTGGTATTCACCATAACTAATTAACACACTTGATATCCAGACGATCTGACCGGAGCTGATCCCCTTTTATTGAGTGCACGTGGTTTTTGCTCAATGTTATTGTAAATGAGGATAAAAAGTATGCAATCAAGTTTTCATCACACATGATGTCTTTACAAAAAAGAAAATGTAACAACTATCAGCATACACTCAATAGGGCTTACATGAAGTCAGATTCAGAATCATTTTCACTCATAATATTTATTAGATGGTAGTTTGCATTCACGTGAAATGTCTCCTTGGGGTTTTGATCATATTTAGATGCATATTTCCCTTATTTGTTTTATATGAAATGTTTAGCTAATAAGGATACGAGAGAGAGATCTGATAAGAAGTTACATGCCGGTCCCACCCAGAACATAGATTAACAGTAAGTTGTACCCGTAACAAAGGCACCTTAGTAAGATTCCTATCATCAAAGTGAGCTAACAAGAAAGACTCAAGACAAATATAGCAACAGGAAGGGGGGACTGTTAATGGGACCAGTGTGATTTGTCATCTAGGGATCTCTTTGTTTTTCGGTGCTTGTAGTTTTGCTCTACACTTGAAATGGAGACCGAATATGGTGAAGCATTAATATAAAACAGGGGTCTCCAACTCCGGTCCTGGAGAGCTACTGTCCAGTAGGTTTTCTATCCTACTTGGCTTCTGATGAGCCACACCTGCTCCTGGTAAAAGTACCCAATTACTGAAGACATTAGTAAATGGAAATTCCTTTTAAATTCTCCAGCATTCTGAAGACCCCCAAGACCCTACACAGAAACATTACTGTAGAGCAGCGATTCTCAAACCATCGGTCGCGACCCGAATGTGGGTCACGGCAAGTTCTGAAGGGGTCGCGTGGCAGAGCTGGAAATGTGAGCATTTTAAAACCAGTGAGCTGCTATTCTGATCCACGATCAGATTTTTCAATCCTAGAATCAACCTATATAAACAGGTCTGTAACTTAGTGCAAAACTAGTGAACACTCAACCAATCCAAGAAGCCAAACCACAGGTGCTTAATTTAAAATTCACTGGCACGTTCAATCAGATTTGTGCGATAGACATTGATTGGCGTAAATTGTAGAGTGCACTGCGTGCTTAATCATAGCGTTAATGTAAACCTAATCCTTAATATAGGATCGCAACTGAGCTGGCATGGTAAAGATTGGTTCGCAGTGCAAAAAAGATTGAGAACCACTGACCTAGAGTGGTGGGAGATGAACGACTGCAGAACCACACATCCGACTATGTCTGTAAGGCTGACTGAAGCAATCCATCAATTTTATATGGCCCTCTGTATGATCGCTGTTACAGAGGTGAGAGATGCTGTGTCTTCGTGTGGTCATGTCATAGTTTATAAGGCCCAATTAACACGATGCATGCTTTTTGTGTATATGTACCACTTAAAACCATAATTTGGTCATCATTTTAATATTGTACTATTGTAACATTAGCTCTGAGTAATGTGTCATATGTGAACATTCAGTCTCATTCTGATGCATGTGAGGACATTCTGTTGGTAACAGAGAGATAAAAACATTGAGGCCTGACTTCTTAGGGCCCCCCTTGGGTCGAGTGGATGACTTTCAGCAAATTTGGTGTCTGGCAGGACCCTTAGCATTACAAACAAAACTACAAAAGCTGATTTGTACTGCATCGCCCCCCAGCAGTGGCACAGTGGTTAGCATTGTTGCCTCAGACTTCTAGGATCAGGGTTCGAGTCTCCCCCATGGTTCCATGTGTGTGGAGTGTGCATGTTCTCCTCGTGTCGTCGTGGGGTATCCTTCTCCAGTTTCCCCCCATAATCCAAAAAAATGCTGGGGCTAATTGTAGTTATCAGTTTGCCCATAGGTGTGGATGTGTGGTTGATGGTGTGTGAGTGGGCCGTGCCATGGGTTGGTGCCCCATCCAGGGTTGTTCCCTGCCTGACGCCTGTAGCCACTGAGACTCTGGACCCCCCCCCACGACCCTGAATAGGATAAGCGGTTACAGAGGGTGGCTGGATGGCCCCACCCACTCCCGGCACCATTACATAATCCTGTGTCCCACTCGACTTTTCAAAGCTGGAGTCGATCCTTTTGGCAGCACCAGCGATTTTGCACGTCTGCAGTGAATATCACTTTTTTCTTTTCGTTGGAGGGGAGGTTGTAGAGAAAACAATACCTCTTGTAAGCCGAGATCGGAAACGGACAGCTGGTTTTTCAGTTCCTCTGGCTTATAACTTTAGGAAGCACGTAGAACAGGGCCGGTAAGGAGGGATGAAAACAAAAGCCGGGTGTTGGTCTGCAACACATAAACAAGGATTGAAGCATGTCATGTGACGATTGCAGTCTCTGTCTCACCATGACTCAAGTCTCGACTGACCCACTGATACCCGTGACTCTGAGTGTAGGGGTGGGGTGGGGGGGGGGGGGGGGCAGAATGCCCTTTGCTCTTATCTCTTATTTCCAGCTTTCCAGATGATGAAACTCTTAGATTTCTTAGATTTAAACTGCTTTCTCTGAAGTTTGCTTTGCCTGTGCTGAATGCGTTTCCGTAATACTCTTGTAGTCCACATATTCTGCTAAATACCAAAGACTTTCTCTGGTTTGTCAGAAAAAAAACAGGCACATGTTGAAACGTCGTGTCTTTGTTTTTATTGGTGTCGGCCTTCGACCGCATTGGACGCGTTTCCCCAGATTATCCGTCTAATCCAGAGTGTTTTTTATGAAAATTGATAGCAGCACTTCAAAACAGAAATATTTGACTAAAATACAATGAATAAGAAACAAACATAAATATCACCCAAGGATATGCATATTTTAAGCACTTCTAGTGTTTAATAGGAATCCATGTGAATGGTCATTGTTTAAATTGGTTGCTTTAGATTGCAATTTAAAAGGTTTGCATTGAAGCCTGTTTTTAATACCATTGATCTACTTTTTTCTGATTTGCCGATAATCAAGGGGAAAGAACCAGCTTCTCCGGTTTCCTCAGTTAATGACGCCTTTGAAACCTATAATGAATGTCACACAAACACATAAAAAGAGTTTAAGGCTTTATAATACAAATGTGATTCATGGAATTGGTCCTTTAGATTTCACAGAAGTACAAAGGCTTTGTGTCTCCAGACTTGTTACATTTTCTTTCCCTTACAGTTTTTCTCGATCGCTTTGGCACGTTTCATGAAACATGCTTTACATTCTCAGGACTATAAAAGCATTTCTGAAAACAGTTCATGCATATGGCATAACACTATGGTTTAGCTGCAGAAGTCTGCAATTTACCCAAAACAATTAACTCATGTCTCGAAAGCATTCACCTACGATATATTTTAATCTTCCACATTTAGTGGTGTTGTTGTGTTGCCTGGTGCAAGCTCTGTGACCCTGACAAGTGGTTAAACATGGATGGATGTAATATCGGTAAGACTTTAGTTAAAACAGTCATCATGACACATTGTATACCTTCATAATTCATTATAATGCTTTATGAAGCTCTCATCTATTATGCACTGTAGATACCTTTATAATGCATTATAATGGTCAGCATAAGATTTATGGATGCTTTGTACTGCATTACGAAGGTATTTATAGTTAGAGCTTCATAGAGCAGTCATAATGCATAATAATCATGGCTATAAGGTGTTATGCCTTTTTATAAATAGTAATAGCCTTGTTTATGAATGCATTACTATGTCTTATGCCATTATAGTTATAGCCATGTTTATAATACTTTATGAATGCATTATAAAGGTATCTATAGTGCATTATAGATGAGAGCTTCATAAAGCATTCATACAGCAAAATAAACAATGTGTAATGTCATTTTATAAGTAGTTACCATTATGAAGGTATCTATAATGCATTATTCAAGTAAAGTGTTATGGTAATAATATACTTCGTATTAGTAAGATATCACATACTTATTTACTGAAAAGGTTGGATAGATAAATTTGCTATGTAAAGTAAAGTAAAGCCTGAGGTAGCTAGCATTACAGTCATGCACACTGACTTATAAGCTGCACAAGGTACTTAGCCTAATGACCTCAGTAAGATATTCAGCTGTGTAAAGTGAAAGTGGAACTGAAAGATGTGTTGGATGACCGGGTCAGCTGTGCAGCAGAATGTCAGGAGGTGTCCAGCGGTCCTCAACCCAGAGGTGTGGAAGATGGATGGAATATGGACTCGAAGCTCCTGTTACTTATACGTCAGTGTAAATTTGACAGTGAAAACATTTTAAATCCTTAAATCTTTAGACGGTTTTTAAGGAATATCCTGATTTATACCCGTCTAAGAGAATTAAGTCGATTACCCTGGGTGTATGGGTGTAGTATTCTGAAAGCGTAAATAGTTTCTTTTTCTGTATATAGTTGTTTTTTTTTTTTTGGAAAACTGGCTTTGGTATGAATTCTTCAGTTTGGGTTGTGAAGATGCCAGGCTGCCATGCCGACCGCATTTATGGCTTGACCTCCCCCCCCCCACCCTTATGGGAGCCAAGGGCCACCTCAGCCAACCAAAGCCCCAAGCTGGGCTCTTTTAAAGGCCTGACAGATGAGCCTCATTGAAATGCTTGGCTTACATTCTCATGTGTGCGGCGCCGCCTTCTCAGGCCGGGAGCCTGTAAAACCACCTTCTGTTCTGGGCTCTGGTTGCCGGGGCAGGAGCTGGAAGCCGTCGGGCTGGGCTGGCACGCCGGTCCGTCGGCACACAAAGGCGGAGGCCCTGCCTCTTTCAGAGGCGCTTAGTGAGCGACGAGTTTTGAGAAGCGAGAAACGGGACCCAAGGGAAGAGAACTTTGCACGGCCATTGTGACCGTTTGGGTCGAGTTGCTCGGCTGTTTGAGCTCTGAGTCCGTGATGGACGGCTGACTTGCACGGCAGTGCTGGGGGCAGATGCTCGGGACAAATTTCCTAGCAGGAAGGGGGGGAGGGGGGTCTTGCCCCCAGGTCTGGCTTCCGCTTGATGGCCGATAGATGGTTCGTATCATGTTAGAGATTCTGTCTGTGACGGAACTGTAGAGACGGCAGGGCAGGGGGTAAGATGGGAGATTGGCAGAACTTTCCTGGGACTCTACCTGTGTCGGGTTCAATGTGGCTCGATAGCTTATGAATAATTCACCGGCAGCCTAACTTTGACAGGAATTTGCAATGGCCATCAATCCAGCAGCTTGTTCTGCTTCGCATTTCCTGGCTCGAAGTACATTATTCCCAGGAACCTTCAGCAGGTTCTAAACATTTTCCAAGGGGAACCGTCAGCGGGGGAGTGCCTGGTGAGACGGTTGCGGAGACTGGAGCCTGTGTCATCCAATCCTCTCCATTCCACGGGCCTCGACATGTCTGTTTCTCTCGGACCTGGAACCTCGAAAGGCGGCTAAGCTTTGACTTCGGTCTCACATTGCTCAGCTTCTGAAATAAATCAGTTTTACAGTAAGGTTCCTGTTTTGGGTCAGTCACCCAGAATCCTCTTCATGTTTCTTGGCATTATTTTATGCTGAGTGGGGCTGACCGTGACACAATTTGAGTCGGGCGTTTTGAACTTCATCTGTTTCGCTGATATCGTGGGTAAATTTACCAGCGCCTTCTCTCCATTTTCAAGATGACAACGGAGACCCCGAGACTAAAATACTCTGCAAAAGCCATCAGAGTATTACGTTCCCGTCACAGGAAAATTCCGGCGGTTTTCCTGGCAGGGATGCACTGTCGCTTTCAGCTCTCCGCCGGTTCTTCAGCGACTTCGTCTTCCAGATTAGCACGCTCTGCTCCCAGTGCTCTTTCATCAAAAAGAATCTCTACGACTCTTCTGGGAATTTCTCGCACTTTTATCGAACGTCGTGCTAAGGCCCAGCCTCTCCCTAGAGGTCCATAGTCCGGCATTCCAACCATTAGATGTCTGTTTTTGAGATTTGGACTGCGTTTAGATTTAATTATATCATCTCGTAGCCTTGAAGTCGACAATCCGGGCCGAATCTTGAAGTCTAGGCCTGACTGTCTGTTTTTGTTTCTGTCTCACTGGAGACTCTGCTATGGAGTCGCATACAGAGCGAGGCCCTTGTATGGCTCATTCCCACAGAAGGTGCGGATGCCACTCACGGCTGGAGATAGTTCTGCGTTTACGTCTGGAAGTTTCCAGGGCAGACGGCTCGGAGACTGATGCAGGCTGTCACATTTTCTGTGCCCTGTGGCAGGTTTCTGTTTACCGCCAGTCACTTTGCGTTACCATCTGTGGGATGGAGTGACTCCTCATCTGGCCACTATGGTAACAGGGCAGGGAGGCCCCCGCTTTTATTACCCCCATCGGTTTATGAGTGGACGATGCTCTGGTTGCTTTATGTTACTTATCTGCTTCTTCTGCCTCGTGTGCAGTTTTCCATCTTCTCACACTGACAGTCTGGGTTTTATGGCTATTTTAACAGTGAAATGTGACTCGTCGAGGCCACCAAGCATGGCAAGACCAAAGAAAGCTTTTACTAGTAAAAGGGTTGGATGTAAAGTTAGAAAAAATCCCTTGAAAGCAAAGCACACACTAGGTGACTAAAGAAAAACACTTAATGGACTCTAAACTTAAACAAACAGGAAATTTATACCTAAGTTGTTGACTCAGCCATGAATCACAATGCAGGTTTGAGAGTTTGACCAGCTGCACTAATTACTTCCAGAAAGTTCCCTCAGCTATAGAGGCACATGACATGACATAGAAGGCAGACCAAGGTTTTGTGCGCTTTCACGCTTTGCTATGTGTCAAAAAACAGGTACATATGATTAAATTCAATTTCAATATCAAAGGTCATTCCTATGTATTAACACACTGTGCAAAGGAACAAAATATATTTCCTGAAGTTCCAGTGTACAGTACAAAGGAATAGGGAGTGGTATAGCAACAACTGCAATTTTAGTTTATATAGTGCTTTTCATAAACCCAAGGACGCTTCACAGAGGAGCAAAACAAAGGTAATAATTACAAATAAAAGATGGAAGAGATAATGTGACAAAGACTGCAGTCTAATTTAAATCGCAGTGAGAGGGAATGGACAAGATGACAAAGTCAATGATCAGAAAATACTGGGTAGCAGAGAGAGAAGAGATGGGAATTGAGTAAGTTGGAATGGAATTGAATTAGAGCAATAGAATTATAAAAATAGAAATAATAAAGATTTTTAAAAGTGCAGTCAGTTTAAAATATAAATAGAAAGTTGCTGGAAAGTGACAGTGCAGTGCGAGTGCAGTGACGGGCTAAATGAGGAGGCAGCACATAGCACACCTATAAATGTCAGGAGATTTGATTCCTGGCCACAAATCAGTGTCCATAGTCTACCGGTCCTTTGGTAAGTTGTACTGGGTTCCTGTCAAGTCCTACTGGTTTAAATCTAAGCGGACAGGCCCTGTTGTTTGTTTTGCAGTCTTCCCCAACTAAAATAAGCCAGGCAGCAGCGTGATTTGCCACTCGGTGTGTCTGAGGGGGCGTGTTCCAGTGAGGAGGTCACGTCAGTGCATACCCTCTACATCAGGATCGGCTGGGTGTCATTCATTCAGGCTTCTCCATGCACGGCGTTGCCGTGGCAACATGAGTCAGCTTTCTGTGTCATTGTAGCACTTCCTCATATCACACAATGGCAACAGAGGTGCGCTCTTGATTCCTGAATGTGCCCCGACGCCCCTCCCCCTCCCCCGCAGGCTTGCTGGACGACGAGGATGTGAGGCTGATGATGCAGGGCTCCAGCATGGTGAAGGTGCGTTCCCCCCGCTGGCAGAAGACCCGCAGCCTGCGACTCCTGGAGGACGGCGTCACCGTCTGGTGCGAGACCTGCAAGAGCTTCAGGCGCACCAAGGCCCAGCAGACGTGTGAGTGTGTGTGGGGTAGAGAGAGAGAGAGAGAGAGAGAGAGAGAGAATCACTGAGCATGATACTGATCATGGGCGTGTTGTGCCTGTAAGGGTGCTGGGGAAAGACCAGGACATACTAGTCATTCCAGAAGAGTGGAAGCTACATGCTTGCGAGACAATGGACTTCAGATGAAGATCGGATGTGAAGTCATGAAAATGGTGACCATACAGATAAACTCTGAGAAACATTCTTGGCTGAAATCAGTGTCTGTCGCTCCACTCAAGGCCATAGCGATGGAGTCAACACTGGGGTGGGGGGGGCGACAAGGCAATAATTATAATATATATTGGGGGGGGGGGGGGGACATTATTGGGGGGTTATTAAGTAGGTTCTGCCTCAGAAGATGGCACCCTAGGTGGCTGCTTACTGGTTTGAGCGGCACTGGCTAAGATGGTCGCCAGGCTGGTGCATCACACTGGGGGTCAGGAGCGGTTTGAGCACCCGGAACACTACTGACTGCCCGGATCCTTAAGCCGCCCCCCGTTAGCTGTTGTCCCACCAGAGTCCCTACTCCGTTTCCCAAACGTTGAAGGACGCAAGCATTGTGCAATCCCTGCTGGCTTTTCACCTCAGGAATTCAACTCTGCCACTGTCCAGTGGGGGCAGTAATGAGCAAGAGTGAGTGGGCGCACACTGAGGGGCTGGGGGTTGGGGGCTGGGGGGGGGGGAGGGGAGAATGGTTCTCTGATATATTAAAGCCCCTGTCCTGTTTAACCTGAACCACCCGTAAAATAACCTGAATTTGCAGCTCAAAGGGAAAAGCAATCTTTTAAAAACATGAATTTCAGGGATACCTCTTGGGTGGGAGGACATGCTCCTGATTGTGGAACATCACTCCCGTTCCCGCTCCTGACTGCGGAACATCACTCCCGTTCCCGCTCCTGACTGCGGAACATCACTCCCGTTCCCGCTCCTGACTGCGGAACATCACTCCCGTTCCCGCTCCTGACTGCGGAACATCACTCCCGTTCCCGCTCCCGAGGGCCTGCTTCCCGTTCTTCCGATTAAAATGAGCTGTAACCTTATTTCAGACAGAAACGAATAGATTTAAATGGGAAATTCTCACACAGGCCTGAGGTGAAGGCCAGTCTCTGGACACGCAGAGTCTGATGCCCGTTAGTTTCTCTTATTGTTTTTTTTTTTCCTTTTCTCATAAAGATGTGACACAGGACAGTGTTTGACCGAATTGGATTCCCCGATCAGCTAGGAAATAACGTGGATTTCGAGTGCGGTGTCACTCAGTAGAACATTACTGTAAACTGCCGACTCTGTTGTTCACGTCTGCTGCGTTTCTGCACCATTGAGCCGTAGAAGCTCATGCTGCAGGACATGCTGACTGTAAATCGCAGTTGGATGCAGAAAGGCTTGTTCCTCCCAAATGGGTCGGAGGATCACCCCAGGGTGTGGCCTACAAAAATCAAGTTTTAAAAACAACTGTTAAAAACAACTTTTAGGTTATGCTAATTATCCGTTTAGTTACCCAAATTGGCCATAATGCTGATTTAGGCTGAGTAGTTTCAGGATGGGGCAGATGGGTGTAAGGCCTGGGGTGTCACATGACTGTGGTTCACCTAAGACCTGGGGTGTCACATGACTGTGTCACATGACTGCGGTTCGCCTGAGGGGTCTTGTGAGACAGCAGCCTGTGCCGTTCGCCCCAGATCTCCCATACAGTTATGTCTCCTCATTCTTGTGCAGTACGGGCCTTCTAGAATATCAGACTTCCCACCTCTCCTGGAAGTTCCGGCAATCTCCTGCAAATTGACAGCAGCTTCCTGGCACCCGCAGACGGTGCGATATGTCACTTTGTCGTCCCGCTATTCGGCGGTGGTGAAATTAGCCGGCAAGGAGTCTTACCGCTGCAAGGTCGCCCCAAAGTTTTACTGCCGATCTTTGGAATTACTATGGAATTGCAGTTTTGGGCACACATTTGATCATTTCCTTGTCCTTTTGTCTCTTTACATTTTAGCTCCCAGTTTGTTCGGAAGCAGAAGGGGTAAAAAAAATGCCCCACAACCCCACAGCGCTGCTGACTATATAACAGTGTTTTATATGCTGTGAAGCTTCTCAGTGTGTCATCAAAATTAGTGTAATATCTATGTAATGTAATAATAGCTATTTCGGGCTCACATGTGTTAAGCTTCGCAGAGTTTCACAAGGTAGCTAAATCTGTCATTACGTCAGAAGGCCGGGCTCTTCTTGCAGCTTCAGCTTATGTGGTCAAGGTCCAGGGCAGCGGGGGGCAGGTGGGGGGAGGGGGCGGCCGGAGTCGTAATTATCAGCTGCATAGAAACCCTATACCCAACCCCCACCTCCTACCCAGCCACGCCACACCATGGCAACGGGCTGCCGATGGGCACCCAAAATGGAACTCTGCACATAATGACATGGTTGCCCGGAAGCTGTCAGCGTGGGCTTAGAACTTGGAAGAAGCCTTCCAGAGTGTGACGGTAACCCCACTCCACAAACCTTCCAGAACCTCTGAATGAATTCCATAATTCCATAATTCCATCATGAACTGCTGACTCATCGTTTCGACCCACATGCAAAGCATTGGAATTGAAAAGTTTTTTTTGTAAATAACCATACTGTTGTAAAAAATGATGTACTATCTTGGGTAGGATAACTGAGGTGCTGTGTTGACTAAGATGAAAATTATGGCTGTGACCCTGTTCGGTCATGGGGGGGGGGGTTCGGTGCTGAGCTGGGGGGGGGTGCAGGGAAGGGTTAACCTCACAGTGGATTGCACAGTTGTCGCCCTCAACCTGGCAGGGCGTCGCAAGAATGCGGTCCACCCCCCCACGTCCCGACAAACATCTTGTGTCGCAGAGCTGAGGAGGCCTTGAGTAGGAATGTTTCAGCTCTTGGCGACTGGCGAGGAAGGGGGGGGGGAGGGGTTGAACAGCTGGGGGGGGAGAAAGGACTCATTGTACAAGGGCCGAGCGATCCCTGCGTGTATCGAGTCCGGCCCACTGTCATCGGCCTCGGTGTCGGCATTCCAGCCGGTCTGGACCGCTCATGTACGCTGGAGTCTGGCCCAAGCATAGGACCACAGGCGCGAGAAGACATTTTGAGCTCAGGGTCCTGATAGTCGGAACAAGCAGTAGACTTTACCGAAGTTATCAACAGCTAAACCTATGCCGACCACTACATGCACCCTCACTGCATCAGCAATGTGAAGCACAGCCTTTTCCGTGACGGTAATTATAGGCTTGGGCATTCTGCCCAACAGTATCCTGACATCGCATTACCAGCAACAACCAGAGGGGGTGCTGAAGCACCTTCAACACCCCTTTTTCCAGAGCTACTACGTAGGACAGGTTCTCAGACAGGCCATGAGATCTACTCATTTAATAAGGAGTCGATGACTCTTCAGGGGACAGTATATCTATAAACAGGATCGGGGGAGTGCAGAAAGGGGGTATTAAATTAAAATGTACCCACGCACGAATGTCACATGACAAGCTTGCTACTATGTGTGTCCACCTCATCGTCTTTCAGTACGGGTCTAGTTTTTTCCCAGAGCGCCCATTTATAGCGTTCTTATTTTATGAGCGAGATCGAGCTGTTCCTGATGGGTACAGCTACATAGGCCTGGCCTCTCACCCAATCCGTGGAGTAACCAAACTACTGACTATGCAGTGCCTCGCACACTGGCGGCCTAGCCACTGCGTGTGTGGTGCATGCCACACTGCCAGTGCACTTCCTAACACACTGGATTTGCACTGGCCTGGCTGTCTTATCCACGGGAGATCTCGACTACCCATAACGCACCTCTTTCGATTGTTCATCACGTTGAGTTAAAAGGTGTCTGCTAAAAAGGGAACCGTTTGCGGCTCTGTGGGTTCAAATGCTGTGCCTGTGATTAGAAAGTTGGCGGCTTGAATCCTGTGCTCAGCGGAGTGATTTCGGAGACGTTGCTTCGGATAAGTGTGTCTGTTAAAAAAAATGAAATGTGCTTAAATTGGCCTAACAACACTCATGAGATGCCGTATGTGTTACTGTTTATGCCTCTCGTAATTCCTTCCTTTTTTCCCCAATGTTTATCCCCTGGCTGCAGTTTCAGTGACGGAGGTGGAGTGCGTGCGCGAGGGCTGCCAGTCGGAGGCGCTACGCCGGCTCGCGGGCTCCGTTCCTGAGGCCCAGTGCTTCACGGTGGTGTTCCGCGGAAAGAGGAAGAGCCTGGACCTGCGCTGCCCGACGGAGGAAGAGGCCCAGGGCTGGGTACGAGGAATTCGAACCATCAAGGATAAAGTCTCCAACATGAGTCAGAAGGAGAAGCTCGATCAATATCCTTCAGCGGGTCTCAGACCTACAAAATAAATATAGGTCAGGCTGAATCGCTATGGCGAGCATAACACCATTGAAATGAAAACGTTAGCACATAGCTAAGGTGCGTGGCAACCGGGACCAAAAATGATTGTCTAAATATAGCCTTGAATATGCCGTCATGTGTCATCCTTCTCTGCGCTTCTGACTTTTATGTGACAAATGTGTGCGGCACACAAACGATTCTTTTAAGGTGTGCTGTGTTTTGTTGATAGCAAGCGTAAATCAAGCGTGAGCATGTCAAGGTCACTTCCCTGCATGGGGGTGGAGTGAGACCGTGGACTTACATAACCTGTTTCTAGCCGTGACTTTTGTAATTAGATCATTTAATACAGGAGCCAGTACAATACTCTAAAAGGTGGGCGTTTGACCTGTTTCCCAGATGAAGGAAGCTAGCATGTTTCCTATTAGCATTTCGCTTTAATGAAAGCAAAAAAAAATGGCAGTATTAGCATTAGCTCTGGCTGCTGTTATGTTATCAGGTTTGGGGTGACATGAGGTCCACAGGTCTATCTCTGCCTTGGCTCCTTGATTCCCCGCACCTGGATCCGGGGCTACCTGAAACGGGCCGACCAGAACCGGGACGGGAAGATGAGCTACGAGGAGGTGAAGCGCCTGCTGCAGATGATCAACATCGATCTGAACGAGCAATACGCCCGCACCCTCTTCAAGGTGCGCGTCCCTTTCTGCCGTCACCCGTGGCAACCGCCTGTCGTGCCCATCCTACTGCAGCCAGCTCAGATTCATCCAGAGCTTTGGATGTTTTCACCGCTAAGCTGCAAACATGTAACGGCATGTTTTTATGTACGATGTACAAATACAGGGCGTCATGGATACTGTCACATTTCTGTCATTCGACACCAAAAACCCCCCCCCTGCATGGTGATTCGGAATACACTGCCATGAGCGTTATTTGTAAATTATAGTGAGGGACATTTTTAAGTTATAGTGCTTAAATTGAGGAATGTCACTAGAGATTTATGGAAAGGGGCTAAGTCTTTGCTGGGGGGGGGGGTCTGATTTTGGGCAGTGGTGTCTTAATGGTTAGGGAAGCGCACTTGTAATTGAAAGATTCTAATCCCCGACCAGCAAGGCACCACTGAGGTACCCTGAGCAAGGCACCGCCCCCAAGCACTGCTCCCCGGGCGCTGAATTAGCTGCCCCCTGCTATGTCACGATGTCACATGCAGGGGACACATTTCATTGTTGTGCACTGTGTGCTGTGGTGTGTTTACAATGACTACTGATCTTCTAACTTAATGAAAATGAATGAAAACACACGTTTATACTTATTAGTGTATACAGTATTTACTTGGGGGGACTATATAACATTTTTGCCCCCCCCCCCCCCAAACGGTTATAGAGACTCTCCTGGTTTTGTTATAATATCTATTTATAATCTTGATAATATTCTGCTGTACACTATTGAAAACGTTTTCTGTTTGGGGCTTCGGGGAGTGTGTGCGTGTGTTTGTGTGGTGTGTGTGTGCGTGTGTGTGTGTGCGTGTTGTGTGTGTGTGTGTGTGTGTGTGTGTGTGCGTGTTTGTGTGGTGTGCGTGTTTGTGTGGTGTGCGTGTTTGTGTGGTGTGTGTGTTTGTGTGGTGTGTGTGTGCGTGTGTGTGTGTGCGTGTTGTGTGTGTGTGTGGTGTGTGTGTGTGTGTGTGTGTGTGTGTGTGTGTGTGTGTGTAGAGGTTGGCCGTGTGGCTCATGTTGTATTTATGGCTGTTTCGCGAGTCCTGAATCACAATCAGGTGTCTGCAACCACACTAGCTGAGGGGGAAGAGTTAGGGTGTGAACAGAATTTCGGAGAATGGCTGGGCACCCCCCCCATATGAGTGCTGACTCATATGTGTCCCTTCTCAGTCCGCCCCCCCACCCCCCATCTGTTGGCGGCCGTCATTGGTTTCACAACAGAAGGACGGCAGAGTTTCGTAAAGCGAGCTAAAGGTTTTTAGCTGAACCCCCCCCCCCCTCCCCAGCTACACTGATTTCACAGAGAAGGTGGAAACGAGACCTAAAACCGGCCAAAACTGATTTCTCCTTTTTAATTGCCTCGAAATATAGCCGCCATTATATCATATTACAGTCCCGGCTACCCTGAACGGCCTGATTTGATAACCTTCCCAGCTGTGACATGTGCGCCCCGCCCTCAACCCACAGAAATGTGACCGCTCTGCCGACGGGCGATTGGACCCAACGGAGATCGAGGAGTTCTGCCGCGAACTGATGCGCCGTCCCGAGTTGGACGCCGTGTTCCATCACTACTCAAGCAACGGCTGCGTACTGACCACCGCTGAGCTGCGTGACTTCCTGGGCGACCAGGGCGAAGACGCCTCCCTGGCCCACGCCCAGAAGCTCATCTCCACATACGAGCTCAACGAGTGGGGTAGGGGCTGCCCGAAGCCACCTGACGGTCATCCTCTTCCTTAACATCTGATGGCTTTTTCTTAGAAGATAGCACAGGGGCTCTGTGATTAGCGATCTAGCCTCACCCTTCCAGGGCTGACGCCTCGAATCCCCATATGTGCGAGCTGTTGGCCTGTTTTCCCCGTGCTTGTATCAGTTTTCACCTCGCGGGGAATTGGCTTCTCTAAATTGCCCATGGAATGTGAGTTCTACAGTGGATCAGGACTCACAGTGTTGGGCATTTCAAGTCCAGAAGGTACAAATCCAGACCACGATTTTGATTCTACCAACCTGTTGAGCATAAAGAGATACAGAAACAAAACCGCCTTGGTCTGAATTTGTAGCTTCTGGACCTGAAATGTACTTTGGACTCAGACTCACCATTATGCATTATGACCAGATAGAAGTATTTTTTTCTTTTATGCAAGGGGTGGTGGTTAAGGACACCAATGGGCATTGCTGTTGTACCCTTGAGAAGGGACCCAAACATGATGCGTCTAGTGAAATGCGTGGTCAGACAGGACTGAGAGTTGCAATGGATGACAATGCCAGTCGTGCAGCATAATGACGAGAGTCACGTTGCGATCCTCCGATGGCCCCACAGCCCAGAAGCACCAGTACATGACCCTGAACGGCTTCGCCATCTACATGCTGTCCCAGGAGAATGACGTGTTCAACAAGGACCACTCAGTGGTGTGTCAGGATATGACCCAACCCTTGACTCACTACTTCATCTCCTCCTCCCACAACACCTACCTCACCAAGGACCAGGTGACCAGCGCCAGCAGCACAGAGCCGTATATCAGGTACTGAACCACATGACCCGCTGCCCAAAACCTGCATCTGCTAACTGCAGGCCCACGTAAAGATGGGGGAATGCCAGTCGGTGGAGTTAATGCACACCGCCAATCACGGTTGGCTTTAACCCAATTGGTCGACGATTAAACCAATAGGAAATGGCATTTCTGCTTTCCTCATCGTACCTATCACCCTGCCCTGCTGGTGGTACATCCCAAAATGATCCTGAGTTTGTACCTTAGAATAACATACCATGCACACCCAATAATAATGCACTTGGTGGCCTGTAAAGTTCAGGGAAGAGCCAGGCTGGAGTTTGCGAAAAGAAGAGTAGATTTTACACAGGCACATACCCATGAGCTGAGAAATGAGTGAAGTGAAAATTTTGCTGTGGTCTCTTAATTCTTTGCAGAGCTGTATGTATATAATGTATAATGTGGTTTTGTTATCATGAAACATCAAATTCAAAGCCACAATGGGCACGGAACTAACGTGTGTTGAATGGAATAGACAGACCCAAGCGCATGTCCTAAGTGTAGAAGAAGCGGTAAATGTGTTGTGAAATAGTTTGATGCAAACTATTTGCTCAGCAAATTTTGCTCAGTAAATTTTATTGTGGCGACCGTCCCATCCCCCAGGCTTTGGGCTTAGCTCTGGATCTTTCTAGATCCTAGTGACACCCCTGATCCTTATATGGCAGTGTTTCTTAATCCGGTCCACGTTTTTGTTCTCTCTGCCAGCTCCCTGTGTACCGCTGGGATGGAACAAAAACACGGACCGACTGTGGGTCCCTGAGGACCGGATTGGGAAACAGCAGCCCTGATCAGTCATTGTGTGTTTGTGTGTAGAGCTTTGAACCAAGGCTGTCGCTGTGTGGAGCTGGACTGCTGGGACGGGGACAAAGGAGAGCCTGTGATCTACCACGGACACACCTTAACCTCCAAGGTGCTCTTTAAGGAGGTCATAGAGACCATCTCTCAGTACGCCTTCAAGGTTAGTCATAACCACCTTCAATAGGTCATAGCTCAACTGCCCTGGTTGGTTCTTTGAGATGGGGGGGGGGGGTGGTGGAGATATTTCCTCGTGGGATCTGGGCTCCTGGGATTCCATCGCCTGGCTCTGTCTCCACCGCAGGCCTCGCCGTACCCGCTGATCCTGTCCCTGGAGAATCACTGCAGTGTGGAGCAGCAGTCTGTCATGGCCAGACACCTACGCACCATCCTGGGCCGTCGGCTCCTCACTAAGCCTGTCAACGATCAGCAGCTGAAGCACCTGCCCTCCCCAGAGGTGTGCCGCCGCCCCCCCCCCCCCCACCCCCACTTTAGCATCACCTTCCTCCTCAGATTTCCAGCTTCCAAAGTTCAAAAATCTTACCACAAAATGAAAAATCACATCATTCAATGGACACTTAATACATGAGAATAACACATTGAATCAAAATAGGTGAATCTTAGATTTGTTTTGTACTGAATTCACGTATCTAATTGGAATTTCCCCTATCAGTCACAGATTTTGAGTGACACACAATTAAACTTTACACTGCATGTATATATATTTACAGTATATGATCAAGGTGAAAGTGACTCATCTAAACGGTAGAAGTGTATAATTTTCCATCTTACCTCACCTCAGGAACATCCCTCTTAATGGTCCAGCAGAAGTCAGCTGGTTCCTCTTGCCTTGATTTTCATTTTTCCATATCAGAGAGAAAACAGGATCCTGTGTGAACGGGTCCAAAGTCTTACAGCCTGTTAACTCACTTTGCACCCTTCTGTAAAGTCATAAAATGTTCACAAATAGAAATAAAATAATTTTTCTTAAATTTAATTTAATAAGGAGTTATATACTATCAAAATAACCTAAAAATGACATCACTCAAAAATTAGAGGTGTTAAAATTCTGAATGCATTTCTGAAATCAGTATTAAAAAGTTCATAAAAGACGGCCCTTCGATGTTCTGACAAAATCATTGTTGACCAGTCTAATGAAAGCAAGACCAGTACTAACATATATTGCATGATGTACAATTACAGTAATAATAAACGCAAACAAGATGAATGATTATTATGACTCACAGATACCTGCTCGTTTACACATGTCAGGTGTAATAACGTGTGGATTGCATTTATTATGGTTGTGCAATTGCTTTTGGTGTAACTGACCTATGGTTTTATTGACCTATATCAGAGCAGTGTTATTCCCAGGGGTAGCTACGGAGTAATAATCCCGTTAATAAACTCGCTCTAAAGCCTCAAAGATCAGGATTCCTTGTGGACTTTCTGTCTTCTTCACTTGAACAACCTTGCACTTCAAGTGACATTTTGCAAGCAAATGTAGCTGTTTAACAGGTGAAGCGGACAGACAAATGATCGATACTCTCAGGTGTCTGCATGCTGGCCTCTGGCCTTCACCGGCGTAAAGTTTTTACATGAAGCTTTGCTGTATGTCCGGCATCTTTGGACCACGGATTTTGGACGGTGCTGTTGAAAATGTTTTTGGCCTGGCTGTCAGGCAATAACAGACAGAGCTCTTTATTCCTCGTGCCGTTACAGGACCTGAAGGGACGAATCCTGATCAAGGGGAAGAAGGAGACCTCTCAGCTTCACAAGGTGGACAGCTTCACCAACACCGTTCCGGGTACCGAGGTGAGGCTGGTGGGGGGGACCAGGGCAGGAAATACCCCCCCATTATCAGAATGTTGGAGCTCAAAGTAGTGTCAGGTCCAAGACAAAATCACTGAGGGTCCATCTGAAATTAGTGAGGCAACACGATTCCCATACTCAAGTCGCAGTCATAGACTGATACGCACCCATTCAAACTCAGGCCTGACACATGCCAGGGCATAGGTTTGGTTTCGACAAATGGACTCCGAACACATACAGTCCTCCCACGATATTGGCAGGGACATGACCCCATCGTCCATACCCAAATCTCTGCCCTTATGCGCATGATCACGCTGAAGTCTGGAAGAATGGGCAGAAATTATTCTGAATGTTCGACTGAAGTCTACTGAAGACAGACAGACACTAGCTTTAGTAATCAAGAGGGAAAATTGCGGTGCCAACATTGTCAACATTCACACACTTTTGGGTTCCATTTATCCTGGTTTTCCTGGTCTCCTGGACTAAAGTGGGTCCATTGTGCTTCTGCCCGCGATTAGGGTGTATCCTCCAAGCTGAGTCCGGAGCTGTCGGACCTCGTCGTGTACTGCCGCAGCGTGAACTTCCGCGGCTTTGACCACGTCTCCGCGAAGTCCCCCAGCGAGATGTCGTCATTCTCCGAGAACGACGCCCTCAAGCACATTAAAGAGTCAGGTGAGAATGCCGGGGGCGGAGCTACCGCCAGGTGTTACATCACCATGGGACGCCCCCTGGAATTCACCTCTCGCTTAGCCGCCGACCGAGACTAAAACTGATAAAACAATGTCCTATTTATGTAATGACTTTGGATAAAGGGGGGTGTTTGAGTTCACGAACGTGTGTGTGTGTGTGTGTGTGCATGTGCATGACCAAGAGCCTTTCTCACCTTTCCTGTAGGGAAAATATTTGTTCGGCACAACAGCAGGCAGCTGAGCAGAATCTATCCCTCTGGCCAGAGACTGCAGTCCTCTAACTACAACCCCCAGGACATGTGGAACGCTGGCTGTCAGATGGGTCAGTGGCTGATGCATTCTGCCTGACATTCTATACTAGTTGCCAAAATTGCGGAAGCACCTAGCGTTTTTGGCATTACGCTTTAAAAAGTACTGCACGAATATTGGCGGTAATGTTTATAAACAGTCAAAGAACGTTAAGAAATATTATACACTGGATGATTAAATGAGCAACTGGAGCAACTGGAATAAAGTTCTGCGATTTTCTAAAAATTGGAAGCGTTCCCACTATTTTGGCCACTAGTGTATGTGTTCAGGTAAATAACCATCAGAGGTTCTTTTTAAATGGATGCAATTAAAGTGATTACTTTGACAGGCTCTACAAATATATACAGTGTGTATTGGCTATAAATAGACCTGACACACACACACACACACACACACATATATATATATATATTTTACAAAATTAAACTTTGGTGGAGTTGTTGTGTTATAGTTTCATCGTGCCCTCCATCTTACCACCTCCCCCCCCCCCCACACACCCTCCCACCGCAGTGGCCCTCAACTTCCAGACCCCCGGGGAGCAGATGGACCTGAACCAGGGCCGCTTCCTGGCTAATGGCCGCTGTGGCTACATACTCAAACCCAGCTTCCTGTGTCGGCTCGACTCCAACTTCAATCCGGAGAATACGGGCGGCGGTCCGGGACACATCCCTGCACAGCTCACCATTCGGGTATGGGCTGGTCCAGGGGTGGGGGGGGGGGGGAGGGGATCAACGCTCTCCCCACTGGTCTGTTCTGTTCCAGTAATGTTGGTTCCAGTGGCATGTAATGCAAGATCCAGATCCAGGAAAAACTGTAGCTATAAATGAGGAATTATGGCTGCTTTTAAGGGGATGGTTTTCTACTCAAAGTGATGGGAATGGGAGTGGAAACATCTTAAGAAACCCTTTGAGATGCCATCAGACTGTCGGTTTCTCGTGCCCTGCAGCTGGGTGACAGTCTCTGCACTCCATCTCCCTCTTTTCTCCTCCTCTTCTCCTCCTCTTCTCCTCTCCTCAGGTGATCTCAGCTCAGCAGCTCCCCAAAGTCAACACAGAGAAGCCAAATGCCATCGTGGATCCACAGGTGTGGGTGGAGATCCACGGTGTGGGCATCGATAACGCCCGGAACAAAACGCATCGCGTCGATAACAATGGTGCGCCACCTGCTGGCCGTTCTCAGTAACCTATCCTCGTTTTATCTGTTATTCATTCATCTGTATTCTAAGTGCTTGTGTCGGTCAGGATCTAAGCGTCTACTCTCTTATGAGTGTTACATTTGATATTTTTATGAACAAATTTTGTTTTTGGAGTCTGGAGTCGGAGTAGGCGGGGACAAGGTTGTTCAGAGTGGGGGGGGGGGTGGGTGACTCAGTGGACTGAGTCACTATGTCTGTGCTCAGATGATTACCAGTTTGAACCCCGGCCTCAACAGAACAGTCACATGTCAGTGGGCCCTTGAGCAAGGCCTCTGACCCCCTGCTCCTGTGCTGCATGACCCTGCACTGTTACCCCCAAGCTATGGAAAGAATAATGTGGTTGGTGAAGAGAAGCATCCCAGTGCACTTACACTTGTACTTATGCAAACAAAAACATGTTTGTTTATAGAACAACACTGGCTCTTGGGTAAAAACCTGGTTTGCTTTGCAATGAACATGATAATTAATATTTTGTTGTCTGATTGTGTCACTGTTGGTGATCACTAGCTGGCCCCGCCCACTTGTCACCTCCAGGCTTTAATCCCCGCTGGGACTGCACACTGAGCTTCCAGCTGCAGGTGCCGGAGCTGGCTCTGGTCCGCTTCGTGGTGGAGGACCACGACCACACTTCCAAGAATGACTTTGTGGGCCAGTTCACCCTGCCCTTCACCAGCCTACGCACAGGTCTGCTCGCGTAGTTAGCGGCCCCGAAGGAACGCCTGAAAATTCCCGTCTGAGTACTGTTTACTTTCTAATTACTGTGTGCATCCCTCATTCCAGTGCCCTTTTTGCTGTAAAAGATCTAGGTAACACTCATAAAAGACCCAAGTTTACATTTGTCTGATGATTTTATCCAATGCAGCGAGCAGAGGGAAAGGTTAAAGTTTATTTGTACTCCCCCGGATTTGAACCCACGCTCTTTGCATTGATAGTGCAATGCTCTAGTTTTTGAGCTACAGGAGCAAAACAGGTTAATTATTACAGTTAATTCCATAGGAATGGCCAGCAGAGATGGTATTTACCCTGTATGCCAGTAAGTGTTAGAGTATTGGTTTTTAATTTTATTTTTTTTAGTACTATTTTCAACTTTCATTTGAAATCCAATTTAGTTTCAGGTTTCCGTGTAGTTGAATTAGTTATTATTTTAAAAATCCATTTAATTTATTATAGTTTCAGTTTAAGTTGTAGTAATTTTATTTCAAGGGATGGACTGAAACTTGTAGAGCTATTTTATATGTCTGTTCTTGACAGAATCCTACATGAATACAAAATGGATATAATGTAGGCCTACAAATGTCCTTAAAATTGGCAAACCTGTTCTAGGTATTATTAACGGTAATGAAAGATAAACACCATTGCTTTTACTTTTTGTTATTTTATATGTTATTTCAGTTAGTTTTGGAAACAATTTTTATAGTTTTCACTTGGTTTTAGTTTTTTATTTTAAGCATCTTATTTTGTTTCGAGAAAATGTTTTCTTAGTTTTAGTTAATGATGAAGACTCTGGTGTCATTCCTCTTCCCCCAGTGGCATTCTGGGTAAAATACCAGAACTTGCTCCCAGATCTGGTTAATCTCCACTCCCCTCTTCCCAGGTTACCGGCACGTCCACCTGCTGCGGGAGGACGGATCCAACCTGTCGCCCGCCACCCTATTCATCCACATCAAGGTGACCCGCAAGGGCACCACCCTCAGAACTCTGTCTAAGCTCATATCATGACTCCGCCCCGACTCCCCTTCACTGTGTTGTGATGAGCTTTATATCACTTCCTGTGCCCCTTTGAGCATCCCAATGATGTTGAGAGTGATGTCACCCTGCTGCGAACAGGAAGTCACCACTGTGGACTACAGCGGCAGGCAAAGCTGATTGGCTGGGTTTGTGTCTAGACCACATTGACAGTTGACATGTCATGTGCCAATGCAAGACCACATGGGATAAGTTATCACTGCTGAGGAATCCTTATGCTTGCAGGCCTAGTGCCTGGTTAAAAAGACTGAACCCTGTCATTTTTTAACGTGACTATATATGGAAGCTTCCTCCCCCCCCCCCCCCCACATTTTCTGTTTCAATGTGGCTCATCACTCCCTACCCCTGAAGGACATGCACGCTCTACTGGATCTTCAAACCCACTACATCCACTTCACAACAGATTTGCCAGCGACGTGAGGCTTGGCTGCACCACTCACCACCTGCAGGGGCAAATGTGCGGTTTTAAGGAGCTCCACTCGAGAGCTGTACAGACGAGCTTAGCCTTCCGCTGGGAATATGCTAATTTAGCCCCGCCCCTCTGGACCTCGGGATCGCAGCTGGCGATTTGTAGCGTAAACCTGACCTGGGGCCCCTCATGTCAGCTAACTGTGCTGCTCCTAAGTCCTATATGCTTTTGGCATTCCTTTACTGAAATTAGCCTACAGTTTCTGTGCCTTCGTATTAGCAGATGCTGTCAGGTGCTTTGTTACTATTCTGGTTGACATCCCAGACAGCCAATCAAGGACTCGCATATTACAATGTAAACTTGTGTCCTTAGGGAGACCTTAAAGTTAGTCATAGACTTAAGTACTTGAGAGCTCAGCCAAAAACTGACCGAATGGCTTGGAGCACAAAACTGGTGTGTGATTTCAGCTTGATATTGTTGCAAGTTGAGTTTCAAGTATCAAACCAAGTTCCTGTAACTGCTAATGGTGAAAACTAAACAAACATAGCCTAATCTTTGTTTGGTTGCACATTTAAAAATCATTTAATTTTTATTTCATTGTTTTTTAAGCTGTTTTAATTAACGTTTGTGATATTTTTCTATTTGAATCGGCTGCTTCAGGTGTGAAATTTTTACCTGCTCTTTCAGCTTCTCTGCATGAAGTTGCTGCTGCTTTAACTGACCCGGTTCTCTCAAACGGTGTGACCACAGCACTGTTCTACTGTCTCGGAAATACCAGACAGCCGGAGTCACCCATCGTGTCACACAGAGGGGGACACTGACTCCCACATGTGAAGAAGGAAGAATGAAATCCTCCCAGAGCAGGAAGCCTTTTGGGTGGAAGACCTGTGGTTAGGGACATGGACTCATAATAGGAAGGATATTTATTCAAGGCTCTCAAAAGAGGCTGTTGTAGTGTCAGTGCTCAGAATACTTACCCTAAATTGGTCCAAATAATTAGTCTCAAATTACGTTTCTGTTGCATAAAAATATATATTTGGTACAAACATCTACATTACGGCTTGTCTTAAAGCAGTGTTTCTTAAGCTGGTCCTTGGGTACCCCAGATAGTCCACATTTTGCTCCCTCCTGGCTCCAGCTCCCTACTGAGAGCTGGGAAGGAGCAAAAACATGGACCGTCTAGAGGTCCCCGAGGACTGGATTGGAAAACACTGCCTTACAGGAAGCTGCTGGCCAGTTGGCTGTAGGTCAGCTTGGGCCCTATATCTCCGACCCAGAAAAATGAACGCCAGTCCTGCTTCTCTGTGGGACTGACACCCTTTTAGACCATAGAAGGATGAATGTTCACAGAAGGAGATGGGTGGACATAGAGAAAAAAAGAACCTGATTAAATTACTATTAATGGTTCAATATAAACAAAAAATTACCTAGTAACTAAAATACAAGCAGTGTGTAAGTTTATAAGAACATGTGTTTTGTAAATCTCTCTTTAAAATGCTTCTAAGCATGTTTCTATTTCATATATTAAAAAAACACATTTTTAACTTTGACATGTGTGAGAGTAGCTTTCAGCCAGTCCTTTATATGTTTTGGTTACAAAATATGTCGAAATTATACTATAATTATTTTATGCATATTTTAATACATGCAGAATGTCATCAAGCTGACTGTATGAATCAGTAGGTTGTTATACTATACTTAGGTTGTATCAGATATTGGCAAGTAAGTAAACAAACCTACCCATACACCCATCTTCCAACAGCTTATCTAAGTACTGGGTCACTCGACTAAGTATATACCGCAATTACTAAATACTGAAATTACATGGGCTGGTTACAGAAGACTGTGATTATAATAGAAAATGTAATTTCATGAATTCCCTCGTGCTATGGCTTAGTTATAATCCATACCCCCGTTTTCAATAAACACTTATTTAATCATTGTAGTGATCCAGTATGTATGCCATGAAGGTGCACGATCTTATGATTGCGTTTTACTGTAAGAGAATAAACTCAGCTGAAGAGGAAACACAACAAAATCAACTAATTAGGATCTTAACTAAATAACACAATACTAAAGTGTAATAAAGAATATCAACAAATTCATGCTTTTTAATAACGTCAATTACACAACACATTATCAGATGTATTACTATCCCTGTGGGAACATCCTAACGTTAGACCACATGTAGACGCTTCGTCTTGAACTGTGTGAAATGTATACCGATGAGCCCAAAACTGACGACCACCCCCACGTGATACGCATAAGGTTACCTATCTCGTAAGACCGGCGCACGTAGACTAGGGCCGTAGTGGTCTCGTGTACGCATGCGTGGTAGCGGCAGTGACACGCAGTATTTCTGGTGCATGAATTTCAAATACGTTTTTTAATGATCGGACATTAGAGCCAGAAGCTGACAAGTTGCATTGAACCAAACGAGTTACAAGCTCCATTCAGGCCTACAAAATACACCAAAACGTTTTTGCATCTCGTGGATATGGTCATAATTATGGCTCATTGCTGTATATTCTCCAGTACAAATCACTTGAGCACCATCCTGTGGTACTACACACGAAAACTACAGGTTTCAACATTTGGCTTTTTGTATATGTTGGGGGAAAGTTTTGTTAACCAAAAATGCATGACAAATTCATAGCTCCACGACTAGAGGCAATTCAGTAAGAGAAAAACACATTTTTCGATCAGCACGCCACTGCTAGATGACATATATACTTGATAGGCGGGGTCAAAAGGCGAGCGTTTCATGAAAACTACATGTACCAGGAAGCCTTGCGAAAGGCGTGGCGAGTACTGCTGGGCCACATTGAGCCCTTGTCATTTCCTGGTTAAAGATGGCGAATGAGAATGAGACAGCACCGAAGCCGAAGAAAGAAGAGGAGATAGACGATGACCATGTGCACTGCAGCGACTGCGAAAATGAAGAGCACCACTTTAATGATGGGTGAGGGAAATGGTGCCTTTTAAGAAACCGTAGGCGATATGTCACGGTTGTACTCGTTCACGAACTATAGTCTTTTAGTTAACTGGTCCGAAGCAACCTAATTGCTAATACGCCCAGCACTTGCTGTTATTTCATTGGCAGAGAGGTGTTATTGATGGCTTACATTGCCTGCCGATTGGACACTTCACTTATCAGTTATTATTATGGGCGGGACCTGTCGCTTCGTGGCTTGCCGAAGCCGATGCAAGAAGCGTTAGAAATTGAAAAATCAATGGGAACAATATAGCTGTTTTAAGACGATAGATGAAATAGGAGTCAAATTTCAAGCAATCTTCGACCGCTCAACTTTGAATTAGCTTATTAGTTGTCTGAATGATTGGTTAAACGCTTCAGTTGCTCGAAAGTGAATAAACTTAAGTGATGACACTTTACAGTCTGCCGCACCGTAGACAAAGCTGTTGAATTTCTTGCGTCCGAACGCCTTACAGTTGTCAGCTGTTGAGTTACAGCGGGGGTACTTTGTGTTGCAAATACCGAAGTAGCTTTTTCCGCAACGAAGGAACTCCTAATCGCCCGTGTCACGTTGCTGCGTCTGTAAACCCACACCGCATATCTGTCTAACAAGCCGAGCTCATTATCCAAATGATGCTAACAGCCAAAGTGGCCAGAATCACTTGGACATTATCTTGCATTAAAACATTACCTAGTTAAATAGCACGCGTCCTGTGTTTAACTGAGGGGAGTGGAATAAAGGTTATGTCGAGCGACGCTGTCCGCGAGCCCCGTGGCTAGCCGGCTAGCTAGCTGCTTTGTCAGAGTGGCCGGCTAGCTATGCTGCAGCTAACGGGGCAGCCCCGAGAGGCATCTCCGCTTTCCAGGCATTGTCCTGCTCCTCAAGGTCACATACCCAAGCAGCTAGTACCACGGCGTGATTTCGCTCTCTTTTCACAAATTTGCCCAAATAAATCGAGATATTTCGTCGGGGAAGTGGAGGAATGTGGCTAACGTTAGCTGTGACACCGCTGCGCTGCCAACCTGCCTTTTGTCTTGCTCTAAACTCTGCGGATTTTTACTAATTTGAGCACTTCTGGTTTGTTAAAATGAAATATAACTTCTCAGAATGATATACGTGCTTACTTAATTAGATTTTCCAGCGTTAAATAATGGTAACTTTACGTCATTGCTGAATGAAGCGCTTAAAACGTGTTTTTTTTATTGTAAATGTTGTTTTGAGTTAGTTGCATCTGGCGCAAAACGAAGCAGTTTTGTCAATTAAATTACAAAAAAATGAGATTACTGTCATATTTTTGTAATAATATTGTTCATGACATTAACAGAATAAGCAACATCATAATCGATCAGTATTTAGAGCTGTTACTTCAAGCAAATATATATAACGTGATCTTGATATGACTGTTGGTCATCTCATAAGCTTTGTATCCTAATGGGTTATAGCAAACTACTCTTGCATTTAATACAAGACATAGGTGTGGCATAGAGTAGGTAGTGAGCTGATGACATACAGTGACAGAAACGTGCACGATCTAGCTTTGCATGGAAGGGTAGAGAGGTGAGAACCCGGAACAGGAAATGCTCCTGGATATGGTCAAGCTTTTGAAGGTAGTAGAACATGTTTAACACTGTGCATTGTCCTTCTCAATCAAACCACACATCCTTTGGTCATGTGACACACCATATGTCCTATCCAAATCCCCCTCTTTCCATGCTCTGCTCAGAAGTGAATTGGATTAGTCTGAACTACTATTTAATAGTCATCCTCCTCTCTATTTGGTAATACAGATTCTAGTTAATCTAGGGGGTTGGGTTCTGCCAGGTCACCTATAGTTGCTTCTTTTGGGGAACTGTGGTTCCTCTTCTGCTGCGTTCTCCAGTTTGGTTCATCAGATAGCTGTGTGCAGCTGTACCAAGACTTGCATATGCACAGACTGAACTGCGGGCTGGTCAGCATTAGTAAGAAAGGGCTCCTTATATTTTATGTTGTACAGTTGGCCTTGTGCTGCACAATAGTCTTGAATCCAAAAGGCTCACCAGTACCGTATCCTTAAATGACCCATTATGCTGATGGTTAAGGTTTTGAAGCTGCGGCAGAGAGGAGTATCGCTCGGTTCTTGGGCAATGATAGAATCTCTAGTTTGGAATATCTACGGGTGGCTGTGTGGTTTGGATTGGAGATCTTTGGCTCTTGTTATTGTGGAAGAGACCGATCCCTCTCACCAAATTAAATGAGTATTACATGATGCGGCAGAGATGTTTGCTTTGTTTCCGTGCCGCCTTGCTGAAGATCCCATTGTTTTGGTTGTTGTCTGAACACTTTGGTGGCATAAACTTTCTCCTGCAAGTTAGGCTACCGTGAAAGTTTGTTGGCGAGAATCAAATTTTGACTTTTTAAATACATTAAGATGCTCTGTGGTGCTCGTTTTGGAGGAGCATGTCTACTAACATCTCAGGAGTCATAAAAGGTCGTTGTGGTGTTTTTAAAATGTTTCTTGAGGAGATTGATGTGTCGTCTTTCCTCAGGGAGAAGAGCCCAGGAGACGATAGTGGTGCCAAGAAGAAAAAGAAGAAACACAGGAAGAAGAAGGATAAATCTGGAGGGAAAGAGACCCCTCAGGATCCCCTGGCCAAGGTGCGTGCATGTGTGTGGGTGCGTGTGCGTGTCCGAGTCCTGGGCCTCTGCTGTTAACCTGATTGGATGTTCCCCCTAACCCAGGTGAGCTCGCTTCCAGCAGACAAGTTGCAGGAGATCCAAAAGGCCATCGAGCTCTTCTCTGTGGGACAAGGCCCGGCCAAAACCATGGAAGAGGCGAGTCGTCGAAGCTACCAGTTCTGGGACACGCAGCCTGTGCCCAAACTAGGTAGGAGGGCCCAGTGATGCACCACTAGGGATGTTTGCCTGTTGTATGTGTTGGGGTGGTAAGAAGGTGTGTGACTCCGATGTGCTGCTGTTGTGTTTCTGTGACTGGCTTGTTATGTTGTCGTCACAGATACGGTCTTTATAATTCTGCCACCGGCTTGGGGGGGGTGGTAGTTGCATGTTTTATCTTGCTAAACGGACATCCTAAATGCCTATGCAGGTGAGGTGGTGACATCACACGGCTCCATCGAGCCAGACAAAGACAACATCCGTGAGGAGCCCTACAGCCTCCCGCAAGGCTTCTCCTGGGACACCCTGGACCTGAGCAACCCCGCGGTGGTGAGTAGTGGTGGCTCTTGGTGGCCCCTCCCCCGTGAGCTAGTCGCGGCGGCCTTCCTCACCTGTCTGATCTCCTCCCTCCCAGCTGAAGGAGCTGTACACCCTGCTGAATGAGAACTACGTGGAGGACGACGACAACATGTTCCGCTTCGACTACTCGCCGGAGTTCCTTCTCTGGTGAGTGCAGTTCCCCGCTGTCTGCGAGGTGGCAGGCCGATTCCTGTGAAACCCAGGGGGTGGGGGGTGGCTCATCAATTTAAGCTTCTGTGCCTGTGATCAGAAGGTCGCTGGTTTGAGCCCTGGTCTCGGCAGATTTGTCACTTCTCTTCTGGGTTCATAAACAAGGCCCCTAAGCCCGCGAAATACCACAGGGAGGTCCGATAAATAGGCCAATCATTGCACTCGCACCACAAGCTACACTCTCGCGTGCGTGCGTGCAATGCTTGATGGTGACATTCAATTGAGCTCTTGAAAAGAGGATTGTTGTAGTATTCATTAGCTCTAAAAGGGTCACTAGTAGTCAAGCCACTCCCCCCAGACTACATCACTTTACTATGGTTGAGTATGCCCTGAGTATCGATTGTGTTGTCTCTAAACCATGTAATAGATTGCAAGCATTCTTATGATGTCACCCATTAGGATGGGCAGTAATGCCCTTTCTGGTCTCCCCGTGGTTCCCCTCCTCCAGGGCTCTGCGTCCCCCTGGCTGGCTGCCTCAGTGGCACTGCGGGGTGAGGGTGAACTCCAACCAGAAGCTGGTGGGCTTCATCAGCGCCATTCCCGCCACGATCCGCATCTACGAGGCGTAAGTGTCATGGAGTGTCCACTCCGGCTCTGCAAATGAGTGCCGCCACAGACCACATCCGATTCCCTGGTGGGGGCAGTGGGTGGTGTGCTGGAGTCCAAGCGGGGAGGAATAAGCGGGAAGCAAGAAGGAATAAATTTTAAAAGTAAAAGATCCGTCTCGAGATCTTGAAAACAAAAGTGCATTTTCTCACCTCGCTGTCTGTCAGTCTGACATCAGCAGTCTGTTTTGGCAGCAATTAGTCAACATGCTCTAAAATGAAGCAGTTGTGCACACGCCCCCCCCCCCCCCAAGGATAAAAGGCTTCCTGGGAATTGGGGGTGGAGGGCAGAAGCTTTTTTCTTACTTTTCAGTGGACATAAAGAAAAATGTTTATCCATATCTGTAACAAGAAATCCGTTACAGATGTTGTACCTGACACATGTCACCTCACAGCTTTGGAAAAAATAAAGAGACCACTCTACATAAAAATAAGGACATTTCATATCAGGCTCCTTGAAGCAGGACTGAAGACCAATAAACAAGGAAGAAGCCCTTCAGTGAAGAGCAGGGAAGAGCCAGGCTGGAATTTGCAGAAAAATGTATATTTTACACGGGCACATACCCATAAACTGAGAAATGACTGAAGCTGAAATTTTTGCTGTGGTCTCTCTTTCTCCTAGAGCTGTATGTGTGTTTGTCATCGTTTCCGGGTGCCAACCCCTCACCTTGCATGTCCCTCAGGGAGAAGAGGATGGTGGAGATCAACTTCCTCTGTGTGCACAAGAAGCTGCGGTCCAAGCGGGTCGCTCCAGTGCTGATCCGCGAGATCACCCGGCGGGTCAACCTGCAGGGCATCTTCCAGGCCGTGTACACGGCTGGCGTGGTGCTGCCCAAGCCCGTGGGCACGTGCAGGTGCGTGCCAGCACCCCCGAGAGAGGTCTGCGCTCCCCCTGTTTGGCGCCCCCTCCTGATGGGGACGTGCGTTTTCCCACAGATACTGGCATCGCTCTCTGAACCCGCGCAAGCTGATCGAGGTCAAGTTTTCGCACCTCAGCCGGAACATGACTATGCAACGCACCATGAAGCTGTACCGTCTGCCTGAGGTCAGCGGCGGGGGGCGTGTCCTCAACGGGGGGGGTTCATATGTGTCGGACTGCTTGTTTAGCTAGTATCCATATCCAAAGCAGCTTGTAAACATACAGCACATGATTACAGTGATTACAGTGCAAACGGACACAAGCTCTCCTGTCCCCCCCCCCCCCCGCCCCCTTCAGGCACCAAAGACCTCCGGGTTGCGAACCATGACCCGGAAGGATGTCCCGGCCGTGCACCGCCTGCTCCTGCAGTACCTGCGGCAGTTCCACCTGGTGCCTGTCCTCAGCCCGGAGGAGGTAGAGCACTGGCTGCTGCCCCAGGAGAACATCATCGACACCTACTTGGTGGAGGTAAGTGCAGTTCAGCCCGCCTCAGGCGTTGCCCTCAGTACGGGGGCATCCCTGGTCCTGTAGAGCTGTGCTGTCCGGACCTTTCCTCAGTGAAAACAGTCTGCTCGGCACATTTAAAGAGCTGCCGTTTTTTGTTTTTAATTCGAGCTCAAAAGGGAAAGTTTTCAACAGAACCGCGAAAAGGCATCGTATGCTGCAAGCAGATTGTATGCTATTGCTAATTTATTCCTGCAAAGTTATCGGTCACGTGGATGCCAGTGACCTTGAAGGAGATTCTTCCCTTGTTAACTTTGTCCGCATTGAGCTCCTCCTTACGGCTGCTCTTTGTTTTGTGGCATCTGTGACATTTTAACAGGATGAGTCACCGTAATTCTGGTCTTCATTAACTAAGTGCCCCCTGCCACGGAATCCTTATCCCCTACAGGGCGGCGATGGTGAGATAACGGACTTCCTGAGCTTCTACACACTGCCCTCCACCATCATGAACCACCCGGTGCACCGTAGCCTGAAGGCCGCCTACTCCTTCTACAACGTGCACACGGTCACACCCCTGTTGGAGCTGATGAACGACGCCCTAATCCTGGCCAAGGCGGTGAGCCTCAGAGGGCGGCCTGGGCTATGGGAGGCTGGGCTGCTGCTTCGGTCTGGGAGATTAACACCCCGTCACATATGTGACAGTTTTGTCACGTTGGGTGGAGTCAGGAATATCTTGCATATGAACTGTGGGTGTAGGTGTGGGTAAAGTTTTAGTAGTGATGAAATGATTTCCAATTGTGCAATATCACGATAAAAAAAATTGACGTGATCATGGGAACATCTAAGAGAATGTTACATGGTTATTTTGTTAGTACAGCTGCGTTCTGTTCTCTCTCTTTGTTGAAATGTGAGTGTAACTTGTTTGCAAGATCCAGCTGCCAAAATATAATTTTACGGAAGGGCTGCTACTACTGACTGCTGTATTTTTTTAATTTTGCAGTTGTGTATACTTTGTTCAACGGAAGTTCATGCCAATTTTTTGCAAATGCTTAGGTCATGGCTAGTTTGCTTTTATTAAGAAGGAAAGTAGAAGGACTTTAAGCTAAAAGGAAAAACATATTTTAGGAAATATTGCACTCCGTGGAGCTCAGGCAGTCTAATACGGCAATGAAAGCAAACTATGAATAATATAACATAGAATATGACACAAGCAGTGTGCTTTGATGCAGTTGTTTAATATGGGGTGTTTTTACTCACACATAATTACGAACAAGCACTCGGTTACACAATAATCACTTGGTGCCGTCAAGATGATTTATTTTTTTTCCCGACTACATTTAAGTTCCCTGTAATAGCTAAGTTGCAATTTTGGAAATTTCCAATTTATTTCCATTAATTCCCACATATCCCCATTAATTGCCATAGGAAGTTTCCAAATCCCAGAATTTTGCAACCTTAGAAGTACGTAGTAGTGCATTATATTTACAAACTAGGCAACACGGTTGGGTTTTTGTTGGTATGCTTAGAATGCATTGCAAATCCTTCTTTCTGCCAATCAGAAAGGGTTCGACGTTTTCAATGCACTGGACCTGATGGAGAACAAGACTTTCCTGGAGAAGCTGAAGTTTGGCATCGGCGACGGGAATCTGCAGTATTACCTGTATAATTGGAAGTGCCCCAGCATGAGCTCAGAGAAGGTACATGGTGGCCCCCCAGACATGAAAACGCAATTGGTATCTAAGCAACGCAGCCACATACAGTTGTTACTTGTATTCCTTTACTGCTAAGCTTCGCTGGTCATCCTGGGGCTGAATTCATAGATTTATTCATTGTGTTGCATTGTGGGTTGGTTGTCCTTTGCTGATGTTGGAAGTCTTTTCAAGGTGAGCCTTTGTGTTCTTGCTGATCAGCAGAGCTGGTCATTATTCAGTTGTTTCTGGGCTCATTGGCCCGACTCTGCAAAAGCTGCCTGCTTTTCGGCAACGGCCAAGCATCGGGAAACTAGAACTACTGATGGTGCAGATCTCTTGATTTCACTCTAGGAGGCGTTGCAGCTCTATCATAAGACTGATATTTGGGTCAGAACAAATACGGACGCTTTCCGGGTTACGATGAGGTTGCGTTTCGATAAAAGGAGCAAATATTGTAACACCTAACCTAACAAACAGCCTACCTAGCCTAGCCTACCTTAAACATGCTGCATGCCTAGAACACTTACATTAACCTACATTTGGGCAAAGTCATTAACACAAAGCCTATTTTATAATAAACTGCTGAATATCTCAAGTAATTGCCTGAATAATCATATCCATCTTAAAGTTGAAATATCATAACACGGGCCATCGTAACCCAGGGGGCACCTGTACTATAAAATCTGATGCAATTGATATGCTCTCCTCTTGTCCTCCAGGTGGGCTTGGTATTGCAGTGACACCCCCCCCCTCCCCCCACCTCGATCATGCAAGACTGCCTAGTCAAGAAGACAGCACTGATGCCCCTCAAGACTGATGGATTGATGGACTTCCTGCTTCAGGAACGAGAATTACCGCCAACTTTTTTTTTTTCCTATTTTTTTTTTTTTATTACCCAGGCTGCACTGCTGCTGTTGGGCTGGGGAAGGGGGTAGCGGGGGGGGGGGGTTGCTTAGTACCGGCCCTCCCCCCCCCTTTTCCCCATCATTCCCCTGCATGGAACTGAAGCCATCGTTTTTCACTTTTCCATCCCCAACAATCAGAGAACCAAGTGCATAACACCTGTACATCATGTGGTCTCACACTCTTCATACACTGTTGGACTGCTTGTCTCACACTCATTCACAACACTGTCTTTTTTTTTTTTGCTTTCTCCCTCCTTTCTTCCATGGGAGGAGGAGCTTTTGTTGTTGTCTTCAGATCGAGCTTGAGAGGAAATTTAAAATCTGAACAATCAAACGAAAGAGAAATAAAAAAAAAAATTTAAAAAATGAAATAAATATCCAGAATGGACAAAGGGAGATGGTTGCCGTTGATGTTTGTATATTTGTTTTTTATCCCCCAAGTATTTTTATCTTGTAAGCTGTGTTCTAACCACACCCCTTTCTTTCTCCTTGGTTGTCAGTCCAGAGCAGTTTAGAGAACTTAAGCTGACTGACCTTTGTTGCTTTTTGATGGTTGAAACGAAAGGGCCTTTTTGTTTTTAGAACATTTCATTGTTGTCACTGCTGTAGTAACTGCACTGTGTCTCTATGGCTCCTTCTATAACAGGAGTAGGCAATCTTATCCACAAAGGGCCGATGTCTATGCAGGATTTTGGGATAATCTTTAGGTCAGCCATTCAAACCCAGGTGTGTGGACTCTTCAGCCAATCAGCCCTCTAATTAGTAATCTAATTAGGGACTTGCAATGAATACCTGCAGACACGATCGACCTTTCTGGACCAGATTGGCCGTCCCTACTCTATAAAATGACCCAGCTTCTATGGTTTAACCTGCGGGGCGTGCAGCAAATCAAACTGGACCGTGGGGAGGGGTTGGGGCCGGAGTTAGGGTTGTGCGGCCACGTGAGTTGATGGGGCGTGTAAGTTTGAAGTTAGGGGGAGAGTCCGGCCCACTTTCATTTGTCTCGCTTGGGAGCAGAATGAAACTGAACCCTATTACCAAGCTGTTGGTGTCCTTTGTGCCCTCGTAGGAACATTAAGGTTTTCAAAAGGGGGGGTGGCCTGTTTTATGGAGAGAGAGATGAAAGTGCAGGGGTGTTTTGTGCAAAATAAACTAGAACTGCAAATTTTGGTTTTTGTCTACCCAACTCAACCGTACTATTATAATTAAAAATTGCTACTTCGATACCTCACCTGTGTGCATAGTAACAAATGCTTGTGGTGCTGGTTGACTTACTGGGTGTTTATATAAAGCCATACGGGGCACGTGTGGACAAATGGAATGAACTTCGGCACGTTTGTGTCTTGCGGTTGTCTTGGCGTTCCAGCAGGGATCGATTTCCGAGTGGGTGGCAGCCACTGGAATAAACATAGGCGGGGAACCCGATCAATTCTGGCATGGCAGTAATGACGGGGAACACAAATGGCCACACTGTCAGTGGGATGTGTTTTATACAAGTCATTGAAACTCTGCACTTATACCTTGGAAAGTAGCGCTGAAGTCCATTAAAAAAAACAGGTTGAAGCTAATTGCTACAAGGTGGCAATGTGATTATGGTCTCAAACTTGCAAGTGAGTATCCAGTTATAGGCTGGGCTGGGCTGTTTTATCCAAATGGGTAGAGCCATTCTATTTTAATTCAACAAATTGCCAAAAATAAAATGTTTGCCTCACCATTTTTGAAGAAATTTGTCATGAGCGTTACATCTAATTTCTAGAGCTCAGAAATAGTTTTTTTTTCCTTTTGGGATATAGTGCCTTTACCACAGGTAGCAAAAAAATAATAATAATTGAGTCTTATGAGGTGTCAATTTTTTATTTGCTGCTGTTACAGACCCTTGGTTCAGCTATAGCTTTTGCGGTACCTTTCCCTCCTTTTCACACCTCCTGTCCCACCACTTGGCCCTTTCCGTGGGGGGTTGCAAAAAAAATGTCGCTTCCCCCCCCCCTTTATCCCAAAATCCTATTCATGGTGACTTAATTTCATGGAGTTTTTTTTCTGTGACATTGTGCTGCCGAGTCATCTGTAAAATAAACAGTTTTGGTAAACCAGAGATGGTCCGGCTTCAGCTTATCAATGAGGATTTCCTGAAAGGCGCAGAATATTATGGTGCCGGTATGATAAAAAAAAATAATGAAATGGAAATTTTGGGTCTCTTTGCCAGTAGTGGGTGTGAACGGGTGTAATGTCGCCCATGAACTTGACTAGCGGTATGCCCAGAATTAATCTTATAAGACAAAGGAGAAATTCTCTGCAAAGTCCCCCAGAACACTTTAAACACTTTTAACTACACTTTAATTTCATTTCAGGTACACTTTAGACCAGTGTTTCCCAATCCGGTCCTTGGGGACCGCCCATCCGGGCCACATTTTTGCTCCCTCCCAAACAGTCTACATTTTTGCTTGGGGAGCAAAAACATGGACGGGCTGGTGGGTCCCCAAGGACCGTATTGGGAAACACTGCTTTAGGCTATGAAATAAACAGATTAAAGGAGAGTGAGATTAATGTGTGGTTTCAGTGATTTTTTTTTTTGTTAGTTCAGAGCCTCATAACTCTTACACCCCTTGGAATAACAGCACAATTTATTTTTGTATCAAAGGTAAGGGACTCAACATGTCAATGTTTTATATACATGTATAGTACACATATGTACTGTCACTCCAAGCCATATACTTTGAAAAAAGAAACTTTTACATGGTTTTCCAACAAGTTACAGCTCTTATGAAAACACTTTCTTTTTCCTACCTGCAATGAAAGGGATTTTTAAAAAATAACCATTTCTGGGCTCTGGAATGTAGGAGTAATTCACACACCAAATTTCATTAAAATCAAAAATGGAGACTCACATGCCATTGGTTGAATGACCCGGTACAAATAGATATAACTGTAAATGTGACTGAAAGCTTCAGCTAGAATAAAGAGAAGGGCATTTATTAGATATTTGTCATAAATTGCTTCTGATGTAGTTACATGAAACTTTGTAATAGCAGGACTACGTTGTTTGAATGGTTGGATTGAATTGTATAAAATATTAATATTTTTGCATGTGTTTGAGCAAAATCCATTCCAGCAGTGTGATTACTACCCATATTGTTCTCCGGGTGCATGTATTTTCTTGTAATCTGGAGAAATTACATATAGGAAACATCAGTCTGACAGTTCATTGGCTAATAACTTGACCAGGCAGTGTCTTCTAACTCATTCGGCCAATCAGACGCCACGATGGTTACTGCACCGTTATCTAGCCATGTCTAGTGGTCGCACAGGCACTGGGTCATTTAGAGCTTGTTCAGGACCTTCACCTGCTCCCAGTTCCTCTGGTCAGAGTTCATGCTAATGACAAACATCAGTCATAATATTTGTTGTTAACCAAACACTCTGAAGACATTAAGAGGATGCTACCACAACCAGATAGGAACAAGTCAGGTACAATGAGATAGTTCAGTGAGATTTGAACATTTCTGTAACACTCATAGACTAGAATTATATTTAAATTTGGATGAGGTTTGAATACTGAGCTTTTTTCCCCTTTTATCATAATCTTAATTATGGAAGAGTGACCTGTAGTCCTGAATATGACTGAATCTGTTTTTGCATTTATTTTTATGTATTTACATAGGAACTACATCTCTTCGATTTTTGATCCAAAAACCAAACTCTGTTGGCCTCTTTAAGCTACAACCTTCACCTAAGAATTGGTTTGCGAGTTTATAGTCAGATTTCAGTGGTTAAATATCATCTTAAGCTTAAATTCTGGTTCATAGTCTATCCTTTAACCAGAGTTGCCAGTTGTTGCTTGATTATTTAATAGTTCACAGCCCTTGTATAATCAAGTAATTTGGATAATGAATAATCACTCCTTGTAGCATAAGCCTGCTGACGGTAAATAACGTGGCCATTCTGCTTTATGCATTTGTGCTCCAGCAGAGGGCGCTGCCTCTCTATGTTACTCTAAGAAAACGCCCCTCTGAAAATGAACCTCCTTTGTAGTAAATGGACTCTGGAGAGTGAAACGTAACTTTGAAGCCAAGGTCTGCTATACCTTTTAACATTATAGAGAGAACATGAAATTGCATGTTTTCTGGATAGTGCCGTCATCTGGTTTTTGGCTGGTACTCATTCCAGTTGTCCAGGCTGCTTTTAGTGGCCTTTATGCGTGCAATCCTCGACACCAGGCACCTGTTATCCCTCTCCACTTCCATTAGTCGTTCTTCCTCCATCTGAAACCCCAACATGTAGTGCCTGTTGCAGACAAACTGGCTCTCCGCTAGAATGAATTCTAAAGCCCCTAGATCAGTGTTTAAACCAGGTACGTAACTGCAGAAACAAGCATGAACCAAGAAACGGCGTGGCTGTGTTTTCTTCATGTTGAGATGACAATGCATGTATTTCCTGGGAGGCTTGTTGTCCACAAGTGGTTTAACTGGACAGATGTAATAAAAAAAAACAAAAAAAACGTGGAGACTAGTTGAAAGTTAAGTCAATTAAGGCATTATTTAGGCATTAACAGTAGTGTGACATTTAAAATCCATTTATGCTCTGCAGACCACACCACGCAAGCGTCGTACGCTCCCTGTAATTTAGAAGCGCGTGGGTGCTGCCCTATCGTTTTGCATTCGTACCGTATGGAATTTGTAGTGTTGGTTATACGACTGCAAGCTTTCTTGTTGTGTCGTACTGTCCGGGAGCCCCAACCATGGCCGGAAACACCAAACAGTCTGTTTGTGCATGTTTTATGGAACTTCTCAACGCTCCAAGTAAAATACAAAAAACAAGGAGAACCGGACCGTTGCCGTAGCGACGGTGTATAAAATATGTCAGTTTTTTGATGCGCCGGAACATCACACGCGTATTAACGCGCCCATATCGTAACATAGACTTTGCCTCTATATCATCATTGGAATATGCACAATTGAGACGCTGTTAACGCAAAAGTCCCTCATTGCGCTGAATATACAATTAAGCTGTTCACAAAACAAGGGCGGTATTGTATCTTATACCCAGGGACGGATTAATGTCAGCCAGTGTGCATGTCTGTGCCGTGCGATGGACCCCCGTCTTTCTTTTGCCCTGTTCTGCCTGGGATTAGCGATGGATGGATGCAGCACGCAGAAATGAATGATCCCCAGTACCATTATAAACCTAAATCTAGCTCCATCAAAGGCGTCGGGGAAGGGGGGGGGGAGTTTGCAACCCCTACAGATTATTTACAAGGTAATAAAACTGTTTCATACATGTAAATGCGTATGTATGTGTGCACATATTTGTCTCGAATTGCAAATCTATCATGCAGTTTGGCCTATGCAGTTGTCCAAATTTGGCAGCTCTGGTGTATACTAGATAACTAAAGCTCAGTGTATAGTTTAGTTAAATAGAGTAGAAGAAAAGCCCTCAAAGAGGAAACTTCTAAAATTACTGACTTGTTCAGCAAGGTATCAGGTAACGTTAATAAGCGTGCAGCTGGTCACGGATGCATGCAGCTAGCATGGCCAGAGGCGCGGCTTTAGGACGGTTAGTCCGGTTCTTCAGCCTGATATTCTCCATCCCGTGTTTGCTTGTTTGTACTCCTTTTCACCATTAATGTAATTTATAAAGGATAATATACGGCTACTTACCTAATATTTAACCTGGTACCCGGATAACCGGTCCGTTATCAAGTTTAGCGGGAGTATAAAAAGTCCTGTTATTAACTATATATAGTCAAACAAATGATGTTGCTTTTCATTGCGCCTTTGCCGATGGAAGTGGAAATAAGCAGAAATGGAAAGGGTTCGAATATAAAATCAAATCAACGATTTTGCGAGTGTTAATTTACTTTATCTATCATATCTTTATGATGAAATTTCCCTTAAATTAATCTCAGCTTTGTAACGTTTTTTTCATTGTGCATCAGTCGGAGTGTCCAGCAGCTTACTGATCCTCCTCAGAATGTACAGTCTACTCTGGCCTTTCTTGTGTGGCGACACTGCATTACCTACCCAGTCGGATGGATGGATGGCTATTTCTCTTTTATGCACGTGTAAATGAATGTAAGATTGTGCAGTTGCACATAGTTGTTGCACCCTAATTTATTGACTTTATGGTAGTGATTTTTTTTTCGCTACTTGCTTGGCAAGATCTTTTGACAAACAGTACACTAAATTTAATTTTATTTCTTCCTAGGGCACTGCCTTCTGAGAAGTATTATGAGGTGTATTATTAGCATGTAGGGGGCGTTGTTGCTCTGTTAGACCAGTCCTGGTGATTATGTGCATCAAAGAGGAGCAAATAGAGGACAGAAGTCGAGCCAGATTTTTTTATCCATACGTTTATGGCTGCCCATGCCATTACACTTAAATAAGCAAAACAGCCAGCGCCACAGTGAAAATGGAAGGGGTTTTATTCAAAATAGCCACATTAGTCCGTACATTACGGCAAATGTGTTACGTAAGTGATTCATTGACTGGTCTGGAGGAAGCCTGTAGCGTGAGGTGTTAGGGTACTGAGAGATGCTGAAGGATGTGCATCTGGAATAAAATAGGCTGTTTAAATCGTATTTAGATTTCGGATCTTTCAGCACCGTTTTTCTGAAATACCCTCCACGGTTGTCTTACCACTTTTATGAAAGAAAAAGCAGTCTATAAAAATATTTTGAAATCTAATCGGCATTAGCACCATTTGTTAGTTATGTAAAACTGATTAATAATTGCGAACGAATATTTTATTCATGATGATGCTTTGACATTTTACCGATTCTGGCCTTTTTTATTACGAGGATTGTAGTGACTGTTTTTAACTTTATGCATTGCAAACATCACGTCTGAAAAAAACGAATACCCAAGGAGGTTTTTCTTTCCCATTTGCATGCTTTTTCCTAAACACCGCTTTGTCTGGCGCATCATCTATGAGTGGAATTTCTGGAGAACTACAAAATCAGGAGCACGAACCTATGACGCAAGAGGTGACGTATTATTTGTGCGCCGCTGTTAAATAGAAGTAAGGTATTTTTTTAATCGTTCGGACATCTGCGTTTAATTTCTTAAATGCAATGGATGCTCGTGGTGTTTTTTTAATTCACGATCGGCGAACTGGTTGGTTTTAAGTTAAAAGGTCCCGGGACTCGAAAAGGTTGAGTGTTTTCTTGTGTTATAACGCTATTCGCTAACTGGTTAGCAGGAGCATCTTGGAGCTATCATCTGTGTTATGAGCGGTCCCTTGTCTTGCGTGGCCGTAATCGCGGAACCTCTGCGCTGCATTTTATTAACCGATAGGGTCCCTCGGTGCGGATCATTGACATATTGTCACTGGCAGTCACGTCTGATGGTTTTGATGCTGAAAAAGTTCCCACGGCCCAACCACGCAGCTAGCATGTTAGTCAGCTAACTATAAACATTAACCGGTTTTTCTCAGTACATTTTTTTGTGCACTCCACATCTTTGTTATATTTAATCTTGTCGCTCGTCTCCATTGAGTATAGCATCACAAATTTCCATTTGAGTTATTTCCAGTGTGTTCTGTATCTGTACAGGTTTTTAGCGAGCAAGTCGGCAGAACACAGCTTCTTACAGTTGTAAGTTTTTGTACAGATATACATGTTTTATGGAATTTAGACAAGTGTAATCGGCGTTATCTTACACTCCCTTAATGCATGGATATAGTTAGCTGACTAACAGGATCTTGTTCCCAACAGTTTCCTTAAGAGGTCTCTGTTTTACTGTTTTTCTCTGACCCTTCTGTTAGTAAAGCTGCGAGCTGCAGGGAAGAGACACCAGGGGGAACAATGGCAGCGGGAGGCTTAGGTGACTATGAAGTAGACCTCCACCTGTCGGTCGGCTTTCTCAGAGAGCAGCTGGGCGGGACCATCGAGGAGGCGGTCCGGACAGCAGTCGAAACGGTTCTGTGCGAGACGGTCCGGCTCCTGGGCCAGCGGCTGGGGTTCCTCCACGGGGCCCGGGCCCAGGACAGTAGTGGGACTCAGAGCCTGAAGCTGCGACTTGAGGCGACAGGTGGAGAATGGAAGGTGGGGGGTGGTGGCGACCAGGGGGCCGCCGAGATGGACTTCGGGGTTGTGGGAAAGACCGCAAGGAGCATGAATCGGGCGAACTTCGGGACTCAGAAACCTCACCTCCACGGAGGGGACCCAGACCCCCCCCACGACGAACAGGCTGACTTTGGAGTGTTTTCCGACCCCTTTGACATGGATTCAACTGGAGCCCGGGTGGAGGACTTTGAGGAGGGACAGGACATGGGGCTTCCGGAAGATTGGGAGCTGATGAACAAAGTGTACAAGGTGGAACACAGTGAGGGCCTATCCTTCATCGACGAGGGCGGGACTGCGCACTGTAAGCATCCCCTGCGAGAAACAGTGACATTACTTTTTTATTAACTATTGTTTCTGTGCCATTATTGTCTGATGCTGTTGCCTAATGTTTCCCAATCCGGTCCTCAGGGACCCACGGTTAGTCCATGCTCTTGCTTCCTCCAAGCTCCTTGCCAGACAGTCCACATTTTTGCTCCCTGTAGGGAGTTTGGAGGGTGCAAAAACATGGACTGTCTGTGGTTCCACGAGGACTGGATTGGGATACACTGCTTTAAAGCATGTCTCTGTGCAAAGTAGATACGGCAGTGCATTAGAAACTTTGAAACTTCTTAACATTAATACGTTATCGTGAAAAGATGGTGTTATATCGAATGACTTCTGTCTGACATTGAAACAGGCAGATGTCGGAGGACATTTTTAGTTTTCAGGGTGAGTTTTGTTCTCGGTGGCTGTGAGCTATCTGAAGGGATCCCCTCTTGCCCCCAGACGCCGAGGACTACCTGATGCATGACCGCGACCTCAGGATCATCACAGTGCCGCAGGAGGAGGAGCTGCCCCAGCCAGACACACCTGCTGTCCAGGACAGCTTGACAAAGTTCAGCCCGGCAGACATCAAGAAAGAAGCGCCTGAGGCACAGAGTTCTTCCACTGTGACTGAGACTCCAGCGCTGCCCCCTGCTGGCGAGGTGGGTGGTGTGCGGATCTACTAAATATGGGTCACTGGATCTTACTGTGATGACACCGCTCTTACTTCGATGCCTTCCACCTGGCTATGCCATTTCCAGCTTCCTGTTTCCCAGGCCGTGGAAAGCAGTGTGCCAGGGAGGTCAGTCACATGATCAGAATGTGACTCAAATTCCAGGAACGACACTGATGTTGTACATTGGAGGACGGCGCTTAAAATAAATGTTTGATTAATTGTTTTTCTGCGTGAATTGGTGATATTGTAAGGTAGCAGGTTATCTTGAATAAAGACCTTTGCTAAGAGACCACCTCTTCAAACTTCCATCTGCCTACCTTCACAAAACTTGAAAATAGCCTGGGTTGTTCCTTGCCTTACATGTGTAGTTTCCAGGATAGGCTCCAGACCCCCACGACCGTGCACAGGACAAGCAGGAACAGTGAGTGAGTGAGTGAAAGAATGAATGAGTGAATGATAAATCCTTTATTTGCCATTTGCACAATGTACAGCTGCATTGGAATTATTCTTTTTGCTGACCCCATATCGCTCTCCATAGCTTGGGGGTCACAGCGCAGGTCAGCCAATGGGCAGCCCCCCATGGCGCTGGGGGTTAAGGGCCTTGCTCAAGGGCCCACAGACGAGTGACTGTTATGCTGAGGCCGGGACTTGAACCGGCGACCTTCTGATCATGGGCACAGTGGCTTTAACAGCTACCGTTAACGCAATGCTCATTTGTCTGCACATTATAAATGCACTGATGAACAGAGAATATGGAAATGATGAGATCTGAATCATGATGGCCTCATATTTGAATCATCTCATCCACATATACCGAGTAACGCCCCGCGTTTGGGCGTCTGTGGGGTTTCCTCCGAGTCTAAGCCACTCCAAGCCCATGCTATCCTCTCTTCCAGCCCCAGAGTGAGGGTCACGGTGCTGGCGAGCCCCCTGTGGAGTTTGGCCCACAGAACTACCTGGAACAACTCCGTCTCTGGCTAGAGCGACTCTGCCCGGAGGTGATGCGGGAGTATGAGCGTGACGGCTGCCTCTGCGAGCTCTCGCGCCGAAAGCTCATCAAGTTCGCCGTGTCCTTCATCATGGACGAGTTCGGATTGTACGGCTCTCCTCCCGCTCCGCTCCACATAGCAACAAAGAGAGAAACAAGGCTTCAAAACCCTAGCGATGGCCGAATGGAGTTTCATGAACCATTTGCTGTATTTTCTGACACCAGTAGATGGTGCTCTCTATTTAAAAAAGCATTCAATGCATGCCCCAGAGCAAACCAATAGCACCATCTAGTGGTGTCAAAAAATATAGACAATGGTTCATGAAGCTTTATTTGGCCATCACTACAAAATCCTTTTATGAGATGGACATAAACCGTATGTGCTGTTCAATAAAAGCCCAGTTAAATCCCACAGGAGCAAAAAAAAAATCACCAATGAGAAATCTGTTAAACTTGATTGACAGCACCCGATAGTCCCTCACAATGTGGGTTTTCAAGCCTTTTTCTGATATCACTGCTGTTCCTTGTTTGTCTCGTGGTTTTTTTCTGGCTACCACTGCTTCTGTATATTTTTATAGGAGAAAAACACCTGCATGATGCAAAAACTGATATATAAAACTAGGCATTGACTGCAGCCCTTTGCTCCGTCCCTATAGTTACCCCACCTCAGCTCAGAAGACCATGCTGGCGGAGCACATTGTGGAGCTGTTCCCCAGCCTCCGGCTGTGTGTGCCCTATGCTGGGATCAATGGCGTTGTGAGTTAGGCCCTCCCAGAACCACTCACCAGTTAATCAGCCCCACCTCCCACTGCCTTCAGAACCAGCCAATTACATCTCGTGTTTTCTGTATTCTTTGTGCATGCAGACAAATGAGCTTTGAGTTAACAGTAGCTGTCAAGGAATTTCATTGAGAAATTGAGTAGCTGAGCCTGCTGAAAGCTGGCGTTTCCTGTTGAATCCGGATCCGGAATCAGACTTTTTAAGTATTTATAAAAGCAGACTACTTAAATTTCACAGTTTTGAAATTTTGCTAATACTCTTAAAACATCTTAAAGACACAGATGGACAGTTAGATACTATGTTAATGGCAAAGGAAACTGTAGGTTTACAAAAGCATGACACAAATACATGTAGACAGTAAAATACATGTAGACGGCAATAAATACATTGACTAGCAATAAAATAATAGATAAGTATAAAGTATAACAATGCAAAGAATTTCAGGGGAAGTACAGTATAGAATTTTGTAGTAATAGCTCAGAATATCAATTGACGTAAATATTTGTAGCTGGAGAGATTTACACTTTAGTAAAGAGATTTAGATCTTGCTAAAAAAAACTGAGTAAGATCTGAGCACCTTCACCCCCCTGGCTGACAGAGCAGGATACAGCTTGTCACTGCTATTATTGTGCCCCCTTGTGTTGGGATGAAACACAGGAGCATCTGTATGACCCGGTGTCACGGACTGGGTACATCGAGACGCGGCTGCGAAATTTCCGGCGGACGCTCGAGGCTGACAAGAAGAAGTACGTTCTGAAGCGCCGGCGAGCCGAGCTGGGCCTGGTGAGCCAGACTCCGGTGCCGAAGGGGGCACAGGGTGGCGAGGAAACCCGCAAGTGGGTGGCGCTGCTGAAACGGACGAGCCCGCTGACCAAGAACCTGCCCACAATCCGTGCCGCCATGGAGTGCACCTTCGCTGCCCGCAGGAAGTGGATGAGCAGCGAGCGGCCCAGCATGGGCGCCGTTTTGGCCGAGTATCCCCGGTTCCTGGACGTCCCCTCTATGGTAGGTCCCATTGCCATGGAAATGGCCGAGTGCTGAAAACCGGTCTGCCAGTGAGGTGTCTAGTCATGGTCCAAATGCTCATTAATCTGTTGCACGTCCGCGTCCAGATTGACTTGGAATTTGAGAAGATGTTCCCAGGAAAGGGAGATGCCTTCCTGTCCAAGTGGTCGTCACATGTGGTGCCCAGGGTGCGGCAGATCGCCGAGCGTGAGGGTCCCCCGGAAGTCGCCGAGCTGTTGCAGCAGGCCAGCTCACAGCCAGAAGGTCAGCAGGAATGCATGAATCACTTTAGGACAGAGTTCCCCAATTCCGGTCCTGGAGGGCCGGTCTGTAATACAGTTTACACACCTACTAAACCTGGTGATTAGCTGGTGAGCTGAATACGGTGTTTCGGAAGGGAAATCTTTAAATTCCTCGGTAGACTGATCTTCCAGGACCGGAATTGGGGAACCCTGTTTTAAAATCTCTACATCAGTATTTTTCCACCTGGTCCTTGGGGATGCTCCAGACTGTCCACATTTTTGCTCCCTCAAAATGTCTCAAAATGTGGACTGAACGGGAGGTGAGGGGGAGCAAAAACGTGGACTGGCTGGGGGTCCCCAAGGACTGGATGGAGAACCACTGCTCTGCATAAGCAAGATGGTTGTCTCTTTCTAGAACTTTCTTTTCATAATTTCTAAAGTCCCTTCCCATTTCATGCCTCCCATTATCTAATTATAAAACTCCATTGATTGGGGTAAGAATATATTTCATAATGACACTGGGGGGAAGTTCCATTTTATTATTGCATTGAATAGCATGTGATTTCCCTGGGAATCTCCAGTCCGTTAATCAAGTCCAGTCTGAAATGAAGCCTGAAAGACCGGTTTTAGAAAATGGTCTTCAGCAAATGGTGGAGATTGTATTATTGTGAAGTGCCTTTATTGCTCACTGCAGCACTGGTCACTCCAGGCCTGGAGCTCTGAGCAGTTCATCTCGGCTTACAATTGCTCCATCGGAGTCATTATTTAGCTGTTACGCTGCCTGACCCAGCGAATCGACTACGGGTCGAAAGGCAGCTTTGAAGATCTGGGTAGCTGGGATAGCTGCTCGTGGACATAACATTCAGATCCTGGTCACCCCATTTCTGCAGATTCCTGTACCCTCACCATGCTGAAAGTGCTGGTGCTTCTCCTACCCCCATCTGGCACCGGCAGAGCCTCTCAGGCCACGAAGTCTGCCAGCAGGCATACAATTCACTACCTGGTGGACCTCGTCCCTGTAAGTATGCGTGGTTGGGTTCTGCCTTAAGAAACCTGAGCGCCTTTATAAGCCAGTCCATGTTCATGACGGCTTGAACTCTTCTTATAGAGTATGATGTTTAAATACAAGAGTACTACAAGTTTGCCATAATTGTATTCCCCAATGGTTTTGGGACTGGTCCTCCACCATCGAAACTTACTTCATTAGTGTGATAACTCAAGAAGTATTTCATGGATCTTTTTCAGACTTTCCAGACTTATTGTAAGGGCAAAGATATGAAATTTTGAGCCAAATCGCACCAAAAATGAAGCAGTACCCGTGTAGTGATGTCAGATAAAAGGATGGCCAGAGATGCTGATTACATTGAGACAAGTCACACAATGTTGGGAAAGTGTTTAGGAGGGCTATACATTGTACAGGTTGGGGGGTGTGGGAGGAGCAGGGATTAGATGGAGGGGTGATGGGGCCATGTACAGAATACATCGTTGTAGTTCTGACAGCATCTAGTTAATAAGAGGGACCACAAATTTTGCGCAGTGTAGGGCCCTATCGAAAAATCATTGTTTGAGCTTCACAGTGGGTGGGATTAATATGTGCTGTCAGTTGCAGCATTTTCTAACCAATTGGGAAGCAGGTTACTCCTTTTGAGGTTCTATTTCTTCTGTGGCAGTTTTATGCTACTTGTCTCAGTTCGCTTCTTGTCCTTCTCTGCCAGATGGACACCAAAGTGTCTACGCTATTCCGTGACCCAACTGCGGAGGCGACTGGCAGCCCGGCGAGGCCCTACATCCTCAGTGTTGGCCCCCTCGATGCCCCTGGCCGTCAGCTCTACATCTTGGCGCCCGCTGAGCGGGTCGCTCTGACCCTGCCTGAGGGCAGCCTAAGCAGCGCCGTGGACAAGCTCTTCAAGTTCCTGAAGATCTTCAACCTGGACTACCCCATACAGCTCTCCTCCCTCTACAGCTTCTTGGAGCATCTATATGGCATAGAGAAGCCCCACAGCACCCCCAGTGGCAAGAGGTCTAAGGTGCTAGAACTGGTGTCGGGACTCCGCATGCTTTCCTGACACAACGGCAGTCATGTGACATCTGACCATTGGGACTTACCCTTTTTTTTGCCTTGACCTGTATGACTTACAAGTACTGGTGCTTACCTAAATATGGACATGGGGAGTCCCAGTGCTCAGGGATAACACAGTGTGCTGGTTTTTTAACAACAACTGGGCTTCTTGGACGGATCACGCAGGTGAACACCTACCAGTGAGCATCGGTCGCTCTTGGTTGTAAAGAAAATGAACCAAAATGACTAAAAGGGTAAATGAAGCTAAAAACGAAACCCGTAACATTACCCACAAACTAGACTGCATATTTTGGGCAATCAATTTAATATTATATGTTTGTGTTTCTGTATGTCTGATATTTAGGTTTTATGCCTAAATGCAGTCATGCACAGTTTGCAGTCTGTTGAATATTACTTCTAGATTGTAGCCCAACAGAACTGAACTACTTTCGTAAATTTACTAAGTGGACTCGTCAATGGTTTACGTTTTCTTCTGCATTTGGAGCTGGTGTGTGACTTGTACTTTGTGCAGACTCTCAAAGCTCCCTCGTCCTGCATGGATGGAGGGGGTTTACAGTATCTGAGGCAGTATCAGGTATAGTTCTTCTGCCTGTGAGAATAATGTTGTTTTTCCAATGTTGTCCTGTAGCTAGACCTAGATTTTTGCTTTGCCATTTCTGCTCTTTTTCTATGACAAATTGCGGCCAGTCGTCACTGCAGGATTTGCCGAAGCCTGAGAACCGCTTTCCCTTGGTATTTGGAATTCTGTGCCATACGGGATGTGAGACGCTCGTGGGAAGATTATTTGGCCACATTTAAAATTTCCTTCTGTGGTGGCGGTCGTCCATAAATATTGTATAAACCAAAATAATGTGGTACAGGGTTCCTGCGCAGAATGGAAAAGTATGCAAATTGAAAAGCCCAGGGTGGCATCTTCGGGGGGGGGGGGGGGGCGTCCACTTGGCAAACCGCCGATTCCAGCTCCCTTCCCCACAACTCTTACCGTCACCACCCCTTGGCATGGTCTGGAAAACTACGGAATTATTTTAAAATGGGAAGCGAGTGGGAACCCTAAGAGCAAAATCAAAAGTCAAAAATAATGTTCTTTTCTGTTCCTCGGAGGAGATGTGTCCAGCGGGACCCCAGTCCTTCATCAGAATGAGAAGTGTTTCGCAATTAGCAGTCCTTAATTTTTCTCTACCTATTTAGCTAGTTGTGCTTTATGGTTTGTGACATGAAAATTCGATGCGTTTCAGTTCCGGTTACGCCCTTGAGGGGGGTACCTTGAATTTGGTTAACACTCCTATATCTGCCTGGCATTTGTGCATTTTCTTGTTTTACGATTGACTCTATTATATCATGGCATTTGGATGCAACACGTAGCTATAGCGACGCGCCCATGTATCTACCCTAGACCTTGTGAATGCTCCCCCCTCCCTTTGTAATATCAGTGACCCAGTCAGAGTTTTTGAGCGCAATGGGAAAACAAATAAATCCAGTTTGTTTTGGCCTCGTTCGGCCTCGTTCTTGCTTGGCATAATAGTTCCCGTTATTTTACAGAGACGCACATGTCCAAGGACACGTATGACATCAGCAAACTTCCCCACCTGTCTTGCAACTGACGTTCTTTCTCAGTTTTTACAACAGGTAAGTTTCATATCTCTGATTGGATTTGGTTATAAATTAACTATTATTCTGGCTTAATGTGGGATAGGTGGATCAGTGATGGTATGGCTGTAATATCATGGCATTCCCTAAGCCCACTACTTGATCTGGATGGAGGCATCACTGTCAAGGACCACCGAACCATTCTGGAGGACCATGTTCAGTCAGTCGTTCAAACATTGTACCCTGAAGGTGGTGCCGTGTATCAGGCTGATAATGCACCAATTTTCACAGCAATATTGGTGACACAGTGGTTTGATGAACATGAAAGTGAAGTTGAATATCTCCCATGGTCTGTACAGTTACCAGATCTGAGTATTATTGAGCCACTTTGGGGTTCAAAATCCTTCTGGACACTGCAGGATTTGTATCTGTCATTCCCAAGACCAACTGATGCTGTACAGTATTGGCCGCAAAAGGAGGACCTACACCTTACTTAGAAATTATTGTATTCTAAAACGTTTCAGTGTCATTGTCTAACCTCTGTATATATAAAATCAATGGGCAAAACGGACATTCTAACAAGATTAAACATATTCATTAAGAGATTTTTTTTTACCAGTTTCTGTTGCTTATTTTCTTATCCATGCGAATGTTTCTGAGTTAAATTTTTCATAATCGAATGACTGGATCATTGCCATTCTGATATGACAGTTACGATATTTATTATTGTTCTTTGTGCACTATAAAAGCATCCAGCGATCCAACAGGCACAGTAAAGTTTTTCGAAGTGGTGCAGGTTTTCCGTGTTAAGTTCGTTTGGCCACTTGGATCAGCAAGCAAACTGCGTCCACTGCAACAATTGGATTCTTGGTTCTTTTTCGGGCGGTTGGAACTGAGTATGAGAAACGTGTCTGATTTGCATGAAGCGCATAATTAATAAATGCCAATGTCAAACGAGTAAATTGTTCCCAAGTCTGTCTCGGTGTAAGAAGATGTACACCGGTTACCGGTATCGGTAAACATGCATAAATTGCGCTTTTAGCTTAATGAAGACGACTGAAGGACTCGGGGTGGTATTGTATGGCCTAACACAGCAGGTCTGAATCGATCGTGAGTTATCTGTATTTTTATGCCTTATAAATGTTATATAACTAAAAGTGTAAGATCAATTTATCTACAGCCACCGCTGTTTAGACTTACAATATGAGAGGTTGTTTCAGGTCCATTACTGTCAGCACAGCATACCAAACCTGTGAAAAAAACATCTTATGATGATTTAAAAACGATCTTTTCTTGCGACAAGTATATTTGCAAACTGGAAGTTAACTGTACTGACATGTTAAGTGTTTGTCATATAAAGCAGATCTAGTAAAAAGAGTACGCCGTGTCTTTTTACATCGTGTCCATGCTCTTAAGTGCAGTATAATTCGCGTGCAATATAGTATTTAATTTTGGAAATCGAACTTTTAAGTTTATTTCAAGTTGCATTTTAAGTTACTGTTTATGTATACCAATGTTATGCATGATTGTTGGATAATCTGTTTACAGTTCTGATCTATCTCCTCCATATAACTTGGGAAGTATGGAAGACCAGTTGGCCAAGAGCAGCGCGGATTATGAAATTCTGGTGGAAATTGGAGAAGGGGCCTACGGTAAAGTGTACAAAGCCAGGGCGATAAGGGAGCCGCAGCGCCTCGTAGCGGTGAAGAAGCTGAACATCCCTGTAGACTCTGAAAGCGGGATTCCTGCTTTCATGATCAGAGAGGTGGCGCTGTTGAAAAAGATCGAGTTTTTCAACCACCCTAATATCGTAAAGTAAGTAATAAAAAAAATGGAATACGAGGTCATATTATTTTAAGGTATCAATATATTTCTACTATTGATTGGTGGTGTGATCTAAACAACCAAAGATCCGAAGACTTTTAAATGATTTTGCCGAGCAAATGTCAGCACCAGTAGTGAAAAATGAACCGGAGCTTGTATGCTGCCATGAATGTCTTGTTTCTGGAGAACTGAACCACTTGTTGACCTCTCAACACAGATAATGCGAGGAAGAATCTAAAGTAATTTGAGAGTTATAAATAGATTAATGGTAGAGCAATTAGAAGGCAATTAAAAACTCGTCAACCCCAAATTGATGCCTCTGTTTTGTTGAGATTTGTGGATTACGGCTGTATCATCAAACAATAGTTTTTTCAGAAGCGGTTTTTATAAGAGCAGATTGTCATTTCTGTAACAGTCAGGACTAGATATTGAGATTACTTTTATGAATTACACCTAAATTTGCCTATTACACTATTTCTCCATAAAAAAGTTTTTTTTTTCTTCCCGGAGGTTTCTTCGGAAGTTGTATTACTCTCATAAAATATTTGTATGAACTGTGGAATTCATAAGTGCAGCAGCTCAATACTGAACTGTAGGTGATTGATGTTACAGGTTATTAAATGTATCAGCTACCTGGAAAAAAACCTTGGATTTGACTTTGGTGTTTGAGTACGTTGATCAGGACTTGTCGACCTTCCTAGCTAAAGCCCCACAGACAGGCTTAAGCAGGGAGATGATTAAGGTGAGCCTTAACTTCTTAATCTGTTTCTTAAATCAATGTGGGTTATAAATTTTCAATTATATATGTTAATTATAGCAAAAAAAAATTATTCAGCCTTCAACTGAGAAGTGAGGCTTTATGAAAGAGTTTGCGTCACTCAGTGAAAGGCCAACAAGTACTTTTCTTGAATCATGATTGGGGTGAACCTAGCCAGCTGGTTCCTCTTGTCCTGGCGCACCGGCACACACCAGAACATGGTAGGCCTTGGAGAGCAGAGGTGATGGTGCGGTTCCGCTCCCCCACTTATGTTTGTTCGCACAGAACCTGATGGTCCAGCTTCTGCAGGGGCTGGACTTCCTGCACGTCAACATGCTGGTGCACCGTGACCTGAAGCCGGCCAACGTGCTCATCAGCGGCCAAGGTCGGGTGAAGATAGCGGACTTTGGGTTGGCGCGCATCTACACCAGCCGCATTGCTCTGACACCGTGTGTGAGTCTGGCAGTGCCCGTCGCAATTTGGCCTGCAGTTCCATCTGTCTGGTACTTCTCTTTGTAATGTGGGCATGTCACCTTATGAGGGACCGGAATCCCAGCCAGAGTGTCCCCTAACTTGAACCATGTTTTTTTCTGGGATAAGCTCTAGGATAGCTGGGTTTCTGGCAATGAATAAGTGGCTATGGATGGATATGTCTTTATGACATAGTCGTAAACTTGGCCCCTAAACTGTGGAATGATTTACCCCCAAATGCTAGGATGGCCTCTTCACTACCTGCTTTTAAATCTCATCTTAAAACGCACCTTTATTCCCTGGCTTTTAATTCACTGTCAGAGTTCTTCATCCCTTCTTAACTTATTATTTAAAAAAAGTAAAAATATTTTAAAATTGTCTTTAATTGTTTTTTCATTTGTTTCATTTATCGTCATTTAAATTCTTACTTTAATTTAGTTCTGTCTCATTGTGTGATTTGGTATACAGTTTGAACCGCACTTTGGGTTCAACTCCTGTTGTTTTAAAAGTGCTCTATAAACTGGAGAGATACGATAATTACATCATATTTACATGTATTACACGTGTTTGGAAGCTGCTGAATACATTGGTTACAGTAAAACGCAGTCTGCTTGCCCCCAGGTCGTGACGCTGTGGTACAGAGCCCCTGAGGTCTTGCTCCACTCCAGCTACACGTCCTCCGTAGACATGTGGAGCGCAGGGTGCATTTTTGCGGAGTTCTTCCTCCTGAGGTAAGCAAACCTGATCCCCGGTGCATCTGTAACTTTTTGGAGCAAGAGCCGAAGTAAAGCCAGCAGGCCACGATATGTTGGTGCGGTGCTCACCAAGGACTTCCCGTTCACATAGCATCTTATGACCTGGGATGCTTTGACGCATGCCGTGATATCTAAAGGAAATACAGATTTAAACTTATTAACGATGAATGAATGGAGTACCTTGCCTATGACCTCATCATATTCCTATTTGTGTCTGACAGGCCATTGTTTTGTTGCCTTTCTGAGGTACAGCAGCTGCAGAAAATTATCGAGTAAGTCCTTTATTTATTTGTTTGTTTATATATATATGTGTGTGTGTGTGTGTGTGACAGTGAGAGAGAGACAAGTTCAAATCCCTGGGTCGGCAGAGTGATCCCACCAGTGTTGAACACCAGTGTTGTCTACGTGTGTATACTGGTATGTTGGGTATGTTGTCCTGCGGGGCAGCCTCAGCCACATGTCAGTCTGTCTGCTGTAGCTGACCTGCCTTTCCCTCAGAGTCATCGGTCTTCCGCCAGAGGAAGACTGGCCAGCAGAGAGCGCCGTTGCCTATTCTCCAAACTGGGCAGGTGATCGAACATTAAGCCAGATGCTGCCAAACCTGGACCTGGAGGAGAATGAGCTGCTGTTGGTAAGTGTGGGACCAGGCCAGTTGTACCTGCTATTACGATTCGCTGTACGAGGTTCTGGCCGGCACATCGGGCATTGTTTCGTGCCTCACACCTTCGGCGTTCCAGGTCTGATTGCCGCCCCCGCTCTGCATGTGCAGGGCTTGGCCCGCGCTCATCCCATGCTCTGTCAGTGCGCTCACACAGTCCAGAGACATGCACTTAGGTCATTTGGCATTTCTGAATTGCTCGTAGAATGTGTGTCCTGTGATGGACTGCGCTGTCAGAAAAAAAAGAGTACAAATTTGTGCCTTTGTTTGACACTGGATCTGTACCCTCAAGGGTCTGCCAGTTGTACCCTTAGGTGTAGGTAAATGGGGCATCCTCTCCAGAGTGTACCCCAGCCTTATGCCCTATGCTGCCCTGGACGGACTTGAGGCTGCAAGACGACCCTATACTTGCATCGTGGTTGGAAGATGTATGGAGGGATGTTAATCTTCTTTGTCCTTCAATATTTGGATATCTAATTCAGAAATTTTCTATAAGAATTCTATCAATGCATCACAGACTGCTCTATATTTAGCACTAACCATTATCGCCGTAATTTTAAGCTGGGGGGTCCTGTTTTGGTGTGCCTACAGAAACTCCTGACCTTCAACCCCCTGAAACGGATCCCAGCTTCCAAAGCCCTGGAACATCCCTTCTTTAAGGGCCCGTAGCAGCAGGACCAGGGAGATGGCCCTGGAGTTGGGGTTTGGGAGCATCGACTCTCTCATAGTCAGTCCTCTACTTGGGACTGTAGATCACCGGAAATGAGCAAACTGATGGGATTTATGTTACAGAAGGAGAACATCATTGGTGTGCTTGATTAAGTCACACACAATAGTAATGTTTCTGAACGAGGGGCTGTTGTTACTTGTCATTGTCACTGCGGTGACCAGTCAGCCACCGGCACCAGGAATCAGCCATGAAGTCTTCAGTTGCCCAGTTATTTTACTTAATTCTAGTGTTGACTGTCGTTTAGATGTTTTATGGGGTTGGATCTTTGGATGTGTTCCATTTCCCTGAAGGCCCTTCTAGGTCCATGCCATTTTTAGGCTCCTGGCTCAGAGATAATATATCACTGGTGTAAACACTTTTTCCTGTGCTGGGCTTTAAGAGACAGAGCTGTTATATGGGCAGGAGATGTACTGGGGGTTGGCAGTGTGGCTGAACTCTCAGATGGTCTTATCCGCTGTTAGTGGCGAGGGGGAGGGGGAACATTCTAAGGGGAATTTAAGCATGCATTACTTACATAATGCAGATAAAATTAATTTCATCACAGTTACCGGTGTTTTGGGGTCACAGGTGTCAAGGTCAAGATAGAGAGGCATGAAAAACCATTGACATCCAGGCTTTTCTGTGTCAAGTAGTTGTTACTCTGAGGTTGATGATTCATCCCCTGACTCCTGGGGCCACATAATCTTTGTGTGAGACAAGGATTTAGGTAAGGAGCGTATTTATTTATTCATCAGAGAACTATACCAGTGATAGTTAGAAATTTCTCCGCATCCACCAAAAGGTTATGAATTTCATATTGTTCATTAGGCACTTTGCAGTAACAGCGGGGAATATAAACTGCTTAGGAATCAGTTTTAAGTACCTTTTTCATGTGTTAATATCGAGGGTGTTTATTTTGACTTTGTTTCTAAGTTTGTGTTTGTTTTGCAATTCCAACACAAATGTAACAAATGTTTCTTGTGTGTCTTGTTTCCTTTCTGACGTTTGATGTATTGTTTTCAAAAGGCATTAACTGTAACAGTGATGCTAACTATAGCTAATTGTTATTTTAGCTGCTGCTTACATAGCAGGTTGTTTTGAGCATTGTTAATTCTGTCACCATTTCTGGGTGTTCAGGTGAATAAAGGTACTTCCTATGAAAAGTTTTTTTGCTTTATTTTTTCCCCCCAAAATGGCTGTTTTAGCTTTTAGCTTCATCCATTTTTACAACACAAAGGCCAAGCACAAAGGTCATAGTCATCCCTAAAGTCTAAGCAAGAGCACTTTACCATGAATAAAAGGGAATATCCACTGGGATACAATTTGCAGCAGGTACAATTTCTGCTGCATGTTAGGTAATTGGCAATATGCATTTAGCAGAGGAACAACAAGGATCATCCATGCATCTAAAAAATGGGCTTTTGGAAGAACTAAATGTATTTGTGTGTTTATATATATTGGAACGCCCGTCCTTAGAGGTGGAGATTTCAGATTCAGAAAGTACTCTGACTGTGACTCTATACACAACTGGTTGGTTGAAACAAAATCTTGGTCTGGATTTGTACTTCCTGAACCTGAACTTTCCATCTCTGCCTGTCCTTGAAGAACATACAGTACTATGAAAATGTTTCAAAGACATTTAACTAGGTAGTAAGCGTATATTTGCTAAGAAAAATACAACAATAGAACATATGCAAATTAATAGTAAAACACAATAAAAACTAACAAGAATTTCTTTTCTTCCCCAAAAATTTCTTCTCTATGTTCTCTCCATTTGTGGGACTGCTGGAACACCATGTCAGTTACCAGACCTCTCCTCAGGGGCACCTCAGCCATACCATGTTTTTTTTTTTTAAATGTGTGAATGTGCCCTGCGATGGGTTGGCACCCCATCCTGGGTTGTTCCCTGCCTTGCGCCCGTAGCCTCCGGGATAGGCTCTGGACCCCCTGCTACCCTAAATGGGACAAGCGGTTACAGAAAATGGATGGATGGACAGATTTAACGTCGAAGAGCCTGCCAGCTTGCAGTATTAATATAAACACTAGGTGGCGCTGCTGTGCGGCTGCTTTTGTTTCCATACCAGGAATTAAATGGACACGTTTGGAGCAGAATCGACCCCTTATTGCCATGCAGTGAACCTCCTGAAACTTCTTCAGCTTGAAAGGAGCAGATTTCCCTGTACTGGTTCATTGGTTCCTGACCACCAGATGTGCCAGATTTTTCTTAACGAGAGTGCCAACCTCTAAATAATGTTACCATCTGGTGCTGCCTGCACTATGTGGTGGGGGGGGGGAGATTATGCACCCATCCTGAGTCAGTACCTAGCCTTGCAGTTGGCTCAGTCCTGGGGGGGGGAGGAATGATAGGCATGGGTGGGGTGTTATTTTTATCTGGGTGAGGCTTGTTCACCCTACATGGAGCGCACGGTGCTCTGATACAGCCCACATGCAGGATGGCTGTGCCCCCCCCCCCACTCACTGCCCCTGGAGGCTATGATCCTGACCACATAGCAGTCGCTTCCCAAGTAAGTACCTGTAGTGCGTTATTATCTGCAGCTGCATGTTATTGTGAGATAATATGACCCAGGCTGCCGTTTGCTCTTATGTGAGAAGGACTGTTAGTAACAAAACTAACAAAAGTAAAGGTGCCAATGTCATTTTACAAGGTTTTTATATGTAATATTATTCATTACTCAGTGTATGCATATTGCTGTCTGTGTGTGGTTCACAGCTCATAAAACCATTTTTTCCCCCCATTGTTGAAAGCAAAGAAAATGTCATGCAAATGACTAGTTTTTCCACTTATCTTTAAGGGTTGAAAATCGCTAATGCATTACCTCAGCCACAGCTACTTAATCATGTTGAGTTTTATAGTCTCTTAAAACGTTTCTCTTAACATGTCATTTGTTTTCACATCTCTTTCACATCTTATTTATTGAGTCGCCTCAGCTGCAAATCGCTCCGCTGGCAATCAAACTGCAAATGACACTGCAATCTTAGTAGAATATGCAGGGTAGCATGAAAACTTTTGAAAGATGCTAATATTGCTACAGAATTATATTTTGACGTTTTCCGTGTTTTTTTCTTTTTTTTCTAAAATAGACATTACAAACATATAACATAATGCACAAAATATTATTATGATAAAAATATTTTTAAATTTAAATATGATTTAATTGTCAGGTGCAAAAAATGACTAATTGAAGACATTACTGGCCTATGACACAAACTAATGTCACAATACTTGTAATAGAAACATCTAACAATACATTACCATCAAGGACCACCCATTGCCTTCAAACTAGCTTCAGTCCTTCTGGAAATGCCGTCGTACAAGTCTTGAACAGTTTGTAGTAGGACCAATCAAGAAGAAGCAAAGCCTGCATGTCTCTAAGGGGTTAAAGAAGTGGAAATCTATTTTGCGCTCAGCACTCCAAAACATCTCACAGAGATTCAATGGGGTGTAGATGTGGTGATCTGGGAGATGTGGAAGATGCGTGACTCAATCCTAACATCTTAAGGGAACTGTGCTTGCTCCTGATCCTGTAAAATGGCCTCATCTTCCTTGGCTGTTAAACGACCCGGCAGAACATTCAGCTGATTAATGATTTCACCAAGATGGCTACCCATACCTAGAGAAAAAATAATAATGGTGACTCATCAAAACATATGCATTTTCTTTTGATTGCTCAGGCATCCTGGTTTTGATTTCCTTATCCTGTTAATTCATCTTTGTACCCTGGCCTTGGATTCAACTGGTTCCTGAATGCTAGCCCTGCTATCAATAACTGCTTGCAGCAATGGGCTCACCAGCTGTAGGAGGGGCCATAGGGGTCGGGTGCAGTGTGAGTTGGGCAGGGGCCGAAGGCGGGGACCTTGGCGGTCCGATCCCCGGCTGCAGAAGCTAGCTCTAGGGACATGGAATGTCACCTCTCTGACGGGGAAGGAGCCTGAGCTGCTGCGCGAGGTGGTGAGGTTCCGACTAGATGTAGTTGGGCTCACCTCAGTGCATGGCTTGGGCTCTGGAACCAGTCTCCTTGAGGGGGGTTGGACTCTCTTCCACTCTGGAGTTGCTCATGGGGAGAGGCACCGGGCGGGGGTGGGCATACTTATTACCCCCTGGCTGGGCACCTGTACATTGGGGTTTACCGCGGTGGACGAGAGGATAGTGTCCTTTCGCCTTCGGGTGGGGGGACGGGTCCTGACTGTTGTTTGTGCTTATGCGCCAAATGGCAGTGCAGAATAGCCACCCTTTTTGGAGTCCTTGGAAGGGGTGTTGGAGAGCGCTCCTCCCGGGGACTCTCTTGTTCTGCTGGGGGACTTCAATGCCCACGTGGGCAATGACAGTGAGACCTGGAGGGGCGTGATTGGGAGGAACGGCCCCCCTGATCTGAACCCGAGTGGTGTTTTGTTATTGGACTTCTGTGCTCGTCATGGATTGTCCATAATGAACACCATGTTCAGGCATAAGGGTGTCCATATGTGCACCTGGCACCAGGACACCCTAGGCCGCAGTTCGACTTTGTAGTCGTGTCACCGGACTTGCGGCCGCATGTATTGGACCCTCGGGTGAGGAGAGGGGCGGAGCTGTCAACCGATCACCACCTGGTGGTGGGTTGGCTCCGCTGGTGGGGGAGGAAGCCGGTCAGGCCTGGCAGGCCCAAGCGTATAGTGAGGGTCTGCTGGGAACGTCTGCCGGAATCCCCTGTCAGGAGGAGCTTCAACTCCTACCTCCGGCAGAACTTCGCCCATGTCCCGGGGGAGACGGGGGACATCGAGTCCGAATGGGTCATGTTCCGCTGTGACTGTAAGGTGGTCAGTGCTTGGTGCAGCAGCAATACCCGAACCCGCTGGTGGACAGTTCTGGGCACCAAATGTCTGGCCTCTGGGGCTCTACCAATTGTCTCATGATGCTTTGAAAAGTCATATATGAAAAGTCAGCCTTGTAAGGCTTATACCGCTAATAGTCAATATAATATGACCTTTGTAGTGTCTGTTTGTAATTTGGTCAGTTAAGATAAAATCTTTTCATGTGATATTTATATTATTGTGTCCTGTATTTGTATATACAGCCAGATTACATCCCGTCTCTTCAGCGTCTGTAGTTTGGCAGGGCGCATGGGTCTGGAAATCTGCGATTTTGAATTTGCTTAATGCAAATAGTTAAGCGGCACAGCCCAACCTGAGAGAATAACTGCGTTTAATAAGGAAATGTGGATCTCACTTCAACTGTGGCAATCGTCTGAGAGTCTCACAAACAGGGTTGCCAGATCAGGTCACGCATTTACATGTATGTAACAGTTTTATCTCCTTGGGAAAATTTAAGATTCTAACGGGTCTGGATGCTGTTCAGCCAAATGACTATTTCAATATTAGTCTAAATACTAGAACTCGTGGCCATAAGTGGAAATTAGCGGGAGAACATTTTAAAACAAATTTGAGGAAGCACTTCTTTACACAGCGTGTAGTCAGAGTATGGAATAGTCTTCCTGCTATTGTAGTGGAAGCTAAAACCATGGGTTCCTTTAAATCAGAGCTAGATAAGATTTTAACAACTCTGAGATATTAGCTAAGTTCTCCCCAAACGAGCTTGATGGGCCGAATGGCCTCCTCTCGTTTGTAAATTTCTTATGTTCTTATGTTCTTGTAAAGAGTCCGTATGGTTTGCAAACTACCCCAGCGCTTTTGATTATAAGCGTTAGGTTTATGATGGAATAATATAGATTTGGCGTAATATTCCTCGCATGAGTGTGAGAGTCTGAAAGGGTGAGTTTCACGCCAGATGCAGGAGAGTTGGCAACCCGGTATGCCATAAAAAATAAAACACAGGTAACTGTAGAGTGGAGTATTCATTAATGACAGTAAAGAAATGCAAGTCTGAACACTTCTTAGGGCTTATTTGCGAATTGCAAATAAAAAACAATATCAATAGGTGCTTGACTTAGTAGCGTTGCATGTAAGTAGATTTATATGGATCGTAAGATGGAAGCAGTGATGTTCGAAATGACTTTGCTCATATAAATCTGTAGCCTTTTCAACAATTTCAATCTATGATAGCTTTCAGTTACATAAGTCTTGTTCGGGTATCATGGGGTTAGATGCAGCTGCCCCGTGGAAGGAGGTGTGGACATTGGGGGTAACAGATCCGGCGAGCAATCCAACTGCCTTTCAGCATGACAGTGTGACATGTGGAGCCTGACAAAGTGGGTGTTTGTGCACAGTTGCTAGCTTGCGGGCCATCTGAAGTCCTTCGGGGAACAGGTGCATGGAGCAAATCGAGCTGCGTCGTTTGCCTTATGTTAATCAAATGATTGAGGTGTTTTTCTAAGACTCTTTAAGGAAGCGCACAAGGACAACTTAATTTTTAGTACTGATAGATTCGACAAATGGTATCGCTTCTAAAAACAACCGCTTGGGCAGACTTGGGGGATCTCCAAAGCCGACCTAAATCTTAAACCACGATGCAAGGACTGTATTCTGGAATATAGGTATGTTTAGGTCCCTTTTCCGAACAAGCCATACTATATAATAAATGGGTATTGGAGAATACCCTTAGTATAAATTCTTAATAGTAAAATTATATTATTTTATCGATACTAGGAGGAAATTCTGGTGCATATAGCAGCAGGGAAGGTAGAGCACAAATGCAAATATAGTGCAAACAAGTAAATGTGCGGCAAACTATTTAAAATGTACTCAAATACAATTTCCTGAAAAACAAAATTGGAATATTATGGTAATAAATAATCAATGAATAATAGTACATTAGTGGACGGTCTATGTTCAATTAAAAATGGATGACCCCAGAATTTTACTGTAGCCTGAAATTCTTCTGAATCCCATCACAGCCAGAATCAGTGATGTCATGTCATGTGGTTGACGACAGAAGCCATAGTTTCTGCTGTCGGGCTGATGAGTTTCCATTGAAATCTCAAACGGAAGGTTAGTTTGTAATTTGTTATGATACGTAGGTTTTAAGACGGTGTTTGGTTTGACTCCCAAAGGACCTTCCAGTGCTGAAGTGGGGCAGCCTTATGTGAAGCTGTAGAACGTTTTACTATGGCGTGTGCCTGTTGTGCCTTGAGGGTCGAATGACTTGAGGGCAGGTGTTGTATCGAAGCAGGAGGGGTTTATTTGAATTTAAATGAATAGCATATGCAAACAAACTGGGCCATAAGAGATCAAAGCTGGAAGGCTAGTAGATAAGGAAGAGCACAGGCAACAAGAAGGTACAACATCAATGACTGGACTGGGGAACACAGGACTGGGAAGCACATATATATGAGACTAACAAGGTAGCTAACAAGAGGCAGCTGCGAGTGATTAACACAAGGGTTAGGAACGAGAGGTGAGACAAACGAGTAACAGGCGTGGCATGTTAGGGTCACGCTAGGGAGGAGACTGGAGGGCCAGATGGGCATGGTGGGCAGGATGTGACCATCTCATTGTCTGGCCTGGGCTTAATACAGGGTTCTCTATAGATAATAGAATGTGATATCAAGTCTGGAAGATGTTGGTTAAGCTTTTAAACATTGTGGATAAGTTTTCAGTGCATCACTTAAAGATAAACTTGATGTTCTGTTGGCTTTGGGGTTTCTCAAATGTTGAACTACGTAAGCAATATCTGATAAAAAGTGAAGTTTGTGGAAAAGAATAATCAGTGTTTATCCTGGAGTACTTATGAGTTGCTTTTCAATTATGTTTTAGCTCAGGAGTGGGCAATGTGTATCCAGGTTTTGGGGATAACCTTTAGGTCAGCTGTTCAAACCCAGGTGTGAGAGCTCGTCTGTCAATCAGTCCTCTAATTAGTAATCTAATTAGGGAAAATGTCTTGTCGCATAACCTTTACTGATGGTGTCTCTGCCTTCCTGGAAAATCCCTCAGGTGCTGCTTCTAGATGAGGGTCCTACACCTTCACAGCAGCCTCTGTGTGCTTTGGCTGTGTCCTCTGAGCTGGCTTGTGCTGTGATATTTTCCCATAATCCCATATCCACTGCAGAGATGTGGTGTGTTTAGAGTATCAAATTAAAAATGAGATATTTGGTTGCTTACACTGTAGTGTCTAGCTTTGCTGAGCCATGGCTGTGTTGGCTGTGTTGGCTGTGTTGGCTGTGTTTGTTGGCCAGGGCTACAGTCCTCAGTCCTTTTATGTTTAGATTTGCTCATAGAGGTTGGGCAGTTCTGGTCCCTGGGGGGACATCGAGCAGCGGGAGAGAGCGAGGGTCTGATCCGGCGCTAATCGCCATCAAACTTACGCCTGATCTCTCATCCACTGTCATAGTCACTACATAGCTGAAACATCAGACAACCCTAGATCAGCCCGGTTTATGGTTTGTCCCCCACTAATCCCCCCCCCCCCCCCCCCCGTGAAACTCAGAAAAATGTTTGGTCAGATGCTGTCCCTGCAAAAAACTGGTCTGCTTGTGTTCATTTCAGATCTATTAAAACTGCCCCTTGTCTATCACAGATCAGTGAGTGGATCACATGATAGAGGGTGCCACGAGGGCTGTGATTGGGTAATTGGCATAGATCTGACAAATTGTAAATGAATACAGTATATGCTGCCCTTTCTCTGTCCATTCCAGGGTGTTAAAGATCTTCTTAGAGAGTGCAAGGCGCACTCACTGGGATAGGAGTAGCTCCAGTTTGCAGCGCTTTGGCTCTGTTCACTGTGTGCAGACTCTATGTGCATGTCAGATAACATTACTAGATTAGGAGCTGATGAGCCACACCGTGGCCAACTCCCCCCGCCCCCCAACCAGTCATGTGACCCTGCCCGCCAGGAATCACAGACCACTGGGAAGCACTCTGTTTCTGGCTGAAATACATGCTGTAACGGCGAGGTCACCCAGCCTCCCCCCTGCCACACACACACACACACACACACACACACACACACACACACACTCCTGTCTCTCTTTTTTAAGTTAAGCCGGATGTGGACCTGAGCGGGGAATCGGAGGAAGGTAGGGCTTGTTCTAGCTACGCTAATGTCCGGGTTCTGTCGCGTAAGGGCTCAAGGCTGTCATCCACGTGTATCTTTATCGTATAACTTTATCAGGGAGCCGATGTGGAGTTCCCTTTCCTGCTGAGAATGACACGACTTCAGAGCCTGTGACACAGAGCCGTTGTGTAATTTAATATGAAGACTGACATCTCCCAACGGGACAAGTGTTGCCGGCGTATTTGGAGTGTGCACGTGTGTGCACGTGTGTGCACGTGTGTGCACGTGAGGCCTGTGTTGCATAAACCCCCCCACAGAGATTACGGGGGAATAGGTGTCATCAGGCAATCTTTACGATCAACTCTACCGATGGTAGTTGTTTATTAAGATGCAGCCTGCAGTTGTTAGTCTCCGAGAGGTAAATATCCCTTCTTTTACACTTATACTTTTTCACTTACGTTTGTCTGTGCTGGGAACTTGGTGATATTCTTGTTGCTGTTGTCAGTCCTGACCGGGACCGTTGTCCTGACCGGGACCGTTGTCCTGACCTGGACCGTTGTCCTGACCTGGCCTTATTTGTACATCATCTAATTTATGGTGCACTGAGTGTCTGGTACCTGAGTAGGGTGCGTACGCACGTATCCCGGGCCGTCGGAAGACCTCCGCGGTGTCCTTTGCTTTGGCCCTGCGGGTCGTTTTTGGAACGCATGCCGTCCGAATGATCTGTGCGCTGCCGACATTCCCGCTCGGCGCTGAAGACCAAGGCGGCAGATCTCTCAGTTGACCGGTTGCTGCCCTCTTCGTGTAGAGTACCTAATGCGGCAAATGCACCTGTCGGATGGAGGAGAGTCCATTTCTAACCTGGCGGTGGCGGCTTCAGGCCTTTGGCACACGCCATCCTCTGTATCCCTTTTATGCTCTGTCACTATTTTAATTCTATTAGGCAAATGCTTCTTTCGGTCAATGCTTTGTAAGATATTTTACTAAAGTTAAATTAGAGGCAGTTCTAGATTTCTTTTTTTAGCCAATGTAAAGCACCTAATTGAAAGTCTTACAGCTATTAGACCTCGATGTTATTGGCCCAGCTTTGGACGAGGGTCTAGCCAGACGTGCTTGATGCAGCCAGACCGGACCCCGAGCCATCGAGGTGATGAAGTCACCCCTCTACCTTGCCTGACATTTCACAGGCTTGCGTCACTCTGAAGGTTGGCCAGGCCGAGCCGGCATGATATCTTTGTGCCGCTTGTTTGTAGGGTATCTTCACCTTCAGCGATGTGTAGCAGATACATGCTGCATCAGATTTAGCCAGAACACCTTACGGCTGATGTATAATGCAGCAGTGCATGATTTAGGACGGCAATTCTCAACCCATGGACCTATGGACCAGCTTAGTCCAGGCAAGTTCTGAAAGGGTCGCGAGGCAGAGTTGGAAATGTAAGCATTTATAAACCAGCAAGATCCTATGCTGATCCAGGATCAGATTTCCCAGCCCCAATCCTAGTATAAACCTATATAAACGGATCTTGGGTCTGCAAATGCTTAGCACAAAACTAGTGAACACTCAAACAATCCAAGAAACCAAACCACAGATATTTAATTTAAAATTGATTGGCACATCCAATCAGATTTGTGCAATAGGCATTGATTGGCATAAATCGCAGAGTGCACTGCGTGCTTGATCACAGCATTAATGAAAACCTGATACTTGATTTTGGGTCGCAGCTGAGTTGGCATGGCAGCAATTGGGTCGCGGTGCAAAAAAAGGTTGAGAACCACTTATTTAGGGGGTTAGTTTCCAAGCTTACTGAAACCCTGCCATCTAGAAGATGCAGATGATAGGCAAGCAGCGCAGCCAAATCTGGCTGATGTGGCCGAGTCAGAATAGGCTTGATGTTGAGGTTAATAAATGGGATTATATTCGTTTGCAGTTGAACTTTGAGACTTTGTGCTCCAAACAGGATATTGCAGCTAAAATTATTGTAGCCACATGTGTTTATTTTGGGTGGTCTGATCTTAGAGTTTAATACCTGCTGCTTAAACTGCATGTTTAATCAGCAGGTATCAGGCTTGTAACGTGAATGTCCCAGGCAGTTAACATGAATAACTGTCGGGCGATTTCAGCGCTACGGGTGGAACATTTGGACTAATAGTTTGGCGTATAGAACGCCTCACAGCATGGACCGGCTTAGCATCGATGAGTCATTTTGCATATCTTTTCATGTAATCTCTTGGGTAGAATATAGACAAATCCTCAAAATTCATATTTTAATTTACATGTTAGAATTACGTGGCATTTTATCAGTGTTACAGATGTGACATTACATGGACCTTTGCATGGAATATTCGGCAGTAGCATGAGGTAAAACGTGGTCAGGATTGCAGTGATGTTGCACTGCTTTTGCGTTTTACGTCTCTGGCTTAGGTGTTTGTCACCCGTCTGATATATAGATAGATTTGGCAGTAACAGCTGAAATGAACCGGAGTGCTTCGCTTGACCTGCTGTGTGAGGCCTGCCCTCAGAAAGGTCAGCCAGGTCGGTTTGTGTCTTTCTGATGCAGGGGCTGGCATGGGATCGATGGCCCTTCAGTTTATGACTTGGTTTTGCGCAAGAACGCCTTCCTGTCAGTCTTTCTTTAGCTGCGAAAAGAAATGGCAGAGACAGTGCTATATTTTTAGGCTGATGCGCGGTCCGGCAGGTGGTGGGGGTCACGGCAGTCCGGGGAGTGGACACCCCCCACTGTGGAGGGTCTGCCTGTTATTTGGGGAATGACAGTCAGCCAGATGTGGCATGCTGACCTGTGCTTGGCATGTCTGGAGGTTTCATATTAAAAACAAACAAGCTATGCCTCTGTGGGGGGGGGGGGGGCGTTCAGCAGCTGGAAAAGTGAGCTTATATACTGGAATCAAAGAATTTATGGGGACTGGGACTGGTTGCTGCATGTTCGATCTCATAGACATGTCGCAAAAACTTTTATTGTAAAAACAGTATAAGATTAGAAAATATTATCAATACTGTCTATCCTTACCTATCTGCAGCTGATATGGGGGGGGGGGCAGGTCACTGCTGGCAGAGTGTAGCTGAAGTCAGGCAGTAAAATGTGACTCGAACCCGGGTCCCAGAGGTGTGAGTGCTAACCAGTGCACCACCATGCCACTTCTGTCTCAGAATCAAAAAACTAACTATTCCAAATGGAATTGTGCAAATGCTTGCATGGTTCATTTTTGTATGAAACAATTTAAATACTAATTAAGAGAGAACCTATGAACTGAAGCATATAGAAGTGGACATTTAAACTAGTCCTCTTCCTGTGCTTCTGAGTTCATTTTTTCATGGTAAGGTTGACTTTTGCATGAAATTGCCGTACTACAAATAATACTATTAGTAGTTCAACTAAATGCTATCAGCAGCAGTAATGTTTATTGCGGCTGCTGAGCCCAGATAGATCAGCTAAAAATCCTCTTCTGTTTTGTCAGCTGTGGGATGGTATCTGTGCTGTGATCGAGGTGACCCAGGACTACAGAGCTCCACTGGACCTAGACTGAGACCTCGTGACCTAGCAGGATTTTGTTAGATGCCCGGCCACTGAGGGGCGCCATTGAGAGCACGAGGGAGAAGCAGGGGGGCAGTACCGGCGTGATGGAAGCCGCGGTTCTGGAGTCCAAGGCCGTGCGGATCGCCCGCTACAAGGCGGAGCGGCGGAGGCAGCTGGCGGAACAGTACGGCATCATCGAGGAGCTGCCACCCAAGCATGTGAGGAGGGAAGCCGGCGAGGTCCCGGAGACGACCGGCACTGGAACTGACAGCCCAGGCAGGCTCGATGGGGGCAGAGCTGCCCTGGATGATTCAGAACCCCTGGTGGAGGAAGCGTACACCCCAAATATTTCCAATGGAAACCATACCATTGGGGGAGTGGCTAGCAGGTGAGCACCGCCCACAGTCAGCGGTCATGGGTCAGGGGTCGGTAGTGGCAGCCTTTGGAATCTTCATTTCCAGTTTCGGAACAATACAGTACCAGCCAAAAGTTTGGAACTCCAACTGAAAACCATTTTTTGTTCAAAAACATAATGAGCCTCAGCACCCCCACAATCCGCCGACCTAAACCCTACAGAGCTGCTTTGGGATGAGTTGGATCGAAGAGTAAGAGCAGGGAGCCAACCTGTGCCCAAACCTTGTGGAAACTCCTTCAGGACTGTAGGAGAAGCATCCCAGGTGGCTACATCTGCAAGCTGACTGAAAGAATTTCAAGTTTGTAATGCTATCCTCAAACCCAAAGCGGGCTGTCTGGAAGAGTCTAAAATTTGAGAAAATATTGAGACGTTGAACAATTGTCTTGGTCATTGCAATATTTGATATGTATTACTTCATTTCCTCAAGGCCTTTTACTATAAGGTGAATAACATAGCTAAAATAGAAAGAAATGCTTTAAAATACATTCATAATGCCTTGTAATGGTCAGTGTAAGCATTAAGGATACTTTGTGCTGCATTATCAAGGTATCTATAGTACATTATAGATGAGAACTTCATAGGACATTCATAATGCATAATAAACATGGCTATAATGTGTTTTTATAGTTATACCCATGTTTATAATACTTTATGAACGTATTATAATGCATTATGAAGGTATGTATTATACTGCTTTAAGTAAAGTGTTACTGTCATTCCTTCAAGCCTTATTCCATCTCTCACCTCCTGCCCCCCCCCCCCCCCCCCACTTCTGCAGGGAGGTGTCTGATGGCTCCGGCGGCCCGCATGACAGTGGAAACCGCTCGCCGGAACCTCTGGCCGGTCACGTGCCGCAGCTGCAGACGCGGGTGTCCGTGGGCCACCTGAGGAGCACGCTGATGCAGCAGACCCGCGGCAGGATCCCGGGCCACAGCATGTAGGTGTTACCTTGCTCCGACACTAGGGGGTGCCAGTGCAAGTTTCAAGACATCAAGGTCACTCAGCCACGAACCTGAGGGGTGTACTACAGAAGGGGTGTTGTCAGTTAACACTGGGTATATAAAAGCTGCTTTATAGTTTACCCCACTGATCTACTGTTTTACCACACAAGCACATTTTGCTTACTTATGAAGATTATGGGCTTGTAATAAATACAAGTACTTACTGTAAATCAGTATTTTTATTGTAAATTTGTAGAAAATTTGATCCATTTTACAATAAGGCAGTTCAAATCTATAGTCAGCTTGCGTAAAATTTGGTCTCTTTCTGTTAAATCAGTCAGTTATAGCTGTACATGATAATGAACAACTGTGGTGGACTTGGTGTCTTTATTTTAGATCTACTCTCTGAAACTCTCTCTGAATAATTTTTTTACTTGTTGACACTGACAGTCCTGGTGTTGCAGTTCTATGTATACCCATGATGGCCTGTAGGTGGTGCTGTATGCGGATCCTGCAGTTCTATGTATACCCATGATGGCCTGTAGGTGGTGCTGTATGCGGATCCTGCAGTTCTATGTATACCCATGATGGCCTGTAGGTGGTGCTGTATGCGGATCCTGCAGTTCTATGTATACCCATGATGGCCTGTAGGTGGTGCTGTATGCGGATCCTGGAGATTTATGATCCTCCCACTCTCCCGTTCCTCCTTGTTGTCCTCCTATGGCCTCGTGGGCAGGAGCGCGGATGGTGGTTGTGTCTCCTCCTCCCTTGACCTGGCCGCGAAGCCCGGGTCCGAGGGGAGGCGCCGCCCTCGGCGATACCTCCCAGAGGGTGACGGCGTGGGCCGCAAGACCAGCGAACGCTTCCGGACCCAGCCGGTCACGGCCGGCGAGATGCAGGACAGCCGCGGGTACAGAGCCGCCCGGGGAAGGAGTGCCGTGTCATGTGACTAATTTTGAATTGTGTGAACGTGTACTGAAAGAGGGCCTTGCTTGTATCTTTCATTTGCTTTAAATTGACTTTTCAAGTTATACACCTTTGTAGAAATAATATTAGACCATGAGTTTATCTGAAACTACTATACATTACTTCTCATTTTGTGGTGGTCATCTAAAAATACAGCTGATTGGATAAGGCAGTATGTATGGGTCAAATGCCATTGATTTAACCCTGGGGGGGGGCACTTTCAGAGCACCTCAGTCCTTCCGTAGATGTAATGGTGGGATTGTGTCCTCTATCGCCCCCTGCTGCTGGGAAAACCATATTCTGCCAGTGTGCCTGGGAATCCATGGTGCTGAGAGCAGCATGTATCACAGAGCCGGTGCCAAAAAGCCCAGGGTGTCACGGTAACGCTGGCTGACTCCTTATTATTTTCATCTTATTCCCATTTCAGCTCTTTGGAGATCGACAAGCTGGAAAATGTGGGAGGTGAGTCCTCTAATCAGAGGGGTGTCGGGGTTTTTCTGTCTAATGTACTGCTTTCGGTCTTTGTGATGCGCCGTGTTCCTGGTTCCTGGTTAAAATGGCTGACTGGGTGGGCCTTGGAGAGACCCCTCCAACCCCAAAAAATGTCCCTGTGGGCTTTTATGTCCCTCCCAGTTTACTAGCTACCAGAGACAGCAGCTAAGCTAATCGGTGTCCCAAAATTCTTCGTTGTGTGTGCGCAGGCGTGTCCTGCGATGGACTGGTACCTGTCACTGGTGTTCCCCTCCTTTGTACCCTATGCTGCCTGGGATACCCAGTGGTGGACTTGTAGCAATATTTTAGTGATGGCCGAACGAAGCTTCATGAACCATTTGCTGTATTTTCTGACATCACTAGATGGTGCTCTTGGCTTGCTTTGGGCCCTTGTATGAACATAGAGCACCATCTAGTGGAGTCAGAAAATACAGCTTCATTTGGCCATCATTATGATATTTCAATTGGAATGGTGGGGGGGTCAAATCTTTGTGGAAGGGGGGCTGCCTGATGTTAAAATCTGGCAAGCACACTGGGTGTAGGGTCTCGTACATTTACCTTTATGTGACTGAAATTGCACAAAACGTGTATACAAGTCTGATATTTCAGTGCTTGCAGGTCATAACGACTGTTTTCCGCTGTTGTTTGCAGCCGATGTGAAATCTGATGACAAAGCCGAGATGAGTGTCGCTGCCAAGATGTCTCTGTTTAAAGTGAGTGCCCCTCCACACCCCCCACCCCGCCACGCCACTTCCTGTCCACTCAAGCCAGCTCTGAAGGTCATAGTTACGGCCAAAGGAAAGATTTATTTGGCATGGATGCTTTTATCCAAAGCGATGTACATTTTTTAAATAAAAAAATTAGTTAAGTAAACTATCAGTGATAGTTGTTCTTTCAGTCCCAGGGCTGCTGCAGTAACCTGCACCCCCCCCCCCCCCCCCCCCGGTCGTCTTCCCTCCCCACCTCCCCTGGCTCCTTGTTGGCCTTGCATTTAACTGTCATTATATGAAATCAGATTTATGTTTTTATTGTGGGGGAAATGGGGCAAAGTTTATGGCCGAGCCCCGTGGTCAGGGTGGGGTGTTGGTATGGGGGCACAGTGTGCTCTGCTGGGGTGCACATTCTGTGGAGTGGTGGGGGGGGGGGGGGTTAGGGTTAGAGGATGAATGACTGAAAAAGGAGATGGGACCAAAAGATAAGCAGGGGTTTGAGTGGAAACCCTCACTACTAGCTAGTTCTGGTAGTCTAGGTGTGATTCTTCCTAATAAGCCCATTCATTGACACTGGCATCGGCAAGGGGTGCTAATTAGTTTCACCCCCCCCCCCCCCCTCCCATGTGTACAAATACGATCACAGACCCTCGCAGTAAAAATGGCTTTAGGGGCCGAGAGTAACGGTACACCCTAAGCTGGTCCATTGCTAAATTTATCTGCCTGTCGCTAAATTGATCTGCCCTGGGGTGATTTTAATACCCCAACCCCTGCCTCTTCTCACTGACATTGCTTAAGTCCTAATGGAAGAGCAGGGAAGTCCAAATGGCCCCCATCTGTGATGCTGGCCCAAGCTCCCCCCTTGGATTACCTGCTACCCTGCTCTGCCACACCAAGTCAGGGCTTTCCAGTCTTCTGTGCCCCTTCACTCTGCCTCTCTGTCCCTGGGGGTGACCTCAGTCACCCTGCTCTGGGGGAAATCACTCTTCAGGACGTCCCAGGTATCAGGGTTTTAAATTAGGAAAATAAAACAGAATGACATGGTTTAGCCAAAACATTCTTACACTCGGTACTAATACCCGTATCGGTTTGAAGGTCTTGAGGTTTCCCTGAGCGGGATCTGGTTTATTTATAGCATGTGCACCTATTAATGAACTTGGATGTATGACCTGAATGTGGCAGGTTCTGGCTGAGCAATCAGAATCCCCTCTAAGGCAGTTTTTAGTATAATAATGATAATAATTAATAACCGAGCAGAGTGTTAATTTCAGTTAGTCAGGGCGGGATGGCGACCGTGACTGCAGTGTCGGTGCCGTGGATTTGCATCTCCGTAGGAGCTGGAGAAGACGGCTGACGCTGAGAGCGGCTTCATTCCGCGGCCTCAGGAGCGCCGGGCTCGCCGTGCGGCCGGACAGAGGGCGCTGACGCAGCTGGTCACCGGCGCGGATGTGGCAGAGGCCGCCAGGTGGGTGCGGGTCACGTGGAGGGACCTGCTACTGACCGGTCCTATAATGTGTGGCACGCTTGCGTTTTGGTCGATTGTTTTAGTAGGCCGGTTAATTCACAACATAGTAATCAGAAGAAATTATATTCAAACTTTAAGGAATTAGCCCTGTTATTGCAAATAGAGCAATATTTTCAAATATTTTTAGGAGCATGGATTGCACTAGGCTGTCACACACATTTTCACTTACAGAAGAAGAATCTGCTGTGTGCCTCACTTGTTGAAGCCCTTTGTCATTTAAGCACATTTTATGTCATTTCATTTTATTAGGCAGTCAGTGCCTGAAATGACAGAAGAAATGTTATCAGAAATCAGAGATCTGTAGAGCGGAAGGTAGATGCATTAGATGCTTCCTGAGATTCACATTTTGTCACCATTAGCATGATCATCATCAGTACTAATTATTTGTTTTTGAATCCGTGGCATTCAGTTGTCTGGCAGGTTGTCATGGCGATTGTTCCCAGGGCCTGTGATAGGTGTTGCAGGTGTCTCTGCTTTGCCGATTTCCACTACAATCGCTTCATCCAGGCTCCAGCCAAGCATAGACGGGCAGCTCGCGGGCCTGGAACTGCTCGTAATCGTCCTCCGCTTTACACCTCCGCTTGGCCCTCTGTTCCCGTGTGGTCCGCCTGTGCGTTGGGCAGAATTCCGACAACCTCCACGCCTTAAGCGGCCACAAGCGGCCAAGCCCTCGGCATTATGGCAGCAGCCGATACAAATGCGGCGAGCTGCTAATTAAAGAAGTGACGTGGGGCGACAGCCGCCCGGTTCGCAGTGCGGAGCAGGTGTGTGTGAGGGTAGCCAAATGGCCCTTTGGGGACATGGTACAGCGATGGCCCTCTGGGGTCCTGGAGTTCCGTGCAGCTGCGGTGCAGACGCCTGATTGTAAATTACGTCCTTCCCTGCACCTGTGCTCCGGCGTGCCCTTGCACTCCCAATTTGTCCCTTCAACAATGCCAGTTTCCCTCCGGCCTGCTCTATAAGCACTCGATGCCTAATTTCAGTTTTTTTTGCTTTTCCATTTTCCATGTATTATTATTATTATTGTAATAATAATAAGTATTTATCTATCTATTGACTCTACAACAGTCTTTTTCAGGATGTTTTATTTCTGTATGGTGTACTTCTAAATTTCCACCCTGTTTCCTTGTTGTACTGTCTTTGGGTTTTCCTATCTAATGTACTGCTTTCGGTCTTTGCGATGCGCCATGACAGCACGGCTGAAAACATTCCTGGTTAAAATGGCTGCCTTGGCGAGAACCTTTATATCCCAAAAATGTCCCTGTGGGCTTTTCCACAGTTATACTGTCAGTCAGCCTCTGTAAATAACTTAGGATTTATGCTTGTTTGCAGGCACTTTGTTTATTTGGCACTATATATATATATATCCATCTGTGCGCACCATTCTCGCTGCTGGGCACAGCAGAATTTCCCATTGGGATCAGTAAAATCCAGCTTAATCTTAACTGGAAATAATACATAGAAATTAGCAGAGAATATGCCTAATTTGCATAAAAGTATTAAGAGCATTATCCAACCATCTGTTTGCTGTAATCCGATACCGGGTGGCAGGGAGCCTAGCCCATGTCAAGACACACACCTACGCTCTGTGGGCAATTTGTGGACATTAAGCAAACCCTGAAAAGTCAGGCAATAGTGCTGAACGCTGAACCACCTGTTATGTTTATATGCCGAATTTGTATTTTTAGCCCTGATGAGTTGTATATCATAAGTTAATTTAACATTAAAACTTAAAAATTCATTTCCAAGTCTCTCCAAGGCAGCAGCCCTGGAAGAAGTCGCAAGCAAGGGGGCCGGTCAGGAAGAGCAGCTGCCCGAAGAAGAGGACGAAAGCTCCAAGCTCTCCATGAGCGAGAAGCTGGCCCTTTTCACCAAGCTGGCCCAGCCGGCAGACAAGGCCAGCCCCGCACCTGGCGTGCCGGAGAGACGGCGCCAGAAGGGGGCGCGCTATCGCACGCAACCCATCACCCTTGACGAGGTGGACCTGGTGGGTGCGAGCTTTCCCTCGGAGTAGAAATGGGAACACAGAGATGAGAGATGATCACTCACAAACCAACATAACTGCAGTTAATGTTATGGTACCAGTCGAAAATAGCCAGAGGAGAAAGCAGGAGAGGAAGAAACATCTACTAATGATACCTACTAATGGAGAAGAGAGACCTCTGGGAGTCCAAACCTAATTGGCTGTCCAGCTTCCTTGGGCATCCTAGCCTTGTACAATGTGGTGCATGTGTTGTAGGTTCCTCTTATATGTGTGATTTGTGAGTACAGGCACTTGCAGAGAAGTGCTTCCTCAAATATCCATTCCCTGGCTTGACTATGGAGACCCCTAGAGGATAGGAATGGAATTGCTATTAAATGGCAGCCCTACTGTGAAATTTGAAATATTAATAAATTGGGTTTAAATCTTTCCAACAGCTTCAGAAAAGTCCCTTTAGGTTGCCTCCCCTGCACCTTTCCAGCCAGCTCTCTGATAGGCAGCAGGCCCTGTCCATCAACCTGAAGCCCAGTGAGATTCGTGAACATTTGCCCTTGCCCAGTGAGCAACCTGAAGAGCCCTGTCCACCATTGGAGGAATCCATAAATCAGCAGAAATCAGAGTCACTGGAAATAAAGGGAATCTTGAAAAAAATTGGGGAGACTGCGTCCTCAGTCTGCTGCGTGGTTCTCCAAGAACAGTTGAAGGCAGAAGCTGAAATCGACCAGCAGAGGGTGCCAGAGATGTCGACGCAGGATCGAGGAACAGAGGAACTGAAGGAAGAGAGAGCAGGGCAGGGTGCAGGAAATGGGGCTGGAACTCACACTGCTCTAAGGGACAGTGGAAAAAGGTTGACAAATACCACTGTACCAGCATCTACCGCCCCCTGGAGGCAGAGGGGAGGATCTGCGGTTTCCAGTTCAAGGGAACATGTGAGAACCACCTTGTCCAGTCAGAGGGGAGTGAACAATAATATTGAAGGCAGCCCAAGGGACTCCGACAGAGACAGGTATTGACATGAAGCCAGGTTTTAGGGATCACTATTCCCTTTCTGTGGGGCCATCTTTTATGTGTGTGGCATTTTTTTAAACTGGATTTTAGTGATGGACAGATCGAAGTGTTTACAAGACATGCAACTAGGTGAATTAGTGTTTTCTTAGTTGCTCCGTGTATGATTGTGTGTGTCAGTGTGTGTGTTCTGGCCAGGATGTCTCCTGCCTAGCGCCCCCTGCTGCCTAAAAGAGGCTTCAGCATCACATTGACCCTGTACTGGATAAGTGGTTGGAAGCTGGATAGAAGGAAGTCAAACATATTGTTTCTTAACTTAAGTCATGTTGACCTTGGGGAATGATTAACTACCCTATAGGCTGAGGTGGACATCCCTAAAAAGACTCAGGAACTGAGCGCGTCCATGATAGCCTCTGTTTGCGTTTTCCCTTCCCCATTGAGTGTCTCTGTCCCTCGACCAGGCTGACAGACCGTAAGGAAGGGGAACTGAGAGAGGGTGACGTCGAGAAACAGGCCCCACCGTCTCCGACTCAATGCTGCCTGGAGGCTGACAATGCCCGGGCGCCGAAGGTGGGTTTGTGGTGCGTGCAGTTTGGCGGAGGAGTGCGCTTTCTGCCTGTGCATTTTCGAGGAGGGGGGAGGAGAGCTGGGGGCCTCAGAATGGGAAGGTTCAGCAAGAAAGATTTTTATTCACAAAAAAATCCACCAAACATCAATAGCTCTTTAATGTCAATAATCAAAACAGACAGAACAGAGATTTGTGTACATATAGAGGATTAGCTTCTGTTTCCCTGCTGCTATACTGTAGACCGGCTGGCTTTTATTCCGTCTGCTTATCTCTGATTGGAGCTGGTCAACATTAACTGGTACGGGGGAGCTGGTGCTAAACCAGTCAGTGTCGGGCAGTTCTGGAGAACTGAACCCTGGTCTGTGGTTTATTACCTTTCACTGGATCCCAACAGTCAGTGTAAATATTCCAAAATATGGGAGAAGTGAATCTCTGGTGTAATTTGCTGACTTCACGCTGCTCGTCGACTTTCATGATGAGGTTTCTGGCTCCCCGTCTCTTTCACTTTGACTGTTTACGCAGTGAACAATGCATTCATTCAGAGCCTGATTGTCCAGATTGCAGAGAACCAAGAGCAGGAGACTTGGATCCCGTCCCAGCAGCGGACATCCACTATAGGATACCAGTCAAAAACTCTAGTAGCGATTTAGACATGACATCAGATAACTGGCATCCCATCCAGGGTGTGCCCCACCCGCCGTGTACCTGACCAGGAAATGCAGTTTGAAGATGGCATTGGGTCGGGACTGCCGGAGGAAACCTGCATGAACTTCACATAGACAGACCCAGAGATGAGATTTAAACCCAACCCCAACCTCAGAGCTGTAAGAAACACCATGTTTCACAGCATCTATTGCTCTAGCTGAATATATTATGCTCAGGTTCTGTGTTTCTTTAACGTTAGTGGCCGGTATTGCTGTGCTTGTAATGACGCCCCCACCCCCATCTTACAGGGTGATTCTGGCATGATGGTGGGGAATTTGCCAAGTAGACTGCTGCTGTGATGTTTCACACCCGCAGTGTCTTCCTCTATGGTTTACCCTCTCCTTGCTCCTTATTCCTGCTATTTTCTCTGTCTCTCTCCATGCTGCCCCCTGTAGGCTGACAGTGATATTGCCAGTGATTCCCCTGGCTCCGCCCTTTGCTGGGTAAGATTGTGATTTGGTCAGTCTTTACAGGTAGCATGCATCAAAAACCAGTATGAGCCCTTTTCCATGCTTTGGTGTTACTCGCGCTCAGTTGTTGGTTTTACAGGCTCTGTAGTAATCCATATATATTTTTTCTTTATTTTAGAGGCATCGTTTTTGAATAAATATCTGTTTTTATTAACATTCACATCTCCTCAGTCCTACACACGACCCTATAGGACCACACTGCCCCCAGCTCAGTGGCGGAGATGGGGGGTGGTTACGTCTAACCAATAACCTGCCCCCACCCTCCCCTGTACCTGTCCATCCCAGGAACCTGTCCTCTCCTCCATCTTCACATCCGCTAACAGCACATCGCAGTATGTGATCCGTTACAACGAGGTGAGTGTGTGTGTGCGTGTGTGTATGAAGGGTGTGAATGTCAAGGCATGCTTAAACACGTGAGCATGCGTACAACATGCATGCACAAAACATAGAACAGATAGTATGTGTTTGTGTTAGAGATGCATGACGTATCAGTTAACATATCGGTATCGCTGAAAATCAAGACGTCGGCATTGGTCTGTGTCTACAAGATGATGATGATGTAAGCGGATCCTTCCTTCCAGGGACATCAACGCTCCCTGCATGTGCATGGGCTGGGAGGTGCTCCCACTGTGGGTTTCCTTCAAGGAGGGTCTGCATACACCTCCTATCGAAGTCAGCAGAGGGGCGCCCCCTGGAGGCCGACAGACCACAAAGCAGCCCACACAGATTCCACCCACGGCTAATGAAGCTTGCTGGATATTTATAGACGTGTAACATGTATATGATGCCTTTATGGAATTAAGCCCTGCGGGGCCTCGAAGTGCATTTGAGAAACACTAACTTATTCTGATTCACAGTCATTAGCATAATTATGCTCCTGGAATGGAAATCAGATGGCTTCCAGCGGTATAAATTGAGAGTTAAGTACTTTTTCCTGACACTTTTATTGTAAATAATCCGCAAATAATTTTGCGGGCTTCACGCACCGCTGGATAAATACCAAAGATCTTTTGTCTTTATTTTTGTTTTTTTAACTTTTGTAATTGCACCCCCAACCCTCCTTGGGATTTTATCCTTCAGCTGAACTGTACCACACTAACGGGCGGATGTTTTATTGTGACGGTGAGGTAAACGACCTGTTGACGAGGCCCCCTGGGGGTGGAGACATGGGGGGGGGGGAAGGAGGTGTGCTTAGGGGTTGGAGGTCAGCCGTGAGGAGGCAGCAGCAGGGGGCTGGCCTGTGGGCCACACCTGACGCTTGAACGTAACGATGACTTATTTTGAAATAACCTATGTTTGTTTTTAGAAGGATAACAGCAAAACGAAACACACTTCATTGCAAATGCCGCCTCTGTGTTGTAGTATTTCATACACAGACACACTATTGAATGGTTGTTTTTTGCCGTTTAAACTAATTATGTATCGTTGGGTCACTGTTTACCTTCCATGATCCATTCAGACTTCAGGTAACAGGATGTTTTGCCTGATACCCTCCGCTGATCCCTCCTCTTCCTCTTTCTCTCTGCTTGAACTGATTTCTGCTACTTTTTGGTAATATGGCCGCAGGCGTGAAATGAATGTTGTTTTTCCCCCGCTGTTCTAAACACCCCTGTGACCCTGTACTGGACGTGTGATCGGAAGACGGACGCTATCGACCAGGGTCTTTCTGTTCAGCTTCTCTCTTTTTTCCTGTCTGCTTTTTCCAGACCACCCATTCCTACGAGGCGCAGGTGGTGACCTCTGCAGGTCCAAAAGACTCCCAAGCTCCCTCGGGGTCAAAGGTGAAGTAAACTCTCTTACACACACACACATACACGCCAGTAGGGTGTGGCTAGATTATGCTGGCTTCCAAAATGCTACCATTAGTAATAAAAGGACCTTAAGCTCAAACGCAAGTTTTTTTTTTTCTTCTAAACAACATTTAGGTGCAAGTTAGTTTCAAATTTGTCATTTGTACAGTACTGTGCAAAAAGTCTTAGGCAGTCATAGAGAATGATGTTTAAAAATCTTCATATTCGTGTAAAACTGTGCCAATATGTCTATTAGCTGGAACATTTTTAAAACGCTCTCCTAAATTCACCCCAGTGTTTCCAGTAATTTCTGACTCAACCACTAGCACATCTACTATGGCTAATCTATACCTCATTGACTTTTTAGACTATTGAAGCTAATTAAGTGAGCTTGTGCAAAAACTGATCAAATACATGGAGAGGTTTGGGTTGTGAAGTGGTGTTTCATCTAGCCGTCCAACAAGGAATCAGTAACTTTTCGAGGCAAAGAAGAAATTGCTGTCGGTTTTTATTGTGTTACTCTTAATATGCATATATTCTTATGTTAAATCGTGTTGATATATAATATAATATAAATTTACTACATAGATAAATAGCTTTAAACATTTCCTTTGACTGCCTACGATTTTTGCACTGCATTTTTACAATGAGGCAATTACATGCTGGCCTCCATCAAAGAGTAACTAAATTGCATTTTAATTATTTTCAGCTATTCGATTAAAGCCATTTTCTCTTAATATAACATTAAAAGATATTGAGGATGAAAATTGCGTATCAGTTTTGAGTCGACTGTTCATTGATACCCACACTGCATGCTAACATGGTGGCACAGCTGCTGTTGACTGCACAGGTTCCTCTACCTGACGTGTCCATGTTGGAGTTTGCACATGGCCTGCAGGAGCAAGAGGAGCATCGCAGGACCAAGGGTGAGGAGACCTCCAGGAGATCCGTGTTGTTCACCGGGCAGACGGACCTGAGAGGTCAGGGCTGTCTGAGTCACTTTATGATAATTGCCGTTCTTCCCGGGGAACAATGTGAAGAAATGACTATAGCTGGCATTGGGTAATGCATAATGAGGTAGAATTATGCTTTTCCATCTAATAATGAACATTGCCAAGCCGTAAGCTGGCATGCAAAATAAGCACAGTCAAAACAAAATTGTTTGGCGTGTCAGAATCGTTTTGGACGGGGTGCACTTTTTGTGGAGCAGATGGTGTCTATAAGCGTTGAGTTGAGTTTGCGTTGAGTTTAATGAGTTTTTAAGGTGATTCGGTTGCTTTGAAATGATTTTAACAACTGCTCTAACTTAAAAGTTTTGTGTCACTCTGGATTCCCACCCATCTAATCCTCCGACTTTGAAGGCAGAGATTGAGATTCAGTGGGAATCCCTTGAGATTCAATTGGTGATCCCTTGAGATTCAATTGGTGATCCCTTGAGATTCAATTGGTGATCCCTTGAGATTCAATGGGAATCCCTTGAGATTCAATTGGTGATCCCTTGAGATTCAATGGGAATCCCTTGAGATTCAGTGGGAATCCCTTGAGATTCAATTGGTGATCCCTTGAGATCCAGTGGGAATCCCTTGAGATACAATTGGTGATCCCTTGAGATTCAATTGGTGATCCCTTGAGATTCAATGGGAATCCCTTGAACACCTTCCCTTCCCATCAGCCACTGGGCACCTGGAGACCTCTATCAAGGTCACTGCAGAGACCGTGAAGGAAGTGATGACTCTGGACAGTCAGGAGACCTTTGGCTGCTTCTACAGTGCTGTGACCACCTCCTCCATGAGCTCCAGTGTCTCTGTCAGCAACGAGCAAGACTTTGGTGCCATCTTTCAGTCTGACACGCCAAAGTATGTCTGTAGATTGTGCCCTATGATTTTCACCCTTGATTTGAAGGGACATGCTACTGCCCTACATTTGGGCTTGTGTCAAGGTCTTATGGTGTATCAGTCCTCTGATTGATTTTTTCAGCTCTTCCTGTAGGTTTGTGTTTGTGTGCTGGACACTTTGCTTGTGCCTTGATCCGACATCATTACTGATGCTCTTCCTTGTGTGGCGTCAATGTACTTCACCCACACCTTTATAACCAAGGACCAACCACTGACCTTTCATATCAGAGTGAACTTTTTGCACCATTTATGAAACCCTGGTCTATTAAACTTCAGAGGATTTGCTAAATCATTTTCCTCATCTCTTAATTTCCCATTTGGATTCACTTGTGTCAGGCATTGGCTAGAAAGCCGTGTCACTGATGATTCCAGATGCAAATCCGTTTCCAAAGAGAGAGTTAACTTCAAAGCATAGAGACACAGTGGCCCTACTGGGCCAGTGTTTCCCTGACAACCCTGATGTCTGGCACAATATGTCATTTGTTTACTGGTGTCTTGGTGTGTGTGTGTGTGTGTGTGTGTGAAGACTCAGATCTGCAGTGGCGGAGCACAAGCGTTCCGTGCGTCCAAATCGGAAGACCCAGGCGTCCCGGAACCCCCTGCGGGCTCTGGCAGCGCGGGACGACGTCCGGCAGGAGTACACGGAGCAGCGGATCACCGCGGTTACCCTGGACACGGAGAGGGTGCAAGTGAACAACAGTGAGTCGTATGTCATATCACACGAATGGCACCACATGCAATTCATAATTTAAAATTAAAGTACATTTAAATGTGCATGGTCATGTGACCTGTCTGTCAGCCTTGCTTGTGTCTGTGGATGATCACCAAAAAGAATATGGGGTCCAGTGCCTTCGAAGCTGGACCCCAACCCCAACCTCCTCTCCCTCCTCCGCTCTCACGGCTCAGTCAACTGTAATCTGTTCCTCCCTGATTCCTGAGCGCTTAAGCGCCCGCCTTGCTGTGCTGTTTTGCATTTAATTAATTGGCAGTTATTTGCACTGATTTGCAACGTGTAGTTTACATTTTTCATTAAATCCTGCACCCATCTGTTCTTCTTATTATTGTTACCCATTTGAGTGCTTCGACGAGCAATTATAGCATCATATATTATATTTCTTAGTTAAGCATTTCTGGCAATTTGTCAAAGGATACAGCAGTAATGTCTGTCCAGAGGCTTAAACCAGTGATCTTTTATATAAAAAACTAACATTCTGCATGTCTGTGGGTAATATCAGCAGACTATAGATTGGTTGACTATTGATTGGACGTTTATGATTGGTCAGTCTCTCAGGCACGTTTTTGGATAGAATGATTTTGTTTAACCTTCCAGCATCACGGTCATCACTAGCAATCCTATCTGGTGAGGAAAACTTCTGCAACATCAGTCTACAAAGAGCCAACTCTACTGAGGCAGAGACCGGCAACGGCACCCTCCCATTCAGTGAACTAATGCTTATCCACATAAAAGGTCAGAGGCCATGGGGTGTTGCCTGGATATCAGGTGACCCTTGGGGGTGATGGGTAAATTTCATGCAGGGGCTGCTGGGTATTGTAGTTTTAGTAACAAGGCTAAACACTCATATTACGGTCAGAGAGATGACAGAGCCTGTGTATAATGTGAAGCAGAGTTCAAGCTTGACCCTGAAGCTCCTACTCACAGTATGTGTTGCTCACGACGGACAGGGCGACAGCACGTCCAGGTGCGGCTAGTAGAGCCGGCAGCTCGAACCCTGAACAGCGGCGATTGCTTTCTGCTTGTGACACCTACACAGTGCTACCTATGGATCGGCAAGTCTGCCAATGTCGCCGAGAAAGGCAAGGTAAAGCACACCCAACCTCAACACCAATGGGCCCCTCTCACATCCCTGTTAGCTCGAGTCATCTCACGCTATCATCACGTTAAATCGTGGACCCTGTTTTGGTGAACACTCACGTTTCACGTTTGGTTTACATGTACGGACGCTCCCCGGGTTATGATGGTACATGTTACGACATTTCGACTTTACGATGGGTATTCAGCACTTTATTATAAAACAGGCTTTGTGTTAATCATTTTGCCCAGCCGTAGGCTAATGTAAGTGTTCTAAGCATGTTTATGGTAGGCTAGGCTATGCTATGATATTTGTTAGGTTATGTGTACTGTATTAAAATGCATTTTCGCCCTTACGATATTTTCACCTTATGATTGGTTTATCGGAACGTAACCCCATCGTAACCTGGGGAGAGGCTGTATTTTAATATGTGTCGATATAATGGAAGATGCTGTGCATTTTCAGTGTCTGCTCTCTGTGTAATATTTGTAGGTTTAATGTCCTGTAGGGGGAGCTCCAGTCCCGTGGAGACAAAGGGAATAATAGTTTGGCATTCTCTGTTAGCTGCCTGACTGAAGTTGTCATTTGGCTGGGGGCTGGCCTCAGCTGGTGTTCTGGGTTGGAAATTAGCTTCAACACCCCCCAGACCCTGTCATGATTCCGGAGGACCATAGGCCCTCTGGTAGCCGGGATAAGCAGGCCTGTCTGTTTCTTGGATGGTGCAGGCCTCGGAAATGGCATCCCATGTGCTGTCGAGGCGGGACTTGGGCTGCCGGGCTCCCCAGGTGACTGTCCTGGAGGAGGGGGGCGACTCGGACGGCAGCCTGGCCACAGAGTTTTGGAGCCTGCTGGGGGGCCGGGTGGAGTACAGAGGTGAGAGACACCTTCTGGCGTCTTTCATTTTCCTTCCTTTTATTGGAGACCTAATCCTGTGGCAACAAAACTCTGACATAGATGTGAGAGAAGACACAGAAAACCTAACAGACACATATATATACCATACACCTACATACACAGGTCGATATATAGGACAGCTAATAGGGACAGGAACAAAATATGCATTTATTCATTCATTTAAATTCGTTCACTTGATGCTGGTGTCTATAACTGCATAAGTCATTCACGCAAAAACAGGAGAAATATTCACAGCAGCAACTAGCGACGTGATTGGTTGACTATTGATTGGTTGTTTATGATTGGTCAGTCTCTCAGGCACGGTTTCTCCTGTTTTGGCAGAAATAAAGTGCCATACATGACCTGGTGTGACCATGGGGTGCGTGTGTGTGTGTGTCTCACAGGCGCAGGCCAACCAGACGAGGACGAGGCCTACGAAAGCGGGGTGGTGGAGTCCAACTGTGCGTACCGTCTGGTGACGGACCGGCTGGTCCCTGTGGAGGAGGCCTGGGCCTCCATGCCCAGCGTGTCCCTGCTCAGCTCCGCAGCGGTGAGGCTCTCTCCCTTCTGCTTGCGTTCCCATAATGCTCTTTGTCAGGCACACGCATGCACACACACACACAGATGCACTCTACTTTTAAATGGTAGCTTTTCAAGCTACAAGCTACTTATGATTAAAGGTAACTAAGCTACAGCCAAGCTACTGCTTTAATATAGTAGCTAACTATAACTACATTGAATCTATTTCATCCGGTAATATGTTTTCTGTGTGAATGATTACATACAGACAAATGCATTTGATTTGATTTTGTTTTTATGTGAAGTTGCACACAGTTTTAAGGACACATTGGCACTGCCAGGCTGCTGTGCCCCCAGATGTGTGCCCCCATGCCCCCCCCGTGTTGGTCATCACACCCCCTCAATCCGCTTCCAGGTGCTCGTGTTTGACTTTGGCACCGAGTTGTACGTGTGGCATGGCAGCGATGCCCTCCAGAGTGACCGGAAGCTGGCACTGCAGCTGGGCAGGCAGGTGTGGGGGGGGGGCTATGACTACAGCAACTGCAGAGTCAACCCACTGGACCCCCTAAACTGCAGCCCGAGGATCCAACGGTGAGGTTCTCCCATGCACACCAGCCTCACTGTATGCAGGTCATTCTCACAAACCTGACATTTAGGAGAAAAAAAAAAGTTACAATGAAATACAATGTTTGTTTTCTCGTGTAGAACAATTGATGTCACTTCAACTCTATAGGTATATTGAAAGTCATTTGTTGCTCTGGTTGAATGATTTTTTTAACCATTTTCCAGAGAAATCTCATTACTGTGACAGTTTTAAGGTCAAATAACCAAAAACTAGATGAAACGTTCGTTCATCTTTCAACTTTTTTGCACGTAACTCACAACAAACAATAAATTTGTATGATGATATGTATTTTTTTTGTTATTGTCGTAGCTCTTGCCCTGCATTTGGTGAAATACTTTTGTTTATTACAGAAATAAATGGCAATACAATAAAACTGATTAGGTATAATTTCAAGCTTCAGACAGAAAATTGGCATGTTGTGTATTGAGTTTGTGAGAATGACCCATATGATGCTGAAACTGCGAGAGGTTAAGATATAGGTGCACCTGCTGTATTTAAAGAAGGGTGTGTCGGTCAATTCCAGCTGTCACTCAAGTGTATCCACAATACATACCTTTTGTATTCATTCATTTATTTGATGCTTTTATCCAAAGCAATTTACAGTACAGAGAGAAGTTACGCTTAGTAAACTCCCCGGGATTTTAACCCACGACCTGTTGGCACAATGCGCTACTTGATGAGCTACAAAAGAATAGCAATGTTCTAGGATGTGTTTTGTTAATTTCATCCTGCTTATACAGGTAGTTAAGCGTGTGCAGTGCTTTTATGTATTTTCATATCTGTCCCACCTCAACTTGGAATTCCATATTTTGTGTGCCATATGTTCCTTGTACGTGGCATTTTATTTTTTTTTAATGAGTAACAGTGCCACCTAGTGGAGTGGAAGTACACTCCAGCCAAATATTCCTGGAAATGGCAGGCTGGGATATAATCACTAGTGATGACTACTGGTTTTAAGTGAGAATACCAAGTGGCGTCCGGTCTCTCTGCAGGCAGGGTGTGGGGCGTCCCCGCTGGGCTCTGTTTGGGCTCCTGATAGAGCACCACGAGACAGTTCTCTTCAGGGAGAAATTCCTGGACTGGGCAGAGCAGAATGACAGCGTGGAGGAGGACCCGGGGGAGGAGGTAAGAGGAGGTGTGATTTTGGGTCGGCTGCCTCCATAAGCTGGGGACTGGGACCTTCTGAGTGTCAGGCTTTTAGGTGGCCAGGTGCACTCTGGCTTGGATTGTCAAAGAAAAAATATGGAAAAAATTAAAATATGTGAAGACCTTTTACATTTGTTTGTTTATGTAGTGGATGCTTTTGCCCAAGTGAGGCAAGTAATTTGTGAATAATAATAAGGTGCTGTTAAGTGCTGTTCGGTTAGTAGGTTGTGAGTCTGAGACGCCTTATACCTTCTCGTCCTCCCCGGCCCCCAACCCCCTCATCCAGACCGGCCAGACTGATGAGCTGCAGCCTTGTGACGTAAAGGCCCTGCTGGTGGGCGGAGCCGGGAGTGGGCAGCAGGCCAGGGGGTGTGGCCTGCTGGTGGGCGGAGCCGGGAGTGGGCAGCAGGCCAGGGGGTGTGGCCTGCCGGTGGAGGCGGACCCTGTAGACGTCTGGCACGTCGGGGAGTCGGGCGAGCGGCTGCTGCTGCCCGAGGGTGTGGCTCAGCTCCACGAGGGGGACGCCTACGTGGTCAGCCGGAGGTGCTCCGTCACCAGGGAAGGTGAGTCCCACCCTCCAGGGAGGCGTCCCGTGTCAATGTCGAGATGCTCGCCACCTGCCTGGATGCAGGTATCGAATTGCGGGATGGATGCACTGCACACGTGTATTTTAACAGCAGACAGGACCAAGGGAAATGGAGAGGGGCGGACAGAACGTTTGGCTGTGGGGGTGGAGACGAGGATTTAATCCTACGGTGGGCAGGAGGGGACAGAAAACACAGGTGCTTCTGCGTAAGGGAAGCGTGTAGGAAAATAAAACAAGCATCAGGTTTTGGGAGGAGTGACAACTGGCATGTGCTGGTAAGGTTTGGGGGTGTGATCTGGACCCAAGATTATACATTAGAATATTGTATTTTGTTAATATGTTATATACTTATGTGTTTGTGGCTGTATGTGTTTTTCTGCATGTGGAAATTTAAATCCGTATGTATCTGTTTGTGTGCACATTAGTATTGTTTGTGTGTGGATTTTTGAGTGTGGCTATGCAGTATGTGTGTGTACTGATGAGTGTTTGTCCACAGGGGGCCCAAGCTGTGGGGCTTTTGGGACGGAGCACGGCGCCTGCTTCCTGTGGCGGGGCCGTCACGCGACGAAAGACTTGGAGACAGACAACCACAAGGGGGCGCCGGTAAGCATGTTGCCACTCTGATCACACAGCAGAGGCATAATTCCTGATGGTTTCCTAGGCCTCATACCAGTCGGCAGGTATAATTTTCCTGCTCACACACAGCTGGTTTTTTGATATATTCATGTTTCCCATCCTACCACATCCCCTCCTGCTGGCTACGGCTTCCTGCACTAAAACCCCGTCAGCTGCCATTTACCCCCTGCCAGATGACAGCAATTAAGTTCTGCTTTCAGTTCGCGCATCCAGCCGCTGTGATTAAAGTCCCGATTCCCGCGTGCCCTCTAACAGCGTCGATCGCGCCCGAAGTCCAGGCTCTTCACGATCGATCACCATTGACGGGAACTTTCCAGGGACATGGCTGGAGGTCGTTCCTCCCGCAGCCTGAGGCAATGGCAGATGTGAGACACCCATGCCCTTCTCTCTCTCTACGCCAATCCAGGTGCTTGTTCCCCAGGGAAGGGAGCCTCCATCCTTCCTGCAGCTCTTCCAGGGAGGCCTGGTCGTCCACAGAGGGAGCCGCAAGGACAGTGCCGACAAGAGAGGTACTTGACGTCCATTATTGGCACAAAGCAGCAACTCAGTGCCTGGCTGGACCATTTTAAGTGGACGTTAAAGTGAACTTGTGCTATTGTAACATATATCAGCAGTTTCATGCCCGAATGGTCCATTTAAAGGGAAGGTTAAAGTGAACTTGGGTTGTCATGACATATAGCAGCAGTTCAATACCTAGTAGGTCCTTTTACGTTAAAGTGTGACCATTTGGGATTTAGGGAGCACTGGCACATCTGTCATAGTAGCGATATGTTCAGCTGCTTGTGTGTGTGTTTTTTCCCAGGTGGTTGGCGTTTGTTCTGTGCACGTGGCAACATCGAACCCGAGGCCTCCCTGGCGGAGGTAGAGTGTTGCTGTGCTAGCCTGCGGTCCCGTGGTTCTCTTGTTCTGCTCTGTGCCCACCAGGGGGCGGTGTACTTGTGGCACGGCTGCAAGTCCCACAGCATCACCCGAGATGTAGCCAGGAGGGCTGTAGAGCGCCTCACGCAGGTGTAAGTGGTATCTCCCTCAATCCCCCCCCCCCCCTTCAGTGCTCTGATGGTACAGTCTAGTGCTCAGTTGGATCTATACTATCCTTGCACTATATAAAGGGATTGATCCAGTTTGTGTGTGTGTTTATGTGACAGTTGCCCCCCCGAGCTAGGTCTGAGCAGCAACAGCAGGGTGCGGGTGCAGGAAGTAGAAGAGGGGGCGGAGCCAGCTGAGTTTTGGCGCGCCCTTGGGCAGCAGGACAGGAAGGCCTACGACTGCATGCTCCGAGGTACTGAACACAGCCCACTCAGCCTATATATATAGAATCGCCTTGTTTTCCCAGAGGCACCAAAAAGTCGAAAAACGGAATATCCCTGCCGTTTAGTTGGTGCGTAACTCAAAGAGATAAAAAAAAGTGTGCAAATTTTGTGGCATGTATCAACTCGCCTGTCTAGATTTTTGTGTAGTTCTCAGCGAAATGTCCTTGTTTGTGACAAGTGCCATACTCTGGGTAAAGAGAATCTGCCAGATAAATCTTGATGGATAAAAGGGTCATAGCCCTGAGTTTGGGTTTAACAGGGGTCTTATGGGAAATGCCGTTGAGTATAGATAGTAGTGGACTCTGCTGTTTTTCCCCAGATCCCGGCAAGTACAACTTCATACCGCGCCTGTTTCATCTGAGTGCGTCCTCAGGCGTCTTCAAGGGGGTGGAGCTAGTAAGCCCCGCCCACGTGGGAGGGACAGCCGTGGCCACGCCCTTCCTGCAGGAGGTCCTGTACTCAGTGCCACAGCCATGTGAGGCTACACCCCCACGGCGCCAAACACACACACACCACATCAGCTTCCTTTTTATGCTCACGTTGACGCAGTTACTGAAGCCCAGTGCCCCAGGAACACTCAAAAGCAATTTAGCTTTCTTTAAGGAATCCGATGGAAGTCGTAAAGCAAAAAAGCATTTGCTGTTTTTTAGGGATCAGTTATTAAAGAAAAGCATGCACACTGCCAAAGCTTGAGCTCTGACGCACATCAGGGGAACCCTGGAGGCAGTCAAGGCGCAAACACCGGAGACCAACCACGGCTCTTTATCCGCCGCGCCACACTCCGCCCGTCGTGATGTCTGCTGTGCGGCCCTCATGCTTTTTGTGCTCCGATCCCCAGCCCTCTTCCTCCTGGACAACAGCATGGAGGTGTACCTGTGGCAAAGTGGGGGGGCGAGTGAAGCGGGTCGTGCCGGCTCGGTGCCCGTCCGCTGGGACGAGGAGCGCAAGTGCGCCATGAAGACGGTGCTTCAGTACTGCAAAGGTCAGGGGTCAGGGTGTTGGTGGGGGCTCTGCTTTAATTGCTATTGATCTGCCCCCCGCTTTTCTTGTTAATGGTTAAGAAGGTGCTGGTTATGTTCAAGCTCACAGAGTGACTTTCGTGGATTTCTGCCTTTCAGAGCGCAACCCGCAGCGCCCCCCGGAGGCGTACCTGATTCAGGAGGGTTCAGAACCCCTCACCTTCACCAACATCTTTCCCCAATGGGAAAGGAATCCGGAGCTGCAGGTACGACACAAGTCCCCAGGGGGCAGGAGTGGTCGTCGATGTGTTTGGCAGCCCTGCGTGTGGGATTTCAGAGCAGTTTGTTCCTGTGGCCAGGGGGAGGTGCTGTGTGGAAAGGTGACGCTGGTGCGGGACGCTTTAGCCAGGCTGAGCAAGTCCCAGTTCCTGGGGGAAGAGCCACCTGACAGGCCACAAGCCAATGGAGGGGATCCCCACCCAGTCCAAGACTTCCAGGCAGGATCCTGCAACCACTCTATACAATATCTATAGCCATCCTTCAGATCAGAGGTCCTTTCTGCCTGACAATCTTTGCTCTAAAATACAGCACTGTGTTTGTGCATGCATGCACTCCTAAATCCATGCATCAAATCCCCACCATTAATCGCTGTTGCTGAGATCGGTAGCCTTGGTTTTTATATCGTAACTAATAACTGCACAGCTGAAATACCACTGATATACCGGAAGCCATGAGAATTTAATGCTATATTTCATATGACTCTCACTGGCTTTTTTTTGGTAACTGAAGAGTTATAAAATGATTTGACAGTCTTTTTGAAGGATGTTCCCATTTACGGCATCCAGTTATTAAAAAAAAAAAAAATCCTGTTTCTCGCAGACGGTGTTGGAGGCGAGGCGCGATGCAGTCGACTCTCTCCAGAGCTGGAAACAAACCCAGCAGAAGAAAAGCGAAGGTCTCTTTTGAAAAAGAGCCAAAATATACTGTCGTGGCATATGTCCGTTTAAAGAAATATTTAGCATAGAAGACCACTCACTTTTGTATTTTTTATTCTTTGGGGAAGAGGCACATTTTCTAGTTAACGAAGAAGGTTCAGATGTACAGTGTATAACTGAGCCTTTGTTATAAAGAGTCTCTTGTTATTTTTTTGGCTTCTTTCACCACCCTTTCATCAAGCTGATTATTTCTGGCAGTTGCTGGTGATCAGTGACTGTTTCCAAGCGCGGCCACTTGCACGGCCCGTGAGCTTAGAATCAAGGTCCCCCACTAGCTTAAAGCAGTGTTTCCTAATCCAGTCCTTTTCACATTTTTGCTCCCTTCCATCTTGCAGCACACCTGTACCAGGTATTCAGTGTCCTTGATTGGCTGGGAGCTGGGAGGGAGCAAAAATGTGAACTGTCAGTGGGTCCCCAAGGACTGCGTAAAGAACCAGCTTCTTTTCTACCTTGTTTTCTGAACTTCTGGTCTCGGGAGGAAGCAGGTCAGACGAACGGCTGCTCCACACACATGGCCGTGGCAGAAGATCCTGAAGTGACACGTCTTTAACAGATCCGCCACCAGCTTGTTCTCATCCCAACGGTCCTTTTATCTCTTTAAACTCCAACGAACCTTATTCGATACTACATTAAAAATCTGTAGCTTTTCAAAGAAATAATGTGTAAATTTTCAAGGTTCAGACTTGTGTATGCATTTCTGTGTAGCTCTAATAGTTCAGATTAACTGTATGGTTAATTTATATTTTACAAACATAATATATTTATAAAATTTGTCAGTTTTCAAAATAATCTCATCATTAATGTAACCAAATAGAATGAAGTTGATACATGTGAATTAATAAATGAAATTTATTTCCATACAAAATATATAGAACTAAAAAATACATATTGTCAAAGCTCTACATGTTGCACTGATGATTCTGACAATAGGGGGCAGCAGTTTGACCTCAGGAGTGCAGTTCCTGCCCTGGTTCTGTGTGTGCAGTCTGAATGCTTTCCCTGTGATGTTCTCAGCATTCTCCAGTATCTGGAGTGTGGTTTTGGTGACCATGTCCTGGAGTGCAGTGTCTCTCAACCTGATCCTTGGGGACTCTAGACAGAGCATCAATGTGGACTGTCTGACAGGGAGCAAAAATGTGGACTGTCTGACAGGGAGCAAAAATGTGGACTGTCTGACAGGGAGCAAAAATGTGGACTGACTGACAGGGAGCAAAAATGTGGACTGACTGAGGTCCCCAAGGACCAGGATGTAAAACACTGCTGTACTGGACTGGTGCTCTGTGCTTCCAAGGATAGCCTGCAGGGTTACTATGACTGGCAGTGACTCAGCAGTTATGGAAAATGGATGGATGGAAAAACGGATGGATTGATTGACACACCAAACTACATAGTGTGGGCGTACCCGAAGTTCTGCCGGCATTAGAAAAGAGGTGCTTTTCCAAAATAAACAGGCTTTTCAACTCCGATAACTGCTGCAATTTCTCCTTATGCAGCCTGTATGTAAACATCTCATTTTGTTACATAAGACCTAGAAAATCTGTTTTCCATTGAACTGTCAATCTTGAACTCAGTGGAGGATTCCAAAGGAGAGGAGTGGTAAATGCTTGTATTTTGTAAGAAACAATTTAATCTGTGCAAATCAGTTAAAAGAGAGAAGCTGAGCACCTCAAAGCAGGACATTGTCAATATAATATTGAAGCAATCAAAGAACAAAGGAGGAGTTCTTTCCAATGTCATTTCAATCGTGACATGATGTTCTCCCTCTGATCTGAATCACAGCAGGATCCATTGAAAGGTGCAAACAAGGCTTCTCAGGGTTCTCGCTGGTTGACCTTGTGGAATGTAAAGCTTCGAAGCTGTGGACCGTGGCTCTGAATGTTTTCGACAGGGGACGTCATGCCCACTTTCCGTCTCCTTAATTAGTCTTTTGCCTGCCGGCTGCATTTGGAATGAAAGAGGCGGGAACATCAGTCTCATCCCACGATGTTTGTGACGACTGCTTCCTGAGTGTTCAGTAGATCCCATAGAATCTGATGCCGCTGGTGTAATAGTCTGGTAATGGACTTCCGCCCTTTTTGCTGGGATGGTCCTGGCGAAGACCCACCATTCCTGACCTGGCCATCCTGGACACGTGACTCTGACTGGCATGGTGACGGATTTCTGTTACGTTTGCCAGGACAGCATGAGCCAAATGGAACTTCTAGAAATTCCGGAATTAAGGGTCAAAAGGCCTGTTGTGGGTCACCTGTAAGCTCCCTTCAGGACAGAACAACTATGTTTATATTCATCAGGTCTCTTGTCTATGACCAATCCCAGCAGCAGGTGGCTGTTCTATCTTTTAGTAGAATAATTTGTGGCTGCTTTGGAAGAGGTCAGATTAGTGAACCGATTTTCAATATATTTTCACACCCCAAATGCGGTAGGAGGGTAAATCGCCACAGTACCATGAATTCATAGTCTGTGATGCCAGGTTTGGTGGTGAATTAATGTCACAAAACCCAGGGGGTCCGATTAGGAAATGCACGTTACTACGTCGTCCTTGTAAATGAGACTGTGGGGTGGTTGGGAATCGCCGTGGTTTTTAGGCTTTTAGGAAGCCAGAGTGTGGCATTGTCAGTTAGACGCGAAGCAAGCTGGTGTTTGGTGCTTAGAACAGCTGTATGTGATGCCTTTGGCAGTGATGCCTGTGGGTTAGGTATCGCAGAGATGTATTACTGTAAATAGGTAGGTAATAATGTGATTCAAGCTAGTCTTAATTCATGTGCAGAATATACTATATATACAAAGTGTGTGTGTGGTCCAAATGGTCCCCACAATGTAATAAAAACCTGCCATTTTGAGGTTGTGGGGACCATTTTTTCAGGTCCCCACAAAGTTCTGTAAATGCAATCAAAAAATAAGTCTCGTATTTTGTTTGGTTACTTATGGTTAAGGTTGGGTAGGGATTAAGGTTGTCATGTTGTGATTAGAGCTTTCCCCTTAGAAATGAATGGGGAGTCCCCACAAGGACCTGTGTGTGTGTGTGTGTGTGTGTGTGCGTGCGTGCGTGCGCATGCACGCGCGGTGCAGGTCAGATGGTGTGCTCCTGCTGCACAGCCTCCGCTCCCAGCTGCATGCGGTCAGTCTCGGACGCCAATGCCGCCTCCCGCAACGCCACCATGTGACCCTCAGCCGTGCGCAGCAATTGGTCGATCCAGTCCAGGTTGCCGGACATGTGACAGGCATGGCGGGTCACCAGTACCAGGTGGCTGACGGACAGGAACAGGGCGGTGGCTCTGTGGGGGTGAGATTCAACAGCGGCCGAGAAAATCTGTCATGAATGGAAATGAATGAATATAACAATATCCTTGGAGAATCGCTGCTTATTCCCAGACCAAACCAAATGCTGATATCTTCAGCACTACAAACAGATTGTTTGTTTAATATGTAATATAAAAGTCACTCAGGATTTTTAACAGAAGGAATGCTTACACTTTAAGAAATTAAGGATTTTTAAAGATACTTTTAAAAATGTAACTTTAAAATGTATTTTTTGTACACATTTACTCTACTGTACCTGGCATCGAGTAGCACTGGGCTGAGTTGTGGATACATGCTTCGCACAACATCATCCACCCTACAGGAAATCCAACAGGACAAATGAATATTACCTTATTGCTAAAAAATGGCCAGTTTTGTTAAACAGTATCACTCTCGCACCTGGGGTTAATACGCTTGGCCACGGTGATGATGTCACTGAGGCCGTTCGGGGCCTTGACCTTTGTCCCTGAGCCCATCGTCATGGCCACCAGCTTCTCAGTCAAGGTGTGGCATATCTAAGAAGGAAACACAACAATCCCTATAATCCACTGAGCATATCTTGGGTGAATCTCAATAACAAGAACGCAAAGACCGTACTTGTGGTCTTGGCAAGAACATTCTTGCTGACTTGCCTTCCAAGAATGAACTTGGGGTGCAATGAATCATGGGATTGGTTTCGTTTGGCGTCGATGCGACTGATGTATCCTTGATATTTGGGGAGGAGTAAGACCAACAACCGGGGATTTTTACCATCCTTTATACTCTGTTCTTAGTATTGGAATTGATCGTCGGCGATGGAAGATGACTTAAAACAGGTACACAGGAACACAAGTATGGTCAAGTACGCATATTGAGATTCACCCAGGGCCCTTTATGCATTAAGTTAAAGTGAACATTGTAACTTTACCTTTAAGACGGCAATGCCATGTGACATCAGCCCACTGAAACAAACAAAAGTGTTATTTTAACTAAGAGGACTAAGACTAACAACAGCTTGTAAAAAACCTGAAGAACACCGATGGGAAATATTGGACAATGCTGGAAAAAAAAATACCCAATCAAGACGGAAATAGCAGGAAATGAGACATGGCTATAGGACTGATCTTGCTCTCTGTTTTTGATAGACCTACGAGGCGTCCTCCATCCAGTCCTCTTCCTCCAGGATGGCCTTGATGTAGGGGTTAGTAATGATCACATCGTCCAGCTCCAGCTCTGAGGGCTCAGCCTGGCTCTCCATGGCGCTGATCAGGTCCACCCTGGGCCTGTGCATGGTTCGAAATGGGGGGGGGTAGCTGTGAAAAGACCCCCTTCACCAACGGGTAATACACTCGGAGGGGACTAACTCTGCTGTAATACACTTGGAGGAGACTGACTGCTGTAATACACTCTCAAGGGACTGACTCTGCTGTACTACACTCACAGGATACTAACTCTGCTGTAATACACTTGGAGGAGACTGACTCTGCTGTAATACACTCTTGATAGGACTGACTCTGCTGTACTCTGCTGTACTCAAGGGACTGACTCTGCTGTACTACACTCACAGGATACTAAGTCTGCAGTAATACACTCGGAGGGGACTGACTCTGCTGTACTACACTCTCAAGGGACTGACTCTGCTGTACTACACTCACAGGATACTAACTCTGCTGTAATACACTTGGAGGAGACTGACTCTGCTGTAATACACTCTCAAGGGACTGACTCTGCTGTACTACACTCACAGGATACTAAGTCTGCTGTAATACACTCGGAGGGGACTGACCTTGCTGTTCTACACTCACAGGATACTAAGTCTGCAGTAATACACTCGGAGGGGACTGACTCTGCTGTAATACACTCTCAAGGGACTGACTCTGCTGTACTACACTCACAGGATACTAAGTCTGCTGTAATACACTCGGAGGGGACTGACCCTGCTGTACTACACTCACAGGATACTAAGTCTGCAGTAATACACTCGGAGGAGACTGACTCTGCTGTTATACACTCTCAAGGGACTGACTCTGCTGTACTACACTCACAGGATACTAAGTCTGCAGTAATACACTCGGAGGGGACTGACTCTGCTGTTATACACTCTCAAGGGACTGACTCTGCTGTACTACACTCACAGGGTACTAAGTCTGCAGTAATACACTCGGAGGAGACTGACTCTGCTGTTATACACTCTCAAGGGACTGACTCTGCTGTACTACACTCACAGGATACTAAGTCTGCAGTAATACACTCGGAGGGGACTGACTCTGCTGTTATACACTCTCAAGGGACTGACTCTGCTGTACTACACTCACAGGGTACTAAGTCTGCAGTAATACACTCTGAGGAGACTGACTCTGCTGTTATACACTCTCAAGGGACTGACTCTGCTGTACTACACTCACAGGATACTAAGTCTGCAGTAATACACTCGGAGGGGACTGACTCTGCTGTTATACACTCTCAAGGGACTGACTCTGCTGTACTACACTCACAGGGTACAAAGTCTGCAGTAATACACTCGGAGGAGACTGACTCTGCTGTTATACACTCTCAAGGGACTGACTCTGCTGTACTACACTCACAGGATACTAAGTCTGCAGTACTACACTCACAGGATACTAAGTCTGCAGTAATACACTCGGAGGGGACTGACTCTGCTGTTATACACTCTCAAGGGACTGACTCTGCTGTACTACACTCACAGGGTACTAAGTCTGCAGTAATACACTCGGAGGAGACTGACTCTGCTGTTATACACTCTCAAGGGACTGACTCTGCTGTACTACACTCACAGGATACTAAGTCTGCAGTAATACACTCACAGGATACTAAGTCTGCAGTAATACACTCGGAGGGGACTGACTCTGCTGTTATACACTCTATAGGGACTGACACTGCGGTAATACCCTCATGGAGACCCCTACAAACTCACACGAGACCTCCATCTCAATCTCTGAAGACCAGTCTGCTTTAAAAATGCATACTAAAGCCAGTCTCTCTGAGATGGCCTCCATTCCCATCCTTTCTGTCGTAGCTGAATGCTTCCAATTTTTCCTTCGCCATAAGATTTTCTTTCCTCCCGGAGGCCTTATCAGAGCCATACTGAAAAAGGTGCCCCCACGGGGCAATGGGGCTTTTCCGCAGACAGTGTTTGCCCCGAGGGGGGTCTACTTGCACCGGCCGGCTGAGTCCACTCTGCCCGAAATGCCACAGGGGAAACTGAACATTATGTCTTGAGCGTCTCCTTCCCTGGCACAGAGGATAAAACATCCCTTAAGCTCTGTCCTCGTAGATCTAACCCCATTGCTATCTCTGCAGAAAAGCTTGTGTGTGTGTGTGTGTGTGTGGGGGGGGGGCTTTTACGATGCCCAAAAAAGCGGACACAGACTCCCCACTCTCCTGCTGTTGCAACCTGCAGCCATAATCCATCTTTTCTAGAAGGTCTCAGACAAAAAACGCCAGGAGAACAGACTCCCTCAGTGAGTCCGTGTGAGAGGTCAGCATCGCTCGGATACACGGAAGGCGTTCCGTACGGAACGTGCACATCTCACCAGCGCTGGTGCAAATATCAACAGCAGCTGTGGGGACCTGAGACCAGGACTAATCTAGTCCAAAGTACAGGAGAACGGATTCAGTGCAGAGGATGAAGGCTGAGCTACTGGGTATTTTTAGGAGGCTGAGCCGGACTGCTGCTTGTGCCGTAACAGCAGGGGGCGTAGCAGCTAAGGAATTGTACTAAAACCTCAGTATAAGTGGTAGTCTACAAGCCTGGCTGAACAATTAATATATCCTACTGAGCTCCAGATAAAAATGAGAAATTACATAAAGTTAGTGTGGGATAGAAAAGGCACACCCCCACCCAAAAGCCAATTAAAGCCTTAATTGTCCTCTTTAATGAACAACGGAACTTAACAGAGTGGCCTACAAAGTATGAGAGATATGAGCAAAAACACAATGTCCTCTACAGAGAACAAAAATGAACTGGGTCTTCGAAGGATATCCCATAATCCTCTGCAAAACAGCGATACGGCCCGCCCCAAATTCACTCCGCCGTCGCAGTACCCACTTGGACTCCAGCCGCTGCAGCAGGCCAGCAGGGTGGCAGTGGCGCTGATTGCAGACGACGACCAGAGTGACCAGGGACGCCAGGAAGATGGCGGCCAGCACTCCAATGGCCACGATCACCACCGTCTCCATGCCGACGCGCCGCCGTTTATAAGGAATGCAGGGGCTGGGCTGGTAACTGGGTTTGCATGCTAAGTATCACTCATCTGAAAAGGAAGGGGTAGAAAAACAAACAAGAAAATCCATCCATCCTATACCAAGTAGCACAGAGCACAAGGCAGGGGTCATGGTATATATTTTCCAGTATATAGACACAATCACTAAATCCTTTAGCAGACAGTCTCCTGGAAATTGACAGCAGCTCCCTGTGCAATATCTGTCGTCCCGCTATTCAGTAGCGGTAATATTAGCCGGTTTTACTGCTGCAACCTTGCCCTAAATTTACCACCACTTCCTAGCCCCAGTCAGCAAATTTTGCCCACCTACACTCTAGTTGGCAGTATATATATATATATATATACCATATTACTGTAATACCAGCCAAGTATTGGCCAGCACCCTGCATTCCCAGATGCCCCTCATCTGCCTCCCTGAAATCAATATCCCTAAGATGCGTGTCTGCTTTAGACACACGAGTAAATCATTACCCAGGCTTCGCTCTGTTACTTTAAAACATCACAGTGGACAAACACTGAGCATTTAGCCTACGTTAGCTATAGAATCTAGGAAGAAAGTGTCAGTGTTTGATTGTAGCAGCATTTGCTGCATAATTATCACCTGATGAGGAGCCAAACTGCCGCCAGGCCCGAGGTCTTATTGTCCAGAACCGTCTGTCAGACGGTAGCAGGATAAAGGTACCTGCATGAAACCTCACAAAAATGAGAAACAGCAGCCCTAGGCGGTTCACTCTTTGCGGTGGCCATTGCCGGCCCGGTACCCAAACTCCGGTTTTGGACATCGGTCGCGAGTAGAGCTCCGGTAACAAGAGCAAAGGAGCCGCCTGCGATTTCTGACCTTTTCCCATGACAGGTGGCGGAAGGTCCTCTGCCGCGAAGAGGTGATGCCGGGCCAGTCTGCGTTTGCCGGATGGCCCCCCCCCCGCCCGTGTGCCGAGTGAGTACATGCCCGCTCACCTGCCCCCCAATCACCCTGGCTAATCATTAACCAGCCCTGCCCTTCATACTGGGTGCAGCCGAGACTCTTAAACGGCCACGTGTGTCGAGCCGATCCCCCACAAGGCGCAAGTACCTGATGCCTGAACAAGCGCTTGGTCCGACTGCCCCCACCCCCCCCCGATTCCCCTTAAATCTGATGCTGTGGGTCATCTGTCAGCAAAAAAACACAAATGCCCCTTACAGAAAACTTTCTCGATAAGGCCGGGGAACCGTTTATCTTGCCTGCGCTTCACAATTTGTGACATATAGGCTTCCAACAGGGCACAGCAAGCACTAAACTTACAAAATATATTTTAAGAGCTGGTAGGCTACACTAAAACTAGACACGGTTTTCGAAAGAGATAACTCATCCATGATGTTAAAGAAAATGCAGTTTGCAGAAATAAAAAATCTGCCATGACAATTATGTGTTTCTCTGCTTTGCAAAAGGTATTTCTTTAAAAGAAATATATTAAATATTACTGGTATCGCCTCCCTTTGACTTTCCGCCGCCGGAGCGAGCCAACTTATCTGTACACTGTTCCAGGGATCTGGAAAACTGCAGGATTACCAGAGACAAGTTATGCATTTTTTTATCAAAAGGAGAAGAAATTAGTTTTAAACGAAAAGAGGAATTTAACAGGGTGCGAGTTCGGGAAAAGCTGTACAGCAAGACGTATTTCGGCAGACTCGAAGACTGAGGCCAGGTCTGTAACATAATGGTAAGAAAAATACTAAAAGTAGCCTACATGATAAGTTGCCCAATTCATAATTCTCGACCCAAATTAGAGGTACTGCACAAAATGGCAAAACACGCCGCTTATCCTACAGAGGGTGGGGTGGGGGTCCGGAACCAATCCCGGAGGCTAAGGGAGCAAGGTTATAAACAAGGATGGGGTGCATGGGCGTCGCCGCCATTAAGTCCCCCTAACATTTCATAATTATTCGTTTGGACCCCCCCACATTTAACATAAAATATTAGTTTTATGCCAGCGTGTCCCCCCACATTCAAAATGGTTCTGACGCCCCTGATGGGGTGGCAATTAACCCATCTCGGGGCACACTCACCTCACACACATATACACATCTATGGGCAATTTGGCAACTCCAGTTAACTAACCTCAGCATGTTTTTGGACTGTGGCGGGGGAGAGCCGGTTAACCTGGAGGAAACCCCACGACGACAGGGGGAGAACAAGCAACCTCCACATACGTGGAGCTAAAGCAGAGACTAGAACGCTGCTCCTATACAGTAGGTGTCAGGCAACTGTGCTACTGTTAATATAATAATGTAATAATGAGAAGAAGAATAAGAAGAAGCTATAGAAGCGGTAAAGTTTTTTTCACGGCGTGTTTATTGCCATGAGAATAAATGAGAAGTTTCTTAGCTAAGGATTCCAAGTTACGCGCAGCGCGATAAGCGCTGAGCGCTGGCCGCCGTTCGCCGCCGCCGCGGGCCGCTGTGACGCTTTAATCGGATTTCCAGCCGCCATGCATAAGAGGCTCAGTCCCGCCCTTTGTTCGGCGGTTTCGCACACTTTCGTGTGAAAGATAAGGCGCCATGAAAACAAATGTCCAGAAACGACTGCTGTGCCTATGAACAGCAATCAGCCAACATTCTGCAGTTGGATGTGAACAAGACCGTAATTACCCCCCCCCCCCAATATTCAAAGCCGGCCGCGGAGACACGGAGCGCTTCTGGAGCCACATAACCAAAATAATTCATTATTCATTTAGAATGTGCTTATTCTCTTTTTAGAAAATAAGTCGCACTTTAAAACCCCACAGTTTGAATGTCAACCAACAACTGAACTTTCCTTTAAATCGATGTGAGATGAGGAATCGAGAGACGCAAACCCTAATCATGCATCTTGAATTTTCAGTATAATTTAAGTGTGTGTGTGTGTGAATGTGTGTACATACATACATACATACATACATACACACACACGTGTGTGTTTAGAGGATGCACATATATTCGTCATACACATTTCTTTTGCGGAAAAAACCGTATCCCTACTAAGGCCACTGATGTTTAAGACAGACTGGCTTAAAATTTCCTGGAAATACATTTTAGGACTTCAGAACAATAGCACTGGTATCTAAAACTGTTTTCAAAATACATTCTAATAGCCAACGTTAAGTTATAAAGTGCACTAAGAGAAAAACTGCGCCATTGCATCAATAAAAACAATACGTATGCTATCCCTTTTAGATGCAGACTGAGTTACATGCCTGTATTTACTGTACGCTCAGTGCATGAATCAATGTTTTTACATAGATCAATGTTTTTTTGTCGAACCGCCAGATTTTACTCGTTTCCCAAACATTTTCCTAAACCAGCACGTAAGCCGCACAAATGAATGCCACTTTTTTCCAAGAATATACAAACTCACCCAGTCATGTTTGGCCGTTTTACTGACGTTAGGTTAAGGCAGGACCGTGCATGTACCTCCGCCTTGTACGGAGGTATGCGGGTGGGGGTGGGGTGGGGGCCCCAAGAGTCTCGTCTATGCTACGGACTGACCGGTACAGGAGAACCGAAGTTTGCACAGTGTACGAGCCGTGGGAGTGCGCGTCACGGGAGCACGCATTCAAGAATTCCGTGTCTCTTCCTATATCAAATTCAAACGTAACAACGTTATTATATAATGCACATTAAAAAGTCACTATCCAATAACGGATTGCTTGCTGCCACACCACATCTTATAATGTAATTCAATGACAGTTAACTCCCTATTATTTACACCTGTTACTAATATAAAATAACAACTTATATAATTATATCGAGAGCCTCGGGTTACATATGCGGAGTACAAAAATACTATTTATTCCTTACTACATATATAAATATTAATGTATTTGTGATACACACCGCTACACAATAATTGTGTAAATTAAATTGTGCGTTTATATTATTTCCATATTTTATAGATTATCGTCCACAGTTTCTGCTCACCACACAAACAGGAAATACAGCGTGTTATTTTCTGACAATGATTAACCGTTATTGTTACGCATGGCACTTGCGCGTCCACGCGGGCCGCTAGGGGGAGAGATCAGCACGCGGCACGGCGCCGCGCTCCTCGCGCCTTCGGCCCTCTGCGGCGGATTGACGCTTTTCCGGATGCGAAATCCGAAAGCTATGAACAGCGTGCGAGGTAAGATTACACTGATCTAACCAGCGATTGCACTTAAAACACTTTTTCTGTTAATGTTTTTGACGCAGAGAAACGTAGGACAGGAGTACATTGGGAGCCCCGGCTGTGGGTGACGCGGCGAACTCTACATGATATTAACGATAGAAGATACCGCCGACTTCTGTGAGGGTGTTTTCAGATTTATCTTTAAAATTTAATAACACACACACGTTTGTATATCTTTGTGGGGATTCTCCATTCATTTCTGTGGGGAAAACTATAATCCCAACATGACGACCTTAACCCCTATCCAAATTTTTATTGCTATATTTTATCATTGGTGTTCAGTAGTTTCCCACTGCAGCATTTTTGTAGGGGCTTCTGTAATAATAACAAGGGTGATATTTTGTAAACTTGTGCACAAAAGTTCAGGCTCGTAAACCGGAGTTTGTGCAGGAGACCGAAAGCCAGGCCCGTCTTCCACAGCTGCGTGGTTGCCCTTGTAGCAGATTGTAATGGTAATGAAGCAGCCCACCTCATCCTCCACAAACTTGGCCACTTGGGTGGTAGTCCTGTGGTGACGGGGGGCATTTGGAGCCTGTTTGTGGCCCGCCCCTCGTCACCTCTGTGGGCGATGCGGTGGGGCTATCCCAGGCAAGCTGTCGATGGAGGCGGCTTCCAAGCTGCCCGTGGCTGTTTGGCAGCTTCGCCGTCACCCTGGAGCGGGTTTCTGTGCACCGATGTCACAGTGTCCAGCCAGGACTTTATTTTACTCCCTGCTCTTTTCAAAACCGGCCCTGTTTTGCGGCACTGACAGGAATCCATTTTGAAGTAACAGAAATACATTAAGAGAGTCCGCCGTGAAGAAAGCTGGGATCCTGTCGCAGGGCGGTGGAAACGCTGACAGCCCGTGACAGGGATGCGAGCGGAGCAGGCTGGCTGCGTTCGTCCGGAAAGCCGCAGATGAAGCCGGGATGGCGTCTCTCGACGACCTGCCCGCGGGTTTGACAGCTTGGGTATCGGGGTGCGGTAGAGATCACCTTGCCGTGCCGAACACGCAACTCTAGGATGCGGTTGACAGGCTGCAGTGAGTCTGAGTCTGTTTGGTGAGGTGAATTATGCTTTTTTTGCAGCAGTGGTCGAAGCCCATGTGACGCCCTGGCCAATTGGGGGCAGTTGGCTTAGTTTGCTAAATCAGCGCCCCTACAGATGATGCCACCCTGGGCAATCGCCCATGCCAGGGTCCGTCTTTGGTTATGTATACCTTTTATAACCATATATTCGTGGTTTACCCTGTCCAGCACTACACATGGGCTTTTTTAAAAAAAAAAAACACTGAATGATCTTGCCCCGCCCCCTTTTCCAGGTAGGAACAGGTAGGGTGACAGTCTGGCGTGTGAGTAACCGCCTATCAGAATGAACGTACTTTAAACCCAGAGCCCCATTGGCTCTCTCCTGCCTCAAGTAGGATGGCGCTTTGGCCTCCCTTTACAACGTGTCTAGCTTAGGACATCTACTCCAGCCTACAGCCTTCCCAAGGCTGCCACGGAGAATCTCAGCCACAGGGTGACACGAGGCTGGGGAATTTCCACCGACAGATGGCAGGGGTGGGGTATGGGGCGGGGGGGAGGTATTGGCAGATTCCTGGAATAAGAGTCCTATGTTTCTTCTTTTCTCATTGTGTTCCGGTAAACACAGATTTTAGAGCCGCATCTCGCCCCTGTAGTGGCGATGCCCTGTAGCAGCGGTCATCAAGGGGATTGAGATTGATTTGTGCTGTAAAGAGACACTGGGGAGGCTGAGGATTTTCCACAGCAGAAGTGGGGGAGAGCTGTTCCCAGGGGTCCCCCTCTCATTAGAAGCAAGTTTGCAGACAGCAGCTGCCTCTGTCTTCATTGTGCTTTTGCTTAGATTCTTGCATGAGGCAGTGATGAAAAAATAATAAAGTTTTACGTGTCAGTATTTTGCCCCCAGTGTTCTTACAAATGTCTGAAAACAAAGTTTCATAAACTTTTATTCGGTTCTTGGCCAAACAAATGGGTTAAATTCAGAAGAATATACACTATGTATGTGTAATATTTTGCCATTTTTTTTACGAAGAGATTTCGTTTTAGCAAACCAAGCCCTGCATTATTTATGTTTGGATATGTTTGTGCCGTCGTTATATCGCAGCCTCATATCAAATTCTTGTTATATAGAATATTTTACACCTAAGAATTTAGAAATTAAGTCTTCCGTGGTTAACTACTCATTTTACGGATATATTATTGCAAGTACATAAGAGATGCTGCCTGTTAAATGGAAACACAGCTCAAATTAATGGAAGCTGTACCTTTGGGACTCTTCCTTCTGTTCGGATATGTGTTGCTTTGAGCATAAAGCAAGATGTATAAACCTATTTATATATCACAGGCAGATGGACTATTTTATATAAAGACTTTGTAGTCGTCTGACCACCCGACACTTACTGGATTTCATTTGCCTTAAAGTGCATTGAAATAGTGAGATTAAGTATGAGTAACTTTATAAACAGTCACGATGATCATGACGCTGCTTATGTCATAAATCATGTCGCATTAATTTCACTGCTGGGTCGCTGCTCGCAATGCCATGCCGTTAAGGGTGGTTTGGACAGAACACCACAAACAAATTCAGACTAAGGCTGCTGGTCTCTGTCGCAGTTTTAACCAAACTTATGGTTTTTCAAGTAAAAGTGGCAGCCATGAATCCAGCTAGAGCACTGTAGCCATGGGAACCCCCCCCCCCCCTCCCCCCCATCTCAATAACAGCAAATGGCCTTTGAAGGCCCTGCCAAATGGATTCTAATGCCCTTATAATGGGGCAGCACTAGAGAAGGGCCAATAGTGTTTGAGCTTGTGTGAGACGTGGCCTGACTGACAGGTGCAGTGAGATGTCAAGGAAATTACAGAAGAGGACGGGTTTGGTTCCCCGTTTGAGCATAAATGTCTTACACGTACCTGTACATGACCTCAGAAAAGTCTTTTGTTTCACCGTACCCTTACATGAAGCGTAAAGTGTTTCTAGCACTGTTGACCTCCCTGAACATACCGTGCTGGACCTGATATTATCAAGATGGCTGACTGCATAAGTACATAGTACCTGGCGGACCATATACAGAGGATTCATGTGGATCAGTAATTCTCAATCAGGCTCTCGGGGACCCATGGTCGGTCCATGTTTTTGCTCTCTCCGAGCTCCCTGCCAGACAGCCCATGTTTTTGCTCCCTCTCAGCTTCCTGCCAGACAGTCCATGTTTTTGCTCCCTCCCAGCTCCCCGCCAGACAGTCCATGTTTTTGCTCCCTCCCAGCTCCCCGCCAGACAGCCCATGTTTTTGCTCCCTCCCAGCTTCCTGCCAGACAGTCCATGTTTTTGCTCCCTCCCAGCTCCCCGCCAGACAGTCCATGTTTTTGCTCCCTCCCAGCTCCCCGCCAGACAGCCCATGTTTTTGCTCCCTCCCAGCTCCCTGCCAGACAGCCCGCTGTCTATTGGTCCCCGAGGACCGGATTGGGAAACACTGATTTGTTTTGAGTCACTGTCGTCGATGGGCCTCTCCGAGTTTGTTCCCGAAATATTTCTGGGCTGTACTATCTTCAAATTTGAGCGCTGACCCAACGTCCAATGCTGTGGTTCAAGGTGCTTCTTGGTAGATCCAGGGCTTCACTGTCGGGTTGTAAACTGAAGGCAATGCACCCTGAGGTGCAGGGATTATGCCTCGTTTTTGCCCTGGGACCGGCGTCACGTTATGGGGATGCTGGAATTCGGGGGGAGGGGGGGGATAATAAGGCTGAGTGAGCAGAGAGGTCCTCTAATCCCTCACAGATTGCCCCGGGCTGTTTAAATCCCCACAATTTTAGCCGTCTTAAAGAACATCTGACTCTGTCAAGGATCGGGAAGCTGACAACGGGGACTAATTCTGGTAATTTTTACATGGGAAACGAGGCCTTCATAATCCATAAGGTGACGGATTTACTGGTAAAATAAGGGTTTGAAGGGTTTTTTTTTCCAATGGGGGAATCTTAAAGAATCTATACTCCAACTGTAATATTAAACAACTTAAAGATCGCTTCTTGCAACCCTGGATAGATGGAAGGACCCCAAAGTAGTTCAGGTGTGACCAGACTTTCCCGGGATATCGATCCCTGTGTCTTTTGCCAGCTCCCAGCTCGGCTCTGGGTTTCGTCCTGCCCTCGACACGAGGTTCGCGGTCCCTCTTTGAGGTAACCGGTGCCTGTTTAACTCCGACGGATAAATGGTGAATGAATTCCGTAAACATTTATGTTAGCTGTCCCCTGGGATCCCTGTTATGGAGGTGCTGTGTTTGTTTGTGTGTCATGCCGCCTCAGGCTTGGGCTGCTATAAGCTCTTGGTTCGCTGAGGAGTCGTCTCTAAGGATGGCATGCAATTCTCCAGACAGGCTTTGCCACCTCTGAGCATCTTCTTGCATAATTTTACGCTCGACCTCAGTCGTTACCAGGGAAAGTAATAACAGATCAGTCTGATTGACTGAAATGTTACAAAGGTTCTAGGCCAAACTGGTCTCCTTGATTAATCGATGATGGAAACAATGCAGCCACCATCTTTAAGGTGAGCCGGTCCTCATGCCTTCCTCTAAATGTACAAAGTAAAAGAAATCTTGTTGATATTCTAGTTAAGAGCATAAGTTTATGCCTACAGGAATGGTATTTTATTATTAGGTGCCTTGATATTAATGGCAGTTCCTTATGACCTTACAGAAAGCATTTTTCCAGAACAGTCTGGGTCTTAGGCTTCCATTTGTCATTTTAATTGTTATGAATTCTCCTTCTCTTATACTTTCTGCCTTTCCAAACATCACTGGGTCTCATACTTGTTCCGGTCATTCGTTACTTTTGGTGGATTGGCTGTCTGGGAGGGGGGTGGGCTTTTGTTATTTTGATGGACACCTCTGCGTTAAGAGCATCAGTGAAGAGTGGGGTATATTAACTGCAACAGTGGCAGGTGTCGTGACCATAACTGCAGCCAATGCATGGTCTTATCTAAGATGTCGTTAGCCTAGTATGATGCTGCGATGTACGGCGCTGAGCTTAATAGAGGGTGTTGAAGCCCACTTGGGTTTGAAACAGAGCCGTGAGAGTGTGTCGTGTATCTGGCGATTTCTCTGGGGGTTGAGTATGGGGGGAGGGGGTTACTGTCTGTGTTCCACATCGTGTTTAGTCATTCTTCTACATTGAAGGTCTTACTTACATTACCCCCCCCGTCCCCCCGCCCACACACAGCTTCTCCATTTGTTGTGGCAGCATGCTCCATCTTCTGACTTGGCCAGTCTCCTGCCCTTCGGGGGTAGGTCGTGGGTGGGGGTGGGGGTGGGCAGTGTTTGGTGTAAGAATAATCGCATTGGATGGGGAAGGCGACTGCTCTCGGAGCACGGAGCTCACCGCTGTGGCCCCGGGTCTGTTTGGAATCGATGTGTCATTTATTATTCATATCTGTGAGTAATGGCACGTAAACGCCCCGCGATGTCACGGCCACGGAACGTGCCGGAACGTACGGATGCGGAACTCGGCGGGGGGGGTGGATGGGGGCACAGCTGGAAGGCCGTCGATTATATCAATAAAACGAGGAATGCAGGGGGATTAAACGGCGTAATTAAGATATACATTTTAGGCTGGAAGTTAAACCTGAAAAGGCCCTCTTCAGCATTCATTGTGCACTGAAATGAAACATGCTGAGCCTTTTGAACTCTTTGTTGTGAGACGCACTGTGAGGCTACGTACCTGAAGCAGTAATTAGACCAACTTGTATGGTTTACAGCAGGGGTCAACAATCTTATCCGGAAAGGGCCGTCAGGCATGTGGGTTTTCACTGCAACTCCATAATTAGATTACTAATTAGAGGACTGATTGACACACCTGCGTTATCCCAAAAACCTTTAAACACACTCGCCCTTTGTGGATAAGATTGGTCACGCCCGGTTTACCGTGTTGCTGACTGTTGGGACGAATAATGATCTCGTCCTGTTACACCGTATTATTTCTATCGTTAACCAAATACTGTTTGAATTAGTATGTTGTTTTTATTACGCAGTACCGTAAAAGACAGTGTTGCGTAATTAGTACCCAAACAGACGGTATACATAGTCAGTAGCTAATTGATGTCTTGCTAGCTGGCCAGCTGTGTACCATTAGGCAGGAGCAGCGGGTGCGACGTTAAGGTCATGGTGTGCCCGCTCAACGACACCGGCTCAAATGGAGTTTAATATACAACACAAGTGTGTTTCTGTGGGGCTAAATTATGGCTGTGGGAAATGTCAGGCGCAGCGCTGGTCGCGTATTGCGGTGTCAGCCTGCCAGACACGTAATCGAGACTGATGGCACTATTCACGTGTCAACTGTCATTCAGGGGTTTTACCGGGAACGATGGAGGCAACTTTGCTTGCTGGGGGGGGGGGGGGTGAGACTTGTGGGACAAACTGATTTTAATACTGTGTGACGAATGTGAAGTAGGATTGAATTGGAACAAAGGTACAAAGCTGTTTGAACACGATGCAGTCAAAACAACAGCAATGACTGAGATTAACTTGGGTTAAAATAGCTTGTCAAATCCTTTAATAAATGTAAAGCGTGTCTAATAATATTGTATGAAGCGTCTTTAATCTTTTCGATGCATTTGAATAATATACGGTTTCCACATTTTTGTTTGTCAAAGTCCAAAAATTTCAAATGGTGCAATCATCCAAGCTAATGATTAGAATACCAAAAAGTATTAAATCTGTTAAAGTAATTAAAATAAATGATTAGTTAGGCATGAGTTTGTTTTAAAACTTTAAGCTCATAAACATTGCAAAACACTGCTGTTTTAAAACCATTGAGACTATTGAAAAGCATTTGTCAGTTGGCTTGACTGGGAAATGGGAACTTTAAAATAAAAGGCATTTCAGAACAGTGAACCGGATGTTGCGTCATAAAGACGACCCTAAGAGGCCTTTATATGGCACTGAAAAAGTTAGCAGATCTAACTCAAGTATTGCCATTTTCCACTCATGGTTAGGCTTGCACAGCTTCCATGTCAGGTGGTACAACCCATTGAAGACTATGAAAATATTGTAATATGATAAAAAATTTTAAAATTGTGTGCATAAACTTGCCATCAAGGACAAGAGTTTGTTCAGATGTCCAATCAGATACCTGTTTAATTTGAAATGTCAGGTGGAATGAATTTCTGGTGCATTGTACACAATAAAATGGTCCCTTGTGAAGATTTTCATTTGGAAAATTTTTAATTGCAAAATATATATATTTTTGGTTGAGCCACCTGACGTTTTTTAAGTGGTGAAAACCTTTTTTGACGTTCACCCAATTCCCAGACTGCCAGTAGGTGCGGATGTGTGATTGATGGTGTGTGAGTAGGCCCTGCCATGGGTTGGTGCCCCTCCTGGGTTATTCCCTGCCATGGGTTGGTGCCCCTCCTGGGTTATTCCCTGCCATGGGTTGGTGCCCCTCCTGGGTTATTCCCTGCCTGACGCCTGTAGCTTCCTGGATAGGCTCCGGACCCCCGCGTCCCCGCATAGGACAAGCGTGGACGGCTGTGTGGATGGGGGTTTGGGATGCGTGGCCGGGGAACAGGATGCTGATTATATGTATGATGTTAAAGAATCCGGAAGGTGCGCAGATCCACTCAAACCTCAGCTTCAGCCCTGGGACCAAGATCTGTAACACATACGGTTAGTTTATGTGTAATTTAAAAGTATATGTCATATTCTGAGTGAGTGATGAGTGCTGTTTTTCACATGCTGATTCTTTGTTCTTTTACGCTAAGGCAGATGTTCGTTCCCTGTCTGGCCCGCAGGGGAAATCGGTGCTGGGGCCGGCGATCGCCGGTCCTTTCAGACCATCTCCCCCGGGGGGCGACACAGGCTGAGCTCTGTTAGCTCGCTGCATTCGCTTCAGGGCCCCTCAGTGCCGCCCCAGTGGTGACTGATAGTTGGGGGAGGCAGTCCATTCTCCTGAGGCACTGAATTTTCACATTATTAATACTGAAATCTCCCCCCATCACAGACCTCTTTAGGTAGAGATAGATGACCATATTCACACCAGTACACTCTTTTTTTATTTTATTTTTATACAGACACAGTGGCTGAGTGGGTTCCACTATTCAGTCACATCTCCAAGGTTGCGGGTCTGAGTCCCGCCTCTGGTCCTGCGTATAGAGGTCGTGAATTCTCCCCGTGTCTTCCGGTAATCTCGATTTCTTCCTGCAACCAGAAGACATGCAGTTAGTGTCACTGGTGTCTCTGAATTACCCACAGTGACTGTGCGGTTCTGTGTACCCTGTGATGTTCTGGTTCTGTGTCCACGGCGTCCTAAGCCTTGTGTCCTGTACTGCCTGGGATAAGCTGTGGCCTCCCCCCGATAGATGGGTCTCACCGAGATTTGATGTCTACGCCAATGTTTCTCAAACTGGTTCTTAGGGACCCTCAGACAGGCCATGTTTTTGGAGAAAAAATGTGGACTGTCTGGCGGGGAGCTGGGGGGGGGGGCGCGGGTGGGGTTGAGAAACGGTGCTGTAGCTATGCACCCACCCACATACACAATGCTTGGAGATATCATGAGAAGACAGACGGTCCTGACGGTGTGTGAAATCGCATTTCTGTGGGGGCCGGGGGGCAGGGGGGACTGAGGGAGTGAGTCTGCTGCTCAATTGGGCCGGGAACATCGATCGGTACCGCTGATGGATCTCTGTTTGATTTGAACGCCGGGATGTTTCCATGGAAGGACGGGTTTTTTTTTTATGGACGTCGGGCTCTGTTCTGAATGATAAACCCTGCTGATGAGCCGGTAGTGTTCGGGGGGGGGGGGAGGTGGCTTTTGCAGGGGGGCGAGGAGGCGGTGGGCTGCGTATTTACTTAGCCCCCGTTATTTACAGTGGTAATTATTTTCAGTCCCAGATCTCATTGCGTGGAATCAGGGGAGGTTGGCTTTCGCTGAACCCAAGTCCCCTTCCACCCCCCCTGCGCTGGCCTTGTGCCAGAGCTCATGTGCCTAGCCGTACGTTCTGCCAGATTCATCACGCCGGCTTGGCGACGCTGCCGTACTGAAGCGTGACCCATATGCCGGGTATGTCTCCCATTCACTCGCCAGACTCTCTAGCCAAGTGAAGATATTTGATTGTGTCGCCGTGATGTTGGGATAAAAAACAGCCTTTCGGAAGCAAACGAAAACTAAAGGGTGCCTCTTATCTGTTGAGAATCCTGAGCCTGGGGCCAGGGCCCAGTCTAGCATTTTTAAGGTGGGTATTAGAAAGGCCATAATTCATACGGACGGGCCAACATTAGCCAATGAAATGTTTTTGAATCAGTGAGTGACAGATAAGAGAGCACCCTGGGTGCCAATGAACTGTCAGCTGGGACCGGTGGTACCCTGTGGCCCCGCCCCTGTATTCACCCTTGCTGGAGCACGTCGCTAGGAATACAGGACATGAGGGAGGGGGGCAGTCTGGATGACATGCCGGTCCGTCACGGGACACACACACTGTCACAGAAATCAAGAATACCCAGAAACCCAAGCAAACATTTGAAGAGAACATGTGACCTCTACACATAGAGGGAGTCGAACCCACAACCCTGGCGATGTGAACCTACTAGACTGAGCTGTAATGCAGCCTCCTTTTCATGACGGAGCCCTTTCTGATGGCTTCATTAGTGTTATTAGCACATTCGGGGGTTTCTGCCTCGTCTCCCTGGGATGGGGGGGATGGGGGGGGGGGCTGGTTCTGCCCCCACAGCAGTCAGCCCTAAGCAGCACTGCTTGACTTTTCGCTGACCTTGCAGCGTCTGTGTCCCTGCGCCCCCCCGCCCCGTCTTTAATGACACCAGGCTGCCATATGGCCGCTGAATCGGCCAAAAGAAAGGCGAGATTGATAGAAGTTGTTAGAAAAATGACCTTTCTTGTATATCATGAATGATATTATAGGCACTGCACGGCATTGTGGGAAACTCAGCACGGGCAGTTAGGTAACGTGGTCGTAAATGGCGTGTAAATGTGTCGGCATGTGTTTGATTTACGACGGACACTGCAGTCCTTAAAATGTTACAGTCTCACCGTTTTGCCGAAGGTAATGCGATCTTTCTCTCCCACCGTGGAAAATGAAACCATCCTGCTTGTTGGTGTGAAGGCCACGCCCATAGGCACAACCCCCTTTTTAATTAAAAGGAGTGTTTCCTTTGAATGAAGCTGTCCCCGTGAGATCGGCAGGACGCGCCTGGTGACCTCGCTCTGTGATGAAAGGCTCCGCCCCTCCGGCGCTTCAGTGTCCCGGCTTTTATTCTTAGGGGTGCGATGAAAATCTGCCCTTCAGGCTGAATTTCGTGACTCTCTATCTTCAAACAGAGCTAACTGTGGACTGTTAAGAAAACGCTTCATTTTCCCGGCAGAACATTATTGTCTCTTTTCACTCAAGGTGAGCCCTGACACAATGATTAGTTGACACAGTTGTCCAAGGAACCATCGGATTATGAGGTTATTTACATATTCACATAGACGTTCATTTATTCAGTCTGATACTTAGATACAGTCCAGTTTGAGGAGTTTTGTAAGGGGGCTGCATCAGCCCCCCCCCGTTTGACACCTGCTGGTGCCTCATTCCTGACCATGGCTGATACACGCATGACATAATTCACATTTTAAGGAGTAACACAAGAGACAGATTTTTTTGTCACTGTGTGTGTGTGCTAGTATGACCATATAGAAATGAGTGACAAATAACATAAAACAAATTTATAAAAAAAAACAATTATAGACTGTATATCCATCCATACATACATACATCATCTGGAATCTATCCCAGCCAGCAATTTCAAAGAATTTACTGTACGTTATTCAATCCTTAATAATTTTAGTGAAATTTTGGTAATGGGGTTTCAGTCCTGTAGTAATTAAAGGGATTTAACAGGCTGAGAATGTATTATCTGTCACCTAGTATTAATCATACATAGTGCAAATAGGGCTTCCATTCTGCTGTTAACTATTGCTGTTCATGGGTGACTTGGAATAACAGTGTGTTACTGGTAGCCATGGGAGACAGGCCCTTGAATGCCACTGTGTTGTGTGTTTGCCATGCCCCGTCAAACCCCGCATGAACCAGTAAACCCATTACTGGGAAGTGAGGTGAACCAATCAGTGGTGGAGATTCCGCCTGCTGAAAGCTCTGAAGAGCCACTGGTTACAGGTGGCACCTGACTAGCCTCTAGAGGGCGCTGATACAGTGGGCAGGCAAGGCACTTCAGTAAAACATAAGTACCATCCCAAGTGATCGACTACATGTACGTGTTGCTGCAGTTCTTTTATTGGCAGGGGACATGACTCGGGTTCGAACCTCTGGCCTCTGCCCTCAGGTGGGTCGCTCTGGTGCTTGCGGGGAGATAAAAACACATCAGTTAACGACAGTGTTCAGTCACGCTGTTTATACTGACAGGCGTTAAAGAATCAGTCACAGCTGCACATAAACACATGAGCTATTCCTCGACGGACCCTTTAAGAGACACTTTAGCTGTATGTAATATAGATACGCCCCCTGAAGACCAGAGCTGCTGACCGTTAACGTGCGTCCCTCCTGAGGCTGTTTGGCCTTGGTATTTAATGGCAGGTTGCTGGTTCCATTGACTATAAGAAAGGGTGACATCTCAAGAGCTTGTGCTGGATCCTCCCTTTTAAGGCTGTAGGCAGCTCATACTCACCCCCCCCCCCGTCCCACCCCCGATAATGACGAATATGTCCGCTGTGAGAATTTGGAGTTCTGGCGACCATGGGATACGTGATGCTTTAGATCAGGGGGAATATTCCTCTGATCTCCTTTCCCTTCTCGCTCTCCTCCTCTGAGGTCCTGGCTGAGACTCTCGGCAGCAGGGCAGGTTTGGTGTGGAGGCGGGGGTGTTGGAGGGGGGGGCGGGTGGTGTTGATGAGCGCATCTTGTAGCCTGGAGCAGGGTGGGGTAATGATCTAAAAACAGCCTCACTCTCATCTCTTATCCTACTTCCTGGGGTCGCCAGGCCCCGTAAGATGCACTCCAGCACCTGTAACGTGCATCTCCGAGTGCATGTAATCAGAAAAGAAGTGTATCCTTGAGGGTTTGAGCCCCGAGATCCCTGATTTAAGTTCATCAGGTGAGCTGTGGTTGATATTGAAAGTGCAGTGCAGGCACCTTGACAGTAGGGGGCGCACTGATGTATGTGCTCAGTTAGCCAAAAGGACCCAGCTAATTCGATGTCTGGGGGAGGGTGAGTAAACTACTCTCCTACAGTTTTGGCGCTGGCTTCAGCCTACCACGCTCCCCTTCCAGGAAACTATAGCACTCTGCCACTAGACCTTGAACTGGCAAGCGGGCGGCAAAGACACTAGTCAATAAATATGGTAAATACCCTTGTAAATGCCCCCATAAAACATAAATCGCATGTCTTGCCGTCCTGTGAGTCGCTAATGCACGGATCGACCCGGGGCCCCTCGCCACAGTCCGTCATTTCGGCGGCAGGTACATCAAAGGCAGATGTCAGTCTACACGGGCTGGTTATTTACAGCGACGCTCGGAATGTGCGCGGCGACGGGCTCCGCGGATCAAAGCCGAGCTGCCTAATTAACGAGCTCTTTCCGGACGAGCTCCGAAGGTGACCTGTTTCATTCCGGAAAGGATGACGGACACTCGAGTTATGCGGAGAAACAAAGGATGCTGCCGTATGTCACATGATTTATTAATATGTAATAGCATTAGCTCAGTTTGCTGTTTGACAGCCCTGATCCAGCTGCGATGCTAATCCTAGATGTTTTAAAAAACGGAATCAGACCTGGGAATGAATACAAAGACAGAGACTGCTAACTTAATGCGATCCATCTTTTTGCGGAGCTATTGGAACTGAAATTACGGATGGCAAGCTGCCAAAGTCACTAATGCTCTGTGGCTAACGAGGTCCCGGTTTGTGCCACCAGGAAGGGAGTTCAGGGTAACTGGCATCGTTTAAACGGAGAGTGAATTTAGCTGACGGCGAAACAGCAAGATCAGCACAAGTATGATGACATACAATGAAATGTCTTTGTAAACACACCACAGGTTTTTACCACAATTCCATTTATTTCATGAACTGTAGATTTTATTTATTCTTGTTAAGCATTGGAAAGTTGAGTGAACAATTATAAATGAAAATATAAGTCAAATAAAACAAGTTGCCTTTGTATCAGGGAAAGAGTATATAACAGTGCACGTCTGACATCCTATTTGGCTCCCAGCCAATCAGGAACACCGAATACCTGGTACAGGGGAGCTGGGAGGGAGCAAAAACGTGGACTGGCTGCGGTTCGCTGAGGACTGGGTTGAGAAACACTGTTCTAGGCCGTCGTTTAACTTTAAATGCACCAGTTAACTGTTTCATCCAATGAAACAGAGGAGACTTAATGTCTCTTGATGCCTCGAGTTTTCTCTGCTGTTATAACTGCTGGAGGACGTTGCTTTGATGAATCAAAGATGACATTTTCTTGCTAATAAAATTATTCAGATGGTGAGCATACTGTAAATGTATTTGTTAGAGCAGAAAATTAAGTGTATTTTAAGTAAATGTTAAGTAACATGCAAATGTAGAAAAACTTTTGACTGTGAATGTGTCTCTGTCGCTCCGCTCAGCTGATCTGCTTTAGTCTGTTTGTTAAGTGAGGCTTTACTGAGCTGCTCACCAAAACAGAACAAACAAACCCAGTCTAATTCAGTTGTATCTAGCTCCCCGTTGGCTCACAGTATAAACACGATGCTGCCATGATCACGGTGCCATTCACCGATCACATTCATTCATCTGAAGTCCGTTATTCTCTCAGACCCTCTCCTGTGTCCGCGTTTCGCTCTCCCCATCTCAGCAGGCTTCCCTCCCGTTATCTTCTGGACCAGACGGGGGGCAGCGTGCGCACAGATTCCCAGTCACGTTCCCCGGTGATGGGAGTTAGGGAGAGACATGCCGAGGTGCCCTGAATGGGCCATTACCCCATGAGAGGCCTGCAGTGCATTGTGAGCTTCAGCAGGCTTGCAGTATAACCCACCCCCCTTTAGTCTGCCCCCTGGTGGTGGTGTAATTGAATTTTCATTTAATCCCATCTCTCGGCTCCTTGTCACCGTCGCGGGATAGCTTCGGCTGTGTTCTGTAAACAGGGGGATTATTATGCACCTGAGGAGCGAATAGTGCTTTATATCCGTCTGAACTGGTTTCAGCCGGCAGACCTGGGGCCAGTACTACGAAGTGGGGTTACTGACTTATCGGGGTAACTTGTTGGATTTAAGGTAGTCTGGGCAAAATTTAAGTGAACGAATATGAAGTCCATTTAAACTGTGGTACCTTAAACCCGACAAGTTATCCCGATAAGCCAGTAACCCCGCTTCGTAGTACTGGCCACTGGGTTGTACTGGTAAGTTTTGTTTCTCCCATTACCCTTTGTTCTCTCCTCCGTCAGCTGAATTCACCCGATTTGTGTCTATTCTTTTTCACCAGAGAATATATAAACCTTCTTTCCTGAATACCCCTTTGAGTATGAAAAGTAAAAAATACAGCAGTTTTGAGGAACGCCCTTTGTTAGTAATGGTCTCTCTGCACCTTCATCGCCCTTTGTTAGTAATGGTCTCTCTGCACCTCCATCGCCCTTTGTTAGTAATGGTCTCTCTGCACCTCCATCGCCCTTTGTTAGTAATGGTCTCTCTGCACCTCCATCGCCCTTTGTTAGTAATGGTCTCTCTGCACCTCCATCGCCCTTTGTTAGTAATGGTCTCTCTGCACCTCCATCGCCCTTTGTTAGTAATGGTCTCTCTGCACCTCCATCGCCCTTTGTTAGTAATGGTCTCTCTGCACCTCCATCGCCCTTTGTTAGTAATAGTCTCTCCATAGCTGAGGCGAAGTTAGGGAGGCTCTGTTGGTGTGTATATAACGCCAGAAATTCCATATTTCTGAGGCAGCAGCCCTCCTAGTTTATCCCAGTGAGCCTCATCACAAACGGGAAGTTCCTGTCAAGTTCCCCGTCTGACTCCGGCATTGGACTCCTGGCCAGTCAGCTGCTAATGACTAAAGATTTCAAAAATAAACACTTTTTTTTTTTTTTTTTTGCTTTTCAAGAGAGAACAGAAAGTATTCGGAGGTGTAAATTGAGCAGGGACCGTCGGGTTTTGGACTGTGAAAGTTAGCGGCCAATAACGGGACGGAACGGGAAAGACGGAGCGGGGTTCCCCTGTGGGCACCGGTCGGCGAGTAACGACAAGCGAGGCCCACAGACGGGGGGCAGCGGGTGGCGGTGCCCGGTGTCCTGCGGGCACTCGCAGCAGAGATGTAGTAATTAAGAGCCCGCCGGTGTTTGGGGCCCCAGGGACACTCGGCGACCGCTGCAGGTCTGGAACAGCCTATGCCGCAGGTGCTGGATGCCGCTTGGCCGCCTAAGCGCTGGGGGCGGAGCTGCCCCCCCGGAAGGTGCCCCGACAGTCCACACACGAAAACCACACGTAAAACAGACTCATGAGCCCGTCCTGACATGTGCGAGGTCTGTATGCTTTTCTCACGGGACATCAGCCGCCTACACGTGGAAACTGCCGACCCGGCGATTTGAGAAGCCGGCCATTCCACTGTGATGTGCCTTCGATCCCGAGGACCCCTGACCCTCAGAGCTGTCCTCTGTCACATCGTAGTATCTCTGTCATCAATCTGGCATCTTTTTTCCATACTAATGCAGTCCTGGCCCCTTCTGCTCCCATGATGCCGCTCCCCCCCCCCCCCACTACTCCCCCCCCACTACTTTCCCCCAAAAGTCTCACTTAATCTGCCCCCCCCCCATTGACTGTACATGCACAGTTGCGCATTTTAATGAGACGTTGACGAGTGTCCCCCTGCCTGTTTGTTTTGCACATATTAAGAGAATCAGCCTGGTGTGTAAAGGTGGCTGGAGGGTTGGGCTGTTCTCATTCCCCTCTTCCTCCGCAGGTATTTGAGGGGGTGGTCGGCCGTCCCTCATCACCCTGCGATGAGTAGCATGTGGATTGCAGGTTTTCAGACGAAGCTTAGGATCATTCATCCCAACACTAGGGTCAGTCGTTCCCCCCACAACAATCGGTGAGAAAAAATCTAAACTAAGGTGGTGGGGGTTAGGGAACGCCCTTCGATTTGCTCCAATTTTCCGACATTCCCACAGTCCTCTGTGACGGAATCATGCAGCAGCTCTAGGGCTTCTAGAAGAGGGAATGGTTGGTGTTCGGCCCATGCAGGAGCATCCTTGCGCATCTGTTCAGGTCGCTGAAATACTGCTTTGTCCTGGTGTTTCTAAAGTATGCCAGCCATTCATTTCTGTGTGTGTATGTGTGTGTGTGTGTGTGTGTGTGTGGCCAGTACAGAGGCTTCCTCCCTTCCTAAAAACCCCTCTTTTGACTGCATCGGTGCTCCGAGAAATCCGGAGGTCTGCGGATGACCTCGGCGATCATCTGCGCTTTGTGACGAGTCTTGCTGCGGTGTGTTTAGTCAGCCCTTCCAGGCCTTGTGGTTGTACTGCTCTTGTGCATTCTTGTTCTGCAGAAAACAGCATGGCCTTCGCTTACCGGAGCACTGCAAGGGGTTTTTCTGAATGCCAAACGTGTGTATTACTGCAGTGTTTGTATGCTGTCGCACTGATAACATTTTCACGTTTTCCATAAATGGTCCCATAAATCTGTTTTATACACACAAACATGCATTTGTACATTACATGAGCTCCATCAATATTATAGTCAGTCAAAAATGGTTGTGCTGTGCTGATGCCACATTTTTCTTAAACACCTCTTGTATACATCTAGGCGGTTTACAGCAGAATGAATATGGTTACGAATTTTATCGTATCATATCAGACAGAGAGAAAAATTGACTCCCTGGCTGGCGGTGAGAATGTAAAGCTTTCCAGAGCTGCACAGACGTTACTTGGAAATAGCTTTATGAATAATGCTAATTTACCACATTTGCAGCCAGTTTTTTTAATATGCTATTCCTGGTCATTCTGGTTGCATCCAAGTTTATTAGCAATAAAACATGGAACATTGCAGTGATACATTGCAGTACAAATTTGATAAGAGTACGTAATTTCTCCCATTAGATGGCATGGAGAGGGTCCTAGATAATGAATCCTGGAAATTGGTACATTGTGTCACATCCTGCCTGCCAAATCCAGCTGACCCTCCAGTCTCCTCCCTAGTGCAGCCCTAACAAACCACGCCTGTTACATGTTTGTCTTGTCTCTCGTTCCTAACCCTCGTGTTAATCACTCCCAGCTGCCTCTCGTTAGCTCCCTCGTTAGCCCAGTATATCCGTGCTTCTCAGTTTGTGTTCCCCAGTCCACTCATTGAAGTCAAACCCTCCTGATGCCTGTGCCCTTCCTATTGTCTATTCCTCCTGTTTTGATCCCTCGTGGTCCAGTTTGTTTCCAGTCTCTGTTTCTTTAGTTCAGATAAACCCCTTTTGTTTTTACCACAACGCCTGCCCTTGAGTCCTTTGTCCCTTAATTCGTGACACACTATGGGTGGAATTTCACTGATGACAGCTGCTTCATCAGGTCACATGAAGGGGAAGGACGTCTGGCTTAAAAATAATCTTGGCCTCCGTCTGAGTCTTACCGCTCTACGCGATGGCCTGAACTGCCAACTGCCTCCCCTCTTTGGCAATGTCACGTGGTACATTCCTGCACCCCCCCCCAGCTGCAGTGAGTCAGACTACACTCTGCCCCACAGGCTGTCCGCATCCCTCACCTTCCTGTCCTCCTGTGTGGATCTGTCTCTCTGGATTGCATTGGGCGGGGAGTGTGTGCACTGGCTTGCTGTCATTGGTGTAGCGGACCAGTTTGAGGCAAAACGACAAAGCTGGGGAGCACATTTAAGCTCAGCCTGTCACATGTCATATGATCAAGGCCATTCGGCCGCGGACCTCAGGCTCCCGTGAAGGAGAGGCCTCGTGCTTGGATGATGTGATGGCTTTTCTGGGGCTGTTATTGTTTCTGTCTCTCCCTGACAATTTGGGCTGCGGTTTTGCTTTGCTTTGAGGCTCTTCATAAAACGCAACATTTGGAAAGGACTTTCTGAGTCTCGCTCCTTTGCCAAACCAGGCTAGCGGAGAAGCTGAGGGTTATGGGATTAGGGTGATGTGCTTGCTGAGGGTATCAGCTCAGGATTAGTGGGGTGAGATTTGATATATGGGGATGCTCTCTATAGTTCATTACCCCGCCCCCCAATTGCATCTTCGTGGACAATGAGATGACACCCCCAGGCAAGGAGCCCAACTACACCAAGGATATAGATCCTATGAAGATCTTGTTGCGGGTCCTACATGTGATTTTCTCAAAAGCGTGTTTTTTAAAAGCATTTGCAGTGTTTTATCACACAGTTCTAGCCCTGGATGCTGTCAGGAAGAGTGTCTTTGCAATAGTGTTAAAAACAACAGGCACGTCAAGTACCCGCTGCTCTTAAGGGAGCATTTCAAGTTAGTCGAACATTTAAAAAAATATGCTCCACGGTTCAAGGAATAACACAAAAATAACATCTCTTGTTTTTCTCCCGTAAGATAACTATGTCTAATTATGCAACCGACTTGGGTGTCCGTGGTGACTGTCCACCCATTGGAAACCGGCGTCAGCTTGAGTGCTCCTCGGTAACGGTCCCCGGTAACGGAACCCGGTAGCTGTTCTCCCTGCTTCCTGTGTGTTGTGGGAGATGAGTGACGGAGAGGAGGGTTGTGCCTCCTGCTGGCCGATGCCAACAGGTGCTTTGCAGGTTGGTTGAAGCTGCTTAGTCCCGACCTTAAACTGCATTATGGATGGATGGATGTTTGCATAACATAGCCAGGAGCTGCATGGTTAAAAATAAATGATAATCCAAAGAAGAAGGGTTAACTGTGTGTAACCTGATAGGGTTAGTTAAATAACAAGCTGTATAAAAGGGTTTGAGTGTGACTTGTGGGCAGCATACATCAGCAAAACAAATCAGTAGCAACAGTGCTGAGGGAGCTGGCGTTTTTGTTGGTGATGGATTACTTTGCAGTGGTCTGCGTGCCCATTTAAAGGTAGACTGCAGAATATTTTTGTTGTAAACCACAAAAGTAGAGAACAGCTCATGATGCCAGGCAATCTCTGTGGAATATTCCGGTACCGGTCCAAACATCGTGGGGTTCCTTACTCGGGCTCGTCCCGACTTGTCTTGTCAAAACTGGCATCCCTGAGTCTCTCAGTGTCTAGCTGGGGTGTCAGTCACTGCCTGTAGCTTTTCTTTGTGGAAATAGACAAAGCGGGGGCAATGCAGTGTGCACAGTGCTTGTGGTTTGTGCAGTTGCCTCACACATCTTGGCCTGGGATTTGAGTCTCTCTTCCAGATCCGTCTTTATGGAGTTTGCATGTTCTCCCCGTGTCATTGTGGGGTTTCCTCTGGGTACTCCGGTTTCCCCCCACAGTCCAAAATCTTGCTGGGGCAAATTGGAGTTACCAAATGACCCGTAGGTATGAATGGTGTTTGAGCGCCCTGCAGTGTTGTTCCTTTGGGTCATTCGCTGCCTTGCGTCCGTAGCTTCTGGGGTAAGTCCTGGACCCCCGCAAATCTGCATAGGGCAAGTGGGTATAAAAGATGGATGGATAGATGGATCGACAAAATGGGTAGCAGCAGGGGAAGGAGGAGTGCTGGCAGTGGATCATGCATACAGCATCACCCTCTTCTTTCTCCCTCGGTTCTCCCTCATAATTATTATTATTATTATTATTATTATTATTATTATTATTATTATTTTATCTGAACAGGGGGAGATGGGTAACTGAGAACCTGCATGGTTCTCCATCTAGGTTCTGAGAACCTGCATGGTTTCCCATATAGTACCATGTGGCCCTTGAAGCGATGGCGGTTCCAGAGGGATGTGGATGGGGAGCCAGTTTTGTAGACGAATGGTCATATGTCCCCTGTGGTGGGGGGCAGCTGGAGAAGAGCCCTTAACCTGAACTGATTTAGCAGATGTCCCCAAGTTTTTTGTGGCTATAAGTCCGCGTCGACGGAGGCATCTGTGAGAACATCGAGTGTTCTCGAAAAAAGGGGTCACACTCAAGAGCAGGTAAGTGTTGGCTTAGAAAATGGAAGAGGCAAATTATTTTTGGATTAATATTGATGCCGTAGAGGTTCGCTTAAAGCTCCGTTGAAAATCTGTCGAGGGAGACATTCTAGATGGTTCTCTCTGCTTTTTCTGGCTGGATCATGAAAGCTATATCGTATGTGGTTGAAGACTGCTCCCAGATCAGAAGACAGTCTGTCCCAGTGCCCATATTTGTTGTGATGAAGTTTCATAAAAGATATTGACGTAATTGTTATTACGCTGGGAGAGCCTGTCTCTGGGAGGGGTTAGCCTGAACAATAAACATGAAACTGAACATAAACTGCAGGTAAGCTGTGATAGAGCTGTGAGTTTAAAACACACAGAGCAGAGATATACACACACACACACACACACACACAGATACTGAGTCGCAGTATGAAGGCCCTCATTAGAAACGGCATGGAATAACATTCCAGGAAAACATCTACATCTCTTGAATCCTAAATCACAAACCAGATAAATGTAGTTCTTTTGGAGCCAGAGTACAGAATCGGTGTAACATTTACGCAGCTGGATGCTGCTGTACTGCTATTTACTGCTGTAAATCACCCAAAATGGGACCCGCATGGCCAGCCCCAGGCTATCAGCACATGCCCTTACCTTCCTCCTCGTTGCCATAACGACATTTAGGCTACACGCTTAGTGACATGACAGGGCAATAAAGACATGTTGCAAGGTGTAAGTATGGTGAGAAGCTGCCTTGGTGAAGTCTGCCCGTGGGAGTAGACTAGCCAGTCAGGTAATGGCGGCCATATTTATTTTAAGGCTGTTTGCCATACCCCTGGCGTCAGGTCAGGGGCACCCCCCAGCCCCTCCCTGACCCCAACCAGGATAAGCGGTCCGAAGGTGGATGGACAAATGTCTTTCATACCTCGGGCCTGAAAGTCTGACTCTCTCCATCGCTGATCTGCGGGTTTCATCTTACTGCTAATGTGTGAATTGGGGTGGGGGGGGGGTCCTCTGAGGATCACATTGAAAAGGTCGCCATGGATTGATGCATCAAGGCAAGACTGCAGACTCCATGTGGGATGGCGCCATGCTGCCCGCCAGCTTGACCCTGGAAAGCCAGAGCTGATCCCCCTGCAAGCTGGTCCTGCCGGAAGCTGATCCCGCCGGAAAATGATTCCCCTGCAAGCTGGTTCTGCCCGAAGCTGATCCTGCCGGAAACTGATTCCCCTGCAAGTTGGTCCTGCCGGAAGCTGATCCCGGCAGAAACTGATCCCCCTGCAAGCTGGTCCTGCCCGAAGCTGATCCTGCCGGAAACTGATCCCCCTGCAAGCTGGTCCTGCCGGAAACTGATCCCCCTGCAAGTTCGTCCTGCCGGAAGCTGATCCCGCCGGAAAATGATTCCCCTGCAAGCTGGTCCTGCCCGAAGCTGGTCCTGCCAGAAACTGATCCCCCTGCAAGCTCGTCCTGCCGGAAGCTGATCCTGCCGGAAACTGATTCCCCTGCAAGCTCATCCTGCCCGAAGCTGATCCCGCTGGAAGCCGTGGTTCTTGCTCTGGGTGGTGGGCCTTTCGCATAAATAAAGAAAATTCTCTTGCAGTCTCTGTGTGGAATTTCTGTGTTTGTGCTGGTTTCTCTCTGACGTCAGACCGTGTCGTTCTGTCACAGCCGGCCGACGTACCGTGCCGTTACCCTCCACGACAGAACGGCACATTTGACACGAAGTGTCGGACTGAGACGGTGGGTGGCGGTGGTTACAGGCTAATGAAACGGCTCTGCCGCTCATCTCTGTGTAACAGCCCTGAGGAATTCGGCTTCAAAGCTAGACTCAGCTGGTGCTGAGTGACTGCAGAGGTGAAAATGCTAAATGCTAAGCATTTTGTAGTGGAGTTGGGTATGGGGACCATGCTGGCTCAGTGGGTAGTGCTGCAGCCTCACACCTCTATAGGTATGGATTCAAAACCCACCCCTGCATGTTTGAGGGGTTTTGCATGACTTACTGATTTTTGTGGCACAGGCTTCAGGCTCAGACTGATCCTGGACTGAAGAGGTTGGATGGATGTACGTAATGTAGTTATCATGAAATGCCATGAAAACAGCTGCAAAGTCACATTCTTTATCAAGTGCTTCTATGAAATTAGCTTGTTTTGGATAGTAGCTTCATTGGATAATGGCTTCATGGGGAAAAAAAAAAAATGACGACTCGATTTCCACACTACGATTTTCCGGGACTTCTCTCAAATCCATGACTCGGATTTGCATAAATGTAGTAACATTGGTCTTTCATCAGGCCTTTTTTTGATGACAGCATCCGTTAATTACCGTCGCGCACGGGGAGACGGCGGAGCGTCTGCCCGCCCACGTCTCCTGGGGTGCGCCAGACGAAGATGGCGACCTACCGTGATTGGATGAAAGGTGTTGGTATAGCTGGCGGCATGGTTGGAGCCAAACGGGGAACTAATGGCTGTGCGCCCTTTAAAAATCCTTCAGGAGTGAGATTGGGTGTTTATGATGCTTTATGGGTCCGATTCAGACACACACACTGATAGATGTACACTCACTGGGTGGGTTTGAAGCGACAGGTCTGAGCCTAGCTGCTGTTTTCCTGTTTGTTTGCTCTGCAGACCGTCTCAGCCGTCTGGGGCCTGCAGCCTGAACGTTTGTATTCCTTCATCTGGTGACTGATTGCTTATGCTCTCAGGAAAGGGGCCGATGAGTTTGTCCGGCCTGCACCTGTGCTTCACACCTCTTGCACTTCTGTTACTCATGCCTGTCGTCACCCATTACCTGTTGCCTTGGACATTGTTGGCTACTCTGAGTTTTCTCCCTCCCTCCCTTTCTCTTTCTCTTTCTCTCCCCCTCCCCCTCTCTCCTTCCCTGTCTCCCTCTTTGTCTTCCTCTATCCCCTCGCTCTCTCTCTCCCTGCCACTCCCTCTCTCCCTTCCTCTCTCTCTGTCTCCCCCTCTTTCTCCCTCTACCTCTCCCTCTCTCTCCCCCCTTCTCTCCCTCTATCCCTCTCCCTCCCTTTCTCCCTTCTCCTTTCCTTTCCTCCCTCTCTCCCTCTCTCCCTGCCTCTCTTTCTTCTGTACAGCTAAGAATGCAGTGCAGTGCAGAGTAGGCTCCTGCCCCCACTCCACTCTCACTTTCCTGTGAATGACTATGAGTCCATATCCCCCCCCCCAAAAAAAAAAGCCATTAGACCCCCCCATCCACATCCTGTGGCATGTCCTCACCCCCCACCTCTATTGGTCATGCCTGTAAGGCCTCAGCACACGTAGCCCTGACCATGTCATGGGGATACAGTCTAAAATCCACAAAACAAACCCCATGGGGGTCTCTGCTTTCTGCCTGACCCCCCCTCAGCGCTGCAGTGATTTTCAGCAGCTGTAGTGACATTTCGGCTAGTCTGTGGGGGTGGGGGGCACTTGGATCCTGATGCAGGGACAGTGATGATCTGATGAACGTGGCTGCTGGACATTATGGTGACATTATCACCAGTTGTTTCCTGCGGCAAGATGAACAGTAATTTTCGGATGAATCTGCATTATTTAAAGATACCTTAAATATTAAAAACCCCATTAATATCTATTTAAAGTTTTAAATGTATTGGGACCTTTGGGTATGCTAGAAATTCTAAAGAAGTTGAAGATCATTTTAATTAATTTTTAGAACTTTTTAATTCCTTAGACTTGCGGTCTCTGTGAGTGAGATATATTCAGAACCATGTCCTGTAGTGGGGATGTCCTGTAGTGGGGATGTCCCATTTAAAACCTCATGAAAAGCACCTCACCGGATACAATGATATATAGAGAACTCTTAAAATCTGAAAAATGATTTTGATATCTGTCATTTGCCGGCGATTCTGACCTTTTGCCATAGACTCATTTTGAGTCGTTTTGGCTTAAATCCTCAGTAACATGCTGAGAATTTCACTTCAAATTGAGTTGAAGACATTCTGCGCCACTGGTGTGTGATGTGGTATACAGTGGTGTTCAGCAGTGGTAAGCAGTGTGCAGTGGTGGTATACAGTGGTGTGCTGTGGTGGTATACAGCGGTGTGCAGCAGTGGTAAGCAGTGGTGTGCTGTGGTGGTATGCAATGGTGTGCAGTGGTTTGTGGCAGCCGTGAACAGCAGTGGTGTGCAGCAGTGGTAAGCAGTGTGCAGTGGTGGTATACAGTGGTGTGCTGTGGTGGTATACAGCGGTGTGCAGCAGTGGTAAGCAGTGGTGTGCTGTGGTGGTATACAGTGGTGTGCAGTGGTTTGTGGCAGCCGTGAACAGCAGTGGTGTGCAGCAGTGGTAAGCAGTGTGCAGTGGTGGTTTGCTGCCGCCGGTAGTGCGTGGCGTGCGGCGGCGCTGTGCTGCAGTGGTGTACTCGGTATGTGTCTCTTCTCCAGACGGCCCCTGGCTTTTCACTTCTCCAGCTCAGTTCGTCAAACAGATCGTTTAAATGGCTGCTGATCTTTCTGCTTTGTTAGGCTAATTTCTCCCTGGCGCAGAAAAGGATTATTAGCGCGTGAGCGCTCCTGGAGGATGGCACTATCTGTGACGACCCCGAAACGCTGGGGCAGGGGGCACAAGTAACACCCCCCCGTATCCAAGCGACATGTCTCCCCTCTGTGGCAACACAATGGTCAGGTCACATGACTGACGGAGCGTGCTTCAAATCAGGCAGGGGTCTCTCTTACTTAAAAATGATTTCCTGTGATGGCTGTAGTCATCCTTAGCTTAGTGTCAGAGGTCTATTCTCTCATTAAATTTACAAGGCTGTATATATTTGCTGAGAATACCCAAACTTTACCCCACAGCAGTCAGGCATCTTCTGATAAGAGCATCAGAACACATACACTTCTTCCTGTCCAACATTTAGTGCAGGGCTCTTCAAATCTGGACCTCGATTCCAAATCCAGGCCATGTTTTCAATGCTTTCAGGTAGTTTAATAATCACTAATTCTGATTGGTCAGAGGCTTCACACCTGACTGACAGGTAAAGGAAGGCTGGGAAATCAGCAATGCTGTGATGTGAATAGCCTAAAGGGCCAAAGGTTTTCCTTTCCAAAGTATTTCTTTTCCATTGGGGAATGTTGTGTTAGTTAACTTAACATTTGACAGTGACAGAATGCCTCAGACAGTCTTATCCACTATATCACTGCTGTGCATTTAACGCTTTTATGTGTGTGTCACTTTAAATTCATATTACACCTCCAGTGAAGTATTAAAATTGTCCCGGTTGCACACATACTGTGTAGCATGTATGGCACCATTTGATGGCTTGGACTCCACGTCGTGCCTGAGGGGAGGGAAGCCATTGGACCCCTGACCGAGCACCTGCCCTTCCCGGGTGACAAGGCGGGGAAGTGGCCCCTTCCCTGCATCCCGGTCCTCTGGGGAGACGGCACCAGATTGGCTGAGATTGACAGCTTTTCCTCGCATTTAATTTCTCATCTTCTAACCTCCCGGACGACCAGGAGAAGAAAACACAGCTTTTTATCTGCTCCCCCAGTATCTCCTGACACCTTGAAATGAGATTATTGTGAAATGGCCTTCTTCTCCTAACCGCCGCTGATGACATGTCACCTGCACGAGAGTGAAGCTCATCCGACTCATTTTATAAGCTCAGTCACACCTGCGCCGGTCATTCAGACAAAGTAATTTACTGTGTTGAAAATAACATAACCATTGTTTCCCCTGAGAGGTTAAAAATACTTTAAAAAGCCCTCTCATGGACAAACTCCCAGCCTCTCGTTGGGTCAGTCCGTGGCTGGTCGTTTTAGCCGTTGATTTAGGGTAACTGCACATCTGATTAAGGGTAATTGCACCCGAATATCCGCAAGCTTGGAAATAGAGAGGTCACCCTCCAGTCTGGCAGAGGTCCTGTCTGCAGCACGATTAAAAGTCTCCACTTACAATTCATTGGTCTCTCCCCCCCCCCCCCTCCTGGGGTGGTGGATGTAATGCAATTATATGGCACCTTCCCTCTGCCACCGTTATGAAACTTGTGAAATGTGTGTTAAATCGGCAGTGTGGGAATGCTGAGAATGATCCGGAAATGAGAGCGGTAATATACAAACGTGCCTTGCCAGGGGTAGGGGGGGGGCAGGATTTCCGAGTTGCACTTTCTGCGGGTTGATCTGGGTGTCTTGAGCATTCTGCAGAATGGGGGTGGGGGGTGAGGGTGTCGGGGGATTTTTTGCGCCTATGGTGGCTTTGCCTTTTCCGAAGTTGTTCATGGGGGAGGGTCGTAGTGTGCTCTGGGGGGGGGGGTTTATTTGCGTGGTTTGATCGTGGTGAGCACATGAGCATTTTGGGTTCGGGAGGCTTGAGGCTAGGCCCACAGAAATAAGGGAACCTTGGGAAGAACCTTCCGGAGACCTGGAGAGAGAGAGAGACATTTCCTCTGGGCTGTGTTCACAAGAGCAGCAGAATGTAAGCAGCCTTTGAACCGCAGAGAACCACAGAGAAAGATCACATGACGCCGAGTAGCAGAATTTACCAGCTTTTCTGTGTGTCAGGTTGGCAAAATTGGGTCTTCATGCATTTCCTTCTAATCGGGATGCTGTCAGAGAAGCTGGGAACCCGTAAAGGCGATAACCAATGCGTAGCAAGTTGTGTGCGTCAGCAATGCAGTAAGCAACCTCTGGCTTAGAAATGCGACGGACTGCTGCAGTGCAGATCGCAGGTCTGGACGCAGCTGAGCGGTGAGCGGGTATGTGCCCGCGCTGCGGCGGGTCACGTGGCACAGTGATGTGTCAGCCAGTCAAGTGTAAGTGACCGTGTGTGCCAGCTGCAATCCTATTGGTTAATGATGAGATGAGAAGTTTTAATTGGCTGTGCCTCGTCCAATCACATGACCAAATTTTTAGCCGACGCCTGTACACAAATCTCGGGATTTTTGGACATTTGTGGAAGTTTCACCAAGCCAGCCAAGCATCCCACGTTACTGTGATTGTGGGTGTGTCTCGGGATAGGCTCCGCCTTAACGCCCCTGGCATCATGGGCTGGGCTCCGGGTATCTAGGTTTCCATCACTGTAGCTGAATAAGTCAAGCAGAAAAAAAAACGGAAGGAGCCGATATCACGGTCATGCAGCCGGATCAAATTATGTGCTGAATGAGCGGAGCGTCCGTATTAAATATTTACCTGATAAAATGGGCTATAAGTAATAAATCTCTAAATTTAATTTGACTTAATGGTGAGGGAACTAGTGGGTTGGAAAGATTAATAATTATATCACGCTGGGATTAATAACAAAAATATTGTACCGTATATATTTATCTAAATGACTGTGTAAAACATGCAAAATAAAAATCAGTCGTGCAGCACGCATCCCGGCTGAGTTGCATGATTGATGCGACGGTTTCGATGCAGATGAGGCTGCAGAGAGGAGGAGATTCGCCCTCCTAACGATGGTGACCGTGCCGACACTGGGGAGGGTCACCTACTCCCGGCCTTTCCTGTCACGGACACCCTTCCGGGCTGTACTCACGCACGTTTCATTGCAGACGTTCTCCCTGCTGTACAACAGAAGGACCTTTACTGGGATTTCAGGATATGAGTCCATGGTTTAAATCATCGTGTTACATGCTGCCCTGTTCCCCTTTGATAAAAAAATACTTTTGTTAAATAACTGAACTGTTTGTGAATGTTAGTTCAAGGGCAGGTGTTGGGAATGGGGTAAGCCTTGCTGAGATCCTCAGAGATGAACCTCAGTGCTCGATCTGATCAGCTAAATTTAAACCGTGTGCATCGCATCACTCTCAGTATAGTATAGATTCGGAATTCCCAGCATGGACCGGAACTGGTCTGTGACCAGTATTCTAGTGGGCAGTGGAACTCTGGGGGCTTTGCAGTGGGGGGTTGCATCTGAAAAAATTGGGAACGATTAAACTTATGAAACTGCCGATCAACACCCCTCCTCAACCATTTTACTGGTCCCTGAAAATTTTATATGACATAAACCAGTCCACTCTCAGAAGGTCAGGAAACCCCTATTAGAGATGATAGTTTTGCATTAAGGAGTTCACATGATAGCTGGATAAGCATCCATAATACCAATGAGGGTTTAACTATCCTGATGTGACCTTCTGGCACAATGAAACTCCCTAGGCCTTAGTTGAAAAGCATGGCGAGATGTTTGCCTCGTACTCTAAGTACGATCTTCGTTCCTCAGATTCTTCACTGGCTCTGATGAATGGGAGGATGGTTGTTTGATGTCGGCCGATTTAATTACCGAGGCACTTGTGTGCAGCTCAGGAAAGGTCACTGGGGAGGGAGAGACAAAAAAGGAACAGGCCTACGGTGGAATTTGCCGTTTGAATATCGATCTGTGACGGGTCGCAGTAATGGAGAGAAATGGCTTCATTACACACAGCTGATTGGACGAAGCAGGCATCCCCAAGCCTTCCCAGATGCGGTTCACGCATCCACCATTAATCCCATAGCCATTTAATTACTGTACTGAATGTGGGAGGACTAATGAAGAAATCGTAGCATTTTTGTTCCCGATGCGCAAAATAAAATCAGGGGATGCAGAGTTGGGAATTGGTATCTTCTCAGCATTGTGGTAGCGGAGCAGAAGGTTTTCCAGATGAAATTAGGTCAATTGGCATCTGACAAGATCAGTGGTTGGGCCAAAATCTTGCAGGAGGAGCAGCTGTGTAGCCCTGCTTGCAATGAAAGTGAGCTAATGTGCGCTAAGCTAATGTACGCTAACATAAGGCAAGCTAAACTAAGGTGCGCTAAGCTAATGTACGCTAACATAAGGCAAGCTAAACTAAGGTGCGCTAAGCTAATGTACGCTAAAATAAGGCATGCTATGCTAATGTGCACAAAGCTAATTTATGCTAACATAAGGTACGCTAAGCCAATGTGCGCTAAGCTAATGTTTAATGTATCGTTCACTTTCGGCTGGACCGCTTTTGATCAGTGTGCTTGTCCAGGTCCCACATACCACAGCCCCTTCGGAAAAACTGGCTCCATCACGGAGCCAAACAGAGATGGGCACTAGGGTATGGGCACTGGCACAACGATCTGCTGATTCATGCAAAACTGCGTGTTTCTGGACTGTGGGAGCAAACTGGAGAACCTGGAGGAAAATTCCACTTAGATTGTCCCGGTGTTGAGGTGGACCTCTTAGTTCAGGTCCGGGAACTATTCCAGGTTATTTTTTAAATTTAAAATTGGGTTTTAAATATTCTCTCTGGAATATAAAATTTTTTGGATCACTTTCAAAGTCCGTTAACCAGAAAATAAGTATAAAAAAAAATAAAAACCAAAGAAGAGTATTGAGTAGATAGAACCGTGTAATGATGGGATGGTAATTATAGCAACCGAGCCCTATAATTCTTTGACGTGACACAGAGAAAATGAAATCATGCTCCTCTACTTCTGGAATTTTATTAAAAGCTCGTCTGCAGGTTGGAATAATGGATTCATTGATGAGTCGTCATGACTACTGACAGGCTTAATGGTAGTTCTTAATTATTGCTCAGTGGTGAGTTCGGCCAATGACGGAAAGATCTAGGATGGAATTAGACATGCTGACCAGGCGTCTATGAAGGGTTTTAACGCAATGGAAGGCTTTACGCAGAGAGTCACAATTTTCAATTTGTGGCAGACAGTGATTTACTAACTGCAGTTATTAATTTTAACTCGGAAGCCATATTAAAAAGGTTCTCAGCAGCTTTAATGCACTATATGGGGTGGTGATGCCTGGGTCCAGACTGCAGAGGATTCTGGGATTTTGCTGTAGTTTCACCTGGTGCAATCCACCCGCTAACTGAAATGTCAGTGCGCAGCCTGGGGATAGCAGCATTCCCCACGTCTGTTTTATGGTGTGACATTGTAATGGTGTGAGGCCTATATTCCAGAAGTCTCATACTAATGGTGGAACTAGCATCCCCCCGAACCCTGCCCCCCACCCTCAGCATGCTTCACTGCCAGCACACGGTGCTGATTAATGGATTATAGACTTTGCATTGTTTTTTTATACTCTCTAATTTCACATGTGGCTCCCTTGGGGGGGGGGGGACCTCCTGGCCAATGGCCCCCCGGTTGGACCTCCTGGCCAATGGCCCCCCGGTTGTGAGTCTGAGACCCCTGCTGTAAGCCTAAATTTTTTGTAATGTCTTATTTTATGCTTTTTAATGGTAAATTAAGATGGGGCTGGAATGTACATTGAATGCTGTGGTGGGTTGAGAGAGTGTTAGGAATTATGGTTAGGGTTAAAGCTGAATGACGATTAGGGTCAGGGTTAGCTGTGAGACGCGAGATACTTATTAGAAAATAAATGTAACCACAATGCAGTTCTCACAGACATGGCAGTACACTTGGCCCGATCGCTAGTGCAGATAGCTGGCCTGTGTCCCCCTCCCCCACCTCTTCGCTGGCTCACCCTTTTATCGGCAGCCTGGGGGCTTGGCGGGAGTTGCAGCTACCACCGGCGCCCCCCAGTGGCCAGTTCATTACAACAAGTAGAAATGAGAGCTGGCATGGCCTAGCGGCTGCTGCATGTAGCCATTACTCCTCACGACGCGGAAAAAGCCGGCAAGGATTCCGTGGACCAAACCTGTCCCTTTCTGCATCTGTGAGAGAAAAATGCTCGAAACCTTGGCAAGACAGCCCAGCTCAACCGGATGCTGGGAATCAGATTCGGCACAGATCGCTAATCATTAGACTGAACTGCAGTCCTTTGGCCCAGACATCAGAGAGCTCCCCCAGGTTCTGTCCGTGGGCCAGCGGGCAGCGTAGGGGGGCACGGACAGGCGCTTGTGACCTGACACTCCTGGGTTTACGCGGGTCGACCCTGCTTTCATACCCAAGTGCCATGACGCTTAAGTCAGTAAATGAGGTGAGACTGTGATTTGCTTTGGGGCGAGGAACCCGTCCGCCACCACTCCAGAGGATTTATCTCTGAGATAATCGGCAGATCTCCACATCATGGCTGTATTTATTATACCTGATAGAAGGTTATTACGCTGCAATAGCTCCCTCAAGTTTTATACTTTAAATTGGAATGTCCAAAAATCTGATCTCTCTCTCTCTCTCTCTCTGTCTAAACTCCAAAAGATGGACTTGGACTTTGAACTTTCAGCTTCTTTGGAAAACTGCCCAGTTATCCGATTTCCTTTCATGGTAGGTAAGTCTACAGAAGCCCCAGTTAAGTGGCCGTGCAAATAGGACTTGCTGAGAATCTATTCCGGAATGATTACCGAGGCGTTTGTGCTGGCGGGACACCAGGCAGTTCCTGGTTATCCCTTTTGTTTGTCCTCATGCCTCATTTCCTCTCCTGACTGCGTTAATGTGATTGTTTGGAGAGCACCGATGGTTCCTTCCGCTCGGTGGCGGGACCCCGACACCGGGGTCGAAAGCATTAGCATACTCACAAACTAGGGGATCATGGGAAAACTGTTGGCACAGATTTTTGAGCTACATTTGCTGGGCTTGACCACTGCTGACATTTTAGTACTTCATTTTGTTATTTGTATTGTTATATATTTGTTTTTGACCATTTGCGGTTAGTGTATGACTTCGGAGTCAGCTGACTAAGTTTGGCGTGCTGATTGGTTCAACCCATCTGTCCTTACCAGGATATGTGTTCTGTCTCCACCCCATCACCTTTTTGCCCACCTTGTTAAAGCACAGTATGTTTCCCTTATAAATGTTTCCTGTCCATCTCCAAGTGTAACTTGGTCCCACTGGCGATCCTGAACCGAGTGATTTTGCGAAAGTTGGAGCATAAATTAGAGGCATCGAATGACAGATAGACTTCATCAGTAGAAGCTAGGAAGTCATTTAGTGTGGTAATTTTGCACAGCTCTGCTTAATATATGAGTTCTTAGAGCACAGTACTAACATTCATCATTAATGAAACCATGGGGCTGTTTATCCCCCGGTAAACAGTCACTGGAAAATCCCAGAGCCCACGTTCGGAGAGACCTCGCCATTCCGATGGCTTGCTAGAGGCAGTCATTGGGTCTGCCTTGGAGAACAGCCTCCTAATGGACGTGGAGGTCTACACCCCCCCTGGAGCGACTGCCAGCACTCACACCCCTCTCGTTGTGCGTAATGATGTTTCCCACAACAGGAAAATGCCACCAACAAGTACATAATCAGTGAGCGTGAAATCTTGGTGCCTTCCATTATAGGGATAAATATGTTGATTATAATTATAGTTCATGATTAGACGTACTTTTGTTTGAGTGTCACTGATAGCAAAGACAATATGTATTTCATTGAAAGCAGCCCCTATATGGATCTGATGTTTAGCTGTTGTCTGTGACGTGGTTTTAGGTTTTCGACGTACAAATCTACATAAAAGGGCTGTTAGGAATCACTTTCCAGATAGTCAAAGTAGCTCTTGTAGGGGATGGGTTTAGCTGTATTCGTTTGTGTGTGTGTGTGTGCGTATGTGTGTGTGTTGGGGCGGGGTGGGCGTCATTTTCAATTAAGCAGCTGTCGTGGATTAGTGACGGAAGAAATCGAGCCTTAAAAGATACCATGGCGAGAATCGGGCGCCCTGTCACTCCTCATTTTTATCATCGCTACATATGTTATCATCGATAACATCGTTTTCAGTCACCTGAAAATGGGATTTAATCACACGGCAAATTATCACTGTAGGCTCAGTTTCTGGGGAAATGTTGCGAATCATTTAATTTACGGACATCAAGCTCAGTTTAAAAACAATTTAATTTAAAAATTTCACAGCTTTAATTATGATTTCTTCCAGCAGGGGGAGCAATGGCTTCTGTAGAGTGTGATGTTTGCATAAACCGTACTGCAGGGAGGGGATGGATTCAGGTGTGTGTGGAAATATAAGTGGAAATCAAGAGTCAGTGAGGCGAGAGGCGGACTCCGGGGCTGTGTAGAGGCTGAAAGTGAGTCGCCCGACATGCTGATGAAAGGCCGCGAAATCTTAGCTGATCTTGGGTTCCTGTTTTGCCCATGACTTTTTCCATTAGGCTGGGGCAGATGGCAACTCGCGGCCGCTTGACATAGTGTGGCGATTCAGTACAGGAAGAAAAAGCCACAGCGTCTATAATAAAGCTTACATGTGGAGCGCGACGATGATTTGTTGTTTGTTGTTTTTTTTTTGTCGCTGTGGCGAGCGACGAGACGAGGCGACCTTAAAGACGCGGTGATTTAACGTTACGCAACAAACCTGGAATGCTAACGATGGTTATTCCCTGGCTGAGTGTACAGTCGCTTTCATTCTTTGCTGAAATAAACCGAGCTGAATTAATGTCTCCCGCGCTCTCGGTATTAAACCTATTCAAACCAGGCATCTGACCTTCTTTAGAGCACGGCTGACGGACGTGCTACGTGCCTCACTCTTCTTCCGTTTCCCCCGACAGCGGATGGTAATTATTTCATTTGGCCGTCCATGGCGCAGGGTCTCACTCGGACGATCTGTTGCAGTCGCACCTCTTAATGTTAATTGACTTCAATTTAGTGTTAGCTGAGAGGATCCGCGTTTTGGCTCTCGTTTCTCGGCCGGCATTGAGGAAGGGGAAGCCAAACTCATGCAGTTCTGCCGATGTGTGCTTGCATTTAAATTGAACCATTTAAACCATATGAGCGTACCGGGATTAGGGCTCTTGTTTTTTAAAATAATGCAATACCTTGACAAGTCAATGTCATTGACCTGGCAGGGGCCTTGCCTGAGTGCACCAACCTTGGACACCAATGAATAAAACATTCACAGGGTTGGTACTTTGCCCAGGGGAAGGGGGATGGTGCCAAGGGGTGTATCTTTAATTTAATAAGGTATAAGCTTATTATATAACGCTACCAATACACAATATTGATCTAATTTGTCTGGCAGGCTGGGGGGGGGGGGGGGGTTACTTTGAAATAGCTCAGACCATGGTCTTGCAGGCTCTCTGTATTAAGATGTTAGTACAGACTATCCCATGACTGGAATGTGCTGGTCTTTGCTGGTTAGCGTCATTTGATCGTGTCATATGCCGGAGGATGCGGCACCCGTCTTAACCAGCAGGCGACGTGTGTTGCTGGTAATGGTTAGTTGATCATGGTCACTACGTTTTTGTCCAACCTACTGAATCCAAACCCTGCCAATTGGATTGTCACTGATGTGAGTGTAAAGAAGTGGGTCAGATAATTAAAGGGTGAATGAAGGATGTGGAAACGCTGGTGCAGCAGAGAAAAGCCAGGTTCGTAGCTCTAGGAAAGGCGGAAATCTCAGACTGAAATGAGGAATTCCTGGGCTTATCATGTGCTGGCGGGTTTGGGGAATGAGGTCATGGGTGTGGGCAAGGACTCGCTAGACTTTCTCTGAGATGCCCCCCATCACCTCCCCAACTGGCATGACTTGCTTGCAGATTTTGAGAAAGCTAGTGTAACGGAATTATGGGCTGGTCTCCACCAGAATTAATGCGGGAAAGTCATCTATCGATTCATCCCTCCATCCATTTTTCATAACCACCGTGAGGCTGGATCCTGTCCCCGGAAGCAAAGGGCACAGGGCAGAGCATACAATACATGGGATGCCGGGAATATTAATGTGTGGATATTTCATACATGAATAATGTGTCTGAAAGCTGCTTAGCTCCCTCGTGGGAGCGTGGTACGGAGGTCACTGAAGAGTAACGACTGCTGCCCTTATTCTGGACCGGGGATCACTGTGATAACGCCTCAGTCCAATGCAATATCACAATCGTGTCATGACATCCTGTGCCGGTTCTTTTCTGAAATGAAGGAATTATGGAATATTTTATAAGGTTCTGCTCCCCAATGCATGGGGGTGTAGGATGGGCGTGGCTACTCTGGCAGAATCAGGGGGCCCAACACTTTACAGGGGCCCCTGAATATATGAAATTCCATGGAAAATTGGCTGGTGGGAGCCCAGGGTGACATTTTGTCAACGGGTCTCTGCCAACACGTGTTCTGTCTTTGTCGGTTGTAGATGGTCGTCTTCGCTCTTCATTTTGATTAGCGGTGTTTACAGCGAAATGACATGGAGTAGGGCTGCTCCCCTGATTCATTTGGCGCACCGTGGGGCGTCACTTTTTAACGCGACTTTGAATCGCCTCGAGCTGACGGCTCATCCAGGCGTTTGCCAAAGCACAGTCGGGCGTGATTTGCTTCGGATCTCCCCCCCCCCCCCCCGCAGGGTGCGGGGATGCTCAGAGCTCACGGCTCCTCATATCCCCTAGTTCACGTTCTGAGCGGGCTTGCCGGTTTTGGGAAATATGGCCTTCGCGGTCCCGTAACGGTACGGGCATGTCGACGCAGCCTCCGTTTTTCCGAAGCGAAGTCGTCATCCGTTGGGGTTGGGATTTGATTTCCGCTGCGTGATAATTATGCAGGGATGCGGAAAGCGTTGCTGGGGATGCAATTCAGGAGTTGTGCTCAAATCCCAGGTGGGATTTTTTTATATCGCTCCAGTAATCAGAAGTCCTGCAGATTGTTTTCTCATCTATCTGTCTGTCTGTCTGTCTGTCTTTCATTTGTTTGTTTATTTATTGCCTTTCACTGTAGGTATTCTCATCAGAATCATTATTGTCCGGACAGTATCGCATTAATCTGCGAAATGGCAGTACTGAGTTTTGTCTGAATTTCCCTGCGAGAAATAGCCTTTTCATTTTCTTTTCGTCATCTGTGTGACATGTAAACAGATCTGCATTTTGCTTATGAATGTGCAGCCTGATTCAGCACGAAAAAATATGGCAGGAGCGAGTCACTGAGGCAGGGAGCGAGATGCGCTGTCAATTTGATGACAGCTGTGATTCCGGGTGATGTTCGACCCCCCCTCCCTCTATCCTTCCAGTAGGCATGCTGTTTAGAAATGATTGACCTTGCTTTAAAAACAGGCTTAGCCCCAACAAAAGCACATCGTTAAACAAGACCATATGTGGCAAGAAATATGATTAGCATAGATGCATTGCGATGATTAGATATGCCGCTTCACGCGCTGCGCATTTTAATGGCGAGTGTGAAAATCTATATCACTGGAAAAGCAATTTCTACATTGAGATCCACAGGTTTATTGCTTTATTTGTTTTTCCCGCATGATGTTTTCATGACCAGATGTTCCTCGGAGGCGTCTTAACTTCCGGCACTTGTTTTCACGTCGCGCCTCTTACGCCATTCATTTTTCTCTTCCTGTTTATTTTGCAATTTGCAAAGACCGCCGGGGGCTGGTAGTGGTGACAATTAAGCATGTCGCTCTTCGCCGCACAGCCATGAAATGCCAGTAATTCTAGAATGACCGCACCATTCTCCCGTCTTCCCCCCCCCCCCCGACGTATCCGTAGCGTCTTTTTACAGTCCTCGGCAGAGGTTCTTGGTAAGAATGTCTGGGTCGATACTGAAACATGGGGTGAATCTCAATACCAAGAACGTAAAGATCGCACTTGGGGTCTTGGCAGGACCAGCCTTGTTAACTTGCCTTCCGAGAATGAACTGGCCGCAATGAATCATGGGATTGGTCTCGTTTGGCCTGGATGTCACCGATGTTTCTGGAGTGAGGCAAGAACAATATCCAGGGATTTTTGCCATCCTCTGTGCTGCTGTTCTTGAGTATTGGACCTGGTCTTCGGCGATGGAAGATGATGTAAAACGGGTACACAGGTACACAAGTATGGTCAAATACGCATTTTGAGATTGACCCATTGATTGTTTTGGTCATAATGTTTTTGAGAATCAATTGTATAGTCAAAATATAGATTTTTTTTATTGTTAAAATGGTACAATCAAACTTAATATGCACATTTAAGTTGTAATATCAACCTTGGTATTACTGTACTTGTATCGGATTGCAGAGACAGTCAGCGGTATCGTCGCTGCCCATCCCTAGTTGTCGGGGTAACAGTTAAACTTTTGGAGAGATGGAACAGGGTTTCGCTCGCTGTGATGTAGTGGGCTAGGACCAGCAAGCCACAGTAGAGCTTGACTTTTAAAATAATAATATGATGGAACTTTATTGATCCCTGTGGGGAAACTCTCTTTTCGCCTACTCCATCTCGCTCTCCACGACACACATGTAGGAGAGAGCGAGCTTGGCAGCGAAAGGCAGCCGTCTGCGGCGGCGCCCATGGGGCTGGGGGTCGAGGGCCTGCTGACCCACACACTACTGCCCCCAGTGGTTAACCGACTGCTTGCATTTAAGGTTTATCCAGCAGAAAGTGTCCCGTTCTCACTGAGCTCGGGTAGAGACGTGCCGACATGCGTGCATGAGCTGTCGTGTTGGATCCCTTCGAGCGGCGATATGGCGGCAGCGAGGTTGCCCGGGGTAACTTCCCTCCGGCTCCGCAGATGGTAATTCCCTGCCATTTTCGGAGGGAAACTGTCAGCGTGGGAAGGTGGTGTGGTCCGGCATTTTCGCCGTGTCGGTAATCATGTCCCGGGGGCTCGTTACGGGTGCCCTCTTATCGTTTTTAATTTCCCGCTGTTACGCTAAAGTGGCGGCTAATTCCCTCTAATGTGACCTGTCTGCGGTGAGGACTAGCATGCTGCTAATAAACACGAGGCTAAAGGCTCAGACCCCGGGGTGCCAGTGTTTGCCTGCAGTCCGGGCCGCAGGTGATGTAGCGGCTAGATAACCGGACTTGTCACCGACGGGGGGTTTTAAATTGCCCTCGAGGCAGGCTGTTAAGTCCATTTTGGGTAAGACGAATTAAAGTAGCTTGTTGTGTCGTGTCGTGCTGTCTGCGCCTTACAGAGATTTCCTGCTGCAGGATCGGGCGTACGCTGCCGACAGTCCATCATTGGTTCGAGACCCAAAACGGACATTGCTAAAGCCAGTTAACACGTCTATTCAGGGCTAAACTCCTTCTGTTATTGCCATCAGGCATCCATGTAGTGCTTATTCTGTACTGAAAGCAGTGAAAATTAAATAAATCGAGTCGCTCGCATGTTTTCTTGCGAGCGACTGAATTGATACGCTTAATATGGGCTGGAGAATAGCACCCATGTCAATCGCATTGATGTGTAGTGCGCAACGCTGTTGTCAATCTCGCAGTTCAACTAAATTGTTTTGGAAACAACCAACTGAATCAGGGTCCGATTTAGTTAATTGCATTTGATTGGCTGGCTCCCACTGCGATAGGACGAACGGCGCCCCCCCTGTGGTACTGATGTCTTTCTGATCATCTTGTTAATTGTAAAAAGCAGATGGGGGGCGGGTAGGATACAGCTGAGTGTCGCACCAGGGAGGGTCTCTCAGGTACGGAGATGTAAGGGGAAATTATTTACGTAATTTACAGAAAGCATGCCGTTCGCAGAAGGCCAATCAGACAGGTGCACACAACTGATGTAATTTACATATGTGAATGAAATGTAAAAACTAGATTGATTGGGTCACAGGGGTAGCATGAAACCCAGTAATAAGTTGTCAGTGGTGAAGGATAGCGGAATTGAGAATATGACATTCATGTCAGCCATGGCTGCATCCATACAGAATTCTGATGCGTTGCAGGCACGTTTGGAGGATCAGCAAGGACGTCCGTTTCATTGTCTGCTGTAGTAGTTAGAGGAGGTAGCGGGGAGAATCGCCAAGGTTATTATGGGGTCATAAGTGGGCCCAGTGCCTTCATTTAGGTTCACGTTGAGACTTTTATGCAAACTGCATTTTCAATAGAGCTGTTTTTTCCCCCGTGAAGGCCACACGTGTAGCAGACTGTGTGTGTGTGTGTGTGTGTGTGTGTGTGTGTGTGTGCATACGCCAGCATTAGATTATTAATCAGCAAATTGCAGCATGTGCACCAGAGGCAAAAATGCTACATTTGCCCAATTGTTCAGGGGATTGTGCACCATAAAAATCAGTTTGTAACGTTAGGGTTGTAGTTACCTGAAATTAGAGAGCATGCCATTGAAATTGAATGGTATCTGTTGGATGGGGTATGCAGATAAATTATTTATTTTATTTATTTTTTTAGAAGGAAAGGGACTTTTTCATCCCGTGACAGTGTTTCCTCGGGCAGCGTCTGACTCGGTCACCATGGCCTGGTGATAATTAACTGGAGGGACATGGATGACGGAGCTTAGTTACTTTGTCAGTATGGCCGTAGGTATTTTTTAAAGGTATTATACAATCTCCCTGCCCCTCTCACTACAATCATCAGTCTGTACCTCACGATTTGTCTGGGGGGTGGGCCAGAAGCGCCTTAGCTTGCGGTTCATTTAATGGCAGGAATCAGCGTTTCTGATGTCATAATAAAAATTAAATGCATGTTTTATTGCATGTTATTTCTTGGTGCCCCCCCCCTCTCCAGAAACGTGCTTAATTCACATTGTGCTGGCCTGCTGGTAATTGCATTTCACAGACAATGAACAATGTGACAATGAAAAAGCCATCTGGTTGCATGAAGGACCCCCCCCCCGACGAGTCAGGTTTTTTTTTTTACCACTGTAAGCCATTCTGGCATTTTTCTCGGGTTTTAAGCCTCCCTTTCTTGCCGTGTCGGGAAACGCGCGGGAGCCAGTCATTAAAGGCGAACACGTCGTTAACTGTGAGCTCGATGCCACAAATCAGCCCTCCAACCAACAAACGCAATAACAGAATGAGACTGTCAATATGTGTTGCTGTGTGGGTGGAAGTTCTGCAGAACTAGACAGAAGGAAAGTCACACATAATCAGAGGTGGATAGTTCAGGTCAAGAAAGTAAAAATCCCGCCAAGATTTTATTTCAGCCAACAATACTCCGTCACTGTGACTCTTCATACTCAACTGGTTGGTTAAAACAAAATCTTGGTCTGGATTTTTTCTTTCTGGAAAAATATGGAATTCGATGTCACTTGTGTGGAAGATGTGAATCTTGCATTGACTGCAGCCTTGGGAACTTTGGTGCCCTGGGTTCTTGGAGAACTTTAATGAGACTTGGGCCTGTGTCTTTCACCAGCTTTAAGACACTTTGAGAGGTTGGCTGGTATGGAAGAGATCAAGCCTCTCAGAACATTTCTTGTTGTGTCCCACATGACGACATTGGATGAAGTTGTTAGGTACGACGAGAGGGATGTGAGCATTGGCAGTCACTCCTAGACCTCAGGAGGCTTTTCTCCAAGCCAGACCCCATGGGCGCCTCTGGCAAGCCGTCAGAACAGCAAGATCTATCAGGAGAAGACACTTCCTGTGTTCCTCATTAAATCCGTTCTGAGGCTCTGGGTTTTTTCAGTAACTGTTTTTCAGGGGATGAAATGCCCTGTGGTCTCATTAATGATGAATGTTACAGGACATTGCGCTTTAATAACTCCGATATTAAGCAAAGATATACAGCACTCACTGATTAATGTCCTTGTTATTTACAAATTCCGTTCATTTTGCTGTGCGTGATGAATTTGTGATGCATTGCAGACAAAGCATTTCATAAGTATTAGACCAAGTGTTCCCTCAACTCTGCGTCCATAACATTCTGTAAATGGAGGGATCACATGATGACTGGCTGCTGTGGGTAACTCAGTAATTTTGTAATTTAGGAATCTGTTTTTATAGCGCCTTTTCTGTGTAGGACCACAGTGAGTGCGCGACCTCAGGAAACACGGCAAAACGACAGCACGGGCCACACAAATTTACATGAAATTCAGAGAAACCCGTTTGCCTAACTGCATGTTTTTGGATGACTGCAAGAAGCATGCAAACATATGCAGAATTGGGCATGGGATTCGAACCCTCATCCCTGTGGGTGTGGGGCTATGATGCAAACTGTAATTAGACATTTGAGTAAAATCATACTCTCGATTTGGTTGCACCTTGTACATATTTGTAATTTTGTGTGCACTACTAGCTTACTAACAATTCTAATATATTAGAATATTATTTTTGTTTTTGGTGTGCATGTGTGTGAGATTTGAATAGGTAGTTTATATGTACCCAGAAATGCTTTAAAAGTTTTAAATCTGTGTAGGATTCAGTGTAAGACTTTGAAGTGTCCCGCGTTTAATTAAGTTTGATGATTTTTTATGTTTGTTATGGACTGTGAATTAATGTCACATTGCTGTTAGTCTTGATGGAGGGCCTTGTTTATTTAAAAGGGCTGCTGTGCCAGGGCATAGAAATATGCACTCTTGAAGATACCAGACTTTGGCGCAGAGCATGTTTTTAACCTTTACCAGTCATCAGAGACTTCGGGAAAAAGGCCGACTCATTTTTCAAGATCGCGTTACATTATTAAAATGTCATGCCGGTGCACAAATATATCCCCTTTTTTATGTTATTTTCTAATTTGTTTAATTAAGAACATAACTTCACTTTAAAAAGTTGGTGATACTGACAGTTTGATTCAGACTGATAAAAGTGCAATTCTGCCTGCAGTAAGGGAAGCTCTTTCAGGTTTAATGTTATTATTTGCAGTGTTGGGCATTGCAGTTCCAGAAGCTACAAATCCAGACCGGGATTTTGTTTCAACCAACCAGCTGAATACTCTGTGACTGTGGCACTTTATACTCAACTGGTCGGTTGAAACAAAATCTTGGTCTGGATTTGTAGCTTCTGGACCTGAAATGTCCAGCACTGTTTATTTGGCTCCTGAATAAAGCCACATATCACATTCTGAAGAAATGCCTTAAACTATAATCAACTATAGTCATACAAGTATAACTGTGTATTTTCTCTGTAAATGTATCTGTGGTGCCTCAGAAATACAGTAAGATATTTCCCCAGGAGTTTTTTGTCCTGTTTAATAATAGTTCCCCATTCTAATATCAGCAGATTTTTCTAATGAAGTTCTCATGTAAAATTCATGAATTTGAAATAGAATATAAATATATTTAGGGAATTCATGCTCACATGAGTTCGTGTTTAAGGCTTGGTTCGTGAGGGAATTATGTACCAGACGGTCTTGCTTTGTTGTGATCAAATGCATGTTGTGTTGTGAGCTCGGAGTGGATCTTTGCGGTTCTGCATCTTACTCTGCTTGCCCTGTGTTCTCTTTAAAGTGCTCGGATACTTACTTTGTGGTAATGATTAACCGCTAACGGCTCCACCGGCCCTGTCTTCTCTGAGGAAGGATTATCTTTGCCGGCAAAAAGCATTTCACCGGAGGGTCTCATTTTAAGGTCATTTATTCTGTTTTCCATGCAAAAAAAAATAATTTCATTTGAAGGTGTATTGCTCATTGATTTAGCTCTACTGAATAAAGCAGACGCATTTGGCAGAAATGCGTCTGAATGATTTTTTTTTTGTGCTTTGGTGAAGGATGTTGTGAAAGAACAGGGTTGCAGGTTGTCTGTGTTATTTAAACTCAGGAACTCATGTAGTATTTGTTGCTGTTGTTGTTCTTGTTACTATTAAAAATCTCTCCTTGAGCTTTGTGCATTGATTTAAGTCTTTTTTTTATTTGAAATTATTTTTTTGTGAGAAATACAGCTCTGGAAAAAATTGAGACTATTCTATATTTTTAAAAAATCAGCACTTCTAAATCCTGGTTTAATCCTGGTTCTGCTGGCAGAGGCTACACTGCGCGTCAGGCTGCTTCCAGGATCAGAGTCACTAAGACAGCAGCACACAAGAACAAGGTGAAGCAGGAGAGACTGGGAACGACCAGGAACCAGCCAGGTAGAGGGCAGAAGCAACTTTCTAATGCCAGAGATGAGCGTCAACTTATCCAGCAGTGCCTAATAAATCGGAGGATGGCCTCAAGTGACCTTCAGAAAGAATGGGAAACATTAAGTGGTGTGAAGTGCACTGCTAGGACAGTTCATATCAGGCTCCTAGAAGAGAACCATAAACCAAGAAACAAGCCCTTCATCAATGAGAAGCAGGGAAGAGCCAGACTGCAGTTTGCAAAAAATGTATATTTTACTCACATACCCATAAATTCAAAAATGAATGAAACTGAAAATTTTGCTGTGGTCTCTTAATTTTTTACAGAGCTGTATTATTGAGTTTCACTGAACGATCAGTTGCATTTGATGCAATATACCTACAGGACCTAGGAGACCATGTCATTTTATTAGCACTGCAAGTATCTCAGGATTCTGAAATGAGAACCCTAATGATATCGCTGTATGAATTCCCCACACCTATGTTGATAATACATTTTTGAGTAAAAGTGTCGTCTTTCTCCCGTGACTCAGTAATATCTTCTTTTTCATTTTCATGTTTTTTTTTCTGTAATAGACTGCGATTCAGGTCAGTATGATACTTTATGATGTCACCTGTTTCTCCTGAGGATGTACAGTTGGAGTAGCGAGTGGGAATTTCCTACCCTGGGGAGCTGCCGTCCCCCTTCCTCAGAGGCCGCTCTCTGGTGCTCCCTGGCTGCAGTGCTTGGTCCTGCTCCCGTCGCCCAGCGGTGCGCTAATGTGTCCAGTCACTATACGAGTTGTTATGCTGCTCTGTCAGGAGACGGCACGCGATCCGGTCTCGCCCCACTCTACCTTTTCAAGTTAAGCCTCGATAATTGGGCAGGAATTTACATTACAGGTCTCTGTTTTTGCATCTTAGTTTAGTTTTTTGTCTTCATTCTCAATTCTGATACTTATATAGACTTATATTTCAGTGTTTCCCAATCTGGTCCTCGAGGACCCAGAGACAGTCCACATTTTTTTGCTCCCTCCCAGCTCCCTGTCAGTCTACATTTTTGCTCCCTCCCAGCTCCCTGTCAGTCTACATTTTTGCTTCCTCTCAGCTCCCTGTCAGACAGTCCACATTACCCTTTAAGAGAATGAAATTTTGGCTTTAGGAAAAGTAAAAGGCAGCCATCTTGGTGCCTAAGAAACCGGGGAACTATACCCTCCTCCATCTTGCCCGTCAGTGTGCCAGATACACTGCCCAAAGGGTGGCAGCGTTGGCAGACTGGTCTTTCAAAACGGTATAAACGCTTTTATGTTCCATATGCCCTAGTACAGCTACTGTGCACTGTACTTTCCTGACCTCATCTTGCTCTCCATAGCTTGGGGGGGGTTGCAGCGCAGGGTCAGCTAATGTGCAGTGCCTGTGGCGCTGGGGGGTTAAGGGCCTTGTTCAAGGGCCCACAGACATGTGACTGTTCTGGCGTGGCCGGGGTTCGAACTGGTCATCTTCTGATCAGAGGCATAGAGTATAATGCATTTTAAATGTCTGGCAGAGTGCCCCTCCTGGCATGCTGGAAAGCTCCGCGTCAGCACTTTGCCCGTGCCACCCCCGGTGGTGCTCACTGCTGCCGCGGGAGGCTGGCACAAGGCTCGGGTTGGACTTCGCCCCAGCTCGCTCCGTTGACGGCACCGAAGACGAGGGCTCCTAGAATGCTAACATCAGCATTTGCCGAAACAGGGGGGGGGGCGCTGAAACCCGATGCAGAAGGTGGTGCAGGTAGTGGCGGGGAGGGGGGGGGAGTGTTTCATATCCATGTCGCCGACGGCAAAAATGGGCCCAGGCATCACATCACAGGAGTCCCGACACGCGATGACTACCGTGAATGCGGATGCAAGTGACTCAGAGGAGATGAGTTATGGGGCCACACCGTGACTCGGGCTATTAGCTAACTGTCCATATTGCTCGAGTGACTTCACTCATCCTCCAGTTGTCTGTGATCTGTTACTGATCCTCACTGTTTTTACCCCTCCATGGGGATCGGGGGTGGGGGGCAATAGGGGTGAGTGAGACACGGATCTGGAATGGTGCAATAACTAGCGGTAATCACATGCGGCGATTAGACTTTGATTTATTGCCACGTTTTTCTTCCTGCTGGTTTTCATTCTTGGTCCATTCATCTCTTGGGTAGGGGGGTCATTATTTTCCCTTTTTCTATACTTAAATGAAACTGTAACGTGAAACTGTAGGGACCCTTTTATTTGTTTGTGAGATGTGTCACTCCAGAGTCCCCTTTGGGGAGTCCCCACACCCTGCTGCTATTGCTGCACACCCTGTATGTGTCAGGTGACCCTCAATCCACTTTTAAGGAGCCTGTAGTGAGGCGACATGAGAAAGTATTATAAAATCTATAATAAAATGACTTTTTGTTTATATGTGTTTGTTTGCATTTTCTCAGCCTCCTCCTACCATTGCTGACCCCCTCCATCTTTGCTGCCTTTTTCAGCGCCGCGTTCCCCTCCCGTCACCGTCTGATGGTCGCCGTTCACGCCGCATCCTTGGCCGAATGCGAAGCAGATGCAGGATTAACTGCCTCCGTCTCCGTGACGACTGTCTCCGTCTCCACGCCGCCGCGTGCCTGGCGGACAGAAGGCCGCCTCGTGAAAAATTCAAAAGTCCAGCTAGTAACTCGCAACGGTGGTGGCCTGCGGCTGAGAGGAAGCCAAAGAGAGGTAATCCAAGTTTAAAGCGAGCCCCCCCCCCGTCCGAAGTGGCCAAGGAAACAGTATATAACAGGCTTAATTGAAGTTCTGTGACCGGCGAAATTCAATTTAGCGGCAGGCGGCCGGCCGTGAGATCGGAGATTGATTTTGCACAGAACTAATCACATGACTTCTCTTTTTTCTGCCGTCGGTGTCGCTTGCAGCCCCGCTGGGATCAGCTTGGCTTCTGAAATGGGGCAGAAAGCGGGAACAAGAGGCAGCTGGGCCGCGAGCGGGGGTCGCCGTTTATCAGTCTTGTCGGCCAAGGCCGACGGCACGGTCAGGGTTGGTCTGTGGCGCCTTACTGAGACCCACAATGCACTCTGAGATTCAGATACCAGCTGGCTCCCAGTGCTTGTCCTTTTCCGCCCGACTTGTTCCGTTTGTTTACCGCACTGTGATCAAAAACTCCTCGCTCAAAATGGTAATGGGCCCTGAAACTAAGTGAGTAAACATTTGTTTGCAGTCCCAAGAGATGATGACACCAGCGGGGAGCCAGGGGAACTAATTGAGAACTTTAGATTGCTATACTCAAGAGAAGTCAGTTTCATATTTGGTTTATGGTAATTATCCGCCTGGCTTGAAGTCTCCTGGCAACAAAGAGGAAACCCCTGAGTGAAGAGAAAGGTAGAAATGATCATGACTTTTCAAAGAGTGTTCTGCAGAACATTGGACTTGATCTTGGGTTTGATGTAAAGAGCAGGAATGCAGGATTGCAGAATGTGCATTAAGGTGTGGTCCTTCGAGGCCCCTGGGCACCTGCCTTTTAGAGGCACCTGCCATTTAGAGGCACCCCTGTTATGGAGGGGATGAGAGACGTACAGGTACAGTGAACAAACCACATACTGGATATTGGGGGTGCTGGGGGCCCTTGTAGTTAACTCTCATTGTATGTGGAAAGGGCCCCAGGGGCCCCGGCAGTCAGCTTGCACCTTAGACAGCTGGGGGCCCTCATTGATAACTTACAGTATATATGTCAAGAGGACCTGGGGCCCCTAGCGGTCAAGTTGCACTCTACATACAGAAGGCTCTGGGGGCCCCTGGTGGTTAAGTTGCACTGTACATGTTGAGGGGCCTGGGGCCCCTGGTGGTTAAGTTGCACTGTATATGTTGAGGGGCCCGGGGCCGCTGGTGATTAAGTTGCACTGTATATGTTGAGGGGCCCGGGGCCCCTGATGGTTAATTTGCACTGCATATGTCAAAGGACCCTGGTGGTCATCTCTAGTAGAGACCTGCGCGGGACGGATTTTTCAGTCCCGCTCCTGCCCGCTCCCGCAAGATTCTGTCCCGCTCCTGCAAAAAATATATATTATTTTCTCCCGCTCCCGCCCGCAAAATCCCGCAGGTAAACATATTAGTAGTTTTATTTTTACCGCTTCTTCCCGCTACTCTGTTATTTGTTTCACTTGCTTCCCTTTTGAGTATATATAAAAAAGAAACGGAAAATAAACAAATATGTTTAGTTTTATTTGAGTTTAATTAAATGGAATGATGAACATGGACACGAGCGAGGAGCTTTTCAGAACATGCCATCCCGTCCAAGCACCAGGCTGATTCCTTCTTGGGGTGTCCGGTTACGTCCCCCGGCACTCAGAGCGCGGCAATTGTAGTTTCTGTAGACGACTCGCCTGTAAATTGTTATTATTCTAATTTAGTCGTTCTTGTTGCTTTTGTGCAGTAGATAAATAATAGAGTATTTGTTTTTAATAAATTAATTTTAAGATAATTCCATTTTGCGGGAGTCCCGCGATTAATTCTATTCTCCCGCAACCCGCACATACATGAGGATCTTACCGCCCGCAACCGCATCCACCCATCAAATCTTGTCCCGCGCCGCACTCGGTGCGTTGGGTCCCGCGGGAGTGCAGGTCTCTAATCTCTAGCTCTGTCTGCAGAGGGCTCCGATGTTGGACTCGCATTGTATATGAGGGTTGTAATGTTCAGCTTGCACTATAAATGTTGTGGCTCGTGGCCCCTTGTGCTCCAAGGCCCCCTCCAGTCCAAGCCCCCTCGGCCATAGCCCCAATGGCCTGCTTCATAATCCAGCCATGGCTAAGGTGTCCATGCTTCACTGTTGTCCCTTTGAGACATCATTAGCAGAATGTAAATAAAGGTGTCCATGCTTCACTGTTGTCCCATTGAGACATTATTTAGGTAGAATGTATGTTTTGGTGTCCATGCTTCACTGTTGTCCCATTGAGACATTATTTAGGTAGAATGTATGTTTTGGTGTCCATGCTTCACTGTTGTCCCATTGAGACATTATTTAGGTAGAATGTATGTTTTGGTGTCCATGCTTCACTGTTGTCCCATTGAGACATTATTTAGGTAGAATGTATGTTTTGGTGTCCATGCTTCACTGTTGTCCTTTTGAGACATTATTCAAGTGCTGAATAACACCATGCACTAGCAAATTGGCAGTTAGACATGTTGTCCCCAAGGACTTTCTGTATTAATGCAAATGGTCATCGACATTGATTCCTCAAAGGAAATCTTGTCTGTTCCAGCTGATGGTCCTGCATTAGAATAAAGGAACAAGGAGTTTTTTCTGCAGCCTTTCAGACTTTTTTCTGTGTGACCATGACCCCCCCCCCCTCTCACCCCCCCCCCCCCAGTCCCATGACACAGCTGCACCCTGCGACAGCCAGCTGGCCTTGGGCACCTGTCACCTCCTCGGCCCAAGGTGATAGGTCTCTGTTTTCCGCCAGGCACTCGGTAGGACGAGACTTCGACGGTGACGGTTCTGACACCCCGCCGTGTCGCAGGGACACTCGCCATAGCGTGCCGCTTTCCGTGCCCTGCTGGCAGCATCAATCGGGCAGATAAGGCGATGTCCTGGGGCCATGGGGCCATCCTAAAATAGGCCTCCTCAGAGTCCCTGGGTTCACTTCGCGTTCAGGCACATTGGGAAGCTGCCTGACGATCGGCTTGTCCCCATATGGTTAGAGGTTGTACCCAGTTTCTGTTTGAGAGCTGTTAAACATTCTCTAGTATGATAGTACCTCTCTTTCAGTTGTGAGTGGTTGTGGTGGTGTGGGTTAGGCTCTTGTGTTTGTGATCAGAAGGTCGGCAGTTCAAACCCCATGGTCGATAGAGTGATTTCTGCATTGGGCTCTTGAGTAAGGCTCTCAACCCCCAAATGCTCCTGGGACCTGTATGTATGTCGGTTTGGGCCTTTTTTTTGCCGTGACTGAAAGGAAAGGTTATGACATGAGTATGCTTCACTTTCTGGAGCTGCAGCTACACCAGAGCTGATCAGTGAAGCAGCTACGGAAGACTGACATATTTTCCCCCAAAAACCCTTTTGATATCAGAGTGAGGTGGCATTTTCTCGCCAGGAAGGTTTGTGTTTCGCTTTCTGGCCTGTCAGTAATACATTTGTTTTGATACTCGCACTCCATTCATCCTTCATTACAGTTTATCCAGCAGAGGGCTATGGCGTGAAAGTCAACATGCGTCATGGACTCATTCCAAGTGGCCCTTTAAATTAGCGTTTTGCGTCTGGAATTAAACTGCTGGGGAGTTTAGGCTGCTGGTTTGCTGAGCTCCTATTTAAAATGCTGCTCAATCATAAGTAGATTGCCCCCAGCCTCACATGACAGTGTTTCATCTTGGACACAAAGCACCCTCATAATTTAATAAAGATGCCTAAAGTGGCATCCACCAATTGGATTGCTGCAAGGTGTGGCCTGGGGAAATCGAGTGGCTGTGGCTGAAGGAAGCGAGTGGCAGCTCATGCTGGGGGGTGGAGGTGGGGGTCTGGGGGGGGGGCCTTCAAAACTGAGGTCTTGCGCGGTCAGGCAGAAAGGTGTTGCTGTGTCGGATTCACTTGGTAGCATTTGAATTTTTTAATCCTTTTTAAAAATAATGGGTAACCTTTCAGATCCCCAAACCTGACATGAGAGTTTCCTGGAGATCTCAAAGCGGAAGAAGGCCTTTAGCAAAATCGGGCACCCATGAATGTTTCCGACCGTGTGGACACCTCCGGAGCAGGTTAATGGCCTTTAGAAGGTATCCATCTCAATCTGAATTTTGAGGTTCCGATTAGCCAAGAGCTGAAGGCATTGAGATATGAGTTTAAGTATGGAGAGTCTTCATGGTGCACTGTGTCTCTAATGCAACATTTGAAGTTATCTTGAATGTATCTTTCCATCCACCTGAAGATGATTGAACCCATGTCCATCTGTGACTAAAGGTTGCGACTCTGCTCTCCATCCCAAAGCAGGTGATAGAAATAGCTGTCAATTTATAGGCTGGGAAATCAATCTTACACTTGAGCTATCGAGTGTGAGGCCAGCTATCACTCGCTGCTTATGGGGGGGGGGGAATGTTGGCGGGGGCAGACTGGGTGGGGGTGCAGCTCAACAATGTGGCCCATGGAAGTACGAAGGCCAGCGGCGCTGAGTGGCTCAGTCGCTATTCTGAGGTAGAGCACGGACTCCACGTGTCTGGTGCATGCTGGGAAGTCTTTGCTTTCCACCTGAACTTAACTTTGCCTGAAGATGTGTGATTATATGCCGAACGGACCACCTGAGTGTTGTTGGTTCTTCAACCCCCGGGTCACTACCAGCCTCGAAACCGATAGGACGGCGGGTGGTCACAGATGAAGTGGAGATTCAGCGTGAGATTCACTGATGTGCGATCCCATCAGTGATGTTATCAGTGAAATCCCTGTTCCCTCCTGCTATGTGAACGATAGCATCCGCCCTTGCTTCCAAATTATAGTGTAGATAAGCTGTGTACTCCTGTCCAGATGTGAGATACTTATCCTGTGATGGACTCTTTTGTCTCGGCACCCATACCTCTCAGATATATCACTTCATCTTTGTCTGTTGTTTGTCTGAGCTGAAGGCTCTTTGTGAGCCTGGGTCTGTGCAGTTCACCATCAAACTGCCTCTTGACGTCATTGGGGAGTTAATTTAAAAACTCTTCATACACGGACTGTGTAAGGAACAAGAGAGAAGGGTCATTAACTGAGTGTAAACAAACACACACCACATTGTGTTGACAACATCGCTTCCCCGGACCTTCAATATTATCATGAAAACTATGCCCCCCCCCACTTTCAGTTTTAATTGAATTTTGTCAATAAGACTGATTTCTAAACAGTGATCTCTTTGTAATTTCCTGCTCCAGTAACTGAGATGCCTTTTAATAACGCTTTTTTTTCCTCAGATCAGTTTGCAAAACATGGATCTATTTCAATAGAATCCAAACCATTCATTTCTTTTTTTTGTATGAAATCCAGGTTTCAAGCACTTGTTTTATGACTAGACATTCTCCCAATGTTACTGATGGCTGAGTAGTCATGTAGAAACTTAGGCAAAGCTTTCATCCAAAGGGAATATTATTCTTACCCACTTGTGAACCTGAAGTTTTTTCAGGGGAGCAAAGGAAAATTTTTTACTTAATTTAATTAGAGTAGTTTTATATGTAGGGTAAATTTGAATAAATAATGACGCTGTTTTCAAACATCAGAGGAAGTATTTCTGCCGGGAATCATCTCTGTGATCATTTCCTGATTGAAGATCTTGTTCCCTCAAGGCATAAAATCAGACCCCAACCATAAGGATTAGGCCCTTTTGATAAAGCCTGTGTTCAGTATAATCAGCCCAGGGACGTCCTCTCTTGTCTCAAAGATACAATGTAATTTAAAAGATTGCTTTTATGAATCTACCCACCTGCGTCAAACCACTGTTTGATGTATCAACCTCACGGCTTCCACCAATCAGATTGCTGCAAGGTCCTCTGGGAAAGTTCAGTTGTTCTGGCTGAAGAAAGTAACTGGGAGCTCTGACTTATGAAGTCCAATCAGCCTCTTCTTCTGTTCTCATGGCTCTTAAAAGCTCGAACTTGAACAGGATGAAAAGAACATTTTGCTCCTATTGTGAAACGGAAAAAATCCGGATGAAAGACCGTCTGCAGTCGCATGGAACGTATTCAGCGCTGGAAACGGATTAGAATGCAACTGTGGCCCTTTTTTGTCGCGCGTTAATGTGTTTTGTTCGTTTCAATGTCCCATCACTCATGTTGAAAGTCAGCTGCGGGTGCCGATTCGAAACAAAGTTTCACTTTAAACGTCTAAAACTGCAGTGTGAGCATTTGTAATGTAAGTCAACAGACAGAAGGAAGTACAAAATATGTGCAGAAAGTACCAGAATACCGAAAAAAAAGCACGATTGAGGTATGCCTTGTAGTTTATGATCTCTGTCCTTATGCACTAAAGTAAATGATATATAAATAACTTCTGCTTGGGAATGGGAGGTGGTATGTGGCTCAGGGTTAAGGCACTATGCTTGAAATCTATAGGTTGTTGGTTCCAATCCCATGTTTTGCTGAGTGGTTTTTCTGTTGGGCCCTTGAGTGACACCCTTAACCTCCAGGGACGGTCTGACCCTATTTTCTGAAAAAGATGGAAATGCACGTCACTCCAAAGAAAAGTGTTTGCTAAATAAATCCACTGTTTCGCGTGAGTTGCTAGAAAATCTGGAGTATTGAACAGACCGAAGGAAATAAGTCGTCATTTGACCTTTACAGATGCGGCCAACTCGATGAGAGACAGCCACAGGTATCCGTGTCAGTCAGGTTAGCATCTAATGACGTTCCGTGTGCAACGAGTCGTGCCGGTGGCAGTTGGGCCTCAGTCCCTGAGTCCCTGGAGTGGCTGAGGTTAAGGGCTTCGACTCAAGGGCACAACAGTGATGCCACTCAGCCAGTCACATGATCTGAACCGTCGACCTTTCGATCACGGGCTGACCCATCACTGTCCCAGATATTTTTGAATTTCCTTCATTGGGGGCAGCCCACATACACTGGACCATAAAATCCTGAACCGTCGTCCATGGTTCCTCAGTGTCAGCCTATCTGTGCTTGGTGTCGTCGTGTACAGTCATTAAACCGCCATGCTAATCGCCCCACGCGTTAAATGACAGCTGAAGTGTTGGCATGTAATGCAGCCCTGTCCACAGTGCAGAGGGAATGACAGGTCCTCCCCGGCTCCTCAGCGGGGGGGGGGGGGGCTTTTACGTAACTGATCTGCGTCGGTGTCACAGCCTGTGAGCATCACCCAGCCGCACGGCTTCCTGGGCTCCGCCCCTTCCATCACTCTGCCCGTGATTCATCCTGCCTCAGGCGGGAGGGGGGGGGGTGTTCGGGGGGCAGGCGGCGATTTTTCGAAAATTTTTTCTATTGTCATGCTGACACGCACGTATGCCCCAGAAGCCCCAGAGGCAGGCTGGGGGGGGGACTCTAGAGGCCCTCAACAGCATTTATTGTCCTAAGTGCTTTTATCAGGCTGCCTGTGTTCTGTTGATTTGGGCCGCAACCGCCAACCGGGCCCACTGAGTGCCCCCCCCCCCCCCCCGACACCTAGCCAGACAGCTCTCATGTCGACGATAAAAAGTGTGGACAGGCTGAGTCCTGCTAACTCCTCCAGGACAGCCCCCACCACATGGGGGACATAACCAAACATACAGGCTGGCCAAAAATAATGTTTGAAAGGGAGGAACCGGATTGATTCTTCGCATTTGTCTGTTTATCTGTCCACCCATCCATATATCTTCCTTTTATAACCGCTTATCTGGTATACAGTGAGCCTGAAGCTTATCCCAGGGCACAGGGCAGGGGACACCCTGGACGGGATGCCAGTCCATCACAGGGCACAGGGCAGGGACACTCTGGACGGGATGCCAGTCCATCACAGGGCACAGGGCAGGGGACACCCTGAATGGGATGCCAGTCCATCACAGGGCACAGGGCAGGGGACACCCTGAATGGGATGCCAGTCCATCACAGGGCACAGGGCAGGGACACCCTGGACGGGATGCCAGTCCATCACAGGACACAGGGCAGGGACACCCTGGACGGGATGCCAGTCCATCACAGGGCACAGGGCAGGGACACTCTGGACGGGATGCCAGTCCATCACAGGGCACAGGGCAGGGACACCCTGGACGGGATGCCAGTCCATCACAGGGCACAGGGCAGGGGGACACCCTGGACATGATGCCTGTCCATCACAGGGCATGTGCTCACACACACACAACCAGTATGAGTGGTTTAGAAGTGCCAGTTTGATTAACCGTATATTTTTGTCATGTGACGGTAAACTGGAAAACCTGGAGCAGACATTTCATTTCATTTTACAGAATTACGTGAAAATCCAGCTGATATATTGCAGCATTTATATATGTGTGAGTGTTCACCATTTAAACACTGGATAAGGTTTCAAAATGGATCAGTTTCATCCTTTTACAGTCTGATGGCAGTGCCCTGTTCTGATGGCAGTGCCCTGTTCTGATGGCAGTGCCCTGTTCTGATGGCAGTGCCCTGTTCTGATGGCAGTGCCCTGTTCTGATGGCAGTGCCCTGTTTTTACCTTACAGTCTGATGGCAGTGCCCTGTTTTTACCTTACAGTCTGATGGCAGTGCCCTGTTCTGATGGCAGTGCCCTGTTCTGATGGCAGTGCCCTGTTTTTACCTTACAGTCTGATGGCAGTGCCCTGTTCTGATAGCAGTGCCCTGTTCTGATGGCAGTGCCCTGTTCTGATGGCAGTGCCCTGTTCTGATGGCAGTGCCCTGTTTTTACCTTACAGTCTGATGGCAGTGCCCTGTTCTGATAGCAGTGCCCTGTTCTGATGGCAGTGCCCTGTTCTGATGGCAGTGCCCTGTTTTTACCTTACAGTCTGATGGCAGTGCCCTGTTTTTACCTTACAGTCTGATGGCAGTGCCCTGTTCTGATGGCAGTGCCCTGTTTTTACCTTACAGTCTGATGGCAGTGCCCTGTTTTTACCTTACAGTCTGATGGCAGTGCCCTGTTCTGAAGGCAGTGCCCTGTTTTTACCTTACAGTCTGATGGCAGTGCCCTGTTTTTACCTTACAGTCTGATGACAGTGCCCTGTTCTGATGGCAGTGCCCTGTTTTTACCTTACAGTCTGAAGGCAGTGCCCTGTTTTTACCTTACAGTCTGATGGCAGTGCCCTGTTTTTACCTTACAGTCTGATGGCAGTGCCCTGTTCTGATGGCAGTGCCCTGTTTTTACCTTACAGTCTGATGGCAGTGCCCTGTTTTTACCTTACAGTCTGATGGCAGTGCCCTGTTCTGATGGCAGTGCCCTGTTTTTACCTTACAGTCTGATGGCAGTGCCCTGTTTTTACCTTACAGTCTGATGGCAGTGCCCTGTTTTTACCTTACAGTCTGATGGCAGTGCCCTGTTTTTACCTTACAGTCTGATGGCAGTGCCCTGTTCTGATAGCAGTGCCCTGTTCTGATGGCAGTGCCCTGTTCTGATGGCAGTGCCCTGTTTTTACCTTACAGTCTGATGGCAGTGCCCTGTTCTGATAGCAGTGCCCTGTTCTGATGGCAGTGCCCTGTTCTGATGGCAGTGCCCTGTGGAGGACAAGGACAGGAATTCACTCAATACAAGATCGACGTTACTTTCAATTAGATTAGGGGCACAAATGTCTTTTTTAGGTAATAGTTTGACTTGCATATAGTGTTAGTCATACCAACTGGGATTAATGGAAGCTAATTTGGGGGGGGGGGTTCAGTTTCTAAGCCCCTATTGGTTGTTTTAATTGCCATGTAAACCCACGTGTTTTTCCGCCTCTACAGCCCAACGTACTTTCTGCCGTCTCGTCATTGGTCAGATTTAAAATCCACGGCTCCGGTCTCTTGTATGGATGCGCTTCTGTTTTGTTTCACCGACTGGCAAACGGAAATCTTCCCCAATCACCTGACTCAGTAATGGTTTCGTCTGTTTGCTTTGAGAGACGATTTAATAAGCAGTCGCTCCATCTGACGTCGGGGCGAATAAATCAGTCTGCACTGTGTGAGATGATGATATTCCTGCAGCATTCATACGATTTCCCTTTACCTCGTCTTTCAGGACAGTGAAGGCTTCAACTCTTGAGGAAAATGCATTTATTAGAGCCAGTTATTATGTGTATTATATGTTATTAAGGCATCAGACATTTCGCATGACATGTTACTGGTTTTCAGGCAGTCATGAGTTGTGGGCCACGTTCCCAGCACAATCAGATAGCTAAAGAATCATCTGAATGCGCGTGAATTGTACCGGTAATGAAAAGGTTGAATTTGAATAACAAATCACAGGATCCCCTTGCACAAAAAAACAAAAGCAATCTGATTTAAAAAACTGAATACATTTTGTTTGGTTTGCCGCCCATGTGGTCTGTTCAGCTTTCGTCTTGTTATTGTGTCCTTTATTTACAAGGTGCAGTCGAAAAGAATTAAGTATTTAAAATAATTTTTTGAGACGGTGGATCTTTGGGCCCTTGGCCTGGTTTTAGGGTTGAGTCAGAGTGTTCCTGTGCTGTGTGGGCTGTACTGGTAAATTGGTCAGATCTCTGAAATAGTATGCAGTCTTTGTGTTCGAGAGCAGGGGAGAAGGACGGGCGCCGTCGGGGGTGAACCTGCTGAACACGCGTGTGGATGTTTTGCCTGGGAGGATCTGGAGGGGAGGGGGGCTGCCTTATTGACAAGCTAATTTATATTTAGTCTCGAATCCCGTCTCTGCAGTAATGGGTGGGTTCGTTGGGCCTGGAAAAAACGTTACCCAGCCGGGAATCGCTTGGGGAAACGCAGCAAAAAAACGGCCAATAAACATGAATCACTCCAAGTGCAGCTGAGTGCGATGTTTTCAGCCTTCATAAAAGAACAGAAATATTGATAAAAGCCGGTATGTTGAGAGGGTAATAAAGTACCCACGGAGTTTTATTTACGGTTTTATGCCAAAATTGAGCTTTGATGACAGGAAGTCTGATAAGAGGAAGTAGAAGGCATGTCCTGATTGGTTCTGTTGTCGTTATAATCTCAGGGGATGAAGTAATGCTTCATGTTTTTTTTTCACTTTTGCTTAAACTTGTTTTCATTTTGATTGTGAATAAAGGTTGATGTAGTTTGTTTGGGGTAACATGCAAAGCCAAGAAAGAGGAGAATGAAGAGAAGAGGGGGATTAAGGCGCGATAACATCACCCATCGAGGTCATATCCTGTGAGCGTCACGAGAGGGACTCTTGAAGCGCAACTGGGTAATGGGGTTTATCTGATGCGCTTGACTTTTTAAATAATAGCTTAGTGAGTCTTTCACCTTTGTCTTATTTATTCTTAATGAAAGATCTCTGTGAGCCGGCCTCTCCAGAAGGCTTCAGGATGTCTCAAGGAATTGTCTGGGTGATGCTGACAGACTGGCGCTGGATTCGTCCGTCCGGGTGAGACGGAGCCCTCGCTATTGACTCGGCAGTTCGATTAGTAAGCAAGACAGTGAACTCGCAATCTTTGGCGGCACCTTCCATCCCACTGGGGGCCGCGATTTAAGGCGACCCTCGCGGTTAATGTGTTTGCAGGTTGCTACCGAAGCCGTCCGCCGGTTCCGATCTGGAGGGCCACTCCAGGCCGGGTTTTCCAGCCTGACCCGCTGCTGCGGTTTTTCATTTCGAGAGCCCTTCTTCGCCCGTTCGCGGCGTTCTTGTTAACCCCCCCGGTGCGTCTATTTTGCTCATTGGCTCTCGTCAGGCTAAAAGCTATTTTGCAGTCCCCCGATAAGCACAGCAGTGACCCCCGCCAGCATGCCTACCACGCTTTTCGAGAAGGTTCATGCCCATTTCCACATCATCAAAGGGAGTGAGGTCCTAACGGGGGCGTAACCATGACGCCCAGGAAATGAGGGCTGGGAACAGTCTGTTTTTACCCCGCTACATGATTATCATAATAGAGGGGCCAGTCACCGACAGACAATGGAGAAGATCACCTATTCTTGAATGTTTTTATTCATCGTCCTGCTCAGGATAGTCCCAGATTAATTAGCCGCACTCACAAAAACCAAAAACACAGCTTGAAACACGTCTGCGACTTGGGGGGGGGAGGGGGGGGGGTGGTCTCACATCTCAGCAAGTCAGCCAATTGGCGAAAGTGATAGAGTCAAGCCATCCCATCGTGTCCAGTTAGAGTCTGTTGCCGTGTGATGTTCGTTCGTCATGACACGGCTCAGATGAAACTGACGGCTGATGGGTTTGGCAGAATCTAGACTGTGTTGATTTTTGTTTTTTCATTGTTTTATACCGCATAAGAAATTGAGTTGTCTGCCATGCACATGATTTTCACACAATGACCAGTAGGGGGTGCAGTGCTTATGGAAATGGAGATGTTCAGTTTTCTAAAGAAATACAATAGTTAGGTCTGTAAGTGGCACTTATCCTGAGCATTGTGGCTGGAGGGGTCTGGAGCCCATCCAAGGCATCACAGGTCATTAGGAGGGGTTCACCCTGGATGGGATACCGGTCCAATAGAGGGCACCCGCACACATTGACACACAATCGTACACTGCAGGCAATTCAGAGATACCAAGTAGCCTGATTAGTCCAGTATATACTCAAGCAAACATATTTGCTAGCATCCCTTAAGATTTTGGGTGCATTTAAATATAAAGATCAATTGGTTATTTGACACAGCTTGTTTTCTTTGTTTTTTGTAGACTGAAACTTGATTTCCCAGTTCACTGGAGCCTGGGCTAGCATTAGCTGAGGTGACACAGAATAAAGCATTACACATGTGGATTAAGGCAAGTGAAAGCTGACTGTAATTTGACTGTATTCTTGCGCCTCCTGTTCAGCTTGTCTGCACCGGCGCTACATACATTTTCTGACGGACAACAGAAATGTTATTGGGGCTTAGAACTCAAACAATCTCACATTGCAGGTTAGCAAGCCTGAAGCATTATGCCGAAGCATCGCGTCACCTTGCTGTGGTGCATTGCGGTACATGCTACTGTGGTGCATTGCGGTACATGCTGCTGTGGTGCATTGCGGTACATGCTACTGTGGTGCATTGCGGTACATGCTACTGTGGTGCATTGCGGTACATGCTACTGTGGTGCATTGCGGTACATGCTACTGTGGTGCATTACGGTACATGCTACTGTGGTGCATTGCGGTACATGCTACTGTGGTGCATTGCGGTACATGCTACTGTGGTGCATTGCGGTACATGCTACTGTGGTGCATTGCGGTACATGCTACTTCCCGTAGCGACTGTTGCTTCTGCATTTATTCCCAGGAGGCTAATTTAGCTGGCTACTTGTTGAAATCATTATGTTGCACGACAGTGCTGCTAAAATCTCGCCATGGAACCGGGCAGCGCCGATCACAGGAGTCCAGAGCCGCTGGCCTTGGGCGTTCCTGTGCGGACTTGTGGAGAACGCTGAGGTCCGGGAGCTCGGGCAAGAAATCCTGCAGCCCCCATATCGCCGGCAGAGAGCTTCCACGTTGGGAGGGGGCGCGAGTCCCTGTCCGTCAGTTTGCCATAGCGGGGAAGCCCTGCTTCACCAGTTGGAATTTATCCGGAGGGATTACACAGGTTTTACATCCCCTGCCTTCAGTTCAGCATGTAAGCATTTCGTGAAGCCGTCTCTTGTGAGAGATGGATGCTGGGCTGATTTTACACCGAGGGTCAAATCCATGGCCGGGTAGAGGGAAGCATCCCCTACTTTTCTTAAAGGGGAGGGCGATCCCTCTGTGTTTACAGTTTGATTTTGGGGGGTTAAAAATAGGGCTGAATTCGGAAGGGTCGCATCGCATCCCGTCACGTATCTGGCTTGTGCTTCCCCCCCCCCAAGAGGGGACGCGTCTTGTTTCCTTCCAGCAGCCCCCAGGGCGATCAGCTTGCACGCTCGGGGGAGATTACCGGAAGATAAAAGCTACGTGCCGACCTGGACTTTGTACCAATCAGGAACAACCAATCAGCAGCAGGAGCCGGCATTCAGAGGGCCGAGAGTCAGCTTCCTGGCAGTTAGCGTGGCTCAGCGCTGTTCGCTGCCTCTGATTGGCTGCTGAGTGAGACCCTCTCCCATGTGACACCTCACATAAAACCTTATTTTTTTGTGCTTTTTGAAAGCTACTATTGGTATTTTTTGTGCCCCCCCCCCCCACCAGAGTTAAATCTAACGAGTATCATTGTGAGAAAAACATGATGGTGTAGGCTTTGTGTAATAAAACCTAAAAAAAAAAAAATTGCATTACTGTTATTGTCTGTATCCCTGCAGGAGTATGCGGGGTTAACACACGCAGAGATGCACCTACACGACGCCGTGGAGCGACTCCTCCCACACAGAGGCACAAACAGCATTTTCTCATCGTTATACTGAGGTACTGCTGGTAGGCTCTCAGCCGGGAGATGTGATCTAGTCAAACCTCCTTTGTTTTCACGCAGACTTGCTTTAGGTTCTATGAGCATAAACCACTGCTGAGTCTGTCGTCGGCTTTTATAATGACTGTTTGGTTTCTTGTGGGGGGGAAAAGAAAACCTACTTTGCAAGATGTCCTCTCTAAACTGAGAAGTGTGTTTTTGTTTTATTTTAAAGGACTTTGGCTGAGCATGAGAGGAATCAGACTTAATTGGGGAGGGGATGGGATTTAACGGGTGGGTGGGGTGGGATTTAACGGGTGGGTGGGGTGGGAAGAAAGTGGGGGGCGTGACTGTCAGTCAGCACAGGGGAAGTGGGGAAACGAAACCAGTATGTAGGGGTTGGGATCCTGTAGCGCAGCAAGTCAAGCCTTCTGCTGCCAACACGAAGGTTGTGGGTTTGAATCCCAGGGGGTGCATGTTGTAGCGGTACTGCTGTATGTCACTGGATAAAAGCGACAGATAAATAGGTTAAATGTAGCCTTTTTATGCCAAAATAACAGAAAGCTATCATAAAGGATCCGTAAGTCAGTCGGGGGGCTTGTTACCTCATCTCTCTGCCTCTCAGTGCAGCTGTAATAACAGAAGGTAATACAGGCTCATGTTCTGCACTGGTTATTTTGTGACTTTTATATTAGAGGTAGAATGTCAGAGGAGTGGGGGGAAAAAAAACTGAATTGTTGAAATTCTGGACAGGGTGGTGACCCGGAGACTCAATCTGCCCCCGTCGGCCTCTTTAATTCTAGCTTCATTACAGAATCCACTTGCGAAGATGAAAGTTCATAAATGGACCCTGGAAAGGAAGTTGAAACAGATCCAAGCCCCCGCGCCCCCAGTCTGTTTGACGTCCGTTCCATGAAGCGCCACCTACAGGAGATGAAAGGCATTCTGCATATTTTGTTTTTAATTGGTCCGGGTTAAAGGAAAAATGCTCTTTTTTATATCCAAAAGGCACGCAGTGGGCCCACCAGGGGCACAAGGCAGGGATCCAACGCCAAGGGATCAGTCAGTTCAATTTGAATTATTTTGCTATAGCGCCTTTCAAAACAGAATAACCTTACGGCACTGTACACAGGTGAGTTGTGATACATTACTACATTGTTCATATAGAATTATAGATGGAAGAGAGAAAATGGGAAGACAGAAAGAAAGAAAGCCTGAGGGATCTGTGCCGGAAATCAGAAGGTTGCTGGTTTGAATGCCTGGAGTGATACTACCCCATTGGGCTCTAGAGCAAGGCCCTTAATCTTGACGTTACTCTACATCCAGCCCTATAAGGAGGTCGTCGAAGTTACAGGGAAATGTGAGGATTAGTGGCGGGATTGACACTCCAGCCACCTGGATAAAAAAAAGTCACGCTGGTCCATTCGGACTAGTGTGGTGCTGAGGTGTCACCTGCCACATGGCTGCTCTCAGGTTCTCGTCCCTGAGCTGGTTCGTCGTGTGGTGGGTGTGGCAACGCGCTGCATCAGTGTGCGCTCCTTACCCCTCTCTCTCACTCCTCTTACAGTACTTTAATGGGGGAACGACCAGTTTGTCATTGTTGGCTGAAGACAACTCCTCCAGCAGATTCGGAAGATAATGTTCTGCTTTTCACGAAAGCATTTCCAGATTACCGCAATCAAATCCAACTTCTAGGAAACACGTTGACCTTCTGGAAGAGCACACAGCTGTCACCTCGAACTCTTTCCATGGCCTCTTGACCACCCTGTATTTAAATCAAACTAACTAAGAGATAATAATCATCAGAAATCATCAACTATGAATAAAAATCATCAACTATGAATAAAACAGCCATCTTAGATGCAATACATCCTATATTGCGGAGCATGAAATTGAATCATTCAGTCGTAACAGCACTATATCCACATGTTTACACACACATGGATCAGTAAGGCCTGGAAGAGCCGTGGTGGAATCCATCAGGCATGTCTCTTTGTTGCACGTTTCCCAGAAAACGGGCGCTTTGTGCAGTAGAATTCAGGGACCAAAGATGTGGCAATCAATCCCACGATGCACCACCCATTAGGCTTTGGTGACTAATCTAGTTCTTAAAGCAGCCAAGACCCGGAATAATTATACATTAGATTTTTGTTTCCAGAGGAGAAACCAATTAAGCTGACAGGAGGGGTAAGTGAAAGAAGTTCACCTCACCCTGTAGCCGCTGTTTTTAACAAGGTCGGGCACCCCTCCACATTTAGATGAGAACTGGGCCCGGTCACTGTAAAGATGGTGGTTCTGAGACCCACTCCTCTCATGGACATGTAAGGCTTTGTAATCTGAGGGGGGGGGGGTGGTTTAACTTTTCCTAAATGATGACATCAGTCACCCAAACCAAATCCACAAATCGGCCCTCCCCAATGGGTGACGCATGCTCTCGAGTGGTGCTCTGACTCACAGGCCCAGAGCAGCCCCCCCCCACCCCCCCACCACCACCCAGAGATCTTACAGGGGAAGGATTTCCTCTAACTACTGGAGACGGGCAGCATTATCTTTGTGGCACAGCAGAATTAAACACCCAGTGGCGACTTCTCCATCTTTGAATCGCCCTCGTCGGAAGACAGAGCAGAACACTTTGACAATGGAAAATCAAAACTCATGTTTACAGCTTTTTGCCGCTGATACTGTATGCGTCTTTTTTTTTTGGGGAGGGGGAATTCCTAAGTCATGACTTGTGTAGAGCACAGAAAGGCCTCCTCTTATTCAAAGTTTGTCCCTTCCCAGCATATACAGTGGTGGTGCTTATGGGGGAGAGGAAGGAAAATGCAGTAGATAGAGTCACCTTTGTGGTCGGTGACAATGTGCACAACCGCCTCGGAATCGCGTCTCTGTGCTGTTTATTCTGTCTGCATTAGGGCCCTAATTGCTACTTGTCTATTGTCACGATGCCTCTCATTCTGATTCTGATTCCTATTCGCTTTCTTTGCAGTTTGTTGTATTTCGTTTTATTCGCCCTCGTAGAGTCGGTGCATATCCAACCCCAGGACTCCCCGCCCCCATCTTAAAATCGCCTCACAACACACACACACACACACACACACACACGAGCGAACTGTCAAGCGAGCTGTTAAACATTTAATTATCATGTTGGTGTGTCTTAACTCGCATCGTACATCAAAGACGCTACAGATGAAAGGCTGCGGGGGGGGGGGGGGGGGGGGGTAACCGCGGGAACAGAGAATGTTACCAGCAGAATATAAATAATGTAAATCACCACGGTGCCTGCGAACTTGTCTTTGCTAAATATATTTTGTGTCGTTGTGTCCTCCATGAAGCCCACTTTACTCCAACGTAGCCTGAAGTGTTTGTTGAAACTCTACTTTCCAATCTGACCTTCACATTTACTCTGGCTACATTTCTGATACTTCGTCTTGCTTGGGAGGTGGGCTTGAACTTAAAGATACATCTCCAGGCTCAGTGCTGCTCCTCTCTTAGCCGCAGCGGCCATCAGTGCTCAGTCTTTATGAGGTGCAAGGTGTACACGTAGCCTGGCCAGCAGGTGGCGCTGTTCTTGGGTGTTGAACCGGAAACTTGGGTGTCGAGATCGAAATAAATGCGCACGACGGTGGCAGACGTGGAATAAGCTTGCTGCTCCGTGTTAAGTGCAGAGCTGTGTGGGCACATTATGAAAGCAATTAAGGGAAACAGCCAGTCGTGTTAATAGTCATAATATCCTGATGGAACACTAGAAAGCAGCCATAACTGGTTGCCCCGTGATGCACGTGACGTGTGCTCCGAGTTCCGGCACGTTCTGTGCGTGGCACGCTCGTGCCCACAGCACTCGCGAGTAATGGATAAAACACTTGGCAGGCTCCTGGGCACCACAGCCTGATGCTCTGGCTTCCAGTGAGGTGACCTCCCGTTAACACCTGGAATTTAAGGTAGATCCCACCGGTCCCATATGCGTTGGCTTTCTGTGATTCTCCAGCCGCCCTTAGCAGAGACCGCCTTAAAAAGACAAGGCACAAGTGAGCTATTTCCCTTCTGCATTCAGTGCTGCAAGGGTTGCAATTGCCATATCTTAAGCATTGTAATTCAGTGTAACTGTACTCAGACCCAAACTCAAATGTCTGGAAGCGTAGGTTGGATTTTTATTAATTTATGCTTAATTAGTGCAGTTACAACCACAGTTATTCTTGACTGTATGGGATTATTTTGAATATTATTGCATTTTTTAGGAGAAATGTCATGGTTTGGCACTGGGTTTTTTGGCTAGGCTAATGCACATGCCTTCTGGATGCAGTCAATTTCCTATTAATCCACATAATAACTTCTGTTCTGCGCACATTTGCTGTACACCCACAGAAAGGCAATATTCGCATATTTACCAACCTGTCCCAGTCAGTATTCACTCCCCCTTAGGTAATAGAATCGGCATTATTATTTTATAAACCATCTCATGAATGATTCATGGCTGCTTGATGGAGACCAAACGCACACAAACCATGCCTGACTAGCAGGAAATGTGTTCTCCTAAACCATGAGTGAACGTCAATGCCTTCTCCGTCCACCTGAAGGTCTCCTGGGGGGGATGGGTGGAGAGGAAGAAGGTGAGGAGCGAGTGAGGAGTGGAGCCAGAGAGCCACAGGAGACTCACACGGCTGCCGCTCCCCCCTTCAAAGCGTCCCTCCTCTTTGAAGGAGCGCGTCTGTCTGCCAGGCCAGCAGGGAGAGTAATGAAAAGCAATCCCCCCCCCCCCGGGCATTATTTTTTGAATAATCCGTTTGATGTCTCCTGAAAATATATTTTTAAACAAGGGAAACAAAGGGAATGTTGTAGAAGCATACGAAAAAGGCTTCGAAAACCTCGGGGCATGATTATCAGACGCCAAATGAACAAAAGGCTTCGATTTGCCGATTTTTGTAGCTGTTCTGTTGGCATTCACAGACTTCCGTTGTGGACGGGCGTCTAAAAGATTGATTAAATCACATCCCCAGTGTGTGAGCCATGTCAATTTAACGCCTTTTTTGTATTTGATTTGCTCATTTACTTCATGCAGTATGGTAGCTATGTCATGTGATCATTGTCAATATGGGGTATATAGTCACCTGCTCATCAGCATGGCGGGATGTATGCTTTAAATTGGGAGCATTTATTTTTTTGTTTAATGCAATTTAGTACCACTAATGAATGTGATATTAGTTTCTGGGATAGACTCTGGACACCCGCAAGACCCTGTATAGGACAAATGGGGATGGACGGATGGATGTATACATTCCAGTATATTTACATATTTAATTTTGCTTCTATTAAATTGTCATACTGTAAAAAAACCTTAATTTATATTTGTGTTTAATCTGTGTTTACCATGGGCTGGAAGCACGTGCAAAGTTTGATTTCCATTGCACCGTGTCTCTGACTGTTCAATGAGTATTTAACAATAAACTCTCTTGAATCTTCCATCCATCCATCCATCCATACACCTTCTGAAACCCTTATCCCATGCACTGTGGCACTGAATAAATGCCTCAGACGTCTTACTTGGAGAACCAGCAGAACGGAAAATGTAGCCTGAGGTGAAACGGGGTATAAAAGGGTGGCTCCCTATTGGCTGATGACTCTCGGACTCTCCGATTGGGTGTATTTTACGTGTCTGTTTGAGAAAGTATTTGTTTTATCCTTAGTTTGGAGTCACTCTTTGTTTTAAGGTGCTGTATTTCAGTCTTCCATGACATGCAGCCTTTTGAAAGCTTGGACATTTCAGCTCCAGAAATAATATCCCTGAAATAAGAATTGTTCTCAATTTTCAATAAATTTGATATAGCATAAATATCCATAGTGGTTTTTAAATTAGTTTATCTTCTGATATGTGTATCAAGTTACAAATGGTATGTAATTCTTAATGGCAGAATTCACTGTTTTGTTACACTTTCTCCGATTAGCAAATGTTTATTTTTAACAAGGTTTAAATGATGTAATTAACGCATAATCACCTGTGGTTAAGTTTAAACAAGTTTCTTATATGTGTAACTTTGCCAAGAGTTGAAAACCTTCCTCCGAAATCCTTGAGAATCCCTCGCGCAACTTGATGAACTATGAGTATGTTTGTTCTCGAGACGGCTAAATTAATTAACGACCCTGAGCTCCTTAGGTAAAGTCTCAGAGGTTGCCATGGAGACCGTAACCGAGCACAGCCGCATTGTGGTCAAACAGAGTTAGCGACGTTCAGGCTAATATGACAGACCGACACATCCGTCCCTGGCTTCTGCTTCCATGGTAGCCAAATGGAAAAGGTTAGGGGGGGTCATTTCTGTTCTATTTTGCGGTAATTCTGCGCAGGATATATTAATTATTCTCCGCCGGTTTTATTCTCAGAGATGACTAATACATTTTGTTCAGCCAATAAATCTGTATTTTTCTATTCTTTAAGGCACCAAGAGTTTTGGCGCAGCGTTAACAATGACGAGAACACACTGTAACTGCATTAAAAAGGAAATTTACGGAACATGTCCGTCGTGTACGTTATAAATGTTTATACTTCGCTTTAATTGAGGCGCATTTAAGTGCTGAGTTGAGGTGAGCTTTACAGGTTTATTTCACACAGGACTTGTTGGTGGATGTCACATCACGGCAGATTAGTAAACGCTCTTCTTTACTTCTCTGTCCTGGATCTTTTTGCCTCTCACTGACAGTCAGAGAATGGAGGCCGCTGAGGTGTGTGCGTGTCTGTGTCTGCGTGTGCGCCAGTGTTTACCAGCAGCACCTGCTGTGATGGTTGCAGCGTGACCACTGGGAACTCCGCCGCCTCCTGACCCCCGGGCGAGTGGGACAGGTGGGCAGACCTTCTCAGTGCGGACGTGCACAAACACACGGGCACACACACACACACACACACACACACAGCCCACTGCCACCACCAATCCTGGGAATCGAAGTCTAAGAGGTAGTCTTCAAAGCAGAGCTCCATCCTTTGTGCGTGTGTGTGTGTGTGTAATTATTATATTGCGGGGACCATACTTCCCCACAATGTGATAAAAATCTGTGAATTTTTACCTTGTCGGTCCCCACAAGGATAACCTCAATTTTATAAAACTTTGTGACTGCAATCAAAACACTAAAAATGTCAAAAGTGTTTGGTTACTTATGGGTAAGAGGTTAGTAATGGGTAGGAGTTAAGGTTGACATGTAATAGAAATGAATGGAGAGTCCCTCTACGATACGAACACAAACCTGTGTGTGTGTGTGTGTGTGTGTGTGTGTTTCCAGCTACTTTCCACCACAAATCGTTAAGCACATCATTGTAGCAGCAGTGGCAACGCAAACATTTAGCGAGACTCGACCCACTGGCTGGATTTTCCCTTTTGTCTTCAGTCATAGTTTTTCGCTGAGTCGACTAAATGCCAAATGTTACGTGCAAGACGTCAGATGCAGATTATACTTCGGCATTCCTCTGGGGGGCTTTAAGCTCTGAAGAAGAAAAAAAACAGTGGCCTAGCATTTTGCATGTTTGAATATCCGTCGGTCTGTATGTTTGTTTATATCGATTGCCCCCATCACCTCTGAGTGGGGCCCGTCCAGGAGCCATGACCAATAAACGGGGTATATAATGCGTGGCTCCCTATTGGCTGATGAATTGGGCTGTGCTGATTGGCCGAGGTAAGCTGGCAATAACCCAAGTGCCTGCCCCCAGACCTTCCCGTGTCCTTATTTAACACCGAACATCAAATGAATGAAATAAATCACACCACTTAAACAGAGAGGCTGTGTCTCTCTTGCGTGTGCGTGACAGTGGTTACAGGTGGAGTTCCTTGGCGACGTTCATAATGAAATGGCAGAACACATTTTACTTGCGTAATAAATCTAATTGTTATATTGATTTTTTTGCTTCCCGGCCTCCTGCAGCCCATTAGAATCTAAACAGTGGCGGCTGTGTCCCGTTTTGGAGGCGTTTGAAGACATTATCTTCACCCCCATTCTGATTACAGACACAAGTCTGCTTTGCAAAGCTGAATAAACAGTCGTAACCGATGACTCCCTGTTTATGTCCAGGAAATTAGCCTGTTCTCTTTTAAACGATCCAGTTTTGTCATATCCTGTAAACATGCCCCGACACGGGGAGGACTTTCTCGGTGAATTGCAGGGGGAAATCTTCAGCCTGTAAATAGTTCTCTGAAAATAACCAGAACTCCCAGTCACGTTGTGTTCTTCAGGATAATTTCAGCCCCCCCCCCCCACACCAACTGCCCATTGAAGATCCAGTAATGTAAATGCACATTTTATTAGACCCTAAAAACAATCTGAACATCCATCAACCTAATGCAGTATTAATGGGCTTCAGATGTACCGTGAAGGTTCTAGACTGCCTCCTATAGACGACACAGCCTGGCTGCCCAGGCAGGTCATATTTTTCGAAGGACGTGAGTCATTTTCCCTGGAAAATGTTCAGTGCGGCTCCTCGGATGGGAAACTGACCCGGCATTTTAATGGACGCTGCTGGAACTGGAGGCTGTAGATCTCACATCTATAAAAGAACCTGCACTTTGTGCCTACAAAACCAAGAGTTCTGTGCTCCTTTCATGGTGTAAGTAAGTATTTTGTCAGGCATTAGGTTATAAGTCAGGCTCTGACAATGGGCTGGTTGGTGTAGTCTAGACGCTAACAGTTAGCATGCTTCTTGGGTTCCAGATACACCGAGATTATTATATAAATGTACCTTGTGGTGTGTTATTTAATGTTAAATTTAGTTATAAGCTGACAGGCATTCACCCATTCATCTATCCATCCATCTTCCGACTGCTGACCTTGGTCAGAGTTACTCGGAGCCTACGCTAGGCGCCATACCCAAAGCTACATCATGGAACCTCGTCCTGACAGACGTGCAGTGCTGTTTATTTATAGGTATGTTTAGTTGGAGAGATTTAGGCTAAATACCTTTCCCAGTTGTGACAAGAGCTTCGGTGTCACCTTTCATTTCCGTGTAACAAAAGGTACAAAGATTACAAATCTGAAACTTGTTTAATTTAATGCATTTAGCTAGTTTATGTACAGATTTTCACATTTAAAATATGCTTAATTCAGGCTCGTATGTCCATAGGCACCTGCCCAATACAGAAAAGGACACTGATGTAAATTGATACATAAATTTGACAGCAAACCAGTGAGAGGAAGAAGCGGAGTTATTTTGGCTGTGAGCAGGTGTGGAGGAACCAGGAAACCCAAGTCAGTAACGGCCGGTAAGATTTACGGTGCCGGTTTAATTTTTAACTACCCACATTTCTCTTCTACCAAACAACGGCTTCCTGTGGATTTACGCCACATTGTCTCCCGAGTAGATAATCCTTATCAGACGCGAGTCTTGAAAGCTTTTAGTCCTGATTATTATGGTTATAATGTGATTCCTGGACCCTGTCATTTTCAAAGGGAAGTCTGGTAATGGCAGCTTTTTAATTGCTGAAAAAACCTCCAATCAAATGCATGAATCTTGGAAGTTTGACAAAAGCAACACTCATTTATACAAGGTGTCATTTAAAACTCATCTCTTACTTGCACTGTCTTTGAATCAGCAGTTTTATCGGCTATGTAACATAATAATAATAAGAAGAATAATAATAATAATGTATCAGGGTGGTGTGTCTGTGATCGGAAGATCATTGGTTCAGGTCGCATAGTCAGATAAGTGATGTCGCTGTTGGGCCCCTGAGCTTGGGCCCCTTAAGTCTCACTCCAGTGACTGTCTGACCCCCCTTTCAATTGCATGTCACTTTGGATGAGGTGTCGGGAAAAAAAAGTTATATGTATATTTTTGGAGGGTCATCTAAACTCATTTCCTGTTGATGGATCTTAAGAAAAAAAAAAACGATAGACTATAATTTGATATATTTCAATTTACTATTTCACAAGTTTAATTTATTGACTTAAAAATTCCAAGAGATGGTGAGGCGGTGGTTCATGGCGTTGGTGTTGGTGGCGTGCGACGTGCGACTTGATCATGCAAGATGGAGAGAACGGGATGGACCCGAGACTGGTGTTGACCCATAACTGGAAAGAAAAAACTCCCCAGAAAAAAAATCGGTAACGGTTTACTTAAGGCCATGTTTTTAGTAATTCATAAACACATTAATAATGATAATCGAGACTTTATTGATCTTTATGCCTCCCTGAACTTGCTCTTCGTAGAGTAAGTTGTCTGTGAAGGGCAGCCACCCGTAGCGGCACCCAGGGAGCAGGGGGGTAAGGGCCTTGCTTGAGGACCTGCAGACATGCTGAGACTGGGTTTGAACCAGCAACCTTCTGATTATAGGCACATAGGCTTAGCCCACTGAGCCACACACTGCCCCCATAATAATGCATTATTTCCATTCATAAAGCATTATAAATATGGCTATAAATAATTCTCAAAAGGGCATAACACATTATAGCCATGTTTATTATGCATTATGAATGCTTTATGAAGCTCTCATCTATAACGCACTATAGAAACCATCATAATGCCAAACAAGGCATCCTTAATGGTTATGCATTATAAAGGTATCTATAATGCATTATAAATGAGAGCTTCATAATGCATAATAAACATTGCTATAATGTGTTAGGCGTTTTTGTTAATATCTATAGCCAGGTTTATAGTGCTTTATGAATGCATTATTATTTACTATGAATGTGTTTATAAATTACTAAAAACATGGCCTTAATTAAAGTGTTACCAAAAAATCACAGTACTCCAAGTTAAAGTTTTAGTGTAGAGGCTCTCTCCTCTTCCTGTCCACTCTCCTGATCGCCCTGCAGTCCCAAAACCCTTCCGAGTCCATCGTGTGGTTGACGGCCCCAAGTGTCAGCGATCGGCGTTCATCCTACGCAGCTTGGCGGGGAGGCTGTTCTCCGGCCGGCCGCTGGCCGCGAGGCCGGGGGTGGGACAGTGCAGGGAGGGCGGGGGGTGGTGCTGGAGGTCGCCAGTGGACTGGGTCATGGGCCCGACGTCGACACGGAGGGCCCGGAGCTGGAGCCTGTCCTCGGCGTCGCCCTGGGCCGGCGCGGAACCCAGGCGCTGCAGCTTGAGCGGCAAGTCCCCGGTGCTGGAGGCCTTCTCGGCCTGGTGCGAGCTCAACTTCAGCACCTTGCGCTGCAGCTCGTCCTTCCCCGAGGTGCTCATACGCTGTAGCTTGCTGGGCAGCCTGGCCCCCACCGGCCGCTCATCCGCCGCGTCCAGCCCGTCCGCCGAGAAGACGCGGTCCGGCCGGCCCCGCCCCTCGCCCAGGGTGGGCGTGACCAGCGGCGAGGGCAGCGAGGCCTTCTCGTCGTGCTCCTTCACGCTGTAGGCGGGTGTGGGCACCTCGAAGGTGTTGTGGAATTGGGAATAGTCCACCCGAAAGAAGCCCTCCTCCAGGGACATGACCGGCAGGAAGCGGTGACCCCAGAGCACCTCGTCCTCCGTGTAGGACGTCCGAGCCTGGCACGTCATACCTGCGGTCAACACGGGACAAAGCACAAGGGTGCCACTTTACACAGTCCCTCCCTTGTTGCTGATTGGGGGGTAACACTGGGTTACCCTTCCCTCTCTCTGTAGCCATCAGTCGTCAACCCTCAGCATGCTATGCCCCCCCCCCTCCCCGCCCCCAAGGCCGGCCTAACTCTTTTCAGGGGCCTGAACCAAAGGTGCGGTGCTGAGCCTAACATTTGCTGAGTGGGTTTTTCCATTTTCTCCCCCCATTAATTTAATTAACATAAGCCTGGTCAATTGTTTAAACCAGGTATGCCTTGTTTTTGTGTTTGTGTGGCCTGCAGTTGACTGACACTCAAGATTACTTTTTCATTTTTTGTTTTTAGAAACCAAATAAAAAATTTAAATAATCCGTCCAAATGCATTTGCTCTTCGGTCTGATATTCACACCCCCCACCCCCCACAGGTCTCACTGGATTGCCCAGATGATCATTAAAATAGCCCCTGACTTGGAGCCCCTCTGGGGAAATTTAACAGTTTCACCAGGCTAGTGGATCGGGCCTGGGCTGCAGTATCCCGCTGGGGGGGGGGGGGGTTGCACATTGATTGGTTTTATGTAATTTATTAAGCCTCTGACACCTTTGGCTCCCCCTTGGCGGATCAAACCATTAGAAACTGGAATGAGTGACCAGGCCGCTGAGATCCCTCAGTCTGCCCCCCCCCCCCCCCCCATGCTGTAACCGGTCCCCTTCCCACATTCTGTATTTCTCACACCTGCCTGTTCGTACTTGTCGAACATGTGAAACTCCTGCCTTGTGACCTTTCTGGAAATGCGAGCTTTGGGAGCCTAATACCAGATATTGGGCCCGTGACCATGGCGAATGAGGTGCCCAGAGAGTGCCTGATTATAAAGATCGCACGGCTCGGAAGGTGAGGAGTCCGATTTGTGCTCCTCCTGCACTTTCCTCCCACTTCTGTCTGTTACTGCTTAAAAACATCTGCTTTTGGGAAACAAAGCGGACTCTTTTAGCGTACAGCGGTGCCTTGGAACACAAACGTAATTTGTTCCAGAAGGCTGGTCGACTTGCGATTTGGTCGAGGTCCGAGTCGCATCTCCCCATAAGAAATAATGTAAATGAATTTAATCCATCCCAGACCCCCAAATGATTGCTGATTTAAACCTATCTACCAAACTAATGATAAAAAGCATTAACAATCAATATAAAACTAATGCACACATGAAAAGCACAGATACAAAAGCAAAAAACTTGAAATAAACGACAACCCAGTACTCTGAAGTGAGAGCAGACACACGTGCACCACCTTCAAGTCTCACTATAATTTCCTTTTTTGGTTCCACAGTTACTCTCACTACTTTCCTCTTCGGTTTGCTGCTGTCACTGCTCACTTTCTTAGGGGCCACGATTACTGTATCACTAAATGTACTGTAGTTAAAGCACAAAAAATTCACACCGAACACAGGAACACAGCTTTCGCACATCAAACTTGAGAGGAACCACGAGCCATCAGCATCCCAGTAGGTCCGTTTGCCTTCGTTTCAGCCCATCAGAAACGCGTCTCTACCTGTACAAGCTTTAGCAGGTCTGTTTTGTTTTGTCTTGTTCTGAGTTTTTGGTCGAGTTATGGTTATATTTTTCTCGACCGACCTGGTAGAGCTGAACGCATCTCGACCCACACAAGTTTTAGTAGGAAGAATGGTCGAGTTCCAAGAATTCGGTCAAGGTACAAGTCGAAAAAAATTCAACAGACCTGTTCGATGTCCGAGTTGGTCGAGTTAAGAGGTGTTCGAGTTCCAAGGTTGTACTATACATTAAAGCCTTTTAAAAATTAGATGTCTTATATCTGCAAAAGGAGGTATGAGATTCTGAAGGTTAAATGTAAAAGATGGTTATATCCTGGATTTATTTGAAATTTGACTTCAATTTGCGATTGTAGACCATTTCAACTGAGGTCGGGGAACACTGGGGCCAGTTGTTCTGTTAGGGGGGCCACAATTGACCATAATGTCCTCTGAGTATTACTTACACTAGATTGGCCAACATCAGGAAGCAAAACCAATTATAAAAACAGTTATTTATGCAAATGCTTTGCAGTCACATTTCACAGTTCTTACAAATATGAAACACTTTGATTTCTTGTTTAGACTATAGACTACTGATTTCTTGTATAGTTTATAAAGACTAGGTCATATATCCTCAAATATATTTCTCTTTAAGTTGCTTGGTTAGTCGACTAAATGCTGTTTTTATCGACAGTTCAATGGGAAATTCATTGGGAATATGAAATATACGGGTTTCCAACGGGAAGTTATAAGAAATTTGAAATATATGCATTTCCAGGACAAAACTCAGTATTTAAAAAATGAATTGGGTGACAGATGATTTGAGCTCTGGGTGACTGACTTCAGTCTTATTTACGCTCATGAGGAATAAGTTTCTGACCTTTTTGTTTGAGATTTCCTGGCACTCAGAGGGCAACCTGCCGCCTTTGTCTGACGGGGCTCGGGTCCTGATGTCTGGAGACATTTATCCAGACTCACTGGGAGGAGAAATTGTTGAGAGGGCTGAGCAGACACTGAAAAAGGAGATTAAGCCACTGGGAATTTTTACGGATAGAGTGACAATCCGCCAGTGCTGCTGTGACGCTGTCACTCCTCGCTATTTCATCACAGCCCTGAGCCGGCCTCTGTCAGATCTGCCCAGCCGGTTTTGGCCATGCGTGTCCATTGTTTTTCGCCGTGCTACCGGCTGCCCCTAAACCTCCGATTACACTCCATGAATAATCCAATGTTAACTTGGGGGGGGGGGGGACCTCTGACCTTCTGCTTAATGATCTATGGTGACTGTGTGTGTGTGTGCTTGACCCCTGTTAATCCATCCCCGCAAAAGCAACATGGAACCCCCCATGAATGTTTAGACAGCAGAGAACTCCTTCAGTACTTTGCTGAAGAACTTCTAAAAGGATTTCACGTTCGATCTGTCTCTAGTACACACCTTTGGGGGGGCAGGGGCTGTTCCCCCCCCGGGAGTAGTTTCCCAGCGGACCTGCGAGGTTATGAATGGTCTTGTGGTTCCCCCATCGAGGACGGAGGAGTGAAGAGGAGCAGCAAGGACGAAAACAAAGGGTGAAGGTGTCGCTCTGCATGGCGAGCAGGTGGAGCGTTTGAGTATTTACGTTCCCTGGAGAGACCCAGGCCCCGGAAAAAGTGTGTATTCATTTGTTAAACAGGATATAGTTTGAAATTAAATAATGCTGCTCAGCTCCATCCCCATTTGTCATTGAGATGTTTCTTCTAGCTGTTTATGCTGATTGTAGGGGAGCCTGGAGATCATTAGGGGCAGCGCATGACACAAGGCAGGGGGCCAACCCCCGAACGGGATGCCAGTCCATCGCAGGGCACGCACAACACAATTATATAATATGGGTGATTTAGAGATGCCAGGTAGCGTAAATGCATGTCTTTGGACTGCAGGAAGGAACCACGGTATTCAGAGGATTCAAATCCAGTGCTTCACTGAGGTGTGGCCCAGAAATGAAGATAGGAATAGGAAAGTGGAATCATCTGGAATGACTTAAGCTGAAATTCCGGTTCCCATCTCTAGCATTTACGATCAAGAAGGAAATTATTTCAGTGGAGGAGGTCGGGGCGAATGGAAATGAAGAGAGTAGATGGTGGTGTGGCCCTTACCTGTAGTCTCCACGATGCCCTCTAAGATGACGACGATTTCGAACTGCTCGCTCCTCAGTGAGCGCTGGGAAAGGTCGAAGAATGGGCTCTTGGAGTTTATCTCATGGCAAATGGTGAGAGGTGACACCAGGAACAGCTGGTCCGCCCCTGTCCCAAAGCCCACGTCCAACTCACACTGGTCCAAGGGCAGGAACTCACCTTCCGGGGTCTGTCGAGACTGGAAGACACAGGGGAGGGGGGCCAGTCAAATTTTGTCATCTTTCCTATAATGAAACTGTGAAACGAAAAAACGAAAACCTAGAACCTCAATAGCTGTACCTAAATCTAGTAAGTGCAGTTCTTCTACACTAATGTTCTGCTACTGTGAGTTTATAAAACAGATGTACATGTAAATCTGTAAGAAACCTATTTTAGGAGCCCTGGTGCAAGTTTATCTGATTGTTGTGTTGTTTAGCTGGCCAAACTTTCCCCATTGGTTTTTAGGAAACAATGCAAGTTCCCATTTAAGGTTTTGCACCTAAGGTTTGCAAGTTGTGACCTCATATCTAAAAGAATCCATTGGTCCTTTGCCTGCCCTGTATTTGAAACGTGTGAACCCGGGTTTTGGAGTGGGGTGTTGGCTTTGCATGCAGTCATGTTTAATCTCTTTCACACTTTATCGCCTGGCACCCAGGATGGCCTCAAATGCCCCCCCCCACCCCCTGAATATGCTGACACACATGTGGAACTGACCAAAAGAATATGAATAGACTTGAGAACTCATTAATTACTTCATATTTTGTCGCAGTAACAAACCATTCTTCTGTTCGAATTGTAAGAACGTGGCCTGAATTTCCAGAACATTCTCCTGGTTCTGTTGACTCTATGCAGATGGCACTCACAGAAGTCAAGGCAGAACTGTGATGGCACCCCTCTCTCTGTATCGCCACGAATGCGGAAAGCCTCCCCGGGACAGCAGTAGGCATTGACTTTTCTCTGTTACTTCTGCACACGTTTTGTAATGAATGCTTAGGACGTGCTCCAGATCGCCAGTGTTTATACGGCACCCTGCCCTCACAGAGAACCGCTGCAGTAGCATTGGCTTGGCTTTCATGTTCTCTTCAGGGATGCACTTGAGCTGTCATTTATAATTTACTGTGTTGCCCCGATCCTTGGTGATCTCTCTCCTTTCCCAAGTTCTATTTAATACATCAGCTTTCACTTCTTGGAATATAACAATGACAGAGACATCAAAGATGTATCAAACATACCACTATGAATACTTACAAACACAGTGGAACATTGTATTGTAATACAATATTGTAATAAAACCACCTACCTATAAAACAGCTACATAGCAGTCTGGAAGGTCATTCTAAATTAGAATTATTTGCCATGTTATCCTCATATGCAGGTAGAGCAGATTCTAGGATTCTAGATTCCTTGTTTCTCTCTCTGGATAATAGGGAGGTGAGATCGGGGGTGATTCTTGGATTTTTAAGGCAGAGCCTTATATCATACAGAGGGGCTGACCTCATCGTTAGCCAATGATGTGTTTTGAATCTGTGAGTGACAGGGGAGGGGGCACTGGCAGCCAATCAGCTTTCAGCTAGTTAGTGCCCCTGTGATCCCGCCCCTGTATGTAGGGGTCGTCTCATTGGGAAATCCTCAAAAAATCTACATGGAGAGACCCAATCTTTGGCAAATATTTAACAAAACATTAAAAGTTGTGCAGTATAAGGGAGGACAGTGCTGAGGAGCAGAAAAGGGGAATGGAGGTTTTGCACAGGCTGCTGGGAGATCAAGAGGTATCACACGGTCAAACGGGCCACGGGCTCAAAAAGATCATTGGTAGCCCACCTCAGTGATGGAAAAAAGAACCACTCACTATGAACAGAGCTGCAAGTAGTGCGTAAAGTGTGACCATTTTAGGATTTCAGGCCTACCGTTTGATAGCTGAACCCATAACGTCAGTCAGCGTTCCATTCCAACCCGCTCTTCAAACTGCCCCTGATTGCCCTCTGCAGCAGACTTACCAGAGCGTTTTTCTTTGACTGAAACAATTTCTCCTGACTTCTTAAGACAAAGTCACGTTTGGCCTATCTTTTTATTGGAAGTCGTAACTCTGGCGATAAAGAGTGTGCACAGACTGTACTCTGCCTCTCCCTGTGTGTGATGTGAGGTTAAATGCTGACATTTGAATAGAAACCTTGATCTTGAGTTGATGGAGCTGCCAGTACAGTTCCAAAATTTCGTATAGCAGCGGCCATGACGGTGGCGAAATTGTGTTTTCCTATGCATGTGCCCTTGTTTGTGTCATTATTTCAGCGGTGTCTTCCACGCCCCCTGCTGGAGAGAAGCATCAATTAGTGTGATTCCAGGATTCCCGGAGTGCTGTCTCGTTGAGGCAGAACTAATCCATCAGCTGGGCACCGTGGCGCTCAACAAGCAAGCGCTGATGGAGATTCATGATCTACACTCTGGCCTTCATTAGAGGGAGGTTAAGGGGGGCTTTCCTCGTCAAACCTTTCGGCTTTATGGATGCACGGGAATAAGTGCGACGCTGCTCCTGATTTAAACCACTTCATCTCTAGACTTTCCCCACCTGCGTAAGCAGCTGCTGACCAAATTATGGAGGTTAACCTGCGTCCACTTTCGCTTCCCTTCGATATAAGATAGGATCGTTTAACGGTGAGCGACAGCTACTGCCACAGGTCCAAGCTTGGCTCTAAAAGGCTTCTCATTATTCATCAAAGGGAGTCTCATTAGATGTGAATGACAAATAAGGGGCCATCTGCCCCCCACCCGTGTCAAGCTGCCCCGCAGTCCAGCCGTCACACCTCGCCGCTTCCCTCCGAGAACGGCCAGGTCCGCCGGCGGCCATTAAACGCTCCGTGCTGAGGGGCTATCGAAACAGACATCGCTCGCGGTCGACTTCCCATATGGAGCCATGAGATCATCTACAGAGCTCGCATGGGCGGTTGCATAATCTGTTTTGCTGCAAGCGCTGCATCCATCATTGGTAGCCTGTAGTGAGCTAGCGCTGCTGCGTCACGCAGTTTGGGCCCAGGGTCCGGCCCTCTGAAAGAATGGGAGGCCTCCTGTTTCACGTCTGTTTAGGCTTCAGGTGGATTACTGCTCTAATCTTGTCCTCCGTCGGCTGTAAGGGAATTAAGGGCCACAGAGGGTTTGTTTGTTATACCTCAAACACAGGCTGACATCCCAGCTTATGCTAAGGAGGTCTTGGACTTCCAGGTCTTCCTTTCCACACCAGACTGCCTGGCTTGGGTTTCCCATCCTTGGAGCAACAGAAACCATCTGTCTTTCAACCAGCCTTGTGAGTTCCTGTGACAAGCTGCCGATTATGAAAAGCTTCTTCATTTACGGTGTATATTGCACCTCATTATTGGACCAGAAAACTGTCCATGCACCATGAATAACTGCACATCTCTCCTCGCAGCAACGCCTGGCCCACCACACCAATCACTTTTAATTACGTCTGTTCTCCTGTTACAATAGAAACCGAGATCAATCATCTTGTCCTTCTACTTCCTTGTCTCCCTTTAGGCTCATGGTAGAGAAAGCATCTATCCCTCTGGACAGAATTGGAGAAAAAAACTGTCTTTAGCCACCCTTTCTTTGCAGGATTAAGGGAAAAAAAACAGGTCCTGTGCAGAACATTTAATCTCGAGCCTGAATGAGGCGTTGGTGAAAAGCCTATTTGCATTGGCACCAGGTACTGATTGCAGTTGCAATCACGACAGTCTCAATAGCCTTTGAAATCAAGGTCTTCAGCCTTCATTCAGTCTCTTCCTCATTCTGGAGTCCTCGCTCCTCTACCTAAGTACGAAATATTTAACTTAACAATCAGATCCCTCCCCCCATCCTGTACCGGATAAGTCATTGGAAGGTGGACGGACAGATAGCTGGAAGGATAGAATTTGACTTTGATCTTTATTGGTCATGTAAACCAGCCCAGGAAACTGGAGCGATGGTTGGTGTGACAGGTGTAACGAAGCATGTCGGTGCTCACGGCTGCTGCCACCAGCCGCCTATCTTGACACTCAGCTCTGTCCCGCGGTAGCTAACCCCCGGTATCTCAGGAGAGCGCGTGTCCAACTGTCATATCTCGTCAACAGTCAGAAAGAGACTGAATCTTTATGGGCAGCAAATATTTATAACTTCCCACCAAACCCTGCGTCTAGGTGTCTCACCTTGTACTTCCACACGTACATATAGGCTATTTGAACATCTTTATTTGTATTCCCTATTTTACTTTTTTTATATTTATTGTTGGTCTTGTACTTGTTTTTCTCGATCGTACATTTAATCGTACGCTTCATGCCACCACCTGCACCAAAACAAATTCCTTGTACTTTTTTGTGCCTGGTAAATGAAAGGATTCTGATTCTGAAACCGAAATGTGACGTCTCTCAAACTTAAGTTTAAAAGTCCTGGCTTCACTGATTAGATGGTTTATGAATCTGCGCTCGCTCCGACATGGGAGCCCTCTTTACTCACGCCGTGGTCCAGTTGCATTTGTGTAGTAGGCGTTACTCTCACACCTACCCTGGGGTCAAATTCACCCCAAAGGCGAGTGTCACGTGACTACTCATAGTAACATAATAATTGTATGATCGCGTAAGAGTTAATTATTAGTGCAGGTTAGCGTGGGAAGCGGGGAAGACCTTCGAAAATCAAAGGAGCTGTATGATTATGAAGCAGACAGGGAGGGGGGAAAACTGGAGATAGCAGCTGCAACAGTATGCCTGTCGAATTTCCCATTACCCCCCCCCCAACACACACACACACACCCATTTGTAAGTTGACAGAAATAATGATATTTAAAAGTGCAATGCACTTTGCCTTGGGTTATATTAAGAGGGTAATGCAGCCCTGTAATGACCTGTGAAACGGAAACTTGTTACCCCAGTAAGTTCATGCTGGTAACTGCATGGTAAGTCAGTATTTTTCCCGGGGAAAGAGGCAGTTAAGTTGCTGTGAAGTGAGCAATAATGTATCTGAGGTCTCTTTCTGCTTATCAGTCTCTCCGGGAGCAGCCTGAGGGCCGCTAATTTAGGTCATTGTCTGTTCAGTACATTGTCTCAGTGAGGCAGCAAACAAACAAGACTGCAGCCTCGAAATGAGATCATTTTTACCTTAAAATATGACCCTGTGCTGCTGGCACAAATAGAACAAAATGTTTAGCGAGGGCAGATTTGACATAATCTCTAAACTGTAACCGTATATTTGAAAACTGTTGCAATTCTGGATATATACGTACAATTTTTCATTAAAAATTGCCGGCTCACTAAAATTAAACTGCTTCTCTCGCCTGATTTTTCAACACATAAGCGCACATAATTGCTAAAAAACGTTCCCTAGAGATGATTTATAGATGATCTGTGGTGTTAATCAATTCAAGCTCTGCAAATGACGCTGTATTTAATTTCTGACCACAATATAAGGTCCGTGAGCCTCGTCGCTACCATTCCTTCTGGATAATTTAGTCTCGTTAATCAGAACGCAGACGTCACCCAGCGGACAGTTCGTTAACAAAGGGGAATCGGCTGTTTGTAATAACGACAATGAGTTAAGCGATGGCTTTTAACAATGAGCACCACCAATACAAACCAGCAATTTCAGGGTTACGCTCATAAATCGCCAGATTCTCATCTTGCTCAAGGATATCCGTCAATAGTGATATAATCCTTTTGGTCCTTTTGAGTTAGGCTATTACTTGACTTTCCGGGCGTGTTTTATTATTCCGTAGGGGAAAGCCAATTGAAAATAAGAGGCTATTACGGAGACTCAATTCAATTTTATTTTGGATAGGTCTGATTCGATTAATCTTGGAACTAGACCGTACGGTATTAATCTAATTCAAATTCAGCGTAACTTCCATAGTCCTGCGCGGACAATGCGTGACCCACAAATCTTTCTGTTCAAATCCTATCATCAAAACCAGATATCTTTAACGTTTTTTGGAGGTATGTTTTACTCGGGAAGTGATGCCAAAATAATTGTTTTTTTTTGTCACAGGACTTGATCGAGGACGGTCGTAAAGTTAAGCATGACAAGTTTGCATGAGGTCTCACAATTACTCCGTGTTACGTTTATTAGGTCTTTATGCGGTAACGTGATAATTTACAACTATTGCCTCGAAATTCATGTAGCCTAGTAAATTCCCTCAAAACAATCTGTCAATGAATTAGGTGGAGTTCTGCCGCCCCAGTCCATAAACGATCGCAGTACTATTGTAAATAAAAGCCAAAATGTCACAGGATAACCATCCAAAGTTGACGCAGGGAAAACTCTGGAGCGTCTTACCTTGATGAGTTTGCATCTGATCTGCGCGGACACCATGTGGCTGTTTCTCAAGTTTCCAACTCTAAACATGAGGCATAGTTTGCCGTCCCGCTGAGAAATAACGGCGTCTTGGCTGAACATTAGTGTCTCAGCCCGCTTCTTAGGTTGGGACATCTTTATGAACATGCAACCGATGAGAAAGGCGTCCACGATGGAGCCCAGCAGTGATTGAAACAGGAACAGAATGATGCCTTCGGGACATTTCTCAGTAATATAGCGGTAACCGTAGCCGATCGTGGCCTCTGTCTCTATGAAAAACAAAAAAGCCGACGGAAAGTTATAAACATTTGCAACGCACGGTGTGTAGGACTGGTCATGACCTTGGTTGAGATCGCCCCTGATATAAGCGATGATCCACCACATTGAAGCCATCACCAGCCAGGCGACCGTGTATGTCAAGATGAAGATGAGCAGGTTCCATCTCCATTTCAGATCCACCAAGGTAGTAAACAGGTCCGAGATGTATCTGCTGGTCTCCCCACCGAGGTTTCCGTGTTGCACATTGCAGCGCCCGTTCTTGTCGACGAAGCGCTGCCGCTTCTTTTTGACGGGCGCCGCAAACGCGGCTCCTCTGTTAGTGTTCACAACCTGGTAGTCCTCCCCAAATTTCCTCCGTAGCGCTGACATAACTTCGGCTTGGCCGGGATCAAACGCACCGAGCTTGCCTCCGCGACGTGAAGAAGATTTCACTGGAGCTCGTTACCCATTAGTGGCGTCTCTGATCATTAGAAACGATGGCACTTTTCCCACTGCGTAAAAAAGCGCAGCAATCTATAAGCAACGGGTCAGCGCGGAGGTGAGGATACTGTTCAGTTGTGGGGAAAAAATCTGAAGATCTCACTCGCTTTTCTATTATTTGTTGTTTTTGTCAATTTTATAATTACGTTACAAAACGTCCCAGCCAGTATTGCGCTTGCACTTAAAAAAAAAAAAAAGAAATCATGAAAAGATTTACTCTCTTCTATTGCAAGAGTCCGCTCGCGCGTCCCGGCTCGTGTCCCTCTCCTTAATGCTCAGATTCCGCGGAAGATGCACGGGAACCCTCTCCCCGATTTGAGGATACATGCCGACAGAGCTGGCGGGGGGCTATGGGATATTCCATTCGAAATACTATTTCTAGTATCCGCGGGTTTCATTCTGAGATCAGCTGGGGGAGGTGTGCGTGTGCGCGCGCAAAGGGAGTTAGGACTGGAGAGCGCAGAGCCGGCAATCTGAGCAGCGCAAAGCAAGCCGGCGCTGGTTTGGGAGGAAGAGGAGGAAGGAGGATGATTCTCAGTGAATGGAAAGGGAACTCGTGCAATTCGTGGTTTATATGATCTTCTACTACTACAACTACTAGGCCTACTACTACTAATAATAATAATAATATCAATGATGATGAGGATAATAAAATGGATATCGTAACCGGCATTGAATAATCGGTTATGGAAGATGGATGGAAAATAAAAATGCATTAAACTACCACCACAAGTAGAACACTACAACTGATACTACTTTTACACTATTATAAATTTATTTAGTTCTCTAACTATGCATGTAACACTAAATAAAACATAGGCGTATTACACACACACACACACACACACACACACACATATATATATATATATATATATAAAATAAATTTCATGTTTTATAAGGATAAATGCATACTATCGAATTAAATGACACGCTGACGTGGGTTTTGGAGTCAGAATAAGAGAAATGCTGCCACCTCCCGAATATTTAATGTTAGTACCGTTTTTTGTTTTCACGAATCGGTGCGTTTGGCTTCATTCAGTAAATCAATGAAATACACGCGACCGGTTCCAAAATGTCATTTTTTTCATGAAGTATAGTTTCCTTCGGTGTAGCATCGATGTATAAAAGCTTGGACGTACCGTTTAAAATGAAATTTCACGGTCCTCAAAGTTAATTTTGTGTGGTTATTTGGTCTCGCGCCTCGTGAAGGCCGTTCAGCTGGCGACCTTGCGATCTGTACGATGTGGACGTCTTGTAAAATAGCCATCAGGTCATAGATTAGAATTAGTTGCAACATTATCTGCAGTGTTTAAAGTATCAGCAACATGAAATCTTTGTTCATAATAATCTTAAAGATTTGTGTCCTCAGACCCAATGTATGTAATCTAACATGCCATACAGTCGCGGGCATAAAGACCGGGGGTTGACCACAACATTTGCTTAAGTAATATACTTAAGTTCACATGTAGTCAGTTAAAGTGGTGCTTTGTGTATAAAGAAAAACAGGAAAAACACGTTTGATGAAGGTTTGTGTTGTTTATGTAATTGCCTCTTGCTTTCATATTGTATCCTCCAGTCCAAAGAAATTCATACTTCGTCAATCATCCATTTCACAGGTGTGGCTTTGGGGCATGCTGACTCACTGTCACACTCCAGAACTTTCCACACCAAAAGGAGCAGACAAAGGGTCCGTTATGTTAATCGAGATGGCGGCGCTCGCTGACAGGTATTACTCCCTGGTTTAATCAGTTGCAGGGGCCACTGCTGTTCCTGTCGGAAGCGAAATAAAGACAGCTTTGTGAAATTTGGACTGAATAATGGCTGATTGCTTTCCCAGATCTACCGATTTCTGTCCCTATAGCAGCCTGGATTGGTACATTGTAAAGAGGCAAAGCTTAATAAGACTCTAAATTTGCCACAAGTGAGCGATCCGCAGTGTCGGCCGTAATGCTTCATGGCGGGCTGTCCTTGTCGCTGCGCTGGTGGGGAATTGAAAGGCCGTGGTTCATTAAGCCGGACCCAGAGAACTCGGAGCCGTGCCGGGCATCTGGCCACACGGCCGGCTTCCTCTTGGCAGAAGAAGGATGGAGCTGAAACACAGAATAAATATGTCCCCATCGGCCGGGCTGAGCTCCGGGAATTGGGGTTTCTCTGCCATGACAGACCCGAACTTCTAAGTCATACTGGGTTCAGTACAGGTCTCGGTTGTTCGCTACACAGACTACATAGTCCCACCCCCCCACGCCACTACCTTCCAGCTACAGTCATTGAACACCAACAGATTGGCGCTCTATTAGAGAACAGGCTGGCAGCAGAATGAAGGATAAATTGGCAACTGCAACTTCCTCTCTGGCTGCGCGTCGGAAACAAAGCGATAAACCAAATCCGGTCTCGTCAGCCGTTACTGATTCTTGCAGCGAGGCCAAAATATGAGTTCCGGTTAAATGTTGTCCCCGCGTTCGCCTGCGCTGATTAACACGGCCTTTCCTTCGCATCGTCCAGTCTCCGGCGCTTGTAGAAACTGGTAGAATCGTGTGCCAGGGCCCAACTCTAAAACTTGATAAGATAGCTTGTTTGCCATTTGCACAAGGTATAGTGGAATTCCAGGCTTTTCACTTTGCCCATCTTGCTCTCCGTGAGAGACACGGTTTTTTTGAACAGAGCAAGGTCAGCCAGCACACAGCTCCCTTGGAGCAGATGGGGTTAAATACCAAGAGTAATGATTACTCTGCTAGCTACGGGATGCAAACCCACAACCCACGACGAGGTGGGTATAAATCCCTACCCCACTGGGCCGCACACCACACCAATAGTGCATTTACTGCACAGTTTACTATTAAATATCTAGTGGCACAGTGGTATTTCACTGAACCACTTTCAATTTGAAACAACATTGAAATGCATCCAGTTCCATTTTTAACATTCATTTCATATTGTGTGTTTTTTTGTGGAATATTGCATCCAACACATCTGTCACTGAACATTGAATTTCTGTAATGGTGGGTCCATGCATTTCATTCTAAATATCACTTGTAATACTGCATGAAAAATCTCAGCGATGCCAAAAATATTGGAAACAACGATCTCTATAATTAGATATCACTGCATGTCCGAAATTAGTTTGCAGTTCCTTTGCCAGTTGTTTCAAAATGACTGAAGCTCATTATTAGTCTGGTGTGTTTAGCACATGACTTTGGACGTAAATGGTATAGCTCTTCCAAATATCATATATGATGTACTTGTAATAGCCTTCTGGAACTTACTATGCAAGAGTAAGTAGACTGCAATGTGACTTTAAAAAAGAATTTATTAAACTATGTAACAAGGCACCACTACTGAGAGAGGGTAATTCAAAAGCATCTGTTAATAGAATTTTCAGACATGCGACCAAAAAAAGGCCACAATTATGCATTGAACTCAAGTCGATTATAATAGTCCTGTCGATTTTGCGGTGCACTGTGATTGTTTATACTCAGTCAGTACAGGAAGTGGCATACAACTGATAAAATGGGTCACATATGATGGTAAATGACTCAACACAAACATCATTTACGCAATCTAGTTTTTTTTCTTATCTTCTAATCTAAGTAAACACCAGTGGCCTTAGCCGTTAGGAAATTTCTGATAAAAAAAAAATATATATATATATTTTTTTTAATTCACTGCAGTTTTCCCCTTGAAAGATGCCTACCTTGAATTAGTGTGGAGAAAATGTCAAGCTGGTTAGAGTATAAGTGCATACATTTCACCATGGATGAAAAGCATTTTTAAAATGAAGGGATAATTATCTTGACTGTATATACAGGGGACTAAATATTTGATGCAGTCAAATTTTTCGTACCAGGAAATTAAACTCCGGTGGCAATCAATCAACAGCCTTCCGCCGCCGTAGCGGATTTCCTTGGCTGTGTGACGACTTTGCGATTTGTGATGTCAGCTGATCTCAAATTAGAAGTGGGGAGGCCACGTTTCCCTCGCGCTCGAGGCCACGAAGTCACGTGTCAATCATCTCACCGAGGGATTCCAGTAATAAATAAACCATTCGATGAAATATTGAAGAGTCCATCATGACGTGAGCCTTTCTCAGGGGAAGAACTTTATAATTCCTTAGACTGCTGAATTATATATAAGGCTGGGGAAACTGATGGTACCGGGGTGGGGCCGTCGCTAAACATACAAGGATAATCACCGTTCCGCCGTGTTTGATACTGCGGCACCGCAAACACTAAATGAATAAATGGCACGGGATCAGAAGATGCCCACCGTCTTTCAAAATCGAATCAACCATGAAAAGAAAATGAAAACGGAAGCGGACCTTTCAACCCCCAGTAAAAGGACACGGTTGCCACTATAATGCGCTGCTTTACGACACTCCGTTGCACTCAGTTCTGAATGGGACGGCTCAAATATCCCATACGTGCCCATGTTAGTAAAGATCGGTGCTGTTAATGAGAGGTGTCCGTATTATTTCTAATTTTCCTAGTGGGTACTTTGCTCCGGAGCTTGCTAACACCTCCATCATTTTCCCTGCAGCTAACACTATTCAGGTTACATTCCTGGCGCAAGAACAGAGCAGCAGGGGATCCTTTGGAGAGCTTGAACCTGCAGTCTTACAATCAGAAGTCGAGTTCATTAGCTGTCACACTGGCTTATGCTCATTAGCACGGAAAAGGCATAGAGGAATCAGGAAATAAGTAGGTGAATAGGATCAAAAATATCTATTAACGTGTAGCCTAACTTGTGTTACATTTTTGTATATATTTGTCACCAGAGGTAGGCCTACTATGGATAATTTTTAATAATACAACCTTTGTTGAAATACTAGTAAGGCAAAATGACAAAAACGTACACTGGTTTTGCTGCAACAATCTTTTTAATTCGGGGGTGACCAGTCTCTAACTTAGTTCATGTCATCTTTCATACCTTAAACACCCGGGAGGTTTTGCCATGTAATATTTTAAACATACATATTTAAACACACCGAATAAGGGGTGTTATCAAAAAGGCGACCAGCAGCTCTGTGGATTATTACCAACGACACTGAAGGAGCATCGAAATTCCCTCGTCAGGAAAACCCGCTGACCTTTTGACATTAACTCCACAGTGTCCATTTAAATCATCCTTCTCACTGAATTAATTAAGTCATTAGACAGGGAAATGAGGAGTGCGGAGGGAAGCGATTGGGGCGGGGGTCTTCATTGTACTGAAAGTAAGCTTTCATCTGTCTTATTCTTCCAGGCTGGCCCGGCTGCAGTATCGGTACACATGCTAAATCTGAAAGGATCCCAGCTAGATTTAAGCTGGTTGTTTTTAGATCACTTCTATTTTCAAAGATCACCCCCGTACCACGCTTAGACCTCAATCCACCTGAGACCCGCGTCGCACTAATTAGAATGAGCCTATTTCAGCAGTCAATTCGGTTAAATTTGGCACAGTTTCTCGCAGAATAAAATAAGAACTTTATTAAAAATCGACTTCCTGGGCGACACAGGATGTGAGTTGTCCTATTTGTTCCTTAAATTAAGATGCAAGGAATAAGCTTTTGCGCGCAGACACTTTGTAAGGAGAATAACCTTATTTTAAGGCAGAAATTTGGAAAATGGAAATCGAAAGCATACAGCGGGGGGAAATAAAAAATAAATAAATTGGGAGAAAACTATGAGACAAACATTATTCCCATCTGCTCTGCTAATTACGTGTGTCCACCCGCTGAGCGCCAAGCCCCCCCTCCTGTCCCCGGCTCCTCGCGGTTCACTGTCGGGCACTGCCCCCCTGCCCCGGATCGCGGCGCTCGCCTGTCTCCTCGCAGGACCCGTCCGCCGGCACCCATAATCCCCCGCGCCGAGACAAGATGGAGGAGAGCAGCAGCTGCGGGAGAACAATGTTTGGGCTTTGAAGGCGCGATCGCGGGAGGAAAAGAAAGAAATAGGGATCGCAAGTACTCGCAGGCGTAACGCGGACGGAGGCGGCCGGCGGTGGTCATGCGCTGGTAAGCGATGCTGGAAAGCCGACCGGCGCCCGGGGAGGAGACGCTCCGATCGCGGGGAGGGAGGCAGCGACAAAAGCGAGACGCGCTGCTTTATGTGGGGAGCTGCGCGCCGCTCGCCCAGTCGGAGCCGGGCATCAGTTGTCCGGCTGGCTCTGCAGACGCTGCTTGATCGCCGGGGCTGGTGGTTAGGTACTGGCCGGACCCGCTGCATTAATGCCTGATTAATCTTTTTTTTTTTTCCACGAGCATGCAGGCTTTTCGAGCCCATGAGTCCCAGCTCGATGGGAAATAGGAGCAGCTGCCCGCTATGCAAAATGCTGCCACTGGAGAAAACAATCGTACCTACTGATTTTTTCCCCCCCCAGATCGTGGAAAATACGGAGCGATCGGAGGGAATCCAGTTTCCCCCTTACAACATAATAATCCATGTCGTTGTGTGGCTGGCCGGATAGCCGGCCATCGCGCTGAAGCTAGCTAGGCCTTTTGTTAATAAAGCGGAAAATGAAACGGGACGCATGCATAACGGTCCGGGGGGCAGATAAATGTGGTTTCCGCCGATCGTGAGCTGAACGCTGAAATTACCTGTTTTACTTAATTGCGTTCATAGATGGTGCCTTTATTTAAAAGCACGTTTTGAATCGATTATCAGAATCTGTTTCGCGTTATAGCCAAGTGGATAGCTAATAGCAGGCTATACCATCTCCATCCTTTTATTGCAAGATCAGCTTGCTTGTCGCGGCCACACAAAAGGGCCTCGGCTCGGATGATGTTTGGGGAGGTAATGTGCTTTTGTGAAAGGCATCATCTGGGCGCTGGACTGCACTTGGAGATGGTCACCACAAAAAAGAGGGGATCCACTTTCCTCACCATCCTACTCACGCCTGGCTTGATTTTTTTTTATGCGCACATGACACCTTTGCACTTTCGGGGGGGTTCATTCCCGTCCCGTTTTCAGAAGCTTCCCACCTTTTTAATGTCCTAAAGCTGTCATATTTTTTCGTCGGTACCAAAGGGGTGCCGATATTGGACATCCTGAATTTCGACGTTGGTTTGTCTTGGTACGATCCGGCGTTGTATTGTTTCACCTTCGGCGTTTAAACTAAATCTACGTTCGTTTTTGAACTGCGAAACCGACCTGGAGTTTTATTCTCTGGGGTTGGATGCAATGGGGAAGGAAGTTGTATGGAAGGAGTTAACATTGACTGTATTAGCGGAAAAATACGTGCCCTGACCAATTTCTTTGAATCGGATCCGGTTGCATTGTCGCGCGTTGCTCTGTATCCGTTCTGCGCTGATACTGTGCATCCAGATTAAATGACGCATCGGGCACTTCTGGGATTGCGTGAAGGTTATTTGGTTATGGAGAGGCGGAGGGGGGGTCGAGAAAAGTGATGTCATTGTCTGTTATTGCTGTAAATTTCCATGCATTCCTGCTGGAAATATTAATTCCCACCGGCCCGCAACACTCGTCCGGAGGGACGGAGAGAGCCGGTGTCCGCATCCTCTGAAATGTCAGCGGGGCATCGCAGCCGGACGGCGCCGACATCCCCGGTACCACCGCACGTACGCAGCCTGCGCTCCATCGGCGCTGCTGAATAATTCAGAAATACCACTGGACGAGTGGCTGTTTTCCTTTCATTCACGCCGCGGAAGCTTATGCATGCCGTTGAATTAAATGGGAATTAAAGGGGGACAGATGTTTTCACCTCCTCCGTCGCGTTTTGGTTCGGCTCGGCGCTAATCCGGGAATAATTTCCCCATTCAGGACGTCTGACAATCAAACCAGTGTCTTGCAGATTATAGATGATGGCTTCCTGTGATTTATAAAAAGGCATCGACATGGGCTGCTTGTTTCGAGAAAGACCGGCCGTGTGTTACGTGATTTTATCCGGCTTCACTTTGACAACTCCGGCTTGTTCCACTAGTTCCAGCTCCTTTCGTTACCGTTAATCCAGTTTATGCGCGTTTTATGTATTTGTAAGAAGCATAGGATGATTTAAAATTGCCATCTCTGATAATATATATTTACAGCCGTAAGGCTTCATTTGGAAACATCAGCCTGTTGTCATGAAAGGAAAATAAGTGTTCAAGAACCTTATTTTTAATCTGCCAATATTGCCTTTTAATGAACTCAGTCGATTGCACAATATGTGTGAGGTCATGTCCCAAAAAAAAAGTTAACAAAAGGCAGCAGTGTAGTCAGGTGTAGTTGGGCTGTTCAGAATTTGTTAGGGTTTGAATTTCCCTCAGGCAAACCAGACACCTCCTGTAATGAGCCGCCTGGGACGCTGGTTTCTTCGTTTCTTTCCGTATTGACGTTAGTCGCGTTCTGCGCCTCGCGGTCACTGTCTGCTGGAATGTAACGAAACACCGGCTCGGAGTAACGGTAGCGGAACCGGAGCTCTTTAGTCCTGCCTTCTTCCTAGCCGTGGAAGAGCGCCAGAGGTGGCTGGAGCGCGGCGCGGCGTTTTGCGCGGTCAGCGGCGTTCCGTGCACGGGAGCGTGCCGGCCAGCGGGCGGAGGGCCTGGAGCTCCGGTGCCCTGGCGAGACGAGGGGACACGACGCCGCGACCGAAATGCCCGCCCGCAACCTTCCTGCGGTGCGGAAGTGACACTGCTTAATCCGGAAAGTTTCCTTCTTCCCCGTCGGGTGGTTGACGAAATCCCTGCCCTTTTTTCGTCCGGGATGCGGATCACCTTGGAGGACGCGGAGCAAAGTGGCCGGGTGTCAACTTTGCCTGCGTGATGCGTTTAAACATGAATTACGGACCCCTCTGCATACGGAGACAGGGTTTGGTTACTTTGTTCTCGGAGTAACTACAAAAAAAAAGTATAGCTGTTTTCCAGGGTTTACAGCTTTGGTGTGAGAAGGGGCACTGCTTTCTGGAAGGCCTGTACACACTAAGCCATTGGGATGTAGGCATAATTAAGACATGCTGACCCTGAATTTTGAACTCATCTTAATAGTATAGTTGAATGCTCAGTGGTATAGTTGAGTATTTTTGGTAGCATGATTCAGCGCCCTGTAGTATAGTCAAGTTTTTTTTTTTGTGATTGCTGGTTATTAGGTGCTGCCACCTAAAATTCTGATCCCCCAGTGACTGTCCCCCCCCCCCCCCATGCCTTTCTTCCCTCACCCAGGATAGCACCAGTTGGCCCCAGTTAGTCTCCCGTGCCTGCCGTCATCATGAGCATCATTCAAGACAAGATCGGAAACGAGTTCCTGCGCAACGGTGCCATGGAGCCCAACTTTGCGCAGGGCATGATCATGTTCAGCCACCTGCCGCCTGTCACCAGCTTCACGCGGCTGGCCGCGCACTCCGGCGTGCACGAGCTGCAGCCGCCCGAGATGGTGCTGAAGAAGGAGCGCGACTCACCCGACGGGGTCGTCGGGGTCGACTACGCGCACGCTGCCGGCATCAAGCAGGAGAAACTGACTGAGCATGATTTCCGTCTGCCGCTGTACCCGGGGGGCGTGGCCAAGGGCGGCGAGCTGCTAGAGGTGTCGCTTGGCAACCACCAGAGCCTGCTGGTGCACGACCTCAGTCTGGGAAACGTAAGACCTGCCGACAGGACCTGGGAAAAGGGGAGGGGTGTCACTCCTCCGAGTGATGCAGTTTGGGTGGGGGCCAGTGTACTGATAGTGTCAGTCCTGGATCACGTAAAGAAGTTAAAAAAAAAAATACAAAGTTGGGGGTGGTAGTGAGCTCATATTTGTCAGTTAAGACTCCTGTTGCTCTGCTCAGAAGGTTGTCTGTTCAAATCCCAGGTTCGGCAGAGTGAATCACCATTGGGTCCCTGAGCAGGGCCCTTAACCCCCAGTTGCTTGAGGGACTGTGTGGCCCTCAAAAAAAAAAAAAGTTCACCGATTTGGATAAAGGCATCTGCTAAATATTCAATGGAAGCTTAACATAGGTGCATGCCGTTGAATTGAAGTATTTAGGGGGGGGGGGGCAGTAATGCGGGTGCAGTTTTCCTTGTGGAGCTCAGACTGCTCTGGCTGTGGGGGGGTCACTATAAGCAGCCACATGCGCAATAGCCCCCCCCCCCCCACAGTTGAACACTTAATGGTTGCATAATCCTGCCAGAGGTCAGGAACGTGACGCATCTCTGCCCCGGGGTCATTGTGGGTATGTCCCGCCCCGTGACACCCGATGCTCTCTGGTCGGTCCGTTCGACGTCCCGTGCAGTCGTCAGCCCCGTGGTTCAGATGATATCCAGGCTTCGGTTGGTCACGGGTGCTTGGCGGGCGAAGAAGCTGGTAATAATCACTGGAGTTTACAGCACACTGGCATTCGGTGCCTTACGCCGTGGGCTCGGGGTGCACTGGTGGGGGTTTAATTTTAAATACACAACTTTATGACCTGCTATATTTGATCAGGAGTACAGCCCCCCGCCCCCCAAAATTTATACAGATTTCTGTCATAAGGAACCCAAAAACGGCTAACTTTTTATTTTGTAGGTATAATGTTAAGTTTTAAGATTCAATCTTTTCCATTGCTTGCCTAAAAGCTTTTTGATGTGGATCAACACCTGGACCCCTTTCTGTCTTAGGAGTCCAGTTTATTGGGTCATTCTGGTCACTTAAGAATCTTCGAGAATTTGGTTCTGTGTACATGTATGTATAGTGTTTAAGGATTGGCTCATATTTAATTAGGTCTGAATCTGATTGGACGTGTGCATGCAGGATGCACGTGTCTGCTAAGCGTGCATTTAATTCCGTTCTGTCAGCACAACAGGCTCGGACCCAGTCGTCCCAGCACGCTGGCCTTCCTCCAAGGACACTTGGCATTGGCCGTGTCTGCCCCGGGCGTCAGAACACGCCTCGGCACCGTAACCTCGGATGTAACCGTAACCCAGGGCACCGTAAGCTCGCCGCCGGCACACGGGCGGTCACCCGGATAAACGATGATTTATAAAGTTGTTTTTTAAGGTGGTTTGCACAGCTATGTCCAGCCACTCCCGCGTGTGTGTGTCCTCGAGCGCTTTCATTCTTCGGTCCTCTGTCGGCTGTAACATCAGCATTAACACGGGGGTTACAGTGCGTGGAGGGTGTTCACTGGAGCCCCCCCCCCAATATGACAGCTCCATGTCGGACCATGTTTTCCATCCTCCTCCCTTAATGTAAACCCTCCCCGTTTGAAGTGCTCCGTGCAGCCTGCTCAGCAAATCTGGTACCCCCCCCCCTCCCCCCAATTCGTGGATTATTGACAATAATTGCAAATTGGCTTAAGTGGCTCTGAAGTGACCTTTTCAGTGTGTACCCCCTGAACAACGAACCCTTGGCCCTGAGTCTTCAGCATGCTGTGTGTCCCCCCCCACCCCCGCTTCCCTGCAGCTGTCCGGTAGGCTGATAAAAGAGTCGTCCGCAAGAAGGGGCCGGAAGTCCAACGGGGACGGACTCGAAGGAAAGCCGAGGAAGAAGCGTGGTGGTGACTCCAAGGTGCGGACGCTCCGGCGGGGCTGTGCTGGCCCTCAACTCATAGGGGCAGCGCCCCCGTGTGTTCACTTTGTGAAATGACTAGCGATCTAGCGTATTGAAATTGCTGCTGTTGGTGTGTTTGGGTGCCGGGAGGGATTGATGCCGTAAATGTTGGTCGGCAGATGGTAGCATGACTTGTTACTGGAAGGTTGCTGGTTCAGCTCCTGAGAGGGACCCTGAAAGACGCCTGACGTTTAGTGATCACTGTCTCCCTGTGTATTTAAAAATTCATAAAAGCCTCTGTTATGTTGCATGACTCTGACCTTGTGAGTAATGGATGAACTCTGAACCCCTGACCTTTGACCCTATGTCCCCACAGACCCTCATGCTGAATGGTGAAGGGGACAGCCTGTCTCCTAGCTCCAAGCCCCACATCTGCGAGCACTGCAATGCTGCTTTCCGCAGCTCCTACCACCTGCGCAGACACGTGCTCATACACACGGGTATGGGCGGGGCTTGGGGGGGGGGGGTGTGGTGGTGGGCATCTGTTTCCTCTTCTCTTGCACAGGGTCCTGTCAAATAGTGAGCATAACGGTCCCTTGGGAAAAGTGACGGATAGTTAGGGACCGTCACTATGTTTAAAAAATTGAATAACGAAGAAAAAAAATATATATTAATGAACGCTAGCTAAAAAGCCAATGCTAATCGTAGCCATCTTACGCTCTCAGTCAAAGGCAAACGCTTGCATTTCCAGTCCACCGCAAAGGCGCCGTTCGAGTCCAAGTTCTCTGCTTGACTAATGAGTTCCGATAATTAGAGGCCGCCCCACACGCCGGCGGGGGTGGGAGCCCGGCGCCGGCCATACGGAAGGCAGCCGCGAGCGTGCCAGCGCGGTGACTTTCACGCCGCTCGTTAACACTGCGGCTGAGCGACAGCCAGACACTCGCCTTGCTCTCTGAGGCCCGTATTATTTTTCAGCTAATTCTCTAACCGCTTCATTTGCTGTCGGAGCGGCTCGGGGGAGAGCAGACGCCTCCGGATGTTCCTTTGTTATGCGGTCAGGCCGGCACGTAATGTGATATCAGGGCCGTTCTAGACAGCGCCCCAATAAACCTTTAATCTCGATTGGTGTTTTAGTATTCAATCTTCAGTGAACTATAGAGAGTTAAGGGATGTTTTAAATCAAACATAGTGCCGCAGTACCAGGTGTAAAAGAGCCTTATCTGAAATTCCTCCTGTAAAATACCCAGCTGTTCCGGTGAAGGTTGCATCTCAGTGAAAGATTGTTATATTGAAATTGTTCATTTCTTGTTTTGGGTGGATTATTATTATTATTATTATTTCTTCCTTTTTGTGGTTATGTACCTTAAATTGCATGTTTTTTTCCCCCTACTTTATGGTTGAAACGATTGAGGTTTTGTGAACGCACCCCCTGAATTACTGCAAACCTCTCCGAGAAGGACGACGACGGATGATTCTCCCGTCGTACCCATCATAAAGATGCCTTATGTGTTGCCTCTCAAACGCTCACCTGTTTTATTTGTATACTTGTGTGGAGAGATTTTTTGCAAACTGTCACTGAAGCACAGAGTTCTGTAGGTGTTCTGTAGCTCCAGTAACTGCTGAGTGTTTATTTTTAGCTTCATTGGCTTGTCTGCCGTCTTGGTTGCGTGGGTCGGAGTCGGTTGGCGTGGAGTTGGCGGGCTTTTCTGTCAGGACATGGCGCTGATCTGTCCCTGTCGCTGCAGGGGAGCGTCCTTTCAGATGCAGTCAGTGCAACATGAGCTTCATCCAGAAGTACCTCCTTCAGAGACATGAGAAGATTCACAGCGGTGAGTGGTGGGGGGGTGGGAGGGGGGACGCAGGCATTAGATGCTCGACAGACATCCTTAATTTTTAGATTGTTTAGATGTGTTGGATGAGGTGGAGGACTGTGCAGTTTTATTCCACCGCAATTAATTTTTTATTATTTGAACACCTTGATGCTTTGTCTGTAACCCCCCCCCCTTACCCTTTGGTAAAAATTAAGCCACCTGTACATTCTTAATACTTAATCTTAGCGTGGGCGTGTCGGACGTCCTGGAGCCAGTAAGACGCCAGCAGGTGACATTAAGCTGTCTGCTGTCGCTGCTGTTTCCGTGACAGTTTTCCGTGCCTGTGTCCACACGGATTACCGTCCGGTGTTGACACTGCCTGACGGGCAAGTGTCAGTCTTGCGTGCCCGTTTCTCGGAAGGGGCGGGGAGCTGCCGCTTCCGAGAATTCCAGATCTCATTCGGCATAAGACTTTTAGTTGGGAGCCTCTGGAAATTTCTGCAAACCTGGTGGCAGTCACCCATACTTGATTGTGACACGAGTCGTGTTTACCAAAAATAATGTTAAGTGATAATCCGCTGCTGTCACTTGGCCTCCCTCCAGTGGCCCTGCAGCATCCGGTCCGAAACCTAGGTGATACAGGGACGTTGTTCTGTGGTGATGTCCGATGTGACCTTTGCTCCCTGCCACAGGCGAGAAGCCGTTTAGCTGTGACCAGTGCAACATGCGGTTCATCCAGAAGTATCACATGGAAAGACACAAGAGGACGCATAGTGGAGAAAAGCCATACAAGTGTGACACCTGCCAACAGGTTGGTTGGCCTTGCCCACTTTTGACCCAAGACTGCGATTCCCATAATCCATAGCAGCGTACTAGTTTTGAAAGTGCAACTTTATTTCCTGTGTCGCATTGTCCTTTTGCAGTATTTTTCCAGGACGGACCGATTGCTAAAGCACAAGAGGACCTGTGGAGAAGCCATAAAGAAAGGGATGGAGCCCGGGACGTCAGACCAGGCTGGCGGCAACATGGAGCACGGTAGCTATGCGATCACTCAGGGAAATGCTTCCAGCCGCAAGAGAGGCAAATCCAAAGGTACCGGGGAGGCCGGTGAGCGGAAGAAGAAGAAAGCCAGCGGAGTCCAGGCCACTGCCACAGGGCTTGGCCTGTCCGACTACGCGTTGGGTGGGCCTGATGTGCAGTCGGACGCCCCACACAGTCGCGCACCCAAGCTGATCTTCAAGAAGGTCGGTCGCAAGGGTCTGGATAAGGCCGACCTCTCCCTGGGCGAGGGCTCCGCCGAACACCATGAGCAGAAGATGCTGCCTGACAAAGCGGACCTGGCTGGAGGAGGCCTGGGACTCCTGCCGGGTTCCGGTGCCAAGCAGAGCTCCACCAGCAGCAACTACGACGACGCCATGCAGTTCCTGAAGAAGCGGCGCTACCTGCATGCGGCCAACAGCGGCGACTATGACGTTGGTGCCGCCCACCTGCCCTCGCAGCCCTCGGTCATCCAGGGGACGGGCAGCGGCGTGCTGGACGGCGAGACGCCCCTGGGGTTGCTGGACGCCTCGCCGTTGGGTGTGGACATCAAGCACGACAAATCGGGCATCCCGGACGAGGTGCTGCAGAGCCTGCTGGATCATTACTCGGGGAAGCCGGACGGAGGTCACGACGTCCCTTTTGACATCGGCGACCAGCATGTGGAGCTGCACCAGCCGGCCGATGCTGCCGATGAGGGCTCCCCTGGTGCTGCTGGTGATAAGGCCGTCATCATGCACGAGTATTCCCGCTTCCTCCTGCAGGCCCTGGAGCGCACCAGTCACGGCAGCAGCTTCCCACTGGGCCCCAGCGCACCCCTCCCCAGCCTGGCCTCTGGCAGCCCCCTTCCGGTCACCGGGCTGTTCTCCGACAAGCACCCCTACACTACGTCCGCCCTGGAGTGCAGCTTCGGCCCGGCGGCAGCCTCTGTGCCGCCCGGCTCCTTGCCCAAGTCCCACTTTGGGATGCTCCTGGGTCCCCCTCAGCCGGGCTTCCACCTCGGGTCATTGGAGCCGGCCCACCAGCAGCTGACACCCTCCCAGGAGCTCGCCGACCAGATCGAGAAGCCTCACTCCCCCACAGCCTACCAGATCTCCGGGGCCGGCGCCAAGGAGCCGCCGCCCAAGTCCAGCTCCGGCTACCAGCTCTCCTCGCCAGACCTGGCCCCGATGGAGCCTTCCGGCAAGGGCGTGGACGTCCGGACCTCGTACCAGATCGAGAACTTCGCCCAAGCCTTCGGGTCCCAATTCAAGTCGGGCGGCCGGCTCTACAGTGCTGACTCCAGCGGCGAGGTCGACCACCGGGTACGGACTTCTGCGTCAGAGTTCTCAGGGTATACCAGTTTGTTAGCTGACGTCAATGAGCCAGTTAGGTCAGGATCTAAGTCTCCGACGAGCCAAAGTTACAGGTAAGGTCTGACATAGTCGACCTAATTGCAGGTCTGTTTTTTTTTTTTTTTGTTTTATTTTTTAAATAAGGTTATGTTTTAATTATTACACTGCCATAATGTTTATTCAAAATACAATTAGGAGAGGCTGGTGGGCCCTCCTATAATGCAATTTTTTAATTATTTTTTTTTTTTTTAATTTTAAATCTGTTACTAGTCAGCTTTATTCACCTTAGCATAACGTTAGGACCGAGCGTCGAATGGTAGAACGAAAAGTATTTTCTATGCGAGATTAGCGTGTAGTGAAGGACTGGCTTTTTTTTTTTTCCCCCCCCTCCCCCTCGCGTGTGTTCCCTATGAGCCTATGTGTTTTATCAATCATCTTTACCATTGTAAGATATCAGCGATAACGATTAAAGACGACATCAGGGAATAGCCCAGATTTGAAATGGCAAAAAAAAAAAATTAAAAAAAAACTTCCAAAAAAAAAAAAAAGATATTGTCTGTTACGAGGATTTAAAGTATTACTCAGGAAAAGGTGTGGCTATGAGATGCAGTGGACACTCCTCAGAGGTGTAAGTTTGCAACCACATGTTTTTTAATTTTATTTTTAATTCCTTAAATGAGTGCAACTAATAATGGACCTGCTGCCTACACAGTTACACTGATAACACTTTCCACGTACCGACAGAGATTATGGTACTACTTCTTTCTTTCTTTTTTTTTTTTTAATGTTCGACAGTCACATTGTGTTCAGTTAAAGGCCATATATATATTTATAAGGATATCAAACCGATGTTGTTGTTTTGGGAGATGTGTATGAGGGGGTGACTTGAATAAGGACCTATGGAATATGGATGGGGAGACTGGCGGGAACCCTGTCTTGGGAACCCTGTCTTGGGAACCCTGTCTTGGGAACCCTGTCTTGGGAACCCTGTCTTGGGAACCCTGTCTTGGGAACCCTGTCTTGGGCATGGTAGGACCCCACCTCGTGAAGTGGGTTGTTCTCACGAGGTGCCTGAGTGTGGCGTCGCTATGGTCATTAGTTGACTGACATCCCCCTTCCCCTATTTTTTTTTTTTTTTTAAATAAATGTATAAAGTCTTTTTAAATCTTCAAGTTCTTCCTCCCACTCCTTTTCCTCCTCATCACAGTCGCCGTCTTCTAACGAACACAACAAGCACTTTTAACCCTTGAAGCATCAACCCAGTCAGATTACAGATGAGACATGAATGGAAACTTTGTATTATATTATTATTGTTTTTTTTTTTGTTTATTGATCATGTTGGGTAATGCGTGTTGGGGGGGGGGGGGTTGCTGAATGGGTGGAGGGGCTTTTAGCTCGGGGTTGCCTAATGGTTTGGGATGTGAGGGGGGTGGGTCATTGTCTTCTGGTTCGTAGGGCAGGAGACAGAAGGTTAGCAAGCTCTGCCCCAAACGTGCTGGATGTCTTGGTCGACTTCAAGCTGTTATTCTCACCTCAAACGGCAACAAAATGTGTTCAAATGAAAAATAATCCAGCAACTGATTTGAGACTGAATCTGAGAAACTGTGGGGTGGGTGACGCGAGGGCTAACATCCATTTCCACCTGTGTCCCCCCGCCCCCCCAACTCTTCCCACCCCACCCATGCCAAATTTTGAAAGTAGTTTTAAACCTGCAAACAACTGTCTTCCACTGTTATGGGCACGCTGTTATTTCTGAGTTTGGATGCATTGTCTCCACCCCCCCCCTCCCCCCCCCCCCAAAAAAACCACAAATATCCCATGCATCACTCACACAGAGCCCAAACATGTAGCTAAAGACTTGACTTAAAAGCTCGTGGATATCATCATGGGGAACAACGACTGACCACTCAATCCACCAAACTTTTTATTTTAAAGTTAAGAAAGAGAATTTAATTGACCTTTAAATACCTCATATCACTGTTTGCGCATAGCCAGGGAAACGTGTTCATGTATGTAGCGGAGAAACTGTAGTATGTATTAAACATGGTATATCCATATTACATCTCTTTATGTAAACAGTGTTTACAATTACTGAACGAAATGGGTTTGTTTAAAAAAAAAAAAAAAAATCATTTTCAGCTCTGTAAAGCATTAAAGCCTGGTAGTGATCCAGTCTGTAATCACCTTTGCTTTTCTGGTTCCATGTGCATTTCTGTTACTTGCCATATTGTATTTTAATGATCTTAGACATGTTTACAAAAGTACAAAAAAAATACACTAAGCGTATTTGTGTTTTTGATTTATTTTTTTCTCTTTTCCCAAACCCGCATGATATGAAATATTTTTTTTTTATATATATTATATCTATGAATATATACATTTTTGTCGTAACACCACCACACCAAATTTGTAGTGGAGGTTCTCCCCCTGCTTAATTTTGTCATTTGCTTATTTTGTTTTGGATTATTGTAATGAGTTGCTGGGCTGTACCAGTTAAAAGACTTTATAATTAGAAATCCCAATAAATAAATTAAAAAAAATATCCACAAAACTTTTGTCGGACTTCACTTCTACCTGGAAAGAATACAACTTAATGCAGGATTGAAATATACTGTTCAGTCTGACCACTTTCATATGTCTGAAGGTGGATCATTGGCCGGGAGTTAATCATTTTCTCACGAAACAACATGAAGGAAAATCGTTTCCATGTTCTCAGTGATGACTTTGTTCCATCAAGCACCACCGCGTGCCTGCGATACACGTTGTAATCGGGCGACTGCTGGCTCTGCCCCCTGCTGTCTGTTATTGGAAGTTCCAACCTCTAATCATTCGGTAAGTTTAACATTTTTCATACTAATTACCCCCCATCATCAATACAGTCGTGTTGAAGCAGAATATATATGCCTTGTGCTCATTTTTTTTATATAGCGCCCCCCCCAAATCAGTTGTCTAACCTGTGTTCGGGGTGTAGATAGGGTTCCTTCCTCGCGGTACTGTATGAATCAACCTACGCTGCAAATTTTAATTAGCAAGATCAGCTTCCTGGGATGCTGATCCTTCATTTTGAAACGTCTGTGTTGTACACCTTGGGTCTGACTTACCCTAAACTCCTCGGCTAACCTGTGGCCTGCGTTGCCGTTTAAGAAATACCAGTTAGCAGCCTTTGAAATCTCAGTTGGCCGGACATCCGCAGGGCTCGGAGCTGTGCGTCAGTAACCTTTGCCTCTGTGAGTCTGACGAATTCCTGCTGCCTTTATTTTGTAGCTGTTAGCTCAGTGTTCTGTGTCGTAATGGTGCTGGAGTTTGAAAAGCTAGCATTAGTCATTAAGAAAATTTAGTTTAACGCCTGCAGTGCACTTCACGCTATTTTAAAGTGATTCTTGCAGTGAATGTGGGGAAGGGTTGACTCACCCCGTAATTTGTTTCATTGGTGTGCCTCTAGAGGGCAGTAGTTACCTGCTTACCTGCATTGGCGTGTGTGTGGGGTGCAATCTTCATGGCGGTATTTTTTTTTTCTTTTCACTGTCAATAGATAAATAAATTAGCCATGTGTTCTGCTTAGTTTTGCCACTCATTTGGCTTGAAGTAGGCTTTTTGCACCTAACGAATTATTTGGTCATGCAACAGTCTTGGATGTGTTCTTTAGTTCTCTGTCTCTGAATCATTCACTGAATCATTCACTTGTTTATTTGGTGGGTTAATATAATAAATTAAAATACATGTTTGCCAAATTAAAAGAAATACTTTCAATTAGTTTTTTTCAGATCAAGCGTCGATGAAACATCTGAAAATTAGCTAAATGTAATCTGGACTGATGTCGTTCGTTTAACTTCACAGTGCAAACTTCATATAGGCTATTAGGAACTGAAAGCATTCCTACCTGAAGTTTGAGATATCCCCCCCCCCCCACACATACCCCAAAAACACCACTCAAATACCCACATTTGTTTAAAAATAGCATATTACAATAAGAGCAAAGTTCCTCAAACAGTTTTGGTACAATTTTTTTTTGTTAGTTTGAATATGACTGACGTCGTCTGATCTTGGTGTCTGGTGGCAGCGGCAGGAAGCATTTGCAGCGACGGAGACAGTAGGATGTGTGTACTGCAGCGGAAACGTGGAGCTCCATGTCAGATAGCGCAGCGCTAACGTCGGCCGGCTGAAGCAGGCCGGTGCGGTCAGTGGCGCTCGGATCACAGGGCTGCTGCGGCTCTCCGGGCACCAGCGTGCGCCCTTCACGCGCACCGCAGGCGGCCGCTTTCCCTAATAACCAGTCCCGACAGGACGCTGCTTGTGTCCCTGCTGGTGTGGTTTTAAATTGATCTCAGGCTGAGTGAGAAAGTCTGTCTTTTTCCATAGATGTAAATGTTATATAAAATTCTTCATTCGTGCCTTGGCTCCCAGCATTCAACACAAGTCCTACCGATTGCACGAAATTGTGCCTGAATATTAGGCGACAATGAGTTAATATGAACCGCCACTTCGATCTGATGATGTGGAGTTAAAGTTAGTGGAGTTGCAGGTTCCAACGAAACCGACCCGAAAAGGAAACAATTTCTCGTAATCGGCTTCAAGTGTGAAATGCAGAATGAACTCGGCGGAAACACCCAGCCTTGCACGGCTTTATAATTTGTTCATATATTGTTCAGATTTTAATGGCATTCCCCTTTATAGTGTAGCTCTTGCTGGTGGCTGATCAGAGGCATTGCCAAACTGGGCTGAAGACCCGAATGATGTGTGTAGCTCGGATGTTTTTAAAACCATGCTCCCAGTTAGAGAACCGCACCTTCGGCTATTTCCACTCTCCTCAGCCTCTCCAAGAATTCCCGTCCCAGTTTTATTTAGTCCTATCTCAACAAGAAGGTAAAGACCTCCTGTTTCCAAAATTTACATAGGAAGGAGGAGGGGTGTTTGTTATCATCCTCGACTGCCGTATCACTTTTATCTACACAACCGGATAACTAATGACCCCGGGTTTAAAATAGGATTTAAATCAGCGTCGCCATAATAGTGATTTTTTTTTTTATTTGTGTTGTTTAACTTCGGTTGATGAATAGAATAGAATAGAATAGAATATTCCTTTAATGTACATCAAATTTACATCAGATGGAAATTCATCTTTAACAGTGACGTAAGCACACAATACAGACAAGACTATACACAATAAACATATATCAATACAACATGGGCATGTAGAGAGGAAATAAATGTAATGTTTATGCAATAGTGAGAAAAATCTGTATTAAAAAAAATAAATTAACGAATATAGGCACCCTTTCACAATTTTGTTTGTGAGAATAAACTTTTACATCAGTGTTGCTCAACTGGTGGGTGAGAGTGTATATGTGTGTGTTTAAATTTTTTTTTTACTTTTCTTTAGTGTTACTGTTGCCATGTAACACCAACCCCCCCACCCCCCCCCCCCCCCCCCAACTTTTTTGGAGTCGGGAAAAAAGTGGGTTCTGAAACCACTGGTTTAGGCTTGCATAAGGCAGACTGAACTGTGTTCTTTCCTGTTCTGATCATCATTTAGGCATAGATGTTAACATGTTCAAGCGATGTTTGCATTTCAGCATTTTAAAAGCAAACATTCTTTCAGCTGGATTATTTCCCTGCTTAGACTTAATTGATGTGTGAGTTTAACACATCATTTTAGTTGTTAATGAACAAAACTAACTGCTTATATTGCATTATTGGGAGTTTACGTGTCAGATTGGACCCTGTGTACTGAAATTTGCTTGTGAGCTACACATGCATAATTCATATCTCAATAAAAAGGAACGAATTTGTGAATTTGTTTGAAAAACATGCAGAGTATAAAACATATTGTTTTCTTGAAGGGCAAATTTGTTGATATGTTCAGTTTTGTGTGTCATAACTGCTACTTTACAGTTTAATACAGTTAAGAATTTCCCTGTAATACAGATCAAGAACAATATTCTTGTATTCGACTATTAAAGACCTCAAAGAAATTCAAGAATGTATCTTTTCCATTAACATTAAAACTTGATTAAACAGTAAACAAAGACAGTTCTTACAGGCCATTGTAACATTTTTCATTTGCATGTTGTGTCACGGTCATTGTTGACATAAATATAGTGGTTTCACTTCTGTTCTTTGCAGTGCAGAAAAAAATTGACATAGAGTGTTTAGTAATGGTGTGGGGGGGGATGCACTTGAAATATTTAAGAATTACTCCATCCCTTTCAGAAACTCCCATCTGTCAACCCCCGCATGAATGGAAAAATGGTTTCGCCTGGTGAGTTGGGGGGTAATCTATGTATCTGTGTTATGAAAGGAACATGCAATGACATTGTCAAAGAGGATGTTAGGGTGCATCTCCTCATTGTAGTTAAATTACTTCTGAGTGTGGAAGTTACAAAGGTGGATGTAGCCGCGCTGGTGTGAGAGGCTTCATGAATTTTCACTCCATCCTTAGCCAGCTGAGACCCGACGTGAGAATCGTGGTGGCGGAGGGAGCTGTATTATGTATCATGAAAAGCTGAACTGTATGACTGACCAGCTCAGATGTGTTTAGAAATGTGTTTAAATGTGGCCTCAGCTCTGCATGTGTAGTTTACGCCCCCCCTACCACACAAGTTCCTTTCCATCTGTGGTCATGTGATTGGATGAAAATTACCTTTAACGTGCATGTGACCTGTGATTGGCTTATAATCTGTCAGGGTACTCTGTGTCTTTAGGGCTCGAGGCACCAGAACTCTATGTCCGCCTTTGTCAGCAGGCAAATGTAACCCTGTTTCAGAAAGGAGAACCTTACAGGTACTTAACATGCATCATAGTCGGAAAGGGGACTGTCTGTTTGAGGCGTGTTGTTCATCTGGGTCTGATAAAATGAACTCGCCTCTATGTGATAAAACAGGGTTTAAAAATAAGTAAGATTATTAATACCCGTTTGTTTTGTCTGAGACATTCTGGAATTCCGTCCCGGCCTATCAGAGAATCTACGGGATAAACATCACATGCTGGGGGTGGTGAGAGGGTGGAGAAAATGGTCTGGCCAATCACGGCGTGGTGAATTAATTATAATAAAACAATAGCTGAACCCATTCCTCCGGTAAGCAGCTCGGCGTCATCTGTATGCGGAATGTGTGTGGTTACCAAACTGTCTCTGAGTGTCTGTTGGCTCTTCACACCTCAACGCCTCTTTGCCTAAAGAAGAGAGCATAGGTGCCCAGATTGTTCTTGATATCGGCGCAGCTCATGTTCCTGGATTAACCCCAATTGCCGTTCTTTTCATTCAGGCAGCGGACATTCCTGAATTGGTAATCTTAGAAAGCAAAGAGACCCAAAATACCTCCACACACTCTAAACCAGTGAGGGATTTGAAAGCCCCGAACCCTGGAGATAACACTTCATATATTGGTTACCCATAAATGTGTAGTTTACTATGTTCTATGCTACTTAATCAGAAATCAGTTCTTACTTCAAGGACTGTAAGGATGTACCATGGCAGGGCAGGGCACTGGTTAGCAAATTTTTACCGAGTTCCCCTTTTCCTAACAGATGATCATGCAAAATTATGAACACTTTGCAAATCTCTCCCTCACCCGTTCTGCAAATTTAAAGGAGGGGTTACCCCCCCCCCCCTGTTCTGTGACCCCGCCCCGGCCTACCGGTCAGTGTTGGCCTGCCCAAATTTAAATGACATTGAGCTGTCCCTGGGCTGCTGGTTTTCTCAAGTGTTGTCGTGGCAGTGACATCATACGGAAACGGTATATTGCAATATTGTATAATGGACAAAGGTTCAATGATGGACAAAGGTTTATTAGGGCAATTAGGGGACACTACATCCAAAGGGAATGTGTATCGAGATGTCTGCCCTTTCGTGGTGAGCATCCTCCACACCGGCTTCATTCACTTCCCTCTCATCCTCCATGACTTCCCCACCTTTAGCCCAACAGTGAAGACTGTCTTGTCCAGGGGCGTTTCTAACTATTGAAACGATCAGGCCCTAAGTCAAATTTGCCTGGGGCTTGTCTGAGACACACAAGTTAATATCAACACCCATGCAGAGGTGGACATTTCAGGTCCTGAAAGGAGAAATCCAAACCAGGATTTTGTTTCAACCAACCAGTTGAGTATAAAAAGTCACAGTCACAGAATACTCAACTGGTTGGTTGAAACAAAATCCTGGTTTGGATTTCTCCTCTCAGGACCTGAAATGTCCACCTCTGCACCCATGTAATGTACAAGGAAAATTAAGCATTTAGCCATTGACTTAAAATATCAGTAGTACAATTTATCATCAGATTATCATTAAATCAAAGTCATTAAAGTCATTTCTCACATCTCACCTTTAGGACCAGGAAGACACAAATATCCCATTTCACACAATCTATACGATTATCCGGTCCTGGGATATTCCCTGCCTTGCACCCGTAGCCTCGGGAATTTGGACCGGGCCCCTTCGACCCTGAATAGGAGAAGCGGTTACGGAAAACGGATAGATGGATATATGATCATATAAATATCTATTTCGAGTTTCTCTCTCTCTCGCTCACGGACACATAAATACCATTTTCTCCAGTGGATACTGGCTGGGCTTCCTGCAGCAGCTCCTCACAGCCATCACTGTCTGCACTGGCTGCCCTGTTCACGGTCTCTGGACAGCACAAACTTATGTAGATATTAAGATTATCGTGATAAACATTCTTATTTCTTATCCCTATTTAGCATATATGTACAGTTCTGGAAAAAATTGAGAGCACAGCAGAAATTCTTCTTTCACTCATTTCTCAATTTATGGCTGTGTGTCTGTGAATAATTCAGTTTTTTAGCAAACTGCAGCCTGGCTCTTCCCTGCTCTTCACTGAAGGGCTTCTTCCTTCCTTTATGGGTCTTCAGTCCTGCTTCTAGGAGCCTGATATGAACTGTCCTAGCAGTGCACTTCACACCTGCACTTAATGTTTCCCATTCCTTTTGAAGGTCACTCGATGTCATCTTACGAATCATGAGAAATTGATGGATAAGTTGACGGTCATCTCTGGCATTAGAAAGTCGCTTCCTCCCTCTACCTGGCTGGTTTCTGGTCGTTCCCAGCGTCTGCTGCTTCACCTGGTTCTTGTGCATTGCTGTCTTAGAACCGTGGAAGCAACCTGCTGCTCAGTGTAGCCTTCTGCCAGCAGAACCAGGATTAAACTGGGATTTAAAAATGCAGATTTGTTTTTAAACATAGAGTGGTCTCAATTTTTTCCAGAGCTGTATGTGATTTCTTCTCCAAGTGTGCTTTGGCAATACTGTTTCTTATGGTCTTGTCAATACAGCAAGCCTGTTTGAACTGAACTGAATTGAATATCTATGTTCATGAAGGATAGATAGGTTTGTAAAACTGGAGCTTTTCATCTGGGTATGCGCCACTTCCAGCTATTTTCTGCACTGTGTAGCGCTTGATTAGTGCCCTGTCCTTCGGATGTTGCAAGTTAAGTTCCACTCGGTTCCACAGTCTGTGTGTTGATTTGCTGCAATGGCTCCTTTTTCCTTCGACAGACGAGCCCTCTTCCTGTTTTCATTGTGAAAATACTCCGGGCTATGCTTAAAAATACTCAGGGCTATGCTTAAAAATACTCAAATCTAAACCCCTGAGTGATCGGGACCTAAAGATGCCAAAGGTCTTGTCTTTGTTTGGGGCAATAGTATGTTGAAGGCCGTAGGGGTTTGGAGATCTTGGGCCCCCCCAGCAAATCCAGTTATATTCCAAATTTCTTAGGGCCCCTGTTGGGATCGTCCTAAATTTCTCCCCCTTTATGGTGCCCATGGACAACTATATCTCATTGATACGTCTTGAGACTACCAGTAAGAAAAACGTAGTTAATGGTGCCTTTGTGGTCCTGATCACCTCCTACTGGTGAACAGCAGCTTCTCAACGGTGTGTAGCGTGATACTGGTGCGCGTTGTCAGTTATTGTTCCAATCAGCGTATTGGTTTCTGGAATATGCCGTGCCATCCGCTGCCCGAATGAGGAAGTGGACCGGCGGCCGTGCAGAACGGAGGAACGCACGTCGGCAGCTCCCGGCATTTCCGCGTCGGTCTCTGCTGCCGTCCGCAATGTCGCCCCCAAAGTCGAGCAGCTGAAAATGAGAAGGAAGAGTAATATCCAGTTTGCTTAATGTTCGGATGGCCTGGTGTTACTGGCTCTGCAGGTGTCCTGTCAAACGGGAAAGCAGGGGAGGCTCAGAGGTTGATAATTGCCACCAAAATCACATTTATAGATTATAAGTCTGTCTCACATTGCAAATAGACCTCTTAAGGCCAGACAGTCTTATATGGAGAATCCTTAATGTCTTTTTTATGCTTATGAATGATCTGTCCCACATGGAATGGATCTCTTTAAGGGAGCATCTCATGTATGGTTAAGCCTCTCTGCTAGTAATCAGAAGGTTGTACACTATGGAGAACAAGATGGGGCAAAAATTAGAATTTCCCCCTGGAGAAATATCAGTCTCAAGATGAATTCCACAGAAGTAGGAATCTTTTCCATAAAGTCATACAATTTAAACCATATATGTTAAAATGCACGATGGCTAATTCATTGACGTCATTCTGACATTAGCAGGGCTAGTGAGTGTGACAGCAGTTGTGTTTTTTGTGGGAAGCGTATGGGTTCATTATAACACTTTACAGAATCGGCGTTAACCCAGGGCTCCCCCTGGCCAAGTGGTAGGAATACGGAAGAATTTAAACTTTATTCTGTCCATCATAAACCTCATGATATATGACCTAGCAACGAAAACAGGTTGTTTTTTCCTCTTTCTATCTTTAATATTTCTGGTATGTGCCCTTAGAATATGTTTGTATTTGTTTTAGTGATTAGTCTGACAAAGAAAAAGAACTCTGCCTTCGACGTTTACTAGACAGATTCACCGTTATCTACTGACAGTAACATCACTTGTTACCCCAGTACTTTGAGCACATATCTTTCCCCCCACCTAAATGATATCGCGTTATAAATCTCCTTGTCAGTGAGACGGGCGCAGAAGTCCCACCCAGGGAGGCGTGTCGTCTCGTGCGCCTTCACCCCTCTCTAAAGCCTTTACTTTGGGACACCTGGGTCATATTTGCACTGAGAAGACGTCGGGAATTACGGAGTTTAGGCGGCGATGCTAAATCTGTGAGGGGAAAGAACCGAGAAACGCAGACTGGGAAGCTGCCTTATCCTTCACCGTTTTATTTTGGCCGGGGGAACATATTTCTGTTTGCGAAGATGTTTTCGCGCCTGTTAACCATCACTTGGTTTATTATAACGATCGCATCCGGTAAGTGATAGCCGAGGACCTTTTGGTTCAGCAAGTTAAAAATTATTTCTGTTTGAATACAGCATAATCAATAACAATTTGATCTGTATTTATATACTCCAATTATGATATTGATTTCAGCTCCTGTGTTATGGATCTCGATTATTAATTGCCGTTTTTTTTTACAACAAGCAAAACTTGAATTAATATTGTATGTCTAGTCAGGGTATGACTAATGTGACCAGTCTATTTCCATAACCAGCGTTTGGTTAAAAATAGTAGTTTACATAGCAACGGCATTTTTGAATACACTAATTGATCGATTTTGAAAGCAACTGGCTTTTCTATGCATTTAATATGCCACTAAAACAACATGGGGGAAAAGCAGCAGAAAAAAAACAGAAAATGGCATATACTGAATTAGCTGGTGAACATAATCTCTTTGGTAAATCCTATAGGATTCAGTTGATGCGAATTCTACATTTTATGGTACTAAGTACGTATACTGTAATACTATTATTATGTAATGTTATTCCTGCGAGACGGCATTGTGGTGGGCAAATTATCTGAAGATTACCCATAGGGATTTTCTCCCAAAAAATATCTTAATTGGGTTCTTTTGCCGTTGAATTTAAATGGGATATTTTATAAGAATTGGTATAGACAGTAAAGTTAACTTATTTTCGAGTTATTTCAAAAAGAATAAACCTATGACGAGGCCAGTGCAGAAGGTTCTGGAGAAAATACGTGTAAAAGGTGAGATTTGTTGCTATAGGGATTAAAAGCGCTAAAATTACCGGTTGAATTGGTAATCTTAAAAGAGAAAATGGCGAAATGTAAAGTCTTCATCCTTCTGCGGGATGAACGGTAACTGTCCCGTGTTCTGCCCACATGTTCTGTATAGTCTTTATATTATGGAGTACACCATAGTCCATATTCAAGGTGAAGATGGATCACCACTCTTCTCATGGCTACTCGGTCGGACAGGCGAATATTTAAGGAGCGACACAGTTGGGTTATACAGGTAGGCTGGGAGGATAAGTCTGATTTTAGGTAGGGTGGATGAGTCTGTAACGATACTTTCTTAAGCCTATCGTATTTTGAGGATATACGTTTTGCACCGGTTTCCAACATTAGATCAGAGCGGTCACTTTTAAAAAGTAATTAAATTAATGGAAATGTTTGTCCGCCCCCCATCAGAATTCCGTTGTACCTTTTTATGTTTTAGTTAGTATACAAAACGGGCAATTTTTCTGCTTGAACTGATGCCTCGTTTATGTGTTAAAAATAACACTATGCAGGTGTTCAGAAGGAACTTTTTTTTAAATCTATGCCTCACTCTGAGCAATGCAGAGGCCGCCCCGAGTCCGCAGATGGGTGACGCGGCGGGGGGGCAGGCCCCACCTCACCCGTGACTCACCGGACCCTGTCGCTCGGTTGGCCGCCTGTGAGTCACTGGCCATAGGAGGGCCCGGCCAGTTTCGGTCAGCAGCCCTCCCAGAACACCCTTGTCATGAGACTGGCAGCCAAAGTGACACCTTGTTGGCTCCCAGTAAGCGGTGAGACTAAAACCTAAAAGTGAGTTCAGAAGCTCCTCCTCCATCATTTGGTTTATTTCATGATCCCCTTTGAGCCTAATGCCAAGCGTCCTGTAGAGACTGTTTCTAAAGACACGACGTGAAAGTCGCTCTCTAATCCTAACATTGTACGTAGAAGATGCTTTTATCCAGAGCAACATGCATTTTTTTTGGGATAGTCTCTGGAGCAATTAAGGGTTACGAGCTTTTTGAGATAATCAATCTGCCAACAGTGAGATTTGAACTTGCAACCTTTCGCTCGGAGACCTAATAGTCCTAATAGTCCGAGGCACCCGCCTGCTGTTGTGATGGCTGTGGACGGTCCCCGACTGGATGATTGGGAACAATCACCCAGGTCTTTTAAATTTAGACTCATGTGATCCCGGAAGCAGAGACGCTTCTGTCTACTTAGTAGATGAGGATGTTCTGAGGTTTAAAAAATAAACCTGTCCGTCAAGCCTCCCTCCAACGTGGATGGTGCTTTAAATCAGCCTGGACCAATAGGGAAAGGAGGGCCTGCCCACAGATTAGCATAATCCCGCTAATTCTCTTAATCAGGTCCATATTACCGGGCTCGCATAAGCGCTCCATGGCGTTATGGAGTCTGTTTCTCTGAGAGGTGCTGTTCCTTTCTTGGCCACCCTTCCTCCTGTCTTGTGGGATTACGGTTGTAATCTTGTCCGGTAGATGAAAAGCACTCTCTCGGCCGGGTTTAAAAAGGATATTATTCTACAGGCTTGGAGAACAGCAGATACCCCTGGGTATAGGTGACCATATGTTTCCTGGGTATATATCCCCCCTCCCCCGGGGAAAGATGAGGGATGAGTAGCTTTGTCACTGTGTGGGCCTGTTCATGTGAGACCTTTAGGTCTTGGTCTACAGCCAGGCCACCTGAAGATGTCTGGGGCTAGCGATCAGATATTGTCTTTGCAATTTTGTCCATTTATCGTTATGAGAGAAGACAGTTTCCATTTGATCAGAGGTGCTATCTCGATATGCACATTCTCCCTGGATCCGGAAGCAAAGCTTGCCAACTCAATTTCCTGGGCAGTTGAGAAAAGAATGTGGAGTTCTTTACAGGTCTTTACAGTTCTTTACAGGTCTTTACAGGTCTCGACAGCTTGAAGTCATATTTCTAGGTGTGCAGACCTACAAACGCCTGCCCTGGAAATTGCGCTGGGAAGCGTTTTGACTATAGATGTTAGTTATTGAGTCACTCTCAGAGGTTGCCGGTAAGAGTCCCTCGCAGACAGGATGTCCTGGCTGAGCTGAGCAGGGTACCCAACTTCCATGCCTTGAGTTAGCAACAAGAATTAATTCTCTGTCTTAATTAACAGAGAATTAGCGGCAAGGAGGATTGCTGTAATGGCAGATAAGGAGCTCATTTTAAACATGGTCAAACAAGGACATACCTCACAGCGAGCGGTATTACTGTGTTAGTTCTCTTTAAATAAAAGAGACCAAGGTCATTTTTTGGACTCTGCTGCCCTTCATGGGTGTCACAACCATGAAAACTGCACCTCTTGGCTCTCTCTGGAATATTGTGCAGACGGGACTTGCAGTAATTCTTGGATTTTTAAGATGAGGAGTATTAGAGTAGCCATGATTCATATAGAGGGACCAACGTTAGCATTAGCCAATGATATGTTTTGAATTTGTGAGGGAGGGAGCACTCCGGTCCAATCAGCTTTCAGCTGCGGCCATCTATACACCCCTGGGTGGGACTGTTTTCTGATAATATTGTGCAGGGATCCCAGTCTTCTGTGGTCTTAGGGGTTGGGCAAGGAGCGATGGTTTCCTATTGGATTTACTTGAATGGGTGACGTGGGGTGACCTGTGAACTCGAACCATGGTAAACACCTGTGTTTGACTTGTGTTGATTCTGCCCCTAATGGAAAGGAGCAGTACTGCCAGTTCCACCAATGGACACTGTCTGAGATGAGGACTGTGCCGTGTATGTGTAATATTGCTTTTACTAGAACCAGGCCATAAATATATCGAGCCGGGTTACTTGATAGTTAAAACTAATCATAAATGTGTCTTAAGGGATGCTGCCTAGCATTGCTGACAGTAATGTTCGAATACGACTGCGCCGTTGAAATGTGCTCATCGTGTGGGAGTCAGCATGTTATCGCCCCTTGTCCTCGCATATGTTAATCGGGGTTTTCTCCCACACTGCACATCAGGCAGAACTATTTCAGGAATGTCCTCTAATCCCCTTTAAGATAGACGTAACTCCAAAGAGGGGTTGTCATGTTCTGTACAGTCTTGGGCCCTCGTTTAAGACCACCCTCTGGCTCAGCCACCCCCGCACTCTCATAGGTATGTATTTTTCTACCCCCCCCCTCTGGGATTTGTTGGCCAGAGACATCAGTATCACGGGGTTGAAGGATACAAGTCCCTGAGGGCCTGTGGGTTCAGTCCCAACCTCGAACTCTCAGTATTCGATGACTGTTGTGATCAGTTTAGAAATGATTATGTGATTTTCTATTTGTGAAGAAACTAACGTTTAAGATAACCTAAAAGTTCCTGAAAACATGTCTTATAGATCTGTTAAACTTAATGAGGCTCTTTCTGTCAACATAATGTAATGTCCTTCATTTCCAACATCAGAATTTATCAGAGGTTTTTTTCTTTCAGCTGCTGATAACCTTAAACAACTTTGTGGAACACAATGGGTTTTGTATCGCTGCTGTCATCTGGGTCACGTATGTGATGTGCTTTTTAGAAATGAACAATTTAACAATTATCCAAGATAAGAAATTACAGAACTAATTCTGCTACAATCTGTCACGGGAGGGGGGGAGCCAACCTGTGTGAATCTGATTTGTTGTGTTACTCTTTCGATCGTTGTAGAAGGAACATGAGCCAAAAAGACTAAAGGTCCACATCACCCACATCAGCTGAGCTGCTGCAGAAGTTTGGCCTGTGATGTTAATAATGACTGTACATTGTACATTAGCTGAGAGGCAGCTGGGAAAGTAACAGGGCTGAACATACTGTGACAGAACACGCCGTCATGTGGAACTGAGTTGCTGTGGTGATGCAGAGAGAGAGTGAAGTTAAGGAAATGCTTGTGTACCCGGTTCAACTGAGGTCCAATCCCCCACAGTCCCGGTGTATCAGGTGGTGTGAAGACACTATATCCACTGGTCCCTATATGGGAGGGTTATGGTGAAGCTACTGGGACCAGATCTGCTGGTCCCTGAGATAGGCATTGGAACAGGTGGTCTGATCTATAATGTAGATGTGTTTTTTTAACCATTTGGGTGGTATTTGGCTTAGTGGTCTGGAATGTTGTGTCCTTGTTCGGCAGGTTGCTGGTTCGAATCCCAGAGTGGTTTTACTGTTGGAACCTTCAGCAAGACCTTTAGCCCCCAATTACCCACCCAGTTAAGCACCTTTAGCACCCAGTTTTCTCCAAAATATACCTCCTGGATAAAGCCTCCCGCTAAATAATAATGTATTGATTATTGTGACATTGAGCCTGCATGGATTAGCCTGCTGGGATTTTCAGTATGACTGAGATTTAAGCAAAACACAATAGAGGAAGGAGGGGAAGGTCGACTGAAAGTTGTTCCGTCGTCACGTGGAGGCCGATAGCACCGGTGTCGCTTCCTCAGCAATCATCGGGCTGCTGAGCGCTCAGGTGTGTTGTGGTGCTGTTTCCATGGTGACCGCAGCAAGGCTTCGGCGCAGTCGAATGGTTTTTTGGCAGCTGAGTGGCGTGTTAGGAGACGGGATCTCCCAGGTGTGGTGTTTTTCATAGAGCCTGAGGGTGTCGTTTTTCTAGACTAGGAAAACGCAAATTGTTCACTGGGCCAGATTGAATAAGTTTAGGTTCTTCCATCTTTCTTCAGAGGAGACCAGAACTCATATATGTCAGGACTCATAAAAAGACATGGCTTGTTTGTTTTTGGAAACTGACAAACCCCTCCCTCAAACCCCCAACGTCTGCAGCCATAACACCTAATCTAGACCCCCCCCCCACCCCGAGATGAAACGGGGGGGCCTGGTCCATCGGTACATTTTGCTTGCACCCATAATTGAGAAGCCCTCTGGGGCCTCTTTGCCGGTGGTGGGAAGTGACAGAGGCGCCTTACTGGTCTCTTACTTAATGGAATTCCAAAATGCTGCATTTTTTTTTGTTGGGAAATTGCTAATAAATGTGACGACGGCCCCTGGTCGCTCCCTAGCCGGACAGACCCTCGATGCTGCAGTACCTGTACGGAACAATAGCTGGAGGCTAAACGTGAGCAAATGCGGGAGTAGTGAAGGAAGTAAAGCAAAGAGCCTCTCAGACCCCTAACCCTGTTTCCCAACCCAGTCCTCGGGGAACCCCGGACAGTCCACGTTTTTGCTTCCTCTCAGCTCCCGGCGCACCTGTACCAGGTACTCGGTGTTCCTGATTGGCTGGGAGCTGGGAGGGAGCAAAAACGTGGACTGTCTGGGGTTCCACGAGGACTGGGTTGGGAAACATTGTACTAATACACTTTTGGCTGCTTTAAGCCAGTGTTTCTCACCCCGGTCCTCAGGGAACCCCAGACAGTCCACGTTTTTGCTTCCTCTCAGCTCCCGGCGCACCTGTACCAGGTACTCGGTGTTCCTGATTGGCTGGGAGCTGGGAGGGAGCAAAAACGTGGACTGTCTGGGGTTCCACGAGGACTGGGTTGGGAAACATTGTACTAATACACTTTCACATCACCCTTATTTTTGGTCTGGCTCTGTTCTCTGGCCTTTAAGCACCCTGGATTAACAGAAAACACTCTGTTGTGAATCTGTAGTAATTCAGCAGGATCCACTTTGCTGTAGCAGTTTTGACCTTGAATGCTAACTCTCGTACTGCAATGAAAAAAGTTTTTATCTTCATAGTAACCATACTCCGCTTTTTTGTATATTTCTGAACATTTTGCTTCCCATAGTGTGCAATAGAAAAGCTATAACTCTGATGTCTGAACTCTTTTTTTTTTTCCCGTTGTTTTAAAAAACTTCCATTTTCCTACGGCGCTGCTCAATTTAGTATCGATTAGCAACCTATTAATTTATCAAGTGAAGGAATCACATGGGCAAGCAGAAACATAGCAGCCCCCTCTCGAAGGCTGTGATGATGTTCTGCACGGGTGCCATTTCCGTCGATCAGTCTAGAATCGTCGTTAAGCAAGAAGTCGCTGCCTTTTTCCCTTTTAATCTCGATGCCGAATTTTGGCCTGTTTTTCGCTAACAGCTTCATTGTGGTCATGACGGGGAGGTCACGTCGGCAATGCCATACCTTGGCCGTCTTTAGCACTAAGCTACTTGGCTAGGATGGCTTAGCTGGTGGTTTTCAATCAAAGGTTTGTTACCCAGCTCGATCTGCGGCTGCTTAAGTTTGACCCAATTCCCCTGATGAGACGGCTCAGGGCCGTAGTTCAGCCTGGTCTAACTGGACCTTACGTGGTTATTAATCAGCCATTGTATATCTATGTTATCCTTTCCCTCCTGAAAATGCAGGGTTGGGTAGTTCAGGTCCAGAGAGTAAAAGTCCAGACCAGGATTTTGTTTCAACCAACTAGCTTAGTACTCTGTGACTCTTTATGCTCAACTGATTGGTCGAAACAAAATCCCGGTCTGGACTTTTAGTCACTGGACCTGAATTACCCAACTTTGTGAAAATGCCCTAGATAGGTAAACTTGCTTTTTCCTATTTCCTTACACTTTTCCATTACATTGTTCACTAATTATAGGCTTAAGGTTTGTGTTCTATAGTCCCAAGCCTACAGAATATTGACAGATGTAGTTTTTGTGTTTCTCCATATAGCATGTTTACTCTTAGGGGTTAAATGCTTGAAGTTTTTTTATAATTTTTTTTTTAAAGAACTTTATTGCCATTGACAAACATTAGCAGGCAATCTTAGCAGTATAAAACAGAATAAAAGGAAACAAAATCAATCGCCCTGAGAGTCAGTCACTGGTTTAGCAGTCAGATTTCCAAATCATTATATACATGAAGAACCAAACCCTCAGATATTTCTTTTGTAGCATTTCGTCCTGTCGCTGAACCTGGTCACGGTACCAGTGTGTAATATAGCTGAAACAATCTCACTTCATACTTTCACAGAATGTGAGCATTTTCCTGTGTGTCTTTGAGAGAGAGACATAAAAAAGGGTGAATTGAAGTTGGAGTTTCTGTGATAGGGGCTGGTTAATCTTATCTCAGGGCAGGGTTGGTATGGGTGGTGGTTCCCTGTTAGCCTAACGATCTGGCGTTGAACTGTGCGAACTCGGCTGTGGCTGCGATGGGGAGTGGGGGGTTTCTGAGCAGGATCACGTCCTTTTTCTGGGGCCGGCGCTTAAGCATTTCTAAACCCTATTTCGGATTGCTTCAGTCACTCTATTTTTTGGTCTCAGCTCCCCATGTATTTTTCTAAATCCTTTTACCAAATTCTGTCTGGAATTTTCTTGCGCGTTTCATACAGATGTGTACAAAAATCAGCAAATTTTGAGTCCCCTCCCCACCTCCCGTTCCCCAAAGGGGTTAAATTGTAGAATTACCCCAGGCCTGACATAGAACGCAGTCATTTGGTTCCTCACTTTTGCCAGTAAGGAGTTTTCAGAAAGGATTCAAATCATCAAAGAGGAAACTGTTGCACAGAAGTAGCCATTAATGTGTAGCATAAATCGGTTTGAAAGTACTGACTACAGATTTGGAATTCCAGTGTGGTTTAAATCATTAGGTGAAAAGGCCAGACAAAGACAGGGCAGGACCCCTGAAAAATTCAACCAAATGCCCCCCCCCCCCCCAACCAAAGCTACCTTTACCCACGCTCACACACTCCTGGGCCCCCCCTAGAGACTTTCCCTTTCCCGCCCTCATTGCCAGCCCTGTTAAAGCGATAGAACCCTAGCAGATGTTTTTTACAGTATGGTTGTATATTTTCTCTTGGTTTTGTTTTGTTTTTAACGTTATCGCTTCTTATTATTCTCCATAGCTCCAATGACTACGGACATAAATACGGCGATTTCCGTTACCGATCCAGCGGAATCGACTGTGCTGCCCGGGACACTTGGGCCACCCACGTCGGACACTGCCCAAGTCTCAGTGGACTCCGTTACCGCTGGCTACGGCACTACGGAAACAGGACTGACTGATGGGTACAGCCCTGTATCATCCTCGACATTAACAGAAACTCACTCTGCTAGCCCTGTGACTAACTCTAATTGGGTCTCAATGGATGTGATCACAGAGTCTGAACATAGTTCTTTAGCATCCTCAATATCACCAGGAAGTACCTCTTCCAGTCCTGTTAGTAGCACTGTTTGGGTCCCCATGGATGTAGTCACAACAGCTGTCTATGGCCCCGTAGTGTCTGCCACATCTCCAGAAAATAATGCCACTATAATTGAGAGTACCTCTGAGTATGTTGCTATAGAAACGACTACTGTCCGCATTAGTACAACATCTCCTGTGACTCCCGGCTTTGATTTGAATACCAGTACCCCTAAGGATATGGCAAGTTCAGTCACTGTGGAACAAATTACAGATCCTACTCATGACCACTTAGTTTCTAGCACCTCTTCAGAAAATGACACAGTTCCCACCAAGACACCCAAAAGTGTCACAACAGATCCAGAACTTTCCACTGGGTTCTTCTCAGCTTCCACATCTGAAAGGAACTTCAGCAACCCTGTCACTAATCACGTTACTATGGAAACAGCTACAGCCCATATCTCGATTGCACCTTCTACTCCTAAAGAAACTTACTCCACCACCCTGACAAATACAGCGTTAAACAGCATGGAAACGATCACGGTCTCTCCACATAAGACTGTGTCGCCTGAAATGAACTCTGATGGTTATGGCAGAACTACATTTCAGACCACCATGGAAGCTGTTACAAGGTCCACAAATACAGCTGGCGTTTCCTTGACAAAAAATGACACAGTTCCCACCAAGACACCCAAAAGTGTCACAACAGATCCAGAACTTTCCTCTGGGTTCTTCTCAGCTTCCACATCTGAAAGTAACTTCAGCAACCCTGTCACTAATCACGTTACTATGGAAACAGCTACAGCCCATATCTCGATTGCACCTTCTACTCCTAAAGAAACTTACTCCACCACCCTGACAAATACAGCGTTAAACAGCATGGAAACGATCACGGTCTCTCCACATAAGACTGTGTCACCTGAAATGAACTCTGATGGTTATGGGAGAACTACATTTCAGACCACCATGGAAGCTGTTACAAGGTCCACAAATACAGCTGGTGTTTCCTTGACAAAAAATGAATCTACTACATCTTATCAGGTCACAATCGTGAATGTCACATCAACTATCTATAACCCAGGAGTGTCCCAAACATCTCAAGAAGATGACCACAGCACCACTCAGGTCACACAGCATGAGGCCACAACTCTTGTTCATAACCGCACATCTTCTACATCTCCAGAAAATCACTATGACACTAGTGTAGCAACTTCTCATCATATCACCATGAAAACTACTGTTGATATGCCTACATCAACTTCTACATCTCTAGAAAACTACTCTACCATCCCTGAAAGTACCCCCAATAATAATCTCACAGCATTTCCAACATCTGAAAATTATTTCTCCACACCAGCTTCAAATTATACTGCCTATATTCCTGTTGCATCCTCTGTAACTCCAGCAGCGGGCTCCTCTACCCCTGTTGGCACATCAACTGAAACAGTGACGACCTCTGTCTACAATCCCACCAAATCCACTACATCTCCCACTGATTCCGACACAACCTTCCCTCAAGGTCCTGCTACAACTCAAGGACTAGAAAGCACCTCAGTTACTGAGTCACCGGGACAAGGCACCAGTGAAATGAGTGCTAACCAGTCAATGAGTACCCCTGTAGATCAAACATCCATGGCCATGACAGAAATTTCAGTGACTACAGTAGCAGGTCCAACTGGTTCCCTTGCAGGTATGTCCTCCATTCCCAGTGCTTCCAGCTGGACATTGTGTATGTCTTGTCTGTCTTTGCAATCTAGATGAAAATCATACTAGTTACAAGTTGTTTACTCATTATGTATTGCATTGCATGCTTTATCAGTATTGTACTACCTCTGTAGGTACCTGCACATCCCGTTGCACCACCTATTGCATTTTTATGTGTTTTTGTCTTGCACTTTCACGTCTCTTATTGCACTGTTGTTTGTCCCGTTGTCCCACCATGCACCTGTCCCCTTCCCAGCAACTGTGACATGAGACTTTCACTTATGGGAGTTTTACATACACAAAAGTGTTCTGAGGGCAGAATGAAAAATGATTGCTTCAGAGAGATAACCAATTAGGTTGTAGCAGATGTTGGACCAACCAATCAGATGCATTGGTCCTGCAATCTAATTGGTTACCTGTCTGTACCAATAATTTTTCTTTCTGCCCTTAGAACAAGTTTGTGTAAATAAAACTTTGACCAGCAAGAATTTCTCTGTGTTCCTCGAAACATCTGACAATAAAATTTGAAACTTTATTATTTGGACAGATGCCACCAGCACCATGGCTACTGTGATGAGCGATCAATCCACCAGCTCTACATTCCCCACGACCACGATGTCGGTGCCTATCACCAACACGGGCGTCCCAGAACAAAGCAGCAGTAGTCCGATTGTGCCGGTTACCGGATCCACTACCGCACCAGCCACCACCAGACTTCCTGTCAGACCTGGAGGTACGTGCTGTGTGGTTTTTACTGGGCCTCAAGCAAATAGACAGTGCATCAAAGACATGGAAAGAAATCTCATCTAGTCAAGGACAGTGAGGTCGGTTGGAAGTGTAATGTGAAAGCTCACTTGAGAATTGCTGTCGAAGTTGGACCAAAATTGTCTCCTTGTAGGTCCCAGGAAGGACAACAGTATGGGCCCCTCAGGCGAAAAAGAGTGAAGTTTTCACAGTGCGTTCAGCATTATATATACACCCGCATGGTTATGTGTTAGACTACCTGTGACTCATATGGGCCGTTAAGCAAACGAAAGCCGGAATGATCTCCCAGGCTAGAGGCTCATGTTGCAGTTCCCACATGAGGGTTAGCTGCTCACTTTTAAGCCAGATTGGATTTCTGATGCATACCGAACTTAGCAGTTTTCATAATGGTTAGTACTCTCCATAATTAGCTATGCACTTCAATGCCTGATGCCGATTGTCAGAGATCGGACACTTATATCCACTTTCAATTTTATACAGCTGGATAAGGGGTGTTACTAGCGATTTTGGGCCCCATGAAAGCATCTCATATTAGCCCCCCCAGGCCAGACCGATCCAATTATGTTCCAAATCTTGGAATCGTCCTCACTTTTGCACTCTTGAGCTGGAGGTTTTACTGGAGTTTTTCAGGTTCAAGTGTCTGATTCAAACATATAACAGCGAGACAGCATCTGAGATATGACAAGTCTGTCTTCCGTTGGACACAAACATGATGGGTTTTAAGGAGCAGGATGGAGTGAGTGCACTCAGTGCCCTCAGTGAAGGGCACTTCACTGCCCTTCACTGAGGGCAGTGAAGGGCACAAGAGTCTTCAGACTTTCAGACTAATGCTGTGTCGTCGTTCTTGTTTTCTGGCAGGTTTCTGTCCCTCGAATCCATGTCCCTTTAATAGCGTCTGTCTGGAGCTCATCACCAGCTTCAGCTGCCTCTGTCTGGCTGGGTCGTACTTCTCCGGAGGGCTCTGCATCCAAGGTAGTGGTCGGGCGATGAAATCTCTGGAGTGACCCTCTGTGACCCCTTAACAGACATCGCTGACACATCGCTCACAAGCTACTAGTATCTTGCAGGGATCCAGTGAGAAGCGTCTGTAACATGTTTTAGAAATAGGATCAATTATGTTAATTTTGTTCTTTTTTTTTATTTTGCTCGTACACATTTATGTTGGGGACATTTCATTTTGTCAATGACTGTCTGAGACAAAGTAAACTTGACTGACTTAGTCGGCATCCTTATATTTATTATAAGTACTTATATTTATTATAAATACTCGTGTTTGCTATAAGTACTCTTCCAATACTACAAGTTTCATCATTGCCTCCCCTGCCCTGGTTGATTAAATCTTGCATTGTATCAAACACATACTTCCCAAGGTTATTTTCTTTGCAGAAGTAGCTCTCACTGTAAATTGTAGACCCCTACTCTTTAACATACCTCCAATTTTGGGTCACCTTTATGGTTTATGCAAAGCTTTGATAGCCTTTGTTACACAGTAACTCCTGGCAATCTAAACAATGTGCACAGTATGGAAATCTAAGCGTTCATTACCGCTTTCAGCGTGAGTAATGAGGAACCATCATGATATGTACACTTATCTTTACAATTCCCCTGATAAACATTAAACGAGTAAGACAGTAGCTGTAAGTGATGGGGGAAGGTGGTGAAAACAGTGCATAATGGTGTTATGTTAATGTCTATTGGTTAATTATTAGTTCCTGTGTAGATATCTTTGTAGCATTGGCCTGCTATTTGTAAATGCAGGTGCTTTCAGGCAGATATAATCCTTTTGTTGCAGCTAGAGTGTTTCCAGGAACGCTGCATATAAAAACGTTGGAGTTTCAGTCTGAAATGAGCAACAGGTCATCCCAGGCGTTTCAAGAAATGGCGGCGAAGATCTCACAAGAGGTGGGCGCTTTGAGAATCATTGTCGGAGTTACTTCGGACTATACGAGCAACTTAGTATTTTAAAACGGTGAATTTTTCTCCATCATTATTAGTTGGGGGATGCACTGACGGACCAGCCGGGGTATGTAAAAACCATTGTCCAGGAACTCAGGTGAGTGCTTGAAAAAAGATGTGAAGCTAATTTTATGGTTATTTTATTTATATATCGGGGCATGTGTTTATATTAGCATAAACAGATATTCTGAGGATTTTTGATTTATGCCACCAAAACAACACCATAATGCGTCTTCTCCATAAGGTTTTTGTGTTCTTTTTGTCTCAGAGAAGGGAGCGTAGTGGCCTCAGTAGACAACATATTCAAGCTCGGCTCCAACGCCACCAAGCAGTCCACCATCAGCGCCATACATGCCGCCATCCAGGACTGTGCTGGGAATTGCGGCATTCTGACCATGGCACATTTCAACGGTAGGCGGCCTTTTGGCGTTCGTGGTGGGATGCGCTTCTGGCTGCCGGGCTGGCATCTCCTCTCACAGAGGCTATGTGACCCCGTCAATAAAAGCATAGGCCTTCACAACATTACCTTTGAGGTCCTAGTTCATAGTTTCGCTTTTCACCAGTCAGCCCTATATCACAGGGCTCCCTTTCTCCCAAATGGCTGACTGATATCATTCCTACCTTCCATCCAATTCCTATGCCCGCTTGTCCTATGCAGGATCACAGGGGGTCCGGGGTCTATCCCAGAGGCTACAGGTGCAAGGGAATAACCCAGGAGGGGGCTCCAACGTATCACAGGGCACAGTCATGCACCGTTCACACACATTTACACCTATGGGCATTTTGCCAACTCTAATTAGCCTCAGCATGTTTTTGGACAGTGGGGGGAAATCGGAGAACCCAGAGGAAACCCCACGACGACACGGGGAGAACATCCCTCCAACACATGGAACCAGAGCTGAGATTTAAACCCTGCCACAGCACCACTGTGCTGCCCCTAATTACCACAGTCAGATTGCTTTATTATGCTGATTCCCCCCCCCTTCTCTCCCAGCCACAGACCTGTGCAAACAGGAGCCTGCCCCATGTGACCTCCAGACGACCAATTGCGTATTTCAGGACAATGGCACCGCCAAGTGCATCTGCAAGGAGGGCTACATCCCCTCCCTCTACTCCAACACCTCCTGTGCAGGTGATTCCTTCATTCTGTCAGTCGTCCAATCGGTCAGCTTTGTAGCTGTTTCATTATATGACAAGTTACGAGCCCTTTTGATTCCACGACACTGATTCTTCAAGAGCAGAGCATACTCTGGGTTTCATGAGTAAATAGATCTTAAGGCAATTAATGATTCAGTACATTTGCTCGGCACGTCCCAAATGTCTGATTCTTTGGTTCTGTGAAATCAGAAGCAGATATTTCATTTTGACTCGTTGCCTTGATTATTGGCAAGTTCAGCCATTTTGAAAGCAGACATTTTTCGAAGCACTGTAACTCAGAAGGGCTTTGTGGACAGTGTGAGGAGACAGAGCCTCTATCTGGAGTGCGGGGGGGGGGGGGGGCAGTTCCAGTTCTGGTGCTTGAGCCAGAGAAATGTTGAGAGTTTGGTCAATACCCAGTGATGTCACATCCCGTGATATCTCCAACTCGGGTTTATCTCCCTAGCATGCCTCAGCGGCGAGAGATCAGAAAACGGGAAGTGTGTTCCGTGAGTATATCAGTGTCTTTTTTTTTTCGGAAGATCTTTGTCACGTCACTGGAAAAACCCATGACCCAACCCTCTGATGCTGCATTATCTCTTTGTGCCCCTGTTTGCAATGAATACTGCTCCTCCTAATTCTGTAAATTTGTAGTTTTATAAATTACATACGACATACTAAATAAAATATTAATTTTGTCTACTAAATAGAATAATCACTCTGGGGACATAACTTGAAATATTTTAAACGAATAGCATTGCAGTAATAATGATAATGAGGTTTAAGCGTTTGTTTACTTATTGATTCTGTGAAAACGATGCTTTAGCGCCCTCTTGTGTTCTAATGTAGCTCTACAGGAATTAGAAGAGTTCAGACAAGTGAAGGATAAGGGCATCTGTATAACATACCCTGCTGTTGTTTTTCCTCTGTTCCCCCTTTAGGTGCCCATTTGGTTACGGTGGATTTAACTGCCATGACTGTAAGTTTCTGATTTCAACCAAATCTTTTAATACTGGAGTTTATATAAAATATTGTTGAAAGCCTGAATGCTCTCATTATTAGGGGGTTTGTTCATGGTACTGTGAAAAACAGAATGCTAAAATGGTAGAAGAAGTGCTGTACTACACCTGGAATCTTAGCCTGATGACCACCAGTAAGATCTGGAAATCCCAAGTGTTTTGTTGACCATTTGATGGGGCGTTTCAAATCGGTGCTGAGGCATGTTGATGATCATCTTTCTGCAGCATATCTGCTGGCTATGGTGGTGATCTCCTGTGTGTTGGGCAGCCTGTTGCTCATTCTTCTGCTGGCCTTCATCAGTTACTGTCTGAGGTGAGACTAAGCCCCAAGCCACCCTGTTCTCTATTGATAATCAAATGAAGTTTCATGAACCATTAGCTGTATTCTCTGACACCACTAGATGGCGCTCTCTGTTTAATAAAAAAAAAACAGCTCAATGCATGCCCCAAAGCAAACCAAGAGCACCGTCAATAGATACAGAAAATGGTTCTTAAAGCTTCATTTGACCATCACTTCTTTTCTCCTCAGCCCTCACAGTGCACCCTCATCTAAACACCAACCACAGGGGCTAAAGGCCGTTCCAGAATCAGTTTATGCACACTAGGGCTGTTTGCTTTAGGTCCTTAAGGGCCTACAGGCAACTGATCCACATGGACCATAGTGACGGAAGAAATGAAGCTGTAAAACCCAATTTGGGTTGAATTATCATGGGATGGGATCATTCATTGGCCAGATTGCCTGTTTCTCATTAGTTGCATCATCGGTTCCCATTGGGTTAAAACAGGCAGTGATTGACTGATGGTAATCCCACCCGCTATCAAGCTTGTGTCTCCCATCACTGCTGAACCATGCAGTTCAACACAGGGGAGCCAAGAGGTTTGTTTTCTAGGTTATTAGAGGTTTAATGAGCGTGAGACAGCTTGCTGTGCTTTTGGCTTCCTGGAAGACAATGGCTGTGGCATGTATAAGCTAAGAGTTTGTCTAACATATGCAGTCCAACATGTTTTCACAAACCTCCGTGTAAACATGATCCAAGCCCTGAGGCAACACAGATCCTTCATATTTGATGCCCAAACCCTTCATCAGTTCTGTTGCACAATGCTTGGCCATCAGGACCGCATACTGCGGTTAGGTTTCACTTCCAGTGGATGTCTGGGGGTGTCACTTGGTCTGATTATGGCCTCTGCTTTTCAGAAGGTCACCGCCGAAGTCCAGTTACAACAGCCCTTACCTGTCTGATGAGATGAGCTCCGTGTGGCCGCAGCAGGATGTCACAAACATCCCCCGGGCCAGCAGCATCTGGGACCCGACCCAAATAGAGATGATGGAGACCGCCAATGCTGACTCCGAGCTGGGCAGCAAGTTGCATGGAAATGGCGCGGTAAGGAGCTAGATCTTTAGGAATCGTCATGGAACATTGTTGATTGGAGTAACTTTGCCTGCAGTACCTTTGCTTTCCCATTATGCTTTTGAGATGTTTGCCTGCCCATGCCTGATCAATGGTGTCTTCTGAATGCCCAGAGATGTGTCTTTACACTGCTGCTAACTCTCTCCCTTGCCCTTCGCTTGCTTTGCCTCACCTGCTGTGCATTAATAGTGTAACCCCCTACGAGCCCCTGCTGGTGAAACTTTTAAAATTGCCTGGCTGTCCAAGAGGGTGGCTCTCCTCTGCCACCTACTGGTGACTTAGCAGACATAACACTAAAACTTTGCTTCTGAAAAGCTTTTCATCTTGAAAGCCCCTTCTGAGATCCAGAGTCCTCTCTCCTCTCCTTTTAGACGGAGTCTTGCAGTGTTGTCCCCGAAGACATGAGGACCTTCAAAGGGAAAAACTCTTCAAGATACTCATACCTGATCCAAGGTCACCAAAATCCATACTTTATTGCAGATGAAATGAAAATAACCACATAGCTTTTTCTTTATTCATTTTTAAAACTCAGGAGGGGAATATTCAGATGGACACAGAATGACCTGCTTTTCCTCTCGCGCAACACCAAGACACATCCTCAAATGATATAATCAAGGCAGTAGATAGTGTGTGTAAAAACAGTAGCAGATGCATCAATGGTTTCTGTCCTAATCCAGCGAAACCCAGGAGTATTTGATGAACAACCTGGCTGGCTCCAATATTGATCCTTACTAGCAGGTTACTCAGACTGAATGGCACCTGTTACCAGTGTGATTTAAGGGAACCGCTTGTAAACTGTGTAACCCATCAAGAATATTTTCGTCTCGAGCAATATGCACAGCTATTTTCGAGCCACCGTACAGTGCTGAGAATGCGATGAGATGCAATGCACAGTTTCAGCCAGAAGATGTCACCATTTTCACATTTTTTTTAATTTCTCCACACTGCTTTATGTCTGTGGGGACGGTGGCCATTTTTTTTAATTTTTTTTTACTAGTGCTTCTTATGTATAATTTGATTATGTCCGTTTGTTGTGTATGAATGACTGAATTTCTTGCCGATAAGCAGGGAAGTAATTTAGCTGCTGTCGTGCATTTAGTTAATTGAATTTTCCGCCCTTTTGTGAGCGCGATGCCTCAGCTGACGGGCAGTCTTCAGGCGCTAAGCTGTAGCATTCCTCGCCTGAGCTCTGGACACGCGGCTTTGTCCTCTGGGAGCTGCTGATTAGCGTGCGCCTGTTATCGTGGTTTGCTTGAAAAAGCGTGGAGGAAACATTTGAGCTTATCATAAAGTGTTTATTCTGGTTGTGCCAACTATGTACGTGTGCTTAGGGTCAAAGTCAATGTATGCGAGTTATTTTCATTTTCGTCCTGTACGTAAGCACTGTTTGCATAAGGTCTGAGATGTTGCTCTATTTTTTAAATGTACATAAACCTTTTTAAGTCGGGCAGGCCTTTTTTTGGCAGAGTATAATGTTAGTGGATGAGGAAATAAATCAAGATAATTTGCAGCCGCCACAGTGCCGTTATTTTCAATTCTGGTAATTGTTGCTTATGGAATGAGGACATGTCAACATGTGGTTATTATAATGAGAAACAGTGTTATGGCAGACAACACAGGGATCAGTATAAAGGGCATTTGGTCTATATCACAGACTTTTGTTATTGTGTTGGTTAATAAGCCCTTTATTTTAGCTAAACCTAGGATAGCTATTATCAGGAGAAACACTGGAATGGGCACTGTATTCTAACCTCACTTGTAATCAGACTTCAGAGCCATTAACGTACTGAATGGCAAGATTCCAGTCACATTCCACCAACGATATTTGCTGAGGATTTACGGGAAGCATTGCTTCATAGGTTACCAAATTAATCAGTCATGGAATTCTTGTGATGTTGATTTATTTTTTTTTATTCGGCGCTAAATTTGCAATAACGAAACTGCATATATTAGCCTAGAATATATGCAGAATATATGCCCCTTAGGGGGCAGCGTGTGGCTCAGTGGGCTAAGCCTGTGTGCCTGTAATCTGCGGGTCCTTGAGCAAGGCCCTTAACCCCCAGCTCCCTGGGTGCCGCTACGGGTGGCTGCCCTTCACAGACAACTTACTCTACAAAGAGCAAGTTCAGGGAGGCATCAAAACAATTTCCCCACAGGGATCAATAAAGTATCAGTTATTATTATTAGAAGTCGGTTGGATTTGACTGGAAAATTAAGTGTGCATGCGATCCTTTTAATTGCTGATAATCAAATGATTCGTGTGAAGCTTGCATGCAGATGCTGTATCCATGGCCCAGACTGAACCTGGTCCTCAAGTTACCCGTCTTAGGATTCCATGCTCAACGAGGCTCCCAATGCACTCTGGGTAATTTTAAGCCCCCGTGGTGTTTATGGAAAGAGTTGTGGTGTTGACCCAATCATTTCCAGGCTGTCAATTAGCAAAATCTTTTTTACTTAATCATTTCTTCATACTGCTGTTAGATTCTTTAAAAATTTGATGCTGTATATCCTTCAATAGGGGGCGCTGTAAGGCAGGGCATATTCGCTAATGAGACAAATGTGACTTCAAAACTCAGTTCTTCCTGCAAGTTGTGAAGCACTTCCTCCGAAATAAAGTTAAGCGTGGATGCAGGATCCGACTGTCAGTATGCGACCTGAGAGTCCCGCCTGCTCCGGATTTTGAGATCTCATTTATCCCATCAATGGTTCAATATGGATGCTGCAGTGGCTGTCACTGAAATCACTGGGATCTCTCTTCTAAAATACCCAAAATAGCTATGCCTTCCCCCGAAATCCTTAGTTTCCTTTGACAAGTGATGTCGGCCTAGTAGCTGATTGTGGCTATGCGTGAGCCCAACCTGGAACACTCAAAGGAGTGTGCTTCAGTTCAGCCGTCTCTTACGCTGTCAAGATTGCAAGGAGGAGGACCTCGGTCAGTTTGAGCTGGCTGATCAGCAGGTATCTTTTCTGGGGCTGCCCTGAAAACGCGCTGCTTCCCCAGTGCTGAAGCTGTCTCTCTCAATGCAGGTCTTAATTTTCCTACTGGTTGTTGCTTTGGGGAGGAAGGTGGCCCTGCCAGAAATGGTGGCGTTCCGAATTTCCAGGATGTACTTACGACATGTTCTACATAACTGGATTCATAAATGATTAACCTGTATGTTAATGTTAATGGAACTACCTTGGACAATTGTGGCAATTTTGGAAGTATGTCAAAACTGCAGTACATCATCCATCCATCAACCGGGCATAAGGCTGGGGAAATCCTTGAAAGGAATGCCAGAATGTTAGAAACCACTGCTCCCAGTTTTCCACTAATACCTTCTCTTATTAATAAAAATAGGTTTGAAAAAAATGTTCAGAAAATTAAAATGTAGTCTGGCATATTTTCTTGCTCAATAGCAGAAAAAAAATCCACAGAGTGTCTAATTTGTGTTTGCGCATGAAAGAATGGTAATTAGTGTCTTATTTCAGCATTTTATTATTACATATGTCTCATTCTTGGGAGAAATGATCTGATCTGCAGTTATACAAAAAGAGAAAAGAGCATCAGTGTATTACAGATCCATACATCACCACTGGCAAACTTCTTGAAGCCATAGTGATCGACAGTTAGCCTCTGACAAGCTATGCACCACTGCAGGCTCCGGCGGGGAAGATGGACGGGAAGATTAAGGAACTGGCTCGCGGCGGGTCTCATCGGGATTGCTCCGGTGGTCCGGAAGGAGGTATGCTGTCATGGTGGCTCAGTAGGGAAGATCGAAAGTTGTGTCAGGTGTAGTGGTGATGGTGAAGGCGGTGTCATGTGGCTGAGATATGGATTTACCCACAATGCCCTGGGATGTCTCCTTGGTATTTTTGATAACCTGCAAATACTGCATGAAGGAGCTCTCAGTCAGCATTGTTATGGGCCTGACAGGCCTGACGCCCACTTCCTGTCACGGCCCCGTCTGCCAGACAGGAGTTGTCCTCGTTTGAGATTGCCGCAATATTTTTTACTCCTTGTACGCCTTCCTGCCTCACAGAAGCCCCACAGATGCTCCCCGTCGATTCAGTTGTGGTGTAATGAGCTGTAATAAAGCCAAAATTTAACCAGGTATCTTTCTGCCCCTGAAGAGGTTTGAATTATAAAAAGGGCCCTTTCTTTTTTGGGATTAACATCTGTTTGTTGAATTGCGTCTCTTTTACACTTTTACAAGTGTGTATTGGGATAATATGTTCTATAAGAGTATGAAGTGAAATTATAAAGGCGTGTCGATTGATTACGGTAAGGAAGTGTTTCCCAATCTGGTCCTTGGGGACCCACGGACAGGCCACGTTTTTGCTCCCTCCCAGCTCCCAGATAGGCAGCAAAAATTTGGACCGTCTGCAGGCCCCCTAGGACCGGGTTGGAAAACACTTCCTTACTGTAATCAATCGACACGCCTTTATAATTTCCCTTCATACTCCTACATGCATCATACGTGCATCCATAGCTAGCTGCTTCAGACAGGCAAATATAGTTATGGGATATATACTGTAGTGCATAGAATACAAATAAAGGGCCGATCTGCAGGCTTGGATGCTGTGCAAGAGCCTTGATCTTTTGCTGTCTCACCCCGACTGATGTCCTGACTTTCAGTAGCGTTGGCAGGAAACTGAAAGCACTTAGAGCATCCAATTAAATATCCATTACTGGGAAGGCCTATGCGTGCCCACCCCCCCCAACTTGAAAGCTTTCCCATAAAGCCCTGGGAAGTCTCTCTCTCTCTCTCTCTCGCATTTCCTTAGGCCTCCCATTTATAGCTGCTCTCGGCTCGCCTTCATAGGTGCCAGATACACTTGTCCTTTTCTTTTTTTTCTTCTTCTTCTTCATAATCCTTTTTGCTTCAGTGGTCTGAGGAGACGGCAAAGCGCTTTACTGGGGAAACACAACCGCCTCTCTTCTCAGGAGGTAGTCAACGGCAGTGGAGCGAAGGTTTGGAAAGGAAAGATTAAACAAGCACCAAAACAAAGTCTTAGGAAAAGGAAGTGTCTTTATTGGCATGTAACTGAAACACGGCTTTATTTCCCATTTGTACAAGTACCTTGGAATGTGTTTTTTCTCCCCCATATCCCATATTTTTCTCCTTTGAGAGACGCACCGTTACCCTCCTATTATCCAAGGGGTCAGTTTGACCCCATTCCATGTGTAACGTCTCTACAAAAATGATTGACTTTTTTTTTGTTTTGCTTCATATTTAATGACTTCTAATTTGATGGGTTAAATTTTTAAACTAAGAGCAAACCTTGGAGGTTTTTTGCTGGGGGGGGGGGGGGCGCAGTTTAAGGATCTTACTTAAAGGCCCAACAGATTCATGGCTGCTCTACTAGGCACAGGATTCGAACTGTCAACCGTCTGATTACAGGTGCAGAGGTCTAACCCACTAAGCCACAGACCACCCTCTGGCTCGATAGGTTACGACGACAGCAGGTGGTAAATTGTCAGTGGCTACTTGTCCATTTTGTCTTGGTGATGGCAAACGGCGAAAACCAAAAAATGCAAATAGCAATGATCACTGCCATGGAATCCCCAAAAAGAGGAGATTATAAGAATCTAACACAGAACTCAGATGATGGAATTCCTCGACTGTTTGTGAAGTTTGACAATACCGCTCATCCTCTAGAGCCACTTAAAAAATTGAGGCCGGGGGGGGGGGGGCAGGTGGGTGCTGTTGACAGAATCAGCGCAAGAGGGCTCTTGTTGCATTTTCACCGCAGGCCGTGTTGTGTTTACACGCTAACTGGACCCCAGTAAGGGCACTTTGATCGCTGCCGTGAAAATCGATGTGTCCTTAACAGCCGAGTGTCTTCCACCCGGTAACCTGAACCACCTACATCTGGGAGATGGTGCAATCTGACAGTAACTGAGCCAAATGCAATCAGACCCCAAAGAGGATCCTCGTAGAGGCCTCTCTGCTGAGGTCTCCCACAGGTACCACTATGGGGTTATTCCAGTGCCTAATAGACAGATAAAGGGCCCAGAATTATTTCTTATCTTATTTGAAAACCCTGAAATGGTGTAGCTCAGTGAATCTCAACCCATGGGTCGCGACCCAAAGATCTTTAAGGGTCGCCAGGCAGAGTTGGAAATGTAAGCATTTTAAAATCAGTAAGCTCCTATGCTGATCCAGGATCAGATTTCCCAGCCCCAATCCTAGAATTACCCTGTATAAACATGGTCTTGGGTCTGCAACTGTTTTCACGAAACTATTGAACATTCAACCAATCCAAGAAGCCGAACCACAGGCGCTTAATTTAAAATTCACAGGCACGTCCAATCAGATTCGTGCGATAGGCATCGATTGGCGTAAATTGCAGAGTGCAGGTCGTGTCTGAGCCGGCATAGTAACACTTGGGTCACTGTGCAAAAAGGTTGAGAACCATTGGTGTAGCTCATCTAAATCAATGGGTGTTTCCCTCCATTTAAGCACTGGTCACATGACCAGGTGTCATGACCAAAATACCGATAACATAACCCCCACAGAACATTTGATTTACGTTTGGGTGGTATGCTGGCGTTATTATTCTCAGGGATCGTAGTTACAGCCCTGTGTTGACCAATGCACCACCTGTCACGTCTCCCTCAACTGACTCTTTTACCCTGTTAAAGCAGCCCAATGACCTGCAGTGTTTGGGACAAAAGCAACGAAGTGATAATGTTGTAGTCAGAGCCCCTGTGAAATGCAGGGAGTCTCAGGCCTGACTTTGCTCTTAGTGGGATGTGATTTCAAAAAAAAAAAAAAAAACACATTATTGAGAAAATGCTGAATCATATTTCCAAACTCCCACATGTAGTATCAAGACACGTCAACCTTAAAAATGAATCAGTGTGCGTAATATCAAGAATATTCTTCTGGAAGATCTACCCCATTATACTCTGTTCCTTTAACAAACCTATTTTCAGTCGCAAATTACACTAGTTATTTACAATTGCGGTGGGATGAGGGAGGTTGTAATACTTTGCTTTGTCCATGAGGTGGCAGCATCTTTGCAAACACATATTTGTTTCCCTTTTCACCCTACCTATTAAAATGACCATGCTGGATTCTCCCACATACTTACATCTGATTTCTGCGTGTAACCTACTTTGCCAAACCTGTCATGCACTGACATTGTCCCAGCCTCACTTCCCCAGAAAGTACTATTTTTACGGAATTTATTTTCAGCTCCTTAAGATCAACTTTGAACATCTGAGATCGTTTACCTAGCGGAGGCTCATGTTTGTAAGGGTGGCATGGTGGTGCAGTGGTTGGAGCTGTTGCCTCACACCTCTGGAACCAGGGTTCGAGTCTCCGCCTGGGTTCCATGTGTGTGGAGTTTGCATGTTCTCCCTGTGTCGTCATGGTGTTTCCTCTGGGTACTCCGGTTTCCCCCCACAGTCCAAAGACATGCTGAGGTTAATTGGAGTTACCAAATTGCCCGTAGGTATGAATGAATGGTGTGCGAGTGTGCCCTGTGATGGGCTGGCCCCCCATCCTGGGTTGTTTCCCGCCTCGTGCCTGTAGCTTCTGGGATAAGCTCCAGACCCCCTGTGACCCAAAAAGGGTAAGTGGTTTGGAAGATGGATGGATGGCTGAAGGCCCATATTTGTCAGCCATCAGGCTCCAGGACAATGGGGAAGTTTTGTGGTTTGTATCACATTGTTCATAAAATGTATGTTTTTAACCATAGTGACTTTGAGAGTATTTTTCAAAATAATGTTACTTAAGAATTGCTACTAGGTTGGAATGAAAATGTGGACTGGATTGGTGCCATAAAGACACAATGCATAAACTGTAGGATTTATGCTTCTAGTCATCACGTTCATTTTATCAGGACTGTTGTGCTTCTGCTGTGCTGTATTGTAAACCATGCCATCTTCCATACTGTGTTTCAGATGACAGTTTTTTTAAATTTATTTGACATTTTTATTCAAAGCTATGAACAATTGAGGAGGCAACATCAGTCAGTCCCCAATAGAGGTTATGAGCCCCATTCACTCCAACAATGAGCTTTGAACCTATGATCTTCTGGTCCCATGGTGGCACAGTTATTAGCACTGTTCCCTCACACATCTGGGACCTGAGTTTGAGTCTCTGCTATGGTTCTGTGTGTGCAGTTTGCATGTTCTCCCCATGTTCTCCTTGTGGTTTCCTCTGGGTACTCTGGTTTCCCCATCACAGCACAAAAATATGCTGAGGCTAATTGGAGTTACCAAATTGCCCTTGGGTGTGAATAGAGTGTGAGCCCTGTGATGGATTGGATGCCCCATCCTGGGTTGTTAAGAACATAAGAACATAAGAAATTTACAAACGAGAGGAGGCCATTCGGCCCATTAAGCTCGTTTGGGGAGAACTTAGCTAATATCTCAGAGTTGTTAAAATCTTATCTAGCTCTGATTTAAAGGAACCCATGGTTTTAGCTTCCACTACAATAGCAGGAAGACTATTCCATACTCTGACTACACGCTGTGTAAAGAAGTGCTTCCTCAAATTTGTTTTAAAATGTTCTCCCGCTAATTTCCACTTATGGCCACGAGTTCTAGTATTTAGACTAATATTGAAATAGTCATTTGGCTGAACAGCATCCAGACCCGTTAGAATCTTATAGACCTGAATCATATCTCCCCTTAGTCTCCTTTGCTCAAGGCTGAACAGATTCAGTTCCGCTAACCTCTCCTCGTAAGACATTCCTCTAAGACCAGGAATCATTCTCGTAGCTCTTCGTTGCACCTTTTCTAAGGCAGCAATGTCCTTCTTGAGGTATGGTGACCAAACCTGCACACAGTATTCTAGGTGGGGTCTTACCAAGGAATTATATAAGTGTAACATCACCTCCCTTGACTTAAACTCCACACATCTAGAGATATAACCCAACATTCTGTTCGCCTTTTTTATTGCTTCCCCACATTGGCGAGAGTGGGACATGGAAGCATCAACATACATACCGAGATCTTTCTCGTAATCAGCTACCTTTATTTCAGTGGAACCCATAAAATATCTGTACTGTATATTTCTGCTCCCTGCATGGATTACCTTACATTTATCTGTGTTAAATTTCATCTGCCAAGTATCAGCCCATTCGCTAATTAAATCCAGATCCCGTTGAAGCCTCTCTGCTGCTTGATTAGTATCTGCTACCCCGCCCACCTTAGTGTCGTCTGCAAATTTAACCAGTTTACTGTATGTATTCGTGTCAATATCATTAATGTAAATTAGGAACAATAGTGGTCCTAAAATTGAACCCTGCGGTACCCCACTATAAACGGAGGCCCACTGTGACATAGTGCCTCTAATAACTACTCGCTGCTTCCTATCAGTTAGCCAGTTTTTGATCCAAGCTGCCACAGTTCCTAAAATTCCTGCAGCTTTAAGCTTTAACAAGAGCCGTTTGTGGGGGACAACATCAAAGGCTTTCTGGAAATCTAAGTAAATCACATCATAGGCCTTTTTGTGATCAATTTCACTTGTAGCTTCCTCAAAGAACTCAAGCAGATTCGTTAAGCAGGATCTACCTCTCCTAAATCCATGTTGGCTATCCTTTATAATGTTATTTGCATCTAGGTAATCTACCATTTTCACTTGAATTATAGCTTCCATTATTTTTCCAGTAATGCTAGTTAAACTGATTGGCCTATAGTTTGCTGGATTACTTCTATCCCCTTTTTTGAATATGGGTGTTATATTAGCATGCTTCCAATCTGATGGTACCACACCCGCAGATAACGATTTCTGGAATATTAAAGTCAAAGGTTGGCTAATAATATCCCTCATCTCTTTCAAGACTAAAGGTAAGATGCCATCAGGCCCCTGCGATTTATTTATTTTGAGTTTAGCTAGGCTTAGTATCACATCAACCTCAGTTATACATATATTGGTCATAGACGATGCTGTATTCGTATTAATTGGTGGTAAATTACTTGTGTTCTCTATTGTGAACACCCTTGAAAAATAATCATTAAACTCGTTTACCATATCAATTTCGTTATCAATTATAAGGCCCTTACTATCCTGCAAATTAGTGATTTCAGCTTTTAGTACTCTCTTAGAGTTAAAATATTGGAAGAAACCTTTACTGTCATGCTTAGCCTCCAATGCAATTTTTCTTTCTACATCCCTCTTTGATAGCCTAATGTCATTTTTTAACTCTGCCTGTAGACTTAGATACTCCTGCTTGATTTTGAAATCATTAGTTATTTTCCAGTTGTGTTCTCTGCCTCGTGTCTGTAGGCTCTGGGATAGGCTCTGGGATAGGCTCTGGGATAGGCGCTGGGATAGGCGCTGGGATAGGCTCGGGATAGGCTCTGGGATAGGCTCTGGGATAGGCGCTGGGATAGGCTCGGGATAGGCTCTGGGATAGGCTCGGGATCCCCCTTGACTCTGAAAAGGACAAGCAGTTACACAAGATGGATGGATCATCTGATCAGAGGTACATCGCCCGAACCCATTGAGCCAAACACAACCCCCCTTATGTTATCAGACTTGGCAAGACGCTGCCCTTTCTGCTTCAGTGGAGAATTGAGACAATTAATCTGATCACCCAAAGACCAGATCTTTGCATATCAGACGACAAGACTCCTCCGAGAACCTCTGCCAGCGGCTAATGCATGCTGGAGCAGACGGGGCATATCAATGTCCCCTAGCAGCCGTACAGAAGACGCGGCCCCTGGGTTGGGTCATGTTGTTATGAGGTCTAATTATCTCCATTCAGTCCTGGGGGGGGGCTTTCTGAGCGGTTGCCTAGGAGATCAGTCCAGTTTCTTTCATATGCTTTTATCAATGTACTTCAGAGTTCCATAGCCGAATGGGCCTGTATGCTGCACCAAGGTCTCTGAAGTTAAAACTGAGCTTAGCTGTTTTATTTTTATTAACCTAGTTGTCTGTCTCTGTTGTAGCGGCACTGAGCTCGTCGCATTTTTGGCGGCGGTTTGGGTAAAATCCTTCATCTGAATTCTAGAAATCCATGTCACACTTCCTGGCCAAAAATGTATGACACATACTTAAATACCCACTGAAGCCTGCAGAGATATTCTTATACCTTTGGCTGGCAGGATGGGTGATTAATTAGTGCATTTTATATTGCCCACCGTTTCAAGTCCGTAGCTATCAGCGCACGGGCTTAAGCTGATCCTGAGATCGCTTTCGAGGGGTAAGAAGTGAAGTAATCTGCACGGCGGGTGGATCGGGCCGCCCGGGTGACGGCATGACTGTCATCTCATGTCTCTCCTCTGATAGGTGGGATTAGGCTCTATCGTTTGTCGGGGGAAGTTCCTGGTCATCCCGTTGCGAAGTTGCTTTCGGGAAACAGATGGTGGGTGAGATTGCGCGGCGCTGGGATGGAGCGCGGGAAGCGGGCCGCTCACACCGCAGGGCCGCGAGGTCCGACAGATGGCCGATCTGTTTTAAGGCCCGGCGCCTTAGCGTGCTGGGGACACGGACGGCCGCGGCGCCGACCCCTCCGCTGAGGCGACCTGCCGCGATTGCCGTCTTCTCCAAAGTCGTCTTAAGTCAAGTCGGGGTGGGTCAGCCGGAGGTTTCCCTCGCCGGCACGCAGATGCGCCAAACGGGGCCTTTTCAGGTAACACACCCTTTCATCCTGCCAGATACCCTCTTTATCGACAATCTTGGCAGCGTTTTAGGAGGTAACGAGCTCTCCAGGGAGCTGCTGAAGGCTCTGTATACACACACACACATATATATATATATATATATATATATATAGTCAGGTTTTAATCCGATTTGCCAAACTAGATAGATTTCTGGGCTGATGAATAATAATAGATTCCTGTTGCCTCGTATGAACCCATTGATGCACAGTAACCTATTTAGAAAGATGGGAGACGACGTCTATGACACTAAGGGTATATCTGCTCTCTGCACTGGGAAATGGTGAGCAGATGTTTGTGATTCAATTATGGAGACACCCCCACCCCCCAGCTCAGCCTTTGTTCAGATTCCTGTAGGGGCCCCTTGATCTGGTGAGCATCCTCTGCCCTGGCAGGTACCTGCAGGCTGGATGATGAGCATCCTGCCAGGCGACTGGCCGCTCGCGGCGGCTCCATCCGCCCATAGTGTGCGACGCATTTGTTTGTGTTCAGTCAGTAGCCCCACCCACATAGCACCTCACTCCCACGCTCACACACACACATTCTCCAATCAGGCGAGTGCCAGACTCTGCGTGGTCGCACTCTTTGATCCAGAACCCCAGGGAAATCATCCCAAGTGCCCCCCCCCCCCCGACATGCTGACGGCTCTCTCTGGATCCGACTCCCCTCCTGTTTTCTCATTGTGCTTCATGTGTCAGATACGGGAGGAACAATGACAGCAATAACAAAGACAGAAATTGGGGTGGGAGGGGGCGGGGGCGGGGGAGAGCTGGTGTCACGCTGTCTGAATGCCCCCCGGTTAAAATTAATTAACCCAAAAAGGGGCACCGGCCAAAAGGAATGACAAGGACATTGAGGCACGTTTGGGGGGCTTATGGGATGGCAATTTGTGTGTGTGTGTGTGTGTGTTTGTGAGGGGGGGCAACAACTCAGCTGAACCCAAAGACCAAACTGAGAGCTTCGGTATGCTAAATAGAACACTGAATGGGGGGATGCTGAGACTGCAGAAAGAGAGAGAGAGAGAGAGAGAGAGAGAGAGAAACAAAGAGGGAATGAGCGAGGGAGTGGAGAAGGGAGGGGAGAGAGAGAGAGAGAGATAGGATGAGAGAGGGGGAACGGGGGGGAGAAACGGGAGGGGAGATAGAGAGAGAGGGAACGAGTGAGAGAGTGGAAAAGGGAGGGGAGTCAGAGAGTGAGAGAGAGCGAGAGAGAGAGAGGGAATGAGCAAGGGAGTGGAAAAGGGAGGGGAGACAGAGAGAGAGAGGGAGGAGAGGAGCGAGCGGCAGTGGCAGCAGCACTCGTTCGGCAGCCAGAGGAGCACCGAGGAGCCCAGGCGGAGGAGTGGAGAGGAGAGTGTCTCCACACAAGCCAGGGAGCAGAGGTAAGGGGCGGGGGCTCCGGCACGCGGGACGGCTGTCAGTGGAGGGGGGGGGTGTTTTGCCAGCAGGGGGCCTTCTCTCCCTCTAGTGCTTTCCAGTTTGCGGGTGTGCGTCACAGACTGGCCGGCAGTGGGAAGGGGGGGGGGGTGCTGGGGAGTATATACTGGTGCATTATCAGCTTGATGGGGGGGGGGGGGGGGTTACGCTCTGGGGAATAGCCTCCCCACCCTGAGTTGTGTGATGTACATGACGTCCCGAATTCTGGGACGCCTAGATCTCTGGAGCCGTGCCTCCTTTTTGGACCCTCAGGCCGGACTAACTGCCCCCCCCCCCGCCCACAGCCCCCCCGTGACGTGTTGGCAGCTGGGTAGTACGGGAGGCTGCGCCCAGCGTGAATGTGTGTGCAGATTTATCCCGCGTCGATATTTTCTGAAGTCCTGAGCCTGCACAGAGAGTCTGCACCAAAGCAAGGGCTTTCCCATACTGCCCCCTACTGAGGGGCACGTCGGAGGCCTGCTGCTCTGATTGGTGACTCTGCGGGGGGTCAGGCGGTTCACATGGAGCTCCTGTCATCTTTAAAGCCCATGACCACAAACATCACACCAGCTCTGTCACGCTTCTGCCACGGATCATTTTGTGTTATTATTGTATTACCTTACGTGTTGTTCTGTAGATGGCTTGTTTTTTGAACAGTATAGCTTGAAAACCTTTTTTTCAACATGACATTGTCAGATACTTCTCTAGCAAAATGCATTTCCTTAACATCTCTGTCAAACTGTTTGGTTCACACAGGCCTGGGGGTCTCCTGGCGGCGGGGGGGGGGGGGGGGGGGGATCTATCTCCTTGGGTCCTTGGGTCAGTCTTGGCTGTTGTTAGATGTCAGTCGGCCAAACACCTGCACTCCCTGTGCACCTGTGCTTGGTGGGTCAGTCGTCGTGTTTGCCCCGTCATGTACTGTAAGAAGGCAAGACCTCTTCCCATCTGCCATCATTGACCTTTGACCCTATGTGTTGTCTGGTTGGGTTCCGGAAAACCACGTGATGGAATATCCCACGGTTTGAAAGCCTTTCTTGGGTTTCTGCAGCTTTGGCTGACCGCCCAGGGCATTTTGATGACTATAAATGAAGTCCCTGGTTTGAATGACATCATTACTGCCTGCCCTATTGGACTTCAGGTGGGTAGATGGAGATCTCCTCTGTCAGGCCCCATGTGGTCTTGCATTGCGATGGTCATGTCATCTGTCAGGTCTGAGTGATGGTATCGAGGGCGGGGCGGGTTGGGGGCGTGCCTCTTTGGGGGCCCCTGATTGGGCGAAGCGGGGTGACGCTGAAAATGGAGTCAGCGGTCGCCATGGTGCCTGGACCCTGAGAACAGAACCTGCAGTTACAATCAAGCGCTTGAGGTTCAGTCTGGGTTGAATGGCGATGTGGGCGACACCCAGCTTGAGCCGGTGATGTGTTCAGCTGGTGTGCAGTGGACAGACACGACGGAATTAGTCATCGGCTCGCGTGTAGCGATTTTTAGAATCGTAACGGTGACGGTTGTATGCACTCACATACTGTGAGGGAAAACCTCACACGGGCCAGCGATACATGGATTTTTCTTCGGTCATGTGACGTCAAGGGTCGATAACGATTGGTGGGCCGCGTGTATTTGTATGTGGGTGGGACCCACTTAAGACGGATTCGTAATGCTTTCCTCTCTTTACGCTTCTGAATTGCAGCTGTCTCATAATGGCATCTGTGAATTTCTGAAGGCCGTAACTGTTGGCTTTTGTTTCATCAGTTCCCCGGTGACCTCGCACGTCCTTTCAGGATTTCGCAGTGTTACCGTGTCACACATCTCAAAAGCCTCACCGCAATACTAAAATCAAAAAAGCATGTACACGTTTAATTGCACAGGTACATTAATCACATTGCTGGCTTTTCAGGGGGCGGTTCTTTGACAGCCTCGGAAAACGAGGCGTAGGTGTAAATTTGTCTTCCTGAGGGCAAGTGGGAATTTTATGAGTGTTACTGCCACAAAACGTGAGACACTGACATCCCATAAAATGGGAGGCAGTCTATTAATCGATCGTGAGAGCAGCCACTGGTTGATGTTGTGTGTGTGTGTGTGTGTGTGTGTGTGTATTATGTTTATATTACATTGTGTGGACCAAATGTCCCCCACAATGTGATAAAAAGCTATTATTTTGACTTTGTGAGGACCATTTTTTAGGTCCCCACAAAGATCTGTGAATGCAGTAAAAAAACTAAAAATAGCAAAAGTCTCGAATTTGTTTAGTTACTTGTGGTTAAGGTTATGGCTGTGTAGGGGTTACGGTTGTCATGCTGTGATTAGAGTTTTCCCTATAGAAATCAATGGAGAGTCCCCACAAAGATATAATTACAAACCTGCGTGTGTGTGTGTGTGTCCCGTTCTGCCACTCTGAGAAGCAGATTGACCATAAGCTTGCTCCATTAAACAAAGAGGGCAGAGACAGCAGGTCTTCACCTGGGGAGGTCTCGACCCTGTTTAGAGAGTGGGTGTGGCATCCCTTCTTCCTGGGGGCGGGGCCCTATCGGCACGGTGCCGCAGCATTAGCTCTGTCTCACGCTGTCTGCAGCAAAAACCAGGAGGAAAAAAAATACATCATAAGCTGGAAAACAACAGAGCGTTACGTCAAGGTGACTGGGGATGGTTCGTTAGTCATCGCTCGTTATCAGCCGTGTGATGTGTCCCCATTCTGCTGTCAATCTCCTTCCCCATGGCTTTGCTGGGATTTAATCGTCCTTTATACCAGTTTTGCTTAACCTGGTCCTTGGGGATTGTCACATTTTTGCTCCCTCCCAGCTCCCGGTAACTTTATGCTTTTAAATAGTCACCCATCCTCCCCCCCCCCCCCCACAATCCCCTGCTGGCACAACACTTATCTGGTGACCTCACTGCTGTGCCTCCCAGCAGAGCCCTCCTGGTGATGTCGTTACTTTAGGGGGCGGGGTTTCTGTGTGGATTAGTCTCCCCATTGGTGGCCGCCTGGGGCCTGTCCGATCTGCTGTGCCTCACAGCTTCTACCCGCTTGTAATGAATTCACAGCTGACAGATACGTGCTAATCCTTTTGCAAATGATGCTGCTTCTAATTTAGACTAATCTGACATTGTAATTAGACAAATTAAGTCCAATTAGTTTATCATGTCCTTTGTATATTAGCGCAATCCCTTTTACTGCATGTGTGCATCGGTCATTTTCATTCCATTGTGTGTCTAGTAATTTTATATCTGTGCGATAAAGATGGGTGGCTGCTCTAGCCTAGAAATAGCTGCATTGTTTTTAATGAGGTTTTGGACCACTGTTCATGCAGTGTCAGGTATCAGGCTGTGTAGGGACAGCTAGAGCACAGGACGACCCGAAAATAATCAACATTGCCAGAGTAAATGCTGAAATAGCGGCACGCTAGCGGTTCTTGGCTGCCTAGGTCGACGAATCTTTGCTGGTCCTCAGTCACTTGGGGCTCCGCGACCTTTGAACCCAGTGTCGTGAGGCCAGCCCTTTTCCCAGCATGTGTCAGGCAGCTGCCTCTCTCTCCCCCTAACCCTAACCCCCCTAACCCTAACCCCAAGCTCCAGTAGCGACTGTCATTACCCGACGTGATGCCCTGGAGGTAAAGCTGCCCATAGACGCCCTTGTTTACACTGTGCGTTCAGGAAATGCTGGGTAATGGAGGGGATACTCGCGTCCTCTTCGCAGAATTCCTTAGCTGCCGCCCTTCGCTCAAAGAGGGAATCGCTAGTCACGCTGCTCATTACATGCTTTTCATGACATAGACCAGGTTGTTAAATTTTCATCACCTCCCTTCCTCTCTCCTACTTTCTTGATGTACAGGAGTAGCAGTGGAGGCCACAGGCTTTATCAGGTTGCTCACGTCTCCAATCACACAGTTCCAATGCTGGGAAGCAGGACCCCCCCCCCCCCACCTTCACGCTATTTATTTGACATGACGGGTGTTTTGATAGCTGAGCCGGTAGCTCTTCTGTAAATCGCCGGAAGGCCAACCGATTGAGATTAGTCTCTTCGGACTCTATCAGACTCCTCCGATTTAGAATCTCCAGATTCGGATCATATCCGAGGACAATTCCGACATCTCTGCTAAATTAGCTTTTACGTGCAGGTTTCCCGGTGGGGCAGCAGAGAATACGGAAGCAGAACATAAAGCAAGGGAAAGTGACTTGGGGGGGAAAAGCGCAGGCAATTGGAATTAGGTACCACTGTGATTCTGACAAACAGATTTGTCCGGCTTATGTCACATGATTTGATTTCGTGACTGATGACTGACCGTGGCTCCTGTCTTCAGGGAGAGCCAACATGTCAGTAAGACATCAATGCCGTTGACTCTGTTTGATCCCGATGATTCCGCAAAACCTCCCCGAAAGGAAAAGGTGCAGAGGACAGGGAGGACACACTGTTAGTGTTGCAGTGTTGGCTGTTTTCTGGCCACTTGGGCACGCCCACGATCGCGGGTCAAGGGTACGCAGTGCTGAACGTAAGTTTTGCAGGGTGCAGATCGCAGGCGGATGACGCAGCTGGCTTTTCCTTGCACCTCGTCAAGACCTGGTGGTGGAAAACTTCGGCATGGTGTCATGCTTCCGTCTCTTGCCACAGGGGGCCTCACTTCCTGTCTACACCCCCCCAGGTGAGCCCATCTATCCAGAGCAACGAGCTGCTGTCCCCAGCCTACTTAATCAGACCTGCGGCATCCGGCGTCGCATTTTAGGGGGGGAGAAAGTAGTCGCCGTCCGTTCCAGGTTTGGTGGGGATTCTCACGTGCGACCCCATCCCCCCCTTCCCCGGATCTGAGGGTGGGCCTGAAATGCCGTGCCGGGTGTCAGCTCTCCCATCCAGTGATGATTAGAAGTGGCATTATTCATGAGATGACTGTCATTGCCGCACATGCAAATACCGCCGCAGTTGTGGGACGCCAAGGTCTGTGGGAAAGCCACCAACTAATGGCAGCATCGCAGTGTTACGTCTGAGTCCAAATTACCTGCGACAAACTCAAGGAGAATCTTCAGTGTCACATTCCTCAGCCATAACGAGGTGTTTGATTTCTGCCGTATCCGACGGTAATGGACTGTACCAAAACAACTTGCTGTTTCTTAGTGTTCTTTTCTTTTTGTTTGGGATGTTTGGGATCTTTCTTAAAGGTGTAGTCACCCATCCATCCATCCATCCACCTATCTATGCTCAAATCTATCTTCCTTAAAGTTGAAGTCACGTTTCATGCATCAATGACAAAAAAACTGAACTAATATTCATATCCTGTATATGTAAATGATTCGGCCGATTCGGCCGTACCTTCTGTGATGCATTAGTATGGCCCCTCCCCCTCCTGCTGATCTGGGGTCTCCCTGAATCACCACAGCCTTGAATCCAGGGTCACACCGTCTGACTTTACCGGCGGCGAATTCTGTCAGGGATCGGCGTTTCTGCCAGAGCTGCTCGATGCGGCCGCCTCAGTGAGAATGACAGCTGTCACGGCGCCCATCCATCATCGCCGACAGCTTCCCCAGCGCGGGATCTCAGTTTCTTTTACAGTTCATGTGTGTCTGTATTCTTTGTATACCTCTGTGATTTAATGGGGAGGGAGCCTTTCCAGGAAGCGGGTTCTGTGTGAATTGGAGTGGAAAGGAAGCCCCCCCCCCCCCATATAGCCACTCCCTTTGTCTTGAGATGGGCATATCCTGTGAGCAGACTGTTGCAGGAGATTCTGTCCCCCCCTCACCCTGCTATCTATCCAACTACCCTAAGGGGGGCTGAGATGAAGAGGGGGGGGCGATACCTTCTCTTACCCACAATGCCTCACTAGCTGCAGCCTTATCTTGTGCTTCCTGCAGGTCGGCCCTCCCCATGATGTCCGGATCTTCTGCCATCGTATAAAAGCACACTAACCCTGATACCAGGTATGCCTGTTCTAATTAATTTGCTACTAATTAGTTATAGGATTAGGTTCCGTATCACGCCGTTGTTTCATTGACAGATGCAACGGCTGTAATCATTACCCTAACAGTGACATTGATTTTTGGCCCTAACTCTGTGTGTGTATCACACGTGACCTGTTTCTCCTTGTGAGGTTTATTGGTCTGTTTTTTTTAATTTTTTTAAACCCCTCTCTCATAGCTGGTGATTGTCACTGGGGGGCGGGGTCAGTTATACTCATCAAATGTTACCGGGGTGTCTCCTGTCATGACATACCGCTCTCCTTGCACCTGCTTGATTGTGATTTGTCTGCACATGTGTCAAGCTGTTTAGTCTTTCTTTGAGTCTTAGTTACTGCTGAGGACATGCAGCTGTCTTTGAGTGGGGAGGGGGTTGGGGGGGGGCTATTCAGCCTGTAAGAAGGGGAAGCCTCAGCTCTGAGTTTCTGTTTTACAGATTCATAAAGGCATCAAAATTATTTGCTTCATGTATGCATCTGAGGCTCATTCCCCTCCCCCTGGTTCACCAATCTTCCAGATTCACAGTTCACTGCCCCTTCCTCCCAGTAGAAGAGCTTTGCCGGCCTCAGGTTACCAGTTCCGATGCTTATTTATCGCATACACAATCACAAACAGTAATTCTGTGTAGCGTAATGTTTTTTCTACCTGCTTCCTGCATTGTGCTTGAAAGTAAATATGTAATACAAAGAAAATCAAAATAGTATTAAAAGATAAGAATAGAATAACAAAAAATGATTGCAAACTAGACAATAAAAATAGAGAGCAGGACATAGGTAGACCCCCCCTCCCCAAACCTGATGTATCTGAAGCTGGGGATTAACCTGTCACAGAGAGAGCCCTGAAGCTGGGGTTTAATCTGACCCAGCGATAGCCCGAAGCTGGGGATTAACCCACCACAGCGAGAGCCCAAAACTGACAATTAACCCACTGCAGTGAGAGCCTGAAGCTGGGGATTAACCGGCCACAGAGAGAGCCCGAAGCTGGGGTTTAATCTGTCCCAGTGAGAGACCAAAACTGGGGATTAACCCATCGCAGAGAGAGCTCGAAGCTGGGGATTAACCGGCCGAAGAGAGAGACCGAAATTGGGGATTAACCCGCCCCAGAGAATGACCAAAACTGGGGACTAACCAGGCCCAGGTAGACCCTGAAGCTGGGGATTAACCTGCCCCAGAGAGAGCATGAAGCTGGGGATTAACCGACCCCAGGGAGAGACCGAAGCTGGGGATTAACCCACCCAGCGAAAGCCCTCAGCCGGCTGTGACCTGTGTTCCTGGGATCGTCTCCGCAGTGCTGGACAGCTGCCTGTGGACTGGCTGCCACTTTTCAGCTGGGAGCTGAATTGCTGGAGATTCTACCAGTTTCTTATATTTTTACCTTATTTTTTCTCTCCCTGACTGCATGGCTATGCGGATGTGCGAAAGCCTGACTGAGCTCCCAAAACTACCGAGAGGAGGGGGAGTCACAGTGATGAATTACACCTGCAGAGGACTCCCCCACCCCCATCTGTGACTCGGCTCTGCAGGCATGGGCGGGGGGGGGGGGGGGGGGGGGGGGAGTCACGCTCGGCGGGAACACTGTCATCTGGTCTCCAGGTGGGCTGCAGTGCTGTAATTGGGCTCATAGCACAGGTAGTGTGGATAAGAGAGAGAGAGAGAGAGGAGGGAGGATGAGGAGTGTGAGAGAAGAAGAGGTAGAAGGGTGACATGGGAAAGTAAAAGGGTGAGAGAGTGAGGTGGGAAAGTGAAAGAAGGAGAGGCGGGAGAGAGAGAGAGTGAGAGAGAGATGTGAAGGGAGAGAGATGTGAAGGGAGAGAGATGTGAAGGGAGAGAGATGTGAAGGGAGAGAGATGTGAAGGGAGAGACGGCGGGCAGCTGTCAGGCCCCCTAATGTGGTCCCACATGAATGTCTCCTCACACCCAGGTTCCCCTACGTGGGTGTCCCATGAGAGAAGCCATGCCCGTCCTAACAGCAGGCATAGGTAAGCACCCCGCAGCCCGCCACCGACGGGGGGGGGGGGGTCGGCGTGAGACTGCAGTGCAGCTCTGGAAAGCCGTGTGAAGCGGCTCCCCGAGACGTGCTGCAGAAAGCCACCCCCCCACGGCACCACCCGGATGCGGGTCGGTCCCCTGCCTCTCTGGAGCATGGGGCTGGTTCATACGACGATTCTAACCCCGGTTATGTTCTGACCATATGCTGATTAGGCAGTTTGCACGTCTTCCCCATGTTTTCTCCGTTTTGTTTGCACAATTACTCTGTTTGATGTCTCTGAATCTCCTACAGAGTGTGATTGTGTCCTCTGATGGCTCTACAATCAGCTGCCAGGGACTGCCACCCCCCCCCCCAAAGAAAAAAAAATCCCATAGTAAATAGGCAGTTAGTTTCTTTGTTACTGATGCATGAATTGTGACTTCACCAATAAGGAAGATGGATAGATAGATAGATAGATAGATAGATAGATAGAGTGAGTGAGTTCTGGTCCATAACTGGTTCTCAGGGTGCTGTGTGTGTGTGTGTGTGTGTGTGTGTGTGTATGTGTGTGCGCCTGTCTGCCTCGTTCAGGGCTACACGAAACGTTGGCCCTTCTGACCTCCCAGCTGCGTCCAGACGCCAACCACAAGGAGGACATGGTCTTCCTGAAGGACGTCTTCAGCGAGAAGAGCCTGGGATACCTGATGAAGGTACGTATGTGTCCGCAGTGTTTCCCCCGACACAGAAACACAAACAAAGCAGACAGACACAGCTGATTTACCCGTCAGCCATGCGACTTGGCGTGCGTGTGGGCGGAGGAAGCCTCCATGAAGACCTCACGCCTTCCCCACCTCCTGTCTCGGCACAGATCCACGAGAGGCTGCGTCTGTATGAGTGCCAGTGTCCCGCCCCCGTCCTGCACAGTGCCTCGTCTCTTGTGGAGGATGTGAGTAGGACCACATGGGCATGTATGGTTTATACCCTGACGGCTGCTCTGCCATCTTTCAGTTAGGGGCCTTGTTTGCGTGAAGCTGGTATTTGTTTTTCTTTATGCTGGTTGGCATTGCATCTCCTATCTATGCTGCTCCCTGGACGGAGAGATTGATGTCTGGTATTGGTGACTTGATTGGGGATTGATGGATGGATGGATGGATGGATGGATGGATAGATGGATGGGGGTGAATGGCTAGAATGAGAGACCGGTGAGTGGGTGAAAGGGACGATGGCTGAATGGATGGATTGATAGATTGATTGGTTGATGGATGTAAGGATTGGTGGACAGAAGAGGGATCGATTGACGATTGATAGGATTGATGGATAAGGGGGGGGGGGGGGGTTGCTAGTTCAGTGGGGGATTGCTGCCTAGATGGAAGAAGGTATGATGGAATGGGGGATTGGTGGATGGATGGAGGATTTGATGACTGGATGGGGGGATTGATGGTTGAATGGAGGATCAATGTCTGGATGGATGGGGTATTGATGGCTGGATGGATGGATGGATTGATATCTGGATGGAGGGATCGATGGCTGGATGGATGTATTTTGGTCATCACAGCTTTTTCCTGGCACCGGCATTTAGAGCTGTGTGTTTACACCTTGTAACCTGAAGCCCTTCCACCGACAGATATTGATGCCGGGGGGGTGGTGGTGGTGGTGGTGGGGGGGTTCAGTGTGTAACAGTGAGTAGACATACAATCAATTGGCTCCCTTTGCTGTAAGAGTGACGCGAAAATGCAGATACCCAGCAGCACCCGGAGTGAACAGCGACCCCTGCAGGAAGGGAAGGGATTCAGTCCCTGGGGAATCTTGAGGGACGCATCTTCAGGGCTGCAGTTTCTCATTTTGTTGCATGTGGTTGCAGTGATATTGCTAAGAAAACTGCGCGTAGGGGGGTGTTAAAATGGAATCTCCCAGCACCCTCTCGCTCTGCATGTGTGCTGGTGCCCACTTTCTGCTACATTTGCAATTCTAGTCTCTCTCCCACCCCCGCCCAGTCTCATTCGGCTTCCCCACTGAAAAGGTGCACAGTGTTCCCTGGTGGGTAGATATTTGGGTGGGGGGGGGGGGGAGTTGGAGTGATGAAATTGCTCCTGCGATGTTGCTGCACGTCCTGCTGGGTGATGTTCACAGCTGCAGAACATCATCAGCCACATCCATCTGCCTCTGTTGGGGCTGATTTTGTCCTTACCGATTTTGAAACCAAACATACACCCTTAGGTGGGGGCCAGAGCGCAGGCTTTGGGTCTCCCTTCAGCGTTCGTTCCCCTTTGCTTGATGCCAAGATGGGCTGGGCTTTCTCATGGCAAACGCTCAACAGCGCCCCCCGGAGGCCTGTATGTTATGTGGGATGCTCTGATTGACAGGTGGCGGAGGAGCTGCAGGGCAAATCGATGAGCAGCAACGAGAAGGAGCTTCTGCGTCTGCTGATGTCACCGCACTTCAAGGTACCTGCATGCCTTCACGTCTCTGGAGGTCATTGTTCTTTGCGTGAGGGTCCCTTAGCCATCAGCCCGAGTCAGCCTGGGTGGCCATAATCATCATAGCTATTATGGAACTCTATCACAGATTCGCTGCACCTGTCCTTGCCGACCCCACCGACTGACCGTCGCTGTTGTTTCCCCCCTTGCCCCTCCCTCCCGGCCCACCAGGCGGTCCTCTTTGCGCATGACACCGTCGCACAGAAGAACTTCGACCCCGTGCTGCCGCCACTGCCTGACGACCTGGAGGACGAGCTGGAGGAGGCGACAGTGAAGATCGTGCGCCTGGTGAAGAACAAGGAGCCGCTGGTGAGAGGGTCTCCACTAGGGGGCAGTGTGGAGAGGGTGCCTTTAATGGCCAAATCTCTTGCCGCGCGCTGAACTTACATAAGACGCTGGTAAAGTGTGACTTATATATTCAATTAAACATGTAGCTGTAATAGCTAATTAAGGAACGCACTGAGGCACCAAGGGGCTTAATTTAAATAAGACAACATGGCAAGGCCAAGGAGCAAGTGAGAAGGGCCTAATATATATCCGGCTGGCTGAGATGGACCTTCCCGTGCAGGGAGAGTGCAGTATAATCTCTATTGATCTCTGGGGTAATTACTCCTGTTCTTGGCAGGGGGCGACCATCCGGCGAGATGAGACCACAGGGGCTGTTGTCGTCGCTCGGATCATGAGGGGCGGGGCTGCTGACCGGAGTGGTGAGTAGTCCCAATCCCCCCCACCCCCACCCCCCACCAACCCAGCCTGGTCCATGACACTCTGAGATGTATGTTTCATGTTGGGCAGAGAGGCTACATGAGATGTTCACACACAGATGGAGCACAAAGACAGCTTGGAAATGTGGGACAGGGGGGCACGTGAAAGAATAAGGGAAGCGGCCGGCGAATAGAGAAAGGTGGGGGCGTGGCTACGGTGAGGCGGGGCTGCTCCGTTTGTGGCTCCGTTGCTGCACAGAGCAGAAGAATTTAGGAACGGCTGCAGGGACCGTGAGCTGGGTGTTGCTGACGTCGTGCTTTCGGCTTGGCGCACTGCAGCCGGTGATCGTCCAATTTCACGCAGCCTGATGGATGGCTTTAATCGCAGGGCCCTCATCTCCTCAGCTCCTCCTGGAAACTGGTTAGATGTAGCTGCAGGCTGAGGAGGTGCTGAAAGCTCGTGAGGCTGCCCTGGGTTTGGGAAACACCTCTGAGATGTACCTTAGAGGGTCCTGGTCTAGCAGCCCTGTGGCCATACTTACACCCGCTTCTGCTCTGCTCAGGTCTTGTGCATGTTGGTGACGAGCTCCGGGAAGTCAACGGCATCTGCATCGCGCACAAAAGGCCCGATGAGATCAGCCATCTGCTGGTATGGAGCTGAGAGTCCTCGCTTTGTTATAAATATCATGTTTATTATCTTTTAATTGCTCTGACTTATGGGAAGCACAACCACACAATTCTGTCCTACCCCGTATGGTTGAATTATTAATTTTATATAGGATCCTTAAAGTATGCAATTTCTTTTTTTTTTTAAACAACCACGCAGTTTCCTTTTAGAATCACAAAAGGTGCTGAGGATTGTGGGAGTTCCAGGGTATGGAGGCAACGAACCGTGACTGGGTCCTTGTGTGAATAGCTCGTTTGTTCCTCTCTGTGTTCTAGTCCCAGTCTCAGGGTTCCATCACTCTCAAAATAATCCCAGCCGTGAAAGAGGAGGACCGGTTGAAAGAAAGCAAGGTGAGAGAACCACACGCCGAAAAATGGGGATGGGATGCGTGCCCACTTGAGTTTGAGTTGACTGTTCCCTTGGCATTCTGGGATGCCCCCCCCCCTCCAGGTGTACATGAAGGCTCTGTTTGACTATAACCCCTCGGAGGACAAGGCCACACCCTGCCAGGAGGCCGGCCTGCCTTTCAAGCGCGGGGACATCCTGCAGGTGGTGAGCCATGATGACCCCACCTGGTGGCAGGCCAAGAGGGTGGGGGACAGCAACCTCCGGGCAGGCCTCATCCCCTCCAAGAGCTTCCAGGAGAGGTAGGCCTGCCCCACCCACTGATTAGCCAATCAGACCTGTTTGACGGCATCCGCTTTCAAATGAGCGAATCAAGAGCTGAACTCTCCATGGAAATGAAAGATCCATTACTTTTGCTAATTAGCATGTGACGGTTTGGCGTTCTTCACATAACAATGTCTACCCCTACGTAACTCTTACTGTGCCTGCAACACAAGGTGATCTCGCCAGGTTCTCAGCCCAGGACCCCATCCACATTCTCATCCATCAGAAAATGACCTATTCTAGGTGGCCTGAGGGACACGCATGAATCACGATGTCTCTAACCCTACCCCCTGCTACAGAAGTCGCCCCCTTGGTGCCCGTTGTCTGAAGCGTTGTCATGGCGCTCTCTGATGTTATCTGTCCCCCGCGGTCAACCTTGCTTGAGTCAGACGTAATTACAGCGCACAGTTCATTGTTGGAAAACAGTCTTTTTCTGTAACCTCTTCCCTGCTAATATTCTGTGGTGTGTCTCTCATGTACCCCCGACCCCCCCCCCCCCCCCCCCCACTCCTCTCTCTTCTCAGACGGCTGGCATACAGGGTTAAAATGGGCACCATGCCCCATCTGAGGTCCCCTGGACGACCACTCTGTAAGTTACACACCGGTGCTTTCAGAAGCTGTTTGGAAATGTAACTTACCTTACGGTACCCCTGCCTCATTATCTGAACGATACATAAACGATATAAGGTAGTGTTTCTAAACCCCACCCCCCCCCCCCCCCCAGACAGACCACATTTTTGCTCCCTCCCTGTACATAAACAGTCAAGAACACCTGCTAGTGGTGTGTTGGGAGTTGGCAGCCTGGGTTGAGAAATGCTAATATAAGACTGTACTTGTTTATCTGTGTCACTGCATGGCATGGAGCTGTAGCCCTGCTGGATCCCATAATCAAACATCCCCTGTCAGCGCTATAATCCCGTCACGCTTAGAGTAATCGCTATTGATATTATTTTGACCAGTTGGCTGAAGTATGGACTGGCCACTGCCCTGCTGATTTGGGGGAGGGGCGCAGTGTCTGATGTGCGATAAACGTTGGGGTTAATCTGGGGCCAGTCGGCTTAGGATGATAAGTGTACAAACAAAAGCATCTGAGAGGCACACTGCCCCTTTTCAAATGACGGTCCTTGCGCATTGTTCTGCGTGCCCCCCCCCCCCTCCACAGTGACACTGGTGTCCTGAAAGGGGCTCCGCTTCTGCTTAGATGGGCAGCCTTGTGTCCACAACACCACGTTCAGGCCTTTACAGCCATGTGCTCTCTTTTGCCCTCATAGCAGCAGACGACCAGGGCTGTGAGAAAGGTAGGTGAGCGATCGAAAATGCCTGTCGGATTGCAGACCCAAAGCCCCCCCCCCCCTCCTCACATACCACCCTTATGAAATTCAGTCTGCTGGGTGTTTTTACCCGGTGGTCCTGCAGGTCTGCTCTCTGAGCACGTTGACAGTTAACCCCGTGGCGTATTCAGCTGGCCATTTAGCTGCTCCGGCTAGCCTGCGTGTCGACGTGCGCATCCTCGGAGGATGCACAATGTTTCCACGCTTGGGGCGGGAGCTCGTGTGCGGCGCGGCGTAGCTTAAAATAACATGGGCGCCGTCGTTTCTCGACACCCTACATTGGTGATATTCTACTTCCCGTTTTCCCCACTGGGAAGACAACTAAAGTGTCATGTAATTTAAGCGTGAAGGGCCTGTCTCTGCCACGCCTGTTTCCCCTGGGGAGTGGGAGGGGAGGGGTCCTCCTGAGAATAATCCAACCAGCTGTTGGGCTACGTGAGCAGAATAGAGATTCTCGTGGTTGCTAAGCCTCCCCTCCCCTCCCCTCCTCTCATCTCTCCTCTCCTCCCAGCAGGATTTTCGTATCGTGTCTGAGGTTCCACTTCACCACAGCCAATCTCTGATGTCCAGTCCGCCTCTCTGTGGTCTTCTCTTATCATGTTTTTCCATCTCTCCTTCTCCATCTTCGTCGTCTCCGGTCTCCCACCTCAATCGATCCGTCAAGTTTTATACATCTCGCATCTTCACGAGGATGCTAATGCGGAATGATCGGTGGCTGGTTTTTCTGTAAGGAATCGAAATGTGTAAAGCTGCCTAAAATTTAAGCCCAAATCCTCTGAACGATGGCGACAGAGAATAAGACTTCCGATATCTGGAGAATCACAGACCGGGGAAGACCATGTGAAAGTCTGACTGTCGTGGTTTATCATCTCAAAATTTTTCCAAGTCCTACATATACAAAGGGGGGGTGCGGTGGACTCACCCCAGGGTTGTAGGTTCGTATCCTGCCTCCTTTTAGCGAGAGGCTACTTTTGTTTAACGTCTTTGAAGGTTACAATTTGTTTATCATGTCTGCCACAAAGGGTATAGCCCCCAGCATTTTTTCACGTCCCTGCTCCCCGCCTTACCACCCGCCTTGCTCTGTTGCCTGCAGCCTCCTCCCCCGTCTCCTACCTTCCTCTCACCCCCCCCCCCCTTTCTCCCTGCTTACCTCCCTACAGAGGACTCAGACTGTGAGGGGTATGTCAATGGACATTACATAGGTGAGAGACCGCATGCCTTCTCTGCTTCCTCGCTAGCCTGCAGGCTAACCGCTCGCGTGTGGCCGCCTGCTGTTCCCCAGCCAACCAGTAGGGGGTGCTGCTGGATCGCACGAATGGAAAGAAAAACTGCTTCACTAGCAGCCCTGAGAAACAGGGACAGGGGCGTCTTTTGCTACTTACAGCCTCACCTGACATAGTTGTTCTTCAGCTTAACCACCAAAAGTAATGGTTTGGGATGTGCAGTCTTTGATTCCCACAGATTTAAGTAAAAATTATGCTCATTATGTAAAGTGGGTGTATAAAACTAAGATTCACATTTTCTTTAAAGATGGCAGCCATTTCCATAGCCTTTGATTTAAATCTGTATCAGGATTCCTTCACTCGACCAGAAGTCAGATTAAACCAAACAATTTCTAGCTTTCAAAAAACCGTAATGGTCAAAAATCCATGATTGATTGCAGCATGTGTTTCAACGGTGCACAGGGATGACTTTATTTCCTAAGTATAAAACCATCCCTAATTTTTTTCCATATCAGATTATATTCCAAAATATGCATGCAACCCTTCCCGGGCAAACTGTCCTTCTTGCCTGGTCTGAAGCCTTCCTTCCCCTGACATACTTAGTTCCATTTGATAGCTGATCTGAAAAAAACACAGGTCGATATAAACAAGGCTGGATTTGAGAAGACCTGCCACCAGGTGTCACTGGCGAGCTCCTAACATCTAATCTCCTAATTGATTTTAACTGTCTGGGGGACATAATTGCCGTGTGCCATGTGGGTCCCCCCCTTCACCACCCTCCCCATGCTTTACCACACCAGGCAGGGCAGCGTAAGTGCGCCCCCTACCAGCTATGTTTATATCACTCAGGGCCGCCTTGCTCGTGCTGTCTGCAGGCTTCTGCCCCCCTTGCCTCCCTGCCCCCCTCCCCTGCTTTGGATGGGCTGCCCCCCCTGAGCCGCGCACGGCCGCCTGCCGCTTGATTCCTCGTTTGGACTAAAGCCAGGTGGTGTAAATCAGTGTCTCCCAACCAGGCCCTCGGGGGGAGCGAATCATTGGGGGACTCCCAGACAGTCTCCATTTTTGCTAGGGAGCTGGGAGGAAGCAAAAATGTGGACTGTCTGGGGGCCCCTGAGGACCCCCTCCCCCCAAGGACCGGGTTAGGAAACACTGGTATAAATGGTCTAACACCAGTTACAGTTTCTCCTAAGTGTAAGCCCGTTGCGCCCTCCTGTGGCCAAGCCTTTTCCTGGGAGTTTTACACAGGTACTGTCCCAGTTCCTTCCAGTACACTGAAACCCGCCTTCATTAACTATTAAAGTGCCTTATTCTGCCTGTACATTTTGCATCGACATGAGGAAAAAATGCCTTAAATACTAAGAATATAAATGTATTAGAAACCATTTTCTAGTGGACCTAATGAGGCCACAGTTTCTTTTCATAGAACGCTGTCCCAATAGTAAGATTCCAGATGTACTGACATCAACAGTAGCTCAGTCTTACTGCCAGTAATGTTGTTTAGTTTATTGTCAGAGTATTATTGCTCAGAAAGTTTTGATTGTCCTGTAATATCTGAGGTGAGCCCTGCAAGTGAAGATGTATGTGCTGGACGCCTTAAATTCATTGGCCCAACTAGTATCAGCCACTGTTCATTGTTACATGCTGTGAGATGTGCAATTTCTACACACGATTAGATGTGCAATTTCTACACACGATTAGAGGTGCAATTTCTGGTCAGGTATATGTTTTTATATCTGCTTTACTTACAGTCACATGCAATTTTAGGTCATCTGAGTTTTATGCAAAAATGTTCTTAGGTTAGAAGGAAAAATGATTGGTTCAGAGAGGTAACCAATCAGATTATAGAGGAGGTGGGTTAAAGCAACTAGACGAGGCAGGATCAACCAAACAGATGTCTTGGTCCTGCCTCCTCTAGTTACTTGGACTTACCTGCTGTACAATTTGATTGGTTATCTATCTGAACCAATCATTTTTCATTCTGCCCTCAGAACATTTTTGTGTAGGTGAAACTCCCACAAGAGCAATTTTAAGGTATTATGCTTGCCTGGCAAATTGACACCTTTGTTGTTATTGACCTTTGACCTTCCCAGATAATGTATTCTACAATGTCTTAGGGACCTTATAATGAGACCTAAGTGGAAGGAAGGAAGTGAACAGGATAACTTTGCCTGTGTGTTACATGTGCACCTTATTGTGTAGATTCAGTTTTCTGGACCTCTTTTTCCACATCAGCTGGCCTGAGAAGGAGTTTCCGTCTCAGCCGCAAAGGACGTCAGGACACTCCTGAGGAGACCCCACCCGAGTCAGAATTCTTGACCTACGAGGAGGTGACACGATACCAGCAGCGTCCTGGTGAACGGCCCCGTCTAGTGGTGATGATTGGTAATGCTGCTGTCGCCTCGTAACCTCACCCTTCTCTTAGATCTACTTAACAAATAACTGTCTTGATATTTCTCATTGGTGGCGCTCATTGTGCCCAAGATTATTGGCCATGATTAGTTAGATTGCTCTAAATAGATCCGTCTGATTAGGCATTGAGAAATTAGAGATGTCCCTGTTCAGTGCAACCAAAGAGTAAGGACTATAAGATATTTAACTAATCTATCCAGCTCACATATTCTTCAATCCTAAGTAAAAACATCAGACTATGACAAATCTATGGCGAATATTTATCTTCTAAGTGGTAATAAACTATTTGTTCTTATCTCCCATTAAACTCTCTTAGTTAATAAACAGCCATGATTTGGAGGTGGTCTTGCTGCTGTAACGCTGCAGGCCCAGTGGCCAGCAGGGGGCGCCTCATCTGACCAGCCTGTCAGAATGGGAATGAGCATAACAAATGATAACCAGATTAATCAAATTTTGCTCAGGGCTCCGCAAAGGTTTGTGCACCTGATACATTATCCTGTCACACCACAGGCTCCTTGGGAGCACGGATTAATGAACTGAAGCAGAGGGTGATAGCAGAAAACCCCCATCGCTACGGAGTGGCAGTTCCTCGTGAGTCCCACCCCTCCCCATGCTTCCCTACCCCTTCACATCCCAGGCTCCTGTTACTAGTCTTCCACCCATGGATGACACTTAAGGGTCCATAACAACTGCCCGTGTAGCTGGCAATGGGGTTAGTCTATGCTTTCCACTCCTGAGAGTTTTACTTACAGAAAAATGCTCTTAGGGCAGAAGGACAAATGATTGGTTCAGAGAGAGAACCAATCAGATTGTAGAGGAGGTGGATCCAAGCAACTAGAGGAGGCAGGACCAAGACATCTAGTTGATCTAGAGCAGGGGAACCTCTTCATCAGCCAATAATAAAACAGTGATTCTCAACTCCAGTCCTGGAGACCCACTGCTAATGGCTGATTGAGAGGTCATCCCAAAAACCCGCACTCTCCATGGAACAGGTTCCCCACCCCTGGTCTAGATACTTAGACCCAATCTTATTGGTTATCTCTCTGAACCAATCATTTTTCCTTCTGCCCTCAGAACATTTTTCTGCAAGTAAAATTCCGGTAAACATGTTTTTCTGTGAACTAAGTGTGTTCCTTGCTGTTGCGATGAATTGGGTCATAGTTCCAAAGCTCCACACTTGATTTCTCTTCTGCAGACACCACAAGGCCCAAGAAGACTCACGAGAAGGATGGAGTGGAATACCACTTTGTTTCTAAACAGGCGTTTGATGCAGACGCCCAAAACAACAAGTAAGCTGTTATTTTCCAAATGTTATAATTTCCCCTGGTATGGTTTGATAATGTGTTTTGTAGACACACCAGAAAAAAAACAATAAGCACCTACATTTACAGCACTTATTGGCCATCTTTTCAAAGAAGGATCTATCGGTGAGGCTAACTACTATCTGTTATTCATGTCTTTTTATACCTTTATGGTATCTTTATACCGCAAGGTTAAAGAAAAGAGAGGTGTGATTCTAGGATTTTTTTTATGGTGGGGAGCATAAGAGAGGCCATAATTCACAGAGAGGGGCTAACCTTATCATTAACCAATGATATGTTTCATATCAATGAGTGACAGGGGAGGGGGCGCTCTGGTGGCCAATCAGCTTTGAGATGGGGCTGATTCCCCTGTGGCTCCGCCTCTGTAGACACACCTGAGAAAGGGATAATGCCAGTGCTGAACATCTTCGGCCCTTGATAAAACCACAGGGTGCTCTGTTAGGCTGGGGGGTGCTTTGCTGAATGATATCATGTCGGTCCAGGTTCATTGAGTATGGAGAATACAAGGAGAACCTTTATGGGACCAGCCTGGAGGCCATTCGCTCTGTTCAGGCCAAGAATAAGCTCTGTATCGCGGATGTGCAGCCGGAGGTAAGTGTCCGCCACACAGCAACCAACCCCCACCCCCCCCATTCAGAGTCTGTAGCCGTAGGCCTGCGGCATGGAACACTACTCTCGCACGTAGATATGAAGCTTCTCTTTGCACTTCACCATGCGGTTGCCTGATACTCTGCCTGTTTAAAAATGAGCTAATCATCAGCGCTAAAACCTGAGGACATAATCGCAACTGTTGGCCCGCTCTGTGTTGCATGTGTGTATATGTATAGATGGGGGGGGGTCTTAAATCTGTTATGCCTTAATTTGCTCCCCTGTTCTGTCACTGCACACTGCTGCCTCTGGTGGTGACGGGTAGTGTCAGCAGCACTAACGCTAATGAGCCCGGCCAGCTGCACTGGAGGGAAAACAGCAGAGGTGCTTCAGCCACAGCTTCTTCTCCTCTACTATGTTTCAGACCTTCCTAGCTTTTAAACAGAAATGTATCCCCATGACTTTTTTTCCTGTTTATCCATCGATCACCTTGTGGCCCTATCACCTTTGCTTTTCCTGAGCCTTTATGTCATCGGTGTGACGTCCTCATTGGGTAAATAGCATGGAGACTAACTCCTGCCCCGTGATATTTAACCATTCGCTCTCCCAGCATAATAACAGCTGCGATAATAAATCACACCATTTCTTTCCTGTCCTGAGGCTGACGAGGAACAGGGGACTCTGCGAGATGAATAAGCATGATGGATTCTCCCTTCGCCAGTGTCGGTGCAGACGATTGTAACTGACAAGCAATAAAATTTACATTTAATGACATACGGTACAGTCACCAGATGTTATTCATTGATATAGTTGCAGGCATAACTATGCAAATTAATTGGATTTGTAACTGCGCTGATTGCACACTACTCCCAACTAGTGGTGGTGATTGGTATTACAACTGGACCTCCATGGGTCATTAACCATTCATTCACTATGCCGACAAATATTAAAGTCATGCGTCAGCCCGATGATTTTATAATTTGAGCTCAGTCATAGATTAATGGTGTGCTTCTGAGAGGGAAGAAAAAACAATTTAGTGCCAGCTTATGATGTCTATCATGCCAGTACGGAGTTCACTTCAAATAACCATCTGAGAGACTGATACAACTAAAACGGCCAAAACACTGACGCGCATTAAACAGAAAACACTTCTTGTCTTGGTAGTTCTCTGTTTTCTTTGACCCATAGGCTTTGAAGACCTTGCGCACAGCGGAGTTCAAGCCCTATGTGATCTTTGTAAAGCCCCGTATCCCCGAAAGCCAGCCACGTCACACTTCTGGTACCTCACCAGCAGGGGGCGAGCAATACCGCATCACGGTAAGACTCCCAGGGAAATGCTCAGTGGTTAATGAAACTGTGCTCCAGTCGCATCCGCTAATGCGGTCTCCGCCTTCTCAGGATGAAGACCTGGAGGAGATGCGGCAGTCTGGAGCGCAGATGGACCAACAGTATGGCCACTGGGTTGACCGAGTCCTGGTCAAGGAGGACATGGCCAGTGCATGTGCGGAGCTGCGCGGAATCCTGGAGCGGCTAGAGAGAGAGCCCTCCTGGGTGCCAGTCAGCTGGTTGCGCACTTAACATCTCGCCCAGCTTCAGGCCTCTGGCCCCTGGTACCCTCTCCAGAACCCTTCAGTGCCAGCTGCCTTTTGTCCTCTTCCCTCCTGCCCTCCTTTCTTTGAACTCATCTTCACCGACAGTGGAAAGGACAGGCTAAAAATTCGAACCCTGATGTGGAAGTTGGGAACGGCATGCCAGAACCACAGAGAACTCATCCCTGTGCCCCGGACACTCTACTCCACACATTCTTCGTTTTGCCCTCTACACATTTAAATCCTTTAAAAGTCCCAGCACTTCTGGGTCCACAGAAATCAGTTTTTCGGGGGAGGGGCAGGACCCCAATGTTGACATCATTGATAGACAATGTCACTATGAACCTGCTTATGGTTCCTACATAAATAATTAGGACAGCATGGAACAGCAGGTTTGGATTATAGGACTGACATTTTTTGGACAAAAGACCCATAGGTTCATCATGGTATATTTTTCTTAATTTCGTTATTTATTAACTGGAATGTCAGCTGCATTTAGACTGCTTTTATTCAACTAGAATTGGGAAGCTGCCTTTGACTGCAGCAAGACCCTGATTCGAACCAAGACTGGATATCTTGTTGGTTTGACATGGAAGGCTGAGCGGTCCTTGGAAAATTTCCATAACCTTTAGTGGTAGCTGACAGCCATCTCTGTCTCTGAAGTCCCCATGAACATTTAAAAGAAACTGTTTTAACCACGCGGTGCTTCCATACGTCTTTCCATCACCTTATGGCCACAAGGGGATCCAGTGTGAAATTTGCTGCGCAGTGAAATGCGTTCCAGAGCGAACCCTACAGCAGAAACAAATCCAAAGGCTTCCACTGCAAAAACGATGTGTGGACATTGAAATATATGACAAAATATAATCCATTGTAATTACAAAACAGAAATCACATAACATGAGATGCCTTGAATGCGGTTTACAATATGTTGTCTTATACTGGTCTCTTAATTGTGAAACCGTGGCCTATTGTACTTGGGAAAAAATGAAGGTTAATCTAGTTCAACAAGATAGACGATAATAGCTGCACGAGTATCAGGATGATGCAAATATCAGTTTGTTTGCATTTCAAATACAATTAAACTTTTGGTGAAACCTTGTGGTGATTATGTGTGAAGCTAGTATGTATTTGTGTGATTTATTTACCAATTTAAGTATCCACTAACTGTAATAGTTTGCTGTACCTCTCATTCCAAGTCTGTTGTTACCATGGACACATTCAGATGCATGACACTTTTTGATGGCGTGCTCCTGAATTGTTGCCCATATAAGGTCAACCATTATCATATAAGGCGAGGTACCACAAAATGTTGCGGCAGTTGTAAGATGCGTCTGGTGTATAGTGACAGGTGTTGTGGTCTACGGGGACTCATTCAGTCTGCATCTCTGTGCTACATATTTTTTTGTTTATTTATTTATTTATTTGGCATGAAGATTTATCTGTAATTGTAAAGAGGGGCAGTTGAAACGATGACTTCAAATCCACCAGAAAGTGAAATGACAATGTGTACACAAGAGAAAATGTCTTCATACTCGGTGCTTGTAATTAAGATTAAATCACATAACATGACAGGGTGTAAGGTGAGATGACACCTACGGGAATTTGCATAAAATCGTAACTTTCGTTACAGAACTAAGATTGCTTAAGAATGCAAATTACACAACAAAAGAATTTGGAGAAAAAAAGCATAATTCTGCCATTTATTATCTTTTGGAAAAAACTGATTACTTAGGACTAGAAGGGGATGATTGCACAGATTCGGACTTATAATGTACTTAAGTATTTTTTTAATTTGCTCAAAAATATAAGTGAAAGCCTAAGTGGAAAACATCACTTCATACCATTTGTTTTTGTATAGCTGAGTTAATTTTTTTTTTTAGTTAAAAATCAACTATTACCATACCATACATTTTACATCTGAAAAGTGATTGTACAACAGTCTAGGTACACAATGGTCTTTGGTTAATTTGTATTGGAGAGTTGATTAATTTCGGAATTCTTGGGTCAACTCTGCTCCCACAGCTCGATTTCCGTATTCTTGGGTAGACTCTGCTCCTGTTGCTCGATTTCCATATTCTTTGGTCGACTCTGCTCCTGTTGCTCGAATTCAGTATTCTTGAGTCGACTCTGGTCCTGTTGCTCGATTTCCATATTCTTGGGTCGTCCTTTCTCCCACGGCTTGATTTCCATATTCTTTGGTCGACTCTGCTCCTGTTGCTCGAATTCAGTATTCTTGGGTAGACTCTACTCCCACAGCTTGATTTACATATTCTTAGGTTAACTCTGCTCCCACAGCTCCTCTGTGAACTTGTCTTTCTCCTTTGTCCCTTGCACCAGAATGAGGAATCCTATACTTTTGCATAATCTAGCAGGATGAGGTCAGGTGTGATAATTGAAGGAGAACAAAGGTAAAAGAATGGATTTCTAGAGCTGCTTAACATCAGGTAGTGAAAATGGAAGAAAAGGGCTAATAGGTGGAGAATCTCCCATGTGCTAACATGCCTGAATCTGCCTTTTTGCAGTGCTGTGTGCTGTTTCAGTAGCTTATGGTGAAAAGTGCCACCTATTGGAAGAATTCAATGGTACATGCAATGGGCATGCTCTGTTTCAATTATTATAGGGTAATTACAATATTTAAATTTAAATAATTATACAGTGTAACATCATCCTAGTAGCTCAGCAACTAAGTACAATAGGCATTGAATTACATGCACCAATGAGTCTGTAGTGTTGGACTCTGTTTCACATCATTGCCTCCTGAACAAAGGCTAATGTAAGCTACTGGAATCAGTTTGATTTTTATATTGAAATAGGATCAAATTTATCATGCGGGAACTGATTTGGATGATTTTCACAATGGTCTCTGGGAGGCAAAGGATTCAAGAGTGTCAATCAGAGGAGCTTTGAAGAAGTACACCTCGATGGACATGGAAACTTGCAAAACAATATAGCCATTATGGTGTCATTAAATGGGAGGTTGCCTAGTGATTGAGGGTTTCACAGAGGTCTCAGCTTGTATCCTTTCCTGGGCCCTGCAGCTTTACCCTTGAGCATTGCATTGTAAATATCCATCTACTTAAAAATGTGAAGTGTAAAACCACTTATCATCTAAGCTGCATTAAGATTAAAATGCCTATTATCACTGTCTGGTAATACCAGATCCACTGCATAATCTCTTTGTGTATTATCAGCTTGATTGGACAGAATTGACAGATACATGAAACTCAATATTCAGTCCAGGAGTTGAAGACAGAGTTTGATGTAGCTGCATACACACACACACACACACACACACACACACACACACACACACACACTGTATATATGTATCTGTGAGTGTGTGTATGTATATCCTACCAAATCATGTGATCATATGGTCACGTGATCCTGAATCCATACTTGCTGTCCTTTTAGAACACTTGTTATGTATTTGTCATATGAATCAGGATGATTCAGTCATAGCCATTTCAGGGAGAACATGCATCTCGAAATGCTAGTGATGGCCAAAAGGACCCATCATGAACCATTTGCGGTATTTTTCACCACAGTAGATGGCGCTCTTGGCTTGCTTTGAGTTATGCTTTGAGGCCTTTTTTTTAACAGACAGCACCATCTAGTGGGGTCAAAAAATACAACAAATGGTTGGTGAAGCACAGTTTTCGCCATCACTGCTAATACATCTGCATAGTGCGTTTGTGTGTGCTTCACTGCTTCCCAAACCCTAACCCTGTACTGCACAAAAGGTTCACAGATGGATGGTATAGCCTTGTGTATGAGGTGGCACAGGGACTACAACAAAGGGGCCAAGAAGGATGCATAAAATTTAATAAATACTATAAATATCAGACACCTGACTCTCCTAACGGAGAGGAACATAAGCACAGTGTAGAAATAAGGCAGTTTGTTAATGTCACCTTATCATAACTAGGGGCTATAACTAAGATCCAACCCTTCTTCTTAGGTCTCCGTCTTGCCAAAGCCTTCTCTGACAGACCACCGTCTTGGGGCTGAAGTTTGATGGACTTCTGTATCTGAGGGGTCTTCTTCATTCCTGGAGGTCTGTAAAAAAAGTCCACTCAGGCCATAATGGAGCAGTACATGCTTAAGTAACCACAGCTGTTTTGCCCATTTGTGTAAGCAATTTTAATGTAATATAAAGAATACTTTACGTAGATAATGTTTCATTGTCACCAGCAGAGGGTAGCACAGCTCAAAGATAAAATACTTAAATAGGAAGCCTTATTCACAGCAGCCAATCGAATAGTATGGTTTTGTGAACTGGAACACACTTGGTGTGGTGGAGGGGACAGAGAAACAGATTATTTCTTAGAAGCCGAGTTGGAACTATAGGTGGGTCATCTGTGCCCATGACCTCACCATTTGGCCCCGCCCATGTGTGACTCCATATTCACTTGTTAAATACCCTCCTCCCTCCCAAAAAAAGGTTACAGTTCTGACACGCCTCATGTGTGCTTTTCTCTGTCAGTTCCAGCACCAAATGTCTGCCGTCATTCAGCACAATGTGTAAAGAACACATTCTATGCCAATATATACGGCTAATTTACAATATACGTGTAATACGAAGGTGCTCACTCTGTCTGCGATTACTAAGGATTTATGGTGAATGCGAGTACACCCCCACCATCCTTGGTGCAGTAGACTCAAAATGCCAAGGGCGAGCAAGGTGATGCTGTTATACTTCGCGATCGGTCAGCTGATACTGGGCAAAGGTGTGTGTGTGTGTTTCGGGAGGGGGGGGGGCAGAGGTTTGGCACCATTTTCTCCTTTGTCATTGCACGGCTTGCATAGGAGCTCCTTAGACATTGCAGGAAATCTAATTATTCACTTTTTAATTCCCTGGTGCAGATCGAACCACGACTTGCCCTCAGGTCGTTATCAAACTGTTGGGTTCCCATTTAAGAATATGTGGCAAGTTATCATTAGCCGAACCTGGAGGACTGACCGGCCAATCATGTGATAGCGCTTGTGGAGCCGCCTTTGGTGGCCAAAGGTCAAGATATTACATTGTAAATCTATTAATAAGAGCTCAATTCAACAAATGGCAAATTTGTTGTTGTTAGTGGACATGCATCTGTCACGTGTGTTGATGATGCCCTTCAGAATAATCAGATACAGAGCCTGTTTTCATTTGCCTCAATAATTTTCTTAACATCCAGCCTTCAGCATTTCAAAATAATGACAAAGACCAGCCTGACATAGTCGACAAAGCGTAAGGGAATAGCCAAATATGGGTCATAACCATATTGGCAAATGAAATGCTATTCTTAAGATTCAAAGAACTGATTATGTCCTGCAGGCCAGGAAAATACAAAACCTGGCCCCAAGAGCCATTTTTAAAGCCTTGATGCAGTCACACAAAAGATGGTTATGAATAAGAGCCTTTATCACTGGCTGATCCTGAAAGGTCACTGTGTTCTTTACAGTCCCATAAGCACTTGGGGGTCTGAGCCGAGGGTCTTTGTTAGAACGCAGCCAAAGCCCTTGTTCACGCCTTAAAAAAACCATCATCCTCTTCATCCCAGGATTATCAATGCACATCAGGTCTAGAGAGGAAGTATGGCAGGCTGTGGGTCAGTTGCTTTACGTGTTACAGATAATTTTACACTTATGATGACCTCCCAGGGGGAGAGATTTGCAGGAATGCCGAGAACTACAAGGTATGGAAACAAGGCAAGACAACCATAGCTATTATCAAAGTACACCATCTCGATCGTCATGATGCTTTTAGAGGCTCATTCAGCCTTGTGAATACTGGAGAAGGTAATGCAATCTCTAATCCATCAACAGGTTGAGAGTGCGGAGAATTTCTAGCACCCCCTACTGGATGACAGCCTTGTTGCTGATTGACTCTCATTCATATTCTCCTCTTTCTCCTCATACTCCGCCATGTGTTACAAGGAATAGATGTGGAAAGACAGTTTGATATCAGGGTGCTGACAGCAATGTCAGAATGACCAAGAAACTTTACAGAATTTATTTTGCATCATTGGTAGCTATAACAGTGTGATAACAACCATGAAAACACAGCCTGTTTTTTTGGTTTCTTAAACTACAGTCAGGGGTACTCTGCCCTACACTATTCTGTCACTTCGTTACCACCAACAACCTGAAAGAGGGCTGAAGCACTCCTACTTCCAGCATCACTGTGTACAGATCTGGGGCCTCATTTAAAAAGAACGTTCATAAATTTATGCAGAATAAATATGTTTGTACAAATAATCGCCCTTTGTACGGAAAGTAAAAGTCTGATTTATAAATCCTTGCGTAAACTGCGATATGCATCTTACAAGATATACTGTAAATCCCACATATCCCAGAAACATAACATTCACGCACTTAAGAAACCGCCCCATTCCCGCCCACTAATTACCCTATATTGGCAATACAAATTATTATGCTGCATTCCATTTGCCTCGGGATCCGATTTTCGGATTCCGATATTACGTCACATCCGCTAAAAACTCGGGAAAACAGAGTCGGATATGTTCCATTTGCCACAGAAGTAGCAATACCATGGACCCATATGGAAAAAGCAAGATTTTTTGCTTAGCTGGACAACTTGTCGGATTTAAGGTACCTCAGTTTAAATGGCCTTTATCTTCGTTCACTTACAATTAGCCCGAACTACCTTAAATCCGACAAATAATCCGACTAATCATGAAATCCAATTCTAGACCGGTTAATTGGTAGCCATTGTTAGCCATATCACTTGATAACACATTACGCGCGGTGCTTCACGTATAAAATTCGGTGGCAACACGTCCACAGATAAGTTGGATGGTATAGTGTGTGCGACCAATTTGATGAGCCAGAAATGAGAAGTAGTGCTTAAACAGGATAAAACTACAACTTTCCCTTCTGTTGATAAAGGGCGCAGCCATCTTCGATTCTGAACTCGGGATCCTCTGCGTTATCCGAGATATGTCATCACTTCCGGCTTCGAAACTCGGAATCCGAGTTCCGAGGGCAAATGGAATGCACGATTAGCCACGTTTATATAACCGTACACGTCCTACGTTTGTGACACCATATCAGAGACAAACAATCCCCAAGAGGAGGAAAAGGGATTTTATCAGAATGTTCTGTCAGACATTATAGTGTCCGAAGTAGGCTAGAGTAACGCCAAGCCATTTTATCTTTTAGTACATCTGTCGGTGTGACAAGAATGGCAGCGTGTGACTGCTGCTGTTAATGCGGTCAGCTTAAGTCGGACAAAGACAGAAATAAAACAACGGCGGCATCTAAAACCCGCTGAACCTGCGCTCCTCTTCTCTATGTGGTTGGTGAAATGGAGTGATCCCCTTCACATTCGCGAGGGTTATAGTGGCGGAAGATCCACGCCATTGTGAAAATTCGTGAATAATACTTGGGAACCACTAGATTAATTCAAGCCATGACATTCTGCTAGCCTGAGCGATAATATAAAAAGTCTATTTATTACCAATAGCTAAACAAACAGTACTGTACTGTACGCTTTGCATGTCAAATTACTTTATTTTATATCCAAACTTTGTATATTATATATAAACCAACTAAATTATGCACAGCGAATGTGAAGGGTTCACTGTACATGGGGGATGCATACGTGATGGTACCTGTACTTACTTTGTCAGTAGGCCTACATGCATATCTAACTTTGATTACACGCTATAAATACAGTATATTGGTATAGGCCTTTCACCAAGCGTTCTAAATGCAACTTAGAAGTTGAGTGTACATTTCCATCTGACCTCTAGATGTCGTTCTTTTCTGTTTCCTCCAAAACGTACGTACGACTGCTCCGGACCATTCGTAAATCTGCATTTTCAGGGTTTTCTTTATGTCGTTACTTTATAAATCCGAAAATCTTTGTATAAATGTGCTTAGGAATGTTTCAAAACAAATTGTTTGTACGAGGCCTTTATAAATGACACCCTGGTTATTCTAATGCTAAGCCTTCTGGGTATTAGATAAAGGTACTACATAACGCCCAGTACGTATTCTCAGCTCCACCATGACTGCAATAATCTCATTAATGACACCACATACACCCCCCACACTCAATTTCAGATATCATAACCACTTTTATTAATGTCTTCTTTAAAAAAAACACCTCATTTCCATATTTGTGTGAAATCTCACACGGGGGTCTTATCATTGCCCCAGTAAACTTGGCCTGCATAATGAAGTCAGTAACGTGTCTCATCCCTCGTATTAAAGTAGGGGCTACAGTCCTATGAGAAAATATTACAGCACAAATCAATAGCAAATAAAGGTTTTAGGGCTGATCCGGGCCTTTTAAGTCCTAAGTTTTGAAGTGAAACGCCTGCCGAATCTTGAATTTGAGGTTCTCTAAACTGCAGCTTAAGTCGATAAAAACAGTCTTCAAGAGGATGAGTTTGATGTTTCATTCTGAGCTTTGAAGAACTTATTGCATTAAGCTGTTGCACTCAAACGTGTATGGAAATGCATGTGATTAAAATAAAAATCACGTACAACCGACATTACTGTATTCAGAAATTTAAAATTGACAGAATCGTATGAACACTAGAGATTAAGATAAAAGTTCTCCTGTCTCTATTTTGACCCATAGCAGGTGAAACTACAAAGAAACGGAATCAAATAAAGGAGGAATTAAATAAATAGCTTTTCTTCAAAGCAAACAAAATGTCTACGGTAAGGACACGGCCTTATCACCCTGTAACACTATTTTAAATTAGCCTACTGCGATGTAAACAATGTCAGGTATAATCAGGATTAAACAAGTCAATAATGATCTGATTCCATTTAGCATCATTGTAGAATCCCTTCACGGCTTAACGGTGAACTGTGGGTAGTCTTTTTCAATATGGTATAAGATGGAATAAGTGTGATGTTTGAAACGTGCATTTTTTTGACCAAGAGATAGGGGCATATTTCTTTCGTAGTAGTACTGTGTCCGTCCGTCCTTGCATCTGTCCATCTTTCGTAAGCACTAATTCAGCACAGTGCTGCAGTGAACCTGAGGTCAATCCTGCGAATCCAGAGCCGAATCTTGGACAGAATGCAAGGCCATTCACACTCGCAGGTCATTTAGAAAAATGTTTCGGACTACGGGAGAAAAGTTTCATGAATACAAGGAGAGCATGCTGGGGGGGCTGAGGGTGGGAAATCGCATCCACAATGCCGGAGTGAGATGATAATACGACCTGCTGAGTTGATGTACTGCCCCGGTGGTACAATATTTCTGAAGATATTCTTTATACTGTAGGTCAAAAGCCAAGCCGTTTTCACATATCTTTTTTCTATCAGAATGGCACAACATCCTTTAAACGATGTCTACCCTTCCATATAGCATTGTCTGCTAATCAAACCAATGCCAGCAGCGATGTTAATTTGCTGTTTATTGTTACAGCCTGTTGCCTTCCTGTTCCTCCAAATGCAAACCGGCCCAGCTGGAGCAGCTTGCTGCACTTGGCAGTCCGACTGGCGTACAGCTCCGGGGACAGACAGCCTGATGTATGGCTCGGGTGTGCCCCCTGCTGGACGTCCTGGGTATTGCCCGTCTGGGAAGCACAGAAGGACGCCGGCAAGAGTTTGCAGGGGGAGGACAGACTTGACAGCTGGGAAACACAGGGAGGTAAATCTGTTTCAGTGAGAACTGGATCAGAAATACAACATTAACGTTTGTATGCGACAAAAGCTACTGCAAACACAAATTCTTTTTTACGATGCAAATATAATTTTACTTTTATTCATATATGTTTGTATATAAATCATTTTAATAATTATGTAAACTTAAATGTGCCTTTCAGTGTTTCACATTGTTAAGATAAAGTGCTGTATAGTGCTGGCGTAAAAGCAGAATCATTCAATACCCCTGTATTGTTGCATTACAAGAACACGATCTGGCAAAATGCTATTATCGGTTTTCATTGCCTGTTTTCTTATATAGGACACATGATCTTGAAATATAAAAAAAGAAATTCCTGCAGTTGCATCTTAAAACGGATGTGTCTTACATGAATTAACTGGCGCGATGTACTTATAAAGCGGACTAGCAATCAACTAAAAACCGCAATCAGTTACTCACCTTCCTGTAGGCGCGGCTTTTAAGAGAAAATGGGCACTTTTAGAGTCTGGCGTTTTTTGGGGTATGGCGGGAGTCAGATCGCCCTCCTCCTTAGAGATTTAATCAAATTTCATAATAAACAACGGCTGGGATGCACCCATGAGTGACATTTATATTTGCTCGAAACGAGGCTACCTAATACAACCCGATCAGGGAAACTGGGCGTACGGTACCTACACACTTGCTCCGCCAGTCATCTCTCCGGCCGTCTCTTATATCCCGGATTTTTAGTTTTTGGCAATCTGACTCCTGATCGAGGGCTGTTTTTAATAATGCTCTTGCGTGGATGCCAAAGGTCGCTTTCAGGGAGACCATCGATATTGATCTTCTTCCCGTTATTAGCATTTCAAACTTACGGGCAGATGAATTCGTTGTTGTTTGGGCGGGAAAAAAACTTTCATAAATACTTTATTGGTAAGGTAGGCCAAGGCGATGCAGGCCGATCGCTGGCTTGCCGCTGATTTATATACTGTATTTCCAGTCGTACCCCTTTCTTATGAATTATATATTTAAAAACGTAGGCCTATGGGAGATTCTGTATATGTTTAAAATGTCAGCACGAATCGATGCAACATATATCTAGAATATAAATATGTTACACTCTGACCAACATTCAGATGTCAGGTAGGCAGGGCCTCTCTTAGAAGCTATATCTGCCGCAGGGGAAAAGCAGACGTTCTTCCTGACGTGTGATACTTTAGACCTTGTCAGACATGAGCTGTCTTTGAGGCTCCTCGGTTTTTCCCTGTTCAGTCTGGAAAGTGATGGCAGTTTTGCTGCACCGTTGGACTGAAATACATGTTGCCCGTCGAATCTGGCGCAGTGTGTGGTGTATCTGCGAGTGCAGAAAAGATCAGGGCTGTTCTTTGGGATATTTTTCCACCGGAGGAATTTCTTTTTGGCTCTTGGTTTATAAAAGGCATCACACAGCCTCTGCCCCCTGCTCTCTGGAACAATTCTGCAGTGATGGGCTGTTTATGTTATATAAACGTAATTTCATTGTGCCACTAAATGTGTAAATGTCCCGTTGCTTTTAAAATAGATTCAACAGTACTGTATTTGTTGCAATATTTGCATTTGGGCGAGGTTTCTTAAAAGTAAAAAATTAATAACTAGCAAAAAAAAAAGAAAGAAAAAAAATGCACATTTGATTAAATTAGAATATGATCAGAAATATGTTCTGGAAATAGGCCTAAATACTGGAAACTTTTTTTTTAACTACATGTTTATGGATTGATTAATACAGAGACTCCCAGGTTTATGATGGGGTTACGTTCCGATAAACCTATCGTAAGGCAAAAATATCATAAGGCAAAAATGTGTTTTAATACAGTACACCTACCCTAACAAACATCATAGCATAGCCTAGCTTAAACATGCTTATAAGACTTACATTAGCCTATACATGGGCAAAATCATTAACACAAAGCCTATTTTGTAATAAAATGTTGAATATCTCATGTAATTGATTGAATAATGTACTGAAAGTGAAAAACATTTACCCAGCGTAAAGTCAAAATATCATAACACGGACCATCATAACCCGGGGAGCGTCCGTATGTGGAAAGTTGTGTTCTCCTAAATTGGAAATCAAAAATGATTTAATAAAGAAGTCTTGGTAAACTTCTGATTTAAGCCGCTACCTATCAGGAGAAAATGAACATTTCGGTTGGCGTGACCGACCTTCAGCATATTCCTGTTAATCATTGTCATAAGTGATGGTGGCCGTGAGATAAAGATCTGTCCAGTATAATGGCTCTTGTAGCTGGTGATCAGCTTTTATCAGCAATTTCAGGGCCGATAGGCTGTTGGCTGTTTCATGCATCAAATTCATTATTGATTGCTAGTAGCTGAGGTATATGTTTAATTTGCTTACAACTTTAGAATTTGTGAATAGAAAATGTCTGACTGACTGTTATATTTAAAGTCATTACTGCTTTGCTGTATCCAACTTAAAGTCTCCAGTTCAAGTCCTATGCTGGCTGTTGCTGTTTATTTAGCTAGTCTGTAGCCAAAGTTTGCTGCAGAAGGCATAGGTATAGATTATTATGGAGCACAGCTGCACATTATTAAGGTACTGGGCATTAGTAATCAGTAATAATGTACCCCTGAACTTTCAACCTCCACGGCAACTTGTTTGTTGACTTTTTTCCTCACAGGTATCCAGGGGGGAGTAATAGAGTGGAAATCGTGCATCTGAGCATTAGGCCCCCATCAAGCAGGAGAGCAGAGGGCGTTTATTGTGAATCTTCAGAAAAATGTTTGCGAAAGCACAAGAAAACTGCACAAATTTCACAATATTCCCCAGGGTTCCGGATCCACCTTGAACAACCCGCTGTTTCATTTGATGCCTGTGCTTTGCTGATAATAATCTCCTGCATAGACGTGGACATTTCTTTGACCAATGGCACGCTCTAAGATAAAGTTTCTTATGCAGATTATTACACACCACATCAGCCTTTTGTGTGTTAATGACAGCTATGTATTGGATTATACCGCCATACCAAGTTGGAGGGGGGAATCATAACAGGCAGCTTCAGACTATAGCTTTAATGGGGGGAGGGTATACAAGTGTATCACATGCAATGGCACGTTAATTAAAATGGTCCGACCTTGTTGGTAGAACCCAGTAAATTAACAGTATCTCCAGCAGAATAAAACAGCCAGGTCTCCCAGTGCTCCGACCACCATTCAGCACCTGATGGATGAGGATGTTCTTCTTTATCTCTTCATACGCTCGTAAAATGTAATGTAATTCAGGGAGATGGTCTCAAATTAAGCCTTTGCATATTCCTGTCGTCTGTCTTGAATTTAATGCAATTCCAAACATTGTCGGGCAATAAAATTCTTTTTTGCAGGAAAGTGAAACATATGAGTGAGGAGAGGTATTGGCGGAGAGGTACTTGTCTTGCTAATTTAACGTTTAAGTTTCGGTGTGATGGGTTGGCCCCCTATCCTGGGTTATTCCCTGCCTTGCACCCCCCCAACCCTACATAGATTAAGCAGGTTTGGAGTACGCATGCAGGGGGGTTGAGTTTCATGTTCATACACTTGCTTAGTTAATGTTAACTAAATAAACCAGAGGATGATCTGCTATTGGGGAGCGCTGTTGCTTCACACCTGCAGGATTGGGGCTCCCAATGCCTGCTCTGTGCGTTGTTGTGGGTAGTTTTGTGTTTGTCCCCCGTTACAATTTGATGTCCATATTGTGAGTGTGTATCTGTCCTGTCATCCAGGGTGTGCCCCAGAATTCACAATGCCTGGTATTGCACTCATCCTTTGCTTTGTTTGAATGTTATTAGCTGTCAAGAATGTAGGCCTCGAGAACGTGCTGGAAAGGATGATGAAGGCTATTTTGAGCTCTGTGGAGCTGGTTCAGGCTTGTGTTTGACTGGTCAGCTCTTGTCCTTTCCCCGTAACCCCATCTGAGAAGTATGTTCAGTGCTGGTCAGTAAGCTGCCCAGAGAGGGGTGTACAGTCAGCGCCTTTTATTGTGGGTTGCTCTGGTTTAAGAAGAGCAGGGTAGAAGGTAAATAATGTGATGATAGTCTCTGGAAGTGACCTGAGGTCTGTGCTGGTAACTCTGTGTGCCTTCGGGTGATTATTAGTGTGCTTTTCATCACGTCAGCGTCCCCTGGCAATAAGCAGTATGATGAACACAGAGCTTCAGAGGGAAGTGCTTCCGATAGCCTCCTCTCAAATAATTTAGATAGCATGTTCTAACAGTCGTGATTCTCTGATCTCTCTAGAAGTGATAAACATCAACCTTCAGTCACGTTTGAGTGGTTTATGGCTCCCCACCAAGCGCTTGCTTCCATCTGCCCTCAGATCCTCCTAGTCTGTCCCTTTTGGCAGGTGCCGGTGTGCTTGTAAAGGCTGCTGAGCTCTTACATAATCTTTCGGACTCTGTTCAGCTGAAGGATAACAAAAACATACTGGAGAATAAAAGTGATCCTCTGTGTAGCCATGAATTTTCTGCACTGTTATGGCCCGAAGTGTTCTTCTTTCAGCAAACCACCAATCCCAAAGACCAGACCAATATCAAGGTCATTTTCCTTTTTTCCTTGGGGAGTTCTGTCCTTCCTAGTCAATGCTTGGCACAGCCTTCCCTGTGGGAAGAAGGTGCTCTGTTTTATGTGCTTATGTTGGTGTGTCATCCAAGATGAGCGTCTCAAACGCTGAAGGCACCCCTAGGGAGTTTCTGGTCCAGGAGCGGCTTTGACACTCCAGTCGACCCCATATTCTAGTACCAGCACTCCTTCTGAGTCACCGCTTATCTGAGTGGGGACAGGAGAGCCAGGGTGTGGGAATGGGCCTAGCGTGACCCCTCCATTAGTGCCGCGTGTCTTCACTGCCACGGTGGGGGGGGGGGGCTGTGTGAGAGCTTACCTTACGAAGTGCAGCAGAACTGCTGCAGTGTGACCGTGCACTTTCTCGTGACCCGACCCAGCCGTTTGAGCCTCAGCTGCCTGGCAGCAAAGTGATCGTCAGCATTTGTCAAGAGCTACTCAGTCAGATGACGTTGGCTAGGACCTCAAACCGGGTAGTGAAGTCCCTCACTTGACAGCTGCTTCATGCTCTGGCAATAGCTGTATTAAAGAGGTTCTTGAGATCCTGGATGCCTTCCAAGACCCTGTTTCTCAATATCAGGAAGTAGTGGGCTGGTTTCTTAACAGTGTCCATAGGTACGGTGCACCCCTTCTTCATTAGGAGCCGCAGAATTATATGCTCAATTGTGAGACTCTTTGCAGCTCATTAGGGCATTACATATAAATAGTGTCAGTTTTATGCCTCCATAATCACATTTCTATTGTATTTTTTTTTTGCTAGTAAACATATCAAATTACCACAGATGCTGAGCAAGTGTTTACTTTGCGGTGTATCTATTTAGAAACTTTTCATTTCTAAAACGAAAAAAAAACAAAAAAAACACGGAATTTGAAGAAAAAGACTTTGGTATATATGGGGATGTGAACCTCTGGCCAAGCCTTTGCTGGTGTGCATGTGTGAGATGTGAATCTACATGGAGATTTATGCTGTTCGGATCTGGAGAAACGCAGTGCGAATCGCTTATGTATTCCGGGGCCGGAGCAGTGGGATCAGGTCAGTACCGCCTTAATCTCTTTAAGCAGCCGCATGAATCTTATGACCCTGGTTGTCGGAGGCGGGAACATACATCAGCTTACTTAGTAAGCCAAGCAAAGACAGAGAGCCGGGCTGGACTGTAGTTACGAAAACGGCAGGATGGGGCCAAATTAATTGTGAGTTATACGTTTTAAGATGTTTTCCTAAAACGAGGCCTGAATCACGATGAAGATTCTTATCTTCTCGAGGTTCTTAGGCTTAGTCTCAGGACCCGCATTTTTCCTTGGCCATTAAGTAACGAACTAAAAAGGCTTGCCAGCTGGGGAGAGGTGCTTTTGGGTTGCAATCAACTATTTGAAAAACACTGATTTATAGCAGAGTACATTTCCAATGAGGGGGGAGCTTCTATCATCACCAGCAGTGAAGGAGAGGCAGTTATAGGGGAAGCAATATCATTTTCTGAGCCCCGTTCATCCCTTTCAGCTCCTGCAAAGAAATGTGCCCAGTCTGGAACTGGAAGCGGAGTCTGGTAGCCCATTCGCAGGACTCCTGATGAGATTGCTGACGTTCATGGTTTGAATGCTCCACTCTGAGGGTCTCAGATTCTGTTAGCTCGGAGAAATGCGTCAGTTTTGTACAGTCCGATCCTAACTTGTACAATGATGTTCTTAGTAAATTTAGGTAAGGCAAGGTAAGCAGAATGAGCAACAAATTTGGGAAGCAACAACTGGGTTGTTAAATGTGAATAGTGGACAGAAGTGGTAAATGTACAGTACTGTGAAAAAGTCCTATGCAGTCATAGTAAAAAAAAACAGTTTAGCATTAGAAGATATGCCAGTTTACAATAACACAGTAAAACTAACAAAAATTTCTTCTATTCTCCAAGCAGTTACTGATATCTTGTTGGATGGTTATAGATGAACATCGCTTCAGTTCCCAAACCTCTCCTCAGGGGCACCTCGGCCATTCCATGTATTTGTTGAATTTCACCACCAGCTCAATTAACTAATTAACTTAATTAGTTAAATAACTCAATGAAGTATTGATTAGCCAAACATGGTGTACTGGTGGTCAAGTCAAAACTACATGTGTGTATTGGAGGGTTGTAGTAGATACTGAGGTGCCTTTAGGAGAAACTTTGAAATGGCTAAGCTGTTACACTTTGAGAGACAAAATATCATAGTTTTACAGCACTATGAAGCTCATTTAAGCATCACTTCATTTGACTGCCTAAGACCATTGCACATCAAATCTTGTTTTTACATTATTACAGAGAAAATATTTCTCGAGCTGTAACAGTTAAATTACAGGAGAAAATGTGAACACACAGCAAATAGAAACTGAACGCAAAATGAATTGAAATTGAATGGAACGATTTTTTTTTGTATTGGTGTTTTACCAAAGGCTTGCACTGGATTTCTTGGTTAAGTACACTACCTGTGGGTGTCCTTGACAGAATCCTGGGGCGACGGAGAATTGTAAATGTCTCTGAATGCAGAAGGCAACATATTCTTTAAAAAAAGGAAAACCCTGAAATTCTGAATAGGTGAAAAGCCAAAAATATATTTACTGGGGGTTGGGGGTGGGGGTAACTCAAGGGGGCTCCTGGATCCTTCATCAAAACCAGAAACTAGAAATGCTGAGAAAGCAGCTGCTGCGATAACATAAAAAGGAATGACGCTGTTTAAACACAAAAGGCACGTCCTTAACGCTACCCCAGCGGCCTCCTTAGCGCTGACTTAACACTGTTCTTTCAGTTTAAATTTAGAGCCTTTAAATGGTGCCATTTTGTGTCACAGCTCCTCCGAAAACTCACTCGCTTAATTCAGTTAGTTATCTCGCACACACTTTCACAGGAAATGTACATCGCCATGTACTGGTAAATTGAGATATATTTTTTTCAATTGTGCTAAGCTCATTATGACACTGGGCAAGCGATACACTATGTACAGAACAGAAATGTGCAGTAAAATTGTGGGGGTGTGCTGGTTATTATGTTCACAGCTATTTAGCTGTTAGCTTTAGTGGGCGCCTTTTGCTATTTAATGTGAAGTGAGGCAAACTACATTATAACGTGCAGATTCATAATGAAAGATAAGGAACGCACTCTTAAATCGTCTTATCTGTTTCACTTGTCTTTTCACAGAAACACATTAAATAGCAAAAGGCGCTCTTTTGAATGGTTATAGCAATTCCCAAAAATAAAATAGGTATTGACATCCTCCACCCTTCACTGTAAATATTCTACCAATTGAGATACAGTACTCACAAAAAGTCTTGGGACATTTATTTAATTCAGCCAACAATATTGCAAATTTATTGGTTTTATAACAAAAATCATCCCTTTATCCATTTGTTTACAATAAAATGATATATCACATTAGAATCAATCAGTAGTTTGAAGCAAAACATTCACTTCAAATAGTAATAAATTGAAACCCAAATTATAGTTTGAGACCCGAACTATATAATTCCTACAGTTCTGAGTTAAAAAGTTCATTGAAAAGCGGTCTCACTGGGTTCTTTTTAATTAGTAAAACCTCTGCAATAACATAAAACACCAAACATTTGTATTTAATATCCCTTTGGGAACCAGTGACTACAACTACAATTAATAGCAAAATGGGAATAAGAGAACTGAATGGGCCAGTCAAAAGTATTATAACGAGACTTAATAAAAAGAAAATGTCTGTGTGCAGATATGTGTTATGAGGCTTAGTGCTAGTGGTAGGTTTAAGGTTGGCGTTGACACCCCTCCCACACCTGTTTTACTGTATACGTCTTACCAGTTGAGCCATATTTTGGTGACTGAACATTTCTCAAGTCTGTGTCAAAGACAAACATTGCTTGCAATGGACATTTGTTATGAAACCATTCAATTTGCAACATTTTTACAGAATTAAGTGTCCAAAGATTTTCTGTGAGCACTGTATATGCCTAGGTTTAGTGTTAGGCATAGGGTTAGACCTCCACTTAGTCAGCTTTAGACTTTGACTTAGACTTAGATGTTGGGGCTACATTTAGACTTTGACTTAGACGCAGAGTTAGACCGAAGTCTATATCCAAACCTAGGCTTAGGGTTAGAGCTAGGGTTAGGGTTGCCATCAAGTTTGGAGCTAGATTTTGGCTTAGGGTTTCCATTAAGATTAGACCTAGGATTAGAATTGCTATTATGCTTAGTGCTAGTGTTAGATTTAGGGTTGGTATTGATACCCCCATACCTGTTGTTGTGTAAGTGTGTTACGAATTGAGCCATATTTTGGTGATCGAACATTTTTCAGGTCTGTGTTGAAGAGAAATCTATGTAAATGGAGAATGTGATGGTTGCGAATAGTATGGTAGCATTTACATCCCCAGCATTTAAGATATGTTACCGCCAAATCTGGACACGAGATAACCAGGAGGTTGCATTAGATGCCGTATTTAGTGACCATTGTTAACCTAATGATCCACTATGTCACTGTATTTTTCGTTCCTCCAATGCCTAAACACATTTGTAGCCTTAACTGAACTTTTCACAATCCCTTGCTTGAACAGCAGGTAGCTGACCTGATTGTGGTAGCCGACTAATATTGAGGCAAAAACGTATCTTTTTTTTTTTTCACGGTACACCGTTTAATAACAAACTCCTCGACATTCAAAACAATTCAGAGTTTTGCAATGACACGCCACATAAAATTTACTACTTTCAGAATAATTTGCCTTCCACAGTGTAGCTATCCATGGCCTCTGCCATAATTGTTGTAATGAGTTTCCCGTTGGTAAATACGACTTTATAGCGGTGTTCACGTGCTCTCATCTCGTATTTACGATTTTTCCAACATGACTTGAAGGCAGGGATATCTGCACCTACCACTTTAACAAATCAAAATTGCACCCGATTCTTTTACCCTATTGGTTATATGGCATTATTGTTGATGCTTGAAAATTTTAATTGCCGGTAACAATCCGAGAAGTCCGTGCAAATATGAGTGCTGTACAGTACATGACAATGGAAAGACACACAAGAACTACTTGATATGTGCATTTATTAACATGTTTGTACAGTGAGAAAACACTGACAGAGAGAAACAGTCCAATTACTGATCTGGAGCGGCAGCGATCACGCTGAGAAGGATACGAGGGCGAGATGTGGGTGCAGTGCCCGGATCTATCCAGTTTTCTTCTTAAATAACATGACAGCGTCAACAGTAAAGAATCCCCATCACATTGCTTGGCCACAGCAGCAGGTAAGTTACAGGGAAATATATTTATTAGATTGTTTACACTCTCAAAAGTTAATTGGCTAGTTACACCAACCACAAGGAACATGAAATTGGAACGGCTATGTAGCGTTTTACAGTTTCCTCCATAAATTGTCAGCCAATAGGCATGCGGGCATCCTAATGACACGAACGGTTGTTACACGACATAGTTCCATCAACGACTTGCTAATCGCAAGGCCATGAAAACGCAGACTTATAATGTTCAGGCGATGAGTTGGGGGACTATTTGTCATACACATGAGCATAATCCTGATAAGATGAAGGTCTGATATCTGGTTTTAATGAACTTAGATGAGGTGCTGAAACAGAGGAGATCATTAATTTTACATTGAGTTTAGCCTCTAGATGTTAGCCTGATATTAAGCTATGAATCATCGTTATCGTTACCAAACATTTCGAGTGTCTTCGGTATAGTTTAATGGTGCAGTCTTATAGTAAATGGAAAAGGAATCAATCCCGGAAATTCTAGCGTATTGAATTTTCCTGCTCCTGGTGCCAGCTTCTGACTAAAAAAAGATGTACCTTTTTTTTTATATAACACTTATAACTGGTGAGGGCGTTGACACCATCTCCTTCTACAGTTTTGTGGTTCTGCTTCAACAGTGACTCACCTTCGGTCTGCCCAGTGACCTAGATGCAAACATTATGGATGGTCCACACCAACGTAGTCAAAGTCTGCTCTCCCATGTACATGTACTGCATCGATAGTACATATAAGTGGGAAATAACAAAACTTGCCATCAAACAATCTTCCCCCCCACTCACAGGAACAAAGTAATTAACTATAAGGTAAGCTTTCACTTGTTGGCTAGCTAAAATGAGCTAGGATGACGATAGCTTGCTTTGCAAAACAGGACAGTGTGGACAGAACGCAAAGAGAGGCAACGCAAATACACATACAGCATTCTGACTGTAGAAAGCAAATGTCAGCATGAAAGAAAGTAAAATCTGGACATTTCAGGCATATTTCTGTCCCCAAAAAGAGAACAAGTATGGGAAAAAGACGATGTACAGTCACTCTGAATTAGCTAGCTGATCGCATTTGTTGACCCTTCACCTAGCTACTGTTGGCTGCCTAGAGCCATGCCTCTGGTTTGGTTTTTTAATATAATAATTTTTTCGTTAAGCTAATAATCAGCAGGAAGAGAAAATCTACAATAACCGTTCTTAGTATTCTGTGTATTACTCCTGATATTTATCTTTGATGGAGAAATGGAAATATTGCACATTTGCTGTTTGATCAAACTAATTTGTGGGGCCTATATGATACGGAAAACGTTGTTATTTGTATTGCCTTAAATTTTTGTCAGGATCTTACTGTTGACTGCCTGTTTTCACTGATTATATAAGACCACCGTTTTAATAGGCGTAAAAACAAACCAATGTGTTTTCATTTACACTTTGTAAAGTCAGGGTTCCTTAATCCCAGGATTGGGGACTGCATCTGCATGCCGACCTCTCCACCAAGCAAGCGCAAAGTACCGAATGGCAGCTTGGTGTGTGTTTTCGCAATCCACGTTAGTCCTCGTTTCACAACAGTTCACCATTGTTGCAATGTCAAACAGCGAAAGACAACACAAAAGTGAGGTTGCCTTATAACTACTCAGATAGAAGCACGATGAAGACATTTTTATGTCAGGTTGAAGGAAGAATAAACGGGATGCAATAAATGGAAATTTCCAGAAATATAAGTCATTAGTACGCAGAGGATGTAAGAATGTGCTGGAACAAAATGGACATGCTACTGCCTTTTTGGTGATTAGCTCGTGTGGGAGCTTATGTATGTTTAGTTGTGGAGCTTGGAGAGGGAGGTGGTTATTAAAAGCTGAACTACAGCCTCTGGTGTGTAGGTGCCATTCAAAGGAAGTTGTTACCCCACTGCCCAACGCTGACCTCTGTTGTTGCTGCTTGTTCACACTCACTCTACCTCCACACCCTTGTGGTTCCATCCGGCGTTCCTTCAGCTGCGGATCTTATGGTGGCACGGATGCGGCCGACGGTCAACGAAACTCCGTGACTAGAAATGAGTGTAACTCCCGGACGACACACGAAGCTCACGGCACACGCCATTTAATTAACACGGAAAGCTGTTTATGATGGTATATTGACAGACTGCTGCCTTCCCAACTGCAGACCCACCTGCTTGGCAAGATGGCCTCAAAAGCCTAGCATACCTCACTTGGGTCGCTATATTGTCATGGGGGGGGGGGGGAGACAGTGCAAGATAAGCAACACAAGAGTCATGGCATCAGTAAAAACAGTATCCAAACAACAGACATGCATGTCGGACAGTTTACGATGTACATCTGGCAGTAGGCTGTGAACTGTGTTGAACGGCACAGGTGACTCGTATACACAAAAACGTCTGTACAGGTTGTGTCCCTCCCTCCCCCCTCCATCCCGTTTTTGGTAGTGTCCAGGATGAGTCACAGTCGGGGGGGAATGAGCGGAGGAGCAGAATGTTCCCTTCGCTCCATCACCAGCGGGGCAGCAGACTGGAGGAGACAAGTCCCCAGTCCCCATTTGTGCTGAACGTCGAAAAGGGACACACAAAAAAATAATAAATTTGGCACCAACTCGGTCCCCAAGTCTGTCGTGCCTCCTGTATGCCATTGTGTCTGTTCAGTGCCTGGCATGCGTGCCCTGCTGCTCCCCGTCTCCAGGGTAACGGGGCCAAAGCTGAGGAGTCGAGACACGGCCCTTAACGCTGTTAACAGGCGATCTCCTCCAGTGTCCCCAGTGTGGTCTGCAGCGGCACGCTGACTGTGTGGCTGATTGCTTCCGAATGGTTCACCATAGGGTCACAAGTGCTCTGGTGCATAAAGACAAACAGATTTGCCAATCAGTCCAATCTGAATTCCAGAATTCAAATGTTTTTAAAAGAATGGCATGTTTTTATCTTACCACATCCTCGCCCCGGCTGCCTTCCTCTTCCTCCCGGCTCAACATGTCCAACAGTCTGTCCTTTATTACCTGACGGCAAAGAACAGAGCAGGTCATGACTTTTACGAGCAGTTGGAGGGACGCAATCACATGACTGTACTTGATTATGATACCATAGCAAAACTAACCACTATTTCAGGGTTCTTCAAATCTGGAGCTTGATTCCAAATCCAGGCCTTGGTTTCAGTTCTTCCAGGTAGTTACTTTAATAATTACTGATTCTGATTGGTCAGAGGCTTCACACCTGACTGACAGGTAAAGGAAGGCTGGAAAACCAGCAGGGCTCGGACCTCGAGGACCGTGATTTGAATAACCCTGCACCATATTGACGATATATATTGAAATTCTTTCTAGGCATATTTTGTTTTGCTGCCTCACTATAAACTCACCCCATTCTTAAGTCATTGGTATGATTGTAAACTTAGTTTTGAAAGTCGTGGATACAGCACCCACACTTGAAGTTTCAGTCAAGGGGAACCTTTAAACTCTGAGCCTATATTATTAAAAATGAAAAAGGTTTCTTTCATAGCCCGTCTTTGCATTTCTGGTGCATTGGAGGCAATGATTCCTCAGTGTATGTTTGAAGTCCGAGCAGGAGCAGGAGTAGGGTGCACCCCCCCCCCCCCCCCCCCCCCCCCCAGGGGAAAACTGATATCCTTGCTCCCTTCCACTCCTTCATCTGACAGTCTGTTTTATTCCCCATATCGCCGAGCTGATTTCTGACCTCATACGCGTAGTCAAAGAGCTCCAGGATGGTGAGGATGCTTGCGCCGATGAACAGTCCCATCTGTCCCCCGATGTCACCTGACAAGACACCATTAACCAGGAACATCACCTCACTGTCACCAGAAACAAAAATATCCAAACTTGCCTCTAAGGGGGCGTGGCCCCTGGTATGCCTCTCCCCTGTCACTCACCGATTTAAAACATACCATTGGCTAATGATAAGGTTGGCCCCTCTGTAAGAATTATGGCTGTTCTTATGCCTGTTCCACTTTAAAAAAGTCCTACAATTGCTCCCCCCCCCTTCTTACCGAGCAAGCTGGCAACTTCGTAGGCCTTTTTCTGCTCTATGGTCTCATAGTTCAAGGCCTCGAAAAACACATCCAGGACCAGGATGTTGTCCCTGAAGAGGGAGGAAGTACAGGGGGAACATGTTACAAGGTATTTTACACAGAAGGTGGTGCACGTTAAAGGGCTTGGTAGGCGCCTGGGCAAACAGCCAATCGCTCATGGTGGCAGTGAGTGTTACGCTGCCAGATGTCTCACTGAAACACTGGAGCCCAGTGAGCTGCAGCTGCAACATCAGCTTCTTATGTCAAAAAGGATGTTTTATAGTAGGAGTGCAGGTGTGTACAATAATTATACTTACGGGCAAAAAAAATCCAGCTAAGGGCACTCGAACCACAAGTACCTTTTTGTTCCGGCATGTTTTCGATGATCTCAAATACATATTTCATTGATTGTCACAGTTACTTTTAAGACCATCAGCGGTGAATCGATACCATCATACTTCATAAAGGGAGGGGGCTCAGCAATTTAGGCCTCTGTGCTTGTGATCAGAAGGTCATCGGTTCAAGTCCAGTCCTTGGCAGAATAGTCTTATCGCTGTCCGGCCCTTGAGCAAGGCCCTTAGAGAAGCATTTCTGGTTACTTGTGCACATGGCAAATAAAACATTGCTTCATTTCGTGAGAGTCGACCCAGGAATTAGACGGTCTTAGAGAAGGACAGGTTAAAATCAGATTAAAGGTCTCTGTAGTCTGGAGCAAAGGAGTCTGTGGTGGTATTATGGGGGACATCCAAGTATGCATCATAAAGAGAATGAACAATGTTGGCCACGATAGCTACTGCATGGCTAATGGGGATTTGAGAACCAGACAAGTAGATGTACAATGAGATCCATGCTATTGTATTGTGGAGTCCATACATTAAGTCACAGCTAAATACATTTCTGCCTTAATAGCCTCTCTTGTGCAATAATTCATGCATTTTCACGTCCAATAAAATCGCCAAAGTCAGATCTGAAGTAACTCCAGAGCCCATCAAATGAGACTAAACTGCAATTTGCCCAGTATTTAAAAATCAATACTGGTCTATGTATATTAAAATAGGAGACGCTTACATCTGGACAGGGCAACAGGTCTGAGAGAGAGATAGCACAGTGCTTTGGGACTCCCTCACTAAATGAGGGAGACAGGCTGATTAAAAGGTGGAGAACTTCTGTCAGCCGATCTGATCGGTCTGCCGGCATGCAGGAAATCAATTATCCAGAGCTATCAGTAGTCCATTTCCTTCCCTGTTAGAATGCACACGCGCAGAACCTCGTCTTAGCAGTACGGCGATATGACGTTAGTAGTGACGTTGTGCCACTGGCGCTCCCGACAATTCTGCACGTGCAAAATAATTATCCGAAGAGAAACAATGACACTTCTGCACAGGCAAATGAAGCCCATTTATCATTAAAAAAAAAAAAAATAGAACAATTTATGAAGCATTTCTGCGAAACCGCACCACCGTAATTTACAATTCAGCTGTCAAGCGCATTTGGATAAGGATCGGAAATAATTCCTTTATTAAACGTCCACACCTTGCTAACAAAATGGTCAAGAAATTATTAGGAAGTCAGACATACTGTAACTCGGATTATTAATTTCTTATTATAGGATTAATTTTGATCATGTCAATAAAGGAAAAAGTGAAATTCTAGCTAATCATTTTTTGACAGTATACAGCAATATATTACAATGGACCCATGAATGGAAATTATACTTCATACAGAATAATGATCTTAATTATTATTAATTAAACAATCAATATTCCGTTTAGCTGTAGACATGCGGAAGCGGCGGTACTCACGCGATGTACTTCTCGGACTTGTTGAAGCGCTTCTCCAGGTACCTGGCCGATGTCTTGCTGGGGATCTTCACCATGGACAGCTCCTTGTTGTACCGGGTCAAGTTGCAGGGGGTTCGACAGATGCAGTTGGTGCTCTCCTTCTCGGAGAGGGTCGCTGAGAAGCGTCCAAGCGAATGAGGAATTAGGGCAGGAAAAGGGAAAGATCTGGAGATCATCCCCCCCCCTTATACACTAGTGATTTCCATTGGAAAAAAACAAACAAAAAAAAACGTTTCTTAAAAGTGTCGACGGCTGCTACAAGGTTTTCTATACTTTCACCCAGTCGGTTTTGGTTAACTTTGGCAACTTCCCCTTGCAGATACTATACATTTATGATGTCCCTCCAACTAAAATGCACATCCATTTTAATCGCCTTTATTGCCTACGATAATAAAAAAAATAAATAATGAAGACTAAGCCGATAATGGAACGTTTCCCATTGTATCCGATATGGTGGCATTTGTAATACTGTAAAACCGATCGGAAAATTACTGTATTTCAATACTGGGAAAAACATGCTAAAATATGCTAACTGATCAGATAAAACTAGATCCCTCTGTTAAAGGTAGCTTTAAAATAAGGTGAGGTATGATTGATCATTCCCAGGACAGCATTAGCGTCTGAAAAGCTCACATTACCCACCCCTCCCTCCTTTGCAAATCCATCAGATATTCGACACAGATAAATCCGCCTAATTTGCTGATAGCTAGTCTGCTTCCCCATGGGCCGTTTATCGCTGGATGACTCCCCGCTGGAACGATCTGACATTAGACCTGAAGTGACCTCTCCGTATCACAAGCGTCTACTTCCTCACGGTGTTTCTTCTAACAAGAGATGGCGATTTATATCTCTGCATAAGCCTATCAGAGGCGTGTTTGCTCTTTCGGTTTCCCTTATCTCACTTATTAGATATTCTGGTATCAGGAGAGGGAAATGGCTATTTTTTTAAGATTGTGAAGCACCTTTTCCCATTGTTTACAGTTAGTTGACCAACTAGGCGCCAAAAAATTCAGACTCCCATTTGTCAGAACAGTAATTGGTTTTGCTTCTGTTCACAAAATAATGTCTTATAAATTGACTGAAATTTGGCATCGTCATAGCAACCATCACTATGGTAATCCTCATGTAGTTTTTCAGAGTATCAAATCATTCAAATGTTGATTCAGGCTATCAAAATCTCAAAAATAGCACGCAGGACATAGTTAAAATGGTGTTTTGGTAATTCTGGCATTGTGTCTAGGATGTCCCCTGACTTGTGTCCTATGCTGGCTAGGTTAGGCTCCAAACCCCCCCAAGATGAATCCATGTTTGGCTAATAAAAACCAGAGGCAAGAGACAGGCTGAATGCTTAAGAAGATTACTGTAACTTCTTAACTAGTTTGTAAACGATATACCTTACGGCAGTGAGGTCATTAAATGCTGTCATTATTCAAACAGGACCACACACTGAGGGGATTTTCAGCTGCTTCTGGATGATATAACATAACTCTGGTAGACTTCAGGGTTTTGAGACTCTCCCTACTGTTAGCTCCCATGAAGAAGTGCATGAGAACTCATCTCTGCAGTGGCATCCTTCCAGTATATGCAAAACTGCCTGCTGATAAACAGTAATTGCCTTGTCCTTGCTATCCCCCACGGTGCTCGTCTGCTACGGCCGAAGCTACATTAGTTCTCGAGACCGACATTTGGCTGATGATGGAAGGTTGACACTGTCGCTGAAAGATTTTTTTTGTTCCATAGAGGGACTGAGGATGATAAACCAGCATATAAATCGACAAGGCCAGGATCGTAGAACTGAGGGGGAAATGAAAAAACAGCCAAAACAGAAACCATTCGGTTATTACTGATGGTATCTGTCCACAGAAATAAATTTGAGGACTGTGAATGTCTCTACATTGCAAAATATTCAATTTTCAATTTTGAAAGTCAGATTGTCCGCCTTCTGCAAAGACTTACTGTGCTTTGATCCCAGATTGACTCTCTTGGGGCGTTTCCTGAATCTGTTGGGTATTCGAATTTTGGTGCCCCTTGTGGTTAAACGATAATCCTGCTCCTGTGAGGGGCAGGGAACGGCACTGCCAGCTGTAACGAACTCACAGCGCCTTTCACTGCACTCCAGTTCGCAATCAGTGGGGAGGCAGATAATCATTATCCGCAGGCAGCCAAATGCATTTTTAGCCAATTTTGATGCAAAAAAATCAATTTAAACAGCTGGATATATTAAGGATAGGCGTTTTGCCAAAGGATATCTAAGCAAAACCCTTCCTTAGACCTCAGCCAGCTATCTCTGGGTTACGAATCCCGTCCTTAAACACTACATTACCCACCTCCGGTATCTGGCACACTTCGGAGAGCGCTTCGCTTCATTGTACGGCTTAATCGATTCATTCGCCTGCAGGCTAGCGATATTTGAGCATAACCAGTACAAGAAATGCATTGTGAAATTTCCATAGCTACATAGCTGCCAGATGCATCGAGGCTTTACGAAGACCCAAAGCAAACCAGCAGTGAGTTAAACGAGGACCATGCCTGTTTGGAGGTGCTCCGTCAAAACCACACTCTGTTGTCGGGGGGGGGGGGGGGTGGGGGGGTGGCGGAGCCACTGCAAGATTTGCCCAGCGGGGGCCTAAATCCACATGCTAATTTGACAACGAGGAGGACTTATAGCTGCAGCCCAAGGGAAGCCGTTTGGAATAAAGGACATGGATGCAAATAAACGCTCTGATCCCAGTCTAATCTGACTTTCATGAGCATCCAGGAAGCTTTAAGGCAGAAGAACCGGCCAGCCTTAACAACACGGTAATGAATACAGAATAGAGAAGCCGCACTCACTTGACCATAAATTGTTAATGTCCACGTTAGGCCGCCTGCGATGGGCAGAAAGGTGGAAAAACAAAAATCCACAAGGGACAAAATAAGTCATGGGGGAACGGGGGGGGGGGGGGGTGGCTGTTTCTCATGCATGGACTGCGGCAGGCCGTCCGCTGGGAGGGAGTGTCAGCAACACATGTTTTTTGAATTCCTGTCTCCGGGAGAGGCTGGGCGATGCATGTGGAATGGTAAATAATAACAGAGTCAACAGCCAATCAGCCGGGATGTGGGCGGGACAATGATGGCGCATGGGAGGTCACAGGCTGTCGATGGAGTTTTTCTTTAGTATATATTGAATCGGGAAATGCAAGGAATTTGGTCTGTATCCAAAATTCCATGCATCCCCTGCTGGATGGAATCATTCATTTTCTTTCTTTCTTTTGCCAAATCGATGTTGGGTGAGTTTCATAGTATAATCGACGCATCTGCAACTCGTTTACAATATTGCATCCAAAATGTATTTCCCTGGCCAGCTGGCTAATTATGCCAAAGATTGTTCTGATGCAGCTCCAAGATGCTTGATAAAAAATATATTAAGCTGTTGGAGGGACCTCATACACCGCATGATTCTTTCAATGAAAGCAATTTCAGGTTTCGGGACCAGCGCACAGCCGTGGCTACCTGCAGATGTGCAGTTACTATGGATTCTGTGAGCTGTAGATATGCCAGTGCCTAAGGGGGTAAGCAGTGAGAGCCAGTGAGAAAAGCCAGTGAGAAAAACTCGTACACGCAAACACAAAGAGGCGAGACGTCTCGGGCCTGTTATCTGCCCGTTTGACTGAAACCAGTGACGGTGGACCTTGTGCCGGTGGCTGGACTCACCCAGTGCTGGCTCCGCACATTCCTTGTACTGCTCGGGAGTGCAGAATGGAGAATCTCCTGTAGATAGAAGATGACGGTTTGAAAGTTTCCACCTGGTACGCCTAGTGGGGGGTGGGGGGTGGGGGGGGGGGGGCGCTGACTGGTATCACACTGGGCCTTACAACATGGAGACTTCAGAGTCAGCTACGTCTGCTGAATCCGAGTGCAGTGTTAGGGGTCACAGAAACCATGTAGGCCGACAACAGCAAGTTAAGCATTTAGCCAGTGGATCTGTGCAGTGTTCTGTGATACTACGGCCCATTAAAAACACTATGATGTCACCTGTTCCACATTTCAAGCATTAATCACAGACGGGCCCAATTACAGTGAAGGCTTCCTAATCAGACTAAAGTACTCAAATGCACCATTCTTCCTGCTAAACAAGGGGCAGTAGGCGAGTGGAAATGGTAAAAATAACCTCCAAGCTAACCTGTTTAGTATCGATCGAGCATGAATTGATCGTGCCTCTCAGGAGCAAGACTAACGCCCAGCGAGATTTCCTTAATAATAATGATGGCGAGTGGCTGAAAGCCACGTCATTAAACTTTAATCACATTGCTTGTTAATTGCAGTCATTAAGACAAAACCCCATCGGCCTCTCCAGCGCTGCCGTGGTAACGGGGAGCATCGCTATGGAATCATGCGTCTGGGATTTTCATTTTTTTCCCCAACACACTGCAAAGTTAATTTGCTTAATCCCACAATTATTCATCCGTCCCGTCACACGCCTATGAAAGAGAGACCAGAAAAAGGGAGATTAATAGGACCAAAAACCATACTCAACTGTACCAATGAAATGTGGAAAACAGGCCATTCGTTTTAATTCCCCACCCGCTGTTACTAATAAATGCACTTCATCACTAATAACTATGAGCAGTAAAATGGTTATTTGAATGGTACGTAACTTAGGTGACATGGCCCTATTGTGGGAAGGATACGGTCATGTGACTTCTGATTAGCTGTTCACTGAAGTCGCTACATTTGAAAACAACAGGTAATTTGTTACACTTATACTATTCAAAGTAGCAATATACAGTTTTGGTTATCCACGAGTTGGAATAAACAATTAAATGGCAGTATTTTTGAAGCCAAAAGACACATAAGCCAAAAACAATACTAAAAGTGATTTCAATTACATTACATCATATAATATATAAATATTACTGATACGTGATATTTGTTAGTGTAAATGCATACTATATCATTGATATTAAAAGTCTTGGTTTGGGTACACTGTGCACCTTTGTCTCTGCAGTCAGCCTCACTCCTGTGTCAGCTGTCTTTGTGACCGTGGAATCTTACATTTTTCGTAGTAACTTTAAAACTTTTCAGCGTAGGTAATTTTGCATTTTTAATAATGGGTCCAAAATGTAGTGTGTACAGTGTACATAGAGGGGTGTAATTTAGATGGTTTATATATAATAAAAAAAGGTCTTGATAGGAAAATGACATTGTGATTTGACATGCAAAGTCTACAGTACAGTTCTGTTTGTTTAGAGACTGGTAATAAATAGACAGTTTGCCCAAGTCTTGTTCATGAATTTTCACATGGATCTTGTACTTCTAACCATTGTGGAAGTGGAGGGGTTACTGTACACTAATGGAAGCAGCAATATCTATCCATATAATAACTCCCTTTAGACCCGTAATTGAATTAATTTCATTTTCTGTTACTTGTCTACCTTTGGGGGATTTTCTTCTATTTTGTGGGGGATTTTTTCCCCCAGAAATCGTTCAGAATAGGCTTCACAATACCTGCACGTATTTATTAATAGTGTGGTCCGTTCTTCTGGAAGGATGCAAGTGGAATGAAAGGGACGGTCACAGAGAGGGAGGTGAATAACTGAGCCGTGCAGAAGATGAGATGATGCAGAGATGTCACAGAGAAATGACAATGGCAGCTGTCCCTCATAATGCACGTGGGGTCGAAGGTCACCCCGGACCCAAGGTCAGCGACTGAAATGCGGGGGAGGGGGGGTGGGGTGCAAAGTTTTTCATTGGCCCTGTTTAGGAAGGACAACAGCACATTAGTATATAACGAGAAAAATGGTAAAAGAGGGGGGAAATGATGAAAATGAAAATGGTGGGAAGAGAGATGGGGGCCACATGAGAATCGAGGGGGAGTGGCTTACCAGGCATATGCACCATCTTGCAGTTGCAGTTCTCCACAATGTAGCGCGTCTCGCAGTCGATGCGACAGGCCGTCACACTGTACACCGGGAAGAAGCCCGACTCCGGGGGCCTTGACCGGCATTCGCCCCATGGTGGGGGCAGGTAAGACAACTGCAAGGACACACGGTCGCAGGTGTTGGGTCTCTGCAATATGGGACGATCCCATAATATACGGAACGCGGGGCAGCTCTATGTACATAGACTTCGGGGTCCCCAACAGCCCCACAGTAAATTTTGCCAACCAGAGGGTCTCCCTGTCACAACTTTTGCCAACCGATGTTTACAGATATAAGGTAGTGGCCAAAATTGTGGAAACGCTTCCTCGCTTTTAGATATTTCAGAACTTTATTCCAGTTACTCAAGTTATTTATTTAATCATCCAATGTCTGTTATGTGTAACTTTCTTTGATTGTTAGAAACATTACTACCGATATTCGTTTAGTAATTTTTTTAAGTATAATGCAAAAAATGCTGGGTGTTTTCACAATTTTGCCTACTGGTATAGATGCTAACTTGGCGGAGATACATTTCTCTGGCCCACGTACCCATCGGCTAACCAGGAAGATGCCCAGTATGCCAGACAGTTAAACACAGTCCAGTCCTGGATGTTTTTTTTAAAAACTTTAACCTATTACAAAAATGCATCATCAGTCCATCAGCTGTTGCCTCTCACACTGCGAATCAGCCAATCAGGCGGCAAGGGGAGGGCCTCAAAAAAAGCCACACATTTGCAGAATTATGTGTGGTTACGAATGTTCTCCGATCAGCTTAGCGGAACCACTGGGATGTGTTGCAGCTCCACTTTGTCAATCCAGACGGTTCCCATCCTCGCCCATGAAATTCAAGGGTATGGAACGGAGGATAAGCGACTCAAATTAATGTTGATGCGCTGCAGCGGTTCGGGAATCCACACGCGGACGATGTACTTTTTCGCGATTCCGGTTGAGCCGATCCTGCCGCGACAGGCGCTTATTTTGACGCTCCTCTCCACTGGGGAGCTTGTGAGGACCCCCCGCCCGACACAAAAACAATGTTGCTGGGGGAGAGCCAAGGTTTCCCGTTCTGAACATGCTGGCAGCTAATTATCCTGCGCTAAATTTAGCCTGGTTCCTGCAATGGCGTTTCAAGAGGACCACCCTAAGCTCTGACCACTGAAAACAAAGAACAAAGTCTGAGCTGAGCTTGTCTTCCTCGGAAACACCCCCGGCAGGGGATTATTTTTGTTTGCCCCCCTCCATGCCGAATTAAAAACTCGTTCCTGCTTCTTATAGGCTGATGCCCCAGAATCTCCTCACTTTACCATTTTCGCTTTACAATTTCAAGCTTGATTTTTCCATGAACTCCTGCCACACACAAAAAAATTGCAATGCATCAAATGCAGGGGCGTATACAGGGGCACTGGCCCCAGCTGAAAGCTGATTGGCTCCTGGGGTGCCCCCTCTCCTGTCACACAGCGATTCAAAACACATCATTGGCTAATGGTAAAGTTGTCCCCTCTGTATGAATTATGCCCCTTTTTGTGCTGCCCACCTTCTTCCTACAAGAAAGGACACATTCGATGGATATCGTTAGATTTATTTATATCTTTTCTTGCTCCTTTGTTCCTGTGCTGCAGTTTACAGCAGTCTCTCTTCTGCAAACAGCTGGCCAACAACTGGAAAATCTAATAAATCTAAACACATTGACTTTGATATGTGCCAGGGGGGGGTGCACAAGCCAGTGAAGACATGAAGGGCATATTCTAGAGTTCAGCGCTGAGGCCTATGATTCATAAATAAGAGGAGAGCTGCAACTGCATGCATCCATCATGGTCGTTAAAAATCACACAGTCTAACAGAACGTCTCAGTTGGAAATTGGGCAGGATAAAAGCCCAAGATGGTTGGCAACACAGCCAGGGGGGGGGGGGGTACGTGCGGACAAAGAAAGTCAAGGGAGTCACGCCGAAAATGGCCCGGATTCAGACTGACACACACAGATACTTCCAGAACATTCCTTTGTTTGTGTCAACGTTAGCCGGTGGGTGAAATCGTTGCCTGAGAATGGATTACAATAGAGTAGAGCGGGTATGAATGATCACGGATCAAAGGAAATACAAAAATTGGACCACGTCCGTTCAAAAATGGAAATTAAAATAAGGAATTGAAAAACACGGCTTGTGTTTTGTTGCCACCTTCAGATATCTGTTGTTCACTTAAAAAAAATGTTGTGAAACATTCAATTACATCAAATAGTGAAGAACTACTGGAACAGCCCTCTCATCTTAACCGAAAACACCTGACACATGACATTAATATTCACGAGGGCCGGTTGTGGGGGCATGGACATGGTTTTCATCTTGAGTACCAAATCTGATTGTTTCTTCAGAAAAACAAAAGTTCCCCGGAGGTTTGAAAGCAGCGTGTTTTGATCTTGAAATAACCAACCACATCATTGTACTCACAACAGCACTTATTGAAGAAATTACTTTAGAACACATCCATTCTGCTACCTTACTCTGTGGGCCTTCTGGTAATATGACTACAGGTCCTGTAGGTGTTTAGAAATCGCCTGCTCAAATTTAAGAACCTTCTACCTACTGACAACATGAAAATAAGTACCTGTAGGACAGTTCAAAATTAATAAGAAATGAGAATAGAAGGGAGAATAAAAGACCAAAAGAAATGTGCCGTGTGCACGTTCTCCCCGTATCACAAACGAATGTCGACAGACAGAAAAGGGCAAAGTGAAAGGTCACTTACCCTTTGCTCTTGTGTGGCGACGAACGTCTGGAAGCCGGGAGCGACTCCGAAGCCCAGCTCGTGGACGAAGGGCGGCTCGGACTGGCTGTGCACCTGCACCCTGATTCCGGCCTCGAACGCCGTTTCCTCTACAAGGGGCGACGAGCATGAAGCGGAGTGTCAGAATCATCATGGAGGAACACATACACACGGCCCCACGACTCGCCGCATGCGGTCTCAAATCAGACTCAAAAAGGTCTTCATTGGCCAAAGGAATGTGTCTGAGTGGGTGAGCTGAGGTACAACATATAACATGCAAGTCCATCCAAGACAATTTACAGATATGTACACGTGACATTTTGCACATAATTTTACACTAGACTGTCTACCAACAGTCGAATGCAGCATGGGATGGAATAAAGGCTGAAACAAACAAACACTGAATAATCGGGCTGCACAATATCGCATTACGATATGCGAAATTTCTGCAAGCAACACTACAATATTTATAAAACACAAAAGGAAACTATAGCCAAAGAGAACTTTTTATTATGTACCAATAAAGTCTGTCAAATAAGTTGGTGGTGTAGCTGCAAGTTGCGAAAGACAAAAAGCAGTGAAGAGAAATGCGATGATTATTCTGCATGCGCACATCGCAATGATGATGGTGAAACAATATATCATGCAGCCCTACGGAATATGTTCGTTCTTTCTATCTATCTATCTATCATCCATCCACCTATCTATCTATCTATCTATCTATCTATCTATCTATCTATCTATCTATCTATCTATCTATCTATCTATCTATCTATCTATCTATCATCTATCTCCCTCCTTTGATCCAAATCCCTGCCTCGTCTACGCACCACATGATGTGATTTCCCGTAAATCTGTCCCAGCTGGCACCTATATTCTCCACGAGCGTAATCAAGACGAAGTAGCAGCTGTGGGGGCGACACTTAAAGGTGACTGGCAATGTTAGCTGCCGCTTTAAAGAACAGCTGCATTCCCGCACGGACGTATCCCTGACAGCAGGCTCGCATCAGGCCCGTCCGATTAGATTTACACGCCGTACTCGCACCGTGCTACTCTGACGGTGGCTTCCCGCGGCGTCCGTGACCTCAGAGTTTTGACAGACCAACAATAGGAGACCTGCTGGGGAAAACTGTTACATTAACCTCACGGAGCCGGTAGCCGCGTGTCAGGACTGGAGACATCCTTCCCGGCATGTGACACTTCCACTGAAAGAGGAAACGACAGTGTCCCGGTCTGCTCTCCCTCCCTCTGCGTTCTCAGCAACAAAAGCCATTAACTCCAGGCAGCCACCCCAATTAACTAGACAAGCTGGGGCCATATAGCAAACTACAGTACCTGCACTTATCAGGGGGGGTGAACCGTGTAAGTGGTACAATCCTGCAGGCTGATCTGCTACCCAGAAGCGGGAGTTAAATTTCTAAGGAAGAAGGTATATATATGCATGTATGTATATACATTACTTATTTCTGTGGATGGATGGATGGATGGATGGATGTGCAAACCTTCTATACCACAAGAAAAAATTAAGGGAAAACACTGGCGACACCAAGAATCCAGTAATATTTGCAAAAGAATAGAAATATTCAAAACAGTTACATATTTTCACAAACCACATTTCATCTGTTATCTAGCGGGAGGCAAATTATTACACCCAAGATGGAATATTTTTAACTAAAGGTCTGTGGAATCATGTATGATGGCATCACAGTGGAAACAAAGGCCCTCCTAGATGAATGATAAAAGTGAATTAGGACAGATCACAGGAGACAGTCCTCGGATGACTTTGCGTGCTCCAATCACGTGCGGCTGATGATTGGGCAGAGACGCCAGCTGGTTCGGCCACGAGCCGGAACGCGGACGACAGGCTCAAATGATGACACATTTCCTGGATGTGGACGACAGCCTTCCCACGAAGCCAGAGGCTCAGGTCAAATCCGCACAGATGGGGCAGGGCCTTATTACACACAGTGATTTACATTTTATTTATTCATCAGGCACTTTTATTTGGAGTGATGAACATTTTTTTATTAACATTATGAGGTTAAGGGCCATGCTGAAGGGCCCAATGGTGACATCACCCTGTCAACCCTGGGATTTGAACTGGCGAACTTCTGATCACAGGTGCACACACACACACACACACACACACACACACACAAAAACTCTCTCTCTCTCGTAATAATTTGTATTCTCTCTAACTGGCCTCGTTGCTTGTAATCAGGCTCTTGCCATTAGCGCTTATCAGAATCGGACCGTCCTGCCAAAGCTGCTTGCTCCCCCTTTCAACTGAACAACAGACCTTCGCGAATCAAAAACTACGAGCTGTAATGCCCCCCCGGCTCCCATAAACCAGCCACCCAAAACCTACTGGGTGTTTTGCGCTGCGGATGCAGTTTTTAATTACGTGTGGCCGCCGCGTTTGACTTGCAGCGAGCCGTGTCTCCTGCGTGATGCGCTCGGTATTCAGGGGTAAATCTGCTTTTTTCAATTTTATCTTTAATAACCAGGCTAGAACGGGATGAGGTGGTGAAAGGAAACCATTTGCTTCGTGCCTGAGATGGCGATTATACTCACTACCTTCTCAGCCTGCAAGGAATCAGATGTTTCTTAAGCGATGGATTATTTCTATAATATATACAACCTATACCTCCAACCTGTTCAAACGAATAGTTACTTCAGCATTAGTTCAAATACAAGAACTCGTGGCCATAGGTGGAAATTAGCGGGAGAACATTTCAAACTGGATTTAAGGAAGCACTTCTTTACACAGCGTGTAGTCAGAGTATGGAATAGTCTTCCTGATAACGTAGTGCAAGCTGAATCCTTGGGTTCCTTTAAATCAGAGCTAGATAAGATTTTAACAACTCTGAGCTATTAGTTAAGTTCTCCCCAAGCGAGCTCGATGGGCCGAATGGCCTCCTCTCGTTTGTATAGTTCTTATGTTCTTATGTAACCTGAACCAGGTTCTGGTGTAAACAGGGGTGGAGCCAAAGGGGCACTGGCCCGAGCTGAAAGCTGATTGGCTCCCAGATTGTCACTCACCAGTTCGAAACATATCACTGGCTAATCAGTCACAAAAAAAAAGTCACAAAAATCCACACCATAAAAAACTGTTTTGAGTAAATCCCATTAAATCCCATTTGTTTGATCAAAAGACACAAGTGGTCCAGTGGTTCTTATCTAATCTTATCTTTACTACTCGATTGATTTTCTTCTTTTATTTTGATTTCAGTATATGCAGAGTAAATAATGTGGGCAGGAATATGATCTAATTTTATTGTGTTTACGCTGGTTCAATGTTTCTTCATTAAGAACATCCCATCTTACGGGTTTATTTCCATCAGGGGCAAATTTATGATTTTTTTTAAGGTGGAGGGAATAAGAAAGGCCATAATTCACACAAAAAGGGCAACCTTTTCATTAGCCAATGATATGTTCTGAGAACACGAGTGATAGGGCAGAGGGTACTCCAGGGACCAATCAGCTTTCAGTGACCCTGTGGCCCCGCCCCCGAATATGTCCCTTTTAAGTGTCGATTCTTCTTTTTCTTTGACAATCTTGTGAATTTCTTCCAAAGCTGGTTCAAAAGGGTTGTGCTTTTTGTAATATTGAGGAAGGTACTTCTCACATAATCCATACTTACGAGGACTGCAAAGCAACTAAATAAACTTTTGAAAAAAACTGTACAGAACTTTAACATCATACATATCTAGAGAAATATTAGGGAAATCTATGAAACAATTTTTTTTAAAAAAAAAGAACAGAAACATTCATGGGTGGTTCTTTGATGCCCATTTTTTTTTTATCCAAAGCTACATGCAATTAAGGAAGCCCAACGCTGACTCACTCAACTGACCAGGAGATCCGAGCCAGCAACCTTCTGATCACTATCACAGTGTCTTAACCTGCTGAGCCACAAACCACTTTCCAGGCGCATGCAAATGCCATCAGGCTTTATTTACGACGTTCTTAGCAGCCAATACTAAATCGCATCTGAAGATGTGCTTTTTTTGTTTACAGCTGTGTCCTTCTGAAGTCTTTTCTTCAGTGCCAAAGGACAGTAGGGCAGAAAGTTTACTGAGCACTGCTTTCTGGCATGGATCCTGTAAATGCCAGCTTTTGTTTTTTTTTTTTCAAAGAAAAATAAATTACTTTTACAGTCCGCTGGGTAAAAGATAAAAATAATCTGAAACCTGGTGGCTTGGTCTCAAGGGGGCTGCGGCATTTTATAATGAAAAGACAACAGGAAAAACAAGGTACTTTTTTTTTTGACTAATCACTGTCCTCATTGCCGTTGAGATGGAAGCGTCCAATCAGCATTCTTTTAACTGATCAATCGGCTTTGTGATTGGCTCATCCAGTCCTGATACAGCATTAATGAGATACAAAGCATGTTGTATTGAAGCCCAAGTGCATAACTCTAGCAAAAACGACTTATTTTAACAGTATTACTAGTGTCTGTTATAAAACAGGCTCACTAGGTAGCACTATAATCTCTCACCTCCAGGGCTGTGGGTTCGATTCTTGTGCCCGACTGTCTATGCACAGTCTGGATGTTCACCACAGGTTTGTGCAGGTCAGGTGAACAAGTCTCTCTAAATTGCCCATAGTATGTGATTATTTGTTTGAATCTGTGTCCTGTGACGGCAAGGCATCCTCCGCAGCGAATACCCCAAGCATGTGTCATGCTTCCTGGAGGATTGGATTACAAGTTACAGAAGATGGACGGATATATACAATTTCATATATAGGCTTGTGATGTTATATATACAGTGAATCGGTCCCTTGTTGAAATGCGTTTCTGACTTGCTCTCCTCCTTCTTCTCCTCCCGTCTCCATTCTCCCAGGCAGCTATTTTAGGCCCCTGATCCCAGCGTTACATGAATAAGTAACAACAAAGCTCTCTTTTGGAGAGCCATTTTCTGGACCGATACGTGCTCTGCCAACGAATAGGTCAGGACCCGCTGCTCTGGAAAGAGATTCCACATGAGTACTCTGTTGCTCTACTCCTCTCGGAAACTTAAAATTTTTTAATAAACTGCTATTTTTTTTTTTGGTTTGGGTGGGCGATGGAGGGAGCGATTACAGCTTTTACTAATTTTCTGAGAAAAAAAATCGGTGAATTAGCTCCTCTGTAATTACTCCCTGTAAACGTAAGGAAAGTGAAATGGGCTCCGTTAGAATGAACGCTCAATCTAGTCAGATTCCCCACAATTTTCACTAAAAGCTCTCGGCTGCCATTCATGCTTCAGGTTGTGTATGAGAGTACAAACATCCTCCATCCCAACTCACTGAAAATCCCAGTAGTTCACACTGCTTTGCTTGCATTTATTTTCTTTTGGAAATCATGTGCTTAAGCTGCAATCACATCCCCTGATTCAGTGTTGGGATGAGCCTGGGATTCCCCGACTGCTAACGGCCGGGGTTTAAATATAGATGGAGCCCAGCGGAGCCTCCTTATGCCCAAAACACACCTTGTAGGAGCGCAACTCCACCTTTTTTGCTAATGTCCCAGAATTTAGTAAAAGATTCTAAGTGAACGGTTTAATAAAAGGGCAGATTTATGTTTTTTTTCCTTCAGCTTTAATGTTAATTTTAGTTAGTCACTCTGACACGTTCCTACGTGTTTTTTGTCTCATGGTTTTGTATTTTGACTCTTTTCACTTACTGTACTGCTGCCAAAACTTCACTTACTAGCTAGAAGTAAGAAGTGTGTAAGACGTGTGTAAGACGTGTGTAAGAAATCAGCGTGCAGCTTAATATTTTAATGCATTTTCTGGGGGAAATAGTGAATGAATGAGCAAGAATATTACTTGTAGCGAAAAACCATTTCGATGCACTTTTAAGGTTTTACATGTTGTTTAAAAAAAATTCAAGCACTATTTATTACCTATAGTTATCTTACCTACTGCGGGTGTGGTACCATCAGATTGCAAGCATGCTAATATAACACCCATATTCAAAAAAGGGGATAGAAGTAATCCAGCAAACTATAGGCCAATCAGTTTAACTAGCATTACTGGACAAATAATGGAAGCTATAATCCAAGTGAAAATGGTAGATTACCTGGATGCAAATAACATTCTGAGGGATAGCCAACGTGGATTTAGGAGAGGTAGATCCTGTTTAACGAATTTACTTGAGTTCTTTGAGGAAGCTACAAGAGAAATTGATCACAAAAAGGCCTACGATGTGATCTACTTAGATTTCCAGAAGGCCTTTGATGTTGTCCCCCACAAATGGCTCTTGCTTAAGCTCAAAGCTGCAGGGATTTTAGGAACTGTAGCAGCTTGGATCGAAAACTGGTTAACAGACAGGAAACAGCAGGTAGTTATTAAAGGCACAATGTCACAGTGGGCCTGCGTTCATAGTGGGGTACCGCAGGGTTCAATTTAAGGACCTCTATTGTTCCTAATTTACATTAATGATATTGACACCAATATATAAAGTAAAATGGTTAAATTTGCAGACGACACCAAGGTGGGTGGTGTAGCAGATACTGATCTAGCAGCAGAGAGGCTACAACGGGATCTGGATTTAATTAGCGACTCGGCTGATACTTGGCAGATGAAATTTAACACAGATAAATGTAAGGTAATCCATGCAGGGAGCAGAAATATAAAGTACAGATATTTTATGGGTTCCACTGAAATAAAGGTAGCTGATTATGAGAAAGATCTCGGTATGTATGTTGATGCTTCCATGTCCCACTCTTGCCAGTGTGGGGAAGCAATAAAAAAGGCAAGTAGGATGTTGGGTTACATCTCTAGGTGTGTGGAGTTTAAGTCAAGGGGAGTGATGCTACGATTATATAATTCCTTGGTAAGACCCCACCTAGAATATTATGTGCAGGTTTGGTCACCATACCTTAAGAAGGACATTGCTGCCTTGGAAAAGGTGCAGCGTAGAGCTACGAGAATGATTCCTGGTCTTAGAGGAATGTCTTATGAGGAGAGGTTAGCGGAACTGAATCTGTTTAGCCTTGAGCAAAGGAGACTAAGGGGGGACATGATCCAGGTCTATAAGATTGTAACGGATCTGGATGCTGTTCAGCCAAATGGCTATTTCAATATTAGTTTAAATACTAGAACTCGTGGCCATAGGTGGGAAATTAGCGGGAGAACATTTTAAAATGAATTTGAGGAAGCACTTCTTTATACAGCGTGTAGTTAGAGTATGGAATAGTCTTCCTGCTAGTGTAGCGGAAGCTAAAACCCTGGGTTCCTTTAAATCAGAGCTAGATAAGATTTTAACAACTCTGAGCTATTAGTTAAGTTCTCCCTAAAGGAGCTTGATGGGCCGAATGGCCCCCTCTCGTTTGTAAATTTCTTATGTTCTTATTAACCATGCAATATGTAAAATTATCATGAAAATGACTTTTTGATCATATATTTTAGTTAATGTGGCAACACAGCGTGTCGATAAATGAACATACTGCGTCTGTAAGATTCTGATCATAAATACATATAATAATTAATGCACTGATGTAAAGCGCAATTTATTCAGCCCCCCCCCCCCCCCCCACCCCTACTCTGTGCCTGATGGGACCCCCCCCCCCCACCTCTCTCTGACAGCGTGCGAGGAGCAGTGATGGGCATTTCAGGTCCAGAAAGTACAAATCCAGACCAAGATTTTGTTTCTTCCAACCAGTTGAGCATAAATAGTCACAGGCACAGATACAGTTAAAAAACTGGTTGGCAGAAACAAAATCTTGGTTTGGATTTCTGGACCTGAAATGCCCTAAACTGGCCCTCAGAGAAAATGCTCAAACATGGAGAAGAGGAATGAGATGGACTAACTTCAAGCTTATTGGAGGGTGACCTAGTAGGATTTCACAAATAAGACGCAGAGTACAAAAAAAATATATAAAAATAGAACAGGAGGAATGTAAATTGAGGCTCTTTGATCAAATGAGCCTGAGAGTAGAACAGTCAGAAAGAAGAGAGTAACTTTGGGTTTAATTTGCCGATAAACGCGGGCTGACTTAACAATGTGAACTGCAAAGACACTGCAAGTCACATCGCATAAACGCACAAGTGTTTCTTCTGACAGGACAGCTGTTGGAACTCACGCAGCCGACGACACCTGAGCTGCGAATGAAAGGGAGGTTTTACGGAGGGAATCGTCGCATTTTTCATCCAAATTAACTGCACACTTGTTTTTGGAAGTCTAAATATGCAAGATCAATGGCCTAAGCTGACATTCTGGAATATTCCGGGTTATGTCAGCAGGAGGCTTGGTTTACTGCCGGCGCTTTAAATGGCAAGCAGGTAAGTCAGCTGCCTGTCCGCGTTGGAGAACAGGACGCAGGTCTTCACAGTGGACATGCTACACTGGTGTTTTGGAGGTGCCTGCAAGGGCCTAACACTGTAATGGGTCAGTGAGTCAGTGGATCAAGCGGGCAGACATGCGACCGGTGTGAGGGAGCAGGAACAAGCTCGGGGCTGATTGGCTAACGAGCCGGCGGGTCACTGCCCCGTCTCCGCCGCTACACACGCTGCCAATGTGCCTTCACCAGTGCAGAATTTGTTCTCACTTTACAGCACCGTCCAAAATACCGCAGTGAATTTATTATTTACATTTAATGCATTTATCTGACGCGTTCATGAACGGCAACTTACAGTAGTGGGGCAACAACTTATGAGCACTACCTGGGACTGGAACCCACAACCTTTGTATTTTTATCACAATGCTTTCATTGTCATTCCTTCTTTCTTTCTTTCTTTGGTGATATTCCCATAATCTGTCTCTCAGGATCCTCTGTACTTGTTTGCACTGTGTTTACTGTCTTTGTACTTTGTCTGTGTGCACTAATATGTATATTTGCCTGTGCTCTAGGTACCTTGCTGCTCTATGCACAAGAATTTCCCCCAGGGCAAGTTAATCTTAAACTTAAAAACTATTCTGGGCACTCCCCCTTGCCACAGAAATTTCACCCTAATTTTGAGTGCACCTCCAAGCACCCTAGAGCGTCGACCTGTGCCTCTCTCAGCCACGCAGTTTATAATGCCACGGAAAATGAGTCTGATGTAGGGCACAGTATCGTGAGAAGCATCTTGGTTCAATGATTCATGAAGGCAATGCAATGGAAAAAAATATATAAGTAATTTTACAGAAAAATAAAAAAAGCACTCAAGTGACATGGAATAGCCTAAATGCCATGGGCATTCATCATCTTGTCACCTCCTCTTTTTATCACAGTGGCTGTATCATTGCCTTTCATTGTCCAGATTCACACGTTTACAAAGCAAGGGTGGACTGGTCAACGGTCTGATTCTAGCCTAACTCCTTATATGGCATTATGCTAATTAGCATCACTTTTCCAATTATCGATTGGTTTGTTTAGCAGACACCCTTACCCAGCTCCTCCAATCAGGCATAAGGCGGCCGACAAGCAATCACCGTTCTGCCAGTAATAAAAAGTAACTATCCCTAATGCAATCTATAGGAAAGCTCGTTTCCGGGGAGATTTATAGCGTGTGCAGCGATGTTCAGCACCATCTGACTTGCAGCTGACAGCACCTCTCGGGAGATAAGATCAGGAAAACAAGCCGGGGGCCTTGTAGCGCGGGGCTTGTAGCTGGGGAGCATCAAGATCCTGGAAGCAGGGAGATCAGGGCCTGAAGACACCTACCCAACAGTGCTACTGGTGCAGAACATGTGCGTGTATGGGCACCCGAGGTTTGAGGGCCCCCTACTGACCACAAACAGTCACCACACTAAATATTAAATAAATGTGTTCATTATTTAGGAGATACTGAAGCAGCATTTTCAGCTACCTATCCGTGATATTCTGACACTACTTGCTAGCTAGTTATTAATTTCGTTTTTGAGGCATCTGTGGGGGGCAGAAAGCCCCTGAAACAACAAACCTGCCCCTGGATTGGTGACCCACAACCTAAAATGACTCCCAATGACTTGAAATGACATGAATTGATGCAGTGCTAGACAATATAATGTGCAATACCTGACCATTTTCTAGGTTTCGGCATTGTAATGAGGATTGTGATGACTATCTCGTTTGATTTTTCGATAATTCCTTCCCTTTATCATTTTATACTCTTCCTTGTTACCCCCCATGGTGGGGGGAGGGGTATCTCACCTGTTTCGCCCCACACCGGCAGGTACTCGTCCTGCTGGATATCCAACATGATCTCTAGCCCGTTGCCCGTGCCGCCCTTCATCGTCGTGCGAAGCGTCTTACCCTCCTCTGCCGCGTTGAATGTGTAGCACTTCCCGTACCTGGTGAACACCTGCAGCAACAGAGAGATGTGGAGGTCATTCAAGGTCGTGGACACAGCTGGGTTCATGTTCTGTTGGACGAACATGAGGGAAAACTATGCGTGCGTGCCTCAGGGCATCTGAGAAAATATTTATGAGTTATTTTTGCGTTTATTTGATTTTTTCACCAAGTTGCGTTCTAATTTTTCGCGCTTGAAGGCTATGATGCATTTAATTCCATCTTTTGGCGGCTAAAATGGCCTCAGACTTCAGATCAGAGAAATCATCAGCATTCCGGAACATGTTACAAACTCCTTTATTGATTTATCATCGCCCACTTTCGCATTCGATGCTCTGGCTGAGACAAATCCTATTATTCCGTCTAATGGACCTTTAACAGATCGTCCTTCCCGCTCTTGGAGATGCCGTCGGACGCCAGCTGGGTAAGCAAAGAGATGTGGAGCGCGCGGAGCATGATAAGTGCCCCAAGGCTCGCACGGCACGTGAGCCTTTCTGGAAGTATCCAGCGCTTGCGTAGGGCGAGACTAAAGTCTTTATGACATGTTGACATTCCGCGCCACGCGGCAGCCAGACTGAAAAGAGGCCACCCAAGCAGCTGCTGTGGCTCCTGCCTCTTTGATCGGATCTTCCCCTCCTGTTTCTTAACAGATAAGAAGACGCATACAAACTCGTTCCCCTATGTCGTTCCTTGCTGCTGTTTTCTTCCCCTAAACCCACAGCCAAGCAGCTGAGCCCGGCGTCTGATCGACCTGCATGATTTCACAGACAGAAAAGCAGCGGGTCCATTTGTTCAGACACCGGAGCGAGCCCCCTTCGATGGCGCAGGAACAAACTGACGCTGCGGGATCCGTCGGAGGGGATCGAGGCTGGTGACTAAATTATCCCAGGGAGCCGAGAGACACGATTAGCCAGTTCTCTCGCCAATCCCTCCCCACTAAGCCATCCAAGAACTGGATGACAAAAAAGCCAGTTACCACAGTGAGATCCATAGGACATTTAAACCCTATGGTCCCGCCCCCCTGTAATGACTGCCAATCAGAAGCCTTCATTCCATGATTATAAGGAGCACCAACTGAATCGAAACCCTGTATCGACCTGACCATCTTTCCAGCCATTTTTTATTTGTCAGTTCCTCCCACAGCGACCATCAGAAGTGCCTCGATTCGACCCAGTTCTGTTCCACAGGCCTCTTTGCACCTTGTCTGTCATCTCACAGCCTGTCCTGTATTCACAGGGCCCAACCCACGCTCCTCCAACCTGCGACCCAAAAGCACTCCGATTATCACTATATAGGCTGCTGCAGCTATCATATCCGTCCCCACAGACCTGCAGGTGTCCAGTTCATCGTTGGCTGTCACTCCTGACTTCTGGCCTGAATACCAAGCTGATTCGAGGCTGTCGATATGGACACCTGATGGCAACTCCAACCATGAATATGCGACTAGGCACTGACTCCGGCGGGGGGCGGGGGGGCCGGCGAAGTGTGACTTATACCGAAATAATGTGTGTTGGTGCTTCTCCCCAAGGGTCCGTAGGTTTACAAATACGCAGAAAAACCCCAGTTATCATCCCGAGCTTAAGACAATTACTGCTGGCAGGAGTGGTGACGACTTCCCACGCCTGACTGATGGGAACCAGTACCATCCTGGCCTGGGAGGCCTACAGTTATCAGTCCCAGACATCCCAGGAAAAACCAGACCAAGCCAATCTAATAATTTCCCGTTCTGTGTAATAATTCCCAATTCCAGTTCCTCCTACTGTTTTGATGACTATATAAACTAGCGGCAGAATCATTCAAAGTCAAAACAAAACAGAATCATCTGGCACATCAATTTCCTGCTACCTGCTGTCCTGCCAGATAAAAAAAGAAAAGAAAAAAAAACAGTTTTGTCTTCTTCCACCACCGTCTATGTCCAGGCTCACATGTGAAAATTCTGACGTGAGAAGACCACTTAATGCTGTCTACAAAGAAAGCCTGGACCAAATCACTTCTCTTAGAATATGCATCTACCAGTCAAATAAAAAAAGACACACACACACACACACACACACAAACACACACACACGCCTTGGCTCAGAAATCGATTCCCTCTGAGAAAACAAACCACCAGCTTTAGAGGAGAAGCAACTTCATTTTTTAAAACGTGTTCCATAATGCCTGCGGTACAAATTTCATTACATTAATAATTTCTGTTTATTTTGTATAGTGCTGTAGTAAAGGCTTCCACCGCGCGAGTAAATATTTGTTATATTTAGACAAATTTTGACTCTGGAGTTCAAAATGACCGTGTTCCTCATTTAGCTGGGGACTTGGCCACAGGTCATTAACCACCAGCAGATTTTTGTCATGACCCTGCATGGAGTCCATTCCTCCTGGGATCTCATCAGCACTTTAATCATCCAGGGAGGATTCATGGCGGAGGAATATGAATTACAGCTGATTTCCCATCTCTTATTTCTATTGTTAGAGCCGTTCATCTCTAACACACTTTGTCCCCAGTATTTTTTTTTTCTTTTTTTCCTCCTAATAACCAGAAGTTACGGCCAGATTTGTCCATTTTAAGCGCTAATGTGGGTCGGGGTCCCAAACTCACATTCTGTGAATGCAGACCTTCATCCACAGTCTGGGAAGGGCCTTGGATGTCGGCCTGACAGAGAGATGATTATTCCCTGCGCACACTGGCGGGTGCCTTGACACAAACTTATCTGCGGATTTTTCATTTTCTCTGTTTTATTTGTCTGCTTTTGTTTAGCAGAGGGAGAACTGGCCTTGGAAACAAACACCTGTGTTGGCTTCAAGACGAAACTGCAGTCTATCTCAAAACATCCTGAGCTGCTGGGAAGCATGGTAACACCAATCATAGGTGCAGGGGCAGGGCCACAGGCCTCAGATGAAAGCCGATTGGTCCCCTGAGTGTCCCCTCCCCTGTCACTCACCGATTCATAACATACTATTGGCTAATGAAATGGTTGGCCACTTTCTATGTGTTCCATAATATTCTGCAAATAACACTGTGAATTTTGCCCCCCCAACTTAAACAAATCCTAGAATCAGTTAGACAGTCGCTTTGTTAGTGTTTTTATAGGGTGGATGTGTCTGGAGTTGAAGCAGTTAGTTGGAGTTATCAAGGTTTTTAAGTTATTTTTTCACTCTCTTGTCTTGACAAGATCACATTCTGTGTTTAGTGTTTCCTAGAATAAAGTACTTTATTGATAAAACTCCCCGGTCTGACATCTCCATCCCGCTCTCGTAGTCAGTATCTGCCTCATAACCTTCCCAAAATCACAATAAGCCAAAGGGGAGTTGTTATGTCAAGTTATTACACTAGAGTACATAGCTTAAAGCAGTGTACTAAAGCAGTGTACTAAAGCAGTGTTTCTCAGCTGGTGCAGCCTCAGGACCCACGTTTCCTTGGTCGTTGAATAACACCGAATTTTTAAAGTCCTGAACCAAATTTATTTCCAAAAAAATTGCAGTAATAGTAAATATTACACAGGTCTAAGTAGTGCAGTAACAGTATAGCACAATGTGTCCAGGCTCCGTTAAATAACAAAAAAGTCCATTATTTGAAAAAAAAAAAAAGTATATATATTTATATATATGTAAATATATATTATATACAGTATATGTATATATTTAACCACACACTCTGCAAAGTACTTTTGGGTCACGACCCACTAGTTGAAAAACAGTGGCTAAAGTCTACCAAGATCAGAGATGTTGGAGGTACATTCAGGCACTAAAATTCATTAAAATCACTATAATCACTTCTGAAAAAAACACTTATCGGACAATTTGACGTTAAAAATGACATCGTTAATAACAAATCATCAACAAGCACATTGGATCCTTAGGGTTATGGTGACCAGAAGGAATCTACCCAAGAAGGGCATGGTATAAAACAGGGTACACGCCCCGAACGGGACAGGGTACAGACACCGAGAAACAGAACCAGGGTGATGTTACAGTTACACACTGACACAAACCCCATTTTCTTATTGACAACTGGAAAGTGTGGTGCCTACAGATAACCAGCACAGGACCATAAAGGCCTTGCAAAGACAGAGCGGGGCTTAAATTTGGACTAACGGCCCCATAGCAATGAGTGAACCTTTTCATCCACTAAGCAGACATGCTGCACTACATTACAGCTCGTTAATTTAAAAGACGCCATGAAAGAACTCAGCATGACGGCTGGGAGTTTATATGTCAGAATGTCACCATGCTGTCCTTTGGTAATTAGTGGGGGGGAGCAGTGTAAAATAGGGACCTGAGGGAATGAGATACATAAATTAAATAATAAAAATCATCTGCATTTGTTGCATAAAGAGATGCTTGCAGACTGTAATGTCAAACACGTACCTGCGTTACGTCAGGCTCAGGATACATGCTGAGATCTTTTCTGTTCCTGGCCATAAATCCATAGATCCTTAATTATTGCCAGTATAAATCTACTGCTAATTTGTTGGCTGCCAGAAAAAAAAGGCATTTATGAGTAAAAAAAATGATGCGAAGTTTCATAAATAATAACTCATTAAAAAAACACAGGTGGAGACAGGACAGTAAATGAATCAAAATGTTTCTCAAACCTGTTTTATATATGCAGCAGACCTTCTTTGCAGTACAGCCAAATCCGATACTTAACAGAATTACCGGGTGTCAACAAAACAATCACGCAGATAAAACTGCCGTCTGAATGATCACCGTGTTCCTGCATTAGGAAACCAAAGAGAGTTAAAGAAGACACACCGGTACAGGGGCTACAGGTAGATTTCCAGAAAATGTGAAAAAGATGAATAAAAACAATATCCTTAGTAGGATCTACTGTTACAAGTGTTTTTCTTAACGAATAAAATATCTGGTCCATATTTTTGGCCAACGGCATTGTGCATTTTGCCATTCAATAAGGAATACGAAAGAATGTGTCATGCTTTTTGTGTCAGGATTATACGAAAATATAAACAAACCACAAAAAGATTTAATTGTAAAAAATGCTTTTTCACAGTACAACTATGAATAACCAGTATAAAAATGGGATAAAGACTAGAGACGTTACGTGTCGACATTTATTTAACCAGTCTTTTGTTTATTTTCCAGACTGAGATACAATGGAAAATTATAATGATATGTAGGTTATTATAAAGTTACTTTAGTGCCGCACGCGCAGCGCCAAACAATGTTGTGCCTGAGTCATTGATGCTCGGGATGTAAGATTCTCTTAATAAATAAAATGGCTTGTTTTTCATTTTTTTTTTAGGAATTTTTGTTTTAGTCCTGGTGTTTTTTTACCTTGATGCAATTGCAAAAGTGGTTTTTTTAGTCACAGAAGTTTTAATCACCATGAAAACAAATTATGACAGTTAAATCTGAATTTTATTTAAAAAAAATTTTTAGTCCTGGGTTTTTTTTTTACGTTGATGCAATTGCAAAAGTGGTTTTTTTGGTCACACAAGTTTTAATCACCAAGAAAACAAATTATGACAGTTAAATTAGAATTTTTTTTAAGAAATTTTTTTAGTCCTGGTGTTTTTTTTTACCTTGATGAAATTATCACATTAGTCTTAATTAACAAGAAAACTAATTATGACAATTAAATCTGAAATACCTCAAGCACAAAAAAATTCAGTTCCCACTGAAATCCATCCATCCATCCTGTATACCCAAGTTGTTCTATCTATGTATCTATCCAAAGTTTGTCCCAGAGACTACGAGAATAAGGGAGGGAACAACCCAGGTTGGGTCGCCAGCCCACAGCAGGTCTCACTTAAATGTTTTTACTAATTAAAATCGAATTAAAACTTTATTAAGTGAGCTGAATGATCTTTGGTCATCGTGCTGATTTGATCACTTCATAACTGAATATCCATTTCGATGCGTGCACTAGAATCTAGTTTGGATCCAGCTACTTCCTTGGTGCTGTCGTACATTAAGAGTAAATACACATCAGGAGTAACCGTGTAGGGTGACCTCCGAGTTGAAGTTTAGGTGTAACATTATTTAATTCCTAGGCCTATATTACATTATTTCTGGATGCTATTAGCATCGTGTTCTTTTGTCTTATCAAAGTCAATGTTTGCATGACTCAACCCCCCCGTGAGGGGGTGGCGAACCTCTGGATTTTTTTGGGGGGGGGGGGGGGGGGTTGTGACCGTAAAAAATTAGGAACCCATGTAATACAGCACATGTATACTGGAACAATCACTAAGCGTGGTAGCACAGGACTGATTCAATTCCCCGTTTTTTGTTGGGATAAACACTGGATTTGTTAGACGGTGGTTCTAAAATGGTCCTCAGTCATGACCCCATTGTACAGTCATAATTGAAACCTTTATACAGTAGCACTGCTCCTGCATTTATGTGTTTATATATCAATCAAGATCCTTCAGGCGCTCTGTCATGGGTTCAGATCTATGAGTCACTTTTCGAAGCTTTTTCATTACTAACAAAACCACTTGAAATTTGGGATTCTAAGCTTGATATATTTAAAGGTATTGTGCGTCTCTGCTTGCTGTGCTATTGACTGGCTAGCTATCCGGCTGTGTCTCTTGCTTCTGGGCCCGCGGGATAGCTCAAAGCTCATTGTTGGTGATTTAAACAAAGTCAACTAAATGGCTCTGTATTTGTCTGCATAGGTGTTTTTATACCAAAGCACAGGTTGTACTGCCCAGGCTCCCTCCACGTGCCTTTTTCCCTGTATAGCTACTAGCGCGTTGCTAATTGTTGCTAAAGAACCACACACTGTGCCAAAATGGCCGCCCTTTGCTACTTCTCTACTGGCCCAATTCCTTCAGTTTTCAATTAAACGCCCCCACCCCAACACAACAAACATGATTTTTTTCCCCTCTTGTTTTCCCAGCCATGTCCAAGGCCCATCTGCATCTCAGTTGCTCCCACAGGGGAGATGTCTGACATATTCAATCACATTCAAATGGCCTCGCGTCATTTTTCCAGAATTGACTTTGGCTGAATCCAAACCAATCTGATTTATTTTTGGACCAGCTACGAGAATGAATGCTCTCGGCCGCCATCTCCATACACATGGCTTGGGGGGCCCTTGGCAAGCCAGCAGGGACTCTGTGTCAAACTCACTGTCTCCCCCACAGGTCAATGCTTTGTAATGGATGTGACCTGGATCCTGTCACGGCGGCGTGATGATGCAGGACTCCGACCTGCCCCCTTCACACTTTCCCAAAACCGCAGATGGCGAGATACGGGGATTTAATGTCACACACGTCCAAAAAACTTGACTTTGATGAGGCTGTGGTCACTCATCCTATATTAATTTGACCACCGAGCAGGGGCCCGGGTTTATGGATCCGACATGGAGGGGCCAGACGTGAGCTGACGGATCTCCCTGATGCTCGCTCGGCTACGGCGTGCTGCCAAAATGGCCGCCTGGGACGTGTCACGGGGTGAAAGGGGGCCAGGGGTCTTTCGCGAGCTCCCTGGCTTCTTAATTACAGATGAAGCGGCACCTTGGGAAGCTTTTGGGCCCCAAGGCACAGTTTATCACCCGGCTCCCGAGAGCCATGCGAAACGCCAAATTAAAAGTGAAGATCATTAGCATAGCTGTGGATGTAATAACACTGCGATAGAGACAGGGTAAAATGTGAGGGAAATTCACCCTCACAGTACATTACAGAACACAGAGACCGACCCTAAAGAAAGAATATTTTTAAATGATTTTCTACACTGTTCAAACACTTGAATTACATAGATTTGTTTTCATGTACACAACTACACCAGGGGTTAGGGGGTTGTCAGCAGGCTAAGACTCTGTGGCTGAAATCTGAAGGCTGTCGGTTCAAATCCCAGAGCCTGCAGAGTGAATTCACTGTTGGGCCCCTAAGTTAGGCCCCTAGGTCCAATTGCCCCAAGGACCGTCTGACCCCGGCTTTTCTCAATTGTACCTTGCTTTGGAGAAAATGGTCTGTGATATCAATGTAAGTGTTGGCAAAGAAAGGGATAATTCAAGCAAAACTGCAACCCCAATACTAAAATAGATTTTAGATTTTAGAATTAATTTACATAAAGCATTATAAGTATATTTATGCAGATAGCTAATACATTAAAACACATGAGCGATCACATATAAGCTAACACAGCTGGAACTCTGGATACGCAGCATGGAAGATGGATCGATAGAAATAAAGTAACATCTTCTGAAATAAGGCATTGTAAGAATGGAGAATGAAGTGAAGTTTTACCATAAATCCATTTATTCTCGGATGGCTACATTTTAATGCTGTGCATTATGCTGACATGTGGGTGCCGTGAAAAGTCTTGGGATCCCTTAGATAAAAGGATATCAGTTTTGAAAGCTTGGAAGCACCTGTTTGCAACAGCCACAAGGGAGCGTCGCCACATGGAAGGAATCATTGCAAGCCAGCTGCCATCTGTCCTTATTAGTGAATTTTATCAAGTGGATGTATTTCCGAATGAAATACACGTTCCGAATTCTTTGTGTGATACAGACAAACAGTATCTGTGCGCGCATTTCCATTCCAAAGGTCAGCGAGGAAAGGTCAGCCGGGAACGGACCGGAATGAGCGCCGAAAGGGTGGAGCTTTTCACACGGTAACAGTCATAATTACCTGCTGGATTAAGCACAGATATTTAGAAACAGATTCATCCCCCATGTGTGTCTAGCTGTATATTTCTACTGCCTATTGTTTTTTCAGGCTTCTAGTGGAATCAGGAGCCGCTTTTCCCAATACACTTAAAGTTGCCACTCTATCTCAATATCTGTTTATATAATCAAGGCGGCAGACTGTAAAGGTCACCCTTCTGCTGCCTTCCAGCCAGGTGCTGTTTTTCACTGGCCTCTGGACTCCGCTCTATCAGCCGAGACCTACACGGCCCTAAGATACGTTGTGTGCCATGCCGCTCTTCCAGATTCAGGCTTCCCGCGTGTGACGGCGGTCAGACCGGTGATGATTTGCATTATTATTCAACGTCTGATGTCAGTCGTCCATCTGGGCCAGAGTCAGTCAGCCCACTCGAGTGAAAAGTTTGTGCTCAAACTTGTTAATAATAATAATCATAATAATAATCATAATAAAACAAATCGGGGTCAATTGAATCCCGCCACATTATCTGCGTTATTGTAGTGGGCCCGAGGTGAATAGCTCATGTGGAATTTGCATGATTATTCTACTGAGTTGGAATTATCTCTGAAATCCATTTCCACGGTGATGCACTCAGCCCACCGCACTCGGGAAACAATAATGTGGCGAATAAGGTCGACTAAATAAGCTGGGGGGTTTAGCTCCAGGTTGCCAGCTCTGCGTTTCCCACGACGCCGCGCAGCCGGAGTCGCCGGCCTGCCTCGACGATGAATTATTTACAAGACGCGACAGGTGCAAACCTGGCGAACGGCAGCCGGTAATCCTTGGGAGATGCATCCCCCCCCCCCTCCCGCCCCCAAAGACCAAACACTTGGGATAAACTCGATGGGAAAGTTGTAACAACATTTTTATTGGAAATCAAACACCAATCTCGGCAGCTGCCTCAGAATCCTTTATTTTTTCTTACGAGACTCAGGAAGGGAGTCCCGGGCTGTAACCCATCGTTCACGTGGTAAATACTGAGGCTGCTGCCAGGGTATCAATCACGGGAAATTGCTTAGAGGACGTGGGGGTGGGGGACGAATAAGTAAACAAAACAAATGGAGCTCAGCGATTAATGGCCGTGAATGTCATGATTTTCTGGGGCTTCGGATAAGCTGATATCGCGGGGCCGTGTCGCATCCTAATCTTAATGACATTTAAAACCAGGGCGAGTGGCACGGGCTCCGTCACAAGCCTGTTGATAAAATACGGTCAACAAGCTGTAATGCAAAGATTTCCGTCTTACCCTGCGGGAAGAAAAATGAGCACAGCACTGTGGACACCCAAAGCTTGCCGAGATTGAGACACCCGTCAAAGCTGCATCTGGCGGTGGCGTTACCAGGATGCCAACCTTAGGTGGGCGCTGCCAACCCGTAGCCACAATCCTGGCCTCAGAGGATGGGACGGACTGGCGTGAGACCTACAGGATGTAACCTGATGCCTATCATCTACTGCCTATTAGCAACTTGGATGTAAACACCTGCCGGACAATCAGTCTAAAAATTCGTCCCAGAGGGCAAAAAAATACCTTGTTCATGTAGGAATGAGATCCAAAGAGAAAATCGATGACGTACCGACCTGAATTCCTCCAACTGTCTTGCACACAGAAGTAAAATTCCGGGCAGGTCGCTCATTCTGTACAGCCAATCAGTCTCCTCCGTGGCCACGGAGACTTTCAAACTCACTATCACCACTGACCAAACCCAACCACCCGCTTCCCATCAGGGACCCGGGGAAGCCACAGATGGTCATCGTGGACAGATGTTATCAGCTATAGCTCAGGCACTCTCTCTCCCTGTGGCTGCAGGAAGATCTCATAATCTTCAATAAACATCTAGCGAACATTTTACCGTCTGGGATCAGGATTAAATCTATGCACTTAAAATGCATTGCAAGTCTACATTACACAGAAGACCCTGTAGTTAGAGCATAGAGTACAGTAAAGGCTTTTAAAAACAACTTTATTTCATCAAACATCGACACACTAGCACAATTCATTAAACTCGAATCCACAAACTACATCCTTTCTCCGCGGAACTGATTTATTTCTGTTTTTTTTTCTTTTTTCTGTACCAATGCATTAACCACAGGTACATGTGGTGGGTGCATTTATCTGGCCATTTATCATGCTTTTTAACGATGTGAAAGCTGAATGATGCCGAAGAGTCACACTTTCATAAATGCAATTAGCCAAAACACTTCCCATAAATCCATACTCTCACTTTCAGGCGTTTCATCTTCATCTGGCCGATAATTTATATCACAGTCACCACACAGAACCCCCATCCGAAGGCTGGCTGCTGGAATGGCTGTATCAGGGTTGCCAGATCTCACGCATCTGCTGTGACGCTCATGCTTTCAGACACTCACGCTCGCGCAAGAAATCTATGTTATTCCATTACCGACGTCAAATTACCAACATTAAAAGCATTGTAGTTCGCAAACCCTACAGACTATTTACAAGGTAATAACACTGTTACATACATGTAAATGCAAGTGCAGACTTTTCTGAAATTGAAAATCCAGCCAGCTTACCAAAGCTGGCAACCCTGCTCTAACGAGCTTCTTTTAAGCATGAGTGCTTAGCATTGCAAACGTGCGAGTTAAATAATGAAGTGATCCCAGTTCCTGTTTCCTGCGGCTTAAGACGCAAGGTGTTTAAAATTGCTTCTTTCCTGCTCTTGCTCCAAATTTGGCAGGTGCTCAGGGCGGCCAAAAGGACGGCTTAGAAACGCCAGACTGGGTCCTAGTGCTGGCAACCTTTCATTAAAACTCAGCACCCCTGCGATGCATCAAAGTCACATATCCGCACAGCGGAATTCAGGTCTCAGGTATTAAATTTATTCTCAGACAAATAAAATAAATCACTAACACTTCAGCAAACAGGTGTGCATGACTTAATCTTATTTCCAATGCCAAAACATCAACGTAAAAATAGCAGTATGGCAAATGGATATCACATCGCTGCTTAGATCTGTCTCTAATTTAATAGATATCCATTTATCATTGATCCTTAATTATACACATCTATTCGATATGCAGGCTTAGCTAATTACCTTTTATTTTATGTTTGCCAAATTAATTGTCCGTTATTTGTAATAAACAATATCTGTAATTATTTCAGATTTGCAAGTGTTAGCCTCTCCCTCCCTCACTAATAGTGACTAGGTATTAACTCAAAGAGTATTTGTTATGCTGGCTCTGTTCTGCGCCTGACGATTCATAAATGTCTGGGGTGAATAAATAATTATATCAAGAGTCTGCCTGTACCCACAGAATGACAATTAGAGAGACTTTTGCTGCTAAGATCTAATAATGGGCTGTCCAGGTGAATTTATGGCCCACTGAAGGCAAAGTCCACAAAATTACAGCTGCCTTAATGAAACATTTCGCTTCCACTACAGCTAATCAACAAAACCTCAACACTGGACACAGTCACAGAGCTCAGAGCAAATCAAGTAAAGTCATGATACATTTGACCTGTTCTGAAATGCAAGTATAATAGTTGCTTAGCGATGATATTTAGCAGATAATAATCCTCAGACGGTTTCTTTCTCCCCTCCACTGTATTCGGGAGTGATGTTAAAGGTAACAGCAGTGCAGCAAGTTATTTCAACATATATGAGAGACTAAGATATATAAAATCCTCCTACTTCTTAAGCGTAGCATTGGAAATTGAGAGTTGCTGAGTGCAGGTGAATTGGAAGGTGCAGTCCTGGCCAACAGGAACAAGCACTATATATATATATATATATATACACACATACACACACACACACACACGGTGGGCAATCTTATCCGCAAAGGGCCGGTATGTATGCAGGTTTTTGGGATAATCTTTAGGTCAGCTGTTCAAACCCAGGTGTGAGAACTCTTTCAGCCAATCAGTCCTCTAATTAGTAATCTAATTAGGGAGTTGCAGCGAAAACCCGCATACACACCGGCCCTTTGCGGATAAGATTGCCCACCCGGCCCTTAAATGATCCTCATGTTGGTGTAAAACTATGCGATGATTAATTAATCAACCAACCAACCAATTAATCAGTCTGACAGTGAAATTTAATGAATACATGGAATGGCTGAGGTATCAGAAACCTTTTTATTAATTTTCTAATGGTTAATGTTCATTTCCATGCATTCTACTGATAAATTTTATATATATATATATATATTTTTTTTTTTTTCCTGAGCAGATATACACCTACTACCCAAGTAAGGAGCCTTAAACAAACTTTTGCGCAGTATTGTAGAAATATCGAGACTTTATTTCTCCACGTTCTGCATTTATTGACTTCTCGTGAAAGGATTTCAGACGGCTCAGCGCTGCTTTTTAAAACGTGAGCTGGCAAAACTACGCTTTCCGTGCCTCCGCCGCTCCACTGCGGAACAATATACCGCATATATAAACAGTCTCTGAAAAAAACAGTATTCCCTATCCCCGTGCCAACATGCCGCATGAACAAATGGGGGCACCATGGCCCCCAGTACTCTCAAGCTCGGAAACACCCTGCCTCGATCCACAGGGGGCGCTAATGTGCTCTTAGTGTGATGCGGAAACGGAAGAGAGCGAGGTCATATACGAACATCTGGATAGTGTTTCACCTCACAATGAGCCACCTCGTAGACACAACGTTTAGTTTCCTGTGTAAAATGCTTACGTTTTTTTGACTAGTTGGTCCCAATTGTAGCCCCACTGTAGCTGTTGTAACTGAGGGATTATGCTACACTGATTCATTCAAACATCCACCTGTTAATATGTTGAGTACTGTAGTTTACGTGCTGAGGCTTTAGCAAATAACAGCTCTGACGAATAAAATAACACAGTAACTGTATCATATTTGCAAGTAGTCCCTCTCCCTAGGTTAGGACACAGTGCCTGTGATCGGAAGGTTACTGGTTCAAATCCCTAGGTCTGTAGAGTAATTTTACCACTGGACCCTTGAGGAACCCCCCCCCCAATAATCTAGGGCAGTGTTTCCCAACTCAGTCCTCGCAGAACCCCGTTTTTGCTTCTTCTCAGCTCCCAGCGAATATGTACCAGGTATTCGGTGTTCCTGATTGGCTGGGAGCTGAGAGGGAGCAAAAACGTGGACTGTCCGGGGTTCCCCAAGGACTGGGTTGGGAAACACTGCTCTAGGGACCCATCAATCCTGCTTCCATAAAAAAATGTTTGAATCTTTGAATGAAGATGCCTGCTATATAAATTAAAATTATTGGCTAAAATATGCACCTGAGTAAAGGAGTGAGTCTGTACAACTGAGTAGCTTATGTGTTGGTATCACTGCAGATAATGGCTCCGATGAGTAAATAATGACCTGTCCATGCTACTATCTTCCTGCTGATGTAGGAGTGGGGAGGTTCTGTTTATAAAGAACCCCATCAATATGAGGTCCCAGATCCGTGGGACTGGGGGAACCCAATCCACCTGCTCTGGCGGAGAATATTAATGATTCAGGTTCTCGCCGAGCACTATGGCGGACGGAGCGGTGACAGGCAACACCAGCGGTGCCACGTTGTAATTGGGGACCCATCTGGAAGCGGAGCAGGGAAATCAACCAAAGAATGATAAGCCGCACTTTCCGGTGTAGCGCTAATGTGATTCCCCCAGCGAACGCATCCGAGAGAGACATCTCCTTGGAGCCCGGTCTTCCGGCTCAATTACACAATATAAATATTCCCATGCTAACCATGCAGACGGCGGATAATTGTCTTAAAATACACACAGCCAAAAATGGGAAATAAATCTTTGCGAGACTTTGGAGAGTCCGGATGAATATGGACCAGGATGTGCTGAAATGGGCCCTCAATGAGATGAGATCGACTTCGGGCTGCACAGCCGCAGGATCTGAACACATCTCATTAGGGGTGATGGTGACTCTGCCCTGGGTGTGATTTCGCACGGCCCTTCGTGTGTGCGAGGTGAGCGACGGGGCTTAACGAGGCCTGAACACCGAGGAATACGTCCTGTCCAGGCTGTCTCTGCGTTCCAAGAGCAGGGAGACACAGAACATTATGACCGGGTGGCATTGAGGTTAACCCTCACATTCTCATTGAGATATTACCACTGTTACTGAACTGTCATCTGGCCGTTTCCAATTATTACACATGTGCTGTCATGATTTGTCAGGTTGTAAATCTCTCTAGCAATAAAGAAAACGTAATATAATTAGCAACTGCGAAACAAACCACAGCCAAGGTCTTCTCCTATTTCCCTTATGGGTAGATGTTCTCCTCTCTAGAAGGTTCCCTAACCCTAACCCTAACCCCAACCCAGGATGTGTTATATATATAAATATTTATTTTGTTGGGAATATAGCTACCTATAATGTATGCACCAAAATACAAGACTAAGAAGCTCTTAGGAGAAAAAGCAAAAGAACAAAACGCTTTGGACACTGGGCATGACAATCCTCATGTGTTTAGTGCAGATCCAACCAGCATTAATGGAGATCCTGTAAAATGACAGCCTTGTCATTTCCTCCATGTGCTCATGGACACACATTATTTCAGAAATCAAAAGGAAAGGAAATAAATGATTTTTTTGTGGTCAAGACAGAGTGAAATGATTTCCTTCACGAGAAGGATGCGTGTGGCATAGACCCACACAGGATGACATGACATTCCACATCTACCAAATAAAAAAATTGAAAGATTTTTACAGAATTACCATATAAATTGAACCGACCGATACTTCAAACTTATAGAAATCCTCTATACAAATCAAATTCATAAATCCCCGCAATCAAAAAATCTCAGTGCTCAAAACTATTCCCGAAAAGGAGTGAATTGTCTTCATCTGTTTCCATACTTTGGCAGGTATGAGAATATTGCTGGATTGCAGACATAAACAATATTATACACTCACAATATGCATGCCTATACGAACAAATTGGTACCGTAAGGAAGAATCTGATTGGACAGCACCACTGACACCGATTCAGGAAGGTGCCACAACATTATGATGGCTGACGCACGCTGTTCAAGCTCCCAGAGCTACATCCTGCCTGCTGAGGAGACGTGGGATGAGAAACTCGGATTGAGGCAAGACGACGTCAGTCCTGACAGTGATTGTGCCATTATCTGGGAAGCTAACAACTCACAAACAATTTAATTCGAAGAGCCGCGAAGCCTCTTGTTAAGTGTCAGAGCACTTTCCCGAAAAAGCCTTTCGTCTATCAAGATTTAAAAACAGACACAAGTTCGATAATAAGATGCAAAAGCAAGCACGAGCGTCGTCTGCATGCCTATTCAGTGAAATGAGGAATTCACCAAAAACGTATTCAGCCATGTGACTCTACATAGCATTGGCCTAGAATGAGGTATAGCCTGCTTATACAATAAGGTGTTTGCACTTTAAAAATATCTCCCCCGATATTGTGTCAAGAGTTTCCGGGAAATGACACAAGCTGATCCATTATCACGCGCCATGGCAACCAGCGTTTCTTTATGGCTGGGGAAAAAAAAATTGTTGTAAGTGTGTCTTATAGCAGTGCAAAATAGCTGGTTTGAGGGCCTTAGGATTTAGAGTGTAGAAAAGGCTAAGGTTGTTAAGGATCCGGACGGGTTTGGTGCGAGGCCGAGGCATGATACAGGCAGATAGGAGGTGGACGATCCACATGTGGCTCAGGGGAAAACAAGGGTTTACTGAACTGAACTGAATACAGGGAAACACTACAAAACAAAACCAGACCACAAGGGGGTCAAAACTGAAAAAGGATAACTAAGGCTAAACAAGAAAAGGATTAGGGCTACCCGGAGCGGGTTGACAGGCAGTTAAAGAACTAACCAAGAAACAGGGAAAACAGAATCTAACACTGGGAACAACAAAAACCAATAAAACACAACTAAGGCTCAAAAGCAAGAAAGCAAAACTGAATACAAAATCACAGGACTAAACTGATACAAAAGAAACACTAGGAACAAAACACAACAGAGGAGGCGGGATTCGAACACAAGAAAGAGGGTTTCGCAGGCAACCAGATGCTGAAAGAGTTGAGCCATGTGGCCTACAGGTAGCAGGGGAAAACACAAAGACTGACAACAGGAGGGACGGGATGACCAGCAACACCTGCTGGCCAAACGGAGAAGTGACACAGAGCGGGACAGGAGCTGACCCTGACAAAGGGTGACTATTATGGCTTTCAAAGGTGGCTTGCAGGCTGAGATCATGAAAATGAGTAGGCAACTTTATTAACAGAGTAGAGTCTATGTGCTCGTATAAGGGTTGACTGAAGGCCGCATCTGTTAGCCCTGCCATTGATTAGCCTGGCGTGTGCATTGCTGTGAGAAGTCTTATAGGACAGGTGACATGCCCATCCATAATGAAGCAGGGAAAATGTCACAGGAACACTTACAGTACCAGCGTCCCTGGGCTGAATATCCCCCCATCGAACTTGTGAGGTGCTTTTATGTGAGAGTATGGGAGCGTAAGAGCTTTCTAGGGAAATCAAGCAGGATGTGGAACGAGAAGCCGTCTGTCTCCCAGGGAACAGGCCTGTTTGTGATGTCATCTCATCATATGATATAGCCATCAAACAAAACTCAATGCATCAATGCACCCCGTGTGCCCTCATTACAAACTATACAAACAAATCTAAACGCAAAGCTGAAAGCTCAAATCCCAGAAAAAATAATGGGGTAGGTGGTGTAATTAGTGCTATTTCTTTAGCTACCGCTAATACAAAAGGCCTCCTTTCAAATTCACCGACGGCCTTGGATGAGAATGAATTAGTCTTTGAAAATGAATATACTGATACACTAGTAAACAGTACTGAATACTTTATATTGTGATATAGCGTGGGGTTAGTCCGCTATTGAATTCCAGAAACTCTGTGCTAATGGTCTATCGAAGGGTATCACTCCAAAATGATTCAGGATCTTGCACATTTCCTTTTGCAAATCTAACCAGCTTCAAACCATTCCTCCTGCTATATATTGCATAAATCTTTATGTGAAACTCTGACATCGAATCCCAGTCTGTTTGCCTCTATCTGTTAGTGGGTGTTAGCTAAAGTTCTTCCTGCGACAGGTTATCATTGGCATAGTGCGAATTTGCAGCTGTTTTGAACCAGAGGGAGTATTCTGAGGGAGTTTCAGAGTTTCGGAGGAGTTGCTGAATTATACAGAGCGCATACAAAACTGGTTCTGAACTTCCAGCGTGACGAGCACAGAATGCAGTGCCGTGTGACACCAAAGGAACGGGTCTCCCTTAGATGCTGTCTCTGGTTCCTATATCCGCCGCTTATCTCCAGTGGGTCCCTTGTATGACTTCAGCTCGTGTGGCTGAAACATAACAAAATACCTCAGCATGGAAGGAAAAAAACAAGCAACAAAATGAAGAATGTACAACAGGCACAGGTCATCATCACTTGACGTCATCCCTCTCATTTGAGCTTCATCTTGGACGTTTCGATTAGACTTTTTTTCGACATTTTTGGTTGTGGAACACCATGAAATGAGTTTATGTAAATGAACGTGAGACGTCCATCTAGATAACAGACTCTGGCACTTGCCTGATATTACAACAGATCACAAACAACATGTTCTTCTTAAAATAATTATTTTGAAGTGTGTTTTTGTGCATGAATTGAGCGTTTATACTAACGTCTGTTAAAGTGAGGAAGATTTTGGGGTTTTTTGATTGGGAATGGTGTTTTTCGAGATAATGTAATGCCAACTTATATTTTTATGGAGCAAGAGATAATTAATATTATAAAACAAAAGAATTACTTACATCTATTAAACACACTTTGGAGATCCCTCTCTAGTCGATTACGTTTTATGTGAGTGTCTTCCTCGAAAACCTTGGCTGTCATAAGAACAGATGTTTCACTGCCAAGATGTTTGGTGCTTTGTGAAAGGCGCTCACACAGATGTTTAATGCATGAACTGCCGCCGAATGACACCTTGGAGATCCTCTTCCACTACAGGGAGGTGGAAATGGTCTGCGAAAGCCAGCAGGATCGGCGGAAATCTCAGCAGCCACTTTCTGGACTTGGCTGAAACCCAATAGCCACCTTATCGGGGGGGGGGGGGGGGGCACCTGACCCCGTTAAGGCGACCCTGCCTGAGGGAAGCCTTGTGAGACTCCCACAATCCCATTGGGTGTTGAGATCAAAACACCTCGGGACTGGTTAGGAGCCATGAACATCCCAAATGCTAAGGGTTTCCAGTTTTATTTATCATGGCACCTTTGATATTTTATTTTGCCTCATTACCGCTCATTAAGCTGGAAGGCATGAGAGCACAGATCTGCTGTTAATTAGAATCGCACTCCTTCTGCCCGTGTTTCCTGCGTTCGCTCCATTCTGGTTAGCGTAGAACCTGGCGTGATGATGTGCGAGCCCCCCCACTCCCTGGGCGCAACCCATAATTCCGGCAGCAGACCAGCAGTCTGCTTCCTCCCGTGCGGTGACACTCCAGTGACACCCCCCCTCCCACCATCCGGGTTGTACTCCAGCTGCGGCCATTCTGCGAGGACACGTGTCACTTCTGATGGTGGCGAGAACTGGGTGACGACAACATAATCTGATGGACCAAACGGGGCCCAGTGAGGGTCCCACTGACCACGCATGGACACATCCACACACTGCCCAATTCTAGATGCTTCCGACAAAAATATGTAAATACCACATACTGTATATAGGATGTAAGACCCAACATAATCGACTGGTTAAATCTGTCACAGTTTAGATGAGACTGTCGCGCGGCAATGGGTTTGAGCGATGGCCACAAACAAAACAGGAGTACAAGAAAGCGGACTCAGATCTGGGGAGGCTCAACGACAGCTATGCAGCGGTTCAGTGACAAACGTCTGCAGAGGATTCACGTCAAGCACATTCCAGAAAGACGCCATACCCATCTACCATATTGGTGCCTCAAGTCAAGCGCAGAAGCTAGCTTGATTATGTAGTAGACCTATAATATCATGTTTAAGTAAAGAAGTCATGGCCATTAGCACACTGGAGAAAGGGGCAGCTATTGCTATATACACTATAAGAGCAAAAGTATTGGGACACCAGCCTGACCAACATCTCACTCTGAATTAAAGGGTATTAATATGAAGTTAGGACTGGGTAGTGGTTAAGGGTGTCATGATTTAGATTAGGGTTTTCCCATTGAAATGAATGGAAAGTCCCCATTTAGATAGGTATGCCAATGTGTGTGTGTGTATAATATAATATTATGTGGTATTATATATATTTTTGGTGTTCCTTTATTTAAAATGTATATATCAGGATTGTTTGTTTGTTTTTAAGTGATGACTAGGGCTGTCGAAATTAACGGGTTAACGCGGATTAATACATCATCATGATTAATCTGATAAAAAAAAAATTTACGCAATTAACCCATCTGCAGCGCAGAATGATTCAAAATCCCTGAAATGTCTCTGTCAACCCATTTCAGGCAGTTTTGGTGCGTTCCATTTGCCCTGGGAACTCGTACTCCGAGTTGTATTGCAGAGTTTTGAAGCCGGAAGTGACAACATACGCGCTCCCGTTTCTCGGAGAGCCGAGAAATATCTCGGAGCAGCACAGAGGGTGTGTTGCCAACTTAATGACTTTGTCGCTATATTTAGCGAGTTTTTAGACCTCTCTCGCGACTTGTTTTCAAAAAAGCGACTAGCAGCAAATCTAGCGACTTTTTCTGGTGTTATTGGAGACTCTGACGTGAAAGCACGTATCGTTCTTACTCTCCTCACCGAGCAGCGGGTGCTGCCGTGGGCTCCCCTACCGTCCCAAAGCACTCACAGGCGGACAGTCCTCACGCAGCAGCCCCGCCCAGCTTCAGTTAAAGCAGGAGATATTCACCTTTCCGCGTCCAGACTGCAAATGAATCGCGCATGCACGAAGCCACCACTGGCTGATCCTGCCATTATAATTATATGCACATTATGCAAATTAGACGATGGCGTCATTTAGCGACTTCCAGCGACTTTTGGGACAACCAATAGCGACTTTCCTTGCTGAGGAGTTGGCAACAGTGCACAGAGGATCCTGAGTTCAGAATCCAAGATGGCTGTGCCTTTTATCAACAGAAGGGAAAGTTGTAGTTTTATACTGTTTAAGCACTACTTCTCATTTGTGGCTCATTAAATCGGTCGCACACATTATACCCTTCAACTTAAATGTGGACGTGTTGCTACGGAGTTTTACACGTAAAGCACCGCACATAATGTGTTAACTGATATTGCTAACAATGGCAATTGACCAGGCTAGAACTGGATTTCATGATTAGTCGGATTATTTGTCGGATTTACGGTAATTTGTGCTAATTGTAAGTGAACGAAGATAAAGACCATTTAAACTGAGGTACTTTAAATACAAGTTGTCTGGCTAAGCAAAAAATCTTGCTTTTTGATATGGGTCCATGGTATTGCACTTCTGTGGCAGATGGAATGCATCCGACTCGTGTTCAAGATGTTCAATAAACATGTTAAGTGCATATATATTACCTTTTTTCTTGAGTCCGTTTGCTCATGCAAAATGAATTGTGATTAATATAGATTAAAAATGAATGATATTTAATCGTGATTAATCTAAATTAATCCACAGCAACCCTTTGATTAATCTGATTAAAAATTTTAATCGTTTGACAGCACTAGTGATGACCCTTTAATGTTACATAGCACGTACAGTCTCAGGGACTGAGGAACTGCTATTCTCCCACTGCCCCCCCCCCCCCCGCCCAAGCCCCGCTGGGGATGCTGGGAAAGCACTGATGATCAGGACAGCTTGTCAAAATCCCAGTCAGCTCCTGCACCCATCCAAATCACACAGGGCTGTAGGTGTCCCACTCTATGCCACACAAGGAGTGCTCGAGAAAAGGGAATGAGTCACGCTCCTGGCCAAAGTACTGTCACTCCGCCTTTGATCTCTGAGGATAAAACAACAAAAATCATGAAAGTGAATCAGGATACCCATTATGGACCACAGTGGGCAACTCCCTCCCACTTCTGGCTGTTTATTGGCTGTCATGTGCTTTCATCTTGTTCCTGATTGGGAGCCCTTTGATTAAAATGCTGATAAACATCATGTATGCTTTTTTCTAACCCACAGGTGCTTTCATTTCTACTGACCAAAGGGAAGACGATGTTTGATGGTGGTAAACATAGTCATAGTACCACAGATGATGCCACTCCTCCAAAAGTTCTTACTTACCCACAATGCAAAAAGCCCCTCCCAGAAGGCCCCACCCAGGATCACATGTGACCTGTTTAAGGATATGGATGTTTGGATATACAGGGGGATTCTCAATACCAAGAACGCAAAGATCGTACTTGTGGTCTTGACAAGACCAGTGTTGCTAACTTGCCTTCCAAGAACAAACTTGGGGTGCAGTGAATCGTGGGATCGGTCTCGTTTGGCGAGGATGCGACTAATGTATCCTTGATATTTGGATCGGGGTAAAACCAGCATCTGGGGATTTTTTCTCATCCTCTGTACTTAAGTTCTTCCGTATTGGAATTGGTCTTCGAAGTTGGAAGACGACGTAAAACAGGTCACACGAGAACACATGTATGGTCAAGAAACACTGTGTCTGTATACAGCAAGATTGTCTGAGCATATACATATAGAGTCGCCCCTCGTCAATGAGACCAAAAATGCGTTTTTTCCAGATCTCTGGGGCCTGCGCCCCTAACCCTCACAATGTTGGAGGGTCGATTGTAAAATTACACGACACAATAATTCAATGTAATCCCATATAATCACCAGGGGATTACACAGCAGACTGGCTCGGTGCAGAAAGATGATCGGAGTCTGGAAAAAAATGCAGAGTGAAACCAAATTTGGGTGAGTTTTGCCAGCAAAGATGAGTTGGGGTCACATTCGGCAGTGAAAGTCATACATCCTGGAAAAAGCGACAGCCGGTGTGTGTGGGCAGCGGAGGTTGGGGCTTCGGAAACACATCAAGTGAGAAATGCATCCGTCAGGCTGCACCTCGTCTCTCGGAAACCGCCGATGGAAAGTGGAGGTAGGAGCGCAGATGTCAGAACGAATGAATCTGAACTAAACACTGGCCTTTAAAGCAGACTATAAAGGAAAGAGGTTAAAGGTATGGACTGGTGACCTGAAGATACTTAAGAGCTTAATGCTCTACTTTGAATGTGGGATCTTAATCTTCTGGGACTCCAGTGAAATAATTGTGTAAAATGGGTAAGTTGTGGTGAAAAGGGGTGAAAAAAGCAAGTAAGCAAATGGGAACTGCAACAGTATAGACAAGCTGAAGTCCTCCCCCATGGATGGATGGATGGATGGACAGAACGTTTTAGACTTACCCATTTTTTTTTTCAGGTATTCTTTTCAGTCAGAATTCATTCTTTGTGCTTTGAAAGCCACTGGTTGATTTTATTTTTAAGAATCTGTTAAAAAACAAATTTGGCCTTTCTTTAGTGTTTTTCCAATGACTTTGCATTTGTATATTTGTGTTTCATTTAGAGCTTTTAATAGCCTATGGAAAGCTGCTATATAGTATTTTAGATTGAATTGGAATCCAAACGAATCAGATTGAACTAAATCGTTAGCTAGTGAATCAGAATCAAATTGAATCAGGGCATCTGCGCCAATACCCAGGCCTAGTCTGAAAATGCCTGTGGCATATTTGCCAGTATTCAGCTTTGGCAGTAGATTTTTAATGGGAAAATAATTTAAAAAAAACAAACAAACAAAAAAAAAACAGCACCATCAACAAACATGAACCGGCTGTCCTATTGTGAGCTGTCCTGCCAAAGCGTCATCGAAGGTGGTCAACCTATCACAACGCATAATGGAAAGGCGGTTCATGGTAAATGAATAATGCCGGCAAACGTGAGGGATAAGAGAAGCCCGTATTCCTCCCCTGGAGCCGAGGTCGATCAGCGCAAGACCAGCGAGTCACATCTTCCTTTAGCTAACCATTGCCTTTAACTTGAAAACTCCCCGAATGGATTCGGAGGACAATAACGCTACAATCGTTTCTCTTGGGGAAGAGAGAAATAAACACAAATGTTCAGTACATTTGGGGGGGGGGGGCTCTCATCACGACTGAATGCAGCGTAAAGGTACCCACACTGAGCCACTGTGTCCTTGTAGCCTACCCTGTCAAGCTTTATAGCTAAAACTTTTTAAATATTTAAATAAACCACATGGATCTGTGTTCGCAGTTCAGAAAAATAAATGAGAAAACCATTAATTAATAATAAAGATACTAACTATTGGACTGGCAAATAAAAAGCTGACTGGAGCTATTCCTAAATTATAAAAGTGCAGTATTTTTACAGAAGATTGCTCCATGAGAAACATTTTATTGGTGTATCAATTTTTTATAGCAATCAAGAGTGCAAAAGCAGTTGAATATAATTTGCTATCATTTGGCTGCGGCTTAGATTATAATTGCTATAAATTTCGCCCGCATTAATCGGGCTAACGATACGGGACATTAAGGAGACGCAGTGTTATCGAGGTGGAGTGTAGTGCGTGATTTGCGGCACCCATTACCGCGAGGCATGATGACCATAATCATAGGTTAGATACTCGATATCAGTACAGCCTCGCGCTGCTGTTGTTTATAGCTAAACGTGCTCACTTACTACTCGGATCCACAGATAGACAACAGCATGGACAACCCGTGATCAGGGCATGACAAGGCATGGACGGCATTACAGGCGACCGTTGTTATTTAGCCAAAGCAATTCGGGATAGAGTAGAATAGAATAGAATAGAATGACTTTACTGTCATTGCAGATTTTCTTGCAAAACGAAATTTATATCGCAGTCCCTAGGATGTGCATGTATCTAGTCATTATAACATAAAAAAGTATGCATAAAAAAACCATTCTATGCAAATATAAATAAGAAATAAAGAGATGTGCATTATTTTGGAAAGTTATTGTACAGTAATCGCAGTATTTTCGCAGTTTTCAAAGCCTTGCTCTAGGGTCCAACAGATTTTCTGCAATGACTTCAACCTGTTGGGAGAATTTCGCAGAAGAACCTTGGAGATCTACCACTTAATCGTCTCACCTAGAGGTACGATCCCTTTAAATCCCCCCGATTCAGCCACCGACCACATCAGCGGGGCTGTGCTGGGACAGTAATTGTGTTTGCAGTTATCGCGGCGTTTCCAGCTTAATCATCTCGACAGCTGGATCAGTCATGTGTCTCCTCCAGCCTCGAAGCAGAACCGAGGAGATGCTAACTCGCATTTCAGACCACGCCGAGGAAGATGTTTGCATTTCACAGCGGTAACATCCTGCCCGCAACTCCGATCGTGATGTAAATACGCTCAGCGGGGCACTCGGTCTAGAGCCTCACATTGATTTCACGTGTTAAAATCACTGCCTATCAAAATTGATTCTCTTTGCTCCTTGATCTAAGGGGCCTTTACAAGTTTCAAGACGTGTTATCCGGTTAAGAAGTGAATAATAGTGTCCTTTGAACCCTCAGCCGGTCCAAAGCAGAATTGTGAGGAATCTGCACTGTAAAGGCAAAGCTATGGTCACCAAATCACATTCTCTTGAAGCAGGGAAAATAGTATATATTATATACATAATATGAATATATGCAAATCCCACCCCACACAGTTTCAAACCAGTGATCCCAGCAATGGAAAGCAACAGCACTACCTTCTGAACCGTCTTACCACCTAGGAACCTATGGATGGACATGGCCCAGCCAGAAAAATCATCTGTCCATCCAATGAAAACCATTATAGTTATTAGTTTGAGCACTCCGAGTTTTCTGCAATTTTTCCACTGGTCATCAAAGAATGCACTGCTTTCCTGTTGGGCATTTTGAAGATGTGGGTGGTCTTAATCAGCTCCTTTACATTATCAGCAAACCGCGATACTTCTTCACACATGCAGTACAGACGCGATTAACTGAACTGCAAAACCTGTTTGTAGCCAGCTGCTCTCAGAAATCCAATTAACTATTACCTTTGATTCTTGTTCATTCTTTTATCTGGCTGTTATAAAATATTAGTTGCCTTACATAATTTGAGTTTGCACATTTTGCAAGCTGACCCTGTGTGATCTGTTCTACTGTAGAGTGCTGAAGATCCAGACTTGCTCACCCCTTCTCCTCTCTAGTTCACCATACAAATGCTCACCATAAAATCTAAATCTTACAGAGTTTAATTACTTTTTTCTTTTGCACGGGGAAATGGCCTTGGACCCCCCCCTTCATAATTGGATTCTATAACTGCATTACTTTTGTGTCCCCCCCCCCCACCTCAAAATTAAACTACACCCTTGTTTACATACCATATTTAAGAAAAGCAACATTTTTATTGCTGTCCATCTAAATAACCCAAATGCCCACCCAAGACATTCTAGAAACACCTCTGGAACAATAGCAGTAGAGGTAGGTGCCACAGACTTTGAAGAGCTATGTCACCATCGGGCCCCTGAGCAAAGGCCCCTAACCCTCTGACTCTGCTTTGGAAAAATGTGTCTGCTAAGTACATAAGGGATAATAATGTTCCCGTGTGCTATTAATCCTTATAAGGATAGGACACCTGGTCAGGCTGCTCACTGGAAGGGGTAAGTCTGATAAGTTACTATAGAAACCGTCAATAGACAGGCGCTTTGCTCTGAAAACCAAGGAAAATTATGCTAATGCAAATGCTAATAAAAACGAGTGTTTATCTAAGAGTAAAAAGTCACACAGGTTTTTCATATGAACATGTTTAATAAAACATTAGAACACATTCATATAGAACAACCTGCCAGAAATAATCAGCACCCATGTGACACCTCTGGACCAATAAGAGAACAGCATTTACAAACGAAGCCATAAATAAATGCAACGATCAGCCTTTCAACCCAAAAAACTTCAAACTCTCTAAACAGCTCCCGCCTGTTCCAGCTACAAGTAAAGAACCACAGAAAAAGCAAAAGCTTCCAAATACTTTATATAAAATGAGGTGTGTTTGGCCTTCAGACACTTTCAGAACAAAATGAGTTGCCAAGAATGCAACATTTATTTTTGCTCCTAAACTCGCGCCTGACTCCTCTGGCTCAGATTCTGGCTCCAGCAGTGAAAAGTGAAGGCTAATGCTTTAAATGCGAAGTCTCCACTTTTTTTTTACCTGACTACCGTGCCGAAACAGTCTTTGAAATCACTGCAGTATGCATAGCCACATAAGGAGACAGGTGGTGTGTTTCCAGAAGCCGAAAATACTCTTTTCCACGATCGACCAAGTGGCCGCTTCCTGTTTGTCCATGAGCTGGACTCTGTGGGCCTCCTTCTGTAGCCTTACTCCTAGAATCCTCCAGAGTACATCGGGGTGGGGCAGCCGGTCCCAGCTGAAAGCTGATTGGCCGTCAGAGTGCCCTCTCCTGCGTCACTCACCAATTCAAAACATATCATTGGTTACTAACAAGGTCGGCTCATTTGTATGATTTTTTTCCCCTCATGCTCCTACATTAAACAAAAATGCTAGAATCGACCCTGGTCAGGATGCATGTGATGGCATAAGCAATCCCTAATATCCACACCAAGTTTACTAAGGCCATTGAAGTGCTGTGTGATAAAATGTTAAGTGACAGGAAGGGAGGACCGGTGGTTCAGATCCAGCCTGGACGACCGTCTGCTGGAGACCTGGGCTGACATGTGGGAAATGATTCGGTGGGGAAATGGTTGCAATAACGGTCTGCAATACCTTCAGCCGGAGGGAACCACACCACACTCATCCAACAGAGATTGTTGATTCCCCCCCAGGACATCATAAACCGAGAAATGGAAGCAAGGATGGGTTGAAAGTAGAATGGTGTAAACATCTGATGCAAGCCCAACATGGTCTGTGGAGCTTTTTATACTCTCTGCTTAGGTTTGATGAGAGAGGCCTTAGATGGGGGGGGGGGGTCTAAACTTCCCTTCCAGAACTTCATTTTTGCTTAAAGTGCAAGCTCAGTGTCTCCTCCCGAATGAGGAAATACATTATTTGGGGTATGAAACCTTCACAGAGAAGGACAGGAATATGGATGAGCTCACAGGAAAGTACAGCAGCAATACAGACTTGCTGCCAAGATGAGGACCTCGAATGATGTATGCAAATACGAGGCGACGGTGGGGGGGGCGGGGGGAGGGGACTGGGGGCAGAGAGCGTGTCCGTAAAGAGCGATTAAGACAACGCGTCGAGGTGCCAAGGAAATTTCAACTGCAACTCAAACTGCGACGTAGGCAGAGAATTAGGAAGTGCGCAGTCGAACGGATGTCAGATGTTCTTTTGGTCTGTGCATCTTAAGTAGTAGGCGGTGGGCTGTACCAAACCCTTTTGGGGGGCAGGTGGGCTGTACTAAAACCTTTTGAGGGGGGAAGCAAGAAGCATTTAAATCGCTTTAGTTAAAATACATTTCTCACGATACATTGGCTGCCACTTAGACCGCCCTAAAACGACCTGGCGGTCATGTTAATGGCTTTATCGGGAGCTAACAGCCTGTGCCAAGGCTGGAAGATTGAAAAATGGAAATTTCAGATAGGGGGTGGTTCGTTTTGAAAAAGGATGCAAGGTCTCAGACTCACAAGTTTTGATCTTGATACTGGAGTCTGATGAATGCTAAACGAGGCCCACATTTACATGAGACACCTAGTTGATTTGGGGAAAGGGGCCTAGGGATTGTCATTATTCATCCGTAAGAGAGACAGATGCCCCCGTGACTGGGAGACATGGTCAGCCAGGGGAACAGGCCGTGGCTGTATTTGTACGTACACAACGCATGAAGTGAGTTTAACAAGCACAAGGGCGTCAAAACGATTTAGAAATCTGCCAACGTGGAAGACAGAAATCTTCTCGAAGCATAATATGTGAGATAACGGTGGCTATAATGTGCTTTTCTTTTACTCGGGGGGGTTGGGGGGGGGAGTGCTGAGGCACAGACTTGGCGGACAAGAACTGGGAAATGGCGATAAGTTATAACAAACTTGGCAAAACTGATAAGAGGCTCAAAGAATGTTAAAGGAAACAAAGCCCTTTGTGATGCAATTCTCAGAAGATTCCATTGCCGTGGCAACGGCCTCGTGGCTGAACACATCAGCAGTGACGTCTCTTCACTGTGATTGAGCTAGCCCTCGGCATGCTGGGAAGTTTGCGTGTGGGGTAGGGGTAGGACCACTGCCCGAGGTGCGTAAATTTCAACAACAAGTAATTACATTAATAAATAGCTCACTTAAAATAGTCTCCTGCTTTCCCATGGGGGGAATTAATGAGAGTTAGGAAAACGACCGTAAGCGATTAATTCATATCAGCACCAGCATCTGTCACAGTCCTCACTAATGGACACATTTGTCTTATTTGCTTTCACTTGATGTGTGTGTGGGGGAGGGGGGCAACTGACGTTGACCACCTGTGCATCACAACGTGCTGCCAGGAGCAATGCTAACTGCCTTGGCATCTGATTGGGTGGCAGGCTCCAGCGGCATAACCAGGATGGGCATTTGGGTATGTTGGATGGGCACCAAGGTTCAAATTGGGGTGGTTGGCGAAGGTAAATTTTTGGCGATTTTAGTAATTAGCAGTTTAATAATTCGTTCAATTTTAATAGCATATTTTCTTATTCTCTGTCTCTCTATCTTTATTACATTTATTATTTTGTATATTTTTTTGTCTTAACATTATGGTTCTTTTCTATACTCATGCCACCACCTTAAATTGTACATGTACATGGCAAATAAAAAGGATTTATTCACTTATGGCTTAACGATTCTATTAAATCACTACTGATTGGTTAAATTTGGTCTGTCTCTTTTGGGTGTGCAGATGATTGGTTTGAGTATGCCCACCTGTAGCCACGTCGCTGGTGGCTCCTCTGTTAGCTGCCATTACTCTCTGGCGCCCCTGGTGGCTCCTCTGTTAGCTGCCTTTACTCTATGGTGCCCCTGGTGGCTCCTCTGTTAGCTGCCTTTACTCTCTGGTGCCCCTGGTGGCTCCTCTGTTAGCTGCCTTTACTCTCTGGCGCCCCTGGTGGCTCCTCTGTTAGCTGCCATTACTCTATGGTGCCCCTGGTGGCTCCTCTGTTAGCTGCCTTTACTCTCTAGCGCCCCTGGTGGCTCCTCTGTTAGCTGCCATTACTCTATGGTGCCCCTGGTGGCTCCTCTGTTAGCTGCCTTTACTCTCTGGCGCCCCTGGTGGCTCCTCTGTTAGCTGCCATTACTCTCTGGCGCCCCTGGTGGCTCCTCTGTTAGCTGCCATTACTCTCTAGCGCCCCTGGTGGCTCCTCTGTTAGCTGCCTTTACTCTCTAGCGCCCCTGGTGGCTCCTCTGTTAGCTGCCATTACTCTATGGTGCGCCCGGAGAGTTTCCTCTACGTTATATTAATGGGCCAGATCCTGGCCACCGGCTCACGCGCACAAATGCCCCATTAATCGCCCTGTGCTCTCACACGGATCCGTTATCTTAACAAACGTGGGGAAAGAAAAACTGAAATTTGTACAACGGTGGTTCCAGAACCAAGGAAGACATAAAAGAATATTACACTGCAGTGGGGGGGGGGGGGTGTTTGATGTTCTAAGGAAATGTAGACTCCTCTCATGTTTGGTAGCATCATATTTTTTCCATCTTTATAACAACAAGGTCCCTTAGAGGTCCACATTGAAACCACTTCCTTCTTTCCAATTATCCAGACCGCGGAAAACAGTGGCGAAATGGCCGACCTCGGAGTTTAATGAGGATTAGCGTCCAGGCTGCTACCGTCAGTGCGGGGGCTGGAAAGGCAGCTCCTAATGATGCAGTGAATTTGCTAAACCACCCCCTCCACTGCGGAGAAAAGAATACAGCTAGTCACAGCACGGGGTCAGCCAGCGTGCAGCGGCCCCGGGTTAAGGCCCTTGCTCAGGGGTCAGTGTGCTGCCTGTGGGATTTGAACCGGCAACCATCCGATCAGGGGTAAGCCACCCCCCAGGCATCCAGATGTCTCCAGTGCCCTGCTAACAGGCCTTCCTCTCTCTGCTCATGCGCTGACTCGGTCTGCCACTGGCTCCCAGAGACAGAGACAGAGACAGAGACAGATGCCGGCTGGTTGCTATCACTGTCTGACGCCACCCCAGCCCAAAAGCCAAGGCCATTAATTGGGCATCGATCTTGCTGTACCTACTAGAACATCTCTATTGACATTTCAAATTGCTGCTTTGTCGTTAACGTAGTGACCGCACAGGAAGTCAGCGTCGGCTGAAGAGGAAAAGTGTCACGCCGGTTCTCAGAAAGCGCGGTTCTCCTGACCGGACAGGGCACTCTCTGCTCATGCTGCACAATGTCTCCTGCTTGCACTTGTATAATTTCATCTCGTCATATTTCCTTGACCAATCATCCTCACTGCCCTTCCTATCACCACTTTATACTGTAGTACCTCATGCGTATTTTCCAACTAACCATAATTTACACTAGTTTCCCAAATCATCTACAATTTATTGTCTTTGCATGTATTTCATTTCCACCTTATTAGACGCTAACTGGACTTCACTGGCTCCCTTCCCGAACTCAGCACACTGACAATGAAGTTCAATCTAATCTGATCTGAAGATTTACAACAGATTCTTCTGATGAGCTGGAAGCAGAACAAGCCTTCTGGAGGAACAACGGTGAAGAGAGGAAAGGTGAATACTGGAGGTGAGGACAGGAAAGCGAAGTGGAACGTCATCCCTAAAGCACCCCCCACCACCACCCATCAGGCATTGGTGATGAGCCTACCGGAAGCTTCTATTAATCTATACTCCTGTTCCATAACACCTGCAAGTCCGCGTTCCTCTCCGTTAGGAGCGATGAGCTCTTCTGTCTGGGTTCATGGGAGGGGGAGGTGGGGGGTGCATTAGATCTTCTGTGACTGTGTTAGCATTCTTGATAATAACATGCTCAGTTGGCACCATTTAACAATAGTGAATTCTTCCAAAGAAGAGAGAAAATGTGATATGTGTTTTTAAATGACAATAAAATTTTAGTGCTGGGATATTTCAAACTCACTTGTTTTATAATTTAATCTCAAAAATAGAGCTGGTACTACTTACTTTATCTCTATGGGTGAGCTGTCCCAGGTGGACTTTCCATTCTACTAATTAATGGCAATTCACTGAATTCACTAATTAATAGTAATTCACTGAAGAATTCCAAGCAAAACATCTAGTTTAGTGGCATGTGTTGATCTCTCTTCCGAGATTTGCAGCTTTGGCTGGGATACCTAGAGCGTTATCCGCTACGCTGCCTGTGTCCACATACCAGCAAGGTGTTACGTTTATACGTTAGTCGAGCTCCCACGGAGATCTTGGGGGAGAGTAAAACTGCAGCCCAACGGCCAAGGTCTATCAAGCATTTAGATCATAACACATTCGACAGGTTCCAGCCGTGGAGACCGGTGCTGAGAAATCAATCCATTGCCAGGGTTGAAGGTAGAGGTTCCTCTGTGGTTTGTCTGATAAAAACCAGTGTTTCGTTGCTTGAGGCACTAACATGAAGTCTTGTAAGCTGGTCTGAATCTTCGCCATTTCTTACATGCTACCTGTACAAAGCTTCTCCTACCTTACAGCACCATGAGGCTAAGTACTGTACAGTAGATTTATCATAGACAGAGTGAAATACGCCAGATTTTGCAGAACCTGGTCACATTTACAGAAGGTAGATCTTTCAACCAATGATTCAACATACCAGCATACAGGCCCAGTGGATCCATTTCAAAGGGAGGGACCGGCTTCGGTGACGTTGCTGGTGACACTGGGCGCACGGCAGTCCCCAGACGCTCAGAGTTTGGTCCCCGGTAAGGCATGCGGCCTAATGGCCAGGCGGCTTCTGCTGCAGTGAATCGTCCAGACAGGGGGGGGGGGGTAAAAACCCCCCCGGAATGAGCGAGGTGACCATAAAAGAGATTTATTCCGGTTTCAAGGTTTGAAAAGAAGCGCAGAGGAGATCAGATGGATCTACTAATATGCTGCAGACCGTGAGGAACTTTGAATAGAATAGAACAGAATGGAGTCGTTTAATATTTAATATAGCTCACGGAAAAAAAACGTATGCATTCACGGTTAGGGGCGGTACGGTGCCGCTCTCTTACTAACACCTCTGGCATCAGAATTTGAGTCTCTGTGTGTGGAGTTTGCATGTTCTCCCCGTGCCACTGTGGGGTTTCATCTGGGTACTCCAGAAAAGCATACTGAGGCTAATTGGAGATACCAAATTGCCCATAGGTGTGTATGTGTGAGTGGATGGTGTGTGAGTGAGCCCTGCGATGGGTTTGGCGCCCCTTCTCTGCCTTGCGCCCATAGCCTGCAGGCTCCAGACCCCCCGTGACCCAGAATAGGAGAAGTGGGTACAGAAAATGAATGAATTTATGGTTCCCTTTTTGTTTAGTTATTAAGTGAGTGGCATTGGACAAAAAACGAACAAAGGGATTTGAATAGAAATGGAAGGCCGCTTTATTTGCATAATTTCATCTTGAAATTTATTGTCCGTCATAGCTGGGGGGGAGGAGGGTGTCTCACTGTTCTGTGTCCCAGTTCAGTCACTTCGGTTTGTTGTGACAAACCAGAAGACAAACTAAGGACAAACCAGCATGAAAGCTCTTCGGAGGCAGGGAGCCCACTGGTGTGAGCGTGCCGCCCGCCGCCATCGAGGGTCCGTGCTGAAGCCAGGACCGCAGAGATCAGCCCAGCAGATGGGATACTAGCCATGAAAGTGAGCACCGCATGTCCCTAAGCGATTCCCCCACAAGAGATTTCCCGTCTAAATAGACCTTTCATCAGCAGAAGTGGCACTGGCTGCAAACAGTAATAAAAAAAGACATGATACATAAAAAAGTAAATATTGACGATTTCTCTGTTTCGGCCGTCATATGTTTGACACACAGATCGCAAGAGCTGAGTTCTAGTTTAAATACTATTCGTTTCTTTGTTCCTGACGCCAATTTTTTTAAGGCTAATATCCGTCATTGCCCACCCTGGTGGCGATCGGTTTCTGAACAACCGGGACAAAAAAATTGTGCTCCAAAACTGCGATGTGTTTATTCGGCGCCGGATTTGTGATTCAGATATCGCTACGAGGATAAAGAATCCTGGAAGGGAAAATGCAAAGTGTAAATCTAATTTGTCAGTCCCGTAGTCGAACATAAACTGCTGGATAGGGTAAACAGTTACAAGAAGCGAGAGTGCAGATTGTGCTTTTGTGTCACTCATCAAAATACACTTTATAGAGTAGCCGGAAAAACATCTCTGATCATTCATGGAAGATGCAGCAGTGCCTTTTACTTACGAAAAATACTCTTGTTTCATTCAATGATATGATTTGCCTAATTAGGGCCCAAGTGAAAATCTGAATTTGTGGTGATCAATGGCGGTCCTGAGGCACACTGGGGCTCATGTCCCGAGCACAGGTTGGATCTCTGCTGCCCCCTGGCTCTCCAGGGGTGTCGGCTGCGCTTAGCGTGACAGATCAAACCCGCGTCTCTGGAGCAGATACAGCTCATACGAGAAGAGGATTAAGCCACCCCAGTGGGTTAAGTACCCAGCTCTGGGAGCTGAAAAAAATAGCAAAATATTCATGACTACGATTATCAGTAATTAATTATTCTAGCGTGTGAATGGAGAAAGGCAGCAAGGTCACTCACAGGGGAATTTAATTATTTATCGTGTGACTGTAAGGCCTGGAAGTTGTGACCTATGTCTTACAGTGTTATGAGGCCAAGTTTGACTACAGCGTCTCCACTTAATTAACCCCGGCGCTCGTTAAAAACTGTGGACACAGCAGGCATAATCGCTCGGGGTGTAAAAGTGAGAGCAGGAGGCACATGCATGCACACATGCTCTTTATACCCCCTCCAGAAAAGTGGCACCCTCAACTGACCGTGAAACGAAATCACACTTATTCACCCGTGGAAGGTCATGGGTTTGAATCCCCTGGCTAGCAAAATAATTGTATCACATTTATCCAAAGTGACATGCAATTGAGAAAGCAGGGTAGGTCCGTACCTGGAGCAATTAAGGGCCATGCTTAAGAGTCCAACGGCAAATCACACTGCTGGCCAGGGGATTTGAACCAGTGACCTTCTGAGTATGGGCACAGACTTCTAATCCACAGCACCCCTGTCACAGTTGGACTTTTGAGCAAGGCCTTTAACCCCAGTCGCTCCAGGGACAGTGTGACCCTGCTCTGTCATCCTCAGTTATACGAGGCTTTGGAGAAGAACTTCTGCTAAATAAGCACAAATGTTTATTTCCCAGTTAGGTGCTGCATCTTCTGAACTTCACAATGCTGATCGGATAGTTTTATAGAACGTACACAGAAGGAAGTGTGTGTGTGTGTGTGTGTGTGGGGGGGGGGGTTATGTGCTTATTACCTGTAATTTTGACCTTGTGGGGACCATTTATTTCAGTCCCCGCAAGGGAAAGCTCAATTTAACAAAAATCTAAAAATGCCAAAAGTCTTGTATTTTGTTTGGTTGCTTATGGTTAAGGTGAGGGCTGGGTAGGGGTTAAGGTTGTCATTGTCGAGATTAGGGTTATGCCCATAGAAATGAATGGGCAGTCCCCACAAAGATACAAATACAAACATGTGTGTGTGTGTAGACCCCCCTCCCACTCCCGACTATCACACCCTCATAGACTCACTGGGGTTCTTCCTGGGGTCACTAATTTAATTGCCTGCTCTTTATTGCCCATTATCTGGATGACAGGAAATAACCCAGAGCTCTTGTTCAACCGCCAATAAAATTAGGCTTCGCCCCCCCCCCCCCCCCACAATGTAGTCCGTTGTGAGGCATAAAGGACATAAACATAACGAATCTGCAGTCTGCGACTAAGCCATAGTCATCGGAATCCGTAGAGCTCCGTGCGTTTTTGTTTGTTTGTTTTGTGTTTTCTACATCCTGGTTAGCAGGGGGCGTCTTCGGAAAACGGATTAGCCACAGATGTGCAGACCTGGTAACATGATACTGCCGATCATGCAGGTGGGGCGTTCACATGATCCATTCCTCCGGTTTTCTCTCTCTCACGCACAATCAGGAGCTTCGTTTAAGCAGCAGACAGACCTTATATCTCACGCGGTCTGCCTGGGAATGAAGCATTACCTCATGAATCGACCGACTTTGGCGGAAAGTCGGACAAGGAGGATGAGAGAACGGGCAGGGGGCCAGAGAAGGGCGTGACGCCCCAGGTCCGCGTGACGGGGTGTCGGTCGGTAAATCAGAGCGGCCTGTGGCACTGAACGAAGCTGTGTGTGTTCACACGTGCATCTCCACTGCAGCCGTGTGCTGGTGACAAATGACAGGAGTGAATAATACACGGCGGGGGGGGGGGAGGTCTTTGCGTCTATTAGCTAGGCCACCGTGGTGCCCCCCCCGCCCCTCCCCTCCACCACCATCCAGATGGAGAGTCCATGACTTAACTGAACTGGTGGGGAGAACGATTTCTCAAGCCTGGCAGAAGCAATTCATCACCAGCGTTGAGCTGGGGGAGACAAAACTGCCGCTTACTGTGCTCCCCTCAGTACATGAGGCCCGACACGGTCCGGCTCGACTTGTACGCCCCGCTGACCCGTCATCCTCCCGTCATCCCTGCTCCCGAGGACCTTCAGACCAGCGAGGAGCCCCGGATCAGACGGGCGAAGGCAAGGCCGCTTCCAGGACGTTCTGAAATCACTGTCTCTGGAGCTGTTGTTATTTTCCCCTCAGGTGCAGTTAGGTGGGGGGGGGGGGTGGGGGGGAGCTGTCACGGCCATTTTTCCCATGTTGGCGTTGACATATCCTGCCCCCCCCTCCAGGAGGTGGCCGGCTTCTGGCCCCTGAAAGGATGTCAGAAAGGTCACTAACCACCACCTGCTCCCGCCCCCCCCCCCCACACCTTAATTTGCAAAGAAACAACCTTCATAATGACAACTAGCAGAAACAGAGGATGCACAGAGACCCTGTTGGGGCGAGCGGCTCTGGATGTGTCTGCCCAGCTGATCTCAGATCAGCACTGCTACCTGCTTCCGTCCCCCGACACGGGCATCCATGTCCACTCCTTCATTCATTCTCAAGACGCTCGGTTTGGTTTTCACGCCCCCCCCCCCCGAAAAGCGGAGCCCGGATAAACACTCGCCCGTGACTCATCCCTGCGCTTGTGCACGCCATGCGGAATGGAGCCGTTCCCGTCACTGTTTACACAACATCGGCCTTCGAAAGATGCAGCACAAGTGTTCAGACGGCCTCCAAACGCCACAGCATAAACAATACATACGGTCTTACAGCCAAAGAGGTGAGAAAGAGAGTAATATAAAATAAAACGCTTCACCCCAGAGATGTATCCAGGCTAATGTCCAAGAGGCTAGGTCTGTAGACTCGGCCACACTGTAAGCGCGTCTGTAGGGGGCGCTGTGGAGGCTCACTCAGGCCTGCAGTATAATCGGAGCACGACACCATTGTGGGGGATCCAGGGTCACGCTGGCATAAAAGCGTAGTCAGAGAGGAGCGGGAGGCACAGTGACTCATGACAGCGCATTCAGGCTCCCTCTCCTCCCCGTCAGAGCACGCCGACGCTCGGGGAGCACCGGTTCCCAGCACCTTTCCTCGCATCTGACGGCACATAAAACTAAACCGCTCGACCTCAGACTATGCGGCTGTCTTGTTCCTGCCGCCGGTCCGGAGGGTGCGTCAGTATCCTGCGGAGCTGAGCAATCCAATACGGCTCTGGAAGGTTCTGCCGAAGGCCGGCCAGCTTCAGGCCAGGCCCAGCGGTCACTGGAGTGATTAAAGAAGCAAATAAAAGCCGCAGGTTCCAGAATCCATAGAAAAATAGCTGTTGTGACCTCAAATTCGAAACAATACTAAGTGATTACATACATGTATAGATGTTTTATGCTGGCATTAAGTACATCAGCAAAGAAAATGGATTAATTGAATTGTCATCTTAGAGCTTTGCTACGGCGCTTTTTGCATTACTATTCGTATTATTTTGGCTGCTGAATTCTCCTTGGCTTCTGATATTAAATCCAGTGTAAGGGCAGATAGCGGGAGTGTCCTTGAAAACGTATGATTTCATAGTTCCTTTAAGAGTAAGTAAAAAAAAAATGTGTTTTCCAGGTCTGATAAAAAAAGAACAATTTTAAAACGAATGCTGGTGCCCAGACAAGACCCAGAAGTAGGATGACGAAAGGTAATGATATCTTATAAAAACAGAGAAAAAGCAGAAGTCCAGGTTAACAAGGAGAAAGAGAGAAGATATCAGTGGTTGGTATTTCCCACCTATTAAGCGAAGCTGTGAGTCAGAAATAAGTATCAAATATCATGCCGTTCAGTAGATTAGAAGGAGCACAGTTCTAGGTCATTATATCCCAATCCGGTCCACGGGGACACACAGCCGGTCCAGGTTTTTGCAACCAGCAGTGAGGGAGCAAAAATGTGGACTGTCTGGCAGGAAGCTCGGAGGGAGCAAAAACGTGGGCCGGCTGAGGGTCCCCGAAGACCGGATTGGGAAACACCGTTCTAAAAAAAAAGGTGGGTTGACTTGTATCACATTGATCTATGCAAATCCATCAATCTGGCCAATCAGCCCCACCCAATAATCCAGGGTCACGGGTATTTACGCAAATCCGTTTATCAAATAAATTCACATATATTCTGCTGGTTTAATATGAATCATGAGCTATTTTCCTTCTAAAAATAAACTCGTTATGGAGAAAGAGGAAAATATAACCATCAAGTGCTATAAACACAGAAACGTATTGGTACTGTGTCTGCATTTTTTTCAAAGTACGTTTAACCATTGGTAAGACATTATTCCTCTGAATATCCCTTGTTGTGCTATAAATAAGTCGTACTATATTGTAGGATGTAACTGTAAAACGTAGGAGAAAATTTAGCCTGGAAAACACTACTTCCGTCATTATTCACGGCTGAATAAATACGAGGGCTGCTGTGCTCCGAGAAAAAAGGTGTTCTTTAATCGTAAAAAAAACATTAACAAAGATAGTACCTGTTTGGCAATAGGCAAAATAGAAATTCTAAGCATCCATAACTACAGCATGTCCAGCTCTTCCAAATAAATCTAATATTCCACCCATGGATTGTTAAAAGGTTAAGAAATGCATCCTTCCAATCAAAGCCGTCCTACCTTTTTGAGAAACACTGCAGAGAAACGGCTCCGTTCGCACTCTACGATCCCCTTCGGGTTCACCGCATATCTAAAGCCGTGATGTCATGTGTGTGGACGATAGATTGAGCCGGAATAATGTGACAATGATAAATGCCAAAACCATCTCCCACCGCTCTGGAAATGATGTAGAAGCCGCAAAGCAACGCATGTGTCCCAGGCTACACTGATGGCTTATGATGGTGTTTATACCCATGCAAAAAAAAAAAAGACATACATATTAATAAAAATGAATTGATTGAATGAGCTGTCAAACGCATGTGGCCCCCAGAGACCCCCCCCCCCCACTGGGCAGGGCATTCTGGATGCATAAGCCAAGACCATCTGCTCTCCAACCCTATGCAATCTCACATAGTGAACAATTTCCTGATTCCTCTGCTTTGGCAAGCTTGATCAAATGCTTAGGAAACGAAAAATAGCAAAGAAGCAGTACTGTCGGTAATGGAAACAGCCACTAAGAGAATAATTGAAAGTAAAGGAAAAAAAGACAGAATGATTCAGATAAAACCATTAGAGAAATACTTTGGCGTGATTAAGTCTTACTTCCCAATACAGTAATAAACTCCATTCGCATTCTCACCCATTTTGCATCTTGTAAGGGGAAATAAATCACCATTTAAATGTAAATTAATTGCAGACCTCACCCCACACCCCACCATCGCCGCCATCCCACAAATAGCTTCAGTGGAAGAGAAAAACAGCAAACTCAGCGAGATCTTACAGTTCGTCTGCGGATAAGCCACTGGTTCCTGATGCACAGCCAAACCCGTTCACAACAACCTCCCGCCGAGGGAGAACCGGAGAACAAAGGCATCTTGTGCCGTGCACATGACACGTTCTAAACCATAGGGGGCGTCTTCCTAGAACTGTTGCCACGGTGCACACAAGTGTCTATCTACAAGTGTCATTACACCAAGTGTAATCATCCTTTATTTGCAATTTGCACAAGTACATAGGAATTTAATTCTTTTCCTGCCCCATCTTGCTCTTCATAGCTCTGGGTTCACATCGCAAGGTCAACCATCATGGAGCTGGGAGTTAAGGGCCCATAGACATGTGACTCTTCTGTCGAGGCTGGAGCTCAAACAAACGAGCTTCCAATCATGGGTACAGAGCCATTCACCTCCCCGAGATGGGCTGCATCCGAAATCACATTCTTCAGGACCAAACAGTACGCCAAAACAGAACTTCCGGAAAAAGAAAGAAAGAAAGAAAGAAAGAAAAAGAAAGAAAGAAAGAAAGAAAGAAAGAAAGAAAGAAAACGCAAATATTCCAGCTGGACTCTCTTTGGTCCGATAATTCCGGTGGTATGAAGGGAAGTGTCTTCTGAAGGGGCAGTTAATATGATAGCAGAATGGCAGAGGGTGGTTTGGAAGTGTGGGTTTAATTTTTAATAACAACCTATTTGGATATTGTACTTTACTTATGTCACAAACGATAAAAAATATTAAGAGTGTGCAGTGGCAAACTGTCGGGCTCAGCACAGAAGATCAAAGGTTAAAGGGGCAGTTCACCCCCAAAATGAAAAAATATATAGTTTTAGGGGGGCTTTAGTGCTAATGATCAATCTATGTTGTTCTTCTGTGAGTTGCCTATTTTCTGAGATATTGGCCATAGAAATGTCAGTCTTCTCTCGAATATAATGGCATTGTTTCTGCATTGTTTAAAACAGAAATTATATAACTGCACAGATGAATTGGCCGAGTTGCTCATGCTCGTATCTTCTGCAAGGTAGTACGATCAGTATGTGGAGTTCGGTAGAAGACAATAGTTCATACATTAAACTGCTCATTATGAATCTTGAGTAACTGGGTCATGATTTCTGGTTAGAGACATCGCTGTTGGATCTTTCAAACGGCCGTGGCCCTTGTGCTGTTGTGCGACCTCCCAGTTTGACGTTTGCATTTAGCTACATGCACATCTCTTGGTATTTTTCTCCAGCCTGGCTTCAGAAACTCATAAACAGAAGGCTTCAGCGGTAGTTTGTGCTCCTTTCATCCTTGTGAAGAAGCGGGTGATGGGTATCTTTCATCTGTTTGGGGGGGGGGGGTGTTGGTAATACTGGAAGGACATAATTTACATGAGCCCTATTGCTAGATTTTCAGGGCACCCATTTTTATTGAATGACTCAAGGAACCCTGAGAGAGACAATATTTCACTGTTTGGGGGACAGGAAGCTATACATCTCACTTTAGCATTTCAGATAAATAATTTGTCTGGCGCCTCAAAAAGGTTTAGCGGAAAATGATCCATGACGTGCGCTGCCACAAATATGTATGGAAACTCCCAAAAGGAACACAGATACGTATTGGGTAGCATCAGGTGAAATCGCTCTCCAGAATTCCAGCAGACAACAACACTCAGTCCCAGTAATAACATTCTGGGGGAATTTGGTCTTGGATGTGGGGGAGGGGGGTCTCATGGAGTCATGGCTTCCACCAAGGCTGTCACTGGGGCCATGTCTGGTAAAGATCTGCGGCCCAAACAAAGACACATGGCTGCAACAACCAACAATATAGATTAGGGTGTAATCCAAGTTGCCAATGTGGGACATTGGCAACAATGAGTCCTGATGAAGCTATGCTAGAAACCACTGTCCCCTTAATACAGACATAAACATTCGGGAAAGGCTTAGCATTAGCACCACCCACAAAACGAACACTGAGATAAGGACGCGGGATATAAAAAGCTTCCAGTTTTCTGGTTCGGCTCACTCCCTTGCTATGCCCAAGTGGCTACAGCCAGTCGACAGCTTCAATTTCCTCAGCCGGATTCGGACTCTGCCCCGAATGGCCCAGCTTCTGCTGAAGATGACAGTCAAACACTGGCTGCTGTGCGGAGACAGGGCCACAAGGTGCAGGACTGATCCAAATAGGCCACCCTGAAATTCAGATCCGTGCGTCATCATTTTGCTTTAGGTTAGCAAGCTTTTGTACTCACTACCATATTGATAAAACTGAGAAATGCTAATGCTAAATAAGCTTAGCATATCCGCCATAACTAATGCACAAACGATAGCCTGCATTAGGAGAGACCAATGAGGGCATCAGCGTCCAGTGTTTCCCACAAAAGATTAAAATTAAAGTTTTCTTATAACCCAAGAGTGAGTGGCCTTATTAATGGATTCTACGCTAAGATGCTAGGGCTGAATAAAACCTTTCAGAAGTTACCTGGGGAAGTATGCGAACCGTAAGCTAAATCATTAGCATGCTAACCTTGTCGTGAACTTGGGCTCATTCATAAGCTGGTGTGCCATTAACTTCAAGGGAATATTGTGTCATTGAAGAATAATGTTGATAATAAATAGAAAATGCAAGTACTGAAGAGGAGACTTTGTCGGATTATTAGAGGCAATTAATCCATAATGGGATTGACCCATCTGATTTACTGAGCCTTAAATCGTCATCCCCAGAGTCATACGATGTCGACGTTAATTACCTTTCTAATGGTGGGAGGGCTTTGCACCAGAGTTTGTGCAGGGGGGCATGTTTTGGCTTATAATGAAGTTCTACTAAGAGTATTAAGAGGGAGGTTTTATGTTCATGAAGTAAAACTTTATGGACACTTGGAATGGACACAGAGATGAGCCAAGGGCTACTGAAAGGTCTGTGTGCTCAGGGATGAGTGTGTCTCTAATTTCCTCTTCACCTCTGATCACTCCTATCTTTATTGTTTAGACCAGGGGTCACCAACCTTTTTGAAACTGAGAGCTACTTCATGGGTACTGAGTAGGGGTGCACCGATTGCAGTTTTCTGGCCGATCAACGATCACCGATCCTTAGACAACCTTACCTGCCGATCTCGATTTTTTTTTTGCCGATCTTGTTTCTTTCATAACTAAAAGACAATTACTTCAATGTTTCCATTTTTATTGAGTAAATTGATATGAATACTCACAAAACATGAGGTAGTGTCCTCAAATATAAATGAACATATAAATGAGCATTGCTGTTTGAACTACAAAATCATATTTTTTCTTCCAGACTTTAATTTCTCTAATTTTGTAAAAATGTATTGGGCGGGCGGGAGGGAGGCAGCCTGCACTGCACCTCTCTCGGGAATGGGAGAAAAGGCTGATTTAAAAGCATATAACTAAGATCGGTGGATCTCATGGGAATATGGTCGATTTCTGATCCCCTCAAATTAACGCGATCGTGGCCGATAGATCGGTGCGCCGATCGATCGGTGCACCCCTAGTACTGAGCCATACGAAGGGCTACCAGTTTGAAACGGCCTCCTAAACTATATATTTAATATATAAACTAAACTATATATATCATAAATTTCATGTATAATAAACATGTTTTAAATGCTTTTTTTAGATATTGCCATTTTCAAATCTATATAAATGTAAATGTGATTAAATAAGAATAGCAACAGGTCCGGGGGCCACTCATGTGGTCCTTGGGGGCATCCCGGTGCCCGCGGGCACCATGTTGGTGACCCCTGGTTTAGACACTCGCAGTCACCTTTATGCTTTACCTCTGAACAGTGCTGCAACCATTCCAGAACACATTATTAATAAATATAAAATTATATTTAAAAATGTAATATAATATTAATATTAATAAAAGCCTGAATTATATCCATGTCTTTTGAAACAAATGTTATTTCTGAATTTTGGATTCTATACCTATTTACCAGTCTGTAGCCTTAACTGCTGCTCCTTCAAGATTTACTTACATAAAAGCATTATGAGGGCAGAAGGAAAAATTATTTGTTCAGAGAGATAACCAATCAGATTGTAGAGGAGGTGGGCCCAACCAACTAGAGGAGGTGGGACCAAGACATCTGGCCAGTTGGACCCACCTACTCTACAATCTGATTGGTTATCTCTCTGAATCAATCACTGTTCCTTCTGCCCTCAAGATCATTTTTGAACTCATGGTTGCCAGGGTAGCGGTTTTCCCGCACAATTGGGCTATTTTAGAAAAGGAGTTGCGGGAAAAAATACGGAGTTGCGGATTGCGGTTTTTTGGGCTACATTTATAATGTACCGCGGCCGCAAAAAAATAAATAAAATAAAATAATTGTGGACAAAGATAAGGGAACCTTTTATTACTGGGTGTTGATCCCCGGGAATGAATACTTGGCAACAAACGCTGCTGCTCGCGAGACGCGAGTAGGCGCGCGCGCCACATGTGCTTTTGACATCACAAATCAAGCATCATCATCACGTCACTCCATGAGAGCGTTGTAGTCAGAAGTGTCGGTTCGGTTGTCTGTGGATGAACAAGCAGCATTCTAAAATGTCAGGTAAATGGGGAAAGTATGGAAAGAAGTATCGCAAAGAATGGGAGACAGAGAAAGGATTAAAGGAGTGGATTCGAAGTGTTCCAAATGATGATAGAAAAGCGTTCTGCAAATATTGCAAATGTGAAGTAAGAGCTCACCACGGTGATCTGGTAGCTCATGCTGCGACTGAAAAACAAAAAAAATGCGGCTCCTTTCTCAAATGCCAGAACAAAAGGCCAATACTTTAAACTTAAACTTATATAAATTTATTTTAAGGCCCTTTGTGGGAATCCAGCCGTTGTCTAATCTGATTGGACACTGAAAAATTGGGCTAGTTTTCATTCCATTTGGGCGGATTTTGAGTTGTCATTGGGCTGGAAATATTTCTGGGACCTGGCAACCCTGTTTGAACTTAACCCATGAATCGAACCGCTAGCCCACCTGCAATGCTTCAGCTAAGGAAAAAGGAAATGACCATTGAGGGCAAGGAAGAGACAGAAATGACTACACAAGCAGAAGTGAATTCTATTGCCAGGCCCCATGATATTTGACTTTGGACGGAGGATTCATTTTAACATGGCTATAATCTCCTGGGCACGGCAGATTAATTCAGCGCCGTCTAATGCCGATTCTCGCCAAAGAAGCCGGCACGGCCAAGTGACCAGGGGAGCTCGGTTCATGAACAGGAACGAAACGCCATGTGCAAAGATTCGCGTCGGTGCCGGTATTAAAAATGTACAGTGAAAATGTCAGGTGCCTTGCAACAACACCCTGCGATTCAATTTCACATATAACACGTTTCCTTAAATCCGATTTGAGTGGAAAACATTCCTCTATGTTCCCATTCCATTTTCTAAATAAATGCCAACCCGTCAGTCACCCAGATTAAAAAAAAATGAAAAAGGAAACTGCTGAACAGTCATTATTATTACGTTCGCTCCACAAATAATTCAATATTTATTCTTTTCAGTCATGGTTAAGGTTATATTTTCTTTGTGCTCAACAGTAATTAGACTGATTTACATAAATTTCTGAATTAACGAATATGTGTAAGCCTGTAGGTTTACGTTTGAAAAAAAAAAAGGTTTATTAAAAATGTTAATATTGGGAATTATCAAAACAATTAATTTAGCGTGCTGGTTTTGCTGAGCGTCGAACGCTAACTGGATTGGTGAAAATGGAAAATTAATAGTTTAGGACAGGGTGCGTTTGCAAGCGACTGGTAGCTAAGCCGCAGTTAAATAGAGAAGAGCAGAGCCGAGGATTAGGCGAAGATGATACAGGCAGAGGGGCGGGGACTTGTCTGCCTCCCGGATTTATATGCTTGGGCTCGCAGGCGCTCCGCTCCCCGCGGCGAGCTCCGGATTACCGTCATCTCCGCGCACTTTGAGGAAGACGCCGGGCGGGCAAGGACGGCTCCTTTCCCGCGCCCTTCACCGTTAGAAAACATCGCCGCACGATAAACCCAGTGCGGGGATTATGGTCCTAATCAACATGTGAAATATAAGCCGGTGCAGAGCCGAGGATCCGGGAAAAAAAACTCTTCGAGACCCTAGACAGTCCGCTAAGCAAATTCCCGTGCATTTCTTTTCAGCCAATCTGACATGTTTCCATGTTCAAGGGTACAGATCTTCGGGCTCTCCTCCAGGCACTAGAACGTGAACCTTTTCATCCAAAGTCCAATTTCCTTGACCAATCAGCTCTCTCCCTCCCTGGGGGGGTCAGACAGCTGAGCCCCCCTAGCACACTGAAAGGCAAAACCAGGGGACTGAAAGCGAGGAAGAGGATAACACAGTGTGGATGGTACTTCCCATAAATAACAACGGCTATACAAGTACTTGTCTTCTGGGTTCCATCCGTGCAGAATCTCACACAAAGCTAAAAATTCCTAAGGGGACTTTGTCACCAAGCCCATGAGTGCTGTGTTATCACTGACATGTCAGCTCTGCCTACACAAAGTGATAGTGATCATTATTGAACCCTTTGAATAATATGTATGTATAAGGCTGTAGAAGGATGTGCAGACAGTGACTAGGCAGAGAGATATAGGTATGAGGTCTATACCCTGAGCCAGCGTGGCCCCCAGTGAGACCCCCAGCGAGACCCTAACCACAGTATGCTGATGACATGACCAGGAGGGCCCTTGCTTCTGTATCAATGATAAGCTTAATTCATCAGTATAAACAACTTAATCTTTAAAAGTGAATGGGGGGGGGGGAGGGGTATGTAAGAGTATATTCTTTGGAGACCTCTGTAGATTGAGTAGTTATTTCAGCTAAAAGATTCCATAAACAGAAAAATGTGTTACTTTTATTTATAACTATCAATATGCACATGCATGCACGTAAAAGTTTCAATGATCATTTTTCCAACCTTAACAGAAACACTCCAATTAATATGAAAAGAAAGCCAGCGATTAAACAGCGTAATGTAACTCGAGGACATTTATTTGGCTGTAAATGAACAACTTTGATTTTGAAACATAAGTGCTAAAGAGATATTTGGCATAATTATTTTTCATGAAAATTCTCCTATAATAGATAACACAGGTAAATGAAGTACGGACAGCGGACCCTGTTGTTTAACCAAGAAAGAAAGAATAAGGGTGTACACGGAATTCTGGAATATTCGGCGATTCCATGACGTGGGGGAAACAAACAAACAAACAGGCAAACGAAAAAGCAAGCAAGCAAACAAACAGAAATCGAACAGAAAGTAGATGATTATTGTTATGTACACAAACCTCCCCGCAGACCTAAAATGTTACAAAACATTTAAAGGTTCATCTGCTAGCACTAGATACAGGAAGGCTTTTATGATTTATTTCACAGTTCATTAAGGATGTTCCAGGTATCCCACTGAGACTGGTAGGCCTAACGTTTTGACAAATTCCGCACGCTTCACCCGAGGCGGGGTGCGCATCCCCAGATAGAACATGCGGGAAACGTTTATCTTAAAAAGAAACATTTAAAAATGTTTACGTAAACATAAGATAAGGGGAATTTTATTGTCTCTCAAGAGAGATCAGAATCAATAAATAAAACATAACGTGGTTTTATTCGGCTGGTTGTAGAACTTTAGAAGTGCATTATTGTTTGGTCATGCACGAATAATAAATAAATAAGAAAAAAAATATGCATCCGTACCTCAACAAACAGAATAAAATGAACATGACAGCAGATAAGGGAATGAAGTCATAAACACGAGACCTGCGAGTAGAGCGAAGGGTTACACAACTCACAGGATGCAAGGTGAGGTGCGTCCCACGTCCGTTCAGGAAGTCGGCTTGCGTGATCGTCGCACTCCTCGCTCCTCTCTGTTACCGAGCAGCTGCCATGACGACCGCTGTCATTACGATTTAACATCCAACGTTAAATGTCAATGGGGTGGGGGGGGGGAATCCCAAAAAACAAACCAATAAAGATGGATGGTAAATTTCAATAAATAATGCAAGACGGGACCTTTATATGTGCCTTCTCCTCTCTGGCGTCACATCCTACCATCTTTAAGAAATGGAAAGTAAGAAAAAACACAGCAGATCCTTTCCTAGGATTCTGTTGTGGCTCCTGCCCCCGCTGATCGTGACCAGGGTTCCTGAACGTCAGGCCAAAACACTGCCTCCTCTGAACGTGGGCAATTACCTCTGGTTTCCAAGGAGATCACAGAGCCCAACATGAAAGCGGCCGGGCCCTTTGAGGGGGCCGCGCTTACGGTTTGATCAAGGACGCGCCGGCCTTTCTCTTCTCACTGACGGTGGCTGCAGGCCGACCTGTCGTCGTGCTGCGGCCCTAAGAGCGGGTTTACTTTGGTTTAAAATGACTTTTCGGGGGTGTGTGAGGAAGGTCCCTCTTGGGAGACTAGCTCTTCGGCAGCGCCGATGCCTCTCCCCCCCCCCCCCACATATCCTACTCCCCCAAAGTGTAGCTGCGTTAGCGTTGAATGCAGTCCAAATGCTTTTACTGCCCTAACGCTACTCTAATCCCCCCCCCCCCCATCCCCCTCCCCACATCCCTGGTCGGAACCACTTCACACCGGTCAGAATCCCACCTCCAGGGACCTCAGCACGTTCCCACTGGCTTGCAAACTCGCGGGCCCCATTCCCAGCCAAAACCCCTACGGTGACCGTCACCCTTCCCTCGCAGTGACACCACCCGCTGGTCTGAGCTCTGCGCAATGCCTTGCCACCAGGGGGTCATCAAGGCCCCGGCATACCTTCAGAATCACGTTTCGAGAGGACCCGGGGGGAGGGGAATAAAAAATAATGATGATAATAAAAAAAAAAAGCAAAAAAAAAAATCACCAGCTGTTCTCCATCCCTGGATACATTTACTGCTTTGTGTAACAGCATCTGGGTGATAAACTCAAACACAACATCATGAGGAAACGCAGCATGTCTGACATTCAGGCATTCTGCAGGACAGCTTAATTTCTGCAACATATTTACAGTTAAACATCACGGCACATGGTACATACCAGTGTGGGATCATGGCTTCTGATGCGTGATGTGCAGAAGGCCTGGACCTTACGGAGCACAGGGCCCTCCTGCACCGCTGTGTTCATTTATATTAAGAGAATTTGGCTCATTTTGGTTGGAGAGCCGACGTGTGAATTTTTATCCTGTCAGGTTTGTCTGCCTGTACTGACAACGAGGGAACCCAACCCACCTGCTTTCCGAAAATCTCCGTGTCCCAAGGACCCGTCTTGGTGGGCAGCGAATGTGAATACCGACCCAAAATCGAGACGCAGAGGCAATACAAAACGGGGTGCGCCGGTTGACATGCCGATTTTGGGGGGGGGGGGGGGGGGGGGTAAGCTAGGGAGACACTGATAAAGCGAGAACGACAGACTGAGAGGCTCAGGTTAAAAATAAATTAAATGAACAGACAAATAATAATAATAATAATAATTTTGGCCGCAAGGTGACAGCCCTTGAGCACACAGAACCTTGGGCAGCAGATCTGCTTTTAGCAGTAGAGCACTCTCCTTGGGGGACCTGTGACTGCCCTTATAACGTTTGACATGACAGACAGACAGACAGGGCATACTGGGCCGAGTCACAGTCTGCTGCGGCTCGCTGAAGTACATCTAGTTAAATCTTCTGCCAACAGCATAAAATCATTTCCCAGGTTTACTGTCATTTGTGTGTTTCCTTTTCATTCCAAACTATGTTAAAATCACTAGAAAACCTCCAGGAACCCCCCCCCCCCCACCCGCCTGACATCAAGGGAAGGAAAACACCCATTTTCAAACTTCACCGCCGGCTATGACCAATCCATAGCACTGCTGTTGAGTTGGGAACTCCGCTACCCAGAATTCCACGGGGCTCAGAATAAGGAATTAAGAAGAGACCAAGTTTATTTAGATTTGTTGTTATTTGTGGGTGTGCAAGAGGAGAATTCATAATCATAATCTTTTACGGAACTAGAATGGGATCAGACTCATATCTCCACAGCCAGCAGATCTCACTAGGGGAGAAGATTATAGCGCTTTGCAGAAAGACCCAAGGCTCAGGCTCAGGGAACTAATCAATCTTTGGCTGTGACACCAGTGGGGTTTGGGGGTGTCACTGCCCCAGCTCTAGCACTATAGTGTGGGGGGGCTGACACTGACCACTCACCATCTACCTCCACCTTGGACTGAAGTGTCACTAACAGAACAGGCCTGGAATAATTCTTCCGCTGCCGTTTATTCTGTGTCTGTTAAGCTTCAGCATTTCAGGGACATTCGTTGGGAAATAAAAACAGTTTCATGCCTCTATTGCCCAGACCTCAGTACAATCCTTCTCTGTGCTATATAATTTGTGAAATAAAAATGCTAATGCATCTTAGCCACGGTGAGCCCAAGAAGCGGACTGGTTAGGCTACATTTAGCATGCTAGTGCTTCGTGTATCGAGCGGGCGTTTACTTTCGGCGTATTTTCTTGTATTCATTTTTGGTTGATGCTGTTTTGATGGCATTTGGATGCTCTGCCGTGAAATTAGAAATGCGCTGAAGCAGACCGCAGCCGGCCGGCTCGCTGGGAAGCGCCGTGACCTCACCCCTCCAGCGTTACGCATTCGATTCTGCGCATGCATATTTTTCTCCGGGTCCACATAGATTTTCTCCCACAGTCCGAATATACGTGGTTTAAGCGAACAGGTGTCCCTAAAATCCCCAGAGTGTGTGTCCTGTGATGGACCAGCGTCCCATCCAGGGTGTCCCCAGTCTTATACCTGTCCTGTGTACCTCCTGGGATAAAGTTCCGGTTAATGGAAACTATAATGCAGCAGCTTAGCGGATAAGGTTATAGAAAACGAATAGATCAAATAGAGGAAGAGCAGGTTAGACAGTGTCACTAACTATTCATTTCACTGTAATGAATAAAATGAAATTGAAAGATTGCTGGTTCGAATCTCTGATCGGCAAGGTACTGCCCCCAAGCACTCCCCGGGTGCTGCCCCCTGCTATGTCACGATGTCACATATGGGTTAAATGCAGAGGACACATTTCGATGTTGCACACTGTGGTGTGTCAACAAAGACCACTGATCACCAAAATTCAACATTCATAAGCAGAATGTAAGTATGCCTTAACATTCTATCAGACATTAACAGCTTTAATATTCATTAATATCAAACATTACATGATAATAGGAAACATTATAATCTTATAATTATGTTTTTTATTTAGGCCTATGTAGGCTATATGAAAGCTCTTAGGACGTTATACATACGCGCTGCTTATGAACGTTCTAGCAATATAAAGCGTTGCCGTTAATTAGTTAAATGCTTACGCTGCATCCCCAACTTACAGCCAAAGCCCCCTTTTTCCTTTTACTGGGAGCGCAAACAAATTCAGCTGATTTCAAAACTGGTCTTCCTCACCAAAATCAATAAGTAACAATAAAAAAAGGGATGAATCTCTAATTAAGAAAACATCCGTAATGGATTACGCTTACAGTTTCATAAAGGGGAAATAAAAAGAAACATACAAAGAGACACAAGCGCTGTCTACAAAAGCCCACCCATAATCACACGGCTGTAAAGAACTAACAAACCGTTCAAAGTGTTCGAAATTGAGCACTGATTAATTATCCCAGCGACTTTAATTGCAAACTAATTTACTAGATGCAATTCAATTACTTTTCGAACGAGGCAGTCACCATGCTGGCAGCTGGGACATCTGTCAAAATCCGGCGCGTTCCTAGCTGTGCGCGCGCAGCTCTCCCTCTCTGGACGTCCTCATTATGCGATAATGGGCTCCGGAACGTTCTCGTGCCAGTCTCACGTGCATCCCGAAGGTCGTTCCATCAGCCACTCGGTGCCGAGCGCTCTACTGCTAGTGTAACATTTCCGTCACCTTAGGACACACACACACACGCACACACACTACAATACAATTCCGTGACGTATCTTGAAAACGGCAGAATCTTAAGAGATACCGTGATACAAATTTTTGGTTATGCCGCCCATATATTAATACGTAGGCTTAGTGAAAGAGCAATTTGTGTATTCTTTTATTTACTTACCACAGACAGTGGCTAAATTAATAAATACTTGTTATGGGCCGTCAAGTTCATGCAAACATTGATTTATTTCATTTTTTATTTATTTTTTCATTGCATTTGTACTTGCATGTTCCGCATATATAAAAGCCATTTACAAAATTCCTCACTAAATTTTAAGCAATGTATAATACAAGACCCTGTCCAGCTACTAAACCATTATAATGTCACTGTGGCACAATCACTGTGATACATTTCATGCGTAAAAGAATCCTGGCAGGTGTGATGATTTTTAGCTATATGACATGTGATAAGATATGCCCCTTTTCAGTCCATTATAATTTGAGGGCCCGATAGTCTGTGCTCTTTTGAGCAAAACCAGCTCCATGGGATACCTGTGCCTACTGCAAAATGGGAAATAAGGCACTGCCTTTGTACGGGAAGCTCATGGCTCAGATTGAGGTCACCGTTAAATGTCGACATAATGGTCCTGCCAGGACAGAACTCTGCAAACGATATGATTTCTCACATGTTAGCAGGGGGGCTCTGCTGTACACTTCAACAGATTTTTAACTCACATTTTCCTGATTAAAATGTCCCCATAGAAGCACGATAAGCGAGTCTAATTTTGCATTTAATCGTCCAGACACCTCATGAGCTTTTCCGAGCACTGCACGGACGTGAACGGGGAAGACAACAGGGGCGACAAACAAAAACGATGCCCAACGAGGCTTTGGGTGATAATTAAAACGGGAGCTGAACAAAGCTACCTATTTAACGACGAAGACGAGAGCTGCTTACAGTCTGCCTGCTTTTCCGTTCCAGGAAACACGCAGCACCTTTTATAGAGCTTGTTGCAGAAGCCGTTTCGGGTGAAGAGTCCCACTGGGGATAACAAAAGCCTACATAACCACATTTAATTTAACAAGCATCCGGTTCGAGGAAGACTAGTCCACTCGAAGAGAGGGAAAGGTCGCTGGCAAGTGGAGAAACCATAGTCAGAGAGAGTGGGCCAGATTTTTTGTTTTCCATGTAACAGCTGGTTAAAACAGAATGAGGTGAGAAGGCAAGTGGAGGTAACCGGGTTGTTCTGCCCCAAGCGACAGTGGGGATGCGACCAAATGTTCCTGTCATACTGCCAAAATCTGAATAAATAGAGCAAAAAAATACTTTCATTCTTTCTTCTGCAAGCAAGAAATGAGCCAGAATAGTTGGCAGCGGCGATGTCTACCGGCACTCAAACTACACATTTGTGTGCGGGCCCTGATGTTCGGGGGCCCTCGAGTTTTGGGGGCCCCCTCTTGGCCACATACAGAAGTGACTTTTTTGAGTGGGACCACGGAAACAACGGGCCCTCCCCAAATGGCTGACAGTCCAAAGATGGTGACAAGGACCCGTGACATTTCAGCAGCACCTGTGACAGTGTAGCCATCAGAGATGCCACGACAAATGCAAACGTGACTCTGAAGGTACGAACGATCATTCACCCCCCCCCCCCCCCGTTTGTTTTACGCCCATGAAGAGCGGCAACGGGGCGACAGGGCACTGAAGGAAATAAATGAGAAAGCGGCGAGTAAACAGAGCTCGGCAAACAAGCGTCGCCTGGAACCTTCCGGAATGCGTGATGAGAAAAGTAGGGTTCTTCTGTCTCTGTCCAAGGGGATCGATGAACTCTAACCCAGTGAAGTCATCTTTCATTTTGTTTCTTTCTGGAGGGGCTGAAGCGTGACATCTTAGAGAAGCACCCCCTGCCCCCAGCATAAATACTCGGGTTTGCCATTCCAGCCCGAAAACAAGGGAACAGTCAGGAAAGAACCTCTTAGAATAAATCAACATGTAAACGTGATTGGACATTGTGTCAGACACAGTCCACCCCCACACTCCTACTCACCGGGGAGCCCGTCATGGTGAGCCCAGGCCCCCCCAGGCAGGTTTTCGACATTTGACCCTATCAAATCTCCAGTCCCTTTTCAGCTGAAAGGGGAGCCCCCTCCCCACCAATTCTGACAATTTTCGCAGGATGACGCCAGCCAGCGACTAAGATCGATTGCTTGATAATATACTGGGGGCTGGGGAGGAGCCCTAACCCTTCGATGCCGGCGGGTCGCGCCCTCCCTTTGCAGCACAACATCTCAGCCTCCGTTCCTTCTCCCGTGCTTTGCGCCCATCGCTTCAGATACGCACGATTCGTGGCGTCGGACTAACAATGAAGAGATACAGAATGATGAGTATTTACTACGCGGCGGGTGGGAGGGTCGCGGCATCTGAATGGAAAACAGTGTCCTGCTTATGGTGTCCATAAATTTCACACGCGCAGCTTTTCATTGAGGGGCTCGGATTACAAGCCCAGCCGCAATCATAACCTGTCCATTAATACTGCGCGCTGAGCCGCCCCCGTCCCCCCCGGTCACATACAGGAGATGTGAACAGAGCATGTCAGGAGCGTGTGGGGCTAGCGGTACGTGCCGCGGTAGGGGGAGGTGGGCAGGGGCTGCATCTGTTACCTGTTCTATCTTCAGCAGCAGACAGGAGCTGGCTGACGGACAGAGAGAGGCCCCGCCTTCAGATGTTTTAGGGGGCAGGGCTGCTCTCTCAAAGCCACGCCCCCTCCACTGTCACCTCAATATAAATGGGCGCACCGCCTGATTGTGCTGTGCCACACACAGACACACACACACACAGACACACACACACACACACACACACACACACACATACACCTGCTTGGCCTATGACCCAAAGTGGGCAAACCTGACCCAGCGCTTTGTGTGTGTGTGTGTGTGTGTGTTTGACTCTAAACACCCTCACTCTGGCACCCTCACTCTCCCCAGGGGCAAAGGAGGCCAGTCGGAAGGTCAGAAAAACATGCAATCTTTTCCTCTCCACCCCTCTGGGGAAGCACGGGGCCTTCATGCCTGGGGGAGACAATCGATCAAGTTAGGAAATGTGGGCGAGGATTAGATCCAGCTAACTTCCACACCCCCGACAGCTTGTCCCAAACAGCTCCAGGCTGAGATCTCCAAAGATATTAGCACTGCGATTGATTCCCCCCACCCTCACGAAAGTGCTTGTAAAATCAGCCTCAAAACTTAATGACTCTGCGTGTACCATCTAGGACTGGCTCTTCATAATATCTGGGGGAACCATGCAGACCAGTGTTATCTTCTAACCATTGTTCTCTAATACGGTGTTCTCTAAATCTGACACATCGTGAATTTTTACCTCAGTTATACCCTTGGAAACCGTGCTCTTAACTCACACGTTTACAGCCGTGTGCACACGCCACATACACGGCAGCATTTGATTTCGGCTAACGACGTCTATGCGACAGATATGGAGTGTTTTAAGAGCCAGCCTGACTGCGCATTATTCATCGCCATCCAGACAGAAGTCCTGTACTGGCAAGGTTAGGAAATTCGCAGAGGAACACAGATTTTCGCAGAAACTTCTTATTTGCAAAGGATTTTATGGACACTGAGACATCGGTCCAAGCCTATAAACGCCAGATAGAAGAGTAAAGACATGCAGATAGGATTGAAAGACATGCAGGTAGAAGTCTAGAATATCTATAGAGGATTTATATATGGGGGGGGGGGGGGATCTGGTACGTTGTGCCTGTAATCGGAAGGTCGGTGGTTCAAATCCTAGAGCTGACAGAGTGTTGCTGTGGGGCCCTTGAGCAAGGCCCTTAACTGCCAGTTGCTCCAAGGACCGTCTGGGTCTGCTTTCTCAATTGGATAAAATTGCCCGGTATGTAAATGTCATATCTTTAGGACATAGTTATATAGCTACTGCATTATTGCCCACATTCACGATATCATGTAGCTTATCGGGAGAAATAAGTATGACACGCAATATACAACAGACAGTGATTTCTCTTAGCCTTCCATTTTAATCCGTGGCCTTGTAAAAACAAAGATTAATGTTATTAAAACCTGATTATGGGTCTCTCAGAGAGCGATCTGATATAGAACCCCCCACCACCACCATGTGCACACAAATCTTAGTCGATGTCAATAAAGCAGGTTTCCAGGGACCGATCTGGCCAGGCGCTCCTCTGCTACTTCTAGGAAATTGGATTCTGGGACTTCGACGGGAAGCACACCGCAATGAAAATGGTCTCAGTTTCGTTGGGGGCGGCCTGTTTCCTCATCGCGAATCAATACAGTCCATATCATCAATAGTACTTAAATTTCAATGAGAGAGAAGGCAAGAAAACCTGAAGCAATACTAACAAAAAAAAGCAGCACACAAACTGCAGCGGCCAGTTTATTAAGAGCAACTTAACGCAAACGGCCTGCTTCTCTAGACAGCCAATCACGTGGTTGCACAGAAAATGATGACATGGTCAAGCGGTTCATTCACTGTGCGTCTAAGGATCAGAACGGCTGAGATGCGATTCTGGACGTGGCGCGATTGTAGGTGATATTGGGGTTCCAGCATGTCAGGACCAGCTACCATTCTGGGATTTTCACACACTGCAGGGTCTAGAATTTACAGAGTGGTGCGATAAACAAAATAAGAACGGCAAGTTGGTGGTGTTTATGTGGCTGAAAACACCTTTTCAATGAGAGAGGTCAGAGAAAAATGGCAGTGGTGAATTGACAGTGGTGAATTGACAGTGGTGAGCAGAAGGGCTTCTCTAAACGCCACTGAACGACTCAACCAACTTTAATGTGATTCTGGAAGCAGAACTGGGTATTAGCTGGCAGCCACTGAGCATAAATCTCGGGTGTCCACTGAAATGCCAGCAGAAATGGTCCTTACTCAAGCAAGACCTGATGAAGACAACGCAGAGGTTGCCCCTGGCGTGCCTGCCTCACAACTGCAGAGACACATCCCCGTCTCTGCCACTGTCCGTTTGAATTAAAAAAAGGAGCTTTGGAGAAAAAGACACAAACAAACACCCGCAGCTCCGACCTTCCCCACGGAAAGCAGAGCGAGTCGTTGCAGTGCTTCAAGGCAGTGTCTCTCAACACAGTCCTTGGTGATGCCCAGACAGTCCACATTTTAGCTCTCTCCCAGCTCCCAACACACACCGGTACCAGGTGCTCGGTGTTTCTGATTGGCTGGGACCAAGGTGGGAGCGAAAACATGGACTGTCTGCTAGGTCCTCAAGGACTGGGTTGTGAAACACTGGTGTAAGGCGGGTTAGGTGGCTCCAGTGACATTCATCATGCAATCGACTGAGCGATCCATGCTGGCTACGTGTCACCGTGCTTGTGGTGCCATTACTTCCATAAACTACAACCAGCACCAGAGGGATTTATCGACTGGGAGGCGGCCGGCCATCGTGCCCCAGAGTGCAGAGATGGATAGCCCCCGGTGAGGAAGGTTAGCTCCCGAAGACCTGACTTAAATTACTCCTCATTAAAATTCTCTCATGCTACTGCTTTATCTCACCGCCCTCTGTCAACCCATCAGCTCCAAATAACCCTGATTAAACACAGAAATGCACGCAGATCCAGGGATTCAAATTCATTTGCATTAATTGTATGCAACCGTTTTCAACATTACATAATACTTCTGTTTGTAAGACAAAGCAAATTGCTGGATTTGTTGGATCAGTGTTAGGACATCAATGAAATATTTGTAAACTCAATGAAGTGTCTCGCATTTCCATGGCATTGATCAATTGCAGCCCTTAATCGCCGGGTAATGATTACTCAACCATGACAAGGAAATGCTCCGATATCAATATTGTTATGAAACTTCTTTCCAAGGAAAGTCTTGCATCCCAGCTGACCGTCTTCATAGTAATGAGGTTTTTTTTTTACCGGTTCGTTGGTCCACAGTTGCAGATGGTTGGGTGACTAAGCAACGTGGCGGAAGATTCTGAGGGCTTGCGGGTCATGCCGCAGAATCTCACAGGAAACGGGGACCGAGTGTAAATCGCAGCGCGAGTCAGCGGCATTAGCGAGAAACGGCCGCGTGCCCGGCACCTCGATGCCGAGCGGATTTGAGAGAAATAACTATGAGCATCTGCGATAAAAAATGAGTATGGTGGATATGGGAAAACAGCCCACATGCGAGAGAGAGAGAGAGAGAGAGAGAAACACAGAGAGAGAGAGAATAGGAGAGCGAGCTCCCATTCTGGGATTCTTCTGAACGTCAGATCTCACAATCACGCAGGTCCCACACGTTCCAGCCCTGGCATGTGAGAGAAAGGCACGCCGATGGACGGAACTCCAATCATGGATGGAGCTCTCAGATGCGTCCTTAAGGATGGATGAGTTCTGAACCCCTTAGGTTTGGCTCACGTCTGGTTCGGCAGATCTGCTCTGGTTCTTACGGTCTGAATTTTAGATGTTAAAATATTGAGAAGCACCTGACTGCGTACTGAAGCATCTCATCACATCAAATAGCAAAAGTAAAGGAGGACAGAAACTGAACAAGCATCAGCACAGTGACTGGTCCAGAAGGCCCAGGTTTTAGCTACACTGGCTTTCCCTGGGGGGTGGGGTGAAGTGGGGAGGGGGGGGGGGGGGCGGCGTATAGCTGTGCATAACCATCAGGGGAGCAGCCGTGCAGCAAACACAAGCTCAAGCTGCCTTCAGGTCTCAGATCTCCACCTTCAGGCTCAGTCCTGCGGCATCACATTTGGACCCATATGCCGCCATATGCTCCCCCCACACCAAGCAACACTAGACCCACCCACCCACACACGTGCGCAGCTCGTAGTAACCCACACGCCAGGCAATAAGAAATACACACATTAACCAGTACTAACCCACATATGCGAACTTGTAGTAACTCATATGGCTGCCTTTACTAACCCACACACAATACAGTACCATTCGATACACCGTAAGGTACTGACCCGTACACCCTATGGCAGTGATTCCCGACCGGCCCCTGGGGGAATCCCACACAGTCCATATTTTGGTTCAGCACAATCAGGCAATTGAGAGCCACAAAGTACAGCTGTGCTTGGAGCTGCGAGGGAGCAAAAATGTCTGGGGTTGCCTGAGGATTGGATTGGGAAACACCTCTATATGGTATTAACCCACACGCCATACAGAGCTGACCCAACCACAATACGGTACTGACCCAACCATAATACGTACCATAGTCAAATACAGTATGGAAATAACCCAGCCACAATACGGTACTAACGCAAATATAATGCGCAAAACGGTACTAACGCTAATATAATACGCAATACAGTACTAAAGCAAATATAATACGCAATACGGTACTAATGCAAATATAATACGCAATACGGTACTAATGCAAATATAATACGCAATACGGTACTAATGCAAATATAATACGCAATACGGTACTAATGCAAATATAATACGCAATACGGTACTAACGCAAATATAATACGCAATACGGTACTAATGCAAATATAATATGCAATACGGTACTAATGCAAATATAATATGCAATTTCGGTACTAACGCAAATATAATACGCAATACGGTACTAATGCAAATATAATATGCAATTTCGGTACTAACGCAAATATAATATACAATATGGACACCCGCACACAGTAGGGTGAAAAGGAAAATGCCATAATGTAGTACACGCCATATAGTACTAATCCACAAACCGTATGGTACCAACTCAAACCCCACATGGTACAGCAGTAGCTCAGCAGTACTCATGAAGGTTCTGAGTCAGCCCTCGTGATGAGTTTGCGTTAAATGGAGGCTGAGAGCACACTCACGCAGAGATGAGAGCTCTCCTCTTTCACACCCTTTACAACCTCTTTAAATTAAAAGACACGGAAATGACACGTCTAACCGACTCACGGCATTCCCGTGGCAAATGGAGCCTTAACGCCACCAGGTGGGGGGGAGATGGATTTGGGGGTAACAGAGTGGCCGGAGGACTCACGGCGGAGAAGTTCTGCGGGCCGCACGGCTCGCCGCGGAATTTGCAGTAGAGCAGCATGTCGTCCAGCTGGTGACCCAGCCGGTCCATGAACTCCAAGATGGTGCCCTCGAAGTGCCGGGGCGGCAGGAAGAGGCGGAAGTCAGAGAGCTTCCGGAACCAGGCCAGCCGCTCGTCGTGCAGCAGGTCCACCACCATGGGCCGCGTGGTCCGGTTGGCCAGTAGGAGGCCCAGCCAGTGTCCGGCGAAGTATAAGTCACTCTTGGAGAGGTGCTGGAAGCGCACCGGGTTGTTGTTGCACACGGTGACAGCAGGGAACGGCAGCTCCTTGGCCCACTCCATGTGCACCTTGGTATAGGTGGGGAAGGAGAGCCAGTGCAGGAGACGGTTGGAGGACCAGGAGAGGAGCAGCCCCAGGGAGGCGCACAGCGCCAGGAGCCAGAAGGCGCGGCGGCCCAGGGAGGCCCCGGCGGAGCAGACCTGCCGCAGGCCGTGCAGCCGTGTCCTGGACAACTGGGCTGGTGGCCCACTTCCCGGGCGACGCGGGCGGCGACAGCGCCTCCCCCCGGACGGGGCGCCCGCCTCGCCACCGTGCCCCTCCTGTGCCATGGCTGCCCGCAGAGCACCTAGTGCAGCGGCGACGGCGTCATCCCTCAGCCAGGCCTGCGGGTCGGGGGCCCACATGAATCTCCGGGGGGCCCCGGTGTCCGGCACGCCCCCTCGCCCGCCGACCGTCCCCCCGGCACATTCACGCCCCCAAACCTATGGCCCCCAAACTCCCCCTGATCAACAAGCTTCAACGGACAAAAGGGTTCCGATTCCGGGAGCTCCGCGTCCTCTGCCCCCCCCCCCCTCTCGGTCCTCTTCTCCAAAGGGGGGTCCGCGGCGCCCTCACATGTCCAGGAGGAGAAGCCCCCCCTTTACCCGGGAGGGAAACCTTGGCCCGAGGCTCCCAGCTGCTACTGCTCTCGCCGTGGAGCGAGAGTGGTGTGTCAAGCGGAGTAAGAGCGAGAGATAAGAAGGGGATAGAGAGAGAGAGAGAGAGAGAGAGAGAGTAAAACAGGGAAAGGGAGCAGACTGAGAAGGCAGATCCAGTCACAGGGCAGGGGAGCAAGAATAATACCCCCCCACAAGCCCCGGCAGAGTCCTCCCGCTGGACGGCTGCTCAGGGTCCCGTGTTCTGAGTCCCAGCCCGCTGGACCCGTGGATCAACCCCCGGTGCCAGGAGGACCGGGATCCCGTGCCACATTCACGCTGGCACCGGTAACTGGAGCCTCTGCGCCTCGTTGACCACCCCCCCTCCTCTGCCTGTCCTCTCGGCTAATCAGCGCCGGCTCTTCAGTCGGATCCGCTCAGCGACACTTCCTCCTCCTTCTGTTTATCACTGCCACCCCTCCCACCCCCACCTCTTTACCCAAGAGCCCCCGAGGCAACAGACGGTGCCCTCTCCTCTGGGCGGCCAGGAACTATCCCCCCGACAGGAAGGAGAACCTTGTGTGTGTGTGTGTGTGTGTGTGTGTGTGTGTGTGCACGCTCACTCGCTCGTGCCGGTGAGTCAACCTGCTACCAGCGGGAAACTCGTCCCAAACCGTCCGGACTGCCGCACTCTCTCTGTCCCTCTCCCCGGTTCCCCAGTCTTGGGTTCCGCTTCTTGTCCTCTTGTTCTTTTTATTTATTTTTTTGTGTTTTCTAAAAATATCCTCAGAGTGCTCGCTGTCACGTCGGTTCTGCTCAGCATAGCCGCAGCCGGACCCCCTCAGTCACCCCCCCAACAGCTGCTGCGATCCCCCCGCCTCTTCAGGGAGCGTATCGCTGGAGTCCGTCCGCTCCCTCCCTCCCTCCCTCCTCCTCCCTCCTCCCCGACCCACGCGGGCTCTCTGTCCTCACACCGAGCCGTGGCTCTGAGCGCCGCTGGATCAGAATCCGCCCGCGAAGAGCGCGGAGGAAAACACCCTAGATCCAGCAGCGGCAAGTTAGCGCGTCCATGCTCCGCGCCAGACTGGCACCCTGTCAGGCAGCAAGCGAGTGAAAGAGACGGAGAGAGAGAGAGAGAGAGGGAGAGTGAGAGAGACAGGCTGCATTTCCTCTTGGACTTTCTCTCCATCTCATATCTCCCCCCCAGCCGGTCTCTCTTACACACACACACAGTTTGGGCATAATGTGTGAGCTCAGCATTTTAATTTCCATCAGTTATTCTAGTCGCACACCTAGGAAACAGATAACCAGACTTTAGGGAAATTAAGATGGGAAGAGAGAGGGATTGTTTGGGTTTTGGAGAGGGGGGTAGAAATTAGAGTGATTAACTGGCAGTTATCTCAAGGAAATCAGCACGAGCCAGTGTTTGGCAATTTCAATTACGGCAATATAAAAAATTATGACGTGTTCCACCCCGGCATCGGCAGCAAACTTCAGCGGGAAGGGGTTTTCGAAAGGCTACGGTTGCTGTTTTGTGTTATGGGTAACGATTTGTGACATTTGTGACATTTCCGTATTATTCTTCCCCTGCAGAACGTGACAAAATCGAAACAGGCACTTGAAGGAGAAGCGACAACTGGGGCTGTCAGGTTTTTTTAACCACATTTCCCTTCTTCCTAAATAATAAGACAGGCTGAACAAACATATAGACTGAGTGAGAAGAACACTAAACCAACTCAGCTCAACAGCACAGAACTGTGTGTTGCAGTACTGTGTGCACAAAGGGCATAGAGAATCCATCATTCCATAACCTGCATAAAAGTTTGATTAAAAGCAGGCCAGACCGCTATTCTTGTTCTTGGGGGCAATTATGTATCTTGTCTCTCTATTAAATAGCTGCCAATAATTTAAAGGTCAACAAACTTCTTTCAAAGTTAATTTGCTTATCTGACCCAGCTCACGATTTTCAGTGTCACGTCCGCCTGCTCAGTGATATTTATTTCAGTTATTTGCATTTAATCACCTTCTTCAAGGGGGCAGTGGAAGTTTTGTTCCGTTTCGGTCGCCCAACTGTTGTGTTTGAAACCCACCATCTGTTGCAGAGAACGCATCGTGGTTATTAAAAAAATCTATGCATCTTTCACATATGGGTCTATGTTTGAGTTGTACTTCTTGGGATCAGGAGAGAAAAGCTTTAAAGGGGACTTTCACAAGGCAGGTAAAAATAATTTTCTCCATCGCCTCCTGCAAGTGGCAAGTGCTTTCTGCCACACTGGTTTTCCAACTATTACGAACGACAAACATCATCTCACTGTGTCGACTGTCATAACGAGCCTTCTGATTGGCTCCCGGCTGGACGCGTCCTGTGACACACCTGCCGTGACACAACAGAAAGAAAGACCTGTAGTCACATTGTGGGAGAACTAAGCGCCCGGGTGCTGCTGCGGAGCGACGAGGCCGTCGGCGAGGAGAAAGCGCCCTGAGGTCGAATCAACATAAATATGTGATTAGCAGCCAATTAGCAGAAGTAATTAGCAGTCAACGGGGCAGCAGATAAGGATGAATGGTGAAACTCCACCCCCCCGCTGAGCTTTCAATGGCAAAAAGGGACTTGGGGTTGGGGGGGGGGGTGAGTGGGGGGGTGAGTGGGGGGGGGGGGGGGGGGGGGGCGAGAGCAAGGAGGGGGGACAGATTAAAATTTCCCCCAAGCCCATATTCATGAAACCCCAGCAGCAGACGTGCAGAAGGGGCCCTCTTGCGCAGTTTAATGGCATATCCTTGGTCACTACTACAAGGTGTCATAAGGGCTAAAATCAAAGGGAAAAAATGTGCAAACCCCCCCCAGTGTCAGGCTCCTTTGATGCGAGGGCTAGCAAGGGTAGCTATTCTTTTAAAACCTCAATGTAAATCTCTCAAGAGGCTGAGACTGACTGTACTAAGATACACTGAAAGCAGGGAGGAGATACGACGACGACGACGACAGCCTGAAGCCCAACCTACGCCCAGAAACAGGAAACGACACCTTCGGCAAACAATCGATTTCCCCAATCTTTTCTTTAAATAAGATTTTTTTTTTTCCCCCTCCATCCCGGTGCCGCCGTCTGGCAGACATGTCGCCTGCGGGTCGGAGTCGTCATTCCGGGGACGTGAAATTCCCAAGCGAATTGGCAGGCCAGCCGGTCCGGACGCTGAGAAAATGGTTTTTAGAGCAGAAATCCCATCCAGGTGCTTTTTATAGGTCTGCCATCATTGGTGGTGGGGGGGGGGGGGGGTTGTCAGTAGGAGAGCTCAGGATAGAGCCCCTGGAGCACATTTGGACATTTCTGGAGGACAGGAAGTCCATGATGTCCTGATTGGACTCCACCATCTCCCGTGTCCTCATTATGACACACTTGTTATGACACGCTCGTTATGACACGCTCGTTAAGACACGCTCGTTATGACACGCTCGTTATGACACAAGCTGAGGGAACGTGTAGCTCACGTCCTCCCGCGTTTCCGAGAGAGCAGCTCTGACTCTACCTCAGAAAAATATAAAAATACATCTGCACACCACAGTGGTCCCCCCCCCCCCCCCGTCTCTCTCTCTAGCTCTTTCTATAATCCATGGGCCCGGTTCCCTGCTGCTGTGTGCCTTTCCCCCGCTGGTTTGGTTAATGACCCGCCGCGCTCTCCGGGCTGGTTTTCCACCGCTTTCCAGACACGTCCGGCAGCTTTCGGGAACGCCGTCCTGGCCCGAGCCGCCCCGGCCCTTACTTATAAAGCAGTCCTTGGTTCGGGTACGCCCCGACTCTCTCGCTTCTCGGATTCTCAAATGCTCGCGGCAGATCTTGGAAGAGGGCAGTGAGTCTGGGAAGTGTTACGCCAAAGACCAGCAAGACTGCTAAAACAAGACCCCCCCCCCCCCCCCCAACAAGGATAAACTCCTCAATTATGCATGAGGGCACATTCGCTTTTCTGAGAAGTGCACAGCACAGGTCAGCCTGCCCAGACTCACCCGTTCCTAGTCTACGCCACTGGGAAAAAAACAGAAGTTACTAGCCAGGCCCAGTGTTCCCTGTTGTACGACTCGACCAGTCGTCACCAGCAGCTACCATGTTCGGCAGGGCTGTAGTATCTTATTGGAAGAGGGCACTGAATGGTACAGCATTACCAGGCCGAGTCGGCAAAAATCACTTAATCAGGCGATTGTAAATATTCATACTAAAAGCTGTGGGAAATCACCACACCTCTCCCAGAGCTACTCGCCAGTGGCCTGCATTTGCTACACGAATAAATTATCCCCAGAGAGAAACGAAGCAGCTAACTGAGCCAGATAATACTCGCCGTTTACACCGAGCCGGCATTACTAGGGAAGGGAACTCGCCTACCTTTGCACACAGCCTGCACGGTGCCACATTAATCAGTCATTCTTACTAATTTGCTACATTAATCCTGATTATCCCTAATTGCAGAATATTCTGTTTGATTTAGGCAAGGCGCACACATTTGTATTCATATCTTTGTGGGGACTCTCCATACATTTCTATGAGAAAAACCCTATTCCTACCAATGACAACCTTAACCCAAATTCGGCCCCAACTCAAAAAGTCTCAACTCATCTCTGTCTGTTACACCCTCCTTTCCTGATCACTGACTGACATTTTGTCTATTGTTTTGTTAGGTTTGTTTGTCTGTTTTTTGTTTTGACCTTGGACCCCCAGAGATTTTTTTTCTCCCTACTTGGGAGTTTTTGGTTCCTCTCCTCCATTGTCTTCTGCCTTTCTTTATTCAATTTCTTTCTTTCCTTTTTTCCCCGTCCTGTATCTCCCTCTACTTCAGTTTTATGTATCACAACACAACCCTGTAAAGCGCTTTGGGACAACTCTGTTGTGAAAGGCGCTATATAAACATGAATTGAATTGAATAGTTCAGTTTCTACTGTCAGGCTGTGCTCCACAGCTTTGATTTTTCAATAGTAAAACAGTAGGGCCACACAAACACCCCCCTCTGTGTCCTGCCTGCTTATCGGTCATCCAGATAATCAATCTCATTAAGGAGAGATTGATTGTGTGGACCGAGAGCCAGAGGCTTTGGCCACAGCACCTGTAGTTTTTACAAATGCCCCAACTTGACTATGCCGTTGCCACAGCAAAGGAACATACAGTATTACAATGGAATAAATTAAAGTTACATTTATATTTTACATTTATACCGCTGATCCTTTATTTTCCATATGTCAAGAAAATATGCCATTCTCTATAACCTTATTATTCTGTTCATTTAATTATTCATACTGGGGGCAAATTCTGACATGGACAGAAGCAGTAAGGATAAATAGATTTTATTATTTAATTTTTTATTATTCTCATTCTCTTCTTATCCTTTTAAATTTCAGCCAAACATAGCAGCAAGTAAACAATTAAAGTTGAAGTTTAATAATCACTAATGCTCTAGAACAAAAAGCCTTAACTGAATTTTCTCCTTGCACAAATGACAGCAATTTTTTACCTGAGCCCAATAAAAATACATCGTTGTACATTTTCAGTGCATATACCTGTTTTTAATTTCATATTCTCTCCTCCCAGCCCATTTCAGGGGAAATTTTCCACTTTAATTAAAAGTAACCGATGATGAATACCTCCCTGAAAGTATGTACACTAAGCAAGGCTGGGAAATCAAAGTGTATATTTGATTACTACAAGAGTCTCTTCATTTGTTTTTTGCTTGGGAAAGAATGGGAAAAACAGCGATAGTTAATTATGTTAAATAATAATGGAGGAATGTGAAAACATGACTTGCGTTAGCATGATAAATGTTGACACGTTTTAGTCAAACATTAATCAAAAGACCTTGGGCAGCGACATCAAGGATTGCCCGTTAAAGGCATTCAGATTAATTCAAATCAAGAAAAAGAAAAGAACTGCATTTTAACTCTGCGAAAACGCATTTCAGTACTACTGACAGACTTCATAGGGTCAACTGCAGTAAAAAGAGTAATCGCGTAAAATATTATTACAGACCGCAGCCAATTACCGAAGCTGTACAATCACTGCACATTAGCCCGAGTTCATTTTCGGTTAATAAAGCCGGCTTGGATGTTCAGAGCTAATGTTCACCAGAAATAAACAAACTAATACGTAAGTGGACGATGTTGATTACGCTAATGGGACTAGCGGCTAAGGTGGGAGACGATTTCCGAGCTAATTTCCAACTGTTCTCCACATTGCTAATTGCTGGCAGTCCTTGGAACGCCACTTCACTAAAACAGCGTTCCGCGTTATGCTCCCGAATAATTCCAACATGCATTCCCAGCCGTACCTCCTCATATTCTCGCTCTATTTCACTGGCAGCGCATCAGTTAATGGCTAATGAAGTCCTCATTAAGCCTCTGATTGGCTAGATTAGGTGCGCCAATGGAGGAACACGATAAATGCGTGGAACAAAGGGATGGCTCAGGACCACACCTGTCAATTTGGCAATTATAGTTTTCAATTGCCGATCTGAGTCACACAGCAACCAACCCTAGGAAATAACTGGACTGGCCTCACCGCAACAATGGTATGAACATGCGCTGCAATAAGAGGTGCAGTAGGGGCATGGATACCTGGAAGATTCAGGGGCCCCAGCACTTTACAGGGGCCCTTAAAGTTGCATAATACTCGGGGCCAAGGTGACATTTTGTCAAGGGGCCCAGAATTTCTAGCTACAGCCCTGATTGCAATGCACCTGAAATCCATACCTCTTTATCTGCAAGACATAGCAGCTGCATGCACAGTGTCTAATGCTACTGTAGGCTGCTGGTTCAAGTCTCAGGAGACTGTGCTGTAGTACCCTCAAGCAAAGGAGTTAACCTGAAATGTTCCAGTGAAATGTCTAGGTCTACAAATGAGCCACTTTAGGCTGGAAAGCACCTTTGAGCAACTAGATGTTACATCCAGTCCTGCCTGTGAGACCTCATAGACGGTGGCAGTGCAGCAAGCTCTGATTTACACCGAGTAGAAGCTGCACCATTTGCTCTAAATGCTTTTTCCTGGAACAAGCCGGCTGGGGCAAAAGTCAGACAGCCGCTCCTGTGAATTCTCATAATCCAGGAAGCGATGTCCCACCAGCCGCGTGCTAATTCAGACAGCGGCACCGGATCACAGACGAATACATCAGACACACGACGGATGGGGTGGGGGGGGGAATAATCACACGAAGACCAACCTGTAGTCAAGGCAGCAAGTATTAATAGCGGCCAAGCTCACAGAGCATGCCGCACGGTTCTGTGCACACAGCCTAATGAAGCCACAGCAAACCTCTGTGGTACGGCATAGTGGGTTAAGGGCCTCAAATCCCAGAGTAACTGTGCAGTCGGGCCCCCTGAGCAAAACCCTTAAACCCCAATTGCTCTAGGGACGGTCGGAGCTGGCTTTCTCAGACATGTGCGCCACTTTGGATAAAAGCATCTACAGAGCAAGTACAGATTGTCCCCGACTTACAATTGGGTTCTGTTCTGACAGGTACAGTAGGCTGTATGTCGGAATTGGCATATATACGGTGTACTGTCTAATAACGTGAAAACGTAGGTTCCCAGGCTTCAAAAAACTTACGTAACATATTAACTAATTCTGTAATTAAAAAGTATGAAAAACATTTTATTTTAGTCTTTAACCTTATTGAAATAGAGCAATAAACCCGAAGTCACGGCCTTCCACACATCACCAGCCCACTCCTCTGTGCTGTCTCTCTCATCACTAAGACTGTGTTCTTCCTGTCAGCTAGGAACTATCTGTCAGTATTCTGGGATGTGGAGGGGTGCCTGAATGGGGGGGGGGGGGGTGCCTGAATACATACTTCTCCTTTATCATTATTACCATTAATTAATTATACTATATACTGTACTTTCACGTGGCAACTAACGTATGCATACTAGATAAGGTAGTACTGTAGGGTGTGTGGTCATGCAATTTACATGCATTTACTTATTATTATTATTTTTAAATGAGGGTAGTATGTACGACTCAGGGACAGTCTGTAAAATGTACTATATTGAAGTAAAACTCATCCGATCCTCCTGTGTGCCACGCCCCCTCGTTAACCTCGTGTGGAATCCCTGTGTCATCAGCTGTTTTGACTTGTTTTCATGATTCCTGTCTATTTCAGTCTGGGTTAGAGTATGTTTCCCCAGTCTTGTTAACGTCTCGACCACCGCTAATATGCGTCTGGAATCAAAATGCAAAAAAGAACAAAAAGACACATGCCCCCTTACCCCATAATATGCCTCAGGGTAATTTATGGTTGGCCGAATGTGACAACCAGGACACATATGTTATGGGCCTCCCTCTGTTGTCAAAGCTGATGGAGAATGTTCTGGGTGGAAGCGTTAGGCAGCGGGCAGCGAAGTGGATGACTGGGATAAGCACAAGAAGAGGTTTCAGATAACAACGTGCGGCAGCGTTTGGAAACTGTACAGTGGCAGAGGGGTGCAGACATATCCACATAGGCAGACTGAGGATACAGGAACTCTTGGCGAATTATAATTTTTTTCTTTAACCAATTTACCTTAAATAGCTAATTTCTTTCACCAAGTGCCAGACTGTACCGTAAAGTAGAGGACAGGCAATTACCATTGCTTCAAAATGCAAGAAAGTTCCATACTTCAACACGACTACTGACAACGATACGGGATATTCAACTTACTCTTCCTCAAAATAGTAGAGATTTTTTTTTTTTTTTGAACCCGAGGAATCAAGTCCATCAAAAATCAATACAGAAATCTTTTCAAAGTTGTAAGGCTGAAAGCTTTTTAAGTCAGGCACACTCATCATGAAGAAACCAAAACTGCAGCAAGCAAACCCACTGATTCCATCACTTAGCCGGTAATCACCTCTCTCTCTGAAGCCGCTAATCGGGCGGTTGCCATGCCAACAGGAATCAAAAATCAGGAAGCTGATCATTCAGGGATCCCCGCTCGATCAGCTTTTATATTACCGTTCTCATTGCAGAGGGTGCTCCATTCATACGAGGCTCACGTTCTAGAAGCTCATGCATATTCCTGAATGTCACATTCAAGCAAAAATTCTGCTGCCCTAAAAAAAAAGCGACTATGACATTTGTGTTGACTCACATAATTTGGGGGAAAAAAAAACAAAAACTTAATACAGCATTATTGTGAAACTGCACACTTTCAACTCGTATGAAAATCGAACCGGTTGTACTGTACTCTTTATATAGACACTGTTGTTCGGCGGTGGGCACAGAACACAACAGTAGGGGTGTAAAGACACACTGTGATGAAATGAGATCTGTATTGTCAGAATCGGTTATAATAGGTCTTAGGGGACAGAATCCTCCTTACAGATACTCCTGTGTGCAGGTTGTGCCATCTCGCACTCATGTACTGCAGGTAGACATACAAATGAGCCAACAGACGAATTTCCAAAGCGTAGGATGACAGGGGAAGGGTCATTAACATTCATAAAGGCAGTGCTACTTTATGATCTTTGTTCTGTTCTGGGAAATGCCCCACTTTTGCAGTTAAAAAGAGTCATCCTTTTTGCTAGCAGTGGTCACGACTCTGAGGTAGCCAACTAGCTAGCTAGGTAAACAGAAATGTTCATCTTAGAGATGCACAATTTATTGGTCAACATTTCGATATCGGCTGATATTCATTAAAAAAAATCAAGATATATGTGTTAATATTGATGGATTTTAAAACCTTATCAATATTCAAAGTTAGCAGCTAAGGACACAGCTACTAAAACAATTGAGATCATTGCACTGGATGATTTTCCTGAGGACGAGGGATCGGCTTATTCACCACAAGTCCCAAAGTACGTTTATAATTCATTATTAAATCTGGCCTGTTGATCAATCTTTCATTTTCCACAGAATAAGAAACACAACCTATCATTCTTGGGAAGTGCCTTAGAGATTACCTGGTCAATTGGTATCGGTTTAGACATCAGAAACCAAAATTAGCATAACCGCGATTCTGTAGGCAAAAGCCACGAAGATCTGCTTCTAGCCTTCAACGGATATTTCATCTGCTGTGATTTTTTTGGGCTTCCACTTTGCATATTTATTCCGATGAATATTCAATGAAGAGGCAGCACTACGCCCCTCGCAGGACTTGATCTGGCAGCCCTTCTGACAGGAAGTACTTAACCACTCCACTCGTACCCGACTTAAAGTGTGACTGACTGGCTGATCCCTGCCTCTGGTATTTCCTCAGGTTGCGGGGGCTGTGTCAGCAGCCGGCCTGCGTCAGCCCACGTATCCGGTGCTTTCCTCCAGATCTGCAGATCCACAGATCATTCCGGGGAGGTCAGGCCGCATTAGCGGTCACAGGGACACGCTTTCCCGAGGTTGGCTCGCAGCCACCGCCGCCATAAATTCCCGCTGGTCGTCAGCAGTCCTGTCAGACCCTTCTGACATCATTGATGCTTAACCTACCGATTTACACCAGCCCCCATAAGGCAGCCTCCTCTTCCTCACCTGCCGCAGAACGCCTGCAGGAAAATCCCTCGCCGCATCTACCGCCCAGCGTATCCTGCGTCACAACCTCGATTAAACCAGGCCTTCAAAGGATTGTGCATTACATATTTTAATATATCACAAATTCCGGAGTTTCATGGTGATATTTGATGGAGTCTTTCGCCTCGAGCTTTAATCCCACATTTCCTTGCAAACCCAACCAAGCCAAAGTGGAACTAGGGAAGGGAAGACAAGTAAACTGGCTCAGCGAACAATCCACAAATTTCCAATAAGATCACGGTGATTTTTCGGTCCAAATAATGTGACAGACCACTGACAGGTATCTCGACAAATGTCACACAAACCCAGGTGTGAAAACGCCAACCAAGGGGGTGGACTCCATTTCCCAGAGGGCAATGCAGGACTCCATTTCCCAGAGGGCAATGCAGTGCCTTCAAGATAAATGCATGTTTCTTCTCTTCCGTCCATATTCACCTCTTGAAACAATTTAATAACAATTTAGGACATGAAGAAAAGATGGAATAATCTCCCCAAAAAAAAAGCACTTTAGGGCTGTCAGTGTGTTGCGGAATCTCTAGCATTTCTAACTTAATGGAAATCATCTAGTCATTCATCTTTGCACGAAAGGAGAAATCATTAAATAAATTATAGACAGCTTCAGTTCGGGCAATTGCCGTAGGCTAACAGGGATGAGTGCGGTGGGCGGTGAAGACGTGGCGCTTAGAGGTCCATCGAGCAGCGGAGGATGAAATAATGGCTTCCTTCAGGGGTCACTGAAAACCTGTAAGAGACTGATGAGTTCTCATGAAAGTGAGTGACATTTCAAATGTGCAAGGCTGGGATGAGAATAATGAGGCTTGGATGGAGGAGCACCGCTGTACCCCAACAACAAGAGCCATTCCGGTTCATCAAGCCAACATGCCTTACTATGCAGCTCAGTCGGCTAATCTCCTTTGTCTGTGAGCAAAAGGCTGCCAGTTCGAGCCTCGGCAGAATGGTCACATGTCTGTAAAGTTGCTCTATTGTATTTGAAGTGTGTCATCAAAAAAAAAAAAAAAGACGTGCAATCACTATAATCACCTGAGAGACCCCCCCCCCCCCCCCCCCCCCCCAGTTTCTGTTGATGTGTCCCTCCCCAGAAAACACACAGACATAGATGAATCATTGGACTAATGGGGTTACTGGGCCATTCTGTGCACCACGTTGTCATATCGATGACATCACCTTTTCCCATTTTCAACCAATTATTACCAAAAGACAGAAGAAAAATCTACAGATGGAAAAATGTCAGCAAACCAGTAGGGGGAATAACAGCGAAAAACGGGAATCCATTATGAAAATCTTTAATTTACAGCGATTTCAGTACAACTAACAGGTGACAAAGACCATCCCCACTTTCTAAGACTAAGCCAAAGAGGACGGTCTATACCTGCTCATGTGTTTTTTTGTGGATCTATACATCAAAGTCTTTAAACATGTAGTGACTATTACTGTGTTCAGGCCAATTTGTCTGACTTAGATCATTCTGTTATCTAATGGCAGCTACGAAAATGCATGATGGAATACTGACCCCCTTGACTACCTGAACCAACAATTACTTGATTACAAACTCCCACTGTCCACTTTCCTGCCTACTCGAGTTTTGGCTTTCCTATAAATATATTTCTCCAGTTCAGCTATTTCTGTTGTCATGTCGGATATTGTGGCTCCGATGCGATACTCTGAGGTCAGGAAGAGGAGACATGGTCTGATGACCTCCTGTGGGACAGTCCAACAGCAACGGTTCCTGAAGCAGAAACAGGCTACAGAGCAATCGACGGAGTAAAGCAATTCTGCGGTCTAGGCCTTTTATCTGAGCCCATTGTGAGTCATGTAAACAACATAACAGAAACCGATCATTTTTCATTCAGCCTGGCCATACCTCAGACTTTGTTGTTATTGGTTACTCTGAATAGTTGTTTTGTATTCAAAATTAACTGGACGAATCTGCAATCTACAGCAGAGACAACCTCAGCAACTCCGCTAAAGTCAGTCACCCTATATTACTGCCCCCTACGGGACAGGAACAATAGTTACCTTTACTTATTTAGCAGATGTTTTTCTCCAAGACAACATCCAAATGGAGATCAGAGAACAGGGCCAGGCCATATTGCTATAGCAACTGGGGTTAAGAGCCTCAATCAAAGGCCCAACAGTGACATAATTCTCCCAGCCATGGGATCTGAACCAGTGACCTTCTGATCACTTATGCTAACATGCAGGCCTAACTCACAGAGCCACACGCATTTAATGAAGTGATGAATTAATGATATTTAATGATTAATCCATTAAGGGGGGGGGGGCTAATGCAGATGCCTCATATCCCCACAGTTGGTGGGTTCAAATCCCACCTCTCTTCTGTTTATGTAGGGTTTGTTCTCCCTGCCACAGCTCAGAGGTGGGTAGTTTGGCTGATTAATGTCTCCAAACTGTGCAGCGAGTGTGAGTGGATGTGACCCGCAGTGCTGTGCCTATGACCTAATTCGACAGCATCAGTCATCAGACGTTGCCGTGGTAACAGATCTCCGGCTCTGCCGTGGAGCAGTTCTTTGACAGCTGTTAGGCAGGTACATGTACACGTGTAATCGCCACGGTAGCCACAGGAGGTTAGGCCCCCACTTTGATTGCAATATAATAAAACATATTCCTACACTAAAAAAATATCCAGGAGAAAGAGAAAGAGATTACAGGTGTTACGAGCATCATTACCAGTGCCTTTGTAGACACTAATTAATTCAAACTGCACTTAGCATCCAAGGAAGATATATGCATCATTCAGGAGGAACGCAGCATGACACAGACACCTCCTCCGAAATGGCCCCATCCCATCTAGAAAGTTCTTTTACTTGAGAGAGAGAACAAGTAAGGGAGTGATAATGTCTTTTCATGCATTTGCAGTCAGAATACATCAATCAAAAGGGTTATTTAAAATTTAAAAAATAATTTTTAAAAATCTCATTGGCTAACAGGAGAAAGGGGGAGGGGAACCAAAAATACCGGCCAATCATTAGGGTCCATTTTCCAAAACATGAATCAAATAAACATAACAAGAAAAAGCACAATAGCGGAGAGAAATTTACATTCACATCATTTGTCTCGACTTGCCGTCAATACTAATAAGCTGCCTTCCGTTTGCAGTTCATTAGATAGACGTCTGTCCTGAGAGGCAAAACATCTATTTCTGCTGGCAACCTCTGGCATCAAATTCATACCATCTCAACACATCCAACTAAGACCAATACAAATTGCATGCTGCTTTAACATATGCAGATGAGAGGATATAGATTAATTTATTTGAAGTGGGAGTTGAGTCATCTATCATATGACCGAGGTACTGGAGGAGAGGGGGGAAGGAAATAAGGAAATAAGTTTGAAACGAGGTGAAAAATTTATGCCGAGAACGGATCGTGACCTCATGTACTTCCTACCACCAGCTGCAGCGTTAAATGGTTGTACATGACCAACAGGATCTGAGGATGCCTTAAAATAAGAGTATAACACGTTTCCTTTTAAGTAATGACAATCGGGGGGGGCAGGAAGCAAGACAGGCAAGCAAACCAGAAAGGGTATTGGTTCAGGTCCCAGCAGTGCTGTGGTGGTGGTGCAGTGTGTCGTTCTGTGGTTTGCCACGCTGCACCTGCAGGTCATAGGTTCATAGGCCAGAGTGTGACTGTATTGTCGGACCCATGAGCAAGGCTCTTAACTCGCCAGTTGCTTCAGGGGCTTGTGAATCCTGCGTTCTCAAAAATATACAGCTCTGGAAAAATTTAGGCCACAGCAAAATTTTCAGCTTCACTCATTTCTCAGTTTATGGGAATGCGCTGCGAACTGCAGCCTGGCTCTTCCCTGCTTCTCACTGAAGGGCTTCTTCCTTGCTTTATGGGACTTCAGTCCTGCTTCTAGGAGCCTGATATGAACTGTCCTAGCAGTGCACTTCACACCTGCACTTAATGTTTCCCATTCCTTCTGAAGGTCACTTGAGGTCACCCTCCGATTTATGAGGCACTGCTGGATAAGTCGACGGTCATCTCTGGCATTAGAGAGTCGCTTCCTCCCTCTACCTGACTGGTTCCTGGTCGTTCCCAGTGTCTCCAGCTTCACCTTGTTCTTGTGTGCTGCTGTCTTAGTAACTTTGAGCCTGGAAGCAGCCTGACGCGCAGTGTAGCCTCTGCCAGCAGAACCAGGATTAAACCAGGATTCACAAATACAGATTTTTTGAAAATATAGAGCGGTCTCTATTGCGATTTTTTCCAGAGCTGTATGTTGCTTAGGGTAACGGTGTCTGCAAAATAAAATGAAATGTAAACAGTAGCACTGAGCACGGATTTTGAGCAAAGATGGTTAGATATGCAACATTAAACCCTAATTTCTCTGTGAAATGACTAGCTTCCTTGTTCAGTGGACACCTGTACGAGAGAAACAGATCTGATCTGGCTTATATGAGGTGAACCTCATATGAAACGAGGAGGTGTTTTAATGGATAAATTACACGTGTCATGTGACCAGGTGCAGTCTGCCCATCGATGAGTGACACCTGCAACGGAACGATGTCATGCCATCGTGCGCTTCCTCGTCCAACAGCGAGGTTGGACATTGCCAGGCAAGAAGGCGTGCCGCACGAGGATCGCGTCCAGCTGTTCCTCTGATGAGTTGCCCCCCCAGTGTGGATGCACATTTAAAAACATGAAGAGCAGGTCCTGCTACTGTAAATGTCCATGAATAAAAGATGAAGCTGAAGACGTTCCAGTCGCTCATCGAATTGACTGGAACGGATTTTCAATTTGCATCTCGTCTGAAAGCATGCAAGTGTCACTTCCAGAGTGGGCCTGGGCCACCAGCAATTGGTAAATTTCTGGTCAAGATTCACCCTGATTGGCCTCAGCGATACCTTGGAAAGGCAGAATATGCAGAGCCGGTTCCATCAAAGACGTTTCTGTTTGCCGGAGATGAAATTCAACGTGATTAGCTTTCACAGGAGCTGAATTAGCCACTCGCGGCTGTTAAAATCTCCTTGACAAGCTGCAGAACGGCGGCCCGGACTCCGGAATTTCAAAATCGCGTTTATAGATAGTCACTCAAAGGATGTCTGTCCACTGAATTGAAAAGGTCAACTTCCTTTCATTAAGGAGACTTTAAAGGTTAGGTGTGTTACATCAACAACACAACCACTCATTGGCTTAAGAAAAAATATTCTGTAGACTATTCACTGCCCTTATAACCCTTCACCTTCCAATGATCTTCCAGCCAATCACCTTTGGGGGCGAGGTGGCAATCAGTGTTCCTTGAGCCGAGGCACTACGTGATTGGGTAGTTTACGCCTTTTTTTTTTTTTTTTTAAACTGGCAATCAAAGCCTTCATCGCATTTCACACCTGCACAGCTGCCCTCCTCTGCCCAACATTGCCTGGATCCGCCACCTCTGGCATCCGGCCCAATTCATGCCAACCGGGACACCTGCTACTGCGAGCCCAGATGCAGGCTATATTTTGTCTTCCGGAGATTCGAGCGGGCGCCATCAGTGGGAAGTATCACGCCCCCCCCCCCCGCCACGCTGAGATGTCTGAGCTTTGCAACAAAGCCTCCGGCGCAATTAGGACAAGCTTGGGGGGCAGGTTCGCATCAAGAGGGACGCCTGCCCGTGCGGCCACTGTCGGCGATGCCAGGAAACGCATACGACTGGATATTTTTTTTGTCATGTGGTCCTCCTGGGCGAAAAATGCGAGAGCAAACGACATCTTAACATCTCAAACAGGGCTGCCATTAGAGGAAAGAAAATCTTACAACTTTCAAAAGATTTGCCGATTATGAACAAACCACAAGTAATTACGTACATTTTCCGCCGAGTCCGATTCTTTTTGGTTAAGTGTGGATTATCCTAATTACAAAACAAAGGCCCACAGACCATTTCAAAGGCAGAGAAGGAACACGGACGACTGACACCCCTAACAAGACCTTCTCTGTTCTGTCATTTTTACCGAAGATGGTGATATGGATATTTTTTCCCCTTGTGGGCACTTGTGCTTAAAATCCCAGGCATGAGGCTTAGCCAGCACCCTATAACGCAGCATCACCCGTAACTGCAGTGCGTTGCTGCCGGCTGCAAGTGCCAACGTCAAGGCGGCCTGGTGATATTGTTCACATGTATCTGGAGCCTGAAAACAGCAAAGACACACAATTCAAAATACGGAAAGGGAGTGTTTGCAGCCATTACTTGGGGACATTTGGGGTGGGGAATGGCGTGACCTGATACACACAAATGAAAAGCCCAAATCTTTAACAAACCCTTTAAAATCACTGTCATGGAAAGCAGGAAGAAACGAACACAAGCTAGAACCACAATGGCAGTTTTACAAGCTTGTAAATTAAAAAAAATTAATTCAAAGAAGATTAAATACAACTCATAACCATCAAATGATCAGCGTTATATTAAATGATAATGACTTGACATTGATTTCCACTGATAATGTAACTACTCAATTTTGATTTCCAAATCCAAGAAAATGTATATGAATATGTATTTTTTTTCTAATTACATAAAAGACATCCGGATTACAAGCAGAATTTGGAATACACAGCAACAAAATACCCTCTTCCACTGACTTACAAGACAGAAAAACAAAGATCAATATAGCAGAGCGTGAGTTTAATCTCCATGTATCCAAAACCTTAAGGCACTCTCGATGAGTTTTTAACGTGCTTGCATCAGCTGTGCCGGATTAAAGGCACTAGGCGAACAGGATCGCAGAGCAGGATGTCTGGATGAGCGTGACGAAAAAGTCAATGCTACAGTCATCACCATCTTCCAGAGCTTTCCGTGGCCGTCTCCATGTGACTTGCCAAATTCAGGAATGAGGCTTCTGGTGATACCTCATCCATCCATCTCTCTTTGACAAAGCACAGCTCTGTAGTTTGTACTCCTGGCTGGACAGCACCACTGCACATGCGTCCCAAGGCCAATGATTGCCGTTCTATTAACCAGAACCTTAATAAGAAGACTCCTGAAACATCTTACGCTCCTAGGTCGAAAAACGGTCCTTAACTCCAAACCACTCATTCAGCCTTACCTTCTCACATAGGGCCCTAACATTCAATAGCAAAAGGCTCTTAATAGGCCCCAGGTCCCCCCTCCAGAAGCTTTCACAGATTTTTTTTCCCCCATGGACAAATTCAGAGAAACTCAGTAAAAGTCTGACACCGTCGTTGTGCTAGGTCAAGGTCTCTTCCCTGGAAGTGTAGATGGACTAATATCAAAGTTCTTAAAATAGTTTTGCTCTGATAGGGTGAAGACTTCAAAAAAGATAAATAAAAAGCCATAAAAGACTGATAAAGAAATGTGAAAGGAGCCTTCAGATTCTGAATACAGCAGTGGAACAAAGCCTTATGCCCCAGTCCTTATGAAATACATAGATCCATTTTCCAAACTGCTAGGAGCCTCAATACCACAGCAGGAAACACAGAGCATAAGGTGGAAAAACACAAACACCAGCCCATCACAGGGCACACACTGACGCACACCATGAGCTAAGCCCTGAAAATCAAGGAGGACAAGCAAACTCCACACACACAGAAGCAGGAGCAGGAATCGAACGCCAGACCGTACAGGTGTGACGTGACAGTGTCACTCACGGAGCCACTTGCACTTACACAATGCTCTTTAATAATACACCGCTGTGCAAATTAATTGAAACAAGTTGTCATGCAGACATGCATGTAGTGGACAGGGACCTGCTGGCAGAGAGGATGCTGAGTGGATGGACAGAGGAGGCACTGAGCCCACAGACTGGCAGGCCTGCTCGGGTGAGGTTAGAGCTGGGTGGATGGACAGAGGAGGCACTGAGCCCACAGACTGGCAGGCCTGCTCGGATGAGGTTAGGGCTGAGTGGATGGACAGAGGAGGCACTGTGCACACAGACTGGCAGGCCTGCTCGGGTGGGGTTAGGGCTGAGTGGATGGACAGAGGAGGCACTGTGCACACAGACTGGCAGGCCTGCTCGGGTGGGGTTAGGGCTGAGTGGATGGACAGAGGAGGCACTGTGCACACAGACTGGCAGGCCTGCTCGGGTGGGGTTAGGGCTGAGTGGATGGACAGAGGAGGCACTGTGCACACAGACTGGCAGGCCTGCTCGGGTGGGGTTAGGGCTGAGTGGATGGACAGAGGAGGCACTGAGCCCACAGACTGGCAGGCCTGCTCGGGTGGGGTTAGGGCTGAGTGGATGGACAGAGGAGGCACTGTGCACACAGACTGGCAGGCCTGCTCGGGTGAGGTTAGGGCTGAGTGGATGGACAGAGGAGGCACTGAGCCCACAGACTGGCAGGCCTGCTCGGGTGGGGTTAGGGCTGAGTGGATGGACAGAGGAGGCACTGTACACACAGACTGGCAGGCCTGCTCGGGTGAGGTTAGGGCTGAGTGGATGGACAGAGGAGGCACTGTGCACACAGACTGGCAGGCCTGCTCGGGTGAGGTTAGGGCTGAGTGGATGGACAGAGGAGGCACTGTGCACACAGACTGGCAGGCCTGCTCGGGTGAGGTTAGGGCTGAGTGGATGGACAGAGGAGGCACTGTGCACACAGACTGGCAGGCCTGCTCGGGTGGGGTTAGGGCTGAGTGGATGGACAGAGGAGGCACTGTGCACACAGACTGGCAGGCCTGCTCGGGTGGGGTTAGGGCTGAGTGGATGGACAGAGGAGGCACTGTGCACACAGACTGGCAGTCCTGCTCGGGTGGGGTTAGGGCTGAGTGGATGGACAGAGGAGGCACTGCACACAGACTGGCAGGCCTGCTCGGGTGAGGTTAATGCTGGGTGGTGTGACTCTGCTTCAGCCATCCAGGTTTCAGGTGAATGTTCTGAGGGTTGGGCACCTCCCTGTGTTGTCGTGGGGTTTCCTCCTGGTTCTCTGGTTTCTCCCCACAGTCCAGTAACATGCTGAGCTTAACTGGAGCTGCCAAAGTCCCCACTGTCTGAATGGTGTGTGTGTCCTGCGATGGATTGGCGCCCCAACCTGGGTTCAGACCCAAGGCGATAAGTATGAATTCATGTGGCTGTGATGTCCGTCTTAACTGTGGTCGGTCTATCTGCATATAGATGCAAGAACTTGTTTCGATTAATTTGCACAAGGGTGCATATTACTGCAACAATGATTGCGAAAAAAATACAACACTGCAACTCACCTCTTACCTTCAATTTGGAGAACATTTATTTCTCAAAAGCACGGAAATGACAGCCTTTGGCGTATATTGCTAACAGCGAGATGCTTTTAAGTCACTTCTGAAAAAATTCGCTTTATCTGCCTGCCACATGTAAACTTGCGTCGTCAGGGATTAAATGGCAGACTCCGTCTGAAATCCCCAGCGGCAACACTGATGACTAGCGTGCTTTCCCACATTAACAAAGTAAACATCGACGGCAAGTCTCGCACTTAGGAGATTAACTCGCTAACGTGGCATAAGAAATAGCTACAGGCTCTCCCCTTTTTATCTTCCATGAAGCTCCCTCCTCGCTCTCTGACTGGCGGCGGGAAATTGCATTCATGTTCTGATCGATACACATCGCAGGATATCCCTCACAGATCCCGTGCGAGTGTACAACTGTCACGCTGAGAAATTTTGTGGTGTATAATGACTGCAGCTATGGAATCGCTTTTCTGGCCTTCACACTCGTCAGCTTCGTCCTAAGAGGTCACTGTCGTCCATTGTATGAGATTAAAACTAGAAACCGTGAACTGGATGGAGTTAAATAACAAAACTGTTGAAGAGGCATGGGAATTTTTTAAAAGCACGTTATTGCAAGTACAAGAGGACTTCATACCTGTTTCTAGCAAAAATAAATCTAGGAAATTGCAACCTAGGTGGTTTAATAGGGACATAAAGTATAAAGTAAGGAGGAAAAGGGCTTTGTTCCAGAGATGGAAAATAACTGATGATGACATAATAAAGCAAGAGTATCTAAATCTACAGGCTGAATTAAAAAATGACATTAGACGAGCTAAAAGGAATGTCGAAAGGAAGATCGCATTGGAGGCTAAGGATGACGTTAAAAGTTTCTTCCAGTATTTTAACTCTAAAAGAGCTCTAAAAGCTGAAATTACTAATCTGCAGGATAGTAAGGGTCTTATAATTGAAAACGACATTGACATAGTAAATGAGTTCAATGATAGTTTTGCACGGGTATTCACTGTCGAGGACACTAGTAACTTACCAGTTCTTATTACTAATTCAACATCGTCTATAACTAATATATATATAACTGAAGCTGATGTTTTGCAAAGCCTAGCTAAGCTCAAAATAAATAAATCACAGGGCCCTGATGGCATCTTACCTATAGTGTTAAAAGAGATGAGGGATATTATTTGCCGACCCTTAACATTACTGTTTCAAAAATCCTTATCTGAAGGTGTGGTACCTTCTGATTGGAAGCATGCCAACATAACGCCCATTTTCAAAAAAGGGGATAGAAGTAATTTGTCAAACTATAGGCCAATCAGTCTAACTTGTATAACTGGTAAAGTTATGGAGGCTATAATCAAAGAGAAAATGGTAGATTACCTGGACTCAAATAACATTTTGAGGGATAGCCAGCATGGATTTAGGAGAGGTAGATCCTGTTTAACAAATCTGTTGGAGTTTTTTGAGGAAGCTACTCAGGAAGTTGATGATAAGAAGGCCTATGATGTCATCTATTTAGATTTCCAAAAGGCTTTTGATGTTGTTCCCCACAAGAGGCTCTCACTTAAACTCAAAGCGACAGGTATTTTAGGAACTGTAGCGACTTGGATTGATAACTGGTTAACGGATAGGAAGCAGCGAGTAGTTATAAGAGGCTCGATGTCACAGTGGGCCTGCGTTCATAGTGGGGTACCGCAGGGTTCAATTTTAGGACCACTTTTGTTCCTAATTTACATAAATGATATAGACACCAATATATACAGTAAACTGGTGAAATTTGCAGATGACACCAAGGTGGGTGGTGTAGCAGATACTGAACTAGCGGCTCAGCAGCTACAGCGGGATCTTAATTTAATTAGTGACTGGGCTGACACCTGGCAGATGAAATTTAACATAGACAAATGTAAGGTACTCCATGTAGGGAGCAGAAATATAAAGTACAGGTATTTTATGGGACCTACTGAAATAAAGGTAGCTGATTATGAGAAAGACCTTGGTGTGTATGTTGATGCTTCCATGTCTCATTCTCGCCAGTGTGGGGAAGCAATAAAAAAGGCCAATAGGATGTTGGGGTACATCTCCAGGTGTGTGGAGTTTAAGTCAAGGGAGGTAATGCTAAGATTATACAATTCCTTGGTGAGACCTCACCTAGAATATTGTGTACAGGTTTGGTCACCATATCTTAAAAAGGACATAGCGGCCTTAGAAAAGGTGCAGCGTAGGGCCACAAGAATGATTCCTGGTCTTAGAGGAATGTCATACGAGGAAAGGTTATTTGAGCTAAATCTGTTCAGCCTCAAGCAAAGGAGACTGAGGGGGGACATGATCCAGGTCTATAAGATTCTAACAGGTTTGGATGCTGTTCAACCGAATAGTTACTTCAGCATTAGTTCAAATACAAGAACTCGTGGCCATAGGTGGAAATTAGCGGGAGAACATTTCAAACTGGATTTAAGGAAGCACTTCTTTACACAGCGTGTAGTCAGAGTATGGAATAGTCTTCCTGATAACGTAGTGCAAGCTGAATCCTTGGGTTCCTTTAAATCAGGGCTAGATAAGATTTTAACAACTCTGAGCTATTAGTTAAGTTCTCCCCAAGCGAGCTCGATGGGCCGAATGGCCTCCTCTCGTTTGTATAGTTCTTATGTTCTTATGTTCTTATGTTCTTATTTAACGATCTTTTATAAACATCCATTTAACACCAGCAGGCTTGATGGGTGTCAGGTAACACTGATATTTAGCGACGCTCTGACTGTGGATGACGTGCCGTGCCACGCCGATCCAAAGTCAATTCCCACGGTGAGGTGAAGGATTAAAAAAAAAAGGAGAAATTACTTCTCCTACTGACTGGAGACAATGGTGGGAAATGGATACAACCGCTTTCGCTAATTCGCGTGGTTCCCTGGGCCTGAAATCGTGCAGAGCTGCATTCAAAGGCATCTTCACAAATGCACTCAGGAGTAATCGATGTAGTTTCAATTTCTAAAATCCATTGGATCTGAATAACATCCCTGGTGAGATCTTTTTGAAAAATTGAGAATTGTATGTCCTTAACCCAAGAGCTAAAACAGATTTAGATTCATTTTCTGCGGTCGGAAAAAAAAGATGAAAAACTGGTATAAAAACTGGTATAAAATATAGTTGCCATCCTAGTGGGTACCTTAGCCTAATATGTCTTCATCACTGTAACAGTAAAAAAGCACTACATTTTCACACTAAATAGACAATCCAGGGCCTTGCAATATAGGGGATAATAAATGAATCTTTGAATTTATCTTTGAATTATAAAAAGTAATTATTTTAGTGCAGCCCGGTGGATTCATCCTTCGTTATGGCTGAGGATGGCGCCGCACGGCTTAGCAGGCCCTGTGAGGCACACAGGACGTTCCTGCCCACGGGCTGCTGGCCCGACGTGGCGTTAGCCCATTCAGCGGAACAGGGCTCCCCCCCGAAAGGTGAAGAGTTGACCACATTGGCCGATTCATCCGGCCTGCGGGTGAGACGTCCGAAACCATCACGACAAGCTAGTTGGGCAAAATGCTAATGATGGCATCTGACCAGGCCGGAAAGCGGAGAGACCATGACAGGCCACCAGCTGGGCCCACGGGGACGTAGACGAAGTCCCCATTCAGCTATGGAGGGGAAACTTATTACAGCAAACCAGACTCAGGTAAAAATAGCCACCCAAAGGGCTCCTGTCTGCTGTGGGAAGCTGCATTTAAGTCATCCATTTTTTCCCAGAGAGACGGATATGAAATTAAAGTCATAGTATCTCCTATGTTTGCTTTTGGAGAAATCCGCGCAAGTTGCATTAAAGGACAACAGAGGCAGAAGGAGAAGCATTTGAGACCACTATTAATGTCGTTTGGACACATCGTGAGTGAGTATTAATGTAGGGCTTTCGTCGGTTTTTTTTGGATGTAGGCTCAGCCTTTGGTGACGTTTTCAAAGCAGTGACTGAGACTGTGTTTCAGTCTAGGGGAAAGAAAACAGGGAAATAAAGGATAATAATTATCCCTAAGCTTCCTTTCATCTGGGTGGGCAGTGCTAAGAAGGTGGTGGCGGTACGAACATGGCATTGAGCTTCTCTGAGTATAAGATGACATTTTTGATTTGTTCTGCATTCTTGATGCAAAACATATGTACATATTCATCTCTCACCAAAAGGATTAGTGTCACAGAGACGAGGCCAGGGGAGGGGGCCCGGCCGGATGTGAGGATTTGGCACGTGGTCCTCGCCACTGGCTGGACCAGAGATCCACTAGGCCAGCTTCAGAGACCATGTGCTCTGCACCAACGGATCACGGCGGCAGGGACGAGCGCGCCGCTATACTGAGCCGTGAGCTTTGGCATCGCTTACGCGCGATTGGTCATTGGAAAATCAACCCTGATCTGGGTTTCCGAGACCAATGCCTGGCTACGCGCCTCCCGTACGCGCCTCCTGTATGCGCCTCCCGTACGCGTTTATGGAGCAACTGCCTTTAACAATCCCTGACCATTTTGGGAGGAGCTCTACACAGTCGTCATTGTCATCATGGCCTGAGCAAACAACGTTTTTTATAATTGGCCTGTTCACACACCCTCACGCACCAATTGCAGGTGCGATTTGTCCTGACATTCACGTGGCAGCCACAAACCCCCCTCCCCCATCTCCCCCCTGAAAAACTTCAAAGAGGTTGACTGGGAGGAGCCCTGTTGCTCGGCGACCGTCACCATGGCTTCCACAGTGACTGGCTCTCACCCTGATCGCCCTCTCCCCTGCACAGCCTCATCGCAGCCTTTAAGAGCATTCAGCCACCCAGAACCTTCGAGGATGCGCTCCCTGCGCTCGCCGGCTCCTTCACGGCTGAACCCGCCCACTCAGATACCCCCCGGTTGCTCACACCCCTGCCCACTGAGCCACCAGCTGGCCAAGGAGCTCAATAGCGGCTTCGGTCCGTGGGCCAAGGCATTCTTAGTAGCAGGTCGTGCAGGGAAGCCCGTCCAGCACCCAGGGATTTATAAGGCAGCAAGAAAGACAGATGACCATCGGGAAAAGGATGATAATTCCGCTCCTATAATCCGCCAAAGTCCTAGTCACCAAGCGCATGTTTCATACAAAATAACAGTGACAAATATATACGAATCAAATCATGAGCTTGACCGTGCAGTTACCCATGGTGCCTTCAGGAATCCCCCCCCCCCAGGAAACTTGTGACCTGCCTTAACTCCCCCCCCCCCCCCCGAGAGCTGTCATGTCTGAGATCTAGCAGCGATGATCTCATCCCTTCGCGAGTGTGAAGCGTTAAAAGCAGGCAGGACTCACCCACCTCGACCATATGGCCTCCTCCGTGAGCTTCTTGATCAGCTTAAAGGCAGATGGTTTTTTTTTTCGGGGGTGGGGGCTTTGAGCTGTGGAGGCTGGTTACTTTACCCTGAGCTCAAATTTGATGTGTCCCCCCCCCCTTGCCACACCCACCATGGCCTTCAAACGTCCAGCTTGAAAATCAAGAGGTGGGGGGGGAATACTTAGTAGCTGATTGCAGTGGGGGGGGTCTGAACACCACGCTCAGACTGTGAAGAAGCTGACGGGTGACCTTTAATTCAGCCGCAGTGGCAAACGTTCCCCTCCTGCTAATTATTCACTACCGCTCGCAAGCCGCCGTCCCGGGTTTGTGCTGGGGGCCCTTGTCTCCCCACAAGTCCTCCCTCAGATCACTGCAGTTTTTGGCCAATTGTGACCAGACCTCCTCCGGGGGGCCAGAAAATTCAGCGGAGCGCTGTAATGAATAATCACAAACTGGCTCGGGGACTCTGCTTATTAATCTATTAAAAATCAAGCACAGTAATTGGCAAGCAAGACGCAGAGTGTTTTAATTCTTGTCCCTTTAAGAAAAGGATGGATTAATAGAGACAGATCGACCACTGATATCAAACATGTAGGTTGTAACAATGAGGGAGGTTTAATCTGCTCTGGCAGTCCGGAAAACTTGATTCCTTTCTTTCTGCGGAGATTTAATGCCACACAGAGATCATGCAGTGGTTTGCGTGGGCTGTGAGGTAGAGATGACTGGGCTGTCACCCACCATAGCTTCTGCAGTGTGTGACCAATGAGCAGTTTGTTGGTTTCATTTCTGGAGTGTAAACCTGAAGGGGGCAGGGTTACGTAGTGACAAGAACAGTCCCTTTTCCCAAAATGGTTAGACTGGTGGCTGTACGACGGGCACATAACGGGCACATAGCGGGCATATAGCGGGCACATAGTGGGCACGCTTCAGACCCCGTCTCTGCCGTTTTCAGTTATGCCTGCTGTGCCCACAGGCTTAATCACACCAGAGCAACGTGTGCCCATGTCTGACGGATGGAGCCCCCCAGCCCTGTCTTACAAATGAGGGGGCAGCTTAGTGCACCCCCCCCCCCCCAAGTGGAACTAAGCAGCATTTCTAGTCATTTGCACTTGCTTCCTATTATATTTGTTCATGTATTTTTATATTTCTGCATGTTTTTTTTTCTTCTCGCATCTGCAGAGCACAATTTGTTGATCTCTGTTTTTTCATTCATTCCGAGTAGTTAGATAAGACTTGCAGGCGAGGTGCCTTTTGAAGAAACAGATTTCTTGTTTTTATTAAGGTCGCCGGGGCAAAAAGTGAATCGCGCGGCATAATTAAATAATGAAATGGGCCTCGTTAGAGTGAGCTGAAGAAATCTGTAGTAAGTACTTTCGTAATTAAGTTTGCTGTGCAGGTTACGCTGGGGAGACTGGCATGAAAATTGAGCACATCAACCTTTAAATCTCGCAGGAAGAAAACGCCGTGCTTGGGAAACAAAAAGGCCCAACTTTCACGGTGTCTCTTTTTGAATAACGGACAAATCACTTGTATACCTGCATATATATATATATATATATATAACAGGCAGAGGATGGAGGTAATTGTAGGAAACAAAAGATAACGCCATGAAATGGACTGAAAGAAAAGCAGAGCAGAAAAACATGTTGGGGTCAACAATGACCGCAATCTCACTCAGACTTTACCGCGTTTGAACTCGTTTAAGCTCCAGTGGGGCGAGGGGGGAGATGCGAGAGGGAATCACAATGGCGCAAGGTAGCGTGAGAAAATAGCAGCCTTCCATCCGTCACCACGCGTCCCCAGCGAAGGGGAGCAGTGACCTACAGCAGCTTCCCCTCTAACCTGAGCTTGATACTGTACGATTTTACTGAGATAATTATCCAAATAAAAAGCAAAACAAACAATCGAACAAAATCAAACATACAGATGTTGTTAAATACTGCGCTGCATGAACATGCCATAAAATAATTCAGAGTTCTTTCTCCTTTGTTACCAGCACGTAACAGGGCTTGTGGGCTAACGCATCTATTTTCATGTGCTTAAGATATATCATTTATCTCAGTTCTCACAATACAATCTCGCTGGTTTCCTAGCAACAATATAGATCTGCCAGCCCAAATACGTTGCAAGGTCCTCAGCGCACGTTGAAATTTAATTGCAAACACTGAATGCATAATACAAAGACAGAGAGGAAAACAGACTTTATAATTCACAGCACTCTAATTATAACAAACATAATATGGTGACAATACTTCAATGCGAACACAAACCCCTTACATTCATAAATATAAAATCATTTTCTCCTCATATTCTAATCACTTATCTAATACAGGGTCGTGAGTTTGTGGATTACGCCAGGCAGCCCAGAGCAGAGGGCAGCGTGGACGGGATGCCAGTCCCTCCCAGGGCGCCACACTACAACAGCAGCTGAATCTTACACTCATGCACCCTGACCGCCCGCCATTCGTTGTAGAGAAGAGCGCAGCCTCACTCCCACACATCTGACAGCTGCGCTAGAAGGCGGCTCTCCTCCCTGGCCTCCTCCCACCAGGAGTGGCACAGAGCCCAATCACCCGGGGTCACCTGGCCTCTCCTCCAGGCTGTCTTGATGGGCCCCAATCACAGACCTTCAGTTGACCCCGGGGTGCTCATTGGAGGTCTGGATAACGTGGAACCGAATCTGCTACCTCATCCATCCTCAGTAAAATGCCAAGCTGCTATAGTCCAAATCCCTCCCGTGAAGTGTGGCCAAACCACGGCTGTGACAAATACTCCGTGACACAGAAAGGAACCGGTCACACGGCCTGGAGTTCTGAAACAGTCTGTCTTTGGAAGTCAGCAGCAAGTTTTGTACCGCTGATTTAGACACATTCGGAGTGTCGCTTCTCAGAGAGTCACATCAGCAAGGTGGAATGCAGACTTATAAGCGGGTAAGCTTTCTAATACACTGAACCAAGTTTAAATGAAGAGTTCACTTTAATTGGGGCTTTATAAATAAATTAGATGAAAATGAAAACATTTTTAGGGCTGGAGAGGAAAAAGAATGAATTATACTGTATTCATCTTTGCGACTGACTTGTTTCCCCAGCACAGTCCTGGTCTGCTCTCAGCAGCGGTCATACAGTGCCAGTCAGAAGTTTGGACACACCAAGTCACCTACAACGGAGAGTGAAAGTGTCGCATCACATGACCTGGCCACCTGACCAGAACACAGATGGTTTTGGAGAGTAGAGGTGTATCGATACCATTTGCTTGCGGTTCGGTATGTTATCGGACCATTCGCTACGCCCCTCTGCTGTTATATAATGACATTTCAATTTTAGTCCTTGAAAATATGACCTCAGTTTTTTTAAATATGTATTTTTTATTGTAAAAAACACCGTCTTATATTCGCACCAGGCATATGACCAGACATATCATAACGCGGTAGCATACTGAGAGGTTCGGTAAAATACCGTGTACCGTGACACCTCTACCGGGTAAGTAAACATGCTAAATATACAGTTATTTGGAAAAATAATGACTTCATTGTTTCATTAAAGGGTGATTTTTTTTTCTCTTAAATATAAGGGTACAGAATCGTCACCGTTACCACAGCTCCAAAACCATGATACATACTGAACGATATTGTTGCACCCCTACCAGAGAGTGAGGGAAAAGCGGCCAATGAGAGCTCAGCATATTTGTGGGACCTCCCCCCCCCCCACTCAATAATTATTGCGATACTCATGGCAGACTTTCTGCTGTCTGAAATTGACAGGGGTGGACAGCAGGGATGGAGAGGGGAAAGTTATGAGGCCAAGATGAAAGAAGGAGAGTAGCTGAGGGGGGGTGCGAGAGGATAAATAAACATTTATAGGGAAGGGGTGCGACTACACTGCGGGACACAGCAGGTCACATGACTCTGCCTCCTGAAACGGCCACACCCCCCCACCACCACCGCTTCAGTCTCATGCATTGATACGCCGTTTACGCCGTGAAGCCATCTCGCCGAGACCAGGGCTCTGCGGCTGTTTAAACGCTACAGCCCTCCTATGATGTAACTCTGTGTAATATTTTCACCGACCGTGTGAAACTCAAGGCTGCTGCCTTTTCCCTGGCTCTGTGCGGAAAATGTAGTAATAATAATAATAAGAAAAAGGTGAATAATTCCCAGCATCCCCTCAGTCCCAGACGTTAGATTATGTAAAGAAAATACCATAGAGAGGTTTCACAGCGCAGAGGTATTGAAGCAGTAAACAGCATATGAATTAGAATAGAGACATCACAAATGAGTGACTGGGGAAATAAAGTTACGGGTAGAAGTAGTTAGGAAAAGACCCTCACGGAGATCTTAGGTGTCTCCTGAGGAAAGGAGATGAAGTAAAACATATCCAAGATCCAGATGACAACTATGGTTTAGATCCATACCAGAACTTCAGGTCTCAGTTCTTCAGCTACTATTTCCAGGGAGATGTGTGTCTCTCAGTGGATTAGGATGCTATACCTGTGTTCAGAAGGTTGCTGGTTCAAGTCCCAAATAATTTCATTATTGAGACCCTGAACAAGGCCCTCTGCGACTGTGCTTCTGAAAAAAAATGCCAGCTAATTAAAAAAAAGTTGTTGTGTCTCCCTTGCCCAATACCTACCCCTCCCTTACACTTTCTGCCTCTGGGATTGTCTCCCAGGCAGAAAGTGAGGAGTTGAGAGCAGCAGAATCTCATCCTGGGGATGGGTGAGGGGCTGCTATTGGCAGGCAATGGGCCGGACACAAGGCTGCTGTCTGGCAGTGAGGAAAACGCGGCAGTTGTATGGAAATCCTGCTGATCTAGGAGGCCTACAGCACTTTGACACGTGGCTCTGAGAGAACCTGAACATTGCCTGGGCTTCAGGACCCAAATGTTACATATATTTGAGAAATGCTTTTACCCAAAGCATGCATATTTTTGAGAGAGCTGGGTCAGACAGCTCCAGGGGCAATCGGGAGTTAAGGGTTCAGAAACTCAACGCAAGTTTTTGAATAAACTCTGAGATTTGAACCAACAGCCTTCTGTGTGCTGAGCCACACACAAGCCCCCCCCCACCCTATATTGCTCTTATATTATTAAAGTTGTGCAGATTTATGGCATTTTAGGCCAAGTTCGACGCGTCCGCCCTTTCGCACGCCGCTGTCACGTTGGGTTTACAGCAGAACAGGACATCTCTTGAAAAGCCCTCTTTAATATTTCCATCTTTAACTTCACCTCACAGTTAATATGGAATTTTGCCATCGCAATCCTAAATGACCTCACAAAACGCATAAAAGAATGAAACTTGTGTATTTATACCTCCATTAATCCCTCGAAAGTTGACCGGCGTTCGGCGGCAAAAATAAAAAGAAAAGAAAAGCTTGCAGATCTGCCCCTATGCGATATTTATTGCCCCTCATTCATGGAGACTGTTTGATATCAACGTCGAGAATGGAGAGACAATGTGAAACACTCTTGTTTATCATTCGACTCTAAATCCTAATGCCTTTATGTCACACTGACTGTCACACTGGTACCTTCTGCTCGCTACCACACATTTGTTATAAAGGGAACAATCATTTCCTGACTTAGACGCCAAAATAGGTCCCGTCCAGCAACGTCAATCCAGGATTAACTTTACGTTGCTTTTTTCTATTTGGTCTGGACTAAGTTTTAAAAAGTTTTTAGGCCTTTAAATCTTGACCATCCTTCCAAGCACACTCCTATTATACAGCTTCATAAACCGTGAAGAACACCGGACCGTTTTACGCCGTGATGTATTTGCTCACGCCGCCGTCTCCAATCGGGCCACCACGAGCCGGAGCCTCGGCGCCAAACCCGCAGCTTGTAAGAATCGTCAGACGCGTCGCAGTGCGGGCTGTTAAACTGAACCCAGCCCGGAAAGGTGTTTAATGGCATGTTGATGGGGGCGGCGCGGGCGGAAACATGCGGTGCTGCTCAGACAAGATAATGGCCCGAGTCACCGGGAGACAGCAGCCAAACCTAGAGGCATATACAGGGGGTGCGAGGCAACAGGGGCCCAGCTAAAAGCTGATTGGCCACTTGCATGCCCATTCCCCTGTCACTCACAAATTCAAAACTTCTCATTGGCTAAAAAGGTCAGCCGCTCTGTATGAATTACGTTATCTTAAAATTGCCTCGGCTGGCGGCTTTAGAGAGAGCCGCCGCCTTCACTTCATTCCCGTCAGATCTACTCCCCCGGGAGGCTGTCACAGCAACATCAGTGGGCGGATCTTCCCATCGAGACATGACATCATTTGAAAGATTTATCATGCGGGATGTGTGGAAAAACCCAACCCAAGGCCAGGAGGCTGGCTGGCCTGCTGTTAAGGCCACACCGAATGCGACCGAAGGGACCGCCCCCGTCGATATGCATCTGGGACCTCGTTTGCCGGTACCAGATCCACATGGGTAAATTTTAACGATTGGCGTGTGTGAGGCTCAGTCTCGGACCTTGGGAACTGCAGCGCCATCAGCACAGAGTTAATGGGCCAGTTCAGCCAATCAGCATCCGAGAGAGCTCCGGTGGAGAGCAGTGGGTCTGCCAGAACCTTCTCTGGTCTCGGTGGGGGGGGTTCGGGATGTGTTGGGTCAGCTAAAATGTCACATCCCGTCTGTGCCCACGCCAGCCCCAGGGAGGAACATGACCAGCCGTGTACGTACTCACAGGTACACATCAAGTCAGAATATCATGCAGACTTTAAAGTAAAAGCAGGGGGGAGAGAAAGTGCACCTTTCAGGGATTCATATTTCTGAATTTTTGTGCAGCCACCCCCCCAGCATATTTGATCCTGATCATGAGTCGCAACGGAATCTCCAGCAGTTTTCCAGCATTTCCATCACACATTCCAGTAAGGACTTCCCTGATTCCGGATCATTCCATCACGTGCCTTGAACGGTAATTCTAATCCACCCCCCCTGGATTTTGAAGACTTTGGTAGTTGCAGTTTGTCTTTTCGGTGCCTCGCAGCCTCCGTGTTCCCTGGAATGGCTTCCAAGGCCCCCTGCCTTCGGGGGGGGGGGGGGGGGGGGGAAGAGTCATCACTGCAAGGGGACGCTTGCTCCGGTGAACGGTGTGACTCACAGCGGAGTGTCGCAGCCTGGCCTCCTGCAGCACCGCACCGCCCTCTGAACCTCGCCGCCCGTTACTGCCGGCTACACCCATCATGTCCACATGCAGAAATTCCGTCCTCTCACTTCAAAGGCCACGGCCGACGGAGCCGACCGGAACCGGATGTTCCCGCTTTTCTGAATGGATTATGCATTATTTTGGGTATGTGCACTGATGTGCAACTCTGCGGAAAAAAAGAGAGACCACAGCAACATTTTTAGTTTCACTTATTTCTCAGTTTATGGGTATGTGCCTGTGTAAGATATTTTTTTTTTTGCAAACTGCAGCCTGGCTCTTCCCTGCTTCTCACTGAAGGGTTTCTTCCTTGTTTTGTGGGACTTCAGTCCTGCTTCTAGGAGCCTGATATGAACTGTCCTAGCAGTGCACTTCACACCTGCACTTAATGTTTCCCATTCCTTCTGAAGGTCACTTGAGGTCATCATCCAATTTACGATGCACTGCTGGATAAGTTGACGGTCATCTCTGGCATTAGAGAGTCGCTTCCTCCCTCTACCTGGCTGGTTCCTGGTCGTTCCCAGTGTCTCCAGCTTCACCTTGTCCTTGTGTGCTGCTGTCTTAGTAACTTTGAGCCTGGAAGCAGCCTGACGCGCAGTGTAGCCTCTGCCAGCAGAACCAGGATTAAACCAGGATTTAAGAATGCAGATTTTTAAAGAAAATAGAGCGGTCTCTTAATTTTTTCCACAGCTGTATATGAACTGACCAGTCCACACACACACACACACACACAGAGGAATGCGGTTCAGGCATTCTTCATCTTAAATCAGGAAATTTCACCGACAAATCAAATGCCAACACGATTAAATTTTGAGATTTGCTGGGTACCATATGTGGCAGGAAAGGTTTATTAAAAGAAGAGAAAAAAAACACAATATTTTAGTGCTGAAAATATTCTCCTCATTAAACTGCTCGACTGATTAGAGTTTGCATATTACATGAGCACTGTGTAAATTTTATTATGTGTATAATTAACCAGCACTCTCCTCCAGGGGGAGACAAATCAAAGCTGAACCGGACAGAGGCAGAAGGGCTGATATGGACCTTGGCTACTCCCCCTCCCCCCCGGCATGAATATGTCATGAGAATTGTTCACCTGCTTTTTTGTTTTAAACAACACTTCCTCCCAGCCATGGAATTCAGCCCAAGATGGCCCTCTAGGGAACAGGAAGGCAGATGGAATAAACCAACCGCCAGTCAATTATGAGACTGGGGGGAGGTACCTGATGTTTTCGGGCTGAGGGGATGGAAAAGGACAGTCGTCACTCAAGGCTTACGAGCTTTCAGAGCAGCACACAAACAACCCTGTCATTCGGGTCCCAACACCGCTGCTGCATCTGGCACTGACCAAAACCAAAGGCTCCACAAGAACGATCCAGCCGCCATTGTGTACTGAACTGGACAGGAAGTCCGGTAACACCACAACAGAAGGTGACAAAGGGTGGAGCGTGACATCGACCCACAGATCTTCCCATAATGCAACAGTAACTCCTGATTCAATTCTAAGCCCTGTCACTTCCATAATCACACACCGTAATTAATTCAGAAAGTTGATCAGAAAATACTTTTTATATTCATCACCGCCTCACAGTATAATTATGCAGTTACTACACTCTATTTAAACTCTTCTTAAACATGTCATGCAGAAAGATAGCCAGACTATTTTTGTACAAGTGGATCCGTCAGCTGTCATTTTATTTTCACGCCGGTGGATTATCTTCCATCCACCGTTCAGTACACAAGCGTTCTGGGTCATGCAAAGGTGTTTGTGAGAATTATTGATCTCAGGTACAGACTTTGTGAGGAAAATAAACAACAAATACTCCAATCACCTACGACCATAACGTCTATTCCTTAATTTGCAATCTCATATTCTCCTTACTCAGTAATGGGGTCCTAACATTGGCATTCTTTTTTCTTCGGCGTTTTAATTGACAAAGTCACGGATAATTGAGCGGAAGTAACAAAACGCACAAATGTAATTTTGGAAGTCACACTGCACCTCAGTCCTGGTCGCATACATGATTTTTACTATTCACCTTTAATATTTTCCCTTTCCATGATGGCCAAAGGGACAGCAAAAGAATCTTTGTTCCTTCGTGCAGTACCTACCCAAGTCACTGAGACACAAAGAGTTTTGCGTGATTTCTCTCTGGGTTCTCCAGTTTCCTTCCAAATACAGTATACCGCGGTATTCTGAGTATACAGTTGACCCTTCCACATCGAGGGGGTTGAGTGGCGCAAGCGTCCCATGCGATCTGGGAAAACGGCATAAATATTTTTGGTCCCCTTGGCGAGCGCCATAGAAAGATGAGAAACCCGAGAGGCAAAGATTACTGCGAAACAGCATGCTAAACGCTGCAATAATGACGTGGGCATCCTCCAAATAAACACTGTACATACACTTCAGGTTACAGCCTGAGTGGTCCCCCATGATAAAGATTTTTAGCTCAGCAAAATTCATCATGTGGGAAACCCCATCTGCCCTCTATGCCAATTTTAAATCGCCAAGATGATGACAAAATGCTGGAACAGCATTGCTTTGGACAATACCGTCAAAATACCGTATTCTTTGGTATATTGTCTCGACATCATAAAAAATTTGATACCACCCAAGCAAAGACGGTGTCCCTTAGCATGTGATACTATGTGTGTCTATAGCTTCTACCTTCCACCCAGAGTGCGCCTCTCTCGTTCACCAGGCTTTCTGGGATATACTCCAGGCTCACTGCGACCCTAAACTAGATAAATGGTATGGAAAATGAATAGATGCTTTCTCTATTTAACCTTCGCACAGATAGGAGGTTAAATTAATGATACATTATTTTTGAATATAATTACTAGGTCTTCGATCCTAATTTGACATTCACGGTGGCGGACGTGTGATTAGATTGAACGCCCTGCATAATTTGCCTTCTGACACGCTCTACACGCGTAGACGGGGATGTTTATGCATATCGAAAATAAGTATTGTTTTTTTCCCCATCAATCCAGATACCTAAGCATTACATGCTGCAGTACACAGATAAGATAAAAGTTAAAAGGATTTTGGGTTTAAAAATCAGGGCAACCATCTTAATGAGGTATTAACACCGAAAGAGCGTTTGTATTTTGAGCTATTCATTTAAAATTTTAAATATTGTAGATTTAACCAGTAAGCCAAACTAAATGTTTACACCTCCACATATTAAATAAACCACAAATTTTCCACAAGGCAAACCATCTACTGAAGGATATATGGTCCACTGCATCAAGGAAATATAGGACAAACGTCAGAGTATTGCAACTATTTAGAAAAGAATCAAACGATAACGCCGTGCTTTAGTTCACTGCTTCTTGGCAGTTCTCCTTAAATAAAGATTCATTCAGGGTAACGCTTATTGACCGCCGGATTAATAGCTATACCGAGCTGCGCACCGCGTGCGGTGAGCCCTACCGCGTGACACCAGCCGTATCCCAGGTTACGCCGCATCACTGGTTACCACCCCCCACCCACCCGGGCTCTTTAGTTCAGCTCTCTGCCACCCACCTTTTACACAGGTCTTCACCCCCCCGCTAATAAAGTGCAAATAAACTGCTGGTTGAACAAACACCGTGATTATAATTACATTTGACCAAAAGTGGTAACCAGAGGCCCTTAAATTTTCCAACAATATGCGCCAGATGGCTCTGCTGCGGGGAATAAGTGCGACGAAGAAACGTGATTAGATTCCCAAATAGACACATTTTCTCATTTAAAAATTTAATAAAGTGAAATTACTCATTTTCATTAACCAACATTTACTCATTAATGGTCTTTGAACAACCAAGCGGAAGGACTTACATATTTTACATATATTCATTCCAAGTTAATATTCACAATCATTAAATGAAATTAATAATCGGAATGCATCCATTGGCACACAGTGGATAGGTAGCTGGAAGATGGATGGTAAATGCATGTATAAACAGAATAAAAGCCAATATCTGTGGAACACAATTCAAAACTGTAACACCCTTCAACTGAAACGATGTGTGCTGGCATTTAAAGTACGCCAGGAATTACATTAATACGTCAAACGGACCTAATTAACTTCAAGCTCTGGCGTGCTGACTGAACTCACCTTTGCCAGCAAGAACATACCGTTCATGTAAAAAAGATGACCTTCCCTTTGATCAGGCCTTAAGGCTTTAAGATCGACGTCAATCCTCCTAAAACAGCTACGGGGTATCTTGTTTCTGGAATGAGAACGAGTCTTCCCTTAAACAGGACACCCAGCCCATCATTGTTAAACTTTAATAAATAAAGGCATCGTCTGCATAAAACATCGAGAAAAAGCCAAAAAAAAAAAAACAATGGAACATGAATTAAGAATCAAAGCACTGTGTTCAGAAAAAAAGCCCATTATAAATACTTTATGGCAGTTAAATTCAGAGTCCATTTAGTTATGATAGGAAACGCGTCAATATTTAAGAGGGGATTTTTTTTACAGCGATTAAAAATATATAACGCGCCAAATGGAAGTCACTTCAGATACACACTCCGAAGAAGCCTCTACTAACTGAAGACTACAGGAGTTGATTGTCGTCTTCATAATGAAAAGAATGAACATCATAAATACGATGACAATTAAGCACATTTTTGCGGTTCAGCTTTTTACAGTTTCATCCCCGTGGTGAATATTAACATTTTTTTGTACTTCCCATTCTGCCCTGTTTTTTTTACTTCACAAATAAGCCGTTGTTTTTCCCCGACACTAAGCAACGTGACATTAACCAAGCCGGATGCACGTAGCAGACCGTCAGAAGTCCCCCCCCAGGAGCGCTGACCACATCGATCTGCTCAGACCCGGATCCGCCGGCTTGACAGGGGTCCAGCGGAGTCGGGAGGAGCGTGTCAGGAGAGATGTGTCGATTTCGGAGAACGAGGCTCCATCATCTCATCGGGAGCTCAGCGGAGCCGGGCGAAGTGTTAGGAGCTATCCCACCGGGGAGAGGGACCGTGAGCTCAGCCAGAGGTCTCCAATCAGCCCCCCCAACCCTCCTACAAGAAAGTTTGCTTTAAATGGAGAAGAATTGACCCCTTTATCACCTCTACTTTCCAGAGTTTTTAAATTCAGGTTCATTAAAGCAGAGCACATAAGATCAGCGCATATTTTGACAACCGCGGGATTGAGAAATGATATATTATAGCTAATCTTAGCATGAGCGATAAGTGGTTTTCGCCTACTGCCGACGATTAGTGATTGAGGAAGGGGGGCGGCATGATTTCGGTCTCCCGGAGAGTCGCCGCCACATTTCTGACACGTACTTTGGCAACAACGTTGGTGCAGCCAATTGCGAACAATTAGCTAAAATAATTGAACTCAAATTAACCGAGGAACGTTCCGCTTGATTAACGAGGTGCTGGAAGTTCGTCTGTCAGCCTGACATTCAGCGCTACATAATTCAAAACGTCAGATTATGATATTTTAAATTATACTTATTTCACGTGCTTCGTTATCTTTTGGCAATTGTGCTTACGAAATGGGAATCTGAATTCAAAACACATAATGCATTGAAAACATGCCGCATGAAATGATCCGAATGGACATGATCAGAAAGCAAATATGAAAACAGGATTTTTCTACGAAGAGGGAAAAAACTAATTTTTATTTTATACTTTGCAAATTTTCCATTGATGCACCATTGTACTGTTTATTAATGGAAAGTCAACGAGACACGGTCGTGGAGAAATCGAACATAAGGCAGCCAACTTATCTACCGCCATAGGAATAACAAAATAATTGGAATAATTTACTTGCCATGCGGTTTATTTATTTATTTTTTCCCGGAGACAGGCTCATGGCGTTGATGAGGGGAGGTTTTAATAACCATCTGGCCTGCAGTTATCTGCAGGTGAAATGATCATTAGGGCAAGGTTGAAGGATACAGAGCCGCCTCACATTAACGATGCACACCGACAGGCTGTCCCACGAACACGCGGGGACGGCCAGTGCTGGAGACGACGCAGGGGAGACCAATTGCGCGCGCACACTGAGGTCACCCGCAGGAGGAAAAGATAAAAGCTGCAAAAATGAAGGACTGAAGAAAAATTCAATCCAGGGCTGCTCATTCCTGCTCCTGAAGATCTACCACCCTGCAGAGCTTAAGTGCAGATCTAATTTAACACACCTGCAACAGATAATCAGGCCCTTCAGTAGCTTCTCAGTATTAGAGCCATCTTTGTTAACAATGAGCAGCCCTGATTCAATCCATCCATCAATCCACCACCGCTTATCTGCTACAGGGCTGATCCCAGAAGACCCAAGGCAAACGAGGAGACGCCCGAATGGGACCCCAGTCTTTCAAAGGGCACGCTCACACAGTACCTATGGGCAATTCAGAGTGACCAGCTGAGGCACTGGCCGTAATGAGACTGTTATAGCCGTGTCCGAAATGACTGCATGCATTTTACCTTCAGGCAGAACATGCTCCAAGACGCAGTAGGAGCTGCAGTTCATGACGGAGCCTAGACCCATACTCAGCTCTTGCTCATCCAATCGAATTACTCCTGTACATACAATGTCATTATTTAGCTTGATTATGGACCATACCATATACCTAAATATCATGGGGTTCTCCTTCAACCTTACTGCAGCGGTTCCTGCACTGGGATCTGGAAACGCAACCCTAATACATCACTGTGACTAACTACTGACATGCAACAGGGATTGCGGCAGCGGCAGGGTTAAGAACGCCCGCATTATAGACAACCTGCACTTATGGACGGACTGCTATGAAGCCAGTTAAATACAGTAGTTCGTGATAACAATCAGCTTGAGGCACAATGTAGTGCCGTATGTGGTTACATTTATTACTGCATTATGTACATTTTATTAGCATTCCAACTTACCTACCGATTCGAATTAAAGAGAGACTTAGCGAAAGGATTTCGTTCATAACCTGGGGACCGCCTGTATTTTTCAAGGAAAAAGAGGAAAAAGTCTCCAAACCAAGAAGCTCCTTAAGTTAAAATGTCATAATAAAGACATTTCAACTTTAGGAGTGCCTTGCTTCAGAGAGTTTTTCCCTCTCTTTCTTCTTGGAATCGTTTCCCTTGACACCAAAGAGCAGCTGACTCAAGAAACATTAAGAATTTTGAATACAGAGTATACCTATAACCACCCTTCCAAATCAGGGATATATTTGCTTCACAAACAGCAGGTTAATGTAAAGACGCTGAGGTGAAAACTTTGTGCATTTTTTTTTTTTTTTTAATTTGCAATAAGTCTCGAGGCATAAAAGGATAAGGAAAGGAAAAACCGCCACAGGTACTTAAAAGACCACAGGCCTATTTTCATCTTCAAAGGAGCAAGGATTGCAGCGCCGAGTGAGAGAGTGAATCCACAACAGAGAGAGGAGCGGTACAGCAGAAAAGCCGAAGACTCTTAGAACAAAGAGGTAAAATGACAAAGTGAAAGCGAAACTAGATGATATAGATAATTGGGGAGGGGAGACTCAAGACTCCAGCCGTAGGGAGAGAGAAGAGACAGAGAGCGGGGCCAGAAATGAGATGATGGTGGGAATGCTAAAATAGAAAAATATCCCCACAGCAGGACAGGGAGAAAAAAAACCCAATGACAGCCGTGATGAAATGAGTGCTCACAGAACTGAATCCCCAAGTCTTACCAAATTATACAGTAAGTCTGGATCTTAAATTTCTCACTAATTTCAATTTTAATATGACAAACATTGATTAACATCCTAGCATTCGCGGCTAGCTAAAGGTAGTAGGTTTGTAGCCCCGCTTTACACATGGACGTGAAGGAGAGGGTCTACATGGCTGATAAATGCCTGGGGCATCACTGATCATGAGACACATTTGTGCCCGGTGGTGAACGTCTACGGTATGAGGTCAACAAGCAATCCAAGAGGCATCACTGAAGTAGAGTCTGCAAAGAGAACTGGCAACACAATGCCTCATAAAACCCTTCAGAAAAACATCTACAGTATGCCCCCTTGTTAGGTCAATGAATGAAAATGGCTGTCTTTTTGGGAGTCATCGATGACGAGCATGGATTGGGTGGGGTTAGGTACAACAAGCAATCCTAAAGAACTGCACACATCAATGTCTGTATTTTTCTTTCCATCAGTACAGCATCCCCCCCCCCCCACTTCCCCAAAGTGAACAAGTTGATCGAGTGTGTCTGAAAAGCGTAACGTGAGCCACCCAAGTGCCTTCCCATTGGAGGAGAAACCTAAACCCCTCTAGATCTTAAATGGGTCACCAGTATCCATGACGATGTTCCAGGAGGTAGATGGCGTCACTGAGCACCACGCACAGCCTGCTCCAAAATGACTCCAGAATGGGTGGCATAGAAGTCATACAGTTGACCATCATGCTCGTACAATAAGCATTGACCTCAGACTCACTACATTCCACTCATGACCAATCAGAACACGGTGATACCATTACTGATGTCACATTCCATTCCACTCATGACCAATCAGAACACGGTGATACCGCTACTGGGCATGTTATAAAGTATTACTTATTAATATGACTCTGCCCTCACCCAACTGAAACCCCAAAAGTCACACACCAGATGGAAGTCAGAGTCCCAAATGTGTGCACATTTTGTTTCCTCCTCCCTGACAGGCAAAATATCATTTGACCCATTCGCTGCCCAAATCGGAGACAAGCCGCCAGGGACGGATCCATGCCACCCCCTCCCCCACCGAAGTTTCATAGCAGGGGCTGAAAAATCATCTCAGATGGGAGGGACCGTAAAATAGACTTGCAAATGAGTCAGCACTGCCGTGACTCATTTTGTTCATTAGAAAATAACAAATTACCCATTTTAAGGTCCTGCTCGTGAATCTCAATAAGGACACTTGGGGGGGAAAAAAAAAACTGAACTTCCTGCGCATGCCTCATCACCATGTCTCCTTGGTATCCAGCCCCAGATGACAGTCTTGTTCAGATGCCCTGTAGCAAACTGACACACGTTCACCCATATTTTACCTTAAGCTCTCATCTCGATGATTGTCACAAGCAATGGCTCAGTCACAAGCAATGGCTCAGTCACAAACAATGGCTCGGGGGTCAGTCTCTGAATCCTCAGTGAGACCACCGGGCCTAAGACACTGCTGTTGGCTTTTGAATGTCACACTTCGGTCCGTTATCCGTTGTCGCACCCATAACCATTTGACAATGAGAGCTTGACATAGACCTTCCGTGAGTCAGCAGCTACACGTATAAGACAAACGCACGCCCTGTTTCTATATACTAACACCATGCAACCAAGTAACTTATTGTGAGACCAGAAACACGGATCTGAGAAAAAAACAAAATGATACCCATTGTTTTCCAGCACTTGCCTTGAGTAACTCTCTGAAACAGTTCTCATTAGCACTCCTTCGCAATTTTTGCCTACAGAAGAAAGACACTTTCTTTCATTTCAATGCATTTTATGCGTCGCTATTAGTCTAATCATGAAAAACCACAGATGAAAAATACAAAACGTACTCCCTGGTCTTCAAATAAATTAAATGGTGGATGGAATTATACAAGTATTAAAAGCTGTTAGCATCAGCCACTTGGTGCAATTAGCATACAAGTACGTACTTGAAAACTGTACATATCTGTTCACTTTGATATATTACTTGGGTTGTCATGTTGACGATGAGGAGATCTGGAGGCCGTGTTGAAAATCTGCCCTAATGGAAACACCCATTTGAAGTCAATGGACAGAAGTGATAGATCAAAGCAAGTGAGTGAGCAATTGAGCTATATCCCTTCTTGAGGCAGAAGTTCATTAAAAGCCCCCCTTAAAACACAATGAAGACCTTGCCTTGATCTACAGGAGCAGCCTCGCTATGATCCATATGAAGGAGCACCCAGACACACAAACTCTCCTGACACCAGTTCACATCCCTCTGAGCAGCATGTGTGTTCGAGGGCATTAACCCGGGTGAATAGTAATGGCCAAGGCTTCAGTTTTTGGCCATGCCAAATGCTGACCCCAGCAAGCTGCAATGTGCCACATCAGCCACAAGAGGGTGTGAGAGAGGCAATACATAGAAGGGAGACTTCAGTGAAATCACAGGGCACAACATAAGGATTCATGGGCGAATGCAGCCCGTCAGGACGGCAAACGGGATCAAGCAACACAAGGACCTAGCAGCAATTTTCCCTTTTACGGGTTACGCACAATTGGGAGCGAGCGCAACAGAAAGAAATTTGTGGCTGGTTTTGTCAATGAGTGAAGTAGAAAGCAGAACTAGGGGTGAGTGAGATTACATGCTTGGGGATTGGTGTGACCCTGTAGGTGAGTAACAGGACACCCCAATTTTTACACACAGCACTGTATGAGATGAAAGTAATCAACATGCCTACACCCGGTCGACCAGACTCGTGCTCCAGAGCAACCGGAGGCCACGCCCCCTCCATCTCACCCTTAATAACTGACCAAGTCGAAAATGTGCTGCTGGCTAAACAGACGCCGTTACAAAAAGGAGCAGATGCCGCAGATACCGAGAGGAAGGGCGGCACACCAAAGCGCAGAGGTGCGTTAAGGAGCTCGAGAGCCCTGACGGCCAGCCCCTCGTGGCAGCTGCTTCAAACAGAAGGGGCCGCATGTCTCACCACTACCTGGGGAGTCTGGCACCTGCCTGGCAGTACAAAGCCATCCACCCAATCCAGGTCCCGGGGGAGGGGGACCTAGCCACCCTGCTACAATTCCAGCTCTTTGAAAGGACAGAGCTTGAGAGTACAAAGCAGATTAAATCCAAGGAAAAGGACAATGGTGAGCAAAGTGCAGAACGAATATGTGATGAAAACTGTAGAAGGATACTGCTATTTCACTGAACTTATTTACTGATTGCAAATCTCAGGAGTAAATAAAGGTTTCATATAGTGAGCACTATTTAAGCATTAAAATTGATATTTTGCACCCTGGCATTTCAGATGTATCTAAAAGCATTAGGTCAATAGCTCCCCCATTAACCCTTAAGAGGGTTAGTCAGCCATTCAGTTAGTCTAAACAAGTTCTGAAAGCTAACGAGGGCCAGATCTGCTACATCAGCAGCGCGAACCGCGTCCACCGGTCACGTGCTGTACTAATGCAGATGGCGCCCCTCGAAATCTCATGCGCGTGACATTTCCGAGGCTCCGCCTCACCGCCAATCATGTGACCTGCTACTCCTTAAAATCATCACCAGCTATTAGGCGTTAGTCAGAATTAAGGGGGGGGGGGGGGGGTATTTCTTGTAAGTTTGAAGGAAATCAGGATGTGTGTGGGCACAGGAAAAAGCAGGAAGAATGTGGTAAGGAGAGATGATAATTGTAGCGTGAGAATCGGTGAACACACATATACTGTAGACACACAGTGAACTGCTGGTACAGTTTGCCACTGATAAATCCTTCTGGCTAAGCAGCTAAGAAAAGGAAACCTGTCAAACATTAAAGGAAAAAAATAATACTAACCTATTGGAAATGCAACTTGGCCCACGGTAGGTCAATTTTCAGAAAAGCGTACCAAAACAAAACACCGCCGTCTCTCATTGTTGAAATTAATTGGACATGACCGCAGATTAGCTCAGGCCAGGCATGTCTGCATACTTCGTTGCTATGGCTCCTAGTGTAGCTCAAGTTGTTATATCGTTTTTAAAGTACTGTAGTGCTGTGTTTTAGTGGGCGATCGTCATGCGTTCATGGGCTTGCGATTTCACAGGAAAACGGGCAAAACTGCAAGCTTTTAATCGCTAACCAGCTATTCCTGGGTTGACTCTTTAGAAAAACAAAGCGAATGGGCAGCAAAATGTCTTTAAAATCATCTGATCGATTAGAATACAGACAGGAGAAAACGGTAACACGCTACTTGAGGAGACACAAATAATGTATCGTGCTATTATTTATGTATTAATTAACCACAAATTGTTAGTTACGAACTTTTGTCATGTTTGTTCATCATTAATGAATTGTCATTTTATCTTCTCAAGCAAGGACTAAATTTGTTACTATATCTATTAATTGTGTAAATCTTTGTGAACTACTGAAGGAACAAGTAATGAATAACAAGTGAAATACTGATGTTATATGATACATTAATGATGAACAAACACGACATTTATCTCAAGTAGCGAGTATATTTGTTCATGATTTGTAGTTACGTAAGTAGTAACTACAAAGTACGTGTGTCCCCTCAAGTGTTTCCGGAAAAAAACTAAATCCAGCGTATAAATGCACTTCCCTTCTGATGCATTTAAGGCTATTAAGAATTAAAGGAATAGTCTCGTTTGGAAATGGCTCACAGATTTGATCTCGAGGAAGATTATCATGTCCCACGAACAGTGCAGGTTCCGATAGTAGAAGCTTTAAAAAATAGTAATGTGCCCTTGCACTTGATTCAACAAAACTATACATGACAGCAGAGCTGTTTAATTTTCAGTTAGTTTTCAGAACGTGTCCCTGCAAAAAAAAAACTGGGCTCTTTTTAAAAAATATTTTTTTAACTGCTGTTAAGTTTATCAGATCTTCAGGAGAGGGGTTAATCCAGAGCAGTTTAGCGAGCCTACAAATCGGAGGCATGTCTGCATACTTCGTTGCTATGGCTCCTAGTGTAGCTCAAGTTGTTATATCGTTTTAGCGAGCCTACAAATCGGCTCATATGCACAGCGCCGCGTTTCCTCCCGCGACACGGGGGTCAAGTGCTCGGCTCCGAGGCGCGTCGCCGCCGGTAATGAGCGCGAGCCCCGCCCTGGCGCGCAGATGAAATATACCTCAGTCACAACGAAAGGTTCCTACAGGTACGAAACGTCTGTCCATAAGCGTAGTTTAACCAACCCGAAACAAAACTTAAAGACAAAAATAATTCGATATGGTAGTCGAAAAAAAAAACGTCGAATTGGTTTTGGTGAAGGTTTAGTACAGTGGTGCAGTGTTTAGCACTGTGGCCTCACATATCTGGGACCTGTGTTCCACTAGGGGCTCCAGGTGTGCAGTTTGCATGTTCTCCCCATGTCGACATGGGGTTTCCTCTAGGTCAGGGGTCTCCAACTCCGGTCCTGGAGAGCTACCGTCCAGTAGGGTTTCTGTCATACCCGGCTTCTGATGAGCCACACCTGTTCTCAGGTAAATACCAGGGCCAGGTGTGTCTCATCAGAAGCCAAGTGGGACAGAAAACCTACTGGATAGTAGCTCTCCAGGACCGGAGTTGGAGACCCCTGCTCTAGGTACTTTGGTCCCCCCCCCCCCCATCCCAAAAAAAAAATGCTGAGGCTATTTGAAACTGCCAAGGTGCCCAACAGTGTGTGAGTGTGCTCTGCAATGGGTTGGCGCCCCATCCTGGTTTGTTCCCCGCTTTGCACCCATAACTCCACCCCGCCCCCCTCCCGACCCTGAATAGGACAAGCGGTTTCAGAAAATGGATGGTTTTGGTGAATCTAACAGGAAGACCACCTACATTTATGGCTGCACTATCCATCTTTAATTTAGTTTCAGATATCCAACATAACATCTCTCCCACTCTTTCTACTAGTCATAACCTTTTTAAATATCTAAAATGGAATGGTTGCCCTCTCAAATGAAAACCGCAACACAGATGAATGGGAAAGGTGATGTCATTCCTACTAGTAAGAACTGAATTACAGATGTCTGAAATGTCCTTTTGTACTGGTAAGAATTGAATTAGAGATATCTGAAATGCCAGTTTGTACTAGAAAGAATTACAGTGCAGATATCTAAAACTACTATCCCACCTACTTTAATGTTAAAATGACTTGTCACATACATTTCCCTGTTTCCCAAGCACAGCTACACAGCTTTAATTTTCTATTTTGTTTTTTTTTTGGGGGGGTGCACTCTGCTTTATCATCATTTCATCAGACGCGTAAGGAGGTCAGGCCTCCAGAATCAGACGTCCCCTGGGGAGGGAACCTCGGAACACAGCCGGATACCTCTGCAATATTAACTCTCATTAGTTGCTTTACTGTCACAGCATCAATATAACTATCTTCCATAGCAAAACTTGCTTATTATGACAGGGCTTCACGGATCTCAGTGAAATGAAATTAAAATTTATGAATACTTCTTTGGGGGAAAACAGCAATTCAATAGAAAATTTCAGTAGGAAGAAAAGTCATAACATAATGTAAATTTCAGAAAGACGTGCCATTTTCAGTGGAGAGGGTGAACGGGATTTCAGTGTCTCCACACCGGCTCTTCAGAGGTGTCAGCCACAGGGCTGCCGCTAGGCATTATGGGACCTTGAACGGGGTACAGTTTTGGGTCCTCCACCCCATCCACAGCCCAGAACTTGAACCTCCAGAGTATTACTCACACATACCTACTTTAGAAAGTTAATATGTTTCACTACCTACCAAGGTTTCTTTAGCGCTGCAAAACATCAGCTTATCGAACTGTAAAGTACACATTAATGCATTTAATCAATACAAATTTATGTAGCAAAATATTGTGACATTAAACATATATACTCAGCAAAAAAAGAAACGTCCCTTTTTCAGGACTGTGTATTTCAACAATAATGTAAAAATCCAAATAACTTTACAGATCTTCATTGTAAAGGGTTTAAACAATGTTTTCCATGCATGTTCAATTAACCATAATCAATTAATTAACATGCACATCCGAATATCACACCTACGTGACAGGTACAGGATGGCCACAACAACTGCCCGAGTCACACCAGGAACACACAAGCCCTCAGTCCAGCCTCTCTCAGCCTATTGCGGACAGTCTGAGCACTGATGGAGGGATTGTGTGTTCCTGGTGTGACTCGGGCAGTTGTTGTGGCCATCCTGTATCTGTCACGCAGGTGTGATATTCGGATGTACCGATCCTGTGCAGGTGTTGTTACACGTGGTCTTCCACTGCGAGGATGATCAGCTGTCCTTCCTGTCTCCCTGTAGCGCTGTCTTAGGCATCTCACAGTGCGGACATGGCAATTTATTGCCCTAGCCACATCAGCAGTCCTCATGCCTCCCTGCAACATGCCTAATGCACGTTCACGCAGATGAGCAGGGACCCTGGGCATCTTTCTTTGGGTGTTTTTCACAGTCTGTAGACAAGTCTCTTTAGTGCCCTGCGTTTTTAGAACTGTGACCTTAAATGCCTACTTTCTGTAAGCTGTTAAGGTCTTAACATGCACCTGTGGAATGGTCGTTAATTGATTATGGTTAATTGAACATGCATGGAAAACATTGTTTAAACCCTTTACAATGAAGATCTGTAAAGTTATTTGGATTTTTACAACATTATTGTTGAAATACAGTCCTGAAAAAGGGACGTTTCTTTTTTTGCTGAGTATATATGCAGCCAAATGCTTAGCAGTTAGTTGGATGTTGCCCATTCTGGCTTCAAACTTCCTGAATTCAGTAGATGTCTTTCTGAAGAAGTACTTCGAATCTGGAATATACCACGATGTTCATGCTACACAGAGATTGGACTCCTCTTTTTTAAAAAACTAAATAATGAACATTAAGTTGCTATTTCAACTAATAGTCTCAAGTGAGACTAATACTATGAACTCAGTTTAGACCAAGCCAACAAATACCCCAGGGAATCACACACTCCCAAAAATTCCACCTATGACACGTAACATAACATTTTGTATCTTTTTTGGGCCTTCAGAAAATAAAAATAACATTCAACATATGAGAGAAGGAAGAGTCTTCAAACATGAATCAGTAATTATTCTGTCTTCCTGGGGAAACACACACACACACACACACACACACACAGGATACATACTACAAACTCCCACCACCACAAGGCCTGAAAGGACAACTTACAATATTTAAAAGACCATCCGAATAAAAAAAAAAAATGGTTAAATACTTTTCTCCCCGCCCCCACATCCTTCAAGAAATCCCTACCATATCCAAAACGATTTAACACAGCTGTTTAACTGTCAGCACAAAATAATCACCGGGGTTCTGTGGTGCAGTCAGCAGGGCAAAGGGAAAAGGGGAAGAGGTTTTTCCCTCATGCGTCACGTGCTTACACAGTGCATGACTGGCACAAACCCCCCCCCCCCAAACCTCGCTAACGAGACGAGAGTCACATCGATTCCCAAAAACCGCCGACTCAGCAAACTGAGGGCGCAACACACAATAAGCAAACCTACTGTGCAAACGACTGGACAAATCCCCCAATTTAAAAATTTACCAAACAACTAGAAACAAGCAAACAAAAAACAAAAACAGTTTAAGCAAGCATGCAGTGCAGGGCTGTTGATTATTCATCTTAGGATCATTAGACGTGCATTTAAAAATTCTGCACGTACAAGGGTCGTGGTCGTCGTTATTTGGCAGCCTTCAGTGCAGTTATTTTTCTGTTTTGGGAACCGGCCTCTCTTTCCATGACTGCAGTGATTTACTTTAAACACACGTACGTCCACAGCGCAGATTCAGATCACTGTACATTTTCTCTTATGCCGACTGATCCGCAATGAGAACAACAAATGATTCGAGCCTTGCCTGAGATCGCCTCTGGATGTTTTTGTTTTCCGTTAAGCTGCTGGCGTTGACTCCGAGGCGGTGGTGTGAAATGGGAACGATATCTGGATGCACGTTTTTACAATCCAGATCACACTAATTAAGAACCTTTCGAACCCTTCCTTCATCTTCCCCTTCTCTCCCAACCAGGTATATGCTAATCGCATCCATGATGTAGCCAATCTACTCAGGGAAGTTAATACAAGGAGCTGCTAGCTAGGAGACCGACGTGTACATTGAATCGCTCGATCGGTATGAATGATTGGTTTTCGGTATAAAAATTAGAATTATCGCCAAGTACGTGTACATGCAAGGAATTTACTTCTGGATGTCTTGCAAAACAGCCAAGGACAATCAACATAATTTTTTGTACATAAAATCATGTCTAGTGCAGATAATGTGTATGGTGTAGCACAGGTGGCTATAGATGGTTGGGGGGGCAAAGAAAAATCAATTGATGTTTATATCACCTAGTGTAGGTAAATATCGTTGGTATTTGGCAGCCTTCAGTGATTTTTTTTTTCTGTTTTGGGAACTGGCCTCCCTCTTGCCGGATGGAATGTTTGGGAAAAGTCCGTTTTCTCCCATGACGGTCGTGCATAGTTTATTCTGCTGCTTGTTTAAATATATTTAAGTACTTCCACATCTTCCTGTCCCCGTCTTCCCCCCCGGAAAGGTGAGTACCGAGGCTCAGGAAGCGGATGCACGGCAGGTCAATGCCGCACACGACAGCCGAAGTTAAATTTAAACGCCTAATTGGGACCCGCGCTTCCCATGATAAGACGTGCCACGCGGCCGCGACCCGCTGATGTCGTGTCAGATCGGGGACGAGCGTAAGCGTTATTACCATGCTGTCAGGGTAACGGCATGGGGCTGCACGTTCACAACATTCTAAATATCGCAGGCAGAAACGGCAACGCGAAAAAAATCTTTACCCCCAAAATACCATCATTTTTTCCTTATAGTCAAAATAAGATGATATTAAATAACGTGACATTACTAGAAAATTATAGTATTGTTATGCAAACAGCAGCATATACTATATTTTGATATGCGTTTGCAAATTTAACCCACTTTGCCTGAAAATCTTCAGATGGTAGGCTTACATTAACGAAACTCGTTTAAAGAATTTTATGTAACCAGGTCAGGTGGAAGCATTCCTTACTAACAGGTAAGAAACCCCGGCAATTAATGCCAGGGTCATGCCTGATAGTGAAGTTCCTATTTTTCTTGTAAAACAATGTGTTCTTTTTTCCATTTTGCATCACATTTGCACAGGTAATTGAAATGAACATGGCCTGCAAGAAATCGACCGCATCCATTTGGCATTTTACTGTAGGTTGACTGAGCTACAGTCAGAGCTCTATCTCAGTCTCGAGTGGCACCCGCTCTGAGCCAAAAGCTGACTAAGTGCAGCCCAGTTACGCCCTGCTCTCGCCCAAGGCTTCGGCTTTTAAAAACCTGCCACTTGCGAACTACCGTCTTCCCCTTTGACGGACAGGACTACTAATGCCACAAGTTTAAAAGAGAGGGAGGCTGTTGATTTTGCCATCCTTATTAAAATGTTCCAGCTGGTTAAATATTAGTGGAGGAGCCTTTGAATTCCAGATTTGGTGAGACTTGCCGCCGGGATTTCTACTATACGGGCACCGTATGGGGTTGTCATGGAGACCTCCGTACAACTGTTCCTCTCACAGTGTACCAAGATCTTGCCCCTAGAGATGCACGGAGAACAATGTTTTGGAGGGAAAAAATATTTATACACATGTATAACAGCAGAATATCAACCAGACAGACCCGGGCAAGATGACTGACAAGACAACCAAACAGAAATCTCCAAATGAGCAAAACAGAACTGCTGTGCTAGTTGACTAGAAAGTCAATGACTTAGGGAAGCGGGTGAACTGGAAATGAACTGCGGCACACTTAAGATTCCACTGGTACCAGTGGTGGCTTAATGGTTAGGGAAGCGCACTTGTAATTGAAACATTACTGGTTTGAATCCCCGACCAGCAAGGCACCACTGAGGTACCCAGAGCAAGGTACTGCTCACTGGGTGCTGAATTAGCTGCCCCCTGCTATGTCACAATGTCACATATGGGCTAAATGCAGAGGACACATTTCGTTGTTGTGCACCGTGGTGTGTCAACAATGACCACTGATCACCAAATTCTAATGTAATGCCACAGATAGAAAAACTGCTTCAGACAAAATTATGGGTGCAGCCGCAGAGAAAGACGTGAATACCGTAACGCCATCTGCAGCCAGCAGCATGGATGATCAAGGAACAGGTCCCATGCCGAAATCTACTACAAGAAAGGCTCCATCTGCTTTCTCCCTAGAATATTCTTTAAATAAATAAAAAAAAAGAAATACACTTTTAAAAACTGTATACTGGGCTGTGTGGGTAGGATATAGGTTGTGTTTGATAAGCCCTGCTTTGTTCCCCGCCGCTTCTGGGATCATCTGATTCCAACCGTGCATTTTAATACATGGTTGTGGAAGATTTATGGGTGAATGAATGAACGGCCATTGAATAGCAGAGTCATATGCATCCTGCATTGAAACAAAAGGGCCAATGAGACCACTGTGTAATTACTGCCCTCACAGATCATTTTTTTCCTCCTCGTTTTTCTAAATCTTCTGATCGCCATCCCGTCGGTGATGGGGGTCCAGTTCAAAAGGCACGAGACACAAAATGAGTTGGACTAGTTTCAAACGATCACATAGGCTCTCTCTTTTTTTCCAGATTTTTCTTTCGCGCGTAAACGTAACGGTGCCGCCTGCAGTTTCGCTGAACACCCACCCCGATGTTTCCAAAACTAACAGAACAGCTAGAAAACAGTCAGAAGACCTTAGCCAGCTGGTTAGCAGAAAACACTGCTTCTCCTACATAAAGAATGCATTCCTCATTTAGTCACTTTGTGGTCAACAGCCCCCCCCCCCCCAAAATCCTCAGGGCTCTCCCCCCCCACACAGCAGCATGGTTTGAGTGGTAAAAACCATCACTGCTTATATGACTGACATAGCAGAAATTAAACATTCCTCACCACACAGATCGCAACTGCCGGAGCAAACAGGTGCTTATACATATTAAATCAGCTCACCTTCCCTTAATGATGAAACATGAGGAAAAGGACACCGCAGCACCCCCTTCCCCCCCCCCCGCCGCCCCAGGCCCCCGTGGGACGTTACGTTCATGTGCATTTAGAGTGTTTGCTGCTGTAAGGACACCATCTGCTTCCAAGGCCGGTGGACAATCGCAAGCAAACTCCAGACGAAGATCCATACAGAAGGTCATCTTAGCTGTTATAACCTGATTATAATTGTCAACTAAATGAAATATGCATCACATACAGCAGTCACAGCAAAATATGCAGCAGGCATTTCTATCAGCTTTTTAATACTTTTACTGGTTTAACAATTGAAGGCAACTTCATTCGGTGTAACAGTAAGCTATAACACCATTATAAATAGACATTTCTCAGGGAGCATATTTTAAAGACGTTACATATTCATTAGACGGCCAGGATCACATCATATACAGTAAAACATGCTGACACAGACACAAAAACTAAAATATAATCAAAAACGTACACAACTCTACATTTTTGCAGTGAACTAGGAAGAGAAGCGACAATGGGGAGGATTTTAAATGACAAATCCTAAATTTTGCTCTGTCCTGTTACCGCGGACCTATTTTGGTTTGTTCTAAACCCTTAAACCGCCCATTAGTAAGCAGCTTAGTTAAACCTGAAATTATGCTATAACATAATTTATTAGCTTTTTTCCCCCTTTTTCCTCACATACCCAACTTGCTTTACTTTGAGCCGAGAGTGTAGCTTAGAGTAAGCAGTTTATCCAGCACCTTTTGAGGGGTTAAGGGTTCTGAGGGGAAATGTGACTATTCTGCCAAGGATGGGATTCAAACCAGCAACCTTCCAATCACAGCCACAGAGGCCTAGCTCACGGAGCTGCACACCAGCACCAAAAGGGACTTGGGCCCAGGTTTGCTGCATGAAATCTGAGGACTTTCACCAGTAAACTAACCAGGAATCACACAACCTGGGAAATATTTCCAGTCAGCTGAAAAGAATGAAGAATTTGGGCATTTAGGTCCACATTAAGCCATTAGAGATTAAATAGAACGATGATGATTAGGATGCTATTAACGATGAGTTTGCTCTGATAGACATCGACGTCATGTGCGCAAGCACAACATGCTACATCATTATGAATGTATATTAAAAGCCAAGTTCTATTCAGGAAGAATTTATTTTCAAGATTTTTTAAAAAAAGAAAAAGTACAGTGAGCGTTTTTCACAGTTTTGAAGGAAAACTGTGCGTGTGAGTAGAGAGAACGAGAGAGAGAGAGAAACTGCACATGAAGGAGAATGAGAGATAGAGCAGAGCTGTGTTGGGCGAGACAGTGTTCCTGACTTGGGGGGGAGAGACCAAAATGAGACACTGAATCCCATGAAAAGAGGCATGGATTCAATAAGCATCAGGCAGAACCAAAGAATTTAAGCTGCGATGCTGGAGCAGATTAGCAACTGGGCAAAACTATGGGATAAAAGATAATAGCAGAAATGGATATAATGTATTATACATAGTTTAACAAAGATGCAACAGAAGTGAATGGAAAAACAAGCGAGTGATTGAGATTGAGAGATCGATGGAGATGAAGGAACGGGATGACAGACGTCGGCGGGTGGGAGAGGTATAGCTGGGGTTATCTGTATAACAGACATATGGATTAAATGAAAAGCGTGAATCAGAGGAGCAACACTGAGTACCGATGGAGCACGTGGCACTCGGGTACGGGAGATAAAGGACTGAGAAAGTACAGAGACCCAGAACAGGGCCTTGGGGCACTAGTCTGAGGAACTTGGTTAGCAAGAGGAAGCCTTTGAACCGAAGAGCAAATTTCCAAAACTCAGCAAGTCCAATTTTTGTTGTTTTTGAGATGAGGCCGCCAATGACCTAAAGTCAGGCTTCCTCTGAGAGTGAACTTTCATAAAATTTCCACAAAATCTTTTAGAAACGTATCCCATTTGCTGACTGAGTTTTGGCAATTTGCTCTTTAATTAGTAAATATGAGTAAATTCCTAGAATCAGCAACAATGACACTTCCGAAAAGATTTAGAATTAGCAGGTAAATATTTCTCTCGCTGTGCTTGAAAATGAATATGGATTTTTTTCTTTTGCAAATTATAGCAGTCCTGTGATGGGTCGTTCCTTATGGCTTACCGTTAACAACCCTTCGGCATCGCCTGCCAAAATGCGCCTCACATTCTGTCAACGTGGAGAATCCGCTCGACGCCAACGAGGAGAAGACCCAGATCGAAAGTGACACGCTCGACTGCGTCAGCTCCCCGGTGCCGGGGACAGATGAGGAGCTCGACTCTGGAAAGACTAGCGTGTGTCCCCGCGTTCGTTTGGGGAGCAGGATTCAAAGCAGGGGGAAACAAAAGCGCCAAGCCTGCATGACAAAAACGACGCCGTTTGCCTTGGGCTTAACGTTAAAACCGACGGGTTACAGCCGTCACGAAAGGGCCGCGATCGCAGGAATCAGAGGTTCAACCCCAGGCCGGTAATTAGCTTTACTCAATAAGACAAGACCTTACATTCACAATCAGTCATTTTAAAAGTCAAATGGAATGGGGGACCCAACAGAGTGCTATCTCTGTATAGCTCTCACAGCAGCAGCTGAAGTTTTTCTTGTGAAATGTAATGAAGTTTTTTTTTTAATATTCATAAAGGCTGAGTAGCGGGCACATCTAGCTCTCTTTCTGTCTCTCTCTCTCTCACACACACACACACATACATGGGCGTAAATTATGGGGGGGGGGGGGTTTGTAGCCCCCCCAATAAATCAAAACCAGCTAATACAACCCTTCCAATAATCATGTTTCCCCCGTAATGGGTGGAGACCTCAACCCGCCCAATGTTCCAGCCAAAGTTACGCCCTTGCACACACACACACACACACACACAGTTGAGGGTACAGCTTGGGGTCTGAGCACAGGGACAAGCCATTTCTCTGGAGGCACCAGATAATTCCAGAAAGTTAAGGGCTTTGCTCAATGGCCCAGCGGAGAAATGCTGGGGCAGGAACCCGACGGCCTTCCTCTCACAAGCAGAGAGGTCTAACCCCCTGAGCTGCACTGCATCCCCAAATCCTAACCCTAAATCTCTACACAAAAGGCACGGGCATCATTCTATAATCATAGGCTACACCAAGCATTTCTGGCAGAGGAAGACATATACCCAAATACAATCAGCTGCATAATAATTTCCGCATGCGCCTGGTAGCAGATTGCGGAGAGTCGACCGGAAGGTGGTTGAACTGCATCCGCCCCCTTCCAAACAAGCGCGGCATTCAATAGGTGTTAATCAGAGAAGGACGCAGAGCCCTTCGGCGGCCAGTCGTAACGTTCGCAGCCGGTCTTTAAGCGGTTCTGTTTGTTACCGTTATGCTTTGCCGCTAAACAAACGCTCCAATCTGAGGAGGAGATTGAGCCTTTTATCCAAACCATAAACCCATCAGATGTCCAGAAACCCCCAGTTTGTCCCACCGCGTGAGCTAAATGACACATGCATGATGTCATTCGTACTGGCGGATAAGGTAACAGTTATCGGTGAGGGGGGTGTCGTAAGCATGGCAGCGTGTCGGGGGGGGGAAGCTTTAACGCCTGATGGATCATAGTATCCCAGGTGGATGGGCCATTTCATTACTCTCCCTGCTGCCTTTGTGAAAACAGCCATCCATCCGGGGGAGGCAAAGAAGCCGCCTGGGGTGATGGGGCGGGTTAGTTAAGCATGCTTATCTGCATCATTTTTAAACGTGGGGGAGTTAGGAGTTTAGCTAAAGGGAAGTATGGGTGTGTCAGACCAGTGACAGCTAACAATGACCAATGACACAGACAAAAAAGGAAAATCAAAACCAGCCAGTACCCCCATTAATGGGGGGAGACCTCAACCCCCTCATGCTCAACCCAAAGTTATGACCTTGGTTGGAGCTCATTTCACTGAACATTAACCTCAACAGAACAGCAAACATCAGTATAGCACGCGTATTAACACATTTCCACTATGTGAACAATCCATTTATTGGAAATACCAGTTAAGCTGCAAAACACACACCTGATACGTAGCGTCATCAATATATAATGTCTTTTGACTTAATTCACGGAGCTCCGAAGGACTGTACGTGGATGAATCAACGAGCGGCACGACTTAGGGAACGGAGCCATTCCGCAAATTAAATAGAGAACCCGATGATCTGCTGCGATCAAGCGGGTCAATAAAATACAGCGAGACGTTTAAAGACACGCATGTTTCATTTCAGCGCTAGAAGCAAATCCACCCTGTTGGAAAAGGGTTTGTAATCGAAGAGATGCATCAGATGCGCAGCAGTGGACAAACAACCTTAATTACAACACACCGATTGTTTCCCCCCCTCCCTTTCTTCATCCCCTTTCCTCCTCCAAGCACTGCCCCTCCATCACGAAGTGACAGTTCAATGAATTAGCAAATACACAGAGTCACTAATATTTTCGGTCCCGCATTAAATGTAGGTTAGGACTGATTAAACTCAGAAAAATATAAATGTGTGTGTTGGAGGAACAGGGAAGAAATAACAATCGACCACGTTGAAACTAATCAAAATTACTTGCGCATTAATCAACATTTGTATAGAATGAACTGATTCCGGAGTGCATCTGGATTAGATTACAGTTCCGTTCCTCGTTGGCATTATGAATTAACTCTTCTAGCTAGGAAAATGCCGATGATTTAGATGGAGGGGAAAAGACGTGCAGTCCCGAAAAGTGAGGCTGAACGCATATAATAAAGGCAGGAAATGGACGAAGGGTGTATAACTTAATTTACCAAGCCAGGGATCACTATTCATTAGCCGAGCCGTGTCTGTAGGGGAAGCACCCACTTACTCCTTAGTAGCGGGTTGGGAAGCGGAAAATCAATGCACATTCCATGCTTCGCGTTAAGTATACCAATTGCAAAATACTTAAGAGCAGATAAGAGTACGCCATCATTGTTGATTTCGGTACCGGGGCATTAGAATCAGATGAAACCTACTTGTGCGTCAGCTTTCTTGAGCAAGTCCCTCCATTTTTATTTGGTCAGATGGTGCCACCTAGTGGTTAAAATAAGTAAAACACGCAAAAGAAAACCAGACAGCGAAAAGCCATTAGGATATTATGGGGGGCAAGATTCATTTACGATTAAATGAAATAAATAAGCCTATTTGATTTAATGAACACAGTTTCGTCGTCTCGCATTGGGCCTTCGAGGCTGCGAAACCGTGAGCATCGGGGTTGGTGTCCAATGACTGTTAATTACGCTGTTATTGCAGCCCGAATTGCTTCTGTAAGGGGAGCAGTATAGAGGCAGCGGGTTGTAAGGGAGTCTTTTGATAAATTATGCAATCAACTCAAATCGCTCTTGACTCGCCTGTGTAGGAGAGTAGAACTCCGGGCAAACTTTGCAGGTAGTTCAGGTATGGTTAGAAATAAATTAAGAAGCGGTTAATATTGATCAATGAATATAAACACCAGTCTAGTACCCGACCTCAGCATGACAACTCCCGGTTCCCGTGTTAATGCATCTGAGCGACTTTGAAACTTCAGAAATACACCAGCAGGGAATTTATATTTATGCGGTTTGAATTACGCAGCGGGAACAGCAACTTCATCACACACTGTCAGCCTGGAGCCTCACAGCCAGCGACCGCAGACTGCAAGCGGGTGATTTTACGGCACAGGGGAAGGACTTTGTACCACCGTGAAGACAAGCCAGATTATTGGTCTGACCTTTTCTGCATATAAATATCAAAAGGGGAGGGGATGTGTGTTGAGGTGGGTGGGCAACCTGCCGCTTTGCATGAACGATGAGTCTTGAGTGCCCCTTCTCAAATCCCCCGCCTTTTGATTTTCCTTTTTTTTTTTTTAACCAAGTACACATTTGCGATCACCGACAATCATGCAAAATTTACCTAGGCAGACGCCCCCCCCCCCCCCCCCCGGGCCCGGTCGACTAATTTTACTGGCGGAGCACCTGCCCCTTAAAAAGTCTCTGCACGACTCTGCTGGACAGTCATTTGGTTTTTCTGCATGAATTACAGAGGAGAAATTGTGGATCCCGACACATAATTTAATAGCCTGTATTACGAATAAATGCACACACCTGGACCTGGAGCCACTATCCCTGTAGCCCACACTCGCACGCAGGGCCTGTTGATTAAAATCAGAGCTAAAATACATAATTCAGCTTATGATAATAATCAACGCCTTATTTAAATACTGTTCTTCTCTAACATGCAGTAAGTATCCTGTGTGAAAGGAGACATCATAAGCCGTCAGATCTGTGTATGAGGTTTCCAAGGCAACGGTCACTCGATTTTATTTTCTGACACCATATTTTCCACCAGGGTGCAATTTCATGGTTGTTGCTGCTGTGTTTGTTCCCGGCACGGTGATGTATTTTTTCAATATGTTACGATTTGAAAAAGAGCGAGAACGAATTAGGAGAATGATGAGGGTCATTTGGCCATGAGAAGAAGACAAGGGGTAAGTCTGACGACGTTCTACGGCTGTCTGGGTGCAAAAATGGCCAGCAGGGGGCGACGTTAGTTCTTGGAATACACCGAGATGATGGGTCGTGCTTCCAGGGAGCTGCGGGATTCAGTCAGGCAGCAGCCGGCAGCCCGCTCCGTCTATCGATTTACCCTCATTTATGGGTCTGTTTTTATGTTTTTTTAAATTTTATTTCGATGTTGGCCTCTGAAAGCCATGGCAGGTCTCCTGAGAAAGTCAAACGGAACAGAAAGTGCTGTAGAAGCTTGCGTAAGAGGGTGAGGTCCACTAGATCAAACACTGAAATCCTCTTTCTGAAACAGCATGACTGTCCCCAAGGGTCACGCTCACTGGACACCAGTCATTCATACATGTTTGGAGTCAATTTGGTATCTCCAATTCACCTCAGCATGTTTTTGGACTGGGGGGGGGGGTGGCGGTGTTGAATCAGAAAACTCCATGATGACACAGGGAGAACATGGAAACTTCCCATGCATGGAACCATGGCAGGGACTCGATCCCTGGTCTCAGGGATGTGAGGCACCAGTGCCAATCACTGCGCCACCATCCTGTGCCTCTGCCACAGCCCTCTTACACTGTAATACTGATGCTGCCCTTTTCTGACCACTGGAAAGAGTCTCATCACTCTCAGGAGACCCACGTCACCGCAGCGGTCACACAAAGCCACGTCCGTTTCGCCATGCGGCGCTTCCCGGATATCCAAAATCAAACCTGGACCTGGAGCCACCATCCCTGTAGCCCCCACTCGCACGCAGGGCCTGTTGATTAAAATCAGAGCTAAAAGCTACTCAGCATGACGCGGCCGGGCGGAGACGAAAGCAGCCGTGGGCCATCGCGACGTGAAACGGGCCATTTGTGCTCAGTCACAGCACTGCCGGCAATGAAACTGTAGCACTTCACAACTGAGATCCAGTCAATATCCAATTGATTCTCGTAGCTGCAGAACCATTTAAAAGCCTTTATTTAATTATGAAGCTTAAGATTGGTAAATACCGCAGACTGTGACAGTAGCAGACAGTATTCAGGATCATGCATACATGGATCCATCCATCCAGCCAAACAGAGGAGCATTTTCACCGATACTGTGGTAGTTGTATTCCTCCCAGGAGCACCTGGGTCAGTCACACCTTCAGTCATTAAACTCAATAACAAGTCACCCTGCGGGGGGGAGGGGGGGGGGGCACCTATCGACACACACGCATAGCCTACTGATTGTGCATTATGCAGTCTTATTCATTTCAGAGCCGTTACTATGGAACTCCATGCAATATTCCCCCTGACATTTTTCGTATTGTTACTGTTTTTTATTGTCTATGAAGTATTGTTACAGTCTCAATGTCTAAATGTGTTTTTACTGTCTATGTGTGTGTATTGAGCTACTGTAAACCTGCAATTTCCTTTGGGATTAATAAAGTATCCATCCATCCATCCATCCATAAGAATGGCATATCCAGCACAATGATACTGTGATGTTTAAGTCTTTCCTAGGGGACACCTTGACCGGAATACCAGACGGTCTCGATACTCTAAAGTCAAGCCACTTAATGTTTTTTCAGAGGATTTATCAGCTGCCGCTGGACGGTAATTCATCAGGTGCACGCGGCTAACGATTATCTCCGGGCTGTCATTTATTTTTCCTTTGCACCTTTTGGTATAAAATATTGTGTGTGTCTTCATTCCTTTTCAGTGTATGGACACTAATCAGATATTACTGCGAGCAGCAAAAGGTGGTAGACAGGGGTAAACTGGAAGCATCTGTTACCTGTTCGGTGCGATACAAAAATAATGTGATTTATTGCATCAACCTCTACTTCGCTGTTAACTCTCCTCCCTTCCTCACAATTAACGCCGCTTTATTGCACACATATTTTAACCCAGGTCCCTTCCTGTGCTTATCCCCCACCCCAACTAAGCGGATTTGCATAGTATCAAGGACAAGGAGTTTACAGCCTTGGTATTAATCATCAGGGAAGATCTCCGAAAGATACTGGTTTCAAGTACATTTGAGACTTTGGGCAGTGGGAGGACTTCAGAGACATTGTTTCATTTAAGGGCCGGTGCAACCAATCTGGTGTTTGTGGGGGCCTGGGGGCCTCTAACAGCCGCGTGGCCAGAGCCAAGGATGTGCAAAGAGACTTTACTTACCTAGTGCCCCGAAGATCCATCAGTAGGTTGTGTCCGGAGAAGGCATGTAAAAGAGAGAGAGAATATCGTTGCACAGGAGGTGTGGAATAAATCCAGACACAGCAAAGTATGGAAGTAAATCTGCGTCATCACAATTTGAATTTTATATGCCACTGAAATTCTAACATTGAATATTTATGCATTGGAAATATGCATCGGAAATTCCATGGTCCGAATTCACATGCGAAAATACGAGGTTTAAAATACAAAGACAACATTTTAAAAGTTGCTCCAATTCGATGGTCCGAATGCACATACAAAAATACGATGATAAAAATACGAGCTATACATCCGGGATACCAAGGCTAAGCAATCGAATTTTTATTATCGTATTTTTGCATGTGAATTCGGACCATCGAATTGGAGCAACTTTTAAAATGTTGTCTTTGTATTTTAAACCTCGTATTTTCGCATGTGAATTCGGACCATGGAATTTCCGATGCATATTTCCAATGCATAAATATTCAATGTTAGAATTTCAGTGGCATATACAATTCAAATTGTGATGACGCAGATTTACTTACATACAAAGCAGCATCTAGCTAGAAATCTACCTGAAACTAGTGTAACATCCTCAGACATGCATCCGTTTCTGGGCCCAAACTAAAAGTCCATCTGAACTCTTGGGAACTTCATTAATTTCTCAGCTTCTGTACTTTTTGTTTTCTAATGCTATATAATTTATTCCTTTATGGAGCTTTTCATTCATATTACTTGCAATGTCCTGAAAGTTTATTTCTCTTTTAATCGAGTTTGAACCTACTTTTTAAAATGTGATTTTAAATTGCCCTTTATTCTATCATGTTTTTGTAACGCACTTTGAATTACCTCTGTATATTGAAATTGCAACACAAATAAACTCCCCTTGTCTAGGTGCATAATAATCACCCCAGTTCAATATGTAAGTTTGACATCCGGCTCTGTAATGACTGCCTGCTGGTGCCGGTTAGTAAATCAATACAGCCTGGGTAACCATGATTGCGTACACAAGGCAATTAACAGTAGGATAATAAGGAAGCTTTTGTGCTTTGATTTCATTCTGGGTTTGAACCAGCTGGCGCCAACAATGCTAACAACGCTAACAATTCAACAGTAAACAAAAATGAGAAAAAGGCAATAATAATGACAGGTTGAAGATGGCAAAGTCAACCATATGGAGTCTGATTCCAAGAAAAGGGGCTAGTTTTTCTTGACCCAGTCCTAGGGGACCCCAGACAGTCCGACATTTTTGCTCCCTCCCAGACAGTCCGACATTTTTGCTCCCTCCCAGACAGTCCGACATTTTTGCTCCCTCCCAGCTTCCAGCTGCCTGCACCAGGTATTCAGTGCCCTTGATTGTTTGGTTCAGGTGGGCTGGGAGCTCGGAGGGAGCAAAAATGTGGGCTGTCTGGGAGGGAGCAAAAATGTGGGCTGTCTGGGAGGGAGCAAAAATGTGGGCTGTCTTGGGAGGGAGCAAAAACGTGGGCTGTCTGGGAGGGAGCAAAAATGTGGGCTGTCTTGGGGTCCCCTAGGACTGGGCTGAGAAATACTGCGCTCGGGAAATGAACGACAGACAGAAAGGGTTTATTTTATTTTTGCAAAGAGTTAAGTGCACTTCCTTAGAGGGGATATAGAGGAGCAACACAGGTTTAGAGGCTTCCCCTTGACCCCCTTTTAGCTGTTGTTTGCACACAGCAAGCCCTCAGGGTGACCCCTGACCCATGTCAGGAGGGACACTATGAGCTACTTCAGCTTTTACAAACTGCTTTAAACCTGAATGGCTCCTGCGCTTGGCTAAATAGTTCAGTTCTTCTTGTACTTTGACTAGTTTGATTAATTGATTGAAAGACTCATCCAGCTGTTTCACGTTAACATTAGTGCCACGTGCATGATTATAGGAGACTGACCAATCAGCACGCAGCAAGAACTCAGTGCTAAAGTGAAATCCAGGTCCTGTTAACTGAAATGGTTGCAATGGAAGTTCACAAACCCCGTCGTAGCTCATAGTGTCCCACCTGACATGGATTAGGTCACCCTACAGCCCCTTGATCCCGGGGACACGTCACTATGACCTTGGCTGAACACCCGTGTGCCAGTGATTAGCGCCTTTTCATTCGCTGTTCATTACAAGCGGGGGGGGGGGGGGGTCAAACACTTAGACAGGTATTTATATCAAGGAGCCCTGGATCAGGAAAGCTGGTGGCAAAGACAGCAACGGCTACAGATCTGAAAACCTGCTGCTCTGCAATTGAGATGCTGTAACCACAACCTAAAGTAGAGCCACAACAGAGGCACCGGTGGTAGTGACACCTCTAGACCTTTAGTGGGCGCTATTCTCAGTATTAATCTGCACTGTCTACATACATGATAACTGAACCGTCATCCCAGTCTGTTAATGGTTCAGCAGAGTCGTAGTGGCCCGTTTGGTCTTATGTATGTCCCCGGCCATCGCGTGCATGCAGTCCGTGAGCCACACCCGATGCTGATGACCCCGTCCAAATGTCACGCACCTGAGAAACCTGTCAGATAATATCATCTTATCCTGATAAAGAGACAAAGAGGCATGCTAACAGTTTTTAATTGTTTTTCGAACTCTAATAGGCATCATTAATCATAGGTTATCACGAGGGAGGTGAATAATCTTTAATAAATGCCAAGACAAGGCACATCCTTCACCAGGGGGCTTTGCAATTTCCCCCCCCCCCCCCCCCACCACCCCTTCTCAGATTCTTCTTATTTGTTAATACATTATGTAACTGAAGTCCCCTGGAATTATTCTCATCATAGAAATAGACAAGCGGGTAGAGATGCAGCTGGTGTAGCTGGGCGGTCATGCCTCAGGACAGGGTGGCGGGGCCCAGGTGTCAAGCAGGGAGGGGGGTCAGTGTTTACAAGCTGACATGGGGCCAGGGACCATCTCAAACGAGCATCTGGTGCAACTGCTGGTGTGTCACACCAGAGTCAAGGGCTAAGTAGTGCTAGACATTAGGGAGTGGATTTCAGGACACTTGATGAGATGATCTATCGGCACCTGAATCGGAAGCTTCACACGCTGGCAGAACGGGTGACTTGCTGTGTGTTTTTTTTCCTTTTTAACAACCTGTCATGCTACAGACGGAACACCGGTGCTCATGCTATAGAATTCAGCAGTTAGCGAATCTCTGACTTGCACAGCAAACCGCTATCAAATGGGACATCACCTATACAATGGACACATCAGGATCCATCCCCGCCGCATTTTCCTGTTTGGCCAGCTGGTGTCGCTGTCCATCCCATTTTGTGTTCCTGTGTTCTTGTGTACTTCACAGGTCCTAGTGTGTTACCTTGATCCCCAACCTGCCATGTTATTGCAATAAAATTCAACTACAGAATTTTCCAGATATTCCTGTGCATACAAGCCTACCGGGGAAGAAATATGTTCAGCTCCATGAATGGCTATTTAGAGACACTGTTGCCATCAAACCAGAGACTTCAATTTCACTACTTCTCAAATGCAACATCCATTACAGGCTCCTCTGGGAATCCTGTGCGCCTACGTAGGTTCTCAGAAATGTCAGGCAGACTGAAAGGCTTCTGAAGTGGTTGCGTGTCTATGAAAAAAGGGACACTTGAAAACTTTTTTTCTTTTTTTAGAGATGTAACTGGTGGTCAGACTTTTTTTTTTTGGTCTAAAGGAGTACACCATCTACGACCCAAAAATGAGACGGAGCTGCTGGGGCGTCCTGCTAAATGTCACCATGGCCTCAGACAATCGTTTTATTAGTCTTCAGTCGCTTGGAGCACGACGTTGATCACTTTCGACCTGATAAAAGGGATAAAATGGACGAAAGTACACAAAGTGCTGAAGCCAGATGACTCTGAATATGGGCTCCTTCTGAGAATCATGTGTCTAATCAATAGCGCGAGAACATTCTGGTACAAGCCTTCAAGAGCACTTTGCATGAATAATAGCCTTGTAAACAAGTTCCCATAAATTGTTCGGAGAATTAAAAGGCACCCACTGTCAGAAGGGTGATATATTATCATTTAAAAACAATCCAGTCAAGTGATGGATACACAATAAATCCACCTGAAGACAGATCTTTGGGAGTAAGAGGCGAACAAAATGAACTGTGGGAAATCTTGGCATCTCGGTGAAGAGGGCCGCATTTAGATGGGGCAGAAGGAGGGAAAAGACAAAAACAATGAAAGTAAAATCACAGGTTCAACCGGAAGTAAAGAAATGTGATTAAGACTGTCGGCCATCGCATTGAAGTTTGAGTCTGACATGAAGAGGATTCTGGCCCAGGGTTATTGACAAAAGAAGCGAGTTGATAAACGACATATACTGATATACATCAAGACCGAGAATGGAACAAAATTGACAAGAATGATTATGGTCACCTGACCTATGTCACATGGGACACTGTGAGATAGGACAGAGTTTGTATGCTACCATTTAAATGAAAAAGACCTGGATTTCACTTTAGCACTGAGATCTTGCTGTGTGCTGATTGGTCAGTCTCCTATGATCATGCATGTGTCACTAATATTAATGTGAAACAGCTGGATGCGTCTTTCAATCAAGGAAACAAACCGGTCAAAGCACAAGAAGAACTGAACAATGTAGCCGAGCACAGGAGCCTTTCAGTTTTAAAAAAGTACCATAGCTCAGTGTCCCAGCTGACATGGATAAAGAGGTCACCCTAGACCAGGGGGCGGAGCCCTGTGTAGCTTAGTTCTTTCCCTGTTCCACCCCAAATGATTCAGCTCAAGAGCTGCGTGGTAATTAGCACAAGGAGGTGCAAGGAGTTGAATCAGGTGTGTTAAATGAAGGGAACCCAAAAATGTGCAGGGCTCCGGCCCCCCAGGACTGGAGTTTGACACCTCTGCCCTAGACCTGTGTTCAGCTGATTAAAGTTGTCATATAAACACATTCTGAGTTTCACTGGGAGACTGTAGTCGTCATGAGACGCCTTATGGCTGTAATGCCTGTACGTAATTTTGAAAACCTGTAAGGGGACAGAACATCACTAGCACTCTTAGAAGAGTGCAGCAGTGCATCACACAGCTGTTCCCCGTGGCACCACCACCTGCCCCCCTTGTGCGATATCACCAGAGCCGAGCCCAGCCTCATGACGGACTAAGCGAGCGTAAGCTGCTTTAATCCACTCCCTTCCTGTCACCACCCAAAAGGTGGTTCGCCAACCTCGCAGACTGCCCGGCCAACTGTGTCGTAAACGGGTAATCAATCTGCTGAAAAATGCCCCCGCTGGCAGTACTTCTTCCCCCCTGACTTGACAGTGGGGGGGACGGGGATACAGCGAGAGGGCTCTTGGAAATGAAGTGTGGCACTGTTTACGTAGAGGCCGAGCACAGCGGCCAGACGGTCGCTTTTAAAGACGACTATAAAAGGTAAAACCCTTTACAAATGGCTGGTGCATCAGATCGTTTCGTTTTACGAAGGACGGCCCCACGGAGCATGTGTGCAGGGAGTGCTTTGTTAGACAGATACTGTGCATTTAAGGCACACATACATGTCTTACGCATAAGGACATCAAAAATCCTGTAAATTAAGGGAATTCATCTGGGCTATTTAATATCATTTGGCTATTTAATATCATGTGGCTATTTAATATCTACATACTTGTAGAATATTATTACGAATGACTCTACAATATCAGCTCAATTAAGAATGTCCTTCCAAGGCACCATTTAATTTATTCTGCTAGCCTATTGTCATTGTTCCCAAGTAGTTTCCATCTGTGATTTGATCTTCTCAAAACCAGCAGATCTGTTCCCCTTATAAACTTTTTACACATGGATCACCAGGATTCCATTTCCTTTACGCTTAAATCTGAACAGATTCTGTGCTCAAGATGATGGATTTGGGGCTTAAGACTAACCAGATTCAGCAATTTTAACTCATCCTTGAGCAGCAGGCTTTTAACACAAGGAATAATTGCAGCTTTACACCTAAACGTCCTGGAACAAAGGAAGTCAATGGTGCCTTAGTTAGAATCCATCGCTTTAAGCTTGTGTGAAGGTCCGGTCTCGATGAGCGAGTGGAGGCCGGGAAGGAATGACTACTTGGAGCAGAAGAGCAAGCTGACTAACATCAACCAAAGAAAGGTTTTTGGAATGAGCAGAATGACAGCTGTCGAGGCACGGAGCTATTCTACAGACCCTGAGTCAGGTTTTTGGCTAATTTGTAGACTGTAAACCTCAGGAAAGTGACACACAAGGCACTGATGGATGTGTGTTCAGGTAGGATTTTTATATGCGGCTGAAAGGTAGGGTGGTTTAATTCAGCTGCTCAGATTTTTGCTAATTGCATTGCCATACATAGTGTTTTACTCAGAGGTCATAACCGCTACGTCACCCGCTGTGCATTGACTCCTCTTGTGTAACCATTTATCCTGAATAGGGCTATGGGAAGCTGTGGCTCATTCTGAAGCAGCAGGCAGGGGACACTCCGAATGGGAAGTCAGTCCAATGCACGGCACACACTCACTCACATGGTCACTGTACAGGGAACTTCAGAGGTACCAATTCACACAAGTGTAGGTTTTCTACCATAGGCAGAAATCTGTGCAGACACAGAGATGATGGGCAACCCTATAACACTGGAGATGTGTGTGTGGGTAGCCCATTGACCTTGGAACCGCAGAATTTTTTTTCTCCTTTCCTAGCTTTCATTGTCCCTTTTACCAGTTTCACATACAATTTTGTATAAATGACATAATAATTGATTTCCACACACTATTGTAACTTGGGGTGACTCTGTTGTGCAAGACACTATATAAAAATAAACTGAACTGAAGGTTGGTAAATCCTATGCTCCGGCCACTCAATAGTTACATATCTCTTACAGGCTCTTACAATAATTATGTTACAATAAGAAGTCACCTGACATTGGGGTTAAAAACACTAAAATATACATTAAATGGAGTAAACACCAGATTGTTGCAGTACTATGTTCTAGTGGGACTAGTGACCAGAGTGCACAAGTGAGAGTCACAAATGACTTGCTTATGGCTGCTGATGATGCTGCATATCCCTGCTGGTTCTGCTGGGTCTAAATGCAACATTTGATACTGTTGACCATGGTTTTTTATTGGCAAGCTAGAGTCGGTTGGTGTTAAGTGACAGGCACTCCCCTGCGTCTGCTCACATTTGTTCATGTTTGTTCATGTGAACAATGAATCCTCTGATTCCACCAGAGTGAGTCACGGTGTCCTGCAAGGTTCTGTCCTGGGCCCACTACTATTCACCTTACACATGCTGCTGGTGATATTATTCGAAAACACAGTGAAAGTTTTCATTGTTATGCAGACGACCCACAGCTGTACATATCCATTAAAAAGAAATAAGCTGTCACACTTGTCAAAGACTGAGAAATGCTTGGCTGAAGTTGGGAGCTGGATGGCCAGTAACTTCCTTCGGTTAAATCCTGACAAAACAGAGCTATTACTGCCGGGCCTGAAGGCAGCCCAGGGTGTTGTTGATATCATAAAGCCGGAAGGCTGCCTTGTCAATGTAACACAGTGGTTAAAAACCTTGGTGTCACTATCGACTCAGCCTTGTCTCTGGATGCTCACATAAATAACATGGTTAAAATAGCTTTCTGCCATCCGAGGAATATTGCAAAACTTAGAACACACGCCTCTAGACTGCACTACTGAAACACTTAGTTGGGTGCACCTCTGCATCACTAAATAAACTACAGTTGGTGCAGAGTGCTGCAGCAAGAATCCTAAGGAGGACTAGGAAACATGCGCATATCAGTCCTGTACTGGCCTCACTCCACTGGCTCCCAGTTAGGTATTGTATCGATTACAAGGTGCTACTGCTTACCCAGGGTTCGAGTTACACAGTGGCTTTTGGGGGAGCCCTATTTTTCAGTGCGCACCACGACTTCCCAAGTCACATGCACCGCATACATATAAGTGTGCGGCAGCGCGGTCAGTAACAGGGTTACTGCGAAAAACATTCTGCTATTACTGCAGGCAGTTAACACCGTCAGTGACATTTCATATAGGCACAACAGACACGGAATTTGTGTAAATTAGCGGAGACAGATGTTCGGAAAATAGAATGTAATGAAAAAAATAAATGCATGACATTGACATATTTATACTATTATTTTTATTTCATGAACCTTAATGTACGGAAAATAAAATATAATCTATAACACAAAAATGGGCAGTTTGTTAGAGCTCCCCCTAAAGGCCTTAGGGGACGCTATCAGGGGAGCTCCAGTCATTTTCAGCAGACTTGAGCTCGCTTTAGCTTCTCTGTAATTCGAACCATGTTCTTACCAATAAGGCACTGAACTGTCTGGCACAAGAGTAAATTAGCAGCTTATTGGTTCCATATAACCCCCCTCGTTTGCGTCACCCTCAAAGGGCGGGCGACCTGGCGGTGCCTAGAGAGGGACGATCTTCCTTTGGTTGCTGAGCATTCTGTCACGGTGCTCCGAAGTTATGGAATAGTCTACCAGCAAACGTCCGAGATTCAGACTCCCTCCCGAGATTTAAGTCAAGGCTAAGAACTTGCTTAGCATATGGTGACAAAGCTGACAGTTACGTCTCAGCCCCAGCTTAGGGTTAGAGTCTGTAAGACAGAGTTGGTTGGGGATCAGTGTCATTGGTTTTGGATGAACTGGGCGTCCAGTTCTGTCACTCTGGATTCACCTGTCCCTCGTGTTGCTGGAGTGCTGGCGCTCAGGGACCCCTCATGCCTGCCTTCCCCCCCGCCCCCTCGCTGATTAAGCCGCCATAGTTAATTAGACCTGTCAGAGCCTCCATACTGCACTACAAAATACCTCATATAATTTCAACTATTAGTCACACAGTTATATTAATGTACTGTTGAGTTCTCTGTCTGGGAGGTCCTGATGGGGGGCAGTTCCCTCACCTGCCTGCCCTCCCAGCCTGGCTACACATCTGCCATCTTGGCCTGTTTGCTGCAGCTTCCTCACCTGCCTGTCCCGACATCAGCGGGACCTTCCGCTCTTAAACCTGGACCACACACAGTTTTACTTTATAAATCGTGACTTTGCTATTTTGGACTTCGTCTGCCGGCCCCGGGAAGTTGGCCTTCCCCTTTGAGTCCGGATCCTCCCAAGGTTTCTTCCTACTAGAGAGTTTTTCCTTGCCACTGTCGCCTCTGGATTGCTCACTTTGGGCTTTGGGCCGGGATAATGTAAAGCGCTTTGAGACAATGCAATGTTGTGAAAATGCACTGTAGAAATAAATTGAATTGAAATTAATTGATTAACATGTTTCTATTGATGATACAAAGCCAACATACCGGGAAAGAACTATTGTTAGTATAGATAGTCAGAGAACTGAGTTCCATCTCCTACATTTTCATATATAACATGAGTAAGCAGGGTATGCACAGCTAATTATGCATGGGTCTTTATTCCTATATAGACATGTTTGTTTTTTGCCAGGATTCTAAGCAGGCCTAGTTTTTTATTGACTTGTTTTGTTGCACAAGATGCCTTAAGGGGTGCCCTCAAACAAAATTCGTCTAAAAAAAAAAACAAAACAAGAAATATCCGATTCGCATGAGCAGACTATTCCTAATCTATTTTACTCTAAATAAATATTTCACTGAAGTTATTTTGTGCCGTAAATTTCGGCAAATTCTGCCCAGTCGCGCTGTGTAAATATCTCCCAACACCGATAGCGCGTTTTAATTATTTTACCTTTTAGCGCCGCTAATCCGATCGGAGCTGGCAGGCGCGCCGCTTGGCGGACTCGTCCTGGACGCCGTAACTCCGGCTTTCGGCTCGTCTTTCAGGCCAGCATGCTAATACCGGGCTCATTGCTCAGGGGGTAAATATTCAATGTTCAATTACGCCAGCCCGCATTACCTACTCTGCCATTTCTCCCCTCTGTGTGCATTAATCTAATCCCAGCCTTCACAGCTCCGAGCCTCTCTTGATTTTTATTTAAAAACACGGAGTAGCTTTAAATATATATTTTTCGTGCCGCCCTTTTTGGTCCTCATTATTAGAAATGAACTAATGCTCGGACACGGCGAGCTATTCCTCAAGGGGGATTACCGTGTTGACGTAGCATCTCCTCTGATCTTCTTGGCTTTGACGTACGCATTCGCGCCGCTCCTTCGTATCGCCCCCACTGAGATGCTTCTGGAACAGCACCAGCAGGGGGACTCTGGAGCTCAGGAGCGGCTCACCATATCTAAGGCATATTGATCCAAATGGGAACAGGCTTTAAATGGCTCTACACCTCATCCTCATGATCACCAATGAGTTTTCAAAATTTAACTGACTGCTTCAGCCAGCAGGTGAAGTTCGGCGTTTATTACCCGTTTGCTCATAACTTCACACTGTTTCTTTCTCTGTTTGTTTTTTTCTATTTAAATTGATTAAAAAAAAAAAACCCTTGACAGTTAGCCAGTAGCACTGAGCAGCAATCATTCTGACATGGTGCCCGTAGATGTAGTGACCTAATAGGCTTAACCTTCACTGTGCAGGCACAGAAGACAATGTTCTGCAGAGACCTAACTGTGGGCAGGATTAAAGGGCTATACATCAGTCTGCTCCAGCTGAAAGCTGACTGATATACAGCCCCAGTGGCCTAATGGATAAGGCACTGGCCTCCTAAGCCAGGGATTGTGGGTTCGAGTCCCACCTGGGGTGGGTAATTTTCGAATAATTTAATCTAAAATTTACTGGCCAACCAACAGTTTCAGGGCTACCTAGCTTATCTTTCACGGGAGTTCCTTAAACTAAAACTAGTTGTGTCAGTATATGCATGCCAGTCGTGCATCGGGTTCCACCAATCAGATAACAGTGGGAGGGTCCATCCCAAGGACTTGTGCGACGCACCGCATGACCGAGATGAGAGTCCTGCAAAACGACGGTTTCTGTATCCCACTTCCTAAGCCTCTGCTTCTGCCAGCGCGGCACCATGGGATGAGTGATAAGCAGCGTGAGCCAAATTATAAATGTCACACGAAGAGGGGTCATCAGAGTACATTGCTGGCTTGCTGGACGGCAGTACGACGGTGCGTCTGTGGCGGTCGGGAACTCCCTGAAGCCCACAGAGCTCACTGATAACAGGCATCCCGGGCATTGAGAATAAGCAGCAACTGAGTCAGGGGTTTCTGACCCGACGAGGAAAATTACCCCGAAAGCCAATGATGCAATAAGAATCTTTTTGCTTGGCACTTAAATATTTAACATCGTTCTTCCCTTTCATTATTTCACTTTGATGGCGAATGGCTTGATTCAATTAAAGTGTTAATGAACCCGATAATTGAGTAAAATTATATGTTTTACTCCTAAACACTTTAATTTTTAATGAGCCCAGATCGTCGATCGGGTTTTCAATCCATTCCCTTCAATTACCTCCATTATAAAATGCCGATCAATTCAGGGCTTCTATTACAACCAAATCGATGTCACTTAGCCAAGCATAAAACAGCATCATTTCCTCCCAGTTTTGCACAAATTGACAGAAGTCCTGCATAATGCTGGTCACAAGGTTCAGTAGCTCAGACACTGACAACAATACAGTTTGGTGCACAGCCAATGGCACACAACGCCTGTGTTCTGAAAGGGCCCAGTGCTAAGTGGAAGGACATGATGTCATTGTGATGATCAAAGTGGCGCCCTCTCATGGCTGAACAGGGCATCACACCGTGTCATTAAACCAGGGCACTGTGCTCGGAAACCAGTCAGACTGAAAAGGTTTGTGAGCACTGCCCTCGTAAATCATAGGGAGTGGAGTAATGGCAGCAGGGGCTTTGCATGAGCGGGAGACGGCAAGCCAATGGAACTGATGGGATACCGACATCCGCTGCTGGGGGGAGGGGGGGGGAGACCCACCGGCCTCATCGTGCAGCGTACCGTGGCAGAAGCGGGGCGACTGCCAGACAGAGAATCCGCTCGATGGGAGGCCGCCGTCCGCGCCAGCCGGGCAGATGGCAGGGTTTACAGGCTGGCAGGGACGGAGAGGCCAGGGGGAACGCTGGAACACAGGCACACGCATGCGGGCACACGCGCTGCCATATTGCCTGTGTGAAGAGCTATATGCGCAAATATGTCCACAATCTGTTATGTCCTCCTGCTGAATTAAGGAGAAAAAAAAACAGATCTGTTTACACAGCTCTAGATTACAGTGGCTTACCTAAATTAAACCCCTTTGCTGCAGAAGACATCCCAACAAAATCCCTAGATGAAAAACAACCCTGCTAGATTGCAGGTGTTTGTGATGAAAGTGAAAGGTTAGAGCAAAGATTTCAAAACAGAGTACTACAGACACAGAACCTGTCAGAAGCCCATGGCTGGATACACAAATCTTTATTCTGGCACCAATTAAATGTGATGTGTCACTTTGTAGCGTCGTAAGTTCACAGAAAAGTGATTCTACATTTCTTTTAACAGCTCTGTGAGTAACAGCCTGAATACAGCGTGGAAAAATGACACAAGGTGCAAAAAAACTGCTGTGAAGGAAGACACAGGCCACAGGAAACCATAGTGAAGAAAAGCACAGGCCACAGGGAACCATAGTGAAGAAAAGCACAGGTCACAGGGAACTGCAGTGAAGAAAAGCACAGGCCACAGGAAACCATAGTGAAGAAAAGCACAGGCCATAGGGAACTGCAGTGAAGAAAGACACAGGCCATATGAAACTGCAGTGAAGAAAGACAGGCCACAGGAAACCATAGTGAAGAAAAGCACAGGCCACAGGGAACCATAGTGAAGAAAAGCACAGGTCACAGGGAACTGCAGTGAAGAAAAGCACAGGCCACAGGAAACCATAGTGAAGAAAAGCACAGGCCACAGGGAACTGCAGTGAAGAAAGACACAGGCCATATGAAACTGCAGTGAAGAAAGACAGGCCACAGGAAACCATAGTGAAGAAAAGCACAGGCCACAGGGAACCATAGTGAAGAAAAGCACAGGTCACAGGGAACTGCAGTGAAGAAAGACACAGGCCATATGAAACTGCAGTGAAGAAAGACACAGGCCACAGGAAACCATAGTGAAGAAAAGCACAGGCCATAGGAAACTGCAGTGAAGAAAGACACAGGCCACAGGAAACCATAGTGAAGAAAAGCACAGGCCACAGGGAACTGCAGTGAAGAAAGACACAGGCCATATGAAACTTCAGTGAAGAAAGACACAGGCCACAGGAAACCATAGTGAAGAAAAGCACAGGCCACAGGAAACCATAGTGAAGAAAAGCACAGGCCATAGGAAACTGCAGTGAAGAAAGACACAGGCCACAGGAAACCATAGTGAAGAAAAGCACAGGCCACAGGGAACTGCAGTGAAGAAAGACACAGGCCATAGTGAACTATAGTGAAGAAAGACACAGGCCACAGGAAACCATAGTGAAGAAAAGCACAGGCCACAGGGAACTGCAGTGAAGAAAGACACAGGCCATAGGGAACTACAATGAAGAAAGACACAGGCCACAGAAAACCATAGCGAAGAAAAGCACAGGCCACAGGGAACTGCAGTGAAGAAAGACACAGGCCATAGGGAACTACAATGAAGAAAGACACAGGCCACAGAAAACCATAGTGAAGAAAAGCACAGGCCACAGGAAACTGCAGTGAAGAAAGACACAGGCCACAGAAAACCATAGCGAAGAAAAGCACAGGCCACAGGAAACTGCAGTGAAGAAAGACACAGGCCATATGAAACTGCAGTGAAGAAAGACACAGGCCACAGGAAACCATAGTGAAGAAAAGCACAGGCCATAGGAAACTGCAGTGAAGAAAGACACAGGCCACAGGGAACTGCAGTGAAGAAAGACACAGGCCATAGGAAAACGCAGTGGTCATGGGAAACAGGAGTAATAATTGAGAGTTAAAAAAAAATGATTTAATATTTGTCAAAAGTTGCAAAATTCCTGAACAGATCAAATTCCTGGATACACCAGTGTATCCAATATGCTCTGAAAGGCACATGACTAACAGGGTTCCAGGCAGCTCTGATCAAGATGGCTTAGGTTCAACCTGGAAAGCAAATGACTGTTTAAATTTATTTTCAGAAAAAGCCGCCCCCATTTCGAAATGAGAGAAGAGCTCCTCGTTTGGTACCTGCATGTAAGCACATTTATATAGCTCAAATTAGTGCAATTATTCCTCTCTCACTCACGGATACATTGCATGTATTATTTATAAAGCCACTTAATGTGCAGTCATGATGATTAATACAGGCTGCTTTGTTCTTCTGGTTAATTTTTCAGCAGAATCATATTACACACCGAGATAACGACATGAATATGATTTTTTCACGCTCAGTGGTTACAAGTATAGAGTTGGGGATAAGTCAGGTAACTGGGTTTATTTATATTAATGAGGTCTGCCTCCATGTGTTTATTTGTGTGCCCTGTGTTGTGTTGTGTTGCCAGTGCCAAGATTGTTAAGTCCATGTATGGCTTCGATCGTCTATTCAGTCCCAATAACGTAAGTCCTGGCTTTTCGTCTGTGTTGGTCTCTATTAAATTGGCAAGCGTGCAAAGATAACACTAATAATTTAAAATAATGATGACGATAATAATATAAAATAACAGAAAGTGCCATCCATGACAGATATAACTCACATTTAGTCCGTGCAGCGGGGACAGGAGGTGACAGGGCACGAGCTAAGCGAGCTAAGCCGGCTGTGATCACGAGCGTAACTCCATCGTCACGCCGGCTGTGATCACGAGCGTAACTCCATCGTCACGCTCAAAGGCTGTTCAGGCCCCGGTCCGTCTTTTTTTCCGGAACTTTAGCTGCCGGGTTGTGCTAATGGTGTTTACCCTTTGCCAATATATTTTTGACCCAGATATTTAAAAATGGATATTTTTGGTATTTTAATGACATCATGTGTGTTTGTGATCTTTATTACACATTGTCATTCCAGCTCCTTGCAGTGTATGAAATTCAGTAGTAGTAGTAGTAGTAGTAGTAGTAGTAGTAGTAGTAGTGCCATTTTACAATAAGGCCTGCTTTTGCCACTTATAAATGGTAGTAACTTGTTAATAAAATAAAACTTGTTTTTAATTGTCTATTAATGATTTACAAAGTGTTACAGCCTAATTAATAACCAGATTATAAACCATTCATAAACCAGTTATAAAGGTATTGTAAGCTATATAGTAAAGAGGTACTATGTTGTTGTTGCTGCTGCTCTTGCTGTTGTTGTTTTTACAGTTATTATGATTTAAAGTTTATGAAGATAGAAGCAGGAAAACAGACAAAAAACATTCAAGAAAAAAAACATCCTCTTATGAGGATTTCTGCGGGCCGTGGCTGTCGACAGGTGCCATCTCTCGGGGCTGTAGCCCCAAGAATTTTTAAGCCTAGGCCCGAGTATTTTAGCCCTGATGCCAATTATCCTCCTTCAAAACAAAAGTCAAGCCCCAAGTAAAGCGGGCTGTGCCTCTGGATGGACACAGCTGGACAGAGTGCAGGGAAGCGGAAGGGCAAGCCAGAGATGAAATCTGACCAGCTGGCGGGCCGAGAAAAGAGCGCATTAGGGATTCAGAGAAACGGCATTCAGATGGACAGCAAAGGCGGTTTCAGGTCCATTTCAGGGGAGCTGGAGGTGACACCCAGCCAGCGGGTCAAGCTAAAGCCAGTAGTTTCAGTGAAAGGTTTCCGCCGCCCAGTGGGGCTGCCAAAAAGCGCCCGAAGCCTGGGCTCCTCGTCTCCCGCAGCCCTTCAGCAAATTAGAGCTGCATCACGTAATTAGTTTTCTGACATTATAAAGAACCAGTGATGCACATAGAAGACTAATGTAAACCGAAGGACTCAACTGTGGTAGATTGAGATCTGATGGGATTTTAATTTCTCCTATTTTGCTGTAAATAAACATTATCTACGGAATACAGCAGCGAGAATGATAACCAGAACTTAAATGGGACTCATGCAAAAGAAGGACTGGGACACTATTTAGTCTTTATAAGGAGTCTTCAGTCTTAAAAGCAAGAGTGTGCAAGGCATGACCCAGGTACAAAGAGAGTAACAGAGAAGGTCGACCCCGATGACTATGGTGTGAGCGAGAATTCAGGATCACAAGACACAAAGAGAACTTTCTGGGGACATTTTTATTTTTTTTTTTACACAAAGGGTGCAGGAAATTTGGAATAATCCTCCTGTTAGCAAAGCTTAGTCAGGCATTAAATTCTAGCCGTCATTTAATATATTTATAACATCACTTTCACTTCACCCAAACTAAATATATCTTGGGATTTTATTTTTTTGGGGCGGAGGTGAGTGAATAATGATATTAATGTATTTATAATATTCCCTGAATGGTGACACAATGTGAAAAGACCTTGACTAGTGATGTCACCCCGCGCTCAATTAAATGGCCACCATTGTCACCCCAGTTCATTTCACTCTGTAATGAAAAGAGTAAAACTTCTCATACGTGAAGTTCCTGCACAGAAGAGGAAGGTCCCATTTGAAATTCTGTCCTTCTCCCCCCCCTCCAGGCCTTGTGTTCATTAGGACGTCAGCATTATGTATTTATTCACTGTGGAACCATTTTTTTTTTTTTAAACATGTAGATGCGTCACACCTGCAGGGTCGGGGGTTCGAATCCCGTCTCTGCTATATGCATGTCTATGTGTGTGTGTGTGTGTGTGTGTGTGTGTGTGGTGTGAATGCAATCAAAAAAGTAAAAATACCAAAAGTCTCGTACTTTGTTTGGTGACTTATGGTTAAGGTTTGGGCTGGGTGGGGGTTAAGGTCGTCATGCTGGGATTAGAGTTTTCCCCATAGAAATGAACGTCGAGTTCTCACAAAGGTATAATTACAGACTTGTGTGTGAGTAGGTGCCTGATGATGGATTAGCATCCCATTCAGGGTGCACCCTCTGCTTCCCGGGATACACTCCAGACCCCCCCGTGACCCTGAAACACAGCTGTGAGAAGATGGATGGGTGAATTTCTCCACCTCATCTGAGTTTGCGCCAGGCATCCTGATTCCCTCCCACATGTGCTGAATTAAGTGAGCCGGTGCTTCTGCGTAATGCCTGCTGTGTGTGGGAGTGCAGACGGTGATGGACCGGCGGCTCATCGCGGCTGCGTCTTGCCTCGTGCCCTGAGCTCAGGCCCAGGGCTGCACTACAAGCCTGCAATAGATAAGCAGTCATAGGAACAGCAGAAGCACCATTAGAGACGTAGGAATAGGAGAAGCAAAGTCTTTACTGGGGGAGTGATATTTATGAACATTAAAATTAATTAGTGTACATGTGCCCGAACGATGCCCCTGGGAAAAACAAACAAACAAATAAAAATGTAAACAGAAAATACCTTTTGTGAGAAGTGTTTGATTGATGAACCGGCTTCCTTGTCTCTCTCTAATTCTGCCTGCATTTGAGAGCCGGGCTCCTGCGTCGAGGGAAACTCGCTTCCGGCAATCACGCGCATACGGAAAGCTGCAATGCACACATCTCTCTCTATCCCTGTTTCTCTCGCTCTCTCCCCGCCTCTGACACACAAGGACCTGATGCAGGCCCATGGCCAAATCTCTCCGGCTGTTTAGGATTCATCCGGCACGTTAAACTCCCGCCGTCGTTTCCTATAAACAAATGCAGTCTCTTTCACTCCCCACGCTGCTATCGTTTTTAAAAATGAACAGTGCTCGACGATAATATTTGTATTGGAGGGTGTTTCAGGGGGCGGTTATTTTAGCACATTCAGATTTCTCTCCAGACAGTGATGGTAAGTCTGACAGTAATATTCATCACGCTGGGCTTGAGTATTATTCAGTATTATTAGTGTTACGATAGCTAGGCTAAATTAGCATGTTACTATACTGGGATATTCTTTAATAAAAATGTAAAGAGGAGCAATACAACATCTGATATCAAGACAGAAAATAACACAACCTCCTCCAGCTGGTGAATCCATAAACTAAAAGCAGAGGAGGAGATTTCAGGTCCAGGGAGTATAAATCCAGACCAAGACTATGTTTCAACCAACCAGTATCTATGACTGTGACTCTTTATGCTCAACTGGTTGGTTGAAAGAAAATCTTGGTCCGGATTTATACTCCCTGGACCTAGAATCTCCACCTCCGTCTTAAAGTTACTGGCTCCAGTACTTGCTATAATGAATTGAAGCTAGTTAGCTTTAGCCTTGTTCCAATAAAACATCCAGCTGAATAAACACATTTTCATGTGAATTTAAGATATTTAAAAATGTAACATTTACTGAATGTGATCAAAGTACCTTACATTTCACAGATGCTTTTATCCAAAACAATGTACATTTGTTGAGAAGGCAGGGTCAGTCAGTCCTTGAAGCAACTAGGGTTGGGCTCAAAGCCCAACAATAAAATCAGTCTGCCAACCATAGGATTTGGACCAATAACCTCCTGATTACAGGTATAGCATCCTAACCTACTGAGCTACACATCTTCCCCATAACTTATCCTTACAACAGAGCATCACTAAGAATATTTTAGCAAGTAACAGTTCCATTTGAGTATCATAACTACTAGAAATTGTTAACAAAAAAGCCAGTTAATAAGAGCTAATGCAGCATGATGACTGAAGCCAAACCGGTCACGGTCATCTGTTCTTGCATAAGTTTCCTCCCATAATCCTTAGCAGGTTAGGTAGTTAGGGACCCAAATTGACTGAAAATGAATGTAAACGACAAAAAAAGGCAAACCTACATGTTAAGCTGGAAGTAGTTGCCAGGATACAAACAACAAAAAAGAATAAATTAAAGATAGATGGACAAATAAATAACTGAATAAACTACGGCCCTTGTCACACATGGGGATGTGATATTCACACTTCAGCCTGTTTTCACAGTGCAACCTTGAACTAAACTCAATGACAAACAACTAAATAGGGTCTTCAGCAGCTTAATGGAAGACCTTTTGCAAGTATCTCATGAATACTGATTAATAGCCCCCATTCAGAACCCCTAAGCAATTTAAAAAATATCACAACTTCAAGCAAAGACAGGGGAGGTGAAAAAAAAACAACAAAACATTGCAGAATGTAAATTTGTTTAAATGAACCATGTAGTTTGCCGTTAAGCATTCGCTGGGAGGCGTCCAGACTAATTCCTGACAATAAATGTGGGTCCACCAACATAAGCAGAAACCTCACAGCCTTACAGAAAGCCCAAGAGCAAGCAATTCGCTGTGCCTTGATGGATTGGCTCGTCGCTTTTAGAGGCAGTTAAAATCGCGGGTACGGGGAGGAAATTGTCAGCATTGCGATTAATTTTTTGTTCATCTGGAAAAGATGCATCACAAGGAACCTCCAGGCCGAAGAGAAATGGATAAAAATGCTTCAACGTGCACACAGGTACATCAAATAACAAATGCTGCGTTCCTCATATTCTTCGGCACACGCAGGCTGAACTATACAAATGTGTTCAGAGCCAAAGCGTTCCACCTGCTCCTGTTGGCTTAATGGCCAACGTGAAATAAGTTACATTTTGGGGTCCCGTTTTGCACCAGCTCTTCAGAATCCTCCATAATCTCAAAGGCCAAGCCTGCATGAGGAAGGCGGGGTTTTTCACATCAGCACTGACGGGAGTGGTCAACGCTCGGCCGTCAACGTCACACGGAGAAGGCGCGCAATCGAGTTTGCAGTGTGACACATCATATTTCATATGGAAGACTTATGACCACATTACGGGACCAAAGAAACCCCATCCGGCTTTTTATACGTATAATGCAGCTTTCTTGCGAGAGTTCCAGGCCGCATTGTGTACGCTTCAGGCTGATTTCAGTAGCTCTGGCCAATCAGCATCCAACCCTCAGGCTGGCCCAGACTTTGGAGGGAGAAACAGCTGGATTGAAATTGCAGCACATCCAGATGAATATCCATGTGTTCCCTCCACCGAAAGCCAAATCCAAAAATCATTTGATACTTAGATACGGGCGAAAATGCACGTAGTGAACGTGAAAGCATGTATGGGGAGATGCTGGAGATGGCAATGCTGAGCCCTAAGGGGTTATCTGACCTCCCGTAATCTACGCCGCTCATCGGGATGCTTGGCTTGTGAGCTGCGGTTCTCCTCGTCCGCCTCCCTGGCGAGTCGGCCTGCAGTTCAGCCCAGACTGCATTGTTTTCTGATGGATTGAACCAATAATATGTGCCGACTCGCACTGGGAACACAGGTAGCGTTACCGGACGTCGTTTCATTTAGATAAACTTGGCGAAAGCTTGGAGCTCGAAGCAACAGCGGGTCATGCAGGATATATTTTTTGTCGTTTTTTATTTTGAAATTTGAACATGTGACAGGTGTATTATTCCTGCGTCCGTGAGCATCGTGTCGGCAGACTTACGTCTCACCAGTGAAAAGGTCTCGTGAAAAAATGCCGACAGGCATCACGGACGATGAACGCAACCTCTCTCCCCCCCGCGGACCCTCTCAGCATGATGATGGCATCTACACTGTGCACTCTGCAGGTGAGCGCTCAGAGGGGCGAGACTCCCTCATGCACCCTGCCGAAAATCTCCAGACCCCCCCCCCCCCCACGGCAGGGCTTCCAGGGGAAAGCCCAGTGAACCATAGCACCCCTCCCCATGCCTAAATAAATGACTGTTGGTTTGTCATGCCTGTTTGTTTACGTTAGGAAATGCTTCACTTAAATACACAGTCCTCTCTCTCTTTGTCACACACACACCCACCCATCTTCACATGTCTTTGTAGGAAACCCAAAATCAGATGAAAGCTGATAAGATATAAAATGTTTCTGCACTTTTATACTATTAAGTGCCGTCAAGTCGACGTCGAGTCCTGGCAGCTGTACAGATGGCATTTCTGAAGAACGTCTCGTCTTCTCTTTCTCGGTCTACGGGCTTCCCAGTGCCTCAGCACTTTCAGCTCTTTAAATTATTTCCTTAAGTAGATTAAGTTTTGGGGGGGGGGGAGGCATTTGTTTCATGTCTGTTTTTCTGTAGGGTGCTATCTCAGAATGTCGCCATAAATACAGCTAAGCAAACACACAGAGACGAGTGTTTTTCTGGTGAGTTAATGCCACACACGACTGATAGCGACTGGCAAACCCACCGTCTCAGGCTTTCCGATTGGCCTGCCGTCACCTCAAGCCTGCCTTGCCTTTTGCGTGTGACACTTTCACAAAATCCAAGCCGCCTCACAGCTCTATCGGTCAAAGAGTTAGCAGGAATTAGCAGGATGCAGCCCATTTGTAAGTTAATCAGGATAAGAAAAGCCTCATTGAGGTTATTAACCATGATCAAAAAAAAAACCTATATCTGGCAAGATTTCGAGGCGGCTCTGTAGGCCTGTTGTACGGCGGCCTTTTCAAGGCGGCCCTTTTGAGGCGGCTCTGTATACCGTTACATGGAGGCCCTTTCGAGGCAGCTCTGTAGCCCCGTTACATGCCAGCTGTGACAACAAGCTGCTGTGGGAAAGGGAGCAGAGGGGAGAAGGACAGTGGATCATAGCATCACAGCCTGGGAAACATCAATCAGAAGACAATCGTTTTTACAAGTCACAGTCAAGGTTACCAATGTTTTGCTGCTTAGCTACAACGTTTATCCAAAGTCCTTTTGCAATGTTGGTGCATATATGTTACCGGACCTGTCTAGGTTATAAATCTTACCCAAGATCAAAAGAGCAATTCACACATGCACATGCAAGAACATACACACACATGCACACACAGATTAGCTATCTAAATCTTTGCAGGAACTCTCCATTCATTTCTGTGGATATAACCCCTAGCTGAACTATGACAATCTTAACCACACAGTCCTAACCTTAACCATAAGTAACCAAACAAAATACAAGACTTTTGGCATTTTTAGTTTTTTGATTACAGTCACAGATTTTTATAAAATTGAGCTTCCCCTTGTGGGGACCGAAAAAATGTCCCCACAAAGTCAAAATGGCAGGCTTTCACACATTGTAGGGACATTTAGTTCCTGTAATGTAATATATAACTACCCCCCTCTCTCTCACACACACACTTTGGTTCTCTCTTATTGTAGGATCCTCACAGTGACGCTTCATTTAATACAGTATCTCATTTTGAACTCTACTTGAATAAAATTAAAAATTGGTAATGGAACAAACACTGGATTTTGGGAAACATTGTGTGGGGACGTCCACACAAGGATCATTTCCAGGCGTTTCAATTCAGACTGGGGATAATGTTTACACATACGCACAATTGTTATGCCATCTTTGAGAGGGTTGCTCTTCACCTCCGGAGACCTTCGACCAGGCCGGCGGCGGAACCACAAGAGCCTTGAGCAGAGCAGATTGGCGCTCAGAGGCAGCGCCGCAGCAGGTCCGAGCCCCGAAAGGCAATCAGGACTCAGAGGCACGCGGGACTTGTGGCACGCTACACCTGCCGCATAAAGAAAAAGTAAAAAGAGGACAAACAAATATCCAGGGCCTCTCCTGAATATGCCATTATCGATTGCAAGAAAAACATCTAGGTGTAAGTGGGGGGAGGGGGTGTGAGGACACAATGGGGGTGGGAGGGAATATATAAAAGAGAAATCAAGTCGGTGGGCACTGATGTCATCACTCTGACTGGTGGTAAGAAAAATAGCCTCTTTGGAGGCTGTTTCTGTTCCCCCTGCGGAGGGGGTGTCGGACACTGCTCCCAGGCCATTCCGGTGAAAAGGCCACCCTCAGTGTCATCAGACAAGCGAGGAGCCGGGTTAGTCTTTGTGTCACCCTCAGGGACGGCCGTGCAGATGGTGCTGGAGGAACCTGTGGCATGTCTGATACCTCATCTCGTCCCCTCCTCCCCCCCCCTTTCTGCCTCAGGAATGGTTTAATCCAATGTCTTACGTCTTCACCTGGTTGCCTCAGACAGATGAGTCCCAGGACGGGCGAGATATGGGCCGATCCCGCCCGAAAGCTCAAACGGCCTGGGAGCACTTGCCACCCTGGAACGCCGCCATATCCGTCAGCCTGTCAGCGAGGCCCTGATGTGACGTGACATCAGATGTCTTCTCAGGCTCTCCGGCCATATCTGCAGCTTCTTGCTGAGTGCTTTAGCACCCAGGGAAAGCAGGGGATTGGTCACACGAAGCTCCTGCCTGTTAGCCACCATGACTGGTCAGAAAGGGACCTTTAAATTCGAGACTGTAAGGGCTCAGACTCGACAGCACTTAGAGTCTGGCTCACAAAAAAAAAAAAAAACGCTCTGCAATACTGTGTAGGACAGAGAGGAGGATGGCCGAATAGTAATACTCAAGCATTTTTGGTCTTTCGAAGATCAACATCGGGAAAAATTTGAGGGTTTCAATGAGCCCCTAATGACATGTGTTTAATAGAAAACTGATAAGTGAGCAACTCTGTCCTCCCAGAATCCTTTGGGGGGGGATCACACTTGTTCCTTCCTTCCCATGAGTTGGAGATCTAAGCACAGTCGCCCAGTCAGGAGGAAACAGGAAACAACCACATCATTACCTACACTTAAATATTTCTGCTTGGCTTTTCGGCACCATTGGGGCGACGAGTGACCGGCCCCAGCGAAAACCCACTCGCCAGAGAACCTGTGCGGAGCGCAGCCTGAGGAGAACACAGCCCGACACGCTTTACTATCCATGCCGACAGCCTGTCATGTACTTCCTACATTCTAAATTAGTTAGTCTTTAATGATTCTGCCTCATTCCTTCAGAAGAGTCGATGCCTGAAAATACAAATCTATATCACAAACATACAAACACGCAGGCACTGCTCTAGAGAGGCGTGCAAATGAATTATTCGTCAGTTAATTAAATTACAATAATATGCATCAAATCCACTAGGGAGCTGCTCTGAAATGGTAAATATTTATCAGAGATGTTAGGTGAGGGTATCTATAAACAAGCCTGTTAGCAAAGTGCCATTGTTTTCTGAAGTTATATGGTTTACAAAGCCCTGTTGGGTGAACAGACCCTGTTACTCACAGTTGTTTTACTTACACAAAAATGTTCTGAGGGCAGAAGAAAAAATTATTGGTTCAGAGAGATAACCAATCAGATTGTAGAGCCAGTGGGTCCAAGCAACTAGAGGAGACTAGACCAAGACATCTGGTTGGTCCTCCCTCCTCTAGTTACTTTAACCCACCTCCTCTGCAATCTGATTGGTGATCTCTGGTTGGTTCACCATTTTTCCTTCTGCCCTCAGAACATTTTTGTATAAGTAAAACTCCACTCATGAGCGACCCTGTTTGGGGCAAAGCATTCTGAAACTCAATGGCTTCACAACCAAACATACGAATTAATTATCAGAGCATGATGTACATTTCGCATGTCTATATGCTCCACCCATTCACCAGTAATCGTGCATTTAAGGCACTTTGTGTCTGGATTTTAATTCATTTGCATATGTTTGAGGTGGGTTTAGCCAGAGATAGCAAACACTGTTTCAGCCAGAGCCAAATAGCAGTGAAATAACCTCACATTTTTAACCTTGAAAAGTTATTTCTACACTCTGGTTCTGGTCTAAATTAAAACAGACACAGACACAGACACATACACATAAAAACAAAGTATACTTTTCTTGCCAGTGTACTGTTGAATACATCTTATCATTTGAACTGAATTGTCTATGACGAGGAAAAATCTCCCTGAATGTTCAGGAAATCTAATTTCCCCAAGAGTTTTCTCCCTCCTTGCCTTCCTGCATAGATTACACATGGATTTGCGTATTATTCCTCGGTAATATGGCTCTTAAAATATTATTTCTCCCCAAGAAGATACTCCTGGCATCCTTACTGATTAAATTCTCATGTAAAAAATGTCTTTTTAATGTCTTTAAGTTAACTACAATGAGAAATAATGTTGCAAAGATTATATACAAAGAATAACAATAGCGTTACTATGACGGATTTTACAGAGCCTACAGAAGACTTTTTTGATCCAGCTAAAAAAACCTGCAATAATATGTAGGTCTCATCTTTGTGTTGCATTGATGATCGTTTTATCTACAAGAAACAGAACAGGCATTTCTTACCACAGCCTTTCCTTTCCTCTGGGTAAGGACAACCTCCCTTAATGATTTATTAGAGTAAATTCAGTAATGCGAAGGAATGCCACTTAACTCGTATAACTGGAAGCGCTGTTTCTACATAAGACGCACCAGCTTCAAAACGAAGCAGATATGCCGAGCTTTAAGTTCTCCAGTTCACCCAGATTTTTAGGCCGACTCTCTGCACCATACCGCATTATTTACCTTATTTATTTGCTTCGCTGGTACTTTTATCCAAAATGATCTACAGAGCTTAATAATTTAATGCTTTTACATCACTATGCAGCTTATTGAAAGCAGTCCAGGTTCCGTGTTCCTCGCTCAAGGACAAAGCAATGGTCCTGAAGCACCCATGACATTTCGGCAAAGTACCTTAACTAATAAAGCGTATCTGGACTTCTTCTCATGGACCACCATCTATGAGGGCAGCTCAAGTTCACTGACTTTTATAGCATACAGAGCGGTGAGGGCGCACGGCGGCTTATCGCAACCTGCCTCCTCTCTATACCCCCGCCCTCTCTCTCCATCTCCTGAATTTTTTTATCCCCTAACGCCTCGTTTTTACACGCTTTGCACATCTCTCCACCGACGAGTCTGCGATACGTACATCAAGCCCGCGACGCCCAGGCGCGTTCCCGTTTCGCTCGTTACCGAGCCGGTTACCGAGATGCGGTCATGCTCGCTCCCGGTGCCAGCCTCAGAAGTTACCCAATTACACGCGCGGTGGAGGAGAGATTTGGGAGAATTATTTATATCCTTCCAGCATATCCAGAGGACAGGAATAAATGTCACTGTTGCCATCAGTACCCTTGTTAGTTTTATCCCCCCCCCCCCCAACAACTGCTTTATTTCCACCCCTCACGCTGCCGACTGGGAAACGAAAACAAAACCGGGTGAAATAATACAACATTTAAAATCGGGATTAAAGCTTTGTGTGGTCTCCGGAGCTTCTCAACACATCTACTCGTTTGAGTTAATTACATCCCGCGTGACTTTTCCAAACATGAAATATTAAAACAAACAGAGACGAACTGAAAGGAAATTAAAATTAAATAAAAACTGCGCAACACATTGATTAATAAATATGTCAGCTTCTCTCACCACTAACCTGGGGTCCCTCCTACCACCTCGGTGCAGGATTCATTACCTTTGCATGGCTCGATCGTCTTGGGAAAGCGTCTTCCTCACAAATGCTAACAAAGACTCAACCAAAAATTGTATCTCTTAACTATAAATATCATTTCTCCCCTCCCCATTTAACACAAATTAGCGAGATTCATTACGATTTTAAAATTTGCGATTAACTTTGGATATTGGGCTTGAAACTGCATGATTGAAATTGCAGAAATTTCCAGAATATATATTTACATAGGGATGAATTGAAACATGGGTTTGACTAATACGCTGGATCAAAAAAAATAAATTGTATCCCATCTAGACAGCCTTCAAGATTTCACGTTTGCGGACCAAGTCCGACTAATGGACTGTAATCAAAAGATAAATAACCTTGCCTCACATTTGATCTCGTAAATGTCATTTTCTGACATTTTCAAACTACGATTCACCGCTGTACTGCTTCAACCCAAATTATTTATTGAATTATTGCCTTTGCTCTAAAGGAGACGCACAGGGTCCAGACTTACGTGAAAAGTTGACTTAATATATGTATTACGTCAAAACGTAATTTCCACTGACTGCACTCATGTTCCATAAATTGGCGCACACAGACCTTACTGCCTGATTCCAACGGTAGACCATTCCAAAACCAGCTGATATTTCTGGCGTTCTGTGCATTTCCTTTATGATGAAGCCAATATGTCTGTCTTTTATTTTAAGGCAAGGAATAACCCAGGATGGGGCGCCAACCAATGGCAGGGCCCACTCACACACCATCAATCACACATCCACACCTATGGGCATTTGGCCAACTCCAATTAGCCGTAGCATGTTTTTGGACTGTGGGGGGAAGCTGGCGAATCAGAGGTGTGAGGTTACAGTGCTATAGCCACTGTGCCACCATGCCACCCCTCTGTGAAACCCACACTTAAATAAAGTCTGCGATCCGTCCTCCCACCGTCATGCCCTGTTCACTCTCCCGACACATAGGGTGCAGTGTTAGATATCGCATTAACACCCATACAAGTTTCCCGCCATAGCTCCCCGAGCAGCGACAGGCTCCGCCCCCCAGGCGCTGGTGTCCGTAACGGTCCGCATCGTCCCCAGCACGCATCTGCCCGTTGTCTCGGTCGCCGATCGGTGGGGAAGGCTTATTTCCAAACACTAAGTACAGATTCACGGTAAAACTGTAGATAACTGCATTCGAACACAATACAGTGCCATTCCGCTATCTGCACAGAACATTTTAATTTACAGATATATTTAATGCTAGATGTTTCTCCTGATACAGGCGTTTATATCCCATAACCTAGTTAGAGGACGCCACAGGCAGTCTTAGTACACTCTATGGCACGCTTACACTTTATTTAAATTACACGAAACGGCACAGCTTCTCTTCCCAGAAACGCTTGGTTTTTCATCGGAGCCGCAGAGAGACGGTGTGAATATTAAGCGTCCGATGATGCTGCGGCGAACGGCAAAGTGACAGGTTTGTAATGATCCGCCGCCCCGCGGGTCACTGTTTCCATTCCCGTCTTCGGTCTCGGTCAGAGCCCCGCCCCACCCCTCCGCTTGATAGACGCAAACACCCTGAGTAAATTGGACGACCCCCTGGGCCCGTGCGCGGTCGGTCCAGCCGGGACTTAGATGCATCACCGCGAGTCACTCGTGCTAACGGCTCGCGAAACGTTTCATGGAATAAATACTAACATAAATAAATATATAAACAAAAAGCAATCATATCGCTTCCCTTTCTTTTATGGCACGCAAACAGGATTTAATCACCATTGCGGCATTCGCCGGTAGCTGTAAAGAGATATCGATTTCCCAAAGCATCTGACACTTGATTTCTGGAAAACCTGCAAACAGACAGTGCGAAAGCTGAGAGGCAGGAAGTCTTCCTATGGAGTGTGGATGCATGGCAGATAATGGTGTGGAGTAGCAACAAATATCTTCTGTAGCCTCTGAGTATTGTCTCCTGGGAAAAGTTGCCCCCCCACACTCCCAAGATTTCCACCTATCACTGGCAATATGAAAAAGCTTCAGATATATTTTCTTCCCAGAGAGATTGTTCTTTTCCCATAGTGTCCCCCAGGTATAAGAAGAGAGGTGAGTCCATTTTTTTACTGTGTCTTTAACTTCAAAAAATGTTGTGAGGTAACAACCATCACGGGAAGAGAGTCAGACGACACGGCAGGTCGAGTGACTGATATCGAGCGCCTCGACTCGAATTTCAGCCCTGTCGAGGCCTCTCCTCAACTTTAATGACACCGTCAGCACTGAGCGGGTGAACAAACAGTAATCCCTTTGTATTCCTCTCAAAGAACTCGGCAAGGTGTCTTCCTGATGAACCTGCGGAACCATATAAAAGATAATGAGACTGTACTAAGCCGGCTTCCCTGTTAAACAAAAGCTGGCATGCAGCCACGTCCCAGACGTGACAACTGTGGCATCTTCAGGATTTTGCGTGACATTAAATAGCTTGTCAGCTCAACCCAATGCCAACTCTGAGTTAGCAGACTATCCAAAGCATAATTTATCGTCAGTTACAACGCTGTTACTGACTGTGACAGGAGGTGTGACCCGTAGAAGCTTTGAAATATTGTAGCAGAAATGATCAGAGTCTAGTTGGTGTTAATCTCGAAGGTCCTGCATGCCCCCAGAGCTTCTCAATGCTGGATAAAATATCTGTTCAACAATATATAACAAATGCTGCTACCTCCCGCCTCCTAAAGATCTTTGCTCTTAAACACAACCTCTCTCTTCTGCTCTAACATTTCTACTATACAAAATAGAACAATATGTTATTGTAGTATTGTAATTATAATAAAATCTAAATTACAGCATCAGTGATAAAGACGCAAGAGTTGATAGCCACAATGTCCTCACAAAGCATGACGGCTTGAAAGGATTCAACTTTCATTAGTTGAATTAGTTCAAACATATTTTATCAGTGCCACACTCTACCAAACTGTATAAAGCAGCTGACAGTTGATTAAAGACAACAATTTAGACCCAACGGCATTGAACTGAACTTATTCATAAACGAAAAGCTTATATTTGTGTTTGTTTTTTGATGATGAGCTAACATCAATCAACAAACCCTAATATCTTCTCACTGTAGAACATTTCAAATCACATGTAGATAACAGAAGAGAAGACACACTTCAAAGGAAAATTTGGGACTACGGGAGAGCAACTGGACAAAAATCTGAAAGACCGTTATCTGGTTTGGCCTCTAGTCCCGAATGCAAATCGCTGCAGGCATGTGATGTCCAAGCACCTATCACGTGCAAGATACACGTTTCCATCACAGAACAATGTAGGTGATATGACCAACCGGTGCATATTCCGGCAGGTATTAAGCACTATAGTGTATAGTGACACACCCGCCTTGCTCTTTGATGTTTGTGTTCCCAGAGAGGTTGAATATGAATATTGAATACTGAAGAAGTGAATATGAAGTGCTTGTCAATGCATGGTGAGCCACTCCACAATCGCGCACAAATCGCAGGTGGGAGGGGGATCTAAAATGTAATCACAGCGTAATCACTTTCCCCCCCCAGCGGGAAGCACTTTCATTAATAAGCCTCAAAGAGGGAATACAAGGTTATTAATTGCCAGTAGCAATCAGTGAGCTCTGATACACAGCAGAGATTGGCTGCGTAGGAAAGGTATGGGAGAGGAGAAGATAAATAGTTTGGATAATGATCTCCCGGACGTTAATTGGGTTCTGTCTTTCGAGGTGCTTCTCGGAGCGAAGGCCTTTAAATCTTTGGCTGTCAGCCTCAGTGCTATCGCGGCGTAACATACGCAGCTCGTCGCTCTCAAAGAGCCTTTTTGTTAATTAGCTCTGATGAGGTCATTACAAAATTCAGATCTAGACATTGTGACTATTAATGGTAACAGGCTATTGATCTGCTGGGAAAGAAAGGTTAAATGTATTCACTTAAAACCTTATTTTCTTCAAAAGAATCGTATTCGGCCCGAGAATTTGCGTTCACTCGGTAAGACAATAAGAGCGAGTCTTAATTGAATGATTTCTTAGCTGCCAATATATCTGGGACTTAGATGAAAACCGCTAGCGATTCAGAAGAGCTAAAATGTGTCCAACTTTAGCATTCCAACCTGCGTAATTACTTCTCTATGACAACATAAATTGTGATACGACTGACCAAGAAGTGGGGGCCATCTGGTTTACGTTCCATGATCAAATCACTGGTCAGGCTGCGAACGATCACAAAAAACTATATGGCTGAATCGACCAACATCACAGTGAGGATTATTACTACGTTGCTGGTTTTTTTGAAAATCTGAAAGAATCAGGGTCTTTTACGCGAAGCCATCTCAAACCTTCACACCAAAGTCAGAGTATTTTCATTCCTGTGTATTTTTTATTTACCCTATTTAAATAACTGATTAGATGCTACACATGATTATTTTTTCTAATGAAAATGTGTTGGATAAAGCCAAACACTTAATGGAGACTCAAATGTGATTATGTCACTGATTCTATATAATAGCATTAGCATTATTTATATCAGGGTTTCTCAACCCGGTCCTCGGGGACCACCAGACGGTCCACATTTTTGCTCTCTCCCAATTCCCTGCCAATTGGGAGAGAGCAAAAACGTGGACCGTCTGGTGGTCCCCGAGGACTGGGTTGAGAAACCTTGATTTATATGATATATAATAAAAGTGTAAATAATAGATTATTTGCTAACTGATTCTGAGGAATGGGTTAAAACCAGCTCACTTACATAAGATACAGACAGTCTGAGTTTGAGGTCACCAATCTGGGTTTGTTTTTCTTTTGATGTTGGTTTTTGTGTCATTAACCATACCGCACGACTGGATCACTGATTTATTTGTTTACTCTTCTCTTTTTTTGCAAAGCAAACCTCTTTTTTTGTTCTCCATGCAGACTGAATCTCTGGGGACGACGTGACAATTTAAACCAAAGCAGAGGCATGTAGCGCCTGCTGTTTGACCTTTTAAACACAGACAATTTCTACATGGAACTGATAACAGGCGCGGGCTGACATCAAGGCCGGCGACGAAGACCAGGGACAGGGAGGCAGGGGGACAACGTGCATGGGGGCAATTTATTTACCCTCCTCCCCATCAGAATAAAGTCAAGAAACAACAGACCTTTGCCAGACTTAAATGTGTCTGGAAGAACCACTGTGACAGATATGAGACACAAGCTTCCCGCCTGCTCGCAATATCGCACACCTGCAGTGGAGTGTTCTTCCCGGAGAAAAAGCTGCGGGAAAGAACGAGTGCAGATTTATTACCTGCGTCTGTGACTTTTATGCCGTTATTAAAGCGGCTCTTTGCGTGCCGGCATAATGGCGGGCCGCGTAATGAAGTGATACATCACGGCAGACGCCGGAATTGCTGGCGTCGCCGCGTACAATAACGGGCGGACAGGTAATTGCCTAAACATTTGATGCGGGCATCATGCAAGATCGTGGGCCGGAATGATGGACTTACTGAGCGGCTCTGAAATGCCGAAACGTGATGCTGCGTTTAAAAACCCAGACATGTGATTCTAAGAACCCGTGGTTATCATGCTGATGACAATCCTGTACAAAACAGGCATTCTGGATACTTAAAAAAAAAATGGTTGTTCAGGCTGAAAAATGATTTTTAAATGCATTAGCGCATGCGAACAACGCCAAATTCTAGAGATAAAATGGACCGTCTGTCGATATTTCAGGTAGAAAGAGGGAAATGACTGACCCCGATACTGCCTGCACGGCTTCCCAATTACAGCCCGGAGACTGGAGCAGGCATAAAAGAGCCATCCATCATAACAGCGAAATGCCCCGCGCATACAGAAACATTCAATTAGCTACCGGATTTTCCGAAAGCCGTCTAGTCAGCCGACGTAGGTGATGCAGACTTCGGAGAGCCTGCATGAGAACTCAGGATCGGTCACAAAAATAAAAATCACACGGAAACGCAGGTTTAACTTCGCTTTTATATCTGAAGGGACCTGTTGTGCACCGACCGAACAACATGACTTGCTTACTTAACACTAATAAAACAAGGTTCTCAAGCAATCCAACACAATTACGTGTAAATAATGTTATTCTTCTCTGGCATTTATATTGCACAGGTTTAACTAAATTTAAGTAACCTATAAGCAAACTAGAAAAACAATGGTTAACCTGAAATGATGCTCTTATGAACGGATCTGGGTAGATTTAATAAATGTTTCTCTAGCTACATGAGAAAGGAAGAGGAGAGATTATTGTGCTTAAAAAGGTCACAGAACCGCTCATTTTCTGTTACCGGGGGGGCTAAAATGCTACATACCTGCAATGTTTTCCAATTAATCACAGACGCATAATCTTGACTGATTAATGAAAAATACACTGACAGTCCAATTTAGTCTCTAAACTAGACTGACACCTAATTGCTGAGCTGACATCTTGACATCATTTTTATCCGTTTCTGCCAGGATGGTACGCGGGGGTCTTCGACGACCCTCGACAGCTCAGAAGCTGGCAGCTCGAGGGCTTTCACTCGGTAACTGCTATTATGGAATATAATCAGGTTTAAAACATCGGTAGATTTCCGTTTCATTACGCGAGTGACGAAAACAGGCAGATGAGGGAATGAATGAACGAAAGGATATGTTATTTAATTTTCCATGTGAAGTGCTACCTTTTATTCACCCTGTACTTACACAATGAAAATTGTATAAAACCCCGCCAAAAAAAAGAAAAACGTGTATATTTGCCAATCCTCCCAGCCAGATCAACCACTTAAAAAAAAAAATCGCAGGCCTCCTTTACCGCCTGTCTTAAAGGCGTCGGGTATTCAAGGTAATGAAAGGCAATAATCACGCTTCTAGCTGCTTCCGTGTCGAGTGAAAAGTGCGCCCCCCCCCTTCCCCCGCTACAGTTGGAGCAGATGTATAATCAGATGGACCCCAGCCTCGCGAGAGTGGCGTTTGATTACTCACGCCTGTGTAGAGCTTACAGCCGTGCCTGCAGAGTTTGGCTAAAACAGGAGGCTGTGGACCGTCAAAACCATGTGCGTGTGTCTCTGTATGGAGGGTGGGGGCTTTCCATCTCAACATTATTCCTTCTGCCATGTCGTCTCTTACTGCCAAACCACTTCCACCCCACGTCGAAGCCATGACCTACTTCCTCCTTCCTGCCTTCACCCGTCCCTCCCTCCCTTCCATTTGCCATCATTTCCCTCTCCTTCCCCAGTCTTTGTTCTCCAGAGCTCTCCTGGTTTTTTTTTTTTTTTGTATTGCTAAAACCCAAACGTTTAGGTCTTACAAGGCTGCCGCCACCCAGTGGACATGCTTACCGACATCTGATAGCGAAAAAATCGTGTAATTCAATTACATTCGTCCGATACGTTTCCCCAAGGTGACTTACAGTCACAATTTACATTCACTTGCAGGAATTTGAACACAAACTCTTTGGGTTGTTAACAAAATGCTTTACATGTTGAGGTACCGGAGCCAGCTAAGCAAGGGCAACAATGTCAGACTGCCTGATGGGACACAGCTTTTTCAGGTCACTACAACTCAGCAAAACACTAATATGACATAAACGAGGCCAAGAAGTGCTAATTCCTTTATACCAAAGCCACGGATTTCCCCCTAATTGAAACCCTTACGTTATAATACGCAGGGATTACACACGAAATCCCAGATTTTGTAGTTGTGTGTAATCGTCTTTTGAAACACCTGAAGAATCTTAAAGACTCATACGCTTACGGATCGCTCGGTTGTGACGATGTGCGTGTCGACTGATGTAGGGGTGGCTGGAACCAGTTACTGGGACAGATGCTCTCAGGCAATGGTTGCTGTGGTCATAAGTGGGGTGGAAGTGACCACGACTAGGGGGCTGGATGGAGAAACAGAGCTTAATGGTACTCAGGCATAAATACATTCCTCTCAAGTGCTCAGCTACTCTTTAAAGCATTAGCCTGCTGCATTAATCCTCACACATGTTCCGGAATATTCTCCTCTGACCTGACCCTTGGGGGATCGGTTGTGAAAAGAGCCAACTCTCATAATTATCATGTTCACACCTTGATACCCGTATCTGCTAAAGTCAAGTCAGCAGTTCTCAGGGGACAAAGCGAGGCAAGGAGTAGTGTCAGGCAGCTTAGGGATTAGGAAATAACTGTATGGCTGTAGGTTTGAGCCACAGTTGCCCCCCCCCCCCCCTTATACTGGGGATGCAATAGAAATATACCTACAAATTGGGCTTGTGGGAGTTTTACTTAGGCTCCGCCTCCTCTAGTTCCTTGGACCTACCTCCTCGACAATCTCATTGGTTATCTCTCTGAATGAATTACTATCATTCTGCCCTCAGAACATTTTCTTCCGAGTAAAACTCCCACGAGCATAAAAAAGTATTTTCTCCCAACCTTAAAGTCAACTATATCAACTCCTTCAATATTGTTTCCTTTTTCTGTCTGCATTCTGGGAACTCCCATAATCCCCTGCATGAGGAGGGCTCATCTGCTGAAGGCTGAAATCCTTTGAAGGTCCAGGAAACTTGACATCTGCGAGGCACCAATCCTATGTGTGCTTCAATGCAACTGCTAACCCTGCATACTCCCTCTCCCTGGCATAACTGGGGATTACCCATGACCACTTCACAGCTGGCTGTTAGCACTTAATTTAACCGATGTGGACTGCAAAAAAATAACAATAAGAAAAAAAAAACAGTAGCCGTAGAAGGTTGCAGTTCATCACACCTTTCCAAGGTCTCCAACTGTGTGTATTTTTTCAGTTGACATTGAAGATTTTACCATTCAGAACGCTTATTGTCCCTGACTGCATTTGATGCTTAAAAAGGCAAAATGCTAGACGACCTTTGGGGCCTCGACACATCCATTCAGCGAGGATACGGCAGACCTGTGAATCTGATGCTCCAAGCGATCAAAAATGAATTTTCATCTATATGAAGATACAAGAAACCGAGAAAATGGAGGAATGGTAGAGGTCTGTTTTGTGGAGAGTGTGACACACAAAAGATTTTGACCTGTCTAGAGCACCACTTTTCACTTAGAAATGATATCACATACTGTATCGAGTCCGCTTGCCTTTTCACTACTGATTGGCCCAGTGGCTCCCTGACCGCTCAGTAACAGTGGAACTGATTCGCCCTGGGGTCACATCGCTGAAACTGATTTGCTGGTGGCTGACATTACAGAAAGGTTAACTTAAAACGCATGTCAGGAGCCACAAATCTCACCGACAACCCAATCACTTAGAAGAAGAGAAACTACAGCTGTGGCCCCCAATGAAACGGTGAACGACAGTAGCCAGAGGGGTAGTTCAGAATTTTGACCACGAGGCACATAACCATAAGCTTTCTTTTGTGGATAAATATCTTCTTTGCACTGGCTACACAGGGTAGCAACAACAATGCAATTCAAGGTCAAAGGTCATGTCTAAACGACACGGCACCTCTGAGGCGTCACCTCTCTGAGATGTGACAAAGAGATGTGGATCCTCCTGAGTTTCTCTTTCACAGATGGGAATGAATCCCAAGACTGAAACGCCATTGAGATGGTGTCAGACATGGTCAGCGCCCAAATGACGAATCACAGTGGATAATGGGCAACTTGACTGCCTGTGTCACGATGGCTGACAAGGGCTAGGTGCATTTTATGCATTTTATTCCCGGCTTTATGCAATAATTATTTTCCAAGCCCGAAAATGATGACCAGTCTTGGCTGCCTGCCACAAATCGGCTGACATTTGCCCCCAAAGAAGCCTGGCCTTCATTACAGACAGGAAATCAGATCTCGCTGTATGTGGGGTGGGGGGGCATCAACTGAAAGTGCTGCTCTACCAGTAACTCATGGGTAGCCATTGCCAAACCTTGACGGCGACACCAAAGTCTGCCCCCCACCCCTCACCCCACGAGATGAACTAGACCGATTCGTTACGCTACTTGGAGTTTCTGGCCACAGTTGGAAATGGCACCGTCCATATCCAGCCCTTGTTGAATATGATTCAAGGAGATTTCATTTATTTTAATGGCCTTTTTTATTGACGCTTGCTAATTTGTTTCTAGCTCTTTAAAAAAATTCAACAAACAAATAAACAAACACAAATAGATAAAGCTTACAGAGCCAAGGGCTTTGCCCAAGCGACAACAACGTAGTAGGCGGACCGAATGTAAGATAAAATGAAAGGCAGATAGTTAGAAATTTAATTTTAATGGAAGGGAGCCGGCGTCCATTCTCATTTTTAACTTTCAGAAAGTAAACCTCTGATCTCCTGAATTTGTAGACCTGCACAAAAGCTCTTGTGGGTGTTTGGAGTGCTAAAGAAACACCCCCTCCTTGTGCAGGGTCATTAAAAGTGCATAAAATGCTTCATTATGTCTCTTCTTCAGTGACCATGCTCAGGATAAGTGTTTAGAAATCAGATGTATGGAGAGATATACTCTTTTACTATAATTTCTCTTAGTCATCCGTCATATGTGGCTCACTATTAATCTACATCTCCTACAGGCTCTATACGTCATATGTGTGTTGATGCATCTAAGGACTGAACTTGAGTACTTGCATGTGTGTGCATTTTAAGCTGCAGGCAAGATGTGCATGGTAGTTCTCAAAATAATTTAGTTCCAAGTTTACCAGTATCATATTTGGTGGGAGACAGGTTCAAATTTTCAGTTTTGTACAAGGTAGTAAACCACTAGGCTTCGGGAGTAAATCACTGTTCCTCGCCAGGAAGGAATATGTGTTACTGTGGAAACCAGGCAATCGGATTCTGAGCGACTGCCACCATTCTCGTAAAAGGGAGTGTGGCCAGTTCACTTTGCCGGCTGTCGCCTTGTTGTGTCGCCTTGCACTTTTTTGGGCTCACATGATCTTTACTGAAGCTTGTTTTTTTTTTATCGCGGCAGAGACTGCAGTGTTTTTGCGTCCTTTGGGCATGTCGGAGATAATTTTAACACCGATGTTTTTCGTACATTTCCTCTCCTCGCTGCAGTGTGGCATCGCTGTGTTGCTCGAGTGATCAAAAGAGCAACCAAACTCGTCAGATGCGACTTTTCAGGCTTGTGGTAAAATCGCAACTGACATGGCCTAATTTCAAAACAACACGACTTGACGCAGATTTTCGGGTGTGAAATATTCAGTGAGTTTTCTGCCCCCTTTTTTTTTTCTATATAAAACTTATTTGTACTGTTCTTCATTTTACCTTGACTTGAACACTAAAGCCTGACAAAGTTTACATTTTCTCAGTGGCAAAAGGCGGTGAAGTGTGAGATGTTATTTGTTGACCAGGTGGAGGGAGGTGGGCTTCAACTTCCTGCCAGGACACAGGGATTAAATCTCCTGTTTTTTTTTTAGTTTTATTAAAAGGGGTCCTACTGGCCGACAGACATCATGTCCGGGACCGAGCTGTTTTTCTTGGATCCTTTTCAAGGTCGTACTTGACTTCTCCTATTTTCACCTCTGAGATCTTTCCGGATCGTCCGAAATCCTGCACCTACTGTTTCCTAAGATCACCTCCATCACTGTCTTAAAGGGTCTTTTCGCAAATAATTTACCGATTTTGAATGACGAAAGCCGGCCTTTAAATCCAGTGAGCTTTACTTTAATTACTGGTCTTCATTTCAGCCATGTGGTTGATCAGTCACTGGATCTTTATTTGCCAAAACATTGTATGACTTATTCTATCCCATCGGCTGTCAGATGATTGAATGAACATACTGAAGGAGACGAGGCAACAGCTGACAAAACACAAACAGGGAGAAAACACAAACAGAAGCGGACCAATCATGTGATTATGATGGAAAAAAGGGGAATTGTTCTGAATGCATTAAAGCAGAACACTCCCCCTCTCTATACTGGGGCATCTACTTACTACACATCCCAGCTAGGAATGATGGGTAATTTGTGAACACAGTAGGACCCGGCTTGAGAAGCAAAACCTGGCCAGATGTGGCAGGTGAAAAATCACAGAAAACACCCCACCCCCCCCGTAAGAATGCAGATGGACGGGTTGGCATGCAGCACCTGAGTCAGTGATCTACACCAGGCCCACGCTGTCCCCCACATACTGAGATACAGCTCGGAAGGTACTAGAAGGAGAGAGAGGACATGGGCAGCGCCGGGTGAGCATCTGGAACCCGGCCAGCTCGTCTGTCAGAGCTCCTCATCATCAGGCCGGGAGACCCAACACTGACGCCGGGGCCACCAGACCACATGCGGCCATTAATCTGCCTGAGGTCACAGTGGGTGCCCTGCTCAGTCTGTGCCACGTCTTTGACCTGCCAACATCTGTCTGTGTGTCTCTCCAAGGGAACACATCTGCTCCGATGTGGACTCAAGTGCTGGACTGGAGTGTGTGTCTGCTTTGGAATTCAGATAAGATTTTTGAACGGTAATGGGTTGCTACAGGCATGAGAAAATAAAAAGGAGAAAGACTGAGAGATGGGGGATGAGAAGGAGTGGGTGGAAAGATTTTTTGACTATTTTGTATAATAATAATAATAATAATAATAATAATAATAAAACACCACCATCACTAAACCAAGGGCACCCTAATCTGTCTTTAGTGCTCTATTGGACCATAACATATGGAGCAAATTCACATGTTTCCACATGCAAACCTGATTATAATGTATATATATATATATACGTATATTGTCAGGAGCCAAGTATGATTCTCAAAAAGCGCAACAAAAGAATAAGTGTGAAAATGTAAAGAGCAAAACAAAGACACAGACGAAAGCAGCCCCTCCAGCCGGCACACAGCAGGTCCCCAGACATCCCGCTGAAACGGTCCGCGCAGAGTCCCGGGAATGCGGAGCCTCGGACCAGGGGTGTCAAACTGCAGTCCTGGGGGGCCGGAGCCCTGCACATTTTTGCGTTTCCACTCATTTAACACACCTGATTCAACTCCTTCTGCTAATTACCACACAGCTCTTGAGCTGAATCGCTTGTGGTGGAACAGGGAAAGAACTAAGCTTCACAGGGCTCTGGCCCCCCAGGACTGCAGTTTGACACCCCTGCCTTGGAGCATCCCAGCATGATGAGATGCTGAAGGTGTGTTTCGCTGACATGGCTTAACAGGTGATTGGCAAATCAACTTTACTGTCATTGTGCACGTGCACAACGAAATGATGGGGCAGACGGCGGCGATCAGGGCTGGCTGTCATCGCTGGGTCATTTCTTCGATGTCTTTACAGTCCTCATTGCTTTAATTCAGTCCCATCCAAATGTGTTCATCAATAATACAAAGATGGTCACACCGCAGCTCGCTGGCGGAAAATCACCCGACCGGCCTCTCTACAAAACAGTATGCGTCCAAGGACTTGTAAAATCTCATTTTATGAGACATTTCTGATGATGTACACATTTGGGATTTAACTGGGATGTCTCTGGCCTCAGCCTGCGTCCTTCGGGCTTCCATATGAAACAGCTGACTGAGATGGGGGGGGGGCGGTTAGTCCTCAGAGGCCAGATCGTCCCTCATCGCCTCCCGCCGCCTCTTGAAAACGTGCCTCGATTATCCTGCTGCCTTTTATTTACTCCCGGCTCCGCGATTCCGCAGCCTATCAGACGCCCTCCATTTGCTCAGCCAAGCGGGACCTGCGATTCGGCTGCCTGATCTTCAGTGGGGCTTCGCCGTCCACGTCCCGGCGAGGGAAGGTCACAGGGCCCAGACGGCGCCGTTAGCCACAGCATCCTACGCCGCAGGAGCTACACCTGAAACAGCACATCGCATTCTCCGTAACCTCAAAAACCTTCAAGGAACGCCTCTCCTAGTCAACATCGCTCATTGTTGCCTGCATGTTCTTAGTGTCGCTAAGTGTGGAAGATCTAGTGTAACTCCTGCTCCAGCACTGCCGACACGTGTTACTGGACATTCATTGGAAGTACAACCTGGATGCACTTTTGCCAAGTGGCCTCCTGGACAGTCAGATGTTTGTAATGTACTGTTTACCTCACTTACATGTCTGCTAAACAAAGTCAATGTAATAGTCAAAAAAGAAATAGTTGAATACATTGGGGTGGAAGTAGCACACCACTGGGGCCTTCAGGTTTGGAGTTTTTTGAACCTGGTGTCTGTGCTGTTTTAGACGTTTGGTATTCTTGACATTCATCTCAACACTGAGGGTCGCAGTGAACCATGTCCTGCTCCAGAGAGCACAGAGAAGGGTGTGGGCTGAGCGGGATGACAGCCGTCGCAGAGCATCAGCACCTTCTAAACAAAACGCAGTCCCAGGTCGCTATGCTACGCGATCAGCAGGCTTTTTACGCCTGAGGGAGGACCCGGAGGATTCCGGAAGCGGCCCACGCCAACAGGAGACCTGAGGCGTGCGATGCTGGGACCGGGAACCAACTCAGGCCTCGCATCCCAGGAGCCACGGGGGGAAACAAGCCAAACATGGTGGCAGGAGAGATCGCAAAGCTTCTGGGAGTGAGAAAATCCCGAGCCTGCCCTTTCCCCGCCCGAACGGCCCGGCCGCTTTTCGGCATGGCGTGCGGTTTGGCTTCCCCCGCCGTTTCTGCTGCCAGGGGCTCTCGGAGGCGGGGGAAGCGCCGTCCGAATGTTTGCTCTGCCGTTCGGCTATCACTGTCATGCTCTCTGCTTCTTCAATCGCAGCCCCCGTTTCCCACCTTTTAGTACTTGTTTACAGCACCACCATCCCCCCAACTTGCAAAACATCAAGAAGCAAAAAGTTAAACGGTAAGATTTTTTATTTTGATTGTAAAATCCCAAACATTGAAAGGAAAGTCACTGGTTGAGGAGGATCGCCAATGCTCAGCCAATCGAGTTTAAGGTTTGTTCAGGCCTTCTGCCGATTTAGCACCTTACTAAGGGAGTACTAGAATTCAGGACCATGGACAGTGTTCACCTGTGTAGTGACTCTTTGTAGCCAACAGGGGACCCCATACCTCGGGGACCCCATGCAAATGCATGGTTTCAGTGGTGGTAAATACCAAATGCTGGTCATAGCAGGTCATTTGACATGGTCATTGACCCTCCTTGTCACTGTGGACAGCGTAAAGAGAGACAGCGTGGGGTGAATTACAGAGTCCCTTTAATCAAAACGCGGCATGATAGCTGTTCGTTTACCGGGTGGGGGCCACTGGAAAAATCAGCCTTAATTGCAAATGGAAATTACATTTTTTGTGTTGGGACTATTATACTTGTCTTGTCGAGCCGGTCTTTCACAAAATGGCCAAAAGTGCCTGAATGACGTTCCAGAAATTACTTTCACTCACCTGCTTAATCAGTTCAAGATCAATCACATTAAAGACAAACAACCAAGCGGTACCACTAGGGGGCGACCAGTAACCCATCCCGCTGCACCGCATTCATATTTTTTAAATGCGAATAATGCAATTAATATGCACTACTACAGAAAGGCAAAGGGCACAAATCAGAAGGACATAAAAATGGATGCATACCAAGTGGCTTTCAAGCTGGGGAGCATGTCAAATTTTGGCAAAAATAATAACGATTAAAACAAATGAGAGCTGTTGATTCAGTGCTGAGAGTCCTCAGGGTTCCCTGTTGAGAATCGTAGTTGCTCTGACTACCATTTAAATTGTATAACAATTTTGGAATAATTAAAGCACAATTTTGCCCATGGCTTTGTCCTGGCAGGGTAAAGGTCCCCAAAAGGCAATACTAGAATTGGGAAATGTGGGTGTAATTTAACTTGGACTCCAATTCAGCCATGTTGGGCTCTGACTCGCCTGTCCAGTCACCATCGGTAGATGTTCCCAGACTCACCTCTTAGACGAGGCTTTGCCACAAAATCGGGGCCCTAATTTACAGCCCTCCATGCCGGCGGTCGATGCACCTCAAACGACACAATCCCTCGCCGCATCCAGCTGCTGTCCTTCAGCATTCAGGGTTATCAGCGGAAATTCGGCGGCCCTGCTACTCCGAAGGGAAACAGACTGGTCAGAGTGGGTTTCCAGCTGAAACCGGCTTCAGCAGAGCACAGAGCAAAGTCATTTAGTCTCCATCTCAACCTCCACTTTGGTTGTCCCGCCTTGCGGTTGTTCTTGATGCAGCATTTCCATTCATCGTCAATCACTCTGTATCCAGCTGGAAATAAGGTAGGGGACAACCTAACACTGGGTTCTCATTCATCATAAACCACATAGTCCTGTACTATGGGGGAAATCAGTTTAGCCTGTAAGAACCAATTGTAACCCTTGTTTCACCTTCCCTATTTTAAAGCACCTCACGGTCTTATGTAAGACCACTGCAGATTGGCTAGATTAGTTCATATATAAAAGCAGTACAAATGCACAGACATCATATTGTACTCTTCTGCTCCCCCAGAGATATGCGTTGACAAATGTTGGAAAGCCTATGTAAGAGAAGGCAAAGCTTTTCAAGGCGGCCCATCTGTTAGGTATTATAGAGATATGTAAAGGAAAATTAAAACTTGGCAAGTCTTTGAATGGTTGAGCTTGTCGAGTCTATCTGCCTGCCGGTCTTCCTTGGTTTTGTGGTCTTTTGTCAGGATCCAGCGACAGGAAGGGGTGAAACACGAAGATCTGATTGGAGGCCAGTGAAAAGGGCGGGTTCTGCCGTTCAGCAAGTCTTGCTAGTTTAATTGAGGTGATTATTTGTGGGATGCTGAAGCACCCGCTGATGTTGAGTCTAAATTAAATTAATCAGCAGTGTGAAAAATATTCAAAAATAAGGATAATGTAAATAATTTGGAGCTGGCAGAGACTCAGGGGGTGGGGGGGGTACTTTAATTGTGATCCGCGGAGATGTGCAATTTTCACAAACAATAACCAAGCCTGCCTCTCAGGGCTGGGTTTGTCACGTCGGGGCACGGCAGGCCGAAGGCACAGCGAGTGACGTTCAGAGCCTCCTCTCTCGCAGATTTGTCGCCACGACGTACCCCGCGGCACAGATAGAGTCAGAGAAAGAGGAAAAACGAGATGAGGGAAACGCTGCTGAAGCAAGAGAAGCACTGCTTCGAAGGAGACAGGACCTTGGTGCTAAATGGGTCACTTGTTAACATCACTCTTGCTCCACTTGGCCGTTATCCCAGGCTGGGGTATGAGGTCCACACTCAGCCGTGTCTTTCCAGAATCTTCCACGGCCTATGGTGCTTCGGAGCCTGTCGGGATCGCACGTTACGAAAACAGGCACCATAGAGGATGCGGAGTTGAAGCCCTCGCAGAGTTGGTGCCACTATGTCACCCTGTCGTGTCATCACCACATGTGACAGTGAAGAAAAGGGGGGGGGGGGGGGGTTCAACCAGTTGTGTGTCCTGTGTGCAGGGACAGCCGGGTTGCTAAGCAACCTCACTTGGCACAGACACTGTCAGTCGGTCTCTCCTGAAATGCCTCTCGCCGGCTCGCTCTCGCGCAGAGAGACCCAATCACGGCTGCTCGTGCAGAGCGCGTCTTGCCTGAAAGGTGGATTCCCGTCGAAACGCCACGGCAGCGCTGGAACAGCACCGTGAAAGTAATTTGGATTACATCCCCACCCCCCAGCCCCTTCCTGTCCAAAGAGGTCCTTCCAGGCCGCATTTGTAAACCCCCCCGGGCTAATTGTGATCTACTTTTTCCCCTTTTTCGGCTGCCCCCGGTTTTTCTTAGCTCTCCGTCCTTCAGCAAACCTTTCCAAATTGGGGGCTGCTGGCATCCCTTCCGTAAGAAAACCCTCCTCCTGTTTTGTTTGTGCTTTTTGTTGATATAATTGGATTTCCTCTTTCTCAAGTGTTTTCCGGGTTGTCAGACATGTTGAAAATCAGCGTTATGCTTCACTTCATGGAATTTAAAACAAAAATTAATTTTCTGCTAATAATTACTCTTCTCCTGCAAGCTTCCTCTCTGCCGACGCCGTTTTGCATGAAATAGCTCATATTAGCGATTGGAGATTAATTCCTAATGCCACTTTGTATGTCGATTTGCATGCTTGGATGCATTTTTTTTTTTAAAGACTACCTTTCTCCTCGTATTCTTCCCCTATCTGGGTAATGCAGTCTATTAATCCTCACACAATCCTATTTAACTGGGTCTTTTCACTATGAAATTTCCAGTCCACAGAGATATTTGTGCAAGGTTTGCAGCCCTAATTATATTCCTGAGAGAAAGATGAAATGAAACCTTACATCCAATTCTACCAAATTAAATCAGACACGAAGAACGATTCCAGAGCAGATTTCAGTGGGAAGATTGAACGCCCATGCAGTTCCTGCAATAGTGAGTCCTGTAATAGTAGATGACTTCCGTCTGAATGATATTGACAGCTGGCCAATCAGGCGCTGAGTCAGTGGGGGAGGGGGGGGGGGCAGCAAACAGATTATCGCTGTATCTCCAAGGATGGGGGACGAGCCATTCATGTGGCAGATCAGACCATGAGGGAAACTGAGATGACTGTGGGAGGAACGTGCAAGAAAATGCAGCCGTTCCCAGTGACTTACTCATGGCTGCACAGGCCAAGCACCCAAGGAAGGAGCCGGAAATCAAGATGGACCTACGGCTCCCAGCTCCCCTGGAATGGCCACGTGTTGGGATTGGGCCACCAAGGCTGATGCTGCTGGCGGCCAAGTTTACAGTATTCATGGTCGGCTCAAGTAAATTTTAAAAATGGCACTTGTTCCCATTTGATAGTGCTGTGATACAAGCAAAGGCCAAAATCTTCAGTGGGGTCTCCCAGAGCATGAAGGCCCCACTGGTGGGGGTGTGGGCTTCCAGAAAATGAAGATGTATGGACTGACAGCATCCTGTTGGCAACTTATGGGAGGAGACCGACAGATCTGCAGATGCAAAGCACTGGCAAAGAACAGCAGAGAGGCTCACAAGTACTGGTCATTGTCCACAGAACCTGACAAAGATGTTGAACCTGGGAAATCACAGAGAAGCCCTTCTGGAAGTTTGAAACGGCCGAGGAACCCTTTGGATTGGACAGAGTAGAAACACCCCATGTCACCACAGCATCCTATTATATTTGAGCATTATTCAATTCTGTTGTGTTATGTCCATATGCGACCAAGTCTTAAGATGGGACAGGAAAAAAGGTCTTCTGACACATTGATAGGAATGACTGCAATGACTAGATTACCGAGAATGAAGGGCCATAACAGCGAACAAGATAGACACAATTTCAAAATGAAACATGAAACAGTTGCCTGTTCTCAGTATAAAAGATGTACAATGAATATCAAGGCAGGCAAAGTGCAGCAATATCTCTCAGTCAGACAAGGGGACTTTGGTCATGATTACAGGGTGGTAGAATAGGGAGGTGAACATCTGCAAAAGTGATGAGCCCAGCTGAATTATCACCGTGATATGACACCTCGTCCTGAAATGGATGAGGTTCTCGTCTGTCTCTCTTATCACTGACATACCAGGATCCACCTGAGGAACCAAGCACTGGTAAATTTTATAGGCCCAAGAAGAGAGCCGGGTGGGACTCCATAGATAATGCTACAAAACATTTTCTATATACAAGGGGGTGATTCTAGGATTTTTTCTAGGCGGGGGGGGGGACATGAGGGGCAACCATATCATTAGCCAATGGTGTGTTTTGAAACGGGGAGTGACAGGGGAGGGGGTGCTCTGGGGGCCAATCAGCTTTCAGCAGGGGACAGTTTCCCCTGTAGCTCCATCCCTATATACGTCCATATCTTAACCAGGATTTTACGTTAATTTGAGTTTCATTAATCACAACTGTCTGCAAAATCACATTTACTCATAGGAATTTTTAAGATCTTTCTTTGATCTAGAGTAACTGAGAAACTCCGGATATTGGTAGGACTTTATTTAGTTTACGGTCCGCTGTACCACATTTTTTGCAGACTGAAACCAGCAGAAACTGCATCCAAAGTTCTATTACTGTGTAGTAAATTTGCTAAGGGCTAGTCCTGGGAATCCCCAGAGATCAAAGTCAAGATTCATAGTTCAGTGCCATGCTTGTAAGAGATGTGGACAGCTTTGACACTATCTCATGAAATGTAGGAACAGTCAGTGTTTCAGCTGACAGGTTTAGGGAGACAGGGTCCCTCTCACTGTCAGGGCACAGCAGACAAACTCTAACGTGGATTAACTGGCGCCACACCACGCCTTGCATGAATATTATTCTTGCTACTGGTCGAACGTGTTCCTTCAAATTTCGCCCTTTCTGCTAATATTGCAAACAGAAACAAACAAAAAAGCAAATACCAGAGGATGGGACAGGCCACTATCTTCAGTCTCCTTGATACATTCGCGTAGTTAATGATTCCTCTGGGAGCATTAAAGCAGTTAAACAAGCAGCGAATTCTAGTGGGGAGGGATGAGGAGGAGGAAAAATGAAGTACATTTATCAAATGCTGACACTGAATTTGCAATACGCCAGGCTAAGAAGGAGATTTATTTGCGATACTCTGGACTGAGAGGAAGGCTTATTTGCAATACTCCGGGCTGAGAGAGAGGCTTATTTGCAATACTCCTGGTTAAGAGAGATTAATTTGCAGTACTCCTGGCTGAGAGGGAGACTTATTTGCAATACTCCTGGCTGAGAGGGAGACTTATTTGCAATACTCCGGGCAGAGAGAGAGGCTTATTTGCAATACTCCGGGCTGAGAGAGAGGCTTATTTGCAATACTCCGGGCAGAGAGAGAGGCTTATTTGCAATACTCCGGGCTGAGAGAGAGGCTTATTTGCAATACTCCTGGCTGAGAGGGAGACTTATTTGCAATACTCCGGGCTGAGAGAGAGGCTTATTTGCAATACTCCTGGCTGAGAGGGAGGCTTATTTGCAATACTCCTGGTTAAGAGAGATTAATTTGCAGTACTCCTGGCTGAGAGGGAGACTTATTTGCAATACTCCTGGCTGAGAGGGAGACTTATTTGCAATACTCCGGGTTGAGAGAGAGGCTTATTTGCAATACTCCTGGCTGAGAGGGAGGCTTATTTGCAATACTCTGGACTGAGAGAGACTAATTTGCAATACTCCTGGCTGAGAGGGAGACTTATTTGCAATACTCCGGGCAGAGAGAGAGGCTTATTTGCAATACTCCGGGCTGAGAATGAGGCTTATTTGCAATACTCCTGGCTGAGAGGGAGACTTATTTGCAATACTCCGGGCTGAGAGAGAGGCTTATTTGCAATACTCCTGGCTGAGAGGGAGGCTTATTTGCAATACTCCTGGTTAAGAGAGATTAATTTGCAGTACTCCTGGCTGAGAGGGAGACTTATTTGCAATACTCCTGGCTGAGAGGGAGACTTATTTGCAATACTCCGGGTTGAGAGAGAGGCTTATTTGCAATACTCCTGGCTGAGAGGGAGGCTTATTTGCAATACTCTGGACTGAGAGAGACTAATTTGCAATACTCCTGCCTGAGAGGGAGACTTATTTGCAATACTCCTGTTTAAGAGAGATTAATTTGCAGTACTCCTGGCTGAGAGGGAGACTTATTTGCAATACTCCTGGCTGAGAGGGAGACTTATTTGCAATACTCCGGGCTGAGAGAGAGGCTTATTTGCAATACTCCGGGCTGAGAGAGAGGCTTATTTGCAATACTCCTGGCTGAGAGGAAGACTTATTTGCAATACTCCGGGCTGAGAGAGAGGCTTATTTGCAATACTCCTGGCTGAGAGGGAGGCTTATTTGCAATACTCCTGGTTAAGAGAGATTAATTTGCAGTACTCCTGGCTGAGAGGGAGACTTATTTGCAATACTCCTGGCTGAGAGGGAGACTTATTTGCAATACTCCGGGTTGAGAGAGAGGCTTATTTGCAATACTCATGGCTGAGAGGGAGGCTTATTTGCAATACTCTGGACTGAGAGAGACTAATTTGCAATACTCCTGCCTGAGAGGGAGACTTATTTGCAATACTCCTGTTTAAGAGAGATTAATTTGCAGTACTCCTGGCTGAGAGGGAGACTTATTTGCAATACTCCTGGCTGAGAGGGAGACTTATTTGCAATACTCCGGGCTGAGAGGGAGACTTATTTGCAATACTCCTGGCTGAGAGGGAGACTTATTTGCAATACTCCGGGCTGAGAGAGAGGCTTATTTGCAATGGTCCTGGCTGAGAGGGAGGCTTATTTGCAATACTCCGGGCTGAGAGAGAGGCTTATTTGCAATACTCCGGGCTGAGAGAGAGGCTTATTTGCAATACTCCGGGCTGAGAGGGAGACTTATTTGCAGCATTTCCAGAACTAAAAAAATATTCAGCTGGTTGAGTCAGCCAAAAAAAAGACAAAGAGAAAAGGCAACACAAAAAGCTCATATTGTGCTCTGTTACAATAAAACATCTCAAATCATCTCAAAGGAAGCTACAAGCTCCCAGGGAAGCTGAAGTCTCACTTGGCAACTCCTGGGTACTTCAAAACTGAACAGCAAATTCCAGTTGTACCATCTTCTTTACTCTCAGTACTCGTTTTGCCCCCAAAGGTTTATTGTTTTGTTATTCAGTGGGTGACATTTTATTGTTTTCCAGACATATGATAAACCTCTACAGAGTGCCTGACTCCCATTTCAAAACAGAATAATAATAATGAAGTCATGCTAGACTTTTTTCACACAAATTAATTCTTTTGAGAAAAGCACTATTTGAGGAATACTTAATGTCTTTATGACCTCATTAATATTAATATATAGTATATGCAGACAATGAGTCACGGTTCAGCTGCATATTTTCGTATCAGCTTCACCGTGAGATGAAGCCGCAGCCCAGAGGCCACTTTGACAGAAAAGACTGTTGATGGGAATCCTGACTAATAGAGGAAATCCCGCTAACAGGGGAATCCTGACTAATAGAGGAAATCCCGCTAACAGGGGAATCCTGACTAACAGTGGGAATCCCAACTCACCGGGGGAATCCCAATTAACAGAGGACCCAAAATGTCTTGCCTGGGCTTTAATTGTATTACCCCAAACACACACACACACAAACACACAAACACACACACACACACACACACACACCTCGGCCATACCAAACCAAGCCCCCAGACTCCCTATCCGTCACCATCTCATAGGCAAATGTAAACCTCCCTGAGGGACTGGTGTGTAAAAAGGTGACAGATTTCTTTTTAGCTACCTGCCTGGATTACAGGAACTCAAATACATGATCACAATCATCATGGGTATTGTGCCAGACTCTGAAATAACAGACTCTGTAACCCCCACCCCACCCCACCCCACCCCAACCAAACACTCACATCACAACAGGAGTAAAATCTCATGACTGTATCTATAAAAGTAAGAGATTCATGGGCCAGAATGTTCTTGTGGGCAGAGTCACTCTCCCCCTCTCGTGTGGATGTTTGGTACCTTCCAGGAGACGCACAATATGCGGCAGCCGCTGACCTCCATACCTGAGCTCCAATTATCTCCCACTTATTAAACTCACCACGTCGTCTCACCTCGACTGGAATTGGGAGGATTTATAAGATGGTGGTGGTGGGGGGGGGACCTCTTACCTCATCTGAAATGTCCTTTTTTGTCTCACTTTCTCAAACTTAGTTTGCATTTATTCGTTGGCAAAATTGCCGCCGGTGGTGGTGGAGAAAAAGGTAATTCGTGTAATAATGCGGAAAGAGAAGTTAGTTGAAAGCAATGAGCGCCGGACAGAAATTGAAGTTGAGATTGTTTCACCCCTTTAGTTCCGTTCCACCCCGTCATCAGAGAAAAAAGCCAGAAACAGTTTCTCTGCAATTAAGAGAATATTCAAATGGTCTCAAAATACGTGCAAGCATAGAATAATTGAGACTGGGACCTGGTGGACATGGAATTGGCTACTAGGGCTTAGTTATATTTTAAGAGGGTTTTAACTATAGGGTGCATTGTTTGCAAGTAGAAAGGACAGTGATTAGTCTCTGCATAGACATCAGGCTGTCAGAATTTGAACTTTACTCCTTTTTTATGAGGAAGGCGATCGTGCCCACGGAAGGAAATCGCACCACAGAACCATCAAAGTCGAGCCAGCCTGCTGCAGTGTCACTTATGCTAGGGACAATACCTCTATTTTGAGCTCGCGCCATTCATCCATCCATCCATCCGTCTTCCATAACCAGTCATCCAGTACAGCAGTGTCTCCCAACCCAGCCTGTCCACATTTTTGCTCCCTCCACTAGAGGGTGATAGTGAGCCGGGATCCTACTGCAGGAAGCACCTGGGAAGGAGGCAGGGCTACACGCTGGTTTACATAAGGAATCCACTCGCAAAGTCTCTCAGTGGAGTTCAGACATACATCGGATATTCAACAACTCCAATGCAGATAAAAGACTGTTCTTTACCCCTCTTTATATCCCGTAAGACCCTCCCCAACAAGGTACTGCATAATTTGCATATAAAGGGTGATCTCCTGGGGTTTGGGGAACCTGAGACAGGAACAAGGCAGCTTCCAAACAAATGCTGCTTCCATCAGTTCTCTTCACTTTCTATCACCCTAGTGGGGTCAACTGGGACCCCCATTCTCTTACTGACGTTCCCATGATCAGAATTTGCTGTCTGTATTCAAGTCATCAACCACAAACATCAGGGCACAAAGATAAACGCAGCTCTGCTTTGACGAACGTACCGATAACTGCGGGCCGCGCATTTTAATGTGCATGCGAAGGTGCTGGAAAACGGCAGAAAAATCCAAGGAGGAGTCGATCCCTCTCGTGTTCACCCACACCATGGCGAAACCTGCCGAACTCACTTCCGAAAGAGTTGGCCCCCCCTGGGGGGGACTTAACTTGTGTCAGCAGATCCTAATGCAGACATTCCCAGTCTCTGTAGCCATCATAGCAAATGTTCTGGATGTGGCTGCCAAAGGTTTCTACTAGGTCATAAAGCCTGATGTCATTTTTCGCATATTCTTCTGTCCTAACATTCATTACAGGATATTACTCACTAATGGTGTATTCCAACCTAATGCATGCTGAGATAATAGCTTTAAAACGCTATAAAAGCACATCTTCCTGCAAATACTCGTAAAAGACATTAATTTGCATATGCATACATAAACTGCTAGGTGGATGTGCACCCACGCATCGCCGACCGCTAACGCTAAGAGCTTCCATCAAAGAGAGAGGATGAGGTCTTCGTCTTTCGCACACGCCCAGATATACGCGGTACATGGGTGGCGTGCTGGTCTGTCGGAGCTGTTAGCATGGGCGTCTTTTCTGAATCTACGAGGAGCCAAGGTGGGTGACCTTCAAAATCAAAGACTCCATTACAGGACTAACAAACCCTCTGAAGATCATAGGAAATGGTATTATTATCTCTGTTTTTTTTTGGCTAGCTTCTGCTCCATTCTCTTAACGGTCAACCAAGAATAAACTTCGGCGTCATGGTAACAGAACCTCCTTTGGAGTTAAGTGTCATGCTTGTTATAGAAGGACAGCATCTGTACATCACAGTCACACATGCCTCACAGGCTGCTTTAAGCTGAACAGAGCTACAAGGCGTAGACCTAAAAGAATATAAGGAGACTGACTTTTCACACATTTCTCCTAGTCTTCTCCATGCCCAGAAGGTCAGAGCAAGTCACATGACATCCCCGGACAGCAGCTGGCCCCGACATGCAAATGGAAGTGGCCACCGGCCACGGGAAACATTTCCGCAAGGGGACAGAGCTGTCATCGAGCGTGGATCCAGCAGCGCGTGTGGAAACGAGCCTTGACAAAATCGCGGTTGGGGAGGGGGGGCCTCACTAGGGACACAGAGAGGGCGACGGGCAGCACCGCTCCGCATGATATACAGTCATGGTCCAGGCACCTGCATTATCCGGGCATGTGTAGGACCACGATAATAATTCATGAGGATCTGACAGTGCCATTGTGATTATGTCCACCAGCAGCAAGCGGAGTGCTCCCCTGCCAGCCACACTGTCTCATGCCACTCCTGGGGGGTGCGGGCTGAGGGGTATTATCCCGACAATGTTGCAGAAAGCAAGAGGGGCACAGGGTGCCAGATCTGGATCAGAAGATGAAAGGCGGAGGTAAAGAGGTGTGCAAAATGGAATCTGTTCAGAAGGGAGCTCTGTGTTTAAATTTACCCACACCTGAAGGGGGTAAGATGTGGAAGTCACATCTTCAGTGTTCCCCGGGTGCCCTGCCTGGCACCTGGTTCCCCGGCATCCTAATCGAAGAACAAATTTCCAAAACTTTTTGTTGTTTTTGAGGTGAGATCGCCGATAAAGTCAGGTTTCCCTATCATGTTATGGTACAGGGAACCAAAATTCACTAAGTCCTTACGTAATTTCACACAGAACTTTCATTAAATTTGCAAAATTCACTAAGCCCACAGAAAATTTCTTTAAAACGTCCCCTGTGGACTGAGTGAATTTTGCTTCAGCCCTAGAATTCATCCCCGGTGTAGCTCCTTCCTTGTATTTGTTTATTACTCGTGCATAATTGCCTGACACACTCGAGGGGACAAACGAGTGCAGGACACATGGTCTACAAGTGCACAAACTCCCCCCTTGGTCTCAAGCCCCTAGAGCAGGGCTATTCAAATCATGGTCCTCAAGTGTCATGCAATGCTGATTAGCTTGTGGGAGTTTTGCTTACACAAAAATGTCCTGAGGGCAGAAGGAAAAATGATTGGCTCACAGAGATTACCAATCAGTTCTGCCTCCTCTATTTGCTTGGACCGACCTCCTCTATAATCTGATTGGTTTTCTCTCTGAAACAATCATTTTTCCTTCAGCCCTTTTTTTACGAGAACTGCTCAGATGGGTGATAACGGGTTTGATAGGACCTCTAACCCCTTTGGCTGAAGAACACATCTGCCTCCTAGAATAGTGCCCAACGAGCTCAGGTCCTGCAAACGTTGAAAGATACTAACATGACCTCTGTCACATTCAGAAGCACAGCAGAGACAGAGGTGGGGGTATGGCGGGGGGGGGGGGGGTACGATCGCTCCATAACAGTTTTACTATCACTGAGTTGAGACGCCAAGGTCAGCACACCTCAGGTCAACGCTGTGTCATTATCACAAACACACACTAGGTGGCGCCCTACTGATCCACAAAAGGCAGGACAGGAAAGCTCCAGAAAAGGACGGGCTGTGGAGTGGGCTCTTCTGTAACAATAAAACAGATACTTTGCATCCTACAAGACCGCCCCCCCCCCCCCCAAAAAAAAAAATCAGATGTATACTCAAGGACAGATTCTTACCATATTTGAGTCACCGACAGTCTTTTCCATTATAATTTGTGGCTTAACACTATTCAGCTCTGATTTCTGTCAGCGAAATCCCATTTATTTCTCCGCAACACCAAAGGCGCGCAAATGTTCTGACAAAAGGATCATTGTATTAAATGTTTGATCTGGGATCAAAAGATGTGCCGATAAGCTTGCTCAAGCTTCAGATCGCTAACTAGTTGCATCTATATATATTCATTTTACCAACACCTACCAAGCAAATTACACCCAGATAGCAGCCCCCAGAACAAGAGGAGACGACTGGAATATTTCACATTATTATACATTCAAAAGGGAAAACAACTGCAATTAGAGAGGTTTGGCAGACATGAAGTGCAGATTTTAAGTGACATGGGTTTGCTGCATGATCATTCACCGACCTCTGTCGACACCTGCCCCCTACCCCTACGAAAAATGTGGCCCAATGCGGAGAAGACGTTATGTGAACATGACAAACAAACAACACAGAAAATTCACCATGACAACGACTCCTGTATCTCCTGAAACCTACAGAGTCAGAACCTCTGGGGAAAAAAGGAGCGAGATATTCATTTGGGAGAAAATACAAGACACTGGATGCAGCGTAAAAACCCACGAAAGCAGGTTGAGATGCAGTAGAGCGTCTCCACTCCAGACCTAGAGGAGTAGTAGATGAGTTTGTCCCAAAGCAGCCATCATCACCTTTTAGTACTGCACATGATTGTATTTCTATTGGATATTTTTTTTCTGGAAATATTCTCCCATAGATGCTTCGCTTCCTGCTTATTTATCTCTTTTCTTCGCATCATCCTCCAGGACCCCCTCCCAATCTCATGCCCCGGGGGGCCTGATGAATTATTAATGTCATTTTTAGTGTGGTTCCCACACCCCATCCCCTCCCACCCGTGTGTTTACTCTCTGCTGAGTTTGTTTTGTGGGGTTGGGGAGCTGTTTAGCCACAATGGGACTCCGGTTAGCATTCTCTCAGGTCCGGGGTGAGAAGGTATTGCCCATTAGTATTAGCATTAGCACAGAGCAGCCTTGGAGAGGACAGGCTGTGGATGCTAAATCAAGTCAGAAATTTCATGATGATGCTAACCAGGAGGTAATGTCCATTAGCATTAGCACAGAGCAGCCTTGGAGAGGCCAGGCAGTGGATGCTAAATCAAGTCAGAAATTTCATGATGATGCTAACCAGGAGGTAATGTCTATTAGCATTAATATTAGCTTTAGCACAGCACACCCTTGGAGAAGTCAGGCTCTGGATGCTAAGCCAAGTCATATATTTCATGATGACGCTAACCAGGAGGTAATGTCCATTAGCATTAATATTAGCCTTAGCACAGCACACCCTTGGAGAAGTCGGGCTCTGGATGCTAAGCCAAGTCATATATATCATGATGACGCTAACCAGGAGGTAATGTCCATTAGCATTAGCCTTAGGCCAGAGCAGCCTTGAATGGTATGTCAAGCCGGCAGTCTCATGCTGACACCTACTGTGAGGTTACATCCATGCACATTAGCACAGTCTGCGTGTCAAGTCAAGCTCCACTGGCCACATTTGCATTCTACTTATTTACATTTACTTTATTAGTTTTTGCTTCCACTCCTCCATTGTTTTCTGCCATTCTTTCTTTCCCTCTTGTTTTCATGCACCATTTTCTATAAATGATGTAGTAATGGATTGCCACACACTCTCGTCAAGTGCCTTGGGGTGAAAGGCACTACATATAAATTAATTGAACTGAAATTGTTATCTGAAGCAACATACATTTATTTGCAGGTTCAGGCAGTCCCAGGAACAATCAGAGGTTAAGGGCCGTAATCAGGGGCCCAGTGGTGACATCACTCAGCTAACCATGGGATTTGAACTGGCAACCTTCTGATTAAAGGCACAGCACCCTAACGCGCTAAGTGACACCACCCCCCTGGGTACCAGGCTTGTGACAATCAATTGAGTCACTGTTAAATGTCTGCCCGCCAAACAGGGATCCGGATTGCAAGTCAAGCCACACATGTACTGTAAGACAAACGTGGGCTTGGAAGAAACAAACAACCTCCCCCCCGAACCAAACAGATTCCTCATTCCATCCCGACGTGTACAAGTAACCACTTCATAATTATCATAAAAAATTGTTTTCATTATGGCGACTGGCAAACGACGTCTGATGCTTAACAAGGTCCAGCGTGGATTGAAAAGCGTGAATTTGAAAGGGCAGGAGAAAAAACAGCTAGTGGATTGAAATCAAACATCCCCAATGGGGCCAGGGTTCAGCTCTCGACTGGTCCATTACCTCCAGCCATTCTCTCATTTTTTTCTGTCAGACACCTCCAGTCCATCTTGAATTCGCTCGCGGCTACGGACTGGCCAGCCACCCAATAATCATCCCCTGTGTTTGAATATACTCAAGTTGCCTCTGCTCCACTAGGTAATAAACTTAATAAACATCTGGTTTGTCTCTGTCTGCAAGTGCCAGAGGAAATGTAGAATCCCAACCTTCTGTGTAATCCTAACCAAATCCTCTACAGCTTTTATGCGCATTCATCTGAGTGTAGAAACAAAAAAGGGTTTATCAAATCTGATTAGAAGCAGCTGTAATATTAATATTAGTAGTACATTAATTATTCCTTAATCAGTGTACTGCTAAGTTATATAAACACAAACGCAGAAAGAAATGAAGATATGTGACAGGCCAGGTGTGAGTGGGCGGTTTGGTACCTGCACGAGTGTGTACGGCACATGTGTGTGCGTGTGTTTGTTTACGCTCGTGCTCACGAGATCCCGTGCCAGCACCATCTGTCAGAATATCCACAGTGTACGGGGAGGTTAATGTCCATGCTGATCTGACTCACTCCGAAGAGGCAAGCTGAGCGTGCTGCTGACGCAGCCGGCTTCCAATCATGCACAATGTGCCTCTGAATGCTCTCAGTGCCGGCTGGAAGATTGGACTTATCGCCAGAGTCACGACGACAAAGACGGCCACGCAGGTGAGTCACATTAGACCGAGCACCAATTAGCGGCATGTGTCAGCCGTGAAAAGGGGTCCGATGATTGGTGTTTGTGCGAATTTCTGAAATGGCGGGAGGTAACTGAGCCGCAATGAGGCTGAAGAATCTGTGCCGAAATTATTTCACGTGCGTCTTGAAAATCATGGAGGCATAAGTCAGACATGACAGACTGCATGAGGAGGAACGGGAGCCAGGAGACGAATCAGACTGATGGGAGGGAGATGGACACTGAAACAGGAGAGTTCTTGCAAAACACTACAAAAGTAAGGCTTCAAAAATTACCACGGAATTGAATCAGCAACTTTGTTTCCTAGTCTTTGAGAAAAAAGCTATTGTACACTGTGAGTTTCATAATGTGGGAATTTATGGCAAGAACGGCATATTCAGAAAGCACTCATATCCAAGGCCAATGCATAAAGATGCATTAAATGGTTTAAGGAAAACAAAAGATTGGTGTCTGAGCAATGGAAAAAAAGTAATACGGTGTGATGAGTCATCTTTCACCCTTTTTTGCTACATCCAGATGGGTTTACGTTTGTAAAAGGCCAAAATATGCCTACAATGTGAGGAATCTGTATCGGTATTCGCAACCATCTTGGTGAACTCATTAGGTCAGCTGATTGCTCAGTATGGTTATATAACAGCCAAGGAAGATGAGGCCATTTTACAGGACCAGCTGCACCTTATGGTGCAAACACTGGTCCCTCATGATGCTCCCATATTCTAAATAATCATGACCCCATACACACCGCTAAACAAAACCTAAGCGTTGAAGAATAACAGCCTTCAGGGGAATTTCTGGAGCACTGATGACCATCTCTTTAATTCCTCGAAGAAGGCAAGTCTTTTCTTCTTGAAGAAGGATTCAATGCCTCGCTAAACAGTGAGGAAAGATGTATGACATCATTCCAAGGCATGACCTCCAACAGATCTCACGTATGTTCGCTCGGCACAGGTGCCTCTATGAGTGTTTAATCAAGTGTTTAACAGACTCTGAACCATTCCATGAATTAATTAAGAAGTCCCTGTGGGCAAAGAAGTATTTGGGTGGGGGCACAAGCCATTTCACGTGAGCAGAGCAAGCCCCCCTCATTCCGCAACGTTATCAATTTCCAGGCTCATTCATATTTAATTTTGTTTTTCGCCCTGAAGCCACAGAAAGCAGGAAACCAATCATAATGTATCTCTTTCTGTATTGCAGCCATTACTGTTCCAGGCTAGTTTAACGTAGAGCAAGAAAGAAGCCAGAATATTCTAGAATGATATTAGTTCATACAGCCCTACTCAAGATAACCGTTGCAAAGGTGGATGGATTTTTATTGGTGTTCCATGGGAGTTGACAACAAATGGGTTCGAAACATACAAACTGGGAGACCCTATACATACAAACGCGTCGAAAATTTAACAGCATGAACCAAAATCCTGGGCACCAAACTGACCCACGCTGGGTGATCTCCCTGCATGCAGATGGAAAGGGTACTGGAGCAGCCAAAGAACCGATTCAGGAGGCCCTACGTTGAAATCCCAGAAGGCTGTGGGACGCAGTAAGGCTGTGGGGGAACCGGGTGGGTGTGAAGACCATAACGGCCTGAGCAGAAGGAAGGGACATTTGGGGTGATCATGGGTGATTTCCTCTGAAGGCAGGGCTCCCTGTTACACAGGGTGTGATGAGCAGAGCAGAAACGAGAGTCAATCAGGAGAAAAAAAATATTGGCTACAAATAATTTCCTGACTCTAGGGGTCTATGAGATGTGGCTGATTGGTGTAAGTGATAACTGAGAGTTACTGCCATTAGAACCCAAGCCATTCCGCAAAAGAGCATCCATGACCATCACCGTCACTGTACAGTCAGATCCGTTGGTCAAAAACAGTGACGAACATGTGACTGCAGATAATGTCTTGATGGATTATGGGAAATGTAGTCCTGCAATGCAGCCTGGAAAAGCACACGGCTGTTAGCTGCTGCACATAAGTTAGCATATGACGCAATGAGCAGCGACGCTGTTAATGGCATGACTCACATCACGGTGCTATAAGAAGCACTCATGCTTGATTTTCGCTGAGTTAAAGTTTGAAGAGGCACAGATGCCACGCTGAGAACTTGACGTAAAATGCTACAGCGCACTGTTTCCCAGTCCTCTCCATGGGGAGCCACAGACAGTCCACGTTTTTGCTCCCTCCCAGAGCTGGAAAGGGGCAGAAATGTGGACTGTCTGGCAGAGAGCTCAGAGGGGTCAAAAACGTGGACCGGCCGTGGGTCCCCAAGGACCGGATTGGGAAACACTGCTTTAGCGAAATGATAAAAGTGTAAGGCTAAATCTGGATGGACTTTAGACATTTATAGAAGTCTCGAACTATTCAGGCCCCATGAGAATATAGCTGTGACTCTCTCCACCCCTGCACCAGCCTTGTCTTCTCTCACATTCCCATATCCCCTCCATCTCAGCGTGTACTGAGTGTGACAAACCTGACCTGACACCCCTCACTGTCGCACAACCCAGCACGCAACCCCCTATGCTGGCCTGTCAGATCCCCCACCCCCAGTCTGTCTACCTCATCCCCGGAACATCTACATGATCCCAATTCTGCTTTCCTGCTATGTCGAACTACGTCCCGCCAGATGACAGCCAGGTGGTAAAGACCCCAGACATATAACCTAAAGGCTGCCAGTTCGAATCCCTCAGAAGCCATCCTCTGTACCCAAGAACATTGTACCTTCTGGGAAACACAGAGAAGACAGTCTGGAGGTTAAGGACCCCCACGGAAGCACCTCAGAAAAGCGGCAGCCGCTTAACATAATTCAGCTCAATTGGCAAAACTGAAATTAGATTAGTCAAAAAAAAAAAATATCCAGATAAGATTAGACAAACTTTTTTACCCCCGGGGAAATTCTTGTTCTTAAAGCAGAAAAGGTACACAGAGCATGGACAGAACAATCATATAGCAATAAACAGACAAGATGCAAATATAGTACACAGTGTAAACATACAACGCACATCGTGCAAACAAACAAAAAAACAGAATCCCAAAAACCAGATTATAAAAAATTAGGCAAAAAACAACAACATTAATAATAATAAATTAGTGGATGTTATATGTGCAGTTAATTAAGCTATACAATAACCAGACATAATCATAGCTCCAAGCAAACGGACATCAGACAGTGGGAGACCCTAAGCGGGTGATCAGCATCTGCTGACAGCAACAGCCATTCCCCCAGAAACTCCGCCTTTCTCTTCCCTCGTTAAGTTGCGGTAAACGTGTTACTGCAGCGACGCAATTTTGTAAATATCATCGGCGCGCTGGCTGAAATCCCCTGTAATAAATTCAGCCTGGCGAACGCTTCCAGCTATTTTGGGTTTCGTGGAAATAACTCCATGTTAGGCTAATGTACTTACTCTGCCCCATCGCTACGGTTATTAGCGGCAGAGCTCGCGATTCTTGTTTCCCCCCCCCAGCCTGACATTTTGAATTTATTAGAAAATTAATGACCCGGAGTATGCCTGAACTCCTCCTCTGCCTCGTCCTTCCTCTTGCCGGCCCTCATTCCATTGTTATCTGTCTCCTTCTCCCTCTTTTCCCTCCTCCTGCTTTTTTAATATCCCTTCTTTAGCTACTCATAACACTGCCCCTTCCCAAACAAACTAGTATATAGAAATTTGTAGTTTCACATGCTGTTGTTCAAGGAAAGGGGGCGTATAGAGGGGCGGGGCTGTGGGGGACCCGGTTCAAAGCTGAATGACTCCCAGAGTGCCCCCTCCCTGTCATTCACCGATTCATAACATATCATTTTCTAATGACATGGTTGAAGCCTCTTTATGAATTATGGCCCCTCATATGTCCCCTAAGGGTATGGTGAATGTGCGTCCTCGAACCGACAACCTTCCTCGGCCCTTTAACTGCCACCCCCCCCAGCCAAGCGACTTCAGAAAAGGAGCTAACAGCCTCCCCCCTCCCAGACCTTCTCTCCCGCCCCCTCTGCTATACGCCACAGGGCCCCCGGCTCACGTGACTCCGTGTAGCAGCCAGGAACAGTGGTAATGGCACAATTTTCACCATGGGCCAGCAGACCACACAAATCTTAGCGGCACCCGACGTCTGCGACACCCTTCTCTGAACAGCAATTACGCGTGAATCTCGCCCAGCCAGATGAGGTGATTATAGCACGGCTTCTCAGAGACGCACGCGCTCGCCATTGTTTAATAAACATGTCATCCCCCCTCCCCGCCCTCGCTGTCACACTCATTCGTCCCCGCTCACATTTTCAGCGCGGTGCGTCTTGGAGTGAGGCCCCGCAGGAATGCTTTTCAAGACGATCCGTCAGTGAGTCACGTCGAACAGGTTCTCACCATGACAGTGAAGGAGAAACGGAGCCTTTTCGATAGACAGACAGACAGACAGACAGACATACAGATAGACAGACAGACAGACAGGCAGATAGACAGACAGGCAGGCAGATAGACAGACAGACAGATAGATAGACAGATAGACAGATATAGACAGACAGATAGACAGACAGACAGGCAGATAGACAAATAGACAGACAGACAGACAGGCAGGCAGATAGACAGACAGGCAGGCAGATAGACAGACAGATAGATAGACAGACAGACAGAGGCCTACTTCAACATTTCTGAAAGTGAAGGGTTACAGTAGCTCGATATACACATTTGGACAGACAAACAATAAATAAAAGACAACGATAAACAGTAACAGTGCAAAGTATGTCTGAGAAAGTATTGCATCCACAGAATACATGAATATGAGAATCGATCTGTTCATCCATCCACCCAACTAGCCCATAGAGCAAAGGGCACACATGCCCATACTGTCTGAGCACATGTATGCGAGTGCATGTGAATATGGAAGACCTGTGGCAGAAGGGGGGGGGGGACAGAAACACCCAGCTAGCTGGTGATTCACGGCATCCCTGTGGAACTTGACTGTAATTCAGTAGAGGAGTGTGGGAAAGCCAGGGGCAGCTTGGTGAACAGAACTACGCAACACGGGGATTTCGGACCAGACCAGCATCTCACTGGGACAGGAAATAAACTGCTGTCACGCTAAACGAATTGAAATCCTGGAAAAGGTGTATGGGAGGCAAACACTGCCAATAGGGGCATGTATTGTACAGGGGCGTGGCCACAGGAACGCTGACCCCAGCTGAAAGCTGATTGGCCCGTCACCTGTCACTCAATGATTCAAAACCCATCATGGGCTAAAGATAAGGTTGACCCTTGTGTTTGAATTATGATCCCTATTATGTTCCCCACCTGCACATCCAATCCCACAGCACAGAAGTTCAGGTTTAATGTGGGGGGGGGGGGGGGTGTCTATGGCAACAGTCAAAACAAAAGCATAATGCAGAAAAACAGGGACACTGTGAATGAGGATACAAGGTAGGTAGTTCCCATTCATCACATAATTTTTTCAGGAATAAAATGCACAAAATTGGAAGCGATCCCTAAAGGTGTTTGGTTAATCACGCTTGGCACGACGCACCTGTTACTATAATTCAGCACATTGCAAACTGCGTGCTACCTGGATTAGTCCTTCAAACGCCAGCCACTGTGCCATACCTCCTAAGCATCTTCCTGAGAAGATGTATCCTTCATCTCTTAGGGCTGCCATAGTGACACACTTACACAGATGTATACTTTATCCTATTTTGTCAGACGCAGACTGATACACAATTTAAACGGTCTAAATCGGATTACGTGCCATTAAAGCAATGAATAGACAAAAAAAATGAAGAGAGTCAGCCGTGCATCTTCCGGGGCGTGTTACGATGGGGATGCTGAGTGTGTGGGTGGGTGGGGGGCGGGGGGGGGGCTCTTCTGGGTCTGTTCCAGTTAACAGGAGACTCAGTCTATGCTGTGTGTCCATATAGGTCTCTGCTTTTAAGGGAGTAATCAAACAAACCTACAAAATGGCTTTCAATCGCATTGTAATTACCAGACGTCGAGGATTTGACACAAGCTGTGTCACGAGAGGCATGCAGACTACATGCTCATATATGCACATATTCAGGGATGGTCAAACCTGCACAAACATGGACAAATGTGCCAGTGGAGAAAAAAATGCAGGCTACATTTTCAAATACCATGTACATAGTAAGAATTCCATCTTCATCACAATGGCCGTCAGAATTCCTGCGATGGGTTGGTGCCCCATCCTGGTTTGTTCCCTGCCTTGCACCCGTAGCCTCCGGAATAGGCTCCTCATGGCCCTGACTAGGACAAGTGGTTTCAGAAATGGGATGGATGGATGGATGTCTATGAGAACTCTCCTTGGCGTTGACCCCTGTATCAATCTTTAACCTTTGATCACAATAGAAAAAGCCGCAATCGACTGAATCCCAATTTTACCGAAGCATAGACGGATTCGCTAATTTGTATTATATCCTTTTGCTAACATTTTGCCCTTTAAGTACAATAAATTTTTTTGGTCTTCATTGCCCGGGGTAACACTCAAGTTCAAGTTTTTAATTATTTACAAGGCTGTTGCGCTGAGGCAGGGATGCTGGAGAGTTAAGACCGAACTGAAAAAAACAGCCCCTTCAAGAATCCAAACATACAGCAAAAAAACACGAGAGAAGAACATCAAACACCCGAATGTACCCCTTCCTCTTCATCTGGGACATGCTCCAAATCTACCCAGCGGCCCATTTAGACCCTAACAAGGTGGGCCAATCAGAGTCAGCTGGGCTCCCTGTCATGGGCCATGCAGTATGTAAGCGCTTGGTACTGGTGACAGGTTGCCATGGAGAAGTAAAAGATTATCCAGTTCACATGACATGTTCTTGAATTAAAAAAAAATAATACCATTTATATCATTAAAACAAAAGGTGATTTCGTCAATACAAATACTTTTGCTGGGAGTGATTTACACATACTCCCTTACTGCAGACTTCCAGCATTTGATGTTTGTTCACTTTGAGTGTCAAATGGTGTTTTTATAGCTAAAGAAAAGGCATATTTCATGTATAATTGTAGTGCTTTTTTCTACTAACCTTGCAGTGTGCTTTGGTATCTGGTACTTATTGATTGCAGCATTACAGAGTTCATGTGAAGCTGCTTCAAACATGTACAGTACTTAAGCAACATTAAACTGAGATGAGGAAAGGAATTGAAAAAAAATGGGTCGTACCATTGCACTGGGAGAGTCTGGCAGCTTGGGGAGGGATCTGCACCTGGGTGGGCTGGGGGAATGATGGGTAAAGGCGACGGGACCACACCTGGGCCAGCGAGGTGGAAGATCTCCTTCCTTCAGTATGTATTATCTCTGGCTCAGGGAGAGAATCGATATTCTCCAGCAGGACTTTCTCTCCCCCCCCCCCCAGTAGAAGCTAAGAGTCAGAGTCGGCCGAGCTGAGGTGGGAAAAAGCAATATCTCGTCCTTTTAACCCCAAACCTATGAAATCATTTGCCGTGCTCTCAAGCACCGACTCCTCTTGACCATTACCCTGGAAGCGGCCATTCAGGGGCTGCCGTTTCAGCTGGCTGGTCGACGGACGTTTCCGGAGCGGCCCGTGCCGGTGACCTTGACACCGGCTGTGAATAAATACGAGCGACTGGCTGTTTTTTCAATAAAGGATTTAAAGCGCGATGAGATGGATATCAGAGAGAGACGTCTGCAGGAATGCTCTACACCAGGAATTTGAAAAAAAAGGTCACAGAACATTCTAGAAAGAAAAAGTGGCTATTATACATGGATCACTCACACTGGCGTAAGCTGGGGTATTAAACTTATGAAATCACTTTCCGTAACAGTCTTTCGGTCTCATCACCTGCACTCTCCCCGTCACATACACACCTGGCTTCTCCTCAGACGGATACATCCTCGTTGAGTTGGATAAGAGAAGGTCACAGAGACCGACTGATGTACTCAGTGTAGGAAGGTAACCTGCCTTTATTTCCAGAATCAGAAACCTTTTAATCTCCGAGTGGAGGAAGTACAAGCAGTTTGCGTTCGTGCAGGTGGCAGCCTGACATGTGCAATTAAACAGACAATCCATAGGAAAATTTAACAAAAACAATAAACAGACAAAAGTAAAACAGAAGCAGAAACAGAAATATAAAAATAAATAAACAAGACATAAACAAAGGTGAGACAATGAAATGTAGGTCACAAACAGCTTTGGGGTTTGCGCAAATAAGCTGAAGAAGTCAATATGAATATGAAACTCATGCAGATGGTGATTAGTTATTAGATTTTTGAAATTTCCTGCGTCAATTAAATCACCTCATTCACCAAACGTGGGTTAAAACAGAAAAAAAAAATAGCTCGATTTTTTTTTTCTTCCAATAGTCCGTTTTTGAACTTTAGGGGTCCGTCAAGACGGGTCTGTTTTCTGCGGCGGTATTTGAGAGGGTGAGGTCAGTCGACCGAACAGGATGATGCATGGATGAGCAGCAGGGGGCGCCGTTGAAAGGTCACGCTCAGCACGGGTGCGTGAGCACATTGCGTCAGCCTTCTCAGCATAAGCGTCGGCCCAGAGACCCCCTGCAGGACGACTCGCAGCCCAGCCTTCTTTTCTCAGGACCTTAATATTTTAGACGGACGCTCCAGGCCGCCTCTGCATGCCCCCTTAATATTTCATATGTATTCTGGAGCACCAGTAAAACTCAGACCCCCCCCCCCCCAGCCACCCTGTAGCCAGAGCTTGGAATCAGTTCACGATTGTCTGTCTGGGGCTGGCAGCTGGTATGGGGGGGGGGGGGGGGGGTGGAGGGTTATTGCTTTGGGCCACCCTCATGGGAGTGACCGTGATCAGACGAGACGAAAAGCGAGATGTGCTGCACTGAGACACTCACTGGTCAGCATTTTTCATACTCGCTGTGTGAAAGTGATGTCACCGCTTAACAGCACCCGAGTGACGCTGTATCCTGACGACGGTGAAATCGGCCCGACGCAGCTGTGTGACGGACACTTCTCTCCAAAGCCCCATCTATTCTTTCACTTCATCCTGCTGCCCCAAATCAGCGTGTGATAGATCCTTTACGGGTACAACGGCGATTTCGCCCCCAGGAAATAGGACCAGCCAGCTGCCTTACCGATAACCCCACCAAACTTTTCCCAAAGCACTGGCACCATGCTTGTTGGACGCCGTTACAACGCGACTGAACGTACCAGCTCTGTCCTGACCCCAGTACGCCCTGGCATATGTCTCAGCTCAGGAAAGGGGCGGAGGTCATCTACCTCAACCTGGTCTCGACCGAGCCGCCCGACTTCTGAAATTCCAGGAGATTACAGCTAGCTAAACGATCAGCGTTTTTTTTTTTTAAACACTCTAGAAGTAGGCTTTGCAGTTCTCCCTGTGTGGGGACTAAGCGCCGCTCAGGCTGGGGTCAGGACTGCAGGCTGCTCTGGGTTCATGAAGACTCACCTGGGCGTGACGTGGGTCAAAGTCTAATCAGCAGGATGTGGCCTGATGAGGGGGGAGGACAGGGGTATGGGAGGGGGGGGACGGGGAGACGGGATGGTGAAGCAGTGCTTCTCCGTAAAGGAGACTAAAAAACCTGCGTCTTGCCCTCTCCTTTTTCCTTTCTCTTTAAATTTTTCTTTTTGTTTCTGTCATTCATTCATAAAGGCCTTACAGGACATCTGTCAGAATCATGGGCTCCACAAAATGCAGAATATCACTCCCTGAGCCAGTTTTCAGACAACAATCATATTTATGCAGGAATTACATTAGAAGAGGACCCCCCCACACACACTTGGTTATTTGGTTGCTCTGAATTGCAGATGCTATGCGAAGATAAATGGCCTAATTAGTGGGGAAAGAGTTACCGCAGAACTGCTGTGTGTCGCCCTCGATCTGTGTGTCACCATCGATCTGTGTGTCACCATCGATCTGTGTGTCACCATCGATCTGTGTGTCACCATTGTGTGTATCTTTAATCTCAGTCAGTACAGGTTCTCCACGGGGAGAGGCGATACAGGATGGGGAATTCTCAAATGTGGGTAGCTTTGTATTTGGAACAGGGCTTTGCTTAGGAAAGAAAAGGCATTGGGTCATTACGTAATCTAATTATGGGTAGGAGCAAACCGTAACATCCTTTGCGTTTCGTGACAAGGCGTGTGTATTAGGACTGAAGAACAGTTACTATACAACAGCTTAGTCTGGGCCCCAAAGAAAATCTATATCTAGATCAATGCGGCGTACATGAATGACGTCCGTTAAAAGTTATAAACTGGGAAATAAAAACTCAAAATACTTCCTAAAAAGGTTTTCTGTACAGCTACGTCCCATCACAGAAAACACTGCCTAAAAGTTAAAAAAACAAATAATGAACATACAATGTTCACAGCCCCCAAATCACTACTATTCCACAGTAAATAGGGATAATTAGGGGTTCCTGTTACCAACATTGCGGAACCCTGTTCGTTTGGGCCCAGCAGCAGTCAGGAGAACAGACACGTCCCAGTTTGAGAATTAACCTGAATTAACCTCCCCCTGCAGAAAAGGCGGAAAAAAACAAAGGGGCATTAATAATTGATGGAAACAATTAACCGATAAATAATTAAGTAATTGATTAAATTAATAATGAATGGAAAGTCTCCCGACAGCTAAAGCAGACAGTGAAGTGGATCTCTGCCCGGGAGTGTCCGTCACCCCCTGTAGACGGTGTCTCCGCTGCGGAGGATCAGAAATCAAACCGAAACGCGTCTCTATTTCTCCGCCTGTCGGGGAGACTGCTGGTGACCAATCAGGTGAGCCCAGGCTCATAACCTTCATCCCAGCTCGAACCGTGGACACAGGGAGCCTCCAGCCTCCTCGTCCTGCTCTCTCTGCCATCACACACCTGTGGGAGGATGTCGGGCAAAGACGGGGGGGGGCAACCCACCCCCCGGTCCCCGGTAATACTCCCAGTCTGGGGGTGCTAATTACCATGGCAGCAGGTCGAGTCACGCATCTGCGCTAAGGGGGGGTAGGTGATGCGGTGGCCATGGTAACAAGGCTTTCCACGTCGTCCCGCATTGACGAGATAATGACCAGGACTGTTTCTCGCCCGCCACAGCACCCCGGCTCTTTTCCTGAAAAAATGTGTGATGAAATCCAGTTGCTTTTTCACGGCCCTGAACCTGGGGCCTGAGGCTAGTGGGAGTGAGAAGGCCTCTGGCTGCTGGAATAAACCACTAATGATGAGGGTTTTACATATGCAGTACTGCCTCCTTATTGACTCCCTCTGGATTGGATTCTGATTGGCCAGTCGGGTATCCTATCCTTCAGGTCCTATCACCAGATTTTGATTGGCTGGCCTGTGGTCTAATCCTTTGGGGAATGTCGTTGGACAGTGATTGGCCAATCCGCTATGCAATCCTTCAAATCCGATCACCATATATTGACCATCAAGTCTAATATCTTAACCACACAGAGGGAAAACAGCTTCAATAATCATATGTTGTTGTTTAGTAAATAGTAAACACTAATAAATAGTAACATGCGTACATCTGGGCACGTCAGCTGTTCACCAAGCAGATAACTCCAGATTAAGAGGTTCTCTCAGCACGTCTGGGCCGCCAATCCCGCTGACAGTCGGCGTTTTAGTTGTCATTCCTGTTCGGAAACCACGGCACCGTCACGGACGGCTGAGCGACGGCATCACGTCCCGAGCCACGGAGGCACAGGCTGCCGCACGAGTGCGATATTAGGGCCAGCTGGGCAGACAAAGGAATAAGAGAGACGCCGGGGTCTCGTGCGAAGAGTCAGACTGCAGCAACCTCAGAGGCTGGTAGCCAATATTCCCTCTATCATGTCTGTCAGTCTCCCGTCCCGACCGCTGGAGTCTGTTTCTCAGCTAAAACCAAAGTGTGTGCTCTTTTGAAGTAAAAGTCGCAATGAAGCGATTTGTCGCCACATATGTGTCGATGTAACCATACATCCCCCCCACCCGCCGGCCTGCCACCCCACCACACAGACGCTAATTACTTTGCATGAGCCTATCACGTTCCTCGAGCTGGGAAAGCGCGTTTATTATCCGGCACACTAATTACCAAAATATCTGAGGCTGTCTGGATAGAGTTTCTCCAGGGAGGGAAGCACTAGATTCAGCTTGAGTGCAAAGTGTGGTGGTACAGAACCAGTACAGGAGCGTGTAACATCCCAGGAAGATATATCTCCCCCCCCCCCACACACACACACACACAGAGGCCCCGTGTCCTTCAATTTACCTGCCACCAAGTCTGGACTTTCTAAAGCTTCAAAAAAACTACGTCATCCAGTCCCCATTTGGTCCAGAAAGAGATGAATGCTGGAAATCCAGCTTTACTGGTACGGATACATCCAGAGAGCTGGGCCTTGCGAATTTCATGTCTTTAAAATCTTTGAGTGAGGGATTTATGTATCAGGGTGGAGGCGGTGGGTTAGCAGTCTGTGCGTGGGATTGGAAGATCACCGCTATGAGCCCAGGCCTTGGCAGACTGCCACGTGACTGAGAGCCCTTCGGCGAGACCCCCGACCCCCAGCTGCACGGGTGCTGTAGGCTGGCGGACCTTGCTCTGCCACCCCCAAGCTCACGCTCACCTGTACGGGCGTCTCAGGGAGAGCAAGATGGGGCGGCCATAGGGATCAATGAAGTATCACTATTCCATGTAGCACATGAGGAACATTACAGGCCGTCCCCCGCTTAAGAACGTCCGACTTACGGACAGCTCGTACTTACAGACAGCTCGTACTTACGGACAGCTCGTACTTACGGACAGCTCGTACTTACGGACAGCTCGTACTTACAGACAGCTCGTACTTACAGACAGCTCGTACTTACGGACAGCTCGTACTTACAGACAGCTCGTACTTACGGACAGCTCGTACTTACGGACAGCTCGTACTTACGGACAGCTCGTACTTACGAACGGACGGCCATAATGCCTATTACATAAAAAAATCTGGTTAAATACAACAGTCTGTAATAAGGAATGCACATGTGTTGGATATTATTCTATATCATTGATGTGCAAAGTTTCATTTTCCTGTTTCTGTGGAATGCTCTCCTGCCCTGTCTGTTTACACGTCTCCTGGGGGGGGGGGGGGGGGGGGCTTTAATCACACCAGTGCAGGTTTTGTGGTTTTTTCTTCTTCTTTCTTTTCTTTGTTTTGGGTAGCCCTCGCGTTTTGTCCTGTCAAAGGAGACATTTTTATACTTCATCCGGGTCACGGTACATGTGTTCTCCCTGTTACCCACAAGCCCTCGCTTCTATAGCAGCCAGAGGCGCATGCAGGAACGGGGCCACGTGGCCCCTGCCCCAGCTGAAAGCTGATTGGCCTACAAGTGCCCCATCCCCTGTCACTCACCGATTTTAAACACATCATTGGCTAATGATAAGGTTGGCCCCTCTATATGAATTATGCCCACTCTTACACCCCCCACCTTAAAAGAAATCTTCCAGTGGTCGGTCTTCCATTTATCCTCCGCCATTGTGAACGTGAGCACCGTGGTAATGGTGCACAGTATGGCTGCAGGGAGAGGACCTCACCTGAGTGATTTATTATGGGATGGTAACGACCCAACTGTGCAACTGTGGAAGCTCCACTGGACACAAGCCACCCCCCTGCTGGTGGCCCCGAGGCATAGCCACTCGCTTGTCAAAGTCATGTGACTTTGCCTGAGGTGTACAAGCTGCAGGGAATGCTTCTGTAAGCTCACCACAGTCACCCGTAAGTCACATGTTAGTCCCATGTTACAAAGAACCAGGAAATGAATGGCTACGGGGGCCCTCCATCACTAACAAGTGCACCCCCCCCCCCCAACGTTAGGGGTGCGGCTAACTGCAGAAGCAGGAATAGAGAGGCCAACACCAGCTGCACGGCAGTTAACGTCACCCCCCCCCCTGAAAGATAGACATGCCTCGCAATTTGAAATGCCGCACGACCCCTGCTACAGGATTTCGGTCCACACGGGACCCCTGCTACGGAGCGCACATCCACGAAGCTGAGAAATCAAAGGCAGAAGAATGTAAACAGACAAGCAGAGAAAGGATGTACAAATCTACAGGGCACAGAGTCAGCAAAAGTGGACTTACAGGGCATAGACACAGCCACAATGGATCTACAGGGCATAGAGCGAATGGTGATCTAAGGGACACAGAGACAGTGACAGTGAACCTACAGGGCACAGAGACGGCGACAGGACATTTATATGGCACAGAGACAGTGACAGTGAACCTACAGGGCACAGAGACGGCGACAGGACATTTATAGGGCACAGAGACAGTGACAGTGAACCTACAGGGCACAGAGACGGCGACAGGACATTTATAGGGCACAGAGACAGTGACAGTGAACCTACAGGGCACAGAGACGGCGACAGGACATTTATATGGCACAGAGAGAGAGAGAGCAGACCTACAAGGCAGAGAGACAGTGACAGCACACTTATACGTACCCACCCCAGCAAAATGTGGCCCAATGTAACATTTTGTCACGGGGCCCAGAATCTCTAGGCACGCCCCTGTCAGACACGGCGATTGAAGGGGCATGGGTGAAAGCCAATTCGCGTTACATCCAAACACACGCTGGTACAGCTTCTCTCAAATGCATATTCATGCTGGGAGGGGGGTGGGGGGTGACTAACACCAGGTGGCCTGGTATTAATAGAGAGTATAGCGGGAGTTGAGTCATTCACTAGCTGGCTTGTGAGGGCTCTGAACGGCCCCCGTGAGACACCTTTGTCAGGGGGGCCCTAATCGACCAATCAAAGCAGCGGGGGCCCAGCGGGGGCCCAGCGGGGGCCCATGTATGGGTCGGGGGCTGGGTGCAAAGTGCCAGACCTTCAGGGATCACTGAGCTGAGCCCATAACCGGGCGAGCTGAACCTCCCGCGCGCGACTGTAGGTCCCTCCATGCTCTCGCAGACAAACCCGGTCATGGTGCCGCACACAGAACCGCAGACACACCAGATACGATTAAACACACCAAAGTCCCACACACACACTAAAGCACGCAGGCCGACTTAATGCATGTTTATTCATTTTCTTAGCACATGCCAGTCCATACGGTGACACAAAAGCAGCTCAGTGACTCCGCACCCAGGAATGGGACGCGGGATTTCGCTGTGGCCCCCAGGTGGAGCAGACCCTAAGGGCATCTGGAGCTGGCGTGTCTGACATTCTGCATCCAACTCCACCCCACATCTCCTTTAAAATTCACATGCATTTCGGTGATAGATCGGGGGGAGGGGGCTGTCTCTATAATTAATCACATCATTTACATTTTATTTGTTTAGCAGATGCATTTATCCTAAGTGGCGCACATTTTTGAGAAAGCAGGGTCAGTCGGTCCCTGGGGTAACTGGAATTTAGGGGCCCAACGATGACATCATTTGGCTGAGCCAGGGGTTGGAACCAACGCCCTACTGATCCTAGTCTGCTGACTCACACACCTCCCCCAAACTTTACCTTCTGTAAAACAGAAATGCAAATATTCCTGTACACGTGTGTGTGTGTGTGTGTGTGTGTGTGTGTTCTCCTGGTTGCATGACCAGCTGCCTTTGCGCAGGTTGACTGGGGGACACCCCAGTGACGGTATATCCCAGGTGACAGGGACACGTGAGCGACCCGCTCTTAACCCTCTGGGCATGATGCAGCAGCCCCTACAGACTGAAGGGAACATGGACAGTGGATCAGTCTGGAACCCCAGACTCTGCGTGAATCTCAACATGCGTACTTGACCATACTTGTGTTCCTGTGTACCTGTTTTAAGTCGTCTTCCATCGCCGACGATCAATTCCAATACTAAGAACAGAGTATAAAGGACGGTAAAGATCCCCGGTTGTTGGTCTTACTCCTCCCCAAATATCAAGGATACATCAGTCGCATCGACGCCAAACGAAACCAATCCCATGATTCATTGCACCCCAAGTTCATTCTTGGAAGGCAGGTTAACAAGACCGGTTTTGCCAAGACCACAAGTACGGTCTTTGCTTTCTTGGTTTTGAGATTCACCCTCTGTCCCAAACTCCCTCAGAGTGTGAGCCCGCTTCAGTCACGATCCGCGGTGCAGTACGGAGCCCCCGTCCCCCCGCCCCCGCCCGGCATTGCCGATCTGGAGAGCCCAGTCCAGAATGACAGAGTCCTCTGGCTACCGGTACTTCACGCCGGGAACCGTCATTTTCCTGGAAACGGGGAAAAATGTTATAGCGGCGAGTGATTACTCCAGATCACAGTAATCGCGAGAGTTGAACAGCTTCGGCGCCGAGTGGCCGGCCGGCAGCACCGGTGACCGTGTTCCCTGTCGGTGGGATTTCGGCAAAGCCCTCACTTTGTCACCCCCGAGTAACACACATGCAGGACGGCAAGACACCCGTTACTAAGGAAGACAGGCTGCAGGACGCAGTTTTAATTGCAGCTGTTATACGTCTGAATGTCTCGCTTTTTTTTTTTTTAAGGACCGCTTTAGAAGTTAGTGGTTGAAGTGGCGCCCCCTGCAGGCCACGTGTGGACGGTGTGCTTCTGTGACGACTCGTTACCTGAGAGCAATCGCCGAGCTCTCGCTCCATAATTGGCGCTCGATTGCATCAGCGGTGTCACGCTCGCAGGAAACACACACGCGGGCAGGCAGGAGGTGTGTGTGTGGGGGGGGGGGGGTTGACATCCCGCTGTTCCCAGATTGTGTGAGCCCCCGCCTCTTCATTCCTTCCGGCACAGAGCTCCAGTCCCAAGCTGCCAGCTGTATTCTGAGAGGATTCCCTGGAAGCACCCCCCCCCCCCCCCCCCAAAGGCGGTCATCAGTGTGTCACTTAAATGGCTGATGTCACACACACACGACATATACATACCTATCGTCGTTCTATTAAATTGGTGTTCCTTGTGGGGCATGGGGAAAAGCGATTCTAAGATAGGGTGGGGGGCATAAGGGGCATAATTCATACAGATGGGCGGAGCTAATTATATGTTTTGAATTCGAGTGACAGGAGATTGAGAGACACTTCAAGGGCCAATCAGCTTTCAGCTTGAGACTGTATGTGGCAGTGGAAATGCTAAACATCAGGAAAGAGACAGGGGACTGATTTGGGGGGGAGGGGTGGTGTCCAAGGCACGCACACACACACACTCACACACACACTCACGCACGCACACACACACACACACACACACTTTACACTCACCAAGGACAATGTTCCTATTCAGACATTGCTAGCCCATATTCTAGCGAAGGCACAGAGTTAATAACATGGACAGGCAGTGGAGGGGATTTCATTAGACCGGTCTCCCTTTCCTTTGTCACAACGCTCTTTCTGTATTTCCCTCTGGACGCGGCGCATGGTGAACGCCTCGTCAGGCTTGTTCGAGTGGTTTTGTGCAGAAGGACCGGCTCCTTACACTTTCATTCGATCCACGCTGATCGCCACGGATCTTATTCCATGCCTGACCTGTAGGGGGCAGCACCGCCGATGTCACACTTTCGCGCACAAACCGATTACGAGCGCGACTGCGCCGCGTGTTGTTTGACGCGCACCGTAGCGTATTCGATTCCCACGCCTTCTGTCATGGCAGTTACATCTGATTTCTGACGGTGGTAGAGGCCCGGGGAGAAATTCTGGTGGGGGTTCACTCTAGGAGGATTCCTCTGCTGGGTTATAAAACAGTCACGCTGAAGTGGTTTAGTCTGTGCATTAAGCGCATATACATTTTGACTATCAATTCAAATTAAATATATACATCATAGGGAGAATAAATTAAAAATTATTTTGGAAACAGATATGAGTCATTTGACTGTCACTAGGAGGATAGACATCTTATAAAAATGCAGCATTAGCTTAATAAAAATTAATCGTATACATTAATGCAAATTGCATTGTATACTTTCACAAGCATAAATGGAGGAGGTTTTTAATTTTGTTTAATGAACTTTGTAATTAAGAGTCATGAGAGAGAGGTAGGCGGTGGGGGTCTTGATCACGTCATGGTCTTTACGGTGACTAGGTACCGAGGTCTTGGGAACCAATAGGAGCAGCAGTGCAACATAGCAGAAATGCAGAGGACTTCCTGGGGACCATGAGCAGAGAGACACGGAGACTCTGGGAGTCTCACTGGAAATACTCACTGTATCACTGGAAAAAGAATGCCTTACGACCACAGCATATCGGGGCGGAGACCATTGGACGCAGCTGAAAGTTGATTGGCCCCTGCAGTGCCCATCCCCTGTCACTCACCGATTCAAAATATATCATTGGCTAATGGTAAGGTTGGCCCCTATACATGAATTATGGCCTTTCATATGCCCTCCCCTGCAGAAGGGGGTTCCAGCAACAGGTCTGACAGTAGCTCCCTGCCAGAGAGCCAACAGGATGCAGACCGCCACAGGCAGACCGCCACAGCACAATTACAGCCCACGATAGGCAGGGATGAGGGGTGTCTCAACACGAATCGATAAACGTGTTGGGTGAGGGGGGGGTGGATCGAAGCAGCCACTGGGGATGCAGAGTGAGAGCCAACGTCAGCCACGTGTGCTGATGCATACCTGTACATTGATGGTCAGGCCTTGAGGAGCATGGATACCAGGGAGGCACGGGGAACCGGAGAACCCAGAACACTGGGGCAGCGATCAGGCCCAGAAGAGTGTGGGTACCAGGGAGGCACGGGGAACCGGAGAACCCAGAACACTGGGGCAGCAATCAGGCCCAGAAGAGTGTGGATACCAGGGAGACATGGGGAACCAGAGAACCCAGAACCCCGGGGTGACAGCCAGGCATGGAGGAGGTTAGATACTGGTGAGGCATGGGGAACCAGAGAACCCAGAACCCCGGGGTGACGGCCAGGCATGGAGGAGGTTAGATACTGGTGAGGCATGGGGAACAGTTTGGTCTTTAACCGTGAAGCATGCAGGGGCTGAACCCTGAACATGATCACACTCTACACCTTGCTTTCATTTTCTCTGTTCTCTATAATGTTAGCATGCCTGGGGAGGTTGGATAGCTGGTTGACCTCGGACCCCCCCAAGGATTTTTTCCCCCTACTTGGGAATCTTTGGTTCCTTTCCTCCACTCCTCTTCTGGCATTCTTTCTTTCCCTGTTCCATTTCACGTATCACTTTGATTTCGTATAAACGACATAGTAATTGATTGCCACACACTCTTCTCAAGTACCTTGGGCTGTTATGAAAGGAGCTACAAGAGAATGAATTGAACTGAATTGGTTTAAGGTTAAAGCATGACCTCAATTAACATGCTAAAAGATGTTAAACACGTGCGCTGAACAGGCTTAGATACCTCAGCACCAGTTTATACCAAAGATTAATGAATTTATAACCCCACACAAAATACTGCAGTGGTTAACAACATCGGTGCCCTGACCCAAAGGTTGTCGGTCTGGGGGGACACTTCAACTAATTGCTCCTCCGAAATATCGAGGCTGAACTAAGGGGTGAAAAACATGAAAATGTGGCTTTGGATGAAAGGTTGTCGCCTTAGGACAAGATGTTTCTCGTCCGCGCAATTTTCCCTGCGGTCGGCCACATAAAGTTCACCTGTCACTCGCTACAGACAAAACCAGCCACCGTTCATGTAACGTTCATGTCGATTTTAAGAAAGGAAGCACCCAGAGGCATGGAAATCGTGTACATCCTGTTGACATTGATTTTCCTTAGTGGCGCCCTCTGCTGGTGAAAGTGAGCAATGGCAGATGCATCTTAAAAACAATCTGGTCGATCCAAGCGACCGCTAACAAGTCCTACTCAGTATGCTGGTGCCTAAAGAAGTGAGACATGCTCCCGGAAGCCTCCCGGGGGTGCGGGTGGAAGTCTTTCAGCATTATCCATCCATCCATCCATCCATCCATCATGCATGCATCTTACAGCTGTTTATGCTGGACAGAGTTGTGGGTCTTACCATTATTACTGCAATCATCGTTATCATCACCATCATCATCATCACGGGGACGCAGCCCAGCTGCAGCGCAGAGTGAACATCTGCTCTCCGCACTTGACACCACCGCAGCGATACTCCATCTTTCTGTGGGGGCCTGGCTTGTCAGTGTGCCCTCCGAGCCAGGAGGGGGCAGCGTCCCACACGCAGTGCCGAGGTCAAGGCATATCCCAACCTGCACGCCGCCCCCTGAGCCGACCCGCTCCAGCGAAAGCCCCAGCGAGGGGGATTACCGCTCAGGGTAAAGTAACGATAACGGCGATAGCCATAGTAACACACAGACGAAGGTTGAGCTCTAAAGACAAACATCAGAACACCCCCCCGCCCCCCCCCCCCCAATCCCTCTTCCACCCCAGGGGGCATCACAGAGGTCACGGCCACGGATCAGCAGCCCATCATCTGGACATCAGCGCAACCCGGGGACAAACGAGGACATGTGCAGATGTGCTCAAGCCGGGGGCATCGGGGGGGAGGAGCCAATCAAGAGAGCCCATCGAGCATGAAGCTAGAAGTGAAGACCAGCAACAAACAAAAAATAAACAGGTACCTCCTTTTATGCACTTTCCCATAAGACAAAGCTGTCTCTCAAACCACGACAAATTGTCCAGGAGAGCTTATTAATTTGACAGCTGCCCTTGTGTCACTCGAGATCCCCACCAGGGGCACATTAACCCCCCTGCTGCCAAGGGGGGGGGGGTTAGACAGTTACATTTAGACGAGCGGAAGTTATCTGGCACAGGAGCGCACTCGAGTAGGTGGTGAGCAAGTCACGCAGATGCTGGAAAGGTACAGACGTCAGAAACAGTCTGTCGATACGAGCATCTCCAAGAAGATCCAGAGAAGGACCGCAAATCGGAACTCAGGACCGGAAAACAACAGACGGTTGACGGAGAGCGGATTTCAGGGGACGGGCAGTCACCAGTCGGCCGATCAGAGCTCCGAATCGCCGAGACGATCCCAGAGCCTAAAGCACACAGCAAACAGTGAGCAGATGCATCATCCTCACGCCTCGAGCTCCCCGAAAGCTGGAGCCTTCAAACACGACGCTTCCCCCTAACCCCCCCCCCGAGACCCGGACAGCTGAAGACAGGAAACAGGCAGCTCACTCACGGTTTTGAAGTCCTGGGGGCCACACTCGTGGCCCTGGAAGCGGCAGTAGAGCATCATCTCCCGCAGGTCGTGACCCACTCGTTCAGCGAACTCCCTCATGCTGAAGGGTTTGGGTTTGTAACCCGTGAAGTTGGCCCTCTCCGACAGGAAGTCCAGCACGTCGGGCTCGGCCAGCCGCGGCTCCTGAATGCGCAGGTGCACGTCGAGCAGCGCCAGCAGCTCGCCAGCGTGGTACAAGTCGTTGCGCGTCAGCTTGGTGAACCGGTATGGGTTGAGATTGCATACGGTGATGGCGGGGAACACCAGGCTCCCGGCAACGGCAGCGTCCACGCGTGTCACGTGCGGGTAGGAGAAGAAGTAAGCCAGCCGCTCAGCACTCTCCAGCGCCAGCAGGCCCAGCGAGGCCAGCAGGGCGGCGCCCCAGAGCAGGCGCCGCACTGTGAGGGGTCCGCGGGTGCCGAAGATGAAGCGGAGACCATGTAGCGTGGACCGCTGGGCAAAACGGTGCCAGGATGTGGAGGAGCGGAGGCTGGCTCCGCTGGCATCGCTGCCACAGCTCTCCTTCAGCTCCATGGCGAGGGCCCCTGGCTCGACCGGCCCCCGGGGGGGGGCACAAGTGAACGCCGGAAATCTGCAGACTCGGCTGCAATTCAGCTGAGGACCCTGTGGGTGGAGAAACAGGCAGAGAGATTAACCCCTTCTGGCGTCTCCTACCCCTTTAAGTACCCCCAATACCCACCCACAGGTGGGGGGGGATTAAGATGTCAATCTTCCTCAGTCACTTCTGACTTTGAGTGGTACAAAGTAAAGAAAAAGAAGAACCCCCCCCCCCCCCATTCTGTGAATCAGGTACTGAGTGGAGAAGTCGTCCTTAAAGATATAAAGTAAGGGAGCCTGCCTCACACACACCCACCCACTCCCTGCAGCCACGCCGCTCTCCGTGATCCCCCCCCCCCCCGTGGCACTAACGAGGAAGTCTAAGCACCACAGTGTAGCGAGACACCGTCCAGCCGCCGCCGCCGCTCCCGCCCGTGCGTGTTGTAAGGGGGGGGGGGAGGGGCGGGTCTGGAGAGAATGTGGGTGAGAAGCATGCGGACGAGCCTCCCCGCCGGTTACCCGTGCCAGCCGTGCCTCCTCTCCACTCCCGCTGCTGCCACCGCTGCCGTTCTCTCCCGCTCCTCTCGCCAGCGCATCCGCGGAAGCAGTGAGTGGTGGAACAGGGGAGAGAGACAGGAGACTCTCAGAGAGAGAGAGAGGGAGAGGGAGAGAGAGAGAGAGAGAGAGAGAGACGGCGAGGGAGGGTGGGCAGAGGAAGCTTGCTTGAACAAAAAAAAAAAAAAAAAAAAAAGACGACGTTCTCTGTGCTCATTTAACACGCTCCTGTGCCCCCCACCCACTACTGCCTCATGCCTTCAGGGGGCGACGGCGAGTAACAGGCAGGAAGTGAGGTGGAGTGCGACGCAGCATGGTGGCTCGTTTATTGTTAGAGACCCCCCTCGTGGGGGGGGCTGAGAGTGCATGTTGGGGGTGGAAGGGGCCACGTTACAGACCAACGGTTACAGAACACTAGATGCCGGGCAACCCCACCGGGGGCCGGTCGATGGCAGGGGGCGTGGCCATCGATCGCACGAGTGCGGCCTATGGCGAGCGGCAAACACAAATCTCATTATCGACGGCAAGCGGCTTCAAAACATCGCAGCGCAAAGAGTTACTCGAGCAGGGAGAGCAGCGGCTCAAACACGCGCCACTGAATCCAGATGGCTGCTGGTTCGAATCCCAAACACTGCCAACAGCACAGCTACTGGGAAACATCCGCTTCTATAAATTCTATAAAAGCACCAGATGGGTAAAATATGTCAAGAAAGAACAAAGGGGACGCCTTACCTTTTGCAGGAGGGGGTCCAGGATCGACTCAGCTGGGGGGTGAACGAAGAAATGTCCAGAGGAGAGAAAGGATAAAGAGCGTCACACCCGCTGCCTGTTGGTAAACACGCGTGTGGAGTCTCCAGCCCACGAGGGAGATCAAGCCCAGGACCGAGTCCCTTCCCCCCACCTGGCCGTGATGTCATTCATGACCTCATTTGGAAGCGCCAACTGGTGACCAAACGTGCCACAAAACCCCTCCAGTACCCAAAGGCAGGAGAACCACATACATCTTTAAATAGACACATTGATGTCATCTTCTAAGGCAGATCCTCGCCGTGTTCCTGGCCTCACTCCTCGAGGGTCGTGGGTACACGTTCACCTGCCGGCCCCGTTCACTCCTGCACGTCCTACATCATGGTGTGTGTCTCAGGTGAATCACATTGATCCTGAGCGGACATACGATGCAGCCGATAGAGGGATCTCTTTAAAAGTGAGCTGAAATTCGGGAATTTTGACATACAGCAAAGAATAGACAGTGAGATACAACCTGATAGAAGGTTCAAGAAAATCAGCGGCTCCCCAGCCTAGGACAATTGCATCTCCCAAGCATGTGTGTGTGTTTTTTGGGTTATTTCATTCTTATGTTCTGGAAAAGCTCTGCTCAGCCGGTCACCTCCTTTTCCACAGGTTTAAATGCCCCAGTAAAGCGCCCCCTTGTGGACTGTGCTCACATAGCACCCTAAAGCCCTCAGCTCTTAGCGCATTCAGCGGCCTTATCATCTGTTCCCTCACCTGACCCCACTCTCCGCGAGCAGGGAGGTGGAGAAAGGCCCTAAACACCGCAGCACAGGCCTCTCGGGACGCGAGCCGGGACACGGGCATTCAGCCACCTCGTGTTCCCATCTCGTGTTCCTCTGAAGCCCAGCAGGGGGCGCACAGCTTCATGCCACCTCTGGAGCTCGTGCCATGAAGAGTGTACGGCCTGAATTTTGAGGGAAGATGAACAAAAGTGTGCTCACGCCATGCGGTCTGACCTTTCGCGATTCTGTCATCGTCGTTTAGCGGATTTCGAAGAAGCCAGTGTGGAAGGCCATCCTGTCTGATACGATTCATGTTCACAGCGGTGCGTGACTTACAACCACGCAGGAACCCGCAGTAAATTGTCACGCCGCCTCCCCTGATCACCGAAGGACTGATCCGAAATCCCGAACATGTTCACGGAATAAGGAAGCGACTAAACGCATCACATCCTTCAGCGTCATGCTTCAAATGGCGGCCTGCTCTGATCGGTCTCTACCTCCCGAAAATCACAGCTTTTCCTAAAGGGGGCGCCGTGCTTACTAAGAACAGTACAGCCTGGCTAGAGCAGAACCCCGTCCCCAAAACATTTGCCGAGCCAATCAGCCCTTGTTCAGAAAATAGAATCGTTAACGAGAACGAGATTTCAACACTAAATACTCCTGTCTGACCTTATGTAACCCGCATAAGCACACTGTCAAATTAAGCATGTAGATTAATAGCGCAGTGTTCAGCACAACAGCATCGTTTTTTTTCACAAAAGTAAACAAATATTTAACCTTGTGGCCAGCTAAGGTTTCCTTACATCTGAAGATTATCATCGTTACTTTGAACATTCCTCCCATACACCTCTTGATTTATGATCTCTGCACCTCCTTGTAGACACCGGATGTAATCGACATATTCTGAATTACCTTGGAACACTGTACATGCAGTAATAATGCGGCAACGAAGGCTTCATAACCCACTGTGAGGTTATGAATGAAGCATGCACTGTACATCCACCACGTACAAAGTGACGAATGGGCTAAACCAGTCTAAACCGGTTCAAAACACACTAAACCTGTGACTAATATACAGATCAGCTTTGTAGTCACATAGCATAATCATATGATACTGAGACATAATACTGATAAGCACAGAAAGTGGTTCCAGGGTGTCATGGTGACTCAGCAGGTTTGCCATGGTTGTGGGTTCAAATCCTCACCACTTAGCCTGTGGCCTTTTCACCAGGCACTCTGCCGTCCAGAGGCACAGTTTCCCGGCCAACCTTCGTGCGTCCCATCGCACGTAAAAGTGTCCTCGAATCCTTCATATGGAGACTCCGGCACAGTGAGCCATGTGGGCAGGTCTGGGAAATTAATTTAAGAAATAAAAAATAAGAGGATGGCAATCATGGGGCGAAGGGAGGAGAGTCTTTATTAAAGGGACGGAGAACTGTGTCTCGGGGTGTGAAATAAACTCCTGGAATGATCCTTCCACACATTATGGGATTTCATTAGAGAGCAGAGACGGCCGTCTTGGGGCTTTCGGCATACCAAGCAGCCGGTTCTCATGGGGACGGTTGCTGTGACGCCGGTCTGGGCACAGTGGGGAGGGGGGGGCACCAGCCTCGCCAGATCGCCCGTTAGGCACGGAGCCTCTCGCCGGGTCAGAATCACGTGCGGTTTCCAAGGACCATTTCGTTACCGGGGCAGACAGCATCAAACATCAAACCACATTCAGAGTCGGGGGGTTATTTTTTTTAAAAAATGCAGCTCTCCCACCAGCTCAGCAGGCCACTTTGGGGGGAGGGGGGCATCCTCGGATTATATAACATACGCCGCCTTCAGCCATCTGCCTGTGGTACCCAACTTCCCTGCCTATGACTCAAGCAGCTCCAGGTGAGGCCTAGTTTAATCCCTTTGAAAGTTTGATCTAGATTTAAGCTCACAGTAGCATGTGTGTGTATATGACACAAAAAGTCTAAGCCACGTTCCACACTACGCATCTCAAAGTGCGACGGCGGGCTTATCTGCAGGCAGGATCTCGGTTATTACTTAAACCGCGACGATGCCACAGCGGCGAAAGGGAGAGGAACATCAAATACAGGCGGGATGACGACTATGCAGTGGGGCTGAGAGTCCGGGAGGGATGGGGGGGGGGGGGCAGTAGCGGTGTCTGAAACTGTGAGGTCACACTGTCGCTGGGAAAGATGCACGCAAAGCGAACAGAGGCCCAAAATGCCCACGGTGCTCGTGTTAAATTGTCACTATCATAACATTTACACGAGAGAACCTGAGGCGGGAGGAGCGAACAGCAGCCGCCGAGAGCCGCGGGAATGACGGATACACCGGCGGTGCTGAGGCGGCTTAAAGTCTGTGGGGCTCCCAACCTCCAGGAAATCAGCTGGCTAAGCCAGCGCCCCTCCCAGAAGATGCTGCCCTGGGCAGTCGCCTATGTCACCTAACATGTCGACTGGCGCTACCCACAGTGCAGCGCCCTCACGCCCAATCAGCGGGCTCCCGCCCACTCATCCGTCAACCATATGCGCAGTTAAACCCCGCCGGTGTTCCTCAGGACTTGCGAGCTCTCCTAATGAGCTAAACGAAGCCCTTACGAACATCGGCGTGGCAGCGGTCATGCTCGGTGGGGTCTGGCCTCCTCCTGAGCCTCCCATGCGGCCAGGAGGACCCCCTCACGATCCCGAGACCCGCTCCGACGGAGCGAAACGACCCGCGTCCGCAGAGGCCGACCCGGCAGTCAGTGGATGCTTATCTCTCGGATCCCAAAGGCCGAGAACCACAGCGCCAGCCACGCGTTTCGCTGAGAGCGAGCCGAGCCTCTCCGGCCCAAAGCAAAGCTGGACGCTCCCATTCTTAGAAGCTTATTATACAAAAAAGAAAGAAAAATAATCAGTGGGATACTTTCATTTCGCTGATAAGACACACATTGATGTTTCATCAAGTAATTAAACTGGCCAGATATACTTGTGGAGCCTGCATACATAATTACGCTTTCATAACAGAATATAAAAACTGCCACCAGGAGATAATTAGGGTGCATAATGAGAGTGAGACGGGAGCAGAGATTGGAGGAGGAGTTTAGGAGAGAGCAGGACAGGTCACTGGGTGACACCGGGACTGGTCTTCAGCCAATGCAGAAGATTCAAGTGGATCTCTGCTCGGGGTGAGGTCACAACGGGCTCAACCTACGCCTCAGTTCCTGGCCTCAGCTGGTAGAGGCGGCTGGGAGGCAGAGACTCAAGGAGTGCCGTACCAGCGAAGAAAAACACAAACAGAAGGGAATTTTAAAATAAATAAATAAAATTTAAGAATTGACAATTCAAGAGGTGCAAGTCTGCCCCCTGCAGGCCAGAATGAGCAAGTGCAAGACAAATAGACACAGCTGCCCCGTGTAACCCCAGAATGAAGGTGCACGATTTGATGGCTGAAGTCAGGGGGCTGGACGTGTGTGCAGGTGACTGGTGGCTCCCCTTTATTAAGCTGCAGCACAGGATCACAGAGCTGAACCATTAGGCTCCTCTAGGGGGGGGTGGGCCGCTTGCCAGCGTCCCCAGGACAAGTGAGCGCAGCCGGGGACTGTCGTCACAGCACGAGGGGCGGAGGGCAGCGGGGCGGGGAACCTTTGTAGCTCCATAAGGATTCATATATCTGTTTGGGGGGGGGGGGGGGGGGTTTGAATCATAAGCCTGCTGCTAATTACTCTCCGACGCTGGTGATAAAAGGAAGGAAACACTCATTTTTGCACGAATATTAAATACCTGATTAAGCTCAGCAAGCAGAGCACTGCATTAACAACGCAAAGGTCACGGGTTAGACTGCCATGGATCACACAGAAAATTACAACCCTTCCCTCTACTGTAAGTGGCTTTGGATAAAATTATGAAATAAATATTGCAATATTTTCCATGCTCCTATAACTCAACAAGTTCAGCATTTCGCTAACAATGCAAAGGTTATGGGTTCAAATCCCACGGACGATATATAAATTTTAACCCTTCCTTCTACTGTACGTTGCTTTGGATAAATGTATAAATTTAAATGTAATACTCGAATACCAGCCATTCCTCCATTCTTACCACTGGGATTCAAACCTGTGACCGCCGCAGTGTCCAGCTTCCGGTGATACTCTGCACGAATGTGCATCCACCCGGGTGATCCCCAAGGATGCGGGTGACTGAAGCGACCCACTCAGACTGGGGTCTCGGCCCGCAGCGGCATACCATGCAGAGCTGCGATGTTTGGTCATGTGACAACTGACGTTTTATTTAGGTCAGGAGGAAAAAAAAAAATCCCAATAGACACATTAGATTCAAACAATACATTTATGATTTAGTGTATAAGTTCCTCCACCCTGGCATAGAGTATTTACAAGAGACTCCTGTGCAATGCACCCAAAGAAAAGGGTTCTGATGCCAGCCTCTGGGAGAGAAAGGTCACGTGGGGAACCTCGCGACTCCCGTTACAGGCTGTACAGCTCCTCCGGCAGGTCGCCCAGCAACTCATCGAGGTCGTCTACGTGGGGGGAGGGGTTAGAGATGAGGGTTAGAGAGCAAGACAGCAGGCATTTACACACAGAGACACCCACGACAAAGCACAACTGCAGAATACAAGATACACTGCAGTTATCCGAGCCCCCCCCCCCCCACACACACACACACACACACACACCTATACTGCCCCGTGCGGCCAAAAGACTAACAATGAAACTGATAAAAAGGATTTCAGTTTGATTGTCCACCCATATGTATAGTAGGTAGGTGGTGTGATATGGTGTCACGTGTAAACAGTACTCCTCAGTGGATCAGAAGCGTCCTGCTTTGGGCAAACGACTCAGCTTTCCTTTACGGCTGTTCAACTGATCTAGGGTCACCCCGGGGCACTATACAGACCTGCGTCCCAAGCGGAGTCCTCCAGCCTGGTGGCGGCGCTCTGCAGATCACGGCCAGGGCCGCACTCCTCTGCCAACTTCTGTTTGCCACTTTCGCCGCCGCCACCATCATACACCAGTTCCGCACTGGAGACAGCGCCCCCTTGTGTGCCGGAGGACCATTCAAGGTCAGGCGTTAACTTCTCCTGGGGAAGCAAAGATAGAGATAAGAAACAAGCACAGCATGGGGAGGAAATGGCTTGTTTTCCAAATCTCCGGTGCAAGAGACATAAACAAGCCTTCAGCATTATCCTGAATTATGGAAGGTGAAAATGGGATAATGAAAATCTGAAGTCAGCAAAAATGTCCCCCTTTCTCACCAGATGTCCACAGTTACAACTCGGCGAAAAAGACTGGATCAAATAACAGACGGTTCTCCTTGAAAATTATCATCAGCCTCCCAACAGTGTCTCCGAACGATTGCAGTTCTCTCCCTGTGCACTGGGTGGCAGCACTCTTGCACGTTCCCATACTCGCCACCACTCACCGAGACATGGTGGGGCAGCTTCACAGGAGCCTTCACTGTCCCCTCGGGCGGGTAGATCCTCAGCAGGTTGCTGGGCGTGACGTTCAGATAGTGGTTACGGGGGGAGGGCGAGAACACGCCCACCTGCAAACAGCGTCGCCATGGATTAACGGAGATCCCCAAAAAACAGGAAAACGCAGTGCTTCAGTCCCCCCCCCCCCCCATCTGCGGACTGGCGAGACAAAAAACAGACCTGGCTGCGCCGTTGGGCTGACCTAGGAAACATCCGCTGATACCATGGAAACTCATTTTGATAATACGCCCTCGCCCCGTTTGGCGCCAACCGCGTGGATACGACATCGTCAAAAACATTTTCCGACCAACATACACATTTACGCCTAAATTTTGTACGCCTGACAACAATGCATGGTACAGGGAGCAAGGTCTTTTAAGTACAACAGACAAAATTTTGTTAAAAATGTATACTTCGTGAAGGATAAATAAATCAGGCTACCGTGATTTACACTTAGCTACCGTTATTTACACTTAGCTACCGTTCGGCTTACTGGCCTGGTCATTAGAACGGAACTTGGTCGCTAAACAAGCATTAGCTGTACTGTAATGGCATGTCTGTTTTTGGCTTTACAATTCAGGGCTTGCCTGCTTCCTGTCCAGTGCAGAGATTTTCACAACCGTTCGGATGCTGATCGTGATGGACGGACAGACGGAGGAATGGAGGAATCGTTCACCAGTGCGCGGCCTTACTTGTTTCAGCAGCAGCACAGCTCCCGTCTTCAGCTCGTCTTGTCTGTCCTCTAGGAGGCGCCGGTGCACTGTGCCCTGCATTTGCCCTGGGGTGGCAAACAGATAGAGTGAACCCGGGCCCGGTGCCAGCAGCTCCCGCAAACGGCAGGAGGCACCCCAGGCTTTCATGTGGCTGCACGACGGAGGCTGACGAAACCGCAGCAGTCAGCTTTGCCTCGGGGCGCCCCCTAGGGCACTGGAGGACTGCACACGCTCGCTTGTTTTCCTACAAGCTCAGCCCCTCGCTGCTACAAGCAACCTTCGGCATAGTAGGTGACCTTACCTGGCATGTCACGTACATGGACGACTGAAAATGCCTCCTAAACCCTAAAGGCAGTGAAATATCACATCCCGCTTTAGGAAAACCAGCGTCCCAATGAAACGCAGGGGATGAAGAGACACCCCTCACTCGGTTAATCCAGGAAGTTAAAAGGCCACACTGAGCCTCCCCATAGGCCTAAAAGTAACCCCTGACCTGGAAGTGAACCTCCAAGGTGGCTAGCGTGACACCACCCACCTTACAGACTGAAGTCCTTAACAAGACATTTTCTGAAAACGAAGTGTGCGAGTGTATAGGCTTAGATACCACACTGGACACCAGTGTGAGAAAAAAAGGCATATGATAAATGAACCACAGAGTGTCTATAAATACAAATCGATGAGAGCAGCTGTTCATGACTGGCTGTCGTCTGGCCAAATGTACCTTCAAAAACGCCGCTTAGTGCATTTCGAAAACCGTAATAGTGATTATTTTGAAATGACACAGAATCCACTCAGTGAATCCCATGACTTCATGGCCATGTTCACAATGATTTCTGGGAGGAAACTGTCTCTCTGGGGGGAGGGGCTTAGGAGGTGCAGAGACCTTACATTATGGAAAATGCCACTGAGGCAGTTTGGGGGTGGTGGAGGGGGGGGGGACTACATTTAAATTTATGAATTACAACTTGTGAACGAACAGGCAAACACGGTCCCCCAAAGAAAAGAGGCTGTTTTTGAAGGCTTAAACTTGTTCAATAAGTCCCCCCCCCCCACTTTAGGAGGAAAACAGGAGCGTCTGGATGATACCCAGGGTAGAATGCAGAGAACACGGAAACTGCCCATGTGTGTGTGTGTGTGTGTGTGTGTGTGTGTGTGTGTGTGTGTGGGGGCTGTGAGGCTACAGGATCGCCCACCAAGGCCCCCCCGCTACCCCAACACAGCAGAACATTAAGAGCAAAGTGTCCAGAGCCGCAGTCCGCAGGTGTCACTTAGATTCTAATGATTTGCTGAACGAGGGAAAAGGACACAAATCGATTCCTTTTGCTCTAACAGGAGAGCATCGTGCTCGGTCAGCCTCCATGGAAAAGCCCGGGTGTTTAAATAAATAAACCGTATCAGTGACGCGTCGTTGTCGTCTCTCCCTGCAAGGCGCGGTTTGTACTCCGGGATCAAGCTGCCTTTCCTCTCAGCACGGCTGTCGCTCACAGGAAGCAGGTCAGCTGCGGCCATGACGGTACAGTGACCTCCCAGACAGGGACATGGAGGCCTGAAGTCATTGATTCAATATTAATGTGCTTTTGTGTGTGGGGTGGGGGGGGGGGGGGGGGGGGGGCTGGCCGCACCTGTGGGGTCCTGGAACACGGCCTTGGCGTCGGCGTGCGTGTGCAGAATCTCCTTCACCATGACCGCCATGTTGGGCACCTTGTTCTTTGAAAGCTGTTTTAGGGCAGCCTGGTGGAGGGGAGCAAACCAGGGGAAGATGGGGGGGGGGGGGGTGAAATAAATCAGCACACCAATGGTGGCATTCCCTTCAGGTTGTTTATGGTCTGCCACTGCTAGGAAGGATCCCGTCTCGCAGGGAGAAACGGGCGCGTTAAAAAGAAAGACGAGCGCAGTAATCTTGGCTATTACTGCAACAGCACGGTCAGAAAGAAGCCGGCAAATTTTGCTGCCGATAAAGCTACAGCGCGCATAAAATCTGGGAAGCGGATCAAGCTGCCCTAACGTGCCCGCTTGCCGGAGCAGCGCTGTCAGCTTTTGCCGGATGGTAGCGGCGAGCGAGCGGGGGCGGCAGGCCGAACCTTCCGCAGCACCATGACGACACTGTAAGTGTGCAGGAAGCAGGCGGGGTTCTGCTCATCCAGGCCCATCTCTGCCTTCATGGCAGCCCACGGGCCCCGCGTGAAATCCTCCTCATTGGCTGCCTGCGTGCCAGCGACCTGGAGGGAGGGGCGAAGAAAGCAGTTAAGTCCCGCCCACTGACTCAGAACGCTATGGACAGCCAAGTCCCGACCCCCACTAGACTCCTGTATCTGCAGCTCTTAGAGGGGATGCATTACACTCTTTTAGATGTCAGGAGCTCGTATCACAAAATCAAAATTAAGGGCATCCAAAATTCAGCATCCCGGCCAGAAACCTGACATGAGTCAGGAGCTGCAATCCCTCACAGCAGCTATGCTGCCACCTAGAGCGTGGGAAGACTAAATGCAGCCCAAAGGCATCACCGATGCAACAGGCTACTTACTGATTCCCAAACTTACACCTGAAATGGGTCGGCAGTGTTACCTGACTGCGCAGTCGGGCCACGGCTCCGTGCGCAGGCGTCTGTGGCTGCACCACCACGATGTCGTCAAGGCTTTGCCCATAGAGCTGCTGGGAGCACAGAGCAACCACATATATAAATAATTTCTTTGGTATTCATGCAGAAAAGAACAGAAAAATATTTATATTCTTTCACCCTGCTTTTAATTTGATAGGATTCCTTTTTCCATTAATGTTGTAATTATTCAAGATCGAGAATCTGCACAAATATATGACACGTTCCTTCTTCGTCTGGGTTATATATGGAATGTCGATGGCAGAAAATCATCATGCAACTGACAGAGGAAGAAGGGGGGGGCGGGAGCCTGTGAGTGGCACCCCCCGGGGGCAGCAAAAGGCCCACCTGCTGGGGCAGAAGACCAGCAGGCCCTGGGAAACGGCGCGTCTGGGGGCCCGGCGCTGGCGTGCGGGGCTTCGGCGGCGTCCTGCTGGAGGCTGACACAAGCTGCACCAAGTGGTTGGTGAGGATGGGAGTCCGCAGAGGGCGGGGCATCAGAGGCGTGGAGCCAATCACAGAGGGCCGCGGCCGGTAGGGCGTGGAGAGGGCGGAGCCTCCGGGTACATGTGACGTGGCAGTGGATCTCGCTGCGGCTGACGTCTGAGGTCGCACCAAGGAGGCAGCTCCAGTTGGACGAAGGACGGTGTTGGCGACAGGCCTGGGTGCTGGACCATCAGCAGAGTGCAGGCCGCTGGACCCTGATCCGGTGCTGCTGCAACTCGGGCCACGCATTCGCTTAGCGGGGGATACTGCGGAGTCCTGCTCAGGTAGTACTGAGACAGGTGGGTCAGACTCAGTTGGCAGCTGAAGGGTGTTTTCATCCAGGTCCTCAAAGTCCACATCCCAGTCATCAAAGTCATCCCGGAAGGCATCAGCCTTTTGATCGCCCGAAGTCAGAGGGTCCTGCCTTGTGGGCGCGGCAAAACTGGCCCTCGTGCTCGAACCAGCAGCCTTTCTGTCACCGCTGAGGTAGGAGGTGCCCAGAGGGTGACATGTTGTACTCCCATGTGTCAGTGCCCGAGCAAGGGGTTGGTGACTCACGGCCATCTGGCTACGAAGGCCGGAGGGGGCTCTGAGGCAGGTTGCTGCGGTAACAGACTCTGTGGCCGCAGGGACGGGCTCCGTCTCCACATCCCAATCTGCATGCAGCAGATCCTGCGGCAACACATTTATCACAACGAAGTAATTAATCTTAAAAGGAAAAGTGGTTAATGGCTTGTCTTGGAAGCTCGACACTCGTACCTACATAAAAGATTAGATCCTTTGTAATATTTAGTGTACCAGGCGTGCAATTTTAAACCTGAAACATGTTTAATGCAAACCACATTAGCAGAAAATAATCTTCTAAAAATCAAACCGACAACGAGAAAAATGGAACCACTCGCAAAATACAGTAATACCATAATGAGATTGGTTGGTTTGTTGACGTTTTCATGCAACAAGGCAATACACTACCTCGTCGAAGTCTTCTCCAACGTTAAAAAGGTCCTTCCACTTGTTCGCCTGGAAGTAACATTATTAAGTTGAAATAAAGAATAAAGAGACAGCAAGCAAGGGCTCTTTTTAAGTTTAAAAGTTTAGTTGAAATTTTAAACTACCCAGTCGTCCTGTGAGTGCGTAGCGCACTATTAACGCACAGGTAAGTTTGGGAGATGTTTACTAGCTGCCCAGTTACTCAAGCTTCGGCGTGCCTTTTCAGTGGCAGGGCACAAGGAGCGGACTCTCACCATCACAGTCATTTAGGCGTCCGTTTCAATTCCCGTGTTTGTCTTGCATGCTCGAGACTCAAAAGTTGTCAAAACTCATCCACCCAGCGACGATTACAGCCATGATGATACAGGCTGTATCCTAAACGCGGCTACGCGGCCGCTTTTCGGTTCAAAGATACGCAGACGTGGCGCGTCCTCCGTGACGTAATACGTCTGCATTGACGCCAGGGCGGAAAAAGCGATGCATTGCAGTTCCGAAGAACAGACGACAGGGGGAGCTCCGGCCCCCCAAATACCAATCTGGCGGCCATCGTTGACCCGCGGACGCCCCCTATCGGCCGTGTCGCCGAGCAGGCAAGCAGCAGGTGGGTCCGTGCCTATTAATAAACGAGAAGCCGGGCTGAAGTGGGTCGTTTATGTCTTGTGACTGACGGGGCCTTTCTAAAAACGGCCGTCTGGCATTTCGCGGTTGCCTACTGTGAGAATGGAAGTGCGGCGTGCGGCGGTCGAGTTTTAAAAGAAGAACGATAAATATTAGGTAAAGGACTGTCATAACGGTAAGAAGTAAAGCGACACGCAAAGTAACATCAGTGTTACCAACTCGCACGCATCTGGCGTGACACTCACGCGCTCAGACTTACGGCAAATCTATATTATTCCATTACAAACACCAAAAGCGCTGGGGTAGTTTGCAAACCATGCAGAGTATTTACAAGGTAACAAAATTGTTATATACATATAAATGCGTGTGCATGTGAGTGCAGACTCATCTCGAATTGAAAATCTCACTCCAGCCAGCTGACCAAAGTTGGGAAGCATGTAACATTAACATCTGTTTGACGGTATAGTGTGTGACAGTTTTGATACAATCTAAATAGAAGTTACAAGGCTTTTGAATTATATATTTAATTCTGCAATTTCTATAATAGATTCAGGTTTAATTTTAATTCACTATACCTTGTGCCTTGGTGCTTAAATTGCCATGATCTGCACTCACAGTATTCTGAGATTAGATTTGGTGCCCTATGATCCGTCATTTTTGTTCACACTATACCCGCAGAAGGCGAAATCAGACTCAATTCTGGCTGGTATGTCCAAGGACACCTTTGCCTTCAGTTCAGCCTCTTTGAGGTCTTTTCGACTGGAGCAAGAGTTGCAGGACTGGGAGGATGCACGCCGCACCTTGGCCCAGAGGAGGGCGTTGACGAGGACACCCCTGGCACCCGTCCCCAGGGCACCCAGGCAGCAGCACAGCCCCAGTACCACATCACGCACTCTGGGACCCTACCGCTGCCGTGACCCTGCCGTGCTGAACACCTTCCTGTCCGGTGACATGGCCAGGGTCTACGCCGTCCTGAAGGACCCAACCATGGTCAATGCCCTGATGGAGACTGTGCAGGAGGAGATGACCTGGGCACCAGAGATGGGTGGGGACAGTGACGCTGCCTGATGATGTCATCAGGAACATCCCAATGACATCATCAGAAACCTCCCAATGATGTCACCTGAAACATCCTGATGATGTCACTGCATGTCCTTTGACGATAATGCCCGCTTTGGCTGTGGCACCCTCTTTATCTCTCTGTCCGCTTCCGCCCTGTCCGCAGGGATGTGGACCCTCACATCTAAGGTGAAACAGACGTCTGCGCTGCGTCTGGCGGCTAGCCGGGGTCATTCGGCCTGCGTGGAGGAGCTGCTCTTCCGTGGTGCCGCGGTGAACGCCAACCCCGGGGGGAGAAGCGCCCTGCACGACGCCTGCGCTGGGGGCCATGACTCCTGTGTGCAGCTGCTACTGTCCCACGGTGCCGATGCCAACCTGCTCACCGCCGATGGCAGCGCCGCTCTGCACCTCTGCAGCTCTGCACAGACCTTCTCGTGAGCGTCCGTCCCGCTGCCATATGCAAACAGAGACATCCCTCCGCTGATGCCTTAGACACTGAGGTTACAGGTTCTCTGGGTTTGCATGCTCTTCCACATCAACCTCCAGTCGAGGGTTATCATCTCAGAATTTCAGTGTGACTGTCCAGTCCATGTGCTGCCTTTGGATCCCAGTAGATGAACTGGATATTAGCTGGATAACCAAGCCAGATAAGCAGTTTTCCACGGAGGTTGAAAGTTCAGGTCCAGAAAGTAAAAATCCAGACCAAGATTTTGTTTCAACCAACAAAACCTTGGTCTGAATTTTTACTTTCTGGACCTGAACTTTCCATCTGATAGACAGATGGACTGTTTTCTGATAGACAGTTTAGATTCCGTGTTGCAGATACGTTCCATATTTATCCAGGATTGCTGTGCCTGTTACTGGTTTATACATGTGTGATCTGTTATTTTAAAGCCCATTTTATAACGTGTTGGGTAGGGTCCAAAGGTTTCTGTGTAGCAATGGTCATGCTGAAATGATACAGGAGTCTTTATGTGTAGTTCAGAATACATAATGCTTTGGGAAAGAAGCTGTTTGTCGGTTTGGTGTTTCTGCAGCGCTCATATAGTGCGTGCCAGATGGCAGGAGGGCAAGGGACACATGGCTGGGGTCCGTGTTATCCTTGGGGAACTGCTGTTCTCTCTTCAGACCTGTTTGGCCTGTTTTACAAAACAAAAAAAAAACTGATCATAGAGTTTATATATCTGTAGGTAATCTAAACCTGAAAACAATATGTAGAGAGTTGGACGTGAATGGTAATGGTGAGGTTCCAGCACAGAGAGAATATGATGATCCTAGATCCATTATATTATATTATATTATATTATTATCCATAATGGCAGGATGATGTTTCTTTTGTTACTGATTCCTATGAACCTGCGGACGTGGACTGTCATTGGCAGCTCTGGTCATCTTACCGTTCTTTTCACTGCCTCCTTCATCGGACTGGTGGTGATCGTGATGCTGACCCGTTTGGCTGTCTGGTGCCCTCTCCTCCTCAGGTGCGCTCGGCTCCTGCTGGAGGTGGGCGGGGCCTCGGCTCACGCGTGCTCCAGCGAGGCGAAGCTCACGCCGCTGCACGTGGCCGCCCATCGTGGCCTGGAGGAGCACGTGGAGCTGCTGCTCCGCCACGGCGCCGACGTGGCCGCCTGCAACCGCGAGGGAGAGACCCCGCTGAACGCGGCCTGCGCGGGGGCCGAGCGGCCCAGCGAGGCCGGCCGCTTCCTGCGCGTGGTGCAGACGCTGCTACGGGCCGGCGCCGACCCCCGGACAGCGGGCAGGAAGCGACACACCCCCCTGCACAATGCCTGCAGCAACTGCAGCTCGCGCATCGTCGACCTCTTGTTGCAGCACGGAGCGCAAGCAAATGCAGAAAACTGCGCAGGCTACACGCCCATGGACTGCCTTCTGCAGGTAACAGGAATAAGGGGGCATCAGTGATGTAGCAAAGAGACGTAACACTATATATCTGCTGTTCTTAAATCTGCTTCGCCAAAATAAATATTAATATGTGAATGAGTCATACAAGCAGTGCTCTTGTTAATTAGAAAGAGTTCTGACTGCTGCCCCCTGGTGGATGGAGGTGGCACAGCGCATAGCCAGGATATGACCACTTTCTAACCCCCTGCCCTTGCAGGTGGTGGAAGACTTCCCTGACCAGGGGCCAGAGGCAGTGGCTCGCGCTCTCCTCAACCATGGGACACAGCCCCCCTTGCCCAAGGTCAGGACATGACATGTGGAGGCAGATGGCAGCCCTGGAGGGGGTGAAAGGGAAAGCAGCTTGGGCAGTAGGGGACAGATGTCTAAAAGAGGGAAAGTAATTCGCCGGAGGGAAAAGAAAGCCAAGCTGTCATTGGTAGATTCACACCTATTTTTGTCAAATCAAAGTGCAATGCTTTTGTTGGCTGGCAAGGGTGAACAGGGTCAAGTCACAGGGTTGGAATGAACAAAAACAAAGATCGATGTTTCGGCATCAACACCGGGAGAAACACATGCAAGAATAAAACAAACTGGTAGTCAGTCGCTGAAGTGCTAAACAAGGGCTGGTGTGGGCACATTTACTGTGGGAGGAAGATAACAAAACTTAGTTTTGCAAGGATATTGGGAACAAGAAATAGATTAGCTGAGTCTATTTCAGGTAAAAGAAAATGCACATCAACCAGCTTTATTCATGCCCTCATCAAAGAGACTTTCCCTGCCAAAACTCATTTAAAACACCCTTTTAATTACATGAGAGTTAGAATCTCTGGGCTTATATTTTTTGGCCAGAAGGTGGAGCCCTTCTGACAGACTTCTAGTATGAAGCACATTGGGCGCCCCCAAGGTTCTCACGCTCATCGTATCCCTGCACGCCACCCTAGATGCTGAAGCTGTGTTGTCTGTCGCCGTCCACGTTGGAGGTCATGCTGGACTGCTACGTCACTGTCCCATCGTGTGATGAATGGATAGACTCCGTCCCTTCGGAGCTCTGGGAGGTGAGAGGCGTGAGAAAAGACACACAGTAGCAGGTGGTCAGTGGTCAAGATGTCTCACGAAGAGACAGACTCTACTCTAGAGTCATGCTTACAATGTGTGTGTAAGCAACTCGTAACACTATAAGAAAGTACAGTCTAAAAACAGTTGTGGAAAAAAATGAGACCACAGCGGAATTTTTTGTTTCACTCATTTCTCAATTTTTGGGTCTGCATCAGTGAATAATATATTATAATTTATATATACAGACGCTCCTCTACTTACGAATGAGATACGTTACGAACGGCCGTTCGGAAGTTGAAATGCTCGTAAGTCGTTATTCAACATCATACGCAAGTACAAGGAACTAGGATGCTGGGAGTTCGCACGCTACGCTGCTGTGCGGCGGGAGTAGCGGCCAGAAGTCGTACTGGGCGGAATTGGCGCGCAGAAAAAAAAAATTTATACTGCGAACAGGAAACGGGAGCCCAAGGAACACAATTTGGACTTACAGTCCTCTTCGTTCGTATGTCTGAAAGTTCGTAAGTTGAAAGTTCGTAAGTAGAGGAGCATCTGTATATATTACGCAAACTGCCACTTGGTTTTTCTCTGTTTCTCATTAATGAAGAGCTTCTTCCTTGTTTTATGGTTCTTCAGTCCTGCTTCTAGGAGCCTGATATGAACTGTCCTAGCAGAGCACTTAATGTATCCTATTCGTTTTGAAGGTCACTTGATGTCATCCTAAGATTCACGAGAAACTGTCGGATAAGTTGACGGCATTAGGAAGTCTCTTCCTCCGTCTACCTGGCTGGTTTTTGGTCGTTCCCAGTGCCTCCAGCTTCGCCTTGTTCTTGTGTGCTGCTGTCTTGGAGATTTTGAGCCTGGAAGCAGCCTGTCTCGCAGTGTAGCCTTCTGCCAGCAGAACCAGGATTAAACCAGGATTAAAAAATGCAGATTTGTTTAAAAGTATAGTGGTCTCATTTTTTTTCCATTGCCCTGGCTAACATGCCACACCCAACTGTAGTAGTGTAAATCTGAGACGGACATTGTTGGACTAAACTAACACAACAAACCCTGACAAACTGGTTCTATTTGAAGGCTTGAATAACCTATAATCCTCTTTGACGTCTGTATTCAGAGCCTCCCAGTGCCCCCTCACCTCTATCCCAATTCCCAGTTTATCATCCCCGTTTCGAAGGTAACCAGCAACCTTCTGCAAAACCTGCCCTTGCTGGGTGCAATCCCAGTAGACTCAAATCTGGATCAAGTGCCTGAATCCATGCCAAACTCGGCCTTCTCTTGTTGGTCCTCCAAATTTCCTAATAGCTCACTGCCGCAATGAGTAGCTTCTTTCCCTCGCCTTACAATCCGTTACCGTTTGCTCTTTTTCCCCCTTTACCCTAACTCATCCCTCGTTTCCCCTGCATCCCGTCTTCCTCCCATCCCTGTTTCCTCCCCTCTCAGGAACACCGACCCTTCTTTGAGTCTGTGCTGCGGATGGTGGGCCAGCCACGCTCACTGCAGCACCTCTGCCGCTGCAGCCTGCGACATCACTTGGGGGCGCTGTACCAAACGGCGATAAGCAAGCTGGGCATGCCTGCTTTTGTGAGGGATTACCTCCTTCTCCGCACAGATGGGCAGCTGCGGTGAGAGAGGGAATGACCAGAGGAGCATATCTGCCCAGATGCCATGTCTACACAAGAGGTCCCTCCACCTCAGAAATACAGACAAGCGATAATAATGAGGAAAATTTTACTTTGAATAAAATCATGTTCAGCTGCGGCTGAACAGAATGTGGGGTGGGGTGTTTCGGGATGTCTTCTGTGTCCTGTTTTGTTGACCTGGACTACACGCTGCGTGCTTCAACGTAACGTGAACGCTCCGCCCTCCCAGTGACGTACCTCGGACGCGCGTGTGTGTGTGTGTGTATGCATCCGCGTGAGCGCGCGACTGCGCGTGCTCGGACGGCTAATGGAGGTTCTTCTCGGCCGTTTCGCGCGTCGCAATCACTTCTGACTGAAATGGTCTGAACACAGCTCAGGTAAAGCGGGCCGTCACGCTGTTTTTCGGGGTTGGTTGGAGTTAACGTGCGGCCCGGGGCGGGCGGTTGAGGGGGGTAGGTATGCTAACACTAAATAAAGACGTCCCAGCCTAGCGAAGGTCGTGGCGGCCGACCGCAGCTCCGCGTTATTTTATGGTGGTGTAAACAGCATAAAACAGAGTGCCATGTAGTTATTTGCACGGTTTAAACATCCAGGTAATCCGCCGATACACCACGTAGGATCAATATGGAGTTATTTAAACGGTACTGAAACCGCTACCCATTCGGGAAAGACCATAGTTCGCCATTTAGCATAACTCGAACACTTTCCCCTCCATTATCCTCATTAAAAACATCAATTTGCAGTGAATTTCCTTTGAGGTGCCATTTACCGTGTCGTTAAGTCGTATTTGTTTTGTAATATTTAGTGTCTGACCGTGTGTACCACATAGGAAACGCTAGCTAGATATGTCAAAAACAAGATTAAAAAAATAATCAATCGCGAAGCAGTGGAGATACATTAAAGATGTTTTGGTATTTTCCCTCAGTGTCCTTGTTTCCGTCTTTTTTGGGTCATGGGTGTCCCCGAATAGGGTGTTAACTAGCTCGTAATAAGTAACCTTTGCCCGTTACTAATGGCCTGATGTATTGTGTACCGTAAGGCATTAAGGGGACTCCAGTGCTGACTGAGCCCTGTGTGTACTGTGAACCCTTCCCAGCAGCCGCAGGGATGGCGCTGTGTGCTCTCACCCTGTTGGATGGAGTGAGCGACGAGGTGACGGTGGCTGGTGGAGTGGTGCTGCTCAGCCTGGCTTTGGTGCTGGCCTGGCTATCCACGCATGTCGTGGAGCGTGGAGACCACATCCTGGGCACCATCCTTACGGTTGGCGCCCACGCCTCACTGATCGGCCTGGGTGGTCACGATGCCTATATCGGGGGGCCCCCTGGCGCAGACACGACTGAGCCGCAGGCACCCGACCCTGTCCAGGAGGACAAACCGGAGGACGAAGACCTGGGGCAGGAGGGTGCAGTGGAGGCAGCTGGGGAGGGCGCCGCCCTAGAGGCAAGCGTCGACCAGCTGCTGAACATTCAAGGGCTACGCAAGAGAGCGGGTGCTATCAGCGGTGATCCTGCCCTGCAGCCTGAAGGAGAGGAGGATGTCGAGCGGGAAGAGGATTCCCCTGCGGGCAGGATCTCTGGCCCTGACATCACTGTCCGTCTCAAGTTCCTCAATGATACAGAGGAGCTGGCCGTGCTCAAACCCCAGGACACTATCAGTCTGCTCAAAAGGTGAGGCAGAGGTAGCCCTAAATCAGTGACTTTGTGAACATAATTCCTAACTGGTGGCCAGTGCCCCTTTAAGCTTGCACTGTCTCAGCAAAGGTCGTGGAAGATTAATACGCATAACTAGGAATTACTTGGATATCTCTGTAGCCGTGAGCACAGAGCCACAACCTCGACCCGCAACCTTCCGTTAGAAATCCACATGCCTAATCACACTGCTGCCCGGGGAGCTTACATCCACATCCCTAATCACACTGCTGCCCGGGGAGCTTACATCCACATCCCTAATCACACTGCTGCCCGGGGAGCTTACATCCACATACCTAATCACACTGCTGCCCGGGGAGCTTACATCCACATACCTAATCACACTGCTGCCCGGGGAGCTTACATCCACATCCCTAATCACACTGCTGCCCGGGGAGCTTACATCCACATCCCTAATCACACTGCTGCCCGGGGAGCTTACATCCACATCCCTAATCACACTGCTGCCCGGGGAGCTTACATCCACATCCCTAATCACACTGCTGCCCGGGGAGCTTACATCGACATCCCTAATCACACTGCTGCCCGGGGATCTTACATCCACATCCCTAATCACACTGCTGCCTGCAGAGCTTACATCCACATCCCTAATCACACTGCTGCCCGGGGATCTTACATCCACATACCGAATCACACTGCTGCCCAGGGAGTTTAAATCCACATCCCTAATCACACTGCTGCCCGGGGAGCTTAAATCCACATCCCTAATCACACTGCTGCCCGGGGAGCTTAAACGCTGTAAAGCTGCTTTGGAGCACGTCCAGTTTCAATTTGAGGGTTCCCATGATGCACTGCCACAGCCATGAATGCCTACAGCAAGCTGACCATGCTGTGTTTCTGTGACGACTACTTTCATGTATATAGTATTTAACTCATTGGTATTCTGTTCCTTTTGTATGTTGTTTGAGAATAGTGGCTTAACTAATTGTGTTTAATCACAAATTTAAACATGGACACCTCAATTACTAGTTGTGAAATTAAAGTACCATTAAAAAAAAACTTTAGTCAATTCCACAGTAAAATTTTTGCCTATATACGTGAATTTCAAATGAAATTTGAAACACCACAAGGTGAAATCAATTACGGGATGACTTGCAGTAATGGTAACAAACAAATTTCAGACCGCAGGGTTGCCAGATACACTTTGAGATGCTTTTGTGAGCTTTGACTTTGACCCTGGTCTTCTGCTTGCCACCTCCCCTTTTCCCCATCCTCCAGTAAGTACTTCTCGGGCCAGGAGCAGCAGATCAAGCTGATCTTCCAGGGTCAACTTCTGCAGGACCCTAAGCGAACACTGCTGTCCCTCAACATCACCCACAACAGCGTCATCCACTGCCACGTTTCCCAGGCCCAGCAGGAGAGTGGGTCAGAGGGCGGGGCTCGCACGGCCGTGGAGCCGGTGGGGCCAGGTGTCGGCCAGAGGGCCGGAGGCATGGGCCTGGCCCTTAGCACGGGCAGCCTGGTGGTACCCGTCTTCGTGGTGATGCTGGCCGTCGTCTGGTATTTCCGCATCAACTACCGGCAGTTCTTCACAGCCCCAGCAACAGTCTCTCTGGTGGGCGTCACCATCTTCTTCAGTTTCCTCATCTTCGGCATGTACAGTCGGTGAGATGTGACGAGAGCCCTGCAAAGCCAATGGTCCTGGTGAGGTTTTCGGGGCTTGAAGAATGAATATCTGGCAGACCACTCTGTTCTGTGGCGTATGGCTTCAGGCGAGGTTGAGACACGTGAACATGTAGCTGCAGCCGCTTCTGAATTAATTTGCACACGCATGTCTAAGCTGGTGTCTTTGTTGGAGGTAATAGCTTGTTGGGGAGGTGGGGTGACATCTGTATGAAACGTTTTGGTTTTTCTGTAGAAGGAAAAGGTCAAACAGAGCGGAATCTGTCACATGGCAATGGTGGCAAGTCGGTCCTCAGCATCTGACCTTTGGTTTGGTCAGAATTTCCATCCCTGGATGAGTCGCGGCAGACCTCTCTGCCTGTGGATCTCTAGGGCCCTACCTTCAGCCAATTCATAGTTCAAAGCAGAAGCTGGAAGAGAGCCCTCTCCCCCAGACTTCTGTTAACTTGAAGCTGTAGGGTGGTTCCAGGTCAATTTTGACCTCAAAATGTGGCACCCCCTTTGCGGTAGCAAGATCACAGTCCTACACATCGGGGCATAATCATCCTTTTAGGCTGTGAGCCTCTTCAGAAGCAGAGGAAGATGGATGGGGAGATGTGGAATAAACACTGATTAATTTCGAGATTCGGGGCGGGGGGTATTCTGGAGTTAAGCTCCAGGCTGCTGCCGCCCTTGTTAGTGTCCTCAGAAACCTGGGTACAGCCACACAGCAACAGCCCATAATACATCAGCCGTCGGCCACGTAACCAGCCCTGCGGACTCTGTGTAATGGTTGTCAATGAGTGTTTCAGTCACACTCTATTTGGGGGTGAAGATGACATCACTGGCTGTGCAGGGACACATCCTACTGCCATCACCATCCCAAACGGCCCAATCACCCCTCTGCATTCTGCCACGTCAACCTACCCCATAGATCCCATCTCACAACCAAACATCTGACTTCTACGTGGACTAGACAAATGATCCGACTCTCCTTGGTTTTTGTGATACTAAACCTGTAACATTTCTGCTTTGACACGTCTTTACAGCCTACACAATGTTCATTTTCAATTTAATTATTGTATTATGAAAGAGCAGTTTTTTGCTTGAGTTTTCAGTAATGAAAAATAGTTCGTCTAAAGTAATTCTTCGGGAGTGTGTGTAATGAAGTAACCATTTTCAAGGAAAGTATGTAAATAAATTAACTTACTGTATGTCAGATTGGATGCTACATTTGGCATTTCTGGATTGCTGGGGGGGGCTGACTACACCATTCGTAAAAGTCCTGACAGGCATTTTTAAGTGATGTTTGTGCTAATGTCACTAATGTGCTTATCAGTGTGGCAGAAATTAAAGTGTTTCACACCCACCTTGCATCTGCTTCCATAGCAGGACTAGCGGCCAAGGCGTCCCCTCCCCCGAGCGTTCGGTTATCGGGATGGTGCAGTACGTACCGGGTCATCGGGACGGTGAGCTGCCAAGCCTGCTCGGAGCAAGGTGCGGCCTGGAGAGCGGGCCAGGGCCTACGCCCACACTGCCCCCTTAGCTGGCACGCCAGGAGAGCACGTTCCGTTGGCTGGCTTCTTGAGACGGATGGGTGACGACGCTTCAGAAGCGCTTGCCCAGTCTCCAGCCCTCCCAAGGTGGCCTGGTGTTGCACGTTGAGGGAGAGACCTATGTGAATAACAGGCTGTCTTGGGAGAAGGGAAGTGATTCTGCAAAACACTATTCAACGTGCTTTGGGATAGCCTTAGCACCTGCTTTCCAGGTCAATGGCACACAGGGCGAGAAGGATAACAGGCTTCCATTTAGACACAGAGCCGGTCACAGCAGGAGTGGAAATACTGGCATTGTCATTTAAGGGTATTTAGAACTGTAATGTGTCAAATGTCTGCACCGTCTATTTTGGTACAATTCACATAGAAAACTTTTTCATCATTTCCAGTGCATTAAGAGCATTTTCCCCCATAGTAGGTAATATCTGGGAAAGTGTAGCCTTCAGTGCTGTTGCAGTTAGCTGTTTTGTCTTAATATCAAATAACCTGGGCAAAACAGGAGACCATCCCGTGCCCACAGTTTGTTTCAGCTAGTCTCACAAATTGATATTGTCCTAGAAGAGTAAAAGAAAATATTTCTCTGCATCATCCAGCATCAGCACAGCATTAACCTGCCTCGTTTATGAAATCCAAAGCGATATACATTGTATCTGCTGCCATCTGTATGTTCATGAATGCATTATGGAGACACTAAGGCTGAACAAAAGGGAAACCTGAATGACAGTTTTATTCAGACTATTAGGCAACCACAGTACACGATAAGTTGAAAAAATGACAATAACTAGCTGTACATTGTGAAATATATATATATACATATACAATAAACACATGCACATGCCTGTGTGATTTTTCCTCATTCAGCTGACTTGCAAAGTTATTGTCTCATATGCCAATATTGCAACCGACTGAGACCAAGGTGTGAGAATGTTGCCCCCACAAGGTCAAGTGTGGCATGTCACGCACCCCCCACATCCCCACCGTGATCCATACAATGAAACATAATTTCTGCCAGCAATTAGCAGTGTGGCGATCTCACTCACTTTTTAAAGGGATGTTTTTATGCGTGGGAATTCCAGAAATCGGCTTTTTGAGCTCGAAATGTGTGAATCGGAACGAAATGCAGGTCAACGAACATTAGTCCCACCCGCTGTTGTCTCAAACTACACACCTTTAAATAATTACGTGGATCTTAAAACTTTTCCTTGAGTTTAAACTTCATCAGAGTTCATCATAACTAGTTGCAACCAAAACCAATCCAGAAATACGGAGTATGGAATCAACAGAAAAAGGTTTCTCTTTTTAAAAAAAAAAATAAAATCATCAGCACCACAAAATCTAAAGGAAAGAGGGCAGAATGTCTTCTTGTGCATTTCATGCTGTGTCAAATCACATCCACGGTTCCCGAACACTTGAGGTATACAGCAGTTAAAATTCCAGCGATACACATACCCGAGAGCTTCTGACTACGGTACTAACACACGGCGGCCCTGGTTACTGCCCCGCTGTGGAGGCTGCGTAAGGCCGGCCAGATGCGAGGAGCCTCACAGGTTTCCATCTCAACTCATGTGTGACATGGGTGAACCTCGATAGGCAGACCCGCACTGGACTTCCCGGACACTGGCAAGGACCTGCAAATTTCCTGAACAAACACACAAATGCAAGAGCCCTGACTTGCTCAGTAATGGCCACGGGGAAGTGCATGATGTACGACACCGACCTCAGGTGCATCTGTGTGTTCACCATAAAGACACTTAATGCTCATACACTCACAGGAAACACAAAAACACCCACGACGGCATCCCAAAAGAGCATGATGGCGCCACAAATCCACACACCCATGAGGTCCAATGCCATTTGAGACAAACTGGCCACGCAGAAGAACCCACTTTGCTGCTCACGACAAAGATGCCTTTGTCAGTTCGGGGGGGGTGAGGGTGCAACAGACCAATCTGGAATGTAGCGTACTCCCCTTTGTAGCCACCCCCTTTCATTTAAGGACCCCGCAATGTCCTAAAGCCATGATCCAGTGGCTCAAGCAGGTGAGAACAGCACCGCCCTTGTGGCTATGCAGTTCCTTTCTCATCAACATGATCTGAATGACATCACCTCTGACACCATAAACAACCAAATGAGACAAAAACCGGTCGATTGGTCCCTTGCCTACAGTAACAAAATCAAACCAAAACTGTTTGCTCGTCTATGATTCAGTTATATTGATTACACTTACCTTGTTTAACCAAAGGGCATGAGACTGATCGTAAGTACACCATGTGCAATGAGCCCTGATTGTGTAATTGTGGTCTGCCCACTGCTGGGGTTTGAAAATTCAGTGAAACATCTAAAACAAACAAGCTCACCACCTCACCATTTCAGAAAATAATAATAAAATAATTAAAATAATTATAATGGGACCCAAAATAACATTCTCCTTCAGAAGTCAGGAGTCCTTGAATTACCATAGCAGCTGCGATCCAGGTGACTCTAGATCTTATAGACATATACACACACCCTTAGGGTGACCACAAGTGGAAACTTGAGATGGAGAACCCTTTCCAGAAGTTAGGCTGCAGGTTCATGTGGGCTAATTAACGCCGGGGTGGGGGGGGGGGACACTATGAGGAGCGAGGTCCCGTTCAGCCCATGGGGGCTCACCACCGAGCGGCTGCCACGATTTCCGTCTCCTCCATGAGCGCTGGGATGGGGAGGAACGCGATGGTGCTAGTTCATGTCGTCGTAGATGCTGGGGGTTGGGGGTGCCGGCAGCTTGGGCTTCTTCTTGCGACTGGGGAGGCCGAGGCTCCCTTGTGAGCTTCCGCCACCGCCGCTGCCCGTGGTCCCGGCCCCAACCGCGGCGCAGCTGCCGCTCCCAGGTCCCCCACACGTACCGCTGTTCAGACCAAGGGACGGCTTCTTCTTCTTTTTGGGCTTCTTGGAATCAGAGTTATTGGTGCCTTTGGAGAGGGAGAGGCCAGAAATGAGAGCTCGATAGGATGAGTATGACTAACATCTGCATTTAGCCATGGCAGTGACCAAGGAGGCAAATGTCAAAATAATTTGAACAACAGAAACATCTATAACCATCACCTGGATATGATGTATGGGCAACAGAGACATCACCTTTTAGCAACAGTGTTTTAGTAACGAATGCAATTAATTTTTATTATTTATTTTGCTTACACACATGTTGATTTACATCACTACAAGGAATATCACTTTGTCTCAGACGATGAGGGCCATGCTGTCATGGCACACACAGTCTGGGACAAAGTGGCAATGTTGCCTACCTGAAACAGTGGGGCATAGTTGAGAAGCCTAATATACCAGAGCTAGCAGCTCAGCACTGGTCATCCTAGGTAGTTGTACTGAGATTCCCACACTCACTCGCTTTCGAGGAGGCAGAGTCCGAAGGAGAGATGTCAGAAGATCCATCCCACTGTAGCCGGCTCATCAGAGCCTGCCCATCTGGGACATCGTAACCATCGTTTTCCACCACCCCATCCACATCAGGCAACGACGACCTGTCAATGGAAAAAGTCAATCACAGGCAATACCCACAAGAATAGGGGAAGAAAATGTCGGTGTACCACAAGGGCCAACACTTGTACCCTTTCAAATTCAAAAGTAGTACACAGTCTGTGGACTACAAATTGATAACTTCAAAAAGCATTGTCAAGAGATGCAAATCATTACTGACGAACCACTAAAGAATGTAATAACTTCTCAAACAATGTTGGTAGTTAGCTGAAAAGATTTCTTTAGTTTAAATTCCCTGAGTCATGGGTGATCTCAGTAAGAGTTGTGTCCATCCAGAGCCCTCCAACATAACACCCTGGGTTTGTGCCTAAGCCTCTTCAGGCATACTTAACATAGCAACAAATTGATGTCATTCATCGGCCAACTTTTTTGTAGCACGCCAGACAGTGGTGTCAACTGGGTCCTGCCCATCTCTGCCTACAGTGGTGTCATCAGCCAGTGACGTGTGGACGTGGGCATCACTCACGCGGCTGGCCCCAGGAGGAACACCCGGACGGTCCTCCTCTGTTCGTCCGTGTGCTGGGGACACCGCAGAGACCTGGTGGGACACAATGTGGCATTAAACCCCCCCAAAGCACCTGCCGAAATCAAAATGAAAACAACGGCCCTGCCTAAACACCCCCCCCCCCCCCCCCAGGGCCAGACAAGGCAGGCTGCTCCAAACCGGGGTCTTTGATCCAATTGGCAATTAAAAAAAGAGATAAAGAAAATTTGTATCACTTCAGAATATTGAAATCAAATTATGAATTCTAAAACTGCTTAAGGAGGACAGGCTCATACAGATTATTGCTTAAAATGAGCCGGTCACAGCTATTTCTGAATTCAGATGTTTAATACCACTAATGCCAAAATGAAAAGAATATAGTTGCCACTTGTGTACCCAATACAGAACCCAACCCAGAGAAAAAGCACTTCCATCTGTAGTACAAAAAACAGCCATCTCTTGAAATCATTTACGCCAACCGTGTTCCAGGAACTCCTATCGCATTTTTGCATGTTTTTTTGGTGGGAGGTGTGGGTTTTCTCCCTGCAGCTCACACACATGTTCAAAATGAAAAGGGTCGTCAACCAAAATACTCGAGTCGGAGTTGGGCAAAGGATGAACATAACACTTACTGACAACAACCAGACATGGGTGGACATTTTCAGGGTCACCAGGGTTCAGGATTTGCACAAGAATCACATGCCGACCGATAGCGGCCATCACATGTGACTACGTTTTGCTTCGGCTTGTCACACTCTCCTAGAAGTGACATGACACGAATCGGCATGCTCTGGTCCTTACCGTGTGCACATCTTCTTCGTGTGCTCTGACATCACCCCGCATTGCTGGAAAAGTAGGGAGGAAGGGAAGGGGAATGGGAAATGGTACCAGTTAAAAAGCCGGAGAGAAAAGACATTCAAGGCTGTGTCTATCACAGGAATACAAGACAGCTAACCCTAAAGCTACAGTATGATGAAGAATGGTACCAAGGCTTTGGCCCAACCGTCAGTATATAAGCCGATTACCAGACCCACAAAGCCCTCAGCATAATCCTATGGGAAATGTGCCGTATTTTTGGTTTAACAAAATGTTTTCCAGAATCCCTGTGTGTATCTTATAACTCCAGAATCCTAGACACCTACACCAGTTTGCTGGTTAGTCGTACTAATCAATGCATTAATATCGATCCCTTAGGCCAGGGGTGGCCAATCTTATCCGCAAAGGGCCGGTGTGTATGCAGGTTTTTGGGATAACCTGTAGGTCAGCTGTTCAAACCCAGGTGTGAGGACTCTTCAGCCAATCAGTCCTCTAATTAGTAATATAATTAGGGAGTTACCGTGAAAACCTGCACACACACCGGCCCTTTGCGGATAAGATTGGCCACCCCCGCCTTAGGCACATAATTAGGAAGTTAGTGATAAGGTAAGCTCTTCCTAACTTTAACTACTAGTTTAACTACTAGTTAAAGTTACTGACACTAAAAAGGTCCTTCTGACTGACACATGAAAAAGTATATCAGCTAACTGGCCTCAGAAGCATACATGGCATGGGTGTTACGAGTTCTCACCGTGGTCAGTAAAGACCTCAGTTCTTCCGGGCCAAGGGTTTCGTAACTGATGCCGGAGTTATAGGCGTACTGTGGTGAAGGGAGGGGGGAGAGCACAGGCTTTCAGCACAGCGGCGAAGAGCACAGCCACAGCACAGCAGCCCACAGCACAAGGCATTTGCTCGCCACGCCAAGCAACGCCGGCGAATGAGGCGCTTACTTACAGTTTGCCAGAGAGGACATGACAATAGCAGGGAAACACTGGTTACCTTGTACGGGTCAGAGCTGACACTATTACTATGTTCCCCTGGAAATAGAAGAGAGCTTATTGACTATGGATCCTTTTACAGGCAAAATAACTTCAAAAGACAGCATGTGAAATGCACAATTCCCTAGTACTCATATATCCACTACTCTTGTACACAAAGAGCAATAGGCCTTTATCCACTCAATATACTGAAGGTGAGGTAATTAAATACAAACAATCAGGTCACACACAATGGGACGAATTCACTAAAAGTTACTTGCTGCTCTGTAAATAGACCTGAAGATGCAAAACACATTATGCATGGTTGTCTAAATGAGAGTGCGTGGTCAAGACATTGACCTCAGTCCTGAGAACCAGCCACCAGAACAAGGAAACGAATTAAGTGGATGGGTGGGTGGGGGTGACATTAGGTAACACTGCACTGATACTAATTAAAAGTGCGTGGGAAATGAATTTGAATCAAGGCCCTGTAAGCCTATGGAAAAACAATCATGGGTCAGTCTGGTGTATTTTGGTTTCGGTTCAAGTTGTTCATTTATTGGTTGGAGGGAGACAGCCACCCCCCTCCCTGCCCCAAGCAGGGCAACACTGAAATTTAATATTAGGTATTTAGGTAGCAGCACTGAAATTTATTTCATATTCCAATACATATTTTTACACAACGTGGACACATGAAGAGATATACATGCAACTCCTTACAACACATGATGTACATTTATAAAAAAAGTAGGCAAACATATGAAACAAAAATAAATCCAAGCCTTTAACTACCAAAACACTAAACAGTCACATGATCAGCAGCCATCAAATCAAGACGCGGTCGAGCGCATCAGGTGTCGGAAGTGTGGGCGTGCCCGCATTCTGGGAACGCTGTAAATTCCTGAGCGTCGGTTCACAGAAATGTCCTATTTTGTCATCTTTAAGGTTTGAAACACACGCCAGGCAGATCGGAAGAGGTGGTCCAGACCTGACCGCTGCACGGAACGGGTGAAGGTCCACCCCAACCTGCCCCGTTCCTCAGGAGCAAACTCCATGTCCAATAACCAGAGATGACAAATTGCCCAACCAACGAGACAAGGTGGCTACCTTGTGCCACATCCAGCTCGCTTGTACTCTGCCAGCCTACATCTACATACAGGTTAAAATATCCAGAACATTCATCATTTAAAAAAAAAAAAAAAAAAAAAAAAGCCAAAATTGTAATCGTCCCCAGCATTTTACAAGACACACACAAAAAAAAATTGCACTCTTTAATGGTATTTCCCAGAATTGTGTGCACCTGTTGGGACGAAGTGTCACACTGCATGAGGCCTCAGCATCCTTTTCGGATGCCAGAAGCTCCGATTCCAGGCAGTCGGTCCCCAAATCCAGGGCACCTTCTCCCTGGACATTGCACAGCGTTGAGTTGGGGTAGGAGTGGGGTGGATAAGGGGTTTGCAGTTGCCAGCCCCTCTAAAACCCCACACACCCCCCCCCCCATGCTGAGAGAATGGTTCATCCCTCACCATCATGCGGCGCCACTCCCATTCCGTCCCCTGTTGCCAGGGGCCCCATAACGCTGCAACGATTAGAATGTCAACATCCCTATGCACACTGACCCAGACGACACTCGCCGGCCCAAAAGAGACTGCGCCGAACTCCAAAAACGTCCCGCCTGGCAGCCGGAGCTAGCCATGATCGGGAGGGGGCGGGGCTACGACAGAAGGGAGAATCCAGCGCATCAAAATATCGACGCATCAAGATTGACGGGCATGAAAGGCTTTTGTTCAGCAAGGAGCAAAGCGCGACACTTAAAGGAGGCGTTACGATTTTGCGTTTTCGGTTTCTCTTATTTTTGGTCCTCATTTAGGCTAGTAACGTTAAGTTAATTACCATCCGGAATCGTCTCTGACCACATTCCTATTGTGCGAGGGGGTTGGGGGGGGGGACAGAAAAAAAAAAAAAATATATATATATATATATATATATCACTTCAGTGAGTGTGATCGTTACCATCATATGTCAACGTTTTCTCACCATTGCAACTCACCATTTTTATGTTTTAATGATTTAGATCTTCTTGGAGAGTTTGGGTTCTAAGACAAAAAAAAAAAAAAAAAAAAAAACCATCGTCACTTTCATATTACACACATCTAAAACGTCTATACTGCCCCTTCACCAAAAAAGAGTTACTCAAAAAAGCAGTGTTTATGAAATATAGATGCACAACCTGGGATGTCAGAGTGACATGGATACCCTGACACATTCAAGGGGCCCTTGAACACACAAACCTAAATATAAAGTTGGGTGGGGTGGGGGGGGGGGGGGGGAGGGGGGGAGTGGCAAGTTGACAGTTGAGCAAAGGGCTGAGAATTTCTAAGTACCCCACTGTACGCAACTAACGAGCAACAGAACCAGGGGCAGCAATCCTGTAAATATCTAATAAATAATACAAGAATCTGCCGCTCATTCAGCTAAAGAAACCGTCTGCAAGGTACAATCGGTACACATTTCCTACCAAAGAAAGACTTACCAATAATACAGGTTGTTTCAAAGAATGTAAAAATACCTTATCTGACTTTCTTTTCTTGGCTGTAAAAAATAGGAGAAAGGGAGTAAGACAGAGAGATGATGGAATACATCCCCCCCCCCCCCCCCCACAGCATCCAGGAGGGGGTGCTCACCTTTCTTTTCAGACCCATATGACCAGTCATTATCATTGATGTCGTCATTGTCTTCCTGGTCGCTCTCCGATTTGCTCATATTGTTGCTGCTGGCTATTCTGTTTGGGGGGGGGGGGAGTAGGAAGCAAAGTAGACTGGGTCAGGTGCACGATTTACGCCCCACAGTGGATAGCCTGGAACGCGGCGCCCTTCCTGCGCAGACCTGCGGTTGGCGATGCGGCTGCTGTTTCGCCCCATCCCCAGGCACTTTTCCAGGTGGGGGGCAAATCGCGAGGCGGCGATGCTACGGTTGCAGTTGGGACACACACACTCCTTGTTCTTCCACTGGTTGTACACCTGGCCGAAGATATCCACACCCGGCTGGTCCACGATTTCTGCAGCAGGCCAGATACAAAACCGGAAGCAAGTCAGAGGGCGATACAGCAGCTAGGGGGCACCATCACCTCCGTGGTCGTGGGTTCGAACGCTAGTCCCTGCGCTGCGTATATGGAATTTGTGTGTTCTCTCCCCGTCATGAAGATTCCCTTGCATACTTCTGAACTTGAAAGAGTACAAGTGTTGGCCCTTGAAGTACACCTACATTCTCTTGCATGTAGTGTATGATTGTTAATCATTGACTGGTACCCCGTGACCTGTGTTGCCTAGGCCTGACTGCAGGTTCAGCACAACTGATGTAGTTGCATGAGGCCCCAGAATTACCTGTATTGCAGAGGAAGTGAAATGAGCAGCAATTTTCTTGGTAGGTGGGAAAAGTAAAGTTTTGTCTAGGGTCCCTTAAAAGGTAGGGCTGGCTCTGGGTGGATATTACGGAATTTTAAACCTTCATTGTGATATATTCCAACCATTATGTGTGTTAGTGGTATTTGTCAGGGATGAGACAGCCGGCCGAGGGGGGGGGGGGGGGGGGGGCACAGCTGCTTACCGAAGTCCTTCATGCTGTCTTGGTCCGTCTCATCCAGGAAAAAGTAACCCTGTTTGACGGCTCGATGCACCTCAAAACACAGGCCCAGGCAGGCATCCTCCACCAGGTCTGCATAGATGTCATGCGCTAAGGCCTGGGCAGGTGGGGGGTGACACAGGGCAGGGGGTGGATGTGGTTGCCAATGGCCAAGGCATTTGCTGGTCTCAGTCTTACGCTTCAAACAAGAAGTCGTTTTAAAATGGTTTGAGGAACTACATCCCCCAATATCTGTGCTAAGAGCTGTGGTTACCTCCAGCTTGGTGTTGTCCAGGCCTGACAGCGACATATCCTCCATTTTCATTTGCGAAATCGAAAAGGGAAGCACTGCCGTCTACATAGTACAGCCAGCATGGGGTGAACTAGCACTGGGAAGAGGATGGACACAAAGCATTGGAGATTATTATTTTTTTTAATTATAACATATTAAGTAACCATGACTGGCAGTACGCCGTTTTCAATTCTTTAAATGACTATAGTCGGCGTCGTGAAAGAGTTTTGTGCTTACACCATTACATAATATAATGATGTTTAAATCGATCCCATCTGTACTCACAGCAGACAGAGTCCGGCGCAGAGCAGGGCACCGTAGGTTAAGGCAGCGCTGTTTAGTGCTTCGGCTGTGTACTGCGGATACACACCGCCTCGGTTACCAAACGTTAAAATGATCACAAGCGAAACGAGAGGCGGCCATCCATGGCAGAGCTACGTCCAGGAGAGGAGGAGATCAGTGGCGACGCACCGCCGTACACACCCAGCAGCCCGGCCGAGACAATGAGCAGGGCGACGGCAATGAGAAAGCCGAACTGGGCTCCGGCAAACAATACCAAATAAATAACTATCAAACGGCAGGTACGCGCCAAACGTGGCGCACGAGCGCTAAAAGCGCTGTTAAGACGCAAATTCGGCTGTAAAATAATAAGTTTCGATGCGACGAGCGACTTTCCTACGGATGAATAGTCCGGCGATGAGTCACATTTCGCCACCCGACGCTAGCTGTCGGAGAGAATAAACAACAGAAACAAAAGCGAAGCCGTTTGTGTCATCGCAGCCCCTTATTTATCTTTTGTTAAGTGGCTCTGCGGGCTGCGATCTCCGTGGACGACGATTTCAGGGCACGGCGCTCCGGCAGGCGGTAAAGCGCACGGTGGGAAGCGGTGCCTCAAAGCACATCGGCCAGGTTCGTCCGATCAACGGGAAATCCGACGCGTCTATTACACTGGAAACGTTTTTGGTGGTGGTGGTGTTACCTGCAGTGGTGCAGACACTTATCCGCTGCTGAAACGGGCCAGGGCAGGCATTCACAGGGCATACCCGCTACTCCCTTCGTGGACGCCAATATCACCGACACCCAGTTAGCCGTCCCCAGCCATTTCGCACTCCAATTAAGTACTCCGACTGGAAAGGTTTAACGGCTCTTATGGCAATGATAAACGTATTGCCAAAATGTGACGATAAGAAATTTTAAAAATCAAGCACAAGCAGCCATTTTTCCCCTCGGCAGGCAATACTAATCGATCACTGATCCCGCGGATCGCCTGGCAAGATGGCTTTTTTTTTTACCCCAACAATCAGAAAATGCTTGTCATAGAAGTTGCATTAGATTTTTACAACATATTTTCGCAGCACCCCGTATAAATGAAATGTTAATTACGTAATATAATTTGCAAGTCAAGAATACAGCATACACCCTCAAATCGTATTACGTTGACTGAAGCATCACAAGTGCAGTTTCGAGAGATCGTCTGATTTTTATTCAGCAAATATATACGCGTACTGTCGCGTAGGTTTGCGGCTGTTTTGTACTGACTTGTTAAAGCGGTCGCCGGTGTTTCAATTCTTGCCTTTGTTTTCAGTCACCGAGCATTCATATCCGTTTTCCATATTATTGTACACGAATATATACAATTATTCGGAGCATATTTGAACTAAACAGAAATCAACCCGGGCTTGGCCATCAGCGTTTTCCTGATGCATTTCGCTTAAGGAAGTATGAACATTCAATTTTCCTTTTACTTTCATGGATAATCCTACTTTCTGAGATTCAAAGCTAGGTTCATTCCACCCACGGCCCAATAAGCATCTTTGTAAACGTTAAATTTTAAATTAGAGGCTGCCATCAGGACAACAACAATGTAACATTGTTTTGGAGACAATTTAAGAACTGCGGGGCGGCACGATGGACGTTTGATTGGTCTGGACTATTACAAAGGGATCGGATGTCCTGGTTACATATTTTCATTAACCAAATAGGTCTAATTTCCGCCACTCGATTTGAATAGTAACATCGCAACATTAGGGCTTTAGTCGTTCTCTTTTGTTTAACAGATTTTCGCAGCATTAACACAACGTTAAAGGTTGCCATTTTAAGTTCATGGCGTGGTTCGGGTGCATGTGCTCTCTCAGCACCCCCTGCGATGGTGATCGCGCTTATTCCATCAGTCCCAGGATGCGCCAACGCGCGCCACAGATTTACACCTTAAAATGTACATACGGTTACAGAATGGATGGATGAACTGGTGGAATAAGTGTTTGCAACAGATTCAATACAGACGTCAAATATCTCAAAACTGACAGCACATTGGAACAGAAACCAGTTGCAGATAATGAACTGAATTATTTAGACGACGAAACATAAAAAGTTAAAATCAGTGTTTTGCATGGGCATGGAAGACCAGATTTTTTTTTTTTTTTTTTTTAAGATTACAACCAAGCCAAAGCTTGCGTAAACCTTAATTGCTTAAACAAGGAACAATCATCAATATTCCCATCATTGTGCTTTGCGGATGACTGAAAGTGAAAATTTCTCAAAAGGGGGGAACCAGACAATTCAAATATGAATATGGACTATTAAAACAAAACCTACAATATTGGTTTTACGTTGTACTTCAAAATGTCCTGGTACATCAAAAGATTAAGCTTATAGCAGGTAAAGGAATAGCAGCTATATAAGTAGATTGAACCCTGAAAAAATATTTTATTTTAGGATAAACATGCCCCAATATTTTTCAAAAAGTTCCTTTCAGTTACAGAATCTTATTTTCTCAGGTCACCATTGTTTTGCCGCCACAATCAAAAATTACCAAAACCATCAGAAACTGACAGAACCAAAATAAAACCCATTAACAGAATCACATTTAAAATCCTTTATGGTAATCCTAACATTCTGCAATTTGAACACAAGTTTTGACAGACAGGCTAGAACTGAAATTCTAGAAGAGCAGACAAATTTCCCATATAAAAAAAAAAAAAACCAGAACAAACTTAAAAACAGTGGCGGTCTTCTGGAAAACAGCAGATAATTCAGATTAGATAAATGCGTCAATAGTTACTTAATCTCTTTATATTAAATCATATTGGAAATTCAACTTCAATTATTTTGGTGCTTCATGACCTAGAGAATTCTTACCACTTACCCAACTCCTCCACTACCTCAGAGACAGGCTACTTGCATACAAAAATAAAAAAATAATAAAAATACACACATCAGTAAAAAAAAAAATGTTTCTGTAGCCATGCCTTGGGTAGTACAAGATCCTGATAAGTAACGCTGTACTATGTTTCTCTTCCCCTTGGAGAGCTTTTAAAGATGGACAAGAGGACATTATAACAATCAACAGCATTTAAACTGCTATACACACAGTGTAGGAAGAAATACACACACTAGAAGTGTAACAGGTGACAGATGAGCCAGACATCACCCCAAGTGGTTACATGTTACTGAAGGACAGAATGCAACATTCTCATCTATCCCCTGCTGGTCAACTCAGTCAGAGTTAAAATCGGTGTTGGAGTCAGATTCGGAGTCTGAGCCCGAGTCTGAAGACTCAGAACTGGACACACTACTGCCCCCAGACTCATTCTCCTTGTTCTTTGTATCCTTGTCTGTGTCCTCATCCTGAAAATTAGACCAGAGTTGCTTTGATTATTCTTTTTGATGACGCATCTGTGACCCTGTACCGGGGAAACGGCAGTAATATGGATGGATGAATGGATGTAGGATTCTACAACAGTGTATTTGACCGTAGTCTTTTTGCAGCAATACTTTCGTTGATCATGAACATTTAATAATCTAAGTTTTCATAAGCAGACGTTAAACCATCTAAGGGTGCTTTTCCACCACACCAAGTATGGTACTTTCGCTTTTCCATTGACTACCAGTCGAGTACCAGTACCAAAAGTTCCAGTATTGAAAGTGCCAAACCAGATGGGGTACTTCTTTGGTACTTCAGTACTTTTGGGGTGGAACTTGAAAACACTTTCTTTGTTGTTTGGTTATGCAAATAGCCTGCCACAAACAAAATACAAAACGCTGTCTTGAAAAGTCGCAAACTCAGAAAATGATAAAAACTTTAAAAAAATAAATAAATGCAATTGGGTCGTAAGAACAGATACAACAAAAATATCCACATGACGACAAGAAATTAAAAAAGTATTTTGTTGAATATACTAATACAGCATGTGCATAGCGTGCTGTTATAGTGGTCTGATTTTGTTATTAAAATCACATCACTAATATTTATGGCAAGGATGAAAATGATGATTGTCTGAGAGCTGAGTCGTATATTGCGCTCATGCAAAAGCAGCAGAGGGACTTTAAGCTGATTTTTAAACATATAAGAATCTATAAAAGGAATCATATACTCAAAAAAAAGCACCCAGAAGTAATGGTCCGAGTTGGATGCGATTTGATACTTGTGCAGATCAGCGATGGGTATGTCAATGATTCGATTTGCAAGGAGTTGGCACGTCTAGTCACCGGACACAGAGGACGCCTCGTAGATGCATTAGACAGCATTACCAGCACTTGACAGAGTTCGATAGGGGTCACATTGTGGGTTTGCATGAGGCCAGGTGGTCAAACCGTGTACTTTCCCGGCATGTGGGGCATGCGGATGTCAGTCACCCGATGTTGGCGGGGCGGCACCTACACACATCGTGAAGGTTCCGGTTGCCGGTACCGGGTATTACGCAAGTGGAAAACCAACACCTAGGAGGTACCATACTTCAGTATTTCTCCAAGTACCAAAAGTTTGGTACCTGGTGCGGTGGAAAAAATGCCCTTAGCATACAGTTGACTGAACCTAAGAGGTAAGAACCATTCCCCTTCAAATTCAATAGGTGGCCTAGTCATTTGATGACGGTTGAGGATGAATACACAGGGAGATGTTTGGGATTTGATTTAGAACCAGAGGAGCTCTCACCTTCTCTTCCACATTTTGATCGGTATCATCCTCATCATCCTCCTCTTCTTCCTCCTCCTCCTCCTCCTCATCATTTTCTTTGTTCGAAGACTCTTCCCCCGACGAGACCTCTTCTTCCTCATCCTCATCTTCATCTTCATCAATACCTCTGTCTTCGGAATCCTGTGGAAAGATGTGAAGAGAGATGTGGTTCCATTCCTTACCTACTCATGAGTCGGAGAGCAGAGAAGCCCCCCCCCCCATCAGGCACCGCCTTCCTAAGACTTACCGATTTCTCCGCAGATGTTGGCGGCATTTTGGCTTTCGAGCCGCCAGGTTTGTTCGTTCTTTTACGCTTCTAATAAAATAAAAGTTTAACCTGTGAACTCACTCCACAAAACGAAAGAAGCAGGACACCATGTTCCAGAGAGCAACGCTTTCCACACTTACCGTGGAACGATATTCATCGTAGGCAGTCCGTTCCTGTGGTGACAGACTCTGTGGAAAAGGGAAGAGTCTGTGACATGGGCTATGCAGGGGTGACAAACTCATATGGACAAGATCGTTAGCACTGTCCCCGGTCAGACCCTGTCCTGGAAGCAGTGCTGATGTGCAACAGGAGGCTACAGAATCGAAACTCTAATCTACAAGCACAGCTGGATAGTTCAGGTCGCACCCCTTTCCAGCCCCTTTATATTACTAGAGTTCAGGGAAATCCACTGCTAAGACAAGTTTTTAAAAGTACAATGAATGCATGCCATTTGCAAAATCGAGTAATCGTGTTAAACAACCATGATCTCAATATTGACCAAAATAATTGTGATTATGACTTTTGCCATAATCGAGAAGCCCTAACAGACAGTTAAGACAAGAAAAAAAGAAAGCAACCAAAAAAACTCCCAAGTAGGGGGGGAGGGGACAACCTTTAGGGGTCCAAGGTCAACCTGCAGCCCAACTCCCCTGGGCATGCTTACATTACCGAACAAGCAAACCAATAGATGAAAAGATGGGCCTGCTTTAATAAAAACAACGTGCAAAACTGTGGTCATGGTCAAAGCCAAAGTCTGACTGGATAAAAATGAACTATTAGTGGCGTGACAGATTCAGCACAAACCGGTTGCTCAGAGTACGACATGTCAGCTGTGACCAAGATGACCAATGAGATGGACGACAGACAGCGGGAGGAACTGAGCATGCTCCATGGTCGACAGGCTCCCGAGGAACTTAAGAGCCAGCAGTACCTGGAGCCACAGGTCCAGCTGGTCCTTGTACTGCTCCAGCATCGTCGCTGCCAGCACCCTGTAGGACTCTCTGTCCCTTTCGGACAAGCTCTTCCACCGAGCCCCGACCTCCCCCATGCGCGCCTTTAAGGGAAGGTGGGTCAGCTCCTTGCTTGCGAGCACCTCCTGAGAGAAGATGTGGTAACCACTCCTGGAGGACACAAGGGCAGAGGTTCAGGAGGAGCGCCGCTCTCCAGGAGACAGGACCTGCACACCTCACCCCAAAAGCAGATACGTACCCTGGTGGTTTCTTGGGCTCCCCCACGAACTTTGGCTGCTTCCCCAAACCGACGGGCACGTTCAAGGGCTGCATCTCGCCGAGCTCCCGCTGACAAGGCAAGAAGTGGAAGAGACTCTAATCACGAGCAGAAAGTTCTCCGCCTGTTGCCAGTATCGCTGGCCTTCTCAACATCACATTGCTAAGAAAAGGCTAACAAAGGCAGCCGCAGTACGTTGTATCGCTTCCGATCTTCCATAGCCTTCTTGATCCACACCATCTTCTGCTTCTTGTCCATCGAGATCCAGACTGAATTCATAGCATCCTCGGCCTTCGCCCGGTTGTTCTGTTCGGAGAGAGGATGTGCATCGTCACACAGAGAGAAGGGGCAACCAGTGCAGGTTACATGACAAAGAACACCCCTGTCCATCGATTCCCTGCTTGGTTTATGCGCTCAAAAGGCTACAGTGCAAGTTACAAAATTTCCATACACTGAAGCTTGCCAAGTAGCTCTCCATGACAGAAAGCTGCCAGAAGTCTTGGGCCCTCTTGGGTGGGACGGGCAGGCCACGGTCAACCTTGGCCACCTTCTCCAGCTCGGCCTTCAGAGTCACCTCCAGACGTTCATATTTCTCCTACAGGCCAGGGCACAGGATCCCAAATACGTTAGTTGCCCGAGCCTAGATTCCAGGAGTCCTCATTTCTATGCATTCATATCCCATCATGGACCCTTCAAGAGTACAACTGCTGGGCATCTCAAAGAAACGGAAAGGATTTTAAAATCTTATGCAACATGTAGCATGACAAACAAACAAAGCCACTTTTTTTTTTTTTTTTTTTTTTTTTTGGAGAAATCAGGGTCATACAGTCCCTGGATCAATTTGTGGGTTGTTACCCTTAATCAACTTATCAATCATGGGATGTGTGTCATTTGGTGTGGATGCAACTGATGCATCTTTGATATCTGGGGGCAACAACATCCGGGAATTTTTACAGTCCTCTGTACTTCTGTTCTTGAATACTGGTAACTGGTCTTCGCCAAAGGAAGATGCCGTAAAACAGGTACACATGAACACAAGTACAGCCAAGTATGCATATTGAGAAACACCCCAGGGATTTGAACCAGTGACCTTCTGATCACAACCACATCATCCTAATGCAATGAGCCACATGGCGCCCATCTAGGGTACAAATGAGGAGCAGAAAGACTGGCCTGCAGGTGGCAGGGCTGCGTCCGCATGGCACCAAAGTGCCATACTGTACCTTCTTCTTGTCGGGGAGCTCATTCCACATCTTGGCTAACGTACACGTCAGGTCGCTGTCGGACAGCTCTGGCCTCTGCCTCTGCAGCTTGGGCCTCTTCTCCTCCGAGAAGATGAAAAGGGCCGAGATAGGCTTCCTGGGTGTCTAGATAAGAGGGTGAGGGACAGGTGAACACAGTATTCATCTGGGCAAGTTTCACTGCCTGTCAGGCAATAATCAAGCACTGATGTACAATGGTTCGTCTTACGATATTTTGATTTTACGATAGAGGAACAGAAACACGCATTCAATAAGCCACACGCTTTGATCTGTCCTGGGGCTAACAGTACGCTGTATGATATTTTCTCCTGATGCCGGGTGACGGCAACATCTACGGTTCCAGTCTCTTTAGCGATGCTAAGCGCAAAAATCTCATGTAGTGTTTAACTAACGACATAATGCACAATTTTTTTTCTGTTTTCAACCAAATAATGTACTTCTTTCAATTACTGGTATTTACAGTAATTATTTAAACTAATTATACCATTCATGTCTGACACACGATATTTTCCACTTATGATGGGTTTATCGGAATGCAACTCCATCGTAAGTCGAGGAGAATCTGTAATGGGGTTCTCTCTTGTGAGCTTTAATAGGCTGTTCCGACACACATCCTAAGGTCGCTAGTCCCAGCCTCCCACCCTAGTTTCAGGAGGACTGGTCTTCTGCACTTACAGAGGAATGACGGTCATTGGAGTTAGGTCTTTGCTTGGGTGACAGGCTCTGGAGAAACAGGGAGAATTGCAGATGAAAGTCAAAGTCCGTCGGCATGCTCTCACTAAATGCACGTTAAGGAGAGCGGAGAGCGGAGAGCTGACATTTCACACCATCAGTGGCCTAAAATGCAAGGGTGCCAGAATAGACCAACAGATGCGAGTTTCCACTGAAAAAGTGGAGGATTGCTTGGGAGTGCCAGTAGGGGGCACTCAAGCCCTCTCACCATGGCCTTGGACGTCTCCTTGGAAGCGGGGCTGCTGCTGTTACTCTTCCTCAAGTCCCCCAGTGCCTCCAACTCTCCTTGGACCCGCTGCTGCTGATCCTTTGGGAGGCTCTGAGAGGAACGAGGACGAGAGCAGATCCAGGGAACGGCAGACACCAAGGTGTAATTGACTATTAAGAATCACAATAAAAATATTACATCACAATGCTCTCTTTATTCTCATGTCCTTAGAGAGTAATTCGGGGCCATGAGGGGGAAAAAAAAATAAGGAATGGGTCTCAAATTTGATTGGATGGGAGGGATACAATCGCACAGACAATCAGAACTCACACAGAGGAAGCGATCCATTTCAACTTCATATTCCTTCTTTTTCTAAAAAGGGAAAGAAAAAAAAAAGATTAATGCTAGATAACTGAATTAGTAAAGGCAGCTAGAATTCAAAATTCCAGAATTTCAGGTCATTCAAGATAAAAATATTGATTTTGTATGTTATATTTCATTACATTTTATTATGCTGGGTAAGTAACCTTTCCAACATTAAAGAACCCAGCTCAGCTTTGCACGAGAGCCTGGTGACGCATCCATGTGCACGTCAGACCTTTTACGACGTTCACACGCTCACCAGCTCGCAGAGTTTCTGGTAGCTGTCCCGGTCACTCCGGTCCAACCTCTTCCACTGCTGCCTGCACATCGTCAAGCGTTTGGGATGCGGCATGTCCTTCATGCTAGATACAGCCTCCGAGCAGTACAAGGCGTAGCCGTTTCTGGGGAGCGTGTGGAAGATTCATTGTCCGTGGTCACAAACATGGACCATTGCAGCTCATGGGATTTTAAAAACTTACACAAAAATGTTTGTGTAATGGCAGAACGAAAAATGATTGGGTCACAGAGGTAACACTGGGCAACAAATTTTTAAACTTACTTTTTGTTAACCATATCAAAATAAGAAATTCTTACAGTATTGTTTGTGCAGAGTTCATTATCTAATCAGAATTTACCCATCACAGAAGGATTTTGAGTAACACACATTTAAACTTTACATGTATATTTACAGTATATGTGCATGATGGAAGTGACTCATGTAAAAAGGTAGAAGTGTAAGATTTTCTGCTGTATTTGGCCTCAGGAATATCCCTCTTAAGGGTCCAACAGAAGTCAGCTGGGATTCCACTTGCCTTGACACCATTTTTCCCCATATCAGAGAGAGCAGGATTGTGTCACAACATGTCCAAACATGTTATAGCCTGCAAACTCTGTAAAATAGACTTATAGCGCTTTCTCAAAAAGGTTTCTCAAAAACCTTATGTGATGTGAATATAAGTTATTTCTGTGATCAGCATCACAAAATCTGGCACGCCAAAAACGTGTACGTAAAACCCCCACGATTGACACAGAGCGGAGGTCGGCTGGCAGGCTAAGGTGTTCCGATCTGTGGCCCACACTTTTCCATCCCATAAGGGGACAATCAGCCGCCTGTGCTACCATGGAGAGCGGCGGAGTAACTCACACTGGAGGTTTCTCGGGCCGGCCGTCAGATTTGTCCTTCAGGTGCCTCTCAGCCTTGGTTAGAGTGGTCTTCTTGATGTCCCTATCGGAGAGGTTGAGCTCCGGATGCTGCTGGATGAACTCGCGCATGGTTTCCTGGACAACGGGCGCAAGTTGAAGTTTGGTTGATCTCCACAAGGACTAAGACAAAAAATAATAAATAAAATGCATCACTAAAGTGTCTCACCTCGTATATTCTGTGCTGCTCCAGGGACTTGTTGATCCACTTCAGCCTCTTTTTGTCCGACAGCTGTGTCCACTGCTTCAGCAACCTGTCCCTGATGTCCTTAGCGTTTGCCTGGACAGAATGAAATTCACGCTATTCCAATGCGTACGTCTCAGAATGCATACATGCCACAACAAATTGTAGTATGTACTTGCCAATATGACATGTTGAAAATAAGTGGAAGTAACAGGCAATGTTTCATCACACCTTCATAATGCATTCATTATGCAGTCATAGAATATTCAGTGCACCTTCTGCATTGATAGAACATTCATAAGCAACATGTACAGTACCAGTCAAGAGTTCATACACGCCAAGCTGCTTACAAGGGACAGTGATAGTGTCACATCTAGGGTGACCCCTGATCCATGCCAGGGAGGGACACTATGAGCTACTTCAGGATTTACAAACTTTAAAACAAACGCTCCTGTGCTTGGCTAAATAGTTCAATTCTTCAAGTGATTGGACCGGTTCGTTTCCTTGATTGAAAGACGCATCCAGCTGTTTCACATCAACATTAGTGACACGTGCATGATTACAGGAAACCGACCAATCAGCACACAGCAAGAACTCAGTGCTAAAGTGAAATCCAGGTCTTGTTAATTGAAATGGTACTTTGCTTAGCCTATCCTAGCCCATAGTGTCCTCCCTGACATGAATTAGGTGGTAATTCTATCGTAGCTCATGAGCTGGCCACCTGACCTAAAAACAGTAGAAATGGTTTTGGAGAAGTTTAACCAGAGAGGAGTCGTCAGCATTTTTGCGGGACCTCCTTCAGCTGGGAAGGCATCCCAGGAGGCCACCTCATGAAAGTGGCCTAGAGGAGACAGCAGGGTCAGCCAGTCCCTGGAGCCACTGGAGCTAAGGGCCTTGCTCAAAGGCCCAATGGTGGCATCACTCTGCTGACCATGGGATTTGAACTGGCAACCTTCCGATTCCAAACCCACAGAGCTATGACCCCCACAACTTTTTTTTTTTTTTTTTGGTTTACTTTCTTGGCCGGTGTGCATAATCCCATATATGGTTATTTTATAGTTAATTTTTATACAATATAAAACTTTACTGTTATGTAAAGAATACTACAAATTAACCTTTCAATGGTTAGGTGTGTCCAAATTTGACTGGTACTGTAAGTATACCTTAGCTTTAATATACATATCATGATGTTTGTTATTTATACATTAAATCTGTTAAGGTATGCCATGATGGTAAGGTATACTTACATGCTGCTTATAAATGTTCTATGAATGCATTATGAAGGTGCATATGAACATTCTATGAATGCATTATGAAGGTGCACTGAATGTTCTACAAATAAATTATAAAAGCATTATGAAGGTATAGTTAATACAAAGTGCTACTGCAATGATGTTCTGCAAATATTCATGCTCCAGACAGATTAATATCACTTTGTATAACACCTACGGCAACACTTTTATAAAAAGGAAACCATAGTAACAATCACTCACGTCTGGCTGGGTCTTGAGGATGGACTTCTTCTTGTGGTTGTACCAAAGCTGCTGAGGCGTCTTGGGTTTCTCGGGAATGTTGTTCTTTACGTTTACATCTGGGTGTTCCTCCCTTAGCAATCAGAACAGATTAATAACACACAGGATGAAAACTTCTGCAGTAGAACGTGACCAGCCATCTGCAATTCATTGACGTTCCCTCACGTCAAAGAATATCGTATGACACCTCACCGGAATTTCAACACTTTTTGTTCAAAGGCTTCTTTATCTCTTTGAAACTCCTGCACATATTTCGCCTGTAAGATAAAGGATATTCATGCAGACAAAAACATTGAGCTTTCATGCATTTATTACTGACCGGCATGCTAATGCTTTATTGCTAAGCTCAGCTACTATTAGATTCAACAGTTCAGAAAAGTTTGGCCGCAGATGCTCTCCACACTATCATGGTTCTATCACTTGTGACAATCTTTCTAACAACCTTCACTATATGAAGACCATCCCTAAAAAGTTCTCTTCCTCTGGATCCCTTCACTGCTGACCTTCTTGCGCTCTGGAAGCTCCCTGTACTTCCTGGAGAGGACCTTGGTGAGGTCCATGTTACTCAGTTCAGGGTGCAGCTTGGCGTATTTTGCCCTTTTCTCCATGAAGAACCTCAAATAAGCCGTCAGGGGCTTTTTCGGGAAATCTGGGTGTCTCTGAGGGAGAAAAAAATAAAATACAAAAAGTATATTCTGGATTATTGGGAGAGTAATCTTGGTAAAACAGCACTAGGTTTTAAATCGACCCTCCTATACTACCTGAGCCCTTCTGCTTCTCTGGGGGTTTTTGATGAAGTCTTCAGCGCCAACAATCATCTCAGACAAAGTGCGATATTTGCGTACCTGAATCACATGAGAGTTCAGAGTCACATCTCACAGCAATCAAACAAAAGGGGCATTTCTTATACAGTTTGAAGCATCCACCATAAAACAAAGTCAGTTAAAACGTCTTGCAAAAAGTCATCATTATTGACAAGCAAGCAAAATATTTAGAGATCTGGTGTAACAGAATGTAGACCAGGGGTGTCAAACTCCAGTCCTGTTCCACCACAAATGATTCAGCTCAAGAGCTGTGTGGTAATTAGCACAAGGAGGTGCAAGGAGTTGAATCAGGTGTGTTAAATGAGGGGAAACCCAAAAATGCATAGGGCTCCGGCCCCCCAGGACTGGCGTTTGACACCCCTGATGTAGACCATTAAACAGACTTCTGAATGTTTATACACTTTCAGGATACTTGATAGCCGATTCCACACACCTCAACTACATTTGCTCACCTCTCGTGACACCGCCTGCCATTTCTGCTTGCAGGTCTCTCCTGAATAAGGCCCAAACGCCACCTTATCCCAGTCCAGGCGTGACTCCATCGTCTTGAACCTGCTAAGGTCATTCTGCGGGAGCTTCTCCTTCATGCAGTCGAGCAGCTTTAACAGGTCCTCCTTGGGCCAAGCTGCTGCACCAAGCGCACGGGGTCAGGGGCAGCCAAAGAACCGGACAAGCACTTATCTTTAGAGTCAGACCCTGTGCTCAGCATCAGACTTAACCAACAGACCAACTTCTACATTCCTAGCCTTCAAACTAACATCAATATATATGAACTACCTTTGCAGACGATTCACTAAGAATCAGTATTAGTCCCCCCAAAAATATACATTAATATTTTCTATTTCCCAAGCACCACTGTGCGTGAAATTAGTTTCGATATTCTCTTCATTTCATCATATATATTATATATATATGAATATATTAATTTTTATAATTATATGATTTTTATTATGCTAGTTCACGTTTGAATCCATAAATATATGGGTAAGATTAAAACATATATGAAGGCCATTTGGATAATAAACTTACTTTGATCTACAGTAGTTTCCATGTCTCCATACAGTCCTTGAAGCCTATTTCTGCAAAAAGTAAACATGCTGAACAAGGAGTAGAGAGAGACCAACTCATCAACAATAAGGGAAAAAGTATTTGATTTAACATATTCTTTCTCGGCAGTTATGGTCCTAACTAAATAAAGTTTGTTGTGTTCAATGAAGGAATGGCAAGAACAGACCCCTCAAGCAAGTAAATCTGTTCAAATAATAAAGAAAAGGCATCCTTAACAGAAGAAGCAGCGCATGACCAGTTTGGATTTCCCACAGGTCATGCCTCTGACTGGATTCACAGACTTGTCAATAAATGTTCACAGTTGACGGTTTTATACCACGCCAAGTTTGACCACGATAGGAGTAAGTAGTGAATCCTGGACAGAGCCACTCCTAGGATACTTACCGTCAGTGCCGTCCTGAAGCCAACGTCGAAGCGTTATGGTTAGGTGGTAATGTCGCGTCTCTGAAAGCCGAATCGCCAAAAGTCAGAAGAAAAAAGAAAAAAAAAAACAGATTTACCTACGAATACTATCCATAGAAGAACAACTTGTACCTATTAAGAAGATCAGATGACAACAATGTGAGCCTCTTTGCTAGGCCGTAAGAGCGACTCATGAAAGTAAATGCCTCACCGTAGAACTTCGCCGGTGCCTCGTAGTCGGCTGCAAGCGGCCCAAGTCAGCTACAAATTCGGAGCAAACCAACGAGACACGGCTAGCAGCTTATCAGGGGCGAAACGTGGCGCATTACGGCGCCCTGTATGAACGAATCTGGAAAGAAAGGCAGATCCCAGCACGGCGAAGTAAAACGGACCGATTATCGGTGGCTCACCAAGGACTCCCGGCAGAGATGTAGGGGTGACAGGAAACAAAACTTAATAAGTGCGTTTAATTGAAAAGACTGGGCGAAATCGAAAGTGCGCCGACCACGTGTGCGTCTCCAGGCACATCAGCAGAGCCGCCGAGCCCGCGACCAGGCCGATGAGCGCACCGCCCCTCGATCCGTCACGCTAGGCATCATCAAGCATGCTTTACAGCTGGGCTGGGGGCTGTCATCACCTATAGAGGGCCACGGTGCTTGCATGCTTTTGCGAAACTGATTGACGACACGTGGAGTGAGGCTCCCACCCCTCCTCCCTGATAGCAGCCCCACGAAAGTGCACCCAGTACGTCGGGGTTTCCCAGCCCTGGCTAAAGTGCTAACCGTTTTGCGTTGGTTAGCGGATTTGCGGAAGGGGCTGGTGAAATATATGTAACCTTTCATTTCAAATACTAGACATCTGTCTACGTATCGAGAAATGAACAATTAGCTCCGCAATCGGTTCTCTTCCTTTCCACTTAGTTTGTACCTTTAGCATTACTGCTAATGAAAGGTCCACAAAATCGGGCTCCAGTCAGCGATCTCATTGATGTAAACACATCGGGCATGATATAGCTTTTCTTTGGCCACGTTTCGCAACACATCCCTGTTTCCATACTTGAAATTTACAAAGCCCTAAGTCATTTTGTACCATGGACGGGTTTTATCTTCCTGATTTAAATCCTGTAGTACCGTGGCTGGGATAGCGGGTTCGGATCTGCCCCCCCCCCCCCCCAGTTCTTCCCGTGTTCGTGAGCCGGCTCCCCTTAACACCCCCTCATCCTCCCCCAATTCAGACACGCAGTGTACACTGAACTGTGTTTCAGGCTGGTGCCTTGCGGCATCCCTGTTCGAGGTGTAGTCTCCCCGAATTAAATCGGTATATAACACATCTTGAAACTGCAAGCGCTGACAACGACTATAGGGTTACTTTTATGGTTAATTATTAATAAATGCACGAAAGCTCAGGACACAGGTTAGGAGGACGCCTGCACAGAACCCTGGATACCGGGAAATTTCAGGACTGCTAGTTCACCTAATTGCATAGGCGGGTGAACAAGGGAGCTCCGCGCATGAAGAAAGGGACTATAAATACACAAGCTTCGAACCTACTACTTCGAAAGTACTGTGGGTATGAGGCTACGGCGCTGCCCACAGAGCCACCGCAAGACTGAGCGGAGAGCAACCAGTGATGCACCGATGTGGCGGGTACCGATAACCGGCTAAGCAGGGGTCGGCAACCTGCGGCTCGCGAGCCGCACGCGGCTATTTTACCACGTGGCTGCGGCTCTTCTCAGAACAATAGACGAATTCATATTTTCATGTCATAACATATTATGATGGTACTTTCGTAAAGATAAGTAATTTGTTTATGGGTTATTATTATTTTTCGTTTAGATATATTTCTTTAAGTATTCTTCTGTTACGTCTTAACTGCATAATTTACATCTTCTCTCAAAGTTATTCGCTAAAACGAGATTACCTCTCTGGTTAAATGATATGCGTTCTTAAAGCTTCCGTACCGTTGGCTGGTGTCACATACTCACTCCATTCTGACATACTGTAACAGCTGCAAAGGGCTGTACATAGTCAGGACCATAAATATGTGGACAGAGACAAAGTTTTTCAGTTTTTAAGTTCTGTACATTACCACAATACATGTTAAAAGAAACAAGTCAGATGCAGTTGAAGTGCAGACTTTCAGCTTTAATTCAGTGGGTAGAACAAAACATTGCATAATAATGTGGGGAACTAAAGTAATTTTTCTACACAATCCCCTCCTTTCCGGGGCTCATAAGTAATTGGACAAATGAATATAACTGCAAATAAAATGTTCAATTCTAATACTTAGTTGAAAACCCTTTGCAGATAATGACTGCCTGAAGTCTTGAACTCATGGACATGACCAGACGCTGGGTTTCCTCCTTTTAATGCTCTGCCAGGCCTTTACTGCAGCAGCTTTCAGTTGCTGTTTGTTTGAGGGTCTTTCTGTCTGTAGTTTAGTCTTTAGCAAGTGAAATGCATGCTCAATGGGGTTGAGATCAGGTGACTGACTTGGGCGTTCGAGAATATTCCACTTCTTTGCTTTAATAAAGTCCTGGGTTGCTTTTGCTGTGTGTTTTGGGTCATTGTCCATCTGTATTATAAAACGCTGCCCAATGAATTTGCCTGCATTTGGCTGGATCTGAGCAGACATGATGTCTCTGAACACCTCAGCATTCATTCGGCTGCTTCCATCCTGTGTCACATCATCAAGAAACACTAAAGACGCAGTGCCACTGGCAGCCACTGGCAGCCATGCACACCCAAGCCATCACACTGCCTCCACCATGTTTTACAGATGATGCGGTTTTCTTTGGATCGTAAGCTGTTCCAGCCCTTCTCCATACTTTTTTCTTTCCATCATTCTCATACAGGTTGATCTTGGTTTCATCTGTCCAAAGAATGCTGTTCCAGAACTGTGCTAGCTTTTTTAGATGTTTTTTTTTGCAAAGTCCAATCTAGCCTTTCTATTCTTAAGGCTTAGGAGTGGCTTGCTGTATTTGCTTTCATGCAGTCTTCCCTTTATGGTAGACTTGGATATTGGATATAAAATGATATCTATTTTCTTTGAAAAAGTAGATGATTTCTAGAGAGAGCATCTCTGAAGAGGTTTCAAGTAAGCTATAGCTTAAAGTTACTTATGTAATTTATCCAAATGACTTAATGATTTGTGTCACAGTAGTTTAGATTTTACAATCCATTTTCCTGCTCTGAATGTGTATTATACATGTGTACTATATTATACACCTGTACTGTATTATACACCTGTACTGCATTATACACCTGTACTGTATTATACACCTGTACTGCATTATACACCTGTACTATATTATACACCTGTACTGTATTATACACCTGTACTGTATTATACACCTGTACTGCATTATACACCTGTACTGCATTATACACCTGTACTGTATTATACATCTGTACTATATTATACACCTGTACTGTATTATACACCTGTTCTGTATTATACACCTGTACTGTATTGTACACCTGTACTGTATTATACACCTGCACTGCATTATACACCTGTACTGTATTATACACCTGTACTGCATTGTACACCTGTACTGCATTATACACCTGTACTGCATTGTACACCTGTACTGTATTATACACCTGTACTGTATTATACACCTGTACTGCATTATACACCTGTACTGTATTATACATCTGTACTGTATTATACACCTGTACTGTATTATACACCTGTACTGTATTATACACCTGTACTGCATTATACACCTGTACTGTATTATACATCTGTACTATATTATACACCTGTTCTGTATTATACACCTGTACTGTATTATACACCTGTACTGTATTGTACACCTGTACTGTATTATACACCTGCACTGCATTATACACCTGTACTGTATTATACACCTGTACTGCATTGTACACCTGTACTGCATTATACACCTGTACTGCATTGTACACCTGTACTGCATTATACACCTGTACTGCATTATACACCTGTACTGCATTATACACCTGTACTGTATTATACACCTGTACTGCATTGTACACCTGTACTGCATTATACACCTGTACTGCATTATACACCTGTACTGCATTGTACACCTGTACTGCATTGTACACCTGTACTGCATTATACACCTGTACTGCATTATACACCTGTACTGCATTGTACACCTGTACTGCATTGTACATCTGTCTCAAGGTGGGGGATGTGAAACCCTATGAGTGTCACCACTGAAATAAACAAAGTACCTTTATTTTTCTGTTCTATGCTGAAATTGATAAATATTAAATCAGTGATTAATTTTAAAGGCATGTAAATAGTCTATGACCAAAAATAAAGATTTTTAACAAGATATTTTTGGAGCAGTATTCATTTTAATCAGAGTTCTATCAAGCAAGACCATTTCATATCTAGCGTGACAATCATTACTGGTTTTATGTGCCTTACATCAGTTTTAAATTATTTTACAATGCATTTGCTAACTTTCTATTTGCATATCACTACAGTGGGACAACAGTCATATTACATATCACACAAATTATATCTAAACAGAACAGCTATCAGTGATTTCTACAGACACAATTTCTGCTAAAAAATATTTTCCATCCAGACCAAAGAGCAATTCCTTGAACAGTAATATGAGTGGCGGCAGGCAAAACTCGAGAAACAAAGTAAATCATGGACATCTACAGCTCATTTACAGTTTTAAGGATGCGGAGAATGATCAGGGGACCTGTTCCTGATGAATTAAGGGCTGCAGTTGCAGACCATGTCATCAATCATGGTCTTACAATGACTGAGGCTGGTCACAGAGTGCGGCCAAATATGTTGGGAGGACGACAGTGTCCTCAATAATACAGACATTTCATTGGGAGCACACGTGTGTGTAATCCAATGAGGTAATGTTCACTGCATATACACTGCTGCTATAGTGTATAATTTGTATACTAGTAAAGCAAAGTACAGTATAGCTAGGAATGTTGCTTGAATTTACATTTACTCATCTAGCTGATGCTGTACTGCAGGGGTCCCCAACCACCGGGTCGCGGATCGGTACCGGGCCGTTTAGCATTTTGTAGCGGGCCGCGGCGAACGGTTAACAGAGGCTGTTTTATTTGGGTAACACTTCCATCTGTGGCTCATAGGGGGCGATAAGTCAACACACATGGTGATTAGTTAAATATTGCGGCCCTCATTTTTTTATCTCAGTGTTTATGGTTGCACGTCTCCGCTCCCTCTCCAAACCCGGTCTGCGGAAATGTTAAAGGAATAAAATTATTTTATTATTTTAATTATGTATTACAGTAGTTAGGAATTGTACCATGTTTACATCACAGTGCTGTAAATATGATATGCAAATATAGCTTAATGAATCTTGTTTTACAGTCCTGTAATTTTACTCTATTGTACCGTATCACCTAGGACAGCAACACTACCTCACAGCAGTGGAAATGGGCCCCTGAACGGGAGGAAGCCATTTGCACCATGGTGATAGCAAATAATGCTATCAAACTGCGCGAGATACAAAGAAAGTCTGTCAATGTCTTTAACACCAACAATTCTGTGAGCATCTCAACAATTGACAGGGTGCTGAAGAGACATTAGATGCGAATGAAGCAGCTTTACAGTTTGAAAGGAGCTCCATTGTGAGTATGCAGGTAAAGCATTTTGTGCATACTGTAATGGACAGTAAGCAGTACTTTGTGTAGTCCCATATAGTACAGGTACAGTATAAAGACCCTAAACATTTGCTTCAGCTGTAGAAGAGAAAACGTATGTTCATTTACACAAGGCGAGGGGGAAACATCCATCTCAGCAGCCTTCTCTGACAATGGAGTCCTCACCCATATTCCGCTTGTTAGTCCATACAACACCCAACATCTGTTGACATTTTTAAACACGCTATACAGGGATATCATCTCTGAGAAATGGGTCTGCTTAGAAATGGCCTCCATAAATATGTTGTTTGGGATCATGTACGTTTTCACCATGCAGATGGGATCAGACAGTGGTTTGTGGCACATGACAGAATGCTAGTGGACTTCCTCCCACCCTATTCTCCATTCCTTACAGATACGCAGACACAGATGACCCTGCTTGCTGCCATGGATGCAGCATGTGATGACATCACAGCGGAGTCCTGCAGAGGGGTGGATTCGACGTTCAAGGAGGTATTTCCCACACTGCATTGCAAGGGAGGACATTCGGCGGGATGTGGATGAGAATATGTCTTTGAGAAGTAGGAGGAGGCTGAGGGGGAAGCTTGATCTACCACAAAAGGGCTGAAGTTAAATAAAGATCTCAAGGTTTGGAAACTGTGCTGTAGATGGCAGAAGCATCTGTAAGCATTTGAACTGGTGTCCTGAAAGAGGGGAAAAATATATTAAGGATCAAATCTTCCTAGTTTTTTTCTTGAAGAGAAAAATATCTATAAGTAAGATATTTGTATTTATTTTTTACAAACTTTTTAAGAAGCATAAACATGGTTCTTACCCGGATGTAACACTGGAGAGGGGGAACTGAATAGTGGAATACTGAACTTCGTCTACATTGGGATCACAAGGCTCAGAAATACTCATGTACTGAACCTGTTCCCTGTCTCTGGACTTGTCATGCTGAACAGTGGAGTACAGTGCTTCTTCCTGTATTTCAATGACGTTGGGAGCCATTTCTGAGATATTGGCATACACCGGATTTGCAGTGTCCTAAATAATAAGGAACCAATAAAGTGAGCAACAGATATATTCTGTACAGCTACCATTTCTATCATGACGTAGAATCAGCAGTCAAACTGATTTGGCTCTATGGGTCACTCTATCCCTTTGTAGCCATGCCTTTGCCCATCTGGAGATGCCGGTGGAGAAAATAATATTCTTCTCCAAGTGTAAAACATAAATGTAAGAAAAACTTTCAATCCAGTGAGGAGAGGTAGGTTTTTGGTCACAAGCATAAACCCATTGGCCCAATCCCAACATCCACATTCATAGATGCACGGACTTTGAGGGACGTTCCCACTAAGACGTTGAGAACTTAGGGCCCACAGTCAAATCATCAAGTGCATCAGGGCTCTTTCGCAGTCATTTTGAAGCCTTTATGCACACTTTCTGTAAGTCTGCATTTCTGCAAACTTTGGCTGCAAGAATTACCCACAATTCATATCATTGTGATGTGAAACATGGGTTACCAAGGGAAGCTTGGAAGTGGTAAAGAAACAGTTTTTTTTTTTTTAGTTTTTGCTTGATGATGCTGTTCTGACAAAAAGGAGGAAGTTGATTACTTGACCAGTCGTTTCATTTTCTGTAACCACAGATCCAATTCAGAGTTGAGAGGAGTCCATAGTCTATAGGCACACAACAAGACAGGGAGACCCAACACACGTGGGGCCCCAACAGGAGCTTGAACCCGGGTCCCAGAGGTGTGAGACAACAGGGCGAACCAGCACCTCAGCTCTTTGGACTGTCACAGAAAAAGTTACATTTATCTGGGCAGCAAGTGTGTATTTGCTCTGAAATAAATCATATATAAATGGAATATATGCAAATGAAATATGACATCTCATATACATAGGTATGTGCGTGTGTGTGTGTGTGTATACTTATATATACAAATAAGTAATATTTATATAAAGTAATATAAAGAATTTCTTCTACAAAAAGTTACTGATTTGATGGCTAGAAGAACGTCATTTGGCCTCTAACACGGGCACCACCAGCTCATTTCATTAATTAACATTAATTAAATAACCCGATGAACATTTTTTGGCGATCTATTGCGCAATACTGTATGTCACGTGAGGTCCTCACTTCCCTGTGTCGGTTGTATTACATTAGGAGGGACTACAAGAAAGGGAATAATTGGCCATTTCCATACAGGAGAAACCAGGATTTTACCAAAAGAGAAACACAGCCATCATCATATTCTGAAGAGACACCCCTGTACAATATATGTTGATTGTTACACAGTTACAGAAAAATTACCTTGCGCTGCATTTCTCCTGTTGTATCTTTTTTACATTGTGAATGTTTGCTTCTGAAAGAAAACAGAAAAGCGAAAAGAGTTACTGAGGAATCGTTGGGTGTTGATTGTTTTTATAAATCTAATGTTTTATAAGTATTAGATGCATCTTTGATTTGCAAATAACTTTTCATGTTATTAGTTTAAACTCATATTATGGTAACCTTAAGGACCAAGTGCTGTAAAAAATAAAACTTTATCTTTGATAAATGAATTTTCTTATATGGTTATTTAACTCAGTCCTAAATAGTTAAATGACTGAAATGTATATAAGTATGAATACTCTGGGGGATTATTAGAAAATCCCCTGTACTAGTTTTAAGTCTTCTGACAGGGACTGTATTCTCAAAGGAAGTAAATGTCGTGATGGAATAACTGCCTTTAGATCTTTTTATAGACTAATTTACAGCAAATATATAACAGTTACGAGATTACATATTAACAGTAATGACAATAATAATAATAATGTAACAACCCTTTTACAAATAAATAGTAATTTAGTTAATTAATTTAGTAAAGAATGGAGACATGATGTTTTACTACGGTTGAATGCCTTACAAATGCTTTACGAGAACATCTGTGCCCCTTTACACCAACACTAATTGTTCAACTAGTCAAGCATAAATCCTCTTTTTTAACTATGAAATTGGAAGAAGAAGAAAGTAAAAACCAGCAATGCACAGATGAATACAGGGTATAAATAAATAATTAATAAATTAATATATAGTGTCCATGAGTCTAAGATCAGTATAAGAAAATTCTAAAAGAATTTTTAAAATTAACTTATAATTCAATTACATAGAAGTATTGGTAACACTTGAAACTATCATCAGTAATGCATTATAGATACCTTCGTATGGCATTATAATGGTCAGAATAAGAAAGCATTACAACATTTTTACAGAAGGGCTTTCCTATTGCTGCATTAGGTCCCAGAGAGTATCTGCAGTATAGTTACAGCTTTTTGCCTAAACCGTGTACCCAAGTCACATGCTTCCTCTGAGTGTAAATGAAGTGGATTTACCATGGAATGAGTTATACATACTCACATCTTCCACACTAGTGTCATCACAACCACAAGAACCACAACAGCTGCAATTCCAACAGTCGTCCCAATGATAGCTGCTGTTTCTCCTGAGTAAAAGCAAAGAAATACGTACAGATATGACCTCCCATGTAAATAAGATATATTGCTGCTATTAGGGTAAAAGTATGAGACAGCATTTATAATAAGTGATAAATGAAACTCAATATCAATCTCAAAACAGTAAGGTCTCTTTGACTGAATGATAAGACCGTTTAATGTTTTAGAGTGAAATTGTCCAAGTTGGCAAGTACAACTAAAATCAGACATCAGTTTAGGGGTGAACTGCCCCTTTCAATTTTTCCATAGATCACTGAAATACATCATATAAGCTATTATGAGCTGAGAAGATTAGATATTAGTAAAATTATATTATTATTATATAGACCTGGGGGGTGTTCCACGAAGCAGGATTTCTTGGTTAACCAGATAACTTCTCGGATTTAAGGTAGTCTGAGCTAAATGGACTTTATCTTTGTTCGCTTACATCTAGCCCAGTCTACCTTAAATCTGAAAAGTTACCCAGCAAAGCAATACATCCTGCTTCATGGAATACCCCCTGTTATCAGAAAGACGTAAACATACTTTCTACAAAGATAAACACAGCAGGTGAGGAATGAGATCCAATGTCATTCGTTGCATTGCAGTTATAGCGTCCATTGTGTTCAAATGTGATATTATTTATTGTGTAATTCTGCCCTGATACTTCTGGTGAGATTAAGAATTCATCCTTAAACCATTGGTAGCTCTTAGCTGGTGGGTTTGCATCGCCGTTGCAGGTCAGAGTCACTGAATCACCCATCATTATTCCACCAGAGGGACTCACTGACACAGAGAACTCTCTGGGAGCATCTAAAACCAAAATGATATGTTTAGTCATTTTATTCTGTGCTGCATAGCGAGAAACATCCAACTGTATGACAATCCAACTGTACTTCTCTTAAACTTAAGACAGTAAATTTGGCTCTTGTATGTTTGATGTTACGTGCTACATAATAAAATGAAGTTCCACAGTAATTTTTTGAAGAAGAATAATTCACAATACTCACACTGTACATTCACAGATAAGTAGGTAGAGTTAATAGTCCCATGTCTATTTTCTCCTGAACAATAGTACGGTCCACTGTCCTTAGAGGTGATGTTAGTGATGGTGTAATTTTTCCCTGTACCAAGCTCTATGATTTCCTCTCCATTCTTCTTAAACCAGGTGTATCTCTCAACTTCTGGGTTGGCTTTAGCACCACAGGTCAGAGTTACTGAATCACGTTCCTTCAAGTTCACAGAGGGATAGGCTATCACTGAAATGTTTTTTGGGGCATCTAGAGAAAATATAAAAATATTTTTTGATTAATTCAGTGCATAATATGTTCTTACTTGTATTATTATATGATGTTTACATACATCTAAAACCAAAATGATATGTTTAGTCATTTTATTCTGTGCTGCATAGTGAGAAACATCCAACTGTATGACAATCCAACTGTACTTCTCTTAAACTTAAGACAGTAAATTTGGCTCTTCTTCTCAATGAGTATGTTTGATGTTACGTGCTACATAATAAAATGAAGTTCCACAGTAATTTTTTGAAGAAGAAGAATTCACAATACTCACACTGTACATTCACAGATAAGAATTTAGAGTTAATAGTCCCATGTCTATTTTCTCCTGAACAATAGTACGGTCCACTGTCCTTAGAGGTGATGCTAGTGATGGTGTAACTATTCCCTGAACCAAGCTCTATGATTTCCTCTCCATTCTTCTTAAACCAGGTGTATCTCTCAACTTCTGGGTTGGCTTTAGCACCACAGGTCAGAGTTACTGAATCACGTTCCTTCAAGTTCACAGAGGGAAAGGCTATCACTGAAATGTTTTTTGGGGCATCTGGAGAAAATACAAGGATATTTTTAAAATAATTCAGTGCATAATATGTTCTTACTTGTATCATTATGTGATGTTTACGTTATTTTATTTATGCAGAAAATTTAAAAGCACCGGGTTACAAAGTTCATTCCCGGGTCATTTTGCCCACTGTCTAAAGAGTTGATGACAGTAATGGTGAGACAATCAGTAAGATTCTGTTTTTATTCCGTTTATCAGTATTAGGATGATAAATTGAGAATGGTATTGAAAATATATTCCACAAGTACATTTATGTAGAATGCTAATTAGCTGTTTACTGCTGCACATTGTTATTGAGGAAATATGGATATTATGTTTGGAACTATGTCTTCATCTATGGAATCCTTTTGAAATGTTGACACATTTAATTTACTTACACTGAACATTTATGTACAGCTCTGTAGAAGTTATATGCCATATTCCGCAGAAGTAGTGCCCACTGTGCTCAGGTTTGATGTCTTTGATGATCAACGTCTTTGATGACTTCATCTCATGTGTGTGAATCCCATTCTTTTTATACCATTTGTAATTGTTTTCTGATGCCGTGGCATTGCTTCTGCAGATCAGAATCACTGAATTGCCTTCCACTATTTCACCAAGGGGATTGACAATCATTGTATCTGGAAGACAAGGTAAGATAATACTTTATTGATCTCAAGCATTAGCATTAGACTTGAACACAGGCACTGACTATAAATGTCTCGCTGATCTATTTGTAGTGTGTTATACTACAGTACCTCACACCTCCATGGTGTTTGGGGATTTTCGCCCTGCTGCGGTGTGTGTGTAGAGCTTAGATGTTGTTTCCCCTGTTATTATATGTGAATGTGTGTGTGTCAGTGCCCTGTCATAGACTGGCATCCCATCCAGGATGTAGACCTGCCTTGTGCTGTCTGGGATAGGCTCCAGGCCCCCTAGTGACCCAGACCAGAATGAGCAAATGGATTAGGGACTGATGTATTTTAATTCTATAATACAAAATCGCATGCAACTTAGCCCAGATATTGATGGTTGTGCTTAATTATACTCACATCTAGGATGAGGTGTATCACCAAAGATAGCAGAAGAAAACTAAACATAGCCTCCAATCATAGAGTATAATATTAAATATACTTGCAGTATATTTAGAATATGTTGATAGCCATATAAAACTGAATAAAATATAACTAATATACTCAGACAAATCATTTTGAATAAATACTTGAATATAATAATATTTATGTTATATATTTACTAGAACATTATTTTGGATGTAATGGTCTGCTTCAGAAGTATAAAAGAATATATGAATATATGAAGTTTAACAAATTAGTTATTAGCAGAATATTAATCGGGTATATTTTGATACATTTGATTATGGCTAGTATCTCAGTTCAATAATTTTTAAATGTAACAATTCACTTACAGATAACGTAGATACTTTCTTGTAAACTGGACCATTTTCTGTCTTGAAAAGCACAGGAGTATTTCTTCGTATCTTCTTTGTTTTGGATGTGGATGTATATATTATCCAAATATTCTCCCTGTAGCTGGTGTCCATTTTTAAACCAGGTATACATTACATTTCCATGTGGACAGTCGGTATTGCAGGTCAGCGCCAAAGCAAAATCCAGCTCCTGTTTTGCAGTCACCTCTGTATCTTCACAGAATATAACCCAGTTTTAAAAATCTGATCATAAAAAGTTCAGCTATTTTTATAGGCAACATAGTGACATTGCAATTTACCTGTAACAGACAGTGTGACTCCAGGAGCGACAGTATATCTCTCATTCCCATATGTAATAAACCTAAATCGATATTCATCTGAATCCTCTCGTTTCAACTGTTTGATTCTGAATGCACAGTTGCGATTTTTATCTCCAAGGTACTCCACTCGATCGCGATACTCTGGGTCATACGCAAGGTCCTTAGGGTCTTTATCTCCAGGCATCCAATCCTTATACCTGTACCAGAATGTTCTATTTACGTTCTGTTTGCCAGGATTTTGGTACCAGCAGGGTATGTCCACTGAATTCCCATTCATAATACATATCGACTGTAAGGGGTACTGCACAATCCATCCATTCTGACTCTGGGCATCTGAAAACAGGTATAACTCAGAACAAAAACATAGTTGTATTGGCATTTTTCCAGTACGAGTTTGGTGTGAAATACTAACTTCACTGTTAGTCTAATCTACAAAATACTTGCTGAATAATGGTTACTTTACAAAACATGCTGTTACTCAAGTATAAATAACTAAACCTTTAAGTAGTCACATTTTTTGAGATAACTGTCATGACCTGCTCGTACGATCCTCGTGTGTGCCACGCCCCCTCATTACCTACGCGTGCTACCCCGATCGTGATCACCTGTTGCCTGTTATTTTCTGCTTGTCTTGTGTATTTAGTCCGCGTTCAAGTCTGTTTCCCCAGGTCTGTCATTGATGTGCTTTGCCGTGTGCGCCCCAGTCGTCCTGTCAGCCCTGTATAAAACCCCGTTACCCGCATTTATGACTCTCTTGCATGTTTCCCTGCTCGCTCGCCCGCAAGCAGTCATAACAGAATGACAGACCTCGGGGAAACAGACTTGAACGCGGACTAAATACACAAGACAAGCAGAAAATAACAGGCAACAGGTGATCACAATCGGGGTAGCGCGTAGGTAATGAGGGGGCGTGGCACACACGAGGATCGTACGAGCAGGTCATGACAATAACTAACATCATGAAATTATATTGCACTAGTTTGTTACATTCAGGAGTTTGTATCTCATTATACTGAGAACATGCTTTGTAACATGCTTACAAATGTTATTTGTACCAAATATTTTGTTGGGCTTAAGGAGTTGTTGACATGGAGACTAGCAGAACTACTGTAAAGTGAATCCTGACAGGACATTCTCAGTGAGTTCAAAAAAAAAAAAAGTACAAAAAAGTGAACAAATGACTAAGTAATTATTTTTGAAACATAATCATTTTTTTACCTGCCAATGACAGTAGGATGACCAAACACACGTTGCCTGCTGTTTCCAGGAACATTTCTATGCCTCTGTGCAACATATTGATATGATGTATTTAAATACAATTGCCTTTCATTTTTAGACCAACTGTGGTCAAATTACGAACAATTTATGATTTCATTGTTTGCACCTTCATTTAGAAAAAGGGAAAAAGTTTAATTACTTCAATATTTTACACCCACAGGTCTAATGCAGGTCTGCAGGGGTCTGAGGAGCCGTGGGCACCAGACAGGGAATAACCCAGGATGGGGCACCAACCCATAGTAGGGTTCACACAACTCAAAGTTTAACAAACTGCAGTTCACCATGTTTTTGGACCATAGAGGGAAACAGAAGTACTGAGAGAAAACCCCAGAATGAGAACATGCAGACACACATGGGGTGGGGCAGAGACTCAAACCTGGGTCCCAGAGTTGGTGGGAGGGGGTATTTTCCATTACTAATTATCCAACGAAGGGCTGCAGTGGGGTTCGTCCTGGATGGGATACCATACCATCCAGACGTACAGAGCAATTTAACATATTGGAAGAAAGCCATGCGACAGAGAACATGGCAGCTCCAGAAAAACAGAACTCAAGCATGATTTACACCCACGATCCTAAAGGTCTCAGGCCAACGGTGATACTTTCTAAGCCACCATGCTGCCCATTTTACAAAACTTTAGCTTAAATTACATTCTCCTTCATACTTCACTTCCCGTAAATAATTATATTCCTTAAATATTCATCAAATAAATATTCCTACTAACCACAAATAACAGGTTAACCCATTAGCACAAGTGGCTCATATGTAACTATATAACAATAATTATTCATCCATCCATCTTCAAACTTAATAGTTCAAACCGAACTTATCTCAGGCAGCACAGGACACATGGCAGGCTGTCGCAGAATGCACACAACCGATTAAAAATCACGCTGTTACAGAATGCACACGACCGATTAAAAATCACGCTGTCATAGAATGCACACGAACGATTAAAAATCACGATATCCTGAATCCAAGCATCACATTTGACATCAAAATTATTCATATTTCATAACGCTACAATTCAAGACACTTACCCTGCGAGAGAATGATGACCTTACTATCAGTAAACCAGCATAAAACTGCAAACACTGTGGTTTAATGTTCCTCTGTGTCCTGCATTTCTTTCACTTTCTAAAAATACCATTGAAAAGAGGAAGCTTCAGCAGATCATTAACATATTCTGATGCTTTTCAAAATTTACACATTTTATAAATTCAAGTGAAGTGTAAATCCCACATTTTTGGACAAGTTTCATGATTATTTCTGTATTTTGTTGGAAATTCACTTCTTAGTGAATAGTGATACTTTATTGATGCCCATGAGGAAACTGTCTTTTTTGCCAGCCCCGTTTTGCTCTCTGTGAGACAGACAGACAGACAGACAGACAGATAGATGCACAAGCTTGGGAGTCAAAAAGCAGGATCAGGCGGAAGCAACATATGACTAGATTCCATCTGAACTGGAAAGGGGGCTGACAGCCCTGTATTCCCAGCAGACCCATTATAGTCACCAACCAGTACTAGACGGATCAACTTCTGAATGTGAAAAGCCAGTAAATGTGTTTCTATCTGAATGCTCTAAATCATAGAAGTCACATGTAATTTCTTTGTTTAAATCTTAATGTCCACGCCTTAAAGTGTCATTAATATTGATCATATTTTTTTCTAAATATTTACAGTTGAGGATAAAATTATTAGCCCCCCTATGAAAATCTCATTGTTTTAAAAATATTTCCCAAGCGCTGTTAAATAGAGCAAATAATATTTAACATGGCTTTTTTTAGATATCTAAGTTTTATTTTGGATGCTTACATTATGTTACTTTTCACACAGAAATGAAATCATTCCACAGAAACCAAAAACTACCATGGTCAACATTATTAGCCCTCCGGATATTAATAGTCAATTGTGTATCCTTTTTGTTGGATAACAGCCTGCAGTCGTTTGTTGTAGTTTTCAACAAGTCTCTGACAGACCATCTGAGGAGTCCCAGCCCACTCTTCTTTGGCAAATCTCTCAAGCTCCTCCAGATTTGATGGCCTTCTGGCATGGACCTTCTTCTTTAGTTCACCCCACAGATGTTCTATTGGATTTAAGTCAGGGCTTTGTGGAGGCCACTCCATAACGTTCACTTTGGTCTTCTGGAGATAGTTCTTCACCAGGAGAGACGTATGTTTGGGATCATTGTCGTGTTGGAAGACGAAGCGACAACCCAGACCCAGTTTTGCTGCTGACTGCTTAAGGTTTTCTTTTAAGATCTCCACATATATTTCTTTGTTCATAATTCCTTCCACCTTGACAAGATTTCCAGTTCCTGATGCACTGAAGCATCCCCACAGCATAATGCTCCCACCGCCGTGCTTCACTGTGGGGACGGTGTTCTTTGGGTTATACGCCTCTCCCTTCCGTCTCCAAACATAAGCAGTGTCTCTATGGCCAAAGAGCTCTAGTTTAGTCCCATCTGACCATAGGACGTGCTTCCAGTATGCATCATCTTTCTCCAGGTTGTCCTGAGAATACTTTAGTCTGGCTTGAAGGTGTCTCTTCTGCAAAAGAGGAGTCCTTCTTGGTCTGCAACCTCAAAGACCATTCCTGTGCAGAGATCAAGGGATTGTCTTCTTAGAGACCACCATTCCCGACTTGGCCAAGTCATTCTTTAGTGTCTTGGCAGTTGTTCTGGGGTCTTTAGACACATCTCTCACTAGTTTCCTTTCCAGGATCTTTGAAATCTTTCGCTACCTACCTCTGCCAGGCTTGTTCTGTACTGTGTGGCTCTCTTTGAATTCCTGGATTATACTTCTCACTCCAGTTCTTGACACTTGGAAACGCTGTGATAACTTTGTATGTCCTTCTCCTGCTTTGTGTGCATCAACAATCCTTTTTCTCAAGTCTAAGCTGATGTCTTTTGTTTTTGGCATGGTGCTTTCTCAAATGACAGCTGAATCACCCTTACTGAGGATTTTACACTCAGTTTTATACTTTCAGTTTTAACTTAATTGTTAAGTTAAATCACCTGTGAAGTTAAAGCACATCGCTATACATAAGTGGCTTGTACAATGGCTCAATAAATTGCCATTTCTTAAAGGGGGCTAATAATATTGTCCCTGGTCATTTTTGTTTTTCTGAAATAATTCTGCTATTTTGTGCAAATATAAATAATTTATTCCTTCAAAAGAAAACTAATATGTTCAGAAATGCTATGTTGAAAATTACTTGCTCTGTTAAAAATTTGGTAACAGACACGAACAGACGGAGCCCTGGGGGAGTTGTTTGTAATGTGCAGTGTTAATGTGTATCGTCAGAAATATTGGTGTATGTGAACCCACCATGTGTTGTTGGAATGGGCGGGACGGCCAGCACAGTGGACAGTATGTGTTGGGAGTGGTTGGTATTTGGTGTTTATACTCTGTCCTTTTAAAGGCTAAGAATAAAGACACTCCTGTTCAAATACACCTGCCGCATCTATTTCCTGCAGCCTCGATGTCTGTGTCTGCTAGTTATCTCAATACTAAATCAAGCTCACGCAATGTGCACACAATTAACTTTTTTGTGCTCTCAATTTACTATTTCATTGAAATGTAACACTTTGGTTATGTGTGTTCTTGCCTAAAGAAAACGTGACTATCAAGCCAGAAGTTGAAGTGAAGTGTGTGATACTATGGGTCCTAGGGTAGAATATTTATTTGCTCAAATATTTGTAATAATGCATAATATGTCTCCTCATCCATCTTGGTCTTAATCTTTTAGACCTAGCACTTGTCCAATCAAAGCTTAAACTAATTCTATGGCAGTAATTAGGTGGTATGGTTATCGAATTCTTAATATTGTAATGCTGGGGGCACCCATCAGGCAATGCGTCACCCTGGACTGAAGCAAGGTGTAAATAATGTGAATAATGTAGTAGAAATTAATGACACTTAGTCGATGCTTTATAGTATGACGTCGTTTTATTGCAGAGCTCAGGGAGCAGCCACTTCCATGATATCTCCGTGGTAACGCTCAAATAACTTTCTGCTCAACATAACGTTTATAGCGGTACACACACAGTCTGCGCCCCCTCCTCAGAACCGGATCAAACTGGTTAGGGTAGGGCGTGCTCTTTGCAACACATATGTTTTATGAAGTTTGCATCTTGCAAGCATGTATATACTTTATATAATCTGCATGTTGCAGGCCTGGGGCATGTGGGGTGGGGGGGGGGGGGTGGGTCTTCACTTTGCACGGCCTCTGTCTTTGTGGTGTTCCTGCCATTTCTGCTAAGTGTATCGGCGCTCACATCTTTGTCCCCCAGTCTGCATTTACTATGTTCCAAACCATGAGTGCAACACTTAGCTCAAACCTCAATTCTCTTTTAGCCTGTCTCAAGTGTCAGTGCAAATTGGCACGTTTCCTCTTTAGGTGCGGGGGGCTGGGCTGGTGCAGACGGGAAGGCGGTCGCAGCCCCTCCCTCCAGGCGGGCTTCCACCGGTAGTCTGTACAGAGGCGGTACACAAAGACGTAAACATACTTTCTACAAAGATAAACACGGCAGGTGAGGAATGAGATCCAATGTCATTCGTTGCATTGCACTTATAGTGTCCATTGTGTTCAAATTTGATATTATTTATTGTGTAATTCTGCCCTGATACTCCTGGTGAGATTAAGATTTCATCCTTAAACCATCGGTAGCTCTTAGCTGGTGGGTTTGCATCGCTGCTGCAGGTCAGAGTCACTGAATCATGTTTCTTCAGGTTCAGAGAGGGAAAGGCCATCACTGAAATGTTTTTTGGGGCATCTAGTGAAAATATAAAAATATTTTTTGATTAATTCAGTGCATAATATGTTCTTACTTGTATTATTATATGATGTTTACATACATCTAAAACCAAAATGATATGTTTAGTCATTTTATTCTGTGCTGCATAGTGAGAAACATCCAACTGTATGACAATCCAACTGTACTTCTCTTAAACTTAAGACAGTAAATTTGGCTCTTCTTCTCAATGAGTATGTTTGATGTTACGTGCTACATAATAAAATGAAGTTCCACAGTAATTTTTTGAAGAAGAAGAATTCACAATACTCACACTGTACATTCACAGATAAGAATTTAGAGTTAATAGTCCCATGTCTATTTTCTCCTGAACAATAGTACGGTCCACTGTCCTTAGAGGTGATGTTAGTCATGGTGTAACTATTCCATGAACCAAGCTCTATGATTTCCTCTCCATTCTTCTTAAACCAGGTGTATCTCTCAACCTCTGGGTTGGCTTTAGCACCACAGGTCAGAGTTACTGAATCACGTTCCTTCAAGTTCTCTGAGGGAAAGGCTATCACTGAAATGTTTTTTGGGGCATCTGGAGAAAATACAAGGATATTTTTAAAATAATTCAGTGCATAATGTGTTCTTACTTGTATCATTATGTGATGTTTACATGTTATTTTATTTATGCAGAAAATTTAAAAGCACCGGGTTACAAAGTTCATTCCCGGGTCATTTTGCCCACTGTCTTCAGAGTTGATGGCAGTAATGGTGAGACAATCAGTGAGATTCTGTTTTTATTCCGTTTATCAGTATTAGCATGATAAATTGAGAATGACATTGAAAATATATTCCACAAGTAGATTTATGTAGAATGCTAATTAGCTGTTCACTGTTGCACATTGTTATTGAGGAAATATGGATATTATGTTTGGAACTATGTCTTCATCTATGGAATCCTTTTGAAATGTTGACACATTTAATTTACTTACACTGAACATTTATGTACACCTCTGTAGAAGTTATATGCCATATTCCGCAGAAGTAGTGCCCACTGTGCTCAGGTTTGATGTCTTTGATGATCAACGTCTTTGATGACATCATCTCATGTGCGTGAATCCCATTCTTTTTATACCATTTGTAATTGTTTTCTGATGTCGTGGCATTGCTTCTGCAGATCAGAATCACTGAATTCCCTTCCACTATTTCACCAAGGGGATTGACAATCATTGTATCTGGAAGACAAGGTAAGATAATACTTTATTGATCTCAAGCATTAGCATTAGACTTGAACACAAGCACTGACTATAAATGTCTCGCTGATCTATTTGTAGTGTGTTATACTATCTCACACCTCCACGGAGTTTGGGGATTTTCGCCCTGCTGCGGTGTTTGTGTAGAGCTTATATGTTGTTTCCCCTGTTATTATATGTGAATGTGTGTGTGTCAGTGCCCTGTAATAGACTGGCATCCCGTCCAGGATGTAGACCTGCCTTGTGCTGTCTGGGATAGGCTCCAGGCCCCCTAGTGACCCAGACCAGAATGAGCAAATGGATTAGGGACTGATGTACTTTAATTCTATAATACAAAATCGCATGCAACTTAGCCCAGATGTTGATGGTTGTGCTTAATTATACTCACATCTAGGATGAGGTGTATCACCAAAGATAGCAGAAGAAAACTAAACATCGCCTCCAATCATAGAGTATAATATTAAATATACTTGCCGTATATTTAGAATATGTTGATAGTCATATAAAACAGTATATTAGTTATATTTTATTCAGAGACAAATCATTTTCAATAAATACTTGAATATAATACAATATTAATGTTACGTACTTACTAGAACATTATTTTGGATGTAATGGTCTGCTTCAGAAGTATAAAAGAATATATGAATATATGAAGTTTAACAAATTAGTTATTAGCAGAATATTAATCGGGTATATTTTGATACATTTGATTATGGCTAGTATCTCAGTTCAATAATTTTTAAATGTAACAATTCACTTACAGATAACGTAGATACTTTCTTGTAAACTGGGCCCTTTTCTGTCTTGAAAAGCACAGGAGTATTTCTTCGTATCTTCTTTGTAGTGGATGTGGATGTATATATTATCCAAATATTCTCCCTGCAGCTGGTGTCCATTTTTAAACCAGGTATACATTACATTTCCATGTGGACAGTCGGTATTGCAGGTCAGCGCCAAAGCAAAATCCAGCTCCTGTTTTGCAGCCACCTGTGTATCTTCACAGAACATAACCCAGTTTTAAAAATCTGATCATAAAAAGTTCAGCTATTTTTATAGGCAACATAGTGACATTGCAATTTACCTGTAACAGACAGTGTGACTCCAGGTCTGACAGTATGTCTCTCATTCCCATATGTAATAAACCTAAATCGATATTCATCTGAATCCTCTCGTTTCAACTGTTTGATTCTGAATGCACAGTTGTGATTTTTATCTCCAAGGTACTCCACTCGATCGCGATACTCTGGGTCATACGCAAGGTCCTTAGGGTCTATATCTTTATCCATCCATTCCTTATACCAGAATGTTCTATTTACTTTCTGTTTGCCAGGATTTCGGTACCAGCAGGGTATGTCCACTGAATTCCCAGTCATAATACAAATCGACTGTAAGGGGTACTGCACAATCCATCCATTCTGACTCTGGGCATCTGAAAACAGGTATAACTCAGAACAAAAACATAGTTGTATTGGCATTTTTCCAGTACGAGTTTGGTGTGAAATTTGAACTTCACTGTTAGTCTAATCTACAAAATACTTGCTGAATAATGGTTACTTTACAAAATATGCTGTTACTCAAGTATAAATAATTAAACCTTTAAGTAGTCACATTTTTTGAGATAACTGTCATGACCTGCTCGTATGATCCGCGTGTGTGCCACGCCCCCTCATTACCTACGCGTGCTACCCCGATCGTGATAACCTGTTGCCTGTTATTTTCTGCTTGTCTTGTGTATTTAGTCCGCGTTCAAGTCTGTTTCCCCAGGTCTGTCATTGATGTGTTTTGCCGTGTGCGCCCCAGTCGTCCTGTCAGCCCTGAATAAAACCCCATTACCCGCATTTACGACTCTCTTGCATGTTTCCCCGCTCGCTCGCCCGCACGCAGTCATAACAGAATGACAGACCTCGAGGAAACAGACTTGAACGCGGACTAAATACACAAGACAAGCAGAAAATAACAAGCAACAGGTGATCACAATCGGGGTAGCACGCGTAGGTAATGAGGGGGCGTGGCACACACGAGGATCGTACGAGCAGGTCATGACGATAACTAACATCATGAAATTATATTGCACTAGTTTGTTACATTCAGGAGTTTGTATTTCATTATACTGAGAACATGCTTTGTAACATGCTTACAAATGTTATTTGTACCAAATATTTTGTTGGACTTAAGGAGTTATTGACATGGAGACTAGAGAACTACTGTAAAGTGAATCCTGACAGGACATTCTCAGTCAGTTAAAAAAAAATGAAGTACAAAAAAGTGAACAAATGACTAAGTAATTATTTTTGAAACATAATCATTTTTTTACCTGCCAATGACAGTAGGATGACCAAACACACGTTGCCCGCTGTTTCCAGGAACATTTCTATGCCTCTGTGCAACATATTGATATGATGTATTTAAATACAATTACCTTTTATTTTTAGACCAACTGTGGTCAAATTACAAACAATTTATGATTTCATTGTTTGCACCTTCATTTAGAAAAAGGGAAAAAGTTTAATTACTTCAATATTTTACACCCACAGGTCTAATGCAGGTCTGCAGGGATCTGAGGAGCCGTGGGCACCAGACAGGGAATAACCCAGGATGGGGCACCAACCCATTGTAGGGTTCACACAACTCAAAGTTTAACAAACTGCAGTTCACCATGTTTTTGGACCATAGAGGGAAACAGAAGTACTGAGAGAAAACCCCAGAATGAGAACATGCAGACACACATGGGGTGGGGCAGAGACTCAAACCGGGGTCCCAGAGGTGGAATTTTCCATTACTAATTATCCAACGAAGGGCTGCAGTGGGGTTCATCCTGGATGGGATACCATACCATCCAGACGTATAGAGCAATTTAACATATTGGAAGAAAGCCATGCGACAGAGAACGTGGCAGCTCCAGAAACACAGAACTCAAGCATGATTTACACCCACGATTCTAAAGGTCTCAGGCCAACGGTGATATTTATTAAGCCTACTATTATCTTAAGCATACTTCACTTCCCGTAAATAATTATATTCCTTAAATTTTCATCAAATAAATATTCCTACTAACCACAAATAACAGGTTAACCCATTAGCACAAGTGGCTCATGTGTAACTATATAACAATAATTATTCATCCATCCATCTTCAAACTTCATAGCTCAAACTTCAAACTTATCTCAGGCAGCACAGGACACACGGCAGGCTGTCACAGAATGCACACAACCGATTAAAAATCACGCTGTTACAGAATGCACACGACCGATTAAAAATCACGCTGTCACAGAATGCACACGAACGATTAAAAATCACGATATCCTGAATGCAAGCATCACATTTGACAGCAAAATTATTCATATTTCATAATGCTACAATTCAAGACACTTACCCTGCGAGAAAATGATGACCTTACTATCAGTAAACCAGCATAAAACTGCAAACACTGTGGTTTAATGTTCCTCTGCGTCCTGCATTTCTTTCACTTTCTAAAAATACCATTGAAAAGAGGAAGCTTCAGCAGATCATTAACATATTCTGATGCTTTTCAAAATTTACACATTTTATAAATTCAATCCCACATTTTTGGACAAGTTTCATGATTATTTCTGTATCTTGTTGGAAATTCGCTTCTTAGTGAATAGTGATACTTTATTGATGCCCATGAGGAAACTGTCTTTTTTGCCAGCCCCGTTTTGCTCTCCGTGAGACAGACAGACAGACAGATGCACAAGGTTGGGAGTCAAAAAGCAGGATCAGGCGGAAGCAACATATGACTAGATTCCATCTGAACTGGGGGCTGACAGCCCTGTATTCCCAGCAGACCCATTATACTCACCAACCAGTACTAGACGGATCAACTTCTGAATGTGAAAAGCCAGTAAATGTGTTTCTATCTGAATGCTCTAAATCAGGGGTATTCAACTAAAATTTAAAGAGGTCCAGTTAAAGAAAAATTCTTGAAGCAAAGGTCCGGAAGATCATAATATCTAACTATTTAATAGTGTGATATATATTTAAGTAGCCTATTAGTTGCATCAACATTGTATGTAATCAGTACCTGACTGTCAATCAAATTAATTCAGTACAATTCAAAAACCTTTTGACATTATTTATTGTCACGTGACATAGAACTTCGGCCAGCTGGCTGGAGTGAGATGGTCAATTCGAGATGTCTGCACACATGTAACAGTTCTTACCTTGTAAATAGTCTGCTTTTGTATTTAATCGTGTAAATACACCTTTGACGTAGTTAATTTTAGGTTTTATAATGGAATAATATAGATTTGCCGTAAGATTTCCAGCATGAGTATGAAAGTGTGAGTGTCATGCCGGATGCTTGAGATTTGGCAACCCTGAAAACGTACATTTTTTGTTTCACATGAGTATATTTATATAACAGATAACATTACTTTATACATATGTTAAAATGCAGAAACTTCAACGAACATGAAATCAACAATAAACTATACGTCTATTTATCCAACGTGTTATATAATACATATTGTATTTGAAAACTTTTCAGCTTTACGATTCCAGGAGAGCGCAGCCACTCTGTTAGGAACATTACGCTTTTTGTTTGCGGGTGTTAGCTTCGCTGCTGCAATTAACACTAATGGCACATTAGTGCAGACAAAGGCTGCATACGCCGAACTATACGTCTTGCTTGGCGGTCAAAGGCGTTTGACGTTCATTGGCGTGGGAAACGGCGGTTCTACTGCTAAACCTCTACCGAAAAGACTACAAACGCTGTGCCGGTTAAAATAAAAGCGCCCCGTCAGGTTTTAAATAATAACTAAATGTTTTGGCTGTCGGTCCGGGTCCGTATGGGACAGCTTCTGGGTCCGGACCCGGACCGCGGTCCGCCTGTTAGTGACCGCTGCTCTAAATCATAGAAGTGACATGTAATTTCTTTGTGTAAATCTTAATGTCTATGCCTTAAAGTGTCATTAATATTAATCATATTTTTGTCTAAATATTTATATTCTGTTCTTCTCATTTGCACTATGAACAACATTTTCACAAACATTACGATCTGTAACAGACACGGTGATGGTATAGACAGAGCCCTGGGGGAGTTGTTTGTAATGTTATGTGTAGTGTTAATGTGTATCGTTGGAAATAGTGATGTGTGTGAGCCCACCATGTGTTGTTGGAATGGGCGGGACGGCCAGCACAGTGGGCAGTATGTGTTGGGAGTGGTTGGTATTTGGTGTTTATACTAAAGGCTTTAAAGGCTAAGAATAAAGAACACTCCTGTTCAAATACACCTGCCGCATCTATTTCCTGCAGCCTCGATGTCTGTGTCTGCTAGTTATCACAATACTAAATCAAGCTCATGCAATGTGCACACAATTAACTTTTTTGTGCTCTCAATTTACTATTTCATTGAAATGTAACACTTTGGTTATGTGTGTTCTTGCCTAAAGAAAACGTGGCTATCAAGCCAGAAGTTGAAGTGAAGTGTGTGATACTATGGGTCCTAGGGTAGAATATTTATTTGCTCAAATATTTGTAATAATGCATAATATGTCTCCTCATCCATCATGGTCTTAATCTTTTAGACCTAGCACTTGTCCAATCAAAGCTTAAACTAATTCTATGGCAGTAATTAGGTGGTATGGTTATCGAATTCTTAATATTGTAATGGTGGGGGCACCCATCAGGCAATGCGGCACCCTGGACTGAAGCAAGGTGTAAATAATGTGAATAATGTAGTAGAAATTAATGACACTTAGTCGATGCTTTATAGTATGACGTCATTTTATTGCAGAGCTCGGGTAGCAGCCACTTCCATGATATCTCCGTGGTAACGCTCAAAGAACTTTCTGCTCAACATAACGTTTATAGCGGTACACACACAGTCTGCGCCCCCTCCTCAGAACCGGATCAAACTGGTTAGGGTAGGGCATGCTCTTTGCAACACATATGTTTTATGAAGTTTGCATCTTGCAAGCATGAATATACTTTATATAATCTGCATGCTGCAGGCCTGGGGCATGTGGGGGGGGGGGTCTTCACTTTGCACGGCCTCTGTCTTTGTGGTGTTCCTGCCATTTCTGCTAAGCGTATCGGCGCTCACATCTTTGTCCCCCAGTCTGCATTTACTATGTTCCAAGACATAAGTGCAACACTTAGCTCAAACCTCAATTTTCTTTTAGCCTGTCTCAAGTGTCAGTGCAAAGGGGCACGTTTCCTCTTTAGGTGTGGGGGGCTGGGCTGGTGCAGGCGGGAAGGCGGTCGCAGCCCCTCCCTCCAGGCGGGCTTCCACCGGTAGTCTGTACAGAGGCGGTACACAAAGACGTAAACATACTTTCTACAAAGATAAACACCGCAGGTGAGGAATGAGATCCAATGTCATTCGTTGCATTGCACTTATAGTGTCCATTGTGTTCAAATGTGATATTATTTATTGTGTAATTCTGCCCTGATACTCTTGGTGAGATTAAGATTTCATCCTTAAACCATTGGTGGCTCTTAGCTGGTGGGTTTGCATCGCCGCTGCAGGTCAGAGTCACTGAATCACCCATCATTATTCCACCAGAGGGACTCACAAAGAGCTCTCTGGGAGCATCTAAAACCAAAATGATATGTTTAGTCATTTTATTCTGTGCTGCATAGCGAGAAACATCCAACTGTATGACAATCCAACTGTACTTCTCTTAAACTTAAGACAGTAAATTTGGCTCTTCTTCTCAATGAGTATGTTTGACGTTACGTGCTACATAATAAAATGAAGTTCCACAGTAATTTTTTGAAGAAGAATAATTCACAATACTCACACTGTACATTCACAGATAAGTAGGTAGAGTTAATAGTCCCATGTCTATTTTCTCCTGAACAATAGTACGGTCCACTGTCCTTAGAGGTGATGTTAGTAATGGTGTAATTATTCCCTGTACCAAGCTCTATGATTTTCTCTCCATTCTTCTTAAACCAGGTGTATCTCTCAACTTCTGGGTTGGCTTTAGCACCACAGGTCAGAGTTACTGAATCACGTTCCTTCAAGTTCACAGAGGGAAACGCCTTCACTGAAATGCTTTTTGGGGCATCTAGAGAAAATATAAAAATATTTTTTGATTAATTCAGTGCATAATATGTTCTTACTTGTATTATTATATGATGTTTACATGTTAATTTATTTTTTTCAGAAAATTTAAAAGCACAGGGTTACAAAGTTCATTCCCGGGTAATTTTGCCCACTGTCTAAAGAGTTGATGACAGTAATGGTGAGACAATCAGTGAGATTCTGTTTTTATTCCGTTTATCAGTATTAGGATGATAAATTGAGAATGACATTGAAAATATATTCCACAAGTACATTTATGTAGAATGCTAATTAGCTGTTCACTGTTGCACATTGTTATTGAGGAAATATGGATATTATGTTTGGAACTATGTCTTCATCTATGGAATCCTTTTGAAATGTTGACATTTAATTTACTTACACTGAACATTTATGTACACCTCTGTAGAAGTTACAGACCATATTCCGCAGAAGTAGTGCCCACTGTGCTCAGGTTTGATGTCTTTGATGATCAACGTCTTTGATGACATCATCTCATGTGTGTGAATCCCATTCTTTTTATACCATTTGTAATTGTTTTCTGATTCCGTGGCATTGCTTCTGCAGATCAGAATCACTGAATTGCCTTCCACTATTTCACCAAGGGGATTGACAATCATTGTATCTGGAAGACAAGGTAAGATAATACTTTATTGATCTCAAGCATTAGCATTAGACTTGAACACAGGCACTGACTATAAATGTCTCGCTGATCTATTTGTAGTGTGTTATACTACAGTACCTCACACCTCCATGGTGTTTGGGGATTTTCGCCCTGCTGCGGTGTGTAGAGCTTAGATGTTGTTTCCCCTGTTATTATATGTGAATGTGTGTGTGTCAGTGCCCTGTAATAGACTGGCATCCCGTCCAGGATGTAGACCTGCCTTGTGCTGTCTGGGATAGGCTCCAGGCCCCCTAGTGACCCAGACCAGAATGAGCAAATGGATTAGGGACTGATGTACTTTAAACCTATAATACAAAATCGCATGCAACTTAGCCCAGATATTGATGGTTGTGCTTAATTATACTCACATTTAGGATGAGGTGTATCACCAAAGATAGAAGAAAACTAAACATAGCCTCCAATCATAGAGTATAATATTAAATATACTTGCAGTATATTTAGAATATGTTGATAGTCATATAAAACTGAATAAAATATACCGGTAACTAATATACTGAGACACAAATCATTTTGAATAAATACTTGAATATAATACAATATTTGTTACATACTTACTAGAACATTATTTTGGATGTAATGGTCTGCTTCAGAAGTATAAAAGAATATATGAATATATGAAGTTTAACAAATTAGTTATTAGCAGAATATTAATCGGGTATATTTTGATACATTTGATTATGGCTAGTATCTCAGTTCAATAATTTTTAAATGTAACAATTCACTTACAGATAACGTAGATACTTTCTTGTAAACTGGACCCTTTTCTGTCTTGAAAAGCACAGGAGTATTTCTTCGTATCTTCTTTGTAGTGGATGTGGATGTACATATTATCCAAATATTCTCCCTGTAGCTGGTGTCCATTTTTAAACCAGGTATACATTACATTTCCATGTGGACAGCCGGTATTGCAGGTCAGCGCCAAAGCAAATTCCAGCTCCTGTTTTGCAGCCACCTGTGTATCTTCACAGAATATAACCCAGTTTTAAAAATCTGATCATAAAAAGTTCAGCGATTTTTATAGGCAACATAGTGACATTGCAATTTACCTGTAACAGACAGTGTGACTCCAGGTTTGACAGTATATCTCTCATTCCAATATGTAATTAACCTAAATCGATATTCATTTGAATCTTCTCGTTTCAACTGTTTGATTCTGAATGCACAGTTGTGATTTTTATCTCCAAGGTACTCCACTCGATCGCGATACTCTGGGTCATACGCAAGGTCCTTAGGGTCTATATCTCTATCCATCCATTCCTTATACCAGAATGTTCTATTTACTTTCTGTTTGCCAGGATTTTGGTACCAGCAGGGTATGTCCACTGAATTCCCAGTCATAATACATATCGACTGTAAGCGGTAATGCACAATCCATCCATTCTGACTCTGGGCATCTGAAAACAGGTATTACTCAGAACAAAAACATAGTTGTATTGCCATTTTTACAGTACGAGTTTGGTGTGAAATTTGAAATTCACTGTTAGTCTAATCTACAAAATACTTGCTGAATAATGGTTACTTTACAAAATATGCTGTTACTCAAGTATAAATAATTAAACCTTTAAAGTAGTCACATTTTTTGAGATAACTGTCATGACCTGCTCTTACGATCCTCGTGTGTGCCACGCCCCCTCATTACCTACGCGTGCTACCCCGATCGTGATAATCTGTTGCCTGTTATTTTCTGCTTGTCTTGTGTATTTAGTCCGCGTTCAAGTCTGTTTCCCCAGGTCTGTCATTGATGTGTTTTGCCGTGTGCGCCCCAGTCGTCCTGTCAGCCCTGAATAAAACCCCGTTACCCGCATTTACGACTCTCTTGCATGTTTCCCCGCTCGCTCGCCCGCACGCAGTCATAACAGAATGACAGACCTCGAGGAAACAGACTTGAACGCGGACTAAATACACAAGACAAGCAGAAAATAACAGGCAACAGGTGATCACAATCGGGGTAGCACGCGTAGGTAATGAGGGGGCGTGGCACACACGAGGATCGTACGAGCAGGTCATGACGATAACTAACATCATGAAATTATATTGCACTAGTTTGTTACATTCAGGAGTTTGTATTTCATTATGCTGAGAACATGCTTTGTAACATGCTTACAAATGTTATTTGTACCAAATATTTTGTTGGGCTTAAGGAGTTATTGACATGGAGACTAGCAGAACTACTGTAAAGTGAATCCTGACAGGACATTCTCAGTCAGTTAAAAAAAAATGAAGTACAAAAAAGTGAACAAATGACTAAGTAATTATTTTTGAAACATAATCATTTTTTTACCTGCCAATGACAGTAGGATGACCAAACACACGTTGCCCGCTGTTTCCAGGAACATTTCTATGCCTCTGTGCAACATATTGATATGATGTATTTAAATACAATTACCTTTTATTTTTAGACCAACTGTGGTCAAATTACAAACAATTTATGATTTCATTGTTTGCACCTTCATTTAGAAAAAGGGAAAAAGTTTAATTACTTCAATATTTTACACCCACAGGTCTAATGCAGGTCTGCAGGGATCTGAGGAGCCGTGGGCACCAGACAGGGAATAACCCAGGATGGGGCACCAACCCATTGTAGGGTTCACACAACTCAAAGTTTAACAAACTGCAGTTCACCATGTTTTTGTACCATAGAGGGAAACAGAAGTACTGAGAGAAAACCCCAGAATGAGAACATGCAGACACACATGGGGTGGGGCAGAGACTCAAACCGGGGTCCCAGAGGTGGAATTTTCCATTACTAATTATCCAACGAAGGGCTGCAGTGGGGTTCATCCTGAATGGGATACCATACCATCCAGACGTATAGAGCAATTTAACATATTGGAAGAAAGCCATGCAACAGAGAACGTGGCAGCTCCAGAAACACAGAACTCAAGCATGATTTACACCCACGATCCTAAAGGTCTCAGGCCAACGGTGATATTTATTAAGCCTACTATTATCTTAAGCATACTTCACTTCCCGTAAATAATTATATTCCTTAAATTTTCATCAAATAAATATTCCTACTAACCACAAATAACAGGTTAACCCATTAGCACAAGTGGCTCATATGTAACTATATAACAATAATTATTCATCCATCCATCTTCAAACTTCATAGCTCAAACTTCAAACTTATCTCAGGCAGCACAGGACACACGGCAGGCTGTCACAGAATGCACACAACCGATTAAAAATCACGCTGTTACAGAATGCACACGACCGATTAAAAATCACGCTGTCACAGAATGCACACGAACGATTAAAAATCACGATATCCTGAATGCAAGCATCACATTTGACAGCAAAATTATTCATATTTCATAATGCTACAATTCAAGACACTTACCCTGCGAGAGAATGATGACCTTACTATCAGTAAACCAGCATAAAACTGCAAACACTGTGGTTTAATGTTCCTCTGTGTCCTGCATTTCTTTCACTTTCTAAAAATACCATTGAAAAGAGGAAGCTTCAGCAGATCATTAACATATTTCTGATGCTTTTCAAAATTTACACATTTTATAAATTCAAGTGAAGTGTAAATCCCACATTTTTGGACAAGTTTCATGATTATTTCTGTATCTTGTTGGAAATTCGCTTCTTAGTGAATAGTGATACTTTATTGATGCCCATGAGGAAACTGTCTTTTTTGCCAGCCCCGTTTTGCTCTCCGTGAGACAGACAGACAGACAGACAGATGCACAAGCTTAGTTGGGAGTCAAAAAGCAGGATCAGGCGGAAGCAACATATGACTAGATTCCATCTGAACTGGGGGCTGACAGCCCTGTATTCCCAGCAGACCCATTATACTCACCAACCAGTACTAGACGGATCAACTTCTGAATGTGAAAAGCCAGTAAATGTGTTTCTATCTGAATGCTCTAAATCAGGGGTATTCAACTAAAATTTAAAGAGGTCCAGTTAAAGAAAAATTCTTGAAGCAAAGGTCCGGAAGATCATAATATCTAACTATTTAATAGTGTGATATATATTTAAGTAGCCTATTAGTTGCATCAACATTGTATGTAATCAGTACCTGACTGTCAATCAAATTAATTCAGTACAATTCAAAAACCTTTTGACATTATTTATTGTCACGTGACATAGAACTTCGGCCAGTTGGCTGGAGTGAGATGGTCAATTCGAGATGTCTGCACACATGTAACAGTTCTTACCTTGTAAATAGTCTGCTTTTGTATTTAATCGTGTAAATACACCTTTGACGTAGTTAATTTTAGGTTTTATAATGGAATAATATAGATTTGCCGTAAGATTTCCAGCATGAGTATGAAAGTGTGAGTGTCATGCCGGATGCTTGAGATTTGGCAACCCTGAAAACGTACATTTTTTGTTTCACATGAGTATATTTATATAACAGATAACATTACTTTATACATATGTTAAAATGCAGAAACTTCAACGAACATGAAATCAACAATAAACTATACGTCTATTTATCCAACGTGTTATATAATACATATTGTATTTGAAAACTTTTCAGCTTTACGATTCCAGGAGAGCGCAGCCACTCTGTTAGGAACATTACGCTTTTTGTTTGCGGGTGTTAGCTTCGCTGCTGCTATTAACACTAATGGCACATTAGCGCAGACAAAGGCTGCATACGCCGAACTATACGTCTTGCTTGGCGGTCAAAGGCGTTTGACGTTCATTGGCGTGGGAAACGGCGGTTCTACTGCTAAACCTCTACCGAAAAGACTACAAACGCTGCGCCGGATAAAATAAAAGCGCCCCGTCAGGTTTTAAATAATAACTAAATGTTTTGGCTGTCGGTCCGGGTCCGTATGGGACAGCTTCTGGGTCCGGACCCGGACCGCGGTCCGCCTGTTAGTGACCGCTGGTATAGACAGAGCCCTGGGGGAGTTGTTTGTAATGTTATGTGTAGTGTTAATGTGTATCGTTGGAAATAGTGATGTGTGTGAGCCCCCCATGTGTTGTTGGAATGGGCGGGACGGCCAGCACAGTGGGCAGTATGTGTTGGGAGTGGTTGGTATTTGGTGTTTATACTAAAGGCTTTAAAGGCTAAGAATAAAGAACACTCCTGTTCAAATACACCTGCCGCATCTATTTCCTGCAGCCTCGATGTCTGTGTCTGCTATTTATCACAATACTAAATCAAGCTCACGCAATGTGCACACAATTAACTTTTTTGTGCTCTCAATTTACTATTTCATTGAAATGTAACACTTTGGTTATGTGTGTTCTTGCCTAAAGAAAACGTGGCTATCAAGCCAGAAGTTGAAGTGAAGTGTGTGATACTATGGGTCCTAGGGTAGAATATTTATTTGCTCAAATATTTGTAATAATGCATAATATGTCTCCTCATCCATCATGGTCTTAATCTTTTAGACCTAGCACTTGTCCAATCAAAGCTTAAACTAATTCTATGGCAGTAATTAGGTGGTATGGTTATCGAATTCTTAATATTGTAATGCTAGGGGCACCCATCAGGCAATGCGGCACCCTGGACTGAAGCAAGGTGTAAATAATGTGAATAATGTAGTAGAAATTAATGACACTTAGTCGATGCTTTATAGTATGACGTCATTTTATTGCAGAGCTCGGGTAGCAGCCACTTCCATGATATCTCCGTGGTAACGCTCAAAGAACTTTCTGCTCAACATAACGTTTATAGCGGTACACACACAGTCTGCGCCCCCTCCTCAGAACCGGATCAAACTGGTTAGGGTAGGGCGTGCTCTTTGCAACACATATGTTTTATGAAGTTTGCATCTTGCAAGCATGTATATACTTTATATAATCTGCATGTTGCAGGCCTGGGGCATGTGGGGTGGGGGGGGGGGGGTGGGTCTTCGCTTTGCACGGCCTCTGTCTTTGTGGTGTTCCTGCCATTTCTGCTAAGTGTATCGACGCTCACATCTTTGTCCCCCAGTCTGCATTTACTATGTTCCAAAACATGAGTGCAACACTTAGCTCAAACCTCAATTCTCTTTTAGCCTGTCTCAAGTGTCAGTGCAAAGGGGCACGTTTCCTCTTTAGGTGCGGGGGGCTGGGCTGGTGCAGGCGGGAAGGCGGTCGCAGCCCCTCCCTCCAGGTGGGCTTCCACCGGTAGTCTGTACAGAGGCGGTACACAAAGACGTAAACATACTTTCTACAAAGATAAACACGGCAGGTGAGGAATGAGATCCAATGTCATTCGTTGCATTGCACTTATAGCGTCCATTGTGTTCAAATTTGATATTATTTATTGTGTAATTCTGCCCTGATACTCCTGGTGAGATTAAGATTTCATCCTTAAACCAGTGGTAGCTCTTAGCTGGTGGGTTTGCATCGCCGCTGCAGGTCAGAGTCACTGAATCACCCATCATTATTCCACCAGAGGGACTCACTGACACAGAGAACTCTCTGGGAGCATCTAAAACCAAAATGATATGTTTAGTCATTTTATTCTGTGCTGCATAGCGAGAAACATCCAACTGTATGACAATCCAACTGTACTTCTCTTAAACTTAAGACAGTAAATTTGGCTCTTCTTCTCAATGAGTATGTTTGACGTTACGTGCTACATAATAAAATGAAGTTCCACAGTAATTTTTTTGAAGAAAAATTCACAATACTCACACTGTACATTCACAGATAAGAATTTAGAGTTAATAGTCCCATGTCTATTTTCTCCTGAACAATAGTACGGTCCACTGTCCTTAGAGGTGATGTTAGTGATGGTGTAATTATTCCCTGAACCAAGCTCTATGATTTCCTCTCCATTCTTCTTAAACCAGGTGTATCTCTCAACTTCTGGGTTGGCTTTAGCACCACAGGTCAGAGTTACTGAATCACGTTCCTTCAAGTTCACAGAGGGAAACGCCTTCACTGAAATGCTTTTTGGGGCATCTGGAGAAAATACAAGGATATTTTTAAAATAATTCAGTGCATAATATGTTCTTACTTGTATCATTATGTGATGTTTACGTTATTTTATTTATGCAGAAAATTTAAAAGCACCGGGTTACAAAGTTCATTCCCGGGGAATTTTGCCCACTGTCTTCAGAGTTGATGGCAGTAATGGTGAGACAATCAGTAAGATTCTGTTTTTATTCCGTTTATCAGTATTAGGATGATAAATTGAGAATGGTATTGAAAATATATTCCACAAGTACATTTATGTAGAATGCTAATTAGCTGTTTACTGCTGCACATTGTTGAGGAAATATGGATATTATGTTTGGAACTATGTCTTCATCTATGGAATCCTTTTGAAATGTTGACACATTTAATTTACTTACACTGAACATTTATGTACAGCTCTGTAGAAGTTACAGACCATATTCCGCAGAAGTAGTGCCCACTGTGCTCAGGTTTGATGTCTTTGATGATCAACGTCTTTGATGACATCATCTCATGTGCGTGAATCCCATTCTTTTTATACCATTTGTAATTGTTTTCTGATTCCGTGGCATTGCTTCTGCAGATCAGAATCACTGAATTGCCTTCCACTATTTCACCAAGGGGATTGACAATCATTGTATCTGGAAGACAAGGTAAGATAATACTTTATCGATCTCAGGGAGACATTCCTGTAAAGGAATGATATGGTTAGTATTAGACTTGAACACAGGCACTGACTATAAATGTCTCGCTGATCTATTTGTAGTGTGTTATACTACAGTACCTCACACCTCCACGGTGTTTGGGGATTTTCGCCCTGCTGCGGTGTGTAGAGCTTAGATGTTGTTTCCCCTGTTATTATATGTGAATGTGTGTGTGTCAGTGCCCTGTCATAGACTGGCATCCCATCCAGGATGTAGACCTGCCTTGTGCTGTCTGGGATAGGCTCCAGGCCCCCTAGTGACCCAGACCAGAATGAGCAAATGGATTAGGGACTGATGTATTTTAATTCTATAATACAAAATCGCATGCAACTTAGCCCAGATATTGATGGTTGTGCTTAATTATACTCACATCTAGGATGAGGTGTATCACCAAAGATAGCAGAAGAAAACTAAACATAGCCTCCAATCATAGAGTATAATATTAAATATACTTGCAGTATATTTAGAATATGTTGATAGCCATATAAAACTGAATAAAATATAACTAATATACTCAGACAAATCATTTTGAATAAATACTTGAATATAATAATATTTATGTTATATATTTACTAGAACATTATTTTGGATGTAATGGTCTGCTTCAGAAGTATAAAAGAATATATGAATACATGAAGTTTAACAAATTAGTTATTAGCAGAATATTAATCGGGTATATTTTGATACATTTGATTATGGCTAGTATCTCAGTTCAATAATTTTTAAATGTAACAATTCACTTACAGATAACGTAGATACTTTCTTGTAAACTGGACCATTTTCTGTCTTGAAAAGCACAGGAGTATTTCTTCGTATCTTCTTTGTTTTGGATGTGGATGTATATATTATCCAAATATTCTCCCTGTAGCTGGTGTCCATTTTTAAACCAGGTATACATTACATTTCCATGTGGACAGTCGGTATTGCAGGTCAGCGCCAAAGCAAAATCCAGCTCCTGTTTTGCAGTCACCTCTGTATCTTCACAGAATATAACCCAGTTTTAAAAATCTGATCATAAAAAGTTCAGCTATTTTTATAGGCAACATAGTGACATTGCAATTTACCTGTAACAGACAGTGTGACTCCAGGAGCGACAGTATATCTCTCATTCCCATATGTAATAAACCTAAATCGATATTCATCTGAATCCTCTCGTTTCAACTGTTTGATTCTGAATGCACAGTTGTGATTTTTATCTCCAAGGTACTCCACTCGATCGCGATACTCTGGGTCATACGCAAGGTCCTTAGGGTCTATATCTTTATCCATCCATTCCTTATACCAGGATGTTCTATTTACTTTCTGTTTGCCAGGATTTTGGTACCAGCAGGGTATGTCCACTGAATTCCCAGTCATAATACATATCGACTGTAAGGGGTACTGCACAATCCATCCATTCTGACTCCGAGCATCTGAAAACAGGTATAACTCAGAACAAAAACATAGTTGTATTGGCATTTTTCCAGTACGAGTTTGGTGTGAAATTTGAACTTCACTGTTAGTCTAATCTACAAAATACTTGCTGAATAATGGTTACTTTACAAAACATGCTGTTACTCAAGTATAAATAACTAAACCTTTAAGTAGTCACATTTTTTGAGATAACTGTCATGACCTGCTCGTACGATCCTCGTGTGTGCCACGCCCCCTCATTACCTACGCGTGCTACCCCGATCGTGATCACCTGTTGCCTGTTATTTTCTGCTTGTCTTGTGTATTTAGTCCGCGTTCAAGTCTGTTTCCTCAGGTCTGTCATTGATGTGCTTTGCCGTGTGCGCCCCAGTCGTCCTGTCAGCCCTGAATAAAACCCCGTTACCCGCATTTATGACTCTCTTGCATGTTTCCCTGCTCGCTCGCCCGCAAGCAGTCATAACAGAATGACAGACCTCGGGGAAACAGACTTGAACGCGGACTAAATACACAAGACAAGCAGAAAATAACAGGCAACAGGTGATCACAATCGGGGTAGCGCGTAGGTAATGAGGGGGCGTGGCACACACGAGGATCGTACGAGCAGGTCATGACAATAACTAACATCATGAAATTATATTGCACTAGTTTGTTACATTCAGGAGTTTGTATTTCATTATACTGAGAACATGCTTTGTAACATGCTTACAAATGTTATTTGTACCAAATATTTTGTTGGGCTTAAGGAGTTATTGACATGGAGACTAGCAGAACTACTGTAAAGTGAATCCTGACAGGACATTCTCATTGAGTTAAAAAAAAAAAAATTAAGTAAAAAAAAAAGTGAACAAATGACTAAGTAATTATTTTGGAAACATAATCATTTTTTTACCTGCCAATGACAGTAGGATGACCAAACACACGTTGCCTGCTGTTTCCAGGAACATTTCTATGCCTCTGTGCAACATATTGATATGATGTATTTAAATACAATTACCTTTCATTTTTAGACCAACTGTGGTCAAATTACGAACAATTTATGATTTCATTGTTTGCACCTTCATTTAGAAAAAGGGAAAAAGTTTAATTACTTCAATATTTTACACCCACAGGACTAATGCAGGTCTGCAGGGGTCTGAGGAGCCATGGGCACCAGACAGGGAATAACCGAGGATGGGGCACCAACCCATAGTAGGGTTCACACAACTCAAAGTTTAACAAACTGCAGTTCACCATGTTTTTGGACCATAGATGGAAACAGAAGTACTGAGAGAAAACCCCAGAATGAGAACATGCAGACACACATGGGGTGGGGCAGAGACTCAAACCCGGGTCCCAGAGGTGGTATTTTCCATTACTAATAATCCAACGAAGGGCTGCAGTGGGGTTCGTCCTGGATGGGATACCATACGTATAGAGCAATTTAACATATTGGAAGAAAGCCATGCAACAGAGAACATGGCAGCTCCAGAAACACAGAACTCGAGCATGATTTACACCCACGATCCTAAAGGTCTCAGGCCAATGGTGATACTTTCTAAACCACCATGCTGCCCATTTTACAAAACTTTAGCTTAAATTACATTCTCCTTCATACTTCACTTCCCATAAATTATTATATTCCTTAAATATTCATCAAATAAATATTCCTACTAACCACAAATAACAGGTTAACCCATTAGCACAAGTGGCTCATACAGTATGTAACTATATAACAATAATTATTCATCCATCCATCTTCAAACTTCATAGTTCAAACTTCAAACTTATCTCAGGCAGCACAGGACACACGGCAGGCTGTCGCAGAATGCACACAACCGATTAAAAATCACGCTGTTACAGAATGCACACGACCGATTAAAAATCACGCTGTCACAGAATGCACACGAACGATTAAAAATCACGATATCCTGAATCAAAGCATCACATTTGACAGCAAAATTATTCATATTTCATAATGCTACAATTCAAGACACTTACCCTGCGAGAGAATGATGACCTTACTATCAGTAAACCAGCATAAAACTGCAAACACTGTGGTTTAATGTTCCTCTGCGTCCTGCATTTCTTTCACTTTCTAAAAATACCATTGAAAAGAGGAAGCTTCAGCAGATCATTAACATATTCTGATGCTTTTCAAAATTTACACATTTTATAAATTCAAGTGAAGTGTAAATCCCACATTTTTGGACAAGTTTCATGATTATTTCTGTATCTTGTTGGAAATTTGCTTCTTAGTGAATAGTGATACTTTATTGATGCCCATGAGGAAACTGTCTTTTTTTGCCAGCCCCGTTTTGCTCTCCGTGAGACAGACAGACAGATGCACAAGGTTGGGAGTCAAAAAGCAGGATCAGGCGGAAGCAACATATGACTAGATTCCATCTGAACTGGGGGCTGACAGCCCTGTATTCCCAGCAGACCCATTATACTCACCAACCAGTACTAGACGGATCAACTTCTGAATGTGAAAAGCCAGTAAATGTGTTTCTATCTGAATGCTCTAAATCAGGGGTATTCAACTAAAATTTAAAGAGGTCCAGTTAAAGAAAAATTCTTGAAGCAAAGGTCCGGAAGATCATAATGTCTAACTATTTAATAGTGTGATATATATTTAAGTAGCCTATTAGTTGCATCAACATTGTATGTAATCAGTACCTGACTGTCAATCAAATTAATTCAGTACAATTTAAAAACGTTTTGACATTATTTATTGTCACGTGACATAGAACTTCGGCCAGCTGGCTGGAGTGAGATTTTCAATTCGAGATGTCTGCACACATGTAACAGTTCTTACCTTGTAAATAGTCTGCTTTTGTATTTAACCGTGTAAATACACTGTTGACGTAGTTAATTTTAGGTTTTATAATGGAATAATATAGATTTGCCGTAAGATTTCCAGCATGAGTCTGAAAGCGTGAGTGTCATGCCAGATGCTTGAGATTTGGCAACCCTGAAAACGTACATTTTTTGTTTCACATGAGTATATTTATATAACAGATAACATTACTTTATACATATGTTAAAATGCAGAAACTTCAACGAACATGAAATCAACAATAAACTACGTCTATTTATCCAACGTGTTATATAATACATATTGTATTTGAAAACTTTTCAGCTTTACGATTCCAGGAGAGCGCAGCCACTCTGTTAGGAACATTACGCTTTTTGTTTGCGGGTGTTAGCTTCGCTGCTGCTATTAACACTAATGGCACATTAGTGCAGACAAAGGCTGCATACGCCGAACTATACGTCTTGCTCAACGCTCAAAGGCGTTTGACGTTCATTGGCGTGGGAAACGGCGGTTCTACGGCTAAACCTCTACCAAAAAGACTACAAACGCTGCGCCGGTTAAAATAAAAACGCCCCGTCAGGTTTTAAATAATAACTACAATAAATGTTTTGGCTGTCGGTCCGGGTCCGTATGGGACAGCTTCTGGGTCCGGACCCGGACCGCGGTCCGCCTGTTAGTGACCGCTGGTATAGACGGAGCCCTGGGGGAGTTGTTTGTAATGTTATGTGTAGTGTTAATGTGTATCGTTGGAAATAGTGATGTGTGTGAGCCCACCATGTGTTGTTGGAATGGGCGGGACGGCCAGCACAGTGGGCAGTATGTGTTGGGAGTGGTTGGTATTTGGTGTTTATACTCTGTCCTTTTAAAGGCTAAGAATAAAGACACTCCTGTTCAAATACACCTGCCGCATCTATTTCCTGCAGCCTCGATGTCTGTGTCTGCTAGTTATCACAATACTAAATCAAGCTCACGCAATGTGCACACAATTAACTTTTTTTGTGCTCTCAATTTACTATTTCATTGAAATGTAACACTTTGGTTATGTGTGTTCTTGCCTAAAGAAAACGTGGCTATCAGGCCAGAAGTTGAAGTGAAGTGTGTGATACTATGGGTCCTAGGGTAGAATATTTATTTGCTCAAATATTTGTAATAATGCATAATATGTCTCCTCATCCATCTTGGTCATAATCTTTTTCACAGGAGTTGGAGTCACAGGCGCGGGCGGAGCCGAGATCTCGGGTGCTGCAGGGGGCAGAGCAGTGCGGCCGGGGTCTCGGGTGCTGCAGGGGGCAGAGCAGTGCGGCCGGGGTCTCGGGTGTGGCGGCAGGCGGAGAAGGCGCGGCTACCTCGGGCGCAGCTGCAGGCGGCACCGGGACCTCGGGCGGTGCAGCAGGGGGCTCGGGCGGTGCAGCAGCGACCGTCGACTCTCGGCCAGCAGCGGGTGTTGACAAGACAGGCAGGGCATACGAGACAGGCGAGACGAGCAGGACGGGCAAGGCAGACAGGACGGGCGAGACGGCAGGCGGTGCCACGGGCGTAGCGGCAGCAGCAGGCGCTCATGGCCAGCAGAGGGCGCTTGCGAGGCAGGCAGGATGGGCGAGACGGGTGAAGCAGACCGGACGGGTGAGACTGGTGTAGCGGCGGCATCAGGCGGTGCCACGGGCAGAGCGGCGGCAGAAGGCACCTCGGCCGTGTGGCCAGCAGGGGGCGCCTCAGCAGGCACCTCGGGCGTGCGGCCAGCAGGGGGCACCTCAGCAGGCACCTCGGGCGTGTGGCCAGCAGGGTGCGCTGCCGAGACGGACAGGACAGGTGAGACGGGCGTAGCGGCGGCATCTGGCGGTGCCGCGGGCAGAGCGGCTTCAGACGGAAAGGCCGCGGGTGTAGCCGGCACGGGCACACCAGGAACGACGGGCAGATCGGGAATGACAGGCAGATCAGGAACGGGTGCCGAGCAAGCAGGCGCTGCCTCTTTAAGGGCCTTGGGGATCCAGGGAATGGTGTCCCAAACGGCCCTGGCCCCCCTATTAAACAGGCGTGCCACCCGCTTATGGTAGGCTGCTAGCGGTGGCAGTTCAGTGGCTGTAAGGCGGGCTTTGGGTACCTGAGGGGGCAATGCAGCAGTGGTGAGAGAGCAGGCCCTCAAGAAGATCGCCGGTTCTTCTTCAGGTGCCCTCTCCTTACGCCTCTTCTTTTTTCTCCGGTGGATGGCGGGCGGCTGCGTCGTTTCGGGGACGACGGACGGCGAGTCGGCAGCCTCCGCTTTGTACAGCGCAACGGGCGGAACCCTCATCTCCGTGACGCGCTGCACTAATAGCCGGAGATTGTCGTGCACCTCGTTAATGAGGCGCACGTTCCTGGGCGGCGTCATCTGCCTCAGGAGGTCGCCGCTCCGGCTGGCAAAGCCCAACGCCACGGGGTCCTTTCAGACCTCGGGCTGATTCAGCCAGAATAACACCTCTTGCAGGAGACCGAGGCGCTGGCTCTCGGTCCACCGCGGTGCGTTTTCGGGGAGATCTGTCATTCTGTTGTGATCGCGTGGAAGGACGAGGCAGGAAGGCGAAAATCCACAATTAATCGGGTTTATTACCGTGACCAGGACAGACAGCGACGCACATTAATGACAGATCTGGGGAATACTGACTCAGACGCAGACTAAATACACAAGACAAGCCGAAAATAACAGGAAACAGGCGATCACAATCGGGAAGTAACACGAGGTAACGAGGGGGGCGTGGCACACACGAGGCGTGACACTAGCCTGATTATGCCGCTTCATAATGTGAAATTCAAGGGATAGTGTTCAGTTCAAACCATCACATTATAAACTTTACTTACTTATTTAAATATAAACAAAGAAAGGGCCAGTTATGATGCAGAAGACACCTGTGGGGGTCTAGACAGATCTAGACAGACCTTCAGATAGTCATTTTTAGAAAAAAAAGAGGAAAAATGTTTTTTTTCCTGATATTTTAATGGGATATTATAAACTTAAGGTTTGTAACAGCCATATAACACAGTTCTAAACCAATTTAAAATACTAAGATACATATCACTGTCTCGAGTTCATTTGACAATTCCAGTGTGGAAAACTGTAAGCAGGGTGAAAATGTTTTTGCAAAGTAATGAAAATAAATATTGCATATTACCTACGTTCAGTGTCGACATTATTTACATGTTCGAAACGCCCTTTAATGGTCATTTTAATTGTATTCGATGAAAAAGGCATTTGTAACAATCCTTGAAATATCTAGAATGGACATAAGTGAAGATTCAGTTGTTTACTATGTTTTAGAAAACTACAGAACCCCAACATACAGAGTATAGATAAATACATAAAGTAATCATTCTTACTGCAAACAACTAACACAAAATTGTTTTTATTTTTGTTATAAAACTGTAAGCCAACATACATTAAAAACAAAAGCCCTTATAAACTACAACTCACATGATGGTAAAAAACAAAAAACAATCTTATAAAATTATGTCAGATTGAGTACATAGCCTCGTAAGAGGTTGGATCAATCCATTTGCAATACTGAACACTAGTGTAGAATATCATAAAAAAAAACAATAGGCATTAAAGCATAATCAGATATAGTTGTAGGATAAAAGATATCCGGTGATGCAATATTTGTACAAAAAATGTATTTTTTAAAAGTAGTAACAATGCATTTTTTTTATTTATTTAAAAAAGCTTAATGTTTTAAAGTTTTGCTAGGAACACACAGATAAACACTTTGATAAAAACATACAGTGGGATAAGTAAATTCACTCCAAAATTTCATGTGTTATGGTAGTCTATATAAGAGTAATAAAAGTACTGTAACGTTTTGCAACATGAGTATGTGTCATTAAAAAAAACACGTCACTTTGTGGGCATGTCTTTTGGAGTCTTGCATAAATTTGGACCTGGTAGGAGGTGCCTCGTGAGCTTCAAGCCAACGGCGACTCGCTGTAGACGTCCACTCCCGGCTCTTCCTCAAGCACCACTTTGGCGTCGTCAGAATCCAGCTGCAAGACAGAGCAGGGTCACCACAGCGGAAAGAGGCAGCGAGAGGCCGCTACGTTTTCCAGAACGGACCGTTCAGTGGGACGATTTCATCGGGTAGGAGCGGACTTACGCATTTTATCTCCCGAGTGCTGAAAATACGTCCAGTCATTAACATACGCAGAGGGATGGTGAGGATGAGGATGAAAGGGAGAGCCAGGGAGAATTTGGTGGACTTCACCACCCACAACAGTGCCAAGCATATGACCTGGATCAGCGTGAAGAGGTGTATCTTCAGCGGTGCCACCTGCACAGGTGGGACAGAGAAGAGTAACTACGACCGAACACACCATCGTATTGTATGACTTGCACACACTCTTGGAAACATATTCTTGTCCACACAACTTACCAGGAAGAAAACGTAACCCAAGAGCCCCTTATGAGACGGTGAATCACACTGTATGGGGTGATGTCACCATAGTAATGGACTCATATGGGTTTAATGAGCTTATCTACATATGGTTTTGTCGCTTTGCTATCTTAGTAAAGTTCATTCCATCCATCTATTTTCTGTAACTACTTGTCAGGGAATCTGTATTTGGGGGGGGGGGGGGCAGAAGATACAGGTGCAAGGCAGGGAACATAAAAAAGGATGGGGTGCCAACCTATCATAGGGCACACTCACACACCACTGACTCACACATGCACACCTATGTGCAATTTATGGGCAACTCCAATTAACCTCATCATGTATTTGGACTGTGGGGGGAAACCGGATTACCTCGAGGAAACCACACGACGACACCATCTTAGTAAAATTCCATGTACTAACTTCTGGTTGAAATATGAGTTGTGTTACTCAAGCTATGTTGTCGACATTGATGTAACCCACCTATTAACGGGTGGCAGTCATTTTGGTGACAAGTGGGGCTAAATGAGGAGACCTACCAGTGTCGCATAGGCATCGGGGGGGAAGTATTTCTTGGGTGTCACCAGGAGCAGAATGCGGTCCCAAAGCTGGACACCGCTGAGCGAGGTGATACCCATGTACAGGAAGATTCCAAACAGGGCCGGCGTAGGAATCATCTTCAGGACAGGCTCCAAGACAATGGACACCCCTGGAGACAGCCAGAATAGAGGACAGACCGCTTGTGACCAAGGCATGGAAGACAGCGGAAGCAAACTGGGCAACGTTGTCTAATATCACTGACTGGCATTAGCTTAGTCTGGCATAATAAATCAAGACATGCAATAAAGCAGGTCAGTTTTGATAGTAAAGCCTCTTCAAGATGAATGTTTTGTATCTGATGGGCAAAGTCCCAGGATGGTTTTTGCAGGACCCTTTAGGACTGATGGTGCCAGACTCACCGACCAACACAGCCACCAGCATACCGCTGATCCTCTGCTCCAGCACCCTCTCAATCACGGGCTTGGGCCCTTTACTCATGACCGTCAGGGCGTTGGCGTGTGTGACCGAGCGCACCGTGGCGGCACTGAGCCATGGCACACCGAACAAGGCGCCGATGCCGCCCATGGTGACGATCAGCAGGAGGTCCAGGTGGAACCCAGAGCCCTTCGCCATCTTCCGCTCAGGCTTACTCACGATGAGCCTGGTAACGGAAGGGCGATAACCAAAGGGGAACACCACCCAGGAAGCAGATGTTAACACCGTAAGCGTGCTACTTCAACAACGCAGCATTAACGCATTAATCCATTGATTGATTGATTGATTGATGCATTCATCCACCTTACAAACATTAATCTAGAGTAGGGTCATGGCAGGCCTGTAGCACATGAGCACTGGGCCCAGTTGACACATTACAATAATCATAATTTACTCCTACAGAATTCAGTTTTCGTGCTGTCAGGAAGACACCTTATTAAATAATATTAAGCACCAAATGAACAGAATTCTCCGACTATAAGTCAAAAGTCAGTAAACCTGCTGATGGAAACACAAAAATAAAATGGAGGGGAAAAAAATCCTGTAATCATATATGTTTAGCAATGCATTGTTTTGGTACGATTTTGTACTATGTTGAGAACATATGTATCAAGACAGGGCACTCACGTGGTTATCTGGGATTCGAGGAAGATGAGGATGAAGACTAGCAGGGCCGGTACTATGCAAGCAAACATCATCCAGATGGGGAATTCTTTGTGAATGCCCAAGGGGTGGATAAACCAGTCTCTGGCACTGGGGTTGGACACAGTCACTCCCTTTGGCACCTCGAGTTTCTAACGAGAATAAACACGGGAGATAACATCAGACAATTCGCCATTCTGACTGTCAGACCTGTATTCACTGAACCAGCGGCCCAGTCAATCAAATAATGAAGAAATACTTAATAATGAATGAACTGATCTGTTATTATTATGTATCCAATTAATGAATTGATTGACTGCTTGATTGATTGCTAATTAATAAAGTTTGACCAAAAAGCAGCATACATGTGAGGAGTAGCGGGCAGGACTGAAGAGCGCCGCCCTAGAGGCACAGTCAGATATAAAACGACATTGTATTGCTTTGCAATGAAACGAGTATGAGGAATTAAAATCAGCGTTGTCCCCATTTTCATGGTCTTGACTGTGCATATATGCTTGCACATAACCATATCATTAAGGCACATGTCAGTGTCCGTGCGCTAATGCATACCTGAGTGAAGGTTTCACGAATAAAGATGTCCACGATGACCATGGTGAAAAGGGCAATGGGTACGCCAAAGTCTCCGATCATGCGTCTGAGCTAGGGGGCAAGATCGGCAGGAATATCATCAGTTAGTGAGCCCCTCCGATCCCGGAACAGTCAAAAAGACACCACATGATCGACACAGACATAAGTAAACTATAGGAACTATCATATGAATACATATGAATAGCCATGAAAATACGGACGCACACAAAAATGGGACTTACAGGGCCGGGAAGGAAATGGCCGTTCTTGAACTGCCTGAGAAAGAATGCAATAAAGAAGCACCCGAACATCAGGAACATGGAAAGCAGGGCAGTGTTGGGGTACGGTGCCATCAGGTATTTTGGGGTGGTACTGTTGACTTCATCGTATTGTTGCAGAACATGTGAAAGGTTGTCCAAGGAAACATTCAGTTTCTCGTAGTGGAGAATCAGAGGATGGGTTTGAAAGATCTGCATGAGGTGGAAGAAGTAAAATGGGGCTGAAGTGATTGTCACAGTAGAACTGTGGGACAGTACAGAAGATATGTAAGGATGACAAATAATAAGATCTGATAGGATTAATGGGTCAAGAGTAGCAATAGACCGAGACAGCAATGGGGTGCAAGTAAAGGTCATTACAGACCTTGATGAGGTTAGAAAAGGTTTCATAGATAAAGATGAGGGAGATCAGGATGGAGAAGATCTCTTGAGTGAAACGGCTGATGAATCTGACGAGGAAGCTGCCCTCGACAGCTACGATGATGAGAACGATGATCACAAGCCACATGCCAACCCAGACTCTCCCCACGATGTATTCTATTCCATTAGAATCACAGAACTGAAAGGCAAAAACAAAAAATGAACAGCTGCATCGACCAGCCAGTTTACAATTCCAAAAAAAAAAACAAACAGAGTTAGCTGTTTGATTGAACAATATTTATACCGAGACCTATTCTGTTATACAAAGGCAGAACACCATAAACTGCATATTTTATCTAAATTAAATTATGACCAAAATTGGGTCTCTTAGGTTCTGTTTTATCTTTGAACAAAATTTCAACTATACTTAGTTTTGAAGAAAACACATACAGATGGACTTTCAAAAAAACTATGAAGCCCCTTTTCTCAGTTTCAGTGTCAGTGTAGTTACTATGTTTCGCCTTTGTGGGGCAGTATTGGGAGAATTGGGTGGGTGATTGTGACAGAAAAAGATGCTCACGTTGAAAAAAGCTTCCTCGAAGACAAGCAATGGACCAGAGAAGCCGATGATCAGGATTGGCTGGGCAGCAAATAGGCAGAAGATGATTCCCTGAGCGGCGGTTGAGAGCATGAGCTCAGACACGCCCATCATTTTATTAGTCTTTTCAGCTGTGGAGACAAGAGGACAAAGCTGACAAGATGGTTCATGCTTGCAAAACCTCCATGAAGCAGACCTCCACAGGCATGACATCAGCATGTGCGACCATGTCTAACAAGCACCTACGATCCACATCTACATATAAGCATACAAACATATGTTCAACTACGCTCTGCTGACTAATCAAAAGAAAAGAAAAAATCTAATTATTTGTGAATATAAATTACATACTTGCTGAAAAAAACAGCTAAAAATCAACTGGTGCTGGTAGCTTTTTTTTAACTGGCCTAAGATGGTCTAAGATGGTCTTAGATGGTCTAAAATGGTCTTAGATGGTCTAAGATGGTCTTAGATGGTCGTATCCCGGCTCTTGCTGCTCTTTGACGGTTTAGCTGGGTGGGTCACCAGTCCGTCAAGCTGGTGTGGGCAGCCTATCAAGCTGGCCATGCTGGTATGACCAGTTAAACCAGCTAGAATGACCATCGTAAGCTGGTATGACCAGCCAAATCATCATGTGAAAACATACCTTAAGCTGGTCAATTATCATAACTTGGTCAACCAACTTAAGTTGGTCAAGCTGGGTTTTTCAGCAGGGATTTGCTTTTAAAAATGAGATAAACCCAACAACTGACAGTTCCAACTGAGAAATGGAATCCTGATATCGGGCATATTCATTTGAGAGTCATTTTAGGGTTTTTTGCCCGCATATAATCTCCCATCTAGCCTTCTTAGATGTGTGTTAAAAGTACATGCTATCCCACTGCAGTATGGCTTTACATGCCTGCTACCCAGTGCTGCACATTTGTAATAGTTGAGGTATACAAAGTGTTTTTGCATGTTTTTCTTTGTTTTTAGTAGGAGTCGTCTACTCACCAAGCAGCCCTCCAAAGGTTATGGCAGGGGAAAGGGCAGCAAAGTAGATGAAGATGACAGCGGCCAAGACCTGAGGGTTGAGGGCATCTGTGATGTCACTGAGATAGTGGCGGTACCGCCTCTTTATGTCTTTGACCAAGCCACCGAATGGGCGCCCCGTGCGCGCAAGTGGATCCTCTCTAGGCACATCGCTGTCTTTGGGACCTTCAAAAAAGTAGTGCCCACTTCAGCCTTTGGGTCCATTTCTGTACAATAATGCAGCATACATGAGAAGGACCTTCAGGAGGGATGCTGTCACCTGCCAGGCTGTCGAAGAAGAGCCGGGTGTCAGATGGACGAAGCCGCTGGCGTAGCATCGTTTTCTGGAAATTGATCAAGGACTGAAGCATTGACTCGTCTTGGATCTCAGTAGGAGGAATCACGATGCTACAGTCCATGAAATCGGCCATAGCGTTTGTTAGGTCTGTGTCACTCTGGGCCAGGAATGCAGATATATTGAACACCTGAGAAGGCAGGAGGGTTGGAGGTTAACAAACCAATAATGCCACCTCATTGTCTATGATATAAGAGTCTGTTGTAGCCTCAGCCACATCCTGATGAATCTCCAGTCGGTCCTCAACCCAAAGTCAATTGCTTCCAAGGGATGAATCTCATTATGTGTACTTGACCGTACTTGTGTTCTCGTGTACCCATTAGAAGTCACCTCCCATTGCCGAAGACCAGTTTCAATACTAAGAACACAAGTACAGATGATGGTAAAAAACCTCAGATGGTGGTTTTGCTCTTCCCCAAATTTCAAGGATACATTGGTTGCATCCTAGCCAAACAAGATCAATCCAATGATTCACTGAGTCCCAAGTTCGTTATTGGATGGCAAGTTAGTAAGACCAGTCTTGCCAAGACCACAAGTACAATGTTTGTGTTCCTGGTAGTTAGTCACCCAAGGTCTCCCTTACCCGATCAGCCATAAGTGTAGCCATGGCCCGCCCAGACTCATGATAGTCAACGCCCATCTGGCTGGGTCCCACGAGCACGAAGACAAACCGGACTGGCACCGAACTTTCAAGGGCTGATTCCATAGCGACGGCCTCCTTCAGCCTCACAAAAGCAATAGTGGGCTTCTGCAGGTAGTCCAAGGCCCCTGTCCAAAACAGAAGCACTCAAATGTCTCAGCTACACCCAACTGGCCAACTCAATTAATGTCTGTCAACCAGCAAATGTTCTATATTTCCAAAAAACTGGGAGTTTTCATATACATTCTTATTTCCATAAATATGGGTATGCTATTTTGTTGTATAATTGTGTTCCAGGCTATTGTGTAAGGGGCCCTTGTTAGTGTCAACAAGGAAAACTTTCTAATTGTCCAAGTCTGGTTCTCTGATCAATCCCACCAACCTGATAGTACAATTGCAGCCTCCACGCTGCTACTGGCATCTCTCTGGCAGAGAAAGGAGAAAGGTCACTGGTCAGTTCCCACCTATTCCAGTTCCCACTGGCTATTATTAAGTCATCTCGGCAAGGAATGTGACTATTTAGAAAGGAGAGCAGGTGAAGTACCATCTTGGTGACAGAGAAGGTCTTCATCTCTATCTCAGAAGCTGGAGTCTCCTTCTGCTCAATCTGGCTGTTTGGAGAAAAGTGTTATCCCAGCATTAGAATCAGCCCAAGCATCAGAATTAGCTTTTATCTGAAGAAGATTTTAGCGTGCAGATGGAATCTGCAGCAGCACGTTTGGCCCGCAGATGCACAGCAACATGAGTGCCCAATATGTTTTGTGCCTAATGATGACCAAATAAAGCTTCATGAACCATTTGCTGCATTTTCTAACCCCATTAGGTGGGGATCTATATTCAAAAGAGGGCTCAATACATGCCCCAATGCAAACCAAGAGCACCATCTAGTGGCGTCAAGAAATACATAAAATGGTTCATGAAGCTTCATTTTGCCATCGCTAATTTGTGCCCCATTGTGTTCTAATGGCGCACTGCTGATAAACAGGCGAGCAGGAAGGCACTGAACCTACCTGCGTTTCTTCAGTAGGGCCCTCAGCAATTCTTCCCGGCTGTTTGGCCGTATCTCCTTCTTGGATGCCAGCTGAGCCACCACACTCTGTGCGATGTCACTCAGGCTGCTCGCATCGTGGTCCAGCAGAACCACTCCTGGGCACAGGCATAGAACCGGGTGGCAGGCATGAGTGCACGTTTTGTGTTTAGCAGAAAACCCACTGTGGGAATTACGTGAGTTCTAGAACGGAGAACTTAAACAAGGTAAGTGTGATTTGATTTGAGGCAAATCAGACCACAAGCATCTGGTTGTCATGGAGATCATTTCGGCATAAGTGCTGCTAAGTTGAACTTGGGGGGGGGGGGGCGGACTTTAAGCCAGAAAAGAATATAGCAAGAACTTCAGTGCAATATGTAATAAGAAAAAGCATCCAGTAGTGCCAAACAAACCACTTCACAATAGAACAAATTTCCTCTATGGTGTATCACATAAAGCTGAATGAGGTATTGACAGAGACAAACAAAACGAAAAATAGATACTCATTCCTTTTTCCGTCGTACTATCGCTGTATATTTGCAGAATATTACAATACTGCAGTGATATTATAAGACTTAAAGGCAGTAATGTACTACTAAGATTATGGCTCTGCACATTTTAAACACAAACTCATTCATTTTAGGTCAGGAGTGGTAAAGTCAGTTCCTTCATTGCTTTCGGTGGTTTGTTTAGTAGTTTAATATCTGTACATATTGTCGCAATATATTCTGCCCAAAACTACAGTCTTCAAATAGGCACATGGTGAGATAAGCTACGGAGAGTAGTGACCCTAATCAGTCAAGGGTGTTGCAGGGAAAAGGAAAACTTTCGATTATACGTGACACTGAAGTTCCACAGCTGTGAGCACTGATAAAGCCTGAAGCGAAAAAATGGGGGAAACCTTGAGTTTGGCGCCACCTCCTGGCCAATATGTCAACAACAGGTCCCGATCCCTATGACTTTACCTGAGCTCATGATCTTACGCAGATGGATCAGACTCTTGAAAGTCAGGTAAGAAATATGCGCGGAGCTCCAGTTGGCGGCATTTGGGTCGTAGCTCTCTTCATAGCCCACCCAGCGGCCGGTCTCCTGCCAGTAGTCCTCTTGGTTGCCATCCTTGGCCAGCTCATTGAGCTCCACATAAGCCTGCAGAGATACAGACAGTCTATGTGCCCCACGTACCTAAATCTCCCAGATGCTAGCTGATCCAGCTCTGTTGCTGAGAGCCCCACCCACTGTCTTGCTAAAGCCAAATGCAAAGGCTGCTGGGAAAGACCCCCCCCCCCCCTCCCCAAGTTGGCACTTAACTGAGGCTAGGACTCAACTATATAACTTAACTATATATGTAATTCAGACCATGTGGTTTTCAATAATGTCTTTAAGCTTTGCACCTGGTCATAGCTGAGCTGTGTAGGGGGGTAATGAGCTGTGAGGTGTGTTTCAACTTCAATCACACATCCATCCATCCATTGATCTTCCATAACTGTTCACAGGGTCCAGTAGAAGCTGTCCATCACACGGCACACAGTCACACACTCTCACACACTATGGAGAATTTAGAGATGATAGGTCACCTACCTGCATGTTTTGGACTGAGGGAGGTGATTGGAGTACCCAGGCAAAACCATTACAAACATGGGGAGGGGGGACAAACTCTACGCATTCATCCTTAAACAAGCAATTATGACAAACTTACCAGGCAGTCCCCTCTGGTGTTGGCATTGGTGTTGACATTCAGTGGACCTGAAGCACATAGATAAAATGTTGAATATGAGCACTTATCACCAAGACCTACACATCTTAAGGCAACATTTAAACGCCTAAGTCAATGAAACAACCTTAAACTGGTTGAGGTAGACTGCTAGCCACCATTAGCAGTGTAGATGATCTGCTAATTCGTGGCATAAAGGGTCATGGGATGAACAGTAAGAAAAGACAAAGAGTCAGTAAACAAAATGAAATGTACATTAAAGACTCGCATAGCCTGGATATATCCCAATAATCCGCTACCTTCGGAATCCTGGGAAATGCTGATCTTCTCCGGTGGAGGGTCATAGTCTTCCTGCTGGGGCCTCTCCAGGCTATAGCTGCCTCTGTAGCTTGGTGGTGTCCTGCGGGACAAGGGGACAACAGGGGCGGGGGGTCACACAGACCAGGAGCTGCTTTGGGGGGGTGGTTTGAGGGGCAGCCTACACTATAATGCACCACTCCATGTCTCACCAGATCTTACGAACAACTGGCCACGGTGAGTATTTCCCATTTACGATGCGACGCCAATCAACCCTGACACAGAGAAAAGGCTTTTTGAAATAAACCACCACCTCTGCCTTGCTGGACACATGTGATGTCTGTGTTGTAATAGCAAAGCTGCTCGGATCTTGTTCCAGGCTCTCAGTCACTCTGGAGAATCATGCAATTCTGTCTTTAACCAACAGGGGGAAACTGCTACACATAATACAGGCCACCTCAAGCATATGCTATTGGCCAAAATTGTGGAAAAACTGGAAGTTTTTAGAGATTGCAGAACTTTATTACATTTACTCCAGTTACTTAATCGTTCAATGTATGATATTTGTATCATTCTTTGATTTATTAGTTTATGAACATTATCGCCAGTATTTATGCAGTAATTTTTAAAGTGGAATGCGAAAAATGTTGGTGTTTCCACAATTTTGGCTATTAATGTGCTTCTCCAATACTGACAGTAGCTACTAACTCAGAAAGGCACTGGTTTGCGGATCAGTTTAGCTATTGAGTGAAAGAGAGGTTGCAGGTGAGAGAGGTCAGGTTAGTTTAGTTTGTTTAACATTGAACCCACAACCCCTGGTAAATGGTTATTAGGTGGGATCAGCACCATAAGCAGAGGGGGGGATACAGGGAATGGTGATTTGTTTTCAGGGTCAGAGTCACTCACTGTCTGAAGGGGTAGGAAATCCGTGAGTCCTGCTCCTCGTAGGACATGTCATTGTCCTAGACAGGTGGGAGGGGGGTGAAGCAGAACATTATAATGAAGCTGGTGATTCACACCATTTTGTTTCTTTCCATTTATGATTTGCAAACAGTTTCGTCAGTTGTCTTACTGCAAGGGCTGCAAGATGTTACTACATTGTGTTGGTATTTGTTTGTTTGTTTGCCTGCTTGCTTTCAGACCATAGGTGAGCTGGGCATTCTGGAAATTCCGAAACATTTTGTAACTTACCCCCTCAAATGAAAGGTTAATTTCCATTTGGGTGCGCTGATACGTCTGCTTTTTTCTGTTTCTGTCCCTGAACACTTGGAAATTTCTTTACATTCCCTAAAAGAATACATTTGTGTTATTCTTTATAATATATAAAAAATACAGTACTGTGCAAATGTCTTAGGAAATCAAAGAAAACGTTTGAAGCTTTTTATCTGGGTAGTAAGTGAAAATTTGTTTAGAAAAAAGACACTGACTAACAATCAAACCTTTGCAAATGAATAGTAACTCATTAAAAACTGTTCTCCGCTGTTCTCCACTGTTCTCCAATGTTCTCCAGACGGGTATCTTGTCTGTTCCCAAACCTCTCCTTAGGGACAGCACAGCCATTCCATGTATTCATTAAATTTCACCACTAGTTCAATTAATTACTTAGTTAAATGACTCGACAAGACAAGATTAGCCAAACATGATGTGCTAGTGATTGAATCAAAAATACATTGCATGATTGCTGCTAATACTGGGGTGATTTTAGGAGAGGCTTTGAAATGGCTAAGCTGACACACTTTAACAGACATAATATCGTAGTTTTACGACCAACATGAAGATCATTTACACATCATTTCCTTTGACTGCCTAAGACATTTTGCACAGTGCTGTATATTTAAAGGCACCAGTAGTTTATCTGCCATTTTACATACTGAAGCTTCAGCACAAAGAGATAACCATACACAAAGCTTCTATCGTGTAACTGTCTGGCTGCTCTTAAGGGACGGCGGGGAACACATAGGATTATATTTCAGCCAGCAAGGGCAGAGCTGAGACTCTTATCTGTGTGTCACACCCTTGCCACAGTCATTGAATGGATCTCACCCATTCAGATGCAACCTGCACAGCAAAACCTTTTCCTGTCACCGATCACCTATTATACCTCTTTTATCGTTCCAGAATCACATCATACAGCTAGATGTTTAACTTTTATCTGTTGTTTTATCATATATAACATTCATGTCCAATGAATGTTCTATCATAAAGTTATCCAGGTTTTTATACCTTCCAGGAACGTTACCAGAGAACATTTAAGGTATAAAAGTTGGTCAAACACATTAATGCAGCATTACTCATTATCTTACAATGTTAGCAAAGCATTCTGGGAATATTTTACTAGAAATATCTGTTTATTTTAATACTGTTATTTCACTGGACTTTAACTTGTCACATATATCTCTCTGTCTTCCAAAACAGGTTGTCAACTCCCTAAACGGAGAGAACGTCTGGGTTCAAGAGATACGAGCTAATTCAACACAAACCGTAGCAGGTTCGCCCAAGCACAGAGGTGCTACACTCACAGGTTACTAGGTATCCCTGTTGTTAGCTATTCCTAGGAAAGCACCAGCATCTAGACAAGCTACATCTCATCAGCTGCTCTGCTTGGACCTGTCACCCACCTGCCTTCCACCGGCTGTGGCTGAGACCCAGTTTAAGACCCTCGCTTAGCCTAGCAGACAATGACTCTCTCGCGATGGTGCCGCCACCGTATGGTCATGGGCTCCAGCCTACCCCGCCAGACTGTTCACCACCTCAGACCCATCCTGTGCCCCACGAACTCTAACCGCTACTCTTCCACAGAGCTGGGCATTTAATGCACCGCTAGGAATTCGATTGTACTCATTAACACCGTTTCGTTAACTTTCCACGCCGCCGCACTTTACCTTTAACCCCCTGCTGTTCATGAACCTACATGGTTTGGTGATGTGTAACATCAAAGGATTCCACGAAATGAAATTCTCGAAAACCATCCCAAAACCAACTTCCCGTGTCCCATGAGCTTCCAAGCTTTCACCAAGACACCCTGAAATGTCAGCAAGGATACATATTTTATGTACCCACTTTGTGATCAATGCACTAATTTTCTAACATATTCGAACTAAAGGTGAATGGAAGGGTTGCTGGGAAAAATAGTAAAACTAAGACCAGCGCAAATCGTTGCGCCGTGTTTGTATAACGAAAAATGAACAATTTCAGATTATGATTATGCAGCATAACTGTACATATCGCAATTTGTATGGTAATCGATGCATTCACAGCAAGAAACGTGCACAAAGCCATGCTTGGGATGAAGTGACCGTGTCATAATTTCATTCGAATGTCATTTTCAGGAACCCAAGTATGTTTTCACAGAACTTTTGTGCTGGGCCGCCACCCCCCCAGGCCAGCGCATTAAAAACAAAGTCAGGTGATGTCAGGTGGAGACGCCGACGGGGGACTTACCCGAGGAAAGGTAATTCCGGCTGTTTGGGGGCCGTGGGTGAAGTCCAGGGCGGCTTTGCGTGCGGAGCGGTACTCGGTGAGAGTGTGGCGTGCGGAGCGGGTCGGAGCGGGTCAACACCCAGCCAGAGGACGACGCTGAGTCATATTCCTTGTCCAAAGTTTGGGGGCCCCCCCCACCCCCCTCCTCCAGTCCTCTACCCCTTCGATGCTCAGGAGCATCCAGTCGTGGGGAGATAAGCCCATCTCCATAGCCCAAAGAGGCTATCAGCTCACAACACCCCCCCGCCCCCGCCCACCCCCACCCTCGCACCTTGGGCCTAGACAGCTTCTTCGCTCCGTTGCTAGTTTGGGGCAATCCAGCGCCGTGCACGTCGGAGGCTTATCAGCTGGGCAGCATCTTGAGCTCTTATGTCACTTGTTTACGTACTGGGGATTCCCTTTTTTTTTGGGGGGGGGGGTGGTTTGAGGGATTCCTCAAGCTGTTTACACCACTCCCCCCCCCCACCATTTAAAACATTTATAATTTTTGCAAGACGTAAGCAAGCATAATCTTGATAAAATTCGTATTACATAATCTATTCTAGCCGAAGGACTCAAGATTGTCAATACAGACCCACCAAGAATGATCAAAAACATTCTACAACAGTTTTTAAACAGTTTTCAGTTCCTCTATCATAAAATTATCCATGCTTTGTAGGAATGTTCTCAAAGAACACACCTTATGATAAAACAAACCTCAAACGACCTTAATTAACTTCTTAAAAACCTTACACAAAGATAGCAAAGCATTCTGGGAGCATTTGACTTGAATTATTGTCTGATTAACTTCCCTTGTCATATTCCCACGCTGTTTGTGTATCAGCAGTCTTACGCACAAACGAGCATCTCAGAAGCACACGTGCCATCGTGGTTTGGAACCACATCGTTTAAAACTCCAACAGCTGTTCAACAGTAAGGTGTTTTTGGGTCAAAGGGCACCATGTTCATGCTTTCCAGCAACAGTTACACATTTACTTGTAAACGCTACTTGAAAATATGACATAACAGTCATGATTCACTGGGCCGTTGCATCAAGGAATCTAATGCAGGAGCCATTGAAATCTTGTTGTCACACCTTCCATACAAAAGACACTTCTAAACCCAGCCATCCTGCTTCACATTGCCCTGTGCTTTGCATTATTAGTACTGTGAAAAGCCTCATGCTTTTCACTAGCTGTCTGAGTGTTACATCATCTTGGGAGAATGTTACTCCCTGCCACTGTATACTTGTATATGAGTGTTTCCCAATCCGATCCTTGGGGAGGCATAGACAGTACACGTTTTTTGCTCTATCCCAGCTCCCGATAGGGAGCAAAAATGTGGAATGTCTGGCAGGAAACTCGGAAGGATCAAAAACATGGGCTGACTATGGGTCTCCGAGGACCAGATTGAGAGACACTGTTGTATACAGATGGCGTGACAATAACACTCACTTGCCTTGACTTGGCGTCCCACATACAGAGTACATTTATATTTGGTAAGTTTGCTTTATATTTCTGGAAGCTGACAGAAGTATCTTTTCCTAGAACTCTCCGAATCCTTAAATCTCAGGTTGTTTTGTACATTCACCAGAGCAAAAGTCACAGTCACAGTTGTTTCTCATTAACCTATGAAGCCACAGACTGGCGACAAGTTCCCTTAGATATCATGGCAAACAGATGCACATAGCATCCATATCATGGTTATTTGAGCTTCCATTTTAGGAGGAACTGCATCACAATCTCATTGATATTATAAAGAAGCAGATTTTGCAGACAAAGAATAAAATCGAGCAGGTGTGGCAAGGATCAGTCAACAAAACAGCAAAACCAGCTACCAGCTCATGCAGCCCAGGTTACTGGGAAGTAAACCATGACAGACCAGTAATAACACCTCACACAGAGAAGGACAGACTGGTGAAACTGTCTCTCAAATCCCAGGAACCCGACTCTCCCTCCTACAAACATTTACTGTTACTGGTTATGACTTTCAGAGCCATGGTTCCTATTGTTCATTCTGAGGCACTTATAATTCATTTCATGTTGGTTTGTTTTTTTGGGGGGGGGGGGGGTAACACCACACCTTAGACCGACAAAAGATCTCACCACTACCAATCCGATGGGACTATACTTCTGCATTATACGGTAGATGTGAAGGAGGAACACAAAGGATGCCGTGGGCAGAAATCAATCAACTCTTAGTAAACATGTTAGTAGTTCTGCCTGTGAGAGTCCTACTCCTGGGGGAGCAGTATGAGGTGGGGGCAGAGGGGCTGAAAAAGACTAAAAACAGCTGAAGAACAACATTCAGCAGTAAGGGACACGATTTCCTGTCCCAGAAAAATACTACAACGCAAGGAGTTTAATCCAGGAAAATTCCTTACTTTACTACTAAATACCCTTACAAGTAAACATTGCTCTAAGGAACCGTGAAACTATCCACCAAACAGTTTCAGAATACCTTTGAAACTACCCATCTATCCATGAATCCATGCCAACACACACACACACACACACACACACACACACAGAGAGAGAGCTGGGGTGGGAATCGACCCCACACCCTGCAAGTTTGCATTCCCAGTGCTATTTACTGATCAACAGTGCTGTCCTGTTAACCACTTGGGTGTTGGATTACTGTGGAGGCCACAATGAACAGCCACGGTGATGCTGTGGACTGTGTGACCTGACAGTCTCCTTCAATTTAATGATAATTAACACAAACAGCCTTGATTCAGTAACGAATTGGGTCAAAATGCAAGATGAAAGAGCAGCTCAGAGACGTGTGTCTATAAAGCCTTGGAATGTCATCCTCTTCACTTCAGGGCTTTGTGACTTCAAGCATCTATAGACACAAATACATTTTATCTTTGATAATAAAAGAGGAATCAAATAATCACCACCGGTGATAACTCACTTACACCATGACATTACTTTAATTATACCTTTCTAAAAACATTAGAATCAAACATGGTTCGATTTTTATACTGAAGTTGGGCATCAGGCAAAGAGCCAGGTAGTAAAATCTTAACATTTGCTTCCTTCCCAGTTGGTCAAATATAATGGGGGGATCCCCCCCCCGTCAGAGATATATCCTGAGACTAACCCTAACCCTCCACCCCCAAATTTTTTTCTGGCTATAGGTCTGGTAGACATGCATTTAAATATCAGAGAGTGGATTTATTCAGCGATACCAAAAAGTGACTGACACTCCTCGGGGCACCGTTTCTGAGAAGAACGGAGAGAGAGAGAGGAGGACAGGACGGCGGGAGAGGGATAGAAAGACGGACAGAAGAACGAAGCCGGCCCTGCTTGGAGGACATGGCAGCGCATGGGCGTTCGCCCTGCTCGTTATCGTTAGCCGGAGCTATAGCTATCTGTACTCTGCACATGCTGAGCTCCCAGCGGCCACTATCTATACGCTAAACTGACACATCATAATGTTAGGCCCCGCCCACATCTACTCTACACTACCTGCCAGTACATTAAGCCCGGATAAGCTGTTATTATTTGAATCGAACGACAGATTCCTTTACATCAAGCAGCTTAGATTTTACACAGTCTGACACGCTGCTCAATAATAAAGTCAGATATTCCCCTGGATCAGCTCTTCAGGTCGAATCCACGACATTCTGGCTGTCAGTCGGTTTCCTTAATCATGGTGTCGCAGCCTCTCACTTTTTCTGACTCTGCCCAGGCGTTTAGGCGCAGAATCTGCTGGCTTCCGCCATCCACCTGCCTCTCCAGAGTGTTAACCTGCGTCACACTTGCAGTCCACTGCACACACCTGGCGTGTACTAATCACCAAATTTTATTTACGTCCGTTTATATGTGTTTTCCCTGTAAGCAAAATGCTTGCTTTCCTCAGAGGGTTTGTCATGGTAAGAGTATTTTGGCTATTGAAATGAGAATTTGTACCAGTCAGCTCATCTGATAAGGCCTCTATGCTGAAGTCCCTCATTTTCTTCAGCTCTTAGACAGAATTAAAAAAAAAAAAAGAGCTGACAGCCTCCCTGACTTAAATGGTAATTGCTACTTAAAAGAATATTTTACCTCAACAAATGACTTATTTATTGAAGAACATTTATTGTTATTATTTGTATCAGAGCTTTTCTATCAGTGGGGGGAGGAGCTGCACACAGACCTATACAAAGGTGTTCGCTGTGTTTACCTTAAAGGCGTGTCTTGCAGAATCACATACAGCACAGAATTCAGACCTGGACCCTTTTCCGCTGGGATTAGCAATTAGCCACGTAAAGAACGAGTTTGCGTGCCTGTCCTCAAGACCTGCTACTTTATTATTACTCCCCATGGGAAATCCAAGATGGCCGACGTGGGTGGGCGCCATGGCAGCGCCAAAAGCAAGCGCCTCGCCATAGGAACGCTGCCGCCCAGCCAATAGGAGGGCCGACGTGGAGCATTTTGAATAATGCCCAGAGAGACGTCAAGGGCAGGGCAACCTTGGCACAGACGAGACAGGGCCGAAAGAAGCTGCGAATGATTAGTACTATCTGCGCTAAAACAAACGAGATGTCATGTTATCACATGACCATAGAGGCCCAATCCGGAATGATCCTCCTCAGCGACCAGGGTCTTACTGTGCTGGGAGCTGTGAAGGTGTCTGTCATACAAGTATTAGATCCAGGGCTATCAACTGAAAAGTTTCACCGTTTCTATAAGCGTGTGCTTTCAGAAGACAGTGATGATGAAAGTGTAGCAACTAGCAGAGGTTTTCTTCTCAAAACTGTTTACCCCTCCAGTCAATATTAACACACCACTAATGTGTTTTGAAATAAGAAGGTTCTGGTAGGTTTCCCAAGCACTGATGAAGGTGAGGACCACAGTACTAAGAACTATTCACTCTGCTTGATTTCGCTTAGTTATGCCTTATTTCTGTCTGCCTTTTTGTTTTACTTAAAACCACAATGCGACAGGAGCTTTATATTCTAAGGGTAGGTGTGTTAAAGATGCCAGTAAAGATTAATTGATTCCTGCAAATGTTAAAGTAAAAGAGAACATTGCAACCAAATTGTCCGGAGGTGTGCATGTGGGAGTGACCGGTGTGTAAGCAGATGCACCAGGAGTGTGCGACCACGGTGATGGGGTGATACCTCTCATCTCTTCCTCATTCATCAAGTTAATGTTCCAGTCTCACTGGTCTTTTCCGGGTTCACATTCACTATCCGGAATAGCCAAGCGCTGATGTTACACAGCGTTTACATTTCTGCAAACCGGATGAACCAGACGCCATTGCTCTCCCGCTGTTGTCTCAGCGGAGGATCTTGTGCAAACCAGGCCACAACCTTTTGTATTGCAATTCTGGCATTTTTGCAGAAGCTTAATGTTTTTTGTCGGTTTTGAAACAACTAAAGTTAGACCACTGGTGTGTCGAAGCCGGCCAGCACTAGCGCTGATGACCATAATGATGGTGAACCACGTATCTAAGCTCAGCTCATGCCAAACCACATCACATATCCCCTGGCTGACAGACAGTGTTTCATGTCAGATCCAAATTAAAGTCTCACCTTCCTGGTAAACTGCCTGCTTCCGAAACTGCAGATAATGAATAATGGTTGTTAATTTGTTCATTATGATAGCATGAAACAATGACAAAATGTTAGCATTTACTTCTTTATTCGTCTTAGAGTTGTCTGAGCGATATTTATATTGGCTGCCTTTCACACATACACAAATCCTCTACAGTATTTCATTAGGAAAATTTCGTAACAGTTTTTTGTTTACACCATCGTTGGGGTTTGGCACTGCAGTACGACATTCCGGATTTTTCTCTACCTTTATCTCAAATGATAACTGAGCGGGAAAAGCACATCCATGGAACATTCTGGATTTCCACCTCAACAGCTGCTGCTCCTTAGCTGACCAACAATGCCAAGTCGAATCACCGAGTAACAGGAATGAGTGACACATGCAGACTAACCAGCCTTACAGCTCTCTGCAAAGCCTCTCATGCTTACTGAGGCTTCAGGATCTGATGGTGAGCACTAAAGGTGCGGCATGACTATGGTTCTCAGAAGGATTGTAGAAAAGCTGGTTATGAATACCGCACAGAGAAGCTCACTTTTGGGGCGTCGTCTTCTCTCCTAGGACCTTTGTCTCTTCCTCTAAGGAAGGTCAAGACCAAGGAGTTCAGACTATAACCTTTTTTAGGAATTTCGGCTTAGTCATCATTAAGGGCTTGACCTGCCAATGTGACAAAGGTGGAGAGACGACAACAAAGCCTAAGCCAATCAGCATTGACCTTGAGGTTCAAAGGTTAGGTTCTTACTATAATTCACCAATAAGAGTTTAGATATCACTACAGCTAACACCCCGAGCTATGCGAACAGGAAGTGGATGAAACTGGATATTTGAGGGGAGACCTGGATAGAGATCAGCCAAAAAATTTATCAAAATCAAGTTTACAGCCAATATAGTTTGCAGTTACAGTGAAGGCAGAACCATCCACAATTACCTTTTTAGAACAATGTTTATAAATTTTAAAAAACAGAAACCGAATGATCCCACATCCCAAAATGCTTACATGTGGGACAACCATAAGGGCAATTGTATAATTTTATCTGGCTGATCTCAAAATGGCATCATCTGGGGGTTCTGGGGACAAACTGGGGAAAGAAGGAGCAGAGGCTCAGAAGAAGGATGAGACAGCTCGTTACAGGATAATGCACGAGGTGCGGCTTCTGCTGATCTTCTCCATGGGTTTGTTGTCGTAAGCTTTCTGGACGGCATCCAGCACCTGCAGAGAATAGAGATCCACAAGACTGAAACAAGCCTTCAGTACTCAATCACCCAATCACCCTCCACAACAAACTGCATTTACCCTATCAGACAAACACCGAAATGTGGGGAAATTCATATATACAGATTATACAGATAGTATTTATGTACTCACATCTTCAGTGTACGGGAAGCCACCGCTTTTGAGTTTGGAGAAGACTAGCTGTCCATTGATCTCAATCTCAAAACTGCCTGCAGTAGAAAAGGTAAATAAATAAAATATATTTAAAGAGTTGTTTTAGGATGGCAAATCAATTAAACCATTAGTACACTGCACGTCTAAACTCTGGTTAATTATAAGCGCCGGACACTTTCCACCGCAGCTACTCGGGATTGTATGAACGCTACCAAATGAGCAGCTAACCAGCTGAAAAGCACCAGCTAAATTATTAAACCCAGCGGTCACGTTTCCTTAAGTTTGTCTCCCAGCTTTCCGTCCTTACCTCTCCTCCCGACCAAGCCCGACACCTCCGCTTCACGGAACTTCCCCCGTATCGCTTGGGCGAGCTCCTGGTAGCGGGGCTCGTACCCTCATCCTCCGCTAAGGGCGATCGAGGAGCGGGATGTGCAAGGAAGACGGAGAAAGCGCTCTTTGTTATTTAGTACTGGCTTTACCAAGAAGGACGTTTTAGTGCATGTAAGCCATACCTTCTCGTTATGCAAAAAGAATCAAAAGGTCGATCCTTAGTTTTGTTAGAATAAACTTAACACTAAATCCGCGAATCGTTTAATGTAGTAACATAGTGTAATATAGGTTAATCGATAATATCAGAAGCAATAATGAGAAACATTATACAACTGTGAAGTTTTCGTGCTGTGATTATTTAATAACATATAATTTAATAGGTTACTTAAACCGACTCGTGTGTTTTTTAAGCAAACACACACGTCTACCAGTATTAATATACAGCGGAAGATTCAACTTACCAATACTCAATTTTGATTATTACAGTCATCTTTCTTTAGCTAGATCTGCGTTTGCTGACTCACGCCACAGACTAACCAGTAAATATGATCATGACATACGTACCCTATGGCTCAACCAGTCAGGCTGCTTTTGGTTGGCAAGACGACAGCATGTAAACTACAATAGCCGCAGATTTAATTTCCTTACAAATCACAGACCAGAATCTGGGCGTCTACTGCAATTAAATCACTTTTTAAAAGTGCGCATGTTCGCAATTTATGGAGTGAGCACTTTTCAAAGTTTAGAGAAAACATTTTAATAAGCTGTAATAAATATTTACCTGTGTTGGTCCCCCAGAATTCGCCATTGCAGGCGGATGGGCGTGCAATGGCATAACTTCCGCCGAGGAGAATTACAAAGAAAAATTGTTTTTTTTTATAAACGGCCCGGAAGCGTTTTTACTTAGTTTAAAACATGGTTAAATTAACCTATCCCAGTTTCATAATCATGTACGTGAATCATCAGGACAGGGCCGAGTACACACGTAACCACGCAGTAAAAATCACAGGTTTGAACCCTGAAATAGCGTGGTAAAACTGGTTTTATAGGCCTATTGGATATTCGGCGTTGTCTGTTAGAAACGACACAAAAAAAAACATACTAAACTGACATTTTCTGTTTCAGGAGAATATACAGATTCTAGTACAACATGGTACATTGATTGTTTGGTTTTTATTGTCGCTGTGCAGCGTTTCCCGCGAAACGGATAAACCAGCATTAGGAGCGCAGCCTTTTGTTAGGGACCGTCTACGAAGTGCGTTCAGTGGGAACGAGGGAACTAAGAATTGCTACTGGCGCATTACTGCTATGATCTTCTAACAGACAAATCTGTTAAGTGCTTCAGAAAAAGACACTTGGAAGATGAACTAACAATGAGTCGTTTTTTAAAGTATAATTAAATAAATCGTAAAAGTGATACAATAATTTTACATAATTAAAAAAATGTGTCAATTGAAAGGGAGTAGTTGGGAGATGTGATCACTGACTTACTACAGTCGTGGCCAAAAGTTGAGAATGACACAAGTATTGGTTTTCACAAAATTTGCTTCTTCAGTGTTTGTACATCTCTTTGTCATGTTTCTATGGTATACTGAAGTACAATTACAAGCATTTCATAAGTGTCAAAGGGTTTTATTGACAATTACATTACGTTTATGCAAAAAGTCAATTTTGTAGTGGTGGCCCATTTCAAAACCTCTGCAATTTGTCCTGACATGCTGTCAATCAACTACTGGGCCAAATCCTGACTGATGGCATCAGGGATTCATCAGAGAAAATGACTTTACCCCAGTCCTCAGCAGTCCAATCCCTGTACCTCTGGCAGAATATCAGTCTGTCCCTGATGTTTCTCTTGGAGAGAAGTGGTTTCTTTGCAGCCCTTCTTGACCCCAGGCCATCCTCCAAATGTCTTCGCCTCACTGTGCATGCAGATGCACTCACACCGGCCTGCTGCCGTTCCTGAGTAAGCTCTGCACTGGTGGTGCCCCGATCACACAGCTGAATCAACTTTAGGAGATGGTTCTGGTGCTTGCTGGACTTTCTTGGGCTCCCTGAAGCCTTCTTCACAATTGAACCTCTCTCCTTGAAGTTCTTGATGATCCGATAAATGGCTGATTTAGGTGCAATCTTACCTTTATGTAATTCCAAAAGACCCTATTATTGAAACTTTAATGGTCACATACGCTAAACAATAATGCAGATGTATATTTAAAAAAAACAGACAATATAATGAAATCACGTTCACAAAGCCCTCTCCAAGCTCCCTGACAGTGTTAGTAAATTAAACTCTAATAATCAACACCAAACAATAAACACTACCAATAATGTCCAATACAATCCAGAATAACAGGGGCAGCTGATGATGGACGAGTGAAGGAAATTGTGAACAGTTCTCCTAAAGGAACGCACCAGTTCCTGATGCAGCGGGAGGCTACCAGGAGCACGGCTATAACCAGGGTGTGAAAAATAGTGAGGTCCTGGACTGGGGGTGAGGGGGGTGGGTCACATTCATCACACATTACATAGGCTGCTTTTCTGGGGGATAGGCAACGTTAAATTACAGTTCATGTCAATTAATTGATAGTTTAGGTTACAGCAAGTTCTGTGGAGCTATTACATGAATGTGCCTTACTGAATGATTTTAGGTCTAAATCATACAAAAATTACAGAGCAGTAAAATTATTATAAATCTGAAGCATGTAATTTTAAGATTATTTGTAACCATATATGAAGATAAAAATGAAAGAGAAATGCTTGATATTAACATACCATTACAAGCCAACATCAAATACACTTGTTTTGATATCCGAATTTGTCTTTGAAATGTTTCCATGGACACTATTACTGATACTGTCCCCTTCATAAGTTATTATTTTTTATGATGTTATGTGAAATGTTAGTTAGCTTAATCTAGCCCATTAGGTGTAATATGAAAGAAACCCAACCTTTATCCTGTCCAGAGTAGCTTAGCCTACACTTAAGTTTAACATGTTTCATACAGTGACCTTTACTCCAGATGCTATAGCAGGTCGTTGGAATGTTTTTTTTGTTTTTTTACCGATAATGATCATTATTTTTGTCTTACCGAATGATTCGCTGTCTGCATCCCCGCCCCGCAATGCTGCATATTCACACGCACACAACGTGAATTCAACCTGTGGTCTGTACTACGAAGCGGGGTTACTGGCTTATCCGGGTAACTTGTCGGATTTAAATTGACTTAATATTCACTTACATTTTCCCCCAGACTACCTTAAATCCGACAAGTTACCCCGATAAGCCAGTAACCCCGCTTCGTAGTACAGGCCACTGCTTTCAGTGAAGTTTGCGCATGCGTTCACGAATCGTGCATCCTCTGTAGTGCTGGTACTGAAGGCGCTCTCTCTCTCTCTCTCACACACACACAAACACACACACACACACACAGCAGACACTATTAGTAATACATTCGAACTGAGTTAAGAATGCACTTTGCCCGCAGACATTTTCAACTGTTGACTTTTTTTAAATTCAGTTATTATTTATTTAGAATATTTATTTTCAGCTTACAATTACTGAGGCCCGGACCTCGGTGACCTCATATTTGGCTACGGCCCAGATTGGGAGTGCTTTTGTTGTGTTTTTTTCTTCCCCGCCAATCAGGAGTCAAGAGCTGCTTGTGCAGATCTTCAGATTCAGCCTTTATTGCAACAGTGAGGTTACAGCCAAGGCTGGACACCCTGCAGGAGTGTGTCCAATACTGTTTTACACTAATTTTAATACATTTTCTTATTGTGTAACAATATCTCGTCACTTAAGCATCATCATTCCCTCAACCATTCACCATCGTTGTTTTCTCCCTTAATCCACACCCCTATATAAGTTTGTCATTTATGTTTTACTGTTTGGTGCCTCGGCTGAACATAACGGTGACGTGACCATCTCTACCCAGTTTTTTTTAAATACCCAGCCGTGAACTTTTGGTGAACTCAGGCGAATCCCTTCCTTCAGCAGCAAACCTTGGCAGCTTCTGCTTGTTGCACATTGTCTGGCTAGAGGGTTAATAATATACTTGTCCTTCAACATAGTGATAAGCTGCAGCACTAATAAAGTACATATTCAATAATTCATACATTAAAGGCTAACAAAATAGCCAACAGATACAGAAACTTCTAAGCAAACACAAGGTGCTAATTCATACTTGTTTTTCGTCACATTGTGCACAGCAGTAATTGGTCTGCATTCTCTAGAGATTACATCAGCTTCTTATAAGAGTCCTAATGATTACATTCTCTATGCGTTATGAAGTGCTAAATAATGTTCCGTACTTTCTAGACGAAGACGTATCCACTCAAGACGAACTCATACTGACAAGCAGGCAAAGGACAGCACATACATCCAGATGAAAACCGTAACCCAAGGTGTTCGAGTTGCAATCGAACTGAGTTTAAGAGACCTACGAACAAAAAGACCGACAATCTCGATCTTCCGACATCTTTCACGTTCATTTTTAAAGGGCCCGCTTACTCAATATCTTTTCCCAGCAGCCCCTGCACCCTCTGAAACTGTCCAATAGCATTATACCTCTGGGGCGGCTGGGAGATGTAGTACATTATAAGTTGCGCAGCTACAAGAGAACAGTGCCGGAAAAATAATTTCTGCTTAATGAGAGAAAGAAATATATTTGCATATCAATTCAGATATTCTGTTTTGTAATATTTTGAGACCTATGTCCAAGACAAAGGCAAGATCAAGACAAAATGAGCTGAAGGCCAAGACAAGGCCAAGATCGGGTCTACTAGGGCTCAACTATATAACTGAACTATATATGTAATTCAGACCATATGGTTTTCAGTAATTTCTTCAAGCTTTGCACCTGGTCATAGCTGAGCTGTGTAGGGGGGGGAGTAATGAGCTGTGAGGTGTGTTTCAACTTCAATAACACCTTTATCCATCCATCCATACATACATACATACATACATCTTCAATAACTGCTTAGAGGGGGCAGTACAAGTTACCATCCATCCAACTTCCATAACTGTTTACAGGGTCCAATACAAGCACATTATGAGCTAGAATTTATCCCAGGAAGCACAGGAGCAAAGGTAGGAGTCATCCTGGATGAGAAGCTGTCCATCACACGGCACACAGTCATACACTCTCACACACTATGGGGAATTTAGAGATGATAGGTCACCTACCTGCATGTTTTGGACTGAGGGAGGTGATTGGAGGGGGGGGGCACAAACTCCACGCATTCATCCTTAAACAAGCAATTAATACAAACTTACCAGGCAGTCCCCTGTGGGCCTGAAGCACATAGATAAAGTACTGAAAAGGACCATGCACCAACAAGAGCTACAGAGTGTTTTCCTGGCTGTGCTACAAGTCTTAAGGCAATATATGAATGTCTTTGTCCAGAACAACAACCTTAAACTGGTTGAGGTAGACTGCTAGCCACCATTAGCAGTGTAGATGATCTGCTAATTCGTGGCATAAAGGGTCATGGGATGAACAGTAAGAAAAGACAAAGAGTCAGTAAACAAAATGAAATGTACATTAAAGACTCGCATAGCCTGGATATATCCCAATAATCTGCTACCTTCGGAATCCTGGGAAATGCTGATCTTCTCCGGTGGAGGGTCATAATCTTCCTGCTGGGGTCTCTCCAGGCTATAGCTGCCTCTGTAGCTTGGTGGTGTCCTGCGGGACAAGGGGACAACAGGGGCGGGGGGTCACACAGACCAGGAGCTGCTTTGGGGGGTGGTGGTTTGAGGGGCAGCCTACACTATAGTGCACCACTCCATGTCTCACCAGATCTTACGAACAACTGGCCACGGTGAGTATTTCCCATTTACGATGCGACGCCAATCAACCCTGACACAGAGAAAAGGCTTTTTGAAATAAACCATCACCTCTGCCTTGCTGGACACATGTGATGTCTGTGTTGTAATAGCAAAGCTGCTCGGATCTGTCCTCATTTGTTGTACATGAGGATTGTTCCAGGCTCTCAGTCACTCTGGAGAATCATGCAATTCTGTCTTTAGCCACCAGGGGGCAAACTGCTACACATAATACAGGCCACCTCAAGTCTACACTATTGGCCAAAATTGTGGAAACACTTCCAGTTCTTAGAGATTTGCAGAATTTGATTCCCATAACTACAGTTACTTATTTAATTGTCGAGTGTATGATATTCGCAAACATTCTTTGATTGTTTATGAACATTAGTGCCATTATTCGTGTAGTAATTGTTAAAGCGGAATGCCAAAAATACTTGGTGTTTCCGCAATTTCGGCTATTAATGTTCTTCCCCAAATACTGACAGTAGCTACTAACTCAGGAAGGCACTGGTTTGTGGATAAGTTTAGCTATCGAGTGAAAGAGAGGTTGCAGGTGAGAGAGGTCAGGTTAGTTTAGTTTAACACTGAACCCACAACGCCTGGAAAATGGTTATTAGGTGGGATCAGCACCATAAGCAGTGGGGGGGGGGGGGAGACAGGGAACGGTGCTCCAGCTGCTCTTCATAGGACGTGTCATTGTCCCGGACAAGTATACTTTTATTTATGATTTGCAAACAATTTCATCAGTTGTCTTACTGCAAGGGCTGCAAGATGTTCCCACATTGTGTTGGTATTTGTCTATTTGTTTGTTTGCCCGCTTGCTTTGGTGGGCAATTTGGGGCAATCCTGTGCTGTTTACATCAAATGATTATCAGCTGGGGAGCATCTTGATCTCTTCTGTCTGTGGTTTGAGGGTTTCCTCTTGAGCTGTTTACACACACCCCCCACACACCTTTTAAAACATTTACAATTTTTCCAAGACAGAAGCAAGCATAATCTTGATTCATTTTGTATTATATAATCTATTCTAGCCAAACATTGTCAATACAGACCCACCAAGAATGATAAAAACATTCTAGAACAGTTACAGCCTTTGTAACAGTTTTCAGTTCCTCTATCATAAAATTATCCATGTTTGTAGGAATGTTCTCGAAGAACACACCCTATGATAAAACAAACCTCAAATGACCTTAATGTGGAATTAACCATTAATGCCTTAAAAACCTTACACAAAGATAGCAAAGCATTCTGGGAGCATTTGACTTGAATTATTGTCTGATTAACTTCCCTTGTCATATCCCCACGTTGTTTGTGTATCAGCAGTCTTAAGCACAAACGAGCATCTCAGAAGCACACGTGCCATCGTGGTTTGGAGCCACATCGTTTAAAACTCCAACAGCTGTTCAACAGTAAGGTGTTTTTGGGTCAAAGGGCACCATGTTCATGCTTTCCAGCAACGGTTACACATTTACTTGTAAACGCTACTTGAAAATATGACATTGAAATCTTGTTGTCACACCTTCCATACAAAAGACACTTCTAAACCTGTGCCTAGCCACCCTGCTTCACATTGCCCTGTGGTTTGCACTATGAGTACTGTGAAAAGCCTCATGCTTTTCATATCCCAAGGTGTGGTCTATAAAAGCTTGGGGGGGCGGGGGCTTTCCCAGCAGCCCTTTGCATTTGGCTATAGCAAGACAATGGGTGGGGCTCTTATGCATGGTCTTGGGGGAATGTTACTCCCTGCCACTGTATACTTGTGTATCAGTGTTTCCCAATCCGGTCCTCGGGGATGCATAAACAGTACATGTTTTTGCTCCCTCCCAGCTCCCGATAGAAAGCAAAAACACTGGGCTCTGGCAGGAAACTCGGAGGGATCAAAAACACGGGTCTCTGAGGACCAGATTGAGAGACACTGCTGTATACAGATGGCGTGACAATAACACTCACCTGCCTTGACTTGACGTCCCACATACAAAGTACATTTATATTTGGTAAGTTTGCTGTATGTTTCTGGAAGCTGACAGAAGTATCTTTTCCTAGAATTCTCCGAATCCTTAAATCTCAGGTTGTTTTGTACATTCACCAGAGCAAAAGTCACAGTCACAGTTGTTTTTCATTAACCTATGAAGCCACAGACTGGCGACAAGTTCCCTTAGATATCATGGCAAACAGATGCACATAGCATCCATATCATGGTTATTTGCTTATTAACAGTACAAACATTTACTGTTACTGGTTATGACTTTCAGAGCCATGGTTCCTATTGTTCATTCTGAGGCACTTATAATTCATTTCATGTTGGTTTGTTTTTTTGGGGGGGGGGGGTGGACACCACACCTTAGACCGACAAAAGATCTCACCACTACCAATCCGATGGGACTATACTTCTCCATTATACGGTAGATGTGAAGGAGGAACACAAAGGATGCCGTGGGCAGAAATCAATGAACTCTTAGTAAACATGTTAGTAGTTCTGCTGGTGAGAGTCTTACTCCTGGGGGAGCAGTATGAGGTGGGGGCAGAGGGGCTGAAAAAGACTAAAAACAGCTGAAGAACAACATTCAGCAGTAAGGGACACGATTTCCTGTCCCAGAAAAATATTACAACACGAGGAGTTTAATCCAGGAAAATTCCTTACTTTACTACTAAATACCCTACCATACAAGTAAACATTGCTCTAAGGAACCATGAGACTATCCACCAAACAGTTTCAGAATACCTTTGAAACTACCCATCTATCCATGAATCCATGCCAACACAGAGAGAGAGAGAGAGCTGGGGTGGGAATCGACCCCACACCCTGCAAGTTTGCATTCCCAGTGCTATTTACTTATCAACAGTGCTGTCCTGTTAACCGCTTAGGTGTTGGATTACTGTGGAGGCCACAATGAACAGCCACGGCGATGCTGTGGACTGTGTGACCTGACAGTCTCCTTCAATTTAATGATAATTAACACAAACAGCCTTGATTTAGTAACGAATTGGGTCAAAATGCAAGATGAAAGAGCAGCTCAGAGACGTGTGTCTATAAAGCCTTGGAATGTCATCCTCTTCACTTCAGGGCTTTGTGACTTCAAGCATCTATAGACACAAATACATTTTATCTTTGATAATAAAAGAGGAATCAAATAATCACCACCGGTGATAACTCACTTACACCATGACATTACTTTAATTATACCTTTATAGTATTAGAATCAAACAGAATGCAGTTACAGTATGTAGCTACGTACAGTAGTAAAATTATGTATTTATTTGCTCCCCCCCACCCCCCCCCCCTCCCCCCTTGAAATTTGTTTGCAACAGATCAGGCAGATAGTCAAAATCTCAAAATCTGCTTCCTCCCCAGTTGGTCAAATATACTGGAAACCCCCTTCCCCCCACCCCCAAATTTATTTCTGGCTACAAGTCTGGTAGGCATATGTGTAAATATCAGAGAGTGGATTTATTCGGCGATACCAAAAAGTGACTGACACTCCTCTGAGAAGAACGGAGAGAGAGAGGAGGACAGGACGGCGGGAGAGGGAGAGAAAGACGGACAGAAGAAGGAGGCCGGTCCTGCTTGGAGGACACGGCAGCGCATGGGCGTTTGCCATGCCCGTTATCGTTAGCCGGAGCTATAGCTATCTGTACTCTGCACATGCTGAGCTCCCAGCGGCCACTATCTATACGCTAAACTGACACATCATAATGTTAGGCCCCGCCCACATCTACTCTACACTACCTGCCAGTACATTAAGCCCGGATAAGCTGTTATTATTTGAATCGAACGACAGATTCCTTTACATCAAGCAGCTTAGATTTTACACAGTCTGACACGCTGCTCAATAATAAAGTCAGATATTCCCCTGGATCAGCTCTTCAGGTCGAACCCACGGCATTCTGGCTGTCAGTCGGTTTCCTTAATCATGGTGTCGCAGCCTCTCACTTTTTCTGACTCTGCCCAGGCGTTTAGGCGCAGAATCTGCTGGCTTCCGCCATCCACCTGCCTCTCCAGAGTGTTAACCTGCGTCACACTTGCAGTCCACTGCACACACCTGGCGTGTACTAATCACCAAATTTTATTTACGTCCGTTTATATGTGTTTTCCCTGTAAGCAAACTGCTTGCTTTCCTCCGAGGGTTGTCATGGTAATCTCTTGGAGTATTTTGGCTATTGAAATGAGAATTTGTACCAGTCAGCTCATCTGAAGGTCTCTGTGCTGAAGTTCCTCATTTTCTTCAGCTCTTAGAGAGATTTTTAAAAAAAAAGAGCTGACAGCCTCCCTGACTTAAATGGTAACCCAAAAGCCGATTTTGGGACAGTTTAAAATGCTATTTAAAAGTATATTTTACCTCAACAAATGACTTATTTATTGAAGAACATTTATTGTTATTATTTGTATCAGAGCTTTTCTATCAGCGGGGGGAGGAGCTGCACACAGACCTATACAAAGGTTTTTGTGATGTTTAGGTTAATGCCACAGAAGTATTACATCCAGGGCTATCAGCTGAAAAGTTTCACTGTTTCTGCAAGCGTGTGCTTTACAGTTTACCTTTGTCGTTCAATATTAACACACCACTAATGTGTTTTGAAATAAGAAGGTTCTGGTAGGTTTTCCCAACCATTGATGAAGGTGAGGACCACAGTACTAAGAACTATTCACTCTGCTTGATTTCGCTTAGTTATGCCTTATTTCTGTCTGCCTTTTTGTTTTACTTAAAACCACAATGCGGCAGGAGATTTATACTCTAAGGGTAGGTGTGTTAAGATGCCAGTAAAGATTAATTGATTCCTGCAAATGTTAAAGTAAAAGAGAACATTGCAACCAAATTGCCCGGAGGTGTGCATGTGTGAGTGACCGGTGTGTGAGTGACTGGTGTGTGAGTGAGTGACTGGTGTGTGTGTGAATGGTGTGTGTGTGAGTGACTGGTGTGTGAGTGAGTGACTGGTGTGTGTGTGAATGGTGTGTGTGTGAGTGACTGGTGTGTGAGTGAGTGACTGGTGTGTGAGTGACTGGTGTGTGAGTGAGTGACTGGTGTGTGTGTGAATGGTGTGTGTGTGAGTGACCGGTGTGTGTGTGAGTGACCGGTGTGAGAGTGACTGGTGTGTGAGTGACTGGTGTGTGTGTGAATGGTGTGTGAGTGACCGGTGTGTGAGTGACTGGTGTGTGAGTGAGTGACTGGTGTGTGTGTGAATGGTGTGTGTGTGAGTGACCGGTGTGTGTGTGAGTGACCGTTGTGAGAGTGACTGGTGTGTGAGTGACTGGTGTGTGTGTGAATGGTGTGTGAGTGACTGGTGTGTGAGTGACTGGTGTGAGAATGACTGGTGTGTGAGTGATTGGTGTGAGAGTGACTGGTGTGTGAGTGTGCCCTGTGATGGGTGGGCACCCCATCCTGGGTTGTTTCCTGCCTTGCACCTGTAGCCCCAGGAATAGGCTCCTCTCACCCCCCGCGCCCTTGATTATGATAAGCGGTTACAGGAAATGTAGGGATGGACAGATGGAGAATGTTTCACCCATTGGCAGAGGAAACCATTTTTAAATGTGTGGCCAGTTAGTGCGTAAAGAGGAATTCTGAAAATAGACGCAAGCCATTTCCAGGAATACAAACCTGGCTTTCACTGGTAAAGCAAATTCATGTAAGCAAATGTACCAGGAATGCACGACCACAGCGATGGGGTGATACCTCTCATCTGTTCCTCTTTCGTCAAGTTAATTTGCAAGTCTCACTGGTGTTTTCCGGGTCCACATTCAGTCTCAGGGTCAGCGAGCACAGACCTTGCACAGCATTAACATTTCTGCAGACTGGATGAACCAGACGCCATTGCTCTCCCGCTGTGTGATCATAAGAACATACTGTAAGAACATAAGAACATAAGAAATTTACAAACGAGAGGAGGCCATTCGGCCCATCAAGCTCGTTTGGGGAGAACTTAACTAATAGCTCAGAGTTGTTAAAATCTTATCTAGCTCTGATTTAAAGGCCCCCATGGTTTTAGCTTCCACTACACTAGCAGGAAGACTATTCCATACTCTAACTACACGCTGTGTAAAGAAGTGCTTCCTCAAATTTGTTTTAAAATGTTCTCCCGCTAATTTCCACTTATGGCCATGAGTTCTAGTATTTAGACTAATATTGAAATAGTCATTTGGCTGAACAGCATCCAGACCCGTTAGAATCTTATAGACCTGAATCATATCCCCACTTAGTCTCCTTTGCTCAAGGCTAAACAGATTCAGTTCCGCTAACCTCTCCTCATAAGACATTCCTCTAAGACCAGGAATCATTCTCGTAGCTCTTCGTTGCACCTTTTCTAAGGCAGCAATGTCCTTCTTGAGGTATGGTGACCAAACCTGCACACAGTATTCTAGGTGGGGTCTTACCAAGGAATTATATAAGTGTAACATCACCTCCCTTGACTTAAACTCCACACACCTAGAGATATAACCCAACATTCTATTGGCCTTTTTTATTGCTTCCCCACACTGGCGAGAGTGGGACATGGAAGCATCAACATACATACCGAGATCTTTCTCATAATCAGCTACTTTTATCTCAGTGGAACCCATAAAATATCTGTACTTTATATTTCTGCTCCCTGCATGGATTACCTTACATTTATCTGTGTTAAATTTCATCTGCCAAGTATCAGCCCATTCGCTAATTAAATCCAGATCCCTTTGAAGCTTCTCTGCTGCTAGATCAGTATCTGCTACACCGCCCACCTTGGTGTCGTCTGCAGATTTAACCAGTTTACTGTATGTATTTGTGTCAATATCATTAATGTAAATTAGGAACAATAGTGGTCCTAAAATTGAACCCTGTGGTACCCCACTATGAATGGAGGCCCACTGTGACATTGTGCCTCTAATAACTACTCGCTGCTTCCTGTCAGTTAGCCAGTTTTTGATCCAAACTGCCACAGTTCCTAAAATCCCTGCAGCTTTAAGCTTTAGCAAGAGCCGTTTGTGGGGGACAACATCAAAGGCCTTCTGGAAATCTAAGTAAATCCCATCATAGGCCTTTTTGTGATCAATTTCACTTGTAGCTTCCTCAAAGAACTCAAGTAGATTCATTAAGCAGGATCTACCTCTCCTAAATCCATGTTGGCTATCCTTTATAATGTTATTTGCATCTAGGTAATCTACCATTTTCACTTGAATTATAGCTTCCATTATTTTTCCAGTAATGCTAGTTAAACTGATTGGCCTATAGTTTGCTGGATTACTTCTATCCCCTTTTTTGAATATGGGTGTTATATTAGCATGCTTCCAATCTGATGGTACCACACCCGCAGATAACGATTTCTGGAATATTAAAGTTAAAAGTTGGCTAATAATATCCCTCATCTCTTTTAAAACTATAGGTAAGATGCCATCAGGCCCCTGCGATTTATTTATTTTGAGTTTAGCTAGGCTAAGTATCACATCAACCTCAGTTATCACAGGATCTTGTGCAAACCAGGCCACAACCTTTGTATTGCAATTCTGGAATTTTGTCAGAACCTTAATGTTTTTTTGTCGGTGTTTTGAAACAACTAAAGTTAGACCACTGGTGTGTCGAAGCCGGCCAGCACTAGCGCTGATGACCATAATGATGGTGAACCACGTATCTAAGCTCAGCTCATGCCAAACCACATCATATCCAGACAGTGTTTCTCCTCGTATCCAAATTAACATCTCACCTTCCTGGGAAACTGAAGATAATGATCACCAAAAATAATGAATTACTTTTTTGGTTATGAATTTATTAATTATAATACAGCAGTGCCTGTGGTTCACAAACACGATCTGTTCCAGGAAAGTGGTTGTGAACCAAGGCAATTTTTCCCATAAGAAAGCTCTGACTTTTGATTAATTCATTCACAAACCTACCAAATAATAATTTTTAATTAATTTTCTGTTTTTATAATAAAAACTTTAAAGAAAAACACAATATTACACATGGAGACTTGCTTGCCGGGGAAATCACGCTCTTTATTAACAGTCCTTAAAGCCTTTATATTGTTATAGTTAATGTTAATGGATGCATTTCCCTATTGTCGCGTGTGTGTTTGCCCGTGTCTTGTGTGTACCCGGTCCAATCCTCACGTGTACTTAGCGTGTGTAAATCTTCCACGGTGTGTGCATCTTGCAGTTCGGCGTCTGACAACCTTGTGTTTCCCGTCTGTGTATTTGGGTTTGGTGCTCGTTGGTTGCCTGTTGTGGTCCATCTACTTACAATGGCAGGTGGGGCATGCTGGGACATGCTGGGGCATGCTGGGACATGCTGGGGCATGCTGGGATATGAGCCCCGCCGGTGCTACACTAGTATAAAAAAAGGAATCTGGTCGAAGAATCTGTTCGTCGACCAAATATTGTATGTGAACCGATGCATTTTTTTCACTAAATTTTTGGTTGCAAACCAAATTGTTCGTAGACCACAGCGTTCATGAACCACAGACACCACTGTAGCAGAAAAATTAATGACACAATATGTTAGCATTTATTTATTTATTTGTATTAGCGTTTTAGAGGCGGTACTCATTGGCTGCTTTGCACACATATAGAAAACCTACAGTATGCAGTATTTCATCAGGAGACGTCATGACCGCAGCATTTTTGGGAGTTGGCACTACCGTTCTTTTTTCTCCACCTTTTTCTCAAATGATAATAACTGAGTGGAAAAGCACATCCATAGAACATTCTGGATTTCCACATCAAGAGCTGCTGCTCCTTAGCTGACCAACAATGCCAAGTCGAATCACCGAGTAACAGGAATGAGTGACACATGCAGACTAACCAGCCTTACAGCTCTCTGCAAAGCCTCTCATGCTTACTGAGGCTTCAGGATCTGATGGTGAGCAGTAAAGGTGTGGCATGACTATGGTTCTCAGAAGGATTGTAGAAAAGCTGGTTAGCACAAGTGTATGAATACCGCACAGAGAAGCTCACTTTTGGGGCATCGTCTTCTCTCCTAGGACCTTTGTCTCGTCCTCTATAAGGAAGGTCAAGACCAAGGAGTTCAGACTATAACCTTTCTTATGAATTTCGGCTTAGTCATCATTAAGGGCTTGACCTGCCAATGTGACAAAGGTGGAGAGACGACAACAAAGCCTAAGCCAATCAGCATTGACCTTGAGGTTCAAAGGTTAGGTTCTTACTATAATTCACCAATAAGAGTTTAGATATCACTACAGCTAACACCCCGAGCTATGCGAACAGGAAGTGGATGAAACTGGATATTTGAGGGGAGACCTGGATAGAGATCAGCCAAAAAATTAATCAAAATCAAGTTTACAGCCAATATAGTTTGCAGTTACAGTGAAGGCAGAACCATCCACAATTACCTTTTTAAAACAATGTTTATAAATTTTAAAAAACAGAAACCGAATGATCCCACATCCCAAAATGCTTACATGTGGGACAACCATAAGGGCAATTGTATAATTTTATCTGGCCTGATCTCAAAACCGCGTCATCTGGGGGTTCTGGGGACAAACTGCGATAAAAAGGAGCACAGGCTGAGGGGAAGGACGAGGCAGCTACGAGTTACAGGATAATGCACGAGGTGCGGCTTCTGCTGATCTTCTCCATGGGTTTGTTGTCGTAAGCTTTCTGGACGGCATCCAGCACCTGCAGAGAGAAGAGATCCGCAAGACTGAAACAAGTCTTCAGTACTCAATCACCCAATCAGCCTCCACAACAAACTGCATTTACCCTATCAGACAAACACCGAAATGTGGGGAAATTCATATATACAGATTATACAAATAGTATTTATGTACTCACATCTTCAGTGTACGGGAAGCCACCGCTTTCGAGTTTGGAGAAGACTAGCTGTCCATTGATCTCAATCTCAAAACTGCCTGCAGAAAAAAAGGTAAAAAAGGAACTTGGAATCAGAGAATAAAATACAGACGCTCCTCTACTTACGAACTTCCAACTTACGAACTTTCAGACATACGAACGAAGAGGACTGTAAGTCCAAATTGTGTTCATTGGGCTCCCGTTTCCTGTTCGCAACATAAATTTTTCTGCGCGCCAATTCCGCCCAGTACGACTTCTGGCCGCTACTCCCGCCGCGCAGCAGTGTAGCATGCGTACTCCCAGCATCGAAGTTCTTTGTACTTGCGTATGATGTTGAATAACGACTTACGAACATTTCAACTTACTAACGGCCGTTCGGAACGTAACTCGTTCGTAAGTAGAGGAGCGTCTGTATACCTAAGATCTGTTTCTGGCAAATCAATTGAGCCATTAGTGCACAGCACGTCTAATCTCAGCGTTTGGTTAATTGCAGTGAATACAAAACGTGTACACACCCTGTTAAAATGCCAGGTTTTTGTGATGTAAAGAAATGAGACCAAGATAAATAATTTCACACCTTTAATGTGACCTATAACCTGTACAATTCAATTGAAAAACAAATAAACAATCTGTTGGGGAAAAAATTTCAAACACGTACAATAAGCTGGTTGCATAAGTGTGCACACCCGTAAACCAATACTTTGTTCAAGCATCTTCTTTTGATTTAATTACAGCATTCAGTTGTTTTGGGGACACACCTGCCAACAATTAAAGTGACTGATTAACAGATTGACAAAGCTCAGCTGTCCTAGTAGGATTTTCCTGACATTTACTCAGTTACATCCTACAATAAAAGCCATGGTTGGCAGAGAGCTTACAAAGCATCAATGGGATCTCATTGCTGAAAGGTATCAGTCAGGAGAAGAGAATCATCAAGAAGTGGAGAAAATATGCGAGAACAGTGATGTTAGCGGGAATGAGACGTCCCTCCAAAGCTGAGGAAAACATCTGGTCATGGAGGGTGCCAGAAGGTCTACAGCAATGCTGAAGGAGCTGCAGGAATTCTGGTCGTATGCTACATGTGACAATGATCTCCCATATTCTCCATATGAGGTCGCAAGATGGAAGCCTTTTCACCAAAAGACCATCACACCCACGGTGAAGCACGTGAGGGCAGCATCACGCTCTGGGGCTGTTTTCCTTCAGCTGGAACTGGGGCTTAGTCAATGTGGGGGGAATTACGAACAGTTCCAAATACCAGTCACTTTTGGCCCAAAATCTTACGGTGTCTGCTAGAAAGCTGAAGATGAAGAGGAATTTCTCCTTCCAGCTTGACGATGACCCCAAGCATACATCCAAATCAACAAATGGCTTCACCAGAAGAAAATGAAAGCTTTGGAATGGCCCAGCCAGAGCCCAGACCTAAATCCAACTTACAATCTGCGGAACCACCTGAAGGGGGCAGTGCACAGGAGACGCCCTCGCGATCTGACAGATCCGGAGCTCTTTTGCAAGGAAGAGCGGGCAAACATAGCCAAGTCAAGATGTGGCATGATAGACTCCTACCCAAAAAGACTGAATGTTGTAATCAAATCAATAGCTGCTTCAACAGTTTTAGTTTAAGGGTGTGCACACTTATGCAATCAGCTTATTATATATTTTGTATTTTTTATATTTTTCCTCCAACAGACTTGTTTGTTTTTCAATCGAATTGTACAGGTTATAGGTCACATTAAAGGTGGGAATTTTTTTTTAATGATTTATCTTGGTCACATCACAAAAACCTGTCATTTTAACTGGGGTGTGTACATTTTTTATGCCACACAGGATTGTATAAGCGCTTCCAAGAAATTGTGTCATAAATGAGCAAACAGCTGAAAAGCACCAGACAAATGATTAAACTCACGTTTCCTTACGCTTGTCTCCCACCCTTCCGTCCTTACCTTTCCTCCCGGGGGAGCCCGACATCTTCGCATCGTGGAACTTCGCCCATACGGTTCGGGCGAGCTCCTCAAACTGGAAGTTACGCTTTCATTTTCCTCTAAGAGCGAGGAGCAAGGCGCCGGAGGAGAACGGGATGGGCAAGGAAGACAGAGAAAGCGCTCTTTGTTATTTAGTACCGACTTCACCAAGAAGGACGTTTTAGTGCATGTAAGCCATACCTTCTCGTTATGCAAAAAGAATCGAGACGTCCTTCATTTTGTTAGAGTAGACTTAACACTAAATCCGTGAATTGTTTAATACATAGTAACAGTGTAATATAGGTTAATAGATCATTTCAGAAGCAATAATGAGAAACATTATACAACTGAAGTTTTTGTGCTGTGATTATTCAATAACATAATTTAATAGGCTACTTAAACTTTTAAGCAAACACACACGTCTACCAGTATTAATATACAGCGGAAGATTCAACTTACCAGAACTCAACTTTGATTATTACAGTCATCTTTCTTTAGCTAGATCTGCGTTTGCTGACCTCCTCACACCACAGACTAAGCAGAAAATATGATCATGACATACGTACCCTACGGTTCACCCAGTTATACTGCTTTTGGTTGGCAAGACAACAGCATGTAAACTACAATAGCCGCAGATTTGTCTACCTCACACGTCATATAGTGGACCCAAATATTATTTGTACACTGTGAAAGAATGCTCCAAATGGAAATGAAATTGAGAATACTGAAGAACAAACTTTAAAAACTGTCTAAAATGTTACAGTTATGTGTGTTTTAGGTAAAGAAACAACAAAATAAAATTATGCAAAATATATTCTGAAATCGTTTTATGATTATGTAATTTGTTGCCTTCAAAGAATTATTTGTACCCCTGGCCGTTCATAGAGTTGGACAAATATGTGACAACGGGAGGAGTTCCCAGTCATAATAGAGATCATTTAACGCGACACATAACAGCAGGTGTCCCAGATAGGCAGGTAATTGGGGGCCCTTAGTTTCTACAAGTAGACTTGGTGGTCATTCTCCATACAGGTATCTGTAGGGTTGGTTCAGTTTCCTAACATGGCTAAAGCTGCTGAAATACCCAATGCATTGAGGGGAAAGAGTCATAAAAAGTCACCATTGGGTCATAAAAAGTCATCGCCAGAGTCTGTCTGTTTGAAAAATTGCCACCAGACTTGACATGATGCACACTACTGTGCACTACATCATCCAGAAATTCAAGAAGACTGGTGAAATGGTTATTCTGGAGGGAAGAGGGAGAAGAAGAAAGACCTACAGTCGAAGGACAGACGGGTACATCAAATAGCAAAGCAAGTCAAGGAGGCCACTGGCATTCAGGTTTGCACACAAACAATAAGGAACAAGCTGAATGTGAGAGTCCATTTATATGCGAAAACAACAAACTGAAACATCTCAAATTTGCCAAAGAACGTGTTGACAAGCCTTCATCCAGCCGTCTGGAAATCTATTGTATGGGCTGATGAATCCGAATTGAACGTGTTTGGATCAGATAGTCGTCAGAGAACGTGGCACAGCTCAGAGGAGTACAGTCCCCCAGCGCCTGGATCCGGCTATCAAGCGTGGTGGTTTGTGGTCACATGGCAGCTCGTGGTGTCGGCAGTCTGCATTTTTTTGAAGGCAACATAAATTCTGAGGTGTATGAGGATCTCCTGTCTGCTGCCAAACTGCTTGGGTGTCGCTACGCTTTCCAGCAAGATAACGACCCCAAGCAGACTGCATAGCGAAAGCCTTTCTCGCCAAGAAGGTGAAAGTGCTTTAGTGCGGCTCCCCCCCTCCCCCCACAAAGTCCAGATCTCAATCCTGTTGAGCACCTCTGGGCTGAGATGGAGAAGAAATGCCCAACAGACCCATCAAGCAACAAACAGAACTTGAAAGACATGCTTCACCACGTATGGGAGAGCCCTGACCCAGTCGCATTTGCAGAATGGGAGAGCCCTGACCCAGTCGCATTTGCAGAATGGGAGAGCCCTGACCCAGTCGCATTTGCAGAATGGGAGAGCCCTGACCCAGTCCCATTTGCAGAATGGGAGAGCCCTGACCCAGTCGCATTTGCAGAATGGGAGAGCCCTGACCCAGTCGCATTTGCAGAATCTCGCTCCCCAGGAGACATAACAGACATAACTGTAACATTTAAAATATTCTAGGCCTTCGCGCCCTGGCTGATCCCCCTAGCATGCCCATTTCTCTGACCGACAGTGGTACTGGCCCGGCACCAGAGAAGAACCTGCAGCCGCTCCCCGATCGGCCACTGTATCCGTTCCGGACTGCAACGGAGTGGAGAACGCGAAGAACGCCTCTCACGTTCTCCCCGGGGTTCTGCAGGAGCTCCTCGGAGATCCCCGCCTTCAAGAGTCACAAGAGCCGGTCACCCTACTGCACCAGATGGGGGCACTGAGGACGATCTCCTCAGCCCCCATTTCTCCGGTGATATGGGGGGGGGGGGGGGGGGGGACCGGGGCTGTGCTTGCCTTGCTGAGTAAAAGGGACGACTTAACTCTCCAGCCCACAGCCAATCGAGGAGCTGCCGCTTTAGTTCCCCCCTTCCAGCGCTGCCTGCCTGCCCCCCCGCCTGCCTGCCCGCCTGCCTGCCCTCCTGCCAAGCTCACCATGCCCAGATCCCCGTTCAGACATTGTAACCTGTCAGCATTTGTGAACCCATCCTGTTTATCTTAATAAACACCCGCTATGTGGGTTTTGTATGAACACCTGCACTGGGATCATGCCTCGTTTGACAATGTAACAAAGAGAAATAACCTGTAATCATGTACAATTTGTACACACTCTCACATAATTCTTGTTTGTTTTATTTTAGTGGGAGGAGTTATCACAAACTAGACATAAATCCACCAAGATTGCTAAACAGATTATTGTTTTGAATTTGTCATACTTCCTGCACTCATAACAGGCCTTGCATTGTAATATAATTAAACAGAATATAGGCCTACTGTATTTATTCCAGGGGGAAATTCTTTGTCAGTAAGATAAATATTGTCTTGTTTGTTGTGAAACCCTCTATGTCGGACAAAATTCGTTTAGCTACCAAATATTTAAGGTACTTTTCTTATTTAAAATAAATAAATAAATAAAAAAAACTCTGCGGCCACAAGGGGGCAGCAACTACCCACGTCAAACCCGATCCGCTAACGCTAAAACCCGAAATTAAATGTGAATATAAACATTTGTCTGTGGGATATTAGATACTCTCACTTACTAAAGAGCTACTTCATGCCAATGCCATCGTTTAATACGGTGTTTATTATAAAAGAGTGATGACTGCATGTGCGTATAATAGCCGCCTAACAACTAAGATTAAAACCTGATTTGCGGCTTTGTAACGGATAGGATATGAACTGTATTGTAGGAAGGTATTTGGTGCGGATGCATTATGTTTGTATATAAGCAGAAGAGCTTAAAGGCATGCCAATTGCCGTTGTTCCACCCACGCTAGCGTTCCTTGTTATTATGCCTACTGTCATGTTATCAAATTCGGGTAATCAATGCAGAGACCGTGCAGAGTATCATAGCGCTCTGAGGTTGTAATTTGTGTCATCGCAATTCAAAGAAAAAAAAACATACAAACAAATAAATACATAATCCTCTTTGCCAATAATCCATCGGAACACATCCATGCATACAAAGCGCCACCCTGACAGCATTAAGACTCAGCAGTTTTCTGCCCTACTTGTACATGCAGGGACGCTTCTCCATTATAGTTACTATTGCTGCAAGCTATAGTAAAAAATTAGGCTATTGACCAACGTCGCTACAAGCTAAATGGCTCCATTAGGTCAATATTGTATCAGCGACGCCTAACTGGAGGCTTGGTATGGGGCGGGCGGGCAGTTGCTTTATCAGGAGCACAGTTATTCAGTCCTTAAGTTAACTCCAGCCCAGATCCTGATTAATGAGGCGTAATTCATTTGTTCACTGCATTCTCACAATAATTTCTTAAAGTCTTGATATTTTTTTATTTATTTTTTTTAAGGACAACGAGTTTATTAGTGTCCAAAAGAGTTTTGTTTGTCTTCTGTAATGTATTTAACTGTTTATGTTATTTAATAGCTGATAACTCCTCAGCCAATTTAACAAACAAATGGCTGATTCACTTGGATTAAACCGAATAATATTTTGTGTTGCTGCTCGGGTCACGCTGAGACTCCAGTAACGCATTTTACCTTCTGTTTGTACAAAAGTACCTTCGACGCTCATTAACGGAGCTGCTGCTTTAAACTATTTTCAGATGCGGCATCCGGATTGTCGTTTCACAACAAGTCAATCAAACGTCATTAATTAGGGGTCTGTTTGGACCAACAATCAGGACTCATGCTGGCTTCGGGATGGGGAGGGGGCTGGGATGGAGGAAAAGAGTGAAAGTGACTGAAACTGCAGTCTGTAGTGGGGTGGGGGGAGCCGCGGCGCTACCCACGGTGATTCACCGCCATGCAGCAGTATAAAACTAATGTGAAATGCACATTAAGAGACAGGGAGTCTAACTCGAGACACTGATTCATCGTAGTAGCTTAGTCATCGGGATGGTGCGGCCTGTTAGAAGCGCCGGGATGTTGGGGGCGATTTTGACGAATAGCCTCGGTCCCTTTAGTGCCCCCCTCGCGTGCGTACGCCTTTCATGTGGCAGGATGTGTAACATGACATCACAGTCACTTTGGCACATGTCACCGTGGTCACTCACGTGTCGTCATTCCGCGCGGCTGACGGCCACTCACAGGAGTATCGCCCGACGAAACGTAATAAACATATGTACTGCTGGGACGAAATGTTTAATATCACCACAGTGTGGCGCTGCTACTGCAAAAAAAAAAAAAAAAACATCGACAGTGGATTTCTCTTTATTTTAAGATGTGTTTTAAAAGGTTTCCTAAGCGATATTATACGTAAGATACTGCGTTTATTTTTTTAAGGAGCATTTGCGTGCATCTGGGGGTGTCACTGAAACCAGCCGATGCTGGAAAACAAACCAGGACCTAAAAGCGTCGGAGAGGAAGCCCCACATTACCGGTAGAGTGCGGCCAGGCTTTCGAGAAAATGGGCCGGGGGGGCGCAAATGAAAGGCGCGAGGGGTGTCTGTGGGTGGCTGATGGACGGAGAGGTGGCTGGAAGCTCAGGTGGAGGCGGTATAATAGGGGGGGGTGCATGTTCCCCAGCGCCTAATGCAGTGCCCCCTGACCCCACCGATAAATGCATGCTTGATTTGACCTTTAATGTATCCAGATCAATGTGACCCGCTTTTCAGTCTGCTATACAAGCATTGCCCCCCCCCCCCCCCCCCCCTTTCCTGAGACCAGTGACAGGAAGTGCGGGGGGGGGGGATGGGGACCAATCAATGCATTTCCATGGACCGTAACACAGCATGTCCCTTGTCCGGTCAGAACCCGCTGAGAAGCTATGGCATGAGAATGCACAGGACAGGTCAGGCAGCCATTTCTATATCCGGCAAGAGCCACTTCTCTAGTTCCAGAGTTTCTTGGCGGTATTTCACGTCGTCACGAAGCGGTACGTTTCTGCTTCGATGCGTTCACTGTACACTGCATAATTAAAAGAAAGCTTTAGTGGATTTTAGGTAGAATGTCAGGGTAGGAGAATATAAACTTAACGGATTTTGGTGTCGCTTTACTTAACAACAAATTCATAAAAATAATAATGCATTCATAAAGCATTATAAACATGGCTATAAATGTTTATAAAAAGGCATACCACATTATAGCCATGTTTATTATGCATTATGACTGTCTTATGAAGCTCTGACCTATGATGCACTATAGATACCTTTATAATGCAAGGCAAACATCCTTAATGCTTATAACTATAACAACCATTATAATGCATTATGAAGGTATTTATAGTGTATTATAGATGAGAGCATCGTAAAACCATGGCCTTAAGTAAAAGTGTTACCGTGATTTTGTTCACTGATTTATTTTAAATACAAATTTAGAATGATGGTTATGATTATCATAACTGAAAGGGCTGTTAATTGCCCGCTAACTGCTGTGTCACTGCGTTTTTTTTTAAATTAACTTAAATACTCCCAAGGTGACTCACGAGCAGCACGGCGGCTGACGGTGAACGGGGGACCTGTTCAGGGACGGCGTGTGACGCCGGCTGACTGACTGGGAGGGATCCCTTAGCCTTATGTGACACCCCAGCACCCCACCCCGGCCCTCCCTCCTGGCCTCGGCCTCCAGTCAGATCTGCAGCTCCACAGGAAGAGGGGAGAGAGAGAGAGAGAGAGAAATGGATCTCTTTTATTGAAGCTTTTTAAGAAACAATTACTGCGCCACATCCATCTCCATTAAGGGGACAGACGAGAGGCTCACCCAGCCTCCAAGGCTCGAGTTTCTCCATGAGTTATTTTTTCAGGTGGGCCAAGGACCAGGACAGGCGGGGGTGGGGTGCTGAAAAATGCCAAAGTGGGGGCGGGGCATAATTGGACGCAGGCAAACATAATCATCACCTGACTTCCTGTGCGTAGCATGGGGGGGGGGATGGGGGGTGTCATGTCTTCCTAAATGGGAGCTCCTAACTCCTGTTGCTTGCTCGTAATTAGGCTAATTTACTAGACAAACCTGAAGACAGTTTTCTTATTTAGACAAATTAAATGAATGGGTGATGGAAATATACTGACTGATGTACCACCTATTATTCAGTAAGAAAGTATCAGATATGGCTGCCTTCCTTAGTTATATCTTAAAATGTTAAAATGACATTTTACTTTGGGGTTAATGGATGTACTGTCCATGCCTGTGTACATGTCTATTTCCATGTTTGTGTCCATGCCTGTGTACATGTCTATGTCCATGTTTGTGTCTATGCCTGTGTACATGTCTATGTCCATGTTTGTGTCTATGCCTGTGTACATGTCTATGTCCATACTTGTGTCTATGCCTGTGTACATGTCTATGTCCATGTTTGTGTCTATGCCTGTGTACATGTCTCTGTCCATGCCTGTGTACATGTCTATGTCCATACTTGTGTCTATGCCTGTGTACATGTCTATGTCCATGTTTGTGTCTATGCCTGTGTACATGTCTATGTCCATGTTTGTGTCTATGCCTGTGTACATGTCTATGTCCATGTTTGTGTCTATGCCTGTGTACATGTCTCTGTCCATGCCTGTGTACATGTCTATGTCCATGTTTGTGTCTATGCCTGTGTACATGTCTCTGTCCATGCCTGTGTACATGTCTATGTCCATGTTTGTGTCTATGCCTGTGTACATGTCTCTGTCCATGCCTGTGTACATGTCTATGTCCATGTTTGTGTCTATGCCTGTGTACATGTCTATGTCCATGTTTGTGTCTATGCCTGTGTACATGTCTCTGTCCATGCCTATGTACATGTCTATGTCCATACTTGTGTCTATGCCTGTGTACATGTCTATGTCCATGTTTGTGTCTATGCCTGTGTACATGTCTCTGTCCATGCCTGTGTACATGTCTATGTCCATGTTTGTGTCTATGCCTGTGTACATGTCTATGTCCATGTTTGTGTCTATGCCTGTGTACATGTCTATGTCCATGTTTGTGTCTATGCCTGTGTACATGTCTATGTCCATACTTGTGTCTATGCCTGTGTACATGTCTATGTCCATGTTTGTGTCTATGCCTGTGTACATGTCTATGTCCATGTTTGTGTCTATGCCTGTGTACATGTCTATGTCCATGTTTGTGTCTATGCCTGTGTACATGTCTCTGTCCATACTTGTGTCTATGCCTGTCTTAGGTCTCCTGTGTCATGCAAAGCAATCATATTCCGAAAATTATTCTAAATCTAAGCAGGGTATCTTCTAATCTGCAATCTGTATATAACATGAGGCCAGCTGATATAAATGAGGGGTTTATCCAAATTACAGCATATATAAATTCACAAACACGATTAAAGCCACTAATTTTCATCCATCTTCCATAACTGCTTATCCAGTACAGGATTGCAGTGGCCAGGGCATATGAGGCAGGGAGAACTGGGATAGTATGTCATCCCATTGCTGGGCACAAACACTCATATTTTAGTTTTTAGCAATTTAGAGTTTGTCTACCTTACCACTTGTCACTGGACTGCAGGAGGTGACCCTCAGGAACACAGGAAGGACGTGTAGATCCAACACGCAGAAATGGGGTTGGGTATCGAACCGATAGCCTTGGTGTGCAGCTACACAGTGCTACCCATAGAGCCTGGGATAGGTTTGTTGTTTCAACCTCCCCCCCCCCCTGCCATCCACTCCAAGTGTTTGTGGCCTGCATGGGTTGAGTGCTGGCAGGACTGGGAGCTCCAATAACAGACACAAGGCACACAAGGAAAGAGATAGGATGGAAAGGCAGCAGGGCGACAGTTATCATCCGAGTGCGGAAGATTAATTCGCAGTCGCCCATGCTGTCTTCTCCGTGTTTGCACGCTGCCTGCATCGATCACTCTGGAACGCCAGGGTGGCCGTTCAGCCTTTTATCATCCATAAACCGCTACTTAACCCGTGACTCGTTCCACATAAACATTCCGGTGCGTGTGTGTCATCTGCGCGATGAAATGATCATATTCAGGCAAGAAATATATCATCATAAAATGTGACCAAAATGGCCTCTTTGTGATCCTAGGCCTAAGCCTCAAGGAAATTGACCTGCTCTCAGGTTAAGTAATAACAGAAAATGTATAATTTTATTAAACAGAGAGAGCTTTCCAGCGAAGAGACAAGGTGACCCCTGAGCTTCCTCATCCATTTTCATAATAACCTGTATTGCAGTTTCAATATTAGATAGGGAAGGCAGTAATAGTTAGCTAGAGAGGCTAATATTTTAGCTTTCTGCCTGACAAGGCCTGTAGTCTTGGTTAAGAGTGACAGGCAGACAAAAAACTTAACTTTAAGCCTGGCAAACCCTACAGTGTTAGCGTTAAGCTTGGCAGTGCCCAGAAGATTAGCCTTAAGGCAAGCAGGCTCTTAGATATTCTGGCACTACCTACAAAATTAGTTCAAATGCTGGCAGATGCTGCAAAAGTACTTTTAAAATGGGCAGGTCTGGTGATGTTGGCTTTAAAACTGGCAGTGCCTCCAGAATTAGCTCTAAGACAGACAGGCCGTACAATTAGCTCTAAGACAGACAGGCCGTACAATTAGCTCTAAGACAGCCAGGCCGTACAATTAGCTCTAAGACAGACAGGCCGTACAATTAGCTCTAAGACAGACAGGCCGTACAATTAGCTTTAAGACCGACAGGCCGTACAATTACCTCTAAGACAGACAGGCCGTACAATTACCTCTAAGACAGACAGGCCGTACAATTACCTCTAATACAGACAGGCCGTGCAATTAGCTCTAAGACAGACAGGCCGTACAATTAGCTCTAAGACAGACAGGCTGTACAATTAGCTTTAAGACCAGGAAACAATAAAATATTAGCTTTAAGACAAGAGGGCTCTACATTGTTGACTTTGAGATAGTCGGGCTCTACAATATTAGCTTCAAGAGTGGCAGGCCTTTTGATGCTAGCTTTGAGACTAACTAGTTTTATATTACGTTGTGGTGGGGGTGGGGCGTTGGGAGGGGGGTTGTTGTTGCTGTGCTTGAAGGCAGTGGATGGAGAAAGTTCCGGACGGAGACGTCTTTAGCCAGCTGGTCACAAGGTCCACTTCCTGCTCTGCCGACCAGGGCCTGGAAGTTTACAGGTCAGTTGCGATGTCACAGTCAGTGCAATTTGTGGGGTCAAGGGTCAATTGGAAAGAAAACCCGAAATACGTGTTCATTTTTCTTTAAAACCACGGCTGATTTAAAGGGGCTTCCTTTCGGCGGCAGGGGCTGAGGAAGAGGAGCTGAAGCAGGTTTGATGCAGCGAAGGGACTCACATGTAAAATAGCCTCGAACCCCTGCAGATGTAATGGGCAAATACTGGCCCGAAAGCATGACACTGAAGGCGTTGTCCTGTCGTAGGCATCTCTCCCCATCCTCTGACCTTCTCTCCTCTCCCGCAGGAAGCGTTTATTTATACCGACGTATAGATTTCCCAGCCTTGTTTGGAAAAGTCACATGGGAAAAATCTCCGGTGAGCTGAACAGAGAGGATTATCTCTGTAATTATGATGAGCTGGCAAAAGGGGGGGGGGGTGTAAACAAAGACTAGGGATCTTAGTCCATTAGCCAGCCAGTGCTTCCAAAGTTCATTTTCACATCGATCTTCTTTGGGGGGGGGGGGGGGGGGGGGGGAGTAGCATCTCTGAATATATGCAGCGACTGAAACCCAGGGGGAGTTGGACCATACTACTGATCAGTGACCGATATTGAGACTTGGGTTGGGGTTTGTTTTTTTAAACACCCTCTGACATGAATGTTAAATATCCAGTAGGGTCACATCTACGCGACCTGCAAGATCCAGTTTAAACTGGCAGTCAGGCATTGTGATGGTTTTGTAAACATGTGTACACAGCCATATCTGTTTTTTTCCAAGCACAGGACATGCGATAAATACTCCAAAATCTTCACTGGGAAGTGGACTTCCTTCCATTTGTCAGTAGCAAATGGAATTAAAGCCATAAAAACCAAGGGAATCAGAGTGGCTGCATTGATTGTCTTAATTTGGATTTTTTTTTTCTCTCTCAACAGTGGACTGGACCCAAACACAGGCGCCCCCAAACACAGGCGCTCCCAAACACAGGCGCCCCCAAAAACAGGCGCTCCCAAACACAGGCGCTCCCAAACACAGGCGCCCCCAAACACAGGCGCCCCCAAACACAGGCGCCCCCAAACACAGGCGCTCCCAAAAACAGCCGCGGGCGCGGCATGATTTACGAGGCTGTCTTGAGGCATCCGGTTCCTGGAAAGTCACAGGCAGCCAATGTCTCCGTGGGCCGTCCGTCCTGCATCGCCTTTGAGATTCTGTCCCATTTCCCTGATTAAATCCGATAATTGACTCAAAGCAATTACAGCAGAGGTGAAAACTGCACCTCAGCGCTAGTCACTGCTGGCCTTTGTTAATGCAAACCGTAATTTCTCTCAGCAGTTATGCTTGCGGCATGCACCTTTCGCGATTGGCTGGCTGGTGGGACAGTCACCTGCGATTGGCTGGCTGGTGGGACACGCCCATTTTGTAGTAGCTGGCCCTTAAATCACACTATTCCTGAATGAATTTCTATACGGAAACACTTAGTGAGCCTAAATATGGACCCCCGGAACTCAAAGCTGGCCGCCACTGGAAGAGGATCCGGCCAACCCCACCCCCGTCGCCAAATCTCGCACTGAGAAACAGGCCCCACCAGCCCCACAGGATTTAAAGCCTATCTGAGGAGACAGACATTTGGTGGAACTCCACATGAGTTTACAGATCACATTCAGGGGTTTCAATGTGTGAAACGTGCCTCAGTATGAATCTATCGTGGCATTCAGGATACGGAATACAGTCCGGCCGGTTTTGATTTAGGCCGTACTCACACTAGACCTGGTTGCCTTCTACTGCACCCGAGTATGATTCCCACCCCCCCAGCAGAATGGAGTTCGTTATTAAAGTCCTGATTCATGACTTATTTGGAGCCATTTTGGCTGCGATGACCCACGGCCTTCTTACTGATTTTTTGTCTACGGGAGCAGCGATTTTCATTTAATCGTGCTGCATGTATAAGTTATTATACCAAACATCTCGGAGTTTTGTGTGTTGCATCCTGCTCTTCCTGGATACTCTTGTCAGCCCAAATGTCCAGCAAACACTGTACCACTGCCATAGACCAAAGTGATCGCTTTGGGGCCGCGTTTCTTAAAGGTCCAGTCACATCACTGATGTCATGTCTTGAGTTCCGTGCTCAGGTGTGGTTAGCAATCACACTAGATGTGTACTGTCTCCGAGTCCGACTGAACTGTGCCGGATTCACCTCTTCACGGTATGGAGTGATCACACCAGTCAAACGAACTGGACATCGGGGTCAGATGTGCTTGGGAACAGTATGGTTCACCTAGTGTAAGTACACCCTTTGCAAAAGAGAAAAGCAGGTAAATTCTGGAAGGGCTGGAGCAGGTTGGACAATCTTATCTCCAAAGGGCCAGTGTGTTCAAATTCAGGTGCGAGGACTCTTCAGCCAATCAGTCCCCTAATTAGTAATCCTTTGTGGATTACTGGGCTAGACACTCAGGTATATATTATAAAAATTATGAACATTTTAACAATTATATGGCCAAGTAACAGCTAGCATGGCAGAAATGGAGAAAGCAGATAATCAGCACATCCATAATAGCATTCATTTTCCAAACTGTGCAGTCCTAGCTATTTAAACAAGAACCCAATATTAGCAAAGATGTTTGATGTCGGACATTAAAGGCCTCTGCTATCATATTTTGAAGGTATATTACATTTTAGAGCCCAATTTTGGTATTAACTAGACATAATGCATATGCTTTAATATCAGACCCAGGTGCTGTAAACAAAAATCAGATCAAAGCGGTATAATCCAACATAAGCGACATCACACCTCATGCTGAAATACTTATTTGTGCCGTTTCATGTTCTTTCCTGAGGACATGCATTGTGACAGGGTAGAAAATTTAGGAGATAAGCGCAGTAATGGGTCGTCAGAGACTCCCCAGCCTCGGAGCAAGCCGACTCCAATACATTAATCATGAATCCCATTAGCAAAAGAGGTAATTAACACATGATAAATGCACTTAGCAGATGAAACATCAAGGACGATGGCTCTTAGATGTAGTTGTGAATCAATTTTAGTTTCCTCTGTCAGGTACATTTAGGGGTGTTCCTGAAATAATAACAAAAAAAGAAAAAACAACAACGTGTGCGGAGGTTTGTGGGAGGGCTTGGATGAATTTAGCACGGAAAACGATCCCATCGCACGAGCAACATCTGTGAACACAACACAGGCTGCGATATTATCTACATTAACACTTGAGTTGGTGAATTCCTTTCGTCACTGTCGGCTCAGTCCCTCACCATTCTGACTGTATTTTTTTTTTTTTTTTTGGGGGGGGGGGGGGCGCTCCACATGCATTATGGGAATGCTTTTCACACAAGCTAATGTCAGCCTGGTTACATTACAGCAAACCCAGGACTCCGAAGCTCTATGGACACCTTATGTGTGGTGTGTTCAGCACATGTCAACCCATCTGCATTGAGATTTCCTTTTGAATGTGGCCTTAAGCTGCTGGAAACTCTTTGGGGGGGGGGGGGGGGGGGCTTAATGGATCCTCTTCAAAGCAGTGATGGGTGACATGTACAGCAGAATAGCTCAGTGGGACAATGGTCAGTATATGCAGCTATACAGCATATAGAAATGACAGTTTCTTTTTTGCTGCCCTGCTGATTTTCTTTATCTTTCCTGCAATCCAGAGGAAAAAAGTTTTTTAATTTAGTTTTTTTTTTTTGTTTTTACTTAGATTAAATGTCGGCGTGGTAAAAAAACAGCACACCCCCACACGTGTGACGTCATCTTAAAGGAACAATGGAACTGAACAGAGTGGCATGAATGACAAAAAAGGATCGCTGGACCTCAGGTGGACATACACTAGTGGCTGGAATTGTGGAAACACTCCTGATTTTCTATCGTACGACTTCCCATCCCATCTCCCAGGACGCCTCGACCCGTCGCGTCCCACGGCACCGTGGGAAATGTGCACCCGCATCTGCCTCACGGCTGCCACCCCCCCCCGGCGCCGCTCTCCCTCCCCAAGGGCCTGGGAAACGCTCCCTCGCTCATCTTCATCTCGGTGTCAGGCCGACTGCACGGCCGCAGATGAGACTTTGAGCGCCGAGCATCATTTCCTGTGAAACAGGGGGACCAATAGCAACAAAGAACGATAAAATTAATAAAGGGAAGAGGAGGAGGAGGGGGAATTGTAAATGGCAGTTACAGCTGCGAACGATTACTGTAAAGGCCCGAAACGGGGATTGAAAACTGTCAACGGCGAAATTTATACCCGTGCCACCTGGTCTCAGAAACGGCACGTAATCAAAACCAAAAGCCAATGCAAATTCTGAGCCACTTATCAGATTGAAATCAATGAACCGAGCTGGGCGCGAAGACGAATAAAATGAAAAACGGCTCGTAAAGACTCCCATCTGACCTCTGGCGGGTCAGAGAATGCGGTGGCAAGTCCTCCCCGGTGGTCTGTCACACCCGGAGGGGAACCAGAGGGAAGGAGCCCAGTGCTAAAAACAGTTAGCGAGCGGGGAGGGTGGGATTTTTCCCTGTGGGAATTTGCACACGGATCTCAATCCAATCAATAACACAAGCCGCCCCCCCGCCCCCGTGGTTTGTGAACCTGAGATTGAGGCAAAGCCAGTGAAGCACAGTGTTGGGAAAAAATAATTTGGTTAACGTTAAACAGATGGTTTACGAAAAGTTCCCTCCTATTGTCGTTTTTTTTTTTGTTGTTGTCATGGAAATGAGTGAAATTCAGTTCCTTATGGAAAATGAATGAAAAGACAACAACAAAAAAAACAAGGATATGATTTTAATGGCTCGATTTGGTTCGGTCCTCAGATCTTCTTAAACGCACATATGTTCCGTCATGTCGAGAGACTGTTAAATTTCTCATATGTAGGTTGGGGGATGGGGGGGGGGGGTGATGCAGTAATCAACCTCCCTCAGTATCCATCTACACACATTCTCAGATCTCGAGACGAAAAGGTTGCATAGGGTAGGAATGTTTGTCAGGAAGCCACATGGAATTAGACCTGAGCTCCTCAATCAGGGCCCAATCAGATGCTTCGGTTCCGTCTTTTCTCCAGATGCATAATTGCTTTATTCCCTTAATCCTCATAATCAGCAAACTTACCACTGACTATCATGATGATCAGCCAGGAAATCCTGAACAAAAACCAAACAACCAAAACAGCCCCCTTTCCCCACAAAAAATAAATTCCCTTTCTAATGCTAGCTTGCCTTGGCAGCGAGCCACAGTCGCAGTCAAAGTCTGTCTGCGGCCTTTTGCGAAACGATTCACAGGCTCTGATTTCCCCCGTTCGCTTTCTTCTAAGCTTCACGATCATGCCGCAGCTGCCTGCCTGGTGTCAGTGGATAAGTGCCACTCTTCCTGAGAAGTAGCCGGCTTCCTGTACGCTCACGTTTGCGGTGGAGTCCCTGGTGAAGAGTGGGCGTGTCCCGAAACGACCAATCCCCGCAGGTTAGGGTTGGTAACAAGCCAATAAGTGTCAAGCATAACATTTGGTAAAACCAAACTACGGAACTGAGGCCATTTGGCAAATTGAAGGGGATCTGGACCCCCCCAGGACCCCCCATATGAATGCAAGGACCTCAGATAAGAGAAAAAATATGATTTAGTGCGCCCCCTCCCAACGCGTTCAACAACTTTTACCCTCATCACCATCCCACTTCTGCCGACCCAGTCAACACCATAGTCAGACCGGTCAACCCCCCAAGAATAATTTGAACACTGACTGAGACCCTAATTGACAGGGATGTCACAATGTGGGACACAGGGATCTTCTGGGAGACAAGCCTTTGCATTCCACCCGTGATCATTCATCAGGTCAAGTCAATTGAATTTATAAACCACATTTAACAGAACTGCAGTTGACCAAAGTGCTGAACAATTTATGAAAATATACAAATGAGAAATAGACGAAATCAAAACAAATACAAAAACAGTTTCGTGCTACATTAAAAGCCAAGAAGAATTGCTGGGTGTGAAGTAAATCTTCACTTTGTAAGATACTGAGATTGTCTGCCTGACAGGAGTTTTGTCTATTTTTAGTATTTTTTGCCTATTTTAGTTAGACCGTGAAGCAGTGAGTTGTTGTACGTCTTCTTCGTTCATCTACTTGTTTTTGCCCCTAGAGTGCCAATGTATTTCCCCATTCCCTCCGTCAAGGTCCCGTGCTTCACCGACTGGCTCGTCACCCCGAAGAACGAGTTCCCCGCGCTAGCCGGAGCCCGCGTACCCCTTTCGGAGGAGTGCGCTCGCTTACAGACGCCCAGCTAGCCGGATGTAGGATGCGGTCACATCGACTGGCCCGGAGATCGATACGACGACGGGAGCGCGCTCTGACGTTCACGCGGCCGTCGCTGAGGGAAACCCGATCCTACTGCTGCAGATGATTTTAAGCCTGGATTCTTTTGTCTTTGCTGACAAGGGTTTTCTAGAAAGGAGTTTACTGATATGAGCTGTCTCCTGTCACCACGAGTGTCTTTCGGTACAAGGGCATGCAGAGCACAAATACAGGATTATCTCCTAACTTGCCCTATAGAAGAGTCAATAAACTGTATGATACAGGAAATCATATATCATTCACCGTTCATGGTACAATCACAAATTTACACAACAGGTAACTGCAAAAGAAAGATATCATGCAAGGACTTGCATGATTCCAAAGTTAAGAACTTATAAGATGGTACGATGGCTAGAAGCAATCTTGAGGGGTATCTCTTGATTTGACAGGACCTTTAGTGACAACAGGCCAGTTAGCTTGCACGGCTCATGAGCAAGCGTGGTCAAGGGGATGCTGGCATGAGGGTCTGAAGAAAAGCCATCATCAGCTACGAGTAAGGATGCACGGGAATGTAAACGTCACCACGGCAATTCAGAGCATAGATACAGATGCAGGGAGTAACAGATGAGCAACTGGAGTCAGTCTAAGGAGTGAGCAAGCAGCTTCATCAAGCGGAGTGTTGAGTAATTAATGCATGCTGAGTGAGGCAATGTAGTCGATGCATAAACTCCTTATTAATCTGCACAGAAATTTGCTCGCTTTTTTCAGCAACTGGAGATGATGAGTCATCCTTCAGCTTGGTCCCAATGAGCAAGCCAGCACATGTGTGACCCACACGAAAATAAGTCTAGAAGCTTGATTGTTTTTACCCACAATAAAAGGGGTTCTGCATCTGCTCTGTTGTCAGGACCATTTTTCTGGTTTTTCACTTGAACTCAGCGCCTTTGAGAGGACTTTAAAGCCCGCAAAGCCATTCTGCGTGATCACTTTCATCTATACTGACAGGAGGGGCATCTTCCAGGATGAAAGTGCCCTCTGCAGGACAGGAATGGTCACTGAGCAATTCCACCAGCATAAAAAATGATATAAACCAAATGGCCATTCCACTAGAACTCAACCCAATTAAATGCCTATGGGAGATTCTGGAATGCTGCCTAGCAAGGGATTATTTTTAACCATCATCAATAAAACACCAAATGCTGGAACTTCATATACCACCAAAAGAGTTCCAGGCAGTTGGAGAGTCAATGCCAAGGCATGGTGAAGCCATTTCTGTGTCTTGGGATGGCCCAGTGCCCAATGCAATCACTTTAGGCTGGTGTCCCTTAGTACCCTGCAATAAGCCTTTTTGTTATAAGTTCTTGGTATACTGTATACCTTTAAAAATATCCTACTTATTATATATTTTAAATTATATATTACATTTTTTTGGATTCTCCAGGGAAAATAACAGACACTTAATTCTGTACTAAATCCAGTAATTTAAAACATTTTATTAGTTATGCCTAAAAGTCAGTAAGTTATCTCTGGTCAATTAAACAGTTGTTCGAGAGAGAGAGAGAGAGAGAGAGAGAGAGAGAGAGAGAGAGCAATTTTACTTTCTATCAAAGTGAAAAATATTATATTTCGTGGTTTTATACGCCTGCATCCAAAATCTGTAGAAATGTGTCTGAATCAGGCAGGTAATAATTAAACTGCGAATCATCTATATAACAAGGATGTAGTGCAAATGTTTTTACCTGGATAAGTAAACAGAAAATCCCTGCTTAGTTTGTCTAACATGATCCATTAACAGATTCGAATGAACGTCACATTTTCATGAAACAAATCTCCAGTTTCTCCGCATTAGCGGGATTTGTCACATTGCATACAGGCTCAATGTAAATGTGACCCATAGCAGTCATGCAATCAATAAGAGAGGAGACTGAGCTGTATATTTAGAAACAGGCTCTTTTATGGAACACCTGATCTATCTTATTTCTTTGCGCAGGCTCGTATACTGTGTGAAATTTTCACTCGCAAATCAATCGCTCTTTGTGATGCAAGCTGTTTCATTTGTCAGCAAAATTCATCCATGGGCTTCCATACAGCGGATGCTTTAATGAATAATTAAAACGGGTCTCTCGGCATATGATTTAAGCAAAAACTGGCTCCTACACCCACGTGTCAGTTTAATGGAGTGTGCGCGCGCGGCGAAGTCGGACCATTAAGATGCGCATCAAACGATTAACTTCAGTTGCCCCCTTGTGGTTAATTTTAATACAGCGCGCGCGCACATGGACTGACTGACCGAAAGGTCCGTGCACCCCGCAAATAGTGATAGACGTCTATGTCTTTGTGGATTAAACAAATAACATTAAGCACATTATACAAAACACCTATATATTACATTTAAATTATAATATCAGCAATGATATTCCAATGCAGATGTATATATCAGCATGAATTGATACACTTTGTGTGTGTTAGTACGGCTCGTCACTATTATTTAAAAAATCGCTAATAAAATCGTTACACGTAGTTAACCAGGTAAAAGTTGCTTTGAGTTTATTAAAGCTATTTCGTGTGACGAATGCACGAACCCCCATCTGTGTTTTGGGTACTCGTGGTGAGGGTATGGTGGGCGTAGTGTATCGGGGGGTTGGGACTCGTATTGGCCGTGGGGGGGGGATCAAGCTTTGACCTCATATCAACGTGCGTGTCTCTCTCCTCGGTACAGTTTGGCAGCGCAGGGAGACGCGGCACAGCAACCTGCGTTTTGCCCTGCAAATGTCCCACGCGGCGCCGGAGCGCGAGGACTAAATAACCTCGGTTTTAGGCTGATTGCTGAAACATTACTGTAACTCGGGAGGGGATGAAGAATCGCGCGTGGATAACGTGACAGCTCGATACATATTATTTCACGCTCACGGAAGTGACTAATACATGCATATACTATATGTTGATATATATGAGCGATTCAATTTGCAGATTTTCGTTTTTATACGTCGGTTACGAGCAGTCAAAATACTGTATACAGGCAAGATGGGAACATTGATGATGATGGTATTGCTGGGAACGGTGAGTATCAACACGCGTGACTGGTATATTATTTTATTTTTTGCTGTCTGTCCAATCGGACATCTATCTTGTCTTCTCGGTAGTGGGGGAATGAATTTCCAGGGTCTCCGCCGCCTGGTTTTTGATAGGATTAGTCTGTTTACTTTACTTAACGCGGCGTTTACTGACAGTGACTGGATCTGTCTGAGTGAGGAACCTTCCAATACACTTTACGTTCTATCCATTATTATTATTGCAGCATTTTTTTCGCGTGTTTTAAACCTCCTAATTTTGAGAGTTTCGCGCAGCCGCGATCATGTAAGTTATTCGCATATATAAGCTACGTAAAGTACAGGGAGCAGGTGCCGGGCGCAGGTCGGGAGTGAGGGTTAGGTCGGGAAGTAGTTTGTCAATCAAATAAATAAAAAGAAAACAAGTGTTAATAGCGATCATACAATTTTACATCAGTGCTTGTTACCCTGTATATATGTATTATTGTTATTATATGTAGTATAGCAGTGGGAAGCTAATGTGTTTCTCAGGCTTCACATAGCATCATATAGTTTTGCAGACTGACGTATGGCTTAGATATAAACGGTGAAGTAGCCTATAAAAAGTATAATTACTGTTTGTCTCCGCGCCTGTCGACAGGTCCTTGGTACAGATCTTACGTTTTAGGAGTGACTCTCACGGTGGTTCCTAATAAGGGCAAATAATTCCCATATTACAAACAACCACGTAGGCTAAGCTTCGCTGCCCTTTTTTTATCAATTATATCCTTCGGCTATTTCTAACCTAGTAAAGAATGGTTGTTTAATGCTTCCGCTAATTTTTGTAATGAGGGCATTAGGTGTTGAATACTGGGCGTTTAATAGAAAAAGTATGAGTTGCCTGTAGCGTAATGCATATGTGTAACGTAATATACAAGCGCACAGATGTGTACCGGTAACGATCACGTCAGGAATGTTCATGATTCAATAACTTATTATAACAATAATGATGATGATGATAATACTGATAATAATCATACCAGGTCAATTCTGTTACTTGGCAACTGTCATAAGAATCTCAAATTCTCAAATGCCGAGGCGGCCCATAGGGACATTAAGACGTAAAATAAAATAATCACAGCTGCATACGCACCACTGGGGTCCAATTAATCCCATCATAATTTCACAGCTGCAGCCCCCCCCCCCCCCATCCGCGGTATGTCATAGGCTTCTTATTACAGACTTTTCAGCCCGGAATGTATATTTTCTCTTTCTGTACAACACTTGTTAAACTTGTTAAAGGCCGGTGCACTTAACTTGCAATGAGCCTGGATATATAATTTTGTTTAAAATTGTTTTGTGGTTCAAATTATTCAAATCATTTCAGATTACAGCCACGAGAACACGTCACACGTTACTGCTTGAGACATCACTCAGGTCTTTACACACAGCTTTACCCATATGAGCAAACACCTACAGTATGAGCAAGGGGTCCCACGAGTCTATAGATAAGATCGGGAGAAATGCTCTGTGCTACGGGGCAGCACGCCGTCAATCCGTGTTCTAACAAGAGCAGACGCGTTTATTTAACAGGGATTATTTTGCGAAAAGTAGCCCATAAACCCTGCTGACAGGTGGAGGTCGGGGTGTCAAGCGTAACCATGCATGTATCTGACTATAGGAAAAAAGCTGCGGATCACCTGTACGGAGAGCAGCGCAGGTAGAAAACACGCGCAAAGTCCCGGCTTGACTTCTGACAATAATGTCGTTTTCATTTTTTTGACTCGTTATTCTTGCAAACAAAAGCAAAACTACTTACTTAACTTTATTTATCATTGCCAGTTCAAAGCTACCGTGGGATTTTGAGCGCTGCCTGTAAATCATGTTACTTCCTGCGCTGACAGGCGTTGAGCTGCCTACTAGTAGATTAATCGGTAGCATGCACGTAATAACGCTGCAGGTTTGGGGAAATCAGTTCTTGTTTTTCCTCTACACATTAATTTACACATTACCAGATCAAGTTCTGACTACGCCCTCACCGGCGGCCGAATAACGCGTGTAATAATAGGTACAAAGAGGGGCTGAGGAGCTCGCTTTTTTCTTTTAAAGCTGTTTTTGTGCAGATTACCGTATATGACGCACAGCGCGCACTGCACGTGTAACTATAGCGCTTTTCATTATAGTTTAAGAACACGGAAGGGCGTACGAAACTTAACAACATTTGAAACTGTCATTTACAAAAGGGGTATGCAGCTCGGACGTGCGCGTCTTTTACAAGCTAGCAACACTTAATTAACAAACATGCAGTGGGTTTGGTGGAGAAATTAGAAGCAGTACAGCTCAGCAGCACTAAAAAGTCATTATCTACGAGTGATGCACTAATGTATTTTAGTTATACAGTAAGCAAAATGCTTGTGACGGATATTGCGACTCAGTGTGCATTTTCCGGCTGGTACGGAAACCTGGATGTGGTAAATTTAACGATTGCACAGTAAACATCCCACCTGAAATGCAGGGTTGCCAACTCTCACACATCTGATGCGACACTCACGCTTTCAGACTCACGCAAGAAATCTTACAGCAAATCTACATTATTACGCTATGAAACTAATATTAGCTACATCAAAAGCGTTGGGGTAGTTTGCAAACCCTACAGGCGATTTACAATGTAATAGAATTGTTACATGCAGACTAGTCTCGAGTTGAAAAAGTTGGGAACCCTGGAAGTAGATAGAGTTTTTGGTTTTCATGGCTGTTAAACCCAGTATAAAATGTCGTCTGGAGACAGGCAGGGGGAATGGTTGAGCTTAGGTATTCAGTACATGAAATATTGCACGTTGGTGTTCCAGTTGGCCCATGTGTCGAAGATATAATCTCACCCGGGAAATAACCTGGAAGGGTAGCGTGGGATGCTGGAATGATGATGGCCAGACTGGAAGCACTGGGACCAGATGGCTAGATGGTCTGAGGGGCCGTGAACTCCCAGGGAGAAGATGAAATCTCGTGAAGGTTAAGTGAGGTACATATCCCAGGGCATGAAAGAGAAGATGTATGTTACCACTAAAGCTCACACCACTAGGTGTGTGGTGATTTATGTCCCGAATGTAGGGCAGTGCCGATTTAAAAAAAATACAAGGTTCAAAACCATTATGTTGGGGTCAAGTGAGAGGAGGACAAGTCCTGACAATGGCTTGATGGAGACTTGGGTGAGCTTTCATTCTCCCTGAACTGAAGGCACCTTCTCCAGTGTTTTTTACCCAGAGTAGAGCAGGAAACGAAAACGGCAGCGATATGTTGAGTGAGAGCCGCGCATTGCCCGCGGAAGGTGGCTCTTGGGCAGGGGAGACTAAGCGGCCCGTCGGGAGGTCTGTGGGTGGCCTCGGGATCAGCTTACGGGGTAACAGACGCAGGCACGGCCACGGAGATCCTGCGCTGCTCCAAGGAGAGCTGAGCTATTAGAGTCCTGACCGCAGAGCCTGACCAGTCATCCATTAAGGACAGCAGGGCAGGCTGATGCGATCCACTGCTCGTGTAAAAGGCTGCACACCCCTGTGCCTTGTGCTTAAACGTGCGCTTCAGTGTGCAGAGGTGTTTGCCAACCCAGTCCATGGGGACTCCCAGACAGTCCACATTTTTGCTACCACTAGGAAGTTGGGGAGGAGCGAAAACATGGACTGTCTGGGCTCCCCGAGAACTAGGTTGCAAATCACTGGTCTAGAGACTTCTTTAACCGAAGCCTGAATATTTAAAGAATCAGAGTATTTGGTAATGTGGGAATTAAGCTCTGCGGAGTTTCCTTCGTTTAACAGAGACTTTTATCGAAAGCGAAGCACATTTTTGAGAAAGTGGTTTTGTATAGACTGCTCACTTTGGGATTCGAACCTGTGACGCTTAGATAACAGCCATGGTACTTTCAGCACCTGCCAGTACCCGACAGCATAGGCGTTGCCACCACGTGCCAGCGATCTCACCCCCCTCCCTTGTGTCCCGTGACAGGTGGGGGCGCTAGCGGCAAAGGAGCACTGCGAGTCCGGGCAGTACACCTCGAGTGGGGAGTGCTGCTTGGAGTGCCCACCTGGGGAGGGCGTGCAGCAACCTTGTGGATCGAAGCAGACCATCTGCACAGTGTGTTTGGACAGTGAGTACCGGCCAGGGAGATCCCCCGCTGGGGGCCGTCCCCATCCCAGCATGCCGAGCGAGTCAAGACATACTACAACAGTAACCTCACATGCACAGAGTCCTGATGCATGCAAATACCTTACTTAAGTGCTGTTACGGCGGTCTATCATTACCATAACAACATAAAATCACACCTTCATATAACCCATATTTATTTTTCTGAAAGCCACAAAAAACCTTTGTTTGTGGTATTTTTAAATACACCTTTTTAAACTATAAGACTATAAATATTTCCTAGTAATCTTCTCTGCGATATCCGCGGCATCTGAAGGTGGTCGTGAGGAATTCAGGGATCTGTCAGTTGCTGAAATGCTTCATCATTGGGGCAGATGTGGACCAAACGCACACTCACTGGTCTGTCTCTCACTCTCACTCTCTCTCTCTCTTCCCTGGGGAAAAATTTCTCAAATGCTTCTCCGCTCCCTCAGGCCTGCAGCACTGCCTGTCAGCATCATTAAATGTCTGATCGTATCTGCTAAGCACACTCGGTTGCAGAATAGGGGGGGCGACGAAGCTTCAGAGCCCACAGTGGGTGGGCTTACCAAGCGCCTTCAATTACTGTCTGATGTCTTGCGTCAGGAACCAATAAAGTGACAAATATGAACTTTGGCAGAGACTGAGAGCTTGCCATAGGCCCGCCCACAGTGGGTGTCAGAGCGCCAGATCCACCACCTTTGTGATGTCATAATCAAGGCATGTTTGTGATGTCATAATCAAGGCATGTTTGTGATGTCATAATCAAGGCATGTTTGTGATGTCATAATCAAGGCATCTGTTAATTTGGGCCTAATGTTCAGCAGTTCACACCAACGGTATATCTGCTCCACACATAATGGCATGACGCAGAATCTGAAAGTAAATTACGGATTTGAAAAGAAAAAAAAAGACAATTATTGATGGTCACAGCAACTGGAACGAATATAATTATGAACAGCTCAAGTGTCATTGTAGAGGGTTTAAGTGTTATGAATATGAAAAATATTTAAAAGTAGTTAAAGATATACAAAAAAGGGACTTTCCTTAACACTTATCAACCCTGTGAGGTATTTCTTAATTTGAGCTGTTGCTCAGTACATAGAAATAATTTCCCGCAACTCACTGAGAAATGTCAAAGCACGCCGGCATTAATAAAAATGAATGTTCTAGTTACGCTGTCTAAGGAGGCTTATACCTGAGGACTGGGTGCAGTCAGATGATCAACACCTAGGTTACCTAGGAGCTAAACAAAAAACAGCAGAAGTTAGAATACCTTAATTTTTAAGCAAATCCCTTTAAAAAGGCAAAACTATTACAGTGTAATTTTAACTGCTGTCTAAGGCTTGCATATCTGGCATCTCCTGACTATTTTTGAGGTTATCGTAACGAGCTAAAGAAGAAAAGGTGAGGCACACACACCTAATTACGACGTCGAGTGACACGTTAATGTCACCATTAAATATTAACCTGGATGACCAGGTGACAATGAAGTTTAAACTATTAATATCCATCCGTCCATCCATTTTCTGAAACCGCTTGACCTCTTCAGGGTGGCGAGGGACCCAGAGCCTGTTCCAGAGGCTATGGGTGCAAAGCAGGAAACAACGCAGTATGGGGCACCAACCCATTGCAGGGTGCACTCTCACACCATTCACACACACTCTCACACCATTCACACACACACTCTCACACCATTCACACACACACTCTCACACCATTCACACACACACACTCTAACACCATTCACACACACACTCTCACACCATTCACACACACACTCTCACACCATTCTCACACACACTCTCACACCATTCACACACACACTCTCACACCATTCACACACACACTCTAACACCATTCACACACACACTCTCACACCATTCACACACACACTCTCATGCCATTCACACACACACTCTCACACCATTCACACACACACACTCTCACACCATTCTCACACACACACACTCTAACACCATTCACACACACACTCTCACACCATTCTCACACACACTCTCACACCATTCACACACACACTCTAACACCATTCACACACACACTCTAACACCATTCACACACACACTCTCATGCCATTCACACACACACTCTCACACCATTCACACACACACTCTCACACCATTCTCACACACATTCACACCTAAAACTGTTAATACACTTTAGCAGTGGTCCCTAACCTTTTTTTGAGTAAGGGACCCCTTTTTGAATCTGGTGAAAGCTACGGACCCCCTCCCGAAAATTTTATTTAGTGAATTTAGTGATCAGTTGTCATTGTTGACACACCACAGCACACAGTGCACAACAATGAAATGTGTCCTCTGCATTTAACCCATAAGGACGTCGTGACATAGCAGGGGGCAGCTAATTCAGCACCCGGGGAGCAGTGCTTGGGGGGGGGGGGGGTACCTCGCTCAGGGTACCTCAGTGGTGCCTTGCTGGTCGGGGGTTCGAACCTGCAAACTTTCAATTACAAGTGCACATAAGCACATATTTTGCATGCAATTAATATATTTTTTTTTACTTTTTCTCATTTGCTTAGACAGTGAACATAATTGTTCATATTTAATCCGACCCCCTAAGACCCATTGACGGACTGCTTGGGGGGGTCCACGGACCCCAGGTTAAGAACCCCTGCACTCCAGCTTAAAGTGAACTGAAAGGGGGGAGTAAACACCAGCAAAAAAAACTGTTTGGCTCATTGTTCTCTAGAGGAGAAGCCTAAATGCTCACTGTTTGACAGAAAGGAGGGAATCCCAGTTTTTCTCGATTACCATTTGGTTCTGCTAAACTTTCCCCAAATCAGTAACAGCTTGTCCGCATTCACAGCCAAGTTGCCGCGTGGCTTCGCGGCTCGACAGACGCAGTGCTGAATGCATGCATTGTCCTGCTGACGCGTATAGTGACGACGCGTATAGTGACGATGCGTATAGTGACGACGCACACGTGCGATGCGGCTCAAGTGTCTAGCTGCTATCGGCATCTGCTGGCGTCTGCTGCTGATCAGGGTCACAACACCGAAGGAATGAAAAACCCTCTCTCTCTCTTTCACTCGCACGACCGACCATACCTGGCTGCACACACCCATGGAAAAGTCACATATGCGCTCTTTCATCTCGTCGTAAAACATCCACTGTGCTTTTACGACGCGCTGCTCAAACAAGTACCGGAAATCCGCAGATTTTTCGCAATCATGCCCAGCTTGGGATGACACAACTCCTCCTTGCCGCCCACACAAAAAAAAAACCCAACAAATCTGGACCCGGCGGTCTGAGATCCTGACAGCAGATTTGGTCAGATTGTCCTACCGCAAAACATCCCCTAGCAAAGCACTTTCGGTCAAAACTACAAAGAACCCGGAAGGACTCTAACCGAGGTCCATGGCTAAGTTCTCAATTTTACGCTTTTTTTTTTTTTTTTTTTTAACGTAAGACCATATGTGACCCATAAACATAATGCTGTTCAACCACATGGAGCAGCATTTTCGTGTTTGTGTACAAGAATCAAAGAGCTTCTCTTTGTGGTTAGATGTTCTTTTTACGTGCCACATGTGTCACATTTACATTTCAGTTATTTAACAGATACTTTTATCCAAAGTGACATACAGTTGAAAAAGTCCAGTCCCTGGTGTATTTGTGTTTTAAAGGACTTGTTTAAATGCTGGCGGTGACATCACTCTGCTGACTAGGATATGAACCAATAACCTTCCGATCATAGGTGCAAGTGACCTAACGCATGGATACCCGCTAACATAGCTGCCCCGGAACAGTGTGGATGTTGTGTGGCGCGTTAAGAGAAGCCTTCCTCTTAATGCACCATAAGCAGTGCTTTCCCAGGATTTGACTGGTTATCGGCCGGCCAATGGATGACTGACCAGTAGTGAAAAAAAAACACTGGGAAATTCCAGAGCTTGAATAGGAGATTAAGTAAAAACCCTATTCAAATAAATAGACTTACTGGCCAACTTAAATTCCTTCCCTGAGTGCCAGGGCCAAATGAAGCTTACCACTATTATGGTTTAATAGTGATGATAATGATTCATCTCCATGAACTGAATCTTTGAAGCCTCATAATTCCAGCTCTTCTAAGACAGTCATGGGTCCGTGTGTCTGTAAGAGACAGAGGAAAATAGGTGGATGAAACCCTCGGAAAAGGACACAGAACACGCTTCTCCCATTCCAGCGAGTATATTCAGTTCCTGTATTTTTGATAAACATATGTTCCTGGCTTTCGCGGTCTTGGCTGGCGTTCAGCGTTCATTGCACAGTCATGTTATACACGCTGGCAAGCCTTTTGTCATGGAATAAACCACCACCGTAATTAGTCTAAAAAAAAGAGAAAGGCTGTATTGCATAATTTCACTAGCTTGCCATACCAGCCCATCACCAACCCTAATGACTCATCACATCTCTCCTTCTCAATGTTCATACCCACCTAGCTTTCTGACCCCCCTTTGTCGCCAACAATGTGTGACCACCCGCTACTAACCGAGCAGCACGGTGTTGTCAGTCACGTTTATGTTCTTATTAACTGACAAATTTAACCAAGGACAGGAGCATTTTAGCATCTTGTTAAAGTTATGTCCTGGCGTGCTTAAAATTACCTTGGCTTAGTCCGCCGGCCAGATGAGCGAGCGGGAGATCCAGCAGCACGTGGTGAGCCTACACACCGGAAAGGAGCACTTACACGCAAGAAAAGAACGTTTACACGCCAAATCCGGCCTGCTTGCTTTGGACTCTCAGGAGACCTGAAACCCTCAAAGCAGGAGAAACCCTGTTTAATTTCCAAAGCACCTTTCAAACAGACATGAGAGCCTCCTCTCCCGTTAAATAAGACGCATGGAGTTAGGTCCTTCCAAAGCAACACCTATTCATGACACGATACTCGGCCGGCATAAGGAAGACCGATTGAAACGGGCCTGTAAGTGTTAAGACACCTCCAAGGAACCCCCCCCCCCAAAGCACTCGGCCTGTAATGCGCAGATCGTAAAATGACAGGCGCAGCCCGGGGCAGGCCTGATGGATGCATCGACGTGCATTATTAATGCGACGCATTGTGGTGATGGGTTTTGGACAGAAATGCACAGGGGCATGTTTTTGTGGATGGGTGGCGGGGATGGGGGTGCGTGTTGGAATGGAGTGACACATTCACGCTGTGGCCCCCCTCTCTCCTGACACGTGCCCTCGCCGCACACGGGAGCCGCCGGTCACGTTCAGGCACGCTAACGTGTCGCCCGCTGTGGAATGCATGCCGGGGAGTTCTTCCAGGGAAATATTCACAGATGCCATGTGATCAGGTGATTGCGGACACCTCAAATCCATTGCCAACCCACTTACACGGTACTGCCTCTGACAGGACCGTATCTCTTTCAGTGGGGGCGGGGGGGAGGCGATTACAACACGTCTCCATTTAAAAACAACCCCGCCCCCTGCCTCGAAGTACAGAACGTGTTAAGTGCACAACATTTCCGGCATCAAGGAAACTCCCAACAGCCGTAAAACAATGTGGCAACTGCCGCTATAGTGACCCCCCCCCCCATCCTTTTGGGTCTGGTTTCCAGGACGCCCTGCGCATCACAGGCTGATCCACGCTGCGGGATGGTATTTTAGCATCGCGTTCCCTTCCTGCGCTCCTGCCCCCCCCCCCACTCTTTTCCACCAGCAGATCTCATGGAAGAAATACTTCTGCATAATTTACTGTGCTTCCAATTATATCTCAACATAATCCCATAAGAACAGATCATATCAAAGGCTTGTTCTGCAGTGAGGTGGACAGCATCCTTTGAAATAGCTTTTGCTGTATTATTTATATAGTTTGACGTTTTCTTTCCCTTATACAGCCATACCCAGGTGCTCTCAGCCTGTTTAAACTGGAAGACATTTCTCTAAAATAGCGGCAGGGATATACCTGATTCATTTCTTTAAGTGACTGTCCCTGGGGGTTACAAATTGCTTCCCCTTCTTGGCTGAGTTCTTATGTACCTTTTTCTCGTAATTTTTTATGGCTAAATTTTTACAGTCCGATTCACCCAGCAAAGTAGCTGGAACAGGCGTAAGAGTTTAAGAAAGATATATCTAATAGGTTCAAGCTGCACCATCTCTGTAGGTCACCGTCCCACATCCCTGTGGTTTCATTGTCCGCAGAAGCTGTTGCCATCATCACAGAAGTTCCCCCTCCCCCCCCCCCCCCTTTTAAAGTCACAGAAACCCGTTTTCGCAAATGACCACTTTACACCACGATGATATGATGGCTAATCATTTACTTATAGTTGCCCAATTCTGATTTGAACGAGATGCGGTGTGAATTTCGCTCAAGGTATTTCTGCTGTGTGGATGTGAATGTAATTTGGCTTTAAGCAGAAGTTCCTGTAAATAAGGGTTGATGCACAACACGCCGTGGATTATATGTTTTTAAATGCACAGCTACAGATGCATCGAACCACCCAACCTGCAGCAGAATGCGTTTACAAACATGTAATGCGTGGCTTGGCATGCATTAAACCCATCGTACCATAGCTACCACACATTTGCCGTACATGTTTGTACCTGAAGGCAGTATTCCCACATTTACGAACCAAAAACGCAAGTACTTTCTGCTGCTAATGATGAAACAATTCCGTTAGTTTTAAATTGTGTTGTACGTCTGGAATTTTAAGTAACATTAGTTGGAATTATAATCACGTTTTGATTAGTAACTGTGATTTGTCAGGCTGGGACTAGGTGTGATGTTATAGAAAATTTATTTGCATCCTTCTGACCAATCACATTTGAGAATTTAACTTCACCTTGTTATGATTGCTTTTTGGTGACAGCTGTTAAGGGGGCGGGGTATTTATGTCATGTTCTGCATCTCCCCACTAGGTGAGACTTTCTCGGACAAGTACAGCCTGAGCGAGCCGTGCAGGTCATGCACGGAGTGCGAGGGCCAGATGCGCATGCTGACCCCATGCACGGACACCAACGACGCCATCTGCGGCTGCAACTACGGCTTCTACATGAACGAGACGACGGGCCGCTGCGAGCACTGCACCAGCTGCCTGCCAGGCCACGGCATGCTGGTCCAGTGCGATCACCACAGCGACACCCTCTGCGAGGTGTGCCCCGAAGACACGTTTTCCGAGACGGAGAGCATGCTGGACCCCTGCCTGCCCTGCACCATCTGTGACGACGAACCGCCGCTGGAGTTGTGCACCACCATGCGTGACACCGTCTGCTACGAGGGTGAGTCCTCCGTCCGGAACCGCCTCGGACCCAGGATATAGTCTTGGGCTTACAATCAGGTGGGGGACGTAAGAAGGGCGTAATCCATACAGAGGAACCACCCTTTTCATTAGCCAATCTTATGTTTTGAATCGGTGAGTGACAGGGGAGTAGGCATTCTGGGGGCCAATCAGCTTGCAGATGGGGCCAGTGCCCTTGTGACCCCGCCCCTATATACACCCTTGCTTGGACTCAACATTTAAAGGCTTAAGAAATACACGTTCTATCATGTCTATCGTAATCTTCCCATCTGTGTAAGCCATCATCCAATGAACATCCATCTCTCCTCAAAGAGCAGAACCAGTATAGAGATGTTGAAGGGCCTGGAGTCTGTCCCAAGCAATATAGGGTATGAGGCTGTGGGCTACCATGGACTAGATGGCTATCTATTGCAGGTTGCCCAAACACATTATATTACATTTATACAGTTCAACTGAGAGAGAGAGCAGGGTCAGACTGTCCCTGGAGCAATTACGGGTTAAAGGCCTAGTTCAAGAAAGAAACCAGCACGAGCCTAAGCCAACGAGCCAAACACTAGCCCATGTTTTAGACCCGACAACGAGAAACGGAAAACAAACAGTATCAGACACTATGGGTCATGCAGAGACAGCAGTTTGTCTATCCGCATCTGAGCACAACGAACATTACGCTGGGGGTGTTAAACTGCAGACTGTCCTATGATCTACATGGAAGAACACGGCTAGTGCTAAAAGGGCCGCGGGGCTAGACCTCCCCATACCTCCAGACCTCCACAAACGTTTTGGTCCATGTGGTCCAGCAGGCCTCGCCTTTCCTTGCGGCTTGAGCTCGGCGCAGCTGTTGGTTAGGAGACCACCAGGGATGTGAAGGAAGAGACGCCAGGGGGCTGGTCCACTTCCTGCCGGCCGCTTGCCTTCACGTGCCGTCGTGTACGGTCGGCGGATCTTAATTAAACGTCAGGTTACAGCTGCGGGGAGGGTCAGCGTTGGTCCGAACCTTCCCTCACACGTTGTCGGTTTGAATCGCCGTACTTCCGCAATAGCGATAAAGACCCGGCCAAGCGTAATCCACATGGGAGAGACCCTCGGTTACTGGGAGATGAGCTCTGGTTGCCGTGACAGCGAGCAGAGGGCCAGTGTTCTTCTGACTCTGTATTATTAATTAACGCGCATAAAAGAGAGACCTTCATTTCTGAGAATGTCTCCTTTTACCTGTGAATGTTGCAGATCTACAGCACTGATCCCCCGCCAGTGGGTAGCCAATAGCCAAACTGATCGGAGTCACATGCCGGAGGTCAGGGGTCAGAATGTCGCATCTAGCAGGCCGGACGGCCTGAGTGACACGAGGCTTTTCTACGAAGCCACAGAGAAAATCCACTTGGTGCCAAACCTCGGAGGCTCTCCGATGGTTTCATATCCACCACTTAAATTAACTGGGGGCTTCATACTCTGGCCAATCAAAAAGAGAACAAAGAAATAAGTCCCATACAGTACATTGGCAAGGACACAGCGAGGGTCTTGTAATAAATGAGAAACAGGAAGTCGTTTCTCAAATGACTAGATGTAGTGCAAAATCCTCGCATAATGTAATTAGGGGGGTTCTGGCAGGCAGGGCCCGGTTCTGGTCCTCCTTCTGCCTGGCCCGGGGCTCCAGCTTTTGGGAATGGGGCCAGAGGAGGGAGGAAGCGCCGGCTGAAACGGAGTTTGCACAGCGCCGGGAGTGTCGAGTTTGAGAAATGAAAGTGAACGCCGTCCCAAGGTTAGCGATTTTCTGTTTAATTTGCTGGACAGTCACCGGGAAGGAAACCTGAGGTCTGCTCACACTGGTTCCGGCAGCTTGAACCCGGAGCTCCAGATGGCGGGCATATATTTAGGTGTCATTTAAACACGGCCAGGAAGTCTTTACTTTCAGGGCACCGGAGTTTGAAAAGGAGTCCTTAGCGAGAGGAGTTAACGCGTCTTTGAGCACTGTACCTTATCTGTCCGTCATGGCGGCCCCAGATTGCCAGACGGGCACCAGGAAGGAAGGGAGGAAAGGTTTTAACTGAGCACTTCTGAGTCGCATGTCGCAAGTGGTCAGTCACGAGACCAGAGCCCACACCAGTGATTCCAAATGCTTTATCTCATGTAGGCAGCTGACGTTGATTACAATTTAACTGGTTTGTACAGCCAGATGAGTAGAGGTGATTTGATGTAAGGGTATAACAGCAGAAACCTTCCTGGGATTTGATATCAAGGCTTTTCTCCCCTCTGTACACAATGGGAATACATTTACTTTTATTTAGCAGATAGTTTCATCAAAGGTGACATACAACTGCAGGGCCAGACAGTCCCTTGAGCAGCTAAGGGTTAAAGACTTGGTTCAAGGGTCCAAGGATGATGCCACTGTGCCGGTCATGGGATTCAAACCAGCGACCTCACTGGTGAGTCTCTTGTGAAAAACGATGCCCACGTGAAGAAACGTGTCGACGCTGACCTTTTCCGACCGCCCACATTGCTGTGCCTGTGACTCAGCGGGGGAGGGGGGGGGGGGGGTCTTTTGGGTCCGCAAGCTTTGGATTCCCCGTCTGCGGACAGAAGCCCCCCGATCAAAGGACTGCTTCACTCTGCCCTAAAGGCTGAAAGCTGACTAATCCTGAAATGAAGCTTGTGTCATGCCCCCCCCAATAAAAGACGCCCTATCAGCACCCAGATCTCAAAGCCTCCAGGCCCAAGCTGCTTAAATCTCAATCGGACACCTTCTTGCCCAGTGAAGCCCCGTAGTTTCAGCGCCCCTTCGTCTTTGGGGGGGGGGGGGGGGGCGTCATGGCGTAAACAGAGAGCAGCTGCTGGCTTCCAAACACCTCTCAAAGCTCTAGGCACGTGAAATATTTCAAGCTCTAAGCCCGCCCCAGATTTACACGGTATGTACTGGGGAAAACAAAAACTGCAGATCTGATTCTGGGGCTTTTTCCAAAGCACTGCGCCCGTGTGCATCCGCCGTCGCAGTGCATCCGCCGTCGCAGTGCATCCGCCGTCGCAGTGCATCCGCCGTCGCAGTGCAATCGCTGAAGCCGTCAGGCCCTCTGCTGGCTCCCCGCAGGAACTGTGGCGTCACTCGGCCGCTTATAAGCCCCCGCTTCCTGTTTTACCTCCGCTGGCCGGATGCATCCGGAAAGGGGGGTGTGAGCGCCATGCTGAAAGGCGCTACCTCCAGGCTGCATGTCCGCTACAGAGTGCGGGGGGGGGGGAGGGGGGTTGGGGACAGGAGGAAAGGCTCTGCGGATGCAGTCACGGCAGGGGTGGGGGGGGGGTTGTGGCAGATCGATTCCCGCCGCAGGGATTCTGTTACTTCCTGTGACCTCTGCAGGGTGGCTGTCCCCTGCCAGAGAGGGCACCCGCTTACATGCAACCAGCCCCCCCCCCCAGGGCTTAGGTTAGCATCCCAGACCACGCCCCCATCACCTTCTTCCACACTGGAGCTGGCGGGTCTGAGAGGGTGGATGGGGCCCAAGTTTCCATGGCCTACATCCAAGCCTGAATCTTCACCAGGGTTATCTGTCGAGGTACAGCTGATACCACATAGCCCCCCCCCACCCCAATTCCTGCAGTGCATTTCTGATTTTTATTTATTTACCAGAGACTTTTTTTTTTTTTTTTTTTAGAAAGCAAGGACAGACAGACTCTGAAACAGTTGCAGGTTAGGGTCTTGCTCAGGGGCCTGATGGTGAATGACTCTGCCGACTCGGGTATTCAGGCCAGCAACCTAACCCGCCCTGCCACGCCACGCCACGCCACGTCCCCATGCCGCACATGCCCAATAAAGCTTGACCGCATGGTGGAATTCACACCTTCATTTATGACACTATATTAATACCTACATAGAGTACCATGCAGACCCAATGGTCTATGGTCAACACCCACTTTACGTCTCAATGCTGACGGTGCTGGTCCCCGTCTTCGTGTAAATACACACGGACTCCATCTCTAAACACGCGGAGACGCCCTTTTCTCATGACTGACGTGTGAGGGGCCCCGTGTTTGAGATCAGGCCGGGGCCCCAACTCCCACTTTCTAGGATTAGCAGAAGCATGTTGCTGTTCCTGTTCAGATGAGGTGAAGGTCTGAAGAAGGCCAGACCCCAGATTAAAAAAATACGACATCTGTTAAACAACAGAGTTTTTTTTTGGGAGGGGGGTGTTTAGGGTTTCTCACTATGTGCCAAATGTCTGTTTCTCTTTTGGTAGCCAATTAACACTTGTGCCAGCCACAGCCAACACACACACACACACACGCAGAGGCACATGCACGTGCAGACAGATGTGCACACGCAGAGGCACATGCACGTGCAGACAGATGTGCACACGCAGAAGCACACGTACCTGCAGACAGATGTGTGCACTCAGAGACACACATCTGTAGACAGATGCAGAGGCACATGCATGCATGCAAACAGATGTGCACACGCGAAGGCATATACATGCACATGGATGTGCACACACGGAGGCACATGCATGCGCAAACAGATGTGCGCACACAAAGACAGATGCATGCACAGAATGGTGTGCACACATGCATGCATAGACAGATGTGCGCACACATGTGCAGACAGGTGTGTACACGCCAAGGCACACGCACAGACAGATGCAAACACGGAGACACATGTTCGCACAGACAGATGTGCACATACAGTGGCACACACGCAGACAGATGTGCACACACGGAGACACATGCACGCACAGACAGATGTGCACACACGTAGACACATGCACGCACAGACAGATGTGCACATGCAGAGGCACCCACTGAAGGTAATGCCCTGATCAACATGCTAGCCAGGCCTGATTTCTAAAGAAATAAGATCCTTTTCTGTTGGGAGTTCTGGAGTGAAAAATAGCTTTCATGATGAGAAGCTGGTGGGATAAATGACTTTGACAGACTGAAACATGCGCGGAGTGCAGGCCGCCTGGTCTGGCCCGTTGATCACAACTCTAGTGGGCTCCCCCCTTGCCATTTCAGTGGGAGAGGGGGGGTCTCTTTATAAGTCCCTTTTCTCTTTGTTGCAGTGTAATTACTCCTGCTAATCAGGGCACATTGTGGTTCCACTTCCGCTCAAGACCCACCCCCCCCAAGGGACACAAAGAATCAGCCTCTTCTTGAGCCGGAATTGGGGGTGGGCGGAGGGGAGGACAGAGAGAGGCAGACAGAGGTGCTGGTATAAATGGGATTTTTCTTTCTAATGTACTTCCACCGTACATTAGATATAATATTAGAAACCGGCTGTAATAATTGGGGATTTAGCTGTGCCCCCCACACCGCATGAAAGGGGCCTTTATGCCACCGTCTTTCACGCGTCACTTTGAGACAAAGCTCCCTTTGCCTGGCGTCGCTGGAGCAACACCAGGCCACTTCCCGGCCCCGAGGCCTGGCCGATGGCGGGACCTTTCACCCCCCCCGCACCGCTCTCTGTGCCGGGACTTTACAGACCGCAGGGGATCGATTATCTCCCCACTGTCACTACAAGCAGGGCGCCTCAGGGGGGGTTTAGCACCACCACGGGTGATTGGCCGTCACACGTGTGGCCGAAATGCTGACGGCGCCGGGGGTGGCTTGACCTTCTTGGTGGGGAGGGGGTTTAATGGGGGCTCATTCTTGGACTGAGATGTCAGCTGACTGTTGAGTCATTCCGTCATACTGATTTGTCATAGTGATGGCAAATTTTCTAAAAAAAAAAAGGGCAATTGAATGGGGGGGTGTAAAGGGCATTATGCACCTCAAACTGCCTACTCATGTGACATCATCATCAAGGGGGTGACTTCCTGTGGCCATGGGTGGCAGGGACACGTCTGAACTGAGGATGTGCAGAAACTCGTGTCCACTAGACTGTTTGCCTTCATAAATCTCAGCTTGAAAAAAAAAGAAAAAAATGTGAATATAAATCAGGCTTTTATTAATAAAGTTTTAGCAGTTTGTATTAAATTATTTGTGGGTAATTTTTTCCATAACTGTTCATCACTGCATCCTTAATGATGCCTGTGTAGTATAGAGAGCTGGGGGTGATGTGTACCCCCCTCCCTAGTGTTTAATTTGGAATCATTCATCCCTCCAATAAATAGACCTTTGTATTTCATTATTATTATTATTATTATTAAGCCTTATCCCCCCCAATATAAAACTCTTATTACCAATTAGTTCCCCCCATGCCTGGGGCTTATGAGCTTGGCAGCAGTACCAACAGCAGACATCCATGAATGGGATTCTATAGCATCTCCATGAAACAAGCCCAGGAAGATAGTGAGAGATAGTCAACAGGCCTAATAATTACAGAACTAAAGTACAGTAGGAGGTATTTTGGGAACTGGGGCCCAAGCCCATGACATTTTACAGCTGAGAGCTGTTGAAAGCCATATCATTATGTTGTCTTCAGCCCTTCATGCTGAGCATAGAGGGAAGTTCTGCAGCTTAGGAGGTCATTAATTATCATTAATTCCCGGTTAAGAAAGGCACAGCCAGAGAAAGTAGAAAGACCCTGGCAAGCTTGTGAATCACACCAATGGTTCCTCTTCCATTACATCTATTTCTACAGAACCCAGCATCGAGACATTTTCACCTCTGCCTTCGGTGGACTCGATTTTGCCCTCCTTCACCGATGCCCCTGAAGACACCGACATCCTCTCCCCCACCGACACTACCACAGTGGGGAACCCCAGTTCCCCGCGGGTCGTCCACCATGGCCTGAGCGAGAACCTCATCCCCATCTACTGCTCCATCCTGGCCGCTGTGGTCGTGGGCTTGGTGGCCTTCATCGTCTTCAAGAGGTGAGGCTATGAGCGGGAAAGCTTGGCTTGTGCCAGGGAGTAGGGCTTAGGGGAGCAAAGGTTCAAGGTTCGCAGAGGTATGTGAGCAGAGGGTCTGTCTAAGGGGGAGGGTCATTTACGAGGGTAAAGGGAGCCATGGTAGAAGGACAGAAGGATTTACAATTAGCATGACCAATGGAATGAGAGAGATGGAGGCAGGAACTATGAGGTACTCACATGGAGCATCAGTGGTTGGGTGATAGATGGTGGGTTTCCCTCCCATAGACAAAAAGCACAAACCTCTCATGAGTTGACAAGGTTTCCTTCCAGATGCCATTTTAGTTTTTGGTTTTGAATCCCAACACCGATCAAGCCGAGTTTTTACACTTCGCCTTATCCTGCTAATGTGCTGCACATTAAATCATGGTTTGTGAGGGTTAGGATTCAGGACAGTAGAATGACAGTGGTACTCTGAGTGCCTCTAAGTGATGTGTGAGAAGACTGTGGCAATTTGTAACTGTGATCTAGGTTACTGTGATCTATGTGGTACTTGGTCCAAGATGTCTCGGAACCACTGTCCTAATGGACTAGCTGAACCCGAATCTGACTTGTGCGGTGATGGCCGTCTTCCTTCTCCCTGACAACAACGGGAGGCACAGGTGGAACAGCTGCAAGCAGAACAAACAGGCGGCCAGCAACCGCAGCGTGAGCCAGACGGCGTCCGCCGAGGGCGAGAAGCTCCACAGTGACAGTGGCATCTCCGTGGACAGCCAGAGTCTGCAGGAGCAGCAGCAGCAGGCGCAGACCCCCACCCAGGGGCTGCCGCACACAGGTGGGCCAGCATAGCCTGCCCCCCCGCACCACCGTCACCTTTTACAGGCTCTGTTACCTCAGAGGTCCTGAATACGATCTGTACGGCCATAGCAACTACCCCGCTCACATAACTGACAACGACAGGCAGAACTCCGGATTATGAAGGGGGGGGGGGGGCGTTGTGTGCTGTGTGAGGGAACCTCCATAGCAGCTTTTAACAGAAATAGCTAAGGTCTGTTTTGGGGGAATCGGGAATGCCGGGAAGTCTTTTCCCAGCCATTTTGCAGGAGATGGGTGCCTTCTGCAAGTGCCATAAATGCATTAACATTAGCATTCTATACTTGCCGTAAATGCATTAGCATTAGCGTTCTATAAGTGACGTAAATGCATTAGCATGAGCGTTCTATAAGTGCCAAAATGCATTAGCATTCTGTAGGTGCCAAAATGCATTAGCATTCTATAGGTGCCATAAATAAGGGTTTCTCTGGGAATCGTGACATGAGGACTCTCGACGCCCGTTCCTCTTTTGTGTACGATGTTGAGAAACCACCTACCCTTGCTCCCGCCTCCTCCTCCCGTGTGCCTTCAGTTCATCCGTGACCCAGTCCCTCCCTCTCTCTCCTGCTGGCTTTTCCGCCCATCAGTTAGGGGCAGGGCTGGGAATTCTCATTCCCACCCCCCCCCCCCTTTCTTTTTAATCCTAACGATTTAGAGTCCGGCTGGCAGCAGTTCAGAATTCGCCGCGTGTGACGAGAACCAGCTCATTCACCCAACTCTCTGCCATTGTTCGGCTCCCTCTTAGTGTTCTACCCCGACAAGCGGTGCGATCTCATTGGCCCGCCTCGCTGAAATCCACTGGCTGCCCTCAGGGCCTTGTTAGCAGGTGCTTCGGTGATCAAGCACAAACACGACATGCTCATGTAAACCAAGTAAACAGGGTTCAGCGGGTGCGTTCGGATGGATGCTTATGGCATTGGTGCCATCTGCTTCTGGACGACGCATTAAGCACTGCTGGACATGCAAAGAGCATCCTGCTAATGTTCGAGTGCACTCCCTGTCATCTTAAACACGTCTGCAGGGCATAAACAGGTGTGATAAATCACCCCTTAATGGCTCAAATCGTTAGCGGCACACGCTAAACGTATTGCCCTTGCAGTAGGTGTTTCTGTGATGCTGTTCTGTGACGGTGGGAAAATAAACAAATGCAGGGTATGGTCTCCAAGCTTGCCAGATCATGTGCTCTATCTGTAATCTTTCCAGCAGAGCAAGGCTGGGCGCTCAAAACTAAAAGGCTTGTCTCTTCCACGCCATTTAAGTCATCTTTGGGCTGTTGCATCAAGAAGGTTTATCATACACAGGCTTGGCAGACCCAAATAATAAATAGCTCAGTCACGGCAAACCCGATCCCCCCCAAGCCTTAAATAGCGACTGAGTCGTGTCTTGTTTTGGTGGGGCATGCCGCCCTTATGGGACACTCATGTGAACACGACAAGGCGAGGCAAGTTCTTGCAAATTTGCATTTGCTGAAATTTGCCTCCTGGGTTCATGTGTGGGCAAGGGATGGCCAGCAATGGCCCCCCAGTTCGAAACACTTCTGAATAGTTTACAAAACCTGCTGCTTTGTTGCTTTCTCAGTGGGACAGAGAATCTGTTTGCTATACGTACCCTGCAAGGTGACCAGGACTGTGGAAGTCACCTGTTTAGTCACAGCACTAACATGTTGACTTTCTCCATCAGCAAAGTGTAGGATCTTGAGGCCTCAGGTTAGTGTGAAAGCAAATTCCTCTGCGTGTCTGGCGACAGAGGTCGGTGCCCCGGGGGGACAGGGGCGTTCTCAGCGGGATCAACTAAAACAAGCCACTCTGCCCTTATCAATTCCATCGTTATCTTGTTTTTTTTTTGTTTTTTTTTCTCAAATCCTGGAAAAAAACAGCACAAAAATATTTTCGAAGAGCCTCGAGCAAAAGGGAGAGACATCCACTCACACCCCACTAAGAACAGCTTAAGGCAGGCCTTGAAGAACCGGTTTGGAGGAGGGCCTTATGGCCGAGTGCCTGCTCCAAATTTGGTGCACCGGGACTTAGGCTCAAACAATCATAAAAGACTAACCTGCCGTGACAGTGATTTTATTCCAGACCTTAAAATCCAGCCCCATTTAACATAGCCTGCTATTAACCTGAAATTTATGTAGTACGTTCATCTAACTACCCGTATTCCGTAGCCACTTATCCAGTCCTGGGGCGCCGAGAGCCTGGAGCCGGTCCCAGGAGTTCTGAATAATGAAGTGATTCCATAATGAGCTGATGATTCTGTGCGGTTCAGCCATAATGCAAACTAGCTATATGAGACCTTACTATTGATGATGCGTCTCTGCAATGACTGAGACGAGAAGCAGAGGTCAAGCAATCATGTTTCCAATGATAGTCTGCAGATTCTCATTAGAAGGAATATAGTACACCAAACGCTATTAGGATACTAAAAATACTTTATAAAAAGTATTGTTTGTGCAATAGCAGTTAATAACAGTGAGTCATTACTTTCCACGCAGACACTCATAGTCGTGTTTTTATTCAATTTTGTAAATGTAAACTTCCGTAAATAAACTGTTATCCCACAATGCACCACAGAACTCATTCGTCATGTCGACCAATCATAATCGTTGCTTGGCCGTGGCTTTGGATTTTCACTTTCCGTATCCTGCATTAACTCCACTGTGTAAAACTAGCCACTTATTAAATAAATAAGCCTGGACGGACGTGCAGGATGGACATCAGGCTCAGGAACGAAGAGTAACGCAAAAGCCACCTTTTCTAGCCACCGGGGCGGTCTGGAGATGGCGAACAGAATGTAGCGTGATGGCGTGAAACATCATGAGTGACTTTCACGAAGAGTCTGACCGGCGTGATTAACGGCATGCAAACGAGAGAGTGGACGGCGACACCGAATCGCCTTTCGCAAACCACTGCATTCTTGCACCGGCTGGCTTGTAGAATGAAAGAAGAAACACAAAAAACATGCTTATAAATGAGCAAAGGCAGGGCTGGGAATCGCTCCTCCGCTAGAGCTGCTGCATTCCAGCACCGTTCCCATGGTGTTTCTCAATTGACAACAGATTGGCTCGGTGGGAAACGGCTCGTTTGTCTTCTTGCTTAAGTAATGACTTCAGTCGGGCAATTCGGGCTCACGGGGCCTATGGACCCAGTCCCCTACCCCTCCCTCCCATTCTCCTCTGACTTCTTTTGGTTCCTTTTGGTGCCGTTTCTATGGGCCAGGAGACTGATTGTTTACTGGTTGTAGATGGAGCCTCTGGAGTCCCCAAATTGATTTCAGAAACTAGCCTAAGTTGCTCAGATAGAAAAAAAAAATATCTGTGCTAAAATCTGATAAAAAAAAAAGCATCTCTAGAGATGAAGTAGATACTTTGACCTACTTTTATCTGAATATAAGGTTTTAAACCCCTCCACCGAATTCTACACTTTTTGTTGTTGTTAAGCACCCCACTGACTAATACCTGATGACTTAACAATAGGACGTATGTTACCTATATAACTCACCACTAACACCCTCTTTCTTCAGTGGTGATGGTCGACGGGAGCCCCGGCTTTGCCTTGCCCCCCCACAAGAGCGAGGAGCTTGAGCAGCTCCTGGGGGGTGGCGGGGGTGACGGGACGGACGACGAGACGGACTGGCGCAGTCTGGCGAGCCTCCTCGGCTACCAGGAGGAGCACATCGCCGCCTTCGGCCAGGAGGAGAGGCCAGTGCGGGCCCTGCTCTCCCACTGGGCCGGGATGGACAGCGCCAGTTTGGAGGCCCTGTGTGCCGCCTTGCGTAAGATGGACCGCGGGGACATCGCCCAGGGGCTCAGTCTCCACCCCGATGCAGACCCTTCTGCTACCTCAGCCGTGTGAGACGTTATCTGCTTTGGCTTCCAGAAGACGTTTCATTGATGGAGGATGTAGCTTAACATGTCATTTCTCTTCAATTCCTGCAAATTGTTTCAAAGACAGGTCAACGGTTCATCGTGAACAACTGTTCGCCCGCTCAGAGATTGTGTCCATTGGCGCCATTTGCAGTCTTCCCCGGACACAACATGGGCCTCAACCCCCCTCGCTGCCATAGCATCAGCCATAATTGGGGTTCTTTCCCAACATTCTCCACCATCCCTACTCTAGCAAGTAGCTTGTCCTCCAAAGAACCCATCTCCGATGGCACTGACTGTACCTACAATCCCAAACGTCCCTCACTTCCAACCCCTTCCATAATCAACAGCCAGGCTTCCATCAGCGTGGGTCAAACTGGGCCACATGACCTTTTGTTTACTTCTTCTGCGCTTTGAGGTGGCCTGTTTTCTCACCCCATTTCCCTTATAAGCCCCAACCACTAGAAAATGCTCCCCTTCCTTAACGGATCTTCTTAATGGACAAATTAATTTTATTGTACAACTTGTGTGTCTAGTTGCTACATCTGATGTTTGTATCTTTTTTTTTTCTCGTGACATAAACCAAAAAGCTCCTCATTAGCCACATTTTGCAAACTGATGTATTCTAAGAGGGGTATTAGGTTAGCTCTTGTCGAACCACAAAGGCAGGGTTGACGCTATAATCTACACATGTAGCATTCCAACCGCTGTCAATCACAGTTGTGCCACATTTGATGGTCTCAACTGTCTCTGAGAGGTAGGATCTTGGAATGGATTGGATCATGGGATCTTGGGGGATTCTTGAAGGTATTTGTATCTTGAAGGCCATCAACGCAAATCTCTCCCATTTATAGACCAATGCTTTTCAGTATTCTGCAGTTTTCCAGGGTTTTATGGGTTGAATATGCAAAACATTGAAGTAAACCATGCTGTGGTACCCAGTTCTTCAAGGATGGCTGGATGCAGAGAATGGTTTGTGTCAGCAGAGCTGAGGGCAGCTGAGCCTGCAGAGAGTGACCCAGAGCACGTCCCGACAAATGCGGACACGTGTGCAATCGTAAAAGACTCGAAACCAGAAGTATTCCACAAAGATTCCCGTTAGACGTACTGAAAATATACCGTTTCACTCTTGCACTGTTACACTTAAACCATTTTAGGGATTTACCAGATGTTGCATGACTACCGAAACAGATAAATCTTAATATAATCTTAACAGACAGGTGGGGCTGGCTTTGTCCCAGGAATACTGCACACAGAGCATATTTGTCTTGCATATTACAGCAAGCAGCATTTCTCAGCACCATTACAGAGTTTAGAGGTTTAGAATAAGAGTATTTTCTGTATACAGGACCGACTTTATAAAGAAAATGGGTTAGGGTTACGGTTAGGATTAGTCAAATGTAAGTCAAATGTACTACACATTTTCACAGTTATCACACTGAGACTTTGCCATTATGCTCAAAAATCAGGTTGGGATCCAGGACTTATTTCTCAGGGTTTGTTGTGTGTGCATGCGTGTGTGTGTGCTCTAGCGCTTTGTCGTGCCTGTACGGAGAACCGGGAAGCTGAGAGGGTCAAGGAGACTCCAGATTTGGCATGGTGTCAGTCGTTACGCTTAGGAAACTGACACCGAGGGCAGAAGCACTCTGCCGCAGTAGTCTGACTGACTCAGGCCCATTAGGAGAAGCTTGGTGGTGTGCTATATACCAGGAGGCCATAGCATGCTGTCATCAGCGCCCCCTGATGGTAGGAAATGGATACTGAAAGCGGGATGTAACGGTGCATTTTTGCAAAAGCCTTTTTCCTCGTGCTGCCTGTGTACCAGCATGCCGGAATCCATCAGCATGTCCTCAGATGCTGGTCACAGCTGCTCTCTCGCCACGATCTGGGACTCCTCGCGTCCGCGCAGCGTGTCAATGCCGTTAATTCCCTGGAATGTTCCCGGTGGCTGTGGAGTGGTGTGGATGTACGACACGACATATTCATTGTGAGGATCTACAAGACAGTAAATTTCCAAACACTGCATACACACCCCTGTATATATGGAAATACCCCAAATGAGCTCTTTATTTGGAATACTTGTCTGTCGTGTTTGATTTTATATATATATTTTTTACTTTGTTACGGCTTTATTTCGATTATAGCATACTTTTTAAAATGGTTATTCTACAAGACTGATTTATAGCACTTATTAGTGTAAATACGTATATATTCTGAAGCACATAATACCTAAACAAGTGCCTGGTATTTGTGTCAGCTCTTCTTCAGTGTTTTTGTTTTATTTTTTTTTTGATAAATCTGTTTTTTTGTTGAGGTTTGCTTGTTGAAGATGTAGGACACCTTCCTGTACAATGTTGACCGAGCCATAGCCTTACTGGTGCTCTAGGGTCAAATGCCGACAAATGCCCCCCCTCCCCCCCCCATGCCTCTCAGGACGTGTAACAGCAATTTCACACTCCCATAAAACACAGCTTCAATCACCCAGAATCCTCTGCGGCGAGCGGAGGGCACGCTCTTCCGGTTGGCCCACTGCCGCCACTGTCACTGGTACTGTCATAGCTTTCAAACGGCCAAACTGCCTGATGCCTTTCTCCTAGTCTCACTGCACCGTTTCCCCCGGCAACTACATGGACCCGTCGTCACAACATCTGTTTTGCAGTGTCCTATTACTAACATTTTTATCCTCTTCTGTCCATTAATATATGTAATTGTTTGGTAACTCGAGTGTCATCGATGGAAAATAGAACATATTTGCCTTTCCCATCTTCTTCCACAGCAGTATTAGCGCTTGAGCTCGCTGCGCTCCGTTCCAGGGGACAGACCGATGCGGAGGGAGCAGTTTAGGGATTGTCATGGGGAACAGAATGTCAAGTTAGGGCAGAAGGCATCTTCGGGCAAAAGGTCAGGTGTCACATGACTCTGCTGGATGCAGTTCCGTTTGGCAGCATAGTGAATACATCTAGCACCTGCTATACAGGAATGTAGCATTCTGCTCTACATCCTATGTGACTGTGCTCTACTGGCCTGCAGCCCTGTGTAAAATGTATGTGTGTGACTGTGCTCTACAGGTCTGTAACCCTATGTAAAACCTACCTGTGTGAGTGTGCCTTACTGGCCTGTAGCCCTGTGTAAAACATACCTGTATGACTGTGCTCTACAGGCCTGTAGCTCTGTGTAAAATTTACCTGTGTGACTGTGCCCTACTGGCCTGTAGCCCTGAGTAAAACATACCCGTGCAACTGTGCTCTACAGGCCTGTAGCCCTGTGTAAAACATACGTGTGTGACTGTGCTCTACAGGCCTGTAGCCCTGTGTAAAACATACGTGTGTGACTGTGCTCTACAGGCCTGTAGCCCTGTGTAAAACATACGTGTGTGACTGTGCTCTACAGGCCTGTAGGTCTGTATAAAATTTACCCGTGTGACTGTGCCCTACTGGCTTGTAGCCCTTTGTAAAACATACCTGTGCAACTGTGCCCTACAGGCCTGTAGCCCTGTGTAAAACATACGTGTGTGACTGTGCTCTACAGGCCTGTAGCCCTGTGTAAAACATACGTGTGTGACTGTGCTCTACAGGCCTGTAGGTCTGTATAAAATTTACCCGTGTGACTGTGCCCTACAGGCCTGTAGCCCTGTGTAAAACATACCTGTGCAACTGTGTCCTACTGTACAGGCCTGTAGCCCTGTGTAAAACATACCTGTGCAACTGTGTCCTACAGGCCTGTAGCCCTGTGTAAAACATACCTGTGCAACTGTGCCCTACAGGCCTGAAGCATTGTGTCTATGTGACTTTATGTATGAAGTTTGTCTTACAGCCCTTCCCCTGAGGATAGTTTATAGGCATCACTGTGCCACCCCTAACCACCCCCCCCCACCCCCCACACTGTTCTGGGGGGAGGAGTGAGGGTTGACTGGTATTCAGAGCTCTGGGAATAAAAGATTTGAAAAGGAATGTTCTCTGTACCTAGGCTTAGGAATAATGAATTATGTATTATCCTAATGTAAAATGACAAGAGATGCACAGTTAACCACTGAAAAATTAAAACGTAAAATGACAATGAGCCAAACTGCCTCGTCATCCTGAAAGAAGATACCCTCTGACAGAATGTCATACCTGAAATGAGCAAGGCCTCAAACGGGGCAGCTGAATTAACAAAAAATACAAAAAATTCTCAGCATAACACGTGCAGGGTGTGGACCTGCCCATCAACTGAAACATGACCATCGCAACATCAGGGAAATGGCAAAGTGCCGTGATTAGAAAGCGTTATTTCTGACCTCGAAATTGCTCAAAAGAGTTTACGCTCACCACAGCAGCAGTTAAGGAACTGTGACACACTGGAAACACTGGAAAGTTTGACAAACACCCTCACCCATCTAACCAGTTGGTAATTCATCCATGAAATATTATTCATATTTATATTATATTATATTTATATTATAATGAAATATTATTTCATCAGTGCAGTCTGTATATTCAGTGCAATCTGTATAGTTAATGCAGTATTCAGTGCAATATTCAGTGCAATTTGTATATTTTTAATATATTTTATTACTCTTTTTATGCCTCACATTGAGTTGAATTGCATTTTCAATTTCGTTGTCCAAGTGACAATGACAATAAAGATTATCTTTATCTTTAAATATTTGTTAGAATGTGGGGGCTCTATATCAAATCCCTACCCAGAGAGGGGCTTGATGGTCCCTTTCTGCTCCAATCTGCCCACCACCCACCTTTAATAACAAAATAATAAACGTTTAGGCATTTGGTTTGACGTTTTTTCTTATGCGCAGTTAGGCTAGCAGGAAAATAACCAACAGGGACGGAAACCCCATCGGAGACTGCCAGACGCAGACATGCGAGTTCGACCTGACGATGACAAAGCTACTTTATCAAGACACAGACCAAATGATGAAAAAATGTGGCGATGAAATGCTTATCTTAGATTAATGGAGGCATATGAGCCTGCCTATCCGCAGTTAGCAGAACATTAGTAGGAAAAGCCAGTTGACGTTATGCCATTAAAAATTATATCGGAATTCATATAGGAATAAGGATTCCACACACTCTTGGAGCTGGAAGCCTTTTAAAGATGTAAGTTTTCATTTTCAAGCACTCTTGTCAGATTCTGATGGAAGGTACAGTTTTAACTCGATACCAATAGTAGAATAGGGCATTCGTGCCTGTGATGGGAAGGTTGTTGGTTCGAATCCCGTGCTGGGCAGAGCAGCCACATCTCTGTCGGGCCCGTCAGCAAGGGACTTAACCCCCGAAAAAATGCTGCAGGGTCCCAGCAGACCCCACACTCACTCCCCAGAGGAGAGGATGATGGGACATGAGGGGGTTTAACACAATACAAATGGCTAAGCTGGGTGTTTCATAGCAGTCACATCCAGAACACAGATGAACTGTTTTGCTCCAAATGTGAAGCTTTTTTACACTGTGCTTCGGGGACCAAACCACTGCAGCGATTGCTTGCCAAGCTGTTTAAGCTTAATAAACAAGCTGTATAAACAAAATGTGAACATATTCTTCTACATATATATCAGGGGGCTCCTTCGCCTTCTGGGGTGGAGAAGGGGTGGGCAGGTCCAGATTTACTAAAACTAAGTTCTTCGGGCCACGCAGCATTGGCGAGGAGAAGGGGATATTTCTGGGACCCTTTTTTTTTACGGTGCCTTTCTGAGCGACGTCGAGCCGTGGAGACTCAGCGCGGAGGGCGTGGGGACCAGGAGTGTCGGATGTCAGCACTGAGCTGCGTAACCAGAGACTGACCTCCCTGATACGTACCTTTAAGTAGCACCTAGACGTACATTTTTCCCACTGTCTTTAGTAGCTGACAGTAAATTTCACAATCTTCACGTCAATCTGTTACTAAATCTGTTTCTAGTCAGTTGATGTTAAGCCATTTCAGGCCAACAATGTTGGGAAGGGGCGGTATAAAACAATTTATCGACTTTGCATTTATTTGGTTTCTTGTTGCAAGATCAGCATGGACTATTCCTTCAGAGATTAATCAGGCCGTTAATAGGAACACAGGCTGGGGTGGGCGAGTCTCCAGATGTGAATTCCAGCGAAGACACTCAGCACCACATTTGCCCAGTAAAACAACCGGTGAAATCCACACAAGATTATAGAGAAACCACTCCTCAGATTCATTAGAAGGCAGCTCAGAGGATGGTTCAGAGGGGGCATTATGGACAAATCTAAAAGAAGAGAACCAACGTTAGTCCATAAAATGTGGGAGGGGCCAGCAACCCACCCACCCCAACAAGCACAGCTGTTTGTGTTGCTTCACTTGAAGGTTCCTTGAAAGCCCAAGTGCCATTACTATCCCATGGGGCAGCTGATACACGCTGCAACTCATTTGAAACAAATCAATGTGGTTAAATACAGAGGGACTCCAACTGAGACCGAATATAGAAGCCATTAAACATCGATCGCATGATATTTCAGAAAACCCTCATTACCGAGGCCCAGGTACGCACGCTTCCTGGCGCAAGCTTTCAAAGGCCAGCCAGGGAGTGAGCAAGTCCGTCAGTGCCGGCCAGCTGCAGAGGCCGTGTTTGATCCCCACGCACCCAGGATCTGAGAGGTCCGGTGTATAGGAGGCCGATTTACGAAAGGCGCCGTGAGCACAGAATGGAGGGATGGGGTGAGACACTAACTTCACAAACCCCAGTGAAGTAGAATTGAAGCTGGCGGGCTAGACTGAACTGAAAAAGAGCCAGCAGACACACACACACACACACACACACACACACACACACACACACACACACACACACACACACACTGTGAGTAACATGCCAAAGATCTGTAAAAAATCTAAACTGCTACAGTGTCCCATCTCTGCCAGCCCCGTTTGCCCCCCCTCCAAATTGCGGCGACAGTCCCACTCCAATGGTCAGCCAACCGCCTCACACCAAATCCCCCCCCCCCCCATCCCGCTTGATCTGACCAAGGCCCCTCCTTAAGCGTCATTAATGACAACCACAGTGCATTACGCAAATTGCTCGAGCTCTCTAAGCAGCACTGTCTCCGGGTGGCTGGGACACCGACTGACCGCAGAGGCATGCAAGCGGCATGCGCTAAAATATTACACATTTCTCATTTGGTTGATGACAGCCTGGGCACAAGGGCGCAAGTGGTCAGCAGGACTATGGAGCATCGACCCAACATCCATCACATCGGCGTTTCATGGCTACGCGATGGATGGAAGATGGAAAACAGTGTACAGCCAGTTGTTAGACAACATATTCACTGTCCAGTCCAGGAGGAAGGAGGTTTTTGGGGGTAAGAGGCAAGGTCAGAGACCAAGCCCCTATACACACCTGTAATTAATTATCAAGATTATATATATATAAAGATATAAAGGATAAAGCAAGCTTGCTTCCTAATGTGCAGTAGTAAGTGCTGATTAACGAACATGCAGTAGGAAGCTTGTCATTAAACATTTCTGTCAACACAACCTCAGTGCCGCATTAATATGGTCAAAGGTCCCTGGGATATTTGAGGTTTCAGAGGACACCCACTGCTCTTTCTGGTGTAGTTATTTACTAGGGGAGAGGGGACTGCCAACAAAAAGACTTTTTTTTTTATTTAAAGGGGAACTGTTGCAGATTTTTTGGTCTAGACATGAAAATATGAGACAAATTTCATCCCGTATTGCTTCGAAATGGAGCACAAGACGACACCTCTAGGTTTGAAATTTAAATAAACAAGATTACTTGAAGCCTGTTTTTAGTGGAGGCCCCTGAGCTTTTGGCCGGGTAACCCCGATGCATTAATGCGCCCCTGCATGCGACTCCCGCTCTTCCGAGATTCCGAGCCGGAACTCGCTTCCTTGAGCCAACAAACAAACCCTGCGCTCTACGCTAGCTAACGGTAATGACAATAGCGGTGTTGAGCGAGAGCTCACTAGAACTAAGAGGGTCTCATCAAGCTAGGGTTGGAGAATACCCCCCCCCCCACACACACACACACACACTTCCACCTGCCACAATTTTCTCCACCCCCTCTCACCCGAAGGCCAGAACTCCCAAATCCATCTCAATCCTGCTTGAGGACGTACATGATGCAACTACAGTGCAGTCCCCATAAAAAGACACAGAGCATCAATCACTCACAGAGTAAAGGGGGGGTGGGAGCGATAAACATCTCCTGGGCCTAGTGCCAAAAGACACAAAGCTGCCTGCAGGTACCCCCCCCCCCCCCAGTGGTACGGAGACCGGCTCTTTAATGAGGCACACAAATCGATTTTAAGAATGCATTATTGCTGGAGCTTTCCACTAAGCCTATTCAATTGAGAAAATTAAGAGTCTCCATCATTCCGTGATCATCTTTTCTGGGCGCGCATCACTGACAATAAATTGTCTCTGGCAAAACAATACATAAGTGTTTTCTTTTTAAGGATCGGGGGGCCCTTCTATCTTATTGAATAAAAAGCTTTTGATAAAATCATTACCTTTTCACAGATTGGGGAAAAGTAGGGGGAAAATGTATGGATGGTTGTGTATGGAGATGCCTAGAGGGTGGGAGCAAGCTGTCGATAGAGTAACAGACGAGGAAATACAAGCACGACCTACTGCACTTACTTATCAAGGTACTCATCTGTTCACAGGAAATAAAAAATGTAATCAGAAATTAACGAAAAGATCTCATTCAAAGTATGGCACTGGTCTAAATGGGACTGGTCTCTCTCCAGCAGTCCACCCTTGACCTTTTCCAGCAGAATAATCCAATAAAACATGTAATTTTTACGATATGTAGTAATTAGTTTTATTATTCGACTAAAGATTTCTGATTAAATCAAAAGCTCTGCTATTTCACAATGCCATTTACACGAGGGATAACTGCACCCTTAAGTCCTGTTAAGGTCAGCATCTGGAGCCGTAACGAACGATGTAGCCGTGGGGTGTTTAACACTGCAGAAAACCTGCTGAGATCATTAGCGCATTGCCAGATAGCCGGGAATTTTTTTAGGACGTGCTTGTGATTAAAACTTCTGCCGCCGCATGGGGAAATGTGCAATAAAATTAAGGTTCTGTACATAAAATCTAATGAACCATAATCTGTAATATGGCTGTGACAGTGGAGGAGTGTGTATTCTGTACCTGTTCCTCATCCACAGCTTCCTCACCTGTCATTCCTGACATCAGCTGGAACTTCTGCTTTTATACTTCAACTGCACACAATTTTTGAGTCTTTGAGTCTGGTTCCTCCCAAGGTTTCTTCCTTCCAGGGAGTTTTTCCTTGCCACTGTCGCCTCTAAGCTTGTTCTCTGGGGGCTTTGGGCTGGGATAACGTAAAGCGCTTTAAAACAATGATATATTGTGAAAATAAAAATATATTGAAAATAAATTTGAATTGAATTGAGTTGAATTTTGGCTCAGTTTCTAACATCTGCCAATGCTTCCCTGGCGTGAACCCCAATGAACAAAAAAGATGGACAGAACTGTATTATTAGCTAAAAAAATTTGTGGCAATAAATTATGAATGCGCACCAGACACACTTGTAAGGAGATCTTATGCTGGTTTTAAATTTTTAAAACTTTATTACTCTTTTAGCTAGCTATTATTGGCATTTTCCAGTGCATGCATACTGACAAACAAAAAAGATGGACAGATCTATGTTATTAGCTAATAAATTATGAATGCGTAACACACATACACACTTTTAAGGAGGCCGTTTGTTGTTTTTTAAAAATGTTAAATGTAACTAGCTATTATTGGTGTTTTCAGTGCATGCTGTTTGTGACACGGTGCAATTTCCTGTTAATGTCTGGCTAACTGACGCAGATAAGCAAAGCTAAACACATTCCTCCCCCAGACCCTGACCCGTTTCTGACATCCTCCATGACCTGACCTCCACCCTTGACTGACAACGTCCCGTTGATTGGCCGTTTCACTCGTTAGTTCTTGCCAGTGATTGGTCGGCTTTTCCACTCCTGTGTCTGTGGCCCTCAATTTTGTTCCGCAAAATCTGCTAAGCTCTTCAAGATAACTATGCTGTGGAGAGCAGTAAATAAGAATTAAACGGATTGAATGGGATATCGACGAACGTTCCCCCCCATCCCCTGTGGTCGTCTGTTGGCCTGCGATTCCACTTTTTCCCCTCAGTTTTCTCCCAAGAGTTCGGCACATCCGGCTTCTGCCGCACGCTTTACTGAAAAGCCAGTTCCAGTACATTTAGATTAAGGCAGTAATTGATGACTTCTGAAACCTAAATAATTGATTGTGGTTTTCTTTGAGCCACAGGTGAATTAACTAAAAAAAAAAAAAAAGTAATGAGATTTTTTTGGAATCCTCATTGTTGTTTGAACAAGTCTGAGCAAGCATCTCTTGTTGTACTAAATGAATGCAGAATAAGAATCACACAGATGCATTTTTGTTTTACTCTATTGTACGTTTGTGTTCCTCACAATTTCATCTGACCTATGATTTGTACGTTCCAAGATTTTTTTTTTCCCCCCCGGTATTACTCAATTGTTTGTTGAGGCTGGCAAGTTGAGGTTTTCTGCTTTTTGATTCCCACTGAAATAAATAGCAATAACTATAAATCACTTTACAACCACAAGCCTGTAAAACAGTGATGCATTAAATTAAAATTGAGCTACGTGCATGACTTCTTACAGCATATTCATACAGAGAAATATTTAACAAGCAGGAAATGGCACGAGGCCCTTCTGGGAACTCAAACCAGTAACCTGCAGGGTATCAGGCAGAATCCTTAGTCACTGCTCTTCCCTGGTTTGGCAAACGCTGATGCGGATGATTCAGTGCGGGCATCGGGGAAGGGAGAGCCAGGTTTCAGCCCGATCTGACAGGCGCTGCTGCCCACAGATGAGCTGACTTTGCTAAAAAACACATTGTTCTTCTCCAGTAGAACATTTAAAAAAAAAAAAATTTAATGAGTAATGAGATTTTTTGGAATCCTCACTGTTGTTTGAACAAGTCTGAGCAAGCATCTCTTGTTGTACTAAATGAATGCAGAATATGAATCCCACAGATGTATTTTTGTTTTACTCTATTGTACGTTTGTGAGATCAGGGAGCCAGAGCTGAGTTGAGGGCAGCTGCAAAAAATGGCAGAAATCGCTGGACAACCATTTTCTATACGCCGTATGCGCTTTTTTGGTTGCTTACTCTGCTTTTGCTAATCTTAGTCTTATTTTTGCCTGAGGGAACTCTTGAGGGGAAACTGAGTAAGGATTTTATTCTTGTAGTCAAGCTATGCTCACAGCTCTGCTCAGAGATAAAATGGTCAATAGCCTAAGTAAGCCAGCACTGCATGTTATCATACATTACTGCTCGGAGACGCGGAGAAAGATGATTGCTTGCCATCTTACTCTTAAAAGCAGAAAGAGCCGATCATCCGACCGACTTGCACCTTTGCGCTGAAACAACATCTGGTTTCCCGTACGAGATACAAGACCACGTGCGGCATTTCAGCCCCTGCGTAGAGTAAAAAGCCCATCTCGGGAAGCGTGGCTTCCAGAAGCTTCTTTGGCTTCCTCTCTGAAGGGGATGCACCCTCTTCAGTCAAGCCCTCATCCCGTTGACACCTCAGACACCTGCGCGCCACATGTGTAGAACAAGATGGGGCAGGAGGGAGGGGGGAAAGGAATCTCCACACAGAACTGGGAATAGAGATAGAGGATCGCGCCGGTCCAGCGGTGACCGAACACAACAGCTTGTGTTGCTTTAATTCCCGGGTGATGTCATTAGTTTTGGCAGCATGGATATCTGGCTGCCTTTAATTTTGGAGGGCAGGAAAAAAAACTAAAAAAACGGTGACCGCTGTAGAGACGCCGAGGATACAGGGGATGTTTTGGATGCTGCTGGGCAACATGCTGATAGGAAGAACACACTGAGAGACTGTCTTCCTCGAGGGGCAGCTACATCTGTTACAAACAGTAGCCATTTGCAGATCATTGGCAGGGAGGTGTTTTGTTTTAGCTTGATCCGCTGGCTTCCTCCATTCCCCCCCCCACTGGACTCAAAATAAAACCCACTGAGAAATGACCAGCACTCCAAACGTTCAGCTCACTGCGGACAGAATCTCCCGGAAGGCCGCTGTTTACGCTCAGGCACGAGCTGCAGGAGGCTGTTAGCCATTTCATTATACAGACTGCGGCTGGCGGTGGCATGATGGTACACAAACTGGCAGTGTTGGCTGCCAAGAAGCTGCCAGAGATGTTCGGTCACGTGACTATGACATCATCTTTTGTGATTTTAATCATTAACTAATTTCAGCTGTTAACATAGGCATAGATTTGCGCACACATGTGTATAATCATTCCTGGGTGTATATGTGAATTGATCCTGTGCAATGTCACTGTCAGATTTTCTAGTTGATATCGCTATTAAGCTGAACAGGCAAAAGGGACCATGTTTTATATGAAATGCATTAAATTACCCACACTGTGCCGTTCTTGCAGCCTAAAACCTGCCCCACCATTGCCCGCACTAACCGGTGCCTTTGATCTGAACATGAAACGAACGTTTGCAGGTTTTATAGAAACGTAAAATGCTGGCATATGATTATAGGCAATACCTTTGTTTTTATGAGGCCCGCCTGCCTTTTTTGGAGGGGGGGCGGGGGTGAGATATGAGCAAGCACCCCACGATGGATAAAAAAAAATCACAAATGGTGCAATGCAGGAAGATGGGCCGCGGCTTATAAGCCCCCACGCGCCCCCGCCCACTCCGACTCAGCAACTATATCAGCTATTAGCGGACCCACCCCCCCCATCCCAAAAACAGCAAACGGGCTATGCTTCAGTTACCCAGTCCCTTGCCCTCCCACCACGTCCCTCTGCAGGCACATTTTTATCGGTTTTGCCTTATTTTCGGCATCCCCCCCCCCCCCACACACCGCGGTTCACATTTATGGTGCGAAGGAGCGTCAGACCCCTGCATTCAATTTAGGAGCCCCAGAGGCACTGAGCGCCCCTTCCCCAGTCCCTGTGCTGATCAGAGAAACATTAAATAAATTTTAAAAAAAAACCTTTTTACATCAGCTTAACCAGATACATGGATCCAAGATGCTGGATCTAAGCTTATTAAAACAGTAACGTCGATTCCAATAGCAACATTCAAGACTCACAGCAATAATCTCCGCGTAAATTAATTAAGGCTCTTGTTTCCATTAAAACTAATGTACATATTAATCTAGTTATATGTCTGAGAGGAACATGGTCTATTTGTAGGCACTGATTAACCACGATATATGGCTTTACGATTGCAGAGTAGCACTCGTGTACTTCCTTGGAAAATAACCTAATTTCATCAACCAGTCCAATTTAAATCTTGGCTATTTGTTTGAAAGCTATGGGCTTTGCGCTGGGAGAATGAAAGTCATTCAATGGTAGAGTGATCAGCCTTGGGGAGATGATTCCTCCAGGTGCGTGTTGTGCAGAAGGTATCGGCCTCCGGGTTCCGTCAACGCTTTGCCTATGCAGGCTTCCAAAATGTTAAAGACCCAAGTTATATGGTGGAGGTTCTCCGCTGAGTCACTTGGCCTAATCGTGTTAGGGGTGCCCCTCTTGAGCATGGGGGGGGGCAGGGGGGGGGGGGTGAACTCTGGCATTCATTAGCCGCCCTTTTATTCTAAATGCCACCCTGCCACCAAACACGCTGACCGGCCATGAGGGGGATTGGATGTTGCCGGAAAGTTCTTTTTGGCAGATTGAGAATCAGGACAGAATTCTCTTAGTTGAAAAACTCTGACATGAAATCAAATCAAAACAACAAGATCTTTCAAGGCTTGGGTTGCTGCAAGTGCACCGTCCCCTAGGGATCGAGTTGCAGCGCCACCCCCCAGGGCATTCTGGGACGGACACCATCATGAGATAAGAACTGTAGCCAAGCAGGACTTTGAAGTCAGGTTTTATATCAGCACGAGGAATTACATTTTGTGAAGCAGAAAAGGATGATGAAAACCAACACCTGAGGCCATTACAATAAGGCCCGTGGACGTCGATGTTACTGCATGCGTTAATGATTAAAGCCAGAAAGATCTGCAAGTGGTATCAATAAGAGGCATCCCCGAGGGAAAACTGCATTTCCCAGAATGCTTCAGGTGCTTCTTGGGACACCAAATTGCAAACAAGCTTCAAAGAAGGGCCTGAAATGTATTATTCTTTCTGGCCAGTAAAAAAAAACTAATCACTGATGCCTTCTATACTACTCTGTCTTTATGACAATCTTATGCGTAGCTTTAAAGACAAAAATCCTCCATAAGGCAGCTCATAAACCCATCTTTAAGGGCTGTAGAGACACAATCAACCCTCACTAGAAATGAGAAAAGCTGTGCTTTTTTTTTTTTTTAAAGAAAAGCCTTAATTGACTTCCACACATGTCGTAGGTGTTCCATTTAATCAATAATTGATGTGACTGCTTTTACAATCCCCAAGTGTCAATGGTAACACCCCATAACTCTTAGCTCCTGCCAGCAGAAGGGCACTGGTCTTCCCATCTGGTGACTCTGCGGTTTAGAGTGCGGCGGTGGAGGTATATCATGGCTACAGAGGTGGAAGCTGGCAGATCAAGGAAAACCGTTTCCCTGTTTATGTCTGAAACCACAAAAAAGGCAGGTAAAATTTCCACATCTATCACATACAATAAGGGCTGACAGAAATTACCCGGATTCTAACCGAAAGCCTTTTCACAAAGGCTTTGACTCCCAGATGTCCAAATTGAAGTCAATAGGACATGACAGGTATATTTGTTTAACAGGTGAATACCCCACAGTGACGTTGTGAACTTTACATGTAAGTGATACCATCTGAAAGTGTATTGTCCGGCTAGAATCGCGGAGATAAGCCGTCGCGAAGGGGCTAGCTTACAAGCCAGCATTGAAACGCACTCAAAAGACGCTAGATGACAACTCCATTTCCTGTCCGTCAACCATCTGTTACCGTGGTTACCCTGCAGGCGCAGTCATCTTCATCCGAACACCAGCTGTTCCCGGATCTCTTAAAAGATCTGGATAATTAACTTGACTGGCTTCGCATGGCTGAAGTTTAAGGATAGCCTTAGTCCCATTGTTGTAATAGTATCATCATTAAAGTTTCAAATAAATTATATTAAAGTCAGTATAATTTATCTCCCTTACAACCTCATCCATATCAACTAGTATCTACTGTTTTTCAGATTTGAACAGCTGCTGGTCAGGTGTAGATTACAAAGATCCAAGGCATTTCAGGTTCCAGGACACCTAGAACTGCTGGAACTACATTTTACCTGTTTATCAGGAACACTGAAGATAACTTTATGTGACATGTCAAGCACTGGGGAGAAAAACAGTGAATGTTTGGGGGGTCGGGGGGGTGATATAAGTGGCCAGCCTTCAGCCCCTGCATCAGATCTTAAGATTAGTCTCCGTCTCCATTTTCAGGTCATCACTGACAGTTACTTCAGGGACTGAGCAGGGCATGGAGCTCACACTGTTGGGCTGAAGGTTAGGGGATGGGTTGTATGCAAGCCTCACATACAGTGAATCCAGAGTCCCGCACGTGACCTTGGCTTGATCGGGTTGCAGCGTTACAGTGATAGACTTCGAATTATTACCTTTACGGTAATGGTAAGTCTTGTTTTACATGTTCTGTGGAAATACCTAGTTAGCCAAATAAGGTATTCATGCTGATTTGGTTTATCTTTCTCCCAACAAAAAAATGCTGTGTTCTGTTTCGTGCTCCAGTACCCTAGTGGTATGTCGCCATAATCCTCTGAGCTGAGCTGTTCTTTGCCCGTCTCAGATTTTTGTCCATTTTCCCATGTCCCACCTTAGCATTGATACTGGTGTGATACTGGTCCTGTTCCTGCCACTCCCTGTATCTCTTTAACTTTCTTTGTTTCTCCTCCATGTCGAACACGATTCTGTTCACTGTCCCGACCGAAGGGTTTCTCACGGGACATTTTCTGGCAGGTACTTCATGAATCGCTAAAAGATTATTTATGGGGGGAGTCAACTTCAAAGCCACTTCCTTCCCATGTTGGTGGTTGACAGCATGTGTATCGCCTGTATATCCCAGTATCTGCACTGCAATTCTTTTCCAAACGAGAGGCTGGGAACAACCTTGCCCTAATCAAGCACAACACAGGATTCATGCACTCATTGCCTTACAAAGCAACAACACTTCACCTCCTATGAGAAACATGCAGCTTTATTTGCCATTTGCACAAGTACGAGTACAAGGACACTGGAATGCTTCTGGTTGCATATCCCATCATGCTCTCCTCTAAGACATACATATGTACAGCTGAGAGCAAGTATGGGTTCTGAACACAGGGTCCCCCTAGTGCATTAACTAAACATATCAGTGTGATCAAAAGTTTAGCTACTAAATGGATCTTGACGCAACTTCTACTGGAAGGACTCATTCATCTACAGATTATGGAGGTATAATTCAGTATGACTTTGGCATGAGGACGGAGAGGCATTTGGTTTAGGGTTGATGTTGACTTGTAGGCTTCAGCGATGCTTTATAGTCGAGGATAAATGAGAATAAAAGCTTTGACACTAGCCTCTCACCCCATTTCACCTCCCTCTCTCTCTCCGATTTGTTCGGCCAGACCAGATCTGGATGCTATGAACACAATTAAGCTCCGAGTGATGAAATTATATCTCCAGGACCGGTAAATGGAATGGGGGTGGGTAGGGGTCAGTCGGAGGGAGTCCATTCCATCCCCTGGGGGCCTTGGAAAATTCTATTAAATACAGACCGTCTATAATGTCCATGTTTCTCCCCCTCTTTATCCTAACCCCCCCTCCCTTCCATCTCGCTATCAGGCGGTATTGTACAGTTAGCAGGCCGCTAAGTCTATTGGTGCCTACTGAGAACTAGCAGGAATATACTGGCCTATGACCTCTGACTGGTCACCAGGTTGAGGAGATGATGTAGGAGGAGACCATGGAGATCCACCCTGAAGGCCCTCAGTTCTTCTCAGTAGACCATCACTGGGCTGTTGGGGGCTGGTCTCCATTGGTTGGGACAACACAATATGGATTAGGAGGTGCTGCTGGATGGAGGAGTTAGCACTGTTAAGGGGTCAAGGGAAGAGATCAAGGGAACATTCCTGTGTGGGCCAACCACACATAATTCCTCTGCCTCAGAGGTTGACCTTTTAGTACATGATGCTTATCTGGTTTTCTTCCCGCTTGCCCTCTACAGTTTTCTGTTTTGTCACCGATCAACACTGATGTTTCTGCCTATTGGACCCTAGAAGGCTATTTATAAGTGACGTGCCACCTGAGGTAGCAACCAATTGTAATTCACGTACCTTTTGAATTATTAGCCAATCATAGTTAATCAGCTTTTTGATAGGTGAAATGTTTTTTCAGAGAAGCAGCCAATCATAATACCAGTTTGCTTTTTTGGGGAAAAAAAAGGGTATATAAACTGTTGGGTTTCTTTGTTGGGTGTGTCACAACCTTGGGACGGGACCATTCTGTCTCTTTTTGCTTCTATCCTGCTTATTAAAGAAACTTTACCTTAAGAAGTCTCACTCTGAATTACTCTCAAGAACCTTAACAAGTACTCAAATAAGGAAGGAGGGTCGTTTTAGTTGTAGTGGTAATTTTGTCTTCCGCAGGAGCAAAACAAACCAATGATGTTCTTGAAGATCATTGAAGCCTGTTTCTTTTGGCCTATAATCTACCTTAATATCCATGCTGTTCCCACCAGGCTTAAAGTCTGGTACTACAAGAAAGTTCACTAATGACGAAAAAAAAAATCCACAATGAAGAAGAACTACCTAAGCGTCCACACCAAGTGCAGTAATATCACTGCATCTTTATGGAGGAATGTTCTGTAATGCATTACATACACAAAACACAATACTGTCCTCTCCAGATATTAATTACGCAACAAAGAGGCCACAGTGAACAGTCCAGAAATGAATTGTTGTTCTTAACAGAAAATGTCAGGGTACAGTCAGTTTTGATTCTGCATGTTGCTAGGATCTTCAGTAGCTCCTGCCTCACCATCCATTTAGGTAATGAACAGCACTAGAGGATTCCTTCATCTCAATGATCTGCACTTTCTTGTAATGGACGGGCTAGACAGCAAAGCAGTAACATAGACCTGCAGCCTTTATACTCCATAAAACACATTATATACGCTCTCCTGATTTGCTTTTGACCTGAATTTTTGTTCATGGTTCAAAATGCTTGGTGCTAAAGCACTTCAGCGTTTAACGTGAAAAACAAAAGTGGACAACATTGTTTATATCTGCATTATCCTACATCTATCATATTTGCTACCCCCCTCCCCCACCCCATCCATTTATCAATTTTCCATAACTGCTTACCCAGTACAGGGTTCTAATGAGCCTGAGGCCCATTCCAGGAAGAACAAGACACAAGTCAGGGAAATACCCGGATGCAGTACCTGTCCATCACAGAGCACACGATTACACAGACAATCATAAACCAAGAGCAATGCAAAGATTCCAATGCACCTGTTTATACAAGAGGATTATGGGAAAAAAGTGGAGCAGCTGAAGGAAACCCGGCACAAAGATATGGAGAAGTTAAGAAAACGGACAGAAAATATATTAGCACATCATTGTTCTGAATCTCTATTCTATGTCGACTGAAAACAGGTTCCACAATCATTACAGCTAATAAACCGTCATTAAACTATTAATTCAAAGCTATAAGGAACATACTGAAAAGCACCATTGCAGATTCTACTTTCCAACGCATTGACAGTGGTCCATTTTAGCTGCCGGATGAAAAGGTTAGAGTCAGCCATGATTACTAGTTTCTGGGGGGTGGGGAGCTGATAGACACTGCAGCAATCGAAGACACCTTCCACTGGTTAGCCTGAAACGTGACCTGATCTGTTAAAGGAGGCCACTGAAGGGACTAAGTTAAGATCAATGCAAAATTAGAGACGCTGCCCAGATCAGATTGCTGCAGAGGTGTCAGATGGTAGGAGACGGTCGCTATTACACTTCCGCAGGCCTGTCAGATATGGAAGACCTCCCCCATGCCGCACAAAGGCCTTTCTGTCAGTTTCATTAATATATGTCAATTTCAGAGACTGAAGGCTACATTCATTACAGCTGTGATTCACATTCATGAAAAAAATTAGATGATGCCTCATTTGCAAATGGTACATCAGCACAATGCTTCTTTTTTACAATATATTCCAAGGGGTCCTTGGGACTATTCTGGCAAGGATAGGATTTGAACCAGCAACCTTCTGATCCCACACACACAGACCTAACTCATACAGCCACACATCACCACTTTTTGATAGCTAATTTTAATTTAATTTAATGGTGTAACTCATGCCTGGATGACGCAAATTTGTGCCAATTACTCTTGGTGGTACAACAAATCCCTCCAACAACTGAATCAAATGAAAACAAAAATCCATCTTTACATTCCAGCCCACCCATTAAACCAGTGGAAAATGTGGACTGGTTCCCAGCAGTCTCTTGCCTTCAAACAGAAAAGGTGATACCTTGAGCCTAACATAATATGCGTAATAAAAGCTCGCTAAAGGGAAACAATATGGTTGCACCTCCAGCTCCTTCACTCCTCCTGGCGCTCCCAAGGATTCCGAGATCGCTCCACTTCTCGGAAGAGCCGGCGAAGGGTCACACCGCCACGGCCAACAAACAAAAGATAAACGAATCAGGGACAAGTTTCGATCTCTTCCCCGAAGAGGCACTTTGCGCCAACGGCGGCCTAGAAATTAATAACGGTTAAGGGCAGAAGACTCTGCCCCTCACACCGAGGAACTCGGGAAGACGATGGAGTAACGGAGGTTAGAGAACGCGGCCCCGAGGAATGATGAGCAGTCAGGGGCACCGAGCGCCGCAGCTAATGGGAGGCTAATGGGACACTAATAGGCCAGCGCTCTTCAGGGGAGGTGGCGAGGTGCTCGAGTGGCGTAGAGGCGCACGGGAGTCGGATCCCCTCGCAGATTCATCATCGAGGCCTTCAGGAGGGGGGGACACATTGGGTCATCTGGCTCGATAGCAACGCATGCGTTAGTCTCTGTGGGCATTCACTGTGCCCCCTTGACAGCAGGACTATAGATCAAATCCACTAATCTGTACAATTAAGTAAATTTGACATGGGGGCCAGCAATCGTGACACCAGAGCGACGCAAATGTTTCGTACTTCCTTTGTACCAAGGTATTATGCGGGTAACAATGGTGTTCGTCGTGTGAGTAACTAAGCCATCCATCACGCGGGTAACTACGTCACCCAATGTGGGTAGCCATGACATCTGTCATGCGGGTAACTATGTGTCAAACGGCCTTATTAGGAAGAGACTAGGCCACGATTGTACAGAGGCAACTGGCTCTTGATTAAAGACCAATGGAGCAGCATTTTCTCATCGGTTTAGTTGCTAACGATTCTGTCTGACGATTTCCCCCCTATTTCAAGGACAAGAGGTGGCAGGACAGGAGACTTCAGAGAACTTCCAGGTATCAGGCAAAGACTGGGAGGCACGGTCCCAACACAGTGGCAGGAAATCCCCCAGATTCCTCTGACCCAGACAGTAATGGGGGAGCACACAGCCATGTCAAATCCTGGCATCAGAAGAGGCAGTTTTCAGCCACGACTGTGGACACGATCCAGGTTGAAGGTATGGTGTTTTACCACATATGGTCCCAGCAACTGCACTGGCCAGGGTAACAGCTCAATGTGCCCCCCCCCCCCCCCCCCTCGAATGATCAGAGGGAGGCCACAAACGTACCCGTCACATACCGTCACATCATCGAGGGGAAAACTGCAAGCCTAGAAACTTAATCTGGAACATTTTTGGAGAGTTTTTGGGAGCAGAGGATGCAACTCCTAGGTTTTCAAAACAGCTTATGGTGAAGCTAAAAGTCCACCAGCGCAGGGATTTTCTTTTTTTAATGCAGTTGCAGCCACTGGCTGAACAGTGAAGTCACCACATTTCCTACAAGGTTGTTGCACTTGCATATTACTTCTGCATCTCGCACACATAGCGAGGCCGCACCAGACGTCCTGCACTTACTGATAATGCGAGATGGAGGAGGGGATAATGCACAGGGGAGAGAGTGGCCGCTGGCAAGCAAATTAACGCAAAGCGTTGAGCATCCCCATTCTCGACTGCTGACGGTGCTGAAAAGGCAGAGTCGGGGACAGGAGACCACATGCCTGTTGCCACGGCGACACCTCACATGCCCTCACATCTGCCCGAAGGCTTGTGGGATGAAGCAGGTCGCTACAATCAGCTTGGTCCCTATTCATCCATACTGTTTTGAAGAAAACTCACATTAGATAGATAGATAGATAGATAGATAGATAGATAGATAGATAGATAGATAGATAGTTAGATAGATAGGATAGAAACTCAAATCTCAAATGAAATTGCAGGTTTACAGTTGCACAGTAGCACAATTTATCTATTAAAAAAGTAAAAAAGACATTTCTGCCATAATAGACAGTGACAATAAATACACAATAATAACCACGCAAAGAATGTTTTCAACCAAAATGTGTTTCACCAAGGTAAAATGAGGTCATGTGTTTTGACAGACAAGAAGTGAAATTTAAAGACATCACAAACATGACTTTCTCTCCCCTCACTACACACACACACACACACACACACACAGAAACACCACATCACTACTTATGACTTCCAGCCCTCAGTCTCAGCAAACACCCTGCAGATTTTTTAAGCTCTGTCTCTAACCCTTCTATCACTCCATCTGTCTCATTTATGTTAAATGATGTATCAATTATGAAGTGATTATGCATCTGATTGGGGTACGCCTTAATGCGCTAGTCCCTAAAAAGGCATGGCGTATCTGGGGCTACACATAAAGAGCCGGGTGTCTGATTGGCCTTCGCCTCAGCTTCCCATCAAGGGCTGACTTACACAGGAGTGCCTGTAATTTTATGGAGTCCCCATTAGCTACAGATGAATGGAGCAGTCTAGAGGCATTGCCAGGAACAAAGTCCCAACTCCCCCCCCCCCCCCCCAAAAAAAAAAAAACCCTCCAGTGCTTCTCTTCATCTTTTTCTTCGTTTTGTCCCAAGTGCTGGAACATTCTAGAAGAATAAAATGAAAGAAAATGCCAAAGAAGAAAACGACCGGAGAATTATTGTTGCTTGATAGCTTACAATCGGGTGAAAAGTTCTCCACTTTCCCAAAGGGGGCAGGATGCTTGATGGGGAATTACCTGTCTCTGTTTTTACTTCCAGCCAAGCTAATTATTGAGGGCTTGCCTCATTGATTGAGCCAGCTGTGCCTTGGGAGGAGTCGATGTTGAAAACTTCTAAACCCCTTGCTTATGGGAAACATGACCTAACCTTCAAGCACCAAAATAAGGAAGTCCATCACATCATCACTGATGTGTGGAGACCATGTAGGCTTTGGCTTGCATGTTGAGGCTCCTCAGAATATTCTAGCTATTCCTTTGGAGCTCTAAACCAGAACCACGAATCAGTAGAAAATCATGACTATAAGGTATCATTGTCATTTCACTTCCTAAGTTTAGGAGGCCTAGATCAGCCGTGAAATGCTACCATTACTGTACAGCAGAACTTCCCAAGTCCTCAGAGGAGAACAAAGTACCATGTTCTCACAAGCAAGAAACCAGATTTTTGACATTGTTAAAGACACTTAAGCCGGTTAAGGCTGCCTTTCGAGTGAATGAATGTGACCTGACTACATCAAAAACATCCAGGTAATGTTGCTGCATGCTCCTTCAACAGACATTACCCAACCTTTGAAGTACAGAATGTTAAAGATTGTGTGTGTGTATGTGTGTGTGTGTGTGTGTGTGTGTGTGTGTGTGTGCGCATGTGGGGGGGGCTTCTGGAAATGGTCAAATTCTAGAAATTGGAATTTTTACTGTACACCGTAAATGGTTGCTTAAAGGATAATGAGTACACTACTGGTTTTATATGCATAAATTCTGTTTTATGTACAAAACTTGCAAGCTCCTGTGTGGAGCTCATTTTGGGTACAGTGAAGGAGAGGTAATGATGAAATTAAATGTTCAGCCTGGGATTTTACCAATACATATTTTTAGGATTTAGAACCAAGAGTGTTTTTTGTGTTTCAGATGAACTTCACGTGGAACACGGGGCGTAAGAATGTAGGCTGTAGTAGCTCCTCCTCCTCATGCCTGCATTGACTTGCTAAACATGTCCAGCTCAAGACAAATCACCACTAACCTGGTACTGATTTGTCTCAAAGCTAAATCCTTCTTTGATTTCTCTCTCTTTTTTTTTTTTTATAGGAATGATTTTATGTAATTTGGAAGGCAGGCCCTAATGGCTGTTAAAAAGTTAACTTAATTGGCTTAACTGTGCAATTATTGCCTGGGACAAAGCTTAAGAGGTGATATTGATTGATTCCAGCTCTGTGGCTCCGAGTCGAAATGGTCACACTAGCTCATTCCTCATGGAGATATTTTTCTGGCTTTATAAGGTTGCGTTTAATACAGCGAGACGGGATCTAGAGTTTTATATCCAGAAGGCTCCCATCCAAGGAGGACACACTGCCAGTGAGCGGTAACCACACATCGCATGCATGACACACACAGTTTTGAACAACCACAGTGTCATTCTCAAACCCACGGGATTCCGCCATGACGGTTCATCGAGTGACGGTCCCAGGACTTGGGACACACTTCATTTCATGAAAGATAAGTAAACAAGCTGTCTCCTGGAGGAGGTTACCTTGAGTGGACACTGGGATCTTTGCCTCCAAGGCTGACAGAGCTATGCAGCTGTTTCTCTTCACCGCTGACAGGATGGAGACCAAGCTATGGAGGTCCAGCATGTGCAGCTCCCTCACGGTCCCAGTGTACGCACATCCATCAGCCTCGCCACGGACATCTCGTGACAGGTAGAATTCCTGGCATTTCACCCCAGCCCCCCGCCCCCAGGGAACCCGATCACCCCAGGTCATCCTCAATTACCTTTACTTAACTCCATCTCACAGTTTTCCCGTAACGAGAACATCAAACCTCACCGCCTTTCCCTGGCAGATAATCAGTCATACAATATAGACGTTTCTATTCAGCTGTAAATTGCCATGTACGCCGTGCACCAACATCAATGAGGTGCCCAACCCCCCCATTTCTAATTCGTGCGATCAATATTTTAGCTTGTTAATTGATGTACATCATTAGCAAGCCCACTGACCCCTCTTTCAAGTTTTTGGGGCTCACCAGCGGTTCACATTTCTGAATTTGCGATGACGTGGCATGGGAAAAAGCGCTAATCACTCACATGCCCTAACGAACGTAGGGAATAAACGAAGGCAGCCAACGAGGATTTATGTGATCGGCCCAGCATCTAAAAACAGTCGCTTGTTAACACTGGTAATTTTAGGACTTGAACAGGCAACAAATAACAAATTAATTGACAAACTGGCGTCCTGAATTCAAATTAAAAGCAAAAACAGCAATAGGTTTTTTTAGACCAGCTTCCTGCAAACTGCCTCCTCATATGTATTGCCAAAAATGAATCGTTTCTGGAAGCGAGCGACTAGGCTGTATTTAAAATTGCTCCTGCGTGACCCCCAGTGACCCCGGCAATGAGTATGTGGTCTTTAATGGGTAAGCTAGTGGTCACACAAAACGAAAGCTAACAAGGAGATGAGAAAGTGGGGAGAAGATAATCCCATGTAGATACAAGATGAATCCTGGAATCTAAGATCCTTGCTGTCCCAGAACCAAGAGTCAAGTACATCCTGCACAGTCAAAGTAAATTATCCTAAAGAAATATGTCTCGGGATTTTCCAGTTTCGCCGTCCAGCAATAAGTGCCAGTTGAATCAACACAAGGTGGCAATTCTCCTGCGTGAGATGGAAAAGTTTATATGTGACTCAACGAGGCAAATATCGCTTGTCAAACAAGACATTAATCTGTCACCTACAGTTGAGCATGTTAGAGTGCTAGTGTGGCGTTAGGGATTGTTGGAAGAAAGGTCCAACAGCTGAGCGGGTTAGAGTGCTAGTGTGGGGTTAGGGGTTGTTGGAAGAAAGGTCCATTTCCTTGACAAAACCAAACCAGCATCCAAAAGCCGATGAGGACAAGTTGGCCTTGAAGGACCCAACAGGGCCTTATTAATATGCCTGCAGGAGAACTTGGAATTTACTGCATAAAGCACCTGGCCCTTCTACTGCATTCACGAGCGGCTATAACCTGCTAACTCTACTCCATAGAATGAGTATGGCCAATAGTCTTGCTCCCCAAGGCACTCTATCTGCATACTTTTATAGACCTTTGGATATTTTATAGCACTTTTTCATTTTTATTGCCGTTCATACATCTGTTAACATGATGATGTCTTTCATCGTGGGGATGAATATACACTGTCCATAGAGTTAAGCTGTCCTAGTTCTCGTCTGACTATGGAAAAATGACCCCAAACACATTTACCATTCAAGATGCTGTGCAAAGAGCTAACCGTTTCATTGCCTCACAGTCTAGAAGAATCCGGATGCCAAACACTACAGTCGAAATGTAATTCTAGCTATTCCATGTTCATGGTGGAATTTTACTACGGACATTAACTTTGTGTTTTTTAAAATCCTCATTACTGTAGCAAGTTTTGTGCTTACAGTCGTAATGAAAACCATGCGGAAGATCTCATTCTCTTCTGAATTCGTCACATTCTTCCGTCCTGGTGTGGTCATTCTTGACTTTTCATTTGTGCGAAGACTGTTTGTTATTCACTAACACATGTGTCCAGCTTAGAGTCGCCCGCGGGTCAGAACACTATTCACTCCTGCCAGACGTTCTCGTCCCGGCTCAGTTCATATGCCGCGTCTCCCATAAACAAGTCGGCTGCAATGTTGTTCTTTTCTGTTGTGCGTATGGCAGCTAGTTGCTAGCTTAGTTGCTAAAACTGTTCCTGTTACTGTTATTGGGGCCGGTTGTTTTCCGGTGATGTTCCCCAGGGTTTGAAAGATTATGTCCAAGGTGCATCACCAAACGTATCTCCTGCAGGCCTGGACTGGGATTGAAAATCGGCCCTGGGCTTTCACACATACAGGACAGCCACACACATACATACCTGCCGTGGAGTCAGGGAGCGGGGGGGGTCCACTACAAAGAATTTTGCTGGGGGGGAAGCAAATTTTGCCAGCCTGTTGGGAAAATGCTTGGTATATCATTTGGTCAGTCCAGCCATGATCTCTGGAAATGAATGCAGCTCATTATAAAAATACACTACTGCAAATAGCTAGTGGATAGCACTAAAAAACCTTTTATTCCAAACATATATAGACTCAATGGGCACTTTTTTAGTTAGACCTAGCTATTACCGGGCACTACCCTCTTCTACTGTCGCGATCACTTCAAGGCTAGATAAGTTTCACGATATTGAGCTGTTCTTTTCACACACCCTGTCCTTCTGTAAGCTTTAACAAGCATGGGTCAGAGGCGAATGGCTTTTTATCCCGCTCGCCATCCTTAGTAAACTTGACACTGTGATGTGTGAGAATTCCAGAAGGGCGCCTGTTTCTGAGATGCTGGAACCTTCAAGTGTCAGGCACCAAACAATAACACCATATTCAAAACCGCTTACATCAGGCATGCTAGCCGCTCTGATGCTTAGCCAAACAATAACTGAAACTGTCTGTGCGCTGTATATATTCAGTTATTGAGCTGTATGCATTTAGTTGCCGTCACATGATTTACTGTTCGGAGGAACAGGCTGTTTGCGTTAACAAGCTGGTGTACCTATTAAACTGGCCCCACGGTGTAGCCTACCCATTAGCTTAAGTAGATAATTCATTAGGCAAATTAAACAGCATTAAGATGGCTAATTACTGGAACACGAAACGGTTGAAATTCTGTTGTACATTCACCATAAAACCATCCATCCATTTTCAAAACCTTTGTTCTGTTCAGGGTCGCGGGGCGTGGAACCATGGAGATTCCAGGCGGAATGCAGGGAACAACTCAGGATGGGGCATTCACCCTAAATATTTGAGAAATATAAAATCATTAAGTCACACATCCTATGACAGAAGTAATGGAATATGTATTATATACATGTTTCTTTGATTAAATATCGCATGGGAAAGTGTGGTTTTAATTAATATGGTTTGTGTTGATGTCTTGATTCACGAGTCTGGTAAACGATTAGCTTGTGTTGCTAAATTCATGGCATCGAAAAGTTTCTGGAGACGCATTCATCATCGAGACGAGTCGAGTCAACGTGGTGCGCGTGAGCCCACGGGATTCCGCCATGATGGTTCACCGAGGGACACTCCCAGGACACTCCCAGGACACTTCATTTCATGTTCGTGTGAGTCGTGTTTCTGTTCCCTTCCAGTTGGGTGACCTTTTGTACTCTAGCTGTTTCTGCTCGCGGGAAACAGCCGGAACGTACACGTGATGGACAGATGTCGGTGGCTTAGCATTAGCGCCGGCTTCAGCGCACCTCGCTAGGGCTGCACCTAGCTGATCGCGGACCTCAGACACATCACATCATTAGCCACCTCTCGCGTCTTCGCCTGGTTACACTATATAGAGTTTCAATAATAAAAACGACGGCGAAGGGTGGGTCAGAAATATTACCATTTCTGTCATTATCATGTTGATATTTGACGACGAATCAAAGTGCACGGGGGGACAAGGTCACATCTGCAGAACATGCTGACTTAGGGGGCGCATTAAGCACGCTGTGATCTATAAACTGCACCAGTCAGATGTTCGGAAAACTGATTCCGTTTGCCGCAAAGAGTATATGAAATGAATCCCCAAAGTGGATGGCCCAAAAAGGGCAGAAAAGCAGCTAATTTCCATATAAGAAGGCACTTCCCTCTATTCAAAGAAGGTCAATAAACACACAATGTATCAACAAGGTACCCTGCTCCGAATCATTGCTGCACTGTTTAGACAGCAGCTCACATGTTTATAGAAATTATGGCTCCCCAAAATATGGGACCAATGAACAGAGGCGCTACGTAACTCATAAAGACCGCCAGCGTTTAGAGGCCTCAATAGGCAAGGAGATGTAGACATCATGTCTATAGCTCAATATCGATAGCTGTTCCCACCAGTGTTCCCAGTTCACCTTTAGATGGATGGACCCTACGGAGTCCAGGGGAGGTCTAGGACGAGCTACCCCGCGAAGCTCTACCTCATCGTCGGGCAAGCACATGATCACAAGATGTACCCCAGCCACTCCACGAAAGGCCTCACAACGCGAGGAATCTACATTTATGTTAATGGTTGTGTGCTGGAGGCCATCAAACGCCGCTTTGGCTGGAAAGCCACAAAGCACACATCGCCTCATTAAAAACAAATCGATCCTGACAAACTCCAAACAGGAACGTTCTCACAGGCGGCCAGATAAGGTACCAATCTGACAAGAGTTATGGAACAAATATAACAAAAAGCAGCAATAAAAATGGAAAATATAATATATCACGGCACATTCATTCCAAAAGTTATGTTTTTTATTAAACGATAAAAAATTATAATTAAAAAATATGAAATTGCCATTTTTGGTTGCAAGATAAATATTGGCATTGACAATGCAGAGAATGAAACACTAGCGGAATGCATTACCCAAGTTTTAATTTTTTTTATAAACTGCATTAAATTGCAAAACAATCTGCCAGTATCAGCAGCTATAACTGTGCTGGACCTATTTATATCGTAATGATGATAAAAAAGCTCCATTAAATGAAAACCTGCGACTTCGTAAGGCTCAAATTATTTGAGAGACGCGCTTAGTGTCCACCTGTGTCGGCAAACGCATCAGCAGAGCTGCAGGTTTAAGACAGAGGACAGCGGCCAGTTTAGGCTGACACTGAACACCGTGCATCCTGGAGCTGGGGGGGGGGGCTGCAGTCTGCTGCAGAAAGCTCCCGTTTCTCATCGATCCTGGAGGATAGATAGCTGGAGGGATGATTAGGGCGGGGGACAGCGGGGAGGGAGCGTTGGCAGGTGGGGGGGGGGAGGGGGGGGCGGCTATCCGCTCAGTCAGCAGCCACAGGGGAACAAGAGGAGAAGTTCACCCAAAAAGAGAATGCGGGCCAAATGATTCAGAAATCTTGGAGCACCACAAGAAAGGCCAACACTCACCTCCAAAACAAGTGCAAAGTTGTATTCTTTTCGGCAAAACTTTGGAGTAACTCTAAGCTGAATAGCTGTCTTTTCAGTGTATAAAAAAAAAAAAGCACCCCCCCAAACCACCACCCAGTTGTACAAACCCCCTTGACTGCAATCGCGTGGTAAAGACCAAGCAGAGACAAGCCCAGATGGAGGCCTTTCCGTCCGGGTTGATTACTATGATGGATGGATGGGGCGCGAACGGTGAACAACTTTGCTAATTGCTGGTTATGAGTCGACTGTGTCTTCCGGAAGGCCCTGGGGGGGGGGGGGGGGGGGTACTGAGTGCTGCGAGTCTCAATCTTTGAAGCGAGACTGAATCAATCTTTCCCTCCCCTATGGATGGAAAAGCATTCCAAGACAAAGCACTCTCTTCTCTGATTCATAGGCATACAGAGAAGGTGACCTGCAATGCATTGCCAGGCCATATATTATGATCAAATGTTGGATAGATGGAGTTAAATGGAAGGAGTGACCCCCCCCCCAAAAAAAAAAAAATCTTCATGCACATTAATTCTTTTAACAGATACTTTTACCCAAAGCAACCAACAGGTTAAGTGCATAAAGATACAGTGAAATGGCCAAATAAAGTGACAGAGGTCATAAACATGGTTTTACTAAGTGTTTTGCCTCACAAAGTTTGTCAAAGGAGACTAAACTCAGTAACATTCCAACAAAATAATGGATTAAGTTACTGAAGTAACTAAATCCATAGGTCCAAATAAATAAGTGTACTGTGCATATGTGCTGGTATAATCAGCTGGACACGGATTCTGTATATCAGGACTAAAATCTTGCCTCAAGATGTGGGTTTTCATTTTTTTTTTCCCTTCGAAAAGTGGAAAAGAAGCAGAAGTTCTTACTTGGGGGAGGGACAGTCCCATTACCGTGGCGATACGATTAAGACGAGAGGCGGGGAAGACTGTTCCTCCTCCTCATCAGATCTTCTTAGGGAGTCCTTGTAGGCCACAATTCATATTTCAACTTCTCACATCTCACATGTGGACTATCAAACTTGTCCACATACTGATAAACTCTCTCATACATGTAATCATACTGTCTCGCATACGCCATTAAACTTTATTACATAATCCATCATGCCCCATATGCACGTGTGTATACCGCTAACCAACATTTTCTGTGCGCAAGAGGGAATGATAGCATGTATCAGAAATATGATTGCAAGTAAGATTTTAATTACACGAAGGACAGTTTGATAGTGTACAGGAGAAAGTTTGATAGTGTGCGAGAAGTATGACAGCATGGGAGATGATGAAATATGAGTTTTGGACTACATGACCAGCCATGGTCTTCAGCATCCTAAGAGAAGAAGTGGGAGAGAACTGGATGCAGCTGTGGCCAATGATCTGTGTCTACACCTTTAAGAATATTCCCTTGGCCTTCAAGGGTATGCTTGTAGCACAAGAGGGTCTGTAGGAGAACTCCTCCCATAATCCTCCTCTTCTTCCCAGACAGAGGCCTCCTTAATAAGTCCGTCATCAAAGCTGATTTACTCCCTCAGCTCTAACCTTTGACTTGCTGGCAAACACGGCCATTCATCATAATGCCTTTTCCTCTTATTATTAGCCTGGTGTCGATGCATTTAGCTTCACCCACTCTGGTACATTCTTCGAGCGCTTGCCTGGTGTGGTTTAGCGCTTTCCAGTTGGTCTGAGTGCATGTTCGAGACGCCCAGGACCCCAGGGTACCACAGGCATGTACTGGGTCAAGGATCATAAATTATCATGCCCGTCATTTCGTCTGAGCACCCCATGGAGAACCTTGTGCATTTGCCACTAACATTAACACTCAGAAGGACCACTGGAAGGCATTAGCTGGGAGTACTGAAAAACTGAGTAAATTTTTCCCTTATGATGACTTGCCGATAGAAGCCAAGCATGAGGAACAAGATTGAAAGCAAGAATCAAATTTTTAAAAATCTTTTACAGCCTCTCCCAAGCCATTGACCCCTGATAATGTGTTAATGCGAAGCCTCCTCAATTAGATGGAGCAGCATTAGACCAATTACAAATTATAGAAACCACATTTTAGTCCATCGAAACAAGCCTTCTTTCATTTTGTTTTCCATTAGACGGGAGAATTTTTCAGCAGAACAAATCTCAGCGTTTAAAATTTTCTAACCATCCTAAACACTTCCTGGACAGCTGTCAAGGCCTGAAACTGAGACCGATATTTGTAGATGTGAGTGCCGAGCGCTAATGTGTACCACCTGCAGCGTCACGGCGACGGAGATTACCTGTTGCATTTCCTCTTCAACATCGGAGTACATATTCGCACTTGTCAAGCAGGCTAACCATTACCAAATGTGCAAGTGTCAAACAAGTGCAAGTCCTACTCTAAGTAGAGAGCGGACGTTACGATCTCTCGGGAAGCATTGTTTACAGCTGCATGCCCCCATTCCCCCCTATGCCTTTTTTTACGTTCTAGATGGTTATGGGATGTCTGCCATTTTAAGCAGGATAGAGGCACATAATACCAACATTAAACAGACATGGGATCTCTTGCATGCCGGAAGGAAAACACGTGCAATAGGAAAGGGAGCTAAAGCCAAAACAAAGCCAAAACAAAGAACAAACTATATACATAGTAAGCAAAACCAATACTATCTACAGCTTAGCTCCTTAGCCCCACTATCCCAGAGTGTCAGCTACCATTCATACTGGTCATCGTTTATTAGACGACGGACACCAGGCAGAGCAAAGCAACCTAAGAAATGCTTACACTGTCCATCCGGAACATCTTATCGAGGAAGTCGTGGGACAGGACGACGTTATCGGACAGCGGCGGCTGTGCAGGTAAGCAAGCTCACCATCAGCGTGGACGAATCACCAAATACAGGTCCTTCCCATGATCATGCACACAAAGAAGCAAGAGCAGGATGCAGTGCACTCTGGGTAGGCCGAGACGGCGAAGCCTGCAGCCAGGATGATGTGGCATGTCGGGAGGACCGAGACTTACTCAAGCGTGGCTCAAGGTCACCCAGCACATTCAGACGTCTCATTAAGGGGATTCGAAGAGAGTGAAAAGCAAAGCTTTCATCTGCTGGTTTACTTTGAAAAGTGCTGGTGTCTGGGGAGCTGAAGTATTACCGTATGTCACCCCTATGCTAACCGCACTCACGTTGCGCGTTTATTTGCTTTGTTGTTAAAAATCCGGAGCCTGTGAGCCATATTGTCGGAAACACAAATAAATATTCCTTCTCCCACCCAGTAACTCACAATTTGAAAAGCTAAACTATGGCGCTCAGTTAATCTGGGCTTTTGAAAGTAAGAGCAGAGGAGCAGCTAAGTCACCCACTTGGCATGATGATGCTTGTCAATAGCTAACCTTAGGATTTATGACAGCGCACGTTATTGGGGAGAGAAGTATTTAAGGAAAACAGGCAGTGACACATTTACAGCGGCTGTAATTCACACTGATCGCAAAAACAACCGGTCTCGTTAAACTACCAGTCCGAACAGAGAAATGACAGAATGGGCCTAGTTCGCGGAATGGCGATTTGCGGACATCTAGATCGGCTGCGTCACTGGGCTGCGCCACAGGTGGTCCCGCCGGGGAGCAGAATGTCGAAGCACTAGTGCAAAGGGCAGGTGGGGAAGGTGAAAGGCAAAGCTAGAAGCATGTTGCTGGAGCTCAGATGGAACGACCTGCAAATCCCCCACAACCACCGCAAAGGACCCTCACCCTCCCCAGCTGACCCAGGAGCCTGTTCGCCTCACAGGGAGGTGAGGGTTAGCGAGACACACGGGCATTCATCTCCAGCCCCAGACACTATCGCTATGGTCTTACCAGACACACGGCCCCTGATTACTCACCCCTCCCCGAGGGACGCATAAGCGCAGAGAGGTAGCCGAATCGGAGGCAAGGCGGTAGGGCAACTTCGCTAAGTACATTCACATGTGAATTTATTACACTGAAGCCGTAAAAAAAAAAAGTTTCAACAGATTTTAGATTTTGCATTCCGTTGTATTCACTGTGCATGCATGGGACTGGTGTCAAACTCCAGTCCTGGGGGGCCGGAGCCCTGTGTAGCTTAGTTCTTTCCCTGTTCCACCACAAATGATTCAGCTCAAGAGCTGTGTGATAATTAGCACAAGGAGTTGAATCAGGCGTGTTAAATGAGGGGAAACCTAAAAATGTGCAGGGCTCCGGCCCCCCAGGACTGCAGTCTGACACCCCTGCGAGTCTAGGCCCTGCCGACTGTTTCAAAATCCACGCTGGAAAAGATAAAGTTATTTTGGGTGCTAGCACCTTGAATGCATGCAGGTGGAGAAAATGATATTTTTTGGATGTGGATTTTGGATGGACAACTGATATGTCCATCTATAGCGTGTTCTGTGCCTTACTTTTCCGCTTTACGATATTTGAACGGAGCTAAAAGAATACCTTGAAATAAATAGGTCCATACTTCACGATGACGGTTTACACTCCACATAAAAATGCGAATTGGACTGAAGTCTTCCAGGATTCTGGACCATTCACCGCTTACATGTCATCTGATGATACATATTCTCAGTTCCCCTGATTTAAGAGAGGAGTCCACTCTCCTGCCTTCCTGTTTTGATTTTCACATGCTTGGCTGCATGTGGCTCGCTGCAGCATATGCAGCTGTATCACAAGCAGATGCGATATACTGTAGGCAAGAATGTAGACCCCTTTTGCCCTGCGGGGGACAGCCAGGGTTAGAGTTGCCCAAGGTGATTAACCCAGCAGACCCTGGGTGTCTCTGTGGAGACAGTGAGAATAGCATTGCTGTCTAGGTCCCTGTGGGGAGGATAAGAGGACTGCTCTGATGGGTCTCTCTCTCTGCTGGTGGTCTCTCATCGCTAAGAATCAGCTGACCGTTAGTGTCACAGACAGGGCAGGGAACCGGAACCCCAAAGAAGAGGGCGAGCACCAAGAATACTTACCAACCCCGCAGTCACAAATCTACTGAGTTTTATGGAGGCCATGTCGTGTCATTGTGAAGAAGTTCTCTGGTCTACTGTCAAGCAGCGCTTCTCACTTCTAGGGCTTCATGCAGAAAGTCGCTTTGGGGACCCCGAGATGTTTAAAAAACTAAATAAATAGTTAGCGAGTAGAGTCAGAAGATCACAGCTAGCTAGCTGCTTTAGCATCTCCTAAATAAGGCATGATTTTAATAATTAGTGTAGTGACTGTGGTCAATTAGCGGGCAAACCGTAGGGGGCCCATGGAAATGAATGGTTTCAGTGACGGTAAACACCCCAGCTGCGGTCAGGAACTTTAGGAAACTGCACACCATGGAAATCAACCATTTCATTTTGCCAGTCCTGGGGCAACTGTCGTTACTTTCACTGCTTGTTGTCGGACAACCGTGTTTACGTGACCGTGTCACGCCTGTGACGAGTATCAATAGCACCCCCCTGTGGTCAATGTCATAACGATCCCACGATATATCTTGTCATACCCTGTCAAATTCCCTTCAGGTTTTTTTCTACTGCGTGTTTGCTTAACAAACATTCTGGAACTAAATGAATATCCCCTAACTTCACCAGTTTAGATTCCGGCGTGTTTTCTGAAGAAATACGGGCTAATTACTCTCGCTTAAGTGCGCTTCAGAGCTGAACCTCAGGGGTCATGAACCTTCAGCTCTTCGGCCATATTTTCTTATCGCTTTATATAAGCCGCTCGCTTATTGATGATGATTTCCAGCAGCCCCCCCCCCCATAACGGGACATGCCGGGGGCCCGCCCTGCGGTCTGGATGAGAGGAGGGACCAGGGTCATTGCACAATGCTGCAGGCTAATGAGACAATTATTTTTAAAAAGGGCCAGAAGTCCATGTGAACACATGACAGCTTCACTCCCTCGCAGGCATTGAAACTAGCAGGAAAAACAGAAAAACGAAGCATCTTTAATGGGTACAAACAGGTCTTATAAAAGGAAGCGTTGATCAATCTCAGGGCAAGTATTGGATTACAAATTCAATTCACCCAAGTGGCCTTTTGCTTTCGTCTTCCCCCCCCCCCCGTTTTTTTCTTCTCCTGAGTGCCCTGTGTGTGGCTCCAGTCCCGAGTTATTTTAAGTTCCTGGTCACTACGCTAAGCTAATAACAGGAACAGACCACACGCACTTCAAAATAGGGGACGAAATTTAATCATGTCTTGAGGAATTGCATTGATAGGTCCAATCAATCTGCAGCGGGGTGGGGGGATATATCAATAATAGCCCAAAGCCCTCAGCATCCTACCCCTCCCCCCCATCTCAATTAAATGGTCGATTAACCTAAGTAAATTATTTAATGTATTTATAGAACCTACCCATTTATCGTTTAAAAATAATCATTTCCATTTTCATGGTAATCTTCATCACTACCACTGGTGCTACTGAGGGGGCTGGGCTTTGATGGCAGTAGGTCTCCAATCCATAACAGGAGTTTAAGAAGATGGAGAGAAGAAGTGGAAGACAGCAGCAGGAGGTATGGAGAGAGTCTTCAGGACAGGATAGCACGTGAAGTGAATGACAAGCAGATCGCCGCACCAGGACACCAGCATTCTGAAATTCTCAAAGTTGACTTAAGATATTTTTTTGCTGTGTTTTTTCCATCCAGTTTCCGCACCCAACTGTCCAACACGAGGCCACGTGGGTCCAGAGTCTATCCCAGAAGCTATGGGCACATGGCAGGGAATAACCCAGGACAGGATGCCAACCCATCATAGGGCACACTCACCATTCACACCTATGGACAATTTGGCAATTCCAGTTCAAATGTTTTTGGACTTTGGAGGGAAACTTGAGTACCCAGAGGAAAGCCTACAATGACACTGGGAGGACACGCTCCATATACACAGAACTGGGGCGGAGCCTTGAACCCTGGTCCCAGAGGTGTGTCACTATGCCATCGAATTCTTTAGGTTTTGCACATATTGTACAGGGACATGCTAAGTGTCTTGTAAAATTGTCCTGAACTACATGTTTGACACCAAAACAGAACTTATTCTGCTATGTTTATACATACCAGCAATAAAGCGTTCCAAGTTCTAAGCTGTACAGTAACTCTAAAGCTTCCCAACATCATTCACTCTGATTGGACACCTCATTAATTACTCTGCGCCCCTGTGAAGTGTCAGAGCTTTTTGTGGCTGCATTAAGATATAGGCTTAATGGACATCTCACACGTGTTGGGCCCCATTATCGGCTAATGAGCAAGTGTCGTTAAGGGATTTAAGTTAAGTGCTACAGTATATACCTGACTAGGACAATACAGTCTACTGCCGAACATTTATCACCCTGCCCACACAGTATTCGCAATACAAACGAAAAAAAAGTAACGATAATAATGGACATTAACGAAGATGAGACAACGGATCATCCTGAGAACTAAAAATTATAACGCCGATGCGGAGGGGTCCGCTTGTCTTTTCCATCCCTGTGTGGTTCCCATCCTCTACTTCAGACACCTTGACATCATAAACATGTCGGTATGACTTGATACGGAGAAAACCGAGGCAGGGCGGTGGATGACAAAACAGCGTAGAAGCACAACTCGCTAACTCGCCCGACGTTTGTTTGTTTTTCTTGTTTTACGTGTTGTAACGGTGTGAGCTGCAAAGCTACCATTATCCTATCCCACCGTATCTTTTAACACAACACATGTGTGCTGCTCGCACTGAAATGGCCCACTACCTCATTTCATGGTGCATGTGCACAATTATAATAAACGTTGACATTGACACGCCGAGTTGACATGAAGCTACAGAACACAGGGAAGATTTGTGAGCATGTACTTGGGGAGACCTGACCCAGGACCCCTCCTTTCATCAGGTGTTAGCGATTGCCAGGCCCCGACTTTGCCTTTTCTTGTTGTCCCTGAAAGGAAATGAATAAAAGTTTAGTATACCCGAGAGTCCCTATTGCCTTACATGCAGGTCCAGCAATGCATTACACTTCAGTACAGGCCCAAAAAAAACCCCACCTACAAGCCAGTCTGGACTATCTAGCCAAACACACTCCATCCCACGACTTTCCCTACATATCTATCATTTATTTACAGCCAACTGCAAACCACATGTTAATGGACGTCCAGTATTTTCCACTGGATCTGAAGTAATGAAACAAATCAATCGTACAGAATATTCCTGAAGGAGATTGAGCAGGAAGACAATGGTACAAAGGCATGTGTAGCTATGAATCTTTGCTAGCAGTCGCTAATCCATCCACTGCAGCCGAGACCAGAGGGATACCTTAGCCCAATGTTCATCAGAACATGTAGCTAATACGCCACTTTGGGCCTATCAGTTACTGCACGATGGCTGATCATGGCGGGAGGGACAGAGGGCTTTATTCTGGTTAGCATGGTTTGCTCGCTTGACCTTTGTTTAGCCAGCAAGGCTCCCTCTGTATGCTTCAGCCCTTAGAATCTGATGAATTTTTAAAATAAATATAAAAATTGCAATTGATTTTCTTTCGTGGGAACTTTGGGCACTAGCCAAAAATGTACTATATCCACCCGTATGTAGCACCCTAGTTTGGTAAGTCAAGATCACGTGATAAATTAGGCAGTGGTCACATCAGATCTTCCGAACATGGTGCGCCTGAAAGTGCGTCTGCGTTGAAAGACCGTTGCCGTGTCTCCTCTGCCTCCACGCACAAGATTTAGACTCGAGAAATCAACTCCCGAATGTTGACCTACTCCCGAGCAAGGAGACGGGAAACTGCTTTCGAATCCCACCACAGCCAAATTCTATTTTAGAACCTTCGACGGAATCTTCTAAAGAAACCAAAATATGTCCATTCAACAGTGCAAGTCTTTCACCTATGAGCACCATACAATGAACTAATGGCTATCGAGCCTTAAAGGGACCCAAGAACAATCTACGATGATGGGAGTCGTGCAGGAAACCAGACACCCTCAATCCCGTAAGAACCAGGGAGTGCTGAGGCAATAAGGACCCTACAGGAGGGCCATAAAGTCAATAGTTCTTGGTTATGTGGAATGAAGTGGTATAAGAGGGCTGGCCAGTGTGACGGGAATTGGCATCAAACGGGGAATCTAATTAATTCAGCTTTGCGCCGAAACAAGGACAAAAACACGGCAATAAAAACCGGCAGACAGTTAAGGCACCAGCATCTGTAAATCGCACGCCGCTGCACCATGAGCGCAGCACCGCTCCCCACGGCGAGGCCAAGCAGAGGTGCACCGGCGGTCGTCATGCCGGCTCCTGTGTCTCGCGCTGGACGGAGATCAGTGCCGCTGTCGTGGAGAGCGGGAATTGGGGGGGGGGGGGGGGAATTGGTGCGCAGATCCGATTGTGCAAGAGAGTCTCCATCTTTTAACACTTTTCCTCAAGAGGGTAACAAAATCAAGGCAGCAGATCCAGGCGGTTTGTAGTTAATGACCGCGGAGGCCCTGCCCCCCCCAGCATGGATCTCTTTGGTGAACAGGATATAACAGCAGCAGCCTGTGACCAGGTGTTTCCAACGGAGTGTAACGGGTAACATCTCTTGGCAGACTTTTCATTTCCTCATCTTTTTTTTTTTTTTTAAAACAGCCTCCCCCCCCCATTTTACTCCAAGGTTCTCCAGTTTTAACACCACTGAGGCATAACAGACTTATCAAAACTTGATAAAAAAATCAATAAAGTGCGGTATTTTCGGCATTGAATTGCTGGATATTGCATATTTACTGATGTGTTTCTGGCACATAATCACGGGTTCAAAATCACATAAAAATGAGATATGGTCCAAATTTAGCCAAGTCCTAAAATAACTAAAATATTAATGTTACTAAAAAGTTTACCACCTTCAATCCGTTGCTTCAGAATAAAAAAAATATATATACAGCATAGTGCAGAAGTCTTAGGCAGTCAAAAGCAATGTTACAAGATACTTATCTGGGTAGTAAGTGCACATTTGCTCAGAACAAAAAACACAATTTAACATTATAACATATGCAAAGTAAGAGTAACAATAAAAACTAGCAAAAAACTTCTTCTGTTCTCCAAAACGTTACTGACATCTATTTGGACGGCTGGATGAACGACGCTTCAGTTCCCAAACCCCTCCTCAGGGGCACCTCAGCCATTCCATGTATTTATTAAATTTCAACACCAGTTTACTTAATTAATTAACTTAATTGGTTAAAAAGTCAATGAGATATTAGCTATACAAGGTGTGCTAGTGACCAAGTCGGAAAATACATGAGTGTATTGTACAGTTGCTGGAAATAATGGTGTGATTTTCGCAGAGGTTTAGGAGCAGCTAAGCTCAAACACTCTGACAGGCAGAATAGCATAGTTCTGCACCAACATAAAGATCATTTAAACATCATTTTCTTTGATTATTGCACAATACTGTATGCACAGTATATATATTAAAATAAATACTTTTATACTTCTATAGGTTGTATATCAGTTTCTTTTTAAAAAGGATGAATGTGTAGCATTAAGTTCTTAGATATTGTTTGTAAAGTACACATTGAATGCAAGTTTAACTCGTTATTCAATGAGCCTCTGCATGCTTAGCTCTGTTGCCTAAACATATGCCTTAAGTTTTCCCATCTATCAAGAAGGATAATTCTGGATATGCAAAGGAATTCTACAATCAAGCCAACGAGGGTAATCCCTCCCTGTCTCCTGGGAGGACCATAGGATAATTCTATGCTCATCAAGAATAATTCCCATATAAGGTCTAATTACTGCTACTAATGAGAGGTGTACCTCCTATGGCACACTTATATGGGGGGGGGGGGGTTCTCACTAAGGAAAAAAAAAATATATATATATATATAAACAGTAATTTGTTCCTGGAGAAAATGAGCCGTGTCTACGTCAGTATGAAAACAAACAGGGCCCTGCTTTATACTTTCGACTCCCAGTCGACCGAGAGAAAACGTTCAGCGCCGTAAATGGTTCAGCACGGCCCGCAGTACATTCTGGCCTCTTAATGTATAAATAAGCTCATGTTTCAGTCACAGATTAATCTGTGCGCCTTCAGCTAAGCGGCGGATGAAAGGGTTAACGAGCCCCTTTGCCGGCATGGTTTCAGTTTGTGTCCAGGACTTGGCTGGTTGGAACGGGCGAAACACACAGACAGTCGCGGGAGGTGAGGACCTGTGTACCGGGAATGGGGAGGGGGACTTTTAGCGTGGCAGAAACGGCCCCCACCAAGTAAAGGAGGGACATCTATGGAGTATAGGTGGGAAGAGAAAAAGGAGTTTTCATATTGTGACGTTGTGTCCTTGTGTAGATGGTTCGTAAGATCTTCAGTATATGTTCTAAAGCCTGGTTCTCACCGAGATCTGGAGTAAACCAAATAAGAACTGAGGAAAAGGAGAGAATAGGTTCCAGATTCCCATGATCCTGAATAGGACAAGCGGTTACAGAAGGGTAGGATGGATGGATGGATGGATGGATGGATGGAAAAGGAGAGACAGTAGGGTCAGAATCATACAGACCTTCATGAAACACAACAAATCTGAGGTATTTCATGCAAAAAGAGACTGAATACCTCTGACAACATAGGACAAAGACATGCTACTATACTGCAATCAATATCAAAATATAAATGGTATGTGTTACAGTACTTTGTGATTATCGTGCTGCTCAAAGCAATCAGTATTTTAACTAATTATAAAGTGTAATAAAACCCAATGCTATTCAAACAAACAAAAAGAGGCATAAGTATGACTAGACCCCTGCTCTAATTAACCAGTTAAAAGATACTGAAAGTCTGACCAGACGTCCTTCATCTCCTCTCTCTCCCCCGGAAAGAACCAAAAGTGAGGCAGCAATAAACAGGCTTAATGTCCAGCCACAGACATACCAAAGGTCTACGGTCTCTGCTACCGCAATATCACTGTCACGTCTGTCAGTGTTTCCTGGGAAATTCATATTCATCATGGTCCCCCCCAGCCCCCTCCGAGAACCACCAAGCCTTCCCTCCCCATTTTGTGTTTATTACAAAACACTAGCAAAAAACAAGTGTTTGTTGCGGGGATTATTGGGCCATAATGTATGTATAATGCTCCAGTAAATATTGATACCATCTGCCCAGCGGTCCATAGGAGCTCCTTCCCTGCTTTGTGTTTACAGACACGTGGCGAGCTAAGCGGGTGCAGGCATCCGAAGAAATTAAGAAAAATAAAGTGTGAGGTTTACGACTTTTGCAATGCGGAGCTGCTGCTACGCTCACTTTCCCTCACACCCGTGGCCAGCGCCCGGCGACCGTCTCGCACGCAATCCCCTTCTGCCACGCGGAAGCTTCCGGAAGGTAGGATTGGCTCGTAGCCTGCGATAGCGGCCTGAAGGCCACTGTCGGGGCTTGTTAACGCTTCCTCTCTGTTAGGGGTCATGAAGACAGAGCCACCGCTCAGCAGGCGCTCAAACGGAACTCTCCGCGACTGCGACCCCAGTGGGGGACTGCGACGCCGCCTCTGGGACCCGCCGCAGCCCTGCGACGTGCTAAGCGAGAACTGCGTGTGGCGACTGTTTATAAACCGCAGCGCGCTGCAACACAGGATACATATGGATCGTGTTTAAGCGAAAAAATACTGCGTGGATGTGGTCAACCTCGTAACCACGGGGGTAAAAAGGTTCAGTTCATGGGCGGGACAGTTTCTGAACCCGTTAGGAATGTTATTTACCTGAACGGTGGGAGATTAAGCCAGGTTCTGGCAGACAGGGCCCAGAGGCCCGTTTTAAATATTATTATCGTATCATGTATAAACGGGATAGCTCAGGTAACGAGGTGATGATGATCGGACCGGCGGCGACCTGGGGGGGCCAACACACATGTTCAGCAGCACCAGGATGGGATCGCTTGTTCATCTAAGCGTGACACAGGAATCCGAGGAGAAAAAAAAACACTCACTCACTCACTCACACACACACACACACACACACATTCCAGCCAGTAGCGTCTCTGCGATCACAGTGCGGAGACAGACAGGATGTCTCGGATTGTAAGTACACGAAGTAGAAAGGAAGGAAGTGAACAGAACTGGGAAAGATCAAGTCATATTAGGTCGGTCAGAGAAGTTTCTGGAATGTACAGGCCAGTAAATCTTTGTGGCACAACCATGCAAAAGAAGCTATTTTTTCTCCCAAGTATAAACCAAAGCTAATGGACGAAGATTTTTCACCTAGAAAGAAGAACATTTACACTTCAATTTAGTGTTAGACAGGGAAGGAAATAGGCAGAATGTTCTAGAACAAGCTATGCTGCCATAGTGTACAGTATATTAACTCACGTGTTAGACAGATCCTGAACAACTGCTGACCAGCATCTGGAAACCAAGATGAAAGTCCAAGCCGGTGCACTTGAAACCTTTAATATGGGCTGGAAGCCAGTAAAGTTCTGTATTCAAGTCTGCTATATATTAAAATATGCCTTTTTAACATAGTGTTCAGGTCCATGTGACAGAGGGGATCGCTCACTTCCAGCTTTGGCCTAAAATTTAACTGTGGGGCCATTACATTTAAGAAGCAATTTATTGCATGACGGCAAGATGGCTTTTGACTGAAGTTCAGTGGTTTTCTTTCTAATTTTTAACCCCTGCGGGAACGGCTGCTTAAAGGGGGGGGGGACGCCAGCATCTAGGCCTGCAGAGAAGATGAGTGCCACCTGAATAATCTTCAGCTGAATAATCTTTATCGTCCAGCTACAGAGCTGAATAAAATAAATGCTAGCACCTGTGCTTAAACAGAGAGCTCATGGGGGGGGTATTCCCCAAACAGAATGCTTTCTTTGGGCAAGTTCAGTTCAGTCTATCCATGAGGGTGGTGACGTCACCCAGGTGTCTCCCAATGGCAGATTGTAGAGGACACTGCGAATATCATACTCATGTTCTCATACGGCAAATGTGCGTCCAATGTGTCCCTCCTGTCTGGGGGTCCACCAGTAAGAGCCAGCAAAGGCCAGTAGTGACCCCCCCCCCTGCAGTTCAGGCCCAGACTCCCAATGCGGACACCCAAGGCTCGGGGCAATGTGTCGCCCCCCCCTGCCCCACAGTGGGACGAGGTGCCAGTCCAACAGCCCCAAACTCCAAAGGCAGGACCACCTGCCCTGAGAATGAATCACCTTACCTCCTCCTCCCCCCCCCCCCCCCAAAAAAAAAAATCTTCCAGCAGGACGGTAAAATAAAGCCAACGTCACTGGACACAAAGGATCGTTTCTCCTCAGACGACGGAGGTTTAAAGTCGAGCCTTGAGAAAATAAACACTTTATAAGAAGGGTGATGAATCTGAACTGTCGTCGTCCGCTTTCATGGTTCCCCTGATCGGCTCCTTTGTTTATAAACCCAGTCTGCCGCGTATTCGAGAGTAAAGGCCCATCCCCTGCCGGGGGTCTGCGAGCCGTCGTTTGACATGAGGCAGCTGAAGTTGCAGGGCAGGGTTTAGTGTATTAGCGGGACAAATTAGGTCCTGGTTTACACAGCCTCATGTGTATAACCGCCGCCGTCGCGCCTCTAACCTGCTCCTCTTCCACTCTCACGGCAGCCGGGCCAGAACAGCGGCAGATCCAGCGTCCCATTTCCGCTCTCCATTTCCCACCTCCCTTCCGATCCACGAGGCCTCTCCGATTTCCCCTGACGTGACGAAAAAATAAACAAATCACAAAGGGCAGAATTAAGGCGTTATTACACTAACAAGTCGCCTGGCAAACAACATTTTATATATTTTCTCTGCTCACGCTCCCTTATCGTGGCGGGCGTCGCGCTGCGGGCCTTAACTGGTTCATATGGCGAGACGTTTTATTTAGGTAATTAAAATGAATTGCTTCACTCTGGGGTTTCAACAGCAGAAGTATGTCGGTGAGCTCGAGTCTGATTTTTCAGGATTTTACCCTAAGTGTCTTTCACAAACATAATGATTACCCCACATTTTTTAAATTAACAGAACCGCAGACATCCACACAACTGTCAGCTTTGCTTTTTCTCTCCCAGGTCTGGCGACTAGATTCACAGCCAAGTTTTATTTTTTGCATTTTTGCATAGAAAATGTGGATAAAACTCATGCGGTTCTTCACAGTTGCTGGAAAAACACGTTTAAAATTTATAGTCACTGGGAAACCTGGGAGGAAGCAACTGGAATGGTTTCCTTTCCTGGGGTCTCTGGCTCTCCCCTGATCCAGACTGATGGAGCGTCCAATCAGCATCGCGGGTGATAGGGGTCTAATAGTGATAAATATATCTACCTTCAGTCTGGCACATTATTTTTACATCCCGCTACAGGTCTGACGTGGAGCCGTGACGGCCAGAGTCAGAGTCGGATCCTGAGTTCACTCAAGGTGCGCACTTTCCCATAATCACCCGCTCACGCATAATTATTAGCCCTGAAGCGGAGCAAGCGATGAGAGATAGGGGGCGGCAGGGGTCAGAGGCTGACCCGGGAATTGGCAGGGGCCAGCCGGGCTGAAATAACTACCATCCGCGAGCAGCTGCCGCTGTCAAACAGCAGTCTGTCACGTCACGGCAAGACGCTGCGATCAGACGTGGAGGGGTGGGGGGGTGGCATCGGGTTTCACTGACGCCGTCCTCTTAGAGGTCAAACTTACCGTTTCATGGGTTGAATTATCGTCTTAGGATACTTTATACTGTATACAAAAGAGATATCCATCATGTTTTAAAAGCAGTCCAGAAAAAAACAGGCCAAAAGATTCTGGTCACAGCCCAGACGGGTACTACCTTAGTACCCTGGGATGCCCAAAAATAGATCTCAGTGAAGATGTATGAGCTTGGTGGCATGTGGACCTCCTAGAGATGGTCCATCGCTGTGGATTAGTGGTGTCGCCTACACATGCCTGGACCAGCGAGTCGTGGCCGTTTGCATCATCCCTGAGACCATCATGATGTCCCTCCGGAGCCTGGGGGACTAAGACCGGCCCTTTAAGGCACCGGTTGAGGTTCTTGTCATAAAGGGAAACATCTGTTGGGTTCTTCTGAAATAGAGGGGTTGGTTGTGGAGGGGGGGGGGTGAGAAGGGACATGATGATCCATGCAGGACGGAGGAATGCAGCAAGCATGGCGCCGGACAGTAGAGGTGAAGAGGTGCAGGTCACAGATCCTAATGCATCCAGGCAGATCTGTGCGCTTAAATGCCAAGGGGGGGAGTCCAGAGCATGATATAAGAGGTCAATTAAATATGCGGCACGGCCCTCAAACGGGTTCAGCATGTATTGTACTGGAGCATGATGGGGACCAAGATGGGGGATGATTTTTAATGCCTGCCGCACACTCAGCACAGAAAGGTTTTTGCCATAAGGAACTCATGAGGAGCATCAGGAAGATGTTTCATGAGCAGGAGAGACGACGTGATCTCCACACTCAGGAAAGTGGATCGAAGGCACAAAGGTCTCTCGCCCCTACGGCGAAACACGAGTCTGCGGAAACGACTCCGACTTCCAGGTACATGTAACTATCAGCTGAGGTATAAACCCGAATGACCTGAAAGGAGCTTCTACGGTCGTTTATGGCAGGAGATGGTCTGGCAGGGTTTTGGTGCAGCCGTGGCCCGATGAGACGGGTTCGGGAGTGATTCTGTGCCGGTCAGTCAAGGACATCTCCCTGTGCGTCCTGGACCTGGGCTGGGGATTCAGGACACGACATTTATTCAGAGCGAATTCGTCATATTGAACACGTACAAATTACTTTGTCTTTAGTTTTTCTCCATGAGAATCAGCAGCAGCATTTTCATAACGATAATCAGCATCGGACAAAAAGGGTACTTGTTGGAATGAACCACTCTTTGGCTGCAACCCCCCCCCACACACACACACACACACACACACACACACACACACACACACCGACGCAACAAAGCAACACTCTTAAGCAAACATGGTCGGGTTAAAGCGACATCTGAAAAGGCCACAGTTACGTCTGATGAGAAACCAAGCGATCACGATGGCATGTACAGCTTCCAATGCAAATTCACGCTGGCGAAATTCACAGACACCCCACACAGTACTGCCATATCGATGGGTCATCTCCTCATCGGTGAAGACAGCCGGCGTAAATCTCTACGCCATATTCGCATTGTGATCGACCCGCCGCTTCTGTGGGCTAAACCAGGCTTCCGCTTTTGCAAAAAGACTTGACGAGCAACATGAAAAGCAAAGCTGACTTTGTAGAGTTTCAGTTGTTTCAGCAGTAGTAATTTATCCTGAAAGAGGTGTCTATAAACCAAGAACCTTACAAAAATCAGACATGAGGAAACGTTTAAGCCCTGGATTTTCTGTATGGATACCGTTTAATACCCAGGAGGTCTTTAAGTGTTTTTAAAATGGATGTTAGTTGATTTCAATGTCGTGACTTGTAGCTGTAATGTCATTTAGTTACTGGTGTTCAATGTAGACTGTGATAATTGGCCAATGCTTAGGTGTTTCCTCTAGTTTTTGAAAAGAGAGTGATGTCTGAATTGATATGGCAGCATGGTTCTGTCCCGTGATTGATTTTGTTGGATGAAGTGAAAGCTTTGAAAACAAAATAAACCTTAGCACCTTCTTCCCGGTATAAATGTGGTACGTTGGCATTTTTAATGGAGGTTAGGCTGTAGGAAGGTTGCAGTGTGTGTGTTCCTGGTTGTTTATTTTTTAGGTACTGATTTTCGGGGGGGGGGGGGCGGAGTCAGTAAACCTTGTTCATCAAGTCTCATTTCCCCTCACGACATCACGTCTGTCGAGCCAACACCAACCCTCCTCTGATTGTAAGCCGTCTCACCCCATTAAACACGAGGTGTTGTCTTAACTTTCAGCTTAAATATAATTAATGCAACAAAGGCATCTTCCTCACCACCCCCATAAGGAACTCTTCAAGCCCGACTTTTCAGGTATCTAGTTGCAGAGCAAATGTCAACGAGAATGAAACTGAGGCGGCGGTTTGAAACCTGCTGAGTCAGTCAAAACTGAATGTGTTTGGTTCCGGAATAGATGTTTGCCAATGAAATCCTGAGGTTAAAAAAAAATATGTGACAAAGCTGTAAAACAAACAGTTTAGCCATATGGTAGCATATGCCAAAGTATCTATCTTACGGATTCAAGCCTTTGAGAAACTAGCCTCACTGCAAAGGTCAAACCAAATTTGCACATACTGTAGCTTTATAAGGTCAGCGATTTGAAGGTGTTTCATATAAACTGGCCTGTCAAACCACGGACCAGATACCCCCAGTTAGGATCGTTAAGGAGTGCGGCCTAATTAGACCTCATTAAGGCTTGGGAACAGTAGGACACAGGCTGGGGCCGCGAGCCACTACCAGTCAGGCTTTCATATTCCACACAAATCTAGGCCACGTAATTCCACATTACCTAGAAAGGGTTCAGAAAGCAGGCTGAGGCCGCCTGAAAACAGAGGAGCTGGCTTTGGCTCCAGTTAATGTACAGTGTAGACATTTAATAACCTCTAATCAAGGGGCTCAACTTTGGAGTTACTCAGTCTTCCACCGGGCTGGTTAACAAGGTACGGATTTTATAGGGAGTGCAAACGTGTGCGATTGTGGTTCTTCGGCACTGTCCACGCGTATTTCACATCATTACAGCTTTATCAGACAGATCACAATGACACTTAAATGTAAAATGACTTCAGTGATGGTCTCAAACAAAATTGCGTATATATGGAGAAATACCAGACTTACTATACAGGAAAACCATTTAGTTTATGGTTATAATTGCGGTTTTATATATACACACACAACCACAAATGCCTGTAGCGATTACTATACCATGGTGGGCTCGCCATTTCATTCTTTCTTAAATAATTAGGAAAACTGATCGTTGTAAGCAGGTCCGACGCAGCTACTTAGCTAGTGAGTTAGCCGACTAGCCCGGTGTGATCACTGCGCGTCCGGCCTGCTCATCACCGGCAGCTTATCCCGGATTGAAATTGGCAGAAGCGACCTCCGAGAAGACTATCCTCAGAAGAAAACGGATCCCGGCTGTCCAGGATGGTCGGGGCCATATCTGATATTCAGGAAGATTCCACGCCAGGAGAGACGGCGCATCGACCTCATGAAGAAACCTGGAAGACGAAGGAGAGGGAAGTTCACCAGAAACGGACGGTCAGGCGCGACTGTGGAAGTTCACGCATGTGAAGCAAACGTGCAAATGTTCTACACGCGGGTCCATGCGAGGCCACTTAAGGGGGCAGCTGGAACATATTTAGCAGGTGAAATTAGCGTAGCGGACATGTTCTGTATTCATACATTACCGGTGGTGTACTGGAGCAATTTGCTTTCTGTGTGCTTCATGGGATTCGGCCATGGAACCTTGGGGGGGGCGGGGGTGCAGTTTCTAGAGGAGGGAAAAAAATGAATAAATTATATGCAAATAATTAAACGCCGGCCACTGAATATTGATTAATAAAAGCCTGAATTATATCTCAGTTGTTTAAAACAAAAACGTACGGAGATGACTTTACACCCCCCCCCCCCCCCCATTCAGATGTGTTCTGCTGCCTATGTGCTAAACCCAGTGAACATAAGGGACAAAAAAAACATGTGTGAGGGTTTGTGTTCGATAAAAACCTTTAACGAAGCATATAAAGTGTGTGTGTGTGTAAGTATGTACATGTACGCGTGTGTATGTGTGTGTGTGTTTGCATAGATCACATTTGGGGACCAAAATGTCCCCAAAGTGGGATAAAACCTGACACTTTGTTACTTTTGGGGACATTTTTCAGGTCCCCATTTGGATAATACAAAAGTCTTTTTGTATTTAGTTTGGTTATTAAGGTTAGGGCTGGGTAGGGGTTAGGGTTTTTCCCCATAGAAATGAATGTGTGTGTGTGTGTGTGTGTGTGTCCCCGTTCAAGTACTCATGTACGCACAAGGGAACAGGGAGGTGTGTTAGAATACAGTCCCCAAGAACGCTTCACGCCCATCGACCACACATCATGCAGACATCTTAAGCTACACGAATACAAATTACTGGCCCTTTTCCAGAAGGCCTGAGGGGCAGAGCTGCGGTTTAATGTATTCCTGACGAAGGCCTGTTCACGCGCCGGACACATGACACAGTGTTACAGCCCGGCAGGGTAACAGGAAGCTGTACAAGGCTAAGCTGCAGTAGCGAGACGCGACTTCTGTGCCGCGAACTGCCCGAGAAAGTGTGATGCAGGATGTAGACGGAGACTGTCCCAATAAACACCGGGAGGTGATTAGATTACAATCAACAGATGTGCATGATGTTCTGAGGGACTTTCCCCCTCAAACAAAATCAATAAATCTAAATACACCAGTGACATCACTTCCTAGCAAACATATGTCTGATGACCATAGATACTACTGCCCAAAATAACATATATACACTTTATTTACATCGGAGCTCAAATATGAAACCTATTTTGTATAGATATGTACTGTGTTACGTCACTTAAAAACCCTCTTTTTCTCACTGTATGCCTGGAAAAAAAATACTACTGAAAGGTTTACACGCTCCATTTTGTACCACAAAAACAAAAGTTGTGTGTTTCTCAAAACTACTAGTTGTGCTACAGGTGACCATCTAAAGACCTCAACCCATAACCAGTTCCACCAGGCACCCAAAGATCGGGATCTTCAGATCAGTTTAGGTCATGGGAAGCTGGCTTTACACCTTTGGATAAGCCCCGAATTGCCGTGAGACCCCCAGTGACTAAAGTTCAAGAGGGCCTTTGGTTCCGAAGTTGGGAGCTTCTCAACCAGTGAATTATGGGATGGCCGACAAAAGATCAAGTTCAAGGAATATCCACCCATCCATCTTCTAACTGCTTCTCCTGGTCGGGACCTGGAACATCCGACTGGCATGTAATGTACCCTTCCGGAAGTTTCTGCCAGGCCCACTCTGTGACCTCTGACCTTGGCGATTTATTGCCCCAGTTACGCACCATAATACCCCAGCGTCAGAAAGAAACCAACAAGCTGTCGGGGTGCTTGTCCGGATGTGGCAGAGTCTGAGCACTCTCTTCAGAGGTCTCCACCCTCCTCCGGGGAATCGAAGGGGCTCCTAGAGTGTTTTCGTAGCCGATTTGGGTCAGAGTCACCGCTGAGGTGGAACATATGGCAGAACACTGCCCCGGGACACACAGGCACACAGTCAGAACCACCCAGCTCAACTCTATGCCTGACCACCATCTAGATATACCCACAGACTGACACATGGAGGCAATGACCTTAATTCATTCACATATGGTCAACCTAACAACTTACCTAAAATACACGTCTCCATACAGTATATGTGTCCACATGTGTCCAATACAAGTTTAAATTCACATTTGTACATACGCATCAGAGGTCACACTAATACAGAAGTTTTACCTGCCTATTTGACAGTCATTTATTTGTTTAGTGTCATGTCAAGAGTAGCACAAACATTTGTAACAAGAGAGGATCCCTTGCAGGCATATCACACAACATTAAAATGACGAACTATGAGCTTGGGTATGGCTGTAAGTCAATTTATAAACGGGTAATGTAACAAGACTGAGTGTTGTACAGTAAGTCAGATAATGCAATTGTTATGCTTTTATCTGTGTTTGTCAGGACTTTACTAACACAGTACTTCAGCAGTGAAGGAAAGCCGGACTATTTCTACACTGGGTCAGGGATCACTGATTCCAGCAGTGATATCTGAAGGCTGTTGTTGGAAGCCCTTATGGAGAAGCGTACACACTCTGACAGTGTGAAAACGAAGACCGTGTCGGAGGATGGAGGTTAGTCAACTGAAACTACTAATCAAACTGAGGAGCTGTGCTTGCTCTCTGAGCAAGGTACCTGACATGAAATACTGCTATAAATATCCACCTATACAGAAAGGGGACACACTGTAAGCTGTGCAGGATATTAAATCGCGCAGTGGTATCACTGGGAAATATGAAATACAGCAGTGAAATAGCCATGATGGTATTTGCCACATACATGGTAGATTTCAGGGTGGTGTGTATCAATAGGGTATATGAGAGAGAGAGAGAGAGAGAGAGAGAGAGAGAGAGAGCCTTTTATATATATATAAACTTTGTGTGATGAAAACCTGTTATTTTGACAAGGGGAAACTCAGTTTTATAAAAAATCTATGACTGCAATCAAAAAACTAAAATAGTCAGAAGTCTTGTTTGGTTACTTATGGTTATATGGTTAAGGATAGGACTGGGTAGGGTTAAGGTTGTCACTATTGGGATTAGCGTTTTTCCTATAGAAATGAATGGACGGTTCCCATAAAGATATGAATACAAAATTAAGGGTGTGTGGGGGGGGGGGGGGGGGGGGGATCATGTATATCACGGGTGTTAAACTCCAGTCCTGGGGGGCCGGAGCCCGGCACATTTTTGGGTTTCCCCTCATATAATACACTAGGTTCAACTCCTTGTGCTAATTACCACACAGCTCTAGAGCTGAACCATTTGCGGTGGAACGGAAAGAACTAAGCTACACAGGGCTCCGGCCCCCCAGGACTGCAGTTTGGCACTCTTGATGTATATATTATATTTTAGGGACCAAATGTTATAAGAACCTGTTATTTTGGTGGCATGGGAACCATTTTTTGGGTCCCCACAAGGGGAAACTCAATTTTATAAACATGTGTGACTGAAATGAAAAAACTAAAATGTCAAAAGTCTTGTATTTGTTAGGTTACTTATGGTTAAGGTTAGGGCTGGGTCAAGGCTGTTATTGTTTGTTTTTCCCATAGAAATACATGGATGGTCCCCAGAAAGATATGAGTACAAACATGTGTGTGTGTGTGTGCGTGTATGTGTGTGTGTGTCTCAGAATCCCATCATAATATGGAGATCAACTTCAGCCTTTGCAGTACATCGTGCAAATTGTGCTGCACTGCACCCTGCATATATTAGATTTCACTCTTTTTCTTTTTCTGTTGTCTAAAACAACATTCGAAATGCAATATGACATCCAAAGCGCTCCAGTTCTGAAGCCGTGCTGAATTGATCTTTTGTCCTCTGTCTCGGAGAGCAGCCTCTCTGTTGTTTTATCTAATATGCGGTTCCTCTTCAGTTATTCTGGATCACCTTGCTGTCACTCGCTTGAGCAGTCAAAGGCATGGCAGTTAAGGGAGTCGAATATATATTTTGCCGGTTCATTTTTTTATACGAGTAACCTGACAACTCAAATGCCATCATGTTACCAAGTTCCACACTCTCTCAAAAACTACAAACTGCTTCAGACGCTGGCGTTAGCGAGACAATGTAACTACACCCAATAATAAATACCAGGGCTGACAGTCAGGCCTGCATCTTCCGGAAACATCCAAGCGTGGTAGACCCACTGCGGCCCGAACCTCAGGCTCCCCCTGTGTCCTGCTTCCACAGCTGACATTAAATAGACCAATGCTGCCCCCTCTTGTGGCTGCCTCAGACTTTACAGACCAGCAGCTACTGAAGATGCTTCACTTCTTTCTAAACCCGGATTTTTGCCTCTTTTCTCACTATGATCCTCAAAACTAAACCTTTCACCCTGTAACATGGTACAACTGCTGTGCATTTCAGTGCAGGAAAAGGAGAGTGATTCAGTTAGAAGTATCGTGGCAGATTATAAAAGCTTCAGGTTGTTGGTTTTCCAGGCGAGACTGACCCAACGCTGTATCCCGAAGCTTTGGCCGCAACTGCATATCTCAAAAAAGAGAGCATGCTGGGATATGCAAAAAAAATTCTAATGCACCTACACTAGCAATTGTGCAAATGGCAAATAAAATATCGTTTAATTTCACAAAACGGGCAGTATCTGGCGCCTCCCTACAGGAACACTTGGGTAGTGCAGGGTATGGGTCTAGTTTCTCATATAATAACAGTTATCCTGCTTATAAGCTGACACAGTCTATAGCACCGATGTCCACAAGCTGGTTGCTCAACCGAAAAACTTGCTGTTTCAAATTATCACGCCCACGAGGAAGGTACTTTATGCTGGAGTAAAAATTTCCAGCTGGATAAACTGGTTAAATATAAAAGTCACTGGAGGCTGGAGATAAGGAGGCTGCCGATGAAATTGAACAACAAAAGCTCACCTCCGGCCCTCAGTACATATCTGCCTTCAATCTGAGATGCCTGGCGAGCGCTTCTCCATTGTTTATTCAAAGCGCAGCCCACCCATTTTCATGCTGATGTTTATATTTCATGCAGCGAGCATTCATGTTCTGAATGACTAATACCACCCAAGAGGTACACAGCTAACCCCAAACCCGATGACTTATTATTTTTTTTTAAAGGAGTGTTTCAGAATGTGAAGGACCACTGATCAGCATTTATAGCGCTACCCCGGTGTTTGAACATCCGTGTGCCGCCGTAGCCTGACGAACGGAGAGTCGCGATTGTGGCAACACCTTCCAAAAGCTCGACCCACGTCCGGTCTCCTCGCGAGGCTCAGACCAAGCCTTGGACCTGCAGCATACTCTCTAATGGCAATAAAAGACAGACCAGCTTCTGCTCGGGAGTCTCTAATGCGAATCTGCATCCAACTCAGGGAGATTATCTGTCACCCTGTAAAAACAAGGTAAAAATAGCAGCACGGCCCGCAGAGTGCATCATAAATCAGGACGAGCAAAGGGGCCCTATTATTTATTTACTTATTTATCTCCCGCCTCAGTTCTGCTGGTTCCCCTACGGCGACAGCAAGCTGCATCGATTTTACTACATTAGCTGGGCTTCATTGGCAAGGTGCCCTGGCGTGGGGTTGCTATAGCGACGGGCCTGGCGTGACACGACCCCACTGTCTCAGGTCATGACCGTCAGTGCCCAGCAGAGAAACTCCCTAAAAGTTTGGTTTTTTTTGACAGTTCCTGGCCAGGGCAAAACCTTGCCTGAAAGAAGGCTTTGAAGGTCACGGAGATGTAGGTGTCATCGATTCAACAGGCCTGTGAAAAGATGATCCAACTTTAGAGGTTCTTGTCAGAATCACACCAGGTACTGAATCATAAACAGAGAGACAACCAATCCCTGCTTAAGAGTTTTGGAGGGGGGGGGACACTGGAGGAACCAGATCAGACAGTAAATGACATCCCTATCCCTTCAGCATCAAAGGATAGACGTTGTCTTGCAACGTCACCCCAGTAAGTAGCTTCAAAAGCCGAAACCTGTCCCCCGCATGCCCCCTGAGATCCCGAAGGATCAGTCTCCCTGCCAGAGTCCCTCTGCTCGCCCCCCCCCCCCCAACCTTTGATCCAGCCCTTATCCAGAGATTACAAACCTGGTACCAATAGGACCGTTTTAACTTGTCAGGGGGGCCATTAGCTCAAACCTTAGATCAAACTCATTGCATTAGAGCAGAATTGACATTACCCAGCAAGAAAACGGACCCTAAACAACACGGTGGGGGGTGGGTTGGGGGAGTCACCTGATTTATATTATAAACTTAAAGGCATGCTGGAAGGTAATTCGCCAATCTAGGGTAAATCTAACCTGTTCATTTTATTTTGCTCCAATCAGCAGACATGTAGAACGTCAGCCATTAATGGAGAAGGTCAAAAAGCATTCGTGGCTTCGGTCTAAAGAAAGGGTAACGGGATAATGAGGTTGTCTAATACATGTAATCAAACGGCTGAGATGCATTAAGGGGATTTGGTGCAAATACTGCCACCTACATTAAATAAAAAATATGCTTAAAATGATCATGACCTTTTTAACTGCTGGTCTTAAGCATCCATAGCTTTAAAATCGATGTCTTTTTAGGTCAGTCTGTCTCACCCCAGCCCTCTGGGATCTCCCAAACAGTCCACATGCTCCCTCCCAGTTCTCAACGTACCTGTACCAAGCAAATCAAGAACATTGATACAAGTGGGTTCTGTCTGGGAGTCCTGGAGTTTGGGGTTGAGAAACACTGCTATTTGTGACTTGGGGTGGTGTGCCAACGATTTCAGAGGAAAAAGCTGTCACACAGAGGTGGCCATCTCAGGCCCAGAAAGTAAAAATCCAGACCAAGATTTTGTTTTAACCAACAGATGAGTACTCTGTGACTGTGACTCTATATACTCAACCAGATGGGTTCAAAATCTTGGTCTAGATTTTTACTTTCTGGACTGAATATGTCCACCACTGCTGTTATGTCTCTTTTACAACTTGTGACCCCTTGAGAGCTAAGCTCATCTTAACTGCCCAGAGTTTCTTATATTATAATCATAAAACAGTTCTCAGTAGAACAGAGGAGGAAGGTGACATAAGTTTGGTTTCTCCATGGGAGGGGTCCAGATTCCATCAGGCATGGAGAAACTAGTCCAAAGCCTGCATGAGTTCTTCACCGGCACCCTGAAGGACACAGTAGCACTCCAGACAAACAGCAGGGAATTGGAGCCATGGATGATGGCAGCGTGGACAAATCTGGGCTGGCAAGGAAGTTCAAGGCCTGGCTCTACCGGCATCATATCATGCCAAGAGTCATCTAACCTTTACTGCTCTATGAGGTTCCAGTCACTACTGTAAAAGACTTTGAAAGGAGGATCAGCACCTTTGTTCATAGGTGACTGGGCCTATTGTGAAGCCTGAGAAGATCTGCGGTGATATGGGTGCATTGTGCCTCATGAGAGAGAGGTTCTGCAGTATGGAGATTCATCTGAGGTCAAAGTCTGTGGCTGACAGAGAAGCAAGGGACTGCGAGGAAGCAGAGGACACAGGTCTACCAGACCAAGTCAGACCCGATGGTGGGATCAGTGGCTCCTGGACAGGAAGTGATTGGCAGGTTGAAGCAGGCAGCAAGGAAAGATGCTAACGTGTCCAGGAGGAGGAGCATTTCAGTAGAAGTGCCGCGTCCATCGTTTGGACACATTGTGGTTTCAGTGAAGGCAAAACCGAACAAAAAGAGGCCAAATGTAAATACTATAAAAAAAGAAAACAATTTAAGCGACCAAAGGTGACACCATTATTTTACTTAATCGCTAGAGAATTTGCTTTTTACTTCAAAACGTGTCACATACTTCACGATACGTTTTCAGTGTGTGCTTTGATTTCAACTGCCAGGAATATTCAATAAATAGACATAAATGGTTTATCTGTGTTTCCTTACATTTGAAAATCATGAAGATTTGCGATCCATTCGAAAAAATATCCCAGCTTTAATAGTTCAGGATATTTACTGTACAGACCTTGTCAGAGAACTATGAGGGCAGTGTAAAGAATTTTTTTTTTAAAAAAAGAACATAAAATAAATAGTTATTCGTTATTAGCAATAGAGCTAAACGTTTGAAATAATCATGATATTTATTGGAAGTCGTACCACACAGGCCAACACATGGTACTTGAACACAATGTATGATCAATGCTAGCTGGGACAACTGCAAGTGGTTCTATGATTGTAGCAATATCTGAAACACCCTACAAATCCCGGGTACAATCACTGATGCCGCATTGCAAGTTGTATGAATCATCAAATAATTATACCATAATAAGGAATGCCAGTCTTGATTTCAAAAGGGAATTGTCTGGCGTGCGACAAACCTTTCATGCGCGAGTGACAGATATCACGAAAACACAGGCCCATCCAGTATCAAAGAACCAGAATCTTCAAAATGTCAAAATTCTGATGGTCTCCAACCTTAAAAGTGGGAGGAAATGGGTGAAAGTTAACGGTAATTGCAGGGTTCATGCGCTACGTCAGGCTGTCATTTAAGACCTGGCAGTAACATATTGAGTTGGCTGATGATTTCCATAGCCAACTCCTACGCCCTTCGCGGAGACCTCACCGACTGGCTGCTCTCATCTCTTCCCACAATTAGCTGCCTGTTATGGCTCAAGGCTGAAGATACGGTCCAGAGCTGCTTCATTTGGTACTGATGGTGAGGTGGGGGAGGCAGCATTGGGACCACGACGGGGGGAAATGTAACGGTAATCACTAGCATATGAGGCCTGACAGAAAATGTGAGAACTTTGTGAGAAGAGACACCAAAGGGGTCCTTCAGGAGCCCAGCCGCTAGAGTTCCAGGCTTTTTTATTGGGCCAGGAAGTGAAAACAGAGTACAGGCGCATGAAGACACTTCAGGGAGCAGTGAAACTCAGCCTGACTCGGACAGCGAGACCCACACACCCCCTCCCCCCCGGCCCACTGCCCCTGCTGATGTTAGCCGCTGTTCCGGCTACCCGCCTGTGTCTTCCAGCCCACATCCATCCCGCTCCGAGCTGCCACGGTGACAGCCAACATCAACACTGATGTAGAGGCAACGGTAACTGTATCGGCCCACTTGGGGTGGGATTTTTCTGGGGCTGTCAGGGGCTTGTGCTCGCCATCCCAGTATCCCCCTCGCTGTGGGCGAGCCCTACGATGGGGCTGTCATTCACGAAAGCCATAAAAAGCTACATTACTGAGATTGGGGAAGAGACTTCATCCGCGTAAATTACAAAAGGACCCACGAGGCACTCCAGAGCCAAAGATTCTACAACATATGAGCCGGACCACTAAAGTCCTATAAAAAGAAAATCAAAGTCATGTTGAGAAAAGAAATAAAATAACTTAAATCATGAGTAAATTACCTTCAGTCGTAGCCTCCCCGGCCCTGTCACTTATACATAATGGCGAGGACACGCTGCCTCGTCAGCACGCTGAGCGTGAGTCACAACCCGTCTGTCGCCAGGCGACGCCGGAAGGGACAGCAGGGGTCCCTCGGACAGCAGGACAATCGGCGATGTCCTTCAGAAAAGGCCTTCACTCCCCCAGTCTCACTTCAGCCCTCACTCAAGTCAGAGAACAGTCTCAAAAGCACGCCCTCCATCTCAAGCAGGTCCGGATTAAGAAAGAAATGGCTTGAAATTTGCAAAATAAACACTGAGGAAAGAGTCACGGCGAGAAAATAAGCAGCCGGTGTCAAAAGTCAAACATCCTGAGCACTGGGCAATTAAGAGCTGTGAAAACAAGGAAATTAAGAGCCGAAGGAAACATGACAGTGAGACCACAGTGACTGGGTCATCGTGATACTAATTGTGTCATTTGTTCGAAAGACGACTTGGCCGCGGTGGATTGAGTGGGGGCTTAATGGACAGGAAGATTGGAATGTGTGGGACATTAAAAAAAGCCCACAAAGTACTGGAGGTTCAACAGGAAGCTCACGATTGGTGGATACAACATTAGATTGAGAGTGATAAGAACAGTGGCATCACCAGACTGACATCTTGGCCGTTTGGGTATATTGGGTGGGTACCAGCGTTCAAATTGCACCAGAGGTCTTTGGAGTTGGCAAACGTAACGGTCTGGGGGAGGGGGGGGATATCTGTTTGGGTTGGCATTGCCCACCTATAGCGTCGCCTCTGGATAGAGTTCATCTGTGTTGCACCAGTCCTGCATCCATCATCTTACAGGTATATTCTTAGCTCAGCTAAAATCACCACAATAAGCTCAGTCCTTCAGGTCTCCTATAAAAAAGTTCTTTCCAGAATTTCCTCACCAGCCCTGGCTCCTGACTTCCAGTTGACCACTGGCAATCTGAGCCGACCACGTCATCAGCAAGGCTAGAACAGCTTATTTGTACAGCACTTTCTATACACGGAGGCCATTCCAGGACAACATGGCGGAGTACGGCTCAATTTAATCACAATTTAAACAATATATTGAAGGAGAAATAAACTCTGCAATCAGTACAAATAAATTACATAAAATGTGCAAGAACATTTAAGTGAAAATTACGGTACTTAAGCTGAGAAACTAACAAAAGGTGAAGAGGTGTGTCTGTCTGTAGCTTCAAATTAAAAATGGCTGCAGTTGGGCTATGACAGATCTCCTGGGACTTCTCTTTCCCCGGTTTAAGGTAGCCTGGCAGCTAAATGGCGCTTCTCCCACTGGCTTGTGGGAGTTTTACTTACACAAAAATGTTCTGAGGGCAGGAGGAAAAATTACCCATCTTGGAAGCAATCAGACTGTAGAGGAGGTGAGTCCAAGCAACTACAGGACGCGGGACCGAGATTGATTGGTTGGTCCCACCTCCTCTACAATCTGATTGGTTATCTCTCGGAACCAATCATTGTTCCTTCTACCTTCAGAACATTAACTTCCTCTAAAACTTCCATGAGCACTTTACTGCACTATTGCACATCTGGTGTCTATCTGTGTATTGTAATTGGTTCTCTGCATGGGGCGTGGCTGAACACAGCCAATAAAATATCTTGAATCAAACCCCATTTGGAACCCACCTACTCCACCCTTAACCTGCAATGACACTCCAGCAAGGTCCCTCTTCTCATCTGCACATTTTAATTTCCCTATCAAACTTCTTAATGGCTGTTGATCAATGACCGATTAAAAGCAATTGTCTGTTGATAAATTAAGTTCCCTCATGCAATAGATTGACCACGAACACAGTGACTGCCTGCTACCAGCCATGGTAGCCTGTGGAGAAGGCATTCTGTAATGTGTCACAAAAAAATAATAAAACTGCATAATTTAACACATTGTCTTTTGGTGGACGTGGTATAGCAAATAATACACAATATTCGGCATAGTATAGATTTGTAATTTGCGTATTAAACAGACTAAGGACATATGCGCCCTCTTGAGGCAACTCAAGGTCCTCAAACTCACTACAGGACATCAAATAAAAAAATAATTTAAAAAAAACACTAGAATTCTGAGGCAACAATACCAACCACTGTGGCCCTCCCATACGCTGTATACGCTGAAACAACATCAAGTCAGTCTGTATTACATATAATCAGCCTTTAAAGTCCCTGTACCACCTCTTTGATGAAGAATTCAAGACTTTCTAGAGTCAACTCTCGGATTGTAAATTTAGAAAGTCACCAGGGGGCGCCATTACCTCACGCATCTCTCTAGTTAGGGGAGGATTAGCGCACAGGCGATTTAGTAAAATTATGGGGCCCGCGCTCGACAAAACAGGAGGCCCGCTCCACCTCGGGAAAAAAAAAAGTAACTTTTACAGCCGGCAATCCCCCTCCCCTTCCCCCACATTATTGACGTTGTACCATTTTTAATTATATGTTCTCTTTCGGTTACAAAAATTTCTCAAGCAGCCCGCTTGGGGGACCTCCTAGCCGTCTCAGCCTAGGGCCCCCAGAGAAATCAATCCGTCCCTGCTGTGAAGCGGTAGAATCCCTCAATTCAATTGCATTAAACATCAAAACAGGACAAGCCAGCAGAACATGCCAGAACAAACACACATATTAAGTCAGAATGATATATTGGTTCTACAGATGCCTATAAGCAGACTTTTCTCCACTTGGGCTTGTGAGTGTGAGATTTGGGCAGGATGTGGCCGTGATCGTCCGCCTCGCTGCTTACTTGTCCTCATTTGACCCTCCAGCCAGGCGCCTACAGGCACAATCGGGCTCTAAACAATGGCGTGACTACGATTTATTACAAATTAAGCTAACGATTCTTGGAGGGTCCAAATTCAACGCTAAAAATGAATAATGAAGACACAGGGAAAACACTCCAGGGAATAATGGCGTAATTTAATATAGCCGTAGTAATGGTGTTAAGGGTACAAATTTGTGCATTAGAGTTACACTATTGGCTTTAAGCAGGCGAATTAAATAGGCTAAATTGGGAGGAGAGGCGGTGGAGAATGAAACATGGTAGAAAATGAAACACTGAAGACAGACAGTGAAACCACAATTGCTTTCTTTTGCCGGTAAGAAGGGTAACCTATTTTATCTCTGCAGCAAGCGAGAGCGGGGTGGATTTCGTCTGGAAATCTGTGAACCATTTGAAGAATCCCCACTCCCTTCCCCCGGGGGCTCACTAGCGCCGAAGACGATGCAGATTTTACCATCTCATCAAGCAAAGAGCTGCAGAAATGTTTACATTGAATCCATCGGACATCTAACTCAGTTCAGACGCTTGGTTTTGTTTCAAATTTACATAAACATAACACGCTACTGCGGTATGCTGGCGTCCGCCCAGGGTTGGTTCTTGCATGCGCCCGTAGCTCCCTGGATAGGCGCCGGGCTCCTGCGACCCCGGTGGGGATTAAGCGGTTACGATACTGGATGGATGGATGGATGGATGGATAACACACACTATGCAACATAACATAAGGCAGAAAAACTGCATTCCTTAGTCGGCTGTCTCTCATTTTGTTAGCAACATAACTGAATTATTTTGTTGCTCATCTGTCCCCAACGCAGCTTAATAATTAACAAAACAATTAAGACCTCTGAGTTCAATCATTTATCTTAACTTTACGTAAGTAACTACACGTTATGTCCGTCATGATCATGGTGCTTTAACCTGATTCTAGGAAAGACGTCATCAAGCAAACAAATCAATATTAAATGGAAGGGCATGTAAGTGAGTGTATTGTCAGTAGGCTATATATAAGCGGTATAAAACTATTAAAACTTCGAATAGCCATTAAATATGTTTTCTCAGCTATTTTTCTAACATTGAGTTATGAATAGTGCGATATATATATTTTTGCATAGTCAAACCAGAATGCTGACAAAATTACATCAAAACACATAAATCTCTTGTTATTTAGTTGTCCTTAACACATAAGCCACTGCAACCGGTTATACTGTACACTGCTTTGTAAAAAACAAATGGCACTGGCATTTAAATATATGGAAAAGCTAACAGGGCGACAGTAAATTATCGCTCAGCATGCTGCTACCTCGTGGCCAAGAATGAATAACGCAGAACTTCTTAAATAAGTTATTTTATCGCAATACTTAGTTTTGGCCGGGAGGGGGCAGCATGCCGAGAAAAGTATTTCTCACGGTTGTTTAACCTCTAAATAACGACACAATTTTAAATTACATCGTCTGCTCTTTTACCCACAACAGCGATAGGCCTACTCGCGTTTAAGTCGTGATGAAGGATGCATTTATACTAGCAGTAAAATATAATTTATTTTGCGTGTTTAAACAAAAATGTATATTTTGATGGGTTTTAGTCTTCGTTGGGGGAAAAAAACAATCCACCTTGTACCAGTTATGTTGTCATTTTTTGCTCGTAGTAAAACTTATCAAGAATGAATGCAGCGGCACTTCTAAGTGTCATGCATTCGCAAGATAGGCAACTGAATTCGTGATATTGCTGGACTATGATATTTTATTTTTCTCTTCAACAAGAGAAGATTAAATTTAAATGGCATTTATTGCACGTAGATCTCAATATACGAATATACGGCTTCACTATGCATGATTAACTAACTTAACGGTAAAGATATAGGCCTACTAGCCTATAAAACTTATGTCATTTGTGACTTGAGGTTTGCCTGAAGCGACATTTAACAGTAACTCATGTCTAAACGTAATATTTTCAAGATGGTATTACGTACGTTTATTCATAACGAATGAAGAAATAAATAAGGCCTACATTTCTTTGTCGTGGATATCTAAGGACAGAATTTGACTCTCCTGGTTATTTTTGTAGCCTATAAGGCTCGGTGACCGCGTGATTATAGAATGCCAATACAGACAAATATGGATCGGTCAATAACAATCAGATTACCATGGATGCTGTAAATTAGGACTATTCGTCCTTGAATTATGAACACCTTAAGACAAGAAACTAACAATTAAGTGAATATCCGCAATATAGGACCAACTATCCGAATAACCAGCCTCTAGGCTTTATGTTCAAATATCTGTATGGTTTGACATTATTCGACTTAAAAGTTTTTTTCCATTCACTTACAGCAATCACTTTGGTTGCACAGCAGGATTTAATGACATTGCATAATGCGCACCTTGGTTTAGCCAGGCGAGTATTAAGGGATTAGATAGATGTTGTACATGGACAAGGGGTACAGAAGAGAGGGAGTGGAGGGTAGAAAGAGAGGGAGAGAGACAACGAAAGAAAAAAGCGGGGGGTGGAGAGTAAAACTGGTTTAAACACGAGTGTGAGTCAATAAGACTCGCGCAGTGATGCGGGGAGGAAGCTCGCGTCCTTTGGAACTAAAGTGACACGGATTGCGACGGGGAAGTTTTTTTTATGTAAAACTCCTTCATTTATTTAAGACACTTACATATGATAAGGAAACCTGTTCTCGTTTCCAGGAATGTGTGGTTTGCATTATTTTCCCCATTACGTTTTTTATGGATTTCCAGTATTCATATGGTTTCACTGACAGATCGGGGTAGAGCTGACAGGTAAATTGTGTAGGTATCCAGACGCCGCCAGACGCCACTTTGCCTGCGTCGGACATGGGACCCTGTGCTGGGATCGGGGGGTACTTCACGGGAGGAATTGTGCAGCCCTGAATAACAGCTGGATCCGGCGACAACGTGAATGCAGGGACTGCGCTCCGTGAAGATGCGTTACAACCGCGGCTTCATCCTGCTGATTTTAAACGGGACAGCTTGCATAGTGAGTAAGAGCGCCGAGCTGTTCGTTTGATTTAGACCTGCACAGCATTATATCAGTTCGTTTTGTTTCCTTAATTGTATACCCAGACCAGTGAGGCTTTTTAAATTATTGTATTGTTGGTGTCGAACTGCTAATGCGTGCCGATCGCACGCATCTGCTGCACGCTGGCTACTGTACCCCTGTTAGGGACTTGATCACGGCTCCATCCTGTTTATGAAGACGAGCTTACAACGCGCTGTATTTTTCAGCAAGACTTGAAGGTTCAAAAGCCCTTACAGAAAAAATTGTCCATTTGTTATGCCGGAGTTCATGGGTGGTCGTGAGAGACCTCGCGGTTATTCAAGATATTAATTGCTGGATGAATAAGTTAAAGTGTCTAGTAAATTATTCCAGTTTTCCAATAACAAGAAACACAACTGTCGTGTTAATGTTATATACGGTCAGAGAATGGAAACGATGCATTTACTTCAGCCGGTGGTCATTAGTTCTCTGCAAATTGCAAATATGCCACATGGACAATCCTTAGAATTACGATTGATTTCAATTTGATAGCACCTCTTTTTCCATGCAATTGGTGTCCCTTAATCAAAATGTCATCGATTCCTATAGTTCAATTTACTCTCGGAATTAATTCTGGGGTAATCGGTTTGGTGTTTCGTGAGCAGGCAGTGAACACGCATAATATTCGCATTATTCTTTATTTTTAAAAACTGTTGTAAGTCATGCCGTGAAAAATTATCAAAACATACGATGCTTTATTTATCAGCACTGGATAGATCTGACAAACACGTTTCATAATTGAATCCCCTATCAGAGTTTTATTTCTGCATTGTACGATTTATAGGCTTATCATACAGATTAATTATCTTACAGTGTTACAATTGAATGATCAGATTAGGAATGTGCTTTTTGAATTTGTCATGGCTATAAGCAGGTGAATCCTTTAATTACAGCGAAGAGACGGAATGTCCCTAGATTCGCTGTAGCAAAAATTAATTACAATGACACGAGGATAATATCCTTTAGATTTAATTACAAAAGACCCACAAGCAATTAAATCAAAGCACCGACACAAGCGACGCAATTTACATACAAATATAAACACATCATGACAACAGAATTGGATCCATTTAAGTATATCTATGATTTATCTTTCATTCTAAGTAGGCTACAGTTAGGCTTCTAGTGTATAGAGCTGTCTTTGACATAAAATATTATGAAAGCAGTATATTGCACCGGACATGTGTCATTGATTCAATGCACAATTTTGGGATTATAACTTTCAGAAAACTTTAAAAACTGTTTTGCACATTCACTTAGAGAAGATTATTATTACCGACTTCTCGACCGCTTTCAAGTCGGGAACGTCAGGCATGCAGGGCCACTTTGAAGCGACACTAATGGTGATATTATTTTTCATGCTAGCGGTCTACCGGCGTACTTTCGCTACCTAACACGACTGGGAATCTCCCGGAGCGGGTTCCGCCGAATGCGCCTTCCAAGCCGGCCCTGATCTCCCAGTTACAGGGCCATTAATCGGTTGCCTCACAAAAAAAACGAATTTAAGCAGGAGAAAAAATAAAATAATGTATCTTGAAAATATGCTGACGCATTAAAGTTACGAACTTTCCATACGGCAGATACGAGCATTTTAACATAAATTCTACGAGAAGGAAAATTAAAAAATATAAAACAGCCCCTCCGGCATAAACACCAGATAATAAATGAATGTACTGTCATTTCCAGCAAAAGCCCACAGGTGATGAATTCATTGCCGTTACTGCAGGTAGATTTGTTGATGATTCATGTACAGACCCACAATATCTCTGGGGAAAAAAAAAAATATCTGTTGAGGCAGCACATATGGAGGTGAGAAACATTGGTGTCTGGATTAGGCAGCAAAAAGGAAGCTTAGAATTTGGGAAAACCTGAAGGGAGATGTGATCTGACACTCAGATTTAAGAAGACGATGGGGCGGGCTTCACACCTTGCCCTCGCGAAGCGTGCTTGTGAAGGATGAGGAGCCAGATGCCAGAAAATGTACAGAATTGGAAAATCCTGGGCCTGTGGATCAGGGCTACACAAGTCCTCAACCCACTGAGGGGCTCGTGGAGCAAGGATGAGGGCTGCAACAGCTCCTAGGAGAGGCCTGGCTGAACCTTAAAGTCCGACTCGCGGTTCCACAAAGGCGCTTGCCCGTAGCAGCTGCGGCGGGAGGGGAATCGATTCGGCGATCGATCTGCAAGGTCAGACAGGGCCTTTTTGCGGCTGAGAGACACCGAGTTTAACCTGATTTCACCGTGTCCCCTCTCTGAAGCTCTCTGCCCGCGCACCCACTCCAAGAATGCGTACACCTTGAACCATCTTCATGGTCAACGGGCTTGATTTGCCGCTGAGCTCAGGATGTACCCTAACCCACCTCCTCACAGGGGAAAGAAAAAAAAACAATTCGGATGAATCATTTCCATGTCAGCTATCCCCCGTGTGGCTTCTGTTACGCAGAAACACCACGAGGTTCCTCAAGCCCAACTATCGATTGTAAATGCTCCGTCGTGCAGAAGGCTGGGGTGTGTAACTGGTTAGCGGTCCAGCGCTCAGATGCTGCGACAGCTTGCCGTATCCCAGTCGCCCCAACGCTCATCCCGATTCTCGGCACGCGGAGGGCACGGCCGGACGGGGTTAGCGCTGAGGCATGTTCTGCTCATCCTGCCCCAGAAACGTGTGGAAAACATATTAACTTACTTCCTAACACAAACCTCCCCTGGATCAGAAACCCCAGGTATCTCCGCGGGCCTGACTGGAGTGTGATCACGCCTGGAGCAGAAAAGTCGCTCCAGGTACTGGGAGAATAAAGAAAAAAACAAAACAAGGCAGCAGCTGTGGAGATCTCTGATTGGATGAGGTGTTGTTTGATGCAGTACGTAGCCATCGCAGTGTAAGACATCCAGGCAATGTTGCGAATGCTGATTTCAGAAGGTCAACGCCTCCGTAATGCTCCCGTGTTACCATGTGTGCTCACTCACATTTTAAAAAAAACTGTTGCAGAATCTTTCTTTTCCTCTAAAATTGCTGTGACATCGTGTATCTAACACGTACCATGACTGTGCAACCACCCAGAAGTTCCTGACTTGTCTTCTGTGAATGAACAACGTTGAGCGCGGCTCAGTGTGTGGAGGATGCTGCGATCGGAAGGTCGTCGGTTCAAATCCCAAAGTTGGCAGAGTGATGTCAGAGTTGGGCCCTTAAACGCCAATTGTTCCAGGGGCTGACTCTGCTTTCTCAAGACAATGCATGTTGCTTGGGATAAAAGCAACTGTTAAAACAATCTGTTGAAGCAGAAACCCCCAAATAACACCCACAATGTCCCCTGGTCTGTATGGTATACACGTGTAGCTTACCTCGTGCCGGACTTCTCTGTCAATAAAACCTAGAGTAAACTCATAAGACTGAAATACCTCAGGTCAATTGTTTCCCTTTCCCTGGGAAATAAAAGAGCTGGCAGAGAAAAGGCAGGTCTTCCGTTGCTCATGCAGATCAGCAGGATCTGAAGGACCAAGGGATGGAAGGTGATAGTCTTGAGGTGATGTTGATTCCCTTCAAAATCAGGCATGAGGGGTCTTGGTATGCACTACAAGGGAGGTATTGTTGTCTCTTCAAAACCGGTTTGATAGCCCCTGAAAACATGGACTGCAGGTACAAGGGAGGTATTGTTGTCTTTGCAAAACTGGTTTGATAGCCCCTGAAAACATGGACTGCAGGTACAAGGGAGGTAGTGTTGTCTCTTCAAAACCGGTTTGATAGCCCCTGAAAACATGGACTGCAGGTACAAGGGAGGTATTGTTGTCTTTGCAAAACTGGTTTGATAGCCCCTGAAAACATGGACTGCAGGTACAAGGGAGGTAGTGTTGTTCCTTCAAAACCTGTTTGATAGCCCCTGAAAACATGGACTGTAGGTACAAAGCAGGTAGTGTTGTCTCTTCAAAACTGGTTTGATAGCCCCTGAAAACATGGACTGCAGCAGGTCATGCATGCATCTGAAAGTGCAGGGCTACACAGCATATCCTCACATCTTGTTTTAACATAGACAACTACTGGAGAGATTGGGTGGGGGGCCTAATGGTGAAATCGCTTTGCTGGCCCCAGGATTTGAACTGGTGACCTTCTGATCACAGACATAGCAGCCTAATCAAATGAGCCAGACATTGGCCCCATTTCAGGGGATGAGCACTAATATCACATCTCTCTGTAAGCTGGTAAGGACCCAACCCCACCCCACCCTATAACTTCTGTCTTCAAATTACCATGATATGCGAACTCCTCCAGACTGCAGCCGGGTCACAGGCGAGGATGGGTCACTGCTTTGAGCACCTTAAACAGCTTGTTACACAAGCTCTCTATCAGAGATACGGAAGAATCCATCTATCATGGACATCATGGATGTTTCACCTGGTGTGTTTGGGGGAGGGGCGGGGGGGCTGTCGGGCAGTTCAGCCTAACCGTTACTCATGAGCAGGCACCCCCCCCGCCCTTATTCTCCGCAGTCTGTCCTAACACATCCTCCACGTGGGAAGTGGGGTAACCGCTGACCCGTTTCGGCCCAATTTAAGTCAGGAGGCCAACGAGCGCGACACCACAGGGGGGATAACGAATCCAGCCTCACTCAGGCCTTGCCGAGGGCAGGCCCGGGGTGGTGTAGACCACCACGCACTCTCCAGCACGCCCCCTCAGGTCCTTAAATCATCCCATAAAATCTTAAGCACCTTCTTTCACCCAAAATGACTTTTTTTTTCCTCCTCTCTTTTTCAGCACCCCACCCCTCCTCCGCAGAATAATTAGTCAATGGGCAGCAATTCGCCAGCTCTAATCGCGTATTAAAGGCGAGATTCAGCAGCTGTGGGAGGATGGTGTCTGGCACTGGGGGGGGGGAGCGGCGAACATGTGTCATTTAAAGAGAGCTCGGGTCTTTAATTAAAAATTGATGTCATATTAGGGATGAGGTTTTCAATTAGGAAGATCGGCACTGCCAATTCAAGAAAGTTGTCTAGCCGTCTACATTTTAAGGAGGATGTGATTCATTCTCTGTATTTCATTTCTTTTTAGTATCAATTTATTCCTATTCATTCATTCCAACCTCCATCCACCTTCCAAGCACGTATCCAGTACAAGGTCATGGTGATTCCTATTCAGTGTTTTAACAACGTCCAAACAACAAGCGATACACACTCAACATTTTATTTTGTACATATACGGTAGCCTTACGTTTTGTAATACTGTTACTTTTAAAAGGCTTTCAATCTGTGTGCATTTGGAAGAGTACCCCCCCCCCCCCCCCAAACTCCACAAAGCCACAAAGAATTGTGCTTACATTACTCCCATTGGCCATTTCTCCTCGGGGTGAATATCATTGGACGAGCAGAAGTGAGTAACCTGCCCAATGAGATATGTACTATTGCTCTGGTCCAATCATATTCCTTCTTTGACAGTAGGGAAATGCTGATTGGGTGGTTTTAAGGGACATTTGCAGCCAATTGGCTGTAAGGGACCCATAGGAGTGACACCTTCTCATTTCTGACTTGTACCACTTATTCCTGTTTCAATTCCATCACGCTTGTAACCATCAACTCACTTTAATACGTTACAATCCCACCAAACCATTTTGTTGTCGGCTGCTGTGTAAATCTGGGTTATTGCTTTTTTTTGCCCACAAATATCCATTAAGGCCTGCTACAGTGATGCCAGAGCCACTTCTGCTTCACCGTGAGTGATGCCTCTAGGCTCCATCCGCCAGTTTATCACCCGGGTTCCCCAGCACTGACAGCCTGCCAACGAGATCCGCGTCAGAGGATCGGACTCTGCTCCCCACTCACCTGCACCGCCTCCCCCCTCCCATATAGCGAGACGCGGCTGCTCCCAGCCCCAGTTCCGCTCCAGTGCTCGCCTGCTTTTCCCATGGGAGGCTGGGAGGAGGCCGGGCAAAGGCATGGAGCTGATGGGCGAGATCCAGGAGCAGCCCAAACCTGCAAATTTTTTCATGGCAAAATAGGACCCTCACATTCCTGCCCTGCAGGGGTTGTTCCTGGGTTTTTTAAGGTGGAGGGCGGGTCATATGAGGAGTTCTAATTCATACAGAGGGGCAAACTTTATCATTAGCCAATGATATGATTTGAATTACTGATTGACAGGGGGAAGAGCCAATCAGCTTTCTGATTTACAGGGGGCATTAGGTGTTTATTCAAAATGTGTTCCCAGGTACAGGGTGGTGGGGGGGGGGGGGCTGATGTGGCGAAAACTTTCAGCCCCCCCAATCATGAGACGAAACATCATGCTTGTCATTAGCGACGCGTTGCTTTGCACTAACGCCCGGGAAAAAGCACGTCTGAACAGCTTAGAATCAATACGCCTACTGCTTCCTACTTCTGAGTCATTAACGAATTGCAGACGGTCTCACAGGGAAAAACGCTGCAATCAGAATATTTTCCCTGAGGTACTGTGCCAAGCATGGCATTGCATCACCTGGCAAAAGCAGCAGAATCGGGTCTGCGTCCGGCACCTCCTGAGTCCGGGGGCTTCTTCTTTTGGACCTCAGCTCGGCAGCTTAATGGTGTCGTCACCCCCCCCCCCCCCGCCCCGCCAGTGAATCTAATGAAGGCATTTCTCTTGAACCTTTGAACAAATCGCCGCACTTGGCCAGAGACATGCGTGTTGAGAACTGACACACAGGGTGTGAGAATAACAGCCAATGGATGTCTGGTCTAAGGCGCCTACACTGCTGTCAATAAAAGGTTCGGCCGAAGGCCCCCCCCCCCTCCCCCTGCCAACAACATACCTTATGTATTTGTGAAGGTGGATTAGCTTCCGGCTCCATGAGGGGCCCAGACAGACCCAGAAAGCAAACCACTCAGCCTGCCTGCCTCCCACACAGGCCTCCGGTGCTCCTTTCAGACTCACAATGCAGCTCCTCCGCCTCCCGCCCTCCTCAGCGGCCCTCCACACTTCCCACGGCACAGAGCATCTACCACCTAATAGGTCATTAGCATTCAGTAATCCTCCATTACTCCCACTCTCCTTCTCTTCGCCGAGCGCAGGGGGTCGCCTTCCCCAGCTGTTTGAGCCGATCTTTCCACGAACAACCCGAGCTACGTCTTTTAAGAACTTCAGGTAGCTGAACTAATAAAGAAACGCAACGGTGGCTTGCGCTCGGTTACGTTCTTTCGCGTAGACTTATCAGACCTTCCTTTAAGACTTTACTAATCTATAAATCATTCTCAAGGGGGCTCCGTCCTCTCACAGAACACCGTAGAAATAGGCAGTAAGAGGCTTTACGTTATATTTTGGTATCTCTCCTGCCACTGTTTTTATTTACATTCTCCTACCCATTTTTGTCTCCAGCTGGCCCTTGGACCGGAAGACCCCTCTCCGAGCTTCAAAAGCTCCCCGAGCGAGCACTCCAAGTCGGTGGGAGTGTTGGACGGGCCCAGTCTCTCTCCGCTGAGCCGGTGGATGATGCACAGCAAGAGCCGGGCGGCCAACTCCACAACACTGGAGCTGCCGTACCGTGCGGCGGTGCCCCCGTCCAAGCAGGAATTCTGGGAGATGTTGGGTAGCGAGGCACAGCCGGATTCCACCGCCTCACGCACAAAACGCCGGCCCATCGTCAAGACGGGCAAGTTCAAGAAGATGTTTGGCTGGGGTGACTTCTACTCCAACATCAAGACGGTGCGTCTGAACCTGCTCATAACAGGCAAGATCGTGGACCATGGCAATGGCACATTCAGCGTCTACTTCCGACACAACTCTACGGGGCAGGGCAACATCTCCGTCAGCCTGGTGCCACCTGTCAAGGCCGTGGAGTTCGACCTGGAACGCCAGAGCGTGGTCTACCCCAAGGACTCCAAGATCTTCAACTGCCGGGTGGACTACGAGAAGGTGGACCGCAACAAGAAGACCTCGCTTTGCAACTACGACCCGTCCAAGACGTGCTTCCAGGAGCAGACGCAGAGTCACGTCTCCTGGATCTGTTCCAAGCCCTTCAAGGTCATCTGCATTTACATCTCCTTCTACAGTACGGACTACCGTTTGGTCCAGAAGGTCTGCCCAGACTACAACTACCATAATGAGATGCCCTACCTGCCCTCAGGTTAGAGACGGTGAAAAGCTCTGGCAGGGCGGGGCTACGAGTGGCCAGGAACAGCACAGCACCCGGAAGGGGAATTCTCTAAGAAAGGATTTCCACACCAGACCGAAGTCACATTCGATTTTACATTCTCATTTTATCCAGCATTATTTATTCATTCATATCAATTGACAAATAGCTACTTATTCCTCTAATTGTATTTTATTTCAACGACAGATTCTATTCTCCTCAGAAGTATTCTTTTGACTTTTTTGTATATTTTTTTACTCGATGTACGTACGGTTCGAGAAAAGCACCAACATACTTTAGAAGAAATGGGTAACCTTTTATAACAAGCGACGAAAGGAGATGCAGCCCACCCGCCCCCCCCCCCCCCCCAACAACCTGCTCATAATGCATTATGTCAAACGTCTTATACTGTAATGTGTGTCGAAGAAGTCGAGTATTATGCAACTGTTGTGTAGGCTACACTATACAAACTTCAGGGGACATTAGCGACAGCCTCAAGCTAATGTACCAAGTCATTTTGTTCCCCCCCCCCCCAGCCCCCATAGATGTGCTGGGTTGAGCTCCCCAACCAGTAAACACCACTGCCCATAAACCGGTTGAGGTAATAGCATGCTCCGTCTCGGTTTACCTTTGCGTGTAAACGGCGGTATTAGGTGTCCAGAGCATTGCCCGCATTAAAAAAAAAAAAGAGGACCCCCATCTGTGACGCAGCGGGCTCCACTTTCATTCCATCGTGTCCTTGCGTATACTGGAGGAGCTCTGAAAACCACTCACATTAAAAAATAAAAAAATGGGGAGCCGAGATATGGAGTATGAGAGACACCTCTGGTTTTATAAGGTCCAGTAATAGCCTGCCTGGGCTCTATTGGGGGAAAATGAAAAATCTTTGAAAAGTCTGAACTTCTCGGGTACCCTAATACATGTGTGAAAGGAAGCTGAATTCTTTATCTTATCCATATCATACAAACACATGATTTATGCACCTTGAATCTTCTATAAGACATTGCCAATATACTATATAATTTAAGGCTCAGACAATAAAAGTATTTTTAAATTTATATTTCTGCAAAATAGACATGCTTGATCACAGAGACATATATGATGGCATTTTTATCGCTTGATTGGGTTAATAGTACTGTTTTATAATTTCTTTGTTCGTTTCTCAGTGGCACAGCAATGATTACGCACTTTATATTACAGCTATTTATGGCCAGAATGTGAAATGAATCTCTAAAACAGAGCTGCTCAACCCGGTCCTTTGAGACCACCAGAAAGTCCACATTTTCGCTCCCTCCCAGCTCCCTACTGGGACATTAGGGGCCCAAAAACGTGGACTGCCCAGTAGTCCCCCAAAGACCGGGTGGAGAACCAATGCTCTAAAACAAACATCCAAGTAAAACACTGGGTACTATTTCTGTACCTGGCCTGAAGTTCCACCACCACTCACATAGTTCATTAATCACACAGGATAATAGGTCAGACACAGCAACCCCTGATATTTTGATTGTGGGGCAGACTCTGAAGGGGAACTCCTGTTGTACCTTGGGGCATTAAACCACATAAAAGTGGTTTATGTGAATAAATGTGACACAGAGCTGTGACAGGTGACAAGTAAAGCCAGAAGCTATGCAGTTTGAACAGCATCCTCTCCTATGAGGTTTAGCAGGACTTGGTACAGAGTCACAGTGTTAAACTGTGCTGTTTACAGCGATACTTGGGGTCTAACCTAAAGCTAATGTACGCAACTTAACCCATCAATAGAGCACAGTCAAAGAAAGCTAAACCAAGACAGTACCAAGCAGCGGAGGGATCTCACATGGCCTGCTGCTACTGCCAAGCTCCAGTAGGCCACGTGAATGCACTGACAGCATTTGGAGTAGCTCCCCCTGTCTGTTGGGAGGTGTTAAGACAAAGAAGAAGAATAGGGGGGAAAAAAAACAATAGCTCAGTTTCACATGGTGAGAGGAACATTGTGTCAATTCATTACCACTGATTTAAAAGATCATATTGAGTTTTAATGCAAAATAATGCATTGTGCTAATTCTCAGTTTATTTCATTTAAAGGCTTAAATCTATTTTTCAGAACATGCATCCAAACTGTTTTGTTTTCCCCCACTAGATGATACGTCATTTGAAATGGTGAACAATGACGTCGGTCCTTGTTGACTGAAGACTGTTTACTAATTCCCTTGTGGAAGCCAGGCATCACACAGTTCTCTGCCCTGCCAGCAGAGGGCAATGTGGCCAGTAGCATACAGGGTCTTGGTAAAATGATCACAATCAAATAGGAGGAGGGGCTGATTGCAGTGCACTGATTAAGCAGAGGTACCTACGAACCGCCACCTACACTCCTGCCCTACCCCTGGGGTAAATCCAGCTAGGAACCCGCCCCCCCCATATGACAGAAAGTCCATTCTCCCTGGATGGTCAGAATATATGTGATACATCGACACAGCCATTCACGTGAAACGCTACTCCCACCACAACCAAAACACGAGCGGACGGCCGTGTCCTGCACCGCAGAGGCTGAAGGTTTGCCTCCTGACAAAGTGTCTCAAACCTGAAAAGAGCCCCCCCCCCCCCAATAGTCTAAAGAGGGGACAGCCAGGCACTCCCGACCAATCCCAATGTAGCAAATGCTAAGAGGGCATGGCCCTAGCACAAAGGAGTGGGGGGGGGCGGGGTATCCACGGTAACAGAGGCCAATCGACAACTCACCGCCAATATGCGGCGGGTCGATTCAGCGCAATACAGTAAAGAGCACTGTAATGTCCCCTATGATCTATGGTTCTGAATAAAGTTGTATTTCAGTGTCAGCTATGGTGTCCAGCTCCTTTATTTCCATTATAAAGTTGCGGGGACTTCACCGTGTCCCCTCAGGTCTGAGGTCATGGGTGTGACATCAGCGTCTAAGGAGCTCCGTAGCTCCAGGTCAATTCAATCTGCTCCTATACATTCTTCGGTGAGACCTTTCAGACAATGATTTGAAAGTACAGTCATGGCCTTCATTTGTAATAATCAGAACACGCTGGGGGCAGGACCGGATCTGAGCACCGCAGATTAAAATCTGGAAGTTCTGCAATGCGGGGAGGGGCATTTACCGGCCATGCTCGATTCCTCCGGCAAGTTCATTAATTAGAGATTACCTTTATTGCCAGATTCCCATTCCTCGCAAAGATACGGTTAACGTTAAACCCAACTCAACCTCTTAATTCCCAGACAACGGCTAACGAGGAAGCGAGTTCAAACATTCAGCTGCCTGCATTCTTAAAGAAAGAAATGAAGCGAAATAAAAATTTAAAAATCAATTTCAACAAGGCTGCTGGCATCTATGCCCCCCCCCCCCCACCGCGTCGATACCCCGCCCTTGTCAATCCACTTCCCCCCTTTCTAATAAAGGGACGACCCGCCTTAGGATAACTAGGAGCTGATGAAGGAATGGGGGAAAAGGAGGAGGATGGGTATTCGAGTGAATGACAGACATAACGGAATAACTGAACGCTTTAGCGGTAACAATATCCCCATTCAGAAAAGGAAGGGAGACGGATTACAATCCGCGCTTCCAGAAGATATGGGATGTTGAGCAGAATTATGCGGGCGCATAGATTTTAGGCAAATGGGAGGTTTCTGTGCATGATCTGATTGGCAGAAATAACAGAAGCCACATTAAACAAAAGGAAATGTAAGCAGGGGTAGGGGCGATTCCAGCATATTTTAAGGTGGGGGCATAAGAGGAGCCATAATTCATACAGACGGGCCAACCTTATCATTAGCCAATGATATGCTTGAATTGGTGAGTGACAGGGGAAGGGGCTTTCAGGGAGCCAATCAGCTTTCAGCAGGGGCCAACGCCCCTGTGGCTCCGCCCCTGTACATACTCCCGGGCAGGGGATCTTAAAAGCTGCTGAGCCCGATGAGCAGCCGGCCCTTGAGCATATCTCCAGCAGAAAAGCGAGTCCAGGAACGGCAGCATTACAGGCCGCATGCTAAAATATTCTATTTAAAAAATCCTGTGGGCAGCAATTATGGGTAACACAACCTGGAAAAGCGAGTCGGTCTGGAGCTAGATATTAACATATTCAAACCGGCTGAATTTAAATATATGCATTTCCTTATTTTTTTTCGCTGCAGTCGCCTAAGACACGGGATGGCCGCAAAAGAGGTTCGGTGCTCCGCTGTCCGAACAGTCTCTCCTTCTGCAGGATTTGAATGGCGGAACGGGGGGAGAGAAGCCCCCACGGCCCACGGTGCCTCAGAATGTCAGATTACGGACAGACGGAGGAAGCAGCACCACACCCACACGTCTGCGGGGGGCGTGAATGGGGGGGGGGGCTGCTAACCGGGGGCCTGAGCGGAAGCCCATAACTGGGGGGGTGAAGGACTCCACAGCTGCCGGGATTATTATACGCTGTCAGTCACCGACCAAGTTTCATCCACCTCCCGCTAGCAGGGTCACGGTAAAGGGGGGGAGCTGGAAAAACTGGGGCCCTAAAAAATTTGAAACATATTTGGACTGGGGGCCCAAAATGTCTAGCGGTGCCCCTGCGGGCTGGATCAAAGCAGGCCAGGGTGACCCCCAATCTCAGCCGTGATTGGTCCCGAAGCCTCGCCTCGGATCACTTTTTACATTCGTACAATGGGCTTCTCGACTGCAAGTGAGGGTGAGGTGCCCAGTGCGGGGGGGGCTATGAGTGACAGCCGGGGCCTCCGGGCCGTGACCTGCTGCCTCGGTGTATGTAACTACATCCCAGGAAAGAAAGAGAGGAAAGGCAGTAGGCAGGGGTGACGCTCAAGCCGCAAGCCCACCGGAACATTCCACAGCACCCGCCCACCATTTCCCACATATTTATTAATGCACAATTATGCATTCCTTTATCGAAATCTCTATTGTAGTTTGCTTAAAAAAAAAAAAGGATGATGAACCCAACTGGATCATAAATCCAAATCATATTCTATATTCCAAATTCTCTGCTCCCCAACTAAAATAAATCATAATTTAAACGAGGAGAGATTTAAGTGATGATGGGGAGTTTTAATATGCAATAAAAGCTGGTATTTGGCCAATGACACTTGTAGTTCCCACTAAGGGGTGTGCAGATATGCAAAAAAATGGAGAATTGTTGTTCAAATTCTCCTGGGCGTGAAGTCCTACCAAAAACTGTTAAACTGCTTTGTTAGACCAAACCTAGTAAACCAAACCTGAGAAACAAATGAACGTTTGTGATTTAGGGAAATGCTCACCAGTGGACCAGACCTCTCCAGGGCTCATTCTGGGGAATCCCTAGACATTCCCAAACCGGCTGGGACACGTACGCCTCCAGTGTGTTCTGGATCTTCCCTGGGAATCACACTCCGTGGGACGAGCCTGGAAAAGCTTCTTTGGGAGCTGACCCAGCTGGAATCCTCTTAAGACGCTCAAACCACCAGACGAAGGCTCTATTTCTGGATCTCTGAACTCCTCACCCCATCACAGGGAGAGTCCAGCGACCCCGTGGAGGGACCTCATTCCAGCCGCTTGTACTCGCAACCTTCTTCTTTGGGTCATTACCCACAAGTCTCGACCACAGGTGACAACAGGGCCATAGATCGGACAATGGCTTCCGTAGTGTCTGCAGTCACCCAACATCCGTGACTTTGCATGGATCAAAGTTTTATCTTTCCTCTGGTTCCCTCCTTTGCCCCCATGATTGCTCCCTCAGGTAAATATGAATTGCAGGCAGAAGGCAATTGGCCACTAGAGGGCGACACACTTGATCGATCCTTAAAGGGGAATCTGTGACCTGGCACCACCTTCTCTCCCCCCTCCCCCGGCATCCCAGTGGGGGTTCCCATTGTAAATGTTGGGGGTGGGTTATGTTGCCTGTGTGCGCTTGATTCATTATCAACTGGCCGGGGTAAATCCCATTAATACGTACTATTTTGCTGAGCCAGCATTATGAAACGGCACATTCTGCTGTCTCCTGATTAATCTTCATTTACTCCACTTCATCTTCTGAAGGAGAATGCTCTCCATTAACTTTGGCTGGATGCAACGTGCTTCAGCAGACAACTAGCATTATTTTGGACAGTACTCATTTATATCTTTCCCAGTACTTATCGCTTCTGAGTCTCCTTTTATAAATACATAGTTACCCTAAATTTCTGGTAGCTCCACGACATAGGACCAGTATACTTTGAAATTCGAGTACCATTTTACACACTTTGAGTGATTATGGGCTGTAATCTGCTAGCCTACTGGTACAGGTGGATTAATATTGCATTGAGAGGCTCATTCAGTCGCTAAGGACCTCGGGGCAGCAAACATGACACGCATAAAGGTTTCCTCTCTTGGGAAGACGGCTGGTTCTACGGCGACATTTCAACAGGTCGCCTCGGTTGACAGAAATAATCCACACGCTACATGTGTGAAGAATTCAGTGTGTTTTATGTAATTAAATTTCATGGTATCTTATGGAATTTAGAAGTGGGTTCGTAGTAGTGAGAAGATTCTGTAAGAAAGTGAATTTCTGTCTCAGTTCCATTGTCTGAGCTCTCCGTAACAGAGCAGCAATAGCTGCACAAAAGCAGCTGCTCATGTGCTACTACATTAGTGCACACTAATGCATTAGCATATATTAATGCACCTGTGCATGTGCTAATGAATCAGAACATGTTAACACATCCATTCGTGTACTGAGGTATTAGCACACACTAATGAAGCTATTCATGTATAAAGGCATTAGCTCACGCTAACACAGCCATTTGTGTGCTAAGGCGTTAGCTCACACTAATGCAGCCATTCGTGTGCTTAGGCATTAGATCACGCTAACACAGCTATTTGTGTGCTAAGGCGTTAGCTCATGCTAATACAGCCATTTGTGTGCTAAAGCATGACCTCACACTAACGCACCCATTTGTGTGCTGAGGCGTTAAATCACGGTAATGTAGCCATTTGTGCACTAATGCATTAGCGCATGCTAATGCACCCGTTTGTGTGCTAAAGCGTTAGCGCAGGCTAATGCACCCTTTTGTGTGCTCGTGCATTATATCCATTCGTGTGCTATTCTAGGACAGGGGTAACCTTGACTGCAAACGAAATTCAAACTCCTGAGCCCTCAGGTTCATAGCAGGTGAGGGGCAACAGATGGTTCCCTGACAAAGTGACAGTGGGGTTCTTCATTCTTGTAACCCGCACCTGACAGTTTAGTGTCAGGGAAAAGCGTGTTCACGCACAATAAAAACATCTACCCCTATCCAGTATCACATTGGTTCTTTTAGCCTTGTCAGAGATGTCTATTCCATCGATATGAAAACACCGTTGCTCATGTGGCCCCCCTGGCTCTTCAGTCGTTCGCAGTATTTTCTAGTGGCCGTATTGACTGAATTGAATGTGGTTTGCCTGCTATTTTCAGCTTGACGAATAAGTGCTGAGATTAATGGGAGAATTATCACACCTGTGCCAGCATGTGCTGTTGAATCAGAGGATGTAGGAGCAAATAAAGCCACTTACTGAGGGCTGCGAAACGCAGGGGCTGGATGGCCGACTGTTTACAGGAAGCGTGAAGGCTGCGCTTTTCCTTGCTCTCGGGCGGGATAATTAAGAAGGAGGACGCGTCGCAGACATCGACGAGACTTTTGGCACCTGCTGGCCGACGCTTCCCCTGCCAATGTACAAAACACCACCTTGACTTTCAAACTAAATTTAGGCAGCTAATAAGACTTCTAAAAGACTAAGCATACCTACAGTACATTAATAGATGGGGGACTCTCTGCCGATGCCACCAATCAGAGCTACACCTAGTTTTTGGTCTATTGACCCACCACTGGGACTCGTGTTTGGCTTTAGTCCAGGGCTGTTGGTCTTGGTATTAAATTCTTTGGAGGAGAAGGGGGTCTTATTTACACACCTTTCAGATTATTAAGGGAGTCAAACAGGCAGGACAACGACCTCGGGGCAGCATGGTGAAACCATTGCTGTGTCGCAGCTGAAGCTTTGAGGGTTGGAAGCTTCCAGTGCCGCTTCAGTTTCCTCTGAGGTCTCACAAGTTCCTCCAGCAGTCCAAAGACAGTTGGGTGATCTGCTGCATCCAGTGTGTGTCTGTCCCTGCAATGGTCCGCAATTCTGTCCAGGTTGTCCCCTGCCAAGTTTCCCATGATAGGCTCCTGCTTAATTCTGACCCCGTACCAGATATGTGGTCAGAAGATAGATGGTTAGATGCTGAGGGAGAGTTCATCTCTTCCATATTACTAAAACAGTAGCACATGGTTGCTCTGCTAACTCAAACGCATATAAGCAGATCTGGCCCGAGGAAGAGGCGAAATGTGAAGCTAAACACAGGTCTGTCTGTTATGAACAAATTAATAGTTAAAACGACATAGTTAGGCCTAGCTAGGTATTTTCTAAAGATTTGTCATAAACATTTAACTTGCATGCGTTAAACACACCTCATATATATCCAGCCTTGATGCTGTTTAGTATGACAGTGGAGAAGCGATTCACCGCAGCGGGAGAAGAGCGGCACCAGTGCAGAAAACTAACGGCTAAAGGGATCACCGAGCCGCCATTTATGAAGGAAAATGAAACCCGATTGCTGACTGGCATACGTATCGATCCGCGGCCCAGTTTCCCGCGAAGATGAAAGCGCATGTTTGAAGAGCGGCGGTCGAAACAAGAAAATGCGAGACCTGAAGTTTGGGTCGAAAGTCGGGTCCATGTTCTCCCTGGATGCAAGGCGTCGGTCGAGGATGGCGTGGGGCCAAACCGGCGGTGGACTGACCTCAACGGACAGCCGATGCCAGCCTGGTGGTCACCCGCTCACGGCTGATGAAGCCTCCATCGCATCCCAGTTTCAGTGCACCTCAACCCGGCATTTACACAAAAGGCTCCCAAGATATTAAATACGGCCAGAGAGACGTTTCTGGAAGTGAGGTCAGAAGAGGTAGACTGAGATTCCAACACAGAGCAGAACAAGACAAATACCATAATCCATGGTGTCTGGGAAGTGAATGCCGGCAGAACCAGAAAAACGAAGGAGTCGTGTTGCGACTCCCAACGCTGACTCCCTCCGAGTCGCTAAGTCGCCGAAACCCGGGTTGCAGTCTTTTAATTCAGTCTCTAAATAATTAGACGGCCCTAGCCAAGGAAGCACATGATCAGAGGCTTAACGAGGCCGGTTCCTCCTTCCTCGAGCAATAAAGCGCAGCTGCCTCATTCTGTTTACCGGCATGAGACCGATGCGCGAATGGCCTCACGAGGTGAGCGGCTGACGGATTTAACATGTTAATTTAGCTTTACGGCCTTGGTGGGATGGAAGGAGCCATTACCGGCGTTTTGGTGGGTCAGAATCCACACCAGTGCCTCGCATCGTTCCCGGGCAGGCGACTCAATAGCGGGAAAGCCAGCCCTCACTCCCCTCCAGTGAACTCCCACCGGTACGGAGCTGAAGGCTGTCAGCAGAACAGACGACACGGATTCGCCACGCCGGCAGGTAGGGGAGCACTAAAGAAGTGCCCATTAAAGCGGCATTAAGTGAGCGCGCTCGTGCTCATCGGCCATTAAGGATGACAAGGGGATTTGGGCTTTCATTAGCACGACGGACTTTAATTACCCACCGGAGTCAATATTTGGACGAGTCAAATACCGATTTGTCCCGGCCTTTTCAGCCGATAATTGAAAGGTATCCGTTAAACGTATATAAACCAGCAGAACTCTAAGCAAGACTGCATGTAGCCAAAAAATAAACAAATAAACAGACAGCCTTTAACAAAGAAGTCATTCTTATAACGATTAGCGGTTTAATCTGTGATATCACACGACGCTTTGCAGCTTGCAGGTGCTAATGCCAGTTATGGGGGAGGAGAAACAAAAGCAGTAAGTATGTATAGAAACGATCTTGTATTTTTTATTACTTTAAGTGCCGGACATGGTTATGGATGTGAGCAATGCTGTTTCTGTGAGCAATGCTGTTTCTGTGAGTAATGCTGTTTCTGTGAGCAATGCTGTTTCTGTGAGCAATGCTGTTTCTGTGAGCAATGCTGTTTCTGTGAGCAATGCTGTTTCTGTGAGCAATGCTGTTTCTGTGAGTGCATCACCTGGGTACGAGGGCTTTGGAGGGACATGGATGCTCTAGCAGATTCAAGGTGCCCAGCACTGCATTGGACCCCCAAAATCTACCATCAGGTACCCCTCTTCCCCCAGTCGCTTGGCAAAATTATCGAGGGGGCCCAGAATTTCAAACTATCGCCCCTGATTGAATTGGCAAGCTTTGGTGTTCTGTGTGCAGGTTCCGATCCCAGGTTTGGCTGGGGGGGGGGGGGGGTGACAGTTTGAGGATCAACAATTGGATGGATCTAACCAATCAGATGGAGCCACACCCCTACATTTATCCCAGAAGCAAATCGCTCCTCTGGTAAAAACGTACAGGGCAACGCGCCACGGTATCTGGAAATACGGGCAAACCAGCTAGGAAGCCGGTTTATGGTCCAAGAGGAAATCTGTGATCAGTCGGGGAAAAACAACACACAGGCCAGGGATTAAGTCGCCCAGGAGAATAAATAGTTGATGAGGCCTTAATTAAAATTGCAAAGGATTTTTTTTAAAAACAGTCCTTATCCCTGAGCCGAAGTGTAGTGGGACTGAGCGCGAGAGAGGGAGGGGCCAAAGGTAACAGCGCATTAAGGGAGAAGCAGAAGAAAGCGAGCAGCCTCCCGCTCATTAAGCCTGACCTGCTGAAAAACAATAACGGCATGTAATTAAGGGCACAGGGAGCACATCGACCGCATCTAAAAGGGGGGGGGGGTGTCCAGATTCCATCGCATCCTTTCCCAGTGGTCTGGGAGTCCAGACAGATACAACGAGCAGCTTCAGCAAAGCAGGTGACCTGCATTAACAGTGCCAGCACCCAAAATTAAGGGAAACATATCAATAGGAATTGATACAAGCCCTATGATGGACTGGCATCCTGTCCTGGGCGTAAGACAGCCTTGTGCTCTATGCCTCAGGTCCCTCCCCCATCACCCCTGGACGGACGGACGGACGGACAGACAGACAGACAGACAGACAGACAGACAGACAGACAGACAGACAGACAGACAGACAGACAGATAGACAGATAGACAGATAGACAGATAGACAGATAGATAGATAGATAGATAGATAGATAGATAGATAGACAGATAGATAGACAGACAGACAGACAGACAGACAGATAGACAGATAGACAGATAGACAGATAGATAGATGCACAGACGGAGGGTTAGCACTGTAGCTTCAAACAACCTAGAGATCGTGTGGGTGCGTGATGGACTGGAGGTTCAGTTCCCAGAGGGTGGACATCAGGAAGGGAGTCACACGATGACTCGGTGTATCTAGGCCTTGAAGCCTGAGTTCCTCAGCACAACACAGCCTTGTGACACGGTTCCGTTTGATGCGCCGAGAGACAAGAGAGAGATGGGGATGCAGCTGACGAACCTGCGCCGGAAGCAGGCGTCAATAACGCATTGCCTTGTTCATAAAGTTCATAAAGACGGCTGGGTGTCGAAACCGCTCCGAGCGAAGTCACTGACGGCAGACGGCGGTATTAATGTCAGAAGCAACGCCCGTCGTCGCCGTGACTACCTGTGGGGATTAATAACGTCACCTGAAGCTGTGAGCAGCGCAGAGGGGAAGCCTTGGGCATGTCGAGTCACTCCAACACATCAGATCACACCCAAACGTTTAACATGTAATGTATGCAAATCCGGTGACAGGATGGGGGATTAGGGTTCTGATCCAGGTGTAGTTCTGAAAGGAAAACAAACAGAGAGAGAAGGGGCGTCAGAGCAAAGAAGGCAAACAAACCTGTTTATCGTGTCAAGAGAGTGCGCCTAATCACTTAGGGGGGGTATAAATTAGTCTTTAATTAGGGCAATAACCGCCACGGCTTCTTGCGGTTACATCAGCCGTTGACAGAGGCAGCCAATGACAACGGGAAGATCGCAGCAAGAAGGTTCCGGTTCCGTCCGCTTCAATCGTAAGAAGTATGTTTCGCGTCCAGCTACTAGCTGTGGGTTTCAAGCGGCTCGTCAGTCGAGGCAGCGGAGCTCGATTCGTGTGAACGAAACAAAGAAGATTGAAGAGTGAGAGTGAGCGTGAGTGTGTGTGCGTGTGCGTGTGCGTGTGTGTGTACGCATGCCCTGTGGATTGATGTGGAAACTGAACGGAAAAGCTTCAGCCACAGATTCGGATGGGAGGAAGCAGGACCGATTCTAAGATGGTATGATATTCTAATGGTGTATATAAGGGGCCGACCTTATCGTTAGCCAATGGTATGTTTTGAATCGGTGAGACTCAGCTTTCAGCTACCGCCAATGCCCCTGTGACACTACCCCTGTAGGAAGAAAGAAAGAAAGAAAGAAAGAAAGAAAGAAAGAAAAGAGGAAGAGGGGAAGGAAGAGTGAACAAACAGATGAACAGATAGACAAATGGCCACAAACAGGCAAATTTAATCAAAATGAACCATTATTAACCATTATTTATTGAATGAGACACACACAGCACAGCAGAGAAAAGCAGGAAAATCATTCCGTCTCCGTTACCGTAGCGGTGAAACACAGCGGCTACTACTGGGGCATCGTTAGCCAGCCGACCGCTAACCCGTGCAGCCAGAGCGAGCAGGACATGGGGGGACCCACTGCAGTCGGCGTGCAGCTTCGCTACAGCAAAGCAGCGCGTTAATTTCCCCAGGCGTCAGAGGGGGGATGTGCACCCCCCCCACACCCCTCTGTGTGTATCGCGGACAGCACAGGAAAGGTAGAAGGGCAGCATTAAAATACGTCTTTTTCACTTGCAAGGGGTAGAGTGTTTATCACGAGTTTCAAGTGTGCTCCTCCGTGGGAGAGATCAAACACGGCTTCATTGTGACAGAGCGAGATTAGTCAGACATTCACGTCATGGCTCGTATTATTGAATCCATCACAAAGGAGCATGGTGTCATCTGGGCTGGGAACAAACAAGGGATGCACAGCAGAAAAAGGTCTCTTTGAGCAGATATACTCACTGGGTTTTTCATTAGCTGGAGTTCTGAAGCAGCGCTTCAGCCTTAGTCAAAGTCGCGTTTCACAAGTTCGCAACGGACCTGCTCCTCTTCCAGCTCCAGAACCCAGGACCAAGAAGTCTGTTTGATGTGGATGAGGCACCTAAATCTCACAGAGCAGGTCCCGTTTAAGAAACACAAGCATTTACAGTGAGACCAAAACACTTCCGTGCATATTAGCATGTTATTATTGTTATGTTGCCTAGGCGATGCTCTTTACCCAGTTTCACTAATGTACACAGCTGGAAACCCGGAGAATGTCTGAGTACCTTCCTTTCATGGCATAACGGCAGGGCACCTCCTGGGATTTGAAGCAGCAGCCATTGTCTTATCACTTTGCATCCTTAGTCACCATGGTAACACACATTATACCTAGAGGATCACACCTTCACTCTTACAGCAGCTGCAGGTGCCCAAACCTATCAGGGTCACATGGGATGCCGCCTGACACGGGTGCCACACCACACCTCCAGGCCAGTCACCTCTCACCACTTTCAAACACTGCTGCTTCGTCAGGGATCTGTGACTTTGTTGCTGAGGTAGCACTTATATTTGGAAAAAAAAGATATATCCAGAGCTGGATACTTCAAGAGAAAAATGGGGCAGTTCTGGGTCCATTCGGACAGTGACCTAAAGTTTACAGGGCCCTGGTATTCAGCCAGGGGGCTCCATGCCGCTGGTCAATGATAAGACTGTCAAAAACAGCACAAGGGGGAGCACACAGAGGCAGTCGAAGTACAGAATCCCTTTGCTGGGCCCCCGTCTCAATTGTGGCAGGTTCAGGACAGAGCATGTGAACGTACAATTTTCACTGCGCTCCAATGAAATCGCTCACTGCTCACTCCAAAGAAAAAAAAAATCAATCTGCATTGTATTTTAATTTTAGCTTAAACTGTAGCCTGGCTAACTGTGCAAATCCTCCACAGAAATTATTTATTTTAAGATGTGAGCGGGTGACACCTGAATTTTTTTTACGCCTGCCGCTCTGCACTCACTCCCGCTCTGGCTGAAATCCTTCCAATCCGGCTCCTCGCTCGCTCCCGCTCCTCGCTCGCTCCGGCTCCCGCTCCGCTTCGGTTCTGGACCACAGCTCAAGTTGCGTATAGAGGTCAGATTGAGACCCTGCCTTAGAACAGCTTCAGCTTTTATCAGCATAATTGTATTGCCCTCTTAAACAAAGACCCATGAGAAGCACACTGCGGCACATCCAGTCACCCCCTACACGTGTTTCATACTCTCGTCGTCTTCATTAGCACATATCCCAAGCTATTTGCACTCCACTTTAGCTTGTCTCACCTTGTTTGTCTGCCTTTATTAATTGCACATCTTGGTTCTATTTTCCTGCCTCTATATTAACTTTATTCTATAGTTTTTTTGTCTTGATTATAGATTTCCTGGGTTGCATCATGCAATGTCTAGATTATGTTTGTTTCCCTTGCCGCCACCTGCACCGAAAGAAATTCTTTGCACATTTTTTGCTTGGCAAATAAAGGTTCTGATTTTGCTTATGTATCTGTAGTTCATTTCATGCTGTAGGAGCCACGCATTGTCACTTTATACAAATGTCGCTCGTCGGGGTCTCTGCTGTGGAATTCCTCAGCCGACCGGTTAAAAAGTCCATGCGGATGAACCTGGCTGATTTACACGTGTCTGCGCTGCCCAGGCCGGAGGTGATTATGACACCGCCGCTCTGACATGATTAAGGTGATGCGTAGCAATTAAGAGACACGTTAAAAACGCCATAAAGGCCCGTCACTTAGAGTGAGTAACAGGGAACGGACAGACGGCCCCGGCATGCCATCACAAAAGTGCCACCGGCTCCCTCTTGTCACTCGACGCATTGCCATCTGCCTGATCTTGGAGGAAACCGCCCACTCTGTATCCTAGGGCTCCCCCTGCTGGTGGGAGGTATGGGGGCATCACCGGATCGTCGCTATGCTGGGACAGGGCCAACACTCCTCGATTTATCCGTCTTTTCTCAGCAGGCCCTGGGAAGCTGTTTACACACCTCATTTATGTGACTTTACAAGCCTGGTATTTACTCGAGGTGTTCAATTCAGGTCAGGCACCTCGTCCAGGGATACGCCGCTCTTTTCATCCCGGGGAGATTTACGACGCCCATGGCTGCAGGCTGCGATCCAACGGGGGCCTGCGTGCTCGCAAACCCTGGCGTGTTCCTCGGGGTATCGTAGGTTAACCCAACGGCGCCCTCCGATGGCTTGGCCTGGGGTTTCATCACACATATACAACCTTTTGGCAACATACTAACTGAACGAGGGCGGGGTGACGATCCCTGCGTTATTTTATTGACCAGAATGATTAATAAAAACTCCTTCCAGCCTGTCACACCCAACCCCCCCTTAGATTACTGTACACAGAGGCACAGATACAAAAGCATTAGTCTTTGTCCGAGCCAGGGGTGTATACAGGGATGGGGCCACAGTCTCTAGCTGAAACCTGATTGGTTCCTGGAGTGTCCACTGCCCTGTCACTCAGCATTCGAAACATAGCACTGGCTTAAGGTTAGCCACCCTGTAACAATTATGGCCCTTCTTATGCCCCCACCCAACTTGAAAAATATTCGAGAATCACCCCTTGTCTGAGCACAGGCTTCCACCCGCTTGTACAGCCAGATACATCATTCTCTGAAGCTCTAATCAGACTTCTCAGTGAGAGACATTCCTCTCTTGGGATCCGGAACCTTCTTTACCACAGAACGATTTACAGAACAAGCGCCACTGGGTACGGCCTTTACTGGAAGTGTTCAGTTGCCTCTTCACAAGGTGTGGTTCGGGCGGAAAAGGGGGGGGGGGGGGGGGTGAAGGAGAACCTCTGAAAACACAGAACTGCCGTCACGCAAATCAACAGGATGCTGAAGGGTGAATAAAATGTGAACATTTCCTGCTTTATTCCCCCTCCCCCGTCTTACCCGTCACGGCGAAGACCCGGGGAGACAAACGGCCGCTGAAATCGCCCGTCCCCCGGGGTGCGTTAATGGAGACGGATGTGCGAAGCGCCTCGGAAATAATTGCCAGGGAGAGTGGGGCTGTGGGACCACCCCCGCCCCCAACGTCCGCAGCTGGTCTGAGCCGGCTCAGGTAGGTGTGTGCGCTGTCGTGTCAGGGGTAAGAGGTCAGAGGTCAGCCCTGAGGCTAAGCGGAGGTCAGAGACACAGGCTGAACAATCTCACACTGCAGATTCAAACATCACCAGGCACATGTTTCGCTTGGCTTTCTGTAACACCCCACTGATGAGGCTCTGGTGACAGGAGGCGGGCGCTCCTTTGATGGACAGTCCTGTCAGCCAATAGCTGGCAGAGGGGCTTGTCACATTCGCGACGACAAAGAGAATAGAGCCCCACGACCTGGACGACATGACCCCTTTCCCTGCAGGAGCTGCACTGATTGTGCTCCTCCGCTTGTGGGCTCGTCGGTCGCAGCTGGCTGGAGACACGGTCCGGGTTATGCAGCACAACCGGTGCTACAGAGTGTCAGGATCAGGAAACGTGAAGGACACCGTAGGGGCAGGGATACCCAGGCAGATTCAGGGGGCCCGGCCCTGCACAGGGGGGGCCGTGAATAGATAAAGCTATATAATGGGGGTGGGAGCATGTGACATTTTGTCTAGCGGCACACGCTAGTATTCGCTCCCTTTCTTCCTGATGCCTGTTTGTTCGGTGTCGGCCGCGTTAGTTAGCGCACGGTTCAGATGAACGGGTCACTTTGAAGCGTAACTGTTAGCATAGGCCAGAAAAGCCACTGAATTTGACTGCATTCTGAAAAATGCCTCCGCACATCGAAGATCCAGAGAAGGGAGTACGTGGGGAGGCGACCGGAGCGACATACATAGTTAGCTAGCAGGGAAGGTCTGAAGACGAGGAGTAACGGAGCGAAAATCGAGCTTAATCTCTCCGCGTAGCGTCGGCACCAGACGGGCAGACCGGCTTCTCCTACCGCTTACGGGACACAGCAATAATTTAGCCAGGAACCGTGACGGCCTTCCTGGGCCACATTGACCTGGAGTCGATTTGTGGTCACAGTCACAACAGTGAGATCACTATATTAGCATCAATCTGACGTTTATCTCGGCTTTGCCTAATTTTGTCTCTCCGTAGCTATTTTTATGACGCACATAAATATTAAGGTGAATTTTACTGCAAAAGCAATTCGCTGCTATGCAGGGCTGACAAACAGACATCGATACTCTCTGCATAGATATAGATTCCACCGCTGCTACCTTCTCGATCAAGTGTCAGTCAGCAGAGGAATCTGAAATAAAGGGCTGGGAAAATCCCACATGACTCCATTACGTCGTAGTTACGATACGACAATAAAATTTTATTTGTCCCAAGGGAAATTGTTGTGGCGAGGCATAACTCCTACCGAGCTTAAAAATACCAAAGGACCAAAAATAAAGCATACAATAAATACAAGGAACGTGACATAAACACAAACAAAACGAGACGTCCAGGTAGAATACAACCGGAATATAAAACAGGTGAAATTCAACAGTAAAAATGCAAGTATAAAGGAAAAGGGATGAGAATTCCTCCTTTAAGTGGCATTTTTAAATAACAGGGACTTATCTGCAAACACACAAGCACGGTGCTTATCCTGTTAACTCTGCAGAGTGTGTTTTTACAGACGGCCCGGATTAACCCAAACCGTATCCCCCCACCCCCCCGTCCAGCCCCCCGTGTAAATTGCCCCGGTTATTGCCGGGGTCACTTGGATTTTTTTTTCGCCCATCGAGAGCTCGGACACTGCGCCAGGGCGACTGAGGCCAGGCTTCCGACAGGCCACGCGCAGCCGGACACGCTGAACTCTTGGCACACCCGCGGAGAGCAAAACCAACCCTAGCCAGAGGGGGGCAGTATGCAGAGGCCATTCTGGAATGATCGTCAGCGGCACAACACAGTAACAGATGGCAAAAATAACTGGCTGGCGCCCAGGTGACTCAAATAAGGTGACTGCGGCACCCTGCGTTGTCTCCAAGGAGACGGACCAGGAAGTACGGGCTGTTTCTATAACACAGTATCTACAGAAAGCTTTGCACGGAAAATGCAGGAGTACAGAGGCCTGAATGTGTAATATCTGGTGTTGAAACGCGACGGTTATCGAACCATGACGCCGATTCTCCGCGCCTCCCGCCAAACAGGCGGGCCAGCGAGCAGCAGTGGCATCAGACGCTGGGCCGCGGGGCGTACGGCTTCGCTGCGAGGCGGGCCGCACTCGCCAGCGGTGTGAATAATGATGCCGCCAGGGCAGGGGGACCCAAGACGTTGTAAATCTCCTGCCGCCGCCGGCCCGGTGAAAGTGAGCAGGAATATATGTGTGTGTGTGTGTCTGTATGGGGTGGGGGTGACTTTCCTGGGTGGAGGGAGAGGGATTTCAGAAGGCACCTCACCGTGACCCACTCTCCCTGTGTTAATGAGGCTCTCTCACCACCACCACCCCCCCTCACCACAGAACGAGATTAATCTCCCGGCTCCCGGTGTTTGTCGCTAAGGCTGAGGCCCCCACCATTGATCATGTTGATTTTTTTCACAAGACCCCCTCCCCCCCATCACAAATGACTGCTCAGACTCTATCCTGACACCTGCTGAACTAATCCCCCCCACCCCCCAGTGCCACCCCTGCGCCACCTGCTGCCTGGGATAGACTGACCTTGTATTGTATAAGAAGCTGGATGGATGGATGGATTTTTTCTTGCTCTCTTCCATGGTCAATTTGACAAACCATAACTTCAGCTCTTATCTTGGTTTTCAGTTTTGTAAAAAAAAGCTTTTTGTATTTTAGATGGGGGCAGTGCCACGCCCCCTCATTTACCTCGTGTGAAACCCCGCTTGTTACCAGCTGTTTCATGTTCTTTCTGATTAGTCCTCTATATTTCAGTCCACGCTCAAGTCCGTTTCCCTAGGTCTGTCACTGAAGGTTCTCTGTGTGCTGCCTCTCTTTGCCTGTCCCGTGTTCCTGCTCCCCGTTTCATTAAATCCCATATATGATCCCCAGACCTCCGTGTCCCTCTCCTGCTTCCCCGTTCCGTGCACTGCGCTAGGTCACGACAGGCAGAATATAGTTTTCTTTCTGAAATGTTAAATTTTTTACATATCCTAAAATAAAATATTTTGAAACATGGAAAAACAGTAAAAAATAAATAAATAAATAAATAAATAAATAAATAAATAAATAAATAAAGACCAATCTGTGGCTCAGTGGGGTAAGTCTGTGTTTGTAATCAGAAGGTCGCCAGTTGAAACCCAGCTTCAGCACATCTGCGGGTCCTTGAGCAAGGCCCTTAACCCCCAGCTCCCTGGGTGCCGCTACGGGTGGCTGCCCTTCACAGACAACTTACTCTACAAAGAGCAAGTTGAGGGAGGCGTAAAAGACAATTTCCCCACGGGGATCAATAAACGTATTGATGATGATTATTATTATATGACTTAAAGACATTACAGCGCCTCTGGTCGGGTGAGACCCTAACATTTGGGGTGGGGGTGGGGTGTGTTTCTGTTGAAGTTCTGCCACACTTCCAGATTCAGAATTTCTGGGTCCATCCATGCCCCCTGACACATAAATTTTACATACTCAAGGACCCCTGTAAAGTACCAGGCCCCAAGAACCAGCCAGGGGCCCCAAGAACCAGCCAGGGGCCCCATGAACCAGCCAGGGGCCCCGTGAACCAGCCAGGGGCCCCGTGAACCAGCCAGGGGCCCCGTGAACCTGCCAGGGGCCCCGTGAACCTGCCAGGGGCCCCGTGAACCAGCCAGGGGCCCCGTGAACCAGCCAGGGGCCCCGTGGCACGACCACAGCCCCTGCTTGCTGAGAACGCCAAGGCAGAAACACACTCGCCTCGCGAAGCAAAACAGCTTCAGTAAAAACACACTCTGGAGTAAAACAATAGGCTTTAAACTTGCTGATCATCCTCAGCAAGTAGCTAAATAAAGCCACATAGCGACATTCCCACCCCTAGCTGGCACTGAATTTGTCTCCGGCGCCGATAGCAGGAGAGCAGACAGCCCAGATTCCAGCCTGCTCTCCTCCAGCAAACTGCGTTCTTCCCGTAATAAATAATAGTCTGAATCCTGTGGCCAAGATGACGGAGAGGAAGTCACACGCCCACTCAGGGGGTTGGGGGGGGGGCAGAGGGCGTTAGCTAGTTTTATTACCCTCGCCTCAGCGCGAGGGCCCCCTGCACCATCAGGGCAGTTCAGCCGGCACCCCGCCCCCCCCCTCGTTCTCCGCCACGCCATTAATAACAAACAGATTATATCTGCGGTGACCAAGGAGAACGGGGCAACCCACAGGGCTGGCGAATTAAATCCCGCCAGTGGAGGGAGAAACGCAAGGCGGCTCGGACGCGCATCAGCCGTCTTCCGGAAAATCCGTAAACACGAGGCGGCGGGGGAGGCGACGCCTGGCGGGGAGCCACGGCGCGCGCTTTGACCGTCGAACACACCCCCTGCCCCCCCCGGCTATGTCTGTCAGATCCCGCCGTCTCCTCCCTGTCTGATACAGCGTGGTGCCTGAATGCAGACACGGGATCTCGATTCGCCGACATGATTAAAATCCGTAGCCTTTCCGCTCTTCTAATAACACAATAATATTAAAATATTCCCAAACCTGGCATATCAGATCCCAGCCTTGACAGGACATATTCATGCTGTCATAGCTTAGCCTAGCACACCTGCGTGAGCCAATCCACACTCTCGGGTAATTAAGACGTGACGAGTCCGTGTTATGTCGCCCCTTGAGCCACCGTAGTCATCACGGTCACCCCTCCGATTGTCGTAACAGGCCGTGGAGGGCCACGGAAGGAAAAATCACCGGGGCTGGTTTCCAGTTTCGATGCGTTGTAAAGCAGACAGCGGTGACAGAGGGGCGGGAGTGTTCGGGTGAAGGAACCAGTCATGATGAGATCAGGGCAGCTGTCCATGTTTCCCGTAGGCTGAATGGGGTCCCTAACCCTTCCTTCTCTGGTATAGGTTGTATTTTTTTTTCCTTGGTTATATTTCGAAAAATCGCTTTAAATAGCCTTGACTGAGTATTAAAAGGGAGCCCCCCCTCTCCTTCCACACACACACGACACGCAGGAGGATTCTTGTTGAGCTGGAAGGTCACATTTGTTCGCAACAGATTGTTACATCTCCAGAGAGATGTTGACCTTAAGATTTCTTCTGTATGTACCGAATAAGCTCAGTGCCCCCAGGAGGGGCTGTTCAGAAACTTTCCCCGGGTTTGTCATACCTGAGCCGCTGGTCTGATTGGACGGGCTCCTTGTCACATTGTGAGATGTAAAGAATAAGGCGGGGGGTCCTGTTAACCCCACCTACCTCCCAAGGCCCACTGGACAGGCCCGCGAGCCAGGAGACGTCTCTGCTCGGATCTGACCAGCCGGCCATCTGCTCTGTCCAGACGGTGCCGCGGTTCACCCCGGAGCATGATCCCCGATGGGTCCTTTGGGATAGAAGCGGTCGGGGGGGGGGGGGGGGGGTGGGGGGGGTTATTTGCTACCTGTGGAGTCGGGGAGATCCTGAACTGGGAGACCACCATGTACCAGAGAAAGAAGTTTTGCTTTTTAAACGCTATGAATATCCAACTGGTGGTGAAATGCATTTTAAATCGGATTGGGGCATGAATGTGTTGCTGACAAAGAGCCGGGAGATTTAGGTAGGAACCGGGGGAAATTGTACAAGGAATGGAGAGATAAAGAGATATAGGCGGCCCGGCCTCACGGAGAGAAGCAGGTCGAGTGCTGCAGCCGAACATCATCCCCGCGGCTCGAAATTCCATTCTGGATGTGATACAACATCTATGTCAGAAGCCCGGTACAGTCCAACTTTGGGAAAATAAGCATGCTTAGATAAGAGGGAACAGGGGGCTGGCGGCGGGGGAGGGGGCATTTTAAGGGTGGAATCAGAGCTCTTTAAATCGTAAAGTTTATGTTGTTGGCATTTTTATTTGCATATTTTACCATAGATTTAAGGTGGCTGGAGACTGAGGAGGGCGCAGACTGGCCTGGGTCTGAATAACAAGGATCGCTCACATCACGTCGGCCTTAAATGGAAGCGGGAACATTCCGGTCAGCTTGCCAACTGCCTGTCACCAGAGCACTCCCGATTTCCCTTCGGCAACGCCCCTCCCTGGATGAATCCCAATGAGTTTATTTGTATGACCCAGGGGAGCCCACTGTACGTTTCCTCAGTCCTGCCCAGCTTTGCCAGAGGACAGAGACCAGGGGGTGACGAGGGGAAGCAGTCGGGCCGTCCCAAGTCTCCCATGGAGCATCAGGGAAAATGGTTAACGGCGGAGAGGCATCTCGTCATGCAGCTCCTGAATCCTGATTGGCTGCCCTGGACCAGCAGCAGAGCTGCATTATGACATCATTATGACATCATACAGGTTGTCAGGCAACCACTATGCCCGTTTTCATGTGTGCCCAGACAAATTAACAAGATTTTTATTATTGTTTAGAGGGAAAGTGTTAAGAATGTGTAGATGCCCCCCCCCCCCCCCCAAGTTTCCCTTTACTCCCCTTGCACGCCCCCACCCCCATTTCCCCCATGCAAGTCTCCTTCACCACTGAGCCTGTTGCTGGCCAGTGTCCACCGGGGAAACGCAGCAAAAAGAGGGCACCCATTCGGTTCATGTCAGGCCTCACTCCCCTTCGCTTTCAGCTCCTTTAACAAACGGCCTTGGGGGGGTGGGGGTCTCATTCCAGCCGAGGCTGTTACAGGGATGCTAGCACACAGGAAAACACACGGCGTCAATAAAGCCAGACAATGCCCACTGCGGAACGTCCGGACAGCAACTGCTCGGCCTTGTAAAATAAATAAATTAATTAAAATACACAGACCCTAGCAAACGACACTCCAGTGTGCTAGTCTTCCATCAAGAGCACGGGGTGGGGTGGGGCTGGGGGGGGAGAGAGATTCTCCATGAGTTATTGACAAAAGCTGACCCAGCTCCGCATCGAGCGGTGATTTATTGTGACATGGCGGGGCGGGGGGGGGGGGGGTTCGTTCTCGTCTCAAATTAACTCGTTTGCTGAAGTGCAACTATGTCGAAAATTCACTAATTAGTCATCGCGAGCGTGGTTTCGATTTTTGGATTGGCTTTTTAGTTCATTATATTTTAAATTCACCCCGGTTGTGGGCTGTGGGCCGGTGAGGCCGAGGCAGGGGAGCGGGGGGGGGCGGGGGTGCGGGGGCACTGAGCTGCCAAAAGGATGCTGAGAAAAGCGCAGGTGCTTGCAGATTCCGGCCAAGTCCAGACACGGAAACCTGCGGAAAGACAGCGCCGCAAAATACCACGCCCGCGGCTGGCGCCGTGACGACGAGCGCCCCCCAGCACCCGAAACACCAGGGGAGGCCGACTAAGCTGGGGTTTGTCCACGGGAAATTCCCAAGGTTGAAATTCCGCTCTGGCCCTTCCATGGACTTTTTGGCAGGAATGTCGAAGATATCGGAGCAGAAGTGAGCAGACAGATTCCATGGATTACGATTTACTTTTGCAAAAGGCTTTGGATAGCAAAGATGATTACTCAATTCATATTATACAATTTATGAAATATACTTTACAATACATCAAATTACTGCGTTGAGGTCTTACTCATCTCAGAAATGCTGTTGTCCGATTACATTTATGTCTCCTACCCCAGATTCCCTTTCTTTACAGATTATACGGATTATTTCTCTTTGCGGATTATACAATGATGGCAGAGTGACTCACCGCATGACAGAGACCCAGATCACTTACTTAATCAGGATTCGCAGTGAGGCAGGACCATGGGGCACGGCTGTGCAGAAACTTTTTGAGTGGCATGTGTTCAAAGGTTAAAAAAGGGGGGGTCCTCGGTTCACATTGAACACACGAGTTCACATTAAATAGTGTAGGCTAAAACAAGCAGGTGCTCAGGCACCCCAAGCCCCCCACGGAGAGGGAACCAAGCACTCTTAGTGAGCATGGAGCAAGCCACCAAGAAAGATTGCTTGACTGCTTGACCTTGCCTTTTCAATTTACTGGGGTAAATAATGAAGCGTAGTGAAATACCTAAGAATACAAATACTGATATTCCATCCATCATTTTTCTATGCCGCTTCACCAGTGCAGGATTACAGTGAGTCTGGAGTCTATCCCAGGACACAAGGCAGGGGTAGGATGCCAGTCCATAGCGAGCCACACTCACATATGGTCAATTTCAAGACAGTAATTCTCCTAACCCAGTCTATCTCAACCTGATCCTTGGGGATCCCTTACAGACAGTTCAGGTTTTTGCTCCCTTCCAGCTCTCAGTGAGGAGCTACCAGGAGCTGGGAGGGAGCAAAAACATGGATCTGGATTGAGAAACCCTGGTCTAACCACTAGTTTTCAGACTACAGGAGGAAACCCATACACAGAGCTGGGGGTGGGATTTGAACCCCCAACCCTGATGATTTGGGGTGGGATGATGGAATGGGTGATTTCAATGCTGGTTGAACGATATAATATACAATGAATAATATACAGTGAACAGGCAGCTACAAAAGGGATGTTGCACTCCATGCAGTGCCAATGTGGAACCATTTTGACTATGATAATGGGTTTTTTTTTTAGGAACAACAAAAGACTGCATGACGAAGCAAAAGGAAACGTGCAATGTCCTAAAAATGAGGAAATTTTTTAAAAAAAGAACATATTTCCAAGAACAGCAAAGCGAATCAACATTCATACGGGAGATGGAAAACACTGAAGGACAAAACAAAAATGCCGAAGACGGACCATGGGACCACTCCGGTTCCGGTAACCTTGGGAATGAGTCACCATGGCGAACTGTACGGAGTACAGAGGCGTTTGCGGCAGTTAGGCGCGAACCGCAGCTCTTTGCTCATGCCGGCTATTACTGTGACCAAACCCAGGTGACAGTCGCTTGGCAACCTGAGCTGAATCTCCCCCCTATTCCCTCTCTCAAGTAAGATATATGCTCTCACCATCGGGCTGTTCTATTAGGGAAAAACAAGCCGGTCTTTCCAAGCACCTGCCTTATTGGAAGCCACTGCTGGGAGTATTTGCTCGCAAATATTAAAAAGACAGCTGCCAGGAGCATAGAAATTATATCAGAATTAGTAGGTTTTCAGGCTTACTCAGCATGTGAAAACAGATGGTCTGCTAATTCAATTACCAGCACACAAATGACTGACTAGCTTAACATCGATGGGGCAATGTGACCTTCAGGCGGCTGTTCGCGAGAGATTCGCGGCGTTTTCCTCCCTGTTCCTTCTAGGGGGGGGGGGGGGTAGCCACAGAAACGGTACATTTTTTGCATAAAAATACCAAAACTTCAGAGAATGTCTAACGCTATGATCGGCATTAAAAACAAGAATAATTTGTAATTAGAAAAGCGTTTTAAGGTTATGTGCAGATGTTTTCCCACGTGTACCCTCCTCTACACAACTTCAGCACACGGTAGCGTGGCAATAAATTGTTCATTGCATGTCGCTACACTCGCTTGCAGAACAGAAACAGGTTAGTCTCGGATGTAAACACAAATGCGATATCTAGCATGCAGTGACTATGAAACATGGGACTTAAAAATAAACACGGCAAGTGCATCTTCAGCATTCGCCATTTCAGTTTTATTTGCGGCTTCCAAATTGAAATATTAGATTGTTAAAAATCAAGCCGAAACATCCCACGAGTGACCAAGTTGTTGAGAAAGCAGCCGGAACGCTTTTAAATGCCTTACTCATCGCAAAACCACCCCCCTTACAAATAACGAAGCTAATACATTATATATATGCAACTCCGACTGCATCATCTTCAGCCTGCTTGGATATATAAACTTAATTTAATCTAATGTTACGCACACAAGTTTCCTACATTACCTTTTATTACCAGGAATATGGCTTTTCATTTATTGCGTATCACTTGCCATTTCCGTAACTGGGAATATGTGTGCGGACTAAAGCATCTGAGGCAACCGGCATGTTCAGTTTAACGGAAAACCGTATGAAACTTCCCGAATGTCATAGTCAATCTTACTCATACAAACATAAATCTGTCTCCGCCATTCAGCCTCGCGTCACTTTTCTTCTTCGCCGCTCCCTCCCGCTTTCTCATTTCCATTACATTTATAGGATTCTTTAATAGAAGCAAAGCCAGCGGCAGATATAGCAGATCTGACATCTTCTTCCCACTGATTTCATCGTGAGATGAGCTGAAGAGGTAAACAAACTCGGCAAAAGTAAACGGGTTTATATAATCACATGGCCTTCCAGTAGGCCTAAATATCACCGCAAGAGTGCCTTTCTGAAACTATTACTTTTGGAGTTGTGAAGCAGGTACATAAATGATAAGCACTGCTCATTTGACAGACGTAAGACCTGGAAATCCGTGCCATTTGTAAAAGTGATGTCTCTGGCCGGGAAAATGCATCTACGGTACAATCAGAGAATTGCTATTCCGTTTGGCCCGCATCCAGGGAGAGTTACTGTGAACATTCAAAAATGATTTGCACTCGACTGCAGTGCATTTGAAATTTATGCTCAAAGGGTTTAAACAAGATCGAATGGTTCAGGGTTGATTGATTTACTTAATGGCGGATACATTTGGCTGGATCTAGGATTTAGGAAGGGAATTTTGATGCGACTTTAATCGGGTTTTGTCTTTTGTCAAAACTGTTGTGTAAGCGCCGGAACAAACGTTATCCATTATGTGGATAACAAAGCACATTTCTCCTGTATAAATGAAAAAAAAATGCATTAAGTAAAATCAGAACAATGATGACGATAATTATTGCCGGTGTGGATGTGCAGCAGACGATTCCCTGCTGAAATCACACCAAGAGATAAACAGAATGCATTATGTGACATCAATCCATCAGCCATTTTTTAGCTGATGTGCCGCATTTCAGACCCCTGTGGAGTTTTCAGAAATAACCACAGAAATCCACATTTGTGTTTTTCGGCGTGACTCAGTTCAGAACACATTGCAATTTCTGAAAAGCTGCACGGTTTGACCCTCATCAACAACATGTCACTGACGGATAAAGCGACTTGGAAAAACGGAGCGCACCCGCAGCCCCGAGAAGGGCGCCGAGTAAGCAGCGGGGCGGTACACGGCTTTACGCCGATGGGTCGTGCAACAGCTGTCACACCCGCCACACAGCAACACAGCGCCCTTCCTCAGCACCGAGGAAATCAATGTCAGCCATGTTTCATCACCCTTTGGGGCAGCGGATCCCATACTGTGGAGCGGGACGCCCCGTGGAAATTCGCCAAATAACCGAGAGGAATCGTGAGATGATTTTCTGCATGCGAATAATAATAATAATAATAATAATGTCCAGCAAATTTTATCATCCCCCTACCCTCCCAGCGAAAGGGGTCACGAGATTTTGCTTTTGGTGGTCTTCAGACAAAAACTTTGGGAACAACTAGGCGTATAATAATAGTAATAATATTAATAATAATAGGCCTAATAATAGGTATAATGGAATAATAAGAGTATTATTTGTAATATTTAGTTTCACTAAAGAAATATTTTCTACATCCAATGCAGTATTACAAGGAGTGTTATATGTAATGTGGAATGGTGAGGGAACCTGCAATCTGTTTGTGAGAGGCAGACGGGACTCGGGATGGAGGAGCTGCCCGCTCACTGCTTCCCGTCAGGAGGCCGTCTGCTCTTTACTGCTGCGAGTGCTGGCCAAGGAGAGACGGAGGACGATCCTCCAGCAGCTGCCCCGTGGCAGGCGATACACGGGTGGGGAGGGGGTGGGGTGCAGGGGTCTGGACGCGGTAAGCCCCCCCAGAGCTAATCGCACAGGAATAAACCCAACGCGTGCCTAAGACCTTCAAACAAATTCCCCAGCACATCAAATGCAATGAAGACATGCAGGGTTTTTTCCCCCCACCATGTTCCAAAAACCAGCTACAGAAAGAATACACGCTCCCCAGAGCCAAACCCCCGTTTTTAAGTTTGGGAGACAACGATGAGACAATTCCCTCACTGTACCGTAGAAAGCTGATTCGAGGCAAACAAGCTGTCAAGCCCAGACCCGTAGGCAGTGCGCTGCCATCCCTTAAGTACAGCTCACTGCGGGGACCGGCGATGCGTCTGTGGAAGAGGGCCGATAAAACAGCGGCAGCAAATACAAAGAGGCAAGCTTATCGCGAAATACCACGAAACTCCCTTCTTCACCGTAAGGCGAGATTTTACCGTAATCCCCCTCCCATGCCACGTTCCCCGACACCAGAGTGCCACACTTACCCAGTTTCTCCGTCTTTGTTTATAGACACTTAAGAATTAAACAGCCCTTTCGTCGCGGATTAAACCCCCCTCCCCAATTCTCTCGTGGCAAAAGGTTCTTCCCTGTTGCTGCCAGTCGGCTAGTGAGCTCAAAATCTTAGGGCATCCTGCCTTGAAAAATCAGACAGCAGGGGGCGTACTGGTTAAGGAGGCAGCCTTGCAAGCTGAAAAGCTGCAACTCAAATGGGGGGGGGGGTCCACTGCTCTTGTGTCTCTTACCACACTATTATTACTTTTTGAATGAAGAATTATGCAACTAAAAGTGGTGAAATGCGTGGAACCATGTCACATTGGTGACTTGCAAAATAAGTGTCAAAAACAATACAGAAAGAGTGCTAACAAACAACAATAACTGACCAGATGAAGCTCTGTCGTGAGCGAACTGGAAATGCAGCCGCACTCCTCACAGCCGTGGACAGGTTATTCTATACTTTCTGCCACATCCGGTTACAAAGTCAGCAATTTCAAAATCCGCCGTAAATCGCCGCCATGGAAACCGTCGGCATGGCAGTGATCATTGCTCAGTGCACCAATATTATGACAGACAACTTGCACCTAAAATGCACCATCAGCCTGATTCGGCAGCTGTCGCCTGCAGGCCCTACATATCACGTCCCATCTGGCTTTAAGTTTTCAACCCATCCTTTATGGAGTTTCCCCTTACAATCCAGATGGAGGGATCGAACCACATGTCTTTTAGACTCCATCCATCACCTCTGTCTTCTGTTGATATACACACTGGGCCGCATTTTCGACAAAACTGGTATACACTTTAACAATCCGGTTAATTTTCACAAAATGTCCATCAGAGGCCCAGCCTAAGCCCCCACCCATCCGCAGGGCAGGCGAGCTGAAACTCAGGAACTATTTAAAGGTGGACAGCGTTAGGCCTAATGATTCTATAATGAAAATAAGACGTCACCATAACTTATGCAGAAAGTGACAAATTCTATTTGAAAACACTAATTGCATCACCAAGCAAAATCGACAACTGCCAATAATGCAAATTTTAATATCATTAGGCTACAAACCCTTGCCTTGATTGATCGATCAACCTATCATACTTTTAGACGGCACTCTGAAGGTCTGGCTCATCCTTCAAACTAAATTTTTCCATGAAGTGCTTCAAAAATAAGACGTATTTTCATGTAGAGTTCCCGAGCGAGAAATCTGAAATGTAACCGCATTCGTCTCGATCCACGTTTTAATACTACGCCTGATGCCCACTCTGCGGGCACCGAGGCAGCTTCTGAAATCTGTTCCACCGTGTGGCACACCGGCTTCACAGCAGGCGTGGCGCTCAAAGCGGAGGTCGTGGGCACACAGGGCTCGCATTGCCCGCGCCGCAACACGGCGGGGGCAAATGAGGGACTCGAGGACAGTGCCCTACGGGCGCTCTGTGCTTTGCGTCGGGCCGAGACGACATGAACAGCACGTCGCACCACGCTAACAAGAGGGCAACCTGCGTGTGCCTCAGTCTGCTCCGCGAGAACGTCGCAGGGCAGATAAGCCGACCGATGGCCCAGGGAACGCGCTCAGGTCTCCATTTAGCTCAGGAAACATTATCTATCTATCTATCTATATCTATATCTATATATATATATATATATATATATATATATATATATATATATATAACCGAATAATAATGAATAATGAAAAAAACCTAACACATTTGCAGGTGACATTTAAGTGTTACACAAACAGCCTGCTCTGTTTACTACATTATCTGTCTTGAGAGTCGCATGTGCTTCTGTTCCTACACGTTTTATCCAGACGCTCGAGCTTTAAACTGATCAGAATTGCGTTTGCTCAAAACTGACAGGTTTGATTTTCTGTTCTGCAAGCCTTGATATCGTTTAACGCCGTTGCTAAGATATACATTTTTATTTATTTATTTTTTTTACAGCCAAGGAGTTCTGAGTTGCGTTGCTAGGGACGGCCATTTAGCGCACGAGCATTCGTGACTGGCGCGAAACCCACAGGACGTTGACTCGCGGCGAGGTGTCCAGACGAAGACTGTTATTCGCAAACGCCGAACCCTTACGCATCCATTAGACGCCACAAAAGAGAGAAAGATAGAGATTACAATGGGAGATTATTTTTTAAGTGTTGGGAGGACTTGAGAGTTCGGTGGGGGGGGTGTCAAACTTTGCATTTTAATGAGAATGGAATTGAATGAGAAATCAAAATGCTGAGACATAATAGAAAATGACATTGTCAGCACAGAACTTTGATTGAAGAAGTTTTTAACAAGAGGCCCACCTCTTATAAGAATGTCATTCAAACCCATTTCATACAATGCTACATGCTCGTTTTTTTTTTTTTACTGCAAAACACATTATTAAACGATGTTGTAAGGTGTGAACGACAGGGCAGTGAGGGAGAAAAGACCTCCTGATGTAGGACTGGTGCACACAGGACCTGTGCGGCCAGCATCATCACTGTACTGGCTTCAGTGGATTCAGGCACACAGTTAGTGTGTGATCTACAGACAGAGGTCTGCAAATCCCGCAGGGACCAAAAAGCAAGCTTACAGCATAAGGTAACTCATTGATTTCTTTTTGCCTCCCAGCAACAATGACCAAGACTTGTCAGGCTAATGGTTACAAAAAGAGAACAGCAGCAAATAAATAATGGCACAACTGCAGTGTCAGGATGATTCGTTCGGCTGGCAGGGCAGCGTGAACTTCTACCTGCTCGCATCCTGGAAGAGAGGTGTCAGTGCATTGTAGCCGCCGCATAAAACAAAAGAGCCGGCGGAACAGGAGCCTGTCACGGCTGCTCGGCGTGCGGATTCCTTACACCGACCTGGCCTGATTAATCTCTACCAGCGGCCATCAGACACGATGAGTCGACGGGGCGAGACGTCAACACGGGCAGTGACTGCGCGGAGACGCCAATGAATAGAGGAGAAATATCAGATGTGTTTTAAAATCCGTGGGGGACAACGGAAAGGGCATGTAGGATTGGGGGGGGGGGGGTCGGTTATCATTAAATGCCTCCTGTCTATCCCCAGATTAATTACCATCCCTGGGGTACGTGGGAACCACGCCAGCGGGTAACATTAAAAGCACGGCGCAGGGTTTCGGTCACCGCGGCTGATCCGACTGATCGCCAAATCGACCTCAGGCTCATTAAACCGTGGGACAGTACTGAGGCGGTATCACCCACATCATGCAGGTAATTAGCTTTCTTGTCACCCAGCCCCAAAAAACGACTGCGATTGATATTTTGAGGTAACAGCTTTGCCCGGAGAGGTATTAAACTGGATGACGACACGGACGTCTGGCACATTTAATCTATCAATTGGAGTAGTGCGTTACAACCTGGGGGGGGGATAAAGTAGCAGCGGGGAAGGGGTTGCTAACTCTCTGATACTAAGAGACGCTTCCCACATTGGAAAGATTTCCAAAACATGCATAGAAAATGTCACTCAAACCAGAGCACGACTTGAGAAGAATGTTTCGCGTATCCAGAGCAGGGTTGGGAGCCGGGGGCACCTCCCAGGAATCAGAGGCACCTGGTTGGGGAGTCCCTGGATAGGATGCCCGTCTACAGCAGGGTACATACCCGCTACGGGCAGTGAATGCCGATCCGGAGAACTCCACTCTCCCAGGAGAGGCGTCCGGGGCATGTCCCAAATATACTTCATGGACTACGTTAGACTACGAGAAGACCGTAAGCTCGACGGTGGCAACCAATCGATGCCAATGCACCGGCATCGCCCGGCATCCTGAGTTTGGAGCACCGCAGACGGCACGGCCGGGCCCGGCTCCCTGTGCCGAAGCAGCATTTACCGCGAGTGGCACTGCCTGCACAAAGCAGGAGCAGCCTGGAGCCCCGGAGTCTGGACTGACGGCTGATCCAGCCGCATTTGGACGCTTATACTCATTTGCAGACTATAGGCTGTCGGTAACCTGTAGCCCAATCAGAAGACGAGGGCCGTACTGTAAACACTATAAAATTAAACAAGGAGCCTATGGGGAGACTGCATTGCTGCAGTTGGATATCTGAACACTTCTTCACATGTAATTTCTAATGTAGATTTCCCCAGCACTACATTTTCAAACCCTGTCAAAACTGTCTATCCTCCGCGCGTTACAAGCTGAGCTTCAGCCCCAATCCGACGCGTTGGATTTTTATGCGTGTAGCCTATGTGCATCTTCAGCCGGTATATGTGGTGTAAAATCATCTCATTTCGAGCCGACTCTCAAAATTCCCCAGCAAATCTTCAGCAGAAAGGGCGCACGACCGGCGGTGCGACTGCCTTTGATTATTCAGTTAATCAGAAGTTTCTGTTCTACTTCTGTGGGGGAAAAACTTCACTCGCTAATATTAAATCTCCCAATCACAAAAACACCCAATACTCAGCTGTAATCACTGAAACACACAGACACAGACACAGACACACACACACACACACACACACACACACAAAAGCCCTTCACAGCAAACGGAGAGCTTTTGCTGTACTATTAAAAACTTCAGATTATGACAATTTAAGCATTTAAGCAGACCTAAAGGACTAATCTCTCCCATTCTCTCTGTAATATCTATTGCAAATTACTCTGCACTTTGAAACGAGGGTAGACGGTATAGGTGGTTGGGTCTGGCCCCACATTGCAGAATAGACCCAGCTCTGGAGGTCCAAAGCCCTGGCCGTCACAGCGGACAGCGCCCTCATAAGGAAATAACCCCAGTCCTCAAAACTCTACTTCTCACTTCATTGGCTATTTTTGTTTTTTAATTTGTTTTCCCCGCGGAGCTTAGCTTGCTCAGCCTGGCGTCCAAAACCCCGGAAACTGGATTCACGTGAGGTGGCTCTAATGAAGTCCGTCCTTCCACGCAGCATGGACACGCACAGAATTAACTCACACGCAGGCCGACGGTGCGGCAAGAGGTGCGAGAGGAGACACCCGGCCCCCACCCCCCACACGTGCCGCCCCGCAGCGTTACGGATGTAGCTACAGCAGAAAAGTTTCAAACAGGCCGTACGGCACGGGATGTTTAATCACCTGTATTAACAGGAGGCTGATGCAAGGTACAGCAGCTAAGAAAGCTTCACATGAACTGTGTGTCACCCAAGTACATGCCGGGCTGGGGGGTGCTTGGGGAAGGGAGACAGGAAGCTCATTTCTGAAGGAGGATGCGGACCAGGATCTAATCACGGTTCCCCGTCCCCCTCTGCTTCCTACCTTCCCAGCTGTTGGGGGGGGGGAACCGTGCTTTTCACCGTGCTTGCTGGGTGGGCCCAAAGCAGGGCCGGTTCTAGGGTTTCTTGTTTTTTTTTTTAGGGGGGCGGGGCCATTCTAATTAGCCAATGACAACTTCTGAATCGATGGGCGACGGGGGAGGAGGCACTCCCGTTGGCCAATCGGCTTTCAGCTGGGGCCACCCCGGCCCATGGGTCACACTTGGCAATATAAGGAGACAGTAATTCCCGCACCTGAATGTTACAGAACTCGTTAATGTCATAACAGTTAGCTCACCTCTGGCAAAGAGGAGCGGCCTAATCACATGGGGGCGTTCCACTTCAGATAGGAGCTTTTCTTTTTTCATACAAAAGGAAGCACACAGAGATAGGAATCAGTTTGACACAATATCATACTCCAACTCTCTCTCACACGCACACACACCTGCCCGCACACAAGTCCCACTCTGACTGTACCCAGTCAGCCTTGGTTCATTAAAGCGAAATCTCATTCGCCATCAGTTTTACCATCCCAAAAGTCATTCGATCTGAGAGGGAAAAGCGATTCCATTACATTTCAGGGTTATCTTAATATACCGCCTCGTCCCCCCCCTCCAACCCCCTAACCCCACCCCCACATTATTAAAAAGGAAAATATTCACAGTATTGCAACGTTACCCCCGGTTTATCTGTGAACGGATCTGAGCACAAAAAGCAATTAGCAGTGTAAATATATTCTCCAGTCCTTTATTTAATTCGCTTCCCTGCTATAATTTCAGCCTCCTCTGTCATCCCCCCCCCCCTTAATTAATTATTCCTGGGAAAAGAACGGTCTCAAAAGCCCAGGGATGTGGCAGGCGTGGCGGGGGGGGTGGGGGGATTGAGCGCAGATTTGGATGGATGCGCCCACGTGCTGAGACCAAACGCACCTCCCCGATTTTCCGGAAACCCAAAATGGCCGCCGGAGCTATACCTTAATGAACAGTGGATGGCGGACAGCCCTGTGCGATCAGCCCTGTGCGATCAGCCCTGTGCGATCAGCCCTGTGCGATCAGCCCTGTGCGGACAGCCCTGTGCGATCAGCCCTGTGCGATCAGCCCTGTGTGGACAGCCCTGTGCGATCAGCCCTGTGCGATCAGCCCTGTGCGATCCTCACATACTGTGGGGTTGCCTTGCGTCCGATGCTAAACGTACGGGGTCACAGTCTGACCGTTCATGGGAGTCTTTAGGACCGGAGGCGCTCCAGTGAATCATTTACATGACTGATACATTAACACTGGGAGAAGTGAATCAATTAACCCACCACCCCCCCAAGCCTCCTAACTGACAGCCAGCGAAACGTCTGGCCTTATCCGAACACCCCCGGCGGATTTCGAGCCACGTTCTCGACTAAGCGCCACACGCTAATTGAAGATGTGGGAGCAAACGCCCCCCCCCCGCCCCCCCACATCCCTGGCGGTAAGCAGGCCCTTGCTGGCACCCCAGGGACCATTCTTTGACTGCATTATCATTTCAATATGTTTTTAATTGAGGGCGTGCTGCGAGCCAGCGTGCACTGCGACGGCGAATCAGGAGCTGCATGGCCCCCGCTGCCGCTCGCAGTGGGCGGGGCTTCCCACAGTCGGCCCCCTCAGTTTACGAGGCACATTGGAAAGAGAAAAAAGCAATTTCTAAATCCCCTCGTGTGCAAGACCAAATCTCAACCTCTGCCTGACAGGTTTCACCCCACTATTATGGGGGGGGGGGTCATTCTATTCCCTTTCAGTCACATCCAGTAAAGGCCAACCCCCCCCCCCAACGCCTCCGTGGTAACCATGAAACAGCAGGCATCAATCTCCGGCTGATGTAGGATCATTTTTAACGCAAGACTTGTCGGCGAGTTTACAACATCGACCCGCTGTGCCTCCGTCCCCGATAACGGGGATGAGCGATGGCAAGCCGCCGCCGCCGCTGCTCCCCCACACGCACGCGTGCAGCACTATTACCCCCCCCCCCCCCCCCACCCCGGCGCCTGCACCACTCCTGACACACAAAAAGAAGACCCAGAGGTTATGGGCGCGGGGACATCGATTCACTTATATATGGTGCTATTAAACAGATACAGGCAGCAGAACCAGGGCCGTAATCCCCTCAGACCCGCTGCGGAGGCGCCCGTCAGGGGCCGCGGTCGGACCTTCAAGGGCGATGCAGCGAGCGCCTCGAGCTCCATTCGGTTTGTCGGAAGGTGGGGATCGCAGGCATGCTGCAACTCGAAAGGGACCCGGACCGCATTCCTTCTCCCTGTACCACCCAAAAGACAAGGAGAAGGCAGCTAAATGCCCCCCCCCCCCCCCCGCGCTGCCGATGCCACAAACCGACTGGCTGCATTTACGGGACTCCCCGGAGTCTCCCGGTGACATCGCTCCAGAAGACCCACGACACCGGGAAGCACGGGTCACCCGGCGCTAATTACGGCGATAAATCACAGAGCAATTAGGCGTCCGCTCCCAGCGAACGCGCACATTCTGCGTGTTCCTGCACCTGCTCCCGTGTCTGCTCGCACGCACCGTGAAGCGGCAGCTCTCTGTGGCCGGTCGTCCTGACAGAGGCGGTCCCTTCCCTGACGGCCGAATCGCTCGGCGAGCTGCCCTGCGGGCAGATCTGCTGTTGTGGAGTGGAAGGCCACCCCCCATGAGACGATGTGGGGAACCTGCTTATTCATGAGGATTAAGATTCCGGAACATTCCGGCACGAAAAAAAAAAAAGTCCTCGAGCCACGACTTAGAATAAATAGAATAAAATAAAGACACAAAGACCAAGGGGTTGATGAACCCCCCCATCCCCACCCCCACCTGGTGGCTTCCACCACAAACGCAGAGCTAGATGAAACCACCTAAGTGCTGATGTTAACTGGATCCCCCGCGGACAACGACTGAACAGGGAGGAGTCCTATCAGTTGCATCAGGCCGCCAGACAACCAACAGCGCAAAAGATGAGGCACCTGGAGGATCTGAATAAGCATTGTTTTGGCGTGGGGGGGGGCACCCTGCCTGCGGAGCAACCCCCCCCCCACCCCAGAAGGATGACGAAGTTGCAGGCATCACGGTAAAAAAAAAAAAAACCCTCTGATGGTGGTATATTTGTTGTTTTGTATTTTTCTTACAGAAATAGGCTTTGAATTTCCTGAACATTAGAACGTGTTCATTTCCATTTTTATCCCCCCCCCCCCCCCCCGCCCACCCCAACCTCCACCCCAAACCACAGAAAGCCTCTGCATTTCGATCTCATGAAGAAAAAAAACACACTTCTTTTGAAAACACTGATGTTTCGCACAAACGCCTATGAAAGAAGAAAAACAACAACAAAGGTCTCTTCTGGAAACAAAATGGAGAAAATAAAACCACGGCGAGATCGACATGCCTGACTGAACCTGACGGCACACATTTACTGATGGTTTTGCACTATAAAACTGACGGAATCTTTTATTTATATTTTTTTTTTAACCCATTTTCTGATGTATTTCAGGATTTCGCAAGGAAGCCTTGGACTTTAAGACTTAAACACAAGTGCTACTAGCAGAATGTTCAAATACAAAGATCTCACAAAGAGAATAATTTATTTTACACATCTCCATCCCTTCTGTCCTCTGTCTGCTGGCCTATTGTGACCCAGCTGGAAACATCTTCTCTTCCTGTAGGTCCTTCAGTCTCGACAAGGTCTTTACCCAGTGGGTCGCCGCCTGCTGCAGACTCCCATCTCGCTTCGGGACGCAATTTCCTGCACCGAGGGTGCCCGAGGGCGAAGGGAGGGCAGACTGAAAGGGAGGCGGACCGAGCGAAACCGAGACTATCCTCAGCAGTGCCTGTTCCGGTATATTCCGGCTCAAAAAATATGGAAAACCAGGTCATCTCCACTGATCTCACCGCAGGTTTTCCAATCAGTACTTTCAAACCGAGCACTGCTGCGATCAAATGGTTTTCAAAGTTCTCCTTTTGCGACAGGAAAAAAAACAAAAATAAAAAAAAAAACAGAAGGTTGACCAGTAGGAGGCACTCGACAAGACAAAGCAAAGAGATTCAGGGTCTCGAAGTCCTTGGTGAGCTTCTCGTCCAAGAGTTTGCCACTCCTCCTCTCATCGGAGCCGTCAGTAAGCGTGACGAGCGAGCGACCACGCCCGCCCGCCATCGCTGCATACCTCCTCCGCCGTGGGGCCGAGGCACGAGCGCCGTCTGCGGACTCTCGCCTGGGAGGGGCCGGCCTGCCGGAAGATTCCGGCTCATCGCCTTGTCTTACTCCGCCGTCGACCGCTGAGGGACAGAGTGCAGCAGCGTTGCCTGGGCAGGGAGCGGGAGAAGGGAGTGTTCACACTGGGGCCCTTCTGAGGGGGGCTTGGAGCTAGAAGACGACGGGAAGGGAGCGACTCGCCGGCCTGTACTGGGCGAGCTGAGGGGGGCGGCGGCAGGGAACGGGGGGAGGGGGTGCCGGCCGGGCCCCTAGGACTGTTTGAGCCGCTTGCGGGGCGGCCCCAGGAAGGGGCACTGCGCCGAGGCCAGGGAGCGGTAGGCCTCGGCCACCAGGTGGGGGTGGGAGACAACCATGGACTTCCAGCCCGAGGTCTCCATCACGTCTGATGCGTGGCTGCAGCATGGAGGTGGGGGGGGGGGGGGGGGGGAGAGAGGAGAGAGAGGGGAAATAGATTGTTACATCAGGGCGGGATTAACACATGATGCCAAATTGCTCCAAGGAAACGTGCGAGTAACCAACGGGAATCGTGCAAATCCTGTCAGTGACAGGATTTGCACAACACAGCAACACGGGCAACAGCATATAAACGCAAACAGATCTGGGTCTGATATTGGCACACCCCCCCCCCCCACTCCCCAAAAGAATCAGGAGCCCAGAAACCCAAGTCCCCCCCATCACGGACCCGTAATGCTGCCGCCCTCCATGTGGCCGGGTTCACGCCGGCACAGTGCCATCAGCCCTGAATACCTCGCCTGCTAAAGAGCACGTCCTGTCCCCCCCCCCCCCACCCGGCGCACGTCATTACTGGGTGCTAATGTGTGCCCCGCGGCTGCACTCCCGCTCCCCCGACGGCACCGCCATCAGCGATATGCCCCCACCCACCTGCTCAGGGACTCCTCTTTGAGCTTCTCTAAAATTCTGCATTGTTACTTCTTTTAGAACACGGGCGCCATGCGGGTTAATGATCTTCTGCACGTGCAGCTGCGTTAAGGAGCCCCCACCCCCAAGCGGGTCATAGTAACCGCAGGCGGGGCTTATCGACGGCCAAGACGGCAGCAGCCGGGCAAACCGTGGATGCGACAGAATGAAAGCCGGACCCCGGACCCGCAATCTCACGGAGATCCCTGCCGCCATTGGGCCCGTTGCTCCGAGGAAGCTGTTGACAAATTGGCCTGTCTGATAGGGCACCCGATAACCACCGTGGGTGATAAAGACACAACCTGAGCTGCCGTGGGGGCTTATGGGGGGGGTCCACAACAAATAGCCGCTTGGAGCCATTCTCGCTAACCTTTTCCAGTGACCTTAAATGCCGGCACTCTGTGTTCTGGCAGACAGCCTCCCAGCGGGTGATGGATACACAGAAAACCCGTTCACACTCCTTCAGAACCAGGACATAACAGTGGACCTTCTCCAAGCCAGCGGTGCCGTTTACGTCCATTTCCAATTACCCAACCGCATGCCAACATTGAGGCAAACACTGCCCAGTACCCAGACCCCCACCTCAGAGCCAAATGGCAACTCCCCCACCCCCACCCCCACCGTCTTTCCGATTCCACTGCGGTCCGATTAGCCGCAACATGATTGATTGCCTACCTCATCCACTCCCAATGCTGTAAACGCCGTTAACACGGAGAAATGTCACCGATAATATATTAGGCAAATTACTGCCTTGGCAAAGGCCTGAACTAAGCTTTTACGGGCAAGAGAAGCAGACGAGCAAGGAGCAAGCGAAGGAGAGGAGGAAGCCGACCAGAATCAGTATTAAGACAGGTATCATTTCCCTTATTACACATACAACCAATCAGATCAGGGGGGCGTGACCAAATGGGCGTGGCTAAGCAGGGGCAAGGGTTTAATTGGTTTCAAGTATAATGGAGTGGCTCAGCAGGCACAACAGACGTCCATTATAAGCTTTAGTCATTCCGGCTCCTCTGAGATGTGCAGTACTCTATGGACTTTTAGGTGCTATTTTCCCCTTGTTCCTTTTGGGATTAATGTTGTGTTTTGAGTTGAGTCGATGCCGTTACTCTGCCCAATCGGAGCAGTGCGTTCGACGGATGGAACACCATAAAGTGGGTCAAGGAGGGGAATACTTTTCTAATGAACTCACGCTCGAGACAGCACACGTCGCAAAAACATCGGGGGACGGACTGGAAAGGCGGGCAGTGAAAACCGCGCTGGCATCTGCAGGGCCAGAGCCAGCAAAGCCTTGAGCCTCAGAAGCCCAGACGTACGGCGGTCCATCACCATATCCCGCAAGCTGAAGTCGGGTCGGCCTCCCATATTACAGTAAAGCCCTGAGACGAGGCCACACGCTCCCCCGGGATCAGGGAGGCGGCTCACGCCAGCGTCCGCTCCACTGTCACAGGGCCCCCCCCCCCGCCCCACCCCTCGCTAGCACACGACGACTCTGATTGTTGAAGCTACCCTTCCTCAACCCCATAAATCTCATGGCCTCATTTCTGCATGCACTCTCTGGCCCCATTTTCAGGAAGGTGGGATGGAAAGTGCGTCAAAACAAACGTGGGAAGCAAAGGAATAGGAGGAGGTGGTGGTGGGGGGGGGGGGTTTGTATTATCGGGTGCAGTTTGGGGTCTGCCGTCTTTATTATTTTTCTTTATTGATTTTTTTTATTTGATAGCGTCTTGCTGCCAGGAGACCCTAGAGACCAATCCCCCCCCCCCACCCACCCCCCCTACCACCCGCAACAACAATACAGCAGCAAATTAAACTGTCATAACAGTAGGGTAACAATTAATGGCGAGCATTGGAGAGTTTGGGGGTGGGGAGGGGGGGGGGGCAGTTTGCATTGCAAAACTGTTCTGAAACACTTAGGCCCTCCCCACCCGATGAGCGAGACAATTAGGAGGAGTGGCGGGGAGGGGGGGGGCAAGGAGGATGAGGAGTGAGTAATTATGATCTGTGTTTTTAAGCGAGGCTGCTTCCTTGTCAGCAGACACAATGCTCACTATAGCTGTTGCCTGCTGCAACATTCCGCCCCCCCCCACCCCCACAGCCTCTTGTCAATGCTGGTGCCTCAGCGACCCCCCCCCCCAAAACCACGCAGACCTGCATGTCTGTAGATCTCCCTATTGATCTTAGCACTGCTTTTCAAAAGAATAAATTTAATTAACATCTAAGAGATCCTACTTAATTAGGTGGTTTCCCTCCTCTGGTGATGATAAATTTGGAAGGGGGGGGTGGAATAATTAGTATTAGGAATCATTAAAATTCAGCCTACGTTTCTCCAATAGCACCTGTTTGGGGCTCTAAGCAATTTTTTTAGTATGTTTATCATTGAAAAATTTAACGACCATATCAGAAAGCTCAACACTTTGTTCCAGTGTCACCCACCAAACAGATTGGGTTTGAAACATCTGGCCAACTCAACACTCCGGCACAGCAGGGGGCACTAAAGTGCCTTCTACGGTTGGAGCCTTATGTCTAGAAAACCACCACAGAATGAAGAGGGGGTGAGGAAGAGGGAGCGTGCGGCTGACAGGCCATCCATGGGTGGTGGCTGTACGGCAGCATGATTCTGATGGGATGAGGAACAAGGCCTGGAACACTATGAAGCTCCCAATTGAGCAGAGCGCTTTTTAAAAAATGCGGGCAGCCGGCCGTGCAAGTGCTATTCCACCTCAGCGACTCTCCTACTTCCAAGTCTTATGTATTAAAAATGAGAGAACTGGCTTCTGGTAGCATCTCAGAGGGCCCCTGGACATCAGCATCGGGGATGGGGCCTCACACAAAGGGGCGGGGCATCTGAGAAAGGGGGCGGAGGCATCTGAGAAAGGGGCGGGGCATCTGAGAAAGGGGCGGGGGCACTCACTAGTTGATGAAGTCAACAGCCTGCGTCTTGAGCTGGTCGGCGCTGTGCAGGTCGGCCAAGATGAGGATCTCTGCAGCATTCTCCACCGACAGGCTGGTGCACAAGGCGTCCTCGCACATCACCTTCAAACGCTCCAGCGCATACTGTGGCGGGGGGTGGGGGGGGGGGGTTATACGAATAGAAAATGAGAGTGAGGAGGTGGCGAGGGAACCAGATGGGGGGGGGGGGGATCAGAGACAAATGAGGAGCAGCACAGAGCAGATCCCAGCTAAAAGCCTGTTAGCATCATAAGGGCTTGTTCTCCGACATGGTGTTTCTACCCGCTAACTTCAAGTGGAACATCACACCTAGACCCCTCCCTCTACAGACCCTGACCAAGGCCCCCCAGTCTGGCTCCCGCTTCCAGTTACGTCAGCACAGCTAGGCTGACGGAGAGCCGGCCACACGCCTCCTGGGATGAGCGGCTATTATCCAGAACCCGTCACTGGGGGGAGGCGGCGGTGCAGGAGCGGGCGAGTAGGTTCCCCCTGGGATCTCTCTGAAGGCCCACGGAGCCCTCAGAGTCACCGCCACGACGGCACCACAGAACCCACAGAAGCCCAGGCGTTACTCTCTCCACTTCCACTGCCTTCGCTTCCTTCATCACTAGCTAGTCTGAGGTTGTTAGACTATCACTAGTTAGAGGTGAGGCGATGCATTGAATAACAGGGGTGATTCATACAGGGGGCCAACCTTATTAGCCAATGACGTGTTTCGGATTTGTGAGTGACATGAGGGAAGGCACTCCGAGAGCCAATCAACTTTCAGCTGTGGCAGTTGCCCTTGCTGTCACGCCCCTGTATACATCCCTAGTAAACAATAATGTTATTGTTGACGTTTAAAGATCACTGGACAAGGCGCCGAGCCGGGGGCATGAGTTGACAGGGGTCACGCCTGGTGTTTGAAGTCTTCTGAAGTCTCACCTTGTCTGCTGCGGCCAGTAGGTCGTCTGCCATCTTGTCCAGGTTGGGCGCCTTGCCTGTGTAGATGAAGCACATCATCTCCTTGAAGACCTCAGGCTCAACATCGTTGATCTCCACGCGATTCTGTGCAGGGAGAAGTGGGTGGGGGTTGGGGGTGGAGGTTCATCTAATGCTTTTCGAACTCGGCTATACATAAAAATCAATTCCTGTAACATCAGCCCTACCTGCTGAATGAGACTCCCAAACCACCATTAAGATTCAAACTACTTTAAAAAAAAACGCATGCTGCACATCTAGCGCGTTCCATGACAAGCCGCGCTTGAGACTGCCTGACGATGGGGAAGCAGGGAGGCATTTCAAAGCTTTTTATCAACCACTTTTCAATGCCACAGATGGCAAAGAAAAGAAAAATACCCAAAAATCACTCCCAGGTCTGAGCGCAAATTGCCTTCCCAACCTTAAATAACTCACAACAATGCTGTGTGACACTGCTTCAGTCCGGGGGGTGTACTTTAAATAGTCTGAAATGCCCCCAGCTGACAGAGGCCGTGTCTCGCCAATCAAAGATAATGGCCTGGATATAAACGATGGAAGCCGCCCGAAGCCCACCGCGATTACGCACTGCCGCTGGGCGTGACGCCCGCGGTTTGGGTGGGGGTTTAACGAGCACTTGACGAGCCTGATTAACAGGAGGCATTGGGGTCGCAGGCTGCGTCCGGACTTAGCGGGGCCGTTCTTTGCCCAGAACGCCGGAGGCATGGCAGTTAAGGTCGGAGACTTGAAAGGAGAAGGTTAAAGGTTCAAGCCTCGGGTAACACTGCTGTGATACCTTTGAGTAAGACATGATATAAATAGATTTGGGGGAGGAGGGGGGGGGGAACAGGTAAGGAAGCTGGCCGTCATTCGAGAACATGCCTATTTGGAAAGGCTGTGACAGCCGTCCGCCAAAAACCCGAAACTCACAGAAAGTGACGCATGATCCTGATCTCCGACAGCGCACCCACCAACGCCCGTCAGGTCTTCAGGGGCGGGGGGAGCCCCATGGCCCAAGGGGACAGCCGTGGTAATCTTCCACTTTAACATAGCATCGCGTTGCTCCGACACCCGAACGCAATTAGGAAAAATGAACTTCGCGCTACCGTCGAAAGAGAAGCAAGGTTTCAGGGAAGGTGGAGAGCGGACAGAAAGCCGGAATATTTAAATATATTTTCCTTTTAAACTGCCCCATTTGTCTTTGCGGCCTTCCGCGTGAGACGGTTAACCTATTTATCAGCTTCCTCAGTCTAAATATGGAGATGGATCCTGTTCTCCGGGACGAGCGGAGCGGCTTAAACAGCAATTAAAATGTATTTCTTCCTCACCGCCTTATTTCCCACCTGAGCTCGCAGGCATCAATTTTAGAGTGACACGGCCGCTAAATCACCCCCGACTCCATGACTCTGCCACTGCCACTCTCCGCCCCCCTGCCGGGCTGAAAAACCGGCCCACGATGCCTTGCGTCAGCTCTGGTGGCCGCTCCCATCTGCGGCGAGGCGTGGGAGTGCGGCACGTCCTGGGCGAAGGCGGTGATCCCAATCATGTGGGTCTCCCCCGAGCAGGCTTGGAGGCGTTCCCCCCCCCCCCCCCCACGGCTGCCGGAGTTTGCCGGCTTCCGCCACCTGCGAGGCACGAGCAAGGCAGCCATTTTTTTAACTCCGTCCGCGTCGGCATGGTGACGGGAGAATCTCCGGCTCGTTCCGGCTTTGGTGGACTCCTACTCCTCGATTCGGTTTCTACACGTGCATTTTCATTTTGCTGCAGCAGTGGTAAATGCGGCGGTATGTTTACCCAATAGATTCTAAAAAACCCAACCTGCTCGACCTGAGGGCGTCATTCTTCCAGGGGCTGATGCCCTGCCCTCTGTCTTGTGGCTCGGCAGCCAGATGGAGGTGGCTCTCTGATGCAAGAGAGGTGAAAGCACCAAGGTACAGAGGGGCACCTTCCATGGCCGCACTGGGGGGGGGGGCAGGGAAATAGCACCGGAGGGAGGCTGCCGGCAGAGAACATGGCCCCGAGGTACCAGAAAATGACACGTGATCCGTGGCCACCCCCAGGTTTAACACCTTGAAAACAAAAACGCAGCGCTGGGGGCCTGTTTGTTTTTCATTAGTGCCCCAGAAAACGCAGCCGGAGCCCAGACTCCCCGCCTCCTATGGAGCCACGCTGACAGGCGTTGGCGTTATTTACCGACGAGGCCCAATAGGGGCGAGCTAATTGTGCTTCGAAATTGAAAAGTGGGACCTAAAAATAGCCAGTGGTTCCCTTTGAGGATAGCAAAAATAAGAGAGACCGGAGTGCGGCTGTGTTAAAGAAAAGCGCGGAGGACGGCTGTGGCCGACTCCTGGGATCCCGGCAGAACGTGCACGGGGTGGGAAGGGGTCAGCGTGTGCCCCCGTTTCCACAGCCTCCGTTTGGAATTTAATTAGCGACAAGAAGCGACACACAGTGCTGGGGGCTGCCGCAGCAACCGCGCAGCCGGGGGGGGAGGGGCGATCGATATGGAGAATTCTCTCATGCCTCACCACTCACCTTTTTGCTCTCCTCCATCTCATGCTCGAACATGGCGCTGAACACGGGCGAGCGAGCTGAAAGACAGAGGGACAGGAATCAGTGGCGCCGACCTGCTGGCCGGTGTCGGAAGTGAGGCATTCAGAATATCCGGTTGTAATCCCTCCCCTAAGAAGGACTTTCGGTGCCCAAAGAGCTCGGCTACAGTGATGCTGAAACCAGCTGACTCCACAGCATCTGTCCTAAGCATGTGAACTACGGGTCTCCTGGGGGAAAATCAACCACCAGGTTCTACCAAAAGGAGCCATTAAGAAATAAGCCCCTCCAGAAAAGATCCGCAGTCATACTACTCAGTACTACTGCGCTCACGTTCTAAGCATTCATAAATATGTGAACTTTAAAAGGTCCCTCTGTAATTAATCGGAGGGTCATAATTCCACCAAGCAGCAATCATTTAAGACACTGACATATTCCTATTAGCGTGCACCATTTTAACAAGGTGCCATTTTGCACCATCGCCACCTACGTCCAATCAGAAGCAGGCACGAGTGAAGGGCTTCATTTGATTAATTCACAATTCTTTGGTAACTATCTGGCCATCCGTGCGAAAGACAATAGCAAGACGAAGACTGATTACAACAAGCCGCCATATTGCAGAAGCAGAAATGACATTTTATTTATATACAAATCACTCTACTAATATTACTACTGCTACTACAAACAACCATCCATGCTGCACCACTTAGCCAGTACAGGCTTGCAGATGGAGCCTGGAGCCCATCCCAGGTGCACGGGTAGCACAGGACACAAGGCAGGGTACACACCCAGGATGGGAAGCCAGCCCAGTGCAGGATGTGCACAGACACAACTAACAAAAATCACAATTAATAAAAGGAGACCAGCTCATTGTTTTAGAAGTACAAATATAAACACAGTATATAGTGAGCAGCGTGCATAAAGACCGTATTTACTGGAAAGCACGTGCACTAATAGACTGCCTAAATTAAAACCTTTCACTTGCTTTTGGGTATGTGCCTCAGGTTAAATTACAGAGAAGTGAGACATTTACGTGATTGTATTTCCTCCAAGGCGCCATTGATTTATCAATATCGGTCCAGCATAAGAATGTGACAGCGTTATATTAGCTTTTGTGCATGGTCTCTCTGGTCTCTGCATGGTCTCCCGGTCTCGCCGTCATGAGGCTCCGGGTTCAGGTTTTTGGCCAGCCGTACTCCCTTAGAATACTGAACTGGTGCATACAGCGTACGGCGTGGTTACTCTTGGTTGCATACAGTGTACGGCGTGGTTACTCTTGGTTGCATACAGTGTACGGCGTGGTTACTCTTGGTTGCATACAGCGTACGGCGTGGTTACTCTTGGTGTATACAGCGTACGGCGTGGTTACTCTTGGTGTATACAGCGTACGGCGTGGTTACTCTTGATGTATACAGCGTACGGCGTGGTTACTCTTGATGTATACAGTGTACGGCGTGGTTACTCTTGGTTGCATACAGTGTACAGTGTGGTTACTCTTGGTGTATACAGCGCACGGCGTGGTTACTCTTGATGTATACAGCGTACGGCATGGTTACTCTTGGTGTATACAGCGCACGGCGTGGTTACTCTTGATGTATACAGCGTACGGCGTGGTTACTCTTGGTGTATACTGTACAGCGTACGGCGTGGTTACTCTTGGTGTATACAGCGTACGGCGTGGTTACTCGGTGTATACAGCGCACGGCGTGGTTACTCGGTGTATACAGCGCACGGCGTGGTTACTCTTGATGTATACAGCGCACGGCGTGGTTACTCTTGATGTATACAGCGTACGGCGTGGTTACTCTTGGTGTATACAGCGTACGGCGTGGTTACTCTGGGTGTATACAGCGCACGGCGTGGTTACTCTTGGTGTATACAGCGCACGGCGTGGTTACTCTTGGTGTATACAGTGTACGGCGTGGTTACTCTTGGTGTATGGCGTGGTTACTCTTGGTGTATACAGTGTTCGGCGTGGTTACTCTTGGTGTATACAGTGTACGGCGTGGTTACTCTCGGTGTGTACAGTGTACGGCGTGGTTACTCTTGGTGTGTACAGTGTACGGTGTGGTTACTCTTGATGTATACAGCGTACGGCATGGTTACTCTTGGTGTATACAGCGTACGGCGTGGTTACTCTTGATGTATACAGTGTACGGCGTGGTTACTCTTGGTGTATACAGTCTACTGTGTGGTTACTCTTCTCGTAAGGAGCTGTACCTGCCAGGATGGCTTTGTGGGCCTGGAATTCCTGTCCTGCCACACAGAGGGAGCAGTCGGTGAAGCGCGAGTTCTCCCAGAGGCCGCCCAGCTCGTCGGCCAGTCGGCAGTCAGGCACCTTCACCATGTTCATGGTGTTCTGGCCTGAGATGTTTACGGAGTCCTGCACCACACTCACCTGTTGCACAAAAAAAAAAAAAAAAACATAACCAGCTTAGCATGCGTTTATACTATTTGTTGAAAAAACTCAAGATCAATACCCAATTTGCCACAGCCTTCAAAGAGAGAGGGGAAACTGGCCTGCCAGCAGGTCATCTGCTTGCTCACCATGTCATCCGAGTGAGACCAATTACTCCCCTCACCTCTCGCATCTACAGGGCCACAGCCCCTACCCCTGCAAGACAATCTGCCTCAGTTTGACACAAGCCGCATTCACATTGCAACTCTGACAGCAGTCTGCTAGGGAAACTTCTAACGAGCCTAGCCCCTGCACCCACCCCCCCCCCCAACCTACCCTCTGCTGTCACTATAAATATAGGGGGGTGTTGGGGGGAAGATGAGCACCCCAGGACTGAGGAGCTGTGAGGAGATTCTTCACTCCCCCCACCCAAGTGGGGATACGTACAGCTCATTGATCACGAGGGGGGGGTTGGATCAGCGCTAGGTATACATACGCTGATACTGGGAGGGTTCCGAGTGGAATGGGTCTCGTCTGACTCACGCATGCGTATAATTGGCTCCCCTTCCCGTAACGCACTTGCCAGCTGCTCGCCTGCTGGTATATCATCTCCCACAAGAGCTGTCACAACGCGCGCGAGAGCCAGGACACAGCGGCTCGGCGGCGCAGCTTTGAGGTCGGGTGGGGGCGGCCGGGGCTCGTCCACGAGCGCTTGACCGAGGTCAGTCAGTCCCCGCCCCCTCCCCGGCAGCAGGTGCAGAAATCCCCAGCTAAGAGAGAGATCTGGCCCAGTATTAACTTGGCGGAGGGGGAGAGAAATGTTACACCCTTAAAGGCATTCTGATGCACAAACAGAATGCCTGAATCTTTTGGATATTTGGGGACCATGTTGCTCAGTTCCAAACGTATAACATAATAATAATAAGAATAGAAAAAAAACCATTTGCTTGCAAATGGTAGCGCGCTGTCGCGCAGTGGAGAGTAGCAGCAAGTATTGCCGGCTGCAGAGAGCCCATCCTCCTCATGCTTCTTCTACATACCTCATTTCACGGTTCAGGGTTCTGGCGCTAACGGGCAATGCTCTTTACAGAGCGCTGGCGAGAGCGGTGCCGTTTGGGCCACGACTGGCCTGGCGCCGGTGCGGGCCTCAGCCCCTTTGATCAGGGACCATCAAGCTTGGTCATCCGCTTTGACCACAGTGGTCTTTTTTCTTTTTTTTACTGATTACTGGTCCCAGTGAGTCAGGAGCTTGTCCCAGGCGGCATAGGGCAGGAGGGGGTACATCCGAGATGGGACACATGGGCATTATAGATGCTTAACTACATGCTATCACAGTGGTAGGGAGGTCCTGCAAAAACTCTGCAAACACAGAGCAAAGGCAAAACTGGAACTGGCAACCCACAAGGCGTGAGGGCCATAGTACCAGCCACCACACAGCATCTCAACCACAAAGTGGACCATGTCGCCGTGGTGACCCGGCAACCAGGCGCAGCCGCAGGTGACGTCGGAGAGAGGTTCGCGCAGAAATGTTGGCACTGTCCACGGGTCTCGCTGACATTCTTCTCCTGCATCTCATTTCAGCCATACCTCCGAACACAAAAGACTGCGGCAGCGATTCGGAAGAGAGATCTCGAGCGTGTTTATTACGATCTAGCGCTCAAACAGGCCCGTCTGGTGGATATGCCAAGATGAAAGAGAAATTCTTCTTCTTAAAATGAAAAACCATCTGCTTGTATCAGCGACTGAACGGAAAACAAGCCCCCAACATGGGGACTTACCCGGAGCTGGAAGAAGGCAGAACGAAAGCGTTTTGAATCTTACAGGTCAGGGCACCTTGACAGCAAATGTGGGACCCGTGTTCTGTAAATGTCCGCCAGACGGCAGAACAAAACTGCAGGCAAGTTCTGGATGGACCGGCATCATTTGCTGGAGGAGTCTGCGGATACAGGTCCGAGCCGACGTCTGACAAGCTGAGAGGCCTCAGTGAGTCAATTTCAGCCGATCCCAAGTCTGCAAGTTTCAACTTAGCCCGTGCATTTTTGGGAACCCGCCCAGAAGCAGCACCCTCACAGAACAAGGGGCGAAAGGAGACGGGCACGAATCCGTGGGTTCCTGCAGCAGCCGGGGCCCACAAGCAGCTCCATAAATCACACTGGGGGGGGCGGGAGCGCAGGCATGGCAGGATGGGGGGGGGGAGAGAGGACTGCGTGGCAGTACTTCTACTACCAATCCATCTCCCTCCACCGACTCAAATTCATCTTGCACTCGTTAGGGACTGCGAAGAGGGAGATTGGGAGGGCAGACAAGTTACCGCAAAAGTTTGGGGCTTGGGGTGCCATTCTGCAGGGGGGGTGATAATAGCATGGACCCCTTCCTGAGAGTTTGGGGGGCGGGGGGAGGGTCAAGTTCACCAGTGCCACAAAAAGCTACCGGTACGCTTAGCAACTCTTAGTAACAAAATACAGGGGTGCAGATGAAAGAAACCCCAGCCGGTTATATAAATAAACCAATTAATATCATGCCGCGGTCCTCAGGTTTCCGGAACACAGTGTGTCGAATTCATTCTAATTACTTTCTGCACGGATTAATTGTCAATTAAACCAAGCGGAAAACAGACATTTCCTACATGCGGCGGACACGCATCTTAGCGTGCTGTTCTTCTGCAGGGTCTCGCTTGACTAGGTGGGGGGGGGGGGGGGCTTCCCCCCCAAAATTACATGGCTGTTGAAACGTGACAGCGTTTCGTAGCTGCGCTTAATTCTATGTTCCGGGTTTGCGGGGAACTGTTCACAAGCAGGTTAAATCCACAATGCAATGCTGGCAGGTAAAGCAAAGCTTCACGCAAAATGCTCTCTTCACCCCGTTTTGTTCATTCTTTCCGATTCACACTCATTATCCATGCCTTGTGAGGCATGAAATAGTACTAAAATATACACAAATTAGTATATTAAGCTCAACGCTAAGGTCGAGGTTCCTCTACACTAAGTTCCTCGCATATCAAGGTTTCTTGGGCCAAACATGCTCCATGAGGCCTGTAAGGAACAAACTTCACAAACTCAAGCCAGCTCTAACATATCCACTATGTACAGATGGTCAGTCGGCCATGTGCTCGCAGCTGCCAATGCTGAGAGCCACCTGTCCAGCTGTGCTTGTTCGCAGGTCACGTTCTGGCCTCAAAAAAAGATTGCTGTACTCTCTTTACAATCAGAGGAACAATACACCCCTATTGGTCAATATTTTCACTCTGTCGACAGAGAAATAATTAGGGTTTCAATGCAAAATGCAACCAACTGCACGTCAAAGGATTCCTACTCTTTTCTGTTTTTTTTCCCTTTTCTTCTCTGCTTGTTGCACCGTTTTCTTTTCTTCAGTACTTGTTGTTTTGATTTTTCAGGGGGACCTTGAGGAAAAACAAAAAAACAGACTACAGTGCCACAGATTACCTTCTGACAGAGAGTGATGTATTACTCGAGACTGCTGTCGAAAAAGACCATTTTGCACCAAATCGATGAAAAAAATAATAATGTTTTGGACAATTTTGGGTCTATATAAAAATTACATGGGCTAAACATAAAGACAAAGTTGACCTCCACCCCTCAACATGGCAAACCCTGATTTGTCCAAATAGACATCTGCCACTGTAAAACCATCACAGCCCACTTTGCTCTCAGCACCCTAACTACACCTCCTACTTGCCCACATATTAGCATACTTTGCTCTTACTGCTAGCCTATTAAACTCTTCAGCCAATCAAACTCTGCAAGGTGAGCCATATGACAGCGAACCTGCCCAATGGGCAGGGAAAGAACCCAGGCCTTTTGAACGACTTCCTGCTTCCTCCTCTCCTTTTCTGTCATGGTGGCACAGTGCCAACATTAAAAAAAAAAAAAAAAAACATAAAAAAAAAAACGAGAGGCAGCTGTAGCAGTCTCTTGAGGTGGCTTCGCGGCATATGGCACCGTGGCGTAAAGGATGGAGGCTGTCATGAGCAAAGTGTTTAAAAAGAATGAGGGAAGGAAGGCAGTAGGAAGACATGAGAAAGAGAAGAAGCTGAACATCAGCAAAGAGATAATTTATTCCTCAAGAACAGCTTCCCTGCTGGGCATCCGGAGGGATATGTTAAAATGTGACATTTCACTGCCTCCTTTATTTGCTTTGTTATTGTTTTTCATTACAGTAACACTAATACAAAATGCGCTATAATTCTGGCGCTGTGTAAGTGCTCTTGGAGCAAGGCAAACAAAACCGGAGGTGCCGATTCAAGTGCCTTGACATGGCGCGTTCGCGCGTTTCACTCTGCGCATCTCGACCCATAACCTGCTTCAGCCTGAGTGAGTCCCTCCCCCCCCGATCTGGGAACAGATACACCACAACTGCCGTCACAGGATTATTTCTGTTGGCACGGAGTTAGACCAGGGGGCTGCCCTTCTGTGACATGGTCAGAGGGCCCCCAGGGGCCCTGATTGGGGCAGACAGATATGGGGAGGGCAGGAGACTGACAGAGCAGGCCTGGGAGGCTGTATCACGCCGCAGCAGCTCACGCCAAATGAGCACAACAGCCACCGCATCATTATCATGATGGGGGCAAAGGTTGGCATGTGGAAATTTCCAGTCGAACTGGACATGCATCCATGCACACATGCACCCAGGAGACACGCCCCGCTATCAGGCTGCCTATACCATGCATAAATCCCTAGGACCTGTCAGATGAAAATTAAAAAAGAAAAAAAAAATTAAATGCTAACAAGCACTAATCAAGGATAAATTACAGTCGCTTGTGATGGTGTTCTCACAGAAAACAAATAACATGATGAACGAGCATCGCTGGTAATGAGGCTGGAGAAAATAAGCAGTAAGCAATTATTGCCTGATGTGACACTGACATTGAACTCCACAGTTAGATGCTACAGTCACACTCACACAAGACGAGAGAGAGAGAGAATGAAGCAGACCCCCACCGCAGCCCCAAAGATTCACACTCGAAGGACATTTTGACCACTGAACCATAAGCTAGTTCTTATCGGAGATTGAGAATGTCATCACAACCCTCAAGAGCTTCAATTAATAAGGTCTTCAAATTTACACCAGATGCCCAACCCAAGTAGAGACTCTGCAGCTCTATTTTACTTCCATGCAATGTAAACAATAAAAAGTCAGATGGACCTGAAACTGACCAGCTGGAAAAGGGGGGGGGGGTGTGATGGATAGATGAATGAAGGAATGAAAGTTACATTTATATAGTGCTTTCCAAGACACTCAAAGCACTTTACAGAACCAATGGGGAGCCACTTCAACCCCCACCACTGTGTGGCCCCCACCTGGATGACGCGACGGCAGCCATTCTGCACCATTCTGTAAGGCTCTTCTGAGGTCCAGGCAAATGTGCCTCCTCCATTACCCCTGCTGCCTCCCATAGGCTATAAGATCTAGGGCCACACTACACACTATGTGCCCCCCACCCCCACCCCCAGCCAACACACAACTGGGTTTTAAATATAACCAAAAATTTATGAACGTGTGTTACACTGGAGACTAGCGGAGCCAAAAAACAGTTGACCTCCACTAATTCACTCTAGAGCTCCAACTGAAGGAAGATAGAAGACCGTGACTCGCTATTGCACCACAACCGAGCTGCCTACAGGCCACAAGCCAAAAATAGCACCTGGGTTTTAATTCGGAACGTTTGGAATTATTTTAATTAAATTACGAGGGTGCCAGATGGAATTCCGATGTAAACCATTCCGCGATGGCCAACTGTCACAACGCAGGGGTTCCAAGCTTGCGGCCCAATGACTGCACACTGGCGAGACGGGGCGCACGCAAAGGCGTGACGTACGCAGGACACTACACACGGCAACAAAACAGGAGCGCATCATGGTGGCTCCTGTTTAATAACCAGCCTTGACGGCAGTGGGGAGAAAAGACAAGAGCAAGAAAGTAAACAAGCATTATTTAGAGATGGCACCCATATTAATTGCAGTTTATACAGCAAGAAGCTCAAAGCGGCACCGCAGGTATTAAAATAATGAACAGCACGCTATCTATTATGCAGACAATGAATTGCTAAAATGGGTCTGAACAGTCCTAAACGAGCGCAAAGGCATCTCGCCAATGAATGAGCGATAAAGGTTAGCGCATCTGAAAACTACACCGCGCTATGCAAGAAGAACAATAAACGGCATTATGTCTGAAGGACATGTGAGAAAAAAAAAAACTCATCGGGAACAAATGAATTACAATTTATAAAGAAAACTCTACCAATTCATACATGCCTCAAAATTCACTTTACAGTATGAGAATCTTTCGAAGAAACAGGCAATTGTCATATGTTACAATAAATAAGATCCCTTTGTTAATAGTTTTCTCACTTTCTCACTGCATCTCGCCCCTTGGGCCTACCTCGCAGAACAGGGTCAGCTTGTCATCTGGCAGGAGTCCGTTGGCCTCATCCAGCAGGAAGTCCCGGCGGATGAACTTCTTGAAGCCCCAATCCTTTCCTTGGACAAACCTGTAGGCTCTCTGGCTCTCTGTGAATCCGAAACAAAACCGACAGGTCTAAGACACTTGTCGACCCCAACCACACTCCACACAATTGCTCACATTGCATTCAAATCCTGAGGTGGACACATTTGTTGCGAATGGCCCATCAGCTGTAGGGTCTGCAAACAGACAACTTTACTAAAGCAAACTCCACTACAGCAAACGTCCTCCACTTCATGCATTAGTGAAGGCTGATGCACAAGGCTTGACCATGGATTTTCATTTTACATTTGACACAAAGATGAATAATGCGGCCAGGGTGGGGGGGGGGGGGGGGCACTTCACTGCTTAACTGAATAAGACCATCGGATGAAGCATGGAGACGCTGCTTTGGCGTTCGTTACATCGAGCTCAGGACGCACAGAGTGCTGAAAAAAAACCAGCCTCGCATATGTGTCCCGAGGCCCTGCACTGGAAATTGTGTGACATTGTCATTTAACTGCCAGGAGAAAGGTGCCTGGGGCTGAATCCGAGAACACGCTGAAAAGAGGCTGACTAGCTGAAAAGTCGGAAAAGCAGAGACAATACAGATCGACTGCTTGGTTTCCCTCCATCCGCATTTTACACTCATGCAACACTCTCTCCGTTATGTCCGAGCGAGGGCCTGAAGGCGACCACCTCTAAAGAGGCTTATTTGTGCGTGTCCACTACAACCCCAGTGGACCATGAGTGCTTAGTCTGCCAAAACCAGAACTGACTACTAGGTGCAAAGACTGCAGCACAAAGCATGTGTCCTGCTGCGGAACAGTACCGTAATTTTAGCATCGGGCAATATTAGCATTGGGCTAACATGATGCGCTAGCTAACAGTGAACTAATTCACTAATTATTCATGAGACGAAGAGAGCAACAGCGGAATTATGACCTACAGAACAAGACAACAGGAGCAAATTGTCCCAATGGCTTAGCTGCCAGTACGGCAATCAGTCACTAAGTTCTCTCGTTCAATTCCACTTTTATCTGTTCATTTTTCTTCTACTTTAATCAAAATGGATGAAATCCAGGAGAGAAAGACAGGATGGCGGGATGAGAATGTTTTTCCTCTACCTGCGGCATTGTGTGGCTCGAGGGACACCATGGTCCCCTCATGCCCTCTCCATGAGACTCATATCCTTGTTACCGTGTTGATGCTCCACTGTGCATGGAAGTTTGACGTCTGAAGAGTTAAGAGATCCAAAGCTAAAGTCTTACAGTGTGCTGCTGGAGGCCATGTCAAAGTCAGCAGTCGACAGCACTCCTGTTTTGGGGATTGTAACAGAGTCCCCCTCATGGTATTTTAGCCCTCTTCTGAGCCGGGTGGCTCACCAGAGAACATCTATAGAGTTTCTGAAACAACGAGATTAGAGCTCCCCCAGCCTCACCCACAGTGGGCTTGCATGATGCTCTCCGCACAGACCACTGTCTCTTGACACACCACACAGAGATCTAGATACTGTTTCGGGCTCTACGAAAGGGAGGGAGCTGGGTATCTCGAACCACCGAAACTGGAAATGAGGTGCGAAGACCTCATGAGGTTCCCCATGTGCGACTCCAAGACTCTTGCTGTCGGAGCATGCAGTCACACTCGTGGCTTGGCTTGAGATCACACAGAGAGCCTCCTGTGAAACATGGGCAGCCACTGCAGTCAGCAACAAGTGAGCATCCTTCTGAACCTCAACAGTCATGGAAAGGCTTGACTGTTATTAGGCCAAAGGATCCATCAGTGAGCCGATACATCTGGGGAAAGAACGGACCACTGGTCTGCCAATCCGCGTTCAGATCTGCCAATCCGAGTCCGGACCTAGTTGCCTGACAGGCGGATGGCGTATTCACACAAACTCACCAATCCTTCCGGTTGCAGATGGTGGGGTGAGAAAGGGGGGGGAGGAGGCTTCCAGCATCAACGTGAAAAGCTAATCTAGGGTTTACTCCCCCGACGCAGCGTCTGGATCCTGGCTGTCCAGTTCGCTGCAGACCATCTGCCTACACCTCTGCGAGGGGGGGCATGAGCGAATGTGAGCTGGAGCCTTGCCCACATTCCCCGCCCCCCCGGAGTAGGAGCAGGCGCAGGGGGACATGGCCTGTCAACACCTCAGACAGGAGCTCTTCCCCTTCATCTGCCCAGCCAGCAGGTTTCAGATCCCGCTGGAAAGCCCTCCTACTAAAAACTCTACAGCCTCTACTTAGAAACTTCTTCAGTACTACTACGGCTAACGCAAGTAAAAAAATACCTTTAGCATATTTTCAAAATCTAATGCTAAAAGACTAATTCATTAATTACTTAAATCGTTACAATAAAATGATGTACTGTCATTGTACTGTCACCAACTCGAAGCAAGCTGTCTACAGATTGATCAGAAGTGACAGGAAGTTCCATAGGTCAGACGTTTACCCCTGCCACAAAGCTCTTAATGCTTACATTTAATCCAAAAACGCAACAGCAAGCAGCAGCAATCTGTCAGTCAGCGTGTCACCTGCCCTCACCACTCCATTCGATATTTAAACCTTCACCTCTCAGACCTATCAAGAGAAACAGTCCAGCACAATGGGAAATGGGATCCCTGAGGGGAACAAATTACAAAAACCCGGCAAAGCACAGAGCTTCATAAAGCCCAGAGATATGCAGAGAGTTAAAGCGCATCTCCATTAGCGCTGGCACTGCCAGTGGGTCGTGGAGGCGGAATGCAATGCCGCTCGGCTACACGGTGCTACCGGAGCAGAACTGACGGAGCAATCCGATCCTTGCCGCTCGCGACTTGGGGTGGTGAGGGCGTGGGACGGGCAGGCCCAGCACAAATTACAGCTTGCGTGAAGAGTCTGAAGCCATGGAGATGGGGGTTTGAGGCTGAGGCTGATGTTTTCCGCCCCCGATCGAGAGAGGAAATGGCGTGGACCTGCCGCTCGCAGCAGCCGCCGCTGCATGGCCCTGCCGTTCCGGCGCCTTCGGCTCATTCATCACGCAGCTTTGCTTGGGACGGTGACAGCTGGGTACCAGCCAGCAGCAGCACACTGTTCTTCCCTCGTTTGTTCTGGGGAGGGGTGTGGAATCATCGGAAATGGGGCCTCAACAAGCAGGTCATGTTTCCGATTTCATATAAACCGAGTTACCTGGTGGTAAGCCGGCGCTGTAGTAAAATTCTCCAGCATTAGCCTTCGGTGCTCCCCCGAAAGGCTGAAATCAGACTCCGCCCACCCCTCGTCCCAAAGGTGTCATACTGAGAGGTACGGCACCATTCGTAAAAGTACAAAGGGTCTGCCTTGAACATTCACGTCAACTCTCAGAGGCTCCAAACAAATTGCCAGGAACCATTATGTACCTCAACGCCGAGATAAGCTCGCTTATTCCATCCACCCAACAATCAAACAAATCTTTCAGCTCTGGCGTGTTATAAATGCAAACAGATCAATCAAAATTATCCTGCCTGCGACACCGCAAGGGCTTTTAGAGAAGCAAGCGTTAACTGACTGAATGTCGAATTAATTCTATCATTAATGGAAAAACTATTTCATGCACACGTGTTTAATGGCCGCCAGCACAGATACACGACAATCCTGTAAGACAATATGCAGGTATCTAGAAATATCATCACCCAGCGTGCATCCTGAAATGCAAAGCGTTCGAGTCTCACTCAAAAAAGTTTTACAAGAATAAAAAAAAAAAATGAATGGCTTCTCATTAGAAAAGGCTCTGTAGGGTCCGGCCCAGGCTGCTTTCAGACTGATGTGCCTATTTCCAGGGCCACAGATGGATATTCCAAAAACAATAATTAAAAATTACAGGAGGAACTAACAACCAGTGTTTCAGAGGTAATATCTGTGCTGCTGTCGAAGCGATGGAATTCCTAAGAAGTTTCCATTCACTGAACGTTAGCAAAATGCTAATGGATAAGGCCACTACCAAAAATAAAATGTCTAGTTTGTCCATTGCAGGGGCTCTGTGGGGAAGAAGCCCCGAGCCCTCCCCACACAGACAGGGGCTGCACGACAGCCTATAAACAAGCGGCCGCGACTTTGCATGCAAATAAATGTCTCTGTTCATCTGGCGCTCAACGGGGGCCGAAAACCAGCAAGGCTGAAAACGAAGCGAAGCACAGTGGCCACATCTGGTCTCTCAAAATTTAATTCCAGGCAACATTTCACCCCCCCACCAAACCCCTCCAAACTTAACCCAATTAAAAAGAGGCAGAGAATGGAGGCACAGAGACTTTCAATTCATCAAAAGAGCTAGAGAAGACTTCTAATAGTGCCTTTTTAATTAAAATCTGAATTGCCCACGATGCCTTTAATTAAATATTGGGGAAACTAATCGCTCCTGCTGAGATTATACACAGTCATCTGGCTATCAGCACACCTTCTGCACGCAGGCAAGCAGAAACAGGAGGTAATTCGACCTTAACAGAGATACCGCAAGAACCCATGACAACATGGTCCCCAGGTTAGCATGCGGTATGATGCCCATAGCCGCAACCATACCATGCATACAAAATGTGCTCACCTGAAACACGTTACCATGGACAACAGAGGAATTTGAAGCAGGACTAGCCACACGCTGTATTGTAAAATAATGGTGCCATTTTACAAGGCGCATTTCCATGCAAACAGCCCTCAGCGTTCATTTCCTTGCGAATGGCCTGTTAAAATACCCCAAGACCTTCAAGTCCACCGACTTCCCATTGACTCAGAATGATTCAATTTTTGAAACGACATCCTTTAGAACAGACCCCTCCTGGGTCTGGAAAACAAAAAGAACATTTTACGTAAATCTGAGGGATTTCCGTTCCGTGCAGATCACGGACGAACTGCGGAAGAGTCGGATGGAAAATCATTATTCAGACGGTGGCCTCACTCACCCATAGCTTTGGTCTCCTCACCCTTGGCGTTCAGGATGGAGAATTTGAACTTGGCACGCACCTCACTCTTGGGACAGCTGACAAGGAGCAAGTAGAGGGACAGGTAGTCCTTGCTCTCCTCGTCCAGACCTTTTGGGTTCACCCGCAGGCACCTGTGCAAAGCAAAAGTACCAGAGATTTGGACCTCATATGAGTTTAAGGTCTTTTTACCTGTGTTCTTTTTTGTGTATTTCAAGAAGCTCACTTAATCACTTTCAGCTTAGGTGAATATATTATTTTACCCCCAACCTCTTCCTCCTAGAACCAATTACCCACCAAGAAACAACACACTTCACAGCTGGCTCCCTCTCGTTAAAATCACCCAAGCGCGTAGTTAGTCATCCTGGAGCATCTAATTCTGACACGATAAGAAACAATCGCCCCAAATCTATCGTTTCTCAGAGCCCGGAGTGCACAGCACAACTTTCCGGCTGAAAATGTACTTCTAATTTTAGCAAACATTACAATTCAGAGGAGTCTCTTCGTGACACCGCAGAGAGCTGGGATTGCCAGCTGCGTCCGTGTGGATGCGGAAGACTGGTAGTTCAAGAGCTTGGCCCACACCCTCCATAGCAGACCGGCGACGCACCATTTGAGCTTATCGTTGGCTCCCGAAGAGAAGGTGGAGCTCTTGATGACCTCGCCCATCTCCTCACGGCAAAAGCTGAAGTTGTTGATGGTCCACATGTAGGAGAACTTCACCACTTTAATCTGAGGGGAGTCACCGGATGGCATGTGAGCAGTGGCGGAGGGCATAAACAAACAAACAAACAAACAAATAAATAAACAAACAAACAGGCAGACAAACTAAATGAAAACACAAGTGAAGAAACCGGCCAGCCGAGGCGGTGGAACCGCACATCAAAACTGCCTTTCATCTCGACAGACAGTGAAAAAGAAGATGGGAAATTAAAGGTTAAAAAAAAATGAATAAATAAATAAAATTTCGCAAGATCCAAGAAAAAATGGGAAACGAGGCAGAAAAGTGTACTTCAAGGGGGTAATGCACAAGTAAAACACAGAGTGAAAGATTCTCATATTTTTTAACACGGCATATAGACTCTCATCAGACCTACACAAATCCCAGGCTCCTCTGCTGGAATCTGTCTTTGTCAGTCCGCGCTTAATTCATCTCTCTCCAAGTCCACACGCACATACAAGCCCACCTCCCCAACCCCCCCCCTTTGCCCGCCTCTGTGTACCGGTGCAGAATTACAACTCTCTGGACACAGATCTGAGCAAAAGATTTGAAAAGCCCCTTTTGACATTTAAAACACAGACATAAGAGCAGATAAGACTCACACGTACCTGAGTGTAACACCAGCTCTCAGCCACGGGCCCGCTGGACATTTCCGTGGGGGGGGGGGGACTCGGAACTCTTGACATCGCCAGCTTTGGTGGCGGCAGGTTGGGCAGTGGCGCCCGTCCGTGGAGGGAAGGAAACGGCGACGCCAACCCGCCGAGGCCACGACCAGAGATGGCACTCGAAACGTGAGCGGCCGAGGCTGTGTCTCTGGAAAAGGAAGCAGACGGCCTTCAGGACAAGCACAGACCTTCTGTAATGTCCACCATCTCCACCGTGCTTGTTGGACATCGAGCGGGGAACAAAAAGGACACCGGAGGCTGAACAGGGTCACACGCGGCCTCTAGGACAAACATGTCGGTTTAGTGCTTACGGGCCGTGGTGCGTGGCCATTGAGAATCATTAAAGGATAAAATAAAAGCGAACAGGCTTCCCCCACTGGGTGTGAGAAAACAAAGTCTCAGTGATCAAAAGCTGCAAGTGATCACCCTTTATATCTGTATTCAGACTGCTGAGCGCCATTAGAGCACTTTCATTCTAAAAAGGCTGACAGCTCTAATTAAGGATTCCCCTTATTTTCCCTTAAAAAGTCAATTTTGTGCACATAATGCATATTCTTACACACACACACACACACACACACACAATAGGCTACTTCTATTAAATGTACCTTAACCCAACATACAGAGAAGAACTACAGGAACCTAAAAGGATTAAAATATATTTAATCTGAGCCATAGCCAGGATTTTTAAAATACCAAGGTCAAAATATTAGCCCTTTCTAGTCGTGCCCCATAATGGATCGTAGTTATTGGAGTTGGAGAACAAATACGGAGGACTTGACCTCTGTGTCCTCAATGTTAGGTAAGGGCATGTAGGCTATTTACTGGAGGTGCATCCACAAAGGTGTAGTACCTGAGGGCGGAATAAGATTTCCCACCATGCTTAGGGTTATCTATATCAAAATGTTGGGCCAGCCAGGTTGTATAGAAGATGAGCATCAGAGAGGGTCTAAAGACGCACCTGCAATGTTATGAGAACTGCAGACGCTGCCATGGAAGCCTGAGGGAAAGATGCCATCGAGAACCATGGATGAAGTTTCACATTCCGACATTGACGGTCGAGCATCAGCTGGAGATGCAAATGCATGGGTCACTTTCTCAAAGAGAAGTTCGCCTTAACTACTACGCCGCACGAAAAGCACTCTGAGTAAGTCGCAGCCCGGAAGAGGGTGAGCAAATCAAGCGACACGGTCTTCTCTACCCTGCTCTCAGCGCACGTTCAGCTACAGCGCCCAGATGCCAGGAAATATTTACCCAGCGAGTCACTGCAGTTCTGGTTGGGAGAGTTAGTCACGGCGACACAAATCACGGCAACTCAGGGAGCCTGTTGACAATCAAAGAGACGGAACGGCCTTTGTTCTCAATAACAGAGAAACGGTCTGTTCTCCAGACACGAGACGCCTTCCATTCACTCCCCCCCCCCCCCCCCCACTGAAACAAACGCACCACTAACAAGGACTTAAAGTTTCCAGAATCACAGCCCTTAAATGTCCGTCTAAAATTAATTGTTTGGTTTCCACTTTGGTTCCGGATCTTCAACTCATTATTTGGGTAGTAAAATGATCTTTTCTCTCAGCTCCTAACTCAAAGGCGGCCAGACGCAGGCTAGCCGGCCAGGTCACCTGCCTGGAAGGGCGTCCGTCTCCTGCGTCCGCCTCCACATCTCTCATCGCTAATTGAAGGAGCCATCCAACGCAGGGTCGTGTAACCCGCTTTTCTGCGCTCCTCCTAATTAGTGCCCGACTAAAAAACGAGATGTTAAGACCACGAGACATGCAAGACGGGACACAAGGCATTCTTCACTTAACTGTCAGGGACAAGAAGTATGTGTGTGGGGGGGTGGGGAGGCGGGGGGCGCCGCCACCATACGCAAAACGACACGGCTGAGTCCTCGTGGCTTAATTAACGCTAAAAAGACGGAATTCCATCGTATGCGCCTGGTCATATTTAATTCAGTTTTTTTCCTTGTGTGCTGTTTGTATCGGGAGATGAAAAACACTGGTGGCATTTTACGCAGCGAAACAATAAAATATTAATCAAAAAGTTGGAGAACAAGTGACTGGAAGATTTGCAATTTAAATTACCTGCGACTTCCTGGCAATTAATTCCTGGCTGCCTCTGAGGTTCCCTTTCCTGCCCCTGTCTGGTGCCATGTCTATCATTAGCTACGGGCCGCAGTGCTAACCAGCTAATTAAGAAAAATTTTGGCTTAAGAAAGCATGATATTGAAGTGTTGAGTAATACTTCTTTAGCGGTTTTTAAAACCATACATGCAAAAGCCAATTTGTTACAGTTATATATAGTCAGAGCATTAGTAACGTATAACTGTGACTGTAAAACTATTTTAAGCAGCGGATCCATGCACTTTCATCCCAAAATGATCATCTCCTGCAACTTGCATATTGCATTATTTGCAGTTGAACAGCATCAAATGTCACGGCAGGCTAGTCAAATGGCAACAGACGTCAGCAGCAACCTTAAAAGCAAATAACCCCCCCCTGTCCCCCGCCACCCCCACCAGCCATTTATACAGAGAAATCAAATCTCTGTAGCTACATCTAAAACATCCGAGATTAAGCTTCATATCCGGAGGGCCACCTATTGTCATTCGTCACCAGTATTACACACTCCGTTGACTTTGGCCTCGGGTAGGCGACCACAATCAGGCATTCCTGTTCCCAATCCGGATGTGCATCCCGGCGTGCGCTCCTGAATTTCATAATTTGTTTGCCACACAAAATTTCATTATTGTTGCAGAAATACAGATGAGAGCAGTTATTGTTACCGTTCTTTTAGGCAGAGGAATATGCTGGAATTGTTGCTCTAGGGGGTGACAAGAAAGTACCAGTATGGAAAGGATAATGCATTAAAAAAAAAAACACATAACACAAAGCGATGTGTTTGATGACAGTTATTTCTGGTCGCCACGGCACCGATTGCGTTACCTGGGACTTCCTTAAAGTAACTGCTCACAGTGATCGCTGCAAGCCATTCTAGAAAAAACCTCTTATAAACAAAAACATGTTAGGGTGCTCATCCCTCTCTCATCTGTCTCTTAAAATTTGAACAGTTTCGGGCGATTGAGTCTATCCAATTTTATCTTCGGTTATTCTCCATCATCTAAAAAAGGGGACAGGCGTGAATGTGTTGAATACCATAACAAAAGTCTGACTACTGAAATCAGTTGTTGCAATAAGACCATACAGCCAGATAAACCTGCCAGAAAATACAAGACAATTGCTGTGAAAGTCCGATAAATCAGTCTCTGAAATTCGAGAATGACGACTTCACTTTGCTGTTCAACATTATAGATTTTGCTATATGAATATCAATCTAAATGTGTCACATCGATTTATTTGCGTTTGTTTTCAAAACACAGCTTTATGATGAAAGCCCTATGTCATTAATAACTGGGATTAGATAATTTAAAAAAATGGTCCAGCAGTTTCAATAGCTTTCAAACAGCTTTTCCCCCAAAGGTCTGCAAAACACAGGTCACTTAATGCCGATGCATCTAATTAAAAATAAACAGGGAAACATACATCTAAAAGTGACAATGTTACAGATGAGTGTCCCTGCTGTGTAACCTCAAGGGGAGCAGGTCATCAAACGGTCACCATTATGAAACAATACGTCCAAGCGTGAAAAATTGCTGTGATCGAAACATGTAGCTGCTAACCTAAACTATTTAAGAGTAATAAGGAACTGATTTAAAATGTACTAAATTATGAAAATTACAGTAGGCAGCACATATATTAAATGACTGGCAACCCTGACCAGAATAACCAGGAAAGAGGTGAGTGGATGGATGGATGGATGGATGGATGGATAAAAACATATACATGTTAACAGTACAGGTTTTGGACTAGAAAGAAAAAAAAACAAGTTGCTCCTATTTTACAGAAAATGTCACACCTGAAACGCTGTCCATTGACCAGCATGACCCCCATTTTTGGTTAAAAGTCAAGGGGAAACTCGAGTGCCCAGACAAAGCAAGACCAGCTAATTCTATGACTGTGTAACAGGCTTCAATGACATGCAGAATAATAATTCCTCACCATCCCCACTCTACATGTGGAGTCTGCCTGGGATTGTTCCAGGTTCTCTGGTATCCTCCCACAGTCCAAGAACAGGCAGTAAGGCCAACCAGCTCCAAGCTGCAAACTGTGTGTGTGTGTGTGTGTGTGTGTGTGTGATCATGTATATATCATATTGTGGGGACCACATGTCCCCATAATGTGATAAACAATTGTTTTGTTTTGTTTTTTTTTACCTGGAACTGTGTTATGGCCATAGAAATGGGGCATCCCCATAAACGTGTGTGTGTGTGTGTGTGTCCTGTGACAGACTGACATCCCAAGCTCTGCCACGCGCCCTATGGTCCCTACGACAGGCTGACCGTGACCCTGTAGCAAAGAACCACTAATGGAAGATGGCAGATGGATGAGTGGATGATTCTAGAATATATTTCCGGTTCAGTAAACACGGCACTGATGGTCTTTTTAACGAATTTACCGTGATAAAGAGAAGGAACCTAAAGGACCATCGGACAGGAATGGGGTTACTCAGCCCGAGGGCGAATGGGGGATCTGAGACCATTAGAGTAAAGAGCGAGTACATCCTGCTCGTCGTCTCATCGACTGATGGAGGAATCGCTAGCAGGACGTGTTTGTCATTTCTGTGCCATGTTAACTCTATTAGCCGACCCCTGTCATAAAAGCACGCCTGGGTGCCCTTTAAGCCTGCAGAGCATCCGAGTCGCTCACAACATCTTCATTCGCTTTATCTGCATATTTTAAACCTGACATTTATCGTATTTGGAGTTATTACTGATTCCTCAGTCAAATATTTGAACGAGCAGTATTCACACAGGGCCCCACGCATTTTGTCTTTTTAACGTGGATTGCCAGCTTCAATATAAAATAATGCCTTAACTATTTAAGGTTTAAGCACGCATTGCTGTGTCGAACCAGGCTAGTAAAATACTTCACCGTTTATTATTGCATAATGCATGGAGGGATGTATTAATTGTGTTGTGGCTGACCTTTCTGGCTCTATTCCAACCTAATATCACAAGAAAAAGCGTGGAAAAAAAACACAATTTACATGTGTACAGTGAGCACCACAAGGGAGACTTCCTGCAGCTCCACAAACACATTAACCAATGAGCGGGGTGTGACAGTCGACTGGTTAAACTCCCAACCATTCAGGCCCCGCCACTGGGTGGAGCTACTCGCACTTGGCCTGACTAGGATGACCCCTGACCCTAACCCGACTGCGCGTCTCGCCCACCACCATGTCAGCGGGGAGATCAGGCGACCGCAGATCCACCTTCCTCTAACCCTCCCTTCACATACTGCCTGCGGAAGGTGCCACTTATATTCAGTAGGTGACCACGCTGCTTACCGTCGACTACGCCGCCTCCCAGACGGCACCACTGCATAGATGAGATGGATGGACGGGTGTTAGTGCAAACTACTGCCAAAGGACAGAGAGGACATGAACACAGGGACACTCCAATTACCCCTAGGCATCCGGACTTCTGTTAATCACTGACATTAACAGTCTATGATACACTGAGACATAGCTTTAAACCAAGCATGTTGGGCAATATTAATAAAAAAAATAATAATAAAAAAAATAAAAATAAGCATGTTTTCATGCTTTCAACTCATCTGGGTTTCAACAACGAGTTGCCAAAGCAGAACAATAAGAAACTATAAAAAAGGTCAAAATACATTAATCAATTAATGGGTTAAGTCTGAAAACGGAGAATAACCCTGATTCTGTTTGGGAACTGGGAGGAGTGAATCCAGTGGGTCACGAACAGAATTGGTCCGCATCCTCACCCAGATCCGAAACATTTTACTGTGCCAAAATCCTAATGCGCAAGTCCCAAGAAAAATCACTCAGCTCTGTAACACACACAGCCAGCGGAAGAGGCGCATCAACAAGCACGCGCACAAACCCAGTAAATAATAAGTGTTGCTGACTTCAAACGGAATTTGTTAAGATTAAGATTGTTTCCTTTTCTTGGCGTCTTCGGAGACGGCGGCCTTTTCGGGGCTCATTATGGCGTTCGGTGTACCCCTGCAAAACAGGAGCGGGACTCAAGAGGAAGGGAACCAGCGAAACAGCCCCCATTTAAATTCCTTTTTTACTCCGTACTTAAAACGGAAACGTCAAATACACAGAAGCACCCGGCTGCCTACGAAATCCACCCCTCCCACCCCCCAAAAGAGAGGAGCAGGGATACAGCCAGGTCCAAATCGATGAGACAGGTGGAGGAGTGGAGGTGCCAGGAGAGGTTACTGGAAGGGTAACGCACAGGAAGTGCTCCCAACAAACAGACCAACCACACAGTGGTTACAGAGTAGATGAAACAACGGCATGGCATCGATATGTAGTTAATGGAAGTGTGACAGTGATTCTCTCGTTACGCTGGTTTCCTGGTGTCGACGCCACATGATATGGAGCAGAACACAGAGGCCCCCCTCGCAAAGCAGTCACCAGAGAACTGCGCCTCCACTGGAAGGCAGCGTCAAAGCTTTCACTGCAACTCAGTGTGAAGAAACTCATCATAAAACCGACTCAGGGAGGCGGTGGGGAGGCACAGGAGCGGAGACGAGTCTAACCAGTCGACTGCAGGGGGTTCAGCTGCAACGGGGAAGGCAGAGGAGCGACTCAGAGGAGGCCCAGGGTTACAGGGAGAGTGTCACGACAAACTCCCACGAGTCACTGCCAGGGCAGTGGCCATCTGGGTTATCACAGAAGCAGGGTGCTTCAAAAGCACGGTGAATGATGGAGATGAGGGTAGACCTGCTACTGAGGGGGAGAAAGACGAAGCCGATGATGCCATCAGTCCGCTCCTTCCCTCCTCGTGTCCCCTGGGCCACAAAGCTCCCCACCTCCAGGAAGCACAGGAAGCATGGCACTGGATCTGTGGCAGGTGGGCAGACAAACATCTGGCCAAATAATCGAGGTATGAGCAGCAAGACGCTCGAAAGTCCAGAGATGACAAATTAATTTATAACACACAGCATCCAGTGATCTTCCTGTCTCTTATGCCCTTAGGGGGAGGGTGAGTTCTGCAATCCCAACAGCCCACTGTACCGCAAGAGGTTCATCACCGCACACTGCTTGCTTGGTCATTCAGTGCCAGCGCAGATTCCAAGATACGTATGCCGTTATCGTTGACGCATACCCTGTGGCAGCGTGCTTCCCCCCAAAGCTTCAAGATAATACAGGAGATAAAATGCTTAGCTAGCTGTTAATTTCCCCAAACCAGATCCTCCCATCAGCTCACCTGCACAACAAAACGGGGGGGGGGAGAACCATGTGAACACACACGTATCCATACCCAAAGCCCAGTCGGAACCCACAGGCAGGCGTGAGACCCAAACAAAGAGAGTTACAACAAATGTGCCATGGTGAGAGAAAGCCATTTCCTGCTCCGGAAGGCTCTCAGCCCAAGGTTTGCATTTTTCACTTGGACCCTGTGGTGTAACTGGCCTCCAAGGACCGATAGTAAAAATCCTGGTGCAAGCACTGCGCATTCCGCTGCCACGCAGCAAAGTTCCTCCTGCCGCAAATAGCTTGCCATGACTCACAGAAATGAGGTCTATAATGATTATATATAACATGCCCGCGCAATTACTGCGGCAGCCCAACGAGACGGGCTGCCTCGGCTCACCCGGGGGTGCCCCAAGGCTCAGTCTGTGGGCTTCTCATTCTGCGTCACGTGGCCCAGTAAACAGCAAAGGCAACAGTCCTCGATTATTTGCTTTTGAAAACATGAGAGGGATGAGGGAGACAGAGAGGGGGCGCTGTGGCGGGGGACATTCCCATTGGGGACAGCCCCAGCAAGCATTTAAGAGCAAAGCTAGGAGGACTATTAACAGTTCCGTGTATAAAGCCATGAAACAAAGTGTTTTTCCCAGAGCCCTAATCTCCTCTCATATATACTTTCCTTGCATATTAAGGCAAGTCTAAGTCACCTTGGTGCTGGGGAGAAGGGGACGTGTGCTCCTCAGATGCATCAAAAAGGCTCCTTTTATACATTTAACTGTCAAAAAGCGGCAAACTTCATTTCCGTTTTTGGCTCCAGGGCAGTGGATTATGAAATATACAAACTCCTCCACCAGCTAGGATCTTAGCGATGTTACTGCAGCAAGCCAAAGTCTATCTTTACTCAGAATCGTTTGGCTACGTTCAAAACCAATCTGCGACCCATGAATGCCACAGAAATATCAAGTAAAAACTTGCATAACCTTTGAATGATTAGTGAGAGGGCAGGGTAAAGGACAATCAACACAGCAGTGGTAATTCTCCAATCTGTTTCCAAACATCCCAGGCCCTCCTGGAAAGGTGGGACTGAAGAGGGAATTCTGAAGCAGCCTTCAGTGTCGTTTCGGACCAGAAAGGTCAGGCGGCGGGCGAGCATGGGATAGTATACGGAATGTGAATAACAGCATTAAAAGTATCACATGGAGGGAAGGAAAAAATGAGAGATTCGGCAACAATTAAGCATTGGCTCAGCTTGCTGAGGTCAGAAGCGTCGGTCAAAGGCCCACCCCCTTTAGGTCTTGTGTTTTTTTTGATGCCAAGCCCAATAAGATATCCCCAGCATCAGCGGGATTCTAAGTAACCGCTTTGATGGCACTCAAAACAAGAATCCAGTTTTGCTAGGCTATGCCACCCATTTCAATTTCCAAAACTAATTTTTAAAATCCAATTAAGCTGCAACAAATTACAAGCTATTTGTCATTCCCGTGTCAACCCCGCGCGCCGTTTCACATAGAAAGCATATTTAAATAGGTTTCCACGACGACCTCATCCAAAAGCCAGGCCTCCACATCAGCCCGGACGCTCATAAGAGCTCCTCGCTAGCGTAGGCTGTCCATGGCTGCCCTTTTCACCACCAACCCCCCCCCCCAACTAACACCATCTCCACCAAGTAACACGCCTTCTAACAATTTTAATGATGAGACACCGAAGAGAGAACACGAGTCACAGAACACGTGAGATGGTGTCTACTCTGAGAAGGGAGGGGGGGGAAAAAAAACATTAAATAAAACGAGGAAAAAGGACCAGTTCGTTCGGGTCACCCATTTCAAAAGCCTTCCAGCCAAGACGACAAGAACTTTTCTAATTAAATAAGGGAATCTGTCATTTCCAAACCCTGGCACTGACAGCGAGGGTCACAACGGAGAGGCCACAGCACCCACCACTCGCAGCCTTCAAGTGCCCGTCTTCAGCTACCCGCGAAACGCTGTACCCACGGCAGTGGAGCCAATTAAGGCCGAGCCTTCGTTTTGACTCCTGGTAGCACTACGTCAATATGCAGGAGATGGGATTGCCAGTGACGGTTAACTACAGATACCTGCACGATTCCTGACAATCTTTTTAATTAACGAAAGCATTTCATTCTTGCATGACTCTTGCCTTCCAGAGGCATTTGCTAGTTCTGGAAAGGTGCTGCTACCTTCCGTCTGAGCTCAGAGAACACAAGTGAAGAGTTGTTGTACATTTTAAGCCGTAAACGTGTAGCACCACTCTCATCCTGCGTGGGGATCTCCTCTTTGAACAGCGTCGCCTTCCCTTCTTCTGAATTTAGGACAAGACAGAAGTATGAGCAGGCAATCAGAAAACTAGGCTAGCTATAGCTGTGAGACACAATAATGTCCAGACAAGCATAGGTTTCAGGGGAAGAAACCTAGCTAAAGATCATCTAACCCTTCCTTATTACCAAGGCTACATTAATTCCCCCTCATCCTTCCCAAAACTCCAAGAAGTCAAATCACTGGATTTGTGGGTTGCTTGGGGATGATGATGAATAAATAATGAACTCCCAAGACTCTCCCTGAAGACCTGAGGAAACGGACAGAATGAAGCTCCGCTCTGACGCCTCGTCCTGGTTTCAGAGACTTTACTGTGAGCTACAAACAAAAAGGAGTAAACACAAACGAGTGGAGTCTTCGGATTCTCGATCTGGCTTGACGAGCTGTGACGGGCGGCCACTGGCTTGCTCCATCTACAGGATCTTCGCCCGTCTATTCCTCAAAAGGCCCTTTTTCCAAGCATCCTGGCAACCACTACACACTGAACGCAAAGGGGATCCAGAGGGCAGGGTAAGAGCGGGTCCCATCAGGCATTTCACTAAATAAGTCGGCACACAGAAGTTTCCCCATCGCTGGTCTGCGGGCTCTACACGCCTGGTCAATGCTACTCACTTGCTTTGGCTCGGCCTAATTACTCTTTTCCTGTCTGTTTTCTACAGCTCCCTTCCTAACTAAAATAAATTTAAAACAAAAAAAACTAGCATTCTATATTCGCCATCGTCTCACAGGGCAAAATGAGCTGCACAGTTACGAGGACGAGACAAGTAGTGCTGAGTATATACGGTTCTACGAGGGCGATGAGAAAGTATTTTGCACAGAGGGTTCCCGGTTTAAAACCCACTGCAAAAAGTGAAGTACGGGAAACGCATTTCTGAGGTCGGACGCCATCAGGTACATCACCCACAGTGGAGTCATCAATCACCAGCGCGCAAGAACAAGCGTGCATCTACTCGTGGGTGTGCACACGTTTTGCGGGGACAAGATGCAAAGCCTGAAAACACAGGACAACCATTTTTAACAACTGTTTGTACTTACTGAACAAAGTACTAACTTTTAACCTTAACAGGGACTTCCTACTGACTCTTACCATAACTTTATGAGCATGCATTTGTCAGTGAGTGACCCCAAAAACTTAGATAACTGGGGATTCCCCCCCGTTCATTGACCAACGCCACTCTTAGGGACTGTTTTGCCAAGCGACAATGGGCACAACCATGACAATGCGATTTCACATCAAGCAGATGAGGTAGGAATGTGGGGAGTACAGGAATATGACCTGGGTCTGACATTTCACTAGGATGCTCATTTCAACCTTGGAGCCAACTAACGTAGAGCAGCTGTCAAACTGACTGCCACGTCAGAGTATTGGAAGACTCATGTGCCTCGCAATTAAATCAAAAAATGAAAAGCTTAATTGTATGTCTCCCTCCATGTCATCTCTCGTATCCTTCTCTTTAACCTAAAATGCTGGAGCATCTAAAAGGGTCATAGTGGTAACACTCGCTGAAGCAGAAGCGAGGAGGGACTGACAGAGGGCCTTCTGCAAACCAATTTTGGCTACATCCCTTTCCAATTAGTAGCACAGAGCATTTGAACAGAAATGCTCTATAGCTTGATAGTCAACTACGTACCCCACAGGAAACTGGGCAGCCTTACTAACACAAACTGTGTTGCAGCTCCCCAAGCGCACAAATCCCTAAACCCGCAAGCAGGTTCCCAACACACCAAAACAGAACATATCACACAATCCATGCATAAACAGATCCCACAGTGGGCATCAGGATCCCAAAAACAGTCCACCCCAGTGATCAGAATATACTAAACCAAGACCACTGCAAGACAACAACCACAAACCTTGTTTAAAGGGCAATTAGGAGCGACTCACAAATGCAGTTTAATGATTTCGTAACCGACTTTCAAACAGAGCGCCGAGAAACACAAGACGGGAATTAGGCGAGCCGCTGCCCGTCGATAATTACCCAGCATTCCTCTTAGAGAGAAGCGACCTCAGATCGATGAGCCACCATCACCAGAATTCCTTCTGCCGCCTGGGAGCGGAGCAAGATTCAATCGGACAGGGAGTCAATTAAGATCCCCATGACCGAGCAAAGGATTTGCGAGGGAGACCTTCCGACAGACCGCATTTCCGAACTGGTTGTGAAGAGCTGCTTAGTCTTCATCCATGCCTTGTTCAGCTGGACAGGCAGAGCGTGAGAGTCTAGACAAGAAGTAGAAGTTTACGCAGGTGGTTACAGCGGTCATGAGGGTGAATATCAACTGGGGCTCCAGGTCTCTGACCCTGGGCATGGAATCGTCATGACCTCAGCTTATGCATGAGCCTTCAGTGGAAATCATGTACTTTCTTGGGGGAACAACAGATTGAGTGAAGGAAACAGAATGGGAAGATACGATGGCAGTACTACGGCTGCAGTAGTAAGAGGGATGAAAGCGAAATTCAACCCATGAACCAGTACTAGACACAGAAGCGAGAAAGGGAAGGCTGCGTGAAAGGAACCAGAGCCCCAAAGGCTTGACAGATTCTGACGGGTCATGCAGAGATCTAAATGAAAGACAGTCGTTAAAGGAGCGTAAACGTTAACAAGGGGCTAGCATGGCAGGGAAGGCCTCCCGGGGGTGCTTAGCAAGGTTACCCTGGTAACTGGAACCGGATGCCGCAAAGACAAGAGGGAACAGGTGAGCGAGGGAGGGAGGGAGGAAGGGAGAGATCAACCAAGTGAATCGCAGACAGATATTGGGGGTTAAAAAGGCTACAAAACACGGCGCCTCGAGGTTCTGCCTGGTGACCCGTTTTTTCAGCTGACCGATTAACTGCTCCACCGCAGCCACTGAATCCATTCACCTCTCCTGAACCTCGGGGTACGAATCGGCTGCTAATTAAAACAAACCAGCAGCCCTAGGGCGAGGGGTGGCATCCTGGACTGGGCGGGAGAACTCAGCAGCTTAAGCCTTTCACTGACTTTACAGTGGGCTCCACTGGTGGGTTGCCAGGCAACCGGCAAGGCCACTGGGATACAGGAGCAAGCCGACTGCTAGGCTGGTGCAGGCTTTAATAAGAGACGCACCAAAAACTACACCGTTCTCATAGACGGGAAAAAGTGGACTTCGGTCGGTAGTTCTGGTCGATGTATCAGAAGCACGGCCGCGGTGCTGCAGGACTGGGATAATGGCTTCCGCAGAGTCCGCTGGCAGAGGGAGGCATTCTCAAGGACTGCGAGGTGACCCTCCCAGCAGCCTCCGGCCCACCTGATGCTGACCCCCAGGCTGCAGTGACATTCTCACCTTTTCCAGGGAGCAGCAGAGACTGAGGTGAGCGCGGTTAGAAGGTCGCCAGCTTTTAAAAACAGATCCTGGAACAGACAAACGGAAGCGCTGGCCCTCTCTGCCGCCGCCCCCTTCCTCCAGGCGCCTCTGAATGCCTGTTGGACGTCCACTCAGCAGCTGGCGGTCGTTCAGGCATCCTAGCTACTCCTCGTTCGAGGCTTTCCGTTGGGTATGGGAAGGCTGGCTTCAGGTAACGAAAGCTCATCAACGTGGGTCTCATGGATACAACAAAGGTGCCTTTTCAGCTGGAGTCCACCAGATTTTATCAGCATACCACTGGAGGAGACAGGGCATTTCATTGGCGCTCCCCATCTTTCAACACCACAAAGCACTATTTATTGCGTGATGAATCAATCAGAAGGGGACAGCTGACTGACAGCTCGCCACACGCCTCTCATGTGGTGCGTGCGCACATGCACGCTGGCTGTGGTAACTGTGGGGATGGGCGCAGCAGCATACAAGTAGCCCAGCGATGGTGCTGATTACAGGACACGTCTAAGCACGGTAGGGACCCTGGGGAGGCATTCTGCAGCTGCCTTGGCACCTGCACCCCCTCCCACCCTCCAGGCCTTCATCCCGGCCCAATTAGCTTGACTCTGAGGAACCTGCGTGAGGCGGCCATCTCCTGAGGGTCCCCCAGCTGGGTTGCAGCATCTGCCTCGTACTCATGCAGGTATTGCGAGGCTCCAGTCCCCTCCCCGGCTCACACCCCCACACTCCCAGGCCAGAGTTCAACGGGACAGCCGATAACCAAGTTGAGATGTTGACTCCTTCTGACTACTTTCTGGTGCAAGCTGGGAATATAGGTGAGCACGCTTTCAGTTACCCAGACCCTCACCCCACCTCCTCCTCAATCACCCCGTTTTCAGGAGAACCAGATAATGGCCACTGGCAGGAAGGTCAAGAGCAGCATTCCTCTCACTGAGCCGTGGGTGCTCTTCAACAGTGTTTCTCAATCCTCCCGGCTGCCAACACACATGTACCTGATAATCTGTGTTCTTGATTGGCTGGGAGCTGGGAGGGAGCAAAAATGTGGACTGTCTGGGGGTATCCAAGAACTGGGTGGAGGAACACTGCCCTGGACGTACTGCAGAATTGCCTTTAAAGGGCAGGGGGGTGTCTGTTGGGGGTCTACTCAAGATTATCCCATTGTGAGATTATGACTAATATTACCATATAGGCTTGAGCGGCATCTCATTTTTCATAGCGTCATGCCTTCCAGACATTACAGCGCAATACATAGTTATGACAATATTTTCAAAAGCAATGTTATTCCAGTATTTTGAAATCTGGGCAATAAAAGCAGCAAGCGACTGACATTCAAACATGCCTAGAATTCGGTGTTTCCCAACCCAGTCCTTGGGGACCCACAGACGGTCCACGTTTTTGCTCCCTCTCAGCTCCCTGCCAGACAGTCGCATTTTAACAGCCTGGGAGGGCACAAAAACATGGACTGTCTGTGGGTCCCCAAGGAGCGGACTGGGAAACACTGGGCTTGATATATGGGTTAAGACCTAGGTGTTTCCGCATAAACTCACATACTAAATTAATAATCTTTTTTTTTATTATTATTTCCCACCATGCCAAGCCTATGCATGACCAGGATGTAAGCAGAGGAAGGAGTCATGGGACACAGAGAATCAGAGAGAATATCTGACTGCCCCGACACCCACATCTCTGCAACTAGACAGAGACTAAAGGAACCAGTAGAACCGCTGGATTCAGGCAACACACACACTCACGCACGCAAGAGGTCCATAAAGAGAGACATACACCAACGCTCCTCTTTGAGATCCAACTGGAGGCCAAGCTTCTTTTGTATAAAAAAAATTCACATCTGTAGACAGTGTCTATTAATGACAATGAATAACGAAGAAGGGCAACAAGCTTCTTTGTTCCCCTGAATTGGAGGTTATGTTTCTTTTTTTTTTGGAAATGTACCCATCATCTCCCCTCTGACATTAATTTGCATTTCTCTCTCTCTCTCCATTTTCTCTTCTCCTCCGTTCTCATTTATCTACTTTCCTCACCTGTCATGTTTCCACTCAGGGCATCGTATTGCCTCCATAGCCGCCGTTAAAATTCAGAGTAAATAGTGCCACGCTGATTCTGACAGGCCAAGCAACGCCACAGCCCCCAAACCCCCCAGCTTGCACATCCCACCACCTTTTAGTCGAACGCACCCCTCCTGTACCCCACACCTCCTCTCAATCCTCCATCGCCCCCCCCCCCCCCCTCCGTACTCTTCTGGAATGCACTCACCCAGATCAAAGACCCTCGGACATCTGTGTAGCCCGGTACTGCCAGCACGCTGCCAGCTGTGCGAGACGCGTCTGTCCGTCCGTGTGTCCGCGGGGCTGCGGGGACAAGCAGATGGGAGGCTTCCGTCACATGGCGGGTCTCCGCGCGCCTCCAGGCCTGTCATGCCCAGAGGCCTTCACCGCCCCCAACAAACCTCCATTCCTCCCTTACCCCATCTCTCCTATCGCCACGGACTGACAATCAATACCAGCAGGATCACTGCCACGGCGATTTCAAAGCCGAGTGTGTGTGTGTGTGTGTGTGTGTGTGTGTGTGTGTGTGTACCCGTACGCATCTCTCTGGTGAGCTGAAACCAGGCCGATGCAAGAATCGTTAAACAGGCATCTTCTCACACTGTATGCTTTGATGAGACATGCTCTTCAAAGGGGGGGGGGGGGGGGGCGCAGGGACTGACATAGTTGCCTTTCGCAATAATCTAGTGGAAAATCCTGCCGATAAACATGCACCCCCGTCGGATACATTCCAACATCCCATCAGACCCCTTCTCCAATGAAGTCCCCGCGTGAACATGGCCGACAGTCCTCTGCAGCGCATTATTAAGCAGTTGGCCAGAGAGCATGCATAAACACAGACGCACTCCCAAAAAAACTCCCAAGTGCCCACAATCCAGACATCATGTACCGAGCTCCGCCACCAAACCATAAGCTGTCAAGCCCATCAAACACTCCGCACATAATTACATTACTAACCCTTACATATTCAAGTTCAGCTCTTTGAAGATGAAAAACAACAAATAATCTGGCAGACCATCCAGTGGACGATTTGGTAGAGCACCTTCCTGAGCTCCTGAACTATAAAAGATAAACAGCTGGTCTCCCGGCCAGACCTGTTTGAAGTGAGCGGCCTTCGTTCCATGCCTTTCCTCAACGCACTCTCTCATAAACCTTATCTCCTTGGAGCCAACAAGCCCATCCACTCAGATAAACGTGCCTAAAGTCAACGACAAAGCAACATCCCGGCGTAAGAAGAAAGGCCGTCACGCACAGGCACGGTTATGGGGTTTATCCCAGCCTGACTTTGCACAAGCCTTTCTTCCGTTTTGTTTTATGCTCTGGCCCATTTCCCTGGCCAAAGGGAAGATTGGAAACCTAAACTGGATTCAGCCTTAGCTCCACCGTCAACAGCCTTCGACCCGCTAACAGCTTCAGATGGCCGCCTCAAAGGCTCTGAGCAGGCGCTGAAAAGAGGCTCACAGTTTCACGATCGACACCCTCAACACGGACACTCGTTCCTTGAAGACGACCTCTTCGGAGTGCATCCGCGGTCGAGGACTTGGGGGTGGGGGGGGGGAGGCATTGGGTTTGAGAGACAAAATGGAAAAGGGAACGAGTAAAAGGGAAAATGGAACGTGGGATCACAGGGAGGATGAAAGATGAACCAGTGCTCAGCAGACTGATGAAAGAGCAAAAACAGCCACCCGGGAGAAGAGGGAAAAGAAAACAAACAAGAGCTGAACTGGAGACAAATTAAGGAGAAGCTGGAAAGGAACAGAGAGGGACGAGGTGCAGTATGAAAAGGAACATCAGCCATGATTCGGGCAGGAGGAGCTGAAGACGGTGATGTGGGCTGGTCAAAACAGCCTCAGATTTCCAATAAGGCGACCATTTATGGAGGCACCTCACTAGGGAGGTTACATCAAGCGCTTGACTGGGCTGCTAAAGAACCACTAAGACAAACTGTCACAATTAGAGCACGACTGTCAGCACGGCGGTAATGGCTACAAGTGCCCCCCCACACCCACCCCCACCGACATCCACGCCCGGTAATGAACACAGCGTGCCTCTCACACTCACGCCGGGGAGGCCGGGTGGAGGGGGGTTAGGCAGTGAGAGCAGGGGATGGGCGGCATCTACAGATGCCACGTTCACTGCTGTCCCAGTCTGGGTTCGATAAGCTCTCTCCAAACACCCGACCTGCTATACACAGAGCAGGTGCTGAACACTGCCGGCCATCCGGATCTGGGGATGCTCACACGCTGCCCTTCGCCATTCGGCACACTGACAAAGTGAAAAGCCGCCACCCCCCCCCCCCATGAAGCGGAAACTAAGAGTTTCACAAAAAAAAAAAAAAAACAGCCGATTTCACCCAAAGGCTGTCCTCATGCTGCGATTCTCCAACTGCACGTTTTATTATTATTTTTGTTATAAAGAAAGGAACAAGAAAAAACATGCGCATGTTCACAACTTCCCAGCCCGTCAGCTACGAGAAAACTTCAGATCTTTCTGGGACAGGGAATTAATCCACTTCACCGGTACACGGAGGACTGAAGAACTCGGCGTCAAAAACCAAAACCGTGTTTAAAGAGCTGCAGTCAAAGTCTATGCTGTCCAGGAGGTCCTCACACTTACAGCAGGCTGTGTTCCTGGAAAAAAGTCCCCGGAGTTCAAACGAAGCAAAATAAAAAGTTAAACAAGGCCGACACCTAACTGCAATTGAGCAAAAATGCAATCGGCCATTTCACAGACTCTTAGCAAAATCCACATTAAGCCAGTAAAATATGCATGTAAGTTTGCAGATGAAGTGAACTTATTTTGTCATTGATTATTGCTTTAAGGACTACCGGTGCCTACGTTTCATATTAGATGTATCTGGGCTGCGGCTTCCCTTCGTCGCAGTTTTTCATATCTTTTTTATTAATTTCATTGCGTGAAATTGTTCTCCGAAAAATTAATTGAATTATGGAGAAGCCACGGGGTAGATGGGGCAGGAGGTGGGGTGCTGAAGTGGGAGCTCACGGGGAAGGACACGTACAAGGGCTGTATTCCCGCAGTGAAGCTCGTCACGAGACGGCCAACATGTTTGGAAAACTTGCGAAATTCACAACAGGTGGGGCAGAGGTAGAGGGCCGCTGAGATGGTAGTCTGGACAGCCCTGGGACCGGCCCGGCAGGCTGCCCCAAAAGCCTCTCCCCGCGACTCAGTCGGTCGGCCTCAATCCTGTTCCCATGCTGGGGGTGGGTGCCCCCCTCCCCAATGAGGTCTACATCTGAATTGCACTGCGCTCGTTAGGCAGCAGCAGCCGTGCCTCTCACGTCACCCCCCCCACTCGAGTCATTTGCGTATGCAAAAGCACTGCGAAAATGTCAGTGTGTTTAAACAACGCTCATCGCCATAAGAAGTCGGATAACAGCAGCGTAAACTGCCACGCAAATGGATTCCCCGTCTGGGTTATGCAAATGAGACTCCGGGGGGGGGTCGGCTCACGAGGGCACGAGTGTGTGTACGCGTTCACATGCATACGCGCGGTGTCCCTCCCCATATCAACACACCACAACCACCTTCCCCCCCCCACTGGAAATAATAAAGCGAAGCTGTGATAACTGTCGCGCCAGATCTCGTCTTCAGGGCCCTCAACGCTCCCCCCACGCGAGCCCCCCCCCCCCCCTCACCGGCGCTCCTCCAGCTCACCGCCTCTCCTTCTGTCATCCTTCTCTCCCAACTGCTGGAAACACCACGCTCGAACCCATCATCCTGCCGGAAAGTTAGTCCTACTTTGCGGGAAACCAAACAAACACAGCCAATCTGAACAGAATCTCATCTACTCTTCAAGGGCTGGGATGTATGCGGGGTGTGAGCGAGGGGGAACAGCAGGAAGACAATGGGGAACTCTCTAATATTCTCTTTATAATTACCACTTACTAGCCCACAGCTCCTGTGCTGTGTCAGGTACACCGGATAACTGGGTAAAGAAAAGCCTTATTCATAAGTCAAACATCCATACCAGGATTAGCTCCAAGATTCCACCACCAGCTTCCTTCGCTGTCCCTTCCGACATCCGCTGCCGCTGAACGTCTGTTACCACAGTCACAGACCCACCCAGTCCAAGCAAGAACACTCAGCGGGTACCTAAGACCTTCAGGAACGGGTGTAGGCCCTACAAAAAGTCAGCACGACTAACTAAGGCGTTTATGGCCTTCTGAACATCAGCCAGGAAGGACGGGGAGCCAGGAAGGCCTCCTGCTTCGGTATTCACGCCCGGGGAGGGGGGGCACCCAAACCACTCTACCCATTGTCTCTCCGAAACAAACAGGGTAAAAATGCAAGTCGTCGTGGATAAAAGCTGTTTAAGGAAAAAAAGACTGACTACAGTTATCATATGGAAAGTGGGTACAATTAAAAGTAGGAGAAAAAAATGACAAATGTACGTCACCTGACTGCGGCAGGCTGAGGATCCCCGGGTCACCCCCGCATAGACCTGACGCTCTCGAGTCAGCAAACCTGTGGGGGGGGGGGGACACGCCGTACAGGCATGGAGCCCACGGTTTACCTCGGCCGGGCAGCGTGATCCAGTGGGGGGGGGGGGGGGAGCTTGTGGGGGCCGCATCTCAGTGCTGTTAATCCGTGTGCGAACCCACGGACGCCAGCGGTTTGCACTGCACCTCTCCACACCTGCTCCCACACATTCACACCTGCCACGCTTCAAGGTTATATATAGGGGTGCTGCAGTGAGACAGACACTGCGGCTTCTCCATAGCAGGTAGGCCTCAGTCAATGGGGGGCGCTTTTATTACCAGCGTGACCACGGGCGCGCACGCAGCACACGCGCGCAGCACACGCACACGCCGGAGGAGCCGAGCTCGGGTTATTCATCAGAACTGATTGCAGCAGATGTATCGGACTCCTGGTCTGAAAGGCTTTAAACCGCGGCCGCTCGGCTGCAGAGGGAAACACAGACCGGCACATTTAACGCTGGTCGGGAGGGAAGGTGAAAGGCGGTAATGGACAGAAAGCTCCCGCGGACTTTCAGAACACCACAGACGGCGTTTAAACCTCCGAGATCAAATGGGAGGCGGAATCGGAGCAGACTGAACGCCCCCAACCCCCCCCCCCCCCCCCCAACAAGCTCAAACCTCACACGAACTTAGCTCTTTCTTCCCTGGGACTGGTGCACGTGCAAGAGCCCACGGCAAGGTATGATCCGATCGAGGAACGACAGCGAGATCATGACGTCTCAGGAAGGCCGTTCATCACACGGCTTTAGTGCTTCGGTGTCTGCCCGGGGGGGGGGGGGGGGATCTGTGGTCCCTCGATTATCACAAGGGTTTGTGGCACAGGGAGAGAGCGAGGGAGCGAGAGAGGGATAATAAAAATTAAAGGAAATGTGTGCAGACAGACGGAACGTAAAGCAGGAAGAGAGGCACACGGAACACAAAGAGAGAGATCAACAAAAGCAGTGACCTAGAGTAGGACCTGCACTACTGTGCCCACAAGGGGTGCCGTCAAGCCAGTCAGAAGGTTGTTTTAAAGGGGTTTCGCTGCATATCTTTGTGCAGAAACAAGCTAAGCAGGCCGAACGAAATTCCGGCATTAATATAAATATCATATGGCTAAGTATCAGAAGACAGAGGCTCTGAGGAGAAAACTGACTCGATGACTACAATCCCCCCCCCCCCGCCCCCGGGGCCAGACTCAGTCATCTGCAGGTGTCAGGCAGGTGTCCTGACAGCGAGCTCACGCAGGTCTTTATGACTGAGAACCCGGGAAGGACCCCCCCGAAATTCAGCACGGCGCCCGTGTCCAGCCTGAAGCTAAAAACAGGCAGGACCAGAGACGGCTCCGCCCCCACCCCCGGCGCTTCCCCCCCCCACCCCCGGCGCTTCCCTCCCATTACCCGCTTCTCCATCTCGCTCCCTTCCTGCTAATCGGGCCTGACAGCTGGAGAGAGCAGCAGCAGGTGAAGGCCGAGCAGGAGAAAGCTGCCAGGGAGAGGTTACTGCAGAACCCCCACCCACCCTAGACCACCTCCCTCACAAACCCCCCCTCATCTGTCAGCAAAACTCACTGCTAACTTCACGGCACCACAATGAAATGATCCTTTACTTGCCATTTGCCCAGGAAAGCTTCTGGATATCAGAAAATATTCAAATTAATAGTAACATAGTAAAAACTGTGATTTCTTCAGATCCTCCAAAAATTCACTGATGCATTCTTGGACGCCTAGATGAACAGTTTCAATTCCCTCTCCTGAGGGCCACCTCAGCCATTCCGTTTATTAGTTAAATTTCACCACCAGTCCACCTAATTAATTAATTGAATTAGTTTGAAAAAAAGTCAATGAGGTATTGAACAGCCATACGAGGTGAACTAGGAGTCGAGTCAAAAATACACCGGTGTATTGAATGGCTGTTGCAGATGCTGGGATGATGTTAGGAGAGGTTTTGAAATGGCTGAGTTGACACACTATGACAGATGTAACATGATCATTTAAATGCCAATTTCTTCGCCTAAGACAGCATTGTACATACAGTTGAGAGCGAAATCAGGGGGGGGCAAGAATAGGGTCTGGACATTTATCTGGCGCTAGTGAAGCATTCTGGGAAGTTAAGGGCCTCGATCAATAGCCTAACAGACCACTCATTCGAGACCAGGGCTGGAAGGAGCATCCTTCCAATCACAGGCACAACACAGAGCCACACAATGCCCCCCCCCTCCCCCAACACTGTCCAAAAGGGAGGGGGGAAAGAAAGGAAGAAGATAAATAAGAACTCTGATGCAAATAAAATGGAAGAAGGGTAGAATTATTTATACAGCCTGATGGCCCGTATAGTCCGGGAAAGCGACGTGCCTTGGTGAAGCACAATAAGGAGAGCCGACCCACTTGAGAGAACTTTCTCCCACACGTGGAACGGGGAGCTGGGAACGCGAGTGACCCCTAAAGCAGCGTGCGGGGCTGCACATCTATAACAGGCGCACGCCCCACCTAATGAATATTCATCAGTGTCCCATTACCATGCCAGGAAATAAGCAACATCCAAGAAGCCTCCACTCCTTGGCGTCTTGCTGGAGCAGCACGGAAGGGCAAAACTGGAGCGAGACGGAGGCCAACGCGTCGAACCCGGTGAGAGAAGAGCCAGAGACACGCCGCCACCCAGGACCAAAAAGTCAGGGCCCAGCGCCTGATACACACCGTTGTCTAAACGGCCAATCCTGACCTGGAATCAATCGGTCATGTGACCATGCATTTAAATAAATAAAAAAAAATGGCTCGCATAGTCATACGAGAATATAACGGAGGTACATGGCTACATCCAACAGAGGAGTAACTAGCACTGCGAGACAAACGAGCAACAGAAATAAATAAAAACACAAAGACAAATAGGTTACGGACTACAGTACAGCTTTTATCCAAAGCCATGATAATAAATTATGTATTTCAGTCAGAGTATACCTCAGCCTTGTGTCCTGTGCTGCCTAGGATAGACTCCAGGACCTGCTATCACCCTGACCATGACAACAACAGTGATGATGACGACAATAACTGCACTTAAGCATCATAATTAAAAGTGCTCCCTTTTCCAGGACAGATGGCTGGCACATTTACTGGCCACCCACACCTCAAAACTGCATACCACATGCTTGCAATATAGTCCTTCAGCCTTATAAGCGATATTACGTTTTTCTTTTATTAGACAACTGCTAGACGCTCCAATTAAGGCCGTGTAAAATACCCACAACTCACCTGTTGGGGCTTTAACTAAGGCACCAGTTTCAACTCCACGCTCTACAGAAGCATATTAATCAACAGCATGATCCAGGCCGCAGGTAAAAGAACGAACAGCTGGAACTTCAGGCTGTTCCAGCATAAGGGCAGAGAGAATTCCTTCATTGCTAGGTAACGGTTCACTTAAAGAGATATTCTCGAATCCACTATAAATATTCCGCACACAATCCTATTAATATTGCACTCACAGCATTCGACAGACCAAACCGGCAGCCCAAATATCAAATCGCATATTTTAAAGACCATGTTCCTCTGACCTGTGAAGACATATCCTTTTTTTTTTGCCACAGAACGTGGCTGGAACCACAGAATTACTGTAAGAGAGACAATTGCAGATGGAGAGAGAAAAGCCTCCATGGTTTTTCTGAGATTTTGTACTCAAGCCTGAGGGAAAAGGGATCCTTGGCAAACTGGGAGGGGACGTGTGACAGAAAAGCCCACTAGTGGGTCAGGTCATCACCAAGACGTCCCAAAAATACCTCATTTCTGGTATGTGCCAACTCAGCTGAGAGATTAAAGAAAAGTTAATGGGTAAAGTTTGACTTATTAACACTAGTCAGTGAAGGAAGACGCTTAGTGCTCATTAAGAAACGGAATGATCAAATAACTTCCATTTTTAGACTAGCTGAAAGAGACTGGGTAACTCGAATAAAGACAGGATAGAAGATCAGCGCAGGCTGGGGAGCATGAACTTGTACAGCACGTTACCACCCACCACACAACAAAACACCTTGGCATCCCGATTGGCAACCTTCCAAACTGACACGTGGTCCAGTCGCACCCTGAGGAAACAGCCATCTATCTGCCGCAGCCAGGTGTTCCGTGGGTGTCCCCTTGGCCTGATTCAGCCTCTCTGATCCTCAGCAATGAGGATCCTGCAAGCCGGGTCACCCTCAAGCAGTGGCACCAAACGGCCATAACAGACGCTCCCTCACAATGCAGGTAACGTGCCTCGTTCGGGACTCCTCTAGCAACTGGTCCTGTGGCACAAAGTCAAACCAGTGCTACCCAAGGATTCTCCAAAGAGACACGGTACCAAAAGAGTCTAGTCTTCCTCTCAGCTCACTGGATTGTGCTCATGTCTCGCAGCCATACAGCAAAACTGGGAGCACTAGGTCTCTAAAGACTTAGACCTTCACCCTCTTACAAAGATATCGGGAGCGCCAGACACCCCTATCCAGCGACCTCATGATCCCCCGTGCTCTCTCATTGTCCGTCGACTGAGCTCATAGGAAGAGTCACCGGAGACATGAATGTTGCAGCTGAGGTAAGTGAACCTTTCGACGCATTCGACATTCTATCCGCAGACAGACACGCTGCCGATGGCTGTGTCCAAGAAGTCATTCAAGGCCTGGATCTTGGTTTTTATCCAGGACAGTCGCAAGCCCTGACAGACAGACTCCTCACTTAGTCTCTCAAGAACGCTGATCAGAGCCTCCATTGACTCTGTGAGGATCACTGCATCATCGACATAGTCTTGATCAGTGAATCTTTCACCACCAACAGATACACCACAGCTGCTGGAGCCCACGACCATGTCCGACACCCACTCCATGCAACCAATGAACAGAGTATGAACAAGAACACACTCCTGACAAACCCCAGAATCAACTGGGAAGAACACAGAGGTTCTCCCTCCACTCTGCACAGCACCCACAGTACCAGTGTACAGGGTACCAGTGTACAGGGTACCAGTGTACAGGGTACCAGTGTACAGGCCGGCCATGACCCCCAGCGACCTCGGGGGGATCCCGCAAAGTCTCAGGATGTCCCACAGGGCAACTCGGTTCCTAAAGTCGAACACTTTCAGAAAAATCAGAAAAGGCTGCATAGAAACTCTGCCAAGATTCACACCTGCGTTCCATGAAAACCCTCAGTGACAGGGTATGGTCAATAGTAGACTTCTTAGGCGTAAAACCAGACTGCTCCAGTCGCTCATAGGTGAACAAGTGATCATGGATTCTATTAAGGATGGCCCTAACAAGAACCTTACCCGGCCTTGAGAGCAGTATTATCCCCCTGTAGATGCTGCAATCCAGCCGATCACCCTTCCCTTTCCAGATAGGGACTACAAGTCACATTTTCCATTCAGTCAGAATGATGCCTGTCTCGGAAATAGAAGCAAAGATTACTTGCAATTCCGGGAGGACAGCCTTACCACCAGCCTGGAGAAGTTCACCCTGGATATGGCAGATCATTCTGACCTACTCTAACCAAGCTGATTCACCACCCGTGCAATCTCAGTGACTTTGGGAGGTTCACAGCTAATCAGAGGATCAGTCTTAAGGACTGTGGACCCTGAGATGTCCACTGTCCTAGTCGGAGGATCAGCTTGAAACAGCTGCTCAAAGTAGACAGCCCAGTGGGTCACAACTGCAGGGTCATCTATAAGGATGTCCATATTGCTTTGATTTCCCTGGAAGGAGGACATGGGTCACTAGACCATAGATGGTGTGTCACCTGCTCACCGATCCCTCTAACAAACATCTCCATATCTCACCCCTCAGAGCCCTACCAACCATCCTTCTCAGTTCCCAGTACAGAAGGGAGTTGCCATCAAGCCATGCACTCCTCTCAATAACATCCAGGGTTTCGTACGAGATGAAGCACCTCTTTCTGGAAATACCGCCAACACCAACACAGCCCTCAGCAACCTTGTCTTGTCATGGAAAGTCTCCTACTTCACATTAGAATCGGCAGTCGTACCCAAGTCTGCAAGTTCCTCACACAAACTGCATGCAGACTGATTAGAAACAGCCTGATCTTGGAGTCCGGCTAAGTCCAGCCTCATTCCTCTAGTAGGTGGTAGCCCTACTGGACCTAAGAGTAGCAACAAGTCAGTGGCCAGAATTTATAAACTGGGCACAGGATAATCGGCAAGAGAAAATTCTGTAATACATACGTATTTCACCATGGTCACATTGTAATGTCTATGTAACCAAAGACGGCAGGGGTTAGTAAGGCAGGCTTCGGGGGGGGGACATAAATGGCACAACAATACCCCGGCCATGACCCCCAACACTTGTCTAAGAATTAAAATCGATGGTATTAGAGACGGTGGAGAACAGGAGACCCAGGGCAAACAAAGAACAAAGTCCATTGGACGCCAACCAAGAGTCAGCATGAGAGGAAAAACAGGCTTTAGGAAGAGTACCAAGCAATTCCTGAGATCACGATGGCATTAGCGGTCCAAGGTAGCAGGAATCAGAACAGAACACGACAAGGCTACATCTTTACCTGCCCATTCCATCATCAGATCTGAAAGCTAGAAAGATAAAAAGCTATTCAGCGTGACCACATCTGCATAACGATAAACCTGTGATAGCAGCACAATATGTTCACCTTCAAAACTTCAGCTTGCGTTTAAAGGATTAGATCAAACCTCCAAGCCAAGAAGTAACTTTTCTTCAAGAAAGGGAAGCAGCAGCAGACCACGAGAGCCCACCTATTTTTCCATCTCCAAGGCCCAAAATTAAAGACACCGAACTCCACGACAGGCAGACCACAACACTAACAGGCAGCCATACAAATCCTGAGGCTGTTACTGAGTGTTACAGAGCTGATGCAGTTTAATTGACTATGTAAATAGTTTCAGTTTCTATTTTATTAAACAGCCAGAAAAACAATGGGGACATTATATGTTAATGATGTTTTTTTTGCCAACATATAATTGCACTCCCTTAGCAAAATGTTTTAGCAATTCATAAAAGGCTTCCTGTACAGAGAACAGGCTGGAACATTTTTTCCATGGCTTTTAAAAGAATTTTAAAAAATTACCTCAATGTAATAAAGGGAGAGACCTACCAATGAATTGGTAATCATTTACTGGCACTCAGTTATAGAATCTGTTGTGTTAATGAGTTGGAACCAACAAACAAACGGCCTATTATGAATAGAAGATGGGATATACAGATCAGAAAAGTCCACATACCTAGTGAGATATTTACCTAAGCGTAGAAGGTTATGCACATTCTGAACCGAGCAGTGTTACACTCCACTGAGGATCTGTAGGTTGCACTTCAGCAGCTTCTCGCATGTCTCATGATGAATGGTGCGCCAAACAACAAAGAAACCCACTCGATTTGTTTACCGGGCAGGTCAGCTCTGAAGAAACACTCGTGAACCAGCCATCTTCTCTTCGGTGCTTTTGAAATCACTGGGAAGCACTTCCTGCATAATTTTGCAGTTTTAATTTGAGTTTGCAATGTTAACACATCTTTCAGATGTTGAACTCATTCTGACCGGCCATATGGGGGGGGGGGTGGTATCAGGGACCAGAGAGCACAGACTGGGGAGGTGGCTTTAAGTGTGTTATTTTTAGAAACTTAAAAACATAAATTACTGTGGCAGCTGGCTCTTTAACCAAGTTAAGACATCAGAACGGAAAACTTAAGTACTTCAGTGACACCCGCAAACAACCAGTTCTCACGTCTGTGCGGTTACTGCCCGGCTGGCAAAGCTCGTCATCCTCTTCCTACTACGAAGGTCTCTTCTCTGCCTTCGAACCAGCTGGCTCTTTTTTCCACCAGAGCCAAAAACGAGGGCAAGCTGGGTGTCATCAGCATCGAATTTTGGAAAGAAAGAAAACATAGAGCTGGGGCTCGGTCCAACTCTCACAATCTCATAAAAAGCAGGTTTTCTAAAAAGCAGCCTCTCTTCTTTACCCACTATTCTGGACTGAATCTCCCTTTCCCACATTTAAAAACCTGCATCATCATAGTTCTGTGAACGACTTTCATTCATGACTATCAATGGCACTTCTGTGTACTTATACCAGCCTGCTTTCCCCTCCCCCCCCCCCCCCAAACCAGTTTTTTTTCATCATCCCTAACACAAAATACTATAACTGCCGTAACAACAACGCACTTTGTACAGACTTCAGAATTCTCCTCAGCCCACACTGGAAAGATTCACTATTTTGCAGTTAAAAAAAGAGCATTTTTCAGGCTCAGGGAAGCTTTGTGGGAATGCTGACAGAGCAAGGCTGAAGCCAGACAACCTAAGATGTATCTGTCTCTAGCTTTTAAAGAGGCAGGGCTTAAGTGTTTTTCTTGCACCGTTTAAGTTGCTGCTTGTCCGCCGTCTGCCTGCAGCTGCACTCACGATACCCTATGACAGCAACTCCGACCTTCCATTCCACCCTATAGAAATCGACAAATATCTGAAGAGGGCTTTGTTTTCAAGAAAAAAAAAAACAATATCAAAAAAGAAGGGAGAAAGGAAAGAGTCCTTTCATTAGACAGCTTTTGCTATTGTAAGGCTCAGTTTCTGTACAGAACGGGAAAAGAAATAAATAAAAGTTGGACCCCAGTTAACAGAGTCAGGGAAGTGGCAGATGTGCATGGGCACATTTTCCAGATGTTTAAGGACCACTGTGAACCTGGGACACAATCATTAGAACGGCTGCCGAAATCGATACGGCTTTTCAGATTACACCTCTCGCTGAGCAATTTCATATTCTGCTCGCAATCCTTCCGTTTCGAAGAATGCAATTTCTGAAAGGTATGAGCTATCGATTGCGCCAGCGTGCCGCCCCCCAGCACAATAGCACGTCGATGTACATGGAGCCCTCGGGGTTATGGCGCTCGAGCGTGACCCGCCGCCCCGACCTTTAGGGAACCCGGCGGGGAGATGGGAGGAAGGAGGACCTTCCTGTCCCAGCATTGCAGCCGGCTGGTTTCGGGCACCTTCCAGTCTTTATTTGCATAAACGCTGCTTCTGTCCAGGTCTGATGAATGACCGAATAAGCTCAGGGGTCATGGAGAAATATGGCATGATGTTAACCATCTAGCCATTTGTGGTTATCCGAGTAGCTTCAGAGTAAATTACTACAAAGCAAAGAAAATAAGCGATTTTCAGGACAATTGACAGAATCTCCATTGAGACCCAGAACGCCCTAAATAATAAAATCAGTGTGTGTGTGTGTGTGTGTGTATATATATATATTGTAAATAAATAACCTTTGATAGTTCCTCCTGTACACTATACTTCAGACAAATGCATTACCCATTAAAAACTCTTCTATTGTAATCTGTGCATCTTTTGGGCCTTTGTTGCCAGCTGTTGCAAAGTGACAGATTTCACATTTCTGTGCATCCCTCACCTCCTCCACAAGAAACATCTAAAGAGGGAAAAAAAAAAAAAAAACGAGAGCGCCAGTGTGATCAGAATCGACTTGGGGGGGGGGGGGGGGGGGGGGGTTGCTGTTTTAATCACAGCTGTCATTCATATTCCATCTGCAGGCCGGGTCAGCATAAGGCCAGGCCGCGGGGAAATGGAAACCTGCCTTCCATATTCATTACGATTTCAAACCCGCCGCACAAAAAAAGATGGCATGACGACGGCGAGAGGGAACCAGGGGGTGTCTGCCCACAGAGCCGCGCGTGGCACGGACCCCCGGACAGGGACCACATCCCCTCAGCTGACGGCACCCTCTTCCCGACACCGGCCTTCACCTTGGTCTCGCTGCCGTCTCTCCTTAACGCCTCAGAAGGGCAACCGGTCCAACATACAGCCCCATCAATAACCCGACGGTGCCGCTCAAATGATTCATGTCCACAGAAGGTGTCGCAGCGAGCCGTTCCGGGCCCAGGCATTCCGCTGCCCTGCTCCGTTCCCCTCTCACCGTGCCTGTAATTCCACACCTGCCCTCTTTCGAGAACGCTCCCAAGGCGAGTGACCTTTCTGTACTGCCACATATTATGTCAGCTTACGGGAGCCGCGTCCCCTGGGCCATTTATAGCCCTGCAGCTCTTGTCCCAGCCCACCCGCCTGCATCTGGTTTCGCCGTAGCTGCGTTAGCGCTAGCGATGAATTTCGGGGCTGTAACTGTGACAGCTTAACGATATCCCCCACCCAACACTTCCTTTGAAGTTAATCGATGTCAGGTCCTATTTATTCCTCCTTTGATGCGCTTTGTTTGCCTCACCGCCCCCCCACCCCCCTACAATCAGTTGCGGCAGCAGAGGTCTAAAATGATGGGGGCAACTAGCACTGAAACAGGCCAACCAGGAGGACCGGTCATTCAGGGGCAACCTGAGCTGCAGGCAGTGTTTCCTGAAATCTACAAGCAGGAATCAAGGCTACACTATTTCAGGATCCTCACTACATCCTTAGATGACTTACTAACACACTGGATGCAAAAGCGGCAATGCCCTGCATTTCACACTGCGCCCAACAGCCTAATCAGATGACACAGAAGCAGGTGCGGGTCCTTCACTTTCACAACCTTCATTCTCATGGTCTCCATTTCCAGCCTTCTGCAAATAAAGACCCACAGACCACAGAGCCTGTGCACAGTCGTAAGCCCCTGAAATAATCATTACAAAAATCAAGAAGGTTGCAATTTTAAATCATCAGAGGAAGCATATTTATGAAATGCCCTTTGCCAAGATTGCAAAGGAAAAGTGTTATATTCGCATGACAAGCACATATTAGGAAACTTTGAAATGCTGTGAATTTTGTCTGCCTATAAGAAGACATGATGCTCTCCCAGTTGACATCTTCACACCCACATTCTACTTCTGCACATTTTCCACGCTACCCTGGCCCTGCACTCAAACATGTCTTATCTGTCCACTGCATCCTCACCGCAAGACCAGCGTCTGTGAAGTCGTGGCTGATTTCATGTTGCACCATTTCTGCTGCAAACAACCTGCCATTTGCAAAGGCAAGTAATACATCGAGACTTAAGTGCCTGCTTACAGGAAAACCTACGACAAATGGAAAGACTTTATATTTCGCTTGGCCTTGAAAATGTGTGCATGTTCTCAATGGTCATTATAATTAAAACACAATACCTGATTGTGACTTCAAAATGATTGGCCGACTTTACACTCTCGCGACCTTTTGTTAATCTAGGAGCACACAGCAACACAAACATGGCAGCAATCTTCACATCAATACACAAAGCTGACTTAAAAGAAAAAGTGACAAAGTGTGAAACCTTGCGGCAGCTACTTGTCTGTATTGTCCGTTACAGGTGGATTTCCCGTCTTAAAAACGCAAAACATATATGCTATTCCATGACATCATCAACCAAAACTTGAGTCAATGCCTCATCCTTGCAATGTACAAGAGCTGTTACAACATCCACAAAAAATGCAACAAATTAAACAAATTCAGGAACTTCATCCAAGCAATGACAGCAAGAAGAGCAGATGGCAGGATGCACGGTCCCCAGACCCTGACACACAAACGCTGACCGCCTTGGTTCCTCAAAGTTACATGGCCATTTGTTCAGTTTTTTTCCCTTTTTACCCTTTTCCTCAGTTAGGTCAGCTAACTACAGTAAGAGCCTCGTCATCTGCTATGCCTGGGGAGTTCATCGCTCCAGAATTATCAGGTTTTCTAGACATGTGAGCCTTGGACGTACAAACCGATACTGACTTAGGATTCACCAGAGCACAACGCAAGGGATCCTAACACAGCCTTTGAGCTCCGAGCTGTCAAATAAAACGCGTTTGCGCCAATAAAAGTGGATTATTTTGAGCAGTCACCAATCATTTCTGAGACATGTTATATTTAATGCATAAGACATAGCACGCCTCAGAAAAATGTCTTGGAAAAATAAGTTTCCTCAAAAAAAAAAAAAAAAAAAATCCATGCATCTTCTACACCGCTTATGCAGTCCCAGTGGACCTGAAGCCAGAAAGTACAGGGCATCCTGAACAGGATCCCAGTCTTCAAACCATTAGATTCCTCACATAAAGACACAGGGTTTGTCACATTTCAGAGCCAAAGTAATTTCCCAAACTTGCAGGTGCGATAAAATATGACCAATCTTTACAGCTACCGATGGCATGTATGTTAAATGGCATATTCAACTGCATTTAAAAAAAAAAAAAAAAATTGATGTGCACAATTTTGTTGATAATCTTCAGACCATGTACACCAACTCATACTGCAGCTACAGAAACGTAGGTTGCAAATGGCACCCATTAAAAAAAACCCAATCAAATAAGCTGGTCAGAGGCCTATGTTCAATAGAGCACATCGGGCTGATTACCTACAGGGATAGAGCATAATACAACTGTATTGCTTATTAGTCAAGTCACTTACTCCTTAATTACAACCATATGTTAAAGCGAATTAACTTCGCACAATTACAGAGACTTTGCGATAACATATTATATAGGATTTGCGTATTATTATTAAACATGTCAAGTGAGAAAATCATTTGGTCTTGAATACGAGTAACCGCACCAGGAATACAGAAGCAGGAAAAAAACTCACTGCACAACAGCAACAGCTGAGCCCAAATTGCACAAAAATTACAACACGCTCAAAATATTAATCAGCTATATAGGCTTAATGAAATTTCATCATAAACCTTTCAACAGCATACAGCTCAATATTAAACTCATCAGTTTTTGCATAATCTGCATATTAAATGCTAGCACAAAGTAGCGGCTGCAGTCAAACTCATTCCAGTTATACCCAAAACCATTACATTTGAAAGCCGGTGATGTAAACCAACCATGACAGAGCAGAGAGTTTAACAAAAAAAACAGCAGACTACTGCTCTTGCTACTGAAGGGATGCCCCACAGCAGTTGCAGAGAAAGCTAAAACCATGACTCTGGGCTGTGATACCTTAAAAAAAAAGCATAGTGGCGCAAATGGATTTTGATCCTGCCGGACCTGACATTCCGATGTTTCACTGGGAATGCTAGCACGCAGTTTAAGGGGCTATAACGCTGCTGGGGAAAGCACTGTAACAGAGATTCCCATTTATAGGACAGTGCAACGTGACAAAGGGTTTTTCTTTCTGGGACTGCCCCAAAAAGCCATGGGCACGAGTTGAAATTTGTTGTAGACCAAGGCATCATTTTTTGAAGTATAGTTATAAACCCATAGTAACTGGTTACTATTGAAGTTTGAAAATGTTACAATGATTCAATTCTCTCTATGCAGAAATACTCGCCGAGGCACTGCATATGACAGCCAAAAAGGGCAGCAAGGGTCACAGAAATAAATGTTACACCTAAGTGTGTTTCATAGTAACTACTATAATATGCAGACATCCAGGCATCCATTTTTCTTTAATCACCTTTACATTCTGGTAGTAATTTACAGGTATGTATTGGAGATTGATAAGCTAGTTCTGAGTCAGCACAAATGGGCACTTATCCAGCACAACACTTTTAATAAATGACGAACAGGTACAACAAAATCCAACATTAACACAAAAGCCACGACGAATGAAACTGGGCAGAGAGCATGACAGCAGCTAATCAGTGCTTTCTCGTGGCTGAATCATTCTTCCCCACTGTGAAATTAACTGCTATGGACCCTCAAACAGGAATCCAAAAAGATGTCTGAAGGCAAATTAGCCTCCAAGGCTGAATATAAACTACAACAAAACAATGCAAGAAGGCACCAATGGAGGAGTGAGCTCATATTTTGGTAAAACGTCAGACCTGCGCTCCCCCCCCGCCCAAAACATCCGCGTCTCCATACCTTTCCCTACCTGCCGTGACGCATGACGTCGCCGACCCTAGCGGCGACAACGCCTGGCGAGCGTGGGGTCGGACCTCATCCTGCAATGCAGCATCCCGTAAGCGCTACCCAACGCGCTCCCCGCGGGGCTCCCTTTCTGGCAGCGTGCGCCCCTGCAGCGAGGCACCGCGCATGCGCGACCTGGCAACCTGCGCCTATTTGGCAGGATACCGCAACGGCCGGAAGAGCGCATGCGCCAGCCGCTTCGCCCATTCGCTTCAGAGCAAGGCTCACTATTTGGCAAAGGAGATCCCTTTACTGACGCACAGGTTGCTATTTATCACCAAAATGAAACCGCAGAAAACCCTTACCCTGAAAATAATTTCATACGAGTAAGAATAGACTGTCCCTTCTTCCATAGACCTGACAAGTCACAGACTAACAAGAAAACACCACGCAAAAAGGCAGGGTTCAAATAATGTATGAGTAGTTAGCCTACTGACTAGCTAGCAAGTTAGTTAACAGACGTTCTCTCCAATATTTAATTTAATCATTTTGTTGGCTTGCTGAAGTGTTACCCGCAACAAAAACAACCTTATTCACACAAACTGTACTCCAGTGTATAAAATGAATACTTTTTAATTTGCTACAGCTCCTCAGTGTCTCATTAAACTCTCATCACAATACAAAGCGCTGAATTACCTCAGGCTCAGAAAGAAAAAATGAAAGCAACAAATTGGAGTCGCCTTCATCGTCCCTTTCATGTCGTTGTTGTTTTGCTTTGTTATGATATTTTCTTGAAACTCACCTTTTCAGAATCTGTTCGTCGGCCGGATCGAGTTTTCGCAAAGACGCTTCTTCACATCCGGGTTACCCCAGTGACGCCTGTGCGTGCCGCCCCTAACCCCGCCTCCAAATTACCTGTCAAATGCACCCCCTCCTCCAAAAAAAACATTAAATAAAATCTCTTCAAATTTTTCAAAATATTTCAGTCATACAGATACTTACATACAAACATACAGGAGTGAATAGACGGATCTTTATGGGAATATCTATATTTATGAGTTAATCTAGCTGCTTTTTATATATAATTAAGAGTAACACTGTATTTTGGACGTATAAATCGAGTGTGTGTCGATATCAGTAGTGGAATATAGAGACAAATGAAATCAGCCATCAATTTGTCATACATTCACTCATCGTTCATTTTGACAGTTATCATGTAATGGTTTATCTCATTCATTCTCTTCTTTTTGTTGATTTTAATAACACTATTTAATTAATGTTGCTTTTGTTTGATGTGTGGAGCAAGGCATTTTTATTATGAAACACTGTTAACTAACCTGTTAAATAAACAGTTATTATCCTGGCTTTAAACAACTATTAAGGCTTAGAGTTATTGCAAGGCTTCTGTAAGTATTTCCAATATGTAAGCGTTTTAATTGAATTATAAATAAATAAAGCGCGCGTGGCAGAGAGAGGAGGGCGTTCTTCGGGGGGCAGCCATGGGGAAACAGGGAGGTTTAATTACAGCTGCAGCGACAGCTACGCCCGGCAGGCACACAGAGGAGGAGAGCACTGGGTGTGTGAGCATGCAACTGCATGCGCATCATTAGCTGTGTTGCTGTTGACTGCGGCAGTCAGCATAATGTCGGTGTTTATGGAGCCGTTTATTTTCCAGGAGCTACTGCTGGTGAGAGTGACACCGAATGGTCATACATCACGCATAATTATAATACTGGTCATTTTATTTATATATTTCCAATGATTTTTATTCAAAATTTGACAGCTGAACAGATTTTCACATGCAATTTCAAGGTTGTGTTTAATTACTTGCAGAATGCTCCTAAACTCACAGTTCTTTTGCCTTGAGTTAAGTTACTACCTTTAAAGCAGCATTTCAAAGATAACGATTATGGAAAATCGATTTAGGGAAAAGAATACAGTGTGAAAGAACAACACAAGGCAGGAAAATCCAGATGAAATTGGTAATGCAATTTATTAAGAGATATATATGTGATTATGTGGTAAAAATACAGATTTAATGAGTAATTAACTGTATTTTAATTACTCCTTTATCTATCTTCTGTACCCACTTGTCTTAATCAGGATCATGAATGCGTGGAGCCTATGGGCACAAGGCAGGAAATAACCCAAGATGAGGTGCCAATTATCCATAGCAGGTCACACTCACACACCATTCATTCATTCACTCTTAATTTGATAACTAACTCAAATTCACCTAAGCATGTTTTTATTCTGGGGGGGGGGGAACCAGGTTCTCAGGAGGAAACTCCAAGATGACATGGAAGAACATGCAAACTCCACACACATTGAGTCAAAATGGAGACTCAAACCCCGGTCTTAGAAGTGTGAGGCAACAGTGCAATCCACTGCACCACCTGTCCTCTCCTTTACAGTATCACATTTTCCCTGTGCTGTCCAGTCCGGTGTGCATTCCACCATGACCCTGTGTCTTTGCCGAACAGGTTCTGTTCACTTCAACTGTAAGTGGACTAGCATATTGTGAGACTTGTTCCAACTTAGAAGACATGCGAGGAAGAAACTGGGATTTTTCAGAGTATAGATTGAAATGATCGTTGCCGTCTAGGTCTGGACGTGCGTTCTGGGACAAAAGAGGAAAGAGAACCCGGTCTTAAATGATGGGTAATAAGGCACAAGTGAAGAGAATTCATGGACCAGCATCAGCATCACCACCACCCCAGATATTTTAATGAATGACTGTTTGTTTATAATACACTTGCCAGTTGACGGACATGTCACCGTGTTAATGGCTGTGAAGCAGAGATTGTTATACACAGGACACGAAACAAGCAACGTGGTCCTTTCTTGACCCCAGCAACAGGTGTCTATTATGGCTTGACAAAGGCTCATTACATCAGGCTGACATGCTATCACGACACAGATCACAGGTGTGGCCAATCGGGGGGGGGGCATCTAAAGTCACATGTCACCCCAGCCCCTCCAGCAAGCTCACAGCGCAGGCCACTCTGCCCTTTCTTGCAAAGCGACTGTAATTACTTCAGGGATGTCAGACGAAGGCACAGCTAATAAAGGCTGATGAGGGAGTATTGAATTTGCACTTCAATTACAGTGCTTATAGAGTGTGGATTACAGGCAAGCCCCTGGAGTCGCTGCGCGCCTGGTTACACGGTTCTGCAGGAGGGTGGACGCGTCGCGGGCAGCAGACGCTGGCGCTACGCTAATGACAAGTGCAGTAAGTAAAGTTCCCCGCGCCTGGTGTGCAAGAACCTCATTGATCAATGTCAATTTATCATATACATGTCAAATAAGTCCTGTATGTGTCCACATGGTATGGGCAAGGTGATGGTATATTAATTCTGTTGCAGTTTCCCAAAAATAACCCCTACAAAAAAATACAACTGGGAGATGGAAAAACAAGGAAAACCCAGGAACACCTAGGGAGCAACTTGAAGGTCACGTCCCGAAAAAATGATAAACGGAGAGTGGATTATTGTGCAAAAATTGCTAATCAGTTTAACAGTTTACTTGCTCATCACATAGCTCCCTAATGCGATGCAGAAAGCATTCATCTAGGCCAACCGGCATCACGAATGGCTCTAACAACCCTCACATAAAAATCTTGTTTTTTTTTTAAACATTACATTCTTCTTCATCATAGTTTTTTTGTCCTTGAGGTGATTGGGGGGAAAAAATCTACTCTTTCTATGACAAGGGCATTGGAGCCCCACATTACAAATACCTGCTAGCTTCAAATAAATACAAAGGCCTGAAATGGGTTCAGGATTTTTTCCTGTAAGCATTACAGGTGACAGGTCATACAAAATGGGCAATAGACCAGGAAAACATCTCATTTCTGTGAGTGATATACATTAAAAAGGAATGATGCATTTTGAAAAGGCAAAGACAGTTACTGAAATATTGCTGCAATTAGAAACCAGTGAAGAAAACCGTGGAACTCTGGCTTATTACAGCTGTTGCAATGTTGATTAATCTATTTATTTTCCATTCTTGTCCTGTCTGTGCAATTCCCTTCAAGTTAAAGAATCCCTGAAAAATCTGAACATGAAGAAAACAACGACAATGAGCCTCGGTCCCCGGGTGAGTGTAGCGGTGGATTATGGGAAAATAAGCAAATAACTGTCCGTTTAAAGTGGATTTGTCTGTTAGGCAGCGATAAACGGTAGCTGGCTTTCTTCAGCTTAGTTTTCCATTTGAAAAGCGTGTTGAAGGACAGGCTTTATGAAAATAAAACGGGGCGATGGCAAAACTAATTTTATTTATTTAATTTTTTTGGACTGTGCTTAAAAGGACAATGCAATATGATATGCATAATTAATCATTATGGGTCCTTGCCTTGCCCTTCTTGTTACTTAATTATTGATAATATTTTTCGTCCTACAGTAAATATTCCTAAATAACCCATAAATAGGCAGGCTTTTTGAAAAAAAAGACTGATTACGGCGTGATGGCATATTTGGAGTCAATTTACTAACAGATCAAAATGAGAACAAACAGCTAGAATATGCCTGTTTAAATACTTTTTTTATTTTTTAGTGATTTGAACCAAACAATTTTTTTTCCATTATGTGTTGTTCCATCTTCCATCTTTTTTCTAATACTGGGATGATTTTTTTTTTGAACCCACAACCTTGGCATCATTAGCACCACACTAACCAACTTAACTAACCACCCACTGACGATGACAACCAGGCTAAACATTACTATATTAAACTAGTCTACTACCGAGACATGCAAAATAAAATGAGGCTCTTGCTAAGGGTCCCTGAGTGTTTAAACATGCCTTCACAGTAGGCTTAGTGTTATTCTCCGTGCTGTGATACCACAAAATGAGCAGTGATTCATCAAAGATCGTTCCTCATCCAATCTAAACTGGGAACAGCATCTGATAAATGTTTGACGACATGTCATGAGGCTTTTCCAACGTCAGAACAACGCACCATCTTACCCCGAGTACAAATCCCTTAAACCTCGAGAACGAAAAAAGACGCTCTCGAACACACCGACTCTGCACTCGCTCGATCGCTTCCGGCTTGCTGATTCAGGCCAGCATCGCCGCACCGGTCCTGGTGCCACGAGCCGAATTAAGCACTGAAGACCTCTGAGGGCGGAAGCGGGCTGGAGCCTTAGGTATCTGCTTCTCAGCCAGATCCTCACTGCCAAATTTCCCATCGCTGATCTTTACAATTCTACATATCAAAGTAAAACTGCGATTATTACACAGCGAGCACGCCGCGTTTTTAGATGTTGGCGATAAATAATGTAGATATAACAATCAGTTTTGAAACAACCTCTTAGATGGTTCACCTTGTCACCCCCTCTGGGTTGTTTACAAATTGTACAGAACACGGTCAGGACTGAAGACTCAGGGGAACAGTAATGTATTTTGTAATGTATTTTTAATAAGCAGATTTATCAGTACAGTTGGTTAGACCGACTCTCCTAACTTCCCAGGGATGCTCAATGGCTGCAAAATGCAGACGCTGGAAAAAAGACACATCGTGGAAGCCTCCCGCTCCCCACTAGACAGACCCCCTTTTTTTTATAAGCTCAGCTCTCGCTTTGCTGCTATGCTCATATCTTTGCCGTGGCAGATATGCTGCGTTGGCGTCCAGGACTCGAAACTAGTTGTGTCATCGCTGCAACGGGAAAAGTCCCCACCGGCGGCACCGCCAGCCGGCTCCCGCCTGTGACATCCGCACTCTTAGCTAGCCAGGGTGACTCGTCTCCTCGGTATCAGCACTCTCCGTTTCTGGCCTCAAGATGGCCGCATTGACGCCTCAGCGCTCATTCTGTCTTGCACCTAGAGCGTTTAAAAGTGCCAAATCATCACAGGAGCTGAATCAAGGGTCAAACACAGATTCCCTTGCATAAAATTTATCGCTGGTACCAAAATCCCAAAATGGTTCCTTTTGACACTCATGTCGCTCATTTGCATGCACTCTTACGTGCACATAATTCGAATTATTCTATCATTTGCATTTAATCAACAAACATCTGTAAACAGGGATTTTCTGTCATCCAACAATGCATTATATGTTATCCTAAATGCAAATACATCCTCACTTCAATTTACTCAATACACTTTGTTTTTCAGACAGGGACACAGAACCTCATGAAGCTTTTGGCCATTTACTAGTAATATCTAACTGCTTTGTTTTGACATTAAATAAAACCAATCCACTAAAATAAACCTAATATCTTCAGTCACAGAGGGGATAGCGGCCAGTTTACAGGGCCTTCAGGAAACCTCTAGAAGTCTCTGTTAGTACATAAAGGAGCTTAAAATATAAACAGTCCAAGTAATTTAATGGGGGGGGGGGTTACTTTAATACCTCAGATGGTACTCACAGGAGAAATATTCTTTTTCCTATTTCAGTTTTTCCACAAGCTGGCTGAGGGAAAAGGCTGTTATTAATGCCTAAATTAGCCGACAGGACACACGGAGTGAGGGAGAAATATTTGAAGTGAAAGCAGTTTGGACGCAGTAGTGCCGTAGCAAGTATTATGCAATTGGAATCCTAATTGGTCAATAAAGGTTGGAATACAAATTTAGGGCTGGATTGGATTTCACTTTGCGGGGGTCTAGGTGGGATGCATTGGCTGTTTCCTCTGCGCTAACAGGCCAAATCCCCGCAGGCGCTGAATCTCTTTTACCATCGAGATGGAAACCATCTGGAAAGAAACTCTTACCTGCCATAAACTGTCCAGCCAGCATAAAGTCATATTCAATGCAAACGTTTAAGCAGACGTAAATACGCTCGTTTTTCCTGTCATCAGGGAGTCGGAAATTTAACGCAGTAAAATGATTAATATTAAAATTGGAGAAATGTAACGATGTAGTCAGACAAGACAGGGGCACACCTGAAGCTGGCTGTCGTGAGATCGAGAAACTGCAGACCTTATGGAAATGAATAGATGGAAAGGTATTATGATATAGATAAAATAATGTCGAGCTGCGTGCGTGATAAATGGTGTGTGAGCTATGGGACAAGCCCAACTGTATTACCCACAGACTCCGCCATTCATGAAGTATTTACACGATCAGCTCAAAAATAGACCCTTTAACGTTTTTGTTTGTTCCGTGACGTTTTCTTTGGATTTTTGGAAAAAAAGTGTCGCGTCGTTGTGCTAATGGTTGGATGATGATTTTTCCTCCATACTTATGCTTGTAAATCTCATTCTGGATGCGAGCCAACGTCGATAACGCACAGTACAACAACAGCAGCTCTGGTCATTAACGATGCCATTGACATTTTAATTAGGTCTCATTAGGCCACATCAATGCACGGAGGGTAAGGAAAGACAGATTCTGGCGGATCATCTATTCCTTTGGTCTGAGACTAAATGTTACCAAAGCAATTCCATTTGAATTTTTCCAGAGTAAATATGAAACAAAACAACAGATGGTTCTAATATCAAAGGCCTGATTCCTCATAAGGCAAGTCTTATTTTGTTATGCTGCTATCTTTTGCTGGTCTTTATTGGTTTCCAAAATTCCCCAAAGTTGTTAAGCTGGAAACGGCATAAGACCTCCTGGATCGGTTTCCAGGATGGAGGTATGAATTTTACAGATGGCATCTAAAGTATGTCCCTTCAACCAGCACCTTTAACCTTACGCAACACAACTACACAGATCAGCCATAACATTAAAACCACCTGCCTAATATTGTGTATCTTCGTGCCACCAAAAGAGCTCTGACCTATCGAGGCATAGACTCCACAAGACCTCTGAAGGTGTCCTGTGGTATCTGGCACCAAGACATTAGTGGCAGATCCGGTAAGTCCTGTAAGTTGGGAGGTTGGACCTCCATGGTTTGGAGTTGCTTGTCCAGCACATCTCACAGATGCTAGATAAGACTGAGATCCGGGGAACTTGGAGGCCAAGTCAACATCTTGAACTTGTGTTCATGCTCCTCAAACCATTCCTGAACAACTTTTGCAGTGCGGCAGGGCACGTTGTCCTGCTGAAAGAGGCCACAGCCATCGGGGAATACTGTTGCCATGAAGGGGTGCACTTGGTCTGTAACAATGTTTAGGTAGGTGGTACTTGTCAAAGTAACATCCACATGAATGCCAGGACCCAAGGTTTCCCAGAAGATCATTGCCCAGAGCATCACACTGCCTCCGTCGGCGTCCCTTCCTTTCTTAATGCTTGAAAGAGCCATCTCTTCCACAGACAAATGATGTCCCGCCACCCTGATGATGTAACAGAAAACTGTGACTCATCAGAGCAGGCCACCTTCTTCCATTGCTCCACGGTCCAGTTCTGACGCTAATGTGCCCTCCGTACCATCATAGGCACTTTTGGTGGCTGACAGAGGTCAGCATGGACACTCAGGGCGGTTTGTGGTTCTGCAGCCCAATAAGCAGCAAGCTGTGATGCATTATGTGTTTTGACACCTTTTTATCACAGACAGCATTAACTTTTTCAGCAATTTGTGCTACAGTAGCTCTCTTGTGGGTTCGGACCGTAAGGGCTAGCCTTCACTCCTCACATGCATCAGTGAGCCTTGACTGCCCACGACCCCATCGCCAGTGTACTGGTTGGCCTCTCATGGACCACTTTTGGTAGGTAATAACCACTGCATACTGGGAACACCCCAAAAGACATGCCATTTTGGAGATGCTCCGACCCAGTCGTCTCGCCATCACAATTTGGCCCTTGTCAAATTAGCTCAAATCTGTTCGCTTGCCCATTTTTCCTGCTCCCAACATATCAACTTTAAAAACTGTCTGTTCACTTGCCTATCATATAATGGCACCCTTGACAGGTGTCATCGTAATGGGATAATCAACAGTATTCACTTCACCTGTCAGTTGTTTTAATATTATGGGTTATGGGTATAAGGCCTCACTTCAAGGGATATGATCATGTTACAGACATCTCTGAAGAAATCAGTAGTATGTCCTGTAACAAAAAATAAGTTGTCTTGCAGAGAATCCAATATTTTTACAGTTTTTCCATGGGGGGGCTACATTCAAAAGTACATCAGTTTATTAGTTTATTTAAAAACATAAATTTACCTCTAAGTGTAATGAGGTCACATGACTTCAACAATCTCCTCATTACCCCGTCTCACAAACACACAGTTTTGGAGGTCAAATCTCCAGTCTCATCCAGCGCATTAACGCCAACCAATTAACAAAGTAATTGTAAAGTGTGGAAATTACTCCACACACAATGGGCTTCAGGGCAGTTTTCTGGAGCTGCTTTTGGCATGTGGTCACATGAGCTCAGAGTCATCACTAACATTCAGTTATTGGCCGAACGGAATAGCCAGGTCCAGCAGTCATTTACATGCCTAAATCAGAGCAGCAGCCAAAGCTACATTTAATGTTACTTTTCCCAGATGGAAGCAAAACAAAATTCAAACCAATACCATGGTAATTCGACCTCCATGATTCAAGTCTTAAATTGGATAATTGCAAAAAATGTCAAAAAAATGATCATACATTTGAAGCAGTCTGGTTACCCGAGTAGTTAAAGGTCACGACCGCAGCAGGGATATCTGCACCGTCTGGACGCTGCAGTCACGTCCGCCTTCCAAGCAATAAACTTCAACACGTTACATGCCCATGAATAAGCGGGAAATCCACTCCACTCGACCAGAAACCAATCTGTACACCAGCCAGGCACTGGATTAGACCCAAAAATAACACTCTAAGACTGGATGAGACAGAGGCTGAAACAGAAACCAAGCACCAAACAACGACACCCCCCTCCCAATCTCTTAAGCACTTCCTTTAATATACACAAATGCATTTTCTGAATATCACAGCATGCTATCTGTTCCTGTGTTTGTGAATGGGGTGGGGCCCAGGGTGCTATGTGTAGGCGTTTGAAGGAGCCTTTTCCAGCATCATTTTTTCTTTTAATCAAATCAATGGTTACACATCAGGGCTTCACTTCGCGCGGGAATATCTGCCTCTGTCACAAAACAAAGGCATAATCGCGGCTCTGTGACTTGCAGCCTCCGATATGACAAAGAGGTAATCACCCATTTTTTCCCGCCGAAAGCTACCGCGTTGACAATTACACTAAGAGCCGCGAGTTTATTGCCAGATCAAGCTGGCATATTGACTGCGTTTGTACAATACTGCCGAACACCCAGTTATTATCTATGTCAATCAGTAAATACAGTAATAATCGTGATTAAAGGCGTAACCGCGGGACATGTTTTTAAAGCAGGCACCGGTCGTTCTTATTTGTATTTGCCTGATTTCAGCTGGGGGTTTCATCCATGCCGTCAACAGTAATTAGGCAGCCATTCTCCTCCTAATGGATGTGCTGTCTATTTATAGTGAAAACATCTGGCGTGAATAGCTAAAATCGAAGCGATCGCGTTAACCTTCATCGCGGTGGCGCGGTACAGGCGGATTCGGGTTCCGGTCGCCTGGGTCACGGTTTCTCGATCACGGTGCAGTTTTAAAGCAATCCAGCACTACGTGAATACGTTTAAACGCAGTAAAAAAATAAACTGGAATGGCAGATATGGCGCTGTATTTTACATTGCTCTGTGCTGCAGTCATAGCCTGCCACGTGTGGGGAAAACCCGCGCTCCGGCGCGGCGGAATCTTTAATTCCCGAATGCAGGAGGGACGCGGAGCACGAGTCCCGGCAGCTTCCCGCGTGAGCCCGCTGCGGGGAAAAGGGGGCGAGGCTGGCTCAGGGGCTGCCCAGCAGACTGCAACGCGACTCCCCCACTGCAGTGACGTCAGTAGCCGGCAAAAGGCATCTGGGCCCAGGGGGACTCCACATCAAAGCAACTGGTGCACCATTTCATTTAATTCCTCAATCATAAAATTTGTGTTTGTTTGCTGTCTTGTCTGTATGTTTGCTCTACATTCCCTTGCTTCTGTCATCAGAGTCTCCGGTGCCTGCTCTCTCCACGTATTTCCCAAACTCGCCCCTCTCTGTTGAAGTAAATTGCCAGGAGACACCTGATCATCTGATCCCATTTGTACCACATTCAGGAGATCAGAGGACTTGCATACTTTGCCTCCAGCTCATCACTTACTTCATAGTAACCTTAATAGCAACAGAGGCTTTAGCTTAATTGACGGAACTTAAACAATACTCTATAGCCATCTACTGCCCCCATAAGATTTTTAAATTATGCTACAAGAATCCCACACAAACTTTGGTTGCACTCACATGAAAATGAAGGAATGACGACGACTGGACTTTCATGGAGGATATCTGTGCAGACAAATAAATGTTCCTTATTTCTCCATTGAACTTGAATACTCTAACAGCTGTCCCAGAATGTGGTACATTGAGGCATTTACCTAAGACTGAGGTCGCTCAGGTCAGTTAGTTCATAAAAGGCCACAACAATAACAGCAGCGCAAAAGCAGACAAGTTCATACAAGTAAACAGAGAGACACAGCCGGGAAACCTTTTTTTCAAGCTCGCTGTGAACAAGGACTCCTCCCAAATGGCCACCCAGAGAGAAAGTGCTTGATTAGCAGCCTAATCTAGACTGACTCATTTCATCTCTGTTTTTCTTTTGCATTTCTTGTTAGGGTGCTGTGAAGATTGAAACAGAAAAATTAGCGGTAACAAGTTTTGCACAAGTCCAGAATGTTACAATGATGACATTTCAAGAAGAAATTAAGATAATTAGTCATATTAAGGGTCTTAAGGGGCAGTGGTGGGCTAATGGTTAAGGACGCATACTTGTAATTGAAAGACTGCTGGTTTGAATCCTTAACCAGCAAGGTATTGTCCCCAAGTACTGCTCCCTGTGTGCTGAATTAGCTGCCCCCTACTATGTCATTATGTCACACATGGGTTAAATGCAGAGGACACATTTCATTGTTGTTCACTGTGTGCTGTGGTATAACAACTAATCACTTTATATTAAACTTAGACAGTGATCTAATGCACCTGCACTGCATTCATTTACTCCATGCTCAAACAGTTGGAGTAATTCTATGGTCAATCCGAAAGGCAAAAGTCTATCATAGGGAAAATGATTCCTTCGATTTGGTTGGAGAGCCCAACCCATGAACCAGCCCAAGCACTTTATACAGGAAAGATGTTTCCCCCAGGAGTGTCAGTCACCAAGTAGCGATCATATGAGCTAAAACTAAGCAATAACTAGCAACAATATTACAGTGTTCTTCAACATTAGACGGGCTTGATTACAGATGCCTGTCATGGTTTCTGTTTGAGGTGTGCAAGCATGTTGTCAGTTGATTTGCAATAAAACTTATTGCAAAATCTGTCTGGACTGATATAATTATATGGTGCCTGTATTTCATATTAGTGTAAAACCATATGTTGCTGGATTTTGTCATTTTTGGATACAGTCGCAGAAGCATGATGTGAATCGATACTTGAAGCAGATCTAGATCTTATATATTCTTCATGATGTTTGCAGGCAGAGGTCAATGGAAGGCTGATTTCAGATTAACACCTTTAGATTCTCCGTTTAATGAAGCGTTACGTATGTGGTTGTAGCGGCTGGAACTAGCGGATGTTAAACTTAAATATTCGGACAGCCATTAGAACCGCAAGAGACAATTATTCCAACAATTCATCAGACGCTAAATTGTCATTTGAGAAACGGCCGATATTTTAAATCCCGATTTTCAGCAAATAAACAACTCACTTTTTAAAATACTGCTTTTATGTTCGCTTTTCTAGTCCATACATGATTTTCCTAAAATAAAGTATTGTTTTTATCGATATGAAATCCATTTGTGACGATTCGTAATAACGTCTGCAAAGTCGTAATACGAAGTTAAGCAAAACTTGACGGTTAACCACTTATTGCAATTTTGTTGCATGCAGCATATATATGAGGTTAAAGCAGATGGTGTCATAATTGCTTGGCCAAGTGTAAAAATAGACGTCATTCAACATCAGCACTAACCAAAAAGAAACTGATTACTTGAATAGGCTTAAATTTGCCCTCGTGGAGGGTAACACTGAAATAATAATGCACAATTTCAAAGGAATTGTTCGGATTTTTGGGCCGGGGTTAAAATAAAAGAAAATTGCGAGTGAAATAGAGAAATGGCATTTTAAAACGACGATTGGTATTCTGCGGGCGATGCAACCCCGCGGTTCTGCTGTACCGGTAATCGCTTCTGTTACTGCTTGGCCATTTCTTGAAACGGATTGCGAAGTAAGGGCTTGAGTTTCTGTCTGCTTCTCGCCGTCTCTGGAGACACAAGTCCGTCGAGGCAGAAGATTAATATTTTTCACTTCACTCAGCCTGATGTACTTTCTTGAAATTCAAAAATATATATCTTGGCCTATAGATTTGCTGAATAGTAAAACTAACAGTGACGATGAAACAACAACTGTCTGTATAATAGCTGGATCAAGTAAAAAATACCAAAATACGTAGGCTACCTATAAATATATAGATTAAAGAGGTGCTGTTTATCGATTGCATCGATTAATTAAGGCTGACATGCAAGATTCCCTTGAGTTATGAAATTCCAATTTGCAGCAATTTAAGTTAATAATTTACACTACTTTTTTCATGTTATTTAGCAATTAAGTTTAGAGGGAAATTTAACGGTGTGTTCATATAAGTTTTTGTTAAAACGCAACAGGGACGCACCATCCACCAATAGATGACAAACAAAATATAATACCTACATATGTCAAGAAAATAACGTTTTACATTCCAGGGACATATATAGACCCAATCTGTGTCACGACGTGAGGTATTCACAACACGCTCAACACTCACTGACTCAGGGGATGACAGCTAACCATCGTCCTGACACAGCCTTCTTTAATAAATATAACAACGATTGCGGTCAAGCATCTCATCCAGTAGGTTTCTGAGCTGAGCACACGACAGTGTTCTCTGTGTGAGAGACGCGTGTGAGAGTTTTATCACTATTACTGCGATCGCTCCAAGACACAGCTTAATGACTTCGGTGATTATGTTTCACAAACCTGTTTCTTTCAAGATAATGGCTTGATTAAACAATAATGATAATAACGACTGGTGTGATTCAATATGGATGATTTGTAAGTTGCCTGATATTAAGTGTTAGATCTCTGATTTAGGGCATGTAAACACCATATTCAATGACTTTGAGTTAAGGGTGACAATCCAGCTATTAAGTTAACGGGCCGGCGACTTGTTCTAATGTCGCGACTGCTAAGGGAATCAAAGTGCTGTTTACAAGCAATTGAAAACCCCCAGTAGCTCACTTAGCTGAACAGCTATTAGACTACGTCAGTACGGAACAGTGTCAGCAAACCCATTAGCGACATAGGCAGCCGCATAGGGCGCCATTTTTTGAGGGGGCGCCGATTTACAAGTCTATTTAACTTCGTCTCATTCAGGGGGCGCCGAGGGCGAAGCTTGCCTGGGGTGCCCCACGGGCCTCGACCTTCAACCTGCACGGCACTGGTGTGTAATTAAAGGGCTATATCACCATGAATATGTCATGACGAGTTTTGTTTTTGTTTATTTGACTGCTGTTTGGTATTATACCCAATGACTGAGTGTAAAAAGTGCTAAACGGTCCAAAATGTAAAATAATTGTTTTCTGACACTTGTATTCTCTGCATTTGTAAAATATCAGGAATTTTGTCTGTGCCAAGACGAAGTGGTCGCAGTTTTATGCGACTGCATTTCGAGTGGCCATAGCGCACTCTAGAGGCAGCATTGTGCACTGCAACCGTAACATTGTTGGGCGCACCATCTGTACAGTGCGCCGTGCGCACAACGGCAAGTGAGCTTTCGTGAGTGAAAAACGTAGCTGGCGTCAATTTTTTCAGCAAATACTGCAGAGATTTAGTATACGAAATGGTTTTGGTTAATCCTCGTAAATGTAGGTAGAAATCGCCGAACCTCGAAGACCCAGCTGGAATGTATTGAGATTGAAAATACGGGAAAGGGAAGGTAAAGTTTCCCGGCGAGACACGAGGGGTTAAAAGGAAAGCAGGTGGCAGCTGTCTCAGAATGCAACGAATTGCAAATCATATAAACCCACATTCAATTGAAAATATAACAAAGACAACATATCAAGTGTTACAGTTGAGTAATTGTATTGTTTTATGACAGATATATGCTCAGTTGGACTTTGATCCCAGCGACAAGTTTTTTAAAAAGTTGGGTCGGGGCAAAAAAAGACTGGAAAAGTTCTGTAATGCCAAAAAAACACCTGGTTGAATATCTCACAGCTAATTAGGTTAATAGGCAATAGGTCAGTAAGATGACTGGGTATAAAAATAGGCACCCAGTGAAAATGGGGAGAGGTTCACCGCTCTGTGAAAAACCATGTGGGCATACAGTGCAATAATTTAGCAATAACGTCCCTCGACATAATATTACAAAGAATTTGGGGATTTCATCACCTACGGTACATAATATCATGAAAAGATTCGGAGAATTCGGAGAAATCTCTGTATGCAAGGGACAAGGTCAAAAACTAATCTTGTACAGCTGTGATCTTTAAATCCTCAGGCTGCATCGCACTAAAAACTGCCGCGATTCTATAGTGGAAACCACTGCATGGGCTCTGGAACACTTTCAAAAGCCATTGTTTGTGAACACAGTTTGTTGCTCCATCCACAAATGCAAGATGAAACTCTACCATTCAAAGAAGAAACCATATCTAAACATGATCCAGAAATGCTACCGGTTTCTCTGGGCCCGAGGTTGTTTAAGATGAACTGAGGCAAAATGAAAAACTGTCCTGTGGTCTGACAAATAAAGATTTCAAATTCTTTTTGGAAATCATGGACGCTGCATTCTCTGGGCTATAGGAGTAGGACCATCCATCTTGTTATCAGCAGGCAGTTCAAAAGCCAGCATCCGTGATGGTATGGGGGTACATTAGTGTCCATGGCTTGGGTAGCCTGCATACCTGGGAAGGCACCATTAATGCTGAACGATATATATACAGGTTTTCGAGCAACATACACTGACATCTTTTTCAGAGAAAGCCTTGTATATTTCAGCAAGACAATGCCGAATCGCATTCTGCAGGTATTACAACAACATGGGTCCGTAGTAGAAGAGTCCAAGTGCTATACAGGCCAACCTGCAGTCCAGACCTGTCACCCATTTAAAACATTTGTCGTATCATGAAACGAAATATATTACAAAAGGAGACCCCACACTGTTGAGCAGTTGAAATCCTATATCAGTCAAGAATGGGGCAACATTTCACTTTCAAACCTCCAGTAACTGGTCCCCTCAGTTCCCAAACATTTATAGCATGTTGTTAAAAGAAGAGGAGATGCAACACAATGGTAAACATGCCCCTGTCCCAACTTTTTTGAAACGTTGCTGGCATCAAATTTAAAATTGAGCATATATTTCTCTTAAATCAATAACATTTCTCACTTCCAGCATTTGATATGATGTCTTTGTTCAATTTTCAATTGAATATGGGTTTATATGATTTGCAAATTATTGCATTGTTTTTATTTACATCTTACACTGCCTCCGACCGTTTTTGGAAAGGTGGATGTAAGAGCCTTGCCTACCTGGCAGATTGAGAATGGATGGATCTGGTTGTCCTCCATCTCTGCCTCTCTTCTCCCTCTAGGGGCCTATATCGTGCTGGGACCAACCCTGGGAACATACGGGGGATAGACTACACTGGCTGTCCTGCCAAGAGAGACCATTACAAACAAAAAAGGAATTTTGCAGACTCGTGCGTAAGAAACAGGTAAAACGCTTCAGATGCCTTCCGTCAGATACTATAAAAGCTGCAGATAAACAGACGTGATTTACCTGCGCATTCAGACAATTAATGACGGGTGGCCACCTTGAAATTTCCAGTTCACTGTATGTAATGCAGGGTAAATAATGCTACTATACATCAATAGCGGGTGTTACGAGTTGAAAGGTATATCACTCAGCTTGTATGGTTTGCACGATCGAATGTGTTGCACTGAATTTGCACAGATGTGCAGTCCTGTTGGCACACTGGCCCGGGTATGCGCGGAGCGACGCCACGTGACTCCAGAGCGAGCCAAAAAGCAATTAAAACAAGAAAGTGCCTCTGGCGGTTTTGAGGTTCGGCAGTGGAATCTGTACTGGCGGTCGTGTCCCGACTGCTCGATCCACATACTGATTAACAATAATTCTATTTTTTTAAATATAAAACTAGTTAACAATGCGTTCCCTTCTAATCTCTAGCTACCCAGGGTATTCCTCTGTCCTGTTTTGCAAGTTCTGTTCCAATACAGTTTACATGCCGGTCGATGACTGCAAAACAAATGACCTGCGCCACCCTTTGCAAAAAGCTATTTTTCCTTCTGTATATCGCTGAATATAAATGTTCCTCAGGCAATTTCTCATTTCCTGTCTGCCTTCAATACTACAGAACATTTTACATTAATGAGCAGATTTTGTTGTACATCTCATAATAACTCGTATTTGAGTGCGAGTATTTCTACAAAAGTGTTTCTCATACAGTCGAACACGGAAATTCGTGGGACATGCGGAGGGATTTAAGCTAAAATATTCCAAACAACGGAGCTGGTGAGTTACGACGATGCAAGTCAAGTTTTAATTTTTGTTGACAAATTCAAATCAGGTTGATGTTTTGATGAAAGAAACCATTTAATGTAAAGAGAAAGGGCAGAAACAAATTGCGGAATTATTCTAAAACAATGGCTTGCGTCAGGATAGTTCCTGGAGCCAACGGGCCGCCCCTATGCAGACGTACGCTAACAAAGTCAGCGTTTTATCTATGAATATGAATATTTATGCGGTAAAGGTACATACCTTCAATCGAATTAGAAGGATAGCTGAAATTTCAATTAATTTTTTCAGCAATCACTCGCAATTTTAAATTTGATTAGTTAGGGACTTTAAATAGATTTTTTAATGCTTCCAAGGGCCAGTTTAATCCTTGACGACAGCGCTGGCTCGCATGCTGGCAGCTGCAGGACTGGAGTGCAGAGCGGCATCTTCTGTAGTTCGCGTGTGTGATGCCATTCATAAATAATAGGACCCCGTGAGGAGTTAGGGCATGACAGGACTTAGTGGGTCACTCAAGGTCAGCAAAAACAGTATATTGAAGGAAAAAAAGCAGACTTTTCTGGCATTGTGCGAGGCTATGCCCATCATCAGTCTCTGAAACATTTTAACATCAGGATCCAAATTCATGGATGTGAAAACATCCCAGTAGACGGTCTCCAATCCAACCGGCAGCTGTGTGGCTTGAATTCCTGTTAGTCTCATTATCTTCCAACATTGTGCTCAGGGTTTGTGTGACAAAAATGGTGGGAAATTGTGTCTTAGTTAAGGCCAGTCGTTTATGGTAGAGAGGGCTCTGTTGCAGAATCTTGGATGAATCACAAATGAACACATCATCAAGCAGTGTACCTTATTTTCATTTTGGGGGGTGGGGGTGGTAGATACAGCGCCCCCCCCCCCCCTTCCCCCAAGCAGCAGGGGCTGGTTTGAAGTTTAATGATGGCAGCTGCCTGCACGTCCAGTCCACAGGTGCTAACGAGTGGCCACTAACGAGCAGCCACTGTGTGGCGCGGGGGTGTGTACTCCAGCCACAGTGTGTGTGGGGGCCATGTGGGGACGCCGCTGTTAGCCGGGGGGTGGGGAGGGGGCTCGCCTTTGAAGGGCCGCCGCGCTTCCATTTTTCATCAAGCGCCTGGTCGACGGGCCCCGCCAGCTGTTCCATATCCCGCTATTTAAATTTTGACCTGCTTTTCTCCCACAAGGGGGTGGAAGCGAGCATCGAAATGCAGCCTCTGCCACCGGGACCAGGAGGTGCTCCGCGTTGCTGGAGTGGAAGGCATCGAGGATGGAGGTCAGCTACATTTGATCCTCAGACGCCTGGTGGTCTTCCTAGGAGAAAGCCACCCTGAAGATGACTTCACTGTCGTGACATTTTTTTTTTTTTTTTTAACAGCGTCTTCTGAAGCTCGTGAGGCTGTCAGTGAGCCGAACGTGTCCTGAAGATCCGGGGCCGTTCCTCCTCCAAGCCCACGGAGCCAGCCGGCAACTCGATTCTTCACTCAATACTTGCAGCACTGTCTCCTGCTTCTAGTGGACAAAGAAGCGCAGGGATCTGGTTCATTCCAGTTTATGAGTTCTCCCATGAGACGCGCGGAGGGGAGCGTGTCTTGCCAATGAAGGCGGATGGTTCTGTGGAAACGGAGGCACCAGAAAGCTTGGTGGGGGGGGTGAGTGAATGTAAGGAGCAGGTGGGTGATTTCAGGGATCGTTCAGAGCCCTCTGGCACTTTGGGTGGGGCAGCCATGTATCTGTGGCCAAGTTTATAGTTTTGGGTGGTGAGGTAGATGCCAAATCTTTAAGGACACACTCAGTGATGAAATAAGTTGTAAATTTTCAATGAGAGCAGAGTGGGACAAACTGATAGTGAGTATTGAGCTCAACACATGGCATACAGGCTGTGAACGATGCTCCAGATCGATGTATCCTGGAGTGACAGAACCACTGAGCGCCTAGCATGGTGAGGATTAACACAATCTTAAATCAGTCCTGAGGGGTCCAATATGCAGACAAGATCTCACCAGATATAGCTGTTCTGGCTGATTGTAACCTTAACTGAACCTAAACGCTGAGCATTAAGCATTAGACAGTTTGTTAAACTCAGTGTGTGTGTGGTTTCAGCGGTTAAGGATGTGTAACAGCATCTCTGTGCCTTTGGTTTAGCCATAACGTGTCGTATTCCATACCCCCCTCCCTTTCCCCCCCACTTCTCCGGTCATTATTTCCACCTGATGTTTCATGTGCCAAGATGAAGGGGTCAGGCCCGTTCCATGGGTTCGGGAAGGGCGGACCGGGGGCAGCGACACACGGGAAAGCTTTTCATCACAACGTCCACCTGTCCACAGAGGCTCACAGATTCTAGGATTAATGAACACCAAGCCACAATTTTTCTTCTACTACTGAGAAATTAAATCACTGAGTATAACCCACAGGGCTATCATAAAACATCTCTACCATCCTGCGAAAAACGCACATAAAAGAGAAAATGCATCTTGCTGTTATTAAGCTCTCAAAATGGTTTTCCTCAATGCATATTGACCATCTTTTGTTTAGTTAAAACTCAGTCTAACCTTTTTCGCAGGTGGGTGAGTGTGGGTAAGAATTTATCTCCCACACATGAGGCTTACTTGACATTCTCACGCATGCATGTCCCGATCCCTCTTGCAATCCTCGGGCCTGGGAGATTCACATGTTGACCCGCTGACATTTACAACCCGAACACATTTCTGCCCAAGATCGATTTTCAAGGGGATGAAGTACATATGTACTTATTCTAAATCACCTTATTTCTAACCTTGTTCCGGGACACCAGGTGACTGACAGGGGATTGGACAGCATTTGCCAAAAATCTCCCTCTAAAAATGCAATAGCCGCAAGCTTCCTGTCAACCTGCTATTTGTGATCATTTTAGCTTTTTTTGAGCCATCAGAATAAACCTGAAAATGGACAAAACACATTTCAGCAAATTGAGAACATTGTTAAAACTACAGCAGTTCTACCGGGATAAGTTCTGCTAACCCTAATGGACGTTTTCACACACATCAAACACCTTCCCTGCCTGCCGATTTACCAGCAGCATAGACAGCCAGCAATGTCCTTCTAGAGGTGGATCTTCCCTTAAAAACAATTAGATAACCAGCCTCGACGGAACCACAAATCCAATGACTTGCTTAACTCCAAAAGGTGTTAAATTTACATGCATTTCAGTAAAATTCAAGTTGAATCCATTATTCCTGCTGGGTCTTCCCACACTATAAGTAATTCAAATTACAATTAAAATTTAAGCTGCATATTTCCATCTATTAGGCTACATTCAGAAAACCATTGCAAATGCACCTCTTAGCCTCTCATAAGTGATGAGAGGTTGACTTGACAACTGGCCTCAACCAATGTTCTTTAATAGATTTTATTAGATGCTTATTTTAGCAGTAGTTAGGTCAGACTCCCTTTCCCAGTGACAAACACACAACTGCTAGCGTAATTAGGCGGATGTCCATTTTATTTTATTGCTAGACACCCATAAATAAAGGTAGAAAAACACCAGTGGGTCAAAAATGACACCATTTAGCATTCCAAACCGGGGATAAGACCAAGGGTGAACTGTGCGGTCTGCTTCTTGCATCCATTGGGTTGACTAATGCTGGTTATTGTGCGGATCGGCTTCTCCAAGCATCAGTGGTCCTTCCGCACGTAGGGTTAGGAACGGGCCACGCTTAGAAGTCAGGGCCGTTCTTCTTCAGCTTGCTGTAATCTATACTCACAGTGTAGAACTGTGAAGAAAGTGAAAACACACAGGGAACACTGTGATCCTGAACACCAAGTACAGCTGCAAGCACAGCAAAAACCAGCAATACAAATTGACGGGAATAATAACCAGGAGTGTGACAGGGATCGCCAAAGCAGCATACCCAAATTTGGTGCCCAGTTCATTCCATTATTAAAATGGAAATACTGACAAGTGAATGAAGTCACTGGTTCCAATAATTTAAGATCAAGGTAAGATCATCCAATGATGAACAGTTCTCAATGCTGAACAGTAAGCTAAGCTGTTATACTAAAACTGGCCAGTAGGGGTCTAGCAAGACAAAGTTTATCCAAGCAGAAGATCATGCCTGTGGACACCATATACTGAAATACGTCGACTAAGTGAAGAACACTGGCTTGTCTAAATATATATATACCCCTATATATCATTCTTTGTAGGTGTATCATAGGTATCCCCACCCCCACCCCACAGTGACAAAGGGAATTACAGTATAGTTAGGTATTTTCATACCTTGTACTGATCAGTGGGGCCCAGCTTGTTCCAGGGTTCCGGATTGTTCTTGCGGTCCCAACTATACAGTTAACATCTCCAATCAATCATCTCAAAGTTATAAGTGTTAATATTGTATTTAACACACAAATACAGTATTTTTTAATACATGCCTAGGCAAGTGAAGTGTACTGCACTCGCAACACATTACCCCGGAGCAACACTTACCAGACATCAGGGTTGCGCAGGGCAAGACGGGCAAGATACAGGAGGGACATTGTGGTCCCGCCCCCGATGAACATAAAAAGCGGGATCAGCTATAAATAAGACAGACTTTTAGAGTACAACCACCACAAGCAAAACACGACAAATTTTACTGAACACGTTTTAAATGGAACTCCGCAGTTTTAAAGGACAGGATCGCAAAAACACATGCTGTAAACACGTCGTTAATTATAATACGTCAAACTACTATGATTCGTTCCTAAACCAAACTTAAACATGCGCATAACCGCCTGTTCGATTCCATTTCATAAATACAAGTTAGACGGGATTGTCGTATGGCAGCTTACATTTACTGCACTGGCCGTTTATCCTCTTATCTGCACTATTATCCATGTATGATATTATGAGATCATTAAACCCCCCCCGTGAAACAGCCATGACTTACGCGTTTTCTAGCACGGGGGTCCTACTCTCACGTGACTGCTCGCGAGTAGCCAACTAGCTCACCAAATTAGCCATCCGTACTTACAAAATTGTGCTTTTAAATTAGTAGCTTGAAGCCATTTTTAGAACAACCCCACCTGAATATGATACACATTTACATTTATGTAGCAAAACCTTTTGTCCAAACTAACATGCAAGCGAGATTAATATCTACCTTACTCGACTTAATTTGTCAATTAGCTAATAACGACTTGAATTAACCTATATACTGTCGTTCTTCTAATAAAGTTTTCCGCGATGTTAACGCATAAAACATAACTTTTTCAAATCGACATCTAAAGTTTAAGTAACTTAAACCTACTATTTTTAGCTCTTAAATCTGGCAAAACGCTCGTCACACAACAATGCCGTCATAACGTCCGTCTCGTCGCCAAACTCCCAAAGGACCGTCGTTTGTATATAACCACTGACTTCAGAAAATTTGTACTTACAGCTGGGTGATTTCTCATCTGGCGACCAACTACACCTAAGAGAGACATTTTCACGGTGATATAAGGATCGCACTTCCGAAATTTAGACTGACAACCAACTCAAGGAAGGCCTCGGCAGAAAGAAACAAGTGTGTCTAGTTATACGGACAGACACGGGGTCCTTTTTTGAGACGATCAAGTACTACTTCACTTAAATGTTGATAGGATATGATATAAAATAAAAAATGTGTATTTGTGTTAACCTTTTGTGTTAGGTTTTGCGCACAAAATGACCCCATTCTTTACTTTCTCTTCTTTTTTTTTATTCAGGCACTGTTTTGAACACCTAAAACATTTCGAGCTCGTCAGTCTTCCGGTAAACAGATATCTCCCGGCTTTTTAGTTAAATTTGTCAACTACGGAAACTAATTATATATGATTGTTTTTTTATTCATTTACTAGGGCTTTCACATTACTATCGCGATCTGTGATTTTCCAACAGAAATATGCGTGTGCGCACCAGCTTGTTTACAGAGTGTTTTTGATAATGATTTCGTATTTTTTCCCACCACTTTCATTCACTTATCATTTATGACTGATCCTATTTCAAGAACATGCAGGAAATGGCCCCCAGCCATCAAGAAAATAAGGCTTTTGCACCATTAATATTTTTTATGCTGGATTAATTATCACACGCTTGCTCGCCATCTGGGGTGTTTACGGCCAAAAGCCAGCAATCAGCTGATTTGGAAGGCACACGCTAGGAAAACCTCAGCTGAGATTTACAAATACAATTCAAGGCATATTCTTGCCTTCCCAACAGTAGACATAATGTCAATTAAGTAAGTCTAAAACCCTGCTAAAGATGAAGTGCTTCAGTTCGGTATCGTTACATAGATTCAAAAAACTGCAGGTGACTTCAGACAAAATGTATACAAATTTTCATATATTCGTCTAAATGCATTAAACATCCTGTTTGTGTGCAGTGAAGGGACACAATATGTGCTGAGACAGTGCCTGGTCCACATAATTAAATGCAACTAACAACTAAAAATAAACCTGCTAAGTAATGGACCCTATGCTTGTAGTTAAGATGTTTCGCTCTGGCACAGGAGTCCTGAAGCTCATTGTGGGCAGTAGCTCCTCCCTGCAATGCTACAATGCTCACTTCAATAAAAGGCACCCACGTCTGTTCATCTGCAAATGTTACTAACCATGATTCCCACACAAGGGCTGCTGTTGTACCTTCAAATCAAGATCCTTCTAATTAAATATTCTGTTGAATAAATTAGTAAAACTGTAAGCTAGTTTGGGGGGGGGGAGTTAGCTAAGCAACAAAACATTTTTAATTTTGTATAATGCATATTATTTCCTGCTCAATGCACATCACTCTCTCCATCAGATACGCCTGTGGCAGGAATGAGGCAGGCAGCCAGTGGATCCTGACAGATTATATGCCAGAGTGCTTTTTTGTACGAACCCACCTGTACCCACAGTTTGCGTCCAAGTCGACCTCCCTGGTCTAGGATGCCCTCGGGGCTTTGTGTCCATATGGGAACCAGGTAAATGTAGTTTGGCACACGGCCAACACATCCCCGCAAAAACCCTTAATCCGATAGTCCCCCCCCCCCTCCGATGCTGAGGCGTCTTCTGCTTCCCAAATTTCATTCTCTCCCATGAATTGAGCATTAACCTCCGGTAGATACTCACACAGCACAAAAGGGGCAGTGGCACCCAGCCCCACCGGGCCACCACCCCCAGCACCAGTAAGTACACCCTGGCTGACTCAGAAAAAGCTTCAGATTCACATTAAAACCCAAACCAACCACATATATCACCCCAACCATCGAGTCCACACAACATGTCATCCAATCACCTTTATTTTCACTTTACTTTTTTAAGTGCTGACATGCCCTGATGCTGGCAATCGCACACTTTTTGGCATAAAAAAGGTACTTATTCAGAAAATTGTAATATATAGACATCAGGTTGTGCACAGTAAAACAGAGTTCCCTTTTCCGACCAGTTAGCTCCATTGTTAAAATACAAAAAGCAAAAAAATTGCTCAGGATGACAGAAAGGATGAATAACTAAAAACCTATCAGGGAAATGTGACGGTAAAGAACACTAAAAAATGTGTTCAGATCTCCTTAAAGGGCAGTGCGTATACACACAGTATATGTAAACCAGGTGCAAAGACTGCTGATATATCCTGTACTTTTATTACCTTATGTACATTGCCTTACATTTTCTGGGACTCAATTTTTCTTTCTGTCCACCTACCAACGGTTTTCCAAAAGTTGTCTAACGGACACAAAAGGCAATGAAGCACTGATTTAATAAAGGGGGAGGGGGGACCAGAAAAATGTCAGGAGGATACGCTGATGGGAGACGAAGTCCTGAGCTAGTTTAAACATACTTGTAAACTTCCGGTTATGGACTTCGACTCCCAGCAGCACTTTGTGGAAACATTTTGCCCAGCAGAGCAGGGAGTTCCACTGCATGGCAGAGGAGGAGTACATGGGGGGGGGGGGGGGGGGGGTTCCAACTGTCTATTGCAAATGCTCCACAAGTTCAAGTAGGGGGCAAAGCTGCAGACTGCCCTTCATCCTTCATCGGAAGAGGTCTAGAGATGACTGAGGTGCAAGGGAGTCGTGGGGGATCCCACTGGGTGATAGGTATGGGGAGGGAGCATTAAATAGTGGGTGTCCGTCCACTCGAACGCCATTCTGCTCACGCAGACAGGAGCATGTTCCCCCAGACTCCTCAGTGTGGAGTTTTCTTGGGTCCTTTACCAAATTTTGCATCCAGTCCCAGACCTACCACCAAAACAAGATTGGAGGTCATTTTGTGTGGTCTTGTCACACAGGAAGATCGAGGCCGTGTCAGCCCAAGGAGTAGAGGGGCAAACGAGTCACCTACCAAAAAAGACGAGGACGGTGCCAACCCACTGCAGGTTGCTGATCTCGTTGCCGAAGAGGATGACGGACCCAAGAATGGTGAAGAACTTGCGCGTGGTGGTGATGATGGAGCAGGTAAGTGGCCCGAAAAAGACCACCGTCATGAAGATGAAGGTCTGTAAGGGAAAAATTCATCCACATCATCAAAACACAATTATAACTCTTAATGCAACCATGAGGTGCCAATGGGATCAGCAGCTAATTCATGCTCGTGGGAGTTGTCCTTACACAAAAATATTCTGAGGGTGGAAGAGAAAATGATTGGTCCTTTCTCTGAACCAATCAGATTGTAGAGATGATGGGTCCAAGCAATTAGAGGTGGGACCAAGACATCTGATTGGTTGGTCCCACCTCCTATAGTTGCTTGGACCCACCTCCTCTACAATCTGATTGGTTCTTTCTCTGAACCAATCGTTTTCCCTTCCACCCTCAGAATGTTTTTGTGTAAGGAAAACTCCCACCATACCAATTCAAATACAAGATACCTGAGCAAGTTCTTATTTTGATAAGTGTATAGGGGATTCCCATGTGACTCGACCCACCTGGCCAAGGGCACTGGTAATACCAAATAGCAGAATGGTGTAGTAGATGTTAGGGAAGCGTTCAGCGAAGCTGAGGAAATCCCATATCTCCCCTGTCCACAGCACACCTATAAGAACACAAGACAAAGGTCAGGTGACCAATGAGGGAGGGGCTTATGCAATATTAATGCAGGGTGAACAATCAGGGCTATAAGCATCTGGACCACAGTGACCACTCAGCTTTGAAGCCAAATATGAAAACCAATATTAACACACAATTGCCATAAACAGAACAAAGTCACTACAGCTACCCATAATCCTAAAGGCAAATAACTTTTCCACTTATTAATAACTACTTTGGCTGTTAAAATATGACTTATTAATGAGACTTGGGCATAAAAGCAAATTTAAGAGTATGTGTAATACAGAAACGGGGGACGTCATTTTAGCACACACATTAATGGTTAGAGAAATAAATGTCAGCAGTTAATTTTACATTTACAGCAGTTAAAATCTACACACGGCATTATTAGTCGTGTGAATTATAGCGCTTCACAAAAGATCCAGTTTGATGGCAAGGGAACCAGCAACTGACTCTGTACAATTAATGCGGACAATGACATTCAAACGTTTAATTATAAATGAAAAGCGACGGACATATACTGATAGACCAGGAGTGAAGCGCATTTCCAAGCCTCCCTGCGCTGCCGGAGACACGGGCTGATGCTGCCGTGCATCGCCGCTTTATCCGTCAGCGCTTAACACCAAAATGTCAGTCGCCGAAAATGGGAAATGCCAGCGCTGAATAGATCATTCGGGACGCGCCCCGGCGCACAAACAGCAGGCGAAAAATAAAATAGGCGTAACACACACACGATGCTTGTACCGGAATAAAAACTGCATTAAAATTCAAATGAGAGAGAGCGGACGGCCGCCGTCAGATAACAGCTGATCTTTAAACATCCATTTAAAAAAAGCGAAGACCCGGCATCGAAAGGCTAAAGATGCGAAAACGCCCCCTGGTGTTTGAAAGCATGAACAGCGGCTGGCTTTTAACGTCTAATGCAGGGGTGGGCAATCTTATCCACAAAGGGCCGGTGTGTATGACCTTTAGGTCAGCTGTTCAAACCCAGGTGTGAGGACTCTTCAGCCAATCAGTCCCCTAATTAGGCAGTTTAAGCGAGAACCTGCATACATAATTGCCCTTTCTGGATAAGACAGCCCACGCCTGGTCTACCGTGAAACAGGAAAATATGAAAGAAGGGGGAGGGGGGGGCAGGGCAATAAGAGATTTGAGCCTCATGTCTTTAACCAGGTTGTATGTTGCTAAGGGAATATTTTTAACCACCACTAATTCTGACACTTTAAATGAGTCAAAACTATCAGTGAGGATGTCAGAAGGAAATGGCAGCCATTAAATGTAAACGCACTGATTCCCAGCACAAGGATGGACCAGAGGTTGATGTGCAGCATCATGTGGTTGGGTCCAGTCTGGAAGCGGTTCCGCATGTGGTCCTGGGCCACCCCTGTCAGACCGTCCAGCATCAGGGAGCAGACCTGGAACACACCGGAGGGGAGGGGGGGGGGGGGTGCTCAGTCACGCACGATTCATGGAGGCTTAACTTCAGAAACTCAAGCAAAACAGACATTCAGCAGACTAGCATTGGCTGGCAGAGGTAAAACAGGAAAGTGGGAGGGAAAGCATCGGGAGAGGGACTGGGCGAGTTGAAGGAAAGCATCGGGAGAGGGACTGGGCGAGTTGAAGGAAAGCATCGGGAGAGGGACTGGGCGAGTTGTACCAGCAGCATTTCCCCGAAGCCGAAGACGTGGTCAGCGGCACTGCCGCCGCCCTTCTGGGGCTTGTAGAGAAAGAGCGCCACGCCGCTGACGATCAGCAGCACGCACAGGTACTTGGCCAGAGGGTACTTCTTCCTCAGTATGGTCACGCCCAGGATCATCACTGCAGTTTGGGGGAGGCGAGTGAGTCAGATCATGCATGCACACAGAGAAGTGTGTGTGTGTGTGTGTGTGTGTGTGTGTGTAATAAATTCAGTAGAGCGTTTACAGCTTCACTGATGGAGACACAGCTGGAAGCAGTGCACAGCGTCAAGAGGGATGGTGAACCACTTGGGGGGGGGGGGGGGAAGGTTTGCTCTGATGAAGGGCATCAAACAGCAGAGGTGGGAGAAATGAGGCCTAAACATCCCCCCCCCCCCCCCCCCCACACACACACAGCGGGATTAGTACTCGTCATTCACTGTCTGGCTTAACCAATAAACAGCAAGAGCAAATAGGTGACAATGTGTGTAACTGGAGAAATGAAAACACAGGAGGCGGAATTTTAAGCCACATTGTTCACTATGAAATGCTCATTTCTGCCATCACTTAAGATTTAAATATATATATATATATATATATATATATATATATATATATATATATATATATATATATCCATACGCATTTCATAAGGCAGAATTCTGATTAAAATCCCACCTTTATTAAAACAAACCTGCAAATCCAGCTGAATATTGACTATATTTATTCCTCTTGCCTTTGCCACATGCTCCCATCTATCACAACTAGGGCATTTTTCCACTGCACCAAGTACGGTACTTCTGGAACTTTCCCCTTTTCCACTGACTTCCTATCAAGTACCAGTACCAAAAGTTCAAGATCCTAACCAGCTGGGGTACTTTCTTGGCATGAAAACAGTCACAAAAAAGGTAATCGCAATGGATGCATGGACAAAATAAATGAAGAGAGCCAAGCTTAAATTGTGAAGAACAGATAAAAGAGGATCAGGATAAGAAATAGAGTATTTAAATAAGATATGACAGCACCGTATTGGAACATTTTCAAATATCTCAATGTGATTGTTGTAATAATTATTTTGGTATTCATAAAGCAAAAAGGAGTTCAAATTTCTCACAAAGCTGTAGGAGAAGATGATTACGATCATCTCAGTGAACACATGCGGCACTCATGCAAACTAAACTGATATTTATACACATACTAGATAATCTTGAAAGGGAATAATCATTAACACTGCAAAACTTGGAAAGTTTTTTCCCAATGATACAGTAAAATTGGTTTAGCGAAACAAACTCCCTGCGCTACAATGTCCATGCAGAATAGAAGGTAAGAAAACGCCTGATCTTACTGTAGCTCACTAGTGATGTAAGAATTTAATGTGCATAGCATGTGATGCTGGTATTAATATCACACATTGTCCAGCCCTAATATACTACAGTCATTTTTCAAATTTGGTACCAAATACAGCACCTTGCGTTGAGATATCATTCAGCGCCGGTACCAGTTTCTATGCCAGTGGAAAATCAACACCTTTAAGCGCCATACTTTTGGTACCTTTTGCGGCGGAAAAGCACCCCTAGATGGTGCAAGAGAGACAAAATGCTATCCTGCCTCATTGGCAACATAAATGGCTTTTCAACGCCAATATTTTTAGTGTGTGTGTGTGTGTGTGTGTGTGTGTGTGTGCGCACGTACGTGTGTGCGCGTATGTTTGAGAGGAATCTTAACGATTTTTTAAAATTTTAATTGTAAATCAATTCTGATCCATAAGAAACTGGATTCTGCTGGGTTAGGGTCATGAGGGTGCCTGAGAAACCCCAGCGGACACGCTAATTGGGTGTGTGGGTGCATGTGTTCATGTTCTCATGGTCCCTACCTGGGATGGGCTTACAGGACTTCCCCAGCACCTGAGGGGGGTGGGTGGGGGGAGAGAAAGAAGAGAGTCAGGCCCCCCACACAGAAAGCCTACGGGTATAACCAAAGGTGGGGAACTGAAGACTGGGGGGGGGTGGGCACAGATACATAGCCAAGCTGGTTCAGGGAGACACCAGGGCAGCGATTAACTGAGCTCCTGGACGACTGCGTTCACACAAATACACCATCGCTCTGTTACTGACACAGTGATGCACTTATGCAATATCTGGAAAGAGTGTTCCCCAAATATGTTAGCAGACGAGTGGGGAGTGGGTGGGGGGCAACACACACACACACACACACACACACACACACACAAAAGAAAAGTTACTGAAGGGACACGAAGCAAATACCCCTTAAAACCTGTAATTGACTGCGAATCCAGTTGGCTGAACTGATTTTTAATCAAACTGTGAATCTAGGTGGAGTGGTTACCATGCCGACTCGAACTGCAAGACAGCAAATATCCAGGTGATGCACCAGACTCCAGTAATTCCAAGGAAATACCGAGACAGGCAATTAATAGCAGATTAGCCCAATTAAGCCAGCAGAATGGTCAGGAATGAAAGCCAACACACCGCACCACCCCCCCCCCCCTCCCCGAGACGGTATGTGTGGCAGGTGCAGCAAGCAGACCTGGGTGGGATAGTTGACGTACAGCAGGGCGGAGTTACTGGACACCATGGCTCCCAGGTATGAGAGAGAACACGCTCCGTAGAGCCAGCTCTGGGTGTGGTCGGTTTTGGAGCCCTCGAAGAAATGGATCACTAAAAAAGAAAAAAGAAAAAGGACAGAATACAATTCTGTTTATGTCACTAAGGACGGAAGGGCCATCGTACTCCACAAAGCGCTCAACACGGGACCTCATTGTCGAGACATGAGAAATACAGGCATTAACCAGGGAAAAGTTGGTGAAAGTTTTCATAGGAGCACAAAAAAAACATTTAAAAGTTGGAAGACAATGCAAAAAAAATACCTAAAACAGATAAGGGTGGGCCTGTGTCAAACACTCACAAAGTATGCGCAAGAAAGAGATGCAAAATAGTATTGTTGCACAGAGAATGAGAGTAAAACCCAACGGATGTCATGTGACAAACAGAGCGGACTATGAGGTAAAGGAGAAGAGATGCTGCCTTGCTGCAGGAAACACACACCCCATAATAATTACAGTAGGGAGTGTGTGGGAAGCCAAAGACTGCAATTAAACGGACCAGCGTTCCTGTAACCAAGGCCGTTGCCATGGAGTCAAACATTGTGGGGGACCAAGGCTGTATTTATAAAATATTGGAGGGGGGCGACATTGTGAGCACATCTGAATACTGGGGGGACATGTCCCCCCAATACATAATTACGGCCTTGCCTGTACACACAGGGTCTGTAACCTGTTTTTTAGTTAGAATGTTTCGTTTCTCAAGAGCAACCGGCAAAAATGTCCTTTGAAGAACTATCCCTAAAACGATCACATTGAGCCAGAAGAACATACCGGAACTAGAGAGAGACCAGGCCCGACTCGCATTCCTCGTTGGGGAAGGAGCAGTTTACTTACATATCTTGGCAAAGATAGCATTGATTATGCACTGGATGAAGACCAAGGTGGTGGCGAATCTGAACTTCTCCTTGTTGTTCCCGTAGCTGTAGTCGCCCCTAGTACTGGACAGATCAATAATCAGGGTGAGAGACTGAGACTGCGATCGAACAAAAGGGAACAATATCGATGTCATCAGCTCTTATTCGACCAGTTAAGAACAAATTCATCATCAGGCGTTTTTCACAGTGGATCCTTAGGGATCTCAGTAAACAAACTTTAAAATGTAGGGCAGTTACCCAAAACAGCCGGACGGTGCTCCCGTTATGTCAGAACCGAGTGATCAAACTCAGCTCTGACCGAAGCACAAGACTGTCACCAAATCATGCACCATAGACTGGTCCATCTTGCAAATCCTTTCTTACTTTAATACAAACTTCCTACTCAGGTGTCGTTATAAAGACCAGTCACATAAAGGACAGAGGTAAGCCACAGTGATCCATTCGGCGGACTCACTGACATTTCACCCCGCCACCGCATTATCATTATACCGCAACGAATGGAGGTGGACGGACGACTTACATGGTCTCCTGCAGTATCCCGTAATAGAAGTAACAAACGAAGACTCCTAGGAAGCAAACGCCGAGCCGAACTCGCTCGTTCTGAAGCAGCGACGCCTTGCCGCTTGCTTTCCCCGCGGCCATGCCGTCCTCCAGCAGCCCGTCTATGGACACCGAACCAGTCCCGCTGCCCGCGCTCCTCAGCCCCCCGTCCCGCTCCACTCTCACCACTGACGCGATCCCGGAAATGGTGGCACCGTCACCCCACACGGGGTTTCAGATTGGGTCCACTTGAAGGTCCCCGTCGCTAAAATATAAGCACCTTACTAACTGGTCCCCCGCACGGATATGTAAATGTCAGCCTATTCGAATGAAGCGGGATATATATATATATTTGATAAGCTGTTGTGATTCACACTCACGCCTCGAGCCTCGTTTTAATGCACCCGAAATCACGTAACTGGTATTCCAGGTGTGCGGCTCTTCCCCTTCCCCCTTGGGCCACTATATTCCCCTTTAGTGTTCCCCAGGCTCTAGCTTTCTTCCCGGGGAAAGGACCTGTTTTCATGTAGCGTAAAGCGACGTCACCCTTAAACCAGTCAGGACCCATTTCCAAAGCGTGTGGCATCCCTTCACGTTCGCCTGCATGGAGTAGTGCAGTGCACATTGTATACCTACTTTAATACATATCGCCGTATTGACAAGCTACTAACGAGCGCCCAACTTGAAGTTAGATCCAAGCGTTCACATTTTATAAGTTTAACATACACATCGCAGAAGAGATTGTTCTGGACGCTTGATTTCCCAGACCCAAAAAATCTGTGTCGAAAGCAAGTATTTTGGCAATCAGTTTTATTTTTACACCCTTAACGGGATACCACTACTTAAAGCATCACCTGTTTTCTAAGGACTGTGGGCTGTGATTTTAGTTCAGGCATTGTACACGGCCACCTCGACAAGCTGAAGGTCCTCAGAGCAAATAGTCGCTGAATTTTTCGTCGGAGGATGTGGATGTTGCTCATTGGTCTAAACAAGGTAACTTGGGGCAGTATTAAAGGCTGGGTTTAGGCAATGGGCGTGACATTCGGTGTTAGGCACACCCCCTAGTCAAAAACATGTGCCGGTGTTCTGACGAGTTGAGCTACCTATCGAGACATACCATCGAGCCTTTCTGCGCATGTGCAGTTCCACCGTTCTGGGGTTAGGGTAAGGGTTCTAGGGTTTTTTTGGGGGTTAGGGTTAGGGCTATCGATTAGCACTACGGTAGCCTACCTCGAAAAAGTAGCTCAACTGGACAGAACACCGGCTCTATAGATTGGTAATGCAGTCTTAGACAAAATATAGCCAATGGAATACAGAAACACACAGGGAAAAAGGGAAAGTGTGGTGGCAGTATAATTTAATGCAAGTAAATTAATCCGCCCGTAAACAAAACATCTTTGTAGGGTATATGACATTAGTTCTCCGTGAACTCAAGCTGTGTTGTGTTCATTTCCCTATCAATCATTCTTAAGAAAACTTAGAAAAATCATGTTCAATACAATTCTGTATTCGTTTTTTTTTTTTTTTTTTAATACTTAAAGCTATCGTTTAACATTAGAACCAGCGGTGCTCTCATCCACTGTATAACCTACCAAAACAAAAAAACACACACACACACACACACACACACACACACACACACACACACACACACACAAAAAGAGTATTCAGCATTACATAATGGAAGAAAGCACACATAAGTCAGTTTCTGTGGGTTAAGCTGCGAGGCTGGTTGAACAGGTTAAAGAAGAAAAAAACTCACTACAAGCTTTGTGACACTTAAAAGTGTTTGGACTGGTCATGCCACTTCTCTATCAGATGACATGACATTCAGTCAATGTTTAACCTTTAGATTATGACAAATTCCATCTTCAGTCAAATCAGCTACGGATCAAATGTGATTAGGCAATATACATCCAACTAAACAGAAAGGCATCTGCTATATAAAATATTGTGCCCAACCATCATTTAAATGTTTAAAACCGTGAACTGTCAACCATCATAAGTTCAACACAGGAAAGATTTTTATCATCTAGAAAAAAATCCACTAGCAGGCCGACCAGCAAACACACTGACTGGGGACCAGCAGTGAGGGGTCAGGAAGCCTGAGGAAATCCAACATCTCATCCACATGCCTTCAGGCATGAGTTTCTTCTGAAGGACACATTCAGTCCCACGTAGGAGCCTGTAAACGCGCTACGAAGAAGCAGCTAGGAACATCCTCTATCTCTCCCTACTGCGCATATTCACTTATATAGTAGTGTAAGGCGACTGGGTTTTACAGGCAAGAAATATTCCCACTTTAGTGGCAGCTCTACAGGGGATAGATTTGAGTAACCAGCCAGGAACAGACTGAAATGAAAAATCCAAGAAGTGAAAATCCTCCGCCATAAACAAAGCACGCATTTCCAAAAAACAAGGGACAAATGGAGAACTCTCTCGTTTCTCGCCAAGCCACCAAATAAGACACGTGGGTATCAGAAATGGGATACATTCTCTGCTGTTGATTTGATATGATATGATACCGTAAGCTGTTGAGCACCTTTAGTACGCAGAAGGCATGGTGGGCTGCTTCAGAACCTGGCACAGCAACAGCTATGTTGTAACTGAGTCTTGTTACTTTTTTCCATGATGCATCTGCAGGAGCCGATCCCAAGCTGACCTTTGGCCCTTCCAGGCATTGCACTGTGCTGATCCAATGCTGCTGGCCCCTTGCTGGCTGCATTCCCATGAACACATTCATTGGATACTCCCTCCCGGGGGGGGGGGGGGGGCTCCTCCTGGGTCACACGGCAGTGGTGCAAGCAGGGTCGGGGAAGGTGCCCACGCTTCCGGCCACTCCGGGGTCGGCTGGGGCCCGGCTCGCGACGGGCGATACGGACAGGCCGCGGAACAGGAGGTCCACAGAGGGCAGCAGGGGCTTCAGGAGGCTGACGCGGCAGAATGCCGAGCCCCTGTGGGGCGTGAAGTTCACTTTGTTGGGGTCGGGACACGAGTGGAGGAACAGCTGGGCAACAGCAGGAGACCTGGTGGGAAGCAAGTGGAGGAGAGAACGACTAAGCAGGAGAGCCAGAGGTGTGCAATCCCAAAGACTGCGGATGGCCAGAAAAGCCTCCCAGAAAGAGCCCATCTAGCTGGGCTTACAAATCCTCCCCCAATTCCCCATTTCAGGGGGATGGCAGACAACCCTAAGCCCAAGCCTAAACCCAAAACCCAAATCACAAGCTTAAAGGGCATGTTTCCATTGCACAAGGCACCATACTTTTGGTACTTTCCCTTTTCCATTGACTTCCGGTCGAGTACCAGTACCAAAACATCCAGTACCTAAACTACCAAACCAGCTGGGTTATTTTGGTACTTCTGAATATTGGGGTGGAATTCGTAGAAATCCCCCCCTAACTGACTCTCAAATCCTCCAGAAACTGAGATGTGTAAGCAAATGAGCCAGGCTTCTTTAGGGACAGGCTTTGTGTTCATCAGCGTGTTTTTCAGCTCTGCCGATTTAAGGGCGACAGCATTAAATTGTACAGCACTAAATTGTAAAATCTGGAAATTCTGGAAAATTACCCCAAAAATGGAGCACAGGAAGTCTAACTCTAACGCTTTTCTGACATAATGCCTTCCTGGGAGGACTTTACTGTCCCTGACTGTCTCATCCTCCACACTGTTGATTACGCTACGATTGCGCATGCAGATGTTGAGAGTACCACTAGGGGGCAGCATTATGCAACATTGATATCAGTCTGCAACACTTGGCCGCAGATACAGATTTCAGTGTGCTTCGTGCAGCCAGTTATCATGCGCAGACACGTGTGGCGCTGAACACGGACTGACTTACGGGGCCTCCTCGCAGACTGTCACTCTCTCACAGCCCTCGGGCGGCTCCCTCTGGAACGCGTAGGTCTTTTTGGGATGAAGGAAGGGGGGCGACCCCGTGCCCACTGGGGGTGGCGAAGGCGATGGGCACAATGCTGCCGGGGGGAGAAAAGGCACATCTTACGGTCAAAAGGTCAGCTTGGGGGTCGGGAGGAGAAATAGCGACCGAGTAACTCACGAGTATCTCCCAGGAGGTGGGGGGAGGGGGAAGGGTCGCTCTGAGACCCACTGCTGCATCTCTGCATAGGCATGGGTGCCCTGCGTCCATCGGGAACGTCTAGAACCTACCGGAAAAGTACCCAAGCGTTATGTTCCACACAGGAGGGATGTCAAATTAGGGCACGGGCACAGATTCCAAACCCACTGCCCGTAGGGAGGGAGCTGGTGGGTGTGAAACTTACAGAGCGCTGATCTTCGGGCTCCTCTGACACAAAGACCCCCTCCAGCTCCAGGTTGAGACCCTCGACGCTGTGGCGGAGGCGGGGGGTGATCCGGCTGAGGGGTAGGTGGGGGGAAATCTGTGGAGGAGTTGCAGGTCAGGCGCCGAGACTGTGGATCTACTACACAGATTGACTGGTTTTAATTACTGGTGTGTTTGCGGAAACTGGCTGTGCCCAGGAGTTGTCCAGAACCACCACCCCCCCACCCAATCATACAACCTGCCTCTTGTTCATAAATTCAGCCCAAGATGAATAAGCACTGCATTTCTTAGCCCTGACAATATCCAGGTGAAGCCCCTCCCCCCCCCCAAAAAAGAGAAGTACCTGTGTGGCCCCTGGTACAGGGCCCCTGGCAGAGTGCAGCTGGTGGTGATCCCTATCAGGACCCCCCCTGGAGGCACGCTTGGATCGCTTCTGCAGCTGGTGTTTGAGGTTTGAGATCTGTAATGGGGGGGGGGGCAGTACCAGTCACCTCTTCTTGGGGTGGGGTTAAGGAGTGTTACAACAGCACCTTCCTGTGCCGTAGGATGGTCCATACCTCCCTGAGGTGCTCTGCACTGCCCCACGACGCAGAGCGCTTGTGTCCACCACCTCCTCTCCGACCCCGGCATTCCTCCGACCAGGAGCTGGGCGTCTGCAACAGGGAGACCAGCCAGTCAGAAAGCTTGGGTGTGACGACCACAAGATCCAGCCAATCACAGGAAGCCACCTCACAAGATCCAGCCAATCACAGGAAGCTACACCACAAGATCCAGCCAATCACAGGGAGCTCAGAAGCGCTGAAAATGTTCCGAAACTAATCCTGTGGTGGCATCTGATATAAAGGGACACGGTGAGGTAATGAGTTGCTTCAAGACACACAAAATATTTCCATAAAGAATGCTGACACCAACAAGATCTTCTACACACTGGAGCTCCACAGCAAACTAGTGAGTGTAGATCTTGGAGTCCTTCTAAATGAAGGGAAAAAAAATAAGCATGGTGGCCAGAGAGAAAAGACCCCCCCAGGTGGCCAGCCTCAATCCAGATGGGCGTCACCACGACCGTATTATGCATCTGAAGAAGTTCTGTTATGCAAACCATCCACCTGTTGCTCAGTGTGGCTTCCAGTCTCCAACGGAAACTGACGCCGATGAACCGAGTGATGCTTCCCGGCAGTCAGGGGCGGACGTTAGCAAGGCGGCGGCGCCATGGAAACCACAGAATAGAGATGGGCGTGTAGTCATGGGAACAACATCCCCCCTCTGCCTCATCAGGGTGTTGCCCAGCACCCTGGACTCACCTCCACTGCCTGAAGGTCCTACGCTTGGACAGTCCTCAAACGGCTCATGTTCACTCCCCGCTGCCCCGCCCCCATCAGACGTAGTAAATGTAATTCCAGACACCGCCCTTGAAATGCCCCAAAAACTCACCTCCATCCACAGTTCTCTCCCTGGTCACAAACCAGCACCCCTAAAAAAAAAAACTCACTGCCTGTATCGTCCCGGAGAAGCACCGTTGAAGACAGATCAGCACTGGACTTGGGCGGGGACAACGAACAGCCCAACCAGCTTCTCAACCCAGAGGATGCGTTTCTAGGACACGTGGTTCACACCCTAGCCACACAGACAGTCCCTGCCTGTGACGACCAGCCCATCACAGGACAGGCGCTATAAAAAGACCCACTGCACTACAGCACAAGGGTGGAAAGTTCTGGATGACAGCTCCTAATGTTTCAGAGTCTGATACGAGCCTTAGCAGACTTAGGAGGGGGGGGGGGGGGGGTTGGGGTGTTACATACAGTTGATGTAGGTCAGTACAATGAATGGAATGGAATAAACAGCGACACCTAGTGGCCGCCATGCATAGCGGGTTGCAGATTGTTCACTGAGAAATCCGTCTGGCCTGGCAGGGGGTGGAACTGAATGTGTGAGGCAGGGCGGATGGGTAATATATACAGCAAGCTAGGGGCACAGTTGCCCATGGCCCTCAGCCAGAGCCTAAAAGATATCTGAGTAATTAACAGACACACACACACAAGCTTTAAAAAAAAGAAAAAAAAACAAGCAAAAATCACTTCCATATACGGTCGTGAAATTTAAAAACATTTTGAGCAGAATATACGAACAGAAATCTAGAATGAGTTTAGAATTTTTTTTTAATGTTTACCTTTCTCAGGGAGACGGATGGAAAAATTGCAGCATAATTTTTCTCTCAAAAGGGCACCAAGTTCCATAGGTTTTTAAGTAGTAAAAACAATTGAGTTAGAAATTGTTTACACACTAGTTTTGCCAAAGATTTTACCCAAAACAACCTGCAACATTTATTCAGCCATACAGCTGGACTTTACTGGAATGTGTCCGATTCTCTACCTCCCTCAGGGGTTGACCAGCAACCTTCACCTTCAAACCCATGTACCTAAACCACTATGCCACCTGCTGGTCACAACAAGTTTTCATTCCACAGTATAATCTATTTCACCTCTGAAGGGCCAGTCTGATCATTTACAGCTTGATGTGTTGTGTCCACACTTTGAGACAGATATGGAAAGCAGGCCAATGCCAACCCATGGGACCTGCAAGAGGGTACGTCAGCTCTCACCTGCGTGGCCTTGTCATTCACACAGGAGCTGCTGTAGTCGGGTTCCTTTGGCCAGTGGCCCTGAAGGTATGGCATAATCAGGGTGTCAAGGGACAGGGTCCGTCGAATGCTGGGCTTTGGCGGGCGTGACTTGGTCTTCTCAGCTTAAGAACCATAAGAGAAAAACAGAACCAGTAACTCAAGGTAATCTGCTACAATCAAGAGTTTCCGAGGTAAATATGTAAAGATCAGGTTGAGGCATTACTATAGGGTGAAAATACTAACCAGAACAAGATCACGGTTCAAACATGCTGATATATTCCATTTTTAATATAACCCTAACCCGCGTAACCGCTAGAAATCACCGGCTGTTTGGAGAAAAACAATGAGGAGGAAAGAAAATATTCGCTGCCCCGTGGGAATTTAACTGGCAAGGGCAGAGATGCAGGCAGCTGGAGGTGCGGATGTGACTGTTTTCTACCGTGCCACCTTCCTTAGGTGGCCATCGAGACAACAGGTGACGGGCCGGCAGCCAGCGGGTGGCCCGCTGGATTCCTCATATTACACAAGTGACTGAGCCAGCCATCGCTTCAGCGCATGTACGAAGGGGACACATCAACTAAAGCAGAAGGTCATAGAAACAAAGCCTATTTTTTGGACTCGGCTCCTCAACAGATTAGGCAGGACTTGGATGAATGTGTATAACAACTTGTATTTTGGCAGTTAAAACACCTGGTTTCAGCTTCTTCATCGAGTAAAATCACTGAGGAAAACACAAGGAAATAAACACCTCTTTCATCTTTCCCTGAATAACCCCCCCCCCCCCCCCCAAAAAAAAATAAATAAAATAATAATAATAATAACTTACACGAATGAATGACGGCTGTAATACCTTATACTAAAGCTTCAACCTGTGGCATGATTTCGCAGATGGAGGATCTGCAACCCAAGTTGCCCTCACAATTCACGGGTTAATGGCATGATGCTCCGTGCGCTAGTTTTGTGGCGCCGCATCAGCAAATACGTGAAAGAATGATAAGCAGCCTTACAAAGCTGTGCGAGCCGCATGCTGTGCAAAAGGATTAGTGTCGAGATCATTCTTATCAGATCATCACTTCATGTCATTGTACCTGCGTGGTAACCACTTGTGATGGCATCTTATATAGAGATGCCTACACGAATTAACGTACAAATAGTTGACATAAAAACTTGTAAATGCTCCCTTTTATGTGACTCCTCCTTTTCTGGTCTTGCAATTTACTGTTTTTTCCGGTGTCCTGGGCTCCCCCAGCCCTTTGACATTTTACCTGGCCCGGCATCTCGGATGCGCAGCTGCGTCCCGCTCCGAAGCTGGAAGTGCACGGTGGCTCTCAGCGGCTGCAGAGCCGAACTGCCGCCCCGGACCATCCCAGCTCGGCACGACATCCTTGGTAGAGGTGCCTGCAAACAACCTATTCCACAGCCGGCTCACAAATTTCTAAAAAATATATATTTTTGACTGCCTGGGATTTAAATATATTATACGTCTCCCTGTGTCAACCACCCAAAATGCACTTTGTTAGGTACGTGCATTAAGTTTCCTGCACCAATAACAACCGTCTTTTCCACATTAGCAGTTAATAGAAGCTATGCTAACTAGCCGGTTTCTTTTGTGGCGATAACTACGGTTTTAAGATGTTTCGTTCCGGAAAAGAAATGTCCGGATTAGTGTTAAAATGGGTCAGGGCCCGTTCCTCCTACATCATGCAGCCAGTGTAGTAACGGTGAGACTACAATACCACTTCCTAACTGCTGTCCTACAAACTTATAAACTACTTTTCGCTTTGCACCCCAAAGCCTGGTAACTCTCTGCAGAAAACTGACAACAGCCGCATGCTGCCGCCGTCCACTTTACTTGAAAAGGGCGGGGCAAAATGAAATCCACGATTTTATTGGTTAATCGGAAGCTCTACTTCAAGTCCATTCGTCCAAGATCAATCAATCTCAGAGAGAACCACCCCCCAGTCAGACACGCCCCTCCAACTTTGTTCGCAATCTGTCTTTAGTTCGGACGGGCTGCTGCACAGTTAAGTTTTTTTTTTTTTAGGCGTGGGATGATTTTTAAGTTACTTGTCAGCTTTTATCTGATGAACGTACACATACATGCAAATGATCGGGTTTTGTAAAACAACTGAATGCGGAAGGCTTGTTTAAGGTTATTATGAGACTGTTTTAAGGGGATTTGTTATATAGAACAGAACTATTACTTGTTCAATATTTATATTATGTTTTTTACTTTTTTTAAATCAGGCGATTAATATACATGTACAGGGACTCAGTAGCTCAATTGCAGTATATTATAGATTTCTCTCCGTTTCGGACCATAATTTGTTTAATGAAAATGTTATTCTTATAGTATCTATAAGTTCACCTGGTGCGCCATGCATAAATCATTTGGTAAAAGGAATGTAACGCAGCACCCTGAGAAGATAGCTTTTATGAAGGAGGATAGCCCTGGTCTAAAAAACAGAGAAAGTGATCGGCGTATGAGACTTTTAGACAAATTTACATCTTTATTTTGAAAAAATCATAATAATGGTCTGATAAGATGACCGCTATAGAGATGTTAGCTTATTACAAAATGTCGAATATGCATTCTTAAAAAGAGAAAATACCTATCGCTAGTTCCGTTTTGTATGTGCATTTGTATCTGCGCGGAATGCAGCGCCTTTCGGTAAACGGATTATAGTTGGAGTGCGGGACCGATGCGTGGCGGCGCGCGGCCGGACGCGACGCGGTGCACAGCTGAAGGCGGTGGCTTTGAGATGCGAGGAGGTTTATGCATGGGCAGGTTTCTTTCCCCATTTCACGGAACCCACGTATGCAATCTGCATATGTGTCTGAGCCTGCATAAATTTCAGTGCACCCCGAAATCACCAGTTTCAGCTTCGAGTTCAGGGGTTGGGGTGCTGCGGCATCCATGAGCAAAGCGCTCAATCCGGACTGCTACAGTAAAAGAACGAGAAGTGAAATACATTTGCTGATACAGCAATCAGCTACGTAAATACTCAGTTACCAGTTTTTCCCTTAAAAGTTGTCGTCTATATTGCTGCGAGGATATTTTTTTACTTCCTCAGATGAACTCGAACTTTAGATGTATGCACAATTAAATTCCAGAAAGGTTCTATTAAACCTTCCAAAATCTTTATTGCGCAGTTCCCTGTTTCCGATAGCTAGTTATTAAATGAAGATTTTAGTCAAGTACGCTTTTCTGGACGTCTTGGACTGTAGCTGTGACCTAGACCATGCAGTTATTTGCTTTAATACGGGCATCCTGTGTGGTGCAAACAATGGCAGTCAGCATTCTGCTAACAGAAATCACTTGTGAAAAACATACCCGGCCTTAAAAGTAATGTGTGGTCTGAGAAACACCCACACAAACCCGCACAGAAGACCTAAACCCCATTAGGAGCAGACATAAATTCAGGTCACCGTATGTTTAGTAAGAATGTCACTAGGGGGCAGTATATCCAAAATTAAAATCAGTCGCTACTGCATTCGAGACAAAATAGTCAAATATACGGTTGTCAAATTCATTTAAATCCCATATTATGTGCCATTCATGTCTTTGTTTATAACACCAAACAAAACCCAGCTGATGAAATGTGATGGAGGAGTTACAGCCTCACTGACAGAGAAGGTCACCTTCTGACTTGCAGGACGGTGAAGACCCTGGAAAATTGCAACAATTAAATCTGCGAGGAAGTGACGCCCAAACGAACATGAACAATCTTAATCTGAGGCATAACATAGGAGGGAATTTTACGATCTATATTTTACACAAATCACACAAATGCATTTTGACAGTGGCGTATTTTTAAATTGACTCGAGTTAAACTTGAAATGAACTTTAATTTACCACTGCGGTCTGTTACTTTTTTGTGGCAATGAAAAGGGAGCATTATTCATTCAGAACGACAAGGACACCCCATTCTCCAGGAATAAATACATCATAACTAGGGCTAAGAAAAAATATATGTATGAACTAAACAACATAAATGATAAAATAAGATCATTACACAGAACTGGAAGCTGCAGGTGTTCATATACACATCCATGGTGACATAACTGTACATCTGCATATATTTGTATATTAATAACAGGATATGACTATGATGAAACACATCAATGTTCCAGTATGAAGGGAAATATCAGACATGCAGTCAAATAATCAATGGCTATAATTTCGTCGATCACTCAGTCAGAGTAACACCAAGCTGATGCTGAAACTGGCTGCCAAATATCTGGCAAAAAAAAATTAGCCCAGTCCATGTTATCTGGGATACAATGTGACATGAAAAGATAGTGGCCACTAGACACATATTGAGAATAGATATAGTAGGTTCATGGTATCGCCTTATGAATACTGGCCCTGAAGAGTATGAATGTATGTTGGTGTGGGAGAGTTTAATATGGTGCTATGACACTACTGTGTACTGGATCAGATGATGTCATCGCACAGGGAGAGGGCTAAACAAGAAATGGGAGACAATTTGTCCTGCAACATCTGTCTGCCCTTCAATTTATTTTCTTTTCAGAACTGGTGCTTGGGACCATTAGAAGACAAAATGTTCAGACAGTGGGAGGAAAGGGGGAGGGGGACTTTCATTCACCCCCAAGTCCTCGACACATTCAGACCTGACTGTGGTTAAGTGTGCGATTTGGCGCCCCCTAGCTGGGAGAGAGAGCAGGGCTGTCCTCTGTGCTGATGTTCACCAGGCATTCACTGGACTTGAGGCTTGCGAGGGACTTGCAGCTGGGAAGGGAAGCCAAAGACCCACACAGGCCAAGCATGGAGGGCGTGTAGTCTTTGCCTGGGAGAAAGGGAACATGAGCAAATGCTGCAGTGCAGGACATTTTTCTCTCAACTCCAGTCCCTGCGGCTCGATGGACCATAATGGTTTTACATCAGGTCCAGCACAAATGAACTGTGCAGCCCCCGAGGTTCCAGGGCTGGAAATGGGAAACTACAGTGATACAGAGATGCTCAGCTCTCACAGAGATCTGTGAATGCAATAAAAAAGTAAAAATGCCAAAAGTATTTAGTTTGGTTACTTATAGTTAAGGTTAGGGCTGGGTACGGGTTAAGGTCGTCATGTTGGGATTTGAGTTTTCCCCATAGAAATGAATGGAGAGTCCCCACAAAGATATAATTACTAACCTCTGTGTGTGTGTGTGTGTGTGTGTGTGTGTGTGTGTCGGTACCTGTGGAGCACCACACATCACCATTCTGGGGCCCATCAGTCTTCTGGGAATCAGAATTCAGGCTCGTCTCGGTGGACAGCTGGTCCAGACTGTGGAAGCTCCTCCTGCCGAAGCCAGAGCAGCACAGACCCGCAGGCAGTGAGCCCAGCTTGCTTCCCCAGCAGGCAGGGTGGCTATCAGGGGCTTATAGCCGCTAACATGTGCCAACGGCAAGCTCTCTGCTACTAGCAAAAAACATCACCATAACAAAACCAAATTGAGAGCTTCTCTCAAAATTTACAGATGGCACGTTCTGGCTTTGCTGTTGGTATCACTAATCCAGTCTTTCTAAGCCCAGTCCTTGGGGACCCCCCTCCACACAGTCTGCATTTTTGGTCTCTCCCAGCTCCCAGCCAATCAACACACACCTGTACCAGGTATTCAGTGTTCTTGATTGGCTGGGAACAGGGAGAGAGCAAAATGTGGACTGCCTTGGGGTGGGTCTCCTGCGGACTGGGTTGAGAACACTACTACTCAATTTTATTACCAACTTGCACAATTTTGAGCCCCAGCCCCCCAGCCCAGGGTTATGCACAGATAGGGTCTCTGGCCTGAAGACACACCTGCGGAAGAGCTTGACATTCTCCTGATTGTTCTGGCTCTGAAGTCGATGCCACTGATTGACCAGCGAGAGGGGCAGCTCCTTGGCCAGGTGGCTGGAGTCGCAGGGGATCAGCGCCGCCCTGTGGCGAACACAGGGAGTGCGGCGGGGTTAGCGGCCGCTACGGCGCGAGGGGGCGGCACGCTCTCATATGCAAGTATGAGCACGTGGGCGGCAGAGCCTGTTACTAGTGCTATTGTTGGCGTGTTCATGTCTATGCAGGTCTGTGTCCATGTTTATAAAAAAGCCACTATATTAAGGGAATATTTATGTTTTTCATAATAGGGCAGTGGGTGTGCCCTTCGCAATGCATTCTGGGTAACCCCCAACTCACAGCTGGGCCTGCAGTTCCAATACAATGTCTTCCAGTTCCTTCTTCTCCTGCTGGCTCTGCTGCAGCAGCTCGTCCAGCCTCACCCCCAGCCGCTTGTTCTCCGTCTCCAGGTTCTTCAGCTGCGTCTCCCGCAAACGCACCAGCTCCTCCAGGTAGCTCTGTGAAAGTCAAACCCGCAGTCAAACCCGTCACCTCCGCCCGTACGATCCGTGAGTCATACAGCGAGGTGACATTTTTCGATTTTGCTGGTCGCAATGCAAGAAGCAGTAATAAACAGAATATCAATATGCAAGACATCTAAATATGGCACATTCAGATATGGACATCAAATAGAAACATCTAAGAGATACTGCTGTGCGACGGGGAGAAGTTACACAGTACTGCGCAAAAGACTCAGGCAGTCAAAGGAAACAATGTTTATATGATCTTCATTATTATTTGATGTCTGTCAAAGTGTATCAGCTTAGCCATTGGAAAATCGCTCCTAAAGCCACCCCAGTAATAGCTTAGTACCATTAGCACACACCGTTAGGTTAACCAATACCTCACTGAGTTATATAAATTATGGAATGGCTGAGGTGCCCCTGAGGAGGGATTTGGGAACTGAAGCGGCGTTCATCTAGCCGTCCAGCAAGATATCAGGAAGTTTTTGGAGCACAGAAGAAATTCTTGTTAATATTTATTTAATTTGCAGTCTTAATTATGTTCTAATGTTAAATTGTTTGTTTTCTCCTGAGCAAATATACACTTAAACAATATCTTTGACTTCCTCAGACTTTTGCACAGTACTGCATATTAGAGCACAGACAGGCACAGTCACACACAGGACAACATATACTGTAGCATGGCACAGTTACATAGAGGAGACAATGAGATAAAGTGCTACACAGTTTTGTGCAGGATTGAGGAAGTACTATAATTCGATACAGTCAGATGCAGCAAGAAACAAGGCATGTTATGTAGTACAGCACAGTCATGCACAGGAGGGAGACAGCACAGTCATGCACAGGAGGGAGACAGCACAGTCATGCACAGGAGGGAGACAGCACAGTCATGCACAGGAGAGAGACAGCACAGGCATGTCAGGCCCAGTTCGTTCAGAACAGTCACACTGAAGATGTAGCAGTCTCGACCTTCTGGGCGTATACGATCTTGAACTTGTGCTCCATCCTGCGACACTTGGTGCTCCAGCTCTCCTCGTCGGTGACCAGCGGGATGTACGGGTGCTCTGGCAGGCTCTCCTCGCTGGCACTGCTGTCCACGCTGTGCCGGTCATCCTCATCGCTCAGGTAGTCGTAGCTGGAGCAAAAGAGAGCTCACTGTCCTCGATGCTCCAATTCCGCCGTCATACCCAATACCATAGTCACAGAAAGACCCCATGATGCTTGGCTGCCCATTTATATCCATTAACGCTGAACACCATTAGTGACATTTCGGTTTAAAGGACTTGTGGGTACACCAGCAGGGGCCTGTATCACGAAGCTGAATCTCTTGTTTAGCCGGATAACTTGTCGGATATAAGGTAGCCTGAGCCAAATTTAAGCAATCCATTTAAAGTCCATTTAAGTCCATTTAAACTGGGGTACCTTAAATCCGAAAAGTCATCTGGCTAAGCGAGAAATCCGGCTTTGTGATACAGGCCCCCAATCCTCTGCTGGGAAATGACCCAAAAACCACAACCATCTGCTGTCCCTGTGTATCACGAGGACCCACTCAGAAATGGGTCAGCAAATGTCACCTCTGCGTGAACTTCAGGTACGGCGTGTAGTCGATCACAGCCCTGGACTTCCCGTCCAACACCTCCCCTTTCAGGCAGAAGCTGTGGAACGGCAGGTGATGGGGAGTTAATGAGACCAGGAAATCCACCACAACAATAACAACAACAACAACAACAACAACAAACAAACAAACATCATCAAACAACACCATCAGCATCAAACAACACCATCAACAACAAGCAACAACGTCAACATATAACCAACAATAACAACATCTCCTCGGTTGAGGGGAATTAAGCAAATGTGCTGAACTTTAAGTGAAGGAATGAGGAAGTCGACACACATGGTGTTTTTGTAAGAGTCATGCTTGACTACTATTTAACACAAATAACTGCAGGTGTAAGGCCACACTGAGGAACTGGAAGGAACTTTAAGGAGATTTAATGAGGTTTTGCTGTTTTGGCAGGACTGTATTATCTTCTTGAATAAAAGATGGGTACAGAACCTGCTTTATATTTCTAATTGCTTTCTAGTTGCATTTCAGTGCCATCGAAGATATGTAGGTCTGTCATACCAACCCATTTTGACATGGCTAAAAAAATCATCTAGAGCACATTTGAATTACACGTTTTTAGCTTGTGTTTACCGGAAGGACATAGAGTAAGATTTTCATTGCATAGTGGAGCTACTGTTCACTGTGCATATGACTCTTGCATCTTTAACCTTTAGTCCAATTGCAGGCTTTATTAACCCGTAACGACTATATTAAGTCTGACATAGATGCATGATGCCTAAATTTCATTCCTGCAGTAAAAGGTACAACATATCTATAGTGATATATTTTAATGAAAATTGCATTTAGGCAGAAGTGAGACTAAAAACCCTACACTGCAGGCTATCTGAAGTCGCAACAACTGTAAATGCGTCCGAGGTGAATTGCGACGGGAGCAGACGTGGCCGGAACCCAGACGCTCAAGCGGGAGAAGGATCCGTTGGCTGCTATCAGTCTCTCACCTGAAGTCTATGGCGCTGAGTCCGATCAACATGCCCGTGAGGACCGTGGCCTCCTCCCTCAGCATGATGGCGCCATCGTCGTAAAACCGCCTGCATCACATGGGGCAGAGTGGGCGGAGCCGTTACAATGCTGATGCTAACACCCATCGCTACCACTGGTCTTCCGGGTCAGACGTTGGGGAGCGATTAGCAACTCTATGCCGTACAGTGTGACTGACGCTGTCCAAGAGCTCGGGTGTCGTGCGGAAGTCACCTGGTCGTCCGGGTGTCCCTCAGGGCGGTGGCCACATACTCCGACAGCCTCTTCTCCATCAGAGCCACTCGAACCCAGGCCCGGCCCTGCAGGAGGAAAGAGGCACTATTCAGCAAACTTGAGGCAGAACTTCGATCATTGCTGCTGCCCCCTCCAAAGACTACTCCCGCATCCCTTTTATTCCCCCTTCTATAATAATGCATATTTTCCGAGCCCCCCCATGTTAATCAACGACGCCCCGCCCCATCTATCCCTCCTCTCGGTCCCATCGCTTCCCCAATTTCCCGGGAAAAACGTTGCTTCAGCTGCATCAGCCTCTGTGAACCGTGCCACTGTTGACCTCCCCGGGCGGGAGTGTTGGTCCGCTGCGACTGGCACCAGTTGGCGACACACGACACGGGGACCTGGGTTCGGGGTTGGCAGCTTCCTCCCACACTGGTCCTTTAGTCCATGATGGGGTCTTTCCGGAACAAAGGGCCACTGTCCCGGGATAGGGCTACGCTATGTCTGGGGTCTGGTTAGTGGCGACGGAGGGGTTGGTGCGTAGCACAAAGCATGCGTTGGATCGTGTGTGTCCCCCACCCATCCCATTTCACCCCACCACATCAACCCACACACCCCCCCCCAAGCTAGGGCCACCCTTGCCTTCGCTCGTGAAGTGCTGATGTTCTCGATGTTCTCGATGCTTGCGATGCAGTTGTTCTGGACCTTGGTGCATGCCAGGCGGATATAGTCCCAGAAGCTGCGCTGCCCGTCATGGCTGAACCAGCTGCCCGGACCTGGCCCAAAATAACATGACTGTCCAAACACTGGAAACACATGACACTCTGGATAATGTGTAGCTTGGTGGAATTTCAAAGTCAACGTCTCAGAGTCAGTCCTTTGCCATGTAAATGCAAATATACAACCTAAAAAAAACCCAATAAACTTTTATGTGATTGGTCAAAAAATGCACAAAATTATCATCTCCAATAATGGACTTCCCTGACTCTCCTGCAAGTCAAAATCGCAAACAGCCCCCCCCACACAATCCGCACACCTGTGCAGGTGTGACATCACCTGCTGTGCTGCCTTTGAAGCGGTGACTGAGAATATGCTCCAAGATGGCGGCAAAGTTGACAAACTCTTCTGAAGAGTCATCGATGGGCTCTGCTGAGTACTTCTCCAGTAAAGTCTTCACGGAGAACCTGTTGGGTGAAGAGGTAGGCACCATGCTCTGAAGGACACATCCAAATGCAATACGCTGTTAAACACACGAGCTCCTGGAAACCTTCTCATTATCGAGTACATCATTGATGAAGTAGACAGTCCAGCATAGCGTTAACTCTACCGCTGTTCACTTAGCAAGTGGTTTTATTTTTGTAGCATGACATGGTGTCACATGGATGCAATATATTTGCTTAAATATGAAGACATATAAGATCATTAAATTATGTTTAACTCTTTTATAATATCAGTAAATGCCACTGTTTCAAGAAAGTCATTGTTTAAGTATTGTAGTTTTTAGTTTTAGGTTCGCCAATATGCTATATGGGGTAAAAAAAACTTTTATTATTCAATATTATTATATATATTTTAAATATATCTATTATTATATATCCATCCATCTTTCTTAACTTTTTATCATCTAGTTATTAGTACAGTGTGTCAGTGTGCTAGAAAGCAATCCCAGAATGCATAGGGCACCCGGTAGAGACTGGCCTCCTGTCCAGGGCAGGAGAAAGCAGGGGAAAACAGTAGGAGAACATGCAACCACCATACATAGAGAGCCAGGAACAGGAATCGAACCCGCAGCCCTGGAGGTGGGAAGCCACAGAACTGACCACTGAATCACCATGCCATCTCAAATTCGGCACCTTCTCTAACAATCCTGCAGGGGGCAGCCTTTCCGAGACCCCTACCCCAGTCTCCACGAGGAAGGTAAATATGCAAATAAATACAGACGTAAACAATCCTCTAAATAAGTAGTGACTGGAATTTCAAGTTCAGACAGGGAGATTAGCACCACGGGGCAAACTGATGTCACCTACAATGGTCTTGTGTCCAACAATGTCGCCTTTAGCCCTCCAATGCTGTTGCCCTGACAACAAGACAATCGGCCCACTGTGCTATCCGGTAGGCGACAAAACCCCAAGGGTTTCTGTGCCCACTCTAGGTCACATGAAACTATCCCAAGCATTTACGGGATCACGTCTCGCTGCTCGACAAATGCGGCAAAACAGCAGACGGGCCCCACACTCTTTGCCTGCCGATCTGATTTACTTCAGGTTGCGGCTGCAGGGCTGCAGAGCAGGGGATTCGGCTGCAGGTGATGCACTGTACGGGAAACCTAAGGTGATGTGAAGGGCTATTTTCCCCCTGCGCGATGGGCAATACCAGCATCACTGAGGGAAAGACCGCCATCAACTTAGGTAGCACCTCCATCAAAAGAGGAAAGACGACCTTCTCCATGGGCACGTCAACCATCAAGAGAGGAACGACCACCATTTCATTCGGCAAAAATACGTTCCGAAGGGGCAAGACCACATCTTCTCTGGGCAAAGCTTCCATCTTCAAGCGCAGGACCACCGCCTAGATGGATCAGACCTCCACTCCAAGGGGCAAGAAGTCCCAGGAGAAGAGCAAAACCTCCGTCCCCAGCGGCAAGACTACCCTCCAGAGGAGCAGGACATCATTCACCCGGGGCAAGGATACCATCCTGAGAAGCAAAACCACCATCACAAGGGGCAAGTCCAGTGTTTTAAGGAAAAAAACTGTAGTCAACAGGGGCAAGACCTCTTTCTCTATGAGCAAAACCACCATCAGCAGGGCCAATACTTCTTTTGTACTGAGCAAAAGCACAGTTGGAAGAGGAAAGATCACAGTATCGGTGCGCAACGTCACCATCACAAGGGGAACGACCGCCATTTCGGTCGGCATAAACATCATCACCAGAGGCAGTAACACTCAATGGCGCATATACTGGGAGTTTCATTCGTAATTTAAGAAGGGGTTTGATTGGCTGATTGGACCCTCTACTGGCTACATAACACACCAAGAAACAGGTTGGTGACACAATCTTGTTTTTGTTGACTTCTGTTGAATTGCATACAAGGAAAAAGTGCCGAAGCCTTATTTACGACGAAATTAATAAAATGAGCAACGGTACGCAATGTTAGCACACGCTGAATGTCAACGTGATGCCGTCTTTTCTCACACCTACAATTATGTGGCAGGATTTAATAGCAAAGGTACTTTTTATCCCTCACAAATGTGTCTGATGCGCTAATCATTGTGGCTGTGAATATATGCAAATTAGCAGCAGTTTTACCTAGAAAAATTGTGCATTTCTCTATATTAAGCAGCGTATGCATACATCTGCGTACCTGTTAATATTTCATTTCCGAAAGGAAAGTGTTGTCCTGTGTCTGTAAATGCGTATGCACATGTGTAAATAGTGTACGCCTCGAGTTTGATCCAAAATGATAACACTTCTTTACTGATGACCAGGGTAATGTCCCTGGGCAATGCTCAGTGTGGAAGCTCATCTTCAGTGCTTGGTAGAATCACCGTGAAAAATGGTTTCGCGGCCTTGACGCAGTAATAAGAGTATAATTAAGCTTTCGTCCCTTTGGGTAACAACTAAAAAAAATTAAAATTAGTCTTTCTTTGGTACCTTAAAAACCAATATCAGTATATACCTGCACTCTGCTGAGAACCTCCAGGCACAAATTTGGGCCTAAAAATGTTTTAAACAAAAGTATTTGTTAGACGCAGACTCTGAATCAAAGCAATGTACAAGTGAGGCAAATAGCTTTAGCATTACAAACTGTCAAGGAATTTCCAAAGCACAAGTGCAGCTAGGCTGAGCTTCCACTGAACGCCGAGGCTCAGGAGTAGGCAGTATTGGAATACTGGAGAAATACATACTCAGAGGCTCAGGAGTAGGCAGTATTGGAATACTGGAGAGATACATACTCAGAGGCTCAGGAGTAGGCAGTACTGGAATACTGGAGAAATACATACTCATCGAATTTCCCAACTTCTCTCCACACAGCTTTTCTCCCTACAGCTGGCACAGTCTGTGGGATCAGCTGGGTTTGTCCATGTTGTCTACGGCTGTTGGCTGGTTACCAAAACACAACAGCAGAGTTACTGCCCCTGCACCGAAGTCCGCCCTACTAGGGACAGATGTACTATTTTCGTTTTGTTTTTTTTTGTTGGAGAGTCGCCATTATAACTACGGGCAGATAAACAAGATGTTTCTCCAACACGACCCACAGGGCGTCGCCAGAGAGATGGACTCAGGACAAGATAAAGAGCAGAATATGCAGTTGGGGTGGACAGCACTCACACCCCGAGACAGTCGGACATCACAGAGGACCAAGGACGCATAATCCTGGATCACGTGGGGAAGAAAAAGCCGAATGAGAGGGTGCACATTCTCAGTAGGTTTCCCCTGGAGTATAAAGTGAAGCAGTGTTTTTGTGATAATGTACGTTTGTGACGGAGGATGATGGAGTAACAGGAGGGCCAGAGTGTTTATAGGTGTTTATAGTTTATAGGTGGTGTTACTGAAAAAGCAAACCAGACTTGGGTTGCTCATGTGATTTAGGGACAAGGTTTCACAGGATGTTGATCGAAAGATTTGGTAATGTTGTATTTAAGTATTTAAGAAACGTAGTAGGTGATCCAAATTAACAGAGATAAAACTGACATAAACAGGTCTGAGAGTAGCCTGGTTGGGCAGACCAGGTTTAGGTGATTTTAACTAATCAGTGAAATCTGCCAAAATTTGAAATCTGCAACAGGTTAGTCGTTATCGGATTTGATAGTACTTTAAAACACCAGAAAAAAAAAAAAAATAATATATGATCCCATCAACAATACTGGCAGAAAATGTATGTTTTGCCGCAAAATTTCTGCCTTATTCACTAGACTGCCTTCCACCATCTAAACTGCTGTTCAGGTAGAATTTAACTCTGTAGCAGTCAGATATTCCCTATATATGGAGATAATGAGGTCAGGATGAAGACTAATGGATTCATCTACTCTGGTGATCTATTGTGAAACCTGAGTCATAGTTCTGTCGGTAACGCCAGTACGGGATTCTGGGATATGCCCTGCCCTCCGATTCAGATAAAAATGAGCAATTCCATTGTCCACAAAGTTCTTTAACAGGTTTGCAAATACTTTGTGTTAAAACCCAAAAAAATAGGACTGAGTGCAAAATGTGGCCCTGGATTCCAGTCAAAGCTTTATTATTTGTTAAATGACAAAACTGGTGTTGAAAACCCTATTACAAGTCTCCTTATTTTCTGTTCACAGTATGTAATGAAACCTTGTATATATAGCCCTTGTCAGGGTGATTTTCCTTATAGATTTTCCTTATAGATTCAATGCTCTGGTCCCAAAGAGAGACAAACACTCCAGCGCTGCTCCCAAGAGAAAGCTTGAGAGGACCCATTATAGCACTTGTCAACACAAAGACACTGCTGATGTTGGTCTTAGAGACAATTCCTGGGGACTCAGCCATTATTTAGGAGATAAATCACAGCCATTGAACACCAATGGAACAGTCACTTGTAACAGATGATACATTAGCATTCAATGGAGCTTAAAAAGCATAGTAGGGGTCCTCAAAGAACCAGATTCCAGAATGCCAGGTACACACAAAGAAGGGGATTAGTGCTTTCTTCACTTGTAGTTCTTGGAGAAACAGCTCAAGTTATGAACTTATGTAGTCTTGAGCTCCTTTGTGGAGTTTGAATACCGCAGGATGAACTTGACTCCACCCTTGTCATTCGTCAGACTCAGCTAAATAAGCATCTCCACATGCTTCCACGTGACCAAGGGTGAATCTCAGTATCAAAAAGGCAAAGACCGTACTTGTGGTCTTAGCAAGACCAGTCTTGCGAACTTGCCATCTAAGAACAAACTTGGGGTGCAATTAATCATGGGATTGGTCTTCGGTGACGATGCAACCGACGTATCCCTGATATTTTGGGCAAGAACGACATCCAGGGGTTTTTGCCGTCCTCTGTACAGCAGGCATTTCGGTTCTACTGGAATTGGTCTTTGGCGATGGAAGATGACATAAAATGGGTACACGAGAACACAATTACGGCCAAGTACGTACATTGAGATTCACCCCAAATGTGGAGCTTCACATGGTGGTGAGTACTGCAGACTTAAAGAGTGGTTTTTCCTCAAAGAGCCATGAGTTTACAGCCAAAGCCTATGACAGCATTACCTTGGAAACGTCACAAGAGTTCAAAGAATGTTAATGACCTTCCATTCCCCATTCCAAAGTGAAGAAATGGTCAATCACAGTTCATAAAGAAATGCTAGCGATCTGTAAGCTGCTGGCCTCTGACTCTGCAGGGGCCCATTATTCGTTAGGATACATTTGCCCTTGAGGGTCATTGCTTTGGAGATACGCGCGTTGTCTGGCATTGAGATCGATGCTCTTAGAGTGCCAGTTCCAAAAAAGTATCCAAAAAACGGTTCGTCGTTAATTTAAGGACAACAAAACCAAACTTATTCAAGCATTCTTAGAAATACGACATTAATTCTGGAGGAAACTTCGGTGTACAGATATGGTGCTGGTATTGGCAAGCTGAACATTTTATTGATGTACTAAAATGCACACACTTTGCAACAACAGAGTACATTTTGATGATGTCAGCATGCATGTAGCATAGAACCCCAGTGAGGGTTTACCTAACTCTACAAACTAACTTGTGATGCTCTAACATTTCTGCTACTTCTCGGGTGAGGTGTGTTGACATCAGAATAAATATAACGCAAAACTAGCCTAGCGTTGTTTGCAGCCCCCACTCTGATGCCCCCTAGTGGATTAGTGTCAGTCATTGATGGATGGAGCTGGTAATATTAACTGGAGATTCCTATACAGTAACACATAAAATCAACTGACATTGGCAGTATACAAATTCAGTGTACAAATGTCACCTGTATAATAAGGTTTGAGATGTTCTTTTGTACAAACTTGTACAACTGCCTTCATACTAGCTCCTACACTTCCCTTGATTTTGTAATTACCTTAAATAACCAAAATGCTTTATGTATTATTATTATTATTATTATTCTTCAAGTCCATTCCTAGAATCAGATTTGAGGACTTGTGTGATATGTCTGCATGTCTTTCTAACTGATCAATCTGGTTTGTATCGTCAGTCGGAGGTTGTGAGTCTGGTTCTGTAATAAACTTGATTTTATAAGAGTTCATGCCTGGATTAATTAGTCTTGGAGCCATGCTTTGCTTTTTAAATAGAAACCAATCCTCCAGATGAAATCAGATAAGCTCGGAGACTCGTATACTAAGACACATTAAAAAAAAAAGCGGAACATTGTATAAGTATTGCTCTTGCATAACATATAAGAGCAGCGGGGGAACAATGCCATAGATCGCAGTGATGTCACTATCAATTGTCTTGTGTGCAACAATATCTCCATTGGCCATTCAACAGTGTTCCCCGGGGAGCAGGACAACTGTTCTACTGTACTGCTATAGAACATATGGAATCCATTCCTCACATTTCAGAGATTGCAACTGAGTTTGAAGCCCCCTGAGACAAATTTGCAAGCACACAGACTCTCTGTGTCTCCCCCCCCACACATGTACACCCACCTCTCGAATTGGATATTATTTTTTTAATATAGACCAACACATACTCTAGTCCAAAACAATACCTTTATTGTTTACAGTAAAATGTTTTTTTGATCCTTGATTTCACATGTTTTTTAGATTGAGCATGTAGAGACTGTGCATATTATCATAACCACACAACCAAACCAACACACTGGAGCCACAGATAGTTACACGACTGCTGTGTTTCCCAACCCAGTCTTCGGGGACCCACATGGTTCACGTTTTTGCTCCCTCCCAGCTCCCTACAAGACAGTCCACGTTTTTGCTACCTCCCAGCTCCCTACAAGACAGTCCACGTTTTTGCTCCCTCCCAGCTCCGAGGACCTGTTTGGGAAACACTACCCTACTGTATTTGTAGTAAATGGTTCCTACGCAAAATGGTTACAAAACAAATCTTGGTGGCATCCACAACGTATCTTGGTGGTATCCAAAAGATTCCCAGAATGATACATAAAAATTTAATTCACCAGGGTAAAGACTCTTGAAGGACACCAAACAGGTAGTAACTTTTCAATTTCAGATCAGATACATTTAGTATCCAATAATACTTTAAATATATCCTCTATGCATCTGTGTATAGAACGCAAGGACCTCTTCAGTTTCATATTTATTTCACAATCTTGCACATTTTCTAGATCCATTTTCATTGACTTTCATCAAGGTCACAGTTTATATGTGTGTAATAAATAACTAAATCACAGAACAATAAGACAGTTTGTCCAACGCAACTTGCAGGTGTCCAGCAAATTAAAAATGGAGGGGAAAAAAAAACAACCATTTATGTGCAAAATCCCAAAGTATCACATTAGGACACGAGAAACAAGCACCTCACACTTGCTTCGGTCCAGTTCTTAATATAGCAAACATTCAGGAACAGTGCCAAAAAACTGGAGTGATGTCACTACCAATCGCCTTGGGTGCAACAATGTCTCCTTCAACCATTCAAGGCTGTTTCCATAGCAACAAGACAATTGGACCACTGTCCCACCCGAAATGCCGTAACACTTGTGGGCAGATTCTGTCCATTTACAGGACACATGGAATCTAGCCTCAGGCCTGTTCGCGAGGGCGTTTCAGTGTCCAGCAAATGAACCACAATACAGAAGGCGCCGATTCCCCTTCTCCAGCGATCAGACCTTTGTCAGGCTGGGGCTGCGGTGTGGCAGAACCCAGCAAGCTGGCACTGAGAGAAAACTGAGTAACACTGCAGGAAGCTCGCCATCTCCATGGGTAACACCGGCATCACCCAAGGGAAAACGGCCATCTCCATGGGGGACTCCTCCCTGACAAGGGACACCACCACCATCTCAATGGGAAACACCACCATCAAAAGAGGCAGAACCACCTCCTCCATGGGGAAATCCAGCTTTAGCAGGGGCAAGACCACCACCTCTTTGGGAAAAGCTAGAATCACGAGAGACAAGACCAGCTTTTCACTTGGGAAACCCAGCAACTCGAAACGCTAACTAGATCCACCAACCAGATGGGCGTAAGAACGACCGATGCAACCTAGGATGGACAACACAACTGCCGAATATGATAAGGGATCAAAGTGCCATCTAAGCCTGGTCTGTAATTTGTGATTAGTGTGGGGTCAAATGTTCAGGATCCTTTGCTTTGACTACAGAGGAAAATACTGTGCTTCAGGTCAGTGCCATCATCTTACTTCAACAGAGCCTGGGAAGTGCTTGCTGTATTCTGCTGATGTATGCTTGAGACACGAAGCACAGGGAGTCATGCTCTGTAGAGAATTTAACACCTAACCGACGCCGTGTGCCTGGAGGCCAACGTTGCTCCCCGTCTTCATTGTGGTTTTAGATACCAAGTAATCGTTTTCGCATCCTTAGCTACTGACGCTTGAGCTTGTGCTGTTACCCTCACACATTTACTGTAATCGGGCAAATCTCATACACCAGGAAGCTGCCAGTTATAGACAGAGGCAGAACTGTACACAAGACGGGGAATCAACTGTCAAAGTATAATAATCGGCTAATTTAGATAAACGGTAAAAGCGTAAGAAGAAGACGGCCGTAAAAACCACGCCCTCGGCCGGGAAGCGAGTCTCTTCGTCCCCGAAAGGAGATGCACGGACCGCCTGGTGGCGACACCAGGACCTCGGTCCATCTGAAGAGAGATTCACTGCCAAGGAGCCCGATAACTCCTGCTACTGAATGCCCATTTTCAGGTGCATAAATGCCACAGTGAGGAGTATAGCATACAGATTATTTTCTGTTCAACAAGTAACTTTACATCCAAATCCCAATGACTGCTACCATTGTTTGTGAAACCCACAGATTATGCACATGTCTGAATAATATATATTTGTTGTTCTGCTAGAATCATTCAATAATATAATGCTAAGCATTGCTAATGCAGCAAAAAAAAAAAAACAGGATATACATGCAGCGTGTTATTCATGTCGTAGTAACGTAATTATTTTAAATGTCTGTTAAGTCTTGTGTCATAAGGTTTTTTAAACGCGTGTCTGTGTTGTGTTCGAGATTCATTTTCTGTGTCTGTTTGAGCTGCTAAAAAAAAAAGGTTGACTTTGTTGATGGTGTTGTAATCTTTTCCTGAAAAGGTGCTGTGCTTTTTATGCTTGTGTGTGCGACCAGATAGGCTAACGCAGGATCTCATTTGGCGCCAGATATCTCATCTGTGCAATGGCATTGTGAGACGCCGAAAGAGCAGACCATTAAATCCCTTCACAAATCAAGGCATGCCCACTTGTATCTTCCCCGATCCTCTGTTATGGCATCCAGCAAAAATAAAATCGAAATCATGTCTTTTTAAAAACACTTACGACCAATGCTGCTTGTAAGAAAGATTTGAAGAGCAGTGCCGCTGAGTTAAATGACATCAGCCACGATGTCCCCTTCAGTGGCGTTACCATGAGCAGAGCACAATTAGTTCACTGTCTTTCCCAGTAAAACGCTCCCTACAGATTATGTGCAAAGATTCTTGACAACTCCCCAAAGAGGACTGGTATTTAAAAAGTTACAACAATTGCTTTCTTCCCATCCCTATGAAAGAAACGCCTTGGCTTTGAGCACTGTGCACGGTGTAAAGGTGTCAAACATCTGCCCAAACTGGTGCTATGACAGATGCTGTATTCTTGTAGCCGATGACGTCTCTACTCCATTTCGCTATATTGTTTTGTTACTGGGAGGGGGGAAATCACTAAAAATAAAGCCATACCAATGTGCTATTCAGTACTGTGTCGTTATTCATGGGACTACCATATATTGACACATGTAAGTATACATAACTAAAGGTGTCTGCTTAGCCTAATTAAGCGATGATTAAGCAATTATTGAATTAAAGAAATTTCCTCCCGGGAGTAATAAAGCGTATATATCTATTAAATTACTAATGTAGCAGTCAACAAGGGGATCCGATTGTGTTCTTGTCCCAGAAGGACGGCTGTAACAGGAACAGCACAACCAGTACCATTCCCGTTTAGTTAAGGGATACATAGGTCGGATGCACACGCCTGCCTGGAGAGAGCAGCCGTGACGAGGCGGTCTGCGCAGATCGGGAGGACGGGCAGGCGTCCAAAGAAGCGGCGGGCAGGCGCACCGCACGTCACCACCCACCATCAAAGCAGATTCCTTCTGCGTTTCATCATCGCGCAACCAAACATAAATGTTTATGTAAATATAACCCACAAACAGTGCTCGTCACGCGCATTTCCCTACATTACTAATTAACTAGGCCTATACGTGCTACATTTTATATAAATGTTTTTTTGCAGAGAGGGTGTTTTTCCCCTTTCTCCAATTTTCCAGCAAAAATCAACATACATAATTTAAACACGGTTATACATATTTCTGCAACACCATATAAGATGTTCGGTAGCCAGTCCCTTAGCTAGCTACCAAAAATGTCCCTCTAGCAGGGCATACACGGGAATAACTAACGTGTAGGATCATTTAAAAACACAGATCTAGGTCCTCACTATAATAAATGTCTGCCCTTCTGTCATCGATGTTATCCGAAAGCATGCTGCCGTCATGGGCATTACCTGCAGACTGTGATGAGATTTTTGCGCTCCACGGCAACGCTCCGAGAAGATGCCTTTTTAGATGACAGACCCATAGCCATTGCTGAGTGAAGACAGCCCGAATCCATCCGGTGCCGGCAGGGAGCCCCCGGTATCCCAGGACACGCAACTCCTCCCTTGCAGCGGCTTTCGGATGCAACGCTTCAAATGAAACCTCAGCTACCGACAGGAGGAACGACGATGCCACTGATGCCACTGTTGAGGGGGGGGGAATAAGGTATACAGAGTGTAAAATTAGCCACCGAAGCTGGTTTCAACTCTTCCTACAGTCAAGCACGATCCCTGATGATTTTGGAACCGCACCTTAGGGATGCGGACCCTGTCACGCGACGGAAACTCGGCTTATTTGAGCACAAGGTAAGAAAGAGAGGTGTTGGATGGGAGGTGGAGTCCGGAGACAAAGTTAATCCCCAGTTGCAGAATGGCTGTTATTTAATCAATCGGCAAACGACATGATCTGTATCATATTGGCATAATAATATGTATGAAATAATATATTTTATATATAGTACTTGGTGACTATAAAAGACTAATTTAATTGCATTAAGTTTTGTATAACAAAACACAAATGAATCAAACTGACTCAACGAATTGCACTGATGCTTACGTAGATACGCAGTGTGCGTTTGCGCGTTTTTCATTTACATTGAACTGTGGCTGAACTTTGTCGTTGCGCCCCACGGACTTTTCTGCAGATTGGTGTAGATGACAGTCGCAAAGGCATAGGCTGATAGTAACCTGCAGAAGCCAGAGTTTGTTGTGTTTTCCTAACAAATCGTAGCTCGGTGACATTGCAAAGTAGGCTAATTTTAATGCAATTGTTTTGAAATTAAATCATTTAGCTAACTTGTCCTATATTTCCTTAGTATTTTATGAGCACTAATAATCATTTGACCATGCAGACGTGAAAGAAATAGAATTCAACGTGAAATAGCTCATATTTTAATATTATATACTTTATTAAGTAGGCATTTTTTCAATCGCTATCAACACAGTCATTTTGTTGAAAAACCAGTAATTCAGCCGAGCGACGTATTACGCCACAATGCTGCGCTGGCATGTTGCATTGCTCATCCTGTAGGCGGCAGCAGCGCTCCGCGGCGGCAGACGATCCGTCACGGATACGAAGCAGCGAAGAAGAGCGTGATGGCGTGTCGTTTGCTGACGCCAGGCGGCGCTGTCGTAATCGCCGGGCGCTTTTGGCACCAGTGTGTTATTGACTGGCGGCAGACATGGCGGAGTCGCAGGAGGGGAAGTCTACATGTACGTTTTTGTTTAAGAAGTCAACCAAGAAGTTTTCCGCTCGCAAGAGGAAAGCAAGTGACAGTGATAAAGGTATTTTTTCTCTCTTTACGCTTAGGATGACGTAACGTTTTTAGATTTAACACACGTGGGCGAATCATGCGACTCTAAAGAATATTGCAATTATATCCATTAATAATTAATCATATTTCTAATTTTATGAAAAGCAATTGCTAATTTCGCCAGCGTCCTTTATCTGAAGTTGCTACTATCTAGTAACTGCGTGTTTTTATCTGCTTTATCGTTGAGTATTTAAACCGACGTGCTTACGACTTTACATCTAGCTGTTTAAACTGGTAAATTTCAAAGCATTACTTAAAATGCAGATTTGTGAATTTAAGTTGGAAGTGCATGATTTGCCCGTCACCCCGAAGTGTTGTCGGTCCTCCCAGGCAGCAACAGCGATGAGGAGGGGAACAGGGTCGTTAGACGGGAGAAAAAGCCCAGCGTCTCCAACCCCATGATACAGAAGGTACCGAGGAGGCGCCCCATAAGCGTCCCGAAGCCGCCTTGTCTGTCATTTTCATGTTGCCTTTTTCCCTTTATCCAGACAAAGCGGACAGAGAGGGAGGCGGTGAGCTCCAGTGAGAGTGAGGAAGATAAGGAGGCGAAGGTTATGGTGGCGTACAAGTCCACCCGATCGGCTGTGAGTGTTAATATCCAGAAACCAGGAAATGCCCTCAGCTTTGCCTGCTAGGCACTTTTCCCCCCTGTGTGGTTGTGTTTTATAATCGGTTTTCACCCTCCCTCCTTTTTAGAAACCCGAGGGCCCGGAGGACATGGGTGCCACAGCTGTGTATGAGCTTGACACAGAGAGGGACAAAGATGCTCAGGCCATTTTTGAGCGGAGTCAGAAGATCCAAGAGGTTGGCAAGGGTTCTGCTCATAAAGACTAATGTTTCCCCCCTTATAAAACGGGGGATATACCTTTAAATCTTCACTAAAATAATGTTTGTTCTTATTACTCAGAAGTGGAGTATAGGCAAAGTAATGGGTAGGGTTCTGTGCTGGCAATCGGAAGGTTGTCGGATCGAATCCCGTGAATGACAGGAGTGATTCTACTCTGTTGGCCCCTTGAGCAAGGCCCTTAACCTGCAGTTGCTTCGTCCTGGTTAATCTGCATCCAACCTTGCAAGTGGGTCCTCCAGTTCTCAAGGAAAATTTTGGGTTTGGTTGGCACTCCAGTCACCAAAAAAAACTTCAGCATCACTAGTGTGCTGCTGAGGTGTCACCCGCCACACGGCTGCACTCGGGTTCTCGTCCCTGAGGTGGTTTGTCATGTCGTGGATGCAGCGACGCGCTGGTATCAGTGTGCGCTCCTTATCTCCGTCTTACTGCTCAGAAGTTTCCGGTGTGATTTGCACCACTTTTGCTTTATTTTGACCCATTTTTCGCTGTGAATTTTTGGCTGTTTTCTGGCAGGAACTTTCAGGAAAAGAGGATGATAAAATCTACAGAGGTATGAACAACTACCATAAGTACATCAAACCCAAGGATTCCACCATGGGAAACGCATCCTCTGGTATGGTCAGGTACGTCTGGTGCAGTCCTGAACATCTGTGACCCTGTAAAACTGGCCATCTTAGTGTGCTCCTGTTGTGCCTTTCGCTGACATTTTGGGGTTGTATACAGATGCTGATGTGGCAGTTTTATTTTTAGTCTCAACCTTCTTAACCAGGTCTGAGAACTTCTGTTGGGGGTTCAGACCTGTAAGCTTATTACTTGGTCACATGCCTGCTCTTAATGTTTCCACACATGGCAGAAAGGGTCCCATCCGTGCTCCGGAGCATTTAAGAGCGACTGTACGCTGGGATTACCAGCCAGATATCTGCAAGGACTACAAGGAGACTGGCTTCTGTGGTTTCGGGGGTGAGTGAGCTTCTTGGGTTGATTTTATTTTATTTTTTTGCCTCTGGAAGTCAAGCTTAGACACGTGATCTAAAGCGTCACTGCTGTCCTCTAAGATTCAAGGGTTTTATTTGTCACATGCGAGGTATGCGGTCAGATAATGTGCAGTGAAATGTAAGTACCTTTCCACTTTCATATTCTTTCAGACAGCTGCAAATTCCTACACGACCGCTCCGACTACAAGCACGGCTGGCAGATCGAACGGGAGCTGGACGAAGGGCGATACGGCGCCAACGGTAAGTAGCCGGAGCACCTGAGAGGCGTTAAGAAGCTTGTGGCCTCTGACATTTAGCTACGGAGGGATGTCGCCGGTCGCATTCGGTTCTAAGAGGTGTTGGAAAACCGTGCACTTCTAGATGAAGAGAATTACGAAGTGAGCAGCGACGAAGAGGATTTGCCCTTCAAGTGCTTCATCTGCCGGGAATCCTTCAAGAACCCCATCATCACCAAGTAAGACTGTCTCGCAGCTGCTTCTACGGGAGGTTGAGCCGACCTGGCGGCGTGGGCCGTGATCAGTCATCGTAGTACGCTGTGTATGCGGTGGCTGATCGCTGTGGAGGTGGTTGCCAGATTTGCCGTTAAACTGCAGCGTTGACTCATCTCTCTGCTGCCAGATGTCGTCATTACTTCTGCGAAGCCTGTGCCCTCCAGCACTACCGCAAGTCCAAGCGCTGCTACGTCTGCAACGTGCAAACCAATGGTGTCTTCAACCCAGCCAAAGGTAGTGGAACCAGTGTACCCACTTATATAACCCCCCCTTTCCATATAGATATTTAGGGAGTAGAGCTAGTGATGTATATCTTTACATGACTAGAAGGGAATAGCAGTGCAGTAACGCCCTGCTTTATAAATGAGAAACTCTGTTTAGCACTGAAAGTCCATTTCATGTAAATATTGAGTCCTGAGCTCAACGAAGCTTGAGTCTCTAAGTAAAACTAGATTTCTCACCCAAAAAAAAGCAGCACAGAGTGGAACCCACACGGGTAACATCTGCCGTCGCGTAACGGCATAGCTTAGTCTGAGTGCCGTCGGACCCTCTTAGGCCCGCGCCCATCCTTCCCAAGATCCTTATGACTTTTCCTTCACCTCATGTTTTCCATGAAGGTCGAGTGGCCCAGAAAACGATATGGGACATTGACTCCGACCGCAGCCCCACCCCCATGAAGGGGTTTTTTGGACTTTGTGGTTATTTTCCTGTTATATGTTCTGATGTTCCATCTCCATGTCCTACCCAGAGCTGATGGCCAAAATGCAGAAGCATGAAGCCAAGATGGACCAGCCACCATCTGACGAGGAAGATTAGCAAATCCTGCTTTGTGCTTTTACTGCCCCCCGCCCCCTGCTGTAGACATGTTGTACAGTATCCTGCTTTTATAAATAAAGGCCTTTTTTAAAAAAAAAAGTGATGTTTCTTCAGTGGTCCGTGAGGGTCAATTCAACAGGCCAGTGCAATTTCAGCAACATTTTTAATCAGGTACAAGCTTTACTTTCAACAAGGCAAAAAAAAAAAAAAAAAAAAAAACAGGTTCTCATTCTGAAATGTAATCCCATTGTACCCAACACTCTATTCAAACTGTCTCCTTCAAAATGGGTTTCAACATGTGGAGGTTTGAATACTTTGTGCTGAAAGAGTTGAAGCACACTGCTATTCTGTGAACAGACCGCAAACGGAAAGGATCCCCCCCTCCTCCCCAAGGTCCCTCAGTACGGCGACCTTTAGCCGTCCAATCAGGTTCTATTTTAAGACTTACTTAGGCAGCCCCAGAACAAATACTGTGCAATATCGACACACACACCTGACGTAAGTCCCAATTTGGCTGGGACCTTTAATGAAGTCCAAAGGAGTGAAGTGAGAAGAGATAGTCAACACATGACACTGTGACAGGACTTTGACACGAGGAGACTTCTCACTGCTCTCGGTTTGGGGCAGGCGGTACGATGCCAGACCTCAGCGAGTTCACTGCTGTGTCCAGCCTCAGAGGACACTGGCAGACCTGAAGGTTAGAGCTGGTAGAGCAGTACATCCCACGGCGGCCTCCGGACGGACAGAGGGAGAAGCCCTTAGCGTGTCTGAAAGTCCGGAGCTTTTTCCTTATTTAAAAGAAAAGAAAAAACAAACAGGGAGAAGGAAATCGCCCCTGTTGTCAGAAATCCCAGTCGTCCACGTCTAGGTGGCTGAGGCTGGTCTCCAGGCTGGCAAAGCCGGGTGGGGAGTCAGCCGACTGGGCACTGTCGACGCTACCGATGGGCATCACGGGCTGGAGCAGCTCGAGGAGCGACTCGGAGGGGCGATGCTTAATCTGAGAGCGCGGGAGAGGATTAGGATCAGCGGTTAGGGACAGGAACCTGCATGCGGTCCAGCGAGAGGCTCCGTCTCCGACTACCGCGGGTAATACAACGGCAACTGGTCGATAGGAATAACTGAAGCCAATCTATTAAAGGCAGCAGAATGGACCAATCAGAAAGTTCCACTGACCTGCTTGAAGAAGGAGTGGCCAACAAGGGCACTAGCAGAGGGCCTGCAGGGAGGAGAAAGACAACTCAGGTTCTGCATTTGTATCTGATAATTCAGGTCCAGAGAGTAAAAGTCCAGACCGGGATTTTGTTTCAACCAACTAGTGCAGCACTTCAACTATGACTCTTTATGCTCAACTGGTTGGTTGAACCAAAATCCTGGTCTGGATTTTTACTCTCTGGACCTGAATTACCCAGCTCTGCTGGCAATATGCAGATGCTCCTCGCTTTACAACAGTTCAACTTAAAAGTATTTAAACTTCGGACTGGTGCGATAATGACGCAAATTCAGCAGTCAGACTTTTAGATTTCATACGTTCCCAAGCTGGCGATATGCCGTACGATGGCACCATCCACTCAGTCACGCTTCCAGTATCTGTGACCATCGCAAACATGAACATCTCATACACTTTAGCGACATATCACAGTGTTTATTTTCCGTGTAAGCAAACATTTACTTATTTAGTGACTGGAATATGATATATTTACAAGTTTACACCACATAAGACGGATGGGCTGTGACGCTCCATTCTGGGCCTAAGGATGCAGTTTTTTTTTTACAGCATTTTTAAGATGGAAGTGGCACCGTTTGGCAGGATCCCGCTGTAGACACAGCTCGACGAAGCCGTGGAAGTGGGGGCTGAAGGTGCGGTTGTAGGGATGGGCCCCCGAGGAGGAGGAGGAGGGCTCCCCGTTGGCGTGCCGGGCCCCGGGACCCTCGCAGATGCCCGAGTCGGCACCTGAGCGGGATGGCTTCATGCTGAGCTCCTCGGGGGGGATGGTGCTGGTGTCCAGCAGGCAGGGGACGGTACCGTTCAGCTTCTCCAACAGCATCTGAGCCGGGGTGGGGGGGTGAGATCATTGGGGATCCTTTAATTTGGGTTTGGATCATATCTCAGAAACGACACTGCAGAGGTTCAGCACGACTAGACAATTAGATACTGAAAATGGATGGATTTATAAGGAGGCAAGGATTACACCTACATAACAAAATATATATTTTTACATTAGACTATCACACGGCTTTCATTTTTCATTAATTCTAGGACAGTTTGGGTCCATCACGTCAGTTAAATGGGCAGAGTCTGTGCCTGTGATCAGAAGGTCGCGGGTTCGACAGAATAGTCCCGTCTGCTCATCCCTTGAGCGAGGGTCCCCCCCCCCCCTCAGAAAGCTCCAGGAGTGCCAAATAAACGACCTACCACTGCACTTGCATCCCAGGCTTCATTCTCAACTGTATACGTGGGTGTGGGTCTCAAAGGAGAGCATGATGGGATATGGGAGAATAGGCATTCTAACGTTCCCGTATTCGTACTTGCGCACATAGCGAACAAAGCATTTCAAATCATAGACACAGAGTTCCACCAGAGACGGGGGGCAAAAGACCACCAGCATTCAAACAATTTTAAAGCCTACTGAAGATAGCGCCACTGGATACCATGAGGCTCCAGCTGGCACCAGCAGATATGGGGGGGGGGGGGCATGACCATGGCATTGGGCCAATGCTCACGGCTCACCTGCGTGGCTGGCATGTCCTTGAAGGGCACGTGCCCGTTGGCAAGCTCGCAGGCCGTGATGCCCAGGCTGTAGATGTCGGAGCGGGAGTCGTACCCCTGCAGGTTCTGCCGTGGGTGCGGGAAGACGGCGTTAGATTAGCATTTCTGATTGCAAGGCATAGCAATGAGTGTGTGTGTGTGTGTGTACAGCATATTTAAATTAGTGCCAAGTGTGGGTGTGCTAAGTATGGTGAGGATTGTGTTAGAGAGTCAGGGTGAATCGCAATACCAAGAATGCAAATACTGTGCTTGTGGTCTTGGCAAAATCGGTCTTGCGCACTTGCCTTCCAAGAAAGAACTTGGGGCGCAATGAATCATGGGATCGGTTTCGTTTGGCGTCGATGCACGAATCCTTCATATTTGGGGAGGAGTAAGACCAACATCCAGGGATTTTTACCGTCCTTTGTACTTGTGATCTTAGTACTGGAACTGGTCTTCAGCAATAGAATATGGCGTAAAACGAGTACACGAGAACACAAGTATGGTCAAGTACGCATATTGAGATTCACCCATAGTATTTCCGTATGTCAGTACAGACGCTCCTCTACTTACGAACGAGATGCGTTCCGAACGGCCGTTTGTAACTTGAAATGTTCGTAAGTCGTAATTCAACATCATTTTAAGGGTGTACACAAGTACAAAGGACTAGGAAGCCGGGAGTTCGCACGCTACGCTGCTGTGCGGCGGGAGTAGCGGCCAGAAGTCATACTAGACGGAATTGGTGCGCAGAAAAAAAAAAAAATTGTTGCTGCGGACAGGAAACGGGAGCCCAACTAACACAATTTGGACTTACAGTCCTCTTCCTTCGTATTTCTGAAAGTTCGTAAGTAGAAAGTTCGTAAGTAGAGGAGTGTCTGTGAGTGTTTTTATGCAGGCATCTAGCAGGCCTACCTGCTGCAGGACCTCCGGGCTGAGCCAGGGCAGCACCTTGACGCTGTACTGGGGGAAGTCGTGCACGACACGCGCCCGCTGCCCGTGCCGGATCAGGCTGAAGATGCTGCGCAGGCCGGACAGGTAGACTTGACCGTCTGCGGACACCAGCACGTGGCTGGCCTTCACGCTCCTGAGGCACGGGGGGCCGGGAAAAGTGGGGGGGGGGAGGAAACACTGACACTGAGGCTGACAGTATCCACCAGGTGCCGATGCCGAGATACTCCGCCTACATTTCAGGTCGCATCATGCTTGAATGATTGTGCCTGTGCATATTTATACTATCAAACCACTCAGCAAATTCTGCCCGCTTATCGAGACCATTTAACCCCATCCAGACAGAGAGGACGCCCCCCAGTGGCTCACCGGTGCACGTATCCCATGTGGTGGATGTAGTCCAGTGCCCTAAGGACGCCCAGTAAGATGTAGGCTATGGCCTGCTCGCTCATGCCCTCCGTGAAGTGGTTGCTGATCAGATCTCGTGCTGAACCTGTGGTGACAGGGCAGGGAGCGACTTTCAATCGGATCTGTGTGCTAGTCACTGGTGGTCCATTACTTCTGAGACTTCCATTATGGGCAGGGGGTCGACATCATGCTGAATTCTGACAGACATTTTCATCAAAATGCAATTTTTACCACAAACATGGTATTTAAAACCTTTTTCCCCCCTCAATGGAAATATTTTGCTACAAACATCTTTGTCTGCGCACGGACACTGACGATCCCCGATTATAGGAATCCTTCTGCATGGATGATGCTTGGGTCAGCAAATATGCTAACTGCTCTAAATTCCTGGTCTTTCACTTTATTGGGTCACTATTAGCAATCAAGACAGGAGCCTCACAACATACAACTCTGGGGAGAAAAAAATGAAGAGACCACTCGATATTTAAAAAAAATCTGCATTCTTAAATCCTGGTTTAATCCTGGTTCTGCTGGCAGAGGCTACACTGCGCGTCAGGCTGCTTCCAGGCTCAAAGTTACTAAGACAGCAGCACACAAGAACAAGGCGAAGCTGGAGACACTGGGAATGACCAGGAACCAGTCAGGTAGAGGGAGGAAGAGAGAAGGGCTCCTAGAAGCAGGACTGAAGACCCACAAGCAAGGAAGAAGCCCTTCAGTGAAGAGCAGGGAAGAGCCAGGCTGGAGTTTGCAAAAAATGTATATTTTACTCAGGCAAATACCCATAAATTGAGAAATGAGTGAAACTCATACCTGTAAGCAAACCTACTGAAACAATATCAAATGAACATTTTTCACTGTACCGGTGGCATCACTCCGTAACCAAAAGGACCATTCGAAGGCTGTTTGGGCCACCTGGTGACCTACGACCTATGACCCGGTGGGCCTGCCTTACCATAGGCCATGAAGGGGGTGATCACCCACAGCTCATTCTCTGCTATGAAGACGCTCCTGTAGGATAATATGCATGGGTGGTGGAACAGCCTGGACACATGAAGCTCTCCCTGGGGGGGCAGAAGACATGTCAGGGTTCCTCCTTGAAGCAGCAGCAGGGATGGGGGTGGGTGAAGTGGGATTGGGTCACCGCAAGAGAGCCAGTCTCCCGAACCTCCAGGTAGCTGACCATGTCGTTGGTGCAGGACTCCAGGTTGATGCGCCGGATGGCCACATGCTCGCCCGTGGGCCGATACCTGGCTAGGTTCACCGTCATGAGGTCTTCCAGCCCCCTGCCTGTAGGAACACGGGCTCCGTTACTCCGCTTAGCATTAGCGAACATGTGCATGACAACGGAAAAATGGTCAACACCCTTAAAAGCTGATCATTTGCTGAAATGTACCATAAGAAGTTCATGATATTTCAAACCAAGGGAGGCCAATCCTATCCGCAAAGGGCCGGTGTGCAAACAAGCTTTTGGGATAACCAATAGGTCAGCTGCTCAAACCCAGGTGTGGAAACTCTTCAGCCAATCAGTCCTCTAATTAGTAATCTAATTAGGGATGTTTTAAACCATCACACCCATTACTTATTGAGCTCCTGTAGATCAACTAGATTTGATTGTGCTAACAATGCAAGGATCATGGGTTCAAATCCCAGCTCAAAGAAATTGTAACCCCTCCCTCTACTGTAAGTCACTTTGGATAAAAGCATCAGATAAATGAAAATTAATTAAAAAAAAAAAAAAAAAAGTTAAAAACTTTTCCAAAGTGGGCTGGACGACTTCCAAAGTGGCGTACAACTGAGGAACATGGTCAGACGATCCCTGGGGGAATTGGGGGTTAATGACTATTTCAACCACGAGATTTGAATCGGCGACCTTCTGATGACGGGTCCTGCCCACACACACTCACCGATGACAGTGAGGAGCTCGTAGGCAGAGCTGTCAGGCATAAAGCTGCCCATGGTTCCCCGGGGTGGGAAAGAAGTCAGGAACTCGCTGCTGTCTTCATGGGCCTGAGCAGGAAGAAGGAATGGGGCGGAGACATAGTTATGCAAGGCGAGCACCTATTGGCTCAGGTTACTTTGATGGACATGACAGGGAGGGGGAGGTACACAGCCCAGTGAGCTGTCGCATTAACGAACGCAGCTTTGGTCTTTGGATTTCCTACTATGTGGTGAGAGAGAAAAATACACCAAACTTTTTTTTTTCTTTTTCTTAGATTCACTGTTGATGGTTTTGTGTGCTCAGATTTAGATGTGGTCACAGTGTATTTTCAGTGTGGTCCCCAAATGTCACAAACTCTTAAACACATGCAGTGAAAGGCAGACTCCTTTCAAAGTGCATCATGGGAATTGGAGTCTTAAACTTTCCACCTGGGAAGTTTCAACATTTACATCACTCCATGGTCAAGGCAATCCCAACACATTAGTACAAATACAATAACCATCCAGTACATAACACATACTCCATCATACAAGCCAGAACAAGTATCTCACTGTTACTGCACAAACTTATTTCCAAATAAGGATTAAAAAAAAATAATAATTACAAGCTGTCGTCAAATTGCAGCCACTCCAGAAGACAAGCATGCCCCCTAGAAATGCATTTACGACACTCCCAAAGCTCCCCCCCTTCCACCATTACAGCAATAAAGTAAAACTACGATTCACAGTGAAGAGGGATCTTCAGCGTCGAAGGATCATCCTCGCCTTCCGGGCTGGAATTTGACTGAAGAAGCAGCCATTTTTATTACAATCATTTCTTTTTGTTGTTTTTTCCTTTTTTAAATAAAGCAGACAGAGGACAATGCAAGAGTTCCCTGTGGCGAGCGTAGTTAGGCTGCTTTAACCTCTCTAAGGACGCCCGAGAGTTTACCTGCGACTCAGCGGTCAGAAGCTTCACTCCAGTGCTCTCGTGACACGCAGAACACCAGTATAGGCATAATGGTTTCATACTTAGTATGGTTAGGGGCTCCCAGGGATCACCACGACAGAGGACAGAGATTAAAACATTACACGGAGGGAGATGGGCGGCCGGCCGGACAGTGCGGGGACGCCACTGGCTCTGGCACTGCATTACAGTGCGGGGACGCCACTGGCTCTGGCACTGCATTACAGTGCGGGGACGCCACTGGCTCAGGCACTGCATTAGTGGGAATCAGGAGTCGAACACCAACACGGGGCGTCACCCTCTGGGTGACAGTGCACTTTCCATCTAATATCAGAAACGCTCAATTCTTGGAAGAGGCCCTTTTCCATTGACCATTGTCAGCCATCTGATAAGTACAAGCTGTTCAATGCTGTAATATTTCTAAAAGCACTAAGAAAATTTTAACTCCAGAGAGCAGCTGATTCATGTATTATGAACTTTAACTGCATCTTTATGAAGGACCAAAGTCCCAAGGGTATAAACAACCAACCCCTAATATATGGGTAGAAAACTGATCCTTTGAGAAAAAGAGGGGGGGGGGAAACAAGAATTAAACATTTTTGATGCCTCAAACACTGACTTTTTTACATTTTCATTAACTTAAGCATTTTGTAAAACCATGCCTAACAATATTTTTGCTAAAGAGTAGCAGTTTCAGCACAGAGTGTCCTCCCCCCCCCATGCTGAAACTGGCCAGTCAGTTTTTTTTGAGGATTCTTGTTGCAGGAAGACCACCTCAGAGACAGGGGGCAGTCATGACAGCACCAGCGAGTTAGAAGACGCTGAACCCATAATGCACTGCAGCAAAGACTCTCTTAGGCTTGCTGGGGTCCCAAACACAAAGCCAGTTCTGCTCTTGTGTCTTCTTAAGTCTGAATCTCCAGATGCCCACAGGTTCGCCTAGGATGCCAGTGGATCTGGGCGAGGGATTTCAGGAGTCACAAATCATACAGACGCACCCCCCCCCGCATCCCGGAAGAGTGCAACCACGATGGTGGAGAGAGACCAATGGGACAGGCTCGGGCACAGGAAGCGCATACAATGCGATGACATCCATGCATGGGAGCAGACAGCCACGGGACGGGTCTCTGATCACACACGTAGAAAGAAAAACAATGCGGGTTAAAATAGCAGGGATGTGGGGGGGGAGAGAGAGAGAGAACTGGAAGTCTGCACTTACTTTCCTGTGAGAGCTTCCCTGAGTTTGCTCTGGGGTGGAGAAATCAAACCAATGAAAGAAAATAAACAGAATGCAAGAAGGGTCCAGGCTTCAGTGAGGGAGGCCCCTCCCCTTAGGTCCGGACACACATCTATATACTTACATTCCTGTATGGAACCACATGTAATTACTTTATTCTCTATGTGCAATGCTGGCGCCCATGTTTCTTAACTCTGGCTGGCTGGATTATTCCACAGTTAAGAAAGCGTCACTTTCAGCTAGTTCATGGCACGTGTTTCACGTGGTCTGGGCTTTGGGTTCTCAGAACTTCGGGACAACGTTACAGGTGCCAGAAGCCAGAAGAGCGGGTGCTGCTCAACTGGCAAGAGGACAGAGAGCTTAAAATGAACAGTAAGGAAATGGCTGCAGCAAAGATGGAGGGAAAAATGCTCAGAGAACCTCAAACCCTGCCAGCTACATGCGTAGACAGGGGTACATTTTATATACTCAGGAATGCAAAATTACCAATACAGATTAATGCGACAGGTTACCTTGACATCACAGAAATAATTGTACTGAACCGAAGCTCCAATTTACCCTGAAGTCTCACAAAACTGGAGGGTACAACGCCCTTCTTACCTGAACGCCCAATGAGATTTCAAGAGACAAATAGGCATTCATACAGTGCGGGTCACTTAATTGAGTCACTTGAAACACTCATTGTCTCCTCTCTAATTCAGCAGTTGTACACTACCATGGGTGCAGGAAGCAGACAAAAAGCTTGCATTTAAATCAATTTTAAAAAGCACATTGGTGAGCATGCAGCAATTAAGCAATGGGGCACAGCCAGATGTGGATAAAAAAAAATGCACAAGAAACACTTTGCTAGCCACACAATCCACCGCCCTCTCAGAGTCTGCCAAGTCCAGTCCATGGTCACCCAGCACAAAGACACACAGAAAGGAATTACGTTACAGCTGATAAAAACCTCAATATGTGGAAAAATAACAACTTACCACAAGGACGCGTTACGTAAACACACACGGGCGGAAGTGATGTTATGTAAGGTCGTTACGACCGTGAACAAATCACTAACCCAAACTGTTCTAGCCACACTTTTGACACAGGAGTGTTTAAACTTAAACTTTTTGACAATTTCCTTTGTAAATCCCAACTACTGCATCTCCCCCATCGTAGGAGCAGTGCAAAGACCTAAATTGTCAAATTGTATGTTGAGTTTGATTTCAATGGAATTATTGAAGAAGGTCAGAGTCTTCCTATATGCAAATGGATCTCCATTTAAAAATCAAAGACGACAAATATATATACATAATCTCATATATAAAGCAGTGAGCATGATCACTCCTCATGTGTAGGACTGAGGTCTCTCCAGTGTTCCACCCTTTGATGTTTGTTTGAAGAGTGTAATTTAAATTCCTAATAAAGCAGAAGGGAGTAACTTCTGAGTAACCTGGATTCACTGTGGCCTTACAGAGACGGCTGCTAGCTGTGCACGTAAATAGCACGCTAGCACTAAATGGGGCAAGTTCCATCCTTTCGGCTTCCAGTCGGCCAAAACACGAATGACAAAGTCACCGCACTTCTGAGCCCAGTTATCCGAAGCATCTAGAAACTTCACAACCGTCACGAACACAGATAAACAGGCCGGCACAGCAGATCATATTAACACACCGACTGTGGTCACAGACCGGATGGACAACATGCAGTATTTCAGATGACACAAAAAAGAAACGGTCTCGAATGGCATTAAATCGCCACACTGCACGACGAGAGAGAGGAAAAAAAGGACACTTCCGAAAACAAAGCTGACACTGAACACAAACGACAGCACCCAGGTTTTGCTTCTCTAAATCCACATGGCATACAGAACCGACATCGACACCGCCGTGTCACATCTGTTAACTCACACGGGGCGGGGCTACTGTAAGCGCAAGACGACTGATTAAGAAAAGCCGCAATGTGGCGCGTCAGTAGCCGGGCACCTTGGCGAAAGCCAGCACTGAGCCAATGAGGGAGCGCGCAGCTTGGGACCTCGGCCGAGTGCCGGCGAACTCACCTCCGAATAACTCCAGATCCCTCAGGCTCTCCACGCTCAGCTTCTCGGAGACCCAGCGCTGAGGTGGGAAAGAAAGGGGGGGGGGGGGAGAGAGAGAGACAGAGAGAAAGTATGTGCTTTTTTTAATATTCTCAAACAACTGATTACCTGTCTGGTGTCACTTTTACGTACAACATTACAGAAGTCAGAACTTTACTTATGATTGGTGATGGAGGGGTTTCTGTCCCACAGCATGACAAAAATAAAGCCCCACATAACGGTCCTCCCCAACCCAAAAATAAACAAATGCATACAGTGCAGTGCAGGTGCTGAATGAGGTCAGATTTACGAACCTCTCTTCACATAGGATAATAAAATAATTCAAAGTAATCCCAGTTATTATTATTACTATTATTATTAATAATAGTAGTGGTAGTATAATAGTAGTAGTACTTCATTGATCCCGAAGGAAATTCCAAGTTACAGCAGTACACACAAAAAGTGACACCACTGTACATGTACAAAAGACACTGTACAAAACTAAATTGCAATGTGCAGAATAAAGTGTGCAACATTTAAATACAATACTATTCTAGAGGGGAGAGGGGTCTGGGGGACACTTATTGTAGCATTTGATGGCTGCTGGGGAAAATTATTATTATTATTATTATTATTATTATTATTATTATTATTAACAAAGGTTCATGAAAATTATGATTTTTGATTAATTGACCAGAATGGTTCATAGATATTCTGCAAGCAAAAAAAATGTAGCTTACCAGAAAAGACATGGATCCAGTCTATTATAATGATCTACAGCTTCGGAAACTTCATCAAGGAGAAAACAAACCTGCCGGTGACATATTTAAAAACTGCTCACGTATAGAAAAATGAAACGGATTAATCGTGCAGACGGTACCGAGGCAAACGTCTACAAAGTAGAACAGCATGCAGGGTATGCAGCTGAGAGGGTTGGGTCGCCTTACTGTACCATTACGCTAAATGCAGCTGCTAGAAAAAAAAAATCTGAGTTTCAAAAACGTCAAAATATTTCAAATGTGATGCAGTTACGTACCTAGCACCCAGCAGCAGCCAAATGACTGACTGCAGACCAGCCTGAACAGGGGGATAAAGCAATCGCTATTTAATTAACTAATGAGCGACATAAACAGATGTTTCCTGTACTGTATTTACATATCTAATAAAACCTGTTGTAATTTATAGGCAGCCCACCATTCCCCCAACATCTTTTAAGCATTATTTTCATCCTCTTTACAAATTATTCGCTCACTAGACACCTATTGCACATACCTTTATAGTTGGATGCTGATTAAGAAAGCGCACCGTGCTATTTACTTATCGGTAATGCGAAAGCTTTCCGTTCGCAGCACAAAATACTTCCTTTTTCTCAAAAACACCAGACGTTAAAAGACGCGACTCGCCGGAGCAATTCTTAATCAAACGATAATTATTTTATTGGTCGGATTACGTAAAAATGCGGGGAGTTATTCCCGTCCGGTGCTCTGATTGGCTGTAGTATTTTGCAACCGCAGCGGCCCTGTCGCGCGTCGCACGTGTATTGCGTCTCTGGCGAGCGTGTCGACGACGTGATGACGACACAACGCAGACTTTGAGGGTTAAAAAGCCGGATGATGCTTGTGAATTTTGTGGTTTAGTGACGGAAATAATTATTTGTCTTTTTTAATGACTGTGAAAATAATTTGGATGGATGTTGAAAATTTTTATAAGACAAGATTCTTTGTTACGTAGTGTTAAGCAATGTTAACATTTTGTAGTACTTTTCAACAGCATTGGACAGGAATGTTTTTTTTTTGTTCAACTTCTGACTGTAGTTGCACTAGAGAAGTTTTAAATACATAATTGGTAAAATTCTGAATCGAATTTTGTTCATTTTTTCATGAGTTAAAGGACTAGGGCAACACAATTGGTAAAATGAAGAACAGGAAAGCAGTTATAAAACACATGACATTTTTTTTATTATATATGCAAGTATGATTTAAGTTAGGATACCAACCTAATGTATGTACATTAATTGAATTTTGGTTATTTGTTCAATAAAAATGAACCGTTTACATCAAAAAGAAATAAAACAAACAAAAATCGGGTGATGCAAGTGCGCTTGCCCTGATAAATTGTTCTAGGATGGGTGTTATGGCTTTGATCGCATTGTACTTTACGGCGTTGTTGGTCGAAAAAAACTATCTGCAAAACTGTAAGGTCTTCCGGCTTAACGGGGAGTTTTTGGATCCTACTAGCTATAGCGGAGCATCAGGTCAGCGCGCTTTGTTTCGTCGTGTCTGTTTACAGTGAACAGGTGTGCAAGTGGTATCAGTAATTATTAACCGTATTAATGCGACACGATAGCTGTGGTAGTAAATTTTAATGTTTTCTGTGGGCGTTTATCTGTGGCGAGGGTCTCCTACAGGTGCAGCGGCAGCGTTTCAGTTTTAATGTATGAGATCCAAACGAGCACTGCGCAGAAGCTGAAGAAAATTATTAGTAGGCCTACTTTATGATGCAGCTAGTCTCTTATAGATATAGAACCCTTATTTTTACCAGGGCGCTTTGTATGATGTACTATTGAGTTTTTATGGCCCGGTTGTTATGTTTCTGTTTTAGAAAATGTCTTTAAAAAATAAACCAGAATTTTAAACAATTTAGAGATTTATGTTTCATTTAAACTGCTTAAGATTGTTTTTCTGCCAATTAAAAGTTAAAAATTAAGAAGGAAGGAAGAATGGAATAGAAAGTGATTACGCTAGCTCTCAATTGCGAAGCTTTGTGGCACAGTTTCCTCTGCAGGGGTGTGGTGTTGTGGCTAGTGGGTGCAGCACATGCTTAGGCAATTACAAGTGAAACGGGAGGTGTAGGTAACCCTTTCACGCCTGAGCTGAAGGTAATAAACGCCAAGACGGTTTCTAAAATGCTCAGCTACTTTCTGACCTGCTTTGAGAAAGACGTTGGATTTCTAGTGTTTCACTTAATGCTCTAAGATTCTGTGTTTTCATACACTTTGATATGCCTATCTTTTGGTGCTCGAAAATGAGCGCACGCTTTTATTGGTCATTGTAGTTGCCACTCTTTGACACCAAGTGGCAGCATGCTAGTAAATAGTCTTCCCTGTAGACAGTATAAATAATGTAAACTTTTAAATTGACACAAGCAAGCAATATGCCGGTGATGCCCTGAGGGCAGTTATTAAGGCTTTTCCCCCGTGTGTTTACGGTGTTCAGTGTTTACTATTCGTGTTTAATGTTACTGTCAACAGGAGGCATTTACGTAAACATTTCGAAAATAAATGTGAGCGTTTTAAAATCCATTTGTCTGCCTGGGAATTGTTGCTTGGAAACCAACTTTATGTGTTTTGTGACGCCCACAAAAGTGCAAATTTATGATAACTGAATATCAATGTATACTTTGGTTTTCCTATAATAAGCCAAACACATGACGTACTTTGGGTAATGAGAGCAGTAATTTACCATGGTGCTGGAAACTTGACTGCATGAATAACTATCTGCTTTGCTGCAGAGATTTTGCATTTTTTCCAGGCTTCCGTCTCTGGTGCCTTGTCTCCACTGCCACACTGGGCCACATGAAAACTCGTCCACCTCTGAATAAATCTCTGTACCTGGCTATACTGGTGTAGTTTTCTGGTCAAAAGTTCAGAAACATCCTTAGAACAGAGCTAATGTTTCCCATGCTGGTTGGTGATGCCTACTCAGGCCCCTTCTCTGCTTTCTGCCCTGGATGCATTTACTAGCACTGCCCCCCCTTTTTGAAATGAGAGCTATGAACATCTTTCCATGGACTGGACCTGGAGGCCAGACCTCTGCTCTTTGGTCGTACTGTGGAAGTTCAGCTGCTGGTCTTCACATATAAAGTGTTCTCCAGTTCGATATCTGAGTTCTGTATCTTATAACACATTATTTATTCGAATGGACTAAATCTATGTGGGTCCAAGACCATATCCCAGCTATGTTCCCTACCCACTCATCCTATGCACGATCATGGGGGCCAGAGCCTATTTAGTTGGCCTGTGTCATGTTTAGAATCGTGTTATAATAAATGGACCTCTGAGCCGAAACAGGGAAATCACTGGACCAAAAAATACATATCACTCTGTACTTTCGACTTAAATGAAAACGAGCTTCCCCAAAGTTAACATACAAAAACAACAGACAAATAAACCACACTGTTATTTAACAATGTAATTTAGCACAACAAAATGTTGGGTGGTTCAGTTAGTAGATTATGCAGGTTTTTTTTTCCAGGTACTCTCGTGTCCTCCCGGTGTCCAAAACACGCAGTAAGGCAACTTCGGTATCACTAAATGGTCCGTAGTGAGTGATTGTGAGTGCGCGCGCAATGGGCGTGCATCCAGTCCAGGGTGTACCCCTGCCTAGTGCCCTATGCTGCCAGGAGTAAAGGTCTGTACTAAGTGGATGGAAAATTTATGCAATTTAACGTCTTTTTCATATACATCTATTTAAGACGGAAGCACTACATATACGTTATAAATTCCTTATTCGGAGCAAATTACAACAAAGGAAACAACACACACTGCAGTCCATCTTAACCTCTTTCGTCACACAAGGAAAGCGGCGCGCGGGGGCGGAGGAATAGGAGACGGGGAAGGGGGTGGTTATTCCGACCAATGGCGAACAACATCCTGCTGATCAAAAAAAAAGAGTACAAAAAAAAAAAAAAAAGGGATCGAGCAAGTCTAAGAAATTGATTCATTTGAGTGGCGAGCCCTGCCGGAAAAACACAGAGGGAAGCGGATCGAGTGGAGCATACGAGGCGGACTGGGGCACCGTATTGTTTTTATACAGACTGCCTGCCTTGATAAGGACACACAGATGGTAAGTGGGTTTTCGGCCTCCCCGGTGTGTCTACAGCGATGCGGATCCGCGCAGCCCCCCTTCCTCTCCTTTGTAAAGGGAGGTGCTGCTGGTGTCCATTTATCTGGTTAAGCGGGTCGCTGGCTGTCGTTTGGCCGGAGGAGCGGCTCCTGCGCGCTGGGCGATGGAGCAGGGAGCAGATGTTTAGGATGCACAGAAACCCAGGGGTGCACGATGCGAAGCAGTGCGACTGATGCATTCGGAATATCCTGTACCTGTTTAAAGTAAAGTTAAAACGGACACCGGTTTCAATTACATCTCAGACAATAAACAGTAGCTCAATGCGGACTTGTTTGGGTGCACGCCTTTCCCGGTAGGAGGGAGGGATGCATTTGTGCTATTGACACTAAATCTGTTTTATAACATGCCGACTTGTGATTCTCGGGTTTGCAAATTGCTCTGCATCCCGAACCGCCCTCGGCCGCTGGCGCGGCTGCTGATGCGGCTTCCAGGCGTTTAACTCGCCCTTTAATTAATGCATGATTTGGCTTTTAAGGCTATACTGCAGCATCGCCTAACAGTTACATAAACGGATGATCTTACTCTAACAATGTGCCAAGTGTCCAGGTGTCGCGACATTTTTTTTGTTTAAATATTATATAGTAAATTTCAATTTTGAGTTTTAAATTGGCTTGTCCCGTCTCAATTCGGATTTGATTCGATTTCAAAAGATCGTACCAACCCGTGTAGTTTAGGCATGTTCCGCTCCCCCTTGTAGCCTAAATATCAAATTCGTTCAAGGAAAACCAGTTAGGAGAATCGGAGTCTGGTGATGGTACAATTTTTTTTTTTACTTAGACCTTTAAATTAACAAAAAATCAGAATCTAGTAACTTAATACATTTTGTTTTAAGTTTTCCAGACGTCATGCAGTAAAATGGAAAACACGACGCCGCGACTGGCACGCAACAGGACTGTTGGTTTGTTGGTTTGCCCAGAGGGCACTTTCAGGACAGAAATCTGATGGCACCAAATCTGGGACGTATACCCTTTTGAAGTATTGCCTATTGAAGTATACCCTTTCAATTAAACTGGTTTTCCCTGTTGCTTTACTTATTTTGTGTTATTCTGTTCGAAAGTTCTGGAGGCGATCTTGGAATTTGGTGACGTCAAGCTAAGCCACTTTTTTTGTTTAATACTTTTCTGTAGTCTGGGTCCAGTTCCTGTAATACTGCGGAGGTCCTTCAAATCGATTACTTTAACCCTATCCATTATTGATTGGGAATTGACACTCCTGGGTTAGATTGGGGTATGTAATGGAAACTCTCTCTATAAATGATTTGTATCCTGAAGGATTTTGGTTTAGATGGCGTGCCACACAATTTGGAGAATGAGGTAACCTTGAATTGTGTAGGTTATTCAAATGGATTTGGGTGTTTTTTAAATAGATTGATGTCATGAGCCACGTTGTGGTGGAAAGACATTGGTTTGTATACAGCTAAACAAATCAATTCTTAAAAATTTGCTTTCTGCTTTGATCCTACCCACAGGAACCTCCGGGAGTCAAAGTTGATTTCAGACATCGTGTGTCTCTTGAATTGACTATCAGGGGTCTTACTACTCTGTGTTTTTTTTTTTTTTTTTTTGTCTTGACTGGGCCATCTGCTTACCTTATGCAGAAGTGATTGGAAATTACAAGTGGGGCTTTGTTGATTTGGGGTGGGGGGTAATCTGTGACTGCTCCAGCCAGGACCCAATGAATGCAGACTTTATGCCGAAAGACTAAATGTCCTGAAAATGGAGGTGTTTTGTTTGAGTCCTTTGACAGGAAGCATCTTATGAATGATACAATGGAGTCAGTTGTTTTCAAGTACAGATGCTCCCCGGGATTATATGGTCTGTGTTACGATATTTTGACTTTACGACAGGTATGTTTTTCACTTTCAGTACATTATTCAATAAATAACATGAGATTCACATTTTTATAAAATAGGCTTTGTGTAATGATTTTGCCCAGCTGTAGGCTAATGTAAGTGTTCTAAGCATTTTTATGTTAGGCTAGGTTATGATATTTGCTAGGTCAGGTGTACTGTATTAAAATGCATTTTTGCTGTACAGTAGGTTTATTGGAACGTAACCATGTCATAACCCGGGGAGAGGTTGTCGTAGATTCATACATTAAAGTATTAGTAATACTAGGATACTAAAATCCTAGGAATACTTACAAACTTATTTTGTTTTTCTGGACCAGTTTTACTCTGAGTTGTTCATCCTATTTCCTGCTGTCTATTCAGCAACTACAGCTGCTCATTCACCTCGGGTTTTATTTTTGAGAGAGGTGATAGTTTTATTCTTGCTCAGGCATTTGTCCCCAGAGGCTTTTCATTTTTCCTGAAAAGTAATAACAAAAATCTCTACACTATGTGCATGTCGAAACCCATCAGGAAGTTTCAGTGCTGATGAAGTCCTTTCGAGAGGATAGTCGTTTCATTATATGGTCATGTTCGCATAGTCTGCAAGAATAAGGTGGTATTTTCATGGTACGTGCTGGGGAGGATGAGTTCTTTGGACTAACTTTTTAGTAGTAGGACTATGTACACCATGATCTGCTCTAAAAGCAATATTATGGTCTTCAGGTACTGTATGCCTTAAACTCATTACATCCCTTATCAAAATTTTTACAGTCGTGGCAGCTGTGGACAACACTTTGATTTTTCGTTATTTAATGTTTCAAGGGGAGATTGTCTCAAATCACAGCAGCATGTGCTAACACTCTGTGTCACCAAAGAGGAACTGAGGCTCAAAGTTAAAGCTGACCAACAGGGATAGACTGACATTAGACTGGTAGGTTGCTAAACGCCGTTAAAGGGTACCCTCAGATTTACCACAGAAATGAATCGGCACCTCTGAGACCCAGACTCGGTGAAAATATGCCATTATTTTAACAAATCTAATGAAGTACGGCAATGTGTGGCCATTTGCAAACCACCTGTATCCAAGATCAGTGCACAAAGATGTATAATCTGATGTAAGAAGCACTAAACCTGTACCCTTGAGCAGTGGGGTAAATAATACGGTGTGAGTATTAAGATTTGTGCTTTTCCTACATCTAGATGGGTTCAAGCTACGATGTCTATGGCTAAATGAGGATGCTGAGGGATCCATAATGGTACAGGCAGCCATTTTGTGGGCGTCACTAAGTTTGATGATTGTTAGTCATGGCAGGACATATGTGACCATTTTACAGGGCTGGGGACACCCTCTGGACCTGGTGACATTCCCAAATTCCATGATGATAATGCCTCTATGCGGACTGCTAAATAATTGCAGGAGTATTTTATGAATGCTGCTCAAGTCTGATTCCACGGTTTTCCCCAGTCCCTAGACGTAAACATCACTAAACCTTTATCAGAAGATCTGGAGTAACAAGTACATTTTCACCTCCTTCATCCCTCAAAATACTGGACTCTCATTTAGATTCCCAGTTTCCCAGGCCTTCATGTACAGATTCTCCTACCAGACTTGTCTCAGTTCCTTAGCCTAATCAGATGCATAAAGAATGAGAGCCCTTGCCAGAGGCAATCCCTGTGTACACAGTACCTGATTAATATCAGTTAAATTCTCTGAAGTCCTGCTTTGTGTAATCTGAGGGGTGTTTGATGCTATCCATGCTTGCAGAAGTTTCTCTTGCCTGTTACTACTAAGGAATGTGAATTCTACGGTGTCGTCTGCAGCAGAGATGGCTGCGTGCTTTTAATGTCACGTTCCCCGTACGTTACAAACGACACGGCACTGAATTGAAAATGGCCTTTGAGCTGCTCATTTGTTGCACTAACGTAATTACTCACTTCTGCAGGGCTTTTAGCTCTTGTTCTGTGGCTCTTTTCTCAGTTTCAGATCCTTGTCTGTGACCCGTGCCTCTCTTAAACCTCAACAGCAGCTTTACTGGCAGGATACAACCTCAATTAAAACTGAAAATCATAACTGCTGGGAATCAGCAGCTTTTGTAAGGTGACACGTGTTACCCCAAATGCTGGCTCAAGAGAATTTTCATTTCTTTCCTTGAGACTTATTTTCTTTCAGGTACAATGTTGACAGCCATCTTTGCATCCACCTCTGCATTGTTGTGGTTTTGCTCTATAGGAGGTTCGTGGGGTCCGTTTAAACGATGTAACCACTTCAAACCCCATTTTGGAAAAAAAAACCCTTTTGCTTGTGAAGGGATGTGAGGTTGTGGGTGGGATGATGTTTCTGTTGTGTCGTGGCTCATCTTTGCATATTCTCACTCTTTATCCTCCTTGCATTTTATTATTATCATCATAATTATTTTTAGTCTAAAGTCAATATTCTTAATGTAGCAGATTTGTTTCCCACCTATCGAATTTTAAATGTTTACAAAGACAATGACATTTTGCCTGTGTTTCTTTTTCTTAACACCACAAAACAAAATCTAGATCTGGACATATGGCTGCGTTCTATTTACTTTGGAGGTCAGATCTTTGGAACTGGGAATGATGTCAGACACAAGTTAATGGAGTTCCAGTACAGAAAGCCCAGTATAGCAATACCAGGATTTACCAGCAGGATTTCTTGCATAGCCAAATAACTTGTAGGATTTAATTTACCCATTTTAAATGGACTTTATCTTTTCACTTACATTTGGCCCAGACTACCTTAAATCCGACAAGTTATCAGAGTAAGCAACATTGAGATATTGTTCAATTGGAAACTCGGGGTAAAGCAAGATGTCCATTTTTGAGTCCCGGCTTTATTACGAGGATGGATGTATGAATGCACATTTCAGTGTTTTGTCACATAGCTTGCATTTCTTTGCTGTAGAAAAGTTCAAGCTTGTCAGTGGTGGAATGGTGCCCCTGCGGGACGTGTCTGTGCTTGTATTCACAAACCCCCCCTTGACATCTATCCTATGCTGCCCCCTGGTCTTCCGCATTTGGCTGATTCTCATCGTCCCTGTCCCTGCAATTCCCTTCCGTTGATTGGCGTTGCCACCGTTAGCGGTAATCCACTGACTGTGTGTGACGTACTGCTGGTCAGCTGATCCATTCATCACGATGCTTTATGCTTACGTCCATCCATTTCCCACAGCTATTTTCTAATCGACTCAGGGCAGTTTAGAGTGTGTTCATCTATATTGCATGTCTTTGGACTAAGGGAGGAAATTAAAGCAACTGACTGACAAGTGAGCAGATGCAGGTAGGAATCTGACCCCTACTCCCAGAGGTTTGAGGTCGATGGTGCTGTTTAGCTGCTAGTTACCAGTTTACACACCAGAGTACATGTTAGTTGAAACCTTATGACCCTACACTAGATAAACAGATAAATGCATGGATGTTAGGTTAAGTACAAGGATACTACAGTAGGGGCATTCCTGGGAATTACACACTTATTGTTTATTTGTCAAACTACTCATTGCAGTGTTGCCAGTGTTTATTAACTGCATTTTCTCCAGTTTATTACCCTTTTTTATGAATGAAAATCAGTCGCTTAAGTGGATATCCTCTTATTACAGATATCTTATTCCAGTCAGTAGATGTTTAGCTTCTTATTTGATGCAATACTCTGAATGTATTTAATGTTATGTCACCTTGTGAAAGTTTATATGTCCCCATGAGGTACACCTCGTCATTTTTGACCTAATGGTTGTGCTGGTGTGGAGTAGAAGGCTTGGGTGGGTCATTCCTTCAAGTTAGGTGGGGATCGGGCAGGAAGTAATTGTGGCTAGTTTTCACAGTGTGGTGGACTCTTCTTGTTTGTGTGTGCTTGCATGTAGCACTGCTCCTCAGCAATGAGGAAATCGTGTTCGGTCAAGTTCCTTCATGTCGGAAGAAGAGCTCTTCCGTCCACGTTGCTCAAGTTTCGACATGCGAGAATGTCCGGTTTGTTGCATGCAGTATACATTTTGTTCTTGTCTTCTTCTTGAATGTCATTAGTACATGTGTCACTCTTACAGTGGCATTGTGCTTCATATAGGAAGCCTTCTGCCACATTTAATTAAAACGCCCTGGTTCTGCTGACGTGACTCTTAGTCATTTTACTATCTACATCTACAGCTGAGTCACAATCCCTGGCCGCCTTTGCGGATCTATTCTGTTTTGTTAGGCCAGCTGCTGGTCGTGTGTGAAGTCCCCCCCCCCCCTTTCATTCTGGAACCTCAAGATGCAATGGTAACCTCTTTGCCAGCTGGAGCACTGGCAAACCGCTTGCCGTGTGTTGTAGGGGCAGGTGCTGCACGCTGTCTTTGTTTGGGGAATAGCTAAAGAACTTTCAGGCCCCCTCCCTGCGAAGAGGCATTAATAGCCTGATTTTCCCCCCCAAAAAAAGTGGATGTGTGCACCTCAGTTAAGCGGTCAAGGCTGACTCTCGCATAGTCTGCAAATTTATGAGTGGACAAGACAGAAAATTTGCTGTCACATTTGCATGATTGAACTAAATATCGGTAGAAGGAGCTGCTTCTTCCACGTTCATAACCCAAAAGCTTTTTATATCTTTGTGGTTATTTTAGATCATTCTCTGTTTTGTTCAAATAAAGACCTTCCCATTTAACTTGGTTGCTCTAATACTGTACTGGCTATGGCTGGAGATTCGATGAGGAACGTAGAGTGATTTTTGTCTCTCTGAGGGTACAAGAGTGCATTGCATTCTGGGATTTGAAACTTGCTGTCTCAATATATGTGGCTGCTGCAGGAATCGCAGCTATTTAGCAGAAAAGCATTAAAGGGACATATCCCAGGTGGTTTGTTTTAGCTTGTCTGTATCAAATGTTTTCACTAAGGGTAAAAAAGAATTTGACGTCTTGGTCCCAGGTGCCATGATCATCGTCATGGTCGTCTGATGTGCTTGAAGTGGAAAATGTGGAAACTTTCATTGTGACTCAGATATCCTGGACTGGTCGTCCTTCGGGACACAGTCCACATCCATGAATCAGACTGTTTAACGGCCCAATAGCAAGTCCAGAATAAGAAAGGGGAAGCGCTGTTTAAGGCCCTTTTAAAAATAAACATGACCAAATAAAGAGGTTGTGTCCTGCGTCTTCAGGGAGTGTTATGAGAATCGGACGGAGAGACCGGCAATAAGTCTGACCCTTGAGGTCATCTGAAAAGCTTACTGAGACCTTTTGCCCCACGGTCCATGTTTCTATCCTAACCTCCTATTTAGGGTTTAGAGTGTTGGACACACAGAAAAATAGTATAAAGGCAGTGCCTATGATGTGGAATTCATTGTATTGATGCAATGGTGCATTAGTCTTCATTAGCTTGGTCTGATGGAGCTTGCATTCAGCTCTGGATGCGCATTGATTTTTCCTGTTGCTGGATATTAATCTCTACTCCTTTGTTGCTCTTTTTTTATTGCGGAGCTCCAGCGCTGGTTTGGAATGAAAGGGGCTGGCATTTCATTTGAGGAAGGGGGAGCTTCAGCTGCCATCCAGGGCCCACCAAGAGCTGAGAGGACCTCTGAGAACCCCATTTAGAGCGGCCCTGGAGGGGGAGGAATCTATAGGGCAAATTTAATTACCCCTCGTCGAACAAAGGATTCCTCAGCTAGCCGCGTGCGGCTGTGCCAGTCGACGTTATGTCATCCGCTGTCTCATACTCTCTCACGATAACCAGAATGCTTGAACAAACAATAACTTATTCCTTTCTTATATTGCCCTGTTTTTTGCCGCTTCCAAGGGTGCAATGATTTAATATAGCTTGAATGGGGGGGGGGGGGGGGCTTATCTAAATCTTGTTGCGTTGTGGGCAAGTTCATGCACAACCGGTGCCACGTGACAGATGGTGCTTAGAGGTCCGGGGGGGGGACCTGGCTGTCCTTGAGTGGAGGGTGAGAGGCTCGCATGTTAAGCTCCTGGAAAGGACCACCTCATTGTACATTTTGAGTGCTACGTTCTTCAGTGAATATCCAGGCTCCATTAGGATCCAAGGTTGTGATTGGCCTGGAGTCTCTATCCAAAGCAAATATCCAGCAGGATAAATGTGTAATATATTAATCTGCTTTGAACATAAAGCAGATTAGACAGAAGTAATAAAACGAACATAAATAATGAAATTAACATAACCCAGTTGAGGTGGATATGACATGCTTTGTGTAGAGCAGATTTTGTGGTTGTTTCAGGTCACTCGGCATTTTCATCTGCGGCTTCCAGCATGTCCACATGACATTCTGGTGGGCTGGAGTAGAAATCCGACACTCCGTTCCCTTGGCAATACTGCGATTGACGGGTGGATTTAGTGGGAAGGATGCTGTCTGGGCTGGGGATCGGCTTACTTCTCCGGGAATCGCAGTGAGGCTGAATGGCAGCCAGAAGCAGGGGTCATTCTTTTTTTTTTCTTGGGTGGGAGCCCATCGGCACGTGCCCTGCCTAACACAGGAGGGTGACTCAAAGGCCATCTTCTGATCCTGACCCAGTGGTTTTTCTTCCTCCTGTTGCAGGACGACCGGACCACCCCAGAGGACAAACCTGTGCAACGCTCCAAGGTGAAGCCACCACCCATCAAGTCCCCTTGATCCTTATTACTGAAGCCCACTGTTCATCATGTAATCAAAAACTGTACCCTAACTACAGAAGTGATGCGGAGTAAACCTTCAAGCCAAGTCAACCTTGCTAACCTGAGTGGCGTCTCTTTAACGCGATGTCCCTTTTCCTTTTCGGTTCAGTCCTTCAGCTTTAAGACCCAGAAGGAGATATGCTCGTCCTGCAAGAAGACTGTCTACCCCATGGAGAGACTGGTGGCAGACAAGCTGATCTTTCACACGACCTGTTTCTGCTGCAAGCACTGCAACACCAAGCTGAGGTGAGCCTTGCAGAGCACATTCATGGCCCCGGTGGTGTAGCATGCTTCCTTGGTCTAGCTAGACGAATGCTGAACTGATAGTTTAATGGGGTAGACGTTCTACACCCCAACACTCTGGCTCTGGTTGGGTTTCATGTTGCGCTGCCATTGGTGCGATACCAGAAGCACCTGATTCAGTTTTGCTTTGCCCATCCAGTTAAGCTTCTTGTTTGGCAAAGGCCACACTTGGACTGCCAATGCAGCTGTAACTCCTGTAGGATGCGGTGATTTTAATATGAGTTATTCTAATGGTAATGGGGAGCTGGGGAGGGTGAGTAACAGATGGTCCCCCCCCCCCCCCCCCCAGTTTGTCACAGAGGCAAGCCCCGCCCCCATATAGCAACTGAATATGAAAGTGCTGTTTGAGGAGCTAGGTCATGGCCGAGAGTGCTGGTTACTATACATCCTGACCTGACCTTATGTCCATTGTCCATCACCCCTGTTCTCTTCCCCCCCCTTCAGCCTGGGGTCCTATGCAGCGCTGGAGGGCGAATTCTACTGCAAGCCTCACTACCAGCAGCTGTTCAAGAGCAAGGGCAACTACGACGAAGGCTTCGGCCGCCGGCAGCACAAAGAGCTGTGGGCCGCCAAGGAGGCCGACGGGGTCACGAAGTCCGCGTAGCCCCGCCCACCAGAGGCCCGCCCACACCACTCACATTCCGAGATGCAGGGACACGCCCCTTTACGGGGCCCGCCTGTCATTCCAAACTACTTAGCTTCATACAATCTGTCGTTTATTTAAAAAGGAAGACAAAAAAACATTAATAACTAAGGTTCTTTTAAAACAGCCTTTAATTTTTGCATTTTAATGTAGTATCTCAAAAGGGGTACGAATGCGATTACGTCGTACTTCTGCCTGGCAGTTTTCCTTCATTTTGTACTTTCGGAAACTCGTTTTGCTCAGGTGACCCCTGCTGGAGTATCAGCTGGTCAGTAAGGTTCACGCCAGCAGAAGGTTCCGTAATCTTGGGATATTTTTAGCCACCTTTTTTTTTTTTTTCCCTTTCATTTGTCTTTTTTTTTTTTTTTTTAACTCTGCCTATCCCCATTGTGTAAACAGCGCAGAATTTTTACAGTGACACATCTGGCCAGGGTACCAGAATCAGGGTCTCCCCCTGTCTGTCCTCTTGCTCCCTTACTAAGAAGCAATTTTTGTCTTATGGGCAAAACGGCCAACAAGCAACCTGCAATGACGAAATGGGTTCGTGTTTTCCCCCGCATGATTGAATCTATTAGGGGTAGGTGGTCTTAATCTTCCATATCGCCACACGGGAGAACACTGTTCTTCATTTCTTTTTCCTTGGGGGGGGGGGGGGGGGTTATATTGCCATCTGATGGGGGTCATTAGCTGTGAAGTTTAATCTCTCAACATGCTGGACATCTTTGTGGTTCGTAGTATCGTTGTGTTAGAAATACATTTCTAAAAGGAATATGAAGGCACTGTAGTCTGCTTAGTGAATGTACTGTACTAAAAAGGACTGGCGTCCTACAAAATGGGGCCCATCCATTTTCTTTTGCCGAGGAAGAGACGGGGACTGACCTTTTATCACTGTGACAGTCCCCTTTTTAATTTTCTTGTATCCCCTCCCCCTCCATTAGACTGCAAACTTGGCACTTAATTTACAGTTGTGAGGGAAAAGTTCGTGAACCACTTGGAATTTGGAATCATTGCCTCTTAAACCAATAAATGAAACGGTTTAACTGAATTGGAAAGATGGTTTAAACTGTTACGGAAAAGTGTGTGAACTTGTATTTAGTTACTAGTGGCAGTTCTGTTATTTGCAATATCCTTAACGGAATACTTTATGCTCATCCGACGTACATAGTTGTCGGTATTTTGGTCATTTACGTATGTAAAACTGTTGCTGCATTATGTGTGGGCAGGTCAAATGCATGCCTAACCTCGTTTACCTTCTATTCAGGTCGTTATCCAAGAGGTTCACATTATCTGCAGAAATCTAGATTATTCCAGGGTTCATTAATTTTTTCACAAAGTTGTGCTGTGCTCTAGACAAACCTGGACATACCCAGCCGTACCGCACATTCTGATGATAGGTAAAGGAGTTTGCCGACTCCTTTGTCTCCTACCTCGAATATTTCCCAGAACTTCTCAGGTTAAAGTTTTGGTACATGTTAGGGCTGCAATACAACACCATCAGCCAACAGATTTCCAAAAAATAATAATCAGTATTTTGGTCTATTTCACCGATCGAATGGAATTGCGATACTCACGTTTTAATTTTTGTTTTAATTTCCTGTTTTTGACCACGAATAATTAAGGCTGTTTCCTTATTTACTGTAAACGCAGGGTGAAAATCCAACAGTGAAACAAAACTACGGCACATGTTGAACATGTGAAGTGATAAGTCGAGTATTTTAATTGCCACAGTGCTAAACTCTGCTAATCGGCGTTACGGAAACTTGGGACTTGTGTGGCTTTATGTGGTAATTGTTTAAAATTGCTGGCAATTTCAGATAAGCGCGGGAAAGTGCACCACCTGCTGGATTGGAATGAAACTGCAGACGTACAGTCCCTTGGATAATGGTAATCGAATATCCAAGCTGTTGAAACCCATAATCAGGGGCGGATTAACGCACAGGCTAGATATGGCTTAAGCCTAGGGGCCCCACGTGTGTCAGCCTGCAAGGGGGCCCCCATTGGCGCGGAGGGGGGCGGGGTTGGGGGGCCCACAGACCACTGTAGCCTAGGGGCCTCTGTGCACCTTAATCCGCCCCTGCCCATAATGCATAGTTTTGTGGCGACAAATATGACTTGGATCAGATATATAAACATATATTGGCATTTGGAAGCGGTGGAAGGGTCCAATGGTACATATGGGTACAACAGCTGGTGCGATCAAAATGTACAATAAGCCAAGTGCAAAAATGACATTTCATGGGCATGGATGTGACATCACACGGATTCCAGCCTCTGCAGCACTATGTCCAGCGTTTCCAGTCAAACCGGTCCAAGCACAGTTTGTGGCGATTTCTGTTTCTGAATGCAAAATATGACCACAACCTGTTGTACAAGGCATGACATAGTGTTGACGGTTAAATTCCAGTGTCCCCCGCATTACTGACCCACTGCGTTTATCATATTGACATAAACAATAACAAAGATTCAAATACAGGGCCTTTCTACATAGCTGTTTCACCTCTGCGTGGCGGAGGTTATGTCAAGTCAGCCGCATTGAAAACTGCATTTTTAAGAGTTCTGTAAATACTTCGGAGGCAGGCAGGGTGTTTGGGTTTATTTTTTTGCCATTTTTTTTAAGTATTCCTCCCTCTCAGACTGATACAGCACGTTCACCTTACATTCTGATATCCTGCGTATTTGCTAGCCGATGTATGGCCCCAAGCCTCTTCTGGGATGATGCCTCCTCCTCATTCGAAAAGGTACACGTGTCCCTCCACAGTGGTACCAAAAATGTATGTTTTAATAAAGGCGACAAATAAACAGATGTATCTAGTTAAAGTTGACATTAAATATTTTTTATATCGTTATTTTTTTTAAATGCACGCTGTGTTTTCAGGGAGTGGTGACAAACTGTGAGCCTTTCATAAAAGTGTATCGTATAAACTTGAGCTGTGGAATGATGTGGCCTTACAGTACACAGTCATGGCTTTTTTGGGTTTGTGTACTTTCTTGTATTTTACTCAAGCTGAATTGTGTAGAGGAAAAAAAAACAAGCATAATGTGAAATGTTGTTTCTTGTGTTTTTTTTTTTTCTCTCACCTCCCTTTCCACATGATCATATGATGTCCTGTGGCTATTCATTTTGTGTTTATTTTGTACACGTTTGAAAAAAATAAAATTCCAATAGAGAAGTCTTTTTTTTTCTCTAACCTTACATTAAAATGAGCTTTAATGCAGTTAAACTCATTATCTGAGCAAAATAATATTTGAGTAAAGAAGAACCACAACTCTGTGCCTAAGGGGACATTATTCATCTCTGCCATCTGCATGTTAGTCGACTAAACCTTCTAGCAAAGGCAGATTGGACCATGGAGCAGAAGACACACGATTATCTTGTTGAAGTTTGTGTTCGATATAACGTGAATGCTTACAGCAACGGCCAGGAGAGACTTACTGCTGTTTGTTTTCCAACACATAGGGCTGAGGCCTTTTCCAGGATGCACAGCACACAAAGCTGGACGGAATGCCGTTATCCGTAACATCATTGGCAATGTAGAGATGACACTTAGCCTAACTGCATGTAGTTGGGAACCAGAACCCGCAGAAATAACCCATGTAATGTGAGGGGAACAGGCGAAATGCAGAGCAGAGTCAAGATTTACACACCCCTACCTTGGATGTTGGGCAGATTCTCAAGCCATGACAGGCTAATGCTCACGTGCAAATCTCCTTATTTGAGTGTATTCTTAACAAATCTTTTATTCTGGCTTTCATCCACACACTTCCCAACGCCTTATCCATTGTGGGTTCACAAAGTGTGCTTCTTATCAGCTGCAATGTTTCTAACAGATTTCTAACTGTACTCCTGACATTTCATATTCCTGAGAGTGCGTAGCTACATGTTTTTATTCAGCTTACGCTTGAATCAGAGTCGCATATATTTGAAGGTTACAGAACTGATGGGGGGGGGGGGGGGGGATATAGAAACGCAACCACAGACATGGGAAATGCATGCTTTGTGACATTGTTGTGAATGCATGTGAGAAATACAAATCTGGGGAAAGACAGACTGAACAGAATGCCGCACAATCGACATTTATATGTATTGAAGATCTTGCTATGTGGCACTACAATCTGCCCTATAAGGCTGTCGAACGAAAAATATACAAAATATTCATTTGTATGTAAAGTATTTTACTGCTATAGATTAGCCATTTTTAAAAGGTGGGTAATGGTTATTGTTGCATTTCATTGTTAAAAGGTGATGATTTTCAAAGATGAAGTAGTAAGATAGTGATTAGGAATCTTTCGCACTAATTGTTTACATTCCTGCTTCTAATATGCGGCTGAGGCTAAGTACAGGACAGGGGCATGTCGCTCGCTACCCTCAGGGGTAAACCGATATTTCTATTTAGCTGACACCTGCAGCCAGTAAGTGACACAGAGAGCACTTGGTTACTTGCGTACGAGCGTACGAGTTGGGGCAGGGGTGTGCACAAATCACGCTGCTATCACCGGGGGGTGCACAAATCATGCTGCTATCACCGGGAGGTGCACAAATCATGCTGCTATCGCCGTCATGCCTGGAAGGCAGAGCTCAGAACCGTCAATGTTTTGGCAGATGACTCAACGAGTTTAACTCAGTGATTTATGGCTGTGCTTCATGCTCTGTTCATAGTTTTTTTTAATTCATTATTTTTTTGGCACTGCAGTCATTGGGCAGGTTTTTGCTAGCAGAGCTTGAATGATTGTACACTCCAGACTGGTAAAAACTGGTTATGGGGGGTAATGGCAAGGCCACACGGCTTGCTGTTTGGGTGAAAAAGAAAGCTCAACACAAATCTTTATAATCTGAACAGCTCATGCATTTCAAATCTACTGTCTTAGAAGTTTTATCTCAGAAAGTAATACTGCAGGCTTCTTATTGAGCCGGTTTGAGGAGAATATGGTTTTGAATACATGGAATACGTAACGAACAGAAAGGATAGTTAATTCTAAATCAATTCATAAATCGACGTCAATTACGTAGAAGAAGGTGTCCGTTTTTCCTTAGGGGCACTTGTTAGTTGGGCCTGTAACCTAAAGGTAATAAGAAAAAAAAAAAACAGTACAGGAAGTCAGCATATTCTGCAGTACAAAAATACTCCGCATCTGCTAATACCATTTATCTAAAAAGTAAAAACTAAAAAAGTGAAAGAGTCAATTTTATTGACTTCGAAAGACGTCAGAAATACATAATCGACAGTTCCTCAATATAACGGAGGTTGAGTCGCTTTACGTTTTTGCGATCCACGTCACCAATGTGTGCGTACTGGTGATTCTACGAAGAATTCGTCTCTGGGCGCGTGTATCGTGCGCGCACCCGCGAACGAAATGGCCCGAAGAGCAGCGCGCCCCCGTGCCAGCCTAGCGTCGTTTTACTTTAATTTCTGTCCGTGTGATTAAAGTTTTGACGTTTTCCGGCGACTTTTTCGACCAGGACACATCGTTTAGTGGGACTCATTGGCTTTTATCGGCTTTGAGATTGCTTTTTTTTTTCTTCTCCTTCCCTTTTTTGGTCTTTATAGTTGCGAAGCTGACGGATATGTTTCGGTGACTCTGTTTTTCAGTCGGGGAAATTCACTGTCAAAAGATAAAAATTTACTTTCCGACTGGCGTGCATCGGGGATACCAGATTTCGGGACGGTCCAGTTTAATGGATCAGCGCTTCGGAAGCCGATTCTATCTTATGCCAGGCGAAGGCGGGTGTGTCCGACTCTTATTGAACTCCAGTTAAAATATACACCAATACTTCAATAAATGAGGAAAAGTTGCATGCTTTGTGAAGCGTCCGTTCTCGCGGCAATATTTTCCTCCTCCTCCTCCTCTTGCCCCGCGCGTTTGTGTACCGATGTATATAAACGGACGTCAAAGCGGGGGGTTGTGTAGTTAGCATGCAACAGCATGACATAAACAGTAAAAACTGTTGCGAGCTTCATTGCTTTCAGCAGCTGCAATTAATACCTCATTCTCTCCTCTTTTTTCTGCAAACCCTTCGTATTGCGATGCTTTCTGAGAGGTCCCTTTTTGTGCCCTAATGCGAATTTATTTTAAGTGTTTTTGTAAAGACGTGGACTACTTTAAAGTATCCTATTTCATTAAAGAAATCGGCCTATGTAAATGTATACATACTAGCCATCTATTACAGCGCGCGTAATTAGAAATACACAAGAGTTTGTTTTAAATGAGAACTTTTTCCGTCAGATTTTGCTTTGTTACTGTACACTTTTTTTTGTTGTTGTTACATTTCTGGTCCGGCGCGCCTTTCGTATTAATGCACGGATGAATCTAACGCACTAAGATATTTAACTTGGTTTCAAGCTGTTTTTTCTGTGTACTTAGGATGGAGACTAAATAATCATAACGCGTTTTGCTCCGAGAAGCCGGGGCAGAGCGAGCGGAGGAGAAGGGGCGAAATCTGCAAAGTTAGCAGGAAAACGGGCCATCAGAATCACGGAAACCAGCGCGTCCCTTTTCCTCGCTTGTTCGGCTCCAGATGGATTTAATAAAAGCGACTCGATTCCTTCCAAATCTTTTGCTTTAGATGCGCGTTGCGCCGTTCTCACATGATCGGAGGTTTTTTCCCCCATATATACAACTTTTGGGACATTAGTGTTTCTCCTGTATATATTTTTCTTACAATCTGTGTTTTGAATGTGGGCCAGTAAACATACTGTCGCCTAAAAACGACGGACATTTCCTTTTTCCCCCAAAGTTTCGTGGATTGGTGCCAAAGACACTTTTAAGTTACTTGCTCGTTGTATTTTGTTTTTTATGTTTATGAACTATACGAGAGAACTTTGTCTACAAATGAATGCATATTTTATTAGCGCGGGCAGGCTGTCAGACACGCCATCAGTCATCTGAACGGAGTATATTCATATTCATACCCGAACCGGTCGCTCTTAAGTGGATGTGAGTTTATGATGGCTTTCGCTGCCTCGTCCCTCTCCGGTCACTTGCTCAGCGGAACGCCGAGTGCGAAAAGCGGGGATCCCAAGTGAGGATGAGCTTCTGCAGATAGCGGCTGTTTGTCTTCGGAATCGGGGCTTCGCACCAAACGACGCCCGGCGGAGTGAGCAGCCTCAGCGGTATCGCTGGCTCGGGGGTCCGCGGCTCCATCCCAGCCGGTAAGAGGCTCGCCGACCCAACTCCTGCACGGCGTCCATCCCCTGATTTTATAGTCAATCCATTTTGTAAACGGTAGGCCGCGCATTAGACTACTTCACGTGTATATTTCAGTTAATTCCTCCCGGATCATTAAGATTAACGTTATTGATCCCAGGGGGGAATTCCGACGCATACGGCAGCAAGAACATAGTGCAGAGACGAACATACATATAGGCCAAGCAGACCAGTGACAAAGACAGTACAAACAGTGCTAATAAAGTAAACGTAGTGCAAACAGTTTTAAAAAGTACACAAATAAATGAAATATTCTAAAAAATAAGGCGATGCATGCAAGAACTCGCTTTCATAATAGACATAATAGGAGGAAAATGCTATAAAGAGAACAGAGAACCGGCTTATCATGAAGGATTGCACAGTTCTGCAGCAAGTATTTACTTTGGATTACTCTCGGTGGGTTAAAACAGCCGGTGCCGTAGCTGGACATACCATGTAGTATGATGCCGATATTTAATCTGATTGCATGAATAATGATCAAAAGATGCCGCTTCTCTTAAGTCCCGTTTGATTAAGTGCGTCTGAGTAATTATTATGGGACGCCAGGGATGTCATGCCAAGCTAGAGCTTTTGCATTGCGTTCCTGAAACAAGTGTGACCACATTCTGTAATGTTATATTCCATAGGCCTACTGATTTGGAATGCATTTTTCTTACGTGATTTCTACATGAATGAGATTTTGTCTGAAATAAACTCGCCACTTTGAATCAAGATCGTAAAGGCATTTCCTATGTCTGAAATGTTGGTTGATGCCATACAAATACAGCTAAGGACAGATATTGTTGCAGTATTTACTATGAAGTTGTTAATTGTACAATGCCATAATTAGCATGGTGACATATTCTCTACGGGAAAACAGAGATTGCCATTGACTAGGATTCTTTGTGGTTTGTAGTGCCACTCATCCATATGCAACGTCCCGAATGCTGCGGGTCCTTGATTGCCACCATGTATGAGTGGTAATTCGATGTTGTGGTTATCTTGTTGTCTAAACGTGTACTTTAATTTTTGAGCACTTGTGTCCATTACTAGGAGGGTGTTTGTACTCCTGAAAATGGCACATAAATGTGATTGCTGCAGTAGATATCCAGATGTATAAATGGGTGAAATGTGAACTTCCATGTGTGAACCATCTACAGAGCGACTGCAGTAAATATGGCAAATTAAAGTTTTCCATTCCCTGGGCTGTGTGCAGCTGTGTCCGTCTGCAGCGCGAGTTGCGGGGCTCCCGTTCCCTCGTCTCCTTTCTGTTTGCGGCCCCTTGCCCGTGGACTTTAATTTGGACATCTGGCAGAGTGAATGTTACCCCCCCCCCCCCCCCCCCCCCCCCAGCACCTCTGGCTTTCGCGAGATGCCGTCTCTCTGTTCTGATTCGGGCTCCCCGGGAATATGCTGGCTTCCTATTGGGTCACGTCGCCCCAGCACTCTGCCCCGAGTTGTTCAGCAGTAACGCGTGCCATAAACTCGTGGAAGGACCGCTCCTCTGAAGCAGGAAAGTACCGGAGCTGGGAAAGGAATTTCTAGACTAAACATTAAACTAAACATCTTATTAAAAAAAAAAAAGCTGGCAATGTTATGGTGGAGGTGTAGTCCATGTAAATTTACGTTTATTGGATATGAGATATTAAGGAAAACATGGGTGCACATCTGATGGGGTTCGTGTCGCCGCCCTGCTGGCCGTTTTCCTTCAGGGAAGATTGTGGGGGCAGGCAGCATCACTTGACCCAGCTGTGTGAAGCTGCGACGGAGTGCATGAAGGTCACTTTGCCTTGTAATGTCTAGCTGCTTTTTAACAACCCCCCCCCCCAACCAATCTATTCCCTGTTCTCTGTAGCCTTCTGTTTATGTTGGGGGAGGGCAAGGAGGAGAAGGTGAGTGCATACAGGGCTCTTTTTCATGCACGCGGCAAGAGGATGTGAGGACGGATTAAAAGCTGGACCACAGCACGGTAAATCTCCACCAGGCGGACGTGCCCTGCATTCCCGTGGTTAGGCTGGGGGGGGGGCTAGAGGGCGGACTCCGGTGACCGGGGAGTGGGGGTGACAGCGAATCGAGATGATGCGCACTCCAACGTCTGCATCCGTCTCAAAAATATACACGAATCTGATGCAATAGCTGTCTTTCTTCTGGGACTTGAGCTTGCAACATTTTCGATGCTCCACTGACACAGTGCCACCTACTGCTTAGTTGGGGTGTTTGCACTTGAGTGGCTGGCTGAAGCACACATGGGGCTGTTATTCTATGGCATCCAGCTGGGGCCTCCTGCCATAGAATTACGGTAGATAGACTGCCACCACACTCGACAAATCTTCATCAGTTGTCAGATAACATTCGTCCTGATCATTTCGTACCATAGCAATTCTATATCATTGTATTTCTATCTGTTGTTCGCCCTGCTGTCCTGTAGCCTTGCTTGCGGCTCATGATCTTGACCACAGCCAAGGCAGTGCCGAGTTAGCGGCCGGATCTCGATCCTAATTTTCGCCTTGGAGATGTCGGATCCGGATCACGTCTCTGCTTTGTCACACAGCAGCAAACTGCATATTGGAAAGTTCACTTGTGGAGGTCGCTCAAATATACCCGCTCCCTCAGTGGGGGAAAGAAATAGAGAGATTAATGCCTTGAAATTTACAAAATAAACCGCGTGAACGTGTGATGAGTTTCTGCCTGACATGCGTCAGTCAGATTGAGGAATCGTTCCATTTCCCTTCAGATGCATCCATGACCGATGGAGGTGTTTCCTCTGATACCGTTCATGTCGCTGAATCGTAATCGGATTGTTACCTTCTTGTGTCTCTCTTGGGTTTTTCCCGGTCGTTGTATGAAGAATTTCTTTTAGGATCGGAGGCCAAAAACGAGAGGTTATTGTGATGTGCGAGTCAGATCACCCACTTGGTTTTCAAAATGACGTCGTCCTGGCCATCGCTAAAAATATCACTCATTTGTGAAATTAAATATTTTTTTTTACCCTTTTTCAGTTTGCTTTTTTCGGATGGACAGATGAGCGGACGAAGGTGTATTATTATACGGACTGCTCTGGTTTTGTTTGGTCGTGGTTTGATTTTGACATTACTGTGTTTTGCACGGAGCCTGTTTGGGTTCAGAAGCTGCAGTACGTCATGATTAAAGTGCTGTTATATCCAACGAGCGCCGGAGCCTACAGCCTCATTAAAAGCTGTTGTCTTAGCTGGAAGTGTATAAGTGACTGCGGCTTGCGGCTTGCGTCGAGCATAAATGGCTTTCATTTAGGCGTCTGGACAGAAGCGGATGTTGTGTACATCCATGAAATGCCTGCATTTCAGCCTCTTTCTCCGTCTCTCTTTTTTAGTTTTGGCAATTTATGGCTTATTAATTGTTGCAATGAGTCAAAGGAGCGTCCTCATAAATATGACTGTTCATAGCGTATGTGTGTTTGTCAGTGATTGGCCCGGAAGTGAATTTTGCAGCAGTTTTGCTCTGTGTGTGTTGTACCTGTGACAATGATGATGATGATGAAGAGCTCCTGCTTTCTTCCCTAGGCTGTTAATGGGTGGTGCTGGCGGAACGACCCTCTGAAGATCTCATCGCAGCGTGGGAACGGCGGCCATCCTCTGCAAAAATGAGTGAGTAGTGCCGCAGTGAGCCCATGCAGCATCATTGGCATGCAAAGATAGTGTCTGCCAGGGTTGGTGATCATGTGCATGCACTTTCTGCCAATGAGCTGCTGAAATGGGCGGGGTCAAGCTGCTCAGCCAATTGCATTGAGTGCCTGGAGTCAGGCCCCCCAATGACTTGCTGCCCAGTCGGTCTGTCTGCTTCTGTGCCTCGGAGCTCCGCCTCCTTCCCAGAAAAGCATACCTTAGGCCAGGGGTGGCCAATCTTATCCGCAAAGGGCCGGTGTGTATGCAGGTTTTTGGGATAACCTGTAGGCCAGCTGTTCAAACCCAGCCAATCAGTCCTCTAATTAGTAATCTAATTTGGGAGTTGCAGCGAAAACCCGCACACACACCGGCCCTTTGCGGATGAGATTGGCCACCCCTGCCTTAAGCATTTCGGAGTACTCTCTGAGTTTCATCCGCGGCTCCGTGTGATGTATGTCCGAGCTACGCTAGGAATGTGTTCCCTCGTTCATGAGGTAGTTATCCGATCAAACATGGGAAGTGAGACATTAAAAAGCTTCGCGAGCAGGACAGCCCTCTGGGCTTCCGTTTCTGCATGCATGTGAGTTCCGATTCTGACTTTCCATAATAAGAAAATTAATCCTCAGCAGGCAGAACCACTGCATATTCTTTTTTTCCCAAACACCCTTCTCCGCTTCCTGATTTTTCCATCCCTGGGTCAGAGGTCGTCCCACTTTGAATTGTCTGCTTCACACTTGTCTGCTTGCTCTCTCGCGCCCGCTGGCCTGTTTTTGGCGTGCGGGGGGGGGGGGGGTGTTTTTCTGGGACAGAGAGACAGCGCCACGCTTAACTACTTCCGGGTCGAGTCGCCGAGCTGTCGGTGATGGTGCTCCTACACCCCAGAGGCCAAAAGCAGCGGGAGTATGTCAGTCATCTTCCTGGCTGGGATCCGTTTTAATTGGCCTTTTTTTTATAGGGAGGCGGAGCCACATCAAAGAAACATGGCCCCCGGTTACAAAGCTTACATGCCAAGGCATGCATGTACATAATGCCTTCTGCTAAATCGTTGCTGGTCCTCTCTCCATCTCTCCATCTGCCTCTCTGCCTCCCTCTTCTCCCTCAGACGAGCGACAGGCTCTCCACTCCATCATGAAGGACCTGGTGGCTCTACAGATGACCCGGCGCAGCCAGGCCCCGCCCCCTTTCGACATGGGCAAACCCAAGCCCAGCTGCCCCCCCAAAAGACAGGTATGTCTCCATAGTGCCTCCTGGCTCCTCCCCCACCCTCCGTTTCAGTGCCCCCCCCCCCCATGCCATCCCATCTTAGAGCTCTCTTTGGTCTAATCACACATGTGTGGCACTAATTGATTATTTTTTTTACTGTTTGTTTTTCACCAAAGGATGATGTCAGAATCAAGTTTGAATTTTGTGGGGAACGGAGGTGAGACCCTGGTTTTTGTGTTGGTTTCTGTGTTCTTGGTTCTCGCGCCCATATGTGGTAGGGGGGGGGGGGGAAATGACGTGACGTCGGTGTACGGGAGCGTTTAGGTACGGGTATCTGTTACTGTACGTCACGGTTTAAAAATCCAATTAAAATGCGTGCCGAAGTTTAGTGGCTTTTGGACGGCATGCGGGCAAAGGAGCAGGCCTCTGCCTGTGCATATAAACCCCGTAAAGCATAGAACCTCTGGGTTCGTTACGGTTCCCCTGGCCCATACTTGCTCTTGGGCTAGTATGCGGGGGCGGAACATATGGGAAAGACTGCTGTGGTCTGGCCCGGGACGCCAGAGGAAACCGCGGGAATGCTAGGTGTGCGAGCCGGGCGCTGACTCCTCGTTTGCCGGCAGCTTGAGTGTCTGGATGCTCACGCAGGACCCGCTCGCCCCTAGGGGGCGCAAAGGGGAATGTCACCGAACCGCTTCCTTCGGCGCTGCGCTTCTGCATCGCGGTTATTCTTTCTACATCTAGAGGTTCCCAAATGGGCGTCTGATCCATGCCTGTCTCGTCACCACATGTCACTAAACTCCATCCCTGTGGCAGGATCCTGATGTTTGGACGTCCGGTGCAGTTCGATGAGGTCCGACAGAAGGTCCACGCAGTCTTTGGCCAGCAGTTGGACCTGCACTACATGAACAATGAGGTAACGCCTACCAGGGCGAATCCCCAGGCCTGACACTGAGAGCAGCACGGCAGGGTGATTCTGACCCCTCTGTTATCCCCTCTGGCTGCGCAGCTGTCCATCCCTCTGCGCAGTCAAGACGACCTGGACAAGGCTATCGACCTGCTGGACCGCAGCTCCAACATGAAGAGCATCAAGATCCAGTTGCTGACCCAGGAGCATAATAACGTAAGTGCGGCCTCTATTCCCATGATGCAATGCGTTTTCGTTTTTACCCATACAGATCTTTAATTCATACAGAGGAGGCAACTTCATCATTAGCCAATGATACGTTTTGAATCTGTAAGTGACAGGCGAGGGGACACTCCGAGGGCCAATCAGCTTTCAGCTGGCCCCACCCCTTTGCCAGACAAAGCATTTACCTTCTAAAGGGCAGACTTATTGCTGCTCGTGTGCAGCCCCCACCCCACCCCTGCATTCTTGGGCTCTGCATGGTCACCCGTCAGTCTGCAGCTGCGCAGACACAGTGCCGCCTGCGACGGAGGATCCGCTAATTTACGGCCCAGATGAGACGGGTCCTTGCATGAGGGAAGGAGTGGTTCTGGCCTATAAGCCCTGTGTGCGCATGCTGCGCCAAACCACAGACCTGCGGCGCGTGCCGGTGCGGGGGCGCCGATCAGACAGGCGCCCGACTCGGCACACCCACGTAAATCAGCCGGTCGTACAGTGTACTGAGATCACGATTCAAACTAGCAAACTCACAGCTCTCTAACCCCGACACCCACATGCGGAGGATGACCCAGGGCTGTCAGTCACCTGCTGGTTCAATCCTCCTTCATTATTCACTTCTTATTCCAGGTACTTGTTATAATTGTTGCATGTTATTTATTTAGCAGGGTCAGCCCCTCCCAGCAGCATTTGAGGCTTAAGAGCCTTGAGGGTCACATCCCTCAGCCAACCCTAGGATTCAAACCGCCGGCCTTCCGATCGATGACTAAGCCGCACGCCATGTGACCTGATTCCCCTCTGCCCCCAGGCCCCCAGCCCCTCCCACAGCTCGGTGTGTAAGCAGGTGCGCATCAAAGGCTCTCAGTCTATGGGGGACGTCAACACCGCCTACCAGTCCTCCGAGCCTAGGGGGCGCCACCTCTCATCCAGTGAGTATGGCTCTTGTCTGTCTTTCAACTCTATGGCAAATGGGCTTGCAGGAACATGAAATGGAGACGGCTTCATGCCTCAAATGCGCGCTGTTTTGTACCCAAGTTCTCCTGAACGATTCTTCTTTATTTCTTGTATACTCCCCCCTTCTCTCTCTCCTTCCACACACACCCCTGTCCCTTTCTCTGTCCCGTCGCCGTGGCCCTGGCCCACTCTGACACACGCAGCAGTGAGTCCTTTTCCTTTTCCTGGCCCTCCATCACTGATTGCCGCACAATAGCCGCTGGAGGCTGGCCCATCTGATTGCTGTGTACCATTAGCTAAGTGGGCCAATCAGAGGCCTTGCTGGGGGGGGGGGGGGGTAGTCACTGGGATAAGAGTGAACCGTCCCGATGTGTTGGCTGGTCCGGGAATTCCAGATATCTTGAGAATCTCTCAATTCAATATTGCTTTCAGCACCGTCCAATGAGCTTTAAATAATAAAGCACTGTATGTTGTATTTTTGATAGAGATGTCGTTCTCTTATGAATCTAAAGCTTGCATTCAGGTTTTATTTTTGTTACGTTTTTACATTTCCCCTGCCGATTCCTTCATCCTGTCTGTAGTCCTACAGTCTGCAGTCCTGCTCTTGCAGTCTGTGGGATGCAGCCACGTACGTTCATAGAGCCTCAGACCTTGCGGTTATGGCTGCGGCATGAGTGGTGATCCTGACCGAACCCCGCCCCCACCCCCCCCCCATCTCCGCAGGCTCCCAGAACACGGGCCGCAGCTCACCCCCGCCCGGATACGTCCCCGAGCGGCAACAACGTATCGCCCGTCAGGGCTCCTACACCAGCATCAACAGCGAGGGCGAGTTCATCCCCGAGACCAGCGACCAGTGTGTGAGTGAGCTGGAGACGCGGCCTTGTGATCCCCGCGGACCCCTGCTGTCATATGCTTGAGAGTAGGCTAAACCCGCATAGTTCCAGTAAACATTTACTCACTGAATAGTGACTCATATTATGCATTATATTCCTTCGATTAAACGGGTAGATTAAACGAGGCCTACTGTGAGCTGCGTGGCCGTCGGAGGCCTGCCGGCCTGCTCTGTTCCTGAGAATGTGTACCATATGTGCTGCCGTTTCCTCCGCTTCCTGTCTGTGGCACGGGAACAGCCGATGTTATCTTCCTGTCTCGGGAACAGCCCCCTCCCCCACGGCGGCCCAGGTCAGGTGACCGTGCTCCCGTTGGTACCGTCGGGCTTCCCAGTCATCCCCAGAGATTTGGGGTAGCACCTCCATCTGCCCACCTGTTGCCCCCCCCCCCCCCCCCGGCATGATCTGCTCTGACTGTCATGCCTGCACCAGATTGTACCCTAGTGAGATAGACATGGCCGGAAAAGGCAACGCCCCAGTGTGCAGAGGCGCTGATTAACTGGGGGCAGCAAGTTGAGTGTGACTTCATTATCAGGCCGGGGCAGAGGCTGATAATTCACTGGCGCTCATTAAGGCTTTGCGCAGTGTGTGCTTGGGAAATGAGCTGCTTTCAGAACTGCCCGGTTGGTCTTTCGCTGTTTCGCACGCCGATTTGCCGCATGCAGCCCCATTGCGGTGTATGACAGATATTTCAAGTCTCCCAATCTACAGATCTCTACAGCGTTGCCCCAGCTGTACTATAGAACTCTGGCACAGATATTGCATAGGCGGACTCTGATCATAATCCGGACTGGACAGTAGTTTTCTCCGCAGCCTAATGTGGGCTGTTTACACCAAGGTTTCTCCGTAGGCGGTCAAATCTGGCTTATGAGAGTCACACGTTTGTGTCGCATGACGGAACGATACTGGGGCTAGTTGCCCTTGGTTTTGTGCAGTTAATGGAATTCTGAGCTGAGGAACCCTAAAATGTGAAGATGCAGATTTTTACCTGGGGAGAAAACATGCGGCGGACACTGGTAGCTAAACTCTGGTTCGTTGATGTTCCCTCTGTTTGTCCCCCTTCCCCCCCCCCCCAGGTCCTGGACCCCTGGAGCAGTGCTGAGAACTCCGTGTCGGGCAGCTGCCAGTCCCTGGACAGCAACTCAGACAGGTGAGTCCTGGTCCTCGGGGCTCGGTTAAGTTAGAAAGTGGCTGGTGCAGAGTCCTGACCCCCCCTGCCTTATGCCCACAGCCCATCGCTCAGGAAGTCTCGCATGTACCGAGCCAAGAGCTACCCGGATAACCGGCAGGACCTCTCGGGTAGGCGCCCCCTAGTGCCGGAGTCCGGTACCGTACTATACCGTCCCACGTCGTGCCTAAGTTCACAGCCCGCCCCTTCCTGTTCCCGCTGCAGACCGTGAAAACCACATGTACGACAAGGTGGTGGGAAAGGGAGGCACTTATCCCCGGAGATACCACGTCTCGCTCCAGCACAAGGACCATGCCGAGGGTACGACATGTTTCGGTTAGCTGGTGGAGGAGCTTGAAACGCAGGCTTCATGTCCCACTCTTAGGACCTGAGACTGACTCGTCTACCTGCCTCTCGCCCCTCTTTCCCCAGGTCGGGGTACCTTCCCTCGGATCCGTCGCCCCCAGGGCAACTTGTTCACCCTGGTGCCATCAAGGCGAACCCTCAATGGCAGCGAGGAGAGCCTGGGCTCCGGCTGGCAGCTGGACGCCAAGGGCCGACTTCGGCCCCAGGACCGTACCGTGCCGCACAAGTGTGAGTCAGATCTGTGGCCAGATCTCTTTTCACTGACATTAAACAAATACCGATTTTTACATATTCTGCTCTCCTCTATTGCTGCAGGGTTTTAACTGTGCTATGCCAGGGCAGTGACCTGAAACCCCATTGGTTGTTTTACTTAAACGGCTCCTTAAACATGTGACCCGATTGCATCAAATCCGAGAATTCTAAATGTGCTGAGGACACAGGAGTTTGATTCTCCTACATGTCAGTGTCTTGAAGGACACTGATAGAAGGCAGTGCACCATCCAAGGTTGCACAGTGCTGTTTTTGTAGCGTCATGTGCATGCATGTACTGAAATTAACTGGCAATTAATTAAGCCACTGTGAATCAATGACATTGATTACCCCATCACCCTCTGGAGTTAAGAATTCTGTTGGCCTCCTTAATTGATTAGTTGTCCCCTCTCTACAGCCCCTAGTGCCCCCTTGACGTGGAGGCGTGGCAAGCTTCTGGGACAGGGGGCTTTCGGGAGGGTGTATCTGTGCTACGACGTCGACACCGGCCGGGAGCTGGCGGCCAAGCAGGTCCAGTTTGACCCTGACAGTCCCGAGACCAGCAAGGTGAGGCGATGGCAGAGGCCATCTTGTGTGTGTGAGAACACCGTGTGGAACAAAGGGTAACTGCAGATACTGAATCACAGGTAGCTGCACAGGTGAGTCGTATTCAGGCTGAATGACTAGCAACAGTAAGACCTGGAACCGGTGTAAACTGAAAATTGGCCAGGTTAGGGTTAAGTTTATTTTTTGATACCAAATAAGTTGAAAACTCTTGTGCCTTTATCTCAGATATGACTATTGCGGTACCCTTTGACCTTTTGACCTGAGGAGTTGGGGGACCTCACTTTCATTTCCACTATTGATTGCGGGATTTCACTACGAATCCCCTTACATTTGCCATTCCCGGACTGAAAAATGTTGAATCTGAAGTGTTTTGTACTAGGATTTACGCTTTGCTCCAGTCAAAGTTCTTACTTGCTGGTACCTAGTAAGTGACCTAAGAAATGGCCTGAGATTCCAGAGTGACACAGGGTGGCTCGCGGAGGTTAAAGGTCGACATCTGCATTGTAGACGTGTGAGTCGCAAAGAGTAGAGACCAGTGTCAAACTTTGACGCCATTTGTCAAGCACTGAAACACTGCAGGAAGCGGCAGCCCACCAACAGCAATGGGCAGACGCTCAACCCAGACGGCTTCATTGGCTGGTGCTTAGCAAGGCTGCTGTTCAGAAGCTGCTTGTATCCAAATCCAACACAGACCGAGAACCTGGCGTGAGGAACATGAAACCTGGGTCCTTGAGCAGCGGAAAAAGCAGTAAGGTCCAATGAAGTTGTGTCTTGCATATTTCTACTTCTGGATAGGTTTATGTTTGGGGAAAGCTGAAGGATGCCGTGATGTCTGTAAAGTGTGGCAGAGGACCTCCGACGGGATGGGAGGCTGGCCTTTTCCAGAGGAAGGGGTCCAGTGATTTCTCTGCATTTTTTGGACACTGCCAGTAGCTGTTTCACAGGACCCAGTGGTGCAAACATTGTTCCCTCATGATGTTTCTATAATCTAACATAGCACGCCTGCTACACAAATGAAAGACAGGTTTCCTGAACTCAAAGATGAAGTCAAACTTCGTCAGGCACCAGATCCAAATGCCTTTGAACCTTTATGGAAAGTTCTGGAGTGCGAATTCCTCAACGGGCTAAAGAACTTGAAGAATGGTTCACCATCCCCCCCCCCCCCCCCTGCAGACAGAATGGCAGCTTCCCAATGAGGATCGAAGCTATTCTGACCTTATCCTTATTTGTTACTCGGATGTTCTTACATTGCTAGGGGTGTTTTGTACCAAAAGCTGTTAGTTGGCTGATACTTTGCTATAGTATTCTGATATGCTGAGCTTCTTTCTTAATGGTACTATGTTGTAGTACTGTGGTAATACTGCTTTTAGTAATGTTGCTATGTTATAGTCTGGTGTATTCGGTTCATTGCTTGATGGTACTATGACTAATGGTCTGATGTACAGGGCTTCTTTCTTAATGGTACTATGTTGTAGTACTGTGGTAATACTGCCTTTAGTAATGTTGCTATGTTATAGTCTGGTGTATTCGGTTCATTGCTTGATGGTACTATGACTAATGGTCTGATGTACAGGGCTTCTTTCTTAATGGTACTATGTTGTAGTACTGTGGTAATACTGCCTTTAGTAATGTTGCTATGTTATAGTCTGGTGTATTCGGTTCATTGCTTGATGGTACTATGACTAATGGTCTGATGTACAGGGCTTCTTTCTTAATGGTACTATGTTGTAGTACTGTGGTAATACTGCCTTTAGTAATGTTGCTATGTTATAGTCTGGTGTATTCGGTTCATTGCTTGATGGTACTATGACTAATGGTCTGATGTACAGGGCTTCTTTCTTAGTGGTACTATGTTGCAGCAGCCTGGTATCCTGGGGTCCTTAATGGTTCTATGTTGTAGCCGTCTGGTATTACTGTGCTCCTTTCTGAATGGTACTATTGGCAAGTTTCCACTGACATACAGGAACCGAGCCGTACCCACGCCGTACCACGAAGAGAGACTAGTTTAAAGTGAGCTGGAACCGCGCCGTGTTTCCACTGCAGAAGGATCAGCTTGGTAATGGTGTTGCTGGCTTTGGAAAGTGATAGTGATGTGAAACCAAAGAGACGCTAATTTGCTGTGCACACAGTGTACATCAGGATGTGCTGTAGTGTATGCAAATTTCCGCTAGTACATCTGTGCGAATCGCCGTGTTATGCAAGCATCAAATGCTAGCGGATTTAGCATCTGCTTGTGTAAATTTGCATTACGAATCCATTCCGTTCAGCTGTTCTATAGTGCATTTCTCTCATAGCCTTGGCTTTTTTCTTAATGGTCCGTCATTGTAGTAGTCTGATGTACTTTAAGGCAGTTTATTCTTTCATTAACATGAAAGTGGCTGTTCGACGTTGTAATCTTGGCCTTTACTTCAGGCTTTGAGTGGCGTGAGCCATCCAGTAAGACCAGTGAGGCCCTCAGACATTCCATCAGTGTCTGTCTCCTTCCCAGATCTGTTTACTCTTTGACTGAGGCCGAGATGAGCAGATCTCTGTAGCTCACCCCCCCACCTCCGCGAAGTCGTTTCCTGTCTACTACTGAGAAAACATGCAATGTCACTTCCTGTGCCAGAGTGAGAGCCGGGGGGGGGGGGGGGCTCTGCCACTGGCTTCCCCCCACCCTCCTTTCCTGCCCTGATGCCAATCTGTTATTTTATCTAAATGTCAGTTGTGCCTGGCAGGTTTTCATGCTGGGGGTTTAGCAGACATTTTTCATCCACACGGAATGAGCCAGTGGCTCAACCCACTCCGAGACTGGCGCGAAGGGAAAGCTGTCATGTGATGTGTAGCTTGGCATCGGCTGCTATTTTGAAGAAGCGTTTCGGAGAGTGCCCGCATTTGTAGAGCAATGGAAACGTCGCCCACCTCTAGCTCCCAGTGAGGATTCACCCATGTGGGGTTCAGCCAACCATCATCGCTGTCGAGATGTGTGTGTTCTGGGGGGAGAGGTGTGAGTGCACTGAGCGAATAAATTAAGTCTTTATCGGAATCATTGTGGTGTTTTCTGCTGCTGTGTGGTCTCTGATTTAACGTGCCCCCCCCCACGTCGCCTGATATTTGCATATGTTCTTGGGGATGTGTACGTTTTTTTTGCGTGTCTATGTATCTGCATTCGTGACTGGTCTGCCTCCCTGCTGTTATGTAGCTGCGTGTGTCATTTTCTGTCGGCTCGTTCTGCTTCTGTTTTCTTTTACGTTGTGTCTGTGTGGTCTGGTTTTACTGCTACTTGCTCCCGCTCAGTTTGCCAAAGTGCGCTACTCACTCGATCTTAACTCCCCATCCATTTCGTCTTTTTATGGTTGATTTCGAGTGCGTAGGAGTTCTTCTGTCTGGGCCTAACAGTCACTCACTCACCCCCCCCCATCCCCCCTCCCCATTTTCATAGGAGGTAAGCGCTCTGGAGTGTGAAATCCAGTTACTGAAGAATCTCCACCATGAGCGAATCGTGCAGTACTACGGCTGTCTGCGGGACCATGGGGAGAAGACCCTCACCATCTTCATGGAGTACATGCCTGGGGTGTGTCCCTCATGTTGGGGCTCCATTGTGTTGGTGTGTGGGACGTTCCTGGTGTTGGTGCAGCTCGAAGTGTGTATGTGCATCCATGTTACCAGCACATAACCTGTGTAGAAACTTAGCTAATCTGGATCTGTTGATCCAAGTCTTGGGAGGTGTTTTGTTTCAGAACCCTGGTAGGGATTATTCTCGGAGAGCATGAAATGTAAATGTTGCTTTGAAATCATCAGCTGTATTGATGATGCGGTGTAGCACAGTAAGTAGGACATTTGTATTAACATAACATACTCATCATCTACTCAGGGCTCGGTGAAGGACCAGCTAAAGGCCTACGGTGCCCTGACGGAGAACGTGACCCGGAAGTACACCCGACAAATCCTGGAGGGAATGTCCTTCCTGCACAGTAACATGATTGTCCATCGTGACATCAAAGGTCCCGAGAGTTTTTCTGATTCGTAGCCTGTTTTGAACTCCACGGTTAGACTTTCTAGGTTTTGTGATGTCATGAAATCTGTAAATGCCTCTCTGGTAATTATAGATCAGTATTTCCAATATCAGTCCCTGGGGACCCCCCCGGACAGCCACCATTTTTACCCTACTGGGGCGGTGGTAGCGCAGGAGGTAGTGCTATCATTCGGCAACCGGAGGGTTGCAGGTTCGAGCCCCGGTTCCTCCTGAACCCATCTAAGTGTCCTTGAGCAAGACACTGAACCCCAAATTGCTCCCGGTGTTCAGGTTGGCGCCTTGCATGGCAGCCTTTGCCGCCGGTGTATGAATGTGTGTGTGTATGTGTGTGGTATAGATGGGTGAATGTGAGGCATGAATTGTATAGCGCTTTGAGTGCTCATAGGAGTAGAAAAGCGCTATATAAATGCAGTCCATTTACCATTTACTGGCATCTGGGACGGAGGAAAATGCGAACCGTCTGTGGGTCCACAAGGACTGGGGTTGAGAAACGCTGTAATATACCAATATCATGATCTTGTATCTGTTGCTTTTAGATCTTCTAGGTCTCTGATGCTGCCATTAAACATTCTTGTGTGCTGACATGTTCGAAGTGCTCGCTGTCCAAGTACGAGGTCTCTGTTCCCTGCATAACGTTCTCTCCTCTCAACCCTCTAGGTGCCAACATCCTGCGGGACTCTGCGGGGAACGTGAAGCTGGGCGACTTTGGCGCTAGCAAGCGGCTGCAGACCATCTGCATGTCCAGCTCTGGCATCCGCTCCGTGACTGGCACCCCCTACTGGATGAGCCCGGAAGTGATCAGCGGGGAAGGCTACGGCAGAAAAGCCGACGTATGGTAAGGGAATTGCAACAGTCTGCAGACCAGCCTGTAGGCACTATGAGGGTCTTGCTGAGTGATCCATTACATGAAGATGGCCTGTAACTGGTGGTGGAAAATCTTCACCCTATTGATGACTGTTTATAAATGTTTCATTTTAAATTGCACAATTAAAATTCTATTCATTCATCTTTCCAGTACACCTAATAGAGTGCATGGTGTTGGGAGAGGCTGCACGTGCCATTATACAAGAGACACAAATCCCAGTACAAACAAACATAAATCATATCCTTAGGCTTGAAGTCGGAAAAATGATGTCTGGGCCCAGAATGCTGTAGGTGTGAGGTCTCTGTCTTGAGTTCTCATCCACTCTGATGCACTTGGTAAAATACTGATGCTGCTTAGATAAGTCTTCCAGACCTTTCTAGACAGTTCAATTTTGTGTTTCCTCTTCAATAGTTTCCACTTTGCATTTTCTGCAGTCATTTTCTTCCATTGTTTGTAAACACTGGCACTGATGTGCACTGTCAGTGGTGCTCTGAAGCTGCCATTGAGCGCACTGTACTGCAGTGGTACATGTTCTATTTTTAACAACGTGAAAGGGGTCCTGCTGTAATTCAGGGGCCTAACTGGGCAGCAGTGCCACCTGCCAGCCAGGAGTTCACTTTACCCTGCTATCTGATTGGATGGCGTTTCGTCAGGCGAGGGATGCCATTGGCTGAGGGCCAGTCCCTGTAAGTGGGGGAAAATCTTTCCTACGGTTGGAATGTTCCAAGTTCTCTGTTGCCCCTGGGAGTTGGGGAGGGGGGAACTGGTCCAGAGTGGACCTCACAGGGCCCCCCCATGTGGGCCGGCAGTGTCGTTACTACCCGCAGCCAGCAAAAACACACTTTAATTGTCAATAGCGTATGGGCAAAAGTTTCCACCAAAACATTCCAGCCGCTCTTAAAATAAAATGGCCTGCTCTCTGCAGTCCTGTTCTCACTAAACGCCTGGGAGTTCGACGTTGCTGAATTTCAATGCTCATGTGATGTTTTCCGAAATAATATATGTCGTCCCCCCCCCCCCACCCGGAGGGGATGGCACTTTATAGCTCATTTCTGCATCTCAGTATATTAAGATATAAGGGGATTTGCAGCATGTGACTGACTGATGCGGGGCAGCTGGGGAAAGTTTACTCTAAGTATTTGTTGTGGGTGGGTTTAATGGTTCTGACACCCCTCCCCCCCTTCTCCTCAGGAGCTTGGGGTGCACAGTGGTGGAAATGCTGACTGAGAAGCCACCGTGGGCAGAGTATGAGGCTATGGCCGCCATATTCAAGATCGCCACGCAGCCCACCAACCCCACGCTGCCGTCCCATACGTCGGAGCAGACGCGTGACTTTGTGCGGCGCATCTTTGTGGAGGCCAGACACCGGCCGAGTGCCGAGGAGCTCCTCAGGCACCCCTTCTCCCAGATCCTGTGTTGAGGCTCCTCCCCTTTCTGTTCAGCCCCGCCCCCTGCACAATAAGCCCCACCCCCTCTGACTCCCCTCTCAGGGGGTATGACGCACACCCTCACGAGCCTGCCAGGACCTGGGAGGCCAACTGCCCGTATTTCGACGTGTGTCAGACTGCCGCAGTGTTACCACGGTGAGGGAAGCTTAACCCTCCCACGATGGATGGGACTGGAAGAGATCCGTCCGCAAGCTAAATGTGCCTTGTTGGAATCTGCCAATGTCTCTCCAAAGCTGTGCGTTTACACTCCCGTGGCGCCTTCTACCATTCGCCGAGACGGATGAGAGGAGCAAGGCGGCCCTTGCTCTTCAGAACCCCGGAGGGGTCGCAGTCAGTATTAACCACTCCCTAGGATTAGCATTAGCATTAGCCGTGCGTCCCTCCATCAGTCTGATTGGTGGTGGACGGTGCTGGTTAACTAGCCTGACATGGCAGGAAGATGTGCTGGATTATTGAATGTTCTCAAAAAGGATTCTATGCTTCAATCTTTCTCACCACCGATGGGCCAATCCCATCCTTTTATAACTTATTTTATTGCCGTTGGTTTTGTCACTGAAAGAGATTTCCGTCATTGTCCGTTCTTTTCTGGGCTGGCCCATGTGAGACTCCCCCCCCCCCCCCGGTCCTGAATTGCATCCTATCGCCACACAGCTGCAGCAGTGCCTTCAGTATATCCCAGCTCGAAGCCTCCAACCTGACTGGGTCTTCCAGCCATGTTCCTGTAGGGTCCAATCAGACCGGAGTCCTCACCAGCCACATTTCGGCTCTGCACCTTTTTGCTAACGCTGATGTACCAAAGAGTGTTTCGATCGTGTGAGGGGAAAAGATGATGGCAGAGTGTCCTCCTTGGGGGGGGGGGGGGGGGTTGACCTGGACCTTACCCTTACTGCCCCTCCAGTCATTAAAATAAAATGAGATGGGTAAGGATTTATGTTCAAGTCGCATGAATAATCACAAACACAGCTGCTACTTCATACTGGCACCCAAAAGTGAGCCTCTTAAACTAAAGAACATCATCTATTGTAGCTTTCATGGGACAAAAGCTTGTATTTAGCCCTTCACATAAAACAATGGCCCAGGCGATCTCTAGACGATCTACAGGAGAAATACTTGTCCCACCCCCCCACGCATAAACGTCAGAGCCCGTCATCAGGAAATATCTTGGTATGAATACAGATATGAGTCAGACCTGTTCTTCAGGTGTGTTGGGTCATTATGTAAGAAGCGCTTCTTTGACTTAATTGTGCTTCCATTTGCTCTAGTGCACTTTTCCCCACTTGTATTTTTTGAAAAAATGAATGTTTTTTTTTTGTCTTGGGTTTTCTCACTTTTAAAAAAAAAAAAATGTTTCAATGTGAAGTGTCTTTATTTATATCCCAAATTCATTTAAATTTTTTATATATAAAAATATATGTATAAATATATTTTTTATATATTGACTCTAAACGGTTTTGAAGTCTAAGGACACGTTTAGATATTTGAAAATTAAGAAGTATGGGAAAAAAAAAACTCATTGGAAGCAGCTGGTTTTGCGTAGATTATGCAGTGGGTTATTGTAGTGTAAAATGCAGGAGTGAAGGGCTGCTCTCTTGGTCTAACTGCCACGCAGATCTAGGATGAAGTATGTTACCAGACTTAGATTCTGCAAAGGCGGAACGGTCGGTTCACAATGTCCTCCTGGAATGCAAATTCCATTCAAACCACGGGGACCTTCTTTGTGACCTCATCACTTGTTAATCTTGAGACGTATAGCGCGCACGGAGATGCGCCTCCCATTGAAATCAAATACACCAAGAGATGACTGACTGCTCGTTCCTCTGCTTGAGAATGAGCGAATGTGGCAGACAGGCCACAGAGCGGCGATTCACCCAGTTTGACGACTTTGTTTAGCCCAGGGTTTGTATGCCTGCTGTCCTCTCGTTAGATCCACAGAAATCATGTGATCCCTAGGATTGGACATACCTTCTGACTGTCTCTACGCGCACTGGCTTCTGATTGGCTGAGAGCTGTCTGCGATCAGCCACGCATCAAAGACGCCCCGCAGTGGCTGGAAAGCAGTGTAAAGTTTCTGGATCATAAACGTAGCGACAAGTCATTTCTCATTCACTTGTGAAGTACATTGTATCAGTCATTTTTATTTGGCAGCTTTTAGTTTATTTAAAATAAGCTGATGAAGTTAATGAACAAAAAGATGTCTCGTTTCGGCAGCTAGCCAATCATAATGTTTCAAAGTAAGAAGTAAGAAATTTTAAACTACACAGATTGTATGACTGAAGGGCCTGTGTGCAGTCATGCCCCTGCAGTGGCCACTAGGGGTAGAATTCTAGGTATTAAACAAGTTCTATGGTTCAGGCTAACATAGAGGCCGGCGTCTTGGGAATAGGCCAGCGTAAATGAACTTGTGCTGCTTTTCATTTTTGATGTCCATTTCTTTTTCTTTGACTGGGGTATTCATATCCCAGATCGAACAGGAAACATGGCTGCTAAGTATTTAGAGCAGCTACAATCAGTCTTGTGAATAATCAGAGCATGCCGAATGTTCTGTGCACAGAGAACCCTGGGGTAATCAAAAGATGATGGTAGTTTATATATATAGGAATATATATTTGTATCTCGACAGGACTTGCAGTGCAAAGTCCAGTGTATTAAATATATTTACAATAAAAGCGAACCATATGTTTATTAATTTCTTAATGTCTCGTATTTTTGTTGGTCATACAGTATCTATTCTTAATCATGGTCTGTAGCAGAAATCAACGTGCCCGGCTCTCAGAAGCCTCTGCTTTGATTAATGCCATGGTAATTTTAGAATGCTTGTTATTGGCTATGCTGTATATCACTCGGAAACTGCTGATCGCACAGCCTGACGTAAAGTGCCGTTTCACAATGTCTGTATCGGGTTAATCTGCTTCTAGTGGGCCCTGCAGATTAACAACCCGTGCAGTTGATGTGTTATTGGGGAAAGGCTTAAAAACATGTTGAATTTACCAGCTATTTAACATTTTCCCTGAGATAATTAGCCAGTAAAGTTGTGAATGTTTGTGTAATCCTGCGCAGACCTTGATGCCCAAATTAATCCTTGTGCCCATGAATGCTGTTGGATGTGTGTGTCCTCAGCGATGGGCTGGTACCTTCTCCCATGTGTCCTGTGCTTTGTGGCGTGGGCTGCAGCTTCTCCGTCACGCTGTACTGCTTAATCAGTTATGAAATTTGGATTTCAAGCTTAAACTTTGTTTTCCAGAAGATGCTGCTTCTCCAGTTTTGACCCTGATGTGAGTGAGAGCGCAGTGTTACATTGCTTATGACATTGTGTTTTTCCAACCAAAGTACCAGATTGGCCAGTTGATGTTACAAAACTCTTCCAAAAGCCCACACACTACCCAGTCTCAACCTTTTCCAATCCTGATCAGGGTCTCGACGACTTAACGAAGAGTTTCAGGTTTGGCTAATGGACCAGCTGCGTGAGTAATTAAATCGAACGTGCCTAAAGGAAAGACTACCAGGAATGGCTGGGTATCCAGACAGGAAGGGCTTGCTCACACTTTTTTGTAGGGTGGAAGGAGCAGAGGAGGTGGAAGGAGCAGAGGAGGGCTTCGTAATGGCTATGATTCGCAGCTGGCGAGGCAATTAAAGAACATTTTGAGAACAAGCGAATTAGCTTGGCTGGTGGTAGGGGGTGTTTACCTGGATCTTCCTTTCTTGCGCAAGGCAGCTCTGATAATTGTTGATGGTGATGGATTTGGTCAGAGTGGGGGGAGGGATGTACTGGAAGCAGGCTGGTGATCCCGTCTCTGCAGCAGGGAAGGTTTAAAACGCCGGCGAAGCGCATTGGCCTGAAAAGTGGCCATTACGGCAGAATTCAGACCCTTGAGTGTGCTGTGCTCTCCCTCTCTGTCCTTCCAGAACATCCCTGGGCACAACATTCCTCTGAGCAGGAAGAGAAAATCATTAAATCACATGGGCCAGGCTACATGTTCCCTTGATGGCTTGGCATAGGTTCTGCCCTACTTGTCTATACAAGGGAGTATCATGAGTTTTTTACTCCCTCTGAACGCTTCTGGGCAGCTGGCACCAATTGGAAGGTGAGTCATAGAGGACCGTTGTCTGAGTCTCAGCCTTTGTGCCATTGCGTACAGCCCCATTGGCTGCACGCCAGGAGGCAGAGTAGCTTCAAGTTGTGGCAAAGCGAAACGTCTCGTTGCCCTTTGTTCTGCACGACGGCCGCGGTTCTTGTGGAGCTGCCTCCGTAGCAGTGCACCTTGGCCTTCAAGGGCATCGTCAGTGATGTCACTTCCTCTAGAGTCAGTGATGTCACTTCCTCTAAATCTCTCCTGCATGGTGGGATGATCCTGCTGCTCCAGCCAGATGTGGGTTCGTTGTTTCTGGGTGGCCCCAGCGCCCCCTCAGGTATTTCAAAACCTAAATAAATAGTTAGCGAGTCGAAAGACTAGCTTGCTAGTTTGTTAGCAGAACATGCTGCTTCAGCATCTCCTAATTAAGGAATATACTTAGGCCTATTTAGGGGGGTGATTGATTGTGGCCAACAGGAGACCCCCAAACCATGTGGGTGAATACCAATGGATAGCTTGAGTGGTGATAAACAAAGACAACAGGCTCTTAACTGGGCTCGAGGTGATTGTTGATCTACTGAGTTGGAATCACTTCCATTCTATCTCTTGGGTATTTCTCTTTAGCAGGCAGAGATGCTCAACGATTTTTCCCTGTCCTCTGGGTACGCTGTTGGAAGACATTTAATAAACAATGTGCTTAGATTTTTTTCCTGTTTAAAAATATGTTTAAAATTGTTGTAAAACAATCGGTTCATCTTGTTTGGCCGTTTCTCTAAATGTTCTGGGTCACAGGGCTGTGCGGAGCGGAAGGAGGGAGCAGGATGCCGCAACGCTTACGACCTCAGGTGCTTCGGGTTTGATAGAGATCGAGAGAGAATTGTGAATTGAATGCGAACCTAGGAGACCTGAAAGATGTCTTAAACTAAAGGTTAGGCAGTCTAGCCCCTCTCGATGAAAGCGAGGAATGAGGATGTTTTCCTGTGGTGTCTGAGGCCTGCGTAGGCAGCCCTGGCCTGTCTCAGTACCCTATATCTGCCACGCTCTCCATCAACCACCATTTTGGATACCTATCTACCTAGGGGCAGGGCCGGTTCTAGGATATTTTATGGTGCGGGGCATAAGAAGGGCCATTTTTGAATCTGAGTGACTGGTCCCCAGCCCTGCCCGTTCCCCTATCAGCTCGCAGCTATTGGTCAGTTCCCCTATGGTCCTGCCCCCGCATACACCTCTGTCTAGGTGCACTGGGGCAGGTGAAGACCAGCAGGTAAAACCCAGCTACATTAACTCACAGCCTGGGGAGGCAACATGGATCGGCTAAGTACGCATCAGCTGATAATGTAAGCTTTACCATTGGGGGACGCCATTTGCAAATGTAGACTTAAGCTTATACTTTTGGCCTGAAGTATTTCCACAATCGTTGAATAGGAGCTGGAGACCCCTCCTGTTCTTATTGGCTTTTAGCCGAACATGCTGGAGCTGATGTCTAACCTCACAGTGAGTAATTCCTCAGTGGGCTGGGCACTCCCCCCACCCCACAGAATAACACTCCCCCAGACACTGTCAATGGGAAGCCGTACTCCTAAATCAGCGCTCTGCTCTCTGACTCGTTCTCACACCCAGACAGCGTTTTGATCTCCTCTGCCTGGCCCCCCAGCCCATACTTCTTGTTGTGTGTCGGGTGACAGAGTCGGGGGGGTGGGGGCATTCAGAACCCTCCCCAGTGTCTGATCTCTGTGTGAGGCAGTTCTCCGATGCTCATCTCTATTACTCCCAGAAGAATCTAATCCATTATAAATCCTGTTTGGCCTGTCAACCTTCAGCTTCTCTCAGCAGGGTTATCAGAGCCCTCTAAGAAAATACTGATGTCATTTGTTTATTATTCTCCATTTAAATGGATATTTGCTATTCATGTTCTGCATTGTAATCTTCAAGCTCTTTTGCCATTCCCGTTAAGCATGGGTCTGGATTGGTCTCCCCCTAGTGGCAGATTGATGGCAGTTTATTTCTGCTTTTTGATGAGTTACTGCAACTCCGACTTCTTCCATCCGGTGCTGAGCCATTGGTATTCATTCCTGAACACTTGTAAGCCAGCCACTTGAGAGTCTAGTTTTTTTTTTTTTTTTTTTTCTTTTTTTTTCTTTAGGTCTTAGTGAAATTCCCGCTGACATAAAAATGTAGGGGGAGAGGTGCACTTCCACTTCCACTAGATGTCGCTGTACATTTACAATTAAAACGAGGGTGAAGTGAAGCGTCATTTTTCACTTTGAGCTTCAGCATTTTATAGTACAACACTCACTGAGAAAATATTAGCCTTGTATGTTCATTTTAAATATATGTACTTAATTTTTAGCCACTGCGTGCATGTTTAATTATAAATTCCCTTGCTTGGACTATATTTAATATTAATCTCTGATTACTTTAAAGGACAAAGTTATTTTCACCAGCCGCTGAACCAGCTTTTCTGATTGTCATACTATTCACCAGATGCGATTCTAGGGACACTCCTTCTGGTATGGCAACTCCTCCTCCCCAGGCATGGTAAAATGCATGGTAAAATGCATGGTAAAATGCATGGTAAAATGCATGGTACAATGTATTACCCCAGCTCAGGGCCCCAGGCCATTGCCTGTCGCTGCGCCTCAGCTAATCATTGACCTTTCGAGTGTCACTGAAATACGTATGTTATTTGGGCAATATTTATGCAACTATGTGTATAATGCAATACATTTTATTTTGAAAAGATATATACATAAGGACGATTATATATATATATATAAATAATATTTATGGAACTCTGTGTAATGCAACACATTCTCCGGTTAAACACAGGGCTCTCAAGTCTCAGGCATTTCAGACGCTCACACGCCACTTTCTCACGTTGAGAAGAGATAACTAAAGTGTTATATAGAATCATTAGACGATGCGCATGAACACTGAGGGGTTTTCCGCCGAGTTCATAACTGTCCCGAGTTATACATCGTTAATAGCCCCCTACCGGACAAAAAAACTCCAAACTTTCGATGAAATCCGAGAGCCTTGTAAACAGATGAAAGCCATGCCCTGAACTTTTGCATCACGCTGTTGAAACACAGATCAAGGGATTTATGGGGAAAGCACCCGGAGCAGAGGGGTGGCATGGTGGCGTACAGGGATGCTGGCGTATGTCAGGTTGAGCTGCGGCCTGAAGAGACATTCAACGTGTGACAGGGTCTGCTTATCTTGGTCTATATCAGTACTTACCTGTTATGACGCCCTTTGTGCCATTTAAGACATGACTATTACACGCCAGCAGTTGTGCAACGCTTGTAGTTTCGGTTTCAGAGAAGCACCCCCCGCCCCCCGATTATTTCTGACATAAAACAGAAAGACACTCGTACGTCAGGCTTCTGAAAACGTAATAGGACATCTTTATATAGTACCTTTCTGGTAGCTTGGCAGCCAGGTTGCTGGTATTCCTCGGGGAATCCCTCGTGAGTGTGTTTGCGTCCGGGCTCTCCGCGCCTATTGTCGCCTGCTCTAATGCCCCTCTAATTAGTCACGGGGTTACCGATATATGTAGAAATATCTGCCTTTTGTGATCATTACCTTTCTGTTGCTTGGTGCACCAGTGGATTTCAGCGGTCGGCGAGCACTCCTGCGGCCACAAAGCTGACGGGGAAAGGAAGTTGTCGCTCCGTGTTACGAAGTGTGAGCAGGTGAGATTTGTTTTTTTTCCCCCCTCGTCCCTCTTTTTTACGTGTGCAAGCGGCTCCATCGGTCTTCTCCAGGGACTTCTCGTAATTTAAGCAGAATTATTTAGAATAATTATCAGCATTAAATATTTCGGTAACACTTTATAATACTGTTCCTTAGTTAACAGGTAAATATGCAGGAAGTAAGCAGCAACAAAGGAGTAGCGCTTCATTAACACCTAAATTGGTACTATTAACTACTAAGGAGTTATGCTTAATTACTCAATAGGTAATAGTGAACTAATTATTATAGTAGTTCTCTATTACTTCATTAGGAACTATTGAATATTGCTGGTCTCATTGGGAATTATGTACTAACTATGGATTATTTCTAATAACTACTAGTTCAAGGGTAGAAGGGCTGTTCTGCAGGACGTCCATGGTGGTATTTTCTGAAATACTACCCGTGCCACACGCAAGTCAGGCTAAGTTAGCTGAAATAAGGAGATTAAATGCGTGGCTAAAAGGATGGTGTAGGAAAGAGGGGTTTAGGTTTATGGGGCACTGGAGGACCTTCTGGAACAGGTGGGACCTGTTCAAGCCGGATGGGTGGCATCTGAACCGGAGGGGAACCAGTGTACTGGGAAGGCGTATTTGTAGAGCAGTTGAGGAATGTTTAAACTAGGGACTGGGGGGGCAGGGAGGTTAGTTAAGTATGTAACTGGGGGGAAAGCCCCAAAAAATCATATTATAAGTAGGCACTGTAATAGGCCTACCCTTTGTTGTCTGTATTTAAACGCCAGGAGTATTAGGAATAAAATTCATGATTTAGAGGCTCTTATCTCATAAGATATAATAAAAGATATAATAAGATATTATTAAAATATAATATCTTATGATATTATAGCAATAACTGAAACGTGGTTGAGTAAAAAGGATGGACAAGAATATAATATGGATGGTTACACGTTGTTCCGTAAAGACCGTATAGGTAAGAAGGGAGGTGGTGTTGCAGTACTGTATATGTAAAGGAAAACTTGCAGGCAAGGGAGCTTACTGATATAAGTAAAAGTACGGAAGCTATATGGGTAAAATTAGATGCCAAAAACTCAAATAGCCTAATTGTCGGTGTTTGTTACAGAGCACCTAATGTAGCTGCCGAGGAAAGCAGATTGTTATACAGTGATATTAGGATTATGAGCAATAAAAATTATGTAGTAGTTATGGGTGATTTTAATCTACCGGGGATGCAGTGGGACATTGTTGCTGGCTCTTCTGAAAATGAACTTGAGATGGTGGAATTAGTACAGGATTGTTTTTTTACTCAGTTTGTAAACACCCCTACCAGGGGGGATGCCATTCTTGATCTTGTTTTCTCTAATAACCAGGACAGGATTGGTAAATTAGACGTTTTAGAACCACTTGACAGTAGCGATCATAACATGGTTAAAATTGAGGTTAAGTTTAGTGCCCGAAGAGCAAAGTCCAAATCAAAAATATATAATGTTAGGAAGGCTAACTTCAATTGTATGAGATTAAAACTAGAAACTGTGAACTGGATGGAGTTAAATAACAAAACTGTTGAAGAGGCATGGGAATTTTTTAAAAGCACATTATTGCAAGTGCAAGAGGACTTCATACCTGTTTCCAGCAAGAATAAATCTAGGAAATTGCAACCTAGGTGGTTTACTAGGGAAATAAAGTATAAAGTAAGGAGGAAAAGGGCTTTGTTCCAGAAATGGAAAATAACTGATGATAACAGAATAAAGCAAGAGTATCTAAATCTACAGGCTGAATTAAAAAATGACATTAGATGAGCTAAAAGGAATGTCGAAAGGAAGATCGCATTGGAGGCTAAGGATGACGTTAAAAGTTTCTTCCAGTACTTTAACTATAAAAGAGCTCTAAAAGCTGAAATTACTAATCTGCAGGATAGTAAGGGTCTTATAATTGAAAACGACATTGACATAGTAAATGAGTTCAATGATAGTTTTGCACGGGTATTCACTGTTGAGGACACTAGTAACTTACCAGTTCTTATTACTAATCCAACATCGTCTATAACTAATATATATATATAACTGAAGCTGATGTTTTGCAAAGCCTAGCTAAGCTCAAAATAAATAAATCACAGGGCCCTGATGGCATCTTGCCTATAGTGTTAAAAGAGATGAGGGATATTATTTGCCGACCCTTAACTTTACTGTTTCAAAAGTCCTTATCTGAAGGTGTGGTACCTTCTGATTGGAAGCATGCCAACATAACGCCCATTTTCAAAAAAGGGGATAGAAGTAATTTGTCAAACTATCGGCCAATCAGTCTAACTTGTATAACTGGTAAAGTTATGGAGGCTATAATCAAAGAGAAAATGGTAGATTACCTGGACTCAAATAACATTTTGAGGGATAGCCAGCATGGATTTAGGAGAGGTAGATCCTGTTTAACAAATCTGTTGGAGTTTTTTGAGGAAGCTACTCAGGAAGTTGATGATAAGAAGGCCTATGATGTCATCTACTTAGATTTCCAAAAGGCTTTTGATGTTGTCCCCCACAAGAGGCTCTCACTTAAACTCAGAGCGACAGGTATTTTAGGAACTGTCGCGACCTGGATTGATAACTGGTTAACGGACAGGAAGCAGCGAGTAGTTATAAGAGGCTCAATGTCACAGTGGGCCTGCGTTCATAGTGGGGTACCGCAGGGTTCAATTTTAGGACCACTATTGTTCCTAATTTACATAAATGATATAGGCACCAATATATACAGTAAACTGGTGAAATTTGCAGATGACACCAAGGTGGGTGGTGTAGCAGATACTGAACTAGTGGCTCAGCAGCTACAGCGGGATCTTAATTTAATTAGTGACTGGGCTGACACCTGGCAGATGACATTTAACATAGACAAATGTAAGGTACTCCATGTACTGTAGGGAGCAGAAATATAAAGTACAGGTATTTTATGGGACCTACTGAAATAAAGGTAGCTGATTATGAGAAAGACCTTGGTGTGTATGTTGATGCTTCCATGTCTCATTCTCGCCAGTGCGGGGAAGCAATAAAAAAGGCCAATAGGATGTTGTGGTATATCTCCAGGTGTGTGGAGTTTAAGTCAAGGGAGGTAATGCTAAGATTATACAATTCCTTGGTGAGACCTCACCTAGAATACTGTGTGCAGGTTTGGTCACCATATCTTAAAAAGGACATAGCGGCCTTAGAAAAGGTGCAGCGTAGGGCCACAAGAATGATTCCTGGTCTTAGAGGAATGTCATACGAGGAAAGGTTATTTGAGCTAAATCTGTTCAGCCTCAAGCAAAGGAGACTGAGGGGGGACATGATCCAGGTCTATAAGATTCTAACAGGTTTGGATGCTGTTCAACCGAATAGTTACTTTAGCATTAGTTCAAATACAAGAACTCGTGGCCATAGGTGGAAATTAGCGGGAGAACATTTCAAACTGGATTTAAGGAAGCACTTCTTTACACAGCGTGTAGTCAGAGTATGGAATAGTCTTCCTGATAACGTAGTGCAAGCTGAATCCTTGGGTTCCTTTAAATCAGAGCTAGATAAGATTTTAACAACTCTGAGCTATTAGTCAAGTCCTCCCCAAGCGAGCTCGATGGGCCGAATGGCCTCCTCTCGTTTGTATAGTTCTTATGTTCTTATGTTCTTATTACTCATCAAATGAACAAATATTTCTTTATGCTGTCCTTCGTTAAACAAAGTATGTATTTTGTCATGTAAATATCACATATGTGTGTATACATTAGTTCCTCAAATCTAACAGATTTCAGCAATTTAATTGGCGATTTTAACGTGACATAATCTGTGTCTGGGGTGCACGCGCTGGTCACACACTGGATCTGACTTTATCTTATAGTTTTGTGACAGTAATCTGGAAATATGTACCACCTGTATATCGGATGACATGTTTATCGCTAGCATCCCGGGGTCTGTTGGAAATGATCGTCCCCCATCCCGGTACAAGCGATTTATTAATAATATGATAGTAACCCACTTTGCTATCACTTTCAATCCTATTCCTACTATTTCTACGCTGAAAGACCAAAGTGTAGATTCTACTCCGGGTAAATTTTGACATGCTCTTTATTCCATTTGTGAATCTGCTCTCGATGATCTATTTCTCTTAATGTGCGCCCGAGAGGTAAGTCTCAGCCCAAGCTAGTGGACACCATCAGAAGACTTAAGCAAAGCTGTAATAGAGCGGAAAGAAAATGGGAGAGAAAGATAGATTTTAGGATTTCAGATGAAACCCGAAACCTACTTTCCAAAAGGCCATGAAATCTTCCAGAGCAAGATTTTACTCAGGAGTGTTTGCAAAATACAGCCACCTACCCAGGGTTCTTTTTAACGTTTAAACATTTTAATAAACCCCAAGACTGAGAGCGATATAGTAAATCTGCTTTGAGCTGTGATATATTATAGTACTGAGTCAGCTTTAATGAAAGTGACTAATGACATTCTGTTATCTGCAGGCAAAAATGACTGTGAAATTCTAATGTTAGATTTCAGTCTGCCTTTGACACTAGATCACTGAATTCTTCTAGAGTGGCTGGAACATTGTGTGGGTATTGAAGGTACTGCACTTGAACGGTTCTCTTTTTTTAGGGAAGAGAACCTATTCAGTTTCTTGTATAACCTAAAGTATGGTGTTCCACAAGGATCATCGCTCAGTTGTATTTTATTTTCATTGTATTTATTAGCCTTCAGGCATATTATTAATAAGCACGGAGTGTCGTTTCACTGATGAGACACAGGTGTACCTCAGCCTGAGACCTGGATAGGCCTGGTGCATCGGATTTTTTGTTTATGGATGCGAATACATTTCTGAAACTCAAGGAGAGTAAGACAGAGATTGTAATTTTTAGACCCCCTGAGGGTGATTGGGGCCACACTAATCCGTATGCAAATAATCTTGATGTTTACCTGACTCGTCTCAAGTTTGAGAAGCAAATAAATGCTGTGGTTAAGTCCTCCTTTTATTATTTATTTAAGTAAGGCTAAGCCCATGTTTTCCTTTAGAGATTTCGATACCGTAATCCTTTTGTTTCATGGCGTCTAGATCACTGTATCAGGCTCTATTGCAGGGTTAGTCAGTCTTCACCGTCTCTTCTCCAGCCGGCGCAAAATGCCGAGACACATTTATTGGCTAAATCCAAAGCCAGTTGCTCCAGGGTCAAGGTGCAGATGGACCTTATCTGCTGCTGCAGGACGCGGACATGCTCAGGAGCGGTGCCCGGGGGGGGGATGGGGGGGGGGGTTCCCTGAACACCAGCTCGACCGGGGTATGACCGGGGTACGGAGCTCGCGGCCCAGCATCAGCATCATTGGGATGACAAGTCTGAGAAGTCCTGGACTGAAGTCTCGTAGGATACTGTCCGTGTTCTGGTGTTTTTTTTTTAAATTACAATAAAAAACAAATAGAAACATTAGCATAAAATATACAATAAAGAAAAAAAATACATTTTTAACATGGTTTATTGCTAGTGGGAATGTTCTCACGTGTCTATGTGACAGGTCACATTTTTAAGTGTGTGGTGCGTAATTATGTACAGTGTAATACTGCATTCCATTTACCTCAGATTCTGGAAGCTGGAGCGGGAAATGGAGTCATACCTGATAACCGTGTTCCAGTACAGCAAGTCAGAAAGCAATTTAGCAGTATCAGGGACCTGTTTCAAAAGGCAAGGTTTCTTGCTTAGCCAGATAACTTGACAGATTGAATTTATCCCAGTTTAAATGGTCTTTATATTTGTATTTGGCTCAGTCCACCTTATCCAGCTCTGCGAAAAGTCTTGTTTTCTGAAACGGGCCCCAGTTCTAGCTTGGTTAATTGTTAGTCATTCTCCGCCATATATGTTGATAACATCACATAGAACACTGGAGCGACATGTTCACAGATAGCGGTTGGACAGTATTGTGTGTACGACCGATTTAATGACCCACAAATAAAATGTAAGTGCTAATAAACAGTATAAAACTACAGCTTTAACTTCTGTTGATAAATTCTGTTAAGTTATAGATCTAAAATTCTGATGTTAGGGTTGTGTAGGTTTCTCTTACTTTCCCAGTTGGAATTCTGACTTCAGGGGCATTCTAGCAGAAATTTCTGACCAGGAACTCGGAATCTTCAAGTTACAAGTTCAAATGGAATGCATCATAGCATCCTCCTATTGTCCAAAACATATCAAGCGTCGTCTGCCTGTAACCCCTAGTGAGTGTGCTATGTAGTGAACACTATATAGTGAGTGAGTGAACAAGTGGACATTTTGCCTCAGTTTGCTGTTGACAGTGAGCAAGTGAGGACAGAGGGGTGTTTTTCTGATATTAAGATGTACTCGCACAATAAAGTAGGGGATCCCATCTGCCAATCCCTAGCCAGTATTCCAACGGACCACAGAATGCTGGGTGTTTAATAATAATTATTAATTATTCCCCATAAGGAAATTCTCTTTACGCCTCCCCCAACTTCATTCTGTAGGTGAGAGTAAGTTGTCTGTGAAGGACAGCCACCTGTCGCAGCACTCAGGGAGCCGGGGGTTAAGGGCTTTGCTCAAGGAACCACAGACTTGCCGAGGCTGGGCTCGAACCGGCAGCCTTCTGAACTCAGGCATGCACAGGCACGGAGCCACACGCTGTGGAGGTGGAGTTGGTTGATTCCCAAAAATTAATTATATACTTTCAACCACATGTTTTATTTTACAACCTTTATCTTCAAACGTTCTGATCCCTTGTATAAAAAATGATTAAGAATGGAAGCAGTTTAACTTTCTCTTTCCTGTTAATCTATCCACTCCACTAGTCGAGAGGTTTTACTGGTAACTTTTTTCCAGATCTCCTTGATGTTTCTTATCTAACATGTAACGTAAAGGGCTGGATTCGTCCCTTTCAATCGTCCATAGTCCTTATGATTCTAGGGCTAACTGTACACTAACAGACTTCGAAAAAAAACTCCAAAAAGACTTTTCAAAACTAAGACTAGGGATCTTGCAGGGTCGCTGTTTGCAAGATCAGAACTAGATTTCTTTTGTTTTTGCTGTACTTTTGTAATACAGACCGTGTTTCACTGCTATACATTTGCGTTTGTTGCAATAAAGAGCCCAGTTCTTGCAAAATGTGTAGGACTGTTTAATCAACTTTTTTCTGTAGAATGCAGTGGAAATGCCATGCAACCTGCGTTCAAAATATTGTACTTCTGTACTGTACCTAATATTATTTCAAAGTCTCCTCCATACCTGTCTGCCCTACCCGAGATCCTGTACCTGTGTTGCTGTTTGATGTTTGGTGCTGGAGGGAGCTGACATATTGGTTGGTGACAATGTCCACCTCACTATTTGCATAAGTTAGTATAAGACCTATGATAATGTTAAACTCGGTTGATTTTATTGGGAACGTCAAGACAAGATAAAGACTGACATAGGACGGCTATCTTGGCCCCCTTAATCCAAACGATGGAGATGACGGGAACGCGCCACTTCTCAAAACTCTCGTGATTTTACTCGGATGCTGGAACTTTGTCTGCGACAGTCAAATCCCTTGAAAAGTCATTCGGTGTTTGTGGGGCCAGTATCAGTGACTGAAAGATCTTCTGGAAGTTTAGCAACATGATATATGGAAGGACAACGCTTAAACGGCTGATTATGATTGTGTACAGATATGTCCAATAAGATGTCAGTTTGATTATCCTCACCACTCACCTCATTGTGACCACTCTCTCTCTCTCTCTCTCTCTCTCTCTCTCTCTCCCTCCCTCCCCTTCTCTGCTGTCTGGCCCACTCAAGACTACCTGTCCATACAGGACAATGAAAATAACCACGCGATGGCGGGTGAGACATCTGTTATGCGTTCTGCTTATGTTCTTCTTCCTTGGCATCTTCTTCCTGTCCACCAGTCCACAACTCGGTGTTCCCAGCGGAATCCCCCACATGTCCCTCGACAGGTAAGATCACTACCCTTTGTCCAAACCAGTCCGGTGGCTTCTGCTGTTGAGGGTGAACTCTGTGGTGCATCTTCCCGTGTAGTGATGTGTCCATAAATCCTTAGCTAAATAAAAGACTGGAGGAAAAGATGGCGGAATCTGGGAGGGGGGACAAGACCTGTAACAAATATAATAGATATTTTATCCAGTATAGTTTGGAAGTTGTTTCATGGGAGAGATGAATTTGAGAGAGAGAGTGAAAAGGGCAACATGTTTAATAGAGTAGATGGATGAACAGGTGTATGTGGATGTATTTTCATTTTAATACTTTGTATTTGTATAATTTAAATTTCTTTTTAATGTCAACATTTCTGTTACTGTGAATAGCTAAGCAAGTAAAAGATGGCACATTTATGTAATATTCAAAGCAAGATTTATTTCTGTGTTTCACCATTTCAAAATAACAAAAGAAGAAAACGGCCTGAGGCAAATGTTTGTGCAGCCTGCATAACCAGTATGCAATAACACCCTCTTTGACAAGTATCACAGCTTGTAGACATTTTTGCAGCCAGTTTTCAGATCTTGCTTGGGGGATTTTTGCCCATTCTTTCTTGCAAAATGCTTCTGGTTCTGCGAGAACCTTTGGGCTGTCATTCACGCACTGTGTTTTTTTTTTTTTTTTTTTTTAGATCTATCTTTAGATTTTCAGTGTTGTTTAGGTCAGGGGACTGTGAGGACCAGGCCGAAACCTTAAGCTTGTGCATCTTCAGGTAGCCCATGGTCACTGGTGGAGAAATTACACAACTCCATTACTTAAATTTCAAGCATTGGAGTTCTTTAATTAAATACATACTTTAGTACATTTTCTTTTTAATGTCAACACATTGTTACATTGTTGCCACAATGCAAACAACCTACTGAATGCACTGACGTATAGCCTGTAAAATGAAAAACTTGTGGAATATGCTATAATGCCTCTACAAACACAATTCAGTTGACAAATGGGCAGCTATTGTCATTCTCTTTCTCAACCCCCACCTCACCACCACAAAACAGCATGGTAGTTTTCTGACATAGCTTTGGCTCTGTGTGTGTGTGTGTGACATTTTTCTGATCCCCTTGTCTCCTATAATATTCTAGCAATCCAACGAGCAGTTCTTTCAAAAAGCTTTCTTAGTCTATCAGACCTCAACTTGACCTCCACTGTGCCTGTTAACTTCCATTTCTTAATTACATTATGAACTGAGGAAATTACTACCTGAAATTACCTTCTTGTATGTTTCTACAGTTGTTGCCATTTTCAGAGGGCTAGGCAGCCGCTTAGAGGAGCCCATGACAGCTGATTGTTGGGATAAGGATTCAGGAGTCTGTGTCTTTCACAGTATTTACAAAGCATTGAAATTTGCATTACCTGGCCTTTGCAGTTGTGACTGTGAACAAGCCGTAGTCTTAGTGAGCTAATTAAGATCTGAGACCTTGGTCAATGTTATCTGAGAGCTCAAATCTCTTGGGGTGCCTAAACTTTTGCATGGTGTTCCACTCTAAAATTCTACAAAAAAATTCACTAATCTTGCATAAAAATGTTTGAGAAGAATGTGTCATCTTTAACTGTCTTTGAGATCAGTTCATCTTCTGCTCATTTAAGTATTCAGAGTAACAGCAATTTTGAACAGGGGTGTTCAAACTTTTGCACACCACTATATCGTCAGATTGGTTGTGCAAATGAATTATTGAAAACTATGGGGGAGAAAACTGAATACAATACTGTCAGAATGTGAAGTAAACCCTGAATAGCAGATCTTGGGTCAGCCTGCGTACATACAAAGCTCTGGGGGTATTTGGCAGAAAGTGAAGTGTCCCCAGAATGGTGGTCCCACCTGTCTGCAGTCACCTTGGTGTCCGTGCATCAAATTGTCTAAGGTGTTTGCAGCTGTTATGCGGCAATCTTGAGTCATTGTTTCATCAGTTACATGGATACAGTGTCCGTGGAAACCTTTTAAGCTCTTGACTGTCTGAGATCATGTCCTCCTTCTATCAACAGAATCAAGATTGCCTTCAGAACCACTGAGATCCCGAAGATCTTACACGCATCCACGGCTCCTGCAGTGGTAGGACCTACAGATCCTCCTTACATTGGTGACAAATATGCCCAGGAGGACTCATTTCCACAAAGGGTGAGGTTTTGGGGGGAAAATGCATTAAAAAGGTGCACATCCTCCAAAACTGTTTAATTGTAATTGTGTCCAAAACCCTACTCTGCTCAGGTCTGCCAGGATAGCATACGGCAGAAAGTTGCAGGGACGATTTTCGAGCCAAAGATCCTGCCCAGGATCCCTGTGTTGCAGTGGCACAAGCACTTTTCTCCAGAAGAGTACCGTCGCCTTCAGAACTACCCTGGATCACATGGCTGGGGGGAGGTTGACTACCAAAGTAAGAGAGGCTCTGTTTGACTGTGCATGATTTTGACCAGCTGTTGTTTGTACTTTAATTATCACCTTTTACATACGTAATACATGATCTTCAAAGTGAAAAATCTGTATTTGTCCAAGCATTGTAGCACATTCAGTCTGGCAATAAGGGGCTATATGTAGTCATTTTAGATGAAACTTCACATCCACACATACAATAAATAACAGATAATTCATAGTTTTTTCTAATCATTCTTGATCAGAATGCACAAATGTAAGGGTTGTAAAATTAAACCTCCCCCCTCCCCAAATATGTCTGTATATGTCTCGAAGGAGAGTAAGCGGGATACGAAAAAGAAGCATTCCAGTATACCTGTGCCTGTGCAAATGGCAAATGAAGTATTATTTCATTTAATTTCATTTCATAAAATTCTGGAATTTTCCCCCCGTCGCCTTTCACCCAGTCTTGGCTGCATCCCTCACTCTCCTCAACACCACGGCCAATGGGCTCATGTTTGACGACTGGGAGAGTCGGGCTAATGGCTCCTCCTGCATCCGCTGTGCAGTGGTGGGGAACGGGGGAATCCTTCGTGGCTCCAAGATGGGCCGCGAGATCGACCAGCACCACTACGTCTTCAGGTGAGGGACCACATGTCGCCAAAATGGCCCGACTCCACTAGAAGCTGCAAATGCGTCATCAGAGAGAAACCGGGCATCTTTCCTCCAGGACGAACGCAGCGGTGATCCGGGGTTTTGAGGAGGATGTAGGATTACGCACTTCCATCTACACATTCTCCACCAATACCATGCGCAACTCCATCCTTTCTACAGTGAACCATGAGGGACCCCCTAAGTCCGAGGTGAGAACCTCCTCGTGTTACCACTGGTGCTTCCTCCTATGTATTGACATATTGTGAAACTCAATGTTTGATGTTCTACGGGTTGATCTCGCATTACATCCTCGAGGAGAACACTTAACGTAAATTCTCAAAGATATAACCCAAGACAGTAGTTCTAGTTAGGTGAGCATCTAATGATCAAAAAGTGAAAACTAGCCAAAACAGGTACAAAAGAAAAAATGTCCGGTTGGAATGGCAACAACTAATCTCTGTAACTCCGCCATGGCCGTTGCAAGCCTGGAACAGAAAGGAGTAGTATTGGGCAAGGGATGAGGTACCCCTCCCCATAATTCCTTGCTAACTGCAAATACACATGAGACACTCAGGACATCTCAACCCCAGGAGAAGATGGACCTCCATTGAGAGGACCTAGGATGCAGGCAGGGGTCCCAGAAGCATCTGCAAGCTTCCCAGCTGCCTACCATCCTTTCACCCAGTGCCTAACATGACACCCAACAATTTATCTCTGTAGATGTCACCTTCTTGAACCATCACCTCTGCCTGTCTGAGAATTTCACACAGACCTCTCCTTCACAGGAGACCAGATATGTCTTTATACCAGACCATGACCAGGACTACGTGTTGGTGAAGGCCGCTGTGAAAGACACGCCTGTGGAGAAAGGGCGAGAACGCGGCGAGATGTAAGGGGACGACGACTAGGAGTGGGTCATGTGACACAACGTGAGAGTCATGTGACACAATGTGAGAGTCATGTGACACAATGTGAGAGTCATGTGACACAATATCACACCATGATTTTTTATTGTGGCAGGATCACAATTTACAATCTCATCACGATTCTTTTTTTTTTTTGTCGGCATTTAAAACTATTTTGCAAGTTACCCAACAGTACAACCAGGCTAATTCCCCAATTTTAAAAAATATAGCCTAATAAGGTAATAAAACCTAAAACGAAACAATAACAGCATACTAATTTCGGGTGTTTTTGTTTGAGGGTTAAAATGGTTTGCTGGTAATACTTATATATTAAAAGTAACAATTAGTAATATAATTGCATTATACATACCATCATAATGCATTATAATGAATTCATAAAGTATTATAAATATGGGTATAAATATTTATAACAAAGGCCATGTTCATTATGCATTATGAATGCTCTCATCTATAATGCACTATAAATATCTTCATAATGCATTCTTTATAATGCAATCATTTGACTGCTTTAAGTAATGTGTTACCGGTTTGTCTTGTTGCCATCTGGCATGCAAAAGGTATCCTACCTCTTTGTGCCCTGTTGGTATTGGATGATGCAAATAACTTCTATATTACTGGTGTCATATTCTTTTTAAGGACCAACTCCTCCATGACGTCTATGTGTCGCATGTTGGGGCAAAAGGGAAAATGGAAGAAATCCAAGGCACTACCAACTGTTTGTTGTTACCGGTTTATTAATGTGCCGAAATGGATTTAGCTGACAAAACAAAGATGGGTATATGACTCATAGAACTGCAAGTAATAGAGCATGCACTGTAGCGAGATACTAACGATATCTCTCTGAAGGCAGACTGTAGAGAGATTTTAATCATCCACGACCGGGATCTGGTAGAGGTTGAAGTTCAGGGGCTGTTGGGTTGGGTAAAGTGTCTAGTGTTATACCAAAGAGAATCACTGCTGTCATGTAACCGTGTAGAGTTAGTTTGGGTTTGGGTCCATCGATCTGTTCTCCTTTCACTCCAGGGCATCCAAATACTTTGGCCCCAACGTGACGGCAAGAAAGTTGAAAATGTATCACCCAGACTTCATCCGCTACCTGAGAAACAGGTGAGACTGGGCAGTTACTGTTGATACTGTGAGCAGAATATGCTTTTTGAGGGCTATAGTGCTAATCCCTTCTGGAACACTGTGTTCTCCTGCACCTCTCAGGTTCCTGCGTTCCCCGATCTTGAAGACCAGCTACTGGAACTTGTTCCGGCCATCCACCGGTGCCGTGATGCTGCTGGCTGCCCTGCACACGTGCGATCAGGTAGAGATGCACCCGTCCGCTTGTCGTCTGCCTCCCCTGCTAGACCTGCCCTGTCACTGATGCGTTTGTTGCATGTGCAGGTCTTTGCTTTTCGCTCTTTCTCGGGTCTCTGTATGTGGACGACTGTATAACTTCCTAACAACGTGCATCCCATCCAAGGAGAGCCCTGCCAGATTGCTTACGCATCCCATGATAGGTTCTGGATGTTTAGAACGTGCAAATTCGATGCCAGTGACATCATGATTCTGTCATTACCCAAGGTCAGCGCCTACGGCTTCATGACCCCCGACTACCAGAAGTACTCTAACCACTATTACGACCGGACCTTCCAGACTGTGCAGTTCTTCTCCAACCACGACTACCGGATGGAGCTGAAGCTCTGGCAGGAGCTGCATCAAAACAAACTCATTCGACTATATATGCGCTAGAGGACACCTGAGACATCGCCCACGAGAAACAAGAGAGCCGTTGATAAGCCTTAGACATTCCAGATGCACTTCCTATGTTGTATTTTCTGTTTTCTCCAGTTAAATGTGAGGATATTGTTGTATAATAATGTATACTACACCTGTTTATGTTACGAAGTTAAGGCATGTTTACGTGCTGTTTAGGAATGTTCTATGGATGCATTATGAAGGTGCACTGAATTATAAAGGCATTACGAAGGTGCAGTTAATGCAAAGTGTTACCAAACATTTTAATATTAATTTCTTATATCCTTTCTAATTTTATGTGGTATTACTAAATGTGAATGATAAATATTGTTGATATTTATTTTCAAATAAAACCAGAAAACCTTAGTCATAGAGAAGAAGAAATATGGTTTGTTTACACAGCTGTTACGTGTCTTAGGTACGGGGCTAAACCTGGACTGCAGCCCAGTGCCCCAAGTTGTAGGAGGCCCGAAAATCTATTTTTCTGCTGGTTGGTGTTTAGCCTCACATCTCTGGGATCTGGGTTCAAGTCTCTACCAGGGTTCCGCATGTGTGGCGTTTGTATGTTCTCCTCGTGTTGTCATGGGGTTTCCTCTGGGTACTCTGGTTTCGCCCCCCACTGTCCAAAAGCATGCTGAGGCTAATTGGAGTTACCAAATTGACTACTGGTGTGAGTGTTTGTGTACATTTCTGTGTGAATGGATGGTTGTTGCACCAGCGTTTTATGCCATAGGTACACGCTAATAAAAAAAGGTAATATTTGTACCTTTGCTTGTCACTGGGGCTGTACCCTCAAGGATCTGGCAATTATACCTTTAGCTGTAGGTAATTGTACCGTTTTGTACCATTTCTGTACCTTAAAAGTATACAGCCGCAGTGACAAGCAAAGTACATCTTTTATCCTTTTTTTCTGAGATTGTAGCGCCCCAGCCCCCTAAAATAGGTCCTGCTTTGGTAGAGGAAAAACAATGAAGTGAAATACCAGGATTGATTTTCAGCACCCCCATATCCAAGACCAGGTCATAAGAAAAGACGCGTGGTTTACCAGTCATTCTATATCCCTTTCCTCAACAGAAATTCCAGAGTTTTTAAACTGGTGTAAGTGGTCTTCCAAGCCCATGTTGTCATACACTGACATCTAGTGGTCGTGATGGATAAGTGTGGCTTGGCTCCTTTTGCTTCCTCTGCACTATGGTTTGAAGCGCGGCCTTCCATCTGTTACCACGTGCTTGTGTTGTGGCCCCCATGATGGACAGGATGCACCTGGCAAGAGAGAAGGGGGAAGAGGAAGAAGGAGAATGGTGTTGGGCAGAAGGGAAAAATAACATACCCATATAAATTTTGAAAGATTTTCCTGCACCACAGAGTACCACGAAATTAACCTTTAATGTGGTGGGCAGCATGGGGGCATTTAGACTGGCAATAAGACTTTTAATATGCCAACTGGCATTAGGACTATAAACTCACTTCTGCATGGGATCAAGTGTGACCCAGGGCCCTGTGTGTGTGTGTGTGTGTGTGTGTGTGGCCCTCTTCTACCTCATACAGTCTTTGTATCACCATGGCCCTAGATTATGTATCGAAAAATATAATTCATTTTATCCTAATATTTATATATCTTTGCCCCCCCCCCCAAAAGTGATGTACAAGGGTCCAATAAATGGGTCTGTCCATTTATTGGACACCCCTGGAACATTTCAGTGAGTAAGGGCCTCATTCTAGGGGCCATGAGTCATGTGACATGCCACCCCCTCGCACTACAGCCCAACAGTGAAGTTACTCTTTACATTCCTTGAATGTCTGTATGTTGCATTTCTGCCTCTTGAATAGTCTTACTTGGTTCTTGCCTTGTTAGAGGCTATTGTATAGCTCCTTTTCCAATACCGCTTACTTCTGTAGCTGGGCATTCACTGGAAGCTCAGCCTGGCTGACTCTTTGACCGCATATATGTTTGCAATGAGCTATATGCCTTCACTCGTACATCACTTTGGACTAAAGCGTCTGCTAAATGTGTGAAATGTAAACGTAAATACACGAGCACCATCCTGTCGATCACGGAATCGGCTCCATTTGCTGTAGTGTAGCTGGACCTGCTTTCAGTCGCTGGCGTATTACGACAGAACTTTCCCAGAATGCACTACTGAATATGCACTGTGGTCTCCTCAGGTGCTGCCTTACAGTTGTTTACCATACCTGGCTAATCTTATTTCCTTCAACTCTGTATCGGTTGCCTTACATAGTGCACAGGTTGTGAACTGCAGGCAAGCCACACACTCTGAATAAAATACCCCTGGCCTACCCTTCCCCCCCCCCCCAACATGCAACCTGTCCTCATATTTATTACATTGGCTAAGAGGTCGTCAATCTGCTTCCTTCCATCTTGCTGTGCCGGTGACTTTCGTGCCCCTCAGTCAGTTCCTCACCAGCACATCGGGACTCCGTTCTACCCCAGAACACAACTAGATCGGGTCTCTTTCAACCCTCAGGTCATGGCGAACCGAAAGCACACGGAGTGCGACACAGCCTCCGATTCTGTGCGATTGAACCCATATTGCAGGAACATTGTTGGGGAGTCATCATCACATTTTATATCTTTGCTCCCAGAACTGGGGGTGTAGTAATCAAGTTTGCAGACCTTTAGTTTACTTCCCACCCTATTGCTGACCAGGTGGGTTTTGATGCTTAAATTGGAAACGTTCAAAAGATATAATCAAAAGTAGGTGTATGGTCTTCCTGGGACTAGGAGGGAGATACTACCAAAGCTATTGAACAAAAATCAGGCTACTATGCCACCGTACTTTCTGCAGCATGAAGAGGATGAGACAGGAAGCTTTGCAAATTTATCAGAAAGGAGCAGGATGTTTTTTTTTTTTTTTTTTCCTTTTTTAATATCTTGCTTTGCACTGATAGCTGGGGTGCGACTGACATTAGAATGTGCTGTAGGTTAAACTTTAACTCGGCGTTTTTGTCAAGGATGTGGGGGAAAAAAAAAAGGTAGGAGTGGATGGAAAACAAAAACCTAAATCAAAGTGGAAAAAAAAACATGAAACAAAAGTTTTTGACCTGTGTCTCATCTTCACGGATTATGGCTGATCTAGTAACTACAGTTTGGTCACGTAAAATGATGGATTTGGAATTGTGGACCATAAGGAGACCTCAAGCCATTGTAACTGTTATAGTTAAAGCTAAGGCTAATAATATTTGGCAGGTTTGCTCCAAGGTCCATATTGTAGACTGATCTCATTGTAGGTAATAGCAAATAGTAGAGTGATTTTTCTCTTCCTCTACTGTGACATAAAACTGTATTCAGAGCAACCCAGCTGTAACGTCTTGAAATCAAAGTAAACAGCTATGACATCATCTCTGTCATGCCCTGCCCATCTGACCCTCGTGTTTCCTCCTAGCGTGTCCCTAATGAGCCAGGCTTGTTAATCATTTATCTTATCTCTCCTATCTCTTTCTCTTTTGTCTGTTCTGGTTAGGGGTTGCTCCAGCAGATCATCTGTTTCTGTTTCTTCTGTCTTACACCTCATTCCTGCCCTTGTGTTACTCACTCCAGCTGCCTCTCATTTGGCTCCTCATCAGCTCTGTATAAAAGTGCTTCCCGGTACTGTGTTCCCCAGTCCTCTCATTAACATTGTACCCCTGTGCCCTGACTTCCTCTGTTCTTTATCCCCTGAGATCATGTTTTTATTTTCTGGCTACTGTTCCTTTTAAATCCCTTTTTTTTACCTTAACACCTGCTCCCTCATTCCTAACTTATGACTGACGTGACAATCTCAATCCAAATGTCCGTGTTACGGTGGTTCTTTTCTGAAAGGTGTTTGTAGCAGAGTGACAACAGAAGACCTCAAAAATATGCATCTGAAAAACCAATGAGGTTGATTAGTTCAGTGGACCGTCAGGATAATGATTAAGAATTCTAATTTTATTGAAACAAGGTGACCCTTGTTCTTTGTTGTAATCAACATAAATACTTTTCATCACAACACCCAAATTACTTTTTAATCACCCTCATCCTCATTCACTGCATCAGGCTTAATTGACAGTGATCAACACCTTGCAGTAATATGAACAGGAATGGGTAATTTATCAAACCGGCTGGTTCCAGTTCCTCAGAAGCGGCATTGCAAGCAATGGAAATAGCCTTTCAGTGGAATGAGCTGTAACACTCTGCTGTATATGCTTTGACAAATAAACAGCAGCCTGAAACTGTCAAAATGTTCAAAAAACTCGGGAGAAACCAAAATCAGAAGGGTTACATGGTGTTAATGATCATTTCCTACAGCAGGGGTAGTCAAACCCAGTCCTCTAGAACTGCTGGGTGTACGGGTTTTTGCCCTGCCTCACGTCCTAGTTGGTTCACGTCAGTAATTACTGGGATGATAATCTGTCACAGCTGGAATTTAACCTGTCAATCAAGTGCTAATTAAAATTCCTCATCAGGATCAACGCTGGCCACCCCAGTTTCACAATCTTTTCTTCGTGCTTTGGTGTCCTATGCAATGGATCCATATAACAGAATGGTGTCCAGTGGAGGTTTTGTATTTAATTAGCCAGACATTGCGGTACCGCTGGATGACCGATCATAAGGTGTCTGGTTTTTAAACATTAAGTCCAGGGGCTTTAAAATCAATGCACGGGTTTACCCGGGTTGAATCCTATGTTTATTAATATACCCTTGTTGTCTCCACCCTCCGTCGAAAACGTTTACCGTTGTAACTTTGGATGGATGTATTAATGAATGCACAGAATTTTGCTAACAGTTTATACGTACATTCTCCAAAACTACGAGTGTATTATACCAACATGCGGTTTTTGCGAATAGGAGGTGGTTGTAAAGTGGTCAATTATGCATGTGATGAACCTGTCATCATTCTCCGTAATGTGTTTATTTTACGCTACGTCTTAGTAGTTTCAATAGCAATTTGCTGAAGTGGAGACGCACTTTACATGTGTAGAGCTCTCACGCATCCGGCCTGACACTCACGCAAGAAACCTTACGGGTAATCTACATTATTCCATTATAAAACAAAAATTTTCCACAACAAAAACGTTGGGGCTTTTTGCAAATCCTACAGACTATTTACAAGGTAATAAAACTGTTACATTCTTATAAATGTGTGTGCAGACTTGTCTCGAACTGAAAATCTCACGCCAGCCAACGTGACTGAAGTTGGCAGCCCTGCAGACTACATTTATACAACCTATATTCTTCTCACAGAATTTGCATGTATATTAACGGTCTTTATAAAATATGAGTATGGTATTTAATGAATAGAAAGATGCTCATGAAAACATCATCGGCGCAGCGGTAATAAAACCGATGTCACCGCCGCCATCAACCCCCCCTCCCGGCCCCTTCTCCTCCAGGGAGAGATCGGAATATTTATTTTCATTATACCAAACGATCAGTTAAATGCAATGATCACAAGTGCGAAAGACTGTACGAAGCAGTTCGATCCACCTCCCCGGTCAAAGCGAATGAAATCGCAGTGCGTGCCATCGCACCCCCGAGGCGGACACAGCTGCAGACCTTGCCTCCGACCTCCAAAGCGCTCGGCTGTCAGCGAAGACCGATCTGTCAGCGACGTGAAGACAGGAACACGCTGACGGCATATAGCGGCTCCTGCAAACGAGGGTCACAGCCATGCCTTTATAAAACACGTGACGTTCATTCCCAACGAAACTGAACCCAATGCAAAGCTGCACGTTTTATATTGTATGTAAGAGGAGGGGTTACGTTCATGACTGTTACCAAAAATTGCCCTTAAAATAATTAGAACTGCAAAAGCCATGCTGTACTATAATTATGCTATTATACTAGCATCATAATTGTTACTACCCTAGCTGTATTACTAACAATATTATAACGACAAAGGAAACAACACGTGCTATTATTATTATTACCAAAAATAAACTGGTAATGCGTAGAAACAAAGAATGATATTTAAGGCCTCTTTCACTGCCCCCTCCTCCCGCACCGCCTCCTCCTCTCCTGCAGATTCCGGGGCGACAGAGTCAGTGTGATTCCGTATAACGGTCCATTAGGAAGATGGCGCTCTCCCGGGCGACACGGCTCCCTCACTTACACCCGATCCAGCACCCAATGAGTGGCGAAACTGGCTTTTCGTAGCCCGAGCAAAAAATAAATAAAGGAAAGCAACAATAAGAACAGCAGGAATTCTTTTTTTTCTTCAAATGCATTTGTTTTGTTTTTAATGTTATTTGCTGGGCGGTGCGGGAAAACGCGTGCTCATCGGATCGAGGGGATGGAGAATCGCGAGCCTGGCCGAGCTTTGGTGCAGAGACAAGGGGGGAAAGGCATTTAAATAAACAGCATCACGTTGACACGGCGCTCTCCAGCATCGCTTGCTTTGCACCGACACTCGCTACGCTGCACCCAGCGGCTGGATGCTCGAATACGGCTAAAAGGGTGTCGTTTTGCCGATCAGTCAGCGTCTGTGGTCGGTGAGGCAAAAAAAAAAAAAAAACAGAAGGGGACGGAAATATATGCAGAGGTTTGTTTATTTTATGAATCGGAAATTTGGAGCGACGTTATTTGGGACACCGAGAGGGTTTGAGTAAAAAAAAATGCAACGTTTGAGATGCCTCGATTTTAATTCTATATTGGAGAGCAGCTGTTTATTCTGATTTCCCCCCAAGTACTGCATTGCAACATCCTGACTGTCACCAGGCGGAGGATGTCAGCGGCTGTCTTCATGATGGTCATGTCTGCATCTTTTTTCAACCCCAGTTTCGCCTTCAGTTCGCATTTCGACACAGGTGAGTCTGAAATTCCCTTACATCTCCCCCTTAAAGAAAAAGTGTGAGTGGAGCGCCGGCTGGACCCATCCCTAGTCCATCCTGGTCGCACGTTGAGATATTTCTCTGATGCTTGCGCTCCGGAGTCCAAAGATAATTTTTTTGGCTCTTGCGCTGAACCCCGTGTGAGCTGGAGCAGCGTGGCGGAGAGGCGGCCGAGAAGCCGCAGGAATGAGGGCACGATGCGCCCTTCCTCCGGGAGGCGCCGATCAAAGCCAAATCTTTGACATCTGCTTAAAAAAACATGACCTGAAAGACAGCGAATGACCCTTTTCTGCCTGTGCTCTGTGCATGTGTCTGTCTGTATTTTTGTATTTAGTTTTTCATAGGTACTCGAGAAGATACAGTATTATTATTATTATTACTGTTGTTGATGTTGTTGTTGTTGTATTAATTATTATTATTATTATTATTATTATTATTATTATTATTATTATAAAAGAGCATAAGCTACTCACGTCAATAAATGTATTTATTTTATTAACGTAAGTGCTTAAAAATTTCCGCGAACCTAAATAGAATAACTGTTTGCTGGGAGGGCAGAGTGCTTAATGTTTTATTCATATGATAATAGTATGTACAATATGTAGATAATCTTAGTACACGTGGTGTTATTTGGATGAACGAAATGCTCACGCTAATTCTAGTCAGAATCTTATTGCGTATTTGTGTCTACGTCACTGCACCCGCGACCTGATGTGTATCACAGCGTAGTGAATGGATGGTGATCTGATGGAGACGCCAGTGCTGGATGGACTGATAGGTGGAGTGGGTGGTTGAACAATGCAAGCAGGGCAAGCAGCCAGATAATCTGTGTTTCTCTGGCACCTAACAGTGGGGGTAAATTTAGGGGACGGGGTGGAAGCTTATTGGCTGGTGTTAACAGCCCCTCTTCAAGCAGACTGTTGGACTGTTGGCGCATAAATGCAGTCAGGGTAAGAACCCCCACCCCCTGTCCCAGGGTGAATACAAATAACATACTAAGAGGTGCACAATTACGGATGCCGTTGGTTGGTGATGTTTGGACACCATGAATTTTGAGAGCTGGAATGGAGACAGTGTGTGGCAGGAAGGCAGCTGTGCTTGGCAGGTGTGTCTGTTCACGTTCCTCCACTTATGCGTCTGGCTCCCCTCGCAACGTTGTCTTACCTCTGCCTGGTGTTTTACCTCTTAAATCGGTTTCCATGGATACAGGGGGGGGGGGTCCTCTTCCATCCCCCCAACCCCACCCCCAAATGCCAGGAAAAACAGAGCTCTCGTCCCAGTGGAAATCCAGTTTAGCATATTACCGATTGAAGGAAAACATGTTGATGTGCACTAAGAAAAATAATGTGCTCTTTTATTACATATAATTTGGTATTTCATAATCCTTAATAGGCAGTTGTTTTTTTTTTATTTATATGGTTGACACATCGCATAATCTATTGGTACACTTAAAATGTGCAGGTGTGGCAGTGCATGTGTCCCGCAGGACAAAGATTACAGAAAGCTGGGGATATGGTGGGAGTGTTGCCCCCCCTCCCTTCGCAGTAGGGGCAGTTGCTGAGTGGCTGTCACACAGGGTGTTGATGCTCCTGCATGTCTGCCCACCCGTCTGCCTGACGCATTAAATGCGCTGCTGCGTGTGGCTGTTTCGGTGCCTCTCTGCCTCGCTGCCTTTATCTCTTCGTCTTGCTGACCACAGTATCCTGTACGTATCCGGCGTTGCTCTGTCCGCACACTGGCCGGTCTGTCCGCTGTGGCTCCGCCTCCACCCCCCCGCCCCCCCCCCAGGTCCCGTCATTTTCTGTAACATCACGAGTTGAGTAGCTCCCCCCTCAATGGCTTCAGATTCTTTTGAATCACCACACGGCCTTTGAAGGACTTCGAGGCAGCCTCTTCCCCTAACGGGAAGGGCAAGGAGAAACTTGGTATCCTTAGGACGATGGCGGGGAGATGGTTTCGTAGTGTCAGATGTATAAGAAAAGCGTATGGAAACAAACGGGGGCTGATGCACTGCACCACGGTGTAGAAAACCTCTCCAGTCCGTTCTTCTGTTCCTTTATTGAGATGGCAGAACAGGGTGCTAGGTTGCAGTGATTTTTGGCACCAAAACATCTTGACTGGATGGTCACTGGTCGAACCCACTTGGACTATTCCAGCTACACCCCCTTCCTCTGTCCCCATGACTTTCATGCCTCTTAAGTGAATATATAGATGGAATCAGTCGCAGGCCACTGATTTGAACGGGGAATAACTGAATGGAGCATCAATGTTGCCAAGGCGATGGATGGGGTCGTTTTGAGGAGGATAACGACTGGGAATGTTCTGTTTCCGGCTTCTTGGCAAGGGACAAGGCCCGATGTAGGAGCTGGAACAGAGAATGACTTCTCACCATGTTATTTTGGGTATTTCACCCAGTGCAAGGTATTTGAGTGTATGTGTGTGAGAGAGCGTTTACAAAAATGATAAATAATCCAGATGGCATACAACTAGTTTGGATTTAGCTTTTTCATCGTTTGAGTAATCTCTTGACTCTTGTTGGCATGTTTTAGAAGTTGGGGGGGGGGGGGTGGCAGGGGAGGAGCTTTTGGTGGTTTGTTTGGTGCAGGGGTTTCTGGGAAGGTGATGACATCATCAAGGAGTGAGTTAGCCGGGACCCAGGGAACTTATTGTTTGCTGTCCCTCTAGAGGTTCCACAGGCATTTGCCGGGGTTAGCCTGAGAGCGGGATTGGCCGTTAACCCTGGTAAGGTTGTACGGAAGGTCACAGGAAGCAGTGGGCTCTTTCGTTGTTGCCTGCTTCCTTTCTGTACGCTGGGATCTTCTCCTCTTGTACGGGGAGAGTGACACGGTATGGAAGGTGTGGCTTTTAGCGTTGTATATCAAAAACAATGACGTATTGCTTGTCTGAATGCTTTCAGATTGCTTGTGGCTGGCGTGCAGCTCTCACTTCCTGGCTTATAATCGATTCCTGAGCTGAAGCAGACCGATGCTGAATGTGTCATTACTCTGTTCTTGCGTGTTGGTTGCCTGTTTGTGGGGGAGATACGTCAGCCAACCAGAGTTGAGCTCCGTAGATCTAATTTGCTTAGCCAATGTTTTTATCGAAAGTGACATACACCTGAGAAAACAGGGTTAGACGGGTCGTGGGGTTAAGGATCTTGCTCAAGGAATCAACGGTGAAATCAATCTGTCGATCTTGGGATTTGAACCAACTAACTTTTGATGACAAGCACAGCATGCTGAGCCACATGCTGTCCCTTATCCTTTTTGTGTGTTGCTGTCGATTACCGCACATGGACAAACTGTAGTGGTCACCGGGGGGGGTGCTTGGGGGGGTGGGTGGGGGCAATGTGTGGCGAGGAATCACCTATCGAAAACCCGCAACCGATGGCATCCATATACCTGGTTCAGTGTGGTGGCGTCTGTGGGGCTCTTAGCCATGTCGTACCCATGACCTCAGGGTTTGTGGTGGTTTGAATCCCTTGGCCGATGCTGTGGAACGAACTCGATTCCAAGATTGTATCTAAATCGCTGTATTTCTTACGCTGCATTAAATGCTTCTCTGGAAAAAAGCAGAGATGTGAAATGACAACATTAAATGCCTTCTTGGTTTTACTATCTGTACTAACTGAAATACATGCGCTTGGGCACCCGGATGAGGATGTGAGGCAGTGGAGGTGTATTGGGCTTATTGCTCTGGGTCAGGAGGTGAAGATGGGCTGGCGTTTGGAGACAGGGAGGGCGTGTTGGAGGGCATCAGAGAAGTCAGGGGAGAGAGGGGGTCCAGATTGGCATTTGTGCCGCTTTCTGGGGTGCATCTGCCTTCTGGATGCTGGAGGGGTTGGATCGCTCTTCCTCCCTGCAGATGCATCCGGCGCCGAAGGTGAAGGATAACTGGGTCACGGCGGCTTAGAGCTGGAACTGCGCATTATGGTCCGTGGGCTTCATAGAAGCGAATTCTGTGACCTAAAGCTCCGACGGAAACGGCTAATGTCGCGTACCTCCACTCTCTCTTTTCTCGGGAATCTGACATGCACCTCTTTACGCGTGCCCAAACTTTGAAGAATTGTGGGAATTATGTCTTTTTTTTTTGCCCAGGAATTTGCAAACAAGGTAAAAATGAAAAGATACTAAAATAACTAAACTCCGTGTTTTCGAACATAAGGTCGTCCTGCTGGGACCGGGCTTCTAATTTGGTAATTTCAGGTAGGTTATGCTATCAATCTCTTTCTTTATTTTGCTGTTTTGGGGGGTGGGAGGTGTCCCAGGTGTTGATTTGAGCAAACAAAAGATTTATTTAATCTGGGTGTTCGACAGTGGTGGGCCATAACCAATTTACTTCTCTTTTGTATCTAGCTTTATACATCCCTGCGTTTTTTAAGTGTTGAGTTGTACTAAGTGGGTCTTCTTTGTCGATTTCGTAATTTGGTTTTTTGAAGTTGGGGGAGCGACTATATTATCTTATACCCGAAATCCTGTATTGCCCTCTGAAGTGACGGTTAGGCATCACAGGACACAGTAGAAACCAAAAGAGACGACGTGGAGGAGACAGGAAGTGTGGGGCATTAAGCTAAAATAATGATCGACCATCAAAGTTGGGGTGGAGCTATCGGCTCTTATCGGCTATTTGAAGTTGCATTTTTGCGTTCGGCTCCATCCGGCGGTGAGGACCCCTTCTCGTTCCATTTCTGGAGAAGCGTTTAAAAAAATATGTGGACATCACAGTAGAGCACATTTACATAAATATGTCGTCTAAATGCATCATGTAACCTCCTATCTGGCCTCATATTATCTTTGGATTTAACATAGTTTTGAAGGTCTCCATTTTAAGCTATTGAGGGAATGGTTGTCTACTTGTAAATCACTGCACCCCTGACTATATTAAATGCCTGTATCATTTTAGGCCGTCTGTCATTTTGATTGTGAACATTTTCCAGCAAGCCTATGGCAGAACAAGAGGAACCTTCTTTTTTAACATGACTGTGGCTGGTGGGGATTGTATTGTATATTTACTGGGTCATTGCATTGTAGACGACAAACCCAAAAAGCAACAGAAAAGAACAAGATGATCGCCGACATGAACGTCTCCATCCAACAGATTTATGTGACCGTGACTGTAGAGATATTCAATGGCCTGAGATTCACAGTCAGCCTAAAAATTCTATGACCCCCAAACTCCTTTAAATATGAACAGTGAGGCCCAAAGCCCAGGAAAATCTAAGCCCAGGATACTGTTGGGACAGGAAGTCTTTACCCAACTAGACTTCATTAACGTTCATACTAATTTGCAAAGTATAGGAGGCTGTCCTGTACACTGCCTGCGTGATTTTCAGGGTGCGGGGTCACAGGGATTTGAGGCTGTCCTGAACACTGCCTGCGTGATTTTCAGGGTGCGGGGTCACAGGGATTTGAGGCTGTCCTGTACACTGCCTGCGTGATTTTCAGGGTGCGGGGTCACAGGGATTTGAGGCTGTCCTGAACACTGCATGCGTGATTTTCAGGGTGCGGGGTCACAGGGATTTGAGGCTGTCCTGAACACTGCATGCGTGATTTTCAGGGTGCGGGGTCACAGGGATTTGAAGCTGTCCTGAACACTGCCTGCGTGATTTTCAGGGTGCGGGGTCACAGGGATTTGAAGCTGTCCTGAACACTGCCTGCGTGATTTTCAGGGTGCGGGGTCACAGGGATTTGAGGCTGTTCTGAACACTGCCTGCGTGATTTTCAGGGTGCGGGGTCACAGGGATTTGAGGCTGTCCTGAACACTGCATGCGTGATTTTCAGGGTGCGGGGTCACAGGGATTTGAGGCTGTCCTGAACACTGCATGCGTGATTTTCAGGGTGCGGGGTCACAGGGATTTGAGGCTGTCCTGAACACTGCCTGCGTGATTTTCAGGGTGCGGGGTCACAGGGATTTGAAGCTGTCCTGAACACTGCCTGCGTGATTTTCAGGGTGCGGGGTCACAGGGATTTGAGGCTGTCCTGAACACTGCATGCGTGATTTTCAGGGTGCGGGGTCACAGGGATTTGAAGCTGTCCTGAACACTGCCTGCGTGATTTTCAGGGTGCGGGGTCACAGGGATTTGAAGCTGTCCTGAACACTGCCTGCGTGATTTTCAGGGTGCGGGGTCACAGGGATTTGAGGCTGTCCTGAACACTGCTTGGGTGATTTTCAGGGTGCGGGGTCACAGGGATTTGCGGCTGTCCTGAACACTACCTGGGTGATTTTTAGGGTGCGAGGTCACAGGGATTTGAGGCTGTCCTGTACAATGCTTGGGTGATTTTCAGGGTGCGGGGTCACAGGGATTTGAGGCTGTCCTGAACACTGCCTGCGTGATTTTCGGGGTGCGGGGTCACAGGGATTTGAGGCTGTCCTGAACACTGCTTGGGTGATTTTCAGGGTGCGGGGTCACAGGGATTTGAGGCTGTCCTGAACACTGCTTGGGTGATTTTCAGGGTGCGGGGTCACAGGGATTTGAGGCTGTCCTGTACACTGCCTGCGTGATTTTCAGGGTGCGGGGTCACAGGGATTTGAGGCTGTCCTGTACAATGCTTGGGTGATTTTCAGGGTGCGGGGTCACAGGGATTTGAGGCTGTCCTGAACACTGCTTGGGTGATTTTCAGGGTGCGGGGTCACAGGGATTTGCGGCTGTCCTGAACACTACCTGGGTGATTTTTAGGGTGCGAGGTCACAGGGATTTGAGGCTGTCCTGTACAATGCTTGGGTGATTTTCAGGGTGCGGGGTCACAGGGATTTGAGGCTGTCCTGAACACTGCCTGCGTGATTTTCGGGGTGCGGGGTCACAGGGATTTGAGGCTGTCCTGAACACTGCTTGGGTGATTTTCAGGGTGCGGGGTCACAGGGATTTGCGGCTGTCCTGAACACTACCTGGGTGATTTTTAGGGTGTGAGGTCACAGGGATTTGAGGCTGTCCTGTACAATGCTTGGGTGATTTTCAGGGTGCGGGGTCACAGGGATTTGAGGCTGTCCTGAACACTGCCTGCGTGATTTTCGGGGTGCGGGGTCACAGGGATTTGAGGCTGTCCTGAACACTGCCTGGGTGATTTTCAGGGTGTGGGGTCACAGGGATTTGAGGCTGTCCTGAACAGTGCCTGCGTGATTCTCTGGGTGTGAGGTCACAGGGATTTGTGGCTGTCCTGAACACTGCCTGGGTGATTTTGTGGGTGCGAGGTCACAGGGATTTGCGGCTGTCCTGAACACTGCCTGGGTGATTTTGTGGGTGCGAGGTGACAGGGATTTGCGGCTGAACACTGCCTGGGTGATTTTGTGGGTGTGAGGTCACAGGGATTTGCGGCTGTCCTGAACACTGCCTGGGTGATTTTGTGGGTGCGAGGTCACAGGGATTTGCGGCTGTCCTGAACACTGCCTGCGTGATTTTCAGGGTGCGCTGCCTTTCCTGGATGTTCAGCACCACGGACAGGTCTGAGGATGGAAGGCAATCGGGGGGGAGGGGCGTGGTAGTGTCACAGGCTGACGGTAACGTGCGCCGGTGCATCGCGGAATATAGGGGATGATGATGTAGGCAGAGGAGTGTGAGCCCCACTTCCTCTTAGTGTCGATATATGATATTTATTGGTGGGTTGTGTAGTCCCCCTGTCGTGGTGCTTACTGCTGTGACAGGCAGACAGTAATCCCAGCTATCACTCTCCCGGCTGGCTTAACGTAGCCTCTAACCGCATCTCCCCACGCTTTCCCCACAGCCAGGGGACCTGACCCTGTCTCGCTGCGGCGCCCTCCGGTGGGAGTTGGTTTGCAACAGCGCTGACTCATTGTAATAGGAGGCGTGAAACGGGGAATGAGGTCATTGCTGCTGTGGGCATTTCCTCCCATTCTGGCAGCAAGCGGTTTCTACGTTTCGACTTTTGGGCATTTCTTTTTTTAATGACAATACCATGCCGGTGCTTCATCCTGCTTTATGGGGACTCCCCCAGTGGTAGCATCTGTGAGATCAAGAGGGGCGGGGTTTGGAGGAAGACTTCCCATCATATTAGGAAACAGTGCTGACGTTCTTGGGCAGTTACCTTGTGTTGGAAGGCGCCCCCTGGTGTCAGAACTAGAGTATTCACTCATGCCATCTGGCAGCACAACGGCACCTGACAGTACACCGTGCAGCTTGTAGGTTATTGTGCAATGAAGAGGAAGCTATTTGGTGTGTAATATGGACGTTACAGATGAAAGACATCCTTTGTCGTGTTTCTGATGCGTGACGTTGGTTTGGCAGTGGAGCCAGCGGACATGCCTGTGGATTACCCACAAACCTACCCCACCCTCAGGGCAATGCCCGAGGGCCGGTAATCGTGGCTAGCATTCACGGTTGCCTTGGTGAGATCTGGAACGCAGAACACGATTCTGGAACGCAGAGGCTCAACATCAAGACACATAGTGTCTCCGCAGCCAGCCGTCGCCGAAACTTATAAACACAAGCTTCTCAGCTATTCTTTCATGTTACCGTGTTTTTTTTACAACATTTTCCTCTTCCATATTTCAATGTGAAAATGTCAAGTGGGTGGATGAGTAAAGAAATTCCGTCGTCCAGCGTTTGTGTTAAGAGCGTCTGTGTTTCGTACGTTACTGTAAATCATATGTTCTTTAAAAGAATCATTTTTGACTTGGGGGTGTGTTCTAGGTTCTCATTTGAGCACCCCTTGGACACTCTATAGTCCATGCCAGCCCCCACCCCCCACCTCAGGGTCAGTTTCTGCAGGGTGTCCTTCCATTAGGATATTAGGCCATGGACTGGGGCTGGCTTCCTCAGTTGTTCTCCTGGGGGGCCAGAATCCACCTCAGTTTGCGGATTTCCCTCCCCAAACACATTTTAATCGGCTAAGTTTAGTGGGTGTGTTTGAACAGGGAAATTTGCAAACTGTGTTGGATTCTGGCCTTCCTGGGGGGGGGGGTGTTCCACAATGCAGGATTTCTTTATTAGCTGGAAAACTTAAGCCAAATGTAAGGATCGTTCAACAGGAATGTCACTCATCTTTCTTCCTATTGCACAGTTTTCGTGTTTGGCTAAAGTTACCCAGCTAAATGGGAAATCCCGCTTTGTGGAATACCCCCCAGGACTGGAATGGGGGAACTCTGGAGCAGAGCATTGTTGGTTTCATCCTCAACTTAACCTGTAGCGTTACACAATCCTGGAAATGAACAATCCTATATTTGCACAAGTACAGGTACCTTGAAAAACTTGTCTTCGCTTACCCAATCTTGCTCTTCGTGAGACACATATGCTGGTGATAGCAAGCTTGGGGAGGGGGGGGGGGTCACGGCACAGGGTCAGCCAGCATGCAGCACCCCTTGAGCTGGGGGTTAAGAGCCTTATTTAAGGGTTATCAGACATTTGACCTATCCTCCAGGGCTCCGATCAGCGACCATCCAATCACAGACACTGAAGCTTAGGCTACTCAGCCACTCACTGCCCTAGAGATGCAGTCCTGGAGATGTACGTCCTACGCTGAAGGTTATTTAGGTTTGTTAAGCAGATGTTCAGGTCTGTTTAATTAAATCCTGTGACTGGGGACTGCGGGGGGGTCTATAGCTGACAGCAGAAGCTGACAAAATACCCGCAGAGTTAAAGTGTGTGTACAGAAGAGGGAGTGTGTTCACTGGGGGGGCGGGGGGAGCAGACATATCACAATAGGATGCTCTTTTTGCTCCTGATGTGCAGCTATACAGAGGAGGGGCCACAGGGGCACTTGCCCCCGCTGAAATCTGATTGGTCCCCAGGGTGCCCCCTACCCTGTCACTCACCAATCCAAAACATACCATTGGCTAACTATAAAGTTGACCCCCCCCCCCCCCGCATGAATTACAGTCCCTCATATGCACTTTCAAAAACAATCCAATAATTGCACCTGTGTGTAACGAAAATAAAAATGACATTATGGTCAGTTATGTAAAATATGATCCAGAAATGGTGGAACGGATTTCACTGACGCACCCTTCCAGCACTGACGCAGAGGAAAGCTCTTTTTTTGGATTTTGAGGGGTGGGGTTAGACTGTGGAATCTTGGCTTATCGCCATCCAGGTGTCTTGGGCGACAGGGAGGGGGCACATCAGCCAGGATCGGGTCACTGTGCCTGTGAGGGTTAGAGAACGACCGGCCGTCTGTGATTTTCATTGCCATCTCCAGTATAAACAGAGGCTGGTGTGTTGTGTGTTTTTTGTTTTGTTTTGATAATCGCAGCGATCACCAGGTTGTGAGGACCCCCATCCTCACCCCCCAGGACAAATATCTTCCAGGGTAAACTCCTAAGACAAGGACACAGAAGACCCAGGGGTACGTCTTCAGTCTTCATGCCCCTGCGATCAGCCTGGCACCTCCCCTTATACCCCCCCACCCCCCCGCTGCCGTAATCAGCCTGCCCTGCTGTACCCCCCCACCCCCCCGCCCCAGTCAGCTGGCTTCTGTAGTCTTGCCCTTCGATCAGCCAGATACCTGCCCCAATGCCCCCATAATCAAAAACCCGGCACCTGCCCCAATGCCCCCCCCCCCCCCCCACAGCAGCAAAGCCGTTCTGTACATGCTGAGCGGATCGTTATGCTCCTCCCCTTTCCTGTTCCCCCTCCATGCCGCACCCCCCTCCTAGCTCTTCCTTATTCCTCTGCCACCTCTCTCTCTCCCTCTTTGTCATTTCCTCTATTTTTCTGTCCCCCTCTCTTCATCTTCCTCTCTGTCTTCCACCTCTCTCTCTACCTCTTCATCTCTTCCTATCTTTTTCCCTCTCTTCAGCCTCTTTTGTCCTCCCTCTCTTCCTTCCTCTCGCACCTCTCTTCCTGTCTCTCACCTCTTCTCTCGTCCTCCCTCTCTTTCTCTCAGTCCCATCTCTCTCTCTTCCTTTTCGTCTCCCAACTCTCTTCCTCCTTCTTTCTCTTTCTTCCACCTCTCTCTTTTTATCCGTCTCTCACCTCTCTTTCTTCATCCCTCTCTTCCTCTCTCCAAACTCTCTCTTCCTCTGTCTATTCCTCGCATTCTTTCTCTCCCACTCCTTCCTCTCTTTTTTCCTTTCTTCCACCTCTCTCTTCCTCTCTCTTCCTTTCTCTCCCACCTTTCTCTTTCTCTTCCTCTCCTTCTCCCACTTTTCTCTCTTTCTCTTCCTCTCGTCTCCCACCGCTTTCTCGTCCTCTCTTTTCCTCTCTCTCCCACATATCTTCCTTTTTCTCTCTCTCCCAACTCTCTCTCTTCCTGTCTCCCACCTCTCATTCTCGTCCTCCCTCTCTTCCTCTCTGTCCCACCTCTCTTGTTCTTCCTTTTTGTCTCCCACCTCTCTCTCTTCCTCCTTCTTTCTCCCACGTCACTCTCTTCATCTGTCTCTCACCTCTCTTTCTCTCTCTCTTCATCCCTCTCTTCTTCACTCTCCAGACTCTCTCTTTCTCTACCTTTCTGCCTCTTCCTCCCATTTTATCTCTCCCACCTCTTCCTTATCCTCGCTCTCCCACCTCTCTCTCCGTCTCTTTTTGGTCTCTGACAAAGGGCTGCTGTCAGCACTGATTGCTCCCCCAGGACCTGCGGTGATGGGGGCCGGGAAGGTGGCAGCATTTCCATGCCTGTGCGTTTCATGGGGTAAAGAGTTTGCCTCCCACTGTCCCCGTTGTCCCCTGGAGCTCACGCTGATGGCACTTTAGCGTGTTAGTGACTGGGCCAGCCACAGAAACTTCAGGATTCTGCTGTCGGAATTCCAGGACGCCAGAAGGTGGCAGGAGAGAGTTGTGTGGTCATTTGGAGCCTGGTAGACATGCAATAGCTATCGGTATGGGGTGTCTCGAGGGTGACACCTAGTGGCCATCATGGTGCTTGACGCTGTCCTCTTAATCTGCTGTTTCCCTTTTGAATGTCTGACCGCAGTTCCGTAGTCGTGCTCTGGGTTTCCTCGAATCATGTAGAACATCAACCCGAAAGGCAGTTCTCCTGTGGGGTCCTGTGCTCCCCCCCAGCCCCGTCCCTGCCCCCTGCCCCCCCCAACATCGCTTCTGTGTCTGCCGCCAGCTCCATGCCAGCATTCCGTAACAGGAGTCCGATTCAGGGAGTCTGCCCCAGATTCTGCAGACTGAGCACTGCTTTGGTAACCACACGCGCTCACACTCCTTCACCTCCCTTCTGGCCAGGCTCTCTGTCCCTTTCTCCTCAGCAGCTGAGTCAAGTTAAACTCACTGTGTTACAAGAGCATGGACATGTATCAGAAGAGCAGTTGATGTGTAGAACATTAGGGATGGGGGGTGATACTTCAGGGCACCAGATAAATCATATAAGGAGAGAAAACAAGGGACTAGACCTGCGCTCCTGCTGGTTTACAGAAGTACAAGTTCTTGACAGCAGGGGGTGCCGTTGGACCAGGGGTTGCCTTCGTTTGCAGCACGATGAGGCGCTTCGTCGGAAAATAGGGGAGGGCGGAGCATATGGAGGGAGCAGCTGTCGTTATACCGGCAGAAAGCGTCGGAGGTTATGGGGACGAGAAGCGTGCGAGATAAACAGGGGACGCGCGGTGCTGCAGGCAGCCTGACATGAAAGGTCGGCTGGCGGAGCTGTTTCCATGGCAACTCCGAGGCTGGTGTCAGTGCAGCCCCGCCCCCAGAGACGTCTTGAAGGAAGCGTCGGTAGCGGATCCAAGGAGAAGACCGATGCAGCGTCGTCAATGAATATCCCCCCCCCCCTCGCCGTGGCCTATTTAAATTGTATAATTCTGTGATTTCTGAGCCAGCAAACTGCCAGGAAAGTGGGGGGCCTGGGGCGGGCGCCGTTTAAAATGTAATACCAGGTAAGTTTGTTAAAGAATGCGGTGATGACATTGTTTTGCGACCAGATTGCATTATGGGTCGGCAAGGACTCTGACACGCGATACATGCCCCTCCCCCACCCCGATCCATATCACAGAGCATTATACTGTGATAAAGCTGAACTGACAGCCGTTTAACTCATCTGCCCCCCCCCCCCCGCACCATGCCTCTGTGGTGACCAGCCAGCAGGACCCTCCATTTGTTAGGCCGTGGAGTCTCGTCCTGGGGGAGTTCCTGCACTTTTGGCTGCATTGTGCCGCCGTGGAGATGGGTGTGCAGTGCCTCTGTGGAGATGGGTGTGCAGTGCCTCTGTGGAGATGGGTGTGCAGTGCCTCTGTGGAGATGGGTGTGCAGTTCCTGCGTGGAGATGGGTGTGCAGTGCCTGCGTGGAGATGGGTGTGCAGTGCCTGCGTGGAGATGGGTGTGCAGTGCCTGCGTGGAGATGGGTGTGCAGTGCCTGCGTGGAGATGGGTGTGCAGTGCCTCTGTGGAGATGGGTGTGCAGTGCCTGTGTGGAGATGGGTGTGCAGTGCCTGCGTGGAGATGGGTGTGCAGTGCCTGTGTGGAGATGGGTGTGCAGTGCCTGCGTGGCGATGGGTGTGCAGTGCCTGTGTGGAGATGGGTGTGCAGTGCCTGTGTGGAGATGGGTGTGCAGTGCCTGCGTGGAGATGGGTGTGCAGTGCCTCTGTGGAGATGGGTGTGCAGTGCCTGCGTGGAGATGGGTGTGCAGTGCCTGTGTGGAGATGGGTGTGCAGTGCCTCTGTGGAGATGGGTGTGCAGTGCCTCTGTGGAGATGGGTGTGCAGTGCCTGCGTGGAGATGGGTGTGCAGTGCCTGTGTGGAGAGCTCGTTCTGAAAACTAACAGCCTGTCAAATCAGAGCATCTTCCGATAATTTATAGCAACACGGTCAGGAGCTCCCTCTGAGATTGCGTGCTACTTTATGGCAGGAGTCTGAGCGGTTACTCTTTGTAGTAAAACCCAGCCTGAGGTCTTCAGATCCGCTCTTCTCAGACCCTGACGCCAGTCGCTGTTCCTCTTCTCCCCTTTGCAGATGGTGCCCCCTTGAGCGAGCTCTCCTGGTCTTCCTCCTTGGCCGTGGTCGTTGTTTCCTTCTCTGGGCTCTTCACCTTCATCTTCCTCATGCTGGCCTGCCTGTGCTGCAAGAAGGGGGACATCGGCTTCAAGGTGAGCGGCCGCCTCGGTGTGTCCCCCCCCCCCCGGAGACACTCGGGGGAAGCCCTGGAGGGTTGGGCCCCCTGGAAGCACCACATGCCTCGGCGCTTTAAGGAGGTTAATTCCTGGAAGCAGGCTAACTGCTGTATTCCCCGGCCAATTGAAATGGCCGATAAGTAGGTCTGCCTTGCTGCGCTCCTGTAACACATCTTCTGATTGGTCGGTCACATGCAGCGAGTGTGTCGGCAAGAAACTAATGCACGGTGAAACATGCCAGTACCGGTGCTTCTCCCTTTCTGGCAGCTAGTTTGGATGAAAATGCCTTTGCTTTAAACAGACCGCGGATCGGGGTTTGCCGGGGGAGCCGGAATCGCTATTCAAGAGCTCTGTCACCCTCCCCCCCCCCTTAATGACTGAGATACATCGTGTAAAGATGAGTGGACATTATTCTTTGCGGATTTCATTTAAAGTGGTGGATCTACCCTTAAGATGAGGGTTTTCATCCAGAATTTGCTTCAGCATTTTATGGGAGGGATTGTCACAGATTACGAGACGCTGGGTTTTTAACAAGGGTGGGGCTCACGACACCCTGAGATCCACGCTGCGAGCCAGACGCCGTTCACTCCGTCGTGCGGGGAGATCGTCATTGCCGCTGGAGACTGCAGCTGGACTCACGAGCTCTGGAAGTCATGCCAAGGCGGTCCTCCCAGGGACACGCCCAGCAGGGAGCCCCAGCCGAGGCCGTGGAAACATGCCGTTCCTTGGCGTAGCTCGGCCCTTAGTCAGCAGGGCCAGCGTACCTTACATTTTGTCTCGTGTTTCATAAAGGAAGCGAAGAAATATCAGGCCTTTTGCTGTCCAGATGTTGGCCCAATAATTACCAGAACTGTTGAGATCTCAGCTCAAAGATACAACATATGCTCTTCATCTGGGAACTGAACCAGCAGCCTTAAGGTCACATTAACCACTACGCCCCCTACTGCCCTGGGAAGGACTCCAGCCTCCCGCAGCCTGAGCTCCCGTCTTGGTCTTACGTTTAAGTGTGGCTAGAAAACCTGATGAAAGATTCTCTCGATTGTTTGGTCATACTGGCAACTTATCGATGTATTTCTCTGAGAGAACGACATGCATGGTGAAGGCAGGATGAGATGGGGTAGGGCTGAGTCTGGGTGGCGATGGTCATCTCACTTAAATTAGTCCATAGCAGGGTTGCCCAATTCCAGTCCTGTGGGAACAGAATCCAACACAGTCTGCAGATTTCCCTGCTCAAACACGTTTTAATCTGCCCAAGTTTAGTGGGTGTGTTTGAAGAGGGAAATCTGCAGACTGTGTTGGATTCCGGCCCCGCAGGACTGGAATTGGGCAACCCTGCTGTACAGTGATGCTACCCACTGTAGCAGCCCAGGGATCCCCCGTGTACTAGACTAGGCTTGGAAGGTCGTCCTTCTGCTGGGTCCCAGGCAGGGAGTGGGGTAGGGCTTTCTCTGAGTGTGTGCAGATGTGTGTGTGTGTGTGTGTGTGTATGAGAGAACTCCACACATGCTCACGTGTTGTCCAGCCCCAGAGAGCAAAAGAGGGAGGGAGTGTGTGTGTATATATGTGTGTGTGTGAGAGAGAGAGAGAGAGTGATATCATCAGCGCAGAATGTTAATATCCTCATCTCTGGTTTCTTTCGGAGTGGTGTAATGTTTCCTGTTTGTTGTGAGGGTTCTCTCTTGGCTTTTCCCCTCGTACCCGCGTTCAAAACAGCTCCGGGATTCGTGCTCTTGTGCTGGGACATCAAGTCTTTCTCTCTCTCTGTCTTTCCATCTCTGCCTCTGTCTCAGTATCTCTTGCACTGTCTATCTGTCTGTCCGTCTCTCTTCTGGCAGTGCCGAGTTCTAATGGGGGAGCATCTCGAACGCTCTAGAACATTCCCCCACCCAGGGGTGAGACAATGGCCTTCTATCTGGGAGGTGGGGTTGAGGGGTGGGTGGGTGGGGGGGTCACCGGCTGGCTGCAGGCTTCACGGTTGGTGGGGCCGCTTCAGCATTCTGTGGCTATAAAAGCTGGCCTTGCGACACCCCCCCCCTTCGGCGGGACTCGGGGAGGGCAGGATGTGTACGCTGGACTCGGGGAAGCGTGGAAGGTGCCGGGGTCGGACCCCGCAGGGCCCCTCTGAAGAGCCAACGTTGAAGCCCGGTGAGGGTAGGGGGTTTCTCCTGATCTCGCGCAGGGGTACGGGAGTCGAAGACGGCACCAGGTGGCATCTTGAAACGCAAGGGTTGTAGCTTGAGGGTCGCGGCTCAGTAGTCAGGCGGCTCTCGACCCCAGAAGCCCTTGTAATGGAGCTGTGTTTGAGGTCAATATGGAACATAAAGGAGCCCACAAGGAATAAAATGTGGTCGGCATAGACAAATGGTAAGTAAAAGGCTGGTCTTGCTATGGGAATAAGTTCATTAGCTGTGAAATACTGTAAATCTAACCTCGAAGTACCATGAGCATGTACTGTCAATGTGTCCTGCATGGATGTCGGACGTTTTTTAAGGCGATGGTGTTTCTGTTAGTTAAGCAAGGTTCCTGGATCTGTCTCCATGTGCAGATGTCAGCGAAACTGTACTTTCTTTCTTCAACAACAGTCGTCTGGTTGACGGTTTTGGGTATGAACTCTACTTTCCGCTTTGGTTGACTGGGAAGCCTGCGGGAGTCTTTGCGATGCTGCATGCGCTTTCTGCGGCAGAAGGGTTATCGTGTTGATGGATAGATTCATTTATTTATTGATTTTCAGATTTATTGTTTGACATCTTGTTGGAAGAGGAGCTGCAATTTCCTGTGTACTTAGCATATGATTGATAGGCATGTGGCAAGGGGAAGCGGATGGAAATTATCCCTAGTTCTCTATATGCCAAACAGAGAGAGGGGAAAAAAGGGAATATCAATGAAAATCTGGTTTGCAGGTTTTTTTTGTCTTGCTGTGAACATTTCATTCACCAAAGCAATACAGTATGCTTCTAGAGCAGATCATTGAGTTTCTGATGGTACTTTGATGGTATAGAGTAACTGAGAAGATCCACAATAAATGCAACTGATGTGTGCAGTTTGGTGGGAAATGCATTTGTGACACAGAGCAATAAGTGGGACCAGAAGCCACACTAGGACTGTGTGAAGCTCTTTTATTCAAGACGCCCCACCAGGGACAGGATGGAGTGGAAAGGGGTGCGGGGGGTGAGGTCGAGGAGGTCGCAGTTTTCCATTATGACTGTAATGGATGAATTTAGAAGAATATTTGATTCTGAATATTTCCAGCATGGTATCTCGTTCTTTTTGTTCCCACTGGACAGGAGAAAATCAGTTGTAAACAGAGGGTCTACATCTTCAGAAGTTTCAAGAGTCAGGAGGTCACGCCTTGGCGTCCCTGAGCACAGCAGTGCTCCATCTTGCCCTCATACCACCGACCAATGATTGGCCTGGTATATCTTGGCTCTGTTTTGCTCGTCGACATCATAACTGTGTCTCTTTTGTCTCTGCACCTCTTCCCCCACCTCCTTCCTTCCATCACCCTGCCCCCAACCCCCCCTACCGCAAGGAGTTTGACAACACGGAGGGTGAGGAATACCAGACGGACCTCTCAGCCGTCGGCTCCCCCGCGTCACAGACGGACCCTGAGGTTTACGTCCTGCCTCTGACTGAGGTGTCAGTCCCTGTGTCCAAGCAGCCGAGCAGATCAGGTAAGATTCTCCAGCGTTACTCCTACACCAGCATCACCCGGAGAGACCATGTCCTCTCGGTCCATCAGCTTGTCTTGTGGCACCTGTGAAACGGGCAGCTAGATGTCTAAAAATGCATGTGGTGTATGAACTGCCCACACGACTCATGAGAGGTTGCAGAAGAAGAGAAGTGGATTCTAATGGTAGCAGTGCTATCTTGTGAAGGTAAAGTAGCGTAGTAGAGTATTTGAGACAAGAGAGGACTACATATACCATACATATGACTAGATGAAAAGAATCACAGGTACAAAATACTAGCGGAAGTGACGTAACTAGAATAAGAACATGCAGGTACCCATCGACTTACATCTGGGTTACGTTCCAGAAGTGATGATGTAAGTCATTTTGGAAGTATCTCGATCATTATTGGGGAGATGTTAAGTATTCTGTAAAACACAAGATACTGTATCACACACGTTTTAATTAATGTCGCACGCATGGTAAGATATCTCCACTAACGCCCACTACGTCTGCTTCGGACACCTCGATTGGACGTTACTCGATAGGACGCAAGTCGACGGACCACTGTATTGTGTAGGGTGCTACTGCATGTAATGGAAACGGCAGGGAGGGACAGAGCGTAGCAGGCTAACTGGAATGCGCTAACTTGGGAATCCTGTCAGCACGGGAAGCTGGCATGAGGGCGGCTGTGAAAGCAGCATCATCTCTAGGCAGCGATGACTCACTGAGTGCCGATGGTGGGTGCAGGGTGGAGGGGGGGGGGGGCGGTATGGAAGTCGGGGCTGATGTAAATTTCTGTTTGAGGAGAGAAGCAGTGATTGGTGGAGGGGGAGTCTCTCAGCTAGCCAATCTCTGGTAAATCCTATAAGTAAGGCTGCATGACTGGTGCAGGTGTTGTGGGCTGAGAAGGAAAGGGGTGGGGCAGTGGTATTTATTTTTGTGGAATGGTGGGGGGGGGCTCATCGGCGGCCGACTTCTGCTTCCTCCCACTCGTCCCCAAGGTCTTAGACCTTCCCGCGGAGCGCGATCATCGCGATCCACCCCGATGCAGCTGGGCAGATGAGAGATTTCCACATCTGGTTGGTTTTACGTCCAATACGGCGCGGAATAGCATTTCAGTTATTTTGCTTCCACGCTCTGAAAACGATTCCTGTCTCTTTGTCTCAAAGTCATGATAAGGAAATGAGCTGACAGAACAGGAAGGTGGCATTTCACATTTGAACGCTCCATGATAACACTTGTCTGTGTATTTATGTTTTAAATGCTTGCTAGGACTGGTATCCGATCTTGCTCCTCTTATGTTCCTTTACATATAGACACACAGTGATACAGTATCTGCTCCATCTCTGTCAAACACATACACACAGTCCACTTATTCAGATCTTTGTGGGGACTCTCCATTCATTTCTATGGGCATAACCCTAATCCCAACTATGACGACCTTAATCCCTACCCAGCCCTAACCTTAACCATAAGTAACCAAATAAAATACAAGACTTTTGGCTATTTTAGATTTTTGATTGCATTCACAGATTTCTATAAAATTGACTTTCCCTTTGTGGGGACCGAAAAAAAAAATGTCCCCACAAGATAAAAAGCTATGGATTTCTATCGCGTTGTGGAGAAATCTGGTCCCCACAATGTAATAATTATAAAGGCGCACACAGACAGGCACAGACACACACTGACAGTGGTAGCAGCTGTCAGTAGGCCTCAGCGGCGCTGGCTGTGTGTGTCTGTGCCTGTCTGTGGCTGTGTGTGTGTGTGCAGTCCAGGCTATAGCCTTGTGAGGACTCCTCTGCTTGCACTGGCCCACGCCGTTGGTTTCATGTTCGAGGACGGGGTCCGCCTGGTGCCTGACCCCCATGTTGGAATGCCACAAGTAGGATGGGGGAGGGAAATAAAAAGAGACACCACTATGTCCCTTTTAGTGGGTGGGTGGATGGGTGGGGTGGGAGGGGGGTGTCATCACCATGACAACCACCGCCTGGAACAGCAGTGATCCAGAGAATAAGCCCGCTCTGTGTGCCAGTGTCCCGGTACGGGACGGCGCTGGGGGCTGGACAAAGGGTGCGATTCTTGCGGAGCACACCCGCGTGATTGCCGGCCCTTGGAGCATGGTGCGGAGGTGCGGCTGGAAGAGACAGAACAGGGATGGGACTGTGAGTCCCCGGGGGGTTGGGTGTGGGGGGGCAGGGTGCATCATAGCGACTGGGGGAGGGTGGACAAATGACACAGGCACTATTGGTGCTCACAGAGCTCCGTTTGTCTGTCTTTCCCACGGAAAATGCTAATTTCCCCCATACTTGGGATGACAATAAGCGCTTATTGTGATATTACCCTTGTCCAGAGAGAGTGGTGCCGTGCTGCATTCGCATGCACACCGGGGAACCCAGGCAAGGTCCGTCCCAGAGTCACTGGTCTGTGCATCCGCCAATTGCCGAGAGGGGAAGCACATCTGGACATTTAGGGTGGGGCTGTGATTTTACCAAGCAGGCAGCTGAATCCAGTAAAACATTTAGTAACTTGAAGAGATTTACTTGGTCCTGTGTTTCACGGACACTGTTGGTGGCGGCTTCTCCGTTTGGCCTGAAACTAGGAGAAAACTTGTCCGCGGTGTTTACACATGTAATACATACCTTCATAATGCATAATAAGAGTCAGCATAAGCCATTATAATGCATTATGGAGATATGATGGAGGTGCATTATAGATGAAAGCTTCACAGAGTATTCATAATGCGTAAAAAACATGGCTATAATTTGTTATGCCTGTTTATAAATAGTTATAACCGTGTTCATGATACTGTATGAATGCATTAAAAGGCATTATGACGGTATCTATAATGCATTATATATCAGAGCTTTAAGTAAAGTGCCACCAATGTTCCTTTCAACTCTTTCATTAGATAAATCTAGAAGATATCTTGAAGTAATTTTATTTTCATGTCAGGTTGTAGGTTTTACTTGGTAAGCTTAACACTAGCGTTCTGTTTATTTATATATCTTCTCTCCACTGAAAAGTTACAGTTATATCGACATACATGACCCACAACTAGACTAGGACTACTGTATGTGTGTGTGCCTCTGCCTGTATTTTGTACAGCGATTCTCACCTGTGTGAATTCAATATAGTGCCATTTGGGTTTCTGTGAAGAGCCTGGAAATGACTTGGAGACTTGCAGCAGTCAGGACTCTCATCCGATTAGTAACACAGTTGCATCCACTCCATTGCCTGATCCCTTAATACATTACTGTTCGCTACATGAAGTGCTATCAGTGCCGATGTATCATCTCTGGTAGGGTCATAGGTTTACCTTAAGTAGCATTTGCAAGCATGTGTTTGTGACTGGAGGTCTCTGGCTGGTATGGTGGATCTCTGGGTTTCAGTGCTTCGTCTAAGCAGCCCCTACTTTGTTGACCCGTATCCAGTTCAGCTGCTGAAGTCATCGGACCTGGGGCGCCATAGTCTGCTGTACCTCAAGGAGATCGGCCATGGCTGGTTTGGCAAGGTGAGGCACGCCGTGCTGATGCTGCATTTGTGGCACATTCAGGCAACATAGTGATAATCTCAGCAATCTCTCTCTTTCTATTTGCTGTGGTTCCACGTCGGCTTCAGGTTCTGCTGGGGGAGGTCAACGCGGGTCACAGTGCCACCCAAGTGGTGGTTAGGGAGTTGAAGGCCAGTGCCAGCATCCAGGAGCAGATGAGGTTCTTGGAGGAGGTCCAGCCCTATCGGTCTGCACTTCACCTTGTCTTGTCCCCATCCATCATCACAATGGTTTGGCTACTATGTAATGCAAATATAATGAGATGCCAGTTTAGCGTAATAGTTAAAGTAATGGACTTAGGTGGAAGGTTGCAGATTTGATTTATGCTGCTGTATAATTGTCAAAATCATAAGTCACCTTGAATTATGTGCCAACTAAACAGATAAATGTAAATTAATACGCAGACATAATTCATAAAAACTGTGGAAAATCAATTAAGGTCACAGCCTTGAAAACAGGAGGCAGAGTGACGGAAAGCAGTGCAGAGCTCATATGTATGAGGTTGGCCAGTTGGTCTACATGTTCCTCCTCTCCTTCTCAGAGCCCTCCAGCACCCTGCCCTTCTGCAGTGCTTGGCACAATGTTCCGAGGTCACCCCGTACCTGCTGGTCATGGAGTTCTGCCCGCTGGTGAGTGCAGAGTTTCAGGATGTTTCTGAGGAAGTGGGACTTTTCCACCCTGCCCCCCTTCCCAGTGGTCTGGCAGTTATGCTAGCTACGCCAACTAGCGTGTCACCAGTTTCCTGCTCATCGTAGGGGGACATGAAGGGCTACCTGCGTAGCTGCCGGGCGACTGACTCGATGACCCCTGACCCCTTGATTCTCCAGCGAATTGCATGCGAGATCGCCTCTGGTCTTCTGCATCTCCACAAATACAGCTACATTCACAGGTAGGTCAACCGTTCCAGTCTTCTGTATTCCATTTTTGTTCCACTAACTTCTGACATATTCATTACCATCAAAAGTCACTGCACGAAGCACAATTAATTCTGAGGACCCTTGTAGGGTTTCTCCATGCCCAAACTGCTCTGAATTCGCTCCAGGCAGCATACCTGAGCTGCATCGTTCTCAGAAAGCCCCAGATCTGGCTACCAATTGGTCAGTCCCTGTAACAATATCCTGGTGCTGCCTGAGTAGGTCTGGAAAACTCCAGCATCAGTGATTTTGTTGCTGGGGTTGAACACTGCCATCATCGCCGTGGATGCGTCCGTTGGATTTCTCGTCTTTGGTTTTCAGCTGCATTAATACGTAGCTTGAGAGAGGTGGGAGAAGAAGATGGGCATTGCTTTGCAGTACGGTCCTAGATATCTGGCTCCACACGTTATTAGCTTTACTGCTAAAGTTTGCTTATGAGGGACCAGCCTGATTGTTTGCTCTCTCATATGGCCTCAGCTATGTGTAGGATTGTGGAAGAGAGTCAGGCTGCCGTCCTTTTCCAGTGTCTCTGGTGTCATTAGTCACTGTCACCACCTCTACTCCCCTCTCCCCCCAAAATCTGATATCATCCTGCAGTGACTTAGCCTTGAGGAACTGTCTGCTGACTGCAGATATGACAGTGAAGATCGGGGACTACGGCCTCTCCCACGAAAAGTACAAAGTAAGTGTGATCAGACAGACAAATCACATTTGTGGTACGAGAAACAGATAATGCAGGCCCTATTTTTTCGAGTTGATATAACAAATAGAGAACAACTGCACAAAAGTAACTTCATTCTTTAATCTGAAATGTTGAAATTTATTGAAAAATGTAACACTGATGAGTAATAATATGTTAAATCCCACATGGTGGCATTAATGGTTGAAATGCACCATTTGGGATGGGCCCATTGCTGTAGGGTCAAGATAGGGTCAAGGTGTCACCATTGGGTAACCTTGAACATCTCTGATGACAACTTTAAGGATGACTACTTCGTGACACCGGATCAGCTGTGGGTCCCCCTTCGTTGGATTGCCCCAGAGATTGTTGATGAGGTCCATGGCAACCTGTTGACGGTGGACCAGACCAAGTCCAGCAATGTCTGGTAAAGACGGGGGAGGAGAGCCAAGGGAATTGTGTGCTGTTTGTTATAGTCAAGCCATATTCACACCTTGCTTTCAGGAGGGGATCCACAGGGTGGATTCTTTTCTGTTGAAGGAGGATTAGCTATGGCTTTATTTCCTAGAGAAGGGTAGATGAATAGGAGTGAATCACTGCATGACAAGTCGATGTAGTCTAGCTGGTGGCATCTTCAGTTGACCAGCAAATCTTACAGTAGGGTTGCATGTTTGGACTTTGCAGGTCTCTGGGCGTGACAATCTGGGAGCTCTTTGAGCTGGGCAACCAGCCGTACAGGCATTACTCAGACAGACAGGTGCTCACCTATGCCGTGAAGGAGCAGCAGCTGAGACTGCCAAAACCCCTGCTTAAGATTCCGCTTTCTGAACGCTGGTGAGTGACCCGTCTGAAATCCTGGTCCAGTGGCACGTAGGCAAATCAGATGTCCAGGTTAATTCACAGAGCTGAAGTGGCAGACATACACGGAAAAAATGTAATTAATGCGAGTATTCACGAATACCTGCTGGTCCAGTTAAGGGCTATATGAGTAGTCCTGACTGACACTGTTGTTCACTGCAACAGAAAAAGGGCAAGTCATTCAGCTCTACTGATTCCATAGTAGGTCTGAACAACTAAGTCATTCTAATCAAGTGATGGAATAACCTTTCTCTCATATTAAGAACATTCTGCTGATATAAACAGAGCTTATTCCACTCATTCGCTTTCACCCATGATTTCTTGGTAGATCCTCAGTGACCAATTCACATTAATGGCATTCTGAAAACCACGTGAGCTGTTATTAAGAATTAAAAATTAATTTCCCTTCCACCCCATGTCTGGTTTGGGATCAGGTATGAGGTGATGCAGTTCTGCTGGCTGCAGCCTGACCAGAGACCCACTGCTGAAGAAGTACATCTACTGCTGGGCTACCTGTGCGCCAAGGGCTCCAGTGAAGGGGAAGAGGAGTTTGAGGCGCGATGGAGCTCCATGAGGCCTGGTGCAGGTCATGGTGGTACCGAGGTAGCTGTGGAACTGGCCTCCTCCGCGTCGTCCTCCTTCCCCTTGCTGGAGAACTTCTCTGTGGGTGAAAGCTTCCCTGACGAATCAGGGGATGACATTCTGACGGTGACGGAAACCAGCCACGGGCTCAACTTTGAGTACAAGTGGGAGCAGATGCGCCACGAGCAGCCCTACTGTGCTTCCTCGACCAGTGGACGGCTGGGTCAAAGCAATCCCCTTTATCAGGACATCTATTATCCAACCAGAGGTGCAACGGACAGCTCTGGTGGTGATAGGAATGTCCTTGGGGTGTCCCCTTCTTTCTACAAGGCCAAGGAGCTGAATACCCCTGGGGTGGTGCCCGTTCTGAGTGCCCACAGTCCATCAGTGAGTAGCGAGTACTACATACGCATTGAAGAACCCGTTGAGTGCAACATTAACCTGGACTGTAGCCCAAGCTTTGAGGGGCATTTCAGTGGCATGCCAGGCAGTGGTGACTCTGGCAACTGCCCTGGTGAGGTCCAGGCGAATTCCTACTGGTCGGCAGGCACTCACAAAACTGATTCCTATGACTCTGACACCAGCCTGACTGTCTCTCCTACCATGGAGCCTCTGTTGAGGCGGGCATCTGGGGATAACTGGAATTCTGGACAACGGTTCTCCTACAAAGATGGCGAGGAAGAATACCACCAACATTCACCTGGAGGGACGGATAACCAGCTTCTAGAGGATTGCCCTACGGACACCCACCAGAATAGGTGGGGAATGCACAGCCTGTCCCAGGGGGTGAACGAGATAGGGAGCCCATTCACAATTTCCCCACCACTTTGTAGCCCCAAACTGGGGTATTGTGATCCTTACTTGGAAGGCAGACAGGGGTCCATTGAAAGTAAAAGTACAGCTATCGATGTTTACAACACAATGATGGGCTCCCTACAGAAGGCAACATCTGGACCATGTACTATCGACATTGACATAGAGACAGAAGAAAACCTGATCGTAGAGGAGCTTGAAAGCAGTTCTGGGGATGAGGCGTATTTGTTCACAGAAAAGGTGACCAGCAAATGGAGCTCAAACTGTTCTTCCAACAACAACCATTTGAACTTTGAGTGTGGGCCATGTGTTAGAGGAGTCCAAGAGACATGCGTGGACATTCACTACACTACAACTTTTCCAGATATGGGAAGCTCATGGCCCGAGATAGCAGAGGTTAAAGACATTCAACATTCAGCAATCAACCTACCCATACCTCTTCCTCATTCAGAAATTGCAGCTGAAATCTGTGGTGGTATCGCTCTCAATGAGGTCAACATTCAAGTCTTGGAAGAATGCGGACCGTATAGCCCTTTGTGCAATGAAGGAAACACAAGATCAGAGTCACTTGTTAATCTCCGGCAGATGGCAGAAAGTCCTCCATTTATTGATGCACTGATAAGCCCGACTGACAGAAACTTTAACTTTAACAGTCATTTAAATCAGGAAGACATAGAGATGCCTTGGGAGGAAAATAAGGAGATTCCATCTCCTTCAACAGGAGGCAGTGTTTTGTCTCTGACAGAACCATTGGACAGTCAGGGGGACTCAGAGCTAGGGAATGAAGAATCAAGGTCAAATGTCTTGGAATCAAACACAGCTGATGAAACAATTGAGCAAGCCGTAAATGCGATGAGTGTTAATGTCGTTCAGGCCAGCCCATCTGCCCTCTCCGAGAAGGCCCCATGCTCCCCTACCGACGTACCACAGGAGCCAGCATCGGAGAGCAGTCAGACTGCAGACAGTGGGTTGGAGGCCAGTTGCTTCAGTGTCAGCATGGTAGACATTGACAACTGCAGCGATGACGACGATGACATCACAGATGTCACATCTGGGATTTTCACGGACATTGTGGATTCGGTCGAGGTGACAGCTGATATCAATGTAACTATTAAGCACCACCAGAAAACCATAGAAACCCCAGACTCTGTAGATTCAGTTGACTTGCCCTCTGTCACAGGCTCCTGTGAGACATTCAGTCCTACATCCTTCTGCCCTTCTTCTCAGTCCAAAGCCCTAGATAGTGGGTATGACACAGAGAACAATGAGTCACCAGAATTCATCTTGAAGGACACTTCTGAGCCTCGGCTAATTGGGAGTCCAGTTTTGGGAGTAGTTGAGGCAGAGATGGTTCTTCAGGTAGATTTGGACAAAGGTGTAGATGCTGTGGTTTCCCTTTCAGCATCCAATAACACCAAAGTGGAACTGACTAGCTTGAGTGAGAAGAACCCATACAGGGATTCTGCCTACTTCTCGGACTATGACACTGAAAATGAGAGATGGTCACGGGAAGACGAAGGTGACTTTCCAGAAAAGTTAGGAGACAATGACCTTGCTGGCCAGGAAGCTGAGAAGGAGGACCTTTCCAGATATACAGGAACAGAGCAGTTCAGTCCTCATATTAAAGAAGGGGGCAAGCATTATTTTGAAGGTTTGGATAAAGGCAGGGACATTATAGAGTTTGATAACAAGCCAGAATCCAGTGCTTCCTCAGTTCCTGTCCTTTCTACCCTCTCTCCCTCCCCCCCTGAAATGGGGGGCTGCCTGACCAAAGAATCCTCTCAGGATGAGGGTTTGGGACTGGATTCTGAGCATTCTGGAGAGGATCAGTCCTCAGAATGCACCTCATCCTCATCCACGGTATCAACGGTGTCTTCCGCCCAGCAGGAATACTCTGCTTCAGGTGACCAGGTGAAGAAAGGCACAGAGGACTCCCCTGGGCCCTTGTCATCAAACTCCACCTCTGAAGATATTCCTGAGGAAGTCTTGAGAGAGCTTGAGGGTGACAAGGATGAACTAGTGCCGGATTGTACTGGGGCTGAGGAGAAGGTGGAAGTAGATGAGAATGGCTCATGGGGAACCTCTTCCAAAACACTGAAAAATCACACAGATGAAATGGGTCTTTCTGAAACGGTAGAGGACACAGTCCCTCTTGTGCCAATAGCGGATGGGGAAGATGCGGACGAGGAGGAGACAGATGACAGTGAGGAGTCGGACGAGGAGCTCGGCTGTTATAACATTCAGGAGCAGAGCGAGGAGAGCGATGAGGAGCTGCCAGCCGTGCCCATCGTGGTTAGCGACCGCAGCAACACCCGGCACCTCCGAAGCCTCCTCAAGATGCCCTCCCTGCTTACCGAGTCCTTCTGCGATGAGCTGGACCGGAAGAAGAAGGCGGTATCCTTCTTCGATGATGTCACCGTCTACTTGTTCGACCAGGTTTGTCAGCTAAAATACTTGCCCATGCAGCATTAAGGTATTCCGGAAGTTATGGATAGGTTATGCAAAATTGCAGTTTCACTGAAATAGACAAAGAAGCCTCATACTCAGCAGGGTCAGTCGAACTGGTGAAGTGTTTATAGTAATGTCCTACAGCCCTGGATAGTGACATCTGCAGCTCTCCTTTGCAGTTAATCTCACTGTGTCACTGAACTCAATTCTTTTTCCAAGGAGAGTCCCACTGGTGATCTAGTGGAACCCATCTTCCCCTCGGGGGAAGAATCCAGCGGACAACCAAACTCTGATGTGTGTGACCCATCAGCGAAAGCCAGTGTCTCAGATGACTCTTCGGATGGGAATGTTTCAGAAGAGAGTAAGCTTGCCGTGCGGACACAGTCTCTAAATATACGTGCCTGTTGCGTTGACTTTGAATTTTGACAGCCAGGGGAAAAGTTATGTTCACTGATGGTAGCATAAAACATCAGTACAAATGCACATTAGTTGTAACTTCAAATCTAACACTTGTTAGTGTTGTACACAATATCTACAGTTAAAATAAAATGCTAAAGAGCTTGAGTATAATATGACAAGACATAACGCTCTATATTCTAAATTCAAAATGATTAATTGCTCAATATGTATGAATATATAGGAATACACGTGAAGATATATGTTGGAAACAACTTGTTCTTGTATTTTTGTGGCCTTATTTAACCTACTTAAGAACATCTTCAGACTGGGATTCAGTCTCATTTTTGAGATTCCATTCAAGGATTCAAAGATTCAAAGTTTTATTGTGATTTTTTCAAAGTACAGTGTACAGAGTACAATGCAATTCTTACTTGAATGCTTCTTAACACAAAGCATGTTCACGCAGGCGGAGGATTCGAGTGGGATGACGACTTCCCGTTAATGTCCGACCAAGATGCTGTCATGCCAGCCGCGGAGGAGCCTGCGACCTGCACCCCCTCCCCCGTGGTCCCGGAGGCGAAGCCGGTTGCCCCATTCTCCCGATTCAGCGTCTCTCGCTTCTCAATAACACACGTGTCGGACTCAGACGTGGAATCTGCGGGAGGTGAGCCCTGGTCATGATGACGAGAAAGCAGCACTTTGTTGACACTTGATCAGTTGTCCAGCTGAGGGTTGTAATCTAATAATTGGCTGACAGGTCGCTGTCAGTAATTAAGTGTTCTGTTGAGAGCATCGCGAATGCGATAGCTTCCATTGAGTTTGGCATGTTTACAGAATGTGTCTGGTGTGGTAAGCACTTCCCATAAGTATTAGGTAACTCAGACCCGAACTCACACAATAGGATGATGCAACGCTGACTCGTAATTCTTGGCCTGTAATACCATCCCCTCTGTCCTGCAGGGAGCAGTGAAGACGGGGATCGAGAATGAACGGCTACTCCACCCTCTACACCCCCTCTCCCCCCCTCCCTATATACAAACACACTGCTGTGTGGCTCGGAAAATGTCCCTGGCCATCTCATAAAAGAGCAGCTCTTTTTGGGTGGAGGGTCTGAGTTTTTCCTTTTCCCTCTTTTGGACTTACCCTCGGCGACCCTGGGTGCCCCTATCACATCCTACAGACCTGCTGAGTATTATGTGGGTAATGGACTCAGAGAAGAAAACAATATACAATGTATCTATAAGAAAGAAACATATATTAAGATAAATATTTAACTTATATATACATTCTCTCATAATTTATGTTGCATTCCACATTGGAGGTTTTGTTGTATAGGAAGAATGCGAAGAAAGGCATTTGGTTTCACTGTCCTCATCTCTGGTTGGCTGCTGGTACCTGCTTGCTGATTGGTCCATATGTACAAGAGGTTTGGGAGGCAATCTTGCCCAGTGCATTAGGGACATAAAAGCAGCCTACTAAGAGACCAGTCTGGCTGGGTAGAGAAAGGAGCTAATTATCCCATGATGTACTGCCTATGACCTTCTAGAATGTGAAATCTAAGGGATGCTGGACAATTGATAAAGGACCTGAAGGTGTTGGGGGTATTGGCATTCAGAATTACCGCGGTATTGAACCCATGTGACAGCACTGGGCACAAAGGAATTCTCTCAACCCTCATGGAAAAAAATTTTGGCCGAACAATGGTTGGTTTCTTGTCAAAAATCTCTAAACTGTTGTTTCCTACTCATTTGCAGAGACAAAAGAACTCCTCTTGCCTTGTGCCAAGTTGCCATCTTGAAGAACCATTCGATACAGAGATGGATCTAATCAGAGAGGTGTATTTTTAAATAACTGAGATTTTAAAACTTCCACATCTAGGTGGTTTTCTTAACATTGTCTTGGCACTGCTGTACACAACATGGGTTTTTGAGTCCTCTGCATTCCATCTCTGGAGATGAAACTTCTTCAAAATGTCCTCAGGCTCAGGTGACGATGGAGACGCTGTTGGACAGGGATGCAGGGTAGGGAACTGATTCTGAGCATTCTTGCAGCTCCGGTGCCACATGGAGTCCGACGGCTCCTTCAGAAGTGGGTAAATGGGGTGGTTCTGTTATCTCTCCAGAGCCCCCCCCCCCCCTCCAATGTAGTAGGGAGGGCAATGGCCTCCATGTCCGTCACCCCACTGCGTGAATAAGGACATTTTCCTTCGCCTCATTTCAGACAATTTCCATCACACGTCAAAAACCATCAGCTCTCGTCAAAGGATGCAAGAGATTTACTCGTAATCCCATGAGCATATAGACATAGGACTGTTCTAGTATATCATTCGAGAAAAATACTTTTTTTTGTAAACAATGCACATGAAATATACACAATTATGTGATGACAAAAAAAAAATTCAAGATGTACAGTGGAATACTTATCGATGCGTCCCGAGCAGGGAAAATCATGTTATATAATATGGTATAATATGGCAGTGATTAAAGATCTATTTCAGAGTTTGTGTAACTGTCAAATGTATCTCGTCCTTTCCTGCTCGGCTAAATTATCGATGGTAATTCGATTTTGCTGTGGGAATGCCTGACCTTTTGAAATTGCCAGAGAGACATGAATACAACGTATACTCCATCTACTAGTCTACAGGTTTGTTGCCCTTAACTAGACTTTTAATTTGAATTTTTAAGCAGTTCCGATTCAGTGCTGCAGTGTTTGTGTCACTTATGGGTTTAATATGACATTTTAGTTTTAACTAGACTATGATCTGTTCTATTTTTGTATTATACAGTATATTGAGAAATTGGAGTATCAGAGTTTATAGTTGCCAAAGAGATGTAACAACGTTAGCTCAGCCAATTAGCTTCCAGTTATCATACATGCTGTATCCAATCAGGAGTGATGAACCTAGTAGCTTTGTCCCGCAAACAGATGGTCAGGTTATGGCCTCCATCGTATGGCGTGCTCTGTTCGTTTTCCCCTTCCGTTGCAATCTGCTGTACCATACATCACAAATAAATTAGACGACGGTTCTTCCCGCACACTCGCCTTCCTCTTTTCGTTCGAGTGTCTCCCGTCTGTTGTCCAGCCAGTTCTCGTCTCTCCGTACAAGTAATTACTAAAAAAGAGCCAGCTTGACCTACGGCATAAAGATAACCGAGACAGATGTGCACGTCTAAATATATACTGTAGCTCGCACACAGCCTCAGACCTAAAAAAAAAAAAAAGAAACATCTGACCCCATTTCCGTCTGCTTCCATTTCACAATATTAAACACGCAGGGGCTGAAATTTTATTTTTATTAAATACAAGAAATTGCATTTTACCCTAAACAAATATAAAGACAAATGAAACAAGTGTTGAAGGAAATGTATATTTAAAAAAAAAAAAAAACAGAACACACCAGGAAAAATATATATTTTACTATCCCATGTAAAAGCATACAATTACCATTTTTCTTATCAAGATTTGGATTCAATTATTTAAAACGTGCTTTGAGTTCATCCTTGGTAACCTCCCCCCCCCCCCCCGCCATTTAATACTTTACACTCACGATGCACCTGGACCATTTCTCACAAGCATTCTGATTATCAAAGCAAAACAAACCTTGCATTCACTTGTTTGACCACATTTAGTATATAGCAAAAATGAGAGTACCTCACAATCAAGGGCAAATGTTCTGTTCTGTCTCAAACATACACACACACACACAAGCATATCGACATTTTATTCACCCGGGACCTTTGACACCTATTTCAACACCACTTGAGTGCAGCAATAGGAGATTGCAATACAGAATACAATAAATCACTGACTGAGCTCAGTAAGCCCAGAGCTCAAATGGAATTAAGATGTAGTACCCAGTTCATAAATAGCTTAATACAACTGTACACTACTGCAATTTCAATGGAACTCTCCATACTAGATTGTAATAGTCACAAAAAAAAAAACAATACAGCTAACACAGGTGTTGTTTAGTAGTCTAGTACTGTTGTTTATTAGTAATCAAAGACTAAACCCTGAAAAAAATAATGTTCTAAAGAATCAATGAAAAAGAAAAACACATTTTATGAGCAAGCATAGTTTTTACATTTTTTTCCCCAACATGCTTCCGTTAAAAAAAAAAAAACGACCAAGGTATTTCGATAAATCCCTCTGGTCTGGACACGTCCCATCGACATTGTTGATGTCAACCGCGGTGATGCGGTGACATTGAGCACCAAGTGCACACCAGTCCTGACTCGCCATGATGAAGGGAACGAGCTAAGATATCCAGCTGTAGGGCAGAGCCTTCCAAACATTGTCAACAAAGTGTTAAATCCATTCATTCGCTGAAATGTGCCCATATCTCATACGAACAAAAATCACCTTATTTCACCTCCCTTGTAGGTATTAGATATTGTGTTAAAGATCTTAAAAAGCTCTAAAAAGTCTAAAGCCTGTCTACTGAGTGACGCCATGTCTTAGAACAACTTACTGCTGAAACGAACAAAATTTACATTGTTATTAAAACAAGATAAGCATTGTATGAACCTCCCACCACAGAATGATTCAGAAGTTGACTGTGGATGGTTTAAGCAGGGCAGACTCCAAAGAGAGACCTACCCCATTTAAAAACCTCTACAGCAAAATAGAACAGACAGGAAACATGCCAAAATTTTTATAAATAAACATCAAAAAGAGAGGAGTGTTTTGTTTGGTCCGAGTCCCCATTAAAATATTACATCCATACATATCCAAGTCTGAACATATACATTCTTCACTAAACCCTAGATTCAAAATACATACATAATTTTTGAAGCAAATACTTAGAGTGCAAACGTTAAGCAATGGGAGAGCTTTTGTATTTACACAAAGTTGTAAAAGGTTGCTTCTCAAACGCGCTCTAAGGAGTTATAACCAAAGGCAATTTCATCTGAGCCATTAAGGTGTAAGGGGGAGGGGGTTTCCTGGGAGTCCAGAGCTTGGGGGGGGGGGTGAGGAAAAAAAGGAATAACAACACCACCATTGGTCAATATACAAAAGAAATCATAAAGAAGCAGAGTATCATTCAGTCCCTTTTTTTTGTGTGAGGACCCTGTGCAGAATATTACAGATGCATCAAAGACTGTCCAGGTGACTGGGGGGGGGGACAAGGTGCCTGGTCCCATCCGGGTCCCAGCGGGGGCAGGTCAGGCTCCGGCTGTCCTGGACATGTCTTAGCTAGTAGAAGTGAAGATCCGGGACAAGGGGTATGGGGCTCACCTCTGGTATAGAGTGGCTGTAGCGGAGGATGGGGGGGGGGGGGGGGGCAAGAAAAGATGGTGAATAGGGGGAAAACGGGCGCGATCGCGCTTCCCATACGATGGACACACGGATGAAACCCAGAAAACACAATGACAGGGCAATCCCAGTTAAAGCTGCTGCAGATTAAGTGTTGGGTGGCTAATGAGTGGCCTGCACTTAATACACCAAGCGGAAGGATTCGCTAACCCAATGAAGACGTCAGAGATCCAAATCCAACACAGCTGCTCATTTGGGATTGCCTTGTTCTCAATGCTCACCTGGTGATATGGTATTGCATGCCTTCAGTTACTCCTTACTCATTTTCCATCTAATAGTACGAGAGCTTCCTTTCTCAAAAGAATCTGGAGGATTTTACCACCCTAACAGGCATGCTTGGTATGCATACCCTGCTTAATCCTCCAAACATCACTTAGCATGCAGACAATGGAGGGTGCCTTTCCCTGATCCACATCTACACAAGCAAGTAGTATAGTAAAGCAATGTCTCCCAATCCGGTCCTCGAGGACACACAGACGGTTCCACGTTTTTGCTCCCTCCCCGCTCCCTGCCAGACAGTCCACATTTTTGCTCCCTCCCAGCTCCCTGCCAGACAGTCCACATTTTTGCTCCCTCCCAGCTCCCTGCCAGACAGTCCACATTTTTGCTCCCTCCCAGCTCCCTGCCAGACAGTCCACATTTTTGCTCCCTCCCAGCTTCCTGCCAGACAGTCCACATTTTTGCTCCCTCCCAGCTTCCTGCCAGACAGTCCATGTTTTTGCTCCCTCCCAGCTTCCTCCCAGACAGTCCATGTTTTTGCTCCCTCCCAGCTATCTGTAGGTCCCCGAGGACTGGATTGAGAAACACTGTAGTAAATAATAGTAAAGGAGAGAGTGAGAGAGATCTACCAGTAACCGGGAAGCCGAGGGCTCATTTTGTTTTGCTGTGATCAGAGGGACATGCAAGGTTAGTTCACATTTCCAACATACCCAAACGTGGCTCCCTTCAGTGGCTTACGGTAAATGGCTTTTGATGATTTACGATGTCGACTGGGACAGGTGGCACCACAGTGCATATGTGCAATGAAGAAGAATTCAAAGAGGCCACTGGATTGGAAGAAAACTACTAGCGAAGCCCCGTCCCCACCCCCAGAAAGCCAGACAGCCAATCGCAGCAGAGAGAGGGAGAGAGAGAGAGAGAGAGAGAGAGAAAAAGGCCGGACGGGGCGAGAAGACACATGATTGGTTAGCTGGTTGGTGACGGAGACCGGTCACTTACGGAGTTCCTGTGCTCTCAAAAGCGGGAAAGCTCTGGACTCAAACTGGAAGGTAAAGAGAGTCTTTGGGTTTGTACGTCTTACCTTAGACGTGCCACCTTACCGAGGGCTACAACTTTAAACAGACAAGAGAGACATCTGACACAGTTTGGTCTGCTGCATAAAAGGGACACCAGAAACGCCGCGGGAACTTGCGAAAAAGCAAGAGATTTGTTTTTAAGTTACAGAAAATGAGTCATTGTTACACGTTGACGATGCCATATGTTGTGCTTTGTGAAAACACAGCAGGTTACTTAACAAAAAATGTTATATTTGTTAAAAACTAAATCCTACAGAAGAGACATTTCTGAACTGGGCCAGAATTTTGTGTCAAATCATTCAGTGAAGCTTTTGCCTTTATATTAGGTGAGAATTTTAACACTTGGTTATTTATTAGGTTACCAGTTAGGTGTTACCAGTGTTGGATCCCAATTGTTTTTATGAATTACTGTCTTGCTTAGCTTAGAACACTTTTTTTTTTCTCCCCCACAGTAACAATCTTTTTTTTTTTTTACTTTAAAAATTCACATATTCACCCATCCACAGCTACAGTTAATGTCACATATAAACCCAGGAGACCCATAGTTACAACCAACTGCAGAATTGCGCCTCACAAAGCAAATCAAACAATACATCTCTCCAGTAATCATTTCAACAGTAACAACAAGGACATCCAAAAGGGTGAGGAAAAGAGGGATGGAGAGGGAGAGAGAGAGGGGGAAAGGGGGGGGGCAAGCAGGCAGCAATTGAGTCACATGGTCACTTGCTTTTAGGGGCCCAAAAGTACCTCCCATGACCTCATGTCATACCGGTCACCATGACTACAGCCCTATTCAAATATATTTAAAAAGTATTGAAACTTTTCGGGGGGGGAGGGAGGGGAAAAAAAAGGACATTTTGTATGAAGAAAAATTTATTTTTTTCCCGTTTTCAAAGTATAAAGTCACATACATCCAGGGTCATTTTTCAACATGACATGGCTCTGGAGCTCCCAGTAGCATGCATGCTATAAATCGCTTTAATATACACATTTTAGATTATATATATATATTTTTTTTTTGTTCTTCTTTTGCTTACGACAAAAACGAGTTCGATAGGAAAGACATCAATAATATAGACTGTTATATAAACCATTATATAGACTTATATAGACCACCAGCCTTGCGGACATGTGGCTGCCTGCCTGCCATTCTGGTTCATTCCCATCGCATCTGGACACGTACGTAGCAGGGTCAACGAGAAAGCTGGCACAAAGTACACAAACGGCTCAGCGGATATAACGTAACGTAAAATGAAATAATCAGCTGGAATAACATGAGTCACTAAAGATCAGTCGGGAGACAACTGGGAACCAACGAACCAGCAAAGGATGCTGGGAAAGGAGCTGGGGCCTTGGTCACTTCAGTCACCTTGGAAACACAGTGAAAGACCAAGTTTAGAAACATGGAGGGGGAGGGACGGGGCACCTGGGCCCCCAGGGATGCTGGGTTCACTGCTTTTTGTGCAAAAAAAGTCACCATAATATCAATATCGAAACAAAATTAGCAACTTAAAAAAAATGCTTTGGAAGGCTAGTGGAGGGAGATGGAGCCTTGAAGACCTTGGTCATTAGCAGTAGCATACAGAACAAAATCCTCTTTCCTGTTCATCCTCAACGTCGGCAATAGACGGGAAGAGACAAGGAGGAGGTTCAGGATCAGCCAATCAGCCAAAGGCTACACATGGCTCAGGGAGATGACATGACTCAGTATCAAATGTGATTGGACAGGATTCGGACTGTACCACATTGGATGGGGGGGGGGGGAGAGGGTGGTGACCATAAGAATCACAGTACCGGTCCAGCGTGAATTTCAGAATTGCATACAGCTTGGACATTGTGGTTTAGTCCATTACCACCTGCACACCGATGTCTGACTACTGCTTTCACATCAGAGCTGCAGTTTCAATCCTTGTATTTTTGTGCAGAGGACACATCAACAGAGGTGGATCAACTCACATCTAAAAGCTGGAATGGAAATTGATGACATCAAATGACAATGGACCTACTAATTCCCTTACAAATATGTCCATCTTCAGATTCCTTTTGAGAAAGTAATACAGACACATTAAAATATGCCTGAAATAGGGGAAAAAAAAACTTGGCAAAAAAATGCCTCAGCAGTCAACACTAAACAGCAGCATATATGTGACACGTTACTCAAACATAATCTTGTCGTTATTTCATCAAGTATTACTTTGTCATCAGGTGTGGGATCCAGAAAAGTTAATCAGGCCCACAGAGCATCTTTGTAAGGGTTTCCTTATGCACTGTGAACAAGGACTGATGGAAAGATGCTTTGCACTATGGAAAACTAAACAGTGGGAGGAGCTACAACAGTTACAGGGTCCAATCAGATCCTGGCAGTTCCACTTGACGGACATGCAAGGCCAACAATGGCAGCGTTCTTCCCATTCTGACTTACGCAAATGCAGCCGTCTCTTGCTGTTACAAGACATTCCTCTACTAGATGCAAAGTGTAGGAGGGGCCATGTGGAAAATGAGGCGGGGCCATTTGAAGCCACACCCCTTCCCAGTGCAGCATCACAGGAAATATGTACTGGTTCTCACGCCTGAACCGATTTCAGAAACGAGGATTTACATTAGATTTCACACAATATCTGATTCACAAAACAAATAAAATAAACACACTGATACTGGCTCATAACCAGGTCTTGCTTTAAAGTCCTGGCCGCAGAACAAAGTCGAGAAAACCACCATCCATTTGCAAAACATAAATCCCATTTCATCATTAGCAGCCATTTTATACATATAATTTTCATGTTATAGGATCATTACTTTTCATCACGTCCAGCAGTCCTACTCATCAGCTGAGTCTCATTTAGCAGCACAGAAACAAACTTTTAGAAAAATATATCTCATTTCAATATTTCCAAAACGGAGAAACGCAAACATCACATCACAAAAAGGAGAGAGAAATCTCAAAGGATGTGAAGTACCAAACCTTTTGTAATACAAATCCAAGCAAGAATTCTTTCTTTCTTTCTTTCTTTCTTTCTTAAAATCCAGTCCCCCATGGTCTAACCCTGGAACTCCTTCCACATTCCTTCCTTGGTGTGGCTTTTTATTAAAAGTGTGTCCATGACAATGAACGACAAGAAGCGGACTGACGGCGATTGGTCAGACAACGTGTCTCTGTTCACAGCGGAGAGAAATTATTCTTTTAACGTTGCCAGTTCATCCTTCAAATCCACAAAAAATAAAAATAAAAAAATGAAGTGTGTGAGACCAGCAAACGTTGCATTGTCTCCTTGACGGTCCATCCCGTTCTTCTGATTAATGGAGATCTGGAGTCCATAAAAGTGTGGGTCACACTTGCACACACACACGCATTAACCGTGGCCCTTCTGCCCCATCTTGGGGGGCATTCTGACCCACCGTGGGGCAGGGGTAGACTGGGGATGACAAAATGACAGGACACGCCCAGCCCTCCCCAGTAAGGGAGATGGGTGGGGGGGAGGGGATGCAAAAACAGAGCCAGCAGAGGTGTAGGCCGGATGGGTGCTGTGCTATTCAGATCTGCATGTGTCTGTCTGCTCTCACACTGTCGAGATCAATTTGCCATCGGAACTGCGGGACAGAGAGAAGAAGGAAGCTCGCCAGGTCTGACATGGAGCAAGACAACCACTAGGGGGCAGAAGTGGATTTAGGAAGGGGGGAGGCTGTTTTTCCTGCATGTCCTAACCCCCCTTATCCCTAACCCAGTCCTGCCACATCAAGGAAGCCCTTCCCACCTAACAAGATCTGACTTCTGATCACATGTTCAACCTCAACATCGATTTTTTTTTTCAGAACCTTTGAAATATTTGCCTTTTACGTCTGGGGTTCAAAAATATGCCAAAATGTGAATTAAGTTTTTTTTTTTGCAACATTCACCACAAGTGTTTCAAATATTGATATTTATATTTTAGAGCTATCGAGTCCATTCCAGTAAAGAAAGAAGTAATGGGAAGTGTATTTTTTCTTATTGGGGTAGGGGAAGCCATTATTTGATTGGCACTGCAGTCCACTGTGATGGTCACGTAACTGAGGCCATTAATTCTCTTTTGTCTGAACTGTATATGGTTTCCCAGTAAGAGGCGAAGCCAGCCCCTTGTTTGCTAAGGGCCGACATTTCAAAAATTCTCGAAAACCCAAGATGGCCAAGGTTGCCAAAGGGGAGGTGATCATAGCCGTCTCGTTAGTGGGGGAAGCGGAAATGAGAAGAAAGGAACTTGGGTAAAAAAAAAATAAATAAATGACATCAGTCAGTGTTAGGATCTTCAGAGTCTCATGGGTGCCGACTGTGATGTCAGAGGTAGATTTATCTTAACGCCGTGCGATGATGTCACTAAGCCCAAAAACACTGTGTCCTTCAGAACAAACCCTCACTTTAACTCACCCTGCTCAGTCACATCACCCACAGACACACCCTCCCCCAGCCCACACAGTTCTCAGGTTAGCTACCAGTTCCACCTGATGGAACTAAATGTATTCCGAACTCAAGATGCTCAAAACACTATCAAAGAGGCGGCAGACGTTGCAAGAGCAAGTAAAACGCTGAGGAAATAGTGGAATATAAAGAAATAGAGGGAAAGAATAAAGTATCTGGACCAAGAGCACATCTATGGGACCAAGCATATCAGCTACGAGAGAACCATCAACCAAACTGAGTACCCAGGGCATAAACATAAACATTGTCATACAGTCTACCTCTACAGTGTCTACATATTAGGCCAGGAAATAGGCGAAGAGTTACTATCTCAAGCAAAATCTAATATCCACATACACCCTGACCCAGAAGGTCAAAGGTTATGGATACAGTAGCAGGGCTGGATAAATGCTCCTCCCAAAAACTGCTAGAGGAGCAGCTAACTTCCATGTTCCTGCAGCCGGAAGATGGAATGTGTCATCTTGGCACTGTCACCCCTAAAGGTCTATACTTAACAGGGATACTGCGGTCTCACCTTGTAGGAAACCGGTCTTCGTACCCATCATGTGCTGGCTGAAGAAAAAGAAGAAAAACGAGGGCGTGAGAAGTGTGGCCGTAACGGGATTCCAGCAAAGACATTATAAAAGTATGTTTGTAGTTTAGATATAACACATCAAGGTCATTACATCTGGTTTACTCATCATTTATCCAGAGCGTGAAGCTATTTAGTTACATCTGGCTAAGCAAGCTGTAAATTCACATCACTGATTCAAACACCCAAATCTGAAAAAGTAAAGAAAGCCAAAAAAAAAAACACCTCAAACTGAATTTACAACCGTTGCCAGCAGATGGCGCCATTAGCTCACAGTGTGCGGCTGTCACATAGCTATTCACTGACGGATTAAGCTGTATTTTGCTCGACCAATTCAGGTCATGTATCTTCTTGCCTAAATACTGGAGCCCCAGGTCCAGAGCTTGAATCAATATGCTTCCTGTAGCCCTAACAATTAAATACCTTCACTAGGCACAGTATTGCATGTATTGTTTTATTATATCGATTGTCTTGATGGTCCTTGGCTATTTTGCATGACACCCTAAAATATACCACTTTTATGTAAAATGATTTGGAGATACATAAACAATTTTGATTCTGATTTTCCTTTTCCTCTAATGATTTTGGTGGCCCTCAAAGCCAAGTAAAAAATTCTGCTCCCTTCCCACAATGCAGTGCGGTAACGCAGGACCCTGAAAATACAAGCACGCTGGAATGCAGGTTTTACTCAGAGGCGTTTCCATATGCCAAAGCTACCTTCGTCGGTCTGCAACCCACTTTCATCTTTTTAATTAGGAGCCATTGCTTGGATTAATGCGAGAGGCATCCAGCGGGTGTGTGGGCGTGGGGGCGCGCTCTCACCTGCGAGAAGCCCGACAGCGCCACACTGTAGGGGCGGGGCCTGCTGTGAGTCAGGTTCTGTGCCAGCATTCGGGCTGTCAGGCCGTAGTCGGCCGCTGGAAAGCCCAAGTCGTCCCGCTCCAGCAGGTTCCCCGTGCTGCTGCTCTTCCCATGGTGCAGGCTGCACGAATACAGGAAGCTCAGCGCTGCTGCTGAACACAGAGGGGCTCAGGGCCGAGGTACTGAACACAGTGCATGCTGACGTGAGCTGCAGGACTCGACACAGAGGGGCTCAGGGCCACAGTATTGAACACAGGCATGCAGACATGATGCAGTACCAGACACAGGGATGCTTATGTGAGCTGTGGTACTGAGCACGGACACACTTGCAGGCCCAGGGCCATAGTATGGAACACAGTCACGCTGATAATTGCAGTAGTCGACACAGATATGCTGATGGCATTTGTAATACTGAACACAAACAGGCCCGTTGTACCGAACACAGGCACGCTAGTGTCAGCTGCATTACTGAACACAGGCACGCTAGAGTCAGCTGCATTGCTGAACACAGGCACGCTAGTGTCAGCTGCATTACTGAACACAGGCACGCTAGTGTCAGCTGCATTACTGAACACAGGCACGCTAGTGTCAGCTGCATTACTGAACACAGGCACGCTAGTGTCAGCTGTATTACTGAACACAGGCACGCTAGTGTCAGCTGCATTACTGAACACAGGCACGCTAGTGTCAGCTGTATTACTGAACACAGGCACGCTAGTGTCGGCTGCATTACTGAACACAGGCACGCTAGTGTCAACTGCATTACTGAACACAGGCACACTAGAGTCAGCTGCATTAACACAGGCATGCTGATGTGAGATGCACTGCTGTGCATGTGCCCCATGCAGTGACGAGCAATATGAAAGGATACATTGACTGTTTGGCCACACCCAAGACAGATGAACAGCCAGGTGGCCAGGCGGACGCTTACTTGACTCTGAGCTTGTCGCTCTCGCTGTCTGGCAGTACACGTGTGTAGGAGAAGGGGAACCAACCACGCCTATAATGAAGAAGTTAGGGGGAAGAGAGACCATTTGGACAGGAAGAACAGTACTATAGAAGCAGCCATAATTCATTATCATAATTATCCAATGATACGTTTTGAATAGGTGAGTGACATGGGAGGACCCGCTCCATGGGCCAATCAGCTGGGGCCAGTGCCCCTCTGACCCCGCCCCATATGCACCTCTGACCATAACAAATGATTAATATATAAACCAAACCAGCAATTCTTTATTGAGATAATTAAATTCTAAGTGGAGTGTTTACCTGGTCCTTTTGAACTGAGAATTCAAAAAAGCTTTCACATTTTGCATTAAAATGATCAGTTAGAATGTGCTTAGTTGCACGAGTAAGAGATGTAGGTTTGGGGTGAGGACCAGTGTTCCGGTAGAGCCGGTGCTGAATGGATCCGTGTAACTGTGTAATGATAAAAGGCCGACGGGATCGCGGTGGACATGCAGACCAGAGGCAGCTGTGTGTTAGAGTCGTGAAACTGCTCGACAGTGTGGTCCAGTGAGGAAGTGCACATGCTACCGGCCCCTTCCGGCCCCCCTTCCGGCCCCCCCTCCGGCCCCCCTTCCGGCCCGCGCGCTCACATCTTGTTCTTCTCGTTCTCGCCATAGTGCCAGCCGTCCCGCGCCTCCGGCACCAGCAGGGTGATGATGTCACCCTCGGTGAAACTCAGAAGTGTGCGGTTGTCTCCGGCGGTGTGGGAGAAGATGGCCTGCACGCGAGTCCGGCCATTACGCTCCAGCCCTGCCGCCATTGAGCTGGACCTGGGCAGTGTCCTGGTCTCACCTGCAGGGGGCGATGAACACAACAGCACCGGCTACACTCAGGCATCTGCTTTAAAATTAATTTTAAACCCTATTGCAGAGACGTCTGCCTTCTACCTTGCTTATACAGCTCAAATGCTTCTCTCTTTAATATGCAACTTGAACTTTGTCCAAAGAGTCCGACCCTGAAAAGACCTACGTTTTATAGTTTGCCATGAGATTAGGAGGCTGCAGGACCCGACTATCGGGGAGCGATAAACAGCCTCTCTACCAGAGAGTTGGTCTTTGTAAAGAGATTGGACATAATCGCTTTTTTTCCCAGCTCTTGATGAGGTAAGACTGGAAGGAACCAAATCCGGCTTTGCGGGGGGAGGTAGGCTTACCCACAGAAGCCTTGCTCTTGGCGGGTGCCGGCTTGCGGACAGGCAGCGTGTTGGAGTACACGTCGCTGACCTGCCTCTGGGTCTGGGCTTGTGGCTGGGGGGAGGATGACCGTACCTGGCCCGCTGGGCCCTCGGCCCAGTGCTGGTAATCATCCCCATGGACCCCCGTCGTGCCATTCATCAGGGACATTCCGTCCGCTCCCAGCATCCTCTGGGATCGGACACACACGAGCACAAAAACAGGCGATTTAAATAAAATTGAAAAAACGACACGCATTCGCAGGGCTGAGGCCACACCACACTGGGACACCAACAATTTGCACCCCCCCCCCCCAAAAAAAAAAAAAAAAAAAAAAAAGTGTCACTGATTTCCCCCAGTGGCTTTAAAAATAGGTCTCTAGACGTGGTTTCTAAGTAGCTGGGGCGGGGTTAGCGAATGCTGCGTTGAGGCACACTATGCATAATCTACAATAAGTAATAATTTAGCACGCTGCAAAGTGTGTCGAGTGTGTTCTGAGGCGCCCCTGTAATTAATATGCGCTGCTTAACGACTTCATTTACACCCATAGCCTAGTAAACAGAGGAGGTGTTGCAAGGCTAGCCGAGAAATCCCTACATCCCAGCCCACACCCAGACCTGCCAGCCAAAGCCACGGTGGGGGGGGGGGAGGGGTCTCATTAAGCACATGGCAGGGAGGGTGCTTGCGTTTGCAGTCCGGGGTGGGGAGGGAGCTGCATTAATGAGGTGGGGATTTGGGAGGCGCGCACCCACCCATCCGGGGCTCTGTCCCTCGTAAACGAAGCAGAATAAAGGGGGGGTCCGTGAAAGCTGCGTACTGAAAGAGCAGTACGGTGTGGACAATCTGTACCGAGATCCTGCTCCGGGAAGTTTTGGACAGGAGGTTCTGAACGAGGGGGGAGTGCAGAGCCAGATTGTGAATAATCTAAACATACTCCCTCCAAAACTTAGCACCCCCCCTTCTCATGCAAAATAGAAGCTGCGACAGCTGCACATCCAGCGTTTATAAAAGGGGCAACAGTACAAAAAAAAAAAAAAGTAGCTGTCAGTGGCGCCCCCTGGGGGTGGAATTGAAGGAACTCTGGTCATTAAGAAAAGAGCTGAGGCCGGCTTCCTGTTTTGGCCTAGGGGGGGCCTCAGGACAACACCTTCTGATTGGCCACATGGCATGAGCTGCTCTTGCCGAATAGGCCGGAAAATGAAGGGGGAGGATTAAAAAAAAATAATAATAATAAAAAATCCATTTGTTTTTCTCATTTTCCCCAGGGAACTGAAGGCTTGCTGAGGCCAATCCGGGTCTCTCTGCTCTATTTATTTAGCTTGCATGACTCAAGGTTCATTGGGGTTTAAGGGTTAAGTCAGAGGGCAAGAGCCATTTTTTTCCCCCAACAAAAACATCCAAAAAGCAGGACTTACCTGGGAGCTGCCCATGAAGGCTGCCAGCTCGGGGGGCACCGGCAGCGGCTGGGCCCCGGGGATGGGGTCAGAGATGACTAGGTTGCTTTTGGAGGAGTGCAGAGGGCTGGAGATGAGGCCTCCGCCCGGCGCGGTGAGCTGCTGTGCGAGGATGATGGCTCGCTCCGGGAGCTTGTTGGGGTCCGAGCAGGACTGCTGCCAGATCGGGATCTTCTGGGTCAGGAGATCTTTGCCCTAGATGCAAGGAAAACCAACATTGACCCTAAGATCCACGGGGGTCCATCTACAGTCACAATAACTGGAAAACAATCACCCGTAATGATGCTCCAGGAAAGCTGGAGAGAAATCAATTAAAGGGTTTAATTAGATTTTTATCAGATCGTTAATGACAGTTCCAGCACCAAGTTGTTAATTAAAACTCTTCATAAAGATGGTAGTACTGGTAAGAGCTTAATGAGCTGGGAAGGCAGGGGTACCCAGAGACCGCAGTGTGCTGAGTGCGTCCAACTGCAGGGGGCATAGCATGTTGCCGACGTGGGTGTAAAAGGCCCCACCGAGCTCGCCACGCCACGCCACGCCACACACCACCACGCCCATACACAACAGCCCTGCCTGGCTGCGATTCACATTGGCTGGCTGCTCCATCCCTCATCTTCCGTCCATCCATCCATCCATCTGTACCCACATCATCTTCCATCCATCCATCCATCCATCTGTACCCACATCATCTTCCATCCATCCATCCATTCCCCCCTGCCCCCCTCATTGTGAGTGAAGGATACAGGGATACAGTACAATCTGAGGTCCGCCCCCCCATCTCATTTACCTCCTGTCTATGAGTCACATAGACAACCGTTTGTCTCTGTCTCCCCCCCCACTTTAGAGAGCACTTTAGCAGGATCAGACCGAACCCCTCCCACACACGCCCACACACGGTGGTTAGCGGCTGGACCTGACATTCTCCATGTGCCCCCCCCCCCCCCGAGCCCTTCTCTCTCTCTGGGCATCAAGCAGCTCCGTCCAGAGAGAGAGACTGGGGCTGCCATTCAAGATCTTCCCAAAGAGCATGCATCTCTCTCTCTCACACACACACACACACACACGCACACGCACACGCTCCCAGAGATCCTTTCAGCACACGTCACATGAATGCCACAGTGACTCAGCAATCTTATGACAGACCGGCTGTAAATGAGTGACAGTAAATACCATGTTTGACGGCGCGATTGGTGGCTTGTCATGGCAAGTCGGATCAATGGCGCCGATACCCGGCCAGCTTGAAAGGCATCTCATTGTCGTTCGTTTATCGAGCACCAAGAAGCTAAACATTTGAGACTGAGGCTCCATTGTTTCCCCCTCACCTGACCTCTGACCCCACGCCCCCCTCACCTGACCTCTGACCCCACGCCCCCCTCACCTTGCCGTGGTAGGCGTTGCTGTTCTTGGCCACGGCACACTGGCGGTCCACTAAGAAGCAATACCTCCTCCGCTCCTCCGAGAGCGCCGTCTTGTAGCTCTCGGCGATGTAGCTGTCAAGGTCGCTCTGCTTGCTGCCGATGGTCTCCACGTACTGGGGGGGGGGGGGGGGGGGGAGAGATGTTACAGAACAGAAGATGGATGCAAATATTACATATATCTAAATGCACATCTCATGCCTCAGACTCAGGGCTTGGCTGTGCTGTATTAAAGGGGTCTCCCATCAGTTTGCACGGTACGTCGGTTTTCTCTCCGCTAATTACCAGTTTAGCTTCTGTTCCTCTAATTAAATCACACACTTTGCATAAGTTTGAATGATTGTGCGAGATGGACTGGCATCCCATCCAGAGTGTAATCCTGCTTTGTTCCCTGTGCTCTCATGGACAAAGGGGCTGGAATTCATATATATATATATATATATATATATATATATATACACATACATATACACGGGAAATGCAGAATCATGTATAATCATAATTCTCTAAACATGAGGTACGTTCAAAAAAGTGAATGTGTTACCAATGAAGCGAATATTTATAGCCCAGTTAATTGTTCATGGACTACTAATTAATTGAAATACCAGAAACCAAACTTATTCAGCAGGAATAAAAATCCTTTTCTTTGGGTAAAGCCTATTTACCGAGGCAATTCATGTCACAGCCACAGACGCAACAGCACCTAGATCACGGCTCGTCTTCAGATAACGAGTTTGGCTGAATGCAATTTGCATCAGAAGGATTGTATAATCAACGGTCCTGGCGTCGGGAGAAGCTTAATCAAGAGCCTGCCCGGAATGTACCGGAATACCAAGCGATCCCCAGACTTCATTTTCACTATAGCAGTGATTTGGGATAGATCCTACTTGGCCAGATGAAGGGGACTCAACACAAATAAATGAGAAAAAAAATCAAACCGAAATCTGAACATGCTTTGATTACCTTACTTTAAAATGGAACATTGTGACATCAGCTTTACAGCCAAATGTGCAAATAGTGTTCTGCCTTTAATGCAAGAAATAGTATTTTATGCATTAATGACTCACACAGAAGACTCCTTGGAGATTACGGCCAAGTGGAGTCAAAACAAAGAAGTGGACGGGTTACTGCGGCATGCTGGGAAATGACTGAACCAAATGTCTTGTGCAGGGTTTCCCAGTTCCAGTCCTGGAGGGCCGGATTGCAACACAACTTGCAAATTAACCTGCTCAAAAGACAAAGTATTTAGCTTAACAGCCAATTGCCAGGTTTAGTGGGTGTGTTTGTGCGGGGAAATCTGCAAAGTGTGTCACAGCCCCTCTAGGATCGGACGTAGGGATCCCTGATCTACAGCTTAATCACCGAAGTTGTAAATAGCTCTGCACGTTGGGTCTAGTCAAGTGACAGTTTGTCTTTAAGTGTCTCTCATCCTCAAGAGGCAGACACAGGTTGATGAACCAATCTGCAATGCACACACTCAAACCTCACTAGGCAGGGGGCGTGTCCACCGTGAAAAGGACACGCCCACCTGTAGCATGCAGAACCTCATCACCGGGCAGATGTTCGCTCTAAGCTGAAGCTGTGCCACCACAGGAACTCTGTCTGAGAGGCATCGATTTCCATGGCAACAAGGTGCCTAAGACGACGTCCCCTGTGCACAAGTGACAGGCTACATCAAACACCAAACACCAAACACCCCCCCCCCACCAACGGGGCCTAATTACTCTGAATAAATAATGAAAACATAACTCCAAATGCCGTAAGATGGGGAATAAACCATAATCTCCTCTCTGTTCCCTCCCCATTTCAACTCATCAGGCAGCGAACAAATGAAAATAATCTGGAAGCAGTTTGAGACACTTGGGTTGAGATGGTCACCAATGGTGCAGAGTAAGGTCTCCTCCTTTTTTTTTGGGGGGGGGGGGGGGGGGGTGACATTTGGGGTTGAACAGACTTTCTGGGGAGTTCCAGAAACCCAAGAAAGTTTTGTGACTGAATGTTGCTGTGGAGAGGTGACTGCCGGTGGGGGTGTGTACAGGGGGGAGGGGCTACAGGTCCCATCTGGAAGGTGATTGGCCCCTGGAGTTGCTTCATTGCTGCCTTTTTAGGTTGTCACCTCCTACCCCCACTTGGACAACACTGGGGGCATCAGCTACGCCAGTGAGGTATCGCACTGAGCACAGGAACATGACTTGGCCGCTTGGCGAAAAAGCCAGCGGACCAGACCAAACTGGCAACACCAAACTAGGGTGTTTTTTCCACGGTGGGGGCATACGAGGGACCATAATTCATACAGAGGGGCCAACCTTATTGGTAGCCAATGATGCATTTGGAATCATTCAGTGACAGGGAAGGAGGGGGGGGTGCTTTGGCAGCCAATCAGCTTTCAGCTGCCCCCCATACACCCCTGCGCCAAATGGACTGACTTCCATTTCCCCTCATACAGGCAGGAGGTAGGATCATGACCGGAAGCCTGAAAGCTAACCAGCAGACCCAGTACTGCAGCGGTACCATTAGTACCCCAGCACCAAGCCAGTAGAGATGTGACAGCGTGCCCATGACTAGTCAGAATCTCCCAGATTGTGGACAGCAGGGGGGCCAAGAATTCTGATGAGTCAGCAGGATGACAGGGGACACAGGAGCTGGAACACAGTTTGTGCCGTCGCTCCCGCCGTCCTCGGGCGGGGCCTTGAGTCATCCGGCCCACCGAGAGGCCAGGCGAATAGGAGGGGCACTGGGTGACTGCGCCATTGGACGGTTAAGTCGCAGTAACACACGAATCCCGCCCACCTACACTGGTACCGGTCCAGGCTGCGCTGTTCACCAGTGTCAGCTCTTTCACAAGTTAGAGGAGTGCATCCTGTCTATACGAGACACAGCGTTATGCGCGTGGGTGGGTGCCAGTGTGAGAAGAGACACACACACACACACACATACACACACACACACACACACACACACACACACACGTTTGTATCTATACCCTGATGTCTTTATGGAAAGGCCCCCCACCCTCTAAATGCAGAAATGTTTTTACCGTTTGTCCCGGAACGTGTTCTGTTCTAGTCACGGTTTTTTTTTCTCCCACAATGCACCTGTGCACTGCATACGAATACTTCAGGAGGTTCCTTCCCGTTCCAACAGATTCTCTAGCAGCTCCGACAGCTGCAGTGGCGTTCAAACAATTCGGTCCCCATGCTTAAGGGAAGAGCTGGACTGGGAGTTTGCTGGGTGTGTGTCTGTGTGAGTGAGTTGGGGGGGGGGGGGTACTTTGTTTATTAGCATCACTTCTGTCATGAAAAACAAGCAGCTGTGAAGAGCCGTGCCATCATCCTCCATGCCTTAGAGCTACTATGGTGAAGATCATTAGAATTCGAGGAAAGGTTTTTTCCTAACGAATACCGTTTCAAAGTCTGCTGTCAGGCCCCATTAGAGCAGTGATGGAAGAAAATGGCGGCAATTAGTTGCATTACGGGACTGGAAGAAACCAAAGGAGGGCAGTGAGAGGGAAGGTTCAGACCGTACCATACTCATAGCTGTGACTGGGGTTCAATGGGCTCAGCAAGATAGAAAGGTAGGCCTCCCTCATTAGAGAGCCTTACAGGCTCTGCCACATCCTTTGTTTTCCCAGGGAAACTGCGGTCACCCCCCCACCTTGAATGACAGCTTCCTCGCTGTTGTTTACAAGGTGACAAATGATTGCAAGCCTCTGCTTTAGCTCTCTAACCTCCTGGGCTGTGCTAGTGCTGTCGAAAGAAATGAGTTTCACTCCCTGTTGCCAGTGGCTCTGCTGCTCACACATCTGGGGCGAAGGAGGTGAGGGAAGCAGGGAATTAATCCTCAGGACTCGGCTGCAAGACGGTCTGGGATGGAGAGGACAGTTCTGAACAAGGCATGACCGAGCACCATGTTCTATGACCAGGGCAGTGAGCCAACCACTGGGTGACACAAATGTTGGGGATATTTCTGTGGAGGCTTCCCATTGCCTTCCATTTTGATGGAATTAACATCCAAATCCATCCATCCATCCTATATACCCAATTGTCCTACACAGGCTTGCGAGGATCCGGAGCCTTCCTCAGATGTTACGGCCATAAGGCAGGGGATTACCCAGGATGGGGTGCCGACCCATCACAGAACCCAAACCACTCCAAAATATGGAAATTTATGCAGCTCATGAAATTCATTTTATGAGAACCAGATTTTAGGGACGGCATTCTTTTCAAGGCTCTGTCAACTTGTGGGATTTGTGCAACACCTCGTGAAAGGCGCACACAAACACGCTACTGTAACCACATGCTCAGACTCCCTCCTTGACATGTACTCAGATTCACTCCCTGTACTATGGCTACAAACAGACATATCAGCTACGATGAGTAAGTGAGAACAGACATCTGATCACCGTGGAGACGCGATCAGCCCATCCTGTATGCTCTCCCAGAGCACATGGGCACACGCACCCACACGTGATTCAGACACAAAACACGCATGTTCTCACATTTCCTCACATACAACCGCTAACAATAAAACTGATCAAATATCAGGGAAAAAAAAGCTAGTCATAATATATCATAGGATATCTCAAACAGAAATGCTCGTACGAAGAACAAAATCCACGATCTCTAATCGTCGCTGTCCAGGGAAAAGCGCGCATGTTCAGTAGAGATGTGCATTTCAGTAACTGAGGCCAACGTGATACACGTCCCAATGCATTGCCAACGATCCGATATATTAAAGGTACATATGAGGCAGCTACTAATGCGATGCAGTGTGATTCCGTACGATTTGATCCAACACAATGCAATTCAACGCAATATGACCTGATGCTAAAGAATATGAAGCTACGCAATTCAATATGGTACAGGTACAGAAACGATCTAAAAATAAAACGACTGGTCAAAAATTGGTATTTCTAAAAAATAAGAGGATGTATAATAATTATACATTAATAAATTGTATTTTACCGAAAGATGTTAGAAGCAATTAATGCATCCCACGTTCATCCCAAATTGTATCTGGCGCACACTTTATTAACTGGGCCAGTCGCGCTGTAAAGCGCCGTATGCTGGTGCACCAGTGAATCGTACTGTCCTTATTGTCCACTATTGCGAATTTTCACTATAGCTGGAATACCCCCCCATTATCCTCGATCTGCTGATAGTGACCAACATCTAATTAGCCAAAGATGACTTCATAAAACATCCTATCACTCTCTAGAAGAGCTTTGTGAAATGCTAGATGTACAGTATGAGAGGGTACAGTTATGTCCAAACCTTTGTACTGGCTGTCGATAACCTACCGACTTCTTGGAAATAGTGAATAGGGTGATTTGGCTGGAACAAAATTGTATCCCATAGAATAATTTTAAAAAAAAATCCATTTAAAACTTTAAACTGTTCACTGACCGCTGTGTAAAGGTAGTTTTCTGTTTGCGGTGCTAAAGGTGTCTCATTATGTTAAGTTTATTTTGTAAAGTAGTTTCTGAGAACTTGCGGTTTTTTTTTCCCCCACGCTACTGAGATGCGCGTTTTTCATTGGACAGCGATAAAATGCACGTCACTGCTCAAAACCAACATGCGGCTTGGAAAAGGTACTCGCCTACAGAACATAATTGGATAGCTGATATCCATGTAGTCAGAATTCAGTTAGAGATATCTGTAACTGACAACCAAATGCTATAAACCATAACTAGTCACAGTTGAGTGGAATGCACTCCTTTCATTTTTTTCCACCCATTAAAAAAGTAGGCTATAGGGATTTATTAGCAAAGAACTTAATTTTCGGCTAATATTAAAATTGCAGGGCGGCATGGTGGTGCAGTGGTTAGCACTGTTGCCTCACACCTCTGGGATCTGGGTTCGAGTCTCCGCCTGGGTCACATGTGTGTGGAGCTTGCATGTTCTCCCCATGTCGTCGTGGGGTTTCCTCCGGGTACTCCGGTTTCCCCCCACAGTCCAAAGACATGCTGAGGCTAATTGGAGTTACTAAATTGCCCATAGGTGTGCATGTGCGAGTGAACGGTGTGTGAGTGTGCCCTGCAATGGGCTGGCCCCCCTAGTTGTTCCCTGCCTCGTGCCCGTTGCTTCCGGGATAGGCTCCGGACCCCCCGCGACCCAGTAGGATAAGCGGGTTGGACAATGGATGGATGGATTAAAATTGCATCTGAATTACAGAGCCAAGTGAATGAGAACAGCTGCGATTTGCGAACAGTCGGGCTAATTGTAGATATTGTGAGATGAACAGGCATATTTGAAAATGTGTTGTTTTCTTATTGGAAACTAAATTGCATTTACTCAGCTGGACTCAGGATAAATATATATGTCACTGTAGTTGTAATTACTATATATATATATATATGCATAAATAATTATGGCTATTAAGTATTAAATGTCGCAATGGGCAGATGTTCTTGGGCAATCCCACTGCAGTCACACACACACACACTTTTAATTTCAGCTGGCTGAGGTGGTCCCTCATGTCTCATTATCTAGCACTGGTGACACGCCGCTAATCTCTAGGTTCCAATTCCTAAAAACCCTCGCACCAGCCCCCCACCCCCCACCCCAACCTCAATCACAGTCCTTGGACTGAGTCAGCAGGATGGGGGCATAGGCGCCGTACCGAAGGCCCGCATGAGTCACCGCGCGTTCCCATCAGACGCTGCATGAGAGCGGCTCTCAAACACAAAAAGACTTCAGATCTATTGGTGGGCGGGACTTGCCGTGAGCTGTCAATCACTGCCTGCTATCGACCAATGGGAAGCGCCTGCCGGCTCCAAAGCTTCCAGATGGCTGGAAGCGGCCACCTCTGCTCACCTGAATCTCCTTGTCGCTATACTTGGATGGGTTCTTGCTCCCCTGGCTCTTCCTCCGCAGCTTCTTCAGCTCTGCCTGGCACTTTTCCAGGCTCTCACCTTTGCTCTTATGCTCCATCTGGTACTTCTTCAGTGCCGCCTGTGTGGGGGGGGGGGGGGGGGGAGATACTGGAGTTAGAGTTGTGGCACTTGAGGCGTACCCAGTGTCATTGTTGAGGGGGCTCCTGCTTTAAATCAGCCCTGTCTAGGGAGTATCCAAAAAAATATTCTGATTGCTGAAGCCCTGCAGATTACTCTTGATCTGTAGAAATGGAGGTCACATGACTGTCACATGACCCTGAGAGATAAATGTCCTTTTTCGGCAGTGCTCAATGCGCATGGAAGGCTTCCCCTGCCGTGCTTGCATCCGCATGTCTGCCTAGCAAACCTAATTTGATCCTCCTGACTGATGATTTGTTCACAATTTTCTCTGCATGAGCACCATTTTGCTGTGGCCCACTTCTTCCAAGGATATTAATCTTTTCATGGATGCCTGGAGTAATCTGATATTTGTCTTCCCTCAGTCAGGCTGCACAGTTCTTTAATATTAAACTTTAAAAATATGGATTTACTCTATTTCTTGCAAAAAAGATCTTTATGATGCTTGAATTAAATGAAAACTGCACTGATGTCAACTAGATTGCCGGGGATTTCAGTGTAGTTCCACTAGTACCTCTGGCCAATCAAATGACAGGCTTTAAATAACAAAGTTAATGATTGGCTTTTATCCTCCCACCTTACGTGCATTGAATAACATGGAACAGACATGGGCACACGCCATGGTTCTGGTAGGCCAGATGTTAGATCGTGGAAGATCAAAGGGTCTGAGGGAGCCAGGAGATCACAGGGAAGCGGGCGGAAGCCGCCTGCCGCCGCATGGGCGTGGCTTATCGCTGAAATGGGAGGAGTCATGTGACTCACGGTCAGGTAGCGAGCATCCAGCTCCACCTTCTTTTCCAGTTCGGTCAGCAGCTCGTTGTGGAATGACTTCAGCTGGGGAACGACATCGTGGGAAAACATGAGAACCAAAGAGCTGAACACAAGCCCCCTCAGCTCAGAATCCCGGGCGTTACAGCTCCATCTCGCCTTGATTCGTCATCAGGACCCGCTGCTTAACGGCTCCTACTAATTGCTCTTTAAAATTAGCGCAAGTGTTAACAGCCTTTGAAGAGCCTTTTTAAAAGCCTTTCTTGGGTAAATATTTCTGCCGATGAGAAACACAGAACATCACCGACCACATGAAGCGTTCGTCGTTACTGTGCACGAACAGCATCAGAACTCAAAACAGATGTCGCAAAGATCAAAAGGCAGTGCTTTTACTATGACGGTATATGACATATGAAGGCATATCTGAAGCGTAACAGGAATTTTTAATCCATCCTTTAAGACCTTTAAGTCATTTATGGCACCTGTAACAGTAGTTTTGTGTCTGGACCTTGGCCGCTCTATGACTAGTGGTCTTAGTTCTTACGAGAAGTGCATCATCGCCGAATCATGAGAATGTGATGGCCTGTTACTGCCTGTTGAAAAACCTTGCTTAATTTTTTAATATTCTGGCACCATTCATTATCCACGGAAAGCACTGCCCAAAGGAGACGGCTCTGATTGGTCCAGACCGAGGCAGGTAGGCTGAGAACATTCCAGAGATTTATCTAGACCTGTTCATTTTCCTGATGTCCTTCGGGTAAAGACAACGTCCGGAAGCCAATTCCCACGCCTCAACGACAAGTTTGTGGCATGAGTGCGCTTGGAGGCACGTACCATCTCCTCTAGCTGAACCTGGATCTGTCGATGAACTTCAGCCATCTGAAACAGCACGTCACCTGCACAAGGGCGACATCGAGAAGGGAGAAATGAGGGAGGCAGGGACCGGGGAAGATGTGAAAGAAAGAGACAGAGACAGAGTGAGGGAGAACGGAGGAGGAGAAAGAGCATCGATGAGAACCAAAGACCCTGCGAGAACTTCAGCGTGCACAAGAAAGCATGCAGACACAGGACCACACGGAGGACGAGCAACCAGCAGCAATGACGGAGGGGAGAAGACTGGGGGGGGGTGGGAACACAGGGCGGAACACTGGTCATGACACAGACAAACAGAGCAACAGTAAAAGACATTTATAAAACAGGAAACAAGACAAACGGAATGGAAGAGGGGGAACTACTTAGTTCTACGAAGAAAGAAAGAAAGAAAGAAAGAAAGCAGGGACAACTATTAAAAAACCACACACTGGAAAAAAAAGACATGTGCATTAATATGGAAAGGAAGAAAAACAAATCTGCTTTAAAAGAGTAAAAAAAGAAAGTCGAGTAAGAAAATTAAAATGCGGTTTTACCAAAACGTCATTAAATCCAATAATAAATTTCACAGAAATCTCTAACTGAAGCCTTAAAGAGGGGGTGGGGGGAGTGGGGGGCACGGGGACAGCCATGCAGCCGGGGACGTGTGTGTGGGCGTCGTGAACGATACCTACATGCTGCCTCATCTGAATTTGCAATGCATTGTAAAAACAAAAAAATAAAAATATATAAAAAAACACAGAACAGAGGATGTAGACTGAGCAGAGAGGGGAGCGAGACGACCTGGAGACGCTAGCCGGGGAAAAAATAAAATAAAAAATGGGACACAGAGGTTTCAAGACGAGGCCAAACCCCTTTGATAAGGACCAGATAGCCTGCTGGCTGCCCCCAGACCTCAACCCTTCCCAGAATGCACTGGGGTTCAAATCACCCATCTACGTGAATTCTTAGGACCACTGCGAGCCAGAAACGATGCAGCGCGACTGAAACGTCAAAGGCCAGAGAGGCTAATCTAATTCCAGTTTTTTATTCCTGTGATTCTGGGGAGATTGATGCAAAACTAAATAAGTTGCTTGTGATCCCTGGCTTCAGGGAAAGCTGAGTCAAAGTAATGTCGGGGGGGGGGGAGGAGGTTTCATAACGAATCAGTAGCCTCCTGTTTAATGCAAACATTAACATTACACTGAATGAAGAACGGAGCTAATGGTAATCACACGCTGAATCACATGCTGTGAGGCAGCATTAGCGCCCGCAGCGGATTAGCATACACAGGGTACAGGGCGGAGGATGTTGCTTGGGGGGGTGGGGGGGATTCCTGCTCCCACATGCCTTGGGTGCTCTGAGCCACATTTGTATCTGAGAACATCGCCTGTACGGTCTAACCAGCTACTGGAAGAGACACAGTCAATAGAGGCACTGCAATAGGTGCTGAAAGCGGCCATTTTGGTGTCGGGAGGTAAGTAAGTAAATAAGTAAATAACAGCCTTCATTTCTTGAATTCCTTCCACAGTGTTGGGCTATTGGGAAGAAGCAGCGATCCTCAAAGTGGCACAGTGGAATTCCGAAACCATGGCAACGCGGCGGTCCTGCTCGGCCCTGGTGATACGCTGGTCTGTTTACAGACACTGAAGAAGTCAGGCTCCTCAACGACTGCTGGAGGCCACGCAGACAGGGAGCGAGACTGGCTAATGGACTGTTGTTTTGTGGGGGGGGAGGAGGGGGGTGCAGTTTTGGACACAGCCTTGACTCCCAGCTCCAGGTGTGAGACCAACCCTGTCGGAGTTCGTAGTAAGGGGGTTTGGACTGGACTATATTAACTCACACAGTGGATAGGATGTGGACTGTTACATAGAAAAAGAGGCTTCTTTTTGCACAGGGAATGTAGTTATCTGCACACCGACTCCAGCAAAAATTAAATAGCAACAAATTAAAATGCAGGGAGGCAGCCAGTCTTTGACATAAGCAGCTCTGTACTTTTGTCTCCTCCTACTGCCAAAAGAGCAAAGCTACCAGCCTGCAGAACAGAGAACCAACTGACATATTCACTGGGTTAGCGGCGTAAACATGGATGTGAGCCGGCCAATCAGATCCATCAAAATCTTAGTGCAAGGGGAATGATCAAGGTCATAACGTTGGATTGAGCATTGGGGGGGCAGTCGAGGTCTGTACCCATTTAAGGGGGTCCAGGGGGTGTGTATTGGCTGGTATCGATTATTGTAGGGGCTACAACCCCCCACCCCGACCCCCCCGTAATGAATGCCCATGGGAATGATCATTTAGAGCTGGCTGCTACTTCAATACATTTTTGTTTCATAATATTATATCATGGTCGGTTCCTCCATCGTACGCAAGCCTGGAATTTCTGGGGATTCATGCGTTACATCCAACTCTGTGCTAATCTTTAGCACGGGAGAATCACGCTAAGCTGACCCTTCCGATCAGCTGGTCATTCTGCACAATAAAGACTTCAAAAACTCGCCGTTTATACAGGAACAAATGCATGTGAGGAGATGTGAACGAGATCAGTGTTCAGCTCAGCAGCTGTATATATTTAAATAAATAATAATAATACAAAGCTTGTTGATTAGCGCCAAATTCTTCATAGTTGGTCCAGGACTGAGGACCCCTCATTTGAACAGGCACTTCGGAGGCTGCCCAGTTCCCATGTTACTGTGCTAATGTACAAAATGAGGATAAATATGTATTATTGTGTTCAGGCAGGTGCAGGATGGAAAAAATATAATAAGCATTTTTCTTCCCCTATGACCGCAGAGATGAAAAATGACAATGTTTTCTCATCTCATTGCTGCCGCAGCCTAATTAGCCGGCCGACGGTGTAATCGATGGCGTCCCCAGGAAGCGGAATCCAGTCAGACCGAGGGGAAGGGGAGAGGCGGAAAACGCCGGAATATATTAAAACTGCAGCCTCCAGCATTGCATTTAGAGTCCTCATGCTGCATGGGAAACTGAATATCCACAAAGGGTTTCAGTGGTGGGGGGGTGGGGGGGGGGTTGATACACTTGTCACAGAAGGATGACCTCATCGTGCCCCTAGTCACCAAGACAGCAGGTTTCTGCGGTGATATTAATATACTGAGCAGCACTGCCAGGTTTCCCTGTAATAATGGCCTTGTTATCTTTTTTCTTCCTGCTCAGAATGCCTTGAAACCTGCTTTTTCAGTTCCCCTAGTCCTGCATTAAAAATCTGAAAATCTGGTCAAATGCTAAAAGTTTACCCATCATGCTTTGGGAAATGTACTTCCTGACTATCAAGTTAATTGTTATATATAGAACTTCAACACCACCCCCAATCACCCCCTACCCCAAATCTCTCCTACTGAATAAGCCCATCAAACCAAGCAATCAAATTACAGTTTATGGAATCTGTTTTGACCCCCCCCCCCCCCCGCCAAATATCTGGGGGGATCATTAAGCATGTGCCACAAATGGGCTTGAGTTTCTTGCATCGGAATGGGAAGAGGGAGGAGAGGCACACAGCCGATGCAGTAAAGGAATGCGCCCCGGATTGCCGCGGATTTCAGCACGGTTACCGAAGCTTCGGCGATGGCGTCAGTCAGCGAGGCAATGCCGCGTGACAGAACCCCAACAGCACCTTTCAGAAACTCCATTCTTCTCATTTTCCATGCAAGATACAGCATGAATCAGGTGAAGATGGCACTGGGCTTTTTCTTTGCCGGTTTCTTAAATTTTGTTCCATAGCAACCGTGACAGTGTTGCAGTTCCCCCAAAGCTAGCCAGGGGGTGCTATAGCTGTTCGCAGTGCTGCACCTGGGCGTGGCTAGGAGGTACCGGGAGTCCCAGCAGGGCCTTCCTGTATGTTTACTCGTCACGACACATGGCATTTCTCTACGCAACACGTGCTTATTTACTCTGACGCGTAATACCAATGTTGGGCTTTGTTTGCAAAACCCTGTGACAACAGAGTGGACGAAGGCTACAGAAATGAGTCACATGACCAAGGATCAGGTGCTTGCGTGTTGAGTACTTGACATTGGGACATATTTCTTGGGTGCTAGGACATTCTTGGGAGGTGCCATATCTGCTCTAAACAAGGCAAGTCAAGAACAAAAGGACAAGCCATACACACGCATGCATGTTTGCATTTATGTCTTTCTGGAAAGTTCTGACTGATTCTGAATTTAGTACAACTATTCTTAACCTCATTCCAAAAGTAAAACACATGACAACTAATATCAAACATTTGATTTTGTGTATTTTAGTTTTTTAATGTGCATTTCCTGAAACTTTGTTCCCGTCAGAGGAAAAGTCTCATGCACACACAGTGAGGACACCAAGCTGGGTGAAGACAAGGGAAACTCCCGTCGATTCCTGCGGCCGTCACACTCCAGCTGTGACACGAGTCGTCTCCGTGACGACGAGGGTGCCGTCGGCAAGCAGGTGTGCCCCTACTGGCCAGAAGCCGCTCCGCGTCGTCACGGGCATGTTGAGACATGTAGAGTCCCTTCTGAAAACGTGCTCTGAAACACCTCACCCCAAAGATCCTGACCCAAGAGCTCCGTGTGTACGGGCAGATCTCCAAGGCTCCACATGGAACCTACATTAGATACTTCCCACAAGCCCCTGGACATCAGAGCCTGACGTCACAGCTGCCGAATGCCGAGGTGGGTTTAAAGTGGGCGGCCCTGCCCCTGATGGCCTCCCATGACACGTCGGTGCCACGTCAGTCCGCAAAACTCCCCTACCACCACCGCCTACTCAGCCAGTTTAAGATGTACGCAACCCGATAATGAAAATGCAGGACTGGAACATGCAGGAGGCCCCAGAGACAAGTCGAGCAAAATAAAACTGGGCCATCTTCCTTCAGCTGTGGGACTCGAATGTGGCTGGGGAGGGAATTCTCCTGCAGTGATCCGATTGGCTGGGAGAGGTCACTCCTCCCCATTAAATTCTCAATGACGCAGAAAGCTCAACTTCAACGCTTCCGCTGACCACCTTGGCAACCTGCTCTTGGCTGATGTCGACTGGGTGGGCGATGTGGCTTAAGTGCCGACGTACATCAGCGGGGTGGGGGGCACGAACCATGGCAATGTGGCTGGGGAGTTACTTTCGAAAGGGCGAGAGCAGAGCTACCTTAGCCTACTGACCCACTAAGAAAGCCAACTACAATGATGTCACAGCACCCCTCCCCGGATGGACAAGGCTGAGCAAGCAAGGACACTGGGTGTAAACACATAACTCAGACCATCCTCAGGGCAGACCCCCCCAAAGTTGAGGGGAAGAGTAATATATTACACACTGAAAAGAGCAAAGACTACACTATTCTTAACATCCAATATGGAAAATGAACTGAGAATTTATTGTAACCACCCTACTGGTCGAAACACGAAAACGGTCCACAGCAAACCTCCGCGGCCTAAAAATGCACATGACTAAAGTGCGATAAGCGTGAGGCCCACTAGCAAAGATGTAAAACCAGAAAATTATCCATCCCTCCCTCCCTCCGCCGCCAGCCAAAACGATCGCTTTCAGCCTGCTATCGCTCGAATCCGAGCAGCCCCTCTGCAAACAGGGCGATGTGCTCTTTGAAAATGAGATGCTCTCCCAGCCTTTGCTTAAAATGGAAGGGGTGGGGTGGAACAAAGAAAGGGATCAGAGTGTTCCCTTCTGCAGACAATGCTGTGCGCTTTTGTAATTAGACCTGGCTGGGGTGCTACTGCCCTCTCGGCGATGACATCGCCCCCCCGTTATCCAGACGCCAATAATACCGGGGCCTGTCGGATTGACTCAACCCTGCCCCCTACAGGTGAGGATGGTGAGCCGCTAGGAAAATGAAGGCTCTGTTCTCCATGCTGGGATGAGTGTGGCACAGACTGACAACACGCCAGGCGGCCAGTGACCCACCAAATGGACCCCCCAGACAGCAGACACTTTATCAAGCCAAAATATCTAACCACTTGACAGTTGGGTTGGGGGAGGGAGGTAGCGGTAGATTGGCAAAAAAAAAAAATTTGGGTTAGTTTTATCAGAAAGAGTCTTGCAGAATGAAACACATTTTTGTTTATTATTTTGGTGCAAAATCACCATACTGAACGTGCAGCAGATCGGGCAGCAGCTGGTGTGAAGCACGTGCCCCCGTGCTGCTCTCGTCCTATCCCACTACTTCCCGTTTGCACCAGAAGAGCGAAAGCATGACAGAGGAAAGAGTCAAAAACAAAATGGCCACCAGCTACAGCACCAGCACTCTGACTGGCCCTCATTTGCAAAAAGTAAAGAAAATAAAAAAATTTGCTGGATGGCTGCCATTGGAATCTAAGAGGGCACTGAGACTCTCCCAGGATAACTACGGCCTCCATCTCGTGTCCGTCGTCACGGTTCGTGAAGATGGCGCTCTCTCAAGGGAACCCGGGAGGTGGGACAGACCGAAACCCATCTCAGACCGTCAGAAGCTGGTCAGAGGCCATCATGTTATAAGTATATGGGAGAGGAAGGTGAGACTTAAGGAGGGGGGAGAAGGAGTAACGCACATACATACACGCACACACATTTTTGTAATTATATCTTTGTGGGGACTCTCCATTCATTTCTATGGGGAAGACTGTACTCCCAACATGACGACCTTAACCCCTACCCAGCCCCGACCTTAACCATAAGTCACCAAACTAAATATGAGACTTCTGGCATTTTTACTTCTTTTCACTGCATTCACAAATCTTTGTGGGGACCTGAAAAATCGTCCCCAGAAAGTCGAATAACAGGCTTTTAATCACATTGTGGGGGACATATGGTTCCCACAAAGCAATATAAACCTAATCCACACACACGCACGCACGCACACACGCACAGAGTCTTTATATGCAAGTTAGCACTGGTAGGAATTTCATATTAGAGGACATGCAAATTAGAAAGGTATGTATATAAATTAAGAGCAGCAGTCCGTCACTGTGTAAACAAGGGTGTGTGTATACAAGAATGAATAGAAAGTATGGAATGTGTGAGAGAGAGTGTGAATGGCTTGGGCGTGTGTATATGAATGCAGGGCAGAGGGTTTGTTTGAGCGTATAACTGAATGAGGCAGAGGGTTTGTTTGAGCGTATAACTGAATGAGAATGAGGGTGTGTGTTCAGAATGGGATGAAGAGGAGGAAGACCTTGTATCTCCTAACCAGTTCCCAGCAGGCACTGTAGTGCTCAGAAATAAACCGCTACAGTCAAGGAGGTGGGGTAGGTGGGGAGGTACTGGTGGGGGGGGGGGGCTGACAAAGGAAAACTGCCATTTCATACCAAACTACACTGAGCTGCAAAAAAACCCTGAGTTATGTGCCCCCCTCCCCCCACCCTTGAGGGCAGTGCAGAGGGAGGCCCGAAATATCAACTGTGTGACAGTCTGCTGTGCGCAGGTCCACTCCTGAGTGAGGGCCACGAAATCCTACAATTTCAATCAATTTAATGATTAATTAACTACTCCCACACAAATCCAGTCACACAGCTACAGGCGCTGACATGAAGAACCCCCATGAAGACCTACACCCTACTAAGCCTGAATTATTTTCCATCCATCCACCCATCTGCTCGGAACAGGGTCGTGGGGGGAACCTGGAGCCTCTGCCAAGCAGCATATGGCACGAGGCAGGGGGACACAGTGGATAGGATGCTAGCCCATTACAGGGCACGCGCGTGCACACATTGAGACACGACAGGAAATTTAGAGACGCCAATTAGCCTAATTGTCTGTCTTTGGACTGCAGGAGGAAATCCACGTGTCACGGGGAGAACACGCGAACTTCACGTACACTGGGAGAACACGCGAACTTCACGTACACTGGGCCACCGTACTGGCCAGCCCGTTTCCCAGTTATCGATTCCCGTGAATGTCGTGTAGTCCAGCAATCAGTCGGTCCCGAGCTCGAGGGAGACGGAGGGAGAAGGAGGAAGAGTGGAAACGACGGTGGGAGGAAGGAGAGGAAGGAAGAGACTAGTGGAGATAGTAGAGAGAAAGAGAGAGAGAGAGAGAGAGAGAGAGAGAGAGAGAGAGAGAGAGAGAGAGAGATGCGTGTGTGTGGGAGGGAAGGTGACAGGGAAATGATTATACCAAACAGAACAGGGGTGCGTGGGAGAGTGTGGGAGTCGGGGACTGAGGGGCGTGGACCACATGCATGTGCGCATGCACACACGTCGCACACACACATACACACATACGGTGTGTGACAATCCTATTAATGCCAGGTGGGGGGGGGATGTCCTATTTTTTTATTTATTTTTTTAATCCGACAAGATGTTCCCGGAGATTGACGGCTCCGCTGGACAGCCGAGTGGTGGATTTCACATGCCCTCAGAAGGCAGACAGCCAAATAAATGGGGGGGGGGGGGGGAGGTTTTATTTATTTATTTATCTTTGGTGCTGCAGAGCTTGAGAGATTGTGTACAAACCGGAAGATGTGATCGAGGTCTCGTACAATTTTTACAAGGGTGCCTTGACAATGTGAACAGGCAGTCTCTGTGGACAGCCTTGACGGACATGAGAGGGGCCTGAGTTCCGATTTCAAATTGGAAACAATTTGACCGTGATGCTGCAGAAGATCACAAGTGAGCCTGATCAGCCAGTGTTCCCAAATGTCTCTGCCTGCGTGCTTGGGGGGGGCAGTGGAGGAAGTAACCCTCTTTGTGAGTCAGGGAGGTCCAGATGAGTGACTCCAGGGTCGTGTCCTGCCAGAAAACAAAACCTGCTGGAACTGGGACTTTATTCCAGTATTTTTCCAGTGTGGATTTAGGAGGCATCCTCTGATATACTGAATTACACTGCATGTCAGAGCTTTCAGCCAATGAACACCACACAATCAATTTGATTGCCCTTATTCTCATTGGTCCCTTGCATTTCTGGCTAGACCCTGGCAACTTCCTTAAGGGGGGGCAGAGGGTACCAGCAATTCCAGAATGTTTCCAGTCACACTGGAATCCCACATTCCTGCTCTCCGATGGGAACGTCGTCCAGTTAACCCCGAAAGCATTACCTCGGCTAATCACCATGGAAACAAACTCAAAGCAGAAGGCAGACACGCGATCGTCCCTATCCATCTCTGGCGGAGTGCCTTCATCATCATCATCTCCGTGGCGATAACGAGCGCTACCACTAAACGCTTCAGAGGAGAGGGCCGGTGGAAACGCAGGCTCCAGCACCTGAGACGACAATGAGGGAGAGCGGATGAACGCGATATGGGGCAGGCTGCCCTATCGGGGGAGCCCAGGGGACACTTACGCAGGATGGTGTCACGTTAAGATGCTTCACGGACACACACACACACACACACACACACACACACTTTTGTAATCTTTGGACTCTCCATTCATTTCTATGGGGAAAACTCTAATACCAACCTAATGACCTTATCCATAAATAACCAAACAAAATAACCTGAAAAATGGTCCCCACAACATCAAAACAACAGGTCCCCACAATGTGATATAAACATAATCCACACACGCACACACAGGCAGACCTGGCATTCCCCCCCCCAAACCGACACATATAAACATAAAAGTGCTGATCCCTCTGGCAGACCATAAGCAGACCCTGTGAACGGTGAGAACAGCCCAAGCGTAGAAGGAACCCGTGGTAGGGAGTATGGGGGTCAGCACATGGAATCATGGAAGCACCCCTCCCCACCCCCCCGCCCCCCAAGGTCTACCAGCATTAGGAACTGATGTCGCACAGCTTGGGGGGGGGCAACTGTCAATAATGCAAACTGAATTCAATTTAACAAGACAAACCAATAGAATAAACAATCGCTAAATGCCAGCAGCCACCCCCAAAGCCAGCTCTGTAAAACACCTCTGTGAGTCAGCAGGGCAGATTGGTTTAGGACAAACCAGAATTGCTGGTCCAGAATGCATGTGGGACACTTCCAGGTCACATGACTCGCCCTGAATACAACTTCCTGCTTGTCGGGTTTACCCTCCTGTTTACCGCTCCTGCTTGTCTAGCTCAGCACACACTCCCAGCATGCATTTCCCCAGTTATCTGCCCTCTCGCTGCTGACAGCCCCAAGGATTCATGGGGAACGGCCACAGGCAAAGGGTAAATGGCCCCATATTTTCTCTGGACATCACAATAAAGTAACATATTTAAAAAAAAAAACACACACACAGAAATTACCACAAAACGGAATAAATGCCATGGCGGTGAGCCAGCATATCAGATTAACATTTTACGTAATCCATTATTTTTATACTGCAAATACTTACAATAGAAATGGGAACCGAAATATCTTCCTGTGGGTTTGTTTTTAAGGAGATTTGTTCCAATTTGTTGCCCCGAATTTCGGGTGATGTTCCTCTTTACAGAAGGCATTTCGGAAATAACAGGCTGATTCTGCTGACTGCCTGACTTGTTAAATTTTACTTCTTGTCCTTTTAGTTCCCGTGGCAACTTCCTCCCAGCCATACAAATGCTCCCAAACTGTTTCATCCACACCCACATCTGCAAGGCAAACCTCTAACTAGGATTCTGAGAATAGATTCCAGAGCCAGAGGTGAAATCGGTTCCTTTGATCGATTTGGCATCACTCAAGATAAAGCAAGTCACTCTAGTTCTTGAAACAAATAATGAATAATGATCCGAATCAGTTAATTGGTATAGGGTGGGGCAAACATCTGAACCGACAAGGCAGTAGACAAACATCTAAAATGATTTTAATGAAAAGCCTTTAGTGCTACAGTGTTCTCTAACCCATGAGTGAGTTTACCTGAACATGTGACATCCACATTCTTCTCTTCACCTCCCCCCCCCCCCCCAGGGGGGGCAGTACTGTGGTACTGGGGGGGCACAACGGGCAGGGACAGTCAGAGAAGAGACTCACCGAGATCCTTGGATCCTTGACTCTCGCTGGCCAGCTCTCCCATCCGCACGAGAGCGTCGAAGTAGCCCTTGGCAGCAAACGTCACACCTGTGGGCATGAAGGAAGCACGTCAAGGCATGGTGTGGGAGCAGTGCACGGCTCAGAAGGTCAGCATGCTGTGCTTGTAAATGGAAGGCCCCAGGTTCAAATCCCGGGGTTGGTCACCACTGGGCCTTTGAGGAAGGCCCTCAAAACGAATTACCCTAGAGAGTAACCGGTCATGCTCTCTCATTTATGTCGCTTTAGATTAAAAACACAAAAATCTACTAAATAAATGAATGCAATTTAACCGCAGATCAGCTCCCCTTTAAATTTAAACAAAAATATGAAGCTGAACACCACCCCGCTCTGGGTGTCGGGGCCGGTGATAATCATGTGCACAAGAAAACGTTCTAAATACCAGTCAGTTTGACCCATCGTGTAATATACTCAGACTCGAGGTTCAGTATGCTGTTTTGCTCTGCTTTTTTTTGGTCATATCTAGACCGACAAATATTTCTTTCATGCCCTTTGATGGTCCATTGGTTTTTATGATTTTGAAATAAAAATTAATCTTTGATATGAATGTTTTCTGTGCTGGGAAATAATTTCGGGATCTAGTCCCTTCATACTAGCCGTCAACGTTGATGATGGCATGAGGTTGGAGGTCAGACTGAACCGTTTACTCAGTCTCCAAGAGTTTGGATTCTTTGTGCACACAAATGCCTGAACCTCACCTCATATACTGCTTACATAAGTCACACCCAACTTGTAAAAGTTATATGATTACTATGTACTGTTAAGAGAACCCCTTCTCAGCCTCACTTTATTACCCCCTCAACTCAACATCTTCAACATCTCCGCAGGTATTTTTCAATTTCCATTCCATTCCACCAACTCCCAACTTAAATCACCTCAACTGGTATTTAATCAGATGCACTGTTTACACTAATCGAACCTAAATATCAGTTGCACTTTTTTTTTTTTTTTTTTTTTCCCCCGATGTTAAAAACTGTTGTCCTAAATGCGTAATTAAGAGGAATTGTTTGAGCAAGAGCCAAGATACAAACAGCCTCACATGGAGCGAGTTCAAGAACCATTAAAATTCAGTTCTTGCTTTGACAAAACAGAATCTGGCAGATCTAAAAATGTCTATAGGATGTGCTTGTGCAGGGGCCAAAAGAACACCCACATGCTAAATATGCTCTGGGCCCCCTGAGCTGCGACGCCATTGGATAACACAGCTAGCGTGCTACGCTACTTTACCATGGCGACCAAAATTCAAAAGTAGGTGGACCAGTAAACCTCAAGAGACCCAGATGCCGCTGAGGGGTGAGGCCCGTCAGAGGAGCACGTGAGCAAGCAGGGGGGTAGAAGGGATTAGCCTCAGATAACCTGAGTGCTTTGCCTTCCTGGAGCATGAAGCCGGGGGGGGGGGGGCAGACGCGGACCACAAAGAGGATTACACGTCCCTTGGAAGATGAAGAGCTGAGAGGTTGGTAGCTACAGTCTAGAGACGACAGCTTCTGGACCAGAAATATTGTCGTTTCCCCAGAACGTGACCAGCACCCCTGGATGCTCGCTCCTAAATGCTCAAGCATTCTCCCTCCAGGATCAGCCTCGGACACTCAGAACCTGCACCAATGGCTCATCCGGGAGGATCCTCAAGGTGAATGATTGACAAGATGATTGGAAAACTGACTGAAACGCATCGGAACCGCTGAACCAGACGGGTGAAAATCACCCATAACAGAAAGAACAGTAAGGCAAACATATATCTTTGAATAACCCTGAGCTTTGCTTTTCTGAAATCCCTCCCACCGGCAACGCGATAATGCATTCAAAACAACCAAAGAAAGCATTACCGCCATGCCTGCAATTTAGTTGCATTTATTTCGCAAAAGCTTTTGTCTAAAGTAATGTACAGGCACAATGATACTGAAATTCCAGGAGAACATTTCCTGGCTTGAGAACAAATGCTCAAGTTCTTATGAAATTTACCTCTCAATCGTCCACTTACGAGGCACGCTGCCACAAATCAAATCACAGTCACAAGCCCCAGCTGAACTTACTTTGAAAAATATAGGTCTGTAAATGGGAGTGACAAGGCCTGGACCCCTGTGAGCGCAATACGCTTTACCCGCCCAGCTTTGAGTGCTGATCAATGAACAGGCTCATATATGTAGATAAAGAAACTGGAATGAGACATTTTAGATAATTTTCTGAACATGCAACCACCCAAACTCAAATACGTGGGGAATTTATGTACAGTATACATATTTGCATGCATTTTACTTATCTAGCAGACACTTCTATTTTAAATAACACCCATTTTTTTCATTGGGAAAGCAGAGTGAGACAGTAATTAAGGGTTAAGGGCCATACTGAAGGGCCCAATGGTGAAATCACTCTGCTGACCCTGGGATTTGAACCCGTGACCTTCTGATTACAGGTAGACAAATGAAATGGAGGAAGGCATATAGGCACAAAGGCAAAAGGTGCAGAGTCCTTCCTTCAAGACCTTCTGATATGCAATGAAATTTGGGGGGGGGGGGGGGGACACCACACAAAGAAAACCACATCACATTCCAGAAGGACCCCCCTCCCCCCCGGGATTCCCCACCGTTGCACAGCCAAAGCAGGCTGAATATTCAGGAAGCATCCAACCACCATCAGCACGAAGCGGGAACGAACGTCCAGAAGTTAAAAATAAAGCCCATGTTACGTTCCGCAGTTTGGCTTTCGTTCGTTATTTGCGAACCACGCCCCGATATCGTCCAGGGGTTAGTGACGGGACAGCAGAACAGGAGCTGCAGAGGAACCTGGTGAGCCATTCGTGTGCTTACCGGAGAGGGCCTTCTCGTAGTTCTTCCCCATGGCAACGAAGTTTCGCAGGCAGGGGTTGAACTGCTCCATGATGGTCTGCAACAGAAATAGTACAGTTCTTTAGCAGGAGAAGGAGCTGTCATCATAGCCTGTATTTCTGGATAGATCACACACGCACACACACACACACACACACACACACACACACACACAGACACGCAGCAAACACCGGCTCACGTACCAGGACGACCACGAGCATGCACTGCTGGGGAACAACAATATACTGCCTTGTTGCCATTTTAGTTTTGGGAGAGGGAAGAGTTGAAATCAGAGGCCATCTTTGGAGGCTTATTGCGTCACAGACCATAATTTGTACCGTGGAGAAACCAGGATGCTGAGAGGGGGGCAAGTATCCAGCAACTGGTCACGAGTACGACTGTGTGAGAGAACTGACGACATGCGTGTAGCAGAAATACTGCAGTGCCCCTCCCATGAAACTCTCACACCATCGCGATCAGCAAGCATCTTTCATGTGTCGGGACTGGAGCCAGACCTCATTGACCCCATAAACCTATAGCCGTTCTCCCAGCAAAGGCTCACAAGATCCCAGCTGAGACCGTCCGTGTGCAACTATAGTAAACACGAGGAATCGTCACGAGAAGGACTGAGCCCCAACAGCAAAACCGTAGTACGAAGCGTGCAAATCGCCACAGCCACGACATGCCACTCTCGGATCTGCCCGCTTGACCCTGCCCTGTCGAGGGCGCTGGTTGGCTGATGCCAGGGGTCACCTTCCCTACCCCGTGATCTGGCAGCCTGCCACAGCAGGGAGAAACTGGGACTGCACAAAAACGGGAACAGAGCGAGCATTGATTCTGAGGAGGATCGGGGGCGCCGTCTGACGCAGGGACACGTCCAGGCATGACCCTAGAACAGCGGGCATATGTCTGGGGGGTGGGGCTCTAATATTGGGGGAGGAGCTTTGAAACCTGAGGGACGTGGCTGCGAAAACCAGCCAAAGAAAACAATTCTATATAAAAAAAAAAAAACATGAAAGAATGGACATAATATGCTAAATAAGATCACATTATAATATCCGCACTTGAACTTCCTCCAAGAAAATTTGCCAAAAAGCCAGTTGCAGTCAAAGTGAAAGATCTCAATGGGATGAAATATTGTATTACATACATACAGGGAGGGGGGAAAAAACCGAGGACTTCAAATCCAGGCAACATGTTCTTTGATACCAAATATCCCCAAAGCTCCACTCAGAACTAGTCTTGTTCCTGCTGCCATAAAGGAGGAGATTACTCACCTCCTGGTCCTGCAGCGTCAAAGCAGGCCGGGTCTTTTACTACGGCATCATTATAGTCCAGACATCTTGAGTTCAGCGCGCCGAACAATGGGGACGGGGTTGATCATACGGCGACATGTTCAGGCACAAAAACGGTAGGCGCGCTCAAACAGGAAGGGTACCACACCCTTCGGGATATAAAGCATAACTATCCCTGCTCTTATACAAGGCTTTACTTGCACACAAAAAAACCCATCCAGGAAGATTTAACAATCACGCGTCTAAGTGGATCATCACATGTCAGGGGGCAGACGTGGATTTAGCAGGGCATTGTCAGGTGGGACGAGAATGAGGGTGTGAACCGGCATGCAGGAAGCGAGATGTCCATGCTGCGACATCATCATTACGGCCATAAGTATGCTGCTTCAGTTTGGGTTGGTCAAGGAACGACGTGCAAGTCATAGGGAGGAAGACATCACACAGTAATTGAACAGAATAGGATTGCCTTTGTTATTGCACAGGTGACAAGGTACAGCTAAATTCAATCCTTGCACGTCTCATCTTGCTCTCCTGAGACAAACACACACACACACACACACACACACACACAACCTTAACCCCTACCCAGCCCTAATCTCAACCACAAGTAACCAAACAAAATATAAGACTATTTTTTGTTTTGTTTTCTGATTGCAATCACAGATTTTTATAAAATGGAATTTCCCTTGTGGGGATAGAAAAAACGGTCCCCACAGCATCAAAACAACAGGTTTTTAATCACATTGTGGGGGCATTGTGACAAACACACACACACACACACACACACACACACACACACACACACACACACACACACACACACACACACACACACACACACACACACACACACAGTGAGCGCATGGGGTCAGGCCACCCCTGGAGCAAAAATAATAAATTGCTATTGTTGACGGATGGATCATCATTACTACTATTAACCATAATAACCATAATGATGATAATTAATAATGTGGATGATGATAATGAGTCATTTATATGATTTATGCCTGTGCCTGTTAACCCCAGCAGCTTGGGTGGTCTCTGATTAGACCAAATCACTGTCCCTAGGAGGACCCAATAGAATATTAATGACCATATTTCCCAAAAAGTAGCAGGGGTGTATCAACAGGTATCGCTCTACACAAACAAGTAAGGAGGTTAAATCAGTATGTGACTGGATGTTCTTAAGGCAAGGGCTTTCAACTTATGGCACTGAGGGAAATCTCCATCTGCCGGTAATCTGGATTTAATTACTGACAATCCCAGGATCCGGTATTTGGTTAAACTGGTTAGATTGGAAGTGTGCAGAGACGCTTAACCAATAGTTACCAGGAACACAGCTACATTTTTCAGGAAAAAGCCAGAGAGCGATTTGTCATCGTCCTTGAACCCCGCGACAAATTCTGCCCATCGCATTGTCTTCTTAAAGTGCCGTCATCCATCATGATCCAAGCTAATTGAAAACGAAGCCCTGAAGCTACATGAAACTTCTGGCTAAGATTTGGGTTTCTCTTACAACTTAGGAAGGAGGGACACGGTCAGCAATTCCTGTCCAGTGAAGCAGCAGGGCTGCTGAAAGTATAAAGCGCACGCACAGTGCAGGGAGGGACGGGACGATCTTACCGATATACTCCCCTTAGCATCTATCCCTTAGCATCGAGCTAAGCATTTACGAAGTAGCGAAAACGCTTCAGTGACCTGATGATGGGATTTTTTTGACCATAGAATCTCAGCCAGCGAGAAATCAGAGGGATAAGTGATGAGTCAGGAACAAAGCCCCCCCCCCATCCAATGATGCTCCATCTCCGCATGAGGACAAGCTAAAGGAGGTATGAGGGGGTTGAGTTAAGGTTCACGTCCGGTAACATGGGCAACACCCCCATCACAGAGAGCCAGGGTGGGGGCGGGGGGGCAAGGCGGTGCCCCCCCCCCCCCCCGCCTTTACGGAGCAGCCACAGCGCTGGTGAGAAACACCGGCCAGAACTGCTGCAGAGTTGGGAAAAGGTCAAAAAGGGACAGGCAGGAGATTAAAATAATAATAATAATAATAATAATAATAATAATAAGAGATCATAAAAATTCCACATGTAATTTGATCCAATTCACTTCACTGCCAATATGACACTTTGACCTGCAGATCGCAAAGTCACCAAAAGGTTTTTTTTTTTTACTAAGGCATTACTGATACAGCTGGGACTACGCTGGGGCTGTACGGAGACCGTACCCCGAAACGGCATGTAACGACCACGAGAGCAACGGGCAAGATGCGATTCCTAATTATTACACTGATAATGACTGGCGACGGCCACACCTCTGCTCGCCCACTGGGAGTCGGCGACGAGGCACAGGTAGTAGGTGGTAATTACCTTCTACCTGCCCGTGCCGCGAGGAACAGGGTGAGAGAGAGGCAGAGAGAGAGAGTGTGAGCAGAGGCACAGAGGTGACATCTGGGGAGGAGGCCTGCCACCTCACAGCAGGAGCAAAGGCCTTGATTCTCTCTGTCGAGATACAGATGCGGAAACATCCGGAAGCATCCCCGCCTGCATGTGTGCGTGTGCTCACACACACACACACACACACACACACACACACACCTCTGTGGCCTTTTAGAAGTGTCAACAAACAGCGATTATCTGAACACACCCAATCCAATGGATGTGTGATCACACAGGTGATCAAGCCAAAAGGCATTGGCTGTTGACTTATGAGTCTGTGTGTGTGTGTGTGTGTGTGTGTACGCACACATACGAGAATGTCCGTCAATGTGTCCATGTCATAATCTAAAATTACTCAGAAGTAAGCAGCGAGTGAGCAGTGGAACAGCAAATAAACAGCGATGAGTAAAACTCTGGGTAAGCTGGTTGGTTTCCGCGGGCAAGGGCTTGGGGACGCAAAAGTGCAGCCAGGGCACCGAGACGGGCTGCGCTCACGGAACAGCCCGGAAACTCCCCATGCGGCCATCTCCGTACACAGATGTACATCTGCTTCATACTCTTTCGTATTTGCTGTGGGGATTGACTCTGTGTTCTGCTGCAGAGGGTCTCCTAATCCAACCTCCAAAAAAAAAAAAGGATTAAAGCTTATAAAACAGGACTTTGCCGCTTAATTTCTTAGAAATTTATATGAAAGAAAAATGTAATTTTATGGAGGGCATCCACCACAGGGGAAAGCTTTGGACTCTGATCTCGTGGGGGACGTTCTCGTATACCAAGCGCTGGCAGACTGAGGCAGATTATCACAGACAAGCTCCACCTAACAGCCCCCCCCCCTCACGCTATCTGCCCTTAGATTCCTCAAATGGCTCATCTGCATGACCTTCCTCCCTCCCCCGGAGGCAAGGCAGAGCCAGGGACAGACTAGGACTCCCTTTTGTAACAAACCATGGAAGCTTCGTGGGAATGTGGTACTGGGGTGGGCGAGGGGGCCGGGGATGTGTTACGGGTGGCGGGGGAGGCTCGTCCCCCCCTCGCAGCTCTGCACATCGCGTGACACGTTAGCATGAAGCGCTACGCTATGGGTCGTGCGAGCCCATTGCCGATTGACCGGCATATGCAAAGGCAGCTTTGCCTACGAGGAAAGAACTGGCCTAGACATGGATGCCCTGAGGGACAGAGATGTGGTAGATAAGGGCCAATGAGGCCTGCATGGCTGATAGACAGACGGGCAGAAAGATCAGCACAAGCGGACAATCGATGGCATGCGTGTGCAGAGGACGTCCCAGGCCGACTGACCAGCCCGAGTGTAATAGGGAGCAAGTAAACATGGCAGGCAGGCCTGTAGGAGAGCTTGCACATCCTCACCCAATCAACACGCACACAGGCAGGCAGAAGAGGAACCATGAACCCAATAAAGCACCTCATGAATTCACTTAGGGCAAAACAGCACAGCCTTGGGTGGGTGGAACCCCGTGACTGCAGTAGAGATTTGAAGAACTGAAGTCTTGACGTGTTTGGCCCAATGGGAACCGGCCAAGCCGACACAACCATGGAAGTCAAAATAACTAGTTATTTACCACACAAAATCCAATCCCACCCACCAATACTGCCACTAGAGGTGCCGCCTCTCCCTGCATGCCTTTGGGAGACTGAGGCATACCGCAAATAGTGAAATGAGAGGGTCAGATGAGAGTCATCTAGCGAAGACTGATCTACAGCTACAATACCTTACCTCATTTGCCTGGTAGTGGAACAACCTTTTCAGGGCCATCCACCGATCTCACAAACCTCTGAGCAGCCACAGAACATTCCAGTGAGCAACTATAGAAAAACATCCTTTTAAAAGGGTCTGGTTTGATTTCCCAGGTCTTGGCTCTGGCCTGGAGGAGGCGGTCGATGAGAGGGGAATGAGTCGATAGACGATCTCTGGGAACCGTCACTCGGTGAGGGCTTGATAGTTCGGCCACTCCCGTCATTGATCCGAGAACCTACTCTCAATATTCATACAGACTGCACTTAGAAGAAAATGGCCAGTCAACAGCAACGGTTTCCATGCCAACAGTGGCCACCAGTTCACCTGACCTGAAGGTTTCTATTTTGCGAGTGTGAAAGAGGGAACACGTGTGCGCACACACACGCACACACGCACACATATACATGTTTAACAATGTAACGCCCATATTACACCAAAAGGTTTCCCAGAATCCACTGAGAGAGCTGTGTGTCCAAAAAAAAAAAAAGAAAACCTGCATCACCGAAGATCTTGCTGGCTTGACACAGACGAGGCACAGCACAAGGAAGTGAAATTTGAAGAGTAAGCAAGTGGAGGAGACACACACACACACACACACACACACACACACACACACACACACACACACACACACACACACACACACACACACACACACACACAGGCGTCCTGGCGGCTCTGATTCAGTCATGATCCATGCAGAAAACACGCCGGCCTCCTTGCCTTGCCTCGCGCTCTTTCTCCAGCTGTAATTACAGTCCTGGAGCAGCACGCAGTAATTAGGAGCCATTTCCATGAAGATACAGAGCTCTGCACTGTCACTCAGTATGCCCCCCCCCCCCCACTACCAACACGCTCCTAGCCTGCCTCCTCCTCAACCCTTCCTCGCTCAGTCGGTCCGTCCCTCTCCTTCCCACTGACTTCTCCCTGTCTCATATCTCCCTCTCTCGCTACAATAGCCTCCCACATTAAATCATATTAATGAAGCAGACGCACGCCCACACCAAACCAAACCACACCAGAAGTCTCCTTTAAACAAGGCTCATCATCGGACAAAGTCTCAATACTGCAGCAGAACAACCTCTCCCACTGAAAGAAAGTGTCCTTTATACCGCAGTCTCCACACTATCCTACCTTAAATATTTTTGAGAAAGCAGGACCAACCAGTTCCTAGAGCACCTGGAAGGCCTTGTTCAAGGACCCAACGGTGACGTCACTCTACCAACCCCAGGATTTGAACCGACGACCTTCCGAGTACAGACACGGTGACCTAACCTGCCGAGTCACATGGCACCACTGTAGATCTTATCAAGAACAACATCCCACACTAAACTCATGCTAACGACGCTGTATTTTGGCAAAACTTTCGGAAAAGTTCCGTGAAGGATGAAACACACCCAGAACACGTCACAGGGTGTCCGTAACATTACTAGTTTACTCTAGCAATTGTTGCCTTAGCGACAGGGTTAAAACAAAAGGTGAGTAAGAACCACAAGAAAACAAATTCAGACAGGTACCGACAGAGTGAGAACTAAACCCAAATTCTCATCGTAAAACCAGACGTTAGTCGTGTTATTTGACGGGGTGGAGAAAAGACATGACTGAGGCCGATTTTCGGCTCCTGATGCCTGACCATGTTTTGGCTGAGCAGCCTGCAGGGAGGGGGGACTGAAATGGCCTTATTTTGGATGAGACTGGCTCAGAACGTTCCAGAATGCCGAGCACGGCCATCGCCGTCCTCCTCGTAGGCGGCCGCGTTCACTAAGCGACGAGGACGAGCGAGAATAAAAACGCTGGGAAAATTTGTAACGGGGGTGAGGTGGGGTGGGTGGGTGTGTGTGTGCGGGGGGCTCGGAACAGGTTCTTTCCACCCCCACAACAGAGAGAAGGTGGGCGTAAGGAGAAGAAAAAAAAAAAATGTAGATTCACAATAGTCTGATTCAAGTGTATTATTGGATTATTGGTACATGTACCTCCTTAGGTAATAAACCACATTGTTGTTACTTTAATATATGCAATATTACGAAGCCTAAGGCATTATGTCATCTTTTGCTTTGCTCAATGGTTTGGCTTAAAGAGCCAAATATTCCAGACTGTAGCTCTACCAGACCCGAAGGATTCTGGTTGGAGACTCTGGACCTTCTAATCATAACCAAAACGAGAAACGGTCCAGTCACCGAGTGCTGATGACCCCCTTTCACGTGACCTTGAGGTTAAGCTACAAAGCAGGTCTCAACTGTAGTTTATTTTTTTATTTTTTTTTTTAGCCAAAAGCATAAATAAAGTACCCGGCAAGTCGTGCCAAGAGTTTCCTTGGGAGATGAAACTTGCTTAAACATGTCACTCCTGACGGTTTATTTTCATTACAGGAATTAGAGGTAGACGCAGAGGCGGGAAGCCCAGCTCCCAGATCTCACGGAGGTGACAGAAATGCTTCGAGTGTGTGTTGCTAAGGAACAAATCTGTTCAGATCTAACAGAAGTGGGGAGGGGTGGGGGGGGGGGGTGTGGAGAACTTTCACAGATCAAACCGCCGCCCGATGGCCTCTCATTTTCCGTCGCGCCGCAAACGAGATTCCTCGCTAGGCAACAGGCGGGGTGCGGTTGGGTGTCAGACTGCACTGACCGCCTCTCCTGGTGGAAAGCTAGCCTACCTGGTGGGGGGGGGGGGGGGGGAGGAGATGTGCACGGCCCTCCCATCAGCGCAGAGTCACCACAGCCAAACAGATCCATAAATCAAACCGCCTCGCCCAGGCATTACGCCTCCCTCAAAGGCCCGGTGTGCAGCCTGTGTGATCGCTGACTCTCACGCAGACCAGCACAGCCTGGCGTGGTATCGGTCTGTGGTGGGGCACCACCCAGAAAGCACACAGCAGCTCTGCAGGGCCACAACGCCACTGTGCTTAAGGAGCAGGACTCTGAGCATGTCCTCTAAAGCTGACCTCAGGATGGGGGGGGGGGTAAACTAAGGCTGCACCTTCCTCTTAAGTGCAGAAGTTACCAGGCTTAGCAGGCAGTCCCTGGGGCAACTGGGGGGTTAAGGGCCCAGCTCAGGGCCCCAAAGGGGACATCATTCCAAACCAGCGACCTTCTGACCACAAGCACAGCACCCAAACCCAATGAGCCACACACTGCCCCATTTAACTTAAAGCAGCAGCTTTCGGGGAGATGAATTCCAGGCTTCCAGTATGAAGGTGAAAACGGTGACGTGGAATTTAAAATAGGGTTTTGTGAACAAGGGAGTAAAGGGCATTACTGGGACAATGTTAAGACAGAATACACAAAAATGAGCATAAACACACACACACACACACACACACACACACACACACACTTCTACCTTTGTGCACATTTGCAATTCCAACTAACCCAGAGGCAGGAGAAGAAAGATGATTTGATAATGAACAAGTCCTCGTAAAATAAATAAATAAATAAGGTCTCCTCAAAGGCAACTAAAGCTGTACACATACAAACCTCTCTGTACCACTGAGCCACACCACACTGCCTGCCAGTGTGTCAAACCATCCATCGGGCCTTGCTGGGCCACGAACGTTTGCGAAGCCACTGTCTAAATTCACAGATCACCAACTGTAGACTCTACAGATCTACGGTATTGCTCCTGCGCTTTATTCTGTCCGGGGCAGATCTGAAGGGCTGGAGGTCTAGCTGGGAATATCAATCAAGGAATGACTGGCAGCTGCCACACCAAGGAAGGATCACTGCACGGAAATATCAACTTTGACGACTATGCCAATCAGCAGAGCCAAGGGGAAAAACAGCTCAGAGAAGCCTTTGAGGGCCAGGCTCTCCCAGGCCTGTAATCCTCACCAGAGGGCGACTCAGTAGTGGGAGGTAGGGTTAGGGTTCAACCAACTAGCAGAGGGTTTAAGATAATCCCTCAGCTTAACAAATACCTCAACCATGCAAGTCTGGCTGTAGAGTCACCCAGCTCTGCCTGTGACTCACGTCTGAGACCCTGAAACACCCGCCTGAAAGGTATCATCTACTCCTGCCCCTTCTTAACCTTGCGGGGGAGGGGGGCAGACACCACGCCTCCTTTCGGAGACTCCCACCTCTAGTTGGCCGAGGCCCCAGGTAGACCTTCCCATCCTATTCATAAGCCTCACCACATCCCTCTCCGCACACACATCCCTCTCCGCACACACATCCCTCTCCGCACACACATCCCTCTCCGCACACACATCCCTCTCCGCACACACATCCCTCCAGATGGGGATCTACGCTTCTAGTCCCCCAGGGATTGCACCCTGTAGCTTTTAGATATGCTTTTAATTAGCACCTTCTTTACACCTGGAATTCTAGGGGAGGCCCATCTGTGCAAAGACATGCCAACAAAACCTGTGACCCCCCCACCCCCCCCAGGCACATAATTAAACACCCCCATGCTCCCGTGAATGATTCCAGACCACCGCAGGTTTCTGCGACACAAGCGGCAACCAGTCACAGAGCTTCAGGTTCAAGTGGCGCTCCATTAATCAGCTGTACCTGTGGATGCAGGCTGGAGGGCAGATTTCAGACTCTCCTTGGGCAGAGGCCTGTGGGAACATCAGCTGTGCTTCGTATCGGAGCAGCAGACTGACCCAGAACAGTCTGACACTGGATGATATGTTTCTGTGCAGCCTAGTGTACCAGCCATATCATTCTTGTCACTGATAGAGTTGACAGCTACAGTCCATGAGTGAATATAGGGGCGGGGCCACAGGCACCAGCTGAAAGCTGATTGGTTGCCATAGTATCCACTTCCCCGTCACTCATCGAATCAAAGCGTATCATTGGCTAATGGTAAGGTTGGCCCCTCTGTACAAATTTACGGCCCCTCTTATGCCCCTCCCCACCAATCTTGCCACAGCAGGTCACGATGATTCCAGACCACTGAAACATGTTTAACTTTGGTCCCAGGTCCATGTTTTTCTTTTCCTTTCCTCTGCATCAATAAACCTAACCCGGCCCACTGCCCTTGGCTAACAAAACCACAGCGCTAGCACAAGGACTCCCAGTCATATCAGCAGACGACATGGGCAACTCCTGAACCCCCCCCCCCATTCAAGGGGAATAAAAATCCCGACACCGCCTGCCCCACAATCAACTTCTCAAGGTGGCACTTTTGATAAGTTGGGTGTCAAACAGACGTGGCCCCTGCCAAGAGCCTATATTGCTCACCTTGGCCTACATTTACTTTTAGCTCAATGGGCGCTGCGTTATTCAGAGTGACTAACATTCATACCCATCACCAGCCTATTTATATAGCCAGACACTTCATAGGAGCAATTTGTGCTAAGCACCCTGCAACGAGGGACACCAGAGAATCCCTCCTCCGATTGGAACAAGTGAGCTACAGGTTGGAAACTACTATGCCCCCTGCTGGCAGGGAGGGAGACTGCACGAGGAATGGAGGATGAGCAGAAGCTCCAAGCCACACCAAAGATCTGACTCTCTCTGCACTTCCGCCTCCTCCACCTCTCTACCAGCTGGTTTGGAGAGAAATAAGAATAGCCAAAGGTGGGGGGGGGGGGGTTCTCTCCCTCACACCAGGCTTCTCTCCTGTCGTGGTGGGTTTGCACATTTCACAGCACAGAGCCGAGCATGTTGGACTGAACAGGTGGTCCCGGTGATCAACCCTCCAAGCTCTGGGGGGGGTGGGGGGTGAGCCGCACAGTTCACAGTGTCATAATTACCCTGCTCTCACTGTTCCTTAAGCTTTATTCTCTCTCTCTCGTTAAAAGCACAACAAAAACAGTTAAGCTTCTACAACAAAATGGCGCCCAAAGCAATTATTGTGCTGATGCGTTATTCTATCCACATATGCTGCACAGACGGAGACAAAATGCCCTATTAATGTCAGCACCTGCTGGGTTGGGGCTAGGAGGGGGGGGGGGCGCAGGGATCTGAGTACTATCTCTTAAGAAGGTATACAGTAGAGGGAGCCGCTTCACAGCTCCTGGAGTTACGACCCATATCCTGATGTCAGGCTGCGCGTGCCCGCGCCTGTGTGGGCGCGCGGGGGCGGCCGGCATAAGGCAGGGGAGGGAGCGTAAGGGACCGACAGATTCCATCACTCACACCCGTCCATCGTTTCTTCACAACGCTTTCTTTAGCAGATTCTCTCTCTTTCTCTCCCCACAAACACCACCATGCATCGCATTATCTACCTGTCAGAGACACTGCGGACTTCCGTCTACGGGGCTGTGCATGTGCGTGTGCGTGTCTGCGGGAACTAGAACCGCACAGTCTTATTTTAAGTATCAGGTGCCAAGTTCTCTGGCTAAAGGCACAGTATGCAGCTAGTATTTCTGGTTCATTTGCCAACTGACATATTCACTTAGGTGGGGAGAACAAGAGCATTTTCACTATAGCCTAACTTAAATCAGTTATATCACACTTTTACCTTTAAAGAACAGAATGAAAAAAAATCCCAGCTCACGACCTTCCGAATTACTTAGAAAACCCAACGAACCGTAAACTTGAACCCTGAAAGTAAAGTATTTTATAGCTTTACATATTTCGCAAAACTGGTTTTTAACACTAGGAAGCCTGAAGGCTTGTTTGCTATGCCTGTCGCGACACAGAATTTCCCGATTATTTGGAAACCACACGTCTGTCTGAAGATCTCATGTATAATGAGAATCGTACTACAGCCCCAAAGAGCGTGCTGGTGAATCCAGCCGATCAGACTGATCATTGTTCACACGGCTCTCCGCAGTCATTCAGGCGCAGAGATGACCGGCAGATTGCGCACTGTTGCACATAGTGTCACGACTCCACAGGTTTCCGATCGCACTTCAAAGTCCGGGCGCTCCATCGGGTATAACGAATTTTAACAACATGCAATTAATTATTTCCTACTGATATCATCCCTAATTAATACCTAAAAAGCTCCAGACGGCGATGGCCAGATCGCTGGAGTACGTGGAGCCGATTTCCCTTTTAAATAACATTCCATTGCGGGTAAGTGCAGAGTTTGGGAATCACCGAGAGCATTTCTTCACGCCAGCGGCAAAAATAGATAAATAAATAACAATAAAAAAAAAAACCAACACACTGTGTCTCTTATTTTAATCACTCCGACTGGGGAAAAATAAGATACATTAAATTGTTTCGCTTTGCTACATTTGGAGAGGGAGTTCACAGGTTACCTGTTGTAATGACAAAGGTCAGTCATAGTAACCGCTTGTATTGGAGCAGATATAAGCATCCGAAGAACCCCGAAAAAGCGCTATATATTTCGAAAACATAGCGAAAATCATTAATCGGGCTGGCAGCCGCCACTGCTGGGAGGGACTTTACCTTGTAGACATTCTCCGTTATACGGTGGACCTCGTCGGTACGAGACATCTTGCGAGCTTCAGCCAAAACCATACACCAGACTTTCCTTATCAGAGAAGAGTTATCCGAGAGGGGGGGGGAGAAGGGGAAGATGTGGTGGGGAGACAATCCGTAAAAAAAAAAAAAAAAAAGAAAAGAAAAAAAAACCAGACGCGGGATGGGCGGCTGCAGAAATACTGACGCGCTCCTGCCTCGCGAAGCACCGCAGCTTTTATAACAGCGCCGATCGCTGGCTGCACCCACAGCGGCCCCCGCACGCAGTCTCCGCACGGCGATGGGGAGAAGCTGCGCTGCCAACGTGCAGCTCTTTCAATGCACCAGGGCGCCGCCTCTGCCCGTGAAACGCCGCCTGTCGCTCCACCCTCCTACCCGGCTCTTGCGATACCGCCTGCGGCACTTCGCTGTCATCCGCACACCTTTCTTCCGGTTCTGTTGCGACTATCTAAATACGAGGAAAAGATTCAATTCATGTTGCTGAGGAGTGTTCCTAACTCTGTTCTTTCACTCTTAGGTATTTGTATGAAAAGGAATCGTGTGCGTGAAATAATGCATGTGGGCGCAGTTCATATACCGCGCATTCTAAATACACTTTCAAAACGGCATTCGGAAGTGTTGCATGCGACTATGAGGTAATTTAGGCTGCGAACTCTGATTTCAGATGCATAAAGGATCCCTGTGATTTCTGGGGATATCGAAACCTAGCAGACCCAGCCTATCAGATACCACAGCTGAAGGCTGTTGAGTTTTTAAGTTCATTTATTATGTTTGAGCTGATCTATGGGTTTGGGTTACAAATACTAACTATAAAGTACCCTTTAGCTCTGTCAATACACTTCGTGGTGGTAATGCAATCCAGACTGGGTGAGACCAAATTACATAGTATATACAGTATGACTAGAACAAGGAGCCGGTGTCATACTCACTCGTAACGTGCTACCTGAAGTGCACAGCTTCTCATTGACAAGTAAGAACGTTTCAAAGAATGATGGGAAAAGATTATTCGATTGGGGGTCGTTAATGTAAAGAAGGGGCCTCAAAACAACCCCCTCCAGGCTCCTCCCCCGGGGCCACAACTTTAACTGTGGCAGGGGGGCCTTTGACAACTGAAATAGCCCCCAGGGCTGTAATTCATTTTGTTAATATCCTGTACTTGCCACAGTAGAAGTGGCAAACTCCATTGTTTTTTTGTTTTTTTTTTGCGTAAAATTGGTTGCTGTGGTTGAGAGTGGAGTAGCTTCTGAAATATAAACAAGATCATTGCATCATCGAAAGGTTGCAGGTTCGAATCCCTGACCAGCAAGGCACCACTGAGGTACCCTGAGCAAGGTACCGCCCCCAAGCACTGCTCCCCGGGCGCTGAATTAGCTGCCCCCTGCTATGTCACGATGTCACATATGGGTTAAATGCACATTTCGTTGTTGTGCACCGTGTGCTGAGGTGACTCAACAATGACAATTAATCACTAAATTCTAATTCTAGAAATAGATTTCAGGGAACACGTGGCTCTCCTGATCAGGATTGTTCGTGTCCTGATTGGGATTGTGGCTGTCTGATCGCGATTGTACAAACCAGGCTCATGATCCTGGGACAAACTTAGCTCTTGAAATAAATGGTGACATCCCACTTTTTCACACCCCAAAGGCACTTCTGAGAATTCCATTAGTTTAAAAAATACAGTAATCTCTCACGGGCTTCAAAAAATACATAAATAATTAAACGGGTCTCCCTAACAGAGGAATTCCTGAAGATGTCGTCAATACCAGCTGACACACAGGCCCAAGCCAAATCACACTTTAGCACCTGGAGAGTGATAAAGGACTTACTTCTACAACATCCATCCTATCTGCATCAGAGGGCAGTGCCTTCTTGTAATAGGTCAAACCTTAGGGTAAAGGACAGGACTTGGGAGAGAAGTCTTGAAAATGGCAATTCCCAAGGTTGATCTGAATTCCGAAGCAAAGAATAAACATAGTTTTTTTAAAAAGGATTTATGACAATTGAAAATCTGACCAGAAAAGGCAGAAAGTTACAACATCTGAAAAATATCTGAAGTACGATGGATAGTTAAGGCAGTTACTCCACCAGGGGGAGCCTGTGGCAAGACTCAAACCCTGGTCCCCCATGTAGAAGGCATCCCAAACATGGCTGCCAACGCATCGACTGCGAGCTACTAGCAGCCTGTCCTGATTCAATGAGTTCGCCCACAGGACACCTTGAGTGAACTTAAAAGGACATGGAAGGATAATCCCAACCCCCCCCAGCAGCCCCTGATATAGACAGAGGCTTCTTAGGGCATGTGCTAGGGTTGCTTTGCTGCCCCCTTCCTGTGAGGCGACACCATGCACCCTCATGTTGGTCTTACATCATGGGTGTCAAACTCCAGCCCTGGGGGGCCGCAGCCCTGTGAAGCTTAGTTCTTTCACTGTTTCACCGCAAATGATTCAGCTCAAGAGCTGTGTGGTAATTAGCACAAGGAGTTGAATCAGGTGTGTTAAACGAGGGGAAACCCAAAAATGTGCAGGGCTCCGGCCCCCCAGGACCGGAGTTTGACATCCCTGTCTTACATTAAGCCTTCCACAGCTGCCATGATGAATTGCACCCACGGGGAAACACTACCGACCTCAGCTCCTTGCCTTATTTCTGGCGTCTGCCGGAGCAGCCCCCGCCGAGGTTTCAGCTTCAGCTTCCCGCACCGAAAGCAGTGACTTCAGAGGCATCGCCAACAGGCTGAAGCCCAATAGCTAGGTTGGTAGAAGAAGGACCCTCCACAGAGATTTCACATACAGCAGCAGCAGCAACAACAACAATAATGATGATGATAATTGCGCCCATAGCATAGGGGGGCCTGGAGCCCATCCCAGGCAGCACAGGGCATGGGTATATGCTGGGTATACGCTGGGTATACGCTGGGTATACGCTGGGTATACGCTGGGTATACGCTGGGTATATGCTGGGAATACGCTGGGTATACGCTGGGAATACGCTGGGTATACGCTGGGTATATGCTGGGTATACGCTGGGTATACGCTGGGAATATGCTGGGTATACGCTGGGTATACGCTGGGTATATGCTGGGTATATTCTGGGTGGGATGCCAATGCATCAGAGGGCACATTCATACGCTACGGGCAATTCAGAGAAGCCAATTACCATTTCTCTGGCATGTGAGAGGAAACCCAAATGCCGCAGAGTGAACATGCAAGCTCCACACACACACGCACACACACACACACACACACACACACACACACAGAATACTGACAAACCCAACCCTGCAAGTGTGAGGCAAAATCGCTACGGCCCAAGCCACCATCCCACCTCCTGAAACGTTAAAAGACAAACTAAAGAAATACAACTGATTGCGAAGACAGATTGCAAGTCAGTCATTCTTCACAAAAAAATCAGTGTTGAAATCAGCTTGACGACTTGGTTTCGCCTGTTTAATAACTTGTGTAGGAAGCAATTGAATAAACATGCTCAGAGTTTACCTTGATAGGAAACACCTCCATACTTGGTACAGATACGGTACTTTACTGGACACATAATACATGAATAATGTATATATGAATAAATATATTATGTCACTGTCTGATTTCAGAGACAACATCCTGGTGTCCATCATGACATCCCGGGTGGTCCATCCCACACTCACGCCGCTTCCAAGATTTCCAACTGCTGCGGCGGTGAACATTTTTCATCTCATCCTTGTCGGCACGGAGACGGCAAAGCCAAACAATGCATTTCCCAGGTGGCGACTCTGCTTGCTCCAGGAAGGGCTCATTGTTCCTAAAGGCAGCCCATATCCGGAGGGTGGTCGGGGGACGTCGGTATTATAGCCCCTGGTGGCAATGGAGTTAAAGAGCAACTGAGCTCCCTGGATTAGAAGCCTATATGAGTAAAATGCTAGTTCATGGAATGTTCTGAGGGCAGAATGAAAAATGATTGGTTCAGAGAGATAACCAATCAGATTGCAGATGAGGTGGTCCAAGCAACCAGATGTCTTGGTCTCACCTCCTCTACTTTTTTAGACCCAGCTTCTCTACAATCTGACTGGTTATCTCTCTGAACCAATCGTTTTTTTGTTCTGCCCTCAGAATATTTTTGTGTAAGTAAAACTCTCATGAGCTAAATTTCTAAAGCAATGAAGCTTTTTACAGCTAATGGTAACTGTCTGTGCCTTCTTCATACCAGGTGTCACACTCTGCTCGTCCGATCCTCCTGTGTGCCACGCCCCCCTCGTTAACCTCGTGTGGATTCCCTGTGTTTACCAGCTGTTTCGAGTTGTTTCTATTGGCTCGATGTATTTAAGTCCGCGTCAGAGTATGTTTCCCTAGTCATGTCATTGTATTGTTACGACGCTTCTGTCCCGTTTGCCTCTCCATGTGTCGATTAAAACCCTTATTCCCTGAGCCCTTCGTTGTCTTTGCCTGCTTCCCCGGTCCGTGCCCTGCATGGTTATAATACCAGGCATCTTGAAAAGCATAAAGGCTAGAGACACTGTTATTTTTTTTTCCTCCACATGCTCAAAAGTTTAAGCAGGGTCTTTTATGTAGTGCATGTTCTACTGCAAATCCCATTATCACCTACATACATTTCCTGTTACCGCTAGCCAGGACAGGGCTGTGTTGAACCTAGAGCCCATCCTAGGCAGGGGGATGCCAATCTGTCACAGGGCACACATAATGGGCAAATTAGAGACAGCGGTTGGCTTTACCACAGGTTTTCACTGCACTGGAGGTAGAAAATGAAGAACCTACCGGAAATCCACACTTGGGGAGAACACGCAAAAGTTCTCGTACACTCAGACAGAGCGGGGGTGGCTGCAGAACTACCTACAGAGCAGCCCGATACGCATCCTCTTCAATTTATAAAGCAATAAAAAAAAAAACACGAGGTTCCAGCTCCCCCAGAGCAAAGTGCTAATCTCAGCATGATGCTTTCCGACCATTAAAAGCTAAGCAGCGGCAGAATGGCAGCCGACGTGAGGAGGAACCTCCAGGCCCTGTGCACTGGAGTTCCGTTCCGGAGATGCATCTGCTGTGGCCTCATGCAGGGCTTCAGTGGCCATGAAACCCCAAAGCCACAAGTGAAGATCTAAAGCATGACATCTGCACTGTGATTCATACCTGAAGATTAAAACACAGCTGCTTAATTATAATAGAAAGTATTTTTAGAAGAGTTTGTATTTAAAATTACAAATACATTATTTCGCGGGCCAAGGACTCATTTCTCTCCTGCCCCTACATTTGTCTTATATCTTGTTGAATTGTCTCTCTTTGGTAAATTCTAAATGTGGACAACTATATTAAGAGGCCGGCTATATTAAGAATCTCCAAAGGGAGACAGCTGTTGTACCCTTAAGGATGGCATTTAACCTGAATTCCTTCTGTACATGTTCAGCTGTAATTAGGTAAAGGAACAAATTGGATCTAAGCTATGCAAATTTTCCATAGGGTGGGCTGCTGGCTGCTGTTAGAACAGAACTGGATCACGTGATCAAATGCAACCGAGTCAGCTGATGATCCTGAAGACTGGGGCGGAGTCTGAATTAAAGGGGCCCACACGCTTTCCCTTTTAAAGACAACTTGCTTTTTAATTGCACTGTAAGTGTAGATATAACCTCCGGGTCAACAGATTACAAGATAAGAGGAACTGACTGCACAATTACTGTTTGTTTTGAAGTGCTGCATATCCCGAGAGGAGTCTGTTGATGTTGCTCAATATTGATGGTAGGTGTTTGGCTGGATGATGGGGGAAGTTGACATCTGTCTGGGTTGCGTACTGATAATCACAGTTTGGGATGACAGTGAAAATATTTTAGGCAAGGAATATACCACAGGGCTCGTTCCCTCGCTAAGGTGCCAGTGACATGACACCACTGGATGTGCGTCTGTTGTGTTGACGATGATGATCAACATAACCCCGACCCACGACCTCTGCAGCTGCTACGCCACGTCTTGCGGAACCTGGTGCGGGGAGGGAAGGGTATTTAAACGCCACGGGGAAATTAAAAATGCGTCAGCAGATCCCTCGCAAAGGCTTGCGGCATATGCCAAATATGCGGGCGCGATTCAGTCCCTGAGGGGGGATAAAAAAAAAAACGATGCAGAGAAAATGCTGAATTCACCGAAATGACAGACATGACAAGACGTCAGCCACACACATAGGAGATAAAACACATTCAAGGTCAATAATGACCAGATAAGTCGGTTCGTACACAGATCAGTGACCAGGCGAAAGTAACAAAATACAAATTCTGAATTACGTTTAATTTTAAGCAAAGAGAGAAAGGATAAATATTGATATAGCATATAGAGAAGCCTACTGCTGATAGGATAGTTTAACAAATAACAGGCAATAACTGATCTTTAATGAATTGGGTTTCTGGCAAGGTGCCTCACAACTTCATCTTTAGTTGTATGTGTGTGTTTGTGTGTATTTTGTCTCCTCCCTGTGTTTGCGTGGGTTTCCTCTGGCAGTCCAAAATGATGAATTTAGGCCAAATCACTACTGAAATTTGCCCACAGAATGAGCCCTGTACAGCAGTGGCATCCTGTAGAAGGTACTTCCTGGGATGGGATTCAGGAACCCTGTGATCCTGATGTTATGGAAGACAGATGGACAGAATCACAGTTCCGGACTTGTCAAAAATCCCATCTTGTCATATGTCTCCTTTTAGCTGTCAAATGTATATAAACGCACTCAAAAGGCAACAGTGGGGCTCCGACGGGAACGGAACTGACAAGAAGCACACGAGCGACGCTCCTGACCTCGTGACTCGCTTTCCGAGTCGCCGCAGAGATCAAAGCCAAATGTGAACCGGCCCTTAAAATGTAATAAAATCTTAACAATGCAGAGAAAAAAAGACACACGCACAAGCTTCAGCCAAAAAAAAAAAAAAGTGCGCTGCAGAAGTGCATTGTGTGTGTGTGTGTGTGTGTGTGCGTGTGCGCGTGTGCCTTGCGTGGGAAGGCGTGGGAGAGAGCAGTCAGTCGTGTCTGTATTCCAGGCGATGAAAACAGAGGAGGTACCGGATCTTCTGCCTTGCTTACAGATTCTTACAGAATCCCCCCCCACCACTTGAATATGCATAGGAATTTTAACCCCCCCCCCCCCACTTGTGCCACCCCTGAGAAACAAACATTTGCAGCCGGCAGGGACACTGCCAACGCGTAGAACGAGCTGTGTTTGAGGTCTGTCTCTCCCTTTTTTCCGTCTGGAGCTACGACGACCAAATTCAATAAACAGCTGTAAATGCGTCGATTAAGTCCTGATTCCCGCTCCAAACAAACCATAATCCAGACGGATCAGAATGACGTGCCTGATCCGTATCTCTTTGCGGCTTTCCGTTTTCAATTCTCTATAAATTCATGTGTAAAAAAAACACAAGGAAGGCTAAAAAAAAAAACAAGACGGCCAGGTCACATGACAGTTGGCAAGAATGCTGAAGCCGCTCAGAAGAGCTGTACTTCTCAACCTGAGAGTGAGGAACTTGTCCGTCGTTGGGTTTCTCGTTTAATGTGAAGGACCCACCCAAGTTGTTCCCACTCTGGTTCACAACTGCAATTTGTGGAAATCGCGAACAGATGCAGGTCACCCGAGGTTCTCGTGTGGAGTTCCACGGGGTCCTGGATGCCCTGTAAACTTCAAGGGGGGGGCTGAGTGGGTTGGTTGGTTGGCCGGATGGTCGTTGCTGATTCACCGCTGTGACAGGCGGCCCCAAACTGCCCCCCACCCCACCCCACCCCCCAGTGGTGCATTATCATGATGTTTTTTTCACTTCTGCAGTTAACCATCATTAGTGACAGACCTGTGCTATTCATTAGCACCCTTCTGGGTAACAAGGAACCAAAACCCACCTCTGATCAACAAGTCCTGCGCAGTCAATCAGAATTTCATTTCAGGGTTGTGATTCTACACTGTTTTTAAACCATGTTTTGTTCGTTTTTAGACCCGGCTCCTCTAAGAAAGGAATTTCGAAAGATTAACCAGGATCTGGCAGAGCCTAACAGGATGGTCGAGCTGAATAGGTGGCAGGCGGATGGAGCTCAATCAGAGGAATGAAGCTGTTTCCACACAGATAAGAGATTCGGGGAGAGCTGGACCGCCCGGAAGCGTCATGCCCATATTCCGTGAACGATCGATCCCTTTAAAATTCCATTCCGCCCTCCGTTGCATGGCAAGCCCAGCGAATACCGCCAAAGCGGATAATCTAGGTGGAAACGGTCTCATTTGCCAGCTGGGGTAATGATCATCTCCACTGCGATGACTGTCAGAGCGTCTCCAGGGACTGCGCCCTGACAAAAACACCTAACCCAGCTGTACCAGAACATTCTGTGACCGAGCGCTCGAGGGAGGGTGAGGTGTTGTGGGAAAGGGGGCAGCCCCAAGAATAGGGAGAGGGAGGGGGGGGGGCGCTACCAGGATGTCACGGGGGGAGGGATTGTAAGTGGGAGGCTGGCCTGTGTCTGGCTCGGTGCTGGAAACGCTAACAAGCCCACACGAGGGGGCGGAGAGAATGTTCCGGAAGTACGGCAGACAGGCTTGCTGAGAAGGATGTGTACTGGGTGGGGGGGGGAGCATTTCGTGGGTGTCTTGCCTATTCTCTCCCCCAGGTTATCATTAGTATTCTTTGGTGAGGCACTCTACTCTGACAAGCCTTCTAGAAAGACCACGTAGCCAGCCACCCACGCACAGACACATGAGCGCAACCTCGCCGAGGTTCGAGTCTCCCGTAGTAAATGCCAGAACGCCGAGTGGGCAGGGCCATATTCAGCGAGGCCAGATGTGGCCTTCGCCGCCCGGCGGCGGATGAAAGCCTCCCAGTGCCGCGCGCTATTGCCAGGCCCGTGAGGCCGGCGCACGCACACACACACGCACGCACACACACCTGGCAGCCGTCGAGGCAGAGAAGTTGCCGAAAACGAATTTCGAAACTGGAACCGAGAGAATTGAGATTCCCAGCCATTACTCAGCCCTTAAAAAAAAAACACCTGTCATATTCTGTACAGTCATTTTTTAAATGTCACAAAACACTTCAGTGGAGAGGGGGAAAAAAAAATCAAGCTAATGTGAGAAGAATTAATTCGGTGGTTTCAGTGCTTATCAAATTAGGGGAACGTCAGGCTACAGTCTATAATGGAAAATATAGGGGATATGGCTGAGTATGACAGGGATATACAACTCAACACAAGGGTCTCTCTCTCCCTGACACACACACACACACACACACACAAGCCGGCATACCTATCTAAATGGGGACCCTAATCTATGAGAAAGACCCTAATCCCAGTCACGACACCCTTAACCCCTACCCAGCCCTAACCTTAACCATAAGTAACCAAACAAAATAAGAGACTTTCGGAATTTTTTCTTTTTTGATTGCAGTCACAGATGTTTATAAAAGTGAGGTTATCCAAATGGGGACATGAAGAATGTCCCCAAAAGAAGGGATGTGTCAGGTTTTACCCCATTTTGGGGACATTTTGGTCCCCAAATGTGATATACGCAAATACACACACACACACACACACACACGTGTGAGAAATTGATAATCACCTGCTCTCCGTAACTTTATGCCTTTCAACTACATGCAAGAACAACAGGAGCCCCCCCCCCCTCCTATACACACAGCATGGGCAGATTTGAGCCTTTTCCACCACATACAGTTCACCCTCCATATTCGCTGGTTCCACATCTGCGAATTCAACCAACAACGGATCAAAAATATTCTTTAAAAAAATTCCAGAAGATTCCAAAAGAGCAGAACTTAAATTTCCCATAAGCCGAGCATGACGAATGAGGTGATGTGTAATTTTGGGTGTTGGTGTGTGTTAATAGTGTGTGCAAGTGAAAGAATGAAGTTATATATTCTCTATTTATTAATATATATTTTCTATATGTTCTAAGATGGTTGTGTCGGTACTGAACATGTACAGATTTATTTGTCTTGTCATTAATCCCTAAACAACACAACAACCATTCACAACAACAACTATTTACATAACATTTACATTGTATTAGGTGTTATAAGTAATCTAGAGATGATTCAAAGCAAACGGGAGGATGTGTGTAGGTTATATGCAAATACTGCGGTATTCTATATCAGGGACTTGAGCACCCGCATATTTTGGTATCTGTGGGGGGGGGGGGGGGGTGTGTGGAATAAAGAGGGCTGACTGTTTAAAAATAATTTACATAAAACAAACATTCCCAGCCTGTTTGCAGAAATGGGCTGGAGTTAAAGTGCATGAACACAGCTCAATAATCCAGACACATAATACACCCCTTAAGTCTCCCAAGAGCTTAGACAGCTACCAAACCCCCGTGAGACGTCACCCTGAACTCCGTAAGCGGCCGTCAAGGTACCCGGGCTCGCTGTACAACAGGCCCACCGAATAAACAAATTATTCATTAATTAAATGGACAATGCTTGGCTGGTTACATCACGCACAATGAAGCAGCAAGGGCAGGAACAGCAGCACGCGTGGGAGGCCGGTCCGACCGCGGCGGCTCGCCGATAGTCTCTGATGCTGTGGGTCACATTCTGTTCATTTCCTCTCCTTCAGATCCGTGACATGGATTTAATGCCCTTTTACGGGCCAAACGCTAGAATAACTCCCACACCTCTTTAAAAAATCAAATAAATTTTTTGTACGCCTCTGTGCTTGGTGTCGTGTCCCTGCTAGCTGGCCTTTAAGTGACGGGGACGTCACTGAACAAACGAGCCCATTGGCAGAGGTAACCTTGGGTCCGGCGTGGAGGGAGCGCCTTTCTAACAGGACTCTGAATTAAGCAAGTCTGGCTTAGGCATGGCTTAGCTCAGTAATAACGGAGAAAGAATTATTCTCATTTAAAAAGCATCACAAATTTCCTCCCAAAAAAGCATTTATTTTTCTATATTAACATAATTATTAGAAATATCACTTGCAAATCACACACGAAAGTCTCTACCTTGAAAAAATGTGTATAGCTCCGCAGTCTTTCATGGCGCCCTCTTGTGTCTAATGGGGCTCATCACATCATAGAACTTCATAGCAGAGCACTGACATCAGTTAAAAACCCCTTTATTTACACACAATGCAATTCAATCTGAGAGAGATACATTAACCCTTGCGGGTGGGACAGTAATATTCCTGGTGATGACGATGTTCAGTTCTAGGGCTAACTAATGGCTGGATCAATGCATTTTGCACTAACCAGCCAAGAGGACAGGAGTCAGTTAATCCTTTTACAGTTATATACTATATCTCAAAAGGTTGAGTTAGGCATGCTCTCTCTCTCTCTCACTCACACACACACACACACACACACAGCATCAGTATTAAATGTCAACATGACTTCTGTTCAGCTGATAAAGGTCATTAAACATTGAAATACAGTAAAGTCACTTTGGAACACCGCGTCCCAGGAATCACCGTGATATCTGGTAGGATATCTCACTCGTGGACAGTCTTGCATAATTGCTAAAATAAAACCTGATTAAATGAACATTTACTAGTTAGAACCACACCCCCCCCCCAAAAAAAAAGAAAGAAAGAAACTTATCTGGTAACACTTTAAAAAGGCATAACACATTACAGCCATTTTTATTATGACTTATAGAGACCATTATAATGCATTATGAAGGTATGTATAGTGCATTATAGATGAGAGCTTCATAAAGCATTCATAATGCATAATACACATGGTTATAATGTGTTATCCCTTTTTGTAAATAGTTACAGCCATGTTTATAATACTTTATGAATGCATTATGGTGACTATTTTAAGTACAGTGTTACCACTAGGGAAACCAAATATTGTGCATATGATTCACGGTGATGCCATATGACATCATTACCAGGCAGCACCCAGGAAAGGCAATAGATGTGTCGAATAATAGCTAATCGCATTAATCAAGTGTAGCTTCATGAAGAACTATTGAGTAGCAGTTATGCAGTCATGCACTGCACTGTCTGTGTTGTTTTGCATCATCTAGTTCTATCTTCTGTAACTGAATGCGGATGAGCGAGTAAGCTTTCCAGTGCAGGTTTAGCGCATGGTCAACGAAGAATATACCAGAATATACCAGGAGGTGGCACTGCGATTAAGGAGTTAGATTCCAACCCGAAACGTTTCTAGCTTGAACTTAATGAACTTAAATGGAAACAGAAATAAATAGGTTTAGAAAAATCATAAGCCGCTTTGGATAAAGGACCACCCATTAAATTAAACAGGAATCATATTTTTTTAGGTCTCCCCCATAAATACAATGACATTCATCAGTGCCGGAATTGTTTCAGCCATATCCAGACGCCCGATTTTGGCATTTCACGCTGATTAAGAACATAAAAACAGAACACTGAGGAAACATAGCATGAAAGTCACCTTGAAAATTAACCACCGTCATGTGACTGGCACTGCGTTTCAGGGTCAGATTATGAGAGTTGTGTTGGATCAGTCTGTTGGGCAGGAAACATAAGTTGAATGTGTGAAGGGGAGGGGGGGGGCACTTCCCAGGAAAGATCCATGAAATCACATTTAAATAAGAGCTTAGAGCAGTGATTCTCAACCCAGTTGCTGGGGGCCCCCAGACGGTCCACGTTCTTCCCTCCTGGGAAACGTGGACTGTCTGACAGGGAGCAAAAACGTGGACTGTCTGACAGGGAGCAAAAACGTGGACTGTCTGACAGGGAGCAAAAATGTGGACTGTCTGACAGGGAGCAAAAACGTGGACTGTCTGACAGGGAGCAAAAACGTGGACTGCCTGAGGGTCCCTGAGGACTGTGTTGGGAAACACTGGCTTAGAGTCAATGAAGGGGGAACCAGAGGTGTGGAGCTGTTTTTGGGTTTCCCTTCGTATTCCACCTGCTCTCTTTCTCTCTCTGGCATTCACACACACAGTCAGCACATCCATCCATCGCAGGGTTGCAGTGGCCAGTCAGTATATATCACAAGTACACATATGTGTGTATTGGAAGGACTTAGCATCCATCCCTCCAGAGGGAGCCCCCTTGTGGTGAGGGGAGCAACTACACTGCCAGCGCCTCTTTCTTCGGCTCCTTCGCTCGCCCCCCCTCTGAAAGACGGAAAAGAGAAGCATATAAAGGCTCCTTGCCGCAGACTGCCGGGCCAGAGCACATGTCCAGCTCTGGGCCTGAAAAACACATCAAAGCAAACGCACATCAGCAGACGAAAGGCGTTTCAGAGCATTCGCATGGACAGAATGTCCCATCATCCAGTTCTGCATTGAAGACGCATAAAAGGACGTCACTCGTCACATAAAACAAAGGTTCTGTACCCAGTTCTTGAGCACCTCCCAGTCCACCAGCAACTTACCTGCCTGAGTCAGGCAAATGCAGGGCATTATGATTAGCTGACATGTAAAAACAAGTGTGTAATTTGTGGATCATAAGAAAAATGTGGCCAGGCAGGATGAGTTTTCGGACTGGGTTGGGACAGAAGGCAGGGACGACAGAGAGAAAGCTAACTAAAACTGGAATGGAATAGTGATACTTCATTCCCTCTCTGCTAACCTCATCTTGCTCTCCATGAGACACGCACATACACAGGTGAGACCAAGCTCGAGGGTGACAGTGCAGGGTCAGTCAGAGCTGGGGGTTAAGGGCCTTGCTCAAGGGCCCACGGACAAGTGACTATTCTGTCAAACTGACCACAGGCACAAAGGCTTACCCCGCTGAGCCACACATTTCCCAATAACGCTGGGAAATAAGCTGGAACTGACCAACGGGGGTTAATTTTTAGAGTTCATACCTCCCCTCTTCTCAGGCACCGTTGGCAAGGCCTCCTCGGGGACTTCCGGAAGGGCTACATCCTCCTGCAGTCACAGACACAAGTTCTTCACTCATAACCAGGAGAGACAGATGGCCGACAATGCAGACTGCACAACCAAACCAGAGCTTAATGTGTGCTGGAGCTCAGCTCTGGGACTCTGCCACATCAAATGCTACCCCCAATATAATTACAGTTAAAACTTTGGGAGACATACAAAGACATGTATATTTATAAAATTGGCTGTGTTTGTGGGGCATACATCTGCCTAAATTATTATGTTTATCTTATTTGACTTTTAATTTGAAAGGGAAAAACCACACCATGCGCGTGCAATAAAATCCACTTTTTGCCCACTAATTTAGATAAAGTTACCTTCTGGACTATTAAACTCATCTAATAGGGTAAGTCTGTCTTACAGTTTAAGGTAACTAACATGCATTGATAAAATATTGCACTGTTATGTGTTCAAGTAATTAATAGTGCATTATCGTTAAGACCGATTTATGTGTGTAATGTAACTCAGTGTTCCAGCTCCTCATACAATGGTTGTTGCAGCAGGTCTCTGCTCTTTACAAGGTCCAGCACCTCAGAGTTTACAAATTAAGCACCGATCCAAAACCAACTGACTGCCAGCGTAAGTCCCTAACCTTTAAGTCAACGCTGGTGGATTAAAGCTTGAATATCAGCCTAGAGCAAATTGCTTAACTTGAATCTATGATGTTATGATCGGCAGATGAACAGCGCATGGAATTTTCTTTGTTTTTCATACTACATGTCATACATCCATGGTTACTAAATGGTACAACAAACTACCCAATTGGATCCCGTCTTCAGGGTCATTCAGAATTCCAGGAACACCTTGACGTTTGTCACGCAGACTAACCTCATCTCCTACCACTGACCCCCACTACGCTGTTGAGTTCTTGGTTTGCTTTACACTATGAGATACTCTTTGTTTTGCATATTATACCTAGACTTCGTTTCTAACTAGATTCTCTTTTGGGTGCGTTTGTGTGAACAGAATTCCGGAGAGGAGGTTTATGGGTATTTACCCATAATTCCACATTGGGAATCCATGCATCAGAAAGTAAAAGGTTTGCAGTGTTATCTATGTGTCGCTGAGTTACACTCCGGCTGTGCAGACGCAGTCAGAGCATGGAGCACAACCACAGGTCAGGTGAGTGCTGAAGGGGCTGATGGGAAGTGAGGCAGGAGGACCGGGAGACGGCGGAGGTGAGGGAACGGGCAGGTGAGCGCACCTGTGTGATGGCCTTCAGCTCAGCCAGCACGGCGTCTTCGTCCTCCTGCGTCAGCGAGCCTGACAGCATCTCGTCGATTTGCTGTGTGTAGGAGGGGGTCGAAAGTACGGCGAGTCAGTCAGGGGGCAATTAGCTGGCGTTATTGGGCAATTAGGGAAAAACTGATATTTTTTTGTCCTCAGAGGTTGACGAGGCGGAGTAGAAACTTTACCCTCTGATACTCGATGGCATCTTGAGTCTCGTCCATTATCTTCTCCACTTCCTCTATGGACATCACCTGAAAAGAGCAGAGCAAGGTGCATTTCATCACGGCTGAAGCTTACGACATTTGGTCTGCTAACCAATGGATACGCTTCAGGGCACAGCTGCAGACCTACAGCACATATGTGACCGTGTGTGACGGACCACAGAGACGGCGATTATGGAGCCGCTAAACAGAGATTTCCTAGTCAGCTTCCCACAGACGTTGCAGGAAGTGGATGGCGGCAAGTACGTGGCGGGGCCTCTACCTCGTGCATCTTCTTCAGGCAGCTGTTGCCAACCTTCAGCCCCTCGATGACTTTCATCTCAATCTGGGCAAATTCAATATCTTGAACCTTTTCAGCGAGAAGAAAAATAGCATAAATGCACGGAGAGGCCTTCAAAGAAACACCAAAGTCGACACATTCTGAAATATATCCTGGACGCAGCGGAGCAGATAAGAGACCCTTGGAGGGGGAGGGGGAGGGGGAAATTAGTGAAGCTGAAGAGACGTGATAAAATTCACACAAGTGGCTCCTGGTGAGAGCATGTCGTCTGATGCCATTAACTGGTAAAGCTGTGAAGCTAGTTTGGAAGTTAGCGTCCTGCTAGCTAGCGCCGCTTTGATCCTGAAGAGTGCCCAGTCCTTTTAAGGTCTCACCATGTGCTCCAGGTTGCTTATCTGTGTCTCTGTCTTGTCCAGCAGCTGTTCCTGGTAGCGTTTCTTCTTCAGCAAAAGCAAGGCTTTCCTGTCACAAGCCAACAGCCAATCAGTCACTCAAGAGACTCCCCCCACTGCCAGCACTACCATAGGCTAATTTTATGAGACACGCCTCTCTGCACATGTAATTAACCAATCGAAAGGGTGAACTGGGACACAGCCTATGCCAGTTTACGTCCCAAGAGAGGCCCCTGGGATTGCAATCTTATGCAAAGTAGTTAACACAAACTGTTTCACTGGCACAGACTAAATGAAGCTTCATGAACCATTTGCTGTATTTTTGACCCCTCTAGGTGGTGCTCTTGGTTTGCTTTGGGGCAATGGTCCATGAAGCTTAATTTACCCATTACTAGTAACTAATACCCTTCAGATAATAATCTAAAAAGTTAAATAAACTAGTGACCAAAAGCCTGTTGACCAAAAGCTGGCAAAAATATGAACAGCTCTGGAACACGGATAGAAAGGGTCCGTTTTTAAAACGTCTTATGAAGATCATATGCACAATAAAGCACTAATATTGAACAGGCGATGCACGGGCAAACTCACTCTTTCTTCCCATCTTTCAGCAGCTGTTTGGCTAGAAGCCTCTCCTTCTCCAGCTGCTGCGAGATCCGTTTCTGGTACTGCTTCAGTTTATCTCTCTGCTGCTTCAGTTGCTGGGTTGGGGCAGAAGGCAGGACGGGGTCAGACATCTACCGGGACGAATTTAGATCCACGGTTCCGAAATAAAATAGCTTAGGCGTGACTCGAACCCTGCGGGCAAGCGGTGGATTTTAACATACTGCAAATATTTACTTCCCTAGTTTACGCTCACATACACGTGTGTCACTGTCAGTCATTTACTTAAATAGAAGATCGAGAGACAATATACCTTTTTAAGAAACCTGGCGATCCCCACCTCACTAAACCCTACCCTGTCAGTTAGTTATTTACTCACCAAAACTGCTTTGTCCTGTTCCGTGACACGAGTAGCGCTTTTCTTTTTGCCAAAAAGGTTTCCCATTTCGAAGTCGCATTCCCAAAAATCGCCGTCGGGACAATCAGTAAAAAAGGCAAAGAGTTAACACTTTTGTCTGTCAAATGACCATCTTGCAAATGGCATTTTATTGCCGGAATCCGAGAAAAGCAGTGTCACTGCACTCCGGCAAAACTGTTTCGATTCATCAACAAACTCCACAAAAACCGCACCCGAAGATTCAGGAAGTACGGCGGCCGCACTTCGACAAACTTCTCCGAGGGCGCCTCTGTCAGCACCAGAAAGTCGCAGCATGCATCCGTGTCCTTATCAATACACCCGAAAACATATGACAATCTACTGAATATTAAATAGCTTTAAATATGGCTGAGAATGCTAAACTGTTACTGCCATAAAATGATGGAAGGAAATTAAACAAACCACCAAAAACCGATAACATCCGCTTTGATGTCTGACGTGATCAGTGGTTTTGTATCTTGTTCCATGGAATTGTGTACAGCATAAGTTTTAAATAAGCTTATTCGTGATATAGTGTGCGTGTGAACCACCGCATTTATGTGAGGCAAAGTGTTGTTAATCAATGTTGTGTATTTTTTCCTCCATTTGACTCACGAATATATTATCATTTAAACATGTGCCTTTCCCACGTGTTATTGTGTCGATGATGTTTAATTAATTCTGAGCCTTTGCAGTCGCTTCAAAACGCCTGTGTAGATTTTACATGAACTCAAATACATCTTACCCCATAGAAAAAAGAAAAAAACCGTTCTATGTGCATTTTACAAATTGGCCACTAGGTGTCTCCAAAACGTTTTGTTCATTAGAGCCGCCAAGCCACCAAAGACGTTGACGCCAACAGCATGGTTTAATTTTTGCCGTAAAACAACTCCGTCGTTTTTAATGAGCAGGCAAAAGAAAAGACACCAGAATGCATTTTTTGCACGAATTAAATAGCTTTCGATTTTCTGGTATTTTTTAATTTTCAAATTAAATCAAGCAGACACACCAAAATGTACTCCAATTTCCCCAGTGAGATTAACGGAAGAATGATCTGAATATAATTGCAATTGATTCAAAGACAAATCCACTAGAAAAAGACAAAGTAGAGATCCCGTTGGCTGGACATCATAGCAAAGGGCCACTAAAACCTGTTTCCCAAACGTGAATTAAAACATTATAAAAAATATATTGTTTGAATTTAAGTAGCTAGAGTAATTCTCTTTAGGACAAGAAAGAGTGCAGTAATCAGCCACTAATCTGACCTGGTACAAACTGGACTTTGTCTGGAGAATTTTAATGCATACTAATGTAACTCCAAGGAATTCTGGGGGGAGGTCACATTCAGAGTTTGTCCTGCTGCACCATGCTATTACCCCTCCCTGATGAAACTTTTGCTCTTAGGGGTCGCTATCCTTCATATTTGAAAATCATTGAATTAAAAAAAAAAAACACAGAACAGCAGACATATGGAGACAAATGAGTTTAACGATCTTTGAGCTCTCATCTAAACAAAGACACATCTGAGGTATGGAAATGCACCCCCGCACTGGCTCCGTGCACAACTTAAAATCACTGTCATAAAATGAAAAACTCCTCTCCTGTGATACTGGAGTGACAAAACAACACGTCCATGTCAAAATGAGAGAAAAAAAAAGCACAGACAGACTGAAAATGAGAATCATTTGCAAGTAGATAAGGCTTGATAAACAGCTCAGGGCTGTGGAATCGCTTTGGAAATGTTTTGGCTCGATAGGGACCGATGAGTAGAATGTTGGTTCCGTGTTTCCATCTCTTCTCTCTTTAGGCTCTGCTGCCTTGATACAGAAAAGTGACAGAAGTCCAGAGGGGGGGCTCTTACTGCATAGCAAGAAGTGCATCCCCCCCTGGGGTGACTGCTCTCCTATTTAATGAATCTGCATTCCATCGCTAGGGGGCTTAACAGGGAATTACATAGAGATGTTTTACAGGGCTATTGTTGTCTGGCAGGATTATGGGGAGAGGCAGCAGACCACACACACCAGAGTGTGCTTTTTTGTTTGTCTTTGAAAGCACGTGCAACACTTCTGTCCCTAAGACAGGGCCGGCCAGGAGCGACAGCATAAGGTGAACTGTAGCTACACACGCCCTCGGCGGTGGGGGGGGAGGGGGTAGAGGATGGATGGGCGGGGATCTATACTGGGAGGTCCGTCCCAAAGTGCCGGATCTGGCTGTCGGTCATGGACAGATAGGTGGACCTCAAGCTGGGAGAGTACTGTAGGGTTTGAGAGAGAAAGATCAGAAAACCATTTTATTTTTCAAATCAAAATGCAATCAAGTATTTTTTTACACAAAATGTTATGTCAAAGCCAAAAGAAAAAAAGCACAAATGCACAATTTGTTCTTTCACATGAGCAAAGGTTAAATTAATGTAATTGTAATGAGCTTAACCATTTGTCCAAAATTAAACCTTGTGAACTGACATTCTTCTATAAATACTTCTTTATTAAATAAGAGAAAATGGAAAACTTGACTGTATCCATGGCATTAAAAAAATAAAGATCCCTTATCGCGAGTTTAAAAGTGTTAGATATTTCAATAACGGTATTTGCTGTGGTCATGTGACGTAACAGTCTAGTCAGAGAAATTGTGTGAACCAGTAGGGGGCAGTGTGAGCATCACAGGCTGGCCTCTCGGGTGCAACGCACTGAAGGCGGCGGCGAGCTCCTGCCACTCCCGATAAGAGGCACGTTCTCGTAGCGAGGGTTTCCCCCAAACAACATCGACTGGTTCCTGCAAAAGAGGGCGGGGTTTCACAATAGGATTACAAAAAACTAAAATAATCAATCACATGTGCTTGCAAACATACAGGCACCCACACATGCATACTGAGAGGCAAACATTTCCAATCCTGTCCAAGTACACATCCTAAGCATAATGGAACTAAGTGCTTAGCACTCAGCGGCCACCAGGAGGCGCCCCTCCCCATCTAATCTGCCTGTCAGAATGGAAAGGAAGATGACAAATGGTAACTAGGTTAATCAAATATTGCTTAGGGCTCTGAAAATGCTTGGGCGGGCCCTACACAAAAATGCACAGTAAATGTTACACACACACACACATATAACTCTCAAAATTTAGTAGACAAACAGTGTCTCTGAGGGGGGCCTCACATGTATTCGGCGATGGGCGCATTGGTGGTGGTCGGCAGGGGCGGGGGCAGGTGCAGACTGCTTTGGCTCTCCCGGCTGCTGTAGCTGCAGAAACTGTGAACGTGGGACTGACTGGATCTGCGGCCACGAGCCACCGTACGGCGAGCCCGCGGGTTGAACGGGTCCTCCTCATCGATGTCGTCGTAGTCGCGCTCCCTGCGGGGGGGGGGGGGAGGGCGGAGGAGACAGGCATGGGGCGGGAGCCAATTATGGGAGCCTTTGGGGAAAGGGGCGTGGCTGAGCTGGGCTGGGCTTCTCACCTGCTGGCGATGTGCTTGAGGAGCCGCGGGATGGCGCACAACAAGACGCAGAAGGCGGCGGCGGACATCAGGGAGAACAGGCAGAGGTAGAGCAAACCCTCCACACCATCGTAGCACAAGCCTACCACTGCTTCCAGGTAATCCTGAAGGACCCAAACACGCATGCCTATATATAAACTCACACAAAGTAGGCGGGGCCTACATCCAATGCAACCAATCATGTCCCAGAAGCTGAAATCCTGCTAGATGCCTGTATGCATGGAGCCTAAGTGACCTATTAACCTTAGCTGCTATGAGTTTGGCTGCAGTAAGAGAGAGAGAGAGAGAGAGTGAGTGGGGGGGGGGATGATGGGGGGGGGTGACCCACTTTATGCAGGCTGCGGCAGTCCAGCAAGGCGGTCAGCTGGTGCAGGCTAGACTCAGAAGTGTTCAGGATTTGCTGGATCCCAAACAGGTCCCTCTGGAAACAGGAACAGTGGATTACCAGCGGTAATGTTTCTCCAATTAAGCTCTGGAGAGGTATTCTACCTTACACCACGATAAAATGGATCGAAAACACCCTACAGCAAAGTATCCCTCTCCCAGCCTTCTTGAGTGTCCTGTGACTCACCTGTGCGGTAGGGAAGTGTAGAGCAGTACTCAGCAGCAAGCTCTGGGTTTGGGTCTGCATGGTGGTTAGGGACCTCTGGAAGATGGTCAGCAACTGCAAAGCCAATGGACACACACACACACACACACACACACACACGCACACACACATTTCCTGAACAGGATGCTGGTCATTTCCCCTCCTCACCAGCAGGTGGCGACATATCTCATACATCATTTCAAGGATATTCAGTCTGCATGAAATGAATTTCTGGACACAGGCTCAGGTACAAAGGACATTTGCCCCTAAAAACCTTGAACCATAATACCCACAGTGGAATCCCAGGGTTGGATGGGTGTTAAAGAAGTACTTTAGTGGTCTAAAACCAAAATGTAACATACAATAGCAATGTGGAAGGTAGATATGGTGTTGTAGCGTGAGTCCGGATTGGCTCTCCCCTCTTTGTGATAGAGCGGCAGTCTCAAGGAGCCAATGAGTGGGTGGGGGCAGGACACACCGGATACCTAATAGAGAAATCAGTGGGAGGCGAGAGGTTTACCTTTTGAAAGGGGTTTAGGAGACTTGGACTGCAGTACAGGTAGTAGTGAGTAATAGCTGTAGGGGGAAATGCAGGAAGTTCAGCTTCTGAATCATGCAAAACACCCCAGAGAGTGCCTAGCCTCACCTCCACAAGCAAAGCGAGGGAGAGAGGCTGATTTCCGAGCCTTTGTACTGGAATATGGCTGAACCACAGCACTCACCCGCTGGGACAATGTCCTCGGTCTGGTTGACTATGAACTTGTCAGGCGAAACACAGAAGTCACTTGTTCCCTATCGCCAGCAAGGGAAGGCACCAAACATATATTAAAGCCATTTTAGGCATTTCTTCTATTTAAGTTTTTAACAACATGAATTTTTGGATCTCAAATACATGGTAAAATAAGGAACCAATAATATATTGGGGGGACATTATGAGCATTGTAACCAATACTTATTAGGGAGGCAGCACTGCTTCTGAGGAAGTAAATCCAACATATTTCCAGCTATCGACTGTTTTTTTATTTTATTTTTGCTCCAGGTCCAAGGTGAAGGTCCTTAAGCTGTAACCTATAGCTGACTTGCCAGCTGCCGGTGTAGAAACGTACAGAAGGCCTCCTCTTGTCTGGTCTGCCTGCTTTTTCAGCACGACAATCAGCTATATGCATGACAGGAGCTCACCCTCCTTACCCACAATGCCTTTAAGTGGGAGATATATGCTATATATATATAAACAGCTCCACAGTAAAGTAAACCTGTCATTTTCTAGTGTCAAAATATGTCGCTTATTTGAGATGCACACTTAACTCAAGTTACCCAAGCTACCGATTCTATTCTTTGCAGACAGAGACAGAGAGAGAGAGAGAGAGAGAGAGAGAGAGACAGAGAGAGAGACAGAGGGAAGATAAAGATAGAGAGACAGACAAATTAAGGGCCTCAGTGCTTTCATGTAGCAGGAATCAGGGTTACTATCATGGACAAAAACTAAAAGTAAGAAAACATTTTTGTGAACCTGAAATAAAATATGATACTTTTTAAATACTATTTAGCTAGTGATTATATATATATATCACATCTATCTATCATTACCATTAATAATACCTGGAACATATTTTTTGAGTTATTACATCAGTATATTATGTGCACTGTGTATTCCTGTTGGATTCCGTAAAGATCAGACACATAAAATACTTTCAGTCTATCCCTAGAAATAAAATTACTAAAACTGAAATGAAAATATAAAAAGTTCTCATGAAAACAGAATAATTTTCTTGAGATCTCGGATAACTTCATCAATGACACGCCGAGGCTGTAATATAGGCAGTCATAACATAGAAAACAATATTTCATGGCATTTCTTGGCTTCTGTAAAATGCATTATGTTAAAATACAAACTAATAAAAACTATTAAACTAATAAAACCACTAAAACCAAACTAGATTTCAAATGAAAAATTGAAAACAATGAAAATTAAAAAGTAAATCAAATCTATGTAACACCACTGGCAGATATGTGTAGTGTCAGGGGGGGGGGGCAGGCTGCGGAAAGCTCACCACGGCGACGGCCGTATCCGCTCCGAGCGAGGCCCAGCTCACCACCAGCGTCAGCAGTCCGAACACCGTCAGTCTGGGGGGGAGACCGAATGCGGCTCACTGCAGAGCCATGGGACACCCCCCCCCTCCCCAAAGCAGACTGCTACCAACAGCCTACCTGTCCAGTTAGCGTAAGCCTTTAGTGACGGCAGCATTTCTGAGCCCTACTCCACATTTTTCCTTCCTCCCAGCTCCCAAGACACCTACAATAGGTATTCCGTACTCCTGATTGGCTGGGAGCTGGGAGGGAGCAAAAATACGGACTGTCTGGGGGTCCCCAAGGGCTGGGTTGAGAAGGTTAATATGCAGGCTAACCAGGTCTCACCTGGACATTTTATTTAACCAATTACAACCTTACGAGCCTAAACAATAAGGATACAGCAGCATTTATGACTGGGATTTAAAGTTGCAAACCTCGAATCATCCACACATCCAATATCACTATGCAAAGCCGTACCCACGTAGTCAACATTGGAGGGGGGGACTAAAGCTCTAATTATAACATATACTGGGGGGACATCGTGAGCACATCTGAATATTGGGGGGGGGCGTGTCCATATAACCTTGTCGCCATGCTTATACTATAGAAGCCAGTTAAACATCATACACATGCAATGCATTATCATATTTCTAGCAGGGATCAGTCACTGGTAATTGATGACTATATTAACCCCGCACTGAGTTTGCTGTAGGACAGATAAGGACACTGGGAGGGAAGGGGGGGGGGCGAAGATGGGAATAAGCTGCAGTGCTGAGTAGAGGTCTGGCCCCTTTCTGAGCTCCTTGTCCAGTTGTGGCCAACCTCCCTCCCCCGGCTCTGCTCCACTTCCTCTCTTCCTCACTCTCTCGGGATGCATTTTAAGACATTCCGCTCGGGTCGGTTCACCGCCGGCAGATGGTGGCATCAGCACCAGCAGGGAGCAGTTCAGCTACAGCTGGTCTTAATGGGCGTCCCGGTCGCATTTGCCGGCATCGCAAGCAACGTGAATGGAGCGCTGAGAATGGATAATCGAAAGGAAGGGCAGGATTGGTGGTGGGGGCGGCGACGGCCCCCTGATGGATGCTTACTGGCAGTTGCATCGTTCTCTGCGATGACCCATTCCACAGGCGGACTAAAAAGCATCAAGGGATTGGAAAAACCCGAGCCACTTAATGTTTCGTTAGCGGTGAGCACACACAGACACTTCTGAGGGTGATCAATACGCATTACGGGCATCATTAAGGTCGGAGCCGAATGGAGAGACGCACGGGGTCTCCAGGGAAATGCCTGCTTCGAGGCCACGAGTGTGTCTTGATTACACATCCATGCGTGGGAAGGGGCTTGCGGGTGTCGCCTTGGCAACGGCTCAATAAAAAAAAAAAAAAAAGATCATTTACGCTCGCAACGGGATAGCAGCTGTGTGGCTGTAAAGAATCCACCTTCGTTAATCCACTTCCAGGGATCATCCTGCTGGAAAGAAAAGTCTTAGCGTGGAAAGTTTGAATAGCGTGGAAAGTTTGAAAATATATCTTTGGGGGCTCTGAGTGGCCATGAGCAAAACACGCTACATGGGGGCCCAACAAAAAGCGACTCATTCTTTCACTTACAGAAGAACAGCAGCCAATGAAGGTAATCTTTGGAGGACTTAGTAGTGGGTAAAATCAGGAAAATCACTCTGCCGACCATGGGATTTGAAGTGGCGACTGACCGATTGCAGACACAGCATCCCGACCCAGTAAGTCACACACTGCTTTTTCGACGGACAAAGGAGAGGAGATGGAGCAGGCAAACGCAGGCGATCCGGCGCGTTACTCTGAGCAACTCACATGGTGAGCAGCCAGCGGGACTGCTTGGCCAGGCCCAGGAAGACTGCCAGGGAGATGACCAGGTAGAAAACGAGCACCAACAAGTAAGCGAGCCACCTAGGGGAGGGAGGACGAACAGCAACGTCACGTACACTTTACATTATTCTACATTATCTTCTTATGCCCTGTGATGGACTGGCATTCAGTCCAAGATGGCTCCCAGATTGACCCCAGGCTTATGCATGTGCTATGTTGTGCACCATCTCCTTCCCCAGCCGTGACCCTTTCCTAGCCCTGTTACATATTTCATGGCATGCCCCCCCCCCCACCAAGCTGAACAGGACATCCTCTTCCTGGACACTTGAGGGCTGAGTGTGGGGAATGTTTTGCAGCAGTCTTAATGCAGTGGATGCAGCTGGACTGATATGAGGCAGTCAGACCAGAACATCTGGGCTATTTACCAGTCTAACGGTGCAGAGTATTATCAAGAAACTTTCCAGCCAGTGCAAATGCTTATAACATTTCCAGCTGACTTTGCATTTTGTTTCAAGGCTATTTATTGGTGGAACTTCACCTGCGATGCTCCCAGTACAAGGTGTGCTCGGCGATCGTGGACAGGTTCAGCTTGGCCCGGCCCAGGTCCGGGAGTCCCCTCAGCTGCACGACGACGCTGTCGGCTGTCCGCTGCATGGCGTGCAGCGTCCGTACGTAGTCCTCGCGCACGGCGAAGATCTCGTCCAGCCGGCCCAGGTGCTGCTTCAGCCCGCCCTCCAAGCCGCCGACCGTGCCAGTCACCTGCGCGTTGAGGGGGCGTGGTCAGTGTGGCGGAGCATCTCACCAAGGAAGGAGACAGGTTTCAGTGAGTACAGGATGGAGACAGACCACCAAATAGCGCAGGTTTCCTGAGACACGGTACAGGCTTGATCTCTGCACAGAATGGGAACAAACCCAAGTCTTCATTTCATGCAAGACGTTCCCCTGTCTCTCGTCAACTCACTGAGTTAAAGTACAACAGTACTAATGCATGCACATCTAATCTTTTTAAACTATATTTCTTTGAGATTCTCCTTTCAGAGAACTGGTTCTAGACGCTTTTGCTCTCTTATTCTCCATCCGAGAGATTTTACTCTGCCAGAAATCAGGATTTTACATTACTGTGAACACAGCTGGCAAACTAACCAGCAGTCAAATAGCACATGTGATGTGGGTTTCCTGAAAGCTTTTACTGAGGATAAGTGGTCTCTGGATGAGCAGTCATGCACCTGATACCACAGTGGTCCGGCACAAAGAGAGCGGACAATTCTCGCCTCTGGGCTTGTTGTGAACGTTTGAGCAAGGGCATCAGTACAAATGAGGGCGTGTGAGCGGACAGAGAGTCTCATATGTCTTTGGGGATATTTATGGAAGAGATTCGAGTGAGACTCCATGCCTAAGTGAACTGTGGACCTCTGGGTCGCTTCTCCAAGCGTGGCATCCGAACGGCAGCTGACACCAAGGGAATGCAGAGAACGCAGAACCTGGAGCTAGCAGTAGCCATTGAGTGAACGCTATGCCATCTCACCAAGAGCGATCGCGCTAGAATCTGAGGCTAGCTTAGATGTCCTCTTAAACTCCATCTACAGCAACAGCTGGAGATGCAACAAACCCCCAGCCCCACAATTCTGGAACAGTTCTCTCAGTGCTCCGTCGTCTGGCATATCTCCCGTGACATCACGGGACTTTTGGAGGTGAGAGACCCTGCAGCTGGCGGAAGAGAGCAGGGAAATGCTGGGGATGATAATTGGAGTCGGACGCGGGTCCTGAGAGTGCTGAGTAGTGTTTACAGTAGTGAGCGAAAGCCACACGCCGTGCAAAGATCACGCCGGATCAGAGGCTTAGTGGATGCCGCAGCCTATTCATGCAGCCGACAAAAACAAGAAGACACTTCTGACATCTAGGAATTGAAATCGAAGCTGAGGAACAGAGCTGATGAGTTACTCGGGAGAAACAGCTTCCGCTTAACTCGATCAGTAACGAACACCCTGGGATTTACTCAGGAGGAAATTGGTGAATGGTATTCATACCCCCCCCCCCTTTCACACCTGCCATTCACATTACATCCCCTCAGTCCTGCTCCTCTGGCTGCATTCAGTTGTTACCCTAATAAAGAGGGTGTAAATTAGCGATTATCGATCGTGAACAGCGGCCTACGCATTCATAGCGGGTGTCCATTGATTTCAGTGGAGGCTTCCTGCACAAGTGGATTACAATAACAGGACTCAATCCAGACACCTGGCCCGTTTTCAGAGCCAGAAAAGCAGTCAGTCCAAATGAAAACTCCCCCCTTCCCCCAAAACATTACTCTCTTATTTCCCCCACATCCAGATGTGACTGCTGGTTATCATCATGGGAACATTGCCGTTATTATCGTAAATATATAATTTCCACAGCACTCGGATGTCTGTCCTCTTTCAGAGGCAGTCTTCTCCCACAACACTGCATAACTCTAAAAGCCCAGTAACTTGTTGTCTATTTTTGAGTAAAATAAGCTGCTTTTAACGAGCCACTTCAATTTTCCGTGCATGCTCAGAATATGTGGAAGATAAGTAATGTTTTTTCCCTTTTCTTTCAGAACAAAGGAAACTTTTGGAGTGTGGGTCTAGATTGATAAACTAGCTGGCTGGTCTGGCTTTTTGGGGAAGCAAATGGCAAAGAATTAATTATTAAATCTTTGTATTAAAGAGAGACTCTGTACTGCGGGTTGCACTGACCTGTCAATCAAACGTAACCCCATGGGAACCAGCAAAGGGAAACATGCTATGCATGCTTTGGGGTGCTTTGTGCAGCACAGGAACGGTGCACTTCCTTGTAAGTGCCTTTTCACTTCCTGTGTATACTTCAACATTAAACACACGCACAATCCAGATGTAAGGACCCATTGTTCTCTGTCTGCTCAGCCTTCAGGCACGCTAGGGCTTCTGCCAGCCCATAGACAACCCAACTACTGCCTTTTAGTGCCGCCTTCCATTAATTAGAAGTTTTAAGCTAAAGTAGATTTTAAGCAGTGCTTTGCATACCATGGTAGCAGAACCTTCAATGCCAGAAGTGCACCTACCTACTGTACCTACCAGTTGACCACCTTGCTCCAGCCTTGAATTTCAGTCAGTGAAGAGGTGTGTGTGTAGGGGGGGGGGGGCAGGAGTCTGGGAGAATAATGCATGTCTTATGAGGTCTCAAACAAGAGTCTGGGCCAAGCAGATTTGGGGTTTATTTAGAGTCGACGCAGTTTTATTCTTGGAATAATCAAAGTTAAAATCTGAGTGTGTTGTGACAGTTAAATCCCCCCCCCCCACTGACACAGAGAAATGAGGCAGCCAAAAAGTCAGAGCCCAGGGTCATTCAACCACCATGACAAAAACAGGCAGGTTGTTCTATGCAGAGAAATGTTCTCTAGACACAATGAGGTCCGAAGATAAATGAGGTTGTTGGAGTCTGAGGGGTGGGCTGGGGGGGGGATGTCACAAACAAATAAGAGCCATTGTACCTCTGAGTGAACCAGGACAATGTTCTGGACTGTATGACGCTGGAGCAAAAAAATGTAACCATGGGAACGACATGGGAAAGTTCTACCATACTCCAAAATACATCTATAACCTCTGTCTGTGCTGTGAGGATCTGGTAATTTAAATCTCCATCTAGAAAAAGAATAAGCTGTTCATGAGGTACTGGGAGGACATCTACAATGGAAAGTTGCAGAGACAACAATGTGATTTTCATTAACAAGGGCAATGTAGGCACTAGCTTTCAATTGTCATCTACAGTCGCTCAGTATGGTGCTGAAATAGAATCGTAAACTAAAACACAGAGAGCCTCCATTAACACAGGGACTTCATCATCTTCACATCATCACTGGAAGTATGAATATCATTGGCCGACGGAGGTCAAAATGTGCCAACCCTCACCAATCGATCGATGCCATCCAGCGTGTGATTGGCTTGGTAGAGAGAATGGGTCAGCTGGTACACCCCATCGTTGGCTTCACTGTTTCCATAGAAACCCACGCCTACAGCACAACTGTAAAGAAAAAACATTTTTCTGTTTTACTAGACCCACATTCAATACCACACCAGGCTAGCAGGATCTTTTAGTGAAGGAACACCCATTTATAAAAAATATAAGCCGTTGTTTGTACAATAAAGCAGTGCTTCTCAAACTGGTCCATGGAGGTCCCCAGACAGTACATTTGCTGGGAGGGAGCAAAAATGTGGATCATCTGAAGGTCCTCAGGACTGGGTTGGGAATCACTGTGCTAAAGGGCCAGTGAACTCATGTCATACGTCAACAGAGAGTAATGCACAGATTGTCAAAAGCCTCCTTTGAGACGCTCAGTCATTCCATATACACTCTACGGACAAAAGTATTGGGACACACCTATTCATCATTGAATTTTGGTCGTCCATTCAGACTCATTGCCACAGGTGTATAAAATCAAGCACCTAGCCATTGTGTCAGGTTTACAAACATTTGTGAAAGAATGGGTTGTTCTGACGAGCTCAGTGAATTCATGCTTGGTACTGTAAAAGCATGCTGCCTCTGGAGTCTGGAGCAGTGGAAATGTGTTCTGTGGAATGGCGAATCGCGCTCCTCTGCCTGGCAGTCTGACAAATGAGTCTGTGTTTGCTGGATGCCAGGAGAAAGTAACCTGTCTGACTGCATTGTGCCAGCTGTAAAGTTTGGCGGAGGAGTTATAATGGTATGGGGTTGTTTTTCAGGGGTTGGGCCCTTACTTCCAGTGAAGGGAACCTTAACACTTCAGCATACAAAGACATTGTAGATAATTCTATGCTTCCAACTTTGTGGGAACAGTTTGGGGAAGGCCTTTTTCTGTTCCAGTATGACTGTGCCCTAGTGCACAAAGCAAGGTCCATAAAGACATGGTTGGGTGAGTTTGGTGTGGAAGAACTTGACTGGCCCACAGAGAACCCTGACCTATATAGTCATTTAATTAACCAATCACATTTTTTTTTTACCAGAACCCAATTTGCTTTAATCACTAAAACAAATAAACAGAATGACAGGTACGCTCCATAGGGCCTGAGAACTCACACTACAAAAGAGTGGTGATTAACTCAAATGTAACTGTAAGTGGCTTGGAAAGAGCATTTCCACGTGATGTAATTCTTCACTGCCTTTTCTGCTTTCTGGTTCGGCATGACCAGCGCTGAGGAGAAACGCAGAACACCACAGGGGGTCATTCCAGTGACATTTATCATAATCTCTAGCAGAACCACTACCCCAAGATGACCTCAGTCCATCTAGGTCCATCACTGTTAGAGCATAAGAACATAAGAAATTTACAAACGAGAGGAGCCCATTCGGTCCATCAAGCCTTAAAAAAATCTGCAGGAGGCCAAAATGCCTGTTATTGGGACATAACATTGATGATTATGAATGTGGTGTGTATTTGTGAAGCTGGAGCCTTTATCTTCATCTAGTACTCACTCCTATGCCTGAAGACTTTGATGAATAATTAACTATTATCAATCCCAAATACTTAGCAGAACGTCAGCCCTTGATTGTGCCCCACTTCCAGGGTATCCCACTTTTAATGAATTAGACAGCCCCCCCAGGCATGAGAGACAAATCAGTTCATACATTGACAGGTCAGAGGTGAAATCGTTGCATGGCCTCCCCCTCCTCTCAAAGAAAAACCCCCTCCTTCACAATTCCAGACTAGCTCACAGCCCAGGCAGGAACAGGAAGAATGATAAGGACAAGAGCACTGTGCCAACTGAAAGGTTTCCTTAGAGATCTTCTGAAACCCCAACCGCGTTTGAATAGATTCATTCATTGTTCTCTTGATGGGAATCATCTGCAGTGCGTCATAAGCTCAAAAATGCTCCCTTTCATTACCACCATACTGCTCACAAGTCCTACATTTAAGTCTTAGCTTTCCTTTACTTTAATCATCAAAACAAAAAAGTTTAAACATTTGCTGCTTTAAGTCCATAGTTGGAAGATGACATCTTATTCCAAGGTAAGATTCACAAGCAGAAGATCACAGGACCATAACTAGCCACCTGTTGGCTAAACGGGGCAGTGATAAATTGTGGACATCCCTCTGGGACATGGAGGTATTGATTAGTAAATCGCTCTAATGGGCCTGAAAGGACACATCTGCAGCTGAGACCCCCGACACGCCAGGACCCTAACTGGGCCAGTTATCTCACGAAGAGGCCTGCATCTGGCAACCCGGGTCGCTTCTCGCCAGTGATCTGATCAGATTTGATACATCTACTGCCTACACACTCATGAATGCCCTCTTTGCAGGTGTGGGGGGGCGAGTTCTGGGATTAAAGCCAGGCAGAAAACAAGGGAAATGTCGAAACGCGGCACACGGAGAGGGTGCAGTTGATGCACATTCGACCCTGGATGTGTGAGGCCACAACACTGCCAGTGAGGTGCTGGAAACATTTCTGATATAGTGTAAATTAAACAAAGTAACAGTGCACTAGACTTGTGTGATTCTACAATATTACCGGTAATTGTTGAAAATAGTAACTGTGTTGCAGTTATCGCCTTTGTTGGGGAAGTAGCCTTATTCGACACCAGGGTCGTTCAAATTACTGAAAATTAGTAATTAGTTAGTTACTTCATTTAAAAGTAATTCAATTACCAATTACTACATAAAAAAGTAATTTGTTACTAAGGAAAGTAACTTTTGCGTTACTTCAGTTCTCTTATTAATGCACACATGCCCAGACAGCACACATACGTCGCCGGGACATTGGTTTAAGATTAAATGATCATGCACCATTTACATGCAGGGTAAATGGAACAAATCTACTGTATGCTGTGTGTATATGCAAGTCTGTCTATATTACATAATACATATATAAAATATATATGAGAGAGAGAGAGAGAGAGAGAGAGAGAGAGAGAGAGAGTGAATAAACCTATTGTGGGTTATATAGCCTAATCGGGAAAAACAACAGTAGACGAAACGTGGTACAGTGATCTCATTAACATCGCACTGTTGCTGAAATACAGGGCGCAGACATGGGGGGAATGTTGAATCAATATTCAGTAGCGGTGTCTCTGTGACAGAGATGCTTTGCCGATGGATTTTCAAGCATCGTGGAGACACTGTGCCAAGGCATGTGTGCTGTCAGGGTAATTATATCATTTTAGTGTTATTTTAGTGTTATTATTTTAGTGTTGTTATTTTAGTGTTATTATTTTAGTGTTGCTGCTGTGACAGTAAAAGACAACACAGCTGGGGGGGATGTTGCATAATCAATATTATTGTTAATCTGATATTTAAAAAAAAAAAAACATAATTTTTTTTGATGTCACCAAAGGGCATGATTATAATCGAAGATAATTATTTGCCCAGCAAGTTAGTTAACAAATAATCCAGCTAGAGAGGACAGTAAACATAAAAATGACAACATTCACATTTAACTGAAAATGTCTTTCCAGCACCACATGTAACACCCTATCTGCAAAGTGTACAAGATTATTCTGGAAGCTCAGCCTATCAGCCCTTGTATTAAGATGGCCGCTTGACAGCCTGATGTTCGTTATGCATCATCTGCCCTACCTGTATGCTGATTCGGACAACAGTGTCTGCCAGATGAATGAACGTAAATTATTCTGGAAAAGCAAAACACACAGCGGTAACTATGGCAATGAAATATCCTGTGTCTTCTCCACTCATATGCAGAGAGGGTTGAACCAAGTTCTCATGTGTGATTGGTGCGCACTGCTTACAACTGAAGCAGACCTGACCCAACGTGGCTGCAGATGCAAGACTAAGGGCTCGGTAGCTGTTGCTGGGATGTTCTGATAATTTGGGGTTAGGCTGTGCATCTGCAACGTTAATGACAGACCAATGTGATGAATAAGGGTTGTGATGACCCATTAAATGGTGAGCTGCCTTTTTTCTATAGGCCCGGAAATAACAACAAACACCCATATTTCAATTGAAATGCTTCACCTAGCTGCCAGTCTAACAGTAAGCAGGATGCAGGATCCACCATTATTCAATTAAGCACATTGTGCTGATTATTAGGGGCCCCCCATTTGTTATGAAAAATCCTACCTGGGTGGGCTTGCCAGAGGTGGGGGGGGGGGGGGCACCCCTCAAGAGCAGAAAGGCAGCGGATTCGACAGCATGACTGCAGTGTGTGTTTTAACATGATCGCCGTGTGGCGTCTCCACTATGGCTCTTTGCTTGGAAAAAATGCAACCCTGGTTTAACAATTCCGGCAACGGAACACCGTACACAGAGAAATCAGCCAACCCACGGCTGCTGAACTGAAGATGCTTTCAACCATTTACTGGGCCAATTCGCCGATCTTACTAATCCCATACACAAGCCAAATCTCTGCCGTCGCATGTGAAACGTGGCAAAACGCTCAGTCTCAAGCTGGCTAATCTGCTTCAGTTCATTTTCTCCTAGAGACTCCAAATTCCCAAAGGTAGGTTTAGGAAAAAGATTTTGGGCTGGTGGCACAGGGGCTTTATAACTGTAGGGACAAAGAACTTGTCAGTCAGTGAAGTGCTTGCTACCTCGTCAATAACGTGTATTGTTAAAATGTGTTAGCGTGTGTGTGTGTGTGTGTGTGTGTGTGTGTGTATGTGTGTGTGTGTGTGTGTGTGTGTGTGTGTGTATGTGTGTGTGTGTTTGAGTGCGAGAGAGCGTCTCTCTCCATGGACTGAAGCTCCTGACCACATGGCGCTTTGGATCCATCTGCATCCGAGGCCCAGCGGGCGCCTGCCCTTCCTTTTCGGTTCTAGAAAGAGTAAGGCTGCACGAAGCAAGAACATTGGAGGAGAGGAACCATCTGGAAGGAGCTCCGGAACATTTTGGGAGGAGGTAAGGAGAGGTCGTGAATAGAAAAATGAGAAAAAAATAGTTTTCCTCAGTGGAAAAATCATTTACCCATCCACTCTCATTCAACAGGTATCTGCCAATACATTTCTCATAAATTGTGATGCAATGCGCTGGAAATGTACTTATTTTTGCACTTTAGTTATTTTGTGCTGTCCAGTATTATGATGGAATAAAGCAACACTAGCAGAAATGGACGTAGAGAGCCTATTGGCTGGACTTCCAATCACATTGGCTATACATGATTTTTTTTTAAACATTTTAAACATGTTTCATGCTAGGAGACTGAGTGGACAGTATAGGCCCCGCGCTCACCAGATGACGAGCCCAGCCAGCATGGAGACCCAGCTGACGCAACGGGAGCCGGGCCTCTTACTCTCCTCGTCATCCTCGTCCTTCTGGCAGCAGCACACGCAGGTGAGGTAGGCGGCGAGGAGGAGCAGGTTCAATCCCAGGCCGATGGCGGCCATGCAGGTCAGGACGATTAGTGACTGGGGGGGGGGGGGGGAGAGAAAGTCAGAAGTAAAAGGAGTCTAGCGGTGGGGATGAGGGGGGTTCGTTCATTAACATACATTACTGAAGATTTAAATGCGTTTCTGGAGATCTGTGGAACACTCCTTCACTTCACGATAAGAACATCAGTACAGCAACCCAGATCCATACAGTCATCACCAGTTTTTTTGGTTCTTGGGCAAAAAAAAAAAAAAAAGCACAGGATGTAGCGCCATTGAACTGACATCCACTGTCTGTTTCTTGGTGAGAAAATACCATGACTCCTAATCTGATTACCAGCTGTGCAATTTCAGGTTCTGAGTAAAACAATATGGGTACTGTTTTAGCTGACCCGCCCCCTCCCCCCATAATCACCACTGACGTTTCTGCTATAAAATGCAACGATTTAATTATAAAAAGAGACTGCCTATGTCGTCTGTGTGTGTACCGGAGCCAGGGTAGCGCTTTTATGGAGATGCCCAGCAAGCCTGACATTCACACTGCTGCCAGGGTAGCTTGATTGACGTGGTAGAGGCCAATTATCACCTTTCAGCTGGGGGTGGAGTGGGGGGGGGGGCGGTATTGACCAAAGTGGTGCAAAATTAATCGTGGAAGCACCCTCTAGATTTGTCGGCCAAGATTGAAGCACGGTCGATAGACAGACAGCAGCTTCCCGCAGAAGATGTATGGTGGTGGTATGGATATGATGTGTTCCTGGGGGCAGGACATAGTGTGTGTGTGTGGGGAGATCATTCAAAAAAATAATTACTGACAGAAAGAGGGAAAACAAAAGGCAGTAGATGAAAAAAGCAGAGAAGGGAATGTTTTTAACATGTTTCAATACAAGATACCAAGTTATGGTTTGGCTTTGAAGAAGCTGCGTTCCTTAATAAACAATAATTTGAAATCGACCGCCGCCTAGGGACATACTGTACAATCTGAACTGACCCTGGGTCCAGCAAACCAGCTCAGTTTCTCCTCATTTTCAACAGAAATGCTTCTCTCTCTGATCCAACTGCCCTGCTCGAAAACAACATTGATCTGTCATGTAGCTGCTTTCTCCACAGAGCCAGGCAGAGTTTGGGGCAAAACAGCAGTTAGATCAAGCTCTGAGTCCCCTCCACAGGAGACGCTCCCCACTGACATTGGCTATATGGCCTTTGCCCTTCCTGTTCGATCCATGTCTGATGTTGATTCAGCTTATTTGTGTCCCACCAAGCCCAGGTGAGGTCTGGGTCGGTGCTTCTTTAGCCACTGGCTCACTGCCTTCCCCTCACTGGGCCGAGGCGTCAGTCAAATTCCCACCCACCATGAAATGTTTGTAAATTGCTCGCACTCCTTTGTTGTTGTTCTGTTGGGGCAGGTGAATCCTGTCAGTCTTACAGCTCATGCTGTGAGCACAGGCATGACAGACTTCCTGGGGAAAAAAAAGAATGGGGAAAAAACAAACGCATCCTTGGGAAAATGATGTACTTGCTATTGGCTGACCAGTTGTCAGGAAGTCACGCTCCTGGAAGCCAAAAAAGTGCAACCTGGCATGTTTGCAAGGTTTACAGTCAACTGCAACATCTGAACTACAAATAGTACCATAAACAAGACAGTAAATACTATTTCAAAGCTTCAGCGTGTTCCTCTTCACAGAACAAAAACTTACAAGCCCACTTGCAAATGAAGAGCAAATTTATAAAACTCACTCAGTCCACAGAAATTTAACGAAAGTCCTTCATTGTATTACATGAGGACTGGGTGAGTTTTGGTTCCGAATACTGTAATTCATCCTGACTGTAGGTCATTGGCGGTCTCATCTCGAAAACAAGAAAAACAAAAGAGTTTTGGAAGTCTGCTCTTTCAAATCTCTCTGGGATCTAACGAATGTGAATTACGTATCTTCGTGCCTTTGAGGATTTCTGAGTCCCACTGTTCCACCTCTTCAAGACGTCATTTGGCAAGCATGCTGTTTGAAGTAACTGTGAGATCATAGATAAGGTCAAGGAGGGGTGTGACTAAAATAAATAAATAAAAATCCCGAAAAGGGAATAGGGGAGGAGAGGGGGAGGACAAATTCTCATGGAATCTCACCTCCAAGGTTATTGAAACACCTGCGCTGTATCTATGTCAGTTTTCCAAGTCTTTGAGAGACATATGGGGGAAAAGAGCCGTACTCACGCGTTGACATGGCCCTGCACGCTAACAGGGTCTAAAGCGTGACTTAACGAAGCAGGTTGCATCATCACCATCCAACTTGTTTAAATGGACAAGATGGTGGTGATCTGATAAATCATGACCCTAGTTTTGACAATTCACTATTGATTTGCAAAATCCCAAGATCAATCTAATGAATTTATGCCTTTTCCCCATAACTTCGAAAATATTTTTTACTGCATTTCACTTGCATCGGGCCTCTTGTTGCATAGGTGGCACTACTTTCTCACCTATAGGAGAGTTGCAACAGTATTGCACAATTGCCTTGTGCCGCCATCTTGGTGCATTGTCAGTCATGGTAATGGAGTACTCTGAGCACGTGAATGCAAGCAAGTCAAGTCAAGTAGGGCTTTATTCTTACATCACTCATTTTCATTGCACTGCTTATGGTGACACGATATATGTAAATTCAAAATAAATAAAACTAAATAAATGCAAATGATGTAGAGAGAAAAGGGGTAGTGAAGCAGGTATTAATTTCGGGCTGAGTATAAGAACTGCAGAGGGAAAAGTGTGGATGGAATAATTTGGTGTATTCATGAGTAAATTCAAGAATAAATTTCATACGTTATATATATACACGTTATATATTGTTTTTCCATTCTTGTATTTTTGTTATGTAATAAGCAACTATGTTGCTTTTCAGTTAATACTACAGTGATGTGCCTGCTGTTTTTACAACAGATCAGGTTAGATCATGTTAATGTGTCAAATGTAGAAATAGAATCCAATAGGGCACGTGTTAATCGAATTGTAAGGTCATGGCCGATTCCCAGCCCTAAACAATACCTGGATGTGGTTCCGATAAAAAGGTTCTAAATTATGTTTTGGCGCACGTTTTTGCTTGTGAGTTTTACACTTGCCCATTTCTATTTTCAGCTATTCCTTTCAGTCAAAAGTCATTTTTTGTGCTTAGATGGAGATTGGTTGCTTTTGTCTTTAAGGAGCTATATCCATATGGTTCTCAGATAAAAAAGATTTTGGTATACAAGCCTTTTTCCTTTCTTTAGTGGTTTTCACTGACTCGGCATTTGTAAATTTGTTTCCATTTAGAGCTTTCTAAATGTCTCACCAAATATGGAAACCTGCTATATAATATTTCATATCTTATTCCTACTGGACTGAAATCGATTCAGAATCGAACTGGATTGAATCGAAATGTTAGCTTGTGAATCTGAATTGAATCAGGGCATCTGTGCCAATACCAAGCTCTACTATACTGGAACAACGTGAAGCAGATTTTAAAGGCTTCAGTGGTTGATGAGCATCTTCTACATGTTCAAATCAGCCACGTGACTCCTTCCATACCACCCCTGACCATGAGCAGTCTTTTTCTCAGGGAAGCTATGTTCATGCACTGCTGGAGGGACCCTTCTCCTGGCCATGGATCCTGTATATCACAGGGAGCGAAAAAGGAAACAGACTAGAGAGAGAATTTGAGAGGAGAGAACCACTCCTGTGCCTACAACTGCACCAGATGCAGGAGGCAGAGACGAATCTCCATGGTAGTATGTAGACATTCTTCTGGAGAGCAGCAGAGCTGGAGGCCTGCCTTATTGAGTCTGAAGACAGCTCTTCAAGGCTGGGTGGAATTAATTCAAACTGAAATCCCGCTCTGCAACAGGCTCAAGACTCGCCGGCACATCAGAAATGTGATGTGAGTACATTGCAAGTGCGAGAAGTGCCATGTGGTAGGGTAGGCAGCATTTCTGACAATATCATTTCGTAACAATATCATTAAGTGACGAGAACGTGACAGGACAGGTAACTAAGCCCTGACCAACAGGAAGGACAGAAATGGTAAAATCAGCCTTCCAAACTGGCCATAGAAGCTTTTATGCCAAAGTACTTAATCTAGTAACACCTTCATTGAAGCTTGTGAGACACCCTGTAGTGTGGTGGAAGAGGTATCAACAGTCTAGGGGACATCATGACACTCTTCCCAGGACAAGCTTCCAAGAACCTGCTGGGTCCCATCCAAGCTCCCACCAACATTTGGCATCATAAACTGGTGCTTTCAATATCCCTCTCTAAAGTCTGGATTTACCCGTCCCTCCAACTGCACTTCACACTGATAGATAGACTGCTCTCCAATTTTTGCAGTCCCTCATCTAAACAGTCTCAATCAATTTCAATTATTCACCAACCCAACGGAGATGTCACTCAATAATATTCAACAGAAACAACCATCAATACTTAAGAATGATAAAAATCAGTATTTTGTCTTTCCACAATACAATGCATATTATATATATATATATATATATATATATATATATATATATATATATATATATATATATATATATATATATATATATATACCCTCACCTACAAATCGCTTCTTTTGTGCAACCTCTAATTTTCAGACTAGCTGTAATTTCAGTTCAACACCCGACAAAATGCAACACTTTTGAACCACTAAAGCAGCAGCGATGAATTTAATTGAAATTTTAGTCATGGGGAGTCTGAAAAAAATCTTTTCAGCATGCCAGCCAAGCCACCACGCACATGGACAATGCCACGGAGTTTAACCATGTGTGCAGCATCAAATTAGCTCCAGCTGACAACAAATTTGTGAGTATCCCACCGCTAACTGCATGGGTTTTTTAAACTCACATATGCATTTGACAGCAATTACTGCCTGCCGTGTGTCAGGTCACATGACTGGCAAACAGCCATTACAGGAAACCACTGATCTACACAGGATTTTCAATATGAAACAACCATTAAACTCCACAGCAGACCAATGGGAGCCCAGTGCACACACACATATCAGCGTGCCATCAGGCATAAGCATTAAGCCTCAGCATTACTGTGACATTAGTGCCAGGTTTCAGTCACAGGTTTCTACCCCTCCTCCCAATTGACCTTCTATTCCCATAAACCAGGGTTATTCAAATCACGGTCCTCGAGGTCCGAGCACTGCTGGTTTTCCAGCCTTCCTTTATCTGTGGCCCAGGTGTGAAGCCTCTGACCGATCAGAATCAGTAATTATTAAACTAACTACCTGGGAGAACTGAAAACAAGGCTTGGATTTGGGATCGAAAACCAGATTTGAAGAGCCTTGCGATAAATCCTCGATATTTCCTTCAGAAAACTTTATCGTCGCAGACCCCCAACTCCTAGTGTTGGGAGGCATGTTCTAGGATGATTTTTCCAGAAATGGGGAAACCGATTTATACTAGGCCAGACAAAAACCTCCCCTCAGCTCCTTCGGGTAGCCTGCATGCGCGCACTTCGCATTAGTGACTCTGGCGAGCGTTCCACTGTGGTGGGCCCAAATTAAAGAAAAAGGATTACCAAGACTCTTGAAGAATTTACTCTAAGTGCATTAAACTCCTGTCTCAATTGCTCCTGCTCCTGTTAAATGTTTTTTTTGGGTCATTAATGCCCGCCTCGTATTTCATCCGTTTACAGTTTCATTCGTGTTTTCCACACGGTAAAGCAGAATGACTTTAATTAAACATCACTGCCACCATTAGCCTTTCGAAATTAGGGATGGGACAGGTTAACAGGTATAATTTAGCATGATTATAATCTATCCAATACAACACGCATGCTAATTCTTCGGGGGGTGGGCGGTCAGTGGGGTCAAAATAGTGTTAATAGATGTCAATAAATATATGGAAAAATTAAATTAAAACATTCCTGATTCCAGTAAACAGGCAGACACTGCTTGATTAATGTAATTTTTAAAAGTCAGCTGGAACCGTGCTGTTCTCGGGGAAAGATACAACACTCGGTCCTGAAAGACAGCGGAAAATTTTAAGCAATGTCCCAGAGTTTAAACAACGACAAAAAAGTCATACATCGGGGGGAAGAAGAGTTTTTTTCTGAGGATGGGTGTTGCACAAGCCAACATACACGCAGAGAACGAAGGAACGTTCAGAAACGCGTCCGATTTTCTTTTTCCACGATTATAATTAGCATAAGAACAAAACATTTCACGGAATAGAATGAGCTGATCTACTTTCATTTATTGGAATACTTCTATATTTGGAGGTTTTCTTTTTCTTTCCACAAACGCAATTTCCCCACTCATTTACCAGGAATGACTGGCACCTCGCAGCCAATATATAGTTAGGTTCACGTCCCCACCCTCACTCACCTGCTGATAGTCCTCATCCTGCGGTCTGAAGCTGCTGTCAACAGACTGGAAACTCAGGTTAAGGTGTGGGAAATTGTGAAGCCAGTATATCCACCACGGTGCGATATAATTCAGTCGCGTAGACATGCTTTCCAGTTCGTTCACCCGTCCGTGCGCTACGTACTTTTAATTCAAGATTTAATGAAATGGATGCAGATGTGCTCAACAAAGTCCTGCCCACGACGAAAGACAATAAAACAATGCATGCGCATAAAGCAGATACTGGTTAATTAATGAAAAAGGGTATTTGTGGCGAAAGCAGGCATTTTACGAAATAAAAATAAAAAACAAATGCACGCCTTTAAAGTGTCCCAAACTTGTATACGGTATCCGGCGGACTCCTTTTAAATCTGAAGATCTCCTGTCGTCTGTCAAATCCCGTCCGTTTAATACACCCGCAAAGGAGACCTTTTTGTTGCTCGGGAGCGCGCAGGAATTGAGGCCACGGGACAAGGAAACCTGCGAGGACGCGCAGAGAAGGGAACTTAATAGGAAAGGGTCTCCCATCATATTTGAAAGCACTACGGGACACTGCATTTTATCCAAACTATCCATTCATCTTCCAGCCGCTTATCCTGCTCAGAGTTGAGGGTTATAAAAAAAATACCATTTATAAGAAGTTACTTAACTATTGTAGTCTAGAGGCGTACTAACTAGCACATCAAAACCGTGATACGCCCCATTAAACCCAATGTGAAAGGATTTACGAATAAATTTAGTTAGCAAGGAAAACTCAAATTTAAATATATTCCACCAAATTCCTCGAGAACTAAAATATCACACAAAGCTTCCGAAGTTTCACCTACACGCAGGACGTCGAGAGAACGGTTTCTTCGTACACATGGAAGCGAAGTAGAAGAGAAAAACACAAGTCTGCCATCTTGTGGACCCAAACGCAAATACCGCTACAATGCAATGCAATGCTAAGTACTATTAGGCAAAGCAGAAGGGCAACCTATTAGATTAAATTATACACTGTAACAGAAAAGAAAACAAATACACGAGCATGAAAAACACGGATCATACTTAAACTAAACCTAGAAAGGAAATACGTAAAGCACAGCTAAAAACCGACAGAACTATAAGCTCTAATGACATTGCGTTTTCCTTTTTCACCGTTATGTCCCAAAAGCCTATTTCCCAGGGAAAAGTTACGGCTTGATAAATTACTCCTGCGCTTTACGTCTAATTCTAAATCGACGTGTCATTTGAGTGATGAACGACTTCCATTTCTAACACGTCCACCCGTCAGACACATTAGTAGGTCCTGAACTAAGTATGACAAAAAAGGGACAAGAAAAAATGCTGGCGCATTGTGTGGTTTTCGGTATTTCTGAGGGGGGGGGGGGGGGGGGGTTATGGTGTATTTGACGTGGTACAGAATTTTCACCCTCCATTTTTGCTGGTCCTCCCTACTATTACGTCATTAGCTTTCAGTTGCATGTAATCCAGGTACCCAAACATCCAGTTGCCAGCCTAGGAAATATAATATTTCTTGCATTTTTATCAGTCTTTTAAAAAGTATTTCCATCTCATATTGTCTTTTGTAATATAAATGCTCCTAATTTTGCTAACAGGATTTTGAAAGTGAAAAATATAAGGATTGTAAACTACAAAGCAAAAAGCAGTTTGATTAAGACTTCTTACAGCATGCTGTGAGATCTTCATTGAGGTTGGAAACTACTGATATTCTTTTGAATTCTTTTAAAATATGAAATGTAGAAGTTGCCGTACACTTGTTCTTGTCTAAAGCAGGCATTAAATTACATGGTTGCTTGTTGAGGCAGCATTGTTTATATCAGGAATGCCCAAGCAGAAAAAAACACACCACATCTGGACTGTGAAAAGGTAAAAACTGGGACCTTCTCATCTAATGTGAAGACAAAGAAGGACCGACGGTGCTGCCTTGTCTAGTACAAAAGAAAAATGAATGGCCACTTTCGCATCTATTGAAGAAGGAGATAACATCTCTTTTTTTTTCAAATAAAAGACTGACAGCTTTCAATACTGGGATAGGGTCTTCTGATAACATAGCAACGGGGCTGACAGACCCTTCAAGCAATTATCTTGCTTTGTTTGTCACGGTGGTGAACAATCATTCATTAATAAAGGCTGACGGAATGAGTCACACGTCTTAATGGCCATTTCCCTATAGATCGTCAGTTACCGGATACTTTGTTTTATAAGCATGTCCTGAGACAGATAACTAAAAAAGGAATAAATGGATTGAAGTATGAAATAAATGTGGCAATATTCCCCCATTTGTTCTTTAATCATGGCTGTACTGATGGCTGCAGTGTCACCATTATACAATTAACAATAACAATAGCCCAGGGCCTCCAGCCTTTACCAAGCTAATCATTCTCACACCAAACATGCTTTATTTGCTAATTGAACTGGTCATGCATAAATTGGTCCCAATCACTATTAAATAAAATTCGCTTGAAGGTAATTAGTCCCATGACAGCAAAGCTGTCATCTGTAATTCCCTGCAAATGCCTCGGTAAATGTTTAACGGTCATCACATGCTACTATTACTGCGCGTGAATTTTGTGTCAAAATAGTTTACAAAGGCAGCAATTCCATATGTGGTCAACAAGGGGCGATTCAACTTTTCTAGGGATCTGCCCCTAAGGATATTTCATCCAGGATCTTTTAGGCTGACCCGTCTTTGGGTAGGAGGGATTTGCATGACAGCTGACGATGCACGTGCACAGTTTGACACATTTTCCTGTACCGTAGGTGCACGGAGATCAGAACTGGGCGGCTTACTATTTCGCTTGATTGTGGCATTAAGACAAATCTTCTCTGCCTATTTTGATTTCATGCCCTCAATTTAATTATGTATCGATCAGCTGTCAGACTGTGAAATTAGCACCCATACCACCTCACTTGTCTGACATGAAGGGCTCAATAGTTGTTCACCTTCTCTCCACCTTACCTGACCTGAATCTTGCTCTCTCTTGGTCCTCACGACACACAGCAAAGAACTCCACAAACTTATGAGGAGTGTCACTAATAAAAGATGCGGGTCCAAAAGTCGCTAAATTGCCTTCTCTCCTTTTTCAGTCTGCTCTGTATTTTCTTTCTGCCATTGATAACACAATTTAATTTGCAGATGCCGTACGATGAACAAAAGGGTATTGTTGGCGGGAAAATGAAGAGAAAAACGAGAATAAAAATATAATTAATTACAGATAAGAATATTCTTTATTCTCTCCCCCAGCTTTTGTGTCTATTCCTTTGGAAGATTTCCAGGTTCCTATCCTTAAACTTTCAGCAATGTCATCAAGTTTTAGTAACGGTGTGACTTGCTTCAAGGCACAAGGAAGGAGCCAGCTTCAGAAAAATCTCCATTACTATCAAACATACGGCTTTCCTGAGTACTGTTACCACACGCCTGTACTTGCTTAAAATTAAAAGGAGATGATGAAACCAAGTAAATCCCCTCAGCAACGAACGTCGCGTTGCCGTGGCTCGAGCATATTGACGTTACCGCACGTAGCGTGACGCTCTGGGGCGCAGTTACCTCCCGCGCGCGCCAAATGAGCCGTTACGAGAAGCGGCAGCAGTGAATGACGAATAGAGGGCGCTGTTTGCCAAATGATGAGTCGCGCCTCCCAGGAATAATCAACCAGAGGCGAAGTGTAAGTCTGGGTTATTTCATTATGGTTTTCTTGTTTGTAAACTACACGAAATTATGGTCACAAGTACAATTTATCATTCTCCTCACCATTCCTAACAGCGTGTTACCACCCAAAACCGACTTGTGGGTATTTTTCACAGCATCTGCAATGGCTCTCGACAGTGATAACCCGCCTTTTTCGAGAGCTAGAAGAGAGAATTGGTGTAACACAGAAATGATAAAACATAATAAGAAAAACATACCCAACTATTTTTATTTAGAAATTTACACAGGTTACTCAGACGGAGAAGCCAAAACGGAAAAGAAAGTTAATCTCATGTAAATGGAATGCAAATTTAACTTGATTGAAAATATGTCATGGGAGAACATCGGACTCCTTGATTTACTTACACAATTAATTTATCGGAGAGATCTGGGATATATGAAGGAACAATGAGGATTTACAGGAAACATTAAACCTGAATGTTTTATTTTATTTAACCGTATTGAAAGGCTTTTACTTAGAGAATACACATCGAATACAAAGCTTGGTAAAAACCTTGAAAGACACGTATCAACAGCTGTTATGGAATTCGCGTAAAAGAAAACTATGATTCACCATAATAACCCATTTGAATAATGAAGACATGATTACCCATAATTATAAATGTCAAAAAGATTGTGGAATGCAAAACACTTAAGGCTTCTTGTGTACAAATTCAACCAAAAAGACACGCTTTTGATGTTTTTTTTTTCTAGAGATGCTTGAAGAGTCCAGGTTTTGATGTTATGCATATATAAACCAGGAGGTGGAACTGGTAGGCCTATTTTTTAATTTTTTTTTCTTTTAAAAGAGATGCTTTTCTGACAAGGAACTTTATCCCTGAACATCACTGTTCTTTCTCCCAGTTGTTGTACAAATAACAATATGAAAATTGGGAGAAGGCAGCATTTATTATTGAGTGGACTTTAAGGTCTAACAACAGAAACATACATAATTAATCTCTACCAGCTGCAAATAACTAAATTGAGCATGAAGGAACGAAGCTTCAGTGCGCTAACTCTTCAAAATCTATCATTAATTGTGTTACTGCTAATAATCATATCACAATAGGAATAGCTAGGAATTCAGCAGAGGGTAATTAGTTTTACAACTATGCAGCTTTCATTCTAAATCTCATTATCTTTTTGATTGCCACACTCCATTCGCTAAGGAGACTAAATTAGATATTTGAATCTGGGGTAATTCGTCAGTTACACCCAATCTGTGTATTGTCGCCCAGTGGATGTTGTCAGCTCCATTAGCTTCAGTGTGTGTGTCGGACTGACAGAGGTGGGGTGGGTGCGTGTTTGTGCGTGTGTATCCTGTCCTCTGTGCTGTGGACAGTGGCCTTGAAGGGTGGGCAGGTACAAATCCCAGCTGGGTGGGCCTGTTTTTCTGCCTTTGAGTTAGACGCTTTATCCTGGGCACCTCTGCGAGAATCCTGATGAGTTCTCGCAGGCTTGATTGGCCACTGTGGGCGCAGCAGCTCTGATGCGCAAATCAACAGTGAGGGTTGCTTTGCTCTCATGAATCATGAAGGGTTGCCATACTGTGTGCACTGACTCTTAAAATGAGCATGGCTTAGGGTGCTTAAAAAGGCATGTAGCCGTAAATCTGTTTGGGGCTTGCTTTGGAGAGAAATTTCAGAGAGAAAATACTGTTAAAAGGAAAGCTCTAGAAAAACAAACCTAATTAGCAGAGATATAATGAAGATGAACCGTATAATGCTGAGATGGCTGTGTGCCTCACCTTTACTTTTTTGCAGCAGGAAGCCAAATTCAGACCACCCATAAAGGGAAGCTTTCTTTTTGCAGGGGAAGGCTACGTGGTGGGGGTTTGGAAAAATACTTGCCGCTGTGTGGTTTTCCTCTAACAATGCTAGCTTGGTGTCTTCATACATCTGCACATGCTGTGTTTCCCACCGTGGGGCCCATCTTCAAAATTTAGCTTGTTATCCGGGAATCGATGGACACGCTGGCGCGCGAGAGCCACACAAATAGTTTGAAAATTTCATTATCTCTTGCCGCAATGTTTGTGTAGCACTGATTAAAAAGGAATGTTCTCCTGCCTGTCTCATCCTGGTTTTTGGTCACATGACTTGACTGGGGGCCATACCGCGTGAGTTGTTTATGGGAAGGGAGCTGCACAATAATTAAGGTTCAAGCACCTGATAGTTAGCTATAATTCAGGGAAGGACAAAATGATAAATCAGCTATCGGCCATGATGCTGGCATGTATTATTCTTCCATTGGGAGGCCGAAGTAATATCACTCAGCTATCTTCTGCTGCCCTCAATATAACTCATTGTCAGGGTCTCCTAGCCTCCTGTTGCATAACTGAGTTGGGAAGATTAACCTGACCCATGTGATGCCTTTAACGCCCAGGAATTTAGATGGCTGCCTGTTCCCTCAAGCAGTCAATATTAATTTAATTTCTCTTTTATCTTCTCCTACATCATCTCCCTCTTCTCCCTCCTTCGTTGATTTCGATCGTTCTCCAGAAGGCACGACAAGAATTGGATAGGGTGTGAAATCGATTGTGATGCCTTGTGCAGAGCAAGTGGCTGGTGAGAACAATCAGGTTAATAATTTAATATCAAACAATTAAGCCTGTATTTTCTCAGATATTATCACAATCTAGCAAGTGTTTGACTAGAAAACTTAATCCACTTATTCTGTCTGTTTTTGGTTAAGCTTTTTTATGGATATTACTGAAGACCACACTGAACATTCCAAGGACCCCTTTGGTTGAAACTTTAGAGCGGAATTTTTCATTGACTCTATGCTCTGTCCCCCTGTGTCACGATCCGCTCCGTTCGATCCCGATGTGTCCCACGCCCCTCATTATCCACGTGTGCTTTCCCGATCGTGCCCAGCTGTTCCTTGTTGTCTCGGCTTGTCTTTAGTATTTAGTCCGTGTCTGAGTCAGTCTTCCCCAGATCCGTCATTAACGTTCGTGGATGTCTTTGTCCTGTCCGTCCGTGAATAAACCCCGTTACCTGCATTCACGGCTTACCTCGCTTGATTCCCGGCTCGCTCGCCCACCATCACAACAGAATGACAGATCTCCACGAAGACTCGCCTCCGCAAGCCGAGCGGCGGCGCCTCGGCTTGCTACAGGAGGTGGTGTTCTGGCTAAACCAGCCCGAGGTCCAAGAGGACCCTGTAGCGCTGAAGTTAGCCAGCCGGAGCGGGACGCTCCTTAGCGAGATGTCCCCGCACGGAGACATGCGCGTGATGGAGGAAGTACACGCAAGCCTCCAGCAGCTCGTGCAACGGGTGACAACGGTGAGGACGCCCGTTACGCGGTCCAGAGCAGGGACTGACGCCCTGTCGCCCGTCGTCACGGAGACGGCGCAGCCACCGCCAACCCCAAGCCGGAGGAAGAAGAAGAGGCGTAAGGAGAGGGCATCAGAGGAAGCCCTAACCATCTGCCTGGGAGCCGCTTCTCTCTCCCTTAAAGGGGCAGCACCTGCACGGCCGGCGCCGATCCTGGCGCCTACTCCGGACCTGCCAGCAGCACCGGCTGCTGCTGCCGCTGCTCTGCCCGCGGCGCTGCCTGCTGCTGCCGCTGCTCTGCCCGCGGCGCTGCCTGCTGCCGCCGCCGATCTGCGCGCGGCTGCGCTGCCTGCTGCCGCCGACGATCTGCCCGCGGCTGCGCTGCCTGCTGCCGCCGACGAACTGCCCGCAGCTGCTGCTGCCGCCGCACTGCCCGCGGCACCGCCTGCTGCTGATGCCGCCGCTCTGCCCGTGGCACCGCCTGCTTCTGAGGCCGCGATGCCAGCAGCTCCGCCTGTCCTGCCTGACCCGCTTCTCCTGCCTGCTGCAGCTGCCGCCGCTCTGCCCGCGGCACAGCCTGCTGCAGCTTCCGCCGCTTTACCAGCGGACCCACCTGTCCTGCCTGACCCGCTTGTCCTGCCTGCTGCAGCTGCCGCCGCTCTGCCCGCGGCACCGCCTGCTGCAGCTTCCGCCGCTTTGCTAGCGGACCCGCCTGTCCTGCCTGACCCGCCTGTCCTGCCTGACCCGCCTGTCCTGCCTGACCCGCTTGTCCTGCCTGCTGCAGCTGCCGCCGCTCTGCCCGCGGCACCGCCTGCTGCAGCTTCCGCCGCTTTGCTAGCGGACCCGCCTGTCCTGCCTGACCCGCCTGTCCTGCCTGCTCTGCCTAGGGCAATGCCCGAGGCGGCCGCTGCGGCGCCCCCTGCTGACCGCGTGATGGCGGCGCCCGCTGCGGCGCCCCCTGCTGGCCGCGGGATGGCGGCGCCCGTCCGGCCGGCACCTGAACTGCCTGACCTGCCCGTCCTGCCCTGCTCGCCTGACCTGCCCGTCCTGCCCTGCTCGCCTGACCTGCCCGTCCTGCCCTGCTCGCCTGACCTGCCCGTCCTGTCCTGCTCACCAGCAGCCACGCCCGCAGCTCTCCCTGCTGATGCTGCCGCGCTGCTTACGGCGGCCCCTGCGGACCGCTCGCCGGCCCCGCCCGTCTCATCGGTCCAGCTCGGATCGCCTGTCGGCACTGCAGCCACGCCTGCGACTGCCGTCGCCGCACCGCCTGCAGCACCGCCTGCAGCTGGCTGCTTACCTGAGGTGCCCACGGAGGCGCCCCCTGCTGGCCGTGTGATGGCGGCGCCCCCTACTGGCCGCGTTATGGCAACGCCCTCTGTTGGCTGCTTGACCGAGGTGGCCACGAAGGCGCCCCATGCTGGCCGCATGATGGCTGCGTCCCCTGCTGGCTGCGTGACGGCGGCGCCCGTTGAGGTGCCTCCTGCTGGCCGAACGCCCAAGACGACCGCCGAGGCGTCCCCTATTGGCCGAGTGACTGCGGCGCCCCCCGAGGCGGCCCCTACTGGCCCAGGGACTGAGGCGTCCACGGTAGCCGCAGAGGCGCTCCCTCTTGTTCCGCCTGTCCTGCCGGCACCTGAAGTGCCTGTTTCGCCTGTCCTGCCGGCACCTGAAGTGCCTGTTTCGCCTGTCCTGCCGGCACCTGAAGTGCCTGTTTCGCCTGTCCTGCCGGCACCTGAAGTGCCTGTTTCGCCTGTCCTGCCGGCACCTGAAGTGCCTGTTTCGCCTGTCCTGCCGGCACCTGAAGTGCCTGTTTCGCCTGTCCTGCCGGCACCTGAAGTGCCTGTTTCGCCTGTCCTGCCGGCACCTGAAGTGCCTGTTTCGCCTGTCCAGTCGGCACCTGAAGTGTCTGTCCCGCCTGTCCTGCTGGCACCTGAACTGCCTGTCATGCCTGTCCTGCCGGCACCTGAAGTGCCTGTCTCGCCTGTCCCGCCGACGCCTGAGCTACTTGAGGTGGCTGCGGTTGCGCCCCCTTCCGGTTGCGGGTTGGTGGCGCCCACAGAGGTGCTCCCTGCTGACCGGACGCCGGAGGAGCCCGCCGAGGCGCTCCCTGCTGACCGGACGCCGGAGGAGCCCGCCAAGGTACCCCCTGCTAGTCACACGCCTACAGCTGCCTCAGCTCTGCCCGCCGAGGCGCCCCGTGCTGGCCGCACGACTGAGGTGCCTACTAGGGCGGTCCCTGCTGGCCATGTGTTGGTGGTGCCTGCTGCATCGCCCCCTGCAGGCCACGTGCTGGCGGTACCCACGGTTGTGATGGAGGTTCCGGTGCGACCCCCGCCTGCACCCACGCTCGCCGAGGTGCCGGCTCTGTCTGCGGCACCTCCTGCTGGCCGCATGCCCGTGACTTTGGCTGCCCCGCCTGCGGCCACGCTCGCGGCTTTGGCTGCCTTGCCTGCCGCACCTCCTGTTGGCCGCACGCCCAAGCCCTGCTCGCCTGTCCAGCCGGCCCAGCCCTGCTCGCCTGTCCAGCCGGCCCAGCCCTGCTCGCCTGTCCAGCCGGCCCAGCCCTGCTCGCCGGCCCAGCCCTGCTCGCCTGTCCAGCTGGCCCAGCCCTGCACACCGGTCCAGCCGGCCCAGCCCTGTTCGCCGGTCCAGCCGGCCGCACCCGCGGCTCCGCCCGCTGCCACAGCCAGGCCCGCGGCCCCACCTGAGGCCGCCGCTCTGCCCGCGGCCCCGTCTAAGGCCGTCGCTCTTGCTGCTCCGCCCGCGGCCACGCCCGCGGCTCTGGCTGCCCCGCCTGCGGCCACGCCCGCGGCTCTGGCTGCCCCGCCTGCGGCCACGCCCGCGGCTTTGGCTGCCCCGCCTGCGGCCACGCCCGCGGCTCTGACTGCCCCACCTGTTGCCTCTGCGGAGGCTTTGACTTCTGTTCACCCAACACTAACCTCCCTCTTGACTCCCTCACCCTTGCCTCAGCAAGGCCGACACACCCCAGGACCGCGCCTGTCTGTTTCCCGTAAGGGACGGGGACACAGACGTCGGTCCCTGGTCCCGCCTACCCTAACTCCTGGCTCGCCCGTGCGCCCCCTGGCCGTGGTTCGGTGGCTGCCTGCGGGTCCTACGGCTCCGGCTCGGCTGTCGCCTCCGGATCCCCCTCCGGTGCCTCGTCGCCCGCCTGTGGTCCCTCCGTCGGCGCCTCGTCGGCCGCCTCCGGGCCCTCCCACTTCGGCTGGGCGTCGGAGGGCGACTACCCTGGCTCCGGCTGCGCCTCCACCTGCGCCAGTGTTCCCTCCTGCTCCCTCCTTGTGTCCTTTGTCGGTCCCTACGTCTGTCTCCTTGTCCCCTGTGTGGTTCCCTCCTGCTCCGGCCTCCCTTCCGCCTGTGGCCCCTGCGGCTGCCTTCCCTCGCCCGCCTGGGTTCCCTCGAGCTCGCCCTATTCTTTCTCCTCCCTTTGTTCCGTCTCCTCGTCCCTTTGTCCCTCCAGTTTTGGCTCCTCGTCCCTCTGTGCCTCCTCCGTTCCCTTCTGGTCCCTTTGCTCGTCCTGCCTTTTCTCGTCCCTCTGTGCCTCCCGTGTTCACTCCCGGCCCTTTTGTTCCTTCATGTTCTGTCCCCTCTCTGTCTCCTTTCTTGATCTGCCTGTCTGCGTTTCCTGTCTTGTGTCGGGTCCTGTCGTTTTTCTGGTCCTTGTTCTTGTTCTGTACCTCTGTCTTGTTTCCCGTGTCTCGTTGACGTTCTGCTTTTGTCTTCCAGGTCCTGTTCCCCGGTCTCGTCCGTCGCCTCCTCCCAGGCGCGCCCGGTGTGCGCGCCTTTGGGGGGGGGTTCTGTCACGATCCGCTCCGTTCGATCCCGATGTGTCCCACGCCCCTCATTATCCACGTGTGCTTTCCCGATCGTGCCCAGCTGTTCCTTGTTGTCTCGGCTTGTCTTTAGTATTTAGTCCGTGTCTGAGTCAGTCTTCCCCAGATCCGTCATTAACGTTCGTGGATGTCTTTGTCCTGTCCGTCCGTGAATAAACCCCGTTACCTGCATTCACGGCTTACCTCGCTTGATTCCCGGCTCGCTCGCCCACCATCACAACACCCTGTTGTGTGCCGTCCATTTCTTAACTTTTATTGCCTCTGAAACCTTCCCATCCAGGGCTCCTTTCCCCCATATGTAGCACTTTGTTCAGTGGGTGATGCCAGTCGGTCATTTCTGAGATGCAAAAGGTCTCTATTAAAGGGCATTGATCTGCAGGCACATGGGTTTACTAAGATCGGAATGGAAGTTTCTCTGTCTGTGATGGAGGTCCAGCTGACTGGTAGGCTGATTCATCCAGCAGCAAGGCAATGCATGCTGGGAGTTACGCGTTGTTATAGAATACCCAAGATATAGCCCCTAGGATGTGGGTCTTAGCATGTTGTGCTATCCTACTGTGTTCTTGTGGTCTTTGATGTAACCTTGGTGTTGTTTTGAATTTTGGAGGTTTTTTTTAAAAAAAGAACTGGGATTTATTAGATGTTGGCCTGGGGTCACTCAAATTGACACAAGACAAACGGAAAAAGCCCAAGGGAAAACGAGACAGGGTGTTTTATCACACTTTGTTACTTTCTCACTGCAGGTATTGCACCATCGCTAGACTGCTACCACAGGGGAAGTTAAGACCTTTTTTGGGTGGAGGCAGTGTTGAGTCTCTCACTTGTTTAAGTCTATTTGGAGGTTTGGGAATGAGAGTCAGATGTGTCAAGATGCCCCCCCTCCCCCCACTTTGAAGAACCGGCACTGTGCACAGTTTGTGTTGACCAGGCGGACACCAGTGCCACAAGGAGTCTGTGCTGGGATGAGAACCTCCTACCAGGTTTTAGGAATGGGGGGCAGGTCGCTGGTGGAAATGCCAATGACGAAACGGTTTGATGGCTCCCCGCTAATAGCATGTCACGGTCCTGTCAGAATCCAGCCCGCATAAGGGCCTGCGCCCTCTGATCACATCCACCAACTGCTGGGATGAGCATTGGGCCTGTTGGACTCCACGCTGGCTGACACTTTGAATAAAAAGAGCCGCATGGACAACTGTGAGAGGGAGGGAGCTAGGGAGCAAGGGAGGGAGTTCAGAAGGTTGTCAGAGTTTATGATGCTTTTGTCTGAGTCTATTACGGCTCCTGCTTTAACCTGTCAGGCCATTAAAGCCCAGCCGAATTTGATCTGAGAGAGAGACAGAGAGCGAGAGAGAGCGGGAGAGAGAAATGTGTCAAAGGCACGCATGTCAAAATCAAATTGATAGCAATTAGGAGAAGTGCTCATTCACACTGCGAAAGGGAGCATTTACAGTAGAGCTGCAGCAGAAATTAACAAATTGCTATTTGTTTCACGGATTTTAATGTATGTATTTTACCGTTTAAGTGGAGCATGAAGGAGCGCACAGATACATCTGCCTTTCCTTTTAGTTACAAAGAATGTCACAGTATCATTAGCAAATTGAAAAGACTATTTATTTTTATGCTCTCTGACAAGTTCTGATGTATTTTTTGCTGCATGTTTATACGTATTTGTAATCTCAATTCATGAATTATTCATACATCTATTTGAATCTAGCACAATGCAGCAGGGACCGAAATTGGCTTTACCTGACAGTAATTTCACTGGGGAAAATTGCCACTTGGATAAGAAACAAATAAGAAAGTCACTTAAAGTAACAGTGTCAGAAATGAAATGGGGTTGTGAACAATGTGTAGGAGCTGAAATTGGATTTTGCAAAAGGGAAGCGCAATCAATAGTTTCCTAGTAAAGAGAGACCAAAGCACCGATAAATTAGTGGGTGAGACCAGGGCGCATATATACTACTGAGAGATAAGAGACATATTAGGGCCAAAGGACACAATTAGAGGGGGAGACCAGTGCAAAAACAACATTAGTGGGCGGGGCTGGGGTACAAATAACTTTAACAGGAGAGACCAAGAGAAGGATTTTATTGGTCACAGATTTGTCAGTGACACAGATAAGATCAGAGGTCCATGAGTGGAATTGATGTGAAGAGTATTAAGCACAAATCTTCTCCTCTGGGGAGATTTCATTCAACTGCAAGGCACTCTGCTTTAAAACAGAGACAAGCACCATATTTAAATATATCTCTGTATTTCTGAATGTTTAAAATCTTTACGTTTTTAGGAATAATGCTGTAAGAACTAAATTATGGCCGCATCTCAGAAGCACCGTTCGTTAATTTTTGACTCCTTACAATGAAATTTGAACTATGTGAAGTATGAAATACATTAGACCTTTGTCTGGATAGTTTGCTGACACATGGGTACATCAAAAGTGCCCTATCTGGGGACTTCAGAAAGAGGAGGGAAAATGGCCACCATTTCGTCTACGGACCTTTGGAGGAAATGTATCTACGCTAGTCGACCTTTACTTGGCAAGCTTACTGTCCTTCCTAGGCATCACTCTTTGTCGGGTGATGAGCATCGAGTGACATCAGAGTCTGTCAACTGTGCAACTCCCTCAGAAGACTCTGTGGACACATACAGCATATGATGGAGCAGCGGGAAAGTACAGCTACCTTGAGCTGTACACTGACGATACAGACATGGGCTGTGGGGACACAGCTCCCATTGCATTCTCCAGCTGGAGCAGCTGTGAGTATGTCGGTCAGGCAGAAGTCTACAGAGTCCCTGGTGGTGTTTGGGTTCTATAAATTCTGTTGCCTTAGAGAGTCTACAGGCGATTAAATGATGTTTTATTTGTCATTTGCAGAAGTACAGATACATATGTATGCATCCTTTCACATGTGCCGCCTTGCTCTCTGTTTTGAGACACACACACAGAGTACAAGTGAAGCTTGGGGTCTGAATACAGGATCAGGACTCGAACCAGGGACCTTCCACTAAATGGCACAGAGGTCAAACCCATTGAGCCACACACTACAGCTCATGCAAAAGCGGTGAACATGTCACTTCCTTATCAGATTAAACCACCTTCTAATAATCTGTTCTGGTCAGGGTCATGGAGGTGCCTGGAGCCTATCCTAAGCAGCACAGGGCACAAGACTGGGGTATACCCTGGATGGGATGCCAGCCGATCACAAGGTACCTAAATGCACATATTCTATGGGCACTGCAGAGATACCAGTGCGAACCAAAAATTTTGCTGGTCTATACCTATTGGCCCTCCAAGTAAATGCCTGGTATTCCAATCCAGCCCTGCCTTGTACTCTGGGAGCAAATTCTGTGACATAGGGAGAACATAAAAACCACAGAAAGAGAACAGAGGTGTGAGACAGCTGCACTGCCAGCTGAGGCACCATGCTACACTTTTTAGACTATGTAATGCCAGGATGAATTACAGATTCCCTTTATTACATTTCCATTCAAAAGCCAAATAATAAAACAGGTCAATAAATAAATCCAAAGGTTTGAGATCTCAGTCATGCTGACAATTTCCCCTGGTGAACACATCAGAAAGGCAGTTAATGGCCTTGGCACCGATTTCATAAGGATCGGGGAAAAAAAGCAAGTCATTTAATAAAAAAGTCATTTAATATCATTAAGATGTATTTTATGATCTTATTAGACTGCATGTCGGAGCAATCCTTGGAGACTTTGGCGGACAAATAGCTGTGAAAAAGCTGCAAACGAGAGGGAGGCTTCAGAAAGTCGGAACATCAAAACAACTGAAAGCGGGAGTGAAATCAGCGCGTCTGTCTTAAGTCAAAGTCAATAACGGCCTGTGAGTATCACATAAATAAGCCGTAATTACTTCAGACGTCTGCTTGGTTCCCCAGCTTCTCTGGCAAAAGAGGCGCTGGTAAGAGCAGTTAATTTGGACTTAATGATAGCAGGTAGCACGACAGTTTAGGACATGGATGAGAAATCCAGAGTCCTTGGGGACACCCAGTTGTGGGGCTCGCAATTTAGCTTGAATTACTCTAGCTAGGTAACTGGGTTGGATATTTTAGGCTGTTTTGGATTAAATTGTCAAATAACAATGCTCTTCTACAAGGTGAAACCGTTGTCCCTACTAGTGATGTAGGCACCAGTATTCAATGGGTAGGCATGCATTCAAAACCACACACAAGACATAAAAAATGCACATACACAGATATTAATGTTCTTGAAACTTTATGTAACTATTATACATTCAAACATGTTACTGCCTCTGAGATGTGAGTCCTGAATGTCACAGCGTGACAACTCGATGTTGTGTAGTGTTATCGTTAGAAGACAACAGTCATGAGGGATGCGGGAGGGGATTAAGGCAAACCCTCCTGCAGACTCCGGTGTGAAAACAAGGTGACCCTGATCTACCAAGGCGTGATTTTGTTGACATCGGAGTATTTGATTCGCCTTTCTAACGCTAATTTTTGTTCCTGCAAAGAATACAGTGGCTAAACGAAAGGCAATACTGTTTTTTAGTCCTCCGCTTGGAAAACGGGGCGGAATGGGGGCAGCCTGTCAGGCTGCTGTCGTGTTTTTTTACCCGCTAAGTTATATGTCATTAGTTGAGTGATTCCCTCCTTTTTACCTGCTTACCTGCCAGCGGTTGGGCCTCGCTGTACTGACAAACAGCAAAAAGCAGATGGGCAGCCCCTTCTTGTCATTCTTCGCACCCCTGTGGCCGTGCCACGTACTCTGATCACCCTCAGAGCTGACAGATCCTCCACTGGCTGGTAATCTAATTGGCGCCCAGGCCAGCTTCTCTAGTCTCAGTTCCTGCAAGGATGATTGGTTCCAGAACCTGTTTTCTGACATGTGGCCCTAGGTAGCATTTTGTTTGTTTGTTTTTTTTCCCCTTTATTCTTCTCTCAGACACTATTACCAACAACATTATCCTTGCCTGTAATTTGCATCCTCGTTTATACATCTGTGTGCGCGAGTGCGGGGAAATCCTTCCTTATGTTCTGCGCTGCACTGCTGTTGCACTGGGGAATTGCACACGTGCCCTCACATACCGGCTCATGCGCCGACAACACGCTGCCACATGTCATTCCCGCTCCCCGCATAACAAATCCCACCGATGGTGTGTACCGACTATGACTACAACAGCACCGAATTGATCTGGGGGGAGGATTGGGGGCTTGAGGCGGTGGGGGGATTGTGGGTGGGTGTCTGTTTGAGTTTATGGCTTTAAAAGGATACCAAAAGAATGACCAGGCCCAACAAGAGGTGAGGGAGATACATGTTTACCAGTTTTGTGAAGTGGATTGTCTATGTTGCCTTTAGCTTAACTGCTCACGCACATACATATACAAACTGCTCCCAGCCACTGGGTTTGGAACATGATGCCATGAGCTCAGTGTCGGGGCATTAATATGTACTAATGCTTCAGTGAGGCTGTTATACAGCCTGTCTCTCTATAGGCTGTGCTGTATTCATTGATGTAGAGACCACATTAGTGCAGTTCCTTATCTGAAGTGATTTACCATTGGGGCATTATGGCCTCTAGTTGTGTCGTGACAGGAGTTTCTTTGTGTTAATTTATTTCAGCTACTTGGATCTCCTGAATATGCGTATATGTGTTGTGTTTTGTCTTGCCCCAGTACTCTGGATACCTGTCGATGTCACTCCCAAGGCCAGTAATCCCACTCCCGGCAGGATTTGCCTCTTGAACCCCAACACATTAGGCAAGTGTTTTTACCCTACTTGTCAGTGAACCAAACCGAGTTCTGTTTACATCGTCTTGGCCCGGCCAATCCCTGTCCTTGCCTAGCTCTGATAAGTCTTGACTGGAGGCAATTTCTGATCAGATTATTTACCTGGCCTTTAAGCAGTGGATTTGGGAGTAAGTTTGTTAAATTAGCATTGCACTGAGATTTTGACCCGGAAATCTACATTTAAATATATCTCAATTTAAATCCCTAAATCAATACCCTGCAATCCATTTCTGAATGAGACTTAATGTAGAAGTAAAGACAACCTAGCCTACACTGCCCAGTGTTGACATAAAGTAAACTACATTGAGTAACTTGGCACTTGGCATTGAGCAAGTCTCAGTCAGATAAGATTAGATAAGACAAGATAAGATAAGATAAGTAAAGATAAGATATTCCACAGAACATTCACAAGGTTTTGATAATAGAAACTTGGTACAAGATGAAAGGTTCAGGGTTTAACCATAAAAAAAAAACAAAACAAACAATAAAATGAACAGAAAGAACAATACAATGTAGATAATATACAAGAATATTGGTGCAGCAGGAGAAGATAAAAAATAATTAGTATTATAATAGTGTGCAAAATTGTAATACGTTGTACACAGGTACAGAAGAAATTCCAGTAATTTCTGTGGTCTGTTTCATGGTTATATATTTGCTGTCGTAGTCACATCTTCACTGTAGTTGCAGTCCTTAGTTTTCTTGAATCATAGTTGTTTCATGGTCTTGTCTATGATCTTAGTAATTTAACAGCTTGGTGTGGTTATCAGCAGCCAGGTGAAAGAGAATGTGTATGTGTACCTTTGTGTGTGTGTGTGTGTGTGTGGGTTATGCTTATATTACATAGTGAAAACAAATGTCCCCACAATGTGGTAAAAGCCTGTTATTTCGATGTTGTGGGGACCATTTTTTCGGTTAAGGGTAGGGCTGGGTAGGGAGTAATATTGTCATTGTTGGGATAAGGGTTTTTCCCATAGAAATATATGGACGGTCCCCACAAAGACATATATTCAAACATGTGCGTGTGTGTGTCTGTATGTGTATGTGTGTGAGATCCAGCTAGTTTTTTTTTTCTGTGATGAAAAAAAAATCCATTCGGTGAACCATGGTGTCAGGGAAACAGTGTGTGGCAGTGTAAGGGTGACCTTGGGATGGACCATGTGTTTAATGACACCAGGCTGGAGATTTCAGATGTGCAGAAAGGCTGCTGATGTTCTCTACATTGGGTGGGGCTCCTCTTTTCCACTTAGCACCTCTGCACCAAATCTGCAGATTGGGAGATGAACCTCCATATGCTCACCCTCCTGCCCACACACTGTGAAAGTTTCTGGAAATCATTGTTGATGTAAGCTGTTCTCAGTCTCTGAAATGATGTAATTTAAAGTTAATCAGAATATGGTCTTGATATTCGTCTGCCACCATAACATTTCCCTCCCTTGTTCATTGAAACTTTTATGGATCTTATGCTGCAGCTGCCAGCTGCCACATCTCCAGCTGGGATCGTCACCTATTTCAGATTCCGGTCCTTGGGGACCCCCAGACGGTCTAGGTCACGGGGAGCAAAAACGTAGACCGTCTTGGGGTCCCACTGGACGAGTTTTATGCAAAAAACTGTGCCCTTAGCTCTGAAATCGGCATTGTGTGCCAATGCAGCAAGGAATAAACATTGAAGCTTGATGACCGTGGTAGATTTTAGCCAGTCCAGGGTTAGGACTATAGCCCTGAACTCAAATCCCCTGGCTGACCAAATAATGTCACCACTGGGCCCTTGAACATTTGCTCCAGGGACACTGTTGGACACTACAGGCTTTTCAATTGTACGTCTCTCTGGACAAAAGTACCTGAAAAATATATGAAATGTAAATGTCAGCCGCACAATCCTGCATAATCCTGCCAGGCTGAAGGGAGAGCCTCCTTCGACATGGCGATTCCCACACAGCCATGTGCACGAAACATTGTCCAGCTTTTGGAATGGCAATGATGTGTGCGATCCGTCTTCACAGCTCCCCCCAGGCACTTCAGCTCAGCGGTCAGGCAGTGCTACATACCATCGCGTGTAGCTCCTATCAGATATTCAAGCACTTAAGGGGTTTGTGGGATTGAACCACCCACCATAGGCTGCTCCTGTATCGCCTTTTGGCTCACGGCTGCATTAGGCCCCCACTTGACGTATTTCTCTATTAAAAGAACAGCAGTGGCACTTCAGATACCTTAATGAAGACAGTCACGCCACAAGGAACCACTTGCTACAAGACCTCCCCTCCGTTTAGGAAGACCAAGACATGGTGATTTACACGCGTCAGGCATGAGTAACACTCGTCATAAGATGCCACCATTCCAGACGCTTTTCCGGGTCGTTCCACCCAGGCGTGTTTACCTGCAGTCATTTAGCATAACGATTGATCCATTTCGGTGATTAAGCCTTTGAGTGGAATGAAAATCCGAAGCCTCTCCGAAGGCGTATTTCTCTTTGTTTCCAATTACCGTCATTTGCCACCTCTCTCCCTGGCAAAAATAAATAAATGGATAAAATAACGCGTTCAATCTGCAGAGCATAAAATCAGCTCATTTTCTTCCCCTTGCCCGATCGCTTTCGAACTTGCAAGGTGCAGTTGTCGGGAGAGGGAGGACAAAGGCCATTTTATCACAGGCAAATGCAAGTCGGCCAGCCTCAAATGAAATGCGTCATGGTGGCTTCTGTGCACTTACAGTACAAGGGAAGGCCACAAAAACTAACCAGGATCATCAGCTTATGTAAGTATCCACCAGTGGGGGGCGCTTGCTTTCCTCTTGGTTACAGTCGCTGGCTCCTCCCCCTTTCAAGGATCTGTTATGAACACTTCTGGCACTGTCCCCCACCCCCATGAGAAAAGTCCTGCTAAGGGTTCAATTTCGCTCCCTACCAGAGCTGATTTACCACGCTCATTCCACTTTCCAGTAAAGCGCTGCGCAGTTTTCACTGTATGGCTCATTGTTTGATCAAAAACATTATTATTGTCCCACCCACACATTTATTAAGCAGGTAGAAGAGCCTCTTTCTTTTGAAACGTGTGAGCGAATACAGTCATTTATTTCCCGGATTTGTGGCTGGGGATTTTACCTCACCTTGTGTATAGAAGCCAGGCACTGGGGTAATGGTGCAGCCGGGATCCAGTTATTAGGGATGTTCTGTCTGCTGTGAAGATGTCTGTAGTGACAGGGATTGCAGTGCTGCCTTTCAGCGCTGCCCAGTTAACTGAAGATGCCAGTGTCCTCTGCCCACGTTCTCTGAGCCACAATTTCCATGCATGTGCCCATGCTTTGGAGCATAGGAGGCTTGGAGATATGGCAGAAGATATTCAGAGTAGCCGACCATGCACCAATTGGTTGGCCAGGACAATAAACACTGTGATCCCAGCTCTGCCCCTTTACTCTTTTCCAGATCGGGGCATAACAAGGCGTTTATGAGAGAAAAGAGAATGCATGAAGCTTATTTACTGAGTGTTTCCAAACACCTACACCATAAAGACAGGACTGAGCTCTCTGCGTGCGTGGGGAGTCAAGAGACGGCAGATAAAAGAAAAACTGAGAGGGAAAGAAAAAGCTGAAAAAAAAAATGGATCTGAATTAACAGCCAGGCTGTGGTGGCTTCATTTGGTTTCTGTTTTCGTATCGGCTGATTTACTTGAATGGACTTTAATTGCTGTGAATTTTAAGTAGTTTTCCGTGTTTAAAAACTGATGAATTGTACAATCAAACAGCTAACAATGCAAATCAATGGAGCAGAATGACAGCGGGTAATTTGACTAGCGTCTTCTGGAAGGATGCCGGCGATGCGCCACGCATGCTTGTAGGATGCTGCTTTGGGGGACTGCTCTTTCGACCCAGCTGTGTTTGACTCTTCCTATATTTAGGCTTGTTTGTGTTTAGACCTGTCTGCGTTTAGGTCTTCCTCTGTTTAAGTCCTCCTCAACATTCTGGAGGAAGGAGGTCTTGTATGTTCTTCAGGTGTTGACATCAACCTGACTGAACCTAATAATAATAGATCTGTCTGTGTTTGGATTCATGTAAGTCCTACAGCTCCAGTGTTACATCTTGAGTTTGGACGCCCAAACGTTCACCGGTGTTTGCATTCGGTTCTGCCCACATTGGATGTGCCCGTGTTTGATGCTGTCTCTGTTTGGTCCCACGCGTGCTCAGGCCAACTGCGATCCCATCCTCGAGGATTAAGCTCTGTGGCGGTGAGCATCTTGCTTGGTACCCAGGCTAATGCTTATGGCACTCTGCTTCTAAGCTTTCATCCCCATGCGCAGCTGGTTCCATGCAATTATAATGGAAACGTGGAGAAGAAAAACACCAACAATTAAGAGAAAACATCCAATGGGAAAAGAGTAAATTAGACTGTAGTTTTGACTGCTGGAATGCTTTTTAAAAAATCTCTTGAAAGTATGCTATTTTGAAGACGATTTTGCAATGTATTTTAATATAGATTTAATTCAGTAGGGTGTGCTATTTTAAAGACATTTATTATATGCCAGGTGTGTGGGACCTGGAAGACAGCCATACACTGAAAAAAACGAAGGCATTGTGCAATGTATGACTCCTTTTTACTTTCTGGTCTTTGTGAGGAAAGTACAGGAAATATGAGATTTAGTCAATGTCCAAAACAACCCATTCAGGCACAATGAGGTTTTCAGTAGTGCTTCAGAGCTAGAGGATCCTTTTGGCACAATATCATTTTGATTTGGTGATTGATTTTTGGGTCAGCCTTAAGCCTCAAGACACATCTCATCTGGGAAAACCTCAACTAGCTTTCCTGACCGGATACCCTTGTATTCAATACTTGTTTAGACCTTGTCTTCCCGGTAGTTGATTTGAATAGCTCTTCTGGTATGTTCTTACAATGTTTTATATTGTTAAATAGTTCTATAGTGCTAATTTACACTTGCTGCTGGTTCCTCAGTGGTAACTCAGCCTATCTGCACATATACCTATATACCTAAGTTGGCTTCTAACAGCTGTGTGTTTGTGATGTATTATCTGCCTCGCCATATGTCACTTTCGACAAAAGTATAACCATAAATGTATCTGTTTGCATTAAACAAAACGGGTAACTATGGCATTGGTCATCATAAAAGGACTGCTTGAAGACTGGAAAATGAAATTATAAAGGATGTGGTGACTGATCTGGTGAGTGATGTGGTGAATGAGTTGGTGATCTGGTGAGTGATGTGGTGAATGACAGTTAGTGATGTGGTGAGTGATGTGGTGAATGACAGTGATCTGGTGAGTGATGTGGTGAATGACAGTTAGTGATCTGGTGAGTGATGTGGTGAATGACAGTTAGTGATCTGGTGAGTGATGTGGTGAATGACAGTTAGTGATGTGGTGAGTGATGTGGTGAATGACAGTTAGTGATCTGGTGAGTGATGTGGTGAATGACAGTTAGTGATGTGGTGAGTGATGTGGTGAATGACAGTTAGTGATCTGGTGAGTGATGTGGTGAATGACAGTTAGTGATCTGGTGAGTGATGTGGTGAATGACAGTTGGTGATCTGGTGAGTGATGTGGTGAATGACAGTTAGTGATCTGGTGAGTGATGTGGTGAATGACAGTTAGTGATCTGGTGAGTGATGTGGTGAATGACAGTTAGTGATCTGGTGAGTGATGTGGTGAATGACAGTTAGTGATGTGGTGAGTGATGTGGTGAATGACAGTTAGTGATCTGGTGAGTGATGTGGTGGATGACAGTTAGTGATCTGGTGAGTGATGTGGTGAATGACAGTTAGTGATCTGGTGAGTGATGTGGTGAATGACAGTTAGTGATCTGGTGAGTGATGTGGTGAATGACAGTTAGTGATCTGGTGTTGATGTGTGTGAAAATAGGGCAGGTCAAAAGCGAGAGGGGAATCCTGGGATGTGAGGATGCTGGAAGTGGAGAGACTACCTGCTGTTGAGTTTCTAAGCATGGAAACCTAGGAAGCTCCAGTGCCTGCATTTTGTCAGGGCAGACAAAGCCCCCTAATGCAGTCGTTCTTTGACGGCTAGCGAGGAAAGTGGGTGCGGGAGTGCGATGCCGAATTTCCCCCATCCGTCCAAGCGTCGCATCGACCCGGCCTTGTCCTGGGGCAAAATAGGGGGACTGAATGACCTCCCTTCATCATGCCTGATGGCCCTTTTGGCAGAGAGTGGGCTTGAGTGTGAGTGGGGGCGAGGCTGGCAGCCCCAAGTGGAGCGGGCGGGCGAGAAGAGAGCTGGCACCGCCGACTGCAGGCCTCGGGCCTAATTGATGTGTGCGGGGAGATGTGAGGGAGTTTTTGGAGTGGATTACCTTTTACAATGATAAGTGAGAGCATTATACCGTCAGAGTAGGTGTAAGTGTGAGTGGGGGGGCCAGAATCTTTGATACCAGCTCCCGGAAAATATTTTCCTGTCATCTTGATGGGTGTTTTTCTTATTGGGTCCCCTTCGGTATCACATTCCGTTTGTCTTTCATCCTTTTCCGGATTAAAATACCCATTGGGTTTCTCCCACTGCAGCTCCACAGCGCCTGTTTCCAGCTCCCATTGAGGATGAAAGATATTTTGTCTCCAAACGCGACTGCAGCAGACTTTTAATCGAAAAGTTTTGAGGAAGTCCTAGGAGAGACCGGGTCTGTTGTACCTTTGATCAACGCACTGCGTAATTCAGTTAATGTGTGTAAGGCAGTAAAGTGATACGGTGTAGGGCGATTTGCAGAGGAAGTAATAAAACTTATTAATAAATGGCTGCTTTTTCTGGACCACTCAGTCGGCTAGCTGTAATGGCCTAATTTTTTTTGTTGACAAATATTCCAGTGAGCAGTGAAGGGCATCGGGAGGCTCTTTCCACAATAACAAAAAGCCTGCAGTTGTGCCAGTTGTGCACAGGAAGGGAATTGGGGGGGGAGGGGTAAAGTGTTATGACACAGTGTTGTTTGGTTGCCTGTTAAAGAAGGTCGACGGACGATGGCCAGTGACTATGACACCAGCCCCACCCCTTCCAGTTATCAGAAACCTGATTTCGTGGGATGGGCTTCAGCCAGCCAGACTTAATTAATGAATATTTCTTCCAAGCTGGGCTACATCAGAGCCATCCATCATTTCATATCACATCAGCTCCTCTGCGGAGGGCAATGGTGAGAAAGAAAATGGCAGCAAGGTGGACTTAATTTGAGTGAGATAAAGGTACTTCTCTGCCTTTGGCCAAGAGAGTTTTTGGAATATACAGCAGAACTTGGAGATAACAGGTAATGCAGATAGGATTCAGTTAATGTGTAACTTCAGCTTTTGCCTCACGGGTAACTGTAATTAAGCCTGAAGCTCATTTGGTATAAATGGGATCCTCATCTGTATTAGTCCTAGCAAGAAATCCACTAGAGGGTCGCTGACTGCACAGAAATGACTGTTGCTCACCATTTCAGCTTTGAGGACAGTTTAGCAATATGATGGTGAGCTCACCCAATAGGGATGTGCAGGAAGGTGCAGGGAACTCCAGGGCTTGGCTGGTCTTGCATGGGGGGGGGGGGGGGGGCAAGCTAGCAATCGGGGATTGTGTCCTTTTGGGAGAATGTGGCAATAGCCACAACTTCAGCGATCTGCCAGGGACCTTCATGGAAAGCCGGCAGAGAAAAGAAATGGTGACACGGGGGATCAAAGGACAAAAAGAAATGAGTAAAGTGCATCTGAAGGAAATGGAGAGAGAGAGAGAAACACACCTCACTTACCTTCAAAGACATCCTCTTTGTCAGAGTCTGTAAAGGTCCGTGGTGGATAGAGAGAAGATTATATCCACCAATGGGAGAGTCTCGTTCAAGGCCTTTCCTTTGTTGTTTGGTAACCAATAGGAACATGCCACTCCTCAGCCAATCTCCTGGTGGGCTAGCGTTGAAACTCATTGCCACTTCTTTTATTTCCATCCTCTCTTTGTTTGGCTTCAAAGACCATCTTTATCTTCTGACAGATCACCCTGAACCAAGCTGATTTAACTGTTCTTTCGGGGCTTTGAATGATACCGGAATTATCAACCAAAGAGGAAAGTTCCCCCATGTTTGCCCTGCCACTGCATTCTGTTTTTGCACATTGGCCACATCCAACCTCATTCCTGTTCACTCTCATCCCCACTATGCCGAGCAAAGTTGTTTAGCAGTGTTTCAAATATGACCATTTGTGATTGTCTTTCATTTTTCTTCCATGTCAGAAGTTTACCAATTTTTGACTTTTTTAAGTATTGGAGCCCCCTTGATCTAAATGCTGAATTAATGTTTAATCTTGAGCTTGTTACTTTTACTGCAGCCTGTCGACCTTCTGTGTTAATGGACTCATGAACGGGGAGACTGCAATCTCCCTATCACAGCCTAATAGGTATCGCCACAGTAATGCACCAGCATCAATCACGAAATTCTTGTCCCCAGCTATTGGTGTGCTCTTTGTCACTTTATTGATTTTCTTTAATTAGTTTTTTACGTTGCATGCAGGTGGAATCCCATAAACTTTGGCCCAATTATGCATTTTAACTATCGCACGGCTTGTTGACATGTCCTTAAGAGAATTTGAATGTTTTTTTTTTTCCCGCGCAGTTGTAATGCTTGGAAAGGACCCTGGCAATTTCTTCACATTTATTCTCTGCACCTGTACAAGTCTGATTAAAAATCAAGACAAAAAAAATATAGCAATGAGTAGAAAGTGATGGATTAATGGAGCATCTTCTGTGTTGTTACCCTCCACACTCCCCAGTTCTGTGCTCTGGTGCCAGGTGAAAGCTGAAGATATAGCGTACTACTGTAAGTGCCCCTGGATAACATCACACATGATATCACAAAATTTAGAAATGCATGTAACGTAGGGAAAACATCACAAAGGCTTTTCAGTGAGTGCCATATTAATGGAACAATATACAATCATATTAGAAATAACATATGGGACCGGGCGGGGGGTGGGGTGGGGTTATGGAGGGTCACTCCGCTTGGTGCCCCCTGAAGACATGGAGCCCCCGGGTATAAGTCCAAATGTCCATATTAGTTTAAATACTAGAACTCGTGGCCACAGGTGGAAATTAGCAGGAGAACATTTTAAAATGGATTTGAGAAAGCACATCTTTACACAGCGTGTAGCTTTACACAGCGTGTAGTTAGTCTTCCTGTTAGTTTAGTGCAAGCTAAAACCCTGGGTTCCTTTAAATCAGAGCTAGATAATATTTTAACAACTCTGAGCTATTAGTTGAGCTCTCCCCAAATGAGCTTGATGGGCCGAACGGCCTCCTCTTGTTCGCAAATTTCTTATGTTCTTATATTAATCCGAGCGAAGGACAGAGTAAGAAGGGGTGGACATTGCAAACAAGATATAAGTAAACCCCAACCAGCTCTGATTCCTGAACTAAACACGACCATTGACTTTCCTTGGCGATTTCTGATCCAGGAACCCAGATCACAGGGGTCCCCCTTGAATGTTTTAATGTTGCACTAAGAGGATGAACGCTGGTTTTGCATATATTTATTCATTCCAGCTCTATAGACTCCCTGCTCTACGGATCCCCAGGGGGTTGCATACTCCAGGTTCATTTAATTTTCAGCTCCCAAACAAAAACCTTTTCGCTGCATCCCTGCTACTCTCTCAGGTAGAAGTTGGTAGGAGTTTTTTGAAAAAATATTCTGTTTTGCAAAATAAAGCAACAATTGTCAATGTGGTCCCTTGGCGGATTACAAATAGCAGCATACTACATGAACCAAGGGTACCCTGGTTTTGGCTTAGCAATTTTTTTTAAACTCAGTTGCTTGGCAACAATAACTCTGTCAACTACGTCTTCTGATTGCCTGGGCTTTGCGAAATATCAGGTAGTCATTTTGCCTGGTGGTTTCATGCGGCATTTTGTCTCCGCGCCATCAGTGGGGCCTGTAGAATGGCATATTCACAGCGCTTTAACAACTTGTCCATTTAAAGCTTTTCCCTATGCTTCTGAGGAATGGTACATCAGTGCATTTATTCCGTGGAGTCAGAAGGCCAGCGGTAAACATGTCATTATATCTTTTAAATGCATTTGGAATGAGGGCCATAATCTTTATATGCGGAGCCAAACATAAATGCTAATCACAACGCACTTGTAGCTATTGTTTTAGGAACCCTGGGCTTTGTCAAACCTTTGATTCTCCTTTCTCGTGGCAGAAGGACTGGGGTAATTTTTTCTGTTTTTTTCTTTTTGGGACTCAATTTTCCCACCTTTCAGCACTAGTGGTTGTGAGAGCCAACATGGAAAAAAATGCAGTAATAGTAACATAGTGTAATGCAGTTGTAATAGAGTGTAATCTTGTGCACCACATACCGTTCTGTGCAAAAGTCTAAAGCAGTCAAAGAAAATGATGTTTAAATGATCTTCATGTTGGTGTAAAAGGACGATATTTTGTCTGTCAGAGTGTGTCAGCGTAGCCATTTCAAAAATTCTCTTAAAGTCAACCCAGTATTTTCAGCAGCTGTCCAATACATCGGTGTGTTTTTGACTTGAGAACGACCCCAACTTATGTGGCTAATCAGCCACATTGAGTTATTTAACTAAGTTAACTAACTGTGCCGTTGGTGAAATACATGGAATGACTGAGGTGGCCCTAAGGAGAGGTTTGGGAGCCAAAACAGTGTTCATCTAGCTATCCATCTATCTAGCTTTTTGGAGAAGAGAAGAATTTATCTAATTTAATGTGTTACATAGGTTATAATGTTAAATTGTGTTTTTTTCTGAGCAAATATACACACTTTCTACCCAGATGAGGCACCTGAAACAGTAGACATGGTTTTGGAGGAGTTTGACCAGAGAGTGAAGGAAAAGTGGCCAATGAATGTTCGGAATATACATTATATGGACAAAAGTATTGCGACACACCTTTCAATCATTGACTTCTGGTGTTTCATTCAGACCCATTGCCGCAGGTGTATAAAACCAAGCACCTAGCTATGCAGTCAGGTTTACAGACATTTGTGAAGTAATAGATTGTTCTGAAGAGCTCAGTGAATTCAGGCTGCATCTGACATAGTATGGCACCTTTGCAGTAAGTCAGTTTGTGAAATTTCTTCCCTGCTAGATCTTCCACAGTCAACTGTAAGCGGTATTATTGCAAAGTGGTAGTGTTTAAGAACAACAGAAGCTCAGCCACAAGGTGAAATACCATGTAAAGTAACAGAGCGGGGCTGTCAAGTACTGAGGCGCACAGTGCATAAAAGTCGCAATGCTCTGGTGACTCAATAACTGCAAAGTTCCAAACTTCCTCTGGCATTAACTCCAGTATAAAGACTGTGCGCCAGGAGTTTCACAGAATGGGCCTCCTTGGCTATGCAGCTGCATGCAAGCCTCTCATCACTAAGCACAATGCCAAGCGTCAGATGGAGTGCTGTAAAACACGCTGCCACTGGACTCTGGAGCAGTGGAAATGTGTTCTGTGCAGTGCTCAATCACATTTCTCTGTCTGGCAGTCTGAGGGATGAGTCTGGGTTTGGCAGATGCCAGGAGAACGTTACCTGCCTGACTGCATCGTGTCAACTATAAAGTTTTGTGAAGGGGGGATAACATCACGGAGAAGCTCACGGCTTTGCACAGGATTTTGGATGGCGGAGACCAGCGTGGACATTAGAAGAGCTGTGAAATTACAGCTTCTCGCCCGGAAACCCAAACAACCCTATCCTATCTGCTTTTGCCTCCCCCCTAATTAGCATTGGCCTCGGCCAAAGCCGCTGCTGAATTAACAACTCCCCCGGAAGAACAAGGCAGTGAGACTCTCTTGCATTCCTCTCCCCCAATCCCAAGGACACCTGGATACACACACACATATACAGTACATACGTACAGATACGCACTCACTGCACCCTCCCCCCATCCCATGCATTCGCCGCTTCACACCCTCAGCGTGAACAGGCGGGTCTGTGACCAGCGCCTCTGGCTGCAGGACCGGATGGCTGTCTGTCTATGCTGGATTACCTCCACCTCCCCATTTCCCTCCCCTGTTGCAAGTCATGACTTTTTATGTTGTAAGGTGTGGTGACCATGTGCTTATGTTGCTGAGGTGTTTTTTCTGTTCCTACTATGTCCTCCCTACTGGAGTACAGTCTGGGGGCTGTTTTTTTATTCTCCTCCTCTCTCCTCATGTAATTCTGTTTTTCTCTGTCCCCTGTCTTCCTGACCTGTCTACCCCCTATAATGTGATGTTTGTGTATATGTATGGTCGGGTTGACGGCCAGTTTTTTCGCTGGTATTTGTGACTAATTTTTGGACAGAGCATAATTGCATCTATGTTATTCTATAGTTTTCAAGTCTTCATTCTAACACGTGGAGAATAGTACAAATAAACCGTTGTATGGGTAGGTGTGTCTTAGGACTGGACGATATGGCAAAAATTTATATCACGATATATTTCTTACTTTTGGTCGATACGATATAATTCCGATATCGATATGGACAATATTAAAAAGACTCAGGAAAAAACTGCCGAGGACACACACAATGGATGTCTGCAAACTGAATTTGCAAAGTCTATAATACCTCCAGGCTCCTCCTATTAAAATTATATCATTTTTTTTTTTATAAAAACAGTACAAAAAAAAATAAGGTTCACTTTATTTGTATTTAGCCTTTACAAACACGAAATGTGAAATAAACTATCAAATAAATAAAACTCTCAGACTCAGCTTATTAACAATAATATATTTCCATTTAAACTAAAACAGGCTGATTATTCATATACTGTATATTATATGATACAGTATATATGTATATCGAAATATCGGAAATGTGTTTAAAAATCGTATCACCGTTATTGAGAAAAATTATATCGCGATATATATTGATATCGAATTATTGTCCAGCCCTAGTGTGTCTAAACTTTTCACTGGTACTGTGCTCTGGTCTGGGATCAGCTGTCTCCTTTCAAGACTTCCTCATGGTTCCAGCTCAACAAATACAATAATAGCAGATGTTTCAGCTGAAAAAAATCAGTAACGCAGAACCATCAGTGAGGGACTGCCGTGCCTTCTGTGAGCCCCAATGACTCGACCCTGATAAACAGATTATGTTTGACATTTCTTCCCTTGATGGTCAGAGAAATCAAAAACTACTGGGGTGGTAAGTGGGGAAAAAGCAGTGGATTTTCTGTATTCTGTGTCTTTTTCTCCTGTTCCAACACTTCCAGGGGAGTTGCACTGTTGGGGCACGATGAGAAAGCCTGCGTGCAAAGAGAAGGCCCTGAAGATGCTTCGGTGTCACACTGGGCTTACTGTAGCTAAACATGCTAACTGGCCCACGGCTTCACACGCTGGCGTTAGCGCCTCACTATGCTACACACACAGCTCCAGTCGCATCAGTATGCCACAAACAGGACAGAGTGATTTCTGTATTCATTTATTTATCATGAATCTGTGAGGGCTTATTGATGTGCTTTGGCATGACAGCAGAGGGAAGCGATCTGTGATCCCATTCAATAGTGCACAGGCAGACATCCTCCTTTCACCATGAAATTTTAATCAGCCTTGTCGCTACTGGGAGTGACTGGCCAGGAAATGCGCACATAAACTGCGAAAACCTGACCCGCTGTATCATTCATGCCTGTTTCCTAAACTCATACTGCAACCCCCCTCTCATTCCCCCCCAAGTAGGGTACTTGTCCTAGGGGGTGATTGTCTTTCCTCGGTGAATTAATAGGAATGTGGAAGGCTACCCCTGTGGACAGGCAGAAACATAAAAAAATCACAGGCACCTTAAACCCTTTATCCAGAAACTGAATCAAATGATGAGTGAGGGAGGAAGGGAGAGTGGACGAGGAGGAGAAAAATGTAATGAATAAAAGAGGGGGAAATCAAGCTTTCTGCACATGTTGGTGCACCTGTATCTGCCATTAGATCTCCTAAAGGTGCCTGTGTAGGTGTTTCCTCCTGGAATCTCCATATGGATGTAATTCTGGGACACATACAAAGGGGCCCCCTGCTCAGGAGATACAACAACCTTTGATTTATTATTATCTGGCTTTGTTGTTGAAGTAATATTGAAACAACCTTTTGTGTGTGGGCCCGCTTTCTGCTGCAAGGACCCAGGCCCCTCACTGAATAATGCAGCGTCTGACGGAGCTGGTATTTCTCGGTGCCGTAAAGGCGGCTGGTGTTATCGGCCCCCGAAACAGATGTTAGTGCAAGGCCGCCTAGGGAGATGAACTTTGCTTTGACAACAAGACAATGAAGGTGAGGAGTTACGAGTTTTCTCTGCAATGAGGAGTGAGCGGGGGTAAGGGGGAGAGAGAGAGAGAGAGAGAGAGAGAGAGAGCCAGCCCACACGCACACCCAGCCGCATCGTTCTATACCCGTATGGAGAGATGGACGTGAAACGCTCTGTGACACAGCTGTGGTTAAACAGGCCCATTGGAGGCCAAGCTTCTATTTATGGCTCTGCATTGAAAGAGGAATTAAAATCTGCCCTGAAACAGGATTGATTTTTGGTTTTTGTTTTTGTTTTCTTTTCTGTTTTCAGATGCCTGAATGCCGAGACAAAAACGGTGGGAAAGCAGAAGCTGCACGACGGATTTTTGTTACGCTGGTGGGGTTTGCATGCATGGGAGGAGCCACGTATGCAAAAGGAAGACATGAAATCTTAGGGTCTGCCAGTTCAAGTAACTTTATAGAAGCACGGATGTCAGTATCTATCACTTTGTCTGCCATTATATAACACCCCCCGAAATCCCCTTCCAGCCCCCAGCCTTGGCCACTCTGATTCCGTGGATTGTGTCATTGGCATTCCGTGCTCTGCCGTGTGCACGGACAGCAGTATGGTGCCAATCCCACTGCCCGCTTGAGCACACGCAGGCTGATTCAGAATCATTCTGTGTCTCGAATGGGTTCTTTTCATTCCGAGAATCACATCGAAGCACTGGAGACAGACACTGGTGTTAAACACTGCGGGGAGCTTGCAATTAAATGAATTATTTAGCCCATGGACCATCTCCATTTTCAAGAATTACTGTGAAGTATCAGTAAACCCTAAAGCACAGAATTACCACCCTATTAGATCTCTGCTCGCATCACTACCCTTAACGTCTTTGGCTTATTATAATCTCTGCTTTGTGAGCTTGTAAGTTTGGTGCTGTCCCTTTTTGGCTAGCAGGCAAACACGAGACCCCTTTCCTTGAGGGAATTGTGTCTGTTGATCACATGCTTCTGCCTGTCCCTTCAGTGACCTCTGACCCCTCAGGGTGCGTTTAAATGAGATGAGGGTGGCAGACTGGGCATGTTTTGAAAGTCACCCCTGGGGTTTTCGGTTTCTGGGTCTTATTTTGATGCTGGTTGAAAGCCAGAATTCTGGAACGTATACAGGGGCGGGGCCACGGGAGCGCTGGCCCCAGTTGATTGGCCCCCAGAGTGCCCCCTCCCCTGTCATTCACCGATTCCATACATCTCATTGGCTAATGACAAGTTTGGCCCCTCCGTATGAATTGTGGCCGCTCCTATGCCCCCATCTTAAAAAGATCGCCCCTGCTGTGGCACTCCCAGCCAATGGTGAACGCTGGTGTTCATGTTCTCTGTACATATTCAGGATCCGTACATAGGGTTCTCTGGTCGGGCCGCTTATTAAAATGACACGGCTGTTGCAGAACGCCAGCGTGAAGGGATCATCACATTGCCCTGGGGTTTATTGAGATAAGCGATGGGATCATCAAAGTGTGATTGTTCTTGGCTCTGCCAGGTGATGGCCCAGATTTGTTTGCAACGCGCTTTGTGCCTCATTTAAATTGTGTTGCTCACTCCTACGAAAGGACTAACTCATCTGTGAATTGCATGTCCCAGTGGCCTCATTCCTTTATATTCATTTACAGTAGAACATTATTTTATTTTGCACAATGCTATTGACACATTTCTAATATAAAATAATTAACGCAATGGATTTCAGATCACTTTATCAATTCACTCAATCATGTCATTGTAGCCTTGAGCTAGCAGGAGGCTAGCTCTCCTACCCTCATTCAAGTCACCAGAGAATAACCTTCTGGTTATATGCTTAAGAAAGGAGCCTAATCTGAATTATACCAGCAAGACATCCTGGTGCATGGATGGATGAAAAAAGCTGGTTTTTGTTAAAAGTCAGACTTGTCATGAGAAATGGAGTGGGAATAAAACAGAATTTAAACAGCATATAACTGGAAGGCAAACTAGAAATGATTGTTTTTAAAAAGCAGCTCTCCTAAAAGAACTGAACTTGAATGTGGAACCACAGTTTTTAAGAACTGATTTTTTAGACTACAGCTAAGTCCATCAATCAAATTATATAACCAGAAATTCAATAGGATTTTGAACCTTCCTTAGCCTATTCATTTGTTTGTTGTGAGACTCAGAAAATAGTCTGTGTTCTTCAAAATAGTCTTTGAAGGGTTATAGCATAAATATACAATGTCTTGGGAAATTATATGGAGAATCCAGTATAATTTACAAAGAAAAATCCAAAAGAAATTATTACATCATGTTAAGCAGAACCCACTGACAGTAATTATATGGTTTTAATAGGGAGATTAGTGTCACATCTGTGGACCCTTTGCTGATCCCTAAGAAATACTGGTTTTGCTTTCGTAATAATGCTCTTTACCTTATGCTTTTTGAATAAAGCAATGTTACCATGTTCTGCGAAACACTGGGCAAATGGATGCTGCAGCTGAGAGGAAGAGTTCAGATTCACTTTCTACTCTTTGTGCCACGCATTTTGTTTCTAAGCATCGCTGATGTATTGACGTGCAAAAAACAGCCCATCTGATGTCATGTGACATCCAGGCCTTAGCAGATGTTAACTTCGTGATTTGGCTGATAGTCCAAAAGCTCGATCTATTCTTTCAAGGTCTCAGCGCCAGGCCATCAAGTCGCAGCTGCATGTCTAACATCGGTTCAACCCCCCAACAACAAGCCTCCGACCCAGCATCATGTGGACTCCACAATGAAACGGGGAAGGCAAAGAATAAACGGCCTTGGTCTCCTGCCTTGAAGCCCATAATGAGAGGCTCTGCTCTGTATGTAGGGGCTCCATCTAAAAAAGCACTGTGCTGGTCACAAATTTTTAACGTCTTCAAATTGACAACCATGGGCAAGTGTTCTGTCATTGACTGTAAAATCCAGACCATGACCAACGAGTGCAAGGAGCAAAGGGAATTAACAAGCAGTTTAACCCACAGAATACTCTGCAGACTCAATACGTTCTGACTGTCCAGTAAAATATTCATATTTATAAATATTTATTAAACGCAGAAGTGTGGTTTTCTGCATTTAGCTCTTGTGTGCCGCCCTATCTTCACTCATAAGTATTGCCAGAGGTCCCTACTGCATCTTGGTGGAACTCCCAAGTTTCCCCTTGAATTTTTAGCCTATTCTCTGATGCCTCTGGTCCATGAGGGCAAAAAGCACATCAGACAGGAACAATGATCCATGCTAATAACCAGACCACTCAAATGGTCCAATCGAAATAGACAGATGACAGGACCATCAGAGGGTTTGAAAGAGAGATGCACCTGATTTTAAACGCTATTTCCTGAGCAACAGTCAACCAAAACTTTTTAGAAAGTGAAGGATTCCTTTTTTTTTTCGAGCAATGGTGAGTGGTTCTATGAACAAATATTGGGGTACTGTGCCTGTGACTGGAAGCTCACCAGTTCAAATTTAAAGGCTGGCAGAGTGATTTCTCCCAGTGGAGGGAACAGCTAACCAAAAAGTTGGCTTTGATAACCGCTAATCGGCTAACTTCAAAGTTGAATTTGATAACGCTAAACCGATAAACCACAAAAAAAAAAAAGCCGCAAGCTAACGATTGTCATATCCTGTATCTGATCCTGCCTCTTTGGTGTTTGAAACGTGACAACATTAACCTTTTATTAATTGAATATACTTTGTTTTGGTTTTGGGCTCTGAAACCCTTCAAAACATGGAAAAGAAATCTAAAATTCTAACATGTTTAACAGTTTATCTCTGCAGGGCTCAGTGATTACCTGGGCATACTTAAGACTTAGCCAGCTGGGGATTGTTGGATTCTCTAGTCGCCGGAATAATTTTTTTTTCAATGATATTTGTGATGTCTGCACGCAGGATGAGCGAGCAGGGAGTGGGGAATCAGGGTCAGGAAGACAGAAATCCAAAAATGGGGTTTATTGCGGGCAAAGCACATAAACACGGAGAAAACTTCACAACACTTCAATGACCGGACTTGGGTAAACTGACTAGAACGCAGACTAAATACATATGAACAGAAATGCAGAATAGCTGAGAACAATCAGGAATTCACAAGAGGTAACGAGGGGGGCGTGGCACTCGGAAGGATCGTACGAGCAGGTCATGACAATATTCCTTTTACGATATATAAGCATTTTTGTTGGAGGAGTCCGATTCTGCGACTTGCTTATGCCGACATTTTGCCCTCATTAGAGCCACTGGGGGACTACAAACATTTGCCCAGATCTAGGAAGGAGGGTCTCAGTTCTTTATTGGTCTACAGCTCTATCAATCAGAAACCAGGAAACTGGCTGAAGCAGGATTTCCTGCTTAGTCGGATAACTTGTCATATTGAAGGTAGTCTGGGCTAAATGCAAGTGAATGAAGATAAAGTCCATTTAAACTAAGGTACCTGAAATCTGACAAGTTATGTGATTAAGCAAGAAATCCAGTTCTCCTCTTAGTTCAGGGTACCCCAGTTTAAATGGACTTTATCTTCATTCACTTGCATTTAGCCCAGACTACCTTACATATGAAAAGTTATTCACTAATCACGTCTTGTGTTTACACATAGTCAGCCAGCAGCGTGCTATATAAACTGTTGGAAACACAGTCACAACAGGCCAGAACAAGTATGTGTAATTTTACAAACGTTTTTGACCATTAAACTGTATTTACCTGCAAAAAAATAATAGCAGAATTAGAGTTGGCAGAACTAAATTTAGCAGAAGCTAATTGGTCCAGTAATGGTTGTCAAAGTTAGCGGAAATTGTAGTTCGGTAATGAAGACGTTAGCTTTGCTAATTAGCACTTAGCAGATTAGCGGAACCCTGGCCCTACTGATGTCACTGCTGGGCCATTAAACGAGGCCCTTTACCCTTAATTGCCCAAGGGATTGTTTGATTCTACTTTCTCAACAAAAAAAACAACAAGTTGCCTTGGGTAAAAGCATCTGCTAAATATTTAGCTATTATAGCCTCCATTGTTGTTTTGTTTAACATACACTACTCTTTTTTGTTTCCATAAATCAAGGGCCGTTACCATGGCAATATGATGGGTTTTTTAATCAAAATGCATTTTTATCATGGATATGGTATTTTAAAATGTAGCCTACATTTTTTTTCCTCAATAAAGACATTTTGCCACAGACACATTTGTCTGTGTATGGGCAAGTTAACGATTCTGACATAAATTCCCATTTGTCAAACAGGCAGGACGTATGCTTTCCATTACACCCTGCAATGGATCTGTCATGGACTCAGGAGTTTCTGGCATGGGGTGCGGCATGGTGCAGGTAAGAACGAAGGTGGACGACCCACTGGCAGCTCCAGGAACACAACAGCGGTTTATTAACGGAACAGAAAACGCTACAAAACAAAAACGGACCACGAGGGGTGAAAAAGCAAAATAGCAAAAACTAAAACTAACTAGCAAAGGTCAAGGCAACAAGGAGCAGGCAGGTAACCAAAAATCAAACACAGGCAACAAGAACTTCAGCAACAGCACCATAAACAACAGCAACAACAATGACTCCACAAGAAAACAAGGCAGGATCAGGAACTTAAGCACAGTAAGCTAACAAGGCTAACACAGGACAAGTGAGAACAATAAACGTGGGCTACAAAAACAGGAAACAGGTAAAATGAATAATTAAATCAAGCTCAGAAACTAACAGGGAAACTAAGAACTGACAAAGAAACAATCTAAACACAGGGCAAATAATGAAGGCAGGTAAAACAGAACAAGAAACTAGAAATACTGATAAATGAAACACTAGGGAACAAAAACAGAAGAGCCAGGATTTAAACACAAAACTACAGGGCTTAATAGCTACATGCTAAACTGAGCCAAGCAGCTGTTCAGGGAGCAGGGGAAACACACTAAATACTTTAACAACAGGGAGAACAGGATGACCAGCGACACCTGCTGGCCAAACAGGGAGGAGACATGAAAGACTGACCCTGACAGGATTGTTTTGTCAGGTTCCGTTCCTAAAGCTTGTTACATAAATGTGTGGGTGTCCATCTCATGGAAATGCACGATGTCCATTTCCACCGCGGTGACGGAATCTGTCCACGCTGGCCTCAGCCCCCTCTCCAAACTAAAACTGACCACTTCCAGTCTTCATGAATAATTGTAAAAGCCTTTTGTTTTTCCCTCCAGAGGCTCACTGTAACTTCCGTGAATGCATGTATGCGCATGACCACACATGAACTCCCAATTGCGGGCTAGCTTCTGAGCGTTGCGTACAAGCTGTTATTAAAGTGCAATTACAATTACAGTGAAGCTGGAGCACATTTGTAAATTATACACTGACGTTGAAAAGGTAATTAAATAGCCTGGATCATTCTTTTCTGATATGTCAGCGCATGTCATATCTCATTATTGGCTTAAGAAAGATGAATGCTGTAATTCTATTAACGGAAAAATATAATTAGGAAAAAATATCAGTCTATGATTAATATAAGTCCATTAAAATGCCTTTTAATGCAGCCACAAACAAAGCCAGGGAATGAGGACCTGGTTTGAAAAAACTGTGGATAATTTTTTTTTTTCTAGCACATCCTGAACACCCTTAGAAAACATGAGCTTTATATATGCATATATATAAAGTGTGTGTGTATATGTATGAGTGTGTGTGAGTGTGTGTGTATTTATGCATGTATGTATACTGTATATAAAATATGAGTATCCACAGTGACTTGTTTTTTGCTAATTTTTAATAATAGTTTGATTAGTGATCTATATTTAAGTAGTGTTGAAACAAATTTAAATGCCATGGACAACAGAGCTCCAAATGTATCAATGTTTGTTTACGTATATTCTCAATAATTCATGATGTGTAATTCACATGCATGCCAGAGTCAGACCATCCATATTCCAGCCACTTATTTTTTAAAGCCAGATTTGCTGCATGTAACATCAGTGGTCCTGACTTTATACCAGGAATGCTCTGACACTGAGGAGCAGGAGAGCAGGAGGAACAGGCAGAGGGAGTGACGTGATTTTTCTAGGCCGTCAAACGCCTGCCTGCTTTTAATACTTTTTACTGCCTTCCTTGCAAAGAATGGGGAATGACTGTTGTTTCTATCAAGACAAAAGTCTGCTGATTCATGCCAACCCCCCACCACCCCACCTTCATCGAATAATCATCAGTAATACAGAGAGCCTTTATGATTTTTCTTTTACATTTTCAAGTGGCAGATGAGTTCACTGACTGCACTTTGATGATCTGCCTTTAATGTGTGCGGCATGCATACGATTGGAGATCGAGACAAGCTGAACGGGGGGAAATAATATGGGCAGGCCAGGAACCTGAGAACTTCCCCTATAAACCTGAATGCCACCTGAACACCACCTACACTGTATCTGTTATTAGCTTAGAATTTATAAAATGGCAACGTGCACCGCAGCGTCCCTGAGATGCCTAGATTAAACTGCTGCTTTGTTTAAAATGAGGGATTCTTTACTAATGTCTTTTTAATAATCGCTGGACGTTTCGGGGATCCATGGAAGTCTGGCTTCTTCAAAGGTGTTAATGAAGCATCTGCAGGGTTATGCCCTTAAAATCTGGATTGCGATCGCAGAAGTGGAGCCCAGTTCATGCTTAGCTGTAATCAGAGTTTGCATTTGTCTGGTCACTGGTTCAAGGACAGTGTGGATACACAGAAATATGCACTTTATCTTTTTTCCTATAGGCCTACTGTGGTCCATTTGCCATCATATACTGTCTCATACAGGACAGTAGCTAGAAATTCTGGCATTGGACCCACTTGGTACATTTTGCCGAGGAGGGGTTGGGTGGGTGGGGGTTGTAAAGTGCTGGGCTGCCTGAATCTACTAGGTTACTCATGCCCCTCCAACATCCCTTGTCCCATTGCATATATCTATTACAGTACATCCCATTGCACATATCTATTATTACACTTATCTATTATGTTTAATCATTCTTATATTGAGCTATTTGTCTTGCACTCTCTTGTCTTGCATTGCACTGTAGTTTATCCCACCCTGTCTTGTTCTGTATTGCACTTCTGTTTGTCCTGCACTGTCTTGTCTTGCATTGCACTGTAGTTTATCCCACCCTGCCTTGTTCTGTATTGCACTTTGTCCTGCATTGTCTTGTCTTGCATTGCACTATAGCTTGTTCTATGTCCCTTGATAGGCCACCCTGCAACGGTGTTCCTTGGGACACATGTGACAATAAAGCTTGAAACTTGTCCCCTCACCCCTCATCTAACCCAGGACAGTCCATCGGCAGTATTTTCATAATCGCAGATGCCTTATTGAGGTGCGTTTCAAAAATGGCGAAACAGGCCAGGTGAAAAAAATCAAAATACAGAAAATCATAACATGCTTTTAATTATACTTTTCTACTAGTTTATGCATATTTTCCAGTTCAGACAAAAGAAAGTCATTACCAGTCATTTTCTAACTATATTAAGTCACAAATATATTGTTTTTATCATGTTTAAATGGCAATGAAAACTAATGGCACTTCACAAGCAGTCTAATTGAAGTAGCAGCTATTGTAGGTTTAATAGATTTTATAATGAAAAAATATATTTTCATTTATATTGTTTCTTGTTACTTTTGTGTTTAAATTGCAAATGCTGATTATAACTGGGAAAGTAAAGATACTGTTTTTGCATTCTCGTTCCGAAAATGTTTCTTTTTCATTTTTGTTTGTTGAGTATTGTAATTTATATAGTGTTTGTTCTCATATTTGCGGCAAGGTACAATAGAATTTCTAGTCCAGATTGTTCTGGTCAGATTCTTTATCCATCCCAACTTTTTCAATTCTAGCTACTCTTGTAAGCTCCACCTCCTCTTTAACAACCACATTTCTATTGGGCCCTTGGTCTGTCACTCACCCATTCATTGCCATCATTTGCTGATGGCCGCTAAGCCAGGCTAGGCTGTGGGCGGGGTAGCTGGCAGGCCCAATGACTTGTAGCTTCTGGCTGCTCTAATTCCTTATTTGGGCAGGCGGAGTCCTGCTTAAAAAGGGCCACATTTTGAAATGGCTTTCTGAGGGGTTGCTATGGAGCAGAGAAGGTTTCAGTCATTTTTATCAACAGAATTTCATTGAATAACAGCATGAGGTAGGGGTGGGTGTTTTATTGCACATAGGCGATGGGTGGCTACCCAGGAACGTGCAGAGGATAGTAAGCGTGGGCTCACCACACCGAAGCCAAACTCTAAATCTCTTCACCCACCCGTGCGGGCACGACAGGTTATTTGAAATCCGACTGACAAATGGATGTGAGACTGATGGACAAGGAGATCCATCTCCTTTCGGATAACAGTTGTCAATTTTACCCTTGTCCGGGAGTCACTCAGCTCTTCTCAAGAACGTTCTGCCGGTAAGCTGGGCTCTGTGGGGATGTTTAAATATGACCGGAGCATCGCCGCATACTGCCGTCCAAATGAGGCGATGCAGAAAGAAGTCCCGTTCCTGTCCACTTAAATGGCTCTCGGCCGCGGTGGGCGATGTGAACGCGGGGATCAAAGCGCTCCCTCAGAGCGGCAGGTCAGCACTTCCTGCACGTAATAAGGGGCCCGGAGTTAGAGCCAGCAAAGGCAGGGATGGTTCCCCGCTCTGCCTGCCTCTCTCATCACGAGACCCAGGATCCCCTTGATTTATGGCATCTGTGAACTCAGAAGCTAATGGGGGGGTCTGCTGGTGTAGAGCGGATGGTTTGGGAGGAACCGAGTAGACAGGTGGCATCCTGATGTAAACCTTCTCCAGGTGGTCAGGGTTTCCTTCAGATGAGCACCTGCCTGGCCACTTCGTCATCTCCAATTTGGGGGGGGGGGAGGGGTAGCTTTGTCAATGGCAGAACCTGCAATAAAAACCATGGGTGTTGATGGTGGGGGTCTAAGGGTCTCATCACCCTGGAGATGAGTCATCGTAATCAAACACAAATCAATTGTATGTCAATATACTGTACAGTAACCCCTTCACATTCATGAGGATTAGCTTGCTCTTGGTCCTCTGGCTGAAGCGCTGGTGCTATCTAAATGATTTGTAGAAATTTCCATTATTTTTAAACTGTGTTCTGAATCTGAAATTTGAAGCGACATTAGTTATAATTAAAGATTGCAATCGCACATTGATTTACTACTGTGATTCACCTGGCCAGCAGTACGTCTGCGGCTATAGAAATTTAATCAGCACCCTTCTAACCAATCAGATTTGAGAATTCAACGGCACTGTACTATAAATGTGTAGTATTATGTGTGTATATATAGTGTATCAATCTAATCTAGTCCAGTCTGTTGTAGCTATTGGCTGTAGTGTGCAGTCAATAAGCTGGCAGGGTTGTGAGGGCATGTTGTAAATTGCCTGGACCTGAGGGTCGCAGGTGTAAATCCCAGCTGTGGTGGGTTCCGGAGCAGACGACCTACAGCTGAGACAGAAGTGCAAGGCACTATGGGTAGGCGCCCAGAATGCGAGCTGGGGGTGCTACGCTGGCGTCGTCGCCGATGAAATACCTGCATTGCTCCGAAGCTGTCGCTTCCTGTTGGAGTTATGGCTGACGTGATAATTACGGAGTGACAGGGCGCCTGGCTGGAGCCGTGCCCAACCCGGGAGCCGTGTGTTCAGCCATTAATAACCCCAGTCTGCACTGGATGCTGGCTTTCTCTATTACTGAACTGCTCTTTCAAGCCGTGATCGACACCTCCCTGCATCCCCTTCCCCATCGTCTGTCGGCTCTCTCTGTGTCACTTTGTTTATTTGCTTGGCGTATGCTATTTTCTAAATATTTGAAACCATTTTATCAATTTATGAAGCGGGAGGGTGCACTTAGGTAACATATTCTGGGACAGAGCTGTCGGGCCTCCTTCCTGACAGCCTAGCTGTTGGTCCTTAATGACTACGCCATCTGCAGGCCAACAGCTGTGACTCCAATTACTACTGTTATGAATCATGTCAGGTGTTATTTGGTGTGTTTTGTGAGTTCTGGTTGTCTGACAGCCCGGATGGAGGACATGAGCTTAGAGACAAACCTCGTGGGTTCACTGTGCAGATTCAGACGGAAACAGCGAACGTGGCACCTGAACAAACACGTAAAGTGATTGAAGGTGTTTTGTCATTTGACTGTCCCTAAATGTGTTTTTTGCTTTCTCCCCTCTGCTCACGCAGGGGGTGGGGTGGGGGGTGGTAATCACTTTTGACAGGTTCCTCTATAAACAAGCACTCTGTAGCATCAGCATCATTATGCGTGTTGACACTGCAATCAATTTGACTTGCTTCAGCCAATGCTGTTGATGAATCGCAAAATTACAGCCGTTGGGAGTTGGGGGGGGGGGGGGGGGATCAAAAGTACAAGCGAACACAAAGCAACAATGCTCCTTCATCGCTACAGGTACCACCAGCTCTTTTGTGTTTTTTTGGCGGTCCACAGCAAGTCCCAGATGCCATTTTGGGAGAGGAATTTCAATTTATGCCACTATTTTTATGGATGGGGGAGCCTGGGGTGGGTTGCCATTTCATTTTTATAGTGTAAATTTAAGAACAGAGAGCTGACAGGTAACCAAGAATGACTAAAGTGCTTAATTTAAAAATGGAGATACAGTGTATTAGTGAGCATCGGAAAGAGCCTTAGATTTCTGAAGAACCGAGACATTATTCACTCTCTTCATTGTTACAGCTCAGTGTCTTTCTTATTATTTCTTTCTCTATTATTTTTTTACCACTCAAATGGAGAAGTTCTATTTAGAAGCCAGATGAATCTTAGTTCTATGGTGAACATGATTCAAAAGAAGGACAGAAGATGTAGAGGAATCCTTGTTATTTTTCTGAAATCTGTCCAGGGGAGTAAGAAAACGTTACTGTTCGTTTCTCGGCCGCTGTACTGCCTCTGTCTCTGCTGATGGGCTTTTTATAATGAGGTTAATTTAAAAAAAGTATGAAACCGATAGGCTGGTTTCTGGCATACCTGGATGTGAGAGTTATCTTTCAGTCAGGATACAGCAGGATTAAGGGGCATTTGCTTATATGCAGCTGCTTGCTGTCTGGGAGCTTCGAGACCCGAAGGAGATTAGCTTCATCTTTCCATCTTTGTTCTTTCACATGCAGGAGCGGACGGGCCGAGCGCCTGATTCGGGACGTCAGAAGCGGTTAGATGGCGAGTGGTCCGTGGGGAGTGGGGGTCACAGTGGGAGAGGAGCAGAGGGCTGGTCATCAGAGACAGACCGAGAGGAGCTTGGTTTCATGACCGCTGGTGGACGGAGCCAGTTATGACGCTGTCTAACCATTTCGCTATTCTCCAGTCCTGGAGAGCTACTATCCAGTAGGTTTTCTATTCTACCTGCTTCTGATGAAGCACACCTGTACCTGGCATTAACCTGAGAACAGGTGTAGCTCATCAGAAGCCAGAGAGGGTAGAAAACCTATTGGACAGTAGCTCTCCAGGAACGGAGTTGGAGACCCCTGCTCTAGAAGCTGATTTGAGGATGGAACGATGCTTGTGGCCTGACACCTGTAACATCTCAGAGATGCTCTCCAGGTTTCCCAGGCTCATCTGAAGAGACTGGAGTCAGGAATTCATGGGGCTCATACCCTCAGCTGGAGGGAGTCTGGGGCAAAATCAAGAAAAGAAGGCACTTGGATCATTTACTTTGAGGTCCACTTGAAATGCTATTCTGTAGGGCATTCACTGACGCCAGATCTTAAGTGCGACTGGGAATAAATATGGAAATGAAAACGATGGTAGATTTCTCAGCACGTTTAAGCCCTCTTACTGTTGTTCAAACCGCCCATGGTGATGCCATTTTATTGTGTAACCGAAGTAATTGCAGTATGTGCGTAGGTGTAAGGTGTAATGCCTATTAGCACAATATAACCACCTACACAAGCTCTGTCCTAACTTTTATTATACATCATTCTCATAGATGTGTAACGGTGGGTTTTGTGTTTATAGCACCTTCCTGTTGCCAGGGAGGATGAGAGTGCCCCCATCACATCTTCTGACTGTGACGGCAGTTCCCAGACACCTTTGGGGTTTGAAGGCATGGACTCTCCATCCTTTCACACCACTTGCTGCTTCTGGAGGTTCTCTACCTGTGATGGCGAACCACTGGAAACCAGCCAAGGTTTTTACCCAGGGCTGTATACAGGGGGCGGGGCTACAGGTTAACTTGTGCCAGCTGAAAGCTAATTGGTCGTCTCCTTTGCCACTCATTGACATTAAAGCTATATCAATGGCTTATGATAAGCTTGGTCAATCTGTATGAGTTATAGCCCGGCATGGAGCCACAAGCTGGGTGTGCTTTTTTTCCTAACTACTGCTGACCAAAACTCTCGAGCTGCTCTTTATGTCGCTGCTGCTCCATCAGATGGTGGATGGACCCCCCCCGCACGAAACGGGATTAATCTCCCTCTCTCACTTCTGTCCAGGCTGCACCACACCTTATTCGAAATTTGACTGAGGCTAAAAGATTGCCTTTATTATTAAGGCCCAGAAATTAGCAGGGATGCCCAGGACCTGAATCGATCCTTAAAGCCTTCCTATTTATTCTTCCTGCCTTTCCGGTCGGTCTGCGTAGCCAGGCAGACACTAAAAAAGATCCACTGCACCTCTTGGTGGGTAATAAGGCATCCAGAAGTGCTGCCTTCACATTAACTTCAGAGTATGCCAACGTCCTTGTCCACCGCTACATAGGGCATCTAAAGCTGTAGGACTGTGGAAAGTTTACTTATATTCTACATTAGAGTTTACTTATATTCTACACTAGAGTATAATGGAATTTTATTATTGTGTTCTGGGTAGTAGTGAGTACTAAAATAGCACACAAATCAGAGTGAGAGAGTGTGAGTCAATAGGCACGACTGGTGTTTCACTGTTGCCATGGAGTCACCGCCATGTCTTATGCGCTTTATCTGACCCAAAATCATGCACCCATATTAATCAGCGCTTGTGTTAGTTTGTGGCTGTTAGTAACACGATGGAGGTGCGAGTCCGTTTGTAAATGACCTTCCGGGGGTTCCTGCCTGTAAATGTGACTGAGTTCCACTGGATAATGTCAAGGCTCACCCAAAGAAATGTATTATAACGATATTTCACATGCTGGTCCACAATAGCTTTTACTCAACAATAAATAAATGATATGGTTTGACATAAAACTTGAGAGCAATGCGCCGGGGTAATAAAACGTACAGTGAGGAGAGGGAAAACTGCGATTGATGAGAGGCTGCGCGGGAAGAACATTTAACATTCACACTGTAACTGTAGGAGCATGTGTCCTGCTAAAGGCTACAAGGGTTAGCTCTTTATTAAAGTCCATCCTGATTTCTTACAATCATGGCCTTCAAACCCTAAACCTTCTGCAACTGTCTTTCTTTTAAGTGAAGAGAATGGAAAAATCCATCCATTTTCTGAGGCTGCTTGTCCTATTTAGGGTCGCAAGGGGTCCGGAGCCTTCGGGCGCAAGGCGGGAAACAGCCCAGGATGGGGTGCCGATTTATCGCAGGATGCACTCACACATATACACACCTATGGGTAATTTAGTAACTCCAATTAGCCTCAGCATGTTTTTGGACTGTAGGGGGAAACCGGAGTACCTGGAGGAAACCCCACGACGCTACGGGGAGAACATGCAAACTCCAGACACGTAGAACCTTGAATGCAGGTCCCAGAGGTGCCACCATGACACCCCAGGAAAAATCAGCTGGTAAAAAAAAAAGAAAAAACAGTTTATTATTCAATTGGGGGCCAAAATGGCCAGGAGAAGAAAAGATGTAGGAAGGAAGTGAGGAGAAAGGGGGGCAAACAAATTAAGAGGTGTTACATAAGATCTGAGCTCTGCTTCTCAGAGTCATTTTCACAAACAGCTTAAATACTGGGGGCGGGAGAGTCGGGGGGGGGGGCAGAGGGGGGGCACTATACCACTTTACTTGTAATTGACTGGCGTCCCCCTGACAATATGGAGCACTGTCACGCTTCGCATCTGCTTAGGAGATAAACGGGGCTATACCTCAAGGATCCTCAGTGAGATGAACAGAGAACAGGCTTGATTGAGATGCTCGATTGGTAGCAGCCCCCGGCTGGACCAGTGGAGAGGTCACATGAGACTAACAGTGACATCACGTCTCTTCAGGTCAGGTGACTGTCCCAGAGGAAGTCCCGTCGCCGTTAGACTGTGAATGGGGCTGAGATGGGGCGACGCTTACCGGACCAAACTGCTTCTGGTGGACGAACTGAAGAAAACAGTAGGAGATATGCCCCCCACCCACCTGAAGTCCAACGTGTCAGTATGCGACGACTTTTTCATGGTGACTCCACACATTTCCCATGATTCCATTTAGCCACGTGCCTCCTCTCAAGGCTTCAGGCTGGCGACACCAAACACCTGAAGACCTTTAGCATCGACTCCTGAAGCTGCCGTGTTCTTCTGCTGGGCGAAGTGTTGACACCACTGTGACGAATCCATCTGCCTGCATAAAGATCCTCGCTGCAAGCTGGAAGCATCCATGTGAAATTTGCAGAAAAAGCTCATTATATTTACTATATCACTAATAATAACTGATAAATTCGATGCGCTGGTACATGGACCCTTATTAGGTCACAAACAAGATGCGATTTGGTGGAGGAAGGATTTGTGCGTCTAGCATGGTGTGATTTATATCGTCATTACGAGGGGTGTATAAGAGATTAATCAGTAGCTGAGCTAACAAAGCAGCCTTTGCTGTCGGCTCAGCTGTATGTGTCTCGTATTTGAATGTTTGCAATTGGAACAGAGAAGGGTTTGGATGGCCTATCTTTTGATGATGCATCAAAAATGCCTCTAAGCTCCGTTGGTCCGTCAGATGCGATGATAAACAAAATCATCAGGATTTCCTTGTTCAAAAAGCACTGTATGAATATGCACGTTGTTGTCTGGAAGGCTACAAGTGAGCCGCATGCTAACATGCCAGAAAGTCAGCCACGCGGTTCATTGGTTGCTCTGCTGAACGGTGGTAGGATGATGCTTGCGGATGTCGCATTCCCTGCACGTTATAGCATGGATCAGAGTTGGATATTGAAGTGTCCTTGAAGATATATGTATAGAAATAAAGTGTTATTGATAATGAGAAACAGTACAGACAGAAACTGCACGGACATTGTAACAGTCCTATTTATTATTTATTAAAGAATGGCTTCAAAATGATCAGAAGGCAGCATGGGAATTCACTGAGCCTTACAAGCTTGCAGAAAGTGTCGCGTGGTCACAAGGGGGCAGCAGAGGGCAGCTGGGGGTAGCACCACAGAATGCTGTGAGTGAGGTGTCAGGGTGGTGAGGGTAGGCCTTCAGGGTGCTTTATTAGTCCAGCGTAAGTCTCCTGGGATGGGGCTTTCCGTCGACTCGCCAGCAGAGGCCTGGCAGCACTGAGGCAGTCAGAAAGTTCTAATTAACGCAGAAAACGCTCAGTCCTGTCGATGCCCCCTTGAGGAGTTCCCAAGCCGCAAAACTTTATACTGAGGTGAACTGGGTATTGATTATGTTGTTTTGTTGCTGTTCCAGTTTAATTTTCTTCTTTAATTAAAGAAGGCATCTCAGCCTGGAGACCATCTGCAAAGCCTTGGGGACATGGCAAGGATGGGATGGATGAAATTGGCTCTGAGGAGAGAAAGAAAGTATGATGGAAGAAAGAAGAGAAAGAGGAAGTGTACGAGAGGTGGTACAGTGGGAGGTGGGAAGGGGAAGGGGCACCAAGGGTCAGATGGAGTAAGGGCGTGAGAAGAGACAGCTCAGCATCTCACGAGATTGCGGTGAATGGGAGAGGGTCAAAAGGATAATTATGTACCTACTCTAACCCCGGGGACGTACTTGGGGTGTGCTGCTGCATGTGCCCTGCTGATTCCAGCATATAACAGGTGGGACTGTGGCGAAGCAGGAGCGAAGCATGATTTCAGCATATAACAGCTGGGACTGATGTGAAGCAGGAGCGAAGCATGATTTCAGCATATAACAGGTGGGACTGTGGCGAAGCAGGAGCGAAGCATGATTTCAGCATATAACAGGTGGGACTGTGGTGAAGCAGGAGCGAAGCATGATTTCAGCATATAACAGGTGGGACTGTGGTGAAGCAGGAGCGAAGCATGATTTAAGCATATAACAGGTGGGACTGTGGTGAAGCAGGAGCGAAGCACTGCTATCCTCAGCTGCTCTGGTTTTCTCACGTCCCTCCCTTCCCTCCTCCTGCTGTTGCTTTCTTATTCCTCTCCTTCTCTTCTCCTCCCCTTGGCTGCTCCCATCGCAGTAGCTGCCCACAGAAGGAGGTGTCCAGCAGCCTGTGGTTAATTTTTTGGCGGCAGTACTGGGAAAGGCGGCCAAAATGAGCAGGGAGGTGATGGGGCTTGATGGTGGTTGTGCTGGGGGGTGCTGGTTGGGTTGACAGTTTCTCCCACTGAATGTGGCTACTCCGTGTTCAGTAATTTAGTAATTAACCCCAGTTTCAAGTCAGTCATTTGTTGCAGAGGCCCTGATAATAGAACAGCCTCCAAGAGCTTTGTAAGGTCCAACAAAGGGAAGAGTAATTGCAAAAAGATAAAGTTCTACAAAAGCTGGTAGGTTGGTGCTTTCACAGATAAAGACTGGATGCATAAAATCGTGTAAGGGTGCAAAGTGAATGTGAGGGCGTAGCATTCTGATAAAACAGAGGCTATGTTAGTTAGTCTATCACACATATCCCAGGGCCTCTAACAGAATGGCACACATAGGCAGTCTGGCCTGGACAAAACAAGGATGGAAGGTAATACGCAGTAGATACTATAAAGCAGTTTATTTAGATAATATAACTGAATTTTCATGGTAACACATTGTCCTTTATTGGTAACAGCCGGAAAAGCCGGGGTGGGGGGGTGGGGGGCAGCTCTGAATTTAGCGTAGAATCACATCCCTGGCCATTAATAACTCAAGGAACGACTGATCCTCTCCAAAAGTGCCCGTTTGATTGAAAGACGCCAGCTGTTTCCCCCTGGAGGCCAGTAGCGGCCTTTGAAATGCAGCAGGGGACAGGCTAATTAACGACAGTCCGCATCCTTTGGTCCGTGCCACTAGCGGTCGTTCTGTTTAATTTGCGGCCACTACGGTCCTCTAATGCTTGTGCTGGTTTGCATTTCGCTTGGTTGATTAAGGCAGGCGGGCTGGCGGCCCATAACAGGGTTGTCATGGTGATCACCCTGGTGAAAGCAGCTGCCTCATCCAATTACAGCTTCTTAACCAATGAAACCTAAGTGTAGTGTTACAAGATACTGCAGTAGGTTTACAGGTACAGTGGAGTCAATAAAAGACTGCACTTACTTTTACATTTGGTTCATTTTTGCATATGAAACAAAGCTGCAATCAATGTTTAATCAGGGTTTATCTATTATTCATTTACAGTGCTTAACTCTTCAACTATTAATTGATCAAATAATTAACTGACCACTAAGAAATTTCACAGTGAATAATAAACCATCCTTCCAGGGCATAGATAAATTACAGCGCTAAATCCTTGGGTTTTTCCGAAAGGTTCAAACTGATCATCACACATGAGATCGTGAAATTTGATTAATCAGTTAAGGGGTCAGGAAGGGGGGACACTTGGGACGGTGATTAATAACGCCAGACTGGCGTCCACCTGAAGCTCAAACACAGGCCTGCCCGCCTTCTTACTTCAGCGAAGGCCTAGATGGGCCATCCTTTGAGAGTGATGACTCACCCGCCTCATGAATATTTATGCCCGCAATGAGTATTTTTAACAATCGCTCTTAGTTTATTTGAACAAAGACGTGTTTCTGCAAGAGTGGAGTCTGACTGTCTGTCGAGGGAGTTCTGTCAGAGGTAAATAAAATTTTTAATTGAACTCTGCTACAACTGAAACCTAATCTTCCAGTCCATGAATTGATTTGGTGCATCCTTCTGCATGCTAATTCCTGCTGTACACAGGGAAAGCGTCTGCATGGACCTGCCTGGGCACCAAATATTATCATCATTTTCCCTGAGGCACCACAAGGCATTTAAGCAGAAGAAGGGTCATGCGAACAAGGTTGTATGACCGAAACTGCCAGCTAGGTGAAATGGTGTCCTTTGAGTTTGTCCCGTCGCCTATGCTCGGTCAGCTTCCTGGTAGAGCAGACAGGCAGCAGGCTATCTGTAATTGTAATCAGGAAGCAAGCCCCAAAAGCAGGCAATCACTTCAGACTGTTTTTGGGCCTGGATGACTATTTGACAAGGCAAAAAAAAAGGAGAGCCCAGATAATGTAACTACCCCTTCACGGGATGATGGAAGCTTACACCCCTCAGAGTGGAACATTCCTGTCGTTGTGACATCACAAGGCAGCGTCGCTCATCGAGAGGCTGTCCGCGGTACTAAAATCACGCTAAGGGGGCTGCTGTCCGTGGTCCTGAAAAGACAGCACTGCCTCTCATCCCTACTACAGTACCTCACTCCACAACTCTAACAAGAACCTCTCGCTTGCTGTTCTTGACATTTATTTTGTATGCATTTTAAATTCGGCTCGCTCATCTAAAATTCTACAGCCCAGCCAAGGTTTCCTCACGTCGTCTTTCCACCTCTTTTGTCCGGCTGTCGCTTGTGAATTTCAGAAAGACTAACTACTGAGGCTAGAACAGCATTAATGAAGCATTGAAGGCTTGGCTGTTGTCTATGACTTCTATGACACTGTCTTACTCCAGCTTAATAAAAAGTTTTAAAATTAATTTTAATGAATAGAAATTTTGAAACGAGTTGCTCAGGAATGCATCTCATAAAGGTCTCTGTAGAGTAAAATAAGTTTTTTATAATGCCTGCTGAACTGGTTTTACACCGGTTTTCTCTCACTCCACTAGCTCACTTCGCTTTCAATTTAGTAAATTCCAGCCACGGAACTTAAGGGAGCGACGTGCTGTGGACTTTCAGGAATTCTCCATTATGGAAAGTGTTTTTCTCCTCTGAGCATTGTCTGTTTCTCTCTAGCCTTTATGAATTATTAGAGACCGCCTTCACAAGCACGTCTCTCTGCATCTATCAGATTGGTCTGATGGATAGATTTATGCCGGGCCGTAGGTTGCTTAGCTTGGAACGGTAGCCTCTTGTTTTCTCTCTCTGGTTTCTTTCCACCATACTTTTTCAGTCCACCAAGCTGCATTGTTTTGTGTTTCCACTTGCGGTTCATCTATAATCCCACCACAGGGGGGAGACTCGATTTCACAGGGTTCTCACGGTGAAATGCCACCGTGGGCTACCTGTAGGCCTCTTTCTCTGAGCCCCCTGGTTCCGGAATGCAGCGTCTTTGGCTAAAGAGGCCTTACTGTTTACTTCAAAGGTGCTCTCCAGGCCTTCACGCTTAAATACTGCATTTGGTGTGTGTTTCTGTGTGATCAAAATGCGAGGACAGGCTGAAGTGGAGAAGTGGTATCGCTTTTCATTTTTAAAAAAATCCAGAAGACTAATATAAACGGTGAGTACAGCACCACTAATATGGAAATCGGTGACTCATAAATACACACTAAGCAGATAATCATAAATGGACTCTGCCTGGAATGTTGATGTAATAGAAATAATAAACAAACAAACAAACGAGGCCGGGGGCAGAGGGGGTTTAAAATCTATTTCCTGTTAGTGGTCCTTAGGCATTCTCCCCTGCTAACTGGGACCCACGTTCTGGACCCACGTTCCTGACCTGACACCATGCCCATAATTTGAATGGGGGGTCTGGCAACCCTACTGATGGGTCCCACCCAGCTGGGGGGAGGGGGGGCTGGTGGTCCCGGCAACCCTACCGATAGGTCCCACTCGAGGGGGCTACATGCCTGCACCCCCATCTCACCCTGTGACATATATTTGCCCTTTTTGGATCAGCGACTTTCTGATCTTGACGTATCAACCTGCAGAGCCACACACTCCCCCCCCCCCCCCATGTCAGACAGAGCCCCCTCCACATGGGTCCCCTGGCACCTTTTGGTCCAGGTGCATCTTCATTGTCATCACTATCAGACAGATGGGCTACGGTGAAACTTCACTTGTTTTTTTAGCCGTTTTTTTTTTCTTTTTGTATTACGGATGCTAATTGGACTTTGATTCACCTTCATTGTTCGTTGCTCTGCCGTGTATTTGTGAGTGTTTGTGCTTTTTTTGGATGTTAATCAGTGATGGGTATTGGTGTAAGCAAATGAATGCATGGAAAAAATGTTTTCAGAAAACAGAAAATTCCCCTGTGGAAGAATTCTGCTTGGTAATCAGACCCACACCGTCTGTGTGATGTCATTGGTTGGAGGACAGAGTGATGTGGCCAATAGGCAGGTTAATCATTTTACAATTACTATGCCTTTCCTGCTTCATCACATCATTTATAGCATTTGATTTGAAAAGTCTAAGTGTCTTCAACCATTATCGTGTTGTATTAATGTGAATTCCACAGATTTATGTGTTTTTTGAAACATCATCGCTTTGTTCCCGCTGCGATTGGCTGTCAGATCTGGTTTATCAGAGTGGGCTTGACTGCGCTTCTCGGTTTGTGGGCGAGCCAGGTCTTCTGCATGGAAAAATAATGCGATTCCTTTATCATGAAAGGACGGCCGATCGCTTCAGTACTGCTTTCTCTCTCTCACCACCTTCACCTGAGGGAGGAATTTTTTCCTTTTAGTTCCCAATTTTGACCTTGAATTTCTTTTCTATGTACATCGATTCAATGGGATCATATTATTTGAGTAGCGCAGCTTTGGAGAACTTTGGAGACCTCCACGTCTCACAAGCCCATTCTCTCCCACCTGCTTTCATTCCTTCTCCTGCTCTCCTCACATTCTTCCCGATGTCGCCCGCCCGCATTGAATCGACTGAAATCCATTTTCTTCCCTCCTTCTATCACCGATTAGCGATAGATGACGAGTCCGCTCGCTGTGACTTCGGAGACCTCCTCTGCGGTTATAGTTTTTGCATTTGTCAGCTAATAAAGATCTCTGTCCAAGGCTGTCGCCGAATCAGATAACGTGCGATAACTTCTGGGAGGTAACCTTATCTGGCAGCAGTAGATACAGATAAGCAACGCTCTCGGTTTATTCCCGCTGAGTCTGTTTGGGTGGCCGTACTGTCTGGAGTCGTATCTCACTCGCCTTCCTCGAATTCATGGTGCTGCTTGCAACCTCCTACCGTCCTGGCCATCTACGGCCTGTCCTCCTCCTCGTTGTGGCACCGAGGTTGTCGGGGAGCGGCTCGTCTCTGCCGTGTCACCGACAGGACCTGAATCACTGGTCGCTTGTAGTCATTCTGGAATCCAGGCTTTGAACTCTGCAGTAGACTGGCTGTACACTGGCAGTCACTGCCAGGTTTAACACTACAGGGCGCAAGGAACAAGTAAGAATCGGATCGGACAAGTGTGTGACTGACAGCACACACAGGAAGTGAGTTAAATGAGACTGCGATTGATGCCACATGTTAATCCCGCCCACTGCGGGGCCCTTATCGCTTCTATCACTAGTGAGGAACTGTCACTACAGAGCAGTAATACTTTTTCTTTGTTGACTGCTTGTTGGATGACTGTCTCTCTGAGCTCGGGGACCCAAGAGATCTAACCAAAGAGGAAGACTTGCACGGCAGCGCCATCAGAACAAGTAAAACCCCTATTTTGCTGGATTTGTTCCGAAAACGTATCTGTCATGCTCCTGTATTCTCAACCTCCCCCGGTCTCCCCCCCACACACAAGCCCTGCCGAACTTGTCCCCGTGCATTGCGTTAATCTTACATCCCTGTCCGGGGCGAAGAAACTTTCGTTGAGATGCACTGGGCTGTAAATCATCACGGAGGAGGAAAGCAACCAGCGTTTCGCCTGCGCAGGCCCTGAACGGGGCAGGGCTTTTTAACACGCGGCACGCACCATGCGGCACGCACCACGAGGGGGAGGCACACGTGCGAATCCCCCGTGTGTTCAGAAAGAGCTGCTTGGGAATGTCAGTGTAATTTTCATTAAAGCTAATTACGCCGAGACGAAGATGGAAAATTCCAGATGATTACCGTAAGCTCTCTGAGCGTGTTGTTTACTTCGGCGATCTCGCCCGGCGGAGGTATACAGAGCTGGCTTTGAATTTCATTGTCTTTAAATATCATTAAACGCGAGAAAGAAACTTTACCAGAATCAGCAATCAGTCAGCCTCTGCTATGGCGTTATTAATACCCCCATCTTCCTGCACTACCTAAACGTGCTGACTCCTGGATAAGGTTTCTGCTGAGATTATTACATTGCCTGACATATATCTAAAATAAAATCACATTTTCTCGGTAAAAAGGTTTGTTTCCAGTGCAGTCGGCATTCTGCTGTATGCAGCAGGTGGTATAGTAGCTAAAGTGGTGGAATAAAATGTCAAAGGTTCACAAAAATAAAATAAAATGCCCCATTTTTTTTCACCTATGGGTGACTAACTGGGTTTTTCAATGCTGTGCTGCAAAGTTCCGTCTCGTGTACAGAAGGCAACTTTCTTGATGTTTCGACAAGTGCAGACATTTGTATTTTAAAGCCAGTTTAACTTATCTAGTTCTGAATTTTCCACATATTTTTTGCAAAGATTAGGTCACAGGTACAGACCGACCCCGATCCCCGGACAGGAGCAGATCCACGCCTCCATGTGAGGGAGTTGGTGCATGACCTTCTGCGGGTAAGAGAAGGGTGAGTAAAGAGAGGTCAGTGCCCCCCGCCCCCATATGAGGTCAGTGCCCCCCGCCCCCATATGAGGTCAGTGCCTTGCTTCACTCTTGCCTCTCTTAATCAGACAGCAGATAAAGCAGTAATCTTGCACATTTCACAGTTCGGAAGATTCGGTGAAAACTCCACTTGGCTGGCCTGGATTTGTTAAAAATGTAATTGCAGCTGCCATATTGATTGCTGGATGCCTGTAACCCCACATGGGTAGCAGCCGTTAGAAGTCTGTGCTCTGGACCACGCCTCCATCCTCCCAGCCACCTTGGCAACCCCAGCCTTCCCCAGGACAATATGCATGTCGCGCTGTGTCCTGATCGCCGTGGAGACACAACACTGCTCAGTTCAAGACCCCGCAAGTCAGCCGACCAATCAAAGCGAGCGGATGTGGTCACGTGGACACTCGGGTCACCGGTGAGTACGTTCGGGAGACCCCAGGTTTGTGCCTGTTAAATCCATCTCCTTTCGTTCCTTTCTGCAAGCGCCTCCCTCAGACTGAAAAAATGTTTTAACTCGAGAAGTGAAGCAGGACGCCCACAAATTATTTATTTCATAATTAGCACGTGCGTAACAACATGAATAAATACATCAATCCATTTTCTAAACCAGTTACCCAGGTGAAGGTGACAGTGCGATAAATATTCATAATTTACTCATCAGGAGCCGGGCTGGGAGCACAGTACGAAAAAAGAGGGTGGTGTTTTTAATAGATGAACACTTACCCAGGGAAGGGGTGGGTGGCCATGCCTGGGCCAATCCTGAGGGAGAGCATCGTATTCCTAGAAGGGCACTGCTGTTATACCATTGAGTGTCTTTTCCTCAGCAGCAGGCTCCCATTATTTAGGAGCAAACAGGAAGTGGAGACCAAATGTCAGAACTCAGCATGGTTGACTGGTGAATGAATTAACCGTCGGTTTGTTGCCCTTAGCGCCGAACACCGCTGTGACACGCCCAGCGTGAGTATCGGCGCGGTGGCCAACGGTCTCGAGCTCAGCCGTGCCGGCGTCTCTGACGGCCCCCCTCATTAAAAGGCTTTTCACCAGACAAATGGCTGGAACGCAAGGTACAGATTTACAGGCCAGTGGTGAAAGTGAGGGATTTGTATAAACGGGTTTGGACATCCAAGCCTTTGAAGTGGCCTTTAGGTTCCCATCGTCGTGACGACAGGCCCAGTGAATAATTCATTACATTTCGGGCCATTTTCAAGTGATGTGGCCTGGAAACGGGTTTCCTTCGTTAAAACCACCCATTAACCCACTTGGTACCTTAACGGCCGCTCGAAATTCCATTCAGCTCCAAGAGACCCAAGCTACCTACAGGGCTTGTTCCGCGTCTCAGGGCGGCGTAACCCAAGCTCCATTCCAGCACCGCTTGGTAGTCTGCAGATAAATGGGATCCGGCTTCAACATCTACGATGGGTGGGATTATTGTGCACCATCCATCACTGCCTGGTTTAACCCAAAAGGGAACCAATTATGTAACCCAGAAGAAGTAGGTTAAAGCTCTCTGTGATTGACATGCATGATAATCCCACCTACTGTGGGTTTCAGAGCCTTGATTTCTCCTATCGCTTCTGTGTGAGACATGCCTAATGAGGAGGAGGGTTGCCATATCGTGAGCGAGATGCCCCTTAAAGTCCTCTCCTTCTGAGAAGTGCAGGGATTACACAGGACCCTGTGGGACTTTAAACAGAGTGCCGTGCCTCTTACTCCCCCCTCCCCGACTCCAGGTGTCCACCATTAAACAAAGGGCCTGTGACCGTATGGAGCGGCAATCATAGTTTGATTGTTTCCCCATTTCTTTCCGTCGTCATGGTTACCGAAGAATAGGCAGCAACATACCATTTTGTGCAAGAGGTTGCACCGAGCGCCAATAGCGCCGTGATTCAAAACATCACATCACCCCGGCTCAGGTTTCTGCCTGGAGTTAAAAGATTTGCTTCACGCATAATGGTGTCAGCCTGACACATTTGTCTTGTAGCACTGCTGGTTTGTGGGATGGGAGCCAATCATGTGTCAGAACCCCAATCCTCACTGCCCAATCACAAACTTAGATGCACTGACTATGTCTGAGCAATATGTTCTTTTTCACCCCATGTATTGTTGCCCGGTAATCTTGGTGGGTTCCCTTAGCTTGACCCAAAGATATAGTGTTACTGATACACAATGATTTTTCTCAGAATGATGTCCGTCAGGTGATACTGAGAATTGTTTATTTACGGGAATATAGAATGATTTTTCTCAGAGGTATACAGAATGATCTCTGTCACGTGATATACAGAATTGTTTATTTACAGGTGCACAGAATGGTTTTATTTAGAGGTATACAGAATGATCTCCATCAGGTAGTACTGAGACTGATTTTCCTCACTGTTACAGAGAATGATTTCTGTCTGGGGGCACGATGCTCGCTTTCCATTAGTTGCTAGCGAATGGTTTTACTTACAGGTACAGAGAATGGTTTCTGTCAGCAGTATAAAAATGATATTCTGGCCAGGCTTTCGGCACTGCTGGCATGGGTAAAACAGGAAGGTATTGCTACATTTTCAAATTGAGTCACGATTGTCAGTCTTGTTCCCAGACGTGTTCTTTCATGGCGCCATAATTTGTCTCTTAAGTAACTTGTGCAACTCATTGCATGCACAACACATCAGTCGGGACACCACCTTCCTCCTGTTAGTGAGTCCGGTATTTCAAGGCATGAGAGTGACCGTGCGGAGGAAAAGAAAAGCATGGGTGCACATCAGATTACAATGCTCGTATCTGCCTCACAGAACAGCCGCTCGGACACACACCTGGAAGACCACAGGTGCTTTACTGTCCACGTTGGCGAGGCCGATGCGAGCAGCGTCTGGCTCTCTGATGCGAAAGAGCGTGCGGGGAAACGTCTCGCGAATCACTCCCACGATGTAGCCCTGAGAGCGAAGGGCTGCCCTGTTGACTCAATCTCATTAAAGCGAGTAGGCGGGCTGGTCTTTTTTCCCCCGTCCTTGATGTTCATTTGTTTCTCTCTATGGAGAAAGGACCAATAGGGAGGGACCTTCACACCATGTTGGCTGGAGCCCTGCGATGGTACAGTCAAAAATTACACCTTCATGCATACATGTGTGTTCACCCGTGACATCTTTAACTTCTGTGCTGAAAATAAATGGCATCGCATGCATCTCCTAGAGATCCTGACAGCTCCACTCAACAATACCTGTATTCCTATTTTTATGTTTTAAAACGCATGAACTCTGGGATGTTTTTAAGATCAGGCATGATGTGACATCTGTGCAGGGCTGTGGTTGGAGAAGCAGTGTGGAAGGGTGTGTTTGGTGTGGGGCAGTGATCAGCAGGGAACAATTATCAGGGTCTTAGTGTAGGGTAGTGGCCACTGTAGAGTAATTATCAGGGTGTTAGTTTAGGGTAGTGGGCAGTGTAGTGCAATTATCAGGGTGTTAGTGTAGGGTAGTGGTCAGTGTAGAGAAATTATCAGGGTGTTAGTGTAGGGTAGTGGGCAGTGTAGAGAAATTATCAGGGTGTTAGTGTAGGGTAGTGGTCACTGTAGAGTAATTATCAGGGTGTTAGTTTAGGGTAGTAGGCAGTGTAGTGCAATTATCAGGGTGTTAGTGTAGGGTAGTGGTCAGTGTAGAGAAATTATCAGGGTGTTAGTGTAGGGTAGTGGGCAGTGTAGAGAAATTATCAGGGTGTTAGTGTAGGGTAGTGGTCAGTGTAGAGAAATTATCAGAGTGTTAGTGTAAGGTAGTGGTCAGTGTAGAGAAATTATCAGGGTGTTAGTGTAGGGTAGTGGTCAGTGTAGAGAAATTATCAGAGTGTTAGTGTAAGGTAGTGGTCAGTGTAGAGAAATTATCAGGGTGTTAGTGTAGGGTAGTGGTCAGTGTAGAGAAATTATCAGAGTGTTAGTGTAAGGTAGTGGTCAGTGTAGAGAAATTATCAGGGTGTTAGTGTAGGGTAGTGGTCAGTGTAGAGAAATTATCAGGGTGTTAGTGTAGGGTAGTGGTCAGTGTAGAGAAATTATCAGAGTGTTAGTGTAAGGTAGTGGTCAGTGTAGAGAAATTATCAGGGTGTTAGTGTAAGGTAGTGGTCAGTGTAGAGAAATTATCAGGTTGTTAGTGTAGGGTTGCGGTCAATGTAGAGCAATTATCAGGGTGTTAGTGTAGGGTAGTGGTCAGTGTAGAGCAATTATCAGGATGCTAGTGTTTAGTACCATGGTGATTTCTACTGTGTGGACCAGCAGTCTTTGTGAAGCACTCTGGAGTGGTGGCTAGTGAGAGACAATAATAATGGTATCAGTATGGAGCCACATTAGGCATTTCAGACTCTGTAAACAAAGACTGGCATCCTGAAGGTATTCGCTATCCCTCAGGGGAAGGCTGGGAGGTAATTTATCCTGGTTATGGTGACACTAACCCCTGTCATTTCCAACATCCCTTCACGGCAAGGGATGATTTTTTTCTGTCATTTACCTGGAGGGGAGAATCCGAGGACGGCTGTCTTGCGCACACTGGTATAGGAACGACAGCGCCATTGGACCACTGGAGCGTAGCCATGACCCGTGCTCCCCCGAAACCCATAAATAGTGAAACTGTGCTCCCTGTCACTTCTCTCGCCAGCCATTTAGAGGTGCCCCCCGGCCTTGAATCGAAGCTCGTGTACCTTTCCATTCCAGTGCCATGCATTGCAGTTGCTATTCCACTGTCTGACCCACAAGATGTTGGGCAGTATTTGCTCAAGGGTGAGATGCAATATGAGCAGCAAAGACTGTGTTACTTGGAGTCCATCCCATTCATAGATGCTGAGTTCTTATTTCCCACACCTGCTCATTTGTAATCCTCAGTGCTGAATGGGTAGAACTTCTATCTTTGAACATTTGTGTTATCTATTACTTTGCATGCATTCACAACACAGCCAGAAGCATAAACGTCACGCTGCGGTGCACACTTTGGCCTAATTTCGTCTTGTGAGCAGTAGCAAATTGAGTCTTATGGTACTCAGTGATCAGGCGTTTCTCGCCAGCCCCTCTTATGCGTTACGCCACAGGTGTCAGACTACAGTCCTGGGGGGCCGGAGCCCTGCACATTTTTGGGTTTCCCCTCGTTTAACACACCTGATTCAACTTCTTGTGCTAATTACCACATAGCTGTTGTGCTGAATCATTTATGGTGGAACAGGGAAATAACTAAGCTACACAGGGCTGCGGCCCCCCAGGACTGCAGTTTGGCACCCCTGCGTTACCCACACGACTCCGTTTCACAAGTACTTGCGTTGTACCGACAACCACCGCGAGGTGGCGACATTTCACAGTCCATCTGTGTAAGGACCAAGAGATGGCGAGACGATGGCATCCGTAATTACCCCCAAACAGCAAAAGTGTTCAGGAGTTTCCGATCGCGTTTGGGAGACAACTTTTGGCTCCAGAGCCCGAGGCTTAAACCGCTGTACATAATTTGCTCATTTTCTGTCAGCTGGCAGATAATCGCGGGGCCAGCAGAAAGTGTATACCCGCCACACGCAGCGCGTGAGGGGCGCAGCTGAACCGCACGCAGGATTAAAGTAGGACGCCGCTTATGATTCTGTAACACAGTAACACTGATGCTGGTTCAAACAGATCGGCGGGAATTACAGCATTCATTAGGCGGCAGAGAAAGCTTGTGTGATAAATTAATGTCTGCTATTTTAAAACACATGCGACTTTTTTGTTAATCAGAGATTAAACCATTGGTTTAGTTAAGTTTTACGGAGATTTGACAGAAGCCACAGTGTTAATTATAGAAATACGGTTTCCTCCAGGATAATCACCTGTATTATTATTTTTCCTAATAAAAAAAAATTGAAAGGACGGTAGGAAGCGGCTCAGACGTCTATTAGTGCCTCAACAGCGACCCGTTTTTTTTTTCCCCCACTGAATGCCTGAGAATCTGTTGCGAATCATACCTGGATACCGCCAAGCTCTACATCACCCGAGACCCCGCCTCATGCTGCGCAAGCCTCGCTAACTCCAGGGACCTCCGGGTCTCAAGCTTCTGTCTCGACTGCGTCCGTCCAAACGGTGCCAGGCGTCCACCGGCGCGCATCTCCACCGGCCGCCCGGCGACATGTCCCCCGCGTCCCGCAGCCGCGCAGCTGCCGGCTCTCCGGCTCTGCAGCCATACGCTTGGATACTGTTGTTTTACTCGCTCGTCCACGTCGCGGAGGCTCAAGGTAGGGATGCCAGATTGGGGGAGATGATGCGCGGCACACGGGGCAAATGCGTCGGTACAGCTGCAATAACAGCAGCTCAGGTTTATAATAACACCAGGGTGCGGAGGTGTTTATACTGCAATGTTATATTTAAATTGTTTACTTTGCATATTCATATACGGCTGGGCAATTAGGGCAAACGAATAATTCCCACGTTTTCCTCGGCCACATGTGCTTGGACAGTTTTTAATAATAGTTGTAAGCATGGCTCGTCACGTTTCGCACCTCAGCAAGGCACCGATGCGTACCAAAGCGGCGGCTATCGCTTCATTTGCTTTATGAGTGACAGTCTTGGGCAAAAAAAAGTTTAGGACACACCGGTTGCCCCCCGAGCTGGTTTAGGACGCCACACCTGGACTTGATCTTCCGAAAGGCGGAAAAAGCGACCGAGCCCCGAGAAACTGCGCAAAGGGCGCCGCTGCGCCCGGCTGTGCGGCACCTCATGCTGTTCGACTTCCTCATTAAATTAATGAATGGTCTTCTAACGTATATATAAGGGCTGGAAATGACAAATTCAGTGATTAAATAATGACTCGGTTCAGGTAACTTTTCATTTGCGTGCTGGTGATTAGTGCAGCCTATGAAATTAGGCTGAACCCCGTGTTAAATTTAGCTGAAATGGATACTTTATCACACTGGAAGTTAAAATCCTTTGAGCGATGCAACCGAGGTGGGTATAAATAAAACACGTCAATTTACTATTGAAACCCAGTGGGTACTTTTTAATTTATCCCATTAATTTAGTCATTACATGTCGCTTAAGTGTAACAGGCTTGTTCTGGTTTACTCGTAGCGTAAAGCTCCTTAATAAATCGCCAGAAATAATAGTGAAGGGGAGAGAGATTGCTAGGCTGGCTAGAAATCAGGGTGTCGTTTTTAGTACGGTTTTTAATGGCAGGCAGCCCGAGAGCTCAACAAGTGGCGTAGCTGGCCGTGCCTTCATCGCTGTGGGCGCGATCCGACCCCCAATATCCCGCCCCAGCCTTTCAGGTGAATACAAGTTATCGCTGAAAAATGTCATATTGCTGTCTGTTTGAGCCAGTGGATTAGGCGTGGTTACGGAGCGATGTGATGGAGTCCACAGGGTTCCACTAAGACGTGCCTTGTCTGCAAGGGCGGGTCTCTTACTCCAGCATGGTCCTTCTGAGGATGTCCTGGGCATCTGACCTTTCACTTAAGATTACGGAGCCGCTCGGGATAGTGGAGGAAGCAGCAGTTGTGACAGTTTTTGGGGTGTGGATGGGCTGGGTGGTGGCTGGAGGGAAGGGAGGGTGAAGGAGTGGAGGATGAAGCATGGAAAGGGGCCATTTAGAGTCTCGGAGCAGATGGCACAGATACTCTCTGCTGTCTAGGCATGAACGGACCATGCCGCTGTCTCTCTACACGGACGATTAGCAACAACCATAAGCTTGTAATTCATGGCTTTGGTATCAGGCCTCTCCCTGAGGGGGGGGGGGGGGGTCGGTAGGGGTGCTCATTGATTTATCATGACATGACAACATTAAAGAAATTATGCTTTTTCATAGTGTTAAGAGAAAGAAGGCTTCACATCCACAGCGGGTGGAGTTAGCATAGGCGAACAAACGTTGTTTGGTTTTAACCTGGGGGGGGGCAGTGTGATAAACAGCAGGAAGGCTGCTAACCAGGTACCGATTGATGGTGCATCCCACCAGTGCTGGTCTGGAAGCCTGGTATCTTTCATCACGGTGTTATTTAATACCACACCTGTCGCTCACGGCTTTTAAATCCTCTCCCTGTCCGCGAGGCGTTTATCGGCACGGTCGAAGCGGAGATGAACGGCCCGAGTGCTCCAGCCTCCTGCATCGCCCGTGGCTGCTTCTCACATCGCTTAATCACAGTGTTCCACAAATAAGTCTCATCACGCCCAAATTAGCAGCTTAAATTCAGTTCCCCATGGAGAAGATCCACAGTTGGATGATGGAAGCGGGTGGGGGAGGAGTGGAAACGGAGAGTCAGGGAGCAGATTCTCGTAAGAAAGGATGTCTGTGATGAATGGGATGCGGTCTGATGAAGATGAGGCCCTCCAGAGAACGTCCATGTTTTTCATTCGTGGGGGTGCTTTAGCATTTTGCAGCAGCTTGGTGGGTGGAAGGGTCAAGTTCTTGTAGACTCAGACACCCACATGAAGATAGACACTCCTGGCTGGACACTTTGTTAAGCTTTAACATGCACGTGAGGAACTGGTCTGGTGGAATGGTAAATGGTAAATGGACTGCATTTATATAGCGCTTTTCTGCTCAAAGCGCTTTACAATTCATGCCTCACATTCACCATCCACACTCACATTCACACGCCAGTGGTGAAGGCTGCCATGCAAGGCGCCAACCTGAACACCGGGAGCAATTTGGGGATCAGTGTCTTGCTCAAGGACACTTTGATGGGGTCAGGAGGAACCAGGGCTTGAACCTGCAACCCTCTGGTTGCCGAACGATAGCACTACATCCCGTGCCACCATGTTCCTCCCAATGTGGAGACATACACACTCACACACACACACACACACACAAACCTACATACACTCTAAGTCGCTTTTTCCAACCCAATCCACAGGGACCGCGAGCCAGTCCACATTTTTGCTCCCTCCCAGCTACCAGCACACCTGTACCAGGTATTCGGTGCTTGTGATTTCTCGGTTACACCTGCTGGGAGCTCGGATAGAGCAAAAATGTGGACTGGCTGGCGGTGCCTGTGGACTGGGCTGGAAAATACTTTTCAAAATGTATAAAAGATTAAAACACACTTGAGGACCTGGGCAGGTGGTAGACTACACCGCTGTAATGAATGGACACATGCGGACGCCTGCATACACATCATTTACTAAACATTAACATATAAAAAAGGAACGAAGGGAGGAAAATGGGGGGAGGGCAGGCAGCGAGAAAATCTAATGGAAATCATTGTTGCGTACAGAGCCTGCTGACTTATGTAAAATGTCAGTTCAGGTGGGGAAATAAAGAGGGTCATTTTTATACTGTCACACGTTCCGTTTTATGGCCCCGTTAGCCTGGTCCACTGCCGGCGATTTACCTGCTTATTTAGTGCCGTTATAAGTACTGCTATGTGGCGGCGTCCCTGAAACACCATTAGCGGGGGCCCTGTGCCCTGTGCCCCTCCCACTGGCCCTGGTTTGAAGGGTGGGCGGAGCCAGCATGACCATGTGCACGGATTGAGTGTTATGTTTTGTGTAATGTGTCCCCAGGGCTGCGAACTCCCCCCCCCGGGAATGTCTGGGTCCGCCGTGTCAAAGTATGCAAATGCAGCCTTGAAGAGCCCTCCACTCACTGCCCCCCCCCCCCCCCCACCCCGTCACCTGGTGCCCAGAGTGTTTGTAAACGCGCCCCTCCAGTTTGTTTAAAATGTGCTGGTGGCCCTGGCTTTGGAGGGGCGGGGGGGGGGGGGGGGGGGGGGGCGGGGGGGACGGTTGTCACTTTGTGGCAGAACACGGAATCTGTAGCAGGGAAAGCATGAGCTGTGAAAGTTCTGCCTTGGGCCCCTTTAATGCTGACAGGATCTCATTAGGGTGACACCCTCCATAGGTACCATCCATTCATCCATCCATCCATCCCCCATCGCCCTACCAAAAGACACTCGAAGTGGCCACAAACACACACCACACTTCAGCTCTCCCTTAAGTGTACACCCCCCCCCCCCCCCCCCCCCCACCAAGAGTGCTCTGAATTAAAGGGCCAGAATGGGCTGTCCGAGCGCCAGCTTTCTGCACGGCTCACTGGGCTTTAATTCACGTGGGGAGCCCTAATAGAGTCCGCAGAGGAGCCTCTCTTCCCGACTGGCTCCTTTGATTACACTTCTGACAGCTCCGTAAGGAACAAAGAGACACACACACACACACACACACACATGTGATTTGTTGCCTCCACTGAGATTCGATTCGCAGAGAGAGATAAAAAAAAAAATACAGACAACAGTTACATCCATAAGAAGCTCCTCTCAACACCCCCCCCCCCCCCAATGTGGACCCCCATTTTAATGCACTGCCGCCACCAGACCGCGCATCGGGACCCTGGCCGACACGGTCGTCTGGCCATAAGCCGAGAGTCGACCCAGCAACCGTAGCCCGTCCCATCGTCCTTATGTCCCGTCATCAGATCCCACAATCCCTGTCGCATCTGAACACGCTCCTGCGTAAAGGGCCCGATGAATCCCTGCATGATTAACACCAGCAGGATCGTGGGCTGTTCGCATGATGATGCTTTATCACTCTATAGGCCACGCCTCCCAGCTGCCTGAATCTACCAATGGGGGACCCCTGGTTAGCGAAATTGTTGGGGCGCCAAGATGACATCTTGCCAGGGGACTCATAAATTCTAGCTACGCCCCTCATGCCGGAACCACATATAGGTCATCCGTTTTTCTGTCTTTATTTGAACCGTCAGCACTCTGATCACGGGAACAGAGCCCAGCACCGTGCCCAACATATACTGCACAGCCGTGCTGTGCTTTCATCACGCACTCAAGCAACCAGAGATACTTTAGCAGAGGTACTGTTAATGTGCAAATTTGTTTTTAAGCTGCTTTGCCATTTAAGCACAAGTGCACGTAAAAAACAAGGCGCACACAAGATATGCCACAGGTGGCGCTCTGATTTATAACCTCGTAGGGTCCGTTCTGTCACAGCTGTTTGCATTAATCCTTCGCCATGTAATTACTCTTGTATTTACCTATGATTAAATAACATTAAATCTCAAGCCCCTAAGCCTGGCTGCATACACCTCCCATCCCTCCATCCAGCTTGGTCTCTGTATGGCCCACCCGCTTAATTCCAGGAGCATATAAGCATTTAAGGATGAGGGCTAATAGCTGATAGCTGGCTTGGGTTCAAGTTGAGGTCTGCCGTTGGACCCTTAGGCGAGGCGCTTCTGCTAATGTGCTATCTGAGTGAAGGATCCAGTCATATTACCGTGTCAGGTGTTAGACTCCGCCGCGGCGAATTAAAGGCCCGACCGTGGCGGCAGATGCAGAAGGGACTTCGTGGATTACCTCCGGAGCCGAGAAATGGCTCCGCGTGAGACCTCGGATTCGGTAACTGGGGCGTGTGGGGAGTGATATGAAGCCACCATGGCTGCCGTCTACGGACCCCAGTCCCCCAGTACACCAGCGACCCCGGACACAGCGGAACGTCGCTGTGTCCTAACACAGTCTAATCTGTCTGGTATGAAACATTGAACAGCAGGCCGGAGATTTGAGGATGTCCAGGAAGGGAGGGGGGGGGCAGTGTCGTCACCTGGTTTTTGACGCGCGCCAATATCCAGCCACTAGGAGGCGCTAGGTTTCAGCATTACGAAATAGAGGCTGGGGGGCATCAGGCGGAGCTTGTTAACGCGATTTTGAGGGCTGGTAAGAGCGGCTTTTACCGGGAGCATGTAATGGCGGATGAAGGGCTCAGAAGAGGTTCCTTATGATGGGTTCAGGCTGATCCCGGGAACACCATCTTCCGAAGTGTAGGAGGTGAGATTACACATGACATCGCGACCTGCAAATGAGTCGCCGGCGTTGTTTGATCAGTGGGGCAGGTACAAAGATGAACTGGGTGTATGTGTTGACACCTATGTTTGTTTAGCTTTCTCTGTTGGGGTGGTTGCAGCGGTTGTTGCTGTTGCCTCCCACCTGTGGGACCTGGGTTTGAACCTCTACCCGGGTTCTATGTGTATGGAGTTTGCATGTTCTCCCTGTTCCCTTGTGGGGTTTCTTCTTAGTACTCCGGTTTCCCCCTCCAGCCCAAAAACACGCCGTGGTTGATTAGAGTTGCCAAAATTGCCCGTAGGTGTGAATGTGTGAGTAAATGGTGTGTGAGTGTGCCCTGAAATGGGTCAGCGCCCCATCCTGGGCTGTTCCCTGCCTCGCACCTATAGGTACTGGACCTCCTGTGACCCTGAATAGGATGAGAGATTTCAGAAAATGGATGGAAAGGTTATGCTTTTTTTTCTGTAAAGAGACATTCAAGTGAGGAAATCTGGGGTCTAAAGAGTAGGATCAGCCAGCGTCCTGCGCTCCTGGAGCGGCTGGGGCCAAGCGGCTTGCTGATGGAGCCAGTGGTGGTATGATTACTTTGTGGGGGCTGTCTTATGTTTGGGTCGGGTCTTTTGGTGGTGGTAAGTAGGCTTGGGCAATATCTCATGTTTAATACCGTTGAGTCATGCATACGTACCATGGTATATGGTATCTTGACAGTATTTTAGAAAGCAACACTATTCTAGTATTTTGAAGTGATAAAATTCACAGAATGGAGGTGGGTGATTTTGCCGTCCAACAATACCCAGAATGCTGCAATATACCGTATTGCAGTAATACTGTCCAAGCCTAGTTTTGAGTTTTATCTGCTTGTGATGTAAGCGTAGCTGCCTCTTAACTAGGCACTCCTCATGATGTTTCATACTGTCACCCTCCCAAGGTCAGCGGCAGAAATGCGAGCTGGGTATATTGTGAATCCAAAACTATATGTTCCTCCCCTGAAAAACTGATCCATTGCATTATGTTCAGGAGATGAATACAAGAGTGTAAAAGGATTTGAAATTGAAATCTGTTGAATTAAGTAGAGAATCCCTTTTTTTGCATGTCTCATTGCATGAAGCACATCTCCTTCTCAACAACGTGCTGCTGGTCATTTTTCTGGCAGGGTCAGGCCCTCTCTAGACGCTCAGACATACTCACTGCTCTGCTCCTACTTTAAATAAGGATTTTTGTCAGAGTTGCCATGGCGATGCAGTATATTAAAGAATCTCTACTATTAGGATGATAAGGGAGGCAAAAAGCTAAAGTTTTTCCAAGAACCAGCAGCCCAGTCCGTCTTATCCGAGAGAGAAGAAAAACCATTGAGAAAAATTCCGGGGTGTCGGCAGTGGAAGCATTATAAAACCGTGGTTCTGAGTTATCTAAAAACATCTAAAGTCGTGTAAATACAGATGAATAATACCAAATTTAACTTGTGCTAGAATTCATGCTCTTGTATGCAATTGAGGTAATCTCCTGTCGTCAGTCCAGCTGTACCAGTCATCATCCGCTGTGCCCTGGTCCCCTGCTCAGATCCCTTCTGCGTGGCCGGGCTTCCACTGAGCGGATTGGGTTCGATAAGTGGCATTTTTTAAAAACGATATGCGGAGCAGGGATTAAAGAGGCTCTCCGAAACAACGCCGCAGGTAGGAGGATAGAGTCGAGGGAGACGTCGTCGACGGATTCGCCCCCTATTAATTTAACCGCTGTTTTCCGTTCCGTTCACTTTTATTCGGAAAGGAGCGGGATTCCGACTCCCCTGGGACATCTGTTTCATTCTGTGCTCCAACCCCCCCCCCCCCCCCACATCTCCACCCACTGCTGGAGTTAAGCAGGAGAAAGTGAAGACAAAACACATCTCATAGGGCATGCTTGGTATTTTAGTCAAATGCACTTCCACTCAGATGACATTTAAAGGTTGCAGTACGGTAAGAATTTTCGTGCAAATTGCTACATGTCATTTTACTCAACCGTTTAAACCAGTGCACATAAATCCGAGGTAAGTAAGTGTGAAGTTATTCAACAGCAGTAGGGTTTGAACCTGTCCTGTGAATCTCTTCAGTTCCACATCCCATTGGCCGGAGTCTGACCGTGCGTACATTCTGGGGTGTAGCTGATGGGTGTTCCGGTGTGCAGGAGCGAGATTTTGAGAACGTTCGGCTGTTTCTGAAGAGAACAGATGGTGGTGGCGGAGGTCAGCTGCAGTAAGGTTATGGAAGAAAGAGGTGAACCCATTGTGGTGGTGACGTTCTCAGTGATGGAAAGTCCAAGGAGATCTGGCAATCTGGCAAACCCAAACGCGGTGCTGGTGACATTTACAGGGACAAGTGTCACACTGAAGCAATTAGACTTTTGGCCTGAATCTGAATAGACAGCGAAGCTGGGGAGGGCGGGCGATGACTGGGTGGGATTGCTCCGATAAGTCTTGTTTGTTCTCCATCAGGTTTTCAAGTCAAAAAACAAGACCGTGAGTGTTTCAGGTGAGGCCCCTTGGTAGCACTGGTGATAGACTGAAAGACTTTCATTCCTCTTTCTGCTTGATTTTAGGAACGGGGAAAAAATGGGAAGAAGGAGCCCTTTAGGGAAAACAATTACGAGTGAAACAGATTCAGTTTTCGCTTGGAATTACCTGCCATGACCTGCTAGGCAGAATAAAATTAATAAAATTCCGCCGAGGGACGCTGCAATTTTTTCTTTAATGCGTAACGGTCGAGCCAGCTTTTTGGGGAGCGGGGTGTTTGGTGAATGGGGGTGGGGGGGGGGGGAGGATGTGGGGGATTTAGATTAGGCCTGGCAACCTGGCAAATCAAGGACGGGGGTCGAGGGAAGAAAGAACAAAATGCAGGCGAGCAAGTGGAATCGCATGGACCGGAGCTTGCGGGCATCTCTGTGAGGGGCTGACTTTACATGGAGGTCAGGCTGTCTGATTCCTGGAAGGCTGGTATGAGTACCCCATGTAGATACTATCTGCTACCTGCCAGAGCTGGACTCCCGGTGTCTAATACCGATTGAACATTTCTGGTCGGCAGCACAGAGGGTACGTTTGGAGCTATGTGTGCCTTGAAGTGGACTTCCAGCTCGTCCTTGAGGAAACGCGGTGCTGGAAAAGGAGCGATCCTGTAGCGTGCGAGATGGCTTGTGGACACACGGAACGTGTCTTCTGTGGAGCAGAACCAGAGAACTCAAATTTTAGGCTGGTGTGCCTAGACCAGAACAGAATGTGGATGTAAAAATAGGGGCTTGAACAGGCATCGGCTGCCCACTCCCTGTCAGCTCGAATGCATCCGATGTTCCGCTGGAAACAGGACTTCTCGTGGGGACCCACACCTGCCCCTCGCATGGCTGTGGGCCGTTGGTCGCTACCCAGTGCCACTCCCTCGGTATCGATTCAGACACCAACCCGGCCCTTACATCTCTACAGCTTGCTGGCGAGAGCGCTGTGTTTTTGATCGCTTGGCTGAAAATGCCAGAAGCTTCCGCCAGCTGTCCGCTGGCATGTCTCCTCCGAACAGCTAAGACAGACAAGTAACGGCGGAATGTTATTTGCTTGAGCGTCTGTCCGTGCGCTCCACGTCCTAAATTCACGCAGAAGTGAACGGGTTGCCATTGGCAGGTTCAGAAACAGAATGAATGCGCGCCTCGACGTCAAGCAGGGAACCAATTTGTACTGCTGTGGGGTGAAACTGACAATAACCACACCCTCTGCCCCCCCTTCCTTCCTCATGCATTATTTACTCTGTTAGTAATTCATCCTTTAGCCAGTAGGGACTGGCACTGGTGTCTCTGCTCCTAATTCCTAATCTTCCCCTCAATCTGTCATGCGTTTCATCTGCAGTCGAAGTGCTGTCCAGAAATACTGTTTTTTTTTTTCCACATTCTTCTGTTATCTGCCGCTTCCTGAATAACTAATGACACCACATACAGAGCTGTGAAGTTTCTCGATATATAAAGAACTATGAGGGTACCTGCTTCCCAGTACTGTGGCTGGAAGTATAAATTATGTCCTTTATTGACAGGTTAGGTCATCTGACCTAGCTGCACGCAGGTCATGCGATCCGAACTCGGCCACAAACAAATGCGTTCCTCGCTCATATAATCAGGACCCCAGGCCCCTGACACCAAGCGTATTGAGTGCGTTTGAATTTTGAGTGTGTGTGTGAGGGCACGGGTTGCATCGCAGCGACCGGGGGGAGCGCTTCAGAAATTAGCAGCGGTGCGCTAGCTGAGCGCATATTTGGAATGTGTCCATATTGGATAAAATGGTTTGGCAGAAGCCTTGGGGGACCAATGAAATGAAACTCTTTCTAATATCAGAGCTAATAGAGTTGTAATGTTGAGCCATGATGTTATTCCGGCGTGGGTGGCCAAAACTGGCAGAAGGATGACTAGGGGATGTTCTACCAGTCCTTGTGGGTTTGCACGGGCTAATTGTCCCATATTGATGGGGGAGGGTGTGAAGGAATGGGTTCTAACCAGCCAAAATTGTATACCCCCCCCCACATTAGCTTTGACTGACATTAACCCGTGTTGAATTTCAATGGCGCGTATTAATCTGTTGGGAAGTGAGAGTCTTGGATATTGAAGGAGCGCTGTGTGTGTTTGTCTTTCCACTTGGTGGTCTTCGTGGATGTGCCAGGCGACAATCGTGCTGGAAACCGTGACCCAAAAGACAAAAGGAGGAAGAAAAGAAAGGATTGAATAGCCCCAAAAGTCTCAGTTTTGCTCGTGCTGTGTTAAATGATGTCTGCGTTTGATTCAGCTGGTCACGTCACCCTCTACGGGCTCAAAGCCTGACCTAAAATGCGTCATTCATAGTTATTTAATAAATGTAGCGGCTGGCTGTAAATATAATTAGCTAATACTTCTTGTTCTGTTAGATAGAGAGAGCATATATGGTTTTATCATTAGTCATAAAGAAAATTAAAGTCATATACAATCCTACCACCCCTAGAGCCGGCCTTTATCAAAGTGTCACAATTCAACAATTCATTTTTTTTAAAACATTTTAAAGACATTCAAAATTGAAGTTCCCTTGCTGCACTGATAATATTCACAGAAGCCTGCACTTTTTCTGAGCAGAGGGGATCCTCTTAAATGTTTTAGACCTGATCGGGGAGGGGGGGCATATTCATTGACTTCGCCCTTTCATTGTTCGAGGTCAGTGTTTCTTTTTGGGGAGCCTCAGTCAGTTTTGTTCCCTCCCTGCTCCCAGCAGAGGTGAACCAAACAGCCCAGAACAAACCAAACAATGAAGAACGCTGAATACCTGGTACTGCTGTTTTGGGAGCTGAGAGGGAGCAAAAATGTGTGTTGTCTGGGGGTCCTGTAGGACAGGGTTGGGAAACACTATTCTAGATGAATGAATGAAAGATTCATGCTCTCTCCCCCCCCTCCCATATCCAGACCCTGTTATCCATTCAGCGCCATCTGTAGGGCAGTGTAACTGGTGCATGTGATTTCTGAATATGTTATTTTGGCCAAATATTATGACTGTAACAGTACAAATATTCATCGTGCACTGTCCGGTACATCATTTTCAGTTCGAGGTGGACAATGAAACAGATTACTACATTTATTGACACGAGCGGAACCTAAATTCACAAGTAGATGTTCAACACAGAAAACATTACGCAATTGTGGCTGTGAGATGTTTATGGCAAATGCTGGTTACAGTCAGTCATAATTGGCAGTTTGGGAACATTTTGATTTCCCATACATTGCACCGGCACAGGAAAGAGTAGCTGATAAGACCGAAGCTCTCAGGCTGTCTTATACCTAACTAGGATCTGTTGCTGAAAACTAATCCAACATGCTAACTCATTTGAGACAACATCATTCGAATGTGTGTACAACCAGAAGGAGGCAGAAGCAGCCTGTACAGGTTCGTCTCCCCGTGGCATTTATGGTGCTTCTGCCAGGAAATTCAGACCAGGCTAAAAAATAACTATAGGTTATAGGGGTGTCTATTGCAACAGATATGCGGGCATCCTCGATAGAGAACATGCAATTTAGTTCATTATGATTGTTATGATATTGTAGTTTTGTTTTTTTTTATTTATTTGTACAAAACTGTTTTTGCAATGTGCAAATAAGCATCTATTAGGTTTTGTTATTCACGTTGCCTTTGGTTTACTGCTGTTCCTAATTGTGTTTGCAATTTTAATAATAAACAATTTCAAAACAAGTTCTGCTTTCCCTGATGTACCGAAATCACTCCGAACCGTGAACCCAGAACCGAAGTTTGTCACGAACTGTGAGTTTAGTGTACTGTTTAACCCTACTAAATGTACACTGGAAATACATTTAATCTGGGTTGACCGATTCCGGTCCTGGGGGGCCAGTTTGCAACACAGTTTGCAGATTTCCCTGTTCAAACACACCTACTAAACCTGGAAACTGCCTGATTAAGACGCGTTTGGGCAGGGAAATCTGCAAACTGTCATGGATTCTTGCCTTCCAGGACGGGAACTGGGCAACACTGATCTTAGACATGTGACTCATTTAGTGCTAGCTAGTCCACAAGGTCCAGAAAAGACACATTCTTCATTATAGCTGTGCCTGTATTACAATGGCAAAGCAGTTCCAGGCTCCATGATTTCCATAACCAGAGGTGGAGATTTCCGGTCCAGAGAGTACAAATCCAGGCCAAGATTTTGTTTCAACCAAACAGTTGAGTAGTATTAGGAGATCAGTGATCATTGTTAACATACCACAGCACACAGTGCACAACAACGAAATATGTCCTCTGCATTTAACTCATATGTGACATCATGACATAGCAGGGGGCAGCTAATTCAGCTGGGGGGGTACCTTGCTCAGGGTACCTCAGTGGTGCCTTGCTGGTCGGTGATTCAAACCTGCAATCTTTCAATTAGGCGCTTCCCTAACCATTAAGTGACCACTGCCCACATTCTGTGACTGTGACTTTTTATACTCAACTGGTTCGTTGAAACAAAACCTTGATCTCCACCTCTGTCCATTACTTGGTGTATGTTGGCCTCAGCTGGAGCCCAAAGAGCTCCACCCCTCCCCAGTTATAGTCCTTCTGCGACTCAAAGCTTGTTTGGGTTGTTTTGGGCAATTCCGTTGCCCACTCCTATTGTTAATACTGTCTCCAGTATAAATCCCTTATTCCTTCCTCTCATCCCCATACTGTATGGTTGTGCTTGCCCCACTTGGTCTGTTCTCAGCCTTACATAATGGGCCAGTCCGACGGGGGACATCAGCTCCGCGGGAAGTATATTTTACTGTCAGAACCGCGAGCGGCCGGCAAAACACGAGCTTCAAAGCGTGGCGGTCCTCCCCGACAGCTTTCTGCAGAGGGCTGGCGAGAGAAAGGCCCGTGGACCAGCAAGGTCCGCGTCGTTTCAGCGGAGGCCGGCTGCCCTGATACGCCTCATTGCTTGGGACGTACGTGTTGCATAATGCATCTGTTATTCTGCTGCATTCTGCCAAGTCATGACTGACTCTCATAATAGGACCAATGACCTCAGTGTCTGTTTCTCACGTCGACCCCCGGGTGCCCATTCATGAATCTTTAGCCCCAAAATCTCAGCACCCAAAGCTGGTGACACACATATAGCTGGGAACACACACACTTTTGAGTCATATTTTTCTTTTTTTTTATTACAATAATATATTCTATTGTGTCCCTCACCAGGAGAACTGTTTGAAGGTGGATATTATGACGACGTCTAAAGAGACATATAGAGTATTTCTGATATGAAGGTAAACATTATATCCTTGATATGAACTTTCTGTTTTCTTCTGGGCTTGCAGATGGGATCTGATTTGAGTCTGCAGTTGCTGGTAAATGAAACAGCACCAGCCCCAAAAAAAAGACAAAGTATTGTACCATTCATGAACTGGGTCAATGTTCAGATCACACGTTGTTAATTTACGGAGCTCGAGCCGAGGCCCTCCTTATCACGCGTCCCGGAGGTGACTCGCTAAATGACACTTAGCAAATCCGAATGGCTTCTACATGTCAGAGAGAAAAAGAATGGGAGAACTCTCTGCCTTACAGCGGTCTGACCGTGAGGCCTGGCTTGGTTTTGGGGAGGCTCTCAGAAAGCATGAAAGATGCAACACGGAGTTACGTGTGTATTCGTCAACTGATAAAATCGAGGACGCTGAAGCTGTTTGATCAGAGCGGTGTTGCTTTAAGCAAAGTGTCTGACGGTGACGTCGCGGACAGAGACAAAGCCTGAGGGTAAAGACCCCCAAGCCCTCGTGAAATTCATCACCGTCTGTCCTAAACCCGTAGCAGGTCACGGCTGGAGTGTCACTCTCACGTGAAACCGCACAGATGTTTGTGCCGGGCGCCGGGATGACGCTCGCTGTCTCTCTTCCACATTGATTAAAATCCCCTCACAAGAGGTGGCATATTCAAATTTGCCCAAGACGTGCGCTACATTCTGCTGTAGTTACCATTTACCTTCAGGCTCCCCCTAACGCTGTATGACAGGGGAACGGCAGGTATAGGAAAGGAGGTGGATGTGAAGAAAGTCGTTCTATAGACTAAACAAAGACTGGAGACACAGTAGGACAGGATGTAGATGTCGGAGGCAGTCGGCGCCGTGATCGACGGGGAAGACCCTCCGGGGATTCCCAGGCCAGCTCGGGTCCAACATTGTAAGAGCTGAGTCCTGGGCTTCCCTGAATGTTGACTGAGAGTGCTGACACTGTTTGGTAAGAGTTTAGTTGACCTCATTTTATTTTAGGCCATCACTTAGACGCTACTGACATGGCCTACAAATAAACACATTAGCCGTTCATGGAACCGAATCGTTTTATTGAGACAGCTCTGGTTAAATGCTTATCTGCAGTGTAAAACGGCATTTATTTGGATTTCAGTGTGAAATTGCCCCCCCCCCCCCAACTCGTGCCCCACACTCTCTGCTGGCTGCAATCTCGGTACGTTAACTACCGGCCTGTTGCTCGGTTTATTTTCTCAGCGGAAGCAGTTACCCGAGGCAACTTTAATTGTTTATAAAACCAGACATTTAGTGAACGGCTTGCGAGGTCTGTAATGCCTCCTTTATGGGCCTACGGAGATTGGGACTGAAGAGCGTTTAGAAGGCAGCCCTGCATGCAAGGCTCGTTGGAGCCGGGGAGAAACTAACGGATCGGCTGCGTCTCTTTATGTTGCAAGGACACGGTGGGAGTGGAAAGGGTGGAAACGGCGGATATGGCTGGTTATCCGGGATTATGTTAGAACATTGCTGCTCGCTTAGGAAATCGCTTCCTTCTTGTTTTTCCTGTGGTGTTTTTTGTATCCACGCGATGATGGAGGTGATTCGCGTCTTTTTTTTTTTTTTTGGTGCACGTCTATAGTCGGGCTGCCGGGGAGTCGCTCAGATCCGGGAAAAAATAGCTGCGTTTCGCACGTATGCGAAGGACGCTGTCACCGGCGTCTTCGGGGACCACAACTGGAGTGTGACTTGTGACGCAGGAAGAGCCCGTCCCCTTTCCGAAAATGTGCAGATGTTCTGACCGTGGGGAGTAGGTGGTGGGGTGGGGGGGGGGTGGTGTTGGGCCTGTCTGAGAAAAATTTAGAACATCTGTCCCACCCCAGGGGTGACAAGACTCATAAAGCCAGATTCATGCGGGAATCTGGAAAGTCAACAGGCTTAATTAAAACGAACGAATAGGTAGGCGCGCTAACAGATGCTGATTTTAATTTATTTATTTTTCTTGGCTTCTGTGGCTTGACAGGGATTTCGCTTATTTATTTTATTTGTTATTCTTTTTAAGAAACGCGGACGGCCCTCCTCCCTGCGGTGTAGGTTTGCGTAGCTGTCATTTTGGGCCTGCTGGTTGCTTGGGGATGGAGACAGGATGCTAGCCGCTTAAGTGCTTCTAGTGCATACGGGGGCTGGCGGGATGCTAACATTTGCATAGGTCCCTGAAGATGTATACACTCACAGACACACTGCAGTAGGCAGGTATGCTAATGACTCAGGTGCCTGTTCCATACCGGGTGCTAAGGGCGCTAACATTGTTAGCGTTTCTATGCAGTCTGCAATGCACAACGGTAAGATTCCCGTTCATTATGATTTGAACAATAACAGCACAGAGATGCCAGCACTGTATATTAATAGGATGCCAATAGCAGAGGTGCTCTTAACGAGCAGTAGAACAGCATAAAATACCTAGCTAATACAATATGTCAGTGCTGTGTTCCTACTTTCTGTGTGTGCGTGTGAATACAGATTCGACGACATTCAGCCCCAGGCAGCTTCGGTGTTATTCCAGTGAGGAAATTCACATCAGTGTGTAAATGGGGATGACTGCTAATGAGCGTTTGTGTGCGCATCCATGTACGGTCGTCTGCACATGTGCCTACCTGTGCTTGCGCGTGTCTCTGCGTGTCTTCATGGCGCGCATTTGCTGCTTTCCCTCTTACTGCTAAAGGGGTTTGTGAGAAGTAGAGATGGGGGGGGGGCGGCAAATATTGAGTGAAAAGACACAAATTCGTACGCACAAACAAAAGCATGCACAGAGATCTGCATCCGCACGCAATACCGTCTCTCATCCCAGACTCCCTGTCGCCTCGCACCTTAATGAACCCTAAACTAGCTTTGACGAGGATTAACAAAAAAAAAACTGGTAAACAATGATAACAAATGTTAATGCACCTTTAATTTCAGGAAAGTGTTATGTAGAGTGTTACCTTTGAAGAGCTATTCTGTTTGTTGGGAATATTTTCTCAAAATGTACCCCCCATGGAGACGACAAAATCTACATACATACATGGATCCTTCATGCCACCCCTCACATTCATCTCATTAGACTAATTAGGTCTCTTATATGTGTTCCTCCAGCTCTACCTTGTAATCAAGGGAACTGTTCTACACAAGAGGTACGTTGGGGTCTGTTATTGTGTGCCACACAATTAGCACGATGGCTTCCGACCGCACTCACACGGCTAAGAAAATGAGCAATAATTTCTGTAGCACAATAACAACTACAATGAAGGTAAATAAATACAAGAAAGGATGTCAGAGCAGGAACCCGGGTCAACAAGTACGTATGTTTGAAAGTGAAATGATGATGAACATGTAGTAAAGTCGGCTCTGTGTTGCTAACGCTAAATCTGAACTACAGCTTTGTCTAGCTGTGAGCTATTTAATGTCAGTACTGTGCTTCCTGTCCTTGGTCACCACTTTTCTTTGACCTCTTTTTTCATGGCATTCAGATGTCTCAAGCCAACTTGCTTGGGGAGAGAAGTGTATGACGTGAGAGTCGGGGAAAGTGGATTCTGACTTTACCGTTAAGGTTTCCGCTACTGCTTAAAAAATGGGGAAACCAAAAGAATCACTGGGGTGAACAAAGAGAAAGATGTCTCACCGGGAATGAGCAGAACCAAATGAGTCGACTCATAGAAAGGGAGCCGGAACTGGCACACTTCCCTTCCGGGCATCCTAGGGGCAGAGGAAGGAGACACATTCTTATGTACCGTGGGACAAAAAGGAAAAAAGGATAAGCTGGGGAAGAAAGTAAAGTGAAGCCTGAAGTTCGCTTGGCTCAGCCCTCGACTCTCCCGACGTAAAGTCAAATGCAACTTCAGGAGAAACTCATCGCTATTGAGTCCGGTCATTGACTGGTGATTTGCAGTGCCAGTCTTTAACAACCTCGAGGGGAAATCCCTTCAGTATGTGTCAGATACGCGCGCGAGTTCGAGGACAGTCGTTTGTAAAAGTGCAAAGCTGGCCTGGATCGATACGCGGAGGCCTTCGTGGGTCAGCCCTGAACATCATTTACGACTCATTTCACCCCAGCCTCCTGGCTTGTGCTGTCTGGAGCTGTCTCACACGTACCCTAGCGGAGGTGGGACTTGACGGAGGGATTACCGAAACTACGTCGGACATGAACACAGAAGGACGCTCATATAAAGAGTAAGAGCTGAGGCGATGCACAAGATGATGTGAGATTCTGCAGCACCCGGGTGAGCTTGGCCGTTGTGTGTTCCCGGCTTGTCTTAAAGTATTAAGGCCTGTTCTTCTCGGCTCTCTGGGGACAGGGGAGGAACGTCGTTCTGGATAAGAAGCTCTACTGGCAGCTACACGGACGGCCGAGGCCAGCTTTTCAGCCTCAAAACAGGCCGGTTTTAATTCGGCTTTGCGGTATTTTTGTAGAGCTACACGAGTGACTCAGGTGTAGATGTGGAGCTGTGTGGCATATAAAAATGGCTGCTAGCTTTGTGGCATGACGTTTTACAGGCTGGTCCGTAGTTTGCGGCTGTCACCCCTCCTCCATAAGGAGGTTCCCGTCCCTACGACACTTTACCAGCGCGATCCGTCTTATCTGTTAATATCGCAGTGACGGTTTAATGTAAATGCTTCAATCAAAGCTTCGCTGAAAGCAATGTCCCTGCTGCTAATCAGTGCTGTCAAGTTCATCTCGAGCTTTATGAGTCCTTCAAAAAAATCCAGCAACACCTACTCTCATTTTTTGGCTCACGCGCCAAAAAAAGACGCGACAGAGTTCCGTTTTCAGCGAATTTTCACATCCAGCTCCGCTGATCCGATCAGTCTCAGTCATTCGATGCTTCCCCAGTTTGATCCCTTTGTTCCGAAGCTAAAAACGTTCCGAGGATGAGTCCGACCCTCGACGGGTCAGAGTAATCAACATTCCAGTGAACGCAGCTCTAAAAACACCATAGGAGAATTCAAAAGGAAAAAGTTTTCTATGGTAAGGTCAAATTTTCTTCCGCACAGGTGCCATGCAGCAGGTCAGGCAGAAATGTGCCATTGAGGTGTGTCTCCAGTTAATGGAGGTGTATACCACTGCAGAGCGTGCAGGTCTCTGGCAAGGGAGAGACTGCCTGTTCTGACACTGAATGTGACACTGGACAGTGACCCTCCTGTTTATAAATAGAGAATTAAGTTCGGCCTAAAGTCAAAACCACCACATTTGATACATCTCAGTTTAATATTGTAGCCATGGAGTAAGGGTTGGCTTGGGACACTGTCTGTTACAGATTGTATTCACCTTTTTTCACCCCTGATGTGTGTATGGTGAGGAGGGGGAGTTAAGGAGTGTGTGCTGGTATAACGTGATGCGACACCCACCACACGAGAAACCACCTCAAGAGTGAGAACCCCACTGCAGCACAGCGGCGGGTGATACCTCAGCACCACACTAGTCCGAATGGAACAGTGTGAACAGGGCCAATCCTGCCACCAACCCTAAAAGTTGAAGGACCTGCATGCAGGGCTGAGTGTAGGTTAACGTCGTACCCAGGACTGAGCAATTGCAGGTTAAGGGCCTTGTTCAGGATCCCGATGGAGTAGGATCACTCCTGCTGTTCATGGGATTGAAACCGGCAACCTTCTGATTGCCAGCACAGATCCCTAGCCTCAGAGCCATACACTGTTATTCCTTCCGTTATTGTTAAGACCTGGTTGCTGTGGGGATCGTGGAAAGGTAAGAATCCAGTTACAAAGCTTTCCTTACGCTCCTGTAAAGGCAGCTGATTAGCTTAGCAGAACCATATTAAGTTCGTACCGACTTCCTCAGATCTTTCAGCATCCCCCCGTACACATTCCTTAAGACCCAAGGCTAACGCCTGGCATTCGAGCAGAATACCCCCACTGTACCATATCTAACCAGTGTTTACTTACCCTAAGCAATCGTTTAGTTACCCTATGCAACCTTCTGCCTCAGAGATGCGGCGACTTAACGGATCCCGCTAAAGGGAGGGCTTGTCCCCCACTTACGGAGGCTTCAACACGACGCGGGAGCAGAGAACTTGCTGCTGAGAATTTATAAACAGGCCTGGATGATGCGGGGGGGGGGGGGAGGTGGGGTACCCTTTTGGTGGTGTTTTCAATTAGTGAAGTGTAGCCCCTGGTTAATAGACTCTGAGCTACTGAATCTGCTTAGGGGAAAGTGGATATGTAGAGGAAGACATTCTCAGACACACTGAAGACCTTCACACGCACACACTTATACTCTCTTCTACTCTTCTAAGTCACGGGTTGGTTATCTTGGAGTTTCTTCAGTAGTCTGCTAATGACTGCTTCAGTGCTTTCTGGTGCATCTCCTTCTTCTTTGTAAAGCCTTAGTAAGCTCCAGTTACATACTGGGATAACTTGCCCTGAATTCCACATTGGATGTCATCCTTTAGATGTTTTTTCAAGTCTCATCTCTGGCAGCTGAAATGTTTCAGTGTTTTTCATTTGAAAATCCGAATGCTGACGTATGTCACAGTATCGCCCACTTCCCTGTTATCAGAGGCACGTCCCATGAGTTTTGGTATGGTTCTTCATAGGCATACAAGCAGATGTCGCCCAGTTTAAATAAATGACCTTGAGACCTAAAGGTTACTGGTTTCAAATCTCAGAATTGTCACTACTCTTGTACTGTTATGTACGTGTTGCAAATAAATTTCGTAAATATATCCAGCAAACTTTACGCTCTAATAGTCAGTGAAATAATGTATTTAGGGAGTGTGCCAATGATAATGGTGATATCATTGGTTTCATCTGTAAACTGCTCACTCCTTTTCTGCTTTTCTTTAATGCAGAAAATACACAGACAGACTAACTCTCCTGCAGTGTCTGTAAGTCTTTGAGATTCAAGTCCCTGCTCCTGCAGGCCTCAAATCTCAAAAATGCCCTAATAAAACCTCAGTCTCAGAATCGGCAGCAGTCAGGCTCCTACCCCGTGAACAATTTTTCATTCTAGGAACGTTTATGAAATGTTGCAATTACATTATGGAAACGTTCAAATTGTCCAGTTTTCCTGATGTTCCCAGAACATTATCCCACTACTACAATTACTACTTCAACTAAGAATAATAATGTCAAAACAAATGAAGGGCGTTGCAGAGCAGAGGGTGACTTTCTTTCTTGACACCTCCATGGTCATGTGGTCTAGGCTGGATGGTGTCTCCTCACTCTCCACATATTCATACCTTTGTGGGGACTCTATATTCATTTCTATGGGCAAAACCCTAATCCCAACATGGCAACCTTAACCCCAACCCAGCCCTAACCTTAACCATAAGTAACCAAACAAAATACAAAACTTTCATAGTTTTTTGATTACATTCACAGATTTTTATAAAGTTCATCCTTGTGGGGGGACCCAAAAAAAGTACAGGTTTTTATCACATTGTGGGGAAAACTAGTTACAAAAACATAGAATACACACATAGCACTTTTATAAAATAGTATTGTATTATAAAATAATATTTTTCAACATTGTGTTACAAGTATGTTCAGGTAATAATGTTATCATGCCGACATTGAGAGAACCTTTGTTACAATGTAAAATGTTACAATTAACCTTTGTTACAATGTAAAAATTCCATTAACGTTACAATAAAAACGTTCTCTTCCAGCTTTTAAGAAGACCTTCACATAACACTGGCTAAAGTCCTCTGCTAGCTGGATACTATTTCCTCATGCATATGGAGCTAATGTTCCTGAAAGAATTAGTTACTCAAGCATCGGTAGGGAGCTGGGAGGGAGCAAAAATGCAGACCGTCTGGCAGGGAGCAAAAACATGGAATGTCTGAGGACCGGGTTGAGAAACATTGCCCTAAGCAACTGCTACATCAATTATTTTGTATTTGTTTGTAAACAAATGTTACCGGTATGCCGACTGACCTTCTTTGATTGGCTCTTTGTCTGGTAATTACCTTTAGCATCACTCTCTCTCTAGGTTTGTGTTCGGATTATAATGGACACGTATACAAGGTGAATTGGGCATCCAGCAGCAGCACAAAATGTTCATAAATTTGTCATCTCCCTAAAGAAGCCGTGTTAATTAAAATGTTTTATGAGACAGCAGTTAGAATGGATGATTACACTTTCCACCTTGTTTTGCCCACGCATTTTGCCTCTACCTGTTTTTGTTCAAACATCGCTCTGTTAAAAACAGAGGAGGAAAGTGCTATCATGACCTGGGGGAAAGATTTTTTTTTTCTTCCAAATACCAACCGGAATTTCCCGGGACCCGTTTTCACACATTAAAGAAACTCCCCTTTGAGGCGAATGAAACGTTTTGGTGTCAAAACAGACATTCCTGCAAAGAAAACTTGAGTCTACACTGAAATTTTCCTAGATCAAAGGGTGGGAAAATACAATAGCTAATGCTATGAGGTAGATTACAGGGGTCAACTCAAAAATGTGTGCTGTCAGCACTCTACAGTTAATTCTTGGTTGTGCCATTCAAAAAGTCTAGTTGATGTCTGTTTTTTCCCCCTCCTCTGTCAGATGTGAAATAAAATTATGAACTACATTACTTCAGCCACCCATCGAGCTCTCGCTCGCTCCTCAACTAATTAACTGACTCACCAGTCTGGAGAGTGCAATTATTGCCCGAAAACTCAAGAGTGGTTTGATTAGCGAGCCTTGCTAACTTATTAGCCTACAGCTCTTTTCTGCATCCTCGTGTCGAGCTGAAGTGACCGAGGAGTAGCCCTCGCTATCTTGGATTCGGAGTCCCGTGCGCAGGATTGTTTCTGCGCATAGTGTCAGCTCTGCTTCAGCTCATGGCAACATGGGCGGCTGCCTAGGGCGCCATATTCTGAGGGGGCACGGCCTTAGCATGCCAATTTCGCATTGTTGCAGATAGGGGGCGCCAGCGGTGAAGCCTGCCTGGGACACCACATGGGCAAAGACTACTGGCACTCCAATCTGTTGCACCGAGATGGAAAGTGGCTGAGGTTCCTTCACTCTAGCCTGGTCCCTGCCCTCTTGGAAGGAGGAATGACAAGGAGAAAGAAGAAAGAGCTCATTATTGGGAAGTAAAGGAATGAAGCCCATGTTCTGATTAAGGACACCGTGATGCATTTTGTTCGCGTCTGTGATTGTTTACAAGCCCGTGCCTCTGCTAATGGGGTATTTTTATTGTGTGCTCTTGCACGCGTGTGCCTTTTAACGGCAGCCCTGAAAGTTCTTCTCTTTCTTCCTCTCCGATTCGGTCGGAGGAATAAAAGAACATGTTTTTATCCTGTTGATTAAAGATTTTTTTTTTTTGGCAGTTTGCGCAGCCTGCTTGGCAATAGAAGAGCAAACAAATGGAGGAGGAGGAGGAGGACGGAGGCGAGGGACCACAGATGGGGTTGGGAACGAGTGACGTGGAAGCCAGATGTAATGGGGGGGGTGAAGGCCTGAAAATGGGCCGATGAGAGATATAAGGGTGGACAGGACAGTCGGAGGAATATGAAAGAGACAAAAAGAAAATGGGAGAATTCCCTTTTTGTCTTTAATTAGTGGGTGGCTAATGACAAAAGATGGCTTGTCCCCCTAATTTTGTGTAAAGCGGAGGCAAGACCAGATGCTGCAGCTGAGGAAGGGGTCCCATGCTATTGGTCAAGCCCTGGCGTTGCTAAGGATCCCTTCCCTGGGCTCTCCCAATCAGTCTACTTGGGAACGATGGGTCACGCAATCCCTCTACCAGGCACTGCTCGAGTCAGAGGGAAAGGGAAGAGGGAGATAACCAGGCAGAGCCCAGGCTACGGTCAGCCATGCTGGATAAACATGAAGGGTCAAAGGTCACACAGTGATAATGAGCTGGCCGCAGGAGAGGTGCCTGAATGTCTGGCCCTGACAAGATTCAGATGTTGGACGTCATTAATAAGAACCTGTCATAAATATGAAGAATGCTGACAATAGCCAATGACGGTAATAACACAATAGCTATTAAAATATTACGCCTATCACAGTATTCTTATTCATTGTAATCATTGTTTTGGTCATTGTCATCACCATCGTCATTGCCAAAATGTAAATTATCACAGTTCCTTTTGAATTTATGAAGTATTCATGAAATGGAGTCAGATTGAAATATTGGCATGATTATGATGACTATGAACACTTTTTTTCTTTGCTTTCATTCAATTTTTATTTTTGGTTAATTTATTAATTATTCACTTTATGAGCTAGGTACAAAGCAAATCTTATGTGTTTGTTAGCACTAAATATTTATGTGGCGAGCGTGCTTGGCTTATTTTTCGGCCCCCTGGGTCTCCCGGCCTTTCCTACGTCCTGGGGTTAGGGATTTCTGGAAAGCTGTGGCTGTAGACCTCCCATCCGCATCTCTGCTCGCACTAGGACCCCCTTACCAAATTAGTAATCTGGGCCTGTTTCCTAAGAAGCCATTCGAAGGGAAGGTGCAGTTTTAGATTAGAGAGAGCAGCGTGCGTGTGTGTGTGTTTATGCGTGTGCAGTGTGTTTATGCGTGTGCAGTGTAGCGTGTCCATGCCTGGGGAAAAGCCTATAAACACTGGATTTTTTTCCCCCTTCTCCATGCGCGTGTGTAATAATTCCGATCGCGGGCATTTCAATGCAAATAAGGCTTTTGAGCATCTCTTAATCTTCATTTAAATTCAGATCTCCGAAACAGTCTGCAGGCTCCACGCTGTTATTTTAACACCAACAAGTCTCAGTTTACTATTTATTTATGTAGCTCTATACTGTAATAACACACCCGCTTCATCCGTCAGCTGTTTCCGAGTAATAAAGAAAATATTGGTTCCTGAAAAATTCTCGTTAAATAAACATTAAGTATTGAGTAGCCGAGCCTCTTTTCATATAAAAACAGTGCTGCATTTAATTAAATCTCGCGTTTAGTCTTAAATCACGTCTGCGTTTTGCTACGTGGTGGCGGGTCGGGGTGTGTGCGTGTTTATTGTTATGCGAGTAGGAATGTTTATTAGGGGCAAGCGCTATTTAACGGAGAGCGAAGACTTTAACCGTAAAAAACAAACTGAAACGGCACGGAAAGTCTCGGCACTTTTCCATACTCGCAGGCTAGATCACAGTCAGGCACATCCGACTGTAATTCTGCGCGTAAACGTGGGCTTAATATTTATTTTATAGTCGCAGTGAGCTTCATTATTGAAGTGATGATTCATCTGAATGTCAGGAACTTTATTTCTTTTACAGAAAACAGACGGACCGTATTTCCTGGAATAGCCGCTAACACGATGTCGCCGCCCCTTTGAGGTCAAAGGTCAAAGTGCAAATCTCCCGTGTTTGTTTAGAGGTGAACTTCCTTTCTTTAAACTAGCGACCGGTGCAGACAGACTGTTATGCATGCAGCATTTCTCAGTGACTGTGCCCCAGGGACAGAGAGCGTATAGGTGGGGCTGGCGAGACCATTTCCATTTAGTTTGTAAATGGCTTTCAGAATCGGCCGCGCTGCTGTAAAATATCACTAAATTTCCTGTCCCGTGATGCGGCATGGCTCTGAGCGTTTCGATCAGTATCAGTCTGAGCAGATCGACCGCATACAGCACTGTACACAGGCGGCCCCAGCTAACAGCCTGCTCTGAACGAATGAAAAACGGTCGTTTTTATAGAACTTCTGAGGCCTGTCCGCTGAAAGCTCTGTTCTCCCTGGACCCTGTGTTGTGTATTTTAACCGTGCTTCATTAGCCCTCAGTGGAGTTTCGGCGTAAAACAATCTTACAGTTTAATAATTTAAAGAAGAACCAATTAGTAGCATAAAATACAGAAACGGCATCATTACTATTGAAGTAACTAACTATTTATCCACTTGTATAGCCACCGAGAGGTTGTTTTTTGTACCTCTTGGCTTAGCGTGTGACTGTGGATTAGGTGGGTTATGCCTGTGTTGAGAAGTTTGCTCAAATGCTGGATAGTCGCATCTCTGTTGGACCCTCAACCGTTTCAGTTGAATGTATGTGTGGTTATGACAAAGGTGGGATATGTGAAAAGAAGCATTAAAATGTATCTATACTTCTGCAAATGGCAAATAGAGCATCTTCCCGTTAATTCTTTGTAGACCCAATTCCTATGGAACTCCTCATTTCTTTCTTGCCTGGCTACCGTGACGACAGCCGGCAGCTCGCACACGGACCGGACGAGTCAGGGTCTCTTGCTTAAGCTGACACTGTCAAAATGTACAGGAGCGTGCCCGCCACGTCACGTGATCAGGGCCGATCGATTCCGTTTGATTTCCATCGCTTTCATCTGTGACGGGTCCGGACGCTCAGCGATGGGGGTCGGGGTGAAAGAGGCTCGGCGCAGAAACTTATCGTGCATCTGCTGCGGCACGACGCGAAACGTGAGCGGCCGTGTGATCCTCTGATCGTCGCGTATGATTTCTGACAATTCTGGGCCTAGCCACCAGGGACTCCTCCCCCCCCCTCCCTCCTCCCCCGAACCCGTGTTAAATGGTTTCACGTTCTGAAGGTTTGCGTGACTTGTCGTCATCAGCGGTGACAATCCGGCTCTGCCAAGGCTGAGAGCGTTGGCTGGCATGATTTGGGAATGTGTGTAAGAATAGCGTGTAAACACAGAGAGAGAGAGAGAACTGGGTTATGCAAACTGTAAGGAGCCAAGACTAGACAGCCGTAGGTAGAAGCATGCTTTACAGGAAGGAGGATTGACATTCAAATGTCTAAATTATTTACGCTTATCTGTAAATGCTTTACAGCTTGCTCTAAATCTTTGAAATGCATCTTTAAACTGTTTTAAGACATCTTCAGATGACTTCAAAATACCTTGAAGCATTATGTTATATAAGATCTGTCTAATTTATGTCAGATCTTTATATAAGATGTTTTTTATAGGTATATGAAATAGAATTGCTTTTGACTCGGGATAATGATAGTTATGGTTTAGGTGTTTAAAGATATCTCTTTAATTGAGATCTAACGTTGATTTGAGTAAGCAATACGCCGGGCTTTCATTCCTATCCATTTAAATATAGATGAGTAAAACATTGGTATTTTACAGATTTTTAATGGATGTTTTAATGGACATGAAGTGCATATTTAGAAGAGACCAATTACTCAATGAGGCCAATTAATAATTACAGCTACCGATATTAGTGTGCATTATTTTAAATACATGAGTTTTATTCAGCTGTAGATGTATAAAAATCAATCGTTGAGCAGAGGCGCTATCTTGAAACACGGTTTATGTATCGGTTAACGAGGAGCTCGACCCTAGGATCAGGGGTGGGGGTGGTTATGTTTACTGGCCCTAAGTGGCGTCTTTCAGGTCCTATGCGTGTGTACATTAAGTTATGATGCTTCCAGGTAAGAAATTTAGGGGAGGGGGGGGGGCTGGGGGGTGCACGTCCCCAGCCTGGGGGCTTCATGCCTTCGACAGCCCTGGCCTCAATGTGGCCACATGACAGCTCGGATGGCATCAGATTGGCATCAGATCTTCAGTAGGCATCAAGCTGCAGTGACACGCCTGATCACCAGTGACACGCCTGATCACCGGTGTCACCGCGGGGCATGTGCTCTGTGTGCTTGTGACAGACTATAGGTGTGTTTTGATGAAAAAATATATCTATCCTTTTAAACTGCTGCCCAGTTTCACCTGATTTTCATTCCCTGTCATTTTTTGAGGTGATAGCCAGGAATCGTTAACGAGATTAAATCGGGAAGCATTGGGAAGTCCCTTCATCAACAGAAATGTAAATGTGTGTGTGTGTGTGTGTGTGTGTCTCTCTCTCTTTCTCCCGGACAGGAGCCTCTTAGATCAGAACGAGAGCTCAGAGTAGAGCAGTGCAAGCTTTCATGTTTGTCACTGATGTGATCTGACTGTCTGCAGATTTAGCTTTGAATCTGTTTCACTTAAAATGAAAGAAGTCCGTCTCTAATTCTTCTGTTGAAAAGTTATCCTGACTGTAGCTGGCGCTTACCAATTTTTTTAAATAAATTTTTTCCCTCCACTGTATTAATCCCAAAAATATCTTTTTTTGTAAGGCCCGGGCGTCTTTTGCAGTGTCTGAGAGTGGCAGGCAGGCGTAAGCAGTGGTTTAAAAAGGGGGTGCAAAAGATTTTCAAAGTTTTTTCCCTCAATGTTTGGTGGAAGCTTCTTCCTCAACATACCGGATTCCGATTTCGCCGCTTTGCCTTAAGACACGCCCCCTCATCTCCTGCTGGGCACCTTGGTGATCCGCCTTCACTCACACCTCTCACCCAGCAATGTCGCATTTTGCGTTAATACAGCCGATCGCAGCCGTCGTGAGTTTTTCTTTCCTCATCAGTTGCTATGAAACACTCTTGTATCCCGGGAATCCGCGGCATGTAAATGTTACCTTCCCTTCTCCGTCACCCGTCGGTAACCCTGGGGCCTGCGCTGCCTTGGCGAGGATGCCTGACAGCTCCGTGACGACTGGCACGGTTCACGCTGAGCTCACCGCTGGGGGGAGGTGGTGATATTCACTAGCCCCGCGGCAGCCCCCGGGTTCACCATTAGCGCGGTACCTCCAGGTGGCGGATTCTGCATCCTGCAGCAGCAGACGAGACGTCTGGGGGGGGGGGGGGGGTCACGTCTTACGCACAGCCGACCACAAAGGGGCAACCGGAACAAGGATAATTGCAGTATATATGGCTGGGAAGTTTGGAGCACAGAGAGTGAAAAACCACCCTGGGGCTGTTTGCACGTAAGCATGGAACTTGCTCCTAGTGAACGATCTTCTGCATCTACAGAAGCTGCTACTCTATGGTCATTCATACAGGCCCTAATAAAGCTGCAGTATGGAGTGTCTATCCAAGCTGAAATTCTCCTAAATAACCCCCCATTGCTCTCCTGTTGCTCGCCCCTGACCTGACCCTCTGCAACGACCTTCAGCCTTCGTTTATGTTGCTTAAACTCAAGCTCTTAGACATGCCACAGAAGAGGCTCTTTTCAGATAGGGGCTGAATGGAATTTTAAGGTATCATTCCTGAAAAGGAGGGAGGTAAACACGTCCAAGTGCCTCTTTCAGGACCTTCGGACACTCAGTTCCCAAGCATAACAGTCGATATTTTTACCAGCGCTGTTGTGCGGCAGATCTATGCTGTACCACTCTGCTCCCCCCAGCAGACCGCCTCCCCTCTTCCTGTCTCTGCCATTTGCATAGCTGATTGCTTACATTGCTAACGAGCTTCCCATCGATCGGCTGGAGCAGCCTCTCTTGTAATTGCAACAGTGCGACAGAGGAGAAAAAAAAAAAAGATTATTTATTAATGGCCGAAGTCAGGCCGCCCTGAAAAGCAGTGTTTTTTTTTTTCCTCCTGTGTATCCCCACAGGAGGGTGGGGTGGGGGTACGATGGAAGGGGCAGGGGTTTAAGGGAGGTTAAGGACAGGGCTGGCTTTTCAGCTCGAGGCTGACAGAAACAAGAGAAATGGGACGTAATAGAGGCCAGGAGGGAAAGGGGGAGCTGACGCCCGATGCTCGGAGAAGATCAGATTCATAACTCCTCTGCGGTGCCAGCGAGGATCGGTGGCCGCGTAACCGAACAGTCTCGCATCTCCAGGGAACTTCTGTCCCTCAAACTCGGATCCGCATCCATCTGTTATCCCTCTTTCTCTTTTTGGCTCCCTGTACTCATCCTTTTAATTTGTCTGCTGCCACATTGGCAGCCAGAGGTCAGTTGTCCCAACTGACCCCCGACCCCCGAGCATCGTCTCAGAGGTCAGAGGTCGGCTAGCAGAGAAGTCACCTCTGCCATTGCTCGCTTCTTTAATCTCTTTAATGGTTTTTCTGGGGATTACACATCTGGTGTTGTTTATATTCTATGCTTTGGAGGCCCGACAGAGTACCCATTACTTCTGGCATCTGAAATGTTTAAATTCCTAACTGCAGCCTACTGATCCCCTGATATGCTTCTGTGCTGGGTGTCGTACTTCGAATTATCCTGGTTTTCCACTCAGGGAGAAATAGGTTCAGTGCAACAGTTTCTTCGGTACGAGCGACTCTCAAGAACCGACTTGCGCAAATAAAAAAAAAATATACATAGAATTTACAGAAGCACAAATTCGAACAGGCGACATATGCCTGTAAATAATTTTACACTTCATTATCTTTTTATTTATTTAACATATGTCCCTTACTACACGTTACTAGTATACTTTTGTTAATTTTTTGGTCTGTGAAGGTAAATCCAACTTATATAAGATCTGACTTATGTTGGCGTTTGAGGAATGGGCTACTTACATCAATCCTGAACTGTCTTCTCACTGCTCTGCACAGAAATGACAAGAGGAGTGACAGTTGGGTTCCCCTTGGTTGCAGAATAACACGGAGAGATGGTTAAGGAGGAGGTAGCTTTGGAGCCGCTGTGAGTCCGGCTAACGCCTGGCTGAGGAGTGAGCTTCGCTTAAGTGGATGTGCTGGAGTGGAGAGTGATCAGAGCGAAGGCCACTCGAGCCCCGCGAGAAGGCCGCCTGCGCGTGTTCAAATAAAGCCCTCAAACTGGGTAAATACCAGCCGCACAAACGAGGCCGGCTGCGCGAGCCGCTCAAAAGTGAAAGTGTTTGAGGGCGAGTTAAATAACGAATCGTAATTCCTGCCATGGAGACTCGACGGCGCCTTAATCGAGGGGCTGAAGGAAGAGCTCGAATGTCCCCCCCCCCGGCTCAAGGCCTCGTTGGGCCTCTCGGGGGAATCTATTAGTGAGCGCGCAAGCGGCCATCGCGTTGCCGCCGGACTTCAAGGACCATAGTGCCCTTTCTGTTATTTATTATTATTATTTTTATTTCTCTCTCTCGTCTTTGGCGGCGTCATGCGCGGCGAGCAGCCTTGGCGGGGGGGGTTCAGAGAGGGAGGGGTGACGGCGGCCGCGCCTCACTGCTCCTGCCACCGCGCGAGTATTTTTGTTTAAGCTAACAAGCCGCCGCTCGCCGGCTCTCGCGCCGACTGCAGAATCGCGCGTCTGTCTCACACTCCGACTGAAACTCCCCCCAGGGTCCTGTCCTCTGACGCAACTTTTTTTTTTTTTAATACTCCCAGATCCCCGGAGATCAAATGATAACCCTCCCCCCGCTTTGGTAGGTGAAATAGGACGCCATTATCCAGCGAAGGGCCTTGTGCAAACATTTAATATTTGTTATTAAAATAGAACAGGCTCCCCCCATTAAATATTTACATATTTTACAAAGAAAATCATCATCATCGATTTTGTATTCACTTGCAGTCTGCCTCCCGTCTGGGGGGGGGGATCCTCTGCATTTGAGCTGGGGGGGAAGCGAGAGGACGGACACAGTAAGATTTAAGGTCGCCTCTTGGGTACTCTGCCGTCCCCCCAGCCTCGTGTTTTACTTCGCCCCCCCCGACGCTCCCTAAACTTCATCTGGCATCCAGTCCAGCTGCATCTCCCAGCTGGAGAGCCACACCCACCCACCCCACACTGCTCCTCCAATCATTTGCCCTCCACATAAATCATCAGGGAGGGCGACGCCCCTACCACCGTCTCCCTTTTCCGCTCCCTTCCCTCCTTTTCCTGGTGGAGTAGCTCCTTCAAGCCCCCCCAGGGTTTCCCACTGTTAATTAAGGGCAAGGGCTGCACGTTACTGAGAGGGCGCTCTGCTGTGATTAATGCCCGTCCCCTGGCCGATGCCGCCCGCCCGCCCGCCCGCCCCTGCGAGCTTATGCTCTCCCTGCCGCGTATCCGACTCTCCATCGCTCGTGGAATTTAATTAAAAACGCCACGTCGCCTTCCACAAATCTCTCCTTCCATCCTTTGTTATTTACATTAAGCCCCCCCATCACGTCGGCGCCCCCGTCCGGCGCACATAGGTGGAAAGACACAGGAGTAGATATACACACACGCCTAGTCGCACATGTGTCCATGGGCAGGGCTGGTGGGTGGGACAACAGGCAGCAGGGCCAATGAGGAGCTGTCAAGATGAAAGAGGCGGGCTCTCCCACTGCGGTCCAGGATTCACACCTGCATGAATCATCCAGCCCCTCAAACTGCTCGAAGAAGGTGCTGGAACTGCATAAATGTGGGTCTCCTGCATCCACGGCGTCAGCGCTAAATATGACACAGTCAGGTTCAACCCGGCTGCCGCTGCCACTGGATTTTAAATAAAGAAATAGAGTTTTTTTTTTTTTAACTCCGTTGCGAATGTGAAGGAATGTTCTGGTAGATGGACACGAAGAACCTTTCTTCCTGCTGTGAAGTCTTGATTGGTCAGCCAGGTTCAAGAGGGCAATTACTCCACACCCTGATATCTCTTGTTCATGATCCCCTTTCATTTCCTTTGTGTCTGGCAGCGCTGACTGTGTTTGGACGACGACTGTCCCCGTCACCGCAGAGATAAAGGGTCCCCAGGTCACTGTCCCGCTACAGGCTCGGGGGCGCCACCTTGCAGAAGGGTGGTTTGCCTGAAGGACTTGGATAGCAGCTTGAGTTCGGGAGCAGCGGTCCAGAAGGGCTGCTTAGAGAGGGATAACCACAAGCGAGCAGGAAGTGCGTGTGCTGCATGCAAGCCTAGAAGCAGGAGGAATCGTGCACGCGTGTGCCGCCAAGTCCCGTGCGAAACATGGCGACACCGTGTAGGAGCACGTGGGCGGCCCAGTTTCAGGCTGGGGGGACCTGGGGTCAGGGATCAAGGCAGGCCTTGGCATGCATGGAAAAGCAGACCTCCTCTGAATCACGGATTGCTGGAACGATGGAGTGGTTTAATAAAGAGAGGAGCGAGGAAATCACTGAGGGCCACATTACCACGGCGCGCCCCCCCCCCCCCTCCCATTTGGCAGCATTTAAGTGGCACTGTTTCATCTGCAGCCTTCTTAAAACACCCCCCCACACACAGAAGGCGGATACAAGGGCGTCATGAGCTAATGTGCAGCATCTGAGAAGCTGTTGCCAGACATGTGCTCACATCTCCAAAGCCCAGGCTGATGAAGAAATCAGACAGGAAGTGATATCAGACAGGAAGTGACATCAGACAGGAAGTGGTTGACCTTCTCCATGCCACACTATCATATCCTAAGATGCTACTCGTGGGGGTGCTCTCTATTTATGTATCGATGCCCGCCTCTGTTTGAAGTTCAATGAGATGCAGTTTGGCATTCGGTTTTACCCCACGAGGGACAGCGATCCTCCGGTGTGCCTCAGAAAAGAGTCGTCACCTCAGCTTGTGTCCTCGCCTTCGTCCTCCTCATCTGAAGCCTTCATCTCTGCCATCGTATAAGACACACAGAAACCGCACACTTATGGCTAAATGTATTTTTCCTCCCAAATGAATGACACGGGTAACAAGAAACATCAGTTGTTTATAGTTGACTTCCCACATGTGGTGTGTGTGGAACATGTTAATTATGGACACATGTTGTGGCCCCAGATTTAAGCGTCTCCCCCCAACCTCCCTCCCTAACCCTCTTCTCCCAGCCAGGCCTCCTCTCTCTCTCGCTCTCTCCTCCTGTTCTTTATTTCACTCGCTTTCCATTATTTATGTATTCATGAGGCTTCTTTCTCCGCCGCTGGTCCCTTCCACACTCCTTAAACAGCACAGGGCTGCCAGGGGAGATAGCGGTGACAGGAGATCGATAGGGATTCGCCCCCCTCCCCCTCAGCCGCCCGTCAGTCGCTGCTGGCTACTCCTTCACCGGCAGAATATTTACTCTTTATAATGAGGTGAGGACAACCTGTAAAGGCAACAAATGAAGGGGCGTAGAGAGCCCGACTTATGGAGCACTTTCCAATAAGGGCTCACCATGTGGTGTGGTGACGGTGTTTTGGGGTAGGGCAATTGGGGTGCAATGAGAGGGACATCCCAAGAGCATGTCAGGGAAGCCTGGGTTTTGGTGAACTGGGCAAAATGAGGCCAGTTACCCACAACCTCCAAAGAGGAATAATAATACGAATAATGGATAAATGTGATTGAGAGTACGGGCGTAGGATCAGCACTGAGTGTGGTGCATCGCTTGTCTTAACAAGGAGAAGCCAGCGAGTCCCTATGGCCCAGGCATTTTAAGCAGGAAGTGACTGCCGCTTTGAGCAGGAAGTGGCTGGTGAACTGAGCAGGAAGTGGCCAGCGAATTGAGCAGGAAGTGACCAGTGTCCTCAGTAGGAAGTGGCCAGTGAATTGAGCAGGAAGTGGCCAGTGAATTGAGCAGGAAGTGGCCAGTGAATCGAGCAGGAAGTGGTCAGTGAACTGAGCAGGAAGTGACCAGTGTACTGAGCAGGAAGTGGCCAGTGTACTGAGCAGGAAGTGGCCGGTGAACTGAGCAGGAAGTGGCCAGCGAATTGAGCAGGAAGTGACCAGTGAATCGAGCAGGAAGTGGCCAGTGAACTGAGCAGGAAGTGGCCAGCGAATTGAGCAGGAAGTGACCAGTGAATCGAGCAGGAATTGGCCAGTGAACTGAGCAGAAAGGAAGGTTGGCAGCCCTTGACTGTCCAGCTGGAGACTGGGGCACCATTAACAGGAGCGTTAAGTATCAGACCGCAAAGGTCCAGCTTATGCCACACTTTCCTTAAAGAAAAACTCTGCACCAGCTGCGTCTGTTTATATGGATCGTTACGGCTATAAATAACTGCCCACCAGGCAAGACTGAAAGATTGAATGCAGGATGGGAAAAAAGTTTATTTATTTACTCTGTTTATTTTAGAGTTTCTACTTATTTATACGGTAATGCATGTTAAAACATACTTTCTTTTCAGGGAAATGACACTCATTAGAGCATAACCTATGAATATACACTGCCTGGCCAAAAAAAAAGTCGCCATTTGAATTTATATCAGCAAATACTTAAGAGCCAATGACTGGATCATTATTACAGCTCAGCTACGTTATGCAGCAATAAAGTGAAGTCAGCTGAGTACCTGAATCTACTGAATGGCCAGGTTACACCTCTATCCATCATCAATGGATTTTTTCTTCCCTGTTGGCATGGGCATATTCCAGGACAAGAATGCCAAGATTCATTGGGTTCGAATTGTCAAAGAGTGGTTCAGGAAGCATGAGGAATCATTTTCACGCATGACTTGGTCACCATAGAGTTGTGACCTTAACCTCATTGAAGGTCTTTGGGATGTGCTGAAGGAGGCCTTATGGAGTGCTTCAACTCACTTGTCAATACAGGATCTCGGTGAGAAATTAATGCAAATATGGATTAAAATAAAGGGTGAGATGTTGCTTAAACCTGTGGAAACAATGCCATGACAAATGTGCGCCATAATCAAAGTTAAAGGCGGTCCAATGAAAAATTCAAATGGCGACTTTTTTTTTGGCCGGGCAGGGTATATACGGTCATGTTCGGGTGATTATGTGCTTCTGTTTCTGGGCTAATTTTTATTGCCTTGCTTTCTTCTTCTGTACTCCGCAGTTCCCACAGATTGGTAGCCCTACAGGTACACAAAATATACCTTAATTGTTCCTTTTTAGAATCTTTGGCTGATTATTTTTGTCATTTCGGTGACCCCCCCTGTGGCACCAGCACGCAGAGTGCTGTCGGTGGGGGCAAGCCGGTGCCGGATCAGCCCGGCTGTGTCCCACACGTGACTCCGAAGCACACGGACCCGAAAGGACTCCTTTGTGCAAATACCACAAATAACTCAGGAGCCTTTCCTCCCCAAGACGCGAAAACGTCCGCTGGCTAAGCGAAGCAGCAGCCAGGTAGTCGTGGCAACTGACGGGAATCTTCTCTTGTGATATTTTGCGCTGCAAGAGAAACGCGAAAATCAATTAACCACCAATATGTCACCAACCTCGGCTATAGAAAAATAATTGCCGTCATTTTTACCTCAGGCAATATGATGGGCAGTAGAAATTATAGAGGTCACTGCGTTGACCACTCTCGACTTGTTTACAGTGTCTCTCTCTCTTCAGATGTCTTCTCTAATTGATTTCTTCTGTTTCTTATTTCTTTTTGGCTATCCACAGTGATTTCTTCTGGACCAGAACATGGTAGAAATGTATCTGGATCTCCCATGGGTCTCTGAATGTTCCCTCACAAGCCCTCATGAACTGGGGAGGCTCTGGCGTTATGGAAAAGCTCAAAGTGGCATTTTTATTCACAGGCCATTTCATCCAATACGTGCTGCATTCCGGCCTAAAACCCACAAGGAGCCGAAGGGTCATATAATCAGAAGAACGTAATTAAGGCCTCTTCGTCTTTCTCTTCCTCTTCCTCTCTGATGGAGTGTGTAATTGAAACAACGAATTATTCTGTTGGAAAGCCTCCCTAGCTAATGGAGATAGATCCCTAGAACGTCATTCCTTGTTTTTTTCGAAGAGTCGTGAGTATGGTCAGGAAGCAGGCCTTTCGGACGTTTAATGAGTCATTCAGAGCCTCTGAATTTTCTTGGACACCTGTGAGACTTGCTGTTTAGCTCCTCATACCAAACTCGTACCTTCCGACACCATACCCACAGGTGGTGATTCTGCCCCCTCGGTGATATATACACAGATCTGCGTATCAGACTCTGTATCTCTTTCCCGGAATCTTCTCCGGAGTGGGGAGCAGGTCAGAGGAAGAGAAAAGGCAACGATGTGGAAGCAAGAATTGGAGGTAGAGAGATGCTATAAACCTGGAGGTTTGCTGGTGAGCTCCTGACATTGAAGCAGAAGCTACACCTTGGGCTGGAAGGGGGCAACGTGGGTGTATAATTTGGCGTAGTTGCCCAAGATCATGAGAAGTTGGGGAAAATTGAAAACGATATAAAGGTTATTTGCCAAGTGACCCTACATGACCTTCCTCATGTCGCCATGAGTGGTATTTAACGGTGAGTTAGATCCTGTGAGACAGCTGCAGATGGGATGACGAGGGGCACAAGTGAAGCGGACATCTGGTGGGAGTCGTCTGGTTATCATCTCCCTTCCCGGGTCCCAGAAATTCAGAGCCAGGACACCAGTTGTGTGTGTGTATTATTGGAATGGAGTGCACGCGTGTGAGGAGTGTGTGCGTGTGTGCGTGTGTGCATCTGCTAATGGAATGGGCCGCATTTACACACCGGACAGCCAGTCCCAAGCATCCTGCTTCTTCCGCTGCGCTCAGACTAATGGTCCGCCGGGCTCGTTAAAGCCCCGGCAGTGCATTAACCTTCCCCAGGATGGGACGGGCGCTCTGGCAGCTTGGCGCGAGTCCCAGCCGTGCCCCAAATCATCTGGCAGTGTCGGGTTTGGGGGGCGGGGGTGGATTATTAGGCAAAACTGCCATTTTAAAATAAGCCGTGTTCCACTGGAGAGTAGACGACTATTATCCAAAAATATGTGTCGTGCAAAGACAATGTTCTGGCTTTAATAGAATTAAAAACTTTTGTGGGTTTTTTTTTTTTGGTTGGGGGAGGGGGCGAGCTGGCACATTAATTAGCCTCGTGTGCCGTTTTATTGCTGGTTCACGACTACCGTTTGTTTCACAGAAACAAATTCCGCCAAAGTTCTTTACCTTTTTTTTTTTTGCTCCACCAGTTGGCCATTCAGCACTTGGTAAAAAATTTAAATACATGCATTAACAATTAAAGACTCACCATTCATATTGAGGCAGCTTTAATTGGCGTTTGACTTCAGTAACTTGAAGCCCATTAGGGTCGGAGGGGGCCCACTGGGGAGCGTGGGACGGCCTGCCTGTGCGTGTAAGGCGCAAGGTGGACGGGACAGTGCGCAGCAGATGTAACCTTGAACAAGGTCCTTAGCGGTAATTGGGACACTAACGAGATCTCCTCCAGCGGCGCCGTTGTGAAGGAGCAGCCCGGCACAGGCATCGCTGATCAGCCCAGGCTGGAGAACACCTGGCTCGTGGTCTCGCCTGTACTATGCGGCTGGTGAAAAAACCAGGAATGTGGATGTTAGATCTGTAAACGGGAATGGCAGACGTGAGGTCCATTAATGGGACTGGCAGACGTGAGGTCTAGAAATGGGATTGGCGGACGTGAGGTCTAGAAATGGGATTGGCGGACGTGAGGTCTAGAAATGGGAATGACGGATGTACTGTAAGATCCAGAAATGGGAATAGATGTGTAGATGTGAGGTCTGGAAATGGGAATAGCGGACATGAGGTCTGGAAATGGGAATGGCGGATGTGAGGTCTGGAAATGGGAATGGCGGATGCTGGTCATCCTGCCGCAGCCTGTTCACTGCTCCACAGTGCCTTTGAGTCCTTACAGACCTGTTGATTTCAGACAAGGCTTCCTAGGAAGGCTTATTGTCATGGCGACCACGCTCACTGCCCATCTTGCGCCTTGGCATCTGGGGTGGGGGGTTTGTCTCGAGGCTCTCCGAGAAGAAAACGTATGGAATTGATGGGACACGGATGGCAAGTTGGTCAGAAAGCCCCGCCCCCCGGCCCACACTTCCCATTCCTCTGAAAAATGGGCCTCGGTAGTGGGTGGGTGGGGGGAGGGGGGCACAAAAACGAATCGATCTGGCAGTGCTGCTCCCCAGCAGCCCCGTTCCCGAAGGCAGTGACGAGCCCCCCCAGTATAATGCGTCAATGCGGCTGCCCGTAACCGAGATGGGGGAAGGGGGGGGGCAGGTCATCCAGGTAACATTACTCAACGTGTCTCCACTTCCCTCCTACCTCCTTTTCTTATAAGAAGAAGGAAAGAAACAGAAGAAGCAAATAAAGGAGAGAGAATAAATGGGAGAAAGGTCAGAACAGACGGATGAGAGGGAGGTGGATCGAACAGGCGAACGGAGGAGAAGTTGATGCGGCGAGGCGGTTTCTATTCGTCGTTCTGTGAGGAGCCTATGGGGGGTGTCATGGTCAAGGTCGAGACCCCATGGCATGCCGGATAACTTCAGGCTTTACGGGGAGGTCCTGGGGGGTGCTCCTTAGCAACCTGGCAGCATCCCATAATAAAACTCAGGCTGCTGCCCTGCTCTTAAATTTACATGTTTATTTCTCGGATTCTTTTGTTCCTTGATATTTTCACCTCGTTTTGGCATCTTTCAAGTGCTCAGAAGTAGATGAAGCGGTGGTAAATACGTGAAAGGAAAGGTCATCGAAGTGGGCACAGAAAATCTCTCTTCGAGCTGTTATTTACAACATAGCGTTCACTCCTCGGTGGATGTTGCATAAATAGGTGATAAAGGACTACAAGTGTATAAGTGCCACTAGGTGGTGCTGTGGAGCACTTGGGGCTTTCATCTCTGCGCGCCACCCCAGCTGTCACGGTCAGCATCCCTGCTGCCCGGGGGGTGTGGGGGTGTTGAGGCCGTCCGCTGTTGCCTTGCTGGGCGTATTCGTCTCCCCTCATTGGGGGTGTGCTTATGCCTACAATCCGCCCTTTGTGTCCCATGAAAGAGGGATGGTGCATTCCACTGCCTGGGGATTTGAGGATAGCGAGGAACGGGATTTCGAGAATATGCAAAGTCAGGTCGTTCGTGTTTTGGCAGATGGTGGCTGGAAATATGTCCCCCCCCCCCCACATTCATTGTCCCTTTACTGAGCATGCCCATACCCACACCTACTTCTCATACCAACTCATGGTCGACTTTGGGGTGCCCTCTAGTGGCTCATCATCCACCTGCCCTGTCCACCTGTCCCCTGTTGCCCGTACTGATAAAAATCTGTTCCTCCCTGTTCGCGGGTGTCTGAGGAACTGTCTCAAAGGACAAGAAGAGGCCAAACTGCCGTTCATCGAACACCGAAGTGCCGTTTCTGGCCGTCTTCGGTTTCTCGTAGACGGCATCGTCTTTCAATCGACCGCTCTGTTTGTGTCTCTTCGTACGGTCCCACGATATAAATATCTGTGTGGATGACGGGGCATCCCTGTTTAAGGCCTGCGGGGCCTGCCTTTTGAAAGACCACGTTTCGCTGGGGTGGGGAGCACGGTGGGGGCGTTCAGTGGTCAGTATCTGCTGGAGGGAGGCCTGTAGAGGCCTTGTTCGTCAGAGCAAGGCCGGCATCGTGTGCCATTTCCCGTTAACCTCCCCGGTCTTCAGTTTAACGTACTTCACTCAGCAGAAGCTCCGACTTCATGCTCTATATTGTTTGTGGATGCTGCCCTCTCAGACACGCGTGTCAAGGAAGAGCGCGTGCTGGAGTGCCCGTGGCCGGGAGGTCAGTGAGAAGGTCCTTTCAGCTGAATCACTCCTCCAGAGCCTCCTTTGGTCCTCCCAGCGGCCTATTCTCCCCCACCTCCGTCGTCTCCTCCTTTCCAGTGTGCCGCCATGCATCCATATATGTCAACGTAATGCCGGCGTGACATTTGAAAATGTACGTCCTCTCTGCCGTTTTCTCTGTCTTTTCCTCCCTCCCCCACCTCTCCTACTCCCCCACCCTGCCCCTCTAGGCAGGAGTCATGTGTAACAGTGGCGGTGGCTTCCTGCATGTGGCTCTGAAAACGGTGTGTGTGTTTTTCCTCTAGGGAGCCCCGTTAGTTGGGTGTCTGGACAGGTCAGGCACTGATATGTTAATTTCTTTTCTTTTTTTTTTTGCTCACGGATACGTGCGCCTGTGAGACTGCTCGGACACACAGACACACACACACACACACGCGTGGGCACCGTGGGCCAGTCTTGCGTTTCAATCCCGCAGATCAGGACAGCCCCCAGTGACACTGTGTGCACACGAGAGGCGGGGCCACAAGGGGCACAGGCCCTAGCTGAAAGTTGATTGGCCCACGGAGAGCCCCCTCCCCGTCACTCACTGGCATTGGCTAATGATAAGGTTGCTGCCTCTGTATGAATTACACCTCACCCACCTGGCACTGGCAGAACAAATATAATAAAAAAAAATTGTGATTTATTTGGAAACAGGGAGCTGCAGTAGGACAGTTGGGGCAGATTCGCCCAAGGCAGAGGAGGCGGAGCTTAGGAATAAGGGCCAAGGAAGGTGGACATTCCCCCGGCGTTTGCCGTGCTCGTGGAATCTTGTCCCCCCTCCCTCTTCAAAGCACCCACCCTCCCCGCCACAGGCAGTAATGACTCCCCAGCCACATGAAGCAGTGCGATGACTTCGTGCCTCATCATGAAGCCATTTTCCCAGCCGCAGGAAATTGATTTAATTCTGTCATCTGTTTCCCATTTAGGGGGTGGTCGCTTTCTATTTGCGTTATACGGCATGGTGTGCGATTATGCCCCTCCCCGCCCCCCAACCCTGATGGGCTGACCCATAGGCAACTGAGGGTCTGCATGGGTGGGGGTGGGGTGGTCCCTGTGGGGGGCAAACTGGTGCACGACCCTGGAAGCGGATACTCGGCCTCCGTTGGGGAGGGATCCAGCAGCGTCCAGGGCCCACGTGTTGAACATGCTCCGATGTTCAGAGGCTTTGAAGAAACCAGCGTTCTGTGTTTAATAACCACCAGAGTTAATGACAGGGCTGGACTCTGGGGTCTTTCTCATATGTCTTTTAAAGTGACAGTCTTGAAGTTATTTTTATCGGTGTTCCAGTCAGGATAGTTTCATGATGATAGCAGTTTGACCTGAATCAACATCTGGAATTAAATGTTCCAAGCAGCCCTTCTTTGACTTATTTAAAGCTAAATTTGCGCTCCCTAAAAATGTAGCCTAAAGACTTGGACAGGAATGGACTGTCCCCTTTCTGAAAATCACAGGCTGGTGCTGTCTTGTCTGTGTGCATTTATACTCGTACACATTTTTGTGAGTGTGTGAGAGCCTGCCTCTGGATTTGTGTCTAAGTGCATCATTCTTCGTTTGGCAATTCGAGCATTACACGGCAAAATGTAGCTCTCACCAGAGATTACTTAAGACTTTATTGTCTTGTATAAAAACATCTCTAAAGTCCCAATCAAATATAAAACATTAGCAATGGGCGGAGTATTTTTAACTTTCCCAGAGTGCACCTCTGTTTTCTGCGTGCATTCTTGAGTTTTTCTGCAGGCTCGGAGGTGGTTTGTTGATTCTAGGGCCCCAAAAGATCAGCCCTAACTCTAAGCCCAAGTCCCCCCATTGGGTAGTGCCTTTGTGTGGCCAACAGCCCCCCCCCCAAATGGTAAACACCGTTGTTGTGCATGGTTATGGGTTTGTGTGTGTCTGTGTCATTGCGTGTATGTTAGTTGGTGCATATTAGGTGGGGATGTTGTGTGGCTCAGTGCATTAAGCTCCTGTGCCTATGATCAGGTCTGAATCCCAGAGTAGGCAGAGTGATTCTGCTTTTGGACCCTTGAGCCCCTTAACCCCCGATTCCATAACAATGTAAGTTCCCTCAGATAAAAGCACCTCCTAAGTAAATAAAATTATGCAAAATTTAAATGAATCCGCTGCATGAGGCAGGGCATCCTGAACAGGGGCCCAGCCTGTCACGTCCCGCAGTCGTATGCAGGCGCCGTGATCGAGGTTGTTTTCATTACCGCTCACCACGCAGCTGAGGTCATGTGACACAGGGTGATGTCGCCGACAGACGCGGCACAAGCCCCGGGAGACAAGCCCGCTGTTATAATCACTGCGCAACATACATCAAGTGTATTATATCTAGGGGAAATACACATAACCGTCAGCTCAGCTCCGTTCGATTTATTTTTATATAGCGTCCTTCCCCGGCATGGTTTGGCCCGGGGCGCGTAACAAAGATTTAACAATAACAGCAGCGTGATAGACGGACAATTATTGTTAAAAAATGGGGACGTAAAAGAACCACAAGAAGAAGAAGAAGAAACACAAGCTCCTGTGGTATTTATTTATCCTGGGACCGGTAGGATTAGTGTGGCTGGTTGGGGGGAGGATTTGTGAAGATCAGGGTGGAGATGCCGGAGGTCTGGATGGGTGGGGATGGGGAAGCTCTCCAGGACAAAGATCAGCATAATCCACCAGGAGCTTTGGACGCCTTGGGGGGCCTGACGGTGGCCCCAGGACCCCGCCCCCCCCTACTGTGTGACAGCCCCGGGATGGTGGGGACCAGATGAGGAGCAATTTCGAAGTGACATAAAGCACATCATCCCTGCCCCCTGCCCATTCCACCAGAGCAGATTAGGAGCTCTAATCCAGCTCGTCCCCCACCAAGTGTTCTTCTGTGCTCCTCAGAGCCCTTCTGAAAACAGATTATTTACAGTAATCCACCGTGGTAAACCCCTGTCCACAGCATGCCATTTAAGAAGGTCACTCCCATACAACGTGTGCATTTCTGTCTATAGCCAGGGGCGATTCTATGATTTTTTTAAGGTGGGAGGGGGGCATAAGAGGGGCCACAATTCATACAAAAGGGGTCAACCTTATCATTAGCCAATGAAATGTTTAGAATTGCTTAGTGACAGGTGAGGGGGAACTGCGGGGACCAATCAGCTTTCAGCTGGGACCAGTGCCCCTGTGGCCCCGCCCCTTTATGTAACATTACATTAGACGTTATGTCGACAGGAATATGATGAACGTTTCAGTGGAAGCGTGTGTTTATCACCTGACAGCAGGACAGAAGAGGGACAAAACTGCCCAGGGTCTGAGGAAGGCCTAGTCTCTCCTGGCTGTTGGTCATTTGAGATGCTTCTTTCCAATCAGGCTGGAGCCCCCACCCATGTGTCCCAAATTTTAATTCTGGAAGGTTCTGTTAGCATGACAAAAAAACTAGATCTTTTAAATCAGTTGTAATCATGTAATGATATTTTAAAGTTAGCCACTGGATTGGACATACAGTATTTGTTTTTTTCAGTGAAGCTTCATTGCCTCTTTGTCTGCTTGCTGTTGACATTTTATATATTTTTTCCCTTTTATACTCACCGGTCTTTGTCTTCTGTAAAAAGATTAACAGCTGAATAATATGCGGCCAGCCAGGGAAATGAGAACGGCAAATATTTCCATTTTATAGAAGCGTCGCAATTAACTGAGGATATCACCTTTTCTGTGAGGAATAATCAACTTCAAGACAGAATAGATGTACCTTTAAATCACTCAAAGGTGGCCGGCGGAGTCGGCCCATATTTCTGACTATTTGGCTCAATTATGTCAACATTGCCAATTAAAAACACGCTAAAAATGTGACTCTCGTTCTAGTGACGTTCTATGAAGCGCGTCGTCTGTCCCAAACGGCATGTACCTTGGCTGTGATGTCAGTCATTCAAAAAGCAATCAATCCCTCACTATGGCCAATATAAAGACAATAATTCAGTTAAGCCACATGGTTTAGGTTTGCTAGAGAAGACTGATGTCAGCTATTTTTTAATTATGAGGTTCTATTTATGAAGAAAATACTATATTCGCCTTAGATCCTTATTGGTTGCCGGGTTTATGCCAATCAAGCTCTCCTGCACTCCCTCACCCAATGAGTCATACTGTGGTACTTTCAGATGCAGAGGAGTGACTGCGGCTATTATCATAATCCTGATAGCCCATAGAACATCCTCCCCATCATCCTGAGCATTTAAGGTACCTGGGCAACACTTGTCGTGGCCTGAAAGCACTCCATCAACAAGTCTGTTAAATTTTCCATTTTTGCTTCTCTTTTTACCCTCTTACTCTGGACGGTGGGGCAGAGGGGGTCAGTCCAGGCAGCTTTTGTGTGAGGAGGCTGAATCCCTTCTCGGGGGCGCAGGGGATAAGGACAGCAGTGATGGCCCTCCATCTTGATCCAGGGCCACACTCTAGTGTCGTTTACTGCCAATCCCTCCATTGGACAGTTTTCCTTTTAATCCCTAGACACTAATATTTAAGGGAGCCCCCCCCTGCTCCCATCCAACACTTAGGGCCCCAAGAATGATGAGACCTTGTCCAGAAGCAGGGGCGGGTGTAGAATTTTTTTAAGATGGGGGACATAAGAGGGGCTGTAATTCATACACAGGGGTTTATCATTAACCAGTGATATTAATTGGTTAGTGCCAGGAAAGGTGGCACAAGGGGCCAATCAGCTTTCAGCTGGGGTCAAAGCCCATGTGGCCCCACCCCGGTATACACCCTACCTAGAAGCTAATGTCTTGCTGTACTCTCCATCACTTAATGGTTCCTGGACTCGTGCCTCCGTCACCTGACTCTTCGGGTGCATTTTGCTCTTCTTCCTCATCGTTGTGACTGCTGCATGCCCTGCCTTGGGGATGGATGCTGTGGGGTATTTTTCTCTGCGTGCCCATCTGGGGGCCCGCTTCTCCCAGAATGCCTGGGGAGGGGGAGGGCGCGTTCGTTCCACATGTTGAATGTTATTGACGGCCTTGACCAATGATAGGATTTCACGGCTACAATTTCTCTGTGGGTCTGCTAGTTATGGGGGGGGGAACAATGGAATTCTTATATTCCTACTTTGTCTGTGGCATGATGCTTTATTACCTGCGCCACAGATCAACACGCCCCTTGCACTGGCTGTCCAAACTGACCTTTCAAAAAGCCCGGAATCTTATAATTAAGAGTCTTACCTTTGTGTACCACCTGAACTTCGTTGTGAATACAAATGCATACAGAAATACTGTACTCACACCTACAATCTCTGCCTACCATCCATAACTGCTGTTTGATGGTGCATGTCATTGAGTATTGACCTTTACCTCGGTCCAAACAAAGAGATGTGGATGTTTTCAGATCATATCTCCTCCTTGAAGAGGTAAACCACAGGCTAAATTCTCAAACCTCAGATTTCACTTTCTAACATTGGAAATGGTTTTAATGTTGGCAAGTCTTCACTGCTAGCACTAAGATGGCTAACTGATCCACTGACATTTGTTTGGGTTTTGTGGTTTAGGAAACGGAGGGAGAAGGATGACAGGAGACAAAAAAGCAACCATTAAGCTCTAGAGAAGGAGAAACACATGGAAATTATAGACGGGTACACTGGTTTGCTGGTGTGGTCTGTCTATAGCCAAGGCCCTCTTGACTTGGCCCATGAGAAGCATCTAACATTAATCATGACTATTATTACCAGTTGACATCAGTGAACTCATATTAAGGATTTGTTATGTATACGTCCAACCACTGGGAGTGAAACAGCTGAAGCTCAGCATATATAGCTGGAGACAATAAAGAAATGCCCAATGCCATTGTGCAGATATATGCTTCCCATATTACCAAAGCTTTTCCATTTCCTTCATTCAGTTTTCCCCGTTGTTGTGCAGATGTCCGGCTTAAGCCCTTTATCTTGGCATTTCTGTGTGTTTGGAGGACTCGATATTTAGGGGAACACAGATAGGAAGAGCTATCCGTGGAGAGTTATTTGAGCGGAATGTCTTGGCTGCAGATCAGCACTATCTTGAGGACATCTCGATGATGAATGTAGGAGAAAGCAGAACCGAGTAGCCAATTTTCACAACATAACTAATGGAGAACACAAGCTGCAGGAGATGTGTACTGTAGGTGTACAAGAGGACTTTTCATTCCTGAAGTATATGGTGCCTTGATAGCTTGGTGCTGTTAACTTATAAATAATCGTACCAGATATAATGCACAAGCATCAAGTATAAATCCTGTACCAGTGTTTCCTCATTTCTAAACAGCACCAGGTAGTATACTAATTCGTGCTTTTCAACATTAAAACGGTCCATGGGCCATCTTGATTGTTGAATAATCATTCAACACACACATGGAAAAGAATTTCACATCAAGACAGAGCTCACTGGTTTTTTTTTGGTCACCTTCCTGACAAATGCACCAGGAAACAGGAGAGTGAGCAAATGAGAATGTTATTTTTTGTGATGCAAAGCCCTCTGTTTTGGTTTTATTTGTACTCGCTTTCCTGCACGTTTGTGCGAAAATTATTAAGTGAGCGCGTGGCATACACCACATGATTTGAACACACACACTTGCGCGCCACTAAAATGCGTGCACACACACACACACACACACACATACACACACTCACTCTGCATTCTTAAGGAAGCACATGCCCTCACAGCTCCCTGCAGCCTGTCAAACCTCATAACCCCCTCATCCCACTTGCACAGTGGTCCTAGCAGTGAAGAGAGATGTCTTCCAGACAACATTAGGCATTTAAGTTGCTTAAATCCCACATACAGCCTCTGCAGACATGCTTTCTTGCATAAACAACACACACTCCTGCTCCGAAGGAATGAACACGTGGACCTCCAATCTTTAAGGAGACACGAAACAAACACACACACACACATACACACGAGACATATTTTAAACGAGCACTGCTCTTGAATTTTATCAAACATGCTGCACTCTGCAGTGGAGTGTCAGTCTTGCAGTGCACAGCCTCCTGCCAGAGTCTTGCGGCCTCAGGCTTGTGAATCTCTCTGTCTCCTTCCTTCTTCCTCCATGTTTCATTGAATCCAAACACGCTACTTTGACTCAGCTGAATTGCCAGTTTTTTTTTCAGCTAAAGCAATTTAAGTGTTTAAATCAGTCGAATTTCTCCGACTCTCTTTCTCACTCACTCTCCTTCTTCCGTCGAGTCACTTAAACAATCCCTAATTATATAAAAATGTATTATATATATTTATCTTCCACGCTTACCAGCTGGCACAGAACTTTCCCAATATGTTTGTACGATCTGTATAAGTAACGCGATGGCCTTGCGCTGACATCATGAGAACTTTTCTTTTCTATCTCAGCTCCGTTTCTGGGCCCTTTGAAGAGGAAAACAACTTAATCTTCTTTCTTTGAATGAAAAGCATAGGAGCAAAGGTCAAGGGGATAATCCAATCTTTCCCCAAGGACTCTTGCTCAAATATAACTTTTTTTTCTCCTTTAAGCATTACAGATAACCTGAATATATACCTCACTTTAAAATCTATTTCATGACAGGAAAACAGAAAAGCAAGGAGATGGGAGACGAGAAAGATTTGCGGGGAGACTTAGCGGCCGGGAAGGGTTTTTGGTGTTTGCAAGAGAACGCCGGGATATGTCGAACTACCGAAAGCGTCTGTGTCGTCAGGCAGCTTGGAAGCGTTAGCTGTGAGGGATCCACGAATTTGTGATCCATCTGGTGTGTAGAAGGGCGGGGAGCAGCTTGTCGAAATGCCGAGGGATCAGGACTCCGGGCCAAAGCGCTGAGCTCTGCGGAATCGTGCTGCGGGGGTTCCTGGTACCTCCTTGTTTACGGTCGCTGGTCTGGCTCGGAAACACCTGCATGGAGGCGGCCCCAAGACTGCTGATGAGGTTCTGCTTCATCCCTGGGCCGACGAGTATCCCCGCTGGTGAAGCATTTACCGGCCCACTCTGCGGCGCGACCTCTTTGATGTAGAGCTGTATTTCCAGATGAAGAAAATGGGAGGTCAGAAGGACTGGCCCCAGTACTGACATTGTGTGGGCAGATCACGACTGGTCCAGCGGAAAAAGAGAAGCGCGTCCTGGGTTTTTGTACGTCAGAGAATCAGCTTTGCCAACACAGCCTGACCAGAGGAGCGGTGCCCGGTGTGGTCTGGTTATGCTTGAGTCATCACGACGGCCTCAATGAAGCTCCTTCTTCTGCGCTGCTCTCCACATGCACCTACAATATGGTCCTGTTGTTTCCCTGCTTGCAGCCTGGCCAGCGATTTGCATAATTAGATCTTTCTGTGTTCTTCTTTCTCCTGCTTCGTCTGTGCTAGAGAAAGGCGATGGAAAATCCAAGGTGGGCATAGTCGGGGAGTGGTTACGGGGTGCAGCTTGCAAAATGAGGGTGGAGGGAGGCAGGGTTTTTATATTATGTTCACAACTATACGGCTGGAAGAAGGGGGTGGGGCCACATAGCACTCACAGGACAACCGGTGCAACCAAACAGCATTCGTTACAACCCACAAATGCCAGGCACTTTAGCGAACCTGGGTGCCCATTCGGACCACTGAGCTGGGGCAGCATATTGCCCAGGTAATGATACATCACGGCGACAGGTGGGCGTAACCCCAGAGCACAAAGCTCCTTATCAGTGTCAAGCGCTGAGCTAGTGCCAGCAACAGCAACGCACTCTCGACAAGGACGGTCGACCGTTAACTGATGGATCGGAAGCATTTTCTGGCACCAGCTACAGACATGCAGAGAGAGAGCAGGGAGTAAGAGAAGCCGCTGAGGTGAAATCCCCATTTTTCAGCCCAAGCCCAGATAGCCCATTCTCGCGTTGTTCCTTGTGGCAGCCCCAACTAATCTACCACTGAGCAGCCGAGTCATCGCTTAGCTACATCACAGCAAGGACAGATAGCATGGCAGAACTCCAGTCAGGAGCGACTGCATGCCCCATACTGCAGAGAGATTAACTGCAGCCCAGACCCACCCCCTTCTTCCCTTCAAAGCTGCCACAGTTATATGACCTTACATTTGGCCTGGCCTGCAGAGGTGCATGTTGGGTTCTTGTTTGTGTCCAAACGTTCTACCCTCCACCTAGCTGGGATTTAGATACAGTAAAAACTACAAAGAAAAAAAATCCTCAGATTGCATCCTCGAGTTTCCCTCTTTGCACTTCAGACTCCCCTTTCGGGTACTTGTGCACAGCGTTAGCCAGGGCTGGGCATTGTGCCCTTGAGCCGTGCAAAGTAATAAGGGCTCCACATGCTCACCAGTGGGTTTGGCAGCTGCACAGCTGGCAGTGATCCTGTGCTGGACAGATGAGGGCTTTTACTGGAAGACAGCAGCTTCCAGCCATCCTTTCCAGCTGGAGGGACCTAGAATTGACCAGCTGCCACTGTCTCCAGACTCCCTAAGTGCCCGTCCGGGCTGCCCGAGGCAAAGCCAGTGGGTCACAGTGACGCGAGAAGCGCGTCATCGGCTGAGTCACCACTGGCTTCCCTTTAGTGGGTTAAGTGGTGCAACACATGGGGTGATGTCAGAGCTGCAGGGGGTTTTGGGGCGGGCTGAGCTGAGAGTGCATTTGGAGACGGGCAACGAGACTGATACTGAATTTCCCAAACTCACTCAGTCCCCCAGATACATGGATGGGATACATTTGTAAGTAAGTACCATTTCTGCGGACTTAGTGAGTTTTGGAAATTTGCTCTTCATTTGGGGAGTGATGGAGCGAGGTTGAGATTACCATAAAGCCTGGACTCATGCATTTTTGTTCAAAAATTAGCCTCGGAAGCAAGCACTCCGGTAATTGTTTGGCCCCACATTTGTGCATGTTGGTGTGGGTGTGTGTGGGTTTTGTCTTGTTCAGGTGGATGGAAATTAGTCCGGGGGTCACACGTTGCAGCAACAGGCCGAGAACTCTCATTGGCTGCCGGTGACAGGGGCATCTGCTAGGTTGCCTGAGGTCCTGTGTTACCGTTGCTGTTCCAGGTACCTTTTGTGATGAGTGCGGTTATTATAATAGAGTCCCCTCCCTCTTCAGGGTGGAAACGAGTCTGTTTTTCATCTATAATAGTATTTTTTTTTTTTTTTACAGGAAGCTGTCCTGTCCGTACAGCCTGGTACCACATGAGCACTGATTAGCTGCCTGCGCAATTATAATTTTTAATAAAAGCTCAGAGTTCCCATTATGCACGTTCACAATGGCTGCCTCATCTCGCTACTGATTGAGTTTGCGCTGGGCATATTAACGCTTGTTTGATTACCCAGCCTCCCTTTAAGGACTTTGTTATTCCATATCCCTTAATGACTAAACAAATAATAAAGACCACACTACTACAGGGTTAGGGGAGACAAAGAAAAATGAATAAGAATGGTTTCAGGAGGTGATGTAGGTCTTGTGTTGTTGTGGTTGAGGAGATATCACAAGAAGTTCCACTAAAAGTCCAGTGGAGGTTAATAGAATTAATCCAAAGGGTGCGTTACCTCCGGCAGGGTCAGGAAGACGGTGTGAGTTCATTAGTGAGGTGTTACGAACAGAAAAAGGAGTTGACAAGGAAATGGCGGAATCTTCAGCAAAGCATCCAGGTGTCTCATTAGGTTACCTTGCCTTCCCCGCTGCCTGAAAATTCATTTAGTCAAGGATGTTCGTTGTTAAGGTGTGACATGTGATTCTCTGACTTAATTTAGTGGAGAGGGTTCTGCTGAATGATCAGCACTGGCGTGCAGATGGGCTGTACTGTCAGTGGATTATATTGAACCAGAAGAGGCTATTGAATGTTAGCGGCATGACAGAACATTATGTCTCTGCTGGAGAGATACAGTGAAAGTAACTCAAAGTCTGCTGCTATGTGACAGAAAAAAAAATGTGCTGGGTGAAAAAAAGAGGATTGCACATGTTTGGTGGTAAATGTCATCCACGTTTTGAATCCGTCTGATTCTCCGATCTCCTGCGGACAAGGGTCAGCCCAGTGGGTCCCGCTTGTACTCGTGCACCTCTTGTTCTCGTCTCCAGTAAAAGTACAAATAGCTGGCGGCCTTCCCCTGCGGCGGTGTCCAGAATGTGAAAAAGAAGTGTCTGGGTCAAAAAAAAAACAGACAAACAAACAGCGAGGCAAGATAATCGTAACCAGACAACAGGGAGATGTTGCGATTCAAGACAGTTTGAGACACGTTTAATACCGAACAAAGAAGCAGAAGTGGAACAAAAACATGTTTCAGTTGAAAGACTCAACTGACAAAACAGTAGTTGCTGGACTGTAAGCTTTGAAGACTCTGCTTCTGGGCTTCCAGCCTAACGTGCTCACTGAGAGTTCCTCTGCCTTCCTGGTTCTCATTTGACTATCCTTTTTACTGTCTGTTTTGCTGTTTTTTTTTTGTGTGTGTGGAGTATCGGAAGGCCAAGTTTTCATTTATGGTCCCACTCGCAACCCGGAAAAGTCAAGGACATTAAAATTGAGTTTGAGTCCAGAATCGCTCTCCCGCCGTCACAATGGTTAGAGCCAACATTTCCAGCTGACTCAGCCTTGATGTTGACTCTGCTGTACCTGACGTGCTCCAGGGTTGCAGTTCACACACTGAATTATGTTTGGCCAACTGGCTCCAAAAAATTGCAAAAAGGCTTACGTTTAACTGTTTTGTTTGAAAATGGTTTCATGGTTCTCTGGGAAAGTGGCACCTCAAGACAAAAACCAATATGTTTATTCACGTTCAGTGCCACCGCAGTGTAGAGGAAGACAGCCTTAACCGACAGGGATGATGCCTTTGTATTTGGCTGTCACCTCTGACTGATATTTTTTCGTCATGTTGGGATAAATCTCATTTTCAGGATTTCTCTGATCATACTGCGTGTATCTGTTTTTTTTTCTCTCATAGACTCGGGGATTCATGATACACTCTGATGCACCTCTATCATGTAATGCCCTGTGTTTGCCTAATCATATTTGTTGGCGAGGTATAAGGTGATGGGGAGGTGCTGGGGGGGGGGGGGTGGTAGGGGTAAGAATGGAGGAACATGTGCTTAGTGCCTTCTGCAATTTGAGCCCAGGAACGCTGTGGTCTTTTCAAACCTAATGTCCCTGTGTTTCGCATGGTGTCTGCACACGGACCGGTTTCTCAGGCACACGCACTTGCCTACGCGCTCAGGGTAATGGGCAAAATTATGTGCAACAGGACCGAATCTGCCACGAAGGGAGGAAGAAGTGAAAATGCCTGCATTAAAAGAAATTCAAAAGACACTAGAATAGCAAAAAAAATAAAAAAGTCTCCTGGCCTTTTGTAGAGCTCTGCAAAAAAGGTGCTCTACAATTTTAGGCAATTTCTGCTGTAGCAGGAGGCGTCACAGGCCATCACTGCATTCACCCCTGCGCTTCCATTTCTGCCTTTAAGGCTTCTTTTCCCAGAATGCACTGTTTGGTCGTTAGAGACACACTCTACAAGCTTTCGGTTTGATGGGAACATGCTTTGCATGCGGTGTAATTCTGATCTCTGACCAATGGCAAGAAACCCAGGTTTGTGTCTCCGCCCTCGCTCTGCCATGTGAGTTTCTGATTGGTCAGTTGGAACCATGTTGAGTCCAGGGGAGGTTCGGGGGGGCGCAGTGCCCCTGTGACAACGTGCATGCCCCCCCCCCCTATATATGCATGCTGCTTAGGTTTGAAATCAATGTTTTATTATTGCTATTATAATTATTTACATTTATATATGTGGGCTAAAATGGGGGTGGCATGGTGATGCAGTGGCTCGTACTGCTGCCTCACACCTCAGGGACTCGGGTTCGAGTCTCTGCCTGGGTTACATGTGTGTGGAGTTTGCATGTTCTCCCCATGTCGTTGTGGGGTTTTCTCCAAGTACTCCGGCTACCCCCCACAGTCCAACAACATAATGAGGCTAATTGGAGTTACTAAAAATTTCCCATAGGTGTGAATGGTGTGTGAGGTTGCCCTGTGATGGGCTGGCCCCCCCATCCTGGGTTGTTCCCCACCTCCATAGCTTCCTGGATAGGCTGTGACCCAGAAGGTGAAGCAGTTTGGATAAAGGATGGATGGATGGATGGATGGATGGGCTACAATGTTGTGTGTTGGGAACAGGCAAAACACAAATGTTAGCACATCTTCTCGACGGACTCTTAATCTGGGTGGTGGGGTCACATCAGTTGTTGAAAAGTTAACGACAAAAAAAAAAATGATCAAGCTTGTGGAAGCAAGACAATCTCAACAAGAAATCAGAGTGAGTTTGTAAGGACTGTAAAACGTGACTGCAAAGCATTGCATAAATAACTAATCTGTTTTTAAAATTGTTTTTTGCTCCTTAATGCTGGCAATCTAGTATAAGTAATACATGGAGGACATTAAGGTTAAATGCATCTGACCCTCTTACAAAGCAGCTGGCCCCTGACTGCCCCCCCCCCCCCCCAGTCGAATTGATCTAGAATCACCATTGTCCTTGGGCAGATGGAGGGTGGGTGCAGGTTTGGATGAATGGGAACCTGCCAATGCACCTTTAATCAGGCAGACATACCCAATGGCCCACGGTGGACCAGCAGGTGGCGCTGTTTCCTGACCCTCCATGGTTGGCCGTTTATATCTCACCTCCCTTCTGTGTGTGTTCAGTCTGCCCCCTGCCTTGTTCCCTCTGCTGCCCAAGATACTATCCAGGTTCCCCATAACCACAGCAACTGGAAGAATGGATGGACATGCAAACTCCTTTGCTCTCCTATTCTTGACCTCTATTTCCTCACTTGTCTACATTCACGGGATTTTAATGGTCCTGTTGCATTCCTGCAAACCTTCATGCTGGTCTGGGGGTAGAGTCTCCGCGATGGGAGAGTCACCGGTTCAGATCCCGGGTTCGACAGAATGATTTCACCGTAGCGTCCTTCAGCAAGACCCTTAACCTCGAATTTCTCCCTCACCCTACCTCAATAATATATCACGTCGGATAACAGCGTCTTCTAAATAAATATATATATCATCATCTGTATGCATCCGGGACTCTTCAGTGCCTTCAGGGCGCTGCTGATCGGACCTGGCTTAGATATCACATCCAGGGAGGTGTGGACCACTGACGGTCCCCTGCTGAGAGCAATGGAACCAGACCTTCTAACCTTCCCTTCCCTACCTTTGATCCTGGGTGTTTTGGAACAGTACTTCTTATGAAGGCTTATACAGCTGGCTGGTAAGTAGTGTTTCACCACCCACACCATCCCGCAACGTGAGTAGAATCTGACTCTCATCTTACGGGACGAAAGACATCCGCAGGTTCAAAAGACTTCTGACACGAGTGAAAGCAAACCAAGATTATTAGGGAGTTTTTATCTACTTCTATCTTTGAAAATGCCTTCGAAAAAAAATCAGCTATGAGCTGTGATTCGTTTAATTGGAGTTGCTGTACTTGTGTTGGGTTTTGAACCTCAAAGATGTTACTGAATTGCTTTGGACCATTACGGAGGTGTTGGCTCATGATTCACGGGGCGGAGGGGCGCTGTCTGTTTTAATTCTCCATCGGTTCTTACATTTCACACAGTTTTCAGGATCTCAGGTGTCCTTAAGGGCCTGCCGAAGAAGATGTGAAAAGTCTGAGACGTTTCTTTTGATGGGCATATTTTAGAAATTTTAGAATAAGAACATTTACAGCAGTGAAATCTGCCTGCCTGCTTCATCCCCTCCTTTTAGGACGTGGAGTAGCGGCGGACACACAAGCGGAATGCGCTCCGCTGCGTAATTAAAGCAAACTTTGAAAGGCGGTGATCTTCCCAGGAAGTTTCCGTTTGAAACCACCGCAGGATCTTCATAAAAGTTTGAATCTGCACCAGGTCTGGTTGCTCAGTGATATGAGTAGGGAGGCTATCAATACTGGAGCGATGTTAGTTCTGTGCTTCCCGTAGGAGGTAAGTGCAGTTGTCAGGTGATCAGAGGAGGTTGGAACTGGCCCAGAAGAACCTGAGATTGTCCCCTGTGCTAAGTCCTCCACCCCCACTCGGACCCTTTTTAATGGAGCCTCTTTGATTTGGGCTTCTGGGACCCCCGGGAAGGTGCAGGCTTCTCTGTGGGAGGCGCTGCGTTGTCTCGCTTCATTCCGTGGATCTGCCAGCTCTGCCTCTCAGCGGAGTGAGCTCTGCACTGCAGTGCCAGGTCTGCCGACTCGGAAACGGCTCCACTCCGTTTTCAAAAGGTTCCCCGCGCACTCTCTGCCAGGAACAGGGAATACGGAGAGTCTGCCGATTCAATTAGTATCATAGGCACTGTCGCTATGTTTTTCTGTTACTCCGTTGAAGGCCTCAGGGGAAGTCAGCGAGTAAATAGATACGGGGAACGTTGAGCTCTGTGGGTGTGACCTGTGCACCAATCCAGGTGCATCGCTGCTCATCATGGCTGGCTTACCAGTAACACACACCTCATTTACACACCATTCCTCCGTTGACGTCAGGTCTTTCCATAACTTTAGCACATTTTTCCTCATACCCAGCAATGGGTTCTTCAAGATAATTCTTTTCCGGGAACGCTGTAACTAACCCCCGTGCTGCGCATTCATCTCGTAGGATTCTAGTCCTTCTGGTGTTTGATATGAATAGCTCTTATAATTGCTCCCTGCAGCCTTGTGTAATGCATTTTATAGCTTCAATGCTAACTTGAACTTGTTACCAGTATCTCTTTGCAGTCTTGGCCTAGTAGAATTTGATGTACGTTTGTTATGCATTATCTGCCTCACTTGTGCGTCACTTTGGACAAAAGCATCTGCTAAATAAATAAAGTGTAAAAAGGAGCCTCTCGCCCTCAGATAACGTTGATTTAGCTCGATTTGTAGAATGGACTGAGGACTTGTGGAGTTATTCTAGGACTGATTTGTGTTTTTGGGTTAAATGTGCGGGGGCTTCTTTTTGTAGAGATCTGAGTCATGTACAGCAAGTGTTAGTAGCGTTGAGTCATCTGTGCTACCGGGCTTCTGCTCGTCCGGTATGGACTGTGCTCAGCAAAGTATAATTTTAAAGTCCAGAACAGTAGAGGATGCCAGGGGCTCCGAGAGACCCGCTGAGCTCTCTTCCGCATCGGCAATGCATCTGCCGTCCTACAACTTGCAAAGAATTTAACCTTAATGGCTTACAGACCTCGAACTCCGTTCGCATTTAGCTGCCGCAGGTTTTGTCGTTCGGATGCCTGTCTGGATCTACCTTTGATTGTTCTGGAAATTAACCCCGAGGAAGGAGTGTTCCGCCTCTTTCCTTTTTATTTGTCTGGTATTTTTTTGCCTGGGACAGAATACAGCTTCTGCTGCGATCACGCTCAGTGGAGTGTAATTAACACGTTTCTGCACAGTCTAGTTATCACCGGTGTGAAACGAGCGTGTTGTGGAAAGCTCAGGTGACCATGGTGGTTGGTTCCACCTGCCTTCTCATTCTGTATGATGGGAATAAGATGGTGTCTGCTATTTTTCACCCCTAATGCCCATTAAATACCACAAGCCTCTCAGTCCTGTCAGCCCTGGGTGTCCCGCAGCCGAAGCACTTGTGTCCTCAAACTGACTGGTTTTTCATTTCAATCTCCACAAAAAGTAAGTCCTGTTATCTTTCTTTAGAGCAGGGGTGGGGCAACGTCTTGCTTCCGGGCTGTATGCAGCCTGCGAGAAAGTTTGATCTGGCCCACAAGGCTTTTCATAAACCCAAAAAATAACTAAAAACAACCTTCTGTACAGCAATTACTTTTTTCATGTGATAAAAGAAAATAACATTAAATATATGGGCTGTGTAAGGCGATATGTTCTGATTTTTTTTTTCTGTAATTTTCGGAAACTGTCATAGCATAAAGAACACACTACCATATGCATGAAGCACATTTTTATGTAATCAGAACAGTGGGATCTGCGTTTTCATTTATCACAGTTGCTGTAACGTCGAACATCATTGTGGAATCTGAACAAAGGAATAAACATTTGCCTTTATCGGTAAACAAAAACAAACAAAAGTGATTGTCAAAAAGCACCAATGCATAAGCTCGGTACACCACAGAATCAGTAGCTCTACTTGTCAGGTAAGTCACTTGGGCTTGCTAATGCTAATGTTAGCGGTGCGTCCTTATGCTACTTCGCGTAACGTTGGAGCGGAGGAGTCAAATGGCAGAAAATTGTTGCGGTCGGGGGTTCACAAAATGAACGACCGTCTGCCACGAATCTTTGCATGTGAACTATTAATTAAAAATCGACGCAGTGCTTTTGAGAACCGGTACAGTATCACGAAATATAACTTCACGCGAGGTTAGCGTGATATACGCGTTCAATCATTTAGTATGGCCCCCGAAGGATGTTATAAAGATAGAAATGGCCCTCGATAGGATAAAGGCTTTAAATCCCTGCACTTTATAGGCTCAGGAATCAGGATTGAGTTGCATCTGTCTCTTATTGCTATAGGGACGAATAAAAAAAAAAACGGAATTTGAAGAACCATCCATATGCGTGAGACGGATGGTACGGTTCGGGTTTTCTGTAGGCTGTGATATTGCATATGGAAGCGGAACCTCTCTGGCATATGGAAAAGAGCTTAAATGCTCTCAGTGACAACCAGACACAGGGGGGTTGGGGTGGGGGGGGGGGCGGAGTGAGGAATATTATACTGCGGGAAGAGTCTATATGAAAGTAAACTTAGATCAGCCCAGCTTGCTTGGTCAAACATCTTATTAGATTCATGACCAAAAAAGAATCGCTCTCTGTTGACTTTGCGCTAATGACCCCCCCTCTGGATTTGGGGGTAGTCTGTGGTGAGCTCGAATCTCCCGCTAAGTCACATGGTTCCTCCTGCCTTTGAAAACCGACACCGCCCATGGTCATGGACAGACAATGCGCACGGACAGGCTGCGACTTTCTTACACAGTATGATGATCTATATGCAAACCATCTGTAGCATAAATGCCCCGTTTAAGTGCTTCGGGGGCATTTAGGAGCAAAGCCTCTGTCTGCAGTGGGGATTTTCTGTAACTCGCTGTAAGTTAATATGTTTACTTGCTATTTTCCTCAAGTATTTACTGTATCTGGGTTGATCATTTAAGCCTGGGATTATAAGCTTGAATTGTAAATAAAACAAATGACTGAGCACTATACATTCAGCATATACGTATGTTGCGTTTACAAATGCAATAACATAAGGTAAAACTATATGCTTACTGGAATGAAACTGCACAGAATTCTGGTCCTCAATCTCTCTCTCTCTTTTTAAAATTTTTTTTTACTGGGAATGTCTTCCTGCCCTGACCAGCAGGGGGTGCTGTGTGACTCGGTGTTATGGATCAGTCCCTGTGGAAGGTTGTGTATTGCGGTGTCTTGAATGTGAAAGCCTTTCCAGTGCAGGGGCTGGCGCCCACAATAGCTGTGCCTGCTTACAAGAGACGAGACCCTTTTTTTTTTTCTTTTGCTCTAATTTCCAGCCTTTTTGAGCCATGACAACAAGAAGCTATTTTCTCATTAAATTTATTGCTGAAACATAATTTTCCCATTATTAAAAATGCACGGGCAATTAGTTTGGAAAACTGTTAGTCGTTCGCGTCGTGGAGAAAATAATGCCGTTCATAATCGGAGCGGATCCGATGAAATGCTTTTCTGAACAGCCCCTAAGTCCGATGCTTCTCTCCTTCATTTAAATGATCTAATGCAGTGCACAGTGCATCATCGCATTACTTAAACCCATTACACCCACCCCTCTCCCAAGTCACACATTTATAAAAACACAATTAAATTAACATTTTGTTGTTTTTCTTTTCCACTGCACCCTGCCCTGCAGTGGACTGGCACCCCATTGAGGACATCTCCCCCCTCGTCCCCTCTGCTCCCTGGGATAAGCTGCAGGCTCCCTGTATCCCTATAATAGATTAGTCTTGGATGAATGGGTGGGTGGATGGATGGATGGATGGATGGATCGACACACCTGGCCAGGCAGCAAGAGAAAGGCAAGACTTAAATTCACAACATCCTGGTTGGATGACTGTACAACAATAGGAGGGAGGACTTTGAGTTGGAGAATCCGCCCCCCCAAACCACCCATCCCCCATGGTGTCAGAACTGCAGATGACCTGCCTGTGTGATTAAATGCTGTGTGGAAGTCATTTCAAGTCAGGAGAACGTGCAGAGGATACTCACGCCGCTCTCCGTTACAGAGGCGGTCACGTCCGGTGCCGTCTGGGGAGATGGTGGGGGGGTCAGCGAGGGTCCAGGTTTATGTTTCCTTCTCATTCGTTTCCAATCCCACTGCGGCGGATAGCGAGGCGGTCAGCGAGGGCCGTGAAATTCAGCGCTTTCTGCACGTCCAGCGGTCTGGATTCTTTAAGCTGGGGGGGCTTTATGGCAGAAGGACCCCGCTGGGTTCCTGCGTGATTTAATTTCTTCTCTTTTTTTCATTTTATTTCTCTTTTGCCGAGCTCAGACGTGTCAACCAGATTTGGCGCAGCTGCCAGAGTAAACTAGCATGTTACCGGCTCATGGGCGATGTTGTCGTTGACGGACACAAAGTAAACGGGGACGAGGAATCGATATAAGGGGTCTGCTGGATTCATCTTTTGTGAGAATCAAGGCACAAAGGCCCACTTTCGGTGTAATCGATCCGCTCTGTCAGTTATAAAGTAGAAACTGATTGGTGTGTGACCCTGGAAATGGAACCTGCTGGCCCAGCAGTTAAAGATACGTCTACTGGGCCGTGAGCATTCCTGGTGCTGGGAACCAGTCACTGTCTTATCCAGAGGCTGACGGTTCTCGGGCCTGCTGGGTTTGCTCAGAGTGAGGCCCTTGTCTTGCATTGCGAGTTCTCGGCCACCGGTCCGAACGGTTCCATCATCCATGCTGATCAGACGCCCTGGATTCCTCACGAGGGCAGACCCAAATGGCAGTGAGGCCTTTGATTGGCTTTGGGCCACGTCGCACTCCCGGGATTGGCCTGCGGTGAATGCAGATGAGTGTCTGTGCTGAGGAGCGATCCGCTGTGTCTTGAGTGGCCTTGGGAACTGAAAGCTGATTCTCACCAAAATAGCGGCTGAACAAGTTGGGCGTGAGTTTACAATTTAGTTTCGGGTCAGAGAGTTCTGGTCTCTGGCTCCCATTTGCGCTTTGCGGCTGCTCGACTGAGACCGCTGATACAATGCGACCATCGCATGCACAAGTGGGACCCCTTCACTGCTTTCTCCACGGCGCATCTCAAAAAAACTTGAAGACGACCCATCCGTCATCCAGAACCCTTTGCCGGCTAAACCTTTCTCCACTTTTCTGTGTCTTTCTGGCCCCCCCACCCCTTTGTGTCACCTGCACCTCCCCCCCACTCCCCCCTCTCCCCCCCCCGCGACGATTGATCCGCACACCTCGTAATTGCCGGTTTAAAAAATCGTTAGATTAGCTCTGCTGTGATGCCTGGATGTATTCTGACAAGCCGAATGGCCGAAATTAAATTCTGCAAGGGAGCGAGAGCAACAGCAGGAATACTAATCGGGACTTTGAGAGCACACCGCGCTCAGCTTCCGTGTGGAGGGTGGTGGCGGAGGTGGGAGGGGCCGGGGAATGAGCCCAACGACCTGCGAAGAGGGAGAGACCGGCGGTAATGAATTTGGGCTGAGTGGCCTGGCAGGGTGTGGATCGTGGATGAACGACAGGCATCCCAAAGGGCACTTGTAGCTGTGGACTCGGTCATTTTCTCGTCAGGCCGCGAGACTCCGCCGTATGCCGAACGGCTCAATTACGGTGTCAGAAACTAGCCGTTTGCCTGAACTTGCTTCTGTGGCAATGGGGGCCAGGGTGACATTTTTAAAAGCCCCCCCCCCCATACCCATGGTTTTCCCACCCTTGACTACTCAATACAGCGCTGCTCTTTTGTGCATTAGCTGGGCGACCAGGCACGTGTGTAGACGGGGGTGGGGGGGGGGGGACACGCGGGGTGAGTTCTGGCACTTTTCACCGTCGGCCCCGTCACATCTAAGCGGCGCGGCTCGACAGAGGAGCCCGCCAGGGACCGGCACTCCTTTCAGAAGTCTTTCACCTGAACTGGCGCAGTGTGCAAACTGCCGTCAAGGGACTTGCACTAATTTATGCACTGATTGAAATTTCAGTCAAATCTAGCGTTGTGTGGAAATGTTCGGCCTGAGGGCTCGGTTTGGCTTGTTAATTAATTCCTTCTAAGCTTATTTAAGGTTCAGGCATATTTCTAAAGTAAACACTGAAATATGCCAAGCCCGTGTATCTCTCAAATCTACTAGGATTTATTTCTTTGGTTGTAAACTGGGCCGCCCCCACCCCCCTACCACCCCCCACCCCCCACCCACCACTCCAGCCCTCACCTCATGGTAAAACTTGCCAGTTTGTGCCCCCTAGTGGTGACCAGCTGTGAGTAATCTCCAGCCTGGCTGCCAAACCCATCCCAGGTAGGTTGCCAGACAGCCGGTCACCGGGGGGAGACACTGCTGGGTAATTTGGCTTTCGGATCCCCGCCAGGTCACCCCAACAATCCGTGTTGGGGGGCCGAAGGGTCCAACCCGGCCTGTCAACCTGAAACCCCCTCCGCTCTTCCCGGCGCTTAGGATATTCAGCCAGCATCTGTACAGTCGTTACTGGAGGCTCCAGCCATGAATCATTATGTCTCTGGGAAGCAGAGGGCTTTTTTTTTTTCGTTCTTGCTTCCCTCCGCCATTAACTAATTAGAAACTAATTATGTGAGGCTGAGTAAACGATCACAGCAGATGGCAGAGGCTGCGGAATCTGCACGGGTGACCCTGAGCTCGGCGCTCGCTCGTCCGCCCTGTTTCTCATCATCGCTTAGCCGGCCTGCCTCGGCCATTCCCCTGCTTCCACCTAACTGAGAGCGTGAGCCGAAATATCTTGTTAATGCCTGTAACAGCCCGGGGGAGCCTGTGGCCCCCATGTGTCGGGGCACTAAGGAAGGACCTCGGCGTGTCTGAAGATATGAGCCTTATAGTCGTCTCACTATCACCATCACCTGTTGGGAGTTTTATACCCTGTGAAGGTACTTTGAGTGGTTTTTTTTTGGTGGGGGGGTGAACAGATGCTAATCTCCCATGGCGGCTGTTCCCTCGCCACCCACCCTCTTTGTATCTGTTCTAAGGTGGCTCAAATCCTCCCGGAGAGCGTGATCACATGATCACACTTGCTCACAGAGGCAATCAGGGGCACGACGGAGACGCCGGAGGGTTGTGTGATCCGCCTGCCGCCTCATTAGCTGATTGGCGCTCGGATGTCACCCCTCTACCTGGCCGCTCTCCTCCGCTCTGCTGTCCTGGTGAGCTGCTCCCCACCGCTCTCCGGTGCCCAATTAATCCGAGGGATGCCGCTGGCACGCCGGAGGTCCGCAGGGTCCCTGCCGTGGCAGTTAGCCAAAGGGGGGGTGGGCAGTGGGGCAAGAGAGGGAGGGAGAGCGAGTCAGCGGGCGGCGGGCAACGGAGAGAAGCAGATAGAAGCAGGTGGAGGACATGGAAGGAGGAAGAGGGGGCACAGGAAGAGAGGAAGAGGAGAAGGTGAGACGTGAAGGGCATTGAGGACCAGAAAGGTATGGATGCGGGGGGGGGGGGGCAATGTGAAGGGCAGGGAATGAGGAAGAGTGAAGGAGGGAGGCAAGAAGAAGGGAAGGAAGGAAGAAAGGAAGAAAAGAATTGAAGAAGAAAAGAATTGAGAGGGAGGGGAAAGAGGGTGAGATGAAAGGAATGATGTGATAAAAATGGGGAAGAAGGTAAGGAATGGCAAAAAGAAAAGCAGGGGTGTTGCTAGGGGCGACCCCCCCCCAAAAAAAATACATATACGCTAATCAGTGTGCCCTCGTTCATTTCATTAAAGTCAGACCGCCCTAGTAAAGGCCTTTTCCTAAATCTCTAGTGATGCCCCTGATGAAAAGCACGGATGGGGAGAGGGAGGGAGGGAGGGAGAGAGGGAGAGAGGGAGAAGAGAGCTGGCCCTGGCGCGAGGTGACCGCGGCTGCCCGTGGGGGCCGGGGGCTGCCTGCTGCCTGGCCTGCCAAATTAATTGCTCCGTATGTCAGCTGGCTGATTGCCTTAATGGCCCCGGAGCTGCTGTTTCGGGGGGTGGCCCGGGGGCTGGGGACGGAAGCTGAGGCACGCCCCCTCCTGCACTTTCACTGAGCCCCCTGGCCTGTTCCTCTCCGAAGGGGTAAGACTCCAAGACGCACACCCCGCCGGTTCCCCTCCAGGAAAATCGGGCCGGTGACTGACAGCGGACATGAGAACCGGCCCACCATGGTTTTGCAAAGCTGGTTTTTCTCCCACCGGCAAGAATTTATAATGTGCAGAGTTATTGGGGGGGGGGGGGTCCCTCACTTTCAGGAAGTGGTGGTATCTTTATGTCCAGGCAAGCACCAGTCGGTGCACGGTTCACTTCCCAGCTAAAGACCTTGTCTTGTTAATGACCCCCGGCCACATTTCCTTAGTATTCCTTCATGGGCTGTACATCTCCCACCCCCTCCCCTTCCAATTCCTCTGCTCTCTCCCTCCATCTTCTATCAACCGCATCTTTGTCATGTCGTTTCCACGGTAGCTGCTTCTTGAAAAAAAAAAAAATCAAGAAGTACCAGTCCGTTTTTTAAGGAATTCCTAAGAGCGTGTGTGTGTGTTTTTTTCTTTACTAAGATCTTATGCACATAATTAATTTCCCACCCTGGCATTTTGAAGGCCTGGCAGACGTGGAAACATCTGTCAGGCTTCACGGTTGACTGGGCCGGCAGTCTGATAACCCACTTCCGGTGGTCCAGGCCAAGGCATGTAACCCTCCCAGAGAGTGCGCAGACTCACACACGCGGGCACTCCGCCGTCGCCGTGATCACCCTCATTCATGTTTATCCCGGGCAGGCTTCACTGCCCGATTTCACTTTGTCTCACATGCATAGAAGTCAAGTAGGCTGCAGTGAAAATCGGTGATAATCAGAAGATGTCATCCTGGGCAATTTTACCCCTGCAAGGACCCACTACATGTTACATGACAAACCCCTGCCAGGGTCTGCCCCATGTCACATGACAAACCCCTCCCAGACTACCAGAAGTTGAACCATGTGAGGAGGGAGGAATGAGGATCCTTTTCTGGCTACTGCAGTAGAGATTAGTAATATGTGTGTCAGCTGGGATGCAGAATGGATCCAGATGAAAAAGGCATTGGATGAACAGTGAATTCAGCTTGGTAACCATGAATATATGATTTGTTATGAAGTCTAAATGGTGCGTGTTGCTGAATGTGCTTGGATGCTGTGGTTGTGATCAGAAGGTCGCCGGTTTGAATCCCAAGGTCCGTAGAGTGATGTCACTGTTGGGCCCTTGAGCATGACCCTTAACCCCTAGTTGCTCCAGGGACAGGCTGACCCTGGCTTCTCAGAAATGCATGTCACTTCGGATAGTAGCGACAGCTAAATAACAGAAATGTATGATGTAAATGCATAGATGGACTTGCCTTGACCTCCCCGTGTCCTGAGATATACAGGCTTCCATGTCTCCAACATAGAGGACGAGAAGGCAGACGAGATCGACGCCAAGGGACCAGGTGCGGCACTGAAACCTTCACAGGTCGACCACCTTGCGAGGATAGGCCAGTTTGAGCTGTTTGCTCGAGAAACGGCGAGCAGGAAGGTGGCCAAGGCGTTACCTCAATAAAGAGTGACCCCCGCAGAGCTGAGGGTCTGCAGACACGGGGACGTACTACTCCCCCAGGACTCTGGAGAGGGTTGAGATGGGGGCCGCCGACCTGCACGACGTGCCGCGGACTGGCTGTCTCATGGATGCAATTGGATTGGTCCTGTGGCCATTAAGATTCTGTGAACAAACCGGTGCTTCTTTCTCTGGCTCCTGCCCAGCCAATGAGCACCCCTAGCTAAACAGGGACTTCCAAATCCTCCCCCCCTCCCTCCAATGGCCCCGTCTCATGTCTAATAGCCTGTGGCATATGAGCGACTTCCCCTATGAGCCCATCTATCTGGCTTCACCACCGGACGGTGGCTCCCCCTACTGTTCAGGCTGTGCCTCGTCCTCGGGGCTGGGCTGAATTGCTGCATTGATCCCAGCGGATTCTGGAATCATAGCCCTGGATGTGGAACGAATGCTGCCGCTCGCGCTCCAGCGCCGGGATCTTAATCCCAGATGTTCTCCATGTACATTAGTGTGCAAAGCAGCATGCTCGCCCCCCCTCCCTCCATTAAAGTGCCCCAGCTAATGAAATAAATAACACGATGATGAGGCCCGGCCCCTGCCTGCTACCTGCCGCGCGTCTCTGACGGACCCGCCGCCGTTAATAACATTGTTTATCAAGGCGACACGCAACACCTGCAAGCTGCGGGTGTGGGGGGGGGACCTGTCAGGGAGAGCCAGACTGCCGCTGAAATTAGCCTGCCACTAATGGACCTGTCAAGCGGTGTTCCCCCCACCCCTCCCCCCCACTCAGGGCTAGCAAGGAGTCTCGGCAAAATAGTCACATGTCCGTGGACCCTTGAGCAAGGCCCTTAACCCCCCGCTCCAAGGGGGGACCGCACGATGGCCGACCCTGCGCTGTGACCCTCCCAAGCTATGGAAAGCAAGATGGAGTAGGAGAAGAGGAGAATTGCAGTGTACCTGTATTTGTACTTGTGCAAATGGCGAATAGAGGATTTATCGTTTTTATCATTTTTATCGTTTTTATCATTTATCACGGCACTGGATGCTATCTCTAAGTCCGGGTTACTCTCTGGCGCCGCTGCCCCGGTACATGCGCGCGTCTCCTCATCCCTGGCAGACGCTGGGTAGTTACTCCGTCGCGGCTGTCAGGATCAGCTGGCGATATGACTGCGGGCGTCACTTCCGCGCCATGGGGGGGGCATCGCGTCTCACTGGATCCAATATGTCAGTCGCGCTTGGTCTCCCCTGGGCGGTTTTGGCTCACGCTCCCCCCCCCGATATAGGGACTGAGCTGCCGATGCGAGAAGACAGCAAAGAGCAGCCGCAGTGTAGCTGGCCTTTTTCATTTAGATGTTATTAGCTCATGGGGTTTGGGAGTCTCCGCTTGCGTGGCTGTATCCTTTCTCTGCCCCCATTCAGAGCTTCATGGTCAGAGGTCTTTGTGGTGTAATAATAGCGTCTGGTTCAAAGCCATGATAATATCCCCGAACTCGTCCAAAGTGCCTCTCAAGCCGGTTTTAACGCTTGGTCCCTGCAGCCAACGCCCAGAGACCACATCTCTGCCTGGTGCATGACTCACTGGGATGGGACTCTGTGACTCTGATAGGAAGGTCACTAGTTTGGATCCGAGGGTCGGCAGAGCGATGTCACCGTTGGGCCCCTTAGCCCCCTGTTGCTCCAGGGACTGTCTGAGCCTGCTTTCACAAAAAAATGTGTTGCTTTGGGTAAAAGTGTTTGCTAGATAGATTAGAAAATGCAAATATGAGTCACACCTGTTGCACATTCCTGAATTGCCCTACTGAACATACAAGGAGGTGTTTTGAAGGGTTGCACCTGCTCCTCACTGAACTGTCGACTTAACGTGCTTTTAATTGACTGCCAGTTTCTGAGTCCTTGCCTGGGTTCTGACCCCAGCTTCCTGCACGGGAATTGGACTTGCCGTTCCCCTCACTGCGGTTTATCTTTGATCCTGGTCTGTGCTTTGACTCCAGTCTCATGGCCTTGGGTAACTGGGATGTGCGTTTACTCGTGTCAGGTCCGCAGGCAGCCTTGTCTGTATCCAAGGTAACACCCTCCCTCCATGTCATGGTGGTTTTGAGGTGGAAAAGACCTACCATGTGCTTGGGACAAAAATGTGGACTGTGTGGGGTCCTTGAAGACTGAGCAGAGCAAAACCGAATTAAAATGCCCCTTCGTCCACTTTATGGTCCAGATGGGCACCGTTTCGCTGAGGAAGGAGATCAGCTTCCCCTCCTCATCTGACAGCATTGGACCAGAAAGTGTGTCAAACTGAAAGCCGTTACCAGGCAGGTTCTCAGCCTTTGGTCTGGGACAGCCGGTGATGAAAACCGCTCTGATATTGTCTTCATCCTCGTCAGCATCTCCATGTTGTACCGTGTGCACTAATAACCACCCCCTCCCCAACCTCAGTAATGACATGTCACATCTCTGTTTCATTTTCCTGGCCACTTGGCAGCACGCCTTCCAGTTCCTACATGGAATGGTATCTATGTTTGATCTAGACACTGACACATAATGATGAGCAAATGAGCTGAGATCCTATTAGATAGACAAGATGGAGCATGACACAGAAAAGCTGGGAGCAGACAGAGTGAATGACTCACAGGAACAACGTTAGCAGTGTGGCCTTGGGATGGGGTAGGGTGGGGCTTTCTTTTCTTTGGTGTGGGGGGGGGGGCACACACCAGTCAGCATGTACTATAGATAACTTGTATCGTTCCCAATAAATTAAGGCAAGTTACAATGACTTTGTAGGGTTTGTCTAACCAGGCGAATAAGGCATAAAAAAAGGATCACATTAAAATATAAAGGTCCAGAGATTCCAGTAAATGGGTTTTTAAAAATATCGTTACACTGAGAAGGCAGCCGAAACTCTTTTCCAGTCGGCACGTGGCTGTCCTTTGCTGCTTTTCAGAGCTCGTATCAAAAAAGAGTCAAATTAACTAATAGATTATTGTAATTATCACAATTGAAAAGCATAATGAGTTGGGTGTCCTGAGGGTTATACAATCAGAGGCGGTAAACTGCTTGATAGTAATCACACGGGCCTGCATGCACACACTGGCAGACAGGCTCTCACGCTGTCTTCATTAGTCAGCCAAGCTTTGACGGGCTCTGGGGTCCCCTTATGTCAAGGATTTAACACTAGAACTGCCTCCTTTAACCGCCAGCAGTGATGTACTTCGGTGCATCACACCTTTCATTTTTGTTAACGGCGCATCGCATTAGCGTACTGTTCACCCGTCAGGAAAACAATGGGACGGTCAGTAAGCCACACTGCGGCATGGTTACTGTCACCCCAAAAAAGCTGTCAAACCCATAATGGCCATGTTTATGTCATATGTTTTTTTGCTTATTGATTTATGTGTTGGTTTTGATAGACTAATCTTGTAAAATTAATCTTAATCTCTTACGGAAATAAAAGCCTCACTTTAACATAAATACCAGAAGAACTGATGACTTTAATTGCTATTGCAGTTGGGTATGACAGGTCTTATTATTTTAAATATATATAATTGAAGTGACACAGGTAATGTTTTCTCATATTCATTTTATATTTGTCGGAGTAACAATGCAAATAGAATGACAGGATACTTCAGCCTAAACAGTGCATTTTACAGATCATTTCAAATAGAGAGAAGGGGTGCCAACTTTGGTCAGCTGACTGGTGTCACGTCCTGCCCACCACGTCCTCCTGACCCTCCTGTATCCTCCCTAGCATGACCCTAACAAGCCACGCCTGTTACTCGTTTGTCTTGCTTCTCGTTCCTAACCCTCATGTTAATCTCTCCCAGCTGCCTCTTGTTAGCTCCCTCGTTAGCCCCATATATACGTGCTTCGCTGTCCTATGTTCCCCAGTCCAGCCATTGACGTTGAACCCTCCTGTTGCCTGTGCCCTTCCTAATTTCTGGTCCTCCTATTTTTGATCCCTTGTGGTCCAGTTTGTTTCCATACTCTGTTCATTTACATGCATAATAAACCTCACATGTTCCACCACAATGTCCTTCTAGTTGTGACAGCTGGCGTGAGATTATCAATTCGAGACGAGTCTGCACACACATGTATCAGTTTTATTACCATGGAAATAGTCTGTAGGGTTTGTAAACTACCCAAAGCTTTTGATGTAGCTAATTTTGCGTTAGGTTTAATTGAATAATATATATTTGCCGTAAGATTTCTTGCGTGGGCATGAGAGTTTGAAAGCGTGTGTGTCACGCCAGATGTGCGAGAGTTGGAAACCTTGAAAACATACATTTTTTAATTAAGTGTTTCACCTGAGGTGATTCGTGTTATAAAAAAAAGCGATGATTTATGCAGCTGTTTAAAAGCGGAAACTACGTCTATTTATCCAGCATTTTGTAAAATACATACTGTGTTTGAAAACTTTTCAGCATTACGATTTCAGGAAAGAGCAGCCACCATGATAGGGACAGAACTTATGTGAGAGTGTTACATTTACGGCTCTTAATAACAACAACAGCACATTAGCACAAATAAAAGAGCAGCATACGGCCTTGCTTGGTGGTTAAAGGAGTTTGACGTTCACTAGTGTGAGAAACGGCGATTCTAATGATTCACATAGAGGGCCCAGCCATATTATTAGCCAATAATTTGTTTGAATCGATGAGTGACAGGGGACGGGTACTCCAGGAGCCAATCAACTTTCTGGCCCCGCCTGTCTAAACACAACCGCTTTAGCAGCTGTATGCCTGTCAGGGCGCAGCATCGTTACTGCTGCCTCGTCGCCCAGGGATACACGGACTGGGAGGCGAGGAAAGAGGAACAGTTTCAGCTGGACCTTTCTGATTGGCTCTTGATGGTGACCTTTGTGCCAGGTACTGGAGTGCAAATAAGTGTTTATTGATTTATTTCTTTCTGGGTTTTTCTTGTAGGTGCAGCGATGAGGGGTTAAGGTCTCTGGCTCACGTCTTGGTGGGGGGGGGGGAGGGGGTTTGGGGGGTCCCCGCTGTAGTACTTTTAAGCATCTGAATTTCACAAAGTTTAATTCACCTTAAAAAAAAAGAAACCTTGGAAGTAGCTTTGGACAATCAGCTAGAGTGAAAAGGACCGTGGCGAGAATTTGTGCTTGAACATGCGCTTGTAAATAAAGAAAATCACCAGGCTTTCAGCAGTCACCTGTAAGGGCCATGCTAATTACTGAGAGGCAATTAATATCCATGAAGGAAACAAAGTAGGAGGGTTATCTTCTATTTTTTCTGACTGAATGAAAGAGATTTCATTTAATTATGGAATTTAACCGGAGGGAGAACATTACAGCCTGACTGATGTCCTCATTAGCAAATCAGGAGGTCTGACTGACTGGATAACTGTGTTTGTCAGTGTTGGAGAGGGGGGTGAATTTAGCTGTTTAAAAAAACTGAACTGAACCCAGCCTGACTATCGAGTCTGTTGGCTCGATCTCATCACTGAACGAACAGAAGCCTGGTGGACTGGGAATAATAGATAACCCTGCATGGGAATGTTTTTTTTTACCTTATGTAGAATCTGTGGGCAGACACTAGGCGTACACAGAGACGTATCTGCAAGCGATGTACTTTTATTTCACGGAAGGAAGCTCTATTTTGGCGCGTCAGCCATCTTCAGCTTTCCATCCACCGTGTCGCTCTGCTGATAATGAGCTCCTCACGCTGGGTTCTTATTGTGCACCAGGTAGGGTCTCACCCCTGCTTGTGCTGGAGTGGGCGTGAGATTAATGGATTGGGTTTAGCCCTCACCTCGGCCTCCACGAGCCGATTTGGTGGCACCTGTTGATCCAGGGACGGTGCCTATCCAGGCTGGGACTCAGGGGTTCATGGTCCCCTCTCCCTCCCTTTTGAGGTCCCGACCCATTTTTGATGACAAATTTCTTGAGGGGGAACACCAGCACCCAACCCTATCCCTAACCCTAACTTCAGCAGCAGACACCCCCCATCGGCATATTTCATATTTTACGAACCCCTCCCATTCAAGGTTGAGCACCAGGACCCTTGAAAAGTCTCTACACGAAAAGTCTGGCAGTGTGAGGCTCAGTGGGTTAAGATGCTGTTCCTGTGGTCGGAAGGTTGCTGGTATAAATCCTAGGATTGGCAAAGTGATTTCACCATTGGGACCTTGAGCATGGTCATTAATCACTAATTGCTCCAGGGATTGTCTAACCTTACTTTCTCATTTGTACATCGCTTTGGATGAAAGTATCAACTAAATAAATAAAATGTAGATGTTTCTGGAGAGCCGAGACCTGCTCCGCTAACGTGCCGATGTTTCGGTGTTGCAGACGACGTGCCTCCGTATTTCAAGATGGAGCCTGTGCCGACCCAGGTCCACCTGGAGAGGAACCGACTGGTTCTGACCTGCATGGCAGAAGGAAGCTGGCCCCTGGAGTTCAAGTGGGTCTACAATGGCACCGAGCTGACGCGTTTCTCCCTGGAGTACAGGTGGGTCTGCTGGCTGTGTGATTAGCGTCTTTTTTAGGGACTCTTCTACATCTTCCCAGCACACACAAATTGCCGCTTCAGTTAAAGTGGGTGAATTATTATTGCTTCAGAAAGTCTTCTTTGTGGAAGTGGACTAATGAGAAAGCATGGGGATTTAATTTCAGGCTTTTGTTTTACATGACATTATTACAGCCCATGCCATTCACTTGCACCACGCTCTCCTTACTGCCTGGGGTGAACTTCCTCTGTATAGATGTTAGACTTGTGATTCACACTCGCAGCCTTTTAGATGAGACCAACATCAATTAATTCCTTTTTTGGTTGATTCTTGAGGCACCTTCGCCTTTGTGAACCGTCCCTGATCATTCTGATTGTCTTCTTCTGTTTCGGTCTGGCGTGCATCCCGGTGAAACACGTTTGCTTATTGACGTCTTGAAAGCTTTCTGTCCACAATAGCTATTGGTCCGTGTAGGAGGATGCCTTAAGTGCTCTGTTGTCATTAAGGGAATGGAGCAAAATATCAAGGTTTACGTGAACTGGAGGTGTGGGTGGACTGACTAGTATCCCGGTGGAAATGTTTGCCCACGTCTATGTACCCCATATTTGCGAAGGTTTCACCATTAACCCACTGACCATGAATCCAGACAACTGTCTGCTTGTTTCTGATGATGCTAATGGAGCCCATTCTCCGGGAGAGTGAGCAGAGAGGCCTGTCCTTCAATTCCTGGGCCGTTTGCTTTGTGTTTTACCTAGCAAATAGACTCTAGCAAGGCCATATTCCGCTTGGATTGTACCAATGGGCTTCGTCTGTGCTGGCACACTTGAGTAAGCAGGGTCCACTTTGTCTTCATTAACCAGCTGTTTAATTGTTACTTCATCTTTACTTCAGCACTCCAGCCTCTCCACTTCTAAGGCTGCTCAAGTAGGCATGGGCTCAGAAGTGGTCACCAGAGACAGAGGTGTCGCATCTGGATCATGCCAAGAAGCGTTATTCATGAGCTTCTGCTACAAACAAGGGCTCTCTGTCTCGAGCAAGAGCTCCTTACCAGGAAAATAGCTCTTCACTTGCAAGACATAAATAAATTCATGCATAAGCACTTAGACTAATAGTCTCAAGGAACTTAGATGGTCACCTGAGTGTCAATGGTAAGGGTCTTAAGAACCTTACTGCCAAAACTAAGCTCTATAAGATCTGTCCATTTTCCAAGTGCTTATCCAGGTTGGAGTCGCAAGGGACTTGGGACCTATCATCATACATAAAACAGGGGTAACACCCTGGGCAAGGGGCCAGTTCATTGCAGGACAAATGCATGCATGCACTTCCACACTATGAGCAATTTAGAGATGGCAGCCTAATCACGTGTTTTTGGCCAATGTGGAGGAAGCCTACTCAAAATGCAGAGAACATGCGAACTCCACACACAAAGAGGCAGGATTCAATGCCTGAAAAGGCAGTAGTGCTACTGATGGAGCCGGCATGCACGTAAAATCTAAAAACTCCAAAGTGAAGAATATTGCATTGGACACTGCTTGGGTTACTGTCCACTTGGTTGAGCTGTCCCACATTCTGGACACCCCGAGTCAGGGCTGGTGGTGTTTCTAAGCCAGGTCTTCATGCTTGCCGTGGGTTGCCCCCCTATCCTCCCACCCTCACTATCTATGCCTGGGCTTCTTTGTTTTTTTCAGAAAAGGCCATGTGTCAGGTACTATGCATCTACTCCAGTAGCTTCCCTGCTAACGTTACGCAACATATTGTACTCAGGCTAAATTTTCTTAAAGCATTGCCAGATGGCTCCTCTCACCCTGTCAACTCTCACTGCTCTCATTGGCCATTCGTCCACTTTAATCTCCCATTCTTGTTGTCCTTGAGTGCGGTTCAAAGCTGTATTGGGAGAGTGATGGTGGGCTGGAAATTTTTGTCCAATTCATTATACACCAACTGAACCCTCCTGATCCTTGGTGTTTTGGTTCCTAGGCGAGATTCTACTCTTCTTTGTGCCCCTTAATCAGATGACGCCCTAGGCGGTTGCCTGTGTCATCGATAGGGCAGGCTGGCCCTACTCCTGACCATGTCTTTGACTGGAGCTCTGATAATTACATCATTAACATGCTTGATATAGATGGTTTCGTTCATGGTGGCTTTCATAACAACATCTGCTTTTCTGAGATATAGTAGGCAGCCTTTTTGGTTAGGGTTAGTTCCGCATCTGCCACTTGAGCCCTGGTTCCGTCACCTGTCCCTCTGTCAGGTCTCTCCAAGATAATTTGCCTTTCAGGCCGGGAGTTGCACCCCCAGCTGATTCGTTCCTCTCTCTCCTCGCCTCACTCCCGCTGACCGTGTCTTCTCGGAGCTCCCTGGTGTTCCCGGAACGGTGATTTGAGTCCCGCGGCAAGTGGGGGTCATTTGCTTAGTGCCTTTTCAGCTCTGCGGCAGAGATACGATCAGTCTTACCATTTCCCCAGTCTATTTATTCCACAGTCATCCTACAGTTCCCAGCCACACACAGGAAATAAAAAATGGAGAAGAGAAATGGATTTTCGGAGTGAATGCATTTAATTCGATAAATCGACTGTAAACAGAACTTCTTGTCTAATCACTGTGAAGATGTAGAGCTCTCTGCAGGTAACTGAATGTGGTTTCCAAAGTTTTTTTTTTTTTTTTAATCTTCAGTGAAAACAGAGCGGAGCTTCTCCAGTCAGTCCCACCTGCATCTGCGTGATGTAAACTATAAATTACAGAATTTAAATGAGGACTATCCAAGGCCCGCACAGTTATTTAAAAATCCAATAAGCCAGACAGATAAGGAATAGACTTTGTCATGTTTGGAATATAATTCCTTCGCTTTCTGCTTTCTGACTTATCGCCTGCGTGCGCGAGCACCAGGAAGAGGACTTCTGTCCGTCCGCCGCTGCACATGGAGGATGCGGGCTGGACGTCACTAGCTTCGCCTGAGCACATTCACATTCTGAAGGCCACGGAGAGAGCTTGATGAGGGAGCGTGGAAGTTGAAAATAACTCCCCCCTCACCCTCCCCCACCTTGGCTGGCTGGTCTTGACAAATCGGACCTTGGTTCCCATTAGAGGGAATTTGCGGAGGGTGTTGTGACCTGGTTCAGAAGCAAAAGGAAAATGGTTTCTTCACAAGGGGGCCTTCCATCTCACTCCGGTGGGTTTCAGAGAACAACATCAACGCCTCGCAGAGCTGCACTGACCATATGACATACTAGCATTTCCCTGGTTGGCTGAAGATTGTAAGATGGCAAAATTAGTTCCGGGAAGCCCCCCCCCCGGCCCTAGAGTGGCACTTTTTGTCATAGGCATGTAGACAAAACACGTAGGGGCCGTTTTTAATCCCATTTCAGCCCCGATGCCTCATGAAAGTCGAACTTTGGGGTGACTGCTGATGGACATGTGCCCTGGATGCTCTTCCTGAATGCTGCCCACTTTCACAGCAAATAGCTCACCTGTGTGGTGCCGGCATACTGGGGGGGGGGGGGGTATGGGAGATGCACCCCCAGATGTGGCCTTCCTCTGGCAGCTGTCGAGGAGGGTCAGTCAGTGTGTGTAGGTATCCTTTCTGGTGCCTGTGGTACTCAACATAGTCAATATAGTCATTCATCTCCGCAACTTCAGAGCAGATCCCTCACCCATACTAACTGAAGGGCACTAACCTTGCGTCGCATCTCTCTTCTTCCTAAAAGATACTTGATCCCATCGCTGGATCGATCCCACGCTGGTTTCTACCGTTGCATCGTCCGGAACCGCGTTGGAGCCATCATGCAACGGAAGACTGAAGTGCAGGTGGCCTGTAAGTGCAGTACTCCCTCCAGGACACTAGAGGGCTGCGTGGGTTTGTGAAGCTATAATTGGGTCACCGCGATATTTTCACCTTAGTGGGTGTGGAATACATAGTGCCTTTGGCGCTTCTCGGGTTGAATCACGGGAAATTCATTTTTATTTTATTTTCTCATCTTTGTACATAACACACTAAGGTAGTGAGATAACACCCGTTCAGTAGCTATACCCTTGAAGCCTTTCATGAGTGTCAGAAAGAACTTTCAATATTTTAAGTATTTCAGTGTCAGGTACATTATTATTCTGTTGTAATCGGGTCGGTCCTTTGATCAGAGAGCGCACTTGACGTATGACCAATCCTGCTTTTAGTACCACGGATGAGCCAGAGTACCCCCCCATCCGTGAGACATATGTCCCCGCTGTCTGTGTCTGTGTGTATCAGATATGGGCGGTTTTGTCGAGGGTGATCGCTCCCAGACCGTGTCGCAGGGAGGGGCGGCGGTGATTCCTGCCCCGCATATCCACAGCTTCCCCCGCCCCCAGATTACATGGTTCCGCGACGGACGGAAGATCCCGCCCAGCAGCCGCATGTAAGTCCCATTTTTACGGGCCAGTCTACTGTTTACGTTCGTTACTGTGTGTCCGAATATGAACTAAGAACTCATCTCCCTCTCTGTCTCCATCCTTCTCTGTCTCAGTCCTTCTCAGTCTCCGTCCCTCTCTGTCTCGGTCCTTCTCTGTCTCCGTCCCTCTCTGTCTCGGTCCTTCTCTGTCTCCGTCCCTCTCTGTCTCCGTCCCTCTCTGTCTCCATCCCTCTCTGTCTTTGTCCTTCTCTGTCTCAGTCCCTCTCTCTCTCCGTCCCCCTCTGTCTCGGTCCCTCTCTGTATCTGTCCCTTTCTGTCTCAGTCCCTCTCCGTCTCCCTCTGTCTCTCTGTCTCCATCCTGCTCGCTCTCCCTATCCTTTATTATTTGTGTGTCCACTCTCAATCAGTGTGTACCTCCCTCTATGTTATATATGTCTATGTGTCTTTTTTTATAAACCTGCTTTGTTAGTGTTCTTATATGTACATCCACACTTCTATTTGCATGTGTTTGCATGCTGGCATGTCTGTGTATTCAAGCTTGTATGTGTCCATGTTTGTCCAGACCTGTTTCTGTTGTGTCTCCGCTGACATGTCCGTGGGTGTGTGAGATGTCTGCTATGGGGGGGGCAGGGTCACCAGCCCTCTCCCCCGCTGCATTTTCATTTCTGTTTATTTCCGAATGAAAAGGGGTAGGTGGGGGACAGGATACTTGTGTATCGGGTAAATTTTCAGGCAGGGACAATATAAGTGACGTGGTGGCGGTTGCCGCGGGATACCGGAATGGCTTCCTGATTGGCTACCCCGTTCCCCCCGCCGTCGGAGGAGGAGCAAAGCTGCAGTCATTTTGGATTGAGCCACTTTTGGTCAAGAGTCCCAGCGGGAGCAGAACTAATTTCAGCTCTCGGCACTTCAACATCGCCGGGCCTTTGCTGCCCACCGGGTTGGTGGGGGGGGCATCCGTGTGTGTGTGTGTGTGTGTGTGTGTGTGTGTGGGGGGGGGGGGGTTCCAGAAGTACAGGATCCGCTTCTGTACCTCCACGCAAACTTATTTGGCTTCCTTCCAAATCCATCTCCCTTTTTTCCTTAAATCCACTTCTACTGTCATCTCTCCCGGCAGCCGTGGGCTCCATCTTTTCATCCTCCGTTCACTCCTTCCCTCAACTCCCGCCTCCCTCCGTCTCGTTCATCTCTATCTGTTTCATCTCCCCTCTTCCTCCGCTGCTCATTCTCCCCCACCCTGATGTGGCTCGCGGGTGTGTACCAGGGAGACTCTCTGTCCCTGGGGGTTATATCAGTCTTCAGGATCCATGTATGAGGAGCTGTCCCTGGTGCATCACTGTGGTCTGCTTTGTGGTCTTTGGCGCTCACCTCCAGACCGAATCTATACATTTATTTACTGACCCTGTAGTCTTCCTTCTTTCAACACCACCGGACCTACAAAACTGTAATGGTGGGGGGGGGGGGGAAGGGGGGACTTTTGGATGTGGGGCCCATTCCAAGGAGAGCTTCATGTCTCACATTTTAAGTGCCAAGCCGCTGCTTTTTCGCAGGACAGACAGCATCAGTACAACAGGCCGCCCTTAGCATGGGATCAACCTGACGGCATCACCCTCGGCGTCTCCGTGACGACCTCCCGTCCCGGCTGCACGCGGTCTCACCGGCTGCTCTACTCGGGAAATGGAGTTTCCTCTCCCGTAAAAGGAAAGAAAGCCTAGCAACCAATAGACAGTCTGACGGTTCGCACAACACGCCCACGCAGGTGAACGCACACAAGTGTGACGAGACAGGGTGCCGCTTCTGCTGGAGGGGGGGGGGGGGCGAGCAAACCAGGCCGATTTTTCGACACGGATCTATGGCGTGATGCTTGCCGTCATGCACCCGCCTGCTCGGCTGGGCCAATTAGGCCTCTGAATTTCCAGCGGAATCCACCCACCAACCCAAAGTCGTCGCCTGTCGGGTTTTCGGGGCAGAAGACCCTAATAACTCGGTTTCTGCGGTGGGGCCTGTCACAGAACGCCATCTTGCCCGGCTCCGGGCCGGACACAGCAGCAGGGCCAGCCGGAGATAAAGGTGGCAAGGGATCTAATTAGCAAATGGCCTCGCAGACGGCGTGCGAATACATAACCAGAGAGAACCTGTCGGGTCGGGCGGCTAGGGGCGGCGTGAGCGTGAGCGTGAGCTCCGGATCGGGGATCCTGCCCAAGTATCTACGGTGCCTTCCTTCATTCTTCCTGGCTTCAATTCCGGAGGAATTGGGGCAGAGACCGATAACTGCGTCGCGGTTTGGTACACCCGTCACGTCAGTTACAGCGTTTTACTGTAATATTTAGTCGCGTTAAAATCTCACAGCCAGCTTCTGTTACCGTGAGCCTCAGAAGGTTTTTTTTTTTTTTGGCGTGCCAAGTAAACGCGGTTTTGAAAAGATTCTAAATGTTTTTATTGCAAAAGTAGGACACCTCGGTACAAGTAAAATTGATCTAATTTGTGTCCAATCAGAGCTGGCTGGAATTGAGGGCCACCCCCTACAGCAGTGTGCGAGTCCAACCGAGCGTGACCTGGACACCGGCACCCCGGAGAGTGCCCGCCTGCCAGCCTGTGTTATTTGGCTCAGGAGCGTGCCTTCCGTTTCTCAGCCGGGCTTGGTTACCGGTGGTTACCAGCTACCCAGCTGGTCAGCTCTCTCCACGCGGGAAAATGCGCTCACCTCTCTTTGGAGCACCGGACAATGGGGGGGAGACTTTAGAAGACGGATGACATAATAATGGTGTTAGCCATTACGGCGATTTGCGTTACAGTAGCGCCGGTGGGAGGGGGCGTCGCCTCCCCATCCTCATTTGCATACATTTAAATACCAGCTGATGATGTCGCCTTAAGACCCTTAGACCTGTGAGTCCTAAGTATGCAGCGACTGAGCGCACGCAGTGCACAAAACCAGCCAGCGGAAATATTAATAAACAGATTAACGAACATCGCGGCTGCGCAGGCGGCCCAGATGAAAGGCTGGTTAAGAGGCTATGGGATTAATAAGTGCAGACTAACGATGTGGGGTGCCCTCCCCCTCCTCCGGAGCGGGTCGCCGAGGCCGCGTTGGAGAGGCTCCATGGACATCTGTTTGTTTTCCAGTCTTATAAAGATGCTGGTGAGCTCGAATGAACGACGAGCCCTCTGTGTTTTGTTTGCCTTTGGTGGGAAGGGGAGGGGGGGCAAGGATCTGAAAATGCAATCAAATATCCGCAGGCTCGAACTGGGGGACGGCACTGCTGTTTAACAAAGTACTGTACTCAATTGAATCGAACCACAATTGATTTCGCAAATAAATAAATAAATAAATAAACACACACATCTGTGTCAACAGATATAAAGTGCTGCAGCACTTTCAGAGAACACATGTCGGAAATGGGGGGCCGTGCTCTCTGGTGGGGGCTTTTATGCCAAAACTGTCGGGAGGTGTCCGTAACTTGAAAAAGGGAAACCTGGAGGAGCGGGTGACCTCTAAATGCCTTGATCCCCCCCCCACCCCCACCACCACCAAGGATGGAGGCATTTCCGGCGAGTGGAACAATCCCATTTGTTGCCCCCCCCCAGCTAGAATGCTCCACAGCTGTTTATGAGCAGCCTCCATACCCCCCCATCCCATGCTAACTAGCAGTATTGTGTCCGCCCCCCACCCGGAGACCACAGGCAGTCAGTCTTAGTGCTGTGGGTGACGTGCCGCTTGCTGCTCTGTATCTGGGAGGACTGAGACGCACGCGGGAGGGTTTTCGTTTAGCTCTACGCTGCCTTGTTAACGTGCGCCACGATGTGCCTGTGTGTGTGTGTGTGTGTGTGTGTGTGTGTGGGTGTGCCTGTGTGTGTGTGTGTGTGTACGTGTGTGTGCCTGTGTGTGAGTGTGTGTGTGTGTGTGTGTGTACGTGTGTGTGTGTGTGTGTGGGTGTGTACGTGTGTGTGTGTGTGTGTGGAAGCGTGGGATCAGTATGTGTGTCTGAGGGAGACCAAAAGCCTGTTTGCCTTTGTGTGTGTCTGTGGGGGGGGGGTGCTGTATCCCCCCCCCCCCCCCCCCCCCGCCTGTAGAGTTACAGCTGTGTGAGTGATGTTTATTTAGCGCAGAACCAACGACTCATCTAGCGGAGGAGGGGAGGAGGGGCAGGGACAGATGAGGGTTGTGGGGCGGGGGGGGGGGGGGGGGGGGGGCTGGTGGGGGGGCTGAGATGAATCCCCGCTGAAGCAGAGCAGGTGGGGGGAGTCGTCACATAGGGCTTTGCAGGGCATTGCAACATAGGTGAATAGGCACCATATTCTGGGGGGGGGGGGGTCAACAGCAACTACTGATATGACGCCTCCAGTGTGAGGAGCATGTAGAGCATGAGACAGAGTGAAACTGGGGGGGGGGGCACTGGCACCGAGTACCGAAGACTCTGTAAGGGCTTCGATCAGCATTGGGGTTTGGGGAGATTTCCACCAGTCACGCAAAACCAACAACGGCCCCCACTGCACACCATCTGACTCACTAACCTCCTGTGACCTCTGACCCCCTCCCAATCCTTCTCAGCGCCATCACTCTGGACAACGCGCTAGTGATCCTGTCCACCGTTGCCACGGACTCGGGCCGCTACTACGCCCAGGCCGTGAACGACAAGAACGGCGAGAACAAGACCAGCCAGCCCATCACTCTGACTGTGGAAAGTGAGTATTAACAGAAAACCACAAAAACCTCACTGTACGTGAGACACCGTCAACCGAAACATCAACAGGTGGCCGTACATGTGTACAAAAACAGGAGTTTGGAGCCCTCTAGTGGCCGTAATAGTTCTGCCTTCCAGTCACAAATAATGGGAGAAACGATGATTGGCCTTTAGCAAGCTTGTTAATCATTGGCAGGTTCTTATTGGTTGTTGGTTGTCATTGTGTTAAACCGAGCAGTTTTCGTGTGAGTCGATATCTTTGTACCCCCTGACCTGTGCCTGTCTCTGTCGGCTCCGTATAGACGTGGGGGGTCCAGCCGACCCCATTGCCCCCGTCATCATCATCCCTCCCAAGAACACCAGTGTGGTCACTGGGACAGCAGAGGTTACCATGGAGTGCGTGGCCAACGCCAGGTGGGTGATGTCACAGCTCGTGTTTGTGTGCGTGTAACATTTGTGTGACTATTTATGTCCAAGTAAGTGTTTAAATCTTTTCAGACTGTAAGTGTTAATCACATCTGTGTGCCTTTCTGTGTTCGTCTCCACGCCTGTGGGTGCTTTTCTGTCCTGCTGGGGACACACGTGTCTCATAGACGTCCCGACATGAAAGCAGTTTCTACCTCTCCTGAATTCAGGAGGTGATTCTTGAGAAGTTTAAGGTGGGGAGGAGGGCATAAGATGGGCCATAATTCACACAGAGGGACCAACCTTATCATTAGCCAATGATATTTTTGGAATTGGTGAGTGACAGGGGAGGGCAGCCAATCAGTTTTCAGCTGGTGCCCATGTAGCTCCGCCCATGAATACACCCTGTCTCGAGCTCTGATAGAGTGGGACCTGGAGTTTCTGCATTTAAAGTGAAAGCCTATAAAGATGGATGTGTGTGTATGTGCTCCCCCCCCCACCCCCCAGGCCTCTCACCAAGCTGAGCATCGTCTGGCGTAAGGACGGCGCCGTGCTCCACGCAGGCGTTAGCGATTTTGGCCGCCGGCTGACGGTGGCGGGCCCCGCCGTGAGCGACAGTGGCTTCTACGAGTGCGAGGCAGAGCTGCGCAGCAGCAGTGTGCCGTCCGTCAGTGCCGGTGCCTTCCTGCACGTGCTCGGTGCGTCCCTGACCTTTGAACTCATTGTCACCCTGTGACTCCCGAGGATAGCATGTTCGAGGCTTGGTTGAATTGTGTTGACCCAGCTCTCTGTCCCCATTTAACACCTGTCACCCCTCCCTTAACCCTGATCAGAGCCCCCCCAGTTTGTCAAGGAGCCAGAGAAGCACATCACTGCTGAGATGGAGAAGGTGGTGGATCTTCCGTGCCAGGCTCGAGGTCGGCAGGGGCGGGCGTTTGGGCCACAGGGCGTGAGGTTGTCTCTGCACTGGATCTTCAGTCTCCTTCTCCTACCAACCAGGTGTCCCTCAGCCTGACATCGTGTGGTACAAGGACGCCATTCCCATCAGCCCCGTGAAAACCCCCAGGTACCGTGTGCTGGTAGGAGGCAGCCTGCAGATCAACGGCCTGCTTCCTGACGACACTGGAATGTTCCAGTGCTTCGGCCGCAACGCCGCCGGGGAGATTCAGAGCAACACCTACCTCGCCGTCACCAGTACGGCCCCCGCCTCGCCTCCCCTCGCCTCCCCGCTCCCTGCCTCTGCTCCTCCTGTCAGAGTGATTAATGGCTTGCATGAAGAAGAGAGGGAGGCGAGCTTTATGACTGCCAGCTCGGCTGCGGTTTGGGATTCTCCACAAAGCCGCCGGCATCCCGGGAGATGCTGATCCGCTTTGATTCATTTCCAGCTGTGTCTCCCCTGCCTTACGTCTCTGTCTCTCACCTGTCCCGTCCGTGTGTGTCTCATGCAAACCTTCAGCATGACTTTGAATTAAATTTGGTCTGGTGAATTGGCTTTAAACCGTCGCTGAATGCTCTGCTCGGCGTCTGTAAATGGCTTGTCGATACTAATGTGCTGTTTATTCGTGTAAAGATTATCAGTAAAAATGTCATAATGCATTAATGCGGCTTCTTTATAAGTGTTTCGGCATCTCGGGCAAGTTTATTTAGTCGCTACGGGGAAATGTCTGTGGAGTGTTTTTATTGCACTTGTGTTTTTATTCGTCAGTGGCCCTGACTGTCAAGTGTACTGACCAATCAGAAAACACTCCCTAGTTTTTGTGACTTCATCTCCCCTCCTCTTAGGCATCGCCCCCAACATCACAGCCGGCCCATCAGACAGCACAGTCATCGACGGCATGCCGGTCTTCCTGCACTGTGAAACTTCTGGCGCCCCCCGGCCAGCCATCACCTGGCAGAATGGTGTGTTGAACTTTCCGGTGTCGTTGCCTGGCCAATAAGTAGCCTTTATCTGCGAAATAGCCAATCACAGCTGCCCCTGCCCATAATATCTATCAAATGGCAAGTCATGCCTAGCTCCGCCTCCTCTGACATCGCTTAGGTAACAATGAAAGATTATTTTGGTTTATTGGAATTTAATTTGATGCCACCACCTTGGAGTAAGAGCGCTGAGCTGACCCGGCCCCAGAGCAGTGAAGCAGGGACTTCTGGGTACTAAGGTGTATGGTGACAACACCCGCGCCCTCTTCTCCACCTCCCAGGTGAGCGGATCCTGGCCAGTGGCTCGGTCCAGCTGCCGCGTTTCACGCTCCTGGAGTCCGGAAGCCTCCTGATAAGCCCCGCCCACGTCGCGGATGCTGGCACCTACACCTGCATGGCGAGCAACTCGCGCGGCATCGACGAGGCCTCCGCCAATCTGCTGGTGTTGGGTGAGCCCCCCGTCTCCGCCACTCGCAGCTTACGTTCTGTTCTGTTGACTGATGGCTGTCTGGGCATTTAACTGGTCATCAGAGTTCTCGGGCTAGCATAGTCATCCGTGACCGTCTACATACAGCAAAAGGGTCAGTCTGGGTCACATGTACCTGTGTACTCACTGGGTGTAGGTCACCTGTAACTGTTCTTAAGTCTTTTGTACATCAGCCACATAAAGGCTTCTGGCTCCTTCTCCTCCTTTCGACCTCCAGCTCGAACCCGTATCACCAGTCCTCCTCAGGATCAGAGCGTCATCAAGGGAACTAAAGCTGTCATGACCTGTGGGGTGACCCATGACCCAACTGTCACCATCAAGTAAGCCTACGTTTCTCGCCTGTTCTAATGTTTGCCCCAATTTTTTCTATTTCCTGCCCACTTGTATGTTATGTCCCCTGTGTGTAGCTGTCTCATGCAACAATGTATATACCTCCCATCCATCCACCCATCCATCCCTCCATCCCTCCATCCATCCATTTTCCAAACGCAAATGCAGTAGAAGGTCATGGAGGGTCAGGAGCCTATCCCAAGGGTAAAGAACATCCTGGATAGGGGGCAGTGTGCGGCTCAGAGAAGGTCACAGGTTCAAAACCCTTGGTTGGCAGAGTGATGTCATCATTAGGACCTTGAGCAAGGCCCTTAACCCCTAATTGCCCCAGGGACTGTCTGACCCAGCTTCCTCTCAAAAGTTTGGATAAAACACTCTGCTAAATAAATGTAATGTAATGTAATGTAATGCCCTAGATGAGTTACCAGTCCATCATAGGGCTCCATGTAAACAGCTGTATCTTATATCCGCTCTCTCTTCGCTTATGTGACATTGCCTGTATCCTGCTGCCTCACTCGTCTCCTGTGTTTTCCTCCATCCGCTGGATTTTTATGTAGTCTGGCCTCCTCTCCTGTTTCACTGTCAGACAGCCCGCTATGCATCTTCCCAGCTGCGCAGCTTGAACAGCCGGGACCGCGGCGTCGCTTCAGACCCGCAGCTCTCCTCCGCCGCCTCTGCGGGTCAGAAGGGGGCGATGTAGCAAGAGCAGAGCGCTAATTAAACACGAGTAACGAGGGATATGCTGGCGGGGTGGACACGGCGGACGTGTGTAAACGCGTCGGCGTTTGTGCGTGCGCGACAGAAGGTGTCCGTTTGTGTGGGTGAGGGAGCTTCTCTGTTTGTGTTTCGTGCATATGTCTTTGAGTGTGTGTGTGTGTGTGTGTGTACGAGTGTGTGTGAGTGTGGAAGGCCCTTCCATGTTTCTGCATTTGCTTTTATAAGACAGACTCCGTGCAGGATAACAAACAGGATAATGTGACTCGGGGACGAGAGGATGGAATGGGGGACTTAATTTTGGGACGGGAGAAAAAAGGGGTGCAAGGAATGAGCTAGGAGGAGTCAAGACGAAGGAGGCATCCGCACAAGAGGAAGCTGGCAAGATATAAACAGGCATCGGGATTTCTGCTCGTGTGGTGCGGAGACGGGCATGGAGCACAGACCCATTCAGTATGACTGTGCCGTATGGTGACTGGGCTGGTGTGGTTCTGCGGCGCACGGCGCTGTACTGCGGCGTCTGCAGACACGTCGGCCTCCGGCTCCCCCGACTGAAGCTGCTCCTTATTTCTTATCTGCACGTTTACCTGGTTCTTTCATCCGAAACGGACTTTCATTCATATTCTACGCTCGCTGAGACCTCATCAACACCGGGATGCGGCGCTCATTTCTAACCATATATCACCTGCCAAGGTTTTAAACATCTGCAGTTACGTTTAGCGCTGCTAAAAGAATATATGAGCACACTGCCTGACTTTGGTGCACTATTCACCTACATACTGTATGTCTATATTGTATATTACTATTATTATATTATTGTACTTGGATTCAGTGATGGTTTCAACCCCAAAATCGCCTCAGGGATCGTCTGACCCAGATTTTTCAAAAAAAAAAAGTATATTGTTTTGAATAAAACCATCTGCTAATTAAATACAAAAAATACCAAAATAAATCCAGCCCCATCGTCTTATTGCATTTAACGCACGGCAGCACTGAGCGCCTCTGCATGTACCTGCCGCAGGTACGTGTGGGAGAAAGGGGGCACCCCCCTCAACATCGACTCCACCCCCCGCATTCGCCTGGAGCCGGTCGGCACGCTGCATATCTCCCAGACGTGGTCAGGTGACATCGGGACGTACACCTGCCGAGTGCTCTCCCTGGGGGGCAACGACTCACGCAGCGCCCACCTGCGAGTCAGGTCAGCCCCAGGGCCTCTTTGTGCGCCCCTGAACTGTCTTCATCCGTCTCTCTCCCATACAGACATGGCCGAGCTGAGGTACAAGCAATCAGAGCGGCTGCTTTGGGCCCGGCAGCCACCGGGGGGGAGGGGGGGGGGGTTCTCCATCTGATTAGCCTGTCAGAATGGGTAGAAAGATGACAACTAGATTCATCAAATTCCACCACCTCCCAGAAAAGGGTCCTGTACGTGAATTCTGCCCTTTTTTTCTAGCTAACATAAAAACACTTTTCAACAGCCACCAAGATCCCAGCCATAGCCGTACCGTGAAGTGATGGTCTTCTATTGTAAATCAAGCGTGCCGTACCTAACCCTAACCCTAACCCTAACCCCTACCCTTGTTGACATGGCCATCCTTACTCGCAGGGGGGGCGAAAGCGTGACTAAAACGAGCTGGTTTCATGTGATTGGTCAGAATGCAGAACGATACTGGTGTTCTGTGTCAATATGCACGGTTTATCTGAAGGGGAAAGGGCATATTCTATTCATCATTCAATATTAATAGTATCGCACATCGTGGTGCATTGACGCATTACCAATAACTCAGAACTTGAAAATCTCTAACCGTGAGAATTCAACATTTTAATTATAAAACAGCTTATTTATAAAACATAAAGCATTTTATGTACTTCAAAGCTTTATTTGTAATCTGAACACTTGCCCTTAAACAGTGTATGTAACCGGTTTATCTGCGCTGTGTGAATTTTCTGTGAATTGCAGACAGTGCTGCAATAGCAAATTAAAAAATTCAAAATAATCAAATTTTGTGCGATTACAGTAAAATCCCGGTCCCGGATATAGAGCGCACATACCCATCTGTAATAGCAAGTAAATTGTACTTAACACATTATAAAGTTATTTTTAAATTTACGTAAAGGGACAGGACATGCTACTCCTCCCAAAACGTGCAAAAAAGTAATACCGTGATATAATACCATCACCCCTCCCTCCCATCACCCCTCCCTCCCGTCCCCGCAGGCAGCTCCCCCATGCCCCAGAAAACCCGGTGGCCACGCTGAGCTCCTCTGAGAGGAGGGCCATCAACCTGACATGGGCCGTGCCGTTCGACGGGAACAGCCCTCTGATTCGCTACATACTGGAGGTGTCCGAGAACAGTGAGTGGCGGCCGTCGAGTTGGCTGGGAGACAAGGGGCTGGGAAAGACTGGAGGATAAACTGGGAATGCGGATGGGAACTGGTAACGACAGAGAAGGGTTAATGGTGGGAGAGGGGTGTGTGCGTATGGCCTGTAATCGGAAGGTCGCCAGTCCTGTGGTTGGCAAAGACATTTCAGGCCCTTAACAGGCATGTGGTAAAATATCTAGTTTGAACTTTCTTTAAAATTTGCCCCCCTTCCCCAGTAATTCATTTCTGGCTACAGGCATGGTTCTTAACCTAGGGACTGGCTGACGTACGTCGCTTTGGATAAAAGTCTGTAAAATAAGTTAAATGTAAAAATCCAGAGGGCTGGAAGTGCTTGGATTGAGAAGAATAAAGCTGGTCATAGTCTTAATATCTTTGGTTATCTCGACCAACTATGAGGTTGAGGTAGAGGCCCACAACATCCTTCTGTCTAATGCAGATGCACCGTGGACTGTGCTCCTGGCCAACATCGAGCCCGACTCCACCAGCGTGATCGTGGGCGGCCTGATCCCGGCCCGCTCCTACCAGTTCCGCCTCTGCGCCGTCAACGACGTGGGGAAGGGCCAGTTCAGCAGGGAGACGGAGCGGTGAGCGGCATTGCGAACCTGCTGCACGAGCCTGTCCTTCTGCCAGATGGGGAGCGAGTTAATCCCGCAGCATGCTAATGGTGTCCCCCAGATTCCGGCTAATGGGACGGGGGGGTGGAGTCTGATTGTAATGGAAATGAAGGACAACACACTATTTAAACTAATTAGTGTATAGTTATTTGGGGGACTAAAGAACATTTTAGTGGTCGGCTAAAACCCCTTAAAGCAACCCAAGCGATGGCTCAGGTACACACATTTTAGCTTGCTGACACACATGCACATATGCACGCACACACACACAGGTTTTGTAATTATATCTTTGTGGGGACTCTCCATTCATTTCTATGGCGAAAACATGACGACCTCAACCCCTACTCAGCCCTAACCTTAACCATAAGTAACCAAACAAAATATGAGAGTTTTGGTTTTCTTGCTTTTTTGATTTTATTCACAGATCTTTGAGGGGATGTGAAAAATGGTCCCCACAACGTCAAAAGAACAGATTTTTATCACATTGTGGGGGACATTTGGACATCACAATATAATATAAGCTTAGTCCACACACACACACACACATCAAAAGCCCAATGAGGTAAAGAGCATCTAATTCTGAACAGCAGGTTTCTCTTCCAGTGCGCCATCTTCATCCTTTAATCTAGACTGCACAATCAAATACCCCCCCCCCCCGCCAACATGGCAAATTTTATTGTCAGCAATCTGCGTGCCAAATTTAATCATAGGGCAACCTGCCCCCAGCAAATTTTATTATCTGGCCCATCCCCCGTTCATCAAATTTTATCAGGGAGGACCGCACCCCCCAACTGGCAAATTTTATTGAGGGCAGTGGCCCTTGGCTTTGTTTTGCTGTTGGAATTTGGACCTCAGGGGAAAATAGTTGTGCCCCCCCACCCCCACTCTAAACTCACCTCTGCTGCAGGTTATCTCTCCCGGAGGAGCCCCCCAGCGCACCCCCCCAGACGGTCATCGCCAGCGGCCGCACAAACCAGTCCATCATGATCCAGTGGCAGCCGCCCCCAGAGAACCACCAGAATGGCATCCTGCAGGGCTACATCATCCGGTGAGGGCCTTGCCCACCCCCCAGCCCCCGCACCCCTCATTAACCATGCAGAATCACTCATGCGCTCATGCAGTGCTTGTCTATCACACCTACGTGTCTTCTACGTGTCTCAAAACCATACATGTTGACCTTTGAAAGATCACACAAACAAATGCATACCAAGCACTCATGCTGTTACTGATGTCTCATAGTCACCCGAGCACAAACACGGTCCCACACAGTCCTACACATCTTCAACATGCACGACATCCTATAGCGAGCAGCAACATATGTCACATCAGACCGTTCATGTTGCAAATGTTTCCTTTCCTCCTGGGCACCCCCCTGTCGTCCTACCTGCTGCCTGTGGGCTCCCAGCTACTGCCTGGCCGGCCTCCCGGTGGGCTACCAGTTCAAGAACATCACCAACCACGAGCAGACCAACTTGCTGCTGGAGGACCTCATCATCTGGACCAACTATGAGATCGAGGTGGCGGCGTACAATGGGGCGGGGCTGGGCACTTACAGCCACAAGGTCACCGAGTGGACGCTGCAGGGAGGTGAGGGCGGAGCCACCATCCGGTGAAGCCAGTGTAGCCCCGCCCTTAGTTGACTTGAGTATTGAGCAATGGATGATAAGGATGTAACCCAAAAGCTTGGGTTGTACCTACAGGCCGCTGATCCGTCTCCCATTGCCCCCCACAGTGCCAACAGTGCCGCCCGGCAATGTCCAGGCTGAGGCTGCCAATTCCACGGCAATCCGCCTTACCTGGAGCGCCCCCAGTCCTCAGTTCATCAATGGCATCAACCAGGGGTACAAGGTGAGTAGAGTTGCATGATATATTGGTTAATGTCGTTATTGGCCAATATTTCTTTTAAATTATGACATCGCTAGTGGTCTGATGTGTCAGTCTTGGTCAATATTTCTGGCCAATATGAAAACTTTGTCAATTTTTCAAACTTAGTAGCACCCTCTCCTGGTCAACAAGTTTCACTGCCGGCATGAGTGGCTCATGGATTAGCTGGTTATCATTATCAGTAATATCCGACAAATGTATTGGTCATCGGTATTGGTCAAATTTTCCACATTGCTAAAGGTAGGATACACCTACAACTGTATATTACTGACTAAAGCACTTCCTAAGAGCGGAAGCATGTCGGAGCATTGGCTCATCTGTTGTCGTGTTTCCTCCTTCTCCTTGCATTCAGCTGTTGGCATGGGAACCGGGTCAGGAGGAGGAGGTTACCGTGGTGACGGTGAGGCCCAACTTCCAGGACACGGTCCACGTCGGCTACATCACCGGATTGAGGAAGTTCACAGAGTACTTCACCTCAGTGTTGTGCTTCACCACGCCAGGCGACGGGCCCCGGAGCCCCCCCCAGCGCCTGCGCACGCATGAGGACAGTAAGTGTGATAGATATCTCAGCCTTAAGTGAAAATGATTACTCAACAAGTAGCACATTCTGCTAGGAATGCAATGGTGTGAGTTTGATTCCCTTCCTCTTCTGTAGGTCACTGTGGATAAAAGTGTCAGATAAATCTTTGGCTCTTTCTGTTTGTGGCCCTTCAGGAGTTAATCATCTCTTATGAGATAAAGTCCCATGCTGGCTGACCAGCTGGGTCTCATTGCTAACGGTGAGGGGTCACATTATTTCATGCAACCTGTTGTCCTTCTGCAACCAGCCCCTGGTCCTGTGGGCCACCTGAGCTTCACGGAGATCCTGGACACGTCACTGAAGGTGAGCTGGAGAGATCCACATGAGAAGAATGGAATCCTCACAGGTGAGACGGCACCCAGGATCACGGCCTACGCGTGAGCTAGAGAAGGAGCCGTAGTGCTTCGCCGAGTCAGCTGACATTCAGTGTGTCATGTGACCATTGCATTAGTGTAAGTCATAATGCATTGCAGGGAAGTTCCGGTTTGTTCTGAAGCTTATCTATTCTCTCTGATTGGGTGTACATGTGACATGTGAGATGATCTTTATCCCATGACTCCTATCCCTCTTTGATCCTTAGGGTACCGCATCTCCTGGGAAGAGTATAACCGGACCAATACTAGGGTGACCCACTATCTGCCTAACGTGACCCACGAGTATCGCGTCACGGGTCTTACGGCCCTCACCACCTACACCATCCAAGTGGCTGCCATGACCTCCAAAGGCCAAGGCCAGCTTTCCTCCTCCACCATCTCCTCAGGCGTGCCCCCAGGTCAGAGTCCCTACCTCCTCAGTACACCTGCTGTTCTTACACACATTAAGTTAAACTGTTAATGATAGATCCTGCTGTCATGGATCGCCGAAAAATAATGTGCTGGGCTGCATTAGATATTCTGCTCAGCAGGGGGAGCTCTTGTTGAAGAATGCATATCTGTACCAACCTTTCCAAATTGGTTTGTTGTGATTTCATTTATATTCAGTGCACTAAATATGTAGAAGGCTTAAGATGCGTGTTAGGAATGGATTAGTGGACGGAGGTTCCAAAAACCAGAGGAGGCAAAGGAGTTCCAATACTATGAGAAACTTTCATTCTAACCTCAGAAAAATGTGTGAGAATGTATAATAATGAAAATAAAAACAGAGATAATCAATCAAGGCAGGTGATATTTTGGCAGGCCCTGCGTCGGAAGCAACCCCCCCAATTACCACACTCTTCTCTTATGTCACGGCCTCCACAGGGTCTATAGCAGTGTTTCTCAACCCAGTCCTCAGCGAACCCCAGCCAGTCCACGTTTTTGCTTCCTCTCAGCTCCCAGCGCACCTGTGCCAGCTATTCGGTGTTCCTGGTTGGCTGGGAGCTGGGAGGGAGCAAAAACGTGGACTGGCTGGGGTTCGCTGAGGACTGGGTTGAGAAACACTGGTCTATAGAGACTTTAGCCCCTCCCCCGGAGCAATTAACCCAAGAAACAATTGACATTCTCAATACAAAACATCCCATATTAGCAGTTCTAAAATATACTATTTCAAAATATAATTTTATTCAAATGTAGTCATAAAACGTACAAAAGACTGAAAATGTCAATTTTCATTATGCCATGTAATAAACCCCCCTAACAACTTGGTTTTACCCATCAGATTTTAAACACCCCCTTCACAGAAGTATAATGGTAGCATCCCACCAGGTTCACAAATACAACATGAAGAAAATGCTGTTCTGGCTGCCGTTGAGGTTCCTAGATTTAATCCCGCTCAATGATCAATGCAACGATCAACACAAGCCAAAACTGGAAATTATTGATAAAGCGTGAGAAAGAAGTTACACACGAAATCTAAAAACAAAGTAGGACTATCTTGGTCAGAGTTCATCTTACAAATAATTTTACTTAAGGTTGGCAGGAAAATTCCTAAGTTAAATTCCTAAGTTATCAGCAACTGTGTTGTGATTTTGTTTAATACATAATATTCATTTACTGACATAATATGTGGTCTCCCTTAACTATATTGTCTTGATCCAATCCCTGACAATGCATACTAGATGTGTTAGATCACATTGAGTCCACAATAGTGATACCTTCTTTAGATACTTCACTTCTAAATAGTGTGGATATTTTTGTACCTAATTTCTGTTTTCATGTGTGTCTCTCTGTCTGCCTGTCTGTCTGTCTGCCTGTCTGTCTGTCTGTCTGGCTCCCGCTCGCTCTCTTCCTGGCAGAACTGCCTGGCCCCCCCACCAACATGGCTATCTCCAACATCGGTCCCCGCTCCGTCACTCTGCAGTTCAAGCCGGGCTACGACGGGAAGACCTCCATCTCCCGGTGGCTGGTGGAAGCCCAGGTAAGGGGGTGGATTTGGGGTAAGGGAACCCGGCACCCAATTGGTCCTGCTGACCCATCTGTAATGTGTTGTGATGGGCGTCAGTCTGCTCTGTCTATCTACAGATTGCTGTGATTGGAGATCAGGAAGAGTGGGTCATGGTTCACCAGCTGCCCAATGAACCAGATGCCAGATCCCTGGAAGTACCTGGTCTAAACCCGTATACATTCTACAGGTAGTCATACTTTACTCATACTGTATCCATACTATATCCTAAACCACTACAAGTAATCATACAGTACTGTTCCCACACCGCATCCATACTATATCCTAAAGCTCCTGCAAGAAGTTATACCATACACATACTGCATCCATACTATATCCTAAACCACCTACAAGTAATCATACTGTACCCACACCGCATCCATACTATATCCTAAACCTCCTAGAAGTAGACATACTGTACCATACTACATCTGTGCAATATCATAAACCTTATAGCGACAGTCATAAGGTATTATTGGTAATAAACCTGTTTGTAGAATCTGATAATTTTCCATGGCACACCTTACTAGTTACTGCAACACACAGGTTGAAAAACATTGTTTTAAACGATGCCTTGTCTATGGAGAATGGATTTAAAAGGCTCATAGTAAAATGCAGCATGCTACAAAACTCTTACGAAATCCTAGCATACTACACCTGGATACTACACTGACTAACAGGATGCAGTACGCAGTATATAATAGTTACAGTTTGCAGTTTCAAAAACAGCCATACTGTGGCCAGGATATGTGGTAACTCATGGTCATTACCATGCAACAACTTTGTAAAGCAGTAGTGGATGCTGATTAGCTAATGATCCTTAATTTTCAAACCCTACCTCTAGGCTCCGAATGCGGCAGATCAATATCGTTGGCACCAGTCCACCCAGCCAGCCATCCAGAAAGATTCAGACACTGCAGGCCCCACCCGATGTGGCCCCCGCCAATGTCACCCTGCGCACGGCCAGCGAGACCAGTCTATGGCTGCGATGGGTGGTAGGTTGGCACAATCTGGAAAATGTTTGCATAGTCAGCAGACACTGCTGACAGACTCTTTATGTCTGCTTTTCATTAGTAAAATGCTAAAATATGGGTTGCAGCTCTTAGAGAATATGCCTAATGTGCATGTCAGTATGTGTGCACATCTGTGCTGCGCTGATCTTGTGTGAGAGAGATTGTGAGTGCCCGTCTGGCTGTGTTACGTCTGATTGTAGGAGTGTGAGTGCCCATCTGGCTGTGTCATGTCTGATTGTAGGAGTGTGAGTGCCCGTCTGGCTGTGTTACGTCTGATTGTAGGAGTGGGAATGCCCGTCTGGCTGTTTTACGTCTGATTGTAGGAGTGTGAGTGCCCGTCTGGCTGTTTTACGTCTGATTGTAGGAGTGTAAGTGCCCGTCTGGCTGTTTTACGTCTGATTGTAGGAGTGTGAGTGCCCGTCTGGCTGTGTTACGTCTGATTGTAGGAGTGTGAGTGCCCGTCTGACTGTGTTACGTCTGATTGTAGGAGTGGGAATGCCCGTCTGGCTGTTTTACGTCTGATTGTAGGAGTGTGAGTGCCCGTCTGGCTGTGTGACGTCTGATTGTAAGAGTGTGAGTGCCCGTCTGGCTGTGTTACGTCTGATTGTAGGAGTGTGAGTGCCCGTCTGACTGTGTTACGTCTGATTGTAGGAGTGGGAATGCCCGTCTGGCTGTTTTACGTCTGATTGTAGGAGTGTGAGTGCCCGTCTGGCTGTGTGACGTCTGATTGTAAGAGTGTGAGTGCCCGTCTGGCTGTGTTACGTCTGATTGTAGGAGTGTGAGTGCCCGTCTGGCTGTGTCATGTCTGATTGTAGGAGTGTGAGTGCCCGTCTGGCTGTGTTACGTCTGATTGTAGGAGTGTGAGTGCCCGTCTGGCTGTGTCATGTCTGATTGTAGGAGTGTGAGTGCCCGTTTGGCTGTGTTACGTCTGATTGTAGGAGTGGGAATGCCCGTCTGGCTGTTTTACGTCTGATTGTAGGAGTGTGAGTGCCCGTCTGGCTGTGTTACGTCTGATTGTAGGAGTGTGAGTGCCCGTCTGGCTGTGTTACGTCTGATTGTAGGAGTGTGAGTGCCCGTCTGGCTGTGTTACGTCTGATTGTAGGAGTGTGAGTGCCCGTCTGGCTGTTTTACGTCTGATTGTAGGAGTGTGAGTGCCCGTCTGGCTGTGTTACGTCTGATTGTAGGAGTGTGAGTGCCCGTCTGGCTGTTTTACGTCTGATTGTAGGAGTGTGAGTGCCCGTCTGGCTGTTTTACGTCTGATTGTAGGAGTGTGAGTGCCCGTCTGGCTGTTTTACGTCTGATTGTAGGAGTGTGAGTGCCCGTCTGGCTGTGTTACGTCTGATTGTAGGAGTGTGAGTGCCCGTCTGGCTGTTTTACGTCTGATTGTAGGAGTGTGAGTGCCTGCCTGGCTGATCATGTGTTGTGTTTCTTTCAGCCTCTCCCTGAATGGGAGTATAATGGGAACCCAGACCTAGTAGGTTATCGGGTCCAGTACTCCCAGACGGGGTCCCAGTCCCAGCCACTGTTCCACATCATCGCCGACCGGCTGGAGCGTGAGTTCACCATTGAGGACCTGGAGGAGTGGACCGAGTACGAGGTCCGAGTGCAGGCGCTTAACGGCATTGGGGTGGGGCCTTGGAGCCAGCCTGTGCACGGAAGGACACGGGAGTCTGGTATGTCCATTCCACACACACACTCACACACACACACACACGCAGACACACATGCATACACACACACAAATTACACTTGTACATGCACAGAGCACAGAAACATGCCGACACTTACACACATATACTTGTCACACTGCGTTGTGGATTAAGCATTTTTACCCACAGATCCAATGTTTCTAGACTGTTTCAGCATGCTGTGTGCCTTACAAGCCCCGGTCTCAAATTCATTTGACACATTTGCCTGTTTTCTTGGGATTGGTGCTGCGTGAGCAGAAGCAAATGTCTTAGGAGTGCTGCTGAAGCCTCTGCCTGCCCACTTCGTGTCGGGTTGTCGTACTTGACAGAGTGCATGGGCAAGAAATGGCAACTACTGGGAAGATGGGCGAGGATCCCGTGTGCCTGTGGTTCTCCAGTAGAGCCCTCGTAGCACAACACCTACTACTTTCTGACTCATGTCTGAAAAACGACAGCATACAAGTGCATTCTGGGAATACCAGAGTGTATAACCCACAAGCGGGACCTCTGACCTTTGACACCCTTCCCTCCCGTCCTCAGTCCCCTCCTGTGGCCCCACCAATATCTCCGCCTTCGCCACCACCTCCAGCAGCATCCTGGTCCGCTGGTTTGAGGTCCCAGAAGCCGACCGCAATGGGCTCATCCTGGGCTACAAGGTGCGCCATCTGCTGGCTGACCAGTAGAAATGCAGAATGTTGTACATTCTCAGTATCATTTGTTTTTAGATATACTATAGCCATCAGAAATTTCGATGATCAGACGTGGTACACAGGTTCTCCCTTTATCACTGCAGCTATTCCTCACTCTCTTTCTCCTTTTATACCTCCCTCACCTCCTCCCTCTCGCTCCTGCAGGTGGTGTACAAGGAAAAGGACTCGGAGGCACCGCTGCAGTTCTGGACGGTGGAGGGCAACACCACCCACAGTGTGCAGCTGACTGGCATGGGGAAGTACGTGCTGTATGAGATCCAGGTGCTGGCCTTCACCCGCATCGGAGACGGCACGCCCAGCTCACCTCCCATCCTGGAACGCACCTTGGATGACGGTACGACCCTCTCAGTGCGTCCTGTTATGCCTCTGCTGTGCAAGGCAAGACACTGCAACCCCAACCGGAACTACCGGTATCATCCAAATGTCATCATTTACCTTTTATTAACTTAACAGGTGTCATTAATAGTGCCCCCGCTCCCCCCAGCAAACTATCCGATATTACTTTGCCTCAGCCAAATAGATTATTAAATAGGTGATAGGTGGGGGTATTGGTGGGGTGGGTGACCATGGTAAAAGCGGTTGCCTGAGAGAGAGCGCATCCTCATAAGATACCTCCTTAGGCAGCAGCCAGGGTCTGTCCATGGTTATAAAATAGTGAGACTACCATTTCCTGATCCCTCCCCACCTCCTCACCCGCAGTGCCAGGCCCCCCGGTGGGAATCCTCTTCCCCGAGGTGCGGACCACCTCCGTGCGCCTCATCTGGCAGTCCCCAGCCCAGCCCAACGGCATCATCCTGGGTGAGTGTGTGTCGGCCCCACATCACGTGGACCTGTTTGTACTCCCGCCCCCCAAGTGAGTCTTCCAGACTGCCATTGGTCCTGTTTTTTTGCCGTCTCCCTCCCCTTTTCCCCTCCCAGCATATCAGATCACTTACCGCCTGAATTCCACCAATGGCAACACGGCCACGGTGGATGTGCTGAACCCCAGCACGCGGCAGTACACGGCATCCAGTCTCAAGCCTGAGCTGGTCTACGTGTTCCGCATCACTGCCCAGACGCGCAAGGGCTGGGGGCAGGCGGCCGAGGCGCTGGTGGTTACCACAGAGAAGAGAGGTACGGGGAAATGGCGGGTTGCTTGTGCTCTGTGCATGCTTTCGTCCCACCGGTGACAATTAATTACCATGAGCCAGCAGTATGGACGATTCAGCAAGTGTGTTTTTTTCAGTTTTTGAGGTTTTTCAGTCTTTCCACAAAAAAACTACATCAAATTGTGAAAGGTTGGTCAAAATAAAATAGCAGAGGAATCAAGCAATCTCAGCTAAATGACCTCACCTTGATTTTTTAAGGTAGGAGACATAAGAGGGGCCATAATTTAAACAGAGGGGTCAACCTTATCATTAGCCAATGATATGTTTTGAATTGGTGAGTGACAGGGAAGGGGACTCTCCAGGAACCAATGAGCTTTCAGCAGGTGTCCCTGTGTATGTCCCTGCTTAAGAGATCTGTTTGCATTGTAAATAAAGACAAATCTTTGATTTCATTGGTTGACAGATTTTTACTTTGAGATGTTTGTATTAAGTATTTACAATGAACCAAAAGGCAAACCGATTGATGGTCTCTGAATGACCCCGATAGTGGGAGGCCTTGAGTTTGCGTGTAGGGTAAGTGACTCCGGAGCCTCCGCTCCCCCGCAGCACGCCCCCAGCCCACGAGCCGCCCGCTGGTGCCGCAGGAGGAGGTGCAGGCACGCAGCGTGCTGCTCTCCTGGGAGCCGGGCAGCAATGGGCTCTCCCCCGTACGCTACTACACAATCCAGGTGCGGGAGCTGCCGGACCGGAACTGGACCGTCCACTCGGCCTCGGTGAACCACGAGGCCATCTCCTACATCGTGGACAGGTGGGTCATGCAGACATAGCCAGTATCTTAAAGGAGAACATACTGGACCATTCTCTTTTTTCAATAATATAATATTATTGTGTCTTGGGGGGGGGGGGGGGGTTTGACCTTGGACCCCCAGAGGTCTTTTTTCTCCTCACTTGGGAGTTTTTGGTCCCTCTCCTCCGTTGTCATCTGGCTTTCTTTCTTTCATTTCTTTGTCTTGTCTTTTCCCTATTTTTGTATTATTGTATACAAATGGTGCAGGAATGTATGACACCCATGTGAAGCGCCTTGCGTCGAGTCTGTTTGGTAAGGCGCTATATAAAAGTAAACTGAATTGAATTGAATGGTCAGGTGCTCATTATTGTTATAATATATGCAGCTGTCATGTGCTCGGAGTGACCTCAGTACATACGGCATACATTGGTGTAAGAGTGTAAGGTGAGGGGGTGTGCCCTCTGTGGGGGTGTGGCATAGTCTGGTGACCAGCCCATTCATTCACCTTCGCTCCACTGCCATACCAGGGCCAAAATCAGGGGCCCCAGCACTGTACGGGGGCCCCACAATCTACCGTCGGGGGCCCACTGCTTGACGAAATCTATTGTGGGGGACCCCCCCCCCCCCCCAACTAGGCAGAATTTACCATTTGTCAGGGGGCCCAGAATTTCCAGCTATGCCCCCTGTCCATATCCACACCCATTTGCAACCTTTTCCAAAACCTGACATCAGTTTTCCTGGCTACAATCCCCAGTTTTAAACCCCGAGGTGTGCAGAGCCCCCCTTGCTTCCCCCCATGTCTCGCAAACAGCGCGGAGGAATGACGGATCTTCATTAATCATGACACTGACTAGTTCTCGCCCCCGGTCTTCGCCTGACAGGCTCAAGCCCTTCACCTCCTATCAGTTCCGAGTAAAAGCCACCAACGACATCGGGGACAGCGATTACAGTGAGGAGAGTGAGGCCATCACCACACTGCAGGATGGTGAGCTTGACCTTTGACCTCTGACACCATCCTTTTTCCCGTATGCTGCTCTAACAAGGCCATTGATTTCTCAGTTTCTGCGGCCTTCTGTGCATTTAATCGGGATTTTCCCAACACCAACATTCAAGCGCTGCACAATTACTATACTGACATTATAGATTAAGTTAAATTATGGGATGCTTATGTTGTTCATGCTGACTAAAACAGCTTCCCATCCAGCAACCAGGACAACTATTTAAAGTTCCTCTTCATTCTTGTCTCCCCTAATTACCTCGCGCATGAGCTGTGTGTTAATCAGTATCATTTAATCATTCTGCTGCTTATCGTCCCGTTCATTAAGCGGCGGACTCTGTTCTGTTCTCTCGTTTCCCATTCAGCTCCTGACGATGCTCCCACAATCCTCTCTGTCACCCCGCACACCACCACGTCAGTGCTGATTCGCTGGCAGGCAAGTGGGGATGGGGGGGGCGACATGATTTTTATGGTGGTGTGGGGGGCGTGGCTGGGGTTTAGTACCTGTATGGGATGGTGTAGTGGGCACATGTGGGTGGGGTGGGGGGGAGCAGTACCGGTAAATCAGAGCAATATTTTGATCCGACTCTTTTCCTTTTCCCACATTCTGCAGCCCCCCCTGGATGAACGGATTAACGGCATCCTCCTGGGCTTTCGGGTCCGGTACCGGGAGCTCCAGTATGACCGTCTGCGAAGCTTCACCGTCCGCACGGTTAACAGCCCCACCAACACGTGGGCGGAGCTCACGAGTGAGTCGCGAGAGCGCCCCCTGCAGATGGAACCTTGCCCCTGTCACACTCAGCTAGACCTTACTCTGCCAGTGCTAACGATGTATTAGCATGTTATATAAAACTGCTAAGCAGTCATCCCTCCTCTAGGGTTAGATATATCAGCACTTTATGTAACACCTAGTTTTTCAGGTATTTGACTACATACTTCTGCAGAATAAGTGTTATACTCAAGTGGGACTTCAGCTCGCTGTCTTCAGCATCATGGTGCAGAAATACATCCGTCACGCATGGCCGTCTTGTTTTTTTTTTCTCTTAGTTGTAAACTCGTGTCCACAGAAGAAGTACTTCAGTCTCTCTCTCAGACAGACGTGGGTTTAAGTGGTTCACACCCACAGAAAGCAAGGCTGAACCGGTCGTATCATATCACACCAGTTGTATTCTCGACAGAGACCTGCCATGACCATTTGTGAATGTTTATAACCTGGTTTGTGTGACTGCTGCTCCCTGCCAGCCAGCAGCCGCTTTCAGCCTGACAGTGTGGATCTATTTGCTCTGTTTGCCAGCTCTCTGGCCGTCCTGCAGCCTGACACGCTGGCTACATCCCGCTTGAATCTTTTGACAATGTAACAGCACGCGCTAATCCGCCAAAATCGTTCTCTCCATGCTCTCGCCTCCTTCTCCTTCCCACTCTGCCCCAATCGTGCCCTAAACTGCTCCCCCTGCTGTCTCATTCAGCATCCTACAGCGTAAGGAACCTGAGCCAGTCCTCCTTGACCGAGTACGAGCTGGACAGTAAGTTCTTGTGCAGTTTCATGTTCCTCAGACTCTCATATACGCCCACACACTCCATCTGCCCCTCAGTATGCGTGTTTTTGCTAATGTTTTTTAACCCAAATATATTGTGCTGATAAACAAGACTGATTATAAAATCAGGGTTTGACCCACTTATTTTGTTATATCACGTTTGTATCGTACTTCTTGTCACAGTCGTTCGCTCCGTACTTCCTGTCTGTGTCTTGTGTCCCTAATTACCTCATGTATCGTTTTACAGACAACCATAATTCACATTCATATTTATTCATAATTTATTGTACTAATTGTATTTGGTTAGATGCTAACTGCATTTCACTGTCTCTGTAACTATACTCAGCACAATGACAATAACGCTGAATCTAAACGTGAGCAAAAATGGTGAAACTTACCCTATCTACACTAATAATGTTAATGATACTTGGGATGTTGTGAGTGAGGCTGGGTAAAATGCCTATAATTATGTGCGTTTTAGGTGTCTCTGTGTGGTGCCTTGTGCCGCCAGACTAATGCTGGTTTGTGGTTTCGCACAGATCTGAGTAAACACAAGCGGTACGAGATCCGGCTGAGCGTGTACAACGCTGTGGGCGAGGGCCCTACCAGCACACCACAGGAAGTGTTTGTCGGAGAGGCGGGTGAGTGGATGCAGGGCACGCTTCGCACGCGAATGTTCCCGGGCTTCACTCATGCTCACGCGCCATTACAAAGTGTCATCTTTTCGAAAAACGGTCTTATTTGAAGCTCATCGCATCTCGGCCTTGTCTGTCAGTCCCTACAGCCCCGCCCCAAAATGTAGCCATCCAATCGGCGACGGCCACCCAGCTTGACATCACATGGGACCCGCCTCCCCTGGAAGCTCAAAATGGGGACATTCAGGGGTATAAGGTGGGTCGAAATCCGTCACTCATGCATGGTTTTTGAGATCTGATCCCCACAGGGGACAGAAGGCTGACATAAGGTGATGGGGAGGCCAGTAAACTTTAAGCTGGTGGTTTGCTGATTCCTGCAGAAAAACTGTCACTGTATGCTAGCTTAGTGCTTTGGTCGCTTCACAAAAATATTCAGGTACGGCAAGCATGAGGCGGCGTCGCTGTCTGTGGGTGACGGTATCGAATAAGCCAGCGGAACAAAGTGTGACTTTACTCAGGATCTCTGTCAGCGCAGCTACTGTAGCTAGGATGGACTCCCCGGGGTAATTAAAGAGGCCTCCACTGCCTGAGCATGAGCCAGCTGACACCACACATGTTCCCCCCCATGCTGTCCGCCCCCCCCCCCCCCCCCACGCCTACCGCACGCACAGATATACTTCTGGGAGTTCCAACAGCGCAACGAGACAGAGCGAATGCGGGTCCTTTTCCTGCCTGAGGCTGGTGTCAAGCTGAAGAACCTGACGGGGTACACCACCTACATGATCAGCGTGACCGCCTTCAATGCAGCTGGGGATGGGCCTCGCTCCCCCCCCACCAGGGGGCGCACTCAGCAAGCAGGTGAGCAGAAAAAGGGGAAGTTTAAATATTACATTCTATAACTTTGGGTAGTATGGCACCTTCATTGTACCACATCGCAGATGCTGTGTAGACACAATGTTACCAAGTGCATAAAACCCACAATGCATTGCACCTCTTGCATTCCAATCACCATCTCCTCCCTCTGCTCTCAGCACCCAGTGCCCCCAGTTTCATCCACTTCAGCGAGCTGACCACTACCTCCGTCAACATGTCCTGGGCCGAACCCCTGCACCCCAACGGCATCATCGAGGGCTACCGTCTCATCTACGAGCCCTGCACCCCCGTGGACGGTAGGCAGTAGCCAAGCTGCCCGACTCCTGCTAATTGTTTACAAAACAATTGCCCAACATTCAGAACCTTAGTTACGATGGGCCACCAAAAGTCTACAGAGGGGGAGCTGGTTGAACTCTATCAGTTAAACTCTAACAATGAGTACTGTCATTGGTAACTCCAGTTCTACGCCTTAACCTAAGTTCCAGAATTCCACACTCAGACATTCTTCGCTCTGTTACTGTTTATTGCTCTGTTGTATTTTTCTATCTATGTCTGTCCATCCATACTGCATTTGGAGACCTGCATTCTCACATGAAGCTCCATCACTTAGTTTGAGAATTCACACCTGAATAATAGAGGTTTTGTTGAGTATTCCTCTCATTCCTGGAAATCACAGCAACCCCCTCCAGCTCCTTACAGTTATTCTCGATCGCTTCGGCACATTTCATGAAACGTACTTAACATTCTCAACATTTCTCAGAACAGTTCATGCATACAGCACAACACTATGGTTTAGCTGTAAAAGCTTGTAACTAACCCAAAACAATTAACTTAAAAGCATATAATTCCACCAATGAATTAGTCCGTGCCACCAAAATAAATAGTACAATCAGCATTGTTTTAGCGATGAGAGTCAAAATGGTTAGATAGATGTCAGTGTAAGTATGTCAGTGTAAGTATGTCAGTGTAAGTAAAACAGTGTAAGTATGTCAGTGTAAGTATGTTTCTGAGCTCCACAACTGTGAAGGATAGTCGGTTCTTGCTTTCTCATTGTCACCGACTGATCATTTTTCTTTAGCAAACTCTTACCTATCCATGTCAAAGATACCAGTTTCAACACTGCAGTATGTATAGTTCACTGGCAGGAGAAAGCACTCGCATGCACATGTAACTTCTTCAGATCTCAAGACGCAGTACAATAACAAAAAAGTCACACAGCACTGTATAACGGCAACACAAGAACACCAAAATGCCAACAAAATCACATACCATGGGAACCAAAAACACAACAATGCAATACCACTGCAATTTATTGAAATCGAAAGCTTGGTAACTGTTTTGCATGAGGTGGCTAACACGGTGGATTTTGGGTCTAAAATTATTACAATGGGAAACTACATCATCTATTTTGACAAACAAGATTAAATCGACTGAAAATAGCGCCAAATGATGACAATTGTACAAAACCATTTGCACAGATGTACATTAGGAAATTAGGTGTGCAGCAATGGGAAATGATGTTCTGTTGTGCAGAAGGGACATTATGATGTGGGGATTACGCTTATTGTTTTGCAAATGTTAGTGGCAATTTAGAGAATACTCCAAAGCAAACGAGAAAAACTGTAATAAGTCGGAAACCATGGTCTAAGGGCGGTCGACCAAGGGCGGTCGACCAAGGGCGGTCGACCAAGGGCGGTCGACCAAGGGCGGTCGACCAAGGGCGGTCGACCAAGGGCGGTCGACCATGGGAGATCCTAAGATCACAGGTTTCTTTTTCATCCCGCCACACATCCTGAGGGTTAATGGTAAATGGGAAGCCTGGCTGTTCTTCAGTCTCACTTCTTTCCCATGAAGGCTGAGCCCAAGGAGGGGGGGGGGGGAGAACGGTAGAGGGGGAGGTTGTCCCCAACTCCTGTTTTCTGTTTTCCTCCTTTGCAACCAGGTGTCAGTAAGGTTGTTACAGTGGACCTGAAAGGCAGCGCCCCCTTCTGGATTAAAATCAAGGACCTGGCTGATGGGGTTACTTACAACTTCCGCATTCGAGCCAAAACCATCACCTACGGCCCCGAGGCCGAAGCTAACATAACCACAGGGCCTGGTGAAGGTTTGTCCCTGTCCTCTTTCTCTGATTAACACATAATAATATTGTGTCATTTGCATTTAATTATCTTTCGTAGAACCTGTGTTCGTCTCAGTTTTACCACATATATGTCTTTCTGACTGGAGTCGCCCCAAGCCTTTTCAGTGCCCTATGGAAAATTGGATTAACCAAGCTGTCATTTCTCACCTTCCTCCCCATTCTGACAGGCTGAGCAGCTGTGGGGCGCCATCTGGTGGCCACTGGGCCCTAAGCAGCCGCTCAGTTATGCCTTGCACTTACGCTCTGGGGCTCACCTTGTTCCTGCAGCTCCAGCACCCTTATCATATATTCCTGCTGTCACCCTCAGGAGCTCCAGGCCCCCCAGGTGACCCCTTCATTTCCCGCTACGGCACCTCCATCACCCTCCACTGGACCAGCGGCGACCCTGGGCGAGCCCCCATCACCCGCTACGTCATTGAGGCCAGGCCCTCTGGTGGGCATCTAAGAGCGTCGCATCATCGGGCAGCCAAGTCTGGTGATTAGATTAGATTAGAGAACCTTTATTGATCCCAGGGGGAAACTCTTGTGCATACAGCAGCAAGGCACACAGAGCAGAGACAAACACATATATAGCGTGTTACACAGCAACATAAGACGGGAGGAGATGAGCAAGATGCAAAAGCTGATGCTTTTTATCCACGTCTTATGGCACAAGCGGGACGGCGGTAATTGGTGGCAGTGGACTCTCTCCGCTGTCATAACCGGAGAGCCTTGATATCCCCAGATAGAGGCGGACTCAAGGCAAAGGGGCCGTCCTGAGGGCTGGCACATGTGCAAAACAAACAAGGAGCAAGGATGGTATCCACAGTACAAATCCGGAAATGTAGCACAAATGACTGGAGAAGTACACAGTACTTAAATAGGATCAGTAATCTTCATTATATCTGTCTTTCAATTATGGATCCTACATCACACACACACACACGTGCATATATATGCATGTATGTATATGTATACATGAAGAGTCGTAGAGTGTTCTTTTTAAACCCAGTGGTCCAACAAGGCCATAGAGGTCACAGTCAGTGTTGAGGTCTTCAGTAACTACAGTCACATCTCACTCAACCTCTCACAGATGAGGGACTGTGGGATATCCTGATCAAGGACATTCCCAAGGAAGTGACATCATACACACTGAACTTGGATATGCTGAGGGAAGGGGTCACCTATGACTTCCGGGTCATCGGCGTAAATGACTACGGCTATGGGTCACCCAGTGCCCCGTCTCCCTCCATATCTGGTATGTATAAGTTTTCTACGTCTTTTATAGTTGCTTTGCATTGTACCAAAACAACGAATGGTTCTCATCTAGAAATATCAAAAGTTAAAAACACATTTTAGTAATAAGTATATAAGATTCTGTACCAGAACAGTGCACCAAAAATATCTTCAGCATTATTCTGAGCATTTATCCATTTCCTTGTTATTTTCTATTATTAAATTTGTCATTTACACCTCTAGCTCAGAAGGTGGCGCCATTCTACGAAGAGTGGTGGTTTTTGGTGGTGATCGCCCTCGTCGGCCTGATCTTCATCCTCCTCTTGGTCTTCATCCTCATCATTCGAGGACAGAGCAAAAAATATGCAAAGAAATCAGACTCAGGTGAGGAAACGTCACAGGTTCGACTGCGGGAGATAATAATCCACGTTTTGTGTTAGAGGTCGTATATCCATTCATTTTCCAAAAAAGCAGCCTTTTTGACTATTCTTAGAAAATCAAAATGGTCGGTGAAGAGAAAACACTTAGAAAACTTAGAAAACAATGCGCTCATCTGTGCATTGTTAAAATCCCCTGTTGCCTGTGGCAATCTCCTGTACAAGCTACAGCAGCAAGAGAACCACTACAGATTTTGCACCCCAAGAAAGTATATCGTATCGAGTCTCCAACCCAGACCAATCCAATTATGTTCCAAATTTTACTTAGGGGCCCCTGGTACTTAGGGGCCCTTGGAATCGTCCTAACTGTCACCCCCTTTACAGTGGTAAAGTGAACCCAGGCTCAAAGCACTCAGCTCGTATTTTGAAATTATGGAGGGCGTTTATCGGAAACCGAACAATCTGGCCTGAGAGCCTTTTTAGCATGAGAGCCGGTCAATATAACACGTTCCGCGCCCATTATGTCAGTGGGCTACTGGGGACGACTTGGGCGCAGGACATAAGCAAAAGCGGCAGGCTCTTTGTGATGGAGGGGACCCGCCCCTTAGCCCAGGAGGATTTCCTGTGTTTCCTGTGGGAAGATGGTACTTTAGATTTCATGGGTGTCTGTTGAGCATACTTTAGGTTTATGTTGTAATATTGTGTGTAATCGCTAGGACAACTGTATGTACAGTGAGAGTATATTAGGACAGAAAGTGCCTTTTTACCTTTCAAGATTTTCTCCTGTCCTGGGTTTAGTTGTTGATAAACAATGCCACTTACCCATAAGTCCCATTTGGGAGTTGGCTGTCACGTGACATGTGACAATCTCAGTCGGAGAGCTAGCTGTCATGTGACATGTGACAGTCGGAGAGCTGGTTGACATGTGACAGTCTCAGTCGGAGAGCTGGCTGACATGTGACACGTGACAATCTCAGGAATCATCTGAGAGCAGCTTCCCTGGGTAAACAAAAACAGACGCAGGGTTCTGGCAGGTGTTCAGGGATGTGTTGAGGCTAACGTTGGGCTTACGTCAGCGCGGTGGTCTCCCCCCAGTCACCACTGGGCCCCAGCTGCGCCATGGAGAGTGCACACCAGCACAAGCGGCTTGTTCATGTGCCACACAAAGGCCCTCTCTCAAGGCGCCGTCCGCCCAAGCCACCGTACCATCCCGCATCCACTGAATTTGTTTGTTTGACCGTTGCCTCATCCTCGGACCTGTCCCGGGAAGGCATGGAGGTCTTGTTCAGTCTGTTGGAGCAGGGTTAGGGTCAATGACATTTCCCCCCGGTGTCCCCGGGATAATTTGCTGAACATGACATCACATGAGGATGTGCGATAGTGGGCTATTTGTGGAGGTCACATGACTTGCTTAGGTCTTTGCAAAACATATGTATCCTGGCCTTATAGCCCCGTGCGCCTCTTCCCCATCCATCTTGTGAAGGGCAGGCAGCGTGGACTGAAAACACAGGACTAGACAAACTGAGCTTGCAGGACGCACAGGCGTAAAATGAGCACAGGAATGTTGATCTGCAAATACTATTAGATGTATTTCTGGTTGTTGATTAGCATCAGTAGCTAAATCTGTGCAGCTAGGCTTTGTAGCTGCCATAGTAGCTGCATAGTAGCGATTAGCATTAGCTGTAAAAGTTGCATAGATAGCAGCGGCAGCAGCGCTAATAGCATTCGCATAAAGTAGCCGCAGGGCTATTGGAATGGATTAGCATGTAGCGGCGGGCAGTTGGCATATGCCTTGCGACGTCTTCGACGCCATCGTCACACAGCGACAATGTGCCCCCCCCCCCCCAGGAAACCACACTAAATGCAGCGCGCTCCAGCTAACCCATGGGGACATGGTGAGGCTGGACGAGGGCCGCTTTCCTACCCTGGAGCTCAACAACCGACGGCTGTCCGTTAAAAACTCCTTCTGCCGCAAGAACGGGATCTACACAAGGTGAGGCCTCTGTGTGCAATTTCACGGCAACCGGTGAAAAGGATACAGGAAGTGCATGCCAAGGTAATCGGGCTGCACCGGCCAGGGGTCGAGTCCATATCATAGCGACCGAAACCACTTGCCGGCTAAAAGAATTAGCAAGCTGTGCTTGATACCTGAGTTTACCGCTCGGGGAACCAGGCGACTGCTCCAGGGGGTGATGTCGCTGTCAAAAGGCTCTTGTATGCCCAAAAAGCACCCCTGTGCCAGACATGCCAGTTTGAGTCAGAATTGTTTTTAAGAAATCTTACAAGAGTGGTTTTATTCAAGCAGACAGTAAAGTGATAAATGGGTAAGTGCACATTGTGTCTGGGCTGTGCTGCCCCAACGGGAGGACCATTACACAGAATAGTCTAATGTGGCGGAATCAGTAAATTGACAAATCGCCGCGTGTTTCCATAGCGAAACAACAGCCAGGAGGAGGATAGATTCCCATCAGCACGTATTTTTCCTGCGGTGAAGCCTTTCAGTCCTGCCACCCAGGCGGCAGCCTTTGATAAATCCCGGAAATGAGTGCTGCGCTCGAAATCTGACTGATTTTTCCACACCCATTACAGAGCTGATGTGTTCTTATGGCATTTTCAGTTGTTCGCCAGAGGAGGCAGCAGTGAGCACAGTTCAGCGGCAACCTAAAAAAACGGTTAATTCAGCTTCCCAGTCACATGGTGGACAGCTTCAAAACTCTTTGAAGTGTTAAGACAGGGGACCAAACATTATTCTCTTCCTCATGGGGATAGTTGTTAACCATTTGTAATAAATTCGGTGCATCAGTATATTGTTAATATTAGTAGCTCTGATGTAAATGAATCTTAAATCTGTGTATCCACCATACTAATAGGCAGGGTATTCTAAATCGCCGATACTTCATTCTCTAAATGATTATATTTCTTTGGTCTGATTTTCATAAAAGTATTTTGTATAAATTATTCATTGCTTGCCCCCTGGCTTCTTCATTCATTCGTCATATGAAAGTAGCCTTTTGATCTCCTCAGCATTCGGTGTATCTCTGTTCAGGAGCCGGGGAGATTTGAAAGGGAAAGTTTTGTTCGGCAGGCTTTTGTGGCAGCTTACCTTCAGTGCAGATGGATTGTTATTCTAGACTGAGAGCTATGGTGTCAGATGGGTCACGGACGGACGGGGGGGTTAGGGCTAGCAAGGCCATCAAGGGGGTGGTCCTTGGCCGTCTCCTCCCCCCTCTTAGATGACGGGACTGGAAGCCGTGTCCTGCCTTTGAAGTCCTTCATTGGGTGTACCCCTACTAATAAGCCTGGACTGAGTTTCTTCCACCCACATGGGGGAGGGTTGTCTCCATGTTTTTGTGGTGGGCTGAGGATGGGGTGGGGGCTCCAGCCTGGGCTGCTTCTGAATTATTTAAACATTAGGCTGTTGCTTTCAGAATACACCCCCCCCTCACTCCACCCCCCAAGTTTTCTTGTCTGTCTAGGTCAGGGTCTCTCCAGAATTCTCAAACAGGCGAATCTCCATCCCTCAGTTCTCACTCTTCAGCACTAAGTGGCTTCCTGTTAACCCTTTCGTGTCACTTCCTGTTAACCCTTTAGTGTCACTTCCTGTTAACCCTTTAATGCCCTGCCCCAGACATTTTTCTTTGCTAGAGCTTCTGTGTGTATGTGTAAAGCAGAGCAGACTTTCGCCACCACCAATAAGGTGATCATCAACCCGAAATCGTGTTTGTCTGCCAGAGCAACTTATTACCATGGTTTTTTTTTCAGTGGCTTTTCTGGGGAAGTGTTTTTTTTTATGCTAAAGCAAGCACTTCCTGAGGCCTGCGATGCTTTTAAAAAAAAAGCTTTCATAAAAAATGAAAAATCCCCCACGCACATAGCTGTGTAAAAGCAATTTACAACCCAGCCAGGAGGTGGGAAAAACAGTGGGGGGGGGTATTTTCACAAGAGTCCAGATTTATTATGGCAAGACTGGTGGGCTTTTAGCTTGGGCTTGCATCAGATTTTTCTGGTTTGCAATGTTTGATTTTGTGATGGGGCGGGGGGACGGGGGAGGGGGGGGTCACTCAGGTCTGTGGTGCTTTGAATGAAAAGAGGGTCCTTTTGCAAACAGAAGTCTCCCTCCCCTAGAGTGTGCTCAGTCGTGCCCCACAACACCCCTGCAATGTCTCCATACCCCCACCCCCAACATTGAGTCTGGCAGCGTGTTACCCCCCCCGTGGGATTTTGTGTGTGCCCCACGATCATTATCAATCCCCCGGTCTCCCACCCTCTATCTGTAAATTTGAATAGAGGCCTGGCCTATCTTATCTCAGATCGCGGCCTCTGTCAGGGCTCTACACAGTGCGTCTGTGCCTTTGTCTGCTCCTAACATCCCAAAGTCCCAGTGTTTTCAGAGCTGCTGTGAACATTGTAACCCAATTTAAATCTGATTTTCCTTGCAAATAACGGCACAGTCATCTCTTTCGCTTTACTGCCTCCCCTCTAATCACATTTCGGGCTTTAGCCTGAGGGTGAACATTCTAACCTCAGGGCAGTATATAATATCCCAGAATGAAACTGAATTTGTAGACAGATTATATATTCTATATATATCCAGAAATACTCTTGGTGAATCAGAGGGATGTGGGCCGATCTTTGTGTGCTTTTGCGTTTTTGACGAGTGATGGTATAGCTTGGCAGTAAGGGTGTAGGAGAGAGTTTGATATTATGGGGGGTACAACTTAATAGAATAAAGAATGAAGCCAATTTAAACATTCGGAGGTTCTACACCCCCTTGGTTCTATACCCCTGCTTGGTGGTATAGAACAGATACACCGTCAAGAAAAAGTACCAATTTTTACCTTTGTACAATTACTTGTCACTGAGGCTGTACCCTCAAGGGTCTGCCAATTGTACCATAGCTGTAGGTAAATGTACCTTTTAAGGTACAGAAATAGAACATTGTTGTACCATTTGAGGTACATTAATGTTGTTTGTACCAGGGCTGTACCCTTTTTTCTGACAGTGTACACTTGAGCAAAAATGTGTTGTTTCACTTAAACTCAAACTGGAGGGCTTGAGATGTGACCGCAGTCTCTACGGATGTCCTCTGCCTGCCCAGGTCTCCGCCCCGGCCCAGTCCGGGCAGTCTGCACTACTCGGACGAGGACGTCAGCGCCAAATACAATGACCTGGTGGCCGCAGAGAGCAGCAGTCTGACGGAGAAGCCGTCTGAAGTCTCCGACTCGCAGGTGCGTCTTGCCACTGCTTGCCTAGCAGCCTGGAATCCCGAGTTCTATACACGGTAGCCATTGTGGTCCAGATGCAGACTGTGATAGAGCACCAGTGTAATATAATGTTAGAGACTACTGTGTGGGCAGAACTTCTGGCAAGTTCCACATCCCTGTATAAGGAAGTTCAAAAACTATTTCGGAAAACATTTCCTATTGTTGATTCATTATTGTGTTACACACAGCAGTTCACAAAAGTTTAGTTTTATGAAGATCATTGTTTATTTTCTGTTACAGTCATATTGTTGAGAGTCACGGTTCTTACGTTTGAGTGATGCTAGCAAACATAGCCTGTGTTACTGGCCTCCTGCCCGCCCATCTGTGGTCGCTGTCCGCTTTGAAAAAGAGCTCCTCCTCCTCTCCTTTCCCGCTGTGTGAAGGCCCAACACTCAGGCTGACACAATAAGGTCATGCCTGAACTCTGTTTTTTTTTTATCCCCTCCAATTGAAATAGCTTCAGAGATAGTCCTGTCCTATCACATGCAACTAAGGTATCTCTTGGGCCAATAACTTGCAGAAACCATGCAATTACTTGCCCGTTCTCAGAAATGTGAGACGACAAGTCCCTTGAGCAAGCATCACGCTTGAAAACAACAATGTCGTTCTTTTGATGATGATCTGATTTTGTCACGCCCTTCCTGGGTGGACTGTGTCCTGCCTCTTGCGCCTTTCTGTAATCTCCTGCCAGGCTGAATCATTCATAAGGATGATTTACTGCCCCCTCTAGTGCTTGTCTGCCCCCCTGCCCTACTTTTCCGTTTCCTCTCCCCAGCTCACCCAGCCAAAGCTAGTTCAGCTGTAATATGTTTCTGTCCAAAGCGATGTGGAAGTCAGACAGACTACAAACTGCTGCTGAGGTCTCGACTCGGATGGGCTCCCAGTAAATGCCCAGAAGTGTAAGCAATATCGGAGCAGGAGCTGCACAACATTGTCCAAACAAAACAAAAACCAAACAAGAATACTACTCAATGAGTACTACTATCCAAGTGCAACATAAACCATGTTCTGGGCACGTTTCAGATACCTCTCACCTCCTGAGCTGTCATGGAGGACAATTCCCCGCCCCCATCCCCCAATCAGCAAAATTTATATTTATCGTGGGGTTACCCCCCTTCTAACCAGCAAAATTCATCTTGAGAACGACCCCCACTCACACTCAACAAAATATATCATGGGGAACCTCAATGTCAGTTTTTGATCCCAGTCCAGCATTGGTATACAAGGCAGCATGATATATAATGATTTATATGCAATGTTTTTCATTACCAGAAGCTTTTCTTTTTCTTTGTGTGGAACGCTGTTAAATAAGGTTGTCATTCCTTAATCTACTACACTGTTTTCCCAATGCAGTATCCCTAATTCACGCCATGGAAACTCACTTTCATTTTCAGAATATAGCCATTTTAACAATAATATTTCCACAGATTGGAGAACAAAAATTTTTCCAGATGAATAATTAATTTGTTATATTGTTTAAAATAAGGCACAGGATATGAGACTGTTTCTCCTGCTGACAGAAAATTTCCATATCTGTGGTTTATTTTTCCCCAGTTGCTTTGTATATGTTTTTGCTGCCTCCTTTGTAAATGAAATATTCTATTGCTTTTCAGGCATATCAATGGACAGCTATTATTGAGTAAAGTAGGGTCCTGAATTGTATTATGAACCCTGACAGGTGAATAAGAACCCTGGGTGGGCTGGGTTACCTTCTCCTCACCCACCCATAGTTTTTATTAAATTTCAGGTCACTGTGGTGTGAGCTCCCAGGATCTTTCTCTCTCAGAAATACATTCACTCATTCACATGTACGCACACAATGGCAGATATTGGACACTGGCATTAGATTACCCCATTTGCTTTTCACTTTTATGTTAATATCGCTGTATGAATTGTATGCTTACAGTATCTTTCTTTCTTTTAAATTTAAATTTCAACACATCTTTAAAGAACTTAAGAAAAGTTTCTTGTCAGCTGGGGTAGTCTAACTTCAGAAGGGGGTGGCTGTTCCTAAAAGATCGTTACATGAAACAGGAAGGAAATGTCACGCAGAACTGAAAAACATGCAATGTGACACCAGAGGCCTGTGAAGCACATGGAGACGTGTGGCTCAGCAGGTTAGGATGCTCTGCCTGTGATCAGAAGGTTGCCAGTTAAAATCACTGGGGTGGCACAGTCAGTATCACTGTTGGGCCCCTGGATGGGGCCCTTAACCATCAATTGCTCCAGGGACTGTCTGCTGCTGCTTTCTCTTGAACGTAATGAACGTAATGTAAAATCCATGCAGTCACATGGTAGCTTCCAATGCACACAGCTGGAAGTGTGGGGAAAGTGTGCTACCTAGAGAGCCAGCAGGCTTCCAGACGGGGGGCCACTTTGCACCAAGTGACCAGAGACTTTATCTAGACTCTGAGAGTTTATCACCTTCCGCTGAGAAGTTATCTGAAAAGTTACAGTGAAATACAAACGCTCCTCTACTTACGAACTTTCAACTTATGAACTTTCAGACATACGAACGAAGAGGACTGTAAGTCCAAATTGTGTTCATTGGGCTCCCGTTTCCTGTTCGCAACATCAAATTTATTTTTCTGCGCACCAATTCCGCCTAGTACGACTTATGGTGGTGACTGATGGTTTGGAAACCAAGATCTCTTGTTTTTGTACCAGAATGGTGCTTTCCAGTGTTTTTGGTGAGCTCCTGCGTGCATTCGATTAGAAAAGGAACTATGTCTAGAACTAGCTAGGCTAGTTAGAGAAATACAATGTAAAACCTAATGAGTAGATATAGACTCACCTTTTCATAAATGGAGAATGATTTATTTTTGGTGCTGCTGCGGCCATTAGGAGCGGTTTATGTTTCCGTTCGGTTGTGCTTAAATAGTGCCGCACCATGTTTTTTTTTTTCATTTCAGAAGTAAAAAGACTTGTTTTTAACAGTCGTCTTTCACAAAGTAGGAAGTGGTTAAAGGGTGGATTGCACAAAGAGCGCACATCATAATCTGAGCATTTTTTAAAAGCTCCGAGGCCAAGGATGGCTTTAGAAGCATCGCATTGCTGCCTCTGGAATGTTTTTACAATAGAACTAAATCGTAAATAAATCTGCTTCGCCCTTCTTTCATGCTTCCTGCTTTGAGAGTATTTGGCGTGCATTAACCTGGATGCCACAAAGAATTTTGTTTTGTTGCTTTCGTTTCATTATAACCAGTCGGCATTAATTCTTTTCATAAAACATAAGGGTCGTTGTGCTCAAAAAGTAAACCTTTAATGTTCTGCCTGTTTAAAAGTATCTGTAAGGAATAGTCTGATAAGAGTTTGCCCTGTCTGATTTGATGCCACTGCGGAGTCCTTGATGCACACCTGATAACACCTTCCACGACCTCCTCTTGTGCGACAGCAGGGCAGCGACAGCGAGTACGAGATGGAGCAGAGCCGACACAAGATCCACTCCTTCGTCAACCACTACATCAGCGACCCCACGTACTACAACTCCTGGCGGCGCCAGCAGAAGGGCCTCTCCCGCCCGCAGGCCTACGGCTACATGGAGGACACGGCGGAGGCGGAGTCACGCGGGCCACCCCCGCCCCTGCCCCCCCTACCCCCTCTCCTACCCCAGGTTGCCTCTGCCTCCCAGCCGCAGCCCCAGCCTCAACCCCAGGCCCTGGGCCAGGGTACCCTCTTCAGACCCAAGGGCAGCCGGACTCCCACGCCCTCTCAGCAGTCCTCGAACCCGCCCAGTCAGCACAGCACCCTCTACAGGCCACCCAGCAGCCTGGGGGCAGGCGCCCAGACGCCCGTCGCTGGATTCTCCTCGTTTGTTTGAGGCGAGACTTTTACTCCACCGTGGTCCCAAACAAAAAAAATCAACAAATGTGAATCTGGCACTTTCTTTTTAATTCTTGCTATTTTTTTTTTTCCTCCTTTTCTTTGCTTGTTTTTCAACTCTAAGCAGATATCTTTATGGAACAGTGATATAGGTATACCTAAAATTACCTGACAAACCCTAAGCATAAAGACATTTTTCCCTTTTCTTTTATATTTGTGTCCAGGCGTGTGTGTTTTATTGAAAAGATAAAAGGCAGATTTTTTTTTTGTTTTTTTTTTTTTAATGATGTTATTCTATCACAACTGTGCCCCTTGTGGATGGCAAATGTTACAAAGACACTCATTAAAAGTGACTGACACTTGTACTGAAAACGGACATATCAGAGAAAGGGGGGGGGGAAGAGTGTAGAAGGAGACATTTGAAAGGTAAAACAAAAAGGTAAGAGAATTCTAACATGCATTCTCATTTGTAAAGGTTGTCTTTTGTGGTCGGCCAGAGCAAAGCTGCTGCGAACGTCTTGTTCTTTATTTGTGCTTTATGTGTTTCAGCTGAGAAATTTCACCGAGATAACACACATTTGACATTGTCTGCCAACGTGCCCCATTGCTAATGGTGCAACTGCATCCTAAATGCTACATTGACATGAAGCAGTGAACAATTAGGAACAGCAGCGCACAAAATAAAGGCTGATTGATTAATGGACACCGATTAGTTCCGGACACTTCTCTACTGGCCGTGGATTTTGTAGAGCTACCTTAATGTTTCAGCTTGTTGCTGGAGGAGCAATTGTGTTTTTTTTTTTGCCTCATCGCACATCAGGAAAATAGGATTACCTGAGGAAGGATGTGTATTCGATTAAGGAAGTCCTACGTGATTACAGCTAGGCTGATGTAACGTTTTGGGGATGACAGGCCGGCCAGGCAGCTGTGATGACTCTGTTCGGCCACATTCAGCAGATCTTGTGTCATGATGTAGGGCCAGCTGACCTTAGCTCTCTACAGGTTCTTCTTCTATTTCTGGTGATGTCATTTTTTTGTTTTTTTTTCCCCTGCTGCTGTTGCCTTGTCAGCTGCTTTTTTTTCTGGTGACATCATCATCCCGGGCCAAGAGCTCCAGAGGGCGATGTCATGCAAATTTTCCACGTCAGATAACATGAAAGGTGCAGTGTCAATCCACGACGTTGCTCTTTGGGAGAAGATGATGAAGACCTGAGATATATTTGAAATAAAGCATAATATAGGTGGTATAATGTTGCATTTTCAGTCTTTGAACCTATAAATGTCAGTGGGGAGGGTGGTGGACATTTAACAGAAGCTTTAATGTGACCTAATGAATAAAATAGACAAACTGATCCAGGAACAGTGGCTTACACTTTTGGGGGTTTGCTTGAGCAGTTCTGGATTTGTTTTATCTGTGGAAGACAATGAGAGGCATAAATATGTGTTTTACTAGGATTCACAATGTGATTTCTCCACATTGAAATGGAAAAAAAAACCTGTACTGTAAGTCACTATGTAATAAACAATTGACTTCAAAATACAAGCTATACATTTTATTTAATAAGACAGAAATTCTAATTCATTGTGTATATATAGCTTATATTTTACATTCATGAAATTTGAATATATGAATATATTGAATATATGCATTTTTAAAATGAAGCTCGAATTGCTGGAATTCCAGATATTTTGTAATTCACATGAATTAATGTGCTAAAAAGGGAAAGCCATGGTCAGTGAGAACTGGGGTCACACAGAGATCCCGCATAGCACTGGTCACAAGCCTGGTAGGGCTGTAGGTTCAATGGTATGATTGACTCTTTCCCACAGTGTTGGGATCACTGACGTATAAAACTGTCTGCTATTAAACAGATAAATTAAATTCAAATCCCAAAATGCATTATTGTGTTTTCCACAGTGGCTTCATGTAGTGATTGACATTTGTCTTCAAGAAAGAAGGAATACAATGAACAGTTCTTAATTATCAAGAGTTTTGGTAGTAATGCTAATAGAAGAGTATCGTAAGAACTGCTTGTTTGTCACTATGGAAACGTTAAAAAAAAACAGTTAAAGAAACTGTGTGCTAACAAGCAACCCCTGAGCTACTGGGTATAACAAATGTTTTGGGCAAGTCGATCAATTAATAATACCTGCTTTTCATTTTACCTCGTAATTCTTATGTGCGAAGGTCTATTAATCAAAATTTAAAACACCTTTTACTAATTTATTCAAGTTGTTATATTGAGTTCTGTTACATAGCTTGTTGGTATATGTAAGCTCTTAGTGACAGGGCGTTGGTTTAATTTAGGCCTGTGTTGTAGGCTTCAGAGAGAAGGCCTTGATCTTCCTATACTAGACCTATGTTGTAGGCTTCAGAGAGAAGGCCTTGATCTTCCTATACTAGACCTATGTTGTAGACTTCAGAGAGAAGGCCTTGATGTTCCTATACTAGGCCTATGTTGTAGGTTTCAGAGAGAGGGCCTTGATGTTCCTATACTAGGCCTATGTTGTAGGCTTCAGAGAGAGGGCCTTGATGTTCCTATACTAGGCCTATGTTGTAGGCTTCAGAGAGAAGGCCTTGATGTTCCTATACTAGGCCTATGTTGTAGGCTTCAGAAAGAGGGCCTTGATCTTCCTATACTAGACCTATGTTGTAGGCTTCAGAGAGAAGGCCTTGATGTTCCTATACTAGGCCTATGTTGTAGGCTTCAGAGAGAGGGCCTTGATGTTCCTATACTAGGCCTATGTTGTAGGCTTCAGAGAGAGGGCCTTGATGTTCCTATACTAGGCCTATGTTGTAGGCTTCAGAGAGAAGGCCTTGATGTTCCTATACTAGGCCTATGTTGTAGGCTTCAGAAAGAGGGCCTTGATCTTCCTATACTAGACCTATGTTGTAGGCTTCAGAGAGAAGGCCTTGATCTTCCTATACTAGACCTATGTTGTAGGCTTCAGAGAGAAGGCCTTGATGTTCCTATACTAGGCCTATGTTGTAGGCTTCAGAGAGAGGGCCTTGATGTTCCTATACTAGGCCTATGTTGTAGGCTTCAGAGAGAGGGCCTTGATGTTCCTATACTAGGCCTATGTTGTAGGCTTCAGAGAGAGGGCCTTGATGTTCCTATACTAGGCCTATGTTGTAGGCTTCAGAGAGAAGGCCTTGATGTTCCTATACTAGGCCTATGTTGTAGGCTTCAGAAAGAGGGCCTTGATCTTCCTATACTAGACCTATGTTGTAGGCTTCAGAGAGAAGGCCTTGATGTTCCTATACTAGGCCTATGTTGTAGGCTTCAGAGAGAGGGCCTTGATGTTCCTATACTAGGCCTATGTTGTAGGCTTCAGAGAGAGGGCCTTGATGTTCCTATACTAGGCCTATGTTGTAGGCTTCAGAGAGAAGGCCTTGATGTTCCTATACTAGGCCTATGTTGTAGGCTTCAGAAAGAGGGCCTTGATCTTCCTATACTAGACCTATGTTGTAGGCTTCAGAGAGAAGGCCTTGATCTTCCTATACTAGGTCTATGTTGTAGGCTTCAGAGAGAGGGCCTTGATTTTCCTATACTAGGCCTATGTTGTAGGCTTCAGAGAGAAGGCCTTGATGTTCCTATACTAGGCCTATGTTGTAGGCTTCAGAGAGAAGGCCTTGATGTTCCTATACTAGGCCTATGTTGTAGGCTTCAGAGAGAGGGCCTTGATGTTCCTATACTAGGCTTCAGCGAGAGGGCCTTGATGTTTCCTTTTACAGAACTATCAAATATGCAATGCAGCGATTTTCATTAAATCTTGCTACACTTATAAGACGGTACTATATTCTACCAAATCCACACAATTTTTGTGCGCTGCATCTGGTTCCTGGATACTGTCATCAGCCCATGTTTCCAGCAAACACTGCACCTCTGCTCAAAAGTGATCCCTTTGCTGCAATGTTTGCTAAATGTTTTTTGCTACCTGATCTGTACGGCCTACCAGATCCGTTCTTTCTGGGTCCGGTCCATGTATAGCATACATGCGCACACGCATGTGCCAGTCACATCAATTGCGTCATGTCAGTGTTCCATGCTCGGGCATGGTTAGTGATCACACTGGATGCACACCGTGACTGAGTCCATCTAGGTGATCACACTAGTAAAACGAACTGGACTTGGGGGGGGTCAAATGTGCTTGGGCACGGTATATATCTCCTGGTGTGAATTAACCCTTTATGCTTCTTTACTAGGGCCAAAACATTCTGATATTAAAGGTGAACTAATCCTACTCATGGGGAAACCCCATGCTGAGAAGAATCAGAGCTTATTTTAGTGAAATATATTTATATTCCGTGTGAAAAAGCAATGACCAGTGAGATGAAAATATGAGGAGATGGAGTCTTGATCATTTTACATCAGCACTGGACCTCCTCAAAACTGGGGAACACATAGGTAGATTGACCGTGATCAGGCACAAGCTCTAACTAGGGCATCCTATCTCATCGCTTCTCTGTATGGTTCCGGAACAGTATTGGTGGAGCTTACACTGCCTTAATCAAGGCCTACTTTATGAGCCAAAACAGACCAGGTTTTGTCTGTAAATAATGTAAATAGGTTGTGTCTGAATCTACTTTCACTAGAAATCCAACAGGGGGAGTGAAGAAGCATTGTAATTCATCCATCCATCCATTCTCTGTAACTGCTTGTTCTATTCAGGGTCATGGGGAATCCGGAACCTATGGGCATAAGGCAGGAAATAACCCAAGATGGGGCCCAGCCCATCATTCACTCACACATGCACACCTACGGCCAATTTGAAAACTCCAATTAGCCTCAGCCTGGTTTTGGACTGTGGGGGGAAACTGAAGTACCTGGAGAAGGCATTGTAGTTCTGCAATGTAGCCAAGAATGCTATCTAGCCAACTCGGCCATTAAGACAATATTTACTCCTTTATGTAGAACCTGAGCCTGTTATCTCCTGTAATTTGCAAACACTGATGCTGACATACCAGGTTAGATCAGACATAATTAGCATATAGAAATGGATCATAGGCAGCAGATGATGCTGCTGTAGCGTGTCGGGGTCCCGTGGGGTAAACAGGGCTGCTGTAGCGTGTCAGGGTTCCGTGCAGGAAGAGGGCAGCTGTGGCTCATCAGAATTGTAAAGAGTATTCACAGATACAGGCCGGCATGACCTTTGTGACGACCCCTCATACATTCTCATACGTTCCACTAAACAAGCTCGGGATGTTTGTAACCCAGGGGCTTGAAGGGCAAACCAGGCATTTTTCAGCCCCCCCGAGCTCTGTGGACTTCCGTTCCACTGGCCGACGGGGCACCCCTCCCCCTCCCCCTGGGAAAACATGAAGGAAAAGGCATGTGTTCCTTCAGCCCTCTACTCACTACACTTTCATTTATTTTCGCACATGCTATGCAGCTATTGGATCTTCAATATGATGCCACAGGTCATGGGAACTAATTTGTTATACTTCTATCTATATATATGTGTGTGTATGTGTGTGTGTATATATATAAACGCCTCAGTTCCTCATTTATGCATCTGTATAAATGGAATGGTACATTGCAGAAAAAATAACTGACAGTCCACCATATTGTACTTAATAATATATTTTGACGTTTTTTAATGTCAAGAAAGAAGACCCCAGCAAAAAAAACGTAATACCTTCACTAGGAGAAGCAGTCTGAAGATGAATGGGTAGATATATGAATAATATAGAATGGTCTTGACTCCTCCCCCCAAAACCACTGTCGAATAGAGTCGCTCTGTGCCTTTACATGGAAAAAGGGGGCGGGGATGTGTATTTGTAGGGGGTGTGGCCTGGCTGCCCTCAGTGCGCTACCTTTCAGCTACTCAGAGGCGCGCCTCCGGTACATGACAGCAGAAAATTGGTATGAGTTTGAATTCAGAAACATAGTGAACGCAGTATTAACAAAAACAACTATTCATACTGCATATTTCTTTGTTAGAGTTTTAATTTAATATAAAGTCGAAAGGATTATTTTTATTATTCCGGAATGTAAAGGTCGTCTTATTGTTTTGAACAAAGGGGATACGGGCTGTTAGTACAGTTTGTCACAAAGCGAAGAGGGTTCGATCTGAAATTCACAATCTGATCCGACTGGGTAAGTATTACTAGCAAAAGAAAAATGTTCTTTAAACTCTGTGTTGATGTTAAGTTGATCGCCGGAACTACAGCGCTGATCTCCAAAGGATGAGCAAATCGTCGTTTATTTAATTACAAGGAAATATTTGGCGTGGAGGATGCATGGCGGTTCAGCTTTGCAGCCCGATGAGATTTTAATCAGTCAGCTCGTTTAGATGAAACATCACTCTGCAGTGCATCCTGCATGTGCGCCCCGCTGCTGTGCTGGGAGTGTCAGCTGCGCTTGCGGACAAAGGACTCCGTTTGCACCAGAGAGTCTTTGTTTGCGGGCACCTGGTGAGCTTTGCTTTACTCAGGTACAGGGTCAGACGAAGACGATGCCCTCCATCGAGATACGTGTATGTCCTGTGCAATTTAGGGTCGGGGTGTACCCGTTTATTCTCGAAAAACTGATGATGCTGCTCAAAATTATTGAGTAGTTCCAGGCAGCATCCGTTGCCTGATGAGTTTCCGTTAGAGTGCATGTGGTATCAGGAGATGCAGAGTAACATCTTCGGCTATTATAAAGCTGGACGCGACCTTTCAGGCGCACGTGCATCATGCGACATGCGCTAATCGTTCTGTTTGCATGTGTTTGTGGGACTGCAAAGAGCCACAAGTGCCTCTGTGTCTTTTTTTTTAAGCTTTAAGTGTTACTTCTTACAACTTACCGCAAAGAAAGTTTCAATAGGTTGTGGCGGTATTTCTTCACTCACTCTCCCTATCATCCTTCTGGATATATATATATATATATATATATATATATATATATATATATATATATATATATATATATATAAAAATGACTGAATATAATATTATCCATTTATGGCTTAGATTGGGTTGGTGAGTTGTAAGGGTAGCCTTGAATCCTCGTACCAAGATTTTCACTACAGCTGCGGACTATGGGGTGGCAGGGTCCGTGGAAGAATTCGGTTCATTTTTAAAATTTTAGCAGAGATCAGGGGTGAGTTTCCCGAAGCCTTCTTAACGCTACGTCGTTTGTTAGTTCTATCTTTTAACACAGAATTTAAGAACGACGTAGCGTTAAGAACGCTTCGGGAAACTCACCCCAGATCCGTATATATCTGAGTCTGTCTACCTTTCACACTGCTGATGTTCATCACTGAAAATCCCGAGACTTTTCCTCATGAGATGCTACTGTGTTCTCTGCAGTTAAGGACTTTGTAGGCGAGTCGAGAGTAAAAGTTTACTTCTTTGTCACCCTAGAGGTTTTGAGCTTCAGATTGAGCTCAGATTCAGAGATGATAGGGTTGCCATAGCGGGTGATTCCATCCCACCTGGCCACCACTGTCACTTGGCTCTCCGGCAGTCAGTATATATCTGCCTACTTCAATGAACATCCCAAGAAGCTGAGGTTACCAAGGGCAACCCATGTGACTGGGCATGCTCCAATCCCCTGCAGGAAAACCTGTATGTTTGTGCATCTGCATCTACGAGGCGCATGTAAGAACATTTACGGTTTGAGATGCAGGAATTTAGCTCAATGCATTTGCTATGTTTCTGTCTGTTCCCCCGCCTCTCTCTGTAAACCCCAAGAGCCATATTTAAGAGGGACCTCAGAGGTCAGCATATCAGCCTCGATCTCCTGCTTTCGCTTTTTCATCGGTCATTAATTTAGGGTCACTGGACGTCCCTGTGACTGACCTCATCGCTGCAGGTCTCTCTGCTTGGCGCCTGGCCGTGTGAAAGGGGCGGGACATGGGATTGACCCCGGAGCCACCTGACCTTGAGACCGGGCCCAGTGATTGGTTTCTCTCATAGTCCAGAGGCCAAAGTGGTCTGTCACTCCCCGGAGTGTGCAGTGTCTTCACCGAGGGTCAGAAAGGGTTTCAGCTGGTCTCTCTCTCTCTCTCTCTCTCTCTCTCTCTCTCTCTCTCACACACACACACTCATTTGCTCAGAACATCTGCTTGTCTTCTTCCTATCTACACTTAATCCACACATAAATCCTCATGCATCTTTCTCAAGGTTGCAGCCTCTTGCCCTTCCTGTCCTTTTCTTCATCCCCCTTTCTGCACCTCTCATTGTTGCTGCTACCAGAATCTTTTCTTTCGTCCTGGGTGCTCATGGTGATCCATCATCCGGGTGACATTTTCTTTGACCAGACACTGATTATCTCTTGCCTCAATCTCTGCACAGTTCATTTGTCAGTCACTAAATCATTTGCGTTTTTTTTTTTCCTTCCCATTCCTTACTAGTCCGCCATTGGCTGCCAGTAGAGATCAGTTGAAGAGGATGATAAGAGGTCAAGGTCAAGTATCATCTGAGTTGATGTGCACATGCATCACACCAGTTGCTCCACTCTTCTGGTTCGGTCGTTGAGTAACCAGTGCGGCCATTTTCGGCCTACGTGTCCCGTTCCGCGTCGGAATACGTCGTTGGTCGTGCTACTCTCACCGTTCCCACGCCCCTTTGCATTCCAGGAAATTCCGACCCAAACTTGTTTATTTTTGGTGAAACTCTCCAGCTGTCAGGACTGGGAGAGATGCTAACTGACTGGGGACTGTGTACGGAAATATTTCATGTAGAAAAATATAGGCCTATATCATATTTGGGGGGTTGTGAAGGGGAAGCGTGTTAGATATGTTATTTTTTGTCTGTTTTATCCTTTATCAACACAGGAAACAGACCTTATTTGGTTTTGAGAGAATGTGTTTTGCGTCGCTAAGCAAACAACAAGGCCTTAATAAAATTTTATGTATTTTTATTTGAAATACATTGTATTATCCTAACATCACGCAGTGTTCGGTGGAGGCCGCGGTCGCTGGTTATTTTCCCTCTGAGGCCTTGCACACAGTGGTTTAGCGTCACCCCCCAGCTTCCGTTTCCAAAGTCTGTGAAACGTAGCTCTCTATTACTTAAACAGCCCCCAGGCTGTCAGGACCCCCATGTATGTTCGCTGACCGTGTGAATCGGTCACATTAGTAAAAATGTTCAGTTTACCACGATCCCCCCCAGGGGAACTTTAACCAGGTCCAGATGTCTGTGTGTGAACGGATTTTGTTTGCTGCTTTTGTTCGGCAGAGTGGCTCACATTTGCTTGTATGCACTTAGAACTCGGTTTTTGGCACATGGGGGTGGTCTTCCTGGCCATTCATGTGATGTTTAAGGTGACCACACTGGGAGTTGTTTGAAAAATTCTCCTCTTTAGTTTGTAAAATATGTCCAGTTTTGGAGCGGGCACACAGCCTCTCTGTCTGGCCCTGTTTGAATTTCAGCTGACACCTAAAGCCCCGTTGGGTTTCTGGGGGAATCCACGTGAACGCCACTCTTTTAGCGGTAGAGGCTGTGTTGTAAAAAGCCATTGAAAACCTCAAGCATCACTTTATAACCGCTCTCGGTGTGAAATATGATGGCTTTTTTAGACTTGGTTTGACACATGACGGGCGTGTCAAGTATCAGATTGAACCTCGATAATAAAAACCCTACATGTGTATAAATTCTAGCTCTTGCCAAGTGTGCATTTGCTACATTTGCACTGTTTATTGAAAGTCGCTAAAGGAACGGTGCTCGTCAAATGGCAGCTGAAAAGAATATGAACGCAGGATCTGTCTGTTCAAAGGTTGCCTGGATCGACAAAATCAACGTTATTGTCATTGTGCACATGCACAGGGATATTAGGTAATAGGCTCTGTCACTGATAGAGTGATGTTTGTAATTTCAGGTAGTGTGTTTATGCCACAGTGACATACACTGCCCTTGCTTTCCTGCCCCCCCCCCGCCCTCACACAGAGTGCTCTCGCTTGTTAGCTGACCTCTTTGTGTGTGTGTGTGTATATTGCTGTCACACGTGATGTTGCTTTGTGTCCCCTCACTCGGCTCTGTGCCCGATTGGACCCGACAGGCCGGCACAGCACACACACCAAGCCCTTACCGGGCTGCCAGCTCCACCCGGTTCCCCTGGGCATCGCTAATCTGAGTCTTTTACATCGGCGTTCTTTTTATTCGCCATGTACACAAGTACAAGGAATTTGGTGACACAAGACACAAGTACGCAAACGAAACATATTGTCAAAATTAAAAAATACCAAAAAAAAAAAATTATAAAAAATATAGGAGGGCAATGGCTGCAGGGCAGAAGCACAGCATGAAGGTCCTGGGGTAGGTCACCCCCCCCCCCCGACTCCTTTAGGTTATTAAAGTGGTGGGGGTGGGACATCGCTGATGAAAGTAAGTAGCTTCTAGCAGAACGAGGCGAGGCACTCGGATTTCATCCACTTCGTTTAAATTTGCCTCCATAAAACGAACACCTGCTCTGCAGTGGGCGTTAGCACTCTTAGCCGGGGGGGGGGGCGGGGGGGAGTCGGGTATGGGCCGTGCTTCAGTAGGCATTTCGGTGCGTTCAAGCATTTAGTTATGCCGCCTTCATCAATGACTTTCAACTCTATACTTTGCTTGTTTGTGCAGATGGATCTTTCATTCAGCTTTTAAGTAATTTCCTGGAGGGTTCATTTTAGGGTCTTATCATTTGGTCTTAGGTCCCAAGTTGAAATATTGCAGCACAGTGTGGTTCCCTGGGGTGGGGCTGGGGGTGGGGGGGGGGGTCTGTAAATGTTTTCCTCTTCGCTCCATCCTCGGGGGCTTGGGCGATGCCAGTGTGGCACTGTAGAATAAACAAGTGGGCCTCTCATCCGATTATCCCAGTGGCTGGGGGGGGGGGTTACATGTCTGAGCAGCCCTGGGACGCCTCTAATGCTTCGGGACGTCCTCCACAGAAAGTTTAGCTGTGATCCTGGTTTTTAGGAAGTCAGGGGAAAGGAAGGATCTGTGTCGAAGTGGGAGAAGCTGGCAGGTCTGAAGCAGGTCAAAGCGGAGCTTCAGCTGAAGGCCGCACCTTGTTGTCTCCTCATCTGTCCCGTACTGATGCTGAATTAGGAGCTGGTGTCTAGAAGTTCGTTGGAATCGTGAGCCGCGGTGGGGGGTGCATGGAATTTCAAGCGAAATCTGGAGTTTAGAATTAATTACTGATGTGGGCTCTACTGAAATGGCTGTAGCCTGTAGGGATTTTCCAACGGAATAGGTGTTAGCAGTTAATTGGAAAAAGAATAGGGGACTGGAAGGATTGTTCCCCGGGGACGACGACTAATTCTCCAGAATTGGAGACAAACCCTTGACTTTAAGCAATAAACAATCCAAAATGTAATCTTAATTGTGACATAATAACCAAGTATAATTATGCACATTATTAGAGTTCATGGTGTTCTCTCTGTTCTTGCGGGCTTCCACTGGGTACTCTAGTCTCTAGTGATATTTCAAAAACATGACAGTTGGGGAATCACCCACACATTGTGATTGTGTGTGTATCCCCTGCATTGCGTCCTGTATTTATGGGATGGTCTTCAGGCTCTCCTCAGCCCTCTCCTGGATCCTGCATGGAGGGGTGGTTTTTAATCAGTCTGCCGGCACTTTATTTGAGGCTTGTCTGTTTTGATTGGTCGAAAGGGTCTGTTGAAGGAGTAGTCACCTGACATTGACCAACCATTAGTGACTCAGTAATGCAGCTATGATAAATGTGCATGTGTTTGACAAATGGTAATAAAACCAAGTGTTTTTCAGTTGTGAAAGTTGGTGATAATTAGCATAGATTTAAACCCCAAAATGTAAACCGTTCTGCTCTGTTAAGGAAGTCGGAAAAGTTGGTGACGTAGCGCGAGATGATACCATAAATCACTCGCACTAACGAGCCGGAGTGGGAGTTTGATTCTGGGTTTCAGTGAGTGGACCCTTTAGCTATCAGAGCTGTAAAGTAAAATGTAAAGTGAAATGTAGTTTTTTTAGGGGCTGGGCGGTCCATATCTGCTGTAGTACTCACACACATGCACACACACACACGCACATATTTAATATATATGTATTTGTGTACATAAATTTTATAAATATAATATAAATTGTTTCAGGAACGTTTGTATGGGTTTCTGGAAGGTTTTCAAATGACACCAAGCTAATCAAGGCCCCAGGTTGTCAGCTCGTTCTCATGTTCATTGTGAAATCTTGTTAAAGAGAGATTACACTGTCGCTACACGGCTAAGAGCCTAGACTTCTTCAAAGAAATGAAGCAGTGAATATTTTTAAGCAAAACTAAATGCAAGTGCATCCTTCTGAGATTTGGGGGTTTGGGGATTGTTGATTGCAGGAAAACGACATATAGCAGGCAGCTCTTGTAAATATTGCATTGCAGGCCTGCATGTGCAAAACAAAACCATCGTCTAAAGGCAGGAAACTGGAGATTTAGTGCAGGTTCCTCGTTGCCCTTGATATGTTTTTTTCGTTAATTTCATTCCACTTTCCATCTGTTTCTTTCATTGCCCTAGTTGGGCGTTCAGAGAAGCGGCTGAATTCACTGTGGTTAGCAGCCGGGTCTGTCTGCTGTTGCGATTAAAAGCGAGGACCCACGTGGCACGCAATTTGTGTCACAACACAGCGGACAGACAGGAAGTAGAAACCCTCAGGCGGCTTTCAGAGCGGGGTTGCCATGGAGACGGAGCAGGTGAGCGAGGAGAGGCAGGAAATGCAGACTTGATGGTGGCAGGCAGCCAGACTCTGAGGGAGAGCCCATCCCTGACACGATGCTACAGCCGCCTGAGCCATGCGGTTTGTTCTAAGCACAGATTGGAGTTTTGATTAATTTCTTGTTTTTCCAGATGGGAAATATGAACTATTGTTAAGCCAAGTTATTCAGGAGTGTTTTGAGAATTGAAGAATTGATGTGTGCAAAGGTGAGTGCGGGGGACGAGTTTGGTCAAAGTCAGCCGGACGTCAGCTGACTGCGATTGGGTCTTGCTCGGGTTTGTGAGTCTTTGGGTGTCTGTGCTGATACTGGGGGGCTGGGAGTCCTGATATCTTTATAGGTCCATCCGGTAGTTCAGTTGACCACCCTGACCTTGGATGATTTTACCGAAAAGGCGTTGCGATCTTTGTGTTATTAATTTGCCCAAAAAGAGGAACCCCACCCCCCATGTTGGAACCTCCTAACCTCTGTTTCATCATTAGTTCTGTCTGCCACACACTGCAGCAGTCTCTGAAGATTAAACTCGCCTGTTTTGCTGTTCCCTGTTTTTCGTATATATGACTAATTTAGAGGTTTATTTCCCTCCAGTCGCCTTTCTGTTCAGTAGTCTGTCTTGTGGTGTGTAATTAGTGTGGTGGGCGATGGGGTTTCTTTAGAAGCGATTGGACTTTAGGTCACCTATATGAGGGCTACATGTCAGCGTGACTTTACCGCAGGGTTAAGGATGGCAACTCTGAACCTGCTGTAAATTCATGTTTCTGTGGGTGAGGGCTGCTGTCGTACCCTGAAGCCCAGGTATGGTGGCGTGTAGCTCAGTGGGTGAGGGATTTGGGACCATATCCAGAATGTTGTGGGCTCTAATCCTGCTGCAAAAAGAGAAACCTCCTTAGTGTTGGGTCCTGGGGTCCTGAACATAAATTGTTTCAGGGCTGCTTTCAGTATGTCACTTCTTAGCATCTGCTAGAAAAATTGAATTAAATTTAATTTTATAGATAACTTTATAATGCATTCATAAAGTAGTATAAATGTGACTAAAACCATTTATGGAAAAGCATAACACATTATAGCCATGTTCATTATGCATTATGAATGCTCTATGAAGCCCTCATCTGTAATGCACTATACCCTACCATTCAAAAGTTTGGGTTCACTTTCAAATGAAACACATGAAACGAGTTTGAATAGGAAATAGAGCTAAATAAATGTAGATGTCAGTTTGTTGAGGTAATCTGACGAGGTTTCACCCCGTGCTTTCTGAAGCATCTCCCACAAGTTGGATTTCTTGATGGGCACTTCTTACGTACCATTCGCTCAAGCTGCTCCCATAACACCTCAATAGAGTTGAGATCCAGTGACTGTGCTGGTCACTCCATTATACACAGAATACCAGCTGATTCCTTCTTCCCTAAAGAGTTCTTGCATAGACTGGAGCTGTGTTTGGGTCATGGTCCTGTTGTAGGATGAAATTGGCTCCAATTAAGCGCCGTCCACAGGTTATGGCATGGCGTTATGGAGTGACAGCCTTCCTCCTTCAAGATCCCTGTCACCCTGTACAAATCTCCCACTTTACCATCACCAAAGCAGCCGCAGACCATGACATCGCCTCCACCCTGCTTGAGAAATGTCGTGAAGCACTCCTCCAGCGTCTTTTTGTTTGATCTGCATCTCAGAAACGTTCTTTGTGATCCGAACACCTCAAACTTAGATTAGTCTGTCCGTAGCACTTTTCCCAGTCTTCCTCTGTTCAGTGTCTGTATTCATTTCCCCATCTCAGTCTTTTCTTTTCATTGGCCGTTCTGGGATACGCCTTTTTCTTTGCAGTTATGCCCAGAAGGCCAGCATCCTGAAGTTGCCTCTTCACTGTTGACGTTGAGACTGGTCTTTTGCAGGTACTATTTAATGAAGCTGCCAGCTGAAGACCTATGAGGCGTCTGTTTCTCAAACTACACACGCTAATATATCTATCCTCTCGCTCAGTTGTGCACCGAGGCCTCCCTCTCCTCTTTCATTGTGGTTAGAGTCAGTCTGCGCTGCTCTGTAAAGGGGGTGGTTCACAGCATTGTATGAGATCTTCAGTGTTCTGACAATTTCTTGCATGGAATAGCCTTCATTTCTCAGAACAAGAACAGACTGAGTTTCAGAAGATGTTTCTGACCATTTTGAGCTTGTAATCAAACCCACAATCGCTGATGATCCAGATACTCAGCTAGTCCAAAGGAGGCCAGTTTATTACTTCTTTAGTCAGCACAACAATTTTCATCTGTGCTGACATAATTGGGGGTTTTCTAATGATCAATTAAACTTTTAAAATGATAAACTTGCATTAGCAAACACAACATTCCACTGGAACATAAGACTAAATGTTGCTGATAACGGGCCTCTGTACACCTATGTAGATATTCCATTAAACAACAGCTGTTTCCAGCTATGAACGTAATTTACAACATTGACAATGTCTACACAGTATTTCAGATCAATCCAATATTATTTTATTGAACAAAAACTTGCTTTTTTTTCCAAAAGCAACTAAATTTCTAAGTGACCTCAAACTTTTGAACGGTAGCGTACTGTCATAATGAAGTACAAAGCATCCTTAATTCTTATACTGACCTTTATAATGCATTATGAAGGTATCTATAGTGCATTATAGACGCAAGCTTCATAGCGCATTCATAATAAATAATAATCATGGCTGTAATGTGTTATGCCCTTTTATAAATAATTATAGCCATGTTCATGATACTTTATGAATGCATTATAATGCATAATGACAGTATTGTTGATGCATTAAGGTGTTACCAAGAATGTACATTGCACACATTTCACCAGCTGCTTGATGCTGTTTGACTGGTCTTGGAGGAGATGTAGATATTTGGTGTGTTTTCTGATAGGGGGGGTGTCTGGTTGGAGATCTCAGGGAGTCAAATTCTTGAATGATAACAGTACACTGGTTTTACTGGAATTCATCGTAACATTGATCTGATATCTGCTCTGTCTTTCTCCAGTGTAGCTTCAGAGGCTGTGAGTGAGGTTCCGGGAGCCTGAGTGACTCTTCCAGACGACTGCTATGGCGATGATGCCACATGACCTGGATTTGTTTGTTCCTTGACCACCTGCCAACTCCTGACGCCATAAACGTAAATTCGCAGTTTTAGAGGCTTTGACGACTTTCTGGAGGGTCATAAGGAAGTGCCAAGATGCCCATCCTCAAACAGCTGGTAACAACCTCGTCCCAGTCCAAGCGCCGATCCCGGATGGACCTAACGCCGGAGATGATCAGCGCCCCGCTGGGGGACTTCCGCCACACGATGCACGTGGGCCGGAGCGGCGATGCCTTTGGGGACACGTCCTTCCTCGGCACGCGGACGGGAGAGCCCCCTAGGGACGGGGGGATGCAGCCACGCTCCCCGAAGCTCAGCCTCCTGTCCCGGACATTCCGGAATAGCCGGCGGTCACAATCGGTGACTCGGGTGGACCGACAAAACGAGGTACTGACTCCCCCTGGTGGCTCGCCGCCCCTTGTGAAGAGCGCCATGTCCCTACCCTATCTCAACGACAGGAACAGGGGCCGGGGGGACACCCCTGTGACCCACAGCCTCTCGTCCAGCCCCCTGAAGCAGCAGGACAGCGGGGCAGCCAATGGCGCCACAGCAGCCGGTGTTTCCCAGGACCCCGAGCTGGACGAGAAGCACTTTGGGGAGCTGACAGAGCTGCCTTCCACCCCCATCCGCAGTGCCGGCCTGAAACACGCCGTGTCCGTCCTGTCCTTCCACGTGGACCTCGGCCCCTCCATGCTGGGGGACATCCTGGGTGTGATGGAGAGGGAGGAAGATGACCTCGGGTATGAGGAGGGTGGAAATAGTGAGGACAGGGGCTCCCCCTTGCTCATTGCTTCTGGACAGGGAGAGGAGGAGGAGGAAGAGGAGGAGGAGGTCAAGGAGGCGAGGATGGTGTTTCAGCAGCTCCCGGTTCCGCTCTCCTCTTCTGTGGATCTGGAGAACCAGAGCGTCGGTTCCAGCACCCCAGAAACATCTGCCCGACACCCAGGGCACCTAGACAGCTGCTCTGTCTCCAGCTCAGGCTCCGCTGCCATGGAGGAGAAACTACCCCACCTGCTGCCAGGAGGTGATACGGACAGCGCCTCCTTCAGCTCCCCGCAGGTAGGAGACGAGAGCTTCTTCATGGATGAAGAGGATGATGAGATTCGTGTGTAAGGTGGCCTCGAGATCTGACCATGAGGAGCAAACAGGAGCAGGGTGAAACTTCTGGGGGAGGATGTTGGATCAAGACTCTTATTTCACTGCGGATCTAGTCCTAATGGACAGGCTTCAGTCCACATCAGAGAACCCTGGTCAGCTCACATCTCCAACCAGCTGAAATTAGACGAGCTCAATGTAAAGGATAAATGTAGCCAACAGTCCAGTCAGGTCTATGTGGATCAGAACCCTCTGGATCATCTCTGCGAACACCTCTGCCCTTCTTATGGAGACCTCCTGACCATGGCTTGGGGAATCAGTACCAGACCTTTGGATCCCTTTACACTGACCCATTGCTTAGAGATGTATCAGGGGTAGATCTGGGCCTTTAAAGAGTGCCATTGCCGTCCTACTGATGGTGTCACAGAGAAGAATAGATGGTCCTGTTTTCGATGGAGACATTGGGCCTCACCAGACACCTGTTTCATTTGTAGACTCCGCTCCCCCGCTCCCCTCCGCATCTTGGCAAACAGGAAACCCCATTTAGGTTCTGCTAAACCTCAGCAGGTGCCGGTGTTTTGAATTTCCACTGTTTGTCTTGCCTGTTAGATCAAACTGATGGATTCTGGGATGATTTTCTTGGTCATTTTGCCCTAGATCTGCAGTTTTGTGTTTCAGTCACATTGTGCTAATCAGACTATTGATTCACACAATTAGGTACCCACTACTTCTTCCATTTAATTCTCTTTAGTAATAACTTTTAAGTTTGTTCTTTTAATTCTGTTTAGCAATAGTAATCTTTATAATGTTTATCCATGCAAATATTTTATAAATAATTTTCCAGCTGTTTTGCTTAAATCCTTCATACTGTCTGACCACTTCCTCACTTGATCATCTGACAGGAAGTACAAGAGGAAAGCTTTTTTTTCCTTAGTAATTTATCAGAAGAGATTCCAAATGCATTCTGGGAATGTGAGTCTTGTATTCTGTCTCATTCATATTCCATGTTTTTCTGTGAAGGGACAGAGAGATTTTGTCAAATTACTTTTCATGAAGTTTTCCAGCAGCTTCTCAGCTCTCTGATGTTTCCTGGGGGAGGATATCGGCCCCCAGCTTGGATTGAGCTCTCTGTGGACAAACGGGACCATAATCTGACTGTATTCCAGGCTGTAATTTCGCACATTAGTCCCAGATGGATGTTTTGCACTCAGCCCTGAGATGCAGGTCTCACCTGATTTAATGTCATCGTGAACCATGTGATTCCTGTGCTCTGTGATAACACTATATAACGCCCTTTTGTACAGTGTAAAATGGGCAGTTTACTCTATTTTGTGTTAGTTTACATTTTCAGTTACAAAAGCAGACGTCATGAATTAAGATCAACAAAATGAAGAATTATCCATGGAATTTCCCCCCGTTTTATATTAAAGTGCTTCCTCCAGCTTGTATTTATGTTATTGTTGTTTTTTTTTGTTTTGGTCATATTGACAAGAGAAGTTATTTTATTCATAAATGTTTATAACCTCATCTATGATTTCCATACATCAAGAATGGATGTAGCGTAGCCATTATAAATAACTGTAATGTGCTGCCCCCTAGAGGTAGACGTGAAAAATTGCAAACTCAAGCATCTTGGAAATAAGGGGAACAGTCAGTCCCTGCCTGATGTAACCCAAAGGGTGTGATAATCCCTCCACTTGCGGGATAAGATGCCTCACTTCTTCACTGACCAGGGAAGGCTCAATTTTACCTGTGTTATAAAACTCTGAAAACAGCAAAGTTTGCCCACACATTAATGCAAACTTTTTTCCAATAAAGACACAATTATGCAAAGCAAGACAGATAAAATCATGATTACATTGACAGAGCAGTATTAGTAAAATATAAAAACACACTATGAGCTTCTCCCCCTGCCGCTAAGGCTAGAATTATATCTCATTCAATATATAAGAATGATTATCAACATCATTGTAAATGGGGCCTGTGGTGTCTTACAGCCCCATTGGTCAGTGTCCAAATTTCAGTTTGTCTGCTCACTATACAACAGTAGTAATACTTTCTGATATTACTGATCATATACAGCTGGTTCTGCTTGCTCTCTCAGCTGAAGCCAAAATGGTGACTATTCTTTGTGTTCCTCCCACCCTTTTTATATTCTCTGTTCACTCCTGTCCCCAAATAAGGTGCCGATTCCCTCTAATCCCTGTTTCATGAGGCTCTTTTCACTGTCCCTCCAAGATCAAGTCTTACACTGAGCAGCTTGAGACACACGACTATTAACTTTGTGACCATCAAGGGTAACTTTCTGAGGGAGGGGAAGAGGCCCTTATTGTAGTCTTTGGGTATAATGGGGTATATAGTGAATGGGATATATAGTGAATGGGGTATATGTACACTATAAGGACAAAAGTATTGGGACACCTGGCCATTATACCTACAGGAACTTTTATGACATTCCATTCTGAATCCATAGGCATCAATATGAAGCTGGTCCCCCCTTTGCAGCTGTAACAGCTTCCTCTCTTCTGGGAAGGCTTTCCATATGATATTGGAATGTGTCTGTGAGAATTTTTGCCCATTCATCCAGAAGAGCATTTGTATTTTCTGACACTGATGTTGGATGTGAAGGTCTGGCTCGCAATCTCTATTCTACTTCATCCCAAAGGTCTTTGATGGGGTTGAGGTCAGGGCTCTGTGTGGGCCAGTCAAGGTCTTCCACTTAACTCACTCAACCATGTCTGTATGGACCTTGCTTTGTGCCTATGACAGTATCACACTTGAATTCACTGAGCTCTTCAGAATGACCCATTCTTTCACAAATGTCTTTAAACCTGACTGCATGGCTAGGTGCTTGATTTTATACATCTGTGGCAATGGATCTGAATGAAACACCTGAATTCACTGACTAAGAGGTGTGTTATATAGTGTATGTGAGCCCTTTGTTGCAAACTTTGGTTCCTGTTAAGCTCCATTTCCAGCCAAGTCTCATTTATTACACTGTACACTAGTGACACCTACTGGTGAATGTAGTGATGGCAAAAAATGGGGCTTCTGAGAGACGAAGACAATTGAAACACTTTATTCAGCCAAAGTTCGAATCTTTCAAAGTGTTCATCTCATTGCTTCACAGAAATGTCTAGTGGCCAAACATTGCTCTGTGTGCTCTGACTGGGAGAACCGTGCAAAAAGAGAGTGTGTGTGGTATTACCGTAATAGTAAAGGCATATTCAATAAACACATCATGTATAATATATATCTGTATTTAATGTCATTGTGAATCATGTGATTCCTGTGCTCTGTGATAACACTATATAACGCCCTTTTGGGCAGTTTAGTCTATTTTGTGTTAGTTTACATTTCCAGTTACAAAAGCAGATTAAAATCAACAAAATGAAGAATTAACCATGAAAGGTCCCAGCCTGAGGTCAGTCACCTACAATGGCAGTCATGAGTCCTGAAACAGTGGCCGCCATTGGCCAATCAATATCAAGCAGCAATTTGGCTTGCTTAATGATGACCAATCCAAATCAAATTTAGCTGGTACATTTGTCCTCTGACCCTCAGCCCACGCTGTAAAGGACATCTCATTAGGCCAGATGGGGGCGTGACAGTGCCCCCATCTGCATTTCTGCCTATTTCTCCAGAACTGCCAAGCCTACACTTAAATTTTATTGCCAGTCCAATTTAGTATGTCCTGAAGAATCCAACTGCATATAGAACTTGGTTCTCCATCTTTGCGTTTTTACATGATTTATATTTCTCTGAAAACAGGTCATTTCATTCACCTCCTAGGATTTTCACCACACCTACATAAGTCTGTTGTCATTTAAATCAAGAGACAATCCTTTTAAAGATTTAGGGAAAATTAAACTTTCGATAAGGTACGGCCAAAAGCCACACCAAGACCGTACTGTTGCCACATCCATTTCAATCAGAGAGCTGTATCTCAGGCATGCTTCAGCCAATCATTACCAAATTTGGCATAGTATTGTACAGCTGTACCACAGAGAGACCCTACAAATTTTGTATCGATCGGTCAAACGGGAGCGCTATAGCCACTATCCATATGTCTAAGACCCACCTAGGCTAATTGACGTAAAATCAGTCACCAGATCAGGTAGGAAGGTGTCCAGCGATCTCACCCATTTTACCAACAGCAGCGGGTGGCTCAGTGGGCTAAACTTGCATGCTTGTAATCAGAGGGTCGCCGGTTCGAACCCAGCTTCGGTGGGTACTGGAGCTAGACAGCCCGATGTGCGCAGCATGCTCTCCGTAAAGCAAGTGGGGAGACGTAAAGGCGTTTTTCCCCATGAGGATCAATGAAGCTTCTATTTTAATTATTAAACCAGCCATTCAGACGGGCTCAGGCACTCCTCCTGAGGGTTGAACAATAATTATTTTTCTTCCCTAAAACTGAATGCCCAGCCTAAACCGTAAGTCCTAGGCTGACCAAATTTGGCAGTAAGATGCCTATTGCTACCCACTACTCAGCCCCTCCGACCCGTCCCAATCAGTCAAAGGGGGGCGCCGTTGCGCCCCAGAACACGTTTTGGTCGATATCTCTTGTGCTACTTGTCCTACACTTAAATTTTATTTCAAGTTCAATTCCCTACGTCATGCCAAATCCAGTAATATATATAACTTAATTCTACATCTTTGTGTTTTTGCATGATTTATATTTGTCTGAAAAATGGACATTTTGTTAACCTCGTTGGATTTTCGCCCAACCTACTTAAATCTGGTGTCATTCAAATCAGGAGACAGTTGTTTTAAAGATTTAGAGAAAAAAAACTTAAACTTTCGGTAAGGTACGGCGAAAAGCCACACCAAGACCATACTGGTGCCACGTCCATTTCAATCAGAGAGATATATCTCAGGCGTGCTTCAGCCAATCATTACCAAATTTGCGGTCCTATTGTACGGCTGTACCCCAGAGAGACCCTCCGAATTTTGTGTCGATCGGTCAAACGGGAGCGCTGCGGCCACTGTTTATATATGTCTAAGACTAGGCCTGGACGATATGGCAAAAATTTATATCACGATATATTTCTTAATTTTGGTCGATACGATATAATTCCGATATCGATATGGACAATATTAAAAAGCCTCAGGAAAAAACTGCCGAGGACACGCACAATGGTTGTCTGCAAACTGAATTTGCAAAGTCTATAATACCTCCAGGCTCCTCCTATTAAAATTATATAATTTTTTTTTTAAATAAAAACAGTACAAAAAAAAAAGGTTCACTTTTTATTTGTATTTAGCCTTTACAAACAAGAAATGTGAAATAAACTTTCAAATAAATAAAACTCTCAGACTCAGCTTATTAACAATAATATATTTCCATTTAAACTAGAACAGGGTGATTATTCATATACAGTCGAACCCGATTATGTCGCCGGCCTAGGGGGTTGCCAAAAAGCGACGAGATAACCGATGATCGAGATGGCAGCAATATATTAGCATGTGCTTGAAATGTATTTATGTGCGTTAATAACTGAGAATGTACATGCACGGGTTTTTGGCATTGCCGCGATTTGTTTGACGCGATCGGCATGCTATAAATATGTACATACATCGGGGCCGGTTCTAGACATGCATATATGAGGGGGCAGACAGAAATGTGAAGGGGGCACATGGTGGCGACAAAGGCGGGAAAGGGGTGGGGTGGTGCTCTGGATAACTGTTTTTGTCATGTAATTGGATTGCACTTTGTCAGGCCTCTGCCCTAAGACCTGTCCAACTTGGGTGTCCCACCTGAAGGCTAAGCTTCTGCTGGTGTAGCTCTTAGGGTCACTGAGGCACGCAAAGCCCCTGACCACATAAGGTGGCAATCCCTCAGGGGGAAAACTGAAAAGTAAAACAAAAAATAAAATAAAATATTCCTCATCAGATTAAAAACAAGACATTTACCTTAATTGGATGGCCTATATCAAACATATTTGAACCCAACAAAACACTTTTCACTATTGCCAATATTACCAAAACTAAAAAGGGTAGGCTAAGTTATGAAAAAGAAAAAATCAATTCACCGAGTCTTGAAATATAAAACTGAAAAATAGGATCGGTCAGGGTTCATTTCACTACATGTTGTACTTGTTATAACTATGTATGTGACGAATAAAGAATCTTGAAATCACAACGAACAAGTCGCTCAATGAGAATGAATGACGTAACCGACTGGCTAAGCTGCTTCTAGCGCCAAGGTGGTTCAAATGGTACGATCCACACTAGGGGTGTCTAAAATCGTTTTACATAAAATTTTCCTACAAGGTGAGGTTCTTTCTTAAAAAAAAAAAAAACAACAAGAAAAATGTTAATACCCCCCCCCCAAACTGCTATTTTTGTCTATTTGGGGGGGGTCTTGATCGGGGGGTACTGGGGGGTACAGTACCCCCCGATCAAGACCCCCCCAAATAGACAAAAATAATTCGAACCATGATCTCACTAGTCACTATGATTTTGACGAGAGAGATTGCCGTTTCCTCCAAACCTTCCGCAATCACGCAGCTCATTTCGCTTTGCCCTGCCTACTGAGAAACTGGCTCATTTGCATACTAACAGTGATTGGATGTTTAGCTGGGGGGAGGGTGAGTGGGGGATCTGCCGAGTGCTGCGTGAGCCCGCGCACAAACAGAACGCGGAGGGAAAGAGCGAACAAGAAGTGAAACTTATCTCGTTTGTGCCTTTTTCAGTGGATTTTTCAGCTACTGTAGTAAATCTTGTCCATATTCAGTTTGTGGGTAATTATTATTTTCTTCCTCAACTTCTAAAAGTTTGATTTAAGGGGGCAGGACGTTTGCTTAAGGGGGCGTTGCCCCAGCGTAGAGCCGGCCCCGACATACATGTTGGCTAACAAAAGACATACCACCAACTAACAGCAGAGATTTACCAGTATACAATAAAAACCACCGTCGTTTCTTGATACAAACCTTTAATTATATTCTCCAACATTGAAAACACAAAGATCGCTCACAAAATCACAAAAAACCTGCGGGGTGTACTGTAGCTCCTTTTTCACAAAAAGCTAACCAGTGTCAAAATTAAATTCACGAGTCATTTCCCTCTGACGCAGCTCTGAAAAGTATCATACACGTGGTTACTATGGTTTCTTTACAAAGTCTAAAATGCTTTGTTGCTTTTGCTTTTAACAGTCTGCTTGAAAACAAATGCTTCAATATTATTTATGCTGTCTAAAAAAGTTTTACCTGGATCACGTTTCACAGCTGCGTTGTTCAGCAAATTACCATGCGAATGCGATTTGAATACGTGCTGTTTAGCACTTGTGATACATTTTTAAAAGCCGGTGAATATATATAATATTCAAATGTATATCGAAATATCGGAAATGTGTTTAAAAATCGTATCACCGTTATCGAAAAAAATTATATCGCGATATATATTGATATCGAATTATTGTCCAGCCCTATCTAAGACCAACCAAGGCCAATTCAGCTAAAATGAGTTACCAGATAAGGTAGGAAGGTGTCTACCGATCTCACACATCTTATCAACAGCAGCGGGTGGCTCAGTGGGCTAAACTTGTGTGCTTGAAATCAGAGGGTTGCCGGTTCGAACCCAGCTTCGGTGGGTACTTGAGCTAGGCAGCCCAATGTGCACAGCATACTCTCTGTAAAGCAAGTTGGGGAGACCTAAAGGTGTTTTCCCCATGAGGATCAATGAAGCTTCTATTTTTATTATTAAACCAGCCATTCAGACGGGCTCAGGCACTCCTCCAAAGGGTTCGATTATAATTTTTTTTCTTCCCTAAAACTTAATGCCCAGCCTAAGAACCGTAAGTCCTAGGCTGACCAAATTTGGCAGTAAGATGCCTATTGCTACCCACTACTCAGCCCCTCCGACTCATCCCAATTAGTCAGAGGGGGGCGCCGTTGCGCCCCACAACACGTTTTGGTCAATATCTCCTGTCCTACTTGTCCTACTCTTAAATTTTATTGCAAGTCAAATTCACTATGTCTAGCCAAATCCAGTAACATATAGAACTTGGTTCTCCATCTTTGCATTTTTACATGAATTATATTTGTCTGAAAACAGCTTTTTTCGTTAACCTCCTAGGATTTTCAGCAAACCTACATACATCTGTTGTCCTTCAAATCAGAAGATAGTCCTTTTAAAGATTTAGAGAAAAAAATTAAACTTTTGGTAAGTTATGGCCACCAGCCACACCCTGACTCTACTGGTGCCACATCCATTTCAATCAGACAGCTAAATCTCATGCACGCTTCAGCCAATCATTTCCAAATTTCTAACTCTGATGAAAGGCTGTACCGCAGAGAGACCCTCCAAATTTCGTGTCAACAGGTCAAACGGGAGCACTATAGCCACTGTCCATATATGTCTAAAACCCACCTAGTCTAATTCAGCTATAATGAGTTACCAGATCAGGTAGGAAGGTGTCTACTGATCTCACTCATCTTACCCACAGCAGCGGGTGGCTCAGTGTGCTAATCCTGTGTGCCTGTAATCAGAGGGTCGCCGGTTCGAACCCAGCTTAGGTTGGTATTTCAGCTAGGTATCCTGATGTGCACAGTGTACTCTCTGATGTTGACTGGCGTTTTACACCTGCACTAAAAGCATCTCCATCATAATGTCTGCCTACTACTGAGACCGTCCTGCTCTCTCCTACATCTTCTATCCTGTTATGGCAGTCTAATTTTGTCTGACTTTCTACTACCATGGCCGCCAGTTCTCTGCCGTTATTCCTCTACTGTCCTACCAGTCCGATCGTCCGACACTTTGGACCCTTTCGTAACTGCTTGCAGTTTCTAGTTAAGGGTCCAAAGGACGAAGTCCTTATGGACCATTATTGTTTTTCTTAGGATTTTTCTCTTTTATTATTAAGGGTCCAAAGCACGTAGTGCTATGGAACCTTATTGTTTTTGTTAGGATTATTATTAAGGGTCCAAAGCACGTAGTGCTATGGAACCTTATTGTTTTTGTTAGGATTATTATTAAGGGTCCAAAGCACGTAGTGCTATGGAACCTTATTGTTTTTGTTAGGATTATTAAGGGTCCAAAGGACGAAGTCCTTATGGACCATTATTGTTTTTCTTAGGATTATTAAGGGTCCAAAGGACGAAGTCCTTATGGACCATTATTGTTTTTCTTAGGATTATTAAGGGTCCAAAGGACGAAGTCCTTATGGACCATTATTGTTTTTCTTAGGATTATTATTATTAAGGGTCCAAAGGACGAAGTCCTTATGGACCATTATTGTTTTTCTTAGGATTATTATTATTATTTTTCTGCCCTAAAACTGAATGCCCAGCCTAAACCGTAAGTCCTAGGCTGACCAAACTTGGTAAGATGCTTGCAATTCCTACCCACTACTCAGGTTGTCCGACCCGTCCAACTCAGCCAGAGGGGGGCGCCGTAGCGCCCCCCAACACGTTTTGGACGATATCTCCTGTCCTGTTTGTCCTACCATCGAAATTATTTTTTCTCCTGATGCAGACAGCCTTGCCCTACCAAAAAGTCAATGGGACCATGAAGCTCCGCCTACTTAGATTTTTTGCTAATTTGCATAATTTGCAAATCATACTTTTTCCTTAAAGTCCTGGCTTGTCCTACCAAATCAGACAAATGAGGTGTCAGACGAATCAGAATTCTCAGCTGATCAAGATACATTAACAAAATTGAGACATTTTTATATCCTACGGCCATTAGTCACGCCCAAACAATGTCCAAATTTGGCCTGTTTTGGTCTGATGGCTATAACTTGGCCGTGCCTTGGCCTACCTAGACCAAATTTGAAATCCTACCTTCCGACACCATTCTGGGGACACGGTCCAAGGCGGGCTGCATTTCGTCCATAGGGGGCGCTACAACTAAAAACTGCCAATTTCTCCTGACTGCCTTGGCCAATCGAACTGAAATTTTGCTGACATATACTACGACCTAGCCTGAGGGCAGTCACATACAATGCCAGTCATCAATCATAAAAGCTTGGCTGCCATTAGCCAATCAACATCAAGCAGCCATTTGACAGGCTTAACAATGACCAATCAAACCAAAATTTGGCTGCTACATTCAGCTTCTGACCCTCTGCAAACCCTGTAAAGGACAACTCACTAGGCCAGATGGGGGCGCTACAGTGGCCCCATTTGCATTTCTGCCTATTTCTACAAAACTGTCAAGCCTACAGTTAAAATTGATTGCCAGTCTAATTCAATATGTCATGGCAAATCTAAACACATATGTAACTTGGTTATATATCGTTGCATTTTTGCATAATTTATAATTGTCTGTAAACAGGCTTTTTCGTTGCCCTCCTAGAATTTTTGCCACACCTACTTAAATCTGCTGTCATTAAAATCAGGAGACAGTCCATTTAATGATTTAGAGAAAAAATCTTATGCTTTCAGTAAGGTACGGCCAAAAGCCAAACCATGACCATACTGGTGCCACGTACATTTCAATCAGACAGCTATATCTCAGGCATGCTTCAGCCAATCATTACCAAATTTCTCTCACTAATGTATTGCTATACCACCGAGCGACCCTCCAAATTTTGTGTCGATCAGTCAAACGGGAGCGCTACGGCCACTGTTTATGTGTTACTAAGACCAACCTAGGCCAATTCAGCTATACTGAGTTACCAGATCAGTTATGAAAGTGTCTACTGATCTCACCCATCTTACCATCAGAAGCGGGTGGCTCAGTGGGCTAAACCTGTGTGCTTGTAATCAGAGGGTCACCGGTTTGAACCCAGCTTCGGTTGGTACTTGAGCTAGGCAGCCTGATGTGCACAGGATGCTCTCTGTAAAGCAAGCTGGGGAGACATATAGGCATTTTCCCCATGATGGTCAATGAAGCTTCTATTTTTGTTATTAACCCAGCCATTCAGACGGGCTTAGGCACTCCTCCAGAGGGTTCGATTATAATTATTTTTCTTCCCTAAAACTGAATGCCCAGCCTAAACCGTAAGTCCTAGGCCGTCCAAATTTGGCAGTAAGATTCCTATTGCTATCCACTACTGAGCCTCTCTGACCCATCCCAGTCAGTCAGAGGGGGGCACCGTTGCGCCCCACAACATGTTTTGGTAGATATCTCCTGTCCTACTTGTCCTACACTTAAATTTTATTGGCAGTCAAATTTACTATGTCGTACCAAATCCAGGAACATATATAGTCATATCGCATTAGACCTATGCCAAAATTTCCATCATGTTATGGCTGACTAATTCTGTCTGACTTTCTACTATCCTGGCCGCCAGATCTCTGCCCTTATTCCTCTACTGTCCTACCAGTCCGACTGACCTACGCTTTGGACCCTTTAGTAACTGCTTGCAGTTTCTAGTTATTATTATTATTATTATTTTTCTGCCCTAAAACTGAATGCCCAGCCTAAACCGTAAGTCCTAGGCCTACCAAATTTGGTAGGATGATTGGAATTCCTACCCACTACTCAGCATGTCCGACGCGTCCGACTCAGCCAGAGGGGGGCGCCGTAGCGCCCCCCAACACGTTTTGGACGATATCTCCTGTCCAGTTTGTCCTACCTTCGAAATTCTTTTTTCTCCTGATACAGACAGCCATGCCCTACCAAAAAGTCAATGGGACCATGAAGCTCCGCCTACTTAGATTTTTTGCTAATTTGCATAATTTGCAAATCCTACTTTTTCCTTCAAGTCCTGGCTTGTCCTACCAAATCAGACAAATGAGGTGTCAGACGAATCAGAATTCTCAGCTGATCAAGAATCATTAAGAAAATTCAGACATTTTTATATCCTACGGCCATTAGCCACGCCCAAACAATGTCCAAATTTGGCCCGTTTTGGTCTGACGGCTATAACTTGGCCGTGCCTTGGCCTACCTTGACCAAATTTGAAATGCTACCTCCCTACACCATTCTGGGGACACGGTCCGAGGTGGGCCGCATTTCGCCCATAGGGGGCGCTACAACTAAAAACTGGCAATATCTCCTGACTGCCTTGGCCAATCTGACTGAAATTTGGTAGATATGTGCTTGGACCCAGCCTGAGGTCAGCCACATACAATGGCAGTCATTAGTCCTTAGATCGTGGCCGCCATCGGCCAATCAAGATCAAGCAGCCATTTGACAGTCTTATCAATGACCAATCTAGACCAAATTTTGGTGGTATATTTGTCCTCCGACCCCCAGCCCAACATGCAAAGGACACCTCACTCGGCCACATGGGGGCGCTACAGTGACAACTTTTGCGTTTCTGCCTATTTCTCGAGAACGGTGAAGCCTACAATCGACATTTATTGCCAGGTCAATTCAGTACGACATGCCAAATCAAACAACATGTAGAGCTTGTTTATGCATCTTTGCGTTTTTGCATAATTGTTATTGTTCTGAAAACAAGACATTTCATTAACCTCCTAGGATTTTCACCAAACCTACCCAAATCTGATATCATTTAAATCAGGAGACAGTCATAATAAATAATTCATAAAAAAATCATAAACTTTCCATGAGGTATAGTCACCAGCCACACACAAACCATACAGGTGCCATGCCCAATTCAATCAGACAGCTATATCTCAGGCCTGCCTCAGCCAATCATCACCAAACTTTAATATATCCTGTAGAATAGTAGTCCGGAAGGGCCCTCCAAATTTGGTGCCGATCAATCAAACGGGGGCGCTACAACAATATAACATGTCTGTATAAACCTTGAAAATCAGTTCAACTTACATTTATCTCATTTCTGTTATAGTGACATATTACTGGTTAAAATATTTTGTACTGCCAGTTCTGTGAGTCATGCCAAATCAAGACACATGCAATGCCGAATGATAGTAATTTTCATTCCCTTGTGATGTTTAAAAACTTAATAAATAACATATTACTGTAACTTCTACAATGTCCAGCCCAAGTAGGTCATTCTGGTAGTACATCAATCAGGACATTGCCCTTATGGATAATTCATAAAAATATTTTGACTTGTATGCTATGGCCACCAGCTACAACAAACCTGCACCATATCCATGCTGATTTCAATCAACCATCTAAATCTCAGCCGTGCTTCAGCCAATCCTCATCAAATTTGACGGCCTAATGTAGTAAGGGACCTCAGACAGACCCTCCAATTTTGGTGCCAATCGGTCAAACGGGGGCGCTACAGCCACTGTCCATATATGTCTAAGACCCACCTTAGCAAATTCAGCTGAAATGTCCTTATTTCTCATAAAACCTTGAAAAAATTGTTACCTTTCCCTTCACCTGAGTCCATGTTTTTTATTTACTTTCATTTTTCACCGATTTGCCTCATAGAACATTATCAGACTTAATTTACACATAAGAAGGCCTGAAAGTATTAAATGGAATTTCTAAAATGGAGCGCTGACTCCACCTGCTGGCCACACCATTTCCATACCCATTTCAATCAAACAGCTATATCTCTGGGATGCTTCATCAAATCCTTACAAAATTTGACTCGCTTCTGTGTCACTGTACTACAGACAGACCTTCCAAGTTTGGTGGCAATCGGTCAAATTGGGGTGCTACAGCCGCTGTTCTAATATGTCTAAGACCAACCTTGGTTAATGCAGCTGAAATCTGCTTACTGTTTATTTAAAAATTTAAATATTAATCACCTTTCCCTTCATCTAAGTCCATATTTTTAATCTGCTTATATTGTCCTGCCATTTGACTTTTACAAATCTTTCAAACTTCAATCTTTCTTCAGGCTGTGTACACTGCAGCAATTACAATTTTATAATAAATTGGCCAGCAGGTGGAGTCAGCGCTCCATTTCAATAATGCCTTCAATACTTTTAGCCTTTCTCCTGTCTAAATGTACAACCTACAATATGATACAGCATGATATTACTGCTGTTACATGTCACACTGCCGCAACTCAGCACTTTGTTAAGAATATGCAACACAGCCTATGTTTACACAGGCAGTATAAATAAGCAACTGTGTAATATCTAGACTTACCAGACCAGGTATGAAGGTGCCTAAGTCTACCAACTAGTCAGGCCATCTGACCCAAACCATGCATTCAGTCAGGCTAAGGCACTCCACCACAGGGTTCTACATTCTGTCCTACATTTGCTGACCTGTTAGGCCGATATTAACTAATCTATATCATGATTTCTACTTACTACTCAGACCATCTGACCAAAACAATGCATTAAATCAGGTTCAGGCACTACACCACAGGGTTCTACATTATGTCCTACATTTCCTGACCTGTTAGACCGATACTAAACAATCTGCATCTTGATTTCTACCTTCTACTAAAACCATCTGACCTAAACAAGTTCTGTTCTGTCTGACATCTGTTGACCTGTAGTTCTGTCTGACTTGTTAGTACCCTCCTCTACGGTTTGCCCTACATCTCCTGTCGCATTAGAGCTACGCTAAATCTTCATCCTGTTATGGCAGTCTAATTTTGTCTGACTTTCTACTACCCTGGCCGCTGGTTCTCTGCCGTTATTCCTCTACTGTCCTACCAGTCCGATCGTCCTACGCTTTGGACCCTTTCGTAACTGCTTGCAGTTTCTAGTTATTTTTATTTTTATTTTTTTTTTTATTATTTTTCTTCCCTAAAACTGAATGCCCAGCCTAAACCGTAAGTCCTAGGCCGACCAAATTTGGTAGGATGATTGGTATTCCTACCCACTACTCAGGTTGTCCGACCCGTCCGACTCAGCCAGAGGGGGGCGCCGTAGCGCCCCCCAACACGTTTCAGTCGATATCTCCTGTCCTGTTTGTCCTACAATCGAAATTCTTTTTTCTGCTGATACAGACAGCCATGCCCTACCAAAAAGTCAATGGGACCATGAAGCTCCGCCTACTTAGATTTTTTGCTAATTTGCATATTTTGCAAATCATACTTTTTTGTTACAGTCCTAGCTTGCCCTACCAAATCAGACAAATGAGGTGTCAAATGAATCAGAACTCTGACCTGATCAAGAATCATCCACAAATTTCAGACATTTCTATGTCCTACGGCCATTAGCCTAGCCCAAACAATATCTAAATTTGACACATTGTGGTCTGACTACTATAACTTGGCCGTGCCTTGGCCTACCTTGACCAAATTTCAAATCCTACCTCCCTACACCATTTTGGGGGCACGGTCCAAGGCGGGCCGCATTTCGTCCATAGGGGGCGCTACAACTAAAAACTGCCAATATCATCTGACTGCCTCGGCCAATCCAACTGAAATTTGGAAGGTATGTACTAGGACGCAGCCTGAGGTCAGTCACGTACAATGGCAGTCATGAGTCCTGAAACAGTGGCCGCCATCGGCCAATCAAAATCAAGCAGCAATTTGACTGGCTTAATGATGACCAATCTAAATCAAATTTAGCTGGTACATTTGTCCTCTGACCCTCAGCCTACCCTGTAAACAGTGGCTATGGCCACTGTTTTTATATTACTAAGACCAACCTAGGCCAATTCAGCTCAAATGAGTTACCAGATCAGGTAGGAAGGTGTCTACCGATCTCACCAGCTTTAACCACAGCAACGGGTGGCTCAGTGGGCTAAACTTGTATGCTTGTAATCAGAGGGTCGCAGGTTCGAACCCAGCTTCGGTGGGTACTTGAGCTAGGCAGCCCGATGTGCACAGCATACCCTCCGTGAAGTGAGCTGGGGAGACGTGAAGGCGTTTTCCCCACGATGATCAATGAAGCTTATATTATTGTTAATTTAGACATGCTCAGGCACTACTTCAGAGGGTTGAACAATAATTATTTTTCTTCCCTAAAACTGAATACCCAGCCTAAACCGTAAGTCCTAGACTGACCAAATTTGGCAACAAGATTCCTATTCCTACCCACTACTCAGTCCCACTGACCCGTCCCAGTCAGTCAGATGGGGGCGCTACAGCACCCCTATTTGCATTTCTGCCTATATCTACAGACCTGTCAAGCCTACAGTTGAAATTTATTGCCAGTCCAATTCAGTATGTCCTGACAAATCAAACTGCATATAGATCTTGGTTCTACATCTTTGCCTTCTTGCATGATTTACAGATGTTTTGAAAACAGGTTTTTTTGTTAACCTCGTAGGATTTTCGACTAACATCCATAAATCTGGTGTCATTCAAATCAGGAGACAGTCCTTTTAAAGATTTACAGAAAAATCTTAAACTTTCGGTAAGATACAGCCACCAGCCACACCCTGACTGTACTGATGTCTTGCCCATTTCAATCAGCCAGCTATATCTCAGGGATGCTTCAGCCAATCATTACAAAATTTGGCTCACTGATGTAGGACTGAACCACAGAGAGACCCTCCAAACATCGTGTCAATCGGTCAATCAGGAGCGCTACGCCACTGTCTATATACATCTAAGACCAACCTAGGCTCATTGAGGTACAATGAGTTTCCAGATCAGGTAGGAAGGTGTCCAGCGATCTCTCCAGTTTTACCAACAGCAGCGGGTGGCTCAGTGGGCTAAACTTGTATGCTTGTAATCAGAGGGTCGCAGGTTCGAACCCAGCTTAGGTGGGTCCTCGAGCTTGGCAGCCCGATGTGCACAGCATACCCTCCGTGAAGTGAGCTGGGGAGACGTGAAGGTGTTTTCCCCACGATGATCAATGAAGCTTATATTATTGTTAATTTAGACGTGCTCAGGCACTACTCCAGAGGGTTGAACAATAATTATTTTTCTTCCCTAAAACTGAATGCCCAGCCTAAACCGTAAGTCCTAGACTGACCAAATTTGGCAACAAGATTCCTATTCCTACCCACTACTCAGTCCCACTGACCCGTCCCAGTCAGTCAGATGGGGGCGCTACAGCACCCCGATTTGCATTTCTGCCTATATCTCCAGACCTGTCAAGCCTACAGTTGAAATTTATTGCCAGTCCAATTCACTATGTCCTGACGAATCAAACTGTATATAGATCTTGGTTCTACATCTTTGCCTTCTTGCATGATTTACAGATGTTTTGAAAACAGGTTTTTTTGTTAACCTCCTAGGATTTTCGACTAACATCCATAAATCTGGTGTCATTCAAATCAGGAGACAGTCCTTTTAAAGATTTACAGAAAAATCTTAAACTTTCGGTAAGATACAGCCACCAGCCACACCCTGACTGTACTGGTGTCTTGCCCATTTCAATCAGACAGCTATATCTTAGGGATGCTTCAGCCAATCATTACAACAGTTGGCTCACTGATGTAGGACTGTACCACAGAGAGACCGTCCAAATTTCGTGTCAATCGGTCAATCAGGAGCGCTACGCCACTGTCTATATACATCTAAGACCCACCTAGGCTCATTGAGGTAAAATCAGTTTCCAGATCAGGTAGGAAGGTGTCTACTGATCCCACCCGTTTTACTCACAGCAGCGGGTGGCTCAGTGGGCTAAACTTGTATGCTTGTAATCAGAGGGTCACAGGTTCGAACCCAGCTTTGGTAGGTACTCGAGCTAGGCAGCCCAATGTGCACAGCATACCCTCCATGAAGTGAGCTGGGGAGACATAAAGGCGTTTTCCCCCACGATGATCAATGAAGCTTATATTATTGTTAATTTAGACGTGCTCAGGCACTACTCCAGAGGGTTGAACAATAATTATTTTTCTTCCCTAAAACTGAATGCCCAGCCTAAACCGTAAGTCCTAGACTGACCAAATTTGGCAACAAGATTCCTATTCCTACCCACTACTCAGTCCCACTGACCCGTCCCAGTCAGTCAGATGGGGGCGCTACAGCACCCCGATTTGCATTTCTGCCTATATCTCCAGACCTGTCAAGCCTACAGTTGATATTTATTGCGACTACAATTAACTATGTCATGACTAATCTAACAACATATATAACTTGGTTCTCCCTCTTTCTGTTTTTACATAAATTATATTTGTCTGAAAACAGCTTTTCTTGTTAACCTCCTTTGATTTTCAACAAACCTACATACATCTGTTGTCCTTCAAATCAGAAGATAGTCCTTTTAAAGATTTAGAGAAAAAAATGAAACTTTTGGTAAGGTATGGCCACCAGCCACACCCTGACTCTACTGGTGCCACGTCCATTTCAATCAGACAGCTATATATCATGCACTCTTCAGCCAATCATTTCCAAATATCTATCTCGGATGAAAGGCTGTACCGCAGAGAGACCTTCCAATTTTCGTGTCAATAGGTCAAACGGGAGCGCTATAGCCACTGTCCATATATGTCTAAACCTCACCTAGTCTAATTCAGCTATAATGAGTTATCAGATCAGGTAGGAAGTTGTCTACTGATCTCACTCATCTTACCCACAGGAGTGGATGGCTCAGTGTGCTAATCCTGTGTGCCTGTAATCAGAGGGTCGCCGGTTCGAACCCGGCTTAGGTTGCTATTTCAGCTAGGTATCCTGATGTGTACAGTGTACTCTCTGATGTTGACTGGCCTGTTACACCTGCACAAAAAGCATCTACATCCTAATGTCTGCCAACTACTGAGACCGTCCAGCTCTGTCCTACATTGCCTATCCTGTTATGGCAGTCTAATTCTGTCTGACTTTCTACTACCCTGGCCACCGGTTCTCTGCTGTTATTCCTCTACTGTCCTACCAGTCCGATCGTCCTCCGCTTTGGACCCTTTCGTAACTGCTTGCAGTTTCTAGTTATTATTAAGGGTCCAAAGGACGAAGTCCTTATGGACCATTATTGTTTTTCTTAGGATTATTAAGGGTCCAAAGGACGAAGTCCTTATGGACCATTATTGTTTTTCTTAGGATTATTATTATTATTATTATTATTATTATTTTTCTGCCCTAAAACTGAATGTACAGCCTAAACTGTAAGAGCTAGACCAACCAAACTTGGTCAGATGATGTCAATTCCTACCCACTACTCAGGTTGTCCTACCCAGTCCTGCCAGCCAGATGGGGGCGCCTTAGCGCCCCCCAACACGTTTCGGTCGATATCTCCTGTCCTGTTAGACCTACAATCGAAATTCTTTGTTCTACATATACAGACAGCAAAGCCCTACCAACTTGCCATTTGGACTATGAAGCTCCGCCTACTTAGATTTTTTGCTAATTTGCATAATTTGCCAATCATACTTTTTCCTTAAAGTCCTGGCTTGTCCTACCAAATCAGACAAATGAGGTGTCAGACGAATCAGAATTCTCTGCTGATCAAGAATTATCCACAAAATTCAGACATTTTTATATCCTACGGCCATTAGCCACGCCCAAACAATGTCCAAATTTGGCCCGTTTTGGTCTGACGGCTATAACTTGGCCGTGCCTTGGCCTACCTTGACCAAATTTGAAATGCTACCTCCCTACACCATTCTGGGGACACGGTCCGAGGCGGGCCGCATTTCGTCAATAGGGGGCGCTACAACTAAAAACTGGCAATATCTCCTGACTGCCTTTGCCAATCTAACTGAAATTTGGTAGATATGTACTAGGAAGCAGCCTGTGGTCAGTCACCTACAATGGCAGTAATTATTCCTTAAAGAGTGGCCGCCATCAGCCAATCAAAATCAAGCAGGCATTTCACAGGCTTCTCAATGACCAATCTAAATCAAATTTGGGTGATACATTTGTGCTCTGACCCTCTGCCTAAACTGTAAAGGACACCTCACTCGGCCAGATGGGGGCGCAACAGTGACAACTTTTGCATTTCTGCCTATTTCTCGAGAACGGTGAAGCCTACAATCGACATTTCTTGCCAGGTCAATTCAGTACGACATGCCAAATCAAACAACATGTAGAACTTGCTTCTGCATCTTTGCGTTTTTGCATAATTCATATTGGTCTGAAAACAAGACATTTCGTTAACCTCCTAGGATTTTCACCAAACCTACACAAATCTGGTATCATTTAAATCAGGAGACAGTCATAATAAATAATTCATAAAAAAAATCATAAACTTTCCATGAGGTATAGTCACCAGCCACACACAAACCATACAGGTGCCATGCCCAATTCAATCAGACAGCTATATCTCAGGCCTGCCTCAGCCAATCATCACCAAACTTTAATATATCCTGTAGAATAGTAGTCCGGAAGGGCCCTCCAAATTTGGTGCCGATCGGTCAAACGGGGGCGCTACAACAACATAACATGTCTGTATAAACCTTGAAAATCAGTTCAACTTACATTTATCTCATTTCTGTTCTAGTGACATGTTACTGGTTAAAATATTTTGTACTGCCAGTTCTGTGAGTCATGCCAAATCAAGACATATGCAATGCCCAATGATAGTCATTTTCATTCCCTTGTGATGTTTAAAAACTTAATAAATAACATATTACTGTAACTTCTACAATGTTCAGCCCAAGTAGGTCATTCTGGTAGTACATCAATCAGGACATTGCCATTATGGATAATTCATAAAAATATCTTAACCTGTACGCTATGGCCACCAGCTACAACAAACCTGCACCATATCCATGCTCATTTCAATCAACCATCTAAAGCTCAGCTGTGCTTCAGCCAATCCTCATCAAATTTGACGGCCTAATGTAGTAAGGGACCTCAGACAGACCCTCCAATTTTGGTTCCAATTGGTCAAATGGGGGCGCTACAGCCACTGTCCATATATTTCTAAGACCCACCTTAGCAAATTCAGCTGAAATGTCCTTATTTCTCATAAAACCTTGAAAGAATTGTTACCTTTCCCTTCACCTGAGTCCATATTTCTTATTCACTTTCATTTTTCACCGATTTGCCTCATAGAACATTATCAGACTTAATTTACACATAAGAAGGCCTGAAAGTATTGAATACAATTTCTAAAATGGAGCGCTGACTCCACCTGCTGGCCACACTGTTTCCATGCCCATTTCATTAAAATAGCTATATCTCTGGCATGCTTCATCCAATCCTCACAAAATTTGACGCACATCTGTGTTACTAGACTTCAGAAAGACCTTCCAAGTTTGGTGGCAATCGGTCAAACGGGGGCACTACAGCCACTGTCCTAATATGTCTAAGACCAACCTTGGTTAATGCAGCTGAAATCTGCTTATCGTTTATTTAAAAATTAAAAAATTAATCACCTTTCCCTTCATCTAAGTCCATATTTTTAATCTGCTTATATTTTCCTGCCATTTGACTTTTACAAATCTTTCAAACTTCAATCTTTCTTCAGGCTGTGTACACTGCAGCAATTACAATTTTATAATAAATTGGCCAGCAGGTGGAGTCAGCGCTCCATTTCAATAATGCCTTCAATACTTTTAGCCTTTCTCCTGTCTAAATGTATAACCTAGAATATGATACAGCATGATATTACTGCTGTTACATGTCACAATACGCAACTCAGCACTTTGTTAAGAATATGCAACACAGCCTATGTTTACACAGGCAGTATAAAAAAGAAAACTGTAATATCTAGACTTACCAGACCAGGTATGAAGGTCCCTAAATCTACCAACTAGTCAGGCCATCTGACCCAAACCATGCATTCAGTCAGGTTCAGGCACTACACCACAGGGTTCTACATTCTGTCCTACATTTCCTGACCTGTTAGACCGACACTCAACAATCTACATCATGATTTCTACCTTCTACTCAAACCATCTGACCTAAACAAGTTCTGTTCTGTCTGACATCTGCTGACCTGTAGTTCTGTCTGACTTTTTAGTATCCTCCTCTACGGTTTGCCCTACATCTCCTGTCACATTAGAGCTACGCTAAATCTCCATCCTGTTATGGCAGTCTAATTGTTGCCCGGTCAATTAAGTACGACATGCCAAATCAAACAACATGTAGAACTTGCTTCTGCATCTTTGCGTTTTTGCATAATTCATATTGGTCTGAAAACAAGACATTTCGTTAACCTCCTAGGATTTTCACCAAACCTACACAAATCTGGTATCATTTAAATCAGGAGACAGTCATAATAAATAATTCATAAAAAAATCATAAACTTTCCATGAGGTATAGTCACCAGCCACACACAAACCATACAGGTGCCATGCCCAATTCAATCAGACAGCTATATCTCAGGCCTGCCTCAGCCAATCATCACCAAACTTTAATATATCCTGTAGAATAGTAGTCCGGAAGGGCCCTCCAAATTTGGTGCCGATCGGTCAAACGGGGGCGCTACAACAATATAACATGTCTGTATAAACCTTGAAAATCAGTTCAACTTACATTTATCTCATTTCTGTTCTAGTGACATATTACTGGTTAAAATATTTTGTACTGCCAGTTCTGTGAGTCATGCCAAATCAAGACATATGCAATGCCCAATGATAGTCATTTTCATTCCCTTGTGATGTTTAATAACTTAATAAATAACATATTACTGTAACTTCTACAATATCCAGCCCAAGTAGGTCATTCTGGTAGTACATCAATCAGGACATTGCCCTTATGGATAATTCATAAAAATATCTTGACCTGTATGCTATGGCCACCAGCTACAACAAACCTGCACCATATCCATGCTCATTTCAATCAACCATCTAAATCTCAGCCGTGCTTCAGCCAATCCTCATCAAATTTGACGGCCTAATGTAGTAAGGGACCTCAGACAGACCCTCCAATATTGGTGCCAATCGGTCAAACAGGGGCGCTACAGCCACTGTCCATATATGTCTAAGACCCACCTTAGCAAATTCAGCTGAAATGTCCTTATTTCTCATAAAACCTTGAAAGAATTGTTACCTTTCCCTTCACCTGAGTCCATATTTTTTATTCACTTTCATTTTTCACCAATTTGCCTCATAGAACATTATCAGACTTAATTTACACATAAGAAGGCCTGAAAGTATTGAATACAATTTCTAAAATGGAGCGCTGACTCCACCTGCTGGCCACACTGTTTCCATGCCTATTTCATTCAAATAGCTATATCTCTGGCATGCTTCATCCAATCCTCACAAAATTTGATGCACGGCTGTGTTACTAGACTGCCTCAGCCAAGCTGCAAAAGACCTTCCAAGTTTGGTGGCAATCAGTCAAACGGGGGCACTACAGCCACTGTCATAATATGTCTAAGACCAACCTTGGTTAATGCAGCTGAAATCTGCTTATTGTTTATTTAAAAATTAAAATATTAATCACCTTTCCCTTCATCTAAGTCCATATTTTTAATCTGCTTATATTCTCCTGCCATTTGACTTTTACAAATCTTTCAAACTTTAATCTTTCTTCAGGCTGTGTACACTACAGCAATTACAATTTTATAATAAATTGGCCAGCAGGTGGAGTCAGCGCTCCATTTCAATAATGCCTTCAATACTTTTAGCCTTTCTCCTGTCTAAATATACATCCTAGAATAGCATACAGCATGATATTACTGCTGTTACATGTCACACTCCCGCAACTCAGCACTTTGTTAAGAATATGCAACACAGCCTATGTTTACACAGGCAGTATAAAAAAGCAACTACTGTATGTAATATCTACACTTACCAGACCAGGTATGAAGGTCCCTAAATCTACCAACTAGTCAGGCCATCTGACCCAAAACATGTATTAAGTCAGGCTAAGGCACTCCACCACAGGGTTCTACATTCTGTCCTGCATTTGCTGACCTGTTAGACCGATACTAACTAGTCTATATCCTGATTTCTACCTACTACTCAGACTATCTCACCAAAACATTGCATTCAGTCAGGTTCAGGCACTACACCACAGGGTCCTACATTCTGTCCTACATTTCCTGACCTGTTAGACGGACACTCAACAATCTCCATCCTGATTTCTACCTTCTACTCAAACCATCTGTTGTCCTACCTGTCCTACCTGTCCTACTTGTCATACCCTTTGGACCCTTCAGTAACTGCCTGCAGTTTCTAGTTATTATTAAGGGTCCAAAGCATGAAATGCTTATGGACCATTATTGTTTTTCTTAGGATTATTATTATTATTATTATTATTATTATTATTATTATTATTATTATTATTAAGGGTCCAAAGCATGAAATGCTTATGGACCATTATTGTTTTTCTTAGGATTTTTCTCTTTTATTATTATTATTATTATTATTTTTCGCGCCCTAAAACTGAATGCACAGCCTAAACCGTAAGTGCTAGACCAACCAAAATTGGTAATATGATGTCAATTCCTACCCGCTACTCAGATTCTCTGACCCAGGCTTGTCAGCCAGATGGGGGCGCTCTAGCGCCCCCCAACGCGTTTCAATCCATAGCTCCTGTCCTATTAGTCCTATAATTGAAATTATTTTTTCTGCTGATACAGACAGCTTTGCTCTACCAACTTGCTATTTGGACTATGAAGCTCCGCCTACTTAGATTTTTTGCTAATTTGCATAATTTGTGAAACTGACTTCTGCCTTCAAGTCCTACAATATTGGACCAAATCAGACAAATGAGGTGTCAAACCGATCAGTCCACTTAGGTGATCAAAATAGATTCAAGAAAGTCTGACATTTGTCTATTTTATGGCCATTTGCCATGCCAAAATCCCACATAAATTTGGCCTATTTGAGTCTGAATGCTATAACTTCTCCATACCTTAGCCTACCTGAACCAAACTTACAATCCAACCTCCCTGCTCTATTATGTGGTCAACATACAATGCGGCCCACATTTCGTCAATAGGGGGCGCTACAACTAATAACTGCCAATATCTCCTGACTGCCTTAACCAATCTAATTGAAATTTGGCAGATATGTACTATGTACAAGCCTGAGGTCAGAGAAGTAAAATGGCAGTCATTAGTTGTAAAATCCTGGCCACCATTAGCCAATCAAAATCAAGCAGCCATTTGACCAGCTAAACAATGAGCAATCCAAACCAAATTTGGGTTATACATTTGTATTCTGACCCTGAGCCCACCCTGTAAAGGACATGTCAGTCTGCCATATGGGGGCGCTACAGCCCATTTCTGCCTATTTCTCCTGAACTGTTAATTATAAAATTGACAATTGTTGCTTAAGCTATCCACTAGCTCATGACAAATTTAATGGTATAAAGAACTTCATCATATCTCTTGCCATTTTTGCCTATTTTGTAAAAGTCTTAAAACAGTACTTTTTTCTTATCCTCCTAGGATTTTCACCAAACCTACCTAAATCTGGTATCATTTAAATCAGGAGACAGTCCCTATATAAAATTATTAAAAAAATCATAAACTTTCCATGAGGTATGGCCACCAGCCACACCCAAACCATAGTGGTGCCACACCCATTTCAATCAGACAGCTATATCTCAGGCCTGCCTCAACCAATCATCATCAAACTTAAATATATAATGTAGGATATTACTGGAGAAGGGCCCTCCAAATTTGGTGCCGATCAGTCAAACGGGGGCGCTACAGCAATATAACATCACTGTATAAACTGCAAAATCAGCTCAACTTACATTTATCTCATTTTTGATCCAGTGACATATTACTGGTTAAAATCTTTTGCCCTGCAAGTTCTGTGAGTCATGTCAAATCAAGAAATATGCAATGTCCCATGATAGTCATTTGCATTCCCTTGTCATATTTAAAAACTTAATTAATAACATATTACTGTAACTACTGCAATGTCCAGCCTAAGTAGGTCAATCTGGTAGTAGAAAAATCAGGACACTGCCCATATGTATAATTTATAAAGATAACTTCACTTGCCTGTACAGTATAGCCACCAGCCACACTGAACCTACAGCATTTCCATGATCATTTCAATGAAACAGCTAAATCAGAGGCATACTTCATCTGATCATCACCAAATTTGACCCACTAATGTAGCACTGCACCTCAGACAGACCCTGCAAATTTGGTGCCGATCGGTCAAATGGGGGCGTGACAGCCACTGTCCATATATGTGTAAGACCCACCTTAGCAGATTCAGCTGAAATGTCCTTATTCCTCATGAAATCTTCAAATAGTTGTTACCTTTCCCTTCAGCTGAGTCCATATTTTTAATTTCCTTTAATTTTTCACCAATTTGCCTTATACAACATTATCAGACTTCATTTACAAATGAGAAGGTCAGAAAGCATTTAATATCTTTTCTAAAATGGAGCGCTGACTCCACCTGCTGGCCACAACATTTCCATTCCCATTTCATTCAAACAGCTAAATCTCAGGCATGCTTCATCCGATCCTTCCAAAATTTGATTCACTTCTGTATCAGTGGACTACAGACAGACCTTCCAAGTTTGGTGGCGATCAGTCAAATGGGAGCCATACAACCACTGTCCTAGTATGTCTAATAACTACCTTGGCTAATTCAGCTGAAATATCCTTCATAATACTTTCAAGAAATTAACTTTCCCTTCACCTCAGTCCATATTTTTAAGCTCCTTTCATTTTTCTGCTATTTGACTAATAGAAAATTATCAGATTTTATTTATAAGCCAGGCAGTATATATTGCAGATTTTTGGCTTTTTTGTATTAAATTGGCCAGTAGGTGGAGATGGTGCTCTATTTATCTTGCAGTTTTTTGGATTTCTTTTATGGATTAGCCAGCAGGTGTAGTTCGTCCTGTATTTCATTAATGGCATTAAATTATTTCAGGGCGTCTTATGTCTAGAACAATACTTTACAAATGCAGTAAGCCACTGTTGTTTTTTTTAATATGCAAGACAGCATGTGTTCACTGAGGTACTATAAAGTAAGCTTAACTTGTATGATCTAGACTTAAAATATTAGTTATGCAGGTGCCTATTTCTACCGTCTACTTAGACCATCTGACACAAAAAACAAATTCTTTTGGGCTGAGGCACTTCAGCAAATGGTTATATATTGTATCTTATATTGTTGTACTAAGGCTGCTTCTGCTAATGGCAGTAGTCAAACTGCCACACCAGGGACTGCATGCTACCAATTATCAAATGTAGCGCTAACTCCACCTGCTAGCCTCACCATTTCCATACCGAATTCATCAAGTCTGCTAAACCTCATTGATACTTCGTCGAATTCTCACAAAATTTGACTCACTTCTGTAGCACTGGACTATGAATAGACCATCTAACTTTGGTGACATTCGGTAAAACGGGGGCGCTTCTGCCACTGTCAAAATATACTAATAGTTAATGCAGCTGAAATTTCTTTATTTTTCATCAAACCTTCAAAGATTATTGACATTTTCATTTCATTTCACTTTTAGAAATGTATCAAAGTTCAAAGATACTTCAGGCTGTGTACAGTGCAACAATTGCAATTTCTTCCAACAGCTAGTCACCACATGTCCCATCTGTTTCTCATCTACCATATTCCCTTTATCGTACCTTAATCAACATATCAAAGTCAATGTTCAAAATGACAGGTATTATCTTATCATAGAAGCATTTCCTACTTTCTGACTATTTAACTGCATTGGCCATCAGTTACAGTCCGTACTTCATTTCCAATTTAGCCACTGTCTTAATATGTCTAAGACCAACCTTGGTTAATGCAGCTGACATCTCCTTATTGTATATATAAACATTTAAATATTAATCACCTTTCCCTTCATCTAAGTCCATATTTTTAATCTGCTTATACAATCCTGCCATTTGACTTTTAGGAATCTATCAAACTTCAATGTTACTTTAGCCTGTGTACACTGTAGCAATTTCAATATTTCTCTAAAAGCTAGTCACCATATTTCCCTTCTGTCACTCATTTACCATTTTCCTACTTTCTGACTATTTAAATGCATTGGCCATCAGTTACAGTCTGTACTTCATTTCCAATTTAGCCACTGTCATAATATGTCTAAGATCAACCTAGGTTAATGCAGCTGACATCTGTTTATTGTTTATTTAAACATTTAAATATTAATCACCTTTCCCTTCATCTAAGTCCATATTTTTAATCCGCTTATATTTTCCTGGCATTTGACTTTCAGAAATCTATCAAACTTCAATGTTTATTCAAGATGTGTATGCTGCAGCAATTGCAATTGTTTCAAACAGCTACTCACCACATTTCCCTTCTGTTTCCCATCTATCCTTTTCCCTTTATCAAACATTGATGAACATTTCTACAGTAATGTTTAAATGTTAGGTATCACATTTCATTGTTGCATGTCCTATTTTCTGACTATTTCAATGCATTTGCCATCAGTTACAGTCTGTACTTCATTTACAATAATTAGTGAACTTCTAATTTTATGCCATTCACTTCTTTCCTCTTCATTGCTTCTTTCCATTAGCTTTGGACCCGATTGTCACTGCTTGCAGTTATCTTTATTATTATTATTATTATTATTATTTTTTTCCTGCCCTAAAACTGAATGTACAGCCTAAACCGTAAGAGCTAGACCAACCAAACTTGGTAAGATGATGTCAATTCCTACCCGCTACTCAGATTCTCTGACCCAGTCCTGTCAGCCAGATGGGGGCGCTCTAGCGCCCCTCAACGCGTTTCAGTCCATATCTCCTGTCCTATTAGTCCTACAATTGAATTTATTTTTTCTGCTGATACAGACAGCTTTGCTCTACCAACTTGCCATTTGGACTATGAAGCTCCACCTACTTAGATTTTTTGCTAATTTGCATAATTTGTGAAACTGGCTTCTGCCTTCAAGTCCTACACTGTTGGACCAAATCAGACAAATGAGGTGTCAAACCGATCAGTCCACTGACCTGATCAAAAGCTGTTCAAGAAAGTCTGACATTTGTCTATTTTATGGCCACTAGCCACGCCCAAATCACACCTAAATTTGGCCTATTTCAGTCTGACTGCTATAACTTCTCCATACCTTTGCCTACCTGAACCAAACTTAGAATCCAACCTCCCTGCTCTATTATGGGGTGACCATACAATGCAGCCCACATTTCGTCAATAGGGGGCGCTACAACTAAAAACTGCTGATATCTCCTGACTGCTTTGACCAATCTAATTGAAATTTGGCAGATATGTACTACGTACAAGCCTGAGGTCAGACAAGTATCATGGCAGTCATTAGTTGTAAAATCCTGGCCACCATTAGCCAATCAAAATCAACCAGCCATTTGACTGGCTAAACAATGAGCAATCCAAACCAAATTTGGGTTCTACATTTGTACTCTGACCCTGAACCCACCCTGTAATGGACATGTCAGTCTGCCATATGGGGGCGCTACAGCACATTTCTGCCTATTTCTCCTGAACTGTTAATTATAAAATTGACAATTGTTGTTTACGCTATCCACTAGCTCATGACAAATTTAATGGCATAAAGAACTTCATCATATCTCTTGCCATTTTTGCCTATTTTGTAAAAGTCTTAAAACAGTACTTTTTCTTAACCTCCTTGGATTTTCACCAAACCTTCATATTTCTGTGATCATTTTAATCAGGAGACAGTCCTTATAAAGAAATATTAAAAAAATCTGAAACTTTCCATGTGGTATGGCCACCAGCCACACCCACACCATACTGGTGCCACACCCATTTCAATCAGACAGCTATATCTGAGGCGTGCCTCAGCCAATCATCACAAAACTTAAATATATATTGTAGGACATTACTGGGGAAGGGCCCTCCAATTTTCATGCCAATCAGTCAAACAGGGGCACTACAGCAATATAACATGTCTGTATAAACCTGCAAAATCAGTTCAAGTTGCATTGTTGTCATTTTTGATAAAGTGACATATTACTCGTTAAAATCTTTTGTCCTGCAAGTTCTGTTAGTCATGCTAAATCAAGATAGTCCATAATAGTCATTTGAATTACCTTGTGATATTTAAAAACTTAATAAATAACATATTACTATAACTACTACAATGTCTAGCCAAAGTAGGTCTTTCTGGTAGTAGATCAATCAGGACACTGCCCTTATGTATAATTTATAAAGATAGCTTCACCTGCCTGTACAGTATGGCCACCAGCCACACTGAACCTACCACATTTCCATGCTCATTTCAATCAAACAGCTAAATATGAGGTATACTTCATATGATCTTCACGAAATTTGACCCACTAATGTACCACTGCACCTCAGACAGACCCTCCAAATTTGGTGCCGATCAGTCAAATGGGGGCGCTACAGCTAATGTGCATATATGTGTAAGACCCACCTTAGCAAATTCAGCTGAAATGTCCTTATTTCTCATCAAATATTCAAAGATTTGTTCCCTTTCCCTTCAACTAGGTCCATATTTTTAATTTTTGTTCATTTTTCACCCATTTGCCTCATAGAACATTATCAGACTTCATTTACACATGAGAAGGCCTAAAAGTTTTAAATAGCATTTCTAAAATGGAGTGTTGACTCCACCTGCTGGCCAAATGATTTCCATGCCCATTTCAATCAAACAGTTATATCTCTGGCATGCTTCATCCAATCCTAACAAAATTTGATTCCCTTCTGTATCAGTGGACTACAGACAGACCTTCCAAATTTGGTGCCGATCAGTCAAACGGGGGCGCTACAGCAATATAACATGTCTTTATAAACCTGCAAAATCAGTACAACTTACATTTATCTCATTTCTGTTCCAGTGACATATGACTGGTTGAAATCTTTTGTATTGCAAGTTCTCTTAGTTATGCCAAATCAAGAAATATGCAATGCCTAATGATTGTCATTTGCATTCCCTTGTGACATTTAAAAACTTAATAAATAACATATTGCTATAACTACTACAATGTCCAGCCCAAGAAGGTCATTCTGGTAGTAGATCAATCATGACACGGCCCTTATGGATAATTTATAAAAATAACTTGACCTACCTGTATGCTATGGCCACCAACTACACCAAACCTGCACCATTTCCATGCTCATTTCAATCAAACAGCTAAATCTGAGGCATTCTTCATCCAATCCTCATAAAATTTGACCAGCTAATGTAACCATAGACCACAGACAGACCTTCCAACTTTAGTGCCGATCGGTCAAATGGGGGAGCTACAGCCACTGTCTATATATTTCTAAGACCCACCTTAGCAAATTCAGTTGGAATGTCCTTATTTCTCTTCAAACATTCAAAGAATTGTTTGCTTTCCCTTCAACTAGGTCCATATTTTAATTTCTGTTCATTTTTCACCCATTTGCCTCAGAACATTATCAGAATTAATTTAAACATGAGAAGGCCTAAAAGTATTAAATAGCATTTCTAAAATGGAGCGTTGACTCCACCTGCTGGCCACACCATTTCCATTTCATTCAAACAGCTAAATCTCAGGCATGCTTCTCCCAATCTTCACAAAATTTGACTGTCTCCTGCAGGAGTGGACTACAGACAGACCATCTATGTTTGGTGGTGATCGGGCAAATGGGGGCACTACAGCCAATGTTGTATTATGTCTAAGAGCCACCTTAACAGATTCAGCTGAAATGCCCTTATTCCTCATGAAACCTTCAAAGAATTGTTACCTTTCCCTTCACCTTAGTCCATATTTTTAATTTCCTTTCATTTTTCACCAATTTGCCTTATACAACATTATCAGACTTCATTTACAAATGAGAAAGTCAGAAAGCATTTAATATCATTTCTAAAATGGAGCGCTGACTACACCTTCTGGCCACACCATTTCCATTCCCATTTCATTCAAACAGCTAAATCTCTGGCATGCTTCATCTGATCCTTACAAAATTTGATTCACTTCTGTATGACTGGACTACAGACAAATCTTCCAAGTTTGGTGGCGATCAGTCAATCTGGAGCGGTACAGCCACTTTCCTAGTATGTCTAATACCTACCTTGGCTAATTCAGCTGAAATATCCTTCATAATACTTTAAAGGAATTAACTTTCCCTTCACCTCAGTCCATATTATTAAGCTCCTTTCATTTTTCTGCTATTTGACTTATAGAAAATTATCAGATTTTAATTATAAGCCAGGCAGTATATATTGCAGATTTTTTGCTTTTTTGTATTAAATTGGCCAGTAGGTGGAGATGGTGCTCTATTTATATTGCAGTTTTTTGGATTTTTTTTTATACATTAGCCAGCAGGTGGAGTTCGTCCTGTATTTCATTAATGGCATTAAATTCTTTCAGGGCTTCTCATGTCTAGAAGAATACTTTACAAATGCAGTAAGCCACTGTTGTTTTTTTAATATACAAGACAGCATGTGTTCACTGAGGTACTGTAAAGTAAGCTTAACTTGTATGATCTAGACTTAAAATATTAGTTATGCAGGTGCCTATTTCTACCGTCTACTTAGACCATCTGACACAAAAAACAAATTCTTTTGGGCTGAGGCACTTCAGCAAATGGTTATATATTGTATCTTATATTGTTGTACTAAGGCTGCTTCTGCTAATGGCAGTAGTCAAACTGCCACACCAGGGACTGCATACTACCAATTATCAAATGTAGCGCTAACTCCACCTGCTGGCCTCACTATTTCCATACCGTATTCATTAAGTCTGCTAAACCTCATTCATACTTCATCGAATTCTCACAAAATTTGACTCACTTCTGTAGCACTGGACTATGAATAGACCATCTAACTTTGGTGACATTCGGTTAAACGGGGGCGCTTCTGCCACTGTCAAAATATACTCAGTTAATGCAGCTGAAATTTCTTTATTTTTCATCAAACCTTCAAAGATTATTGACATTTTCATTTCATTTCACTTTTAGAAATGTATCAAAGTTCAGAGATACTTCAGGCTGTGTACAGTGCAACAATTGCAATTTCTTCCAACAGCTAGTCACCACATGTCCCTTCTGTTTCTCATCTACCCTCTTCCCTTTATCGTACCTTAATCAACATATCAAAGTCAATGTTCAAAATGTCAGGTATTATCTTATCATAGAAGCATTTCCTACTTTTTCTGACTATTTAAATGCATTGGCCATCAGTTACAGTCTGTACTTCATTTCAAATTTAGCCACTGTCAAAATATGTCTAAGATCAACCTTGGTTAATGCAGCTGACATCTCCTTATTGTTTATTTAAACATTTAAATATTATTCACCTTTCCCTTCTTCAAAGTCCATATTTTTAATCTGCTTATAAATTCCTGCCGTTTGACTTTTAGAAATCTATCAAACTTCAATGTTACTTCAGCCTGTGTACACTGCAGCAATTGCAATCTTTCTCCAACAGTTAGTCACCACATTTCCCTTCCGTTTCTCATCTACCATTTTCCTTTATCATACCTTGATAAACACTTCCACAATAATGTTTAAATGTTAGCTATCATCTCATAGTAGCATTTCTTATTTTCTGACTATTTAAATGCATTGGCCATCAGTTACAGTCTATATTTCATTTACAATTTAGCCACTGTCATAATATGTCTAACAACAACCTTGGTTAATGCAGCTGACATCTCCTTATTGTTTATTTAAACATTTAAATATTAATCACCTTTCCCTTCATCTAAGTCCATATTTTTAATTATTATTATTATTATTATTTTTTTTTTTTCCTGCCGTAAAACTAAATGTACAGCCTAAACCGTAAGAGCTAGACCAACCAAACTTGGTAAGATGATGTCAATTCCTACCCGCTACTCAGATTCTCCGACCCAGGCCTGTCAGCCAGATGGGGGCGCTCTAGCGCCCCCCAACGCGTTTCAGTCCATATCTCCTGTCCTATTAGTCCTACAATTGAAATAATTTTTTCTGCTGATACAGACAGCTTTGCTCTACCAACTTGCCATTTGGACTATGAAGCTCCGCCTACTTAGATTTTTTGCTAATTTGCATAATTTGCAAAACTGACCTCTGCCTTCAAGTCCTACCCCGTCTGTCCCAATCAGACAAATGAGGTGTCAAACCAATCAGTTCTCTGAGCTGATCAAGACTTACAAAAACAATCATGAAATTTCTGTATCATACGGTCTTCAGCCACGCCCAAACTTTGCATAAATTTGGCCAGTTTCAATCTGATTGCTATAACTTGGCTCTGCTTTAACCAATCTTAACCAAATTTTAAATCGTTCCTCCCAGCGCCATTCTGGGGACTAGATATAAAGCTGGCCCCATTTCATCAATAGGGGGCGCTACAGCTAAAAACTGCCAATATCTCCTGACTGCATTGACCAATCTAATTGAAATTTGGCAGATATGTAGTACGTCCATGCCTGAGGTCAGTCATTTATCATGGCAGTCATTAGTTGCAAAATCCTGGCCACCATTAGCCAATCAAAATCAAGCAGCCATTTGACCAGCTAAACAATGAGCAATCAAAACCAAATTTAGGTTGTACAATTGTCCTCTGACCTTCAGCCCACCCTGTAAAGGACACCTCAGTCTGCCATATGGGGGCGCTACAGCACATTTCTGACTATTTCTCAACAATTGTCAAGCACACAGTTGAGATTTATTGCCAGGCCAATTCAGTATGATATGCTACATCAAATGACATGTAGAACTTGGTTATACATCTATGCCTTTTTTAATGATTTATATAGTTCTGAAAACAGGGCTTTTTCTTAGCCTCGTAGGATCTTCACCAAACCTACACAAATCTGGTATGATTTAAATCAGGAGACAGTCAATATATAAAATTATTAAAAAAATCATAAACTTTCCATGAGGTACGGCCACCAGCCACACCCAAACCATACAGGTGCCACACCCATTACAATCAGACAACTATATCTTAGGCGTGCCTCAACTAATCATCACCAAACTTAAATATATAATGTAGGACATTACTCTGGAAGGGCCCTCCAAATTTTGTGCCGATCGGTCAAATGGGGGCGCTACAGCAATATAACATCACTGTATAAACTGCAAAATCAGCTAAACTTACATTTTTCTTATTTCTGTTTCAGTCACATATTACTGATAAAAATCTTTTGTCCTTCAAGTTCTGTGTGTCATTGCAAATCAAGATATATGCAATGCCTAATGATAGTCATTTCGATTACCTTGTAATATTTAAAAACTTAATAAATTACATATTGCTATAACTACTGCAATGTCCAGCCCAAGTAGGTCATTCTGGTATTAGATCAATCAGGACACTGCCATTATGTCTAATTTATAAGGATAACTTCACCTGCCTGTACAGTATGGCCACCAGCCACACTGAACCTACAGCATTTCCATGCTCATTTCAATCAAACAGCTAAATCTGAGGCATTCTTCATCTGATCATCACCAAATTTGACCAACTAATGTACCACTGCACCTCAGACAGACCCACCAAATTTGGTGCCAATCGGTCAAATGGGGGCACTACAGTTACTGTCCATATATGTTTAAGACCTACCTTAGCAAATTCAGCTGAAATGTCCTTCTTTCTCATAAAACCTTCAAAGAATTGTTACCTTTCCATTCAACTTAGTCCATATTTTTAATTTCCTTTCATTTTTCACCTATTTCCCTCATATAACATTATCAGACTTCATTTACACATGAGATGGCCTAAAAGTATTAAATAGTATTTCTAAAATGGAGCGCTGACTCCACCTGCTGGTCAAACCATTTCCATGCCCATTTCAATCAAACAGTTATATCTCTGGCATGCTTCATCCAATCCTCTCAAAAATTGACCAACTGATTTATCACTGGCCCACAGACAGACCCTACACCTTTTGTGCAGATTGGTCAAAGGGGGGCGCTACAGCTACTATATAAATATGTCTAAGACCAACATAGGCTAATGCAGCTGATATTACCTTATTTCTCATCAAATATTTAAAGATTAATCACCATTACCTTGATCTCAGTTAATATTTTTAAATTGCTTTAATTTTCCTGCCATTAGACTTTTAGAAATGTATCAAACTTCAGTGATGCTTCAGGCTCTGTACATTGCAGCAATTGCAATTTCTTTGAACAGCTAGTCACCACATTTCCCTTCTGTTTCTCATCTACCGTTTTCCATTTATTGTACCTTAATCAACATTTCTACGGTAATGTTCAAAATGTCAGGTATCATCTTATACTGTAGTAGCATTTCATACTTTCTGACTATTTAAATGCATTGGCCATCAGATACAGTCTGTACTTCATTTACAATTTAGCCGCTGTCATAATATTTCTAAGACCAACCTTGGTTAATGCAACTGAAATTAGCTTATTTCTCATCAAATATTTAAATATTAATCACCATTACCTTCACCTTAGTCAATATTAATAAATTGGTTTCATTATCCTGCCATTTGACTTTTAGAAATGTATCAAACTTCAGTGATGTACACTGCAGCAATTTCAATTTTTTCCAACAGCTAGTCACCACATTTCCCTTATGTTTCTTATCTACCATTTTCATACTTTCTGACTAATTCAATGCATTGGCCATCAGTTACAGTCTGCACTTCATTTACAATTTAGCCACTGTCATAATATGTCTAACAACAACCTTGGTTAATGCAGCTGACATCTCCTTATTGTTTATTTAAACATTTAAATATTGATCACCTTTCCCTTAATCTAAGTCCATATTTTTTATCTAATTATATATTACTACCATTTAACTTTTAGAAATCTATCAAACTTCAATGTTACTTCAGCCTGTGTACACTGCAGCAATTGCAATATTTCTCAAAACAGCTACTGACCACATTTCCCTTCTGTTTCTCATCTACCGTTTTCCCTTTATCGTACCTTGATAAACATTTCTACGGTAAATTTAAATGTTCGGTATCATCTTATCATAGTAGCATTTCCTATTTTCTGACTATTTAAATGCCGTGCTTATCAATTACAGTCTGTACTTCATTTACAATAATTAGTGAACTTCAAATTTTATTCCATTCACTTCATTTCTCTTCATTGCTTCTGTCCATTTGCTTTGGACCCGATTGTCACTGCTTGCAGTTATCTTTATTATTATTATTTTTCTGCCCTAAAACTGAATGTACAGCCTAAACTGTAAGAGCTAGACCAACCAAACTTGGTCAGATGATGTCAATTCCTACCCACTACTCAGGTTGTCCTACCCAGTCCTGCCAGCCAGATGGGGGCGCCTTAGCGCCCCCCAACACGTTTCGGTCGATATCTCCTGTCCTGTTAGACCTACAATCGAAATTCTTTGTTCTACATATACAGACAGCAAAGCCCTACCAACTTGCCATTTGGACTATGAAGCTCCGCCTACTTAGATTTTTTGCTAATTTGCATAATTTGCCAATCCTACTTTTTCCTTAAAGTCCTGGCTTGTCCTACCAAATCAGACAAATGAGGTGTCAGACGAATCAGAATTCTCTGCTGATCAAGAATTATCCACAAAATTCAGACATTTTTATATCCTACGGCCATTAGCCACGCCCAAACAATGTCCAAATTTGGCCCGTTTTGGTCTGACGGCTATAACTTGGCCGTGCCTTGGCCTACCTTGACCAAATTTGAAATGCTACCTCCCTACACCATTCTGGGGACACGGTCCGAGGCGGGCCGCATTTCGTCAATAGGGGGCGCTACAACTAAAAACTGGCAATATCTCCTGACTGCCTTTGCCAATCTAACTGAAATTTGGTAGATATGTACTAGGAAGCAGCCTGTGGTCAGTCACCTACAATGGCAGTAATTATTCCTTAAAGAGTGGCCGCCATCAGCCAATCAAAATCAAGCAGGCATTTCACAGGCTTCTCAATGACCAATCTAAATCAAATTTGGGTGATACATTTGTGCTCTGACCCTCTGCCTAAACTGTAAAGGACACCTCACTCGGCCAGATGGGGGCGCAACAGTGACAACTTTTGCATTTCTGCCTATTTCTCGAGAACGGTGAAGCCTACAATCGACATTTCTTGCCAGGTCAATTCAGTACGACATGCCAAATCAAACAACATGTAGAACTTGCTTCTGCATCTTTGCGTTTTTGCATAATTCATATTGGTCTGAAAACAAGACATTTCGTTAACCTCCTAGGATTTTCACCAAACCTACACAAATCTGGTATCATTTAAATCAGGAGACAGTCATAATAAATAATTCATAAAAAAAATCATAAACTTTCCATGAGGTATAGTCACCAGCCACACACAAACCATACAGGTGCCATGCCCAATTCAATCAGACAGCTATATCTCAGGCCTGCCTCAGCCAATCATCACCAAACTTTAATATATCCTGTAGAATAGTAGTCCGGAAGGGCCCTCCAAATTTGGTGCCGATCGGTCAAACGGGGGCGCTACAACAACATAACATGTCTGTATAAACCTTGAAAATCAGTTCAACTTACATTTATCTCATTTCTGTTCTAGTGACATGTTACTGGTTAAAATATTTTGTACTGCCAGTTCTGTGAGTCATGCCAAATCAAGACATATGCAATGCCCAATGATAGTCATTTTCATTCCCTTGTGATGTTTAAAAACTTAATAAATAACATATTACTGTAACTTCTACAATGTTCAGCCCAAGTAGGTCATTCTGGTAGTACATCAATCAGGACATTGCCATTATGGATAATTCATAAAAATATCTTAACCTGTACGCTATGGCCACCAGCTACAACAAACCTGCACCATATCCATGCTCATTTCAATCAACCATCTAAAGCTCAGCTGTGCTTCAGCCAATCCTCATCAAATTTGACGGCCTAATGTAGTAAGGGACCTCAGACAGACCCTCCAATTTTGGTTCCAATCGGTCAAATGGGGGCGCTACAGCCACTGTCCATATATTTCTAAGACCCACCTTAGCAAATTCAGCTGAAATGTCCTTATTTCTCATAAAACCTTGAAAGAATTGTTACCTTTCCCTTCACCTGAGTCCATATTTCTTATTCACTTTCATTTTTCACCGATTTGCCTCATAGAACATTATCAGACTTAATTTACACATAAGAAGGCCTGAAAGTATTGAATACAATTTCTAAAATGGAGCGCTGACTCCACCTGCTGGCCACACTGTTTCCATGCCCATTTCATTAAAATAGCTATATCTCTGGCATGCTTCATCCAATCCTCACAAAATTTGACGCACATCTGTGTTACTAGACTTCAGAAAGACCTTCCAAGTTTGGTGGCAATCGGTCAAACGGGGGCACTACAGCCACTGTCCTAATATGTCTAAGACCAACCTTGGTTAATGCAGCTGAAATCTGCTTATCGTTTATTTAAAAATTAAAAAATTAATCACCTTTCCCTTCATCTAAGTCCATATTTTTAATCTGCTTATATTTTCCTGCCATTTGACTTTTACAAATCTTTCAAACTTCAATCTTTCTTCAGGCTGTGTACACTGCAGCAATTACAATTTTATAATAAATTGGCCAGCAGGTGGAGTCAGCGCTCCATTTCAATAATGCCTTCAATACTTTTAGCCTTTCTCCTGTCTAAATGTATAACCTAGAATATGATACAGCATGATATTACTGCTGTTACATGTCACAATACGCAACTCAGCACTTTGTTAAGAATATGCAACACAGCCTATGTTTACACAGGCAGTATAAAAAAGAAAACTGTAATATCTAGACTTACCAGACCAGGTATGAAGGTCCCTAAATCTACCAACTAGTCAGGCCATCTGACCCAAACCATGCATTCAGTCAGGCTAAGGCACTCCACCACAGGGTTCTACATTCTGTCCTACATTTGCTGACCTGTTAGACCGATACTAACTAATCTATATCCTGATTTCTACCTACTACTGAGACCATCTGACCAAAACAATGCATTCAGTCAGGTTCAGGCACTACACCACAGGGTTCTACATTCTGTCCTACATTTCCTGACCTGTTAGACCGACACTCAACAATCTACATCATGATTTCTACCTTCTACTCAAACCATCTGACCTAAACAAGTTCTGTTCTGTCTGACATCTGCTGACCTGTAGTTCTGTCTGACTTTTTAGTATCCTCCTCTACGGTTTGCCCTACATCTCCTGTCACATTAGAGCTACGCTAAATCTCCATCCTGTTATGGCAGTCTAATTGTTGCCCGGTCAATTAAGTACGACATGCCAAATCAAACAACATGTAGAACTTGCTTCTGCATCTTTGCGTTTTTGCATAATTCATATTGGTCTGAAAACAAGACATTTCGTTAACCTCCTAGGATTTTCACCAAACCTACACAAATCTGGTATCATTTAAATCAGGAGACAGTCATAATAAATAATTCATAAAAAAATCATAAACTTTCCATGAGGTATAGTCACCAGCCACACACAAACCATACAGGTGCCATGCCCAATTCAATCAGACAGCTATATCTCAGGCCTGCCTCAGCCAATCATCACCAAACTTTAATATATCCTGTAGAATAGTAGTCCGGAAGGGCCCTCCAAATTTGGTGCCGATCGGTCAAACGGGGGCGCTACAACAATATAACATGTCTGTATAAACCTTGAAAATCAGTTCAACTTACATTTATCTCATTTCTGTTCTAGTGACATATTACTGGTTAAAATATTTTGTACTGCCAGTTCTGTGAGTCATGCCAAATCAAGACATATGCAATGCCCAATGATAGTCATTTTCATTCCCTTGTGATGTTTAATAACTTAATAAATAACATATTACTGTAACTTCTACAATATCCAGCCCAAGTAGGTCATTCTGGTAGTACATCAATCAGGACATTGCCCTTATGGATAATTCATAAAAATATCTTGACCTGTATGCTATGGCCACCAGCTACAACAAACCTGCACCATATCCATGCTCATTTCAATCAACCATCTGAATCTCAGCCGTGCTTCAGCCAATCCTCATCAAATTTGACGGCCTAATGTAGTAAGGGACCTCAGACAGACCCTCCAATATTGGTGCCAATCGGTCAAACAGGGGCGCTACAGCCACTGTCCATATATGTCTAAGACCCACCTTAGCAAATTCAGCTGAAATGTCCTTATTTCTCATAAAACCTTGAAAGAATTGTTACCTTTCCCTTCACCTGAGTCCATATTTTTTATTCACTTTCATTTTTCACCAATTTGCCTCATAGAACATTATCAGACTTAATTTACACATAAGAAGGCCTGAAAGTATTGAATACAATTTCTAAAATGGAGCGCTGACTCCACCTGCTGGCCACACTGTTTCCATGCCTATTTCATTCAAATAGCTATATCTCTGGCATGCTTCATCCAATCCTCACAAAATTTGATGCACGGCTGTGTTACTAGACTGCCTCAGCCAAGCTGCAAAAGACCTTCCAAGTTTGGTGGCAATCAGTCAAACGGGGGCACTACAGCCACTGTCATAATATGTCTAAGACCAACCTTGGTTAATGCAGCTGAAATCTGCTTATTGTTTATTTAAAAATTAAAATATTAATCACCTTAACCTTCATCTAAGTCCATATTTTTAATCTGCTTATATTCTCCTGCCATTTGACTTTTACAAATCTTTCAAACTTTAATCTTTCTTCAGGCTGTGTACACTACAGCAATTACAATTTTATAATAAATTGGCCAGCAGGTGGAGTCAGCGCTCCATTTCAATAATGCCTTCAATACTTTTAGCCTTTCTCCTGTCTAAATATACATCCTAGAATAGCATACAGCATGATATTACTGCTGTTACATGTCACACTCCCGCAACTCAGCACTTTGTTAAGAATATGCAACACAGCCTATGTTTACACAGGCAGTATAAAAAAGCAACTATGTAATATCTACACTTACCAGACCAGGTATGAAGGTCCCTAAATCTACCAACTAGTCAGGCCATCTGACCCAAAACATGTATTAAGTCAGGCTAAGGCACTCCACCACAGGGTTCTACATTCTGTCCTGCATTTGCTGACCTGTTAGACCGATACTAACTAGTCTATATCCTGATTTCTACCTACTACTCAGACTATCTCACCAAAACATTACATTCAGTCAGGTTCAGGCACTACACCACAGGGTCCTACATTCTGTCCTACATTTCCTGACCTGTTAGACGGACACTCAACAATCTCCATCCTGATTTCTACCTTCTACTCAAACCATCTGTTGTCCTACCTGTCCTACCTGTCCTACTTGTCATACCCTTTGGACCCTTCAGTAACTGCCTGCAGTTTCTAGTTATTATTATTATTATTATTATTATTATTTTTCTGCCCTAAAACTGAATGCCCAGCCTAAACCGTAAGTCCTAGGCCTACCAAATTTGGTACGATGATTGGAATTCCTACCCACTACTCAGGTTTTCTGACCCGTCCGAATCAGCCAGAGGGGGGCGCCGTAGCGCCCCATAACACGTTTTGGACGATATCTCCTGTCCTGTTTGTCCTACCTTCAAAATTCTTTTTTCTCCTGATACAGACAGCCATGCCCTACCAAAAAGTCAATGGGACCATGAAGCTCCGCCTACTTAGATTTTTTGCTAATTTGCATAATCTGCAAATCATACTTTTTTCTTAAAGTCCTGGCTTGTCCTACCAAATCAGACAAATGAGGTGTCAGACGAATCAGAATTTTCAGCTGATCAAGAATCATCAACAAAATCCAGACATTTTTATATCCTATGGCCATTAGCCACACCCAAACAATGTCCAAATTTGGCCAATTTTGGTCTGATGGCTATAACTTGGCCGTGCCTTGGCCTACCTTGACCAAATTTGAAATGCTTCCTCCCTACACCATTCTGGGGACACGGTCCGAAGCGGGCCGCATTTCGTCAATAGGGGGCGCTACAACTAAAAACTGGCAATATCTCCTGACTGCCTTTGCCAATCTAACTGAAATTTGGCAGATATGTACTAGCACCCAGCCTGTGGTCAGTCACATACAATGACAGTCATCATTCCTTAAATAGTGGCCGCCATCGGCCAATCAAAATCAAGCAGGCATTTGACAGGCTTATAAATGACCAATCTATACCAAATTTTTGTGGTATATTTGTCCTCTGACCCGCAGCCCACCATGCAAAGGACACCTCACTCGGCCAGATGCGGGCGCTACAGTGACAACTTTTGCATTTCTGCCTATTTCTCGAAAAGGGTGAAGTCTACAATCGACATTTATTGCCAGGTCAATTCAGTACGACATGCCAAATCAAACAACATGTAGAACTTGCTTCTGCATCTTTGCGTTTTTGCATAATTCATATTGGTCTGAAAACAAGACATTTCGTTAACCTCCTAGGATTTTCACCAAACCTACACAAATCTGGTATCATTTAAATCAGGAGACAGTCATAATAAATAATTCATAAAAAAATCATAAACTTTGCATGAGGTATAGTCACCAGCCACACACAAACCATACAGGTGCCATGCCCAATTCAATCCGACAGCTATATCTCAGGCATGCTACAGCCAATCATTACCAAATTTCTCTCACTAATGTAGTGCTATACCACCGAGCGACCCTCCAAATTTTGTGTCGATCAGTCAAACGGGAGCGCTACGGCCACTGTTTATATCTTTATTATTATTATTTTTCTGCCCTAAAACTGAATGTACAGCCTAAACTGTAAGAGCTAGACCAACCAAACTTGGTCAGATGATGTCAATTCCTACCCACTACTCAGGTTGTCCTACCCAGTCCTGCCAGCCAGATGGGGGCGCCTTAGCGCCCCCCAACACGTTTCGGTCGATATCTCCTGTCCTGTTAGACCTACAATCGAAATTCTTTGTTCTACATATACAGACAGCAAAGCCCTACCAACTTGCCATTTGGACTATGAAGCTCCGCCTACTTAGATTTTTTGCTAATTTGCATAATTTGCCAATCCTACTTTTTCCTTAAAGTCCTGGCTTGTCCTACCAAATCAGACAAATGAGGTGTCAGACGAATCAGAATTCTCTGCTGATCAAGAATTATCCACAAAATTCAGACATTTTTATATCCTACGGCCATTAGCCACGCCCAAACAATGTCCAAATTTGGCCCGTTTTGGTCTGACGGCTATAACTTGGCCGTGCCTTGGCCTACCTTGACCAAATTTGAAATGCTACCTCCCTACACCATTCTGGGGACACGGTCCGAGGCGGGCCGCATTTCGTCAATAGGGGGCGCTACAACTAAAAACTGGCAATATCTCCTGACTGCCTTTGCCAATCTAACTGAAATTTGGTAGATATGTACTAGGAAGCAGCCTGTGGTCAGTCACCTACAATGGCAGTAATTATTCCTTAAAGAGTGGCCGCCATCAGCCAATCAAAATCAAGCAGGCATTTCACAGGCTTCTCAATGACCAATCTAAATCAAATTTGGGTGATACATTTGTGCTCTGACCCTCTGCCTAAACTGTAAAGGACACCTCACTCGGCCAGATGGGGGCGCAACAGTGACAACTTTTGCATTTCTGCCTATTTCTCGAGAACGGTGAAGCCTACAATCGACATTTCTTGCCAGGTCAATTCAGTACGACATGCCAAATCAAACAACATGTAGAACTTGCTTCTGCATCTTTGCGTTTTTGCATAATTCATATTGGTCTGAAAACAAGACATTTCGTTAACCTCCTAGGATTTTCACCAAACCTACACAAATCTGGTATCATTTAAATCAGGAGACAGTCATAATAAATAATTCATAAAAAAATCATAAACTTTCCATGAGGTATAGTCACCAGCCACACACAAACCATACAGGTGCCATGCCCAATTCAATCAGACAGCTATATCTCAGGCCTGCCTCAGCCAATCATCACCAAACTTTAATATATCCTGTAGAATAGTAGTCCGGAAGGGCCCTCCAAATTTGGTGCCGATCGGTCAAACGGGGGCGCTACAACAACATAACATGTCTGTATAAACCTTGAAAATCAGTTCAACTTACATTTATCTCATTTCTGTTCTAGTGACATATTACTGGTTAAAATATTTTGTACTGCCAGTTCTGTGAGTCATGCCAAATCAAGACATATGCAATGCCCAATGATAGTCATTTTCATTCCCTTGTGATGTTTAAAAACTTAATAAATAACATATTACTGTAACTTCTACAATGTTCAGCCCAAGTAGGTCATTCTGGTAGTACATCAATCAGGACATTGCCATTATGGATAATTCATAAAAATATCTTAACCTGTACGCTATGGCCACCAGCTACAACAAACCTGCACCATATCCATGCTCATTTCAATCAACCATCTAAAGCTCAGCTGTGCTTCAGCCAATCCTCATCAAATTTGACGGCCTAATGTAGTAAGGGACCTCAGACAGACCCTCCAATTTTGGTTCCAATCGGTCAAATGGGGGCGCTACAGCCACTGTCCATATATTTCTAAGACCCACCTTAGCAAATTCAGCTGAAATGTCCTTATTTCTCATAAAACCTTGAAAGAATTGTTACCTTTCCCTTCACCTGAGTCCATATTTCTTATTCACTTTCATTTTTCACCGATTTGCCTCATAGAACATTATCAGACTTAATTTACACATAAGAAGGCCTGAAAGTATTGAATACAATTTCTAAAATGGAGCGCTGACTCCACCTGCTGGCCACACTGTTTCCATGCCCATTTCATTAAAATAGCTATATCTCTGGCATGCTTCATCCAATCCTCACAAAATTTGACGCACATCTGTGTTACTAGACTTCAGAAAGACCTTCCAAGTTTGGTGGCAATCGGTCAAACGGGGGCACTACAGCCACTGTCCTAATATGTCTAAGACCAACCTTGGTTAATGCAGCTGAAATCTGCTTATCGTTTATTTAAAAATTAAAAAATTAATCACCTTTCCCTTCATCTAAGTCCATATTTTTAATCTGCTTATATTTTCCTGCCATTTGACTTTTACAAATCTTTCAAACTTCAATCTTTCTTCAGGCTGTGTACACTGCAGCAATTACAATTTTATAATAAATTGGCCAGCAGGTGGAGTCAGCGCTCCATTTCAATAATGCCTTCAATACTTTTAGCCTTTCTCCTGTCTAAATGTATAACCTAGAATATGATACAGCATGATATTACTGCTGTTACATGTCACAATACGCAACTCAGCACTTTGTTAAGAATATGCAACACAGCCTATGTTTACACAGGCAGTATAAAAAAGAAAACTCTGTAATATCTAGACTTACCAGACCAGGTATGAAGGTCCCTAAATCTACCAACTAGTCAGGCCATCTGACCCAAACCATGCATTCAGTCAGGCTAAGGCACTCCACCACAGGGTTCTACATTCTGTCCTACATTTGCTGACCTGTTAGACCGATACTAACTAATCTATATCCTGATTTCTACCTACTACTGAGACCATCTGACCAAAACAATGCATTCAGTCAGGTTCAGGCACTACACCACAGGGTTCTACATTCTGTCCTACATTTCCTGACCTGTTAGACCGACACTCAACAATCTACATCATGATTTCTACCTTCTACTCAAACCATCTGACCTAAACAAGTTCTGTTCTGTCTGACATCTGCTGACCTGTAGTTCTGTCTGACTTTTTAGTATCCTCCTCTACGGTTTGCCCTACATCTCCTGTCACATTAGAGCTACGCTAAATCTCCATCCTGTTATGGCAGTCTAATTGTTGCCCGGTCAATTAAGTACGACATGCCAAATCAAACAACATGTAGAACTTGCTTCTGCATCTTTGCGTTTTTGCATAATTCATATTGGTCTGAAAACAAGACATTTCGTTAACCTCCTAGGATTTTCACCAAACCTACACAAATCTGGTATCATTTAAATCAGGAGACAGTCATAATAAATAATTCATAAAAAAATCATAAACTTTCCATGAGGTATAGTCACCAGCCACACACAAACCATACAGGTGCCATGCCCAATTCAATCAGACAGCTATATCTCAGGCCTGCCTCAGCCAATCATCACCAAACTTTAATATATCCTGTAGAATAGTAGTCCGGAAGGGCCCTCCAAATTTGGTGCCGATCGGTCAAACGGGGGCGCTACAACAATATAACATGTCTGTATAAACCTTGAAAATCAGTTCAACTTACATTTATCTCATTTCTGTTCTAGTGACATATTACTGGTTAAAATATTTTGTACTGCCAGTTCTGTGAGTCATGCCAAATCAAGACATATGCAATGCCCAATGATAGTCATTTTCATTCCCTTGTGATGTTTAATAACTTAATAAATAACATATTACTGTAACTTCTACAATATCCAGCCCAAGTAGGTCATTCTGGTAGTACATCAATCAGGACATTGCCCTTATGGATAATTCATAAAAATATCTTGACCTGTATGCTATGGCCACCAGCTACAACAAACCTGCACCATATCCATGCTCATTTCAATCAACCATCTAAATCTCAGCCGTGCTTCAGCCAATCCTCATCAAATTTGACGGCCTAATGTAGTAAGGGACCTCAGACAGACCCTCCAATATTGGTGCCAATCGGTCAAACAGGGGCGCTACAGCCACTGTCCATATATGTCTAAGACCCACCTTAGCAAATTCAGCTGAAATGTCCTTATTTCTCATAAAACCTTGAAAGAATTGTTACCTTTCCCTTCACCTGAGTCCATATTTTTTATTCACTTTCATTTTTCACCAATTTGCCTCATAGAACATTATCAGACTTAATTTACACATAAGAAGGCCTGAAAGTATTGAATACAATTTCTAAAATGGAGCGCTGACTCCACCTGCTGGCCACACTGTTTCCATGCCTATTTCATTCAAATAGCTATATCTCTGGCATGCTTCATCCAATCCTCACAAAATTTGATGCACGGCTGTGTTACTAGACTGCCTCAGCCAAGCTGCAAAAGACCTTCCAAGTTTGGTGGCAATCAGTCAAACGGGGGCACTACAGCCACTGTCATAATATGTCTAAGACCAACCTTGGTTAATGCAGCTGAAATCTGCTTATTGTTTATTTAAAAATTAAAATATTAATCACCTTTCCCTTCATCTAAGTCCATATTTTTAATCTGCTTATATTCTCCTGCCATTTGACTTTTACAAATCTTTCAAACTTTAATCTTTCTTCAGGCTGTGTACACTACAGCAATTACAATTTTATAATAAATTGGCCAGCAGGTGGAGTCAGCGCTCCATTTCAATAATGCCTTCAATACTTTTAGCCTTTCTCCTGTCTAAATATACATCCTAGAATAGCATACAGCATGATATTACTGCTGTTACATGTCACACTCCCGCAACTCAGCACTTTGTTAAGAATATGCAACACAGCCTATGTTTACACAGGCAGTATAAAAAAGCAACTATGTAATATCTACACTTACCAGACCAGGTATGAAGGTCCCTAAATCTACCAACTAGTCAGGCCATCTGACCCAAAACATGTATTAAGTCAGGCTAAGGCACTCCACCACAGGGTTCTACATTCTGTCCTGCATTTGCTGACCTGTTAGACCGATACTAACTAGTCTATATCCTGATTTCTACCTACTACTCAGACTATCTCACCAAAACATTGCATTCAGTCAGGTTCAGGCACTACACCACAGGGTCCTACATTCTGTCCTACATTTCCTGACCTGTTAGACGGACACTCAACAATCTCCATCCTGATTTCTACCTTCTACTCAAACCATCTGTTGTCCTACCTGTCCTACCTGTCCTACTTGTCATACCCTTTGGACCCTTCAGTAACTGCCTGCAGTTTCTAGTTATTAAGGGTCCAAAGGACGAAGTCCTTATGGACCATTATTGTTTTTCTTAGGATTATTAAGGGTCCAAAGGACGAAGTCCTTATGGACCATTATTGTTTTTCTTAGGATTATTATTATTATTATTATTATTATTATTATTTTTCTGCCCTAAAACTGAATGCCCAGCCTAAACCGTAAGTCCTAGGCCTACCAAATTTGGTAGGATGATTGCAATTCCTACCCACTACTCAGGTTGTCCGACCCGTCCGACTCAGCCAGAGGGGGGCGCCGTAGCGCCCCCCAACACGTTTTGGACGATATCTCCTGTCCTGTTTGTCCTACCTTCGAAATTCTTTTTTCTCCTGATACAGACAGCCATGCCCTACCAAAAAGTCAATGGGACCATGAAGCTCCGCCTACTTAGATTTTTTGCTAATTTGCATAATTTGCAAATCCTACTTTTTCCTTCAAGTCCTGGCTTGTCCTACCAAATCAGACAAATGAGGTGTCAGATGAATCAGAATTCTCAGCTGATCAAGAATCATTAAAAAAATTCAGACATTTTTATATCCTACGGCCATTAGCCACGCCCAAACAATGTCCAAATTTGGCCCGTTTTGGTCTGATGGCTATAACTTGGCCGTGCCTTGGCCTACCTTGACCAAATTTGAAATGCTACCTCCCTACACCATTCTGGGGACACGGTCCGAGGCGGGCCGCATTTCGTCAATAGGGGGCGCTACAACTAAAAACTGGCAATATCTCCTGACTGCCTTTGCCAATCTAACTGAAATTTGGCAGATATGTACTAGGACCTGGCCTGTGGTCAGTCACATACAATGGCAGTCATCATTACTTAAAGAGTGGCCGCTATCGGCCAATCAAAATCAAGCAGGCATTTGACAGGCTTCTCAATGACCAATCTAAATCAAATTTGGGTGATACATTTGTGCTCTGACCCTCTGCCTACCCTGTAAAGGACATCTCACTCGGCCAGATGGGGGCGCTACAGTGACAACTTTTGCGTTTCTGCCTATTTCTCGAGAACGGTGAAACCTACAATCGACATTTATTGCCAGGTCAATTCAGTACAACATGCCAAATCAAACAACGTGTAGAACTTGCTTCTGCATCTTTGCGTTTTTGCATAATTCATATTGGTCTGAAAACAAGACATTTCGTTAACCTCCTAGGATTTTCACCAAACCTACACAAATCTGGTATCATTTAAATCAGGAGACAGTCATAATAAATAATTCATAAAAAAATCATAAACTTTCCATGAGGTATAGTCACCAGCCACACACAAACCATACAGGTGCAATGCCCAATTCAATCAGACAGCTATATCTCAGGCCTGCCTCAGCCAATCATCACCAAACTTTAATATATCCTGTAGAATAGTAGTCCAGAAGGGCCCTCCAAATTTGGTGCCGATCGGTCAAACGGGGGCGCTACAACAATATAACATGTCTGTATAAACCTTGAAAATCAGTTCAACTTACATTTATCTCATTTCTGTTCTAGTGACATATTACTGGTTAAAATATTTTGTACTGCCAGTTCTGTTAGTCATGCCAAATCAAGACATATGCAATGCCCAATGATAATCATTTTCATTCCCTTGTGATGTTTAAAAACTTAATAAATAACATATTACTGTAACTTCTACAATATCCAGCCCAAGTAGGTCATTCTGGTAGTACATCAATCAGGACATTGCCCTTATGGATAATTCATAAAAACATCTTGACCTGTATGCTATGGCCACCAGCTACAACAAACCTGCACCATATCCATGCTCATTTCAATCAACCATCTATATCTCAGCCGTGCTTCAGCCAATCCTCATCAAATTTGACGGCCTAATGTAGTAAGGGACCTCAGACAGACCCTCCAATTTTGGTGCCAATCGGTCAAACGGGGGCGCTACAGCCACTGTCCATATATGTCTAAGATCTACCTTAGCAAATTCAGCTGAAATGTCCTTATTTCTCATAAAACCTTGAAAGAATTGTTACCTTTCCCTTCACCTGAGTCCATATTTTTTATTCACTTTCATTTTTCACCCATTTGCCTCATAGAACATTATCAGACTTAATTTACACATAAGAAGGCCTGAAAGTATTGAATACAATTTCTAAAATGGAGTGCTGACTCCACCTGCTGGCCACACTATTTCCATGCCCATTTCATTCAAATAGCTATATCTCTGGCATGCTTCATCCAATCCTCACAAAATTTGATGCACATCTGTGTTACTAGACTTCAGAAAGAACTTCCAAGTTGGGTGGCAATCGGTCAAACGGGGGCACTACAGCCACTGTCATAATATGTCTAAGACTAACCTTGGTTAATGCAGCTGAAATCTGCTTATTGTTTATTTAAAAATTAAAATATTAATCACGTTTCACTTCATCTAAGTCCATATTTTTAATCTGCTTATATTTTCCTTCCATTTGACTTTTACAAATCTTTCAAACTTCAATCTTTCTTCAGGCTGTGTACACTGCAGCAATTACAATTTTATAATAAATTGGCCAGCAGGTGGAGTCAGCGCTCCATTTCAATAATGCCTTCAATACTTTTAGCCTTTCTCCTGTCTAAATGTACAACCTAGAATACGATACAGCATGATATTACTGCTGTTACATGTCACACTACGCAACTCAGCACTTTGTTAAGAATATGCAACACAGCCTATGTTTACACAGGCAGTATAAAAAAGCAACTCTGTAATATCTAGACTTACCAGACCAGGTATGAAGGTCCCTAAATCTACCAACTAGTCAGGCCATCTGACCCAAACCATGCATTCAGTCAGGCTAAGGCACTCCACCAGAGGGTTCTACATTGTGTCCTACATTTGCTGACCTGTTAGACCGATACTAACTAATCTATATCCTGATTTCTACCTACTACTGAGACCATCTGACCAAAACAATGCATTCAGTCAGGTTCAGGCACTACACAGGGTTCTACATTATGTCCTACATTTCCTGACCTGTTAGACCGACACTCAACAATCTCCATCCTGATTTCTACCTTCTACTCAAACCATCTGACCTAAACAAGTTCTGTTGTGTCTGACATCTGCTGACCTGTAGTTCTGCCTGACTTGTTAGTATCCTCTACGGTTTGCCCTACATCTCCTGTCGCATTAGAGCTACGCTAAATCTCCATCCTGTTATGGCAGTCTAATTCTGTCTGACTTTCTACTACCCTGGCCGCCGGATCTCTGCCCTAATTCCTCTACTGTCCTACCAGTCCGATCGTCCTACGCTTTGGACCCTTTCGTAACTGCTTGCAGTTTCTAGTTATTATTATTATTATTATTATTATTTTTCTGCCCTAAAACTGAATGTACAGCCTAAACTGTAAGAGCTAGACCAACCAAACTTGGTCAGATGATGTCAATTCCTACCCACTACTCAGGTTGTCCTACCCAGTCCTGCCAGCCAGATGGGGGCGCCTTAGCGCCCCCCAACACGTTTCGGTCGATATCTCCTGTCCTGTTAGACCTACAATCGAAATTCTTTGTTCTACATATACAGACAGCAAAGCCCTACCAACTTGCCATTTGGACTATGAAGCTCCGCCTACTTAGATTTTTTGCTAATTTGCATAATTTGCCAATCCTACTTTTTCCTTAAAGTCCTGGCTTGTCCTACCAAATCAGACAAATGAGGTGTCAGACGAATCAGAATTCTCTGCTGATCAAGAATTATCCACAAAATTCAGACATTTTTATATCCTACGGCCATTAGCCACGCCCAAACAATGTCCAAATTTGGCCCGTTTTGGTCTGACGGCTATAACTTGGCCGTGCCTTGGCCTACCTTGACCAAATTTGAAATGCTACCTCCCTACACCATTCTGGGGACACGGTCCGAGGCGGGCCGCATTTCGTCAATAGGGGGCGCTACAACTAAAAACTGGCAATATCTCCTGACTGCCTTTGCCAATCTAACTGAAATTTGGTAGATATGTACTAGGAAGCAGCCTGTGGTCAGTCACCTACAATGGCAGTAATTATTCCTTAAAGAGTGGCCGCCATCAGCCAATCAAAATCAAGCAGGCATTTCACAGGCTTCTCAATGACCAATCTAAATCAAATTTGGGTGATACATTTGTGCTCTGACCCTCTGCCTAAACTGTAAAGGACACCTCACTCGGCCAGATGGGGGCGCAACAGTGACAACTTTTGCATTTCTGCCTATTTCTCGAGAACGGTGAAGCCTACAATCGACATTTCTTGCCAGGTCAATTCAGTACGACATGCCAAATCAAACAACATGTAGAACTTGCTTCTGCATCTTTGCGTTTTTGCATAATTCATATTGGTCTGAAAACAAGACATTTCGTTAACCTCCTAGGATTTTCACCAAACCTACACAAATCTGGTATCATTTAAATCAGGAGACAGTCATAATAAATAATTCATAAAAAAATCATAAACTTTCCATGAGGTATAGTCACCAGCCACACACAAACCATACAGGTGCCATGCCCAATTCAATCAGACAGCTATATCTCAGGCCTGCCTCAGCCAATCATCACCAAACTTTAATATATCCTGTAGAATAGTAGTCCGGAAGGGCCCTCCAAATTTGGTGCCGATCGGTCAAACGGGGGCGCTACAACAACATAACATGTCTGTATAAACCTTGAAAATCAGTTCAACTTACATTTATCTCATTTCTGTTCTAGTGACATGTTACTGGTTAAAATATTTTGTACTGCCAGTTCTGTGAGTCATGCCAAATCAAGACATATGCAATGCCCAATGATAGTCATTTTCATTCCCTTGTGATGTTTAAAAACTTAATAAATAACATATTACTGTAACTTCTACAATGTTCAGCCCAAGTAGGTCATTCTGGTAGTACATCAATCAGGACATTGCCATTATGGATAATTCATAAAAATATCTTAACCTGTACGCTATGGCCACCAGCTACAACAAACCTGCACCATATCCATGCTCATTTCAATCAACCATCTAAAGCTCAGCTGTGCTTCAGCCAATCCTCATCAAATTTGACGGCCTAATGTAGTAAGGGACCTCAGACAGACCCTCCAATTTTGGTTCCAATCGGTCAAATGGGGGCGCTACAGCCACTGTCCATATATTTCTAAGACCCACCTTAGCAAATTCAGCTGAAATGTCCTTATTTCTCATAAAACCTTGAAAGAATTGTTACCTTTCCCTTCACCTGAGTCCATATTTCTTATTCACTTTCATTTTTCACCGATTTGCCTCATAGAACATTATCAGACTTAATTTACACATAAGAAGGCCTGAAAGTATTGAATACAATTTCTAAAATGGAGCGCTGACTCCACCTGCTGGCCACACTGTTTCCATGCCCATTTCATTAAAATAGCTATATCTCTGGCATGCTTCATCCAATCCTCACAAAATTTGACGCACATCTGTGTTACTAGACTTCAGAAAGACCTTCCAAGTTTGGTGGCAATCGGTCAAACGGGGGCACTACAGCCACTGTCCTAATATGTCTAAGACCAACCTTGGTTAATGCAGCTGAAATCTGCTTATCGTTTATTTAAAAATTAAAAAATTAATCACCTTTCCCTTCATCTAAGTCCATATTTTTAATCTGCTTATATTTTCCTGCCATTTGACTTTTACAAATCTTTCAAACTTCAATCTTTCTTCAGGCTGTGTACACTGCAGCAATTACAATTTTATAATAAATTGGCCAGCAGGTGGAGTCAGCGCTCCATTTCAATAATGCCTTCAATACTTTTAGCCTTTCTCCTGTCTAAATGTATAACCTAGAATATGATACAGCATGATATTACTGCTGTTACATGTCACAATACGCAACTCAGCACTTTGTTAAGAATATGCAACACAGCCTATGTTTACACAGGCAGTATAAAAAAGAAAACTCTGTAATATCTAGACTTACCAGACCAGGTATGAAGGTCCCTAAATCTACCAACTAGTCAGGCCATCTGACCCAAACCATGCATTCAGTCAGGCTAAGGCACTCCACCACAGGGTTCTACATTCTGTCCTACATTTGCTGACCTGTTAGACCGATACTAACTAATCTATATCCTGATTTCTACCTACTACTGAGACCATCTGACCAAAACAATGCATTCAGTCAGGTTCAGGCACTACACCACAGGGTTCTACATTCTGTCCTACATTTCCTGACCTGTTAGACCGACACTCAACAATCTACATCATGATTTCTACCTTCTACTCAAACCATCTGACCTAAACAAGTTCTGTTCTGTCTGACATCTGCTGACCTGTAGTTCTGTCTGACTTTTTAGTATCCTCCTCTACGGTTTGCCCTACATCTCCTGTCACATTAGAGCTACGCTAAATCTCCATCCTGTTATGGCAGTCTAATTGTTGCCCGGTCAATTAAGTACGACATGCCAAATCAAACAACATGTAGAACTTGCTTCTGCATCTTTGCGTTTTTGCATAATTCATATTGGTCTGAAAACAAGACATTTCGTTAACCTCCTAGGATTTTCACCAAACCTACACAAATCTGGTATCATTTAAATCAGGAGACAGTCATAATAAATAATTCATAAAAAAATCATAAACTTTCCATGAGGTATAGTCACCAGCCACACACAAACCATACAGGTGCCATGCCCAATTCAATCAGACAGCTATATCTCAGGCCTGCCTCAGCCAATCATCACCAAACTTTAATATATCCTGTAGAATAGTAGTCCGGAAGGGCCCTCCAAATTTGGTGCCGATCGGTCAAACGGGGGCGCTACAACAATATAACATGTCTGTATAAACCTTGAAAATCAGTTCAACTTACATTTATCTCATTTCTGTTCTAGTGACATATTACTGGTTAAAATATTTTGTACTGCCAGTTCTGTGAGTCATGCCAAATCAAGACATATGCAATGCCCAATGATAGTCATTTTCATTCCCTTGTGATGTTTAATAACTTAATAAATAACATATTACTGTAACTTCTACAATATCCAGCCCAAGTAGGTCATTCTGGTAGTACATCAATCAGGACATTGCCCTTATGGATAATTCATAAAAATATCTTGACCTGTATGCTATGGCCACCAGCTACAACAAACCTGCACCATATCCATGCTCATTTCAATCAACCATCTAAATCTCAGCCGTGCTTCAGCCAATCCTCATCAAATTTGACGGCCTAATGTAGTAAGGGACCTCAGACAGACCCTCCAATATTGGTGCCAATCGGTCAAACAGGGGCGCTACAGCCACTGTCCATATATGTCTAAGGCCCACCTTAGCAAATTCAGCTGAAATGTCCTTATTTCTCATAAAACCTTGAAAGAATTGTTACCTTTCCCTTCACCTGAGTCCATATTTTTTATTCACTTTCATTTTTCACCAATTTGCCTCATAGAACATTATCAGACTTAATTTACACATAAGAAGGCCTGAAAGTATTGAATACAATTTCTAAAATGGAGCGCTGACTCCACCTGCTGGCCACACTGTTTCCATGCCTATTTCATTCAAATAGCTATATCTCTGGCATGCTTCATCCAATCCTCACAAAATTTGATGCACGGCTGTGTTACTAGACTGCCTCAGCCAAGCTGCAAAAGACCTTCCAAGTTTGGTGGCAATCAGTCAAACGGGGGCACTACAGCCACTGTCATAATATGTCTAAGACCAACCTTGGTTAATGCAGCTGAAATCTGCTTATTGTTTATTTAAAAATTAAAATATTAATCACCTTTCCCTTCATCTAAGTCCATATTTTTAATCTGCTTATATTCTCCTGCCATTTGACTTTTACAAATCTTTCAAACTTTAATCTTTCTTCAGGCTGTGTACACTACAGCAATTACAATTTTATAATAAATTGGCCAGCAGGTGGAGTCAGCGCTCCATTTCAATAATGCCTTCAATACTTTTAGCCTTTCTCCTGTCTAAATATACATCCTAGAATAGCATACAGCATGATATTACTGCTGTTACATGTCACACTCCCGCAACTCAGCACTTTGTTAAGAATATGCAACACAGCCTATGTTTACACAGGCAGTATAAAAAAGCAACTATGTAATATCTACACTTACCAGACCAGGTATGAAGGTCCCTAAATCTACCAACTAGTCAGGCCATCTGACCCAAAACATGTATTAAGTCAGGCTAAGGCACTCCACCACAGGGTTCTACATTCTGTCCTGCATTTGCTGACCTGTTAGACCGATACTAACTAGTCTATATCCTGATTTCTACCTACTACTCAGACTATCTCACCAAAACATTGCATTCAGTCAGGTTCAGGCACTACACCACAGGGTCCTACATTCTGTCCTACATTTCCTGACCTGTTAGACGGACACTCAACAATCTCCATCCTGATTTCTACCTTCTACTCAAACCATCTGTTGTCCTACCTGTCCTACCTGTCCTACTTGTCATACCCTTTGGACCCTTCAGTAACTGCCTGCAGTTTCTAGTTATTAAGGGTCCAAAGCATGAAATGCTTATGGACCATTATTGTTTTTCTTAGGATTATTATTATTATTATTATTATTATTATTATTATTATTATTATTATTATTTTTTTCCTGCCCTAAAACTGAATGTACAGCCTAAACCGTAAGAGCTAGACCAACCAAACTTGGTAAGATGATGTCAATTCCTACCCGCTACTCAGATTCTCTGACCCAGTCCTGTCAGCCAGATGGGGGCGCTCTAGCGCCCCTCAACACGTTTCAGTCCATATCTCCTGTCCTATTAGTCCTACAATTGAATTTATTTTTTCTGCTGATACAGACAGCTTTGCTCTACCAACTTGCCATTTGGACTATGAAGCTCCACCTACTTAGATTTTTTGCTAATTTGCATAATTTGTGAAACTGGCTTCTGCCTTCAAGTCCTACATTGTTGGACCAAATCAGACAAATGAGGTGTCAAACCGATCAGTCCACTGACCTGATCAAAAGCTGTTCAAGAAAGTCTGACATTTGTCTATTTTATGGCCACTAGCCATGCCCAAATCACACCTAAATTTGGCCTATTTCAGTCTGACTGCTATAACTTCTCCATACCTTTGCCTACCTGAACCAAACTTAGAATCCAACCTCCCTGCTCTATTATGGGGTGACCATACAATGCAGCCCACATTTCGTCAATAGGGGGCGCTACAACTAAAAACTGCTGATATCTCCTGACTGCTTTGACCAATCTAATTGAAACTTGGCAGATATGTACTACGTACAAGCCTGAGGTCAGACAAGTATCATGGCAGTCATTAGTTGTAAAATCCTGGCCACCATTAGCCAATCAAAATCAACCAGCCATTTGACTGGCTAAACAATGAGCAATCCAAACCAAATTTGGGTTCTACATTTGTACTCTGACCCTGAACCCACCCTGTAATGGACATGTCAGTCTGCCATATGGGGGCGCTACAGCACATTTCTGCCTATTTCTCCTGAACTGTTAATTATAAAATTGACAATTGTTGTTTACGCTATCCACTAGCTCATGACAAATTTAATGGCATAAAGAACTTCATCATATCTCTTGCCATTTTTGCCTATTTTGTAAAAGTCTTAAAACAGTACTTTTTCTTAACCTCCTTGGATTTTCACCAAACCTTCATATTTCTGTGATCATTTTAATCAGGAGACAGTCCTTATAAAGAAATATTAAAAAAATCTGAAACTTTCCATGTGGTATGGCCACCAGCCACACCCACACCATACTGGTGCCACACCCATTTCAATCAGACAGCTATATCTGAGGCGTGCCTCAGCCAATCATCACGAAACTTAAATATATATTGTAGGACATTACTGGGGAAGGGCCCTCCAATTTTCATGCCAATCAGTCAAACAGGGGCACTACAGCAATATAACATGTCTGTATAAACCTGCAAAATCAGTTCAAGTTACATTGTTGTCATTTTTGATAAAGTGACATATTACTCGTTAAAATCTTTTGTCCTGCATGTTCTGTTAGTCATGCTAAATCAAGATAGTCCATAATAGTCATTTGAATTACCTTGTGATATTTAAAAACTTAATAAATAACATATTACTATAACTACTACAATGTCTAGCCAAAGTAGGTCTTTCTGGTAGTAGATCAATCAGGACACTGCCCTTATGTATAATTTATAAAGATAGCTTCACCTGCCTGTACAGTATGGCCACCAGCCACACTGAACCTACCACATTTCCATGCTCATTTCAATCAAACAGCTAAATATGAGGTATACTTCATATGATCTTCACGAAATTTGACCCACTAATATACCACTGCACCTCAGACAGACCCTCCAAATTTGGTGCCGATCAGTCAAATGGGGGCGCTACAGCTAATGTGCATATATGTGTAAGACCCACCTTAGCAAATTCAGCTGAAATGTCCTTATTTCTCATCAAATATTCAAAGATTTGTTCCCTTTCCCTTCAACTAGGTCCATATTTTTAATTTTTGTTCATTTTTCACCCATTTGCCTCATAGAACATTATTAGACTTCATTTACACATGAGAAGGCCTAAAAGTTTTAAATAGCATTTCTAAAATGGAGTGTTGACTCCACCTGCTGGCCAAATGATTTCCATGCCCATTTCAATCAAACAGTTATATCTCTGGCATGCTTCATCCAATCCTAACAAAATTTGATTCCCTTCTGTATCAGTGGACTACAGACAGACCTTCCAAATTTGGTGCCGATCAGTCAAACGGGGGCGCTACAGCAATATAACATGTCTTTATAAACCTGCAAAATCAGTACAACTTACATTTATCTCATTTCTGTTCCAGTGACATATGACTGGTTGAAATCTTTTGTATTGCAAGTTCTCTTAGTTATGCCAAATCAAGAAATATGCAATGCCTAATGATTGTCATTTGCATTCCCTTGTGACATTTAAAAACTTAATAAATAACATATTGCTATAACTACTACAATGTCCAGCCCAAGCAGGTCATTCTGGTAGTAGATCAATCATGACACGGCCCTTATGGATAATTTATAAAAATAACTTGACCTACCTGTATGCTATGGCCACCAACTACACCAAACCTGCACCATTTCCATGCTCATTTCAATCAAACAGCTAAATCTGAGGCATTCTTCATCCAATCCTCATAAAATTTGACCAGCTAATGTAACCATAGACCACAGACAGACCTTCCAACTTTGGTGCCGATCGGTCAAATGGGGGAGCTACAGCCACTGTCTATATATTTCTAAGACCCACCTTAGCAAATTCAGTTGGAATGTCCTTATTTCTCTTCAAACATTCAAAGAATTGTTTGCTTTCCCTTCAACTAGGTCCATATTTTAATTTCTGTTCATTTTTCACCCATTTGCCTCAGAACATTATCAGAATTAATTTAAACATGAGAAGGCCTAAAAGTATTAAATAGCATTTCTAAAATGGAGCGTTGACTCCACCTGCTGGCCACACCATTTCCATTTCCATTTCATTCAAACAGCTAAATCTCAGGCATGCTTCTCCCAATCTTCACAAAATTTGACTGTCTCCTGCAGGAGTGGACTACAGACAGACCATCTATGTTTGGTGGTGATCGGGCAAATGGGGGCACTACAGCCAATGTTGTATTATGTCTAAGAGCCACCTTAACAGATTCAGCTGAAATGTCCTTATTCCTCATGAAACCTTCAAAGAATTGTTACCTTTCCCTTCACCTTAGTCCATATTTTTAATTTCCTTTCATTTTTCACCAATTTGCCTTATACAACATTATCAGACTTCATTTACAAATGAGAAAGTCAGAAAGCATTTAATATCATTTCTAAAATGGAGCGCTGACTACACCTTCTGGCCACACCATTTCCATTCCCATTTCATTCAAACAGCTAAATCTCTGGCATGCTTCATCTGATCCTTACAAAATTTGATTCACTTCTGTATGACTGGACTACAGACAAATCTTCCAAGTTTGGTGGCGATCAGTCAATCTGGAGCGGTACAGCCACTTTCCTAGTATGTCTAATACCTACCTTGGCTAATTCAGCTGAAATATCCTTCATAATACTTTAAAGGAATTAACTTTCCCTTCACCTCAGTCCATATTATTAAGCTCCTTTCATTTTTCTGCTATTTGACTTATAGAAAATTATCAGATTTTAATTATAAGCCAGGCAGTATATATTGCAGATTTTTTGCTTTTTTGTATTAAATTGGCCAGTAGGTGGAGATGGTGCTCTATTTATATTGCAGTTTTTTGGATTTTTTTTTATACATTAGCCAGCAGGTGGAGTTCGTCCTGTATTTCATTAATGGCATTAAATTCTTTCAGGGCTTCTCATGTCTAGAAGAATACTTTACAAATGCAGTAAGCCACTGTTGTTTTTTTTAATATACAAGACAGCATGTGTTCACTGAGGTACTGTAAAGTAAGCTTAACTTGTATGATCTAGATTTAAAATATTAGTTATGCAGGTGCCTATTTCTACCGTCTACTTAGACCATCTGACACAAAAAACAAATTCTTTTGGGCTGAGGCACTTCAGCAAATGGTTATATATTGTATCTTATATTGTTGTACTAAGGCTGCTTCTGCTAATGGCAGTAGTCAAACTGCCACACCAGGGACTGCATACTACCAATTATCAAATGTAGCGCTAACTCCACCTGCTGGCCTCACTATTTCCATACCGTATTCATTAAGTCTGCTAAACCTCATTCATACTTCATCGAATTCTCACAAAATTTGACTCACTTCTGTAGCACTGGACTATGAATAGACCATCTAACTTTGGTGACATTCGGTTAAACGGGGGCGCTTCTGCCACTGTCAAAATATACTCATAGTTAATGCAGCTGAAATTTCTTTATTTTTCATCAAACCTTCAAAGATTATTGACATTTTCATTTCATTTCACTTTTAGAAATGTATCAAAGTTCAGAGATACTTCAGGCTGTGTACAGTGCAACAATTGCAATTTCTTCCAACAGCTAGTCACCACATGTCCCTTCTGTTTCTCATCTACCCTCTTCCCTTTATCGTACCTTAATCAACATATCAAAGTCAATGTTCAAAATGTCAGGTATTATCTTATCATAGAAGCATTTCCTACTTTTTCTGACTATTTAAATGCATTGGCCATCAGTTACAGTCTGTACTTCATTTCAAATTTAGCCACTGTCAAAATATGTCTAAGATCAACCTTGGTTAATGCAGCTGACATCTCCTTATTGTTTATTTAAACATTTAAATATTATTCACCTTTCCCTTCTTCAAAGTCCATATTTTTAATCTGCTTATAAATTCCTGCCGTTTGACTTTTAGAAATCTATCAAACTTCAATGTTACTTCAGCCTGTGTACACTGCAGCAATTGCAATCTTTCTCCAACAGCTAGTCACCACATTTCCCTTCCGTTTCTCATCTACCATTTTCCTTTATCATACCTTGATAAACACTTCCACAATAATGTTTAAATGTTAGCTATCATCTCATAGTAGCATTTCTTATTTTCTGACTATTTAAATGCATTGGCCATCAGTTACAGTCTATATTTCATTTACAATTTAGCCACTGTCATAATATGTCTAACAACAACCTTGGTTAATGCAGCTGACATCTCCTTATTGTTTATTTAAACATTTAAATATTAATCACCTTTCCCTTCATCTAAGTCCATATTTTTAATCTGCTTATAAATTCCTGCCATTTGACTTTTAGAAATCTATCAAACTTCAATGTTACTTCAGCCTGTGTACACTGCAGCAATTGCAATATTTCTCCAACAGCTTGTCACCACATTTCCCTTCTGTTTCTCATCTACCTTTTTCCCTTTATCGTACCTTGATAAACATTTCCAAAGGTAATGTTTAAATGTTAGATATCATCTCATAGTAGCATTTCATATTTTCTACCAATTTAAATGCATTGCTCATCAATTACAGTCTGTACTTCATTTCCAATAATTAGTGAACTTGTAATTTTATGCCATTCACTTCATTTCAGTTCATTACTTCTTTCCATTTGCTTTGGACCCGATTGTCACTGCTTGCAGTTATCTTTATTATTATTATTATTTTTCTGCCCTAAAACTGAATGCCCAGCCTAAACCGTAAGTCCTAGGCCTACCAAATTTGGTAGGATGATTGGAATTCCTACCCACTACTCAGGTTGTCCGACCCGTCCGACTCAGCCACAGGGGGGCGCCGTAGCGCCCCCCAACACGTTTTGGACGATATCTCCTGTCCTGTTTGTCCTACCATCGAAATTCTTTTTTCTCCTGATGCAGACGGCCATGCCCTACCAAAAAGTCAATGGGACCATGAAGCTCCGCCTACTTAGATTTTTTGCTAATTTGCATAATTTGCAAATCCTACTTTTTCCTTCAAGTCCTGGCTTGTCCTACCAAATCAGACAAATGAGGTGTCAGACGAATCAGACTTCTCAGCTGATCAAGAAATATTAACAAAATTGAGACATTTTTATATCATACGGCCATTAGCCACGCCCAAACAATGTCCAAATTTGGCCCATTTTGGACTGATGGCTGTAACTTGGCCGTGCCTTGGCCTACCTAGACCAAATTTGAAATCCTACCTTCCGACCCCATTCTGGGTACACGGTCCAAGGCGGGCTGCATTTCGTCCATAGGGGGCGCTACAACTAAAAACTGCCAATATCTCCTGACTGCCTTGGCCAATCCAACTGAAATTTTGCTGACATATACTACGACGTAGCCTGAGGACAGTCACATACAATGCCAGTCATCAATCATAAAAGCTTGGCTGCCATTAGCCAATCAACATCAAGCAACCATTTGACAGGCTTAACAATGACCAATCAAACCAAAATTTGGCTGCTACATTCATCTTCTGACCCTCTGCAAACCCTGTAAAGGACAACTCACTAGGCCAGATGGGGGCGCTACAGTGGCCCCATTTGCATTTCTGCCTATTTCTACAAAACTATCAAGCCTACAGTTAAAATTGATTGCCAGTCTAATTCAATATGTCATGGCAAATCTAAGCACATATGTATCTTGGTTATATATCATTGCATTTTTGCATAATTTATAATTGTCTGTAAACAGGCTTTTTCGTTGCCCTCCAAGAATTTTTGCCTCACCTACTTAAATCTGCTGTCATTAAAATCAGGAGACAGTCCATTTAATGATTTATAGAAAAAATCTTATGCTTTCAGCAAGGTACGGCCAAAAGCCAAACCATGACCATACTGGTGCCACATACATTTCAATCAGACAGCTATATCTCAGGCATGCTACAGCCAATCATTACCAAATTTCTCTCACTAATGTAGTGCTATACCACTGAGCGACCCTCCAAATTTTGTGTCGATCAGTCAAACGGGAGCGCTACGGCCACTGTTTATATCTTACTAAGACCAACCTAGGCCAATTCAGCTATACTGAGTTACCAGATCAGTTATGAAAGTGCCTACTGATCTCACCGATCTTACCATCAGAAGCGGGTGGCTCAGTGGGCTAAACCTGTGTGCTTGTAATCAGAGGGTCACCAGTTCGAACCCAGCTTCAGTTGGTACTTGAGCTAGGCAGCCCGATGTGCACAGCATGTTCTCTGTAAAGCAAGCTGGGGAGACATATAGGCATTTTCCCCATGATGGTCAATGAAGCTTCTATTTTTGTTATTAACCCAGCCATTCAGACGGGCTTAGGCACTCCTCCGGAGGGTTCGATTATAATTATTTTTCTTCCCTAAAACTGAATGCCCAGCCTAAACCGTAAGTCCTAGGCCGTCCAAATTTGGCAGTAAGATTCCTATTGCTATCCACTACTGAGCCTCTCTGACCTATCCCAGTCAGTCAGAGGGGGGCACCGTTGCACCCCACAACACGTTTTGGTCGATATCTCCTGTCCTACTTGTCCTACACTTAAATTTTATTGGCAGTCAAATTTACTATCTTGTACCAAATCCAGGAACATATATAGTCATATCGCATTAGACCTATGCCAAAATTTCCATCATTTTATGGCTGACTAATTCTGTCTGACTTTCTACTACCATGGCCGCCAGATCTCTGCCCTTATTCCTCTACTGTCCTACCAGTCCGATTGTCCTACGCTTTGGACCCTTTAGTAACTGCTTGCAGTTTCTAGTTATTATTATTAAGGGTCCAAAGGACGAAGTCCTTATGGACCATTATTGTTTTTCTTAGGATTATTATTATTATTATTATTATTATTTTTCTGCCCTAAAACTGAATGTACAGCCTAAACTGTAAGAGCTAGACCAACCAAACTTGGTCAGATGATGTCAATTCCTACCCACTACTCAGGTTGTCCTACCCAGTCCTGCCAGCCAGATGGGGGCGCCTTAGCGCCCCCCAACACGTTTCGGTCGATATCTCCTGTCCTGTTAGACCTACAATCGAAATTCTTTGTTCTACATATACAGACAGCAAAGCCCTACCAACTTGCCATTTGGACTATGAAGCTCCGCCTACTTAGATTTTTTGCTAATTTGCATAATTTGCCAATCCTACTTTTTCCTTAAAGTCCTGGCTTGTCCTACCAAATCAGACAAATGAGGTGTCAGACGAATCAGAATTCTCTGCTGATCAAGAATTATCCACAAAATTCAGACATTTTTATATCCTACGGCCATTAGCCACGCCCAAACAATGTCCAAATTTGGCCCGTTTTGGTCTGACGGCTATAACTTGGCCGTGCCTTGGCCTACCTTGACCAAATTTGAAATGCTACCTCCCTACACCATTCTGGGGACACGGTCCGAGGCGGGCCGCATTTCGTCAATAGGGGGCGCTACAACTAAAAACTGGCAATATCTCCTGACTGCCTTTGCCAATCTAACTGAAATTTGGTAGATATGTACTAGGAAGCAGCCTGTGGTCAGTCACCTACAATGGCAGTAATTATTCCTTAAAGAGTGGCCGCCATCAGCCAATCAAAATCAAGCAGGCATTTCACAGGCTTCTCAATGACCAATCTAAATCAAATTTGGGTGATACATTTGTGCTCTGACCCTCTGCCTAAACTGTAAAGGACACCTCACTCGGCCAGATGGGGGCGCAACAGTGACAACTTTTGCATTTCTCCCTATTTCTCGAGAACGGTGAAGCCTACAATCGACATTTCTTGCCAGGTCAATTCAGTACGACATGCCAAATCAAACAACATGTAGAACTTGCTTCTGCATCTTTGCGTTTTTGCATAATTCATATTGGTCTGAAAACAAGACATTTCGTTAACCTCCTAGGATTTTCACCAAACCTACACAAATCTGGTATCATTTAAATCAGGAGACAGTCATAATAAATAATTCATAAAAAAATCATAAACTTTCCATGAGGTATAGTCACCAGCCACACACAAACCATACAGGTGCCATGCCCAATTCAATCAGACAGCTATATCTCAGGCCTGCCTCAGCCAATCATCACCAAACTTTAATATATCCTGTAGAATAGTAGTCCGGAAGGGCCCTCCAAATTTGGTGCCGATCGGTCAAACGGGGGCGCTACAACAACATAACATGTCTGTATAAACCTTGAAAATCAGTTCAACTTACATTTATCTCATTTCTGTTCTAGTGACATGTTACTGGTTAAAATATTTTGTACTGCCAGTTCTGTGAGTCATGCCAAATCAAGACATATGCAATGCCCAATGATAGTCATTTTCATTCCCTTGTGATGTTTAAAAACTTAATAAATAACATATTACTGTAACTTCTACAATGTTCAGCCCAAGTAGGTCATTCTGGTAGTACATCAATCAGGACATTGCCATTATGGATAATTCATAAAAATATCTTAACCTGTACGCTATGGCCACCAGCTACAACAAACCTGCACCATATCCATGCTCATTTCAATCAACCATCTAAAGCTCAGCTGTGCTTCAGCCAATCCTCATCAAATTTGACGGCCTAATGTAGTAAGGGACCTCAGACAGACCCTCCAATTTTGGTTCCAATCGGTCAAATGGGGGCGCTACAGCCACTGTCCATATATTTCTAAGACCCACCTTAGCAAATTCAGCTGAAATGTCCTTATTTCTCATAAAACCTTGAAAGAATTGTTACCTTTCCCTTCACCTGAGTCCATATTTCTTATTCACTTTCATTTTTCACCGATTTGCCTCATAGAACATTATCAGACTTAATTTACACATAAGAAGGCCTGAAAGTATTGAATACAATTTCTAAAATGGAGCGCTGACTCCACCTGCTGGCCACACTGTTTCCATGCCCATTTTATTAAAATAGCTATATCTCTGGCATGCTTCATCCAATCCTCACAAAATTTGACGCACATCTGTGTTACTAGACTTCAGAAAGACCTTCCAAGTTTGGTGGCAATCGGTCAAACGGGGGCACTACAGCCACTGTCCTAATATGTCTAAGACCAACCTTGGTTAATGCAGCTGAAATCTGCTTATCGTTTATTTAAAAATTAAAAAATTAATCACCTTTCCCTTCATCTAAGTCCATATTTTTAATCTGCTTATATTTTCCTGCCATTTGACTTTTACAAATCTTTCAAACTTCAATCTTTCTTCAGGCTGTGTACACTGCAGCAATTACAATTTTATAATAAATTGGCCAGCAGGTGGAGTCAGCGCTCCATTTCAATAATGCCTTCAATACTTTTAGCCTTTCTCCTGTCTAAATGTATAACCTAGAATATGATACAGCATGATATTACTGCTGTTACATGTCACAATACGCAACTCAGCACTTTGTTAAGAATATGCAACAGAGCCTATGTTTACACAGGCAGTATAAAAAAGAAAACTCTGTAATATCTAGACTTACCAGACCAGGTATGAAGGTCCCTAAATCTACCAACTAGTCAGGCCATCTGACCCAAACCATGCATTCAGTCAGGCTAAGGCACTCCACCACAGGGTTCTACATTCTGTCCTACATTTGCTGACCTGTTAGACCGATACTAACTAATCTATATCCTGATTTCTACCTACTACTGAGACCATCTGACCAAAACAATGCATTCAGTCAGGTTCAGGCACTACACCACAGGGTTCTACATTCTGTCCTACATTTCCTGACCTGTTAGACCGACACTCAACAATCTACATCATGATTTCTACCTTCTACTCAAACCATCTGACCTAAACAAGTTCTGTTCTGTCTGACATCTGCTGACCTGTAGTTCTGTCTGACTTTTTAGTATCCTCCTCTACGGTTTGCCCTACATCTCCTGTCACATTAGAGCTACGCTAAATCTCCATCCTGTTATGGCAGTCTAATTGTTGCCCGGTCAATTAAGTACGACATGCCAAATCAAACAACATGTAGAACTTGCTTCTGCATCTTTGCGTTTTTGCATAATTCATATTGGTCTGAAAACAAGACATTTCGTTAACCTCCTAGGATTTTCACCAAACCTACACAAATCTGGTATCATTTAAATCAGGAGACAGTCATAATAAATAATTCATAAAAAAATCATAAACTTTCCATGAGGTATAGTCACCAGCCACACACAAACCATACAGGTGCCATGCCCAATTCAATCAGACAGCTATATCTCAGGCCTGCCTCAGCCAATCATCACCAAACTTTAATATATCCTGTAGAATAGTAGTCCGGAAGGGCCCTCCAAATTTGGTGCCGATCGGTCAAACGGGGGCGCTACAACAATATAACATGTCTGTATAAACCTTGAAAATCAGTTCAACTTACATTTATCTCATTTCTGTTCTAGTGACATATTACTGGTTAAAATATTTTGTACTGCCAGTTCTGTGAGTCATGCCAAATCAAGACATATGCAATGCCCAATGATAGTCATTTTCATTCCCTTGTGATGTTTAATAACTTAATAAATAACATATTACTGTAACTTCTACAATATCCAGCCCAAGTAGGTCATTCTGGTAGTACATCAATCAGGACATTGCCCTTATGGATAATTCATAAAAATATCTTGACCTGTATGCTATGGCCACCAGCTACAACAAACCTGCACCATATCCATGCTCATTTCAATCAACCATCTAAATCTCAGCCGTGCTTCAGCCAATCCTCATCAAATTTGACGGCCTAATGTAGTAAGGGACCTCAGACAGACCCTCCAATATTGGTGCCAATCGGTCAAACAGGGGCGCTACAGCCACTGTCCATATATGTCTAAGACCCACCTTAGCAAATTCAGCTGAAATGTCCTTATTTCTCATAAAACCTTGAAAGAATTGTTACCTTTCCCTTCACCTGAGTCCATATTTTTTATTCACTTTCATTTTTCACCAATTTGCCTCATAGAACATTATCAGACTTAATTTACACATAAGAAGGCCTGAAAGTATTGAATACAATTTCTAAAATGGAGCGCTGACTCCACCTGCTGGCCACACTGTTTCCATGCCTATTTCATTCAAATAGCTATATCTCTGGCATGCTTCATCCAATCCTCACAAAATTTGATGCACGGCTGTGTTACTAGACTGCCTCAGCCAAGCTGCAAAAGACCTTCCAAGTTTGGTGGCAATCAGTCAAACGGGGGCACTACAGCCACTGTCATAATATGTCTAAGACCAACCTTGGTTAATGCAGCTGAAATCTGCTTATTGTTTATTTAAAAATTAAAATATTAATCACCTTTCCCTTCATCTAAGTCCATATTTTTAATCTGCTTATATTCTCCTGCCATTTGACTTTTACAAATCTTTCAAACTTTAATCTTTCTTCAGGCTGTGTACACTACAGCAATTACAATTTTATAATAAATTGGCCAGCAGGTGGAGTCAGTGCTCCATTTCAATAATGCCTTCAATACTTTTAGCCTTTCTCCTGTCTAAATATACATCCTAGAATAGCATACAGCATGATATTACTGCTGTTACATGTCACACTCCCGCAACTCAGCACTTTGTTAAGAATATGCAACACAGCCTATGTTTACACAGGCAGTATAAAAAAGCAACTATGTAATATCTACACTTACCAGACCAGGTATGAAGGTCCCTAAATCTACCAACTAGTCAGGCCATCTGACCCAAAACATGTATTAAGTCAGGCTAAGGCACTCCACCACAGGGTTCTACATTCTGTCCTGCATTTGCTGACCTGTTAGACCGATACTAACTAGTCTATATCCTGATTTCTACCTACTACTCAGACTATCTCACCAAAACATTGCATTCAGTCAGGTTCAGGCACTACACCACAGGGTCCTACATTCTGTCCTACATTTCCTGACCTGTTAGACGGACACTCAACAATCTCCATCCTGATTTCTACCTTCTACTCAAACCATCTGTTGTCCTACCTGTCCTACCTGTCCTACTTGTCATACCCTTTGGACCCTTCAGTAACTGCCTGCAGTTTCTAGTTTTTATTATTATTTTTCTTCCCTAAAACTGAATGCCCAGCCTAAACCGTAAGTCCTAGGCTGACCAAATTTGGTAGGATGATTGGAATTCCTACCCACTACTCAGGTTGTCCGGCCCGTCCGACTCAGCCAATGGGGGGCGCCGTAGCGCCTCCCAACATGTTTCGGTCGATATCTCCTGTCCTGTTTGTCCTACAACCGAAATTCTTTTTTCTGCTGATACAGACGGCCATGCCCTACCAAAAAGTCAGTGGGACCATGAAGCTCCGCCTACTTAGATTTTTTGCTAATTTGCATATTTTGCAAATACTACTTATCTCTTAAAGTCTTAGCTTGTCCTACCAAATCAGACATATGAGGTGTCAAACGAATCAGAACTCTGAGCTGATCAAGAATCATCCACAAATTTCAGACTTTTCTATGTCCTACGGCCATTAGCCACGCCCAAACAATGTCCAAATTTGACCAGTTGTGGTCTGACTGCTATAACTTGGCCGTGCCTTGGCCTACCTTGACCAAATTTGAAATCCTACCTCCCTACACCATTCTGGGGACACGATCCAAGGCGGGCCGCATTTCATCCATAGGGGGCGCTACAACTAAAAACTGCCAATGTCTTCTGACTGCCTCGGCCAATCCAACTGAAATTTGGAAGGTATGTACTAGGACGCAGCCTGAGGTCAGTCACGTACAATGGCAGTCATGAGTCCTGAAACAGTGGCCGCCATCGGCCAATCAAAATCAAGCAGCAATTTGACTGGCTTAATGATGACCAATCTAAATCAAATTTAGCTGGTACATTTGTCCTCTGACCCTCAGCCTACCGTGTAAACAGTGGCTACGGCCACTATTTATTTATTACTAAGACCAACCTAGGCCAATTCAGCTCAAATGAGTTACCAGATCAGGTGGGAAGGTGTCTACCGATCTCACCTGCTTTAACCACAGCAACGGGTGGCTCAGTGGGCTAAACTTGTATGCTTGTAATCAGAGGGTCGCAGGTTCGAACCCAGCTTCGGTGGGTACTCGAGCTAGGCAGCCCGATGTGCACAGCATACCCTCCGTGAAGTGAGCTGGGGAGACGTGAAGGCGTTTTCCCCACGATGATGAATGAAGCTTATATTATTGTTAATTTAGACGTGCTCAGGCACTACTTCAGATGGTTAAACAATAATTATTTTTCTTCCCTAAAACTGAATGCCCAGCCTAAACCGTAAGTCCTAGACTGACCAAATTTGGCAACAAGATTGCTATTCCTACCCACTACTCAGTCCCACTGACCCGTCCCAGTCAGTCAGATGGGGGCGCTACAGCACCCCGATTTGCATTTCTGCCTATATCTCCAGACCTGTCAAGCCTACAGTTGAAATTTATTGCCAGGCCAATTCACTATGTCCTGATGAATCAAACTGCATATAGATCTTGGTTCTACATCTTTGCCTTCTTGCATGATTTATAGATGTTTTGAAAACAGGTTTTTTGTTAACCTCCTAGGATCTTCGCCTAACATCCATAAATCGGGTGTCATTCAAATCAGGAGACAGTCCTTTTAAAGATTTACAGAAAAAACTTAAACTTTCGGTAAGATACAGCCACCAGCCACACCCTGACTGTACTGATGTCTTGCCCATTTCAATCAGACAGCTATATCTCAGGGATGCTTCAGCCAATCATTACAAAATTTGGCTGACTGATGTAGGACTGTACCACAGAGAGACCATACAAATTTCATGTCAATCGGTCAATCAGGAGCGCTACGCCACTGTCCATATACATCTAAGACCCACCTAGGCTCATTGAGGTAAAATGAGTTTCCAGATCAGGTGGGAAGGTGTCCAGCGATCTCTCCCGTTTTACCAACAGCAGCGGGTGGCTCAGTGGGCTAAACTTGTATGCTTGTAATCAGAGGGTCGCAGGTTCGAACCCAGCTTCGGTGGGTACTCCAGCTAGGCAGCCCGATGTGCACAGCATACCCTCTGTGAAGTGAGCTGGGGAGACGTGAAGGCGTTTTCCCCACGCTGGTCAATGAAACTTATATTATTGTTAATTAAGACCTGCTCAGGCACTACTCCAGAGGGTTGAACAATAATTATTTTTCTTCCCTAAATTGAATGCCCAGCCTAAACCGTAAGTCCTAGACTGACCAAATTTGGCAGCAAGATTCCTATTCCTACCCACTACTCAGTCCCACTGACCCATCCCAGTCAGTCAGATGGGGGCGCTACAGCACCCCGATTTGCATTTATGCCTATATCTACAGAACTGTCAAGCCTACAGTTGAAATTTATTGCGATTACAATTCACTATGTCATGACTAATCTTACAACATATATAATTTGGTTCTACCTCTTTCTGTTTTTACATAAATTATATTTGTCTGAAAACAGCTTTTCTTGTTAACCTCCTTTGATTTTCAGCAAACCTACATACATCTGTTGTCCTTCAAATCATAATATAGTCCTTTTAAAGATTTAGAGAAAAAAATTAAACTTTTGGTAAGGTATGGCCACCAGCCATACCCTGACTCTACTGGTGCCACGTCCATTTCAATCAGACAGCTAAATCTCATGCACGCTTCAGCCAATCATTTCCAAATATCTATCTCTGATGAAAGGCTGTACCACAGAGAGACCCTCCAAATTTCATGTCAATAGGTCAAACGGGAGCGCTATTGCCACTGTCCATATATGTTTAAAACCAACCTAGTCTAATTGAGCAATAATTAGTTACCAGATCAAGTAGGAAGGTGTCTACCGATCTCACACATCTTACCAACAGCAATGGGTGGCTCAGTGTGCTAATCCTGTGTGCCTGTAATCAGAGGGTTGTCGGTTCGAACCCAGCTTCAGTGGGTATTTGAGCTAGGTAGCCCGATGCGCACAGCGTACTATCCGACGTCGACTGACATGTCACACCTGCACTAAAAGCATCTCCATCACAATTTCTGCCTATTACTTAGACCATCTCACCGAAACCAGTCCTACATGTCCTATCCAAACCTCCTATCCTCTACTTGTCCTACCTGTCCTATCATCCTACGCTTTGGACCCTTTCGTAACTGCCTGCAGTTTCTAGTTAAGGGTCCAAAGCACGTAGTGCTATGGAACCTTATTGTTTTTGTTAGGATTATTATTTTTATTAAGGGTCCAAAGCACGTAGTGCTATGGAACCTTATTGTTTTTGTTAGGATTATTATTTTTATTTTTATTATTTTTCTTCCCTAAAACTGAATGCCCAGCCTAAACCGTAAGTCCTAGGCTGACCAAACTTGGTACGATGATTGGTATTCCTACCCACTACTCAGGTTGTCCGACCCGTCCGACTCAGCCAGAGGGGGGCGCCGTAGCGCCCCCCAACACGTTTCGGTCGATATCTCCTGTCCTGTTTGTCCTACAACCGAAATTCTTTTTTCTGCTTATACAGACGGCCATGCCCTACCAAAAAGTCAATGGGACCATGAAGCTCCGCCTACTTAGATTTTTTGCTAATTTGCATATTTTGCAAATACTACTTATCTCTTAAAGTCCTAGCTTGTCCTACCAAATCAGACAAATGAGTTTTCAAATGAATCAGAACTGTGAGCTAATCAAGAATTTCTAAAAAAATTGAGACATTTTTGTATTGTACGGCCATTAGCCACGCCGAAACAATGTCCAAATTTGTCCTGTTTTGGTCTGATGGCTATAACTTGGCCGTGCCTTGGCCTACGTTGACCAAATTTGAAATGCCAGCTCCGTACAGCATTCTGGGGACAACGTCCAAAGCGGTCCGCATTTCGTCCATAGGGGGCGCTACAACTAAAAACTGCCAATATCTCCTGACTGCCTTGGCCAATCCAAGTGAAATTTGGCCCATATGTACTAGGTCCCAGCCTGAGGTCAGTCACCTACAATGACAGTCATAAGTCCTGAAACAGTGGCCGTCATCGGCCAATCAAAATCAAGCAGCAATTTGACTGGCTTAATGATGACCAATCCAAATCAAATTTAGCTGGTACATTTGTGCTCTGACCCTCAGCCCACCCTGTTAAGGACATCTCATTAGGCCAGATGGGGGCGTGACAGCGCCCCCATCTGCATTTCTGCCTATTTCTCCAGAACTGCCAAGCTTACACTTTAATTTTATTGCCAGTCCAATTCACTATGTCCAGCTGAATCCAACTGCATATAGCACTTGGTTCTACATCTTTGCATTTTTGCATGATTTATATTTCTCTGAAAACAGGCTTTTTCATTATCCTCCTAGGATTTTCACCACAACTACATAAGTCTGTTGTCATTTAAATCAAGAGACAATCCTTTTAAAGATTTATGGAAAAAAACTTAAACTTTCGATAATGTACGGCCAAAAGCAACACCAAGACCGTACTGTTGCCACATCCATTTCAATGAGAGAGCTGTATCTCAGGCATGCTTCAGCCAATCATTACCAAATTTGGCATAGTATTGTACAGCTGTACCACAGAGAGACCCTACAAATTTTGTATCGATCGGTCAAACGGGAGCTATATAGCCACTATCCATATATGTCTAAGACCAACCTAGGCTAATTGACATAAAATGAGTCACCAGATCAGGTAGGAAGGTGTCCAGCGATCTCACCACTTTTACCAACAGCAGCGGGTGGCTCAGTGGGCTAAACTTGCATGCTTGTAATCAGAGGGTCGCCGGTTCGAACCCAGCTTCGGTGGGTACTCGAGCTAGACAGCCCGATGTGCGCAGCATGCTCTCCGTGAAGTGAGCTGGGGAGACGTGAAGGCGTTTTCCCCACGATGATCAATGAAGCTTATATTATTGTTAATTTAGACATGCTCAGGCACTACTTCAGAGGGTTGAACAATAATTATTTTTCTTCCCTAAAACTGAATGCCCAGCCTAAACCGTAAGTCCTAGACTGACCAAATTTGGCAACAAGATTACTATTCCTACCCACTACTCAGTCCCACTGACCCGTCCCAGTCAGTCAGATGGGGGCGCTACAGCACCCCGATTTGCATTTCTGCCTATATCTACAGACCTGTCAAGCCTACAGTTGAAATTTATTGCCAGTCCAATTCACTATGTCCTGACAAATCAAACTGCATATAGATCTTGGTTCTACATCTTTGCCTTTTTGCATGATTTACAGATGTTTTGAAAACAGGTTTTTTTGTTAACCTCCTAGGATTGTCGCCTAACATCCATAAATCTGATGTCATTGAAATCAGGAGACAGTCGTTTTAAAGATTTACAGAAAAAACTTAAACTTTCGGTAAGATACAGCCACCAGCCACACCCTGACTGTACTGATGTCTTGCCCATTTCAATCAGACAGCTATATCTCAGGGATGCTTCAGCCAATCATTACAAAATTTGGCTCACTGATGTAGGACTGTACCACAGAGAGACCCTCCAAATTTCGTGTCAATCGGTCAATCAGGAGCGCTACGCCACTGTCTATATACATCTAAGACCCACCTAGGCTCATTGAGGTAAAATGAGTTACCAGATCAGGTAGGAAGGTGTCTACCGATCTCACCTGTTTTAACAACAGCAACGGGTGGCTCAGTGGGCTAAACTTGTATGCTTGTAATCAGAGGGTCGCAGGCTCGAACCCAGCTTCGGTGGGTACTCGAGCAAGGCAGCCCGATGTGCACAGCATACCCTCCGTGAAGTGAGCTGGGGAGACGTGAAGGCGTTTTCCACATGAAGGTCAATGAAGCTTCTATTTTTGTTATTAACCCAGCCATTAAGAAAGGCTTATGCACTACTCTGGAGGGTTTGTTGTAATTATTTTTCTTCCCTAAAACTGAAAGCCCAGCCTAAACCGTAAGTCCTAGGCCGACCAAATTTGGCAGTAAGATTCCTATTGCTACCCACTACTCAGCCTCTCCGACCCATCCCAGTCAGTCAAAGGGGGGCGCCGTTGCGCCCCACAACACGTTTTGGTCGATATATCTTGTCGTACTTGTCCTACACTTAAATTTTATTTAAAGTTCAATTCACTTTGTCGTGCCTAATCCAGTAATATATATAACTTGGTTATCGATCTTTGTGTTTTTGCATGATTTATATTTGTCTGACTAAAGGACATTGTGTTACCTTCGTTGGATTTTCGCCTAAACTACTTAAATCTAATGTCATTCAAATCAGGAGACAGTCCTTTTAAAGATTTAGAGAAAAAAACTTAAACTTTCGGTAAGGTACAGCCAAAAGCCACACCAAGACCATACTGTTGCCACGTCCATTTCAATCAGAAAGCTATATCTCAGGCATGCTTCAACCAATCATTACCAAATTTGTGGTTCTATTGTACGGCTGTAACCCAGAGAGACCATCCGAATTTTGTGTCAATCGGTCAAACGGGAGCGCTGCGGCCACTGTTTATATATGTCTAAGACCAACCTAGGCTAATTCAGCTATACTGAGTTACCAGATCAGTTAGGAAGGTGTCTACCGATCTCACCCATCTTACCATCAGCAGCGGGTGGCTCAGTGGGCTAAACTTGTGTGCTTGTAATCAGAGGGTCGCCGGTTCGAACCCAGCTTCGGTGGGTACTTGAGCTAGGCAGCCCGATGTGCACAGCATGCTCTCTGTAAAGCAAGCTGGGGAGACATAAAGGCATTTTCCCCATGACGGTCAATGAAGCTTCTATTTTTGTTATTAACCGAGCCATTCAGACGGGCTTAGGCACTCCTCCGGAGGGTTCGATTATAATTATTTTTCTTCCCTAAAACTTAATGCCCAGCCTAAACCGTAAGTCCTAGGCCGACCAAATTTGGCAGTAAGATTCCTATTGCTATCCACTACTCAGCCTCTCCGACCCATCCCAGTCAGTCAGAGGGGGACGCCGTTGCACCCCACAACACGTTTTGGTCGATATCTCCTGTCCTACTTGTCCTACACTTAAATTTTATTGCCATTCAAATTCACTATGTTGTGCCAAATCCAGTAACATATATAGTCATATCTCATTAGACCTATGCCCAATCTCCATCCTGTTATGGCTGACTAATTCTGTCTGACTTTCTACTACCCTGGCTGCCGGATCTCTGCCCTTATTCCTCTACTGTCCTACCAGTCCGATTGTCCTACGCTTTGGACCCTTTCGTAACTGCTTGCAGTTTCTAGTTATTTTTATTATTATTTTTCTTCCCTAAAACTGAATGCCCAGCCTAAACCGTAAGTCCTAGGCTGACCAAATTTGGTAGGATGATTGGAATTCCTACCCACTACTCAGGTTGTCCGGCCCGTCCGACTCAGCCAGTGGGGGGCGCCGTAGCGCCCCCCAACATGTTTCGGTCGATATCTCCTGTCCTGTTTGTCCTACAACCGAAATTGTTTTTTCTGCTGATACAGACGGCCATGCCATACCAAAAAGTCAATGGGACCATGAAGATCCGCCTACTTAGATTTTTTGCTAATTTGCATATTTTGGAAATACTACTTATCTCTTAAAGTCCTAGCTTGTCCTACCAAATCAGACATATGAGGTGTCAAACGAATCAGAACTCTGAGCTGATCAAGAATCATCCACAAATTTCAGACTTTTCTAAGTCCTACGGCCATTAGCCACGCCCAAACAATGTCCAAATTTGACCAGTTGTGGTCTGACTGCTATAACTTGGCCGTGCCTTGGCCTACCTTGACCAAATTTGAAATCCTACCTCCCTACACCATTCTGGGGACACGATCCAAGGCGGGCCGCATTTCATCCATAGGGGGCGCTACAACTAAAAACTGCCAATGTCTTCTGACTGCCTCGGCCAATCCAACTGAAGTTTGGAAGGTATGTACTAGGACGCAGCCTGAGGTCAGTCACGTACAATGGCAGTCATGAGTCCTGAAACAGTGGCCGCCATCGGCCAATCAAAATCAAGCAGCAATTTGACTGGCTTAATGATGACCAATCTAAATCAAAATTAGCTGGTACATTTGTCCTCTGACCCTCAGCCTACCGTGTAAACAGTGGCTACGGCCACTGTTTATATATTACTAAGACCAACCTAGGCCAATTCAGCTCAAATGAGTTACCAGATCAGGTAGGAAGGTGTCTACCGATCTCACCTGCTTTAACCACAGCAACGGGTGGCTCAGTGGGCTAAACTTGTATGCTTGTAATCAGAGGGTCGCAGGTTCGAACCCAGCTTCGGTGGGTACTCGAGCTAGGCAGCCTGACGTGCACAGCATACCCTCCGTGAAGTGAGCTGGGGACACGTGAAGGCGTTTTCCCCACGATGATGAATGAAGCTTATATTATTGTTAATTTAGACGTGCTCAGGCACTACTTCAGACGGTTAAACAATAATTATTTTTCTTCCCTAAAACTGAATGCCCAGCCTAAACCGTAAGTCCTAGACTGACCAAATTTGGCAACAAGATTCCTATTCCTACCCACTACTCAGTCCCACTGACCCGTCCCAGTCAGTCAGATGGGGGCGCTACAGCACCCCGATTTGCATTTCTGCCTATATCTCCAGACCTGTCAAGCCTACAGTTGAAATTTATTGCCAGTCCAATTCACTATGTCCTGACTAATCAAACTGCATATAGATCTTGGTTCTTCATCTTTGCCTTCTTGCATGATTTACAGATGTTTTGAAAACAGGTTTTTTTGTTAACCTCCTAGGATTTTCGACTAACATCCATAAATCTGGTGTCATTCAAATCAGGAGACAGTCCTTTTAAAGATTTACAGAAAAATCTTAAACTTTCGGTAAGATACAGCCACCAGCCACACCCTGACTGTACTGGTGTCTTGCCCATTTCAATCAGCCAGCTATATCTCAGGGATGCTTCAGCCAATCATTACAAAATTTGGCTCACTGATGTAGGACTGAACCACAGAGAGACCCTCCAAACTTCATGTCAATCGGTCAATCAGGAGTGCTACGCCACTGTCTATATACATCTAAGACCCACCTAGGCTCATTGAGGTACAATGAGTTTCCAGATCAGGTAGGAAGGTGTCCAGCGATCTCTCCAGTTTGACCAACAGCAGCCGGTGGCTCAGTGGGCTAAACTTGTATGCTTGTAATCAGAGGGTCGCAGGTTCGAACCCAGCTTAGGTGGGTACTCGAGCTAGGCAGCCCGATGTGCACAGCATACCCTCCGTGAAGTGAGCTGGGGATACGTGAAGGCGTTTTCCCCACGATGATCAATGAAGCTTATATTATTGTTAATTTAGACGTGCTCAGGCACTACTCCAGAGGGTTGAACAATAATTATTTTTCTTCCCTAAAACTGAATGCCCAGCCTAAACCGTAAGTCCTAGACTGACCAAATTTGGCAACAAGATTCCTATTCCTACCCACTACTCATTCCCACTGACCCGTCCCAGTCAGTCAGATGGGGGCGCTACAGCACCCCGATTTGCATTTCTGCCTATATCTCCAGACCTGTCAAGCCTACAGTTGAAATTTATTGCGACTACAATTAACTATGTCATGACTAATCTAACAACATATATAACTTGGTTCTCCCTCTTTCTGTTTTTACATAAATTATATTTGTCTGAAAACAGCTTTTCTTGTTAACCTCCTTTGATTTTCAACAAACCTACATACATCTGTTGTCCTTCAAATCAGAAGATAGTCCTTTTAAAGATTTAGAGAAAAAAATGAAACTTTTGGTAAGGTATGGCCACCAGCCACACCCTGACTCTACTGGTGCCACGTCCATTTCAATCAGACAGCTATATCTCAGGGATGCTTCAGCCAATCATTACAAAATTTGGCTCACTGATGTAGGACTGAACCACAGAGAGACCCTCCAAACTTCGTGTCGATCGGTCAATCGGGAGCGCTACGCCACTGTCTATATACATCTAAGACCCACCTAGGCTCATTGAGCTAAAACGAGTTACCAGAAGGTGTCTACTGATCTCAGTCATCTTACCCACAGCAGCGGATGGCTCAGTGTGCTAATCCTGTGTGCCTGTAATCAGAGGATCGCCGGTTCGAACCCAGCTTAGTATTTTTGTATTTCAGCTAGGTATCCTGATGTGCACAGTGTACTCTCTGATGTTGACTGGCCTGTTACACCTGCACTAAAAGCATCTCCATCCTAATGTCTGCCTACTACTGAGACCGTCCAGCTCTGTCCTACATCTCCTATCCTGTTATGGCAGTCTAATTCTGTCTGACTTTCTACTACCCTGGCCGCCGGTTCACTGCCGTTATTCCTCTACTGTCCGACCAGTCCGATCGTCCTGCGCTTTGGACCCTTTCGTAACTGCCTGCAGTTTCTAGTTTTTATTATTTTTCTTCCCTAAAACTGAATGCCCAGCCTAAACCGTAAGTCCTAGGCTGACCAAACTTGGTACGATGATTGGTATTCCTACCCACTACTCAGGTTGTCCGACCCGTCCGACTCAGCCAGAGGGGGGCGCCGTAGCGCCCCCCAACACGTTTCGGTCGATATCTCCTGTCCTGTTTGTCCTACAACCGAAATTCTTTTTTCTGCTTATACAGACAGCCATGCCCTACCAAAAAGTCAATGGGACCATGAAGCTCCGCCTACTTAGATTTTTTGCTAATTTGCATATTTTGCAAATACTACTTATCTCTTAAAGTCCTAGCTTGTCCTACCAAATCAGACAAATGAGTTGTCAAACGAATCAGAACTGTGAGCTAATCAAGAATTTCTAAAAAAATTGAGACATTTTTGTATTGTACGGCCATTAGCCACGCCGAAACAATGTCCAAATTTGTCCTGTTTTGGTCTGATGGCTATAACTTGGCCGTGCCTTGGCCTACGTTGACCAAATTTGAAATGCCAGCTCCGTACAGCATTCTGGGGACAACGTCCAAAGCGGTCCGCATTTCGTCCATAGGGGGCGCTACAACTAAAAACTGCCAATATCTCCTGACTGCCTTGGCTAATCCAAGTGAAATTTGGCCCATATGTACTAGGTCCCAGCCTGAGGTCAGTCACCTACAATGACAGTCATAAGTCCTGAAACAGTGGCCGTCATCAGCCAATCAAAATCAAGCAGCAATTTGACTGGCTTAATGATGACCAATCCAAATCAAATTTAGCTGGTACATTTGTGCTCTGACCCTCAGCCCACCCTGTTAAGGACATCTCATTAGGCCAGATGGGGGCGTGACAGCGCCCCCATCTGCATTTCTGCCTATTTCTCCAGAACTGCCAAGCTTACACTTTAATTTTATTGCCAGTCCAATTCACTATGTCCAGCTGAATCCAACTGCATATAGCACTTGGTTCTACATCTTTGCATTTTTGCATGATTTATATTTCTCTGAAAACAGGCTTTTTCATTATCCTCCTAGGATTTTCACCTCACCTGCATAAGTCTGTTGTCTTTAAAATCAGGAGACAGTCCTTTTAAATATTGAGAGAAAAAAAATTAAACTTTCGGTAAGGTACTGCCAAAAGCCACACCATGACCATACTGATGCCATGTCCATTTCAATCAGACAGCTATATCTAAGGCATTCTTCATCAAATCATTGCCAAATTTCTCTCACTATTGTAGGGCTCTACCACGGAGAGACCCTCCAAATTTTGTGTCGATTGGTCAAATGGGAGCGCTACGGCCACTGTTCATATGTTACTAAGACCAACCTAGGCCAATTCAGCTAAAATGAGTTACCAGATCAGGTAGGAAGGTGTCCAGCGATCTCACCCATTTTACCAACAGTAGCGGGTGGCTCAGTGGGTTAAACTTGCATGCTTGTAATCAGAGGGTCGCTGGTTCGAACCCAGCTTCGGTGGGTACTCGAGCTAGACAGCCCGATGTGCGCAGCATGCTCTCCGTAAAGCAAGTGGGGAGACGTAAAGGTGTTTTCCACATGAGGGAAAAAAAATACACAAAATTTTATTTAAACCAGCCATTCAGAATGGCTCAGGCTCTCTTCAAAACGGTTAGATTATAATTATTTTTCTTCCCTAAAACTGAATGCCCAGCCTAAACCATAAGACCTAGGCTGACCAAATTTGGCACCAAGATGCCTATTCCTACCCACTACTCAGCCCCTATGACCCGTCCCAGTCAGTCAGATGGGGGCGCTACAGCAGTCTGATTTGCATTTCTGCCTATATCTACAGAACTGTCAAGCCTACAGTTGAAATTTATTGCCAATCGAATTCACAACGTCATGTCAAACCTGACAACGTATAGAACTTGGTTCTGCATCTTTGTGTTTTTGCATGATTTATAGTTCTTTGAAAACAGGTTATTTCATTAAACTGCAAGGATTTTCACCGAACCTACATAAATCTGCTGTCTTTATAATCAGGAAACAGTCCTTTTAAAGACTTACAGAAAAAAACTTAAACTTTCGGCAAGGTACAGCCACCAGCCACACCCTGACTGTACTGGTACCTCGCCCATTTCAATCAGACAGCTATATCTCAAGGATGCTTCAGCCAATCATTACAAAATTTCTCTCGCAAATGTATGGCTGTACCGCAGAGATACCATACAAATTTTGTGTTGATCGGTCAAACGGTAAAGCTACGGCCACTGTCTGTATGTGTCTAAGACCCACCTAGGCTCATTGAGCTAAAATGAGTTACCAGATCAGGTAGGAAGGTGTCTACCGATCTCACCCATTTTGCCCACGGCAGTGGGTGGCTCAGTGGGCTAAACTTGTATGCTTGTAATCAGAGGGTTGCAGGTTCGAACCCAGCTTCGGTGGGTACTCGAGCTACGCATCCCGATGTGCACAGCATACCCTCCATAAAGTGAGCTGGGGAGATGTGTATTAATGAAGCTTCTTTTTTTATAATTTAGACGGGCTCAGGGACTCCTTCATAGGGTTGAACAATAATTATTTTTCTTCCCTACAACTGAATGCCCAGCCTAAACCGTAAGTCCTAGACTGACCAAATTTGGCAACAAGATTCCTATTCCTACCCACTACTCAGTCCCACTGACCCGTCGCAGTCAGTCAGAGGGGGGCGCTACAGCACCCCGATTTGCATTTACGCCTATATCTACAGAACTGTCAAGCCTACAGTTGAAATTTATTGCCAGTCCAATTCACTATGTCATGACGAATTTCAACTGCATATAGAACTTGGTTCTACATCTTTGCCTTTTTGCATGATTTATAGTTGTTTGAAAATAGGTTATTTTGTTAACCTCGTAGGATTTTCGCCCAACATACATAAATCTGGTGTCATTAAAACCAGGAGACAGTCCTTTTAAAGATTTAGAGAAAAAACTTAAACTTTCAGTAAGATACAGCCACCAGCCACACCCTGACTGTACTGTTGTCTTGCCCATTTCAATCAGACAGCTATATCTCAGGGATGCTTCAGCCAATCATTACAAAATTTGGCTCACTGATGTATGACTGTACCGCAGAGAGACCCTTGAAATTTTGTGTCAATAGGTCAAACGGGAGCGCTATAGCCACTGTCCATATATGTCTAAAACCGACCTAGTCTAATTAAGCTACTGTATAATGAGTTACCAGATCAGGTAGGAAGGTGTCTACTGATCTCACTCATTTTACCAACAGCAGCGGGTGGCTCAGTGTGCTAATCCTGTGTGCCTGTAATCAGAGGGTCGCTGGTTCGAACCCAGCTTAGGTTGGTGTTTCAGCTAGGTATCCTGATGTGCACAGTGTACTCTCTGATGTTTACTGGCCTGTTACACCTGCACTAAAAGCATCTACATCGTAATGTCTGCCTACTACTGAGACCGTCCTGCTCTGTCCTACATCTCCTATAATGTTATGGCAGTCTAATTCTGTCTGACTTTCTACTACCCTTGCCGCCGGTTCTCTGCCGTTATTCCTCTACTGTCCTACCAGTCCGATCGTCCTGCGCTTTGGACCCTTTCGTAACTGCCTGCAGTTTCTAGTTATTTTTATTTTTCTTCCCTAAAACTGAATGCCCAGCCTAAACCGTAAGTCCTAGGCTGACCAAATTTGGTAGGATGATTGGAATTCCTACCCACTACTCAGGTTGTCCTACCCGTCCGACTCAGCCTGAGGGGGGCGCCGTAGCGCCCCCCAACACATTTCGGTCAATATCTCCTGTCCTGTTTGTCCTACAACCGAAATTATTTTTTCTGCTGATACAGACAGCCATGCCGTACCAAAAAGTCAATGGGACCATGAAGCTCCGCCTACTTAGATTTTTTGCTAATTTGCATATTTTGCAAATCATACTTTTTTCTTACAGTCCTAGCTTGTCCTACCAAATCAGACAAATGAGGTGTCAAACGAATCAGAACTCTGAGCTGATCAAGAATCATCCACAAATTTCAGACATTTCTATGTCCTACGGCCATTAGCCTAGCCCAAACAATATCCAAATTTGACTCGTTGTGGTCTGACTACTATAACTTGGCCGTGCCTTGGCCTACCTTGACCAAATTTGAAATCCTACCTCCCTACAGCATTTTGGGGGCACCGTCCAAGGCGGGCCGCATTTCGTCCATAGGGGGCGCTACAACTAAAAACTGCCAATATCTTCTGACTGCCTTGGCCAATCCAACTGAAATTTGGAAGGTATGTACTAGGATGCAGCCTGAGGTCAGTCACGTACAATGGCAGTCATGAGTCCTGAAACAGTGGCCGCCATCGGCCAATCAAAATCAAGCAGCAATTTGACTGGCTTAATCATGACCAATCTAAATCAAATTTAGCTGGTACATTTGTCCTCTGACCCTCAGCCTACCCTGTAAACAGTGGCTATGGCCACTGTTTTTATATTACTAAGACCAACCTAGGCCAATTCAGCTCAAATGAGTTACCAGATCAGGTAGGAAGTTGTCTACTGATCTCACCCGTTTTGACCACAGCAACGGGTGGCTCAGTGGGCTAAACTTGTATGCTTGTAATCAGAGGGTCGCAGGTTCGAACCCAGCTTCGGTGGGTACTCGAGCTAGGCAGCCCGATGTGCACAGCATACCCTCCGTGAAGTGAGCTGGGGAGACGTGAAGGCATTTTCCCCACGATGATCAATGAAGCTTATATTATTGTTAATTTAGACGTGCTCAGGCACTACTTCAGAGGGTTGAACAATAATTATTTTTCTTCCCTAAAACTGAATGCCCAGCCTAAACCGTGAGTCCTAGACTGACCAAATTTGGCAACAAGATTCCTATTCCTACCCACTACTCAGTCCCACTGACCCGTCCCAGTCAGTCAGATGGGGGCGCTACAGCACCCCGATTTGCATTTCTGCCTATATCTCCAGACCTGTCAAGCCTACAGTTGAAATTTATTGCCAGTCCAATTCACTATGTCCTGACGAATCAAACTGCATATAGATCTTGGTTCTACATCTTTGCCTTCTTGCATGATTTACAGATGTTTTGAAAACAGGTTTTTTTGTTAACCTCCTAGGATTTTCGCCTAACATCCATAAATCTGGTGTCATTCAAATCAGGAGACAGTCCTTTTAAAGATTTACAGAAAAATCTTAAACTTTCGGTAAGATACAGCCACCAGCCACACCCTGACTGTACTGATGTCTTGCCCATTTCAATCAGACAGCTATATCTCAGGGATGCTTCAGCCAATCATTACAAAATTTGGCTCACTGATGTAGGACTGTACCCCAGAGAGACCCTCCAAATTTCGTGTCAATCGGTCAATCAGGAGCGCTACGCCACTGTCTATATACATCTAAGACCCACCTAGGCTCATTGAGGTAAAATGAGTTTCCAGATCAGGTAGGAAGGTGTCCAGCGATCTCTCACGTTTTACCAACAGCAGCGGGTGGCTCAGTGGGCTAAACTTGTATGCTTGTAATCAGAGGGTCGCAGGTTCGAACCCAGCTTCGGTGGGTACTCGAGCTAGGCAGCCCGATGTGCACAGCATACCCTCCGTGAAGTGAGCTGGGGAGACGTGAAGGCGCTTTCCCCACGCGGGTCAATGAGGCTTATATTATTGTTAATTAAGACCTGCTCAGGCACTACTCCAGAGGGTTGAACAATAATTATTTTTCTTCCCTAAAACTGAATGCCCAGCCTAAACCGTAAGTCCTAGACTGACCAAATTTGGCAACAAGATTCCTATTGCTACCCACTACTCAGTCCCACTGACCCATCCCAGTCAATCAGATGGGGGCGCTACAGCACCCCGATTTGCATTTCTGCCTATATCTCCAGACCTGTCAAGCCTACAGTTGAAATTTATTGCCAGTCCAATTCACTATGTCATGACGAATCAAACTGCATATAGAACTTGGTTCTACATCTTTTCCTTCTTGCATGATTTATAGTTGTTTTTAAAACAGGTTTTTTTGTTAACCTCCTAAGATTTTCGCCCAACATACATAAATCTGTTGTCATTGAAATCAGGAGACAGTCCATTTAAAGATTTAGAGAAAAAACTTAAACTTTCGGTAAGATACAGCCACCAGCCACACCCTGACTGTACTGATGTCTTGCCCATTTCAATCAGACAGCTATATCTCAGGGATGCTTCAGCCAATCATTACAACAATTGGCTCACTGTTGTAGGACTGTACCACAGAGAGACCGTCCAAATTTTGTGTCAATCGGTCAATCAGGAGCGCTACGCCACTGTCTATATACATCTAAGACCCACCTAGGCTCATTGAGGTAAAATGAGTTTCCAGATCAGGTAGGAAGGTGTCTACTGATCCCACCCATTTTACTCACAGCAGCGGGTGGCTCAGTGGGCTAAACTTGTATGCTTGTAATCAGAGGGTCGCAGGTTCGAACCCAGCTTCGGTGGGTACTCGAGCTAGGCAGCCCGATGTGCACAGCATACCCTCCGTGTAGTGAGCTGGGGAGACGTGAAGGGGTTTTCCCCACGTGGATCAGTGAAGCTTATATTATTGTTAATTTAGACGTGCTAAGGCACTACTTCAGAGGGTTAAACAATTATTTTTCTTCCCTAAAACTTAATGCCCAGCCTAAACCGTAAGTCCTAGGCTGACCAAATTTGGCAACAAGATTCCTATTCCTACCCACTACTCAGTCCCATTGACCCATCACAGTCAGTCAGATGGGGGCGCTACAGCACCCCGATTTGCATTTATGCCTATATCTACAGAACTGTCAAGCCTACAGTTGAAATTTATTGCGATTACAATTCACTATGTCATGACTAATCTAACAACATATATAACTTGGTTCTACCTCTTTCTGTTTTTACATAAATTATATTTGTCTGAAAACAGCTTTTCTTGTTAACCTCCTTTGATTTTCAGCAAACCTACATACATCTGTTGTCCTTCAAATCAGAATATTGTCCTTTTAAAGATTTAGAGAAAAAAATTAAACTTTTGGTAAGGTATGGCCACCAGCCATACCCTGACTCTACTGGTGCCACGTCCATTTCAATCAGACAGCTAAATCTAATGCTCGCTTCAGCCAATCATTTCCAAATATCTATCTCTGATGAAAGGCTGTACCACAGAGAGACCCTCCAAATTTCGTGTCAATAGGTCAAACGGGAGCGCTATAGCCACTGTCCATATATGTCTAAAACCAACCTAGTCTAATTGAGCTATAAATAGTTACCAGATCAAGTACGAAGGTGTCTACCGATCTCACACATCTTACCAACAGCAGTGGGTGGCTCAGTGTGCTAATCCTGTGTGCCTGTAATCAGAGGGTCGTCGGTTCGAACCCAGCTTCGGTGGGTATTTGAGCTAGGTAGCCCGATGTGCACAGCGTACTATCCGACGTCGACTGACATGTCACACCTGCACTAAAAGCATCTCCATCACAATTTCTGCCTACTACTTAGACCATCTCACCGAAACCAGTCCTAAATGTCCTATCCCGACCTCCTATCCTCTACTTGTCCTACCTGTCCTATCATCCTATGCTTTGGACCCTTTCGTAACTGCCTGCAGTTTCTAGTTAAGGGTCCAAAGCATGAAATGCTATGGAACCTTATTGTTTTTCTTAGGATTATTAAGGGTCCAAAGGACGAAGTCCTTATGGACCATTATTGTTTTTCTTAGGATTATTATTATTATTATTATTATTATTATTATTTTTCTGCCCTAAAACTGAATGCCCAGCCTAAACCGTAAGTCCTAGGCCTACCAAATTTGGTACGATGATTGGAATTCCTACCCACTACTCAGGTTTTCTGACCCGTCCGAATCAGCCAGAGGGGGGCGCCGTAGCGCCCCATAACACGTTTTGGACGATATCTCCTGTCCTGTTTGTCCTACCTTCAAAATTCTTTTTTCTCCTGATACAGACAGCCATGCCCTACCAAAAAGTCAATGGGACCATGAAGCTCCGCCTACTTAGATTTTTTGCTAATTTGCATAATCTGCAAATCATACTTTTTTCTTAAAGTCCTGGCTTGTCCTACCAAATCAGACAAATGAGGTGTCAGACGAATCAGAATTTTCAGCTGATCAAGAATCATCAACAAAATCCAGACATTTTTATATCCTATGGCCATTAGCCACACCCAAACAATGTCCAAATTTGGCCAATTTTGGTCTGATGGCTATAACTTGGCCGTGCCTTGGCCTACCTTGACCAAATTTGAAATGCTTCCTCCCTACACCATTCTGGGGACACGGTCCGAAGCGGGCCGCATTTCGTCAATAGGGGGCGCTACAACTAAAAACTGGCAATATCTCCTGACTGCCTTTGCCAATCTAACTGAAATTTGGCAGATATGTACTAGCACCCAGCCTGTGGTCAGTCACATACAATGACAGTCATCATTCCTTAAATAGTGGCCGCCATCGGCCAATCAAAATCAAGCAGGCATTTGACAGGCTTATAAATGACCAATCTATACCAAATTTTTGTGGTATATTTGTCCTCTGACCCGCAGCCCACCATGCAAAGGACACCTCACTCGGCCAGATGCGGGCGCTACAGTGACAACTTTTGCATTTCTGCCTATTTCTCGAAAAGGGTGAAGTCTACAATCGACATTTATTGCCAGGTCAATTCAGTACGACATGCCAAATCAAACAACATGTAGAACTTGCTTCTGCATCTTTGCGTTTTTGCATAATTCATATTGGTCTGAAAACAAGACATTTCGTTAACCTCCTAGGATTTTCACCAAACCTACACAAATCTGGTATCATTTAAATCAGGAGACAGTCATAATAAATAATTCATAAAAAAATCATAAACTTTGCATGAGGTATAGTCACCAGCCACACACAAACCATACAGGTGCCATGCCCAATTCAATCCGACAGCTATATCTCAGGCATGCTACAGCCAATCATTACCAAATTTCTCTCACTAATGTAGTGCTATACCACCGAGCGACCCTCCAAATTTTGTGTCGATCAGTCAAACGGGAGCGCTACGGCCACTGTTTATATCTTACTAAGACCAACCTAGGCCAATTCAGCTATACTGAGTTACCAGATCAGTTATGAAAGTGCCTACTGATCTCACTGATCTTACCATCAGAAGCGGGTGGCTCAGTGGGCTAAACCTGTGTGCTTGTAATCAGAGGGTCACCGGTTCGAACCCAGCTTCAGTTGGTACTTGAGCTAGGCAGCCCGATGTGCACAGCATGTTCTCTGTAAAGCAAGCTGGGGAGACATATAGGCATTTTCCCCATGATGGTCAATGAAGCTTCTGTTTTTGTTATTAACCCAGCCATTCAGACGGGCTTAGGCACTCCTCCGGCGGGTTCGATTATAATTATTTTTCTTCCCTAAAACTGAATGCCCAGCCTAAACCGTAAGTCCTAGGCCGTCCAAATTTGGCAGTAAGATTCCTATTGCTATCCACTACTGAGCCTCTCTGACCTATCCCAGTCAGTCAGAGGGGGGCACCGTTGCACCCCACAACACGTTTTGGTCGATATCTCCTGTCCTACTTGTCCTACACTTAAATTTTATTGGCAGTCAAATTTACTATCTTGTACCAAATCCAGGAACATATATAGTCATATCGCATTAGACCTATGCCAAAATTTCCATCATTTTATGGCTGACTAATTCTGTCTGACTTTCTACTACCATGGCCGCCAGATCTCTGCCCTTATTCCTCTACTGTCCTACCAGTCCGATTGTCCTACGCTTTGGACCCTTTAGTAACTGCTTGCAGTTTCTAGTTAAGGGTCCAAAGCACGTAGTGCTATGGAACCTTATTGTTTTTGTTAGGATTATTATTTTTATTTTTATTTTTTTTTTTATTATTTTTCTTCCCTAAAACTGAATGCCCAGCCTAAACCGTAAGTCCTAGGCCGACCAAATTTGGTAGGATGATTGGTATTCCTACCCACTACTCAGGTTGTCCGACCCGTCCGACTCAGCCAGAGGGGGGCGCCGTAGCGCCCCCCAACACGTTTCGGTCGATATCTCCTGTCCTGTTTGTCCTACAACCGAAATTCTTTTTTCTGCTGATACAGACAGCCATGCCCTACCAAAAAGTCAATGGGACCATGAAGCTCCGCCTACTTAGATTTTTTGCTAATTTGCATATTTTGCAAATCAGACTTTTTTCTTACAGTCCTAGCTTGTCCTACCAAATCAGATAAATGAGGTGTCAAACGAATCAGAACTCTGAGCTGATCAAGAATCATCCACAAATTTCAGACATTTCTATGTCCTACGGCCATTAGCCTAGCCCAAACAGTATCTAAATTTGGCACATTGTGGTCTGACTACTATAACTTGGCCGTGCCTTGGCCTACCTTGACCAAATTTGAAATCCTACCTCCCTACACCATTTTGGGGGCACGGTGCAAGGCGGGCCGCATTTCGTCCATAGGGGGCGCTACAACTAAAAACTGCCAATATCTTCTGACTGCCTCGGCCAATCCAACTGAAATTTGGAAGGTATGTACTAGGACGCAGCCTGAGGTCAGTCACATACAATGGCAGTCATGAGTCCTGAAACAGTGGCCGCCATCGGCCAATCAAAATCAAGCAGCAATTTGACTGGCTTAATGATGACCAAGCTAAATCAAATTTAGCTGGTACATTTGTCCTCTGACCCTCAGCCTACCCTGTAAACAGTGGCTATGGCCACTGTTTTTATATTACTAAGACCAACCTAGGCCAATTCAGCTCAAATGAGTTACCAGATCAGGTAGGAAGGTGTCTACCGATCTCACCTGCTTTAACCACAGCAACGGGTGGCTCAGTGGGCTAAACTTGTATGCTTGTAATCAGAGGGTCGCAGGTTCGAACCCAGCTTAGGTGGGTACTCGAGCTAAGCAGCCCGATGTGCACAGCATACTCTCCGTGAAGTGAGCTGGGGAGACGTGAAGGCGTTTTCCCCGCGATGATCAATGAAGCTTATATTATTGTTAAGTTAGACATGCTCAGGCACTACATCAGAGGGTTGAACAATAATTATTTTTCTTCCCTAAAACTGAATGCCCAGCCTAAACCGTAAGTCCTAGACTAACCAAATTTGGCAACAAGATTCCTATTCCTACCCACTACTCAGTCCCACTGACCCGTCCCAGTCAGTCAGATGGGGGCGCTACAGCACCCCGATTTGCATTTCTGCCTATATCTACAGACCTGTCAAGCCAACAGTTGAAATTTATTGCCAGTCCAATTCACTATGTCATGACGAATTTCAACTGCATATAGAACTTGGTTCTCCATCTTTGCCTTTTTGCATGATTTATAGTTGTTTGAAAACAGGTAATTTTGTTAACCTCCTCCGATTGTCGCCCAACATACATAAATCTGTTGTCATTCAAACCAGGAGACAGTCCTTTTAAAGATTTAGAGAAAAAACTTAAACTTTCGGTAAGATACAGCCACCAGCCACACCCTGACTGTACTGTTGTCTTGCCCATTTCAATCAGACAGCTATATCTCAGGAATGCTTCAGCCAATCATTACAAAATTTGGCTCACTGATGTAGGACTGTACCTCAGAGAGACCTTCCAAATTTCATGTCGATCGGTCAATTGGGAGCGCTACGCCACTGTCTATATACATCTAAGACCCACCTAGGCTCATTGAGGTAAAATGAGTTACCAGATCAGGTAAGAAGGTGTCCAGCGATCTCTCCAGTTTTACCAACAGCAGCGGGTGGCTCAGTGGGCTAAACTTGTATGCTTGTAATCAGAGGGTCGCAGGTTCGAACCCAGCTTAGGTGGGTCCTCGAGCTAGGCAGCCCGATGTGCACAGCATACCCTCCGTGAAGTGAGCTGGGGATAAGTGAAGGCGTTTTCCCCACGATGATCAATGAAGCTTATATTATTGTTAATTTAGACGTGCTCAGGCACTACTCCAGAGGGTTGAACAATAATTATTTTTCTTCCCTAAAACTGAATGCCCAGCCTAAACCGTAAGTCCTAGACTGACCAAATTTGGCAACAAGATTCCTATTCCTACCCACTACTCAGTCCCACTGACCCGTCCCAGTCAGTCAGATGGGGGCGCTACAGCACCCCGATTTGCATTTCTGCCTATATCTCCAGACCTGTCAAGCCTACCGTTGAAATTTATTGCCAGTCCAATTCACTATGTCATGATGAATCCAACTGCATATAGAACTTGGTTCTCCCTCTTTGCCTTCTTGCGTGATTTATAGTTGCCTTAAAACAGGTTATTTTGTTAACCTCCTAGGATTTTCGCCCAACATACATAAATCTGGTGTCATTCAAATCAGGAGACAGTCTTTTTAAAGATTTTGAGAAAAAACTTAAACTTTCGGTAAGATACATCCACAAGCCACACCCTGACTCTACTGGTGTCTCGCCCATTTCAATCAGACAGCTAAATCTCAGGCATGCTTCAGTCAATCATGACCAATTTTCTCTCACCAATGTAAGGCTGTACTACAGAGAGACCCTGTAAATTTCTTGTTGATCGATCAAATGGGAGCGCTATGGCCACTGTCTCTATATATCTAAGACCAACCAAGGCTAATTCAGCTAAAATGTGTCACCAGATCAGGTAGGTAGGTGTCCAGTGATCTCTCCCGTTTTACCAACAGCAGCGGGTGGCTCAGTGTGCTAATCCTGTGTGCCTGTAATCAGACGGTCGCCGGTTCGAACCCAGCTTAGGTTGAGATTTCAGCTAGGTATTCTGATGTGCACAGTGTACTCTATGATGTTGACTGGCCTGTTACTCCTGCATGAAAGCATCTCCATCGTAATGTCTGCCTACTACTGAGACCGTCCTGTTCTGTCCTACATCTCCTACCATGTTATTCTGTCTGATTTTCTACTACCCTGGCCGCCGGTTCTCTGCCTGTCCTACCAGTCCGATCATCCTTTGCTTTGGACCCTTTCGTAACTGCTTGCAGTTTCTAGTTTTTATTATTTTTCTTCCCTAAAACTGAATGCCCAGCCTAAACCGTAAGTCCTAGGCTGACCAAACTTGGTACGATGATTGGAATTCCTACCCACTACTCAGGTTGTCCGACCCGTCCGACTCAGCCAGAGGGGGGCGCCATAGCGCCCCCCAACACGTTTCGGTCGATAACTCCTGTCCTGTTTGTCCTACAATCGAAATTCTTTTTTCTGCTGATTCAGACGGCCATGCCATACCAAAAAGTCAATGGGACCATGAAGCTCCGCCTATTTAGATTTTTTGCTAATTTGCATATTTTGCAAATACTACTTATCTCTTAAAGTCATAGCTTGTCCTACCAAATCAGACAAATGAGGTGTCAAACTAATCAGAACTCTGAGCTCATCAAGAATTTCTAAAAAAATTTAGACATTTATGTATTTTATGGCCATTAGCCACGCCCAAAGAATTCCCAAATTTGGCCCATTTTGCTCTAACAGCTATAACTTGGCCTTGCCTTGGCCTACCTCTACCAAATTTGAAATTCTACCTCCGGACATCATTCTGGGGACACGGTCCAAGGGGGGCCGCATTTCATCCATAGGGGGCGCTACAACTAAAAACTGCCAATATCTCCTGACTGCCTCGGCCAATCCAACTGAAATTTGGCAGGTATGTACTAGGACGCAGCCTGAGGTCAGTCATGTACAATGGCAGTCATTAGTCCTTAAAGAGTGACCGCCATCGGCCAATCAAAATCAAGCAGCTATTTGACAGGCTTAACGATGAGCAATCTAAATCAAATTTTGGTGGTATATTTGTCCTCTGACCCTCAGCCCTCCCTGTAAAGGACACCTCACTAGGCCAGATGGGGGCGCGATAGCGCCCCCCTCAACATTTCTGCCTATTTCTCCAGAACTGCCAAGCCTACAGTTGAAATTTATTGCCAGTCCAATTCACTATGTCCTGACAAATCAAACTGCATATAGATCTTGGTTCTACATCTTTGCCTTCTTGCATGATTTACAGATGTTTTGAAAACAGGTTTTTTTGTTAACATCCTAGGATTTTCGCCTAACATCCATAAATCTGATGTCATTCAAATCAGGAGACAGTCCTTTTAAAGATTTACAGAAAAAACTTAAACTTTCGGTAAGATACAGCCACCAGCCACACCCTGACTGTACTGATGTCTTGCCCATTTCAATCAGACAGCTATATCTCAGGAATTCTTCAGCCAATCATTACAAAATTTGGCTCACTGATGTAGGACTGTACCACAGAGAGACCCTCCAAATTTCGTGTCGATCGGTCAATCAGGAGCGCTACGCCACTGTCAAAATACATCTAAGACCCACCTAGGCTCATTGAGGTAAAATGAGTTACCAGATCAGGTAGGAAGGTGTCTACTGATCCCACCCGTTTTACTCACAGCAGCGGGTGGCTCAGTGGGCTAAACTTGTATGCTTGTAATCAGAGGGTCGCAGGTTCGAACCCAGCTTCGGTGGGTACTCGAGCTAGGCAGCCCGATGTGCACAGCATACTCTCCGTGAAGTGAGCTGGGGAGATGTGAAGGCGTTTTCCCCACGAGCATCAATGAAACTTCTATTATTGTTAATTTAGACGTGCTCAGGCACTACTACAGAGGGTTGAACAATAATTATTTTTCTTCCCTAAAACTGAATGCCCAGCCTAAACCGTAAGTCCTAGACTGACCAAATTTGGCAACAAGATTCCTATTCCTACCCACTACTCAGTCCCACTGACCCATCCCAGTCAGTCAGATGGGGGCGCTACAGCACCCCGATTTGCATTTATGCCTATATCTCCAGACCTGTCAAGCCTACAGTTGAAATTTATTGCCAGTCCAATTCACTATGTCCTGACAAATCAAACTGCATATAGATCTTGGTTCTACATCTTTGCCTTCTTGCATGATTTGCAGATGTTTTGAAAACAGGTTTTTTTGTTAACCTCCTAGGATTTTTGCTTAACATCCTTAAATCTGGTGTCATTCAAATCAGAAGACAGTCCTTTTAAAGATTTACAGAAAAAACTTAAACTTTCGGTAAGATAAAGCCACCAGCCACACCCTGACTGTACTGATGTCTTGCCTATTTCAATCAGACAGCTATATCTCAGGGATGCTTCAGCCAATCATTACAACATTTGGCTCACTGATGTAGGACTGTACCACAGAGAGACCATACAAATTTCATGTCAATCGGTCAATCAGGAGCGCTACGCCACTGTCCATATACATCTAAGACCCACCTAGGCTCATTGAGGTAAAATGAGTTTCCAGATCAGGTAGGAAGGTGTCCAGCGATCTCTCCCGTTTTACCAACAGCAGCGGGTGGCTCAGTGGGCTAAACTTGTATGCTTGTAATCAGAGGGTCGCAGGTTCGAACCCAGCTTCGGTGGGTGCTCAAGCTAGGCAGCCTGATGTGCACAGCATACCCTCCGTGAAGTGAGCTGGGGAGACGTGAAGGCGTTTTCCCCACGCAGGTCAATGAAGCTTATATTATTGTTAATTAAGACCTGCTCAGGCACTACTACAGAGCGTTGAACAATAATTATTTTTCTTCCCTAAAACTTAATGCCCAGCCTAAACCGTAAGACCTAGACTGACCAAATTTGGCAACAAGATTGCTATTCCTACCCACTACTCAGTCTCACTGACCCGTCCCAGTCAGTCAGATGGGGGCGCTACAGCACCACGATTTGCATTTATGCCTATATCTACAGACCTGTCAAGCCTACAGTTGAAATTTATTGCCAGTCCAATTCACTGTCATGACGAATTTCAACTGCATATAGAACTTGGTTCTCCATCATTGCTTTTTTGCATGATTTATAGTTGTTTGAAAATAGGTTATTTTGTTAACCTCGTAGGATTTTCGCCAAACATACATAAATCTGGTGTCATTCAAACCAGGAGACAGTCCTTTTAAAGATTTAGAGAAAAAACTTAAACTTTCAGTAAGATACAGCCACCAGCCACACCCTGACTGTACTGTTGTCTTGCCCATTTCAATCAGACAGCTATATCTCAGGGATGCTTCAGCCAATCATTACAAAATTTGGCTCACTGATGTAGGACTGTACCCCAGAGAGAACCTCCAAATTTCTTGTCGATCGGTCAATCGGCAGTGCTACACCACTGTCTATATACATCTAAGACCCACCTAGGCTCATTGAGGTAAAATGAGTTACCAGATCAGGTAGGAAGGTGTCTACTGATCACACCCGTTTTACTCACAGCAGCAGGTGGCTCAGTGGGCTAAACTTGTATGCTTGTAATCAGAGGGTCACAGGTTCGAACCCAGCTTTGGTAGGTACTCGAGGTAGGCAGCCCGATGTGCACAGCATATCCTCCGTGAAGTGAGCTGGGGGGACGTGAAGGCGTTTTCCTCACGAGGATCAGTGAAGCTTATATTATTGTTAATTTAGACGTGCTAAGGCACTACTTCAGATGGTTAAACAATAATTATTTTTCTTCCCTAAAACTTAATGCCCAGCCTAACCAGTAAGTCCTAGGCTGACCAAATTTGGCAACAAGATTCCTATTCCTACCCACTACTCAGTCCCATTGACCCATCACAGTCAGTCATGGGGGCGCTACAGCACCCCGATTTGCATTTATGCCTATATCTACAGAACTGTCAAGCCTGCAGTTGAAATTTATTGTGACTACAATTAACTATGTCATGACTAATCTAACAACATATATAACTTGGTTCTCCCTCTTTCTATTTTTACATATATTATATTTGTCTGAAAACAGCTTTTCTTGTTAACCTCTTTTGATTTTCAACAAACCTACATACATCTGTTGTCCTTCAAATCAGAAGATAGTCCTTTTAAAGATTTAGAGAAAAAAATGAAACTTTTGGTAAGGTATGGCCACCAGCCACAACCTGACTCTACTGGTGCCACGTCCATTTCAATCAGACAGCTATATATCATGCACTCTTCAGCCAATCATTTCCAAATATCTATCTCGGATGAAAGGCTGTACCGCAGAGAGACCCTCCAATTTTCGTGTCAATAGGTCAAACGGGAGCGCTATAGCCACTGTCCATATTTGTCTAAACCTCACCTAGTCTAATTCAGCTATAATGAGTTACCAGATCAGGTAGGAAGGTGTCTACTGATCTCACTCATCTTACCCACAGGAGCGGATGGCTCAGTGTGCTAATCCTGTGTGCCTGTAATCAGAGGGTCGCCGGTTCGAACCCAGCTTAGGATGCTATTTCAGCTAGGTATCCTGATGTTCACAGTGTACTCTCTGATGTTGACTGGCCTGTTACACCTGCACAAAAAGCATCTACATCATAATGTCTGCAAACTACTGAGACCGTCCAGCTCTGTCCTACATCGCCTATCTTGTTATGGCAGTCTAATTCTGTCTGACTTTCTACTACCCTGGCCACCGGTTCTCTGCTGTTATTCCTCTACTGTCCTACCAGTCCGATCGTCCTCCGCTTTGGACCCTTTCGTAACTGCTTGTTATTATTATTATTTTTCTGCCCTAAAACTGAATGCCCAGCCTAAACCGTAAGTCCTAGGCCTACCAAATTTGGTACGATGATTGGAATTCCTACCCACTACTCAGGTTTTCCGACCCGTCCGACTCAGCCAGAGGGGGGCGCCGTAGCGCCCCATAACACGTTTTGGATGATATCTCCTGTCCTGTTTGTCCTACCTTCAAAATTCTTTTTTCTCCTGATACAGACAGCCATGCCCTACCAAAAAGTCATTGGGACCATGAAGCTCCGCCTACTTAGATTTTTTGCTAATTTGCATAATTTGCAAATCATACTTTTTCCTTAAAGTCCTGGCTTGTCCTACCAAATCAGACAAATGAGGTGTCAGACGAATCAGAATTTTCAGCTGATCAAGAATCATCAACAAAATTCAGACATTTTTATATCCTATGGCCAATAGCCACGCCCAAACAATGTCCAAATTTGGCCCATTTTGGTCTGATGGCTATAACTTGGCCGTGCCTTGGCCTACCTTGACCAAATTTGAAATGCTACCTCCCTACACCATTCTGGGGACACGGTCCAAAGCGGGCCGCATTTCGTCAATAGGGGGCGCTACAACTAAAAACTGGCAATATCTCCTGACTGCCTTTGCCAGTCTAACTGAAATTTGGCAGATATGTACTAGCACCCAGCCTGTGGTCAGTCACATACTATGGCAGTCATCATTCCTTAAATAGTGGCCGCCATCGGCCAATCAAAATCAAGCAGGCATTTGACAGGCTTATAAATGACCAATCTATACCAAATTTTGGTGGTATATTTGTCCTCTGACCCGCAGCCCACCATGCAAAGGACACCTCACTTGGCCAGATAGGGGCGCTACAGTGACAACATTTGCATTTCTGCCTATTTCTCGAGAACGGTGAAGCCTACAATCGACATTTATTGCCAGGTCAATTCAGTACGACATGCCAAATCAAACAACATGTAGAACTTGCTTCTGCATCTTTGCGTTTTTTCATAATTCATATTGGTCTGAAAACAAGACATTTCGTTAACCTCCTAGGATTTTCACCAAACCTACACAAATCTGGTATCATTTAAATCAGGAGACAGTCATAATAAATAATTCATAAAAAAATCATAAACTTTCCATGAGGTATAGTCACCAGCCACACACAAATCATACAGGTGCCATGCCCAATTCAATCCGACAGCTATATCTCAGGCCTGCCTCAGCCAATCATCACCAAACTTTAACATATCCTGTAGAATAGTAGTCCGGAAGGGCCCTCCAAATTTGGTGCCGATCGGTCAAACGGGGGCGCTACAACAATATAACATGTCTGTATAAACCTTGAAAAGCAGTTCAACTTACATTTATCTCATTTCTGTTATTGTGACATATTACTGGTTAAAATATTTTGTACTGCCAGTTCTGTGAGTCATGCCATATCAAGACATATGCAATGCCCAATGATAGTCATTTTCATTCCCTTGTGATGTTTAAAAGCTTAATAAATAACATATTACTGTAACTTCTACAATGTCCAGCCCAAGTAGGTCATTCTGGTAGTACATCAATCAGGACATTGCCCTTATGGATAATTCATAAAAATATCTTGACCTACCTGTATGCTATGGCCACCAGCTACACCAAACATGCACCATATCCATGCTCATTTCAATCAACCATCTAAAACTCAGCCGTGCATCAGCCAATCCTCATCAAATTTGACAGCCTAATGTAGTAAGGGACATCAGACAGACCCTCCAATTTTGGTGCCAATTGGTCAAACGGGGGCGCTACAGCCACTGTCCATATATGTCTAAGACCCACCTTAGCAAATTCAGCTGAAATGTCCTTATTTCTCATAAAACCTTGAAAAAATTGTTACCTTTCCCTTCACCTGAGTCCATATTTTTTATTCACTTTCATTTTTCACCGATTTGCCTCATAGAACATTATCAGACTTAATTTACACATAAGAAGGCCTGAAAGTATTAAATGGAATTTCAAAAATGGAGCGCTGCCTCCACCTGCTGGCCACACCATTTCCATACACATTTCAATCAAACAGCTATATCTCTGGCATGCTTCATCAAATCCTTACAAAATTTGACTCGCTTCTGTGTCACTGGACTACAGACAGACCTTCCAAGTTTGGTGGCAATCGGTCAAATTGGGGTGCTACAGCCGCTGTTCTAATATGTCTAAGACCAACCTTGGTTAATGCAGCTGAGATCTGCTTATTGTTTATTTAAAAATTAAAATATTAATCACCTTTCATAAGAACATAAGAACATAAGAACTATACAAACGAGAGGAGGCCATTCGGCCCATCGAGCTCGCTTGGGGAGAACTTAACTAATAGCTCAGAGTTGTTAAAATCTTATCTAGCTCTGATTTAAAGGAACCCAAGGATTCAGCTTGCACTACGTTATCAGGAAGACTATTCCATACTCTGACTACACGCTGTGTAAAGAAGTGCTTCCTTAAATCCAGTTTGAAATGTTCTCCCGCTAATTTCCACCTATGGCCACGAGTTCTTGTATTTGAACTAATGCTGAAGTAACTATTCGGTTGAACAGCATCCAAACCTGTTAGAATCTTATAGACCTGGATCATGTCCCCCCTCAGTCTCCTTTGCTTGAGGCTGAACAGATTTAGCTCAAATAACCTTTCCTCGTATGACATTCCTCTAAGACATTCCCTTCATCTAAGTCCATATTTTTAATCTGCTTATATTTTCCTGCCATTTGACTTTTACAAATCTTTCAAACTTTGATCTTTCTTCAGGCTGTGTACACTGCAGCAATTACAATTTTATAATACATTGGCCAGCAGGTGGAGTCAGCGCTCCATTTAAATAATGCCTTCAATACTTTTAGCCTTTCTCCTGTCTAAATGTACAACCTAGAATATGATACAGCATGATATTACTGCTGTTACATGTCACACTCCTGCAACTCAGCACTTTGTTAAGAATATGCAACGCAGCCTATGTTTACACAGGCAGTATAAAAAATCAACTCTGTAATATCTAGACTTACCAGACCAGGTATGAAGGTGCCTAAATCTACCAACTAGTCAGGCCATCTGACCAAAACCATGCATTAAGTCAGGCTAAGGCACTCCACCACAGGGTTCTACATTCTGTCCTACATTTTCTGACCTGTTAGACCGATACTAACTAATCTATATCCTGATTTCTACCTACTACTCAGACCATCTGACCAAAACAATGCATTCAGTCAGGTTCAGGCACTACACCCCAGGGTTCTACATTCTGTCCTACATTTCCTGACCTGTTAGACCGACACTAAACAATCTACATCATGATTTCTACCTTCTACTCAAACCATCTGACCGAAACAAGTTCTCTTCTGTCTGACATCTGCTGACCTGTAGTTCTGTCTGACTTGTTGGTATCCTCCTCTACGGTTTGCCCTACATCTCCTGTCGCATTAGAGCTATGCTAAATCTGCATCCTGTTATGGCAGTCTAATTCTGTCTGACTTTTTACTACCCTGGCCGCCGGATCTCTGCCCTTATTCCTCTACTGTCCTATCAGTCCGATTGTCCTACGCTTTGGACCCATTCGTAACTGCTTGTTATTATTATTATTTTTCTGCCGTAAAACTGAATGCCCAGCCTAAACCGTAAGTCCTAGGCCGACCAAATTTGGTATGATGATTGCAATTCCTACCCACTACTCAGCTTGTCCGACGCGTCCGACTCAGCCAGAGGGGGGCGCCGTAGCGCCCCCCAACACGTTTTGGACGATATCTCCTGTCCTGTTTGTCCTACCTTCGAAATTCTTTTTTCTCCTGATGCAGACAGCCATGCCCTACCAAAAAGTCAATGGGACCATGAAGATCCGCCTACTTAGATTTTTTGCTAATTTGCATAATTTGCAAATCATACTTTTTCCTTCAAGTCCTGCCTTGTCCTACCAAATCAGACAAATGAGGTGTCAGACGAATCAGAATTCCCAGCTGATCAAGAATCATTAACAAAATTCAGACATTTTTATATCCTACGGCCATTAGCCACGCCCAAACAATGTCCAAATTTGGCCCGTTTTGGTCTGACGGCTATAACTTGGCCGTGCCTTGGCCTACCTTCACCAAATTTGAAATGCTACCTCCCTACACCATTCTGGGGACACGGTCCGAGGCGGGCCGCATTTCGTCCATAGGGGGCGCTACAATTAAAAACTGGCAATATCTCCTGACTGCCTTTGCCAATCTAACTGAAATTTGGCAGATATGTACTAGGGCCCAGCCTGACATCAGCCACATACAATGGCAGTCATTTTTCCTTAAAGAGTGGCCGCCATCAGCCAATCAAAATCAAGCAGCCATTTGACAGGCTTATCAATGACCAATCTAGACCAAATTTCGGTGCTATATTTGTCCTCTGACCCGCAGCCCACCATGCAAAGGACACCTCACTCGGCCACATGGGGGCGCTACAGTGCCCTGATTTACATTTCTGCCTATATCTTCAGAACTGTCATGCCTACAGTTGAAATTTATTGCCATTCTAATCCACTATGTCATGACAAATCAAACAACATATAGAGCTTTTCTCTGCATCTTTGCATTATTGCACAATTTTTTATTTTTCTAAAAACAGGCTTTTTCATTACCATCCTATGATTTTCAGCCAATCAACATAAGTCTGATGTCATTCTAATCAGCAGACAGTCCTTTTAAACATTTAGAGAAAAAACATAAACTTTCGGTAAGGTATGGCCACCAGGGACACCCTGACTGTACTGGTGCCTCGCCTATTTCACTCAGACAGCTATATCTCAGGCATGCTTTGGCTAATCATTACCAAATTTCTCTCTCTGATGTAGGGCTGTATCACAGGGACACATTCCAAATTTCGTGTCAATCGGTCAAACGGGAGCGCTACGGCCACTGTTTATATTTGTCTAAGACCAACCTATGCTAATTCAGCTAAAATGAGTTACCAGGTCAGGTAGGAAGGAGTCTACCGATTTCCCCATCTTACCAAATGCAGCATGTGGCACAGTGGGCTAAGCCTGCATGCTTGTGATCAGAGAGTTACCGGTTCAAACCCAGTTTCGGTGGCTACTTGACCTACCTGTATGCTATGGCCACCAGCTACATCCAACCTGCACCATTTCCATGCTCATTTCAATCAACCATCTAAATCTCAGCCGTGCTTCAGCCAATCCTCATCAAATTTGATGGCCTAATGTAGTAAGGGACCTCAGACAGACCCTCCAATTTTGGTGCCAATCGGTCAAATGGGGGCGCTACAACAATATAACATGTCTGTATAAACCTTGAAAATCAGTTCAACTTACATTTATCTCATTTCTGTTCTAGTGACATATTACTGGTTAAAATATTTTGTACTGCTAGTTCTGTGAGTCATGCCAAATCAAGACATATGCAATGCCCAATGATAGTCATTTTCATTCCCTTGTGATGTTTAAAGACTTAATAAATAACATATTACTGTAACTTCTACAATGTCCAGCCCAAGTAGGTCATTCTGGTAGTACATCAATCAGGACATTGCCCTTATGGATAATTCATAAAAATATCTTGACCTGTATGCTATGGCCACCGGCTACAACAAACCTGCACCATATCCATGCTCATTTCAATCAACCATCTAAATCTCAGCCGTGCTTCAGCCAATCCTCATCAAATTTGACGGCCTAATGGAGTAAGGGACCTCAGACAGACCCTCCAATTTTGGTGCCAATCGGTCAAACGGGGGCGCGACAGCCACTGTCCATATATGTCTAAGACCCACCTTAGCAGATTCACCTGAAATGTCCTTATTCCTCATAAAACCTTCAAAGAATTGTTATCTTTCCCTTCACCTCAGTCCATATTTTTAATTTCCTTAAATTTTTCACCAATTTGCCTTATACAGCATTATCAGACTTCATTTCAAATGAGAAGGTCTGAAAGCATTTAATAGCATTTCTAAAATGGAGCGCTGACTCCACCTGCTGGCCACACCATTTCCATTCCCATTTCATTCAAACAGCTAAATCTCAGGCATGCTTCATCCAATCCATACAAAATTTGATTCACTTCGGTATCACTGGACTTCAGACAGACCTTCCAAGTTTGGTGGCGATCAGTCAAACGGGAGTGGTTCAGCTATTGTCCTAGTATGTCTAATACCTACCTTGGCTAATTCAGCTGAAATATCCTTCATAATACTTTCAAAGACTTGTTAACTTTCTCTTCACCTCAGTCCATATTTTTAAGCTCCTTTAATTTTTCTGCTATTTGACTTATAGAAACTTATCAGATTTCATTTATAAGCCAGGCAGAATATATTGCAGATTTTTCACATTTTTGTATTAAATTGGCCAGTAGGTGGAGATGGTGCTCTATTTATGTTGCACTTTTTTGGATTATTTTTTATGGATTTGCCAGCAGGTGCAGTTTGTCCTCTATTTCATTAATGCCATTTAATTATTTCAGGGCTTCTCATGTCTAAAAGAATACTTTACAAATGGAGTAAGCCACTGTTGTTTTAAATATAGAAGACAGCATGTGTTTATTGAGGTATTATAAAGTAAGCTTAACTTTTATGATCGAGACTTAAAATATTAGGTATGCAGGTGCCTATTTCTACCGACTACTTAGACCATCTGACACAAACCACACATTATTTTGGGCTAAGGCACTTCACCAAAGGGTTCTATATTATATCCTATATTGGTGTACTAAGGCTGCTTCTGCAAATGGCAGTAGTCAAACTGCCACACAAGGGACTGCATGCATACAGCAGGCTAATTTTATACATTATGGCCATTTACAATATAATGTCATTATAGTATAGTGTGTTTCTCTTTAAATGTTGCTCAGGACATTGTAATACTTTCTGTATGTGTATTTCCTTTACTGCCTGATTAATTGAAATTTATTGTGACATTTTCATGTGTATTTAACATGCTTAAGAATGATGACTTTATTAATGATTATAAAAATTTATTATTATTAATTATAGACATAATGGAAAACATATTATACACATTGTAAAATTAAAATAGACTACAGTTGTCTGAAACAAGCTACTATGCTTGTGTTACTGTCTGAGGCAGCTGATAAAGGATTTCATAGTCACAATACTGGTAGCAGCACAACTAACATACTACTGCATATATGAGGCTAAAATCACATCTAAATGAAGAGCCTACAAAAACGACAAAGCATTACTGTAGTTCTGTTATATTGACCAACGCCCCAGGTCAGCAATATTGCTGTAAATTTGCATGACTAAGTTTACACAGCCACCATAAATCAAGCTTAACCTGTAACATCTACACCAACCAAATTAGGTAGGAAGTTGTCAATTTCGGAATACTACTGTCTGACTGTTTAATATGTTGGACATATAACACTTGTAAGTGAATTGGCTAGCAGACAGAGTCAGTGCTACATTTCATGAATGCCATTAAGTACTTTAAGGCCATCTCATGTCTAGATGAACAGTTTGTACAAAGGACAAAGTATGATCATACTGCTATTATATGGGCCATGTCCCAACAGAGCAATGCTGTGCAGAATATGCAAGAAAGTCTAAGCTTACACAGCAGCACAAACAAAGATTAACCTGTATGATCTACACCTACCAGAATAGGTAAGAAGCTGACTATTTCTACCTACTGTACTACTGAGCTACTTAGACTATCTCAACCAAATCAGACATCCAAAGCGAGGGAGCTGCTAGGTTTCTACATTCTGTCCTATATCTCCTCAGACATTAGGCCTAGACTATAAAATCTATATCATGTCCAAGCACTGATTACTACTATCTGACATATTACTACAGTGGTCACCAGTAACAGTCAGTCCTCCAGGTCTTACATTATGTTCTGCAAATTATGCCTGTACTGTTTATTTAGGCAATGAAGCTTCTTTATTATAATTCAGACAGGCAAAGGCACTTCACCAGAGGGTTCAACATTCTATCAAACATCTACTGACCTGTTACACCTACACTAAAAGCATCTCATCAAAAGTTCTACCTAATACTACGACCATTTCACCAAAACCAGTCCTGCTCTGTCTTACATCTACAATCTCATTAGAACTACACTTAATCTACATCCAGTTATAATATTATAGTTATGTCTGACTTTGTACTATGCTGGCCGCCAGTGACAGTACTCCAGTTTTCCGCCGTTATTTCTATATTACTTGTCGTACCTCTCCTACCTGTCCTACCTGTCCTACTTGTCCGAGCTTTGGACCCGTTCGTAACTGCCTGCAGTTTCTAGTTATTATTATTATTTTGTTTTGGTCACATTGACAAGAAGTTAATTTTATTCATAAATGTTTATAACCTCATCTATGATTTCCATACATCAAGAAAGGATGTAGCGTAGCCATTATAAATAACTAATGCACTGCTCCCTAGAGGTAGAGGTGTAAAATTGTAAACTCAAGCATCTTGGAAATTATGGGAACAGTCAGTCCCTGCCTGATGTAACCTAAAGGGTGTGATCATCCCTCCACTTGCGGGTTAAGATGCCTCACTTCTTCTCTAACGAGGGAAAGATCAATTTTACCTGTGTTAAAACACTACAAATTTAATACAAACATTTATGCAATAAAGATGCAAAATTATGCAAAGCAAGACAAAAAACATGGTGATTACATCTAAAAAAGCCATACTTGTAAAATATAAAAACATACTATGAGCTTCTCCCCCTGCTTCTAAGGCTGATAAAAATATAGGTATACCCACTTATGCGTACGCGCATGCTTTTTGGGGATGTCAGCATTCTATATCCTGATGAAGACAACCTTGCTTGGTTTTTCTCTGTCCTCTCTGATGCCTTCTTGTGGGACAGCTGATGTCCCCGTCCTTCATCTCCTCCATCCAGCTTAAGAGGGGGCTGCAGATGCAGATGTCTGCGTTCCACAACCAGATGAAGATGACACTGCTTGGAATGTCTCCATCCACTCTGACACCATCCTTCCACCCAGTCCTGAATATCCAGCCTCAGAGGAGGCTGGAGATTCTCCACTAACTGAAAAACAATATAAACAACAGTCTATGTTACAGTGATAGTGCAGAATATAAAAGCTGTAGATTATTGAAGAAGTCATTAATGAGGTGACGTCCACACAGGGAGTTATATACATATATGTCCTGAATAATATCCACACCTCATAATTTGTTATGGGAGACATGATGAAGGAGGGACGATTCAGAAAACTAAGGGACGGTGAAGTACTTTATGTGTGTGTGTGTAGGGGGGGGGGTTGCATAGATCACATTTGAGGACCAAATTGTCCCCAAAGTGTAGTACAACCTGAAATTTCCCTACTTTTTGGGACATCTTTTGAGGTCCCCATTTGGATAACCTCAGTTTTATTAAAATCTGTGAATGCAATCAAAGTAAAAATGCCAAAAGGATAGGAATGGGTAGGGGTTAAGGATGTCGTGATTGGGATTAGGGTTTTTCCCATAGAAATGAATGGACGGTCCCATTTAGATAGGAAGTCCAACTTGTGTGTGTGTAAAACTTGTAGCTATGGAAAAATTTGGAACACAAATTTGAATCTTCTGAAACATGGAAAATGTAAAAAAAAAAAAAACATAGAAAAGCTTACAAGATGGAGGGTTTAGAGAAATACTGTCCCTCGTCTTCCTTGCAGATTCATCAACCACCAGTAATGACATCTTCTCTATCAGCTGCTCCTCTCTTCTATTCCATTCCTCCTCAAATCTTTGTTTTATGTCTTTATTGATTCCTGCACTTTCTAATAACTGTTCCCAGGAATCCTCCCTGTCTCCCAAAGTGAAGTGACATACACTGTTTCGAGCCACCATCTCCTCCACCTTCTCCAGCAGCTCAGTGACCTGAGTGACATCACCCCTCTTCTCATTGTTGAGAACATGATACCTGTTCCCACATTTCCCAACCAGCCACCGAAGGGCCTCCCCTTCAGCCTCTATGTGCTCCTCAATGATTCTGTCTCCCAGCCAGTCTCCCCTGGTGAACAGCACTATAGTGTGTCTCCAGACTGTCCTACTGAGAAGCTCCACATGTTTCTCCAGTGACCTCCTCTCTGTCTCTGTGAATGATTCATCTGCCTTTAAAACAATAATCAGAGCACAGGGTCCTGGGGGGCACAGAGACACACTGTGCACAATCTCCTGTTTGTCAGCCTCCGGAGTTTCCTCCAAAGAGCAGTCTGTCCACCATCCTGGTGTGTCGACCACAGTGACCTGCCTCCCAGCCACTTCCCTCTGTCTCTTCACACACTGTGCAGTTCTTCTCTTAGTGACAAACTCTTCTCTCCCCAGGATGGTGTTTCCTGCTGAACTTTTCCCAGTCCACCTCCCTCCCAGCAGAACAATCCTCAGCTCTGAGAGATCCGGTGTTTGCACTGTCAGGAAAAAAGTTAGAAACTCATTAGTTAGGGGCAGAATTTTCATGAAAAAAATCCCTCATAGGATGATTATACATAATGATATTTTTATCAGCCCTTATCTTCATAAAACAGAATAAAACGTAAAGGTGAAATATGATACATTTGACTCCTTTGTAACATTTAAGAAGAAGCCGATAGTTTGAAAATCCAGATGTTGAACATGATTTCCAGGCTACAGATGCCATTAAAGGTCTGAGTATGTCTTAACAAAAAAAGCCTAGTTAGCAATTCTATAAAATCTCAGAAGCCCACAAACTCTGAGTTACCTGTCCAGTTATGAAATGTGATATAACATTCGCAGTATTTTTCTGCATCCTTAAAATACTGTAATTGGAATCAATTTCAGAAAAGTTCAATTCATGTTTCTGACATTTAAAAGACATGATTCTGATCCTCTGATCAGCTGTGAACCACCCAGTCTGACTGAGATGGTGCACGGGTGGTAAATCAGCTGGCGGTAGGGAAGGCCGCAGGGATCTGTGGTATCCGGGGTGAACTTCTCCAGGCTGGTGGTAAGGCTGTCCTCCAGGCATTGCAGGCAATCTTTGCTTTCATTTGGGAGTCAGGCATCATCCCAACTGAGTGAAAAACGTGACTTGTAATCCCTATCTGGAAAGGAAAAGGTGATTCCCTGGATTGCAGCAACTACAGGGGAATAACACTGCTTTCAGTGCTGGGTAAGGACTTTGCTAGGGTCATCCTTAACAGGATCCGTGATCACTTGCTTGCCTGTCAGTGACCAGAGCAGTCTGATTGTACACCTATGAAGTCTACCATCGACAGAATCCTGGCACTGAGGGTTTTCATTGAGCACAAACATGAATATCGGCAGAGGTACTTTGAAGTCTTTGTCAATTTTCATAAGGTGTTCGACTCAGTTGATCGAGTTGCCTTGTGGGACATCCTGAGACTTTGCGGGATCCCCCTGAAGTTGCTGGACATCATGGCCGGCCTGTACACTGGTACTGTGAGTGTTGTGCAGGGTGGAGGAAGAACCTCTGTGTTCTTCTCAGTTGATTCTGGGGTTCACCAGGGGTGTGTTCTTGCTCCTACTCTGTTCAATGCTTGTATGGACTGGATGTTGGGCAGGGTCGTGGGGTCCAGGAGCTGTGGGGTGTCCATTGGTGAAGAAAGATTTACTGATCTTGACTTTGCAGACGATACGGTTATCTTAGCAAAGTTAATGGATGCTCTGATTGGGGCTCTTGAGAGACTGAGTGAGGAGTCTGAGGGTGTTTTTCCACCGCACCAGGTACCATACTTTCGGTACTTCCATGAAGTGCCGAAAGTTTGGTACTTCTTTCATGTCGGTTTTCCACTGGCGTAAAAAATGGTACCGGTGCCAAATGACATCATCAGTGACCGCTCCTGACTGACAGCACAAAATTAAAACTAACAGTTGAGGCTGGAAAATGCGGTTAATTGTTATGACAGCTTCTATCACAGTATAAGATTTAGTAAAATCCTAATCATGCTGCCATCAATTACATTTACGTAGGTACACTTACTTTGGCTAAGCCGATCAAAGCAGTAAGAATTATCTTACTGCTAATTCAGTCTTTTGAAAGCAAACAAATTATTTAATTATGTTTTTAATTTTCAAGCGGAATTGTTCGGTGTTTCGCGTGTGCCCCATTTCTGACCAAGCGGCTTGGTATTACGGTGTTCCGGGCAATTCAGTTTCCCTATGTTTCTCCTGTCTATCAGGAAATAATGTTTCCCCTAATATTAAAGCAAAGAGGTATGTGAAATGTCTGAAAATCACTCAGGTACATTATTACATGTGAATACAGTAGATCGTTAGGCATAATATAGTCTTATAAGCAATACTATACCGTTTTCATCAAGAAATATCTCTATCCAGAGAATTAAGTAATTTCATTTATTATCTGTAAAAACAAAAAACATAGAAAAGGGATGTGATGTTTTAAAATTAATATATAGCTTGTTTACCTCAAGAGCTTCGTAAAAAGACATGAAAACAACAGCTAAACTGTGTACAAATCAGCGCGCGACAGGGGAAACATACAGTAGGGAAACTGAATTGCCGGGAACGGCAAAAACGTTTTTATTTCGAGTCGTGCCATCCAAATCCCACTGGATCTGTTCATCCGACCATATGGCGATTAAAGCCTGTGTTTCCTCGTTTGTCCATCCTTCCATTTTACTTTTTTATATTTTTGTTTCTGCTGCTTTTTATTTTGTTTCTCGCTGTGATCGCTCTGTTCACTGTGTGTTTCAAAAGATGGCGGTTGTATTTTGTGTTTAAGCGGTAGGCTATTTGCATAACCAATCGACAGCAAATACGTTTGCAAGTCCCACCCCAAAGTACCGAAGTACCAAAGGAGTACCCCAACTGGTTTGGCACTTTCGGTACTCGAGATTTCGGTACTGGTACTCGACCAGTATCAGTCAATGGAAAAGCGAAAGTACCGTACCGAAAGTACCATACTTTGAGGGGTGGAAAAGCGCCCTGAATGTCTGAGATTGTGGGTGTCCTGGATAAAGACCAAGATAGAGGCATTTAATGACTTCTTGGGCACAGCCATCAGTAGTGTGTCTGTCTGTGGGGAGAATGTCGACCTTGTCGAGAGATTTACCTACCTCGGCAGCGACAGTCATGTCTCTGGGGAATCTTCCTATAAAGTCAGCAGTGTGTGATCAGCTGTTTTGAGCATGGGGGGTCATGAGGTTGCTGGAAAGGGGTGTGTGGTGCTCCTGATATCTTTGCAAGAGGACAAAGGTCCAAGTCTTTATAGTCCTGGTGCTCCCTGTCTTGCTGTATGGCTGTGAGACATGGACGCTATCCAGTGAGCTGAGATGAAGACTGGACTCCTTTTTTACTATGTCTCTTCAGAGGATCCTTGGGTACCGCTGGTTTGACTTTGTGTCGAATGAACAGTTGCTAGAGGAGTCCCGAATGAGGGACATGACCCACATTGTGAGGGAGCGTCAGTTATGGCACTACGGCCTTTTGCCGCATTTCCCTGAGGGTGATCCGGCTCACAGGATCCTCATTGCTGAGCACCCAAGCGGCTGGACCTGGCCAAGGGGATGCCCAAATAACACCTGGCTGCGGCAGATAGACAGCCATTTCCAGAGGGTGGGACTGGACTGTGTGTCAGCCTGGGGGATCGCAGGCCGGGATCCCGAGGAGCTTCTATGTATGGTGGGTGCGGCAACGCACTGCATCAGTGCATGATCCCCAACCTGACCTGACCTAACCTGATTCTGATTTTGGCATATACTATACACATACTGTCATGCCCTGCTCATCCAATCCTCCCGTGTGCCACGCCACCTCGCTACCTCGTGTGGAATCCCTGTGTGATCAGCTGTTTTGAGTTGCTGTCATTAGTCCTGTGTTTTTAGGTCCGCATCAAAGTATGTTTCCCAAGTCCTGTCATTGAAGTTGCTACTTGATTTGCCCCGTGTGCCTTGCTGTTTTAACTTGTTTCCCGATTCTCTGTCTCCCTGCTTCTGCTTCCCTGGGCCGTGTCATGACAGAATGACAGGACTCCATAAGAAGATGCCTTGCCTGTCCACAGAAGAATACCACAGTCACACAGATGAGGTACTGTACTGGCTGACACAGCCCGAGGTCCTGGAAGACCCCTTGGCTTACACTCTGGCTGCAGACTCGAGGGAGATCCTGGAGGCAATCTTCCCATCCAAAGATTCGCACCTCGCAGAGGGAGCGGGGTGGTCAAGGTGATGCTTGGAAAGGTAGCTTTGGACTGCGGACTACCCCCGACCCACTGGCCGAACCAGCCCCGGCTCCGACAAAAGTGGCCAAGAAGAAGTGGAGCGGCGGATCCCTCGGGGAATCCCCTTCAGCCTGACGCAGGTCCCGCTTGCTTCCACGTCGCCCCTAAAGGGGTTTACCTCACGGTGCTCGATCCAGCAGTGTTTGTCGCGCCCAGGTCACCAGCCTCCACTTCCAGCAAGCTGGCTTCGGAAGTGCCTGATCTCACTGCACCGACTCCTGAGACGCACCTCCCAGAATGCTCGGTTTCCCTCATCCCAGTCTCCAATGCCTGTGCCTTCGTTGGCACACGCCTGGCCCGTAAAGGTGTCAGGTCGGAAGAGGATGTGATTCCCTGGATCCCCAAGTTCCCCAAAAAAAGGGGTGTTAGCTCCACCCCCCTGTGGTTCCTGTGCCGGCGGTTCCTGCTCCACCCCCCCATGGTTCCTGTGCCGGCCCTTCCTGCTCTGCCCCCCGTGGTTCCTGTGCCGACAGCTCCTGTTCCGCCCGTCATGGTTCCTGTTCTAGTCCCCGTGGATCTCGCTTCTGAGGTTCTTGTTCCAGTCTGTCGTTTCTGCTCCCAAGGTTCCTGTTCCAGTCCCCGTGGTTCCCACTTCTGAGGTTCCTGTATCAGTCCCAATGGTCTTTGTCCCAGAGGTTCCTGTTCTCGTGCCCCCGTGTCTCATCTCAGAAGTTCCTGCTCTTGGGCCCCCATCTCCCATGTCCCCAGTCCCTGCGGAGGTCCTGGACCACTGGTCCTTCCTCCTTGGAGGAGGAGGCGCTCGAGTGGGACCCCTTGGGGATCGCCCTAATGACTGCACAACTGAACCGCTCCAGTGGGTCACCCCAGCCACTACACCAGCGTGGTCGATCCTGGCCGGGTCCCCGTCTCTCCATCTCATGGAGTGGACAAGGACACCTGTGCCAGGGTCGGGTCCCGCCCTCCCTGCCCACTGGCTTGCCTTTGGTCCCCCTGGCTTTGGCTCAGTGGTTGCCTGTGGTCCCCCTGCCTCCAGCTCGACAGTCACCTGCGGTTCCCCCTATTTTGCTGACTGTGGCTACACCTTCACCTGCCACGGCTTCTGCTCCCTCCTCTCCTCCTCCGGTGTCCCCTTCACCTCCCTCCTCTCCTCCGCTGGTGTCCCCTCCATCTTCCTCCTTACCCCCTCCGTCAGTCCCTCCATATTCCTCCTCGCCCCCTTCAGTGTCACCTCCAGCTCCTGCCTCGCTTTCGCCGAAGGTCCCTCCAGCTCCGACCTCGGGGTCACCTGTGGCCCCTGCGGCTCCTGCCTTCCACCCACCGGGGTTCCCTCCGGTTCCCCACTTCCCCCTGTCCTTTGCTTCCTTGCCCCCTGGTTTTGTGTCCCCTGTGTTTGCTCCCCGTTACTCTGTGCCTTTGTTCCCTCCTGGTCCCTTCACTCCTCCTTTCGCTGGTTTGCCCCCTGCTGTCGTCCCTCCGTTGTTCCCGTCCTTGGTGTCCCTCTAAAAAGAAATGCAATTTTAATTAATCTACATATTAAAACAAACTCACCTTTAAATAGGGCCCTGAGTGTCTTCCTCTGATTTTCCACCTTCATCATCCTCTGTTTTGCTCTCTCTTCCACTGATCTCCTCTTCACTTCCAGTTTCTCTATGATCATTCTATTGATTTCAAAGTGACATCCACTGTTTCCTGCCACCATCTCCTCCACCTTCTCCAGCAGCTCAGTGACCTGAGTGACATCACCCCTCTTCTGATTGTTGAGAACATGATACCTGTTCCCACATTTCCCAACCAGCCACCGGAGAGCCTCCCCTTCAGCCTCTATGTGCTGCTCAATAGTTCTGTCTCCCAGCCAGTCTCCCCTGGTGAACAGCACTATAGTGTGTCTCCAGACTGTCCCACTCAGAAGTTCCAAATGTTTCTCCACTGACCTCCTCTCTGTCTCTGTGAATGAAGCATCTGCCCTTAAAACAATAAATAAAGCACAGGGTCCTGGGGGACACAGAGACACACTGTGCACAATCTCCTGTTTGTCAGCCTCTGGTGTTCCGTCCACAGACCAGTCCTTCCACCATCCTGGTGTGTCGACCACAGTAACCTGCCTCCCAGCCACTTCACTCTGTCTCTTCACACACTGCGCAGTTCTTCTCTTAGTGACAAACTCTTCTCTCCCCAGGATGGTGTTTCCTGCTGAACCTTTCCCAGTCCACCTCCCTCCCAGCAGAACAATCCTCATCTCTGAAAGATCTTGTGTTTGCTCTGTGTCAAAAAACACATTTGTAAATTCATTAGTTTGGGGGAAAATTTTGATGGAAATAAAATCCCTCATAGTCTGGTGCTACATGCTGACACATTTATCAGTCTTTGTAGTTTAATAAATTAACACATAATGTCAAAGGTACAACATGGCAATTTATTGCTTGTGAGCAACAATATTTATGCATTTTTTTAATCTCAGAAACCCTCAAAATCAGAGCGGTTAACGAGTGAAATAAAAGGTACAATTGTGAAACATAGTAGCATTTAAGACAAATTTCCTGACCTTAAAAATTAATTACTCTGATTTTGGTGATTGCTGTACACATCCTGCCTTAGTTACATCAAAACTATTAATTAGTGCAACTTGTTTGCATCACATGCTTTACAAGAGATACATTTGAAAGATTTTGTCACTAATGTTTCCATTAAAGCTACATATAGTATAATTCATGTACTTATAAATCGGATGAGACTAATGATTTTTTAACTAAAATAAAAAACAGTTTTGACTGATCTACATCTTAACATGAACCCACCGTTAATTAGGGCCCTGAGTGTCTTCCTCTGATTTTCCACCTTCATCATCCTCTGTTTTGCTCTTTCTTCCACTGATCTCTTCTTCTCTTCCACTTTCTCTATGATCATTCTGTCGATTTCAAAGTGACATCCACTGTTTCTTGCCACCATCTCCTCCACCTTCTCCAGCAGCTCAGTGACCTGAGTGACATCACTCCTCTTCTGATTGTTGAGAACATGATACCTGTTCCCACATTTCCCAACCAGCCACTGGATGGCCTCCCCTTCAGCCTCTGTGTGCTGCTCAATAGATCTGTCTCCCAGCCGGTTTCCCCTGGTGAACAGCACTATAGTGTGTCTCCAGACTGTCCCACTGAGAAGCTCCAGGTGTTTCGCCACTGACCTCCTGTGTGTCTCTGTGAATGATGCATCTACATTTAAAACAATGAACAGAGCACAGGGTCCTGGGGGACACAGAGACACACTGTGCACAATCTCCTGTTTGTCCACCACTGGTGTTTTCTCCACAGACCAGTTCATCCACCATCCTGGTGTGTCGACCACAGTGACCTGCCTCCCAGCCACTTCCCTCTGTCTCTTCACACACTGTACAGTTCTTCTCCCAGTGACAAACTCTTCTCTCCCCAGGATGGTGTTTCCTGCTGAACTTTTCCCAGTCCACCTCCCTCCCAGCAGAACAATCCTCAGCTCTGAGAGATCTTGTATTTGATCTGTGTCAAAAAACACATTCAGAAACTCATTAGTTGATGCCACAATTTTAATGAACGGCATCCATCAGAATGGATCTCAACACTAAAACTTTTATCAACTTGCATATTTGAATAAATTCAATATAATATAAATGGTACAACATTCATTTATTTTGTTGGAAGGTGGAAGCTGACTGCGTTGGATCAGGCTCATTAAAAAATTAACCAACTTCTCCCCCAAACCACCAGCATTTTGCATCTAGGGTCGGGCTTTGAGTTTTTCCCCTTGGTCTGTGTGTGGTGTTTAAATGCTCTCCCAGTGCTTGTGAGGACAATTTCCCAATACCGTAATTTCCAAGAACATATAACCTTAGTAAACTGGTGTCTCTAAACCAGGGGTGGGCAATCTTATCCACCAAAGGGCCGGTGTGTATGACCTTTAGCTCAGCTTTTCAAACCCAGGTGTGAGGATTACAGTCCATTACAGGGCACAAACTCACACCAGAGTCATTTAATTACATGCTGTTGGACTGTGGAAGCAATGCAGAGCACCTGGAAAACCATGCAGATTGAAGGATACTCCACACATTCAGATCCTGGAACAGAACTGAGCACTTTAGTAAAATAATTGGGAAATTAATAACTTGTCCTCTATTGTGTCAATAGTTACAATACGCATGGTATAACTTTTTGTTTTTGTGCCACTGGCTCCATCATGGATTTATGATCTGATGCAATTTGACTCAATCAATGAGAGCCTGAACTTACCATCTTTGGAAGAAGCCATTTCTTTCTTCAATCCATTCTTTCTTCTGTCCCGATGTAAAATACTGGAAATCAGAAACATGTATAAAACCATATAACCTTAAATTATGACATTCAGGATACATGCAATGGTGTTCAGTAACACTACTTACTTTTGCAACCGTAAACAAGATCATGGACATAAGAATTGTTAAAAATGAGGCATTATTTTATAGTTAGGTGGGTTTCATTTTTTGGTATAATAAGGTAATTAAATGCATCCAAAGTAGGACTGGACAATATACATGATTTGATGTCATACAAATTTTAAACAATAAGAAAATTTCAATGAACTGTTGATAAGGACATTGCTCAATAGCACAAATCAGCTTTTCACATCACAGAAACAAACTCAGTTCTAACCAATCATAAACAAGAATGAACGACATATGCCCACCTAATTCACAGTAAGGCTAAGTTAGCAAATTACTCCACTTGCTAATTTGTTAGTAATATACTACAGCTCAGCAGTATATCAAGATTTTAAAACAAATCAGGATTTGAACAAAGCATGATGTTGATTGAGGCAGTATCATTTATATCATGTTAAATAAAGTTTTGAAGTTTTTAAATAAAGTTCATTTTGAATTTTGTGTGAAGCCTTTTTCTTATCCTTCACTGTCTGCTCCAGACTCCAATACTCTGCTCTTAGCAGCCCCGCCCTCACTCAGGTGCTCACATGTGGAGAATGTACCTGCTTGTTAAGTCTGACGTAATGCGTGACGGAAAACTGTTTCTGGGGGCAAATGAACCATCATGGTGGAATCGCTCACATTATTCACCATAACTACTTTCTTCAGCAAGGATATTGACCAATTTATGATCTTTGACATTATTCTAGCAAGTTTTGAAAATCAGTTTTTGCTAAATGTATCTAATCTAAAAAAAACATAAAAGGAAAATAAAATCTTGGCAAAATACTGCTACTATATTGTTCTACTGTAGCTGTTTGTGCAGAAAACAAAAACCAAGGTCACACCGAATCATTATGTTTTGTGCTACTAATATCTAGAAAAGTCAGAGCATGACAAGGCATCTCTAAAGTGTCTCAGAAAACTTGTGGGGACATCTGTGACCAGGACAGGAAGTCTTTGAGGTCTATCGAGAGCCACGGTATCCAGGGTAACTTTGGCATACCACCATGAAGGACAGACCAACAGGAGTAACTGTGGATGAAAGAGGAAGCTGTCTGAAAGGGATGTCTGGGCACTAACCTCGATTGTATCCAAAACACATAAAACCACAGCTACCCAACCTACTGCAGAATTAAATGCCCACGTCTGCTGACTCCACTAAAACTGTTCATCAGGAGCTCCACAGGGTCAATATACATGGTTTGGCTGCTATAGCCAAACCATTGGTCACTCATGGCAATGGCAAATGTTGGTTTCTATGGTGCAAGCAGTGCAAATCTTGGACTGTGGACAATGTGAAACATGTATTGATCTTTGATGATTCCACCTTCACTGTATTTCCCACATCTGGGAGAGTTACAGTGTGGAGAAGCCCCAAGTAGGCTTACCACTCAGACTGCTGGGTACCCAGAGTACAGCACAGGGGTGGATCAGTGATGGCTTTGGGCTGCAGTATCATGGCATTCCCCAGGCCGACTGCTTGTTATTGATGGGCATATCACTGCCAAGGACTACCAAACCATTCTGGAGGACCATGTTCACCCAATGGTTCAAACACTGCGTATCAGGCTGATAATGCACCAATACAAACAGCAACACTGGTGACAGAGTGGTTTGATGAACATGAACGTGAAGTTGAACATCTACCATGGCCTGCAGTCACAAGATCTGAATATCACTGAGCCACTTTGGGGCGCATTGGAGGAGTGAGTCAGGAAACGTTTTCCTCCACCAGCATCACGTAGTGACCTGGCCACTGGTCTGCTAAAGGAATGTCTCAAAATCCCTCTGGCCACTGTGCAGGACTTGTATCGGTCATTCCCAAGACAAACTGATGCTGTATTGACCAGAAAAGGAGGCCCTACTCCATACTAATAAACTACTGTGGTCTAAAACTAGGTGTTTCCATTTCATTGTCCAACCCCTGGACTTTTCTGCTCCTTTAATAGTGAGTTATATGTACAGGTTTCCCCAGTTATTAAAGACTAGATTCTTTCTATGAAACCTTTCATAACCGGAAATGGAGAAAAACAAAGAAGCAATTATATTAATTTATATGGAAATAAACATTGACGGTTCCCAGACGAAAAAATAACCTACCAAATCATAGCAAATAACACATAAAAGCTACAACACAACGTCACTAAGGGATTAAGAATTTTTCAGTTCCATTATAATCTTATGGGACTACTGCTGTATATGCAGTCCGTCGTTGACCGAAATATCGTTATGTGGAGCATGACTGGCTCACTGATAAACTGATGCTAAACACTATTCTCATTTTTCTTAATTTTTCGTAAAAGCGAAAATCCTCTTCAGATTTCATTTGGCTAGTGAAAACTGTCGCAGTTGTAGGTCTTTCGTAAAAGCAAAGTGGGGTAAAGTGAAGATTTGTAATGAAGGGGATACCTGTATGCGGATACCTCCTGAAACAGCTGCTTCTTGAAAGCATCCATAACTATGCATGTTTCTCGGTACTAAGACCTTGGAGTGTAACAATACACGTATTCGTAACGAAAATTTTCAGTATGAGTCTTTTGGTTTGGTACACATACGTACTGAACAAATGCATTGAAAGTGGAACCTTTGTGTGTTTCCCCCGAGCAACCCCCGGAGACCCCCCCCCCAACCTCAATATTTGTTTTTACTTCTAACACATATTAAAACGCTGTATCCGGTTACTCGAATCACCTTCAAATTAATATGTCTCTTCCAGTATAGTTCAGAACTATCCAGAAATAAAGCTGGCACTCTGTACTTTAACCTCATTTTCCTGTTGATCAGAAATACAAATTTCATCCCCAGTTTAATTACACTATACTTATAATAATGTTAAAAGATAGCAATTACAATTCTGGTTGTAATTTCAAAATTCAGTTTTTTGGAAAATATCTAACTTGTTAGAGTTGTTCCTTCGTATAGATTAAGCTCAATATCGTTCTCAGATCTGATGGCGGTTAATACCTGAGAGAAGCCTGGAACAGAGAGATCGACGAAACTGAGTGGAATCTGAGATGAAAGTGCCAAAAGAGACGTTCGTAAACCGGAAACAGAACTTAACTAGAATTCTGGAGCCAAGATGAAAAAATGGAACTAAAGTACAAAGACTGGAAGCAAAATCGACAAATAGTGAAATGAAAAGAAATAAAACAAATGAGTATAACTAACGGGAATCCTGTAGCACATTTTAATACACGGTTCTTTTGGTCGTGACTACTTTCAGTTTTGGTAGCGGAAACTTCTCACTGCACACTGTGCATCCGCACTGGAAGTCTTGCAGTCCTCCGCTGCCTCAGGAAGTGGAAGCAGTCGTGCCTTCTTGGTTTGGGTAAAGGCCTTGAGAGACAGGGTGAGGTCTTCTGCAAAGTGCATTCAGAGAAATTTGGTGCTTCTAACTCTGTCCACCGCAGATCACTCAATGTACAATGGAAAGAGGACAACCTGGGTCTTACTTTTTTACAATCAATTTTTTATTGAGAATTTCAGTAAGATGTATACGAAGTAACATATAGACAGTCGAACAAACAAAACAGGAAAAATAAGAGAGAGAACCAAAACCCCACCAGCGACCACCCCTCCCCTCAGCCCAGGACAGAAAAGGAAGCAAAGGAAATACTGATAAAGTGTGTGTGTGTGTGTGTGTGTGTGTGTGTGTGTGTATATATACAGTATATACACCAAAATTTAACCAAACACAGTATGTGATGTGCTCCCCTCGCTGTACCCTTGTAGCCAGTGAAGCAGTGCACACCCAGTTTTTTATAGTGATGTCAGAGGCAGCAATTATTCATACAGCAGTAGCTCCACCATGATCAGGTTATAATAGGAAGCCCTCTAAACTACGAAAGTGCAGCGGCCTGGTCTTTCCTGCTTAAGACCAACATCAGTTTTGCAGCAACAGAGAAATCACCTGTGGCTGAGAAGGGAAAAGGAAAGGAGAGAGAAATCCAAGAGGAGCAGTGATTGAGGAGAACAGGGGACAGTCACACCTAGCAGATCAGAAAGAAAGGAGGGGATTGCAGGTCAGAGAGTGGCACAGGTGGGCATTCCCAGGACGTGTGGAGAAAGGTACCAAGGGCTTTAAGTGGGTGCTATTTACAAAGGGGATCAAGTGCCAAAGCAAAACCTAATCGCAGCGTTCAGTACATCCTGTGCACAAATCGAAACTGAACGTGTGGGTGATTGGGATTTCTAAGAGCGCACTTAACATTTTTAAAAATAGTGTTCCAGCACAAAAGGAGAGGAAGAAGGGATATCCTCACCCCATTTACGGACAACAGCCGGGGGTCCGTAAATGACCAGCATCATGCAAAAGCGCATACAATGTGGTAACTGGTTTGTTGGACTTGGGCAAGGAAGCCACAAATTTACAAAGGGGGCGAGGGAGCAGAGAAAGTTATCCCACACGTTCTAAGAACAGATCGCAGTTGCAGATACAAATAAATGGAAGAGGGAGGGATAGGGAATTTAGAGCTGAATCTGGAACGCGAGGTCAGAATCGTCAAATAGATCACCCAGTGTACAGACTCCTGACGAAATCCACCGGGAGTTTGTGATGGGTTGACCACCAATGTTGAGCGGTCTATTAAGAAATATTGGTGCGCTGGAATGCCAGCATGGAGTCGATGTGCTTTTCAATGCAATGGAAGATCTGCACGGCATAAGACATGATTGGACCCAGTACAGGATTAGCCGCCTCAGCTTTCATGGAGAGAAAGGGAAGGTGTCACAGCTGAAACGTACAAAAACACAGATCAAATAAGGACAGCAAAGTGGCCAAATCCCGGTGGAGGTGAAGGTGCCGATTGCCTGCAGAGCTTCTTCAGGATCAGTGAAGAGCCTCCGGTTACCTGCAAATGAAAGACATTGTGGAAGAAAAATTATAAATCAACCTCTCTAATAACTCTAGTTAAACCACTTAGAATAAAACTCCGGACCTCGCAGTTGGTGAGCAAAGTTTTCTCCTTTATTGAAGCAATCCAGCAAAGTGCTCCAGTCACACTCTGGCACCAGGTACCCCGAGCAACCAGTTGATAAATCATAACACCCAATTCCCTATAAGGACGTCTAAGTCCTGACTGGTCACAAAACACCAACAAACCAAGTTGAAAGGTATAACAAACATAATTCTCCACCTCTATTGGTTCACCTTAGTAGCAGGGTACATCCGCCTATTGTGGGATAATTCAAAGGGGGCTTGAAAAAATCTGGAACACAATTGTATTGGTCTGGGGGCCCAATATGATATGCTTTCCTGGGACCCAATGTCTCTAGTGGCCCCCTGCCTGGTGCCAGCTCTACCAGCAACATCACACCCATTTCCTGGCAGTCAGAGGAAAAGCCCAACAACAAACGATTCCGGAGCATGGTGTTACACCATGCGACAGGCAAAGACTATCCTGTATGATTCATTTAATAACATTAGATTTCAGTTTGCAGTTCATTGAATTTGTGGACATTATTCATGTTCTGAATCTGTTTAAGGGAACAACTAATGGAATTATAAGCAATAATGGAGCCTTGAAGTAAAGAAATAATGACTTGAATTATATAGTGATAATGATCATTATTGATTAATATGAAAAACTTTTTATAATAAAACATTTTGCCATGTTTCCCAGCCCTAAGATCCCTCATAAGTGCTTTCAGTATCTGAAATGGCTGAGGAATGTGCCTGGCTTGTTGTGATACCAGGTGAGCCATTCTGAATCTCCTGCTTCAGAGGGAGCTGCAAATGCAGATGTTCGTGGTCCCAGGGACGGATTATGGGTTGTGTGGGCCCCTGGGCAAAACTTTCGCGAGGGCCCCCCCCACCACCACCAGCACCACCACCACCAGCACCACCACCACAACCACCACAATTCAAGGGCCCTTGGCAGCCAAACGCCCTCCCTCCATGTTTCCATCAGAGGCCCTATAGGGTCAGGGGCCCTTGTAGGCAGAGGATCAAAGAATGTAGGCCCTCTAAAATAGACAAGCGAAAATACATTGTTGATAAGCGTTGCAAATTGTTTTGGGCTAGGGGCCCCACGGGCCCCCTGCACCCCAAGGGCCCCTGGGCAGCGACCCCGCTGGCCCGGTCTGTAATCTGTCCCTGCGTGGTCCATAATGTGATGAAGATGACCTTGCTTTGTATTTCTCCATCTGCATTGACTTCTTCCTGTGGACCAGCTGATGTCCTAGTTCTCCATCCAGGACTGAATATCGGGCTTCAGAGGGAGCTGCAAATGCAGATGTTCGTGGTCCATAATGTGATGGAGATGACCTTGCTTTGTATTTCTCCATCTGCATTGACTCCTGATGTCCTAGTTCTCCATACAGTACTGAATATTGTGTTTCAGAGGGAGCTGCAAATGCAGATGTCCATGTTCCACAATCTGATGAAGATGACCTTGCTTTGTTTTTCTCCATCCATTCTAACACCTTCCTGCTGGCCAGCTGATGTCCCAGTTCTCCATACAGTTCTGAATATCGGGCTTCAGAGGGAGCTGCAAATGCTGATGTTCGTAGTCCATAACGTGATGAAGATGACCTTGCTTTGTATTTCTCCATCCGCATTGACTCCTCCCTGCTGACCATCTGATATCCCAGTTCTCCATCCAGTACTGAAGATCCAGATTCAGAGGGGGATGAAGATTCTCCACTAACTGAAAAACAATATGAATAACAGGTGAGTTTATATTTCAGAATATAACATAAAATTTAGAGGTTATTAAAAAAATGAGTAATCAGGTGATGTCCACAGCAGGAATTATACACAGATGCCTCCTGAATAATATTTAAAAATGTAATTACACATTACATGGTAAAGGATTGTGATCACAAAAAATGAAACAGAGGCAATAAGAAGAGAAATATGTTTTCCTGTTTTCACATTTGTATTTTAATAAACACCAACAATGCATTAGTTTCAGGATCTACAGGCAAAGAAACAGAGTCTGACAATAAGTGCCAGAGTCACTCACTAAGCACTGAAAAACAAAATCAGTTAAATACACAGTGAAGGCACTGAGAAATCAGCTTGATTATAGAAGCTGTCAGTGTTGCTCCCCAGAGCCAAACGTAACTGACATGGTCAGAGGAGGGCCGGTCCGTTACTCTGCTTCCTGTAAGGATTTACAGGAACCGAACTGGATCACAGCTCTGATTATTAAAAATTCATTAAAAGAGGATTTAAAAAATATTTTGCGAGTAACATACTCCATAGTGACGGAAAACATTGCATCTGTTATTAAATATCTCTATTCTTTCTTTACCATTTTATCTGGGGTACTTTCTTAAGTGCAGTCAAACTACACACAGTTACATAGAGTTAAGTGGTGTTTAATTTGCAGGTTAACCCCACAGCTGTAGTTAGCAATTATAACAGGCTATTCTACAGTTGTTCTTCGTATTTTTAACACATCCATGTGTAACGTGCACAAAAGTATCACAGCAAAATAAGTGTGTGTAGACAAACTTACAATAAGGAGGAGTAGAAATACTGCTCCTCTTCCTCCTTGAAGGCTGATCTGTCTGTGTATCACCCTCCAGCAGTGACATCATCTCTATCAGCTTTTCTTTTCTTCTGCTCCATTTCTCCTCAGGCTGCTGTTTTATCTCTTTTCTGATTCTTGCTCTTTCTAATAACTGTTCCCAGGAATCCTCCCTTTCTCCCACAGTGAAGTGACGTCCACTGTTTCCTGCCACCATCTCCTCCACCTTCTCCAGCAGCTCAGTGACCTGAGTGACATCACCCCTCTTCTCATTGTTGAGAACATGATACCTGTTCCCACATTTCCCAACCAGCCACCGGAGGGCCTCCCCTTCAGCCTCTATGTGCTGCTCAATAGTTCTGTCTCCCAGCCAGTCTCCACAGGTGAACAGCACTATAGTGTGTCTCCAGACTGTCCCACTGAGAAGCTCCAGATGTCCCTCCACTGACCTCCTGTCTGTCTCTGTGAATGATGCATCTACCCTTAAAACAATGAACAGAGCACAGGGTCCTGGGGGACACAGAGACACACTGTGCACAATCTCCTGTTTGTCAGCCTCTAGACTACTTTCCACAGACCAGTTCATCCACCATCCTGGTGTGTCGACCACAGTGACCTGCCTCCCAGCCACTTCCCTCTGTCTCTTCACACACTGTACAGTTCTTCCCTCAGTGACAAACTCTTCTCTCCCCAGGATGGTGTTTCCTGCTGAACTTTTCCCAGTCCACCTCCCTCCCAGCAGAACAATCCTCAGCTCTGATAGATCTTGTGTTTGCTCTGTGTCAAAAAACACATTTACAAACTCATTAGTTGGGGGCAGAATAATTGATGAAAATTAAATCCCTCACATGATGGTTCTACATGGAAAAACTTCAATCATCCTTTATGTTTTAGTAAAATGTATCATAATGTAAAAGGTAGAACATGGTAGTTTTTGTTTCTGAGCAAAAATCTTTATGAAAATGCATTTAATTTCGGAAATCGTCAAACTCAGAGTGGTTATGAAGTGGAAGAAAAGTTACAATTGTGAAATATGCTAGTATTTAAGACAAATCTCCAGACCTTAAAAATACATTTTTCTGATTTTGGTGATTGCTGTACACATTCTGCCTTGGTTATATCCAAACTATTAATTAGTGAAACTTGTTTGCATGACCTGCTTTACAATAGAAACATCTGAAAGATTTTGCCACTAATGTTTCCATTAAAGCTACATACTGTATAGTATAAATCATGTACTTATCAATCGGATGAGACTAATGATCTTTTAACTAAAATAAAAAACTATTTTTACTGACCTACATCTTAAAAATGAACCCACCTTTAAATAGGGCCCTGAGTGTCTTCCTCTGATTTTCCACCTTCATCATCCTCTGTTTTGCTCTTTCTTCCACTGATTTCTTCTTCTCTTCCGCTTTCTCTATGATCATTCTGTCGATTTCAAAGTGACACCCACTGTTTCCTGCCACCATCTCCTCCACCTTCTCCAGCAGCTCAGTGACCTGAGTGACATCACCCCTCTTCTCATTGTTGAGAACATGATACCTGTTCCCACATTTCCCAACCAGCCACCGGAGGGCCTCCCCTTCAGCCTCTATGTGCTGCTCAATAGTTCTGTCTCCCAGCCAGTCTCCCCTGGTGAACAGCACTATAGTGTGTCTCCAGACTGTCCCACTGAGAAGATCCAGATGTCCCTCCACTGACCTCCTGTCTGTCTCTGTGAATGATGCATCTACATTTAAGACAATGAACAGAGCACAGGGTCCTGGGGGACACAGAGACACACTGTGCACAATCTCCTGTTTGTCAGCCTCTGGAGTATTTTCCACAGACCAGTTTATCCACCATCCTGGTGTGTCGACCACAGTGACCTGCCTCCCAGCCACTTCCCTCTGTCTCTTCACACACTGTACAGTTCTTCCCTCAGTGACAAACTCTTCTCTCCCCAGGATGGTGTTTCCTGCTGAACTTTTCCCAGTCCACCTCCCTCCCAGCAGAACAATCCTCAGCTCTGATAGATCTTGTGTTTGCTCTGTGTCAAAAAACACATTTACAAACTCATTAGTTGGGGGCAGAATAATTGATGAAAATTAAATCCCTCACATGATGGTTCTACATGGAAAAACTTCAATCATCCTTCATGTTTTAGTAAAATGTATCATAATGTAAAAGGTACCACAGGGTAGTTTTTACTTTCTGAGCAAAAATCTTTATGGAAATGCATTAAATTTCAAAAACCCTCAAACTCAGAGTAGGTATGTAGTGGAATAAAAGTAAAAATTGTGAAATATGTTAGTATTTAAGACAAATCTCCCAACCTTAAAAATACATTTTTCTGATTTTGGTAATTGCTGTACACATTCTGCCTTGGTTAAATAAAAAATATTAATTGGTGAACCTTGTTTGCATCACTTGCTTTACAATAGAAACATCTGAAAGATTTTGCCACTAATGTTTCCATTAAAGCTACTTACAGTATAGTAAAATTCATGTACTTATCAATAGGATGAGACTAATAATTCTGTGACTATGAGGAAAAAGTAATTTTGACTGATCTACATCTTAAAATGAACCCACCTTTAAATAGGGCCCCGAGTGTCTTCCTCTGATTTTCCAGCTTCATCATCCTCTGTTTTGCTCTTTCTTCCATTGATCTCTTCTTCTCTTCCACTTTCTCTATGATCATTCTCTCAATTTCATAGTGACGCCCACTGTTTCCTGCCACCATCTCCTCCACCTTCTCCAGCAGCTCAGTGACCTGAGTGACATCACCCCTCTTCTGATTGTTGAGAACATGATACCTGTTCCCACATTTCCCAACCAGCCACCGGAGGGCCTCCCCTTCAGCCTCTATGTGCTGCTCAATAGTTCTGTCTCCCAGCCGGTCTCCCCTGGTGAACAGCACTATAGTGTGTCTCCAGACTGTCCCACTGAGAAGCTCCAGATGTTCCTCCACTGACCTCCTCTCTGTCTCTGTGAATGATGCATCTATCCTTAAAACAATGAGCAGAGCACAGGGTCCTGGGGGACACAGAGACACACTGTGCACAATCTCTAGTTTGTCAGCCTCTGGAGTATTTTCCACAGACCAGCTCTTCCACCATCCTGGTGTGTCGACCACAGTGACCTGCCTCCCAGCCACTTCCCTCTGTCTCTTCACACACTGTACAGTTCTTCCCTCAGTGACAAACTCTTCTCTTCCCAGGATGGTGTTTCCTGCTGAACTTTTTCCAGTCCGCCTCCCTCCCAGCAGAACAATCCTCAGCTCTGAGAGATCTTGTGTTTGCACTTTGTCAAAAAACACATTTAGAAACTCATTAGTTGGTGCCATAATTTTGCCGAAAATCCCTCACAAAATGGATCTCCATGCCAAAACCTTGATTAACTTCCATATTTTAATAAATTCAACATAATATAAATGGTACAAAATGGCTAATTTTGTAAGAAGGTGGAAGCTGACTGTGGTGGATCAGGCTCATTTGAAAATAAACCAACCCCTCCCCAAAACCACCAGCATATTGCATCTAGGGTTTCGGTTTGAGTTTTTCCCCTGGGTCTGTGTGTGTGGTGTTTGAATGCTTTCTCACTGCCGTAACTGTAAACCATCTTCAATGTTCCTGACAGATATAGACATAGGCCTACATTTCTTATACTTTGCTAAACAATCTGGAGTCATTCAGTCTGAGATATTAAGGTTCAGGACAGATTTCTGATTGTTTATCCATCATCTTCCATAACCACCTACACAGCACAAGGTCATGAGGAGCCTGGAGGCTGCAGACAGCAAAGGGCATGAGGCTGGGGAGACTCTGGGTGGGATTACAGTCCATTACAGGGCACAGAGTCACACAGTCTCTCACTACAGCAAAGGGCATGAGGCTGCGGAGACTCTGGGTGGGATTACAGTCCATTACAGGCACAGACTCACACAATCCCTCACTACAGCAAAGGGCATGAGGCTGGGGAGACTCTGGGTGGGATTACAGTCCATTACAGGCACAGACTCACACAATCCCTCACTACAGCAAAGGGCATGAGGCTGGGGAGACTCTGGGTGGGATTACAGTCCATTACAGGGCACAGACTCACACAGTCTCTCACTACAGCAAAGGGCATGAGGCTGGGGAGACTCTGGACGGGATTACAGTCCATTACAGGGCACAGAGTCACACAGTCTCTCACTACAGCAAAGGGCATGAGGCTGGGGAGACTCTGGGCTGGATTACAGTGCATTACAGGGCACAGAGTCACACAATCCCTCACTACAGCAAAGGGCATGAGGCTGGGGAGACTCTGGGTGGGATTATAGTCCATTACAGGGCACAGAGTCACACAATCCCTCACTCCAGCAAAGGGCATGAGGCTGGGGAGACTCTGGGTGGGATTACAGTCCATTACAGGGCACAGACTCACACAGTCTCTCACTATGAGACACCATTTAACTGCATCTTGTAAGAGTCTTGATCAGATCTTGATCATCATCTTGATCAGGGTCATTCAAATCACGGTCCTTGAGGTCCGAGCACTGCTGGTTTTCCAGCCTTCCTTTACCTGTCAGTCAGGTGTGAAGCCTCTGACCAATCAGAATCAGTAATTATTAAACTAACTACCTGGGAGAACTGAAAACAAGGCCTTGATTTCGAATCGACGTCCAGATTTGAAGAACCCTGGTGTAGAAGGAAACAGTGTTGTTATTAAATCTAAATAAATAATTACTGGGAAACAAATAACTTGTCCCTCATTTTACAAGTTACCACAATATGTATGTTATGATTTTTTGCTCTTCCTCATTAACACCATAATGGTATTATACTCTGATATGACTTGGGTTATAAAATGAGCATATGAACTTACCATGTCTGGAAGAAGCCATTTCTTTCTTGAATCTGTGATGGTGCTTATGGACATCAGCATGAGCCCTGTCCTGATATAAAGTACTGGTAGACAGGAAGATCCGTAAAATCATTCACAGTATGACACTTGGGACAATAACTTTTTCAAACATTAACGAAATTAAAGCAGATAAGAACTTGTATATGTGATATATCAGGTTTCTTATATGTTATAATTAGGTATTTATAATATAATTAGGTACATATAATTATTCTTATATGCACTAATTTGGTATCATTCTATTTTGTGTAATAAGGTATTTAAATACACCCAAAGTAATGGTGAAAACTGGTTAGTATGACAACCCATGAAGCAGTTTATCTTTAACTTGGTCACAGTAGGTATATCTTAAAGACAGCTGTTCTGGTTTTTACTAGATTATAGGTAAATAGTTGAAAGATCTTTAGAAATAAATAATTCCATGCAACATAATGTCTCTTTTACTGTGAGGCATAAGTATTGGGACAATTACATTACAAATAAATTGAAATTCGTTTTTTTAATTAGCTGGGGTATTCATTCAGTTTGAATGAGGAACATTATTTCATTCCACTATGTACTGTGTTTGAATGGATGACAGTACAATTCATTTCACTGCAGAATGTTTTGGTTTGTTGTGACCCCACCGTGATCACACCCTATATGAAAAAAACATACACTGTATGGACAAAAATTTCAATCATTGAATTCGGGTGTTTGAGTCAGACCCATTGCCACAGGTGTATAAAACCAAGCACCTAGCTATGCAGTCAGGTTTACAGACATTTGTGAAAGAATGGGTTCTGAAGAGCTCAGTGAATTCAAGCGCGGTACTGTCATAGGATGCCACTCTTGCAATAAGTCAGTTTGTGATTTTTTTTTTCCATGCTAGATATTCCACAGTCAACTGTAAGTGGAATTATTCCAAAGTAGAAGTGTTTAGGAATGACAGAAACTCAGCCACGAATGTCTGACTGTATTGTGCCAATTTTAAAGTTTGGTTGGCAAAGGGAGACTCATCTGGATGAACGAGCAAAAATTCTCACAGACACACTCCAACATCTTATGGAAAGCCTTCCCAGAAGAGTGGAAGCTGTTACAGCTGCAAAGGGGGGACCAGCTTCATATTGATGCCAACGGATTCAGAATGGAATGTCATAAAAGTTCCTGTAGGTGTAATGGCCAGGTGTCCCAATACTTTTGTCCAAATGGTGTATTATAGCATATAAGTTTATCATGATTTTTCAGGGAGCTCCAAAGCTATTCTATTCACCTGACAGATTGGGAACAGGGGACCCAAATGGGGTGCAGGTCTTAATGAAATGTAATAGTCACATGGTATTGAACTTTGTAACAGACGTATGACATTGATAAGATTAATTACTGTCAATACGGCAGAACAAGCATTATGTCTATTTAAGGTGGAACAAATCTTGTGGATAAGAAACTGCCGCCTATTGAACCAACTTCAGCCTCATCATGGACAACAGGGTCACGGAGAAGAGGCACATGAAAGCACACAGGAGGGAAGATACACGACCACGGAGGAACAGGGCAGAAAAGCGCTCGGCTGTCTGACATGTCAAAACAAAACCTTGCAACAAAACTGGTTCTGCTGGTTTAATACCAACAGCAATAAGAACTAAAACAGGGCATCTGAAAATACTCTGTCGTGTAGTTCGGGTTGATGGCGTAGTCGCTGTGAGCGATCCAGGCTCATCTGTACAGTTTTAAATGACTCAAAGCACTTTAAAATTACTGTGTTACAACACAGTTAAAAATTACCCTTAAATAAAGCTGTCAGTCAGTAATGTAGCCTCAGATCTGAAACACAAATTAACCAAATCTACTTCCCTATACACAAATGTAAAAAAAAATGCAATTTCAAAAGCTGATTGTACTGTGCTTTCCCTACAAAAAATCATTTTTTGTAACTATGTAACTTGTTGTGGTTGTTTCATCATATACATTAAGCTCACTATCATTCTCAGATTAGGTGGCGGTTCATACCTGAGAGAAGCCTGGAAGTGAGAGATCGACGTGGCTGTGAGGAATCCAAGATAATCCAAGAGGAAACGTCTGTAAGCAGGAATCAAAACTTAACTAATACTCTGTAGCCAGGACCAAACACCACTACTAATAAACAAACACTGGAGGCAAAATCGATAAATAGTGAAATGAGCAGAAAGAAGAAGGACAGACTGAAAACAAGCTTACAGACTGACAATGATTAACAAAAGCCTGTTTGGACAGGTTTGTTGTACAGTTCCTTTAGCCTGAACCACTTTCACTTTTGGTTAGGGGGAACATTCTTAAAGGCTTAGCGTGGCTAAATGGACCAAAGCAGCGACTAATAATCACCAAATTTCGAGGTATGGCACCGCTGGTGTGTTATGCCGAGTTTTGTGTGTCTGCCGAGAACTGCATGTACCTCACGAAAAAAGGGGGATGCAAATCTCAGCAGCTATAAAATCGAGCTTGACAAATAATGCATCCCCCTGTATTATTATTATTATTGTGTTTCATAAATCTTAGTAGGAAATGCTGCTACCAGCACATCCTTGGGGTTCTTTTGCCTTAGCTTTCATCAGCTAATATGCAATGAAATAGGTCCCCCATGAACGTTTCCAAGAGACGTTCAGATTACATTATGTTATCTGTTCATACTTTGGTCTGAAACACAGGGGATATATTTCTTGACAGCTATAATAGTCAGTTTATCTTGCAGAAAACAATACTTTGTGAGGTTGTGGAAGGAAAATTGGACATTGGTAGGCCTGGGAGGGGAGGCATATTGGGTCTGTTATGTCTTAGGCCTCAGGCAAGAATACTGTATCGCTTTGTGATAGCTAGGTGCGGTTAGTTCCGCAGACCCTGAAGAGAGCTCGGTAGTGCAAATATATAAGTAGTTGTTACATTAATCATTAATCGTACTAATCATATGTTAACCATGCATTTGCAGTGATTCAATGACAATACGTCAATGTGTTAATCATTAATCAATGGAACACCCAAACATTAACCGTGATTCAATGTCATATAATCAATATCTATATGCATATCTCAAGTAGAGTCTAGAAGTCGAGACTAATGGGTGGATTTTACCTTGCTACCAAGGTGAATCAATAGAGGAGGAGAATTGTATTTGTTATACGTTTGAGCTTGGTTTGTTGGTGTTTTGTGACCAATCATGACTTTGAAGTCCTTATAGGGAATTGGGAGTTATGGTTTATCAACTGGTTGCTCTTTGTGCGCCGTGTGACTTGGTACCGAGTGCCAGAGTGTGACGGTAACACTTTGCTGGATTGCCCAAATAAAAGAGATTTTGTTTGTGTGTCTTTGGGTGTCTGCGCTGATACTGGGGGGCTGGGTGTCCGTGCTGATACTGGGGGGCTGGGTGTCCTGATATCATTAAAGGTCCATCTGGTGGTACAGCTCTGTCCATCTCCCTCATCGGCCACACTGACCTTGCATGAACTTACCTAAAAGCCGTTATGATCTTTGTGTTATTAAATAATCCAGAAACAGGCCCCCCTCCCCCCATGTTGGAGTCTCTTAACCTCTATTTCATCGTTGGTTTTATCTGCCACAAACTGCAGCAAGATCTCTGAAGATTAATCCAGCCTCTGTTTTGCTGTTCCTTCTTTACGGATATATGCGTAGTTTAGAGATTTAATGTACAGGTTCAGTCTCTTTTCTCTCTTCTCTCTGGTTACTGTTTTCTCAGTAGTCTGTCTTGTGGCATGTAAACAGCGTAGTGGGTGATGTGGTTTCATTAGAAAGTGGTTGGACTTGAGGTCAGCTACTCGTATATGAGGGATACATATCAGGGATATGTGGTGTGTTTTCGGATGTGGGGGGTCTGATTTGATTCTGATCACTCCTGAGTGATTTAATGAAATTCACCAAAACATTGATCTGATATCTGCTCTGTCTTTCTCCAGTGTAGCTTCAGAGGCTGTGAGTGACGTTCCAGGAACCTGAGTGACTCTTCCAGACGACTGCTATGGCGATGATGCCACAAGACCTGGATTTGTTTGTTCCTTGATCACCTGCTGACCCCATATATGTAAAAAGACTTTCTGCAGAGTCATCAGGAAGTGCCAAGATGCCCAGGATGCCTACCCTCAAACATCGTCCCAGTCTAAATGTCGATCTCAGATGGAACTTACACTGGAGATGATCAGCGCCCCACTGGGGAACTTCCACCATACGATGTATGTGGGTGAGAGTGGTGATGCTTTTGGGAACACCTACTTTCTCGGCATTCAGATGGGAGAGCCCCTCATGGATGGGGGAATGCAATTACGATCCCTGAAGCTCAGCCTCCTGTTCCGGACATTCCGTATCAGCTGGTGACTCAATCAGTGACTCGGGTGGACCGGCAAAATGAGGCCTTGTCCCCACTGGAAGCTCGCCATCCCTAATGAAGAGCGCCATGTCCCTACCCTATCTCAACGACAGGAACAGGGGCCGGGGGGACACCCCTGTGACCCACAGCCTCTCGTCCAGCCCCCTGAAGCAGCAGGACAGCGGGGCAGCCAATGGCGCCACAGCAGCCGGTGTTTCCCAGGACCCGGAGCTGGACGAGAAGCACTTTGGGGAGCTGACAGAGCTGCCTTCCACCCCCATCCGCAGTGCCGGCCTGAAACACGCCGTGTCCGTCCTGTCCTTCTACGTGGACCTCGGTCCCTCCATGCTGGGAGACATCTTGGGTGTGATGGAGAGGGAGGAAGATGACCTCGGGTATGAGGAGGGTGGAAATAGTGAGGACAGGGGCTCCCCCTTGCTCGTTGCTTCTGGACAGGGAGAGGAGGAGGAAGAGGAGGAGGAGGTCAAGGAGGCGAGGATGGTGTTTCAGCAGCTCCCGGTTCCGCTCTCCTCTTCTGTGGATCTGGAGAACCAGAGCGTCGGCTCCAGCACCCCAGAAACATCTGCCCGACACCCAGGGCACCTAGACAGCTGCTCTGTCTCCAGCTCAGGCTCCGCTGCCATGGAGGAGAAACTACCCCACCTGCTGCCAGGAGGTGATGTGGACAGCGCCTCCTTCAGCTCCCTGTTTCCGCTGTTTGTCTGGCCTGTTAGATCAAACTGATGGATTCTGGGATGAGTTTCTTGGTCATTTTGACCTAGATCTGCAATTTTGTGTTTCAGTCACCTTGTGCTAATCAGGCTATTGATTTACAATTAGGTACCGACTACTTTTTAATTTAATTCTATGTAGTAATAATTTTTAAGTCGGTTATTTTAATCCTGTTCAGCAATAGTAGTTTTTACATATGTTACATACATATGTTTTATAAATAATCTTCCAGCTGTTTTTTTGTTTAAATCCTTCATACTGTCTGACCACTTCCTCCCTTGATCATCTGACAGGAAGTACTAGAGGAAAGCTTTTTTTCTTAGTAATTTATCAGGACAGATACCAAATGCATTCTGGGAATGTGAGTCTTGTATGCCATCTCATTCATATTCCATGTTTGTTCGGATAGACACAAAGCTATAACAAAAGCACTGGGAAACACCATTGATTGTACCATGGTAATTTTTAGTGTTACTTGTTGTTACTGGGGCAGTTGAAATGAGAGACAGTATCTGTTACAGAAATACTGATTCAGGGTATTATAGAAAGAGTTGGATAGTTGGATAGAATATTCATAATGGATAAAAAAAGGTTTTTCAAACAGTACTATACTATACTATATTTTTCATCACTCAACACAATTGCTGTCAAACATGGACTAAAAAGTTTCAGGTGAAAGAGCAGGAACCAATTTTCAGTGCTGGATGGTCAGCCTTGAGAGCCACGTCGTAGGACCGTCCTGGGGGGTAGGACCACCCTGGGAGATCCAGCCCACCTTCTTGACAGGGCTTGCTGCAATATTTTCCACATTCTACAACTTCAATCTCCAATTCCAGGAAGAGGCAGTATGCACACTCAAATTTATCCAAAGGTTTGATACTTTAAAACCTGTATTGTTTGTTATCTTTTTTGATGACATGCTATTGCGAATCTATGCATTTGCTACCTTTTATTGTGCTGTTAATCACAGTTACAGTGTCTTAAGTAACACTATCATTTTTTCAGGGGGTTTGTTGGAATAAACCCCGAGAGAAGCACCAAGGCTGGACGGGGCAAAGTCTTATCAAAGAAAACTGGCCAAGTCACCAACTAAAAGGCAACAATGTTCAATCCACATGTATCCACTCTGCTGAGGAGGCTCATGGACTGTGAGTATAAATAGTGAGCTTACTCAGTGAAGTTACTCACATATAACACCAGCGTGTCTCATTCCTCTAACTTGTTCTTTCTCTCACTCTCGCCCTCCTTCTCCCATTCTCCCTAACAGAGCAAGAAGTCTGAACCCCTCTTCCATTCTCTCAGTCTGACATAATTTTTAATTCTCACAATCATTCTTTTACTCATGACATCTATTATTCTTACACTGTGTATTATTTCTGTTATTATGTGTTATTTGTGGTCTGTTTCAGAAGCTACACATACTGTACAACAGTTTGAATGTTCCAGGCTGGGATGTTTTGATTTTGGGGCAACCAGTAAGGTCTATTATTGCCTTTTTATTAACTAAGGTGCCTTTAATCATATCTAGCATGACTATTTTTATGTGTATAACCTGCTAAGTCAGTATTAATTTAGGGTAAAAAAACTAGGTGTATTAAAATGTATGTAAAAAAAAATACAAACTAAAATTTGTATTAAAACAAATCAGTCAGCTGTAAGAGAGTAAAAGAAAAAAAAAAGTCTATATACTGTATAATGTATTTTTTAGTTTACAGTACTATACTGTGAAGGTACTCAAAAACAAGTCTGTACTGTATTTTCTATTAACAGTACAAAACAGAAAACTTCAGTAACAGTAAAAAAACTTAATTTTACAGTAACATAATGGCAATCCTGCTGCCAGTTGTTTACTGTTTTTTTACAAGAATTTTTTACAGTGTATGATAATTATCACTATATCATTATAGGATTGTCATTAAAGACTGACATAAAAAAGATACATTGTGAAAAAACATTTTGCCACGTCTCCCAGCCCTAAGATCCCTCATAAGTGCTTTCAGTATCTGACAAGGCTGAGGAATGTCCCTGGCTTGTTGTGATGTCAGCATTCCATGAGCCAATGAAGACGTCCCTGCTTGGTATTTCCCCAGTTTATTACAAAATCATTTCCTCATAAATCGTTTAAATAACCAGCTGAGCCACCCTGAGTCTCCAGCTTCAGAGGGGGCTGCAGATGCAGACGTCTGTGTTCCATAACCTGATGAAGATGCTCCTGCTTGGTAATTCTCTGCCCTCTCTGATGCCTTCTTGTGGGACAGCCGAGGTCCCCGTCCTCCACCCAGTACTGAAGATCTGGCTTCAGAGGGGGGTGAAGATTCTCTACTAACTGAAAAACAATATAAACAACAGGCCATATTACAGTGATAGTGCAGAATATAACATTATAAAATCTAGAGGTTATTAAAAAAATAGTAATCAGGTGATGTTCACAGAAGGAATTATACACAAATGCCTCCTGAATAATATTTACAAATGGTAATTACACATTACGTGGTAAAGGATTGTGATCATAAAAAATGAAACACAGGCAAGAGGAAGAGAAATTCGTTTTCCTGTTTACACAGTGACAGCACTGAGAAATCAGCTTGATTATAGAAGCTGTCAGTGTTGCTCCCCAGAGCCAAACGTAACCCACATGGTCAGAGGAGGGCTGGTCCGTTACTCTGCTTCCTGTACGGATTTACAGGAACCAAACTGTATCACAGCTAAAAAATGTGTGTACAGTAGATAAACTTACAATAAGGAGGAGGAGAAATACTCTTGCTCCTCCTCCTCTTCCTTGGAGGTTCGTCTGTCTGATCATCATCCACCTGCCGTGACATCATCTCTATCTGCTGCTCCTCTCTTCTGCTCCATTCCTCCTGAGAAGTTTGTTTTATGTCTTTACTGCTTCCTGCTCTTTCTCCCACAGTGAAGTGACATCCACTGTTTCCTGCCACCATCTCCTCCACCTTCTCCAGCAGCTCAGTGACCTGAGTGACATCACCCCTCTTCTCATTGTTGAGAACATGATACCTGTTCCCACATTTCCCAACCAGCCACCGGAGGGCCTCCCCTTCAGCCTCTATGTGCTGCTCAATATTTCTGTCTCCCAGCCAGTCTCCATTGGTGAACAGCACTATAGTGTGTCTCCAGACTGTCCCACTGAGAAGCTCCAGATGTTCCTCCACTGACTTTCTGTGTGTCTCTGTGAATGATGCATCTACCCTTAAAACAATGAACAGAGCACAGGGTCCTGGGGGACACAGAGACACACTGTGCACAATCTCCTGTTTGACCAGCTTTGGAGTTTCCTTCACAGACCAGCTCATCCTCCATCCTGGTGTGTCGACCACAGTGACCTGCCTCCCAGCCACTTCCCTCTGTCTCTTCACACACTGTGCAGTTCTTCGCTCAGTGACAAACTCTTCTCTCCCCAGGATGGTGTTTCCTGCTGAACTTTTCCCAGTCCACCTCCCTCCCAGCAGAACAATCCTCAGCTCTGAGAGATCTTGTATTTGTGCTGTGTCAAATAAAAAGTTAGAAACTAATTAGCTGGTGCCATAATTTCAAAGAACATCCCTCACAGAATGGATCTCCATGTTAAAACTTTTATCAGCTTACATATTTTAATAAATTAAACATAATATAAATGGAAGAAAATGGCTAATTTTCGTGGAAGGTAGAAGCTGACAGTGGTGGATTTGAAAGGGGGTATGTGTGGGTAGAATTTGAATGCTCTCCCAGTGCATGTGAGGATATTCTCCCAGTACAGTAACATCCAAAAACATGTAACCTAAATGAACTGGTGTCTCTAAACCAGGGGTGGGTAAACTTATTCGCCAGGTGTGAGGACTCTTCAACCAATCAGTCCTCTAATCAGTAATCTAATTAGAGAGCTGCAGCAAAAACCCGCATACACACCGGCCCTTTGCGGATAAGATTGCCCACCCCTGCTGTAAATCAACTTTAATGTTTCTGACAGCTACAAACATAGACCTACAGCTGTGGGACACTCTGGATGGGATTACAGTCCATCACAGGGCACAGACTCACACAATCTCTCACTGTAAGACACCACTGCATGCTCTTGGACTGTGGAAGGAAACCGGAAGTCTTGGTGAAAACCATGCTGATCTATGGATCCTCACATACGGAACCAGGTACAGAACGGAGCACTTTAATTATGCCTGGCCAGTGATTCACAGTGTGCTGGATAAATGCAGTTCAGTTTGAAAATAGTTCAGTACATTTGCATTGATAATCCTTTGATAAAATCATAAATAATAAATGTGAAATCAATTACTTGTCAGGATCATTGCATTGTCAGTATTTGTCCCTGCCAGTCCCGTCATATTCCTGTTTGGCCAGCAGATGGCGCTGTCTATCTTGTCTGTTCCTAACGTTAGCCTGGTGTCAAGCAATCACACCTGTTTCCCCTGCTTAGCTCGATACATGTGACTCCTAACGTTTTGTTGATCTTAATTTTCTATTTTACAAACTTTTCCTACGTAATTAAATCAGACTGCATAGTTTTTTCAGACCACTAAATAAAGGGGGTCAGCAGTTTGTGAGGGAATGTTTTGAATTGACTTTTCATTGGAATGGATCAAAGTGGAGCTGAAATAGTAAGGAGAAGAAAGTGCCTGGAGAAAGAGAGTGGGGGACAGGTGGCATAAAGACAGAGGTACTGGAAAGAAAACAGGTATTAATGAGCTCAGTGTGTGTGTGTGTGAGAGAGAGAGAGAGAGAGAGATGGAAAAAATGAAAACCATTCTTTATAATGTTTATCAATGTATGATTCTTTATAATGATTTCGTGTTGTTTAATAATAGACGTATTCTCTTCTAGTGCGCGTATTACAGCCTTTGTCCACCCTGTCATGTCATTGTCAGTGTCCACCCCATCATCTTCAAGTTATATGAAAATAAACAAACTATTTTCACAAGTTAGAAAAACCTTTTGTGTGATTTCTTTATAATCCAATTAAATATAAGACCAAATAGTTTTGTTTGAAAGTTTGACCAGATATATTTGTTGCTAGAGATTATTTAGCAAAGAAAGTTGAACTATCGTAGATTTTAGATGGAAGCAAAAAAATTGCAGTAGTTTCATTATTATAAAAAGACTTTTCCCATTAACTAAATTATACTGTTGAGAAAGGGACCAAACATCTTTCTGAAAATGTACATTTTTAAATCATTATGCAAAGAAAATGCATTTACTGTCAGGGTCAGCCCCCCACTGTGGTCCTTCCGTGTCCCTTCCCCGTTTGACCAGCAGGTGGTGCTGGTCATTCCATCCTTCACGTCAGTCCTTGTTCTCCCCTGTCTCCTGTCTGGTCTCGTGGCTCAATGTATTAAGCATGTGCTGTCTGTTTGCCCCTCGGTCCTGAGTTCCTTCTTGTCTTGTGTTCGAATCCCACCTCCTCTGTTTTTGTATTTAGCTCCCTGTTTTTTTCCCTTTGTGCTTGTTAAACCCTGGTGTCTGATTTAGTAATCGGTTTTGGTTTTGTTTCTTGTTCCCCTGCCTGTGTTATTCCTATGTACTCCCCTAGTGTTGATATATGCATTCTTGGTTAGTTCTTAGTTTCCCTGATTGTTAGTTTCTTTGAGTTAATTGGTTTCACCTGTGTCTTGTTTCCCTAGTCCTTGTTAATCAGTCTCACCTGCCCTGTGTTAGTCATTACCCCTTGTGGTATATTAGTTCCTGCCCTTGTTCTGTTCCCCGCTGGTTCATCGCGTCGTGTCTAAGCTATTGTCTAAGCTCGTGTCTCTGATGTCTACGTTTGTCTGTGGTATGCCCTTGTCTCTGGTTTTCCCCATGGTTGTATTTTACTTCAGTGTCTTGCTTTTCTAGTTAGTTAGTTTTTCCATGTGTGTTATTTAGTCTGGTTTATTCCCCTCTGTTTAGTTTTGACCCCTCGTGGTCTTTTGGTTTTCTTTAGTTATCTGTTTGATTCAATAAACCCTGTTTTGTTTGCCGGAGCCGCAAGTGGGTCGTCCGCCCCTTCCTTGTGCACCATGCCTCGTTCCCGTGCCGTCTGGAACCATGACATTTACTCTACTTTGAATTTGTCCACGACAGGGTGCATGTATTTTGCGAATGGCTCATACATTGCCTGCTTGTAGTTAATTTACAAAATGTCCTGGAGACTGAGCAACATGTATTTATAACATACTAAGGTCTGCTTAATAAAATGAATATGAAGTTAAATGGCAAATCGCAGCATTTTCATTTAGAAATGATGAACTCCCAAAGGCACTTTACAGTATGTTAGCCTTAGTGCTCTGTGCTAGTTCCCGCTTGTGGGTAATTCACCCTGGTGTTATCAGTTACTGTCAGTCCTGCCTTTCCCTGTGTTTAGATCCTTTATGATCCCTGCCTCCTGTCTTAACCCCTTGTTGACCTTTTGTATGTTACACACTATGTCTTCCAGTCTTTAAATAAAATCCCCTTTGGATACCCTGAGCTGCATTCAGATCATCACTCCTCTTCCGTCTCCGGTCGTGACAAGCATGAACTTACCATCTTTGGAAGAAGCCATGTCTTTCTGGATTTTCTTGGATTATGGAGATCAAAGTGTACCCTCTCCTGTAAAATACTGGGCGTCAGAAAGACATTCCGGATAACTGCAGTGACCTTTAGTAATATTAATTAATTATTAAGCATTTTCACCCATAAAAAAAGATTCATTATAGATTCAGGAAATTTTTATAGATGCTTCATTCTGTTTATTGTAATAATTTAATGAAATACATTGTAATACTGCAAGATACAGCATATTTCGAAGACATCTGTATTCAGTTATTTACCGATAACACATAATCTTTAATAGTATTATTGAATGCAGTTTAATATCTGATACATCCTATGTTTGGCAAATGTTTATTACAGTATCTTTAAAAATTTCTTTATAGTCAACCTCTACACTTTCATCTCTACTTTTCTGTCTTGTTGTGGCTGCTTTTCTCTACCAGATGAGTTTCAAACACTTGCAAATGCAGCAACTGTAAAAATATTATATATTGTTTTTCAGAAGGCAAAAATGACTTTTACTATGTTACCTGTAAATTCAGATTTTAACAAACAAATCGGCATCACAGACCAAAAGTATAACTATATATTTACATATAAATATATATCAATGCATAGAATAAATAGTGTTACTATGTGAATTAAAAACTGACCTGAAGTATTAGCAGTTCATGTCTTTCCCCACCACATCCTCATACAGTATGGACAATCAAACAACAAGCCCTTGCAAAAAATCATAAATACACTCCCGTGGACTTTGTGCATATACAGTAAAGCAATTCAGTATCTGTATAATAGTACTTTAATCAGTCCAAAGTTCACCTTACAGACAAGCGGGGAATTTTATTGTAAACCAAACTCCAAAGAAACCAAGCAAGACAAATGAAGACTTAAGCTAGACGCACAGACACAGATACACAGGTACACAGGCACAGGCACGGGCACAAGTATACAGGTACAGACACAGGTACACAGGCACGGACGCAGGTATACAGGTACAGACACAGGTACACAGGCACGGACGCAGGTATACAGGTACAGACACAGGTACACAGGTACACAGGCACGGATGCAAGTATACAGGTACAAACACAGGTACACAGGCACGGACGCAGGTATACAGGTACAGACACAGGTACACAGGCACGGGCACAAGTATACAGGTACAGACACAGGTACACAGGCACGGACGCAGGTATACAGGTACAGACACAGGTACACAGGCACGGATGGAAGTATACAGGTACAGACACAGGTACACAGGCACGGACGCAGGTATACAGGTACAGACGCAGGTACACAGGCACGGACGCAGGTATACAGGTACAGACACAGACACAGAGACACAGGCATGGACGCAAGTATACAGGTACAGACACAGGTACACAGGCACGGATGGAAGTATACAGGTACAGACACAGGCACGGACGCAGGTATACAGGCACAGGTATACAGGTACAGACACAGGTACATAGGCACAGGTATGCCAGCACAGGCTCAGGTGCAGGCAGGAAACAGAAGCAAACACAATGACTGGCCAAGGAACAGGCCAATGGCAGGCTCTTACATTCTCAGATAATGATGGCATTACCAGGGACTGGTTTGGGCCGTTACTGGTTACTAAAGTTGGCACGATATCATTTTTTCTGCTCCTGTCCCAATATTAAAATTTTGAGTTTTGAGTTGCAGATTTCAATATCAATCTGATAGTTTTTCCTCTTAATCAACTACTCACCATTAAATTAGGTATTTGTATCAATACATTTCATTTAACATGGTAAACTATCTGCATTTAGTGCTAACAATAGGAAAATATAATGATCATGTTGCTCAAACAAAAGCTATGGCAGAAATATATGGCCAATATGATATATGCAATTCTAACAACAATCAACAGAAATATTTCTTTAAAACTATGCAATCTGTTGGCAAATTAAATATAATAATGAAATCAATAATAAAAATATCACTGTACACCCCAACTAACCATTTCTAGTCAAAAAGTACACATAAGTCTCCAGTGCAAAATGTACAATGGAGCACAGATAAAGCTTTTAAGTAGTAATCAAACTGTAGAAAGAATATAAGTCTGAAGATGTATCACTTGTATAAATGCTACTGTGTTCAGACATAAGGAAATCTAACCTTACATACACTGCACTCTGCAGTTTTGCTTTTTTCCCTTCAGTTACGTTCCACACAGCCACATGCATTACTGAACTAGCCATTATTACTAGCCAACAATTGCTGATGAAGGTGAAGACTATTGGGACTCCATACTTTGGAGCGATGAGACAAAGGTAAATCATTTTGGAGAATTGCACTTCACTGATGGCATCATGAATTCACAGATGTACTGTGAAGTACAGAAAGAGAAGATGCTGCCAAATCTGTATGCCCTTGGTGGCCGGACACTCTTTCAACATGACAATGACCCAAAACAAACATCCAAGGCCACTGCTGCATTTCTGAGGAAGAACAGGCTGACAGTGATTCTGTGGTCAAGCATATCAGCTGACCTCAACCCAAAGGGCACCTGTGGGGAGTTCTGGAAGGACAGGCTGAGCGTCATTATCGATCCAGCATCCAGGTTCTGGGAGGACAGGCTGAGCGTCATTATCGATCCAGCATCCAGGTTCTGGAAGGACAGGCTGAGCGTCATTATCGATCCAGCATCCAGGTTCTGGAAGGACAGGCTGAACGTCATTATCCATCCAGCATCCAGGTTCTGGAAGAGCTCATTCTCCAATAATAGAGAAAGATAGACGTGGCAGTATATTGCCAACTTGTACATTCCTCATCTAGAAGAGTTGGTGCTGTTCTTAAAAATAATGGAGGCCATACAAAATATTAAATTTGGTCGAATTTGTTGTAAGGTGTATCCATTTTTGCAACACTTAATTTGAATACAGTTTATTTTCTTATCCTAATGATGTTGGTGACCAAGATTTTATGTTGTTAATGAAACAAATGTTTAACAAAACTTAGTTTTGTCAACAATCTGCTAATTGTTCTAGTGTTCACTGAGAAATTGATAAAAGTCTTAATTTTCAAAGAGGGTGTACTCATTTATGCTGGGTACTGTACATACGTAGCTATGTTTAGCTGCACATACTGTATACACATGATTTATCCGCGCCGTATCTACTCCAAGCCGCTAGATGGCGACATGCGTATCGATAATCGTCAGTGAATCATCCACTGAAGAGGACGAAAGAGATTCATTCGTTTACTTTCGTTTAGGCTGCCGGTAAAATGGGCAGTGAGATGTGAAGTTAATGGTACTTTTTTGCTCGTAACGAATCGTTTTAAGTCGGACGTTGATTGTATGTCACGGCCCAATTATGAGCACGGCACCTTGCATATGCTCTGACATTTTATTCGTATTTACAGATGATTTAATTAGTAGCTGTATTTTTATACTTTCATGATGAAATGGGCGATGTGATGTTAGCTATGCGTAAATGCGGCGCCGGTCTTCGGCGCTGTTTGCCCTGGTCACGCTACATCTTGCGCTATATGAGCGCGGGCATGACCGGGCGTAAGATCCCAGCTGCTCCGCTGCCTTCGGAGGAGGCGTCTCTCTACGTACACGTGACTTTAACTTAATAAAACATCTAGTCTACTCATTGCCGCCGGATGAATCTTCGTGTAAATATGCTTTTTTTATTGTGAATATCCTTTTGCACTACCAGAGTGGATCCTGGAATTTTGTGGGGGAATGGGCTGTGTCTCCTCACGCTCCCGGGCCGTTGTCTCTCTGCAGTGGCCCTACTGCCTGAAACGCTGCTCCTACTGCAACTTCAACAAGTACATTTCCCGGGATGTCAACCACGCCGAGATGAGGGCATGTCTGCAGTTAGAGACCGAGGCATTACTCCGAGTCAGCCAAGTGTCCCGGTTTGTGTCTGTCTTCTCTTCTTGCTGAAGAGTTCAAAGCCCTGATATAGCCTTTTTGAAATCTGTTTGATTGCACTGATGCCCCCCCCCACCACCACCTCTTTGCCCCTTATTTCTCATTACTCAGCATCACTTCTGTGTTTTTTGGTGGTGGCACCCCTAGCCTGGCCCCACCCTCAACAATCGCAGCCATCCTGGAGACGGTTGCTAGGCGCGCAGATCTCCCTGTTGATGCTGAAGTCACCTTAGAGATAAACCCGACCCCCATGGGACTGGCCTCGCTGGAGGAATTCAGGCTTGCTGGGGTGAATCGCTTGTGAAACGTCTAAACCTTTATGAACAGTTATAAAGTTATTAGTCTATGTTTGGGCTTTTTCACAGTAATATGGTATACTGCAGTATTTTGAAATACCCCAACTCAGTAAATTTTATCACCAATATTTCAAGATGCCGGAATAGTGCTGCTTTTTAAAATACCATAACAGATATGCGGGTACCTCCAATACTCCTCATACAGCTGCTCAACACAACTAGTACTACAACAACGACAATTCTTCCTATACTCTTTTGTTATTGACCACTGATCTGTGAAAGTCAGTGCTGCCATCTACTGGCAATACGTAATCAATTATTTTTGTCAGGCAGGAGAACAACCACTGGCATCGCTTCCTTCTTCTGTGATCAGCAATGGCAGGCAGCTGGAGAGATTCCTATATCCTCGGCAATAAAAAATTAAGCACCCAGACGGAGTATCACTATATCGCAGTGATTATAATATCAGATCAAATGGACACACTGCTGGTCCCATGTCAGTAAATACTGGGTATGTTCCCCCCCGGGCCTGGATACATGCGGCGTACAGTGCGGAAGGGAGTCGTACAGCTCATGTATCCTCTCCTGTGGCAAGTCGGGCCACAGCTGTTGTAACTGGCTCTCGAGATCCTGCAGATCGGCGCTGGGTCTGAGTTGACGTCTGAACTGAACTCACACGTTTTTTTTTTTTTTTTGTGGGAGTGGGCGGCTTGGGAGGGTCAGTTAGCACTTCAGTGTTATCAAATTACCAAATTACTACCATTCTGCTGCTTTTCTGTGAATGTATATATAATAGGGATGTAACGGTATCAAAACTTCACGGTACGGTAATACCTCGGTATGAATGGCACGGTACGGTATTTATTGAATCATTTACAGGAAAAACAAAACTAATGAAGAGACTCGAAAAAAGTGCCAGAAGTGTTTATTAAACAGTTTACATGAACACTGAACATATCAATGGCATACAAATTAGCCACCTATCTGTAAACTTTGAAACAGGAACTTCAATTTTTCAATTTTAATAACAAAAAATTATTAAACCATGTAAAAAAATAAAGTTTCAATTTAGTATTTCCATCTCTTTTCCTTCGCCGCTACTAGCAGCACCCGCCATTTCCGCATTACTGGATCTGTAGCGACAACAGACCGCAAAGGATGATGACCACGCCTGGGCTGATGGGAATTGTAGTTCCTGCTACCTCCCGTTCGCTCCATTCGCCTGAGCAAACTTTTCTCAGAAGACCTATCGTTTTATCGAGTCATGCGACCACGGTAGTATCGAAAAAATTTGCTATTGCGGTACGACGGTATTTACAATACCGTTACATCCCTAATATATAATATGTTATGAATAATAAATTGTTTTCAATTTGAATATTTGTACATGTTATTTTTTATTAAGCTTTAGAAAGCCCTGCTGGATATAACATAATTTCAACATTACTTGATTAATTAAGGGGCAGCATATGGCTCAGTGGGCTAAGCCCACGTCCCAACGACAGCCGGGGGAGGAGGGAGGTCCCAGACACAGCCATGATGTAATACCCTATGGCTCCCTACACCATGATGTCATACCCTATGGCTCCCCATACTATGATGCCAGGAGTATCGCTGGTGTGTCTCTCCACAACATTGGCAGGATTGGTCCTCTCCCCTTGGCGCCACCATACGCACACATGACGGTCATCCATGCTAATGCAGAACCAAGATTCATCACTAAACATTGTACAATGCCACTCATAATCAGTCCATGCCTCCCAGTTGACACCACTCCAAACACAGCCATCGCTGTGCTGGTGTTAACAGCAGCCTACGCATGGGACAGTGAACCTATAGCCTGGCTGATGACAATCATCGAGACACGGTGTGGGATGACACTGGGTGTTGTAGAGAGTCCAATACCTGTGTCCAGATGGCAGGCGCAGATGTCATGGGGTTCTGTAATGCTTGGGCCACAATACGACAATCCTCCGTTGGTGTGGTCTGTCTTTGGCAACCGGAACCTTCATGATGTGTGTGGGTGCCCTCATATCCCCATTGTTTCCAACATCGGGCGACTGTGGCATCTGCATGCCCATCATGCCGGGCAATTGCACGATACGACCACCCGGCCTCATGCAAACCCATAATGTGACCCCTATCACACTAATGTGTCTGCGAGGCATCCTCTGCGTCTGGTGATGCCAGCTCCTTGCAAATCATATAATTTATATACCTATTGCTGGTCTGCACATGTACCAAATTATATCCAAATCGTACCGTTACTTCTAGGTGCTTCTTTTTTGTCACTGAGAATAGTTTAGTTTGTATAACATACAACATCTCATTCCATTCATTATGGAAAGTGGTTCGGAAAATGACCTGAGGCGATTCTCAGATTTTGGTACATTTTAAATTAGATATGCCCCAATAAGAGGAAAGAATATTCAAATGGAAAAATACTACTACTACTATTACTACTACTACTACTACTACTACTACTACTACTACTACTAATAATAATAATAATAATAATAATAATAATAATAATAAAAAATATTTTAAAAAATAATATAACAACAATAACAATAATAATAATAATAATTATTATTATTATTAGTTCCATTGCAGGTTCATTGAGCCAATTCTCTCCTGCCATGTGTCACGCCCCGTCGGTGAACCGGCAATAGTAGGCGGCTGCCCCCGACCAATACCGGGACTCCACGTTAGATAAAAGCCCGAAAACACCACAGCCCAGTGTGAGGTATTGTAGATGCAAAGATACATACTGAGCGTGCATTTCCCTGTCTCCCGTATAGTTCCATTCCGCCCTGCCCGACTCTCCCTGCAACCCATCTCAACCTCCCTCCTGCCCTTCCTCCCCTCGCTCTTCCTCCTCGTGAGTACCTCGTGTGCCTTGTCTGTGTCTTCGGACGGACCTCTCGGCTCTCCCCCTTTGCCTGCGACCCCGACTACGGACCCGGATCCTGACCCTGGCCTGCCTGATCTCCTGATTTTCGACCCTGCCTGCACGACCACGTCCCTGCCCGCTCCCAGTCACTGTTCCTTCTGCACTGTCCAATAAAGGCTCTGTCAATAATCCCTCTGTTGGTCCTAGCGGGTTTGTGACACCATGCAAGACACTAGGTTTCATTTCTCTTGTTGTAAATCACTTTGGATAAAAGCATCTTCCAAATGAATAAATGTAAGACAAAAGCACAAACATCCATCCATCCATCCATCCATTGTCCGTCCCCACTTGTCCTATTCAGGTTCGGGGGGGGGGGGGGGGTTCCGGAGCTTATTCCAGAAGCTATGGACACAAATCCCATCACAAAATTTTATTAAAAAGACATAATTACTGAAAATACATATAAGTAAACTGAAAGAAACACTTATAGTATTTTTAAGATCAAATATATAATATCATAATCAGACCTACATTCAATGCAAACACAGACTTAATTCTCAGGTTGTTCAAATCATTGCCAAAACACACTAAGTATCTCCCCATGTTTAAACAGGCTCAAAGAAACACGTTCTGGCATGATATGTGGAATGTCTTGCAAGCTTCATGAGGATTCATCAGTAGTTTGTGGAGTCTTGACATTCTGTCAGGATACGCATGATGTGTGACTGGGGGGCAGGCATTTTTGGGCAAGACAAAGGGGTTTTATTGGGATCAAGTCAAACAGAACAGAACTGGGGCTGAAAACAAACGGAACCGCGAGGGGTCAGGAATGGAGGACTTACACAGGGAAGGACATGGGCAAACAGGAGGAGCAAAATCAATACCAAGACTGGGGAGCACAGGGAAGGGCTTATATATAAGGACTAATGAGGGAGCAAACAAGGGCCAGCAGGACTGAATCACACAAGGGCATGAACAAGAGTTAAGATTTAAGAGATTTAAGACTTAAGTGGTAATAACTCAGATAAAATTGCGTACTTCCTAGGAAAGTAGGTAGCCAATTCAGAGAAACATCTCCTCAATTACTCATCAATTCAAATTACAGTTGTTGTTATTCAAGGTTTATGTTGATAACAGCCCAAGTTTAATTATGTAGAAATTTTCCAACACATTACTTTTTCTTACATAGTTATTGTTCATGGATACATCCATTTATGAAGCAGTTTTTAAATTCACATTTTAATTTTACCTTATACTTGGTAACAACCCCTGCAGAAACCGATTTCCTCTAGTGTCATGGTACATCTTCTTAAATACTGGGTATGTTCTTGCAGATGTTTTTACAATGTACTAATAAGCTGAAACTGTACTGTGAAAGGAAGCCTTTGTTTATTTCCATGGTATTACCAGAGTTAAAGGGTAGTAGTGGAGATTTTTCTTAGCAGTTGTGTTTCTCTGTATTTACCTACTTAGTGTCACGTCCCGATCATTCCAATCCTCCTGTGTGCCACGCCCCCTCATTTACCTCGTGTGGAATCCCTGTGTTATCAGCTGTTTTTAGTTTTGTTAATTGCTGTAGTGTATGTAAACACGTGTCAGCGAATGTTTTTCTAGTCCAGCGTCATTCCTCCTTGTTGTTCCATGATCCTGAGTGTGTCTTACCCCTAAAATAAACCCTACGTACCTGTGGAAATTAACCATTAATATACTATAATTTACATATATTTATCAGTTAATTACTTAAAAATTTGAAGATTGTACAAAGGAGGGTTACCGCCTGGTGCAGGGGTGCCATAAAGAGGAGGGGGGGGGGGGGGGGCGGCAGTTAGGATGATTTGAAGGGGGCTCAAAAAAAATTGGCACATAATTGTATTGGTCTGGGTTGGGGGCCCAATATGATATGCTTTCCTGGGACCCAAAGTCTCTAGCGGCCCCCTGTCTGGTGGAAAAGCCCGGCAACAAACCGCACCGGCAGCACAGTGTTACACACTGCGACAAAGAAAGTCTATTCTGTATGATTTATTTATTAAAATTAGATTTCAGTTTGCAGTTCATTGAATTTCTGGTCATTTTTCATGTTCTGATTTTCATGATCTGTCTAAGAGAACAGCTAATGGAATTTTAAGCAAAAATGGAGCCTCGACCTAAAGAAATACTGACATGAATTATATAGTGATAATTATTTGATATTAAAAAAATACATTATGATAAAACATTTTGCCACGTCTCCCAGCCCTAAGATCCCTCATAAGTGCTTTCAGTATCTGACAAGGCTGAGGAATGTCCCTGGCTTGTTGTGATGTCAGCGTTCCATGAGCCAGTGAAGACGTCCCTGCTTGGTATTTCCCCAGTTTATTACAAAATCATTTCCTCATAAATCGTTTAAATAACCAGCTGAGCCACCCTGAGTCTCCAGCTTCAGAGGGAGCTGTAGATGCAGACGTCTGTGTTCCATAACCAGATGAAGATGACCCTGCTTGGTTGTTCTCTGCCCTCTCTGATGCCTTCTTGTGGGACAGCCGAGGTGCCTGTCCTCCATCCAGTACTGAACCTCCTGCTTCAGAGGGGGCTGTAGATGCAGATGTCTGTGTTCCATAACCAGATGAAGATGACCCTGCTTGGTTTTCCTCCAGCCACTGTGACACCTTCTTACTGGACCGCCAAGGTCTCATTTCTCCACCCAGTACTGAAGATCCGGCTTGAGAGGGAGGTGGAGATTCTCCACTGACTGAAAAACAATATAAACAACAGGCCATGTTTCAGTGATAGTGCAGAATATAACATTATGAAATCTAGAGGTTATTAAAAAAATTAGTAATCAGGTGATGTCCACAGAAGGAATTATACACAAATGCCTCCTGAATAATATTTCCAAATGGTAATTACACATTACATGGTAAACAATTGTGATCATAAAAAATGAAACAGAGGCAAGAGGAAGATAAACATGTTTTCCTGTTTTCACATTTGTATTGTAATAAACACCAACAGTGCATTAATTTCAGGATGTACAGGCAAAGAAACAGTCTGACAATAAGTGCCAGAGTCACTCACTAACCACTGAAAAACAAAATCAGTTAAATACACAGTGAAGGCACTGAAAAATCAGCTTGATTATAGAAGCTGTCAGTGTTGCTCCCCAGAGCCAAACGTAACCCACACAGTCAGAGGAGGGCCGGTCCGTTACGCTGCTTCCTGTAAGGATTTACAGGAACCGAACTGGATCACAGCTCTGATTATTAACAATTCATCAAAAGAGGATTTAAAAAATATTTTATGAGTAACATATTCCATAGTGAAGGAAAACACTATATCTATTATTAAATATCTCAATCCTTTCTTTTCCTTGTTATCTGAGGTGCTTTGTCAAGTGCAGATAAACTACACACAGTTACATAGAGTTAAGTGGTGTTTAATATGCAGGTTAACCCCACAGCTGTAGTTAGCAATTATAACAGGCTATTCTACAGTTATTCTTTGTATTTTTTACACATCCATGTGAAACCTGCAAAAAAAGTGTATATAGACAAACTTACAATAAGGAGGAGTAGAAATACTGCGCCTCCTCCTCCGTGGAGGCTCATCTGTCTGAGTATCACCCACCAGCAGTGACATCATCTCTATCAGCTCTTCTTCTCTTCTGCTCCATTCCTCCTCAAACTGCTGTTTTGTGTGTTTACTGATTCCTGCTCTTTCTACTAACTGACCCCAGGATTCCATCCTTTCTCCCACAGTGAAGTGACGCCCACGGTTTCCTGCCACCATCTCCTCCACCTTCTCCAGCAGCTCAGTGACCTGAGTGACATCACCCCTCTTCTCATTGTTGAGAACATGATACCTGTTCCCACATTTCCCAACCAGCCACTGGAGGGCCTCCCCTTCAGCCTCTATGTGCTGCTCAATAGTTCTGTCTCCCAGCCAGTCTCCCCAGGTGAACAGCACTATAGTGTGTCTCCAGACTGTCCCACTGAGAAGATCCAGATGTTCCTCCACTGACCTCCTGCGTGTGTCTGTGAATGATGCATCTACATTTAAAACAATGAACAGAGCACAGGGTCCAGGGGGACACAGAGACACACTGTGCACAATCTCCTGTTTGTCCAACTCTGAAGTATTTTCCACAGACCAGTTCTTCCACCATCCTGGTGTGTCGACCACAGTGACCTGCCTCCCAGCCACTTCCCTCTGTCTCTTCACACACTGTGCAGTTCTTCTCTTAGTGACAAACTCTTCTCTCCCCAGGATGGTGTTTCCTGCTGAACTTTTCCCAGTCCACCTCCCTCCCAGCAGAACAATCCTCAGCTCTGAGAGATCCTGTGTTTGCGCTGTGTCAAAAAAAAGTTATAAACTCATTAGTTAGGGCAGAATTTTCATGAAAAAAATCCCTCATAGGATAATTATACATAATGATATTTTTATCAGCCCTTATCTTCATAAAATAGAATAAAACGTAAAGGTGCAATATGATACATTTGACTCCTTTGCAACATTAAAGGAGAAGCTGATAGTTTGAAAATCCAGATGTTGAACATGATTTACAGGCTACAGATGCCATTACAGTCTTAATGTGTCTTACCAAAAAAAGTCTAATTATATGCAATTCTATAAAATCTCAGACGCCCACAAACTCAGTTACCTGGCCAGTTATGAAATGTGAGGTGTTAACATTCGCAGTATATTTCTGCATACTTAAAGTAACTGGAATCAATTACAGAAAAGTTTAATTCATACTTCTGACACTTAAATACCATGATTCTGAGTTTGGTATATGCTGTACAAACACTGCCATCTTTAATCAATATTAGTAATGTGCTAAACCTGTTTGTATCACATGCTTTACAATATGTACTTTTAAAAAGATTGTTTTTAGTATGTTTTCCATTAAAATGATATATAATACAGCTTCATTGATTAACTTGCCAAACTTATAAAAGTAATGATTTTTTTAACTAAAAGAAAAAGCAATTTTAATTAATCTACATCTTAAAATGAACCCACCTTTAAATAGGGCCCTGAGTGTCTTCCTCTGATTTTCCACCTTCATCATCCTCCGTTTTGCTCTCTCTTCCACTGATCTTTTCTTCTCTTCCACTTTCTCTATGATCATTCTGTCGATTTCATAGTGACATCCACTGTTTCCTGTCACCATCTCCTCCACCTTCTCCAGCAGCTCAGTGACCTGAGTGACATCACCCCTCTTCTGTTTGTTGAGAACATGATACCTGTTCCCACATTTCCCAACCAGCCACCGGAGGGCCTCCCCTTCAGCCTCTATGTGCTGCTCAATAGTTCTGTCTCCCAGCCAGTCTCCCCTGGTGAACAGCACTATAGTGTGTCTCCAGACTGTCCCACTGAGAAGCTCCAGATGTTCCTCCACTGACCTCCTCTCTGTCTCTGTGAATGATGCATCTACATTTAAAACGATGAACAGAGCACAGGGTCCTGGGGGACACAGAGACACACTGTGCACAATCTCCTGTTTGTCAGCCTCTGGAGTTTCCTCCACAGACCAGCTCTTCCACCATCCTGGTGTGTCGACCACAGTGACCTGCCTCCCAGCCACTTCCCTCTGTCTCTTCACACACTGTATAGTTCTTCCCTCAGTGACAAACTCTTCTCTCCCCAGGATGGTGTTTCCTGCTAAACTTTTCCCAGTCCACCTCCCTCCCAGCAGAACAATACTCAGCTCTGAGAGATCCTGTGTTTGCTCTGTGTAAAAAAACACATTCAGAAACTCATTAGTTGGGGACAGAATATTTGATGAAAATTAAATCATTCACATGATGGTTCTACATGCAGATACTTCAATCATCCTTTATATTTTAATAAAATGGATCATAATGTAAAAGGTACAACATGGTAGTTTTTTGTTTTTGAGCAACAATCCTTATGAAAATGCATTTAATTTCCGAAAACCTCAAACTCAGTGGTTATGGAGTGGAATAAAAGTTACACTTGTGAAATGTGTTAGTATTTAAGACAAATCTCCCGACCTTAAGAATAAATAATTCTGATTTTAGTTATTGCTGTACACATCCTGCCTTGGTTATATTAAAACTATTAATTAGCAAAACTTGTTTGCATCACATGCTTTACAATAGATACATCTGAAAGATTTTGTCACTAATGGTTTCCATTAAAGTACATTTAGTATAATTCATGTACTTATCAATTGGATGAGACTAATAGCTTTTTCTTTTAGTTAAAAAAATCATTTTGACTGATCTACATCTTAAAGTGAACCCACCTTTAAATAGGGCCCTGAGTGTCTTCCTCTGATTTTCCACCTTCATCATCCTCTGGTTTGCTTTTTCTTCTACTGATCTCTTCTTCTCTTCCACTTTCTCTATGATCATTCTGTCGATTTCATAGTGACATCCACTGTTTCCTGCCACCATCTCCTCCACCTTCTCCAGCAGCTCAGTGACCTGAGGGACATCACCCCTCTTCTCATTGTTGAGAACATGATACCTGTTCCCACATTTCCCAACCAGCCACCGGAGGGCCTCCCCTTCAGCCTCTATATGCTTCTCAATAGTTCTGTCTCCCAGCCAGTCTCCCTTGGTGAACAGCACTATAGTGTGTCTCCAGACTGTCCCACTGAGAAGCTCCAGATGTTCCTCCACTGACCTCCTGTGTGTCTCTGTGAATGATGCATCTACATTTAAAACAATGAACAGAGCACAGGGTCCTGGGGGACACAGAGACACACTGTGCACAATCTCCTGTTTGTCCAACTCTGAAGTATTTTCCACAGACCAGTCCTTCCACCATCCTGGTGTGTCGACCACAGTGACCTGCCTCCCAGCCACTTCCCTCTGTCTCTTCACACACTGTGCAGTTCTTCCCCCAGTGACAAACTCTTCTCTCCCCAGGATGGTGTTTCCTGCTGAACTTTTCCCAGTCCACCTCCCTCCCAGCAGAACAATCCTCAGCTCTGAGAGATCCTGTGTTTGCTCTGTGTAAAAAAAAAAGTTATAAACACATTAGTTAGGGCAGAATTTTCATGAAAAAAATCCCTCATAGGATGATCATACATAATGATATTTTTATCAGCCCTTATCTTCATAAGCCAGAATAAAATGTAAAGGTGAAATATGACATATTTGACTCCTTTGCAACATTTAAGGAGAAGCTGATAGTTTGAAAATCCAGATGTTGAACATGATTTCCAGGCTACAGATGCCATTAAAGGTCTCAATGTGTCTTACCAAGAAAAGCCTAGTTATATGCAATTCTGTAAAATCTCAGATGCCCACAAGCTCAGTTATGGCAAATGGACTGCATTTATATAGTGCTTTTCTACTCCTATGAGCACTCAAAGTGCTATACAATTATATGCCTCACATTCACCCATCCACACACCGGTGGTGGAGGCTGTCATTCAAGGTGCCAACCTGCACACTGGGAGCAATTTGGGGTTCAGTGTCTTACTCAAGGACACTTTGATGGGGTCAGAAGAAACCAGGGTTCGAACCTGCAACCCGGCAGCTGCCGACCAATAGCACTACCTCCTGTGCCACCATCTTCCCAGTTACCTGGCCAGTTATGAAATGTGATGTGTTAACAGTATATTTCTGCATACTTAAAGTAACTGGAATCAATTACAGAAAAGTTTAATTCATACTTCTGACATTTAAATACATGATTCTGAGTTTGGTATATGCTGTACACATAATGCCATAATTTATCAATATTAGTAATGTGCTAAACCTGTTTGTATCACATGCTTTACAATATGTACATTTAAAAAGATTGTTTTTAGTATGTTTTCCATTAAAATTATATATAATACAGCTTCATTGATTAGCTTGCCAAACTTATAAAAGTAATGATTGATCTTGTGTTTGCACAGTGTCAAAAAACGCATTAGGAATCTCAATAGTCGGGGGCATAACTCTGACGAATATAAAACTTCTCATAGGACAGTTGTAAATGCTGAGACGTATCAGCCTTTACATTTTAAGGTCATGGTCGGGATTAGGGTTTTGTCCAAGGGCGTAACTTTGGCTGGAACATTGGGGGGGTTGAGGTCTCCACCCATTACGGGGGAAACATGATTATTGGGGGGGTTGTATTAGCTGGTTTTGATTTATTGGGGGGGCTACAACCCCCCCATCCCCCCTGTAATTTACACCCATGGTTTTTAATGGATGGTCCTCACAAAGATATGAATAGCTAATGTGTGTGTGTGTGTGTGTGTGTGTGTGTGAGAGAGAGAGAGAGAGAGAGAGAGAGAGAGAGAGAGAGATGGATAATGGAATATTGAATGGGTTTTCAAAGGTGCATGTTAATCTTGTTTCATAGTATACCCCTTAGTTTTGATAACATTTGATACAATTAATGTGAGACAATTATTTATTGATTTAGAAGCTCACATTCAACAATTGGGTTTCCTCCAGGTACTCTGGTTTCCTCCACAGTCCAAAAACATGCTGAGGTTATTGGAGTTACCAAACTGCCCATAGGTGTGCATGTGTGAGTGAATGGTGTGTGAGAGTGCTCTGCAATGGCCTGGCACCTCATCCTGGGTTGTTCCCTGCCTTATAGCCTCTGGGATAGACTCTGAATAGGATAAGCGATTACAGAAAATGGATGGATAGATGCAGTTCAACAACTGGTGCAAATGTAGCTCTATGCAGCTATCAGAGCATATATTAGCTACAGTAAGTATCTTATTTACAGCAATGTGTTTGAATCAGCAATCCATGGGAGGTGTAAATTCAAATATTCAAGAATGAGTTAAATCTGCTGCTTTATATGCCTGTAATGTTGGAGAATGGGATATTAAATGTCTTAATCTACAGTAAGTCCATTATTCCTCTGTCTTTATTGAAGTTTCTTGGTAGTAGGATTTCTCATAGCATCCTCCGGACCTTCATCGTCACTTTGTAGCGATTGGTTTATTATTCACATACCAATTGTTGGACCTTTTGTAATACAAAGTTGAATGAAAAGTGGGTCACAGTAGTGTAAGTATGTGGGTATTGAATCTGGTAAAGCAGACAGTATCTCCACTTACAGTTTGGTCCTAAGTTCAGCTTGATGTGGTATTAAAAAGGTCTTAAATTTCACATCAGACATGTGCACCTCTACATAACTACTGTGAATTTATGGGTTTTTGAGATTAAGTAAAATTATATACATATATTTTTTTATATATATAGTTTTTTTTTTATAAGTTTTTTTTAGACTCAATCATTTTATCATTTTCTATATCTGGAGATTCAGACTTTGAGTTAGTGCCTAAATGGTACTTACTAATGAAATTATTTTATACCTTTTAAATTGTTACAGTTTATTAGCAATAAGTAAAAAAAATACAGACTACTTAAATCCCTGAAGTTATCCAACTAAACAAGAAATTCTGCATTGTTATACAGGCTCCTGCTTGGAGCAGGAAAGGCTTGCAGGCTAAATTACTATAGGTGCTTTCAAACTGAAGTTCCGGAACCTGGTCCCAGTTTACAAATCCTTGGGCTCGACCTGGGACTTTTGTAGTTCCTGGTCACGTTCTTGTGTTGCTTTCACACCACAAAACAAGAACTATGACCTTTATGCTAAATAAGCATGGGGGCCACAAAAAGTTAATGGGTTACACTTCATACATAATTTCATACGAAACTGCACTGCCACTCCTAATTAATGGAGGATAAATAAGTCGCTTTGTTAGTTACTGGGGGGATTGATCACGATCAAAATGGGACACTGCTTTTATTTATATTGTAAAGGTGGGTCTATCATCCATGTTCCTGTGACCATGCAGTGATTTCCACTGTAGAATCGTGTCTGTTTTTAATGCAGTGCCGCCTGAGTACCCAAATATCACGGCTATCCAATACTGGTTTTCAGCCTTGTCCCTTGTGTACAGAGATTTCTCCAGATTCTTTGATTCTTTTAATGATATTATGTACCGTAGATGATGAAATTCCAAATTCTTTGTAATATTACACTGAGGAACATTATTCTTAAATTGCTGCACTATTTGCCCACACAGTCTTTTACAGAGCGGTGAACCTCTCCCCATCTTCACTGCACAGTGTGGTGAACCTCTCCCCATCTTCACTGCACAGAGTGGTGAACCTCTCCCCATCTTCACTGCACAGTGTGGTGAACCTCTCCCCATCTTCACTGCACAGAGTGGTGAACCTCTCCCCATCTTCACTGCACAGAGTGGTGAACCTCTCCCCATCTTCACTGCACAGAGAATCTGCCTCTCTGGGAGACTCTTTTTATAACAAGTCATCTTACTGACCTGTTGACAATTAACCCAATTAGTTGTGAGATATACAACCAGGTGTTTTGTTTTAGCACTGCACGACTTTTACAGTCTTTTGTTGCCCCGTCCCAACTTTTTTGAAACATGTTGTTGGCATCAAAATCAAATTGAGCATATATTTGTCATAAAACAACAAAATTTCTCAGCTTCATCCTTTGATATACTGTCCTTGTTCTATTTTCAATTAAATATGGGTATATATTACACAGGTCTTCAAAAAAAAATAAAAAATTCAGATGCCAAGGTTTTTTGAATGGATTTAGGGTGTTGAATTAAAAAATCACATTACTTTGGCTGAATTGGTTCTAGTTTTTGAGATAATGGACATCCATTTGGTCTGTCTTTTGACTCTTTAACAGTGTCTCAGGTAATGAAATATCGCATATAATTATTTTGTATTTCAATTTGTAGGCCTACAATGCTATAAAAGCAACTTTTTGAAGCAAGAATTCAACTGTGAATTTGCAGAGGAAAGAAGTCGACTACAGTATAAGTTTGTCAACCCAGTCTTGGTTTATACCCAAAAAGTTCTGTCTTAAGTATATAAAAACATGTAAAAATTATGACTTCATCAAGAAGAGCCGGCATCAACAATCCAATTTTACTAAATGCATGAATGACAATGAGGCTTTGGCCTGGAAGAGTTTTGTCTCTGTTGTGAAGAACTACTCGGGTAATCAAAGAGCAGAAAATTATGAAGAATTGGTGCAAGATATGCTTGCTAAGTTCAGAAATGTGGCAGTTAATATATCTCCATAGCCATTTAAACAGATTTAAACAGATTTCCAGATAACCTTGGAGACTTCAGCAAGGAACAAGGTGAGAGGTTCCACCAGACTATGAGGGTGATGGAGGAGAGATATCAAGGCAGATGGGACATACACATGATGGCAGACTACTGTTGGGGTCTCCACTGTGATTGTCTTGATGACATAAAAGGAAATTGCATAAACAGCGTTTTTTGAAGCATTGACATTAATAACAATTAACAACTAATTAATATTGTATTAATCAAATCATACATAACGCTTTAATTTATATTTCACGCAGCATTTTAGAAACGGGATTGTAAGCTATCGCTTAACATACCGAAATTGCCATCTGATGGGTTATTTAATCTTTATCAATATTGAAAGTCAGTAGCACTAGGCTTGCTACTGAAATAATGCTGATGATCGCACTGGACAATCAGCCATTTTCCGTAGTGGGGGACGAGGGTTTTAGTCGCCTTATTCACCACTTAAGACGTCTAAAAGTACCAGAAGCAAAATGTTTTAAATTCATTATTTAAAAGATCAATCTTTTATTTTCTAAAGAATAAAAAAATCAGTGCTAATCTGCCTTAACAAGCTTAGCAATTTTCCCTGCTTTTTCAGAATAAAAAGAAAATATCTACTTATCCTCTTATGACTCAGTTTTCCTTATTGTGAAGCACAGTAACCTTTAACACTATATTCAAGCCTGCACATCTTGAGTGAATTTAATGATAATGATAAATCCTTTTTTAAAACATACCAGCATATAAACAGCATGATATTGATTAAGGCCGTATCTTTTATATCATGTTAAATAAAGTTTTGAAGTTTTTAAATAAAGTTCTATTTGAATTTTGTGGGAAGCCTTTTTCTTATCCCTCATTGTCTGCTCCAGATTCCAATACTCTGCTGTTAGAAGCCCCGCCCTCACTCAGGTGCACACGTGTGCAGAATGTACCTGCTTGTTAAGTCTGACGTAATGCAAACGAACCATCATGGTGGAATCGCTCACATTATTCACCATAACTACTTTCTTCAGCAAGGATATTGACCAATTTCTGATCTTTGACATTATTCTAGCATGTTTTGAAAATCATTTTTTGCTAAATGTATATAATCTAAAAAAAACATAAAAGGAAAATAAAATCTTGACAAAATACTGCTACCATATTATTGTAGCTGTTTGTGCAGAAAGCAAAAACCTAAGTCACACCGAATCATTATGTTTCATGCTACTAATATCTAGAAAAGTCAGAGCATGAAAAGGCATCTCCAAAGTGTCTCAGAAGGACTTGTGTGTCTCGCTGGGGCATCTGTGACCAGAACAGCAAGTCTTTGGGGTCAATCGAGAGTCATGGTATCCAGGGTAATGTTGGCATACAAAGGACAGACCACATTGCTATTGATGGGCGTTTCAGTGCCAAGGACTACAAAACGATTCTGGAGGACCATGTTCACCCAATGGTTCAAACATTGTACCCTGAATGTGGTGCCATATATCAGGATGATAATGTCCCAATACACAGAGCAAGACTGGTAACAGAGTAGTTTGATGAACATGAACGTGAAGTTGAACATCTCCCATGGCCTGCAGTCAACAAATCTGAATATCATTCAGTCACATTGGGGTGTTTTGGAGGAGCGAGTCAGGAAACGTTGTCCTCCACCAGCATCTCATAGTGACCTGGCCACTGTTCTGCTAGAGGAATGACTCAAAATCCCTCTGGCCACTGTGTCATTCCCAAGATAAACTGATGCTGTACTGAACAGAAAAGGAGGCCCTACTCCATACTAATAAACTATTGTGGTCTAAAACTACAGTAGGTGTTTCTGTTTCATTGTCCAACCCCTGGACTTTTTCTGCTCCTTTAATGGTGAGTTACTCTATATATAGAGGTTTCCACAGTTATTAAAGCATAGAGGGTTTCTATGAAACCATTCATAAACCGATATGGCATAAAACAAAGAAGCAATTACTATTAATTTATATGGAAGTAAACATTAAGGGTTCCCAGACGAAAAAATAACCTACGAAATCATGTCAAATAACACATAAAAGCTACAACACAACGTCACTAAGGGATAAGAATTTTTCAGTTCCGTTATAATGTTATGGGGCTACTGCTATATATGCAGTCCGTCGTTGACCGAAATATCGTTATGTGGAGCCTGACTGTATATCGATAACTGGCTCACTGATAAACCAATGCTAAACACTATTCTCACTTTTCTTAATTTTTCGTAAAAGCAAAAATCCTCTTCAGATTTCATTTGGTTAGTGAAAACTGTCGCAATTGTAGGTCTTTCGTAAAAGCGAAGTTGGGTAAAGCGAGGATTTGTAAAGAAGGGGGTGGCTTTGTGGGCCATGGAGCTTTAAGAGGTTAGTTTTCTGCTATTGCGCCATAACATCTGTTGTTTTAAAATTTAAAAGTACATCTGAGTTTAAGAGACATCATCCATTTATTGTTGTATTTGTGTTGTGTAGGATGTAACAAATGCCTGAAAACATTCAAGAAAACATCCTTTGGGGGGAAAACAGACTTCTCTGGTTTTGACCGATCATCCTGGGTCCCACGCACTTCAGAGGAACACAAGTTGTATGCTAAAATGACGGAGAAGGCAACTACAAAGGCAGCCCAAAAAAGACTGGAAGCTCAATATGGTGCCAGGTGGTCTGAACTTTTTCACCTTAAGTATTATGATGCCATACGATTTGTTGTCATTGACCTAATGCATAATCTACTTCTTGGAACAGCTAGGCACATATTCAGGTTATGGACTGAACTTGGTGTTTTAAGCACCCAAAAGCTTGAGGAAATACAACATGGTACCAAGGGCTTTATGTGGGTGATATTTACAAAGGGGGTCAAGTGCCAAAGCGAAACCTAATCGCAGAGTTCAGTATATCCTGTGCACAAATCGAAATTGAACATGTTGGTGATTGGAATTTCAGACAGCAAAAATATACTTGCAGTAATTTCATTATCAAAAGACTTTTCCCATTAACTAAACTGTTGAGAAAGGGACAAAACATCTTTCTGAAAATGTACATTTTTAATCACTATGCAATGAAAATGCATTTACTCTACTTTGAATTTGTCCACGACAGGATGGATGTATTTTGCGAATGGCTCATACATTGCCTGCTTGTAGTTAATTTACAAAATGTTCTGGACCTTGACCAACACACATTTGTAACAGCCTAAGGTCTGCTTAATAAAATGAATATGAAGTTAAATGGCAAATCTCAATATTTTCATTTAGAAATGATGAAATCCCAATGGCACTTTACAGTATGTTAGCCTTAGTGCTCTGTGCTAGTTCCCGCTTGTGGGTAATTCACCCTGGTGCTCTCAGTTACTGTCTGTCCTGCCTTTCCCTGTGTTTAGATCCTTTATGATCCCTGCCTCCTGTCTTGACCACTTGCAGACCTTTTGTATGTTACATACTATGTCTTCCAGTCTTTAAATAAAATCCCCTTCGGATACCCTGAGCTGCATTCAGATCATCACTCCTCTTCCGTCTCCGGTCGGGACAAGCATGAACTTACCATCTTTGGAAGAAGCCATGTCTTTCTGGAATTTCTTGGATTATGGAGATCAAAGTGTACCCTCTCCTGTTGTAAAATACTAGGCGTCAGAAAGACATTACAGATAACTGCAGTGACCTTTAGTAATATCAATTACTTATTAAGCATTTTCACCCATAAAAAAAGATTCATCATAGAGTCAGAAAATTTTGATAGATGCTTCATTCTGTTTATTGTAATAATTTAATGAAATACATTGTAATACTGGAAGATACAGCATATTTCGAAGACATCTGTATTCAGTTATTTACCGATAACACATAATCTTTAATAGTATTATTGAATGCAGTTTAATATCTGATACATCCTATGTTTGGCAAATGTTTATTACACTATCTTTATAGTCAACCTCTACACTTTCTTCTCTACTTTTCTGTCTTGTCGTGGCTGCTTTTCTCTACCAGATGAGTTTCAAAAACTTGCAAATGCAGCTACTGTAAAAATAATATTATATATTTTTCAGAAGGCAAAAATGACTTTTACTATGTTACCTGTAAATTCAGATTTTAACAAACAAATCGGCATCACAGACCAAAAGTATAACTATATATTTACATATAAATATATATCAATGCATAGAATAAATAGTGTTACTATGTGAATTAAAAACTGACCTGAAGTATTAGCAGTTCATGTCTTTCCCCACCACATCCTCATACAGTATGGACAATCAAACAACAAGCCCTTACAAGAAATCATAAATACACTCCCCTGGACTTTGTGCATATAAAGCAATTCAGTATCTGTATAATAGTACTTTAATCAGTCCAAAGTTCACCTTACCGACAAGCGGGGAATTTTATTGGAAACCAAACTCCAAAGAAACCAAGCAAGACAAATGAAGACATAAGCTAGACGCACGGACACAGGTACACAGGTACACAGGCACGGGCGCAAGTATACAGGTACAGACACAGACACAGGTACACAGGTGCGGGCGCAAGTATACTGTACAGGTACAGACACAGGTACACAGGCACAGGTATACAGGTACACAGGCACAGACGCAAGTATACAGGTAGAGACACAGGTACACAGGTACACAGGCACGGGCGCAGGTATACAGGTACAGACACAGGTACACAGGCACAGGTATACAGGTACAGACACAGGTACACAGGCATGGGCGCAGGTATACAGGTACAGACACAGGTATACAGGTACAGACACGGGTACACAGGCACGGGCACAGGTATGCAGGTACAGACACAGGTACACAGGCAGAGGTATACAGGTACAGACACAGGTACACAGGCACAGGTATACAGGTACAGACACAGGTACACAGGCACAGGTATACAGGTACAGACACAGGTACACAGGCACGGGCACAGGTATGCAGGTACAGACACAGGTACACAGGCACAGGTATACAGGTACAGACACAGGTACACAGGCACAGGTATGCAGGTACAGACACAGGTACACAGGCACAGGTATACAGGTACAGACACAGGTATGCCGGCACAGGCTCAGGTGCAGGCAGGAAACAGAAGCAAACACAATGACTGGCCAAGGAACAGGCCAATGGCAGGCTCTTACATTCTCAGATAATGATAGCATTACCAGGGACAGGTTTGGGCCGTTACTGATTACTAAAGTTGGCACAATATAATTTTTTCTGCTCCGGTCCCAATATTAAAATTTTGAGTTGCAGATTCCAATATCAATCTGATATTTTTTCCTCTTAATCAACTACTCACCATTAAATTAGGTATTTGTATCAATACATTTCATTTAACATGGTAAACTATCTGCATTTAGTGCTAACAATAGGAAAATATAATGATCATGTTGCTCAAACAAAAGCTATGGCACTATGCTACAGCAAGGAATATATGGCCAATATGATATATGCAATTCTAACAAAAATCAACAGAAATATATCTTAAAAACTATGCAAACTGTTGACAAATTAAATATAATAATGAAATCAATAATAAAAATATCACTGTACACCCCAACTAACCATTTCTAGTCAAAAAGTACACATAACTCTCCAGTGCAATGGAGCACAGATAAAACTTTTAAGTAGTAATCAAACTGTAGAAAGAATATAAGTCTGAAGACGTATCACTTGTATAAATGCTACTGTGTTCAGACATAAGGAAACCTAACCTTACATACACTGCACTCTGCAGTTTCCCTTCAGTGTTACGTTCCACACAGCCACATGCATTACTGAACTAGCCATTATTACTAGCCAACAATTGCTGATGAAGGTGAAGACTATTGGGACTCCATACTTTGGAGCGATGAGACAAAGGTAAATCATTTTGGAGAATTGCACTTCACCGATGGCATCATGAATTCATAGATGTACTGTGAAGTACAGAAAGAGAAGATGCTGTCAAATCTCCATGCCCTTGGTGGCCGGACACTCTTTCAACATGACAATGACCCAAAACAAACATCCAAGGCCACTGCTGCATTTCTGAGGAAGAACAGGCTGACAGTGATTCTGTGGTCAAGCATATCAGCTGACCTCAACCCAAAGGGCACCTGTGGGGAGTTCTGGAAGGACAGGCTGAGCGTCATTATCGATCCAGCATCCAGGTTCTGGAAGGACAGGCTGAGTGTCATTCTCCATCCAGCATCCAGGTTCTGGAAGAGCTCATTCTCCAATAATAGAGAAAGATAGACGGGGCAGTATATCGCCAACTTGTACATTCCTCATCTAGAAGAGTTGGTGCTGTTCCTAAAAATAATGGAGGCCATACAAAATATTAAATTTGGTAGAATTTGTTGTAAGGTGTATTCATTTTTGCAACACTTAATTTGAATACAGTGTATTTTCTTATCCTAATGATGTTGGTGACCAAGATTTTATGTTGTTAATGAAACAAATGTTTAACAAAACTTAGTTTTGTCAACAATCTGCTAATTGTTCTTGTGTTCACTGAGAAATGGATAAAAGTCTTAATTTTCAAAGAGGGTGTACTTATTTATGCTGGGTACTGTACATATGTAGCTATGTTTAGCTGCACATACTGTATACACATGATTTATCCGCGCCGTATCTACTCCAAGCCGCTAGATGGCGACATGCGTATCGATAATCATCAGTGACTCCCAAAATCTGAAGAGGACGAAAGAGCTTCATTCGTTTACTTTCGTTTAGGCTGCCGGTAAAATGGGCAGTGAGCCGCGAAGTTAATGGTACTTTTTTGCTCGTAACGAATCGTTTTAAGTCGGACGTTGATTGTATGTCACGGCCCAATTATGAGCGCGGCACCTTACATATGCTCTGACATTTTATTCGTATTTACAGATGATTTAATTAGTAGCTGTATTTTTATACTTTCATGATGAAATGGGCGATGTGATGTTAGCAATACGTAAATGCGGCGCCGGTCTTCGGCGCTGTTTGCCCTGGTCACGCTACATCTTGCGCTATATGAGCGCGGGCATGACCGGGCGTAAGATCCCAGCTGCTCCGCTGCCTTCGGAGGAGGCGTCTCTCTACGTACACGTGAGTTTAACTTAATAAATCATCTAGCCTACTCATTGCCGCCGGGTGAATCTTCGTGTATATATGCTTTTTTTTTATTGTGAACATCCTTTTGCACTACCAGAGTGGATCCTGGAATTTTGTGGGGGAATGTGCTGTGTCTCCTCACGCTCCCGGGCCGTTGTCTCTCTGCAGTGGCCCTACTGCCTGAAACGCTGCTCCTACTGCAACTTCAACAAGTACATTTCCCGGGATGTCAACCACGCCGAGATGAGGGCATGTCTGCAGTTAGAGACCGAGGCATTACTCCGAGTCAGCCAAGTGTCCCGGTTTGTGTCTGTCTTCTCTTCTTGCTGAAGATTTCAAAGCCCTGATTTAGCCTTTTTGAAATCTGTTTGATTGCACTGATGCCCCCCCAACCACCACCTCTTTGCCCCTTATTTCTCATTCCTCAGCATCACTTCTGTGTTTTTTGGTGGTGGAACCCCTAGCCTGGCCCCACCCTCAACAATCGCAGCCATCCTGGAGACGGTTGCTAGGCGCGCAGATCTCCCTGTTGATGCTGAAGTCACCTTAGAGATAAACCCGACCCCCATGGGACTGGCCTCGCTGGAGGAATTCAGGCTTGCTGGGGTGAATCGCTTCTCCATAGGAGTGCAGGTGAGGGCTGGACCAGATGTAAAGAGTTTCAGTGAGATGTGCAATGCAATCATTAATGCATGACAGTCGCAGCATTCCATACAGGAAAGCAGTTCAGATTTTGCAGGAAAAAAATTGAGGCGATCCAAGCAGGTCAGCATGCACCTGTTAGCAGAGAGATGGAGCTTTGAACTGAAGATGGGTGGTTGTTAAACAGATTACTGTTAATGATGACAGTATCCAATGCATCCAATGCAGTATCTACTGCTTGTGTAAAAACCTCTTTTATCCTATAATTCATGGGTACTGAAGCACTCTTCCATGCTGTTCTTCACTCCATCATTCTCTCTGGTATAAATTTTCATCTTTTTTTTCCCCTACAGTCTCTTCATGATGAGGCTCTGAGGGTTTTGGGTCGAGACCACAATTCCCAAGATGCCTTGCACACAATAGCAGAGGCTCAGAGGCTGTGTCCTGGTCGTGTGTCCGTGGATGTCATCTTTGGTCGCCCTGGCCAAACCGTGGAATCTTGGGAGGCGGAGCTAAACGAGTTGCTGTCGGCCTGCGATGATCATGTGTCGCTGTACCAGTTGACGCTTGAAAGGGGCACCCGCCTCTTCAAGCAGGTGGAGGCGGGTCAGCTGACCATGCCAGGCGATGATGTCACTGCTCACATGTATGAGTCGGCCCGGAGGATTTTGGGAAAGCGAGGATTCTTGCAATATGAGGTGTCCAACTTTGCCAGAAATGTAAGTCCCCGGTGCACTAGGGTTGAGTAGAGAATCTTTGACAAAACAGGAAGCTCTGATAGTCACACTGAAAGTTGCCAAATTAAAGACCAAAGAGAGAAAGCAGCAGTATCTGAAGCAGGTATTTCCCAGAGTATTATGTTGCTAATGATCAAAGGCAGCCAGTAAATATTGTGTTTGAACGAAACAGCTTCAGTATTTCTGTGTGTGTTTTTGTGCCGTTATTCACAGGGTGCTGTCAGTTCTCACAACATCAGCTACTGGAGGGCGGGTCAGTACCTTGGCGTCGGCCCAGGTAGGACCAGTCACTGCAATATGCTGTCAGCCTAAATATTTACTCCTGTTGGCGTTCTACTGCGATTCACGGCACTGTGCTTCCTGTGAGATTTGCTGGTGAGTGTATGCATGGTCTCTCTGCCAGGTGCACACGGCCGCTTCATCCCCCACCAGGAGGGGGCGATACTGAGGGAGGCCCGGACCCAAACCCTGGAGCCTGATGTGTGGATGAAGGAAGTCCGGTGCCGGGGTCATGGAACGCGCCGGAGGATTCAGCTCGGTCATCTGGCTCTGTGAGTGAAGCTTCCTTTTGTCTGGCCTGCTCCGTCATTTCTCCTTTTCTATGCTGGATCCCTGATCTCCGCGGCTGTTCTCCTTGTGTCTGTGTGAGTGGCCCTGCAGCTCCATGTCCACCGTGCTCTTTTTCCTCCTGCAGACTGGAGGAGGTGTTGGCGATGGGCCTGCGTCTCGTTGAGGGCGTATCTCACCGGGTAAGCTCCGCCCGCCGTCGCCATGGTGCTAGCGTTCACTTTCACACGTACACCCTCGTGCTCTTTCCCACGCCGGCCTTCGCCTGTTGTTTTTCACGCTGCCTACAACAGCCTCTGGTTTGTGGGCCACTGATCGCTCAGAAATGTGCTTTTTCTTTTCTTTGAGTGTGAGCCATATGCAGAAATCACCTCTCCATATCTCAGGCTCCATGTCTTTCTGCCATTTATCCTACATTACAGCCTTGATTTTATTCCATTGGGTCTAGAGCTAAACAGTCACCTTGACTGATATGTAACTGGTATGTCTTGTCTGCAAATCCCTGCTGAACTCATGGCACCTTGTAGCCCAGGGAGTTATTCTGAATTAGTCACAGAAATCTGTCCAGCGAGAAGCTGGATGATTAGTACTCATGACGTTGGCCTGCTGCCCCTTGCAAAGATTTATTATTCTCAAAAACCTGCTTTTCCTTATAGCATAACTTAGATGTTCGTGCTGTTTCTTTGTAGCTCTGGAAAGAGTTCAGCCCAGATGCAGACCTCCAGCAGGTTTTTGGCCGGTCCACAGAGGTGCAGGACCTTCAGAAGAGGGGTTTGCTGGTCCTGGATGACAGGTAAGCACCAGCTCACCACTGGCTATGTTGCCGGATTTAACTGATGCTTGTTGCTTAGCAACACCTGTTTCCAAACAGGAATCTTATTAGGCATCTGAGCCTAACTGCCCTATCAGGAAAGGAAGGTTTTGCCTTGATTGTTTACTGTTTCTTTAAATTTGTCTGCTTCTGAAGACGATGATGGGAGAGCCCCCCCCCCCTCTCCGTGTGTGGGAGGGTGGTGCTGGGTTAAATACTTCTTTTTTCTCACTGCAGGGGTCTGCGGTGCTCCTGGGGGGGTCTGGCACTGTTGGACAGCGTCCTCCCGCCTCTGCTTCTCCAACTGCAGGCATACCATGACCACCAGGGGGCGTCTGGGTGATCGAGGTGGTCATCATCTCATAACCAAAAACTCAACCATGTTTAAGACCGCAGAGGAGGTGATGGGTTTGTGAAAATCCGTGCAGTTCATCGTCGTCTAGCCCGACCTCCTATGTGAAATCCGCACTCTGCAATGGTGTGACTCCACTAGCAGTCGAAGAGGGTCGTGCACGTCGTCCATCAGTGCAAACCAGACATCAAGGACAACAGGGTCTTACATGAACTTTAACCTTTGCATTTCAGCCAATGTTCTTTATCTAACGGGAAACCGACACAGCAAGTCCTCTACAGACAGTCTTTGAAAATGTGAAAAATTTTGAATATTTAAATGAATAAAGACAGTATATTTTCATATAATTGTGCAAAAAAATAATTTTCATAATATTTCTCATACTCTATTTACAAAAATAGACAATGGATTGATATCCATCCATCTCCTCTAAGCACTTATCCAGTGCCAGATGGATGTGAGTTCACAACCCAGGAAGCACTGGGCACAGGGCAGGAGGCTCCCTGGATGCGATGCCAGTCCGTCGCAGGGCACACACTCTGGGGTACCCTGGGCAGTTTAGATACGTCAGGTAACCTAACCTCATACAGCCATGGGAAAAACTGAGACCACAGCACAATTTTCTGTTTTTACATTTCTAAATTATCGGACTACATCTGTGAATTATATACTGCAGACTGCATCCTGGTTCTTCCCTGCTTCTCATTAATGAAGGGCTTCTTCCTTGCTTTGTGGGTCTTCAGTCCTGCTTCTAGGAACCTGATACGATCTGTCCTAGCAGTGCACTTCACACCTGCACTTAATGTTTCCCATTCCTTTTGAAGGTCGCTTCCTGTCATCCTCCGATTCCTGAGAAACTGTCAGATAAATTGACCATCATCTCTGCCATTAGAAAGTCGCTTCAGCCCATTACCTGACTGGTTTCTGGTTCTTCCCAGTGTCTCCTGCTTCACTTTATTCTCAGGTACTGTTGGAACCAACCTGCTGCTCAGCGTAGCCTGTCACAGAATCATGATTAAACCAGGATATAAAAATGCAGATTTCTTTTAAAGTATACAGTGGTCTCTTCTTTTTTCCGCGGCTGTATGTTGCAGCTATAAAAGGAAACTTTCACGCCCCCGTAGGTATGGGAGTCGATTGCAGGAAGTGCGCAGTGTACAGTTATCGTGTAATTAAATGAAAGACAGGGGTGCTGGTGTGATATTTATACCAAAGTGCCTCTTTTTATCGATAACTGTCCTATTGAATGCTGTGTAATGCATCTTCATTCCGGTTTTCGTGCGCTGTCCATGGTACTCCCGAAATTTTGATCACCCCTCATTTGAGGAGCCAATATTGAATGTAGCAGAATATATGGGACCATGTTCTGCAATTTACTTTGGGCTGTTAAGATTATCCCATACTTCTGTCATTAAAATACGTTATAATTGTTAAAAATGTGTATGACATGTATATTGTCTGTTTTCGTTCTGAATACATCTTTTTTTTAATAGCTACATTTCTTAGGATATTGTGTAATTGTTGCGTCGTGTCGTTTGAATGTCACTGTTTGAATGTTATATAATGTCCGCGTGCTTGCAAGCCACGCTTTCCTCTTTCCCAGGGGCTCCTAGTCACGACTGCGGGGGCGGCGGCTCCGGCGAGGCTTCCCTGCCCGCAGAGCGTGTTATATCATATCGGAGCGTAAGCTGGGTGCAGGGGATCTTATACAACACGGGGGCTGTATGTGCTCCAGGACCCGGCGCCCACTCACAAAGGCTTCCTCCATCACCATAAATGGTGCAATTGTGCGTCCAAGCGTAAACGTAAATGCCGGGAATAGGTCCATATTTCAATGAGGAAAAATTACCAAAATAGGTGATGATAACTAACCCATTTTAAAATGTAGTGTTAGGTAGTGGGCTTTGCAGAAATGTACGAAGGTTAGAACAGTCATCACTATGACAAAATTAAAAGCATTCAAGCATTCCTTTATTTACCATGCAACTTCAGACATCATTTATTCTTAAAAATTAAAATTTTAAAAGTCACACATTCGGTTAACGCGCTGTCATCACAATTATTTACTGGTCCAGCCAGCATGTATGAAATAAAATGGTAACGTTATAATAAATGCATTCTCATGTAATAGAAACAAACAGACAAACGTTTTAGCAAAAATGTCCCCTGAGTTGTGCTCTCATTGAATCTGACACTTGTCGAGAGGTTTTCTTCGCTTCCTGGAGGTACTGGTTCCGAGGACCTGTCGGAGGTCGGTGTTGAAGCTCGGCCGGCGAGTTAACGGGCAAAGCGCCCCGCATGGCGCATCTTGGACGGGCGTTATTCGCCTTCCCGCCGGTCTGCCGGAACGCAAGGCCCGGTACGAGCGAATGGAGATCTTGCGGTGCTGCGAGGGGCCGGTCTCGGTTGGGAGTCCTCCCCGTTCCGCCAGAACTTCAAACATCTCTTCCAGGTTGGTTCCCTCCTTGGCGGAGATTTCGAAGTAGGGAAAATCGTCTCCAAGTGCACGGAACACGTCCGCATGGCTCACGGTCCTCTCCTCCCGACTCAAGTCCACCTTGTTCCCGCATATCACAGCCGGGATGCACGCGTTTTCTTTGGATTTTAGAAGTTTACACTTGGCAGCTACAACCTCCTTGAGCAATGCACAGACTTCGTCCAGAGATTCTTTGTCATCCACGCTGAACACCAGAAGAAATATGTCACCTGTAGAAGAAGCATACAAAGATATTTAGGCACATGCCAAAAGATATTGCAGTAAGTCAGTGTAAATCACGGTATGTGCAAATCAGTGCAGAAATCTACGCGTTGAGTGTAGAAGCCTGCAAAGGCAGTGAGGCGATTTATACACGATTGGCTCAACTCACCTGTGAGGATTGACAGTCTGCGTTTTGCAGGAAAATCCCTCTCCCCCGAGGCATCGAGGATGTCAATCTGATAGGTTTCCCCACGGATGTCGTACAGCTTTCTGTGAAAGTCCTCGGAGGTGGGCTCGTAATGCTCCTCGAAGCCATCGCGGAGGAACCTCCGCAGGATGGAGGTCTTGCCCACTTTGCGCGCTCCCAGCACCACGATGCGCCGGCGATTCTTTGGCTTGACGGAGCGAGGCTCGGTGTCGCTATTAAGGTGGCATGTCTGACCGTGCAGTGCCAGCGCTGCCAGCCGATCCACAGAAAATCTTTTGCAGGGAAAGCGGTCTAAGGACGGATACCGACTACCTATGCTGGAGGACCGCACGGTCCTCGCTTTAGTTTCCGGCTGTAACCAGTGAGCCGTGACACTTTTAATGATCCCAGCTTCTGACTTTGGAATGTATGAGACCCTGAGATCAGAAGCGTTTCTGTACTTCAGGAGGACTTTGGAGGGGTCGCCGCTGCACGCGTTTCTCACGCCGGGGAACTGCGTCTGTGGTCCGCCGAGAGCGCATCTCTGGGGCTCGACTGGCACGCCGCTTTCAGGACGATCTACGCCGGTGCCATTGACCTCGGCGGTGCCGTGCACGGGGAAGAAAACGCCGCTGCTTTTCGCGTCCATGCTTGCTCCCGACACACGCATCTATCGTCTGAAAACACTGGCGCAGTTTGCCCTATGCAGAGTACGCAAGCTCCGCTGCCACTACGCCTATCCTCCTCTGAAGATCATGTATCGGCTGCTTACTGTTCCCCTCCAGCCTCGCACGCCGTTTATATAGGGCAGTCGTGAGTTTGCGAGTCGGTACGTCACCGTATGATGATCGCTGTGGGATTAAGGGAACCCAAACGCCTCTCTGCAGCCAGCCCTCCCACTTAGATCTATATAGGGAAGGCTTTCCCTTTCTTATATCACCGACGGACGCCTTTTGTCATATTTAAGCCAGATTTACATACATAGCACAAGAAAAAAACATGTTATATTTTTGGGCTCGGTACCATATTCAGTATAGGCCTATAGTATGGCATTTCCGTAAAATGTTTAATTGACTGTAAATAGCATGCCCTTCCAGTCTAGGCCTATTTATTAACATGCATGATACATGATATCCAATAATATATTATATAATAGTATTCTATCGATGCGTGCTCTGCTTTGTAGTCAATACTTCTATGGTCGAACGTTTTGTGATGCGAGTTAGCGGTCGGTCGTTGTCCGGCTGCAGTCACGACGTGATAAACATGATTTACTATTTCGTGTTAAAGAATGAATCATATACCAGTGATTTGCGTAACCATTTCTTGACATGTTATTTACATGAGTATGTAAAGATTTTCCATTTTGCGGTCAGCTCTTGCATCTGGTTTCAGTTTTTTTTTTCCCGTGGCGGTATTCAGGTAGGTTACCTGATGTCTCTAAACTGCCCGTTGTATCCCGATGTGTGTTTGAGTATATATGTGCCCTACGACGGACACGCTGCAAGAATTCGAGACACCAATTCCTCCAACAGCAAGTCTTTAAAGTGCAGGAGGAAACCCACGTGATTCATGGAAAACATGCAGGCTAGACCCACACAGAAAGGAGGCGGGATTCAAACCCTCAGCCCTGGAGGTGTGAGGTGTCATCAGTAAATTCTCACAAATCAGTGGGAACGTTTCTTCTTTTGGGGATTGTTTGGAGACAATATTGGGTGTGTACTTCCTAACCGGCAGGTGACCTACAAGGGGCGGTACCGTGACAAAGCACCCCGACAATGGCCTCTTCTCTCTTCTGCCATCAGACAGGCAGGTTTCTTGCCTCAGGCTACCGGTATAACACATGAGGACTTTTAAGCGCTAACATGCCACACGCACTTTGTACTGTCACCACCCTGATTCCTCATTTTACATCCTTCTAACTTACACTGCTGCCTCTGGAACAGGCTCCGCACCGCCGCCCCCCACGACCCTGAATAGGACAAGCGGTTTCAGAAAATGGATGGCTTACACTCTTACACTTTTGTAAATATAAACATTTATATTATTGCTTTTATCTTTCATTGTCTAATTTTATTTTATGCAAGTAACATCTGGCTGCGGGAGACAGACGGGCACTTCCGGGGGGCGGGGCTTGACCGCTAGTCGGCATGCATGTGACAAATAAAACTTGAAACTCGACATATATTATATTTAACCATATATAGATATTTGTGGTATTTTAAATATCATATATAGATACTGCTGATATCTATCATGTTCATACTTCATAGATATAAATAAATACCATGAGTAAACCAAGCCGCGTTCCCTTTGAAATCCACCCCTTCTTGCGGGTACACAGGTTTGGGGCTGAGTTCCCTGTGAATTGTCGTCTCTGCTGGGGCCAGGTTGTTGGTTCAGTGCTGAACACGCCATGGTCCTGCTCAGTCCTGCTCAGTCCTGCTCCAGCTGTCCCTCTGCCTTCCATCGTCCAAGGTCATTCCAAAGGAGGCAATCGGTGATGAAGAACCCTACGCATGTCAATCGAGCTGAATTCTAGAATAAACCAAGGACTGTACGGTGTGTACAGTGGAAGAAAGGCATTATTATTATGTCGCCATGGAAACGGTAGCTTATGAATCTGAGCTCCACCTGGAGCTGTGGTGGCCTGTTTCCTCTTATAACGGCTGTCAGATGGTCAGAGCGACGTCTTGTGTTCGATCACCGTTTCGTTTCTGGTATCACAGGTGGCTTCCTGTCGTTTTACCGTTTTTTCCCCCCAACCACATTCCCGCCATTGTGCCCCAGACTAGCCGTTAGTCTGACAGGTGCTTCCGTCCTGTTCATTCGGACTGCTCCCCAATGCATAAATGGATCATAATGCACTTTTCTACAGTGCCGTGTATATAACGGTATCGTTGGGGGTGACTACAGGAAGACTACAGGAAGAAATCCACAAAACCAGGGACCCAGATTTCCTGTTGCAGTCTAAAGTCACGATTCGCGGGAAGCCGGCATCTCTTCATTGGCTATAGCGCGTGTGAGCATGCGCATGTGAGCGTGCACGTGTGAGCCTCCCGCGCTGATTGCTCCCCTGCCTTGGGCCCTATACTGTGTGGGATTGGTTGGACAGTGCAGCCACTAGGGCTGGACTGGCCATCTAACATACCAGGCATTTTCTCAGTGGGCCGATAGGTATGTGGGCTGACAAAATTCATCGTGGGACTTCCCTAGCCCCCTCGGCTTGCCAAAATTTCTCTCAAAGTCCAAGGTTGATTTTTAATTCCAGTTCAGCCCAGACATCGGCTCTGTGTTACACTTAGTAATTCCCCTGCCTTGTTTTCCCCAGACCGGAATCAGAGCAGTTTTCCTCCTGTCCATTCTTTCCTGCCATCACTCTCAATTGTGTCTCTGCAATAAATCCAAATTTATCGCAGCCTGTCGTGCGTTTTGGCACAGCTTTTGTGCGTCATCACACTGCCGTTCAAAACTTTAATTTGCCTCTGCAGTTTATGCCATTCTACTGCAAATATTGGTTCCAGAGACACTTTTTCAGTTTTTCAGTAGCTCGACCAGCTGTAAAACAGCCAATTAAATATTTATGCACGTCCTCTTTTGCTTTTCATCCGCATCCATTAAGAGCATGAACTTGGCCGCGAGTCTTTTTTTTCTACGTCTGTCTTACATAAAGTGACAGAGGATTGTGGGAAAATTCCTTTTAAATAGGACAATGGTTTTGTTATCGGTGCAAAAGATGGTGTCTGTCTTTATATACTCACTTTACACACACACACACACACACACACACACACACACACACACACACACACACACACACACACAGCTCATTTTCAATAGAATTTACTAAGCACCCGTGACTCATTCGGTATGTGCAGTGGCCTAAAAGTATGACGAGTATGAGGATTTAAATCTATCTGGTGGGTCATCATCCATCCACATGGTTACACACACCCTTCATTACACACACACACACACAGCTGTTCTATGAACCAGACATTTTCAGACATGGAACTCGTCCTTCAAGAATCTCTGGTCAGGTCATAAACTTCTCGGCTGATATCAGGGGGCGGGGCTTCACTGAGGGTCACTGAAGGCCCAGCCGTTGTTCTTACACATGTCAGCTTCCAAACTATTTGTAACACGACTCTCTCTTCCCACTGTACAGTCTAAAGTGTGCTGCTCTACTTGTGAAAGTAGATCATAGTAAGACATGCTTTATCTATATGCGTCTCCTGCATAGCTCTCATCAGCTTCAGGAACAAACCGGCTCCAACTTCCTGTTTTGGTGACATGCCGTGCTCTGCAGTTGTTAATATGACTATGAAATCAAGTCATGTATTAGTTTTTAACCACCTAGCCTTATAAAAATGTACATAAAAGTTTAAATGTCTCTGATAAAAACAACTTCTATGACTTTACAATCTTTGAAAGAAATGTATGTTTTGTAGGCCTATATATTATAATTCATTACATTTGTCTACACTGCATTTGTCACCGTTTTCTTACATGAAGTCTTGTACTGTAGTTTGGAAACGCGTGTTATTTCCTACTCTGTCCTCAGAATGTTTTATTTTAATTTGCGTCAATTTTAGTAATAAATTATGTGAGAGGTATCAGGTTTTGTCCGAGCTTCCCAGAATGTTTGAATAAGATCAACGCAGCTGGAATAGACTATGATAGTATTGCTTATTTTTAATTTTCTCGTAACTTGTAACTGTACTGGGTAAAGGGTGCAGGTTCACGCGCAGGAATGATGTCATGGCAAGCGGGCCGGGCTGCGCACCAGGACAGAAGGGGTTAAGGGGTAATTCGGACGGCATCGGGCGTCTCTCCACCTCTCCCTGCCGCCTGTGCATGTCCGCGTCCGCGCCTGTCGGCTGGCTGCCCGCTCATTTCCAGGAATGGTATCCTTTCGCAACTTTTCTCGGACGTGGAGACCGAAAAGAAGGATATAACTGATCCCGAAATGCGAAGGACCCGCTTCGATTCCTGGGGCTGATGGTGATTTTGATTTTTTGTTTTCGGTGCTTGTTTTAGCGTATTACTATACTGGAAAATGTCAGGAGGAAGTACCTTGAGAAATAAGGTCTGACGTTTATTAGGGAATTTATGGACGGTCATGGGTGTGACGTTAGTCAACAGTAACTAAACGACTTATTTTAGGGAAATTTCGATGCTACTTCTTACCCAAAGTACAGAAACCAGCTGAGTCATGATTTACTTTTACGCAGTGTTGGCTCTCGGCACATATTAGGAAAAAGCACCGTGCAGTTTCTACGGCTGCGTGTCGGGTTTTATCTACACGGGAAACGCGGCGGCTGTCGGATGCCTTTATTTTTATTATAATGCGCCGATTTGTGTCCACGCACCTCGTTCTGTCTGCATGGCTGGCCTGCGTCCTGTCCTCTTTGGAGGTGGGGGGTGGATATCTAGGCGATGCTTTTTAAAGTTGAAATCTGTTATTGCGGGATGCAGGGGCTTAGGATCGGCGCCGATGCCTGCATTTTTTATTTATTTATTAGGAACGTAGTGAAACTTTTTCGGTGTCCGGAATGGGAATATAAGTTGTACCTCACCTGAGTGACAGGTGCACCCCTTCGGTGATGGGGAGATCCTGTGATACCAGCGCTGTATCTGGGTCATAGACTGTGATCCACAAAAACCATATAAGCAGGAGCTCTTTGCCGGTGTCCTGGATGTTAACGTGAAATGCAATGAGGCCTAGACACCGTTTATATACAAACGTGTACGTGTGTGTAGGCCTATATACACATATACAAATTAACGTAGTTGTATTTTATCGTGTATTCTTTGTGGTGTGGGCGCAGGAAGTATGTACGTGGGAGGGGAGAGCTATAAAGTGAATAAATAGATTCTATTGCTCAGTATGATTTATTTTATCTGACCATATTTATTTGGCTGAGTTTCCATTCTCTTATAAAACGTTTTTAGGGTGGTCCGGATCTTATTATTTAATGGGGAAAAGCTTATGGTCTTGCCTTTTAAAAATTCATTAGTGCGCTTTCAAGGGTCATCGAGAAAACAAACCAAATTGAAATCAATATAGGCGACGTTAGCGGAAATAAGCAGGATAATATTAATAAAACATGAAAGCAAATGTATAAAAGTATCAAGCAGAACGGGATGGATGTAGAGTTCGGTGGGGCTGCTGTAGGTTCCTGCCTGGTTTCACACGGTGTATCAACACTGATGTGATGACTGGGAACTATAGGGCGGCTGAAAGCATATTCACGGTGTGTAAATGGGCTTCTTCAGATGCGAATGGGCTTCAGGAGAGGCGGTGCGGAAGTTGGACAGCGTGCAAGAGGGAATCGCGGTAAATTCTGCTGCTATCTTGTGATGATGCGAAACTGGTGTTTCTGCCGTCTGTTCCAGTTTTTTTTTTGGAATAAAATCTCAAAGGGGAATGGCCAATATTTAAATTTAACCACTACTACTAATACTACTAGTAATTTATTATTACTATTATTATTGGATTTTGAAGTAAAATTACTGATTTATTTAAATATTTATTATTAAATATTTAATAGAATTTTCTTTATTGCCACTATGTTTGTGCTATGTTTAGGGATTTCCAGGTTTTACGAAAAACCACTACCAGTTGTGAGTACCTTACAGGCCCCATTTGGGGGGGGAAAATGTTAAAAATGATCAGTCTGCGGTCCCACCTGGTGCTCTCCTTTACCCGTGTCCTAAATGCTCTCCTGCACTGCATCTGTGTCCCAAAGATGGCACTTCCTGGTTTTTTTTTTTTTTTTTTGTGAGCATGGCATTGGTAGAGCAGAGAATTCCCACAATGCATCAGTGTCCTAGAGCCTTATTTAATGTTTTTTTTTTTTTTTTTTGGCTTCAGGAATTGTGGGTGATCGAATTTTGCCCCCAAGAGGTGCCAGCCCACTAGGTGAATAAGTAATGTTGCATCACCACCCTGGTGTCAGTCACCTGCTCGAGCTGTAATCGATGCTTGTGGGGAGGGCCAGACACTGCTGGTTTGGTCACTGGTCAGACTGGTAACCCAGGCCTTACCCTAATTGGGTAAATGTCCATGGTGGGGGTGGGGTAGGGACTCGTGCAGTGCACCTGCTACCACACCCCCCCAGCACACTTGGCTGTCTGCTTATCCCCCTGCGACAACTGGGTTATCCATGTCCGTAGCATGGAAATGTATGCTGAGGGAATTTTTCAGGAATCCGATTCCGTTTTCCCACACGCAGTCGGATGATACCCGAGTATTCCCCGAGGTTTCTGGTTTCGGCAGAGATGGCCGGAGCTTCTCGAAGTCGGGCGCCGCACAGGAAGGCTACGGCGTTGGGCAACTTCCGGCCCGGCGTTTTCCATGTTCTTTTAAGTGCACGGTAGAACCCGATCCGCTGGGAATCCGAGCTGTTGGGTCCTAAGGCTTCCTGGCCCGCGGGTCTGCTTCTGCGGAGGTTGGCGAGCCGGCCTGTCTGGCCAGAGTGGTTTGAATGCCAGTGCAGATGAAAAGCGGCTTGTTAGCTTGAGGGGAGGGGGAGGGGGAGGTTTTGGGGGCTGCCTTTCAATACCACAGTGTGTGGGCGGGGGTGGTTCCACCTTATGATTAAGCCTTGAACCCGAGCCATTTTCCTTAAGGCTGGACGGAGAGTGGGGACCGCTCATTCATTTCTATGGGAAAAATGCTAATGCTAACTATGACAACCTTAACCCCTACCCAGCCCTAACCGTAACCATAAGTAACCAAACCAAATGCAAGAGTTTTTGCATTTTTTAGTTTTTTCATTGCAGTCACAGATTTTTATAAATTAGTTTCCCCCTGGTCCCCATAAGGTAAAAAAACAGGTATTCATTACATTGTGGGGACATTTGGTCCCCACTAGGTAAGGTATACCTGGACCGCACACACAGAGCATATTCTGAAGGGTGTGCGTTTGCCGCTGGGATCAGGCGTCTTTCTGGAAAGATGAGCACAGATCGCCTTTAAAGAGACGCATACGTATGGCAGTGATCATCCGTGTCTCCCGAGTTGCTGTAATGGCCTTCGGTTAAAAACCGTGTAGGATCCAGTTTGTGTGTGCATGTGCTTAATGTGTATAAACAGTTTTTTTTGTTTTCTTTTATGACACCACCCGCACAGGTTTTGATGTCCCAGACACAATAGTTGGAGTGCCATTGTCAGAGTGTTAACGGATCGCGCCATTATAGCCCTTTGCAGGGTGTGATTGGAGGATAATGGAGCCCGTCGCGGTGCTGTAGCCCGGTCTAAAAAAAGGCGCACTCTCTTCCGGCGACCCTGCGGCGGAACCTCTCCGTGACAGTCCTCCAGGTCAGGGATAGGTGCAAGGAACCATTGAAACGTGGCTGTCTCTGGGCCCGCGTTACCCTTCCGTCCTCACTGGGTGCACCTCGATTCGTGCTGGTCTGTGACGCGATCGACTTGCTATTTTGGGTTTTTCATTTTGTTCAGTTTTTTTTTTTTTTTTTTTTGATAAGCACTGGTTTGCTGTTATTTAGAGCAGGCCTCTTGGTGGTGTTTGTGTTGAATGTGTGTATAAATAAGAATATTTTTGCCAGTTATTTTCCCCACAGGAGATTAATTTGTGGTTCATCCATCGTGGGGAGAAGGTGACAGGCTTTGTTGTTCTTGTGTGTTTGGTGTATGATGGGCTGGTTAGTTAAAGTATTACAAGTTCTGCTGACCGATGTCTTTAAGGGATATTCGAGGCAAACGAGGACCTTGGCGTGACACTTGTGTCATTATCTTAGGTGTTTCGTACAGCAGTCGCCGCCATCTGAGACCCCGCCTGAGGCCAGACATCCCTGGCTCCTCGAAACCCTGCAACCCTACCAGGCTGTCATCTCTGGCTCCCCTCCCCCCCCTCCCCATCCCCGGGAACCATGACGACCTCGTCGCTTCGCCGGCAGGTGAAGAACATCGTCCACAATTACACAGAGGCGGAAGTCAAGGTGCGTGAGGCCACCTCCAATGACCCCTGGGGACCATCTAACGCGCTGATGTCAGAGATCGCCGACCTGACCTATAGCATGCCGGCCTTTGCTGAGGTCATGGGGATCATCTGGAAGCGCCTGAGTGACCACGGGAAGAACTGGCGCCATGTGCACAAGGCACTCATCCTGCTGGACTTCCTTGTCAAGACCGGCTCGGAGCAAGTGGCCCAACAGTGCCGGCAGAACATGGTGATGATCCAGGCGCTGCGCGAGTTCCAGTACGTCGACCGCGACGGGCGCGATCACGGCAGCTATGTGCGGGAGAAGGCGACTCAGGTGACGGGCCTCATCCGGGACAGCGAGCGGCTCCAGCGGGAACGTGCCGAGGCGCTGCTCGCCAGGGGCCACGTAGCGGGGCCCGTCGTGCATATGGGGGCCCGGGAACTGCCCCCGCCCTATCCAGGGCGCCACAACCGCCAGCCCAGCATGAGTGCTGTCTACCAGGAAGAGTTTGGTCGCTCGAGGGAGTCCCCCTCTTCGGGGAACTGTGAGTCACCCTACGGTCGTCACTTGGCATTATGGGAACCTGCACGCGTTCGTTCACTATTGTCAATCGTTAACCAATCAGGACACGTTCGTTCACTATTGTCAGTCGTTAACCAATCAGGACACGTTCGTTCACTATTGTCAGTCGTTAACCAATCAGGAGAAGAACTCGTATGTCACTTACTAATTGTTGTCACTCATAGCGAGTGCTGGTTGAAGCCCATGTGGAACCCTAACCAATCATCACTGCTGGCGCCCCCTACCTGACACAAAGTGAAATTGCCTTGTTCAGCCAGCACCTTCTCAGAAGATGGTGGCCCCCCTATGTTGCCTAATAGGTTTACCGGCACTACTTGTGAAATTACTTGGCTAGTTGTTTTGAAGCTTCCCCCCCCCCTCTTTGTTAGTGGATAATCTGGCCGCTGCTCTGATTTAAATATCGTACGTCAGCATTTTATGAAATTGGATCGGCAAAATGCCTCACAACCCTGTTTGTCAGGAGAGATTCCAGCCCATATAATTGGCGAGTAAAATTGATGAGTAACGTTAGAAACGACGAGATTTTCAGAATCAGAATCAAAGGTTAATCTGGGACAGGTTTTAGAATACAGGGTTGTCCGTAGTAATCTGCTAATATGGCTAAAGCCATTTGCCAGTCTGATAAGAAGTGTTCCGGAACATTTGGGTGAAATCCGGCCTCCTGTGAGTGGAAGAATCGGCACCGGGATTTGGGCATGGGACTGAAGAATAAACCGGCCTCTAAGGCCATTCTGTCGATTCACTGAGAGAGAAAAATAAACCGAAAGATCCTTTGCTCAGGTCGTTGTCCCAGAGTGCCTAACAGAAACTGAACAAGCACAGCATGGTACATAGAGAAAACAATGTCTGATGCAGAAGGGAGAAGTGGGGAGAAACTCGGAGTACAGCGTGAGGAACAATACCTCTACTGTATAGTAATAATACTCAAAAAAAAATACTCCAAGGAATCACAGCCAGCTGGCCTCCCTGCTGCCCTTAGACATACTAATCATTCTAACCTAAGCGAATAGCGAGGTTAATCAGCGAGCGGCATTCTGGAATAGCATAGAGCTGTGGCTTCTGTCCAGCGATTCGTTAGGACGGCCAGCAGACGCCAGCAGGTCATGCCTCAGCGTTGCTCTGGTGATGGACTGGGCTTCAGGGCTTGTGGGCGATCATGGTGCATTAGTGCTGATGAGGAGACTTGATGTTTGGTAGAATGCGCAGGAGCCCCGCTGCTGATATTTAAGGAAAGAGAGACAAAAATAGGCTGAACAAATCAAACTAAAATAGTCCTCTACCCTAAAAATAGATCTTCCAAGCCTTACGAAATTCCAAATACATACAGCTGCGTCCTCTCTTTGCTTTGCTCGTTACTCCGGCTGTGTGTCTCCCTGGTGCATCCTGACGTTCCTCTGCTCCCCTCCTATCCCCCTCCACAGCCTTCCAGTCCCCTAGCCGGGCGTCCTCGGACCTCGAGCAGGCGCGCCCGCAGAGCAGCGGGGAAGAGGAGCTGCAGCTGCAGGTGGCGCTGGCACTGAGCCGGGAGGAGAGTGAGAAGGTGCGAACTGTAACAAAAGCACGGACATCCATCCATCCATCCATCCATGCATGGATTGATGCATGCATGCATGCATCCATTCATCTGCTTATGCTGGTCAGGGTTGCCTATCCCAGAAAAGAAAGGAGGCAAAGGCAGTGATGGGAATTATAAAATCATTATTAGGAAGCAAGTCATATTATTTTTATTATTGCCAATGACAGCCTTCCAGTACATTCTGCGGCCCATTCTGGAGACAGGCTTGATCTGGGGTAGCGATCAAGACAGTCCGCTTTAAATAGTACCAGTCTGAAAATGAAGCATTTGCAGTTCAGATGATTCTGTTTTTAACTGTATCCTTGTAAACAGCTTGGGCTATGTGCGGGTCAGCCGGTTAGGACGCTGTGGCTGTAATCGGATGCCTGTAATTGGCAGTGTGAGGTCACCATTGGGCCCCTGAGCGCGGCCCTTGGCCCCCATGTTGCTTTGGGGCCTGTCTGACTGACTACTTTCCCAAAAAAAAAGCATCTACTAAATAAATGTAAATGGGATAAATAAGCTTGTGATAAAAATGCTTGTCCTCCGTTATAAACCCGTTTTTTTTGCATTTATTTATGTATTTAGTAGTTTTGTGCAAAGTGACGTACAAGTGAGGCAGATAATGCGTAACATACACATACCTGTCAAGGAGTCAGCTTAAGTCCATGTGCCGCTTCCAGTGATTGGCCAAGGCGGTTGTGGGGGGTGGAGCTGCATGAAACGTCGCACTTGTGATAAGAAATACTATGAACCTGTGAAGTGGGCCGACCCAGAAGCGGCAGACGAGACGCCTTTATAGCACCTTTCTGTAAGAGAAAAGCAGAAGTCATTTTCAGGGAAACTAGTCGTGATCACGGGGAGTCGAGACCGACTGGTTTTGCTCCGGTGGGAACCCGGAGGAGGAGAAAAACAGGCTGAAGAAATGGAGAGAGGAGGCCGGCTGGCATTGCTCATGCCGCCGTCAGATTTGGTGTCACTCCCCGCAAGCCCCTTTTCTGCCTAAAGTTTTGAAATTCAGGCCGGTGCCGTCTATCTTTTGGTGGGAGAGAGCTATTTATGGGTCAGTCAGCTGACCAGAGTGCTCGAATTCCACTGCACAGAATTGGCTCAGTGGCGTTTGGAATTGTTTCGCGAATTTGAGCATCTTTCACTCTTCCTCTCTGTGCTTAATATTTATTTGACCCTAATCTTAATCCTAACCTTCCTGGGAGAGACAACACTCAACCCTGTAACCCAGGGGTGGCCAATCTTACCCGCAAAGGGCCGGTGTGTATGCGGGTTTTCGCTGCAGCTCCCTAATTATATTACTAATTGGACTGATTGGCTGAAGAGTCCACACACCTGGGTTTGAACAGCTGACCTACAGGTTATCCCAAAAACCTGCATACACACCGGCCCTTTGGCGGATAAGATTGGCCACCGCTGCTGTAACCGGTTTGAAGATTTTAAATTTTTTTACACTATTTTTCTGTCTTATATCCATGTCTCAGTAAGTCATGTTTAAATTGTCAGATTGTCAGTGTTGGAAGTGTCATCGTCATACTTGCATGCTCTTTATCACTCTTTCTTGCACTATAACCATCAAAACGGTAATTTCATCTCTGCGCATAACCTATGGATCGTATAGCTGAAGATGACAAAGATACTTTGACTTTTTGACTTTGAAGATGAATGGGTCAGTTGATGGATGTTATATATATATATACCTTTTGTGAAGATACACTCTCACTGCTGTCTGTCACGCTGTTGTCTGTCACGCTGTTGTCTGTCACGCTGTTGTCTGTCACGCTGTTGTCTGTCACGCTGTTGTCTGTCCCGTCGGCAGCCGCAGCCGCCTGTGGACTCCAACGAGCAGGCCCAGCTGGAGATAGCCTTGCGTCTTAGCAAGGAGAACCACAAGGTGGGCCGAGAGCAGGGGCCGGGGTTCGAGCCTCAAAGGCCCGAGGAAAACATTGGGCATCGAGCATCAGTTTGTGTTTTTCTGGGCTTGGCTTTCCTCTATCGAGTCTCTAAATATAGATAAAGAGGCCATCCAGTAAAACATTTCTGGCAAACAATTCAGTGTGTAATTCTGTCTGACTTTTCAGGGTACGTCGTTTTACATTCCCAGAGCTGAGCCAACGTGGCGTCAATTGCCTATTTTTCTATACAACTGATATAAATGTATATAAGATGTGTATAATTACTTACTTGCTTCTCCTGATCCAAAACCTGAATGTGAGGGTGCATTGTGGGTAAAACGCTGTTAGTGGCTGCTGGCCTGCATCTCTGCAGCTCCGTGTCTCTGTCTCCCCAGCCGGCTCAGCCTCCCCCGGTCGCCTTGGATATCGACGAGGACACGCAGCTGCAGATAGCCCTGAGTCTGAGCGAAGCGGAGCATCAGCAGGTAGCCGAACACACACGCTCGCAAACGCCTGCGTTTCTCGCTTCCCACTAACCCCCCCCCCCCCCCCCCCTTTAATCCACCCGTCTTCCAGCTAATCATCCAGATCAGGATGACGGGGATGTCTGGAGTCTGTCCCGGGCAGCATAGCGCAGTTTGCCAGCTCCTCACTTTACCGCCTCTGATGCTTCTCAGCTCCTGCGAAACTGATTATAAGGAGATTTAATGGACATTTTTGGCTGATGATGCATTCTGTTAAAAAAAGCCCCTATATACTCCCCCCCCCCTAATTACACCCCTTACGGGAACAGTGAAACAGCCTCTGGTTGGTGTTAGCGAACAGAGTCATGTGACACAGATCCTGGCGGGGAGCTGCATCTTTTTTTCCATCCCCTCCAGGGGACGCGGGGCTGGTTAGAGTGGGATAGGCAGCTCACTATGCGAACACAGAAAGGCCCCTTTCGGCAGGAAGTGGAAAAGGGATAAATGGGTGGGGAGAGGAACAGCTTAGGCCTGCAGGCCAGTGCATTGTGCGACCGCTTCCAGGATACCAGAGGCACAAAAAAACTTTGCACACCAATTTAAACACATGGACAGGAGGGGGGGGGGGGGCATCCTACCAGGCTTTGTCAGCTGGCTTTCCCTTTCTCCACCCCCTGAGCCTCACCCTCCCAACAAGGGAATTTCTGTTGCAGTCTGTCCAAAAAAAAAAAACGATGAAAAAAGTGAAAGCTACACCCACACCTAGCTGTTGCAGCGTTTATACCCCTCCCCCGCTTGCTCTGACTTGTAACGGCTTCCCTGCCGCCGTGATTGGCCGAGCGCAACCCCTGTGGTCCAATGAGTACGTGTCCGTGTGCCTGTGAGTCAGAGCGGGTCCGCGGGTGAGTCAGTGGCGCGTCTGACTCAGTGTGGCCGAGCGTGTCTCGGCTAACGGAGATGTGTTAACGGGATGTGTTAGCGAGGCGCGTGTCGATTGGCAGGCCTCGCTCAGCCCCTGACTCCTACCTCGTCATCGTCTCCAGGAGCAACGCAATCGCCAAGGAGACGAGTCCCTGCTTCAGAAGGCGCTCGAGGAGAGCAGAAGAGAGACTCAAGCCGGAGGAGGAGCTGTACGGAAAAGACCTTGTTTTATCACGATTTGCATTTACATTTACAAGTTAAATGAGCATAAACATGCGTTGATTTATTCAGTGTAAAAGTTGTCTTTGATGCACCGTAGAGGGCCTGCAAAACAGGCAGAACTTAAGAGTCCTATATTGACAGGTTTAAAAAGATGATTCAGTCACGGATCTTTTCATCCAATAGACTAGAAAATGAACCGGTCGTAATGTGGCCGCTCTTCTTGTTTTGCAGTGTCATTCTACGTTTGCGGACGAGGTGGACATTTTTGGCCCTAGTTCTGCACATGCCCCTAGTGCTGACCTTTGGGACCAGAGGACTGGTAACTCCCAGCCGGCTAGTCAGACACATTCAGATCCCTGGGATATATTAGGTAAGCACCAGCCTTGTGGTGAACAGCTAGTAAGCCCATGAGTGGCCATTTTCAGTTCAGTTTTATTACAGCACATCGTTAGTCGAATTCACTGCATGCGCATGCTTTGTTGTGTAGAACCGTGCTCCAGTGCCTCGGCAATCCCCAAGCCTTGGGTAGCACCCCCAGCCTCCGATGCTTCAGTGCTGTCCATAGGGCCCAAGCTCTCTACCACAGACCCCTGGGAGCCACCGAAGAGTAGCCCCTGTGTACAGCCAGCAGGCCAGGTTGGGGCCTTCCCTATTCAGACAGGTACTGTATGAGGTGTTGGTCCTAAACATTGGCGGCGGCCTCTGCGGGCTCCCTGTGAGGCGCCGGCGGCGGCCTTTGCGGGCTCCCTGTGAGGCGCCGGCGGCGGCCTTTGCGGGCTCCCTGTGAGGCGCCGGCGGCGGCCTTTGCGGGCTCCCTGTGAGGCGCCGGCTGTGGCCTCTGCGGGCTCCCTGTGAGGCGCCGGCGGTGGCCTCTGCGGGCTCCCTGTGAGGCGCCGGCGGTGGCCTCTGCGGGCTCCCTGTGAGGCGCCGGCGGTGGCCTCTGCGGGCTCACTGTGAGGCGCCGGCTGTGGCCTCTGCGGGCTCACTGTGAGGCGCCGGCTGTGGCCTCTGCGGGCTCACTGTGAGGCGCCGGCTGTGGCCTCTGCGGGCTCACTGTGAGGCGCCGGCGGTGGCCTTTGAGAGCTTCCTGTGAGGCGCCGGCGGTGGCCTTTGAGAGCTTCCTGTGAGGCGCCGGCTGTGGCCTCTGCGGGCTCCCTGTGAGGCGCCGGCTGTGGCCTCTGCGGGCTCCCTGTGAGGCGCCGGCTGTGGCCTCTGCGGGCTCCCTGTGAGGCGCCGGCTGTGGCCTCTGCGGGCTCCCTGTGAGGCGCCGGCTGTGGCCTCTGCGGGCTCCTTGTGAGGCGCCGGCGGTGGCCTCTGCGGGCTCCCTGTGAGCTGCGGGCTCCCTGTGAGGCGCCGGCGGTGGCCTTTGAGAGCTTCCTGTGAGGCGCTGGCGGTGGCCTTCGCGGCTCCCTGTGAGGCAACAGAGGCGGCCTTTACGGCTCTCTATACATGGTAGTCGGCTGTGTTCGAAGGCTCCGTATCGGATTACATGGCGTATAATCTGGTTGTATATAAGGTATGGGTTACTGCCTTGCTAAGCTGTTTTTGAGTCTCAGGATGCTGTCATTCTGTCATTGCAGGCTTGTCAAGCGTAGATCCTTTCTCGGCTCTGTCAGAGGAATCCCCGGTAGCAAACTCACACCACGCGCTGTCAGCTTATCGCCCTGGGAGCCCCACAGGTGATTACACACCTCGGAATCCCTCCTGGACCAGCCCAGCTTGTTTCCTTCATATTTTCTGAAAGATCGTGCTTCCTGATACCAGTTTGCAGAGTATATTATTTGGAGCCAGTTTTCTCTCGTTCACAGATAACTCAATAACGGGTTATATTAGACTGATTTCATTCCACTTTAATATGCTGTTTTATATGTCCAGCATGGTCTGTGCATTGGTCACAGCACCGTTCTTTATGGTGGATGGTTTTGGATGGAGGGTATTTGTTCCACCCTGTAGATGGTGACCTGTTTGGGGAGCCTAAGGAGGATGAGGAGCTGCACAACAAGGACGGAGGTTCCCAGGAGCCCCTCGATCTGTCTCAGGTCGGCAAAGCGCTTCCAGAACCGGCCCCTCGGGCCGGCTGTAACCCCGAGTCCTTCCTGGGCCCTGTGGGGGCCTCCCTGGTGGACCTGGACAACCTGATCCCATCAGGTGCTCCGGCTAAGGTGAAGAACCCCTTCCTCACAGGTGAGCCTGGGTCACATCAGTGACGAGGAAATGGACGATGGAGAAATGGAGTCTGTCTGTAACTGCAGCGTGATTGGACGGATGATTGAGACTGACGGGATTTGTCATCTTCCGATGCAGAACGACAGCTGGCCAATGTGATACGACACATTGTGGATTTTAAGGCCATTAAAATATGATGTCATAATAAGTCAAAGGATTTATCTATTAATATTTTAATACATTTAGTACTGATAGTACATACTGGAACATGTCCTAATATAACTTTCATTACAATTATATATAAAATTAGCTACTTTAGGTAATTGCAGCTCATTAATGCAAGCAGCCTGCTCCTCCAAACAGCGAATCGTGTGGCTGCAACTGAATGCATACAGCAGGCTTGGTCAGTGGGATTTACTGACTGAGTGGCTAAACATTAGAAGGGCTAAGATGCCTGACCGAAATGGAAACACACTTTGCTAATGAGTGAGGTCAGAGGAGAATGGTCAGGCTCATTAGGCCTAATGGCTCTCAGAGGAACAGTATCTAGAAAGGCCTTCGACAACCCTGTGGGTCTGGAAACGGAAGGGGTTCTTACTTGGGACTGCACTGTGGATTAAGGGTATGATGCACTTTTGTTGTGCGCAGTCAAACGTACATATACTGCAAAACGGAAACAGTAGACGTAGTGCGAACAAGTAAGCATGGTACAGAAAATATCCTAAAAACAGAATATTGTAATATTACAGAAAGAAATAAATATGCAAAATGATTTTAAAAAAAGTTAGTGGACAATATTTGTGCAATTAAGACTTACAGCACTTTATTTTGAGATGGAGTGCTTGCATTTTAAGCTAATTTTGAGTTTCGTCCCGATCTGAACCCCATCCTCTCATGACACTGTTCATCCCAACATTGATCTCTGCCTGGTTTTTTTTTTTTTTTTTAAGCTGTTCATTTAGATACTTGTATGTCATGCATGTTCAATGTTACTGTTTAATGGTCAAAGTCCATCAGTAATTTTATCTCCCATTCTCCTGTATTTGACTTTGTAGGACCCAAGGACCCCACTAACCCTTTCCACAGCCAGCAGGCCCGCCAGACTGCCAGCCAAATCCGGCCCAGCTTAGCCTCCCTGCAGCCCCTCGCGGCGCCCCATCCCCCGCACGCCGCCCCCCTCTCCCTGAGCCAGCAGCCCCACACTCTGCATCTTCCCTACACCCAGCCCCCCGCCTTCCCGGTGACACGCGTATTCCCCGACATGCCGGACGATCAGCCTCGCTCCCTGCTCCCATATTCCGCCGCCCCCCCTTCCGGAGAACAGAGGCAGAACCCATTCTTATGAGGATCGTGGCTAACGTGACGTTTTAGGCTGCGTTCCGGAAGATGCCGGTATAACCTCAAACTCAGCTTTGGTTACGCTCCACTCGATCTGCACTAGTATTTTTTTAAAATGTAATTTTTAGATATTAGCCATTATTTGCTATCCCTGACCCACCAACATAAATGTCCCTTTTCTAAAACATGGGGGGGGGGGGGAGCAGAGGAGTGCACAAGGAAAAGAAAACTGTGTTATGGTTCACGTGCACTACACTGTGGTAATGGCACAGTGCCAAATATGGAGGAAAGTTGAACTTGTACTGTTTCACAAAACTATTCAAACGAGGACTGTTTCAACCCTGAACCATCACTAGAATTTACTTCAGGTACAAATCAGCACTGAGATAGAATCTTAGGGCAGAGTAACTCATTTTTAACCTATGATTTAATGGTCTGAGTTTGCTTTCCACAGATGGGTGAATGTAACTGGATAGTCTTGATAAAACAAATTCCAGAAGGCACGAGGACACCGTGAGCTATGGAAAACGGACCGAAATGCGGAAGAAAAAAAACATTTGTTTATTGAATGTATGTTTTAACAGTGCAAGGGATTTTTTTTGTACAAAATAACAAGTATTGATGGAATGACATTCGTGTAGCTGGCCTGCAAAGTCTTGCTTTCGATTCCATTCATTTACCATAATCATGAAAATACAATATTTCACCTTTGGCTCTCATGCACGCATGCATGCTTGAACACATTTCGACATAAAAAACAGACTCACAGAGCAGTAGGAGAAAGGAGACAGCCCTGTGGTCTGTGTTGTCACTCTGACTCGATTTAGTTCAGTGGAAAGTTAGTCACTGACAGCTAGTCACTGCCTTTCAGCACATGATGATCCAACCCACCATGCATTTTTCTCATTTTTCCATCAGATCTATCCTTCTTATGACTGCCTCCTAGTGGTCAATTCCAGCTATATATAGCTTTTTAATTGACTTTATTTTGCTTTAAGAGAAAGTGAACTGGACTCCCTTGGTATGCTGTACATTTGGACCATCTTTGGGTCACGTGGTAATTAAATGTGGTTCTCATAGAGCAGGGCGACAATGACCTGCTTAGTGAAACACAGATTTATAAGAGGACAGTCATTCCAGAGTCATTAAAAATTGTGACCAAAACTGCCACTCAGACAGCCCAAATGAAGGGGTCGTGACAACTTGTCACCTCTGTCACAGGGCACTGCAGTTCACACGATTCATTTAATTGTGCAATGGTGAAATCACTCTTTTAGGGTAGAGTCCAACCAGTTGAGCACCTTATGTAGGCCTTGCCCAGTGCGAGCGCTCGCTTCCAGTATCGTGATTGGCTGAGTAGCTGAGGCTATGATGTCATCCATCCTGAACAGTGACTTCATCTCCATAAGGGTCATGGGGCAGGGCAGGTCACTGAAGGAATGACACCAACGGGTGGCCGTTAATAAAGTGGCCTTCCACTCCACAGAATCAAGGGACTGATACGCGCGGGGGTATTTGACGGAGGCGGGCGGCATCTCACATCTTGTTGAAGATCACGAGGACCGAGGCACCTCTCAGTGGCTCAGCAGAAAGGATGGAGAGGAGCTGGATGCAGGAAGAAGACACCTGGCTGATATTGGCGGAATCCACCATGAACTGCGTAAAGAGATGCACATGCAGCTTCAGGGATCAAGACTCGTGTAGCGTACTTCTCTAGTGTCTGCTCCACAGGGAAAACACTCACGATTACAGAGGGACAGTCGGTGTAGTAACTGGGCCAAATGGGTCCCATGCAGCCCCCCAGCTCCCTGATAGTCACCTTCCCCTTCTTCAGGGTCAGGTCAGTCAGGTTGGTGCCCACCTGCAAGTGGGAACAAGATTCTAAACCCCAACACTACTACTCGAAACTAGATATAAAATACTTTTGCCTGTATTAACAAGCGTTGTGCAGCTGTGTGTTATGCAAAATTCCACTTACAAGATGGTAATTTAACACAATGAGGTGCGCTGAATATGCAAGACCTTTAACTGAGAAGAAATATGAGGTACGTTAACAGTGATGGTAATGTCATCTATAGATGAATGTAAAAACAACTTCCGAGGTTATTTTCCATTTACATAAACGTTTCGTGTTTAAATATTCTCTCAGGAAGTACTATGTAAATGTCAGCTTCGGAGGGGAACGCGAGCACGGAAGCAGGCGAATGAAGCCAAAAAGTCCGGTGAAGGGTTTATTTGAAGGCAAAAGGACAGGTGCAGACATCGACGGACTATACAACGATGACAGATCTGGGGAATACAGACTGAGACTCGGACTAAATACACAAGACTAGGTAACAGAGAACGAGCTACAGGTGGGAACAATTAGGGCGAAACAGGAGGTAATGAGGTGGGCGTGGTACACATCGGGAGCGGACGGAGCGGGGCGTGACATAACCCCCCCCCCAAAGGCGCGCCCACCGGGCGCGCCCGAGAGGAGGCGACGGACGGGACGAGGGAACAGGACCTGAAAGACAAAACAGAACGTCAACCAAACCCAGGGAACAGGACGGAGACGCAAAACACGAACAGGGACAAAAAGAAGGACAAGACCCGACAGAGGACAGGGAAGGCGGAGAGACAGATCCAGAAGGGAGACACAGGGGGAACACCCACAGGCGACACGAAAGGGCCAGGGGTGCCAAAAGGAGGAACAAAGGGACCAGAGGGAGAGACAGGCGGGACGAACGGAAAGGGAGGAGGAACAAGGGGAGCACGAAAAGGCCCAGGCGGGCGACGGGCAGCGGCCGGAGGGGCCGCAGGGGAGAGGGAGAAGGGAGCAGGAGGGGACCACCCAGGGACCAAGGGGACGGGACGAGGGAGTGACGGAGGGGACCAGGAGGGAGCAGGAGGGAACACCAGGGAAGGCAGGCAGGAGGGGGAAGCCGCGGCAGGCGGAGGCGCAGCCGGAGCCGGCGAAGGCGCCGTCCGACGCCAAGCCGAAGCAGGAGGGCCCGGAGGCGGCCGACCGGGAGCCGGAGGCGGGACCGAGGACCGGCACCCAGGGACCAGGGGGGGACCCGGCGGCGACCGCCGACCCCGAGGCGCAGGACCCGCAGGCAGCCACCGAGCCACAGCTAGGGGCCGAACGGGCGAGCCAGGGGGCATGGCGGGCGGGACCCAGGCCCGACGCCTGTGACCCCGTCCCTTACGGGACACTGACAGGCGGGGTCCTGGGCGGTGTCGGTCTGGCCGGGGTAAGGGAAAAGGAGTCAGGAGGGAGGTCGAGTCTGGGCAGACAAGCGTCTTGGCCTCCAAAGAGGCAACAGGCGGGGCAGCCGGAGCCTCGGGTGTGGCCGCGGGCAGAGCGGCGGCCTCAGGCGGGGCCGCGGGCAGAGCGGCGGCCTCAGGAGGGGCCACGGGCAGGACTGGAACGGCGGCCTCAGGCGGGGCCGCGGGCAGGACTGGAACGGTGGCCGGCTGGACAGGTGAGCAGGGCTGGGCCGGCTGGACAGGCGAGACGGGCCGGTCAGGTGAGACGGGCTCGGGCGTGCGGCCCGCAGGGGACGCTTCATCGCGCCACCAGCACGCGGGCAGCAGGGGGCGTAACCGTGGCAACCTTAGGCAATTCAGGTGCCGGTAGGACAGGTAGTTCAGGTGCCGGCAGGGCAGGCAGTTCCGGTGCCGGCGGGACAGGCAGTTCCGGTGCCGGCGGGACAGGCAGTTCCGGTGCCGGCGGGACAGGCAGTTCAGGTGCCGGCAGGTTGGGCGCTGCCCTCCCGTGGCCAGCAGTGGGCGCTGCCGCGGGGCAGAACCCCCCCCCAAAGGCGCGCACTCCGGGCGCGCCAGAGAGGGACACCCCGGCGGGCGCCACCAGCACGCGGCCAGCAGGGGGCGCCTCGGCGGACGCCACCAGCACGCGGCCAGCAGGGGGCGCCTCGGCGGGCGCAGCCTCCACGCGGCCAGCAGGGGGCGTCTCGGCGGGCGCGGCCTTCACGCGGCCAGCAGGGGGCGCCTCGGCGGGCGCCGCCTCCATGCGGCCAGCCACCGGGACTGCAGGCAAGCCAGGCAGGACAAGCGGGTCCAATGGGACAGACGGGTCAGGCAGGTCAGGAGGCGCCGCTGACAAGGCGGCGGAAGCTGCAGCAGGCGGAGCCGCAGGCAGAGCGGCAACAGCTGCAGCAGGGAAGACAGGCAGGACGGGCGGTGCCGCCGACGAAGCGGCGGAAGCTGCAACAGGCGGTGCCGCAGGCAGAGCGGCGGCAGCTGCAGCAGGGAAGACAGGCAGGACTGGCAGGTCGAGCGGTGCTGCTGGCATCGCGGCGGCTGCAGCAGGCGGGGCTGCAGGCAGCACAGCCGCGGGCAGATCTGCGGCGGCAGCAGGCAGCGCAGCCGCGGGCAAATCCGGAGCGGCGGCAGGCAGCGCAGCCGCGGGCGGATCGGCGGAGGCAGCAGGCAGGAGAGGCAATGCCGCTGGCAGATCGGCGGCGGCGTCAACAGCAGGTGACGTCGCGGGCCGAGCGGCGGCATCAGCAGCCGGCGGTGCCGCGGGCAGAGCGGCGGCATCAACAGCCGGCAGGTCCGGACCGAACCGGTCCGGTGCAGGAAGGAGGGGTGCTGAGCGCGTATGCGCCTTCCCTTTCAGGGCTTTGGGAACCCGGGGACTGGCAGCGCTGATCCATCTCCCGGGACAGCGCTCTGGCCAGGCATCTCCAGTCTCCAAAGGAGGCAGGTCCTCCGCGTCTTGGGGCTCACCTATCACCCAGGCGTCCTCCAAGGCGGGGAGAAGGGAGCACGCTCCCAAGAAGAGAGTCGGGGCGGCTTCTGCTGCCTTTCCCCTTCGCTTCTTCTTTCTCCTTCCGGATCCGGTAGGCGGTAGCGGGGTCGCAGCAGCGGGTGGTGAGCTGTACACCAGCCCGCTGTCGTGTTCCACCTGCCGCAGCATGGCTGCAGCCGCCACCTCCCGAAGCTGCTGGAGGTTTTCGCGCACCACGTTTGCTTGATGCGCGTCGCCGGGTACCGGCATCCCCTCCAGGATATCCCGGCTTTGGTGAGCCAACCGGAGAGCTGCGGGATCCTCTCGGATCTCGGGTTGGGTCAGCCAGTGTAGGACCTCGTCGACCAAGCCGAGGTATTCTTCCTCGGCTAGGGGGGATCCTTTCTTCGAGAGATCTGTCATTCTGTCAGCTTCGGAGGGGAACGCGAGCACGGAAGCAGGCGAATGAAGCCAAAAAGTCCGGTGAAGGGTTTATTTGAAGGCAAAAGGACAGGTGCAGACATCGACGGACTATACAACGATGACAGATCTGGGGAATACAGACTGAGACTCGGACTAAATACACAAGACTAGGTAACAGAGAACGAGCTACAGGTGGGAACAATTAGGGCGAAACAGGAGGTAATGAGGTGGGCGTGGTACACATCGGGAGCGGACGGAGCGGGGCGTGACAGTAAATATTACAATCCACCAAAGAGGAAGATAAAATAGATTTAAATGACCTTGAACGTAAGTTACAGATATCAAACCTTAGAAAGAGAAACTGTGAGGTATCAGGTATTACGGCGTAATCACAACCCGCTCACTCAGAATGAGTAATTATCTAAGATGATCTGGTTCAGTTCAGAACACATGCACACAATTTAATGTGGCTAGATAATGTTACAACTTACAGTAGGTAATGTAGGGGGAACTTCTCCTGACTCGGGCGTCTCATTCCGTACATTAAGCTGTTGATTCAGTCAAAGAGAAATATTACATGGAAACGCATAAACAGAAATTATGTATTTACAATTAGTTATGGAGCTTAGCTTTATATAGATGCTGGTAATCTTGCCCAGGGTGCACCCAAACCTTGCACTATATGATGCCTGGGATAAGCTCCAAGGTAACGCTGGTCACCCCGTCCATGATAGGTAGGCGCACAAAATTTTTGAGACAGTATTAAGACAAATGCATGCGCGCGCGCGCGCACACACACACACACACACACACACACACACACAACTTGGCTTACCTTCCATTCATTTCTATGGGAAAGACCCTAACCCCAGTCACGACACCCTTTCCCCCTACTCGTTTTGGTCCCAAGGTACACACACACACACACATACACACACATAGGTCGAGGATAATTAAATAGTCCCGTATAAATGAAAGAATGCAGCATTGCAGTCTTGAAGTAATCTAGGGAATATAACGATTTAACTATCGCTAATAATCAAGCAAGCCTCTTTGGCGGCGCACATTGCCAAAGGATATTTTGTAACCGTTTTAGCAGCAGCGTCTTCCCAACCGCGGTGGGTCCGAGCAGCAAACACATACCACCGCGCTGCAGGAGGTTCTGGGGATTGTCGCTTGGCCCACTCTTCTTGTTCTAAAACAGAAAGATAACAAAAACCGAATATTTTGCTGTTTACTCAAATGCTATATTTCTTTTAAGAAAAGTCGCGAAAGCTTCCAACGTCACCATAGCGACGTAAGGCTGCTTGCAATGATAGGTCCAGCTGTACGTCAATCATTTATTTATATTCTTTTATTGGCTATCGGCCGTGACATGGGGTAGAACCGAAAAAAATGTGACCCGGAACAAAACTTTCGTTCCACACGCGGTTTGTTTTTCTTTTGGAAAAAGCATTTCCGGGAAGTAGTAGTTTTGATCTCGTCATGCTGCAACGCTGTCTGCTACCTGCGACGGCAAAACATGGAAGCCTTGTTGAAAAAGGAGCTCGCAACTTCCACGCTGAAAGCCACTGGCCACTCGGGAGGGGGATGTATCAGCGAAGGGCAGAGCTACTGTACTGACAACGGAATGGTGTTTGTGAAGATAAACCATAAGAGTCAGGTCCTTGATTAGTTGCAGCCTTGCTTTTATTTGTTGATATGTGCACACAACTGCAAATGTCAGCTTGGTAACAAAATAACGAATGGTCTGTTTTTAAGATGTCTGAATACTATATATGGTGGCACAGACAGTATACATTATTGACTTATCTTAAAGTTGATTTAGCTTGGAAAGACGATACTGTCTGGTTAATCACACCAAAAGTAGTCGTTAAATGATTGCATTGTGCTAATGTCCTATTATCCAGGTTGGTAAGAATTTTCTATGTAGGGTTTAGGTCCGTTTTTTTTGCACTGTATAGAAAAGTGACTGAAGCGACACACCCACTCCAGATTTACAGTATTAATTGAAAACATTTTTACCGTGCTTTATAACATTACTGTCCGTTTCTTCAGGGCGGTCCATGAAACTTAGTTTTACACCTTTATATGGGCTTATTTTTGACATCACACTTTCCACCACCTCATGATTTAAACTGCAAAAATATAACCATTTCATGGAAAACGTTTTGTCATATGATAGGAACGCAAAAAGTTTAAGTGCATCCAACTTATCAGTGGGCAAATTTATGACAGCAGAAACAAAACTAATGCACGTGGGTTTGATCTGACACAGGCAAGGCTGATGTTCGATGGCGAAATGGCCAGCCTGGAAGCCATCTTACAGACTGCCACTGTGAAGGTGCCGAAACCAGTGAAGGTGCTAGACATGGAGCGCGGGGGTGCAGTGTTCGTCATGGAGCACCTTGATATGGGGAGCCTGAACAGGTACCACTTATCTTCGAATTGGTCGGTGATTCCATTAAGGAGAAACTTTTGGTGTTGGATTGATGGTTTCTCTCTGCTGTTTACTGCAGGCACTCTGCAAAGTTGGGCGAGCAGCTGGCTGACTTGCACTTCCACAACCAGAGACTGAGAGAGAGACAGGACAGGGAACGGCAGACCATCGGTAATATATGCCAAGGCAACACGCAGCATTTCAAAGCCGCACCTCAAGTTAAAAGTCGGACAGGTTTCCACGTGATACTTTCTGTAGGATGCAGTTTTTGTATAGACTTCGGTGGTGAAATTATAAGCATGTGGCTGTCTGGGATAGGATGCTAGGCCCGTGTTTGGGGAGTCACAGGTTCGAACTCCAGGGTCGGCGGAGTCATTTCACCTTTGGGCCCTTGAGCGAGGCCCTTAACCCCTAGCTGCTCCAGGGATCGTCTGACCCCACTTTCCGAATTGCAAGTTGCTTTGGATAGAAGTCTCTGCTAAATAAATGCAAAAATATCGGGGTTTTGGTGATTTTTAAATGAATTGTAAATATTGCTAATTGTCAGAAAAATAGGATGGTGTTTTTTTTTTTTGTTTGTTTTGAGCCGAGAGATACAATTATTGTAGAGATTTTGCACCTTGCCTTCGAAACAGGCCTGTGGTTTTTCACAAGTAAAGCAATAATGCCCCCTGCTGGCTCACAAATTTTACTTCATGCAGATGAGATGCGCTTCAGTGAAGTGGCTTTTTTCACTATCGCCTACATGTACATTTCTGTTACATTGCCACACTTTAACTTCTTTATTATTGCAGGCAGAGGAGCAGGCCAGTCTGATGCGACCTTCATCGACAAGTTTGGGTTCCACACCGTAACCTGCTGTGGTTACCTGCCACAGGTACGCCACTGTGCGCTAGATGAGCGTGACTGCTAATACTCAGCCATCTATGTATCGTTCTCCTTCCTTTACCCTGTTGGAGCCCCATTCTCTTACACGTGTGGCTCTGCGTGAGCCTCTATCCTCAGGTAAACGATTGGCAGAGCGACTGGGTGTCGTTCTACTGTCAGCAAAGACTTCAGCACCAGCTTAGCTTGGTGGAGAAGACGTGCGGGGACCGGGAGGCCCGAGAGCTGTGGTCTCGACTCCAGGTAGCTCTGTGAGAATCGTGTTCCGCACGTCATTGTTTTGGAAAGCGACTGGAAAGTCAAATCCCAGCGTTGGCAGTGTGATCTTGTCACTGGGCTCTTCAGCGAGGCCCTTAACCCCCTAGAACCTGTCTGACCCTACGTTCTCAAAAAAAGACATATTTCGATTAAAAAAAGTCTACTCAATAACATACAGACATGTAAATGTTATCATCAAGAAAGACTACTCGAGAGTTGTTAAGCATTTATTTTTGTTATTTATATATAACAAAATACAAGGAAAACTTGATATTTATTTTACATTCATCAAGTACTTTCATCCAAAGCAATTTGCAGTATAATAATAATAATAATTTTTTAATAATTTAATAATTTATACTTTATTGATCCCCGTGGGGAAATTGTTTTTATGCCTCCCTCAACTTGCTCTTTGTAGAGTAAGTTGTCCGCGAAGGGCAGCCACCCGTAGCAGCGCTCAGAATAGGGAAGGGTCACAATTTTACGTGTTTTCCCTGGGATTTGAACCCATGACTTTTGCATTCTTAGTGCAGTGCTCTACTTATTGAGCTAAACTTATTATATTAATTTAAATATGATTCTGATTTGTCTGAATAATGTCATTCCATTGTTTACCTTCTATGTGTTCGCCGGTTATTGCTCTTCACGTTCTGTCATTACTTCCTGTCTTTACATTAAGCCCCTCCCCTTCCTGTCTGTAACTATGTGTCTCCATTGGTTCTTGCACACGTTGCCCACCCACACAGCTGAAGATCCCGCAGCTCTTCACAGGTTTAGAGGTTGTCCCAGCCCTGCTGCACGGTGACCTATGGGGGGGCAACGTGGCAGAGTGTGCGGATGGCCCCGTCATATTTGACCCCGCCTCCTTTTACGGCCACGCGGAGTTCGAGTTGGCCATTGCCGGCATGTTCGGTGGCTTCAGCAGCTCCTTCTACTCCGCCTACCACAAGAAGATACCCAAGGCACCCGGGTTCGAGAACAGGCACCAGCTCTACCAGCTTTTCCATTACCTTAACCATTGGAACCACTTTGGTGGTGGCTACAAGGGCTCATCCCTGCGCATCATGAAAGACCTTGCAAAGTAACCCATTCATCTGCCTGAAAGACCCCACCTCTCATCCAGCATTTTTCGAGCTGAACGCAAAGCTTTTGAAATTCCACTGTGCTGTTTATTTTCAGGTGTGTGATAATTGCATGACAGTCATTGATTCTATTACTCACACAGAATACAAGTGGAAAACTGAAAGCAATGTTCTGGACAAACTGTCTGCAGGAACACACTGTAACAACCCATTTTCTGTTTTGAGAGAAGGACTATTCAATTAATGCAGTATAATTTTCAGGTATTATATAACTGCAAAGTGTCTGTACTGAGATATTAATACCCATTTGTACTGATTATATAACTGTTTTGACAATGTATGGCATCCAGTTAGTACTGCACTTAATTAATTTACTGGATGCCTTACCATTGGCCCAGCAAAAGTCAATGTATTTTACCTTAACATGAGCTGTAATAGTCCTTTGAAGAGTACAGCTAGAATTAGAATCAGGTCCCTAGTGTTCCTGCATTTAAGTCTTCTACACTGAGGTCCAGACTGCTTATCTACTTAACAAAAAGAAATTCTAGCACATGCTAATGATTATGTAAAAAGGTTTACAATAGGACTCACCCTAAGACTTTGTACTGCGAGTTGTTGGGGTGGTCAGGTCGATGGATGGTTTCAATAGAATAATATGTTATCTGGCTATTCGCAGAGTGCTAAAAAAAAGTCTTAGAAGCTAAAATTAAGTGTGGAATAATAAAATAACATTTATCGTTCCACAAAGCATTAAGTAGCATTTAAAATGAACTTATAACAAAGACTAGAAACCTTACTAAGCTAATATCTTAGTTAACATTCCATTCAAACTACGAGGTGTATATAAGAAAGAAAGAATAATTATGATACAGAAAGTTTAATTTTGGAACTTTGGGTTTTTCTATAAGCTTGCATGCACATATTCTTCAATTATTTGTAATGACTAAATGAATAATATGGTGATTTGGCGATGCATTTGTTGCATATATTGCTGTGCAATTGAAATGGCTTATGTGAAAATTGCTGGCTTGTTTCTAAGCCTGCTTATTTGAAGCCGTTTTATTTTTTTTGGTGTTTTCGAGCTACGTGCTAACAACTACAGTTATTGATACTGATTAATTTGCTTGTCAATAGAAAAATAAAGAAAAGCATCTATATTTATGATTCGTGTTGTCTTTTGGTGTTTAAGTGCCTCTTTTTCATTCTCAACTGTTTTATTAGGTTCATTTTAAGAGCAATGATGGAATTCGTCGTCACGGTAATTTCGTTTACTGGACATCGAGACGATCTGCAGTGCAGATGCGCCCATCAAACGCGTTTATGGATAAATTTTGCACTACTTCGGCTTCCGTACCGCCTGACTACTGTAGGCTCGCGGGCGGTTCACAACAACACAAGAGCTAGGTGACAGTGTAGTGTTGCATCCGTTAATGTTGGCAATTTAGGAAAAATTACATAATTTTTGCGTCGAAAGACTTTCTATACGTCTTTAGAAAAATATAGCACACCGACGTTTTCTTTCTGCTGTTTGTACTCTCTGGCTTTCTTTTGTTATGTTTCGTTAAATCATAGCGTGTCTGACACTCCCATTCGAATTCGTGCTGCCATTTTTATAATTAAGTAATTAGAAAGACTTCTTGTATCGTTACGATTCTGTTCGTAACGATTTCTGTTCGCGTGGGCGATTTGCTCTCTTCTTTGAAACTCACTAAAAGATGGCCTTGGCCGAAATGGAGAACGGTTCCGAGGGAGAGGAGGGAGGGTGCGAGTCGGACGTGGTCGCCCATGGCTGCATACTGGCGGCGTTCAGCGACAGCGCGGAGACCCGAACCCTGATCGCCGGGCTCCCGGAGGCATATAAGGAAACCAAATGCAGAGAGGCTGCTATACAGAGATTCGTCTGTAAGCTGCTGAAATTCCCCTGACTAGCTCCCCTGAGTATAGCCTGTGCCTTAGTACAGTAATGCAAGTGCATTCATTGTTGAAAGATGTAATTTTGAAATGACCGATCAGTTCCTGTGTTATCTTTTGTTCATTTTTAAATAAAAGTGCACGATATTAGACAAACGCTTATGTTAGCCGTGAGCTGTATTATACCAAATGAGTGACGTTTTTCTCCAATTTTTTCATGCCATTCCAGTTTTAATGGACAAATATCAGGAGCAACCTCATCTTCTGGATCCGCATTTGGGTAGGTTTGAGTTGTCTTGTTGTATTTTGCTCAGGAATCATGTTAAAATAAATTCCGTGCTGTATTTTATATCTTTTCTCCTTGCATCTAAAGCATAGCATTAGTATGGGAAACTTTTATCTGACAGACTGGACTGTTGAGATTGTACCTGGTCTTCTGAAGTCTGTGAGTTACTTTCTGCCCCCTCAGAGTGGATGCTGGGCCTTCTGTTGGAGCTGATTCGCAGTGAGCAGTCTCCACCTCTCTTGGTCCATCTGGCTTTTAAATTCCTCTACTTCATCTCAAAGGTAAGACGCAGGCTCTAACCTTAAATAGAGTGATTAGATGTTAGATGATTAGATCAAGAAAAAGTATATGGCATTATGATTTATTGAAAGCTTTTCATATTTGTTCCTTTTCTTAATGTTTGACTCTTTTTGATGGACAGGATTATTATTATGTGTGTGTGTTCCTAGATCATGTCTGACTGTGAATTTGTGTCTTTTGACAGGTCCGGGGACACAAGATCTTCATGCAGCTTTTGCCACATGAGGTCTCAGATGTGCGTCCTGTTCTGGACCTGCTTTGCTGCCAGGATCCCAAAGATCACGAGGTGAGTAAGGACATTCCTTCCTGTCGGATCCTATCATCGGGCTCCCTGATGCAGATATTAACTTTCTCAGAGACACACAGTAATTGCAATGGCAGATAATTAACTTCTGCATATTGATGGTCAATTATGGTAATTTTTGCATTAAAATGATTAAAATATACATATTTGAATTTTCTCCTCAGTTTTTCTTCTAGTTTTGTGCATATGTAGTAAGGCAGTCCCCAGGTGAAGAACATCCAACTTATGGAAAACTTGCACATATGAATGGACTACCAGAAAGTCTATTATATAAAAAAATTTGAGTCAAATGGTTCATAATCACAACGCTCGTGAAAACATTGCTGCTTTAGCAAACATGCACTGCTTTAGCAATTCATTGGCTTGAGGTACAGTACCGTATGTAGTTATTTTTATTATTACTGAATTATCATCCACACCTACGGGCAATTAGTAACTCTGATTAGCCTCAGCATGTCTTTGGACTGTGGGGGGTAGCCGGAGTACCTGGAGGAAACCCCACGACGACATGGGGAGAACATGCAAACTCCACACACATGTAACCCAGGCGGAGACTCGAACCCGAGTCCCTGAGGTGTGAGGCAGCAGTGCTAACCACTGCACCACCATGCTGCCCCTTATTCTTATTATATTTATTATATTGTAATATTATATTATTATTATGCACTCACCGTAAGAAGGTCCTGGGTTTGGTCCCAGGTCCTGTCTGTGTGGAGTTTGCACGCTCTCCCCGTATTCACGTGGGTTTTCACCAGGGGCTCCGGTTTCCTCCCAAGGTCCAAAAGTGTGCAGGTTGATTGGTGAGTCTGAATTGGCCCTGTAGTTGTGTGCGTGTGAGTGTGCGCCCTGCAGTGTGCTGGCGGCCGCCCCAGGGTTGGTTCCGGTCTGCACCCATTGTTCCCGGGATAGGCTCCGGTCCCCCCCGCGACCCCAGTTAGGGTTAAGCGGTTTCAGAAGATGGATGGATGGATGGATGGATGATTATTATGCACTGTACTATTATTTTTCTGACTTGCCTACAAATTCGAGTTAAAGACAGACTTGGGGAACGGTTCTCGTTCGTAGCCAGGGGACTGCCTGAATCATGATTGTAGAAGGTGCCGTTGTTCTGTAACTGATGTAAATGTCTTCAAGCCGTTGGTTGCTCACCTTTCCTGCTGTTGCTGTTTGCTCGCCTGTCTTGCAGACGTGGCAGACCCGCTACATGCTGCTTCTCTGGCTCTCCATGACCTGCCTCATACCCTTTGACCTCTCCCGGCTGGACGGCCACCTGGCCTCTGACTCCGCCCAGACCCGAGAGCCAATCATGGGCCGCATCCTTGCTGTCGCCAAGGTGACTGGTGCACTTTTTAAATTTCAGCTTTGATACGGTTGTTACTTTTTCCGATTCTTGTCGTATTCTTGTTGCAGAAGATCATTTGAACGTGTTGCTTTTTCATGTGTTTTCACGTTTTGCAGTCTTACCTCATGGTTAGTGACAAGCCAAGGGATGCAGCCTCCATTCTGCTCTCAAAGTAAGTAATCAGCTGCTTTTATCACATTTCTTAAACAGCTATTTTGTTATTTCTGCTGTAGTTCAGCAGCTGATTGCATCCCACTATGTCAATGTCAGTGTTTTGCATTCATACATTTGGCCAGCAGGGGGCACAATGAAGCTGCCGGTGCTGCTTAAAATTTCCCAGTACAGTCTCAGTGTTTAGATAGACCGCTGTGGTACTGAATGCTGCAACTGGTTGACACATTTGTGTGGTTGTTATATGCCACTTGTGAGTCACTGACATTTTTGCGGGATTTGTTGAATCCCGCAGGTTTATGACCAGGCCAGACGTGAAGCAGAAGCACCTGGGAGACTTCCTGGACTGGACCTTGACCCGGGTGTCCCAGGCTAGCGATTTGACCATGGAGGGGACGATGATGCTAGACGGTGCACTGCAGTCTCTGGTACTCCTCTGGAAAAATACAATCTCCTGTGGTCACATACGTGTGATAATGTACAAGCACAAGAATATGATTATAAGCCAGTTTTATCATGGGGAGGCTAAAAAACATAATCAACCATAAACCAGGCATACAATTCTTGGCTTGAGTATTAAATGCGGGTATTGACCATGAACTTTGACCTTTAAATCCTTTGACCTCTTGAACTATGTTTTTCAGGCACAGCTCTTCAAGCATGGGAAGCGAGATGACTTCCTGCCATATGGTATGCCTTTTCTCTCACCCAGAATATGAATTCATCGTCACGGGGTCACAGGGTGTCGTGACATTGACCGTAACGCCAACACTGTATTCTGATGCCCTCGCCCAGCTCCGACAGTCCTGCAGTGTCTGGACAGGCAGGGTCTGGCGGACAGCAGCCAGGCCATGTTGCGGAAACTGGGAGTGAAGCTGGTTCAGCGCCTGGGCCTGACGCTGCTGAAGCCCCGGCTGGCTAAGTGGAGGTGAAAGGTCATGGTGGGATAGGGGTGTCGAGGTCACACAAGGCCGGGCCTGCTGTGGTCTGTGTAACAATGCGCTTCAGTCAGAGGTGCTTTGTGTTATTTTGTTCCTGGCATTAGATGCTAAATATATCTTGAAATGTATACACTATGACTAGATGTCTTGTCTGACATGGGTGTGTTCTGGTATTTGGTATGTTTGGGTAACTTGTAAGCCAGGTCTCGAATTTTCTGGAACTCAAAAAACAGAAACGTAAATAACCAGTTAACCTGCCTGGGTACTGCCCCAGCTGACAGATTCTTGCGCTAGTTTGGGTTCATAGAAACTGTCAATGGATGTCTTAGCTGAAGACTCACGGACGCACGCTGATCAGAGTATAAGATCTGAAAGAGTGAGGCTGAGGTCAGCTTTGTGGATGGCAGGTACCAACGAGGAAGCCGCTCCCTGGCTGCGAATCTATCCCAGCCTGCCAAGCCCGGCGGCCTGGTGACGCCCAGTCTAGGGAGGCCTGACCTGGAGGAGGAAGCCCAGGAGGAAGACTATGACATTCCGGAGGAGATTGAGAATGTCATTGGTGAGTGCTTCCCTTTGTATCGCACTGCTTTCAGCTTTGTTTCTAAACCATATCCCCAAAGCTAATTCCTGTAATTCTTTGTGTGAATTAAGTGAGTAGAAAACTGTCTTCCATGTGTAGAGCAACTCCTGGTTGGACTGAAGGACAAGGAGACGATCGTACGCTGGTCTGCAGCTAAAGGGTAAGACTTCAGACCCGTTCCCAGTAGGTTAGTGATGTAACCATTTTCATAAATCATATGGACAAAAGTATTGGGACACCTGGTCTTTACACCTACAGGAACTTTTATGACGTCTCATTCTAAATCCATAGGCATCAATATGGAGTTGGTCCCTCCCTTGCAGCTAAATCGGCTTCCACTCTTTATATAAGATTTTTGAGTGTGTCTGTGGGGATTTTTTTGCCCATTCATGCGGAAGAGCATTTGTGAGGTGTTGGATGTGAAGTCCTGACTCGCAATCTCTGTCCTAGTTCATTCCGAAGGTGTTCAATGAGGTTGATGTCCGGGCTCTGTGTGGGTCAGTCAAGTTTTTTCACACCAGAGTCACCTAACCAAGTCTTTATAGGCCTTGCTTTGTGCACAGGGGCATAGTCATGCTGGAACAGAAAATGACCTCCCAAACTGTTCCCACAAAGTTGGAAGCATAGAATTGTCCAGAATATCTTGGTATGCTGAAACATTAAGGTTCCCTTCACTGGAACTAAGGGCCCAACCCCTGAAAAACACCCCCATACCATTATCCCTCCTCCATCAAACTTTACAGCTGCCACAATGCAGTCAGGCTGGTAATGTTCTCCATCAGACTGGCAGACAGAAGCATAATTCGTCGTTCCACAGAACATGCTTCCACTCTTCCAGACTCCAGTGGCTGCGTGTTTCACACCACTCTATCCGACGCTTGGCACTGCGCTTGGTGATGTGAGGCTTGCATGCAGCTGCTCGGCCATGGAAGCCCATCCCATGAAGCTCCCAGCACACAGTCTTTGTGCTGGAGTTAATGCCAGAGGAAGTTTGGAATTCCGCAGTTATTCAGTCGAGAGAGAGTTGGTGACTTTCTCGCACTGTGCACTTCAGAACTCGGAGACCCTGCTCTGTTACATCACGTGGATCTGCCACTTTCATTTGTTCCAAAATGGTTCCATTTAGCAGTAATGCTGCTTAATGTGGACCGTGGATTATCCAGATTGAAAAAAATACCATGAACTGACATATTGAGAAGGTCGCATCCTATGACAGCACCACGCTTGAATTCGCAGAGCTGTTCAGAATGACGCATTCTTTCACAAATGCTGTGAACCTGACTGAATGTCATTGTGCTGTGGTAATGGGTTTAAATTAACCCAGTTCAATTGAATTCAATGATTAAGTGGCGTGTTCTTCTACTTTTGTCCATATGTACATGTGTTATCAGGCCTAAAAACATTGATTAATACACTGAATGTTCTCGTAACTTGCAATGTTGGGACATAGTTGATTTGACCATCTGGTGTACTGGGCATTTTCCAGTGGGTGATTTATTGCGGGGTTCCCCTTCACTGGAATTTACAACGGAGGACCCCAAAGTCCAGGGCCGACTATTAATCCCAGTATAGTCCTGGTGCCAGTTACCTGAGCATGTCGGTTACTTGAATACTGGATGCGAGGGAGCTTATGTACGATGCCGCCCTCTGTTCAGGATCGGCCGGGTGACGGGCAGGCTTCCCGTGGAGCTGGCGGACGAGGTGGTGGCCTCCGTGCTGGAGTGCTTCAGCTTCCAGGAGACGGACAACGCCTGGCACGGGGGCTGCCTGGCGCTGGCGGAGCTGGGCCGCAGGGGGCTGCTGCTGCCCTCCCGCCTCACTGACGGTAGGACCCCCCTCCGCCCTCCCCAGGGGGTGACCAGTCACACGGGTCCCTTTCCAATAACCACAATCTGCGACATGGATAATAGACACAAATCTCTCTTTATAACAAGATAATAATGCGATGGATTCAATTCAACGGCTGCCTTTTTAAACCTGCATATCTTTACATGTCCTTCCTCATATGTGTATCCCGGCTGTTCACAGCAGTAAGTTAGAAATGTTTAGTATGTGACACATGACCTGCAGAACCTGACTTCTTCATTACTGAGATTTTTGGAACACATACAAAATATATGGTAGCTTAGGTACAGTAAAGGTTTTCCATCCATCCATCCATCCATTTTATGGTTATTCATATTTAACACAAGCGTTTCCCCCTTTTGAGCTGTTTTGGTGGGTGTTTATCATACAGAATTTTGCATTGAGTTCATTAAGTCCTGTTTCACAGTTCATCGATGCAGAAGGCCCTGTTCTCTCCTGCTCAGGTTCTGCGAAGCCTCTTCTTTAGGGCTCGGTTCGCCTCTTCAGCCTTGCCTGTCCTAGCTGGCTGCTCTTTCTCTTTGCACCGCATCCTCTCCTGACCTTTGGCCTGGGCTCGGCACTCTGCCAGCTTGCGTTTGCTGCCCTCTGCGAAGCCACCAGCAGCAGCCAGCTGGCAGAGAGCGATGGCGGCCGTCTGCTTCTCAGTCAAGCTCGGGGGGGTGAATGTGGGCCAATTCACATGGGTGGGAGTAGCCGGGCTAGAGGTGGGTGACTTGACAGACAGGTTAAGAGGGACGGTCTCTCGGTATGGAGAGCTCCCTCTGGTGGTGGGGAGGTTTGAGACAGACCCCAGGTCCTTTTGGTCCTTCTTGGAGAGGTTTAGTGGAGTCAGAGGCATTTCCTCCCCGTCGTCCTCCTTCAATGTGGAGTTGGGTTCTCTCTCTTCTGAGATCCTGAAATAGGTGGATAAAAGGATTTTGAATGATCTTTCTACTATTACTGAAACCCATTTATAAAACATTAATAACGGTCCCTTTAAATTAAAATAAAGAATAAAGGTGAGAATGAGGGCATTGCTTTCTCCTACCTTGTTTCCTGTATGGGGCTCCCAGTGCTTACTTGTCCTCTGATTGGCTGTGGGATGGGCACCCTTCCCTCCGATTGGTAGGGCTGATAAGGTCTGTGTTTGTCAACCGTCATCCTGGGAAGTTTGGCTGTAACCGGTCGGTCCGGTGAACAGGAGGCCGCACACCCTGCCCTTGGGCTCCTCCCTGACCTCTGCTCCCTGGGCTGAACCGCACTCCATGGCCCCAGAAAGGACTCGTTGCTGTGGCCACCTTGGGCACAAGGGTACGAATAAAGCTCATGCTCCCGGTTATGCAGGCGGTGGCCAGGGAACTCCATAGAAGGGTCTTTCGAGATGTGGTTGGCAGTGAGAGAAGGCCAGTAGTGAGGGGGCGGGGCTAAGTGGAAGGGTGGGTAGTGGGTGTAGTAGTACTCTGGCAGTGGCAGGGAGGAGTACTCAGGGAAGAGCAGGCGAGGCTGTAAGGGCCTCTGGGGACCCAGGAAGTATAGGTGGATCTGCATTGCCCTTTCATAGTCTGTGCAGATTCCTGGCGGCTGGGGGGTGGGGTGCAGGAGGTGGCCTGGTGCAGTGGCGGAGTAGTCGAGGAGTTGTGGTGGAGCTGGGCCAGAGTTTACACTGGAGTCGCGAAAGGGGCCCCAGATTGGAGTAGAGGCTTCGGGCTTCTTTGACGTCGACGTGTCGACCTCGGGAGCGATGAGCGAGAAGGCTGAGGGGTCGGTCTGGGGCTCCTTCGCAGCAGAGCTTCCGTGTGACCGTGACTCTGCCAGGCATCCGGTCGACGTTTCTCGGGACGAAGGATCTGCTTCGTCCTCCCGAGTGTGCTTTTGGTCTGGGCCGTCGTCTGGACCTCTGGCCCGGTCCGTGTCCCCCGTGTGGGTCTGGGGGGCGGGGGTTTCCGAGGGCGGTATCTGGTCGGGGACGGGGTCCCGTTTTGGATGCTTGGCCTGCTGTGACATCAAGGAGATGGAGTTCTTGCAGAGGTCGTACTTCATGTGGTTGAAGAGGTGGGACTTCTCGTTGCAGGTGAACGGACACTGGAAGCACTGGTACTTGTAGGGCTTTCCTGGTGGCCGGGGGATGAAATGGGGCCGCTTCGGCTTGCGTTCCATTGTGACACTCATGTCTGCTGGCTCGGACGCGGTGGACCTCCTGCTTCTTGCTTGCTTCCTCTCCTGTCCTGGGAGATTTGTGATACGGTTAGCGATATTGCTATCGTGTGGCTTTGATGTCACTGTCACAGCGACCAGCAGGATGCTGTACCATGGAAAGACCTGGAGAGACCAGAAAAACCAGAAGAATACGAGTTAGCTAGCTGCCGCCGTCTTCCGGGAATCGTCATTTTGTGTCATTTGCACGTTTGAATGCCCCTCTTTAAGGGCACCTGCCCCCAGGGCTCAACTTCACAAATAGCATGACATGCTAAAGCAATCATGCTCCTTTTATCCCCCCCAGCCCATTCCCCCCCCCCCCCTGTCTTCACTGCTAAATATTTTTAGGTTTGTTCCCAGCACAAATGCAGCCTTGAAACTTGGCAGGCCTTAGTGAAACCCTACATGAAGAAAGTCAAGTTAGCAGGAAATGTATAGATCGGAGGCTCCTCTTTCTGGCTGGCCGATCCGAGGCTGAATTGGTCGAGATGAGGGTGGTGGTTTTACCGGAGTTCCCTACAACTGCATGACGCTCCAGTGATCTGGTAACATCAGGAGATGATCCCACATGTCGCTCCATGGATTGAGCGTGTTTGGTTCACGGCTTGGAACAATTAGCTCACGATTGGCCCCGGAATTAGGTCCCGCGGCTCCCCAGGCTCCATGCCGCCTGCCTTTGACGCGGTTCACTGGCTGCACAGTATCGCTGTGACATCCGAGAGTTTCCTTAGAAATCTCGCATGTTTTTGCTTTCGCCGATTACCCTGCATGGTGCGTTGGCGTGAAAGCCTTGCATTAATAAACAGCATCGGCATCTATTTTCTGCACACAAATAAATTGTGATTTACAGTTTTTGGTTTCTGTAGCACCGGATTTGTCATTTTACTTCATTGGGTATTTTAACAAAAATTTGCCGGTAGCCACAGAGCCTAACCAGCGTCACACTTAGATGCAGAATACCTTGTCTCTTTCCTAGAATTCCACAGGTCATTTTCCAGTTAAAGATAACCATGCGTGTGATCAGAGGTGGCTGATCAAACTTTTATGCCCTCGGGGTTTGCAAGCTTTTGTCTTGAACCGAAACTCCCAGTCTCTTACCCAAAGGCGTTTCGGTGTAGTGACTTGCTCTGGGGTGATGTTGAACTGGTTATTGGTTAAGTTTGTACGGTATCATATGTTGCCCTGTGCTGCCTGGGATAGGCTCCAGGCCCCCAGCAACCCTGACTGTGATATATCAGTTAAAAGATGAAAGGATGGATGGATGGATGGATGCAGACTATCCCCAGTGTAAGAGGTTCACATTCCGACAGACAGGTCATTTGTCAAAGTGGACACTGGTTGGAATAGGATCATCGCTCTGACTTTTAGGTGTGAGAATGAGGCTGGCAATCGCCTGTGAGGCTGGCAATCGCCTGTGAGGCTGGCAATCGCCTGTGAGGCTGGCAATCGCCTGTGAGGCTGGGATGATCGTGATGCCGTCCGGTACTTTTCCACGGCTATCATCATACAGCGCATAGCATGCACTAGGTAGCATAGGCCCGCCGAAATGAAATTAGTAATGCTTTACATTAACTGCACCTTCGTAATGCCTTTATAATGCATACATAGAACATTCATAAGCAGCATGTAAATATACCATAGCATCCTAACATACCTAAACAGCTTTAATGTACATTATTAACAAGCATTACACATTTATACTGTTTATTATCACAGAACGTTATCAATCAATTATAAAACTGTATAAGGTGCACTTAATGTAATGCATTACCATTTATTTTTACATACATTTCCTAAAAACCTTAGGTCATATGTGTGAGTCACCATAAGTCATAGGTTGTATAAGTCAGGGACAGTCTGCATGCCCCTTCTGGGTGGCGTTTTACATTACGTTGATACTTACTTTTAATGACTGATTATTAGTATTAAGTCCAGGGAATATTGCTCGCACTGAGGAAACGTCCTCCTGCTCCCTGAGGCTTCTGAGAGCACTGACAGCAGTGTGTGGTGACGGCAGTGTGTGGTGACAGCAGTGTGTGGTGACGGCAGTGTGTGGTGACAGCAGTGTGTGGTGACAGCAGTGTGTGGTGACGGCAGTGTGTGGTGACAGCCGGGCTCCCGGTGTTTGTCTTACCTTGCTGCTGTCAGTCACTGCTTCCCGTGCCTTTTGCTCGCCTGTTGCTTGTGGCCTGTGGCCTGTAAGGTGTCCCCCACCTGCCTTCCCGCACTGCTGCTTTATACTGCCTCATCCTCTCTGCCCATCCTGTTCACCCGCCTCTTTCCATCGCCTCGAGCTCTGGTTTCTCACAGTGGGGGGGGACTGTCTGTGTCAGTCCAGCCATGAGCCCCGCCCCCACTCGCTTGTGTGAGCATGTGCCTGAGCTCTGGCCGTATGCCGAAGGCGTTCCGGTACAGCACCGGCGTTTCAGGAACAGGCCTGTCCTGTTGGACCTGCAGCGCGTCTCACCTCGCTGATATTTCAGGCTGATCCCTTGATGACTGTTTGTCGTCTTAGGCGATATATTTTTAAGGACCACTAGGGGTCACCGGTGGTGCCCTTTTCCCACGATCGCTAAACCGGCCCATTTGGTGACCGGTTGGGACCTGCATCTGCCTACATGAGTCAGGCCAGATGGAGGGGCAATACTTTGCCCTAATTCGACACTCTTTTTGCGTCGCTCGGAGGCAGAAACGGATGGGCCGCATGACGCCCGCCCCCGTGCAGACGGAGAGGTGCTGTCCCGCCTGGTGATCTGCTTAATTGGGTAGTGGTGGCCTTTATAGGGTTTCCCGAGCAGATCGTGATGTCATGCATGCTGTCGCGTCGTTTTACAATGCCGCATTACCCTCTTTGCTGTCAGAATCGCAGGTGGCGCTATGGCCGGCCCGTGAGCCTGTGGGCCCCTGAGCCCCTGAGCCTGTGGGCCCCTGAGCCCCTGAGCCTGTGGGCCCCTGAGCCCCTGAGCCTGTGGGCCCCTGAGCCTGTGGGCCCCTGAGCCCCTGACCCTGTGGGCCCCTGACCCTGTGGGCCCCTGAGCCCCTGACCCTGTGACCTGCAGATGGGGATCGTGTATCACTCGCTGAAGTGTGTCGTGTGAACGCCCTGCCCTACCGCGGTGCCTCAGTAGGTGGCACTGTAGCCTCATGCCTCACGGTTCTAGGTTTCAGTTCCTGCCCCAGGCCCTGAGTGTGCTGTTTGCATGTTCTACACCTGTTTGCATCTTTCCTCCGGGTACACTGGTCTCCGTCTGCATCCCCCCTAAATACGTATCCCAGCTGTATATCCTCCTGAGACCCCACCCATTCGTTTATGTCCATTGTAGTGGACATTTTATTTTTGCATCTATCTTTTCACTGGTGTTGGGAAACATATTTATTCCTGTTGTACACTAAAGAGGACATGCTGTGGAATTAAAAATAAATTTGAAAAAATCTAAATTGTAAGATGTCTTATTTCCTCCAAAGACAAATAACCTAAAGTTGAAGGGCACTTTTTTCCTTGGGTCTCAGGAGGTTAGGGTTCTCCGAATTGCCTGTAGTGTGTGGGTTCTATTCTGTCCTGGGTTTCCCCTGTATCCTGTGCATCCTCGGATGGACTCCAGGCTCACGGTGACCCAGCACTAAATCGGTGCGGATGGATGGATGGATGGATGCATGACCATTTTTCATAAAGACCCCCGCCCCGCCCCTCCGTTGCAGTGGTGCCGCTCATCTCCAAGGCCCTGACGTACGACGAGAAGAGGGGCGCCTGCAGCGTGGGCTCCAACGTGCGCGATGCGGCCTGCTATGTCTGCTGGGCCTTCGCCAGGGCCTACGAGCCCAAGGAGCTGCAGCCCTTCGTCACCAGCATCGCCAGGTATGGCCACGCCCCCGACACGCCCCCTGACACGCCCCCTACCACGCCTACCCCAGCTGTATGTCACAGGGTGTATAGATCATGTTGTCTACTTAAAAATGCTTCTTGGCTGGGTGGTTGGTTTTGGGGTGACCAGCACACTTGCTGAGTTCTCTGTTCCCAGTTCTTATCTCCTCTCTTTTCTTCCCTCTTCCACGATTCGCAAACCCGGCCTTGATGCCTCTGCCCGCCCTCGGTCTGAGCCCGACCGTGACCACATGTCCATTCTGTGTTTGGTTTCCCCTGCTACTCTGACACCAACACTGCTGATTTTTGCCTTCGTTCCTCTCATTGGTTTTGTTATTCTCGTTCCTGGGCGCTGTGTGGCGCACTGGGTTAAGATGCTGTGCCGGTGATCACAAGGTCGCAGGTTCAAATCCCCGGACGTGCCGAGTAGTTTCTCTGTTGGACCCCTGGGCGAAGGCCTGCTCCCCCAGTTGCTTCAGGGACAGTCTGACCTTACATTCTCAATAAAAGCCCCCACTCAATAAATGAGTGGTGCCTCTCTCGTCCTCCAGGTGCCACGGAGCCCTGTTCATGTTTAAGTCAGGCCGTCCCGAAGAGAGCTTGTTGGAGGTCGTTAACAGTCGGCTTGGGAGAAAGCTCCGGCACACTAATTAGCTGGGACGGGTTCGTTAATTACCGGCCAGTTTAACCCTAGGGATGAGATAGACGGCACTTGATAATTCCTTCTCCGTGGGAACTCAGCTGTGGCCCTGTGGCTATCTGGACAGTTTCGGTAGCTTTTTTTTTGGGGGAGACATTGGGTTCCCATGTTTGTCCCCCCCCCCAGGTATGCCCTTGGCTTGCGACCTTGTTTTTCCATGTGACCCACGACCTCCAGCATGCGAAACCTGTCCGTCTTCCCTGCTGCCTGATTCTCGTCTCCTGCAGCGGCGGCGGGGGGGGAGGGGGGGCGTTTAACGGCACATTCGTACCCGTGGGGCTTCACGTGCTGGAACACACTCACGCCTGAGGTAGCTCCTGTCGCTCTCGTCCTTGTCCCCACCCCCTTCTCCCCCCGGAAAGACCCCCTCAGGTTCTCCAAGTTGATTCCTGACAGGTTTCGGCACAGATCTCCACGGCGTCTTGCCAGGGCGTCATGCTCGGTCTTGCTCCCCATTCGACACGCCCACAGGTTCCCACAGCGGCCCGTCGACATGGGGGTGGGGGGTATCGATGGGGTCTGCTGGGGGGCTGCGGGAGTTGGGGGGGGCAGTTTCGTTCATGTTGAAATCTGTATATATATATACGTGTGTGTGTGTGTGTGTGTGTGTGTGTGTGTGTGTGTGTGTGTGTGTGTGTGTGACATGGCCTATAAATCTATCATAATAACAAAAATTAATTATTCAGTGGTTCTACTTTATTTGTATCTGCAATTTGTGCTATTATTGAGGAGAGATGTCTTCACACTTTGCTGTTTGACTTCTTTGAAATCCTCATAATTCCTCTCATTATCTGCCTACTGCGGAGCCCAAAGGGCTAAAAGGCCTCCCAGCCTTGGGCTCTGACTCACACGGCGTGGTAGTGAGACCCACCCGCCCCCCCTGCCCCCCCCCGACCGCGAGTGCGTTAATCACTTTCGTTACTGAATGACAGCCCAGGTTTTCAAATATCTCTTAATGGTCCGCTTTAATGCCTGTGTTTGTTCTTTCTGAAGTTTCTGGATAAGCCTGAGTGGGGGGGGGGGGGGAGTTGTTCAGGGAGGCTAGCAGAGGCTGCCAGTGCCCTCTTCGCCTCGTATCTGTAGGGCGGTGACAGTAGGGAGGGGCGACTCGGGGGCAGTCTCACACCCCCCCCCCCCCCCGTCAGCAGAGCGTCGGTGGGAACCTCGACCTGGCGCTTTCACACGCCTCCGGGGTCCCGTCACGCCTTGCTCCCTCCCTCTCCCTGACTGGACTTGTCTGGGGCTCCTCTGAGCCAGCAGTAGTACGCGGTGATGTCCCGTGGCTGCAGCGTGGAGGGGGGGGGATGGTGGGGGGGTGGAGACAGATTGAGGACGAGCAAGGACAAGGAGATCCAAGGAAAATGGCTGGAGGCACTTTCCCACTCAGATAAGGCACGAACATCCTACCTAAACCCAGAGGTTTTTTTTACCCTCCATTTTTTGCTGCCGTGTTGATTGCGCCTGAATGTCATTTCCCATACTGCTGTGCGGTTGATTTGATGGACCATTAGATCTCCAGCTTGCGAAGGTCCCCCTCTAACATCACCCTGCTCTGTGCTGTCCCCTGTCCCCAGTGCCCTGGTCATCACCGCCGTGTTCGACAGGAACGTCAACTGCCGGAGAGCTGCCTCGGTGGGCGTCCTCGAACATGCCTGTTTATTTTTATTTTTTTATTTTATTATTATTATTTCTTGAATTTTAACTGCATTTTCTGTGTATCTGACTCTTTTTATGGTCTCTGTCTGTCACAGGCCGCATTCCAGGAGAACGTCGGGAGACAGGTTTGTACAGCGCACAGGGGGATTGATGTGACTTCCTCTTCCTCAGTGTGGGACGAAGCCTTAGGTTTCTGGGAAAGAGGTGTGTGCTCTCATTAAACGACCTCGTTGGCGAGCTGTGGGACTGTCACGCTAGCTGGAGCCACCTCTGTCACCGCAGGGCACGTTTCCGCACGGCATCGACATCCTGACGACGGCAGATTACCACGCCGTGGGCAACCTCAACAACTGCTACCAGAGCATCAGGTTAGGGAGGGTGTGTGTGATTTCTGTGTCTGTCTGTCTGTCTTTGTGTGCCGCTGGGATTCGACCCGGTCTTCTCCACCTTGCCTCCCACCTCTGTGAAGCTCGTTGTTCCAAGTTCAGGCCCTCGGATCCAATATTGTACCTTGACCAGGGTTCACTACTGGGCGCGAGAAAGAGGAAGGCTTTCATGGGCCCAGACACTAGCGGGGGCTCATGAGTGTGTTTGCATGGATGATGGTAGTTTTGGTTGGCCAGCCATGTCTTCTTGCGGATTTGACCTTGACAATTCCAGGCCATCCCATTCCTGAATCTGAATCTGAAAAAGATGGTCCAGTTAAATAGGACTAGCTGTAGCCGGCTTGTCTGTGAAGCCGTTTCCTTAATTTCCTTTCTTGCGACCTTCCTGCTCTGAATCTTGCAGCGTCTACATCGCCAGTTTCCCTGAATACACCAGGGCCATGATCGACCACCTGGTAGCGATGAAGGTCAACCACTGGGACGGGTGAGATTGGCTGATGTTAATGGGGGGAGGTTTGGGGTTGAGGCCTAAGGCTGATGGAAGCCGTGCTGATTTCAGGGTGATCCGAGAGCTGGCCGCCAGAGCGCTCTGCAACCTCACGCCGCAAGCTCCAGACTACATGGCCAGCACAGGTTAGTCAAGATACTTACAGGCAGTTAGTGTTTCTGGAACTTTCTACTACATTAGATGCTGGTTAATCTCAGGTTGCCGAGTCCCTTCCTGTCTTCAAGCGTCATCTGAAGACACACCTCTTCAAGGAGGACCTAGGAGACTAATACCCCCCTTACTGTCTACTCTCTCTATTAAAAATAAGTATAATTAGTAAAAGTATAAAAATAAATATCTCACTAACAATATTTTCCTGTGCACTGCTTTTTCCTAAAAGTTTTTTTCATATAAAACGTCCTTAGCGGTAATTTGATCTTGATGACAGTTGTTGATTTTTAGGGGTAGCTTATAGATCGAAGAACAGTCATGGACGACAAAGCATTGGTCTGGAGAAGAGCGTCTGCTAAATGCCGTAAATGGAAATGTTGCTGAGAAAACATTCGGTGAAGTTTCTTCTTTAATTGAATATATATCAGTTACTTTTTTTTGCCTTTTCAGTTTTGCCTCAGCTGTTGCCTATGGCAACAGGCCTGGACCCGCATGGTCGACATGGAGCCATTTTGGCATGTGCTGAGATCACCCAGGCCCTGTACAAGCTGAGCTCTCAAACTGATAGGTAAACGTGGATCCCCCCCTCCATAAACTAGAACCATATTAAATATGGGTAATTAGTCACCAGAAACGTCTTTACTTGGCGTTTTGCAGGCCAGTGACGGACTTCCTGTCAGCTGACTCGGTGGAGGCCCTGAAGAGCATTCACCAGAAGGTCAGTATGACTGACATCACCCTGATGTTAGACAGGGGTGGAGCCTCAGGGGGACTGGCCTCAGCTGAAAGCTGATTGGCTCCTGGAGTGCCTTTTCCCCTGTCACTCACAGATTAAAAACATCACTAGCCGCCATCACAGTTGCTGCCTCTATATGAATTATGCCCTCTGTCATGCCCCCCCCACCTTAAAAAAAAATCCTAGAATTGCCTTTGTTATAGCCGTCAAAGTGCCAGCTGAAACTGGCACAGACTGGCAGGTGATGCACCACGTTGAATCTGTGTCTTGACGTATCCGAGCTGTTGCTGTGGTACACACCCACTGCCTCGACGTTATCCGCCACGTAAAAGCGTCTGCAGAATCCATGAACTCGTGTGACCGTGACCCTCCTGTTTCCTCTCGCAGCTTTTTGATCGACAGCAGTACAGGTATGCCCTCCTTTTTCCAAGGCTGTAGACCCATTTGACTTGGTTTCTGCAGAACCTGATTGTGGTGCTTAACGCTCACCCTCGTGGGGATTCTTGTCATTGCTTGAGGTTTTGCTTGAGGCTTTGCTTGCTTGAATTCTTTCCCTTTACTTGAGGATGGGACATTAATTTGAAGATTTGAAGCAGTGAGAAATGTTGTATTGTTCTATTAATATTAATAATAATATTAACGATGTTGCTTAGATTAATTCTGATTTATTATTGTTGTACTGTTTTTAGGGGGTTTGGTGGTGAGCTGATGAGACCAGCAGGTAAGGCTGAACACACCCATTTCAGAGTGGTGCTGCTTCCTCCTCTTTGTCACTGTCCTTCAAAATAAAAGCATAGTATGGTAATACAAAATAAAAGCGCAGTGTGGTGTCTGTAGTTTTGGACTTTGCTGCTTTGGAATAATCTGTTAATTTGAGGACTATTATCTGGATAATTCTAGCCCTGGAATACAGAATAACATGGGTATACTGTTTATAACTAAGCATATAATCTTATGGACCTAGTTTGTTAATAGATACTGAGCTGATTCAGTCCTGTTCGGCTTCTGGGTCTCTGACTGGTGTCATTTGCAGCAGCCGTGAATTTTTTTCGTGTCATTAGGGTTAATGTCATGGCTGCCATTCTGCTGCCTACTTCCTGTCATTGACACGGCAAACACCTTCTGGGGGAGGCTGTGGGCCAGGGGGGGTAGGCCTTCATGCCTGTGATCGGAAGGTCGCCGGTTCAGATCCCAACCTTTGCTCTCTCCTTTGTGTGTATATATGTGTGTATATCTGTGTGTCTCAAAAAAGGCGAGCAAGATGAGGAATGTGCAAAGAAGCATTCTAATGTACTTGCACTCGTACAGATAAAGTGTCATTTCATTACATAATTTCATTTCCCCTGTCCCGGGTCTAACGTCCTGTTTTTTTCGCCCAGTCTGCACGTTGATCGAGAAGATGTCTCTCTCCAGAATGCCATTCCACACGGATCCCATTATAAGTAAGTGTCGAAAAAATACGGGAAGTTCAAAGTTCAAAACGGCTGTAAATGAATCGTCGTTTGCGGAGGTCAGTGGGTAGGACCGGCGGGGTCTCGGGTCGGGATCCGCTTTCCCGTCATGGTCTGTGTGTGCAGGTGGGTGGCAGTGGCTGATCGATGACAGTCTGAAGAGCCTTCACCTCTTCTCCAGTGGCGCCAAGCAGGGTATCAAGGTACCTATCAGAACCTGATCAACCACCTAATCACTCAGTCCATCACCGCGCCTCTGTGGTTTGGCATGCTTACACAGCTGTGTCTCGTACTCCTCTGACCTTCTGCCCTGTCCTCTGTCTCTCTCTCCCCACCCCCCCACCTGGACACTCACTGCAGGAGTCTGCAGTTTCTGCCCTGGGGGCATTGTCTCAAGAGTATTACCAGATTCAGCCCGGAGCGGCCGACCCAGATATGCAAGGTAGGCGCAGGCCCTTCAGGGGGTGAGGGCTTTGGGTCCATAAAGGGGGTACGAGGTGCCGCCCCCAAAGTGACTCGGCACGCCGAAGAGAAGGCCTTAGGGAGTAAAGTGTGTGTGTGTGAGGGCGACCCCGTGACCTCGGCGTTTCATTCAAGATTACAGCGTGTCTCCCGTCTCATTGGTGCTGATAAACCCGACCTCCTGGCATCTCCCGGGTGGTTGGGCTCCTGCTTTATGGCCGCGTCACTCTCCGTGCCTGATCGTCTCTGTCCGTGCAGAAACGCTGGTCAGCCAGTACATCGCGGCCCTGAGGAGCCCGGAGGTTCTGACCCGCTGTGGCTGTGCTCTGGCTCTGGGTTCCCTGCCCCGATTCATGATCCAGACCAAACTGCAGCAGGTATCGCCCACAGTCAGACTCTCACCGATGTTAATGATATGACACTATATGACTGACACTTTTTAAAATAGATGCCAAGGATTTGGCTACAATCATTGTCTTTTTGTGTACTTTTTTTCTGTAAATGCATAAATTCTTTTGCTTTTAATTTTCCACGGATGTTCAGTTAATTACTTTACAATATCATGTCACATTGCATATTCCATTGACTGCTTGTCTGTCTGTATCTGTCTGTCTGTATCTGTATATCTGTCTGCCTGCCTGTCTGTATCTGTCTGTCTGTATCTGTATACCTCTGTCTGCCTGCCTGCCTATATCTGCCTGTCTGTATCTGTATACCTGTCTGCCTGTCTGTATCTGTATACCTGCCTGTCTGTCTGTCTGTATACCTGTCTGTCTGTCTGTCTGTCTGTATACCTGTCTGTCTGTCTGTATCTGTATACCTGTCTGTCTGTATCTGTATACCTCTCTGTCTGTATCTGTATACCTGTCTGTCTGTCTGTATCTGTATACCTGCCTGTCTGTCTGTCTGTCTGTATCTGTATACCTCTCTGTCTGTCTGTCTGTATCTGTATACCTGCCTGTCTGTCTGCCTGTCTGTATCTATATTCCTCTCTGTCTGTGTTTCAGGTGCTAGCCGGCCTCGAGGCGACATCTCGAATCACCCAGAAGGATCTGTCCTTCACAGAAGCCCGGAGAGATGCAGCCAGAGCCATCGCACAGTGAGCTGAGATCCAAACCGCCTCCCACCACACTTGCATATACCTGGAAGTCTCGGGGGGGCTCCAGCCTCTACCCTCTACCCTTAATAGTTCTGGGCGTAAATGGAGTTCAGAATTTTCGGACAAATTCTTTCACTAAATACGTAGCTCAGTCTGGCCAGTATGGAATAGATACCCGCATAAGTCTCCCACCAATTACACCATTCATACCCCCCCCCCCCCCAGGGTGTGCACTACAGCAGGGGTCTCTGCCCAGGGACCTCCAGACTCTTTCCTGTGCCCGGACAACATTCCGCAGGTATACTGCGCCCTGCTGGACTGCATGAGCGACTACACCACCGACAGCCGGGGCGACGTCGGGGCCTGGTGAGTAACGACACACAGGGCCCCCCTCGCAGTGCCCGTCCTGTTGGCTTTGTCCTGCTCCCCCTGTATCTTATCACCCAATGAAGTGTTTGGCTCATGAATGTTAATGACGCCGCCCAATGACCCCCCCCCAGGTCACATGGTGCTATTCTCAGGCCCTTAGGGTCTTTAAATCATGCAGATCTGACGTGTTTGTCCTCTCAGTTTACCTTTCTAAACACACCCAACCACCCCAAAATTGCAGCTCAGCCCCTAATCTGTAGCCCACATACCTGTCTCAGAAAACAATGACTCTGGGGATTGGGTGGGGGGAGTGTTTATTTTGGGTAGGGTTGGCCCGTCTTAGCTGGGGTGTCGACATTCAGGTATTTATTTGCTGAGTCCCCCCCTGTCAGCAGGCACGGGGATGATGTTTTGTGGCTGCCGGGTAGTCATCACCTCACTTATCTCACTAAGTGACACGTGCAGGTGTGACCCTGGATGGAGCGATGGGACCGAAACCTAAATCATCTCTGTTCAGCCCTAATTTAGAGCAGTTTCAGAACAGAAGTACAGATAGCTGCATGTTGGTCATGTCTGTCTCGTGATATTTTCGTGGCCTGTGATTGGTTGTGTATATAGGGGCGGGGCTACAGCTGAAAGCTGATTGGCCCCTGTAGTGCTTCTTCCCCTGTCACTTACCAATCCGAAACCTATCATTGGCTAATGATAAGATTGGCCCCTCTGTACGAATCGGCCCTGCTCGTGATGGACTGCCAGCCCATCTGGGGGATTCCCGACTCTCTGCTTGCTGGTGCTGGGTGGGGGTGTGTATTTGTGTGTATTGGTTACTGTAATTCCTCCATTGCCCAACCCCATCCTCCAGTCTATCTTGTCCCTCGTCTCAGGGTTCGAGAGGCAGCCATGACCAGCCTGATGGAGGTGACGTTCCTGGTCGTCCGCGCCGACCCGGGACTCCTCCCCCCTGATCTGTGAGTCTCCATGGTTACGGCGCCTACCGGATGCTCACAGTCTGTACATGACCTGAAAATGCTTCCTGTCTCTGTGTGTCTCTCAGTTCCATTTACGATTCTTGGCCTAATCTTGCCCATTATCTGCGTGCTAATTACCTGGTTTATTTTCTCCCCCTCAAAACAGAGCAGTAAATCAAAGCCCTTAAATGCCACACGGCTGGCATTCCTAGTCTTTGGCTCCGCCTCTTGACCCAGCCCTTGCCCCCCCCCCCCCCCTTCCTGCCCAAGCTGCCAGCGCATGATGTGCTGCCTGGCCCAGCAGGCAGCAGAGAAGATCGACCGCTACCGGGCCCACGCCGGCACCATCTTCCTGCGCCTCCTTCACAGCCGCGAGCCTGCAGTACCGCACATCCCCCACCAGGAGGAGCTGCTCGCCATCTTTCCTGCGTGAGTGTCGGTGGGGGTTGTGCTGATGTTTTCATTTCAGCTCACTAATGCTGATTCTTATCATGCTTCCTTTCATCTGTGTGACATTTCCCCTCTTCGAAAACAGATTTTTTATTTTTTTTTTTTAAACCACTATTTTTTTTAAAGGCTCTCTCATTTTTATTTTTTAAACAGTCTGTTTATTGGTATTTCAAAGACAAATCTAAGAAGCCACAACAATTGTCATACAAAGAAAAAAAAAATCAAAATAGGGAACAAAATAAAAATTAAAAAAATATATAATAATAAAAGATAAAAAAATTCTGGGTCAGCCACCTGTACGAGTACTATAAGGAAAGTCTCATTTGTTGTAAATGCATCTTCTTCTGTCAGATGTGCTGCACACACATGATGACCCAAGGGTATTAATCGGGTTTGGCAGTGAAGCTATGTTTCTTAGTGTAAGAGAGCATTAGGTCCCACATCTTACTAAACCCATTATAAGGACTAATAAGCACTCTGAATTTATAAATATTGTGGTGGTTTCCTAAGGCTGCGTTAAGGAGAATATGCACCTGACAAGGTGCCTCCTTGCATGTCCGGACAAGTTTAACGTCTGTCTCTGCGCGTAGGTCTACCTGAAGGCCTTCACTGTTAATCATAAATAAATGCGTAAATTGTAAGCAAACTGAGAGCATAACGTGAAAATAAAGCGAAGAGGCTTTTTGAGCGGTTTGATGGGACAGCCGACACGTTTGTGTAATGGGATCTCCGCGTGTGATCTTGTTCCTTGCACGTGTACGTGTTCTCTCTCTCTCTCTCTCTCTCTCTCTCTCTCTCTCTCTCTCTCTCTCTCTCTCTCTCTCTCTCTCTCTCTCTCTCTCTCTCTCTCTCTCTCTCTCTCTCTCACACTCACTCACACACACACACAAGTGCCGGGAAGCGCCGTTATAGTGTGCTAGATCAACCTGCGGCATGTTGGTTTCCATGAGCGTCACCCTAACCCCCCAGCCCCTTTGTGGTCACGGCTGTCGCTTATCCAGCGTGAGAAGCAGCGCTTCAGTTGCGACGCTGATAAGCATCTCCTGGGGCGACGTGGGCGACATGGGCGGGCGTGCGAACCACACCTAAGCGCAGGAAGCCGGCGCGGGCCGCTTGTGGCGAGCCCCAGTGAGCGCCGGGGGGGCGCGTCCAGACCGCCGCGGCGGGAAACGTTACGTGCGAAGCGCACACGTGTGGCGGATGCGGTGACTGGGGCCGGCTCAGGGTTCATCATCTGGGGTGTCGCTGGTTGGGTTTTCGGAGCAGGGAGCTGATAGCGGAGCACCTCTGCTGCACCGAGGCTCGTTCGTGTATCGCTTGGTGAATTTTGCTTTCTGTATCCTCCATCCCCCTCCCCCACCATTACAGCGAAGGGGCGGAGTCTCTGAACTGGAACGCCCCATCCCAGGCCTTCCCACACATCACCCAGCTGCTGCGGCTGCCCCGGTACCAGTACCACACCCTACTGGGCCTGACCGTGTCTGTCGGGGGGCTGACCGAGTCCACAGTAAGTATCCCTGCCATAAATATGGTGGAAACTGAATCATTCAAGGGGGGCGACTGGAACATGCCAGCAGAGATTTTAGATGTTATGGGGGCCCAAGATGAGCTTTTCTCTTCCTTTTTTAGGCTACGTGCTGCCTGCTAATATGCAGCTCATTGATGAGGTAAAGTGGGGCCCCAGTAGGAGGCGCTGTTGCGCCGTAGTCAGAGTCTCCTTTGTGGTTTCACAAGCCGCCTGCTCCATCTCTTTGAAGTGATGAAAACCGCTACCAGAATCTCTCTCTGCGATTTGCACTCGGCGACAGAGATAAGGTGTGAAGTTTGCAACTTAAGCTGGCAAACTTTATTACTGGGGAAATGGTTTGAAACAATAATGATGTTATTTGCAATTATTATTGCCAGTGATTTTCGAAATCACAGATCTGAATCAGGGCTGATCCAGTTCGATGTAGGCATCCGTAGCCCGATATAAAATTCGATTTATTTAATTTGCCATGTTTGCCCAATTTAAGTCAGTTGCGTACATTATAAGGTTCTGACATACGCTGCACTAAGCCTTAGGGACATGGCTTGAAACTCCAACCTATCGAGATGTCGGGCATGTGGAAATTCTTTAAACTGGAAACTCAAAGTAGCCAAATATTGAAATATTTATTAAACGAACAGATCGGGACTGAATCAACGAATCAACAGCTATTAATATTGAATGGATCTAATTGGATTGGGGTACTAAAAATTGGGGATTGGATCACTGAAAAGTCCATTTTAACTCATCATTGTCACTATCATCATCATCTTTGTACTGATTTTCCAGGTCTGAGTTGTGGTGCGAATGTCATTTTTATAAATACATTTTTTGTTTTTATATTATCTGAGCTGTGTTCATTTTTGTTTCTTTTTGATTTATCCCTAGTCCACTAAAACAGAACTTATAACAACAGTACCGATAAGATTGATTTCAGAACGTTTTTACAGTAGTCTTGTCATTTTCTTTTTCTTTTGAAAAACCACCTTCTGTGTGAATTAATGACAGTCGCTCTGCTCCGTAAGCGATCAGTCAAAGTCTGTTTATATTTGGGCCCCCTCAGCTTTTTTTAGTCTTATATACAGGAGATTTCGGCGGTTTTGTAACGCGATAATGGCGGAGGGTCACTGTGACGGACCCGGTGGGCGTTTGGCAAGGAGGCCACGCTTCATGGCGAGCCAGAGCCGCTCTCCCCCGCGGATCTTCAGCGCCGATGATTTACGAGCGCGCCTCTGCCTGCGGAGAGCGCACACACGCACGCGCACACACACGGAGTGTTCTGTGGTCACTGGGTTACCTCCTAATCTGTTTTCGGTTTGTTTGCGTAATGAAGAATAATAAGGCGTTTAAGTTTAATGGGCGCCGTGGAGATAAGGATGGCCAGCCGTCTTCGGCCCAGGTCTGCATCCCTGGCCTCCCAGGGTTCTTCCCACCAATGGCAGCCTCTGAACAGCCGGCCCAGTGCCGACGGCCGTCTCGGCCGTGCCAGGAGGGGCCCCTTTCCCACACGACGGGCTGTAGAGCTCCAGAATCCCATAAACACTGTTCCCATAGTAGATAAGATCATGGCCTCATTGTGAGACTCCGCTGTAAGGCTTAGCCTTGTGTGCAGTTGTGATCAAGTCCCGCTGGGGATCAACTCTGTCCATTAAGTGGGATTTTATTTACTTTTTTTTTTGTATATCCTAAGATGTTGTGTATTTTTGGTGACGGCATCACAGTAGACGTACCCGTCTGGTGTAGAAGGTCCTCACCTAGCCAGCCCCACCGCTTTCTGACCTCTGACTTCTCCACTGCAGGTCCGTTACTCCTCACAGTCCCTGTTCGACTACCTGAAGGGGATCCAGCAGGACCGGCCTGCGCTGGAGCAGTTCGGAGGCACTCTGCTGCGCATATTCCAAGACCATCTGCGCAACGACAGGTATCTGCTGGGGGGGGATTATCTGCACAGCTGTCCACATGGATAGTGCGCAGATATACACATGGCATGGTTTGCGGTGTGGTTGCATCATCTGTGCAGCTGGATATATGCAGATGGGAAGGATTCTCCATGCTGCCTGGAACCAGTGGAGACGGTCTGTCTGCATAGCAGGCAGATTGCAATGATGCTCGTATTCCTCGTACGCTCCTCGTAAACGCTGCTTGTTAATTACTCGTAATTTAGTATACTAGGCGAACAAGGCGATTCCGATTCTGATGCTGGACGGCCTTGTGTTTGCAGCTTGGAGCACAGTATGCACTGGGTGGCGGGATTTTGTGTTTCTGAGTTATTAAATCCCAACCCTAAGAAAGACACACGCCCTACAAATCACCAATTTCTGCCTTAGGCCCAACCGATGCAGCTTTGCGGTTTGGTTAGTCTGGCCTTACTCCACGGTGAACCACGCCCACATCTTCTCCCCCAGCCAAGCGTAGTTTTTTTTTGTTTTTTTTCCCCCCTTTACATTTATGCCATCATTTCTAAATGTCCTCGACGAGACCATTAAAGCGGAAAGCTTGGCTTTTGGGGCTCCTCTTCCAAGGGGGATCGTGGGAAGTTCGTGCGCCGGGTCCATTTGTGAGAGTCACAGGGCAGCGGTTTTCTCTAAACCCTGGTTCGGCCCTCACCCCTGTAGCCCCACCATAAGATAAATCATTTTCGAGTGCTTAATAAGTGTACCGAGTGTATCGTTCTGGCCGATTATTCCGGAGGGGGAAAGCATCTGTTGGCATCACTTCCAGGATTCAGGGTAACCAAGACTGGTTTATGACCAGTCAAAGACCCGGGTTGTCCACATGGCGTAGATGGTGCAGGATCGGCCAGCTTTGTTATGGATTGTGGCTCCTCCAGCTATTATGTAAGCTTGAAAACGCTCGAAGAACTGACAGTCCAGGCCAGATGTAACATTACCAGACCCATGACCCTTGAGGAATCTTCTCCACTATGCTCTCCTGCTAATTTATGCTCATAAGCTGCATAAATGTAGCTACGACTGGCACCGAACTGGTACAGCAGTAGCTTGAGGAATGGCAAAGAAGCTAGAAGCTAGTAGCAATGTTGTGCTTGAGTCTTCAGCCATTGAAGATACTTAAAGCCTAAATATAGGACTGAGATTTTAGAGTCATTCATGTCTATGTGAGTCATTGTACCCACAATACAGGATGTAAGTGATCCTGTGTACGTGGGATTAGAATTTGGCGTAAAAACTCACGGTGCAATGGGACAGGGTGCAGTGGGACAGGGTGCAGTGGGACAGGGTGCAGTGGGACAGGGTGCAGTGGGACAGGGTGCAGTGGGACAGGGTGCAGTGGGACAGGGTGCAATGGTCAGTCTGTCCACCTTCCTCAGGGTTTCCATCCCTCTGCTGAAGATGCTGGACCAGATGCTGGCCAGAGGCTGCTTCGACACCTTCACCAGCGAGGACAAGTGAGTGTGGTACCCCCCCCCCCAATCTACTCCCATCATGCCTATATGCTGGTCATTTTAACACCAGATGGTGGAGGATCTTCTTTACATTGTAGCTGAACGTTTTATAGTTTTACTCCATAAACATTCAAAGATGGAGCTGTCTGTGTCATTGAAGCATTTCAGGTTTTCTTCTTGAGCCTGGAGCCCATTGTTTAAATGTCTCATTCCTTCATCCTTCATCATGCAACCTACCTACTAATGTTTGGTGATTTATTTTTTTTTAATCCAGGGAACCATCTGTCCCAGTATGAGTGACTCGAACCTTTCCCCGTGTCTATCTCTGCTCCCAACAGCCATTCATTCTGCATGGACCTCCTGGAGCTCTGTAAAGAGGAGATGAAGAAGTCGAAGGACATTCAGAAGCTTCGCTCCAGCATCGCTGTGTATGTGATCCTCTGCTCTCTTATGCTGCCCAGTCCTTAGCGGCTAAGCGTGAGCGTTAAGGGGAAACTCTCAGTCTGCCTTGAGGAGGGGTTCTGCCGTTGATGTTTGCGTTCACATTGTTTACGTTGGCCAAAGCAAAAGGAGTGTAAGGCTGTCGTCATCATCGATCGATGGCTGTAGATCACCACACACGAGAACGCACTGCATACAAGCCTTTTGTTTTTCTATCCCCTACCTCGTCCCCCTTTCTCTCTCTTTCTTTTTCTATCACTCCCACCTACTCAGGTTCTGCGGGCTCATCCAGTTTCAGGGCGAGGTCCGGAAGAAGGTTCTGTTCCAGCTGCTGCTGTTGCTCTGTTACCCCTACCCTGTGGTGAGGCCCTCCGACACACGTCTCAGTTTTCGGGCTCTGGTGAGGGCGGTGGGGCAGCTTTAGGGTCTTCGCGGTGTAGAGGGAACTCTAAGCTCCTGTTGGCAGTTGGCTGATCTCACACAGGCTGTCCTCGTTCCTCCACCTTTTGTCTAAGCTCTGTTCTTCTTACTCAAGTTGGTTCATCTAGATGCTCTCTTTACTGGCCATTTGTCATCCTTACTACCGGTTTCTTCACTCGTTGACATCCTCTCGGTCTTTTACAATCACCAGCATCAGGGTGTTTACTGTGTCTCTGCTATTATTGCTGGCTAAAGGAGGCACATCTCTATACCTACCCCAAGCCTCCCAGCTTGACGCGAAATCCCAGCTGCGAGGGACTATTTTCATGTACCGTACCGCACTTTTCTGGAAAAACACGAGGACAGCGCAAAACAAACATGTTTCAGAGAGTTCACAAGGTTGTCCATCCTGTTTTGAGTCCGTGCTGGAACAATGCAAAGCCCCTGTTTAAGACCATCAGCCCTGCCTCGGAGAGCCAAGGGTAACATTGTGGCAGGGGCAAAAAGGGGAAGTGACATCAGCCAGCTTTGCTCGCGCGTCATTGGTTCATCGCATGCTGCACGCCTGCGTCTTGCCACAGATCAGAAAGACGACCGCCAGCCAGATGTACGAGATGCTGTTGACCTACGACGACGTCATCGAGCCTGATGTCATGGACGAAGTCATGAACCTCTTGAGCGATACCAACTGGTCAGTGCTGGCTGAGGGGTTGAGGGAACCAGTTGGACTTCTAAGCTGTATTATGTTGGTGGGTGTTGGGCTGTACACATTAACCCACAAACTCTTAGTTGATGTGAGGTCTGAACCTGCAGTCTCCCTGTGGTCTGCAAGATCTGCAATGGCTAATGGTGGCAAAGACCTAGTGCTATGGAACCCAGGTTACAAACTTTAGTGGGGCCTGGCTTCCAGATGGCCTGATAGTTTGCTCATTTGTCTGTGACCTGTGGCAACCTCTCTACAGGCTTTATCTTACTCTGTTCCTGTAGCTCAACAAGTACAGCACTGGCCCAACAATGCAAAGGTCATGGGTTCAAATCCCTGGGAACGCAGATGAATTGTAGCCCGTCTCTGTACTCTCACGTTGGATAAAAGTATCAGATAAAGGAATGGAAAAATAGAATGAGCAGTTCCTCAAACATGGCTGATGGCTTTGTGTTCCAGAAATAATTAATGATTATGCATTATCTTTATTGTCTTATATTCTATCTAGGGAGAGTGACCTGACTACTGTACGGAACCACAGGAACCAACTCTGTGATTGGTTGGGGGTACAGAGGCCCACTTTGGTCGCCAAGGTAACTATAAATCAGCACCTAAAGGAAGGGTGTAGCTGAGGCTGGGATCTGGGCCAAAAACAGGCTGGTGCCAGAGTGCTTGTGGACATTTAAGAACTGAAGGATTGTGCCTGAGTGTGTACACGTCCTTTTTTTATGCACATCTGCCGGTGAGTGATGTGGAAATACGAGCGTGTCCACTTTTGTGCTTGAATTATTCTGTGCGCGTGTAAGTGTGTGTGGGTGTTTGTGTGAGCCCCCCTCCAGATTGAACCCACATGTTTTTCTGCGCTAAATGAAACCCCATCATCCTGAACCTGTAGACAGAATGGCGCAGATGGTTTGAATCCATCTGAAATAGAGTAACCTGCACATGTGCAGTAAACTGTGGAGAACCCAGTGTGAAGTGTTCACAGGCTTCGGTGAGGTGCGTTTGCTGGGAGTTGTGCAGAAGAACGTCTTAGGGCTGGGTAGGACTTAAGGTCCGTCATGTTGGGAATAGAGCTTTACCCATAGAAAGGAATGGAGAGTCCCCAGAAAGATATAATTACAAAACTGTGTGTGTGTGTGTGTTTCATTGGTTCTTTTTTGCAAAGAACCTAGAGATATTCTCACTCTTCTGTTTGTCTAGAGCCCAACTCAATAGGCAGCAATGGTCTCACCGGGACGAACAAGAAGTTGGACCCAAATTGGGCTTCCCTGCGCTGGACTCACCCTGCATCATGCAACCCCCTGTCCCCCCGATACCGTCGCACTGTCAATAAATTACTACCAACCAAAAGCTAAGGCTTCCCCTATTTTTTCAGCATTAAAATTTATTTAATCATTATTGATTAATGAATAAATCTGTTCACGATTCCAGGGTCCTTTCTCCTTCCTAGCCGTCCTCGCTCTGCCATGTTCTCTTGCTCTTAATTTCCTTTCCCTTTTCTTGAAGCTTTTCCTTCGTTTCTGGCGATAATGTCGGCAGGCCTGTAACGTGTGAGACGTTTGGCCTGCTTTCCTCCGGTTAGTCCACCTTTTGCAGAGGTAGCAGGGGTGGGGGCACGTTCCCGTCCAGCACAGTGGAGCGGGAGGCGGGCCAGTTAACCCGGATCCAAGCCGCACGTTTCGTTTCAGCTGGATTGCTGCCGCCCTGCAGCATTGCTCTAAATGACCACTGCCCCCCCCCCCCCCCCCAAGGAAAAAAAAAAAGCAGGCAAACAGACATACACACTTCCTCCCGCCTGCCTGAAGTAATTAGGGTGACAGGAAACACGAGTGTAGGGCAGACTCTAACCCCACCTGCCCCCAGTTCAGGCAAAGTAGAAACAAAAATAGACTAATCACAATGAAATCCCCTTTTGTTGTGACTCTTAATCAGTGCATGATTAGTGCCCAAACTGCCGCCAATCCATCTTGATAAAATCCAAGTGTGTGTGTGGGTCTGAGTGTTTGTGTGTGTTTGTGTGTGTGTGTTTTGGTCCAGATATACTTACATTGTGGGGATCAAATGTCCCCACAACGTGATGAATACCTGCTTTTCTCACCTTGTTGTGACAAGTTTCCTGGTCCCCAAAAGGGAAAACTCAGTTTTCTAAAATTCAGTGACTGCAATCAAAAAAAACTAAAAATGCAAAAACACTTATTTTGTTTGGTTATTTATAAAGTATGGGCTGGCTAGGGGTTAAGGTTTTCATAGTCATCATTTTTCTCGTAGAAATTATTGAGCGGTCCCCACAATTATATGATTACAGGTCTGTGTGTGTGTGTGTGTGTGTGTGTGTGTGTTTGTGTGTTCACTTATGTGTGTATACGAGTCTGTGTCGCATTTAATTACTGGCCCACAGGAGTCCAGTGCTTCCTGGTGCTGAACTCCTGCTTCGGGGGGCCCACTTAGCAGAACCAGAACCAGATGCTCAAGTAATCGGGCACGGAGCACCGGCTTACCAGTCAAACGCGTGTTAGTCCACAGTCGTCTCGAAGGTGAGAATGTTATACCGTTCCGGCCTACTGGGAAAAACGAAGTTCATTTCGAGTTTCCCTGGAAGAGAAGAATATCCATGTGGGAGCTTTAGATCCAGAACAAACATGAGCATGTTATCATTGTAAGAAAGAATATTGCGATTCGCACCAGTCTAACATGCTACATATAGAGTCTCTGTGGCTGACAGACGAGTTCAAATACTAAATCATCATCAGCCTCGGCGAACTAAGAAAACATCAAGGTTTCAAAGCGCAGTGTTTTGCCTTTCTGGAACAAAAAACAGGCCAGGTTTTTTTTTTTTTTTTTTTGTCGCCTGATGGACTAGCAACGAGCAGGATGTGTGTGTAAATACAGCGGAATCGAACAAAGGAGCGGTAGATTAAGAAAGTGAGCGGGGAAAGTTCGAGGAGACGGATTCGTTTCCCAAATGGAAAATGCGGAGTACCACCAAAATGGCCACATGTTTTCATACGACACTGACGCGAACAAAGGTATAATTGTGGCATAATTTTAGACCTGGAAGACTTAATGCGTTTTCCAGGGGAAGCATTTTTAAACCCATATTTTAAACGGACCAGTGAAAATCTGTAATATAAATAAAAGGGACGAACAAATGGATATATATTTTTTTCCCAGCCTGCGAAACAAAGCCTGTCTGTCAAATCCCTGATGTTGGGTAATCAGACGCTGTTCCAACATGGGCAGGATTGACAGACATGAATGGCTTTAGTGTACAGTGTGACTACGGGTATGGTAGAGCTTAAGCAATGTGGGGTCAGAGGTCGCGAGTCGGTGGGGGCTTTCCAAGTGTTGTCAAGTCCAGTAATATCGGTTTGATTTTTCCTCAGGGTAGACGGCTACCTCCTTGTCAAGTAAAAAAAAAAAGAAAGAAAAAGGGGGATGAGGCTTGTGGCAGGAGGAGGGTGAGAAAGGAGAGTAGATGAATTGGCATAAAGGGGTGTGGTAGGTGGCTATGGTCACAGTTTCCTCGCTCAGCGCTCATTTGTTGTAAAACAAAGGAAAATAACATCTCAGTTTTTTTCAGTGTACCACCAACTTGGGGGGGCTGTGGTCAAGAGAGCCTCAGACTTGCTTACCTCATCAGAGAACAGGGGTGTTTAAAGACTTCGGGAGGTTGAGGGGGCTGAATGACCCCATGGCACCTAGTTACGGGTTCTGTAATTCTGTTATCTCTCTTCTTGCTCTCTTTAGCTTGATGTTTGCCATGAACACTAGCCAATGGGGTTAATCCCAGTGTGGGGGAATAGTGGAGCTAGATTATCAGAGGACATTGGCTTCTACGGGGGCCCGAGAAGGAGTTCCTGACAGTCTGCTGAAGGTATAAGAGAAATTAGGTGATGTTCTTGTAGCTTCTTATTGAAGGATGATTTCCTTCTTATCTATGGGATCCTTCTAAGGTCAAGCAGGAGCACAGGGCCGCCTTGAGCTGGGAGTTAAGATGCAGCAGCTCCGCCGGCTGTGCAGGAAGGCGACCGCGTCCACGCGGCTTGGCTCGTGTCACGCCTAATAGAGGGAGCAGTGATTGTTTACAGATGCGCCTCCCGCAGGTCTGCTGACTAATTGCGCTGCAGATGCTGGAAAGCATCACGGGAAGCTAATTAAAGCCGGTTGGAGTCGCCCTGCCCCCGGGTGGGAGTGATTTGGCTGGTGCCATTTATCAGGGGGCGGCTCTTATCTCCCTGTTTGGGAAGCTGCCTGTCTTTGGCCACAGCTCAGTTTTAATTCCTGGCAAGTAGCTGTTAACCTGAAACTCTCCTCACAGTGCGGAGTGCAGCTCTCTGGTTGGGTTTAGGCTACCGTTGGCCGTTTTACTTGTAGAGTAAATATACAGTATGTTTCCGTGCATGACATGAATGCAGCAGTGGCTGACTGTGCAGCATCATGAGAGCGTATGTATACAGGCACACTTAGCACTGGGGTTTCTGGGTTTTGGGTTGTCCGGAAGTCAAACCAGCCCACACGGGGATTATATTAAACACTGGTTGATCCTAGACTCTGGACTCTACTGAATTTCCCCCTCTGTGTCCTGTAGTCTTTCTCCCCTGGGGTCTTGGTGTGCGTGTCTAAGACAGCGACTGCTTTCCACGCACCATTCCGGGCTGGTGGCCGTCCTTTGCCATCCACCGTTTTTCCATCACTCGCGCCATTCGGCCGGTCGTGCACCGAGGCTGCTGTCAGGACAATGCGGGTCCTTGTGCGAGGCCAGGACGGGCCCCGTGCTATTTGTCCTGTGAAGATACGTCAACCTTCATGGAAGAAGGACCCCATTGTGCATCACAATGTCATCCATTCAGACCTTTAAGTGCTGTAAAAGAGTAAATAATTAAACAAGTACTAATTATCTTCAATTTTGTACTCATGGTCTCATAAGAGATACAATATTAAATTAAGGTTAAAAAAAAACAAAACCTTGCCTTTGTATTATGAAGGATCAGGGCATGCGATTGCCCCCCCACCCCACCCCACCTCGTTTTTGGTTTTATATAATTTACTTCCTGGTAACTAATGAGTCATCCCTTTCCTTTAATCCAGAGTGCAGCAACCCTAACAAACATCAAGCTGCAAATCCGTGTCCGTAATCATCACGTTGACGATAGATTAATGGTTCTGGAACAGATCCACCCAGAGTCACCAGGAACTTAAAAGAGCTGATCAGGCCGGAGGCATGGAGAGAATAGGGCAGTGCCATCTAGGCTTGGGGAGGAGGGGGGGGGGAGGGAGTCCAAGGCCAGAGAGCGCAGGCGGGCCAGCACAAGGGGGGTGGGGGATTTTGGGAAGGCAGCTGAAGACAATCTCTGGCTGACCCTGGACCCACATCTGCTTTTATCAAAGCTGACGAGACCCAGGTCTCCGGCGACAGGGAGGAGCAGCTCGGACTTGGCCGTAATGATGTAATGGAGGAAAGTACTGTAAGTATCAGAATCCGAATCTTTTTATTTGCCAAGTACAAAACGTACATGGAATTTGTCCCGGTGCAGGTGCTGTCATGAAGCATACAATTTAACAAGCTATCAAGACAAAAGTATACAAAAATGAACGGAATAAAAATAAAAAGTTGAAATTAAAATGTGCAATTAAGCATGTAGGTTTCCAGTTCCTTTTAACTGACTTATAGCTTGTTTAGTTGCACATTTAATCCAAGATCCAATTAATTTCTAAGCTCCATTTTTGTTGTTTTTTTTCAAGGGTGTTTTGTGAGTCCTTCAGATAACTGATCCTGGGTCAGCATATAAAACTCAAGGAGGGTAAGGAACTCCTTTATTGGCTGCTATGTGTAAGATGTTCTTACTTTTTCTGAAAACACGGCCAGTTAAAGAGTTACTCATTGTGAATGGTCGTCTCAGTTTCACCACTCCTCTTTGCATCATGTGAGTGGTTGTTTTTTGGGACTCATTCCGCTGTACCTCACGAGCATTGTGATTATTTTTGGGTGTTGTATACTGACCTGCACTCCCGGTCCCAAGTCACCCACCGGAAATTCGGTGAGCTCTCATCCCTTCGGCTGCGACCCAAACACCTGTCCGCGTCGCCGATCCAAGTCGTGCTCTGGTTCCTGATGTGAGTCAGGCAGATTGTTTTCACATTCTGTATAGTGCAATAAAATCATTTTGTTTCAGTGGTATTTAGGTCAGCTTTCCGCTCATATTTGCTTTCATATTTTATTTCCATCATGATAAAAAAAAAGGTTATGAAATCCCCTATGGCCTGGAAACCTGTAACTAAGAGCTGACATTTAATGAGAAACTTATAAAAAATGTATCATTCGGCTCTGATAGTATTCATTGGGACCTTGACATCTCTATGTTTATATTCTGTTGGAAACTATACCTTTAACCATACCCACTAGGTTTTTAAATACAATATTATGTTCTAGACAGGCTGGGGTCTTTATATCCCCATATTATTTGCGTTTTAAAATCGAAGGAAACAGTGAGGAAGAGTTCTGTTCTTCATCCTTCACCTTCTGTAAGGCTGGTATCCTCTTTTTTTTTTCTCCACCAAAACTTGCTTTTGTGATGCTGCCTGCTTCCAAAGGTTGCTCCTCGTCAGATCAAGCTCCGTCACCTGACCGATGACAGCAATCCCAGAATCCCCCACTGCCTCTCCAAAAGCCTGCAGTGGGTCAGCTGGAAAAGCGCTGCAACTTCTGACAGTGGAAATTTTGTGATTCTCTCTTTTTTTTTTTTTTTATGGCGAGATCCAATGCAGTCGTCCTTCAGGAAACCTCACTACCAATGTTTAAAAAAAAAAAAAAATGCTATAATTAACGATTCCAGAGGCATGAAAACCCACCCCCCGCCCCCTGCATCCTAAATTACTATGTTGGTGTTTGGAATTACAGTAATTTGGGAGAGGGACAGTTGCATGGCCATAAGATTGTGGTCTAATGTCAGTTATGCTCTTCTTATATTATATTGGCTAATGGGGTGGGTCTCATTGCCATTGTGTGTGCAGAGAAGCAGTGAAAAATGATTATGAAATTGGGCGGAGAGCGAGGTCACATTCTGTTTTTGAACTTCTGGCTCAATTTTCCTTAAGTCGTTCCAGTCTTGATTGCTGATCTGTCTCCCAGGACCTCTGTGCTGGAGTTTGCTCTTCGCAATGCCAAGCCGCAGATGATTTTGTGATTTCCAGTGCTGTATCTTGTTAAAGTATGAATCGGCTTTCGCCTGTATCATTTCCACCTGGGAATGTGATTATGATCTCATCCTATCTGGATCTTGTGCCTGAACCTGTTAGCAGAGTTTGGACGCTGAGATGCTGAGCTTTGTTGTCCCCATCCTCTTCAGCCACTGCTGGGGTGGATGATCTGTCACCAGAAGAATAATTGCATGTCAATACAACATTAATGAATCCATTTTCAGTTACTATAAACACATAAAAAATGGGTAAGTTTTGTCATTTAAATTTTTTTTTTTTTTGTTAATATTAAGTTACATTTCATCTTACTGTTTTGGCATTTTAATTCCCCTTAAATGGCTAATAATTAATGTGTGCACCTGAAGTGTTTGTAGTCTTTAGCTAAGTGTATTTATGAGTCCCTAAGGAGATGCCAGTCTCTTATGCTGTGTGTTTATGTGTGTTTTACACTTTGTGAGATTTAATAACGAACTTTTGGAGGGACAGAATCTTTTTCACAGGTATTGGCCTGGTCCAGAAGTTCTCTGGTCCTGTACTTGAGAATCCCTCTTTCGAGGAGACATTTTAATGACCATCCAATTAGTGTCATTAATCTCTGACGCACCAGGTGACTTGACTGACTATCAAAATACTTGCTTTAGTAAAGCTATGGAGTGCTATGGAGTGCTATGGTGCAGCTAAAAAATAGCACACCCTGTGACACGTGTAGGTCAAGGTTGGGCTTCTCTGTTCCAGAACTTTCCGTCTGCTGAGATGTCCAATTAAAGGTGAACGCAGAGGCATAATAAAGCACTTCCTGTGCTTGGGGCTGGCTTGGGGACGCGAGTTTATGGAAGAATTTTCATTCTTCTGTGATTAGTTAAACTTTAATTGGACATTTATTTGGAAAAAATAGCTTTGCTATCTGAAGTGGGCTGAGCTGGGCTGAAAATGTATTTTTTTATACTTTTTTTTGATTGTTTCACTAAAGATAATTATCATGAATGAATTGATATGAAAATATATTAAAATGTAGAGGAATTTGAATGGGTGGTATAGAAATGACAGATCATGTCCACAAACCCCTTCACAGAACATCTGGAGAACATCTGTGTGGGCTGCGTAAGATCAGACACTTCTGCCACTGAGTCCGCAGTGGGGTTGAGGTTGTTCACGAGTCACTGTTGAAATCCAAACAAAAAAATGGTAAGATGGCGAAAAGGTGAGGCTGAGCAAACATAAGGAAGCAGACGCGCTGAAGTCATGATGTTTGGAGAGCCTCTCCTGAAACGCATGTGTGCTGGGTTATCTGTCATGGCGGCTTCAGGCAAAGTGCCCTTGCAAGTGAGCAATTAAAATGAATGATCTGAGCGGCTTATAGGGATTACCAGCGCGGGCTCCCCACACGAACCGAGAAACCATCTCCTTGGTCCGAACGACGTCAGTAACACAAATGTGGTTTAAAGGAGAAGCTTATTTACGTCTCATTTAATTAAGTCAGTTAATCCTTCTTTAATTTGTGAACTCCTAGTGGATCATTGTTACTCTGAGTGAATTCAGGTATTGGAAAGTCCAGATGTGGGTTGTTGGGGTACAGTTTTTCTTTAATTGTGTGTGTGTGTGTTTTTTTTTTGTGTGTGTGTGAGTATGATTTCCCAGCATGCTTGTCACTTAGCGGGCTCTGAACCATGGAATAAACAAGAGTGTAAGAGGGTGGTGATCTTCCCTGCTCAAAGGCTGGTTGAGACTTGTATTCTGCCCAATATGATTATAAAGACCTAAAGAAAGAGATGTGCACACTCTCCCATTGAGTCAGATCCCATTTCATCTCTATCTCGACGTTGTTTAATTCTTTCACTGACTAATTGAGCACACATGGCTTGGCACCAGCTTATCTCGCAAAGCCCCAAACAGCCGAATCCTCCCAAATTTAGCCCTGGCCTGTAGAAGCTGGTCTGTGAGCCCAGAGACTGTTAAAATATTATGCATGACATGTGATCATTTAACTATCTCAACTATCTCTCTTTTTACTTATTATAGCTATGCACATCATTCCGGAAGGATCTTTGGAGACATGACTCATTTATAATCAAGATGTCGCCCAGCAGACTTTTTCAAACATTTCGTTTATTTTTTCCCCATCAAGGCATACGGTCATGGAAATGCAGCCGATCACTCATTGTCTGAAGTTCATTTCGTCCCGCGCGCCATTTGTCACACTAACGTGCAAAGCGTGGATTGAAACACCTTTGTGTCTTCCCTGTAAGTTTCGGAGGAAATAAGTCTGTCCTTCTTGTTCTCCAACTAGATTCACCCCCTAGACCAGTGTTTCTCAACTCAACTTTTAGGTTGCGAGACTATTTTCAGTTGTGGAGTTTGTGGTTAAAAAAAAAATTAATAATAACCTTTACCGTGGTCATTGTCCCTCAGTCTCCCCCGGACTACAATTTTTACCATCACCACCATCCCATGTCGACCAGTTGAGGCCAAACCAGTTGAACTCCCACTCCCTACACAAAGGGGTCACTGACTTGTAGGTTTTACCTACCATGAAGTATTATGGGAGAAAGTCCCTGATTAGGGTCTGTGCTGTTTCATCTGTTGATTTCTTATTTTGACAAGTAAGCCAGTCAGGCGGAGCTGGTTCTGGCGGACATGCGTGGCGCTCACAGAGGTCTGCTTCACCCCGTCGCCCTGGCCTCCCCTTACACATCTCCCATTTGGAATCCATTACCGCCTCCCCCTCCCCCTCTATCATTCAGAGTTTGTAAGTAATTAAAACGTTCAAAGCGGCCTTCTCAGATTAACGGCTGCTGTCCGCTCGCTTCGAGCAGCGCCAAGCCAAACACGTGAGAGGAGTGGAAGCCCCAGGGTCGGGCAGAGGTCTGGGCGGTGAGGCGTTGCATCATTAGCCGCCTGTGAGTCCTTAGGGATGGGTGTTGGGAGGTGCGGTTTCATTTAACTGGTTCCTTTAAACAGCATGGGTGGAGGTGAGTGACATCACAATACAGAGGAACTCTGGGGTGGACTGAACTTAAGTATCTGCTGACTGTATGTACTGTGGTGGTGTTAGAACGGCAGTCATTGGCTGTTGGGTCGGGGTCACAGCCAGTCATTTACTTGCTCTGATTGCTGAGCCAGATCTCTTGACCTGAATGAGATGGGACACCGACAGACAATGTCCTTGTCTGATTAAGTATATAAAATATAACTGCATAAAAAAATGCAAATATATCGTCTCAGCGAACTCACACAGTTAAGAAGCTGCCCCTTCAGTTTGAGACTTTCGGTGATGGCAGTGGGTGTCGTTTCGGAGGGATATGGACAAAACTGCAATCTGCTTAAGTTAGTGTTGATAAAAGCTAGTTGAGCTTGTGACCCAAGTCTCAGGGTAGCAAAGAGCCCCCTGGGATTGAGAACAAAGTCACAGGATCTGCTTAATTCAATTACCTCCCTTGTGTCTCACTTTGCGGCAGTGTGACGTCGTTATTCCGGAATGAGTGGGCATCATGTGATTCGAGAGGGGGGGCTGTCTCCCGTCTCCATCGTCCATCAATGAATCCCTTTCAGAGTGCTCTGCAACCATCCTTAGAAATGTTTTGGCCAAAAAAACGATGCATTTTTTTTTGACGGAAAATGTATGCATCGTTTTCAACATAAAATGCTTTAGGATTCGTTGGCGATATATTGCATGTGAATTTTTGTGATGGATTATTCATTTGACTATAAACCTTCCATGGGGGGAAAAAAAAATCACTGCAGAAACATAGATTATGATGTGCAAGCAAAAGTATGTTTTACTTTCTGGGTTTTTGTATAAACATTTTTAATTTAGCTTACTAATATTATGTTTACTAAGTATTACCCTGCAGGACCGGCCTGAAGACTATCATTTGGTTTGTTTTTTCATCCATGATTGCTGTGGTAATGGACGTAGTTCAAGCTGCCCGGAATGTCGTCACGGTGACGCGTTTACTCACTGGGCTGAGATGATTTATCTTAAACGTCTCTGAATAAGCTTTGTCGCGTGAGGTTTAATTTGAATTTACCGCTGTTGGCAGATACTGCAGTCTCCCGGGTAGGTCAGCTAACACCTCAGCTAGCGTTACCGGGAATTTGAATAACGGATGTGGCAAACAAAGGTGTACTGAGGATGAATGGCAGGGGGGGGTGGCATCCTGGATCTCTGCTTATCCTTTTAGAGACTAGTCAAATATATATATATATATAAGCAGCCTGATGGCAACCTGCAAGGCTATTCCAGAGATTCAGCAGCTTGTTGCTGAGCCAAAATAAAGCATTTAACCCTCACTGTGGCCTGTAATTTCTCCATGCCGTACAGCCCTGTTCCAGAAGGCCCGCTTCCATTTAGGGATATATATATATATTTCTGCTTGCACACCTCTTTTCCCCCAGTCAGCAATCTCCAGTGACTGCAAGAATATCAAGCTAAGAGATCAGGCTACAAATTATCTTTCATCTCTTTATTTTGTACATCTGCGTTTTTTTATCTATATATAATATCCATCCCCTACTTCTTCCTGTTAATCTGATCCCCGATATAGCCCTAACGCACCGCACACGTGTGCAGGAGCAGGGTCGGGTTTCGCGCGGCGGGCGGGCGGGCGGGCGGGCGTGTGCGTGTGCGTGTGCGTGTGCTTCGCGTGTGTCCCAGGCATGTGGCTGAGCGGCTGTGGTTTCCAGAACGGCTCCCGCTGGTTAACCTCAGGGAGACAGCTGAGGCCGTCGCGCTGGGCGGGTGTCAGCTATCGCTCGACCCCCACTCAGGCTTAACCCTTAATTGCTCGCTCGTGTTTTTCGCACCGAAAGCATTAAAACTGCGGCTTAAAAATGCAGAGTTTCTGGTCTTTCTGCTGAATGCTTTTCCTTTTGCAGCTGACTGACGTGCAGTTTTGTTTTGTTCCTTTTTTTTTTACTTTTTTTTTTTTACATACATCAGACTCAAGAAGGCCGAAGATCGTAATAATGCCAAAAGCCTCTTGCTGTCATGGATGAGAATGTTTCAGCTCTTCGAGTTAAATCTGCCTGGGCCGCGTGACGAATTGAGTCCTTTGCCTCGTTTCCACGGTATAAACAACAGCATCTTTGACGCGAGAAGTTTCTTGTAGGTTCTTGCTTTTCTAGCATTTGTTTACAGGAGCAAGTATAACTTGATTTTTTTTCCCTCTCTTTTCAGAGCCGTTACCACTGAGTACCCTGGGGGATGTTTCAGGTGCCATGTGCGGTTCATCTGGTGTAACCCCCCCCCCCGCAGCCACTGATGATGTCATATGTGGTTATATTTGGGTACGCAATACAGGTGATTCTCCCAGTTTTCAAAATTAATATTAAAGATGTTGAAGTTCTTGATAATTACACAGGGAATAGTACAAGCAGTGATTATCGAGATGATGGTAAATGTGTTTGCCATACCTTGCCCAGTTTACTCCCTTCAAAGTCTTTTCAAGTTAATTCACTGGTTCCATCAAAATGTTCAGTGGTTCAAACTATGCAGCACACAGGCATCAGTATATTTAAGGCAGCTCCTGTCCACAGCTTTTACCATGGTGCCACCCCCTCATTCCAGTCGACAGCTTCTACATTGGTACACAGAGAGCCTAATAGTTTCTGAGGAGGGGTGTGGTGTTAAAGGTGTAAGATCCCCTGCCCAAACTTAATATGGAGGTAGCCTAAATTGTTCCACATAAATCTGAAGTATGACTTCTTTTCTTTTTTTAAATAGTGACTTCCCACTCAAATCTGTTTCTTCTCTATTCATATCCCCCAGCCTCAGTAGGAAAACCCCTCTGAAGATCGACCAAACGGAGTGTCTGCACCTTGCCTCTCCTTGCTCAGTCGTGGGTTTTTCCTCGCTGTGCTGCCTTTGGTTTTTATAGGAGCTGAGCTGCCTTCCGCACCGTCACCGATCCCTGCTTGTGTACACACAGGCGCACACACAAGCATGCACGCGGTTCGCGTTCCTGCCTGTGCGGGCCATTCCCATTGGTCCTGCCCTGTAATAACACTGATGTTTCCTAAACTCCCTCCAACAAAACTGGAAAGCCGATGGAAGCTGATAATATGCAGAAAGATATGTGTTTTAGCCTCTAAAAAAACAGATTATTTTTTTTTTTCCACTGAATTGTTTGAATATTTGTCCTCTTAAATATGATAAAACCCTAGGACGGAGACACACACATACTCCCTAACGTCCTATGTAAACATAGTGTAGCGTCCACAGCATAATTAGGGAACCAGAGTAAACTCTACCTCCCATGAGGTCACATTTTTTTGTTGTGTTTCTTTCACTGTTGATTTTACTGTGCACACAGATCTGTTACCGTCCATAATTTTGTGCTTAATTAGTAGATGATTGCAGTTTTGTGAGTTCAGCTGCACACACAGTAGGGACTGCAGTATTAAGATATCTTTGCCGTGATCCGGGCTGGATCGAACGCTGGCAGGTTGGGTAGGTGACACGAGCGTTTGGACTTTGGCTCTCGTTTGAGACCAGTTTACGGCCTGCCTTTCGTCACTGATCGGCAGAGAGCCACACATCGCACAGCCAGTGACGCCCGTGTTCGCTCGTGTAGGTGACGGCGCGTGCAGCGGTTGGCTTTTAGCAGCGTTCGACACGCAGCTACCCAAAGAAAATGGTTTCCTGTTTCCTGTACGAAAGGGTCCCCAAAACCTGCTCTTCCTCTGCAACGAGTCTGAATGTGTGTTTCTGTATGTCTGCAGCCATACGGGCAACATTGCATGTGGGCATGATTGATTTCCTGTATATATGCATATGTCTATTTGTAAAGGTTCTTCCTGTCTGTCCAAGCTGTGTTTATGTTGGTATTTCATGCCGTATTTAAGTGCTGACATGTGCCAGTCTATATTTACTTTTTTTTTAGCAGATGCTTTTATGCAAAGTGATGTACATTTTTGAGGTGTCACACTCTCCCTGGTGCAGTTGGAAGTTAAGGGCCTTGCTCAAGGGCCCGATTGCGAAATCAATCTGCTCACCCTGGGATTTGAACTGGCAACCTTCTGATCACAGACACTAAGCTACAGATTCGCACACCGCCCCCCACCTTTGGTGTATGTGTTTGACGTGTGAGTACCTGGTTGCATGCGTGTGTGCAACCAGGTACCGGATCGGACCGGACCCTGCCGTGTGGCTTGAGCTTGAGGCAGCTCTCGGGGAGGGGGGGGGTTGCAGGCCAGCTCAAACAGCATTCCTTCACATGGCAGGCAGCCCTCTGCGGTCGGGGCCCAAATGGGCTCTAATCGCCGGCTGCACCGCTGGAGGAATTGAGACATCCGCTCCTCCGTCATTCCATCGTACTATTTTAAGTTAGCCCAGCTGAGGGGGGGCAGGGATGTGGGGCTGGGGTGCGGGGGTGCAGGCAACAATAGTGAGCGTGGAGGTGTAATTACCGGCAAGTAGTTTTAATCATCCACAGTTCTGGCTTGGAGCAATTTGTTCCCCCGCGTGAGACGGAGAACCCAGAGCCCAAAACGCAGCAGGACAGGCAGGTTTTACCGGGCCGAGAGCTTCTCCGACGACCTGCCACGTGTGCGTGTGGCCCGTGGGGGGGGGGGGGCGGGGATGTGGGTGGAGCTTGTGGTTCTCTACAGGCTCGTGTCCTGACGGCCGGGTCGCCGTTCGCGGTGGAGAAGCAACAGGGTTTCGGTTCAAATCTGAACCCACGCCTCTGTAGCCCCTTTCTCTTGGAAGCATTTAATACAGGGAGCGGGATTTAAAAAAAAGCATTAAATCCAGGAAAAGAATAGCAGTTGCTATCATTGGGGCTTATTTCTGCCGTAAATTACAGTTATAGGGTTTGTATGAGTGTTTCCTGTGAATAAATATGAATTGCCGTAGTAGACCACTTTCATTCGGCATTACTCGTAAATTAGAAGGTCGGGCTGCGTTTGCGGGCGGAGCAGCGGCGCTCGGGGCTGCCCTGGGTGGCGTGTCCTCCCCTTTCAACAGGCCTGGCGTCGTGGTCGCCACGAGGAGACTGGCTGTCTGGTCAACTAGCAAAATTTCGCATTTGAGTGTCCATAGATTAACATGTTTTCTTGCTCTTGGGGTGGGGGCCCGGGGAGGATTGATGCATAGGGTATAGGTTGGGGCCCCGACAAATATCAGGGGCCGCGGCCTGCCTGGGGAAACAATGGACCACTTTAATAAATCGCCAGAACCTGAGTGTTGATGCTGATGTCAACCTAAGACTCCCAGATAAGCTAATCGCCCCCTTGGGTGGGGACATGCACAGACGGAAATGTCAGAAGAGTCAGCGATGCTAACGGGGGGGTGGGCGCCCTACTTAGGCTGTAGGGTTTCCTGACACGGATTCGGCAGAGAGCCGTGATCCTCACCGCAGGTTCGCACGTGGGGTGCAGAAACATGGGGTGCAGAAACGTGGGGTGCGGGTACGATAACCTCCGTGCCCCACCCTCCGCCATATCCTACCCCACCCCAGGTCACGGGGAATCCCCCTGCCGCTGCTCCCCATCTCTCTCATCTCCCTGTGTGGTTTTTGGGGAGGGAGGGGGCGTAAACCACTTCTTCGGGCCGTGTGATGGAGGGGTAGTGCACCCCCCCCACCACCCGCCCCCCCAGCAGGAGATCAGAGCGCCGTGTGGCGGAAGCCCCCAGCTCCGGTTGCCTGAGCCTGCCGCAGACTGCGACTTTGATCTCCCTCATCGTTTGCATGTGTGTCTCAGCCCAAGCTTGCTGTCTGATGCCTTTAATTCAATCCAGACTTAATTATACTTGATTGGGCTGCAAATTGGTCACTGGGGTTGATCCTGACAATAAATGTCCCACTACAAATGTACCAATATGCTAATAGTGTGCAAAAAAAAAAAGGAAAAAAAACACAGATGAGGAATAACATTTAAACTATGTGCTCTTTAAACCCTTTTGAAATGGATCCATGTGTTAAAAAGTTTTTTTTAAAGTTCTAAATATACAAGTTCATTCAGTTTATTCATTTCATGTATGCATTATAAACCAGGCACAGACTGGCCATTGGGAAGATTCCCGGTGAGCCGGTCTAATGAGGGAAGCCCCCCCCCCCCCCCACCACCAAAATTGGGGCCACTTGACAGCAAATTCCCAGGCTGCTTTTTGTTGTCTGCCCCAACTGTAAACGAACTACCGTGTAAAACGAACCAAATAAACAAAACATAACGTCTATTTATGAAGTGAATTCATGATTATGTCATTTCCATATGTTGTGCATACCTACATGCTGTCTGGCTCACATTTATGCCTTATGACGGCACAGAAGCCCTCAGTTACCCCCCCGACTGTTTGAACACATCTGAAAATCCTGAGGTGGGCGGGGATCCATAGGGGGTAACGGAGAGACTGTGAATGTGCATCTCCAACCCACCACCCTCCCCTCAGCTGCAGAATGTGTCCACCGTGGGGGGGGGGGGGGGGCGATTTAACTTCATGAGGCCCAGGACTGACAGGATATCCGAAACTGGACGCGGAATCGAAGCCTCTATGAAACCTTATTTCACTGCGGCTGACTCACTTTCTTCTTCATTGTGATCTAGTAATACAAGTTCCTATAATCTGTTGCATATTTGTTTTGTTTTGATTTGGTCATGATGGGACTGATGGGAAACAGCCATTCTCGGTTAGTCTACAGGTACTGGTTGTATATGAATATACTTTCTTGAGTAAAACACTGTGTTTTGTCTCATAAGTAGCTTTGAACAACAGCCCATGGTGATCTAAATATCCAGTGTACTTTACTGTGAAAAGCAGTTTGGTCATGCATGAAGGACTATACGACGAGATCGGTGGGAATCAATGCCTTTCTGTGTAACTAAATAACACTGCTGAAGTTTCTCGCTGGCTTTGTCTCCAGATAACTGAGCTCGGAACCTGATTTTTTTTTTATTTAGCTCCCGATTAACAAACCTGATCTTGCAGGGCCACAGAGGGTACTTCATAGCTGCCTTTGCCCCATTGGGAGCAGCCAAACACCACGAGCGAGAGTCCGGTAGCCCTGACAGCCTCAGATGCTGGGTTCAAGGAGGATTTTAGGTAAGACCCAAAGTCACCCAGTGCTGCTGGATCTATCTGTAGGTGTCACACCAGACTTGAGTACAAAGACAGGTTATGTTCTCCTTCGTCACACCTGGCTGTTACGCCCCTGATGATATTACAGTCTGATGACAACCTTCGTTGAACAGACCCTGCACTGTTTCTCTGGCTCCAGGGAACCTGGGCCATATCACAGAATTGTGCCTGTTGACAGGACTTGTTATTAGAGAAATGAGATAAAGGTCTATTTCTGGGTGCCGGTGGGGGCGAGGGTGGAGGTCTTTGTTTGTTTTTCATGGGCACAGAGAACTTTAGATGCAGTTCAGTGGGACGTTAAGCCTTTGTTTACGATAATGACATACAGCATCATTGTGCGTCAACCGCTGCCTTTCTGTTCACTCTTTCTTTTCTACCTTTCTTTTTTTGTCAGGACGCTCTTGTCGTCATGTAAGAGAGAGATCTGCGAGAGATGTTCTACCAGTGGTGGTTTTGAACGTTCTCAGATAAGGCTTCATTTGTTCTATACAGAGTGCCTTTGGTCTACCAGCATCCTCTTTTGAACTTCGAGCTTGAACCTCAAAGTCTTTGCAGCCCTGTGGCTCTGCAGTTGTGTTGGCGCCGCCTCCCCGTGAAGCAGATTTCACGGTGTTACATCCCTCGGTAGAACAAACATGCTTCCGCAGGAGCACTGAAGCCTGTACCCAGAAGATGGGTATAAGATCCAACAGCTTTAACGTTAGTATTTTGGTTTCCAAGCAGCCACCGCAAATCAGTCAGAGGAGTACAGATTCCTGGCCCTGCTGTGACCCCAAAGGGAACCTCTATGCCCCCCCCGCCCCACACACCTACACACCCAGGCTACCACAGTGAAACTATGAGAGTGCGTAAGTGTTCACAACCTGCCCCCATTTTGCAAATGCATGCCGCACCTCTTGCGTTGTGTCAAATGTGGAAGAAACATCCGTCAGCACATATTTATTTAGTGGGCACTTATACCCACAGCGACATACATTTTGAGAAGGCAGAGTCAGATAGTCTCTGGAGCGATTGGGGGTTAAGGACCTAGCTCCGGGGTCCAGCCTTGGGATTTTAACCTGCATCCTTTCCGATCACAGGCACAGAGTCTAACCCACTGAGCCGCACACCAGTCCCATGTGAAAAAACGTTCATAAATGTGGCTGACCGGCGCTTTGTAGGGTCGCGTCCCCTCCACACCACTGTCTCCTCGCTTTACCTTGGAGCCGGGGCCTGAGTGTACCCTTCCCTCCCCTCTTATTCCTTGGCTTTACTGAAAGCGGCCCGCTTGTTTTCCTGGAGATTTGGGAAGAAATTCCCCCCTAAACCTGCAGCTGTCTGAGGAATGTTCCCAGCGGTCCAGCTCCGCCCGGAGCTCCGCCGGCTCCATCAGCTCGCGCCATCGCACCGGCATCCGCGGGGAGGGGCGGGGCCGGCCGGCGGGAGGGGGAAACCGTAGAACTGGCGAATGCCACAGCCCGAAATCTGTGGGCCTGCTTGCCGAAAAACATGAGCCGTTGCCATGGAGAGTAGACTAAGTACAGCTGACCTAAGCTTTGTCTCCACTACCTCCCCCTCTCCCCCACTTCTCTTTCTTCCTCTTTTTCTTATTCCTCCATCTCAGTTTTTAGCGATATTGCGCACTCTCTTGAAGAAATTTGTTCCAGTCTTTTGCGCCCGGCGTTCTTCAGAAAGTGTCTGTAGCTGTCCCTGTAAGCTTGTTTGCGTCCCCCCCCCCCCCCCCCCCAGCGCCTGAGTTTTGGGACCACACGAGGAACAAAGAAGAAGACTCGAAACAAAGTTACATTTTGCATGCAATCACGGCAAACAGAGTGAGAAAGCAGATTGTATCTTGTGCTAGAGCAGAAGTCACCAAGGGCAGCTGTAAACCCTCGCCACGCTGAATCAGTGCCAGTGGCATTTTTCTCTCCTCCTCAGCCTCACCCGAGCCCCAGAAGTGGGTGAGCTGTTCATATTTAACCCCTCGTAGGGGTCGAAGTCTGGTGCCCAGTGTGCCCCTGTTGACCCTCACCAAAAAAGGGACCCGCTTTCTGATCGCAGTTTTAGATAATCTGTGCCAGACCTGGAGATGATGCAACGCTGAAATCGCGCATCCATATCGGTGTGATATACGACAACGTAAAACAAAAACGACTTTGTTATCTTTTACTGCAGTGTGAATATATGATCAAAATCCAATGAGAAACATGTGAAAAGGAACAAAGGTATAAGTAATGGATAAACCAGGACGAGATGTGCGGTTATATGAAAATCATCGACGACAGCTTGGTGTGATGCAGCCGGATGTAAAGCGGAGGACTGATAACCAAGTTAGAGCTATTTATGTTCGTATAACTGCACACCTAGAAGTGGTCTATCCTGATTATCCCATGACTAACAAAAAATATAATTATACTAACGGAATAAACTAGTCACGGTTAATTTTTTAGCATAAGATTATTTCAGTTAGTCATTTAACAGTGTTCCAGTGTGCTATTAAAAATACAGTTCTTATATGGACAGAACGCCTGGGCAGGCTGCTCACTGGAAGCGGTAAGTCTGTTACCATGGAAACCATCAACAGACAAGCGCTATTTGGGGGAAAACAAAGAGGAAAGTCACGCAGGTTTTTATATTAACGTGTTTAATAAAACATTAAAACGCAGTAACACAGAACTACCTGCCGGAACTACCTTTGCCATTACAGGAAAATAGTCAGCACCCATGTGACATCTCTGGACCAATAAGAAAATAGAATTTACCGAGCTGTGGTATAAGCCTTTATATGACACCAGAAAATGGTAAAAGCAGAGCATCAGCATAGGAAAAAGACAAAATGAGCATCGGGTGTCAGGCATCAGGGTCTGGGGGTGAGAGAAACCAGAACTTGTCTGGATATAAAGGTAAAATGATCAGCTGTCTTCACAGATGTCCATGCCCCCCCCCCCCCCGCGCCTCGCAATCTTCTTATCCTGAAAATATGTATTTTTATCTTATAATTTATGAGGGGAAAGTTCTAGAATGAATGCGGTCAGCGGTTTTTGTGCTCATAAAAAAGACACCTGCAAGCTTCGCCTCTGTATAAGGATGGCACCAAGGAGACCAGCGGTCAGGGACATGCGACCCCTAAAGACCCGTGACACCTCCTTAACATTTACCGTCCGTTGGGATTGTCTCGCTTCAACCTGGCAAATTGATTGTGATAGTGACCTGCAAACACCTGTCGCATTGAGCCTCCGGCAGACGTCCGGCGTGCCAAGCCTGGTTTCCGGAGCATTCCGATCCTCTGTGTAGACTCTTCCGTGTGAGCTGCCGTTCCACAGGTTCCTGGAAACAATAGAGCCATGGGATAGATATCTCTGTTAAACTACTTTGATATGTCTTGGTTAGTCATTTTGCTTTTCATTCTGAGACACACTAAGGCCAAGCTGAGATTCACCTGTAAGCATAATCCATGACTGGCAAGACACCGTTTAAGGCAAGGAGTCTATTTTTGATGCCATTGAATGGGTAGTAAGAGGTGCTTTATTGATTTTTGCCAGAATTTTGTCTATTTATAGACAATGGTCCAGTTGCACACATTTCCATAACTTCTGAGTTTTTGTCAGAAGCAAATTGCACAGTATGAAAATGTACTCAGTCATATAATTTTACATTTTACCCAAGCAATTCTGGTTAGCCCAACTTGCTTACGGGTACAGAAATTAAGACCCTTTTGGGATTATGAGGTATTAAACAAAACCAGAACCAAGGTCCTCGACAACTAGATGCTGAGTTGTCGTTTCTGGCACCTTGCCACTCTATAGCTTTCACGCCTACAGTTCTGAATCACGGACCGCACTTGAACTGGTTGTAACCAGCCAGCTCTGCACTCAATGGGTCTCTCTGTCCATTTTCAGTTCAGTTTGAGTTTAAGCTTTATTGGCATGGTGAAAAAAAATGTGCTGCCAAAGCATGTGCTTGCAATAGAAATAAGACAATAAAACAATAAGCGATTATTTGCTATTTTGTTGTTCTTGACATCACTCCATGAAGCCACTTTGATCTGTTTTCCAAGCATTTTGCTCCCAGCAGAGTCTGGAACTCACCCAAAAGTTTGGAGACGACTGTGCCTACTTCATCCACCGCAGTCTTAGTCATGACGAGCAGTGACGGTGAGAACGTACCCCAGTGTAAGTCTAATGCTTTTATATAACGCATGTAGCCTAACGGATTAAAGGTCTTTGGCGCTGGGGCGCACCTCCCCATAATTCATGGCCGCCCAGGGAATATGTGTTATACCCCCAGTTCTGAAGGTGTAAAATCCATGTTAATGCAGGAGATAAAGCAAACCAGATGGCCTGGGGGGGGCGAATTATGCTTTTCAAGCAGTGAGGTCATTCTGAAGCTACCTGTTGCAGAGCACATGCAAATCCGCCCCATGCCTCTCAGTGCCGGTACAGCCCGGGGCCCCGGGACAGAACACGGTCACCATGACCGAGTTCAAAGATGAATTTTCTGGAGGAGAAAAATGGAGAAGGATTATTGGGGAAGGAGGTTATGTGGGAGGGGGTTGGGGGAATGAGGAGAGAAAATCGAGGAGGTGTGAGTGTGGAGAATAGGAATGGTCTGTTAAACTGGTGTGCTGCTCTAATCTAATTGTTATTTCCAGCATAAATGTGACCAAGTGCCTTTAAATTTAGTATATACACCTATATTCCGTACAAGGAAATTACAAATCAGTGGATATTTTTCAGCAACAAATACCAGCTGTGTTTTTTTTTTTCTCATGAAGTAACAAGGAACGAACATGACGTCCAGTTTTTTTTTATTATTATTTTGTGTAGGCGTGTAATGTTTTTCTGTTTTTCTTTCTTTTTTTTTTTTACGAGAGTCAGTGGGGATTTGTCACTGTAGCTCTATCATGGCGTTCGACAGTCCCCTGCTCAGGCACATACGGTACTTAACGAGGACCAAAACAGGCTCAGGTTCCATTTCCTGTTGGCACAATCGCAAGCCATTAAATCACTCGGAGTGATTTACAATTCCCTCGCCGGCCTGGTTGCTCAATGCACTATAACGCATGGGGCCCACAGATGAGGTGGGGGCCATCTTGCTTTCATAACAGCAGAGATCTCAGGTTAATGTGGCCTTACCTTTTATTTCAACATCAAATAGTCAGGCTCCAAAAATGTTCTATCAGAATCAAGGAGGAGACGAATTTAGTCATTACATTAGTATAGGGCTAAACTTTCGTATGACTGATATAATACATCTGATTCAACCATCTCCTTTTTAAACCGCCTTTTGACTGCCTTCTCCTGTTTTCTTTTTCATTCTCTTCACCATTTTCTTCTTTGTTGTCCCTTTAGTTCAATGTCCTCTGACTTTGTTAAACAGTACAGTCAAATCCCAGTATCCCTCCTCTCCAGGTGTTCAACATGTAGGTTTTCAGGTGAGATCAGTCAACGGAGACAAATGACTACATATCAGCTGAAAAAGTAGAGGTCCCTTCCCCTGGAGTGCCAGGTGAGTCAAGACGTGAACACATCACAGGTGTGCAGACCATGGGGAGCGGAAGAATAGGATCGGGGGAGTTTGTTTGAGGAAGAGCAAACAAGGAGAGGCTTGGCAGATGATGCCTGATGGATCGCAGGGTGACTAGACTACAGCTTCTGCTGGGAATCGAAGGCCATGACTCCCAAGGTTGTTGACCTGTAGGGAAGGTCATCTTCCTGCTTTGAATGTATGTCTTCTTGTAACTTCATGTACGCTTCCAGTTTCTTGGGAAAGGGTGACACTCGATTCCCTTTAAGTCAAATGAGTTTATCAGTTTATTACTGGGAGAAAGGGGTGATTGCCTGAACCCAATTTCATGATCTCATGCTAGAGGCTTTCAACACTGCTTGCTTCATTTTGAAAGATTAGTTTATCAAGCTATGTGACTCAATCTGTTTATTTTATGCAGCTGTTTTCATTTCTGTTCAGTTCCTGGGTACAGTTTAATGGTTTGAATTAGAAAAAAGTTTAAATGGAGACAACTAAGGCAGGGCAATGGGATTCTTCAGATCACTCATTCACTTCACTATATATATATATATTCTAGAGTCCTTCCAAACTGAAAATGGTTTAAGTTAGAATTCTGGGTAGAACTGAATCCATAATCAACTAAAAACAAAAGTCACAGACATCAAAAAGAAGAAACAGCATTTAATGACAATTCTAACCAAAGAACCTTTCGCTTATGAACAATGCACTCTGCAAAGGCCTGTATACATACTGTGACAGTGATTTTATGTAGTACATCAATCCAGTATGTCCAGATGTTTCCTCAGCGGATGGAGAGAAAGGTACAGCTCCACACCCCTTACCCCCCCCTTGATTCCCCCCCCCAAAAAGAATCCGGAGGTTGATCAGGAACAGTACCTAAACACTGTCCCTCAGGGGGGGGTTTAGCTGTCCACTACAAGCTGGAGCAATGTTACTCAGTTATATACACAGGATATGTCAGGGAGCTGGAGAGGAAGAGGTCTTTGGCACCAGTATTGCCACACACATGGCTCACCAATCAGAGAGGGAACCAGAAAAGCATAAGGATTTGAAACGATGCAGTTACTCGTGCAGAGGGCCAACATTCGATCAAGTGATCATGCTGACATTGTTTTGTTCATATAGACAATTGGACCCATTTAAGCTCTGCTACTTTCAATTATGTCTAAGACATGGAACATTGACTTCAATAATGAAACATGATCTTCAGTCTAATGCAATGAGCTACATCCCAACCCATGGGCTTCAGCTTAATACTCTCACTTTACTACAATCGCATCGCTGTGGCACTACATGAAACTGGTTGAATGCTTGCTAGTAAGACATATAATGCATTTTGTTTATTGCTTGTGTGAGTTGAATTGCCGTGACTCCAGTTTCTTTTTGGGGGGGGGGGGGGATCTGAAAATCCCCAGAATCCAGGCAATTCAAGATATCTAGAAAAAAAAAGAGAAGCAGAAGGAATACCGTGGAAAGCTGGGCTTCTCTTCCTGGGAAGGTAATTTAAGTATCCTTCATGCAGACAAAGGGACTGTTATGATAGGCCGCTTTCCAAGTCACCGCCTGGGCTTTTCAGTGGAATGGCTTGTGATGACCAGAACCAATCAGAATTCAGAATGCTGTTATGGCTCTTGGCATAGGTTATACCTAGGACACATAGTACATGATTATGGGTTGTGGAGGGTCTGCATTGAGTATGACATAAACAAAGGCACACTTGCCACACAAAGATGGTGCTACTGGTGTGCACTTGTCTTAATGATTCAACTCAAGATTTGTATCAGTGAAATTGCAGTGCAGATCCACCTGAGGCCGTGCTGGCTCCGCCCCTACCTGTGACCAGGGGAGCAATTGTGTGAGACAGAGACCCGACTGGTTATTCTGTCGCCGTTAATCCCTTGAACACGTCACGGCACAGGCTGCTGCTTGCCCATTGTTGTTTTTCTCAGAAAAACGGATAGAAATCGCCTTTATTTTGCAAGGTCTGGCACCGAGTGCTGCCAAGTGAAACAGTACAATTTACTTTTCACGCAGCCTCCATCTGAGAGACTATCACAGTCCGGTTTGCCAAAAGGAAAGAGACGACATTGAAGCACTGCTATTTCGTGTCCTGGCTGGCTCCGCAGTTCCTTTATGAGATGTTGAAAAACTGAACGCTCTTTCATATTCCCAAAGTCTCCGCCGATGTGATTCTGTGGGAAACCGATGAATTCTCAAAGCTGGTCGACCACTCTGCGGATCCCACGGCAGCCGAAGTTGGCGGCGGAGCACCGGTACAGGCTTTGTTGTGATATTGAGAGAAACTGAAAAGAAGCAAATGTAATGGGCCAAGATGAATGAATCCAGGAGAGAGAGAGAGCGCAGTATCAATGACAGACGGCAGAAACAAAGATGGGAATTGGTGATACGCAGGTACCGCTAAGCAAATGAGAGGAAGACGAGGCAAAAAATGTGTATTTGGAAGGATGGTGAGGTCCCTCAGGTGAAGTCCAGAAAGAGGTTCAAATCATGTCCTCGGCAAAATAGTCACACGTCCACTGGGCCCTTGAGCAAGGACCTTCTCCCCCGAAAATGCTCTGGGGGGTGTGCCGCATAAATGGCTGACCCTGCGCTTGAACCCCAAGCTTCACTCTCAACTGTACAACTGTGTCTCAACTGTGTCTGTATGTCTCAAAGGAGAGCATGATGAGATGTGCGAAACCGTAAGAATTCCAGTGATGAGATGTGCGAAACCGTAAGAATTCCAGTGATGAGATGTGCGAAACCGTAAGAATTCCAGTGTACCTATACTGATACTAGGGTAAATGGCATGTACAGCATCATTTTCATTTCAGATGCTTAGCTGTGAGTTATTCTGAAAAATAGCAATGCCTATGCATGAATAACTGAAAGACAGCTCCTGGTGCCCTTCACATGCAAAATAAAGATAAAATCACTGGCTGCCAGGCATGCAGCTTGTCAACACTTTCTTATCGAAACAGTAATTTCATCCATTTTCGCTCCCCTCCAAAAGGGGCTCACACGTGCTGGCACGTCCTGCAGCAGGTATCAGCAATGATGGTTCATCAGGGATGGGAAATGTGTGCCGTTTGCCGCCGCTCGTGTTACTTCAGGCCATGGCTCAGAGATTCATGTCACGGTTCCAGAAAACCGCAGAGTGCGTATGCAAAAATCAGGTTTTGCATGTCTCCACTGCCACCGCCGCAGTGTCAGACTGTTTCAATGCAGTGACAAGTCATGGTGTAATAACAAGAATTAACTCCCTCAATCTGAACCTGGTTTGCCAGTCACTGGTTGAAATCATGACTATCTTTCCTATCCCAGGCAATGGTACCGGCACTGAATTAGAGCCTATATTGTATACGTTTTTTTTTTTTTCCGAAAATGAATAGCATAGTTTTCTATTTTTAGTTTTAAAAAGTATGGCATTGTCATCTGTCTTTTTTCAGGCTCAGTTGTTACGCAATACTGGCTAGGTGATTGTATTGCTTAGCAAAGCCGGATTCAACCTTTTTTTTTTTTTTTAATGGAAATCTTACTCTGAACCATATGGGTAATGGATCACACCGTTTCAGCAAAGTGCTACAAAATAATCCACAGCCTTCCTCTGTGGGTGAATGAGAATAGGTTTGTTGTTGTGTCTGTCATTTAATCTGTTTCGCATATTTTCAAGAACAGTCAAAGAATTTTCCGGAAAAAGCTGAAGGCTGCACAATCTGCAAAAGACTAAGTGAAAGCTTATAGGTTCAAATATTTAAAAAAAATACTGTGGTTTCATATTTGTTTTTCGAATTCGATCTTATGGTCACGATGCTGCTCAGACACTCTTTGTAGAACAACTCAGACTGGTTTGTTACCTTGTGTAATCCCAAAAAACAAACAAACAGACAGACAGACACACACACACACAGGTTTGTAATTATATCTTTGTGGGGACCATCCATTTCTATGGGCAAAACCTTAATCCCAACAATGACAACCTTAACACCTACCAAGCCCTAACCTTAACCATAAGTAACTAAACCAAATACATGACCTTTGGTATTTATGAATTTTTGATTGCATTCACAGATCTTTGTGGGGACCTGAAAAATAAGTTTTTATTACATTGTGGGGAACATTTGGTCCCTGCTTTCTATGGCAGATAAGATGTCTGAGGCTTTAACAGGTGTTGAGAAGATGGGGCCCCAGAAACTATGCAGCAGGCTTTTACTTTAATTAACCGTGATAACTCTGCAATTTACAATTTGACCTCCATTTTACTATGGACAGCCTCTCTTATTAACACACTGCTTCCATTTCACGCACACACACACACACACACACACACACGCATGCACGCACACAACTGAATCAGGTTGTGCGCGTCTCCACAGCAAGCTGTCACCCAGATGTGCCTAAGGGAGGGAATGGCCAGATGTTTTGAGTTTGGGCCCTGCTCATTGATTAAAGCTCCAGTTCCTCCACTGACTCCACCCCCCACCCACCCCCCCGTTCAGATTTCAACAACAGCTCTTCTGCAGGGTGTCTCCGGTCAGTTTCCTGAATGACGACGGGCTGTCGCAATTCATTTTTTCCTAAAGCACACCCCAGCTCAAACCCGACTTCCTAAATCATGTTCTTTAGAGTCCCGTTGTCAGCGGGCTGTGACCGAGACGGACACCAATGGAGCTCAAGGACTCCCAGTGGGTCGGATGTGAGCAGAATGACCCCGTTTTCAGCATCAGTGAAGCCGCACGGTAGCCCCCGGATTACTTGTCTGTGACGCTGAGCAGCTGGTTGATGTTTATGTCGAGTGTGTCCTGTTCCTGCCTGAAGGACCGGTTTGTTCCTCTCCTCCCAGAGCTTGCAGGAGCCCTGGGGCATCATAGAGCTAAACATATTTAGTGTATTTTCAACATATTTAGTGTTTTCAAAATGATTAAAATCCAATGTTGTTTCACAAAGAGTTTAATTTGTTTTGCATGTCGAGGTTTGATTATATGCCCTAGCAACACAAGTGATGATTATCACTTATAATTACAATTAATTTATTTTAGAAAATGCTTTTATCCAAAGTCACAGTCCCTGGAGCAAGTTGGGGGTTGAGGGCCGTGCTCAAGGAGCCAATAGTGAAATCACTTCGCCCGCTCTGAGATTTGAACTGACAACCTTACATTCACAGGCACAGAGTCCAAACCCACTGAAGCACCCCCACCCCAATTATACAAGTTCATGCCGACCAATAAAATAATAAAACCTGATACCTCTCTGGGTCTCAGGCTATCTTCCCAGAGACTCTTCCTGCGGCGACTCATGTCGCTAATCTTAACGGTATGTCTGCGTGCACGTTTGTGATAGACGCACAGTGCTCTGTCCTATTTGCACGTAGGGTGTCCTCGTTAGCAGCCCCGAGCACGACCTCCGCAGCATTTCAGGACCTAAAACCGAAAGACAACGGATCCCGGTGTGAAGCGGCCACACGGTGCAGATTCCTGACGGTCCGGAGGTAACTGTCTAGAAGACAGTGTCGGAAATGGGGGTGTCGCGGAAATGGGGGTGTCGCGGGGTCAGCCAGCACACTGCCGCTGAGCAATTTGGGCTGAGGTGTTCTGGTACCGCCTAACCCTCTTCCCTGTAAAGCCAGTAGGCTGCAGGCAGATCCTTCCCTTCAACCTCTTGCTCGTTTGCCCTCCCTTCTTCCTCTTCTCCTCTATTTCCTTCCTGTCTCCCTCCCATCTCATCCCATTGTTTCTGGTCCAGTGCCAGTTTCTGCGGATGACTCGCTGATCCAACGAGTACGTGTAGAATACCCAACAACTCCATTTTTATTAATCATGATGCACAGTATACATCTGTGCTTAAACAGTAGTCTTGCCTTCACATATACTTAGAAGCTCTACTGATGGACTTTCTGGAGGACTTTCCTTGGCCATGACAGCCGAGAGCGTTTATCTCCAGTTCAACTCATACAGGAAGAATTCACGAATTGGAGGACATTCAAAATCAAAACACATTCCAGCGTGAATGCATAAGAAGAAGAGGCTTCTGGGATCAGTGCTTGCTGTAATTCTTCAGAAACATCTGGAAGGACCCCTTAGATCAGCGGTGGCCAATCTTATCCGCAAAGGGCTGGTGTGTATGCAGGTTTTTGGGATAACCTTTAGGTCAGCTGTTCAAACCCAGGTGTGAGGACTCTTCACCCAATCAGTCCTCTAATTAGTAATCTAATTGGGGAGCTGCAGCGAAAACCCGCACACACACCGGCCCATTATGGATAAGATTGGCCACCCCTGCCTTAGATGAATGCACATGTGAATAAGGGCCACCACAAGCTCATGGTAAGTGACTGTGCCCCTGTCCACACTCATATATATTCTACCTGGTATCTATGAATATCTTAACAGCAGAAAATGACATGTGTTGATGATGACAGGAACCTACCCCTTCACCAGCAGAATCCCTATTTGCTATTCTTGACGACGGACCAGGTTCCTGCATTAGTGTAGGGATGAAATTACACCAAGACGCAGGTGACCCAAGGTGACCTTAGACACATGGAAAGCATGTCTTCAGTATTTCTGTCCTTGATATTAATATGTGGCGTAAAAACAGAACGACAACATACTGTCACGAACACAAGGGGTCCATCAACCCTCGTGTGGCGCCTGAAGGATAGGCCATATTTTTAAACTCACCCTTTCATGGACAGAGGACGTCTCCTTAACCCACCAGAAAGTTCTGGTAGTTGGCAAGTGGCTTGACTCAATGAGCCAGTTTCAGATCTCATGTTTATGTTTTCATAAGGAGCTTCGGAGAGCTATAATTCAAGGGCTGATCATGAAATGAAGGAAATTATGGAAAGCTTTGTCTGAAAGATCATGTGGCCAGTATGGTTCAATGTCAGTGTTGGTACAAAGCAGATACCATGGAGCAATTAATGGTCTATAGCAGAAGTACTCATTTTGAATCTCTTGTACTGTTCTTGGTGTTGAATTAGTTGGTCAACAGACCACGTCCTGTGACACTCGGTGTGCCCAGACACCATGATGTTTATCCCCTGTAATAACTTGCAGCAGCTGCAAAAGCCACCCCCCTCCCCATATCTCCCAAGGGCTATGGGGGGGGGGGGGGGGGGGGGTTAGTTTCGATCCTCAGCTTTCATAAGTCCTTGTAGTCCCACCTGCTGGGGCAAGAAACTGTAAAAATACAAAAGAGGGAGATTTTGGAGCTTCTCAGTTTTTGAAGCATTTTAAAACAACAGCTTAATTCCCATACATTATACAAATCTGACAGCACAGGTTGCATTTATGAAATTATGAATGTTTTCGACCACAAGACAAGGGGAACAAGGCTACATGATGAGATGAGAACAAATATGATTTCATAATACAAATCTTACCAAACGACAGAAATATATGCAACATTATGAACACATATGTTACAATGAACACATCAATTTTTGAATCCAAATTTCAGTGTGGGCTTGGCTACACAAAGTTAATCAAAGATTACAAGCATATATAATACTGTACTATTTTCAGAAGAAATCTTCAATATGCAATGAGAGGACACACCCAGTCCTCTCTAAATTCCGCCCCTTTTAGCTGTAAGGCGTGATAAAGTAAACTTGCAAGACAGGACAAACAGGCATGGCTGAGACTAGTACCTTTGCTTTCGAGTTTCACCATCCGGGCTGCTGTTTCCATTTAACTTCGTGCTTCAGCCAAATCAGCAGGAGCCTTACAAGTCGTGGGGGAGGGGAGGTAAACAAAAAGAGGGGGAAGAGGCAATTTGGGAGGGGGGGTCTAAGTCGGGCCATGTGACAGTACTAACACTTATCAATGGCATTGGAGATGTCACCACCCTGACCCATAACTGCCAAAGTGTTCCTCACTGACACATGGTGACAAACTCACAGACACAGACAATCCTTCATCGACACACAAGTCACGCGGTGACACGCTGACAACGCGCTACGACACGCAGTCCCCGGGTGGAGGGCTGTGTCATTGCTATCAGCCACATCGGACAGCCTTGTCAAGCCTATATGCCTGGCTGGCAGGAAAAACAAAATAAGAGAAAAAAACTGGCACAGAAGGATGAAATTCGACTGGAAAAGTAACTGTCTTGGCAGCACCAGCTGCTCCTGCCCAACAAGTTCCTTCTGGGTTATTTTGTCCTCTGAGTGAAGTGTTGGAGCTTTTGTTTTGACTATAAAAGTCAGAATGTATCCCAACCAAGGCTTTTTGTACTTTTGGCAGAGACATCCTGTGCAGGTGCTATATGTTTATAAGTATTTGTGCTGTAAAACTTACGGTAACGATCCATTGCCTTAAGAAACCACCCCATCTGGACCAAATGTGACCTACACTTACACAATCAAGTCAAAACACTCGTGGTTTCTTACTGAACCCACACAATGGAGAATGATCGTGGACAGCCACATATAAAAGTCTATCTGTGAGTAAAGCCAAAGCTAAATTGGAAAATTAAACAGTGCTTAAGAGCAATAGTGCGCCCGATATCTCTTAAGGACATACAGTAGTTAAGTGGTTTGCTCCTAGTAGGAGTAAACACACTCAACTTAGTAATTTTCAGCAGTTTAAAACAAGGAGCGAGATACAGGCCAAAAATGATCTTTACTACGTTTACGTTAAAATACGCCACGCTGATATTTTGGCAAGTGACAGCAGGAATGCAAATTAATGTAAACACTTGTCTTGAAGGCCACGTATTACAAAAATGAGTTGTAACTAATTAAATGAACTTAATAAAGGAATAAAAAAGCAAGGGTGTCGCACATGATGCATTCGTTACTTTACATACAGTAGGAAACTACTGCAGAAATGTAACACACGGACTATGTAAGATGCCAGGAAATCCAGACACTAAATCCTGCATTTGGAATAAAAGGGCTATGTCACTTGATCCTATACACACCATACAACAATATGCGAAGCTGTGCACACGATGCCGCAGCCCGACCGCAAAGCGTGTTCGGACGCGGCAGGAAGCGGTAAGACCGCAGTTATGCAGGAAGCTTATCTGGACTTCTTCGTATTCCCATCCTAGGAGTCGCGCGACTAAGCGCTCGCGGAGTGTGCGTGGGCGTGGCCTGGCGGGCGCCGCGCCTTCGTCATCCCGTCAGCTGGCGCGAGGGGCAGTGACGTATCGCCGAGCTTGGGGCAAAGCGGCTGTCCTCGCTCGCGCTTTCGTCTTCGGGCTGCAGAAGGTTTTTCTGCGTGGCGTTGGATGGTCGTGCTGAGATGTTAGCGTAGATCTGCCGGTTGCGGATAAGGGGGACGCGGTGAGGGCACGTCGGTGGAGGGAGCACGATGTAGCTGGAGTTAACGCCAGGACGAACGCGTAATTTGTAATAGGGAGAATCCCAAGCGACTGAATCTCCGAGTGGGGCGATTATGCTGCCGACGTTTCTTGCGTTTTTGCTGGAGCTACTGCTGCTATGCGGGGCAGCCCTATCGCAATACTCCAGTGATCAGTGCAGCTGGAGAGGGAGGTGAGTTACGGGGATTAGGAGGGCACACTTGCACACTTTGCTCACAGTTACAGCTCAAGTGATGCATTTTCTTACCCTCCTCACTTAGTATAATTGCTTTGCCTTTGAGTCTCCGTGGTAATACTGAAAACCATGGATTTTGTAATTTTATAAAAATACCCAGAAAGTTGTCTTATTATGTTTTGGCTCAGGCACTATTCCGAGATTATTCAGAGATACTATTCAGAGTTTGAAAGCGCTTTCTTTTAAAACTGTATTACGTCTCGATTGGGTTAAATAGACCTGTACTACTATTTTCACTCGTAGGGACTTAGTTTGGTGAATCAGCGTTCAGTCTGAGATCCATCTGAAAATAGTTAAATAATAAATTACAACTGATATACACGTAGCAGTATTTTACAGGGCTGCACAAATAAACGTTTGGCCGCTCGGTGTATTTTCATAGGAGGTTTGAGTCCCAGCGAAGTTTATTAGCGGTTCAGTCCACACACACACAACTAATAAAATGCGCATTTTTTTGTCTTTAGTCTGAGATGGATTTAGTTGAAATGTAAGAGCTCAGGGCAAATTGTGAAATGTTTCTTTCTCCAGATTTCTGTTCACATTCTTTTCTCAGTGCTTAATTTAGTTAAAGAGATGCGGATGTTTAACTTCTGACGATTGTTTTGTTTTGTTTTAGGATTTATGACAAAGTTTTTAATGTGATTCAGTGTTAGAATTTATTTGTTGCTGCATGGCTATGGGTATGTGTGGAAGATTTTACTAAGAATACCGCTGGCATACGTTGGCACTATTTTTTTTCATGCGAGTTAAAGTACGAAACATTCTTTATGCTCCAAGTGGTATTTTTATATTATTCGACATATGTGTGCTCTTATTGTTTGATCACGCATCTTATAATTTTTTTATACACAAAGTATATCAATTTTTATTACTTTGATAGCATAAATAGTTTTTCTGTAGTTCAGCCGCGAAGAGTTTTTCAGAGTTTGATTTTGTCAAGAGTTTACAAGCGGAGATTTCCGTATTTCGCGCGTGTTATAGCCTAAGTAAATAAGCGCATACTTCATGTGTCAGATTGTTTAATCCACATTGTATCGTAGGTGAAAACGTTTTCAAAGCGCCATGTTTTTGGAATAGTCTGTTAATCGCTGGGTCAGCAATCCTTCGCCTCCGTCCAGGAGAGGTCCGCTGAGATCAAGAAGCTTTCCAGTGCACAAAAACTTGCATATAATTAATAGAATCTGCTTTGCATGCTGAATAGCAAATGCTTTAACCGCCGCATATGGACTTGGTTTGAATGTTTTTAAGTTCTAAGGCATAAAGAAGTGCAGCCCATTAAATCTAAACCAGTAACGTGTTTCCAATTACGCCATCTTTCTGCTAGACTTAATTGCACACACACACACAAAATAATTTACGGACTTAATTAAAAACAACCTAATAAAACTCTGGACTTGGGCCGTGGTAGCTTGCACGCCCTGCGTTAATGCTTTTTGATTTCCAGTTAAATTGTCCTCCCACAGTAATGTAATGAATCGGAGCGTCCGCAAGTCACATCAATCAGCTGTTCGTTGGGCAACAGGTCATGTGGTGTGGATGTTATCTGATCTACAAAGAAGAAAATTTATGGCTCAGGGTCTACCTCATCAGAAGTACTTATGGAGACTATAGAAAGGTGTCGTATAGAATAAAGCGTTTTTTTGTTTTTGTTTTGGGGCTCACGCTCACATCTGTTCGTGAAATTGTTCGTTTTAACAGCAGGCTTAAAACCTTCTAAATAACGGCATGCCGTGAACGGCGTATTTGGAGTAGGATGCGAGGAAAATGGGGATTTACAGATAAAAAGCTGGCCGTGGTGTTGTCGATCGCTCAGCGTTTACGCGCGCGACGGGTCGTGAGGCCGGGCGCGTGCGCGCGCGTGGGAGAGTTTGAGTAGCCGCCAGGTTAATGTTCAGTGACCATTAAATCAGATATTTAAATAACAAAGTCGTCTGAAAGGCGAATATAGCATTTTAAATCAAGCGTCGTTAGTCACGTTTTTCTCATTTTGGCAGAGAAAACCCAAAATAAGGATTTGGCTGCGGATGAAAGTCGAGCCGCATAGTAACGGAGCCAGACGTCGCAGTTGCTGCCTAGACATCTACGCACGACGCTCCTTTAACGCAGATCGCCTTCAATAAACCGCCTCACCTCTTGGTGCTTATCGCTTTACCGCATGTTCCGCTTCATTTGCCTGTTTAATAAACCACAGGGGCGCGTCGGGCTCTCACCTCTGTGGAAACCGGCTTGATAGTAGCTCTTTTGAACTTCGCCGCTCATGTTCTTCAGAGGGCAGCTGACACACCTTCACTGTCCTTCCTCACCCTCGCCATTATGTTGTAAAGTTATTTCTTTTTAGACTGCGGTGCCTCTAACGCCTGGGATATTATGGGCACTATAGACCTGTTTCTTGATGCGCTCTAAGTAAAATATGAGGGTGAATAAAAGGTAACGAGCCGGCCACATTTCCCCAGCGACATTTTGCTGGATTAATACGATTAATACGAATTCGCGGAAATGTGGACGTGGTACAATGATCTAACTACGGCCCGATCTTATTTTAAGTATGAAAGTGCAGTCAAGCGTGTAAGGCAGCAGTTTATACGCCTGTCTCTTATGTTGGGCATTATTTTTTTTTTTATTAAAGTCTGTGCGCAAAGCTTAACATGAACAAATCGCTTCTCACTGCTTACTCGGAGCTGAGTACACTTAGCACTGCTTGGTGCATGAGAGGTCTGCCTAAACTTGTAAATGTATCCTAGTTGTAACTGTCCCCCCCCCCCCACATTTCACAGTGGACTGATGCATGAGACGCACATGCAGGACGTGGAGCAGGTGTACCTGCGCTGCTCCCAGGGGGCGCTGGAGTGGCTTTACCCCACGGGTGCCATAATTATCAACCTGAGGCCCAACACTGCCTCCCCAGCAGCCCGCCGCCTCTCCGTCTGCATCAAGCCCTCCAGGGACTCACAGGGTGCCAACATCTACTTGGATCGTGCTGGCGAGCTGCGGCTGCTCCTGCGGGAACAGGACCAAGCGCTGGGACGTGTGCACTGCTTCGGCATCCAGGAGGGGGCGCTGTTCATTGAGGCCATACCACACCGGGACATCAGCCGCAGGATCACAGCCTTCCAGTATGAACTGGTGAATGAAAGACTAAGGCCTGACCAGGACTCCCTAAGTGGTAAGTTACCTTCTGCAGAAGCCATGTGAAACTTATGATTTTTGTTTGTCTCTTAAGACTATGGAAATTGAAAATAAATAAATAGATAAACTGGGTGGATTGAATCTGAAATCATGGCCTGGTTATGAACCTTACTTGCTGAGAGTTAAGGCGGCTCAATAATCCTTCGCTCTCCCTTGTCTGTCCCATAGCAACAACAGAACATTTTATTCTTGAAAAACTGGAGGGAAATGCATTGGCTTCATTTGTGAAGGCAGGGTGTTGTGGAGTTTAATAGTTAAATCAAAATGGATATGAACTACGAATGAACCAGGCCTTTTTTTTTTTTTTCTCTCTAAACCTCAAAACTATAAAGCACGGCAGTGTGAGCACTATGTAGCAGCCTTTGTGAATGAGGTTTTCCAAAAACCTCATGTTGTATGTTTCTTGTAGTCTACCTGCCAAAACCACATGATCACAATCAGAGGTGCTATTTAGGGGATTTTTTTTTAACTTCTATTCTTTCACAGCAGTTCTAAATATGATCGGTACATCTGTTGCTTTTGCTTAAAATATGGCCGCATGGTGCTGGGTATGCTCAATATGCTGGCACAATACATGGAGTTGGTGAGTGATGCTGATGAGCCTTAGTGTTGTAAGAGCAGGATTTTTATTTATTTTCATTGGATCCTGTTCTCCTTGATGCTGCTGGCCGTCATAGAGTAGTGGAGGGACAGTGAGTTGGGAGAAATAAGGCCTGCAGCTGGATCTAAAGGTGGTCTGGGGGTCGAGTCACTGAGCCGTCCGCCATTGAATTTTTTTTTTTGTCTTGCATCCCTCTGATCCACATCATCAAGATACAGTTTCTCTCTTCATATTCATGGCAGAATATGTCTGAAACCAGATGTTGCAGGGTCACTCCCCCACCCACCCCCCAAAGATGGTTCTGATCCGAATAGAGTGGAATTAATGTGGGGGCCAGGCACGGGCGTGTGGAAGCCAGGGCATTCCTGTGGTTCTGTTTCATGTCTGACATGTGAGCTGAGTATGACTTAGGGAGGGGGGATCAAGGCGTTGGGCCCAGAGAAGGCTGGGCTAAGCCAGACTGATCTACATCAAAGCACCCTGTTTTTGGTGGGGGTGGGGGGGTACACCTGGAGAGGCGACACTAGGGACGTGGGGTGTTCCAGCTGCTGTGGGGGCTGTGACCTTTGACCTTGACGACATCAGCAGCATTTGAAATAAGTTATACTCCAAACTGCAGTCTCACATGGATTCCTTTACTGATCCTATAGTCAGACATCACCCTTTTAGATAAATCAACACGATGGAAATGAATTAATGTTTCTGATGGGGAAACATGCTCAGTGTAAGGGTGCATGTCATCTGGTGAAACTTGTCATAAGACTGAACAGAAATGAGATGAGCTACAGGGGCTTGCAAGTGGTACAGGTCTGGCTGTGTTTGTAAGAGAACTTGGCAGGCCGCATGTTACCAGCCAGGTTGCGGGGGGGGGTGTTACTTCTTTGTGAGTTCCGCCCCTCAGTTTAGTGGTTGGTTTACCTGGTTGCTCTTGGTGACACCAAAGTTGTCTTAAACTGAGCTAAAAACCTGCTAACAAGATCAACTGATTTGCAAGGTAGCAGTGCTTCATATAGTGCAACGTCTGTGTTTTGAAGCCCATTTAAGTACTGGGGGAGGGTAGTTTTGGAGAGCATCTATTTGTGTGACTGAGTTCTTAAACAGATGTGTAAATGTGGAGTATATTAGAGAGCTCGGTTTTCGTGTGTGTATGCGTGTGTTGGCCTGAATCTCACTTCTGGCCTGTTCTCATCTCCACAGCTCCCTGCCAGCCTTGCAGTGACCAGGAGCTCCTGCTGGCTGCATGTGCCAGCGATTTCGGTAAGATCCATGTGTCCATCTCCTGCAGTGATAAATCGAAGGAGCACATCTCAGCCCTTTCGTGGTTTCTTCTTTAGCTCAACAATGTAGGTCGGTTTGACACATGGAATTTGGGTGCTGTTCAGGTCGGCTTCTGCAGCATCGCATTACATTTATTCAACAGCAAGAAATGATGTTCTTGCCAGGTTTTGCTCCGTTTTTCAAACTGCAGTGGAATCATGCATTTTAACTGTAAACAAAATATATTTGACAATGCAGTGCAAGTATTGTATAATTACAAATCACTCTGTCTTTATGTCTGAATGTGCCATCTTCCAGAAGCAGAACAAACCAATGATTTTCAGGGTCAGTCGTTGAGGAAATTAACCTCATTCTTTCTTTTTCTGTGCAGTGGCACGAGGCAGCATCTTGGGTATGGAGGAGGAGGTTGAGCAGACATCCCTTACAGTGACACTGAGCCGACTGTACAGACAGAAGAGCCAGGTGTTTGTGTCGGGCGGTGGACGGGCGAGGCGCTGGACGGGGCGGGTCAGGATGCCCCCCCAGTGTGGGGTGAGGCCTGGGGAGGGCGAGTACCTCTTCACTGGGACAGTGCGTTTTGGAGAGGCATGGCTTGGCTGTGCGCCACACTACAAGGACTTTCTGAAAGTGTACACAGACGCTGTGGAGCAGGGCAGCAACCCCTGTCACATAGAGACGAACTGAGCTGCCTCTTCCAAGCCTTCTAACCTGCCATAAAAGGGAAAGGGGAGGGGCTTCGCTTTTAGAGAGCCAAATGTTCACATGCTCTAGCCCTCACCCCCTTTTCTGATTTATTGAAGCATTGAATGATACCAGGCAACATACCCGGACATCAGAGGACTGCATGAACCTCCGCGGAGGGACATGTGACCTCAGGTCCTGGAGTAGCAGTCATAAATATATGTGAAAATGTGAAAGGACATTTTATAAATACAAATGCTTTGTAAAAAGCTTGATGTACAATTTTGAAGTTGTTTCTTATGACAGAAATGTATGATTATAAAATTTGGTTTGTGATGATTTTTTAAAAGAAGGGCAATTTTAGCCTGTAATTTTTCTTCAGGCTGATAAATTGTAATGGGTTTTTTCCTCCGCCAGGGAATAAAAATCTTTTTTTCCTGGAGCAGAATTTGACTGTGTGGGATTTTTTTTTAAAGGGAATACAAATGGCAAATGAAAGTGGATGTGTCGCTGCCCATGTGTGTCCCTGCCTCCAGACGTTTTAAGTTTGCAGGCTTTCAGGAAACATTCTCTGGAACAGCTGACACATGCTACAGGGGTCATGCATCAAGAGGCAGCTGGCATTCAGATGACATAGTCCTTCATGTGACCCGGGCGAAGGGTAGGGTACAGCCCTCGCGAGTGGCAGGATGCTATCCGCTGATGAAGGATGCTGACCTTGGGACGGTGGTGGCAAAGGTGGGTGTGGTTGGATCCGAGTGCCAGGTCTTGATTTCATCAGGGCTGCAGAAAGTTGTGCAAAGGGTAAGTGGTGTCTTATGAAGCTGGGATATTAGGCCCGAAATAGCTGAAATTAGAGGAAGCAATTAAACCCTTTGTCACAACAAAGTTTTAGGTGGTCTTCTGGGTCGGGGGCAGGGTTGGAGCTGCATTTGCCTGAATGTTTTGTTTGTCATTCCCCTGTAATTTTAAGTTTGTATGCTCTGATCAGACAGGTGCCAGTGCTGTCTTAGTTAAGGGGCTGTTTGCTTGTCCCGTGGCTGTGGGCCATCGCTTCAAACTGCAAAAACGTAATAACTGACTGGATTAAGCTTAGTGGGCTGGTGATGGCCCAACTGCAATGCTCTCTGAACCTGAGAGCTGTTGGTTTTAGCGGGACAGTGTTATAAATGTTTTTGTAAGGCGAGGGTGCAAGAAGACCCAGTGAAAGATCCGTCCCGTAGCACGCAGCCAGCCGGGGAACGGAGCTACCCGCTGTGTGGCTTAGCCAAGCTGGGCTCCTTCCTTTTCTTTGAGGCGGAAATGTACCGAGAGCTCCCTCAATAAGTCAGCGCAAACAGATAATCGTTATTCTAGACGAGTCCTGTGAACCCGATTCAATATCAGAAGTCCAGCTGAAAGGCAACAGCCTAGCCACGCTGGGAAATGCAAACAGAGTTCCCATGGTGACGAAGCCGGCCGGCTGGCCACCCCTTCGCTGGTGGGCGCCCGCTTTGCCTGGCTGCATTGGAGGAAGGGGGGGGGGGGGAGCAGGGTGAGGGAGCTGCAGTTGTGAGAGTGCAGTGGGATGGGGGATGTGGTGCTTGGGGGGCGGGGGGGGGGGGTTATTAAATAAAAGGGCCTCTTGCCGTAACACGTGACTTGGTACTAAATGTTAGAAGTAGTTCTTGGTTACTCCCTACGTGGCTGTCTGTTAGTTCCACATTGGTTGGTTTGCGTTTGTCTTGTATCGAATTTTTCTGATGCTGCTTTTGGCATGTTTGATTTATATTTTATTCATAGACCTTGACAGCATTAGCTATTTGGCCCACTTCTGTGTTAAAGGGTTGTTGAAAGCAGTCACTTGCGTGCTCCCATCCTGAGCAAACTGACAGTGAGATTTGAACATTAGTCCGCACAGTTGCGTGCGTGGCGGCTTTCAGCTGTTAGAGTCTTTGTCTGCCTTGGGTGTTGGGGCAGGCTGGGTTGGGTAGAAGGAAATGGGCAGAGTTTTGAGCTTGCCCCGGCTGTGTGGTGACATTTTTTTTGCTCTTTTCAGGAAGCAGAGGAATGTGCGGAATGTGAGTTCACACTCCGCTCGGCCAGAGTCCTCCTTCCCCCACCTCTGGCCACATCGATCAATGGAAGCTCTGTGTCGTCCACGTGTGCCCCGCCCTCGCTCTGCAGATTTCCTCGGTGATGGGGCCCAACCCATGCCAACAGCATTCGCTGGCTAGCTTTCGCAATGCCCACCCTCAGGATCTAAACCCACCACCTTCTGGACACACCTTCCTAAATCACTGAGCTACACCCTGCCCCTTCCCCCATGCGGTTTGTTGGGGTCTGTTCTCATTTGTATGGTGTGACCCTGATTTGCGGTACAGCATCCCATAATTTTGGGTATGACCAGGAGTTTTGCCATCTGTCCATCTCTGTCTCCCCCAAGTAAGTGATGTTGCCTCTTGCCCTGTCTCCATAGTAACGTGATTTTGGGGCCCCATATAACATGCTTTTTTGTTAAAAGTATGTATCAACGTAACTAGTCTTGCAGACTACTTGATTTCCGGCTCCTTGGCTGCGTCATGCTGTTCAGCAAGTTTCTTGCAATTCATTAGTAAATCCAGCTGTCGTACTCCATGGTTTATGTAAGGAATAATTGACGACGGGCCGTTGAATTATTAGAAAAATAATGCACACCCGAGGTGGTGATGCGGCCACGACGCGAAGCGGAGTCAATTATTCCGTTGAATAATTGAATAAACCGTTGAATTATTATTTTTCAACGGAATAATAATTCAACGGTCCGGAGTCAATTATTCCGCTTATACTACGGTTGCCACACCTCAAGACATCGATCAGATGATATATTTCAAGGGATTCGTCCGGTTTTTCTACTTAAATCGCTATTGTGAGTAGGATTATTTCTTCCGCATCTCATCCAACGACTCTTTTGCTAGTTCCAAAACGTCATTAGCTGTTGTTTTTTTGGTGTTTTCTTCGTGTTTTTCTCCCTCGAGTATGTCTAGCTGTTCTTCGCTGATCATTTTATGTCTTTTGTTGTTGCCGGCTGCCTTTGATGTCCGCTTCCGTTTATGTTGTTTTTCATCTGGACTGTCTAATACTGCTGCAGCCCAGTTGTTGAAAGTTTCATATTCACCGTAAATATTAAAATTTACTTTCGGAAAATCGTCTGTCATGTTGTTTTTGTTAGTCCTGTGTGCTGTATAGGTACTGTATGCTAATTCCCGTTATTACAGTTAACTATGCGAAGTGATATGGAACTGTAATGCGGTCAAGAGAGCTGCCTGGAACTACGTTCGCCATGCGTTTCCCTGAAAATAATTGCACACCTCAGAACGTTCGTCAGCCAATCAGATTCAAGCATTCAACGGTCCCGTAGTATAATAAGCATTAAATCTATGCAGGGCTATACGCACATCTGCACAAGTGTTGTTCACATGACCTTATGAGTATGAAATGAATTTTATATTTCAGCCATCTATGCACCAGAATGCTGGTTCCTGCAAATCTCAAGGGTGCCCGGATTTGGCCAGAATACCAGAGAGAGGGGCTAAAATCTATTGCTAGGACATTTCTCCTCTGTTCAGGAGGACTGTGTAACCGACCACAGGGACTTTGCAGTCCCTACGCCGAGGTGAAGGTGGGATTTAAGATGGTTTGGGGTCAGATATCAAAGGGGTTCAAGGGACTTGTGTGCTTCCAGGTTTCTCAGGTTGGTCCCACAGAAGAGAGCTGCAGCTCCTACGCTATTCACTGCTCTGCAGCTTCCCTGGAACAGGGGAATGGGGGAGAAGTGAGGTGATACAGATAGCCTTGTGATGGCTACCCCAAAGTTTGATGAATGGGTTAAGAAGGCTCGAATTCTAAGCATTATGGGGGTAGCAGGGGAATGATTAATAAGTGTTTTGTCGGGACAGCGCAATAGTAGGAATCTGCTTCTACGATGGGTTGGGGTGAATGGTGAGCGTGTCCTATCACTTCAGTGCTTGCTCCCACCACGACCCCCTGATATTTTTACTAACTGGACAAATGGCTAACCACCTAAAATCCTGATTTCCACTGAAACTGCATCTGGCAATTGACCACGATAACTTGGCACTTCATTATATGAGGATAGTAGGTTTGGCTTTTTCTGGTACGGGAGCCTGGCAGTCTAGTCGTTAAATGCTTAATAAATGAGGATAGACTCTGAAATATTAATTATAGTATACAGGATCAGTCTGGCAGTTTTCAAACTCTTCAGTCATCTCCCTGTGCAATAGTCCTTCCTTTTAGCTTTTTGCCTTTTTACGGCTGTCCCTGGTATGCAGTTCTGAATGGTGAAATGATTGAAGGGATGAGATGGACAAGGCCCTAAGAATAGGTCCTGCAGAACCTTTGACAGTCCTTCACTTTGACTGATAAAACTTTCCCCTTCCCCACTGGATGCCCCCAGCCCCCCACCAGGCCTCGCAGCTGCCTTGGGTATGCCAGACATGAAGCTCTTGGACATAGTAGTACTTCATATGACGACTCACACACCCCTCTGCCTGTGTAAAATTTGAAACATTAACTGGCCCCGTCTGTTAAGACCATTCTAGAGCTTAATCCTATCTGTATTTTTAGTATAGTAAAGTATGAGATATAAATGTATAATTAAGTCCATTGGCTGGATTTCGTGCCTAGAATAGGACTGGCATGAAAGCTCAAGGGGTCCCCTCAGTTACAAAGACTGTTGCCTTGGTGACGAATGGCTTGCCCATTTCATACATTTTCAATGTTCTCTGGCCTTTATTCTGTTTCACAGAAATACGACACACGTAAATTTGTATTTTTTTTTTTTTTTTTTTATGATTTTTGTTCCACACTTTTTTTTTTTTAACTCCCCTAAGATTTTGAATCTCTGTTAAACATGAGTTTGACACTATGTCCTGTGAACTAATGTAAATATTCCATGGCTCGAGCACCCCAAGAGATTTAGTGTCTTGGGGCTTTATACTGATCTTTAGGTTAGTTTTATTATTATAGTCTGTAATAGGCCCACAGTGATTTTTACTTATTGGGCCCTTCTCTCTCAAACAGAACCCCAGTGCAAGCTCACTTGATAAAACTAAAATGACTAAATGGCACTTTGCTGAGTGCAGGAACTCTGGGCCCAGGCTGTCTTGGCCAGCAAACACACCCCCAAATCACTATCCTGTGGAAAACAAACATATGATCTGCGCACCTAACTGAAACCAAGCATTCCCAGGCCCAGGTAAAACTCAGCGGTCTGAGAAGCTCCCAGAGAAGCTCTATTTCCTCGTTTCTGCCAGACATCTCATACTCCCCAACAGAAGTTATACTCTCACATAAATAGCACCTAGCCAGGCTTTGCTGACAGTTGTGGTCGATGCCAAATCTAGCAGAAATTTGTTAGTAAACTGCAATGCAATTTTTAAATTAGAATTTGGGCTCACCAAAGCACTCGCCATCCACCGCAGGTCTGTAACCACAAGCTGTCGGGTTGCATTTCGCTACCTAATTGAGACCGCGTGCCAGAGGTGAGAGGTCAGCTTGAGGGTTGTGTTGATGCCATTGGCAACAATCAGCAGAAACCAGAGCTGTAGGGAAGGTCTCTTACACAAACACACAATCTGTATTACTGAAATAGGTCTTTGTGGTTGGGTGATCCAGCACAAGACTCTGGAAAGTTCCTCTGTTGGATACCTTAGAGCATAAAGCTTTACTTATACAGCTGTGAGTGCTTCAGTAGATTGTATAGTGGAGCAATTGAGATCTTTGTGAGGCTTTATGCATAATGTTAGGGCTTTTGCATTCAAAACATACAGAAAATGGGTTTTTCACATTGTAATGTCAATGTTCTGTTGTTTTGGATCAATGTTTCATTGTGGTATTAGAATATTTGGTAATGCTTTACATTAACTGTATCTTCACAATGCATTCAGAGAACATTCATAAGCAGCATGTAAGTTTACCTTAACATTGTAACATACATGAACAGCTTTATTGTACATTACTTAATAAACATTATACGATTATACATGTATAATTTAATGCTGTTCAGGTATGTTACGATGTTAAAGAATACTTAAATGTTGCTTATGAATGTTCTATGAATTTTGAAGGTGTACTGAAAATTCTACAAATGCATTATAGTGGAATTATGTAGGTGCAGTTAATATAAAGCATTACCAAATATTTATTTGGTGCAGTTATTTACTGGTTTTGGTTACAACTTTAAAGGGATCAGTGGTTCTTTTTAGTTCAGTGGATTTCTTGAGAAATCCATAGTCATTGTTGTCAAATTGTTGTCACTCAGTAATTAATATTGAAAGGATGAAATCCAGAGCTTCCTTCCCATGAAGTTCTGCTTCCATTATACTGCAAGAACTGCAGCTCTTTTTGCACCTAGATGCTCAACAGCGCTCTCTGTCGAGAAGGAAAAAAAGAACATTGGCTTTCACCCAGGGAATAAGGAATGTAATGAGCCAGTGCAGATCCATTAGGATACACACAATCCTGCATCCAGGTGTTCACAAATCTAAACAATGGATTTGTTGGGCCAAAGGAGGGCCGCAGATGCTAGACTTGACCAATCATAATTTGAAGTATGTATGGTGATAGTGACCTTTTCTTATCCGTAGACATTGAGCAACAAAGTTTATTATTTAAACAATGCCAGGAATTCTTGGTTCTGGAAGGCCAACTCTGTTCCTATAATCTCCATGGATAGATAAATTTATAGGTCTAGGACAAGTGTGGATAGGTGGATGTAGGTGGATGCTGAAGTAGGGCAGCTATTCAAAATGTGTCTGGTAGTCATTGAGGCTGGTGGGTTTTTGATGCCCAAGCCTGGGGGTCGAGGATCTTGGAGTGAGGAGTGAAGGGGATTCCTACTATCCAACATGCTTACACAAAGATGGCATCTGGAGCTAGAAGTATGCAAGCACTTGAGGAACGTATCTTTGTTTCCCCCACCCACTCTCCGCCTTTCTTTGTTCCATCTCTTCAGCAGAGGGGAAAAACAATCTTCCAGTTGTGTGCGATAGTTTAGGGATTTGTAAGTTCACTTAGCATTCCCCACATCAGAAGGGCACTCAAAGTAAACCAGCTGCATTTCCGTCGGATGTTCAAAAAGAGGTGACAAGCCATTTTAGTGTATCAAGTGTCAATGGGTTATGGGGGCCGTAAGATGTGGTTTTCCAGTAACGCCTCTAACATTTTCATGCCAAGTCTTTCTGCAAGTAGTGTTTTGGTGGGGGTAGGTTGCAAGGACAGCTGTCTTTGGATAAAAAAAAAAGAAAAAAAAATGCCCCCCCCATCTTAGGCCTTCAATGGCACAATGTCTCAGACATCTGGAATCTAATTTCTGTAACAAAACACATAAAACATAGGAATGTGAGATATGGAGAATGTAAGAGGGAGACAGATAAGTTGATGTCGCTTTTTCTGCCTGTTTGGGTTAATGTGAAAGTGTAGTGTAGAAAACTGTGTGGTAGAAATTTCGAAGAAGTCAATTAATTTAAGAGTCTGACAAACTTTATTTCTTTCGCAAAGCTTTGGGGAACAGGCACTCGGCAATCTTTCATGTGTCCCATGCTCTGTTTCCCGAACAAGTGATTACATCTTTTATAGTCAAAATGGTGACAGCTTACAGACAGTTCAGGGAGAGGTCAGATTTCTACGGACACCAGTTACTAATGTTAAATTCAACTCATTATCAGGTAAGAACAGTTTGACCTTTTCATGATCACTCTTGTGATTAAATCACCTCCTTCAAGACACGTTTGTCTCACTTCTCCATACGTTCCTTTAGTTCTCTTTTCCCGAATCTTGTCACCCAATAGACACTTTTCTTATGTTTGCTGTAGCAGCCTTACTTCTTGAATCAAGTCAGTACCTTGACCTTTTGCAGAAACAAGCTCTTATGCCAAAATATTAGTTCCTTACCTAAATGAAAGCCTATCACTTAAGCAAGCTTGCATTATATGCTTAGCAGAAGTTAGCACATTAAATGTATCAAATCATAATTCAATCATTACATCATCATATTGAAATCAACGTCATCATAAGTTTCATTATTAATTACTGATTGGATTAGTACATGATTTGCATAAAAATGTTTTTTTTTTTTCCCACAGCCATTTTAATGCAATACGTTTTGGAATTGGTTTGAAACTAAGTTATTTAGGCTATTTTTTGGGCCATCATGTCAGTGAAATTGAAAGCATTAAACGGGCTTTAATAAATCTACTGAAATAAATATGAAGTCCTAGACAATGTGGGGCCCGAGGTGAGCATCATTTATTGATTGATGAGAAAATTGATTTAAAAAAATCATTTGATTTCTTGTCACCACTGCACTTAAGATTCTAACCTGATATCGTTCCCCACCTACCTACACCATGACAGCGTGGTACCCATCACTGGAGACAAAGTCAAATTGGCTGGAAAGTCAGCTTCTCCTCAGACGTCAGTTTAGCTGATCTGTTCTGGCACTGCAGTGCACTTCTAGGGGTCATGACAGGGGTTCAGCTTTAGACAGTGTGGTGGCACGGTGCTCATCATCCTGGGCAAGTGAAATCTGCTACCTAAGCTGGCAGCCCTCATCCCAGAGCTGTTCTGTGCCTGCATCACCGTGGGTGTGAGTGCTTAACTGTGCACACTACATGCAAGTGATATTGGCTGGCTGAGTTGCACACTCCCTCAGAAGTCTCGCGGTGTTGCAGTTCTTTGAAATTTGTAATTCCACTGCATTCCACTAGGTGGCGATTTTGTGTTTCCTCAAACTGCCCCAGTAGAGGTCGCCTTCGATCCCAGTGCACTTGTTCTATTTATATGGAAATCCTGCAGTTTTGTGATTGATACAATAACCAACCATAATCATATTATGTAATGTATTTATATACTGACTGGCCAGGGTTTAAATGAATAGCAACGAATAACGAGTAATGGGTTTATGAGTGTTTCCAAAACGTCCGTAAGTGTGAAGGTGTGTTTGTTCCCTGCAATGGGCTGGCCCCCCATCCTGGGTTATTCCCTGCCTTGTGCCTGTAGCTTCTAGGATGGGCTGTGGTCCCCCTGTGACCCTGAATTACAAAAGTGGATACAGCAAATGGATGGGTGCATGGAAGAGTATATAACTGATAACCTACAGTAGCAGTTATTAAGGCTGTAGGTAGCCGTACAGGAAGTACAGGGCCCAAGGCTATGGACACCCTGAATGGAATGGCGGTCCAGGCTGACTTCCACACACCATGAGAACGTTATAGGCACCAGGTCACTTCAATCATGTGTCTTGGAGACCATAGAGATGAGTACACAGGGGAAACTCATGCAAACACGAATAGAACATACAAATTCTGGGTGTGGGATTCAAACCATATTAAAAATATATGAATGATTCTACATTAGCTAACAACTGCACTTATGTATCAATTGCATTAATTATTATGTCCTAGATGTCAAAGCAAGTATGAGATAAACTGACTAAAATAGGTCAGGTGTAAACTGGCTTGTTAAGCAGTTTCTCAAAGTTGCTTCGTATTCAGACTAACAACTTGTCACGCCGTCACCAGACGGAAACAAAGGTGCTTTTTCCCTCCCCCTTTTTTTCTGTTACGTTCCTTTTACAATTTTATCCCGTGCATGCCGCACTGGCACATGTGTCTGAAGGCACATGCGAAGATGAAAGGGCAAAGCGGTGAGTTTCCGTGCAGCCGAGCGCCTGGAGATGAGACAGTGAGATAGCGAGTGGCACAGCTGTGATATGTGCGGGGGTGGCGCGGTCGGCAGGGACCGCGGGGGTGGAGTCCCACTCGGCCTGGCTGAGAAGGGCAGGCGGAAGCGGAAGGAAAGGTCGGAGAAGATCTGCCTGCACTGTAATTTTTGGGGTATGTATGTGCTGGAAAGTGCATCCTGACCGCAAAACGGTAGCAGCATTTGGAAATCTGTAATTATTGTTAGAAGAAGATGAGGTTTTCTGGAAAGGGAGGGTGAATGGCATCCAGAACAGGGTTATAACCATCATCCACCCCTCGGGTCAACAACTGTTAGCGTTATCACCTCTGGTCATTAATTGTGAATCTGAGTCATTTACTGATCAAGGAATAATATGGGTCTTCAAGATAAATCACTTGAGAATCCCTGGCTTAGAGCATGATATTTTTATGAAATAATCGCTTCAGTTTCTCCCTGCCCTCTGTAGTTCGAACACATACAGGTCGAAAGAATCCAACCATTTGGATTCAAGACCAGTTTATTTCCCACTATGATTCAACACCCAATAGCAACGATCCAACATTTCATCATCTCAAAGAATAGCTGACATTTTCCCCATTAAAGACCTTCCCTAATAAGTCCCAGACCCCACATTACATGTCCAGATCATTCACATTGGTAAACTTTGTAGCTGTTAGCGTTCTTTGTTCTTTAGACAGGTGGATTTTGTCCTTTTTTCCTTTTTTTTTTTACCTTTTCTTTGTTATTATAGTATGTATTGATGTTGAAAAAAGTCTCAAGAATAGAAGCACTGACACATTGGGTTTATATGGAGATGTCTAGAGTGGTATTTTCTGATTAGTCGACGTACCTGTTTGAACTGTGTTTAATAAGGCAAAGCTGACTGTGATTGGTGGGGCTGAGGCTGGTGGGGGCTGAGTGTGATTGGTGGGCTTGAGGCTGGTGGGGGCTGAGTCTTCACTTGGTGCTGGAACCTTCAGCAGAAGCTCTCAGATCTCAGGGTGCAGGTTGGCGTCTCCACATCACACAGGAGGAGGTTGATCTGCCCTGATAAACATGGGGAGCTGCCTGTTCCTCGTCTTCTTCTCTCTGCTGCCTCTGCTCTCCTCAGCAGGTAGGAACCTAAGTACTGTCTGCTTGGACCATATTCACCCAGGATCTTGGTTAGAGGCTGGGGTCAGATTTTTGGGGTTATTTGGTCAGCGCATAAGTTCTGTGGGAAGGTTCTGTAAATTATTTAAAAGCTGCGTTTTTGATTACTTCTTTTCTCAGTGCTTAGATTTTTGCTCACTGTGAGAGTTTCGATACTATGGTGCATGTAGACATTTATTAGTACTTGAAATGTTTCCCATACCTGATATTATTCCATGTTTTTGTGTGGGTATATTGCTGTGCCTATTTTGGTCTAAAACAGGTTTAAAATATGTCTTTAATTTGACCATATTTGCAACGTTAAACAATCCAGAGAATGCAAGTGTTGGGTTTGCTGGTAATATTATACACTTTACAATTTTTTGTATAACAGGCAAATACATCTTGTTATTTGATAATTCACATAAAATTATGTACATGTGGATTAGTTGTAATCGTTATAGAAAATGTGTGTTTGCATATCAGTTTCTTTGTTAATTTAATTCTAATTTCAATTCCCCCTTCTGTCCTTTGTGGCTATTCTCTCATTTCCTCTCTTTGTATTTTATCGCTGCCTGACCACGCTTTCAGGTTGCTGAAGGCAATATGATACGCAGTACTGTGCGAAGGTTTTAGTCACAGAAAAGTGTTTAAATGATCTTCGATATCATGTGTGTAATTAGCTCTTAACCCTCTTCTTGGGTCATATTCAGCCAGTGTCTTAAACATCTCCTGATCTATATCTGAGCTCTTTGCTTTGCATGTTGTGTTCATAATATTAAGCCCTGCATTTAGGCTGTAAGAGGAAAACCACAGATATTGAACAACCAGACTGCATATTCTGAAACAAGACATTAGTAATACTATCAATGATAGCATCATATAAAATAGATAATAAATCATGAACAATCTTATGAGTATTGGGTATTTAACAATATATTTAAAAAGACTTCTGCCAGTATGCGGAATTACCTTTGTTTTACATTACTGAGGTGGATTCTGCTGGATTGATATTATAAATCTTGTAACTGCTTAACATAAGTAACTTTTCTTATTTCATTATTACACAGCTGAGTGTGAAAGTGAATCATTCTCCATTGCTGTTATTGTTTTCACTGGCCATTTAAATACAAAGAACAGTCTGTGATAAGACTTTTCTACCTACAGGTCATGAGGAGGTGAGACTGGTGAAGGGAGGGAATCGCTGTGCTGGGACAGTAGAGGTCAATCGTGGAGGACAGTGGGGGACAGTAATGCAGTTTGGCTGGGACATGAATGACACTGCAGTGGTGTGTAGAGAGCTGGGCTGTGGGTCTGCTGTAGCCGCTCCTGGTAGAGCTCACTTTGGAGAAGGTTCTGGGAAGGAGCTGATTACTCAAGTTACCTGTAATGGATCAGAGCCGACACTGTTTATGTGTCCATCTCAAGAGGCTGCTAAGATATCAGGGTCACTCCGTCGTCCTCATGTACTTGATGCTGGAGTGATCTGTTCAGGTAAGGAACAGCCACTGCAAAGCTAATGCAGTTTTCACATTTTTAGGTAACAAATCTCTTACCTCTACCTGTGCAACTAAAGAATACATTTATTTTGTAAGCACAAAAAAATATGTAGGAAGAAAAATAAAAGAGCTATATATGTGTGTACTGCATTATAAAGTACTAATGTCTATTTATGCTTTGTTTTGTTTACACAAAGTAATTTAATGTTTTTTTTTATTATTATTATTTGTTAGGTCACTCGATTGTCCAGCTTGTGGGGGGGCCTCAGAAGTGCTCTGGGAGACTGGAGATTAGAGATGGAGATACCTGGGCTACAGTGTGTGATGGTAACTTTGACTGGCAGGATGCTGAGGTTGTCTGTAGGGAGCTGGACTGTGGGGCTCCTTCAGCTCTACACAAGGGGGCCCATTTTGGTGAAGGAGAAGGTCCCATCTGGTATAAAGGCTTCCACTGTGAAGGACAGGAATCCTTCCTCCATGAATGTGTCACCCCAACTGGACCAGAACAGAACTGTACAAATCATACTGTAACACTGACATGTTCAGGTGAAATACATTCTCATGCATATACAGGAATATAGCCACCTTTTCAGTATTATATGGTTTTGGCAAAATTTTCATTGTAATTATATTGTATTGGAGATGCTACAGTATATTCACATGTTTTCTCTCATAGGAGAAGTTAGTCAATGTTTTTAATGAACACAACTGTATCTCCTGTGTCTCCACAGAGCCTGCTGATGTGAGGCTGGTGAATGGAAGCAGCCCTTGTTCTGGGAGAGTGGAGGTGTATCGCTGGGGCGAGTGGGGGACCGTTTATCAGCGTAACTGGGACATGAATGATGCCGCGGTGGTGTGTAGACAGCTGGGCTGTGGCTCTGCTGTATCTGTACCAGGTGCAGCTCACTTTGGAGAAGGTTCTGGGCGGATGGTTCTAGGGGATGTTTCCTGCAGTGGGTCAGAGTCTGCGCTGAGGGAGTGTGGATCACTGGATGGCAGAGAGCATGACTTACCGCACACACTGGATGCTGCAGTCATCTGCTCAGGTTTGACGTCTAGGTTTAATGGGGCTCTACTCTAAGGGGAATGTTTTTTTTAATTCTTATGATTTAGCTGTACATTTTGTGGTCAACAATTGAAAATTATTTGAAATATACCACATCTCAGACCTGATGATCATTGTTATGAAACGCAACATAGAAAATAATATTAGCATTACGGAGCAGTTTCTGCACAAGTCTCTGAGCAGGAACAATTATGGGCAATTTTCTCCACATCCATATTCCACAAAATATTCTATTGATGATTAAATTCCAGCTTTATTTCTCTAAGCTTACAGTCTTTATTGTGTCATTGTAGATCATGTGAGGCTTGTGGGTGGAGCTGATCGCTGCTCTGGGAGGCTGGAGGTAAAGTTCAGTCAGTCCTGGGCTACAGTGTGTGATGGTAACTTTGACTGGCAGGATGCTGAGGTTGTCTGTAGGGAGCTGGACTGTGGGGCTCCTTCAGCTCTACACAAGGGGGGCCATTTTGGTGAAGGAGAAGGTCCCATCTGGTATAAAGACTTCCACTGTGAAGGAGAGGAATCCTTCCTCCATGAATGTCTCACCTCTGTTAGATCAGAACAGAACTGCAAAAACAACAGCAATATCAGACTGAGCTGCACAGGTAACCAGCTGTATTATTAATACTGTAACATCAGACCAATGATCCTTCTGAAGTGTCTTAGCAGCTCGGCTGTGTCCTAACAGGGCCTGAGGACCTGAGGCTGGTGAATGGAAGCAGTCCTTGTTCTGGGAGAGTGGAGGTGTATCGCTGGGGAGAGTGGGGGACTATAGCCCAGTATGACTGGGACCTTGATGATGCGTCAGTGGTGTGTAGACAGCTGGGCTGTGGGACTGCTGTATTAGCACCTATAAGAACTCACTTTGGAGAAGGTTCTGGAAGGGTGTTGCTGAGAGATGTTACTTGCAGTGGGTCAGAGTCTGCACTGAGGGAGTGCAGATCACTGGATTTCAGAAACATGGATTTTATTTACATTTTTAATGCTGGAATTATTTGTTCAGGTTAGAGACAGTGTTTCTCATATTCTGTTGTGTAATAAGCTTTTTAATTTTCTGATTTCAGTAATTCATTTAATACTAAATATTTTATGCAAAATATTTAGCCTGAGTCTATGGTACCTTAACAGCTTGTAACAGTGTAACTACATTCATTGCTCAATTACAGATCATGTGAGGCTTGTGGGTGGAGCTGATCGCTGCTCTGGGAGGCTGGAGGTGAAGTTCAGTCAGTCCTGGGCTACAGTGTGTGATGGTAACTTTGACTGGCAGGATGCTGAGGTTGTCTGTAGGGAGCTGGACTGTGGGGCTCCTTCAGCTCTACACAAGGGGGCCCATTTTGGTGAAGGAGAAGGTCCCATCTGGTATAAAGACTTCCACTGTGAAGGAGAGGAATCCTTCCTCCATGAATGTCTCATGTCAGATAGATCAGAAAGAAACTTTACACATGGCCATGCTGTGGAACTGATCTGTACAGGTAAGTTCTTTCAGTATTTAATTTTTATACTGATAAATTCAGTTTATCCTTTTGGCCATTAAATATAACCCTAATTTAATCTATTAGCTATCTGTTAGTTATTGCAAGTTATTGCTGCTCTTAACAATTCATAAGATTATATTTCACGATGTCTGTCAATTACTCTTTTGCATCTCTGAGAACACAGTTTACATTTTGCTCTTATTGTCTTTAGGTCATCATGATGTGAGGATTGTGGATGGAGCCAGTCCGTGTGCTGGATCAGCGCAGGTGTATCAGTGGGGGAAGTGGTGGACATCAGCACCGTATTTAACTGAACTGAAAGACCTTAAAAATGCTCTCGCGGTGGTCGGGAGAGAAACGGGCTGTGGACCATTACAATCTGTTGGAGGACCTGAACATTTTTCTTATTTGCAAACCAGCATATTGATAAGTGAACATTTCTGTAACGGATTGGAATCTAAAGTGAGCAATTGTGAAAATAATTACTTTATTGAAGCTGAGACACTTCCTAAAGAAATCCTTCAGTTCACTTATACAGGTAGGAATCGCATCATACAATACTGGGTCACTGAGGTTATTTAAAACACCTCACTTTTTAAAATCGTATATTTTTTATGCATTTCTTTTCCTGATGCATCCAGCCATTTATGTCCGATTTTTACCTCCATTTGTGTTTTCGTAGTTTCATGTCATTCCACAGACACACACCTATATTCAGTCCCATTTCTATGGTTAAATCCATGCACTGCCGTAAAACTCCAGTTTCTCCTAGACGTCCTCTTACATTGACTGTGCATTAAGCCACTTTGCTGAATATATTTCAGTAAATGTAACGTTAAGGTGTCTCCCTGTGTTTATCACTTCTGCTACTTCCTCCAGCAGGAAAAAACATGTGGTTATTCAGTTCATTATTTTATATGTATATATAGAGTCACTGCAAGGCACTTTACATGGATGTGCTGTGATACCTTCCTGCATCATTTATACATGTAGGGAGGAAAAAAAAAAACTTCTAGGGGTCTGAGATCAACTGGCTACTTAGTCTTCTAGCTGTCAGTTTGTTTCAGGGAACCTGCAGAAATGTCCCCCTATGCTTCCTGAAGCACCTCCCACGAGTTAGACTGGCTTTAGAGACACATCTTTTGTACCATATGGTCAAACTGCTCCCACAACAGCTCAACAGGGTTGAAATGCAGTGAATGCTTGGCCAGTCTTAGATACGTCTTCTTCTTTGAACTTCTAAAAGTTCACCATCCCGGAGTTGCCACGTCACTGTTGAAGATGTGACTGGTGTTTTGCAGGTATTGTTTAAAAAAGCTGCTATAGCTTAGATTCTGTGTGGCGTGTGTCTCATAAGCTAGAGACTCAGATGTTTTTGTCCTTCTGTACAGTTGTGCACTGGGGTATGTTGCCCATGTATCTTTCTGTCCTTGTTAAAGCCAGGTTGTGCTGTTCTGTGAGGGAGTTGCACACACCTTGGTACGATATCTTCAGTTCCTTAGCAATTTCTCACATGGCATTCATTTCTCAAAACAACAATAGACTGATCGATTTCTTTTTTGCCAATTTGAGACCTGATGCTCCAGATACTCAGAGATGTTCAGTGTCATTGCTTCCTTATACAGCACGATGATTTTAAGCATTGCTAATGTAATTGCACAAGGGTGTTCCAATGTTGAATTAATCTATCAACATGATAACTTATGAATGGCCAACATGATTTACCATTGGGGCACAGAAGTGATGTTTGCTGAAAATGGGCCTTTGTCCACCTAAGTCGAAATAGTGGTAAAAATCGACTGTTTCTAGCAGTGATTTACAACATTACCAATATCTAGACCATATTTCAGACCAATTTAATGTTTTAATAGAGGCAACAAATATTTTCGTTCACGAGCAAGTTAAATTCTCAGTGAATCCAAACTTCTGAATCGTAGTGTGCATGACACTAGTGTCTTAGATAAAATTAACATCAGAATTTTTCCACCTCAGGCCATCGAGGGGTTCGGCTGATAGGAGGGAGTCACATGTGCTCTGGGAGAGTGGAGATTCAGCACGGAAGAACCTGGGGCTCAGTGTGTGACGCTGACTTTGACTGGCAGGACGCTGAGGTGGTCTGTAGATCACTAGGCTGTGGGGAACCTGCACAGCTGCTGGGGGGAGCTGCCTTTGGTCAGGGAGAGGGAGGGGTGTGGTCTGAGGAGTTTCAGTGTCAGGGAAACGAGTCTCATCTTGTTTTCTGTCCCAAAATGACACATAACAGGACCTGCAACCATGAGAATGATGTGGGCCTGGTGTGTTCTGGTAAGAGTATCATTGCTCTCAGACACCCTCACTCTGTTATTATTATTATCTGAGTGACATTTCAGTGTATCTCATCTTCATTCTTCGCTCTCTCTCTTTATGCTGCTCCCAGGATACACACGGTTCAGGCTGAGGGATGGTCCTGACCACTGCTCTGGTAGAGTGGAGATGAGGTACCATGGAACATGGGGAACATTGTGTGATGCATCATGGGACATGAGAGCCGCCACTGTCCTGTGCCAGCAGCTGAAATGTGGGGGCGCTGTGGCTGCCCTGGGACAGGCCTGGTTTGGGGGGGGCACTGGGCCCATCTGGCCCGATGTGTTTCATTGTCAGGGGAATGAGACTCGCCTCTCCCAGTGTGCAGTGTCCCCATGGAGACGAACAGCCTGTTCTCATGGGCAGGATGCAGGAGTCGTTTGCACTGGTGAGGACTGACAAGTCAGTTATTGTCCAGAGAGACAGAGCAAATATTACCATAAATAGCAATTAAATTCCACAGTATGGAGACTCTCCTATTTTATTAGGGTTCTTTTTATCAGTTTTGAATTTTTTGACAGGTTTAACCCTTTCATCCTCTTATGTGGGTGTCAGGCTACTGTCTGGAGGGAGTGACTGTGAGGGCTGGGTGGAGGTTTACTACAACCAGACCTGGCAGAAGGTTCACGAAGAGTCCTGGAGCTCCATGGATGCTTCTGTGGTCTGCAGACAGCTGGGCTGTGGCTCTGCAACAAATATCTACAGGTCATACCTGTCAAGGACAGGGGACAGTGACAAGTGTGTGACAGGCTTTCACTGCTCAGGAACTGAGTCTCACCTGGGGAAATGCAGACCTCCACATGTCCTCAACTGCCGCCCCAGTGACCAGGTGTCCATGGTCTGCTCCAGTGAGTTTCTCCACATCAGTGGGATCTGTGTCAGCAGGATGTGTTGTGGCTGTTTCAGAGAGATACTTGTAACTGTTTAATTCATTAATTCATGCTAGAAAACATGGAACATTTTATGACATTAGGACACATAGATGTACTGACCTTGAGTTCACATGTGTGTGTTACTCTTGATTGACAGCATGAATGTTGTCATGTGAGCTCCCTGGGTTGGTAGATCTTCCTTCCTCACTCTGTCTTCTCTCCCAGACCACAGGTCCCTCAGGCTGGTGGGGGGAGGCAGTGACTGTGCAGGGAGGCTGGAGGTCTTCCACAGGGGCTCTTGGGGGACAGTGTGCCATGAGTCCTGGGCTCTGCCTGAGGCTCAGGTGGTGTGCAGGCAGCTCCGTTGTGGGACAGCCCTCAGTGGGCAGATCCCTGTACCCACTTACTTTGGCCCAGGGACTGGACCCATCTGGCTAAGCAAGCTGGGCTGTGTGGGGAACGAGTCGTCCCTGTGGGACTGTCCCTCAGTGGAGTGGGGGGGGAAGGACTGTGGGCACAAGCAGGATGTGGGTGTTGTGTGTTCAGGTAAAGCAGATCCAGCTCTGCATGAAACTGCATTCTGTCATTTTACAGACAGACAGTGTCCAGTGGTTTCTGTAAACACTGAACAATAATGGTTCACGTTCCTTGTGTGTCTTTCACCACAGAGCACAAGGAGCTGCGTCTGTCTGAAGGATGTTCTGGCCACACAGAGGTCTACTACAATGGCACCTGGGCAAGTATGTGCTTTGATGGTCTGGAACAACCAGCAGTAGCTGTCATCTGTCGCCAGTTAGGCTGTGGAGACAAGGGGACAGTGACTAAGACAATATCCAGGCTCAGTCCTGACCTGAAAGGGCTGGACTTTGGAAAATGTCGATCCCATGACGCATCACTCTGGCAGTGTCCATCATCCTCCAAAGGGCCAAATGGCTGCTCAGAAGCTGCCAGAACAAGCTGCTCAGGTGAAGCTAAATCCAGCCTCTTTGTTGTTATTATATGTTAGTCCAACCCACCATATCAGTCTTATTATAGAAGATTATTTTCTGTATTTCTTGTAGATGCTAAAAAGCTGACATCTCCTTCAGACTTCAGACACTGCAGAACTACTTCTGGTCAGAGCTGTACCAGTAAGTTTGTTGCTTGATGTATTTGCATCTTTGGAGTTACAAACCATGAGGGTCTTTAGAATTTACTTGATGTAGACATATATAACAGGGTGGCATGGTGGTGCAGTGGTCAGCACTGTTCCCTCACATCTCAAGGACCTGGGTTCTATCTCCGGCAGGGTTCCATTTGTGTTGAGTTTGCATGTTCTCCCCTTGATGTTGTCAGGTCTCCTCTCGGCACTCCGGCTTCCCCCTGCAATTCATTATCCACGCTGAGATTAACTGGAGTATCCAGACTGCCTGTGTGTGAGTGAATGGAGTGTGAGTGAATGGAGTGTGAGTGTGAGTGTGCCATGCAATGGACTGGCACCCCATCCTGGGTTGTTCCCTCCCTTGTGCCTGTAGCTTCCAGGACAGGCTCTGGACCCCCAGCGACCCTGTACAGGACAATCAGTTACAGAAAATGCATGTTTCCATGATGGAAATAATTAATGTATTAAATGTCTGTCCCCTCTGAGTTCCGCTCCAAATAACCTCAGCTGTCTCCTGTGTCCCCACTAGACCGTCTGCCCCTGAGACTGACTGGGGGTACAGACACTTGCTCTGGGAGGGTGGAGGTGTATCACAGCGGCTCCTGGGGGACCGTGTGTGACGACTCCTGGGACCTGCGTGACGCCATGGTGGTGTGCAGGCAGTTGGGCTGTGGGCCGGCTCTCGGGGCAGAAGGGGGCGGACGCTTCGGGAGGGGTGACGGCGCCATCTGGCTGGATGAGGTGAACTGCAAGGGCAGTGAGCTGCACCTGTGGCACTGCTCTTACTCACTGAAGCAGAGTGACTGCTCACACAGGCAGGACGCAGGGGTCACCTGTGCAGGTGAGGCCAGGAAGTACATTCCTGCATCCTCTCTGATAGTGTGGTTTTTGTAGTTATTAAATATGAGGCTAAAATACTTATTCTGTCCCTTAACCTGACAGTAATAAACACCAATATCATTCCTGTAGGTGTCACAGAAATCACCCCAGATGTCACTGGACCTCCCACAGTTACTCAGATGCAAACAGGCCAGTCTGACCCAACAGTGTCCTCAGTGGTTCTTGGGCTTCTGATCTCAGTACTTCTGCTGCTGATGGTTAGATTGGTGTACAGGAACTGGATTTTGACAAGAGGTAAGACAGTAGTTACATAAAATTATTTAGGTTTCATTTCTCTATTGAATATTTGATCAATTGATCATTTACAGAGCAGTGGGTTTTCTCCCTTAGTAACATGGCTAATCTGTCTGTGTCTGGTTGTTATATTGTCTGCTAAATAATTCTTGGTAGAGTGTGTCCTTCTTGTCTCACTATTCTTGATTTAAGTTTCGATAAACCTCTGATTTGCTCATTGCTGAAGATGGAGTCCCACAGCTATGAAGTATATCTATGTCTCAGGTCGGTTTTAAACTTCATACAAAATAACATTTGTGTCTTTATCCTTCACAGAACTTTCTGAGAATGACAATAAACAGCTGTCTCCCGCCATCTATGAGGAAATAGATTTCAAATGTGCCCAAGTTAAGAGAGGTAACTTAACTGAAGTATGTATCACTGCTGAGAAACCACCACAATCACTCTGTGACACTCATTCACAAGGTGCTGTGACAGTGAGGTGGAGACAATCAAACTATAGTGATGTCATAGAAGTAGCTCACAGTGTGACTGCTGCGCATCTACATTTATTTATGTGGATTTATAATGAATCTGCTCTGGGGAAATAACTCTGGGCTAAGAATGACTTTGTGCACAGTCAGGTTCATCCATGAAGACATCAGTACATTGTTCAGAGAGGATAGGTCTCCACACTGGAGTCTGACTGTATATTTAGCTGAACATCCTATAACTGCAGCCAGGTAAAGATCTGCCAGGAGTGTAAAAGTGTCACTAACCCTTCTTCTGGTGTCAGGGAGTGACCTTCCAGATGAGCAGCTCTCAGGGTATGAAGATGTGGGGGAAGCTGAAGGAGTCAATCTCTTAGGTAATGATGGTGCAGAACATCTAAGAAAATGACCTGTGGAATAAATAGGAATTTAGGGAACTTGTTTCTTGACAGGCACTGATGTGATGTGTGTCTCATGTTGTTGTGATTTAGGGAAGACGATCACTGGTGACGACCAAGAAAAATATGATGACCATGTTTGTGAGAAAGAGACTCCAGAGAAGTTGAAAGGTGAGATTTTCTCAGCTCAGCAATACCAGGCTTTCCATCTTAAGACATGAAAGATGGACTTTACTTCTCTTCCTGGACGTCTGAAACATTTACCTTAGAAATTTCATTCACCTCTTTGCCTTGACTTTGTGATTGTAGGGGTAGATTCCCTGGAGTACTACAATGACAGCCCTGCAGGTCAGACACCTGACTATGATGATGTCACTGACAGCCAGACCAGTGACTATGATGATGTCACTAACAGCCAGACCAATGATTATGATGATGTCACTGACAGCCAGACCAATGACTATGATGATGTCTCTGTGCAGCATCACCCTGACTCTCAGCCAGGTGAGCGGCTATAAAGGGATCAGCTGGTCACTTTGCTCTAGTTTGATATAATCTCAACCCAAACCTGCTATTATGTTGATTGTTATTACTAAACAGCATTTACTGTTTATATTATGAATATTATGAATATCATAACAAGTACAGGATTGGACAATGAATCTGAAACACCTGGTTTTATACCACATTAATTTAATTTAATATTAGTATGGTGTGGGCCTCCTTTTGTGGACAATATAGTATCAATTTGTCTTGGGAATGACAGATACAAGCCCTGCACAGTGGCCAGAGGGATTTTGAGCCATTGCTCTAGCAGAACAGTGGCCAGGTCACTATGAGATGCGGGTGGAGGAAAACGTTTCCTGATCTGCTCCTCCAAAACACCCCAATGTGGATCAGTAAAATTCTGACCTGGTGACTATGCAAGCCAGGGGAGATGTTCAGCTTCACTTTCATGTTCATTAAACCGCTCTGTCACCAGTCTTGCTGGATGTATTGGTGCATTATCATCCTGATACAGAGCGCCACCTTCAGGGTACCATGAATACTGACCCTGTGGAGTTCCCGACAAAGAGTTTTGGTAGCAGAGTCGAGGTGCACATTTCATTCTGCAGTATATTGGGCAGCTGTGGTTTAATATTTCTTGGATACAATCCGGGTTAGTGCCTGGATGTCCCTTTCAGACAGCTTCCTCTTGCATCCACCCCTGTTGGATGTGGGCTGTCCTTCATGGTGGTATGCAGACGTTACCCTGGATACCCTGGCTCTCGATAGACCCCAAAGACTTGCGGTCCTGGTTACAGATGCACCAGCGAGACCAACGATTTGTCGTCTTTTAAACTCTGATTTGTCTCCCATTATATTGTGTGGCTTTCAATATTTTATGCTATTGCTGTGCCAATTCAACCGTCACAGTCACATGCGCTTGCTGCTGGAATGTGCAATCAGTGAAGGCTGGCCAGAGACCTTAGTAGTGGCTTCAGACCCTATTGACCAGGTGTTTCAGTTTAATTGTCTAACCCCTGTATTTCACCTTTTACTTGAGCACATATTCCTGTTTTTATGGAACGTTTTGACCATTCAGTTCTCCCCCCCCAGCTGTATGTGTGTGAGCTGCTTACACAAATTATACTGCAATATTTAAATTACATAAATTGATCTTGTTATAATATTATTTGTAATATAAATGAAACATGACAGCATGCTGCCTCTTCCTCAATCAGCAATCAGAGCTACATACACATTCACCCAAAGGTCTGTGTGTCTGTGTGCCTCTCTGACAGATCTCCACCACAGTCACCCTGTAGGACACATGACTGAGCTGTCATTCACCCAAGAAGGGAGGCTGCCTAATGATGACATCACTAACTATGATGATGTGGGGGAGGGCCTTCTGTGAGAGGAGGGGCCTGGGGGAGGGGCAGAACTGTCTGAATGCTTGTGTATCAGTGCAAATAAGTAAAAGAACTTTTTTTTTTTTATTTATAAAAAAAAACCCTCTCCATAAACATGTGCTACAAAATTCAAATGCATAAATACCATATTAGTTGCTCATTTCGTTCAATTTTCTTATTCAAATATTTTTAATATTGAGTATTTTAAAAATTAAATTTTTCATTTGTTATTTTGTCATCTGTCTTGCATTCAGTTCAACACTGAAATATTCATTGGGAAGTAGCTTCTTAACAGAATATGTGGTACAGTTATCCTTATAAAAGATTCCATCAGACTCGGTTTACAAATACAACAAAAATGTGTGTCCGAGTGCTGTTTAGTTACTTAGGAGGCAATTTATAATTGCTTAGGATGGCTCTTTTGTTTTTATGTACTTGTGAAGATGTCCTGGAGTTTATAACCATCAGTCGCCGTTTATTATAACATTGTCCACAGAATCTGTTCTAAACTGTTGAGAGGACAGTATTCCTAGAACAACTTTGCAGAATTCTAATACAGTGAGTACATTTCATTTACCTATGAAGTGGACTGTTCACCATATATTCTGCTGAATTTTCAGATAAACTGTCAAGTGACCTACAGTAAATATGAGTGCTAATGCAAGTAATGAAAGGTGGGGCTGCTGAGTTCAGATGCCGTCCTGGCCGCTCCGTTAAGATTGTGTAGTTACTTAACGTTTCGAGTATTTTTCCGTTACACTGCTTGCACAACCTACCACTGCTTTGATCGCTCATGACAGAGAAACACTTTTAAACACTGGGAACCAATTTACTCACGGAGTATTTTTGTGGATAGGATGGCTGAATCTGGTAAAGTAAAAGGTGGAGGTGTCTGTTTTATGACAAACTATAACTGGTGCGATCCCTGGAACATCTCGACTCTTTCATACTCCTGCTCTGTTGAAGTGGAACATCTGAAGCTCATCTTCCACCCTCATTACTTGCCCTGTGAGTTTTCTGCTGTCATCAACACCACTGTCTATATAAACCCTCAGGTAACGTAGGTAAGGCTCTGTCTAATAAAGCTATCTAATCAAGCACCTGGAAGCAGTGTTTATTGTGGCGGGGAACCACAATAAACTGTGCTTACTTCAGAAGGATCATGCCGAGCTTTCACCAGCATGTTACATGTCCAACCAGAGGGGGAACACACTGGACCACTGTTATGCTCGGTTCAAGTCAAGCTACGAAGCGCTTTCACAACCGGCTTTCGGCAGGTCAGACCATGCCGCCATTTTCCTTCTCCCCGAGTATAAACAACGCATCATGAGAGATGTTCCGATGACGAGGATGATCAAACACTGGTCCACTCAATCAGGCAGCATACTACTGGACGCAATTGATGATGTGGACTGGGACATGTTCTGGTCAAGCGCTAACGTCAATGTTTGTGGACGTAGCAGTCAGCTTTGTTGCTATGCTAGTGGAGTCCATCCTTCCAACAAACACAATCCAGTGCTTCCCCAATCAGAAGCCGTGGGTGGACAAAACTGTCCAGGATGCGGTGAACATGCTCACAACAGCTTACAACGTGGGACAATGGATGGGAGACTATAATGAGTACAAGGCCACCTTTTGCTCTTTAAGGGAGGTCATGAAGGAGGCAGAGAGGTGGTACAAGGAGAAACTGGAGTCCAACCATCATCTGGGGCCTGTAGACTAATGCAGCAGGGACTACAGACCATTGTGAACTTTAGAGGTAAACCAGCTGAACATGTCGATTCCTTTCTGGCTGACGACCTGAATGCTTTCTATGTGTAGTTTGACACCAATGGAGCTTGCACTAAACTCGCAGTTAGCAATGTAATCAGAGCTAGCTCTAGCACCGCCTAGAACAGCAGAGCTGCGATGGCTGTTCCAGAGCGCAATGTTCTTCGTGCTCTGATGTACAGGAAAGCACCTGGATGGAATCTCCGGGGGCATTCTTAAATCATGTGCCAATTAGCTAGCTGGAGTGTTTACATCTATCTTCAATGACTCTTTTGCCCAGTTGGAAGTTCCTACCTGTTTTAAATTATTGTACCTATACCAAAGAACAACAAACCCAAGTGTCTTAATGATCTCCATCGTGTAGCACTCACATCTCTTGTAACAAAGTGCTTCGAGGGAAATATTGAAGACTCGATCTGCTCCTTCCTTCCAAGAGACTTGTGGCACTTCAATTTGCTTACCGTACTAATAGGTCAACTGGTGACGCCATCTTGCATATTTTGCACACAACTTGGTCCCACGTAGAAAGCAATAAGGGGAATTATGCAAGATTGTTGTTTACAAACTACAGATTAACCTTTAACACTATTGCCCCGCACTTAATTACCACCAAGCTTGAAGACCTGGAACTGAACATCCCCGTCTATGACTGAGCGCTGGATTTTCTAACGGGTCTCTGGTGGTGAGACTGACAGCTGCTTCTCCAACACTATCATTGTCAGCAGAGGAGTTCCACAGTGCCATAGGTGGAAATTAGCGGGAGAACATTTCAAACTGGATTTAAGGAAGCACTTCTTTACACAGTGTGTAGTCAGAGTATGGAATAGTCTTCCTGATAACGTAGTGCAAGCTGAATCTTTGGGTTCCTTTAAATCAGAGCTAGATAAGATTTTAACAACTCTGAGCTATTAGTTAAGTTCTCCCCAAGCGGGCTCGATGGGCCAAATGGCCTCCTCTCATTTGTATAGTTCTTATGTTCTTATGAGTGCTCTGCTGTACTCTCTTTACACACATGATTGTGTGGCCAAGCACAGCTCAAACACCATTATTATATTTGCTGATGGCTCAGTGGTCTTCATTTCCAACAACGATGAGGAGGTCTATCTTGATGAAGTAGAGAACCTGACAGTATGGTGCCAGGCTCATAGTCTCTCACTGAATGTTAGCAAGACCAAGGAGCTAATGGTGGACTTTTTACACGGAAACCACAGCAGATCTACAGTCCCATCAGTATATATGGCATTCCTGCTGAGAGATTGAGCGCCCTCAGATTCATGGCTGTGCACACCAGACCTGACCTGACATGGACCCAGTACACAAACTCAGGTCACCAAGGCAAGACAACGCCTTGATCACCTGAGGTGGCTGTTGAAATTCCAGTTCTCCCCGACTATTTACAAAACTTTTTACACCGGCACCACAGAGAGCATCCTAACGCAAAGCTGCGCATCATGGTTCAGTGCTCAGTCCAAGATCACAAAGCCCTGCAGAGGCTGGTGCGACTGGTGTCACGCACAGCTGGTCCAGGGCAATTAAAATAATTAGGCATCCTACCCATCCCAGCAACAGACTGTTCGGCCGGCTCAAGTCAGGCAAGTGACTGTGCAGCCTAAGGGCTAAAACTAAAAGGCTCAAGAAGAGCTTTAACCTTCAAATCATCAGGATCCTGAACTGTGACATGCCAACAAACATCTGAACCTAAAATTCATGCACAACCGCTGTAACTCTGCATGGCCACTTTATGTTTTTCACTTCATATTATACTTCCATTATCTCTCTCTGACTTATTATTGTTACTATTTTATTGTATTATTTACTATTTGTGTTTGATAATCTTGCTTTTCATTTTACAGCAGGTTGGATCTGTATAACTGTTGAAACTGTTGAATGTTGAATCTATTTTTTGATGTTTTATAAATAAACTTGCTAACCACACGTGTATTTTGAAAAAAGCAGAAGAAATATAAAAATGCAAAGAGACGTTGCCCTGCAGAGAGTTAGGAGATGGAAGTGAGAGATAGTGGATCGTAGCCCCCAGTAGCTGAGAGAGAAACGAACGTGGTGCCATCAGGCAGCGTAAGACCGCAGGCTTAAGGGGAGGAAGTATAGAGTGGAGGCGTGGGGAGGAAAGACGACTCAGCTCTATGATGCACAGGAGAGAGAGAGAGAGAGAGAGAGAGAGAGAGGGAGGAGAAGCTGCAGAGATCAGAGGAGAATGAGCAGCATGGCAGCTGGTTCATCTGCTCAGACGCTGCAGTGAGAGCATGACCTCCTGCTCCTCAGCGCTGACAGACGCTGCTGGATCCACAAGAGAAGCTGCAAACGCCGCCGTCACACTGGCAGAGTTACGTCATTTACAGAGTGAATGTGCTCAGGCAGCATGGAGTGTCTGTGTCAGGATATTACACTCTTTACTTTTGCTTAGTAGATGCATATTTGTATAATGTAAGCATGTAGTTTGCAGGTCATGGAGTGTCTGAGTGGTTTGGATTGTGGCCTCACACTTCCAGTGTTGTGGGTTCCATTCCTGCCCCCGTTCAGTGCCTGGAGCTTGTGTGTTCTGTGGCTGTTAATTCTGGGTGTCCCTGTTTAATCCCAGTGTCCAAATACTGTCCAAATGTCCCCCTGTGTTGTGCCCCATGCTGCCTGGGAGGCTGCAGGCCCCGATGACCCTGTCCAGGGTTAGCAGGCAGGAGATGGATGGACCCATCCTGGGTTGTCCCCTGCCTTGCAGCCATAGCGTCCAGGATAGGCTCCAGATCCCCCATAGCCCTGAGATAAAATTTGAAACTACTCTAATTATCACTCTGCATTATCAGTACGAACTAAGGCCATATGAAAACCACCGTTTTGTCATTTAAAGGCAGCAAAAAATAGTTTTATGAGTGATTACAGATTACAGATCTCTACAGTATCACTGTTTATTCAACGTGGAAGATTTTCAGGATTCCTCTGGTACATAAATGAATTTGTATCTGATTCAGTGTCATTTATTTTAAACCTTATAGCCATTTATCTGTTTTTTTCTTTCTTCGTGTTTTATCAGCATCCGGTCGTGTCTTCAGGTTGTAGGAGGTGTCCACAGATGTAACACATTATTGGTATATATGGAGACGTCTTCAGCAGTGTCTTCTGATTTGTTATTATTCTTGCTTGAACTATTAGACAGTTTGCTACCCTGGTGTCAAATAAGGCAAAGCTGAGTATGATTGGTGGGCTTGAGGCTGATGGGGGCTGATTGTGATTGGTGGGCTTGAGGCTGGTGGGGGCTGAGTGTGATTGGTGGGCTTGAGGCTGGTGGGGGCTGAGTCTTCACTTAGTGCTGGAACCTTCAGCAGAAGCTCTCAGATCTCAGGGTGCAGGTTGGCGTCTCCACATCACACAGGAGGAGGTTGATCTGCCCTGATAAACATGGGGAGCTGCCTGTTCCTCGTCTTCTTCTCTCTGCTGCCTCTCCTCTCCTCCGCAGGTAGGAACCTAAGTACTGTCTGCTTGGACCATATTCAGTCAGGATCTTGGTTAGAGGCTGGGGTCAGATTTTTGGGGTCATGCGGTCAGTCACAGGTGCATAAATTATTTGGGAAGGTTCATTCAGTTCATTGCTAAGTTAAAATATGTTTTGCATTGCTTAAATTTTTGCTCGCTGTGAGATTATCTCAATTTTATGTTGCATGCAGACACGCAGTACTTGACGTGTAATGAAAACCTGATTTTATTCCATGATTTCTTTTATTTTGGTATGACACTAGTCTTCAGTATGTCATTTGTTTAATCATTTTTGCTATTTAAAAAAACCCAGAGCTTTCAGATGTTGGATTTGCTAGTAATATTATACACTTTGCTATATAATATTTGTTCAAGATTAAAGAAATATATCGTATCTGAAAATGCAGCATCACACACATTGTATTTTGATAAAGGGAAATTTTCTCTGTCGTACTACCTTTCTGAAAAATTATAATTGCAAGTTTGCATCTCAGATTCTTTAACTTCATTGTTGAATTCCAACATTTTTCATATTACTGACATTCTCTGTGTAGCCAATCGCGTTTCCCGCTCCACCGTGAAGCTGTTTTCTATCTTGTGGCCATTTCTCTCATTTCCGCTTTGTGTTTTATTGTTATCCGGCAGTGGTACTGGTGATGTGATGTGTTCTCAGTATATATGGAGAAATATACAGCAGTATCTTCTGATTTGTCGTGATACTTGTTTGATCTATTAGAAAGTTTCCTTTCCTTAGTCTAATAAGTCAAAGTTGAATGTGATTGGTGGGGTTGAGGCTGGTGGGGGCGGAGTTTTCAGCAAAAGCTCTCAGAGCTCAGGGTGAAGATCAGCATCTCCATATAGCCTAGCAGAAGGTTGATCTACCCTGATAAATTTAGGGTCCTAGTTGTTCACTCTGGTGCTTCTGTTCTTCTAGGAAGATTTATCAATCGTGGATTTGCAAATTATTCTGCAGAGAGTGGTATTTTTCCATTTATTCCTGTGCGTAAAAATATGTGAATATTTACGAACACTCCCAGCTCAGCGAACGCGCAAACCCATAGCAGCAGATAAGTGTAACTGAATCAAACCGATTGGCATGTAGGATACACACAGACTCCCACTTCATTATCAACCTATATAGACTGACAGATAGACTGACCTACAGTAGCTATGGTTGTACCATGTATACGCAGGCAGGTCATGCTCATGACAAAGAATCGTACCAAAGTCATAAAAGGTCCACGGCCAAAGAAATAATATATCACTGTCACTAAATACAGTCTTACACCGAGATACACAAGATTGGATCATGATTGCATTTACATCTGAGGTCTATAATGAACCTGGGGTCGGCAGTCTTTTCCACAAAGGGCTGTTGTGTACAGGGGCGGATTAAGGTGTACAGAGGCCCCTAGGCTACAGTAGTCTGTGGGCCCTCCCAACCCCGCCCCCTCCGCGCCAATGGGGGCCCCCTTGCAGGCTGGCACACGTGGGGCCCCTAGGCTTAAGCCATATCTAGCCTGTGCGTTAATCCGCCCCTGGTTGTGTATGAGGGTTTTCACCGCAACCCAGAATTACCAGTAAGAGGACTGATTGGCTGAGGAGTCCTCACACCTGGGTTTGAACAGCTGACCTATATGTTCTCCCAAAAACCTGCATACATTCTGGGACTTTGTAGATAAGATTGGCCACCCCTGATATACATTGATCGAGAGACACCTGAAAGTGGACACAGTAGGACGTTAGTAGGTGTATCGCTTAGTGTAACAGATACAGGAGATGGGAAGCGCTGTGAGCCCATATAAGAACCCGCTGTCCATATCTAACATGTAATACAGTCTGCATACAGTAATGTATATACTGTACTGTACTATGGACGCCCACAATAAGCAGATACAAATACAGCACCTCTGCTATGCTAAGTATTTCATTACATAAACTTACTGTAATATTTCACTGCAGCTTCAGGCGCCGTCTTCTATCCCTGCTCCAATTGTTTGCTTTTGATCTTGTAGTGTAATTTGTGGTTCATTTTATCCTGATCTAGCGTATTAGGCATAATATGACAGAAACACAACCTTTAACAAGGAGTAGAACTGCCACTCAGGGAAACAGTAACAAAGACCACAAGGCAGGGGAACAAGACAGGGGAACAAGACAGGGGAACAAGACAGGGGAACAACGTAGGGGAACAAGGTAGGGGAACAAGACAGGGGAACAAAGCAGGGGAACAAAGCAGGGGAACAAAGCAGGGGAACGCCCTGGACAGGCTGCCGGGGAAACGCTCCAGGCCCCCGGTGCCCATAATTACATTAATAATGATGGTAACATGCAGGACGGACATACAATGGGCAGCCGATTTAACTACCTGTATGTATTTAAACTGTGAGAGGAAACCCACACAACCAAAAAAGGACATTTTAACTTCACACACAAACACATGAGGAGCGTGATTCTAACCCCCAACTCTGAAAGTGTGAAGTAATAGTGCCAAACATTTAGCCACTGTTTGCCACAAGAGAATAAAACTTGTTTAACATAAACATGTTGTTTCGTCATTTGATTGTTATACAGCTGAGCATTAAAGTGAATAGTTCTCCATTCCTCCATTCCTGTGGCGGAACAACTGCACACAAGACCCCGGGGAAAAACAGATCGTGCCCCCACTCCCCTCCCGCACACACACACACACACGTATATGTCGCGGCGCTGAAACGAGTTTTAAAGTGTGGGTGCAAGAACACAAAAAATCTTAACGAGAGTTTTAGTGGGTAAATTGCGTTTTCTACGCCTTTTCAGACAGGAGGAGATTTGTATGCCTAGAAAATAACGTTGTTACCAGTGTGGAGACCGTCTGAGTTTTACCAAGGACAAAAATTCCACCTCCAGCTGCCTGCCCATCTCATCCATTTCTGTTGCAAAAATTTTCAGTGTATTGTCTAAATGAATCATTGAATCAATTGAATCAGTGAATCAATCAATCTCATTCTCATAATGCATCCATGCCTCCAGGTATAGCCCATTCAAATGTCATGTAGCCTAACTTTTTATGCAATTTAGACAGCACAGAATCATTAACCTACTTTAACGCATTTATTTATACAACCACATATTTCCCATATTTTGACATCAGTGATGCAGTAAAGATAGTCTCTTTATTTCTTGACGCCAACCCTCCTCATTAATCCAGGCTTGGGACGGGCACCTAGTTGAGCTGGCTTGCTCCCTTAAGTGGCTGGGTTAGGCTAAACTATATACATATTTACAAAGACTACAATAAAACATCCTGAAATATGTAGTCTAACAAAACACAGTTTAAAGAAGGCAGCCTACCTGGTGAAATTGCAAACAAATTAAAAAGCCCACAGCATATAATCAGGCTATATACAGTCATCAGACGGACGTGGACGTTAGGCAGCCTTTAGATCCTACCCATCATGCACTGCAGTTTTTTGCAAATTCCTCAAACGGAAAATCAGTAAATACAAAAGGAACAGCTTAGTTTGACTTCAAAACATTACTATGTATTATATTTTAAGTTTGTTGTAGGGATTTTACAGATTTTTTCTAAAAATTAAAAATTACGCCATACATGAGATTGTATATCAGGAATGATATATAAAATCACAAGTCACAATTTAAATGCAAACGATATGTTCTAGCTGTCAAGAGCTTCTGAGAAATTATATCAATATAACTTTATGTGTATTTAGTATATGGGAAGGTCCTCAACGATCCAGCAGAGGGCCCGGGCCCAGGGCCGGTGTACCGGCCTGGCCCACCTTTAGCTCCGCCCCTGCTCCATTCCTCATTGTTTTTCACTGGCCATCTGAGTACAGAGGACAGTCCATGATGAGACGTTTTCTACCAACAGGGCAAGATGAGGTACGGCTGGTGAAGGGAGGGAGTCCCTGTGCTGGGACAGTAGAGGTGATCGTGGAGGACAGTGGGGGACAGTAATGCAGTTTGGCTGGGACATGAATGACGCTACAGTGGTGTGTAGAGAGCTGGGCTGTGGGTCTGCTGTAGCCGCTCCTGGTAGAGCTCACTTTGGAGAAGGTTCTGGGAAGGAGCTACATAGTCAGGTTTCCTGTAATGGATCAGAGCCGACACTGTCTATGTGTCCATCTCAAGAGGCTGATAAGATGCCAGGGTCACTCCGTCGTCCTCATGTACTTGATGCTGGAGTGATCTGTTCAGGTAAGAAACAACCACTGCAAAGCTAATACTTATAATTATTCTTTTACAAATCAAACAGGAAAAAAAAGATAATTCTGTATGATACATTAGAAAGTACAAATGACTACTTATGCTATAATTTTCTATGGACAAAGTTGTTTCTTTCTTGGTAGGTCCCTTAGTGGTCCAGCTGGTGGGGGGGCCTCGGAAGTGCTCTGGGAGACTGGAGATTAGAGATGGAGATACCTGGGCTACAGTGTGTGATGGTAACTTTGACTGGCAGGATGCTGAGGTTGTCTGTAGGGAGCTGGACTGTGGGGCTCCTTCAGCTCTACACAAGGGGGCCCATTTTGGTGAAGGAGAAGGTCCCATCTGGTATAAAGGCTTCCACTGTGAAGGAGAGGAGTCCTTCCTACATCAATGTGTCACCCCAACTGGACCAGAACAGAACTGTACAAATCACACTGTAACACTGAACTGTTCAGGTGAAATACATTGTCATATACATACAGGGCTATAAATACCTGTCCAGGATCAATTATTTTTGGTTAAATATTAATTTAAATGTTTTTTATTATGAAATATGATATATTGTCATGTCTCTTTGCTCTAATTATGGAATTAAAAGTTATTAACCTGTAAAATTGGACATAACTATCTCCTGTGTCTCCACAGAGCCTGCTGATGTGAGGCTGGTGAATGGAAGCAGCCCTTGTTCTGGGAGAGTGGAGGTGTATCGCTGGGGCGAGTGGGGGACCGTTTATCAGCGTAACTGGGACATGAATGATGCCGCGGTGGTGTGTAGACAGCTGGGCTGTGGCTCTGCTGTATCTGTACCAGGTGCAGCTCACTTTGGAGAAGGTTCTGGGCGGATGGTTCTAGGGGATGTTTCCTGCAGTGGGTCAGAGTCTGCGCTGAGGGAGTGTGGATCACTGGATGGCAGAGAGCATGACTTACCGCACACACTGGATGCTGCTGTCATCTGCTCAGGTTTGACACATTATTACAGCACCTGCTTTTAATACTGGATTCTATGAGGGAGAAAATTAAAAACTTTCAAAATCCATGCAGTTTACCTGTGAGTATTTACAATATACAACATTTCACACAAGGCATCATTACTGATTAGCACATCTTAAACTGTGAAATGAAAATAAGAAAATACTATCTCATTTATTCACAGATCTCTTAAAATTGGTGTTTCTAAATAATTTCCTAAACGTTATATTTTACTACATTTTAATCTGATTATAATCTTCCAATATCTTTCAGCCAGAATTTTAATTTTATTTGTTTACTTACAGACCATGTGAGGCTTGTGGGTGGAGCTGATCGCTGCTCTGGGAGGCTGGAGGTGAAGTTCAGTCAGTCCTGGGCTACAGTGTGTGATGGTAACTTTGACTGGCAGAATGCTGAGGTTGTCTGTAGGGAGCTGGACTGTGGGGCTCCTTCAGCTCTACACAAGGGGGCCCATTTTGGTGAAGGAGAAGGTCCCATCTGGTATAAAGACTTCCACTGTGAAGGACAGGAATCACTTCTACAAAAATGTCTCATGTCAGAGAGATCAGAACAGAACTGTAAAAATAACAGCAATATCAGACTGAGCTGCACAGGTAACCAGCTGTGTTATTAATACTGTAACATCAGACCAATGATCCTTCTGAAGTGTCTTAGCAGCTCGGCTGTGTCCTAACAGGGCCTGAGGACCTGAGGCTGGTGAATGGAAGCAGTCCTTGTTCTGGGAGAGTGGAGGTGTATCGCTGGGGACAGTGGGGGACTATAGCCCAGTATGACTGGGACCTTGATGATGCGTCAGTGGTGTGTAGACAGCTGGGCTGTGGGACTGCTGTATTAGCACCTATAAGAGCTCACTTTGGAGAAGGTTCTGGAAGGGTGTTGCTGAGAGATGTTTCCTGCAGTGGGTCAGAGTCTGCACTGAGGGAGTGTAGATCACTGGATTTCAGATACATGGATTTTCCTCACATCTTTGATGCTGGAATTATTTGTTCAGGTGAGAGACATAGTTTGTCGTATTTTAATACAGTTTTGTTGTTTCTCAATTTTCCGGTTACAGTGATAAATTTAATACTAAATGTCCAAAATATTTAGTCAACTTCTGTGATATAATACTGTTTTAAAATGGTTAAGTATTTTCATTGCACTATTACAGATCATGTGAGGCTTGTGGGTGGAGCTGATCGCTGCTCTGGGAGGCTGGAGGTGAAGTTCAGTCAGTCCTGGGCTACAGTGTGTGATGGTAACTTTGACTGGCAGGATGCTGAGGTTGTCTGTAGGGAGCTGGACTGTGGGGCTCCTTCAGCTCTACACAAGGGGGCCCATTTTGGTGAAGGAGAAGGTCCCATCTGGTCTAAAGACTTCCACTGTGAAGGAGAGGAATCCTTCCTCAATGAATGTCTCATATCAGATAGATCAGAGCTGAACTGCACAAATGGCCATGCAGTGGGATTGGTTTGTGCAGGTGAGTTCAGTATTCGGTTTTTATACTTATTAATTCAATATAATATTGTTGCTATTACATATTGCCCTTATTTAAGCTTTTATGATTTTCTGTTATTGAAAGTTACTGCTACTTTATAATATCCACTTATTTCAGTATGTATACATCAGTGACATGTATCAAAGATGAAGGTTGTTCTGTTTCACAGTTTAATTTTTTAAATTTCCTTTAGGTCCTGATTATGTGAGAATGGTGGATGGAGGCAGTCCTTGTGCTGGAACAGTGCAGGTGTATCTGTGGGGAAAATGGTGGACAGCAGGACCATATTTTACTAGTGTAGATGACCTTCTAACTCCTCTCAGTGTGGCAGGCAGAGATATGGGCTGTGGACCATTGGAATCCCTTGGAGGACCTGAATATTTAACTTATACTCAAAGCAATATATTGATAAGTGAACATTTCTGCAACGGATTAGAAAATAAATTAATCAATTGTAAGAATAATTACTTTATTGAAGCTCAGATACTTTCCGATGATGCTGGTCAAGTCATTTTCACAGGTAAGAATCACATCATACAATAACTGCATCATGGCAGCAACAGAAATAGGCTGTGGAGCATTAGAATTTTTTGAAGGACCTGAATGTTTGCCTTGTTGGATCAAATACATTGATAACTGAACATTTCAGCATTGGATTAGAATCTGAATTGAGAAATTGCAAAAAATATTACATTATTAAAGCTGAGGTACTTTTTGAAGAAATCCATCAATTACATTACACAGGTGGGAGTCATATACGACTGAATGAGGTTATGTAAAATGTCACGCTTTTTATGACAAATATGTATCATTAGTCAACTTTCCTGATTCATTCAGCCATTTCAGTGAAATTCATATCTATTTGCATTTGCTTAGTTCCATGTTTCCAAAATCATGCAACAATATTGAGTCTTTGCAGCCAATTATCATTTCTCTGGCAATACCTACACACTGTAATAGAACTTGACTTCATTTTCTCCTAGAGTTCATTGTACAGTGAACTGTGCATTATGGCACTTTGCAGACACATAACTGAAGATGTAAAGTTAATATAAAATTATCATTTCTCTACCTGATTCTCTCATTTATTCTTCAGTCCAAAAACATGTGGTCATGCAAAGTATTTCTTAATTGCCCATAGTGTGTACTTGTTAGAATGGGTTCCCCAGGGACAAATTGAGTTCCCCTCCTGGCTGCACTCTGCCTATTGGTGTGTGTGGTATAGAAAAGGATGTGAGGCTGCACTGGAGAAATGGTGCAGGGAAAATGTATACATTCATGAATTTTGTGCTTTATTAATACTATACAAAAGATTCAATAGTATAGAGTGGCTGATAGAAGCTTTCAAGTAAAGGAAATGATTGTCTTGACTGGTTTTCTAAGGTTTCAGTCATTTGTGTATACACTTCATTTGAGTGTGTGATTCTGTAACAGAATTGTCAATATTTGAAGTGTCGCAATGTATAACCAAAGTCTGCATTTTTTTACATTACATTAATCTGACAATACACTTCTTATTTTGCCTTAATCATAATGGTTCCAAGTTTAATGTTGGATCAAAGATTAACTCCACATTAAAGGTCTTTTATAGTAACTTAACAAATCAAATTAGCATGTCTGTTTCCACCTCAGGCCATCGAGGGATTCGGCTGATAGGAGGGAGTCACATGTGCTCTGGGAGAGTGGAGATTCAGCACGGAAGAATCTGGGGCTCAGTGTGTGACGCTGACTTTGACTGGCAGGACGCTGAGGTGGTCTGTAGATCACTAGGCTGTGGGGAACCTGCACAGCTGCTGGGGGGAGCTGCCCTTGGTCAGGGAGAAGGAGGGGTGTGGTCTGAGGAGTTTCAGTGTCAGGGAAACGAGTCTCATCTTGTTTTCTGTTCCAAAATGACACATAACAGGACCTGCGGCCATGAGAATGATGTGGGCCTGGTGTGTTCTGGTAAGAGTATCATTGCTCTCAGACACCCTCACTCTGTTATTATTATTATCTGAGTGACATTTCAGTGTATCTCATCTTCATTCTTTGCTCTCTCTCTTCATGCTGCTCCCAGGATACACACGGTTCAGGCTGAGGGATGGTCCTGACCACTGCTCTGGTAGAGTGGAGATGAGCTACAATGGAACATGGGGGACATTGTGTGATGCTTCATGGGACATGAGAGCCGCCACTGTCCTGTGCCAGCAGCTGAAATGTGGGGGCGCTGTGGCTGCCCTGGGACAGGCCTGGTTTGGGGGGGGCACTGGGCCCATCTGGCCCGATGTGTTTCATTGTCAGGGGAATGAGACTCGCCTCTCCCAGTGTGCAGTGTCCCCATGGAGACGAACAGCCTGTTCTCATGGGCAGGATGCAGGAGTCGTCTGCACTGGTGAGGACTGACAAGTCAGTTATAGTCCAGAGAGAGACGGAGCAAATATTACCATAAATAGCAATTAAACTCCACAGTATGGAGACTCTCCTATTTTATTAGGGTTCTTATTAACAGTTTTGATTTTTTTTCACAGGTTCAACCCCTTCTTCCTCTGATGGGGGTGTCAGGCTGCTGTCTGGAGGGAGTGACTGTGAGGGCTGGGTGGAGGTTTACTACAACCAGACCTGGCAGAAGGTTCACCAAGAGTCCTGGAGCTCCATGGATGCATCTGTGGTCTGCAGACAGCTGGGCTGTGGCTCTGCAACAAATATCTACAGATCATACCTGTCAAGGACAGGGGACAGTGACAAGTGTGTGACAGGCTTTCACTGCTCAGGAACTGAGTCTCACCTGGGGAAATGCAGACCTCCACATGTCCTCAACTGCCGCCCCAGTGACCAGGTGTCCATGGTCTGCTCTAGTGAGTTTCTCCACATCAGTGGGATCTGTGTCAGCAGGATGTGTTATGGCTGTTTGAGAGAGATACTTGTAACTGTTTAATTCATGAATCCTTGCTAGAAAAATGGAACATTTGATGACATTAGGACACCTAGATGTACTGACCTTTAGTTCACATGTGTGTGTTACTCTTGATTCACAGCATGAATGTTGTCATGTGAGCTCCCTGGGTTGGTAGATCTTCCTTCCTCACTCTGTCTTCTCTCCCAGACCACAGGTCCCTCAGGCTGGTGGGGGGAGGCAGTGACTGTGCAGGGAGGCTGGAGGTCTTCCACAGGGGCTCTTGGGGGACAGTGTGCCATGAGTCCTGGGCTCTGCCTGAGGCTCAGGTGGTGTGCAGGCAGCTCCGTTGTGGGACAGCCCTCAGTGGGCAGATCCCTGTACCCACTTACTTTGGCCCAGGGACTGGACCCATCTGGCTAAGCAAGCTGGGCTGTGTGGGGAACGAGTCGTCCCTGTGGGACTGTCCCTCAGTGGAGTGGGGGGGGAAGGACTGTGGGCACAAGCAGGATGTGGGTGTTGTGTGTTCAGGTAAAGCAGATCCAGCTCTGCATGAAACTGCATTCTGTCATTTTAGAGACAGACAGTGTCCAGTGGATTCTGTAAACACTGAACAATAATGGTTCACGTTCCTTGTGTGTCTTTCACCACAGAGCACAAGGAGCTGCGTCTGTCTGAAGGATGTTCTGGCCACACAGAGGTCTACTACAATGGCACCTGGGCAAGTGTGTGCTTTGATGGTCTGGAACAACCAACAGTAGCTGTCATCTGTCGCCAGTTAGGCTGTGGAGACAAGGGGACAGTGACTAAGACAATATCCAGGCTCAGTCCTGACCTGAAAGGGCTGGACTTTGGAAAATGTCGATCCCATGATGCATCACTCTGGCAGTGTCCATCATCCTCCAAAGGGCCAAATGGCTGCTCAGAAGCTGCCAGAACAAGCTGCTCAGGTGAAGCCTCTTTACTTTTTTACAGTGGTACCTTGGTTTTCGAGCATAATTCGTTCTGGAAACGTGCTTGTAATCCAAAGCAAACCAAAATCAAAGCGAATTTTCCCATTAGAAATAATGGTAACTCCGATGATTCATTTCACAACCAAAAAATATTCATATAAAAATGATTACTAAAAATAATAAAGTAAAAATACATAAAACAAATTATCCTGTACTTTACCTTTGTAAAGAATCATGGATGGGAGACGAGAGAGAGGAGAAGAGGAAGGTTATTTTGTAGGACGACTTTCACTATAACTAACAGAATCACTGCTATCTGTTGGCTCACTGGAATCTTCTTTTTGCGCGACTTTAACAAGGAACCAATCCAATGACAGTCGCTTTTGCCTCCTTTTTGATTTTGTGGAAATGTGGACATTGCATTGTCATTTAACAGATTCATCGCTTGCACTGCTACGCCCTTATTCAGGTGGTGCTTTTCCACTAAATTTTGACTATATCAGTGAGGTATGCTGACTGAGACCGAGCATGGGAAATGATTACCCACAATCCCGCAGCGAGAGAGAGAGAGAGAGAGAGAGAGAGAGAAGAACCATTGGCTGAGTTGTGATCACGTGACACTAGGCAGACAAAGCGTATACGTAATACTCGTATTGCAAGACCTCGCTCGTTAATCAAGTTAACATTTATTAAAAATTTTTGCTTGTCTTGTAAAACACTTGCAGGCGAAGTTACTCGCAATCCAAGGTTTTAGTGTATTGTAATAAGTTCCATGAACCATGTATTATTTCTCTATCTTGCTGATTATTGTAGATGCTGAAAAGCTGAAATCTCCATCAGACTTCATGCTCTGCAGAACTTCAGATCTAAACTTCTGTAACAGTAAGTTTCTTGCTTGATTCATTTGCAGATTTATAGTATGAATGTGTTTTAAAAGCCTTTGAAACATAGAGGGAATTATTACACCATATATAACACAGTCATGAATGATGCAAAGAATGAGAATTAAAGTAACTATTTTATTAAAACTGTTGATTAAATGGAGATTGATGTGATTATTGTACCTAAACCCTGTTTTCATTCGTGAAATGATGTATGTATTAAATGTACTGTCCCCTCTGAGTTCCGCTCCAAATACCCTCAGCTGTCTCCTGTGTCCCCACTAGACCGTCTGCCCCTGAGACTGACAGGGGGTACAGACACTTGCTCTGGGAGGGTGGAGGTGTATCACAGCGGCTCCTGGGGGACCGTGTGTGACGAGTCCTGGGACCTGCGTGATGCCATGGTGGTGTGCAGGCAGTTGGGCTGTGGGCCGGCTCTCGGGGCAGAAGGGGGCGGACGCTTCGGGAGGGGTGACGGCGCCATCTGGCTGGATGAGGTGAACTGCAAGGGCAGTGAGCTGCACCTGTGGCACTGCTCTTACTCACTGAAGCAGAGTGACTGCTCACACAGGCAGGACGCAGGGGTCACCTGTGCAGGTGAAGCCAGGAAGTACATTCCTGCATCCTCTCTGATAGTGTGGTTTTGTAGTTATTAAATATGAGGCTAAAATACTTATTCTGTCCCTTAACCTGACAGTAATAAACACCAATATCATTCCTGTAGGTGTCACAGAAATCACCCCAGATGTCACTGGACCTCCCACAGTTACTCAGACGCAAACAGACCAGTCTGACCCAACAGTGTCCTCAGTGGTTCTTGGGCTTCTGATCTCAGTACTTCTGCTGCTGGTGGTTAGACTGGTCTACAGGAACTGGATCCTGACAAGAGGTAGGACAGTATTTTATAAAATCATTTAGATTTCATTTGTCTTACTAATTTTTGGTCAATTGATAATTTATAGAGCAGTGGGTTTTCTCCATTAGTAGCATAGCGAATTTGTCCATATCTGCTTGTTAAACCTTCAGCTAAATGATTCTTTGTACGATGTGTCACTCAAGTCTCACTCTTCTGGATTTTACTTTCTGTTAACCTCCGATTTCCTTATTACTAAAGAAGGGGTCCCACAGCTATGAAGTATATCCATGTCTCAGGTTGGTTTTAAACTTCATACATAATAACATTTGTGTCTTTATCCTTCACAGAACTTGCTCAGAGTGACAATAAACAGCTGCCTCCCGCCATCTATGAGGAAATAGATTACAAACGTGCCCAAGTTAAGAGAGGTAACTTAACTGAAGTATGTATCACTGCTGAGAAACCACCACAATCACTCTGTGACACTCATTCACAAGGTGCTGTGACAGTGAGGTGAATTTGTGCACAGTCAGGTTCATCCATGATGACATCAGTACGTTGTTCAGAGAGGATAGGTCTCCACACTGGAGTCTGACTGTATATTTAGCTGAACATCATATAACTGCAGCCAGGTAAAGATCTGCCAGGAGTGTAAAAGTGTCACTAACCCTTCTTCTGGTGTCAGGGAGTGACCTTCCAGATGAGCTGCCCTCAGGGTATGAAGATGTGGGGGAAGCTGAAGGAGTCAATCTCTTAGGTAATGATGGTGCAGATCAGCTTAGAAATAATTAATTATACGCAAGGTTAAAAAGTAAGAATTCAGAAAATTTCTTCTGACAGGCACTGATGTGATGTGTGTCTCATGTTATTATGATTTAGAGAAGATGATCACTGGAGACGACCCAGAAAACTATGGTAACCATGTTTGTGAGAAAGTGACTCCAGAAAAGTTGAAAGGTGAGATTTTCTCTGCCCAGCAATACCAGGTTTCCCTTCTTAACAAATGTGTGATGGACTTCAGGTTTGAGGTCAGTCACCAACTTTACATACTTCCAGGATTTCTGAAACATTCACTTTAGAAATCTCATTCATCTTGACTTTGTGGTTGTAGGGGTAGATACCCTGGAGTACTACAATGACAACCCCACAGATCAGACACCTGACTATGATGATGTCACTGACAGCCAGACCAATGACTATGATGATGTCACTGACAGCCAGACCAAAGACTATGATGTCGTCTCTGTGCAGCATCACCCTGACTCTCAGCCAGGTGAGCGGCTCTAAAGGGATCAGCTGGTCACTTTGCTCCAATCAGACTGAGTTTGATATAATCTCAGCCCAGGCCTTCTGTTATGCTGATTGTTATCACTAAACATGGAATTATGAATATCTCAAGTGTGACACGATAACAAGTATTTCACTAACTGCTTGGACATACAGTATGTTACTTTTTTATGGAACGTAAAGGTTATTTTTGAAATATTACACATAATATAAATGAAACATGACAGCATGCTGCCTCTTCCTCAATCAGCAATCAGAGCTACACACACATTCACCCAAAGGTCTGTGTGTCTGTGTGCCTCTCTGACAGATCTCCACCACAGTCACCCTGTAGGACACATGACTGAGCTGTTGTTCACCCAGGAAAGGGGGCTGCCTAATGATGACATCACTAACTATGATGATGTGGGAGAGGGGCTTCTGTGAGAGGGAGGGGCCTGGGGGAGGCAGAACTGTATCAATGCTTGTGTATCAGTGCACATAAGTAAAAGTACATTTACGTATATTTTTTATTTTAAAATGTTTCTATACTATCCAGGCAAATAACCATTTAGATAAAGATATGCTTAAACATTAAAATGTGTAAGTACCAAAGTAGTTAATTATCTTTTTCTCTTTTCTGAGTTACCTAATAAAATTGTTTTTTTGTTTAACATTGAAATAAAATTTTGTTTATAATTTCCCTGTCTTTCTGTTTTAGTGATACTTCAACATTGAAACATTCATTGACACGTAACACACAATGACACTTTCACTATGTCTCACAGTGTCCAGTTTATCTTCTTAACACCATCCACCCATTTTTTGTGCCGGTGGGGCCTGGTACCCTAACTGACTGTCTGTGCCCCCCAAAGTAATCCTCCTTAGATGCTAAAAAGGAATGTTTCCCCAATGGTATCCTGGTAATACCACTGTTCGCCCCCCCACCTCCGTACCCTTCTGTGTACTGTAAATCTCACACCCAGCTGTCTGATTAGTTGTGGTGCCAACACTGTATCTTTGCTAAAATGCTTAATTAACAATATTCTCAGACTTGCGTTCCACACTTATGATACAATTAGTCCATATTTTCCTATAAAGTGGACTGTTTGGGCCACATTTATTCTACTTTAGTTTTACTGTATATAAACTGTCATGTGTCAGTACAAGTCCTCTCTCTCAAAGCTTTAAAAATTATAAATAAACTTGCTAACCACAGATGTATCTCGGAAAAAAGCAGAAAAAATATAAAAATGCAAAGAGACGTCGCCCTGCAGAGAGTTAGGAGATGGAAGTGAGAGATAGTGGATCGTAGCCCCCGGTAGCTGAGAGAGAAACGAACGTGGTGCCATCAGGCAGCGTAAGACCGCAGGCTTAAGGGGAGGAAGTATAGAGTGGAGGCGTGGGGAGGAAAGACGACTCAGCTCTATGATGCACAGGAGAGAGAGAGAGAGAGAGAGGGAGGAGAAGCTGCAGAGATCAGAGGAGAATGAGCAGCATGGCAGCTGGTTCATCTGCTCAGACGCTGCAGTGAGAGCATGACCTCCTGCTCCTCAGCGCTGACAGACACTGCTGGATCCACAAGAGAAGCTGCAAACGCCGCCGTCACACTGGCAGAGTTACGTCATTTACAGAGTGAATGTGCTCAGGCAGCATGGAGTGTCTGTGTCAGGATATTACACTCTTTACTTTTGCTTAGTAGACACTTTCGTTTGTATAATGTAAGCATGTAGTTTGCAGGTGAGGCAGTGCCTGAGTGCTTAGGATTATGGCTTTGCGCTTCCAGGGTTGTGGGTTCGAGTCCCACCCCAGCTGTCTGTGTGTGGAGCTTGTGTGTTCTGTCCCAGTTTGTGGTGGTTTATTCTGGGTCTCCCCCTTTGTCTCCCATAGTCTGAAGACAGGTTATTAAGGTGAATCAGTTGCTCTGAATTGCCTTTAGAGTTTGATCGTGTTGCTTGTGATGGCTTGGACAACCCCATTGTATACTCTACCATTTGCCCTGTGTTCTCTCAGATTAGCTCCATGTCACCATGAACTCAATACAGGATATTTGATGATGGAAGATGAATGAATGTCTGAAAATATACCTGGAACAGTTTTAGACTAGTGTGATTGTTAGTGGTAGAAGGTGGACAGGCCCTTTGACCCATATCATTGCTGATGTGTCCCCAGACTGCTTGAGGGAGCTGTCCAGTTTGACTATAATCATCATGCTGCTTTAGTATGGATATGAACTGAAGCCAATCAAATAAGGCCAGTCGAATACCACTGGTTTATCACTTAATGGGAGCAAAAACATTTTTTATGAGAATTTACATCAGATACAAATATCTTATCATTACTGTGTCAGATCACATTCAGCATGGAAGACTGTCCGGATTCTTCAGGCATGTAAGTCACTGTGTATCTGATCCTGTGTCATTTATATTTAACATTACAGTCATTTCTCTGTCTTTTCCCCTCTTTAGGTTAAATCGGCATCCGGTCGTGTCTTCAGGCTGTAGGAGGTGTCCGCGGAAGTAACACATTATTGGTATATATGGAGACGTCTACAGCAGTACCTTCTGATTTGTCATTGTACTTATTTCAACTATTAGACAGTTTCTACCCTGGTGTCAAATAAGGCAAAGCTGATTGTGATTGGTGGGCTTGAGGCTGGTGGGGGCTGAGTGTGATTGGTGGGGTTGGTGCCGGTGGGGGCTGAGTCTTCACTTGGTGCTGGAACCTTCAGCAGAAGCTCTCAGATCTCAGGGTGCAGGTTGGCGTCTCCACATCACACAGGAGGAGGTTGATCTGCCCTGATAAACATGGGGAGCTGCCTGTTCCTCGTCTTCTCTCTGCTGCCTCTGCTCTCCTCAGCAGGTAGGAACCTAAGTACTGTCTGCTTGGACCATATTCAGCCAGGATCTTGTTTAGAAGCTGGAGTCAGATTTTTGGGTCATGTGGTCAGTGACAGGTGCATGAATTCCGTGATAATGTTCAGTGAACTGTAGGAACAGTTGTCTTTTTGACTAGTATTTTTCCTTTGCTTACGTTTTTTCTCACTGTGACATTTTCCAATTATTGCGGTGAATGTAGAGGTTTGTTACTACTTGAAGTATAATGAACATGCAGAATTGTTGCATGTTTTAGTGTTAATAACTTCCCTGTTGTGGCCTGGCACAGATCCAAATAGTTTCTTTCTTTTTAGTATGTTGATAGGTCAAAAAAATTCAGAGCTTCAGATGTTGAATTTCATTGCAATATACTTTCCCATTCAAAAATTATTTTGAGAATAACAAGATACGTGTTATCATCTGAGAATGTACGAAATGTACATGTTTTGGTAAAGTTTTCTATCTTTTGTAATAAACATAAAAAATTATTATTATTTCAAGATTTCACCAGCAGTGATGATATGACATGTTGTTTGTATATACAGTATGGGACGTGTACAGTACAATCTTCTGATTTGTCATTGTACCTGTTTGAACTATTAGTGAGTTTCCTACTCTTAGTCAAATAAGGCAAAGCTGAATGTCATTGGTGGGCTTGAGGCTGGTGGGGGCTGATTGTGATTGGTGGGCTTGAGGCTGGTGGGGGCTGAGTCTTCACTTGGTGCTGGAACCTTCAGCAGAAGCTCTCAGATCACAGGGTGCAGGTTGGCGTCTCCACATCACACAGGAGGAGGTTGATCTGCCCTGATAAACATGGGGAGCTGCCTGTTCCTCGTCTTCTTCTCTCTGCTGCCTCTGCTCTTCTTAGCAAACAGAACCAGCTCCTGGGACCAGACCCTCTCTTCTTGGGTCATATTCAAACAGTGTCTTGGTCAGAATCTGGGATTATATATATTACTCATGAAACCATTTTATTGTGTGTGAATGTATTGAAAGACCACATACGGGCCATGTTCAGAAAATGTCTCCTGATCTATACTGAAGCTTTTGGTTCTGCATTTGTGGAAGTAAAAATAAATTATTCTCTTTGTTCGGCACCAGGTATGAAGTAACAGAGTATTCCCGTTCCAAAGAAATGAAGCCCCCCCCCCCCCCAACAACAGAATGGCTCGGTTCTTTTACATTTCTGTAACCCCACTAAGAAGAAATCTTCTGCCCCATTGGTTATAAAAAACATGATGGCCTCAGAGGTGGTGACCTTGTGCACCTCCACGTTGCTCTAGGCTCAGGTACAAGGACAGGGACAGACAGCCATTCCCCATCAGCTGCATCCCACCCTTGGTAGAACTTCACACATTTCTGTTCAACATTCCATTCCATGCAATCAAGCAAACCAGATTAAACATAGCAGACATATAAGACTACAGAAGAATATACACCTGCTTCTCTATTCTGTATTTCTGGCTGCTCCCCCGTTATCTTCCTCTGTGGTATAGCGCTGCCTGTGTAATACGTCCCGTTCTCTCCGCAAGGCAACGGAGACTCTGAATATCTGCAGAAACGGGCAGTTTCAGCTTCCAGGTTCAGGGTCAGCGCAAGGCGCACACACACACACACACACACACACACACACAGTCAGTCTCCTATGACATTGACAATGCTCCCTCCACACCCCTCCCTGCCCGACTAGAACTTCCCTTCCACACATGTTGTGTACATCCATATCCTGGCCTGCATCCATGCTGTAGTAGAAACTGATACATTGGTGTCGGACTGTACCAGCCGAAAGGAGACACTATATACATGCAGTTCCTGAGCTAAGAATGTCTGATTTATGGACAACTCGTACTTACAAACATACTTCTTTGATTGCAATTACATTACAAATTCGAGTCTGTAATAACGGATGAATGCACATCCTTGTTACGCTCATGAAAATATTGTGTGGCTTCACCGGTTCATCGGCACGACATGCACTGTAGTTCTATGTGTAGTTACTTTTATTGTTACTGTGTTATCATTATCATTATTATTATTACTATTATTATTATTATGTACTGTATTATAATTATTTCAGCGTAGCTACTAAATCAACCTGAAGACAGTCTGAGGGAATGGATATGTATTTAATGTAGGAGATTTATGTGGTTTAGTGGGTTAGCATGCTATGCTTGTACAGTACATATGATTTGGCAGTTGCTGGTTGAAATCCCATAGGGCCCTTGAATGTGGCCCTTTATACCCAAATGCTCCAGGGACTGACTTTCTCTCAACAAAAATTTATGTTGTTTGGGGGAAAAGCATCTGCTAATGAAATATGAAGAAAAAAGTCATCTCTGAGTATGTTTGCATTTGCTTATCTGGTTACCACAAATACCACTGAAACGGTTTGCTTATATTTATAATCGAGCTCCTGGTTAGATAATACAGGAAATACAGCAGGACTTCTGCTTCTGGAGTCTATCCCAAGTAGCGTCGGCCACAAGGCAGGGGAACAAGACAGGAGAACAAGGCAGGAGAACAAGGCAGGGGAACATGGCAGCGGAACACCAAGGGCCCAGTTTACGGAAACATTCTTAACGCTCTATCATTCGTAAATTCTACCTTAAGTTGTCTCTTAATGCTCCAATGCATACATGTTGGTGCACGCAGGTGTTTTATAGAACAAATAAAAATAAACTGATGATACTACATTTGGGGTTTGTGCACCAAATATCATTTATGTTAGATGATTCAATTAGTTAATTTTGTATTTTATTTTTAGCTTCTCCTCAGTTCTGATTAATGACATATTTTGAAGCATTTCTGCAATGTTATATTTATACAAAGAACCTCACTTTCTCTCATGCGGCTGTCAAGCAATTGCTGCATGGAGGGAAACATCAATTCTCGAGCCATTAATCTCAACCAATCAGGTGTTCCAGCGCCTATTAAGTTTGCATTTAAGCTCTCCCTTTAGCAATCTCTTAAGAGATTGTTTGGGAAACACTTTTAGGAAAACAAATACCTTTCGAAAGATGCAACTTTAGACGCTAAGAGTCGCCGTTATCAGGAAAATGGGCCCTGCACAGGCTGCCGGAAAAACGCTCCCAGCCCCCGGTGCCTCTAATTACATTAATAATGACGGTAACATGCAGGGTGGACATACAATGGGCAGCCGATTTAACTACCTGTATGTGTTTAGACTGTAGAAGAAATTAGCCAATGACTCTGACTTTTCTACCTACAGGACATGAGGAGGTGAGACTGGTGAAGGGAGGGAGTCTCTGTGCTGGGACAGTAGAGGTGAATCGTGGAGGACAGTGGGGGACAGTAAGACAGCTTGGCTGGGACATGAATGACGCTACAGTGGTGTGTAGAGAGCTGGGCTGTGGGTCTGCTGTAGCCACTCCTGGTAGAGCTCACTTTGGAGAAGGTTCTGGGAAGGAGCTAATTTTTCAGGTTTCCTGTAATGGATCAGAGCCGACACTGTCTATGTGTCCATCTCAAGAGGCTGATAAGATATCAGGGTCACTCCGTCGTCCTCATGTACTTGATGCTGGAGTGATCTGTTCAGGTAAGAAACAGCCACTGCAAAGCTAATGCAGTTTTCACATTTTTAGGTAACAAATCTCTTACCTCTACCTGTGCAACTAAAGAATACATTTATTTTGTAAGCACAAAAAAATATGTAGGAAGAAAAATAAAAGAGCTATATATGTGTGTACTGCATTATAAAGTACTAATGTCAATTTATGCTTTGTTTTGTTTACACAAAGTAATTTAATGTTTTTATTATTATTATTATTTGTTAGGTCACTCAATTGTCCAGCTTGTGGGGGGGCCTCAGAAGTGCTCTGGGAGACTGGAGATTAGAGATGGAAATACCTGGGCTACAGTGTGTGATGGTAACTTTGACTGGCAGGATGCTGAGGTTGTCTGTAGGGAGCTGGACTGTGGGGCTCCTTCAGCTCTACACAAGGGGGCCCATTTTGGTGAAGGAGAAGGTCCCATCTGGTATAAAGGCTTCAACTGTGAAGGAGAGGAATCCTTCCTACATGAATGTCTCACCCCAACTGGACCAGAACAGAACTGTACAAATCATACTGTAACACTGACATGTTCAGGTGAAATACATTCTCACACATACACAGGGATATAACCACCTTTCCGGTATTAAATCGTTTCGATTGAATTTTAAATTAAATTATGTTCTATTAGATATGTCATATTCACATGTATGTTTTCTCTCATAAGAGAACTGATCAATATTTTTGATTTGGACATAACTGTATCTCCTGTGTCTCCACAGAGCCTGCTGATGTGAGGCTGGTGAATGGAAGCAGCCCTTGTTCTGGGAGAGTGGAGGTGTATCGCTGGGGCGAGTGGGGGACCGTTTATCAGCGTAACTGGGACATGAATGATGCCACGGTGGTGTGTAGACAGCTGGGCTGTGGCTCTGCTGTATCTGTACCAGGTGCAGCTCACTTTGGAGAAGGTTCTGGGCGGATGGTTCTAGGGGATGTTTCCTGCAGTGGGTCAGAGTCTGCGCTGAGGGAGTGTGGATCACTGGATGGCAGAGAGCATGACTTACCGCACACACTGGATGCTGCTGTCATCTGCTCAGGTTTGATGTCTACTTTTAACGCTTGGTTCTATTAAAGATAAAGTTGTTTATTTATTTATTTTTAAATCCAAGTGACTAATCTGTAAATATTAGAGACAAATGTTATATTTAAAATATGTCACACCAGGTAATCATTGTTAATGAGGGTAACACAAGTTGTAAAATAAAGGCCTGTGACAAGAAAACAATAGTATTAATCGCTTCTCTAGAAAATGATGTCTTTATAGGGTCATTTCTGGGTCACTTTAAAAAAAAAACATTTATTTAATACAAGATTACATTTCCCTTTATTTTTTGTGATTCTAGACCATGTGAGGCTTGTGGGTGGAGCTGATCGCTGCTCTGGGAGGCTGGAGGTGAAGTTCAGTCAGTCCTGGGCTACAGTGTGTGATGGTAACTTTGACTGGCAGGATGCTGAGGTTGTCTGTAGGGAGCTGGACTGTGGGGCTCCTTCAGCTCTACACAAGGGGGCCCATTTTGGTGAAGGAGAAGGTCCCATCTGGTATAAAGGCTTCAACTGTGAAGGAGAGGAATCCTTCCTCCATGAATGTCTCACCTCTGTTAGATCAGAACAGAACTGCAAAAACAACAGCAATATCAGACTGAGCTGCACAGGTAACCAGCTGTATTATTAATACTCTGACATTAGACCAATGATCCTTCTGAAGTGTCTTAGCAGCTCGGCTGTGTCCTAACAGGGCCTGAGGACCTGAGGCTGGTGAATGGAAGCAGTCCTTGTTCTGGGAGAGTGGAGGTGTATCGCTGGGGAGAGTGGGGGACTATAGCCCAGTATGACTGGGACCTTGATGATGCATCAGTGGTGTGTAGACAGCTGGGCTGTGGGACTGCTGTATTAGCACCTATAAGAGCTCACTTTGGAGAAGGTTCTGGAAGGGTGTTGCTGAGAGATGTTTCCTGCAGTGGGTCAGAGTCTGCACTGAGGGAGTGTAGATCACTGGATTTCAGATACATGGAAATTCCTCACATTTTTGATGCTGGAATTATTTGTTCAGGTGAGAGAAATGGTTTCTTGGATTGTAATACATTTTGTGTGTATGAAGCTTCTTGATTTTCTGTTTTAAGTGATAAATTTAATATCGAACACATTTAGCCAATATTTATGGTATGTTACCAACTTTAAACTCGTATCTGTTTTTATTACACTGTTTCAGACCATGTGAGGCTTGTGGGTGGAGCTGATCGCTGCTCTGGGAGGCTGGAGGTGAAGTTCAGTCAGTCCTGGGCTACAGTGTGTGATGGTAACTTTGACTGGCAGGATGCTGAGGTTGTCTGTAGGGAGCTGGACTGTGGGGCTCCTTCAGCTCTACACAAGGGGGCCCATTTTGGTGAAGGAGAAGGTCCCATCTGGTATAAAGACTTCCATTGTGAAGGAGAGGAATCATTTCTCAATGAATGTCTCATGTCAGATAGATCAGAACAGAACTGTACACATCGCCATGCTGTAGGATTGGTTTGTAGTGGTGAGTTTACTATTAATTTCTAATACTTATTAATTTAATTGAACGTTTTAGCAATTAAGTATTGCCCTGATTTAATCTCTTAACATTTTCTAAGTTATTGAAAGTTGCTCCTACTCTGAACATTTTATATGATTCTCTTATTTCAGGATTTGTGCATTCTCTCTCTTCAATTTCCAAGAATGCATTAAAGACACATATCAAATGTGATGTTCATTTTGTTTCACAGTTTACTCTTTTATTTCTTTAGGACATAATTATGTGACATTGGTGGATGGAGGCAGTCCTTGTGCTGGAACAGTACAGGTGTATCAGTGGGGAAAATGGTGGACAGTAACACCGTATTTCACTGACCTAAATGACCTTCAAAATCCTGTCACAGTGGTAGGGAACGATCTGGGCTGTGGACCACTAGAATTTGTTGGAGGACCTGAATATTTTGTTTATACCCAATCCAATTTATTGATAAGTGAGCATTTCTGCAATGGATTAGAATCTAAATTAAGCAATTGTGAAAATAATTACTTTATTGAAGTTGAGAGACTTTCTCAAGATATTTTACAATTCACTTACACAGGTAGGAATCGCATCATATATTACTTTATCAGAGGTTTTTAAAACGTCAAATTTGTAAAGTTGTATATGTATTATTAAATGACTTTCCTGATTCATTCAGCTCCTTTGATGAAATTTGTGTCTCTGTGTTTTCCTAGTTCCATGTCATTCCAAAGGCAAACAGCAATATTCACTCCGCTTATCATTTCCATAGTTAATTCTTTGTACTGCATTGAACATTACATTTGGTCCTAAACTTTGTCATAAGTTGACTGTGGATTGTACTATTTTGCAGAAATGTGACTGGAAATTCAGCAAATTAATCATATGGGGTCTCCCCATGTTTGTGAGGTTCTCTATCCAGTTCTCCTGTTTCATACTACAGTCCAAAAACATGTGGTTCTGTGAAATTGTGTTTCTTCATTACCCATTGTGTGAATTGTGTTGACAGATTGATTTCCCAGTCAGGGTACTCTCTGCCTCCTGTTTTTTGTGCCATGAAGCAGAAAAGTGACCTTGTGCTGGATAAATGATGGAGGATATAGATTGAATTAAGCAATACACCTATTAAAGTCTTTACGAATAAAAATTATGGAAAAACAAGTTGTAAAGTTTTATACACAGATTGTTAAATGAACACTGATAAGGTCAAGAATGACTGATTGGAACTTGCATGCAAAAGGAACAACAAAATAGAGGTCTTAACTGTTTTTAAATCACCATTCGTGTGTATATTTAGTGGTACACTTGGATAAGGTTTGTGGTTCAGTACCAGCATTGTAAATATCTGAATTGACCCACTGTATTATACAAGCTGACATTTTGTCATACTACAGTAAGCTCATAATACAATTTTTGGTTGTTTTGATCAAAATCCAGAGTTATACAACATAACGTGTTTTGTCCTAGTCATAATATTGGTACTTTAATGCTGAATCAAAGAGTACATAAATTTAACTCCAACTCCATAATGACTATAAATGACCTAAAGAATTGTAATGATTAGGCAGTGTCCTAGTTCATCCATGACAGTAGGAAGGGAAAGGAAAATGTTGGGCTTTTCATTGAATACAGTGGAGCTCATAACAATTTGAAATGAGTAGTTTTATTCCAAATTTATTAAAAATTAAATGTTAAAAGTGTGTAGATGAAGTTATTAAAAAATAATTCAGTCTTAATCACCATAATATCTATTCATATTTGCACTTAGTGTTACTCTTGAATTGGGGGTTTGCTTCTGTACCAGCATACATTTCCCATTGTATTACAAACGTCTACAACCTGATAATGCACTGCTGTGTGTCAGATTACTGCTGAATCAGAGATTACCTCTATGTTATAGGTGTGCTAAAGGAAATTAACATAAATTTGTCTTTCTCAATCTTAGGCCATCGAGGGATTCGGCTGATAGGAGGGAGTCACATGTGCTCTGGGAGAGTGGAGATTCAGCACGGAAAATCCTGGGGCTCAGTGTGTGACGCTGACTTTGACTGGCAGGACGCTGAGGTGGTCTGTAGATCACTAGGCTGTGGGGAACCTGCACAGCTGCTGGGGGGAGCTGCCTTTGGTCAGGGAGAGGGAGGGGTGTGGTCTGAGGAGTTTCAGTGTCAGGGAAACGAGTCTCATCTTGTTTTCTGTCCCAAAATGACACATAACAGGACCTGCGGCCATGAGAATGATGTGGGCCTGGTGTGTTCTGGTAAGAGTATCATTGCTCTCAGACACCCTCACTCTGTTATTATTATTATTATCTGAGTGACATTTCAGTGTATCTCATCTTCATTCTTTGCTCTCTCACTTTATGCTGCTCCCAGGATACACACGGTTCAGGCTGAGGGATGGTCCTGACCACTGCTCTGGTAGAGTGGAGATGAGGTACAATGGAACATGGGGAACATTGTGTGATGCATCATGGGACATGAGAGCCGCCACTGTCCTGTGCCAGCAGCTGAAATGTGGGGGCGCTGTGGCTGCCCTGGGACAGGCCTGGTTTGGGGGGGGCACTGGGCCCATCTGGCCCGATGTGTTTCATTGTCAGGGGAATGAGACTCGCCTCTCCCAGTGTGCAGTGTCCCCATGGAGACGAACAGCCTGTTCTCATGGGCAGGATGCAGGAGTCGTCTGCACTGGTGAGGACTGACAAGTCAGTTATAGTCCAGAGAGACGGAGCAAATATTATCATAAATAGCAATTAAATTCCACAGTATGGAGACTCTCCTATTTTATTAGGGTTCTTTTTATCAGTTTTGAATTTTTTGACAGGTTTAACCCCTTCTTCCTCTGATGGGGGTGTCAGGCTGATGTCTGGAGGGAGTGACTGTGAGGGCTGGGTGGAGGTTTACTACAACCCGACCTGGCAGAAGGTTCACCAAGAGCCCTGGAGCTCCATGGATGCTTCTGTGGTCTGCAGACAGCTGGGCTGTGGCTCTGCAACAAATATCTACAGGTCATACCTGTCAAGGACAGGGGACAGTGACAAGTGTGTGACAGGCTTTCACTGCTCAGGAACTGAGTCTCACCTGGGGAAATGCAGACCTCCACATGTCCTCAACTGCCGCCCCAGTGACCAGGTGTCCATGGTCTGCTCCAGTGAGTTTCTCCACATCAGTGGGATCTGTGTCAGCAGGATGTGTTATGGCTGTTTCAGAGAGATACTTGTAACTGTTTAATTCATTAATTCATGCTAGAAAACATGGAACATTTTTTTGACATTAGGACACCTAGATGTACTGACCTTGAGTTCATATGTGTGTGTTACTCTTGATTGACAGCATGAATGTTGTCATGTGAGCTCCCTGGGTTGGTAGATCTTCCTTCCTCACTCCGTCTTCTCTCCCAGACCACAGGTCCCTCAGGCTGGTGGGGGGAGGCAGTGACTGTGCAGGGAGGCTGGAGGTCTTCCACAGGGGCTCTTGGGGGACAGTGTGCCATGAGTCCTGGGCTCTGCCTGAGGCTCAGGTGGTGTGCAGGCAGCTCCGTTGTGGGACAGCCCTCAGTGGGCAGATCCCTGTACCTACTTACTTTGGCCCAGGGACTGGACCCATCTGGCTAAGCAAGCTGGGCTGTGTGGGGAACGAGTCGTCCCTGTGGGACTGTCCCTCAGTGGAGTGGGGGGGGAAGGACTGTGGGCACAAGCAGGATGTGGGTGTTGTGTGTTCAGGTAAAGCAGATCCAGCTCTGCATGAAACTGCATTCTGTCACTTTAAAGACAGGCAGTGTCCAGTGGTTTCTGTAAACACTGAACAATAAAGGTTCACGTTCCTTGTGTGTCTTTCACCACAGAGCACAAGGAGCTGCGTCTGTCTGAAGGATGTTCTGGCCACACAGAGGTCTACTACAATGGCACCTGGGCAAGTGTGTGCTTTGATGGTCTGGAACAACCAGCAGTAGCTGTCATCTGTCGCCAGTTAGGCTGTGGAGACAAGGGGACAGTGACTAAGACAATATCCAGGCTCAGTCCTGACCTGAAAGGGCTGGACTTTGGAAAATGTCGATCCCATGACACATCACTCTGGCAGTGTCCATCATCCTCCAAAGGACCAGATGGCTGCTCAGAAGCTGCCAGAACAGGCTGCTCAGGTGAAGCTAAATTCAGCCTCTTTGTTGTTGTATGTTAATAAGTTCCATGAACCATGTTTTATTTCTCTATCTTGCTGATTATTGTAGATGCTGAAAATCTGAAATCTCCATCAGACTTCATGCTCTGCAGATCTTCTTCTGATCTGAGCTTCTGTACCAGTAAGTTTCTTGCTTGATTCATTTGCAGATTTATAGTATGAATGTGTTATAAAAGCCTTTGAAATATATAGAAGGAATTATTACACCATATATAATACAGTCATGAATAATACAAAGAATGAGAATTAAAGTAACTATTTTATTAACACTGATGATTAAATGGAGATTGATGTGATTATTGCACCTAAACCCTGTTTTCATTCGGGAAATGATGTATGTATTAAATGTACTGTCCCCTCTGAGTTCCGCTCCAAATAACCTCAGCTGTCTCCTGTGTCCCCACTAGACCGTCTGCCCCTGAGACTGACAGGGGGTACAGACACTTGCTCTGGGAGGGTGGAGGTGTATCACAGCGGCTCCTGGGGGACCGTGTGTGACGACTCCTGGGACCTGCGTGACGCCATGGTGGTGTGCAGGCAGTTGGGCTGTGGGTCAGCTCTCGGGGCAGAAGGGGGCGGACGCTTCGGGAGGGGTGACGGCGCCATCTGGCTGGATGAGGTGAACTGCAAGGGCAGTGAGCTGCACCTGTGGCACTGCTCTTACTCACTGAAGCAGAGTGACTGCTCACACAGGCAGGACGCAGGGGTCACCTGTGCAGGTGAGGCCAGGAAGTACATTTCTGCATCCTCTCTGATAGTGTGGTTTTGTATTATTAAATATGAGGCTAAAGTACTTGTTCTTCCCCTTAACCTGACAGTAATAAACACCAATATCATTCCTGTAGGTGTCACAGAAATCACCCCACATGTCACTGGACCTCCCACAGTTACTCAGATGCAAACAGGCCAGTCTGACTCAACAGTGTCCTCAGTGGTTCTTGGGCTTCTGATCTCAGTACTTCTCCTGCTGGTGGTTAGACTGGTCTACAGGAACTGGGTCCTGACAAGAGGTAGGACAGTAGTTCGTAAAAGGATTTAGATTCAATTTGTCTAATATTTGCCCAATTAATCATTTATAGAGCAGAGGGTTTTCTCCATTAGTAGCATAGCGAATTTGTCCACATCTGCTTTTTAAACCTTCAGCTAAATGATTCTTTGTACGATGTGTCACTCAATTCTCACTCTTCTGGATTTTATTTTCTGTTAACCTCCGATTTCCTTGTTACTGAAGAAGGGGTCCCACAGCTATGAAGTATATCTATGTCTCGGATTGTTTATAAACTTCATACATAATAACATGTGTGTCTTTATTCTTCACAGAACTTGCTGAGAGTGACAATAAACAGCTGCCTCCAGCCATCTATGAGGAAATAGATTACAAACGTGCCCAAGTTAAGAGAGGTAACTTAACTGAAGTATGTATCACTGCTGAGAAACCACCACAATCACTCTGTGACACTCATTCACAAGGTGCTGTGACAGTGAGGTGGAGACAATCAAACTATAGTGATGTCATAGACGTAGCTCACAGTGTGACTGCTGCACATCTACATTTATTTATGTGGATCTATAATGAATCTGCTCATGGGAAATAACTCTGGGCTAAGAATGACTTTGTGCACAGTCAGGTTCATCCATGAAGATATCAGTACATTGTTCAGAGAGGATAGGTCTCCACACTGGAGTCTGACTGTATATTTAGCTGAACATCCTATAACTGCAGCCAGGTAAAGATCTGCCAGGAGTGTAAAAGTGTCACTAACCCTTCTTCTGGTGTCAGGGAGTGACCTTCCAGATGAGCAGCTCTCAGGGTATGAAGATGTGGGGGAAGCTGAAGGAGTCAATCTCTTAGGTAATGATGGTGCAGAACATCTTAGAAAAAGGTCTGTGGGATAAATAAGAATTTAGGAATCTTGTTTCCTGACAGACACTGATGTGATGTGTGTCTCATGTCATTGTGATTTAGAGAAGACGATCACTGGTGACGACCCAGAAAACTATGATGACCATGTTTGTGAGAAAGAGACTCCAGAAAAGTTGAAAGGTGAGATTTTCTCAGCTCAGCAATATCATGTTTCCCTTCTTAAATCGTGTCTGCTGCACTTCCCTTCTCTTACTGGACGTCTGAAACATTTACTGTATAAATTTCATTGACCTCCTTGCCTTGACTTTGTGGTTGTAGGGGTAGATACCCTGGAGTACTACAATGACAGCCCTGCAGGTCAGACACCTGACTATGATGATGTCACTGACAGCCAGACCAATGACTATGATGTCGTCTCTGTGCAGCATCACCCTGACTCTCAGCCAGGTGAGCAGCTCTAAAGGGATCAGCTGGTCACTTTGCTCCAATCAGACTGAGTTTGATATATTCTCAGCCCAAGCCTTCTGTTATGCTGATTTTTATTACTAAACATGGAATTATGAATATCTCAAGTGTGACACTCTAACAAGTATTTCACATTGCTTGGACACGTTGTTTTTCTTATGGAAGCTAAAGGTTATTTTTGAAATATTACACATAATATAAATGAAACATGACATCATGCTGCCTCTTCCTCAATCAGCAATCAGAGCTACACACACATTCACCCAAAAGTCTGTGTGTCTCTGTGCCTCTCTGACAGATCTCCACCACAGTCACCCTGTAGGACACATGACTGAGCTGTCGTTCACCCAAGAATGGGGGCTGCCTAATGATAACATCACTAACTATGATGATGTGGGGGAGGGGCTTCTGTGAGAGGGAGGGGCCTGTGGGAGGCAGAACTGTATCAATGCTTATGTATCAGTGCACATAAGTAAAAGCACATTTACTTATATTTTTTATTTTAAAATGTTTCTATACTATCCAGGCAAATAACCATTTAGATAAAGATATGCTTAAACATTAATATGCATAAGTACCAAAGTAGTTAATTATCTTTTTCTCTTTTCTGAGTTACCTAATAAAATTGTTTTTTTGTTTAACATTGAAATAAAATGTTGTTTATAATTTCCCTGTCTTTCTGTTTCAGTGATACTTCAACATTGAAACATTCATTGACACGTGACACACAATGACACTTTCACTATGTCTCACAGTCTCCAGTTTATCTTCTTATCACCATCCACCCAGTGTTGGTGCCGGTGGGGCCTGGTACCCTAACTGACTGTCTGTGCCCCCCAAAGTAATCACCCTTAGATGCTAAAAAGCAATGTTTCCCCAATGGTATCCTGGTAATACCACTGTTCGCCCCCCCCCCACCTCCGTACCCTTCTGTGTTCTGTAAATCTCACACCCAGCTGTCTGATTAGTTGTCATGCCAGCACTGTATCTTTGCTAAAATGCTTAATTAACAATATTCCCAGACTTGCGTTCCACACTTGTGATACAATTAGTCCATATTTACCTATAAAGTGGACTGTTTGGGTCCCATTTATTCTACTTTAGGTTTATATAAACTGTCATGTTTCACTACAAGTCCTCTCTCTCAAAGCTTTAAAAAAATATAAATAAACTTGCTAACCACAGATGTATCTCGGAAAAAAGCAGAAAAAATATAAAAATGCAAAGAGACGTTGCCCTGCAGAGAGTTAGGAGATGGAAGTGAGAGATAGTGGATCGTAGCCCCCGGTAGCTGAGAGAGAAACGAACGTGGTTCCATCAGGCAGCGTAAGACCGCAGGCTTAAGGGGAGGAAGTATAGAGTGGAGGCGTGGGGAGGAAAGACGACTCAGCTCTATGATGCACAGGAGAGAGAGAGAGAGAGAGAGAGGGAGGAGAAGCTGCAGAGATCAGAGGAGAATGAGCAGCATGGCAGCTGGTTCATCTGCTCAGACGCTGCAGTGAGAGCATGACCTCCTGCTCCTCAGCGCTGACAGACGCTGCTGGATCCACAAGAGAAGCTGCAAACGCCGCCGTCACATTGGCAGAGTTACGTCATTTACAGAGTGAATGTGCTCAGGCAGCATGGAGTGTCTGTGTCAGGATATTACACTCTTTACTTTTGCTTAGTAGACACTTTCGTTTGTATAGTGTATATACAGTATGTAGCTTATCGGTCATGCATTGTCTGAGTGGTAAGGACTGTGTCCAAACACTTCCAGGGTTGTGGGTTTGAGTCCCACCCCAGCTCTCAGTGTGTAGAGCTTGTGTGTTCTGTCCCAGTTTGTGGTGGTTTATTCTGGGTTCCCCCTTTGTCTCCCATAGTCTGAAGACAGGTTATTAAGGTGAATCAGTTGCTCTGAATTCCTTTTAGAGTTTGATCATGTAGCCTGTGATGGCTTGGACCCCCCCCATTCCCCCCCCCCCCCCCCCACTGTGTACTCCACCATTTTCCTTGTGTTCCCTCAGATTTTCTCCATGTCACCATGATGATAGAAGATAAATGGATGTCTGAAAATATACCTGGAACAGTTTCAGACTAGTGTGACCCATATCATTGCTGATGTGTCCCCAGACTGCTGAAGGGAGTTTGACTATAATCATCATGCTGCTTTAGTATGGATATGAACTGAAGCCAATCAAATAAGGCCAGTCGAGTACCACTGGTTTATCACTTAATGGGAGTAAAAACATTTTTATGAGCAATGACATCAGATACAAATATCTTATCATTACTGTGTCAGATCACATTCAGCATGGAAGACTGTCAGGATTCTTCAGGCATGTAAGTCACTGTGTATCTGATCCTGTGTCATTTATATTTAACATTACAGTCATTTCTCTGTCTTTTCCCCTCTTTAGGTTAAATCGGCATCCGGTCGTGTCTTCAGGTTGTAGGAGGTGTCCACGGAAGTAACACAGTCTTGGTATATATGGAGACGTCTACAGCAGTGTCTTCTGATTTGTCATTGTACTTGTTTCAACTATTAGACAGTTTGCTACCCTGGTGTCAAATAAGGCAAAGCTGACTGTGATTGGTGGGCTTGAGGCTGGTGGGGATGAGTGTGATTGGTGGGCTTGAGGCTGGTGGGGGCTGAGTGTGATTGGTGGGCTTGAGGCTGGTGGGGGCTGAGTCTTCATTTGGTGCTGGAACCTTCAGCAGAAGCTCTCAGATCTCAGGGTGCAGGTTGGCGTCTCCACATCACACAGGAGGAGGTTGATCTGCCCTGATAAACATGGGGAGCTGCCTGTTCCTCGTCTTCTTCTCTCTGCAGCCTCTGCTCTCCTCAGCAGGTAGGAACCTAAGTACTGTCTGCTTGGACCATATTCAGCCAGGATCTTGGTTAGAACCTGGGGTCAGATTTTTTGGTCATGCGGTCAGTCACAGGTGCATGAATTCCGTGATAATGTTCAGTGAACTGTAGGAACAGTTGTCTTTTTGACTAGTATCTTTCCTTTGTTTTCATTTTTGCTCACTGACATTTTCCAATTATTGTGGTGCATGTTGAAATTTTTTAGTACTTGAATTGTAATGAATATGCAGTATTGTTGCATGTTTTAGTCTTAATAACTTCCCTGTTGTGGCCTGGCACAAATCCAAATGGTTTATTTCTTTTTAGTATGTTGATAGTCCAGAGCTTCAGATGTTGTTTCATTGCAATATACTTTCCCCTGCAAAAATTCTTTCTTGAATAACCAAATACATGCTACTGTCTGAGAATGTATACAAATGTACATCTTTTTGTATCTTGACAAAAGAAAGTTTTCTGTCTTTTGTAGTAAAAATGAAAAATAATCATTTCAAGTTTCCATCTATTTCTGTATTTCATGATCGAATTACAGCATTTCCCATAGAGTTGATTGTGTTTCCCGCTCTACTGTGAAGCTCTTTTCTAACTTGTCAGCATATCTCTCACTTCCTTTTTTGTTTTATTGTTATCCAGCAGTGGTGTTGGTGATGTGACATGTTGTTTATATATGGGAAGTCTACAGTACTATCTTCTGATTTGTCGTTGTACCTATTTCAACTTTTTAAGAGTTTCCTGCCCTGTGTCTAATAAGGCAAAGCTGTGTGCGATTGGTGGGCTTGAGGCTGGTGGGGGCTGAGTCTTCACTTGGTGCTGGAACCTTCAGCAGAAGCTCTCAGATCTCAGGGTGCAGGTTGGCGTCTCCACATCACACAGGAGGAGGTTGATCTGCCCTGATAAACATGGGGAGCTGCCTGTTCCTCGTCTTCTTCTCTCTGCTGCCTCTGCTCTCCTCAGCAAACAGAACCAACTCCTGGGACCAGACCCTCATATTTAACCAGTGACCTGGTCAGATGCTGGGATTATATATATATTACTTACAGTATGAAACCATTTAATTGTTTGTATGAAGGTTTTGAAAGACCACATACATGCCATGTTCACAAAGTGTCTATTTATCTATACTGAAAGTTTTTCCTCTGCATGGTGTGTTCATCAATATCCTGGCCTGCATTCATGATGTAGTAGGAACTCAGTCCTACAGTGGTGTTTGACTGTACTGACCGAAAGGAGACACTGTATACATGCAGTGTCTGGGTCAAGAAAGTCCGACTTACAGACAACTTGTACTTACGGACAGACTTCTATAAAGGCTATTATATTCAAAATTTAAGTTGGTAATAATGAACGCACGCACGACTTTCATCAGCTCGAGGAACAGTACAGTACCGTATGAAGTTACTTACAAAATCTACTTAAAGCCCGGCTTAGATAGTACAGGCCAGGTTAGCTGCCAGGTTAAAAACATCTGACTTAGGGCCAACTCGTAATTATGAGGGGACTGCCTGAATGCTGATTATACTCAAAATTTGAGGTAAAAACAATGATCACATGCATTACATTGGCGGTTCATCAACTCTGGGTAAAGTACAGCACCATAGGTAGTTACTTTTGTTATTACTGTATTATTACTATTATTATGTACGGTATTAATGTTCCGACTTATCAACAAATTCAACTTAAAAACAGACTTAGAGAACAGATCTTGTTTGTAACCTGGGGATCGACAGTATAAAGGTTATAGATACAACTACAATGTTAATTTTGCCATGACTTCTCTACCTACAGGACATGAGGAGGTGAGACTGGTGAAGGGAGGGAGTCCCTGTACTGGGACAGTAGAGGTCAATCGTGGAGGACAGTGGGGGACAATAATACAGATTGGCTGGGACATGAATGACACTGCAGTGGTGTGTAGAGAGCTGGGCTGTGGGTCTGCTGTAGCCGCTCCTGGTAGAGCTCACTTTGGAGAAGGTTCTGGAAAGGAGCTACATAGTCAGGTTTCCTGCAATGGATCAGAGCCGACACTGTCTATGTGTCCATCTCAAGAGGCTGATAAGATTCAAGTGAAACTCAGTCATCCTCATGTACTTGATGCTGGAGTGATCTGTTCAGGTAAGAAACAGCCACTGCAAAGCTAATACTTATAATTATTCTTTTACAAATCAAACAGGAAAAAAAAGATAATTCTGTATGATACATGGTCTATGGACAAAGTTGTTTCTTTCTTGGTAGGTCCCTTAGTGGTCCAGCTGGTGGGGGGGCCTCAGAAGTGCTCTGGGAGACTGGAGATTAGAGATGGAGATACCTGGGCTACAGTGTGTGATGGTAACTTTGACTGGCAGGATGCTGAGGTTGTCTGTAGGGAGCTGGACTGTGGGGCTCCTTCAGCTCTACACAAGGGGGCCCATTTTGGTGAAGGAGAAGGTCCCATCTGGTATAAAGGCTTCAACTGTGAAGGAGAGGAATCCTTCCTACATGAATGTGTCACCCCAACTGGACCAGAACAGAACTGTACAAATCACACTGTAACACTGACATGTTCAGGTAAAATACATACATACCCAGGGTTGAATTTTAATATAATCTGTTTTCTATTAAATCTGACATATTGTCATGGTTCTTAACACTGATTATGGAATTAGATCTTATTAGCCTGTAATATAGGACATAACTATCTCCTGTGTCTCCACAGAGCCTGCTGATGTGAGGCTGGTGAATGGAAGCAGCCCTTGTTCTGGGAGAGTGGAGGTGTATCGCTGGGGCGAGTGGGGGACCGTTTATCAGCGTAACTGGGACATGAATGATGCCACGGTGGTGTGTAGACAGCTGGGCTGTGGCTCTGCTGTATCTGTACCAGGTGCAGCTCACTTTGGAGAAGGTTCTGGGCGGATGGTTCTAGGGGATGTTTCCTGCAGTGGGTCAGAGTCTGCGCTGAGGGAGTGTGGATCACTGGATGGCAGAGAGCATGACTTACCGCACACACTGGATGCTGCTGTCATCTGCTCAGGTTTGATGTCTACTGTCAGCTCTGGGTTCTATTAAGGATAGAGTTTTTTTTTTTTTTTTTCATCCATGTGACTAAACTGTAAACTTTAGAATCTAATGTTGTGTTTTAAATTTCTCGCATCAAGTAATTATTATTGATGAGGACAAGTTAAATTGAAATATAAATGCTTACGATAAAACCTCATAAATAAATGCTTATGATTAACGTCATATATATAAATCTTTACAGGGTCATTTCCTGGTCAATTCTAAAATATTTATTTAATAAAAAATGTATTTCCCCCTTTTTTGTCATTATTGTAATTTTTGTGACTCCAGATCATGTGAGGCTTGTGGGTGGAGCTGATCGCTGCTCCGGGAGGCTGGAGGTGAAGTTCAGTCAGTCCTGGGCTACAGTGTGTGATGGTAACTTTGACTGGCAGGATGCTGAGGTTGTCTGTAGGGAGCTGGACTGTGGGGCTCCTTCAGCTCTACATAAGGGGGCCCATTTTGGTGAAGGAGAAGGTCCCATCTGGTATAAAGACTTCCACTGTGAAGGACAGGAGTCCTTCCTACATGAATGTCTCACCTCTGTTAGATCAGAACAGAACTGCAAAAACAACAGCAATATCAGACTGAGCTGCACAGGTAACCAGCTGTATTATTAATACTGTAACATCAGACCAATGATCCTTCTGAAGTGTCTTAGCAGCTCGGCTGTGTCCTAACAGGGCCTGAGGACCTGAGGCTGGTGAATGGAAGCAGTCCTTGTTCTGGGAGAGTGGAGGTGTATCGCTGGGGAGAGTGGGGGACTATAGCCCAGTATGACTGGGACCTTGATGATGCATCAGTGGTGTGTAGACAGCTGGGCTGTGGGACTGCTGTATTAGCACCTATAAGAGCTCACTTTGGAGAAGGTTCTGGAAGGGTGTTGCTGAGAGATGTTTCCTGCAGTGGGTCAGAGTCTGCACTGAGGGAGTGCAGATCACTGGATTTCAGATACATGGATATTCCTCACATCTTTGATGTTGGAATTGTTTGTTCAGGTGAGGTTTCAGTTATTCATTTAAAGCTAGGGTATGCGATTTTGGAGATACCAGCAGATTTTGAAAGCATCCAACCAATATCCCACCCCCTATTCAGGCTCCCCTCCAAAGCCACCCCTCCTAAATGCATGACTATGCACTGCCTGATTACTGCAGTAGGACGAGTTCACAAGAGAGACTGTGTGGGGGAGAGGAGCACAAGGCATTGCTGTCATATCCAAATACATCAGATGGCTGATTCAGATGTAAGAAAACACCAAATATTATCATAATGAATGTAAACAACGAACATGGCTATTCCTAGTACATCCAGCTGTCAAGCTAGCATGATAGTATTGGGAAATAAATTTGCCATGAGTGAAAAAATCAGGGGGGTGGGGTTCTAACCCCCCCCCCCCCCAATAATTAAAACCGGCCAATGCCTGCTCCTGGAGCCCCCTAAATGGGTGTTGACCTTACCCCCGACTGTGTGCAACCCAAAGTTTTGCCCTAGTTGGCTGTAGTAGCAGCACATTTCATCCATAATGTTTTCCAGCAAAACATTTACAGTATCTACCTCTCTGTAGGGTGATTTTTTTTTCTTTACCCTTCCTTGATCTGAGAACTTCTTTTTCAGTTTTTGCTCGGCAGATCATTCCTCTTTGGCTGATTCTAGGCCACCACGGCTTCAGCGTGTTACCATGCGCCAGATTTACCTTCCCCGGTCTCCCCTCTTTCCCTGTTGCTGATTGACTGAAAGAGTCATGTCTCTATCCAAGCCACTTTGTTTGTTCCTGTTTACAGAGCTGGGGCTGCATAAAAACACCATTTTTATCCAGCGTAGACACAGAATGGACAGCTAGCGGACTGTAGCAGAAATTTGCTGAATTTCGCATAAAGTGTATTGATTTAAACTCACATACCCTAGCTTTAATACATATGCTACATTTGTTATCCAAAATATTTAAGCAGAGTCTATGGTACCTTAACAGCTTGTAACAGTGTAACTACATTCATTGCTCAATTACAGATCATGTGAGGCTTGTGGGTGGAGCTGATCGCTGCTCTGGGAGGCTGGAGGTGAAGTTCAGTCAGTCCTGGGCTACAGTGTGTGATGGTAACTTTGACTGGCAGGATGCTGAGGTTGTCTGTAGGGAGCTGGACTGTGGGGCTCCTTCAGCTCTACACAAGGGGGCCCATTTTGGTGAAGGAGAAGGTCCCATCTGGTATAAAGACTTCCACTGTGAAGGAGAGGAGTCCTTCCTCCATGAATGTCTCATGTCAGATAGATCAGAGCTGAACTGTACACATGGCCATGCAGTGGGATTGGTTTGTACAGGTGAGTTCAGTGCTACATGTTTATATTTATTCGGTTATTAAATATTACCCTGATTTAAACTCTATTTATTTTCTAAGTTATTGAAAGTGGCTGCTACTTTATAAGACAGGGTTATTCAACTCACGGTCCTCGAGGTCCGAGCCCTGCTGGTTTTCCAGCCTTCCTTTACCTGTCAGTCAGGTGTGAAGCCTATGACCAATCAGAAATTATTAAACAACTACCTGGGAGAACTGAAAACAAGGTCTGGATTTGGAATCGAGGTCCAGAGTTGAAGAACCCTGTTATAAGATCTTCAGATTTCAGGATGTATGGATTTACTCTCTTTAATTTCAAAAATCACATCAGAGAAACGTATCACAGGTGAAGGTTGTTTTGTTTCACAGTTTAATTTTTTTTTCCTTTAGGTCATGATGAGGTGAAATTGGTGGATGGAGGCAGTCCGTGTGCTGGATCAGTGCACTTGTATCAGTGGGGGAAGTGGTGGACATCAGCACCGTATTTTACTGACTTAAATGCTGTTGCAATTGCTCTCACAGTGGTAGGCAGGGATATGGGCTGTGGACCATTACTATTTTATGGAGGACCTGAATATTTTGCTTCTACTCAAACCAATCTATTGATAATTGCACGTGTCTGCAATGGATTAGAATCTAAATTGAGCAAGTGTGAATCTAATTACTTTATTGAAGCTGAGGTACTTTCGGAAGTAATCCCTCAAGTCACTTTCACAGGTAGGAATCACATAATACGACAACTGGATGACAGAGGTTATTTAAAACACATCACATATTTAAAGGAAAATATGCATCATTAGTCATTTTTAGTCATCCACCCACTTCAATATAATTAATATCCCTATTTGCATTTACCTAGATCCATCTTTCCAAAATCTTGCAACAATAATCAGTCTTTGCATCCACTTATTTCTCTGGTCAAACCTACACTGTATTAGAACTTAAGTCCATTTTCTCCTAGACTTCATCTTACAGTGAGCTGTGCATTATGGCACTTTGTAGAAACATAAATGAAAATGTATTTGAGTAAATATATTTTTTTATATATAATTATTGGTTCTCTCATTTCCTCCTGCAGTCCAAAAACATGTGGTTATGCAAAGTATTTCTTTATTGCCCATAGTGTGTAGTTGTTAGAATGGGTGGATTATGTTTGGGTTCCCCAGGGACAAATCGAGTTCCCCTCCTGGCTGCACTCTGCCTATTGGTGTATGTGGTATAGAAAAGGCTGTGATCCAACACTGGATAAATGGTGCAGGGAAAATGAATGTAAATGAAATCTTTACATTTGCTATATAAATATTATAGATTCAATAGATTCAACAGTATAGAACGGCTGACTGGAGTTGGAGCTATGGAGTGAAAGGATATGATTAAAAGGAGTTGACTTTTTATTTTTTTAACCTTTCAGCCATTCATGTTTACATTCAGTGTGACACTTGGACTGAGTGTCTGGTTCTGTACCAGCATAGTTAATATCTGAAGTGGTCCAATGTATTACAAAAGTCTGCATTTCTTTACATTGCATCAAGCTAATAACATACTTTTTATTTTGCATTAATCGTAAAGTTAGAAATTTTAATGTTTCATTGAAGGTTAATTAAAGTAAATAACATTAAGCCCGTGTTTGTAAGGTTTTTCAGAATGGCGACCAGAGACGACTGCTTTCTGCGTAAAATTATTAGCAAACAAGTTGTAAACAAGTTCCACGGATGCTAATATTTCGTGTTACACACAGATAGGAGTACATGGTTCTATATCATTATTGTTAAGATATGAAGGGTCCCATATTATTACAAAAGTAATTTCTTTACATTATGTTTAACTCACGATATACTTTTCATTTTATCTTAATCATAATCTTGTAAAGTTTAATGTTGAGTCAAAGGTAGCCTCCATGTTGTGAGAAGCAAATCTGTCTGTTTCCATCTCAGGCCATCGAGGGATTCGGCTGATAGGAGGGAGTCACATGTGCTCTGGGAGAGTGGAGATTCAGCACGGAAGAACCTGGGGCTCAGTGTGTGACGTTGACTTTGACTGGCAGGACGCTGAGGTGGTCTGTAGATCACTAGGCTGTGGGGAACCTGCACAGCTGCTGGGGGGAGCTGCCCTTGGTCAGGGAGAGGGAGGGGTGTGGTCTGAGGAGTTTCAGTGTCAGGGAAACGAGTCTCATCTTGTTTTCTGTCCCAAAATGACACATAACAGGACCTGCGGCCATGAGAATGATGTGGGCCTGGTGTGTTCTGGTAAGAGTATCATTGCTCTCAGACACCCTCACTCTGTTATTATTATTATTATCTGAGTGACATTTCAGTGCATCTCATCTTCATTCTTCGCTCTCTCTTCATGCTGCTCCCAGGATACACACGGTTCAGGCTGAGGGATGGTCCTGACCACTGCTCTGGTAGAGTGGAGATGAGGTACAATGGAACATGGGGAACATTGTGTGATGCATCATGGGACATGAGAGCCACCACTGTCCTGTGCCAGCAGCTGAAATGTGGGGGCGCTGAGGCTGCCCTGGGACAGGCCTGGTTTGGGGGGGGCACTGGGCCCATCTGGCCCGATGTGTTTCATTGTCAGGGGAATGAGACTCGCCTCTCCCAGTGTGCAGTGTCCCCATGGAGACGAACAGCCTGTTCTCATGGGCAGGATGCAGGAGTCGTCTGCTCTGGTGAGGACTGACAAGTCAGTTATAGTCCAGAGAGACGGAGCAAATATTACCATAAATAGCAATTAAACTCCACAGTATGGAGACTCTCCTATTTTATTAGGGTCCTTTTTCATCAGTTTGGATTTTTTCACAGGTTCAACCCCTTCTTCCTCTGATGGGGGTGTCAGGCTGCTGTCTGGAGGGAGTGACTGTGAGGGCTGGGTGGAGGTTTACTACAACCAGACCTGGCAGAAGGTTCACCAAGAGTCCTGGACCTCCATGGATGCTTCTGTGGTCTGCAGACAGCTGGGCTGTGGCTCTGCAACAAATATCTACAGGTCATACCTGTCAAGGATAGGGGACAGTGACAAGTGTGTGACAGGCTTTCACTGCTCAGGAACTGAGTCTCACCTGGGGAAATGCAGACCTCCACATGTCCTCAACTGCCGCCCCAGTGACCAGGTGTCCATGGTCTGCTCCAGTGAGTTTCTCCACATCAGTGGGATCTGTGTCAGCAGGATGTGTTATGGCTGTTTCAGAGAGATACTTGTAACTGTTTAATTCATGAATTCGTGCTAGAAAAATGGAACATTTTATGACATTAGGACACCTAGATGTACTGACTTTGAGTTCACATGTGTGTGTTACTCTTGATTCACAGCATGAATGTTGTCATGTGAGCTCCCTGGGTTGGTAGATCTTCCTTCCTCACTCTGTCTTCTCTCCCAGACCACAGGTCCCTCAGGCTGGTGGGGGGAGGCAGTGACTGTGCAGGGAGGCTGGAGGTCTTCCACAGGGGCTCTTGGGGGACAGTGTGCCATGAGTCCTGGGCTCTGCCTGAGGCTCAGGTGGTGTGCAGGCAGCTCCGTTGTGGGACAGCCCTCAGTGGGCAGATCCCTGTACCCACTTACTTTGGCCCAGGGACTGGACCCATCTGGCTAAGCAAGCTGGGCTGTGTGGGGAACGAGTCGTCCCTGTGGGACTGTCCCTCAGTGGAGTGGGGGGGGAAGGACTGTGGGCACAAGCAGGATGTGGGTGTTGTGTGTTCAGGTAAAGCAGATCCAGCTCTGTATGAAACTGCATTCTGTCATTTTAAAGGCAGACAGTGTCCAGTGGTTTCTGTAATCACTGAACAATAATGGTTCACGTTCCTTGTGTGTCTTTCACCACAGAGCACAAGGAGCTGCGTCTGTCTGAAGGATGTTCTGGCCACACAGAGGTCTACTACAATGGCACCTGGGCAAGTGTGTGCTTTGATGGTCTGGAACAACCAGCAGTAGCTGTCATCTGTCGCCAGTTAGGCTGTGGAGACAAGGGGACAGTCACTAAGACAATATCCAGGCTCAGTCCTGACCTGAAAGGGCTGGACTTTGGAAAATGTCGATCCCATGACACATCACTCTGGCAGTGTCCATCATCCTCCAAAGGGCCAAATGGCTGCTCAGAAGCTGCCAGAACAGGCTGCTCAGGTGAAGCTAAATTCAGCCTCTTTGTTGTTGTATGTTAATAAGTTCCATGAACCATGTTTTATTTCTCTATCTTGCTGATTATTGTAGATGCTGAAAACCTGAAATCTCCTTCAGACTTCAAGCTCTGCCGAACTTCTTCTGATTTGAACTTCTGTACCAGTAAGTTTATTGGGTAGCACTTTACTTAAGGCTATGTTTTTAGTAATTTTTAAACACATTCATAACAAATAATAATGCATTCAAAAGGCATTATAAATATGGTTTTAAATATTTATCAAAACACATAACACATTATACCCATGTTTACTATGCATTATGACTGCTTTGTGAATCTCTCATCTATAATGCACTATAGATACCTTTATAATGCATCACATTGGTCGGTATAAGCATTTAGGATGCTTTATACTGCATTATTACACGGCTCTCTGGAATGCTTGATTCTGATTGGTCAGTTGAGACATTTGCAGGTTCGTTCTTTTCAAATAATAACTGCTCCAAAGTAATAACACATAGCCGGTACTACTTGTATGTTTTAAATCCCTCCGCGCCAACAAAGATTACCGTTTAAAAATGTTAATTTAAAACAAATATGCCAATAAAATGTTTCAAATTCATGTCCAGTTTTTTTTCCTTATGTGGCAAGTAGCCGTGTAATAAGCGGGATAATGTACAGGCAGCCGGTAGTTATCGCGATATAAGCCCCTTCAGTGTGATACAAGACCCTGCGCTTCACGTCGGGTCCTGATCACACTGTCGGGGCTTATTTCTGTGATACCTACTGGCTGCCTGTACATTATCCCTTACTTATCAAGGTATGTATAGTGCATTATAGATGAGAGCTTCACAAAGCAGTCATAATGCATAGTAAACATGGCTATATTTGTTGTACTTTATTATAAATATTTGTAGTCATGCTTATAATGCTTTATGAATACATTGTAATGCATTATTAATGTGTTTAGAAATGATTAAAAACATGGCCTTAAGTAAAGTGTTACCATTTATGGCTTGATGGATTTGCAGATTTATATTACAGATGTGTTCTAAAATCCTTTGAAACACAGAAGATAATATTACACCGTATATCAGTGTTTCCCAACCCAGTCCTCGGGGAACCCTGGACAGTCTACTTTTTTGCTTCCTCTCAGCTCCCAGCACACGTATAACAGGTATTCAGTGTTCCTGATTGGCTGGTAGCTGGGAGGGAGCAAAAACGTGGACTGTCTGGGGTTACACGAGGACTGGATTTGGAAACACTGCCATATATAATACAGTCATGAAAAAGGCAAAGAATTAGAAATAAATGTGTTAATTTATTAAGAATTACAATTAGTGTAGATTGCTGTGTTTAATGCACCTAAACCGCGTTTTCATACGCAAAACAATTTATGTATTAAATGTCTGTCCCCTCTGAGTTCTGCTCCATATAACCTCAGCTGTCTCCTGTGTCCCCACTAGACCGTCTGCCCCTGAGACTGACAGGGGGTACAGACACTTGCTCTGGGAGGGTGGAGGTGTATCACAGCGGCTCCTGGGGGACCGTGTGTGACGAGTCCTGGGACCTGCGTGATGCCATGGTGGTGTGCAGGCAGTTGGGCTGTGGGCCGGCTCTCGGGGCAGAAGGGGGCGGACGCTTCGGGAGGGGTGACGTCGCCATCTGGCTGGATGAGGTGAACTGCAAGGGCAGTGAGCTGCACCTGTGGCACTGCTCTTACTCACTGAAGCAGAGTGACTGCTCACACAGGCAGGACGCAGGGGTCACCTGTGCAGGTGAGGCCAGGAAGTACATTCCTGCATCCTCTCTGATAGTGTGGTTTTGTAGTTATTAAATATGAGGCTAAAATACTTATTCTGTCCCTTAACCTGACAGTAATAAACACCAATATCATTCCTGTAGGTGTCACAGAAATCACCCCAGATGTCACTGGACCTCCCACAGTTACTCAGACGCAAACAGACCAGTCTGACCCAACAGTGTCCTCAGTGGTTCTTGGGCTTCTGATCTCAGTACTTCTGCTGCTGGTGGTTAGACTGGTCTACAGGAACTGGATCCTGACAAGAGGTAGGACAGTATTTTATAAAATCATTTAGATTTCATTTGTCTTACTAATTTTTGGTCAATTGATAATTTATAGAGCATTGGGTTTTCTCCATTAGTAGCATAGCGAATTTGTCCATATCTGCTTGTTAAACCTTCAGCTAAATGATTCTTTGTACGATGTGTCACTCAAGTCTCACTCTTCTGGATTTTACTTTCTGTTAACCTCCGATTTCCTTATTACTAAAGAAGGGGTCCCACAGCTATGAAGTATATCCATGTCTCAGGTTGGTTTTAAACTTCATACATAATAACATTTGTGTCTTTATCCTTCACAGAACTTGCTCAGAGTGACAATAAACAGCTGCCTCCCGCCATCTATGAGGAAATAGATTACAAACGTGCCCAAGTTAAGAGAGGTAACTTAACTGAAGTATCACTGCTGAGAAACCACCACAATCACTCTGTGACACTCATTCACAAGGTGCTGTGACAGTGAGGTGGAGACAATCAAACTATAGTGATGTCATAGAAGTAGCTCACTGTGTGACTGCTGCACATCTACATTTATTTATGTGGATTTATAATGAATCTGCTCAGGGGAAATAACTCTGGGCTAAGAATGACTTTGTGCACAGTCAGGTTCATACATGAAGACATCAGTACATTATTCAGAGAGGATAGGTCTCCACACTGGAGTCTGACTGTATATTTAGCTGAACATCATATAACTGCAGCCAGGTAAAGATCTGCCAGGAGTGTAAAAGTGTCACTAACCCTTCTTCTGGTGTCAGGGAGTGACCTTCCAGATGAGCTGCCCTCAGGGTATGAAGATGTGGGGGAAGCTGAAGGAGTCAATCTCTTAGGTAATGATGGTGCAGATCAGCTTAGAAATAATTAATTATACGCAAGGTTAAAAAGTAAGAATTCAGAAAATTTCTTCTGACAGGCACTGATGTGATGTGTGTCTCATGTTATTATGATTTAGAGAAGATGATCACTGGAGACGACCCAGAAAACTATGGTGACCATGTTTGTGAGAAAGTGACTCCAGAAAAGTTGAAAGGTGAGATTTTCTCTGCCCAGCAATACCAGGTTTCCCTTCTTAACAAATGTGTGATGGACTTCAGGTTTGAGGTCAGTCACCAACTTTACATACTTCCAGGATTTCTGAAACATTCACTTTAGAAATCTCATTCATCTTGACTTTGTGGTTGTAGGGGTAGATACCCTGGAGTACTACAATGACAACCCCACAGATCAGACACCTGACTATGATGATGTCACTGACAGCCAGACCAATGACTATGATGATGTCACTGACAGCCAGACCAAAGACTATGATGTCGTCTCTGTGCAGCATCACCCTGACTCTCAGCCAGGTGAGGGGCTCTAAAGGGATCAGCTGGTCACTTTGCTCCAATCAGACTGAGTTTGATATAATCTCAGCCCAGGCCTTCTGTTATGCTGATTGTTATTACTAAACATGGAATTATGAATATCTCAAGTGTGACACTATAACAAGTATTTCACTTACTGCTTGGACATGCAGTATGTTACTTTTTTATGGAACGTAAAGGTTATTTTTGAAATATTATACATAATATAAATGAAACATGACGTCATGCTGCCTCTTCCTCAATCAGCAATCAGAGCTACATACACATTCACCCAAAGGTCTGTGTGTCTGTGTGCCTCTCTGACAGATCTCCACCACAGTCACCCTGTAGGACACATGACTGAGCTGTCATTCACCCAGGAAAGGGGGCTGCCTAATGATGACATCACTAACTATGATGATGTGGGGGAGGGGCTTCTGTGAGAGGGAGGGGCCTGGATGAGGGGCAGAACTGTATCAATGCTTGTGTATCAGTGCACATAAGTAAAAGTACATTTACGTATATTTTTTATTTTAAAATGTTTCTATACTATCCAGGCAAATAACCATTTAGATAAAGATATGCTTAAACATTAAAATGCATAAGTACCAAATTAGTTAATTATCTTTTTCTCTTTTCTGAGTTACCTAATAAAATTGTTTTTTTCTTTAACATTGAAATAAAATTTTGTTTATAATTTCCCTGTCTTTCTGCTTTAGTGATACTTCAACATTGAAACATTCATTGACACGTAACACACAATGACACTTTCACTATGTCTCACAGTGTCCAGTTTATCTTCTTATCACCATCCACCCAGTGTTGGTGCCGGTGGGGCCTGGTACCCTAACTCACTGTCTGTGCCCCCAAAGTAATCACCCTTAGATGCTAAAAAGCAATGTTTCCCCCTGATGGTATCCTGGTAATACCACTGTTCGCCCCCCCACCTCCGTACCCTTCTGTGTAAATCTCACACCCAGCTGTCTGATTAGTTCTGGCACCAACACTGTATCTCTGCTAAAATGCTTAATTAACAATATTCCCAGACTTACGTTCCACACTTATGATACAATTAGTCCATATTTACCTATAAAGTGGACTTTTTAGGCCCCATTTATTCTACTTTAGGTTTATATAAACTGTCTTGTGTCACTACAAGTCCTCTCTCTCTCAAAGCTTTAAAAAATATAAATAAACTTGCTAACCACAGATGTATCTCGGAAAAAAGCAGAAAAAGTATAAAAATGCAAAGAGACGTCGCCCTGCAGAGAGTTAGGAGATGGAAGTGAGAGATAGTGGATCGTAGCCCCCGGTAGCTGAGAGAGAAACGAACGTGGTGCCATCAGGCAGCGTAAGACCGCAGGCTTAAGGGGAGGAAGTACAGTATAGAGTGGAGGCGTGGGGAGGAAAGACGACTCAGCTCTATGATGCACAGGAGAGAGAGAGAGAGAGAGAGAGGGAGAGAGAGAGAGAGAGAGGGAGGAGAAGCTGCAGAGATCAGAGGAGAATGAGCAGCATGGCAGCTGGTTCATCTGCTCAGACGCTGCAGTGAGAGCATGACCTCCTGCTCCTCAGCGCTGACAGACGCTGCTGGATCCACAAGAGAAGCTGCAAACGCCGCCGTCACATTGGCAGAGTTACGTCATTTACAGAGTGAATGTGCTCAGGCAGCATGGAGTGTCTGTGTCAGGATATTACACTCTTTACTTTTGCTTAGTAGACACTTTCATTTGTATAATGTAAGCATGTAGTTTGCAGGTGAGGCAGTGCCTGAGTGCTTAGGATTATGGCTTTGCGCTTCCAGGGTTGTGGGTTCGAGTCCCACCCCAGCTGTCTGTGTGTGGAGCTTATGTGTTCTGTCCCAGTTTGTGGTGGTTTATTCTGGGTCTCCCCCTTTGTCTCCCATAGTCTGAAGACAGGTTATTAAGGTGAATCAGTTGCTCTGAATTGCCTTTAGAGTTTGATCGTGTTGCTTGTGATGGCTTGGACAACCCCATCGTATACTCTACCATTTGCCCTGTGTTCTCTCAGATTAGCTCCATGTCACCATGAACTCAATACAGGATATTTGATGATGGAAGATGAATGAATGTCTGAAAATATACCTGAAACAGTTTCAGACTAGTGTGATTGTTAGTGGTAGAAGGTGGACAGACCCGTCCCCAGACTGCTTGAGGGAGCTCTCTGGTTTGACTATTATCTAATACATGCACATTAGTATGGAAGCCAATCAAATAAGGCCAGTCGAATACCACTGTTTTATCACTTAAAGGGAGCAAAAACATTTTTTATGAGAAATTACATCAGATACAAATATCTTATCATTACTGTGTCAGATCACATTCAGCATGGAAGACTGTCAGGATTCTTCAGGCATGTAAGTCACTGTGTATCTGATCCTGTGTCATTTATATTTAACATTACAGTCATTTCTCTGTCTTTTCCCCTCTTTAGGTTAAATCGGCATCCGGTCGTGTCTTCAGGTTGTAGGAGGTGTCCGCGGAAGTAACACATTATTGGTATATATGGAGACGTCTACAGCAGTACCTTCTGATTTGTCATTGTACTTATTTCAACTATTAGACAGTTTGCTACCCTGGTGTCAAATAAGGCAAAGCTGACTGTGATTGGTGGGCTTGAGGCTGGTGGGGATGAGTGTGATTGGTGGGCTTGAGGCTGGTGGGGGCTGAGTCTTCACTTGGTGCTGGAACCTTCAGCAGAAGCTCTCAGATCTCAGGGTGCAGGTTGGCGTCTCCACATCACACAGGAGTAGGTTGATCTGCCCTGATAAACATGGGGAGCTGCCTGTTCCTCGTCTTCTTCTCTCTGCAGCCTCTGCTCTCCTCAGCAGGTAGGAACCTAAGTACTGTCTGCTTGGACCATATTCAGCCAGGATCTTGGTTAGAAGCTGGAGTCAGATTTTTGGGTCATGTGGTCAGTGACAGGTGCATGAATTCCGTGATAATGTTCAGTGAACTGTAGGAACAGTTGTCTTTTTGACTAGTATTTTTCCTTTGCTTATGTTTTTTCTCACTGTGACATTTTCCAATTATTGCGGTGAATGTAGAGGTTTGTTACTACTTGAAGTATAATGAACATGCAGAATTGTTGCATGTTTTAGTGTTAATAACTTCCCTGTTGTGGCCTGGCACAGATCCAAATAGTTTCTTTCTTTTTAGTATGTTGATAGGTCAAAAAAATTCAGAGCTTCAGATGTTGAATTTCATTGCAATATACTTTCCCATTCAAAAATTATTTTGAGAATAACAAGATACGTGTTATCATCTGAGAATGTACGAAATGTACATGTTTTGGTAAAGTTTTCTATCTTTTGTAATAAACATAAAAAATTATTATTATTTCAAGATTTCACCAGCAGTGATGATATGACATGTTGTTTGTATATATGGGACGTGTACAGTACAATCTTCTGATTTGTCATTGTACCTGTTTGAACTATTAGTGAGTTTCCTACCCTTAGTCAAATAAGGCAAAGCTGAATGTCATTGGTGGGCTTGAGGCTGGTGGGGATGAGTGTGATTGGTGGGCTTGAGGCTGGTGGGGGCTGATTGTGATTGGTGGGCTTGAGGCTGGTGGGGGCTGACTGTGATTGGTGGGCTTGAGGCTGGTGGGGATGAGTGTGATTGGTGGGCTTGAGCCTGGTGGGGATGAGTGTGATTGGTGGGGCTGAGGCTGGTGGGGGCTGACTGTGATTGGTGGGCTTGAGGCTGGTGGGGATGAGTGTGATTGGTGGGCTTGAGGCTGGTGGGGATGAGTGTGATTGGTGGGCTTGAGGCTGGTGGGGGCTGAGTCTTCACTTGGTGCTGGAACCTTCAGCAGAAGCTCTCAGATCTCAGGGTGCAGGTTGGCGTCTCCACATCACACAGGAGGAGGTTGATCTGCCCTGATAAACATGGGGAGCTGCCTGTTCCTCGTCTTCTTCTCTCTGCTGCCTCTGCTCTCCTCAGCAAACAGAACCAGCTCCTGGGACCAGACCCTCTCCTCTTGGGTCATATTCAAACAGTGTCTTGGTCAGAATCTGGGATTATATATATTACTCATGAAACCATTTTATTGTGTGTGAATGTATTGAAAGACCACATACAGGCCATGTTCACAAAATGTCTCCTGATCTATACTGAAGCTTTTGGTTCTGCATTTGTGGAAGTAAAAATAAATTATTCTCTTTGTTCGGCACCAGGTATGAAGTAACAGAGTATTCCCGTTCCAAAGAAATGAACCCCCCCCCCCAACAACAGAATGGCTCGGTTCTTTTACATTTCTGTAACCCCACTAAGAAGAAATCTTCTGCCCCATCGGTTATAAAAAGCGTGATGGCCTCAGAGGTGGTGACCTTGTGCACCTCCACGTTGCTCTAGGCTCAGGTACAAGGACAGGGACAGACAGCCAGTCCCCATCAGCTGCATCCCACCCTTGGTAGAACTTCACACATTTCTGTTCAACATTCCATTCCATGCAATCAAGCAAACCAGATGAAACATAGCAGACATATAAGACTACAGAAGAATATACACCTGCTTCTCTATTCTGTATTTCTGGCTGCTCCCCCGTTATCTTCCTCTGAGGTATAGCGCTGCCTGTGTAATACGTCCCGTTCTCTCCGCAAGGCAACGGAGACTCTGAATATCTGCAGAAACAGGCAGTTTCAGCTTCCAGGTTCAGGGTCACCGCAAGGCGCACACACACACACACACACACACACACAGTCTCCTAAGACATTGACAATGCTCCCTACGCACCCCTCCCGGCCCGACTAGAACTTCCCTTCCACACATGTTGTGTACATCCATATCCTGGCCTGCATTCATGCTGTAGTAGAAACTCATACATTGGTGTCGGACTGTACCAGCTGAAAGGAGACACTATATACATGCAGTTCCTGAGCTAAGAATGTCCGATTTATGGACAACTCGTACTTACAAACATACTTCTTTGATTGCAATTACATTACAAATTCGAGTCTGTAATAACGGATGAATGCACATCATTGTAACGCTCATGAAAACATTGTGTGGCTTCACCGGTTCATCGGCACGACATGCACTGTAGTTCTATATGTAGTTACTGTTATTGTTACTGTGTTATCATTATCATTATTATTATCATTATTATTATTACTATAATTATTATTATGTACTGTATTATTATTATTTCGGCTTAGCTACAAAATCAACCTGAAGACAGTCTTAGGGAACGGGTACGTATTTAATGTAGGAGATTTATGTGGTTTAGTGGGTTAGCATGCTATGCTTGTACATGTGATTTGGCAGTTGCTGGCTGAAATCCCATCGGGCCCTTGAATGTGGCCCTTTATGCCCAATTGCTCCAGGGGCTGGTTTTCTCTCAACAGAAATTTACATTGTTTTGGGGAAAAGCATCAGTTAATAAAATACGAAGAAGAAAAAAAACAAAAGTCATCTCTGAATATGTTTGCATTAGCTTATCTGGTTACAGCAAATACCACTGAAACGGTTTGCTTATATTTAAAATAGAGCTCCTGGTTAGATAATACAGGAAATACAGCAGGACATCTACTTCTGGAGTCTATCCCAAGTAGCATCGGCCACAAAGCAGGGGAACAAGGCAGGAGAACAAAGCAGGAGAACAAGGCAGCGGAACAATGCAGGGGAACAAGACAGGAGAACAAGGCAGGGGAACAAGGCAGGGGAACGCCAAGGGCCCAGTTTCTGGAAACTTTCTTAACGCTATGTCATTCGTAAATTCTACCTTAAGTTGTCTCTTAATGCTAGAAATTAGTTTCCCGAAACGTTCTTAGTTAAGTGTATCTTCCGTAAGGTTGGCCTGAGCCTCTGTTAGCTGTCTTTTATCGTGGTTGTCGGCTCATACTGCTCATTTAAAATAAGACTAACATAGTTAATGGTAGTTTCCTAATCAAAAATCACTTAACTAAAAAAATAACTGATCCGTATAATCCATATAATACAATGATTTTGTCTGACACATGACTACAGTCTTCACTCAGTAACTCGCAGATTCATAATGAAAGATAAGGAGTGGGCTGATAATTATGTATTTATTACTCGGAGGGGGGGGGGGGGGGGGGGGGTTCTGCTGATATTGACGTGGATGAGATCCCCCTATTTCCGACACCCCTGTGATGCACACCTAAGTGTGCCGAAGTCACGGTATATCAAAACTTTGGTTTATGAGGTTGATCAGAGTCGACCCTGCAGATTCATTTACATGCATGTCTAAAATAGTTTTCCCAAAAAAGCTGTAGCACATAGGACATTCTCTTATGTTTAGACAGTAACACGACATTTCTTTATGCTCGTCCCCGTATCAATGACATGCATATATGTTGGTGCACGCAGGTGTTTTATAGAACAAATTAAAATAAACTGATGATACCACATTCAGGGTTTGTGCACCAAATTGGTGAATATCATTTATGTTAGATGATTCAATTTGTTAATTTTGTATTTTTTTTTTAGCTTCTCCCCATTTATGATCAATGACATATTTTGAAGCATTTCTGCAGTGTTATATTTATACAAAGAACCTCACTTTCTCTCATGCGGCTGTCAAGCAATTGCTGCATGGAGGGAAACATCAATTCTCAAGCCATCAATCTCAACCAATCAGGTGTTCCGGCGCCTATTAAGGTCGCATTTAAGCTCTCCCTTTAGCAATCTCTTAAGAGACTGTTCAGGAAACATACATAGTTAAACAAATACCTTTTGCAAGATATATCTTTAGACTCTAAGATGCTAAGAGTCGCCGTTATCAGGAAAATGGGCCCAGGACAGGCTGCCGGGGAAACGCTCCCGGCCCCCGGTGCCTCTATTTACGTTAATAATGACGGTAACATGCAGGGCGGACATACAATGGGCAGCCGATTTAACTTCTTGTACAGTATGTGTTTAGACTGTGAGTGGAAACCCACACAACAGAAAGAGGGCATTTTAACTTCACACACAAACACAAAAGGAGTGTGATTCTAACCCCCAACCCTGAAAGTGTGAAGTAATAGTGCCGAACATCGAGCCACTGTGACCCCCCCCACCCCCCACCACCATCACAAGAGTGTAAAACCAAACTGTTTAGCATAAACATCTTGTTTTATTATTTCAATGTTACACGGCTGAGTGAGAAAGTGAATGGTTATTTTGTGATTTTACTATTACATAATAATTCTTTCTTATATTAATGAAAATAGTTCTCCATTCCTGCGGTTGTGTGTCCCTGACTCTCTGAATGTGGAGCACAGTCTGTGAGGATAAAATACCCAACGACTCTGACTTCTCTACCTACAGGACATGAGGAGCTGAGACTGGTGAAGGGAGGGAGTCGCTGTGCTGGGACAGTAGAGGTGAATCGTGGAGGACAGTGGGGGACAGTAATGCAGATTGGTTGGGACATGAATGACGCTACAGTGGTGTGTAGAGAGCTGGGCTGTGGGTCTGCTGTAGCCACTCCTGGTAGAGCTCACTTTGGAGAAGGTTCTGGGAAGGAGCTACTTACTTATGTTTCCTGTAATGGATCAGAGCCGACACTGTCTATGTGTCCATTTCACAAAGCCTCTGAGTTTTCAGGTTCACTGCGTCGTCCTCATGTACTTGATGCTGGAGTGATCTGTTCAGGTGAGAAACAAAGATAATACAGTTCTTGTAATTTTAATTCACAAATCTTCTGCTGCTGCCTGTGCTGTTAAAGAAGAAATGTCTTTTGTGAAGCGAAAAAAGTAAATAAGACAGGAAAAACAAAAGAGATAACAATGTTTTTTTTTTTTCTTCTTCATTTGTTAGGTCGCTTAGTGGTCCAGCTTGTGGGGGGGCCTCAGAAGTGCTCTGGGAGACTGGAGATTAGAGATGGAGATACCTGGGCTACAGTGTGTGATGGTAACTTTGACTGGCAGGATGCTGAGGTTGTCTGTAGGGAGCTGGACTGTGGGGCTCCTTCAGCTCTACACAAGGGGGCCCATTTTGGTGAAGGAGAAGGTCCCATCTGGTATAAAGGCTTCAACTGTGAAGGACAGGAGTCCTTCCTACATGAATGTCTCACCCCAACTGGACCAGAACAGAACTGTACAAATCATACTGTAACACTGAACTGTTCAGGTGAAATACATTCTCACACATATACAGATTCTCACACATACACAGGGATATAACCACCTTTCCGGTATTAAATCGTTTTGATTGAATTTTTAATTAAATTATGTTCTATTAGATAAGTCATATTCACATGTATGTTTTCTCTCATAAGAAAACTGATCAATATTTTTGATTTGGACATAACTGTATCTCCTCTGTCTCCACAGAGCCTGCTGATGTGAGGCTGGTGAATGGAAGCAGCCCTTGTTCTGGGAGAGTGGAGGTGTATCGCTGGGGCGAGTGGGGGACCGTTTATCAGCGTAACTGGGACATGAATGATGCCGCGGTGGTGTGTAGACAGCTGGGCTGTGGCTCTGCTGTATCTGTACCAGGTGCAGCTCACTTTGGAGAAGGTTCTGGGCGGATGGTTCTAGGGGATGTTTCCTGCAGTGGGTCAGAGTCTGTGCTGAGGGAGTGTGGATCACTGGATGGCAGAGAGCATGACTTACCGCACACACTGGATGCTGCTGTCATCTGCTCAGGTTTGACACTGTTACGTCCCGCTCCGTCCGCTCCTGATGTGTGCCACGCCCCCCTCATTACCTGGTGTTCCTCCCTGATTGTTCTCACCTGTGGCTCGTTATCAGTGGCTTGTCTTTTGTATTTAGTCCTCGTCTGAGTCAGTCTTCCCCAGACTCGTCATTAATGTTGCCTTTCGTACTCCTCCGTCCTGTGACCTACCCTAATAAACCCCGATTACCCGACGTCCTGGCTCCTGCTCTCCTGCTTTCCTGCTCGCCTGACCAGCGAACGTAACAGACACATTATTACAGCACCTGCTTTTAATACTGGATTCTATGAGGGAGAAAATTAAAAACTTTCAAAATCCATGCAATTTACCTGTGAGTATTTACAATATACAACATTTCACATAAGGCATCATTACTGATTAGCACATCTTAAACTGTGAAATGAAAATAAGAAAATACTATCTCATTTAATCACAGATCTCTTAAAATTGGTGTTTCTAAATAATTTCCTAAAAGCTATATTTTACTACATTTTAATCTGATTATAATGTTCCAATATCTTTCAGCCAGAATTTAAATTTTATTTGTTTACTTGCAGATCATGTGAGGCTTGTGGGTGGAGCTGATCGCTGCTCTGGGAGGCTGGAGGTGAAGTTCAGTCAGTCCTGGTCTACAGTGTGTGATGGTAACTTTGACTGGCAGGATGCTGAGGTTGTCTGTAGGGAGCTGGACTGTGGGGCTCCTTCAGCTCTACACAAGGGGGCCCATTTTGGTGAAGGAGAAGGTCCCATCTGGTATAATGGCTTCCACTGTGAAGGAGAGGAATCCTTCCTCCATGAATGTCTCATGTCAGATAGATCAGAGCTGAACTGCAAAAACAACAGCTATATCAGACTGAGCTGCACAGGTAACCAGCTGTATTATTAATACTGTAACATCAGACCAATGATCCTTCTGAAGTGTCTTAGCAGCTCGGCTGTGTCCTAACAGGGCCTGAGGACCTGAGGCTGGTGAATGGAAGCAGTCGTTGTTCTGGGAGAGTGGAGGTGTATCGCTGGGGAGAGTGGGGGACTATAGCCCAGTATGACTGGGACCTTGATGATGCATCAGTGGTGTGTAGACAGCTGGGCTGTGGGACTGCTGTATTAGCACCTATAAGAACTCACTTTGGAGAAGGTTCTGGAAGGGTGTTGCTGAGAGATGTTACTTGCAGTGGGTCAGAGTCTGCACTGAGGGAGTGTAGATCACTGGATTTCAGATACGTGGATATTCCTCACATTTTTGATGCTGGAATTATTTGTTCAGGTGAGAGAAAGTGTTTCTCATATTTTGATAGATTTTTGTTGTGTTTCTCAATTTTCCAGTTACAATGATAAATTTAATACAAAATGTCCAAAATATTTAGTCAATTTCTGTGATATGATACTATTTTTAAATGTGTACCTATTTTCATTGTACTATTCCAGATCATGTGAGGCTTGTGGGTGGAGCTGATCGCTGCTCTGGGAGGCTGGAGGTGAAGTTCAGTCAGTCCTGGGCTACAGTGTGTGATGGTAACTTTGACTGGCAGGATGCTGAGGTTGTCTGTAGGGAGCTGGACTGTGGGGTTCCTTCAGCTCTACACAAGGGGGCCCATTTTGGTGAAGGAGAAGGTCCCATCTGGTATAAAGGCTTCCACTGTGAAGGAGAGGAATCCTTCCTTCATGAATGTTTCATGTCAGATAGATCAGAGCTGAACTGTACACATGGCCATGCTGTGGGATTGGTTTGTACAGGTAAGTTCTCTCAATATTTAATTGAAATATTTTGTATTTCAGTATATATTTTTGACGTTCAGATGTGCCTTGATTTAAAATCTTGGTTACTGCAAGTATCAGCTACTTGTATCAAGTCGTACCTCCGTTCAATTTCAGGATGTATATCAGTTGCTATTTTGTATTCCAGACACACATTAGTAAACAGAGATGGGCACAAATACATCAAACGTATTTTGTTACAAAAGACAAATACTTGCTCATCAAATGTAACAAAATAAAATACAAAATACCGGTATGAGAAAATGTATTTAATTAAAATTTCTCATTTGAAAATACAAAAAAATATGTAAAATAGTGATGGTACATGATGAATAAGTGAAGCAATACAGCCCCAGTCATGTGTAGTATTTACAAAATACAAAGCTTGCCCTTACTTTAAACAGAATAATAATTTTGTGATTTATAAATGTGAATTGACTTTTGTAACATTAGTTACGTAATGCGAGCTCAACAGGCTGCATCTGCAGCAGCGGGTTGGGAGGATCCAAGAGATAAAACCGCAATAGAAATGTTCTCGATCTCGAATCATGGTTACGGTCCTGGATTGAGAACCGTTACGGCCTTAGTTTATACCCAGTGCTTCCCCACAGAATTAGTGGCGATGGCTGGCAGGGGTGCCGGTGTTCTGTCGATATATGCTGCCTTGTCGAAAAATGCTACCGTAGTGCTAATAGATAGCCCTAACCCTAACTCTTACCCTAACCCTAACCCTAACCCCCCAAAACCCCTAAAACCCTTACCTTAACCCTAACCCTAACCCCTAAAACCTAACCCTAATCCCAAAACGGTGGAACTGCACATGCGCAGAAAGGCTCGATAGCACGTCTCGATAGGTAGTATTTTTCGACAGAACACCGGCGTGTACATGTCCACTCAAAAGAGGCACACAAATACTTCCTTATATAAATTAACATAATGTATAAATTTCCTGCTTTGTCTTACAATAAGGTGCTGAACATGTACAAACTCAAAGAAGAATCTGTTTTTAAAATATATGCTCAAAAAAAGAACAACAGAACGGCTGTGGGGAATTTCATATACAACGGCTCAGTTCACCAGTAGCTTCTCCCCTTTTCACAGACTCAGTGGCTATAAAAGCACCTACATTTAACTGATAGGAATTAATTTCGTCCTTAGGAACAAAAGTAGCTAGCCTGATTTATCACTAATGAAGGCTTCCATATATGACAAACCACAAGATTTTGAAATGAACTAGAATGCCACTAGCAGGCCAGCAAGTTCATTTGCAAGTTCTATATCGCAGCACTGCTGTTTGCTAATGGCTCTATTTTTCTGTACTTGAATGACATTTGATGAGCAATATCTGATAGTTTATCTTACTACATATTTTACCTTGAAGAAATTTGCACCGAGCACCAAAGCAACTTCTTTCCTTGGCTTGCTGGTCATGGGAGGTCCGAGTTCCTAACGAACAGGCTACGCCAAACAGGATGTGTCACGTGATTTATTTGCATCTAACCAAAGGCAGTGATAGGCTGCATTTAAAAGTCTGTAAGCCTGGTGATGAAGCCTCTTTAAATGATAGAAAATAAACAAATAAAGTGACATATTAAATACATATTTTAAATACATAAAACATAATCTCTCAAAGTTAGAAATGACATCAGATTTTTTTCAGTTGCGCAAAATACAAATTACAAAATACTTAAAAGTAATAACATATGTAGTTTAAATACAAATAATTGAAATACTGCCCATCTCTGTTAGTAACATCTTACATGAAGGTAACATTGATGTGACATGAAGGTGATTTTTGTTTTGCCATTTACTCTTATTTTCTGTAGGACCTGATGATGTGAGATTGGTGGATGGAAGCAGCCCTTGTGCTGGAGTAACACAGGTGTATCTGTGGGGAAAGTGGTGGATAACAGTCCCATATTATAGCTATTTGTATGATCGTCAAATTCCTCTCATGGTGATAGGCAGAGAAACGGGCTGTGGACCATTACAATTCATTGGAGAATTAAAATATTCTTATTCTCAAAACAATTTCTTGACAAGTGAATATTACTGCAATGGATCAGAATCGAAACTCTTCAGCTGTGAAACTAACTTCTTTATCGAGGCTGAATTATCTCTGGAATTGATTCCACCCATTTTAATATTCACAGGTAGGAATTGCATCATACAGTACTGGATCACAGAGTAAAACCCACCTGTTTTTATTTTCCTGATTTATCCAACCATATAAGTGGAACTTATGTCTTTATTTGTGTTTTCCATCTTCCATATAGTTCCATAGGCATACACGAGTATTCTGTATCAACTTGCCATTTCTATGTTAAATCTATACACTGCATTACGACTCCATTTTGGCCTAGACTGTATTTTTTAGTAAGCTCTGCATTATGCTACTTTGCAAGCAGGTGACTGAAAATATATTCCAGTGAATGTAACATTATGGGGTCTCCCTCTGTTTGTGAGGATCTCTATCTGGTCCTCTTGTTTCCTCCAGGAGTTCAAGAATATGTGAAATGGTCTTAACCCTTTGAACTCTATCTGATTTTGAGTGCTTTTCCATCCCTTTCACCCTTTCATTTTAGGCCTATTACACTGTATGTATGTGAGTTAGCCACTTACGCTGTACATTTTTGTATTCAGGACATTCTGGGCTTCTCACACGTTTTTTTTTGTATTCAGGTCAACATGGTGAATATATATAGTTAGTGTTCCTTGTGATGTTATTGTGTTCGTCAGTAAAGTCAGGTGTAGTGTTTAATGTTATCTGTTGTAAATAATGTGCGTGTTAAAGGATCAGGTCACCCCAAAGCTCAAAAAGATATGTCTTAGAGGGGCTTTAGTGCTATTAATCCATCAAGGTTGTTCTGCTGGGAGTTCTATAGTTTTGAAGATATCGGTCATAGGAATGTCGGCCTTCTCTCGAATATATTGGGAAGAATGGCATTCTTTCTGTGGTGATTAAAACGGCAAAAAATATATCGTTGAATACATTCAAGAGGAATGTCTTTAATCAGAAATGACGACCCGGTCACTCAAGGTAATTCATAGACTTTGTAACGAACAGTTTATTTCAGGGTCAGTGCCCGTCTGACCCTGTCCTATGTGTCTTGTCCTCTTTTGGCCAGCAGGTTTTGCTGGTCACTATAAGTCTCACTATAATTTCCATTTGAAGTTCTACAGTTACCCTCACTGCTCACTTGCTTAGAGACCATGATCACTGTTATCATTGAATGTACTGTGGATAAAGTACAAAAATTCACACCGAACACAGTATCACAGCTTTCGCATGCCGAACTCGGTCGAGAGGTACCACGAGGCCGAGAGCGACATACTGTATAGGCATCAGCATCCCAGTAGTTCCCCTTGTCTTTGTGTCAACCCATCACCATGATGCGTCTCAATCCATACACATTTTAGCAGGTCTGTTTTGGTTTGTCGTATTCTGAGTTTTTGGTCGAGTTGCGGTTAGATTTTTCTTGACCTTGTGCAAGGCCTGAATTGCTAGAGTTGAATGCATCTCGACTCATAAAAGTTTTAGCAGCAACGGTCAAGTTTCAAGATTTTGGTCAAGGTACAAGTCGGAAAAAATTCAACAGACCCGTTCGATGTCTGAGTTTGCCGAGTTAAGAGGCATTGGAGGTCCACGGTTCAATTGCACATGTGTCTAGTCTTTCTTTGTGCAATTAGCCCCAGTGCTGGTTAATGTTCTCTAGTTTCCTGTGCTTGAAGAATTGTAATGTATTCTACTGGGTATTCACCAACTTACAGCCAGTCTTCGCTTGGTGCGTGGTTTGAATCCTGTGAAGCAGCTCTGGAATTCGGCCTCCGTTTCTGAAATTTTAAAACTTGTTTTTCAGACTCCGGTAAACTGTGGGTGACAGACACCTCGGTTACTGAAACTGCAGATACAGGAGTCCCACTGTATAATGCACAGCTTGGAGTGCATTAACATTTATTTAAGATAATAATACACGCTTTTTTGTTTTGCATTAATCATAATGTGTGTAAGTTTGCTATTGAATCAAAGATTACACATTGGTTTGTGTGTGGCATAGAAAAGGCTGTGATCCAACACCGGAGAAATGGTACAAGGAAAATATATTAATTTATGAATTTTGCCCTTTATTAACACTATAGTACAGATTCAATAGTATAGAGTGGCTGATTGGAGCCTTCAGGTAAAGGAAATTATTGTCGTAACTTTTTTTTTAAGATTTCAGCCATTTGTGTTTATTTATTTGTGTCAATATTTGAAGTGTCGCAATCAGGGGCGTTGCTAGAGATTTTGGGCCCCATGAAAGCATATCATATTAGGCCCCCCAGTCCAAACCAATCCAGTTATTTTCCTAATTTTTTAGGGCCCCTGTCACTCAGGGGCCCGTGGAATCGTCCTAGCTTTCCTCCCCCTTACGGCGCCCCTGGTCGCAATGTATTACAAAAGTCTGCATTTCTTTACATTACATTAATCTGATAATACACTTTTTATTTTGCCATAATCATAATGGTGGAAAGTTTAATTTTGAATCAAAGATTACTTCCTTGCTACAAGTGTTTTACAGTAAATTAACAAAAGCAAATCTGTTTCCATCTCAGGCCATCGAGGGATTCGGCTGATAGGAGGGAGTCACATGTGCTCTGGGAGAGTGGAGATTCAGCACGGAAAATCCTGGGGCTCAGTGTGTGATGCTGACTTTGACTGGCAGGACGCTGAGGTGGTCTGTAGATCACTAGGCTGTGGGGAACCTGCACAGCTGCTGGGGGGAGCTGCCTTTGGTCAGGGAGAGGGAGGGGTGTGGTCTGAGGAGTTTCAGTGTCAGGGAAATGAGTCTCATCTTGTTTTCTGTCCCAAAATGACACATAACAGGACCTGCGGCCATGAGAATGATGTGGGCCTGGTGTGTTCTGGTAAGAGTATCATTGCTCTCAGACACCCTCACTCTGTTATTATTATTATCTGAGTGACATTTCAGTGTATCTCATCTTCATTCTTCGCTCTCTCTCTTCATGCTGCTCCCAGGATACACACGGTTCAGGCTGAGGGATGGTCCTGACCACTGCTCTGGTAGAGTGGAGATGAGGTACCATGGAACATGGGGAACATTGTGTGATGCATCATGGGACATGAGAGCCGCCACTGTCCTGTGCCAGCAGCTGAAATGTGGGGGCGCTGTGGCTGCCCTGGGACAGGCCTGGTTTGGGGGGGGCACTGGGCCCATCTGGCCCGATGTGTTTCATTGTCAGGGGAATGAGACTCGCCTCTCCCAGTGTGCAGTGTCCCCATGGAGACGAACAGCCTGTTCTCATGGGCAGGATGCAGGAGTCGTCTGCACTGGTGAGACAAGTCAGTTATAGTCCAGAGAGACGGAGCAAATATTACCATAAATAGCAATTAAACTCCACAGTATGGAGACTCTCCTACTTTATTAGGGTTCTTTTTATCAGTTTTGAATTTTTTCACAGGTTCAACCCCTTCTTCCTCTGATGGGGGTGTCAGGCTGCTGTCTGGAGGGAGTGACTGTGAGGGCTGGGTGGAGGTTTACTACAACCAGACCTGGCAGAAGGTTCACCAAGAGTCCTGGAGCTCCATGGATGCATCTGTGGTCTGCAGACAGCTGGGCTGTGGCTCTGCAACAAATATCTACAGATCATACCTGTCAAGGACAGGGGACAGTGACAAGTGTGTGACAGGCTTTCACTGCTCAGGAACTGAGTCTCACCTGGGGAAATGCAGACCTCCACATGTCCTCAACTGCCGCCCCAGTGACCAGGTGTCCATGGTCTGCTCCAGTGAGTTTCTCCACATCAGTGGGATCTGTGTCAGCAGGATGTGTTATGGCTGTTTCAGAGAGATACTTGTAACTGTTTAATTCATGAATTTGTGGTAGAAAAATGGAACATTTTTGTGACATTAGGACACCTAGATGTACTGACCTTGTGTGTGTTACTCTTGATTGACAGCATGAATGTTGTCATGTGAGCTCCCTGGGTTGGTAGATCTTCCTTCCTCACTCTGTCTTCTCTCCCAGACCACAGGTCCCTCAGGCTGGTGGGGGGAGGCAGTGACTGTGCAGGGAGGCTGGAGGTCTTCCACAGGGGCTCTTGGGGGACAGTGTGCCATGAGTCCTGGGCTCTGCCTGAGGCTCAGGTGGTGTGCAGGCAGCTCCGTTGTGGGACAGCCCTCAGTGGGCAGATCCCTGTACCCACTTACTTTGGCCCAGGGACTGGACCCATCTGGCTAAGCAAGCTGGGCTGTGTGGGGAACGAGTCGTCCCTGTGGGACTGTCCCTCAGTGGAGTGGGGGGGGAAGGACTGTGGGCACAAGCAGGATGTGGGTGTTGTGTGTTCAGGTAAAGCAGAAGCAGCTCTGCATGAAACTGCATTCTGTCACTTTAAATACAGACAGTGTCCAGTGGTTTCTGTAATCACTGAACAATAATGGTTCACGTTCCTTGTGTGTCTTTCACCACAGAGCACAAGGAGCTGCGTCTGTCTGAAGGATGTTCTGGCCACACAGAGGTCTACTACAATGGCACCTGGGCAAGTGTGTGCTTTGATGGTCTGGAACAACCAACAGTAGCTGTCATCTGTCGCCAGTTAGGCTGTGGAGACAAGGGGACAGTGACTAAGACAATATCCCGGCTCAGTCCTGACCTGAAAGGGCTGGACTTTGGAAAATGTCGATCCCATGACACATCACTCTGGCAGTGTCCATCATCCTCCAAAGGGCCAAATGGCTGCTCAGAAGCTGCCAAAACAAGCTGCTCAGGTGAAGCTAAATTCAGCCTCTTTGTTGTTGTATGTTAAAAAGTTCCATGAACCATGTTTTATTTCTCTGTCTTTCTGATTATTGTAGATGCTGAAAAACTGAAATCTCCATCAGACTTCATGCTCTGCAGAAGTTCGGATCTAAACATCTGTAACTGTAAGTTTCTTGCTTGATTCATTTGCAGATTTATAGTATAAATGTGTTTTAAAAGCCTTTGAAACATAGAGGGAATTATTACACCACATATAACACAGTCATCAATAATACAAAGAATGAGAATTAAAGTTACTATGTTGTTAAGACTTAAGATTAAATATATTAAGTGCAAATTCATGTGATTATTGCGCCTAAACCCTGTTTTCATTCGGGAAATGATGTATGTATTAAATGTCTGTCCCCTCTGAGTTCTGCTCCAAATAACCTCAGCTGTCTCCTGTGTCCCCACTAGACCATCTGCCCCTGAGACTGACTGGGGGTACAGACACTTGCTCTGGGAGGGTGGAGGTGTATCACAGCGGCTCCTGGGGGACCGTGTGTGACGACTCCTGGGACCTGCGTGACGCCATGGTGGTGTGCAGGCAGTTGGGCTGTGGGCCGGCTCTCGGGGCAGAAGGGGGCGGACGCTTCGGGAGGGGTGACGGCGCCATCTGGTTGGATGAGGTGAACTGCAAAGGCAGTGAGCTGCACCTGTGGCACTGCTCTTACTCACTGAAGCAGAGTGACTGCTCACACAGGCAGGACGCAGGGGTCACCTGTGCAGGTGAGGCCAGGAAGTACATTTCTGCATCCTCTCTGATAGTGTGGTTTTGTAGTTATTAAATATGAGGCTAAAATACTTATTCTGTCCCTTAGCCTGACAGTAATAAACACCAATATCATTCCCGTAGGTGTCACAGAAATCACCTCAGATGTCACTGGACCTCAAACAGGCCAGTCTGACCCAACAGTGTCCTCAGTGGTTCTTGGGCTTCTGATCTCAGTACTTCTGCTGCTGGTGGTTAGACTGGTCTACAGGAACTGGGTCCTGACAAGAGGTAGGACAGTAGTTCGTAAAAGGATTTAGATTCAATTTGTCTAATATTTGCCCAATTGATCATTTATCGAGCAGAGGGTTTTCTCCGTTAGTAGCATAGCGAATTTGTCCATATCTGCTTCTTAAACCTTCAGCTAAATGATTTTTTGTACGATGTGTCACTCAAGTCTCACTCTTCTGGATTTTACTTTCTCTTAACCTCTGATTTCCTTATTACTGAAGAAGGGGTCCCACAGCTATCTGTGTCTCGGATTGTTTATAAATTTCATACATAATACCATGTGTGTCTTTATCCTTCACAGAACTTGCTGAGAATGACAATAAACAGCTGTCTCCCGCCATCTATGAGGAAATAGATTACAAACGTGCCCAAGTTAAGAGAGGTAACTTAACTGAAGTATGTATCACTGCTGAGAAACCACCACAATCACTCTGTGACACTCATTCACAAGGTGCTGTGACAGTGAGGTGGAGACAATCAAACTATAGTGATGTCATAGAAGTAGCTCACAGTGTGACTGCTGCACATCTACATTTATTTATGTGGATTTATAATGAATCTGCTCAGGGGAAATAACTCTGGGCTAAGAATGACTTTGTGCACAGTCAGGTTCATCCATGATGACATCAGTACATTGTTCAGAGAGGATAGGTCTCCACACTGAAGTCTGACTGTATATTTAGCTGAACATCCTATAACTGCAGCCAGGTAAAGATCTGCCAGGAGTGTAAAAGCGTCACTAACCCTTCTTCTGGTGTCAGGGAGTGACCTTCCAGATGAGCTGCCCTCCGGGTATGAAGATGTGGGGGAAGCTGAAGGAGTCAATCTCTTAGGTAATGTTGGTGTAGAACATCTTAGGAAAATGATCTGTGGAATAAATAGGAATTTAGGAAACTTGTTTTCTGACAGACACTGATGTGATGTGTGTCTCATGTTTTTGTTATTTAGAGAAGATGATCACTGGTGACGACCCAGAAAACTATGATGACCATGTTTGTGAGAAAGAGACTCCAGAAAAGTTGAAAGGTGAGATTTTCTCAGTTCAGCAATATCAGGTTTCCCTTCTTTAGATATGTAAGATGGATGTTACTTCTCTTCCTGGACGTCTGAAACATTTACCTTAGAAATTTCATTCACCTCCTTGCCTTGACTTTGTGGTTGTAGGGGTAGATACCCTGGAGTACTACAATGACAGCCCCACAGGTCAGACTGACTATGATAATGTCACTGACAGCCAGACCAATGACTATGATGATGTCACTGTCAGCCAGACCAAAGACTATGATGTCGTCTCTGTGCAGCATCACCCTGACTCTCAGCCAGGTGAGCGGCTCTAAAGGGATCAGCTGGTCACTTTGCTCCAATCAGACTGAGTTTGATATAATCTCAGCCCAGGCCTTCTGTTATGCTGATTGTTATTACTAAACATGGAATTATGAATATCTCAAGTGTGACACTATAACAAGTATTTCACTTACTACTTAGACACATATTGCTGTTTTTCTTATGGAACCTTAAGGTTCTTTTTTGAAATATTATACATAATATAAATGAAACATGACATCATGCTGCCTCTTCCTCAATCGGCAATCAGAGCTACATACACATTCACCCAAAGGTCTGTGTGTCTGTGTGCCTCTCTGACAGATCTCCACCACAGTCACCCTGTAGGACACATGACTGAGCTGTCGTTCACCCAAGAATGGGGGCTGCCTAATGATGACATCACTAACTATGATGATGTGGGGGAGGGGCTTCTGTGAGAGGGGGGGCCTGGGGGAGGCAGAACTGTATCAATGCTTGTGTATCAGTGCACATAAGTAAAAGCACATTTGTTTTTATTTCTTTATTAGTTTAAAGTTTCTATATACTCCTTCAGGTAACCATTTAGATAAACAAACATATGCTCAACATTAAAAGGCATAAGTTCCACAGTAGTTAATCATCTTTTTCTGCTTTCTGAGTTACCTAATAAAATACCTGTTGTACATTTACACATATTTTTAATATTGGCTTTTTTGTTTGACATTAAAAAATAAAATTTTGTTTGTAATTCCCGTGTCTTTCTGTTTTTAGTGATACTTCAACATTGAAACATTCATTGACACGTAACACACAATGACACAATGATGTTTCACAGTGTCCAGTTTATCTTCTTAAGACCATCTACCCAGTGTTGTTGCCATGGGGAGGCGCCGGTGTGACCCAGCAGCCCTAAATGCCTATCAGGTCAGGTCAGGTTGGAGAATATTTGCTGATGCAGCGCATTGCCGCACCCACCACACTGCAAAACTCCTCGGGATCCCTGCCAGTGATCCCCCAGGCAGATACACGGTCCAGTCCCACCCTCCTGAAGTAGCCATCCATCTGCCGCAGCCAGCTATTACGTGGGCGTCCCCTCAGCCTGGTCCAGCCGCTAGGTCCCCAGCAATGAGGATCCTGCGAGCCGGATCACCCTCAGGGAAACGTGCCACATGGCCATAGTGCTGTAATTGACGCTCCCTCACAATGCAGGAAATGTGCCTCATTCAGGACTCCTCTAGCAACCGCTCATTCGACACAAAGTCAAACCAGCGGTACCCAAGGATTCTCCGAAGAGAGACAGTACTGAAGGAGTCCAGTCTTGGTCTCAGGGAGACGTCTCTCGAGAGCTCCGATCAGAATCTCCATTAACTCCGCTAAGATCACAGCATTTATGGCAAAGTCAATACAGGGGACAACCCAGTTCAATACAAAGTTCAATAAATCTTTCTTCACCAATGGATGCCCCACAGCTGCTGGACCCCATGACCCTGCCCAACACCCTGTCCGTACAACCATTGAATAGAGTAGGAGCAAAAACACACCCCTGGCGAACCCCAGAATCAACTGAGAAGAACACAGAGGTTCTCCCTCCACTCTGCACAGCACCCACAGTACCAGTGTACAGGGTACCAGTGTACAGGCCGGCCATGACGCCCAGCGACCTCGGGGGGATCCCGCGAAGTCTCAGGATGTCCCACAGGGCAACTCGATCAACCCAATCCAACGCTTTACGAAAATTAACAAAGGCTACAAAAAGCCTCTGCTGATATTCGTGCTTGCGCTCAATGAGAACCCTCAGTGCCAGGATTCCTTTGATTTTAGACTTCTTAGACGTAAAAGCAGACTGCTCTGGTCGCTGACAGACAAGCAAGTGATCATGGATCTGTTAAGGATGACCCTGGCAAGAACCTTACCCGGCACTGAGAGCAGTGTTATCCCCCTGAAGTTGCCGCAATCCAGGCTATCACCCTTCCCTTTCCAGATAGGGACTACAAGTCCCGTTTTCCAGTCAGTTGGGATGATGCCTGATTCCCAAATGGAAGCAAAGATTGTCTGCAATGCCAGGAGGACAGCCTTACCACCAGCCTGGAGAAGTTCACCCCAGATAACACAGATCCCTGTGGCCTTCCCTACCCCCAGCTGATCTCAGTGAAATTGGGTGGTTCACAACTGATTGGAGGATCAGCTTCAAGAACCGTGGACCCAAAGATCCTAGCTGGAGGGTCAGCTTTAAAAAACTGCTCAAAGTAGCTGGTCCAGTGAATCACAACTGCAGTGTCATTCCTAAGGACCGTCCCATCACCTGCCCTGACTGCAAGTCCCCAAAGAACATATTCAGATGTGCCTAATGCTTCAATTCCCCTGTAAGCAGGACGTGGGTCACCAGACCACAGATGGTGTGTCACCTGCTCACAGATTCGTCTAACAAACACCTCCTTATCTGCCCTCAGAACCCTCATAGCCGTCCTTCTCAGTTCTGGGTAGAGATTGGAGTTGCCACCAAGTCGTGCACTGCGACTCTTCTCAATAATATCCAGGGTGCCCTGCGAGATGAAACATCTCCTTCTGGGATCACTGGCAGGATCTAAGCTGAATCTTCAGAGTAGCAACAACAAGTCTGTGGTCAGAATTCACAAATTGGGCAATTCTGTAGACCCTGCAGGTCTGCAGGAGCCTCCAGCGTCTGCCCATGAGGATGTGATTGATCTCCTTTGCCTCACCAGTCACCACCAGTATTGGAGTACCAAGTCCAGCAATGCGGCGCAGGGTGTTGGGACCAGGACTACACGAAAAGTAGGTATACCCACCTACAGAGATCTGGCCACTCCCCAGACTGCGTACCTCAGAGAGTGCTGTCACTGAAACGCAGTGTTTACGAAGCTCCCCCGACAGCAGAGATAGATGGTCATCTTGCTGGAGAGACAAGACGTTCCACACACCTACCCAGATGGGCCGCCTCAAACTGGGACCCAAGTGCCGCCATGCAGCAGGTGACGCCTCAGCACCACACCAGCCCCCATCCCCAACAGGCCTGACCCTATTAGCTCTCTGAAGGTTGCGAATCGTTCATGGTGCGTACAGCCTTCCTGGGGGCGGCTGCAGCAGAGCTACTCCTGAAAAGAGTGTTGTGGTTGTTGAAATCGAGCAGTTGTGAGTGTTTTACGGTGGCTGGAGTGCCAATTCCCTGCAAGTTAGAGGGCCGGATGCAGTGTAACGTCATACCCAGGACATAAATGCCTATGCCCCCCAAAAATAATCACCAGTTGATGCTAAACACCAATGTTGCCCCCGATGGCATTCTGGTAATATCACTGCTCCCTGCCCCCCGTACCCTTCTATGGAAATCTCAGACCCAACTGTCTGATTAGTTCTGGTGCCAACACTGAATCTGTGCTAAATTGTTTAATTAACAATATTCTCAGACTTGCGTTCCACACTTGTGATACAATTAGTCCATATTTACCTATAAAGTGGGCTGTTTGTTCTACTTTAGTTTTATATAAACTGTCATGTGTCAGTACAAGTCCTCTCTCTCAAAGCTTTAAAAATTATAAATACACCTGTGGTTAACAAGTTTATCTCGGAAAAAAGCAGAAGAAATATAAAAATGCAAAGAGTCGTTGCCCTGCAGAGAGTTAGGAGATGGAAGTGAGAGATAGTGGATCGTAGCCCCCGGTAGCTGAGAGAGAAACGAACGTGGTGCCATCAGGCAGCGTAAGACCGCAGGCTTAAGGGGAGGAAGTATAGAGTGGAGGCGTGGGGAGGAAAGACGACTCAGCTCTATGATGCACAGGAGAGAGAGAGAGAGAGAGAGAGGGAGGAGAAGCTGCAGAGATCAGAGGAGAATGAGCAGCATGGCAGCTGGTTCATCTGCTCAGACGCTGCAGTGAGAGCATGACCTCCTGCTCCTCAGCGCTGACAGACGCTGCTGGATCCACAAGAGAAGCTGCAAACGCCGCCGTCACACTGGCAGAGTTACGTCATTTACAGAGTGAATGTGCTCAGGCGGCATGGAGTGTCTGTGTCAGGATATTACACTCTTTACTTTTGCTTAGTAGACGCTTTCGTTTGTATAATGTATGTATGTAGCTTGTATGCAGCTTGCAGTGCCAGAGTGGTTCGGGTTGTGGCCTCACGCTAGCAGGGTTGTGGGTTCGATTCCCGCCCCAGCTCTTTGTGGGGGGAGCTTGTGTGTTCTGTCCCTGATTGTGGCAGCTTATTCTGGGTTCCCCCCATTTCATCCGTGTTAAAATCCTGTCAGGGATTGTGCCCCATGCTGCATGGGAGGCTGCAGGCCCCCATGACCCTGTCCTGGGTTAGCAGGCAGAAGATGGATGGTGTCCACGGTCTATGTCTTTCTTGATGTTTCCTCAGACCTCTGGAAGGTTCAGGTCATTACTGATATATCATTTAAGGGATTTCATTGAAAGGCGACTATCTTCATTGTACAGCATAATACAAAACACAGTTCAAGGCCGCACTAATAATCACCATGCTTCAGTAGTATGAATTATAACTATAGCCAAACAAATACCACTATTTTGTCACTTAAAGGGAGCAAAGATATTTTTATGAGCAATTACATCAGATAGAAATATCACATTATCAGTACTGTGTCAGAACACATTCAGCATGGAAGATTTTCGGATTCCTAAGGTTTGTAAATCACTGGGCATCTGATCCTGTGTCATTTATATTTAACCTTGCAGCCATTTGTCTGCCTTTTTCTCCCTTTGTGTTTTATCAGCATCCGGTCGTGTCTTCAGGTTGTAGGAGGTGTCCACAGATGTAACACATTACTGGTATATATGGAGACGTCTACAGCAGTATCTTCTGATTTGTTATTATTCTTGCTTGAACTATTAGACAGTTTCTACCCTGGTGTCAAATAAGGCAAAGCTGAGTATGATTGGTGGGCTGAGGCTGGTGGGGGCTGAGTGTGATTGGTGGGCTTGAGGCTGGTGGGGGCTGAGTCTTCACTTGGTGCTGGAACCTTCAGCAGAAGCTCTCAGATCTCAGGGTGCAGGTTGGCGTCTCCACATCACACAGGAGGAGGTTGATCTGCCCTGATAAACATGGGGAGCTGCCTGTTCCTCGTCTTCTTCTCTCTGCAGCCTCTGCTCTCCTCAGCAGGTAGGAACCTAAGTACTGTCTGCTTGGACCATATTCAGCCAGGATCTTGTTTAGAAGCTGGAGTCAGATTTTCGGGGTCATGTGGTCAGTCACGGGTGCATAAATTATATGGGAGGATTCTTTGCGTTTTTGACAAACTGTTTCCCTTTGGTTACACGTCTGCTGCCGTGTGATTTTCTCAGTATCATGTTATATGTAGATATTTAGTTGCTGAAGCAGTACCGGTCCTAGCCAGTGTGGAGCCTAGATGGGTATCAGCACCAGCAGACCCTGTCCGAGGCGAAGTGAAGATGTCGGGCGAGTCGACGTCCCGTCAGAAACTACCTGTATCACTTATAGGGTCTTCTGGCTCTGACCTGAAGATGAATGAATATCTGATATTATTCCATATTTAGTTTTTATATCTAGTTGTTTTTATTTTTGCCTGACACAGGTCTAAAGAGCATCTGTAATTTGATTATATGTATAATTTTAAACAGCTCACAGCTTGTAGATGTTGGGTTTGGTGGAAACATTTTACACTTTCTTGTACAACAAATTTTTTAAGAATAACTAAATACCTGTCATCATCTGAGAATGGACCACAATGCACGCAGTTTTGTCCCTCTTTTGGGGTAAATATAAAAATAATTATATTATTATAAATACAGTACAGATATTGATTTGTCTCTTTACTTCATGGGCGATTTTTAGCATTCTCCACATATATGGCTGTGTTTTCTTCTCTGCTCTGAAGTCATTTTCTATCTTGTGGCCTTTTCTCTCATTTCCGGTCTTTGTTTCTTTCCATTATCCAGCAGTGGTGATGTGATGTGTTGGTATATATGGAGAAATATACAGTAGCTTCTTCTGATTTGTTGCTTTACCTGTTTGAACTATTAGAGAGTTTTCTGCCCTGTGTCTAATAAGGTAACGCTGAGTGTGATTGGGCGAGTTGGTGCTGGTGGGGGCTGAGTGTGATTGGTGGGGTGGGGGCTGCTGAGGGCTGAGTGTGATTGGTGTGGTTGAGGTTTGTGGGGGCTGAGTGTGATTGGTGGACTTGAGGCTGGTAGGGGCTGATTGTGATTGGTGGGCTTGAGGCTGGTGGGGGCTGAGTCTTCTCTTTGTACTGGAACCTGCAGCAGAAGCTCTCAGAGCTCAGGGTGAAGGTTGGCATCTCCACATCATAAACTTTTATTGATTATGTTAATATTTTGAGTGTTTGTAAAATGTCTACTGACTTATACTGAAGTTCGATATCATATCCATACTGTCAGAGAGATTTATACAGCAAACCGCTGTATTCCAGACCACAGGGGGGCCTGATTTGGGTTGGCACCGAATCCTGGGCTGTTCCCTGCTTTGCGTCCGTAGCCTCTGGGATAGAGGGCATTGAGGGCAAGGACAGAGGTGAAGGCAGGCGTGGGGGAAAACAAAAGGGGCTTCATTAAGGAAACTGTACTCCAGGCAGGGCAAAGGAAACAGACCACGAGGGGTCAAAACGGGGTAGTGAGGATCAGGCAGGAACACATTTACAACAGAGAGCAAATGCAGGCAGCAACATCAATGGCTGGACTGGGGATCACAGGACTGAACGAAGATTTATACAGGGCATGTGAGGGAGCAGACGAGAGGCCCCTGGGGTAATCGACACAAGGGCTGTAACGAGAGGTAAGATTAAACAGGCAACAGGTGTGGCTCGTTAGAGGGAGAGAACAAGGGAGAAGGAACGCAGTGTGTGACAATAGTAGTCCCCGCGATCCTGAACAGGACAAGTGGTTACAGATAATTGATGGATGGATGGATGGATGAATGAATGCAAATAGAGGGGCAGTTTGTGGGTCAGCAAATTGGATAGTGCCTGTGATTTGAAGGTCATCATTTCAAATCTCATGGTCGGCAGAATGATCTCACCATTGAGCCCCTGAGTTTATTCCTTATTTGCTCCAGGGACTGGGTCTCCTCCAGGGACTGGGTCCCCTCTGCCCGTTGATGATTAACGTTGCCACTTATCGGCCAGCTTGCTGTAACTTTGCCATGCTAGACAACAGAACTCCTGAGTCTTTTCTGTGTTTTATTACAGTTTTGCTCAGATTTTCACCTGTCTCATAAAGAGAAAATACGTAGCAGGTAGAGCACGCTGTTTATTACAGTATACAGAACACTACTATATTAACATTTATAAATATTCCGAAAATACCAGTATGAAATATTGGTGACGGGCGCCTCCTGGCTTGTCAGCCAATTCGCTTAATGACCTAGTCGAAGGAACGGAACTCAGTCGTTAGGTATGGAGTGTCTGTATGTATATTTTCTCGTGAGCAATTGAAAACAGCCCTTGTCTGTAATCCTGGCCTGTGTGTACCCGGTTGTCGCGTTTGCCCTTACCTGTGTTTGTACTCGGTCGTTGCCTGATCCTCGTGTGTCTCTTTGTAATGCCTTGTTATTCACCGTGTATGTGATCGTGTGTCATGTGACCTCCCTGTGTTTCCCTGTTATACTTGGTTCTGGTGCTTGTTCAGTGCCTTTTGAGGGCTATAATAAAAGGGCATGTTCTCCCCTTTGAAAGAGCCTCGTTGTCTTTCCCGCGATGCCTTTGTCTGCCCGGCGCCACAATATATACTTTGGGATAAAAGTCTCTGCTAAACAAATCAGACTCCTGCCAGTATGCTGCTCTACCTTCCTGTTACATTAATCCCGAATTGTCAGTCATGCGTCTGACTTTAAGGTGTAACAGAGAAACATTTTGATCCAGATGCTTGCATTGAATTATCAGCTTAGATTAAACAGGATTGAATTTTACTTATGCTTGAAATGCAGCTCCTGGTTAGATGAAACAGGAAATGCAGCCGGACGTCTGTTATTGGAGCCCATTCCAGGCAGCCTCAGACACATGGCAGGCCCCCTCTGCCCCTAATTACATTAATAATGACGGTAACATGCAGGGCGGACATACAATGGGCAGCTGATTTAACTACCTGCATGTGTTTAGACTGTAGAAGAATTAGCCAATGACTCTGACTTTTCTACCTACAGGACATGAGGAGCTGAGACTGGTGAAGGGAGGGAATCGCTGTGCTGGGACAGTAGAGGTCAATCGTGGAGGACAGTGGGGGACAGTAATGCAGTTTGGCTGGGACATGAATGACGCTACAGTGGTGTGTAGAGAGCTGGGCTGTGGGTCTGCTGTAGCCACTCCTGGTAGAGCTCACTTTGGAGAAGGTTCTGGGAAGGAGCTACATAGTCAGGTTTCCTGTAATGGATCAGAGCCGACACTGTCTATGTGTCCATCTCAAGAGGCTGCTAAGATGCCAGGGTCACTCCGTCGTCCTCATGTACTTGATGCTGGAGTGATCTGTTCAGGTAAGAAACAGCCACTGCAAAGCTAGTACTTATAATTATTCTTTTACAAATCAAACAGGAAAAAAAAGATAATTCTGTATGATACATTAGAAAGTACAAATGACTACTTATTCTATAATTTTCTATGGACAAAGTTGTTTCTTTCATCGTAGGTCACTCAGTGGTCCAGCTGGTGGGGGGGCCTCAGAAGTGCTCTGGGAGACTGGAGATTAGAGATGGAGATACCTGGGCTACAGTGTGTGATGGTAACTTTGACTGGCAGGATGCTGAGGTTGTCTGTAGGGAGCTGGACTGTGGGGCTCCTTCAGCTCTACACAAGGGGGCCCATTTTGGTGAAGGAGAAGGTCCCATCTGGTATAAAGGCTTCCACTGTGAAGGACAGGAGTCCTTCCTACATGAATGTGTCACCCCAACTGGACCAGAACAGAACTGTACAAATCATACTGTAACACTGACATGTTCAGGTGAAATACATTCTCACACATACACAGGGATATAACCACCTTTCCGGTATTAAATCGTTTCGATTGAATTTTAAATTAAATTATGTTCTATTAGATATGTCATATTCACATGTATGTTTTCTCTCATAAGAGAACTAAACAATATTTTTGATTTGGACATAACTGTATCTCCTGTGTCTCCACAGAGCCTGCTGATGTGAGGCTGGTGAATGGAAGCAGCCCTTGTTCTGGGAGAGTGGAGGTGTATCGCTGGGGCGAATGGGGGACCGTTTATCAGCGTAACTGGGACATGAATGATGCCGCGGTGGTGTGTAGACAGCTGGGCTGTGGCTCTGCTGTATCTGTACCAGGTGCAGCTCACTTTGGAGAAGGTTCTGGGCGGATGGTTCTAGGGGATGTTTCCTGCAGTGGGTCAGAGTCTGCGCTGAGGGAGTGTGGATCACTGGATGGCAGAGAGCATGACTTACCGCCCACACTGGCTGCTGCAGTCATCTGCTCAGGTTTGACGTCTACGTTTAATGGGGCTGAGCTCTAAGGGGAATGTTTGTTTTAATCCTTATGATTTAGCTGTACGTTATGTGGTCAACTTTGAAAAGTATTTGAAAGATACCACAATTCAGACCTGACCATCATTGTTATGAAACAGGATATACAAAATAACAAAACCATGTTAGATCAATTTCTGCAGAGATCTCTTAAGAGTGGCAATTTTGGGTGATTTCTTGTAATCCATATATTGGAAAATTTACTTTGATTGATTAAATTCCAGCTTTATTTCTCTAAGCTTACAGTCTTAATTGTGTCATTGCAGATCATGTGAGGCTTGTGGGTGGAGCTGATCGCTGCTCTGGGAGGCTGGAGGTGAAGTTCAGTCAGTCCTGGGCTACAGTGTGTGATGGTAACTTTGACTGGCAGGATGCTGAGGTTGTCTGTAGGGAGCTGGACTGTGGGGCTCCTTCAGCTCTACACAAGGGGGCCCATTTTGGTGAAGGAGAAGGTCCCATCTGGTACAAAGACTTCCACTGTGAAGGAGAGGAGTCCTTCCTACATGAATGTCTCACCTCTGTTACATCAGAACAGAACTGCAAAAACAACAGCAATATCAGACTGAGCTGCACAGGTAACCAGCTGTATTATTAATACTGTAACATTAGACCAATGGTCCTTCTGAAGTGTCTTAGCAGCTCGGCTGTGTCCTAACAGGGCCTGAGGACCTGAGGCTGGTGAATGGAAGCAGTCCTTGTTCTGGGAGAGTGGAGGTGTATCGCTGGGGAGAGTGGGGGACTATAGCCCAGTATGACTGGGACCTTGATGATGCATCAGTGGTGTGTAGACAGCTGAGCTGTGGGACTGCTGTATTAGCACCTATAAGAACTCACTTTGGAGAAGGTTCTGGAAGGGTGTTGCTGAGAGATGTTACTTGCAGTGGGTCAGAGTCTGCACTGAGGGAGTGTAGATCACTGGATTTCAGATACATGGATATTCCTCACATTTTTGATGTTGGAATTATTTGTGCAGGTGAGAGACATGGTTTGGTGTATATTAATACATTTTTGTTATGCAGTAATCTCTTCTTATAATAGTTATTTTAATGATTTTCTGGTTGCTTTTTTTAAAATCAATGCAAGATGCTTGACCAGCCAGCTTCTATGATTCAAGTGTATCTACATACATTGTACTTTTCCAGATCATGTGAGGCTTGTGGGTGGAGCTGATCGCTGCTCTGGGAGGCTGGAGGTGAAGTTCAGTAAGTCCTGGGCTACAGTGTGTGATGGTAACTTTGACTGGCAGGATGCTGAGGTTGTCTGTAGGGAGCTGGACTGTGGGGCTCCTTCAGCTCTACACAAGGGGGCCCATTTTGGTGAAGGAGAAGGTCCCATCTGGTATAAAGACTTCAACTGTGAAGGAGAAGAATCCTTCCTACATGAATGTCTCATATCAGATAGATCAGAGCTGAACTGCACACATGGCCATGCTGTGGGATTGGTTTGTGCAGGTGAGTTTAGTATTCGGTTTTTATATTTATTAATTCAATATAACATTGTTGCTATTACATATTGCCCTTATTTAAACTTTTACCATTTTCTGTTATTGAAAGTTACTGCTATTTTATAATATCCACTTATTTCAGTATGTATACATCAGTGACATGTATCAAAGATGAAGGTTGTTCTGTTTCACAGTTTAATTTTTTAAATTTCCTTTAGGTCCTGATTATGTGAGAATGGTGGATGGAGGCAGTCCTTGTGCTGGAACAGTGCAGGTGTATCTGTGGGGAAAATGGTGGACAACAGGACCATATTTTACTAGTGTAGATGACCTTCAAAATCCTCTCAAAGTGGCAGGCAGAGATATGGGCTGTGGACCATTGGAATCCCTTGGAGGACCTGAATATTTAGCTTATACTCAAAGCAATATATTGATAAGTGAACATTTCTGCAACGGATTAGAAAATAAATTAATCAATTGTAAGAATAATTACTTTATTGAAGCTCAGATACTTTCCGATGATATTGGTCAAGTCATTTTCACAGGTAAGAATCACATCATACAATATCTGCATCATGGCAGCAACAGAAATAGGCTGTGGAGCATTAGAATTTTTTGAAGGACCTGAATGTTTGCCTTGTTGGATCAAATACATTGATAACTGAACATCTCAGCATTGGATTAGAATCTGAATTGAGAAATTGCAAAAAAATTACATTATTAAAGCTGAGGTACTTTTTGAAGAAATCCATCAATTACAGTACACAGGTGGGAGTCATATACGACTGAATGAGGTTATGTAAAATGTCACGCTTTTTATGACAAATATGTATCATTAGTCAACTTTCCTGATTCATTCAGCCATTTCAGTGAAATTCGTATCTATTTGCATTTGCCTAGTTCCATGTTTCCAAAATCATGCAACAATATTGAGTCTTTGCAGCCAATTATCATTTCTCTGGCAATACCTACACACTGTAATAGAACTTGACTCCATTTCCTCCTAGAGTTCATCGTACAGTGAGCTGTGCATTATGGCACTTTGCAGACACATAACTGAAGATGTAAAGTTAATATAAAATTATCATTTCTCTACCTGATTCTCTCATTTATTCTTCAGTCTAAAAACATGTGGTAATGCAAAATATTTCTTAATTGCCCATAGTGTGTCGTTGTTAGAATGGGTGGATTATGTTTGGGTTCTGTAGGGACAAATCGAGTTCCCCTCCTGGCTGCACTCTGCCTATTGGTGTGTGTGGTATAGAAAAGGCTGTGATCCAACACTGGAGAAATGGTGCAGGGAAAATGTATGTAGATGAAAATTTTACATTTGCAATATAAATATTATAGATTCAATAGATTCAATGGCATTGAACAGCTGAATGGAGCCGGAGCTTTGAGTGACAGAATATGATTAAAAGGAGTTGACTTTTTATTTTTTTTAACCTTTCAGCCGTTCATGTTTACATTCAGTGTGACACTTGGACTGAGTGTCTGGTTCTGTACCAGCATTGTTAATATCTGAAGTGGCCCAATGTATTACAAAAGTCTGCATTTCTTTACATTGCATCAAGCTGATAATACACAATTTATTTTGCATTAATCGTAAAGTTAGAAATCTTAATGATGCATCAAAGGTTAATTAAAGTCAATAACATTAAGGGATCGGCCCATGTTTGCAAGGATTTTCAGAATGGCGACCAGAGACGACTGCTTTCTGCGTAATATTATTAGCAAACAAGTTGTAAACAAGTTCCATGGATGCTAATATTTTATGTTACACATAAACCTGAGTATATGGTTCTGTACCTGAATTGTCAATGTCTGAAGTGTCGCAATGTATAACAAAAGTCTGCATTTCTTTACATTACATTAATCTGGTAATATACTTTTTATTTTGGCTTAATCATAATGGTGGAAACTTTAATGTTGAATCAAAGGCTACCTCTATATTAAAGGTGTTTCACAGTAAATTAACAAAAGCAAATTAGCATGTCTGTTTCCATCTCAGGCCATCGAGGGATTCGGCTGATAGGAGGGAGTCACATGTGCTCTGGGAGAGTGGAGATTCAGCACGGAAGAACCTGGGGCTCAGTGTGTAACGCTGACTTTGACTGGCAGGACGCTGAGGTGGTCTGTAGATCACTAGGCTGTGGGGAACCTGCACAGCTGCTGGGGGGAGCTGCCTTTGGTCAGGGAGAGGGAGGGGTGTGGTCTGAGGAGTTTCAGTGTCAGGGAAACGAGTCTCATCTTGTTTTCTGTCCCAAAATGACACATAACAGGACCTGCGGCCATGAGAATGATGTGGGCCTGGTGTGTTCTGGTAAGAGTATCATTGCTCTCAGACACCCTCACTCTGTTATTATTATTATCTGAGTGACATTTCAGTGTATCTCATCTTCATTCTTCGCTCTCTCTCTTCATGCTGCTCCCAGGATACACACGGTTCAGGCTGAGGGATGGTCCTGACCACTGCTCTGGTAGAGTGGAGATGAGGTACCATGGAACATGGGGAACATTGTGTGATGCATCATGGGACATGAGAGTCGCCACTGTCCTGTGCCAGCAGCTGAAATGTGGGGGCGCTGTGGCTGCCCTGGGACAGGCCTGGTTTGGGGGGGGCACTGGGCCCATCTGGCCCGATGTGTTTCATTGTCAGGGGAATGAGACTCGCCTCTCCCAGTGTGCAGTGTCCCCATGGAGACGAACAGCCTGTTCTCATGGGCAGGATACAGGAGTCGTCTGCACTGGTGAGGACTGACAAGTCAGTTATAGTCCAGAGAGACGGAGCAAATATTACCATAAATAGCAATTAAACTCCACAGCATGGAGACTCTCCTACTTCATTAGGGTCCTTCTTATCAATTTTTTCACAGGTTCAACCCCTTCTTCCTCTGATGGGGGTGTCAGGCTGCTGTCTGGAGGGAGTGACTGTGAGGGCTGGGTGGAGGTTTACTACAACCAGACCTGGCAGAAGGTTCACCAAGAGTCCTGGAGCTTCATTGATGCATCTGTGGTCTGCAGACAGCTGGGCTGTGGCTCTGCAACAAATATCTACAGATCATACCTGTCAAGGACAGGGGACAGTGACAAGTGTGTGACAGGCTTTCACTGCTCAGGAACTGAGTCTCACCTGGGGAAATGCAGACCTCCACATGTCCTCAACTGCCGCCCCAGTGACCAGGTGTCCATGGTCTGCTCCAGTGAGTTTCTCCACATCAGTGGGATCTGTGTCAGCAGGATGTGTTATGGCTGTTTCAGAGAAATACTTGTAACTTTTTAATTCATGAATCCTTGCTAGAAAAATGGAACATTTTATGACATTAGGACACCTAGATGTACTGACCTTGAGTTCACATGTGCGTGTTACTCTTGATTCACAGCATGAATGTTGTCATGTGAGCTCCCTGGGTTGGTAGATCTTCCTTCCTCACTCTGTCTTCTCTCCCAGACCACAGGTCCCTCAGGCTGGTGGGGGGAGGCAGTGACTGTGCAGGGAGGCTGGAGGTCTTCCACAGGGGCTCTTGGGGGACAGTGTGCCATGAGTCCTGGGCTCTGCCTGAGGCTCAGGTGGTGTGCAGGCAGCTCCGTTGTGGGACAGCCCTCAGTGGGCAGATCCCTGTACCCACTTACTTTGGCCCAGGGACTGGACCCATCTGGCTAAGCAAGCTGGGCTGTGTGGGGAACGAGTCGTCCCTGTGGGACTGTCCCTCAGTGGAGTGGGGGGGGAAGGACTGTGGGCACAAGCAGGATGTGGGTGTTGTGTGTTCAGGTAAAGCAGATCCAGCTCTGTATGAAACTGCATTCTGTCACTTTAAAGACAGACAGTGTCCAGTGGTTTCTGTAAACACTGAACAATAATGGTTCACGTTCCTTGTGTGTCTTTCACCACAGAGCACAAGGAGCTGCGTCTGTCTGAAGGATGTTCTGGCCACACAGAGGTCTACTACAATGGCACCTGGGCAAGTGTGTGCTTTGATGGTCTGGAACAACCAACAGTAGCTGTCATCTGTCGCCACTTAGGCTGCGGAGACAAGGGGACAGTCACTAAGACAATATCCAGGCTCAGTCCTGACCTGAAAGGGCTGGACTTTGGAAAATGTCGATCCCATGACACATCACTCTGGCAGTGTCCATCATCCTCCAAAGGGCCAAATGGCTGCTCAGAAGCTGCCAGAACAAGCTGCTCAGGTGAAGCTAAATTCTGCCTCTTTATTGTTGTATGTTCATAAGTTCCATGAACCATGTTTTATTTCTCTATCTTGCTGATTATTGTAGATGCTGAAAAGCTGAAATCTCCATCAGACTTCATGCTCTGCAGATCTTCTTCTGATCTGAACTTCTGTACCAGTAAGTTTCTTGCTTGATTCATTTGCAGATTTATAGTATGTATATGTTTTAAAAGCCTTTGAAACATAGAGGGAATTATTACACCATATATAATGCAGTCATGAATGATACAAAGAATGAGAATTAAAGTAACTATTTTATTATCACTGAGGATTAAAGTGGAGATTGATGTGATTATTGCATCTAATCCCTGTTTTCATTCGGGAAATGATGTATGTATTAAATGTACTGTCCCCTCTGAGTTCCGCTCTAAATAACCTCAGCTGTCTCCTGTGTCCCCACTAGACCGTCTGCCCCTGAGACTGACAGGGGGTACAGACACTTGCTCTGGGAGGGTGGAGGTGTATCACAGCGGCTCCTGGGGGACCGTGTGTGACGACTCCTGGGACCTGCGTGACGCCATGGTGGTGTGCAGGCAGTTGGGCTGTGGGCCGGCTCTCGGGGCAGAAGGGGGCGGACGCTTCGGGAGGGGTGACGGCGCCATCTGGCTGGATGAGGTGAACTGCAAGGGCAGTGAGCTGCACCTGTGGCACTGCTCTTACTCACTGAAGCAGAGTGACTGCTCACACAGGCAGGACGCAGGGGTCACCTGTGCAGGTGAGGCCAGGAAGTACATTCCTGCATCCTCTCTGATAGTGTGGTTTTGTAGTTATTAAATATGAGGCTAAAATACTTATTCTTTCCCTTAACCTGACAGTAATAAGCACCAATATCATTCCTGTAGGTGTCACAGAAATCACCCCAGATGTCACTGGACCTCCCACAGTTACTGAGACGCAAACAGACCAGTCTGACCCAACAGTGTCCTCAGTGGTTCTTGGGCTTCTGATCTCAGTACTTCTGCTGCTGGTGGTTAGACTGGTCTACAGGAACTGGGTCCTGACAAGAGGTAGGACAGTAGTTTATAAAATCATTTAGATTTCATTTGTCTTACTAATTTTTGGTCAATTGATAATTTATAGAGCAGGGGGTTTTCTCCATTAGTAACACTTTGACTGCTAAATGATTCTTTGTACAGCGTGTCACTCTCTCTTCTGGATTTTATTTTCTGTTAACCTCTGATTTCTTTATTATTGAAGAAGGGGTCCCACAGCTATCTATGTCTCAGATTGTTTATATACTGTATATCTATGTCTCAGGTCGGTTTTAAACTTCATACATAATAACATTTGTGTCTTTATCCTTCACAGAACTTGCTGAGAGTGACAATAAACAGCTGTCTCCCGCCATCTATGAGGAAATAGATTTCAAACGTGCCAAAGTTAAGAGAGGTAACTTAACTGAAGTACAGTATGTATCACTGCTGAGAAACCAGCACAATCACTCTGTGACACTCATTCACAAGGTGCTGTGACAGTGAGGTGGAGACAATCAAACTGTATAATGTCATAGACGTAGCTCACAGTGTGACTGCTGCACATCTACATTTATTTATGTGGATCTATAATGAATCTGCTCAGGGGAAATAGCTCTGGGCTAAGAATGACTTTGTGCACAGTCAGGTTCATCCATGAAGACATCAGTACATTGTTCAGAGAGGATCGGTCTCCACACTGGAGTCTGACTGTATATTTAGCTGAACATCCTATAACTGCAGCCAGGTAAAGATCTGCCAGGAGTGTAAAAGTGTCACTAACCCTTCTTCTGGTGTCAGGGAGTGACCTTCCAGATGAGCTGCCCTCTGGGTATGAAGATGTGGGGGAAGCTGAAGGAGTCAATCTCTTAGGTAATGATGGTGCAGAATAGCTTAGAAATAATTAATTATACGCAAGGTTAAAAAGTAAGAATTCAGAAAATTTCTTCTGACAGGCACTGATGTGATGTGTGTCTCATGTTATTATGATTTAGAGAAGATGATCACTGGAGACGACCCAGAGAACTATGGTGACCATGTTTGTGAGAAAGTGACTCCAGAAAAGTTGAAAGGTGAGATTTTCTCTGCCCAGCAATACCAGGTTTCCCTTCTTAACAAATGTGTGATGGACTTAAGGTTTGAGGTCAGTCACCAACTTTACAAACTTCCAGGATTTCTGAAACATTCACTTTAGAAATCTCATTCATCTTGACTTTGTGATTGTAGCGGTAGATACCCTGGAGTACTACAATGACAACCCCGCAGATCAGACACCTGACTATGATGATGTCACTGACAGCCAGACCAATGATTATGATGATGTCACTGACAGCCAGACCAAAGACTATGATGTCGTCTCTGTGCAGCATCACCCTGACTCTCAGCCAGGTGAGCGGCTCTAAAGGGATCAGCTGGTCACTTTGCTCCAATTAGACAGAGTTTGATAAAATCTCAGCCCAGGCCTTCTGTTATGCTGATTATTATTACTAAACATGGAATTATGAATATCTCAAGTGTCACACTATAACAAGTATTTCACTTACTACTTGGACAGATATTGCTGTTTTTCTTATGGAATCTAAAGGTTATTTTTGAAATATTACACATAATATAAATGAAACATGACGTCATGCTGCCTCTTCCTCAATCAATAATCAGAGCTACATACATATTCACCCAAAGGTCTGTGTGTCTGTGTGCCTCTCTGACAGATCTCCACTACAGTCACCCTGTAGGACACATGACTGAGCTGTCGTTCACCCAAGAAGGGGGGCTGCCTAATGATGACATCACTAACTATGATGATGTGGGGGAGGGGCTTCTGTGAGAGGGAGGGGCCTGGGGGAGGCAGAACTGTATCAATGCTTGTGCATCAGTTCACATAAGTAAAAGTACATTTACGTATATTTTTTATTTTAAAATGTTTCTATACTATCCAGGCAAATAACCATTTAGATAAAGATATGCTTAAACATTAAAATGCGTAAGTACCAAATTAGTTAATTATCTTTTTCTCTTTTCTGAGTTACCTAATAAAATTGTTTTTTTGTTTAACATTGAAATAAAATTTTGTTTATAATTTCCCTGTCTTTCTGTTTTAGTGATACTTCAACACTGAAACATTCATTGACACGTAACACACAATGACACTTTCACTATGTCTCACAGTCTCCAGTTTATCTTCTTAACCCCATCCACCCAGTGTTGGTGCCGGTGGGGCCTGGTACCCTAACTCACTGTCTGTGCCCCCCAAAGTAATCACCCTTAGATGCTAAAAAGGAATGTTTCCCCAATGGTATCCTGGTAATACCACTGTTCGCCCCCCCACCTCCGTACCCTTCTGTGTTCTGTAAATCTCACACCCAGCTGTCTGATTAGTTGTGATGCCAACACTGTATCTTTGCTGAAATGCTTAATTAACAATATTCTCAGACTTGCGTTCCACACTTATGATACAATTAGTCCATATTTACCTATAAAGTGGACTGTTTGGGCCCCATTTTACTTTAGTTTTACATAAACTGTCATGTGTCACTACAAGTCCTCTCTCTCTCAAAGCTTTAAAAAATATAAATAAACTTGCTAACCACAGATGTATCTCGGAAAAAAGCAGAAAAAGTATAAAAATGCAAAGAGACGTTGCCCTGCAGAGAGTTAGGAGATGGAAGTGAGAGATAGTGAATCATAGCCCCCGGTAGCTGAGAGAGAAACGAACGTGGTGCCATCAGGCAGCGTAAGACCGCAGGCTTAAGGGGAGGAAGTACAGTATAGAGTGGAGGCGTGGGGAGGAAAAACGACTCAGCTCTATGATGCACAGGAGAGAGAGAGAGAGAGAGGAGAAGCTGCAGAGATCAGAGGAGAATGAGCAGCATGGCAGCTGGTTCATCTGCTCAGACGCTGCAGTGAGAGCATGACCTCCTGCTCCTCAGCGCTGACAGACGCTGCTGGATCCACAAGAGAAGCTGCAAACGCCGCTGTCACACTGGCAGAGTTACGTCATTTACAGAGTGAATGTGCTCAGGCGGCATGGAGTGTCTGTGTCAGGATATTACACTCTTTACTTTTGCTTAGTAGACACTTTCGTTTGTATAATGTAAGCATGTAGTTTGCAGGTGAGGCAGTGCCTGAGTGCTTAGGATTATGGCTTTGCGCTTCCAGGGTTGTGGGTTCGAGTCCCACCCCAGCTGTCTGTGTGTGGAGCTTATGTGTTCTGTCCCAGTTTGTGGTGGTTTATTCTGGGTCTCCCCCTTTGTCTCCCATAGTCTGAAGACAGGTTATTAAGGTGAATCAGTTGCTCTGAATTGCCTTTAGAGTTTGATCGTGTTGCTTGTGATGGCTTGGACAACCCCATTGTATACTCTACCATTTGCCCTGTGTTCTCTCAGATTAGCTCCATGTCACCATGAACTCAATACAGGATATTTGATGATGGAAGATGAATGAATGTCTGAAAATATACCTGGAACAGTTTTAGACTAGTGTGATTGTTAGTGGTAGAAGGTGGACAGACCCGTCCCCAGACTGCTTGAGGGAGCTCTCTGGTTTGACTATTATCTAATACATGCACATTAGTATGGAAGCCAATCAAATAAGGCCAGTCGAATACCACTGTTTTATCACTTAAAGGGAGCAAAAACATTTTTTATGAGAAATTACATCAGATACAAATATCTTATCATTACTGTGTCAGATCACATTCAGCATGGAAGACTGTCAGGATTCTTCAGGCATGTAAGTCACTGTGTATCTGATCCTGTGTCATTTATATTTAACATTACAGTCATTTCTCTGTCTTTTCCCCTCTTTAGGTTAAATCGGCATCCGGTCGTGTCTTCAGGTTGTAGGAGGTGTCCACAGATGTAACACATTATTGGTATATATGGAGACGTCTACAGCAGTACCTTTTGATTTGTCATTGTTCTTGTTTCAGCTATTAGACAGTTTGCTACCCTGGTGTCAAATAAGGCAAAGCTGACTGTGATTGGTGGGCTTGAGGCTGGTGGGGATGAGTGTGATTGGTGGGCTTGAGGCTGGTGGGGGCTGAGTCTTCACTTGGTGCTGGAACCTTCAGCAGAAGCTCTCAGATCTCAGGGTGCAGGTTGGCGTCTCCACATCACACAGGAGTAGGTTGATCTGCCCTGATAAACATGGGGAGCTGCCTGTTCCTCGTCTTCTTCTCTCTGCAGCCTCTGCTCTCCTCAGCAGGTAGGAACCTAAGTACTGTCTGCTTGGACCATATTCAGCCAGGATCTTGGTTAGAAGCTGGAGTCAGATTTTTGGGTCATGTGGTCAGTGACAAGTGCATGAATTCCGTGATAATGTTCAGTGAACTGTAGGAACAGTTGTCTTTTTGACTAGTATTTTTCCTTTGCTTACGTTTTTTCTCACTGTGACATTTTCCAATTATTGCGGTGAATGTAGAGGTTTGTTACTACTTGAAGTATAATGAACATGCAGAATTGTTGCATGTTTTAGTGTTAATAACTTCCCTGTTGTGGCCTGGCACAGATCCAAATAGTTTCTTTCTTTTTAGTATGTTGATAGGTCAAAAAAATTCAGAGCTTCAGATGTTGAATTTCATTGCAATATACTTTCCCATTCAAAAATTATTTTGAGAATAACAAGATACGTGTTATCATCTGAGAATGTACGAAATGTACATGTTTTGGTAAAGTTTTCTATCTTTTGTAATAAACATAAAAAATTATTATTATTTCAAGATTTCACCAGCAGTGATGATATGACATGTTGTTTGTATATATGGGACGTGTACAGTACAATCTTCTGATTTGTCATTGTACCTGTTTGAACTATTAGTGAGTTTCCTACTCTTAGTCAAATAAGGCAAAGCTGAATGTCATTGGTGGGCTTGAGGCTGGTGGGGGCTGATTGTGATTGGTGGGCTTGAGGCTGGTGGGGGCTGAGTCTATCACTTGGTGCTGGAACCTTCAGCAGAAGCTCTCAGATCACAGGGTGCAGGTTGGCGTCTCCACATCACACAGGAGGAGGTTGATCTGCCCTGATAAACATGGGGAGCTGCCTGTTCCTCGTCTTCTTCTCTCTGCTGCCTCTGCTCTTCTTAGCAAACAGAACCAGCTCCTGGGACCAGACCCTCTCTTCTTGGGTCATATTCAAACAGTGTCTTGGTCAGAATCTGGGATTATATATATTACTCATGAAACCATTTTATTGTGTGTGAATGTATTGAAAGACCACATACGGGCCATGTTCAGAAAATGTCTCCTGATCTATACTGAAGCTTTTGGTTCTGCATTTGTGGAAGTAAAAATAAATTATTCTCTTTGTTCGGCACCAGGTATGAAGTAACAGAGTATTCCCGTTCCAAAGAAATGAAGCCCCCCCCCCCAACAACAGAATGGCTCGGTTCTTTTACATTTCTGTAACCCCACTAAGAAGAAATCTTCTGCCCCATTGGTTATAAAAAACATGATGGCCTCAGAGGTGGTGACCTTGTGCACCTCCACGTTGCTCTAGGCTCAGGTACAAGGACAGGGACAGACAGCCATTCCCCATCAGCTGCATCCCACCCTTGGTAGAACTTCACACATTTCTGTTCAACATTCCATTCCATGCAATCAAGCAAACCAGATTAAACATAGCAGACATATAAGACTACAGAAGAATATACACCTGCTTCTCTATTCTGTATTTCTGGCTGCTCCCCCGTTATCTTCCTCTGTGGTATAGCGCTGCCTGTGTAATACGTCCCGTTCTCTCCGCAAGGCAACGGAGACTCTGAATATCTGCAGAAACGGGCAGTTTCAGCTTCCAGGTTCAGGGTCAGCGCAAGGCGCACACACACACACACACACACACACACACACAGTCAGTCTCCTATGACATTGACAATGCTCCCTCCACACCCCTCCCTGCCCGACTAGAACTTCCCTTCCACACATGTTGTGTACATCCATATCCTGGCCTGCATCCATGCTGTAGTAGAAACTGATACATTGGTGTCGGACTGTACCAGCCGAAAGGAGACACTATATACATGCAGTTCCTGAGCTAAGAATGTCTGATTTATGGACAACTCGTACTTACAAACATACTTCTTTGATTGCAATTACATTACAAATTCGAGTCTGTAATAACGGATGAATGCACATCCTTGTTACGCTCATGAAAATATTGTGTGGCTTCACCGGTTCATCGGCACGACATGCACTGTAGTTCTATGTGTAGTTACTTTTATTGTTACTGTGTTATCATTATCATTATTATTATTACTATTATTATTATTATGTACTGTATTATAATTATTTCAGCGTAGCTACTAAATCAACCTGAAGACAGTCTGAGGGAATGGATATGTATTTAATGTAGGAGATTTATGTGGTTTAGTGGGTTAGCATGCTATGCTTGTACAGTACATATGATTTGGCAGTTGCTGGTTGAAATCCCATAGGGCCCTTGAATGTGGCCCTTTATACCCAAATGCTCCAGGGACTGACTTTCTCTCAACAAAAATTTATGTTGTTTGGGGGAAAAGCATCTGCTAATGAAATATGAAGAAAAAAGTCATCTCTGAGTATGTTTGCATTTGCTTATCTGGTTACCACAAATACCACTGAAACGGTTTGCTTATATTTATAATCGAGCTCCTGGTTAGATAATACAGGAAATACAGCAGGACTTCTGCTTCTGGAGTCTATCCCAAGTAGCGTCGGCCACAAGGCAGGGGAACAAGACAGGAGAACAAGGCAGGAGAACAAGGCAGGGGAACAAGGCAGCGGAACACCAAGGGCCCAGTTTACGGAAACATTCTTAACGCTCTATCATTCGTAAATTCTACCTTAAGTTGTCTCTTAATGCTCCAATGCATACATGTTGGTGCACGCAGGTGTTTTATAGAACAAATAAAAATAAACTGATGATACTACATTTGGGGTTTGTGCACCAAATATCATTTATGTTAGATGATTCAATTAGTTAATTTTGTATTTTATTTTTAGCTTCTCCTCAGTTCTGATTAATGACATATTTTGAAGCATTTCTGCAATGTTATATTTATACAAAGAACCTCACTTTCTCTCATGCGGCTGTCAAGCAATTGCTGCATGGAGGGAAACATCAATTCTCGAGCCATTAATCTCAACCAATCAGGTGTTCCAGCGCCTATTAAGTTTGCATTTAAGCTCTCCCTTTAGCAATCTCTTAAGAGATTGTTTGGGAAACACTTTTAGGAAAACAAATACCTTTCGAAAGATGCAACTTTAGACGCTAAGAGTCGCCGTTATCAGGAAAATGGGCCCTGCACAGGCTGCCGGAAAAACGCTCCCAGCCCCCGGTGCCTCTAATTACATTAATAATGACGGTAACATGCAGGGTGGACATACAATGCGCAGCCGATTTAACTACCTGTATGTGTTTAGACTGTAGAAGAAATTAGCCAATGACTCTGACTTTTCTACCTACAGGACATGAGGAGGTGAGACTGGTGAAGGGAGGGAGTCCCTGTGCTGGGACAGTAGAGGTGAATCGTGGAGGACAGTGGGGGACAGTAAGACAGCTTGGCTGGGACATGAATGACGCTACAGTGGTGTGTAGAGAGCTGGGCTGTGGGTCTGCTGTAGCCACTCCTGGTAGAGCTCACTTTGGAGAAGGTTCTGGGAAGGAGCTAATTTTTCAGGTTTCCTGTAATGGATCAGAGCCGACACTGTCTATGTGTCCATCTCAAGAGGCTGATAAGATATCAGGGTCACTCCGTCGTCCTCATGTACTTGATGCTGGAGTGATCTGTTCAGGTAAGAAACAGCCACTGCAAAGCTAATGCAGTTTTCACATTTTTAGGTAACAAATCTCTTACCTCTACCTGTGCAACTAAAGAATACATTTATTTTGTAAGCACAAAAAAATATGTAGGAAGAAAAATAAAAGAGCTATATATGTGTGTACTGCATTATAAAGTACTAATGTCAATTTATGCTTTGTTTTGTTTACACAAAGTAATTTAATGTTTTTATTATTATTATTATTTGTTAGGTCACTCAATTGTCCAGCTTGTGGGGGGGCCTCAGAAGTGCTCTGGGAGACTGGAGATTAGAGATGGAGATACCTGGGCTACAGTGTGTGATGGTAACTTTGACTGGCAGGATGCTGAGGTTGTCTGTAGGGAGCTGGACTGTGGGGCTCCTTCAGCTCTACACAAGGGGGCCCATTTTGGTGAAGGAGAAGGTCCCATCTGGTATAAAGGCTTCAACTGTGAAGGACAGGAGTCCTTCCTACATGAATGTGTCACCCCAACTGGACCAGAACAGAACTGTACAAATCACACTGTAACACTGACATGTTCAGGTGAAATACATTCTCACACATACAGTACACAGGGATATAACCACCTTTCTGGTATTAAATCGTTTTGACTGAATTTTAAATTAAATTATGTTCTATTAGATATGTCATATTCACATGTCTGTTTTCTCTCATAAGAGAACTAAACAATATTTTTGATTTGGACATAACTGTATCTCCTGTGTCTCCACAGAGCCTGCTGATGTGAGGCTGGTGAATGGAAGCAGCCCTTGTTCTGGGAGAGTGGAGGTGTATCGCTGGGGCGAGTGGGGGACCGTTTATCAGCGTAACTGGGACATGAATGATGCCGCGGTGGTGTGTAGACAGCTGGGCTGTGGCTCTGCTGTATCTGTACCAGGTGCAGCTCACTTTGGAGAAGGTTCTGGGCGGATGGTTCTAGGGGATGTTTCCTGCAGTGGGTCAGAGTCTGCGCTGAGGGAGTGTGGATCACTGGATGGCAGAGAGCATGACTTACCGCACACACTGGATGCTGCTGTCATCTGCTCAGGTTTGACATCAGTTTTTATCATGGGATGTACAATGCTCACAGAAAGTCCAGAGATGCATCATCCAGTAAACATGTTGCAAATGTACTGGTTTTGTAACAAAAATCAGTACTTTATTCATTTGTTTACAAATAATGCATATCACGTTAGAATTAACCAGTAGTTTTAATAAAATATTCATTTCAAGTAATAAATTTAGAACCTATTATCATTCTAAAAGTGCTGTTTTTTTTCAATTTATGTGTTTCCAGATCATGTGAGGCTTGTGGGTGGAGCTGATCGCTGCTCTGGGAGGCTGGAGGTGAAGTTCAGTCAGTCCTGGGCTACAGTGTGTGATGGTAACTTTGACTGGCAGGATGCTGAGGTTGTCTGTAGGGAGCTGGACTGTGGGGCTCCTTCAGCTCTACACAAGGGGGCCCATTTTGGTGAAGGAGAAGGTCCCATCTGGTATAAAGGCTTCAACTGTGAAGGAGAGGAATCCTTCCTCCATGAATGTCTCACCTCTGTTAGATCAGAACAGAACTGCAAAAACAACAGCAATATCAGACTGAGCTGCACAGGTAACCAGCTGTATTATTAATACTGTGACATTAGACCAATGATCCTTCTGAAGTGTCTTAGCAGCTCGGCTGTGTCCTAACAGGGCCTGAGGACCTGAGGCTGGTGAATGGAAGCAGTCCTTGTTCTGGGAGAGTGGAGGTGTATCGCTGGGGAGAGTGGGGGACTATAGCCCAGTATGACTGGGACCTTGATGATGCATCAGTGGTGTGTAGACAGCTGGGCTGTGGGACTGCTGTATTAGCACCTATAAGAGCTCACTTTGGAGAAGGTTCTGGAAGGGTGTTGCTGCGAGATGTTTCCTGCAGTGGGTCAGAGTCTGCACTGAGGGAGTGTAGATCACTGGATTTCAGATACATGGAAATTCCTCACATTTTTGATGCTGGAATTATTTGTTCAGGTGAGAGAAATGGTTTCTTGGATTGTAATACATTTTGTGTGTATGAAGCTTCTTGATGTTCTGTTTTAAGTGATAAATTTAATATCGAACACATTTAGCCAATATTTATGGTATGTTACCAACTTTAAACTCGTATCTGTTTTTATTACACTGTTTCAGACCATGTGAGGCTTGTGGGTGGAGCTGATCGCTGCTCTGGGAGGCTGGAGGTGAAGTTCAGTCAGTCCTGGGCTACAGTGTGTGATGGTAACTTTGACTGGCAGGATGCTGAGGTTGTCTGTAGGGAGCTGGACTGTGGGGCTCCTTCAGCTCTACACAAGGGGGCCCATTTTGGTGAAGGAGAAGGTCCCATCTGGTATAAAGACTTCCATTGTGAAGGAGAGGAATCATTTCTCAATGAATGTCTCATGTCAGATAGATCAGAACAGAACTGTACACATCGCCATGCTGTAGGATTGGTTTGTAGTGGTGAGTTTACTATTAATTGCTAATACTTATTAATTTAATTGAACGTTTTGGCAATTAAGTATTGCCCTGATTTAATCTCTTAACATTTTCTAAGTTATTGAAAGTTGCTCCTACTCTGAACATTTTATATGATTCTCTTATTTCAGGATTTGTGCATTCTCTCTCTTCAATTTCCAAGAATGCATTAAAGACACATATCAAATGTGATGTTCATTTTGTTTCACAGTTTACTCTTTTATTTCTTTAGGACATAATTATGTGACATTGGTGGATGGAGGCAGTCCTTGTGCTGGAACAGTACAGGTGTATCAGTGGGGAAAATGGTGGACAGTAACACCGTATTTCACTGACCTAAATGACCTTCAAAATCCTGTCACAGTGGTAGGGAATGATCTGGGCTGTGGACCACTAGAATTTGTTGGAGGACCTGAATATTTTGTTTATACCCAATCCAATTTATTGATAAGTGAGCATTTCTGCAATGGATTAGAATCTAAATTAAGCAATTGTGAAAATAATTACTTTATTGAAGTTGAGAGACTTTCTCAAGATATTTTACAATTCACTTACACAGGTAGGAATCGCATCATATATTACTTTATCAGAGGTTTTTAAAACGTCAAATTTGTAAAGTTGTATATGTATTATTAAATGACTTTCCTGATTCATTCAGCTCCTTTGATGAAATTTGTGTCTCTGTGTTTTCCTAGTTCCATGTCATTCCAAAGGCAAACAGCAATATTCACTCCGCTTATCATTTCCATAGTTAATTCTTTGTACTGCATTGAACATTACATTTGGTCCTAAACTTTGTCATAAGTTGACTGTGGATTGTACTATTTTGCAGAAATGTGACTGGAAATTCAGCAAATGTAATCATATGGGGTCTCCCCATGTTTGTGAGGTTCTCTATCCAGTTCTCCTGTTTCATACTACAGTCCAAAAACATGTGGTTCTGTGAAATTGTGTTTCTTCATTACCCATTGTGTGAATTGTGTTGACAGATTGATTTCCCAGTCAGGGTACTCTCTGCCTCCTGTTTTTTGTGCCATGAAGCAGAAAAGTGACCTTGTGCTGGATAAATGATGGAGGATATAGATTGAATTAAGCAATACACCTATTAAAGTCTTTACGAATAAAAATTATGGAAAAACAAGTTGTAAAGTTTTATACACAGATTGTTAAATGAACACTGATAAGGTCAAGAATGACTGATTGGAACTTGCATGCAAAAGGAACAACAAAATAGAGGTCTTAACTGTTTTTAAATCACCATTCGTGGATATATTTAGTGTTACACTTGGATAAGGTTTGTGGTTCAGTACCAGCATTGTAAATATCTGAATTGACCCACTGTATTATACAAGATGACATTTTGTCATACTACAGTAAGCTCATAATACAATTTTTGGTTGTTTTGATCAAAATCCAGAGTTATACAACATAACGTGTTTTGTCCTAGTCATAATATTGGTACTTTAATGCTGAATCAAAGAGTACATAAATTTAACTCCAACTCCATAATGACTATAAATGACCTAAAGAATTGTAATGATTAGGCAGTGTCCTAGTACATCCATGACAGTAGGAAGGGAAAGGAAAATGTTGGGCTTTTCATTGAATACAGTGGAGCTCATAACAATTTGAAATGAGTAGTTTTATTCCAAATTTATTAAAAATTAAATGTTAAAAGTGTGTAGATGAAGTTATTAAAAAATAATTCAGTCTTAATCACCATAATATCTATTCATATTTGCACTTAGTGTTACTCTTGAATTGGGGGTTTGCTTCTGTACCAGCATTGTTAATTTCCCATTGTATTACAAACGTCTACAACCTTATAATACACTGCTGTGTGTCAGATTACTGCTGAATCAGAGATTACCTCTATGTTATAGGTGTGCTAAAGGAAATTAACATAAATTTGTCTTTCTCAATCTTAGGCCATCGAGGGATTCGGCTGATAGGAGGGAGTCACATGTGCTCTGGGAGAGTGGAGATTCAGCACGGAAAATCCTGGGGCTCAGTGTGTGACGCTGACTTTGACTGGCAGGACGCTGAGGTGGTCTGTAGATCACTAGGCTGTGGGGAACCTGCACAGCTGCTGGGGGGAGCTGCCTTTGGTCAGGGAGAGGGAGGGGTGTGGTCTGAGGAGTTTCAGTGTCAGGGAAACGAGTCTCATCTTGTTTTCTGTCCCAAAATGACACATAACAGGACCTGCGGCCATGAGAATGATGTGGGCCTGGTGTGTTCTGGTAAGAGTATCATTGCTCTCAGACACCCTCACTCTGTTATTATTATTATTATCTGAGTGACATTTCAGTGTATCTCATCTTCATTCTTTGCTCTCTCACTTTATGCTGCTCCCAGGATACACACGGTTCAGGCTGAGGGATGGTCCTGACCACTGCTCTGGTAGAGTGGAGATGAGGTACAATGGAACATGGGGAACATTGTGTGATGCATCATGGGACATGAGAGCCGCCACTGTCCTGTGCCAGCAGCTGAAATGTGGGGGCGCTGTGGCTGCCCTGGGACAGGCCTGGTTTGGGGGGGGCACTGGGCCCATCTGGCCCGATGTGTTTCATTGTCAGGGGAATGAGACTCGCCTCTCCCAGTGTGCAGTGTCCCCATGGAGACGAACAGCCTGTTCTCATGGGCAGGATGCAGGAGTCGTCTGCACTGGTGAGGACTGACAAGTCAGTTATAGTCCAGAGAGACGGAGCAAATATTATCATAAATAGCAATTAAATTCCACAGTATGGAGACTCTCCTATTTTATTAGGGTTCTTTTTATCAGTTTTGAATTTTTTGACAGGTTTAACCCCTTCTTCCTCTGATGGGGGTGTCAGGCTGATGTCTGGAGGGAGTGACTGTGAGGGCTGGGTGGAGGTTTACTACAACCAGACCTGGCAGAAGGTTCACCAAGAGCCCTGGAGCTCCATGGATGCTTCTGTGGTCTGCAGACAGCTGGGCTGTGGCTCTGCAACAAATATCTACAGGTCATACCTGTCAAGGACAGGGGACAGTGACAAGTGTGTGACAGGCTTTCACTGCTCAGGAACTGAGTCTCACCTGGGGAAATGCAGACCTCCACATGTCCTCAACTGCCGCCCCAGTGACCAGGTGTCCATGGTCTGCTCCAGTGAGTTTCTCCACATCAGTGGGATCTGTGTCAGCAGGATGTGTTATGGCTGTTTCAGAGAGATACTTGTAACTGTTTAATTCATTAATTCATGCTAGAAAACATGGAACATTTTTTTGACATTAGGACACCTAGATGTACTGACCTTGAGTTCATATGTGTGTGTTACTCTTAATTCACAGCATGAATGTTGTCATGTGAGCTCCCTGGGTTGGTAGATCTTCCTTCCTCACTCTGTCTTCTCTCCCAGACCACAGGTCCCTCAGGCTGGTGGGGGGAGGCAGTGACTGTGCAGGGAGGCTGGAGGTCTTCCACAGGGGCTCTTGGGGGACAGTGTGCCATGAGTCCTGGGCTCTGCCTGAGGCTCAGGTGGTGTGCAGGCAGCTCCGTTGTGGGACAGCCCTCAGTGGGCAGATCCCTGTACCCACTTACTTTGGCCCAGGGACTGGACCCATCTGGCTAAGCAAGCTGGGCTGTGTGGGGAACGAGTCGTCCCTGTGGGACTGTCCCTCAGTGGAGTGGGGGGGGAAGGACTGTGGGCACAAGCAGGATGTGGGTGTTGTGTGTTCAGGTAAAGCAGATCCAGCTCTGCATGAAACAGCATTCTGTCATTTTAAAGACAGGCAGTGTCCAGTGGTTTCTGTAAACACTGAACAATAATGGTTCACGTTCCTTGTGTGTCTTTCACCACAGAGCACAAGGAGCTGCGTCTGTCTGAAGGATGTTCTGGCCACACAGAGGTCTACTACAATGGCACCTGGGAAAGTGTGTGCTTTGATGGTCTGGAACAACCAGCAGTAGCTGTCATCTGTCGCCAGTTAGGCTGTGGAGACAAGGGGACAGTGACTAAGACAATATCCAGGCTCAGTCCTGACCTGAAAGGGCTGGACTTTGGAAAATGTCGATCCCATGACACATCACTCTGGCAGTGTCCATCATCCTCCAAAGGGCCAAATGGCTGCTCAGAAGCTGCCAGAACAAGCTGCTCAGGTGAAGCTAAATTCAGCCTCTTTGTTGTTCTATGCTAATAAGTTCCATGAACCATGTTTTATTTCTCTATCTTGCTGATTATTGTAGATGCTGAAAACCTGAAATCTCCTTCAGACTTCATGCTCTGCAGATCTTCTTCTGATCTGAGCTTCTGTACCAGTAAGTTTCTTGCTTGATTCATTTGCAGATTTATAGTATGTATGTGTTTTAAAAGCCTTTGAAACATAGAGGGAATTATTACACCATATATAATACAGTCATGAATGATACAAAGAATGAGAATTAAAGTAACTATTTTATTAAAACTGATGATTAAATGGAGATTGATGTGATTATTGCATCTAATCCCTGTTTTCATTCGGGAAATGATGTATGTATTAAATGTCTGTCCCCTCTGAGTTCCGCTCCCAATAACCTCAGCTGTCTTCTGTGTCCCCACTAGACCGTCTGCCCCTGAGACTGACAGGGGGTACAGACACTTGCTCTGGGAGGGTGGAGGTGTATCACAGCGGCTCCTGGGGGACCGTGTGTGACGACTCCTGGGACCTGCGTGACGCCATGGTGGTGTGCAGGCAGTTGGGCTGTGGGCCGGCTCTCGGGGCAGAAGGGGGCGGACGCTTCGGGAGGGGTGACGGCGCCATCTGGCTGGATGAGGTGAACTGCAAGGGCAGTGAGCTGCACCTGTGGCACTGCTCTTACTCACTGAAGCAGAGTGACTGCTCACACAGGCAGGACGCAGGGGTCACCTGTGCAGGTGAGGCCAGGAAGTACATTCCTGCATCCTCTCTGATAGTGTGGTTTTGTAGTTATTAAATATGAGGCTAAAATACTTGTTCTTTCCCTTAACCTGACAGTAATAAACACCAATATCATTCCTGTAGGTGTCACAGAAATCACCCCAGATGTCACTGGACCTCCCACAGTTACTCAGATGCAAACAGACCAGTCTGACCCAACAGTGTCATCAGTGGTTCTTGGGCTTCTGATCTCAGTACTTCTGCTGCTGATGGTTAGATTGGTGTACAGGAACTGGATTTTGACAAGAGGTAGGACAGTAGTTACATAAAATTATTTAGGTTTCATTTCTCTATTGAATATTTGATCAATTGATCATTTACAGAGCAGTGGGTTTTCTCCCTTAGTAACATGGCTAATCTGTCTGTGTCTGGTTGTTATATTGTCTGCTAAATAATTCTTGGTAGAGTGTGTCCTTCTTGTCTCACTATTCTTGATTTAAGTTTCGATAAACCTCTGATTTGCTCATTGCTGAAGATGGAGTCCCACAGCTATGAAGTATATCTATGTCTCAGGTCGGTTTTAAACTTCATACAAAATAACATTTGTGTCTTTATCCTTCACAGAACTTTCTGAGAATGACAATAAACAGCTGCCTCCCGCCATCTATGAGGAAATAGATTACAAACGTGCCCAAGTTAAGAGAGGTAACTTAACTGAAGTATGTATCACTGCTGAGAAACCACCACAATCACTCTGTGACACTCATTCACAAGGTGCTGTGACAGTGAGGTGGAGACAATCAAACTATAGTGATGTCATAGAAGTAGCTCACAGTGTGACTGCTGCACATCTACATTTATTTATGTGGATCTATAATGAATCTGCTCAGGGGAAATAACTCTGGGCTAAGAATGACTTTGTGCACAGTCAGGTTCATCCATGAAGACATCAGTACATTGTTCAGAGAGGATAGGTCTCCACACTGGAGTCTGACTGTATATTTAGCTGAACATCCTATAACTGCAGCCAGGTAAAGATCTGCCAGGAGTGTAAAAGTGTCACTAACCCTTCTTCTGGTGTCAGGGAGTGACCTTCCAGATGAGCAGCTCTCAGGGTATGAAGATGTGGGGGAAGCTGAAGGAGTCAATCTCTTAGGTAATGATGGTGCAGAACATCTAAGAAAATGATCTGTGGAATAAATGGGAATTTAGGGAACTTGTTTCTTGACAGGCACTGATGTGATGTGTGTCTCATGTTGTTGTGATTTAGAGAAGATGATCACTGGAGACGACCCAGAAAACTATGGTGACCATGTTTGTGAGAAAGAGACTCCAGAAAAGTTGAAAGGTGAGATTTTCTCTGCCCAGCAATACCAGGTTTCCCTTCTTAACAAATGTGTGATGGACTTCAGGTTTGAGGTCAGTCACCAACTTTACATACTTCCAGGATTTCTGAAACATTCACTTTAGAAATCTCATTCATCTTGACTTTGTGGTTGTAGCGGTAGATACCCTGGAGTACTACAATGACAACCCCGCAGATCAGACACCTGACTATGATGATGTCACTGACAGCCAGACCAATGACTATGATGATGTCACTGACAGCCAGACCAAAGACTATGATGTCGTCTCTGTGCAGCATCACCCTGACTCTCAGCCAGGTGAGTGGCTCTAAAGGGATCAGCTGGTCACTTTGCTCCAATCAGACTGAGTTTGATATAATCTCAGCCCAGGCCTTCTGTTATGCTGATTGTTATTACTAAACATGGAATTATGAATATCTCAAGTGTCACACTATAACAAGTATTTCACTAACTGCTTGGACATACAGTATGTTACTTTTTTATGGAACGTAAAGGTTATTTTTGAAATATTATACATAATATAAATGAAACATGATGTCATGCTGCCTCTTCCTCAATCAGCAATCAGAGCTACATACACATTCACCCAAAGGTCTGTGTGTCTGTGTGCCTCTCTGACAGATCTCCACCACAGTCACCCTGTAGGACACATGACTGAGCTGTCGTTCACCCAAGAATGGGGGCTGCCTAATGATGACATCACTAACTATGATGATGTGGGGGAGGGGCTTCTGTGAGAGGGAGGGGCCTGGGGGAGAGGCAGAACTGTTTCAATTCTTGTGCATCAGTGCACACAAGTAAAAGCACATTTACGTATATTTTTTATTTTAAAATATTTCTATACTATCCAGGCAAATAACCATTTAGATAAAGATATGCTTAAACATTAATATGCATAAGTACCAAAGTAGTTGATTATCTTTTTCTCTTTTCTGAGTTACCTAATAAAATTGTTTTTTTGTTTAACATTGAAATAAAATTTTGTTTACAATTTCCCTGTCTTTCTTTTGTAGTGATACTTCAACATTGAAACATTCATTGACACGTAACACACAATGACACTTTCACTATGTTTCACAGTCTCCAGTTTATCTTTCACCATCCACCCATTTTTTGTGCCGGTGGGGCCTGGTACCCTAACTGACTGTCTGTGCCCCCCAAAGTAATCACCCTTAGATGCTAAAAAGGAATGTTTCCCCAATGGTATCCTGGTAATACCACTGTTCGCCCCCCCACCTCCGTACCCTTCTGTGTTCTGTAAATCTCACACCCAGCTGCCTGATTAGTTGTGATGCCAACACTGTATCTTTGCTAAAATGCTTAATTAACAATATTCTCAGACTTGCGTTCCACACTTATGATACAATTAGTCCATTTTTACCTATAAAGTGGACTGTTTGGGTCCCATTTATTCTACTTTAGTTTTGTATAAACTGTCATGTGTCAGTACAAGTTCTCTCTCTCAAAGCTTTAAAAATTATAAATAAACTTGCTAACCACAGATGTATCTCGGAAAAAAGCAGAAAAAATATAAAAATGCAAAGAGACGTCGCCCTGCAGAGAGTTAGGAGATGGAAGTGAGAGATAGTGGATCGTAGCCCCCGGTAGCTGAGAGAGAAATGAACGTGGTGCCATCAGGCAGCGTAAGACCGCAGGCTTAAGGGGAGGAAGTATAGAGTGGAGGCGTGGGGAGGAAAGACGACTCAGCTCTATGATGCACAGGAGAGAGAGAGAGAGAGAGAGAGAGAGGGAGGGAGGAGAAGCTGCAGAGATCAGAGGAGAATGAGCAGCATGGCAGCTGGTTCATCTGCTCAGACGCTGCAGTGAGAGCATGACCTCCTGCTCCTCAGCGCTGACAGACGCTGCTGGATCCACAAGAGAAGCTGCAAACGCCGCCGTCACACTGGCAGAGTTACGTCATTTACAGAGTGAATGTGCTCAGGCAGCATGGAGTGTCTGTGTCAGGATATTACACTCTTTACTTTTGCTTAGTAGATGCTTTCATTTGTATAATGTATGTATGTAGCTTGTATACAGCTTGCAGTGCCAGACTGGTTCGGGTTGTGGCCTCACGCTAGCAGGGTTGTGGGTTCGATTCCCGCCCCAGCTCTTTGTGGGGGGAGCTTGTGTGTTCTGTCCCTGATTGTGGCAGCTTATTCTGGGTTCCCCCCATTACATCCGTGTTAAAATCCTGTCCAGCTTGTGCCCCATGCTGCATGGGAGGCTGCAGGCCCCCATGACCCCTGTCCTGGGTTAGCAGGCAGGAGATGGATGGTGTCCACGGTCTATGTCTTTGTTGATGTTTCCCCAGACCTCTGGAAGGTTCAGTATATGACTTTGATCTGTCATTACTGATATATCATTTAAGGGATTTCATTGAAAGGTGACTATCTTCATTGTACAGCATAATACAAAACACAGTTCAAGGCCGCACTAATAATCACCATGCTTCAGTAGTATGAATTATAACTATAGCCAATCAAATACCACTATTTTGTCACTTAAAGGGAGCAAAAATATTTTTATGAGCAATTACATCAGATAGAAATATCACATTATCAGTACTGTGTCAGAACACATTCAGCATGGAAGATTTTCGGATTCCTAAGGTTTGTAAATCACTGGGCATCTGATCCTGTGTCATTTATATTTAACCTTGCGGCCATTTGTCTGCCTTTTTCTCCCTTTGTGCTTTATCAGCATCCGGTCGTGTCTTCAGGTTGTAGGAGGTGTCCACAGATGTAACACATTACTGGTATATATGGAGACGTCTTCAGCAGTGTCTTCTGATTTGTTATTATTCTTGCTTGAACTATTAGACAGTTTGCTACCCTGGTGTCAAATAAGGCAAAGCTGACTGTGATTGGTGGGCTTGAGGCTGGTGGGGATGAGTGTGATTGGTGGGCTTGAGGCTGGTGGGGGCTGAGTCTTCACTTGGTGCTGGAACCTTCAGCAGAAGCTCTCAGATCTCAGGGTGCAGGTTGGCGTCTCCACATCACACAGGAGGAGGTTGATCTGCCCTGATAAACATGGGGAGCTGCCTGCTCCTCGTCTTCTTCTCTCTGCTGCCTCTGCTCTCCTCAGCAGGTAGGAACCTAAGTACTGTCTGCTTGGACCATATTCACCCAGGATCTTGGTTAGAAGCTGGAGTCACATTTTCGGGGTCATGTGGTCAGTCACGGGTGCATAAATTATATGGGAGGATTCTTTGCGTTTTTGACAAACTGTTTCCCTTTGGTTACACGTCTGCTGCCGTGTGATTTTCTCAGTATCGTGTTATATGTAGATATTTAGTTGCTGAAGCAGTACCGGTCCTAGCCAGTGTGGAGCCCTAGATGGGTATCAGCACCAGCAGACCCTGTCCGAGGTTAAGATGTCGAGCGAGTCGACGTCCCATCAGAAACTGCCTGTATCGCTTATAGGGTCTACTGGCTCTGACCAGAAGATGAATGAATATCTGATATTATTCCATATTTAGTTTTTATATCTAGTTGTTTTTATTTTTGACTGACACAGGTCTAAAGAGCATCTGTAATTCGATTGTATGTATAATTTTAAACAGCTCACAGCTTGTAGATGTTGGGTTTGGTGGAAACATTTTACACTTTCTTGTACAACAAATTTTTTAAGAATAACTAAATACCTGTCATCATCTGAGAATGGACCACAATGCACGAAGTTTTGTCCCTCTTTTGGGGTAAATATAAAAATAATTATATTATTATAAATACAGTACAGATATTGATTTGTCTCTTTACTTCATGGCCGATTTGCAGCATTCTCCACATACATGGCTGTGTTTTCTTCTCTGCTCTGAAGTCATTTTCTATATCTTGTGGCCTTTTCTCTCATTTCCGGTCTTTGTTTCTTTCCATTATCCAGCAGTGCCGTTGGTGATGTGATGTGTTGGTATATATGGAGAAATATACAGTAGCTTCTTCTGATTTGTTGCTTTACCTGTTTGAACTATTAGAGAGTTTTCTGCCCTGTGTCTAATAAGGTAACGCTGAGTGTGATTGGGCGAGTTGGTGCTGGTGGGGGCTGAGTGTGATTGGTGGGGTGGGGGCTGCTGAGGGCTGAGTGTGATTGGTGTGGTTGAGGTTTGTGGGGGTTGAGTGTGATTGGTGGACTTGAGGCTGGTAGGGGCTGAGTCTTCTCTTTGTACTGGAACCTGCAGCAGAAGGTCTCAGAGCTCAGGGTGAAGGTTGGCATCTCCACATCATAAACTTTTATTGATTATGTTAATATTTTGTGTGTTTGTAAAATGTCTACTGACTTATACTGAAGTTCGATATCATATCCATACTGTCAGAGAGATTTATACAACAAACCGAGGTATTTAAAGTTCCAGACCACAGGGGGGCCTGATTTGGGTTGGCACCGAATCCTGGGCTGTTCCCTGCTTTGCGTCCGTAGCCTCTGGGATAGGTGTCACATCGAGGACAAGGACAGAGGTGAAGGCAGGCGTGGGGGAAACCAAAAGGGGCTTCATTAAGGAAACTGTACTCCAGGCAGGGCAAAGGAAACGGACCACGAGGGGTCAAAACGGGGTAGTGAGGATCAGGCAGGAACACAGGGTACAACAGAGAGCAAATGCAGGCAGCAACATCAATGGCTGGACTGGGGATCACAGGACTGAACGAAGATTTATACAGGGCATGTGAGGGAGCAGACGAGAGGCCCCTGGGGTAATCGACACAAGGGCTGTAACGAGAGGTAAGATTAAACAGGCAACAGGTGTGGCTCGTTAGAGGGAGAGAACAAGGGAGAAGGAATGCAGTGTGTGACAATCGTAGTCCCCGCGATGCTGAACAGGACAAGTGGTTACAGATAATTGATGGATAGATGGATGGATGGATGAATGAATGCAAATAGAGGGGCAGTTTGTGGGTCAGCAAATTGGATAGTGCCTGTGATTTGAAGGTCATCATTTCAAATCTCATGGTCGGCAGAATGATCTCACCATTGAGCCCCTGAGTTTATTCCTTATTTGCTCCAGGGACTGGGTCCCCTCCAGGGACTGGGTCTCCTCCAGGGACTGGGTCCCCTCCAGGGACTGGGTCTCCTCTGCCCCTTCATGATTAACGTTTCCACTTATCGGCCAGCTTGCTGTAACTTTGCCATGCTAGACAACAGAACTCCTGAGTCTTTTCTGTGTTTTATTACAGTTTTGCTTAGATTTTCACCTGTCTCATACAGAGAAAATACGTAGCAGGTAGAGCACGCTGTTTATTACAGTATACAGTATATTACTATATTAACATTTAAAAATATTCCGAAAATACCAGTATGAAATGCTTAAAATATTGGTGACGGGCGCCTCCTGGCTTATCAGCCAATTCGCTTACAGACTTAGTTGAAGGAACGGAACTCAGTCGTTAGGTATGGAGTGTCTGTGTGTATATTTTCTCGTCAGCAATTGAAAACAGCCCTTGTCTGTAATCCTGGCCTGTGTGTACCCAGTTGTCGCGTTTGCCCTTACCTGTGTTTGTACTCGGTCCTTGCCTGATCCTCGTGTGTCTCTTTGTAATGTCTTGTTATTCACCGTGTATGTCACTGATCATCAACTGGCGGCCCGCTGAGCCGTTCAATCCGGCCCGCGACTGGATTCCAAAATTGTGAGGATCAAAAACAAAATAGTGGTCCACACTATTAAAGCAACTAAAAATAACAACAACTGAGTCTCTTGTCAGAATAACCACCATTTATGACTATATTTAGGCTATGAAATGGAAAAAGTATAAACATTAAACATAATGTTAAGCCAAAATTAGATTTTTATTTGATTTTCTTCTTGGGGGTCCGGCCCCCAAGGAGACTGTCTGGTAAAACTCTGGCCCTCTGACAAATATAGTTGATGACCCCTGGTGTATGTGATCGTGTGTCATGTGACCTTGCTGTGTTACCCTGTTTCCCTGTTATACTTGGTTCTGGTGCTTGTTCAGTGCCTGCGTTACTCCTTTTGAGGGCTATAATAAAAGGGCATGTTCTCCCCTTTGAAAGAGCCTCGTTGTCTTTCCCGCCGCTGCGATGCCTCGGTCTGCCCGGCGCCACAATATATACTTTGGGATAAAAGTCTCTGCTAAACAAATCAGACTCCTGCCAGTATGCTGCTCTACCTTCCTGTTACATTAATGCCGAATTGTCAGTCATGCGTCTGACTTTAAGGTGTAACAGAGAAACATTTTGATCCAGATGCTTGCATTGAATTATCAGCTTAGATTAAACAGGATTGAATTTTACTTATGCTTGAAATGCAGCTCCTGGTTAGATGAAACAGGAAATGCAGCTCCTGGTTAGGTGAAACAGGAAATGCAGCTCCTGGTTAGGTGAAACAGGAAATGCAGCAGGACGTCTGTTATTGGAGCCCATTCCAGGCAGCCTCAGACACAGGGCAGGCCCCCTCTGCCCCTAATTACATTAATAATGACGGTAACATGCAGGGCGGACATACAATGGGCAGCTGATTTAACTATCTTTATGTGTTTAGACTGTAGAAGAATTAGCCAACGACTATGACTTCTCTACCTACAGGACATGAGGAGCTGAGACTGGTGAAGGGAGGGAGTCCCTGTGCTGGGACAGTAGAGGTGAATCGTGGAGGACAGTGGGGGACAGTAATGCAGTTTGGCTGGGACATGAATGACGCTACAGTGGTGTGTAGAGAGCTGGGCTGTGGGTCTGCTGTAGCCACTCCTGGTAGAGCTCACTTTGGAGAAGGTTCTGGGAAGGAGCTACTTATTCAGGTTTCCTGTAATGGATCAGAGCCGACACTGTCTATGTGTCCATCTCAAGAGGCTGCTAAGATGCCAGGGTCACTCCGTCGTCCTCATGTACTTGATGCTGGAGTGATCTGTTCAGGTAAGAAACAGCCACTGCAAAGCTAATGCAGTTTTCACATTATTAGTAAAAAACCTCAAAGAAGAAGACGAATACGTTTATTTTGTAAAGCAAAAAAAATATGAGGCAGGAAAACAAGAAGCAAATGTGTATGATCATTATAAAGTACTAATGTCTATTTATGCTTTGATTTATTTGGACAATTATATATTTTTTTTCTTTATTTGTTAGGTCGCTCTGTGGTCCAGCTTGTGGGGGGGCCTCAGAAGTGCTCTGGGAGACTGGAGATTAGAGATGGAGATACCTGGGCTACAGTGTGTGATGGTAACTTTGACTGGCAGGATGCTGAGGTTGTCTGTAGGGAGCTGGACTGTGGGGCTCCTTCAGCTCTACACAAGGGGGCCCATTTTGGTGAAGGAGAAGGTCCCATCTGGTATAAAGGCTTCCACTGTGAAGGACAGGAGTCCTTCCTACTTGAATGTGTTACCCCAACTGGACCAGAACAGAACTGTACAAATCATACTGTAACACTGACATGTTCAGGTGAAATACATTCTCACACATATACAGGAATATAGCCACCTTTCTAGTATTAAATGGTTTTGGCTAAATTTTAATTGTAATTATATTGTACTGGAGATGCTATATTCACATGTTTTCTCTCATAGGAGAAGTCAATCAATGTTTTTGATAGACATAACTGTATCTCCTGTGTCTCCACAGAGCCTGCTGATGTGAGGCTGGTGAATGGAAGCAGCCCTTGTTCTGGGAGAGTGGAGGTGTATCGCTGGGGCGAGTGGGGGACCGTTTATCAGCGTAACTGGGACATGAATGATGCCGCGGTGGTGTGTAGACAGCTGGGCTGTGGCTCTGCTGTATCTGTACCAGGTGCAGCTCACTTTGGAGAAGGTTCTGGGCGGATGGTTCTAGGGGATGTTTCCTGCAGTGGGTCAGAGTCTGCGCTGAGGGAGTGTGGATCACTGGATGGCAGAGAGCATGACTTACCGCACACACTGGATGCTGCAGTCATCTGCTCAGGTTTGAAAAATTATTATAGTAATTATTTATGGATTCTATAAGGAATCAGATAATAAGATACAAATCCCTGTTAGTTTCCTGTGACTTTGGTGGTCAGATATTGTACAGTATTTAAAACGTGCCACACATTGCTGACTAGGGCTATAAAGCTGTAAAATACTTAAATAATATCTTATTTATGCACAGATCTCTTAAGAGATCTATTTCTGGATCTTTTTCTTTGGAGCCATATTTTTCACAACATTAAGCAGAGAATAATCAATCTTTAAGCCAGGATTTTTATTCTATCTGTGACTCCAGATCATGTGAAGCTTATGGGTGGAGCTGATCGCTGCTCTGGGAGGCTGGAGGTGAAGTTCAGTCAGTCCTGGGCTACAGTGTGTGATGGTAACTTTGACTGGCAGGATGCTGAGGTTGTCTGTAGGGAGCTGGACTGTGGGGCTCCTTCAGCTCTACACAAGGGGGCCCATTTTGGTGAAGGAGAAGGTCCCATCTGGTATAAAGGCTTCCACTGTGAAGGAGAGGAATCATTTCTCAATGAATGTCTCACCTCTGTTAGATCAGAACAGAACTGCAAAAACAACAGCTATATCAGACTGAGCTGCACAGGTAACCAGCTGTATTATTAATACTGTAACATCAGACCAATGATCCTTCTGAAGTGTCTTAGCAGCTCGGCTGTGTCCTAACAGGGCCTGAGGACCTGAGGCTGGTGAATGGAAGCAGTCCTTGTTCTGGGAGAGTGGAGGTGTATCGCTGGGGAGAGTGGGGGACTATAGCCCAGTATGACTGGGACCTTGATGATGCATCAGTGGTGTGTAGACAGCTGGGCTGTGGGACTGCTATATTAGCACCTATAAGTGCTCACTTTGGAGAAGGTTCTGGAAGGGTGTTGCTGAGAGATGTTTCCTGCAGTGGGTCAGAGTCTGCACTGAGGGAGTGTAGATCACTGGATTTCAGATACATGGATTTTCCTCACATCTTTGATGCTGGAATTATTTGTTCAGGTGAGAGACATAGTTTGTCATATTTTAATACACTTTTGTTGTTTCTCAATTTTCCGGTTGCAGTGATAAATTTAATACTAAATATTTAGTCAACTTCTGTGATATGATACTGTTTTAAAATGCTTAGGTATTTTCATTGCACTATTACAGATCATGTGAGGCTTGTGGGTGGAGCTGATCGCTGCTCTGGGAGGCTGGAGGTGAAGTTCAGTCAGTCCTGGGCTACAGTGTGTGATGGTAACTTTGACTGGCAGGATGCTGAGGTTGTCTGTAGGGAGCTGGACTGTGGGGCTCCTTCAGCTCTACACAAGGGGGCCCATTTTGGTGAAGGAGAAGGTCCCATCTGGTATAAAGGCTTCCACTGTGAAGGAGAGGAGTCCTTCCTACATGAATGTCTCATGTCAGATAGATCAGAGCTGAACTGCACAAATGGCCATGCAGTGGGATTGGTTTGTGCAGGTGAGTTCAGTATTCGGTTTTTATACTTATTAATTCAATATAATATTGTTGCTATTACATATTGCCCTTATTTAAGCTTTTATGATTTTCTGTTATTGAAAGTTACTGCTACTTTATAATATCCACTTATTTCAGTATGTATACATCAGTGACATGTATCAAAGATGAAGGTTGTTCTGTTTCACAGTGTAATTTTTTAAATTTCCTTTAGGTCCTGATTATGTGAGAATGGTGGATGGAGGCAGTCCTTGTGCTGGAACAGTGCAGGTGTATCTGTGGGGAAAATGGTGGACAGCAGGACCATATTTTACTAGTGTAGATGACCTTCTAACTCCTCTCAGTGTGGCAGGCAGAGATATGGGCTGTGGACCATTGGAATCCCTTGGAGGACCTGAATATTTAACTTATACTCAAAGCAATATATTGATAAGTGAACATTTCTGCAACGGATTAGAAAATAAATTAATCAATTGTAAGAATAATTACTTTATTGAAGCTCAGATACTTTCCGATGATGCTGATCAAGTCATTTTCACAGGTAAGAATCACATCATACAATAACTGCATCATGGCAGCAACAGAAATAGGCTGTGGAGCATTAGAATTTTTTGAATGTTTGCCTTGTTGGATCAAATACATTGATAACTGAACATTTCAGCATTGGATTAGAATCTGAATTGAGAAATTGCAAAAAAAATTACATTATTAAAGCTGAGGTACTTTTTGAAGAAATCCATCAATTACATTACACAGGTGGGAGTCATATACGACTGAATGAGGTTATGTAAAATGTCACGCTTTTTATGACAAATATGTATCATTAGTCAACTTTCCTGATTCATTCAGCCATTTCAGTGAAATTCATATCTATTTGCATTTACTTAGTTCCATGTTTCCAAAATCATGCAACAATATTGAGTCTTTGCAGCCAATTATCATTTCTCTGGCAATACCTACACACTGTAATAGAACTTGACTTCATTTTCTCCTAGAGTTCATCGTACAGTGAACTGTGCATTATGGCACTTTGCAGACACATAACTGAAGATGTAAAGTTAATACTGTATAAAATTATCATTTCTCTACCTGATTCTCTCATTTATTCTTCAGTCTAAAAACATGTGGTTATGCAAAATATATCTTAATTGCCCATAGTGTGTCGTTGTTAGAATGGGTGGATTATGTTTGGGTTCCGTAGGGACAAATCGAGTTCCCCTCCTGGCTGCACTTTGCCTATTGGTGTGTGTGGTATAGAAAAGGCTGTGATCCAACACTGGAGAAATGGTACTGGGAAAATGTATGTAGATGAAAATTTTACATTTGCAATATAAATATTATAGATTCAATAGATTCACTGGCATTGAACAGCTGAATGGAGCCGGAGCTTTGAGTGACAGAATATGATTAAAAGGAGTTGACTTTTTATTTTTTTAACCTTTCAGCCGTTCATGTTTACATTCAGTGTGACACTTGGACTGAGTGTCTGGTTCTGTACCAGCATTGTTAATATCTGAAGTGGCCCAATGTATTACAAAAGTCTGCATTTCTTTACATTGCATCAAGCTGATAATACACAATTTATTTTGCATTAATCGTAAAGTTAGAAATCTTAATGATGCATCAAAGGTTAATTAAAGTAAACAACATTAAGGGATCGGCCCATGTTTGCAAGGTTTTTCAGAATGGCGACGAGAGACGACTGCTTTCTGCGTAATATTATTAGCAAACAAGTTGTAAACAAGTTCCATGGATGCTAATATTTTATGTTACACATAAACCTGAGTATATGGTTCTATACCTGAATTGTCAATGTCTGAAGTGTCGCAATGTATTACAAAAGTCTGCATATCTTTACATTACATTAATCTGGTAATATACTTTTTATTTTGCCTTCATCATAATGGTGGAAACTTTAATGTTGAATCAAAGACTACCTCTATATTAAAGGTGTTTCACAGTAAATTAACAAAAGCAAATTAGCATGTCTGTTTCCATCTCAGGCCATCGGGGGATTCGGCTGATAGGAGGGAGTCACATGTGCTCTGGGAGAGTGGAGATTCAGCACGGAAGAACCTGGGGCTCAGTGTGTGACGCTGACTTTGACTGGCAGGACGCTGAGGTGGTCTGTAGATCACTAGGCTGTGGGGAACCTGCACAGCTGCTGGGGGGAGCTGCCTTTGGTCAGGGAGAGGGGGGGGTGTGGTCTGAGGAGTTTCAGTGTCAGGGAAACGAGTCTCATCTTGTTTTCTGTCCCAAAATGACACATAACAGGACCTGCGGCCATGAGAATGATGTGGGCCTGGTGTGTTCTGGTAAGAGTATCATTGCTCTCAGACACCCTCACTCTGTTATTATTATTATTATCTGAGTGACATTTCAGTGTATCTCATCTTCATTCTTCGCTCTCTCTCTTCATGCTGCTCCCAGGATACACACGGTTCAGGCTGAGGGATGGTCCTGACCACTGCTCTGGTAGAGTGGAGATGAGGTACAATGGAACATGGGGAACATTGTGTGATGCATCATGGGACATGAGAGCCACCACTGTCCTGTGCCAGCAGCTGAAATGTGGGGGCGCTGTGGCTGCCCTGGGACAGGCCTGGTTTGGGGGGGGCACTGGACCCATCTGGCCTGATGTGTTTCATTGTCAGGGGAATGAGACTCGCCTCTTCCAGTGTGCAGTGTCCCCATGGAGACGAACAGCCTGTTCTCATGGGCAGGATGCAGGAGTCGTCTGCACTGGTGAGGACTGACAAGTCAGTTATAGTCCAGAGAGAGACGGAGCAAATATTACCATAAATAGCACTTGAACTCCACAGTATGGAGACTCTCCTACTTTATTAGGCTCCTTTGTCATCAGTCTTGATTTTTTTCACAGGTTCAACCCCTTCTTCCTCTGATGGGGGTGTCAGGCTGCTGTCTGGAGGGAGTGACTGTGAGGGCTGGGTGGAGGTTTACTACAACCAGACCTGGCAGAAGGTTCACCAAGAGTCCTGGAGCTCCATGGATGCATCTGTGGTCTGCAGACAGCTGGGCTGTGGCTCTGCAACAAATATCTACAGGTCATACCTGTCAAGGACAGGGGACAGTGACAAGTGTGTGACAGGCTTTCACTGCTCAGGAACTGAGTCTCACCTGGGGAAATGCAGACCTCCACATGTCCTCAACTGCCGCCCCAGTGACCAGGTGTCCATGGTCTGCTCCAGTGAGTTTCTCCACATCAGTGGGATCTGTGTCAGCAGGATGTGTTATGGCTGTTCAGAGAGATACTTGTAACTGTTTAATTCATGAATTTGTGGTAGAAAAATGGAACATTTTATGACATTAGGACACCTAGATGTACTGACCTTTAGTTCACATGTGTGTGTTACTCTTGATTCACAGCATGAATGTTGTCATGTGAGCTCCCTGGGTTGGTAGATCTTCCTTCCTCACTCTGTCTTCTCTCCCAGACCACAGGTCCCTCAGGCTGGTGGGGGGAGGCAGTGACTGTGCAGGGAGGCTGGAGGTCTTCCACAGGGGCTCTTGGGGGACAGTGTGCCATGAGTCCTGGGCTCTGTCTGAGGCTCAGGTGGTGTGCAGGCAGCTCCGTTGTGGGACAGCCCTCAGTGGGCAGATCCCTGTACCCACTTACTTTGGCCCAGGGACTGGACCCATCTGGCTAAGCAAGCTGGGCTGTGTGGGGAACGAGTCGTCCCTGTGGGACTGTCCCTCAGTGGAGTGGGGGGGGAAGGACTGTGGGCACAAGCAGGATGTGGGTGTTGTGTGTTCAGGTAAAGCAGATCCAGCTCTGCATGAAACTGCATTCTGTCACTTTAAAGACAGACAGTGTCCAGTGGTTTCTGTAATCACTGAACAATAATGGTTCACGTTCCTTGTGTGTCTTTCACCACAGAGCACAAGGAGCTGCGTCTGTCTGAAGGATGTTCTGGCCACACAGAGGTCTACTACAATGGCACCTGGGCAAGTGTGTGCTTTGATGGTCTGGAACAACCAGCAGTAGCTGTCATCTGTCGCCAGTTAGGCTGTGGAGACAAGGGGACAGTGACTAAGACAATATCCAGGCTCAGTCCTGACCTGAAAGGGCTGGACTTTGGAAAATGTCGATCCCATGACACATCACTCTGGCAGTGTCCATCATCCTCCAAAGGGCCAAATGGCTGCTCAGAAGCTGCCAGAACAAGCTGCTCAGGTGAAGCTAAATTCAGCCTCTTTGTTGTTGTATGTTAATAAGTTCCATGAACCATGTTTTATTCCTCTATCTTGCTGATTATTGTAGATGCTGAAAAGCTGAAATCTCCATCAGACTTCATGCTCTGCAGATCTTCTTCTGATCTGAGCTTCTGTACCAGTAAGTTTATTCGGTAACACTTTACTTAAGGCCATGTTTTTAGTCATTTATAAACACATTCATAACAAATAATAATGCATTCAAAAAGCATTGTAAACATAGTTCCAAATATTTTTAACACCCAGACTACATTATAGGCTTGTTTTTTTTATCCATTATGAATGCCTTATGAAGTTCTCATCTATAAAATTTTTATAATATTTGTAGCCATGTTTATAATGCTTTTTGATTGCATGGTAATGCATTATTAATGTATTTATAAATTTCTAAAAACATGGTATTAAGTAAATAGTGTTACCATGTATTGCTTGTATCCATGTATCCCATTTATATTACAGATCTGTTTTAAAAACATTAAGAGACTAACAGGAGTAACCAGACTGCCTGTCTGTGAGTGAATGGAGTGTGAGTGTGAGTGTGAGTGTGAGTGTGCCATGCAATGGACTGGCAGAATGATTAATATATTAACTGTACTGTCCCCTTTGAGTTCTGCTCCAAATAACCTCAGCTGTCTCCTGTGTCCCCACTAGACCATCTGCCCCTGAGACTGACTGGGGGTACAGACACTTGCTCTGGGAGGGTGGAGGTGTATCACAGTGGCTCCTGGGGGACCGTGTGTGACGACTCCTGGGACCTGCGTGACGCCATGGTGGTGTGCAGGCAGTTGGGCTGTGGGCCGGCTCTCGGGGCAGAAGGGGGCGGACGCTTCGGGAGGGGTGATGGCGCCATCTGGCTGGATGAGGTGAACTGCAAGGGCAGTGAGCTGCACCTGTGGCACTGCTCTTACTCACTGAAGCAGAGTGACTGCTCACACAGGCAGGACGCAGGGGTCACCTGTGCAGGTGTGGCCAGGAAGTACATTCCTGCATCCTCTCTGATAGTGTGGTTTTTGTAGTTATTAAATATGAGGCTAAAATACTTATTCTTCCCCTTAACCTGACAGTAATAAACACCAATATCATTCCTGTAGGTGTCACAGAAATCACCCCAGATGTCACTGGACCTCCCACAGTTACTCAGATGCAAACAGGCCAGTCTGACCCAACAGTGTCCTCAGTGGTTCTTGGGCTTCTGATCTCAGTACTTCTGCTGCTGGTGGTTAGACTGGTCTACAGGAACTGGGTCCTGACAAGAGGTAGGACAGTAGTTACATAAAATTATTTAGGTTTCATTTCTCTGTTGAATATTTGATCAATTGATCATTTACAGAGCAGTGGGTTTTCTCCCTTAGCAACATGGGAGATTTATCTGTGTCTGGTTGTTATATTGTCTGCTAAATGAGTCTTTGTAAAGTCAGTCACTCACGTCTCACTATTCTGGATTTAATTTTCTGGATTATATTTCCCTGTTACTGAAGTAGAGGTCCCACAGCTATGAAGTATATCTATGACTCAGATTGTTTTAAAATTTTATACAAAATAATATTTGTGTCTTTATCCTTCACAGAACTTGCTGAGAGTGACAATAAACAGCTGCCTCCCGCCATCTATGAGGAAATAGATTACAAACGTGCCCAAGTTGAGAGAGGTAACTTAACTGAAGTATGTATCACTGCTGAGAAACCACCACAATCACTCTGTGACACTCATTCACAAGGTGCTGTGACAGTGAGGTGGAGACAATCAAACTATAGTGATGTCATAGAAGTAGCTCACAGTGTGACTGCTGCACATCTACATTTATTTATGTGGATTTATAATGAATCTGCTCAGGGGAAATAACTCTGGGCTAAGAATGACTTTGTGCACAGTCAGGTTCATCCATGATGACATCAGTACATTGTTCAGAGAGGATAGGTCTCCACACTGAAGTCTGACTGTATATTTAGCTGAACATTCTATAACTGCAGCCAGGTAAAGATCTGCCAGGAGTGTAAAAGTGTCACTAACCCTTCTTCTGGTGTCAGGGAGTGACCTTCCAGATGAGCAGCTCTCAGGGTATGAAGATGTGAGGGAAGCTGAAGGAGTCAATCTCTTAGGTAATGATGGTGCAGAACATCTAAGAAAATGATCTGTGGAATAAATAGGAATTTAGGGAACTTGTTTTCTGACAGGCACTGATGTGATGTGTGTCTCATGTTATTATGATTTAGAGAAGATGATCACTGGTGACGACCAAGAAAAATATGATGACCATGTTTGTGAGAATGAGACTCCAGAGAAGTTGAAAGGTGAGATTTTCTCAGCTCAGCAATACCAGGTTTCCCTTCTTTAGATATGTAAGATGGATGTTACTTCTCTTCCTGGATGTCTGAAACATTTACCTTAGAAATTTCATTCACCTCCTTGCCTTGACTTTGTGGTTGTAGGGGTAGATACCCTGGAGTACTACAATGACAGCCCCACAGGTCAGACTGACTATGATAATGTCACTGACAGCCAGACCAATGACTATGATGATGTCACTGACAGCCAGACCAATGACTATGATGATGTCACTGACAGCCAGACCAAAGACTATGATGTCGTCTCTGTGCAGCATCACCCTGACTCTCAGCCAGGTGAGTGGCTCTAAAGGGATCAGCTGGTCACTTTGCTCCAATCAGACTGAGTTTGATATAATCTCAGCCCAGGCCTTCTGTTATGCTGATTGTTATTACTAAACATTGAATTATGAATATCTCAAGTGTGACACTATAACAAGTATTTCACTTACTACTTAGACACATATTGCTGTTTTTCTTATGGAACCTTAAGGTTCTTTTTTGAAATATTATACATAATATAAATGAAACATGACATCATGCTGCCTCTTCCTCAATCGGCAATCAGAGCTACATACACATTCACCCAAAGGTCTGTGTGTCTGTGTGCCTCTCTGACAGATCTCCACCACAGTCACCCTGTAGGACACATGACTGAGCTGTCGTTCACCCAAGAAGGGGGGGCTGCCTAATGATGACATCACTAACTATGATGATGTGGGGGAGGGGCTTCTGTGAGAGGGGGGGGCCTGGGTGAGGGGCAGAACTGTATCAATGCTTGTGTATCAGTGCACATAAGTAAAAGTACATTTGTTTTTATTTCTTTATTAGTTTAAAGTTTCTATACTACTCCTTCAGGTAACCATTTAGATAAACAAACATATGCTCAACATTAAAAGGCATAAGTTCCACAGTAGTTAATCATCTTTTTCTGATTTCTGAGTTACCTAATAAAATACCTGTTGTACATTTACACATATTTTTAATATTGGCTTTTTTGTTTGACATTAAAAAATAAAATTTTGTTTGTAATTCCCCTGTCTTTCTGTTTTTAGTGATACTTCAACATTGAAACATTCATTGACACGTAACACACAATGACACAATGATGTTTCACAGTGTCCAGTTTATCTTCTTAAGACCATCTACCCAGTGTTGTTGCCATGGGGAGGCGCCGGTGTGACCCAGCAGCCCTAAATGCCTATCAGGTCAGGTCAGGTTGGAGAACATTTGCTGATGCAGCGCATTGCCGCACCCACCACACTGCAAAACTCCTCAGGATCCCTGCCAGTGATCACCCAGGCAGATACACGGTCCAGTCCCACCCTCCTGAAGTAGCCATCCATCTGCCGCAGCCAGCTATTACGTGGGCGTCCCCTCAGCCTGGTCCAGCCGCTAGGTCCCCAGCAATGAGGATCCTGCGAGCCGGATCACCCTCAGGGAAACGTGCCACATGGCCATAGTGCTGTAATTGACGCTCCCTCACAATGCAGGTAATGTGCCTCATTCAGGACTCCTCTAGCAACCGCTCATTCGACACAAAGTCAAACCAGCGGTACCCAAGGATTCTCTGAAGAGAGACAGTACTGAAGGAGTCCAGTCTTGGTCTCAGGGAGACGTCTCTCGAGAGCTCCGATCAGAATCTCCATTAACTCCGCTAAGATCACAGCATTTATGGCAAAGTCAATACAGGGGACAACCCAGTTCAATACAAAGTTCAATAAATCTTTCTTCACCAATGGATGCCCCACAGCTGCTGGACCCCATGACCCTGCCCAACACCCAGTCCATACAACCATTGAACAGAGTAGGAGCAAAAACACACCCCTGGCGAACCCCAGAATCAACTGAGAAGAACACAGAGGTTCTGCCTCCACTCTGCACAGCACCCACAGTACCAGTGTACAGGGTACCAGTGTACAGGCCAGCCATGACGCCCAGCGACCTCAGGGGGATCCCGCGAAGTCTCAGGATGTCCCACAGGGCAACTCGATCAACCCAATCCAACGCTTTACAAAAATTAACAAAGGCTACAAAAAGCCTCTGCTGATATTCGTGCTTGCGCTCAATGAGAACCCTCAGTGCCAAGTTTCCTTTGATTTTAGACTTCTTAGACGTAAAAGCAGACTGCTCTGGTCGCTGACAGACAAGCAAGTGATCATGGATCTGTTAAGGATGACCCTGGCAAGGACCTTACCTGGCACTGAGAGCAGTGTTATCCCCCTGAAGTTGCCGCAATCCAGGCGATCACCCTTCCCTTTCCAGATAGGGACTACAAGTCCCGTTTTCCAGTCAGTTGGGATGATGCCTGATTCCCAAATGGAAGCAATGATTACCCACAATGCCAGGAGGACAGCCTTACCAGCAGCCTGGAGAAGTTCACCCCAGATACCACAGATCCCTGTGGCCTTCCCTACCCCCAGCTGATGCAATCACAGTGAAATCAGGTGGTTCAAAGCTGATTGGAGGATCAGCTTCGAGAACCGTGGACCCAAAGATGTCCAACATCCTAGCTGGAGGGTCAGCTTTAAAAAACTGCTCAAAGTAGCTGTGAAGTAGCAGTGAATCACAACTGCAGTGTCATCCATAAGGACCGTCCCATCACCCGCCCTGACTGCAAGTCCCCAAAGAACAGATTGAGATGTGCGTAATGCTTCAATTCCTCTGTAAGCAGGACGTGGGTCACCAGACCACAGATGGTGTGTCACCTGCTCACAGATTCGTCTAACAAACGCCTCCTTATCTGCCCTCAGAACCCTCATAGCCGTCCTTCTCAGTTCCGGGTAGAGATTGGAGTTGCCACCGAGTCGTGCACTGCGACTCTTCTCAATAATATCCAGGGTGCCCTGCGAGATGAAACACCTCCTTCTGGGATCACTGGCAGGATCTAAGCTGAATCTTCAGAGTAGCAACAACAAGTCTGTGGTCAGAATTCACAAATTGGGCAATTCTGTAGACCCTGCAGGTCTGCAGGAGCCTCCAGCGTCTGCCCATGAGGATGTGATTGATCTCCTTTGCCTCACCAGTCACCACCAGTATTGGAGCACCAAGTCCAGCAATGCGGCACAGGGCGTTGGGACCAGGACTAGACGAAAAGTAGGTACAGTATACCCACCTACAGAGGGTGGCCACTCCCCAGACTGCGTACCTCAGAGAGTGCTGTCACTGAAACGCGGAGTTTACGAAGCTCCCCCGGCAGCAGAGATAGATGGTCATCTTGCTGGAGAGACAAGACGTTCCACACACCTACCCGGATGGGCCGCCTCAAACTGGGACCCAAGTGCCGCCATGCAGCAGGTGACGCCTCAGCACCACACCAGCCCCCATCCCCAACAGGCCTGACCCTATTAGCTCTCTGAAGGTTGCGAATCGTTCATGGTGCGTACAGCCTTCCTGGGGGCGGCTGCAGCAGAGCTACTCCTGAAAAGAGTATTGTGGTTGTTGAAATCGAGCAGTTGTGAGTTGTTTTACGGTGGCTGGAGTGCCAATTCCCTGCAAGTTAGAGGGCCGGATGCAGTGTAACGTCATACCCAGGACATAAATGCCTATGCCCCCCAAAAATAATCACCAGTTGATGCTAAACACCAATGTTGCCCCCGATGGCATTCTGGTAATATTACTGCTCCCTGCCCCCCGTACCCTTCTATGGAAATCTCAGACCCAACTGTCTGATTAGTTCTGGTGCCAACACTGAATCTGTGCTAAATTGTTTAATTAACAATATTCTCAGACTTGCGTTCCACACTTGTGATACAATTAGTCCATATTTACCTATAAAGTGGGCTGTTTGGGCCCCATTTATTCTACTTTAGTTTTATATAAACTGTCATGTGTCAGTACAAGTCCTCTCTCTCAAAGCTTTAAAAATTATAAATACACCTGTGGTTAGCAAGTTTATCTCGGAAAAAAGCAGAAGAAATATAAAAATGCAAAGAGTCGTTGCCCTGCAGAGAGTTAGGAGATGGAAGTGAGAGATATGGATCGTAGCCCCCGGTAGCTGAGAGAGAAACGAACGTGGTGCCATCAGGCAGCGTAAGACCGCAGGCTTAAGGGGAGGAAGTATAGAGTGGAGGCGTGGGGAGGAAAGACGACTCGACTCTATGATGCACAGGAGAGAGAGAGAGAGAGAGAGAGAGAGAGGGAGGAGAAGCTGCAGAGATCAGAGGAGAATGAGCAGCATGGCAGCTGGTTCATCTGCTCAGACGCTGCAGTGAGAGCATGACCTCCTGCTCCTCAGCGCTGACAGACGCTGCTGGATCCACAAGAGAAGCTGCAAACGCCGCCGTCACATTGGCAGAGTTACGTCATTTACAGAGTGAATGTGCTCAGGCAGCATGGAGTGTCTGTGTCAGGATATTACACTCTTTACTTTTGCTTAGTAGATGCATATTTGTATAATGTAAGCATGTAGTTTGCAGGTCATGCAGTGTCTGAGTGGTTTGGATTGTGGTCTCACACTTCCAGGGTTGTGGGTTCGATTCCTGCCCCAGTTCAGTGTCTGGAGCTTGTGTGTTCTGTGGCTGTTAATTCTGGGTGTCCCTGTTTAATCCCAGTGTCCAAATACTGTCCAAATGTCCCCCTGTGTTGTGCCCCATGCTGCCTGGGAGGCTGCAGGCCCCCATGACCCTGTCCAGGGTTAGCAGGCAGGAGATGGATGGACCCATCCTGGGTTGTCCCTTGCCTTGCAGCCATAGCGTCCAGGATAGGCTCCAGATCCCCCACAGCCCTGAGATAAAATTTGAAACTACTCTAATTATCACTCTGCATTATCAGTACGAACTAAAGCCATATGAAAACCACCGTTTTGTCATTTAAAGGCAGCAAAAAATAGTTTTATGAGTGATTACAGATTACAGATCTCTACAGTATCACTGTTTATTCAACGTGGAAGATTTTCAGGATTCCTCTGGTACATAAATGAATTTGTATCTGATTCAGTGTCATTTATTTTAAACCTTATAGCCATTTATCTGTTTTTTTCTTTCTTCGTGTTTTATCAGCATCCGGTCGTGTCTTCAGGTTGTAGGAGGTGTCTGCAGAAGTAACATATTCTTGGTATATATGGAGACGTCTACAGCAGTATCTTTTGATTTGTCATTGTACTTATTTGAAGTATTAAAGTTTCCTGCCCTGTGTCTAATAAGGCAAAGCTGAGTGTGATTGGTGGGCTTGAGGCTGATGGGGGCTGATTGTGATTGGTGGGCTTGAGGCTGGTGGGGGCTGAGTCTTCACTTGGTGCTGGAACCTTCAGCAGAAGCTCTCAGATCTCAGGGTGCAGGTTGGCGTCTCCACATCACACAGGAGGAGGTTGATCTGCCCTGATAAACATGGGGAGCTGCCTGTTCCTCGTCTTCTTCTCTCTGCTGCCTCTGCTCTCCTCCGCAGGTAGGAACCTAAGTACTGTCTGCTTGGACCATATTCAGCCAGGATCTTGGTTAGAGGCTGGGGTCAGATTTTCGGGGTCATGTGGTCAGTCACGGGTGCATAAATTATATGGGAGGATTCTTTGCGTTTTTGACAAACTGTTTCCCTTTGGTTACACATCTGCTGCCGTGTGATTTTCTCAGTATCATGTTATATGTAGATATTTAGTTGCTGAAGCAGTACCGGTCCTAGCCAGTGTGGAGCCTAGATGGGTATCAGCACCAGCAGACCCTGTCCGAGGCGAAGTGAAGATGTCGGGCGAGTCGACGTCCCGTCAGAAACTACCTGTATCGCTTATAGGGTCTTCTGGCTCTGACCTGAAGATGAATGAATATCTGATATTATTCCATATTTAGTTTTTATATCTACCGTATTTTCCGCACTATAACGCGCACTGCATTATAAGGCGCGCCGTCAATCAGTGGTCTATTTTCAAACTTTTTCCACATACAAGGCGCACCGGACTTTAAGGCGCTTTAAGCAAAACAAAACAGTCAGATAAGCCAGTCAACCAAAATTTATTTTACATCACGTGTTCACAATGACTGTCAACATTGTTCAAACGTTTATGAGCGTCTTCACTACTCTTTAACACGTAAAAAAAATGAGTCTTATACCGCTAAATCAAAAGTCAGCCTATTAACAATAACTGTAGCCTTAATGCTAGTGGTGCGGCTTTGCAGTTTACCAAAGTCATACTAAAACATTAAAATCGCTTCGATTTCAGTATGCACAACAGAAATTAATCCACGTTTAAAGCACACTGGATTATAAGGCGCACTGTTATTTTTTAAGAAAATCAAAGGCTTTTTAGTGCGCCTTATAGTGCGGAAAATACGGTAGTTGTTTTTATTTTTGCCTGACACAGGTCTAAAGAGCATCTGTAATTTGATTATATGTATAATTTTAAACAGCTCACAGCTTGTAGATGTTGGGTTTGGTGGAAACATTTTACACTTTCTTGTACAACAAATTTTTTAAGAATAACTAAATACCTGTCATCATCTGAGAATGGACCACAATGCACGCAGTTTTGTCCCTCTTTTGGGGTAAATATAAAAATAATTATATTATTATAAATACAGTACAGATATTGATTTGTCTCTTTACTTCATGGCCGATTTGCAGCATTCTCCACATACATGGCTGTGTTTTCTTCTCTGCTCTGAAGTCATTTTCTATCTTGTGGCCTTTTCTCTCATTTCCGGTCTTTGTTTCTTTCCATTATCCAGCAGTGCCGTTGGTGATGTGATGTGTTGGTATATATGGAGAAATATACAGTAGCTTCTTCTGATTTGTTGCTTTACCTGTTTGAACTATTAGAGAGTTTTCTGCCCTGTGTCTAATAAGGTAACGCTGAGTGTGATTGGGCGAGTTGGTGCTGGTGGGGGCTGAGTGTGATTGGTGGGGTGGGGGCTGCTGAGGGCTGAGTGTGATTGGTGTGGTTGAGGTATGTGGGGGTTGAGTGTGATTGGTGGACTTGAGGCTGGTAGGGGCTGAGTCTTCTCTTTGTACTGGAACCTGCAGCAGAAGCTCTCAGAGCTCAGGGTGAAGGTTGGCATCTCCACATCATAAACTTTTATTGATTATGTTAATATTTTGAGTGTTTGTAAAATGTCTACTGACTTATACTGAAGTTCGATATCATATCCATACTGTCAGAGAGATTTATACAGCAAACCGCTGTATTCCAGACCACAGGGGGGCCTGATTTGGGTTGGCACCGAATCCTGGGCTGTTCCCTGCTTTGCGTCCGTAGCCTCTGGGATAGAGGGCATTGAGGGCAAGGACAGAGGTGAAGGCAGGCGTGGGGGAAAACAAAAGGGGCTTCATTAAGGAAACTGTACTCCAGGCAGGGCAAAGGAAACAGACCACGAGGGGTCAAAACGGGGTAGTGAGGATCAGGCAGGAACACAGGGTACAACGGAGAGCAAATGCAGGCAGCAACATCAATGGCTGGACTGGGGATCACAGGACTGAACGAAGATTTATACAGGGCATGTGAGGGAGCAGACGAGAGGCACCTGGGGTAATCGACACAAGGGCTGTAACGAGAGGTAAGATTAAACAGGCAACAGGTGTGGCTCGTTAGAGGGAGAGAACAAGGGAGAAGGAACGCAGTGTGTGACAATAGTAGTCCACACGATCCTGAACAGGACAAGTGGTTACAGATAATTGATGGATGGATGAATGCAAATAGAGGGGCAGTTTGTGGGTCAGCAAATTGGATAGTGCCTGTGATTTGAAGGTCATCATTTCAAATCTCATGGTCGGCAGAATGATCTCACCATTGAGCCCCTGAGTTTATTCCTTATTTGCTCCAGGGACTGGGTCCCCTCCAGGGACTGGGTCTCCTCCAGGGACTGGGTCCCCTCCGCCCCTTCATGATTAACGTTTCCACTTATCGGCCAGCTTGCTGTAACTTTGCCATGCTAGACAACAGAACTCCTGAGTCTTTTCTGTGTTTTATTACAGTTTTGCTCAGATTTTCACCTGTCTCATACAGACAAAATACGTAGCAGGTAGAGCACGCTGTTTATTACAGTATACAGAACACTACTATATTAACATTTATAAATATTCCGAAAATACCAGTATGAAATGCTTAAAATATTGGTGACGGGCGCCTCCTGGCTTATCAGCCAATTCGCTTAAAGACTTAGTTGAAGGAACGGAACTCAGTCGTTAGGTATGGAGTGTCTGTGTGTATATTTTCTCGTGAGCAATTGAAAACAGCCCTTGTCTGTAATCCTGGCCTGTGTGTACCCAGTTGTCGCGTTTGCCCTTACCTGTGTTTGTACTCGGTCGTTGCCTGATCCTCGTGTGTCTCTTCGTAATGCCTTGTCATTCACCGTGTATGTGATCGTGTGTCATGCGACCTCGCTGTGTTTCCCTGTTATACTTGGTTCTGGTGCTTGTTCAGTGCCTTTTGAGGGCTATAATAAAAGGGCATGTTCTCCCCTTTGAAAGAGCCTCGTTGTCTTTCCCGCCGCTGCGATGCCTCGGTCTGCCCGGCGCCACAATATATACTTTGGGATAAAAGTCTCTGCTAAACAAATCAGACTCCTGCCAGTATGCTGCTCTACCTTCCTGTTACATTAATGCCGAATTGTCAGTCATGCATCTGACTTTAGGGTGTAACAGAGAAACATTTTGATCCAGATGCTTGCATTGAATTATCAGCTTAGATTAAACAGGATTGAATTTTACTTATGCTTGAAATGCAGCTCCTGGTTAGATGAAACAGGAAATGCAGCAGGACGTCTGTTATTGGAGCCCATTCCAGGCAGCCTCAGACACATGGCAGGCCCCCTCTGCCCCTAATTACATTAATAATGACGGTAGCATGCAGGGCGGACATACAATGGGCAGCTGATTTAACTACCTGCATGTGTTTAGACTGTAGAAGAATTAGCCAATGACTCTGACTTTTCTACCTACAGGACATGAGGAGCTGAGACTGGTGAAGGGAGGGAGTCCCTGTGCTGGGACAGTAGAGGTGAATCGTGGAGGACAGTGGGGGACAGTAATGCAGCTTGGCTGGGACATGAATGACGCTACAGTGGTGTGTAGAGAGCTGGGCTGTGGGTCTGCTGTAGCCACTCCTGGTAGAGCTCACTTTGGAGAAGGTTCTGGGAAGGAGCTACTTATTCAGGTTTCCTGTAATGGATCAGAGCCGACACTGTCTATGTGTCCATCTCTAGAGGCTGATAAGATGCCAGGGTCACTCCGTCGTCCTCATGTACTTGATGTTGGAGTGATCTGTTCAGGTAAGAAACAGCCACTGCAAAGCTAATACTTATAATTATTCTTTTACAAATCAAACAGGAAAAAAAAAGATAATTCTGTATGATACATTATAAAGTACAAATGACTACTTATGCTATAATTTTCTATGGACAAAGTTGTTTCTTTCATCGTAGGTCCCTCAGTGGTCCAGCTTGTGGGGGGGCCTCAGAAGTGCTCTGGGAGACTGGAGATTAGAGATGGAGATACCTGGGCTACAGTGTGTGATGGTAACTTTGACTGGCAGGATGCTGAGGTTGTCTGTAGGGAGCTGGACTGTGGGGCTCCTTCAGCTCTACACAAGGGGGCCCATTTTGGTGAAGGAGAAGGTCCCATCTGGTATAAAGGCTTCCACTGTGAAGGAGAGGAGTCCTTCCTACATCAATGTGTCACCCCAACTGGACCAGAACAGAACTGTACAAATCACACTGTAACACTGAACTGTTCAGGTAATATACATTGTCATATACATACAGGGCTATAAATACCTGTCCAGGATCAATTATTTTTGGTTAAATATTAATTTAAATGTTTTTTATTATGAAATATGATATATTGTCATGTCTCTTTGCTCTAATTATGGAATTAAAAGTTATTAACCTGTAAAATTGGACATAACTATCTCCTGTGTCTCCACAGAGCCTGCTGATGTGAGGCTGGTGAATGGAAGCAGCCCTTGTTCTGGGAGAGTGGAGGTGTATCGCTGGGGAGAGTGGGGGACCGTTTATCAGCGTAACTGGGACATGAATGATGCCGCGGTGGTGTGTAGACAGCTGGGCTGTGGCTCTGCTGTATCTGTACCAGGTGCAGCTCACTTTGGAGAAGGTTCTGGGCGGATGGTTCTAGGGGATGTTTCCTGCAGTGGGTCAGAGTCTGCGCTGAGGGAGTGTGGATCACTGGATGGCAGAGAGCATGACTTACCGCACACACTGGATGCTGCAGTCATCTGCTCAGGTTTGACAATTTATTAGAATAATTATTTATGGATTCTATAAGGGATCAGATTATAAGATACAAATCTGTGTTAGTTTCCTGTGATTTTTGTGGTCAGATATTGTATTTAAAAGGTGCCACACATTGCTGACTAGGGCTATAAAGCTGTAAAATACTTAAATAATATCTTATTTATGCACAGATCTCTTAAGAGATCTATTTCTGGATCTTTTTTTTTGGAGCCATATTTTTCACAACATTAAGCAGAGAATAATCAATCTTTAAGCCAGGATTTTTATTCTATCTGTGACTCCAGATCATGTGAAGCTTATGGGTGGAGCTGATCGCTGCTCCGGGAGGCTGGAGGTGAAGTTCAGTCAGTCCTGGGCTACAGTGTGTGATGGTAACTTTGACTGGCAGGATGCTGAGGTTGTCTGTAGGGAGCTGGACTGTGGGGCTCCTTCAGCTCTACACAAGGGGGCCCATTTTGGTGAAGGAGAAGGTCCCATCTGGTCTAAAGACTTCCACTGTGAAGGAGAGGAATCACTTCTACAAAAATGTCTCATGTCAGAGAGATCAGAACAGAACTGTAAAAATAACAGCAATATCAGACTGAGCTGCACAGGTAACCAGCTGTATTATTAATACTGTAACATCAGACCAATGATCCTCCTGAAGTGTCTTAGCAGCTCGGCTGTGTCCTAACAGGGCCTGAGGACCTGAGGCTGGTGAATGGAAGCAGTCCTTGTTCTGGGAGAGTGGAGGTGTATCGCTGGGGAGAGTGGGGGACTATAGCCCAGTATGACTGGGACCTTGATGATGCATCAGTGGTGTGTAGACAGCTGGGCTGTGGGACTGCTGTATTAGCAGCTATAAGTGCTCACTTTGGAGAAGGTTCTGGAAGGGTGTTGCTGAGAGATGTTTCTTGCCGTGGGTCAGAGTCTGCACTGAGGGAGTGTAGATCACTGGATTTCAGATACATGGATTTTCCTCATATTTTTGATGTTGCAGTTATATGCTCTGGTAAGATGAAGCTTTCTTACAATTTAATAAATGTTTGCTGTTTAGTAAGATCCATATGAATAATAATCCATGAGTTTTTTACAGTCTGCAAAATCCTAGAAAATTGAGTATTTTTATCTTGCACGCACAGAACACCATTTATTTACTTTGTTTTATTCTGTGCGATGAATTCATGCAATTTCTCACCAACTGGTAAATTAAACATGTGTTGCTGGTTTCATTGCTCAATTACAGATCATGTGAGGCTTGTGGGTGGAGCTGATCGCTGCTCTGGGAGGCTGGAGGTGAAGTTCAGTCAGTCCTGGGCTACAGTGTGTGATGGTAACTTTGACTGGCAGGATGCTGAGGTTGTCTGTAGGGAGCTGGACTGTGGGGCTCCTTCAGCTCTACACAAGGGGGCTCATTTTGGTGAAGGAGAAGGTCCCATCTGGTATAAAGGCTTCCACTGTGAAGGAGAGGAATCCTTCCTACATGAATGTCTCATGTCAGATAGATCAGAGCTGAACTGTACCCATCACCATGCTTTGGGATTGGTTTGTAGTGGTGAGTTCAGTATTACATTTTTATATTTTTTATTTATTCTACTATTTTGGCTATTACATATTGCCCTTATTTAAACTTTTATCATTTTCTCAGTTATTGAAAGTTACTGCTACTTTATAATATCCACTTATTTCAGTATGTATGCATCAGTGTCAGATATCAAACGTGAAGGTGTTTCACAGTTTAATTTTTTTAAATTTACTTTAGGTCCTGATTATGGGAGAATGGTGGATGGAGGCAGTCCTTGTGCTGGAACAGGGCAGGTGTATCTGTGGGGGAAGTGGTGGACAGCAGCAACCTATTTTGCTAGTATAGATGACCTTCAAACTCTTCTCAATGTGGCAGGCAGAGATTTGGGCTGTGGACCATTGGAATCCCTTGGAGGACCTGAATATTTAAGTTATACTCAAAGCAATGTATTGATAAGTGAACATTTCTGCAACGGATTAGAAACTATATTAATCAATTGTAAGAATAATTACTTTATTGAAGCTCAGATACTTTCCGATGATATTGGTCAAGTCATTTTCACAGGTAAGAATCACATCATACAATAACTGCATCATGGCAGCAACAGAAATAGGCTGTGGAGTATTAGAATTTTTTGAAGGACCTGAATGTTTGCCTTGTTGGATCAAATACATTGATAACTAAACATTTCAGCATTGGATTAGAATCTGAATTGAGAAATTGCAAAAAAAATACATTATTAAAGCTGAGGTACTTTTTGAAGAAATCCATCAATTACATTACATAGGTAGGAATCATACACGATAACTGAATGACAGAGGTTACGTAAAATATCACAGTTTTTATAACAAATATGTATCATTAGTCAACTTTCCTGATTCATTCAGCCATTTCAGTGAAATATGTATCTCTATTTGCATATTCCTATTTGCATGATTCCAAAATAATACAAAATATTCAGTCTTTGCATCCAATTATCATTTCACTGGTCATATCTAGACACTGCAATAGAACTTAACTCCACTTAGACTTCATCTAACAGTGAGCTGTGCATTCTGCAGACACGTAACTGAAAATGTATTTAAGTAAATATAATATTATCGGTTCTCTGCCCGTTTCTCTAATTTCCTCCTGCAATACAAAAACATGTGGTCATGCAAAGTATTTCTTAATTGCCCATAGTGTGTCGTCGTTAGAATGGGTGGATTATGTTTGGGTTCCGTAGGGACAAATCGAGTTCCCCTCCTGGCTGCACTCTGCCTATCGGTGTGTGTGGTATAGACAAGGCTGTGATCCAACACTGGAGAAATGGTGCAGGGAAAATGTATGTAAATGAAAATTTTATTTGCTATATAAATATTATAGATTAAATAGATTGAACAGTATAGAATGGTTGACTGGAGCTGCATCTTTGAGTGACAGGATATGATTAAAAGGAGTTGACATTTTATTTTTTTAACCTTTCAGCCGTTCATGTTTACATTCAGTGTGACACTTGGACTGAGTGTCTGGTTCTGTACCAGCATTGTTAATATCTGAAGTGGTCCAATGTATTACAAAAGTCTGCATTTCTTTACATTGCATCAAGCTGATAACACACTTTTTATTTTGCATTAATCGTAAAGTTAGAAATTTTAATGTTGCATCGAAGGTTAATTAAAGTAAATTAATTAAGAGATCGCCCGTGTTTGTAAGGTTTTTCAGAATGGCGACCAGAGACGACTGCTTTCTGCGTAATATTATTAGCAAACAAGTTGTAAACAAGTTCCACGGATGCTAATATTTTATATTACACATAAACCTGAGTATATGGTTCTGTACCAGAATTGTCAATGTTTGAAGTGTCGCAATGTATTACATTAATCTGGTAATATACATTGTATTTTGCTTTAATCATAATGGTGGAAAGTTTAATGTTGAATCAAAGGCTACCTCCATGTCAAAGGTGTTTCACAGTACATTACCAAAAGCAAATTAGCATGTCTGTTTCCACCTCAGGCCATCGAGGGATTCGGCTGATAGGAGGGAGTCACATGTGCTCTGGGAGAGTGGAGATTCAGCACGGAAGAACCTGGGGCTCAGTGTGTGACGCTGACTTTGACTGGCAGGACGCTGAGGTGGTCTGTAGATCACTAGGCTGTGGGGAACCTGCACAGCTGCTGGGGGGAGCTGCCCTTGGTCAGGGAGAGGGAGGGGTGTGGTCTGAGGAGTTTCAGTGTCAGGGAAACGAGTCTCATCTTGTTTTCTGTCCCAAAATGACACATAACAGGACCTGCAGCCATGAGAATGATGTGGGCCTGGTGTGTTCTGGTAAGAGTATCATTGCTCTCAGACACCCTCACTCTGTTATTATTGTTATTATTATTATTATTTTTATTATTATTATTATCTGAGTGACATTTCAGTGTATCTCATCTTCATTCTTCGCTCTCTCTTCATGCTGCTCCCAGGATACACACGGTTCAGGCTGAGGGATGGTCCTAACCACTGCTCTGGTAGAGTGGAGATGAGGTACAATGGAACATGGGGAACATTGTGTGATGCATCATGGGACATGAGAGCCGCCACTGTCCTGTGCCAGCAGCTGAAATGTGGGGGCGCTGTGGCTGCCCTGGGACAGGCCTGGTTTGGGGGGGGCACTGGGCCCATCTGGCCCGATGTGTTTCATTGTCAGGGGAATGAGACTCGCCTCTCCCAGTGTGCAGTGTCCCCATGGAGACGAACAGCCTGTTCTCATGGGCAGGATGCAGGACTCGTCTGCACTGGTGAGGACTGACAAGTCAGTTATAGTCCAGAGAGACAGAGCAAATATTACCATAAATAGCAATTAAACTCCACAGTATGGAGACTCTCCTACTTTATTAGGGTCCTTCTTATCACTTTTGAATTTTTTCACAGGTTCAACCCCTTCTTCCTCTGATGGGGGTGTCAGGCTGCTGTCTGGAGGGAGTGACTGTGAGGGCTGGGTGGAGGTTTACTACAACCAGACCTGGCAGAAGGTTCACCAAGAGTCCTGGAGCTCCATGGATGCTTCTGTGGTCTGCAGACAGCTGGGCTGTGGCTCTGCAACAAATATCTACAGATCATACCTGTCAAGGACAGAGGACAGTGACAAGTGTGTGACAGGCTTTCACTGCTCAGGAACTGAGTCTCACCTGGGGAAATGCAGACCTCCACATGTCCTCAACTGCCGCCCCAGTGACCAGGTGTCCATGGTCTGCTCCAGTGAGTTTCTCCACATCAGTGGGATCTGTGTCAGCAGGATGTGTTATGGCTGTTTCAGAGAGATACTTGTAACTGTTTAATTCATGAATTCATGCTAGAAAAATGGAACATTTTATGACATTAGGACACCTAGATGTACTGACCTTGTGTGTGTTACTCTTAATTCACAGCATGAATGTTGTCATGTGAGCTCCCTGGGTTGGTAGATCTTCCTTCCTCACTCTGTCTTCTCTCCCAGACCACAGGTCCCTCAGGCTGGTGGGGGGAGGCAGTGACTGTGCAGGGAGGCTGGAGGTCTTCCACAGGGGCTCTTGGGAGACAGTGTGCCATGAGTCCTGGGCTCTGCCTGAGGCTCAGGTGGTGTGCAGGCAGCTCCGTTGTGGGACAGCCCTCAGTGGGCAGATCCCTGTACCCACTTACTTTGGCCCAGGGACTGGACCCATCTGGCTAAGCAAGCTGGGCTGTGTGGGGAACGAGTCGTCCCTGTGGGACTGTCCCTCAGTGGAGTGGGGGGGGAAGGACTGTGGGCACAAGCAGGATGTGGGTGTTGTGTGTTCAGGTAAAGCAGATCCAGCTGTGTATGAAACTGCATTCTGTCATTTTAAAGGCAGACAGTGTCCAGTGGTTTCTGTAAACACTGAACAATAATGGTTCACGTTCCTTGTGTGTCTTTCACCACAGAGCACAAGGAGCTGCGTCTGTCTGAAGGATGTTCTGGCCACACAGAGGTCTACTACAATGGCACCTGGGCAAGTGTGTGCTTTGATGATCTGGAACAACCAGCAGTAGCTGTCATCTGTCGCCAGTTAGGCTGCGGAGACAAGGGGACAGTGACTAAGACAATATCCAGGCTCAGTCCTGACCTGAAAGGGCTGGACTTTGGAAAATGTCGATCCCATGACACATCACTCTGGCAGTGTCCATCATCCTCCAAAGGGCCAAATGGCTGCTCAGAAGCTGCCAGAACAAGCTGCTCAGGTGAAGCTAAATCCAACCTCTTTATTGTTGTATGTTAATAAGTTCCATGAAAAATGTTTTATTTCTCTGTCTTGGTTATAGTTGTAGATGCTGAAAAGCTGAAATCTCCATCAGACTTCATGCTCTGCCGAACTTCTTCTGATCTGCACTTATGTGCCAGTAAGTTTATTGGGTAGCACTTTACTTAAGGCTATGTTTTTAGTAATTTATAAACACATTCATAACAAATAATAATGCATTCAAAAGGCATTATAAATATGGTTTTAAATATTTATCAAAACACATAACACATTATAAATATGTTAATTATGCATTATGACTACCTTATGAAGCTCTCATCTATAATGCACTATAGATACCTTTATAATGCATCACATTGGTCGGTATAAGCATTTAGGATGCTTTTTACTGCATTATCAAGGTATGTATAGTGCATTATAGATGAGAGCTTCACAAAGCAGTCATAATGCATAGTAAACATGGCTATATTTGTTGTACTTTTTTATAAATATTTGTAGTCATGCTTATAATGCTTTATGAATACATTGTAATGCATTATTAATGTGTTTAGAAATTATTAAAAACATGGCCTTAAGTAAAGTGTTACCATTTATGGCTTGATGGATTTGCAGATTTATATTACAGATGTGTTCTAAAATCCTTTGAAACACAGAAGATAATATTACACCGTATATCAGTGTTTCCCAACCCAGTCCTCGGGGAACCCCAGACAGTCCACGTTTTTGCTTCCTCTCAGCTCCCAGCGCACCTGTAACAGGTATTCGGTGTTCCTGATTGGCTGGGAGCTGGGAGGGAGCAAAAACGTGGACTGTCTGGGGTTCCACGAGGACTGGGTTTGGAAACACTGCCATATATAATACAGTCATGAAAAAGGCAAAGAATTAGAAATAAATGTGTTAATTTATTAAGAATTAGAATTAGTGTAGATTGCTGTGTTTAATGCACCTAAACCGCGTTTTCATACGCAAAACAATTAATGTATTAAATGTCTGTCCCCTCTGAGTTCTGCTCCAAATAACCTCAGCTGTCTCCTGTGTCCCCACTAGACCGTCTGCCCCTGAGATTGACAGGGGGTACAGACACTTGCTCTGGGAGGGTGGAGGTGTATCACAGCGGCTCCTGGGGGACCGTGTGTGACGACTCCTGGGACCTGCGTGACGCCATGGTGGTGTGCAGGCAGTTGGGCTGTGGGCCGGCTCTCGGGGCAGAAGGGGGCGGACGCTTCGGGAGGGGTGACGGCGCCATCTGGCTGGATGAGGTGAACTGCAAGGGCAGTGAGCTGCACCTGTGGCACTGCTCTTACTCACTGAAGCAGAGTGACTGCTCACACAGGCAGGACGCAGGGGTCACCTGTGCAGGTGAGGCCAGGAAGTACATTACTGCATCCTCTCTGATAGTGTGGTTTTGTAGTTATTAAATATGAGGCTAAAATACTTATTCTGTCCCTTAACCTGACAGTAATAAACACCAATATCATTCCTGTAGGTGTCACAGAAATCACTCCAGATGTCACTGGACCTCCCACAGTTACTCAGATGCAAACAGACCAGTCTGACCCAACAGTGTCCTCAGTGGTTCTTGGGCTTCTGATCTCAGTACTGCTGCTGCTGGTGGTTAGACTGGTCTACAGGAACTGGATTTTGACAAGAGGTAGGACAGTAGTTTATAAAATCATTTAGATTTCATTTGTCTTACTAATTTTTGGCCGATTGATAATTTATAGAGCAGGGGGTTTTCTCCATTAGTAACACTTTGACTGCTAAATGATTCTTTGTACAGTGTGTCACTCTCTCTTCTGGATTTTATTTTCTATTAACCTCTGGTTTCCTTGTTACTGAAGAAGGGGTCCCACAGCTATCTATGTCTCAGATTGTTTATATATTTTATACATAATAACATTTGTGTCTTTATCCTTCACAGAACTTGCTGAGAGTGACAATAAACAGCTGCCTCCCGCCATCTACGAGGAAATAGATTACAAACGTGCCCAAGTTGAGAGAGGTAACTTAACTGAAGTATGTATCACTGCTGAGAAACCACCACAATTACTCTGTGACACTCATTCACGAGGTGCTGTGACAGTGAGGTGGAGACAATCAAACTATAGTGATGTCATAGAAGTAGCTCACAGTGTGACTGCTGCGCATCTACATTTATTTATGTGGATCTATAATGAATCTGCTCAGGGCAAATAACTCTGGGCTAAGAATGACTTTGTGCACAGTCAGGTTCATCCATGAAGACATCAGTACATTGTTCAGAGAGGATAGGTCTCCACACTGGAGTCTGACTGTATATTTAGCTGAACATCATATAACTGCAGCCAGGTAAAGATCTGCCAGGAGTGTAAAAGTGTCACTAACCCTTCTTCTGGTGTCAGGGAGTGACCTTCCAGATGAGCTGCCCTCCGGGTATGAAGATGTGGGGGAAGCTGAAGGAGTCAATCTCTTAGGTAATGATGGTGCAGATCAGCTTAGAAATAATTAATTATACGCAAGGTTAAAAAGTAAGAATTCAGAAAATTTCTTCTGACAGGCACTGATGTGAAGTGTGTCTCATGTTATTATGATTTAGAGAAGATGATCACTGGAGACGACCCAGAGAACTATGGTGACCATGTTTGTGAGAAAGAGACTCCAGAAAAGTTGAAAGGTGAGATTTTCTCTGCCCAGCAATACCAGGTTTCCCTTCTTAACAAATGTGTGATGGACTTCAGGTTTGAGGTCAGTCACCAACTTTACATACTTCCAGGATTTCTGAAACATTCACTTTAGAAACCTCATTCATCTTGACTTTGTGGTTGTAGCCATAGATACCCTGGAGTACTACAATGACAACCCCGCAGATCAGACACCTGACTATGATGATGTCACTGACAGCCAGACCAATGACTATGATGATGTCACTGACAGCCAGACCAAAGACTATGATGTCGTCTCTGTGCAGCATCACCCTGACTCTCAGCCAGGTGAGCGGCTCTAAAGGGATCAGCTGGTCACTTTGCTCCAATCAGACTGAGTTTGATATAATCTCAGCCCAGGCCTTCTGTTATGCTGATTGTTATTACTAAACATGGAATTATGAATATCTCAAGTGTGACACGATAACAAGTATTTCACTTACTGCTTGGACATACAGTATGTTACTTTTTTATGGAACGTAAAGGTTATTTTTGAAATATTACACATAATATAAATGAAACATGACGTCATGCTGCCTCTTCCTCAATCAGCAATCAGAGCTACATACACATTCACCCAAAGGTCTGTGTGTCTGTGTGCCTCTCTGACAGATCTCCACCACAGTCACCCTGTAGGACACATGACTGAGCTGTCGTTCACCCAAGAATGGGGGCTGCCTAATGATGACATCACTAACTATGATGATGTGGGGGAGGGGCTTCTGTGAGAGGGAGGGGTCTTGGGGAGGGGCAGAACTGTATCAATTCTTATGTATCAGTGCACATAAGTAAAAGCACATTTACGTATATTTTTTATTTTAAAATATTTCTATACTATCCAGGCAAATAACCATTTAGATAAAGATATGCTTAAACATTAAAATGCATAAGTACCAAAGTAGTTAATTATCTTTTTCTCTTTTCTGAGTTACCTAATAAAATTGTTTTTTTGTTTAACATTGAAATAAAATTTTGTTTATAATTTCCCTGTCTTTCTGTTTTAGTGATACTTCAACACTGAAACATTCATTGACACGTAACACACAATGACACTTTCACTATGTTTCACAGTCTTCAGTTTATCTTCTTATCACCATCCACCCAGTGTTGGTGCCGGTGGGGCCTGGTACCCTAACTCACTGTCTGTGCCCCCCAAAGTAATCACCCTTAGATGCTAAAAAGGAATGTTTCCCCAATGGTATCCTGGTAATACCACTGTTCGCCCCCCCACCTCCGTACCCTTCTGTGTACTGTAAATCTCACACCCAGCTGTCTGATTAGTTGTGATGCCAACACTGTATCTTTGCTAAAATGCTTAATTAACAATATTCTCCATCTTGCGTTCCATACTTATGATACAATTAGTCCATATTTACCTGTAAAGTGGACTGTTTGGGCCCCATTTTACTTTAGGTTTATATAAACTGTCTTGTGTCACTACAAGTTCTCTCTCTCAAAGCTTTAAAAAATATAAATAAACTTGCTAACCACAGATGTATCTCGGAAAAAAGCAGAAAAAATATAAAAATGCAAAGAGACGTTGCCCTGCAGAGAGTTAGGAGATGGAAGTGAGAGATAGTGGATCGTAGCCCCCGGTAGCTGAGAGAGAAACGAACGTGGTGCCATCAGGCAGCGTAAGACCGCAGGCTTAAGGGGAGGAAGTATAGAGTGGAGGCGTGGGGAGGAAAGACGACTCAGCTCTATGATGCACAGGAGAGAGAGAGAGGGAGGAGAAGCTGCAGAGATCAGAGGAGAATGAGCAGCATGGCAGCTGGTTCATCTGCTCAGACGCTGCAGTGAGAGCATGACCTCCTGCTCCTCAGCGCTGACAGACGCTGCTGGATCCACAAGAGAAGCTGCAAACGCCGCCGTCACATTGGCAGAGTTACGTCATTTACAGAGTGAATGTGCTCAGGCAGCATGGAGTGTCTGTGTCAGGATATTACACTCTTTACTTTTGCTTAGTAGACGCTTTCGTTTGTATAATGTATATACTGTATGCAGCTTGCAGTGCCAGACTGGTTCGGGTTGTGGCCTCATGCTAGCAGGGTTGTGGGTTTGATTCCCGCCCCAGCTCTTTGTGGGGGGAGCTTGTGTGTTCTGTCCCTGATTGTGGCAGCTTATTCTGGATTCCCCCCATTACATCCGTGTTAAAATCCTGTCCAACTTGTGCCCCATGCTGCATGGGAGGCTGCAGGCCCCCATGACCCTGTCCTGGGTTAGCAGGCAGGAGATGGATGGTGTCCACGGTCTATGTCCTTGTTGATGTTTCCCCAGGCCTCTGGAAGGTTCAGTATATGACTTTGATCTGTCATTACTGATATATCATTTAAGGGATTTCATTGAAAGGTGACTATCTTCATTGTACAGCATAATACAAAACACAGGTCAAGGCTGCACTAATTTTTTATTTATTTATTTATTTATTTTTGTGAAGGGAGGGAGTCCCTGTGCTGGGACAGTAGAGGTGAATCGTGGAGGACAGTGGGGGACAGTAATAATCACCATGCTTCAGTAGTATGAATTATAACTATAGCCAATCAAATACCACTATTTTGTCACTTAAAGGGAGCAAAAATATTTTTATGAGCAATTACATCAGATAGAAATATCACATTATCAGTACTGTGTCAGAACACATTCAGCATGGAAGATTTTCGGATTCCTAAGGTTTGTAAATCACTGGGCATCTGATCCTGTGTCATTTATATTTAACCTTGCGGCCATTTGTCTGCCTTTTTCTCCCTTTGTGCTTTATCAGCATCCGGTCGTGTCTTCAGGTTGTAGGAGGTGTCCACAGATGTAACACATTACTGGTATATATGGAGACGTCTTCAGCAGTGTCTTCTGATTTGTTATTATTCTTGCTTGAACTATTAGACAGTTTGCTACCCTGGTGTCAAATAAGGCAAAGCTGACTGTGATTGGTGGGCTTGAGGCTGGTGGGGATGAGTGTGATTGGTGGGCTTGAGGCTGGTGGGGGCTGAGTCTTCACTTGGTGCTGGAACCTTCAGCAGAAGCTCTCAGATCTCAGGGTGCAGGTTGGCGTCTCCACATCACACAGGAGGAGGTTGATCTGCCCTGATAAACATGGGGAGCTGCCTGTTCCTCGTCTTCTTCTCTCTGCAGCCTCTGCTCTCCTCAGCAGGTAGGAACCTAAGTACTGTCTGCTTGGACCATATTCAGCCAGGATCTTGGTTAGAGGCTGGGGTCAGATTTTTGGGTCATGTGGTCAGTGACAGGTGCATGAATTCCGTGATAATGTTCAGTGAACTGTAGGAACAGTTGTCTTTTTGACTAGTATTTTTCCTTTGCTTACGTTTTTTCTCACTGTGACATTTTCCAATTATTGCGGTGAATGTAGAGGTTTGTTACTACTTGAAGTATAATGAACATGCAGAATTGTTGCATGTTTTAGTGTTAATAACTTCCCTGTTGTGGCCTGGCACAGATCCAAATAGTTTCTTTCTTTTTAGTATGTTGATAGGTCAAAAAAATTCAGAGCTTCAGATGTTGAATTTCATTGCAATATACTTTCCCATTCAAAAATTATTTTGAGAATAACAAGATACGTGTTATCATCTGAGAATGTACGAAATGTACAAGTTTTGGTAAAGTTTTCTATCTTTTGTAATAAACATAAAAAATTATTATTATTTCAAGATTTCACCAGCAGTGATGATGTGACATGTTGTTTGTATATATGGGACGTGTACAGTACAATCTTCTGATTTGTCATTGTACCTGTTTGAACTATTAGAGAGTTTCCTACCCTTAGTCAAATAAGGCAAAGCTGAATGTCATTGGTGGGCTTGAGGCTGGTGGGGATGAGTGTGATTGGTGGGCTTGAGGCTGGTGGGGGCTGATTGTGATTGGTGGGGCTGAGGCTGGTGGGGGCTGATTGTGATTGGTGGGCTTGAGGCTGGTGGGGGCTGAGTCTTCACTTGGTGCTGGAACCTTCAGCAGAAGCTCTCAGATCTCAGGGTGCAGGTTGGCGTCTCCACATCACACAGGAGGAGGTTGATCTGCCCTGATAAACATGGGGAGCTGCCTGTTCCTCGTCTTCTTCTCTCTGCTGCCTCTGCTCTTCTTAGCAAACAGAACCAGCTCCTGGGACCAGACCCTCTCTTCTTTGGTCATATTCAAACAGTGTCTTGGTCAGAATCTGGGATTATATATATTACTCATGAAACCATTTTATTGTGTGTGTGAATGTATTGAAAGACCACATACGGGCCATGTTCACAAAATGTCTCCTGATCTATACTGAAGCTTTTGGCTCTGCATTTGTGGAAGTAAAAATAAATTATTCTCTTTGTTCGGCACCAGGTATGAAGTAACAGAGTATTCCCGTTCCAAAGAAATGAACCCCCCCCCCAACAGAATGGCTCGGTTCTTTTACATTTCTGTAACCCCACTAAGAAGAAATCTTCTGCCCCATCGGTTATAAAAAGCGTGATGGCCTCAGAGGTGGTGACCTTGTGCACCTCCACGTTGCTCTAGGCTCAGGTATAAGGACAGGGACAGACAGCCAGTCCCCATCAGCTGCATCCCACCCTTGGTAGAACTTCACACATTTCTGTTCAACATTCCATTCCATGCAATCAAGCAAACCAGATTAAACATAGCAGAAATATAAGACTACAGAAGAATATACACCTGCTTCTCTATTCTGTATTTCTGGCTGCTCCCCCGTTATCTTCCTCTGAGGTATAGCGCTGCCTGTGTAATACGTCCCGTTCTCTCCGCAAGGCAAAGGAGACTCTGAATATCTGCAGAAACAGGCAGTTTCAGCTTCCAGGTTCTGGGTCACCGCAAGGCGCACACACACACACACACACACACACAGTCTCCTAAGACATTGACAATGCTCCCTACGCACCCCTCCCTGCCCGACTAGAACTTCCCTTCCACACATGTTGTGTACATCCATATCCTGGCCTGCATCCATGCTGTAGTAGAAACTGATACATTGGTGTCGGACTGTACCAGCCGAAAGGAGACACTATATACATGCAGTTCCTGAGCTAAGAATGTCCGATTTATGGACAATTCGTACTTACAAACATACTTCTTTGATTGCAATTACATTACAAATTCGAGTCTGTAATAACGGATGAATGCACATCTTTGTGACGCTCATGAAAACATTGTGTGGCTTCACCGGTTCATCGGCACGACATGCACTGTAGTTCTATATGTAGTTACTTTTATTGTTACTGTGTTATCATTATCATTATTATTATCATTATTATTATTACTATTATTATTATTATGTACTGTATTATTATTATTTCGGCTTAGCTACAAAATCAACCTGAAGACAGTCTTAGGGAACGGGTACGTATTTAATGTAGGAGATTTATGTGGTTTAGTGGGTTAGCATGCTATGCTTGTACATGTGATTTGGCAGTTGCTGGCTGAAATCCCATCGGGCCCTTGAATGTGGCCCTTTATGCCCAATTGCTCCAGGGGCTGGTTTTCTCTCAACAGAAATTTACATTGTTTTGGGGAAAAGCATCAGTTAATAAAATACAAAGAAGAAAAAAAACAAAAGTCATCTCTGAATATGTTTGCATTAGCTTATCTGGTTACAGCAAATACCACTGAAACGGTTTGCTTATATTTAAAATAGAGGTCCTGGTTAGATAATACAGGAAATACAGCAGGACTTCTGCTTCTGGAGTCTATCCCAAGTAGCATCGACCACAAAGCAGGGGAACAAGGCAGGAGAACAAGGCAGGAGAACAAGGCAGGGGAACGCCAAGGGCCCAGTTTCTGGAAACTTTCTTAACGCTATGTCATTCGTAAATTCTACCTTAAGTTGTCTCTTAATGCTAGAAATTAGTTTCCCGAAACGTTCTTAGTTAAGTGTATCTTCCGTAAGGTTGGCCTGAGCCTCTGTTAGCTGTCTTTTATCGTGGTTGTCGGCTCAAACTGCTCATTTAAAATAAGACTAACATAGTTAATGGTAGTTTCCTAATCAAAAATCACTTAACTAAAAAAATAACTGATCCGTATAATCCATATAATACAATGATTTTGTCTGACACATGACTACAGTCTTCACTCAGTAACTCGCAGGTTCATAATGAAAGATTACTCGGGGGGGGGGGGGGGAGTTCTGCTGATATTGACGTGGATGACATCCCCCTATTTCCGACACCCCTGTGATGCACACCTAAGTGTACCGAAGTCACGGTATATCAAAACTTTGGTTTATGAGGTTGATCAGAGTCGACCCTGCAGATTCATTTACATGCATGTCTAAAATAGTTTTCCCAAAAAAGCTGTAGCACATAGGACATTCTCTTATGTTTAGACAGTAACACGACATTTCTTTCTGCTCGTCCCCGTATCAATGACATGCATATACTGTATGTTGGTGCACGCAGGTGTTTTATAGAACAAATTAAAATAAACTGATGGTACCACATTCAGGGTTTGTGCACCAAATTGGTGAATATCATTTATGTTAGATGATTCAATTTGTTAATTTTGTATTTTTTTTTTAGCTTCTCCCCATTTATGATCAATGACATATTTTGAAGCATTTCTGCAGTGTTATATTTATACAAAAAACCTCACTTTCTCTCATGCGGCTGTCAAGCAATTGCTGCATGGAGGGAAACATCAATTCTCGAGCCATTAATCTCAACCAATCAGGTGTTCCAGCGCCTATTAAGTTTGCATTTAAGCTCTCCCTTTAGCAATCTCTTAAGAGATTGTTTGGGAAACACTTTTAGGAAAACAAATACCTTTTGCAAGATATATCTTTAGACTCTAAGATGCTAAGAGTCGCCGTTATCAGGAAAATGGGCCCAGGACAGGCTGCCGGGGAAACGCTCCCGGCCCCCGGTTCCTCTATTTACATTAATAATGACGGTAACATGCAGGGCGGACATACAAAGGGCAGCCGATTTAACTTCTTGTATGTGTTTAGACTGTGAGTGGAAACCCACACAACAGAAAGAGGGCATTTTAACTTCACACACAAACACACAAGGAGTGTGATTCTAACCCCCAACCCTGAAAGTGTGAAGTAATAGTGCCAAACATCGAGCCACTGTGACCCCCCCACCCCCCACCACCATCACAAGAGTGTAAAACCAAACTGTTTAGCATAAACATCTTGTTTTGTCATTTCAATGTTACACGGCTGAGTGAGAAAGTGAATGGTTATTTTGTGATTTTACTATTACATACTGTAATAATTCTTTCTTATATTATTGAGAATAGTTCTCCATTCCTCCTGTTGTGTGTCCCTGACTCTCTGAATGTGGAGCACAGTCTGTGAGGATAAAATACCCAACGACTCTGACTTCTCTACCTACAGGACATGAGGAGCTGAGACTGGTGAAGGGAGGGAGTCCCTGTGCTGGGACGGTAGAGGTGAATCGTGGAGGACAGTGGGGGACAATAATACAGATGGGCTGGGACATCAATGACGCTACAGTGGTGTGTAGAGAGCTGGGCTGTGGGTCTGCTGTAGCCGCTCCTGGTAGAGCTCACTTTGGAGAAGGTTCTGGGAAGGAGCTACTTACTCATGTTTCCTGTAATGGATCAGAGCCGACACTGTCTATGTGTCCATCTCACAAAGCCTCTGAGTTTTCAGGTTCACTGCGTCGTCCTCATGTACTTGATGCTGGAGTGATCTGTTCAGGTAAGAAACAAAGATAATACAGTTCTTGTAATTTTAATTCACAAATCTTCTGCTGCTGCCTGTGCTGTTAAAGAAGAAATTTCTTTTGTGAAGCGAAAAAAGTAAATAAGACAGGAAAAACAAAAGAGATAACAATGTTTTTTTTTTTTCTTCTTCATTTGTTAGGTCCCTCAGTGGTCCAGCTTGTGGGGGGGCCTCAGAAGTGCTCTGGGAGACTGGAGATTAGAGATGGAGATACCTGGGCTACAGTGTGTGATGGTGACTTTGACTGGCAGGATGCTGAGGTTGTCTGTAGGGAGCTGGACTGTGGGGCTCCTTCAGCTCTACACAAGGGGGCCCATTTTGGTGAAGGAGAAGGTCCCATCTGGTATAAAGGCTTCCACTGTGAAGGAGAGGAATCCTTCCTACATGAATGTCTCACCCCAACTGGACCAGAACGAAAATGTACAAATCACACTGTAACACTGACATGTTCAGGTGAAATACATTCTCACACATACAGTACACAGGGATATAACCACCTTTCTGGTATTAAATCGTTTTGACTGAATTTTAAATTAAATTATGTTCTATTAGATATGTCATATTCACATGTCTGTTTTCTCTCATAAGAGAACTAAACAATATTTTTGATTTGGACATAACTGTATGTCCTGTGTCTCCACAGAGCCTGCTGATGTGAGGCTGGTGAATGGAAGCAGCCCTTGTTCTGGGAGAGTGGAGGTGTATCGCTGGGGCGAGTGGGGGACCGTTTATCAGCGTAACTGGGACATGAATGATGCCGCGGTGGTGTGTAGACAGCTGGGCTGTGGCTCTGCTGTATCTGTACCAGGTGCAGCTCACTTTGGAGAAGGTTCTGGGCGGATGGTTCTAGGGGATGTTTCCTGCAGTGGGTCAGAGTCTGCGCTGAGGGAGTGTGGATCACTGGATGGCAGAGAGCATGACTTACCGCACACACTGGATGCTGCAGTCATCTGCTCAGGTTTGACACATTATTACAGCACCTGCTTTTAATACTGGATTCTATGAGGGAGAAAATGAAAAACTTTCAGAATCCATGCAATTTACCTGTGAGTATTTACAATATACAACGTTTCACATAAGGCATCATTACTGATTAGCACATCTTAAACTGTGAAATGAAAATAAGAAAATACTATCTCATTTAATCACAGATCTCTTAAAATTGGTGTTTCTAAATAATTTCCTAAAAGCTATATTTTACTACATTTTAATCTAATTATAATGTTCCAATATCTTTCAGCCAGAATTTTTATTTTATTTGTTTACTTGCAGATCATGTGAGGCTTGTGGGTGGAGCTGATCGCTGCTCTGGGAGGCTGGAGGTGAAGTTCAGTCAGTCCTGGGCTACAGTGTGTGATGGTAACTTTGACTGGCAGGATGCTGAGGTTGTCTGTAGGGAGCTGGACTGTGGGGCTCCTTCAGCTCTACACAAGGGGGCCCATTTTGGTGAAGGAGAAGGTCCCATCTGGTACAAAGACTTCCACTGTGAAGGACAGGAATCACTTCTACAAAAATGTCTCATGTCAGAGAGATCAGAACAGAACTGTAAAAACAACAGCAATATCAGACTGAGCTGCACAGGTAACCAGCTGTATTATTAATACTGTAACATCAGACCAATGATCCTTCTGAAGTGTCTTAGCAGCTCGGCTGTGTCCTAACAGGGCCTGAGGACCTGAGGCTGGTGAATGGAAGCAGTCCTTGTTCTGGGAGAGTGGAGGTGTATCGCTGGGGAGAGTGGGGGACTATAGCCCAGTATGACTGGGACCTTGATGATGCATCAGTGGTGTGTAGACAGCTGGGCTGTGGGACTGCTGTATTAGCACCTATAAGAGCTCACTTTGGAGAAGGTTCTGGAAGGGTGTTGCTGAGAGATGTTTCCTGCAGTGGGTCAGAGTCTGCACTGAGGGAGTGTAGATCACTGGATTTCAGATACATGGATATTCCTCACATTTTTGATGCTGGAATTATTTGTTCAGGTGAGAGAAAGTGTTTCTCATATTTTGAATGATTTTTGTTGTGTTTCTCAATTTTCCAGTTACAATGATAAATTTAATACAAAATATCCAAAATATTTAGTCAATTTCTGTGATATGATACTATTTTTTAAATGTGTACCTATTTTCATTGTACTATTCTAGATCATGTGAGGCTTGTGGGTGGAGCTGATCGCTGCTCTGGGAGGCTGGAGGTGAAGTTCAGTCAGTCCTGGGCTACAGTGTGTGATGGTAACTTTGACTGGCAGGATGCTGAGGTTGTCTGTAGGGAGCTGGACTGTGGGGCTCCTTCAGCTCTACACAAGGGGGCCCATTTTGGTGAAGGAGAAGGTCCCATCTGGTATAAAGACTTTCACTGTGAAGGAAAGGAATCCTTCCTCCATGAATGTCTCATGTCAGATAGATCAGAGCTGAACTGCACACATGGCCATGCAGTGGGATTGGTTTGTACAGGTAAGTTCTCTCTATATTTAATTGAAATATTTTGTATTTCAGTATATATTTTTGACGTTCAGATGTGCCTTGATTTAAAATCTTGGTTACTGCAAGTATCAGCTACTTGTATCAAGTCGTACCTTCGTTCAATTTCAGGATGTATATCAGTTGCTATTTTGTATTCCAGACACACATTAGTAAACAGAGATGGGCACAAATACATCAAACGTATTTTGTTACAAAAGACAAATACTTGCTCATCAAATGTAACAAAATAAAATACAAAATACTGCTATGAGAAAATGTATTTAATTAAAATTTCTCATTTGAAAATACAAAAAAATATGTAAAATAGTGATGGTACATGATGAATACGTGAAGCAATATAGCCCCAGTCATGTGTTGTATTTACAAAATACAAAGATTGCCCTAACTTTAAACAGAATAATAATTTTGTGATTTATAAAAGTTACAACATTAATTGTGAATTGACTTTTGTAACATTAGTTACGTAATGCGAGCTCAACAGGCTGCATCTGCAGCAGCGGGTTGGGAGGATCCAAGAGATAAAACCGCGATAGAAATGTTCTCGATCTCGAATCATGGTTACGGTCCTGGATTGAGAACCGTTACGGCCTTAGTTTATACCCAGTGTTTCCGCACAGAATTAGTGCCGGCGTGTACATGTCCACTCAAAAGAGGCACACAAATACTTCCTTAAATAAATTAACATAATGTATAAATTTCCTGCTTTGTCTTACAATAAGGTGCTGAACATGTACAAACTCAAAGAAGAATCTGTTTTTAAAATATATGCTCAAAAAAAGAACAACAGAACGGCTGTGGGGAATTTCATATACAACATCTCAGTTCACCAGTAGCTTCTCCCCTTTTCACAGACTCAGTGGCTATTAAAGCACCTACATTTAACTGATAGGAATTAATTTCTTCCTTAGGAACAAAAGTAGCTAGCCTGATTTATCACTAATGAAGGCTTCCATACTGTATATGGCAAACCACGAGATTTTGAAATTAACTAGAATGCCACTAGCAGGCTAGCAAGTTCATTTGCAAGTTCTATATCGCAGCACTGCTGTTTGCTAATGGCTCTATTTTTCTGTACTTGAATGACATTTGATGAGCAATATCTGGTAGTTTATCTTACTACATATTTTACCTTGAAGAAATTTGCACCGAGCACCAAAGCAACTTCTTTCCTTGGCTTGCTGGTCATGGGAGGTCCGAGTTCCTAACGAACAGGCTAGGCCAAACAGGATGTGTCATGTGATTTATTTGCATCTAACCAAAGGCAATGATAGGTTGCATTTAAAAGTCTGTAAGCCTGGTGATGAAGCCTCTTTAAATGATAGAAAATAAACAAATAAAATGACATATTAAATACATATTTTAAATACATAAAACACAATCTCTCAAAGTTAGAAATTACATCAGATTTTTTTCAGTTGAGCAAAATACAAATTACAAAATACTTAAAAGTAATAACATATGTAGTTTAAATACAATTAATTGAAATACTGCCCATCTCTGTTAGTAACATCTTACATGAAGGTAACATTGACGTGACATGAAGGTGATTTTTGTTTTGCCATTTACTCTTATTTTCTGTAGGACCTGACGATGTGAGATTGGTGGGTGGAAGCAGCCCTTGTGCTGGAGTACCACAGGTGTATCTGTGGGGAAAGTGGTGGATAACAGTCCCATATTATAGCCGTTTGTATGATCGTCAAATTCCTCTCATGGTGATAGGCAAACAAACGGGCTGTGGACCATTTCAACTCTTTGAAGGAGTTAAACGTTATTCTTCTTCTCAAAACAATGTATTGACAAGTGAACATTACTGCAATGGATCAGAATCGAAACTCTTCAGCTGTGAAACTAACTTCTTTATCGAGGCTGAGTTATCTCTGGAATTGATTATACCCATGTTCATATTCACAGGTAGGAATTGCATCATACAGTACTGGATCACAGAGCAAAACCCACCTGTTTTTTTTTTCCTGATTCATCCAACCATATGTGGAACTTATATCTTTATTTGTGTTTTCCATCTTCCATATAGTTCCATAGGCATACAAGAGTATTCTGTATCAACTTACCATTTCTATGTTAAATCTATACACTGCATTACGACTCCATTTTGGCCTAGACTGTATTTTTTAGTAAGCTCTACATTATGCTACTTTGCAAACAGGTGACTGAAAACATATTCCAGTGAATGTAACATTATGGGGTCTCCCTCTGTTTGTGAGGGTCTCTATTTGGTCCTCTTGTTTCCTCCAGGAGTTCAAGAATATGTGAAATGGTCTTAACCCTTTGAACTCTATCTGATTTTGAGCGCTTTTCCATCCCTTTCACCCCTTCATTTTAGGCCTATTACACTGTATGTATGTGAGTTAGCCACTTACGCTGTACGTTTTTGTATTCAGGACATTCTGGGCTACTCACACAATTTTTTTTGTATTCAGGTCAACATGGTGAATACATACAGTTAGTGTTCCTTCTGATGTTATTGTGTTCGTCAGTAAAGTCAGGTGTAGTGTTTAATGTTATCTGTTGTAAATAATGTGCGTGTTAAAGGAGCAGGTCACCCCAAAGCTCAAAAAGATATGTCTTAGAGGGATTTTAGTGCTATTAATCCATCAAGGTTGTTCTGCTGGGAGTTCTATAGTTTTGGAGATATCGGTCATAGGAATGTCGGCCTTCTCTCGAATATATTGGGAAGAATGGCATTCTTTCTTTGGTGATTAAAACGGCAAAAAATATATCGTTGAATACATTCAAGAGCAATGTCTTTAATCAGAAATGACGACCCGGTCACTCAAGGTAATTCATAGACTTTGTAACGGACAGTTTATTTCAGGGTCAGTGCCCGTCTGACCCTGTCCTATGTGTCTTGTCCTCTTTTGGCCAGCAGGTTTTGCTGGTCACTATAAGTCTCACTATAATTTCCATTTGAAGTTCTACAGTTACCCTCACTGCTCACTTGCTTAGAGACCATGATCACTGTTATCATTGAATGTACTGTGGATAAAGTAAAAAAATTCACACCGAACACAGTAACACAGCTTTCGCATGCCAAACTCGGTCGAGAGGTACCACGAGGCCCAGAGTGATATATAGGCATCAGCATCCCAGTAGTTCCCCTTGTCTTTGTGTGAACCCATCACCATGATGCGTCTCAATCCATACACATTTTAGCAGGTCTGTTTTGGTTTGTTGTATTCTGAGTTTTTGGTCGAGTTGCGGTCAGATTTTTCTTGACCGACCCGTTCAAGGCCTGAATTGCTAGAGTTGAATGCATCTCGACCCATAAAAGTTTTAGCAGCAACGGTCAAGTTTCAAGATTTTGATCGAGGTACAAGTCGGAAAAAATTCAATAGACCCGTTCGATGTCTGAGTTGGCCGAGTTAAGAGGCATTGGAGGTCCATGGTTCTATTGTACATGTGTCTAGTCTTTCTTTGTGCAATTAGCCCCAGTGCTGGTTAATGTTCCCTCGTTTCCTGTGCTTGAAGAATTGTAATGTATTCTACCAGTTTCTCATTGGTGGTTTTTGGTTACCTGTAATGAGAAACATGGATTTGTTAAAACATGTTGTGGGTATTCACCAGGTTACAGCCAGTCTTCGCTTGGTGCGCGGTTTGAATCCTGTGAAGCAGCTCTGGAATTTGGCCTCCGTTTCTGAAATTTTAAAACTTGTTTTTCAGACTCCGGTAAACTGTGGGTGACAGACACCTCGGTTACTGAAACTGCAGATACAGGAGTCCCACTGTATAATGCACAGCTTGGAGTGCATTAACCCTTATTTAAGATAATAATACACGCTTTTTTGTTTTGCCTTAATCATAATGTGTGTAAGTTTGCTATTTAATCAAAGATTACACGTTGGTTTGTGTGTGGCATAGAAAAGGCTGTGATCCAACACCGGAGAAATGGTACAAGGAAAATATATTAATTTATGAATTTTGCCCTTTATTAACACTATAGTACAGATTCAATAGTACAGAGTGGCTGATTGGAGCATTCAGGTAAAGGAAATTATTGTTGTAACTATTTTTTTTTAAGATTTCAGCCATTTGTGTTTATTTATTTGTGTCAATATTTGAAGTGTCGCAATGTATTACAAAAGTCTGTGTTTCTTTACATTACATTAATCTGATAATACACTTTTTATTTTGCCATAATCATAATGGTGGAAAGTTTAATTTTGAATCAAAGATTACTTCCTTGCTACAAGTGTTTCACAGTAAATTAACAAAAGCAAATCTGTCTGTTTCCATCTCAGGCCATCGAGGGATTCGGCTGATAGGAGGGAGTCACATGTGCTCTGGGAGAGTGGAGATTCAGCACGGAAGAACCTGGGGCTCAGTGTGTGACGATGACTTTGACTGGCAGGACGCTGAGGTGGTCTGTAGATCACTAGGCTGTGGGGAACCTGCACAGCTGCTGGGGGGAGCTGCCTTTGGTCAGGGAGAGGGAGGGGTGTGGTCTGAGGAGTTTCAGTGTCAGGGAAACGAGTCTCATCTTGTTTTCTGTCCCAAAATGACACATAACAGGACTTGCAGCCATGAGAATGATGTGGGCCTGGTGTGTTCTGGTAAGAGTATCATTGCTCTCAGACACCCTCACTGTGTTATTATTATTATTATCTGAGTGACATTTCAGTGTATCTCATCTTCATTCTTCGCTCTCTCTTCATGCTGCTCCCAGGATACACACGGTTCAGGCTGAGGGATGGTCCTGACCACTGCTCTGGTAGAGTGGAGATGAGGTACAATGGAACATGGGGAACATTGTGTGATGCATCATGGGACATGAGAGCCGCCACTGTCCTGTGCCAGCAGCTGAAATGTGGGGGCGCTGTGGCTGCCCTGGGACAGGCCTGGTTTGGGGGGGGCACTGGGCCCATCTGGCCCGATGTGTTTCATTGTCAGGGGAATGAGACTCGCCTCTCCCAGTGTGCAGTGTCCCCATGGAGACGAACAGCCTGTTCTCATGGGCAGGATGCAGGAGTCGTCTGCACTGGTGAGGACTGACAAGTCAGTTATAGTCCAGAGAGACAGAGCAAATATTATCATAAATAGCAATTAAACTCCACAGTATGGAGACTCTCCTACTTTATTAGGCTCCTTCTTAAAACTTTTGAATTTTTTCACAGGTTCAACCCCTTCTTCCTCTGATGGGGGTGTCAGGCTGCTGTCTGGAGGGAGTGACTGTGAGGGCTGGGTGGAGGTTTACTACAACCAGACCTGGCAGAAGGTTCACCAAGAGTCCTGGAGCTCCATGGATGCATCTGTGGTCTGCAGACAGCTGGGCTGTGGCTCTGCAACAAATATCTACAGATCATACCTGTCAAGGACAGGGGACAGTGACAAGTGTGTGACAGGCTTTCACTGCTCAGGAACTGAGTCTCACCTGGGGAAATGCAGACCTCCACATGTCCTCAACTGCCACCCCAGTGACCAGGTGTCCATGGTCTGCTCCAGTGAGTTTCTTCACATCAGTGGGATCTGTGTCAGCAGGATGTGTTATGGCTGTTTCAGAGAGATACTTGTAACTGTTTAATTCATGAATCCTTGCTAGAAAAATGGGACATTAGGACACCTAGATGTACTGACCTTTAGTTCACATGTGTGTGTTACTCTTGATTGACAGCATGAATGTTGTCATGTGAGCTCCCTGGGTTGGTAGATCTTCCTTCCTCACTCTGTCTTCTCTCCCAGACCACAGGTCCCTCAGGCTGGTGGGGGGAGGCAGTGACTGTGCAGGGAGGCTGGAGGTCTTCCACAGGGGCTCTTGGGGGACAGTGTGCCATGAGTCCTGGGCTCTGCCTGAGGCTCAGGTGGTGTGCAGGCAGCTCCGTTGTGGGACAGCCCTCAGTGGGCAGATCCCTGTACCCACTTACTTTGGCCCAGGGACTGGACCCATCTGGCTAAGCAAGCTGGGCTGTGTGGGGAACGAGTCGTCCCTGTGGGACTGTCCCTCAGTGGAGTGGGGGGGGAAGGACTGTGGGCACAAGCAGGATGTGGGTGTTGTGTGTTCAGGTAAAGCAGATCCAGCTCTGCATGAAACTGCATTCTGTCATTTTAAAGACAGGCAGTGTCCAGTGGTTTCTGTAATCACTGAACAATAATGGTTCACGTTCCTTGTGTGTCTTTCACCACAGAGCACAAGGAGCTGCGTCTGTCTGAAGGATGTTCTGGCCACACAGAGGTCTACTACAATGGCACCTGGGCAAGTGTGTGCTTTGATGGTCTGGAACAACCAGCAGTAGCTGTCATCTGTCGCCAGTTAGGCTGTGGAGACAAGGGGACAGTGACTAAGACAATATCCAGGCTCAGTCCTGACCTGAAAGGGCTGGACTTTGGAAAATGTCGATCCCATGATGCATCACTCTGGCAGTGTCCATCATCCTCCAAAGGGCCAAATGGCTGCTCAGAAGCTGCCAGAACAAGCTGCTCAGGTGAAGCTAAATTCAGCCTCTTTGTTGTTGTACGTTAATAAGTTCCATGAACCATGTTTTATTTCTCTATCTTGCTGATTATTGTAGATGCTGAAAAGCTGAAATCTCCATCAGACTTCATGCTCTGCAGATCTTCTTCTGATCTGAATTTCTGTACCAGTAAGTTTCTTACTTGATTCATTTGCAGATTTATAGTATAAATGTGTTTTAAAAGCCTTTGAAACATAGAGGGAATTATTATACCATATATAATACAGTCATGAATGATACAAAGAATGAATGAGAATTACAGTAACTATTTTATTAAAACTGATGATTAAATGGAGATTGATGTGATTATTGCATCTAAACCCTGTTTTCATTCGGGAAATGATGTATATATTAAATGTACTGTCCCCTCTGAGTTCTGCTCCAAATAACCTCAGCTGTCTCCTGTGTCCCCACTAGACCGTCTGCCCCTGAGACTGACAGGGGGTACAGACACTTGCTCTGGGAGGGTGGAGGTGTATCACAGCGGCTCCTGGGGGACCGTGTGTGACGACTCCTGGGACCTGCGTGACGCCATGGTGGTGTGCAGGCAGTTGGGCTGTGGGCCGGCTCTCGGGGCAGAAGGGGGCGGTCGCTTCGGGAGGGGTGACGGCGCCATCTGGCTGGATGAGGTGAACTGCAAGGGCAGTGAGCTGCACCTGTGGCACTGCTCTTACTCACTGAAGCAGAGTGACTGCTCACACAGGCAGGACGCAGGGGTCACCTGTGCAGGTGAGGCCAGGAAGTACATTCCTGCATCCTCTCTGATAGTGTGGTTTTGTAGTTATTAAATATGAGGCTAAAATACTTATTCTGTCCCTTAACCTGACAGTAATAAGCACCAATATCATTCCTGTAGGTGTCACAGAAATCACCCCAGATGTCACTGAACCTCCCACAGTTACTCAGATGCAAACAGGCCAGTCTGACCCAACAGTGTCCTCAGTGGTTCTTGGGCTTCTGATCTCAGTACTTCTGCTGCTGGTGGTTAGACTGGTCTACAGGAACTGGGTCCTGACAAGAGGTAGGACAGTAGTTTATAAAATTATTTAGATTTCATTTGTTTATATAATATTTGGCCAATTGATCATTTAAAGAGCAGAGGATTTTCTCCATTAGTAACATATGTATGATGTCTCACTCACGTCTCACTCGTCTATTGTGGATTTTATTTTCTATTAACCTCTGGTTTCCTTATTACTGAAGAAGGGGTCGCACAGCTATGAAGTATATTTATGTCTCAGGTCGGTTTTAAACTTCATACATAATAACATTTGTGTCTTTATCCTTCACAGAACTTTCTGAGAGTGACAATAAACAGCTGTCTCCCGCCATCTATGAGGAAATAGATTTCAAACGTGCCCAAGTTAAGAGAGGTAACTTAACTGAAGTATGTATCACTGCTGAGAAACCACCACAATCACTCTGTGACACTCATTCACAAGGTGCTGTGACAGTGAGGTGGAGACAATCAAACTATAGTGATGTTATAGAAGTAGCTCACAGTGTGACTGCTGCACATCTACATTTATTTATGTGGATTTATAATGAATCTGCTCTGGGGAAATAACTCTGGGCTAAGAATGACTTTGTGCACAGTCAGGTTCATCCATGAAGACATCAGTACATTGTTCAGAGAGGATAGGTCTCCACACTGAAGTCTGACTGTATATTTAGCTGAACATCATATAACTGCAGCCAGGTAAAGATCTGCCAGGAGTGTAAAAGTGTCACTAACCCTTCTTCTGGTGTCAGGGAGTGACCTTCCAGATGAGCTGCCCTCAGGGTATGAAGATGTGGGGGAAGCTGAAGGAGTCAATCTCTTAGGTAATGATGGTGCAGAACATCTTAGAAAAAGATTTGTGGGGTAAATAAAAATTTAGGAATCTTGTTTCTTGACAGGCACTGATGTGATGTGTGTCTCATGTTGCTGTGATTTAGAGAAGACGATCACTGGTGACGACCCAGAAAACTATGATGACCATGTTTGTGAGAAAGAGACTCCAGAGAAGTTGAAAGGTGAGATTTTCTCAGCTCAGCAATACCAGGCTTTCCATCTTAAAAAGTATATGCTAGACATCGCTCCTCTTACTGGACGTCTGAAACATTTACTGTATAAATTTCATTAACCTCCTTGCTTTGACTTTGTGGTTGTAGCGGTAGATACCCTGGAGTACTACAATGACAGCCCTGCAGGTCAGACACCTGACTATGATGATGTCACTGACAGCCAGACCAATGACTATGATGATGTCACTGACAGCCAGACCAATGACTATGATGTCGTCTCTGTGCAGCATCACCCTGACTCTCAGCCAGGTGAGCGGCTCTAAAGGGATCAGCTGGTCACTTTGCTCCAATCAGACTGAGTTCGATATAATCTCAGCCCAGGCCTTCTGTTATGCTGATTGTTATTACTAAACATGGAATTATGAATATCTCAAGTGTGACACTATAACAAGTATTTCACTTACTGCTTGGACACGTTGTTTTTCTTATGGAAGCTAAAGGTTATTTTTGAAATTTTACACATAATATAAATGAAACATGACGTCATGCTGCCTCTTCCTCAGTCAGCAATCAGAGCTACATACACATTCACCCAAAGGTCTGTGTGTCTGTGTGCCTCTCTGACAGATCTCCACCACAGTCACCCTGTAGGACACATGACTGAGCTGTCGTTCACCCAAGAAGGGGGGCTGCCTAATGATGACATCACTAACTATGATGATGTGGGGGAGGGGCTTCTGTGAGAGGGAGGGGCCTGGGGGAGGCGGAACTGTCTGAATGCTTGTGCATCAGTGCACACAAGTAAAAGTAACTTTACTTATATTTCTTATTTTTATATGTTTCTATACTATTCAGGCAAATAACCATTTAGATAAACATATGCTTAAACATTAAAATGCATAAGTACCACAGTAGTTAATCTTCTTTTTCTGCTTTCTGAGTTAGCCTACCTAATAAAATACCTGTTTAAGTTTTACACGTATTCTTAATATCAGTTGTTTTGTTTAAAATTGAAATAAAATTTTGTTTATAATTTCCCTGTCTTTCTGTTTTAGTGATACTTCAACATTGAAACATTCATTGACACGTGACACACAATGACACAATGATGTTTCACAGTCTCCAGTTTATCTTCTTATCACCATCCACCCATTTTTTGTGCCGGTGGGGCCTGGTACCCTAACTGACTGTCTGTGCCCCCCAAAGTAACCACCCTTAGATGCTAAAAAGCAATGTTTCCCCAATGGTATCCTGGTAATACCACTGTTCGCCCCCCCCCCCCCCCCCCCCCACCTCCGTACCCTTCTGTGTTCTGTAAATCTCACACCCAGCTGTCTGATTAGTTCTGGCACCAACACTGTATCTCTGCTAAAATGCTTAATTAACAATATTCTCAGACTTGCGTTCCACACTTAGGATACAATTAGTCCATTTTTACCTATAAAGTGGACTGTTTGGGTCCCATTTATTCTACTTTAGTTTTATATAAACTGTCATGTGTCACTACAAGTTCTCTCTCTCTCAAAGCTTTAAAAAATATAAATAAACTTGCTAACCACAGATGTATCTCGGAAAAAAGCAGAAGAAATATAAAAATGCAAAGAGACGTTGCCCTGCAGAGAGTTAGGAGATGGAAGTGAGAGATAGTGGATCGTAGCCCCCGGTAGCTGAGAGAGAAACGAACATGGTGCCATCAGGCAGCGTAAGACCGCAGGCTTAAGGGGAGGAAGTATAGAGTGGAGGCGTGGGGAGGAAAGACGACTCAGCTCTATGATGCACAGGAGAGAGAGAGAGAGAGAGAGAGAGAGAGAAGCTGCAGAGATCAGAGGAGAATGAGCAACATGGCAGCTGGTTCACCTGCTCAGACGCTGCAGTGAGAACATGACCTCCTGCTCCTCAGCGCTGACAGACGCTGCTGGATCCACAACAGAAGCTGCAAACGCCGCCGTCACATTGGCAGAGTTACGTCATTTACAGAGTGAATGTGCTCAGGCAGCATGGAGTGTCTGTGTCAGGATATTACACTCTTTACTTTTGCTTAGTAGATGCATATTTGTATAATGTAAGCATGTAGTTTGCAGTTCATGCAGTGTCTGAGTGGTCTCACACTTCCAGGGTTGTGGGTTCGATTCCTGCCCCAGTTCAGTGTCTGGAGCTTGTGTGTTCTGTGGCTGTTAATTCTGGGTGTCCCTGTTTAATCCCAGTGTCCAAATACTGTCCAATTGTCCCTCTGCGTTGTGCCCCATGCTGCCTGGGAGGCTGCAGCCCCCATGACCCTGTCCAGGGTTAGCAGGCAGGAGATGGATGGACCCATCCTGGGTTGTCCCCTGCCTTGCAGCCATAGCGTCCAGGATAGGCTCCAGACCCCTCACAGCCCTGAGATAAAATTTGAAACTACTCTAATTATCACTCTGCATTATCAGTACGAACTAAGGCCATATGAAAACCACCGTTTTGTCATTTAAAGGCAGCAAAAAATAGTTTTATGAGTGATTACATCAAATACGACTATCATCTCTACAGTATCACTGTTCATTCAACGTGGAAGATTTTCAGGATTCCTCTGGTACATAAATGAATTTGTATCTGATTCAGTGTCATTTATTTTAAACCTTATAGCCATTTATCTGTTTTTTTTCTTTCTTCGTTTTTTATCACCATCCGGTCGTGTCTTCAGGCTGTAGGAGGTGTCCACAGATGTAACACATTACTGGTATATATGGAGACGTCTTCAGCAGTGTCTTCTGATTTGTTATTATTCTTGCTTGAACTATTAGACAGTTTGCTACCCTGGTGTCAAATAAGGCAAAGCTGAGTATGATTGGTGGGCTGAGGCTGGTGGGGGCTGAGTGTGATTGGTGGGCTTGAGGCTGGTGGGGGAAGAGTCTTCACTTGGTGCTGGAACCTTCAGCAGAAGCTCTCAGATCTCAGGGTGCAGGTTGGCGTCTCCACATCACACAGGAGGAGGTTGATCTGCCCTGATAAACATGGGGAGCTGCCTGTTCCTCGTCTTCTTCTCTCTGCTGCCTCTGCTCTCCTCAGCAGGTAGGAACCTAAGTACTGTCTGCTTGGACCATATTCAGCCAGGATCTTGGTTAGAGGCTGGGGTCAGATTTTTGGGGTCTTGTAGTCAGTCACAGGTGCATAAATTATACTGGAAGGTTCATTCAGTTCATTGCTGAGTTTTTGATAAATATGTTTTGCTTTGCTTACATTTTTGCTCGCTGTGAGATTATCCCAATTTTATGTTGCATGTAGACATTTAGTAGTACTTGACGTGTAATGGAAACTTGATTTTATTCAATGTTTTCTTATATTTTGGTCTGATACTAGTCTACAGTCATTTGTTTCATAATTTTTGCTATTTTAAACAACCCAGAGCTTTCAGATGTTGGATTTGCTAGTAATATTATACACTTTGATATATAATATTTTTTCAAGATTAAAGAAATATATCTGTTTCTGAAAATGTACCACCACACACACTTGTATTTTGATAAAGGGACATTTTCTCTCTCGTACTACCTTTCTGAAAAATTATAATTGCAAGTTTGCATCTCAGATCCTTTGTTAAGTTCATTGTTGAATTCCAACATTTTTCGTATTGCTGACATTCTCTGTGTAGCCGATTGTGTTTCCCGCTCCACCGTGAAGCTGTTTTCTATCTTGTGGCCATTTCTCTCATTTCCGCTTTGTGTTTTATTGTTATCCGGCAGTGGTACTGGTGATTCAATGTGTTCTTGGTATATATGGAGAAAGATATAGTAGTATCTTCTGATTTGTTGTGATACTTGTTTGATCTATTAGAAAGTTTTCTTTCCTGAGTCTAATAAGGCAAAGTTGAATGTGATTGGTGGGGTTGAGGCTGGAGGGGGCGGAGTTTTCAGCAAAAGCTCTCAGAGCTCAGGGTGAAGATCAGCATCTCCATATAGCCTAGCAGAAGGTTTACCTACCTTGATAAATTTGGGTCCTGGTTGCTCGTTGTCTTGATGGTGTTTCTGCTCTTCTAGGAAGATTTATCAACTGTGCGTGCAAAGTATTCTGTTTGTAAATCATGGAAATGCAAATTGTTATGCAGAGTGGAAGTTATCCAATTATTCCTGTGCTTAAATAAATGTGTATTTAAGTGTAACTGAAGCAAACCGATTGGCATGTAGGATACACACAGACTCCCACTGAATTATCAATTATCAACCTGTATAGACTGACAGATAGACTGACCTACAGTAGCTATGGTTGTACCATGGATATGCAGGCAGGTCATGCTCATGACAAAGAATCGTGCCAAAGTCATAAAAGGTCCACAGTCAAAGAAATAATATATCACTGTCACTAAATACAATCCTACACTGAGATACACAAGATCGGATTGCGTTTCCATTTACATTTGAGGTCTATAATGCACCAGGGGTCGGCAATCTTTTCCACAAAGGACTCTTGTGTATGAGGGTTTTCACCGCAACCCAGAATTACCAGTAAGAGGAGGAGTCCTCACACCTGGGTTTGAACAGCTGACCTATATGTTCTCCCAAAAACCTGCATACATTCTGGCCCTTTGTAGATAAGATTGGCCACCCCTGATATACATTGATCGAGAGACACCTGAAAGTGGACACAGTAGGACGTTAGTAGGTGTATCGCTTAGTGTAACAGATACAGGAGATGGGAAGCGCTGTGAGCCCATATAAGAACCCGCTGTTCATATCTAACATGTAATACAGTCTGCATACAGTAATGTATATACTGTACTGTACTATGGACGCCCACAATAAGCAGATACAAATACAGCACCTCTGCTGTGCTAAATATTTCATTACATAAACTTACTGTAACGTACAATAAAATATTTCATTGCAGCTTCAGGCGCCGTCTTATTTCCCTGCTCCAATTGTTTGCTTTTGATTTCGTAGTGCAATTTGTGCCGTCTTTTTCGTTAAATGTAAGTGAAATATTTTTATTATAAGCATTATGATTTTATATTTACATTATTTGCTGTAGACTACTGTGTGTATATTACACGGCAATAACTGCATGTGTCACCTGTCCCCATTCTGGGTCTTTCTTTTTCTTTGATTGCCCACTGGTAAAGTTGCCCACAATACGCATTTGTCTATTTTCTCTATTTCGTCCAGCATAACTTCCACCTCATTCTCAGTGAAGTTCAGCTTTCACCATCCACTTCTTTTTTACTTTCTTAGTAGCAGAATAGCTACAAAATCACAATACAAGCATGTAGTGCAAAATATATTACAGACAGGTACGTTTCTGCAGTATGTTTATTTAAATTCGTTTTTATTTAAATTCGTTACAGGCACAGTCAGATTTCGAATGCGTGACATTCATCAACCTTCGCTTTGTAGAGCTCTTCATACGCAGGAGTGATAAAAGCCAATTTGCCTGTATGTACACATGATTCGTACCCACACACTTAGGAACTGATCTATACACACTTAGATAAATGAGACCCCAGATCCTCTCTTCTTGGGTAATATTCAGCTGGAAACTTATATTATTCTGGAAAGAGTTTTGCGTTAAAATTTTTAAAGACCTCCCAATTGCACAAATGTTTATAAAATGTCTGATCAATGTCATGTCCAGGGCTGTAGTCAGGTTTGAAACCCTGGGGGGGTTTTCTCAATCACACCTTACATACAGGAGGCCAATCTCTATTTGTAAGAAACATTTCTACTGGTGTTGAAAATCTGAAAAACACAAATTATGAAAAATACACCACATAAGAACATTACACACAAAATGGTAAAATATTATGGGTCTGAAGCATATAATTTAAGGTCATTTGTAACCATTTTAAAATTAAAAATGAAAGAAATGCTTGATATTAACAAACCATTACAAGCCAACATCAATTGCACTTGTTTTGATATCCATGTTTGGCTTTGAAATGTTTCCATGGACACTATTACTGATACCGTCCCCTTCATAAGTTATTTATTATTTTTTATGATGTTATGTGAAATGTTAGTTAGCCTAATCTAGCCCATTAGGCGTAATATGAAAGAAACCCAACCTTTATCCTGTCCAGAGTAGCATATAACGGAATTTCGCTTATAACGGACAAACAGTTTGTTCCCCAGGGCCGCTTTTAGCTGTAGTTTTGTTCGGCTATAACGGACATGCAGGCTCCGCCTACAAGGCGCGTGGCGTGCCTGTGATATCCAGCATAGATACCTATTCGGGATTATTAATAGTCATGCATCTGGTCAGATAAATTGGATTACTGCATGTACAATATAATAATCTATACCACAAGTGTGTCTGCTGGGGTGTGGCATGAGTAAATGGTGTCCTGTAGTTGTGTTCTGGGCAAACAGCAACTCTGGATATAACGGATTTTGGATATAGCGGACGGTTGTTCCAGGTCCCTTGAAGTCAGTTATAACGGGATTTTACTGCAAGTACATTTAAAATAAAGCTTCCGGTTAGACAATACGGGAAATACAGCAGGACTTTTGGAGTCTATCCCAGGGGAACAAGACAGGGGAACAATACAGGGGAACAAGGCAGGGGAACAAGGCAGGGGAACAAGACAGAGGAACAAGGCAGGGGAACAAGACAGGGGAACAAGGCAGGGGAACAAGACAGGGGAACAAGGCAGGGGAACAAGGTAGGGGAACAAGACAGGGGAACAAGGCAGGGGAACAAGGCAGGGGAACACCCTGGACAGGCAGCCGGGGAAACAATCCAGGCCCCCGGTGCCCATAATTACATTAATAATGACGGTAACATGCAGGGCGGAAATACAATGGGCAGCCGATTTAACTACCTGTAGGTGTTTAGACTGTAAAATAAATTTGCCAATGACTCTGACTTCTCTACCTACAGGACATGAGGAGGTGAGACTGGTGAAGGGAGGGAGTCCCTGTGCTGGGACAGTAGAGGTCAATCGTGGAGGACAGTGGGGGACAATAATACAGATGGGCTGGGACATCAATGACGCTACAGTGGTGTGTAGAGAGCTGGGCTGTGGGTCTGCTGTAGCCGCTCCTGGTAGAGCTCACTTTGGAGAAGGTTCTGGGCAGGAGCTACTTATTCAGGTTTCCTGTAATGGATCAGAGCCGACACTGTCTATGTGTCCATCTCTAGAGACTGCTAAAATTCCAGTAAAACTCCATCATCCTCATGTACTTGATGCTGGAGTGATCTGTTCAGGTAAGAAACAGCTGATAGAAAGTTCATACTGATTTTATGCTATTATGTAAAAGATCTTGAGGTATTTCCTGTTCAGGAAGAATTTTACATTTTAAATAAGGGTGTAGATTTGGGTATGGATGGTAAGGAGAGATATCAGAGTTTCTGGCAATTTGACCCAAATGATCACTTTCAGTTTTGTAGGAGTATCGTGTCTGTTTAGGAGGGTTGGGGGTTTGGGGCCAATTTGGTCCCTCTAGTGCTGAAACCAAACCCACCCCCTTGATTTCATAACAAAAATTATTGAATGAAATGAAACAAATGCTGAAAGAGGGAAAACAAAAGCTAATGATGAATGTTACATGGAACGATGCAGTTTTATGTTTAGATTTTGGTTTGATTGTCCTGCTCCGATCATCTGCTCCTTCCGTGTGCCACGCCCCCTCGTTAACCCTGTGTGGATTCCCCATGTTTACCAGCTGTTCCTGATTGTTGTCATTAGTCCATTATATTTAGTCCGCATTTCCGTTTGTTTCCCCAGTCCGGTCATTGTAGTGTCATTCTGCTTTACCGCTTGTGTTTGATCCTTATGCTCATTAAACCCCGCATTTCCCCGATTCTACGTCTCCTCGCTTCTGCTTCCCCGGTCAGCGTCTTGAATAATCTTTCATGGTTTCTTTCATCGTAGGTCCCTCAGTGGTCCAGCTTGTGGGGGGGCCTCACATGTGCTCTGGGAGACTGGAAATTAGAGATGGAGATACCTGGGCTACAGTGTGTGATGGTAACTTTGACTGGCAGGATGCTGAGGTTGTCTGCAGGGAGCTGGACTGTGGGGCTCCTTCAGCTCTACACAAGGGGGCCCATTTTGGTGAAGGAGAAGGTCCCATCTGGTATAATGGCTTCCACTGTGAAGGACAGGAGTCCTTCCTACATGAATGTATCACCCCAACTGGACCAGAACAGAACTGTACAAATCATTCTGTAACACTGACATGTTCAGGTGAAATACATTCTCACATATATACAGGGTTGAATTTTAATATAATCAGTTTTTTATTGAATGTGATATATTTTCATGGCTCTTTTCTCTGATTATGAAATTAAATGTTATTAGCCTGTAATATAGGACATACTGTAACTGTATCTTCTGTGTCTCCACAGAGCCTGCTGATGTGAGGCTGGTGAATGGAAGCAGCCCTTGTTCTGGGAGAGTGGAGGTGTATCGCTGGGGCGAGTGGGGGACCGTTTATCAGCGTAACTGGGACATGAATGATGCCACGGTGGTGTGTAGACAGCTGGGCTGTGGCTCTGCTGTATCTGTACCAGGTGCAGCTCACTTTGGAGAAGGTTCTGGGCGGATGGTTCTAGGGGATGTTTCCTGCAGTGGGTCAGAGTCTGCGCTGAGGGAGTGTGGATCACTGGATGGCAGAGAGCATGACTTTCCACACACACTGGATGCTGCTGTCATCTGCTCAGGTTTGACGTCAGTTTTTATCATGGGATGTACAATGCTCACAGAAAGTCCAGAGATGCATCATCCAGTAAACATGTTGCAAATGTACTGGTTTTATAACAAAAATCAGTACTTTATTCATTTGTTTACAAATAATGCATATCACATTAGAATTAACCAGTAGTTTTAATAAAATATTCATTTCAAGTAATAAATTTAGAACCTATTAGTCTTGGCATTATGTTACGTTTATCCTTGTAATAATTCGCAGAAATTTACCTCGTTATCTCGAGTTAACGGCATTAAAAAAAAATGCAAGCATGGCCGTTCTGGGCTTCCGTCGTTCTGAGTTAAAAAGTTCATTCACAGTCTCATTTGGTGCTTTTTAATTCGTATACCATTTACAGTAAAAAAACAAAATGTGTATGTGGAAGGTATGTGCAGATATGTTACTCATTGGGAACTAATAGGGAAACAATATCATTAATCTCGTATTTATGAAAAAGTATTTATCATTTTGTGTCATTGTTTTAGATAAAATACTTAATAAAATATTAAAAGTGTTCCTGTTTTTTTTTTTTCAATTTATGTGACTCCAGATCATGTGAGGCTTGTGGGTGGAGCTGATCGCTGCTCTGGGAGGCTGGAGGTGAAGTTCAGTCAGTCCTGGGCTACAGTGTGTGATGGTAACTTTGACTGGCAGGATGCTGAGGTTGTCTGTAGGGAGCTGGACTGTGGGGCTCCTTCAGCTCTACACAAGGGGGCCCATTTTGGTGAAGGAGAAGGTCCCATCTGGTATAAAGACTTCCACTGTGAAGGAGAGGAGTCCTTCCTACATGAATGTCTCCCCTCTGTTGGATCAGAACAGAACTGCAAAAACAACAGCAATATCAGACTGAGCTGCACAGGTAACCAGCTGTATTATTAATACTGTAACATCAGACCAATGATCCTTCTGAAGTGTCTTAGCAGCTCGGCTGTGTCCTAACAGGGCCTGAGGACCTGAGGCTGGTGAATGGAAGCAGTCCTTGTTCTGGGAGAGTGGAGGTGTATCGCTGGGGAGAGTGGGGGACTATAGCCCAGTATGACTGGGACCTTGATGATGCGTCAGTGGTGTGTAGACAGCTGGGCTGTGGGACTGCTGTATTAGCACCTATAAGAGCTCACTTTGGAGAAGGTTCTGGAAGGGTGTTGCTGAGAGATGTTACTTGCAGTGGGTCAGAGTCTGCAATGAGGGAGTGTAGATCACTGGATTTCAGATACATGGATATTCCTCACATTTTTGATGCTGGAATTATTTGTTCAGGTGAGAGAAATGGTTTCTTGGATTGTAATACATTTTGTATGCAGTAAGCTTCTCAAGCTTTCTGTTTTCAATGATGGATTTAATATAAACACATTTAGCCAATATCTGTAATATGTTACCAACTTTAAACTCATATCTGTTTTTTTATACTGTTCCAGATCATGTGAGGCTTGTTGGTGGAGCTGATCGCTGCTCTGGGAGGCTGGAGGTGAAGTTCAGTCAGTCCTGGGCTACAGTGTGTGATGGTAACTTTGACTGGCAGGATGCTGAGGTTGTCTGTAGGCAGCTGGATTGTGGGGCTCCTTCAGCTCTACACAAGGGGGCCCATTTTGGTGAAGGAGAAGGTCCCATCTGGTATAACGGCTTCCACTGTGAAGGAGAGGAGTCCTTCCTACATGAATGTCTCATGTCAGATAGATCAGAGCTGAACTGCACACAGGGCCATGCTGTGGGATTGGTTTGTGCAGGTGAGATCTTTAAATATTTATTTTATATTCAGGAAATTGATATTCAGTGAAATATTACCATTAGTTTCACGGTTGAGGGTGAACTTTGGTTCACAGTTTTCTCTTTTGTCCTTCAGCACATGACGATATTCGATTGGTGGATGGAGGCAGTCCTTGTGCTGGAACCTTGCAGGCGTATCAATGGGGAAAGTGGTGGACAGCTGCATACATAACTGGGCTAAATGACCTTCAAATACCTCTTGCAGTAATAGGCAGAGAACTGGGCTGTGGGCCATTAGATTTTTTTGGAGGACCTGATTATTTTTATTATCGTCAAAACAATGTATTGGCGAATGATTGTTTCTGCAATGGATCAGAATCTAAAGTGTTCAGTTGTGTAGTAAACATTTTTGCTGAAGCTGAGGTGCTTGTGAGAGATATCCCTCAATTTACTTTCACAGGTAAGAATCATATCATGTAAAACTCGATCACAGGATATTTTAAATGGCTTACCTTCCAAATATATATACATTTTATGAATTGACTTCCCTGATTCATCCAACCATTTCAGTGAAATTTATATCTCTATTTGTGTTTTCCTAGTTCCATACCATAACAAAGCACGCAACGATATTCAGTCTTTGCATTTGTTCATCATTTCTATGGTTATATCTATGCACTGAATTAGAGTTTGACTCCATTCTCTCCTGGACTTCATCTTACACTGAGATGTGCTTTATGACACTTTGAAGACACATAACAAAGATATATGTCAGTAAATGTAACATTATGGGGTCTCCCTGTGTTTGTCAGATTCTCCATCCAGGTCTGGTATTTCTTCCAGCAGGATAAATCATGTGATTATGTAAAATGGCTTTTCTTAATTCCCCACATTGTGTAATTCTGAGAATGAATGGATTTTGTTCTTCAACGAAGGACCAATCTGTCTCCCAGTTTGCCCCACCATGTCTATGCACTAAATGTGTAATAGAGGGAAATGAATTCATAAATGAATGTTAGAGTCTGTAATAATTAAATATTAATATTAAATATTAATTAAATAGTAAACACAAGTTGTAAAATTAAAAATAAAGACTTTTAAAAGAACATTGCTTATGTGCAAATATAACTGATTGGATATTTCAGGTTACAGAAACAAATTAATATCTCTTCATATTTGCACTTAGTGTTACTCTTGAATTGGGGGTTTGCTTCTGTACCAGCATTGTTAATTTTCCATTGTATTACAAACATCTACAACCTGATAATGCACTGCTGTGTGTCAGATTACTGCTGAATCGGAGGTTACCACTATGTTATAAGTGTGCTAAAGGAAATTAACATAAGTAAAATTGTCTTTCTCAATCTTAGGCCATCGAGGGATTCGGCTGATAGGAGGGAGTCACATGTGCTCTGGGAGAGTGGAGATTCAACAAGGAAAATCCTGGGGCTCAGTGTGTGACGCTGACTTTGACTGGCAGGACGCTGAGGTGGTCTGTAGATCACTAGGCTGTGGGGAACCTGCACAGCTGCTGGGGGGAGCTGCCCTTGGTCAGGGAGAGGGAGGGGTGTGGTCTGAGGAGTTTCAGTGTCAGGGAAACGAGTCTCATCTTGTTTTCTGTCCCAAAATGACACATAACAGGACCTGCGGCCATGAGAATGATGTGGGCCTGGTGTGTTCTGGTAAGAGTATCATTGCTCTCAGACACCCTCACTCTGTTATTATTATTATCTGAGTGACATTTCAGTGTATCTCATCTTCATTCTTTGCTCTATCTCTTCATGCTGCTCCCAGGATACACACGGTTCAGGCTGAGGGATGGTCCTGACCACTGCTCTGGTAGAGTGGAGATGAGCTACAATGGAACATGGGGAACATTGTGTGATGCATCATGGGACATGAGAGCCGCCACTGTCCTGTGCCAGCAGCTGAAATGTGGGGGCGCTGTGGCTGCCCTGGGACAGGCCTGGTTTGGGGGGGGCACTGGGCCCATCTGGCCCGATGGGTTTCATTGTCAGGGGAATGAGACTCGCCTCTCCCAGTGTGCAGTGTCCCCATGGAGACGAACAGCCTGTTCTCATGGGCAGGATGCAGGAGTCGTCTGCACTGGTGAGGACTGACAAGTCAGTTATAGTCCAGAGAGACAGAGCAAATATTACCATAAATAGCAATTAAACTCCACAGTATGGAGACTCTCCTACTTTATTAGGCTCCTTCTTATCACTTTTGAATTTTTTCACAGGTTCAACCCCTTCTTCCTCTGATGGGGGTGTCAGGCTGCTGTCTGGAGGGAGTGACTGTGAGGGCTGGGTGGAGGTTTACTACAACCAGACCTGGCAGAAGGTTCACCAAGAGTCCTGGAGCTCCATGGATGCATCTGTGGCCTGCAGACAGCTGGGCTGTGGCTCTGCAACAAATATCTACAGATCATACCTGTCAAGGACAGGGGACAGTGACAAGTGTGTGACAGGCTTTCACTGCTCAGGAACTGAGTCTCACCTGGGGAAATGCAGACCTCCACATGTCCTCAACTGCCGCCCCAGTGACCAGGTGTCCATGGTCTGCTCCAGTGAGTTTCTCCACATCAGTGGGATCTGTGTCAGCAGGATGTGTTATGGCTGTTTCAGAGAGATATTTGTAACTGTTAAATTCATGAATCCTTGCTAGAAAAATGGAACATTTGATGACATTAGGACACCTAGATGTACTGACCTTGAGTTCACATGTGTGTGTTACTCTTGATTCACAGCATGAATGTTGTCATGTGAGCTCCCTGGGTTGGTAGATCTTCCTTCCTCACTCTGTCTTCTCTCCCAGACCACAGGTCCCTCAGGCTGGTGGGGGGAGGCAGTGACTGTGCAGGGAGGCTGGAGGTCTTCCACAGGGGCTCTTGGGGGACAGTGTGCCATGAGTCCTGGGCTCTGCCTGAGGCTCAGGTGGTGTGCAGGCAGCTCCGTTGTGGGACAGCCCTCAGTGGGCAGATCCCTGTACCCACTTACTTTGGCCCAGGGACTGGACCCATCTGGCTAAGCAAGCTGGGCTGTGTGGGGAACGAGTCGTCCCTGTGGGACTGTCCCTCAGTGGAGTGGGGGGGGAAGGACTGTGGGCACAAGCAGGATGTGGGTGTTGTGTGTTCAGGTAAAGCAGATCCAGCTCTGCATGAAACTGCATTCTGTCACTTTAAAGACAGACAGTGTCCAGTGGATTCTGTAATCACTGAACAATAATGGTTCACGTTCCTTGTGTGTCTTTCACCACAGAGCACAAGGAGCTGCGTCTGTCTGAAGGATGTTCTGGCCACACAGAGGTCTACTACAATGGCACCTGGGCAAGTGTGTGCTTTGATGGTCTGGAACAACCAGCTGTAGCTGTCATCTGTCGCCAGTTAGGCTGTGGAGACAAGGGGACAGTGACTAAGACAATATCCAGGCTCAGTCCTGACCTGAAAGGGCTGGACTTTGGAAAATGTCGATCCCATGACACATCACTCTGGCAGTGTCCATCATCCTCCAAAGGGCCAAATGGCTGCTCGGAAGCTGCCAGAACAAGCTGCTCAGGTGAAGCTAAATTCAGCCTCTTTGTTGTTGTATGTTAATAAGTTCCATGAACCATGTTTTATTTCTCAATCTTGCTGATTATTGTAGATGCTGAAAAGCTGAAATCTCCATCAGACTTCATGCTCTGCAGATCTTCTTCTGATCTGAACTTCTGTACCAGTAAGTTTCTTACTTGATTCATTTGCACATTTATAGTACAGATGTCTTTTAATAGCCTTTGAAACATAGAGGGAATTATTACACCACATATAACACAGTCATGAATAATACAAAGAATGAGAATTAAAGTTACTATGTTATTAAGACTTAAGATTAAATATATTAAGTGCAAATTCATGTGATTATTGCGCCTAAACCCTGTTTTTATTCGGGAAATGATGTATGTATTAAATGTCTGTCCCCTCTGAGTTCCGCTCCAAATAACCTCAGCTGTCTCCTGTGTCCCCACTAGACCGTCTGCCCCTGAGACTGACTGGGGGTACAGACACTTGCTCTGGGAGGGTGGAGGTGTATCACAGCGGCTCCTGGGGGACCGTGTGTGACGACTCCTGGGACCTGCGTGACGCCATGGTGGTGTGCAGGCAGTTGGGCTGTGGGTCGGCTCTCGGGGCAGAAGGGGGCGGACGCTTCGGGAGGGGTGACGGCGCCATCTGGCTGGATGAGGTGAACTGCAAGGGCAGTGAGCTGCACCTGTGGCACTGCTCTTACTCACTGAAGCAGAGTGACTGCTCACACAGGCAGGACGCAGGGGTCACCTGTGCAGGTGAGGCCAGGAAGTACATTCCTGCATCCTCTCTGATAGTGTGGTTTTGTAGTTATTAAATATGAGGCTAAAATACTTATTCTGTCCCTTAGCCTGACAGTAATAAACACCAATATCATTCCTGTAGGTGTCACAGAAATCACCCCAGATGTCACTGGACCTCCCACAGTTACTCAGATGCAAACAGGCCAGTCTGACCCAACAGTGTCCTCAGTGGTTCTTGGGCTTCTGACCTCAGTACTTCTGCTGCTGGTGGTTAGACTGGTCTACAGGAACTGGATCCTGACAAGAGGTAGGACAGTAGTTCATAAAATCATTTAGATTTCATTTTTCTTACTAATTCTTGGTCAATTGATAATTTATAGAGCAGGGGGTTTTCTCCATTAGTAACACTTTGACTGCTAAATGATTCTTTGTACAGCGTGTCACTCTCTCTTCTGGATTTTATTTTCTGTTAACCTCTGATTTCCTTATTATTGAAGAAGGGGTCCCACAGCTATCTATGTCTCAGATTGTTTATATATTTTATACATAATAACATTTGTGTCTTTATCCTTCACAGAACTTGCTGAGAGTGACAATAAACAGCTGCCTCCCGCCATCTATGAGGAAATAGATTACAAACGTGCCCAAGTTAAGAGAGGTAACTTAACTGAAGTACAGTATGTATCACTGCTGAGAAACCACCACAATCACTCTGTGACACTCATTCACAAGGTGCTGTGACAGTGAGGTGGAGACAATCAAACTATAGTGATGTCATAGAAGTAGCTCACTGTGTGACTGCTGCACATCTACATTTATTTATGTGGATTTATAATGAATCTGCTCTGGGCTAAGAATGACTTTGTGCACAGTCAGGTTCATCCATGAAGACATCAGTACATTGTTCAGAGAGGATAGGTCTCCACACTGGAGTCTGACTGTATATTTAGCTGAACATCCTATAACTGCAGCCAGGTAAAGATCTGCCAGGAGTGTAAAAGTGTCACTAACCCTTCTTCTGTTGTCAGGGAGTGACCTTCCAGATGAGCAGCTCTCAGGGTATGAAGATGTGGGGGAAGCTGAAGGAGTCAATCTCTTAGGTAATGATGGTGTAGAACATCTTAGAAAAAGAAAATAAAAATTTAGGAACCTTGTTTTCTGACAGGCATTGATGTGATGTGTGTCTCATGTCATTGTGATTTAGAGAAGACGATCACTGGTGACGACCCTGAAAAATATGGTGACCATGTTTGTGAGAAAGAGACTCCAGAGAAGTTGAAAGGTGAGATTTTCTCAGCTCAGCAATACCAGGTTTCCCTTCTTAAAAGGTGTCTGCTAGACATCGCTCCTCTTCCTGGACGTCTGAAACATTTACTGTATAAATTTCATGCACCTCCTTGCCTTGACTTTGTGGTTGTAGGGGTAGATACCCTGGAGTACTACAATGACAGCCCCACAGTTCAGACTGACTATGATGATGTCACTGACAGCCAGACCAATGACTATGATGATGTCACTGACAGCCAGACCAAAGACTATGATGTCGTCTCTGTGCAGCATCACCCTGACTCTCAGCCAGGTGAGCGGCTCTAAAGGGATCAGCTGGTCACTTTGCTCCAATCAGACTGAGTTTGATATAATCTCAGCCCAGGCCTTCTGTTATGCTGATTGTTATTACTAAACATGGAATTATGAATATCTCAAGTGTGACACTCTAACAACTATTTCACTTACTGCTTGGACACGTTGTTTTTCTTATGGTAGCTAAAGGTTATTTTTGAAATATTACACATAATATAAATGAAACATGACGTCATGCTGCCTCTTCCTCAATCAATAATCAGAGCTACATACACATTCACCCAAAGGTCTGTGTGTCTGTGTGCCTCTCTGACAGATCTCCACCACAGTCACCCTGTAGGACACATGACTGAGCTGTTGTTCACCCAGGAAAGGGGGCTGCCTAACGATGACATCACTAACTATGATGATGTGGGGGAGGGGCTTCTGTGAGAGGGAGGGGCCTGTGGGAGGCGGAACTGTCTGAATGCTTGTGTATCAGTGCACATAATTAAAAGTACATTCGGTACAATTTTTTAATTTTTAAGGTTTCTGTCCTATTCAATCATTTGACAATTTATGCTTCAAAAGTAAATTGTATGAGTACCACAGTAGTTAATCATCTTTTTCTGTTCATTCTTTTGCATCTACATGTTTTTCAAATTTAATATTTAAAAATAAAATTTTCTTTGTAATCTCCTTGTTTTTCTGTCACTTTTATTTCAAAACTGAAATTTTCATTGACAAGTAACATCCTTTGACACACAGAGTACAGTTTGTTATCTTCTTAGCATCGTATCCAGCACTTTTGTGGAGGTCATGTGATTTGGAGCCTCCTAGTGGAGGTACTGCCTCCCTTCATGAAGTTTGCATGACGTCATGTCTGGCCCAGGTGTGGAGGTCATGTGATTTGGAGCCTCCTAGTGGAGATACTGCCTCCCTTCCTGAAGTTTGCATGACGTCATGTCTGGCCCAGGTGTGGAGTTCATGTGATTTCCAGCCCCACCGTAGAGTCCTACTAGTGGAGGTCGCCCAGTGCTCTGCAGCCAGACCATTCTCCAGTCTATGGCGTGCATCCAGAGGCGTTTATGATGTAAAGTATATGATGTAAGATCATGTACAGTATTATTTAGAATCAGTTGTTTAAGCTGTTAATATCTTATATAAAGAAATTAAAAAGCAGGCAAGTAGTCTAGTTTTTATTGTAATGATCTTAATTTAATTTTTGTAGATCTACCCTCTTTCATGACTTTGATAATCACTAATACAAGAAGTCTTTGAAAGTTATTGAGTTGACTGTGTTTTACTACCAGGCCAGTATTAGGCCAAGAGGTATGTTTGTTTGGAAACTAAAAAAACAACTACTAAGAGCATTTCATTCTTTATCCTTTAGCATGATGCGTCAACCTTTAAATGCAGCCATCAACATAAAAGTGCAATGTTATACATGGCTTCATGGTTCCGGAACTGGGGAACGACATGGGAAGGATGCATTACCACAGGCTACCACTGGGGGAGACGCTGCAAAAAAAAAACAATTTACTAGAATACTAGAATTTTAACTACTACCTGTTTTACTGAAAAATTGCATTTAAAATGTACTATTACTGGAAATCTTAGTTTTAATAATCAACACATGGTTTACTGTTTTTACAAATTCATTAAAAATTTTATATTATTGATAAGTAACAAGTCTAAGTATTCTGGCTGAAAAGTCTCCAGTCAGTACCATAAAAAGTGGGTAAGTGTGCGTAGTACAAAATATATAAATCATCACAATACTCATACAACAGTAATGTAATATACTGTAATACTATAATAATGATGGCTGAGGATGCCCCTCCGCATGCAGGCTTGACGCCCTCCGGGGATCCTGCGTCCCCCGTCTGCCGTAACGCAGAGCTGCAGAGCGCGAGAGGCACCGCTGCTCCACCTCCTGTAGTCGCCTCTCTTCCTCTCTCTCAGACTCGCCGCCCGCCTTACAGCTCCAGCTTCTTCTCCATCTGCGCACGCAGTTTGTTCTTCTGAATCTGAAAGAGGAAGCAGAGAAGGGCGATATGTCCTCCTGTGCAGTGCTGAAAATGGCCGGGCATCCCCGACGGCAACAACTCTATTATTATTGTAATACTTATTTGGGTAAAACGGTCATACCTTTCCTGTGACTGTGACTGGATATTCCTGAACAAACACTATATAGCGGGGGATCTTAAAATGGGCAATCTGACGAGATAAAAAACAGTAAATCAATTTACATTTACATGCTACGAAAGTATAGTATTCTCACATGGCAAAAACGTACAAGCCAATAAATATCTCCCTTTACGGAACCTCACACCAGCGTAACAGGTGATAATGAATAATCCTCATTGAAGACCAGGTGCATTGTGGGTACTCTCTCACCTGACCCTTGCAGTAGGCTTTGATGTCTTCTGGGGTACAGTCCTCACCTTCCTTCAGCTTGATGCATGCACACACCTCTTCTCCCATCCTTTCATCCTTCACCCCGACCACCTACCCCCCCACATCAGTGACATCATCGACCATGTGACGGTGCCTCTCTCACCTGCTTCTGGATTGGCTGCTCCCAGCATCTTCCATGTAAACATGCTAACCCACTCCCCAGGGCACACATCTCACCTGTGCCTCCTGCACTTTGGGGTGTTTATGCAGAAACTGCTCGATTTCAGCTGGGTAGATGTTCTCCCCACCACGGATGATCATGTCCTTCATGCGGCCCTCGATGCGGCAGTACCCGAACTGGTCCATGCTCGCGATGTCCCTGTGTTGGGAGGGACGCATGGCGTTAGCGTGAAGTAACCAGGTTTGCTACACAGCTCAGCGTTAATTTAAAGGTGCTTTGCTGTGTCACACTCTGCCCAGAGGAATTCTGGGTCGAAGTTCCAGCTGGCCGGTGTGGTTCTTGGCCTTACTCACCCGGTCCTGTACCAGCGGTCCTTCCCGATGACCTCCTGCGTTTTCGCATCGTCATTGTAGTATTCCAGCATCACACAATAGCCCCTTACCAGCAGCTCTCCTGGTTCTCCAAGACGTACGACCTCCCCAGACACGGGGTTTATGATTTTGGCCTGATAAAATGAAAAACACCCACAATCCTTTGCACCAACACCATTGCAGGCCGAACTGGAAATCAACAAATAGACACAGTGTGGCATACCTCCACATGGGGCATGACACAGCCGACGGTCTTGGTCTTCTGCTCTAGGTTGTCCCGGGGGAAGCTGAGGAATGTCACAGGGCTGTTCTCCGTGGTGCCGTAGGCAATCTGACAGACACACACAATGAGGAGTGATACGTCACCATCTGTGCACACACTGTATTACTGCTGCAAATATCATTTCAGGTTAATCAAGACGCTTATGAACTTTTTTAAAATATTGGGTCTGTGTATATCTGCTACTTTTAATTTGAGGTGCTCAACTATTGACTCAACAATGTAAGTAAGTAAGTAAAATCCATTTGTAGAGTACAGCAGTCTCAAGGTGCTGATGAATGTAAATGTGGTAAAATGTACAAAGACCAAAATAAAACCGACGTCAGAAAATAGAGATAAAAATAAGAGAAAAACTGTACTTTATTTTTTACTTTCTGTTTTTATACTTCACTTTAGACAAGGGAGGGAAAAAAAGAACAAAATGATTCAAGTAGACCCCTGGTTTGTCTTTCTAGAGATGATACTGGGAAAATAGCTTCATCTAGAAGGACTAGATGCCACCAGAATTGGGAGAAATCCTGTGTGTATTTTTGTAATACCTTGCATTTCAATTGGTTATGTTTTGGATTATTTGGAGTGTTTCTGTTGCTATCACTAAAGCTAATAGAGGCCATTCACACGCGTCAGGCCATGCATCAGCTACAGTGACCTGCTGAAGATATCTCATCAATTGCCTTTGTAATACATTTTTGAAATTGTAAAGAGACTTTATAGACACCCTGTATATTACCTACAGTATATTACAACTATAGCACACTTTGAAACAAAGGTAATAACCGCCTGCTACCACACATACAGTATATACACCCATATATACATCCTTAGTCCATGTTCTTTAGCATAAAGTGTACGCCTCCCTCTCCCTCTTGTTGCCTCAGTTACAACCTAAATGGAGGAATAAGTTGCTCCAATAGCCTTTGGCAGGAAATGGAAGGGGGGATGGGGGGGGGGGGGGGGTTTAAGAACTGTTGAAAATGACAGGCATGTCACTGCCCCTGGTCTGACCCTGTTACACACATCATGTCTCTTTATTATGCTATTAAACATGAATAAGAATAGCGTAGAATACACTGTAATAACAATAGGAATTATAAACATCCCATAACTAAACAGAACAACAAAACTGCCAAATTCCCTCCCTACAAGAGCAAAGTTATTTTCTTGCTCACCACCTGTTCCTTGATATTCATGATATTCATGGCTTTCTTCATGACTTCAGCAGGACATGGAGATCCACCCATTATTCCTGTAATTGGTAATTTCCACACAGTGACCTTGTCCTGCTGAAATTCAAAATCTGTACCAAGCTACTCAGTGACATTCCCTGAGAAGCTAAGCAGGTCAGTTCTGAGAGGCACTGTAAGGTTACAAAGCACATGCTTGAATGATTGTTTGAACCATAAAATATAACGTGGAAAAAATTGAGTGGGTTGTACAACTAAAAACAAAAAGGCTAAATTATTAATCATATTATCAGTGATCACGAAATTCACAATTGTGCATTCCAAATTGTAAAGCGGTACAACAGGACATGAAGAGTGATTCTGAGACACGCCTCTCCCGCCCTCATGCCCCGCCCCATGCCCCACCCCCCACCCTCGTGCCCCGCCCCCACACCCTATACCCCGCCCTCGTGCCCCGCCCCCACACCCTATACCCCGCCCTCGTGCCCCGCCCCCACACCCTATACCCCGCCCTCGTGCCCCGCCCCCACGCCCCTGCCCTCATACCCCGCCCCCATGCCCTGCCCCCATGCCCCGCCCCCATGCCCCGCCCCCATGCCCCACCCCCCTGCCCTCATGCCCCGCCCCCACCCCCACGCCCCTGCCCCCATGCCCCACCCCCATGCCCTGCCCTCATGCCCCGCCCCCACGCCCCGCCCCATGTCCCACCCCTGCGGCTCTCACCAGCCTCCAGAGATGACAGGTCATACTTGTTCTGGTCATACTGGCCCAGCATGTCGATGTACATGGTGGGAGTGCCGAAAACGAAGGTGCACCTGGGTGTGGTCCAAGATGCAGGTCACACACTGAATACAATTCATTCATTCAGTGATACAGTAATAGCAGAGAAACACGCTGTCCCCCTGAGGCAAAACACAGTAACCACGTTAATACTGAAACGGAATAGAAAGGGTGTCTTGCCTTGGTTTTCTGCTTTCATCAAAACTGAGTGAAATATTTTGTCGAGAGGTAAAACAGAGACTAAAGGCCATTTCACACAAAGCTAGATTTTTTTTTGTACAAACGAAGAAATGTATTTCTTTGAAGGCTTGCATACCAAGTCCGACAAAGTCGCATTGTCTCATATATCATGTTTTCTATTCATAGTTTACACTTTTTTTCAATGATGCAGAAAATGCAGACAAAATCATGGAATTGAGGCATGAAAATGGCATTTACTTACTTATAATAGCGGAATCATGGAATTTGCAGATATTGTGTCGGTATTAGATGAATTTTGTATAAATACATAGTATAAAATACCCTTGCAGTAGGCATAACCAGGCTTTTTAAAAGGAAGGAGTCTTTTGATAAATTCCATTTTAAGTTACAAAGTGCATAAATTTTGATACATTTTTGATAAATTCCATTTTAAGTTCCAAAGCAGACCATTATTTACGCCTACAAGCTAGACATGGTCATTTCATTTCCTTTATTCCCTGGTATAAATTGTATATTTGCCTTGAGGACTTTTGAAAGTGCTTAATCTTTAGACTATGCCAAATGTGTCAGCAGTATGAATAAAACAAGAAAAAAGTTTACGATTCTTTGTCTGTAGCTGAAGTTTTTCAGGCAAATATTGGTTAAAAATAAAACAAAATCCGAAAAAGATCAAAATTAATCTGAAAAAAAAAACTGAATTTGGAAGAAAATAAAATTTGAAAAATCATTCATTGGGCCCTAACAAATTTGTGTTATTTTTTTCATGTCGCATTTTGTGTGAAACTTAATAGACCCAATTTCGGTCATAACTCAGATTTTATTAGAGAGTCAGTTACCGTATTTTACTTTTGTTGGCCACCACTAATTCAGCAAATATAGAGACATCCATACAAATCATGGCTGATGGAAGCATCATCGAATCTAACACAACTATAAACTCAGTAACGGTGATCCACAGAGATGCCAGTTTGACTTTGACGTTGATCCTTGATAATATTGGCAATGCAACATCAGTTCCCCAGTTGAGTCCACACCGGCCAGCAGCTGCTGGGCTCACCTCTCCTTCTCAATGGCCTCCAGGTTGGCGCGTCCATCGTACCCAGGCGACGGGAAGACAAGTGTCACCCCATGTACCGCCATGCACATGCCCCCGCAGACGGCACCGAAGGTGTGGTACAGGGGCACCGGCACACACACTCTGACCTGAGGCTGGGGCGACAAGGGGTCAAGGGGTCAAAAGGTCAAGGGAGGCCCAGAGGCTTCCGTGCAACTTGACTAGGCTTCACGGGGGCGTAAACGTAAATAAGAGATCTACCCGCCAGTCGAACCCGATGCGTCGACCAATGAAGTAGGAGTTGTTGATGATGTTGTGGTGAGACAAAGCGGCACCTTTCGGATTCCCGGTTGTTCCCTGTGAACAGAGACACACAGGCATGACTAATCAACAACCTATGCATGATGAGTCATTAAAGTATAATACTCATGCAGAATATGTCTGTGAATGTAAATCATAATTTCAAAAAAATATGCATATATAAGATGATAAGGGCTTCACTCTTAATCATATTACACATTTGCAGGACTATGGAAAAGAATAAATCGGTATAATTTTCAACTGTAATGCCTTAGGTTAGGATTACTCAGTTATCTACTCATAAAACTACTTTACACACCTTGCTGCTGTATGCACACAAAATTCCCCCTGAGATCAATAAAGTTTATCTTATCTCTATAAACCCGCCCAGGACCCCCTGCCCCTACAGATTCCCTTTTCCTACGGCAACAGGGGTACCGATGTGAACTGGATGTTGATGGGATCGTCGCAGGACAGCTTCTTCTGCAGGGCCTCCAGCTCCTTCAGCTCCTCACTGCCCCCTGCCTGTAAGACGTCGTCCATGTGAAGCGCCCCCGGCTGGCGGCTGTCAGTCAAGACCACCATACGCATGTCCGACAGCCTGGGACAATGAATCACGTGGTGGGGTTGATTCACACATGGTCTGTCTAACCCAGGCTTGCCAGTGTCTCTGTCGGAGGTATGTGGCTCTGCGAGTTAGGACCAGAAGGGTGTTGGTTCAAATCCCACAATGTTACCATTGGATCTTTGAGCAAGAGCCTTAAACCTAATTGCTCCAGGGACACTGTCTGACCCTGCTCTGCAATCCTCATTCGCTGGACAAAAGCATCTGCTAAATAAACAAATGTAAATGTGCCTGATCACATACAGTACTATCCATAAATGCAGTGTTATTACTATTGGAGTTAGCATGTCACAACTGGCCAATGTTGGCTCTTCCTTTTGCATGTTGTCTTCTTGCTTTGCTGTGTTTGCATCATCCACTACAACCATCTGCTGAATATGTTCGGACACGAGGGTGAGAAGAGTGAGGAGTCAGCATCCCGTGTGCAGTACCTGGCACTCTTGAAGATTCCTTGCCTGGCCGTCTCCATCTCCGGGCAGATCTTCTTCAGCATCTCGTAGTACTTCTGGGTCTTGAACTGGGTCGGGCACACCACTGCGTTGCACTGTACCTGCAGCCACGGGACCACCGGTGACATCAGCCAGTGAGATTTTCATGGTGCTTTTCTGGAAACGATGCCTTTTAGCTGCCCAGCTGGGGTTCTGCTATAAGCCCAGACTCTCATAAACTCATAGAGAGTCCAAAGATCTCCACAGTCCCACCCTGTGTTTCCCCACTCACCTTCCTCAGCGCAAACTCCACCTCCTGCAGCTGATAGGCTGGGTTCACAGACACCTGCAGAGAGATTACAAGAATGTGCAAATGCACTAGTTTGAGTGCGTGACTCTTGTATTCAGGATCATTTGTTAATTGACACCTGATTATTGAGGATTATAAATGTCCAACTGCATTCTGTGGCAGTGTTCCTACAGATAGTATATCAGGACCAGAGAAGAATCTATTCTGACAGGCCTTTCAGAATAACTTAAATTACAGCCAAGCTTGTATTACAGTGGAATTTCCATTCAAAGTGTTTTGACCCACAGGTGCACAGGTCCTGGAGGAGTGTGGGAACTCACCAGCACGATTCCAGCCTTCGCTGTGGCAAATTGAAACAGGATCCACTCGTAAATGTTCGGCCCCCACATGCCGAGCTTGTCACCCTTCTTCAGCCCCAGAGCCAGTAGGCCAGCAGCTGCCTGGTCCACCTACCGATCAGGCAGCAGTAGCATGATAGCTATGTAGTGTAAGGTAGCTGATTCAAGTCCTAATGTTCCCTAACCGTAACTCTATCTGTAAACCTAAAGCCAACTCTAACACTAAAGACATGCCTAACCCTAACCCCAACCCTAATCCTAACCCCAACCCTAAAGCCAACCAAAATCCTACTATAAGGAGCTGCCCATTGACCTAATGACGGAATCTAATTGGCCAGCTGTAAGCCCTGAATACATGTAAGTACTCCTAAGCTCTCCTGAAAAGTTACTTATCGTTTAAGACTAAACCTACTTAAATCTGACTCCAATTTATATAATTTAAAAATTGTTTATAAATCTTTTTGTTATCTCCAGAAAATGTAGCTTGTTCTGACTAGTTCTAGGCTCTTCCTAACTCTAACTAATCTCATTTGTTACAGGTTTGTGATGATGCACAAGGATTCACCTTTGGCCGATAATGCAAATTTACGGAAACAATGTGTCCAGTTTGGTCTTGCTTTAGGGACTGAAGGATGGTTACAAACTAGCAGCATCTGCTTGGTCGGTCAACCTGGCCTGGCGTCTCGGTTCAGCCGAATGTCTCACCTCAGAGAATCAGCTCATAAGCTCAGAGACTCAGCTTGTGTGATCACTGTAGCCCATTCAACATGGCGTTCCTGATTGACTCAATTTAGAGGCTGCGTGGAAGTTTATCACCGCAAAATATAAGGTAGCCACTTCTGTTCACCCAAGCCAAACAATGGGCCAGAAATCTAGAGTCATCTGATGATAAAGCATTATGGGTATAACCTGCATTTTAGTGTATATTTAATCCTGCCCTGGACTTGGGGCCCACCACTCCCCCTGGAAGGTACTGGAGTCAGCGATTTCAGACAACCAAGAAATAATCAAAATCAGTAAATATTTGCCAGTTAAGAACAACACACCAATCACGATTCAGCAGCGAGTCACAGAGGGTACTATACTGGGCAGGGCTGATTTTCTCATTTTACCTTGTGAAAATTATCATATTTTTACTTTGTTGTGCTACTACAGGCTCTTCTGAAATGACAACGCAGCTCAGAAAGGTACCTTACACCTCGTTACCATAACAGGAAGGGCAGGGTAATTGTTTAACTATTTCAGCCCTATAAACTTGTGCAAATGAATGGTTAACAGCTACTAATGATGCCAGTTCTAAGGTCTGAAGTCAAATATGACTGTTCCTACAAATCCAGTATATTGTGTGTGTGGCCTAATGTTAGTCATTATTCACCATCTGCTTGTCAAGAAATGCACTGAGATGCCAGTAAAGGCAGATCAGGTGCACGCTGCATGTAAATATCTGCGACCTAATATGTAGCATGTCATTGTTCACTGGAGGAGGTCAAGACAATGACAATTCCCTACATGCCCAGCTCAACACGATACGACCACTGTGAAAGGCAGATGGGAAATATTGTTTTTGGACTGCAATCAGCTACTGGTAATCATTCTAAAAAGGCTTCTAGAAAAGTGTCACCCATATTTGTGGCTCCACAGTAATCTTGGGACAGTAGGGGCGTACAAAAGAGGGAACACAGATGGTTTATGAGATGTAACCCCATTTGAAAGCCCAGTTTTAAGGTCTTGGAAACAGTTCATTGTTGTGCATAAGTGATTAAAAAAGCAAAAAATTAAAGTGTTGGACTACAGCTGCAATGTATCACATAAGTTTGCTATTTCTGTGTGTGGCCCACTGAGTTAGGGTGACGTAGAAGGTCACAGGTTCAAATCCTGAAACTGGCAGAGTGATGTACCTGTTGGGCCCTTGAGTATGGCCCTTAACCCTAATTACAGGGTTCCGACTGACCCTGTATTCCCAAAAGTCCTTTTACCTTGGATAAAAGCATCTACTGTTCTTCTTCATCGTATGTTTCTGCAAACTTCCTGAGCTCTCCTTGGGCCACAGGTTTGAAGACAATGTGAAGAACCCATTAATTCAACAGCTCAGCAATTCTCATGCTGGTACATTTTCAAGAATTTCCCTCCAAGAAATTGCTCTAACCTAACATGACCTATAATCATGATGGGCGTAAAGATACGAAGTTAAATCAAAACAAATTTAAAATGTTATCTGCAAGTGCCGACATAGTTATGATGCTCCCCACCAAAAATGTAGCTTAATCTTGAAAACCAGAGGGTTGGCCGTGGAGTTCTGACACAGACAGATCCGGAAACTCACGTCCTGCTGGAACTGTGCGAAGGTCTTCCGGATGCCATCCTTCATGAACACCACGGCTTCGCGATCCGGCCAGCGGTCCACTGTGGCCTGCAGGGCCTGGGGCACGGTGCAGGAGAGGAGGGAGATGGTGGAGGTGCCATGCACGTAGCTGGTGGTGACCGTGGGTATGCAGGGGGGGGTGTCCACATGTAGGGTCCTGAGAGGGGGGTAGGAGCAGAAATGTTTAACTTAGTCTCCAAGCATGTGATATGTGAAGGGTCACATACAGTCACTAAGTGTAAAATTCACACTATGCATAAAGATTTATTAACATTAATATGGGAGGTGGGTGTGTTGGTGGTGCCCCAGTGCCACACAGCACTGGGTAAATGCATTGGCCCCACACAAATGCAGGGTTTGAGTGCTGGTAAACACCTCACCTGACCATGCCTAGATTCTTTAGACTTTTAATTCTGTCAATGAATTTCAAACTGAAAGAGACTCAAGACTAAAAAGAGACTAGAGACTAAATATTATTACAAATAGTCCACAGAAGTGTAAACACATAAGAGACAAACAAAAATGCAAACATGCAAACAAAAATGCAAACATGCAAACAAAATGCAGACGTTCATAATTGTTAAAATCATAAATCACGTGGCTCAGTTGAGTTGTTATATTGATATTTACACCCTAGTTTATCATGAAGCAATCAAATAAAATAAAGTTCTATAAGACAAAGAGCTTGTCCTTAATTAAAAAACAGCATTTAAACAAAACCGAACTTCGGAAGTACTTTTTAATCAACACTTACCGACACACCTGATATGACAGACCTCCAGATTTCCAGAATCCCCGCAAAACTACTGCATGCTTAGAAAAATTAATCCTGGACTTAAAGCGTGTAAACACAATCCTGGCTGACATCGTCTATGTTTAGTTACTTGCTTTCGATCAACAGCACGTATAAACAAATGTAAGCAAATTAGAAAAATTCTGGAGAAAAAAAGAAAAGAAAACGTGTTCACGTCTACAGGAGCTGTGCACAAGCCTCAGTTCCTCCAAAAGGTCATGCACTGATTGCAGAAATTGCAGATATCTTTATATACCTCAAACAGGCGGGCAGAATTTCTATCTATGCCCCTGTATGTATATAATAAGTAAACAGAATAGTTAAATGCTCAAAAAGTAGATGCTGCAAGGACATTAAACAAATGTGCAATTCAGAAACATTGTATCGAACTTGGGAGCCGTCTGTAGGGGACTGCAGTGTCCTCCTCATCTGCTTCCCAGCGAAGGCGCAATATCAACAGCTTAGTAAATGATCAGACATAGCTCCTTGATTTCAGTAATATTTTTCAAATGGAGATCTAATTTTTAACCAGTTTGGGGCAGACAGGTTACCAATATATGTGCAAGATTTGTAATCTAGTAAAGCTATAGCAGTAAGTTTTTTGTTGACGCTTAGAATTGTAACTAAGCCGTATAGCATCTGTTTGTAAGTTGGCAAAGAACTTGCAGAGGACATCGAACTATAGATAGATTTCAAAAGTCCTTTCTCATTGGCCACTTTATTAGGTACACTTGTTCAACCACCCATATTTCGATCAATGTAATCAGTCAATAACATGAATGCTCACATCAACCGGGTTACCAACTTTGGTGAGCTGGCAGGCATGAGATTTTCAGTTTAAGACAATTCTGCACACATAACAGTTTTGTTACCTTGTGTGGAAGTAAAATTGGACATTGGTAGGCCGGGGAGGGGAGGTATATTGGGTTTGTTATGTCTTAGGCCTTAGGCAAGAAGAGATTGTTTTGAATACTCTGTGACCTCGCTTCGTGATAGCTGCATGCGGTTAGTTGGGTGGATTTTACCTTGCTACTACGGTGAACCAATAGAGCAGGAGAATTGTGTTTGTTATACGTTTGAACTTGGTTTGTTGTAACTAATCAGGAAACAGAAACAAGTCCTTATTGGGAATTATGAGTTATGGTTTATCAACTGGTTGCTCTGTGTGCTGGGTGTGACTTGGTACCGTGTGCCAGAGTGTGATGGGAGCGCTTTGCTGGAATTGCTGGGATAAAAGAGATTTTCTTTACTCACCAAACTGAGAGGTCCAGACTTTTATTCTAAGTGCCTCTCTGTGTTATCAGAGAGGTTGATTTATAATTTTTCTACCACACTTGTAAATAGTCTTTTGATGTAGCTAATTTTTAGGTTTATAATGGAATAATACAGATTTGCCGTAAGATGTCTTGTGTGAATCTGAAAGTGTGAGCGTCACGCCAGATGTGTATGAATTGACAACCCTGGGTCAAATACCAGAATGGGGAAGAAAGGTGATTAAAGGTGATACCTGTACCTCTGCACGTGGTATGATTGTTGGTGCCAGATAGGCTGGTATGACACACAACCATCTCTATGGTTCACAGAATATGAGCCAAAAAAAAAACATCGAGGAGTTGACTCTCCCATCAAGCACTTAAGTCATGGACGGGTAACTGGCGGCTTGCGGGTCACATCAGACCCCCAGCTCTCTTTTTTTCTGCCGCGCTCGCTGTGCACAAACATTAAATGTATTAATATGATAAGTATTAAATGTTTTAGAAATTAACAAAGTAAAAACACTTTGAAAGAAATACATGCACCTCATGTAGCTTGACCACTAGATGGAGCTGGAAACAGTTGCAGGGAGAAATGTAAAGCTCTAGGGGTTAGCCTAATATCCGGTTCGAACAAGAATTCAGCATGAATAATGCATTCTTTGTAAGATTAGCTGCCATCCAATAATTAATGATGAATATGCATGTCTGTCTTAAACGCTTCTTTGTGTTTTGCTGTTGGTTAGACATGAAGGTACGATGGTAGCAAAATTAGATACCATTCAGGTCAACATATCTGACTCATGTGCTTAGTTCATGTAGTTCACGTTGTGCTTTCTCTCTTCTGTGCAATTTACACTATACCTTGGTATGCCACATTTTGCCCGGTATTTTCAAATAAAATGTGTTTCTTGTTAATATACAGGGATATCTTTGAAAGTGGAGTGTTCACCATGTATTCTGCTTAATTTTAAGATATACTGTCATGTGATTGCAGTACACACAACTACTATCTCTTGAAGCTCTAAAAATTATAAATAAACTTGCTAACCACAGTTGTAACTTTGAAAAAAATGAAGAAAAAAAATTGTAAAAATGCAAAGAGACGTTGCCCTGCAGAGAGTTAGGAGATGGAAGTGAGAGATAGTGGATCGTAGCCCCCAGTAGCTGAGAGAGAAACGAACGTGGTGCCATCAGGCAGCGTAAGACCGCAGGCTTAAGGGGAGGAAGTATAGAGTGGAGGCGTGGGGAGGAAAGACGACTCGGCTCTATGATGCACAGGAGAGAGAGAGAGAGAGAGAGAGAGAGAGAGAGAGAGAGAGAGAGAGAAGCTGCAGAGATCAGAGGAGAATGAGCAGCATGGCAGCTGGTTCATCTGCTCAGACGCTGCAGTGAGAGCATGACCTCCTGCTCCTCAGCGCTGACAGACGCTGCTGGATCCACAAGAGAAGCTGCAAACGCCGCCGTCACATTGGCAGAGTTACGTCATTTACAGAGTGAATGTGCTCAGGCAGCATGGAGTGTCTGTGTCAGGATATTACACTCTTTACTTTTGCTTAGTAGACTATTTTATCTGTATAATGTATATATGTGGCTTACAGGTCATGCAGTGCCTGAGTAATTAACACTGCAGCCTCACACTCCCAGGGTTGTGGGTTTGAATCCCGCGCCAGCTCTTTGTGGGTGATGCTTGTGTCGTCTGTCCTGTGTGTGGTGGTTTATTCTGGGCTCCCCCATTAAGTCCCAAATATCCAAATCCTGTCTAGTTTCTGCCCCATGCTGCCTGGGATAGACTGCAGGCCACCATGGGTTGCCGGGCAGAAGATGGATGGGCCCATTGGACCATGTCCTTGTTGACGTTTCCCAAGACCAGTGGAGGGGGCTGTCCCTTTGAATATGTTCAAATACGACTTTGAACTGTCATATGCCATTGAAGGGATTTCTTTGAAAGGAGAGACTTTTTTTTACTATGGTAGAGTCTGAATGTACATTATTTTAATTCTTACTAATCAAAAAATCACTATGTTTCGGTAGTTTGAATAAGAACTCCAAGACCAATATATAATTACCATTTTGACATTTAAATAAACAAGCAAACAAAAAATATATATATTTTATGAGTAATTAAATCAAATGCATGTAATCATCATCTGTTCAGTATCAGAACACATTCAACAAGGAACATTGTCCGGATTCTTCAGGCATGTAAGTCACTGTGTATCTGATCCTGTGTCATTTATATTTAACATTACAGTCATTTCTCTGTCTTTTCCCCTCTTTAGGTTAAATTGGCATCCGGTCGTGTCTTCAGGTTGTAGGAGGTGTCCGCGGAAGTAACACAGTCTTGGTATATATGGAGACGTCTACAGCAGTGTCTTCTGATTTGTCATTGTTCTTGTTTCAGCTATTAGACAGTTTGCTACCCTGGTGTCAAATAAGGCAAAGCTGACTGTGATTGGTGGGCTTGAGGCTGGTGGGGATGAGTGTGATTGGTGGGCTTGAGGCTGGTGGGGGCTGAGTGTGATTGGTGGGCTTGAGGCTGGTGGGGGCTGAGTGTGATTGGTGGGCTTGAGGCTGGTGGGGGCTGAGTCTTCACTTGGTGCTGGAACCTTCAGCAGAAGCTCTCAGATCTCAGGGTGCAGGTTGGCGTCTCCACATCACACAGGAGGAGGTTGATCTGCCCTGATAAACATGGGGAGCTGCCTGTTCCTCGTCTTCTTCTCTCTGCTGCCTCTGCTCTCCTCAGCAGGTAGGAACCTAAGTACTGTCTGCTTGGACCATATTCACCCAGGATCTTGATTAGAGGCTGGGGTCAGATTTTTGGGGTCTTGCGGTCAGTCACAGGTGCATAAATTATATGGGAAGATTGTGAAATGTGTCCTCCTTGTTTTTGACAAATTTTCCCTTTGGTTAAATGTCTGCTCACTGTCTGATTTTCCAGATATCACAGTGCATAGAGTAATTTAATAGTCCCTGATGTTAATGAACATCTGATATTATTCCATATTTAATTTTCGTACATAATTATTCACGCTTTGGTCTGACACAAGTCTAAATCTGTAATTTGATCATATGTATAATTTCAAACAGCCTAACGCTTGCAGATGCTGGGTTTCATGGTAACGTTGTAGACTTTCTTATGCAACAATTTTTCCAAAATGCATTTTATCTGACAATGTACAATAATGTACATATATATATTTTGCTAAAGGAAAGTGTGGTTGCATGTAGTAAATAGGAAAATTGTAATTGCAAGTATTCATTTCTTTTTTCATGATCAATTTACATCATTTTCCATATAGCTGGTTGTGATTTCCACTCTACTCCGAAGCCCATCAATTTTTGTGACCATGTCTCTCATTTCCTGTCTTTGCCTCTTATATTTATCTAGTGATGGTGTTGGTAATGTGAGATGTTTTTGGTATATACTGTATGGAGAATTCTTCATTGGTATCTTCTGATTTGTTGTTGTACCTGTTTGAACTATTAGAGAGTTCCCTGCCCTGTGTCAAATAAGGCAAAGCTGAGTATGATTGGTGGGCTTGAGGCTGGTGGGGGCTGAGTGTGATTGGTGGGCTTGAGGCTGGTGGGGGCTGAGTCTTCACTTGGTGCTGGAACCTTCAGCAGAAGCTCTCAGATCTCAGGGTGCAGGTTGGCGTCTCCACATCACACAGGAGGAGGTTGATCTGCCCTGATAAACATGGGGAGCTGCCTGTTCCTCATCTTCTTCTCTCTGCTGCCTCTGCTCTTATTGGCAGATAGGAGGCCAGATCCTCTCTTCTTTGATCACTTTCAAGCAATCTCTTGGTCAGAAAAAGGGATTATATGTATAACTCTATGGCGTCAATTCAGTCTCACTGCAATCTGAATTTGAATTTATTTACCTGAATTTGATTGTGTTAACCTGAACATGAATTAAAAATTGAACATTTGGGTTGAGAAATTCAGGTTCAGAAGAACATAGGGTTGTACCGGACCGTATTGCAATGCAGATTTCAATGTTGGTGCCACTTAAATTAGCAGTCGAGTGAAATATTTACCCTCTGGTGCTCAGGCAAAAGAAGCATCAGTGCATCTTATGATTCTATTGCTAGTTAGCATTACTGTTGCTCTGATGTCAACAGACACCTGACGTTAGCTAGTAGCTACCTTAAACACAGTTAAAATGTGCTAACAGTCTGAAGTGTCGCTGTATTTCACTCGAAAGGATGCCAACACTGGGACTTTGTTATGTATATTATTTTGAAGCATTATGTACAGTAAAATACCGTTATAGTGGATTCGCTTAAAACGGAATATCGTCTATAACGTACGAGGTCCACTGCTCCCAGCCATGCGCCTTTACGAACATGCAGAAAAACCATCGGATATAGCGGACTCGCATATAACGGAATTTCGCTCATAACGGACAAACAATTTGCTCCCCAGGCTGTAGCTGTAGTTTTTTTCGGCTATAACGGACATGCAGGCTCCGCCTACAAGGCGTGTGGCGTGCCGGTGACATCCAGCGCAGAAACAAAGTCGGGATTATTAATAGTCATGCTCTATAAATAAGCATGGCATAACAGCAGGCAACACTGATTGGTCTGTGTGGCTGTCCATCACCAGGCAGACGTCGCTCGCAGCTGGAGAGATACAGTAAGCAATGAGGTCAAGGTTACTACTGTACCGTACATGTATAACCACTTGTAGGCCATATATACTTCCAACAGTCAGGTAAAGCTGGATTACTACATGTACAATATAATAATCTATACCACAAGTGTGTCTGCTGGGGTGTGGCATGAGTAAATGGTGTCCTGTAGTTGTGTTGTGAGCATGCAGCAACTCTGGATATAACGGACTTTGGATATAACAGACTGTTTTGCAAGGTCCCTTGAAGTCCGTTATAACGGGATTTTACAGTATTTACTTATATTTATATATTTAATCCTTGTGTACTTACCTTGGATGACTAGCAGCCTGGACGTCGTGTTTACAGCTCTCCTGGGATCTTAGCATGCCATGTACTGTTCATCCACAACAATTACTGCCAAATTTCTGGCAAAATTAGCTTAAAATTGTTTTATAGTATATTTATTGGACAAGAATTTGCTTTTTAAGTACTACATTTGCGCACAAACAAAAATGCATTTTTTTCCCCATAATTTCATTTCCATAACAGTTTTAGTACCTTGCAAATAGTCTGTAGGATTTGCAAACTGCCCCCAACCCTTTTGATGTAGCTAATCTTAGAATTATAATGGAATAATATAGATTTGCAGTAAGATTCCTTGTTGTGAGTGCATTACCAAAAACTTACTCATTCTGCACTTTCGCATAACTTCTAAGTTAGCACCGGTGCTTGTGGTCAACCAATCAGCAAGCTATTGCTGTAAGCACCAACCAATCAGCAAGCTTTGGCAGGAAAAACCTCCCCAGTAGTTCGAGTTTGAACAGAAAGTACCGTGTCCGGAGTTAGTACTAAAAAAGTTTATTGACTTTTTTATCCTTATTACCCCCACTACCACTCTTTGTCCCAAAACGGCAAGGTGTGAATGGGACCTTATCTAGTAATAGCTTTCACACTAAAGTTCCCGAACCTGGTCCTAGTTTACAAGTACCTGTGCTGTCTCGACCAGGAACTTTTATAGGTCCTGACCACTAGGGCTGCGCGATAAAACGATTACGATATGTATCGCGATAGACACGTGATCGATATCAATAAAAAATGTGTTCGATAAAACGTTCGATATTTTTTATTCTTCGTCGGAAGAAAACAGAGGTTGCGAAGCTAGTTTGGATCCGTGCAGGTGTTCTGGGCAATTCGGTTTCCCTATGTTTCCCCTGTCTATCGGGAAATAATGTTTCCCCTAATATTAAATCAAAGAGGTATGTGAAATGTCTGAAAATCACTCAAGTACATTATTACATGTGAATACTGTATTGTTATTAGTACCGAGGCCCAGAGTTGCTGTATACCTGTTTTAACAGTGGGGAACCAAATATCCTGGATGTCAGGAAATAATGTTTCTCCTAATATTTAGGCAAATATGTATGTGGGATGTCTGAAAATCACTCAGGTACATTATTACATGCGAATACAGTAGTTCGTCACGCATAATATAGTCTTATAAGCAATACTATACCGTTTTCATCAAGAAATATCTCTATCCAGCGAATTAAATACTTTCATTTATTATCAGTAAAAACAAAAAACATGTGATGTTTTAAAATATGTGGCTTGTTTACCTCAAGAGCTTCGTAAAAAGACATGAAAACAACGGCGAAACCGTGTACAAATCAGCGCGCGACAGGGGAAACATAGGGAAACTGAATTGCCCGGAACACCGGAAACGCAGCTGTCATAAATGGTCGTAGCACAGCAAAACAACTGCTTTATGGAAGTTCTGCCGGTTTTTTGTGAATCACTGTGACGGTCGCCTCGCCCTTCCCTAACGCCGCTCGCCCCCCGTCTCCTGAATATTAAGTTATAGGTCTGTATCCTTTCGGTTTGTATGTGTCATGTTGTCCGGTTTTTCGCGTATCCCGTGTTTCGTTTCGAGTCTGCCGTGTCTTTGTTTCCCCTTCTCTCTTTCCTCTCTGTGTTTACGGCGCACTTCCGGGTTCCGGCTCCCTACGTATCGCGTCTTCCTCGTTAGTGTTTGCATGTGTGTCTTTTCCTAGCACAAAACCTGGACTGAAAATATACTTGAATAGTTCAACTTCAAGTATGATTAGAGTAAGAATAACTTGAAGAGTTACTTTTTCATATTTCTGCAGGTTTTATATTTCAAACAATGTTACTGTACTGTATCAGGTTTGTTTTTTTATATTACAGATGTATCTCAGTCTACGTCAGTTTTATTTATGTTTACAAAACACTGCACATATTTTAAAAACACTTTATTTTCCATGCTTGTTGACATGTTTAAAATAAAAATGTTTAAATGTAATATATTTTTCTCCTGGTCTTTATTTTAAATGGGTCATAAAAAATGTCAATAATTATCGATATCGACCGATATGAAACACTCATATCGTGATACAGTTTTCAGTCATATCGCCCAGCCCTACTGACCACATTATAGTGTTACTTTGACACCAAACAACAGGAAATGTGACCTTTATGCTAAATAAGCATGAACAAAAAACGACAGCTGCTATCGTATTTCATATTCCATTCCCATAAAATTGAGATCGAATCCAATTGGATTAAATCGAAACATTGGCTTGAGAATCGGAATCAAATTGAATCGGGGCTTCTGTGCCAAAACCCAGTCCTGATGATTTACTGCCAATTCCATAGGAGTGAAGGGTAATTAATAACATGTTTTCAAAGAAGGCAGCGTGCAGTTCAGGGGCTTAGGATGCTGTGCCTCTCATCGGAAGGTTGCTGGTTCCAATCTTGTTGATCCACTGAGCAAGACTCTTACCCCCCCCCCCCCCCCCCCGCCCAATTGCTCCTGGGACTGGCCTTGTGATGAGAATGTCACATTGTTTAATATGCTGTCTTATCTTAACATGAATGGTTTTACATTCCTTATATTCTATGAAGATAAAATAACCAAAAACTCTGATTTTTCTACCTACAGGACATGAGGAGGTGAGACTGGTGAAGGGAGGGAGTCCCTGTGCTGGGACAGTAGAGGTCAATCGTGGAGGACAGTGGGGGACAATAATCCAGTTTGGCTGGGACATGAATGACACTGCAGTGGTGTGTAGAGAGCTGAGCTGTGGGTCTGCTGTAGCCACTCCTGGTAGAGCTCACTTTGGAGAAGGTTCTGGGAAGGAGCTGATTACTAAGGTTTCCTGCAATGGATCAGAGCCGACACTGTCTATGTGTCCATCTCGAGTGGCCACTATGATTTCAGGGTCACTTTATCGTCCTCATGTACTTGATGCTGGAGTGATCTGTTCAGGTAAGAAATCGATACAAACCAGAAACTGCTTTTCTATATTTCTAATCCACAAATCTGATTGATTTCTTTAAATCAACCATTCTTCATTGTTAGGTTTCTCAATGGTCCAGCTTGTGGGGGGGCCTCAGAAGTGCTCTGGGAGACTGGAGATTAGAGATGGAGATACCTGGGCTACAGTGTGTGATGGTAACTTTGACTGGCAGGATGCTGAGGTTGTCTGTAGGGAGCTGGACTGTGGGGCTCCTTCAGCTCTACACAAGGGGGCCCATTTTGGTGAAGGAGAAGGTCCCATCTGGTATAAAGGCTTCCACTGTGAAGGAAAGGAATCCTTCCTCCATGAATGTATCACCCCAACTGGACCAGAACAGAACTGTACAAATCACACTGTAACACTGAACTGTTCAGGTAATATACATTGTCATATACATACAGGGCTATAAATACCTGTCCAGGATCAATTATTTTTGGTTAAATATTAATTTAAATGTTTTTTATTATGAAATATGATATATTGTCATGTCTCTTTGCTCTAATTATGGAATTAAAAGTTATTAACTTTTGGACATAACTGTATCTCCTGTGTCTCCACAGAGCCTGCTGATGTGAGGCTGGTGAATGGAAGCAGCCCTTGTTCTGGGAGAGTGGAGGTGTATCGCTGGGGCGAGTGGGGGACCGTTTATCAGCGTAACTGGGACATGAATGATGCCGCGGTGGTGTGTAGACAGCTGGGCTGTGGCTCTGCTGTATCTGTACCAGGTGCAGCTCACTTTGGAGAAGGTTCTGGGCGGATGGTTCTAGGGGATGTTTCCTGCAGTGGGTCAGAGTCTGCGCTGAGGGAGTGTGGATCACTGGATGGCAGAGAGCATGACTTTCCACACACACTGGATGCTGCTGTCATCTGCTCAGGTTTGACACATTATTACAACACCTGTCCTTAACAATGGATTCAATAAGGGAGCAGATTATATGATAAAAATCCATATTATATTCCTGTAATTTTTGTGGTCAGATTTTGTATTAAGAGGTGCCAAGTTTCACCCCACACTATCATTACTGACTAGGGCTATTAGCTTGTAAAATACTTATAACAAGAAGATATTAAAATCTAGCTAAGCAGAAGCTCAAGGCCAAGTCAGTCAATAAGGACCATGAACCCCCAGCTACCCAAAGCCATCTAGCCAGCCAGCTGGTTACCACACACAAATGGAACTAATCTAGATTAGAGAAAAACCTAAGAGGCAGGACACCAGCAAACCCCATAAAAACCAAACCTCTGAACAGATAGCAGCTGAGCCCTACAGCGATGGTGACTGAGCAGTGAGCAGTGCTCTGCTTAAATAAGGTTGGGCTGTAATTAAATCCACCCCAGAACAGGCTCAATTCCATGATTAGGAAAACAGGGGCAGGTGTGACAAATATTATATCTTATTTATACACAGATCTTGTAACAGGTTAATTTCCAGATCATTTTTGGGAAGGCATATTTTTCAAAACATTAGTCTGATTTTAATATATCTTTCAGCCAGGACTATTATTTTATTTGTCATTGCAGATCATGTGAGGCTTGTTGGTGGAGCTGATCGCTGCTCTGGGAGGCTGGAGGTGAAGTTCAGTCAGTCCTGGGCTACAGTGTGTGATGGTAACTTTGACTGGCAGGATGCTGAGGTTGTCTGTAGGGAGCTGGACTGTGGGGCTCCTTCAGCTCTGCACAAGGGGGCCCATTTTGGTGAAGGAGAAGGTCCCATCTGGTATAAAGGCTTCCACTGTGAAGGACAGGAGTCCTTCCTACATGAATGTCTTACCTCTGTTAGATCAGAACAGAACTGCAAAAACAACAGCAATATCAGACTGAGCTGCACAGGTAACCAGCTGTATTATTAATACTGTAACATCAGACCAATGATCCTTCTGAAGTGTCTTAGCAGCTCGGCTGTGTCCTAACAGGGCCTGAGGACCTGAGGCTGGTGAATGGAAGCAGTCCTTGTTCTGGGAGAGTGGAGGTGTATCGCTGGGGAGAGTGGGGGACTATAGCCCAGTATGACTGGGACCTTGATGATGCATCAGTGGTGTGTAGACAGCTGGGCTGTGGGACTGCTGTATTAGCACCTATAAGAGCTCACTTTGGAGAAGGTTCTGGAAGGGTGTTGCTGAGAGATGTTACTTGCAGTGGGTCAGAGTCTGCACTGAGGGAGTGTAGATCACTGGATTTCAGATACATGGATTTTCCTCACATCTTTGATGCTGGAATTATTTGTTCAGGTGAGAGGCAGGGTTTGTCATTTTTAAATTCATTTTTTTGTGTAGCAATTTTTAACCAGTACTATATAATATTTAATATTTAAACAGTTGTACTCGTACAACATACAGGGAAAAGCTTGTTCTGGCAAGATTCCTGACTGTTCTATGTAAAATATGAATAATATATTATAATAGATATAGTATGTATAAAGATATACAGACTGCAATAAAATATACTAAATATACAAATATAAAATATCAAAAAAAGAGACAAAAAACAACGCAACACTGATATTGGTGCAAATGTACAAGGCTAAGTAAGTGAGTGTGCAAAAATGCATGAGGAGGTGAAAAGGGAGTTGGAGATATTTAAGGAGAGAGACTGAGAATTAATGTGAATGTGTGTGTAGTGGTAGATTGTCCATTATGTGCTGTTATTGAAAAATCCTATCACTTGCAGATAAAAGCTTCTCCTGAAGTGTCTTTATTAACTAAATAACTTTAAAAGTCTAACTGTATTCCATTGTACTTTTCTAGATTATGTGAGGCTTGTGGGTGGAGCTGATCGCTGCTCTGGGAGGCTGGAGGTGAAGTTCAGTCAGTCCTGGGCTACAGTGTGTGATGGTAACTTTGACTGGCAGGATGCTGAGGTTGTCTGTAGGGAGCTGGACTGTGGGGCTCCTTCAGCTCTACACAAGGGGGCCCATTTTGGTGAAGGAGAAGGTCCCATCTGGTATAAAGACTTCAACTGTGAAGGAGAGGAGTCCTTCCTACATGAATGTGTCACCTCTGTTAGATCAGAACAGAACTGCACACAGGGCCATGCAGTGGGATTGGTTTGTAGAGGTTAGTTCTTAATGTCTAATTTACATGTTATATTTCAATCTAAAGTTTTCGATGTAACTACTACTCTTACAAGATTTAAGATCCTCTTATTTCAGTATGTATGTCAGTTACTGCCTTGTACTCTGAGAACATATCAGTGTTCCTCAGATGTATCTTAAGTGAAGGTGATTTTTGTTTCACGATTTACTTTTATTTTCTTCAGGTCATAATGATGTGAGATTGATGGATGGAGGCAGTCCTTGTGCTGGAACAGTGCAGGTGTATCTGTGGGGAAAGTGGTGGAACAAAGCACCATACTTCATTAGCTTGTATGATCATCAAATAGCTCTCGCGGTGGCAGGCAAAGAACTGGCCTGTGGACCATTAGAATTCTTTGAAGGACCTGAATATTTTACATATGCTCAAAACAATATATTGACAAGTGAACACATCTGCAATGGATCAGAATCTAAACTCTTCGACTGTAAAATTAGTTTCTTTATCGAAGCTGAAGTACCTACTGTTGATCTGCCTCAGTTCATTTTCACAGGTGGGAATCACATCATGTAATACTGCATCATCGAGCAGCACCACACTTTTTAATCATCTTGGGTATGCGCTTCTCAAAAGAATAGTTGCTAGCTACGTTACGCTAGCTATGTTACGCTAGCTACGTTAGCAACTTACATGCAACCGAATGGGTCCAGCTAATGGGATCTTTTGGGAAACGCACCTCTGATTCCAGCCATCAAAGTTTGGTTTTCCTAATTCCATATAACGGCTTCCACCACTATCTGAGAGTACAGCGTTCCTAAGAAATCTTTCATGTGCATTTCCAGACCCAAAAGATAACAAAATCATACCAAACATGTTCAACCATAATTAACACTCACATAAAGCAAAAGCAGGAAAATGATAAATACACAGTCTATATAAAGTAAAAAAATAAAAAATAGTCAGTAATGCATTGCACTTTAACATTCCCATGGCTACAACGTCGCTATGCGAAAGGAATTTTTCAGTTCCATTATAATTGTGCAAGACAACCGTTCTATAAATGGTCTGTCCTTGATCAAAATGTCGTTATGTGTATATTTATAATGGGCTCACTGATCAGCAATCGCTAAATGCTATTTTTGCTTTTCTCATTTTTTCGTAAACAAAATCCTCTTCGGTTAGCGAAAACAGGTGCTAATGCAGGTCTTTCGTAAAAGCAAAGTATCATCAAGCAAACTTTCATAAAGTGGGGTATATCTGTAATTCCAAAGGCCTACACCAATAATCAATTTTAGCATCCACTTGTCATTTTTACAATTAACTCTATGACCTGTGTTAAGACTCCAGTTTCTCCTAGACTTCCTCTTACACTGGCTGTGCATTAAAGCCACTCTGCAAATATGTGACTGTAAATGTATTTCAGTTATTATAATAACATGGACTCCAAAAACATGTGATTGCCCTTAGAGTGTAACTGTGAGAAGGGATGCATTATATTAGGGATTCAATTCATTAATGAATGTTAGAGTCTGTAATTAAACTGATGAATATATAACTGGATATTTTATACGTAATTCTGTCCTTCCCAATTTCAGGCCATCGGGGGATTCGGCTGATGGGAGGGAGTCACATGTGCTCTGGGAGAGTGGAGATTCAGCACGGAAGAACCTGGGGCTCAGTGTGTGATGCTGACTTTGACTGGCAGGACGCTGAGGTGGTCTGTAGATCACTAGGCTGTGGGGAACCTGCACAGCTGCTGGGGGGAGCTGCCTTTGGTCAGGGAGAGGGAGGGGTGTGGTCTGAGGAGTTTCAGTGTCAGGGAAACGAGTCTCATCTTGTTTTCTGTCCCAAAATGACACATAACAGGACCTGCGGCCATGAGAATGATGTGGGCCTGGTGTGTTCTGGTAAGAGTATCATTGCTCTCAGACACCCTCACTCTGTTATTATTATTATCTGAGTGACATTTCAGTGTATCTCATCTTCATTCTTTGCTCTCTCTCTTCATGCTGCTCCCAGGATACACACGGTTCAGGCTGAGGGATGGTCCTGACCACTGCTCTGGTAGAGTGGAGATGAGCTACAATGGAACATGGGGGACATTGTGTGATGCATCATGGGACATGAGAGCCGCCACTGTCCTGTGCCAGCAGCTGAAATGTGGGGGCGCTGTGGCTGCCCTGGGACAGGCCTGGTTTGGGGGGGGCATTGGGCCCATCTGGCCCGATGTGTTTCATTGTCAGGGGAATGAGACTCGCCTCTCCCAGTGTGCAGTGTCCCCATGGAGACGAACAGCCTGTTCTCATGGGCAGGATGCAGGAGTTGTCTGCACTGGTGAGGACTGACAAGTCAGTTATAGTCCAGAGAGACAGAGCAAATATTACCATAAATAGCAATTAAACTCCACAGTATGGAGACTCTCCTATTTTATTAGGGTCCTTCTTATCACTTTTGAATTTTTTCACAGGTTCAACCCCTTCTTCCTCTGATGGGGGTGTCAGGCTGCTGTCTGGAGGGAGTGACTGTGAAGGCTGGGTGGAGGTTTACTACAACCAGACCTGGCAGAAGGTTCACCAAGAGTCCTGGAGCTTCATTGATGCATCTGTGGTCTGCAGACAGCTGGACTGTGGCTCTGCAACAAATATCTACAGATCATACCTGTCAAGGACAGGGGACAGTGACAAGTGTGTGACAGGCTTTCACTGCTCAGGAACTGAGTCTCACCTGGGGAAATGCAGACCTCCACATGTCCTCAACTGCCGCCCCAGTGACCAGGTGTCCATGGTCTGCTCCAGTGAGTTTCTACACATCAGTGGGATCTGTGTCAGCAGGATGTGTTGTGGCTGTTTCAGAGAGATACTTGTAACTGTTTAATTCATGAATCCTTGCTAGAAAAATGGAACATTTGATGACATTAGGACACCTAGATGTACTGACCTTTAGTTCACATGTGTGTCTTACTCTTGATTCACAGCATGAATGTTGTCATGTGAGCTCCCTGGGTTGGTAGATCTTCCTTCCTCACTCTGTCTTCTCTCCCAGACCACAGGTCCCTCAGGCTGGTGGGGGGAGGCAGTGACTGTGCAGGGAGGCTGGAGGTCTTCCACAGGGGCTCTTGGGAGACAGTGTGCCATGAGTCCTGGGCTCTGCCTGAGGCTCAGGTGGTGTGCAGGCAGCTCCGTTGTGGGACAGCCCTCAGTGGGCAGATCCCTGTACCCACTTACTTTGGCCCAGGGACTGGACCCATCTGGCTAAGCAAGCTGGGCTGTGTGGGGAACGAGTCGTCCCTATGGGACTGTCCCTCAGTGGAGTGGGGGGGGAAGGACTGTGGGCACAAGCAGGATGTGGGTGTTGTGTGTTCAGGTAAAGCAGATCCAGCTGTGTATGAAACTGCATTCTGTCATTTTAAAGGCAGACAGTGTCCTGTGGTTTCTGTAAACACTGAACAATAATGGTTCACGTTCCTTGTGTGTCTTTCACCACAGAGCACAAGGAGCTGCGTCTGTCTGAAGGATGTTCTGGCCACACAGAGGTCTACTACAATGGCACCTGGGCAAGTGTGTGCTTTGATGGTCTGGAACAACCAACAGTAGCTGTCATCTGTCGCCACTTAGGCTGTGGAGACAAGGGGACAGTCACTAAGACAATATCCAGGCTCAGTCCTGACCTGAAAGGGCTGGACTTTGGAAAATGTCGATCCCATGACACATCACTCTGGCAGTGTCCATCATCCTCCAAAGGGCCAAATGGCTGCTCAGAAGCTGCCAGAACAAGCTGCTCAGGTGAAGCTAAATTCAGCCTCTTTGTTGTTCTATGCTAATAAGTTCCATGAACCATGTTTTATTTCTGTATCTTGCTGATTATTGTAGATGCTGAAAAGCTGAAATCTCCATCAGACTTCATGCTCTGCAGATCTTCTGATCTGAACTTCTGTACCAGTAAGTTTCTTGCTTGATTCATTTGCAGATTTATAGTATGAATGTGTTTTAAAAGCCTTTGAAACATAGAGGGAATTATTATACCATATATAATACAGTCATGAATGATACAAAGAATGAATGAGAATTACAGTAACTATTTTATTAAAACTGATGATTAAATGGAGATTGATGTGATTATTGCATCTAAACCCTGTTTTCATTCGGGAAATGATGTATATATTAAATGTACTGTCCCCTCTGAGTTCTGCTCCAAATAACCTCAGCTGTCTCCTGTGTCCCCACTAGACCGTCTGCCCCTGAGACTGACAGGGGGTACAGACACTTGCTCTGGGAGGGTGGAGGTGTATCACAGCGGCTCCTGGGGGACCGTGTGTGACGACTCCTGGGACCTGCGTGACGCCATGGTGGTGTGCAGGCAGTTGGGCTGTGGGCCGGCTCTCGGGGCAGAAGGGGGCGGTCGCTTCGGGAGGGGTGACGGCGCCATCTGGCTGGATGAGGTGAACTGCAAGGGCAGTGAGCTGCACCTGTGGCACTGCTCTTACTCACTGAAGCGGAGTGACTGCTCACACAGGCAGGACGCAGGGGTCACCTGTGCAGGTGAGGCCAGGAAGTACATTCCTGCATCCTCTCTGATAGTGTGGTTTTGTAGTTATTAAATATGAGGCTAAAGTACTTATTCTGTCCCTTAGCCTGACAGTAATAAACACCAATATCATTCCTGTAGGTGTCACAGAAATCACCCCAGATGTCACTGGACCTCCCACAGTTACTCAGATGCAAAAAGGCCAGTCTGACCGAACAGTGTCCTCAGTGGTTCTCGGTCTTCTGATCTCAGTACTTCTGCTGCTGGTGGTTAGACTGGTCTACAGGAACTGGGTCCTGACAAGAGGTAGGACAGTGATTCATAACATTATATTGATTTCATTTGTGTATCAAAAATTTGGCTAGTTGACCATATATTGGGCCAAAAGTTTTGTCCATTAGTAACATGGGTAATTTGTCTGTATCTGTTCTCTGCTAATTGATTCTTTGAAGGGTGTGTCCTTCATGTCTCACTATTCTTGATTTTATTTTATATCAGCCTACTATAGTCTTATTACTGGAGAAGGAATCCCATGACTACGCAATATACAGTATGTGTCTCTGACTGTATTTTTTTTTTCTTTTACATACTTATCATGTGTTTATCCTTCACAGAACTTGCTGAGAGTGACAATAAACAGCTGCCTCCCGCCATCTATGAGGAAATAGATTACAGGTTTACCAAAGTGACAGATCCAGCCTGTCAGAAAGGTGAGTTTAATTAACTATATGCAATCACTTTAATAATAAGGACAATCAAACTGCAGTGAATAATTTCTTGTTCTATTATTAAATGTGGGTTTAACCCTTCTTCTGGTGTCAGGGAGTGACCTTCCAGATGAGCAGCTCTCAGGGTATGAAGATGTGGGGGAAGCTGAAGGAGTCAATCTCTTAGGTAATGATGGTGCAGAACATCTAAGAAAATGATCTGTGGAATAAATAGTAATTTAGGGAACTTGTTTCTTGACAGGCACTGATGTGATGTGTGTCTCATGTTGTTGTGATTTAGGGAAGACGATCACTGGTGACGACCAAGAAAAATATGGTGACCATGTTTGTGAGAAAGAGACTCCAGAGAAGTTGAAAGGTGAGATTTTCTCAGCTCAGCAATTCCAGGTTTCCCTTCTTAAAAGGTGTCTGCTGGACTTCCCTCCTCTTCCTTAGAAATTTCATTCACCTCCTTGCCTTGACTTTGTGGTTGTAGCGGTAGATACCCTGGAGTACTACAATGACAGCACCGCAGCTCAGACACCTGACTATGATGATGTCACTGACAGCCAGACCAATGACTATGATGATGTCACTGACAGCCAGACCAATGACTATGATGATGTCACTGACAGCCAGACCAAAGACTATGATGTCGTCTCTGTGCAGCATCACCCTGACTCTCAGCCAGGTGAGCGGCTCTAAAGGGATCAGCTGGTCACTTTGCTCCAATCAGACAGAGTTTGATATAATCTCAGCCCAGGCCTTCTGTTATGCTGATTGTTATTACTAAACATGGAATTATGAATATCTCAAGTGTCACACTATAACAAGTATTTCACTTACTACTTGGATATACAGTATGTTGCTTTTTTATGGAACCTAAAGGTTCTTTTTGAAATATTATACATAATATAAATGAAACATGACGTCATGCTGCCTCTTCCTCAATCAGCAATCAGAGCTACATACACATTCACCCAAAGGTCTGTGTGTCTGTGTGCCTCTCTGACAGATCTCCACTACAGTCACCATGTAGGACACATGACTGAGCTGTCGTTCACCCAGGAAAGGGGGCTGCCTAATGATGACATCACTAACTATGACGATGTGGGGGAGGGACTTCTGTGAGAGGGAGAGGTCTGGGGGAGGGGCAGAATTGTTTGTCAGCGAAACAAATGTTTTTATTTTAAATTTTAAAAAGTTTTTTGTACCCCAGAGTAAAATACACATTTCTCATAATACTCGTCGTTTCTTCCTTTTTAAAATACCAATTTTAATTTTTAAAATTTAATAAAAAAAATAATAATCTGTGTATACTTTTCTGGTCTTTTTGTGTTGTTTAGTTTTACTCAAAGAATGAAAATATTGTCCGTTGCAAGTGCCTTCTTAGATGAACTGTTTTACATTAAAAAAGTACGTTTTTGTTCCCACGCTGGTTCTAAAGGATATATTCTTCTAAAACGTGATATTTGCTCTCCCGAAAAGCCTATCGTTAAGCAAATACAGAAATATCAGGGATTGCGCGAGAGTGGGGCTGAAAGAAAACACAAAAAGACAGTAACGTAAAATGAATGATGGCACAGAGTTATAAATAATAGCTAAGAAACAGTAAGTCCTGCGGTAAATAGGTCGAGTTACTCTGAGACTTAAGACCTATAAGTTTGCTGGTGGAGGTAGGGGAAGGAGGATACTATGGTGCACAACGATGAGTCCTCTATGTTTGTTGCTCTCACGATATGGTCCATTGAAATGCATTAATATATCAAGCTTCTTAATACTTAGCGCACTTTTCACTCACTGCTGGGCTGTTTTGAGTGACGTGTTTTGGGCCGTTAGATGAGTTTTTAAATTATTATTATTATTATAAACACTAGCAAAGACAGAAGAATAGCAAAACAACAGTTGAGGGATTATACACGCGATAATCTAATGCAGTAGTTGGGTGTCTGAGGTGTGTGCATTCCGTGTTTTCCTACGCGGGTCAGTTAATCTCGATGCTGTTCTCTGTATTTATCGGTATCACAAAGCAGGATTTCTTGGTTAGCCGGCTTGTCGGATTTCAGGTAGTCTGGGTTAAAAATGAACGAAGACACAGTCCATTTAAACTGGGCTACCTTAAATCTACGGAAGAGGATTAGGGCTAGTTTAGAAAAAAAAAGTCAGAATTCTGAGATTAAAGTCAAAATTCTGAGAAAAAAAGTCAGAATTCTGACATTAAAGTCAGAATTCGAATAATATTTTCATGGTGGCCCTAATCCTCTTCCGTATAAATCTGACAAGTTGTCCCGCTAATAAAAGAAATCCGGCTTCGTGATACAGGTCCCACGCGCTTGTTGCAAAAGACGTCGTTCATAAACTAACTGTCCAAAACACGTGTTATAGGAGAACATACTCTACAGCTTGCTTAGCACATGCTTCTCTCCAGATATTTAGAGTCACACACATTAAGATGAAAGGGGAAAACCTTAGTTACCAATGTTACTTAAGTTCCATATAAATAAACTGCCACGTGACAAGGACTTCCCGCTTTAAAATTATAAATAGATTTGTTCACCACAGGTGTATTTCTGAAAATAGCAGAAACATGTTAAAAAAAGGAAAGCTACGGTGCCTTGCAAAGAGCTGGGAGATGGAATTGAGAGATAGTGGATCATAGTACCTAGCAGATGAGAGAGAAACTTCGTGCCATTAGGCAGCGTAAGACCGCAGAATGAGGGAGGAGGAAGTACAGAGTGGAGGTGTGGGGAGGAAAGACGACTCTTGGTTCTATGATGAGCGAGAGAATGAGAGAGAGAGAGAGAGAGAGAGAGAGAGAGAAGCTACAGAGATCAGAGGAGAATGAGCAGCATGGCAGCCGGTTCATCTGCTCAGACGCTGCAGTGAGAGCATGACCTCCTGCTCCTCAGCGCTGACAGACGCTGCTGGATCCACAAGAGAAGCTGCAAACGCCGCCGTCACACTGGCAGAGTTACGTCATTTACAGAGTGAATGTGCTCAGGCAGCATGGAGTGTCTGTGTCAGGATATTACACTCTTTACTTTTGCTTAGTAGACGCTTTCATTTGTATAATGTATATATGCAGCATGCAGGTCATGAACTGCCTGATTGGATAGGCTTGTGACCTCACCCTTCCAGGGTTGTGGGTTTGATTCCCAATATGTGGTGGATAATGTTCTTTTGGTGGATGAATGAAACTAGCATCACTTTATCACTGCAGGAATTTCAGTGGAAGGTGCGTGTACACTATGCACAACACAATGCAACACAAAACAAAAAAGAATATGATTCACATATTCTTATTTTATTATGTTAATTTGAATCTGCAAGATTTTAACTATGAGACTAGATTAATAGTCACTGTACTTTAGTAAAACGAATAATTGTTAGGCCAACCTACAATGTTATTCGTTGAAGATAGATCATTCATTAATAAATCAAATACAAATATTTGCATTAAATAACCCACTGATCGTATTAAACAAGGCACATTATTTCTCAGTCTTTTCCTCTCTTTGCGTTTTATCAGCTTCCGGTTGTGTCTTCAAGTTGTAGGAGGTGTCCACGGAAGTAACACAGTTTTGGTATATATGGAGACGTCTACAGTCGTAACTTCTGATTAGTCGTTGTACCTGTTTAAACTGTTAGGGAGTTTCCTGCAGTGTGTCTAATAAGGCAAAGCAGAGTGTGATTGGTGGGCTTGAGGCTGATCTGGGCTGATTGTGATTGGTGGGCTTGAGGCTGGTGGGGGCTGAGTCTTCACTTGGTGCTGGAACCTTCAGCAGAAGCTCTCAGATCTCAGGGTGCAGGTTGGCGTCTCCACATCACACAGGAGGAGGTTGATCTGCCCTGATAAACATGGGGAGCTGCCTGTTCCTCGTCTTCTTCTCTCTGCTGCATCTGCTCTCCTCAGCAGGTAGGAACCTAAGTACTGTCTGCTTGGACCATATTCAGCCAGGATCTTGGTTAGAACCTGGGGTCAGTCACAGGTGCATGATTTACATTGGATTGTTCAGTGAATTTGAAGAGTTGAATAATTTCATATTTAATTATTTTCCCTATATTTATATTTTTGCTTCACTGAGAATTTCACCAATATTACAGTGCATTTAGACAGTTGTTGGTATCTGAATCATAATGAATACCTGATATTATTTTATGTTTTAGTGCTCAAATACCATTATTCCTGTTTTGGTCTTTGCAGGTGCAAAGTGCGTCTTTCATTTCATCATATTTACAATTTAAACAATGCTAAGTTTAAAGATGTTGGGTTTGTGGGTAATATTATACACTTCCCCATGCAACAATTTTTCAAGAATATACAAATACCATATACACAATCTTATCTAAGAATGTACTTATGTATTTTGATAAAGGAAAGTTTCCTGTATATCTCATTGTTTTTGCAAGCTTGCATTGCATTAACTTTATTTCATGATTGAGTTACAGCATTTTGCTGGTATTTTCCTTGTAGGTTATTGTGTATTCCCCTGAACTGTGAAAGTGGCCATTTCTCTCATGTCCTTTTCTTGTGTTTCATCGTTATCTGGTCGTGCTTTCAGTTTGGGTTAGGAGGTGATGTGAAATGGTCTTGGCGTATATAGTCTTCAGCAGTATCTTCTGATTGGTCATTGTACCTGTTTGAAAGTTTCCTGCCCTTTGTCTAATAAGGCAAAGCTGAGTGTGATTGGTGAGCTTGAGACTGGTGGGGACTGAGTGTGATTGGTGGGACTGAGGCTTTTGGGAGCTGAGTGTGATTGGTGGGGTTGGTGCCAGAGAGGGTTGTGTGTGATTGGTGGGGTTGAGGCTGGTGGGAGCTGAGTGTGATTGGTGGGACTGAGGCTGGTCGGGGCTGAGTGTGATTGGTGGGGTTGAGGCTGGTGGGGGCTGAGTGTGATTGGTGGGACTGAGACTGGTCGGGGCTGAGTCTGATTGGTGGGGTTGAGGCTGGTAGGGGCTGAGTCTGATTGGTGGGGTTGGTGCCAGATAGTGTTGTGTGTGATTGGTGGGACTGAGGCTGGTCGGGGCTGAGTGTGATTGGTGGGGTTGAGGATGGTGGGGGCTGAGTGTGATTGGTGGGACTGAGACTGGTCGGGGCTGAGTCTGATTGGTGGGGTTGAGGCTGGTAGGGGCTGAGTCTGATTGGTGGGGTTGGTGCCAGATAGTGTTGTGTGTGATTGGTGGGACTGAGGCTGGTCAGGGCTGAGTCTGTCTTTTCTATTTGAAAGTCTTCTCAAATACATTCATTTCCTAATCTGTACTGAAGATCTTTTCTCTTTTCATTCATTTTAGTCAATATCATGCCCTGCATTTATGATGTCTAAACTGCGCAGCAGAGTCTTCTGAAAGTAGACACTATAATTTCTAATATCGGCATTAAAGATCTTTAAATTGTTGCATATTGACTTTATTCAAATTATTAGATATACAATAAGTGGCCTGCTCGTTAACACAAACAGCACCTGTAAATCCCCAGCTACCTTCAAACAACATCTCAGAAACAGTCACCTTCCAGGGATTTTCCCGACAGTCTTTATAATTTATAGTGCAGTAAATATAAATGTTCAGTCAGTGGAAATTTGGTGGCCTTGTAAATGGGAACGGTCAGGGGAGAATGACCAGTGTCAATAAAGCACAAAGGAAGGCCACAAGTGCAGAAATTACAGCTCAGTGTGACAGCGGCGTGCAGAAATACTGCTCTGAAGGCACGAGTCGTTTACTCTTAAAGTGGTTTTGTACATACAAGTGGGTCCAACCTGTTGTAGCTTGGTGTACCTAATAAAGTGGCCAATGAATATACTGTAGTTGCCACAGCTTGATTTTTAATAAATGATTCATTCAAATTTATGGTTTAAATGTGTACAGTACAGACTGATCCACATGGTTTCAGGGCTTGATGTGCTTAGTAAATACAATTGAAACATATTCCTTGTGCTGCTGGGCTGATGTAATTTTTGCCTATATTGTCCACTTCTCTAAATGTGATTCTCTAACAGTCAAGGATGCCTGATAGTTAGAGAAAATGAAAACATCTTTATTGCACATCCAGCAGCAAACACTGTTATCTGTCTTGCTTATACCTATTATCCATCTTACCTTAATTAAAAATAATGGTGATAATTATTAGAATCCATCCATCCATCCATCCATCTCCCTATCATTCATCCACTATAGGATCTTGGGGCTTCAGGTATGTCCCAGGGAACTTAGAGCAGCAGTACATCCTGACTGGAACCCCAGACTGTTTAACGGCATAAATTCATGTTTTTCAGAAGTCATTTACAATCTGATTTTATTCTGAAAATAAGCAGCTTTTGAATTAGGCTTCAAATCCCACTGTGATCATGTGTTGGAAGATTAATGGATTGATGAGTTTATGGATGGAAGGCAAACTACAGGACGCTACACAGCACCATGTATAGACACTGATTTCCTACCACCACATCATGAATAGAGCAAAACTTGAATTTGCTTAATCACAGGATTATGTTAATTCAAATATAATATACTTCAGTATTCTGTCTTTGAATGTGAACTGTTCTCAATTCCTCCTGTTGTGTGTCCCCGACTCTCTGAATGTGGAGCACAGTCTGTGAGGATAAAATACCCAACGACTCTGACTTCTCTACCTACAGGACATGAGGAGGTGAGACTGGTGAAGGGAGGGAATCGCTGTGCTGGGACAGTAGAGGTGAATCGTGGAGGACAGTGGGGGACAATAATGCAGATTGGTTGGGACATCAATGACGCTACAGTGGTGTGTAGAGAGCTGGGCTGTGGGTCTGCTGTAGCCACTCCTGGTAGAGCTCACTTTGGAGAAGGTTCTGGGAAGGAGCTACTTAGTCAGGTTTCCTGTAATGGATCAGAGCCGACACTGTCTATGTGTCCATCTCAAGAGGCTGCTAAGATATCAGGGTCACTCCGTCGTCCTCATGTACTTGATGCTGGAGTGATCTGTTCAGGTAAGAAACAGCCACTGCAAAGCTAATGCAGTTTTTATATGATTATTTAAAATAATGGGGAAAAAAATGCGTTTAAAGACAAAAATGATTTGATGACACAGGAAAGAGCTAATCAGAAATATTCCATGGTGAGGTGGAGTTTGATACTTAGATTTTGGTTTGATGGGCAAACTAATGATTCATTGTCTTTCATCGTAGGTCGCTCAGTGGTCCAGCTTGTGGGGGGGCCTCAGAAGTGCTCTGGGAGACTGGAGATTAGAGATGGAGATACCTGGGCTACAGTGTGTGATGGTAACTTTGACTGGCAGGATGCTGAGGTTGTCTGTAGGGAGCTGGACTGTGGGGCTCCTTCAGCTCTACACAAGGGGGCCCATTTTGGTGAAGGAGAAGGTCCCATCTGGTATAAAGGCTTCCACTGTGAAGGACAGGAGTCCTTCCTACATGAATGTGTCACCTCAACTGGACCAGAACAGAACTGTACAAATCACACTGTAACACTGAACTGTTCAGGTGAAATACATTCTCACACATTAAAGGAATATAGCCACATTTCCAGTATTAAATGGTTTTGGTTGAATTTTAATTTAAATTGTATTCTACTAGATATTCTGTATTTACATGTCTGAAATATATTCTCACACATATATAGGGCAGAGAGGAGACCAGGAAATAAATGAAAAGGGGATATTTTGGTTGAATTTTAATGAATTTTCTGTTAAATACAATATATTTGCTGGGCTATATTCTTTCATTGCATAACGAATGTTATTAGCCTGTAATATAGGACATTACTGTATCTCCTGTGTCTCCACAGAGCCTGCTGATGTGAGGCTGGTGAATGGAAGCAGCCCTTGTTCTGGGAGAGTGGAGGTGTATCGCTGGGGCGAATGGGGGACCGTTTATCAGCGTAACTGGGACATGAATGATGCCGCGGTGGTGTGTAGACAGCTGGGCTGTGGCTCTGCTGTATCTGTACCAGGTGCAGCTCACTTTGGAGAAGGTTCTGGGCGGATGGTTCTAGGGGATGTTTCCTGCAGTGGGTCAGAGTCTGCGCTGAGGGAGTGTGGATCACTGGATGGCAGAGAGCATGACTTACCGCACACACTGGCTGCTGCTGTCATCTGCTCAGGTTTGACACATTATTACAGCACCTGCTTTTAATACTCGATTCTATGAGGGAGAAAAATAAAAACTTTCAAAATCCATGCAATTTACCTGTGAGTATTTACAATATACAACGTTTCACATAAGGCATCATTACTGATTAGCACATCTTAAACTGTGAAATGAAAATAAGAAAATACTATCTCATTTATTCACAGATCTCTTAAAATTGGTGTTTCTAAATAATTTCCTAAACGCTATATTTTACTACATTTTAATCTGATTATAATGTTCCAATATCTTTCAGCCAGAATTTTAATTTTATTTGTTTACTTGCAGATCATGTGAGGCTTGTGGGTGGAGCTGATCGCTGCTCTGGGAGGCTGGAGGTGAAGTTCAGTCAGTCCTGGGCTACAGTGTGTGATGGTAACTTTGACTGGCAGGATGCTGAGGTTGTCTGTAGGGAGCTGGACTGTGGGGCTCCTTCAGCTCTACACAAGGGGGCCCATTTTGGTGAAGGAGAAGGTCTCATCTGGTATAAAGACTTCAACTGTGAAGGAGAGGAATCCTTCCTCCATGAATGTCTCACCTCTGTTGGATCAGAACAGAACTGCAAAAACAACAGCTATATCAGACTGACCTGCACAGGTAACCAGCTGTATTATTAATACTGTGACATTAGACCAATGATCCTTCTGAAGTGTCTTAGCAGCTCGGCTGTGTCCTAACAGGCCCTGAGGACCTGAGGCTGGTGAATGGAAGCAGTCCTTGTTCTGGGAGAGTGGAGGTGTATCGCTGGGGAGAGTGGGGGACTATAGCCCAGTATGACTGGGACCTTGATGATGCATCAGTGGTGTGTAGACAGCTGGGCTGTGGGACTGCTGTATTAGCAGCTATAAGTGCTCACTTTGGAGAAGGTTCTGGAAGGGTGTTGCTGAGAGATGTTTCTTGCAGTGGGTCAGAGTCTGCACTGAGGGAGTGCAGATCACTGGATTTCAGATACATGGATTTTCCTCACATCTTTGATGCAGGAATTATTTGTTCAGGTGAGAGACAGGGTTTGTCATATTTTAATACACTTTTGTTGTTTCTCAATTTTCCGGTTACAGTGATAAATTTAATACTAAATGTCCAAAATATTTAGTCAACTTCTGTGATATGATACTGTTTTAAAATGCTTAGGTATTTTCATTGCACTATTACAGATCATGTGAGGCTTGTGGGTGGAGCTGATCGCTGCTCCGGGAGGCTGGAGGTGAAGTTCAGTCAGTCCTGGGCTACAGTGTGTGATGGTAACTTTGACTGGCAGGATGCTGAGGTTGTCTGTAGGGAGCTGGACTGTGGGGCTCCTTCAGCTCTACACAAGGGGGCCCATTTTGGTGAAGGAGAAGGTCCCATCTGGTATAAAGGCTTCAACTGTGAAGGAGAGGAATCCTTCCTACATGAATGTCTCACCTCTGTTAGATCAGAACAGAACTGTACACGTGTTTATGCTGTTAGCCTGACATGCACAGGTATGTTTTTAATATTTAGATTTGATTACTTATGATTAAGAATAATTAGCAAGTTCTTAAATCCTGTTAAGTCTTATGCTGCGTCGCCTCTTCAGGATCAGGTCAGAGACACGTATTAAAGCTGGTGATCTTTTTTATATATTGTATTTATGACTCTAACATTTCTTTCATTAGGACATGATAATTGGACAATGGTGGACGGAGGCAGTCCCTGTGCTGGGTCAGTGCAGGTGTATCACTGGGGAAAGTGGTTGACCGTTGTACCATATTTCACTGACCTTAAGGCCCTTGAAAATCCCTCCAAGGTGGTAGGCATTGAGCTGGGCTGTGGGCCCTTGGCATTCTTCGGAGGACCTTCCTATCTGACTTATCGTCACAGTAACGTCTTGCCAAGTGAACTTTTCTGCAGCGGTTCAGAATTTAGACTGCATGAGTGTGACATCAATTTCTATGCCGAGGTTGAGCTGCCTCCCACTGACATGGGTCAGTTAACCTTCACAGGTAGGAATCATAGCATTAAATCACATGGAGACTATTTCTTAACTCACCTACCGCTTATTCCATCATACACGGTTTTTCATGTATATGAATGACTGATCCGGCCATTTCTTGGTCCTAAAAATGTCTCAGTTCATTAGTGATGGAAGGCAGGACAAGAGAGAAAACAAGTTTGCTCTCAATAAACATTCAAGATCACGATTAATGTAAAAATTAAATTTTGCTGTGATACTTAAAGAAAAATCCAAAACAACGTGGATGTGTGTCATATTAAGAGGAAAAAAACTGCATTCTTTTTGATCTCAGGCCATCGAGGGATTCGGCTGATAGGAGGGAGTCACATGTGCTCTGGGAGAGTGGAGATTCAGCACGGAAAATCCTGGGGCACAGTGTGTGACGCTGACTTTGACTGGCAGGACGCTGAGGTGGTCTGTAGATCACTAGGCTGTGGGGAACCTGCACAGCTGCTGGGGGGAGCTGCCTTTGGTCAGGGAGAAGGAGGGGTGTGGTCTGAGGAGTTTCAGTGTCAGGGAAATGAGTCTCATCTTGTTTTCTGTCCCAAAATGACACATAACAGGACCTGCGGCCATGAGAATGATGTGGGCCTGGTGTGTTCTGGTAAGAGTATCATTGCTCTCAGACACCCTCACTCTGTTATTATTATTATCTGAGTGACATTTCAGTGTATCTCATCTTCATTCTTTGCTCTCTCTCTTCATGCTGCTCCCAGGATACACATGGTTCAGGCTGAGGGATGGTCCTGACCACTGCTCTGGTAGAGTGGAGATGAGGTACCATGGAACATGGGGAACATTGTGTGATGCATCATGGGACATGAGAGCCGCCACTGTCCTGTGCCAGCAGCTGAAATGTGGAGGCGCTGTGGCTGCCCTGGGACAGGCCTGGTTTGGGGGGGGCACTGGTCCCATCTGGCCCGATGTGTTTCATTGTCAGGGGAATGAGACTCGCATCTCCCAGTGTGCAGTGTCCCCATGGAGACGAACAGCCTGTTCTCATGACCAGGATGCAGGAGTCGTTTGCACTGGTGAGGACTGACAAGTCAGTTATAGTCCAGAGAGACGGAGCAAATATTACCATAAATAGCAATTAAATTCCACAGTATGGAGACTTTCCTATTTTATTAGGGTCCTTCTTATCACTTTTGGATTTTTTCACAGGTTCAACCCCTTCTTCCTCTGATGGGGGTGTCAGGCTGCTGTCTGGAGGGAGTGACTGTGAGGGCTGGGTGGAGGTTTACTACAACCAGACCTGGCAGAAGGTTCACCAAGAGTCCTGGAGCTTCATTGATGCATCTGTGGTCTGCAGACAGCTGGGCTGTGGCTCTGCAACAAATATCTACAGATCATACCTGTCAAGGACAGGGGACAGTGACAAGTGTGTGACAGGCTTTCACTGCTCAGGAACTGAGTCTCACCTGGGGAAATGCAGACCTCCACATGTCCTCAACTGCCGCCCCAGTGACCAGGTGTCCATGGTCTGCTCCAGTGAGTTTCTCCACATCAGTGGGATCTGTGTCAGCAGGATGTGTTATGGCTGTTTCAGAGAACATTTTTTTGACATTAGGACACCTAGATGTACTGACCTTTAGTTCACATGTGTGTGTTACTCTTGATTCACAGCATGAATGTTGTCATGTGAGCTCCCTGGGTTGGTAGATCTTCCTTCCTCACTCTGTCTTCTCTCCCAGACCACAGGTCCCTCAGGCTGGTGGGGGGAGGCAGTGACTGTGCAGGGAGGCTGGAGGTCTTCCACAGGGTCTCTTGGGGGACAGTGTGCCATGAGTCCTGGGCTCTGCCTGAGGCTCAGGTGGTGTGCAGGCAGCTCCGTTGTGGGACAGCCCTCAGTGGGCAGATCCCTGTACCCACTTACTTTGGCCCAGGGACTGGACCCATCTGGCTAAGCAAGCTGGGCTGTGTGGGGAACGAGTCGTCCCTGTGGGACTGTCCCTCAATGGAGTGGGGGGGGAAGGACTGTGGGCACAAGCAGGATGTGGGTGTTGTGTGTTCAGGTAAAGCAGATCCAGCTCTGCATGAAACTGCATTCTGTCACTTAAAAGACAGACAGTGTCCAGTGGTTTCCGTAAACACTGAACAATAATGGTTCACGTTCCTTGTGTGTCTTTCACCACAGAGCACAAGGAGCTGCGTCTGTCTGAAGGATGTTCTGGCCACACAGAGGTCTACTACAATGGCACCTGGGCAAGTGTGTGCTTTGATGGTCTGGAACAACCAACAGTAGCTGTCTTCTGTCGCCAGTTGGGCTGCGGAGACAAGGGGACAGTCACTAAGACAATATCCCGGCTCAGTCCTGACCTCAAAGGGCTGGACTTTGGAAAATGTCGATCCCATGACACATCACTCTGGCAGTGTCCATCATCCTCCAAAGGGCCAAATGGCTGCTCAGAAGCTGCCAGAACAAGCTGCTCAGGTGAAGCTAAATCCAGCCTCTTTGTTGTTGTACGTTAATAAGTTCCATGAACCATGTTTTATTTCTCTATCTTGCTGATTATTGTAGATGCTGAAAAGCTGAAATCTCCATCAGACTTCATGCTCTGCAGATCTTCTTCTGATCTGAACTTCTGTACCAGTAAGTTTCTTGCTTGATTCATTTGCAGATTTATAGTATGAATGTGTTTTAAAAGCCTTTGAAACATAGAGGGAATTATTACACCATATATAATACAGTCATGAATGATACAAAGAATGAGAATTACAGTAACTATTTTATTAAAACTGATTATTAAATGGAGATTGATGTGATTATTGCATCTAAACCCTGTTTTCATTCGGGAAATTATGTATGTATTAAATGTCTGTCCCCTCTGAGTTCCGCTCCAAATAACCTCAGCTGTCTCCTGTGTCCCCACTAGACCGTCTGCCCCTGAGACTGACAGGGGGTACAGACACTTGCTCTGGGAGGGTGGAGGTGTATCACAGCGGCTCCTGGGGGACCGTGTGTGACGACTCCTGGGACCTGCGTGACGCCATGGTGGTGTGCAGGCAGTTGGGCTGTGGGCCGGCTCTCGGGGCAGAAGGGGGCGGACGGTTAGGGAGGGGTGACGGCGCCATCTGGCTGGATGAGGTGAACTGCAAGGGCAGTGAGCTGCACCTGTGGCACTGCTCTTACTCACTGAAGCAGAGTGACTGCTCACACAGGCAGGACGCAGGGGTCACCTGTGCAGGTGAGGCCAGGAAGTACATTCCTGCATCCTCTCTGATAGTGTGGTTTTGTAGTTATTAAATATGAGGCTAAAATACTTATTCTGTCCCTTAGCCTGACAGTAATAAACACCAATATCATTCCTGTAGGTGTCACAGAAATCACCCCAGATGTCACTGGACCTCCCATTGTTACTGAGACGCAAAAAGGCCAGTCTGACCGAACAGTGTCCTCAGTGGTTCTCGGTCTTCTGATCTCAGTACTTCTGCTGCTGGTGGTTAGACTGGTCTACAGGAACTGGGTCCTGACAAGAGGTAGGACAGTGTGTGGGCAGGGATGGAATAGAATAGAGTAGAATAACTTTATTGTCATTGCACATTTTCTTGCACAAAGAAATTTGCATTGCTGTCCCTAGGATGTGCATGTATCTAGTCATTACAACATAAAAACATGCATTTTTTCAAAGAATGAACCTGTGTAAATATAAATACATTTATATGCATTGTTTTGGCAAGATCGGAGAAAAGAAAAGCAACAAGTTTCCCTTACAGATAAAACTACAATGTAATGAAATGTACTAAATGCGCATGATTTTTAATGTGCAACATTCCATTATGGTAGTGTATCTGTTTCTTTATCCTCTACAGAACTTGCTGAGAGTGAACATAAACAGCTGTCTCCTGCCATCTATGAGGAAATAGATTACAGGTTTACCAAAGTGACAGAAAAGGCCAATCAGAAAGGTTAGTGTAGTGAAGTACTTATGACCACATCAGTACTCAGGATTTTAGTACATTGTCCAAACAGGATAGGTCTCCACACTGAAATCACTAACCCTTCTTCTGGTGTCAGGGAGTGATCTTCCAGATGAGCTGCCCTCAGGGTATGAAGATGTGGGGGAAGCTGAAGGAGTCAATCTCTTAGGTAATGATGGTGCAGAACAGCTTAGAAATAATGAATTATACTTATGATAATAAAGTAAGAATTCAGATGATTTCTCCCAGCAGGCACTGATGTGATTTCTGTCTCATGTTGTTGTTGTTTAGAGAAGACGATCACTGGAGACGACCCAGAAAACTATCATGACCATGTTTGTGAGAAAGAGACTCCAGAAAAGTTGACAGGTGAGATTTTCTCAGCTCAGCAATACCAATCTTCCCTTCTTAAGACATGAAAGATGGACCGTATTACTCTTCCTGGACGTCTGAAACATTTAAATTAAATTTCATTCACCTCCTTGCTTTGACTTTGTGTTTGTAGGGATAGATACCCTGGAGTACTACAATGACAGCCCCACAGGTCAGACTGACTATGATGATGTCACTGACAGCCAGACCAATGACTATGATGATGTCACTGACAGCCAGACCAAAGACTATGATGTCGTCTCTGTGCAGCATCACCCTGACTCTCAGCCAGGTGAGCGGCTCTAAAGGGATCAGCTGGTCACTTTGCTCCAATCAGACTGAGTTTGAGATAATCTCAGCCCAGGCCTTCTGTTATGCTGATTGTTATTACTAAACATGGAATTATGAATATCTCAAGTGTGACACTATAACAAGTATTTCACTTACTACTTGGACAGATATTGCTGTTTTTCTTATGGAATCTAAAGGTTCTTTTTGAAATATTATACACAATATAAATGAAACATGACAGCATGCTGCCTCTTCCTCAATCAGCAATCAGAGCTACATACACATTCACCCAAAGGTCTGTGTGTCTCTCTGACAGATCTCCACCACAGTCACCCTGTAGGACACATGACTGAGCTGTTGTTCACCCAAGAAGGGAGGCTGCCTAATGATGACATCACTAACTATGATGATGTGGGGGAGGGGGCTCTGTGAGGGGGAGGGGCCTCTGTGAGGGGGAGGGGTAGTTCAGTATCTGTGGGACAGAGAAGGCCTGAACATTTCAGGTGGTCACATCCTGCCCCTGAATGCATTTGCTCAGGGATGCACAGTACATTTAAAGACAGTTAAGTGTGGTAATTTTTTTACTGTGTTAGAAAACTGCGGGCGCTGAGAAAATCAAAAGTTGTGCCCTATTATTCGGTAATAGCTACTCATTGGTTATTGTTTCTTGATTTTAACCTAGCTTAGTAATAACAGCAATGGTTGTTTTAAAGTTATTGAACTTGATATATATGCATCAATTTTCATATTTTTATGCTGTAGTCTTGTTTTGTATGATGAAAATAGGTGTGATCAATACCCCTAAATATTCTATTATCGATGTTTTTGACGTTTAAATGTACAGTAACACAAACCATGCTTGACCACAAGATGGCAGCAAACAACTAATTTCCTAATACTGTAGCTTCTTCCCTCACACAAGCACAATTTTTTCATCAGATGGTCTCACTTTACAGTAATTATAAATGTAACATTCACTCATTCATTAAGTAAACTTGATAAATTCAAAGTTGAATTATCATCTTAATCTATTCATGTGTTTACATATGTACACTTAATTACACATAGAACATAAAATAACAAAAGTCAGTCCAATGAATAGCAATACTGACACTTTATTAATCCACGTGGAGAAATTGTGGTCATCTTGCTCTCCATGAGACACATACACACCCACGGACAATTAACTATGGTGCTGAGGACAGGGCTTGAACCAGCGACCTCCCGATCACAGACACTGAGCCACTCAAATTGATATGGAGCATGTTTTTTCTTGTGCCTAGCAAGGTGTGTGTAAGGGAACTTAAAATGGGGTCGACACAGAGCAAACTGTACAATAAGTTTATTGAGAAACATGATCAGATAACAGACTAGCGTGTCGCAAACTGAAAGAGACCCAATCACAGCTCCGAGATGGGCCTATGTGGCCAGTATGGGTGCTTCTCCTTATCCAGTTTGGTCTCTGGGAACATCTCATTCAGTTCTTCGATGGTCATCTGGTCATAGGGGATCATGCTCTTGAACTTCTCAAGCTGAGGAATTAGGAATAGTGGTGAATGAGACTGGGGCTGTTACTGAGGCTGCAGAAGCAGGGAGCCTGTTGTAGATCATACAGCCCCCAACAGTCTCATCTGGACACAACCCGCCCACCCAGAGAGAGGCCACGCTCACCTCCTGCTCATACTGGCCAATGCGAGCCTTGGAGGCCTCAATGTAGGCTACAGCATTCTTGTTCTGTGGAAAGAGAAACCGAACATGTATACACGCATACTCTGGAAGGCTTATTCTACATTGCACTGTCAGAGACAATGTAGCATCAGGTGCAAGACGATGTAGAGCAGCCCTCCATGCACTGCTACCAAATTAGCATCGGCTAATAGAGCAGCCCTCCATGCACTGCTACCAAATTAGCATCGGCTAATAGAGCAGCCTTCCATGCACTGCTACCTAATTAGCATCAGCTAATAGAGCAGCCTTCCATGCACTGCTACCTAATTAGCATCAGCTAATAGAGCAGCCCTCCATGCACTGCTACCAAATTAGCATCGGCTAATAGAGCAGCCTTCCATGCACTGCTACCTAATTAGCATCAGCTAATAGAGCAGCCTTCCCTACATTGCTACCAAATTAGCATCAGCTAATAGAGCAGCCTTCCCTACATTGCTACCAAATTAGCATCAGCTAACAGAGCGGCCCTCCCTGCACTGCTACCAGATTAGCACCAGCTAACAGAGCAGTCCTCCATGCACTGCCAGCACATAAGCAAGAGCTAGTACAGTGGTCCTCCACTTGGCAGCTACTTCACTCACTGATTCCTGCTCCTGGTTGTTGATGGTGGCCGTCTGAATGTCCACGGGCTCGGGCACCTTCAGAGCAGCAAACTGCAAAGGAGGGGAAGCAAAACACATAAGACAGGAAATGCATCCTTAGCCCAAAGACTGGTTCCCCAATATGAGCTCAGAGGTGAAAAAAAGTCTGCAAAATCTGATTGGTATGAAATCTGACAACTGCACATTTTCCCATTTTTGCTCCCTGACTTTGGAACTCCCTCCCTACTGCTATTCGTCGGTCGATCTCGGTCTCAGATTTCAAAATCAAGTTAGATGCCTTTTTGTTTGCTCAAGCGTATAACCTACCCTATCCGTAATGTTTTGTTGTTTTCTTATTTGTTCACTTGATTCTATGCTCTATAGCTTTGAGATCTTGAAAAATGCTATAAAAAAAAAATGTATTATTATTAACGGGGAATGAGCTTCAAACTAATTTTTTGATGAGTCTGAGAGGGACACACATGAAAGGTCTCCCAAATTGCTGAGGTGTCAGGTTTCCAGCTCTCATGGATTACTAAACTCGAGCTGGTGCTCTTAACAAACTGCTCCAAGATCAGACATAGGAAATGAAAAGGAAGGTCCTGCCTCGTCACCTGGACTAGGCAGAACCAGAAGCCAAACAGGAAATGGGCTTTGGACTCACCTTCTTCTCAAACTCATCCACCATGCCAGCCTTCGCCACCATAGTCTTGTAGTAGTTCCAGTCAATCACAGCCGGCTTCTCGGGGAGAGAGGCTAACCTGCAACAGTCCCACAGCTGAGGTTACATGATTGGTCCTATTTTTTTTTTTTTGGGCACCATTTTTTGTGATTTTCACAATTTTTGAATTTGCTGAAATGTCAGAAATGATTGTTAGTTTATAGTGTTGCATTTCGAAGATACTTTGCTGCAATGTTTGAATTTTCCATTACATCTATTGTTAAAAAACTGGGCTCTTGTCGTCTTACGGAGACTTGAGAGGTACACCTTACTGAAGTTGTTTACTTGTCTACACATGGTACCCGAACAATCCTTTGAGAGGCTGCTTAAGGGACATAAATTATTCAATTATCAATTATTCCCTCCATGCAGCAATTGCTTGATTGCTCATGAGAAAAGGTGGTGTTCTTTGTATAAATATAACACTGCAGCTAACAGACTCAGATCAACTTTACGAAAGAATATCTTACAGAAGGTAGACTTAAATAAGAACATTTCAGGAAACACACTGGTGGTTAAAAGACAGCTTAAGGTAGAGCTTACGAACAACATAGTGTTAAGAAGGCTTTGAGGAACCTAGCCCTGATCCTTAATATGGCCATGACAGAGACACACTGAGTAATGCTACTCTCCACTTGAAGACAGACATCAGAGACACACTGTATCACATTTTCATATGGAAATTCTACACACTTGCAGAGCAACAAGAACAGCTCAGCTGTAAAAGATGTTCTTAAAACTGCCTATATTGCTCATATGAACCAAAAACCGGGATTTTAAAACCTGATTTTGAGCGACTGTGGTTTTAGATCACTGTATGTGATCTTCAAGTAGCCAGTCTAAGGTCTGATAAGCATATAATTGCATGTTAAAAGGTGAGATGGTGCTGCAGTTTGCTAGTCCTGTTGCCCCAGCATGACAGGCTCATACACAGAGCCAAGCAGCAGACTCACTTGGCAGCGATGGCGTCACTGCGTGTCTTCAGGTTGTTGAACATGGTCCTCTGGTTGTTGGGTACCCTCTCTGCGAAGGCCATCCAATCGATGGCTTTCAGTGCTGCTCGGCGACCAGACATCTTTCCTGAGCCTGACAGAAACAAACGCGGAGGGTTACATAATCAGACAACGCAGAGCTAGTGCAGTGTGTAATATGATAATTAAGGCCACAACCTTTAACCTTGAGAGCCGCTAGGCTAAATCTCAGAAGGAGGTACAATGTCCATTAAAACACAGAATTCAAGGTTGTCTAACGCAGTGACAAACCTACTCCTCACGTTAGCTTACACTATGCCTTTCAATCGGTCAAACATGGGGACAGATTACATGTTCTTCAGATTTTTTGAAAAATCATTTAGACCTATAGCCGTCACGTTTGCAGCAAATGGAATTTACATCTCATTTATATGCAATACATACAGTGAATATTGCTGAGAAATTTAATAGAAAATCATACAAGATCCACCCCATAAAAATAACGATGCCTTATTCGTAGACGTAATAAAACGTGCACGAATCTTTCGTTTAACCTTAAACACCGAACGTTGCTGCCCGATATACTTTTCATATAGTATGCAACTCCCGTAACGGGAGTAAGCTTAGGCCCTAACTTGAAGTAGACCGGCACACCGTACGAAGTACTTGGAAACACCAGCCACACACTGGAAATATTAAATTATTGACACTATCCAGTGGTAGACTACTTTGTGATGGTAAGTTAATTCGGCTAATAGTTTCATTGTGCCTTGGGGCTGACAGGTCCAAGCATTCAGCGGAGAAAGCGCAAGGTCAGAGCAGCAACATCGAGTCCTGAAAAAACACTTAAATGAGTGTTCACGCCAGTCAGTTAATGAAACATAATTATTTTCTTCGACAGTAATTAAATGGAGACGCCGCTTAAATGTATTGCATGAAACGTAACCTTAATAGGACTTACTTGGCGAAGACAGCAGCGCTCTAGCAGGACGCACGGATTGAACCGGAAGCGGAAGTGGGACTGGAAGTGATGGCAAATTTCTGCCGCAACATAAATGGCAGATATAAAGTGAGGATTAAAATAATATATAATCTCTGGAAAAACAATTCTTCATTCGTTTACGTTGCCAACGAACCCTTAAATATTTTATACTTGACTTTGGTTTGTTTGAATTTCCACTCAGCATTAGCCACGAAATTAAGAAATATAATTTATCCTCTTGACACGGAAGAAAAAAGTTCCAGCGTGCTGGGCTAACGCTATGGGAATACTATCTAGCTTTCTAGGTATTATTATATGTTTGAGCACTGATGAAAAATAAATATTCACATACACTTGTCCGAATAATGCATGTATTTAAAATAAAATTCCATCAGAATGTAGAGTAGCTTTTGGGGAGTACCCAACCCGGAAGTCCTGCCTCCTGCTGTATTTTCGTGTTTTATCAGTTACCCAGCTAGCTAAAGGAGGCAGAGCCTGGCGAGAAGGCTACATACATCTGTGTATTGGCGAAAAATGGATGTTGGTTACGGGCTGGCTTGTGCGCAGCGGTCAAACGCGTAGCAGGACAGCCGCAGCGCCCGTCGCGGTCTTATAAAGAAGCGAGCGCAGGGAACAGAGCAGCAGCTCCGGAGCCGGAGCTCTCTGGGTTTCTGTGGACGCATCGGACCTGCGTGTGGCTACGTTGCTTTGGCCAAGCAGATACGGGAGGGACTTCAGGTTAAAATAATAATAATAAAAAAAAAAACTATGGCAGATCTTCATATCATGGAACCGAGCGGTACGGCTACTATAGAACAGACGGAGCCGCGATCTGTTAGGCTCGCCTCGCCCACTCTCACGGTCCCGCCGCGGAGCGCTTTGTCCAGCCCGGGGCTGTCGACGCGGCCGATGTTCGTCTTCCCCCTGAGGAGCAGCCCGAGTTCCCCGTCGGAGCAGCTGGAGAAGCCGGGATCCAGATGGGTCCGGCTCAATGTCGGCGGAACCTACTTCGTCACCACAAAGCAGACGCTGTGCAGAGACCCGAAATCATTCCTGTACCGGCTTTGCCAAGACGATCCTGATCTTGTTTCAGACAAGGTAAGTTAAGCTGTGAACTACCGCTGAAGTGGGCGTTCACCGGGATAACATGCTTGGTGTTTAGCTATTTCATAAAAGTCCACCACACTAACCCGCATCAGTAAAAGTAATCGATTGACAGTTTGTCTATTATACTTTATTCAAGCGCTGTGTATTATAATTTGAACCTGTTTCAGTTCGATTCAGTAGCATTCACGCACGGTATGACAACTAGATTTCTGTTTTGTTATAAGTATCTAAGATTTACCATATTTGATAATATAGCAGGAATGCTTTAATACATGCAGAGATTTTTTTCGCTTGTTATTGCAGTTTACCTTTAACCTATAGTATCCTAAACTGTATTGATCTGATCTCTGATTCGTTGCTGTTTGCCTGTTAGATCGGAATGAATGTTCTGACTTAAAATCCCACTAAATGAGTGTTTTTCATTTTCCGCCGACTCCTACCTGCTGCCCGTGCTTGTTTTACAGGATGAAACGGGGGCCTACCTAATCGACAGGGACCCCACTTACTTTGGCCCTATTCTAAACTACTTGCGTCATGGCAAGCTCATTATAAACAAGGATCTGGCTGAAGAAGGTATGCAAGGTGCTGAAGGGCTTGTGCCTTAAGGGGAAGAGGTCTGGTCACTGGGTTAAACCTAGGTCCTGTAATACAGCTGTTTAAGTGGATCATGGGAAAAGTGGCAACCGATTTTTAGTATTTTTTTGTAAATATGCAGTAAAGTATGGTGCTGTGGTTAGCACTGTTGCCTCTCACCTCTGGGACCTGGGTTCCAGTCTCCTCCAGGGTTCTCTGTGTGTTCTCCCTATGTCATTGAGGGGTTTCCTGCGGGTACTCCAGTTTCCCCCCACAGTCCAAAAACATGGTGAGACTAATGGGAGTTACCAAATTGCCCATAGGTGTGCATGTGTGAGTGAATGGTGTGTGTGTGTGCCCTGCGATGGGTTGGTGCCCCATTCTGGGTTATTCCTTGCCTTGTGTCCATAGCCTCCAGGACAGGCTCTGGACCCCCGGTGACCCTGAATAGGAGAAGCAGTTACAGAAAATGGATGGATGGATGCAGTAAAACACCTGAAAAGTGTAGAAGTAGCCAAGTCCTGTTTACCGTGTCCAGTTTTAGGGGACCAAGTTCTCCACCTGTGGAGAATATAAGCCTACCATTTTTCTTGCTGGATTATAGACGGCTGGAGACGTGGCCTTGTGTTACCTTGACCCCTGACCTCTCGCCATTGGTTTCCCTGCATATCACAGGCGTTCTGGAGGAGGCCGAGTTCTACAACATCGCGTCTCTGGTGCGGCTGGTCAAGGAGAGGATAAGAGACAATGAGAACCGGACGTCACAAGTGAGCGCGATGAGCATCCTGTGTTTGTCGCTAATGGCACACACCCTGTTTGAGGGCGAACAAATAGGAAACCACAGTCATGGTAGAGGGGGGGGAAAAAACAGATATCGCAAGCTTATATATCTCACAGAATTGTCTTGGGAGTGTTTACTTTCAGTTTAAATGCTTCTGCAGCAGATTGTAAAGTATCCTAAAGTTAATCATTCCATGGACGGGAGGATGAGGACGTCATTTGTGTATTCTGTAACGGTTTGTTTGCATGGTCGTCTTGCTTTATGGTATACTTCATGTGTGCGCAGAGTAACACTAGTCTGTGTCACATGATCCTTAGGGTCCAGTGAAGCATGTGTACCGGGTACTGCAGTGTCAGGAGGAGGAACTTACCCAGATGGTCTCTACGATGTCAGATGGCTGGAAGTTTGAGCAGGTAAATTCCCATGTTACCTAAAAGTCCTGTCCTCCCTGAAAGCTCACGCCGGAGTTGACCTTGATCTCGTCTTCCCATCTGACCTCAGCTTATTAGCATCGGGTCCTCCTACAACTACGGCAATGAAGACCAAGCGGAGTTCCTCTGTGTGGTCTCCCGGGAGTTGAACAATTCCACCAACGGCCTTGTGATTGAGCCCACCGAGAAAGCCAAGGTGAGACCCTCCGCTCGTCAGTCCCCAGATGCTCTCCAGATCCAGACATAGTGGGAAACGTGATTTTGTATTGACCAACTATCGGTATCGGACAATACAGCAACAATTGGCCATCAACCGATGGTTAAAAACAAGATGACATTTACCGCTTATAATTCCCTTTAAAATTATTATCCACATTGCTATGCACACCCACAGAAAAATGACTGCTGATGGAATTATTTTAACGTTAGAAATGCATTTTGCAAACATTACGCCGCTAAAATTTCATGAGGAGGACCTACTAATGAACATTTCAGCACAACAAATTTGATAGCTCACCTAAAGGCGAGACAGTGAAGAGTACGCAGTGTTTCTGAAAACCAAATCTATTCCAGTGAAGAAGGCTGCAGTGCTGCCGAGTAACACAAGCGTTTGATAGCAAAAGAAAATTCCACGCAGTTATAAAAAAATAGTACTCTGGGATTGTTATTGTATGCCGGAGTTGGTGTTTTTTTTTACCTTTTGATATTTTTGGAATGTCATTATTTTTGTCTCAAACTTATTTAAGCAGAACCTCCCAAACAATCGGTATCAGTGTCAGATTTCAAGATAGTCAGCTATCAGTATCAGGCAGAAATGTCCTGATCGGTGCGTCACTAGTAATCGCGTGTATGTTTGTTGCCAGTGTCAGTTTGGTGTGGCTTGATGCAGCTAGAGCTGGTAATTCCCCTGGCGACTAAAAGATAATGTCCCTTAATATGAAAGTAGGGCGTGAGATAAGTAATCTGTCTTTCTATCTTTCGGTTAACTTCCTGTCTTTCCACATCTTCGTGCTCTGCAACAGATCCTTCAGGAAAGAGGGTCGAGGATGTGAGAAGGGGTTGCTGTTGGAAGCTTCCAGACATGTACATCACCACCCCCTCCCAACTCGCCAGATATGCCAACACCTCACCGTTGTCCTCCTGGCCACGTTTTCTTTTTTTTTCTTTTTTTTTTAATTTTTGGGACACACATCCACAGCTGCCTCTAGGGGGCGGTATCCCACCTCACTCCGGGGCACCTGCTCCTTTTTGCTGGCAGGGCTCACTATGGATATTGAAATCCCAGTTGTTAAGTTGGGCTCAGTGACCAAATGGAAAGGAGGTAATCGGTTGTAGTTTTTATGGAAAGAAGCGTGTTGATGTCTGGCGCTGGCAGTCACTCGATGATTTATTGAAGAGACGGGACAGACAGTGTCCTGCCTGACCTTTCCAGTGCCATCTCTGCCCTTCTGCGCTTGGTCAAGGGGAGGCACACATCTACAACATGGGTGTGAAACGTTCCCAATTCTCACATACAAGGGCTGGAGATTGCTCATCTTGTTCTCACACCGAAGAAGATACTCGGCAACCAATTAAAGCAAAGACTGCAGCTGCCACCCCGGCCTGTTCTCGTCCCTCATTGGCTGAGTCATCCATCGATCATCCCGTTGTCTTGGAAATGGGGGTGTGGCCTATCTTGGGCATAGATGCTAATTCTGCCAGAACGAGAGATAGCAGCAGTCACCTACTTCACTAACAACCAATCAGAGCGAATCAGACCCCTGCCCCGCTCACCCTGAAGAAACCTGCTTTCCGCATCCTTAGTTTTTGTGTCTCTTTTTGTCGTGGATTTTATTGACGGAAAATGTGTCCAGCATTAAGGAGAAAATGCAGGTCTGTATAGTAACTTGAATACTGAGTAATATATATGGATATACAGACCGGTGTATATATACACACTTGCGTTGCTCAGATTCAACTTACGCGGAAAGCAGCCTAATTCCGTAGGTATTGAGCTGTTTTATTGTGTTCATCAGTTTTGTGGAAAAATTCCTTCCAACCCATCCCAGGAATGCACTTTTTCCCCTCTCTTTGTATTTAAGAGCTAAATCTGTACTGTATGAAGTATCTCTTTCCCTAAACATTGGTACAAGGAAAGAAACCATAAGTGTGCATTTTAGTTGTGAGTTTTTGTACGTTGTGGGTCTCCTAAGAATTTATGTTTTATATGAATTTTATCCTGGTATTATTCACATATTTCGCGGTGCGAATATTAAAGAGCGGAACGTCCTGCGTGCTAAGTTAGGGAGGAAACTGGTGACCAGTTTGAGAACATTAATATTGTCACATCCCACAAAGTGTGTCTGCTGGCTGTGCTTCAGACTGACCCGTTTTGAAAAGGTCGAGTCACAGGCTGACACTTGGGCTACCTGGGAGACCCAGGATCTCGCTGCCCCCAAACCCCTATATATTCCCGTGGATTTTTAAAAGAAGCTTTTGCTCCAGGATCTAAGAACAGGTCCAAGTCCTGGAGAACCTCATGTTTTGTATTTTGTCGCATTGGTTCCTTCTCTAACTGAACCGTTGGCCGGAATTCAAATTATTATCTGCGGACGCCGATAAGTGTGCGAGAATGCGTTGAGATATGTTGTCGCCCCTACACTTCAGATATCTAAGCGTATCCAGATACCATTGAGGGCCCAGACAGCGAGTTGTATAATTATACATGCAAGTATATGCATGTCATAAGAAGGAATTCCAAGTTTACCCGTGAAGGGAAGCGCTTAATATCCTCCCACGTCACCTTTTGTGTGTTTTGTATTTAAACATATGTATCGATGTTTTATCTAAGGGTGCTTAGGTCTTTGGGCTCAAGATGCCAAGTGCATTCTCCGATTAACGTTATCTATGCGCCACAGCTAGCTAGCGCCCTTGAAGTACGACGTTTGACTTCGATCGCCCACCCCTTTCCTTTTTCATTCGAAACGTAGATGTGAAGCAGTTACCTGATGTTGTGGCATGAATTTCAAAGAAAGTGTTTTAATATGGAAGATGTCAGGATTTAGGTGTTTTTTTTTTTTTTTTTTTTGGGCCGAGCTTAAAAATGAGAAATTGGGGGAAATTCTCCAGCATCACAGGTGGGGGAACCTGGACAGATATTTTGAGGCTCCCTCTCAGAGTGCCTGGGATGTGCTTTTGCAGCCTCGGGGCAGGTCCTAAGCATCGTGATGTTCCCCCGGTCAATCTGTCGTGATGTGCCAAGTCTGGTGGTGTGACACTCGCAGCTCGAGCTCCATCTCGGAGCGTTCCGGAACGTACTCCCTGTTCGTTCGGTGATTGTATTACCACCAGGTTCGCCCCATGAGAGTTCGCGGTCTTGTGTTTCAGTTCATCACTGTCATTACACTAGGAAGGAAGGATTACGGAGTCCAACCTTGTCGACCTGTACCCGTTTCAGTGATTCGCCTTTTGTCCTTTTGTATCGCTGCGATGCCTGTTGCCCCGTTTTCTGCAACAGGCCACACATTTGCAGAGCTACATTTCATTGGGCTCCGCCTTACTGACTGAGTTTAGCCCCCAGGCCCCTCGAAGACCCACAGACCCCCAGCATCCATGGCATTTGTGAACCTAGTGATTCGGAGCTCAGCACCGGGCCTCACATCTACATACTATAGGTGGGGTCAGGCTTGAGTTGTCATGGAGACATTCAACTAGGGTTGAGGGGAGGAATGAAGATCAGGTCATGAGTAGCTGCCTTTTCACATCAATAGCTGATGGTTGAGGGTCATTCATCCACACGATCAGCCTTTATTTTTCTGTACCTTTAAGACGTCTGGGGATGGAATCTCAACCATTGTATTTTATATAATCACGTACTTTTACTTTGCCTTCCATTGCAACAGCACTTAAAGTTTGACCTTGACTTCCTCGACGATCATGGAAAAATGCTATAACTGGTGTTTACACTCAGCCGTACTTGTCACTGCTTGTGGTCCCCGCGCTAGTGAAGATAGGCCGTACGTATTGCATTTCTTTAAGTTATCACACCAGACTTATATTGCACGTGTGAACTATGAAAGTGTTTAACAACTTGGTTTGCATTTTTTTTTTATCAGAGGGTACAGGCTTTCGTGTGAAGGCAACCATTTTGCCCCTTGTAAGAATTTTGTGCCAATCTGTAACATAAAGCATAAAACATTGATAGCTTATACCAACATCTCAGACCAAACCATTTCTGCAAACCATGCAGTAAAACCAATTATAAAACCTTACACCAAATGTGGGTATTTTTGTCTGAAATAAAAATCCAAAATACGCAGAAACTTGCAAGTCAAGGTTTAAAGTGTATTAGTATTTATATTTGGAATTGCGTGCATAAGTAGTCTGTATTTATTTATTTATAGTCATTTTTCTTTGTTTCAGTTTTCCTGTTTTTAATATCTGAACATGTATTTAACCAAGAAAGAGCTAAGAGGTTCTGGCAAATTTCCTTAAGAGGCAGTTGCCCCCCCCCCCCCCCCCCCCCTTTTTTTTTTTGTGCTGTAAATGTGTCGAACTCAGAATTGCATACTTAAGTGCATTGGTAGGTAACGAGTCTGATGGGAGGTGAAGTCCAGAGCTCACCCTCACGTCGTGCACTTCATCTCCCACAATCCCCTCTGCCAGACGTTTGTACGTTGCATTCCCCTGGTCGATCGGTACAGCCTCCAAAAGCTGATGGGGATAATGGGAAGGCCAATGTTAGGGACACACCGCGCAAGCCCCCTCTCACGCCGCCACGCCATTGCATGTCAAACATTAATACACGCATGCTGCACTTGCACATTATATACACACATACTTTGACACGTGCTAAAACTCTTAACCCGTTTGTTAAGTCGTTTGGAATGTGATTATTTCTTCCCCGTATCGATGTCAAAAGTTGAGTTGTCGATTCAGTGTTCTTAAACTTCAGCTGTCTTGGTCTGAACATCCTTCACCTTGTATTTATTTTCAACCTACTGATGCAGTTTTTGTAACGTTTAATGTACTATTTAAACTAAAGATGTGCATTTTTAATATAAACTGTGATCCTGTGTTTAAAAAAAAAAAAAAACAAAAACTGTGTGGCATTCTTATTTCAGCCATTGTTTGCATTCAGGGTTAGGAAGTAAGTTGGTAAGTGTGGTGTTTGCTAGGTCCAGGAATCTTTTGGAGGTACATGTTGTCCTACTTTAACTAAACGTGTATGGAAAACAGTAAGTGTGTAACAATGGGCAATTGACTTTGGCAGCATTGGAGATACTGAGCATTGTACCCGAAGGACTCCGCTTTCCTGTGTATAGGATGTGAGAACAATCAGGGGTAAACTGGGGTCGTGCAAAGTCACGAGTGTCGCACGGAGTGCCTGAAAGGGATGGAAACGGGTGAGTATCGGGGCTGATTCCTTCCCTGGTCTGACCGCTACTTGAATGCCAGCTCACTCTCTATATTTAAAGGCAGCCAGAGTCGTCAATGGAGGCGAGTGGATATCTTGTTTTACCGAGGCTCCTCTGTTTTCCTGAACAGACCACGTTTCCTGACCCGACACTCAAGCCAATAGCTTCCGCTTGCTTTGAAATCAGGGTGGTACTTGACAAATTCAGATGAAAGTCAGATGATCGTGATGTGGAACCAGTCAGTTGTGGTTCTAGCTGCGTGGTTTTGACAGCCCACGCACCGTCCATGGAGTGAAGATGGTCTGCTTCATGTAAACATTCTGCATCGCCTGTGAGTATTTAGTGAACGGGTCTCTCCTGGTTACTGCACGTCCTTCAATCTGATCATATTTATATTCACGTTTTAATATGAATATTTTGTAAATATATCCATATTGTATAGATGGATATCTTGGTGGTTCATTGTGGTAGCACCAGGGTTGGTGGATTTAATACCACTTCTTCTCGACCTCCGTAGAGTTTGAATGTTCTCACTATGTTGTGTTGGTCTCTCCGGGCAATTATGGCGATTGGTGACTATAAATTACCTGTAGATTGTATGTCTGTATGTGTACTCTACAATGGACTGACATCCAGACTTGTGCATCCTGGGACAGACTGGAAAATGGATAAAATGCATAGATAAAATAGCATATGCCTTTTCCTTATTTTGTGTTGGTCTTCAGAGGTTTAAACAAGCCTGATATAAGATGTACAAAACGCGTAATGGGATCCTCTCGATGTCGGGAAACGAACCTTTTCTTGTCAGTAAAATATGCGGTTGTTCTTCGAAAGTAATCCAATACAGAACCAGAAGTCCTAGCCAGAGAAGTCTGAACAAACAAACACGTTTACATGTTTGATGAGCAAAAACTTTTGTTCGAATTATATAATACGTCACACTGCATTATTTACGAAGCTGTTTAAGTGAACTTCGTGAACTCTTATCTGAAGCCTGGGAAAAACCTGAGCAGGAGAAATAAATGTGGACGTCAGTGGCATCTGAGAAAAATATTGCCGAATACTGATATCCAACAGGGGTCTCTTATTCCAAACATATTTTTTTTACCTCGTTTTGCGATAAATGATTTAGGAAAAACACTCAGGAACTCAGCTATAGTTACTGAACCAGTCGTTGTATCCTTCACAAGACACACCTGTTATTTTTAGACTGCTTTTAACAGGTCGTTCTCACTGAGGATAATAATCCCGAAAACACAGTCCCACGTAAATATTACATTTCCGTTTTAGAAGCAATACATTGACACCGATTATAGAATTTAGCTTTCAGGCATGTACCTTTGCCCAAACACGGCCGGAATACTCTAGGCTATATAAATATGCCATTGGATGACAGATTTATAGCGAAGCGATTTATATTTCTTAGCTCTCGTTAAACACGCGAAGCACGACGGTGCACGCCCACTAAAATTAATTTATCATAGTATGTGGGTTGGGTCGGTCGTATATCATCCATGGGAGGAGCTCCCATGTGGAAGTGCTGAATGCTGCGGTGCCTCGGACCCGACGGCGGTGTCAGTGAGGAGGGTTGCGGGATGGGACGGGACGGGACGGGACGGGAGTCTCCGTTAAGATGGAGGTAAGCATGTCAGAAACATCTGACTATATAAGCATAGTGCGGACAGAAAGATACGGTGACATTTTTAAAAGCAGAGAACCAGGAAAAGCGCGTATTCTGTATTCCAGGGTGTCAGATGCATGCATTCATCCACCTTGTGTCATTGCAGCGTCTGAAAAATATTAGAAACATGCTCACAGTATGCAGATTGAGAGTATAGTAGTCAACTATATGTATGCAACGATTCACAGTGTTTCGTCTTACTTTATACGAAGAGTCAGGTTGTCAGGAATAACCGAAACGGTAAGTTCCTTCAGATACGGAAATTGGACTGTCCGTTTTGGGCACTGCACTTGTTTTAGGCCTACAGGTGATCAGAAGTTGGTGATGGCTGCCCTCCATTGACACTTATCGTTTAATCCTATTTGCTGAAAACTCCGTTTTTTAATGGAAAACGTGTCCCATGTTTTCCGATTAATAGTCGTCTCGCATAGGCATATAATCTGTGAATACTTATAGTAAGTCCAATGGGTAACACTTTATAATACTGTTCCGTAGTTAACAGGTAAATATGCAAGAAGTAAGCAGCAACAAAGGAGTAGTGCTTCATTAACACCTAAATCAGTACTATTAACTACTAAGGAATTATTCTTAATTACTCAATAGGTAATAGTGAACTAATTATTATAGTAGTTCGCTATTACTTCATTAGGAACTATTGAGTATTGCTGGTCTCATTGGGAATTATGTACTAACTACGGATTATTTCTAATAACTACTAGTTCATTACTCATCAAATGAACAGTGCTTTTTTTTTTGGACTAACAGGAATTTACAGGCTCCTGTTCTCAATGGTTTTTGCCATTTTTTTCCTTTTGGAATAACAGGCTTGTTTCTTCGTACTTGTTTGTATGACATACAACTTATTCTACAAAATATTACTGCCTAAAATATGTATACAGTACCTACATTTTAATTATTTACCTCACTTCAGTCCGTGTGCCAGTGTTCTTCAAACTGTGCTTTGAAGTCCAACTGAAGGGATGCTCAATCAGAGACTTGTGTTTTGCCACATGATGTGCTCTACCACATATTGTTGATCTTTTCTGAACATTAAGAAATTAATGTATGCATTTTAAATAAGGAATGAAGTCTTACTAATGACCTACATAAAACTAATTGTAACTCATTAGTAATGAATGTGGCGTTACTGACTTCTTCCATAGGAGCTACTAAAGATCAAGAACAGTATTATAAAGTGAAACACACTGTAACTCATTAGTAATGAATGTGGTGTTACTGACTTCTTCCATAGGAGCTACTAAAGAACAAGAACAGTATTATAAAGTGAAACACACTGTAACTCCTTAGTAATGAATGTGGTGTTACTGAGTAAGCTTCTATTTCGCTTAAACATTTACTGAGTTCTTTTTAAGCGGTTAATAAGAACAATGAATGTTAACATAGCTTATTTGTTTCACTTAAACATTCATGTAACACTTCATGACACAACAGCATAAGTTCATTTTAAACATTTAATTTGAAGCACGTTATATTAACATCACAACTTAATTTTTTAAATCAAATTATTTTACATTGATTACACATCCATCCCATTAAAACTATTTACACAGGGTATTGCTTTCCGCATGTAACAAACGTCCAAGTAGTCCATCCTTGTGTTTTTGGTCCAGCCAGCAGTCCACTCAATCGGTCTTTGTCCGCTGACGTCACACTCGCTATAGCCGCAGTGTAATGTGGGCCAAATCGCCATTTTGGTTGTATACAACGCATGAGCGAGCGTTTGCATCCGGTTTTATCATTGGTAAGATGGGACACTCGTGCAGTGTGAAAGGCTGCGAATATCAACTTTAGAAGACAAAAAAATGCATATTCAGTAATATTACTTAAACAAAAAACATCCTAGTTGCCTTTATGAAAATGCCGAGAGCAAACACGCATGAAGGGAGATATCGCGTTGAAAGTGATCTTCCGTCTCACCGCTGCGACCCAGGCCACGCGACGCCTCTTCGTTACCTCCATTATCTGCTGTTCATATCCTCTTTTCTAAGTGGGAAACCGAAAAAATCTCATGTTCTGGTCCACCTTTCTGCTATTTCTACCATGTGATTTAGTATGACAGCCTTTCACACTGCACGAGTGAGTATCCCATCTTACTAAAGATAATACCGGACGCAAATGCTCGCTCATGCGTTGTATACAACCAAAATGGCGATTTGACCCACAATACACTGCGGCTATAGCGAGTGTGAAGTCAGCGGAAAAAGACCGATTGAGTGGACCTGCTGGCTGGACCAAAAGCACAAGGATGGACCACTTGGACGTTTGTTACATGCGGAAAGCAATACCCTGTGTAAATAGTTTTAATGGGATGGATGTGTAATCAATGTAAAGTAATTTGATTTTTAAAATTAAGTTGTGATGTTAATATAACATGTGCTTCAAATTGAATGTTTAAAATGAACTTATGCTGTTGTGTCATGAAGTGTTACATGAATGTTTAAGTGAAACAAATAAGCTATGTTAACATTCATTGTTCTTATTAACCCCTTAAAAAGAACTCAGTAAATGTTTAAGCGAAATAGAAGCTTACTCAGTAACACCACATTCATTACTAAGGAGTTACAGTGTGTTTCACTTTATAATACTGTTCTTGTTCTTTAGTAACTCCTATGGAAGAAGTCAGTAACGCCACATTCATTACTAAGGAGTTACAGTGTGTTTCACTTTATAATACTGTTCTTGATCTTTAGTAGCTCCTATGGAAGAAGTCAGTAACGCCACATTCATTACTAATGAGTTACAATTAGTTTTATGTAGGTCATTAGTGAGACTTCATTCCTTATTTAAAATGCATACATTAATTTCTTAATGTTTAGAAAAGATCAACAATATGTGGTAGAGCACATCATGTGGCAAAACACAAGTCTCTGATTGAGCATCCCTTCAGCTGGACTTCAAAGCACAGTTTGAAGAACACTGGCACACGGACTGAAGTGAGGTAAATAATTAAAATGTAGGTACTGTATACATATTTTACGCAGTAATATTTTGTAGAATAAGTTGTATGTCATACAAACAAGTACGAAGAAACAAGCCTGTTATTCCAAAAGGAAAAAAATGGCAAAAACCATTGAGAACAGTAGCCTGTAAATTCCTGTTAGTCCAAAAAAAAAGCACTGTTCATTTGATGAGTAATGAACTAGTAGTTATTAGAAATAATCCATAGTTAGTACATGATTCCCAATGAGACCAGCAATACTCAATAGTTCCTAATGAAGTAATAGCGAACTACTATAATAATTAGTTCACTATTACCTATTGAGTAATTAAGCATAACTCCTTAGTAGTTAATAGTACCAATTTAGGTGTTAATGAAGCACTACTCCTTTGTTGCTGCTTACTTCCTGCATATTTACCTGTTAACTACGGAACAGTATTATAAAGTGTTACCGTCCAATGTATTGATATATATACGCTTTTCGTTCATTGTGATACCAGCCACTGAACTAAGTCAATAACAAATTGGACTTCTTGGTCTTCTTGATGAAAAATATGATTAGAAATTTGTTTTTAAAAGATTAAATCCTTTATTTGCCACTTGCACAAGTACCTCGCCCATCTTTGTCTCCATTGGGGTGGGTGTACAGCGCATGGTCAGCCGAAATGCGGCCCCTGGAGCTGGTGGTTAAGGGCCTGACTTAAGGACCCATGGACGTGCCTATTCGGCCGATGCCGGATCCCGAACCGGTATTCCGATCCCCGGAACTTTGGATTCATTATTTATCCCGCTGAGCTACTCACACTTAGTTTATATATATGCATTATTACATATTTCCTTTTTTAAAGTAATATAAACACATTTTAATGATCAGATCTAATACCTAAATCTAGCAACAAAATTGCGAAGTCGGCATCGCTACCCCCCCGCACGTGCATGCTGCCAATGCACTTTAGAAGCCGCGAGCACGTTTGCATTGCTGGCAGTAGACAGTGTTCTGTGCTTCAATACTGCAACCACAACAGTACAACCACTGTTGTAATGTTACCACAACTTCCCCCTTAAATAACCTTTCCAACACAGGACCCATACTATATACTTTCATGTTCAGTACGTACTGCAATCGTGATGATAAGCACTGTATACTCCTTTTCGACCTTCAGCGTAAATCCACGCGTTTTAAAACGTTCACATGGAGTTGCATAGTAAAGTATTGTGCGATTTGATTAATTAATTCAGTCTTTGTTTGCGTTAATTAAATTTGACGCACTCAATGTGCTGTCTGCCGTCCAGGTGCTACAATGTTCCCATGGAGACGCGCGGAAAAACGCCCGACTGGACGACGATCGTACTCCGGAATAAAATAAAATATCAGTTCGACTGGACTTGTATTTGCAGTGTGATCCATTGCAATGACCTCCAGGATGGTGTTTTAAATACTGCGTCGCGCAGCTATAAATAAACGGTGGAATTTGGAATTATTGCAATGCCAAAAGCAGATTATCTACGCGTTTTCGTACTAGATCGCACGGTTATTCTGGTCCCTCCGGGTTTTTGTGCTTGTCGGTGTGTGTAGTTTTTTTATAAGAAGTATTCTTATATAGAAAATCAGCATAAAAGCGGGTAATGCTTTCGAGGTGAAGGGGGGATTACGCAACGCCGGTCGGACTGGTTTCAGCAGCTGATGGTGCGTTTCATGAACACGGATATAAGCTGGTGACGGCAGAAGTGGAGTCACCGCTGGAGGAAAGACAGGATCGCAGCAAATAAACAAGTGCGACCCATGATGTAGAAAGGTAAATGTGGATTTGAAGCGCAATCGATCCAGGTGAATGTTAATATTTAACTAAGTGCAGAGAAAAGCTAAGCATAGTTATCAAAACAACATCATGTGTAATAGAACATACCCTTTTGCGATTAAATATCGTGTAAAACTACAGAAGAAAAACATTTTTTTCGAGTGTTTCAAAACTCTGGTCATTACCTGAGGTCGTGATATAAAGTTGTGATTTGTTTGTCATGGATGAGAAATATTTTTGTACATTAGTACGTGCTTGTGTACAGTTCACTTAAATGTTTATCTTAAAACCTAATTATATGATTAATACGAGGCTATATACTTTAATCTTTCGTTATACTTAAGTGTTTTCAGTGAAAACGTAAGTATTAAGGATTTAGTTAATGACATTTGTTGCTTGTTTCCAATTATGCGTAAACATTTCTAACGGGACACTCTTGGTGAATCATAACTTTGCTTGGCATGTGCCGTACAGGAGCCGCGCTGACGGCGTAACTGAGCCGCTGACGGGGGAGATGCGGCAGATCGCCGAGCACGGTGCGGACGGCATGGTCTCCATTACTGACGTCAGCAACTCGTGTCAGGATCCAGTAACATGGAGAAAACACTCTGTGACGTCGAGCGCAGGAGGGGACGGGACTGGGGGCACTCAAGACGGTGACCCTGAAGATCATGAAGAAGAGGACATCGGGGGGACCCTCATTATTCCCCACAGTGCCACAGTGGAGCAGGGTGGTTGCAGCAGCACGCAGCAGGTGGCGCCAGATGGCGGGTGGGGCTGGGTGGTTTTGATGGCCACCAGCGTGGTGCTGGCGCTGACTGTAGCCTTCCCCTCCTGCCTTGGCATCTTCTACACAGAGCTGCAGACTGAATTTGAAGCCAGCAACACGGAGACCTCCTGGGTGCCCTCTATCATGACAGCAATGCTACATGCTGGAGGTATTCCTGAGTCGGTGTGCCTTCACATGGAGGATTGTGGGAAATATGACTCAGCATATGTGTTGCGTGACAAGTGTTCTAGCTCTTTGAAAACTTAGCTACAAGTATACATCAAAAAAGCTCCCTTCACGACTAAATAATATATGATATACATTATGGTTGTATCATTTAAGTCCACACCCTGTTTAAACAAGAGTGCCAGGTGATAAGCCTACTTGATTAGCCTATTAAATTGAATGCACACATAGTCTTTACTTTGTGATCCAGAGGAATGAGGCATAGCATTGCTCTTAAATCATACAAAGTTTGCAGTGCCTTTTGATAATATGAGATAACAATTGTGGAAAGAAGTCAGGGTGACTGGGAACAGTTCCTGCTGCTTTGCTACTGTAGGAGACCAGCAATTCCCCTGGGTGATAAGTATGTTGGGAACAGGACTCCTGGTTCACAGTCTGTTGACTGAGGGCTTGTTTTCCTCCAGTCAGTACTTGGTAGATCTTAAAAACAGGTGGGAGGCAATTGTTCACCTTGGGAGATGGGGGGGGGGGGGGTGTTTAGGGATTATTCTAAATTATACTAAAGTCAAGAGTCAGTAATAATCCTGCGAAACAATTTTGATCCACTGCAGAGGAGAACCTAAGTCTCCCCAGCGATGTTTGTTTAGTTAACTCCTACCTGACAACTGAGCCAGGGAATACTTCCATCAGTACAAAATGGTTCTTAGTGTGAGGAACAACTGTTTAATAGGACCCCACCTGTGTTGTGTAGGTGTTTATGCAGGGTAGCCTGAGGTGGGAGCAGAAAGGCTCAAGAAGGTGATGAAGGCAAAATCATGGGGGAAGCAGATGTTGGAATTTGTGTTTATTTATATATATATATATATATATACACACACACACACACACATACATACATACACACAGCCATTAAAAAAATTGGGACCACAGCACAATGTTTTGTTTCACTCATTTCTCAGTTTATGGGTCTGTGAATAATATATTTTCCTTTATAAACTGCATCCTGGTTGTTCCCTGTTTCTCATTACTGAAGGGCTTCTTCCTTGCTGTATGGGACTTCAGTCCTGCTTCTAGGAGCTTGATATGAACTAGCAGTGCACTTCACATCTGCACTTAATGTTTCCCATTCCTTTTGAAGGTCACTTGAGGTCATCCTCCGATTCATGAGGTGCTGTCGGATAAGTTGACGGTCACCTCTGGCAATAGAGAGTCACCTCTGCCCTCTACCTGCCTGGTTTCTGGTCATTCCCAGTGTCTCCTGCTTCACCTTGTTCTTGTGAGCTGCTGTTGATACTGAGCCTGGAAGCAGCCTGCCGCGCAGTGTAGCCTTCTGCCAGCAGGCCCAGGATTAAACCAGGATTTAAAAATGCGGATTTGTTTAAAAAATACAGAGTGGTCTCATTTTTTCCACACCTGTGTGTGTGTGTGTGTGTGGGGTCCAGGTATGCCTTACTTTGTGGGGACCAAATGTCCCCACAACATGATGAATACCTGTTTGTTGTTTTTTTTTTTTAACTTTATGGGGACCAGTTTCCTTATGGTTATGGTTAGGGCTGGATAGGGGTTAAGGTTGTCATAGTTAGCATTAGCATTTTTCCCATAGAAATGAATGAGCGGCCCCCAAAAAGATATGATTCCATGACTGTGTGTGTGTTTATGTATACATTAGAGAGAGAGAGACACTGTTCAATTTTAGAAATTGTGGTTGTTGTCCTTGTAGCACATTCACATGATTTCCAGCTGATTTTGTTTTGTCTGTGATGTTTATTTCATGTTATTTGTATAAAGGTTTGTACCTTAATTCTACAAAGAGTGAATATAAATACGTAATGGAATTAAATCAGTGTTAACCTAAAAAGAAAGTCAGCAGAGTGCTTGGCCATGAGGGGCCCTAACGGTACATGGTAAATTAAACTTAAAGATCTGTTGTTGGTGTTTCTGGTGATGAGCTGTCATGCGGATTGTGGTGTTTGCCTGTGTGATTTGTGGGCCTCTTGCAGCAGAGAAAACTATACTCTGTAGGAGAACAAGAGAGACAGATACTCTGGGTTAGGGTGAGGCACCATGTGTTTTTGTGTGAATGATACGTGCATTTGTGTTTAACACAGATACTATGACCTCCTTGTCCCTGCAGGCCCCTTATGCAGTGTGCTGGTGGAGAGATATGGTTGCCGGGCAACCGTGATGATTGGTGGGGTCTTGAGTGGGCTGGGCATGGCGGCCAGCTCCTTCACAAGCACCCTGACGGAGCTTTACGTCACCGCCGGCGTCATCACAGGTTAGACGTCCGTTACCTAGACATCCTTCCCGTTTCCATGACATCCAGGTTTTCCCCAAGTGAGATGCGTGACAGACGGCAAGGTCTGACTGAGCCCTCTGGGTCTGTTATTGCCTCCTGTGGTTGTGTTTTCCGAGTAGCTACCTTAGTGGCTCCCTAGGCAAGTTTCAGCAGCAGCCACCCCTGTGTGAGACAAAGCGAAACAGGCTGGCTAAGTCAGCGCCCCCTCAGAAGATGGTGCCCTAGGCAGCCGCCCATGTCACCAAATGGGTTGACAGAATGCAAGTACTTTGTAGGTGTACTTAAATCATTGAGTAAAATAAATCGTGTATGATGTACTGTCTCTTTAAATGTAAGGGCTTACTCGAGGTCCAGGGAACTGGTGACAGTTTGGCAAGGGCCTGAACCCTTTTGCTAAAGCGGAGTGGGAAAAACCACAGCGCCACAGTGGGTAGGAGACGGCCGTTACGCGGGATTCCTCTGGGCACTCCGGTTTCCTCACGCAGTCCGAAGACATACCGGCAGGCTAATTGGCATCTCATATGCCCATGGCATATGGCTGTGTATGTGTGCCCTCTGATGGACTGGCATCCCATTCAGGGTGTGTCCCAACATTGTGCCCTATGCTGCCTGGGATAAGCTCCAGCCCCCCCCCCCCACCCGCCCCCCGTGATCCTGATTCAGTTGAGCAGTTGTACGATGGATGGATCTCGTGTCTCCCCAGGGTTGGGCTTCTGCTTCTCCTTCCAGCCGGCCGTCACCATGATGGGCCACTACTTCGTGCGGCGTCGGGCGTTCGCCAACGCCATGTCGTCCACGGGCACCGCCGTCGGCCTGAGCGTCCTGCCCCTGCTCTCCCACTTTCTGCTCAGCCAACTGGACTGGAGGGGCAGCTTCCTGGTGCTGGGGGGGATTCTGCTGAACTGCTGCGTGTGTGGCGCCGTCATGAGGCCCGTCGGGGGAGGACGCAGCGTGGCGAGCAAGCAACGGCGGCGGGAGGCGAAGGGAAGTGCGGCGACCACCAGGGGTCTCCTCAAGGACTTTCTGCGCAAGTATCTGGCCTTTGACCTCTTCTGTAGCAACAAGCGGTACAGAGCCTATGCTCTGTGCGTCACCTGGATGATGTTGGGTTTCTTGGTACCGCTGGTGTACCTAGTGCCCTACGCCACCTCCCAAGGCTTGGGGCACGGCCAGGCCGCCCTACTGCTCGCCATTCTGGGCTTCGTCAACATTTTCATCCGCCCTCTAGCCGGCCTGCTCTTCGCGCTGCCCTGGTTCCGGGGCCGCCACGTCTTTGCGTACGTCTTCGCCGTCGCCCTGCTCATCAACGGGCTCAGCAACTGCATCTGCTGCCTGGAGACCAGTTTCAGCACGCTGTTGGCCTACGTGCTGGTCTTCGGGGTCTCCATCAGCGTGGTGGGCTCGCTCATCTTCACCGTGCTCATGGACGTCATCGAGATGAGCCGCTTCCCCGCCGCGCTGGGTCTGCTCACCATGATGGAGAGTGCCACCATTTTGGTGGGCCCTCCCTTGGCAGGTAGAGGACCCTGATCTCTCTTGGGTTTCCTGTTTACCTTTCTCCATATACAGCACATGCCTCTCACTGTGTGCGTATGTGTGTGACTGTGTATGTTAATATATATACATATATAGTGTGTGTGCATGTATGCCTGTTCTCTCTGGTCCTTCTCTAGCCAGTGGTTGCTAAGCAAGTCTCGGCTTGTGTTCCCAAACACTCAGTTCCAAGAATTGCATGGTAAGTTGTGGGTGGGGGAGGGTAGGCTGCTGAGGGCTTCATGCAGTTGCATTCTGGGGGGTCATTGGGAGACCTTCTCTGGTTCCCAGTGCCATGGCAACCAAAAATGCTCTATGATGTCACGGGACCACATGAGTGTTTGTCTCAGATATACTGTTAATGTTCCAGGGGCTAAATCTTCATGCTTTGCTTTGTTCCAGGGTTGCTGGTGGACCGCACGGGCCAGTACACCTACGTGTTCTACGCCTGCGCTGTGTCGGTGTCCATGTCAGCCATCTACCTCATGGTGTCCTTCTATTGGCTGGACAGAGAGGGCGACGCAGGCGTGAAGGGCTGTCCCCCGCAGCCGTCCAATCCCCTTGCTGCTCTTTCCTCCCACTGCGAGTACAGCAACATCCCTGCAAAGGGAGAGAAAGGCCCAGCGGCCGAGATGCACGTCACCAGCGTGTGAGCCGCGTCACCAGCGTGTGAGCCGCATCACACTCGCGCATCTGCTGTGACTTTGACATGATTGTCATCCCAGCAAATGTTGCCTGCTGATGTTCAAGGAGTTTAACAAGGAGTCTGAGTCCTTTGACACCCTATCGAGTCTTTTGAACCATTCCTTCTGTTTAAGGATGATCAAATGTCTTTAACGCACATGGTGGGTACATGGTTCTGCACACTTAGGTGATTTAGAAAATGTTTTAAGCTTAATGGGGCTTATTGGGGCTCAGATAGTTTGAACCCCAGGCATAACAGGCTAGGCCTGTATGTAATCTGCAACTGAGAGACCATCTTAGAAATGGTTTTACGTGGTCAGTGCCAGAGGTGTAGAACGCCAAAGTGAGACATTAACGTACAAACTTTTAACTTATAGTGCACTAGGTCAGGAATGAAGTTATTTCCAGTAGGCACGCTTCAATGAACCTTAAACTATGAACAGGCATCTACTGTAGGCAAGTACTAATTAATAGTGTATTTTAGGTTTTTTAGGGGACAATGTTAAAATACACATTTTTTTTAGACAATTTTTCCATTTGAATGGAAAGCCTTAAATTTCTTTAATATGTTTCTTTTCTCATTGTCCCTCTTCAGGGCAATGAGTGAGTAGTTCTTCAGTGCACCAGAGAAACAGGGCCGTGACTATTGGCTGCATTTTAGCAGATAAACTTGAATCAGGCAGCAGTTATTTTTTGAGGGATATCGTCCCTGTGCCAACTGTGCCTTTGTAACCAGACTGAATGCATCTGTATGAGACAGATGGTTTTAAGAAAATGTTCTAGCATCATGTTGTGGTGATGAACCAGTTTCCAATGGTTACCTCCTACCACAATGCAGACATTATCTTATACTCTAAGTGTGACAAGATTGATTTGTCACCACAAAGATCACCTGTACAAGGGAATCTTATAAGTGATATGTAACACTATATTTGATATGGCACAAATACTATTACTGTATACTATTACTTATGTATTAATTAACCACAAACTAAGTCTGTTACATATGGATCTCATGTTAATTCATCATTAATGAATCATGATGCATGATTTATCCCAAGCAATTATATTTGTTTCTGTATCTGTTTATTCTGTAAACCTTTGTGAACTACTGAAAGAACTATTGAAGGAACAAGTCATGAATAACACAAGTGAAATACTGATCTCGTATTTGTTCATTAATGAATTGACACATCTTATCTCAAGTAGCAACTGTATTTATTCATGATTTGTAATTCAGTAATAACTCAGTTATTACTAAGTATTTGTGCTGCGTCAAGTAAAGTGTTACCTAAATGATGTCAGGAAATAGCTATGTAGCGTTGCACCATTTAAACTTGGAGGAATCTCTACTATTTACTGGAAATTTTAGCTTAGGCCTTTAGGTAAAGTGATTTTGGATTTAGTGATAGAAGTTTGTTAGAATTTAACGCACGGGAAAAACCATATGTGCCTCATATTACATTTCCTGACCCTACTACATGTTTGTTTCAGTGGAAAGTGTGAGTCTGCTGTAAGCGTGGTGTTGAATGTTAACTGTATGGTCACCATATGATCGACTGTTGCTGCAGTGTCAAAAATGCTAATGTGGGTTTATGTTTTCTGGAAGTGACATCTTCCATACACACATGCCGATTTGTAATATGAATATTAACCAAACGACTCCCACACCTAATCTTGACATGGGTTTTCATTTTAGGTTTAATCAAGATTTTGAATAATATTTACAAAGCACACTTCTTACAAAAAGTTATTCGTCTATGGACACAAAAAAATGTGGAATAAAAAACATTTCCCATAATTTTACAGTTAAATGTTCTTTAAGAACAAAAAGTTGGATCTTTGGAAATTTACTCTTGGAATCTATGCTTGGGATCAATGAAGTGTATCTAAAATTCCCAGTAAGCGATTTTCTAAATTTATGATTATTGTGCTGACCATCATTGCTATAATTTGTTTTTGATCAGGTTCTGTGTTTTCCGTGGTTGAAGAATTTTATATTGTGATTTTCAGTGATTAGCCTTCACATTGATTCACAGTGTTTCTACAAAATGTCACACTTCTGCCACAAGGACATTTGTTCCTTATTATGGCTGTGCTTGCTATGATAAGATGTACACATTTTGTATCTTTATCTCTAGTAAAGTTGATTAGCTGTAGTAGTTTTATTTCCCTATCGACTAAATAGGAACACACACGTATATATGCATACGCATACATATATGCATATGGATATTAGTGATGGCCGAAATGCTTCCGGAACCATTTGTTGTGTTTTCTGACCCCACTGGATGGTGCTCTCAGCACAAATGGTTCATGAAGCAGCCTTTTGGTCAATACGAACGTCTATAAATTGTCAAATTTGAAGTCTCCCAGATGTCAGCACATTATTACACCAGAGCGTGGTGAGAAAGACTTGAACGGCATAATCTAATTCACTCATCACTCATTACCAAACAGAACGGTGAGTCACTCATCAAAAGGATGTAATGAAATGAGCGAATCAGTGCAGCGACTGAAGTAATTTTGTTGACCTAAATGCTTCGATCAAAATGAATGTATGTTTCACTGGGCTAGACTGGGATCAAAAATCGGCCCTGGACTTTTGGGGTCTTGGGTCCACATACCCAAAATTGCTTGGTATGCCAAATGGCCAGTACAGCCCAGTTTCATGTTGAAGACATGGTACACGTACGTTACTCATAACTACTAGACACATAACCACTAATGAATAAGGGATTCGTGTCACGTTTATTAAAATAGTTACCATTACTTTATTATAAAACATAAATTCCAACTGAGTACAATAATTTGGATTAACCACCTAATTACCTAATTAATATGCAATATTAATTGGTTAACGCTTCAGTAATGGATAATTTCATTTTGGGGCACGAACAGCCAGTAATGATTAAGGGTTGTTGTTACACAACATAAGTATCTCTTCTGAAATTTTGTCATTCCTGTATCACACATTTCATATAAAATTCCACCCTCTCAGAGTCTAAGGACGTGCACCATGGAGTGTGCACCCATCAACTCACTGACCTCCAGAAATACCTAATAACCAGTTAAACACGTATTCAGACTAAGAATGGAAGTCCCAGATGTACTATTATCCCTGTATTTCTGCTTCTTTGTGGTGTATTTTTACAAGGCCGGACTTCTCATAAATCAGCAAAATGTCTTTGATGACACTCTATTCAACTCCATGTTGACGTGACAAGCAGTATGAAAGCTGAGGGGTTATGAAAAGATTACAGCTAAACTGAGAACTACTCAAAATCTCCTGAGTATCATGCCTGGTGTAACCATAGATCTGCAAACCGTTTTATTCTAGTTTTATGTCATTTCTGAGTTTGGATGTTTGCTAAATGATGAAATGATGCATTAACACACACACACACACATACATATATACTGTATGGTAAATCTGCATGAACCTAAAATGACGTCTTTGAAACCTATTAGACTTGATCGCATTGATTTAGAACCAGAGTACAGTTAAGTGGGTTTGATATTACACATATCATGCACTCTGACAATGGTGAAACCTGTAGGTAATTTAGGAAATTAACTTATGTGCCTCATATTCACTATTTTCTTTGCAGGTGGCATATAGGCCATCATAATGGTCTAAAGGCAAAACTTAGCAATTTTCTTGTGGTTGAGGATCATCACTAGACCTACACAAATCAGTCAGACCTACGCAATTACCTACAGGTTTACCAAGAGCCAAAGTGCATGAAACGCGTTGCGTTATTCAGGTCCTTTGACCACAAGCTGAACAGCGCCTGAGCAGCGCACAGGTACAATGAGAATTAGTTTGCAGGCACATAATTTAGCTTCAGAAACTGTGTACAGGTTTCGCACGTGCCAAAGTGTATGGTATTCATAGGTCTCATCATGCTCTTCGACCGCAAGCTGAATTTTAGTTGCTGTTTTCTGCATCTTTAGAGCATGAGGATGGTCTATATGCCACCTTTATTAGAAATAACGGATATGGGCTATTTAAGTTAATTTCACAAAGTTTCACAAGTGCCAATGTGTACGATACGTGGAGGTTTTTCATGTCCATTGACCACAAACTAAAATGCAGGTTCTGGGTTATTTGGCTTCGCAGCATTTGGGTGCCCTTTTGTTCCACCTATATAAAAAATAATGGATGTTTACTTATATTATTATTTACAGTTTCACCAGTGTTAGTGGGCCCCGTATATGGTTCTGAGTATAAGTATATCACACTTTGGGAAGGAGCTTCAAAATGTTGTATGTGGGACTTTTATTTTGAAACGTTGCGGACCATCAAAAGCCCAAGGCGCGTGTGAATGCGCGACAGGAACTGGATTATTTCGCAATATTACGATTTATTGGATGTAGTAATTGAATAACCAAGGCGTGTACGTAATTTCACAAATATATTCGAACTTGTGAATGTGGAGTTTCCTTGTTTTTTGCATTGTGTTAACAGAATAAATACAAAGAAGATGTGTTCATTTCTCAATGCTGACTTTACTCCAGTCAATTAGGGTCTTTTAAAGATGTATCTAAAGTCCAATGTCCTATACAAGTTGTTTCTTGACTTACAAGTTGACGCTAAATCTATATCGTGTTTACAAACTAAGTCTAAAAATGTAACTTTACCCACAAAGCATTCTGGTGTTTTGGCTTTCGTCGCATTCAATTACTGTTTTAAGCGTCAACAACAAACTCACTGCTGCAGCTTTACAAGGTGATATAACCTTCCTGTACATTCATCGGTAACCCCTTAACCCCAAACTGGTTAAAAATTAGATCTCTATTGGAAAAATATTACAGAAATGAATGAGTTACATCTGATATTTCACTAAGCTTTTCATACTGCACCTTGGCCGAGAAGCATGACGTGGAGGGCATCAAACCCTGGACTCCCTTAAAAATGCTTCCCAGGATTGATGCAATATTTACACATTTGTATAAGCTATTCGCAGCTTCTGCTGTTGAGCATCTCAGTTTTCGGGTTATATTGTATACATACAGCGGCGTAGCTAGAAGTTCTACCACTTTCCCCGCTAAGTTTACAATCTTATGTAGGCTATTTAAGAGCCCCTGCAAAGTGGTGGGCGCCCCGGCTCTACTGCGCCCCTGTACACATATAAAAGCGGTCCCGCGCGTGACGCCAAACATCTGGAATGCCTCAGCCGTCCAATCAGACGCCAAAACGACGGGTTCTGTCTCGTGGCGGTCAGAGGTGAAAACTAACATCAGAGCGCCGCCTGTTTATAAAGGCACATCCGCAAATCGGGCTCGAAAAGTCGTAGATCTGTGCGGAAACTCTTGGAGAAACTAACAACTTCCTTTAAAAAACAGATACATGGCATGCTACATTTCTGCACCGCTTCTGTGACCGCGGTGGATACGAGCGCGTTTTTTTAAATTATTATTATTATTTGCAGAATTCCGCAATTTGCTTACTTTCGCTTTGCACTTGCTATCAATTTAAAGCAAGTTAACTAAACATAGACGATGTCAGCTAGGATTGTGTTTTCACCCCTTAAGTCCAGGATTAATTTTTCTAAGCGTGCAGAATGTTTGTGGGCGCTTTGGAAGTCTGGAAGTCTGTCATATCAAATGTGTCGGTAAGTAAGTGTTGATTAAAACTTTGCTTTGTCGGCTTTGCAAACTCTATTTTTATATGAATGATAAGGATTTCGTATAGGGCTTTACTTTATTTGCTTTCTTAAGGATTAACCTTGGTGTAAGCATGACTATCACAAGTCAACCGAACCATGTAATTTGCGACTTCAATATGGACGTTTATGAATAATCTTATTTGTTTACGTTAGGCTGCTGTATGTATTTACATTTCTGTGGTCTATTCACCGACTTTACATCAGGAAATTACTGGCAAATTCGGACATATCTGCAGGAAAGATGAGGGAAGCTTAGTTAAGTACGCGAAGTTCGCGGTTGCTGAAAATGGTGGGGTGGGGTGGGGTGGGGTCTGGGTGGCCCGAACCGCTGCATAACAATGGAAGAAAAACACACACGCGTTGTAATGGTTTCTAACTTTTCCTATAGTAAATCTTAGTCTTGAATGTCGTTCAGTTGGAGATACATAAGTAGAATTACACACCTAGAGACTCCAGGCATTTATGCAGGGTCCCTGACAAGGAGGGGGGGTGGGGGGGGTGGCGTTTTGGCCACAAAACACTCACTACAATGTGTGGGGCAGGCGGCAGTTTTTCTTTATGAATTTTACACTTAGTGATGGTATGTGACCCTTCACATATCACATGCTTGGAGACTAAGTTAAACCTTTCTGCTCCTACCCCCCTCTCAGGACCCTACATGTGGACACCCCCCCCTGCATACCCACGGTCACCACCAGCTACGTGCATGGCACCTCCACCATCTCCCTCCTCTCCTGCACCGTGCCCCAGGCCCTGCAGGCCACAGTGGACCGCTGGCCGGATCGCGAAGCCGTGGTGTTCATGAAGGATGGCATCCGGAAGACCTTCGCACAATTCCAGCAGGACGTGAGTTTCCAGATCTGTCTGTGTCAGAATTCCATGACCAACTAGTCTACAAGAGTTATATGCATTTTCGTTAGGTTACATTGCAGCTATTTTTACCCCCAAACTGTCCCAAAGATCACTGTGGAGCCAGAAATGTGGCTTTTATTTTTTTTAAGAGTACCAGTAGCTGATTGCAGTCCAAAAACAATATTTTCCTTCTGTGGCTGTATCATGTTCAAAAGAAAATCTTCTATTAAGATGTTTGGGTTGCCTTGTTGAGCTGGGCATGGGGGCATGGGAAATGTCATTGTCTTGACCTCCTCCAATGAACAATGACATGCTACATATTAGGTCACAGATATATACATGCAATGTGCACCTGATCTGTTTTTACTGACATCTCAGTGCATTCCTTGACAAGCAGATGGTGAATAATGACCACACACAATGTATACTGGATTTGCTGGAACAGTCATATTAGACTGGTAATGTGGTGTGCAGTACCTTTCTGAGGCGTGTTGTCATTTCAGAAGAGTTTGTAGTAGCACGTCATAGTAAAAATATTACACTAGGTACACAAGGTAAAATTAGAAAATCAACCCCTACCATGTTGATGTACAGTTAGAATTTAGGTTGATCTCTCTGTCATGTTGTTGAATTGTGATTGGTGTATTGTTCTTACCTGGCAAATATTTACTGATTTGATTATTTCTTGCTTGTCTGATATTGCTCACTCTAGTACATTCCGGGGTGGTGGTGGTGTATGTCAAATCCAGGGGAGGATAATTAGGTTTAGCCTTAAACGATAAGTAACTTTTCAGGAGTGCTTAGGAGAAACTGCATGTATTCAGAGCTTACAGCTGACCAAGTAGATTCCATCATTTGGTCAGTGGGCTGCTCTTTATATTAGGATTTGGGTTGTCTTTAGGGTTAGGGTTGGGGTTAGGATTAGGCATGCCTTTAGTGTTGGAATAGGCTTTAGGATTGCAGATAAGTTTAGGTTTAGAACTTAATACTTTGCTGAACATCAGGACTTGAATCAGCTACCTTACACTCCATAACTATCATGCTACCGCTGCCTGATCGGTAGGTGGACCAGGCAGCTGCTGGCCTACTGGCTCTGGGGCTGAAGAAGGGTGACAAGCTCGGCATGTGGGGGCCGAACATTTACGAGTGGATCCTGTTTCAATTTGCCACAGCGAAGTATGGAGTCGTGCTGGTGAGTTCCCACACTCCTCCAGGACCTGTGCACCTGTGGGTCAAAACACTTTGAATGGAAATTCCACTGTAATAACAAGCTTGGCTGTAATTTAAGTTATTCTGAAAGGCCTGTCAGAACAGCTTCTTCTCTGGTCCTGATATCCTATCTGTAGGAACACTGCCACAGAATGCAGTTGGACATTTATAATCCTCAATAATCAGGTGTCAATAAACAAATGATCCTGAATACAAGAGTCACGCACTCAAACTAGTGCATTTGCACATTCCTGTAATCTCTCTGCAGGTGTCTGTGAACCCAGCCTATCAGCTGCAGGAGGTGGAGTTTGCGCTGAGGAAGGTGAGTGGAGAGACACAGGGTGGGACTGTGGCGATCTTTGGACTCTCTATGAGTTTATGAGAGTCTGGACTTGTAGCAGAACCCCAGCTGAGCACCTAAAAGGCATCGTTTCCAGAAAAGCACCATGAAAATCTCACTAGCTGATGTCACCGGTGGTCCCGTGGCTGCAGGTACAGTGCAACGCAGTGGTGTGCCCGACCCAGTTCAAGACCCAGAAGTACTATGAGATGCTGAAGAAGATCTGCCCGGAGATGGAGACGGCCAGGCAAGGAATCTTCAAGAGTGCCAGGTACTGCACACGGGATGCTGACTCCTCACTCTTCTCACCCTCGTGTCCGAACACACGTGAAACTGTAACACCCCGAATGGAAGAACAAAATTTGAGATGCTGATGCAAACGTCCGTCAATCTTCTGTACTGCTTATTCAGCAGATGGTTGTAGTGGATGATGCAAACACAGCAAAACTAGAAGACAACATGCAAAAGGAAGAGCCAACATTGGCCAGTTGTGACATGCTAACTCCAATAGTAATAACACTGCATTTATGGATAGTACTGTACGTGATCAGGCACATTTACATTTGTTTATTTAGCAGATGCTTTTGTCCAGCGAATGAGGATTGCAGAGCAGGGTCAGACAGTGTCCCTGGAGCAATTAGGTTTAAGGCTCTTGCTCAAAGATCCAATGGTAACATTGTGGGATTTGAACCAACACCCTTCTGGTCCTAACTCGCAGAGCCACATACCTCCGACAGAGACACTGGCAAGCCTGGGTTAGACAGACCATGTATGAATCAACCCCACCACATGATTCATTGTCCCAGGCTGCCGGACATGCGTATGGTGGTGCTGACTGACAGCCGCCAGCCGGGGGCGCTCCACATGGACGACGTCTTTCAGGCAGGGGGCAGTGAGGAGCTGAAGGAGCTGGAGGCCCTGCAGAAGAAGCTGTCCTGCGACGATCCCATCAACATCCAGTTCACATCGGTACCCCTGTTGCCGTAGGAAAAGGGAATCTGTAGGGGCAGGGGGTCCTGGGCGGGTTTATAGAGATAAGATAAACTTTATTGATCCCAGGGGGAATTTTGTGTGCATACAGCAGGTGTGTAAAGTAGTTTTATGAGTAGATAACTGAGTAATCCTAACCTAAGGCATTACAGTTGAAAATTATACCGATTTATTCTTTTCCATAGTCCTGCAAATGTGTACTATGATTAAGAGTGAAGCCCTTATCGTCTTATATATGCATATTTTCTTGTAATTTTGATTTACATTCACAGACATATTCTGCATGAGTATTATACTTTAATGGCTCATCATGCATAGGTTGTTGATTAGTCATGCCTGTGTGTCTCTGTTCACAGGGAACAACCGGGAATCCCAAAGGTGCCACTTTGTCTCACCACAACATTATCAACAACTCCTACTTCATTGGCCGACGCGTGGGGTTTGACTGGCGGGTAGATCTCTTATTTACGTTTACGCCCCCGTGAAGCCCAGTCAAGTTGCACGGAAGCCTCTGGGCCTCCTTTGACCTTTTGACCCCTTGACCCCTTGTCGCCCCAGCCTCAGGTCAGAGTGTGTGTGCCGGTGCCCCTGTACCACACCTTCGGTGCCGTCGGCGGAGGCATGTGCATGGCGGTACATGGGGTGACACTTGTCTTCCCGTCACCTGGGTACGATGGACGCGCCAACCTGGAGGCCATTGAGAAGGAGAGGTGAGCCCAGCAGCTGCTGGCCGGTGTGGACTCAACTGGGGAACTGATGTTGCATTGCCAATATTATCAAGGATCAACGTCAAAGTCAAACTGGCATCTCTGTGGATCACCGTTACTGAGTTTATAGTTGTGTGAGATTCGTTGATGCTTCCATCAGCCATGATTTGTATGGATTTTCTCTATATTTGCTGTATAACTGCTGCCCTACAAAAGCAAAATACAGTAACTACCTGTCTAATCAAAACTGAGTTAAAACAAAAATCGTGTCTCTTAAGACTGTTTCACACCGAATGTGACATATTTGCATGCAAATTTCACAGACCAAACACTTTTATATGAAATAGGATGTCAAATTTTCACAACTGACTGGTTTGCGTACCAAAAAGAGGTCCATACATCGACGACACTAGCAGCAGTGAGAAGTTTTTCTTGATTCTTTTTAACAAAAAAAGTGAAAAGAAAAAGGTGAAGAGTCTGGATACATCCAATTCTAAGAAAATGTCAACACAAGAAGTTACAATGATACTATGACCGTTTCAGACGGTTCTTCAGCATAAGCAAACTTAATATTGAAAACATTACAGCAAAATCATCTATTATCACTCCAAATCCCATTCCAATATTAACTGGATCTTATTGGATTTTGATTGTATACAGATATCAAGCAAAAGTCAAGCAAAAATAAAAACATTAATAGCCATAGTTTAATCCAAGAGGCACATTGTAAGAACTTAGAAAATTGAGAATCCAAAATAACATGAGCAACCAGAACAGATGCAAACAGCTTAAAATATTCCTTGTCAACAAATAATACAGGCTAGTGTTGTAAACCAAATGAAATTATTTTTTTTCTATTCAAAAAGCACAATGAATATTGATGGATTAGGACAATACAACTTTGTCGGACTTGGTATGCAAGCCTTCATAGAAATATGTTTGTTCCAGAATGATGTTCGGTCTTTTCATACAAAAACATTTGGTGTCAAATGGCCTTTAGGTTCTCGTGACAAAATATCTTGCGTGGTTTTGAAGAAAGCAGAGACTGAAAATTACAGTAACTACAATATCCACATTTAAGAATGACCAGATAACCCATGTTAGGGAGGATACTTTCAGCTAGGGCTGGATTTTTTAACCACCATTTCATTTAAAAGGACCTGAATTTCATTTAAGCATTGAGTTCTTGCTGTGTGCTGATTGGTCAGTCTCCTATAATAATGCATGATGAGTCTTTTAATCAAGGAAACAAACCAGTAAAAGCACAAGAAGAATCAAACTAATTTAAAACTGAAAGCCAAGCCTTTCAGTTTTAAAGTGCTGTAGTTTGTAAAACCTGAAGTAGTTTAAAGTGTCCTGCCTGATATGGAGTATCTGGTCACTCTGTCCACACTAACACAAAGGCAAAACACCCTTTCTTTTTTGTTTCAGTATTAACATAGTTACTGTGTTTTGCCTCAGGGGGGCAGCGTGTTTCTCTGCTATTACTGTATCACTGAATGAATGAATTGTATTCAGTGTGTGACCTGCATCTTGGACCACACCCAGGTGCACCTTCGTTTTCGGCACTCCCACCATGTACATCGACATGCTGGGCCAGTATGACCAGAACAAGTATGACCTGTCATCTCTGGAGGCTGGTGAGAGCCGCAGGGGTGGGGCGTGGGGGCGGGGTGTGGGGGCGGGGCGTGGGGGTGGGGCATGAGGGTGGGAGAGGCGTGTCTCAGAGTCACTTTTCATGTCCTGTTGCGCCGCTTTACAATTTGGCGTAGACAGTGAATGTGAATTTTGCAATCACTGATAGTATGATTAACGATTTAACCCTCGGGGTAGGCTTTTTTCCCGTTGACTTTACGCATCCTAAATGTTGTGGTGGGAACTGAATCCCTCAAAACTTAGTCCTGGTTTTGTTTCAAGTTTTATGACACAAGCATAATACCCCTTGAAAATACCTCCTGGTGGTATTTGGACACGTCTTGAGTGATGAACCCGGGGTCATCACACAGCCTCACCTGGGTGACCCAGCCGGGGGTGATCAGCCCGCGCCTGGTGTCCAAGTGGTGCCGCTACGCCACGGTTCCCCCCTCTGGATCCACAGCCACCGTGAGGCCTTTTTTGCTGCTTCCAGGATGTTCTTGGTGTCCCTTCTGCATTGCAGTCCTGAACCGATTATGGTGGGACTCATGGTATGGAGTCTCTGGTCGATGTTGCCTCTAGAATTTTGTCTATACTCTCATCCAGCTGAAGTCACTCCATCCTATTAGCGGCAGGCTACTTAACCGGCCCCTGTTCCGACTTCCTGCTTTGTGGAGGGACTTGTGGAGGTTCCAGGCACTGTGTGGTGACTCTGGGCCTGGCTCCTCCATCTTCTGGTGCTACTTGGACACGTCTTCACTGATGAACCCAGTTTGTATTTTTTATAACATAAAACCCTAGAAATTTAGTAATATGATTAGTGCTGCCGCCTCCCCTGACGGCATTAAATGCCAGCACATCCAATGACAAATCAGGTCACACCTACACTTGCACATGCATACAAGACTGGTTGAGCGATCAATATCATTATTATTATTACTTTTTAGGGTATGTTATAGATTTAGGAATTGAAATATACATATATAACGGTACGATTACGTGTGTGTATGCTACATATATATAATACCGATTTGTATTAATTATTATTAGTAGCACTGATGTTGTTATAATTCTTGTTGTTTGATGAGTGTTATGTTTCTTATGGTTGTTTGTATTCTGGATTCCCCTATACTTCATCTTTTTTCCATCCCGCCTACATTATTAGTGTTATTATTTCTGTATACCTTTTTTTTTTTTTTTTTTTTCTTTTCTCTCTCCCCATGGTGATTGATGTCTGTTATTGTTACGCTGTTGTTTTTGTACCCCCCCTGTTTTTCTCCTTTTCCACGGTACTGGTGAGTTCGGAGCGGCCACAATCTTTACTCTTGAATGTAATGTAAAATAAAGTTGTCCTCCGAAGAGGGGGGGTGGTGGTGGGCAATAAAAAAAAAAAAAAAAAAAAAAGAAATTTAGTAATATGAAGCAGCTGTATTAGAGGCCACATACTGCTGTCTCAATATATTAAGTACAACCCACTCTCATATTTTTTCCACGTCATATTTTATGGTTCAAAAGATCATTCAAGCATGTGCTTTGTAACCTTACAGTGCCTCTCAGAACTGACCTGCTTAGCTTTTCAGGGAATGTCACTGAGTAGCTTGGTATAGATTTTGAATTTCAGCAGGACAAGGTCACTGTGTGGAAATTACCTGCAGGAAAATCACGCTGCATTGTGCTGACATGTGACTGCGGTTGATGATGACTTGGCCTGACTGTCTGTGTTTATAGGAATAATGGCTGGTTCTCCGTGTCCTGCTGAAGTCATGAAGAAAGCCATGAACATCATGGATATCAAGGAACTGGTGGTGAGCAAGAAAATAACTTTGCCCTTGTAGGGAGGGAATTTGGCAGTTTTGTTGTTCTGTTTAGTTATGGGATGTGTATAATTCCTTTTGTTATTACAGTGTATTCTACGCTATTCTTATTCATGTTTAATAGCATAATAAAGAGACATGATGTGTGTAACAGGGTCAGACCAGGGGCAGTGACATGCCTGTCATTTTCAAACAGTTCTTAAACCCCCCCCCCCCCCCCCCCTCCATTTCCTGCCAAAGGCTATTGGAGCAACTTATTCCTCCATTTAGGTTGTAACTGAGACAACAAGAGTAAACAACCCAGAGAGAGAGGCGTACACTTTATGCTAAAGACAATGGACTAAGGATCGTTTCCCAGTCTTTTGATAAATTTTGTCAGTAGATAATGGAGTAATCATAACCTAAAGGATTATGGTTGAAAATTATACCTGCTTATGGTCCCTCTTAGCAATTTCTCTCAGAGTGCCATAACCGTAATATACATAATTTAATCCTTCATAGAGTAAAAATTTGCTCTGTGAAGTAATATGAGAGGCACAACAGAGGGTTTATGTTATTATTTGATAGAGTCCAAAGGTTTCACAAACGTCAGAAGGTCCTCAAGCAGTTCAGCAGGCCACTACAGTTAAACCATAGCCTGATGCATGACCTCTGTTAGCTGAAGTGATAACATCAGATCTGCAAAAACCCTCAACATATCCAAAACATAACCGATTGAAATGCAGGGTGTTACACAGATACACATAGGGTGTCTTCCAGTCCTGTTGGCATCCGGTCCTTCTAGATGAATATAATTCCCCAATATCAACCTATGAAACATTTTATTAGGCAGACAAAACGGATGTCTACTTGAATCCCTTTGGTCTTGTGTCCCCTCCAGTCCAAAATGAAGGTCAAGGAACAGGAAGGTCTGACCTGTCCAGCAGAGGGCAGTGTTGAGTCAATAGTTGAACAACTCACAATTTAAAGTGACAGACCCGATATTTTTAAAAAGTTAATGAAGAACTTGAGCAACCTTACAAGGTTAATTCATTAATCTTTGATGAACCTGAAATGATGTTTGTGGCAGCAATACAGTGTGTGCACATGTGGTGACATATCACTCCTCATTGTGTGTGTGGCAGATTGCCTACGGCACCACGGAGAACAGCCCTGTGACCTTCATTGGCTTTCCCCGGGACAACATAGAGCTGAAGACTGAGACCGTCGGCTGTGTTGCGCCACATACAGAGGTATGACCAGCTGTGTCTCTTTATCAATTTCCAGTTCAGCCTGCAAAGGATTGTGGGTGTTTTTTTTATTATCAGGCTAGAGTAGTAAGGTCAGGCTGCTTTGACTCCCAGAAGAGCTGCTGATTAGGGGTTACTGTGTGATGCTGGAATTGCCTGCAATGCTGTCAGTGCAAAGGATTGTGGGTGTTTTTCGTTTTATTAGGCCAAAATCATAAACCCCGTGTCTGGGGAGGTCGTACGTCTTGGAGAACCAGGAGAGCTGCTGGTAAGGGGCTATTGTGTGATGCTGGAATACTACAACGATGATGCGAAAACGCAGGAGGCCATCGGGAAGGACCGCTGGTACAGGACCGGGTGAGTAAGGCCAAGAACCACACCGGCCAGCTGGAGCTTCGACCCAGAATTCCTCTGGGCAGAGTGTGACACAGCAAAGCAGCTTTAAATTAACGCTGAGCTGTGCAGCAAACCTGGGTACTTCACGCTAACGCCATGCGTCCCTCCCAACACAGGGACATCGCGAGCATGGACCAGTTCGGGTACTGCCGCATCGAGGGCCGCATGAAGGACATGATCATCCGTGGTGGGGAGAACATCTACCCAGCTGAGATCGAACAGTTTCTGCATAAACACCCCAAAGTGCAGGAGGCACAGGTGAGATGTGTGCCCTGGGGAGTGGGTTAGCATGTTTACATGGAAGATGCTGGGAGCAGCCAATCCAGAAGCAGGTGAGAAAGGCACCGTCACATGGTTGATGATGTCACTGATGTGGGGGGTAGGTGGTTGGGGTGAAGGATGAAAGGATGGGAGAAGAGGTGTGTGCATGCATCAAGCTGAAGGAAGGAGAGGACTGTACCCCAGAAGACATCAAAGCCTACTGCAAGGGTCAGGTGAGAGAGTACCCACAATGCACCTGGTCTTCAATGAGGATTATTCATTATCACCTGTTACGCTGGTGTGAGGTTCCGTAAAGGGAGATATTTATTGGCTTGTACGTTTTTGCCATGTGAGAATACTATGCTTTCGTAGCATGTAAATGTAAATTGATTTACTGTTTTTTATCTCGTCAGATTGCCCATTTTAAGATCCCCCGCTATATAGTGTTTGTTCAGGAATATCCAGTCACAGTCACAGGAAAGGTATGACCATTTTACCCAAATAAGTATTACAATAATAATAGAGTTGTTGCCGTCGGGGATGCCCGGCCATTTTCAGCACTGCACAGGAGGACATATCGCCTTTCTCTGCTTCCTCTTTCAGATTCAGAAGAACAAATTGCGTGCGCAGATGGAGAAGAAGCTGGAGCTGTAAGGCGGGCGGCGAGTCTGAGAGAGAGGTGACTACAGGAGGTGGAGCAGCGGTGCCTCTCGCGCTCTGCAGCTCTGCGTTACGGCAGACGGGGGACGCAGGATCCCCGGAGGGCGTCAAGCCTGCATGCGGAGGGGCGTCCTCAGCCATCATTATATTACAGTACTGTTTAGGCACAGAAAATTACCTCTATAGCTGTGAAAGATTTTATGTGAATATAGTAATGATTCTTATATTTCATACTACGCACACGTACACATTTTTCATGTTACTGACTTCTGCGCCAGAATACTCAAACTTGTTACTTCGGAATTGTTTTTAAAAATGAACGAATTATTAAAACCAATAGATCATGTTTTGATTATTAAAACCAAGATGACCAGTAGCTTTTAAATGTTGTTCAAATTCACTCAGATTCTAGTTTTTATGTTCCATTGTCTCCCCCTGTGGTAATCTGTGGTAATGCATCATTCCTGTCTCATTGCCCGGTTATGGAACCATGTAGTCATGTACGTTACACCTTTATGTTGATAGTTGCTCTGTACATCATGCCAAAGGATAAAGAATGAAATGCTTTTTTTGACAGATATTTTTCTAGTTTTCAAACAAACATACCTCTTGGCTTAATACTGCCTTTGTATTATTATTATGTTGTATGAGAATAACTAATAAAACACTTAATCAATTTAAAAACTTTCAAAGACTACTCGGATTAGTCATCATCAAAATCTTGAAAGTGGGTAGGCCCACAAAAATGAAAGATCACTGCTGTCAGAAAACCTTACAATAAAATCCAGGCTACTTCCCTGCTTTTTAAATATCTTTATTATCATATTTTTTAACAGCTTAAACAACCGATTCTACATAATACAAGATCTTAAACCATATACTTTACATTATAAACGCCTCTGGATGCATGCCATAGAGTATTTGACGTAGACTTCTTGGTATTTACAAATGGCTTGGACAGAGTGACAGTATTTACAAGCTATAAGCCGAAGGAGCGGCACTACATGGTACGAGAGCCATGTGAACATATTAATTCGAACTGAAATGTTGTTGCGCGACACCGTACGTGACTGAAATGCACCAGGAAATATTGCCAAACAATCCAGTTCAGGTGGGGAAAAAACAAGTGTGTGGAATATGTCAACATCTGCCTTCTGATTTCCCAAAAAACAAATGAACCCATATCTCCATGATTGTATACTGGTCGCAAAGTGCGTCTGTAATTATCTGGTTCTATGAACTATATGTGTAGCATTTGTGGCGCCATAATCCAAAACATTTCTGAAATGTCAGTTTTCCTGTAACACAACTACGAATTCACAAAATTGTGAAATGCCTTGTAGCAAAGGCCTTTAGGATACACAGACTGTACTAGAACATGCACCAGGTCCCCACTCTCACAGTTCACTTTGTTTCTTCTCACACTGTCCTATCCATCAAACTAGAGATTTCAACAGCTGTTACTCCTTGTTTAACATTAGGGGGGGGAGGGGGTGGGACAAAAGCCAAGTGAGCCCCTCTGTGTTAATTAAGGAATGTGAAAAATGCAGGAACAAAACCCAAACAGGAAGCACCAAAAACTGAAACCAGCTGAACGAAAGAGGCACGTAACACATGGGAAGCCAACAATCATACGATGAAGACGACCCCGCCGGCTCACTACATACTGACGTGATCGCCGTCGCTGCACGGACACGAACTCCGAATTTCAGACACCAAACCGTTACCGCAGCGTGGGCGCGAGGAATCGCTCCATCACCACCGCCTGGTCCTACTTCATCACCCGTAAATACTGGTGTACAAGACCGGGAAGGGACCAGAAGATGAACAGACGAAAAAGCAAACAAAAAAAGGATCGTTTGGACCTTTGCCGGTTATTACACGTCATAGCCCTGTGCCAACCTGACCTGTGCCCACTGTGTTTTAGTTACTCCTTCTCACTGACTGGTCCAATAGAGTCTGTGGCACAACCACAAGCCCTGTCAGAAAGCCCATTCCATTTATATCAGACAGCCAGACGTGCAAAGTGTGCACAAACACACACACAAAAAAACAAAAATACACTATATACTACATATGCTAATGGGAAAAAAATATATATAATTAATTTATTTTTAATACTGTAAAAAACAGCCATAAATGTGCCATAAATAAGAAAGTGAGGCAATGTGGTCAAAGAGGATCTTTTTACAGGATTATGTTTTCAGCGGCTTTCAGTGCAGACTGAAGTCCTCAAAGATACTCACAGGCTTTGCCAAGCATACAGGCTTAGTGAGACGTGGGCTCAACCCAGGTGTGTACATAGGAAGGCCGTGACGAGCACTGCTAGTCCCCTCTGGTCTTTAAACACAGAAATACACACAAACGTGGGCACACACACACACACACAGCCCTCTCTCTCCCACCATCTCCTCTGGGGGTCAGACGCTGAGCGGCAGAAGCCCAGGGGGGGACGAGGTCCTCGGGGCGGAGGTGATGGCAGTCAGGGACCCAGAGTCCAGCCCGTTCACCGTCCTGGATCAAAAGAGAGACGCTAAACACACTGAAGTCGGGCACCTCGAAAGACACCTACTGCAGGACCCTTAAAGGACCCCTGACTGGAATGGACTCACTCACGCTTTGTCGAAGTAGGTGGTATGGAGCGAATGGGAGAACTTGGTGGCGTTGCTGTTGAATAGGCTGCCGTTGCCGGTGCCGTACGCCTTCCGCGCCGCTTGGTCCTTGGTGAAGTTCCTGTAAGCGGCCAGCTTGGACTCCAGGGCCTGTGGCACAGGAGGGCGTGGCTTAACGGCCATGTGAGAGGGCGTGGCTTAACGGCCATGTGAGAGGGCCCAGGAGGAACGAGGCTCACCCAGGCCTGGGGAATCAACTCCACCCTCTCCCCTGTGGACACTTACCCCCACTTTCCTCAGGAGGTCACTGACGATATTGAGGGCGGAGATCCGTGCCGACGGTGTCAGTGGGGAGTTGCTGAAGCCGTTGGAGAGCGCTGGGGAGCCAAGTGAGAATTAGCCGTGACTGAGGACGGGCAGGGTGACAGCCCTTAGTGCACGAGTGCATTTCGATTTCTCAATACGTGACGATTATGTAAAATATAGGGCTGATAGCAACTCCAGAGGCACATTTCCACCACACCTGGTACCGTACTTATGGAAATTCGGTAAAGTACCAAAAGTACGCTACTTCAAGGTGTTGGTTTTCCACTGGCGCAAAAACTGGTACCAGCACCGAATGACATCACCGGATGATGAGGAGTATTTTGTATTGACTTCGAAAGATGGCTGTAGTATATAATAGGGTTGGACGACATGCGATATTAATACCAATGACGCATGTTATGCACATACAATTCTTACATCTATACTATGTTTAAAAATCAGTTTAAAATTCAACTCCGCTGCTTTCGCATAAGCGCTGCATGTGATCGGAGACAATCATAATCATTTTCATCCTTGCTGTTTAAATCACTCCTAGACGGGTTCATGTGAAATTTAATAACTCCTTTTTGCTTTATAAATTCCCCAGTATTTATTACAACAAAATCACATTGTTCACATTGCCAGGACAACACACTATATGCTATATGCTATATGCTATATGTGTGTTGTCGTAGAATATTACACAATAGTTTTAATTCTGATCTTTTTGTTGTATTTTTTCTACAGACCAGATTGTTATTATTATTATTATTATTATTATTATTTACTTCATTAATCCTTGTTTTCTGAGTTCGTAACCATTTTCAAGGCAGCGTTTGCGTAACCAATTGACATAGAAAGTGTTTAAAGTCCCACCCCAAAGTACGAAAGTGCTGGTTAGGAACTGGAACATTTGGTACTGGTACTCGACCGGAAGTCAATGGAAAAGGGAAAGTACTAAAAGTACCGTACATGGTGTGGTGGAAAAGCACCATAGGTTTAAGACTTAATGAAACAAGTTTAGTTGAAGCCCCAATTTAGTGGAGGCCCCTGGGATTCAGTCTGGGTAAACCCATGCATTAAAAGGTCCCTGGTTACCATGGCTACCGAGCAAGTGCCAAGTGTGTGAGTTTTACCATCATTCTGAGGACAAATTTCAGAAAATCTGTCCAAAAAAATCACCAGTTTCTTCTGCTGGGTAGAAAGCTTTAATCACATTACAATAGAAAAAAAATGTTTGAAACATTAGTATAGAAGATACAAAAGAACAAATGAGGAAGGAGGAGAAGTCTGCAGTGGAGATATCATAACAGAAAAAGAGAGAGAGCTGTAAACAAATGGAGAATCACCTTTAGAGCTGGCGAAGGCATTTTCGATGTTCTTGCCCACGGGCGTGGCTGGCAGAGACAGAGACGCCTGTACGGCGGAGTCCATCTTATCGATGTCCAGGGTGGGCGAGCTGGGCGCAGACATCCTGGTGACGTCTGTGTTCCTCTCCCGCACAGCGAGCTCCTGTCGCAGGTCTGAGGGAGGAGAGACACATGGTCTCTGGTGACCCCTCCTCGAGCTCACTACAAACACCCCACTGACCCAGTAATGCTGTTGGCTCCCGCCAACCACACATGCTCTTCCCCATATGCTCCACAAGCAGACACCTCCATGTCCTGCACCCACGTGTGTGAGATCTCTCTCCCCCTAATCGTCACGCATTAATGAAACCTGAGAAGTTTCAACGCTGATCCCCAGATATTGTGGATACTGGCCTGAGTGAACACCAGAGTCTGCACACTGCTCTGATCTCATTTCTGGAGAAAGGATCTGGAGACACTTCGCTGTATGAAGTGAAACACCTTAACCCTACTCCTAATCCTAACCCTAACCCAAACCCTAATCCAAACCCTAACCCTAATCCAAACCCTAATCCTAGCTCTACCCCTAATAAAACCGTAAACTTTACCCTAACCCATCCCTACTATGAGTAGTAACCTTAAGTCTTGCTCAAACTATGACTTTGAAGGACAGCACAATGTCTTTCACAGAAAGGCTTCTACTGGGGTTGGGGTTTAGAAAGAAGGAGAATCGAGCTGGTACCTCTGGCTTCATCCTTCAACCTCTGCACTGACACCAGGAGGGACTCCTTCTCGTCAAGCTCACTCTCCAGAAACGCGTTCCTCTCGATGGCCTGGTTCAGGCGCTGCTCAAAGTCTTCGAGGGACACGATCGTTGCCCTGTGGGGGGGGGGCAGATAGAATGTAAGAAGGTCTCTGCTCTGTAACTTCAACTAACTACCAGTCTAAAGTTAACATCCTACATTTGAACATTTTTGGTCACAGGAAATATCTTGTCAGAATTATCCGAAAGGGGACGAGAACAGTCAGCTATATGGAATCACTTGATTTGGGATGAAATCAAAGGAAACATCAAGGCTAGACTGGCAATGAAGACAGTTTTGCAGGTCCCCACAAAGTTATGTGAATACAAATAGTCTCAAAAGGTTAGGGCTGGACAGGGGTTAAGGTCGTCATGTTGTGATTAGAGTTTTCCCCACAGAAATGAATGGAGAGTCCCCACCATGATATATTTACAAACCTGTGCGTGTGTATGTGTGTGTGTGTGTGTGTGTGTGTGTGTGTGTGTGTGTGTGAACCAAATGCCCCACAACATGATGAATACGTTTTTGTTTTTTTTTTCCTTATGGCGACCAGTTTCCTGGTCCTCTATTTTATAAAAATGAAAAAACAAAAACTGCAAAAACACTTGTATTTTGTTTGGTTACTTATGGTTAGGGGTTAAGGGTGTCATAGTTAGCATTAGCATTTTTCCCATAGAAATGAAAGAGCGGTTCCCAAAAAGATATGATTACACGACTGTCTGTGTGTGTGTGTGTGTGTGTGTGTGTAGGCATGCAGCCAAAAAGAGTCAAAACCATCCAAAGTCACACCGGTCAAATACTAGACCGTATCCTCCAGGTAAGACTCAATTCATGATTTTTGGTATCACATGGTCGTATCGTATTCCAGGTTAAGAAGGATAAGCTATAAATAAAAAGCTGGAAATATTCTCCATGGCCTTGACAGGTCATATTTAGCCTGAAGCAGCAGACAGATGAGGCTAAAAAAAATTGTACGTCTGTATTGAAGCAGCCGCGGAGCCAGACCCCGCTGTTTTGGCGGAGCCCGTCTGGGGCCCGCGGGGCCGGCGGGGGTGGCGCTGACCTCTTGGCTCTCTCCAGGTCGTCGTTGGCCTGCTCCAGCTCCCGCACGTATTTATGAAGCTGCTCCTTGATGCCTCGAGTCTGGCCCAGGTCGTCTTCCAGCATGGAGATCTGCTTGTAGCTCTGGGCGTACTGCTGCTCCAGCTTCTCCTGAGTGGGGGAGGGGGGGAGCAATCGCGTGAGAGGCTGTAAACCCCCCCCCCCACACACACACCACCACCCCACTCCCTGCACCGCAAGGCGGAAAACCCACCACCCTTCCCTTTATAGAAAACATGAACCCATTGTGTCTCTATCTCCAGATCAGAGCATTTACCCTCAGTGCTTTACTGACGCTCATCAGCCCTGCATGAGGGAACATCACGCATCCCGAAATCCCCTCTCCCTGCCCCAAATAAAGGCCTTCGATTGCCTCAAAGTCAATAAGTTAATGTGTCTGACTGAGCAGTCGGTAACTGTTATCTGCTTGAATAAATATATCAACCAAGAGAAGCCGTCTAAACGCCCCATAAAACTGCATGAAGGTCCTCTTGGAAACTTTAGCATCCCAGACAGACGCCCAGAGATATGACTGCTTGACTTATCGCACATCGCCGAGGTTAATGGCAAAAGTCAACATCGATCTGAGTGCCGTACCCACTTCAACTCCTGTGAAAGCCATAGCTCGTTCGCCTTACATAACCGAGGGGTCCTTACTGACAATTACTCCGGTACACTTTAGAGTCTGATAAACAGCCCTCATTAACTCTATCACAAGAAGCGTGTTAATGAATCTCTCTAGTTATCCGGTAACACGGGTAAAAGGCAGTCAGTCAGGACCTGGTTCAAAGAGGGAACCGGTCAGGATGAAAGATTCCAGAAGGAGCTGTTGTGAATGTTCACTGCGTTTGCATACTTGGTGCAACATCATCCTACGTGTAGAATTCTAATACGCAACATATTTTAACTTTATAAATGATGACACTAACTCCAAAAGTCCATGAGGTAGAGTGAGAATTAGCATATTATCGACTTTTAAGACACAGGCAAAGCAAACAACAAATAGCGGTAACTCAGGCTACGCTCCCCTTCGCTGATTGCAAGGACGCCATTCATGCACCACACGTCCAGCTACCAGGACAACTGTGGGCCAGTGTTAGGGACATGAACCTGACGCCGTAATCCAAAGTCTCTCATTCGCAGAGTGCCGTCCTCTTACTGGCCTGAGGTCAGCCAATCAGAGCTACACTCACCTTCAGTTAACGGCTTAGCAAGGGCTAAACCTAATATAGCCAATTGAGTATAATTTTGGCCGTCAAGGGAGGGTTTGTTGACCATATAAATGCTATATCAAAAATAATAATACAACATTTACATTTGCTTATTTAGCAATTGTTTTTGTCTGAAGTACATTTGTCCCAAGCATCGTGCATAACAAAATACAGCTAACCCTTCCATAAGGCGGGGGTTAGGGGCGCAGCCCCCCCCCCGGGATCTGGAAAAACCACAAACCAGCATGCGAGAGGAGCGGAGCAAAAAAATACGAGCGATGCAAGATAACTGTGAGATATCACTGAGGGCACTGTACTGTACATAGACTTTTATGCATTTATGAGTTACTAAACTTTCTGTGTGATATCCGCAGCTTCGCAAAACTCCCAGGAAGTCCAAAAAACCCACATTTAATTTCTTATGCTGAACCTAGGATATATCGAACCTGTAATGGGAAAAGTCACAGTGCAACTGTGTAGGCAGCCAATATTCTAATAAATGTTTTTATCTTACAATTTCTGTTTAAATATCTTCAAAGGCAGAAGCTTATATTTCAGTCGCGACAAGCATCCGTCCCCTGGACCTGCACACTGGATGATGTCCATGGACACTGTAATCCACAAGCTCCCCAGGACGCCATGCTCCCACCTTCAGGGTCTCCACCTCGCCCTTCAGCCTCTGGTTCTCCGTCTGCAGGTCCCGGATGCGGTTCTCTGCCTGCCCCAGCTGGGCCTCCAGCTCGGCCTCCAGCTCCCGGCTGCCTTCCTGGAACTCCAGGAGCTCCTCCTGGGCATCCTGATAACTGGGGAGTGGAGTGTAGATTCCACAGATTCAAAGCTCGATCACAACGGCTTTCTGAAACGGCAGCACCTATGGATATCTCTGAACTCCACAATATTTATTGTGAGACTCGAGACACGTTTCTTGGCTCATTAACAACATGCATGTTCTTTGTAATTAACCACAAGTCGTAATTTTACCAGGTCCCTAGTCCACAAAGCAGAATTTCCCAGTTAGCAGGATAACTTAAGCCTAGCTTGAAAACTCCAGTTTGGCTTAAGTTATCTGTCTAATGAAAAAAATCCTGCTTTCTGAAATACCACCTAACTCTTTAAATGGTGTCATTTATAAACAGTACACAATGCGGTCCAATGGAAATTATGATATAAAAACAACATGGTTCAAAACGAGGCCTACAACACAATAGGGCTACAGATTCAGCGCCAACTCTGCAGCATTGAGCACGAGGCAAAGCTCAGACTGTAGTTATACAAACAATCCTGTTTACTGTAAACACAAACAACCTTGGTCTCTGTTCGTCCACAGAAATTTCCTGACTATATAAACGTCAGGAACGAGACACTGGGTGTTCCCAGTCACTGGAAAAGGGGCTGTGAACCAGCCGTGTTTACACGCCCGTGTCAGAAGAGCCTGAAATCCCACAATGCTGCAGCTAAGCGACAGGAACCTGCGACGCAACAGCGCTGCCTTCCCCAACCACTAACGCATAAGATCTGCTTTTCGTTTGTGTTATCGACTGATTACCTGTGTTACGACACCGTGGTGGATTTCGGTTAACGAGAAAGAAAATCTACTTCCCCAATTCCTAAAATCTTCAGTTACTACCACTATTGGCCACAAACTGCTACCTCTGCCTGTTCTTCTGTCGGAGCCTTCCAGTAGTCGATTTCATCATCTTTACAGAAGAGTTTCAGCACCATCCTGAGTTCTATTAAAGACTACAGCCATTCAGCCTGGAGCTTGAACATAAGTCTCTGGGTGAATCTGTCACTCACTGTGTCTATTCTGGTTTGGACGGATACAGGCCAACAGCAAATTTGCACAAATTCATGCGTGCTGGTCTGACCTGGGCTGAACCTGGGGGTTGCGTAACTGCTACAGAGTGTTTAAGCCCATTTGCTCGACAGGCAGATGCGGAAGGGTGCTAATTCTCGTTAGCATGTGCAAACCGGGCCATAATGAAAACGGAGAAGCCAACTAAATTCACAAAAGTAATAATAAGAATCATAAAAATAGCCCCCAGATGCGGGGAAATCTCATTTGGGATTTAAACAGAGATGATTAAGAGGATTGCCTACAACTCAGAGGAAAACTAAAATATCTACTATCTCTAGGCATAACGGAGGGAGGTGTTGGCCTAATTTCGTCATCGAAAGCCCCAACATACCACGCCACCAAAACGTGCGGTTCCCCGGACGAGCCGAGACGCCGGTGACCCCAGCCCCAGGTCCCGTACCTTTTCTTGTACTTCAGCGAGAGCGACTTCCAGTAATCGATTTCCTCATCTTTCGAGGAGAATTTTGGTTTCGTCTCTGTTTCCATGGCAGATGAATCTGCGAGGAGAAGAAGGGAGGAGATGAGACTGAGGAGGAATGGAGCAATGAGGTCCTGCTGGGGTTTCAAGCACATGCATGTGCACCTCCCCCCCCCCACCCCCCACCCCCCACCCAACACACAAACACATGCTTAGTTATTTCAGGCTGAGAGGTTACAACAAGCCCAGGGAACCACTCTTTCCTGCTGCACAGTCCTGCTGAGACAGCCTTCTGCTTTCTCTTATCAACTCTCCTGCCGACCAATAAACAACACACATATATAGACAAATATATGGAGAGAGGCACATTCACAAAAATACACCAAACACACACATATATAAAAGCACACAATCTGTCACATCATCCCTGAAATCTACCAAACTCCAGAGCCGGGTCCTTGGCTCCGATCACTGTCCACCGTCTGTAAATGTTCTGGCACGGCCCGGAACAGAGCACCTGCATGGGGTCTCAACGACAGACGCGCCAGGCCCCCTGCACCTTCGGCCAAAATGGTCATGTGATTCACCCTGCAGTGCTTTTGACCAACGAAAGCAGGCGGACCATACACCGTTAACCAATCACACCTCACCTATGATCTCAGATGATGTTTAGTTATGCATACAGGCAACATGTGCTTGACTGAAAGCCAAGACTTATCAGAGTATTAGAAAGAAAAATAAACAAATACTTTTTTGAAGTATAGACGCTGGTATAGACCAGCTGGGCCTCCTATCCCAATCACCTCCACCCCATCACCGAAGCCTGGAGCCCTGCTTCTCCAGCGGTTAAGGTACTCCAAGATACGTGCTGATTGGTTAGGTGAAGGACATGAACGTCTTTGCTGCCTGTCAGTCATTCCTGTTGCGATGTCCCAATGGCCAATAATATTCAGTGTGGGTGGAGCTTGGGAGATGGGGCTGAATTTGTGTTGGCAGGGACACACCGACCCAGAAAGGGGAGCAAGAGAACAATCAAGTGGATATTGGCACAGTGGGTTATTTATGAAGCACTGAGGTTACCCAGTTACATATGACCTGGAATAATGCCTGTACTCTGATGACTTTAGTTAACAATAAAATTAAAGCCACCCTCCTTCCTCTTAATGTAAGCAGTGTGGGCAACTCTTGTCTTGTAATATCTGAGAAACTCTTCTTTAAACTCTACACAGTCCCACTGGATAGAATGGAATGTTTAGCAGATCACAGAGCCATGATTCGCAAAGAAGCAGTCTCATAAAATTGTCTTTTCGACTGGTTGCTTTTAAACACATATTAAGGCAGCAAATCCAACGAGTCACCTTGGAAAAGGGTGGAAGGAGAGTGCAAGTAAATGGAAAATCCAGGCGGGGCGACCCCACTGTCTTCTGGGGACAGCACTCTGTTGTTTGGAGCTGGTCACGTGAGTGGGGGGGGGGGGGGGGGGGGGACAGATTTGACCCCGTTGAACAGCACAGGAAAGACAGTTTTGGGGTGCAGACACTTGAAATGGGGCGACCACATTATCATGGCTATCAGGGCCAATGGCTAAAAATATGTCCGTGACAACATAAATAATGAATTGCTTAGCACACAGCCTACAGCATATTGCAATATATGAGGGCCATCCCTCCTTGGGGGAAAAGACAGAGACATCCAGCTGAGTTGACTGGCTGAGGAAAAGGGCTCCCCCCTTCCCAGAAACCCTGGCAGTAGGGCGCATTCTTGAACCCGTGACCACGTGAAGGGGCAGCCGCCGTTGCCAAGGAAACCCAGCAGACATCTTGGCCACACCCATCCATGGTGGAGGACGACACAGAACGCAGATGGCAGGTGGACGCGGCGGCGTGAGGGAAGAAAAATCGGGGGAGGGGGCGCGGCTTTCCGGAAACGGCCGCGGGGGCGCACCGATTCTACTGCCACGCTGTAGGGAAACACTACAGACTCCGAGATGCTGGCGGACCTGATGCGACACCTGCCCAGTCTACAGCTCATTCCACCTCGTCCATCCGCTTCAGGAGCACTGCCAGGATAAGATCCGCCAGCCCAAGGGCCATCTGGATGCCGAAGCCGCGGCCAGCCGCAGCGAACCTTTACTCAGGCGCTCCTAACTGGGGAGGGTTATTCCGATATTTTTCACAGACAGCTTAATGAATCATATTAAGGAGTCTTCCTAGATGAGATTCTCTTCAGGAAAAGAAATGGGGGAGGTGTAATCATATCCATCTCACACAGAGCTATAATTTCAGCGATGGCAGGTCAGCTTCCGAATTAAAGGAACCGGGCTTATTGTAGTGATTAGAGTATTAAAGAGACGGATCCCAAACAACACATAAAAACGGGAACTGCTTGTATAGACGTAACAAATACAGCCATTGAGGTCATGTAGCAAAGTTATGAATCCCGGGATAGTGAAATGAAGGTAAGGGGTGAATGGAACGTGAGTGGGTGTCGCTCGCCGTTTGCTCAGTCAGTCAGCGTTGGCACACGCTGGATTTCCCCCCAGCCCAGAGCAGGGCTCCGTCATGCCCACAGGGAAAGGGGATGATTGTCATGCAAATACGTGACCCGATCCGATCCGATCGACGGCGATGACAGCAGCTCAACGGACTGGAAAGGGGATGACATGCGTGTAATGGCGAACACACACACAAACACACACAGATAAATCATTCCGGCATGCCTGCCCAAACCGTAAGGCTCGTTTAAAGCACCCGGTCTGACATCATCGCGCATTAACATTAACGCCCGTCGCATGGTTAGTATTCAGTGACTTACTAGCTTTTTCACATTGGCGTTTTTGACATTAAAAACGGATATATTCGTGTTTACTAAAAAGCAACACGTTAGCCAAATGCAACTAGCTAGCCTTTTGGAAATGCCCCTAAACTGATTTCGGTGATCGTACTAAAAAAATAAAAACGTTAGCGTAAACTGTCTCGCTAAAACATTTTTATAAGTATGAATCCGGGCACTACAGCATCCTTCGGTGTGTGTCGTTTATAGATCCCCATACTGCCACCGGGCGGACATCCATCCAGCCGCGCTGTGCCGCACCGCGGTACACAAGCAAACCCAGCCCGGGTGCGGGAAGCCATCAGTCTCACTTGGCCGAAACCATCGGTTATACTGGCGATCAGCTGGCCTGTCACGCCTAACGCCGAGGAGAAGACACGTCAGCCCGAGTCGCCTGGGCTGTCATCGCGTCGCTGAATCCCCCTCCTCCTTCCCCAGTCACCCAGAAGGCCAGTTTCCCTTTAAATACAGCTCGTTTTTTATTTACCAAAGCACACATCGGGTGAAATACGCCGTCCGTACCTGAGCATGTCCGACCCGATCGCGTCTCCGTGTCGGTTTTCAGCACACGCCCGGCTCTTTCATGCGGCGGCTCGCCGTCACCGGTCCGTGAGACGCCTGCGCGATCCCGTTCGAAGCGCGCTCCGCGGCAGGCCAGGCGGCGGGCACGCACGCCGCCGCACGCAATTGCGTCATCGCCACGGTGCATGTCCAGCATCCCTGCCTGGCCGTTGAGTGTATCAAATAATCCCTTGTACTGTATTTCCTCATTTAATCAATGGTCTCTTTTCTCACATATAAACAGTATTTGTAAAGAAAAACTCCGACCACTTTTTATTTTCGGCTATTATTATATTTCCGTTCCATCTCTAATGTTTGTGTATTCCATGCTCGTGAATGCTTGGATTTCATGCGCTGCTTGTCTTGGGGTTTGTCCCCTTATAATGAACGATTTCTATTATGTTGATTAATTTATTCGCTCACATTGTCCATATCAGAAATATTCAACTTTAAATAAACACGCATTTCCTGGATTTCCTCAGTATCTGTTTAAATCATCCCCAGGTTTTGGTCACCAACACCATGCTTTATATTTATATAGAGATGAACAGATACTTTCCTTTCCTATTTGCTATAAATCCTATCTATGTCATGTTTCATGCCTCATCCTATAATGCACGGTTGCTGTTTTTTTATTAACTAAATGTGATATTTAATTGTCAGACATCTCGGTTTATAAAGTTATTGTAGTTATATGATGCATACGAGAGAGATATTATTTCATTAAAAACAGCCTAATGTTTATTGTGGGTTAGGTTTCAAATCTGCAGCTAGGTTAGGGTGTTCAAATCTCACCCACGTACTGTAATGTGTGTCTGTGTGTGTGTGTCTGTCTGTGTGGAGTTTGCAGATTCTCCTCGTAGGCCTGTTTAGGATTTCCATTAAAGACACGCAGACGAACTGGTGACTTAACTGTCCAAAGTGTGGGCATGCGTGCCCCGTGATACCGGTACAGTAATGTGTGATTCTCATGGCCCGTAGTTACCTGGGGCCCCTTATCCCGTACAGGGCTTGCTGAAGCATATTTGTCGTATCTAGAGCCGGTGTTCTGTCGAGTTGAGCTACTTTGTCGAGTTAGGCTACTGTAGTGCTAATCGATAGCCCTAACCCCAACCCCATAGAAACCCCTAAAACCCTTACTCTAACCCTATAACCATAACCGCTAAAACCTAACCCTAATCCCAAAACGGTGGGACTGCACATGCGCAGAAATATTCGATAGCACGTCTCGATAGGTAGCTCAACTCGTCAGAACACCGGCCCTGACCAATTTGGTGCCCTAGGCAAGATCTAGCTGGCGCCCCTTCCATCGATACCAGTTCCACCGCCAAACATTATATTCACACACTGACTCGTACAGAAACGGCATAGCTTTATATCTTTGAGGTTTCTTTTTTGTTTGTTTTTAGAAACAATCAGAAACAATCCTCCACAAACAGAATTAGAGAAACAATTGACAAATAATTAATACAACATAAATACGGTATTTTACAAAATGCGATAATAAAGAAAATAGCCGACATCAAAAGATTTATTGGGTCTACAAATTAGATTGGATTAGCCTGAATGCTTTAAATATTGCTGTAAATGGTTTAAGCAGCCTATTGGCAACAACATTGGTGTTCATGGTAGCTACAGTAAGCGAGTTCAGTACCATCAGAGACATTCCTCAAAATTATAAATGTTATTCTCCAAATCTTCCCTTGTGAATTTAAGGAGGGAGTAATTTACGTTAACTAGCTAGGCCTATTTATTAGATTAGCGAACGCTATCAAAAATAAGTTAGTATAATACTCTGCTATGGTAACTAGTACTATGCCATAGAGAATCAATTCGTTTATCACCCTACCTTTGTCTTTCTTCCCCTGTTTCTCCCTTTTTTCTGCCCTGGGCGCCTGCATATGGTGTCGGTCTTATGACATTTCACGGTCAGTGAATCACCCCGGGGAAAGGGGCAACTTAATGGACTGTGTAGTCAGGCCTATGTTATTCTGTGTTTTTGCAAGATTGTGAATAAAAGTTTTATAGTTTAAAAATAATATGTGTAAAAAATAGCCTACTTAAAAAAATCCCCGTCATTTCGGACGCCCCTGTGGATTCGCCTCTAGCATTCGCCTATATCGCCTATGCGAAGGGCGGCTCTAATCGTAGCACCCTGTACTGTACCACTTTCGTCCACTAGATGGTAAACAGTGACCAAACACCAACGCATTTGATGACTATAACAATGTGCAATCTCAGTCTAAAAGCAGGAACACAACAAAGTCGTATAGGAACTTTATATAGCAAATAATGAATTGATAAATAATAAACGACTACTAAACGGCCATTGACTAAACTGCTATTCGCTTAATAGCCTAAGAGCGCAATTTTCCAAATAAAATTCAAATAAGCTGTTTACAAATGTTTTGTTGTTATAATAAGCCCTAATATACAAATAATTGATCGCCCGATATTAGATAAAATGCTACATCAGTGGTAAACTGGGAACTTCTGATCACCACATACGCCTATCGAAGCAAAATCTGAAACTTTGAGATGCTCGTCCCTCTCCACCTACCAGAGATGTATAGCCTACTTCCTTTTCAAATAATAAATCCAGTTTGGCAAGTTTTTTTTTTCCCCAACGACAACCAAGAGTCCAGGTAGGAAAAGTGCAGCCCTAAGCGGCGGGTTTTCCTTCTCCTTTATAAAACGGCGTTCAAAGGGGATTCGGTCAGGGAAGAACCTCGCGGAGGCGCGCAGTAGTGCGGGGCGGCATGGGAGCAGAACCCTGGTCCAGATATCAAAACCTAAGCGTGAAGGGAAACCCTTACTTGTACTGAGATGCTTCATTGCAAGAACGGCTGTTATTAAAATACAGGGTTCATCATCGGAAAATGGGACTACCTCAGGGCCAAGCCGACGAACAGGACTTGCTGGATATCGAGTGTCCCGTGTGCTACGAGCTCTTCACGGGCGCGGAGAGGACTCTCAGCTGCGGGCACGTTTTCTGCCACGACTGCTTGGTCAAGACCCTGGTCGTCGGGAACGGCGGCGGCAGCCAGATCACTAGACAGAACATAATTTGTCCCGTCTGCAGACACATGACTTTCGTTATTAAAGGACAACCGTTTGTGGAGACCGGCAAGACTGCAGACGATGGACAGACCCTTGAAGTGCCTGTGATCCATCCAATCAGGGCTGCATCCAATTGTTTTGGTACTCAGGGTCCCACTGAGTACGGGGCAGCGCATCCCACGCAGTCAACCATCGGAATGGCTCTGCAACAAATGAGATTTGCTTTAAGCACTTGCTCCGGGCGGCAATTAAGCAACTATGACTCTCAGATTTTTATTATAAGTAACCAGGGACGACCGATGAGTGAGCAGGATACATTTAGTACGGCTTCGACCATTGTCAGTGAACAGGATCAGCTACAACGCCGTCAAGCGCGGATCTGCACCACCGCACGCTGTCTCGTGCTATTGCTGTCACTTTTCAGTCTGTTGGCGTTGGTTGCCGCCACACTTCCTTGGGTGTTATTGGGATAAACATCATTTGTGACTTTTACTTTACGCGCTTAATTATTTGAACTGCAACGACAATGTAGTCTAATAATAGTAGAAAATATGCCATAGCTATTCTGACAGTGATGACAAATAGTCTATATAGGTAACTTGGGGTTACATGCTCATTATGTGAAATGCACTAATGATATTGTGAAACTACAAAGAAGCATATTAAAGATTAGCACATTTGAAAATGTTTTATTTATTATTAACATTGCATGTCACTGAATGCTTTTCTTATGAATTATTCCATTATGTGTGCCTGCAGCGCCGCCGGCTGTTTTGCGTGAAACTTGGTGGCGATGACGAAACAATTCATGCTTAAATCGGAAGCAGTATACTCAATGTAAAATGAATGACGCTGATACATGTCGTCTGCTGATATCTTGCAATGCAAAATATTTACTTTGGTCTGGCCAAGATTTTGATAACATAGCTCCCCCATATAGCTCCAACATTTCTTAAGTGATCCGTTACGAAGCGACGCGGTCGTGTCATGATGGCGCATCTGATTGTCATCGTCAGGGATCGTATGTCTGTACAGATACGGACTAACGTGTCCTTGGCAAAATGTTTTAATTGAGGGGGAAAAAAACCTCGTGGGCTAAGTTTTTAACTCCTTGTCCGCGGTATTTAAAAATTCAGTTAGATCAAAATGTTCATCCGAATTTACCATGGTCATCATGCAGAAACCTTAAGGCATCCAACCAAACCGGGACCGCCAAAAAGTACAAACTTTCAAAAGATATGCATTTTATATGAAACATTATAACCTCGTCTTGTGAATCAGTTCCATTCCTGTAAAGATCATTTCCTGGTCATGTGCAAACAGCACTTAAACTACACCTCTCTCAGACTCAAAGGACCATGCAGGCTCTTAGGGAATATCGAGATGTCGCATTACCGTAGTACACACAATAGCATTTTAAAAAATGTGTAAATTAGGCAGATCGTTTCCAGCTCCATGTAGATTCTCCAGCTACCAGGTGGTGACAGCCCTCGTTTTGGAGAAGGGCCTGTAGAGGTAAGGGATTTGGAGTTTATCGAATGACTAAATGTGGGTTTTGCCTTTTTAACTAGTATCCATAAAACCTCTGTTTCTTTGGAGTAAAAATCAAAGGTATGAACAGGACTGTGAGTTTCACCCATGGATTTTCACAGTTCAGGGGAAGCAGGTACCGCAGCATTTAACAGTATGACCCTGGTCACCGGAAGGTTGCTGGTTTTAGAACCAGAATATGCCTGGATGTAATGCCTGTCAGCACGAGTCTTAAATCGTGGTGGTTTAGTGAAATGTTTAAATTCATGAATGGGTTTAAACAAGTTTGAATATCTCAAACGTGCAAGAAAATGTAAATGAGGTGCATCCGCGTGAGCTCTCCGGGAAGGATGGTGTTTGCCGGGCTGGCGAGTAACGCAATACGAAAGATTCTGTTTGGAGAAGTAAGACTTGCTTGTGAAGACGGGCCAGATTGGCTAGTAGGGCAAGAGAATACCACGGTTTAGGGTTACTGCCAGCACGGGGAGGGCGTGGGGCAGCTGTGTGTGCAAAGCATGAGTGTCTGCATTTTTGGGATGTGCAGAGTCTGCGTCTTTTTCTGAGACCGACGGCATAGATACGCAGCGCAAATTCTGCCGGACCTCTGTTTCCCCCTATATAACATCCACCAGTAAGGGGTGAGCCGCTTTAAATAACAGCACCCCTGAGCATGAAAAATTAGGTATTTACATGTATGTTCTTTTTACATGTTTTATATATGTGTCTATGTTTATTTAAAAAATCTGGAAAACTATCAATATAGTTTACCTATAGAAAAATGCATTGATAATGTATTATATGAGAACCTTATTTTAAGGGGGCGGTGTTTGGCCCAGCAATTTATGCTGTGCCTATGATTGGAAGCTTGCCGATTCAAATCCCAGGCTCAGCAGAGTGATGTCACTGCTGGGCCCTTGAATAGTTCCCTTTACCCCCAGTTGCTTCAGGGACTGACTGACCCTCCTTTCTCAATGTATGTCGCTTTGGATAAAAGTCTCTGCTAAGTAAATACTATGTGTGTTTAATGTTAATTTTTCCTCTACCTGTGTTTCCTGCCTGCACTGGGTCCCGCCCACAGTTCTTCTAGAAGATCCTGTCCGACTGGTTGATTGGCTGCCGTTGAGAGGTTTCACTGATATGTGGAAATATGAATAGAGATTGCTGCGGATTAAGGGACACCTGGCGAAGATCTGCTTGAGCACCGCGTAACCGGAAACAGTGGGAACGCATACCTGTGCTGCATACACAACAGCAGGCATTGTTCAGTCTTTTAATGATGTTAAACAATACAGGTGTCAAGAGCAAAGAACTGAATATTGGGAATCCGGAAGAAAGGCGAAATTGAAGTGCAGTTCTCCAGTGTCCTGTAACCCTGGTAAGATCGTAACCTTAAGTTCAAAATCATAAGTTCTCTCCTTTTCCCATCACTAGGAAGCAGTAAAACTGAAAAATAAAATTTAGCCACATTGGCTCTGGGTTTCAGTACGTTCTGGGAGGGTTCTGCATTTCCATCCAGCTGGTCACCTGACGGTTCCAGAGTCCAGACTAAAGACTGAGGGTGATTAAACATTTTCTGTGATGGCCCCTAGACTTTGGAAGCACTTACCTCTAAGATGTGTAGTTTTAATCTTCTCCTTTTCTTTGAATATCTGGAATGCTGTGTCACACTATTCGTGACGGAAGATCCGAGGGCAGGCGTATTGGGCAAGCAAAATGGGTTTTATTACAAAAAGGAACAGATTAGAAAACAACTGAATCGCGGGGGATCAAAAATAGGGAAGAACACACAGGCAAACAGGAGAAGCAATGTTAATGACAAGACTGTGGAAGACAGGCCTGGGAAGCACTTTTTATAAAAGAGTAACAAGGGAGCAAACGAGAGGCAGCTGGAGTGAGTAACACAAGGGCAGGAACGAGAGGAAAGACAAACGATCAACAGGCGTGGCTAGTTAGGATCACACAAGGGAGGAGTCAGGAGGGTCGAACGGGCAGGGTGTGACATGCTGTGTATTTTATGGTATTCCTATGTTGTTCTGCCTCTTACGATGTGAAGTACTATACAAATAAACAAATGAAAATAACCGTGGGCTTACATCTCAGAATCTATTCTTCCTAAAGTGCTGTCTGCCCACACACAGCCTGACAAGCAAATAACCCACGGACGACTGGTGCCGATATGCGGAAGAAAAGCAAATATGCCACCTGCAGGGATCCTGTGAAGACCAGCAGTATGTGCTGAATGGATGGACAGGCCCTAATTACACAGCCATTGAATAAATCTCCTGTTAGTAATCTAATATCTGGACCACATTTGTAAGTGCTGTAAGTTATCCAACCATTCAAATGTCTTTGGGCAACATATCCGTTATGGAGTGGGAAGGGGTCTGGAGCCTATCCCAGAGAGCGTAGGGCACAAGATGCCAGTCCATCAAAGGGCAAACACTGGGAAATACTCACACACTATTGGCCAGGAGTAGGCAACCCTGGTCCTGGAGCGCCGGTATCCAGCAGATTTTCCATCCTACCTGGTCTTTGATGAACCTCACCTGATCTCAGGCAGATAGTAACTCATCAGGTAGGATAGGAAACATGCCAGATACCAGCACTTTTAGGCATCTAAGAGACAAGTTTTCACGACTGAATGGCTTTATACCAGTACCCGTCAATCCTATGGGCGACATAGGCGGCCGCCTAGGGCACCATCTTCTGAGGGGGCGCGGACTTAGCAAGCCTTTGTCTCAGAAGGGGGTGCTGGTGGTGAAGCTTGCGTAGGGCATCACATGGGCTACCACAGGAACTGGAGTACCTGGAGGGAACCCGCACAGCACTGAACGTGCAAACTCAACACACAGGTATTGCAGAAGGGTTTCGAATTCCCAGGCCTGGAGGTGCCAGGCAACAGTATTACCCACTGAGCCAGCAGTCAGCCAACGCCATTATAATCCTATCCTGTGCTTAGCAAATAATGAAACATAAGGAGAATTTCTTAATAAGATACATGTATAGTTTTACTGCTTTGCCCAACAGATGAGAAACCCAGAAGAGAATGAATGCAGTAGCATGACAAATGGGTTTAGTACATAAATCACTGTAACAGAGTATGAGTCTGAGTACAGAGAATCACATTTTTTCCCATTTTTCCTGCGTGCAAAATCTGTTGAAGCCATAAGGCATCAAGCCCTTTTTAAACTTCATGTGTACCTAAGCTTGTTCTCCGTTCTTATGCTGTTTAGTGATTGGGCAGGAATTTTAGGGAAATTATTCACGCAACAAGGAAACATTGCTGAGTTAACCAGTACAGACCCATTTCTGAGCAGTAAAACGTTCTCACGTTACGTGGCAACCTCCTAGGTGGTTAAAAAGCTTTTGTTCCGGCCAAATAAACATATAAATATGCATGTTTTGTATCATCCAATAACAATAGCTCAGACAGAGCCCACAGACACACAAAGACACATAAACACACATACTAACATTTGCAGTTGAGAAGCCATTAAAAAAAAAAAACATCAAGGAGAAAAGACAAGAAACTCCAAAGTCATTAAAAATGTGAAGTTTAATAGTTTCTGTTTCGACATTCTGTTAAGGATTCCTGTAGGTCTCACTGCACACACCGTGTTAAGGTAACACATGTGATCGGGTTAGCAAAAAACAAGGAGATGGCCCTGTAGAGCAGGATTTTGGGCAGGGTTAGGGACAAAGAGCAAAGTGATGACCTCATTCTGTGCCCAGCGGGAGCTGTTACCAAAACACTCCCAAAGACTAACAACATAGTTTAGCATACTCCAGCAATTTCAATGGTTTATGAGGTAAATTTACCTCCCATTTTATTACATTCATCAGTTCTGCACCAAAATGCTAAAAATCTGGAATCCCTGGATTATTAAATAGCAGTTTACATGCAATGGGGGGTGTTGTGGCAGGGCGATGAAAAGATTAGTGTTTCTCAACGCAGTCCTCGGGGGCTGCCAGACAGTCCACATTTTTGCTCCCTCCCAGCTCCCTGCCAGACAGTCCACATTTTTGCTCCCTGCCAGACAGTCCACATTTTTGCTCCCTCCCAGCTCTCTGCCAGACAGTCCACATTTTTGCTCCCTCCCAGCTCTCTGCCAGACAGTCCACATTTTTGCTCCCTCCCAGCTCCCTGCCAGAAACTCTACAATTTTTGCTCCCTCCCAGCTCTCTGCCAGACAGTTCACATTTTTGCTCCCATCCCACTGCCTGCCAGACAGTCTACAATTTTTCCTCCCTCCCAGCTGCTGGACTGTCTGGGGATCCGTGAAGACCAGGTGAAGAAACACAGGAATAGGTGAGCTGGGGAGGATCTGTGTATTTTTTATGTGTGATTTAAGAGGTTGGGGGGTTTCTGACATTTAACCAAGTGACACTGCATTAGCAACACATTAGCAACATTTAACTCTATTGAACCTTGACTATTATATTGAAGCACTGTCGTAAGTGTTTGAATTTAGAATTACTGAGAGAAGGGCTATCTCCTTTCACTTCATAAGAAGGCTACTCCTTCCCCTCTGATTTATACAGACAAATGGCTTTTAGTGACCATAGTAAATGTCGCTAATCATCCCAAAAGCAGGAGCGGTGGACTCCTGTATCTGGAACTGTGCCGAGTTCACCATATTTGCAGCTTTACACAACTTGACTCATTCAGCTCTGGATTTCACGAAAACCTCTTAACGGGGCTCACCAGAGGGAAGAACAGACGTGAGCAAATGAACAGAACACTTCATATCGTCTCTCAAGGAACATTCCACACAAAAATAACAACCGTCCTTTCACAACTCGGCGCAAATCTGTAAATATGCCCTAAGAATAACCCTATTAATCAAGTTTCTCTTGAAGGATATGTACATAGTCTCTCCTCTACACGTTCATCTAACCGAGCATAGCTACACGGTCAACTACAGACAGCCTTAACCAACCATAATCTTCACCACATCCACAACTGACTTCATTGACACAAACGCATCACTTTGCTACCATAGATGTCATTCAAGTAATTCATCGGGATTACCTACACTGCATGCGAAAAAGCCAGCCTGAAGCAAAATTTTAAAATAAAATGCTGCCCTCTTCAGCAAACAGGAAAAACAGCAATAAATTGACCCTGATCAATAGAAACATGGGAGACTGAGATAAGTGACCGATCCACTTGGGGAAGGGCAAGGGGGGAGTCTTTCTCCCCCTCTGAGGTCCATATACAAATAGCATAATTGCACTTTGATCTTAAATTGTCTTTTAAGCTCTAGGCATGATTCAGATAAGTCCCTGTCTGTTCTGGCTGGGTCCAGCATTATTGCTCTGTATATACATAAGGAAAAGGGTTGGCTTCACAAGCCAATCAGGGACAGGTTTGCGTGAAGGCATACAGAAGTCCTTTGCATCCATAACCTACTGGAATCGCTTACTGACACATCTATTTCAGCTATTTGAAAAAAAGGCAGCAGTGAGCAGCTGTAGTTTCTTGCGAGACATTGAAAACCAACCAGAGACCTGCTGCAACCCACGTCACCCAATCGCACGCCAGGGGCGGAGCCTGTGGGCTGTGTGTTGGTTGGTGAGGACACGGGTCCCTGGTTAGGCATAAGCCAGAGGTAAAGAGTGAAAGCGGCACGCGCGCACACACACATACACGTGACGGTGCACAGATATCAGGCTTGCACTCTCAAAAGCTCCCCAGATGCCCAAGTGAGCAAAAGCATCATTTCTGAAGTTTCTGACAGCCGGATATGTAGATTGTTTTGTCGTTTCCTTGTTACAGCTATTGAGCTCACAATCAGAAGCATAGCAAAAGCTTAAGTCAAGAACAAAATAACTCCACCCCTCTCTATATATAGCTAAATCCAGATTTGTCTTTATATATAAATTTTCATTATATATAAATTTTTAGGTATGTATATACATACGTCTCTATGTACACGTTTGTGTCTACAGTAAAATAGTGGCGAGTTGGATTCCTAGCACTTAAAATGAGTGATGGAGTAACTTTAGTCTCTCTGTTCTGTCATACAGTATAAGTCCTTCGGTTTCTTTTCGATGGGGGGGGGGGGTCATGGCTGCTCTTTTTTTGGGAGAGCCCCCAGTTCTGTCACTCATACTAACTACCCCACCCTGTCCCTTGTGTGGGGGGGGGGCGGAGACAGCTTTTGGTGGTTTTAACTGGAATGTTCAATTTGTGACATCTTCATTCTGAATGTTAGATTCTGAAGACATTTCACATTCTATTAGATTTAAGTGGAATTCCAGTTTTTTTTTTTTTTTGGGGGGGGGGAGGGGGGCAAGGAAAGGTTTGGCAAGGAAAATAACCATCATCTAATAACCAGGTACCAAAGTTTATAACATTAATTAGAGAGCTATTGGAAATCCATCCCAGTCAAGTTTCAAGTCATGTAAAAAATATGGCCGGTCCCTACATACCACTTACCAGACCTCATCCTCTGACACATAAAATACCTTGTTTACAGAATTTGACTCACACACTGCAGCACGTTCTCAGTTGTACTACGACTATACTAGTGTTTATTTGTTAGCAGACATTGAGGTCTGACCACCTGCACACGCTAAAGGGCCCCAGTCCCCATTCATCCTGGTGCACACAGCACGGCGTGTTTAATGCTGCAGCAAAACAGCCATGTTACACATTCGACACAAAATCCTGTGAGAAACAACCAGGCATCTCGCTCACTATCACTGACATTCAGCTCAGAACATTCAAAGATACGCAACCACTATACATTATTTAAAACAAAAACCTCTGTCTTCTTTCTCCAAAGATGTGCAGACAAGCATGCTTGAGACACAGATAATAAAACCCATTATCTCCAGCACATTCCTCAAACATTATTTATATAGTCATGTCACCAAAGCTCCCACTAGATGGCGCTTTTCCCCCACACTCTACTGGGAAAACTGGAGACGCGTTAATTCCTCAGAGGTGACCCTGAATGGGCAAATCCACCCCCCCCCCACTATTTTCTGCCCAAAAGTTGATTACACCAAGTGGCCCAAATTACAGTACCGGTGATGTGAAAAACGCTGTAACCGTGAGAAACAGGGTGGACCGGTGTGCCGAGTACCACGGAGCTTTGGGTCCTGGCACCAAATTCGCGATGGGGGGGTGGGAGGCAGGGTGGTGTGGATTGGGGGGGGGGGGGGTGGGGGCAATAGGAAAGCATAGCCACCACCTGGGCTCCTTGGCATTTAGCCCCCAGTCCAGCTGGACCTCAGCAAACCTGCATCTTGCCCGTATTAACAGAGCGAAAAGGGCAAAAGAATTGCGAACTGAAGAGCAGACTTAAATAAGGCAAAAAGGAACGAATCTGAAGGAGCATAAAACAGCTCACATAAATATAACAAGGGATGAACTGAAATCACCGAAACATAAAATTAGTCATGCTTTTGTTCTCTTTATAATTCTTCTGTTTGAATCAGCCGTGGCAGCTGGAGGACTGAAAATCTGTTATGGATGAGACTGTGCATGCGATGTTCCAAAACGAGTCCACAGTCAAGGTCACTCCACATGCCAGTCTCTCCATCCAGGTGCATTTTTGATGAGCCTTGATTTGTCTGACTGTCCATTATGTGCAGTGGAGGTGGGGGAGGCGTGGGGGGGGGGTCGGGAAGGGTGAATGGGGGGGGTTGTCATGATGAGGTGTCCTCAGATTTGTCCTTGTTCTCAGCCTCGGGCACATGCGAGTCCACCACTGTCAGAGCACGCCCACAGGGGGCGCCACTGAGCTCATCAAAGAGGCCATCAAGTTCAATACTGATGGTGGGCATTTCCAGACTGAAGAGGTCCGATGGAGATGCTGTATCAGAAAGGATGACTGCAGCAGGGGGGGAAATGGTAGGGGGAAAAAAAACAGAAAAGGAAGGAAGAAAATGAAGCTGAATCGTTGGTCCAAGAAGAGATCATGAAAACTAAAAACATATTTCTCAGTGCACTGCGTTGCGGAAAGCAAGTGAAACAGGACGCATTTTCACAGGAGTGACATCACACCAAACACTGGCACGAGAACTGTTCTAGAATCCTCGTTACAATTGGAAGCCAATTAATATGGCTGATTCTCTAGTGGAAAATGAGGGAAACTTCCAGACCTAAGATGTTATCAGATGTATTTCCATACCACTCACTGTACTTAATAAGCCGCCAATTTGCTCAGTCTTCACTGTTTTGGAAGGATACACTAATAGTTTTCCGCGTCGCCTGTCAGTGCATATCATGTTTTTTAGGATAATGGCATCACTCGTCAGAATGACCAACAAGATAGGCCGTAGAATCAGGCCGGACCCTGACCAATAAACAGCCCCCGTGAAATACGTACGGGCAGCGGGCACGTCTTTGGCAAGGATGCCAGCTCTCGCTCCGAAAGCTGGGCCGGTCTAGTGAATTCCTCCCTAATGAGGAGCAGATGTCGGCGCGGCTGATCTGCCAGCTGCAAGGTTCACTTTGGTGTGATGACGTCCCCTCTGTAGCAGTGAAATGAAGACGGGGGAGGGGCTTATATGTGCAGGGGGCGGGGCGACTGTATCTCAGCCAACTGTGCCCAATAAGCAATGGCTCAGCTGGACTGGGAAGGGTTTCAATATGGCGGCCCAAACAACATGTATAGGGTGGGGGAAATTTGGGGAGGGCGTCACCCAGCGCCACCCAGCCACAAGCCATGCGCAAGCGGGGGTGCCAGGGGTAGGTTAGCGGGCTGACGGCACACAGCTAGCTAATGGTCCACATATAAAGGTGGGTGCACACAGCAGGCTGGCGGGGGGGCGCTCCAGAGCTAGCCGGCGTCAGCAAAGCTCTGCACGGAAAGGTGTGTCTTACCCTAAAAATCCCCCTCACATTTAGCCCACACTCAATCCCTGGTCTCACACCGCTGTGAAGTACACAATAAGAACAATCGACAAAAGCAAAACAGAAAGAACAGAGACGGTAACAGAAAGTAAGAACAGAGGCCATCAAAGGCTACGGAGGACATTTTAACCCTCTCCCTGCCCTGGCCGGGGCCCCTTCACCACTGAGGGAAGAATAAAGCTTGGGCACTGCTCGCCGTATGATGGTGCAACCGCAAATACCTTCCCCTGGAAACAAGTAAGTCACAAGGTTCCGATTGGCCACACTATGATACGATGGAAGGGATATAGTAGTTTTATGGCTTTTTAATATTGTGTAAAGCATAAAACCATATATAGTAATGTATTTTTTTACAATGCATGCAGAAATATGTTAGAATATCACTATCTGATTTATGTAAATATTATGTAAATGTTTTCCCATGCTTCTTTCCCCCCCTCTGCTGGCATGGAATTAAAATGAATTAATTCCCTTGATTTATGTGAAGAGAGAGGGGCGGAGTCAAACCAGCTTCTTCCATTACTTTTCACGACCGATTTACACCCGATCCGCCACGTGAACAGATTTTCCGACTAACGACATAACTGAGAGCACAGGTTAGGCCCTGAGGCTTCAGGGAAAGGGTTAAAAAAAGGAAGCAGGATTCAACAGACGAAGGGAACCACGTTCCTGACGGTCACAGGGCGAGTGTTATGTGTAGCACCGTTTTCAACAAGAGCCGAAAATGTCGCCCTGTGAATTTTCTCGACAAGAACTGGTGATAAAAATAAGACTTGATGAATCAGTCAATAAAAAACATAAAGCATCCAGTTGAGATTCGTAGCTTTGCATCATTTGCATGTATATATCAAGCCTATATTAATTATTATTATTATTGTTCCATTTATATACATGTATTTATAGTTCATGTTATTTGCTGTAGATCGCATCTGAAAGGGCTTGTCAGCGCAATAACCGAAGGATCTTGCAGGCAACGCTGCCCTTTGTTGGGACAGGCGCCCCCTAGTGACGGGAGTCTAGACGACCACGCTAGTGCCAGTCGAAGAGAGCGATACGGAGAGAGTGGGCCGGTGCTCGCCGGGTACCAGGTGAGGGGGCATGTGGGCAGGTTTACCTGTGGACACACTCTCTTCGGGGGACATGCTGTCCAGCAGGCCGGGCTCCAGAGACTGGGGGCCGGAGCCGCCCGACCCGGGGGCCACCGGGGGCTGGGGCGGGGGCAGGCTGGGCCTCTGCCGGGGCTTGGGGGCGGGCCGGGACTTGGTGAGCGTGCCCGTCAGGGAGGGCGGAGACGACAGGGCGTGGGGTGCCCCGGGCGGGGCCTGTCCAGGTGAGGCCATAGGGCCGTGTCCGTATGGGGACGGGGTGCTGGGGGGCGTGGGGGACAGGCTGACCGGCGACGGCTGACCTGTGGACTGGTCCGACACCCCCCCAGTCTGGCCGTACGGCACCTTGGGTGGAATGGGAGCCAGCTTCCTGGACACTACAGCCGGGGACACGGAGAAAACGATAAACGATAAACAAGCCGGGACGAGCCTTGTGCTTCCATTAGTACTACAGAAACGCATGATGAACTGCTAAATGCTCTGTAATGTTTATCACACAATAAATAATACCGGCTTACATTTGTCATCGATTCATTATCAAGATTTTGATTTGTGTTCACAAAAATGGATGTCCGTGGGAAATTTACACCACTACTAATTACGGTCAGATAAGTAGCGGTGAGGGAATCTTGGGTACCTTTGCGCAGGGAGTGAGGGCTCTGCTCAGTAGTCAGCTGTGACTGGCTGCCACCCTGCGGCCCGCAGCCAGAGAGCGCCAGGGCGCCCGACACTTGCACTGCCTTGTGCCCGATCACAGGAGACGGCTCCTTGTTCTTCAGCGAGCTGGGAAAATAGGGAGACTGAAGCTTCATCACCACCTCTCCCCCCTCAGAAAAGGCCCAAAAGCACAGGAGAAGCACAGAAAGGCTGGCAAAGCACTGATCCAGGATCAGCATAGCTTACGCAGACCCTGCTACTGCCTCTAGTAATGATCAGGATGACCAGTGAGTCAGGGCTTTTATTTCAGTTTTCTTTTTATCTCTAGTGTGTATGAGTCAGAGTGCCATATCCTGTTTTTAGCATTCTTTTCTAGAAGGTTCTCCCTCTCGTTCATGTAGTGCAGAGAGAAGCACACCGCGGGCAGAGAGCGGGAATAAACCCCAAAAGAGCCGTAACATAAATGGGCTGCCCACAAACACACCTCAAATTACCCCAACTGGGAAACTCATCTGTCTCTACAGTCGCATTTCCACAGCGGTAAAAATGGCCTTTTCACTCAGGTATGTTTCCTGCGAAACCTGGTGTGCAGTATCCAGAGGGACCACGGATACCACTTCTGTAACACATAAGAAGGCTACTGCAAACAGCTCAGTGACTACAGCTATTTCAGCTACTACAGTACACCCCTGATACACTGTACGGTCACTACAGCAACCGCAACCACCGTGGTAACCATGGTAACCACACCACTAGCATCATCACGGCTATCATCACTATGAACAGCCACAGTAATTAGGTACCACAGTTCCTACAGGTTGTGTGACCATTTGTATTGGGGCCTCTGTACCAATTACACAAATCATACTACTCAGTTCCTAAGCTTATTGCTACAACATGACCTCATTCTCAAAAAAAAAAAACAACTAAGACTGATAACATTTGAAAAATGTCTTGCGCACAGGTGCACAAACAACAAGGCGACTATTGACTAATAAAGGCCCCATCTCAAAGGATCTTTCGTGTGTCCCTCACCAGCACCTACTGCTGAAGCTCACTAGATGCACAACCTCCTCAAATGAGTACTAATAATGAACAGAGGAAAACAACTACTGTAAATGAGAAAGAATGAAAATGAGCAGCGATGGAACAAATCGAAGCGACTTTGCATGCCCATAAACGTAAATCGAGATCACATAAATAAGCAGCGCATTCTCTGAATTTATTTACTTATTGCCGTAATTGCAGTCTTCAATCTGTACGGAGCCCAGTAACATCCTCGGTTGCTCAGCAACAACCCGCCGGGGTATTTTCGCTAGCAGTGAACCATGTTACCTTCTGAAGACTGAATCGCAAGAATTAAAAAAAAAAAAAGAAAGAAAAAAAGGAAGCGGAAACGGAACGGGGTGGAAAAAAAGAGAGAAAAGAAGAAGGAAAAAAAGTCTCTGCTTTCATGTCATCTCGACAAGCAAACCATTTCCACGAAGCAGGAAATGATATTAGCCAGAATCTGAGAGACGTCAACAGACAGAAGCGAAGCCAAAAGAATAAAGAAGCAAATATATAAAATAAACGGACAAAGGATGGGCAGACATGTCAGCAGGATGGAGTAAAGCCTCTGTCTGTGCGTGGACGGCCTGTCGGGTGTGGGGTAGGGCCATCCCTGGGCGGTATTTACCTAGTCTGCCTGGCTGCTCTGTCTCCGACACAGGCACAGCTGACCCAAGGCGGCGGGCCGGAAGGGCCGGGCGGGGGGGCATTAAGGGGGGTGCCGAGTGACGGCTCGTGTCTGCTCAGGACCAGGGGGGTTTTCATGTAGAGGGAAGAGGCGTTTGCCTCAGGTGGGGCGCCATGCAAAGCATCGCAGAGCGAGCCCTGCTTGGGGAGGTGCAGGCAGCTGGGTTTAGGGTTCGAGTTGATGTCAAGCTGCTGGGAGGAAGAGGCGGAGGAGGAGGAGGAGGAGGAGGAAGAGGAGGAGCAGGAAGGAGGCGGCAGCGGGGGGCTGTAGCCAGTCCAGCGGAGGAGCGGGGGCGAGCCACCGGGGGGTACAGACTCAGGGCCGGGGGCGACAGGACGCGCACAAGGCTGGGGTCGCTGGTAAACATGGAATGAGGAGGGGTAGCAGGAGGTGGGGTAAGGAGGGGGGGGCCTGGCCTCCCCTGGGGGCGGGTAGGCGGAACAGGAGTCCGACCGATTGGACGACACGTCATCCGAGCTGTGAATGTCAAAAATAGAGAGTAAAGAAAAAGAATAACAATGACTGAGCTGGGAAGACGAGCCGAGGCGGTGAACAGAGGCGGTGAACAGAGGCGGTCATTGGGGCAGCTTGTTTGGGGAAGTGGGGAGGGGGGGGGGGGGTGGGATCGGGACAAAGTGAAACACTGGAGTGCGTGGGGTAAGGTGGCCAGTGGGAAGTGGGGGGGGGGGGAATCGATCACTATCTTCGTGAGGAACGGAACACGGGCAAAAACAACAGCAACAACAAAAAAGCAGAACAGTTCAGATTCCCAGCAGGGGTGCACGGCTAAGACATGCTATTCGCTGCGTCTCCGGGCCGGACGCCAGCGAATGGGAATGCGTTGAGGCCCCGGGAAATGCAGGACGGACCAATCGGAAAGCTTTCCGATTTCTCCGCCTGTTGGCGAGCCGGCCCCGCGGCCTGGCAAAGCCGGGATGACGGCAGACCCGGTTCCTTACCTGCGCCGAAGGAACGGGAGGAGAGAACACCGAGTCAAAGAGGCAGCTGTGGTGTGGATGCAGTGCGAAGCCGGGAAGCGGCCATTCACTGCATTCCCCATGAGCTTTTAGTTAGTTTGTTTGTTTGTTTCTCTCCTCAGCATGAATAAAGGGGTAAACATTTAAAGTCACATGGTCGACCTTGTTGCTGATGGGTTGCCACTACCCAGAGTCTGTGGAGGACTGAAAGAGACACGGGAGGATACTGTGCCCCAACGCCTCTGACAGCCAAGGCGACTGTAAGGAAAAGAGGGGGGGGGGGGGCGGGAGGGGAGGGGGGAGTGGGGCGTCGGCACCCATAGCAACAAGGGCAACATGAGCTCAAACAGATCGAGATGAATCCTTGCGAAGCGAGTGAGGGAGAGGAAAGAGAGAAAGAATGAGAAAAAGGGGAGATGGCGTAAAAAACGGGGAAAGAAGGATAGAGAGAGACAGAGGGAAGTGTGGGAGAGGAGGAATGCTGAGAGGCTGGAGGGTGACAAGCCAGGGGGGTCAGAGCAGGGGCCTACCTGGCTCGGTCTCCAGTGGCGGGGGACGGGGTAGGGGAAGGGCCCGGCTCGGCGGGCAGCTCAGGGATGAGGGCGTCGGGGGCTTGGGCGCCAGGGGGGGTGGAGGACGTCTTGCGGGCCAGAGTGGAGGAGCCCCTGCGGGTTACCCATGAAGTGTCCATCACCCGGACACCCATGCTGTAGCGGGGGCAAACACAGCGCCGTGGTTGGGGGGCTTACCCATTCCGGAATGTAACCCACCCCAGGCGAATTATGGATTACAGAGCCCAGCGGCTGACATGGAAACACTGCTATCCCTCAAATGAACATGGAGCATCATCAATCCCAGAATGCACTGTGCTGGCTCTCACTTTAATAGAATGTATCATTAACCCCTCCTGGACAAAAACTATAGGAATGAAAATTGATAATATAATATGCAAAATCATATGTAAAACAACTTTATTTCATTTAGTGTTTTTTTTATTTTAAAAAAATGAAGCTATTCTGTGAAGATGTTCATGATGCATTTTTAAGTAGGTTACTGTGGACATTTTTCAAAATATAACCACAAAAAGATCATAAAAGATAGTAAAATTCATAAATAGACAAACAGAAACCCAGTGTTACATCAGTTACCTCAGACAGGAAGCAATAGGCCAGGGGAGGGGTGGGGGGGGTTTCTGAGACATGAGTTACATCATGGCAAAATTTATGACAGCAGACAACACACCCAAATCCAACACAAGCAACAAACGACAAGCTGAACGCATCAGACATGGTTGTGAGTGTATGGTGTCTGTGCCAAAACATGACGGAGGCTATATTAACACTCACAGAGACAGAGAGATAGAGGCTATATCAACACAGAGAGAGGCTGAGAAATGATAGGAACTTTAAAACTGTCAGAGACTGAGAGACAGAGGCTACATTACCACTGACGGAGACTGAAAGACAGAGACTATTTTAACACTGACAGAGATGGAGAGACTGAGACTATTTTAACACTGACAGAGACTGAGACAGAGACTTAACACTGACAGAGATGGAGAGACTGAGACTACGTTAACACTGTACATTGAGTACATTGACACTGACAGTGACTGAGATATGATGGGAACTTTAAAACTGACAGAGACTGAGAGACAGAGACTATTTTAACACTGACAGAGATGGAGAGACTGAGACTACATTAATACTGACAGAGACTGAGAGACAGAGGCTATATTTACAGTGACCGAGACTGAGACACAGAGGCTATAGTAACACTGAGAGAAGCTACATGAAGAGAATGAGATGGAGAAGAGAGCAGTCACATCATACCTTTGTATCTTCCTTATGCTGCGTTAGTAAGGCAAACAGAAAGATCAGAATAATCAAGGATGAGAAAGAGCAAGACTTCTGAGACAAGCACGTGCATCACAGCGGCAGACAGCAGGAGAGGCAGATGAAACCAGGGTCAAGATGGCTGAGAATGGGATGGAGAGCTGGGTTTACTACAGGGGGGCGAAGGGAGCATGGACTCAGGTCGGAGGGTGGGGGGGATGACACCGCAGGAAAGCAGGCTCTCTCCCGCAGAGCCGACACACTCTCCCAGCAAGCAGGCCGGCGCCAGCCTCGTTTGCTTTAATTAGGGCAACATCCCCCTTGGGACACAAGATGAGAGGTCTGCAGCAAACATAACCCAAGGCGGCAGCAGTGTGTGTGCCCAGCACAGATTATCACTCCCCCCACCCCCACGCCGAGCTGCCGCAGCGCAGGGGCTGCATCTGACGGGCAGGGCTCACCTAGGGCGCGTGTGCCAGTGCATGGACGCGCCAACGCGCGTGTCACCGCGCATGTGGGCGCCGGTAATTTTCCGCTCTGCTCTGCGGCAGCGTGAGGTGGGGGCCCCCATCTCGCCCACCTCCAGCTGAAGGAAATCTCAGCGGGCGGGCTATAAGCAAAGTACAAATACTGCCCCCCCCCCCCCCCCAGCCTGTTGCCAGGGATACGGCTCGACGATCTAAAACCACAGGAAGTGAGCAGTGAAGCAGTGTGAGTGGCAGAACCCTCGGAGCACATCTCTGAGCTGCCAGCTGAGAGCTCGGTGTAGGGACCTGTGACGGAAGAGGGCGGGACCGGGACCGGGACCGGGACCGGGCCCGGGACCGGAACCGGGACCGGGACCCAGCCCTCACCACTACCCCCACTGTCGGTGCTGGTAAGACCCGAGAGGAGCCACAGAAGGGAGCAAACACACACTCACACTCACAGCTCAGGCAACCAGGCATGTAGCTGATCTCACACACACACTCACTCAAACATACACTCTCAGTGCATTTCTCTGTGACACACACAGATACACACATACACACTCTCAATACAGAAACACACACTCTGTCTCACACATACACACTCGCATACACACACACACCTGCTCACACACACTGTCTCTCCTCATTAAACCGCACCACACAGACACACTGATACTGCAAACACGCATTCTCCGTGAGACACACACACGTACACACCCGTACACACCCGCACACACCCGCGCGCTGATCACAGTCGCACACACAAACCGGTTATCAGCCTCAGTGCAGACACACACATTTTCTGTCTCGCACACACACACGTGCACACACACACAGGGACGGAACGGACACTGTGCAGGCACATGTGAGTATGTAACTGGGTCTCTCCGGCGAGAGCGTGAGCAAGATGGATGAGGAACAGAATGATGCTAAAAACAGGCCGTGGTTAGACACCCAGGAGGAGGAAAAAACAGAAGAGAGAAAAAGATTGATCTAATCAGCTCTGTGTCAATCTTTTGGTTTAGGTCTGACTCTCCAGCAACTTCCTGGACCAGAAGCTGTGTCTCTACAGTGCTGTGAATGCAATACAAGCTCATCTGGAATCTTCCGGTATGCTGGAAGGTATGAAGGAGGAAGGATCCCAGGATGCGCATGAGGGGAACATGATGGAAACAGCACACAACAGACCGGAGAACGGCCCGCGGAGTAAGTTCACATGGTGTCACGTATCACAGCATGATACCGGAAAATTCTGCAGTTTACCATACGGTGCCTTGTATCTCCTCAAAGTATCAACACTGTCAAGTGAAGAGGCGGAGCTTAAGCTGGGGTGGGCGGGATCTCTGGGGAGAGCGGATCACCCTACCCATCTTTCTTGTAGAACTCCAGCATCATGTTGTCGGTGGCGACGCTGAGCGGGCGCCGGCTCTGGTCGTGCTGCTTGCGCTCGGAGTGGTCCATGTCAGGCGAAGGCATCGAGCTGTAGTTGGAGTTGTGGTTGGTGTGGATCGGGCTGCCATAGCTACCTGTCAGGTTGAACTCGATGTCTGCGGGAGGGGGAAGGAGAATGGACAAAGAGCAGAACGGGTTGACCCTGGACAACGCTCAGGTTCACGTCTTCAACGTGACCATACCACGACCCGCCTGGAAATGGTCACTGCAGTTTGGTTAGGCTACACTTATGTAAACAAGGTACTCAGTTCCAGAATTCGTATCACTTTTATTCCACATATTCCTCATATACATGCATATTCTCTCAATGGTAACGTAAGGCTTGTCGAGTCAAATTAACTTTATTGTTATTTCACAATATGCAGGCATACAACGAAAGAAACAGTGTCTGCCCAAGGCTTCAGAAACTGGCTTTATACGACACGCAAGACATTAGTGAATGAATGAATGAATGAATGAATGTACAAGCAAACAAATAAACATGCTGTAGAAATAGTGTAAAGTTTGGCTGGGGCTGTGCTGTGAGTTCGAGTGTAAACAGTTTAGAGTGGAAAGGCGGAGAAATGAGAAGAACCATGTGACTTGAGGATGAGTGGAAGGGACGGGGACTTATGTGGAGATGGGACTTAATGAAAGCAGAGAGGAGGAACGGAAAGGGGAACAGCAGAGAAAAACACACACACAAAGAAAATGGAGGTCAAGGAAGAGGTATAGCTTTGTGGTCAGATATCAGGGTTTGGGCTTGTTTTTCTGGGGTGAGAGAAAACGAAAATGAAACTCTTAATTAAGAACTGGGAGTAAAGCTCAGGGGAACTGAATGAACTTGTGAGCTCATCATGTGACACCCCAGGACAAACACGCCCCCTCCATCTAACAGGCAGTGATTGAACAGAGACTGTATCAAGAACTGGATCCACTGATGCCTGAGGAAGGTATGGTAATGTGCCTGCCCACATTGTTATCGTGTGTGTGTGTGTGTGTGTGTGTGTGTGTGGAGGCACACAGGCATTGCTCACCGCCTGGGAAGAACCAGTCAGCGTGCAGGATGATCGGCTCAATGATGCCCACGATCTGCAGTGACAAAGTGGTCATCATCTCCGTGATGTTCCTGCAGGAGCGACGGGCAGACAGAAGGAACTGATTGGTTCCAGCATCCTACAATGCATAATCGCAATGATACAGCAACTGCAGGCAGAAGTAATCGATTGCAGTCTGCCATAAAGAGGAAGCAGACAGAAGCAATCTATTCCGGTATAGTATTACACTATTTACTTGAAATATATTTAAACATCATGCTAGAGAGGTCAGGAAACACAACACATATCTGGAGCTAAAATATACTCAAAAATTTAAATCACCCTAGATCTAGACAAAACTGCTGCTCATTAGGTAGCAGATTAATATACAAGACTATTGTCCTCATGGTTCAGTAATTTAAGATTGATCCATTAAATAACTAGCTAGATAAATGACCGTGACAAATCTCATGTAAGCAGCTCATTTCTGTGAGCTGTCAAATAGTTATCTGAACTAGATTTAAAGAAACGTTGCCTTAAAATGTTCCAAACGCAAGACGTTGCCGGTCGGTTATTGAGTTTCACATTATGAGACAGACACATTATGAAGAGCCCCTGTTGTGTGACTTATTGCCGGCTCACAGCTGATTGGTTTAGCACCCTCTGATGCGTTATTTAAAAACAAAAAAAACAAAAACAGCTCCCAGAGGTGGGAGACCTACCCCTCGGTCTGCGGCCACAGCAGGTTGGGCCCCAGCACAATGGCTATATTCCCTGGCGTCATCTTATTGATGTCCTGGTACTCAGTCAGCTTGGCCAGGAATTTGATCAGGTACCTGTAGGGGGCGACCACGGAAGAAGCAGCGGTATTTCAGAATCCGTGATGCTCGTCGAGGCTGGAAGACGAGTAGATGTTCCACCACACAGACATGTATGGTCCCTTACTAAATATAGCCTGTTTTGGTGCAAGAGACCTTCTGAAGACAAAGTCGATTGGGCTTACAGGGCGAGAGGATTCACCTGAAGTTGTTGACGTTGTCCGTGGGCAGCTTCTCACATGTCGACAACAAGGCTTGTAGCCTTACGTCCTGATCCTGGATACTGGACACAAATAATGGCACCGTTCTGAGGAAGACTGTCAGAAAAAGTGACAAACCTGAAGATAAACAGACGTCACAGTGGATAAACTCGGGAATGAGGCTGCGTGGGGTGGCCGTTGCCCTGTTCAATGCAACACAACCCCAAACTTTTCCCAGTCACCTGACCAGCCAACGCACTGTGGACTAACTCCTATATTGTTTGACTGCGGCTTGCCTACGTACTTGGAGGCATAGATCCAATCGTCGTAAAGTTCAAAGGTCATCAGCGGCTCCGGCAGTTCACGCAGGTAGGATTTCAATGCGCCTGGGAACAACGAGGTTGAGAAGGAGAGTATCGAGTGACGAATGATGTGATTTGTTAGGGAATCATGCCTAGACTTGAATTGTATCAATTACACCAAATCTAAAGAACTCTGACGGGTGAGGGTACCACCCCGATCACCTGCAATAGCGTGCGGGTCCGCCGAGTACTCCTGCACATCCAAGACGCCACAGTCCAGCGATGCTTTCAGCTTCTTCAACTTGGAGGCCGAGGGAGCCACCCGGAACAGGCCCTGGACACACAGGATGTGAGAAACATTCGAGCTTGGCCAGATTATCAGGCTGGCATCGCACCGAGTAGCCCGAGGTTGAGGAAATGACAGGACGGGGCCCAAGATGCCTCACCTCTTCCTGCAAGCCGCACTCTAGCAGCATGGTCACGCAAGCCTCGATGGGGAATGCGATCTCACGTCCAGTCAGGGTCAGGTGTTCCTCCAGGGACTTCCCGAAAGATGGCTTCTCTACCCAGGCCTCTGTCATGCAAGGTTTGTTCAGCAGGGGGTGTTACACAGCCCATAAACCAGGGTTATTCAAATCACGGCCCTCGAGGTCCGAGCCCTGCTGGTTTTCCAGCCTTCCTTTATCTGTGAGCCAGGTGTGAAGCCTCTGACCAATCAGAATCAGTCATTATTAAACTAACTACCTGGGAGAACTGAAAACAAGGCCTGGATTTGGAATCGAGGTCCAGATTTGAAGAACCCTGCCATAAACTAAACTAACATGCAACAAAGGCCAGTGCACAGAGAAACATCTCGGAGCCTACAATGCAAGCGTGGCATTTTTAAAATGCAAAATATTTAAGCCATCTAGAACGTTCTTAAGCCGGACCATGTGGAGAGGAAGCTGGGCAATCTAAGAGGAGGTAGAGCAGGTAGAGATGCCTCACCCTGGTGTGCCTTAATCTGGGGAAGGACGCTCTGGAGGACTTCAAGAGACTTCCTGTGGTACTCTGCCTGCAGCTCTATTAGCTGGAGGAGGAGGAAAGATGAGGAGGAGGAAAGAAGGAGGAGAAACAGATGTCAGCAAAAATATCACCAAAAAAGGAGGGAAAAGAAGGGAAGAGAGATGATCATGTAAATCGGGATTATACCGAAAAATACATGTTCCCAATCAAAATCTGTAAACACTTACCGTCTGAAAGTAGTTTGCATAGTCTATTTCTTTGGCCACAAAGTTGTACATATCTGCGGACACCTGATCCTGAAAGAAAACCGAGGCAATGACCCCAAACACATTTTTCATTAGCTAAAATAGCATGAACGCAAAAAACAGTGAGCAGTTGCTGTGTTGGGGCAGGAAGACGGAAGCTCACCCTGCAAATCTCCATGCGATTGGCAGCCTCCTCCATCTCCTCCCTGAGGGCGTCGGCCTTGGCTCCGCCCTGCTGCAGGTTGCTGGGGTGACCCGAGGACTTGGAGGACTGCTGCCACCTGAGACGTGAGCGGAGAGAGCATGCCGTCTGCAACAGGGCACACTAGAAGCTGACTGTACGGTAATTTTTGCGGCCTGAACTGGGTACTACAGGTTTAGCAAACTATATACGTATATTACGATATAATCCTGAATATGAGGAATCAAGAGATACTGGAATATACAGCTTCAACTTCTTCATAGTATTGCCTATTGTTATTAGAAAAGAATGTATCCTTTTCAGTTTCTGATCACTACACCATGCTCCAAAGCTCGGACATGCTAAACATTTAGCACACCACAGTATTAAACGCAGCATAACGCTAAACACCCAACAGCATCACAGTCAATATGGTGGATCGAGAGCCTTGTCTTGTTTTATCATGGTAAACAGAAAAATGAACAGAAGAAACACTCCCTTATCGGGGCCCTTACCGAGTCCGTGCTGAATCCATATCCAAAACTAGTTTAGCTAAATGTTTCCTCTGTTTCTGAATGTTGGGGATTTCCACCTGGAGGTAATCACACAAACGCAGAAGAACCACTTTAAGGTCAACTCGCCAACTGTAGTCATGACGGCTAGAGCAGAATCCTCCATTTACAAATCAACTGAATAATAACTAACGACCATGGATTTGATGTAGCTGCTCTGTTGCAAGACTAACAGACTACTCTACAGCACTAGTCCTGCGAATACCGGTGCATCCCATTTGAACCCGGATGTCGAACATTTCAACAGGAATGCCTCCTGAAGTCGGAGTTCCGACTCTGAAAGTTGAAAGAACCTCTGCGACCCTGACCTCAGAATTCAAGATGGTGGCACCCTTCACCAACAGAAATGAAAACAGTAGTTAAATACTGCTTATTAGCACTTTTGACTCATTTGTGTGTCATTAAATTGGTCATACAGATAGTAATGTCCAACGACTATCTGTGGACATGTTGCTGTGATGTTTGCGCAAAATACTGTGTTATGCATTGTTATCATGTATTGTTATGTACTGGTACTGCTAACAATAGCTAACAATGAACCTGGCTAAATGGTATTGCTAAATGGTATTGGACTGGTATTGATAAATTGCTTTGCGATTTGCTGTACTGGAATGCGGTGACCTCATTCCCAGCTCCGACCTCCGAGGTAAATGGAACGTAGCATAAGTCACCCGTGAAGACTGCTAACTCCTGTATTTAATTTAAGCCAGATCTATGGCTTTACAGAGGGATCAGCAGGGCGCTTAAGGGCACAGGAGAGTGTAGGGAGCCTCCGGAAGGCGGCTGGCGTATCCTAAAGTGAGGTCCTCGTTCCAGCACTGTGCATGTGCCGATGGAAAGGTCGGCTCTTAGAAAGCAATAAGTTGCTTTGGGTGAAAACTTCGGCAGAAAATTTTGTTTAAGCAAAAATTTAAATGATGGAAGTTGTTTAAGCAAAGTAATGGGGAGGTCAGTGAGGAGGGACTATAAAAATGTTTGACCTAGGGTATTAGAGGCAGCAGGGGGGCAGCAGGGGGGCAGCCAGAGGCCGTGCAGGATAACTCTCACTGACCTCAGCCAGCATGTACAGCGGCTCCACCACGTCCCGCTCAATCTGCAGCTCGAACAGCAGCAGCTCCTGCGCCAGCTTCTCCTCCGTGTCCCCGCACAGCTTCAGCATCTTCCTGCAATGGACGGCCAATGTGATCACGAGGGAAATAAGACTTAGCCAATCAGGAAGCAGCAGAATCAGGGTACCGCTAATGCCGGTCTGACTTCATGTACGCTGTTCCAGGATCATGTTGGAGGAGCAGCACTTAGTGGTATGAGGTTTATGTGTGTGTGTGTGTGTGTGTCTGCGTGTGTGAGACACTCACCCCAGGAGTGACTCATCCCCCAAAATTGCGGCCCCCTCCACCAGACACTGGGCAAGGGACGTCAGAGGCAGCTTTTTCTGCAGAGACACCAGTAAATCAAACACCATCATCGCCCCTGAGCAGATCCGCCCGCCAGGAGAAACACCCTTAAACACAGAGATGAGCTCTAAGGGGGGGCGCGGCAGAGACAGGCGGGGGCCCGGGGTAGGGCTAGGCGGTGTGGCTGGGGGGGCGGGGCAGGGCAGGGTGTGGCCATGGGGGTAGTGCAGGGGGTGTGGCGGGGGGCGGGGCAGGGCCATGGGGGTAGTGCAGGGGGTGTGGCCGGGGGCGGGGCAGGGCCATGGGGGTAGTGCAGGGGGTGTGGCCGGGGCGGGGCAGGGCCATGGGGGTAGTGCAGGGGGTGTGGCCGGGGGCGGGGCAGGGTGTGGCCATGGGGGTAGTGCAGGGGGTGTGGCCGGGGGCAGGGCAGGGTGTGGCCATGGGGTAGTGCAGGGGGTGTGGCCGGGGGCAGGGCAGGGCCATGGGGTAGTGCAGGGGGTGTGGCCAGGGGCGGGGCTCCTACCGAGGGTGACTTCACCGATCGCTTTTCCACATCTTGCCCCTGCTGGCCCTGCAGGCAAGCCATCAGCTTCTTATGGGTGCTGTGGGTCACCTGCTTCACCAGCTCCAGGCGCTTCTCTACCTGTTAGGGAGGCAGCATGGGGTTGGATGACAGGGAGCATGCTCCAAGCCAGCAACCAATCACACGCAGGCACACACACACACACACACAGCAATAAGTCTATCAAACTGACAGTGTAAGAGAGAGTTTGATATTGGGGGGCGGCACAAGTTAATAATCGCCCCTGTCCTCCTAGTTCCTATGCTCCTGCATCAAACATTAATATGCCAATATTAAAATACTGACCTTTTTAATTGAAAGTGTTAATTATGTATATATATATATATATACTACATGCCTCACCAACACGCACTCACACATACACAGACACACCAAATACCCTCTGGCAATAAATAACATATGAAAATATTCTCAGTAACAAGTCATTATCTACTCATTTTCATTCCAGCATTCTCTGCCTATCAGAGAAATGCAATAAAACAGGGCAATAAATGTGCAATTTCTATATCAATACATACCATCATCAAACACAATTCTGAGGCTTTCATCTTTAATAATTTGCATTCATTCCAACTACTAAAAAAAACATACATTATGCATAAGGTTGCATGTACAGTCGCAAAGACATTTTTCTTCCAGTGTGTACAAACGCTTTCGGCGTTAGCGTAGTACACTGCTGTCACCCTCTGTGGCGACATCTCACAGCTCAGCAGTTCTCCGACTCGAACATTAAACCACCTTATTCTGGCATCGAAATTAGTGTTTTTTTTTTTTTTACCTGCAACAGATCCTCACTTAGCACTTCTGTTTTTTCTGCCCTAAAACCAGACAGGGGAAGAGGGGAGCAGAGGTCAGTCCCATAATCTCAGCAACTTGCAGGCAACATCAGAAAACAACACAGGTATTTCCTGCAGAGAAGAGGTTAGGTTAGGTTCGGTTATTCGGGGGCGGGGCCAAAGGGGCACTGGACTCAGGTGAAAGCTGATTGGCGGCTCTCGGAGTGTCACTCTCAGATTCAAAACAGGTTAAATGATAAGGTTGGCCCCTCTGTATCAATTATGCCCCCTATTAAGCCCCCCACCATACAAAATCCTAGAATAACACTTATTTGCCAAGTTGGTTGACTGCCAGTTGACAATTAACGGGGTTCGGAGGCACCCAGGCGCCCCCTGTCTGAGTTCGCATGTTCAAAAGCCAACACCTGAGCAATGCTAACACTGCTAACGACGCTCAACGGTCCCGATCGGAGACCCAGGTCCAGCGGCACTGGATGGTTCCCTGTACAGCCACGAGTCGGGAGAGCAGCCTTCGTTAAATAACACAGCACAGAAACGAACCAAGTGGCAAATTTGCTTATGTATAAATCCAGAACGATCCCTGTGGCCACACTGGACTGGGCTAATAATAATCAGTCCTGTGGGATTCATGCTTCCGGTTCTTATCTGCAAGCCCCTCTCCCACCAGTTACAGTCCCCAGACGAAGCTTATGCTGACTGGTTTTCACACCTTTACATAAAGAACTACTTACAGCGAGATCTTGCTGAGTCTGTCCCTTGTAAAGTGCAGCCTTCTTTTCCACATTGTACCAAGGACTGTGATTGTGAGTGTGTGGTCTAACAGGTTCCAGGCGCGGGGGGAAAAATCCCTCAAGAATGAAACTAGAATGTCAGGTGTGACATCTCTGGCCAGTAAACTCAGGACGTTATCACTGGCCACGCCCCTTTGACCTCTATCCACACGCACGCAAACACCCATCTCTGGCATAGACTCATATAGTGACCCTGGTATAGCCACAGTAAGTTATGCTTGAGTCCCAAGGGGCCACAGCTGATTGGTCCCCAGAGTTGCCCCTCCCCCAACATTCACCAATTCAAAACATATGATTGGCTAATGATAAGGTTGGCCCACATTAAAAAAAAAATCCTCAAATCGCCCCTGTCTAACCCCCCCAGGACCTCCACCTCCGGGCCCTGCTCCCAATCTCCAAGAGCTTCGGCTGGTCCACCGGCGAAAGTTTTTGGACCTTCAGACAAAAGAAACCGTAGGAAGCCAGCTATCATTCATCTCGCTTATTGCCGAAAAAAAAAAACGTAAAGGAAGGAAATACTTGAAAAATGTCCCTCTTTTCCCCATGAGTGCCAGGGACCTTACGGAGGCACAAATCAGCCGCCTTACGAGAATCTGATAATTAAACGTTAGCGGGGGGGGGATGCCTCTGAGAGGAGGCCCACTAAAAAGGAGAACAGGAGAACACTCTCTCCTCTGCTCTCCTCTGAGGACATTACCCCCATGTTTGGTGGTTACTGATTAACCCCCCCACACTGCGAAGACACAGAAGGAGCCCTGCTTCTCCCCACAGCGAGAAGATAAATTGAGCCGCTTCGATGTTACTGAGATGGCCCATCTGCCGCGGGCTACCCCGGAACGGGTTTTTCACTGCCTGCCCATCTCGGTACCCGCTCGACTCGATTCGCCTGCGTTCCGTCCAATTTACTCCAGTTTAATCCAATTTAATTCAGAAGGGAACAATTCCCATTCTCACGCCGGTCTCGGATTGATGGGAAATGAAGTCGCATTGTAAGAATGTGCTGAAGGACTTACAGCTATAAATAAATATGTCATTAAACAATTCGGTATTAAAGCATATAATGTGGTTCTTAGTTTATTAATCTTTCTTTGTTTCTCCATGGTAGGAGTTATAATGTACAGCATGGTGCAAAAGATTTCTCATAGGCCCTGATGGATTTCAGGAACCGGGAATTCTCATCAAGGAATATCCGTAGTGCCTCACTTGCCCCGCTTGCCGGAGCCTGGATGTTCGTTGCCATGGCAGCTCGCAATCTGCAAGGTCTGGATGTATTTTTCTTTAATGCAGCATTTTCCCAGCGATAAAACTGCAATTTTCGGGGCCGCATGTTGTGTGCTGGGGAAAAAAATGGATCTGGAATCGGAATTAAGGGCTTAGTGGTGCCACGGGCATGACTGCACTGACTGGGATCTGGGGCCGGGGTGGGACAGGAATGAGGTATCTGCACCAGAGGATCAGATCTCATATTGTGTGTGTGTGTGTGTCGGTCCTCCATAGTAATCAGTTCCAGGACAAAGCCTGTGTTTCACTGATTGACTTAATTGATAGGTCAGTGGATTCATTAAACACAGGCTGCTATCAGAGAGAAGCTTCCGGATTTTAGCCTTAGCGGCAGGCAGAGGAGAAGACCGGAGAAAGAACGATGGGCAAGCAAACAGGAAGGAGATTCATGTGGCCCCACCTGGGAGAGCATCCACCCAACGCACGCAGCTCCACCCAGACCCACTGAACAGGGATCTGGGCTGCTAGGCATCTTACTGCAGGTCAAGCAGAACCGGGCCAGGGTGAGGTGTCGGTCCAGGCCCAATCCAGGGAGTGGAAGCGGTCAAATCCGCAGGGGGAACAGCACATGTCCCTCCAGCCCGCCATCCCGTTGGCCACCTCCTTACATCACTGCCCAACTGAGTCATACTGGAAAACAGGCCAGTGGTGCCAGGAATATATTCTGCGAACCGGACCGGCATCACCCATCTCTCTCTGTCGGCTCCCGGCTCAGTCCCCGGAGAGACTCCTCTGAACGGGCGAGGGGAGTGGTCGGATTTCCAGCAAGTCTGCTCCACCCTATCGGGCCACAAATACGCCCCGCTCCTCCAATTAGTCGTCGCTAACGCTAAAAGTCCTAAAAGAAATTGCGGACTCTTTTTTTCCCCAACTCATATTTTCCATCCATTCATCTGCTATAACTGCATAAGCAGTCCAGGGCAGAAGGAGCCTGGAGGGGCGTGTGGGCTGTGCGGGATGCCAGTCCGTCACAAGGCACACGCTCAGGCCTAATGGCGATTAATAGGAGCAAGAAGATACCCAGAGGAAAGCGCAGCAACACAGAGAGAGCATGCAAAGAGCCACGGGCGGGGCTCAAACCTGCAGCCAGGGAAGTGTTTAATGCGTTTAGGATCCATTTCAAGGGTCAAGGATTTTTATTTCTTATTTTGCAAATGGATTATACAAGTACAACCCAATTTAGCGTTTTAGTCTTTAGCTAGCCCAGCTTAGCATCGTATGTACAGAGATTGCCGGAAAATGGGTGAAGACAGTGCCCTCCTGTTCTATTCTATTCAATTGAGTTCTAATCTGTTGCATTGTGTTACATTCTATTCTGGAACACAGGACAGTTCAGAATGCCAAGGCACGGTGAGATCAACCAATCACATCGCGGGGCGAGCTTTGCACTTCCTGTTCCAAAGGGTTGCCCGCCGCTCATGCCAGACCTGGCGGCTGACTTCGGGAGCCCTCCGTCGCCCCCGTTCACCCTGGCCGCTTCCTGTCCTTGCCTATGCGAGCACTTCCACATATTGTGCCCCAACTGGCAGCCATTCGCGTTATATCCATTATATATAATCTATTGAACAGCAAAATCAGGCTCACTGACAGAGGGTGCAATTAGTGAAACATTTACGCTCATATGAAATGACAATTGCTCCTTCACTATGTTGGGGTCGCAGCAATTGCTAGTCATAAGTATATATTATAATTTTTCGATTTTTATACCGTGCACATGATGTTCCTCTTGCTTTGCAGGTAAGTAGGTGTTCCTGGAAGTGACAGAATGGAGGCTGAGCAGAGGCTGGGACACAGAACAGGGCTGCTATTTCTGACATCTGCTCATAAATGTGCAGGAAGAGCTTGAAAGGGAAGCCCAAGTACCATCAGGGAGTGAAGCAGCGGGTCGTGGCGGCCATGGCGGTTGGGGGGTTTGCCACGGGATAGAAATGTCTTTGGGTGTGGCTTTGCGTAACCTTAAGAAAACAACAGTACATGTTCCAGGCATCAGTGCCATGTATTCCTTCACAACCATGAATATTCATTAAGGAGCCTTGCCAGAAAAAAGGCAGCCGCACAAGCTCGATGGAGCTACGAGCTTTTCTGACCGAAGCTGCCGATTTTTGCCGACTCAGCGATATGGAGATGCACTGGGGGTTCAGCGGTGGGCGTCTTCCCGTGACCCCGTACCCAGGACCCCAGGCCCCCTGAGGGAAAACGCACATCTGACGCAGGAACGGCATCATCCAAGGCGGAAAAGCAGACCTAGGGAAGCCCGGGCTAAACGTATTAGTCACCAACTGGGCTGACAGGGCACCCAACAAGTTATGGGAAGTAGGTCATCCTACAAGTTTAATAAAAAGCGGCTTTTCTGTAAAGAGAGCCGAGAGGCCCGGGGAGGATCAGCAAGCCGAACGTGCCCTCCAAGGTTTTTTGGGTTTTTTTTTGCTATCATTACATTCAGTTGCCTGCGTGAGAAGCCCGTCGCCTCTCACACCTGATACGGCTGGAGGCTTCGGCAAAGAAATGCAGGAAGTTCAACTTCAGCATCTTGAGAGGGAGAGAGAGAAAGAGAGAGATGCTTTAGAGGTCTGCGATGGTGAGACCCAATATGGGGATCGGGGGATCAGGGACCAAGGCCAGAGGCTGCTCAGGTGTGGACAACCCGCACATGGGAGTTTTACTACATTTTCTGAGAGAATAAGGTTCTGAGACAAAACCAATCAGATTTTACTACTACAGGAGATGGGACCAACCAATCAGATGTCTTGGTCCTGCCTCCTCTAGTCGCTTGGACCCACCTCCTCTACAATCCAACTGGTCATCTCTCTGAACCAATCATTTTCCATTCTGCCCTGAGAACATTTTTTGTGTCAAAAAAATCACTTTCTACAGCATAGGATAGCTGGGTAGACATAAAACGTGCAACGGGGCTAGTGCTATCTGCATTTAGAAATCTCCCACTATGCAAACGTACAAGGCCCTAGAAATGCGACGGCGCGTGTGTCGTCTCACTTAAGGCGTCGGAACACAAGCAAGCGATAATGACAGGGTAGCAGGCGGTAGTCGGCATAATTACGGCGTCTTCATTTCCCAAGGAAAGAAACCATGGGGTGGGCGGAGCCAGCTCACAATGGATGATTGACAGCTCTTTAAACAAACCCGATGGGTGTCTGACTCCCTAAAGCGCATCCAGCTGTCTGGCTCGGCACGTGTTACTGGGTGGGTACGGCGACTCAGCATTCTTGCTCAGGAATGTGGTCTTGCTTCCTCCGGTGCTCATCTGCAGTTCCGGAGCACGGCCAGTGGGGGGGAGCAGCCCCTCACTGGGAGCCTCCTGCTGGTACCCAGGTACCCTTCCAGTAAGCACAGCCAGTCTGCTGCGGCAATTAGTAGAGAGCGATGGGCTGGCCAATCACCAGGGAGGCGTGAAACAACTAAACGTGTTTCCGGCCCGAAACAAGCCATTACTGGAACATTCCAGAAGAGTCTGGAAGCAGCGTTGTACATCTTAACCCTTGACAACGCTCGGAAAAACGTCAAGCTGCGAATCAGCAAGAAGAGTTCTCGTAAATCCTCCATGCTGGATAACCTGCGCCTTTTCGGGGGGTTTTATTGTATTACACGATACAACGAGGACTTTTAAACAGTGATGCTGATGTATTACAAAAAACGCAGGGTGTTAGGGGGGTTAGGAAGCTCCCCGTCTCCAGCGGAACGTCCAAGCCACTCATCCATCTTCAGTAATTCAATAATCAGCGTCATGGCAACCCATCGCACTGCCCAAGAGGCACACGGAGGGCAGGGCAATCACCCAATATGGGCAATTAAAAAGCCACCAATTAACTCAAACCCCAGATTTACCCTCACGCACGTTACCTCCCACAGCCCACACACAATCAGACTGGGGGCCAGATTCAAACCGATTAGTGTGGTCCCTGCAGAATCTCTCGCTTTGCATTAAATATAAAACCATGGAGTTTCATCCAAAATACCTACATATTTACTTATATACCATAATCTAACAGGATCATACATATACTAAATCAATCGAATATATAAACAATATAAACACACTGGCAATTAAAACCTAAACTTCAGTCGAAATTCATTAGGCATGCATGTGTGTTAAATACAATTCCTGTGTGACTGATCTTGTGTACATAAATAAATAAAAAAGAAACTTTCTGGAGAGCAAAAAGAGCACTTTCAGCCCCAGGACTTGAACGCCTATCTGCTGGGACATTCCTGAGCTTTTAGGGGATCAGTGCCCTCTCCCAAATCTATTTTTAGAACCTGGAATTTCCGCTCAGAACATCAGGATTCCATGTAATCCATTCATCAAGGAGCAGGATAAAATGCGACACAGTGAGCCGGAAATCTGGATTCCTTGACAAAAAAACATTATCTATCTCTTTTTAAGCCATGAAGTAACCCAAGGAGCCTTGCGGGGGGGTCATAATTGAAAAGTGAGTTCTCTCATGTCACCATACATAGGTCATGCCTGGTAGGGGTTACAAGTGAAGGTCTTTGTGCTGTTGTGGGGCATTCTGCACCCGCAGGTCTTTGCAGGACAGGCGGTCATGTGACGGATCTTCACCAGCATCCGCAGGGGAGAACCATCCATTACCAGTGACCTAGAGTAATTGGGTTCCCAGCCCATGTGGCTTCAAGGAACGGGCATAGCCAGTCGTCTGCACAAAGGCAGCGTTGACGCAGTGTGACCGATCGATGAGGAACTGAGAAAACGTTTTGGGGCTTCATCGAGGAGGCTGTTTTTCGTCTTTTTATAGAAGAACAACAAAACTATTGCCAGGACCCCGATCATATGCCACGCCCCCCCCCCTCCAAGGAGCGTGCACGGGGGGTGACACATATCATGCATATTCATCGAAGTAGGACAGATTTTATATTAACAAAGGTATCGTAGCAGATTAACTTATCCGGTGGCCCTAGGCTGACATCACCATGGACCCGAGGGGGGGGGGGGCCCTGATATTTCCCAGGGTCCGATGGCCATTGTCCATGCATTGATCTGCCCCTGCACCGGTACGCAAAATGATCGACAGAGGAGAGCATACCCAACAACACAGCCACACACACAGTCCCCGCAATGTCAAAGCCCCCAGTCCCGGTCACACCTCATTTCCTCATCACACCCTCCAAAAACATGGAGCGGTGGGTGGTCCTGGTTTTCCACCTCCAAAGGTGGGGGGGGGGGTCATGGCTGTATAACAGAGCTCAGTGGTTCCTGCCCAGAAATACACGTCATCCCTAAATAACAGGAAGACAGCATTACCAAGCGACAGAGAACTAATTACCCCAGGGTAGCCTGCGAATATCTCACGACCTTTAAACTCTCGCTCATGGCCCACATTCAATCCGAAAGCTCCGTCGCACTGCTGTTACGACTAATACGATAAAATCATTACAGCCGCTTATCAAGTAATACCTATTATTATGACCGTATTACTTCTCTCCCGAGACATTGTGAAGAACATTCCAGATTTCTTGGTTAAGCTCCAAAAGAAGCCAAAAGAAAATCCTGTCAAAACACTTCTCCCCGTGGCCGGGGATTTGGAGGGAAAGCGTGAGAGATAAGCTTGGGGTGACCCACTGGAAGAATTTAATCACCCAAACCTCGGCAAGCCACCTCAATTTTCTGCGGCGAGTGAGAGAGGTCTCGCATCCCCAGGATGATTTGGGGAGATAAACCCGACTTTTACATTCCTTCAAAGCTGTTTTTGGACTTGTTGACTGTTGTTTTTTGTTTTATGGTGCATGTCTGTCTGCTTGACTGAGAAAGATTTAGAATGTTTTACTTTAATGCTTTTAAATCGGGGGTTTCACTGGAATCAAGGTATATTGATTGGCGTCTTTTTAAAAGTTTTTGAAACTTTTGCTATTTCAGATCTTTTATAGTCTTTTTCATAGATTTTTTGTGTGATTTTTTTTCTTGAAAGCCAGTAAAAGACAACTATGCCTTCCACCAGTGGCATTAGCAATGGACCACATCTACATCGGTCCAAAAACAAGAACAGCCGCTCCGTCGCATGTCCTGCGACGCGGTGCATTTGGCGCTAGCTTCCCTCCCTAGAGATCACTGCCCGCTGTGTGTGCTCGAGAACCAGCCGACTCTCCGCTGTCCCTAAGCTGCAGCGTGCTGGGGAATTTTTCCGGAAGGTTCTGAGGAGGCTGCTTTTCCTGTCCGGGCTGATTCAGGACGGCTGCACCTTTAACGTGACAGATTCACCTGCACCTCAGGCATTATTCAGCCAGCAAACAGAAACATCCATTTGACTCGAGTTCCTCTGAGCTCCTCCACAAAGAGACACGGAGGTAAGACTCTGAGAGACTCAGCAAGCTTTCCCCATTGACAATTTCCACCCACGACCGCACGCGTGTCCAGATGCACGCACGAATGCATGCAGATTCTCTCGCACAAGTATGCAAATGCACGAGCGGACACAGGGACACCCACACGCAGAAACACGTACATGGTATCGCCAGTTTGGGCAGGAACACTTCCAAAAACACAAAGCCTCACAATTCAGTGTGCTGAGACCGGCCCAGCCATGCACACAAGCTCGCAGCGACAGATGCTCTCATTCTCCAAGGAAAGACACACAGTAAAGTAACGACAGCTACTAAACTGCACGTCTCAGCATGAAAGATGTACAGCCATGATCATTCAACACTTCCGCCAGTGTAGACCACTGTTGAGGTTCAGACTCAAACCCTAATCCTCCACAGGGCCACATGGGGTGTGTGTTCCATTCCCATTCTCCACAGAATAATTACATAGTCCATAATGCAGTCGTATGCAGAATTTTGGCTGTAAGAAAATAATTAGAATTTCCAGCCATATTCAAAGAGCCTCAGTGTACCAGCTATGAAATTCCACATTTTGCAAAAAACGAAAATGGGAAAACACATATATGATACAGCCCCCCAGGAACAGGGGAACAGGACTGAGAATCGAGGATTCCCTAGTGAACCACAGTGCGTGCTTGTAGGTGGGAGGAGTATTGGGGGAGGGGGGTCATTTACGCAGCCTGCATTTAAAATACCCAAGGTAACTCGACCCTTGACAGACACCACCAAATGCCACCCATCAGAGGACGAAGTTATGCGACGCCACCCGCACGCTGGGAGACAGCTGGTTCACGCATGTGTAGATAAGGAATGCGACTGCCTAAACGAGGGAGGGGGGCGCCGTGATGCGGGTGCTGGGTCATTCGGGGGTGGGGGGCTATCCCAGTGACAAGTGCTTCCAGATGTATCTGAATTCCCATGAGAGCCATGTCTTCCCCCCCCCCCACCCAGCCCTCGCAATTTCTGAAGACCACCCGCCCCCCCGCATCGTCCTAAGAGGTCACAGCTCTCACCACAAGCCCTAAACAAACCCCCCCGATCTACATGCACCTTTTGACCCTGGCTTAGAAACGCTCTACCCTTCCTTCTCCTTCCACGGCTGTGACGCCGTCGACGGCGCAGCGCTGCTGCCCGGCCTCCGCAGCAGAAGGTTCTCCGTGGTAGGAGCGGCGTGAGAAGCGGATAATGCGACGGATCGCACCCCTGCAGGAGCTGCCAGGTGATGAAAGCTGCACAACGGCCCTCGTCATCAGCTGGACATCAGAGTCAGCCGTCAGCCGTCAGCCGTCAGGTAAATGTCCATTTTGTACCACATTTCTTCCAAGTCCACAAGCAGATTATGGACGTCCTCTAATAATATGCACCCTTCGCATTGAAAGCATAAGAGAATGAGCAAACCGGTAGCTGGTCATATACCTGATTCACTCAGGTTCTGCTAACAGGTTCATGTTTATTACCTTCTGAACCCAACTGTGATGCTAAGAACCTTAGCATTTTCTCCCCAGGATAAAAACGTCAAAACACATCTACTCCCAATTCAAACATGCACCCTTTCTGACACATTAAACACCACACAGGATATCAGTTGCCCGCCACTCGAAAAAACAACACTGTTGTTAGCTCTTTAGGTGCAGACCTTCAGATTTCGGTGTGCGATAAGCCTAAGCTGGAGGTCTTCCCGTTACTCACAACACGAGCAGCGAAATTTGGCCAGATTAACTGAATTTGTCATCCCTTCATTGAAAACTAACCAAACACAAAAAAATGTTTATAAATAAACAGACTCTGTGCTGAGCTTCTCACAGATAACAAACCTGTCCATGCATTCACCCTGCTGTGCAGTTCCCAGCTGTGATGCCTGCGAAGCACAAACTAGAATTTTAGAAGTATATCCACATCGTTTTCTATGCTAACTCTTAATATTGTGTAACATTCATAGCGTTACTGCTTGGTGTGAACTAATGCAAGGCAGAGTAATGATAACGACTTAGGTGATCTCTTGTATTGCAGTGGTGAGTGGTGACAAAGACCTAGATGATCTCTTGTGTTGCCGTGGCGAGTGATGACAAAGACTTCGGTGATCTCTTGTATTGCAGTGGTGAGTGGTGACATAGACCTAGATGATCTCTTGTGTTGCTGTGGTGAGTGATGACAAAGACTTAGGTGATCTCTTGTGTTGCAGTGGTGAGTGGTGACAAAGACCTAGATGATCTCTTGTGTTGCTGTGGTGAGTGATGACAAAGACATAGGTGATCTCTTGTATTGCAGTGGTGAGTGGTGACAAAGACCTAGATGATCTCTTGTGTTGCTGTGGTGAGTGATGACAAAGACTTAGGTGATCTCTTGTATTGCAGTGGTGAGTGGTGACAAAGACCTAGATGATCTCTTGTGTTGCTGTGGTGAGTGATCACCAGACCTTGTCCATATAGGAAACTCAGATAATGATTCCCAGCTGGCTCTGGTAAGTCTAGCTGCTTTGTCAGGGTCGGTTGGGTGGATTCAGCCATTTTGGTGCACTAATAGGGGGTGGGCTTTCTGTTTTAGTGTAAAGGGGTCTGGATTCCATTTTGTGTTTGATTTTGTTGAATAAAGTCTGTTGGTTTCAGCTAATCCTACCTCCCTGAGTCACAGCTCTTCACTAGTATTAAACTGTATAGGATGCTCTTCCTAATTAGCCTCAATTCATAACCCTTTGCCAGTGAACAGAACCCAAAGTGGTGGTAGGAGTTTATTTATGGTGCAACGGCACAGCTATTGGATGAAATCTGAGAAGAAGAAGACAGGTAGCGGATCTTAGGTTCCTCTATGCTCACTGGACTGAAATTGCGGGTAGAGGACATTAGGAATGTTCTTCACATTCCTCGCCTGCCGAAAGGTACCCCTGGAAGATGGTCGACAAAAATCAGCAAATCCCAAAACGCACCTCACCCATCCGGTAGCTAGAGGACACGGAAGATGCTATATATGTCTATATATTCGCGGTGTACAGGCCAAAACCCCGCCCCCCTCAGCCAGAGCCGGGATTTGAGTACGTGCCGGGTCCCCTGTCAGAAAGCAGGAGCACCAGGGCTAATGCGTGATGTACAGAGTGCTCCTTAGCCTCACCGATCGTTATTAATCACCCGTGCCAACCTGCTGCTTCGGAAACACACCCCTGATTAGTAGTAACCTCCAGGGACATATGAGAGTAATATCCACCCCCACCCTCCCCATTACACATATAAAAACAGGTATACAAAATTTAGTGAACAAAATAGGGTGACATTGAAATAATCGATTCAGGGTTACGTTTCATGGTTGCGTGTTTTTATATTTTGACAATTTGACCTTTCTCGAAGTCACGCTAATACGTTTTGCGACAATATGGTCAGAGGCAGGTGATCCCTATTCTTCGTATGATCATAAATACCAAGTGGCAGGTTATCGTTTAACTCAATAATGCCATGGTTTTCATGTTTTTTTTTCTCAGACGACATAAGCACAGTAAGCACATACTGAGAGAGCGCTGAATAAGGAATTCAGATCACAGCTTATTATAATGACCACCGATGCCGGCCATATGGGATCCAGCAGAGACGGTCATTCCTCCCCCTATAGCCACCGATCTGTGCTGCACATCACTGCAAGGAATACGGCCAATTGCCCAGCATCCTCCCTGATCTATGTCATCCCTTCCGCATGACGGACTGATTTCTGATTGTGCACATGTGTCCGCAATATACATGTGCAACTGTCCTAATAAGATGACACAGCGAGGGCGATTTCAGTGATATTCAGGTGCAGCATCACTGCGTAAAGTATCAGCAGGAGACACGAGGTTCGTCCGGCCACCAGTCACCGCTGCACCGGCGAGCATCGTCAGAGCTGCCGGGAACATTGCGGTTGTGTGTAACCCCGGGACGTGTCCATGCGTAGATATTGCAGCAGCCCCCCAGGCTAAGCCGCGGATCGCCGCTGCTCCGCTGCCACAACCAGGCGAGAAATAAAGCGCAGAAAAAATGCGACAGACGACCTTCACTAAAGGGTGTTGCTTAAAAATCCACAAAAAACGCCAGCGATTTGCCATTTTTGCAATAACGGCGTTTTAATCAATTCCTGATAGCGCAAAACATGTCCTCTTGCAGATTCATATACATATAACGCAATATAAATAGCCCCCTAATGCATTACTCTGCTTAAATGAGATAAACTATAATTGTATAATTGCACAAAAATGGATCCCGATGGTAAACGGGCTTACAGTGACAATTTACAATTTATTAAACATCTCCAAGTTTTTTTTTTCCAGATCCACAAACTGGGGTACCGCACCTCCAAGGCGTCACTGCAGTAATTCAATAAGCATTACGCCGATCCGGGCGACCCAGAACCGGCTACTTTCGCTTAAAATTAGTACAGCCATACATTCAATCCTGCGTTTCCTAAATGAGATTTAAAGCTCAGAATAATTAAGTCGACAAAAATAGACTGTTTGCTCAGTCAACCAATTTCCCCAGTCCCTTGGATGCGAACCAGATATAATAAACATTGACAGACGAACGTGTCGTCATTCAAACTCTCACTTCATCCCAATTGTGTGCGTTTTAACACAGGTTTTCCCACATATCTGTACCTTTGCGATCGCTCTTACCTGCCGACTGTTTGGTTGGCGAGTTGCCGCATCCGATTGAATTGCTTTTTCATCATGATCTTTTTTCTGCTTTAACACCAACAGCGAAAAATGCCTCGCATCTCTTACTGGCGATCGTACGGCGGTCGGCGGACGACAGCGAGCAAATCCGTCCTGTCGCGACCCCCCTGCCTCATTGCACTACTTCGTAACAAAATAATGCCATGTTTTCAGGGACATTTAACGGCCCGCTGCCCGCTCCCTGCTGCACAGAGATGCTGGAGCGGCTTCCTTACTCCTGGGCAGAGTGACAGCTTTCACGGCAAGCCGAGCCTGCTTTCCGGGGCTCCATGGGAAACGTAGTCCGCTTTCCCGGACACGCTCCTGAAATCCTTTAGTGCGCCTCGTTTACACAGGGATTGGCGTAGCTATTTCGAAGGTATCCTTACTGTAATGCATTGCAATTACACCTTATTTTAGTAACAGTCTTAGCTGTATCATCATCATCATCATCATTATTATTATTTCTATTATTATTATTAGGCTGATATAGTCTAATGTTTCAAACAGCAGGAACATTTTCACATAAAAGATTAGTTTAGCTAAAAAAGAACATAATTTTTAAACCATCTTATGCAGCCATTTTACCTAATGGTATTAATCGTATGCTGTATTTACAGTAAGTAAAACGCCACGTAAACTAAAAGGCAGAAATTCAACAAGAATAACACTTGTTGTGGTAATGCATTGCATTAATGGCTAGCACTGGGCAAAATTAATCACTGATTTTATGTACACGGTGATTGCACGCATTCTTGTTTCAGATTTGAGCGTGTAACAGACTAGTTCTTCTGGAAATGCTTCTGTATCAAAACCCTTCAAATCCATGGGTCTTCTTTCGGGAGAAGGGTCTGGCTTAGTAAAGCCGTCTTTATTAAACGATCGGCAATAAGATAAACATAGATAAGCAGAAACATGCTGGACCTAAAGCGCTAGACAGACCAGTTTGGTACGGATCAAATGGCTTTGAATTTCATTGCACACATAGACAACTTATAAACATCCATACCTGCTTATCCAGCGTAGGACTATGGTGCAAGCCAGCCTATGACAGACAGGACAAAGGTTAGGGGACAGCATGTGTGTGATGTTTTTGAACTTTGGAAGGAAACTGAAGTATCCAGAGAAATTCCAAACATTCAAGGGTAAAACATACAAAGTCCACACACTCAGAGGTGGGAACTGAACCCATAAGGCTGGAGGTGCGAGGCTACAGGTGATCACTTTGGATCACAGTGGGCAGATAGTTTAGCGGAAACTTCCGGATTACCCTTCCCTTCTTTAGCAGAACCCCTTATCCAAAGGACATACCATGTAAAGTTGAGTCAGATGGTCCCTGGAGCAATTAAGGGGTGAAGGTTGTGCTCGAGGGCCCAAACATGCAATCACTCACGTGACTTTGGGATACGAACCAGTGACCTTCTGGTCAGAAGCATAGCATCCTAAACCACTGAACCCTCTATACATGAAAATCAAGGACAGATTAATTATATATGTCTCATTAAACCATTATATTGGATGTCTGTTTTTGAAAGATATGTTTCCAATAAATTTTAATGTTCTCATTTTTTAATTATTCAAGAGTATGACCTGAATATATAACCAAATGTCTTACAGATCTAATACCTCTTTTGTATTATGCATTCTTAAAAAGTGGAAGAGCCATTTTTTATTATTTTTGCACCCATATTGTGAGTCTCCTGCAGATTAAAAAAAAACTCAATGTTTACATTTTTACTGTGACTTTTATCCCATGATTATTTACCACTGGAATATATTTTCATTTAATGATTGAAGCTGTTAGGCAACAATTCAGCAGTTGCAGTTTAACTTTCCGTGTTTTATATCTTGGTTGTCCTGTGCATGGTGATTTGCCGTATGGGTTGTAATTGGTTAAACATCAGTCTTCCAGCTGCTCATTTTGGTGAAGCCACATAGGGTGCAAGGCTGGGTTAGACCCTGAAAAACATTCCAAACCATTGCAAGGTGTACACACAGTAGATAGTTGAGGGTTCCCAGTTAGCCTACTGGCATGTCTTTGGACTGCACGGGAAAAATATTCAATCTCCACACACACACACACACACACACACACACACACACACACACACACACACACACACACACAGCAGAGGTGTGATTGGAACCCCTAACACTGTAGGTGTGAGGACAACATTGATGGCCGCAGTACCACCTTCATAGTTAATCAAATAAATCCATCCACCCACCCACCCACCCACCCACTAAACACCTATCCAATTAGACTTTGGCACACAGCTCCTCTACACCAGCATCTCAAACTGGTCCTTGGGGACCCTCAGACAGTCCATTGACAGGTGTTTTGCCGAGATTCCTAAACTGAAAACTGTTTATAGCGTCCAGCCAAGACCAAATTACCCCATGACCCCCTTCTTGCCTCATACCTATTAACTGAAAAACATCAATTATTTATTTCACATTATTGTGTGATCTAATTCCTGAGTATCAGGGTATTGTAACACATTATGTGCTGACAAAAGCAGCTTTGTTCTTTTTTGTTTTTGTTTTGGATAACAGGAGAGTTCCACATGAGCAACTGCCGTGCTCTGGGCTGTTTGGCTGTGCAGGTATGATCACTCGTAACACAGATAATCCGGCATGTTACTGGCTCTGTTCCCCCATTGTGTTTCAGTACGCGCCGCGTACATTTCTCTGCAGATTCTCACTTTCGCTTCCCTTGGGCAGAGAAGAAGGCCCATTAACATCTTTGCACAGGGGTAAACCTGTCGTTGGAGAGATCTGGACTGAAGCACAGGACTCAAGGGGAAAGGTTGAACGTTTCTCCATTACAGTCCAATTTACGGTAAATTACTATACATTACGGTAACTGAAAAGCACAGAACCGTTCATGTTCTATGTCTCATGTCAGAAGCATACGGAAGAGGACTAGGGCCACCATAAAAATATTATTTGAATTCTGACTTTAATCTCAGAATTCTGACTTTTTTCTCAGAATTCTGACTTTAATCTCAGAATTCTGACTTTAGAAAAAAAAATCAGAATTCTGAGATTAAAGTCAGAATTCTGAAGTCAGAATTCAAATAATATTTTCATAGTGGCCCTAATCCTCTTCCGTAGAAGCAGAACTCTATACAGCTTGCGTTTTTTTTCCGACGTGAATAATGCGCTTGTAGAACGTTGTTGTGGAAAAGCGCCCCACCTTGTGGCCACCACACAACAGCGCAGCATAAATAATAATGACATTGCCCGTTCAAATTTGTCAGGATTTTCAATACCTAACTATGTGTAACCAATGAAAATACTGGCTTATGTTATCAGCCATACTCAAAATTAATTAAAGGTAGCTGGGCTGTGACTAATTATTGTTTTAGGGATCATCTGACCCTGATTCTCAATTACACTGCTTTGGATAAAAGTGTCTCATAAAAATGTACTGTGGACATGTAATGTGACATACTGAGGGTAGGGCTGCATTCAAAATGCATTGTGTATAGCGGGGGGATGCCTTAAAACTTAGCATATAGTAAACATGATACTTCAGGAACATTATACACTAAACAGCATCTGAAGCTTGTTTACAGGGACTGGATCTCACATCTTTTTTCCCGCTTGGCTGGAGCTAAAGCAGTGCTGAATTACGTGAACTTTGAAGGCTGCTAGCTCAAGTTTCAGGAAGAGCCTTGTTGTTGCCTCCTCGGGCTACGTACTTAACCCAAATGGCTCTGCTAAAATATCCAGTTATATAAATGGAGAAATATATGTAATTCACTGAGGACAAAGAGATACACAAAGCAGATAAATACTTCCTGTATTGCAAGGAAAGCCATTCAGTGACAGTATCCATGGTGACAAGTAGATGTCTGTGAAGAAGGTCTGAGATCTTCTGGATCTGCATCCAGGCCGGCTGTGTGTCAGTGGACCAGGCAGTGAGTGTAGGCGGTCTGTGCAGAGATACAAACAGCCTTCTTGAGGATGGATGTCTTTGGTACATCTGGAAACTTAAACCTAAACCTTGGTGCTAACCAAGACAAAATTGACCCCTCGTAAGATCAGACAGCTCACCGAGCAGTTGCTGCTGGTGGGGAAGTATTTTACTGGTTGGTTGCGTAATTGCCTTAAAAAAAATCCACGAGTGTCCTTTAGGGGGCGATATGTCCTCACATTTCTTTCTTGGCTTTCCTTATGTAGGTCAGTTTGGCTCAGGAGGCAACATTAATTTCCTGCTGCAAATTCATAAATAATTGGGCAGACTCCACGGAGTATTTTGGGATTATATCCACAAGAATCAACATTCCTTGAAGTCCTTAAAACCTGGACTCGGGGAAAATAAAGTTTGCATGTTGTCTGCTGCACAAGACGGCTGCAGCTGAGAAACAGAGCGAAGTTTAAAGCATCACACCGTACTTTTGTTGCAGGATGTCTCCATTCAGTTATTAGATGAAAATATGAGCTTTCAAAATGGATTGTAGATAAAAGGAAATTCATGAGAAGTACTTGTTAGGGAGAAGTATTTTATGTGTTGTAACATCTGTAACATTTATGATGCTTTGTGATATTGGACTGCTTGGTTTTGTTCTTTTACGTGACACACATTGACTTGCTGTTGGCAGCGTCAAACCTCCGCCTGACGGATCCACTTTGTACTGATGGGTTTTAGCACAAAAAAGCCTTTAAGGAACACCCGCTGTGAGTTACCATCACTGGAGTTTGAGCCAATGGCGATTGTCCTGGTGACATCCAATAATACTCTAAACCGAAATGTCCACAGAATCTGAGGAGATTCGAGGATAGATCCAGCACAGCCTGATACTTTCCAGAACAGCGGCGGCATGAAGAACAATGGCTAACAAAGACCAACCACAGTCACTATGCTGACAACGAAGCTGCATAAAGAGGCTTCCGGGCTTCTTGATAGTCAAACTCAAATCTGAGCAGTGTTGAACTACAATATTTTGATATAAGACAAAATAGAGCCTAAGAGACCTGATTTTTTTTTATCAAATTTACAGATACTCTGTTTAGCCTCCTTTCAGCAGACAGCAAGTTACTGCAAACTCACTTCACGTTTGACTCATCTGATCTCTGCGTTACGTTTTCCTGAGACTGACAAACTATGTACAGTATAATGTGCTCGAGATCTGAGTGACGATTCGATGTTTTCACACGCGAAATACAGACAGGATAGCAATTTTCAGTTTACATGCAACATTTGCTGTAGTGAGGTTAACTTTCACACCCTGTTACAGAAACACTTGATAGCTCAGTGTAATGAAGACGAGTGACCACACACCTGTTTACACTTTATTTACTCTGTACTTACAAAACGCCTTTACCATTTTTATGCAGTCATTACGAATAATCTTCAAACGAGATGATACTTTTAGCTCAAAAGCTAGTAAATTGCAATGTTGCTCTTGGTTTCTGAAGATTAAGTTGTTTTTTTGTACTAAACTTGGTCTCAAACCATTTTTCTTCGCTTGTGGTCAGTTGTGTTCAAATAAAATGCTGCACGCACAAGAAGCAAAGACCCCAGACGTGTCAAATGGAATCTCACTCTCGATTTCCAGTAGAGGTTGTGGACATGTCGTTGGACCGGATGTCAGACACGGTGCTCCCAAAGCCAACTTCCACACATGCCGGGGGTCTTGATGGAAAAAGCTTGATGGTCTTGGCAAAAAGGTGGCGGATCAGACACTGGAGCAGTGCTGGCAGAAATTCCAGTGCTTTCTTTTTAAAGGTCACCATTACAGTCATCATAAATAGTAATCCATAAACAGTTAGTAACTATTGGCTGTGTCGTTTATTAAACGTGATGAAATGGTCTGGGGCAATTTTTTTGTGCGATAAAAATTTCTTAAGCAAAGTGTTCCTTGTTTCTACGGTCAGTACTTTGGAAATGATTAAGCCTGTTATTAAATTGCTTAGTTATTAGGTCATAAGGCCGTTAGTCATCGTTGAGTCTTCAGTCAAGGGTTAGGAGCTCCTGATTAGGTCACTGACCATACAACAGACGACCTGCAGACCCACAGAAGGTCCTTTGTAATCTGATGAGTGCCGAGAGGGTCTCGCGTCAATATTAGAGGCGAAACGGGCCCAAGGGTGACGGAATGCGCAGATCTGCAGAACCGGAGTCCTGTGTTGGTTTTTATCCCTGACAGAGGATCGCGTGAGCCTGTGTTCCAGAACACGGCGTCAAAGTAAACGCAGCATTTTCAAAAGAAAGACCAGTTTATGATTCTGCGGAATCCGTCCTCCCAGTCCTGCCTCAGTGGCTTCTTGAACATTTGTATCTTTTACATATATACACGTCCAATATATTTATATTATAAACATGCAGTTTTGTTTGTTCAGAAGATACCACTACCCATGCTGTGAGAGCCATTGTGTCATCCTGGAACTGTGATATTCAAAAGACCTAAGAATTTATCACCAACAAGTATTTAACAAGGAATAAGGCCACCTGTTACCATCTGAACACCTTCAGTCCTACCTGCAATTCTGATATGTAAGTCCTGATCTGTGTGTCATGGGACATTGGGACATAGCAGCTATACTGTGAAAGGTACATCTAACCCAGAAGGTGAGCATCAACTTGTGACCACTGTTCCTCTATGTTCATGCTGTTCGCACATGAATGCTGTTATTTTTCAGACTGTTCCTCCTGACAGATAATTGTACAGTTTTTGTGACTGAGGAACCTGCAAGCCAAGCACTGATTGCATGGCCTATCTAGAGCTCTGTTAGTTGTCTCAAGTGCTGATTGTCAGACATTTAGATTGTCTGACAGATATTGCTAATTGGCAATCAATCTAACATGACTCTGCTTTGTAGCTTTTTATCTCTGATTTTGTCACTGGTAAGTTGAAGTTGCTTTAATGTGCTGTCTTCATTATCTTGTCCACCCTCTGTATGTGTGTGTGTGTGTGTGTGGTCCAGGTATATCTTACCTTATGGGGACTAGTTTCCTGGTTATGGACCAGTTTCCTGGCCCCCATAAGGGAAAACTCCATTTTATAAAAATCCATCACTGCAATGACAAAACTAAAAATGCAAAAACTCTCGTATTTTGTTTGGTTACTTATGGTCATGGTTATGGCTGGGTGGGGGTTAAGGTTGTCATAGTTAGCGTTAGCATTTTTCCCATAGAAATGAATGAGCGGCCCCCATAAAGATATGATTACACGACTGTTTGTGTGTGTGTGTGTGTGTGTGTGTGTATATATATGATTAATGTTCACGTTTTGCTGTTCCATTTTTCTTGTTCACAGTGATGGGTCTTGGCAGTGCTTTGTCCCCAGAGTAAACGATGCTGAAAAGCAGCCACCCCTGACCTTATTGAAACTGACTCATAAATCTACAGGCACAAATTAAGAGGGCATCCCATGCTACTTGATCTTCACCCATAACCTCCTGGGCTATTTATTTTCATCAAACGGCCACTGGAACGTTAACTCCATAATCTGGCGGTTAGGATGAGCAGGCCGAACTCCACTAAAGCATAAATGAATGGAAACAGTAACAGTAAAAGTGTGCGCAAAGTAACTAATTCATCCCCAAAACATTTTTAAAGCATCACTATCCTAAAACCCACCACAGAAAAAAAATTAACAGCAAAGATGCATGTTAATTATGACATGAGGTTGTTGCTTGTGATGGTGATTCTGATGATATTATTCAGTACACGTTTTTTACTATTTATGTAAAAGCAGATTAACAAAAAAAGTCAATCTTAAGAAGACTGTAAGACAGACCGGGGGTGGGGGGGGCAGTCCCTCAGGACATGACTTCTTTCACTGATGTTCCAAGAGGGCAACTATCAATTATGTGGGTCAAAGAAGACCTACAGTGAGACTAATGATGTCATTTCCTTTAGGCTGCTGACCCCTGATGACCTCTGACCCCTAATTACATTGCTCCCCAATGCGGCTGTAGTGTGCACGGCAGCGCATGGCCCTACTGGGGTGATGGGTGGGGACGAAATCCAGCTGGGTTTTGGGGGGGGAGGATCTCCGGGGGGGGGGGGGGGGGGGGGCTGCGAGCCCCCGTACCACCTCATTCTGTTCAGCTGAAGTGAGGACACAGCGTCACTCCCCTCAATCGATAAACTCCGCAGTACTCAACAAGGATGACATCAGGCTAAAGGAGGGGAAGCATTAGTGCAGACAGAAGGAGTAATGTTAACACTGTGCAATGGTGAGTAATGTTAACACTGTGCAATGGTGAGTAATGTTAACACTGTGCAATGGTGAGTAATGTTAACACTGTGCAATGGTGAGTAATGTTAACACTGTGCAATGGTGAGTAATGTTAACACTGTGCAATGGTATGGGCATCGCTCGACCTGTATTACCCCAAGCAGGGATCCACTGCCTTTGTCCAGGTGCTGAAGTATGAGTACAATGGAATTCATACACGGTTCAGTTAAAGTTTAAAACAACAACAATGAAAACTACGATATATAAAAGATGCATCAGAGTTATTACTATAATATTAAATAAGCATGAATAAATGAAAAGATAAACAAGATGCTTGGAGGAGAGTTAAAGAAGGTGCCGCAAGTGTGAGAGACGTTTAAGAGACCGGGAGAGGTGACGATGTTCATAATAGGATGACAGTAAAGTGTCCTGAATGTAAATTCCGCTCTTTTAAGGGACTTTTTTGTTATCTGAAAGGCATTATTTTAACTGATCTGATGGTTTGCCCTATATATTGCCATATAATTTCATATTATATTTTCATATCTTTTACTTGGATGTTTGTTCATTTTTTGATTTGTATGATAAAACTCTGTTTGTAGATACGTATGACTACTGTATGAATAAGTCGTTTGAGAACAAAGAATTAACTGATACTGCCATAAGCCAATCACCCATTAGTTTAATTATACTCATTAGAGTTTAATGACAATATTAATTAGTCAGCAGTTTTAGATACCATGAGACAAAATTTGGAGTGATTGTCCATTAAAAATGTAGACTTTGCAGTCCAGTATCTGTCATCTTAAGCTTTAACCTGCCTAAAAACTTAACTGGTTCAGTGTAAACAGTGAAACAAATCAGTAAGATACAGGGTTTCTGAACAGAAATTACTGCTTGAGTGGAAATCCTAAAATAGTACCTTTGGATTACTCACACAGAGACTGATAACATCTGTTTTCACTTTCCCTCTTCCATTAAAAAAAAAAAAAAACACAGCATCCACGTTATTTCACAAGCCAGGATTTCGCCTGTAATCTGACCCCCTCTTTGCGCCAGCGGCCCAAAACACGCAGACCAACTAATCATTGTAATACGGCCACTGGCCATCAGGGGGCAGTACTGAGACAGCAGTGCTTAGTCTGGAACTTCACAGTCGTGCCTATCCTAAACTAATACAGCTGTCTCTGTCTGGTACAATTGTAATTATAATTATAGTTTATAAATCTGCAGCAGCCTGGCACTGTCCATTCTATACTGGGGAGAAGCCGATGCGATTTGCGGCGAATGTTTCCTGCGGCCTGCCACGTTTGGGAGGTAATCCTGTGACGTCTCTGTTTATTTTACATGTGTCACCCGGGATGAGCAAGCTTGATCCACATCCTTAAAATGTACATGCGAGATGGGGAATAGGGATTCCTTTTAAAGTGAGGTTTCACAATTTAGTCTGCTATTTGATTGCAAGGAACAGGAAATCGTACTATGAATTTCTGCCAAACAATCCATGGGAAGCGGTTTATAGGCGTAGTCTTCAATTTATTTATTTTCAAGCTGCATTTGATATTTTTTTTTTATGTTCAGGAGAAGTATATTAGGCCCAGGATGGTACAGTGTCTGAGGCCCAAAACCTTCCGGCCCGATTCAATTCTGCGGACTCAGGTTCTGGAAAGTGGGCATCAGGTCACGGTGCACAAAACAGTCCGTGTCAATATTGCCTGACTCCACCAATTAGGATAAAGCAGTTGAGCACGCTCAGAGAATCCGCCCTGCTGATTGGCTGTGTGGGACGGGTGGGTGGGGAAGCGAAGCGTCCTATTTACTCCACGGTGTCATCTCACAGGTTTCCGCACGGCGGGTCATCTCAGCCTAACGCGGGCTCCACACGCGAGGACTGACAGGCTCTATGCGGGAACCGTGGTCTGATAACACATCCTGTCACTCCCTCGCTACACTAAAACAGGGACGGGCTTTTATACATGCCCTTTGATGTGTGTTCTAGCAGGCAAATGGCTCCCGTTTCCTTCCTCGGAGAAAGACGCGTGCGGCAGCCAAGACATTGTCTTCATTTCATACTTTCCTCCTGAATACTCAATCGCCATTTCGTTTCATTTCTATTTTCAATTTTTTTTGCTCCCCCAAAGAGAAAATAAAAACCTTATACGCACACAGGCTCACTGAGATTATTATTATATAGTTTACCTGTTGCTTTTTCACAGTAATTCTTGCCACTGAATGCAGACACAATAGAGGAGCCCAAAAATGTAAATGCGAGTAGGATGAGATGAATCCATTTATTCTGGAACTATTCTAGTATCAGTGTGCTCTAAGATCAAAGTCACACTTGGTACATACAGCATCATGCTGGACACTGCATCTCTAACTTTGAAAAAGGGTTATTATTAGCCAGAGTGAAAGACCAAAAGGAAAACTCAGAGACGAGTGAAGGAAAGAATTATTACTGGTTTAAAGTAGCGGCTAAGTGTCTTATCGAGGCTAAAGTGGCAGGAAATGATGGTTATCAGTCCACCTCTAAGGCACGTAATACTTGTTTTCAGACACGGAGATGGAGGCGATAGTGGCAGCGAACTGCCCAGCAAGGTGTCATTTAGCCCCAGCAGGTTCTGTTCGTGTCGGGGCATGACTCCCCGCCGCTGTCTTCTGAAGGGCCCGCCGGAACACAACAAACAAGGAAACTTAAGTGCTTTCACACGACGACATTTCATCAAGCGCGGAAGAGATCACAGCCCGACCATTAAAGCGGCTTTTGTGCAAAGCGACCGGCTATCCAGATAACATGCTTCCAGGTCTGCTGAAGCAACACATGGTCCAGATTTCAGTCCCGATTGCTAACCTCTTCCTATTACCTGCATGTGCTTAAAGGAGGCCGGTTTTAGCACGGCATTGTCTAATCTCATTACACCAGTGCAGTGTCAGACAACTGGGTTTTGCCCAAACAGAACACGTCTTAACAATCGAACACTCCTGGAGGTCACAGTGGCTGAAACACCAGTTCGTTATGTGTTTCAGATTCTGGGTAAACTCTATCTAACGATTTAAGTCAATTTACATTTCATTTATTTAGTTAATGCTTTTATCCAAAGCGACGTGCAATTGAAAAGTCAAGATCAGACAGTCATTGAAGCAATTGGGCCGTATTCAGGGGCCCAACAGTGAAGTCAATCTGCCGACCCTGGGATTCGAACCAACAACCTTCCGACCACAGGTACAGAATCCTAACCCGCTGAGCCTCACGCTGCCCCCATTTAAATATGGTCTTTCACTCCACTGCCTTACTGCTAATAAGATTCTATTTTGCTGATAAAATGCACCCAGACCATAATACTTCACACCATGCTGCACCCTGTTCCACGATTTGCTGCTTGTTTGTGTCTCCGCTTGTTTTTGGCTGCCTCCTGTTTTCATGCCTTCCTGCTATTTTTGTTAATCCTCTCCCCTCTCCACATACAGCCGCCATCCCAGCATCATGCGGCTCTGCTCGCCACATTGCCAGGGGCCACACCAAGCGTTACAGCTACCGTATTTTACTGCATTTCATGTCATCCTGCACCTAGTTACAACTTCAAAAAGCCGCACGTGCTGCAAAGCGCTGAATATATTACAGCGCGTACAGCGGCATTACTATAAGAGCAGTGTGTAATTTTGACAGGAAGATAAATGTTTGTACGCAAACGCTAAGATAAATATCTCGGCCATTTTGGAAAACCACTTCCGCTTGGCCGACGTCATGTTTCCGAGGTGCAGCCGTGCCAGTCGAGCCGCGCTGGAGTTTTCCTGGAGGATTTAAGTGCTTCTCCGCATGATTTGTGGGAGGGGCGGCGGCTGGGAATCAGAGGCGCCCTGCCTACGATGGAAGCTTCGGAATTAGCCATAGATTCCATGCCCCTGGCAGGAAAAAGATGAGATGTGCTGTTGTTAATGATGCATATGGCTACCATATATTTTAAACGCGCTGTCCAGAGCGACCACATGTGCCAGTCAGTGAGGCCTCCACGGAAATCCACTCTTCCCCCCCCCCCCCATCCATTACGTCCCACTGTTGGAACTGGGCCAAGGATGAAGTTCATGGAAAGAAAACAAACATTGGGACGGATGCTATGGACGGACAATTGTGGCCTCGCATGTGGGCAGTCGGCAGGAACGTCTGCTAAGGCTATAACCGATGGCCCTCAGCAGCCAGAGCCTGCACCCCCACCTCCAGCACAGGGCAGCCGCACGGCACCACAAGCACCTTACGCAGTCCCGTCCTACAAATAGACCCGTCCTGACATTTTCCGGATCTTTCCGCATCTTCCGGGAGCCCTCGGTTTTATACTTCGGTCTGTTTTCTGAATAAAGTCGGCAGCATCCTCTGTACCACAACCGCTCGGCAGAACTTGGCAGCGTCTCCTAGATGCCATTCCAACTCTCTTTGGTGACCCGACGCAGGGCTAATTAGAATTTTGGCACGATGTCGGTTTCGGAAATAGTAACCGAATTTTCTGATATTTTGGCTGTGTTTTGCAACATGAAAGTGCAAGTTTTCCTAGAATATGGATTCAGTCCGGATAATATTTTTAAGTCTTTCAATCTCTCGAACAGCTACCTAGCTTGGTGAGGTAGCATTAAAAGCCAGAGGTGATCGCTGTCCAGATTGCACCCATGTGAAAATCTAAGGCTCACGGCAGGTGGGGGGAAATGTCAGCAGACTCAGGTCTCGTGAGCCGAGTTGAAAAAGTCACCACAGAAAGGTTTATGCTGCAAGTCTGCATTATCCTGCACTGCACTACTCCCTTCATAGCTGCTTCCAAAGCCTCCATATCTGTTTCTCCAGTCCATCCGTCAACAACGTTCCAGCATCAGTCATGCACTTTAAAAAGCATCAGAAAAGGATTTCGACCTACTCATAATGCCTGAAATGTCGACATCAAAAAAGGACTTTGGGGTGTATGATATAGTGGGCTGGAAACCACAAAGCCTTCTGGGATACTGGAGCACCACAGGACTGCTGGGGAAGCCTTCGCATTCCCAGCTGGAGAGATGCAACAAACCAGTAATGCAAGGCAATGTCATTAACCCCCTCACTTTGAAAGGCACATGTAAATGTTTTTATGAGGACAATACCAAGGAACAATATTATACTTGGGATCGCATGGAAAACATTTTAGAGGCTTATATGACAATTTAATTTAGCACAAAAGGCTTAGAGTAAAAGTCCACTCTACTGCAAAATCCTGCACGAATCCCTTAAGCTCTTCCCCTGGACCCAAGGTTTCCTCGATGTTTTTACAGCACGACCAACGTACCATAGCAGCAACAATCATCAAACTCGAGCAGAGGACAATCGTGTGCAGTCTCTGTCACTGATTAAATTAATATTGTCCCCGGTTCCCAATGAGGTCGGCAGCGAATGGCCAGGGCCTGCTTCTGAGAGAAGATGACTTGCCTGAGTTCTGGAGCAAATTCAGAGCCTGCAGAGAAAGGAACACTATGGACTCTCTGCTTCGACTCATTGATAATGGAACTGGGGGGCGAAGAAAAGATGCTTGGCTGGATTTTGCATGAACTGACAGGCAAAGAGGATAAGTCCAGGGGGTATAAAAGGTGGACAGAGGGTTCTTGGGGCATTTGCAGCAATGCCAATGGGCTGCTTCAATCCCCTCATGGTGCAAGCTTTGGCTGAACCGCTGCTTCCCTCTAACCAATCACAGATGGCTCTCAGTGTTCAAGCCTACTGGCACAATGTGCATTGGTTAGGATGTGTTAGGCTTATTTGTGAGTGGTTATCGGGAAGGGGGGGTGGGGTTCTGTAGCTCATGCACGCATGCTTCATGACTTCAGAGACTTTGATGAAGTGTGGAAGGTTTTAATTAACCCTTGGAATGAAGAAGAAGGCATTCTCTAGAAAGGAGAACGTTTATTTGGGCTATAAAATAAGGAGCCCATTGTTCCCCGTGTTGAATCGGAATATCCTATTAAACGGCCTGACTCAGTCCGTGTTTCACAACACGACTGCCACCCGAGGAGTAGCCTGGACCGGCTGTGCCGCCTGCTTGTTTTGGCGCCGGCCACGGGTCCGGTCTGCGAGGGGAGCCAGCGCCATCAGCGTTCAGGAGGTCAGGTGATGACCACATGCAGACCGCCATCAAATCAAAAGGCGGCTCCGGCTTGGGTGTTAAATTAAGGGAAGCGGACATGTTTGTTAAAAACGCGGGGCCTCGTGCCGTTCTCCAGCTGCGGACGGCGTGCCCGGGAAGCCGACCGTGACACCGGGCGCAGGTGAAGGAGTCCAGCCGCTCCGTCGTCAGCCCACCGCTCCCCCCATCTTTTGACAGAGTAAAAAAAACACATAGAGACCCCCCAGTTGCAAGGGTGCTGAGTTCATCCTGGATAACACTAAGTCCCTTTCTGCCAGTAATGTATTCTCCTAGACCATGTCCAACGTCCAGTCCTTTCTGGTCTGTTAATGGCCGTCTGCACTGGCTGGGAAGAGTGATATTTGATTGGAGACAGATGACTTTCTTCTGCTTCTGTTTCCTGCTTGTCCTTTCCTGGAGATCTTGTCTTCAAGCACAATATTGCAAATACATCCCAAGTGACTTCAGATAAATAATGGGGATTCATTCCCTAACGTGGCCTTTTAAAAATGAATACATGACATAGTATAACCTTCACCGGAGACCGGTCCTCGACATGATCCCTGAACAAAAACTGTCGGCAGTGATATTTAAGCAGGTGAGCTCATGAGTCTGCACTGCCCACGCGAGCTGCACAGCTGCGAAACATGCGACCGGCCAGATGGAGGATTACGCCCCCCCACTCGCTGTGCCACTGCGCGACGCTGCGCAGGTGCGGCGCTGATCGTGCGCCGGTCGGCGGTCGGGGAGGGTGACTCGATTCCGGCTCCGTAGCCGTGGGTCAGGGACTTACAGGGACTGGAAGCTGGCGGAAGCATCACGAAGCACTTAGCAAGGAATGCTAAAGAGCCGCGTAACCAAATGGAAATTTCAGAAGGGAGGTCTTGGATGATACTTAAACTATATATAAACAACTTAGTACATATAATAGAAGTCCTTTTAAGACTCATCTTAACTACATTTAAGGGCCAGTATATATCCAAGGGATAGCAGTAATTCTTTTAGGCATCCCAAAAATTGTGTTTTGAACAGATCTGGAATGATTATCTTTAAACACCTCCTCATTCCAAGCAGAAGACTTATTGAGGAGCAGGTGCCTGACTGGAGGTGGGGTGATTGTTGTTAAGGAGGGAACACCCAAGATGAGCTGGCAGCGCATTGCAGGCCAAAGACACAATAATACACTAAGGACAATGCAGAATTGCCCTAACCAGTACTCATGAGCAAGGGATAGGAATTGTTTCTGACTCCCTGGAGGTGTGAGGCCACAACTCTAACCACTGAGTCGCAACCCTACCCCCTCTGAGGTTTACTCAATAACATCGTGGTGGGGTCCCCTTCCTGAGCTCGTCGGACGTTGGATGTAGGGGAATGAAAGGTGGCGTTTCAAAGTTTGTGCTAGCAATTAGCAACCGTCAGTGCCTCCCAGGAGTGAGCTGTGCCCCCCAGGACCCGTCAGAGCTTCCCAGGAGCGAGCTGTGCTCCCCAGGACCCGTCAGTGCCTCCCAGGCGCGAGCTGAGCTCCCCGGGACCCGTCAGTGCCTCCAAGCAGCAAGCTGTGCTCCCCAGGATCCGTCAGTGCCTCCCAGGAGTGAGCTGTGCCCCCCAGGACCCGTCAGTGCCTCCCAGGAGCGAGCTGTGCTCCCCAGGATCCGTCAGAGCTTCCCAGGAGCGAGCTTTGCTCCCCAGGACCCGTCAGTGCCCCCGAGGAGCGAGCTGTGCTCCCCGGGACCCGTCAGTGCCTCCCAGGAGCGAGCTGTGCTCCCCGGGACCCGTCAGTGCCTCCCAGGAGCGAGCTGTGCTCCCCGGGACCCGTCAGTGCCTCCCAGGAGTGAGCTGTGCCCCCCGGGACCCGTCAGTGCCTCCCAGGAGCGAGCTGTGCTCCCCGGGACCCGTCAGTGACTCCCAGGAGCGAGCTGTGCTCCCCGGGACCCGTCAGTGCCTCCCAGGAGCGAGCTGTGCTCCCCAGAGCCCCAAGGGGACTTTGATGCTCTGCTTCAACAAATACATGACCGGCAACACATCACCAAAGGCATGGCTGGCAGCACTCTCTGCCTGGCAGGCAAAGCTAATGCACCATGCTGGGAATACAGACCAAGCTCTCCGCTATAGTTATTGTCAAATAAAATGGAAAAAGAAAATTAAAGCTTCACCAAATTTTACTTTATCCAAATTGTTGTCCTTGGGATGGGGCGGGGGGGGGGGGGTACTGATGAACGCAGTCAGGACGAGGGAGGATGAAAATTGCAGCGTAAACCACTGAGCGGAATTTCAGGTTCTGTGGAAGCACTGTTAAACATAAAAGGGTGTTTTGTCATGAGGTGGTTTGAATGTGAAATCCAATAATACAGGCAGAAAATCACTTCGAGGCAGGAGGGGGAGGGGTATTTAAAATAAGGCAATAAAATGATCTGAACCATTAGACTGTAGAATATTACTAGGGAGGGGTGTTGGGGGGGGGGGCTTCGATTTGATTTGTACCTCCTTGGTTCTCCTGAGTTTAACATTCTAATCGGCTGCAGATGAAGCAGTAGCAAACTGAGGGGCGGGTCCACCGGGGCACAGGCTCCCTGACCTGACCTGTAATCACAGCTGGTTCTGTAACCTGGTTGCATCTAACTAAGCGATCCGCCCATAATTATCTATGATTTTAAAATGAACATTAAGGGAGCCATTAGGTTTGACGTCATCGTGGAAAACTGCAACCCCAATCCGAATCATAAATTCAGTTATCTTTTTCTATACTGCCTTTTCCAGCATTTTGGGGGCTTAACGACCACCGAACAGTAAGAAGAGCACCACAGATTGGCGTAACAGCAGTTAATGTAATACAGCAGTAAGCATCTGATTGTTATGAAGCCAGATGTCGACGCAGGAGAGCAAACTGAAACCCCTCTAGTTTTTATGGGAGAAAATAGCTAGGCATAGAATCCTGCCAAATGGATGCTGAACCGCGGTGGGGTGTCCATTCATCTATCATGTAACAACTTATCCTAGACCATAGTCACAGGGGGCCTGGAGCCTGTCCCAGGCAGCAGGGGGCACAGGGATGGGGTTCTCCATGGACGGGACGCTCTTCCATTGCAGGCCATATACATTCACACATAATCACACTCTGTGGTCAATTTAGAGACACCAATTAGCTTAAATGCATGTATTTGGACTGTGAGAGGGAACTGGAGGGAACCTGCATGAAATGTGGAGGACATGCAAACTCAAAATACACTATGTTCCTGTGGCCCTTCTCTTGTATATACTGCTGCTTCATCTGCAGCTCACTGGAATGCAACTGACAGTTGTGTATGTCTTATTTGAATAGGGGTGTATAAAGGGGCGGGGTCACTGGCCCCAAGTGAAAGCTGATTGGCCACTCCCCTGTCACTGACCAGTTCAGAACATATCATTGGCTAATCCTAGAATCGCCCCTCTGTTTGAATAGAGGTTAGCAGTGGAGCATTGGCCTTCTGTCCAACCCGGTCACGCTAGCAGACACCCCACAGGGTAGCCGACGCTCGTCTCGCTAATCGTGTTCCGTATTTGTCCACCATAGGATAGATGAGAGTAAGAGTGCATGATGGGTAATAAGGTCGAGGACTATGTCAGCATGAGGGGCAGCGGTATTTGCAGCAATGCAACCGAAAAACAGTGCAGGGAAGGTTTGAGAAAACTCACAGCAAGTATCCCTACCATTGGCCTAATGCTTAAAACACATAAATCTTGGCAATGCTGATCAAAGACGGTCCAGTCAGCCGATATTTGAACACACTGTGAAATTCATAGGGGATAGAACAGAACATAGGTTATTCTTTCTGAGAAAACCACTGCGATTTTTCTTTATTATTGATATTGACAGTTGATAGCTATGTTGTCAACCCCTCTAGGATTTACACAAGATTCACCTCATGGCTACAATATGAAGTCGTCTGTCCTCCTGCCCACCTCCCTCATTGTTTTCCTCCAAGGCCCTCGGATTATTCCCGGAAGGTGGAAAAGCCATCAGTAATACAAACCGCTCCTGAGTTACATGCCTCCAGACGCCGCGGAGGCTGAAGTGCGAGGCCGAGCCAGCAGACCGATGGACGCATCCCAGCCACCTACTTAAAGTAAGTAAAGATATGGCTGCAGCTACAGCCAATAACAAGACGCAACAAGGCCAAGCCCCGCCCACTGTCTATTGTGATGACGGCCACTGCAAAAAGGCCACTGGACGACCGGAGGTCAAAGTTCATCACCTGTTACATTGTCCCATCTTTGCCAATGCATTCTAAATGCAGCAAGGAACCAATAATACAGCAAATGCAACCTTTATTTGCATCTGTATCCCTACATATTAATTCATCAGACTCAAAAATCTACATTTAGACTCAAAATGTAATTCTTTCACAGCATACACACTACTATTAAATTAATGGATGGATATCTAGTTTATATTTCAAGAATTCTATGTAAACTTTCTGCTTCCACCTCAGGATTAGCGTACCTTCTTGACAGAGGAAGCTCACCGATGCATATAAGATGAAGCATCCGTACAGAGTGGCAGCGCAAGCATACAACACAACGGAAGCTCTCAGAGAATGGCGGGTCAGAACCGCGACCTCATAAACAGAAAATCCTCTCACATCAACACAGTGGGCGAGCTCACAAACAGGGACTTGTGTTCGCTAAGGTGAGAGACGAGGGCACTGATACAAGGATCAACACAGGCTTCAACAAAGAGCTTATTATCCTGCTGGGGAGTTCAGTTGGGCACCGTTTTGTGATTCTGACAAATTCAAATACAGACCTCTTGGCCTGACGAATGAAGAGGTGGACGTATTTACCTTTTGTAGGCGTCTGCTATGCTAGCCTAGGGGCTTGAAGCATTAAGAACCCACGGTATTATGGGAAGGAAAGGCAACTCTTGGCAAACGACTAGGAAATTTTTGTAATTTTTTGTGCCAAGACCGAGAAGTTTTGAAGAATCCTTCAAACCCACTGAAATCCAGTTTAGCATAACTTGAAGCAACTGGCACCTCATCCAGGGTGTCTGCTGTCTCATGCCCCGTTCTTCCCGGGATCAGCTCCAGACTCACCGTGACCCGGCAGTGTTAAGCAATTATGGAAGATGGATGGAAGAATAACTTTCCCCTGTGGGTGAAACTCTTTAATACTGGAAAGTGTTTACCAAGTTTTCTCTTCGTATTCTTCAGACCTCTGTCAAAACAGAGAATTAACACGTGTTTCTGTCACTTGTTTCTTGAGTTATTAAGCGACGGGCCTGTAATTTTGGCCACTTTAAGGGGTGCAAAACACTCACCTCGGTACGAAAAGCCCTGTAAAGGCATTAGCTCACAGGGAGCCCATTGAAATGCTCCAGTTCCCAGCCTTGTGAGCTAACTGACGGAGACGTCCTGGCTTCGTACCCATTTACAAGCAATGTAAACGAGGGGGAACTGTAGGACGTTTCTGCCAAATGTTTGTACAGTGTCTACTGCCCTGAGCCTGTCACTCACCAGCATGAAAGTCACCCTCCAAACGCAAGTAACGTCACCTCGAGGTGCCCAAGTAGCCCATGGAACTTACTGACAGGTGTCACCATGTCCAAAATGGTGTGACACATCCCTCCCATGGATTAATGCTATTTAGCCGTAGTTGCCTTTTCATCGAGAGGCCCTGTCTCACTAAGCAATCTATGAATCAGAAATCACTGAGGAGAACAGACGTATTACAAACTGGGGAACCACACAAAACATCAGTGGAGCGAAGAGAGAAAAGATCGTTTATCACTTAAAAAATATTTTTTAGATCTTTGCTATATCATTTCACTGAGCTTCTGTAAACTCACATCTGTGTTATGAGTAAAAACAACGGTCCGGTGAATGGATGAAATTTGCATTTCATTATTTAACATTTCAGCTCGCACAATAGTGCAAGTTTAATCTGTTGCTATGGGATACGGCTAAACGAAAGACTTACAGAAACTTGAAGGGCACTATTTAAGATTTGCACAGAGCCTGTTCATATACCCACAGATAGTGGACACACCGTATAATGGGCTGATATTTAGAATAGGTGAATTCTAATACCCAACAACTACTGAATGGTTCATGCAGAAATATATAGCTGCACAAACTTCAAATAATTTCAGTTTGTTTTGCCCAAAATCTCAGCTTTAAGAATAAAACCAAAAAATATAGTCCAAAAATAACGGATGATGATTCACCTTCATTGGAGGTCAAAGCAATAATGTTTACATAGTGATGCAGAATGTGTTTGTGTGGTATGCAGGGGACCACGTCTGGCTAAATGAGGCTCTCTGAAGTACAGGATCTGCTTGAGGATGCAGGGGATTGTACAATATGGTGAGTCCTTTGAAGGGAGGACAATGACAATCAGAAGAGGTTAGCAGGATGACATCAGCATCTTGCCACTCCATTCCAGTGGTTAGATAAGCACTGCAGTCCGTATCATATTAGTTTGCTATAAAGATTCTTTTCAATGTTCTTTATTTTCATATTGCACAAAATAATTTACATACTGCTGTCTTAATCTTTTCTTTTTCTTTTCATTACTTCCCCTCAACTTTATCACATCTGTCCACATCTGCGCCATCCTCTGCAGTGCCAGTGACTCTGGACCCAAACACTGCAAACCCCAAGCTTATCTCGTCTGAAGGTCTGACCAGCCTGAGAGCACGTGGTGAGAGTCGGCAGCTCCCTGACAACCCAGAAAGGATTAACGGCTATGAAGGGGTCCCGGACTCGTAGGGATTCAGCTCTGGGAAACGTCCGTGGGATGTTGAAGTTGGACTTAACAATGATTGGGTTGTGGGTGTGGCCAAGGAATCGGCCAGGAGAAAAGAGGAGTATGAATTATCTCAGGAGAATGGATTCTGGGCAGTATGGAGGGATAATGGTTACATAAAGACTTCAGGAAAGAAAATAAAACATCTCCACAATAAGCAATTGCAGAAAATCTCAACTGTCAGAAGGGGAAAGTGTCATTCTTTGACCTGACTAACAACACCACTATCCACACTTTCACAAACAAATTCAATGAGAGAGTGTTCCCATCTTTCTATAAATATGGACAAAATCCTCTTATAATTATTATAGTTGCTATCAGGGGTTGCATGACTTAAGATTTTTTAAAGTTGACAGGTACGTCATGAAAGTAGAACCAACGGGTTGCAACTCAGCAGCAGCAATTTATGCAAGAAATACCACTTGTATGTTATAACTTCCATTTAAGTGCAAAAGAAGGAAGATTGAAATGTCGGTGTAACACATGGGGAGGAAAACCAAACTCACGCAAGTTTTTCTTGAGAGCAGCGGGCCAGAGAGCGGCGGGCCTGAGAATGGTGGCAGGCCTGAAAGCGGCCGGCCTGAGATCAGCAGGGCCTGAGAATGGTGGCGGGCCTGAAAGCGGCCGGCCTGAGATCAGCAGGGCCTGAGAATGGTGGCGGGCCTGAAAGCGGCCGGCCTGAGATCAGCGGGGCCTGAGGGTGGCAGGCCTGAGAGCAGCGTTGAGACTGGCAGTCAAAGATTATTGCACTTCTGCATAACTCAGGAGAATCTGGCTGCAGAACACTGGGTGACCTCCTCTAGGTGGAATTCAACTGAGAGGCCAGAAATCACATGACCTCCACACCTGACGCAGATGTGACGTCAGGCAAACTTCAGGAACTAAGGTAGTGCCTCTACTAGGAGGCTCCAAATCACATGACCTCCACAACAGCACTAGAAATGAGGTTAGTGCAACACCAGGAACTGAGTATAATCGTCTCTTTTAAGGTTAATGTTTTGCTATTGTATAGCCATTCAAAGATTCCAAACGTAATGGTTACCATAAATTAAACAGCCATAAAAAATGAATAGTGCTGTTTAAGCTCGAGAGCATAACAGACTAGGTACAGTTTTCTCCTGGAGCAATTCAGAGGTCATATACCTTGTTAAAGGTTACCCAAGACTTTAAACCACAACTTCAACCATCTGTATTTGGATTATATGCTTTACTCCTCAGGCATAATTCTGTTTGCTACTTAGTTTTATTGGTTGCCTTTACCCTACAGTGTACTGTATATGAAACTAAATGCACAACACAAAAAAAAAAATCAACATTAACAATGGGAATGACCATAGCAAATTTAAAAACACTGCAAAAAATTCTTGTAATACTTTACTTAAAGCAGTCATCATAATGCATTATAGATACCTTCATAATGCATTAAAATATATTTATAAGGTAATATAAACACAGCTAAAACTATCTATAAAAAGGCATAACATTATAGCCATGTTTATTATTCATTATGAATGCTCTATGAAGCTATCATCTATAATGCACTATAGATACTGTAGCTTCATAATGCATTATAATGGTCAGTATAAGTCATTGTAATGCATCATAAATGTATTTATTGTGCATTATAAAAATTACTCAACCAATGACACAGAGGATAGGTTAAGATTATGCTGTGAACTGAGATTTTTGAACAGAGGTATGATCCGAGTTCCATCTCAGGTATGTTAGTGAAGATATTATTCAGTTTCAGAGTCAAATAACCTTTTGTATCTGGATGGTTCTCAGGATTTTAGTTTACACAACCCTTCTTTAAAGCATATTTATACTGATAAGGCTTCTCTCCTTTTACAATTATTTACATTTTTATGGTGGAAAAACTGAAAAATGTACCAAATCGTGACATAACCAATTGATGATGCCAGAAATCGTGGTTCACTTTTCTTTTCTCCAAATCACTTATTATCGCAGGTATGTGTTGGATTGTAGGATAAATATTATGATTGGTCTAAGTAATAATAATAAAAAAACAGATAACCAATCATCAAACCCTGAGTTTTATTCAACAACAGACTGCAGACTCACTGGTTCAGAGGAGGTGACACAGCGATACCTGTCGTATCACAACTCAAGATCGATCGACTCCTCTGCCTTCAAAGAAATGCAGAGAGTGGAACTTACAGCTGTATAAAACCAGTGCACCACCCTCATAGCAAAAGCCTGTAATCCCTCCCAACCGCAGGGAGCGAGAGACTGCCAGTGCTTCCCTTTTACAGTAACGCTTTATGTAAGACCAGTTAATGCCAAACAATGTGTAATATCAGTGGAATTGGCCCCGTACTTTTACCATCCGGCCTTACGGTCTACTGCTTAATTCCAGCTTGAGCTTAGCCTTTGCGCTGCAATAAAACAGTACATAAAAAGGATTTGGAGAAGACCAAGAAAAGATCAAAGGAGGGCAGATTTTGACTTTTGAGGTGAACGCGTCTGTGTAGAGGGGCTAATGTAAATCTAGCGGTTTATGGCAAAGTCTCCTAAGACTTCATTCAGACATCAGGCTTCCCCCAGACTTAATGTGACGTGTGGGCCGGCACTGAATGCTGAGGGAATTAGGCGTGAGGTAACGCAATCTAAATGCATTTTACGGTCATCATGCAAAACATCAAAGGTAAAGAGAAGAGGAATCATTTATCGTTTAAGATGAGAAAATGCTCCTGTTTCACACTCGGTATTTGGGCGTTGGTTGCGTGCTGTAGTTGTCGTGTTCCATTATCGTTTATGTTTTTATACAAAGGCTTCTGTCATTTGTGCATTTCTATGTATATGGTGTCTAGTTCATATGATTGAATTTTCTATGTATATTTTCTGCAGACTTGCATTCCCTTTCAGCTTTATCTTTATCTGCATTTGTTCACACAGCCACACACCTTCTGTGTTTGCCACATGTGTAAGGAATTTGCACGAGGGCCAACCAAGTGACAGAGGTCTAAGGGCACCGTCTGATTAGGGGCCACAAAAGAGTGATTAAAAAAAAATCAGAAGGAAAACCTCTGGTCGCATACTGTGACATTGCAGTTATTTACACTAACTTTAATATTTCACTGCCTTTCTTGGGACACAGATGCTAATTAGCTAGTTAACAGCCAGGTACCCTGCGCTACTGAAATGTTTTTAATAGGCCTATAAGTGAATTGACAAAATTTGTTTTTTTGCTGCTCTGGGGAGTTTGGGGAGCTCAGCAGAATCTCCTCTAGGGCTCCAAAACAGCCAGGACCAGCCCAGGCTTGAACCTACCTCCTACAGTCCAGAGCCGTGTGGTTAGATGAATTGCTGACTCTAAATTGCCCATAGCGTGTGTGTACTGTATGTGTGTGTGTGTGTGTGTGTGCACATGTGCACTATGACAGACTTCCATCCCCTGCTGGGTTTTCCCCATTCCTTGGTTAAGCTCCAGCTTCCCTGTGGACGTGGACTAGATCAGCACTGATGAAAAATGGGTGAATTTTTAAATTCCCTTCGGAACATCACCGTCATTCCCTGTAATGACATTCCACTACCACCCCTGAAAATGTCCTGTGCTACACTCTATTTTATTGATATATGAGGTGATACATATATCAAGGGGTACACAGTATGTACTACAAGAACAGTATATGTAGGATAATTTTGTGTATATCACCATGAACATTTTCATGGCCCTGGTGGTTAATAAACCCCGTTTTCTTGTGAGTCTCTCTGTGGATTGTTCCTGTCCTCCCTTATTCACCAGGCCTCGCCATAACAGTCCTTTAGAAGAATTTGAAACTTTATAAAGTTTTTTTCATGATTCAAGATTTGATTTGTCACATACGCAGTTACACAGGTACCACTTTCAGGGAGAAATGTAAAATGTTTTAATGAGATAAATGTATCAGAACATTAACTGTTCACTCTTCAAGAATTGGCCGAAGTACAAGGAAGAATGAACAATTCCTGGTAGCCGTAGCAAAGTTCTTTAAGATGTTTAAGATAAGATAAACTTATCTTAGTCGCAGGGGAACTTCACAAAAATAAAACATTTATGAAACCAGTCTCCACCCATTATGAACCAGGAAATTTGCTGTTCTTTAAAAATCGATCATCCAGCTTTCGCTTTTAGTGTTTGTTTGTCGGTTTCCGGATTCTCCTTCTTGGTTAAAAGCCCAGAATCAGAAAATTCAAGGTGTATTTACGCTTAATTCTTAAAAAAAAAATAAAAAATAGAGTACATAGCTGAAAGAAGGAGCAACGACATTGATGAAATGGCATACAGATACCATCTTCCCGAGCAGGACCTAGTGTGTCCTATTTGCTTCGACATCTACACGGATCCAGTCGTCTTGTCCTGCAGCCATAGTTTTTGCAGAGTTTGTACAGAGCAATTCTGGGACGGTAATGGATGTCAGCAATGTCCAGTCTGTATGCAAAGGCTCATTAACTGCGACTTGCTCTGTAACCGAGCTCTGAAGAACCTCTGCGAGGCTTTCAAAAGTCAGAGATCCCAAATAACGGAAGACTCTCAAGGACTTTGCCTTTTACATGGGGAGCAGCTTAAGGTCTTCTGCCTTGTAGAGAAAGAGGCCATATGTGTTGACTGTCTCACACAAACGCATAAAGGTCACAAGATCTGTTCAACAGGAGAGGCTGTCCGGCACTATAAGGTGAGAGTATTAGGAATAGTAACTATGGTGGAGCACAACACAGACAACTGCTGAACTATTTTCATTTTCCTTTATGCAAAATGTAGAAAAATTACAGTACTGTGCAAAGGTTTTAGGCAGCCAAAGAAAATGATGTTTGAATGATCTTCATGTTCATGTAAAATTGTGCTATTATGCCTGTCAAAGTGTGTTAGTTTAGCCATCTCAAAACTTCTGCTAAAATCACCCCAGTATTTGTAGCGAACCATACAGTACTGCCATGACTCGACCACTAGCAGACCTCGTGTAACTAATCAATATATCACTGACTTTTTTTTAGCTAATTAAATTAATTAATGAAGTGAGCTGGGGGTGAGATTTAATAAATACGTGTAATAGCTGGGGTGCTACTGAGGAGAGATGATCATCTAGTCATGCAATCAGATATTAGAAGCTTTTTGCGATGGTGGTGCAGGAGGTAGTGCTACCGTTCGGCAACCGGAGGGTTGCAGGTTCAAGCCCCGGGTCCTCCTGACCCCATCGAAGTGTCCTTGAGCAAGACACTGAACCCCAAATTGCTCCTGGTGAGCTGGTTGGCACCTTGCATGGCAGCCTCCGCCACCGGTGTGTGAATGTGAGTGTGGATGGGTGAATGTGAGGCATACATTGTAAAGCGCTATATAAATGCAGTCCATTTACCATTTTTGGAGCTTTTTTTCTAGTTTGTATTGTGTTATTCTTAATTTGCATTTCTTCTAATGCTAAATTGTGTTTTTTGTCTTGAGCAAAAGTGCACTTACTACACAGATAGATAGCTTTAGGCATTGCTTTTGACTGCCTATGACTTTTGCACAGTAATTTGCATGATGGATAAAGCATTTTTTCCTTTCAAAGTAAAGTTGCACCAGTTTGCTAACCATCAGTAGTGTTAGAGGGAATCTAAATTATGCAACAAGATTACTGCAATCGTTCAAACAACTGACCCCGTTCAACAATTGTTCCCGGACTCCCCCTATTTCATTTGGTTTATTCCAATGGAATGGGTGTGGAGCTATTGTAGTCAATGATAAAAACATCAGTGAATTTTACTATGTATTTAACTCTAGTGATGAATTACAAGGTTCTAGTCCTTTAGCTGTCAACATAAGCATTATGGCATTCCGAAAAACATTTGTTTTTAAACCACATACTTTTCGCACAGTATGAGCATGGTAGCAGAATCCATCTATCTTAGCCACATAATCAGTATTGGGTCACATGGGGTGGGAGCCCACTCCAGGCAGGAAATGATGTAATCGCAAGTCAAACGCCAGTTCGACGAACACCATGGCTGTGTCCAAAAAGGCTGCTTTGGAAAACTGACTGCCTCACAGCGGCGTGACAAGGCTGTCCGATTTCGAATTTCAAGTCGCGGCGGATCCATCCCATAGATCTTTCACAGCCCAATGTATCCCAACATTCCTTGCAAAGTGGGCGTGTTCCGGCAGTAGGACCAGCGCTTTGTGACTCAAGGGTAAGGGGCGGGAACGGCTGGTGACTCAAATAGGAAATTATCCGTAGGCCAGTCTGTTCCAAAGGCTATGCCTTCCTAGACTGCGTCCTTCGCAGGTTGCGGCCCCTGGATTGTAGGAGAAAACCCACACAAAGGAGTTAGTATACAAACTCCACATCGAGAACCCAGGGGGGAATCAAAACCTAGCCTAAAATATGGGGGTGGTGTGTGGCTCAGCTAAGCCTCTGTGCCTGTGACCAGAAGGTTGCTAGTTCAAGCCCCAGCCTTGATGAGATAGATTCATGCATGTGGGCCCACGAATAAGACCCTTAACCACCAGTTCCCAAGGTGCTGCAGGATGACTGGTCTCCCAAGCTTTGCTCTCACCTACCATTAGGAAGGAGACTCTGTGTGCCCAAGCAAATCACTTAAAATTATGATTTGTCCCAGACTCATATTTATAGACGCCCAAGCTGATGAACAATGTGTATGAGAACAATGTGCAATAAATATGCTAGCACTTTACAACAATGCTTGCACTTGTGATTTTCTGCAGTGAGCTTCAGTATAAAGCAACCATACATATGTCCAAGCAAAATTTCCCCATGGGGAAAATAAAGTTTAACCTAAGCTAAGCTAAGCGGAGCTAAGCTAACCTAACCTAAGCTAACCTAAGCTAACCTAGCCTAAGCTAACCTAGCCTAAGCTAACCTAACCTAAGCTAACCTAACCTGCATGTGTGTCTCATGGAGAGCATGGTGGGGTACAGAGAATTTCCTCGCAGCAATTAATAAAATACCACTGTTCTGTTCTTCTGTGATGCCCGTTGAGATAGCGTGCCAACCAGAACTATCAATGTTAAAATCAGAAAACCTTTGGTTTATTTCAGGGGGAACTCCGGAATGTACTGAAGAACATCCAGGAAAGGAAACAGCTTTTCCACAAAGTAAAATCTACATTTCAAAATACAGTGAAGCATATAGAGGTACTGTCTTAATGCAAAGTTCACTGTACATGAATTATTCCATTGCGCACGTGTGCAGAGATTAATAAGCAGCCCTCTGCAGGTACAAACCAGGCACACAGAGCAACAGATACAAAGGGAATTTCAGGACCTTCATCAGCTTCTACTAGACCAGGAGGCGGTCAGGATTCTAGAGCTGCGTGAGGAGGCAGAGAAGAAGAGAACTGCAATGAATGAAAAGATTCAAGAGCTGACCGAAGAGATTTCCTCTCTCTCAGATACTATTTGTACCATAAAGCCACTGTTTACGAGTGATAGCATCTCAGTCCTGCAGGTAATAGCCATGCCCTTGTCATACTGTGCTTCAAAATCATGTAAATATATGTTTCGATGTTTAATTTAGTCTCACAACACATCCAGCTTGCCCACTCCAGAATCATTTTCTCTTAGGTTAGATTTTTTCCACATAAACTGCTTGCGTGTTTAAATAAAGTTTGTTATCATGTATTCAAGAGCTGTTGGGTTCGAGCCCACTGCAGTGTTTAGGATTTTAAACTTCAATAATTATTTTGCTTCTCTTTATAATATGAATACTCTTTTTTTCTCATTTACAGGAGCATTTTACCATAGCAAAAAAGTACGTAAAGCACTTCACTCTCTATCCATCTCTGATGATCGACGGTGCCTTATAACGTTTGTCTTCTCAACGTCACTGCAGATCCAGTCATGAAATACAGAATTTAGAGGTGGGTCCGAGAGCTTTGATCAATGTGGCCCAGTACCTGAACTCTCTGAAGTACAAGGTCTGGATGACGATGATGCAGACTGTACAACATGGTGAGTCCTGGGGCAAAATGGCAAGTGGGGAGGAAGTCGGGAGGCTGGAGTAAACACCTTGTAGCTACTGCATATTGCTAACTGGCCTGTTTTACGTTTTATTTATTTAGTCCAGGAGTCTCCAACTCCGGTCCTGGAGAGCTGCTATCCAGTAGGGTTTCTGTCCCACTTGGCTTCTGATGAGCCACACCTGCTCCTGGTATTTACCTGAGAACAGGTGTGGCTCATCAGATGCCAGGTAGGATAGAAAACCTACTGGATAGTAGCCCTCCAGGACTGGAGTTGGAGACCCCTGCTTTAGTAGATGCTTTTATCTAAAGCAGTGTACAACTGAGAAAGCATGGTCAGACAGTCCCCGGAGCAATTATGGTAAAGGACCCACCCAAGGGTAAAATCAAACTCTGGGATTTGAACCAACAACCTTCTGATTACAGACATCTAAACTGTTAGGCCACACAACACCCACCGTTTATAAGGTACCACAGGGTGAAGCAGGGGGTGTTTCTGGCCAGTTTACATTGCCAGCAGACAGTCTCCCCTTAATTTTCAGAGAATTTGGACATGTTTTTGTGAAGATATACGGCGAAAAGCATTTTTTTGCAGCGTGAAAGTAAATTTCTTTATTGTACTTCTTTTTCATTTACTGAGCTGTGTGTGTCAGTCACCAAATCCAATGTGGACAGTCATAGACGAAAAAAATACAGCTGACCATCTAATTGGTGGGGGAAGAGAGAAGTTTGGCAAGGAAGCAGAATGTGCAATTAATAAATAGATTAGTATCAGAGTTATGCATACAGAGTCATTAGTCCTTCTAACAGACCCAGTATCAGGCTGGGAAAATGTTCAGCAGTCATACAGTCTGTGGAGTAAAGCTGTGTTAAGCCCCACTGTCCTGGCTTTGGGGCTCTTCACTCACAACGCGCACCCCCTTCCTCTACAGTGCCCGTGACTCTCGACCCAAACACTGCAGCCCCTCAACTCATCTTGTCTGAAGATCTGACCGGCCTGAGAGCGACCGGTGAGAATCAGCAGCTCCCGAACAACCCAGAGAGGATTATCGGCTACGAAGGGGTCCTGGGCTCCGAGGGATTCAGCTTCGGGAAACACAGTTGGGTGGTTGATGTCGGGAGTAACACCGAATGGGCTCTGGGTGTGGCGAGAGAATCCATAAAGAGGAAGGAAGTGATTGCAGCATCTCCAGAAGAGGGATTCTGGGCTATAGGGTGGTCTTCTGGTAAATGTTTAACCGCAACCTCACCACCAACATGTCTTACGAAGCAAAGACTTGAGAGAATCAGGATTAAGCTGAACTTGGAAAAGAGGACTTTGAAATTCTATGACCACACCAAAAATACCCCTCTGCACACCTTTACACCTAAATTCACTGGCAAACTTTTTCCTTATTTCTTCACAAACCAAGGCCACCCTCTCATAATTCAGCCAGAAAATGTATCTGTCACGTCACAATAGCTTACGGGATAATGCATCCATCTTCTGACTTGCACTGGATCTATGGGCTTTGGCGGGGCCTGGAGAATCGCGCAAGCAGCATACAGTGCAAGGAAGAGGTACACTCTGGATGGGGTGCAAACCCATAGCAGGCAGTATGTACCATTTAGGAAAAATAACAAACCTAACTGCAGGTGTTTGGACCATTGTAAACAAAGAGCAGGGTATAATCTGAATCCCCGAACCTGAATGTATGATGCAGTAGTGCTTTCCACTACCTTATTGAATGACAGTCTCTCTTATAGAAATTCTCAGTAAAATGTAAAGAATTGCTGAACCATGACACAACATTTGAATGCATAGTTAATAAACAGCTAGTGAAAGCTGTTCAAGCAACAATTCAAGTATCCAATGCCATAGGATAGTGTTTGAAGATGGGAGGAAAAGAACTTAGTGATGTAAATACAAAGGTCTGTTTACTGGGGGATAAATTAAGCCGAATTAAATACTTGGGGGGGGGGACCCATCAACATGTTCTCTTGTTGAATTATATTTTCAGTTTCCAATTCTCCTGCATCCTGCACCGACCTTTATGTCTCACGGCATCAGTGCGAAAGATCAAACTGTATTTAAAATATATAATATCACTGGAATTAGCTCTAGGTTTTATACATTTGCAACAGACATGCTGTTTTTTTTTTTTTTTTTTTAAAGTGAATTCATGAAGTTTTTGACAAGACATTAAGACAACTTCTTGACGTTAAGGGTTTATTAGATATACACGAGGTTACCCCCCCCTTCCCTCTGGAGAAAGCACCTGTCAAATTAATTCATGTAACAGCGAAATGTAAAATGGAATAATGACACTCAGTCTGTTTTTTTAAGGGAATTCATTAAATGATTTGACCTTTTTTGTTGGCCAGACTCGGCTGTTTGTTGTGTAAAGTATCTCTGAACCAGCAGATGAGTGACCTTAGTTTCATTCTCCACAACTCAATGAATCAAAGTCCTTCCCTCTCCTACATTTCTAAACGTGACAAGTTTAAATATTTCACTCTAAACCCTAAAGTTGCGTGCGCCTTCATGTGGAAAAAAATAACATTGTTGGATTTGTGCACAGCGACATTAAATGCATGTGCCGCAGGATCTGAGATGCATTCATGCAGTCTCACGCACACTTTCAGTGAAAAACACCACCAAATGCTTCAGGGTTCTAGATTGCAGGTTGTTACTCCGCGTTCATTATCCGAAACATGCTTTCAGCCACATCAAACAAGCACCACGCCCTTCACATGACACGCTCGCTTCCCTGACCAGACCTCCGTACGAAATGGCCTGTTGCTCTGCAAAACACGTCACCCCGCCCTTGCACCCGCAGGCCGCGGGGTGTGACGGGTTATTTACTGGCCCCGTTTATTGATTCCAGTCGTCTACAAAAGAAAATGCTAATTTGTGAAGTAAAGAAAATCCGGCACTTAAATTCACGTGACCATGTCACGGAGATGCCAAAGATCGTCACTATGAATGGGCCTGGAGGGCGGGACTCATTCACAAGACTCTGTTCAAATTCCTTCCACAGTTTGTGTGGGAAAAAATACAAAATTGACAGTTACTGCAGTGACAGGTATGACAATGACAATGTTGTGGTTTTGATTCATAGATCACTGTCTCATTTCACACAGGATACTTTCCTACACTTTGACTAGTGCTAGTGAATATATTTATGCTGGTACCACTACCATAATTGTATATGAATATTTGTTATAAACTGTAGTGCTGTTCACAGGACCAAGGTACCTAATTCCGTTCCCTAACATGACAACATGACAATGAACCATCTTGAATCTTGAGAACACTGATTTTAATTTACATTAACTATATATGAAGGTGAACATTCTCATCTCATCCTGTGATTCAGGATTTGTGGGCTATGTATCAGCAAACCAGTGTCCGTTACCCTGAGTCCGTTTGCCTGCTTCCATTCCAGCCAATTGCGCGTCGCTGTTCTCATTTAAACACACGGAGTGATTCGGCGCCAGCAAAGACATTAAAACCAGCATAGACATTAAAACCAGCAGAGATATTAAAGCCATAACTCTCATAAAACCTTATGAAGTCATGCAAGCGAGTTATTGAGGGTCAAACTTTATTGCACCTTCATGATATAGGAAGAGGCCGTCAGTGTCGTCCTGCAGATTAGTCTTTCCTGGGGAAGGGTGCTGCCTCGCCTTGCTGACATTTGGCAGATGCTATTGTCCAAGTTTCTGATGATGGGGTAATGCTCTAGTAAAAAAATTTCCCCCTCTAGGGTTTTTGGTCTCTGCTCACTGGGCGATTTACAATGATTGAGGGAAATCAGATGTTGGCTTTTAACATATAACGACCTTGACTCTCCTCCATGAGAATGAATTGTTACGATACTAATGATACTGCGGCGAATGGAATAATACACACGGCACTGTGTGACCAATTAAAACTTTAATATTTCTCCAGGTGCCACTATCCATTGTGGTAAATGGTGGGCAGGATTCCGATTGGCTGATTGAGGATGCCTGTAGGGGGCGTCGTCTGCAAGCCTGCACCAGCGTCCAAATCCAGCCAGGCAGAGAAATAACACAGTTAAATCCATCCCATCCTACCCCCCTCACACCATAAATCACACCAAATAGGTCTCAGGCCAATATCATGCAATGCTAAAAAAAAAATGTACTGATAACATGGGATATATTTCATTTTGATTGAAATATCAATGCAGTTTCAATATCATCGCATACATTGGACCGCAGAAGGAAAATGTGTTTATACAAGAGGACAAAGTTTGTAGCTCTAGACTGAAGAAAAAAGGCAGAGTGATATAAAGTATATGGAAGATACAGCCGATCCTCTCATAAGAGCCAAGGTAGCTTCTTCTTAGAAAATGTACTAAGGCAACAACGAATGAGCACCACTTGGACAAACATCAGTCTGTTCATCACCTCATAAGCCTGTCTGCTGCTTCCTGGGCCAGTTCATCTTCCTGCAGCAGCTGGCAAACTCCGAGGCCAGAACACCCTCAATCCCTTCCTCTGCTCGACGGTAATCGACAGTAAACAAGCCTGAGAGTCACGGCCCAAAGTACCAAACGAGTACTTCAGCTGATACTGGTACTCGACCGGAAGTCAATGGAAAAAGGGTAATACTGAGTGTTCAGTACCTGGTATAATGGAAAAACAAGCTTAGGTGTGTGTGGGGGGGGGGGGGGGGCACAGAGAAATCCGAAAAACACAGGTGTGTTGTGCCACCTGGGTTGCCATAGAAACCACCACAGCTGCGGGTCCTGATGAGTGAGACTCCTGCCGGATGAATGACAGACAGACAGACACTTTATTAATCCTAAAGGAAACTGCAGTTTCACTGTAGCACAAATTCACACCTTCAGAAAGGTAAAAAGAGACACTGCAATAAACAGTAGCAAAAAATACCAGACAACATTAAACAGTAACAGTGCAAAGAATGTCACGGAAAGAATGACATGGAATTCCATCGTTATGGATCAGAAATAAATAGCACTACACAGTGTGTTTTACAGTGAGGAAATGAATGTTCTGTGAATGTTACTAAGCAGTTCTGGTCCATTAAGATGGCTGGCCGTCCCCACATAGGGTGACTCATTGTGAAGCCTAATGGCCGAGACTGACTAAAGCTACCTGATATCTCCTAAAAACAAGAAAACAATTACCTTAAACGCAGCTCTCGCTGTCATATTTGTACAGCCGATTCGGGCCGAGGCAGAGGGTTCTCCGTCTGCAGTCCTGCAGTAGATGGGTTACCGCAAACCACCAGGTCCCTCAGGATTAACTCTCCTACTCGCAACCCAACCTATATGCCTGCGAGGCACGTGATGACAAGCAAGCTGCTTCTCCTTAAGCCCATTACAGACAGCAAAAGCATTCCGCTCACATATGTTCCTGCTTGCGGTCGTAGCCGCCTTTCATGCCCGCGATCTTTCCGACGCAGCCGTCTGAAGGGGTCGGGGATGACGGCGGGTCAGCTTCCAAGCCAGCGATACGGTAAAATCACGGGCCGGCTGAACGCGAGGTGTGGGTCCGTTCCACGGCAGTGCAGGAAATTATGTGAGGCCATATTATAAGGGCCAGAACAAACACTGGATACAAAGAAATAAAGGAAATGACTCAATGATAATAGCTCACTTCGCTTCATTTTCCATATGGGAGAAGCACTAAGGAGTCTTCATCTTCATCTTCACACTCATTTTTATAGTAGCAAGTGGGAGGACTGGACGCCCATGTCACTCAGCCTCTTTACAGTCTGACAGCGTAAGAATTTATTGGCCATTAACCTCAGCAGCGCTCGCTAATTCTTCAAATGCGAGGAGAGCAAGCCAAACTTTTATGAACGCTGGACTGTGACGGGAAAACAAAGGTAGAATTACACGGTGGTTTCCCCGTCCTTCTTGAGATGGTTTGCTGTGTCCATGAGAGCGGCCGTTTTCCCCCGAAACCCGGTCCTCAGGGGACCCCAAGACACACGGACTGTCTGGGGCTCCCCAAGGACTGGGGGTCAGGAAACAGTGAGGAGGCTGAAACAGGCATCGCATGTGAAGCTGAACCGGATGCAATTAAGATTCTGCTGCTGAAAATGGCGATTAAAAAGAGGTAGTAATCTGTAAAAAAAAAGAATCCTACCTCAGGCTGATGACAATGAAGGGATGTGATATTATAACCCTATACATGTACTGTGGCTGTAATTGTATCAATTTATTAACATACTGTAACAGAGAGAGAAAAGTAGCTGCATTATCAAATGTTGAGGTAGAGTTACCCACATTTTCTCAATATAAAAAGCATCATATGAGGGAATGCATTGTATACAGCACACAACACACACACACAAAAAAAACAAAGTTAATTCCCCGTTAATACATTCTCCTATCATACTCTATGGCTGTCCTGACATTCTTTTTCTCCTTCCACACATTATTCAGTTCTTGCGGTTTGCTGCCATCAAAAGGTCACATAAAGACTTTAATATCTTATCATCCACCGGCTAATATTAAAAGGGACCCGTTTCCTAAGCTCTCACCCATTTCTGCCAGCTGCGAAAATTCCGCGATTTCCATATTATGCGTATCCCGTGCTGCATAAGGCACAAAAGCGAAATTGGATCATCATATTTTGCATTGTTTGATGCGTCCATTTGGTGGCAGAGGTCGGCAAATCGATCCATCAAAGTTTTGTTTCACGTGCCACATTTTCACGAGCAATTCGCGGTGATTTATGCTGTGTATTATTTCGTAGCTTTTGATTCTGGAGGGAGTTAAAAGGTAGCAGTGGATAATGTGATACATAAAAACAGTACAAAGAACGATATTAAGCAATGATGCCTGTACAACCACGAAAGCCTTTACGGTTGAATTTAATGACCGGCTATACTACTTTGGACGAATTTTGTGATAACTACATAGATTTCATGATAACTGCATAGGTGGACCAGGGGCAGGCGTTTTGGCAGAGCCTGTCTGGCAAGGATGACCGAACGAAGTCATGTTAATTTAGCCTTTGGACGATGGATCTCATGCAAGTCTGCTGCTGCATTAGAAGCGCAGTGAATCATACTGACAAAGTGCATGTACCGCTGGAGTCTTCCTTCCCCAGCATTCCTGTTAACCACAAAATGCTCCATCTTTGTTTTTTATTGGTTTTCCCATCCAGAACAGCTAGTTACGGCCAGGAATACCAGGATGCCGGGTGGCCGGCCCTGAAATACAGCCCCGCAAGGCATATCCAAGCCTCCGGGTCCTGGAAGTGGAAGCAACTATCGCAGATCAGCCTAAGTAAACAATCTCCTTGGCTCCGGATATTAGCAGAAATAATGCGCCATAAAGTTATGAATGGCTATCCACTCCTGAGCGAGCGAGCGGCGGGATGCGGGGGCAGCACGGTCCCTTCTCAGTCCCGTCTCAGTCCCGGAAACATACGGCTAAGGAATACTGAGCAGTGGCAGCACGCACAACACACACTGGCAAAGGCAGAGGGGCAAATGGCAAGGAATTAAATTAGGAGATATTTCGCAGTTAAACAAATACTTTCCACGTGTTTCGAATATATTAACCAATCGGAAAGGCAAACAGATGGAGCAATACCGGTTAGAGGGAGCGGTCTCAGTCATCTTCTGGATGCGTGCTGTCATGTTATTGTAACATAATCTCCCTGCTCCGTGCCAGAAGCCGATTCCTCTTCATTTTCCAGAGACTTCGCCGATCTCTAACCAGCACCTGCAAAATGGCACTTGAATTTAATGATTTGGGATATCGTTCAATAATAATAAAAATATATTGTATACTTTACTGAACTTAAGCGTTCCAAATTGTCATCACTCCCCATCTAGCTGTATGTTTAAACATTTAAAGACATCTCGACGTTTTTAAGGATATGTAAACTGTTTCTAAGCAATCTACGAAATGACTTTCTATGTGTTAGAATAGGTCTGTAAGTCATTTGGAGACGTACAGTATACGGAAATCACTTCTAAACGGATGAGTCTTGTATGTCCTTATCAATAACCAGCGTGTTATTATACCCTATTCCAGCGACTTGGACGGTACCCAGACCTTCGTGAAACGGGTCGGTGCAGCCTGAGTGCTGAGAGGAGCTGGCTAAATGGCTGTATTATCACTCTTATTTTTCGATATGTTACATACATTTAGAGTTAATATAATTATGTGCATCTTTCTATCAATTCATTTTTATTTTTTAATTAAGTCAAGTATTTTTGAATGATCTTTTGGCTCTCCGTTAAGCGTTCCTGTCTGCTCCGTCTGGAAATTCCTGTAAAGCACAGATGACGATTAACACATTAAAAGTGTTCTGTCTGATAGATAGAAAATTTATTTGGTGCTAACAGGTTTGGGATGGATTGCGCCAAGAAATGTTTCATATAATAAAATAGTTGATTTTTATGTGAGATATTTCATATATTTTCCAGAATATTTGAACTGTTTTTTTCTAACTAACATTTCAGACTTACATAAGGATTAGTATTAGGCCTAGTGGAAATATTTGTAAACTTTTGAAGAAGAAAAAAAACCTACATATTAAATATCACAGAGATTTTATTTTGAGAATACCTACTTACAAAACAAGACCAGAGTGAAATTTCGGAGACACTCGACACCATAAAATTCTAAACTTTACAGTATTACATACATTATTTAGTGCGCATTGCAGTTTTCACATGAAGCATTATCTAGTTAAAAAGGCCTTCATTATTATAAATTTAAGTGTCTAGCAGAAAGGTATCCAACCGGCATAATCTGGTCAAGCAAGTAAGGTAGCTTTGGAAAGCTTGGCATTATTATTAGGAAATTTACGACAATTAAACTGGTTTAACTCCAGCTCCCTTCAAACGATGTCCTGGCAACAAAGGCTCGTAAATACACCTCTAAACACTTCATTAAACTAACACATTTAACCACTCATTGGTTTTCTGATGTATTATCAGCTGGGTGTTGATTACACTACCTAGCAGCTTATATGTTAAAAGTAATGGGTTCTCTCTCACTGCCTACACCTATAAGATGGCTTGATGCCTGCTGAAATGTATCTCAGCCAGCAAGAACTGCCTCTCAGCTATTGGCTTATACATCCTAGGTCGCTTTACAAATCCTACTTCCCTTGTTTTGTTCATTTAAAACAACAACAAAAAAAAAATGTGTCGTTTATTTAATTATTTGTTCAGCAAAAACGAGTTATGATTAACCTATAATTGCATCGTAAAATATGAATGGATATTGCACAGACAGGTTGGTAATCAGTTTGATGTGATTTAGATTTGAAAACAAATGTTTCTTTTATGAATTTATATACACGCATCTGTTTCCTTCCTGCAATGCAGACCAAGGCCAAGTAGTTAGAAGATGAATGGATGGATGGATAAAAGGATGGATGGAAATATTCATTCTTCCTTGTTAAGATTTGCATGGCGTTTTATAGGGTGTGTATAACTAATCCTGGAAAAGGCGGAAATCACATCCGGTGCTCGATGCTGGACATTCCAAAACCAAAAGCACTTGGAATCAATGTCTCCTGCTTCAAAGCTTCCATTGAGGCAGAATTTTCCATGTTTCTTGGCTCTGAAATCATATTTTTGCGGAATACCTCTCTCTGCACTATCCTTTCCATCATACCTGCCTCCGAAACGCTTAACGGAGATTTACGTGAGCATCACTGATGAACACGCAGGCAGAAAAGCAGTTCATTTTTCCTAGTAGAAAAAAAAGGAAAATTCTGGACGAATGCAGCAAATACTTAGGAGCTGAAGGGAGGAAGGTACCAAAAAGGGCTGCCTGACACCTCATGAGCATGACAACATCAGTCAGCAAACAGTTTTCAGATGTTAAATGTAGAATGATCTTCTTCCTATTCAGGCAGCCTTTAAGGCAGCAAGTAAAGTTCTGATTATTGTGTGAATAGATCCACAGAGTCCTTTGACTCCTTCATCTTATCTGCTTATCTTGGAAGCAGGAGAGCACGCATTTACATTACATTTACATTCATTTATTTAGCAAAATGCTTTTGTCCAAAATGACGAATAAATCAGGATCAGAGAGCAGGGCAGTGAAAGCGTCCCTGGAGCGATTAGGGTGAAGGGCTTTGCTCGTGGGCCCGGCAGTGACATCACTCTACCATGAAACAGGATTTGAATCGGCGTCCAAACCCACAGAGACGCACTCCGCCCCAGCAAATACCCAGCCAGCTGAACTGTCAAAGACGACAACGTACCGTTCCTGAAATACTGTCTTCGGGTGCAGTACTAGTGACGGCGGGCGCTCTCTGATTGTTAGTCCCAGTGGCGTCCTCTGATGATGTCACGTGGGTCAGATATTAGGAATTCAGCCTATGCAGTCGGGCCGGTCCTGATGAAAGACTTACTAGGTAATTAGGCCTCAAATGCCCATCTTTCACCACGAGACACACTGTGTTTATCATCTGCTTCAAAACCACTCAGTACCAACATGACAAAGGCCGTTTACAGTGTTGTCACGAAGACACTGATGGAAAACACCAATTTATTAGATAACACCTTTGGTCGAGCGTTACAGTGGATGGGAGTGCATTCCGGTTATAATGGAATGTAAACTGGAATAAGAGCATAAGCGAAGTTCTGAATAAGTGTGAATGAAGGAGCTTTGACTTCCAGAAGGTGGTGGATATATCATGGTGGTTTTCAACCTCTACTTCTGTCTGCTCTGTCAGTCTCCCTCAAAGTGGATAGATATTGCACACTTGTCCGGTTGAAGGAGCCCATCCATCGCCATGTTTCCTGTCAGCCTGCATTATGCACGAACCTTAGTATGGGCTACATCAACCTCCATGTGACGGGTTTGTCTGGTACCACTGGAGACCGCGGCAAACGGAGCAGCGATCCAAAAGCCCACCTCGGGCCGCGGCCAAATTATGTGTCTCGCTCCCTCGTGTTGCGATCTTGTTGTGATCATTACGATTATTGATGTTGTTGCCTCCGTGATGAATACGGCTGCGTTTCAACACTGGCAGGTCTTCAGTTGTTCCTGGAACGTTCCGGAGTCCCTCAGACTGAGCCTCATGCAGCGTGTGAATGTGCTGTTCTGGACCGGTTCTGGTTAGACTCACCGGGCTGTTCTCCCCAAGCAGGTCTCTTTGAATTGCTGTTGGTTGAAAAAACTTTTTTTTGTATATTATTATAGTTATTATTATTTTGAGTGCTTTAAGATGGCTATTAATGGCATGATTTTTTTTTTTGTTTGCATTCCCCGTCAGGAATGCAGCCCAGGACTTGACGGCTGTGCCGTAATTGTCGACCTTGTTTGCTGCAGTCTTTGCCGAAACTCCATTTAGCTACGAGAGCAGTCTGTAATTTGTGGAGGTCTGTGATTATACTGCATCCAGTCCCTTCTCCCGGGGGGCATAGAGGGTGGGGGGTGGGGTAGTGGGGTGGGGGTGTACAAAGTGTTTGCGCCTGTTCCTTTGGCCTCTTTCCTCGTCCACCGAGACTTGCCAGAGAACTTTGGGCAGGAGATGAATGTGTCGACCCAGAGCGGGCACATTGCACGCGTGTGATGGATCGCAGGAGTCGAGTGATCGGCTCGGTCCTCACCCTGCACACTTACGTTTATTGTACTTATGAGTTCTGTCCTAATGAGAAGTGAATTTCTGGCCTGGGTGTTTGGGTGCTGGTGAACAACATGTGTGATTTATTATTATTTTGTGTGTGAACATCCTAACATAATGTTTCATGACCTTTCACTCTGCTGCCTTCTCTACAAGAGTTTGGGGATTTTTTTTGTTTTTTTGCTTAAATTAATTTAAATACAGTTGAATCTATAAAATCACATAAAAATACAGATTGGTTGGGCAGTCGCTGAATATTCCAGTGGAATATTTTATGAGTTTATAGAGGTTGTGGAGAACGTTCTGGGCTCACTTTTAAACAAACGAAGAAGAAGTTTTACAACAAAATATCAGCAGAAAGAAGAGACGTGTATATCTGTGTTCAATGATATGGCTGTCTTCAAAAACTGAAGCTATTTCATCTTCTGCTTTTTATTGTAAGGAAATCATCAAGATATTTCATGTCGGCAATCTTGTAACGATGTATTAGAGTCTTGATGTTTACTTAACTATAATTATTATGAAGGGTTTAAGTCAGTATTTTGATGGGATTTGGTTATGTTCATTTTCGGCTAAATTTACTCAACTTTTATTTAAAATAAAGCTTAATATACAAAACTTCTCAAACAGAACTATAGCTGTTCTGCTTATTCAGTGAGTTGGAAAACGTAGCTTATTTTAAAATGAAATCCCCAATAAAGAACTTACAGAGAAGTGTGAGAAAGGGAATTAATGAGCTCGTCTGGCAGAACATATGCAGGATACAAAAAGAATGGCGGGTGATTGATGTCATCTGCTGCAATTTTCAGAGCAAAAATGACTATTTGATTGCAGCTAGCTCGTTTAAGTTCTTGTGCTACGTGCAGCCAAACTCTCATTTTCATTCCTCCGAAATAATATTATTCCCCGTGTTTTTCTTAATGCCGTCTGGATATCTGGAAAGGGAATGCGTCGTTGTCGCAAACCCCCAGCCCCGTATCTTACCTCTTTCCCGAACACATGGTGCCGCTTTATGCAACCGATCTGACTCCGGAGCTGAAAGGAGAGCGTTCGCTCTGATGTCCTGGGGCTGTTCTTCACGTGCGTGTTACCTCCGCAAGGTGTGCCTAACAGTTTGGCTCGCTGCTGCTCTTTGGCACGCACCCCCCCCCCCCAGCGCTCCCCTTGACATGTTTACCTGCCGATTAAAGTCACATAAGACAGGGCCAGCAAATTCGTGACTATTCCACAGGATTCTTTTACCCAAAAGGCAGCCTGAACCAGTCCTCCCAGTTAGCGCTATGTGTTTTTGTAATATATCAAAAAAAAATCTGTCATGCGACGACAGCCTCAAGTAACGCCAAAGAGTTCACTGCAGATTCTGACGTTTCATTGGCTGTACGCATGTTTGAAATTTAACTAGGTAATCTCTTGTAAGAGAAACAGATAGAAATCCAAATTCATACTGAGAACTTCAATGAAAGGGAATAATTTTGCTCAGTCTGTTCAAAATATGAAGGTGCACAACAATATTAAACAGCAAGATTACTAAAAATGAACTGGTTTCAGTAGAAGCTGGATTTGCTTGACCTTAAGGACATTGAGGATCACTGGGTGATCAGGTGGCTGGGTCTGTTTCAAAGGATTGTGGGATAGGAGGAGGAACAAGCTTCTGATTTTACATCTGAGCACTTCTAATGCTGTTAATTCATCTTAAAAGCAGTAGGTGACCTTTCTGTTCCCCTGCAGCATCTCTTAGACGTTCCCCAGTATCACATACGTGTTTTTAGGAGAAAGAGCTATTTCCATCGATGGCAGTTTAATTTCTCAGTAGTACAAAACATGGATAAAACGTCGTCTGCGGGAGTTTGTTTAATGTCAACATCACAGCACCAGAGTAACGCGTGTGTTTACGCTTGCCAGTGAGATATGTCAGGTCCTGATTTATAAAATGATGCAGAAATGGAGTCTTCAGAGGGGTTGTGTTGGAGAGGTCATCCGTGCAGCTGCCTGGGCTGCATGCACGCAGATCTGTGAGGAGGAGCTTGCAGATTGAAACGGGCGGCATTACAAGGCAGCGACCTGTCCGGGCAACGTCAAGGGGTGGAGGAAGATGGTGCCCCGGCCATCGCGTGTGTCGGGGCACGATAGTGACTCGCAATCAGGTCGCCGGGGACTCGTTAGCTAACACTGTCTGACAGCTGCGCAGGTAGGCCCGGCAGAACGCTGTCAGGTGACGTGTGGCCCATGCAAGGTGCCATTGCCCTGACATCACAGGGACAGACAACCGGTCACCTCTTTGCTATCAAAGAGGCTTTTTTTGGGGACAGATCCTGTCACACAAAGTCCCCCGTCATGGAAACCAGCCCTCCGGCAACCTGCTCCCTGACATGCAGTGACAGATTGGGGGGGGGGCAGCTGGCAGGCAGCGCCGTGACTGAATTTACTCGGAAAGGGTGAGTCATTCATCGTGTCACCGGCAGACACAAGATGGAAGGCGAGAGGTGTGATCAAGGACCATTAGAGCTTGTGTGATCCTCCTCCTTATAGTAGAGACGCTTGTTGATGTGTGTCCCCTACCTGGCACTCCGAGTTCACCCCCACCCCCTTCCAGCAAAGATATTCAGGAAAAACAGGCATAACCCAGTACTCTTGCACCAGATGGGTCACAAGTTCAAAAGTAGAGAGTAATAACAGAGCAGGCTGGTGGATTGAGGTTATAAACTGTGATGTAACTTCTCAAGGTTTTCTTTCGTGTAGGACAAACGTTTCAGGGTTCCAGTACAGTCACCAGTGTCTGTAGCTTTTAGCAGGAAGTAACAGGACCCATTCCATGGGGAACATCCAGACGGTCCACGTTTTCGTTCCCTCCAAGCTCCCTGAGAACCGGTTCGAGGAACACTGCTGTGGATTTCACTGAGAAATAGAAAATCCAAACATGATTATGCTTGTTCCAGCTGTAACAGCTGAAGCAGTGGGGGTTGGGAGGGGGGGGGTAAGTAACTAAGTAAAATTTATTTATTAAGCACTTTTCACAGACACAAGTCACAAAGTGCTGTACAAAAAAATGTAACAATAAAAATAAGCATACTAAATCCATCCTAATTTTTTTATGGAGCTGATTTCTTTTCATCAACATTCATTGCTGAATTTAAAAGAAATAGTTTCACTTCTTTTTGAAGAGAGGGCAAGGCAATTTCTTCCATTTTTATTAAAAGCCTGTTAGAATCACATTGTCGCTCCATGAAAATAGTTAGTATTACAGTACTGACACGAGTTTTGTGCATCCCTCAACGCCCCAGGTAAATGAATGTCTTCAATTTATACAATTTAATAACCCTATAACTAAACACTAAAAACTAAAAAGTCCATTATTTCCTTAAGTCCTGGTGCCACAAAACCTTAACCTCACCACACTCCAGGATGTAAGATAAGACAGTGCCCATGTTCGGCTGTCCCCATTGGACATTTGAGATCGGTGGGATGTGTAATCAGCTCCCACTATAGACCTGAGTGATGTGTCTCCTGCTGTTCACTCCATTCATGGCGCCTCGTGATTGGGTCCAGGAGGTGAGCAGTTGCGTCTGGTACTGCTTGGCAGAACCTGGGGGCCCCGGGGCTGGATGGCTGGTCTGCTGCTGTGTTCTGGTCTGGTAGCTATTTCCAGGACTTTGGGGCTGATTCGGAAGCACGGGGAACATCCCCGGAGCGCTGAGGTACCGATGAAACGGTCGCCTCGCAGCTCTTCCTCGCCAGTCGCCTGCCAGTAATTGTTTGCAGGCTCTCGTGTGGAAGTCGTCTGGGTCCCTTTGATTCTCTCAATTTAAGCTGTGAATAAGCGCAGGGCTGGGGGGGCGGGAGGCAGGGGGGGGGACACGAAAGCCCACGAGGGTCCCAGCTGAGGAGAAGCAGCCAGAGCAGATGGACTCTTGTTTTCTCTATAACTTCTTCCGCTTCTACATGGAAATAAGCAGATCTCTGGCTATATCTGAAAGTCAGGGAGCATTCGCTTGAAACTCTAGCAACCACAATCCACATCCTACTATGATTCTCTTATACTCTTCCACCAAAAACCCATTGCGTCGCTTGCATAGTCATCATGAACGATGCTGTCCACTGACATGAAAATGCCATGCAGGTCTTACAGAAACTCACACCTTCAGATGGGGATAAATAACAAGTCCTTGTGTAGGCCTGTAGGCTTCTGTTTGAGCCAGGAGGTAGTGATGATGGTGCCCAGCAGTGGGTAGGACAAGGCAAAGGGCAGCAATAAGCCTAAGTCTAATGTCCATGGTCTTCTTAGAGCTATTCCTGATTCATAAAGGAGACAAACTGAATATAAAGGCTTCATAAAGTCGACCTATGTGGATTTTCCTCAGTTTGTTTTAGTTGAAAATCTTTTAACAAGAACTCGAATGGAGAGTGGCCAACATCTCAGTCTGTCACGGTTCCTCAGGAACCTCCTCACACGTTGTTGGCTTCTCGTTTTTCACGTTTGGGAAGCACAACCTTTGGTGTCCTACACTGCCATCGTTCACCTTCTGTTTCTCACACTGAACTGGCTTCACATGGGACCGAATGCACTTGCCTGTATTTTTTTTGTTTCTCTTGGGTTGATGATGCAGATCAGATTTTTAATTACTATTCTTCATTCTTCTTAAGGCATTTACAGTCCTGCCCTCTCTGCACGTCTCCCTTTGTCCCTTGTCTACTGGGCACCGTTGTCGTGGGAGACTCACGTTGGCGGACATAGATTACAAAGTGGGGTAACCAAATTACAGGGGGGGGGGGAGGGGCATGGCACACCATAGGCGCTGTGTGTGTCCGTGGTGGACCAGATGTCTGAAGTGAGTGAGTTATATGGGATCAGGTGAATATCCTCCATTCAGGTTACATGCTGAGTGTAAGGAGGACCTGAGAATATATACTCTCCTCCTCTCTTGAGGCTTAGTGACACAAACAAAGAATTTCCACTGTTTGGACAAGTGAATGCAGATCTATACATTTTCCTTGTCTAAATGTTAATTACAGTTATCTGCTAACACGCCTGCTGGCCGCTAGCTACTGCAAATAGCCTGAGTGTTTTCCTCTGAATCTTCCCCTCTTTTCACTCCCCCCGGCCTGATGCCTTTGTTGGTGGTGTAATCTGAGGGTCTGGTATGCTTCCGAGGATTTTAATGTTTGAATTTCAACTTTGGACTGCACACCATATCGGTTATGGCCGTGTTTCCCAACCATGGTGCTCAGGGACCCACAGGCAGTCCATATTTTTGCTCCCTCCCTGCTCCCGGCAGGGAGGAAAAATGTGGAATGTCTGGCAGGGAGGTGGGAGAGAGCAGAATGGTGGACTGTCTGTGGGTACCTGAAGACCTGGTTGGGAAATACTTGCTGGGGCAAATTCGGTCCCCCCCCAATGTCAAACTCCTTCCGAACACCACTAAGCACTGGGCTGGAAGAAGCAACCTAGTTGGAATCCATTGTGGGTTAGTTCTGTGCAATAGTGAAATCTGACGTAAGGTGGCCCCCATGTCTTATGTGCCATGACACCTACAAAGTTTAGCTTAGCTTTATTTTTGCATCAACTTTTTACATTCCATTAGAGACATTTAAAAGCTTAGGCAAATGTCTCTTTTCGTGAAAGAAGATCTGGTCACAAATAAGTTGTCAGAGTAACATAAACGTACGGGCCGGAGTTGGGAGGCTTTGTGTGTTTCAGGCATGGAGGCCGAGGGTTTGGGGGGGTGGGGGGGGGGGGGAGATAACGCCACAGTGGATGGTTCTCCCATCCTGCTAGGTCTGCATATCTGCAAAGTTTTTGTTCCACCCGAGCACTTAAACACCTGATTGAACTCATAGTGAACATACACACATAGACCGTTGTTATCAGTGCAAACTGTGCACTCTGCAAACTGTTTAGAGAGCAGAGGCTGAAACGATCAATCGTCATATCAATGGCACCCCTGAAGAAAAAAACACAGCAGTCCTCATTAACAAGACCCTCAATATGCTGGGGTTAGCGAGAGCCTGGGAAGACTGGGAAAGAATGTGCCCTATTAAGTACAAATGGCGTGTTTATGCTGAAGTGCTAGATAGGGATGTCATTTAGCGTGGGGCTGTGTGAGACGCTGGTCTGTTTGGACGAGATATCAGCAGCAGGGAGCGTTATTGGTTCACTTTAACTGCTGAGATGAATGTCCACATAGTGTTTCAATGGAGCAGATCCCCTCTGGATAAACAATGTTGGACTTCTCAAAGCGCAATAAAGTCCGTCGGTCCCCGTAATCTAGCCAGACCCTCCAAACCGGGGGTCTCCTTCAAATGTATTAATAGTGGAGGTCAAATCCAGAGAGCAGCCTGTGATTGGATGCAACAGCTTAAGTCACATGGTCACACGATCCGAACGCCATCCCGGCTGCAAAAGAATTCCAGACGTGGGCCGGGGATTGAGGGAGTTAAGGGTGATAGAGTAAAAGCCAAGTGATGTGGTACTAATTAGCTAATGATTATGAGGAAGGTTTAGCACCGCTGCACCCCTGTGACCCTTTTAACAGATTTACATGCTGCCAGGGGGCTTTTAAAGCAAGGAGGAGGCTTGGAAACTGTACAGTGCTGAGATGTCGTGTGTGGTACTCGAGTGTGTTTAGCTCTGGGCAGTCCTCTATCTCTGCGCTAATGGCCTTTTAGTTCGTTAGAGGCTAGCCTAATTGGCAACTCGGCCGGTGTTGTTTGGAAGAGGCGCGGCTGCGAAATGTGACGGGGCTGCGAAATGTGACAGACCAATCTGTGGCAGCGGAGGCTCTCGTCGCACAGTCTGACACCGACGCCACCTTTCAAACAATCTGCCGGCAGCCGGCTACGTTCCCCTCGCAGTCGCGGCGGGCCGTGTTTTAAGCCTGTGTCATCGCGGTGCGGGTCCGGGTGAAAAGCGCCTTTCCGTGCCCGTGATCGATCACCTGCCTGTCAGCTTTTAGCATCAGCTGAAGGCGGAATGGGAAATGGACGTGCCAACACCTTGCTGATGTGCTGCAACTGGACAAGGGACTCTCTGAACTCTCTCTGTCTCTCTCTCTCTCTTGTTTTCTTTGCTGAGGTTCAAGACTCGCTCATGATAATGCCTGTATCTAATTTCATTGTTGGGATAGAGAGGTCTTAAGTCACAAAGTTTAGTAGTTCGGTGGAGAAACACTGCACAAAGTCAGTGGAAGTTGACCACAAAAATGGACACTTCTTGTTTCCTAACTTCGTTATGTTTCCAGTTAAAGGACACATCTGAAGCTGATTGTTAAATTCAGTCATTTAGCCTTGTCATCTTTTTTTAATTTCATGGGGGAGGATTTCTTGAAAAGCGCTGAGATGGGTAGGACTCAGCATGTCTTTCCTGTGACAGGAAAGGGGTCCAGCATCATTCTGGTAATTCCCAGTAGAAAGAGATTAAACAGAGAAGGCAACACTGCCAGGCTTTTATTTACAAGACCCAGCTTTAAGTTCCTCCACAAATGGTTTTGAATCATGTTGCAGTCATAGCCAGAGTCTGTGTTTGCATATGTAAGAGTCTTAAATTGCCAGGCAATCTCTCAAATGTTCCCCAGACTTGCAATGATTGCATTTTTATTTTTGTTTCTTCCATTTCTCTGCATCTGCAGCCTGTTACACACCCTGGTCCTAAACGGAGCCTGTGGATTTCCAGGAGTCTAACGATTGTTCCATCGACCTCTTGTTCACCTGCCCCACACCTGCTTTTATCTGTGTCAGCCACGCTCAGGACCTCTGTGTATCATACAGGAAATACTGATCTGAAAAAAGCGACACCCCGTTTACCTACTGGATGGAATTCGAGCTGCCCCCATATGGGTGCACAATGAGATAGAGGGATCAGTGCGATTCCACTAAAGCCTTAAGTGACTTTGTTGCTCTAGGGTAATCCAGGGTAATCCTGCAGGATTTGGGCAATGACGATCTAGGGGTACCTGACCCGGGGCGGGGGATGAGGATGGGAGGCGAACAGGCACATCTCACGGACCCCCTGAGCATTTATTCCGACACCTGGATTCGTGTGTGTGTTTATCTGCGGTGGTATGATGGCGTTCTGTGGTAAATCCCTGTTAAGTGTTACACCTGCAGTCTCCATACTACAGGAAGCTTTAAGTCCACGTGGTCTCACAGCACACAGTAAATCATAAATTTAAATCACTACCTTTAACTTAAAAGGTATAGTCTTTTTTTGTTACTGATTTATTCTCTTAATGCTGTCGGTTCCCATCACTCCTACAAAATAATAATAATAATAATAATAATAATAATAATAGATAGATAGATAGATAGATAGATAGATAGATAGATAGATAGATAGATAGATAGAATCTGAAACTGGAAATTCATATTTATGTGTAATAGTGTAATACGGAATTTCTGTCATATAATAGTATGTAAATATGTAAGACGCGATGATAATTTAAGTCGTTTTGTTAAGTAGTCTTCGCTTGTTTCACTCTTATTATGCTTCCTATATTCTTGGTCAACCACTAACGTTACGGAAGTAATTGCTTTTTCTGAGCTATCAAATACACATTGCGGTGGTAATCAGGAAGTTATACAACACTGCTGGAAAGCTGAAGCTACTTAACCACGATTGGTTCCTTTAATCGATTAAGAAAAATTGAAACACGTTTCATATTAAACTGGATGATAGATCGCAGAAGTGTTTCGACAAAATATTCTATTAAAATGCATTGACTTTGAAAGTTTTAAAACTATCACATTGTTAATTACGTATAACCTTTTCCATGCATGAGTAAATGAGTTTGTGTAGTAGATATATAGTACAGTACCGTATAGCCTAACCTAGCCTATAGCGTTGTAATGTTTTAAAAAATCTTTTATTCATAGGAACGTGTTATTCAAGAACGCATAGGTATAGACTGCGAGTGTATTTTTGCTTGTTAGCTATTATTTTGTTAAGAAAGCGATCAAAACGGGCGTTAATAATATCGTTGTAAAACTGGTGGGGCTGGACGGGAAATGTGACATGCGTTAATAGGTAAGCAGCAGAGTCCCCCACCGTGCGTCACAATATCACTGGGAGTGATGGGTGAGCGCTGCTCCAAAGCCAGGGGTCAGTCGTAACTACGAGGGGATTTACTGACATCTGCCGGGATCGTGTCTGATCCTCTCTGCGTCGTGCCTTGTGACAGTGACGATTGTCCGCGCCTCACCCCTCTGAAAGAGGACTTTCACTATTGTTTCCAAACATATATTCTAATGCAAATTTTCCTGACACTCGAGGACTTGCAAACAGATGTGCGCCATTCATTTACGTTGTATCCTACTTCATTTGTTAGCGGATGTCTAAGAGGACGTTTTGAGAAATAATTAAGCATGTCTTTGAGTTCAATGTGGACTAAGTTACAAACACTCGGACATATCTACATATAAATGATGAAAAATATATATGAATTCGGAATAATACCATATGAGCGAGAATACGTATTGGAATTTATTCACTGCTTGTTTTAATAATACGACTTCTTTAATAATTGCAACTTCTGAACGACCAAAAAGTCGCTTTCCAGCGAAGATGCCGAGTACGGGACCATTGCACTGCATGACGCGCATCCAAAACCAGCAAGATTATTTTCATTAATTAATTGATTTATATTTTATGCCTGATTCCTTTATAAAAGTAGAACATTATTAAAGAATATTCAAAATACATTTTTGTTACTTTATGAAAGGTTGTTGCTAAATATTATGTATTTATCTTCAGAATAGCACTTCATAACATTCAGAGTCAACAATAGGCTAGTAAAATATTTACAAAATGTATCCCTTTAAAATGGTCTGGGTTAGTTAAATCCTACATTAAAAGCATTTTATTTGAAGAGTCCATCCATAATCAAACTATGTAATTACGACTACAGGTATAGAAGCGAGATGATAAAACTGATATGATGAATTTCATTTTTCGATTAATTAACAGATAAAGTAAGACGATTTAATGGCATTAAATAGCATATAATGGAACTCTGAAACTGAATCATTAGGCAAGTCAAGTTTATTTATAGAGCACAATTCAGACGGAAGGCAATTCAAAATGCTTTACAAAGGCAAAAGGATACATTTAGCCTAAATAAAAGACTTTAAAATCACATTTAAATGACAAAAAGCCTAAAAGCCAAACAAACAAATAAATAGTTAACTGAAAACATTGTAGCGACAATGAATGACTAAACTGATTTAATTTAAAAGCTGCAACAAACTAACGTCTTAAGTCCTGAAAAGCATTTAAACTGCATGGCTACTTGTTGCTGGTGCTGTGTTTTATCTCGAGGCCAGTTTTTTACTTCTTTGCCCGGAACTGTACTGCTGTTTTGTTGTGCAACAATAAAAAAAATACAACAGCATTTGAGTGACCTGTTATTTCTAATAACGGTCTTTAAATTAAAGAAAAAAAATGAATGTTATCAAACTTTTTGCTGCTTTAACGTTACCTTTATTTAGGCTGACAGAATTATAGCACAACGTTTGCAGCATAGTTAATTAGAGATCTAACCTAATAAAAACAACAGGCCTTTTATGCGAATAATAATAAATCGGTATGTGAACTGCCGTTTTCCGTATTTGGAACATTAGTAGGCTATTAGGAGAGTAGTAAGTTTAATTTTAAGACTGAAATATGCGTACTACACCGTGGACAACCCAAATAAAAACGAGGACTACTAAAAGGAAATCTGTATAAATACACGTAATACGTGGTGATCACTTTTCAGTAAAACATTTTATTCGCTCAGTAATTTTTTCACCTCTGAAAATGATTTTTTTCCCCCTCTCTTTTCTGATAGGTCAGTATATATACATGGGCGATTTATCAACTGTCGGCTGCTGCCATAGGCTGGATCCGCTGTCAATCACACGCCTGCGGCTCGCCGCGTTACCCCGGCGCCGCGCAGGTTTTGCGCAGTGGCTTGGCTGATTGGCGACGGAGATGCGCCCGGAGAGAGCAGAAGCGCGAGGATTTAGAGGGACCCCGGAGTGCACCGGTTAATAATAAAAATACTAATTTAAATCATTATGTATATATGGCGATAGACATAGTCAGGTACAGAATCAGTTTCACACTCCGTAACACTATCCTCTTAAGTGCACTTTTTCTCTCTTTTTTGCACTTGCCGAATCTTTTAGCGATGTCTTTTGCTTTTTCTTCCAGGAATGAATAACTTTGCCAGTATGTCTGGCAGGACTGAAATTCTCATCCGAGAGTCTTATGGAATATAGCTTGGTTTGTCATAGTCTATATGTGGTCTTATTAAGCCCCGTGAAAAATAAACTCTTAATTTTGTGCATCATGTTTTTATTGTGGGTCTACATGCTATATTGCTGCGTCGGCTACAGTTCCACGATGCCAAGTTTTATGATGGACTCTGACCAAGGGAAGGACGGAGGTTTTGTCAGTGAAAATAAAGATGCACCGGGTAAAGACCTTGTGTCCAAATTGCTGCTAAGACCCAAGAGCCCACCGGCTCTGGATCCCGATTACAATTCACCTTCCGTCAGGACGGCTTCTCGGGAATTGTTGAATAATGATCTGGAAGCGGAGAAATCGGACGTTTGGGATGAAATCGGAGGGGAGCGGAGTTCCCTGGAACCGTGCGGCTTGTCGAGTTTCTCCAACGGGTCGGAGAGTAAAAAGCTGCCACAGGCGATCATCATCGGGGTGAAGAAGGGGGGCACGCGCGCGCTGCTGGAGTTTCTCCGCGTGCACCCGGACATCAGGGCCGTGGGAGCCGAGCCGCACTTCTTCGACAGGAACTACAATAACGGGCTCGACTGGTACAGGTAAGGCTTTCCTGCAGAATATCATCATCAGAAAAAAGTCACCTCACAGACTACTACAGCTAAGCCGGAAATTGTACTTAAATTTTATCTGAGGCTTTATAGGCAACCTGTTACAGTGTTCTGCTTTATAAAGTTAAAGGAGTTTGTGCCTGAGATAATTTGAACTCCACTTTAATTTTTTTCGAAGTAATGCAATTACAAATGTTATCCTCCTCAATATAAATTCTCTTCATTTTATATGCGCACTACCATAGAAATAATATACACACAGGCCTATATGGCTTTTCGTGTTATATGTGGGGAAAAGCAAATAAACAAATTCTTGTGGTAACTCGTTTAGACAACTTTACTGTATTGTTTAGTCTTTGGGGAAATAGATTTTCTAATTATTTGCATTCTAGTCACCTTTTCATTCAAAAAGTAATGTACAAAGTATTATAATATTATACAGGCCTAAATATGTACAATCAAAATATGTTTAAAATGTTATATATACCGCTTTGATTACCGCGGTATTAGGCAACTCGATCTTAATAGGCATTTTGCTTTGCCCAAAGATGTGTAACGAACTCCGGGTTGATTACAGACTGTTTAAGACATTTTAAAATAATAATTTTAAAATAATGTCACTGTTGCATATTTTGGCCTGGAGGTGTTTTTTTCCGAGGAATCAGCACTGTACACTGTGAACTAATCATAATGCCATAAACAATTAATAATTAAACACTTATTTTTGTTGCAATGGGTGAAGACAGCTTTTGTATTTTAACTCTAAGTTATATGTTGAAAAGCCACATTGATAAAGATAAATGAACGTGCATAAATCACGAATAAATCTTCACGCCTTGTTATATTGAGGGACACAGGAGCCATGGAAATAAAATAAAAAAATCTTTATCATTGTGACATTTTAAGAATTCTGTGATGAAAAATCACCAAGAGACTATAGCACCGACCGGTATTCTACGACAAATTCAATAAAAAACGGAAGATATGTAGGCTTATACGTTTATTCCAAAGGGGGAGAGACAACTCGGCGGGTTTCTGAATGAAATAAGATTAGGGTATAATAATCATTTTTATCTTCGAGTCTCTGGCACGGGTAATGTTCAGGACGATCATTTTAAAACCTCCATGTTTAATGATAAAAACAATTAAATTTTTATTTTAGTCAAATTGGAGAACTGTTTTCAAAACCTTTTAAAATTACGTGTTAAAATAGAGATCTTACAAGCGCAGATACTGATACTTTGCCAAGAGTTTCCAAAGAATTCATTATGGCGTTTCTGCGGTGTTCATTACAAGAGAAACAGCCACGATAACTGTGAAACGGGTCCACTGTTGGGAATCTAACGTGGTTGTTTTTGTTGTCGGCCTTGTTCTTAAAAGCTTTGGGTCATTTTAAGCTTTGTTTTGTCTCCCAAGTTAACCTGCTGAAGTCTAAACTGCGGCCACCGGTATTACTTTCTTATCACTTAATCGCTAATGGCATAACTGACAACGTCAATATGTTTCACTAGGAAATACAAACGAATAGGTCTATCTAAAGCGACGTTGTTTTTTTTCCCGGCCAAATCAGGGACATGGCCCACAGTTAAATAATTACAGATGGGGATTAAGCAGGGTCTGTTGGAGATAAGGATGTCTTATAAAAATGGCAGACAAACAACATATGGCTGTAGTGCTAAACTGCAGTTAGAGGGTTCTATGTCAGTCAGGTTTAAGTGTGGACAGGCCGCTTCCAGTCACAGAACCGAGGTCTGCTGTGATCTGCCACGTGTATTAGGTTATATATATATACATGGACAAGCTGGATAGTCACATGGTTCTGAAGGAGGTGGAAACAGGGTCCGGTGGCCTAGTGTCTGTCTACGGCCAGTACATCCACATTTTAGGCCAGCTCGCCTGCAGCGCGGGACCAGGGATTCGAGAGATGAGCGCAGAACTCCCCTGAATCGCACCTCTGAGGTCCTGCGGCTCTGCTCACCACATGCAGGCCTCGTTCCGCGAGCGTCGGCAGACAGGGCTTGAGACGCTGGCTGGGAGAGTCTGCTCTGCTTTCGGAGAACCCACTTTACAGTAATGCCCCCGAATCATGCTAATCTCAAAGCTGCCTAGCATGGGGGCCATTTACTGATCTCTCCGACATAATCCTTTGCTGTAACATTACTACAGTCAGTTTCCTTTGAACGTACTATATTATTCGTTTCTTAAGTTACTTTACATTTATTGTGTTTTGTCATCTTCATTATACACGTAATCTAACTGCCGCTATACTTAAGAACATAAGAACTATACAAACGAGAGGAGGCCATTCGGCCCATCGAGCTCGCTTGGGGAGAACTTAACTAATAGCTCAGAGTTGTTAAAATCTCATCTAGCTCTGATTTAAAGGAACCCAAGGATCCAGCTTGCACTACGTTATCAGGAACAACGTACATAACAGTCGTTAGCGTCGCTTTTTGCGTTTTCGGTGGGGCTCCGCAGGTTAAGCCGGCGTGCCTGTAATCGGAAGGTCGCCGGTTCATGCCCCGGCAGAATAGCCACGTCTTACCCCCCCCCCCCAGCTCCTTGGGCGCGGCTGCAGACGGCTGCCCTTCGTTGCCAAGCTCGCTCTCACCTGCATGTGAGTCTTTGTGTCACGGAGAGCAAGATGGGGTTGGCAAAAAATGAATCTCCCCAAAGGAATCAACAAAGTGTCATTATTATTATTATTATTATTATTATTATTATTATTAACTCACTAGAGACACACCCGAGAATTCTTACATTTGTATAAGTATGGAATTATAAAAGTACAAAATTTCTTATATACATTTCTTATTAAAATGTGTTTATAAGGCAGGAGGCCATCCTTAACTCTAAAAAATAAATGCCATCAAAGAAACATTAAGATTAATGTGTGTGAGTATAAGTGAGGGAAATAAAGAATGAGAAATGAGTGTTTTTTATTATTGCAAACAGTTTCTCTGTTAAAACACACCGGCGACTCCCTAAAAGAGAGATTGCCCAAAAATGGTTAATCATTGGCCTAATCCTTAAGCACACTCAGCGAGGAGAGACAGCGCTTTCTTCAAAGACTGGACCCGTGAGACTGACACGGCCGTAAATGTGCGCGGGTCTGCTGGCCGTCCTGGTGGGGGCGGGTAGTTAATGCTGATAGGGCCAGCGGGTCGTTAAGAGCGCGTTAAAAAACAGCTAATGGGTCTTTTATTAGGCAGGAGCTTCAGTCAGCGATTTGCAAATTGAGCAAAAAGCAAATGGATGCTTTACGATCTTCTTTATCAAGAACGGTTTCTCAGGATGCTGCATATTTGCAGAGCTTGCCGCAGGGATAGCCCACCGCCAGGTTCTGTGCCAAAGTCAGCGCGGTGTGGAAACTAAATCGCCGAGTCTCTCCCTTTGTTGTGAAATTGACATTGTCTGCATTCTGCTCTCGGCCGAGAGGGACAGGCTCTCGGAACCGACTCGAGTCTCGCGAGCGGGAGTTCATTCGTTACTGGCAGGCAGCTGGCTCACTTCTCGCCCCGTGGAAAGTTTAGATAAGCGATTCTTTTAGGGAAGATAAACAGACGACCAGCAGGACTTCTTCAGAGGAGAGGAAACCATATTTCATCATTAATATCCCAAGCCCTTCTATAAATGTCAGACACTAACAGTCAGCGATGAGACGAGCGGTTAATGAGTGAGGCTTACAGGGCAGTGCTGGGGTGGGGGGGGGGGGGGGGCGGGGGGGCGTTGTTGATTACTTATAGACGGAGCAGTTTGCAGGCCTTGAACTACAATGTGAGACAAGTCCTGGTATGCGAGCCCCCTCTGTTTGAACTGCCGGCGGTTGTGTAATGCTCTCTGCGGTTTGGTTGATTTTCACAAGGCCGGCAATCACTGGAAGTGCGTCTAACCTTCCCCACTATCTCCCTAGGAGTCTAAGGGGCATCTGAGTGTAAGTCAATGATGTTCGTGCGTGTCGAGAGAAATGGATACAGGAGAGAGGATAAACAAGACAGATTACAGAAAGCGGACCTGAATACTTCACCGCATGTGAAAGTTGAGTTTGTCCCCCGGGTATGAAAGCAATAGAATGCAGAGTTCCTGGCATTTCTGTAATCCTGAGTGCCTGTAATGGCAGAGTTGTGAAAAACAAGAATATGCCCCTAACTTTTACATTAAGTGAACCGCAAATTTCTGACGGCGGGGCTTTGATCTGGAAACAACCCGCTTTGTCTTCCGGAGGCGATCGGTGTCCTTCTGAAGGGTGACTGACCTGTAGGATGACTCAGAAGTGCAGTTACAGCTCCGTGGCTAAATATCCCAGCATGCATTGCGGTTGCCGCAGCATTCTAAACACCGCCAGTCTTTCGTCAAGTATCCCCAGCATGTATTGGTTCTAGCACTACTCTGTTAAGGTTCGATTGGAGTAAACATAAAACTGAATGTAAGAGGAAGCTTTGCTCATGCCAGTAAGCACTAGTTTGGCCGCCAGTCCGAGATAATTAGCCCAAAGATACAGGTCAGCTCTGACAACAAAATGGCCTCAGGTCTGAATTCTTTGTGACTCGAGCATCACCTCCTGGCAACAAATGCGAGGTGCCTGCACCTGCACTACAGAAATCGCCACGGAAACAAGTCACATGACCCAATCTGAGACGTATCACATTGCAGATGGCCCTTGGGTTCTTGCTCTTTGGCAGATAAATGATGTCTGTGCTTGTGTTTTAAATTTATAAAGCTGGAGATTTACTAGATATTTACTGAAAAAGGTCTTTGCCCCAATTTTTAAAGCAGCCCGGCTACATGAGGAACATCGGAGTTGGCGTCCTGTGCTGCGCTTGCATTTGGGAGCGTGTTCCCCCAGATTTGTAGGGCAAGAGAGAAGTAGTGGGGTAATTGACCACTGACTACTCCAGTGTCCTGGTCCTCAGTGGGAGGCCACTGGGCCCCGCCCACAAACATGACATTTAGCCCCTTGTAGTCCGGCCCCTCCCTCCGGAGCCAAACACAATGGAGTTGGAGCTTGGCAGGAGCCAATGGCAGGAGCCAATGCGTGTCAAAAAAACCTCCTGTCGCCAGAAGAAAGGGGACATTTGGCAAGCAGTTCGAACCCCATTCATTATAACCCAAAGAAGAAGACATTTGTTATTCTGGGGGTGGGGGGGGGGCTTCCTTTTTTTCCTCTCCAGAAATCATTTGTTGTTATTCTCTTCGACTGAAGACACATGGGAGAGCATAATGCGAGAAGGAACTGAAAGGGACTCCTGGGAACTGGAGATATGGTTTATGCCATGTTGTTTTGTTCGGTCCTGTGTTACCCACCGACCCCCCATTTTTTTTTTGGCCCTGTGTGCACCCCTCCCCGTGCCAGTGAAGCTGGAAGTCCATTCCCCCAAACGGTTGACCATTCATCACCGCTCAGCAAACAGTTGCTCAGTTGGAATGGGCCCCATTTTTCCGCAGAGAATGACATTGGCCAATAGTGGTTAATTGTCGATCGAATCCTTAAGCGTGCTCTGCAAGAAGCGGCAGAACTCCCCTCAACGGCTGGACCCGTGAGCCTGACGTGGCCAGAAATTCCTGCAGGTTCTCTGGGCGTCCTGTGGTGAGCACATATTCAGTGCAGATAGGGTCATTAGTTTGGTACAAGAACACTTTTCACACCCCCTAAGCCTGTAGGGGGCCCTGGAAAACACATCTCCAACTTTCAAACCAAGCACACGGTTATAATATGCACTGTGAGATGAAGTCTTTTAGAAGGATATATATTAGATCCTAGAATCTATGAGTACATTAGCTTTTTACTGCTATGAGTTGTTTTGGAACAACAGAGTGAGTGTTCTCTGTTCTCTTCAGAGGAACCTTAAGGAGATAGGGAACCCTGTCATATTTCCCGGGTACAAATGCAACACAGATGCACTGCATTACAATGCAGTTTCCCATAAGATAATGCATGTTCAACACTGTCCCATCAGTATTGAAAGTAAACATTATAGCAAATCTGATGTCCTTATTCTCCTGTGAATGCCATGGTGCTACCCCAACCCATACTAACTACAGGAACCTTTTCATTTGATCATGACAGGACTGCAGTGCCCCCTGTAAGCATGGAGGATAAAAAATTGAAACTGTACTAAAAACTCTGCAATACCTTTTAGTAAAATCCTTGGGCTTCTAACTACACACCCCTGGGGAGCATATAGTCATATTTTAAAGAGCTAGAAAAGTTGAACATAAACCAAAATGTTTCTTAAATTGTGTCGAACATATGCTGAATTAGCTCAAATGGATTTATTTAGCTGGGCGATAGAGTCTTAAAAGAAAATTGTTTTCCAAATACTGTCATTTCAGTTTTACTGTTTTGAGTATGAAATAAACAGCATATGGCGAATGCAGCTCTTTGGTAATGTGCTTCTGACTCGTCTCCTAGACACAGACCAGCTCCATGTGCAGTCAGACCTGCCTCTCAGTCCAGACGCAGCCGTCAGCTTAATCCCAGGGAACCGCATCAATATCCTGTGGCCTCTGCTCCCTAAAAATGAAATGAGGCAAACGCAGGACAGAAATGTGCTTCTTTTGACTTTTAATTCCCTGTTTAGCCTCGATTTTTTTCGCTGCAAGGCCGCTGCCTTTCAGGAAGTCCTCAGTGGGGCGGGCAAACGCAGAGATGGTGCAACGTTCCCTCAGTGTTGCCGTTGGCATAAACATGTAGATGCTGGAGCGGGTTTATAGAAGCCTGTCACTGTTAAACTGTTGCATCAGGTGTTTACCTTAACAGTCACACTTATTCATTGCAGATGCCTATTAGGCGATGGTGTCTACATGTAAGCTGTGTTCCCATTGGACGCTCATATCTCCCAGAGAGCTGTGCTCCCATTGGCCTTCGGGCTCATCCAGAGGAATGGGCTCACATGGCTGGCACCGGGCTGAATACGTTTCTCGCCCCTGGCATTGCATGTGTGGAGTCTGTATGTCATAACCATGTTGGCATGGGTGTCCCCCCACAGTCCAAAAAATGCAGGCAGAATCTGTCTCTCAGAATTCCCCTTAGTGTGATTGTGTGCGTGACTGCCTGCCCTGTGATGGACTGGCATCCCGCCCGGGGTGTCCCTCGCCTCGTGCCCTCTGCTGCCTGGGATGGCGTCCAAACTCCCCAGGAGCCTGTATTGCATAAGTGGTTATGGAAGATGGATGGGTAAAAGGTTACTCAGAGTGGCGTTACCTTCCAGCTTCCAGTTTAAAGAAGGCTTTCTTGAACAGATCCAGTTTAAGAACCTTAGTTTAATGGTTCTGCTGCAGAACCTTTAAAACTGTGGTCTTTCTCAAGACACACCGCTAGAATAAGTATTCCGTAGACATAAATAGGGGATCTTATGTTCCTGTCTAAATCCCAGAGCAGATGCTTCAGGGCGGAAACGTGCTTTGACAGAGCAAGCAGTGCTAAACGGTCATGTATTGCAAGCCCCAGTGAACTCAAGGTCCAAGGACATGTTCTCCACCCAGTGGAGACCTGGAGACTGGTCTGCACCCACTACACCTGTCAGGCATAGAGGGAGGAGAGGACTGAGAAGAATGAAACGCTTAACTCACTTAACATGCTTTCTGTGTTCTGCTCTGCAGCCGGAGGGGGGGGGGGGTAATCAGCGTTGGTCTACATCCTGGTCAGCTGAGAGGGGCCTGTGAATGTGACCGAGGGCAGTAGGGGCCAGGAGGGGGTCCATCGATTCACAGCGGGGCCACGTCCTTCACGGTCATTAGCTCATGTGCGAGTCGCAGGCTCAGTAGTGTGTCGCAATGTGTAATGGAGACGAATCCATTTACGTACTTAATTTTTTTTTTACATTAATTACAATGTCCTGTGTTAAACATCTCCATTGTTTTGGAAAGTCTGAGAGATCATGGTAATGGCTTTCTGTTCACAATCCCTGTAATTGGCTGCACGGCGCTCTGATTTATGACTCTGCCGCGGAACACAAAAGACACAACAGGACGTTTGTTTCGGGTGGATTAAATATTGAACATTTTGTGTTATTGCTTTCTAGGAAAAAGATGAATAAGAAACGCGACTCCCAGGCAGCCCAAAAGCTTTTCCATGATTGCTTTTAAATGGCACCGATTTGATTTTTCAGGGATCGAGAATCACAGGGTTTAGTATCCGATTCTAAACGCAAACGCATGTTTTTATATGGGATGAAATAGGGGGGGAATCGTAGTAACAATCTACGGAGCTGAATTGCTGGTAATTGAATTTCAGCATCATTTTAACCTTTGAGAACGCTGATCTTCTGTCGGTGATTTAACAAAAACAATGCATCCCATAATCCATCAATGGCTTCTGCTGCCGCTGATCTTGGCAGCATCTAACGCTGGAAAAACCACCCCTGAAATTCAACATCTGTAAAGGGGGAACACAGGTTAGGAAACGTCGCACGTGAGCTGGGGACGGATTCAAACCCACAACTTTTTGATTGATTTAAAAAGACGGCAAAAATATATATTTTTTCTAACATTCCTGTATCCCTAAGCAAGTCTTTACGGGGAAAACCGAGGTCCCGCAGAGATGGCTGAATCCCCTGCTGAAGCGGCCGTGCGAATGGCAGGCCGCCGTGCAAAAGGCAGGCCGCCGTGTGTCTCAGCACTGCTTTCTGGCATCCGTTTCTCTCCCGTACACGAGCCTTGAGAGACCTACTGGAAACACTCAGAACCAGAACCATTTAGTAAGGCGAATACCTGCCTTTGATCGCACTCCTTGGCACCAGAGAAACATCGACACACGTACTAACTGAGAAGTCTTTGCGGCCATTTTGACTTCTGTGTGTTATTTCCGTTTCGGGGAGAATGGGGATACGTCATAATGACAGAACAGTCAGCCATTGTTCATTCTTGGTAACTGTTTTCTGGTAGGAAGTCTAGTAAGGTCTAGCAATGCCAGCGAGGAATGATCTGTATGTGACGTTACTGTTGTACCTCTGAGCCGACTAAATTCTAAAAATAAATTTGTGTATGTGTTCTATTGAGGGAATTCATTCATTAAAAATAGCACGCAGGCAGAGACAGGAGAGAGAAAGGAAATTATTATTATTATTATTTTTGTCTCATTGGCTCCTCCCACATTGGTCACCTGACCTACCCCAGAAATGACAGCATACTGCTTCACATTCCGAGACGTAAAAAATTCCCGCAGTCCGTGGCCCCGCCTCCTTTGTACCGCTAGCCCTCTGCCGGGTGACAACCTTTTAACAATGACAAAGAGATCTTGGTGTCAGAGTCATTTAAAAAGATATCTCATAAATCATATCAGGATAATAGGCATCTTTCCTCTAAAAGCCACTGGCCCTTTAATGGCTCTGCCATCTTCCTTCCTTTTTTCACTCTCATTCCATCCATTCTTCTACCACTTCATTGATAAGAAGAAATAGCCCAGTAGGGGGTTGTGGTTTTGAATCCCTGATGAGAGTCTCTGATTGGATCCTCTAAGTAGGAACAGTTTAATCTGTTCCACAGATGCTTGTTATTAATGCGGAAGAAGAAAATGTTAAATACAAAGGGCCTTATTCGGGCCCTGGAGGGGGACATAGCACAGACACAGAGCACAGACTAAGGTACCTCCCCCCCCCCCCCCCCGCCCCATGAAGCCTTCACTGATGTTTAGTTACTTCCTGTTCCCAAGATTGTTTCTTTAATCTTGAGTTAAATACAGACAATGGATTTTAAGTTTTCGGATGTTGGGTCTTCTGGTGGCATCTCGGTCAGCCTTTCAAAGATATGGACTATGCAAGATCCATAAAGCACCTGGAGATCCCAGGAACCCCAGGAGCACACATAAATTGTAGCCCTTCCCTCTACTGTAAGTCAGAAAAATGCATAAATGTAATATTAAATGTAATTCAAAGATATTTGGAAGAGGCATACTTCTACCCAGAGCACTCCTACACAGATTCTCCTTTCCCAAATGGATTAGTGGGTTTTTTGCACTATATAACAATAGCAGATCCCAAAGAAGGACATGCTGTAGGATTGGGTAAGAAAGAGACCAACAGCACCAGGTAATTAGTGGGGTTTACACTCCCAGACCATGCTATGGGTCTCCTGAAGCGGCAGTAATCAGGGAGGCGTGATGAAACCCAGGCCACTCGGTCCTCGGGGAAACCGTAAAATGTAGAGACATCCTCAGCAAAGAGTCTGCAAAGCCAGCCTTTTGTTGCCAGTGAATGAGCCGCTCTTGGGTCTCCTTATTCCCCCACTTGAGAATCATTGCCAGACATTGGCTGCTCGCAAATAAAAGAGCATTTGTTTATCTTGTGGCTTTAGGTAGGAATCCAGTCCCGTGTCTCTGTTTGTGGAAATTACTTCCTGCCATACATCGACCATTTCTCTCCAAAATAGAGAAGCTACCACCTGAGAGAATCCTTAGTCTAATGACAAAAGGTATCTGGGGCACAAATCTCCATCCTGGGCTGTGAACCTGTAAGCTTCTGGCTGGAAATCCTCTTCTGCTGCCTGCAGGAGCCCAGCCCAGTGTTGGGCTGTAGTTAAAAGATAGGATTTCAGCATGGCCTGAAGACACCAAGAAAATATTGTACCCTTTAGCAGGTAGTAAAGATCTATGGCTCCGAAGCATCCTGAAAAAATCTCACCCTTTGGTAGTCATCTTCTCACATTTCCATAAGCATTCTTATCACTTCCACGTAATCCGCTTTCGTCAGGGCTGCTTTTCTGACATTTAACACCGCATTCCCATGGAATAGAATATGTTTGCCTAAACACAAACAACCGTGTTTTCAGAATACCTACTTGATTACGGGTCTGCAGGTAAACGATCTCCTTCCTTACCCAGGTTCCTTTTGGAAATTGAAAAGCGATCCGTAAGTCGCCACAGGTGAGACTTTGGCCTCAGCAAGCACGTTCCTGTCTAAATCCCTTTCTTTAAGTTCACCACATGTGCTTAAATAGGGTCCACCTGTCCCTACTGCCAGGGACCTCCTCTATAAAGGAGATTAGTCTTGACTCGTTCCCCAAGGTGGACAGTGCTTACAGGTCAAGATGAGGTAAGGATCTCTCAAGTTTTAAGCACGGAGGATGTAAAGGGTTAAAGTTTGCAAGGGCTGAAACTTTTCCACAACATCTGATGCAACTATATTATTAATTCCATTCTTCTATCCACAGGGACCTGATGCCGAAAACTCTTGAGGGTCAGATTACCATGGAGAAGACCCCCAGTTACTTCGTGACCCGGGAGGCCCCGGCCCGGATCTACGCCATGTCCCGGGACACCAAGCTGATCGTGGTGGTGCGGGACCCCGTCACCCGAGCCATCTCCGACTACACCCAGACACTGTCCAAGAAGCCCGACATCCCCACCTTTGAGAGCTTGACCTTCAAGAACCGGAGCACAGGCCTCATCGACACCTCCTGGAGCGCCATCCAGATCGGGCTCTACGCCAAGCACCTGGACAGCTGGCTGCGCTTCTTCCCCTTGGGCCAGATGCTGTTCGTGAGCGGCGAGCGGCTGATCCGCGACCCGGCGGGCGAGATGGCCCGCGTGCAGGACTTTCTGGGCCTCAAGCGCATCGTCACGGACAAGCACTTCTACTTCAACCACACCAAGGGCTTTCCCTGCTTGAAGAAGGCAGAGGGCAGTAGTAAACCCCACTGCCTGGGCAAGACTAAGGGCAGGACCCATCCCAACATCAACCCAGATGTAGTGAGACGACTGCGGGACTTCTATAGGCCATTTAACATGAAGTTCTATCAAATGACCGGACAAGACTTCGGTTGGGAATAAAGGACACCTAGTTTGGATGGGAATCAAGGACACCTAGTTTGGATGGGAATCAAGAATTTTTCTTAATAAACAAAAGGTGAAGATATTGTCACTTGTGTAAACTGTACAGAAATCTATTCTATGGTAATTTATTTTGACTTTCCAAGCAATCGTCTCACTAAGCTGCCTAGTCACTTTCGTGCATCGTGGGTCCCATCCAGGCCTCACTGTTGGTAATTCTGCATTCGCTCGTGAGTTTTTCTTCCTTCATCTGAGTCGAAGGTGCTCCCCGGCACCGGGAATCAAGCAGGAACGAGGAAAATGGAACGGGCGACTTCATAAACAGACAAGACACTCAAAAAGGAACCAAAAATGCTGTGTTACGGGTATTTCAACCACAGGGCAGGGAAAACATTATATTTATCTGATGTGTAAAGTTCTTCTGTTCCCTTGGTTTTTTTTTAACTGTCATTGTCATATATGGTTTTTTTTTTAGATCTATAGTGGAAGTTCTACTTGATTGGAGATGTCCCATAATTCAGCTTTAACACTGGCGTGACCTCCCCAGAGGTACATTGCCCACTTAGCCGAACCAGGATGCGTCTCCAGTAATGTAAGGTAATGCTTATTAGATAGTAGGTAAATTGATAGACTAATCCATACTCATGGCAGTAATTACATGGAAAGAACATCTTAGCTTCTCAGCCTTTGCCCACAAATAGCTGATCCATCACGGAATAAATGATCTGGGAGTGACAGCAAGGTCTAATTTGATAAAGAGACCCAGGCCTTAGGTCCAGACCCTGTCTCGTATTCCATTGTCTGGTCGAAATGACTCCCTCTTACTGGAAAATGAGCAGATTCATCAGAAACAGGCCACCACTGGGTCACGGTGCCAAGGTCTCGGCGTGGTGGATGGATCTCCTGTAAGTCCAACGTTAGAGCCTATCTCTGCGGCGCACCTTCAGCTGGTTTGGGAACCGACTCAATTACATTCGGAGCTTGAATGTGAACGTGCTTGAGACTGAGTAGCTCAATAGCTGTAGACCAAGCCTCAAGTGGCCATGCTTGGCTTTTGTCTTCGACCCTGGATGACAGGGCGGTATGTATTTCAGCAGTTTAGGCCTCTGTGACGGCTGCTGGTTCAAATCCGAGGTTTGCCTGGTTGGTTTCTCCATTGGCCCCTTGAGCAAGGCCTTTAACTCCCAATTGCTTCAGGAACTGTCTCACCCAGTCTTCTCAACTGGATAAAAGTCTCTGCTAAATAATGGTAAATGTAGTGGGTAGTGGGAGAATGCTGTTGAAGTTTCCACTCATCTCTGTGGTCACTGAGATCTTTGTGTGGACATCAGCCCCGATCACATACAGGGAACCACCGTAAGTGTGCATTCTGTGCAATTCAACGTAAAGCGTAGAAGTTCTGCGTGGTGGCTTATCTCCATGAACTAAAGTGCCTCAAGTATTGGTGCAACGGAAATTAAACAACGGTTGGGCTTCTGTACGCACTTCACCCATGTGGATGGTTAGGGGACTGTGTCATTCTCCTGTGGAGCGCACAGCAGTTGACAGTTAACATTTTGGTGTTGGAACAGAGGCTTTCTCGGGGTGTAAATCAGAAGCAGACAGGCAAACACCCACATTATTTTTATGTCTAGCCTACAAACACTTCCTGTTCTGCACTTCCTGTTTCTTTTTTTTTATTTTCTATTTCTGAGTGGAAGCATAGCTGCCATGCAGAAACTAACCCTGGAAATGCAGACTTTTAAAAGATGTTAGAAATAGTAATAATGGTAATAAATAAACAGGTGCAAGCAGTGGAGTTTGAATGGATCACTGCTCTGGTTTACGGTTGAGTTTTATTCAGCCCTAGAGATATGCAAATGTTACGTTATTTTTTTTTTGTTTGGTACTGTTTGACTAAAAATGTTATTTCATACTGCAAATGTGTACATATATAGAAATGTTATTCAAGTATTTTGTGGTGTGTACATTTACAAAAAAGAAAGAAAAAACTTTTTACGCAATCAAAAGACAAAACTTTTCTAGAGTACCGAGCATTTATGTCTTCTTATGAATTAATAAAGTATATTTTATCAAAACCACACTGTTTTTTCTTTAACCTCCTGCAGTTTGTTTGTGGTCTGGAAATGAACATGTTTGTCTCCGAGGGAGATTGAGATTGCACAGATAGACGGAGTAGCATGTTCTTTCCTCGGTGATCTGTTTTACCGATTTCTTGTAGGCCTGTCTGCAAATGCCATGGCAACACAGCAGCCATTCTGTCGCCGATGCAAGGATCCTTTCACTGCTCAAAGGATTATGGGTGTTTAGACACAACCACCGACTTGAGGAGCCGCGAATGTCCCAAACGAGAAAATCTGAGCTTCTTCTTCTTTTTCCTTTCAAATCTAGGCCCTTAGGGTTATAGCTGCATTTCTTACGCTCGGAATGTACCTCTGTTTCCGAGTTCTGAATTCTGTCTACAAGTTTTCCAGCGCAAAATGGCTGCGGCAGAGGCTTCCTGTCAACACGTCATCCTCGATGTGCGGAGGATGTAGCAAACCGCCTTTGGGGGTGAAGAGATCTTCGCGTCAGAGAGATCAGGGCTTTGATGCATGCAACCCAGACTACAACAGTGCCCTAGGTTAGCTAATTCCTATACTCTGTCAAATTTCTTTGGCAGTATGTTAACTTGTGCACAGACAAACGTACCTGAGGGTGAGATTATCCCTGTTTGTCTCTCACACCTTTTTCTGTTGTTTTTTTGTTTTTTGCTACATTCAGCTAGTGCAAATTATCATGCTGCCCTTTTTCCACAACAATTTACCCATAGTGCAGCAGTACAGCATACGTTTTATGAACGTTCTGTGGCCTCTTACCGTACAGCAGGGGTGCCCAACTCCAGTCCTGGGGGGCCGGAGCCCTGCACATTTTTGGGTTTCCCCTCATTTAACACACCTGATTCAACTCCTTATGCTAATTACCACACAGCTCTTGAGCTGAATCATTTATGGTGGAACAGGGAAAGAACTAAGCTACACAGGGCTCCGGCCCCCCAGGACTGGAGTTGGGCACCCCTGCCGTACAGCCTTACAGTGAAGCTGTCAGAGTGTCATGAACAGCGGTGCCTGCAGAAAAACTTACTGACGGGGGGGGTGGGCAGTGGGGGGGTGCGGACTTATTGACCAGTGGAATATTTCCTTGGATGGCCGCGGGCCGGCAATACGGAGACTGGGGAGGGCTGTAGCCTGCATGAGGGTGAATGTACATTTTACATGAGCTCATATTCACTAAAACCAAGTGAGCACCCACACATACATGTATTTATTAGCATTTATACACACATCCTTTTCACCAGATTCTTTTGAGTCTAAAAATGTCTGAAATGTGAAAGGCAGGAGCATCGTCCGTCTCCCAAAAACTGCTTATCCAGTATGAGCTCATGCTGAGTCTGGAGGCTGTCCCAGTAGGCGCAGGACACGAAGCAGGGAGCGCACTGGATGGCACGCCAGACCACACACACACACACACACACACACACACACGCAGACCGGCCAGTTCAGGAGGAAATGGGAGTACCTGACGGAAACCTACACAGACACGGGGAGAACATGCTAACTCCACACACACACACACACACACACACACACACACACAGAGCCCACAACACTCACAACCACGACCCCATAGGCTGCTGACCACTGTGGGCAGGTCATTTGCTGAATATTTAGCCAAACTAAAAGTATTAAACATATTGAAATGAAATACAAGCAGACTTTTTAAGAAGCTGCTGAATGTTAGACTAACACACATTAGACTCATGAAGTCATTCAAGAAAGGGGGGGCGGGGCACTCTGGGTAATGCAGTGCATGCTGGGGACACAGTAAACACATATGGAGGTAAACGCCAGACAGGTGCCTCCCCTCAGAGACACCCAGGACACTTGGGAAGCCACCTTGCCTCACTAATGCCCCCCTGGGACTGTCACGTCGGTGGTGTCACCTCCCATCCCCGGCAACAGCGTGTGGCATGAGCCCAGAGGAGTCAGCGTGAGGGAAGGGTTGGGAGATGCCCCAAAACCACCAGTGAAATCAGCCCCGCCATTAGGGGGCGGCACTACCCAGGGGGGGGGGGCTACACGGAGACAACAGGAAGTCATACCAGTAACGTCAACGCTGTGTAACAGCTAGTGCACCACACGCAGCCTGATTTTAGCCATTTATGGGAGTAAATAAGACTCAAATAACGCAATCCCTTAAAATTCAAATCTCGTTACTTTCATGGCTGCAGGGCAAAATTCATCCCATGTGCGATTGGGGCTGTTTTTTGTTTTCTTTCCCTTTGCTCGCAGTAATATCTCGGCCTTGGCACAGCGCTGCCTCTTGTGTCAACAAGCCTGGAATAATTGCTCCCTTCAGAAGCGGGGCTGACTGGTGAACAACGTAACGAAACATGTGCGTTTGAGGAAGAAAAAAAATAGAATAATAATAATACCCACCTGAATGTCTGGCTCAGCTTGCTTTGTGCAGCCTGGTTGTAAATCATCACCTCAATCTATTAACAAATAACCTTTATTTACCTGAGGCAGGTGATAAAATCAGCCTCTCAGCCAGCTGCAAGCTGGGTGCCAGGCCTGCAGGAAGTGGCCCCTCAGCGATTGACCGGGGGGGGGGGAATGAATGCTTGATTGCCGCCTTTCCAGCTGTGGGCTCGTTGTTTCTGCTGATGTCCTCTGGGGGTAGCTGTGACAGGGGTTCACACAGCCTTGACATGTCCGTCTCTCTCTCTCTCTCTCTCTCTCCCCTTGTCTCTCTTCTTTTATTCTCTCAGTCTGTTATCTGTATCACTCTCTCAGCTCACACTTCTCCTTCCCTATCTCTCTATATGTCTCCTTTTAAAAGTTACCTATCTCTTCTCATCTTCAACACTGTCGCAAAAAAAAATTAACCCAGGCTGCTGGTTCTTATATTGGCAGGTAGCACTTAATGTACTATTTGTGAGTCACATTGGACAAAAGCTTATGCTATATAAATATGTGAATGTAAATATATTGGTGAATATTTTACAAGCATGATTCATCTGACAGGTTTGCGAATGTGTTTCTGTTGTGCTCAGGCTCTCCAGTTTTTATTCAGCGACCTGTGAGTGGCACCCCCACTAACACCCCCCACCCCAACCCCCCATAAGGGTCCGATCGATCTTGAACCAGATATCCCTCAGTGGAAGGCAGGACTGGACCAGCAATGGGTGGACGGTTAATGAACCGGAACCTAGACCTGCCAGTGACTCACAGATCACAGAGAGGCCTTGAATGTAATGTATTACTCAAATTAATCTGCCACATGCTGTGCGACACCCAGAATCATGGGTCAAGCTGTAGGTCACTAAGGGAAAAAAACTATATCTTCTGTACCACTATACTATAATAAGGACCTCATTGTGATAGAAGCAATGCATGAAAGCAGGCAGGGAGATGACATTAGCTCAGTAAGTATAGCGAGATAATGAGACTCACCTGAGTCGCCGCACGCAGTTTACAAACTGGGTAATTGCTAATTAACCTGAGGGGAAATCACAGTGATAGGTACAGTGCAGTTGGAATACAGGGGCTTATTGTTTTCAGCAACGCCCGTCATCTGGTGCTGTGCACATGTCACGTCCTTTTCCTGTGAAGGACACTGTGAAGGACACCAACGGTGACCCTAGAAGCAGCACATTCCTGCCGCCTTTACTGCCACTCCGAGCTCTGAGCCAGAGACGGAGAGTAAACACGCTCCAGTGATACGGACCCAGGTGAGCAGGAATCTACTTCTGCCAGGGGTGGAGGAATCACCCCCCCAGGCACGAAACATCAAATAAGCACAAGATTACAAATGCCGATGGCTTGGGCTACCCTATAGGCCGAATGGCGCCCCCATGGACTCTAACGACCAATCATTAGGCAAAATGAGTCGGTACAACAGCTGAGGTATTATGGGTATTTTTGATTAAAGAAAAACTCAGATGAATCATGCAGCTGTGAAATATCAACCTTAAATCAATTGTAAAAATAGTATGGTGCAACAGAAACACCATAATTATGAAAATTACTAGCAAAGCATATTTCTGAATAATTGCATTAACTTTGATTCAGAATTTTATGTCATAATTTAAGCAAGCATTTTTGCCATGAAATCATCCAAACTGACTCAAATCATATTCCAATATAGGTAAAGCTATAAGTTATCAATTAACTGTGGAGTAATTTTCCTGGAAAACAGCATCCATGAATAAACACATGAGGGCTTCTTTATCATGGATAACAGCGCATTGAGGTCAGTGTGGAAATAATCCAGATGTTCAGCAGGATGGATAACTTTTATACACAATAAATCTATTTGCAACGCTACAAACTTTGACTTTACTTGCGGGATATTTAAAATTCAATTCCATTCTAAATGGCAAAATGACGTTACATTAATACCCCGTTATTTAGAAACTGAGAATTAAGAAGGTGAGTAGGGAAAAAACACATTATTCAGTCTGGATGCTACGTATGTTACATTTTAACCTAACAAATCAGCTCCTTCAGTAAAATAGTCAATAAAAGGGAGCTATTCAGAACCAAGTCATAAAATATGTGTGGGTGAAAATTTCATTGCAGTCATAAAATATAATGACTGCATTTCTAAACTGCCTTTTCACGGGTAAGCCTCTCATGCACAAATTGTTATTTATCGCACAATGTGCCTTTCGCCTCGGAAAACACAGAGGGTCCTTTTATCCTCAGGGCTGCCAGGTTCACAGAGCTTACAGGCTCATATCTAAACCTCTCTTTTGTGGAGGAGGTTCGGGTTCAAGCGGAGAGTTGTCAGGCATGCTGAGAATTAATGTCAAGCTCTTAGATCTTTATACGTAAGCAGCAAAGCAATGGATCTTTTTTTTTACGGTTTAATTTTTGGATGATTTTGCATATGAAAGTCAGTTTTGCCTGATTCCTGTAAATGTTCTTTACTCTCTCTCTCTCTCTCTTAATGGAGTAAAAAGCAAAAATTTTAATTAAAACCACGAACTGTTTTTCTTTGCTTCTAGTTCCATTATGTGTAATTTTATCTGGAGTCCTTTAGAGAGATCCATAGTATTGTTTTTAAAAGTAGGTGCAAATCTTGCACTGGTTGGCATCCTGCAAATGTTTGGCAGAACAAGCCCTAAATGTTCACGTCAGAGACTCTCAGTCTCTATCCGCTTGCTCTCTCATTTTTAGTTGCTCCATATGTGTGTATCATGGAAAATCCCAGCTGCACTTCTGGAATCTTTTATATCGAGGGGAATGCGGGGGGATTCAGCATCTCTAAGACCCTTAGATCGTCAATGAGGAGAAGCCAGTGGGTAGGGAGGGTGTAGGGGACTGAAATCTGAATGAGGCCATATGGGCCCACAAACAACCAGGTCAGCTCCTGGTCCTGATGCAAGACCTCTGACACATTGCTAGAAGATGTCAATAAATCATTAGCAAGCACTTGTTGCCCAGGCTGGATCTACAGTATGACTCAGCTGTTGGGTGTGATTGCTCAGGTAAGAGAAATTGCAATACTCCCTAGATCTTAGACCTATGTGAGTCAGTGAATGCTTGATTTATGGTCATTCTGTCCTATTTGCCTTCTTTGATCTTGAGTTGGGTTGGTTTCATTTTTTTTGTGGTTCCGCCTATAAGGATAATCAACCGACAGGCAATGGGAACACTGACAAACACACACAAAAGTCTGTCCAATCAGAGCTGGCTATAGAGGCCTGAAATCTGAGAGGAGCACAATGCCACACCGGGATGCTAAGCAGGATCTCCTGGGTGTACACAGAGTAATGATTCTGGACCTTTCTTCCTCTATGGGTCAAGTGACCACACTTGCCCCCGCTGGCCCTCTGCCACGCTCCCAATCTATCACGTCCGGAACATGCGCTTTCTGTTCATTTCCCCAGTGACAGGCGGACCCTTTGGGAGCTGCCCCAAAGCCCGGCCCGGCCAGGTCCGGCGAGCGGGGCGCTGTCCAAGCAGCTTCCTGGAAGGGGATATGATGGCGAGGATTCCCCTCTGTGGAATTCCCCCGACGACGCGCAGTAGCGGCTCACTGGTGTGGCCGAGAGCGGCCGAGAAGCTTTGAGTAACTGATAAACAGATGTCAGCATCCCTACTCTGCCCGGGGGGTGGGGTGGGGGGGGGGGGTTGACCGGAACCCTAGGGAGGCAATGGCACAGGCTTGTCGACAGCTGTAGGAAAGGTGTTGTTTCTATCTAAACAAAGGAAAGCTCTGGTGGCCTGTTAGTGACGGAGGGGTGTGTGTGAGTGGGGGGGGTTGTGAAAATGGCTGAGCTATGAATCGGTGTATGACTGCTGCCTGTTTTTGGCATGCCGGCCCTTGCAGCTCCCCTGATAGGAAAAGGCGTTTGGCTGTCTGGTTTTGAATACAGCGTTTAAACGAGCTGCACGCTTGGAAGTGCATTACACTCTGGCTGCTAGTTGTAGGGAATTAATTTCTTAATGTCTTCTGTGCAACGTTGCTCCCGTCCTCTGGGACCCATGTCCCCTATCCACTGGCCAGTGACGTGGTTTGTTGTCAGGGAGGAGGGCATCTCAGCCTCCCTCAGCGCTGATTGTCTCCAGACCTGGCGGGCAAATGCTCAGCTGCAGATATCCCTCACTGGGACCAGGATGAAACAGCTAGGGAAATGGGAGGAGACTTAGACTTACAGCAACAATGGGTTTCACCTCACTGACTAGCTCTTAACTCGTTGTTATGAAACTGGCATCTTTATTCACCTGGATGCTAAACGTCTTATCGCATTTTGCTGCAACGAAGAAGACTAATGGCACAGCCACAGCTACCCCGTTTGCCACAAGTTCTCACTCAGGACTAAGTAATCGCTAAACCATAAACAACTTTGAGTTACCACCCCCTATTTCACCTACCTAATTCTTCTGTCCTTCCAATTTACACAGCCAGGCCATGAGTAACTTTCACAGTGATTAATGTAGGATCTGAGTAGCAGCGAATTAAAACTGAGGGCTTGGGACACGTCCATCACACAAAGCCAGACTCTCCCAGTCTCCCCCCCCCCCCCCTCTCAGCTCCTATTCTGGGGTGATCAGGGCAGGGAAGGGGGGTACAATGGACACAGCAGGCTATGCAGTCATGGTTGAGAGGGGCAGCTTTTAGTGAGTAAAAAAACCTGGGTAGAAGGTTTTTGCATGACAGGCTTTGAATTTGCCCCCGACTCTTGGGAAACCCCAAACGTCAATGGAAAAGATGCTAAGGACTGTTTTTTAGAGTGGAAAAAAACAGGGGTGGGGGAGGATCCTGTCTGTGAACCACTTATCATAATATTACACCTGTGCCAAGTAGGCACACAGTTCAGACGTACCACAAAGGGACATTAAACGCCACGTTGGATGCTTCTCGTGGCGTCAATGCCACATCATAGCGACGGGGGGGGGTTATTTATTAATTACAGGGTCATGGTTGAGGCTGGCAGGGGTGATTCACAGGAAACGGGCCATTTTCTAAGTTGAACAAGCACATTCAGAAAAGTTTCTATTTAAAGGAGTGCCATTCGGACTGAGTGCAGACCCCATTCTGCAGACGCCTTGTGACGAGTCTGCGATAATGTCCCCCTTTAAGTGGCCAAGTCAATGTTTCCCTCTGTGTAAATGGTCACTGTTTACACTCGACCCCTAATTTCTGTCTGTGATCTACTAAAGATGCGGGGGGCGGGGGGCACGGGTAAGAATTCATTAAAAAGGCTTATGAACTAAGGCATGTCAAATGGAATGACAAGACTATCTCTTGTGCTTTCTTCCTTTTCTTTTTGATTTCCTGTGTCCGGCCCCTCCCACACTTTGTCATTATTAGCTTTGAATGGAAACGAGGGAATTTTTGGATCACGTACCTGATAAGCAGCAGAATGTCTTCCTCCTTGGGTCTCAAGTGTCTTCTGCTGGCCGCCAAACGCATCATATGCTTCCAATTACGACCGAGGATCCGCTAGATGTATGCGAGGAGGTGAAGTAGCACAGCACGACGTCCAACGTCAACATTTCTGAGCAGGAGAACGTGTGCATTAAGGGGGGATATATATCACAGTATATGCATATCGGCCAAATATGTTCCATAATCATTTATGCGGAGTCATGGTGATTCTGGAGCCCGTTCCAGGAATATGACGGGGTCCGGACAGGATGCCAGCCCACTGCAGGGTATGAGCATGATTTAAGGGGATTCACCCCATCTGCATGTCTTTGGATGATTGGGGGAAACCCAGGCAAGTTTGGGGAGAAGATGTGAACTGGACACAAGCCCAGGGAGCCCCGGACGGGATTGAAAGCTGCCGAGCCGCCGCGTGGTCCTACACGTATCGTCCTACACATGCGGCACCAGGGAAATGGTTGCTATAAAGAGGCTTTCAGGAGACAGTCTGAATACTGAGCCTGTTCTTTAGATGGGAGGAAAGGCGACCACTGCTGCATTGTTCATGGGTAAATGGTAATCTGTGAAGAGGAGGCTGTGCATTAATCTGTCTCGGGGGCGGGATGCTGACACATCTGCTGACGGGGCTAATCTCGGCGTTAATCCGTGTCGGCCCCCACTGGCAAAATGCGACCATGACCGGGGGGGTCGGTGTGGATGCACATGGAAGCAGGAACTGGGGGGGAGGGACAGGTAAGCAGTTTAATTTAGTCATGTGCTGACAGCTGATGAGCGAGGCAGGAGTGGAGAACCCAAGCCATCGCCTTATGTTAGCTCATCCACCCACCTCCATCTCCTCCATGCGCCAAGGACTTTTATTTCCCAGCCTTCTACTGCCATGACATCATGACAAGCCTCCTCTGACTCCACACGCAGGAGTGCATGCTAAAAAGATGCTTGGCACTGGAACTATCAGAGATAAAAGTATGTGCAACCAGAAGCACAGCTTAAATGCTTCTGACGAAGCAGTCCAGCCACCGGGTTTGTTGATGAGCCTTCGTCTGATTCTAAATGCTCAAACTCTGTAAGACATTTTCATCTAATCTCTGCTGGAACCGTTTGTTCCACAAATTGCCCTTGACTCAGCATTATTGCATTAAGAACTTCAGAGTTGGATCTGCTCACCACCCGCACTCAAAATCAAACATTTCCATATCCTTTCTAAAATACAGACAGATTTACATGAATCCCTTTTGAAAGTAATTTGAGATTAATTTTAAAATAATTCTCCGAAATACAACTTTTTTTTGTTAAGCCTGAGTGAAGCTGTCAGCTGCCCTTTGTTATTCTTGAAATTAATGCACTATAAACATATCAGCACCATATTAAATTAATTACCAAATGAAGTTGAGCCCACTGTTATTTAAGGACGATTGATGTCATGCTGCTGTTTCTCCTGTCAGTGACGTGTTTAGTCGTGTTTTGACACGGTCTTCCCTCCATCACACACGTGTGGTTTTGGAGTCTAATCCTTTCTGGAATGTTGGCTGTCTGGGATAAGATAACTGTTTCGTTTTTTTTTCCCGCTGTCATAAGGCTGAGATTTTTTCTCGATTTTGAATTTTTTATGAGTCTCTCGCCATGTGTGTTGATAACCAAGTATCTGTCAGTCCCTGCATGTCTGGGCTTGCTGTAGGTATATCCCTACTCTCCAGCAAGTTTGTATAAGCGAAAGTAAGAAAGACAGACTATGATGTTTTGTTTTGTTATCATGTTTTGTTTTCAGTGTTGCTGTTATTGATGCTGTTTTGCTTCAGGCAGCAGAGTGAATATGGTTGACTGAAACAGTGGAAAGGTCGTAGTTTTATATGCTTGTGTTCCTAGTGCAGAAATTCTGTGCATGCATGTGTGTGTGTGTGTGTGTGTGTGTGTTTATTGTATCCTGTGCTTCCTGGGAAGGGTCCGAAAACCTCACCACAACCCCGAACTGGATAATCAGTTGGCCGATGGATGCCTGGATGCTTCAGATGAAAGTGACAGGCATGCAGTGAATGAATAAACCAGAGACATCATATTATGAAAAAGCTGGGAGCCCATTCTGTGCATTAAGGGAATATTAGCAATCGAAACACTCAAGTGAAATAAAAACTGATTTCAGGTGAAGGGTAAGACATGCAGCTGGCAGGCGACAAAAAAGCCTTCGTGTCCTTAAAAGTCTTCTTCTCTTAAAGGTCTTTCAACTATTAGATTGCAGTCCTTATTTGGGAGGCCCATTTAAACCACTAATACAAAACATTCCATGACTCTATATTATAAATGTGACTAAAAATGACTAGCCTGTGCTGAAAATGTCTTTCATATGGTATTTTATACTGTCCTTTTACAGAAAAATTTGAGGACAGGCCAGATATCTCATTTTAATTGGGTTTCATCTCTGTTCTGCAAAATATATTAGGCTAATGCGAGACACATTTTCTTGATATTGCTTTGGGTCGTGATGAAGAATCTCTTTAGCATAGAAATAGTATAATAATTATGAAAAAATGTGATGCCCTTAGCTAGTGTGTAATGAGTAATAAGTAGAGTAGTGGGAAAATGCTTAAAATATTAAGTCCATAGCTCTCACTTGGGGAAGCTGAGGCATTCAGGCTGAGCATGTTTGTAGTGGTTGGTACCCGCAGCCTAGCTAGCCATGGACTTAAAACTCAGGGCCTTTGTTCATACCTGCAACAAATGAGTGGTTGGCTAGGAAAATAGGTTACTGAACATGGAAAACAAACTGAGGCTTAATGAAATTATCGTACGATTTTTGTAAGCAAAGTCAAAACGTAGCACATGTAAACAAAAAATCAGAGGAATACAGCAGCGCTTACAGTCTACGTGTTTGAGAAAGTAGGTGCCACGTTAAATCCCTGCGGTAGGGGGGTTAACTAAAACCTCACCGCTTAAGGTTAAACGGTGCCCGGGTGCCAGGCACTGTGCCCGCCCTTGAAAGTTGTCATGGCAGCTCTCCGCCATCCACGCCCCGGTTGGAGCCGGCCTGCAAAGGGAAAAAAACCATCGCGTCGCGGGACGTCTGTTCCTGATTACCGCCGCATGGCCGGATCGTCAAAAGGCGGAATGACGTGCTAGATACACTAACTATTATGCCTCTGGAAATAATGTCCTTCATAATGTGTTATGTAACATTAGCGGCATTAGCTTATACGTTTGTTTAATGTCGGATAATTTAATGTTTTCTTAAAGGCTTATGATCTCTGGAAGCAATGACGTATCCAGGAAACCAGCAGTACAGATGAACGCAACAACGGAATATTAATTGCCTTGAAACACTATTGTTTTGGTTTTTCTTACTTTCTTTTGATATTTCTTTTCTGTTTACGATGGCGCACGACCAGGCCACTAGCCATGTGGTTTCTGAAAGCCACCACCTTCAACCTCCCCCCCTCTGGAGACACAAGGGATGTTGGCCTATAGCACTACTCATAGGTAGACTTGCCGACGGGTAGATTTATCGCAAAGTTGTAAATGTAGCTACATAAACAGGGATCGTTAAACCCTCTGTTCTGTACCCAGACCAATGTGTCTGTGGCAAGACTCCTCGGTGTCCGTGGTAAAAAACAATGTAGGCTATGTTTTAAATACCACGTCCGTGGTAAAAATTGCATGTTATCAAAATGTCCGTCCAAATTAGCCAAGGTGTTGACCTCAAGGCATAAACAAGCACGTTTCTTTAGAAAGGAGTAATGATAAGATTCTGATGATGCTGATGATTGTGAGCAAATACTATGCCAGTCAGTAACAGTAATAATATTGTACATATTTCTCCAAAAAGCCACAAAGCACATTCTAGCTGATGGATACGAAACTATGGCATATAAATCAAGCCAAATGATGAAACGTGTTTCTGCCGAACAAAATTCCATCTACAGCATTTTCAATCTGTGGGTTTATCGGTTTAACTAAAAATACTAAAGAAAAATAAGCATCCTTGTTTCAAACCCTGAAATAACATCTTTGACCTGTGTGTGGTATTACCGTTGCTAAAAATACAAATGCATTGAAATTTTGTAACTATTCCCTTCTGACGTTAAGGTAAATACTGGTAACCGCATAGCAATAAAATATTCCACAAAATTGTTGATAAAAAACAACCCCGGTCCAACAAAAGTCTAAGAAACAAATATATTCCTAATCACATGTACGACCAATATTAATAAATCAGCCTCCGCTTGAATGTGTTTGGCTGTATCACTCCATCCATTTCCAATCACTGCTTATCCAGTTATGGATACGGTGATCTGAGTAGGCTCTCAGATTTCACACACACACACCAGCTGACTTGAGCTCTGTGTCTTTGAGACCACAGTGGGGGCAAAACCCAAGAAACGGGAGGGTTGGGGATCAGGCATGCAGACTTTGAACATTTCAGTCTGCACCCCTGTGCACTAATTTAGGGACCGATCTGTCTGTTCAGCTGTGTTGCTGCCCAGCCGTCAGTTATCCTCACAGACTGTGAAGTCTCATTTTCCCCAGATTTGGCCTGGTCCTTCTCGGTTGCCGATTTGACCCGTCTAGCCTTGGAATCACTGACCTCTACACGACAGATTAACACCTTGACCAATTCACTGCTCAGCAGAGGAACAGGAAACCTACAGGATAAATCTGCTTCCTTCTTGGCTGAGATAACGGTCGTATAGATAAAATTCTGATGTCTGTGTTTTGCTATTCCGAAGACTTTATTTAGCAGGTCTAGTAAGAAATTATCTCACTCTCCCTTGATATGTTCCTTTTTTGTGTGGGAGAGCGTACAGAGAAAATGGACTCCTTTGTTACAAGGAAAACAGTATCTTACACTAAAATAAAGCCCCTCTCTCGCCCTTCAGCAAAATCATGGAAATTCATGTGTTGAGGTAGGAGATTCGGAAAAACAGAGAGCTGCTGGTGTCGATCTTCACTTCCTCAGGGTGAAGCGTGCACTCTGGGTGCTGTCGATCTTCACTTCCTCAGGGTGAAGCGTGCACTCTGGCTGTGCACCTTGTCTGCTCATCAGCTGGCACCTCTGCTGTGGATGGTCACTAGGCGCTGGGAATTGGCAGCAGATGTCTCAGAAGGGAGGGTCAGGCGACCCTTGACTTGCTCCACCTTGACGGAAGGTATAGACTGTCATGCTCCTTTTTCTTCTGTCCACAGTAACCCAAGACATTCATCCAGACACCTCCACCCAGGACGCTGTCCTGGACCCCCGATGGAGTACTAGAGAGTTTGATATTGGGGGACACAACTTAGTAATATAAAGGCAAAGGTCTATTTGTGGGGGGGGGGGGGTGTGAATGAAGCCAAATCGAATACTGGGGGTACATGATCTCACGATCTCTACTGGACCCCCTGACAAAATGTTACCTTGCCTCCCCCACATGCCCGGTAAAATACACAATTTTAATTTTACATATTCAAGGGTGCAGTGGAGTGGGGGTGCAGTGGCGTGGGGGTGCAGTGGTTAGCATTGTTGCCTCACACCTCCTGGTCCAGGGTTCGACTCTCCTCCACGGCTCCATCAGTATGCATGTTCTCCCCATGTCGTCTTGGGGTTTCCTCCGAATACTCTGCCCCCCCACACAGTCCAAAGACATGCCGAGGTTATCTGGCATCACTGCATTGCCCATCGGTGTGTATGTGTGAGAGAATGGCGTGTGACTGTGCCCTGCGATGGGCTTCCTGCCTTGCGCCATAGGCTCTGGGATGGGCTCCAAGACCTGCCATGACCCCGAATGGGATACAGGAAATGGATGGATGGATGGATATTCCAATGCCAGGCAGTGTTTGTGGATGTTTTACCCAACTCAAAATTTGTTTCTCGCCCACTACCACTAAACCAGCTCTATAATTTTATACTTAATTTCTTCCTTTACTATTTGCATCTACCTGCCCAGTTCCCACTCAAAACTGCTTCTGGCCACCTTAGTTCCCGCATCACTGGGTTTCATTCCCCACACAGAGCAGTCAGGTATATAACAGGGCCATTCCTACATTTGACGTTATGCGAGGACTCATGTACTTTATGATATTGTTTCTTGCTGATGCTGCTCCCCTGTAATTCAGCAAATGATTGATACTGATGTCTGAAGCATATGTTGGCTGTACCGTGCAACCGGGAACCTCTGAGCACAACTGCTTTCATGGAGCGTAATCCATTATTTATAAATCATTTACCAAGGAAGGAAATGGCATATTAAGCGTACCGAAACATTCATATGCATGCTCAAGGTTTAAATATAGCAACAAAAAAAAAAACTTGTTTCACCAGCTTAAAAGAGGCAGTAATATAATTTCTGGCAGAATTATTCGTAATTAATGAAATCGATTATAAAAACCCGGCAGGGGCGCGATTCATCTCGGTGTCCGCGTCGGAGTGAACTCTCTGCCGCACCGGGTCGCATCTGGCACAGGATGCAGTGAGCCGTCAACGCGCATTTCTGGCAGGCGGCCTGCGATGAATGCGATAAGAGGAGCTTACACTTCCCCTGGTTGCCATGGGAGCGGCCTCACGCAGACACGCTGGAAAAAAAAACAACCTGCGCGTAACAGGTGTGACTAACCCAAAATAGACAGTTAACTGATTTTACAGATCACTGCTCTGCAAACTTATGGATGCCTGTTCATCAATAAGTCAGATCCACCTCTATATTTTACGGCTTATTATCGTCCTGGAGGGAGATTGTCTGATAACTGTTTTTGTCGCAACAGCTGAGGAAGTGCGTAGCATCAGATACACAGGAAATGTAAGCTAAGATAGTGTGATATGATGAAAGCCTTTGCAAACAGGAGGCTGTGTGAGTTCGTCGGCGTCGCTGCCACCTCGGTTTGCCTCGGACGTGACCTTAAAGGCGACAGCGAGTGATCGCGGAGCCCGTTTGATGGGTTAGCGGGGCAGGGTGGATGCGGAGCACGTAAACGGACGCCAGCGTTTTCTCTCGAACTGGACGACGCATAGCTCAAAGCCGAGGAAAGCACGGACCAGATGGAGGAACAGAATGAAGAAGTGAAGTTACAGGAAATAAAAGGCGGAGGTATAAGCTGAGCAGCTGATGTGACTGATGTGAAAGAAGAAGCAGACCAGGAGCAAACTTCTTGTGTTGGGTGAGTTGAAGCTCGGGCGGCCGGCAGAAGAATATGAAGCTGAAGAAATCCTTCTGAGGAAGTTACTTAAGCTGACCTGCATCCAGTTGTGAGGTAAAACCTGGAAGCCCAATGGCCAAGCAGTTAAACCATATAAATCAGACTCATCATCTTTATAAATATTTACTGTATGAAGAATAACGATATTCATGCTTCTCTTCACAGCATCAGAAACCTTTGTTCCATCTGTTTCTACACACTGCTGAACATCAAAGCAAAGGGAGAAGATAGACACCAGAATTAGCTTTATTTATGCCTCCAGTTTAAATAGCTGGCCTTCAGTCCTATAAAGATAATTTTATATTGTTTAATTTTATATTTTTATGGCATATTTGGCTTAGGTTTTGTTGTTCAGCTTTCATTTTTGTAGAGCCATTTCTTGGTAAATACTATTGAGGCTTTTCACTCACATCAGGACGTAACTCGGCCAGATTTGCCAGCTTGGTAGGTGGTTTGTTTTATTCTTGCAGGAGTGTAAAGAAGACTATAAGATTACCAATACAGTTATTTTATTTTGGGGGGTAGATGGTGAATACCACAGACACCATCAAAAAAATCCCATGCTTCTCTTCAGATGGGTTCCCAGTATGTAAAAAAATTTAACATATGACAGTTGTGCTGTTTTAGAAATAGCATTTTTTTTAGCACAGTTTCTGGTGCCAGTTCTGCTATATGCTTAGCCAACCATAACACCTTCATACCTGCCAAAGGCAGCTCCGGATTCGCAGCCCTTCCAGCTGACGGATCTCTCACGCCCCATGGGGTCCCCCCGGCTCGTCACGGGAGAGCGAGTGCTGGTTGGAGAGGCCCCGAAATCCGGGGGCCCGGACAGCCAGCAACCCAAAGGCACCTGACCATCTCTGGCAGCTCCAATCTGCTGCAGCAACAAGCCAAGAATCCCCAGCCAACTGAAACCCCACCGGCTCTCCTCCCCCAGGAATGATTCCAGTCTTGTCCGGCTGCTCTGGGACTCCAAGTCAAAGCTTTATGCAGGAAGAACATCCATAATGCAATGCGGGAAAGATCTGAAAGGTCACATAGCTGCATCTCCGCTGACCTTTTTATCAGCTTCATCAAAGACCAGCCTGTCCTCCATGTTGAAAATCATCTGGAGCAAAGTCATTCGCATAGTGATCATTTCTACCATGTAAATACGATACGAATCTCCGAGGCTGGCTAGTGCTTGGGTCCTCCCTTATTTTCTTACCACCTGTCCTATATGTACAGTTTAACATTTTATTTATTTGGCCAACATGTTTATCTAAAGGAACAAACAGTTTATCTTTTAAGAAAGTAGGGTCAGGCAGTCCCTGGAACAACTGGGGGGGAAGGATCATGCTCAGGGGCCAAACGGTGAAGCTACTCTACTGACCCTGGAGATTTGAACCAGCAACGTTCTGATCACAGGCACGGCGTCCTAACCTGCGGAGTCGCACGTCGCTCTGCTTGAGGCAGCAAATGTTGAAATTAGATCTGCAGAAAAGATTGAGCGGTAAACCATCGGGGGCCCGTTCGGGTCGTCTGTTGGGGGCCCCTACTCGGCTCCACACGCTCTGAGGTTCGCTTGGCTTGGCTACTGGCGGAAACACGAGTTGGAACAAAATAAACACGAGACCAAACGAGACGGCGGTTCCCTCAGACGCGACGCCACCGTTATTCGGCGGCGGCGTGCGATTGTGGGAAGTGTCACCCGGGGTCTGACGAGGGGTAAGACGTCAACACAGCAGAACATTCGTGCATACATACGTGATACATGTACGAAACAGGGGTGCAGCAGGAAGGCGGCCAGCATCATAGGGGCAGTCTGGCACATCTTCAACGACGACTGAGCAGGAAGTCCTTGACCCCCGATCCTGCACGCTGAGACATTCACAGCATTGCCAAGATGCTCCACGCTTTTTCACATCTGTCAGTTTGCATTTCTATTGTGATGAACTGTTGGGTCAAAAAGTGAGGGCAAGACATTTTGGCACATGAGATCAAGAGAGTGTGCGCTTTGCTGGAAGGGACATCAATGTGCAGGATGTAATATAACAATACAACAGTGAGGGGTATACAACCAGAGCACACTTGCAAAACTCTAAATACCCATGAAGGAATGGGAGATAGATTGGGCCACTGACTTCACTGTGCTCGATATACAGTGAAAGAGCAATTATTTCAAAAACAAAACTTTGCCAGTTGGAATATGAATCAAAAAACCCCAGTGTAATACATCTAATGCATTAGTCCCAGTGAAACCAATAGCTGTCCAACTTCTGCATGGGTGCTTGTTATGTGATCAAAGCGAGACAAAAACAGAGTCGGCATGTCGGACCCGCATCCTGATCACCCAACATCTACTCTGACTTTCAGTCAATCTGTATCTACTCACGATGTCTCAGTTTAGGATTTCTTTGAGGCGTGAGAGTTCGCCAAGTTCCCAGCACAGGAGTGACAACAGATCGGTCAATCATGGAACGAACATGAAGATGAATTAAGATTGCCCTTCTCATAGGTCAGCTTCCACTTTGGTACCCATTGAAGTTTTCTTTTTTTTGAAGGTTTTTCTTTTTTGAAGGTTTCTTGTTTTTTGGAATGAGGATGTATGGCCTCCAGGCAGCAGAATATACTTCTGGAAGCCTGGCAGATAGATAGTCTTTTGATTAAGAAAGCAAACTGAGCCCATAGGAAGTGCCTGAGGTGAGGATTTATGGTGATTATTGGGAATTAAGGTACTTGGGCTCTCAGGTTCCTTTATTGTCCACTCAGGTGCTGCGACTAAGGAGATTTCAATATCCTTAATAGCTGACAATGATTTCATATCTTGAAGGCACCCAAAACGTGTTGAGAAAGAGAGAAAATTATTCACGAATGGACCGGACAGCTGGAACGCAGGCAGGCAGTGTAGGTGCTCACACTTACCGCACACCTACAAAGTTGGGGCTGAGTCCCATCTCCATCTTGTGTGAATGCGGAGTTTGCTGGTTCTCTCCGGTTCTCCCGTGTGTTTCCTCCAGGTATTCTGGTCTCGTCCTACATGCCGTTAGTTTCCTCGTAACGTGGATGTGTGTGCATCCCATCCAGGAAGTCCCCCTTGTCTTGCACCCTTCGCTGCCTGGAGATAGTCTCCAGGGATTCTCCTCTGTGACCCTGCCTTGGTTAAATGGTGGGAAGATGAATGGAGGTTTATAACTTAATGTCTGCTATCATCTGGTTGGTGTCTCACAGCTGACAGGAGGCTTCTGGAGATAATTTGGGCCCATTTCAATGGCTACGTGCTTTTCTATCAGACCTAATGCTATGGACCTTCTTCTGCCCACTATACAAGGAAGGGTGTGGTGCTTGTTATGGCTTTTGAAGGGCTCTCCTTGAACCCTGGCGCCTGCAATCTCCCTCCCCAAAACAAAAATGCTTTAGGGAGAGTCCTGAGACCGATCGAGGGATGTAGACTGTAATCCATACAGACTCCCACCCTCCCACCTGCCACGACTTGTTTGGGCTGCTCTTTAAGCCTCTTCCAGACTAATTAAATTTTTGGTGTTTCTCGCGGAGAGTGTGTGAATGGTTTCAGTCAAACTGGGCTGACTGGGCTCTGCTGTGCAGCCTCAAAGCACACCAGTCTAATCTACCACTCTCCCCCAGGTGATACCAAACACTCCTCATGTTTTAATTTCTGACAGGACGTCCCTCAATTAGTTCTTGTACATTTTGAATGCAGACATTTTCTGCAAATCAAATCTTGCACATTTTCTTTCTTACTCTTCCCCATCCTAAAATTAGTGTCTTGGTTCGGTATTCTTCAAGCGATTTCCTTTGTGTCCTCTCAATGAACAAAATACCTTAGTTCAACATTTATGACACTTAAAAGACGAGGGAGAACGATCAGTGTATGGATAGGCTTAGCTGATTAATGCTTGTGTTAGCTTAAACTACAACTCTTTATGCCTCCTGCCGCAATCCAACACCAAGAAAACCCTTGGGGTGACAACCACACCCTAAAAGCTGGGGGGGGGGGGGGGTGGGGGGTGGAATGAGAGGCCTGTGCAGCAAAAGACACCGAAAAAAATCAATCTACCCAACTTTCTAAAGACTCCAAGAACCGGGATTTGTCTGTTTCTGTCAACGGGATTATAATGCGTTAGAAGTCATGAAAGGCATGGAGGTAACATTGCAGAGAGGATGTGTCACTGTGGAGCTTGTGCATTTATTATGTCTACAGAAAAATATTACATTCAGTGGGAGTTTTTTGTTCATCCTTTTCCAAGTGCTTGGAAAACATGACAGTTGTTTGAAGATCAATTAGCCTGTGAGTTTAATCTCCAGCTTCAAACGACGCAACTGAACATGCCAAGTAATAATCCTCACCTATGGGCAATCAGGATCTCGTATTAAAGGACTGGAAAACCCTTTTTAATATAATAGTTACTGCTGCATATTCTCGGTCCTCAAAAAGCATGACAAAATGGGAAACTGGCTAGAGGTTTGCATGTGCTGTGTTGTCACTATATGTATCACCTTCCCTCAATCATACACACTCTCCTTAATCCCTGTCCATCTGCACTCATGCGTGATCGCACGCAGACATGCCGGCTCAACACACATGTAGCCCCTCACACAAGAACAGGCTCCCCTCGTTCTCGTGCACATGCTAGCAGATGAAAACAAACAAGGAACACGCAACCACTAATGGATGATTGTTCCCCCCCAGCCACTTCAAAGCCTTGGATAATAGACCTTAATGGGGAGTGCTGCTCTGCAGACTTTTCATGGGGCCTGGTTTAGTGCCGAGTGCCTCCAAACTAGACTCTAGACCTCCTCATCAAGGTTCCGAACAGTTAAGGGACAATGGCCAAATTTCCAACGCATTACCTTTGATCTCTGCTGTAAAGACCTGTCATTAGAAGCTACAAGTGCTTTGAATCTTCATGTCAGAGCTGTCTTGGGGGGGGGGGGGTAAACCTTTGCTTGAGCTCAATGACATCAAACTCAGTCTGCCGAATAAGCTATCTTTATGTCCCGCTCAAAGGGGAGGCCCTTTGTCTTAATTTTGTAAGACAGATTCCTCAAATTCCTTTTCTTCTCCTCCCTCTAAGCCCTTCCTTGTTGGAGCCATGAAATACAGCCCCAGCTTTAACAACTAGAAGTGCAGGGCTGTGTCAGCTCACAGATTGAGGGTCTCTGGCTACAATCCTGGTATAGCACCCTCTGGTGGCGCGCCATGGCCTGTACAATGGGTCAGAAGGAGTAACCTTTCGAAATTATCTCATGTAGTTATAGAGGATAGTGTGGGGCTGGCGAGAACGAGCGGTAGCACTCTCAGATAAGCTAATGGCTGCATGTACTCTTTTAGTAAATCCCTATAAGTATGCATGAATCCGACGGAAAAATGAGCTAGAACTTTAAGGGTTTAGTGGGTTTAGCGGGTTTAGTCGGTGCAACTCAAAGGTTTCGATGTGATAAGCCTGCAAATAATAAAGTGCCGGTTTGGCACGGCACAGATCCTGGGATTCACACAGAGTCGAGTATCCTACACAGAACCGGATCAAAAGGACTAAGTCGCTCATTTGAAGTTAAACAGCGTAATCTGCCGTGTCTTATCAGCTGTCTGCGATACTTCTCAGAAAATGCGCGACGCCTGTTTCATATTGCGATGGCTGCGGCAGATGATAGTCGCTGGTCCCCTTCACATGCGAAGAGGCCGCAGTCCCGCACGCCTGGGTTACCGTTGGAGGCATCTCACAGAAGTTGTACATATGGACGACATAAAGTCGGAGAAAGAGAACAAAGCAGGCTAAGTGCCTTGGGGCTATTGGCGTGAATCTGTTTATGAGGTAATGAGTTGAACACTGTGGGGAGAATCCTTAGGCTGATACACGGACACACATAAAAACACACACTCACACAACACTGGGCCATCCGTTACATAATTCTTAATATAGATTTTCCGTCCCTGTTGTGGGGATCGTCTCCCAGAACCATGTCAAATATAGCTGCGTGATTACGCGCTCATGATGGGTTTTGTGTCCCTGCTCAGCATGCTTCCGATCTCCGCGTCTCCGGGCCGGTCCATGGCCTGTGTCTGGCGCGTGCCAGGACGGTGATGCAGTGACGCTCCGGCTAACAGATTGCAGGGTAAGGAAAAGCGAGAGCTTTATCTGTGGTTTGGGGCTCTTTTTTTTACAACCGACGCAGTTCCGCATGGAAGGAAAATGAAGTTTGACATTCATACGTTTCAGATGGGATGAGCATGGAGGGATGGAAGCAGTGAAACGGAATAGTATTTTTTGGCAGCTGAGGAGGAGGTTGAGTGGTTTGGGGTGTGGGCGGTGGTGGGGGTGTAGGAGGTGTAGCTGGAGCGGGGAGGTAGACGAGTTCGGGCCAGAGGAAGCTTGGCTTGCTCTCAGTAGCTAGCCATACCTCCGGACTGAGCTGATAGGCTGCAGCGCCTGCTATGAATTATGGGAAATGTCTTTAATTACTCAAACTGGAAAAAAAATTATGTCATGCGTGAAGATAAGAGGGCAAGGAGGAATTCACTTATGCACCTTTCCATCAAATAATCCCGCAAATATATTAAATATCTCTCAATCGTTCTGGGAATTTGATGCGCTACATCAAAAAGGTGTTATTTATTGCATCACTTCTATTACTAACTCTGGAAACTATGAAACACTTTATTCTAAATAAATTAAGCCCTAACTACATTGAAACAGAAGGACCCCTTTATTAATGATAATATCAACATGCAGGACATAGAGCTTATGAGGCTAATGAAAATAAGACAGATTTTGATCAAGCCCCAGGCCGATTAGGCCACCACGTGATTCTGTGGTTTCAAGTTGATTACGACCGGAGCTCCACTCCAGTGCTGCATGAAGAATCACGAGCAGTGGAAGAGCAGAGAGGCCATACCATCTGGTACGGGCCTGGTGATTAGCCGGGGTTAACTGGTTAGCTTCTGACAGCTTGAGATAACGTCCGTCATGTCAGAGACTTATCGGATCGTATGAGCGGTTTAAGGAGGAAGTGGTAAGACGAGATCAGACTCCTCTTTCCTGCTAGATTTAAACTGACACGTTTTCTGCAAAGAGCCCATGCTGCTCAGCACAGCCATTAGCTACATGAGTGATTAGCCTGGAAGGCCTGCAGGCCTAAAAACAAAGCCGTAAGTCGGCCGGGACTCGTGCAGACGCTCGTGCAGGTTCATGCATGCTCATCGGGACCAAATTACAGGCTGCCGAGCTGCATTTAATTGTTTCCATGCGCTACTTATTCTCTCCCGAGTGCACCTGAGACATGGGGATGCTGAAAGGCTCCCTGGGCTGAGAGTGGAGTCTGGGATGTGAATCGTGTCATTGCTGTGAAGGACACCAAGGCTGTGAGTAACACCTGAGCTGTGAGTGACCCCAAGGCTGTGAGTAACACCTGAGCTGTGAGTGACCCCGAGGCTGTGAGTAACACTTGAGCTGTGAGTGACCCCAAGGCTGTGAGTGACACCAGGACTGTGAGTGACACCAGGGCTGTGAGGGACACCAGGGCTGTGAGTGACACCAGGACTGTGAGTGACACCAGGGCTGTGAGGGACACCAGGGCTGTGAGTGATACCTGAGCTGTGAGTGACACCAGGCTGTGAGTGACACTAGGGCTGTGAGGGATACCTGGGCTGTGAGTGACACCAGGGCTGTGAGTGATACCTGAGCTGTGAGTGACACCAGGCTGTGAGTGACATCTGGGCTGTGAGTGAAACCAGGGCTGTGAGTGACACCAAGGCTTTGAGGGACATCGGGGCTGTACCTGAACTATGATTGGCTTCTGATCTGTTAGTGGTACCAGGTGTGTAAGTTTTAATTGGGCCGTGAATGATTCTTGGGCTGTGAGTGCTGCCCAGGCTGTGCGTAGTAGTTAAGCTATGATTGGTTCTTGGGCTGTGAATAGTATCAGAACTGGCCCGTGATTTGTTCCTGGACTGTGAGTGGCACCTGAGCTGTGAGGAACCAGTGAGTGACTTGACTACACAAATTTTGCTACTGCAGTACATGTGTGACCTCCCCCCTCCAGTCCCTTATGTTGTCAAACCCCAAAAACAAGAAAGCAAGCCTCTTCTGGCTACTGGCAGACATTTCCTAGAGACTTAAGGACCCATGACTTTCTTCCTTTCTTCCTCCTCTCTCCCCATTCATTCTGAAAGGATTCTTCTTCCGCCAAGATAAACACTCCATTTTGAATGCAGACATCGTTTGAGTTCCCTCAATCACCAGCTCTTTGAGTTATAAAGACTTCATTGTTCCGAACAATGGTCATGCTCAGAGCTCTGATGCGATTTCAATGGGAGCGACTCACAATCTGCCAAAGTTCAATTTCAATGAGACATGCCACTTGCAAATAAAAGTATCAATTTCTGTTTGAGAGTCGGCCTTAACTACTCAATGAGTGACAGATGTCCCGGCACTGTAATGCCTAAAACTGTTACACTAATGATTAATTATAGTCTGTCATTACCATAGGCGCATAGGTCAAACCAATAATTACAGTCCATGGTTGACTTTGAGAAAAGTCATACATATTTCATTTAATATTATAAGGAAGGTTGCAAATTATGGATATAATTTTGAACTATTCATAAAAGATGTTTTGGGCAGCATTGCATGTCATTAAGATCAAACTATGAAATTAACTATAATTGATTAGTTGATTGATTTGGGTTTTTTTTAGGCAAAGTGCTTGACTCTGAGGTATGGAGCAGGACGCTGGTCTCACAGTGGGACATAAACATCCTCCACCAGTTTTCTACATTCCTCCCTGCAGCGTTGGTCAGAGACTCCTACAAAAGATGTAGGCCTGAAATGAGCTATTTATAGGTACATACGTGGGGCGAACAGGATCTTTTGCAGGATGTACCTTGTTATAAACTAAAGTCACTCTTGCTATGCAGAAATCATGTTGGTGTTCTCTTGCCATATTGTAAATGGTACAGCGTTCAATCATCGGCTTGTTTTCTCCGATGGTGTACAACCTGCGGAGAGGAGAGATCATGTACAGATTGTAGTTTGTAGATACTCTAGATCAGGGATGTCAAACTCCAGTCCTGGGGGGCCGGAGCCCTGTGTAGCTTAGTTCTTTCCCTGTTCCACCACAAATGATTCAGCTCAAGAGCTGTGTGGTAATTAGCACAAGGAGTTGAATCAGGTGTGTTAAACGAGGGGAAACCAAAAACTGTGCAGGGCTCCGGCCCCCCAGGACAGGAGTCTGACACCCGTCCTCTAGATAATGTCATGTTGGGACTGTAGATTTATGCAGTATTGTGCGCACACTAGGCTGTGGTGACTGCATACCCAGATTTGTAAACTGTAGATTAGAGACTGTGGATTATATTCTATAAAATCTGCAGACACAATATTGTGAAAAGAGGCAGTCGAATTACAGATTGTTTGGTATACAGTCTTGAGGGAAATAGTTGATCAGTGGCCTGATGAAGCTCCGGGTAAATCTAGCTTCCATTTCTAAATATTTCTCAGTGATATTTGAAGACTTTGGCGGCACGGTTAGCTTCCCCCTCAGTTGGCATTCTCCAGGAAAGTGCTTTTGAGGCTTTTCAGGAAGTAAATTAGCAGCACTGGAGCTGCCTGATGCGGGAAAGCCCAAGAGCTAACCCAGAAATCACAGGCCCTGGTGCCGACGGCCGTGTTTTCTCTGGCTGGCTGCAGCGAGCTCTCGTTTCCAGCGCCGTGCGGCGGAGATCTCACTGGAGGGCCCGGCGTTCGAAGATGCACCGCATTCCCCAACCGAAAGCTGTCGACACTTCACAGCAGAGCAGCCAGCCGGGGGAACCGGGCCGGCAGGGGTTCGGCGACGCCGCCGTCCGCCAACAGGGTCCACCCACCCGTATCCTAGGAGACTGGCAGCCGGGTGGCCCAAAAGCTTCTTCAACCGCACGGTCCAGATGGGGATCTGGAATGAGATCTGCCAACAGTGCCTCAAATTGCTATGTCCGTGTGTGTGTGTGTGTGTGTGTGTGACTGTCAAAACTGGATCTTCAGCTTTCATGACAGACCTGCAGGCATTATTCAACTGGCTTGTCTACATTTACATCCCTTAAAACACAGTAGCAATGGAAGTAGCTACCATTTATCCTGATGGAAACTTCACTGTCTGTGATACCGGTACCATGTTTATGTCAGGGATATGAGATGTTTGTTATCAAGAGGAAAGATTTTTTCCGGTAATATCGTTCCCGCGGTTGAGATGGGCAATCCTTCACTCCGCCTGTGGTGTACCTGTTCCCGATGTCCGCAATTGTGAATACCGCAACTTGTACGAAGACGCCTTAGATACGTTTCATAGACTGCGAAGCAGCTATCTTAATGCTAGCTTTTATCCGTGTTTACGATGGCAGTTTCATTCTTACAACAATATTAACGTCGCCGTGATTCACGGCTCTGAGAAATTCACTCGCGGTGCCGTAAAATTCATACTACACCATCGGCATTAAACGTAATATGTTAAATATGTCAAAACGTCTGCATATATGAGAATCTGTAATGCAGAAGGGATTGATTGTGGATACGCTGCAGGGCTGTGGATATGCGCATGAATTTCTGCGTGACAAGGTGAGACGTCTCGACTCAGAGGGGCAGTGACTCAGCATCGGGGCAGTGACTCAGCATCGGGGCACTTCCTAAGGTAACCACAGCTCCTGCCCCAGCCCTCTTTCGGTGGCAGAATGACTGTCATGATCGGTGCCCCTGGGCAACCTGGGGTTGAGATAATTGATGACTTGAGTAGGGGAAACATTTGGGTCAGGTGATGACTGGTCGTCTCCATGGCAACCTGTGTCATGATGTGTTGATGAGAAGAAACATGTTGGCTTCGTGGAAGCACTGCTTCAGGCCGCTGGAATTTCCGGTCTGTGGCTTTTGCCGAACAACTCTCAGTATCCAGAGCCATGATAACAACAGGCTTCTTCCCTGGAAAGACCCTCTGAAAATCTTTACAGCCAAATAGTATGAGTGGCCGGTGATGGACTGATATCCCTTCCAGAGTTTCCTCTGCCTTTTGCCCTGCTTCAGATTCACCCCAACCGTGGACTGGATAAGCAGGTATGGAAGCTGCTTTGATTGGTTAATATGAGTTAAATGAGTTGAGTGTTTTCTGAAGCATACAACTGATCATTAAAGGATTATTCCTCTTTTAATAATTTAGCTTAAAAACATACATTGTCGCTCATGCACAATAAATCAAATAATATAATGCAAGACTCTTTGGCAAGTCCTAAAACAGCATTTGAAAAGAGAACTGTGATTATAACTGACATATGTCAAAAACGAATAAAAGCCATTTTAATTAAAAAACTTTAGAAATAATTTTAGAATTCTTTAGAGTGGGAAGCAACATAACAGGTTAGGGAGAACTGCTTTTCATATATACCTTCTCAGCTGACAGAACACAGAGAGGGGGTCTGGGAGTTTGTGGTGCAGCTAGATAGCCGTCCACTAGGGGGCACTGAACAATAGACCTTCTCCAGCTCTGTACTGCTGCTGTGGCTCAACTTTAACTTTCTGCAGGAAACAGGGAATAAATGTGCCTTGCAATTAATGGCCAAAGTTTCTCTAACCACAATTAGAGGGAGTCGAAACGAAGAGCAGGAGGCGAACGTTTGGCATGAGCGACAAGGATCTGCTGAATTCTCCAGCTGGCTGTGCGATCTCCGGCCTTTCTGTCTACATCACTAAAGTACAAACAAAAATGGAATATAACTTATCATACCGACACATTAATCTGCATGATTTATTGCATATTGTGCTTTATTTAATGATAATTGTTTTTAAAAGTTGCTTTACTACGGAAAGTATTCGAGTCAAAATCATTAATATGTATTTTTTTTACCGATTCATTTCAAATTTATTAGCGTTACCTTGCCATGGTTTCCCATGAAGGTCTCTTTAGATTCTCTGTCTATGTTACCCATTCATTCCACGTTTTAAAGCTCCACAGTGTCTGAGTTAAGCATCTCTCCTGGCATTCCTGAGCGTTTGGGAGACTCCGAGGTCGGAGGCATGCAGAGGCGTCGTGGAGCGGCACATGTGCAGCCCCGCGGAAAAGGGCTCGCACCTTCGCGGCCTTCAAAGCGGCCACTCAGCCGAAGCCTAATTGGCATTAGCACGACAATGGAGTTCGGAGTGGAAGCTTTCATTTACTGCAGATTTATTGGCCTAATAAAATTAAGGCTAAACCGCCGGGTCAATTTCTTCAGCTTTTACGGCCATCTGAAGATCAGGATCAGAACCGGTAGTTTAAAACGAACAAGAAGCAGGTCCAGTAGAGAGGCGACGAGTGGGATGTCTGGGCAGGAGTGAAGGGGGTCGATTTGGGAGGTGCATGTCCAAGATCTGACGGATGTGGATCTTTCTGGAAATGTGAGAAATGCCTTTCCACATCCTCCCTGCTTGAACCTTAGTCTAACTTTATTAGCTCGGCCCATTGTTTGGGGCATGACATTGTGGTTTCCATGGCAGCGAAAGGAAGGGAGTGTCACTGCTAATTTGCATGATCAAGAGGGGTGCATTGTGGGGGGGGTTTGTCCCACTTCTTTCTGTGTTTTTATTGCTTTCCACTTTTGTCATGTGTGGTTCGCTCACTGGGTGGGTACTGTCAGCATGTAGAGCTTCAAGGCTCAGTGTTCCCTCTGTCTCTCTCTCTCTCACACACACACACACACACACATACTCTTTCATGTCATGGAGACGGATGGAACACCTGGAGATGTCTTGAGCGGGCTTTCTGGTCGAGCTATGGGTGCGTAGCCAGAAGGCAGTTGGTTTGCAGCCTAGGTGTGGCTGTTTAGTTGTGTTCTTGAGCAAGTAACTTAAGATGACACCCTTGTGCCGAAAGGGATCATTTTTGCTGCCAAATGAAAAAGAGTCAGACCACCTTGCTTGTGATGTGACCTTAAAGAATTAGGATTGAACACTCAGGCAAGAAATGAATGGGATAGATTTTCCATGGAAGACAAGGCACAAAATGGGCATTTATAGATATTTTTTGGTCCATCCATGATGATCAGGCTTATTCCACAAGGTCCCTTCCACTTGCTTCAGTTCTTCAGACTGATGATCTTGGAAGAATAAAATAAAATGAAAAATATTGCCGTTTATTCACCATATAGAATTATCACATCACTGAAGTATGGTAGTGCTTTGGTAACTATTTAAAATGTAATAAATCGTAATAAGAGTAAGAGTAACATTTAGACAGAAAACATCTGACTCGTATCGATGTAAACCTCATTGATGTCATGAAGATTTGTGTTTTGTGTCCTCAAGACAAACTAACTGCCCCCTTGGCGACCCCAGCAAGTGATACATAACCCTCTTGTGGTTAATTGTGTTTGAAATGGAGATGGTGTGTTCCATCTGGGGCCTCCGGAACATCGCCGTCTCGCTCTGTATGCTTTCGGCCTGTCTGTGTTCCTGTGGCGGCCTTTTTTTTCATCGTTTAATCGCATCTGTTGCTTTCTGGGGCCCATTGACGCTGGAGACGTCTTTCACGAAGACAAAAGATAATAAGGTGAAGCCAACGGAGAGGTCAACTCTTCTGTTGGAGTGTGGTCACCATTTGTCAAACCCATTGCCCATCCCAAAATGGTCTCATAAATCTTAAACCTCAAACAATTACTTAAATGAACAGACTGAAACTCCTAAAAGGACTGAAATCTCACAAGGGACAATGAGCGGTCTGTGTGACAGATCTCTGCCTTATGGTTAAAGTATTTTTTTGTTTGTTTGCTTGTTTATGTGGCCGTGACGACTTATCAAAGACCACAAAGCCGATGTGACCATTTATACACATGGCTGTTTGCTGAAACGATTTACTCTCTTTGTTTTATGCTGGAGGATTTCAGTTGGTGTTTATCTGAAATTCTTGGCTGCTGTGATGGTCATAATGCCCAGTAGGACTTCAAAAGGAAGATAAATGGATGTGGAAAATGTATATTTACACACACACACACACACACGGGTGAATTTTCTGTGTGTCCTTTTGCTGTCGTTGTGATCGACCGGCCAGAACATTTTGTTTACTCTCAGGTCTTGGGTTTTGTTTGGGCGGGGTTAGGAATCATTAATTGTGAGGAAGCCACCACAAAAACGTGTGTGTGTGTGTGTGTGAGTGGAGGGGGTGATGACTGTAGGACAATGGAGGAGACAAATGGATTGTAGGGACCTATTTAAGGAGTGGAGAGGAAGGATGGAATCTACTATTGGTCCGACAAGGTGAGGGATGTAGTCAGCAAGCTTCTGAAGCAGAAGTGACAGGAGACGAGATTGTTATTACGGGTCCAACCAGGAACGGATCTTATCAGAATATGAGTCGTCACATGGAAAGAGCATCCAACATAGATTCCTAATGTCCTCTAATATCCTTGATGCTCCCTCTACTCCTCACTGCTGTTTCTTATCCTGGTGGATCATTTCAGACTATTAGGTGACCAGCCTGTGAACCCTGGCCTTCTGGCGGTCAGTGGTACGCTACTGAGATTAGCTGCTAGCTCTCTGTGTTTGTTTGTTTCCTTTTACCTTTGCTATATAGCATCATTTCTGTCATCTAAGTAGAGGGAGGGTGACGGCCGTTGGGACGCTGACTCCAGAGGTCTAGCGGGGGTGCCCTCATGCCTTAGCCATTTCACATTTGACATTCACGTTGTTATTTTAAGAAATAGTTGAACTTGAAATTCCACAACTAAAATAAGTCACAATCACGGACTATGGGGGGGGGGGGGGGGGTACTTTTGAAGCGTCGTTGAGAATGGGGTGATGAACGATTATGAAAATGAAAGGTTATATCAGATTATTTCAAACACAAACAGACAAGTGGACATAACTTTAGGTCCCCTCTCCTTGTTCAGATGCATTCCGCAGTCCAAGGTCACTATCAAATGCTTTATACAATTTAAGAGTTTATATTTAAAAGATGGACGATATCAAACATTTGATGAAGCGTGGAAAGCTTTGTGTGGGCTTCATGTCTGCCGCTCCGTTGTCTCTTCAAAGCCTTCATTCGCTTAAGCATCACCTCAGCACTTAATTTATGCTATTGGATGCTACTTGTTTCACAAATCAGTCAGAATGTGGTTTGTGAGACCAGTGAAGGTCGATGTGGAACAGTACTGAGTTATACTTGTCCAGGTTGCATGCAAATAGTTCATGAAACACTTCTGGCCACCTGCAGGAATCATTTCAAACACTGGCCCTTGCATCACACTGTACATTATCAGTCAGATTATGCAGGATTAGGTGCAATAATAACAGCTCAGTACAATGGCGGCGTGGTGAGAGGCATCTGAGAACACACAGCCTTTGAAGTTGATCTGTAGCTAAGGTACACAGCCATTGCCTGTATATATACACCTGGGGAGTGATTTATGAATGGTAAAATGATCCTCATTGTTTATTAAATATTTTGCTCAAAAGTCAATGACAGCACTCTCGCGTTTTTAGAAGGAATTATCTAGATGGGAACTCAACTCATCACTTACAAAATGTCCCAAAAGTATATCTTAGGACTGTGCCCTTGAGGTTATGACTTCTTCCCTAATTTTATGTAAATAGCGGAATAATGCAAACCTTTGTTCTTTCAGATCGGGGTGGGGGGGGGGGGGAGGGGTGTTTATGTGGCTAATGGTTTGGGAGCAGGATCACTGCTCTGGGTTAAAACTCCCGAAGAGCCAAGATTTCCCGATCCTGGACATATACAGAGCATCAGAGGTTTGAACTGCTCCTCTCTACCCAAAATTCCATTCTCCCATTGACAGACCCATGGATGCAAAATTCCAGACACTGCATTCTTCCAACCTACCCAAAATGCAATGCTTGAAACCAGTTGGGGAATGTAAGTTTAGACTGCAGCTAGAACTGATCTCTCTAGTTGTGAAGTGCAGCATCCCAGCCGTCCTTTTTATAATTCTCTCATGTGTTCTCATGCAAGCACTATTTTTCTTTCCTAGTCTTCAATAAAAGTCTGTACTAGGCTTTCTGTGCTGAGCATCTAAAAGGCATCCATTAATGAGCCTGCAATAAAGAGTCTGTTAACATCAAAAGGAGATGGAAACTGCAGCATGTGTGCCATGATCTTACTCGTGGAAAATGTGGTTTCTAGTGGTTGGTTTTATGTCATGCCTCATGTTTATAATTTTTAATTGAATCGTCCCATTTACAGAGCTTTTGGACAGTACTGCCATTATCAGCACTGCAATTCATATTAAGAGTTTCTATAAAAAAAAATAGATGTGTAGTTTGGACTGATTTGTTTAAGTACCCTGATGGCATCAAACTTCTCTATAACTATGAAAAAGTACAACATGGCTGAGCGTCTGGCTCCCCCTAGTGGTTAATAGAATGAGCACATGACATCTGCTGCCTCTCGGCTGACTGAATTAACAGCATTGTTTATAAATAGAGCAGTGCAATAAACTTTGAACAGGGCCATAACCTCGTAGTAGTAAATAAATGTTCTCAGTTTCGGGGAGCTCCAGCTTCATTCATAAAAAGTGCAAAAAATAAATGCTGTGAAATATGACCCAGGTCCTGACCTTCATATGCAGTACAACTTTGATCCTGAAATCTTACATAACATTACATTATTTGTGTGTGTTGCCTGGGATACGTACTGACCAGGATAAGAGGCTGAAAGTGGAAGCATTATGCTTCTGCTTTTCTCAAATGCATCTGGACTTACAGGTGAGCTCTCCACAGAGATCCAGCACCTGCTTAGATATCAGCACGTTAAAAACTACGACTTTGGCTGGTCAGGACTTTCTCTGATTCGGCCACCAGGGGGCAGACTGTTAAGCAAAACAACGAAGGGAGAATGCAAGTTATACATGTCTTCACAGAAACATACGGATATACATACACAGACACACGCAAAATAATTACATTTATTCTTTAGAATAAGCTGCCAATTTATGCTTGGTGAAACATACAAAGTTCTCAGGAAACTGTAAAATAGAACCTGGTGTTGGTTTTTCCTCATAAAGTATTTCGGAATCCACACGTTCCCAACGCTTGCACAGTAACTATACTGAAAAAATCCCACATTTTAGGGGTATTTTCTTAAATACTGCAATGTACATAAATTGCCTCCATATTGTAAGAAACTGTAAAGGTATAATTACCAAATATTTAGCACCTTTTAATTTTTGGAAAAAAAAAGAACACGATATTTAACATACATACACTTTGTTGACTGGTCATAGTCAATAAAAATACATTGGCATCCCAAACCAAAATGCTTGTTTTTGGCATTTGGGTGCTGCTTATTTTTCAATAAACAGTTTAAAACATATCTGTCGTAGACTACTGCTTATACATGCTCTTTGGTTTAACAAGTGTTCCAGGCAGTTTAAAAATGAGACAAATAAATCAAAATGTAGATATTTCACAATAAAGTAATTTCAAAGCAACTTTTAACTAATGTACCATTTAACTAAGCATTTTTAACATTATCTGACAAGGCATCACAGCAATGCTACAGTATGTACACGTATGACAGACATAAATCTCATGCTGTTCTATATTCAGCCTCAAATGATGACATCATTTGACAGTATGCTGTTGAGGGTCTTCTCCTCTGCTGATGACCTCGAGTTATTCCTAGTCACTCCAATGTACATTTCAGGCCAAGCTTCACGGGGGGGCCAGTATCGGCCTAGCCCACCCAATCATGAGCTTGGTCTACATCAAGGCTGGTCACATGCCAGCCAATCACAGACTTATTTATTACTGTAAATAGGAAAGAAGCAAGCCAATTTCTTAAAACATCCAAACACTCCCCAGCCCTCCAGAGACTCCTGTGGTCCACCTGATATCTTGAAGCTGGAACAGGACCCAGTGCAGTCACTGTCAGTAATCATTCTTTCTTCCTCAGCACGAGGTACAATAAGCCACTGAACAGGGCCAAGGGAAAAGCCACCCAAGCCAGGAAATATGCAAATCCAAAGGAATTACCCTCTGGTACCCATTCTGGACTCATCAGAGTGTAGATGATTGCTGCACTCAGCACCAGCAAGCCTAGTGGAAGACAAGAGGAAGAGTCAGAGAAGGAGACCAAGTTAGTCATCTGGGAGAGGAAGAGTCAGAGAAGGAGACCAAGTTAGTCATCTGGGAGAGGAAGAGTCAGAGAAGGTGACCAAGTTAGTCATCTGGGAGAGGAAGAGTCAGAGAAGGAGACCAAGTTAGTCATCTGGGAGAGGAAGAGTCAGAGAAGGAGACCAAGTTAGTCATCTGGGAGAGGAAGAGTCAGAGAAGGTGACCAAGTTAGTCATCTGGGAGAGGAAGAGTCAGAGAAGGAGACCAAGTTAGTCATCTGGGAGAGGAAGAGTCAGAGAAGGAGACCAAGTTAGTCATCTGGGAGAGGAAGAGTCAGAGAAGGAGACCAAGTTAGTCATCTGGGAGAGGAAGAGTCAGAGAAGGTGACCAAGTTAGTTATCTGGGAGAGGAAGAGTCAGAGAAGGAGACCAAGTTAGTCATCTGGGAGAGGAAGAGTCAGAGAAGGAGACCAAGTTAGTTATCTGGGAGAGGAAGAGTCAGAGAAGGAGACCAAGTTAGTCATCTGGGAGAGGAAGAGTCAGAGAAGGAGACCAAGTTAGTCATCTGGGAGAGGAAGAGTCAGAGAAGGTGACCAAGTTAGTCATCTGGGAAAGGAAGAGTCAGAGAAGGTGACCAAGTTAGTCATCTGGGAATGTAAAACACGTGACACATATTTCTCTTGGTTAACCAGCAACAACCTCAGAGAGAAGCAAACGCTAAACATGCTACATTCAAAACTAACCAAAAAGCTGATGTTAAACAAAACAAATCATTAACCATAACCCATAAAAAGCAAATGATAAGCTAAGTCCATTCAAAACTAACTGTCAGCCTGCTCCAAGAAAAACACACCATCAGCTAACACCATGCAAAACAAACCATAAACCAAGTCCAAGAAAAACAAGGGAAATCCATGATATTCAAAACAAACTGTCGCCCAGCTCCAAGAAAAACAAGCAAAACAAATGATATTCAAAACAAATCAACCAACTTCAAGAAAAACAAACGATCAACTGCCTCCATTCAAAATACTCTGTCTAACCAAGTCCATGAAAAACAAGCTCTGAGGCTGTGTAAATATTAAAAATAACATTATCTTGGTTTTCATCATTGATCGTTAAGGTTTCTTTAATGCTTTTAACAGGTTGTAAATGTGCAGCTTTTAGTTAGCGTTAACTAATTTAATTAACCAATTAACATGTGATTTAAAGGGTGATAATTTTGGCATACATCGCAGTTTGCAAGCTTAGGGTATTGGGTGCCACTACTGACGTTACCATATTCTTGGTCATGTGTCCCATGAATGCAGCCAAAGGTTCTACTTGATAAGTCAGGGGTAGAAATGTCAGGGGTCACACTCACTGGCAATAATATGGACGATCCCGGTGAGGATGAAGCGTCCACCCTTCTTGAGGGTGAAGATCTGGCAGAAGAAGATGAAGAAGGCGATGCCGCAGAAGGAAACAGACAGAACCATAAGGCTCTGCACAGCCAGCATCCACTCTAAAAAACAGTGGGGGGGGGGGGGGGGGCGTAAACTCAGGCATGTCGGGCAAATAACTGGGCAGCAGATGAAGGACTGCCAAGAGCAGCTGGGCATACCCAAGAAGCCATGTCTGGAATGAGCGGGGAGCAGGGTGGGGCACGGGGAGTCGAATAGTGACCCTCTCAGCAGCAGATAATGCACTAGCGGTTTACAGGTGGCTTCTGCTATTGCAGCCTTTAACTTTCATCTCATATATACTGCAATTCTAAGAGGACAAGCCGTTCTCTATCAGATATAGACTATTTCTGTCTACTTCTTGCCATATCTAAGAACTAAACAGGCCTGACTAATCAATCCTCAGACTAATACAGTAGCTCTGTACAGTACGACAGTCTGTACTCCTAAAAGCACTAGTTACAGTAGCTGTTCCATTTAGGGTGAAAGACTAGTTTGATGGATTTATATACACATCTTTGCTACCAGAACCATAAAAAACCTGTAGCTTCTCTCTAGACAACTAACTGAACTAGTGGTGCATTTGTCTTTTTGTATAAGGAGTTGGAACCAGTTGGACCTAGTCCTTTACTATTTCCCAGAATTCACATGGTGATAGGCTCCTTTCCAGCTGAAGCATCCAGATTGTAAAGCGGCAGTCTTTCTACATAGACCCGCTCCCAGTGGCCAGCAGTATGGCGTAAAAAAGCTATTTGTACACCTACGAGGGTCGCGCACATTGGAGCTCTGGGGGTTTGAGAGGGTTTGGGTTTCTCCGTGCGTAACTCGGCAAGGCCGCGTCTCAGAGCCTCTCGTGTTCAGCTGCGTCCGCATGTCCTGTTTTGAGCCCGGCCTACGGCACGGGGAGCCTTCCAAGCGTCTGGCCGGGGCTCCTCTCAGCACTCACTCACATCGCAGGTGACCGCGATATTCCCAGACAGGTCGACAACGAGGAGCAGCACGACCCAGAAACCAGCTTCAGCGCGATCTGCCAAATTCCACGACTTTGCACGTCCGCGTGGTGCATTTTCTTGCTATCATTGAATATTCAAGGTTTATGCATAATTTTATATAAAGAATCCTGAATTACTCATCTGTAGAGTAGATATTTTCATCCATAAGTGTGGCTGGAATTTCAGTGGAGCAGCCAAGGTACATCATCAAGGACACGATATTTCCTAACCAGCTTTACAAGCCAACAATTACTCTGCATCTATGTGCAAGGTACTTTATCATCAAGCCTCCGGTGAGAAATAGAGTTGGTTACAAGACCTACTCGATAACATAATCGACGACGCTGTTAGGTTTCGACCTTAGTGTTTTTTTCCCCCAGCAAAAAAAAATGCTTCCAGATGTTGGCAGAGACTGATATGTTTAATGGACATATCAGGACCTTACTTAATTAGAAAGCATTTCTTCAAAAATGTCAGACTAATCTTTTTCCTGAACTAATGAGGTGGATGTTAATGTCAACAAAGACTTGCAGCCCTTCCAAATGAGCCAACACAGCTTGTACCATGTAATGCTTAGATAGCCTCTACCTTGGGTGTGGTTCTGAACCAAATTTTTGGGAAACAAAAAAATAAAAACTCCTACTAAACTCTGACCAGCAGGTATTAAACCCAACAGCAATCTGGAGCACAATCTAACACTTTAAATACGTGTGACGAACAAATGGATAATCAGAGATCATTATTTATACCATTATTCTATATGTACCGACCTGAAGATGGGGCCTTTTTTACATTTTCCCTCTAGATGGCAGCACTAGGTGACAGCTGAGTGCTGACACGCCCACTACTATTATCACTGTCCAAATTTAACGTCTGCAGCTTACACTATACTTACGCTCGCTCCTTGAAAACTTCGACTCAGCAATGATTTCCTATGATAAAACCGGTAACTCTTACCTGGAGTAAGGTTTCAGAGACCCCAAACCTCCGGATGCCCATTTGACCAAGCATGTCTGCCTATGCAGTAAAAGCAGGCACTGGTTTAACGAACACTTACCTCCTGAGTAAGTAGACACACAGTGATAGCCTTCATTTAATGAGGTGCAGTTAGTCCAAAGGTCAGAGCTACTGCTGTCTCCCACTGTCCAGGCCTGAGGTATAAACACAAAATCTGTGCACCAAAGAGCATCTCTACCGCCGTATCTACACATATCAATACACGTTTGAGTGCCACATAAACACAGCCTATGCAAATATATCCCTGCATGACAACTCCAAGCCACAACATCGACATTCTTTAACTTTAGAAGAAATACTTTAAACATCGGATGCATCAATTTTCACAATAAATAAGCGTTGGCATGTTTATAAAGGAAAAGGGCGCTAAAGGTAATTGTAACTCAAGCAGTTCTTTAAAAAAAGAAACAGTACTATGTTACAGGTAGCGGATACCACGATTTGCAAAACAAGTACTCACGCTGAAAACAGTGGATACGAAGAGGACGGTGAGGGCAGCCAGGTGCAAAACCACTATCCCAAATAGCAGGAGGAGCATTTTTCACAGCTGAAGAAAAGGAGATTTAGGGGGCTGCAGTACACAGCCTCGTCAATGGGCGCCCAGTAAGCGTCCGATTGATCGACAATTCATACGGAATGCTGGAAGATATTCACTTACGTCGAGGCGATAAAAAATAAACGCATTATTTTGCTTGTAAGCACACCGGAAAATTCATCCTAAAATCTGGTAAAACATTCAAATTACTAGAATTAAAGGCTACTTAACTGATTTAATAGACACCAGGTCGCGCCACTTTAAAACTAAAAGACTCGACTAGGAAAAAAAAAACAATTCTATTCAATTTTATTTTCCAAAAATAAACATATAGCCTAACCCCAGCGATACCGTGTTTATTTGCATGCAAATTTACATTAACAATTAATTACTCGAAATATGAACAGGTTTAAGGTTGTATTTCTAAGTGGTGCGTATTGTGTATTTTATTGAAATGGTTATAGGAGATCCGGCACAATAAAATAAAATGTGAATAGTATTCAACGACATGCAAAATTATAACTGCAAGCTGCGGGATAAAATTCTGCCATACAATCCTGATATATTTTGAATCGGAGTAAGAAGTTCTTAAATTCTGAAATTCTATCATACAGCATATCGCAGTTCAAGTGTAAAATATAATCATAATAGTATATAGTAAAATCAAGCATTACTGGGTATAATACATTTAACTTACTTAAAACGTGTGAATGTGTATTCCACAAAATAAAACGACAAAAACGAAAAAGAAGAAGGAAGGAGAAGTGATTTTTTTTCCCCACAGATATACTCCACGCTGCCTGCAGCCCCCGACCACGTTGATTCTAGCAATAGCTCCCACTTATAGTCCCTCCATGCACGCGCCAGGAACGTGCGGACGGCGTCTCTGCGTCACAATATTCCGGCATTCCAGTTCCAGGAATATCCATAAACTGTGCAAATGCCCAGGTCCGGCGAAAAATCTTGTAACATACAGCGCATATGCATAGATATGATTTAAACTGTATTTACTGTATATTTAACTGTATATATGCAGCGCAGACACGCTCATATATTGGCTGAAGGGCTGGAGTATCGCAGAAACTCACGGACATTCATTGTCGTCGCTGGTGCAGAAGCCAGTACAGCAATACCTGCCAGGGATTCCCGTCCGAGTGTTTCGAGTTCCGCCATGTGCAGAAATACCCCCCCACCCCCTTTCTGTTTGTTGTCGGTCCTATTGTGAATTACTCAGTGCGTGCTTATACAATTCTTTTTAATAGCAACCCATCTGTGTTTTTTTGTGTATTATTCTATGGAAACCCACGGGTTCATACAATATTTAAGCGTGCAATTTAAATCGCGCTTTTACTGTGAGTGTAATGTTCCTCTTAAAGAACAAACAGCGCGAGGCTGTTACAGCCGGATAATGAATTACAAGATTTGTATTAACTAGCTTTATTTATTGCTATTTTTCACTTGATGCCACCAGCACAGATAATTAAGAGGTGAGTGTAATGATTTCACATGCTTACTAATGAAAGCTGAACTCATTTATTGCGTTTGCGTTACTTTAAAAAGCAACAGTTTCACGGGATGCCACAGTCCTTGATTTCCTTTCCGACTGATATGCAGGATGTTGGTCCAGCCAAGATTTTAATTTATTAGGCTTGACTGAAACAGTAATTGAATGCCTCGACTCAAATTGCATTATGGGATATGCAAGTTGAGATCTTGCTATATATTTATATAGCAACTCAAATAATAAAAATTACATTCGTGAGAATATTAGTATTAGGTGCGGTAACGTTGATATTGTTGATATCGACCTCATTCCTCCAGAACATTCTGTCAGGCTTCCCATTGACAGGTTCAACCATAATCAAGTCCGTGTTTATGTCTGTCCTCTTTCTCTTTGGTCTTCAAGTTTTTGGTGTATTGTATCTTATAATTTGCCCAAAATGGAATGTGGGTGGTTGCCTGGCCTCACACCTCCAAGACTGAAGGGTCACATCCCATCTCTGCCCAGTGTGTGCAGTGTGCATGTCCTTCCCATGTCGCGTGTCTGATTCGCTCCAGTTTCTTCCCGCAATCCGTAATTAGAGTATGGGTGGATAACATTACATCTCAAGGCTAAGTATGATCGAAGGCTTATTTCAAGTTTTAGTACATACATATGATCAATCTGGCTTTCAGATTTTTTTTGTGGAAATGTACCACATTTGCTGAATCTGAGAAAGTCTTATGTCTCATGCAGACCTGCACTGCCACCCTGGGGGGGGGGGGGGGGGCTGGCTGTATGTGTGAACACAGGTGTCCGAATCAATTGTACCAGGCATTTAACAAACGCAGGGGGCTGGCAAACAGGAACCAGGAACATAATCGAAAACTCAATTAGAACCCAACGCACGCGACCCCCCCCCTCCCCCAAAGACCTTAACACAAGCAGCACAACACACTAGTCATGGAATGCCCCCCCCCCCACACACACACACACTGAAACTAACAGAAGCTCAAGGCCAAATCAGTCAATAAAGACCATGAACCCCAAGCCACCAAGCCAGCACCTGCTGGCCACTAGACAGACACAAATGGAACTAATGTAGGTAAGAGAAACACCTAAGAGGCAGGAGACCAGCAAACGCCATAAAAACCAAACCTCTGAACAGATAGCAGCTGAGCCCTACAGCGATGGTGACTGAGCAGTGAGCAGTGCTCTGCTTAAATAAGGTTGGGCTGTAATTAAATCCAGCCCAGAATAGGCTCAATTCCCTGATTAGGGAACCTGGGGCAGATGTGACACCCCCATGTTTGAGTGGAGCAGTAAATTGTCCAGAGAATGGACAATTTACTGCTCCATTCAAACATGGGGGTGTCACAGGTTGGCTTGAAAACAGAAGAATACAAACATCCGAGGGCAAAGAAAAAGGGTCATTTGCACAAAGAAGATCCCAACGAACGTGGCTAAGCGGAGAGATGATGAGTCGGGAACTTCTGTCATTAGTGCTGTAAATAAAACTCTACGATTTCCACAGCATACTTAGTGCGTCCCGTGCATGCTCCACCCAAACGCCACCCCACATCTAATCCAACCCGAGTATTTCTAGTAGGTGCAAACGCGTCTGACACAGACAATCTCCAGCCGTGTGCCAGATGTATGAAAGGGCAATTCCGGAAAATGCCCAGACCTGACTCTACGGACGGCGTCTTTAATTCATGTATGAAAACGGCTATACTGTACGGAACAATAACAGATGCGTAATTAAGTTTCCTTGGACTAGGATTTGACACCACAGGTGTTGCTAGTCAGCTAGCTACCTTGTAAATTTAAGTGATGAATGATAACCACGGGCTTAAAAAAACAACAAGCAAAAAAATCTGCTTAGAGAGGCATTTTCGGCCTTGGGAAGGAATGTTGGAATGGAAGGGTGTGAAACCAGACCCCAGCATGCGAGATCTGCAGGAGGTCTTACTCCCTGCTTCCGCGTACAGGATGTGCTATAGCTTGGTGTATGTTAGCCGCCGTGATGCTGACGGCTGTAAATCGTCCTTGTGGCCGAAGCAGGTATTGCACCGGTTTACATGTGCTAAGTGGCTAACTGAGCTGACAGGAGATAGGGCCAATTTGAAGGCTGGCCTTTTGGGGAGTCTCCCAGAGATTTCTCTCTTAGCCGGAGCGGAGCACTGAGCATGCTGTTCCTAAGCGTGCTCCCCCCCCACAAATATATACAAACCCAGCCCTCCTGACTGGAGCCCCGCAGGACTTGGCAGAGTGACGTGAAAACCCCATTATTTCTCCTGGCAAGTAATGACCCTGCAGGTGAGAGTTATGAAAACACGCCTTCCGGCCTCTGGAGGGGAAAACTGATGGGGAAGCTGAACCGTCCGGTACGCTCGTTACCATAGCGCTGACAAGCGCTACTGCACATTAATAAAATAAATGTTAGTTATGTTACGGAATGGTGTCATGGGTAATGGAAATAACTACCGCAAGGTACCGGGGTTAGATATCAGGGGTTGAACATGTTTCTTGGGCAAGAGAATACAGAACCCAATCCTTTATGTTACACTAATAATGGAGCCATGTGTGGCTCTGTGATCGGAAGGTCGCTGGTTCAAATCCTGTGGTTGGCAGAGTGACATCATCATTGAGCCCCGGAGCAAGGCCCTTAACTCCGATTGGTCCAGGGACTGACTGACCCTGTTTCCTCTATTATACATCACTTTGGATAAAAGTGTCAGTTAAGTTGATATTAAGGCAATAAGTGTTTCAAATCCACGCTAAAAAGGCAGATCTAACCGTGTGCTTATTCTATAACCAGAAAAACATTTCAAAGATATTGTAACTGATTCTTTTGAACTTCATTTTTATGACCTATATGTTGAACTATGAGGGGAAAACGGAAGCATTATTCAGGGGGAATGGTATTAAAGTACATGGCTGAGGGGAAACCACATTTCCGTTTAGTGTACAGAGTTGAGTGAGACCCCATTCTATATTCCTGTTGTTCTTTAACTGCCATATTCGTTTCAACTGACCAGGTGTTAGCAGGCTATTGAAACTACTTACTTGATTATTTCGGATGTCATCTTCTATAGGGGTCGCATCATCTACAGATTGTGTCAATATTGAGCCCTACAGACATGTGCCTTTTAAGAAATCTTCAAAACAGCAAAGACCAATAAAAGTCCGTCAAACGTGGGAGAACCAAGATGGCTACATCATGGAGAAAACTAAGCATTCTGATGTGTTGAAAATTTGATCATTCCTTTTTATTACAATAAATACAGTATTTTCTGCCACAAGGTGACCGACGTATCGCCTCCTCCAGAGCAGCCGAAGGTGGTGCAGTTGGCAGTGCCCGGAAAAGGCTGGCACAGGAGGCTCAATATTGTGGTTGGCAACGACGCTGTGCTGATCCAAGCATTAATCCATCTTTCAAGAGGGATCACAGGAGAGTGCAGGTTTGCCATTTACAATTCCTGGGATTATGGTGGACTACAGATCCTGTCCTTGTTAATAGCATCGACTTGGGCTATGAAAGACTTCAATGACTTCATTTATTTGTTATTTTTTTAGGTCTGGAGAGTTGCCTCAATGGAGTAGACTCTCCTGCCAACGCTTTGATCTCGTGGGCCAGACTTTCCTGCAACGTAAGTGAGGTTTGTTGGCTTCCCTCCCCTGTATCATGCATGATCGGCCAAGCAGTACGCCCATCAAGACTGTAACCCCGACCAGACGAAAGGAGGCCAGACACTGGGGAAATCCCATGGAGCTGCGTCCAGTCGTCAGTGTGGGGATCCCGTGGCATTCCAGGGCATCGCGAGGATCTTAAGACATCCGGGGCTTTGCCCAGAGCCCTAATCTGTCCAAGGGCTCTCAAACTGAGAGCATGGCTGCTGAAACATCTGAGCTAAACAAATTATGCGGGGCTCATTTGGATTCGTTTGGGGCTTCAGTCCGCAATTCCCCAGGCTCATGATGCATCTGCTGGCATTCTCAGCATCTTAACTCCATACCATCTCCATGTCATTCCCAAAAAAAGGGAGCAAACATCTCAAGCCAATAGAAAATGGGGAGCTGAAGAAGACGACAGTGGACCTTGTTTACAAATACCAGACATTTGGAAAGAGTTTGCCGACTTGCATTGTTGACCTGCTTCCAGAACATCTGGACCTTGACTCTTAGCATTTAGCAATAATACTGCCCTGTCTTTGATACTTCACAGAGAGCACCAGCTTTGGCATTGTCTCCAAGCCTTTTTTTAGTAACTTTACATTTGGGCTTGACTTTAGAGTCATCAGAGACAGTATGACCAACACACCCGTGAGTGTCATGCCAAGGTAATAGCTGTTGGTCTTCCCCTGCCAACTTGCTCAGTAACGTAGCCTGGTGGCTCATTTAACATGGACGGTCCTCTCCAGCACGCGCCGATCCATTCCTCTGATTTCACAAGATATAAATACACTCGAGGAGCCAAGAACAGCCAGGCCTTCAGATTCCAGCCGTCGATCGAGTTCCACTCGCCCTCCTGGGCGGCTGGGCCACAGTGTCTCCTTATCCGTAGGATGAGCCGCATTGCTATGTAGGGGAGTAGAAGATACAGAAGACATGTTATATCTACTGTTTTTAAGTGGCCTACACATTCTGCTTTGGAGGACAGCAGGTACTGAATATCTCGATGTAAATGTGGGAAGGGAAATCTCTGCTCTGTTGTCCAACTGAAGTAGTTTCAACCTGAAAGGTGAAATTTGTAGGGCGGCATGGTGGTGCAGTGATGTGCAGTGATTTACACCTTTAGGACCAGGGTTTGAGTGTCTCTCATGACTCTGTGTGTGGGGGGTTTGCATGTCCTCATTGTGTTATTGTGGGGTTTCCCCTGACTACTCTGCCCCCCCCCAATTCCAGGTTATTCCCTGCCTTCTGCTTGTAGCTCCAGGATAGGTTCGAGACCCCTTGTGACCTTAAATAACACAAGTGGGTACAGAAGATGGATGGGTGGGGGTGAAATCTGCAGTCTGTTTAATCATCGTGTCGTGCATCGTACCCAAATTCAAAATCTATTGTGTCCTAATGGGACAAAAAGCAAACAAACAAAAGCACAAAGGAGGAGCGTTAACTGGTCATCACCATCCACTAATGCAACCACTAGCTGTGTGTTTGTAGGACGCTTCTGTCTCTGATTATAATGGTCACATTTCTCAAGCTGTCAGCTGTCTCTGTGGGGAGAGCAAGTCAGCCTGAGGCCTAAAAGTGTGCGGTTGTATCCTTGAATATCTGTGGGCAAAGTCAAAAGTCACTCTGCAAAGAAGCAACGTTAACATTCATAGTTTACTTATTCAGGACACAACACATTGCACAAAACATACCTTTGCAAATGAAGGCTTCCAGTGTCTTAATAACTAGCTCCGGGATTATTGTATTATTGTATGGGTAAACAACCCTAGTCAGGGAGAATGAAAAGTTTAACTGGAATTTGAAAGTGAAAATGCAGGCTGCAAATAGACTAAATAATTCGACATAGTTGTAGATTTGGGGGCAGTTTAACTGCGTGCCTTTGCAGTCAGTCTGTGTGCAAAGGTGACCTCTTTTTGATTTGTCATGCAACAGCCAGAAAAAATCTCACCGCAGGATATGCCTTGCTGATTCAGTGCGGATTTATTAGCCTGGAGCCATATCAGAGATTGATCGTGTCAACTTCGGTGCACCAGGATGTTAGCCTGTGATGGAATACGTGAGTCATTCCTATCTTCAGGAAGAGGAACGGTTAGGGAACAGAGTGGATTTTTGGGTGTTTTTTTTTTTTTTGGAGGAAAAATCGTATATTTTTATTTATTTTTTTGGTCGATGCATGATTTGCTGTCCTCAGCAGTCTGTTTATGCTCCCTTTCCTTTCAAAGCTATAAATATTAAAAGTCGGCTTTCTAGGGCTTGACGTGATGCGCCTACATAAATATAAGCAAAGGGGCCTTTGGATCGGCCTCCTACATCTGCCAAAGCAGACGGGGCTCTCGCCGTCATTAGCTGGTTTCAAAGCAGTCGGGCCTGGGCTCGGCGGAGACGTGGAGCGCCTACGTTGTGTCTGTTCTCCCCTGATCAAAAAGAATGAAGTTCTAGCTGCAGGACGGACACAAGCGGCCGTCTCGTTCACGCGCAGTGTGACGTCAGGGTTTTGCAACTTAGAGGCAAAAAAATGTTTACCCCGAGTGCATGCAGAAGGAAACTGGATGAGAAGGACTAGACGGCAATTAATATCCTGCCAGAGCACCTTCCGGGACCTCTGTGTTTTTTGACTGTCTGCATTATAGCACCTATTTGCGCGGATCCAACAGCTCTCTGGCCAAAAAAAAAACAATAACATAAAAAATAAAATAAGTATGTATTTTATTTTACAGACTAGTTTCACATACTTTATTAGTTTAGATTTACTCGTAAAAATACATGCTTTCAGCACCGTATTGTGTACAGTACCAATTCCCGGACCAAATGGCCACTAGAGAGCCTTTATTTGTGCTTGGGTGTAATGCCCCCAATGGCCACTAGAGAGCCTTTATTTGTGCTTGGGTGTAATGCCCAAAATGGCCACTAGAGAGCCTTTATTTGTGTCTGGGTGTAATGCCCCCAATAACCATTAGAAATATTCATGAGAAACACTGCATGCAATGAAAAGCGCAGATTGGCAATGTGACAAAAAAGTGTTTCTTCACAATTGATACTCTTACAAGAAAATTAAGAGTGCCCGACAGTACATATTTTTGCTCCTTACTGAGAGTCGGGAGGGAGCAAAAATGTGGACTGTCCAGGTGTCTGCAAGGATTGGGTTGGGAAACACTGCTTTACCTCTTTGTGATGTTTTCGCTAGAGGTCATGTTGTTGTCGCGCTCCGTGCCCTGGCAGTCCCGCCCACATGCTGCCCGCTCTCGGAGCCAGCCTCTGTCCCTACACATGGGCCACACTGTACCACACAGCGCTGCTCGGGTACGTGGGTGTCAGGATGCTGGCAGGATGGTATGAAACTCTACCCAGGCAGCTGGCCAGCTGGCTGCTCTGAGACACACACACACACACACACACACACCCTCTCCTGGCCTCTTTTTCGCCTTGCCGTCAAATACATAAGTAAACCCAGCCGGCACCCCCCACCCCACCCCCCCCCCAGGGAACCCAGGAACTTTATATGATGGACATTTATTTAGTTGGCAAGAATTTTTACCTAAAGTAATGTGCAGTTGGGTACTTCGTCTTGTGCGTCTCGATGACGACTGAGGGCTATTTCAGCAGGGGCTTTGCCCCTGGCAGGTTCAACCAAGCCAGGCAGGGTTCAGTATTGAGACCAGATGAATTTCAGCACCCGGTCACTCAGTTTGGAGGTTGGGTGTAGGGCCAATGACCCCACCCAGTAAAACTTCCATCAAGTTATGGAGACGACAACAAATGCTACAATTACAGACTCTGTAGTGGACTTGAGCCTAATCACTGGCAGTATGACTACTTCTGATGACAGCCCCCAGCAGGAAGTCAGAGGTATTACAGATAGCCTATTCGGGGCATAAAACTAAGACCCGTCAATGTATAGCTGAGAATGCAGGGTCAGTTAGTCCCAGGAGGAATTGAATGTTAAAGGCTTTATGCAGGGGATCAATCACGCTGCCGTCCACAGCACTTGAAACAAGAACCATCAGATCATAAGTAGAGAGACCTGACTCACTGAGCCACACGCAGCAGCCCACGCAGTGAGAGTTCATCTGCGACACCAAATCACTCTTTATGTTTGTAGTAAATACAAAACATTCTGCGGAACTGCGAAAATGTCACACTGCGTTCATGGTTCCGCACGATGTCATACGTGAGAAGGGTATGGATGGGAATCTATGCCCCCCTGTCAAAATCTACAGAAATGAAGCCAAAAAATGCTTTAACTCCAAGGGATAAAACCAAACTGAAGACAGACTCTGCGTCTCTCATGAAGAGCAAGGCGGGGGATGTGGGACCCAAAGTATCGCAATCCGCTGTGAACAAACTGCAAATATAGGAGCTAAACTGCCTTATCGTTCACATGTGAGGTTGCGCATCAGACAGGTAATTGTCTTAATAGTTGTCAGACAAAAAGTCAGTCAAACAAAAAATCAATACAGCTCCAGTCTTCTGCAAATGTATATTTTTCTCCATTGAACAAAACCTTCAAATCTGGGACAGTTCTGATGTACAGATGTACCTGAGATGGGAAATTCTGTTGCCATAGCTACTAGGAACAGAATGACATCTGCGGCAAGTGATAGCTGCTAATAAATGGATAGCGCTGGGATAGAGCTGGGATAGTGCTGGGATAGTGCTGGGATAGTGCTGGGATAGCTGGGGAGCAAAAATGTGGACTGTCTGGCAGGAAGCTGCGAGGGAGCAAAAACATGGACTGACTGTGGGTCCCTGAGGACTGGATTGGGAAACACTGGTGAAGAAAAAAGGTCTTTGTTTAACGAATGATGAAAAAGAGAGCATGGCAACATTTATATACGGCGCCAGCCCAGCTGCTCTGCTCACGGAAATGCCAGAAAGTGGGCCGCAGTAGTATTGATTGGCTCTCCTGGGGGCATTTTTTTTGCTGGGGAAGGTGAGGCTGGATAAAAAGCAGAGGGGTGTTGTTGTTTACATGGTATGGTGACATGGTTTGTACCTCAGTGTTATTCAGCCCTGATGGAATCCAGGATCACATTGCGCTCATTAACACACAGTCACACCCCCCTGAGCCACGCCCCTGTTACTTAGGCAGCACCCCCACAATCCACACACTGGGGGGGGGGGCACCTGCTTGTGCACATCTGAGGCATGTTAACCTGGGTGTGTGTGTGGGGGGGTGTACTTTGTGGCAGACTGGAGGCCGTTCTGCACTGGCGTGTTCTCCGGTTTCTGCATAGGCCTGATTTGGCCACTCGGCCCCGGGGGCGGAATCCGGAGGCCTAGAATAAAGTATCAGCTGACTGATTGCAGTTTAGCGGCAGGTGGGTCTCTGTAGCCAGTGGCTTTACCGCTGTGCCATTGGCTGCCTGGATTTCTATAAGCTCTGTTTCAAATCAAAAGAAACTTTCTGCCATAAAAGAGAACAAAATGTCAATTGTAAAAATTTTAGCTTTCCAGTCTAGGGAAGGGGATATAGTTTTATTGTAAGTAGTTTCTTGTTGTCTTTGCTGTTGTTGTTGCTGTTCTTGGGGGTCTCCCTGGGGGCAGAATGATTGATGATTGGGGGGGAATGAAGAGCCTGAACCTGGGGTTTGGCGCCATCTGATGGCTGATTAAAGGGATGTTTTTAAAAGATTTCTCGCTGTTGGGTGGGGTGATTAGCATTGCTGCCTCACAGCAAAATGGTCCTGGGTTCAATCCTCGGGTCCAGCGTAGGTCCTTTCTGTGTGGAGCTTGCATGCTCTCCCCGTGTTTGCCAGGGGCTTTGGTCTCATCCCACTGTGTGTGTTGGTACCAGCCCAGGGCTGGTTTCCACCTGTGCCTCTTTTTCCTGGGATTGGCTCTGGTGACTCGTGTTGGGATTACACAGTGATTTGTTGATAATCTTTGCTGGCACTGGGAGATCAGGAGGATGTTATTATAATTTGAACCAGGTTCAGTAATATTAATAGTAACAGATCTAAAAAAAAATAAAATAAAATAAATAGCAAGTGAAAGAAGGCAACTTCCAAGAACCAAACTGATGTCTTTTGGGCCCCACGTAAAATAGGTTGTGCTGAGTCCTTCCCACCACAAGAGGGAGCCAACTATTCATGTAAAGATGGATCTCAGTTTACGCAAGGAGTTCACTTATGAAAACATGCCTATAAATTAAAGACATCCCACCTTATGGATATTCAGAGAGGCATCCGGGAGGGCGGGGCGCTGGCCAATGCTTGGCTGGTATTACGGTAATACCACATATACACTGCTCAAAAAAATTAAGCAAACACTTCTTCATCAAGTATATCAAGTATAGCATCAAGTCAATTAAACTTCTAGGATATTGATCTGGTCAGTTAAGTAGCAGAGGGGGTTGTTAATCAGTTTCAGCTGCTTTGGTGTTAATGAAATTAACAACAGGTGCACTAGAGGGGCAACAATGAGACGACCCCCAAAACAGGAATGGTTTAACAGGTGGAGGCCAATGACATTTTTCCATCCTCATCTTTTCTGTTTTTTTTCCACTAGTTTTGCATTTGGCTACGGTCAGAGTCACTACTGGTAGCATGAGGCGATACCTGGACCCTACAGAGGTTGCAGAGCACAGTCCAACTCCTCCAGGATGGCGCATCAATACGTGCCATCGCCAGAAGGTTTGCTGTGTCTCCCAGTCTCAAGGGCATGGGGGAGATTCTCTAGAGAGCTGGACAGAGCCATAGAAGGTCCTTAACCCATCAGCAGGACCGGTATCTGCTCCCTTGTGCAAGGAGGAACAGGATGAGCACTGCCAGAGCCCTACAAAATGACCTCCAGCAGGCCACTGGTGTGAATATCTTTGACCAAACAATCAGAAACAGATTTCATGAGGGTGGCCTGAGGGCCCGACGTCCTCTAGTGGGTCCTGTGCTCACTGTGTGTGTATGGGCTGCCCCCCTGTCTTGGGTTGTTCCTGCCTTGAGCCTGTAGCTCCTAGGATAGGCTCTGGACCCCCTTTGACCCAGATGGATGTATGTATGTTGATCATTTTCATTTCCATTTGCTGTTGTAATGGATGCCATTCCCAAGGGTGTTATTGTTTCTGTTTAAAGGAGTGGCTAGAGATTTCCAACCTTATACCTGGAACCTAAATGACACTAAAGTAGGAATGATTTGCTTTTGCTGGAGTCCATCAGCTCTTAACAGGAGAATTAAATCTTTGGCTCAAGAAAACACAGTCACTATACCAAAAGCCATTTCATATTGGGGACGGTTTGTTTCAAATATTTTGTGGGAAAAAAAAATTGTCATCCAAATATGTCATTCCTTATAAATTTTGCGATGTTTGTTATAAATTGCTACACAGCTGTTACCCAACAAATCTTTATTTACAGAAGTTGAAGAAAGATGTTGAGACAAACTGCTCTTTTCGTAATGTCCATGCTGAAACAATTTTACATCTGTTCTGGAACTGCCATTTTGTCACTATGTTTCAGAAAGACTTATCTCAATTTGTATGCCAATGTTTGTGTGAAAACTTTTTCATTTAAGGATACGTTGTTTGGATTTCATATCTGTCATTCTAAACAGAAAGAATACTATCTCATAAATCCTTTTATCATCCTGGCAAAATTTCACATACATAAAAGCAAATATTGTAACAGAACACCTATGTTTATTATTTTTGAAAACGAATTTCAACAATACCTCCAAACTATTTGTAATAATTCCAAAGCCATAAAGACTATCAGTATTTGTAAAGAATTGTATTTATTGCTTTTGTAACTTAAGTCCCTACATTATTCTTCATCGTGTCCTTTCTGATTTATTTATGCCCTGATCCACTCTGCTGTATCAAATGCCTGAAGTACTAATAAAGCATTATTCAAAAAAACTTTTCCGGAGACTCCCTGAACAAACGGGGAAGTGGCACGTCTAGTTCTCACTTTGGCGTAGGCCTGTTTAGAAGTACTCATAGAAGTTGACTTCGATAGCCTAAAATTGCACTTATAAAGAAACGATTACCGAAAGTATTCCACGTTAAAATACATTAAAATTCAAGGCAGGTCATTTTTTAAGTTTAAACAATTCCTACGTTTAGCAGAGGAACAGTTTACAAATTTGACAGAACCGACAAATGGCGTCAGTTGAATGTAAGTTAAAATGTTACGTCTTATGTTAGAACTTTTGCAGTGCTTTGTTAATTATAGAGCCGTACATCTCAAGTTAATATGCTATTAATGTATATTTTGCAACTGTATCTGTATATAGAAAACCTTTTATCTTGATTTTAATCGATGTGCCGAACCTTTAACAATAAGTGCTTTGACAGCAACAGCAGTTCGAAGAGAAGTCGGTCATAACCCTGCAAAGGAGTGAATATTGTCCATGTTGACTGTGTTGTTTAACGCGGTTTCTGTGAAACCGTTTCGGCCATGATTTCCATGCTGGTTAGTACTGGTTTCGTGCTGGTGTAGCTGGTCTGCCTGAACATGAAGCTGGTCCACCAGAAATATTTATGTTGGCTTGAAAAAACGAACATACTCTTATTCTTTTTCAGCTTGTTATTATTATTATAACATTATTATGTTGTTATTATTATATTATTAGTGTTATTACTACAGTATTATTATTATTACAGTATTATTATTACTGCTATTACAGTATTATTATTATTATTACTGTATCCTGTTGAAGCGACACTCATCAAACTTGCAAAACAGGGACAGGTGGTCACACTAACTCAGACGATAGGCACAGCTACTGACTGTACTGAGCTGGTGCCTGCAATTCAAGGTTAGGAAAAGGGGGCGGAGCCACCAACAGCAAATCAGATTTCACTCATTGAAAATTTAAACTACTACCGTTCTCTACTTTTGATGACATCATACACTCCACTTTAAGTTCCCCAAACAAACTGATAAAACTTTTTTCAACTTTATATAAGCTAGTTGTTTTCATGCCAACATGAAGTTTGTTCATAAACTTCCCTTTCTAGCTCATTAATGAACCTGGTCCACTAGCATCGAAATACAACATAGGCTGCTATAACTTTTGCTGGTCATGCTGGTAGACAGCTATGCTGGTCTTTGCTGAAATTTGATGTTGATTAACAGAAACTTTTTTTTTTCTTTCTCACAAAAACAATAGCAGCTGGAGAATGCAAAAGTATTAAGAAATAAGTCATTTGTGTGCTTCAGTTTAATTCATCCATGTCTGCACTACCTACATAACTCCAAACAAAATATTATACTAGGTAGGCTTGGGAGGTATTGCAGTAATACCATATACTGCATAATTTTTGTTCAAACTCCCCTCAGCAAATTTTATCAGGAGAAAGCCGGAAGAGCATTACTCTTTTAAACATGTTTTCCCTTAAATCATAGCTCATAAGAAGGCAATATTGCCGTGTTTCATACGTATTCACTCTTCAAGTTTTTATTGTGACGTGTTCAGAGTATCAGTGAAATTCTTGCCACAGGACACTTTTATTTGTAAATACTGCTGCCGTCAATTTCTCATTTGTTTTATTATTTTTGGAGATGCACCGATACCGATATTCGGATCGGTATCGGCGCCGATCCAGACCTATTTGACGGATCGGGAATCGGCCATGCGTGACCGATCCACGTCCTATACTTACTTATTTAGTTTTTGGCAATCAATCGCACGACAGCTCTTTCCCATTTTACATGTGTGTTTTTGCGGAATTCAAATCGAACGCTATCACTGCCCCTAAGTCTTTTTTGCTACTCAGTGGGTGTGAGTACAATGACTTCCGCCTGCTGTGAGGTCATGCGCATACCCTTCGCAGTACGAGGAGCGTAAGATAAGACGTGACGATCTGGGAGTATTTTAGGCTTTTAACAGAAATCGGAAGCACAGCGTTTTGCAATCTATGTAAAATAAGGTTTTGAGGTGGGAATAGCGTTTAATGGAAAATCCCATTTAACAAAGCGCACGCAACTGCGAGACAAAACAAAGCAATGGATGATTTGGGAGTCGCTAATTTAATTGGACTGTTTTGCGAACTCGTTGCTTGAGATACAAGAGGGGCTGCCATCGCAACAAAAGTGTAACTGCGCTGATGCCAATGGGAGAAAAACTTAAAATTTTAAGCATTCGCCACTTGTGTATATTTGCTTTGAAGATATTCATATTGAACTGCAAATGCCTCAAAAACGCTTAAAACAAATGAGGTGGAACAGTACGTTATGTATGTTTGTAGTAGCCTAATTAAATATTTTTTGTCATACATTTTTTCCATCTGTATTTACTAGCTTAAAAAAAATTATATGTAAAGTATAACAAAGTAAAAAGAGCTCTTGTATCGGAATCTGTATCGGTATCGGCAGTTGTGTATCGAAATCGGATCGGAACTGAAAAAACGTGGATCGCCCATCTCTAATTATTTTTCATTTGTTTTATATCTAAAGCATGTCTTACAGCCCCCTCACGAAGAGAAGTGGTCTGATTGGCATTATTAAAGTAACATTTTTGTTATTCCACAGTGTCTGCGGAGTTGAGGATCGTGCTGTTTAGTAGCAGAACGCCCTTACAGACCATCGTCTCAAGCTGTATCCTGGGACGGCAGGTGTTCATGCCAGCTGAATGTAGCCTTTCACAGGGTTTGAAGAATCACGAGGAGACAGAGGGCAGAAAAGTATCAGTGATCACACCAAACTTCTTTGAGAAGGACCTTACACAGCAACATATCAGGAACGAGCTGGAGGGATATGTGTGTCTGTCTTGCCCTGGACCTCATGCTGTCCTATTAATCCTGGACTTGGAGGACATCTCAGCAACTGGTGTCCGTATTGTGGAAGACCTTACCAAGTACTTTGGTGACGACATCTTAAAGTACACAGTTCTTCTTCTGTGCCATGAGGGCAAGGAAGAAGATTCAAGCTTGGAGGATAGACTCCGGAAAGATAGAAACTTCAGAGAGATTATGGACAAGTGTGGACACCAGTATCATCTGTTTAATAAGAATTCTATGGAAGCTAAGCCTTTGCTGGAGAGAATTGAGGGTTTGGTGGCTGAGAATGGGGACAGATACTTTACTGATAACAATTACGAGGTGACAGAAGATAGCATTAGAAAAGAGCAACCAGTTATTGAGACGGATAGAGTGAAAAAGATAGATAAATGGCTTCGTAAGCTGCACTGCATGTACCAGGGAGAGGAGATGGAGAGGGAGAGAGACCAGTATCTGAAGAGTGTCAGGGCTGACGGAGAAGAGGCTGAAATGATCATTCATGAACGCAGATTTGCCGCTCAGGCTATGGATAATGCAGCAGCAGGGAATAAAGGCCTAGCTGTAAGGGTACTTGAAGGGGCAGTACTGGGGCCGATGGGAGCTGTTGGGGGAGGAGTAATAGGGGCAGTGCTGGGGGCAGTGGTAGCTTGGAAATTATGGAGACGTTAGAGGTGCTGCTACTGACATTGCAAGAGCTTAAAAGCGGTGCAGAATTATACTGCAGTGCTGTGCTGTTTCTTTTAAAAAAATTAATTATCCAGAATGAAGAATTAGTTGAGTCACTGGCAAGCTAGATCGAAAAGAAACTGAAAATAAACTAGAATTAATGCATCACCAAAGTAGACTTAAAAAACATGACGACGTGAAAGAAAAGTTTTGGATAGTTTTGGTAGGGATTGTCTATGTATAGACCGTGTTACCGTGTAGTTCTCTAAATGAGTAAATTGAGTTTATGGAAATTAACTAAATAACTATTTTACATGGTAATGTGTTATTGTAAGATATGATGCCTTAGAGCTCTTTATGCTTGAAAATCACATTGTACATTGTGAGTTAGTGAATTTTATTACTGAACCAGCTAGAGCTGCAAGGATTCGAATAACGCGATTACAAAAAATCCTTGATGCAAACTCCTTGCTTCAATGCTTCATTTAACCCACTCGACTATGTACTGCCCAGTGATCACCGTGTTTCACACGGAGGATTATTACTGTTGCACTGAATTAGGGCTGCACGATAACAGAAAAAATGATTATCACGATTATTTTGCTCAAAATTTTTATCACGATTAATAATGACGATTATTCCTTTGTTAATGAACTTTTATTCACTTGTGTATTCTTATTGCACTTTACAGCCACAAATAATGAAAAATAAACAAACCAAACATGTTTAGAATGGAGAGTTTTTCTTAGCTGTGGTAAATAAATAAAATTAAACTGCCTCTTTTACATCAACTTGTAATAAAATCAAATAAGAATAAAAAAAAATTTACAACATGTTACAGATTTTTGGCTAAGAACACAAGCCTGTCTACTTGATCGGGCTTTAGGGAAGACCACAAGCAAGTAACTACACTTCCACCGGAACTGAAAGCCCTCTCTGAAGGAGAGCTTGTGGCTGGTATGCACAAGTATTTTTTTGCCACTTTTGAAAGCCTTGGGTAGATCTTTTCATGTTCTTTCCACCATTTTGATGGGTCCCCCTCACTATCCAGGTAGCTTGACTGCAAGTAAGATTCTAGCTCACAGGCTACACTGGATTCCTGGTTGTTAGGTGGCAAGGCTTGTTCAGCAGTTTTAAAGTAGCTTCCTAAAGTCATCTTTTTCTTTGGGGCACATCCAGCTTCAGCTTCCTCCTCGCTGGTCTCTTGTGCTGTTTCTTTGGGTGGCACCTAAACACAGAAAAAGGCATTTAGAACAAATTTAACTAATTGAGACTCAAAACACTAATATAGATCTCAGTGCAGCTCATTTTTATTACCATCATTGCCAAAGTCTGCATCTCAGCTTTGAGTCTGGATTGAATTGTTGTTTTGTTGTCCTCAGCCGTGTATCTCATCTTAAATCGTGGATCCACCGTAGATGCCATGTCCAATAGAGCTTGGATGTCTGGGTCACTGTATTTTTCGTTTAGGTACTCCAAAATTTTAGACTTGATTGCTCTTGACAGGTCAGTATCATCATCCTTAACTTTCAAGATTGATGCGTTGAAAAGATGAAGAACTGGCTTAACAAATGACATGCTGACGTACTTCTCGCCAGACAGTGCATCTGTAAAATTAACTAGAGGGTGCAAGGATTTGTTGATTGCCTCTAGTACATCCGTGTCCTGCCATGTTGGGATAAGATGACGAGACTTCTTGTCAGAGGACAGGACATGTGCAATGGCCTTTTGCTGCTCGATGATTCTCTCTGTCATGGCCTGACGTGATCCCCACCTTGTTGGACACTCTGTTTTCAGTGAGTGCTCTGGGAGTTTCATCTCCTTTTGTGCAGCTAAAAACTCTCTCTTACGCTTCCAGCTGACCAACTTTTTACAGAGCCCCACAGCCCGGTCAATTTTTTATTATTATTGTTATCATTATTTTTGTTTTGTTTTTCTTTGTTTTGTGTTTTTTTTTTGTACTCTAATCTGCGTCTCCTTTTTTCTTTATCCCCCCTCATACTTCTCCCCCCACCCTTGTTCTCTGTGTCCCCTAACCTCTGCTTGTTGTTTTCTTTATATAATAAAGGAAGAAAAAAACTCGCAATGGAAATTAAAAATAAAGCAGTTCTCCGTAGGGGGGGGGGGGGCGGTGTGGGGGGAATAAAAAAATTAAAAGGCCAGCTGGCTGCTCTGAGACACACACACACATGTGTACACACACACACACACACCCTCTCCTGGCCTCTTTTTCGCCTTGCCGTCAAATACATAAGTAAAACCAGCCGGCACTAAGGGGGGTGATTGGCTGTCATCCATAGAATAACATCTCCCACTGGACGTGATGCAGTGGTGCAACTGTAAGTCTCCAAAAAACAAGATAGAAAACGGAGGCTCTGGAAACTTGAGCAGTTTATCAGAATAATAACACCTTAAACTTGCAGTACCATCCAGCCATGCTGCCTTCAACGGCACAACCAGCTGAAATCAACAACTCCCACCCCTGACCCTGGAATGACCTCCAACATGTGCTGAAACTTGACCTTCTGACAGCGGTCCAACCACAGTTTGAGGCATATGGAGTGGGACACTGCTTGTTGAACCGTAATGTATCATTATAGAAAAAACTATTTCGTTTGAGAGGGTATATAATGTTTACATAGGCTGAAAACCAGTGGGCTGTTCCACAACGCAGGATTTCCTAGTTAGCTGGATATCTTTAGCCAAAGGTGAAAACTGTCCAATAGGAAGAGAGATGAGTGACATTCCTATTGGACAATCCTTCCATTTGGCTTAAGTGATGTGGCTACTGAAAAGATCCTGCTTTGTGGAATACCCCCCCAGGGAACCCAGGAACTTTAAATGATGGACATTTATTTAGTTGGCAGGTATTTTTACCTAAAGTAATGTGCAGTTGGGTACTTCGTCTTGTGCATCTCGATGACGACTGAGGGCTATTTCAGCAGGGGCTTTGCCCCTTGCAGGTTCAACCAATCCAGGCAGGGTTCAGTATTGAGACCAGATGAATTTCAGCACCCGGTCACTCAGGTTGGAGGTTGGGTGTAGGGCCAACGACCCCACCCAGTAAAACCTCCATCAAGTTATGGAGACGACAACAAATGCTACAATTACAGACTCTGTAGTGGACTTGAGCCTAATCACTGGCAGTATGACTACTTCTGATGACAGCCCCCAGCAGGAAGTCAGAGGTATTACAGATAGCCTATTCGGGGCATAAAACTAAGACCCGGCAATGTATAGCTGAGAATGCAGGGTCAGTCAGTCCCAGGAGGAATTGAATGTTAAAGGCTTTATGCAGGGGATCAATCACGCTGCCGTCCACAGCACTTGAAACAAGAACCATCAGATCATAAGTAGAGAGACCTGACTCACTGAGCCACACGCAGCAGCCCACGCAGTGAGAGTTCATCTGCGACACCAAATCACTCTTTATGTTTGTAGTAAATACAAAACATTCTGCGGAACTGCGAAAATGTCACACTGCGTTCATGGTTCCGCACGATGTCATACGTGAGAAGGGTATGGATGGGAATCTATGCCCCCCTGTCAAAATCTACAGAAATGAAGCCAAAAAATGCTTTAACTCCAAGGGATAAAACCAAACTGAAGACAGACTCTGCGTCTCTCATGAAGAGCAAGGCGGGGGATGTGGGACCCAAAGTATCGCAATCCGCTGTGAACAAACTGCAAATATAGGAGCTAAACTGCCTTATCGTTCACATGTGAGGTTGCGCATCAGACAGGTAATTGTCTTAATAGTTGTCAGACAAAAAGTCAGTCAAACAAAAAATCAATACAGCTCCAGTCTTCTGCAAATGTATATTTTTCTCCATTGAACAAAACCTTCAAATCTGGGACAGTTCTGATGTACAGATGTACCTGAGATGGGAAATTCTGTTGCCATAGCTACTAGGAACAGAATGACATCTGCGGCAAGTGATAGCTGCTAATGAATGGATAGCGCTGGGATAGCGCTGGAATAGCGTTGGGATAGTGCTGGGATAGCGGTGGGATAGCGTTGGGGTAGCACTGGGATAGCGGTAGCTGCAGCTGCATTAGGGCTCCAGCTGTAATGGCAGTAATTGTACTGATTTTGAAAGGGCTACATTGTTCTGGGACTTGGTGGAGGCTGCAGCAGCTTGCAAGTACCAGCACTGCCTCAGTCCATGTAGGACATATGGATGCAAATCATCAAGAGCAATGTTACCCAGAACAGCCCTAGGGGACCCACAGACAGTCCATGTTTTTGTTCTATGGGGTGCTGGATGGGAGCAAAAATGTGGACTGTCTGGCAGGAAGCTGCGAGGGAGCAAAAACGTGGACTGACTGTGGGTCCCTGAGGACCGGATTGGGAAACACTGGTGAAGAAAAAAGGTCTTTGTTTAACGAATGATGAAAAAGAGAGCATGGCAACATTTATATACAGCGCCAGCCCAGCTGCTCTGCTCACGGAAAAGCCAGAAAGTGGGCCGCAGTAGTATTGATTGTCTCTCCTGGGGGCATTTTTTTTGCTGGGGAAGGTGAGGCTTGATAAAAAGCAGAGGGGTGTTGTTGTTTACATGGTATGGTGACATGGTTTGTACCTCGGTGTTATTCAGCCCTGCTGGAATCCAGGATCACATTGCGCTCATTTACACACAGTCACACCCCCCTGAGCCACGCCCCTGTCACTTAGGCAGCAGCCCCACGATCCACACACTGGGGGGGGCACCTGCTTGTGCACATCTGAGGCATGTTAACCTGGGTGTGTGTGGGGGGGTGTACTTTGTGGCAAACTGGAGGCCGTTCTGCGCCGGCATGGTCTCCGGTTTCTGCATAGGCCTGATTTGGCCACTCGGCCCGGGGGCAGAATCCGGAGGCCTAGAATAAAGTATCAGCTGACTGATTGCAGTTTAGCGGCAGGTGGGTCTCTGCAGCCAGTGGCTTTACCGCTGTGCCATTGGCTGCCTGGATTTCTATAAGCTCTGTTTCAAATCAAAAGAAACTTTCTGCCATAAAAGAGAACAAAATGTCAATTGTAAAAATTTTAGCTTTCCCGTCTAGGGAAGGGGATATAGTTTTATTGTAAATAGTTTCTTGTTGTCTTTGCTGTTGTTGTTGCTGTTCTTGGGGGTCTCCCTGGGGGCAGAATGATTGATGATTGGGGGGAATGAAGAGCCTGAACCTGGGGTTTGGCGCCATCTGATGGCTGTTTAAAGGGATGTTTTTAAAAGATTTCTCGCTCTTGGGTGGGCTGGTTAGCATTGCTGCCTCACAGCAAAATGGTCCGGGGTTCAATCCTCGGGTCCAGCGTAGGTCCTTTCTGTGTGGAGCTTGCATGCTCTCCCCGTGTTTGCCAGGGGCTTTGGTCTCATCCCACTGTGTGTGTTGGTACCTGCCCAGGGCTGGTTTCCACCTGTGCCCCTTGTTTCTGAGATGGGTTCTGGTGACCTGTGTTGGGATTACACAGTGATTTGTTGATAATCTTTGCTGGCACTGGGAGATCAGGAGGATGTTATTATAATTTGAACCAGGTTCAGTAATATTAATAGTAACAGGTAACAGATCTAAAAAAAAATCAAATAAAATAAATAGCAAGTGAAAGAAGGCAACTTCCAAGAACCAAACTGATGTCTTTTGAGCCCCACGTAAAATAGGTGGTGCTGAGTCCTTCCCACCACAAGAGGGAGCCAACTATTCATGTAAAGATGGTTCTCAGTTTATGCAAGAAGTTCACTTATGAAAACATGCCTATAAATTAAAGACATCCCACCTTATGGATATTCAGAGAGGCAGATGAGGGGCATCCGGGAGGGCGGGGCGCTGGCCAATGCTTGGCTGGTATTACGGTAATACCACATATACACTGCTCAAAAAAATTAAACAAACACTTCTTCATCAAGTATATCAAGTATAGCATCAAGTCAATTAAACTTCTAGGATATTGATCTGGTCAGTTAAGTAGCAGAGGAGGTTGTTAATCAGTTTCAGCTGCTTTGGTGTTAATGAAATTAACAACAGGTGCAACACTAGAGGGACAACAACGAGACAACCCCCAAAACAGGAATGTCACTCACCTCAGAAGTTCCGAGTTCCGAGAGATAATCAAATGCAGGATCCTGTTACTCCCTGAATTAACAGGGAAGTGGCATGTCTAGCTTTCATTTTCGCATTGGCTTATTTAGAAGTACTATTAGAAGTTGTCTTCAACAGCCTAAAATTGCACCTATAAAGAAACGATTACCGAAAGGATTCCACGTTAAAATAAATTTAAATTCAAGGCAGGTCATTTTTTCGAAAAGTTTAATCAGTTCCTACGTTTAGCAGGGGAACAGTTTACATACTTGACAGAACCGACAAATGGCATCATTTGAATGTAAGTTTACAAGTTAAAATGTTACGTCTTATGTTAGAACTTTTGCAGCTTTGTTAACTGTAATTGTACCTGTATATAGACAAACTTTTATCTTGATTTCAGTCGATGTGCTGAGAAGACGGAGAAGATCGAGTATGGACGCACCTTCACACAGTAAGTGCTTTGACAGCAACAGCAGTTCGAAGAGAAGTCAGTCATAATTCTGCAAAGAAGTTAATGTTGTCCATGTTGACTGTGCTGTTTAACGGCGTTTCGGACATGACTTCCATGCTGGTTAATACTGGTTTCGTGCTGGTGAAGCTGGTCTGCCTGAACATGAAGCTGGTCCATCAGAAATATTTATGTTGGCTTGAAAAAACCAACATACTGTACTCTTATTCTTTTTCAGCTTGTTATTATTATTATTATTATTGTTGTTGTTGTTAATAATAATAATAATAATAATAATAATATCGTTACAGGATCATTATTATTATTGTCTATTATTACTGCAGTATCATTATTGCAGTGTCATTATTATTACAGTATTATTGTTATTATTACAGTATTATTATTATTCTCCTCTCCCTATTTTCTGTTTTTTCTTTTTCAACAAGGTACCCAGTTAAAAAATGGTTCTCTTGGTTGATTAAGAGAAACTTTTTTTCTTTCTCGCAAAGACAAGAGCAAATCAAATTAATGTTTATTTATAAAGCACTTTTAAACAACCAAGGTTGACCAAAGTGCTGTACAGACTCGCATCATTAAAAAAAAACAATAAAAGACATCAAATAAGAAACATAAAATGAAGAACACCAGACTCAGCATTTTATGCCAACTCATCCTAAATCAAATGCCATCAAGAAAAGCTGTGTCTTTAGAGAAGATTTTAAAAAGGGAGCATTGAGAGTGGTTGCTACTGTGGGCTGGAGAATACAAAAGTATTAAGAAATGAGTCATTTGTGTGCTTCAGTTTAATTCATCCACATCTGCACTACCTACACAACTGCAAACAAAATATTATACTAGGTGGGCTTGGGGGGTATTACAGTAATACTATTGGGGGCAGCGTGTGGCTCGGTGGGCCAAGCCTGTGTGTCTGTAATCAGGAGCAAGACCCTTAACCCCCAGCTCCCTGGGCGCCCAAACAGGTGGCTGCCCTTCAGAGAGAGCTTACTTTATAAAGAGCAATTTGAGGGAGGCGTAAAAAAGAATTTCAATAAACAATAAAGGACTGATCATTATTATTATATACTGCGTCATTTTTGTTCAAACCCCCCTCAGCAAATTTTATCAGGAAAAAGGCGGAATAGCATAACTGTCAAAAAACCTCAATCTGTACTTTCGTTCTTAGTATTGTAACTGGTCTTTGGTAATGGAAGGTGACGTAAAATGGATACACTAACACAAGTAAGGTTAAAAACGTATATTTAGAATAAACGTATATTTAGAATTGACAGTGGCACTTAAAATATTCATATTTTCATATTCATATCCATATGTTTGAACAACAACTTTACTCTCCCCTCAATTCGGATTGATGGTCTTTCAATGCTTCTCTAAATTTGTCGTGCTGCTCGTTTTGGTTGCGACAACTTTGAAGCACTTCTTGCAAATGGGCTTGTCCACATCTTTTGCTTTTCCTTGTTCATCTGGTTCATATGCAAACTATTTCCAGACAGTGCTCCTGCTTTTTACATTCTCTACCAAGCTTGGTGCTGCAGAACTAAAGCTGGAGCTGCTTTCACCCACTGCCATGTTTAAAGTGTGTCACTCATGTAAAACAATGGGTCCTCCAGGTAGCCGTTGCCCGCTACAATGCCTGTTGAAAATTGTTGTAGTTTTTCGTGAACTTGCAGATGCAAAACTGGCATTTAAGTATCGATACCAGCGCTAATTGATATCGAACTTGATACTAAATTTTAGTATCGATTAGTATCTGAGAATCGATTTTTTGACATTACCTGAGAGTCTGCAGCCATATATTATTACTAGTGCTGTCAAACGATAAATTTTTTTTATCAGATTAATCACAGGGTTTCTCTGGATTAATTTCGATTAATCATGATTAAATATCATTAATTTTTTTATCTATTTTAATCACATTTCATTTTTCATGAGCAAACAGACTCAAGAAAAAAGGCAATATATGTGTACTTAACATCTTGAACATGAGTCAGATGCATTCCATCTGCCACAGAAGCACAATACCATGGACTCATATCAAAAAGCAAGATTCTTTGCTTAGCCAGACAACTTGTCGGATTTAAGGTACCTCAGTTTAAATGGTCTTTATCTTCGTTCACTTACAATTAGCCCGAACTACCGTAAATCTGACAAATAATCTGACTAATCATGAAATCCAATTCTAGCCCGGTTAATTGCCATTGTTAGCAATATCAGTTGATAACACATTACGCGCGGTGCTTTACGTATAAAACTCTGTAGCAACACGTCCACAGATAAGTTGGACGGTATAGTGTGTGTGACCGATTTAATGAGCCAGTAGTGCTTAAACAGTATAGAACTACAACTTTCCCTTCTGTTGATAAAGGGCGCAGCCATCTCGGATTCTGAACTCGGGATCCTCTGTGCTGCTCCGAGATATTTCTCGGATCTCCAAGAAACGGGACCACGCATGTCGTCACTTCCGGCTTCAAAATTCCGGAATCCGACTCGGAATACGAGTTCCGAGGGCAAATGGAACGCACCAAAACTGCCCAAAATGGGTTGACAGAGACATTCAACCCATTTCAGGGATTTTGAGTCATTCTGCGATGCAGATGAGTTAATTGCATTAAAAATTTTAATCAGATTAATCATGATGATGGATTAATCCGCGTTAACCCGTTAATTTTGACAGCCCTAATTATTACTTATTGAGGAACACCTCTTCAGTGGGGGGCCGGAAATCATATAACATCCACATCAGTGCCGGACGTGACACTACTGAACTCAGCAACTGCTGTTCACACCTTGTTTCCTTTAAAATTATGAAGACAGCTATTTCTCATAATATCTTAAGCTGGTGAGAATTTCACATCAAAATAGCAAATTTAAATTATAATATTAAAGTCAATTCTCATAGATTTAAATGAGATTAACATCTGTTCCCGAAGTTGGACTAATACTGTAAAAAGGCAAATACAGTGGTACCTCAGTTCTCGAACTCATTAGAACTCGAATTTCTTAAAAGTCGAACCAACCAGTTCGAAAAAAAATAGCTAGAACTCGATCTGAATCTCAGAAGTCAAACCGTGAACGCCGACCTAAGATACAGTAACTTGTACGGACGGGGAAATGAGTCACACTGCCCGTCTCTCAGTGGAAACAAAGGGTAACTCTTCAGTCTCAGCCTCGCATTCGCTGTGGTAGCATCGTGCATGTTTACACTAGCTGAATACATATACAGTGGTACCTCGGTTCTCGAACTTAACCCGTTCCGGACTCCGGATCGAATCCTAAAAAGTTCGAGTTCTGATCGAATTTTTCCCATAAGAAATAATGGAAAACCAATTAATTGGTTCCCGGCTACCCATAATTACACCTAAATATGTTTTTTTTTTTTTTTTTTTTTAAGCATTTAAACACAAAATGAACAGGATAAAACGAGCATTTTTTTCTTAATGGCTTCCAAAACGATAAAGATCTTATACCAACATTACCCCTGTCCTGCCCCGATCGTCCGCTCCTTCCGTGTGCCACGCCCCCTCGTTAACCTCATGCTGGCTTAAAGCAACGCATTCTGATCCTGACGCAATGCATTACGGTTAGATGAATTGCGACCTCTCACCCGGCTGCACAAACTGGAACCGCCTCCGTAACGACACACCTTTGCCCTTATTGGCTGAAGAGTTTAGTTACACGCATGACGTTTGTGTCCCAGGCAGTTCCAATGCGTAATCTGCTATTTCTCCTGAATATCACGTAAAGCATTGAGAACTGGTTTTCAGTTAATTTACCTGGTAAAATAAAATTTTAATAAATGGCATAAATGCTCTAATAGTACACGTAAGTTAGTGGTTTATTTATTGTTAGTTACTGTAATGTTGCGCTGCTTTATTTGGTTAACCGTCCAGTCTGTGAAGAAGGCATTAAAGTAAGAATTGCATTGCAATTCTCATTTCCTGGCGCGTACAATTTATATTAGGTCAGCGTTCACGGTTCGACTTCTGATATTCAGATCGAGTTCTAGGTCAAACTGGTTTGTTTGACTTTGAAGAAATTCGAGTTCTAGTAAATTCGAGAACCGAGGTACCACTGTATTTAGACAGTAAAAATACATTTAGACAACGATAGACAGTAATTATTATTATATACTAAAATACATTTAAAAATAAAGATTTCTTATTAATTATTTTAATATTAATAATAAACCATGAATACATTTAATTATTATAATACTCTCCTGGCGAGAGGGGACGGAATGTAGACAAAGACGCAGACGTCAGGGTATCGGGGAATACGGGGTTTAATTACAGGTAAGGCAGACAAAACGCAGACAGACAATATTAATGACCGGACTGCGGAAACAAACTGAAACGTGGACGAAATACAGAGGACTAATAATAACAACCAGAAACAACTGATCACACGGAGATTCCACATAGGGTTAACGAGGGGGCGTGCCACACGGAAGGAGCGGACGATCGAGGCAGGACACATTGTTTTTTTTTAACTTTACACATTGTTTGGATACATTTATTTTCTTACTTTACAAATTACTGTTTTGATAAATGTGCTTAGATGTGTTTAGTACAGTATATGCTCTTCTTGTTTTATCCGGTTCATTTTGTGTTTAAATGCAACAACAACAACAAAAAAAAACATATTTTTTGGGGCCAGGAACCAATTAATTGGTTTTCCATTATTCGATCACATCTCGAACTTTTTAGGATTCGATCTGGAGTTCTGAACGGATTAAATTTGATTTCTGAGGTACCACTGTATATATTTAAAAAAGGCAAATAAACTCCATTCCTGATATTGCACTGACATCATATCCAGCACTGTTGTGTAGGTCATGTGATTTGGAGCCTCCTAGTGGAGGTACTGCTTCCATTCCTGAAGTTTGCATGACGTTACTTCCAGGCCAGGTGTGCAGATCATGTCATGTCTGGCCACACAGCGGAGGTCCTCCTAGTGGAGTCACCCAGTGCTCTTCAGCCAGATGTTCTTGGAATGGTATGACAGCAGGGAGCAGGAATATACAGTACAGATATTTTATGGGTTCCACTGAAATAAAGGTAGCTGATTACGAGAAAGATCTCGATGTGTATGTTGATGCTTCCATGTTCCACTCTCGCCAGTGTGGGGAAGCAATAAAAAAGGCCAATAGAATGTTGGGTTATATCTCTAGGTGTGTGCAGTTTAAGTCAAGGGAGGTGATGTTACATTTGTATAATTCCTTGGTAAGACCCCACCTAGAATATTGTGTGCAGGTTTGGTCACCATACCTTAAGAAGGACATTGCTGCTTTAGAAAAGGTGCAACGGAGGGCTACGAGAATGATTCCTGGTCTTAGAGGAATGTCTTATGAGGAGAGGTTAGCGGAGCTGAATCTGTTTAGCCTTGAGCAAAGGAGACTAAGGGGGCACATGATCCAGGTCTGTAAGATTCTAACAGGTCTGGATGCTGTCCAGCCAAATGGCTATTTCAATATTAGTCTAAATACTAGAACTCGTGGCCATAAGTGGAAATTAGTGGGAGAACATTTTAAAACAAATTTGAGGAAGCACTTCTTTACACAGCGTGTAGTTAGAGTATGGAATAGTCTTCCTGCTAGTGTAGTGGAAGCTAAAACCCTGGGTTCCTTTAAATCAGAGCTAGATAAGATTTTAACAACTCTGAGCTGTTAGTTAAGTTCTCCCCAAATGAGCTTGATAGGCAGAATGGCCTCCTCTCGTTTGTAAATTTCTTATGTATTAGAAATGATCAGTGCTGGCTGGGATTGCAACCCTAAAACTCCTTGCCAGTTAATTTTACCGCGCTGAACAGCAAAATGACAGATTTCTGGGACATTGTGCATCATTATATATATCAAATGCGCAGCATTTATAGAAAACCTTTGGCAAATGTGGGATGCCTGCAGTTTTAACATGTTTCAATATTGCCGTGTTTCATACGTATTCAAGTTTTTATTGTCATGTGTTCATAGTATCTGTGAAATTCTTGCCATGGGGCACTTTTATTTGTAAATACTACTGCCATCATTTTCTCAGAGTAGCTTTTTCATTTGTTGTATTATTTTTAAAGCATGTCTTACAGCCCCCTCACGAAGAGAAGTGGTTTGATTGGCGTTATTAAAGTAACATTTTTGTTATTCCACAGTGTCTGCGGAGTTGAGGATCGTGCTGTTTAGTAGCAGAAGGCCCTTACAGACCATCGTCTCAAACTGTATCCTGGGACAGCGGGTGTTCATGCCAGCTGAAGGTAACCTTTCACAGATTTCGAAGAATCACAAGGAGATAGAGGGCAGAAAAGTATCCGTGATCAACACAGGAAACTTCTTTGAGAAGGACCTTACACAGCGACATATCAGGAAGGAGCTGGAGGGATATGTGTGTCTGTCTTGCCCTGGACCCCATGCTGTCCTTTTAACGCTGGACTTGGAGGACATCTCAGCAACTGATGTCCGTACTGTGGAAAAACTTACTATGTACTTTGGGGACAACATCTTAAAGTACACAATTCTTGTCCTGTGCCATGAGGGTAAGGAGGAAAATCCAAACATGGAGGATAGACTCTGGAAAGATAGAAACGTCAGAGAGATTATGGACAAGTGTGGACACCAGTATCATCTGTTTAATAAGAATTCTGTGGGAGCCGGTCCTTTGCTGAGGAGGATTGAGAGTTTGGTGGCTAAAAATGGAGACAGATTCTTCACTAATGACAAATATGAGGAGATAGACGGTAGCATAAGGAGAGTGGAATCAGTTATTAAGGAGGAAAGAGAGAAGGAGTTAAAGAAAATGCTTCGTGAGCTAGACAGAAAATACGAGGGGGAGGAGCTGGAGAGGAAGAAAGACCAATATCTCAGGGGCGTCAGGGCTGAAATTAGAAAAGAGGCTGAACAGATCATTCTGGATCAACTCAAATTTCTCGCTCAGGATACTGATTATGAAGCAGGAATGCATGGTGCATTCGTAGGGGGACTTGGAGCGACAACAATGATGATGATGAGAGGATTAGGGGGAGGAGTAGCAGGGACAGTGCTGGGGATAATAGGAGCTGTTATAGTAGGGGCAGTGGTAGGTTGGAGATTTTGGAGAGGTTAGGGGTGCTGCTGCTGACATTGCAGGAGATTAAAAAGCGGTGCTGAATTATACTGCAGTGCTGTGCTGTTTCTTTTAAAAAATGAATTCTCCATAATTGTCCAGAATGAAGAATTAAGTTGTCACTGGCAAGCTAGATCAAAAAGAAACTGAAAATAATAAACTAGAATGAATGCATCACCAAAGTAGACTTAAAAAACATGAAGACATGAAAGAAGTTTTGGATAACTGGGTGACTGGTAGGGATTGACTATGTACAGACCATGTTACCGTGTATTTCTCTAAATGAGTAAATTGAGTTTATGGAAATTAACTGTAAAATAAATGTTTTACATGGTAATGTGTTATTGTAAGATAGGATGGCTTATGGTTCTTTATGCTTGAAAATCACTTTGTACATTGTGAGTTAGTGAATTTTATTACTGAACTAGCTAGAGCTCTAAGGATTCATCGAGTAACTCGAATAACACGATTACAAAAAATCCTTGATGCAAACTCCTTGCTTCGATGCTTCATTTAACCTACTCGACTATGTACTGCCCAGTAATCACCGTGTTTCACACGGAGGATTATTACTGTCGCACAGTGTGCTTACGCTGCGTCACGTGTAACGGAGTGATACAAAAAACAGAGTGGAGGCGAGACAAGATGGCGGCGTAAACGGTCGTGTATTACGAGCTCTCAGCTCTCAGCACCAGCTTCTGGTTAGAGATATAATATATATATATACGTAGTTTTACAAATTCTGTACAACCAATTTACACCAAAGTGTGTTACTACTGAGCCAGAAAATGCCAAAATCTGTACAAAATAGACCCAGTGAGGATAACAAAACCGGGAACAGCCAAATTATTAACACTAGTGACCATGACAATAAAGGGGGGATAACTTATGAATAAATGAAGAAGAATTCCCTGCAGTGGGAGAGAAACATCTCCATCCTCAAGAAGGCCCAGCAGAGGATGAACTTCCTGCGACAACCGAGGAAGTATGATCTCCCACAGGAACTGCTGATCTAGTTCTACTGAGCAGTCGTCGAGTCCGTCCTGTGCTCCTCCATCACAGACTGGTTTGGAGCAGCAACCAAACAGGACAGGAACAGACTGCAACGGACAGTTAGGACAGCAGAGCGAATCATTGGTGCCCCCCTGTCCTCCCTCCTGGACTTGTACACTTCAAGAATCAGGAAAAGGGCAGGAAAAATCATCACTGACCCACCACAGCCTGGAAACTGTCCTCCCCTCTGGCAGACGATTCAGACGTCTGCAGACCAGGATCAGTCGCCACAGGTTCTTCCCTCAAGCCATCACCCTTACAAACATCTGACCTGCAACACCTGTTTCCCTGACTGCTGCACCCTGCTCCACCCACAACACACCATTGAACTGAATCTAAAACATCCCAAACACTTTGCACCTTGTATGTTGTTTGCACTTTGTGTACATTGTCTGTCTGTAAATAACAAATCTCCTGGGATAGATGGTTTAACTGGGGAATTTTATAGACGGTTCTCTAAAGAGCTGACTCCTTTTTATTGGAGGATTTTATAGAAAGCATTAAGGAACAGCACCTTCCAACAACCTTAACACAAAGACTGATTACACTGATTCCCAAACCAAAGACAAACTTTATATTGGATAACTGGCATCCAATTTCTTTATGAAAAAATGATTATAAGATAATGGCACTGATATTAGCTGGAAGGAAATTCAGTAATTGAATAAATACAATCTGGCTTTACGAAGAATAGACATATCACAAACAATATAAGATTGGTCTTGGACCTCTTGGATTACACAGAATTAATTAATGATGATGGATTTATTCTTTTTGTTGATTTTTATAAGGCATTTGACTCTAGAACACCTATTTATTTTGATACACTTAGGAAATTTGACTTTGGAAATTGCTTTTCCGCAGCTATCAGAACTCTTTATAATAATAGTAACAGCTGTGTAAATCTTGTAGGTGGGACTTCCCATAGATTTGATATATCCAGAGGAATCCGACAGGGTTTTCCAGTCTCTCCATAACTCTTTCTGTTAGTTAGTCAAGTCCTTGCCTACCATATTAATGCTAGTGCTCTAAAGGGTTTATCATTAATGGGCAGGGAATTAAATATAACCCAATTAGCCAATGATACTATTTTTCTACAGGATGAAAAGCAGATTCCTATTGCTATTGAAGTAACACATGAATTTACCAAAGTGTCTGGAGCGTCTCTGAACTTATGGCTATCAAAGAATGTTGTGAACCCTGTTATTGTACATGTTGTATATTGTAAATATTGTATACTTTGGAGTAACTATAACTAAAGAACAACATGGGAGAAGTTCCCTAAATTTTAACTCTATTATTCAAAAAAGACTAAATCAATCACTGAAGGGTGGGGCTTTAATTTCAAAGGCAGAACACATTTACACCTTGAAAATGATATATGCAAAGAAGCTGACAATACAGTTTTGTATGGAACTATAGGACACTATATTAAAAAACAGTTATGAACACTTATGACAATGGTGAACTTAACTGAAATTTTCTTCTTTAAACAACATGCGCAAAATTGTTTTTTTCTGCTGTTTCAAAATCCTAACTCTATTTGGAATGTGATTCCACTCCATATCTCATCTAAACTATTTGTTCTGAATGTCCAGAAACTGTTGTTCATTTGTTTTGGAATTGCCTGTTTGTTAAAACTTTTTGGCAAAGTGAATGTGACTTAATTTCTATGAATACTATGGTTGATTCTGTCCTTCTAAGGAAACATGTATTGTTTGGGCTCATTGAGAATCAGCAAAAATTCCCAGGAACATCTGATAAAGCTTATTGTTTTCATAGCTGAGTTTATTCTTCACGTGTGTAAATATCTTTATAGGAATGTTCTCTGTATTTTAAGAAAGAAACTGAGCATTACATATGTTCAATTAGACCCTCTTCAAATAAAGCAATGAACACTTTTTAACACTGTGTCTTTAATTTATTTCTTTAGAGTTGTATATAGCGCTCCCTAGCATGTATTTTTCTGGTTATTGTATTACGGTTATATAAGGCTTCTCTGCAATGTTAATTCATTACAAAAAGAAAGAAAATTGAGTGGCAACACTCACATAGGGATGCATTGTGAAAAAGGCACAGGAATTTCCGGCAAATTTCCGGGTCATGGGGATTGTGAATACTTCCAAACGTTCGCCATTAACGACATAGAATCACGTTCATATCCATTACTTACCAAGCACTTTAACGACCCCACCCTGTAAAACTTCCATCAAGTTACGGAGACGATGGTAAGTGCTACAATTACAGACTTTGTAGCGGACTTGAGCCTAATCACTGGCAGTATGACTACTTCTGATGACAGCCCCCAGCAGGAAGTCAGAGGTATTACAGATAGCCTATTCGGGGCATAAAACTAAGACCCGCCAATGTATAGCTGAGAACGCAGGGTCAGTCAGTCCCAGGAGGAATTGAATGTTAAAGGCTTTACGCAGGGGATCAATCACGCTGCCATCCACAGCACTTGAAACAAGAACCGTCAGATCATAGAGAGACCTGACTCACTGAGCCACACGCAGCAGCCCACACAGTGAGAGTTCATCTGCGACACCAAATCACTCTTTATGTTTGTAGTAAATACAAAACATTCTGCGGAACTGCGAAAATGTCACACTGCGTTCATGGTTCCGCACGATGTCATACGTGAGAAGGGTATGGATGGAAATCCATGCCCCCCTGTCAGAATCCACAGAAAAGAAACCTAAAAATGCTTTAACTCCAAGGTGAGGCTTGTTGTTTACATGGTATGGTTACCACCTGGTGCAGGACCATTAGCACAGATCTCTGTGTTATTCAACCCTGCTGGAATCCAGTCCTGCCGGGTGCTGAGCTTGAACTTTACTCAAGAAGTATGCATCACATTGCACTCATTCCAACATACAGTCACACCGCCTGAGCAACACCCCTGTTACTTAGGCAGCACCACCACACTCCACACACTGATGGGTGGGGTCTAACCTGCTTGTGCACATCTGAGGCCTGTTAACCTGGGTGAGTGTGTGTGTGTGTGTGTGTGTGTGTGGGGGGGGGGGGGGGTATGGGGGGGTGTACTTTGTGGCAGACTGGAGGCCGTTCTGCGCCGGCGTGGTCTCCGGTTTCTGCATAGGCCTGATTTGGCCACTCGGCCCCCGGGGGCGGAATCCGGAGGCCTAGAATAAAGTATCAGCTGACTGATTGCAGTTTAGCGGCAGGTGGGTCTCTGTAGCCAGTGGCTTTACCGCTGTGCCATTGGCTGCCTGAATGTCTATAAGTTCTGATTCAAATCAAAAGAAACTTGTGCTTTTTCTGCCATAAAGGAGTACAAAATGTAAACTGCAAAAATTATAGCTTTCCAGTCTAGAGAAGGAGATATAGTTTTATTGTAAATAGCTCCTTGTTGTGTTTGCTGTTGTTGTTGCTGTTCTTGGGGGTCTCCCTAGGGGGCAGAATGGTTGATGATTGAGGAGGACTGGAGAGCCTGAACCTGGGGTTTGGCGCCACCTGAAGGCTGTTTAAGGGGATGTTTTTGCGAGATTTCTGTTAACAGTATAGATTCTATGGCCAACAACAGCTATTATTAATGTCCTTACAGAAAATGTCCATCTCATTTACTGTATTTTGTCATCCATGATTAAATGGAGAAAAAGTTTTTGTTTTTTTTCATATGAATCTTCTCTGTCTTGTTCTTTATCAAACTGAGAAGTAAGATATGTGCTGTTTTCAGTGCTGTCGCAGAGCCATGGGTCAGGGAGCAAAAACAACTGCTTTTGTTTTGTTTACATTAAATTGTCTGTCCACTGATTGGGTAATAACTGAAAAGGTCACATAGCTGCCTTCCAGATCTGTTCTTGGTATTCAATGCATTAGCTTGGTATTCAAGAATAACATGATGGGGCAGCTTGCTGACTCACTGGTTAGTACTGTAGCCTCACACCTCCAGGACTGGGCGTTGGGTTTGTTTAATGTGAAATTCAAAAAATGCATAGTGAGATAAATTGGTGTCTCTAAGGGGGATATGATTGGACTGATGTTACATTTGGGAGGAAGTAATAAAAGAGAATTTGTTGATGATCTCTGCTGACACTGGGAGATCAGGAGTAAATTTTCATAATTTGAACCAGTTTCAGTAATATTAATATGGACAGGTATCAGACCTCAAAAATAAACTAATAAATAAATAAATGGCAAGTCAAAAAAATGGTAATTTCCAAGGACCAGACTGATGTCTTCTGGGCCCCATGTAGAATAGCTTATGCTGAGTGAGTCTCTCTCACCACAAGAGGGAGCCAGTTATTCATCATGTGACCATAGTTCGCAGTTTACTCAAGAAGCATGCATACATACACAGAGGCGGACATTTCAGGTCCAGAAAGTGAAAATCCAAACCATGATTTTGTTTCAACCAACCAGTTGAGTACTCTGTGACTGTGACTCTTTATGCTCAACTGGTTGGTTGAAATTAAATCCTGGTTTGGATTTTCACTTTCTGGACCTGAAATGTCCGCCTCTGTGTATGTATGCATGCTTCTTGAGTAAACTGGCTCCCTCTTGTGGTGAGAGAGACTCACTCAGCATAAGCTATTCTACATGGGGCCCAGAAGACATCAGTCTGGTCCTTGGAAATTACCATTTTGTATGCCCCTGTACATACATTAACACACATACACACACTGTGCTGGGAATCTACTTTTAAACAGGAGCTTTTCAAGCTACAAGGTAGTTGGGAGCAGCATGTGACTCAGTGGGCTAAGCCTCTATGCCAGGGGTCTCCAACTCCGGTCCTGGAGAGCTACTATCCAGTAGGTTTTCTATCCAACCTGGCATCTGATGAGCCACAGCTGTTTTTGGGTAAATACCAGGAACAGGTGTCACTCATCAGAAGCCAAGTAGGATAGAAAACTACTGGATAGTAGCTCTCCAGGACTGGAGTTGGAGACCCCTGCTCTATGCCTATGATTAGAAGGTCACTGGTTTGAGCCTGGCCTCAGCACATCCACTGGCCATTGATCAAGGCCCTTAACCATCAGCTCACTGGTTGCTGCCCTTTGCGGCTGACTTGCTCTTTCTCCTACAGACAGCAAGCTGGGGGAAGCATAAAGAGAATTTCCCCAGGGGAACCAAAGACTGTCAGTTATCATTACTTACGATTAAAAGTAACTAAGTTACAGCCAAGCTACTGTTATCATATATAAGTTAGCTACACTACCAAGCTACCAAGTAACTAACTACATTGGAACTATTTCATCCGCTAATACTTAATTTTTGTGCTGTAGGATACTCTTAAAGCAAATTAATTTTAAAAATGTGAAAAATGTGGCTAAAAGTTTAAATGAAAATCTAAATTTTTAAACAATGTAATGTCAAATCACAATAAGTTCTGTGTAAGTTCTAATTACTATGTGAAAATTAGAAAGGTTACAACAAAACGAGACAGTTTGTTAGCCAGTGTTCCCCCCGCCCCCTTTTTTCTTCTCTTGTCCCCCCTCTGTTTTTGTTTTGAACCCTTGTGGTCCTGGGGCCTGTTTCACAAAGCAGTGGCCTGTGGCCTGTACTACGAAGCGGGGTTACTGGCTTATCGGGGTAACTTTGCGAGTAACTTGATGACGTGTGGTGTAACTTCGCGATTAACCCGTACTACGAAAGGTGGGTAGGTTTTAGTCGAGACATGTTGCTATGGCAATTTACCCTAAGTCTCAAAACTGCTCCGAGCAGTTTTTGTTCTTGTTTAAGTCGAGGTTTCTGCGTAAGCCAGCCCTATATGAGCACCGCCCCTCCCACTACAATTTCTCCGAAGACAATGCCGGCGTACCTGGATGATCCGTACCACATTGGCGCGCGAATCGTGAGGGGCTCTCTCTGTTAATATGTATGAAATGGAGCAATGGCATATAATATGCATTCAATGTATTCATTAATAACTGTTACAGAGAAAGTTATTCTGAAAACCCAAGGGGTGTGCATTGTTCCCTGTTGTCCACTGATCAAAGCACACTTCACTAGATGTGCCTGTCTTGTCTAGTTTTAAAGTTATTAACCCATTCATGTATTGTCGACTGCACAGTATACGGATACAAAAATTAATTAAAATTTGCATGTAAAGCAATCTGGGAAACAAAGGGGTGTGCAACAGTCGCCATGAGCCCAAAATACTAAACCACCATATATCATTACAGCTGAAAGGACCTATATTATATAATTTATATTAGCGATTAACATGATTTGGCACAAATCACAAAATGTTTTGAAGCGGAAAAATAATCGATGTGCATCGATGTCTGTGTACTGGACATCACAATTCTGTCATTAAAAACGGCCACCTTACTTAATTCCGTAAAGATATTAAAGCCAGAAAACTGAATATCGAATATGAGGCTAACTTAACCGCGGTGACAGGTTCCAAGTCGTTTTCTCACTACACATATGCTTCTTTTTTTCGTTTTGTCCTGTTGTAAATCATTTAATTGTTTGTTAAACAGTGGCTCACCTTCTATTAAGTGTCATATTAACAGACACCTTTTATTATTAGCTGTAAAACATAGAAACACGCTATTAGTGGAGGCTAGACACAACAAATCTTTCATAATGAGTAGAAATATAAATCATCACATCCTTTCCTGCCCGCATTAAGCCTGAATCCGTAACATATTCCGGCACATTCCAGGCCCGAGCTACAAGTCTCAGCTTTGGTGTCTGTCTTTCCAGCCCCAGTTGTTTGTGCTCATTCCCGCTCCTGCTGTCGTTTCCTCATTCCATGCATATACTGAGCCGTCTCTATTCATCTTTCTAACTTTCTTTTCTGTTTCTCTGCCTATATGTACAATTTATTTTTGTTAACCTATTTGTAACTTTAATATCAATAAAATGAAAAGCACACGTCATTCACTTTACTCAGTGATTGCTGAGATATTCCCTTAATTAAAATGCTTGCCACGCCCCCAACCTTCACTTTCTCTTATTCAGAGGTTTAACTACGATCAGAGGTTGTTTTAACGCAAGTCTTATTCGTTGCCTAAAACTGCACATATAACGAAACATTAACCAAAAATACTGACGTCAGTATTAAACTGCACTGAAATGGTGAGCGGACTTTTTTTTCGACAAGTTTAATTTCGATTCTTACGTTTAGCTGAGGGAATTGCCACAAACAATCGGTATAAATGGCGTCAAATGAAGGTGAGTTTATGTTTTAACTTATTTCACTGCTGTGTTAACTATATAGAAAAACATATGCCTCAAGATATGATATTAATTATGTATATTTTGCAGCTGTACCTAGACATTGACATTTTTTTTTTCTTGATTTTAGTCGATGTGACAGGAAGACGGAGAAAGTCGAGTATGGACACACCTTTACAGTGTAAGTGCCTTGAAGGCAACAGCGGCGGTAAATCATCTTCCAGAGTAAGGGAATCGTCCAGGTGTCAGGGGGCTGCAATCAGTTTGTATAAGATTCTCGAGAGATGTGGGATGTCTGCGGTTTTAACATATTTTCCCTTAAAATACAGTACATAAGTAGTTCACATCCCTGAGTTTCCTACGCATTGCCTCGTTTCATGGTTTCAAGTTTTTTTTATTTGTTTGTTTTTGTCACGTGTTCAGAGTATCAGTGAAATTTTTGCCACAGGTGCCACAAGTCACTTTTATTTATAAATAGTGCTGCCATCAATTTTTCAGAGTACCTGTTTCGTTTGTTTTATTATTTTTAAAGCATGTCTTTCAGCCCCTCACGAAGAGAAGTGGTTTGATTGGCATTATTAAAGTAACATTTTTGTTATTCCACAGTGCCTGCGGACTTGAGGATTGTGCTGTTTAGTAGCAGAAGTCACTTACAGTTCATCGTCTCAAGCTGTGTCCTGGGACGGCAGGTGTTCATGCCAGCTGAAGGCAGCCTTTCACAGAGTTTGAAGAATCACGGGGAGACCGAGGGCAGAAGAGTATCAGTGATCAACACACCAAACTTCTTTACACAGCAACATATCAAGAAGGAGCTGAAGAGATGTGTGTGTCTGTCTTGCCCTGGACCCCATGCTGTCCTTTTAATCCTGGACTTGGAGGACATCTCAGCAACTGATGTCCGTATTGTGGAAGAACTTACCAAGTACTTTGGGGACAATATCTTAAAGTACACAATTCTTCTTCTGTGCCATGAGGGTAAGAAGGAAGATTCAAGCTTGGAGGATAGACTCCAAAAAGATATAAACCTCAGAGAGATTATGGACAAGTTTGGACACCAGTATCATCTGTATAACAAGAATTCTGTGGGAGCCGGTCCTTTGCTGGAGAGGATTGAGAGTTTGGTGGCTGAAAATGGAGACAGATTCTTCACTAATTACAAATATGAGGAGATAGAAGGTAGCATAAGAAAAGAGGAAACATTCATTGAGAAGGGAAGAGAGAAAGAGTTAAAGAAAATGCTTTGTGAGCTAGACAGCAAATATGAGGGAGAGGAGCTGGAGAGGGAGAGAGACCAATATCTGAAGGGTGTCAGGGCTGAAATTAGAAAAGAGGCTGAACGGATCATTCTGGATCGACTTGGGATTGTCCTTTGGGTTGTGTATTATGCTGACTGGCTGCTGGGAGGGGCAGTTCAGGGGCAGTTAGTGCGAGGAGTTATACGGACAGTGTGGGGTGTGGTGGGCGGGATAGCTGGAGCATTATGGAGATACATTAGACGTTTTTATGCAGTTAACATCAGAGGACATTATTTTTAATTAGTGTAAATTTTAGTACAATAGTGGTGTTACTTATAAATGTTTTATTTTTATAGGAATATTTTAGAGCAGTGCCAGTTATTTGAGCGTGCCACTCACTTGAATGTCAAGTACAAGAGATTTTATTGTAATGATGAAGTGATGGATGGAGGGAAACACAGTACTATGAATGCAGAGTGGGAAGCGAAGGAAGACGAGAAGGATGGGGCCTGTTATTGGGGGAATGGAGATTCCTGACTGTATGGAAACCCGGCCACAATCAGGCACAGGGATCAGGGCTGGTGCCTGACTGAGTGACCCCAAGCTCACTTTAGAGGAGCAAATCAATATTTTCTGTAAATATAAAAAGTATACTTTATTTTATATCACAGGGAAAGCTAACAAGTTAATTGCACAATAATTTTAATGTCATAACTGCAAAATAATATGCGTTATTTTGATACTCAACTGGGATGACAGTATGAGCAAAGGTTTTAAATAGACTTATTCCTTCCTGAATCCATCCTGAAATAGGATAAATTATGTTAATTTTGTTTTTTAATTTATTATTGTTTTGTGTATATACAGGCACTTTGTGACACTACAGAGAACTGAATTTCACTTTGTTTTGGATGAATGTCACACTGTCATGGTGTGCTGCTGAGGGGACATGAATGGAGGATTAATCAGTCTGGATGTAGCTGCAGTTGTCACTAACCCCTGAGTTAGCTTCTCACAGGGAAGCTGACTGAGAGGGAAGGCGAGGAAAATTTACTTGGACAATTTTTTAAAATAAATCAATAAACAGATACATTAATAAGATAGTACTGTAATTTACAATATTTGTTTTATTTTATTACAGCTAATAGCTTAAAATTGTGATTAAATGCACTTTAAATGGTTACCAGTCTTCTGTTTTTAGAGCCTTTGGCCTAATGGTTGTAGATTTACATGAGTGTATTTATGGTTAATCGCCAAGGTGTAAAGATTGAAGGTGTTAAAAAAATATATAATTTGGCATGCCTGTGTATAATTCAATGCCCTGTCTTTTCATATTGCCATCTGTTCATCTGGCCTTTTTGAAAGCACTGAAATTCGGCTTGTACTTTTCTTGTAACTAGCATTTTGTTGGAAATGAATAATCTGTACATGACAAATGTGAGGTTGGACTTTGAGCTGCACTTCAGCTACATCGAATCGGGTGTGTCTCTGTTTCCCTGCTTCTGTATGTTGTATTGGCTCTCTGCCCCAAAGCTGTTCCCAGGCAAGACTAACTAAGCTATTGAACAAATAAAATACTAAATGTTCTTCCTTTGTTAAATTGGGAATTTGATGTATAAATTCATGTGATTAATTAACCCAGCATTAAAACCTATAATCATAAACAGTGTGAAGCTTTTTTTTGTTTTTAACTGATACACAGACCTAATATTTTAATATGGGGGCCAATGACATGATGCAATTTTTTTGTGTGCATATGGTTTAGTTAAATTTAAAGGCATTAAAATTTGAAAATTAACTTATTACTCACATTCATTATTTTTTTGACAGTTCATTATATTTATGAAAATGAGTATTTACTTTTAATACTGTGTTTGAAACTTTCACAACAAGGCCATGTGCTTACAGAAGTATTCATTGATTTTAAATTGGAATGTCAAATGGTGTAACAAGTTACACCATTTGATTCCTTTGACAAGCCTTTCTGTCAGTGGCCAATTCTATGAAATGTCTGTAGTTTATGCTGTGTAAAGATGTAATACAGCAAGAAGGTCCTGTGTCCTGGGCTATGCAGTAAATACAGGAAGAAGGTCCTGTGTCCTGGGCTATGCAGTAAATACAGGAAGGTCCTGTGTCCTGGGCTATGCAGTAAATACAGGAAGAAGGTCCTGTGTCCTGGGCTATGCAGTAAATACAGGAAGAAGGTCCTGTGTCCTGGGCTATGCAGTAAATACAGGAAGAAGGTCCTGTGTCCTGGGCTATGTAGTAAATACAGGAAGAAGGTCCTGTGTCCTGGGCTATGCAGTTTAACATCTCTCAATTTTATGAATCGTTGCCTCAGTTTTTTTTTTTTTTTTTGCTCTCATACAGCACTGTTCAGCAAACCGGAGAAATCCTCTCTCCTTCAGCTGTTGACTGAATATTTTAAAAACTTGAGAGTTTTTATAGTCATTTTTAGGAACTGACAGATGTAGTCATCTGTCCAGATTTCAAGAAGGCAACATGCCTTGCTGCTAGACCAAATAAGACCTCAGTTCATTTCTCCTTCTCCGCCTCCCTGCTGCTACTGGATAGTGTGCTCTGCCGCATCCCAGAATGCAAAACACACCTGACCAATGGAGCCATTTAGCTGAAGCTTATGGAGTACACCTGGAAATTGGGTCTGATTGAGGTCGGATCACGTTCACCCTAAAAACAAACCGCTCCAGAGTTCATTTTGGATAGGACCAAGACCATCTACTTTCAAGGGTCTAAGTATGGTTCTTTAGGTTCACACCCAAGTGTAAACACTGTATTCACACCTGTTTAAACAAATTGCGCCAAGGGGGAAATTGAACCAGAGTCCATTTTAACTGGACTAAAAAGTGCAAGTTTGAAGACACCCTAAAACACCTTTCTGTAGCCTAAATCTGACTGTATCTAAATTATTCCTGTTTTGAATGAACCTGAGTGACCCTGTGTGCTTGGCATGGTTGCCCACTGCGTGGCACTGTTGACTCATCCCTCGAAGGTTTGAGGTTCAGAATCAGTGTTGCGTTTGCATGGTCCGTCGGTGTTGGGTGGGTCTCCTCTGGGGACTCCGCTTTCCCACTGCAGTCCAATAAAGGCGTCTGTAATTACCCATAGCAAGGGGTAGACTGGGATTAAAAATTGGTCCTGGACTTGTCCTGGACCACAATAAGTTTTGCTGGCCCACCAGTAAAATGCCCGCTATGCCAGATGGCCAGTCCAGTACAGCACCGCCCGTAGCTTGTGAGTATGTTTGTGTGTGTGTGCTTCTTCTCAGTGATGGACTGGCATCCTATCCAGGGTGCACAGCAGCTCTGTCCTGTCCTCCTCCATAACCCTGACCAGCATAACCAGGTGGTAGATGCATAGATGTGATCTTGTACTGGACAAGCTATATGGAAGATGGATAGATGGATGGAAATTCCGAAATATATTGCAGTCTCTTAATGCATCTTAAAATCTCCATTAGATGCTCTGAGAAGCCTTTTCATCGTTGAAAGACTCACGTTGTCCAGTTGATGAGGTTTTTGTCTTTCAATGAGCCTGCGTAACAGATGATGGCTAAATTCACCTTTACTCTAAGGCTGGAATCTCACCTTCAGAGAGGTGGTTCACAGAGATGCTGACTGGCGGGTTTGCAAAGGGCGGGAACGAGAGATCCAGAGATGGGGAAGACTGAGAGCTGGAGGAAATAGAGGAGGTGTTGGAAGAGCATGCAGGGAACATTAAGCAGCCCCAGAAAAAGTCAGGGATGGACAAGGAAAGGCTTCAGAAAAGCCTGTCACAGAACAAAGACACGGAGGCAAAGACGGGATCAAAGCGCACTGACTGGGGCTAGCAGAGGGACGGGTGCCGGAGCTGTATGTGGGGGGGGGGGTATGTAGATGACCAGGGTGACGAGGACAGAACAGCGGGGCATTGTGAGGGAATGCCAGGCACTGGTGTCCGCGCTTGGGCACGCACACACGCTCCGACAGCAGCTCGCCGCAGCGCCACACTGGGACCCATTCTTACCGGAACTTTCCCTGGCCAACATCAGGACAAGGTTCTTAGGCACCTGACGACTCGTGGGAAGCCGCCCCCCAGGCTACCTTTGGAGACTCTCCCCAGGAGTTGTGGAAGACGTGCCAGAACCTCTCTGCAGGTAGGATGATCATCCTCACCGTGGGTACCGACCAAAAACACCCTAACTGCCTGAACTGTGAACTGAACCCATATGTAACGTCTTAGCGACAAATCGCAGCAGTAACATGGGACAAATGTGACTTGTGTGTCTTTCTTTGTTACACTTTATTTGTGGATCCGGTTCCTGGAATCCTGGTTCTCTGTGTGAGGTTACATGTTCTCCACTTGCTCCAGTAAGCTCACTAAAGAAAGCTTTTATCCTTCTGTTTTTTTATCTATATTTTGGTTCTCTGGTTGTCACATCAATTCAAGCACCAGGCTAAGACAAATTCCAAGTAAGTTTACACTTACACGGCTAATAAACCTCATACTGACTCTAAACACTGACCTTCTATGTCCTGTGCTGATAGAATATATCCCTGAATCCTGAACATTAAACGTTAAAATGTATTCTACATTTTGCTTTACATTTATGTCAATAACAATCAAAAGTTCAGTTTCAAAATGAACTTAAGGACTCACTTTCAGGTGTAAAGAAATAACTTTGTTTGTGATTATGATAAGATAATGGCTTATAAGAAAACTATTTCATAGTAAGAGTGGCAACACAACAGTGCGGAGAGTGAGCAAACAGATAAACAGATGTACCCACTCTGGGGGCGCCGATAATGGCTCCCTCTATTCAGACACTCTTTGTGGTGTCGTGAGGTAATCGACTGGTCCAACAAGGCGTAGCTTGACTCCCACGGCCTCGTGAAAAGAGTCCATTCTTACTGGAAACCAGTTACAGCCCAGATTCCAGCCTCCTCTCTGCCAAGATATCATGATGCTTCTTGTAACGACTATTATGTTGACCTTGAAATTAAGTCAGGAAAAGAGTGAAACTGGCAAATCGTACCATTTTCTCTTTTTATTTTAATAGCAGTTATTACTGCTATCGTGAAAGATAATCTGGAGTGCCGGCATTTTGGTAGTTTTCAGTGTTCATCCAATGTGTGTTTTGTGATGATTTTTGTCGACATCAGGTGTGAGTGTTGAGGAAGAAGAGGAAGCAGAGGATCTTGGGAGCCGAAATCACCATTGTGCAAATTCTACTCCTGTCCTTCCTGGGCTGCCCACCTGCCCACGAGTGAGAGAGCGCGCGAGAGAGAGGTGGTGAGACCCACGACCAGAACCGCTCGACCCAATGGCGTCCACGGGCCTGCAGCTGCTCGGCCTCATCATGTCCCTGCTGGGCTGGGTGGGCGGAGCCCTGGCCTGCACTGCCCCCTTGTGGCGGGTCACAGCCTTCATCGGCAACAACATCGTGGTGGCGCAGATCATCTGGGAGGGCCTGTGGATGACGTGCATCGTGCAGAGCACGGGCCAGATCCAGTGCAAGGTGTACGACAGCATGCTGGCGCTGCCCAGTGACATGCAGGCGGCCCGCGGCCTCACCGTTCTCTCCATCTTGCTGTGCGGCGTGGCGCTCGGCCTGGCCGTCCTGGGAGTCAAGTGCACCAAGTGCCTGGGCCGGCAGCACACCAAGGCCCGCATCAGCCGCGTCTCCGGAGCCCTCTTCGGCCTGGCCGGCTTCCTCTACCTGGTCCCGGTCTGCTGGACGGCGCACTCCATCATCCGCGACTTCTATGACCAGCACGTGGCGGCGCCCCACAAGCGCGAGCTGGGCCCCGCCCTCTATCTCGGCTGGGGGGCTTCGGGGCTCCTGTTGATCGGCGGGGCCCTGCTTTACAGCGGCTCCAGCCCGCCAGGGGTGCCGTCCTCGCCCACGTTCAGCAGCGAGGATGAGTCCTCTCGCAGGCCAGCAGGGGGCACCACCCAGGTTAAGGGGTACGTCTAAACGACGCCGGAAGAGCTCTTCAGACTCCGCTGGCACCTGGGACCCAGAATCCACTTCCTGTTTGCTCACCCTACTCTCTTCCTCTTCCTCTTAATACCCATTTTACTTTTACTGAGTGGTATTAGCTGTGGTTGAAGTGTGGATGTGGAAAAAAACAATGTGAAATCATTTTGTTGCTCCACCTCTCGTTTCATAACCCCCGTGTGTGTTTGTGTCTGTATAAAACAATAAAGCCTTCCATCTTCACATCTTTTACGAGGTTTTATGAGGTTTTATGAGTTCCTTGAATTTTACAGAGGCATGCTCAGCGCTAAACGTCAAACTTCAACACTAGTCAGGGATCTTCAGATGCTTTTCACCAACATGGACATAAGGCTGTGGACACACAAAAGGTTCCTTTGTAGGTCTCGTCGCTCCGCATTGTAATTTTGACAGGCCTCATGGCATAAAGCGAAGGTGGGCGAGAGGTTACCAGCCGTCCTGGTTCTCGCTGTGATCTTTTAATGCAGAACCCTGGAAGAATGGATCAAAGGATAGATATATACAAAGGGTGAAAAGGCAGGATTGCATAAGAAGGGGTGACTTAGTGGGCTTGTTGGGGTCTTGAACTCTAGTGTTGAGGAATTGTGGAGGATCTTGTGGTCCATTGGAGGTGCTTTGAAGAGCGCAGCCTCCAGGCCAGTTATCATGGTGACGGACACCAGGACATGGATAGGGGGACACCACTGAAGCACACTGTTGGGGAGGGTCATAGAGATGGATTAGGGGGAGACAAAGGAACAATGGAGTGTCTATATGAGCATCAGTGGGCAGAATCTCGTTACCCCCCCAACCCTAACGCCAAGGCCTGCTAAATCAGGGCATTGTGCAGCTATTCTGCAAGACACAGAGAACGAAGGCAAAGGTCCCGCCCACCGTCTTGCAGCATTGAGCCGTGGATCAAAGTTCATCCATACGATTCACAAAGCCCATGGTCACCCCCCCCCCCCCCCATCCAGCCCCACCAAGAGTGTTTGGCAGGCGTGCCGAGCCCGTGTACGTGCGTACGTTCCGCATGTGTCCTCGTGGGCACTCAACCGTGCTGTGGGAGTCAGTTTTTCACAACGGCCAATCAGTAGATGTTTATTAATGCCACATAACTGACATCTCTAAGATTCCCCTCTGCCTCTCTGCTGAGCTAACAGACTGTCACTCTCTCTGCCTCGCATGCGTCTCCTTCGTCATTCAGATAATTCCCCTGTGGAGTAGAAACATGGACATAAAGCATAAATGATGGGGAGGGTCATCTGTATATATTGGGAACGGGTGAAATCCGCTTCAACCAAGACTACCAGAGAGAGGCAACAGAGAGGCCAGGTACCAGAAACTGTACTTATACTCCAAGCTCAGCAAAGGCAGTGAGGAGAGAAAAACAAATGTGATCAAATTTAATTGATCATTCAGCCACAATACAATCCCTGCCGCAGGTTAATGCAGAGACCACAGAACTGGGGAGGTCTTGTACTCATCTGGGAAGGTACTGGGGAGGTCTTGTACTCATCTGGGAAGGTACTGGGGAGGTCTTGTACTCATCTGGGAAGGGACTGGATATACAGTGGCAGTCAAAAGTCTGGACACACCTACTGAGAATTATTTGTTCTTCAACAAGATAACGACTCTAAGCACAAATTGAGGTTATGTATTAAGTATTATTTTGTAAATAAGGAAAGAGACGGAGTGCTGTGACAGATGACCCGGCCCCCACAATCCCCGGATCTAAACCCCATACAGCTGATTAGGGATGAGTTGGATCGAAGAGTAAGAGCAAGGTATCTCCTTCTAACTTGTGCTCAGAACTTACGGAAACTCCTTCAGGACTGTAGGAGAAGCATTCCAAGGGGCTTCATCTAAGCCAAGAATCTGCAATGCTGTCATAGAAGAAAAGGCTATTTTGGAAGAATGTAACATTTGAAAACATCTTGATATGTTTAACACTTCTCTTGGTTGTTGCAGTATTTCATATGTATTACTTCGTTGCCTCGAGGACTTATACCATAAGACATATATCTAAAATAGAAACAAATGCACTAAAAGCAGGTGTGTCTGGATTTTTCACTATATGCTTATTAGTGCTGTATGTAGGCAGTGGGCAGCGCTCATGCCTCTAAGTTTCTGGGTTAAATTCCCATGTCTGCCTCTGTGTGTGTAGAATTTACATTTTTTTTCCCCGTGGTTCTGTGGATTTCCGGCCAATGGTTTCCTCCCTCAGCCCAACACATGATTGTGGTGAAATATGAGCATGTGAGTGTACTGTAAGCGAGTGTGTGAATTGAATGTGTGCTCTGTGATGGTGTCCATCCACAATATCCCCTGCTTCGTGTTTCAGCTCCAGGGGTCACCATGACCCTGCACTGGATGAGCATCAATAGAAAATCCAATAAAAAAAGCACTAATCTTTCATTATCACTGCTATGCTATCGCTAGCGCAAGTAACCTCATCCATTTAGTATGATAATAGTCTCACACAGTTAAAGGCTACGAAGCATTAGGATTCTTCACTTATCCCAGAGGATACCATCCAAGAGAGCAAGTTCACAGGGAAGGGTCTGCGCTGGAGATCGCTACGAAACTCCATACTGCAAAACACCAACACTACGGACAATGGACTGCAGTGTTCTGTGTACCAGACAGAGACTCAAGTAGGGCTTAATGGCGTGAGGGTTAAGAAAAGAAAAAGAAAAGAGAAAAAAAAATACAGAACAAGCCAGCCCAGCTACAGTGCCTAATATTTTCGGTCACTTCGGAGAAATACAATCCCCATATACGGATTTGTCAGCCTGAGAGGTGTGAGGCCACTACACAAAGAGGCGCAGTGTGTAGCAATCGCGCCGAGTTATTCGTATATACGGTCGCCAGGGGGCGCGACCGACCATCACTCGAAGAGCGAACGGACCCAGCCGACGCGATCTACGGCACAGGAAACCGGAAGTGGAGCCGGGAGGCTGCTGAAGCTTTGGGCTGTAAACCTGAGCGGCTGCGTCTCGTTAGCAAACTCGCTAAGCGACATCAGATCGGCGATGGGCAAGGGGAGAGGCACGTTTGAGCGGCTGCTGGGTAAGGATATGTCGGCTTTAATGCGCTGGCGGTCGCCGAGAGCCCGCAGTTCGGCGCCTGCCGCTTCACCGAGCCGGGACTGGTGTCGTACCGATATTGTCTGCGTCGCTTACGGTCGGCCGGCCGCTTTAGGCCCGATCGGCTGGTTAAATATTAGCCCCCGGGTTGCCTTGACCCTCTTCCGGCCCCTTTTAGGTATCAGAGCCAGCTGCTCTTTAAGCCCCCTTCGCGGGCCGGTTCTCTTCGGCTGTACGCAGCGTCGGAGCCAGCTGTGTCGGAGACCGAAGTGCCGGGGGCTGCGACGGCTGACATTTATGTATTTCGTGGTTTTCCGGTGCTGGTATTTATGTGAAACTGCGTGGTACAGCTGGAAGCGGCGTACTGCTCGGCGATGGCGGTGTCGGGGCCCCTGATGAGTTTACCCGCACTTACGGTGCCGCTAGGAAATAAGCTAAAATGCAAGCAGTGGCGAACAGGCCAGTGCGAGCCGGGCTTTTAATGTCTGTACCTCGGGCCGCTGGCCCAGTACCGGGGTGTCATATGCCAAGTCACTGACGGGAATCACCTGGCTGCGGGATCCTGATGTATCTCTTAACAAAAAGGGCGACCAACATAGTAGCGGGTGGGGCAGATCATTTATCCAGAGCCGTAGAAACCAATAATAAATATTGAAATTAATCATTTAAAATATGATCCAAGACATCTTAATCGCCCAATACCCCACTCACGTTCTGCGGGTCTTAATTCTTGGCTGATCTGGGTCAATAAGCGTTATCTTCAGATAGTTGTACATAAGGTAGCTATTTAGGTGACATCGCCCCCCCAGATGTGTATATATGTATGTATATCGGAATGCCACTGCAGTCTGACTTGATGGGATCTCCAGTCCTTTGTGTCACGTTCTTATTATATTAGTAATGCCCTCATCAAAGTGGAACTCCGTGTGTGTTTATGTTTAGCCCAGAACAGGCTGTTCTGTAATACAAATGGAGCCTTCTTTTTTTTTTTTTAGTATAACCTCCCCCTTATTTTCCTAAGCTGCCATCAGCGTACAGTTTCCTTGTTGCACTCAGGTCAGCACAGCCTTCATAAACAAATTGACAGCCACCCTAATTTAAGGATGAATTATGAGCAATGTATGTAATTTCAAGGGTCGGCGTTTGTTTCCATGTGTTTCCAGCTTCCTTGCTTGTTGCTGTTGTAAGTAAACGGCCAATTTGCCCTAGCAACAAGTAAAGCTGTTCGTTTTAGTCTGGGCCTGTATCAGTTACTCAGAAGGCGACTTTTCACATGGATGTTTGATGGGGGTTTTTTTTTTTTTTTTTTACAGCCAAGCATGTGACAGCATCTTAAATGTCTCATTCCACAGATAAGGCCACCAGCCAGCTGCTCCTAGAGACCGATTGGGAGTCCATCCTGCAGATATGTGACCTCATCCGGCAGGGCGACGCCCAGTGAGTCAGCTCCGCCTCCCCGCGCTCTGACCTTTGACCCCACTGCCTGTATAATTTTGAAACGCAGTTTTGGTGTAACAGCCTAGGTGTTGCTTTGTTGACTCATTTTGTGAAATTGGCGTGTTTTGCCAAGCGCGTCTCACAACTTTAACCTTTTAACTGATAAATTATTGTGTGTCAATAGGGGTTGTCATGGGAGAGGTGGTATATGCGTTTCAGAATCCAAATGGGGGGAATGAAAGTCATGACGAGCAGATAAGCCCATTTTATAGGTTAAGAATGGATAGAAGTGCGTATTTTCTACAGGGCTAAGTATGCCGTCGGTGCCATTAAGAGGAAGCTGAACGACAAGAACCCCCATGTGGCCCTGTACGGTCTGGAGGTAGGTCCTGCCTGCCAAGGAAAGCCTACTGTACAGAGAGAAACAGGCGTCGTAGGTGATCGGCGGAGCTGATTCACGGGCTCAGACATTCATTCGGGTTAAACGTGCGTGTTCGCCATGCAGGTGCTGGAGTCTGTGGTGAAGAACTGCGGCCAGACGGTGCATGACGAGGTGGCCAGCAAGCAGACCATGGAGGAGTTGAAGGACCTCCTCAAGGTGGCCGCACCATTGCCAGATCCAGTGCCCCTCTCTTGCTTGTCCACCCCTTTGCTTGTTTTTGCTTGAAGATTGTTCTAAAAAAAAGTAGATGCCCCGCATCTTGTAAATACCAGGTTAAGCTCCTCTTGCTCTTGGTATTCTGTTGTCAGCCAGCTGAAGACCAAGGTGAACATAAAACAAAGTTAAATGTGTTTTTCCACACAAAGCTTACTCTCTGACAAATCTGTTTTAGGTACATTATTAAGGTTTTACTTGGACACATTACCCTGTCAATAACATGAAATGTGAGGCAAATCGAAGCCTTTTTGTGTTGTTGTTTTGTAGAGGTATGTCACGCCTCTGTGATACTATTGGCTGATAAGCAGGGAGAAATGTTGTTTGCTGAGCAATTGCGTGCTGGTTGGCTGAGTCATGTCAGGTGACTTATGACTCGCTACTCTGACTTCCAGGTCAGAGTGTGTCACATGATTACTCAGTCAGACCAGCTAGAGGAGTTCCTCAGTCTTTTCAGAGGAACATAAAAATAAACACTTTAAAACATCATCTACACAGAGGCTGTTTTTAAGGTAATACTATAAGAATTATTTGTGACTGAACAGAAACATGGTTGATGTTTAAGGTTCAACTTAATGTTTAGGGAAGACTGAGGAAATGGTACAGGATAGGAAGTGTACTGCATGTCATGCGTTTAGTTTTCAGTAGCAGCAGATGTGTGTTTGATTATAGGTCAGCCATTTCCTCTATGTTTAGTAATGAAGAGCTGTGTTTCATGTCTTCCTTGATGCTATCTTCAGAGTGAGTAGAGCCTCGGGGATAGTAGTGAGTTTCTTGGAGCCTAGAATACTTTTTTTTTGGCTCTTGCCAGATGAGATGTGTGACTGATTTACGTGTTAATTGCTTAGGCAAACAGTATTTTCACAGGTCTACATAGCTGGATATTTTACTGGCACAGATCCGGTTAAACAAGTTGCTTAAGGTGGTTTAAACAGACTGCCTTAAATTTACCACCGGTTGGCACCCTAACCTACTACACCTCCTTCCTGTCTGCTTCTCTGTTTCGCTGCGTTGGATTTGTCGTCTGCTCGCTGTGATCTGATTTCCTTTGCAATCTTCCTCCCTAAGAAGCAGACCGAGCCTAACGTCAAGAACAAGATCCTATACCTGATCCAGGCCTGGGCTCACGCCTTCCGCAACGAGCCCAAGTACAAGGTGGTTCAGGACACCTACCAGATCATGAAGGTGGAGGGTAAGCAGGGATCTGCCATTTTCTGCACCTCCTCTGGCCTCCGATCATGTGGAGCAGCAGATGTAGAGGACTGTCTCAGCCCAGCACGCGTGTCGAGATGGGTAGACAGCGGGGATTATGCATTTTAGACAACGAAAGTGAATATCTTCACTGCTTTCGCAGTCGTCGTACATTATTCAGCCTGGTGTCTCCTCTTGCAGGTCACGTCTTCCCAGAGTTCAAGGAGAGCGACGCCATGTTTGCGGCGGAGAGGGTGAGCGCCGTGCGCCTCAGCTCGTGGTTGACGGCTCACGTTCTGTTCTGATCCTTCATTATCTCCATGCGTGACTCTCTATCTCCATGGTTGTCTAGGCTCCCGATTGGGTCGACGCAGAGGAGTGTCACCGGTGCCGGGTTCAGTTTGGGGTCGTGACCAGGAAGGTGAGACCCGACCGAAAGCCGTCTGTCCAGAGCTCAAGCGTCGCGGTGTTTGCTTAGCAGCTGTGGTCATTCGTAGCTCTGCATGGAAGATTTCATGTGTTTTTGTGTTGACCTGTGAGGCATATGTGTGACTGTTAGGATACTGCCTGTGTTCAGAAGGTTACTGGCTCGAATCCCAGTAAAGCCGTCATTGGGCCCCTGAGCGAGGCCCTTAACTCCCAGTCCCTTCCGGGTCTGACCCTGCTTTGAATTAAAGTGTGTGCTAAATAATTAAAAATATAAATGGAACCTCAGTGACAGAGTACTACATTTTTGGATGACCAATATTTTTTATGACTTTGAGAAAAGTCTTCATTAGAAGTTTTTTGTCTGATTCTTTCCCCGCCATCTCCACTCTCGTACAGTGCTAACTCCCCGCTTCTCCAGCCAGTGGTCACTCCCCTTGCCTCCCTCTGTCCTCTTGTTGTCTTGTTGTTGAAGGATTAATTAGTGTTCTGGTTGCACCCCCCCCCCCCCCCCCCCAACCCCCGCCCTTGATCTCAGCACCACTGCCGGGCGTGTGGGCAGATCTTCTGTGGCAAGTGCTCCTCCAAGTACTCGACCATCCCCAAGTTTGGCATCGAGAAGGAGGTGCGCGTCTGCGAGCCCTGCTTCGAGCTCCTCAACAAGTGAGTGCCCCTGATCCAGGACCAGATAATAGCAGATAATAACTCATCTGTAGGAAGGAGCCTCACTCAACAAGATCCTTGTTCTTCTGTTACAATATGAGTAATACATTACTTCAGTTGCAATAATTAGACAAAAACTGTGGCTTTGTGAGTCACCCATTACTCAGACACAGCTTCTCTTCTACTTTCGGGTTAGTAAACCATCACCACAGTGCTCCCTTGTCAAAATCAGCCCCAGATCCTCTAATTTTCTCAAGCATATCTCTTCTTGTGAGGCTCCGAATTATGTAGCTGATGTCTTGTCTTACCAACTATTGAGTTCACTTCATCCCCCCCTTCCCCCCCCCAGGAAAGCGGAGGGTAAAGGAACTGCTGGGGCCCCAGCCGAACTGCCCCCTGAGTACCTGACCAGCCCGCTGTCCCAGCAGTCTCAGGTAGTAGTCACGGTAACTGGATTTTGGGTAATGTAGTTTTTTTTTTTGTCGCTACATATCTCGATATGCATCAGGTGCTAGTCACAGTAACTGGGGGGATTATGGGTAATGTAGTTTTTTGTCACTTTGTTGCTACATATGTCGATATGCAGCTACGTTAACAGTCTGAAGTGACAGTCGGTCAGTTTGATGTAACAGCCCTCTGGTACCCGGGTCGTACCCCAGTTAAGGTACCTTCCTCCCCCGCAGATGCCCCCCAAGCGGGATGAGGCGGCTCTGCAGGAGGAGGAGGAGCTGCAGCTGGCCATTGCCCTGTCCCAGAGTGAGGCTGAGGAGAAGGAGAGGATGGTGAGGTCCACACTGCGAGCTCTCCTGCCGCCATCGCTGCTGGGACCGGCCGTAACGTGCTGTCACACTTCCGTTCGCAGAGGCAGAAGACCACCTACTCTGTGTATCCCAAGGCGGACCCCACCCCCGTGACCTCCTCAGCCCCCCCAGCCAGCACCCTCTACTCCTCTCCCGTGGTAAGAGGACATTTCAGTGGGAAACATTCTCAGCTGTGGCACGTGTGTCACGTACCTGCGGGTTTCATCTGGCTCTTCCTGTCTGTTCCTCCCAGAATTCCTCAGCCCCCTCAGCTGAAGACGTGGACCCAGAGGTGAGGTGGCCGTCTCTGCATGCCACTCTGTCTTACAGTGTATCCCTGTGACCTTTAACCTCCCAGCATTGGAGGTGAAGACACGTCTTGCCCAAAATTCTATTACTATGAGGCGTCAAGAAATTCCTCGTGGATTACGGGCAAACCTTAAGGATAAACTGTATCCAAGATCCAGGTCGCCCTTTAGAAATATTGACCTGTAAGATATAGTAACCACTCTGGGTCACCTTTGAAATCTGGAACATTCTTAGGAACATGGTGCAGTATTAATTTAATAAACACGGAGAGCTAGTCGTGTCGTTTTCAGTGCCCACTTCTATCTGTGGGTTTGTTTTGCTGAAATATGTCCAATCACCGTAGTTTGGGAATGAGTGCCGGAATGTCCTCTCCATAGCTGGCACGATACCTGAACCGGACTTACTGGGAGAAGAAGCAGGAGGAGGTGCGCAAGAGCCCCACCCCGTCTGCCCCCGCCCCCGCACCATTGGCCGAGCCCCTGCCAATTAGCCAGCCCGTGGAGAGCCACATTCCGGTTCAGCCAATCAGCATCGTGGAGGTACGCCACGCCCCCCCTCAGACCCGCACACTGTATCGAGAGGCTATTTTAACCTCACCGTGTATCCCAGTGTGACGCCAGGCTTCCTCCCCCAGCAGCAGTACCAGAACGGCGAGTCGGAGGAGAACCACGAGCAGTTCCTGAAAGCGCTGCAGAACGCTGTCACCACCTTCCTGAACCGCATGAAGAGCAACCACATGCGCGGCCGCAGCATCGCCAACGACAGCGCTGTGCTCTCGCTCTTCCAGTCCATCAACAACATGCACCCACAGCTCCTGGAGCTGCTCAATCAGCTGGATGAGAAGAGGCGTGAGTGAGCCGACACCCAACCACAAGCGCTCGGCACCCCTTCCAGCCAATCCCGTCGTCTGTTTTTAAACCCCCAGTCAGTCGTAAGGGCGTCCATGTTAATCTCATGCCAGGGTTATTATTCTAAATGAAAGATAAAATAAGAAAACGTTTTTCTAAGCTGAAATAAAAACAAGATAGAAAAACAAAATAGACTAATCTCAAACTAAATGAAAACTATAAATATTGCTCTCAAAACGAACTGAAATGAAATCAAACAAACACATTTAATTCCTCTTTAAGTACCATTTAGCTAAATTGATGATTTGTTTATCTTCCGTCTTTGGAAATCGTTTCAAGAAACATAATCCAGTATATTGCCTTTATACTTGGAACATGTTTTACCCATTTTGGGGACTTCAGTACATAGTGTATGTATGTGTATATATGTAGGATTCTCTAATGATCAGGCACATAGACTGAAAGTTGTAAATCATTTTATCACTAGGAATAAAACTAATATATATAATAGAAACTAAATAGGAATATATGTTTAACCTCCTGAGTCCCGGGCTTTTGTTTGGTGTGCATGTTTTATTTCCGTTAGCTATTTGGGATTAGTAGGACCTCATAATCATAAAAACCAAACATTATTTTTTTGAACAATTAATAGTTTTAAACTAAAAACGATGTCCTTATATGAGGACGTAGGGTCTCAGGAGGTTAAAATATAAACTAATAAAACCACACTGAAAAGTAAACAGGATTTCAAATGAAAATTGAAAATAATATGCGATGAAAACTGAATTAAAAAATCAAAACTAATAACGTTGTCCCCTATGAGTCTGTGGCTCATCGGTCGGCCGTGGGAGTCTCTCAGTGCCAAGAATGGCGAGATCGTACCTGTGCTCTCGGCAAGACTGGTCTTGCTGACTTGCCTTGCAAGAATGAACTTGGGGCTCAATCAATCATGGGATTGGTCTCGTTTGGCAAGGATTCGACCGATGTTTCCTTAGTATTTGGGGCGGGGCAAGAATGACAACCGGGGATTTTTTTTACCATCCTCTTTGCTTTTGTTCTTGAGTATTGGAACTGGTCTTTGGAATGGAATATAACCAGAGGAATGTGGTGAGGTACACACGTTATTGGGAAACGCCTCTCTGTGCCGGCAGTGTACTACGAGGGCCTGCAGGACAAGCTGGCCCAGCTGCGGGACGCACGCGCGGCTCTCAACGCTCTCCGGGACGAGCATCGCGAGAAGCTCCGCCGCGCCGCCGAAGAAGCCGAGCGCCAGCGACAGATTCAGCTGGCCCAGAAACTGGAGATCATGCGGCAGAAGAAGCAGGTGACCTGTCCGGCCTGATCCGGGTCATGTGACACATCCACTGAGATGTCATTGGCCGTCCTGTTATCTGGACATAGCTTTGGGGCGAGGCTCGCGGCGATTGGCTGATACGGCAAGGCCCGTGACGCGACCGGCCGCCGTGTTGCAGGAGTACCTGGAGATGCAGCGGCAGCTGGCCATCCAGCGGCTCCAGGAGCAGGAGAAGGAGCGGCAGATGCGGCTGGAGCAGCAGAAGCACACCATTCAGATGCGGGCCCAGATGCCGGCCTTCTCGCTGCCGTACGCGCAGGTGGGCGCTCCGCAGGGTGCCGGGCCTGGTCACGTGACCTGCAGCCCTTCAGGACAGCTGAAGCTTTCAGCTTCTTCCATTTGCAATGAAACCAGTAACATTTATGAACTTAATGCACGTGTTTAACATCACATGGGTCAGTAAACGTAACTGAGCTGTTCATGTATAAAGGAATTGCTGTATTTCTGTCCTCCAGATGCAGTCCCTCCCACCTAGTGTGCCTGGGGGGGTAGTGTACCAGGCGGCGGGCCCCCCCAGCTATCCCGGGACCTTCAGCCCCTCTGGATCAGTGGAGGGCTCCCCCATGCACACGGTCTACATGAACCAGCCAGGCCAGGCTGGTGCTGCACCCCCCTACCAGGCCATGCCGGTCTCTGCCACAGGTGGGTGCCAGGTGTTTGGGGGGGGGGCTCACTGGCGCCTTATTTTCTAATACAGCCATAATACGCAGGTTATGAGTATGGAATCTAACGCCGTTCATCACTCAATGTGTCTGTAGACCCCAACATGGTGAACGCCTACATGTACCAAACGGCAGGCTCCGGCGGCCAAGCCGCGCCCCCAGCCCAGGCCCCGCCCACAACCAACCCCGCCTACTCCAGCTACCAGCCCACCCCCACGCAGGCCTATCAGGTAAGGGCTCTCGGGCCGTGTGATCTGGAGAGCGAGCGCATGGCCACTCATTCGCCGCTAGTTAAAATATAACCAGGTTCAAGCGGAGGTCGCAGATCTGATGAACAGATATAGTTTCCTGTTGTTTAATTTGGCGCTGGTTACATTTGCATATGGCGGAGTTAGATAAGAATGGTAAACATTCTCCCTCTCTCTCTCCCTCTCTCTCTCCCTCTCTCTCTCCTCCATATCCCCCCCCCGCAGAACGTGGCCTCCCAGGCTCAGCCCATGCCCCCCATGTCACAGACTGCCCCCTCCAACGGCATGGCTTACATGGGTTACCAAGCCTACAACATGCAGGTCAGCATCCCGTCTCTGTAATAGGCGATCAGTGTTGTTGTTTACAAGGAGAAGCTGACGACCTCACATGCCATTTCTAACACCCCTCCTGTCGCCCTGGCCACGCCCCTAGAATATGATGTCAGCACTGCCAGGCCAGGACCCCGGCATGCCGCCCCCGCAGGCATATTTGCCCGGACAGCAGCCAATATACCAGCAGGTGAGATGTCTCCCCCTTCCCTCCTCCAAGTCCTGGTGGTCCGGGCTAATCTGGTTGAATTTCACTTTTCGTGTGCAGATGGTGCCCCCTGGTGGCCCCCAGCAGCAAGCGCAGCACCAGCCACCTCAGGCAGCACCGGGCAGCACAGAGGCTCAGCTCATCTCCTTCGACTGACCGCCTGTCTCCCTCCCGCGTCCACCCCCGCCCCCCCTACTGTCAGGAGCCTAGCACACTACACCCCAATATGCTCCCATCTCCCCCCTGCCCCCAGCTTGCCTCGTGTCACCACCCCTGTCTCCCATTTCCCTGGAAACGGAACGCAGCGAGAACGGCCCGGCCGTCTTCCTGTGCACCGCTGCTGTCTCCTTCCTCGCTCCGTAGCACATGCTCAAACGCTTTTGGGATTTTGTGCAGGGAGCGCAGAGATTGTCGTCTCCCTCCTGTGTATCTAGTGATTCCTAAAAAAACAAAAAAATAGTTAGCGACATCATTAAATGAACATTTGAAGGGTGAGGCGTAACTTTTTTCTTTTTTTTTTTTTATCGAATTGCATGCTTAAAAAAAAAAAAAAACATTTTAAGGTGTGGAATATTATAGCACCTCTGCCACCGGCTTTGCTGTAATTGGTCGAAGTTGGGTCTAATAATGGTTTTGATTGGCTGATACAGAGGGAATTCAGTAGCTCCTGGAAGGTTCCATTTTCAACACCAGGAATGGAGATGCCCCAGCTAGCCCATCTAGCCACTGCTGCTTATGCCCCCCCCCCCTCCCCTCCCCAGGTGGAGGATGAAAATCATCATAGTCTGTCCCAGTCTGTCATTAATACACTTCACCTGTATGTGAGGCTTGCCACATATTGCTGACCACATGGTGGCGCTGTTGGATTCCAGTGCTACATAGTCATCATTCTCTGCCCCCCCCATAATTATCACATTAGTTGCTTCGCAGATGTATTTTTTTCTGCAGCTACTTTTACACTTCTATTCGTACTCTCTACCTTTTGTGTAAAAATTTGAATATTTAAGCACTACGCTACCTGCTACGCTGCTCTTTTCGTTGCGTCACCTTCAGACTGTTCTATGCATGTAGCAGTGAGAGGTCTGTCCTATATATGTTCACCTTAGAGCAGTGTGCCACTGGACCACCCATGTGACAGACTGGGTCATAGAAAGTAAATCATTTCCAGAAGTAACTGGGGGGCTTGTTTATGTGATGTCACACAGGGTCACCTTAAGGACACCTGTCTGACACCCCTTCAGCTGAAGCGTTTTGTGGGTATTTGCCCATTAAGACTTCAGCTTTAATTTCTTGCACACATTGACCTAATTGAGCCAGATAAACATTAATATAAAGGAAATAGCCCCCTTGTGGCTGAGCTGTGTAACTGCATAGAATCTCCAACAGAGACTTTAGTTGCTGACGGGTTTAGTTACGAACTTAAAAAAGAAGAGACAAGCTGAACGTCAGAGACACAGATTTACATTAAGCTTGCTCACATGTGCCCAGCTCGTGGCTTCTATAACCTTCTAATGTCATTTGTGAACTTTTTTTTTGTTCTACTTGTCATGCTGATCTTAGTCTATAAGATCATTCAGTAATTTTAAAATTATATTTAATAAATATTGTGTTCCTCTGTTTTTGCGTCTGATTGTTTGTTGTATCTGGCTGTCAAACGAAATATTTGATATTACTCTTGTTTGTATCCCGTTTCAGGAATCGTTTAACATGACGGGGAAAGACACGCTGAAAATGGCAGGCATTTGGGCGGTCTGGCTTGTATGGATATTTAATACCGGGAAAAAATATCTAGTGGGTTTTGTAAATATGAATATTAAGAAACATTCCAAACACTATTTCGCTTTTGTGCACTGTGTTACCTTAATTTAAACTCCGCCACCACTAGTTCCGTTTAATAATCATGCAGTTTAGAATTATGAATATTGTCCCTGGACCAAAGGCTCACAATCTCTACCATTAGCAGGCTGTCCATGTAGACAAAACCGCATTTTATATAAGCGGCTGATAACCTTTGTACTGGAGTAGAAGAATGAATTAATGAAAGAAAACATATACAGAGAAATACGTCAGGAGATGAGCTCTGCTTTCCTATGAATCTGACAATATTAAAATAAGCCTATTATTTTGGTAACTTAAAGCATCCAATATGGGGTTGCTGCTTCTAAAAAGATAAAAGATGGAGAAATCTTTTTTGTCATTGTCACTTGAACAACGAAACTGAAATGCAATCGACTCAATGTGAGGCATAATAAAAGTATATTAAGAACCTACATATTGCACTAAATATACAAATAGCACTGATATGCAAATTGCACTGATAAAATATAAAAATTAACAATTCTATTTTGAATTAAAACCCATGGTTGCTTTGAGATAAAAAAAGACGTTCTCTTAACCAGCCCAAAACCAAACTAAACCTGTTATTTAGCAGTACATTCCACTGCTGACTACCTTCGTGATCTGTGAGCGATTGGTTTGCTCACTGGACTAGAGATTATCTCAGTAAGAGGGTCCAAGCACCTTTTCCAGAGCAGAGTTCAGGACATTGCCTTTCAGGTGCCATGCCAGGGGTAATCTCATTACCTTTTTAGCTCGATAAATGCATAACTTCAATGCGAAGCGCATTCAAAACTACAAATGAAGGGAAAAAACTACAAACTGGGGTCTTTGAATGTGTGGCTTATACGTCACGGCGCGCAGTGCATTGTGGGAGGAACAGAATCGACTGGCGGACGCCATGTGCGTTTAGGCGGTGGGACATACAGGTAGAAGGGAACAAAAGCGTACCGGGGGAAAGATCAGGACCGCAGATCTGACACAGAGTACCTGGGACATCGCCGGTATGATCCGCAGCAGACAGTGCATCCGGGCTGCCTTGTGGTTGGCGGCGAAGGCACCCAGGTGAGGACTTAACGGACCGGGGAGGAGGTTCAAGGGCAACGGTCTGATCTAGTACGAGTGCACAAATGTTAAGATTTCCTCTCTGCAGGAAAATATTCCGCATTGCTTATGATTTCGTCAGCGTTTTAAATTGGACAGGAAAGCGTCTTTATGTACCTAATATTAATGGTCTCTGTTGCTTTGCTAAAATATTGCTGTATCTACATCGTAATATCGTTTATGTTTTATAAATTCAAACATGCGTCTTAAATTCGTGTTTAATTCAGCTGCCATGTTTTAGAGTAACCAGCAGACCAGTTTAAACAGTCGAGAGAGTATATGAAGTCCGACGGCGAGAGAGATGACAGTAACGAGTGAAAGGCGATCGTCACATGTGATTGTCCTTGTGGTGCAAAGTGATGCTTCCATCTTTCAGGCAGGACCCCTGGGTATCAGGGTTGTGTGCTGCTCGGTGTCTGAGGACGAGTCCGACCTGCTCCTCCGATGCCCTCCCCACGCCGCCGCTGGATGGGGCCCCCAAACAGTACTCCCCAAAAATCCAAAGGCTAGTCAATGAGATCGCCGGTCTCACGCTGCTGGAGGTGTCTGACCTAAACGAGCTCCTCAAGGTACGGCAGAACTGCCTCCTGGATGCCGCCAGTTGTGTTTTTATCTTATGTGCTGGCAGAGTGCGTATTTGACTAGATTCATAATAGCCACACCTTTAAGTCTTAATCACCTGTTGTGTTCTTTACAGAAAACGCTTAATATCCAGGATATTGGTCTCCTTCCCACAGGGGCAATGGCGGGCCCAGTCGCACCTGCTACTCAGGTATGGCTCCACCTATCTGCTAGTTTGAGTACTACTGGGCCTTATTTACCTGTTACTTGTCTTTTCTTATTGGTTAATAAGGATGACTGGTCCTCATAACCCCCCCAAGTGTTCTAACTGAATCTAAAGGGAGGTTTTTTTTCTTCTCGTTCCTAGGCAGCGGAGGAAGAGGTAGCACCAATGAAGGAGAAGAGCCTTTTCACTGTGAAACTGACAGAGCTGAAGGCCGCTGACAAGGTCAAGCTCATCAAGGAAGTGAAGAACTGCGTCCAAGGCTTGAACCTCGTACAGGTATGGAGATGCTGTTTGTGTGACTTTGTGTGGGGAAATGTCTTCAAGGATGGCGACTTCTGGAAGCTGTCTTTGGTTTGTGGGGGTGCCATTCATGCAGTTCTGCTGTTTAGGAGACTTGTTTGAATATGTGTTTTCCGTTTGGTAGGGTTGAGTAGTATCTAGTGTTAGTCAGCCATATGAACACACAGAAATGTCTTAAGTAAGCAAGTTTTATTTATAAAGAGTGTTTCACAAACATGTAGCCACAAAGCACTATACAAGAATCATTAATAATCATTAATAATTAAAATAACCGATACAGATAATGATAATACAATTAATATCAATAGAAATCGAAACAAAAGCCTGACTAGACAAGAAGGTTTTTAAATGTTTTTTAAAAGCATCCACAGAGTCTGACAAACTTAATTATAACGGGAGATTTTTCTAAAGATGTTTTACGAACGTGCTGGAAAACCTGCATAACCATTAATGGTGAACTTTTCCCCATAATGACTACCACTCAGGCAAAAAAGCTGGTGGAGTCGTTACCACAGGAGATCAGAGCGAACGTGTCCAAAGAAGAGGCAGAGAAGATGAAGGCAGCTCTGGAGGCAGCAGGGGGCACTGTGGTGCTGGAGTAGACCCCCTGTCCTGGAGCGTTTCGCCCTTTCCTGCTCATTTCCGCCCATTCCCCCTCCTTACCGACATAAGGCACACGACAGCAGTATTCTCTCAGCGCTCTGCCGCTGCTCGACAGGGAGCGGGGGTGGACTGAAGCCAGGCCATGGATCTTGGGACGAAGTCTGGCCAGCTTGAGAGCTGATTGGCCGGGTCCAGCTACCCACATGTGAGATTTCATTGGCCAGGGCTCTGTGTCCACGTTTTTTGTCAAGTAACAAATATGCTGGACTCCCGAAGGTTTTGTCTGGTACTGGAGCTCTCTGGACTTCAGAGTTTCATTGCCTGTGGTGAATTAAACATGTGATTTGATACAGAAAGTGAGATGCACTCTGTACTTGTGTTATCGGGTCAGCATTAAAACAGAAATGGCACTGAATTGTTTCACATTTTTGTGAGGGCAGTGCCAATGAACTCAGCTGCTAGTCTGATGAAAGCTCAAGCAGGGGGATGTTTGAACTAGCGCCGGAGACTTTAAAGGGCCAGTTCACCCTGTTTGGTGCTATCTATCCATCTAGGTTGTTCTGCTGGGAGTTGCCTAGTTTCGGCCATAGAAATGTTGGTCTTTGTAGTGAGCAGCTTAATTTAGGAACAGTTTTCTTTTATCATACTCCACACACCAATCGTGTCACTGCGCAGATGATATGAGCATTCTGGGACTTTGATTTGATTGGAATGTGAAGTTGGGTCAAAGAAAATAGTTCCTACATTAAGCTGCTCACTACAAAGTCTGTGGATTATCATAAGTAACCGGGTCATGATTTCTGGTAAGAAACATTGCTGTTGAATTTTTCTAATGTATTTCTTGCCACTTGAAACACCACCGAAAGAATTCAGTCCAGTCCCATTTTATTCGAGAGGGGACTGGCATTCACATCTACAACCGTTACCTTCGAAAACTAGCCAACCTAGATGGATAGATAGCACCAAAATCGTTCTAAAACATCTTTTTACAGTTTTGGGGTGAACTGCCCCTTTAAGAAATGTCATTCTTGTGAGTGCTATTTGCTTCTCAGTAGTACCCAGTTGAACCATTAGGGGGCACTGCTGCTGTTTTATTAAACATTATTACAGTATTACAGCCTAGTATTAGCGGTATTATTAACGAGTCCAGTAAAATTCTCAAGAACAGATTTCACCCAAAACGTTTATTTGCGGCTTACTAAAGGGTATCCAGGAAACTAAGATTACAGATGCTCCTCTACTTACGAACTTTGAGACATACGAACGAAGAGGACTGTAAGTCCAAATTGTGTTCATTGGGCTCCCGTTTCCTGTCCACAACATCAATTTTTTTTTTCTGCGCACCAATTCCGCCTAGTACGACTTATGGCCGCTACTCCCGCCACGCAGCAGCGTAGCGTGCAAACTCCCAGCATCCTAATTCTTAGTACTTGTATATACCCTTAAAATGATGTTGAATGACGACTTACGAACAGTTCAAGTCACGAACGGCCGTTTGGAACGCATCTCATTCGTAAGTAGAGGAGCGTCTGTATATATTTCTAACCAAAATATGATATGTCTTAGGTTTCATTTTTAGGAAATCAAATATCCTTCTTGTCTCTTTTAAATCTAGGCAAATGGTAGATGTATTCATACTATATCTTTGGGAACATTATTGGATTTGAAGATTCCTGAAGGGGGGTGCCACTAGAGATTTTGGTACCAATGAAAACATATATAGGCCCCCCAACCCAGACAATACAAATATGTTCCAGTTTTTTAGGTCCCTGTCATTAAGGGCCCCCCAGCATTGTCCTATCTTTCTTCGCCTTTACAGCGCCCCTGTCATCTGTTGTACAGATCCGAGTTTTTCTTGACCTGTGGTTAAGCTGTTCTGTTCCGGGGGCGTCCTTCCATCAGACCAAGCAGACTGGGGTGTATGATTACCTAGTCTGATACCCTGTACCTCACTGACCCCCCTTTACTTGGTAATTCAGTGCCCACTAAACATCCATTCGTATGTTGCATTTACTTTTTGGTCCTGAGACCCTCATACCTTCACTCCTATTGAGTTTGGCTTTCATGATTGGGCATGACTCCCAGTCACCTAACCCAGAGCCCGAACAGCTGTGAAACGTATCCCTTGAGTCTAGGGTGACCAATCATCCGGATTTCATCCATACAGTCCGATTTTCCCGCCAGTCCAGACTGCTGTTGGGTGTCCTCTTTTCAGCCCCCTTGTCCGCTTTTCCCCCTTACCTGCCTCTGCATCAACAATTAGTGCCATTCTCCCCCACCCTTGGTCTAAATGCTGTTCTCTCAAGTTAACGATAATTATTGCAATAGTGAGTCTTAATCCTCCTTTTTGGGTGTGGGTGTCCTCCTCTTTGAGCCTTAGTCCTCCTTTTTGGGTGTGGGTGTCCTCCTCTTTGAGCCTTAGTCCTCCTTTTTGGGTGTGGGTGTCCTCCTCTTTGAGCTTTAGTCCTCCTTTTTGGGTGTGGGTGTCCTCTTTGAGCCTTAGTCCTCCTTTTTGGGTGTGGGTGTCCTCCTCTTTGCACCTTAGTCCTCCTTTTTGGGTGTGGGTGTCCTCCTCTTTGAGCCTTAGTCCTCCTTTTTGGGTGTGGGTGTCCTCCTCTTTGAGCCTTAGTCCTCCTTTTTGGGTGTGGGTGTCCTCCTCTTTGAGCCTTAGTCCTCCTTTTTGGGTGTGGGTGTCCTCCTCTTTGAGCTTTAGTCCTCCTTTTTGGGTGTGGGTGTCCTCTTTGAGCCTTAGTCCTCCTTTTTGGGTGTGGGTGTCCTCCTCTTTGAGCCTTAGTCCTCCTTTTTGGGTGTGGGTGTCCTCCTCTTTGAGCCTTAGTCCTCCTTTTTGGGTGTGGGTGTCCTCCTCTTTGCGCCTTAGTCCTCCTTTTTGGGTGTGGGTGTCCTCCTCTTTGAGCCTTAGTCCTCCTTTTTGGGTGTGGGTGCCTCCTCTTTGAGCCTTAGTCCTCCTTTTTGGGTGTGGGTGTCCTCCTCTTTGCGCCTTAGTCCTCCTTTTTGGGTGTGGGTGTCCTCCTCTTTGAGCCTTAGTCCTCCTTTTTGGACGTGGGTGTCCTCCTTTTTAGTGTTATGCCGGTGGTTGCCCTACTTGAGTCTGCATATTAACAAATCACTGGCTTAGCCGCGACTGTTAAACCGACTACGATTCGCGTTTATCACCGTGCCTGTTTTCCATACGTCTGTATTCGTACTGACGATAACTGCATTCATTTTGGAGTTCTTCGTCGTGTGATATTCATCAGATGTTGGGACTGGGTAAAATCACTTTCTGCCGTCCACGACAATTCTGACTAAAACAGGTAGGAAATGTGCTGCGTGTTTTGTTTTTTTTTTACGTTAGCACACAGCGAGCTGCACGACACCTTACGACATGATTGTATTCGGAAACCTGCAGCCACTTGTGCACATGAATATGAGTGAAAAGCCAGCTGCTATTTATATGTTAGTCACATAAGCTGATGTTCAGAAGGCAGCTGCAGCCTTTCTTGGCACAGTTTGGACACACGAGATGAAACGACACACTGAGGGGAAAATAGGCTATTTTTTGATGTTTTGTCACACATAAACCTCTACTACAGCGTGACAGTGAATTGTATAGCCTACTTGCAGCAATAGAGAGAATTTACAGTTGCTTTTTACTTTGCGAGTGAAGGCAGACAAAAGGAGCCTAGGCTATTGTAAAATATCTGAAATCAACAATATTTGCACAAATTAAGTAAATATTCCACATCATTTTGAATTTTGTTTTAAAAGTTTTTGGAAAAAGTATACAAATTTAGAAAATGTTCTCATTCATGTTAACAAATAATCTTCAGTTTCCCCCAATATTTACTTACTAATAGCTCTTACCAGTTAAGAACCAAAATTCACTAAACCAGCTGGAAGCTGGATTTGCCGCCCTTGATGTCCAGGTCCATACCTCTGTAAGTCCGCCTGGCCCTTTAAGAACCGGTTGAATGGGTTCTTAGCTGAATCCAATCGCACTGCACACTTGTTTAAAGGCATTCCATGTCTGTAGAGGTGATTTTTTTTTATATGTGCTCATTCCAGGAGAGTTTCTAGCTATCGAACAGATCAGGGGCTAAGTTAAGTTTACCTGGGGCTTGCCTTTTATTTACTTATTTATTGGGGGAAGATTGACATTAGATGCTAAAATACTCTGGGCTAGGTTTAAAATACTCGAGGTTATACCCCCGAGTGATCGGACCTAACGACGCCCATGACTGATTCTGTAAATCTGCACCGATTTGCTTGCAAGCGATGAATCCTAATCTCATTTGACTATACAGGAAATACAGGAAGTTTTGAGGAAGTTTTACTTTTCGAACCACGCCCCCATGAGTCCTTTCAGCTTTCTTCCCTGCTGATGAAAGCTTACGTCTTTATCTTGCTTGTAGGTCAGGAGACTATCTGAGCAGTAAATCAGCAGTAGTGTAGCGATCGAGGCTCCTGCGTCCCCATCCGAACCGAAGCTGTCGGGCGGCGGAGGACAGGATTGCGTCTCTGCCCATGAGGAGCCGTGTTTGAGAGGCATGCCGGAGAAGAGGGTGTCCCGCTGGTACTTCGGGGGCATCGCGTCCTGCGGAGCCGCCTGCTGCACACACCCGCTAGACCTCATCAAGGTACGAGCATGATGAATGGTGGCTGTCAGTGTGAAACCAGGGGTGGCAGGGAGAGTTCATACTGACAGCGCGGCTGGACTGAGATTAAAAATCACTGCTGTCGCGCTACTGAGACCAGCAAATTACAGGTAGTGTCCAAATCCGGAGTCGCCTCAGAGGTCACCGGTTAGTCCGTTTTAAGCACTTTTGTCAAACAAGTACTCTGCCCCCATATGGTGGTTCAACCGGAGACCCCACGAATTTGACTTGTGATTTATTACGCTTTTCAAAATGCATTGGATGCGCAGACATTGCAGAACGCTAAATTTCCGACGTTATTCTACTTTAAGGCAGTTTTTATACCTCTTCTTTATACATAATGCTAACATACCCGATAACGCGACCACGTAATAATAATTATACATTTTCATTATATAGCACTTATTGTCACCGGCTGATTGGCTCAGTATCAATTGAGTATGACCCCCCCCCCTTCGTAGGAAAAAGGCTGTACGTGTGCTGATCGCTGGGGAGCAGGTGGCTGCTGAGTTTGGGTTTTCTGCAGGGTCATGAAATCGAAGAAAGCTGTTCAACTGAAGATGGTTTCTAATTAATGGTTAATTTCAGTCGGGTACATTAATCGGACACGACACCTCTGGTTATTCTGTTTGACGATGTATCTTCATACTCAGTCTTCAGAATGATTTTCAGATTTAACAGAAAATGAGGGTTGGAGGTTTTGCCCTTTTGCCTATGAGATTGGCTGAAGTAGGAACATCAGCTCGCACAGCTATGCTGAGGGGAGAGGGAGGGAGGGGTGGTGGGACGTGTGACCTTCGGCCCAATAAACAGAGACACCGTGAAAGCTTGAGACGTGCCATTTCTCTGGTGTCAAATAACGGCTCGGCATGGAAGCTGGTTCTGGTGCCATGAAGCAGGACGCTTTGGAGGGAACAGCTTATGGTATAAGACAAATAAGCACATTTTGAAAATAACTTTTTAAAATCCCGAATAAATCAGGGGCACCGGGTTTTCATTTTTTGAAAATATATTTTGTACATGGATTCAAATTTTTGGTATGATCTGAATATTTATATTTAGAAATGACTTGCTAATTCACCTTTTTGTGGTGCTGGGACAACTTGGAGCATGGAAATCCACGCCAGAAGTGACTCTTGTGTCCTAACAGTGATTGAGTGATGTAATCCCATTCCCCATTCCTTGCAACATCCTATTAAATAACAGTAATCAGTGATTGAGAAGGCAAGACACTCCTGTATGTGATTGGGCTGCCAAGGTCATGTGCCTGCTGCTGACCCCGCCCTCCCCGTTCCCAGGTCCACCTGCAGACGCAGCAGGAGGTGAAGCTGAGGATGACCGGGATGGCTGTTTCCGTGGTGCGGCACCAAGGGGTCCTGGCGCTCTACAGCGGCCTCAGTGCTTCCCTCTGCAGGCAGGTTGGTGTCACATTTCATCAAGGAACAAAATAGTGGTAACTCCATTTTTGATTGGCTACTTTATTGACACCTATTGGGTCAAACCAGGCAGTGATTGGCTGAGTGTGGTAATCCCACCTACTGTCAGTTTCCAAGTCTGTCTCATTTCACAGTAACACTTAGGTTATTATGAAATATGTACGGAGTGGCAAAGTAGTTCAGCCGGTAGCCTTGTTGCCCCCCCATCTCCAGGTATGGGGGCTCAAGGCTCTCCCCTCTGTGTGTGTGTGTGTAGAGTTTCCATGCTCTCCATATGTCGTATCTCTAGCGTATGACTGTCTACATATAGTATTCATGAGGCATTGGTTCCAGGACCCAAGAGGTGGAAATTTCAGGTCCTTAAAGTACAAATCTAGACCAAGATTTTGTCTCAACCAATCAGTGAAGTGCTCTTGGACTGTGACATTTTATGCTCAACTAGATGGTTGAAACAAAACCTTGGTCTGGATTTTTACATTCTGGACCTGAATTTTCCACCTCCTGTAGGGCCCCCGAAATCACCATAAACCAACAGATACTCAGGTCCCTTATATAAAATGGCACAGTATTTGCATATAACCTACACAAACCCTCCAGTATAATTAAAATACTCCCTAGATTACTTACAATACCTAACACAAAGTAAATGCCATGTAAATAGTTGTTATTTAGAGAATAATGACAAGATAAAGATTAGTATGTTCAGTGGAGAAAAACACAGATTATTTATTTATTTATTTAAAAAATATTTTCGACCGACGGTTGGTCGAATCCACAAATGCCAAACCTGGGCGCAGGTTGTTCCCCAGCATTGCGGGCAGTGCCAAGCGTCAGCTAACCCTGAACAGGATAAGCGGTTAGAGGACAAATGGGTGGACTGCAGTGCCATCCTAATGCACCTTAGAACCAATCAGGATATTTTGCCAAATCGGTTTCCCTTGATTTGACTGAAATATAAAGAACAACACGATTGTTGTGATAAGCGGGTGTTTTAAGGATGTTGGTCTGGTCGTGTAGGCTTGTGCCATTGATATGTCCCTGTCATGGCTTCGGGTACAGATATCATACTCAATGACACGCTTTGCCATCTATGAGACGGTGCGCGACACGATGACCAGCGGGAACCAGGGCCCGATTCCGTTTTACCAGAAAGTGCTGCTGGCAGCCTTTGGAGGTGAGTGTGCGTGTGGTACAAGTCAGTGGAGACCTCACCGTTGACGGTGTCCTTTTGTGCCATTGGCTGAAGCATTTAGCGATGCACCAATCTCTCATCCTCATGACTGATCACAATCACAGGTTCACTTTGTAAAGCCTGATAGGCTGTCCTTTTTGCCCCGCCCTCAGGACTCATTGGTGGCTTCATGGGGACCCCAGCAGACATGGTCAACGTCAGGTGAGTCACGGTGGCTGAATGGGTGGCACTGTGCCCTTGTGGGATTTGAATTCCACACCCCCTCAGCGTATCTAGAGATCCGGCAATGTCACACCACTGTCCCTAAATATGTAATTAGGCTAATTGGCATCTCTAAAATGGTTGTGTATGTGACCTGGCTTCTCGAGGCTCGAGGCCCCCCTTATTCTCACCAGAATAAGCCATTAAAAGATAAATAGATGGAAAAACTTGCATTTTCCGAACACTCTACAGCCCTATTATTCAAATGACGGTCCTCGAGGTCCGAGCACTGCTGATTGTCCTGCCTTCCTTTATCTGTGAGCCAGGTGTGAAGCCTCTGACCAATCGGAATCAGTCATTATTAAACTAACTACCTGGGAGAACTGAAAACACGGCCTGGGTTTGGAATATCCAGATTTAAAGAACCCTGCTCTACAGTGATACAAAATAGCTGTAATTCACAGAATATCCGCTAGGTGTCAGTGATACCACATGAAAGGTTGATATGGTTTGTGGTTTTTATAAGCACATCGGACGATAATCGGTTATGTCTTCGTGTCAGTAAATACTTGTCTGTGATGGGAGCAAGGGAAAACTTCTGATAATTTTTTTTTATTTTACAGGATGCAGAATGATGTGAAGCTGCCACCACAACTCAGGAGAAAGTGAGTATTTCAGGTTTTGGAGCAAAAACGGGACTTATTTTGTGCTCTGAAATTTGGCCACATGCAACTGTGGAGGCTGCAGCTGTTTCCCCTACCCTGGCTGCTGAGCCGTTTGTTTCTGTTTCACAGCTATGCTCATGTTTTGGATGGACTCATCCGAGTCTGGAAAGAAGGCAAGATACAGACGTTGGGGTCTGAGTGGGGCGTGGCCTGAGTGGGGCGTGGCCTGAATGGGGCGGGATCTGGGTGGGGCGTGGCCTGAGTGGGGCGGGATCTGAGTGGGGCGTGGCCTGAATGGGGTGGGATCTGGGTGGGGCGTGGCCTGAGTGGGGCGGGATCTGAGTGGGGCGGAGCTATGCATTGACCCTGCAATTGGATTAGTCACCTGAGGTGGGATTCGAGTGGGTCAAAGTCTGCATGAGGTGGCTGGGGTCAGAGTGAGCTGGAGTCTAAGTGGCCAGGGGCTGATTCCATTTGAAAGTTTTACTGCTGCCAGTCCCCGTGTCCAACTGTGTGATCAACACTCTGTCTGTCTCCACAGAAGGACTCAGGAAGCTTTTCTCTGGAGCCACAATGGCATCCAGCAGAGGGGCCATGGTGACCGTGGGGCAGGTGATGGAGCGCTGATGTGCGTGTGCGTGAAACAGATACTCTGTATTCTGCGTTCTAACATACCTGCCTGTGCGTAGCTGTCCTGTTATGACCAGGCGAAGCAGCTGGTCCTCGGCACCGGAGACATGTCCGACAACATCGCCACCCACTTCCTGGCCAGTCTGATCGCAGTACGTGCTCTTTTCTCTGATTCCGCCCACTCGCGGCCTGAATTAATCAGCCCCACCTTAATGATTGGCTGAAGAGGTCATGTGACTATGAGTCACCACCAACACCACTTCCCTGCACTCTCTGCACAGGGTGGCTGTGCTACCGTCCTGTGTCAGCCGCTGGACGTGATGAAGACTCGACTGATGAATTCTAAAGGAGAATATCGGGTGAGGCTGCAAGGCAGCGTGTGCCTGTGTGTGTTACGCCCTCTAGTGGCACTGTGAGTGACCCTTTCCCCGGCACTGCAGGGAGTAGTTCACTGTTTGACGGACACGGCTCGACTGGGACCCCTGGCTTTCTACAAGGTATGGGGGCTTGTGGAACGGCGTGGTTTATACACTCGTCTTCCAGTGTCCTTATCAGGCTGCATTTTTCACTCTGACCAGCTGACCAATCACATTGCAGGGTCTGGTTCCCGCCGGAATCCGGCTCATCCCTCACACAGTTCTCACCTTCGTCTTCCTCGAGCAGCTACGCATCCACTTCGGCATCCTCAGCTGTGACCTCCGGGGTTCCTCCACATGACCCAGCCAGCCTGTCCTTAGTCTGCCTCCCAATCACTCCCCAGGGCACTGGGGGCCTGCAGCTGTAACTGGAAACTCCAAACTGAAAATACAGAAGATAAACAATGCCTACGTTAATTTCCCAGATCCACGCCTGGAAGATTCCACGGCAGAGATGCCGCTACAGGCATTTGTTGCCAGGCAGGCAGGGTTACTCAATCTTTGGGTACCTCGGTGTCAACCTGGGTCAAAGTTCACCTCAGCGCCACCTTGGATTAAGCCTTGGATTCCAGTCACATGATGGATTCCATTACCAGCACCAGCTTCTGTCTCAGACCTCTGCCCAACTTCCAAATCTGTTTTCTTAGGAAATTAACACAAGATTGCCTCTGTTTGGTGGTATGATTCCGGAATCTTCTGACACTACCTAGTATCTACAGACCTTTCCAGTTCCATAAATTTCTGTTCATTAAACATTTCGTGCAAGAACGTCCCTCCCTTTATAAGTCCATATTCCAAATGGACTGTCTGATAATATTGTCAGCTTGTCATTTTGAAACTAGACCTGTAGGGGGCGCTGGAGTTCTGTGCAGATGCCCGGGCTTTCTGTGTGGGCTAGGTGAACAATGTGCGTTTCAGAGCAGTCTGCTTATCTCTCCCTTTGATCGGCCTGGCCCCTGTTCCAGCGGCTTCAGTGATGCTCACCTCTCTGTCACAGTGCAGAAGGTCCTCTGGGCATCAGAGTTGTTGAGCCCAGGTCTTGTTGATGACCATCTAAGGAAAGATAGATGTGTAGTCTGGAGTTTTCTGCTTATCAGTATAATTGTGTACTTGTCTGTGTCACGATAAAGGTCATATATGCAACAGATAAACACACTTATGCCAGAGGCGTTGTCTCACTGGTGGTTGTGTCTGAAAATTGTTTATGTCTGTGATGTTTAAGCCCTTTTTAAACACTCCTAAGACATAGAATCCTAATGGGATTTATGCTTTTGTTGACACATGACTGTATTTCAAAGTCGGGTGATTTTCACACCATGTGCATAAGAGCTAATTTGAGGAGCAGGTGGACTCTGGACAGCTTAGAGGAGAACAGGAACATTCTGGAACATTCTGACTGATTCTGTCTTTGGCTTCGGTTTTGGAACTAAAGTGATTTAGAGAATACAGTGCCGAATGGTATTCTGTCTGTTTTCACACAAACCCTGTTTGGTGCCCTGGTCTATGAAGCGCTACAGTGGACTCTGGCTAGATTCTCTGACACCCTGTCACCCCTCAGTCACTCCGCCTGACTTTGTCACAGCATCACCTGGAAGACAGAACAACAATCGTTTAAACAACCCAGCTTTGGCAGAAATTCAGGTACATCATTTAATTTAGAGGGAATCGGCAGGACTTACCAGCTGGTCTGTATATAAACCTTTTTTTCTCCCCAAACAGCTGCAGATTTTATCGTTAAAGATCAAAGAATCCTGTTAATTTATCTTCTTTTTTTGACTGGGGAGCTTACATTTCACACTGTCGTGTTTACAAGACTGGTCTTCCTCGTAAGATTAATTATGGTCAAATTATGCAGCCGGCACATTGCAAAGCATAAAGACACTTTAACCCCGGGATTCGTACTTTTTTTTTAAATTGGGCCCAATTTACCCGAAAAGAGCAAACAGACTGGGAACACACTGTAGCCAACATGGCGGAGCATCAAAGAAAAATTAATGCTTGGAAAATTTATGAAAAGAAAGGCAAGAGGAAAGCAAAGTGTGATTGGAAGATGAATTTTGGTCAGTTTTCTTGAAAAGCTACCAAAACTATGAAAAGGTCAGTGACTTTTCATTTTAGCGGGCAGTAATGCAACATAGATACATTTAAAACTGACTGGATATGTTAAATATTTAATATTACATCAATTTTTTTAGAAGGCTGCCTATCTCACTGAGAGTCACTGAACATCTAATCAGCGTTAATGACTCAAACTAACCCCACTGTCCACGTTCGGCCTAGAAATGTAGATCACATTAAAGGAATTCCGTAGTTTAAAAGATACCATTAAATAGTCCTTCCCTTCATCTGTGTGTGGGCTGATCACATTTGCTTTTCTCTGACACATATCAAGATTATGGAAAAACTGTGCACTATCCTTTAAAAAGAGATAATAATGTTCTTCAGACCCTTTCGAGGTAAAACTAAAAACACAGCATGTGTTGGCTCTGTAAATTCAATCTCCATGTTGTTCTTTATAATGGAAAGCTGTCAAACTTCTTCTCAAGATGAAAAATCAAAAAGTCTGTGTGGTTATGTGCGAGGAACCAGCTTCTTAAGGTATGCTGTTCTCTTGTTGTCCAGTATGAAGATCTCTGACATGTTGGTCTTGGAGAAGTTATCTAATTGCAGGCTGTCAGAGGTGATGTGGAGGTGAGCTGTGGTAGTAGCACCTCCACACCAGCAGAGGGCGCTTACAAATTGGTCCTTAAGGCACAAAACATAGCGCATAATTTTTCTAAGTATCGCCAAAGTTCATTTTCACTGCCGTGCAGGCATTAATTTTGTTGAAAAACTAAAGTTAACAGCTTACTGTTATATTTGGAATAAAACTTGTTTTCGTGCATTTAGAGAAGTACTCCAGCGTGATCAAGTTTTTTATCGGCGTAAGGGAGCAATTTCAGAATTCTGAGGCCATTTGTAAAACATGTAGGGTTGTTGATTTTGCAGTTCTCTCCAATTTGGGCCCATCTGGCCGGAGCTGGCCCCTTCCTTTAAAAGCATCGCGCTCTGAGCTCTGCCCCCTTTCCCACGTCATCGCCCATGTTTCCCTGCACTCTCATACAGTAGACAGGCCCTTTGGGATAACTGCCATTTAGACAGAAAATTGGAGCTAATGAATGCACCAGAAATTGCACTAATTCCTCTCAGAAAAATGGGCTCCTGCTCTAATACTATCCCCATAGACCCCAGTTCGCTTTGCTGACTGGGGGCATTTAGTCAGAGGCTGATAGCCGATAGACTCGCAAAAAAAGCCATTTGCTCAGTTATTACATTCAATTATGATCCTTCATATATCTATATGTATCATTGTTAAGCCCTAATATAGCCTTGTTATAGTCATTATGGTCAGATTAAATGATAGTCAGCATTGTCCGTTTCTGGCAGGTTAATCTCTCAGGTGAACAAAACAACTTCAAGCCCTGATATTACTACTAATTCATTTCCACTCAAGTTTGCTTTATAACACACTGGAAGGTTCCTCCTATCCAAGGTCCAGGTAGAATCACGAATGATTGCCGGAGGACAACAAGTGTCAAACATTGGATCCAGAACGGCCTTTTCCTCTCCTCTCGGTCTTCGGACAGGGTCAGGGACAAAGGGAGATGCTGAAGAACCGAGAATCGGATGAGTGCATCAGGCCTGGCTTTTGTGGAGAAGGAGCTTGGCTGGAAGCTGGATGGTACGTGCAATGCAGGCCGGATTAACAAGGGCACTGGGATGCCATGAGACCAAGGTCTGATTCCATCACATGCATGAGCCCCAATGAAGTTAATGACACATAAATTGCTCCTGTCCTACTCATTAAATCTCTGCCTGAGCTCCTAACTTCAGATGCCACTAAACTGCACAGGTCACGTACTGGTTAAGGACATGGACTCATAATTTGAAGGCTGTCAATTTATGTAAAGGTCGGAGCTCTGATTCCAACTCATTGAACCAGGTACTCAACCTGCAGACAGGGGAAGAGTGCCCCCACGTGGACGCATTGTGCATCTATCTGCTGCGCCCCTATTCTTAAATGATTATTTCCTCAGCCGATCGTTCCAGTTAGCCCTTATATGGTTCGGCAGTTAGACGCAAGCAGTGTCACAGATTGCTTTTGCATGCATAAGTCATTTTGCATTTAATGTATAATGCTGTCAAAGAATCTAATTAGAATCTGGCTAGCTGTTGTTTTTATTGATTTGTTTACATGAAATGGTCGTGAAAAGAATCTGGCTGCAACTGAAAGGTGTCAGCAGGCTTCGTCTTTGCTCGTCATTTCCGGGAAGGCTTGGTAACACGCAGGAATTGGGGAAATAGTAAAAATAGTAATTATTACTATTTAATTGTTTCCAAAAACAACACAGAAGTGTGGGGTTCATATGCCTCGGAACTCGACACACGAAAACTCCCATAATCTCCCCCCGCTCCCGCACCCAATGTAAAGCCCCCACTGCTGTGTTCCCGCATTAGCCAAAGTGTAGCTCGGCACATAAGGAGATGGTGTGATGTTTGTATTCGGACACATTAAGGAGATATTTGCGTAATTTATTTTGCATCCCGATCGCTCCCCCGGGGTTAACCGGCTGCCGAATCGCAGCGATGAGCGTAATTTAAAACAAAAGCAGCCTCACATGTTCATCTGCGAGTGTGTGCCAGGAATAACGCAGGCGACGAAGGCCGACCTGCGGTAGAAATTAAAGTCCCCTGCGCTGGACGGACGCTGACGTCATTAACGCTGCCGATATTAGCCCTGAAATGCTCCCCCATTAGCCAGCGGATGGCAGCCGTTAGTCAGAGGCTGTTTGTCAGTCACCCCCCTTTGCTGTCAGAATAAAGGTAATGTCCCTGGCGCTGTGGGACTGCTCCCCGCAGCCCAATCCACCTGGCACTGTGCAGGCGTCCATCTGAACGACTTACCAGAGCAAACTGCTTGGCAACACTCCAATACGAGAAACACAGTACCTGTTATTTCATGAATTAGACCTGGAAACGTCTTAATTGGCTTACATGCACTGGACATGCTGATAACCCGGCCAGTTTCTTTTATAAATAGTTCAGTTATTCCACCAAATGGCTTTGGCACATCTTGACATAAGTCGGTACTTATTTAATAATTAGTTAAGATAATTATCACCCCAGAAGGAGACTCAGCAGAGAAATGCTCACACATGTTCACAACAGTCTGTTGTCTTGGAGGGAAACACACAGGTAGAGAAGTGGAAAATCGGCTCACATTTCCATGTGAGGCGATAGATGTGAAAATAATACTTATAGATGAATACACTTAACAAATGAACTGTGGAGGGTTTGTGTGAGCTGGGAACAGGTGCATCGCGGCCAGTGGCGATGAGGAGAAGAGAAAGCAGGTTTATTTTATAGTTCTGACACTTCAAACATCATAATTCGACACTTTGTGGGATTCCGTGAGATACTTTGAAAGCCCGTTCCGCTATTTTTAATGGGTTTTCGCACAAAATCTCTCCCAGTGAAGAGATTCCCATCTTCTTGTCTTGAACATCCAAAATGTATGCTTACTTAATAGCAAAACGAGCAGGATCTGTAGGAACATCCCGATGGCCATCTGCAGTCTGTAGTCAACACTCGTTTTTGTGCCCAGAGATGAAGCACAGGATTCAGGCACTCAGACAGACTGTCCCAGACCCCATGACGTGGACGGGGGCCAGAGGCTGGCAGTGTGGGGGTCTTTTCATCCAAGCCACCTGTGCTAAAATAATTATGTGGATTGTAAGTTGCCTTACCTGCTGTTTCAAGCGTCAGTCTGGAGTCAGTTCAAACATATTCCTTGGAACCCACAGGACTGATTCTCTGAGACCTTCCAGCTAGACTCTTTCCTCAGACCCCGAGGCCTCGAGGGAACAGCCAGCTGCAGATCTCTCTTATTCTGAGAATAATCATGAGATGATATTGGACCAGGAGAGAGAACTGCTTGCTGCAGATGCTGGTAGTATTTTTAAGTGACCCTCTGACCCCCACATGCCTGTAGTGGAAGGGAATGTGATTTTATGCTTGAACATTTCCTTCAAATGTCATATCTTCCTGAGTCACTTCCTAACTTAGCCTTTGGGAACTGGGATGTTCTGCTCCCAAGCAACAGGCAGCCGTTGTCATGGCAGCATACCCTGTGTTGATCCCAGAAGTAGGTGGTCTTATAAATCCATCTGTCCGACCATTTTCCATACTGGTTTGACCTACGTAGGGTCTCGTGGGTTCAGGGCCTATTTCGGAAGCTACAAGCACAAAGCATGAATTAACTCACGACAGGGCAGATGTTTCCACCCTACCCTGCCTCTGACTAATTTCAAATCTAGGATTGACTCCCAAATCTTGTTAAATAGGGACGTTTGGCATTTTGGCAAAGAGCTGTTAGCGCACAGTAAGGCATTCAGTTAGCAGCATGGTTTACAAGAGCCTGACAGATTGTCAGTCAGCTGCTAACTAAACAAGCCTGACACCAGTATCTTCTTTCTTATATATACCCTTCAAACCCCAGCTCAGCGTGCAATAAAGAACAAAGTAACATATCGTGAAGCTCTTTACATTAAATCTGGCCAAGAGAGAAGCCTTGGCCTCATTTTGCGGTCCGTCACTCAGTAAATGTCGGAGAATTCCTTTAGAGCCTAAACTCTGATTCCAGTAGTCAGCTTTCTGTCTGTCATGCCAGCTTCCAGCTTGCAAATAGCCGCCACGCTTTGGCAGCTGAGGGAAAAGGACCTGCAGATCTTTGCTTCTTGGCCCCATTTCTCTCGGTAGACGGGTGCCTGAGCTGGTGCCCAGCATCGAACTGTCTCTGTGCATCTGTGCAGTGTACGTCGTGCCATGTGTCTCATTACAGCCCTCGGGGCCTGACCGTCAGCAGGGGTTAGCGCTGTCTGCCAATGAACCCCACAAGAGAGCCTCCCTTCCCTCCATCCCGTCATGGAAACTGAATTTAGGGTTGTTGTTATTAGGTGTTGAGCTACCAACATTCCAGACTTATTCCAGCAATATTCCAGACCCTTAGATCCTCTAAGAGTGATGTTCCACATCGTCCTCCATGTTTTCCCTTCCCTCTATCCCATGCCGTTATTTTACACCTCCATCGCGTGCCCCTCAGCTGTCCCTCTCTTTCCCCCTTCTTCTCCATCTGGCTCTCTCACTCTCCCCTACAAGAACGCTTCGACGGGACTCCTGGAATGTGTCAGTCGGACAAGCCGCCAAAGAGCGGAGTTACTGGGTTGAATGCAGCTCTTTGTTTGTAGCGAATTACCTAACGGCGGGGAGTCCGGTCTCAGCGTTCCAGCAGGGCCAGTATATTAAATACACTGGTATACCGTGGCAGCAAAGCGTGCCTGAGCCCACCGAAAGAGCGGCTGAGAGCCGCTGAGGGAGCAGCAGAGAGAACTGTGAAAATGGTCAAATTTAACCTGGCAACATCTGACATACCCTCCAGCTGTGGTCGCCGGGCATCAAAGTGCTGTTTCCTCCTGATTTTGGAATAACATTAATTTCCAGGTCTGTCCACAATAAGCAGTGAAAGCATGGATGGATCGATGGATGGATGGATGAATTATTAGATCCAATAATCACTTAACCCAAATGAAAGATCTCTTTGGTCGTGCTCATTATGGAGCCATGGACCACTGACCCTGTGTCCTGGGCCTTCAGAGATCCGAAATCCCAGACTCCTACACGATCAAAGAAAAGCAGGCCTCTCGTTATGAAGCTTACATTCCTGCCCTCATGGTGGTTGACCTTGTTTTCCATGTTCCTCCAGAACATACAAGAGCCAAAATGGTCGACAGGCCGATGGTCTTCAGTCAGGTGCATCAGGAAGATTCACATCTCACTGGACTACAACCCTACAGCTATGATCATTCCACACACACACGTTTCTCTCATGAAAGAATGATCAATGCAGGGTCGATATTATCATTTCTGCACGCACGCTATTTGTGAATCGTAATTTTGCAGCCTGATGGGCTGGTCATCAAACTTCTCTTCTCTAGAGAATTGAAGGTGGGAAAAGGAGCAATTTTGAAACCTCTGTCACAGTTTTTTTTCACCAAAGACTCAGATACTAAATTTCCTTCTCTGATCCTTGTCTCCCAAAAATCATGTGAGTTCCTGCCTTGCAGGCATAGGTGAATGACAGTGACATCCACTCTGGTGGGAATGGGGTTACAGTGTCCCTGACATTGGGACATTGGGAGGAATCCTTAATCAAAGAGCTTAATTTACTTCTTGCCACTATTGCCGCATCCCATAAGATGGGCTTTCAGAATGCAGGGCAGAGAAATGCCTTTTTTAGCCCAGAGCAAAGGAGGTTGTTTGGATTCATCAGTCGGCCATATGAGTAGCTCTTTTGTAGCGAGCATCATGAGAAGTTCATGTTCAATCCTATCACACCTGCCAGCCTGTTCATGGGCGCGAGGAATGAGGCAGAGGAGACCCTGGTGTGATGCCAGTCCATCATATGGCACATCCATGCCCACCATTTAGCTAACTGCAAGTCACTGGGCTTTAGGAGAAAAGCTGAGCATTTAATGGAAACACACACACACATACAGTTGATTTAGGATTTGATCCCACAAACCTGGAATTTGACTCCACGAACCACAATGCGTAAGGCACTTTGGTCTTAAGGTCTGTTTACTATCCGTCCATCTCCTCTGTACTCCTGAAGATAACTGAGTGCTTCTGTTTATATGCTTGTTGTATACCTGTAAGAATTTTCACCTTCCAGATGAGCTGTTGATGTGTATTAGCACACAGGATTTTTATTTATTTATTTTTTTGGGGGGTTGGGGGGGGGGGGGGGGGGGTCAATACTGCTTTGGATTTATGATCTAAGGAGCTGTGCTGAAATTACAGTCTCCGCAGCTCAGAAAGAAAAAAGGAAAATTAATTGTGTTTCATATGCTGCCTGAAAGCATGCATTGTTTTTTCCTGGATGTGTGAGTGTATTTTTGTTAATGAAATGCGTTTCCTCCGACTTGCCGGAGGCATGTAGATTCGCCAATACTTGGCGTGTGTGCGTGTGTGTGTGTGTGTGTGTGTGTGTGTGTGTGTGTGTGTGTGTGCATAAGCACCTATATTCTTCGTGTAGTCTTGTGTAAGTTCTGTGAATTAACACTGAACCAAACTTAAAAGCTGGGAAAACAGCATATTTTCTGAGAATAAAGGCGCCCTCTTTTGGTCAGTTGTATACTTTAATACATTTGTGCACAGTCTCTAGTATTGATTTCAAATGGTATTCCATAATATTTATTGTTAAAACCATATACGACAAAATAGTAGTCTATAACATATTGTTGTAGTATGTAGCCTATAAATGTAAAATGTATGTTTTTAGTATTTCTCCGGCAACACATATAGGCTATTACATTTAAAAACTGAAAGTAAACCATTTAATCAGTATTCAGTAACTCGCTAAAGTATAATGTTGGGGGCAGGAGGCAGATTTGTGCTTTTCTAATGTACGGAGATTATATTAGAATGACGGTGACGCCTGCACCGGAAATTCAGTTATATTTATTAAGGAGTCAAAAACGTCCATAATAGAGAAGAAAAAAGGCTGGTGATTGTGGCATTAAAGTGAAATATTATGCATGAGTCGAGCGCATGACCCAAGGGTCTGGTAAGGTCTGAAATACACTACGACCTTCCGTAGTTTATCTGTCTATCAAAGCTTCAGCTGATCAGCAAACCAAAATACTTTTTGTCTCCTAACTGCGCATTTCCTTTTATTTAAATATTGTATAACTGCAGGTTAAACCAACTAAGAAACAAGGACAAACAAGTCACATATCAAATGTTAAAATGCAAAAAGCCCCAAATAAAATATGATGGCTTATTTTATTATTAATTTACAAGAAATCATTTCCCACGTGGCTTTAACTATTAAGCCTAATGCATTTCACTTGTATTTCACAAAGATGTATATAAGAAGCGTAATAGTTAACACGTTTTCGGACTTCATTCAGTAATGCGCCTTGATCATGATCATTTTCATCCTGTGTCATGGACGGTTCTTGGCGGGTGAATATTCCCCTGACTTTCGTGTTGTATCTGAATTCGTCTCATCTCAGAGGCAGAAACGGAGAAATAATATTGTACAGTCTGATGAACGAGTGCGGGCCACCGGATCTAATATGTAGAGAACCTACAAACTACCGGCAGTTTTTAAACCAAATGTTATCGCAAAAAGCCACACTATCTCATCAAAACTTCGTAATATTTGCTTTTCTAAAAGTTCTGAAACTGTGACCAACCTTCTTGATGTCTACTGTCGATGTTTAACTGAATTTGAAGTACATGTAACAATTCTGATTCGCTTCAAAGGAAATCGTGGCTAAATAAAAATAGCCTACCTTTACCAGATTCAGTACATTTGATTGAACCAGTTCACAGATATGAATGTAACAAATTCGTGTTGACTACGGATCCTTCGTATTTAGAACAGGAAATGCACGCTTACTTTGAACGGGCTTAGAATTAGATAATGTTAACCTGTAGAGGGAAAATATCGAAAGCAAAATGAATTAATTAAGAACTATTTGTTAAATAGACCTAAAATATCCTGTATAAACGAGAAACTGACCATAAATGGTTTATTACACTATTTTGACCGCTATATCGATGTAAGAGACGTAACTAATGATTTAACATAAGTGATTTAGCCTAAGACTGCAGACGCTTTTCTCGGAAATTCATGCATGTGTGAGCGGAGATTTGTTACCAGCATCCAGTAAGTGTTATTCCACAGCAATGAGCGATGATCGCACCGAACTAAGGTGAGTTATTAGCGGGGTTGCTGGGGGATGTGGGGTCCTCATTGACGTCACATTGGAGCAAAGAGCGCCGTATCTGCGGTGAGTCCGCACGTACCGAGTCTCAGCACCAAATACACCGGGAACAAGATCCAAAACAACACATCACCTTGCCAATCACTGCTTTCCGCTCTAGAGACATATTGCGACTTTATCTCCACTTTTGGCACCGGAGTTGGATTGGGAATGCAGTCTAATCGCATGGATAGTAATCGGTCTGTGCCGTTCATTAGAAGATGAACAGCTCTAGACCCGAAGTAGAAGACAAAAGTGGAACTCCATGTCCTGCAAGGTAATTTTCTTCAGGTGTCTTATATTTCGCTTGTTCTTTTAAGGAGTTCGGCGTGCGCAAACAGCGCAGAGCGTATCGCAGAAGTTCAATGACACTGAAGCGAAACTTGTTACCAGGCATCTATTTTAATCCAGCTCTAATTTAATAAAAATCAGAGGAACCGTGAAGCTGAGATGGGCAATGCTGATTGTCACAGCTCTTTTTGTTTAGGGAGACTTGTTCATAACATATCATATGGTGATTTCATGCATCTTAAATGTAGCGCAGCAGGTTAGCAGGTCGCTGTCCGAACTCCTCACCCTTAGCGCGGGAGGTGAGCCGTGCTGTTTGCTGTCCAAACGCTTATCTCGTCTATCAATGTCACCGCTACGAGTAACAGGCTAAACTGATAAGGGTTGGAAAATACGAGTATAGCCTATATGTTGTATGTCTGTCTTCGCCTATAATTTGGGACAATGAGAAACGGTGGGTTGTTGGTAACGTTTACGCGCCTTGATGGTGACCGTAGAACCCCCCCCCCCATTCATTGACTAGTTACGAAGTACAACTGAGGAAAGCTTGTGGTCAGTCATTAAACACATTAAACACCCCTGGGAGAGTTAGGGTTAAACGGTAACGTGATGGGACTCGAGCACATTTTCCGAACAGGGAAAAGGATCCCTAACAATAAACAAAAAAAACCGAAAAACTCACACACACAATCTTAAGTACAAAGCATTGACGTGAAACACGTATATTTCTGTGAAGCTGAATATTGCTTACAGTTTACAGTCAAAGGGAATTTTTAAAATTTCAGCTGGGCGCGCCTGATGTCTGTGCACTTGCCCGATCATTGCACATGTGTCGTATGTTAGACAGACCGTGCAAAATCCGGATTTTGGGAGTTTGCGAACAAGTGCCTCTTGTGTATCTAGTCCGACCAATTTAAACGCGTTTTTATTGACGGATAGGCTATAAAACATAGCGGTCATTCAGCACTGATTTCGGGTTGCGCGTAAAAATCCAGTGCTTGTGTAATAATATCGTACCTGTTACCTGTATTAATTGTCCTTTGTATCTGAACACTTGTACAGATTTATATGCGCACATGGTCTGCGTCTTCCACTGTCATTTTAAGTCGTATTTTTCATGTCCTTAAATATACATGCAAGTTTTGGACATGAACTTGTTTCTTAAGCATCAAAATGCAAATGAATAGCGCAATATTTAAAAATTTCTAGTTTCTGTTACTTAATTGTTGCCTAAACCAGAGGATCTCAACCGGGGGTCGGCGGAGCGTAAAATGACATTTAGGTGTCTAACGTGAAAAATATTCAAAGGGGGTCTACCTCACTGAAAAGAAATATTATGATCCCAGCCAGTCTTACATCGGCCTACGCTGCCACACATTAATGAGCTCCCAACTTATGGTCAGTTTTCATTTGGTTTAAGAATGCATTAAGTCCCGTCTTCTAAGTCATACAATGAATGAAAGTTAATTGCAAAGATCTTTGAAGTTTACGTTATATAGACCTAGACGTAGGCTATATAAAATTGCTACACTCGTTGAGCAGAGTAGCAGACGAGTGCGGAAAACCACAATAACGATCTGTTTGCTAACAAGGCGAGGGAAAACCCGACTCCTGCTTCAGTTTGCACGGTGCAGAGTCCCCTTCTCCAGACCTGTCATGCACGCTCCGTGCACCGTGATCCTGCTGATTGTGCAGCCCTACGGCGAGGCATACGGTGACCTTGACGTATTTGGCTTAGAAAATGCGCTTACTGATGGGGAAACAAGGCGATTTAGTATCGATTCCTGCTCCGATATCGGGGATTGAGCACGGTGTACAGATCTTGCGACCACAGGAAGCGCGCTGCGGTCAGCGGGGCCGGCGAGGCGCTCGGCGATCGTGCTGCAGACGCGCGTCTCCGCTTCCCGTAACTGGGGTCTGCTAGCAGCGTCAGCCCTCCTGGGAACGAAAGACACGAAATGACCTCGTTTAATGCCGGAGTATTTATATAGGGACCGATACTATCGTCAGCTATTGCCAGAAGTCGCAGCATCCTGGGTGCTGTGCTATTACCTTACCTGTGGTAAGGGTTGTGTAAAGTGAATAGTAATGAACCGCCCTTACAGAAAACCAGGTGAGTTACTATTTATTTAAAATACACACGCAGAGATATGCAGGACATTGTATATGGTAGAAAACCTACGCAAAACTATCTGTCATAAAGTTTTTAAAACTAACATAGCTATTGATCGCCTTTTATTTCGTGATGGGGAGAGAAATTGAAATATCGGTGTCCCCAGGAGGCCGGTAATAACACAAGACATCAATGTAACTGTTTGTGGGATTATGGTGGAAGGACGCTGGAAGGGGCGTAACGTTCTCACATTAGGGCCAAGGGGCCAGCGCTGTTGGCGGGTGGAATGAAGTTGTCGGCCGTCCATTTAGCCCGTGGGGGCAGCTTTGATGTGGTGAAAACGAGGCAGAGCGTGTTTAACATGTGCTGGGTATTGAGACTCCTCAGCTCATAAATTATCCTTTACAAAATAATAATTTACATTCGCCCAGCGTTCCGTTGGGACACGGCATTCTGGCAGGCGAGTGTGTGATGTCATATACATGGTATTACATCATTTTTAAAGGCGCACACACTCGTGTTACATACTCCTCGTGGATCCCTCCAAGTTGTTTCCTTGGTACTCTTGTCACCTTTTCTCTCTCTCCAGCCATCTCCTGAGGCATGTCTTCAGCTTTAGTGAATTTACAGAACGTAAGAGCCCTAAAGTCACCTTCACTGACTGGGCTTTGTTGCTTTAAGGCGGGCTCATGGCCAGATGGGTAGATGATGCTAACCAGAAGCCCTGTCTATTTGGGGATGCATCAGTAGGACTTTGAGGGGTCTAAGTTCATTAGACGGGCTCTCTCTCCATCTCACCCTCCCCAATCTCGAATTCCGTGCATAACTCACACCAAAGGGGTCCACAGGACTGTTCTGGGAGCCTGATGATCCCACAACCTTCCCCCCTCTCCAGTTTGGTCCCACCTCCCTTGGCTGATAAGTGTACGTCAATGCCTAAACGCGTATGAAATGTGGCTCCGTGGCCCCTGTCTCTCTGAATCGGTCTTGTTCCTCTTTGGGTGTGTAGCTGAGTGGGTTAGGATGCTGTGCTTGTGATCAGAAGGTTGCCAGTTCAAATCCCAGAGTTATTTCACCACTGGGTCCCTGGACAAGGCCCTTAACCACCTCCCCCCCAATTGCTCCAGGGATTGTCTGAATCTGCTTTCTGAAGAGCGCTTACGGTGTTTTAGGTAAAGACGTCTTCACAAATAAATGTCACATTTTTTGGCCTGTGCTGCAGTTGAACTTGCTGCCGTCTCCAAACTGCTCCGGCAGCAGTGGAATTATCTGGAGGTCGCAGGTGTTTGAGTGACTGTGTGTGTGTGTGTGTGTGTGTGGGGGGATTATGTTCATATTACATTGTGGGGACCAAATGTCCCCCACAATGTAATAAAAACCCGATATTTAGAAGTTGTCAGGTCCTCACAAAGATCTGTGAATGGAATCAAAAAACTAAAAATGCCTAAAATCTCGTATTTTGTTTGGTTACCTATGGTTAAGGTTAGGGCTGGGCAGGGGTTAAGGCCGTCATGTTGGGGTTAGAGTTTTCCCCAGAGAAATGCATGGAGCGTCCCCACAAAGATGTAATTACAAACTTGTGTGTGTGTGTGTGTGTGTGTGGATTGTAGGAGGCAGTTCAGGGTAGTAGGGGTGCTGTAAATGCATATCTATCAGATATCTGATAAGATAGCACTTCATCTTGTCTTCATACTATTCCGAGTATTAATGCCTTTTCACATAAAGGCTACCATTTATCCAGCCCTGCTTTAGTTCCCATGAATAAAATAATTAACCTTAATTATAATAACTAATAAAATTTATCTTCCTCAGGAAAATGTGGCTTGAAAGTGGACAGACAGGTGGGATAATGACTGATAAGACGCCTGGATGTGGTGATGAGGAATATGGCGGAAAGATAGAATGGTGGGGGTTAGGAATTTTTCTGGGAAATTTTCTAAGAAACCCAGCTGTACCTCCCCACACACACACACCTTCTGTAGCGAACCCCCCCCCCCCCCATGATCTTCTGATTGGCATAGAAAGAAAAATAACCAGGAGTGATCAAGTGGGGTTGAAGCCATCATTGATCTGGTGATCAGCCTGACTGGGGTCTGTGATAACTCACCTCAGGGCTGTGACATCACAGGCAAAAGTGGGTCATCGGTGGCGCCCCTGAAACGGCGGTGAAGCTCAGGGTCTGCGTGACCGTCACTGAACTCGCTGAACCCTTCAAGATGCACGAATGGTGATTCGTAAGATTTAAGAGGACATTGAGCAAATTAAACTGCAGACGAATGACACGAAGTTGGTCTGTGAGTTTAATCGCGTCCGGGGAGGACGTGGCGCGCTGGGCTCGTGTTTCGGCGACAGCGATGCATGCATCTGCCTGTGCATGCACTAAAAACAGCCATCATCCATGTCCGATAAACGTTTTTCCGGCGTTTATTGAATCGACATCGACCTCGCCACTTTGCCGGCCTTTTTCCTCCACAGCGGGCGATCCTTCCTGCCCGACACGTGCCCGGCTTAAACGGATCAGCGCCGGGCTGATTAAATCTCTCCGCACGGCCTCTGAGAACAGCCCGCTCCGCGGTTGCATGACAAGGACCTCCTCAGGTTCCCTGCTCGACCTCCGTGAGGAAATCATGTTCTGGGCATCCATTAGTACCACACGCCCCTGTGCAACCTTAGGTGTTGGGGGTCAAAGGTCAGAGGTCACATACACCTCTTGATCTGACTGACAACCATTGTAAGGTTGGACCAATGTGCATGTAAGTGGTTTATAGGAAAAAAATTGCAAGCTTTATGCCACCAAATGAACTGAACTGAGTTGAGTATTAATATGAGTATTAGGGGTAGCATGTGGCTCAGTGGGCTAAACCTGTGTGCTTGTGGTCACTGGTAGAAGGTCACTGGTTGAAACCCAGCCTCAGCAAGTCTGTGGGTCCTTGAGCAAGACCCTTAACCCCCAGCTCCCTGGGGGCCGCTACGGGTGGCTGCCCTTCGCGGACAGCTTACTCTACAAAGAGCAAGTTGAGGGAGGCTTAAAGACAATTTCCCCACGGGGATTAATAATGCATCAGTTATTATTAATGTGATACATTGTTACTACATTATTGTGAGGAAAGCCTGGGCAAATTAACGTGTGATTTTGGAAAGGGCTGGAGATTTATTTGGGATTCACTTTTTGGGGGCTGACGGGGGCAGGGGAGGGACCTAGATGAAATCACGGTACTGTCAGAATAAACAAACGTGAAAGTCTCTTTTCAGTGGGTCGAAGATGGAAAAAGAAGCAGCGTTCCCCACGTAAGAGCCTCGCTGCATGGATGGGCCTGACATTAAAGGGGGTTCTGGTGTGGGGGTTACCAGGGCAACGGAATACGCCAATGTATACAGAAGAGGGGGGACCAAACAGAGTACAGAACTGTATTCATCATTTCACACGTCAGTCCTGCGAGACTCAGCTGGGCCGAATCGGAGGAAATTTCATTCATCAAGTGCGAGTTAAAGTAACGGAAGCGGGTTGCGGGATGCCTTATGTGCCCAGCAGAAGAAACGGGAGTGCCAGCCAGCGTTGAACGCATGTCTGACGTAGCATAACTTTTGGCACGTTTGGAGTCTCTTACGCCAATTGATGTCCGCGTGTGGACAAAGGATCAAGCAGGTCGGAAACTTCTGGAACAGGCAGAGAGCTGTCATCATCAGCAGTCAGACTCTTCCATCTTCCCAGGAGCGGCAAGGTTGGGATGCTCCTCCTGCCGTTACTGCCTTGTTGGCGCATCCCACAAAAACATTTCCATAGAGTCCCGAATTTGCCATAATTAAGTTAGCATGTTTTTAATTATGCTGAATTCAGGCTGTGCCTAAATGAGCTTGAAAAGGGCACCACAAGAATGACTCTCTAATTTAATGTAACTCAGGAGTCTCTCAATTCGATTAGAAGTAACGGTGCTGTGGTTTGGCTGCCTGTTACGCAATATAACGATGCCTTCAGGAAACTTCACTCCAATGAACCGCCATGTTCAAACCGTGACAAGTAGATTACGGCAGGCACGCAGGGACAAAAAGCACCTCAATACAAAAACACCTCAATACAAAAAACAAACCTAATCAGCAATAACCAAAATACTGTGAATTCAAACGTGCAGACGCTCCTCTACTTACGAACTTTCAACTTACGAACTTTCAGACATACGAACGAAGAAGACTGTAAGTCCAGATTGTGTTCATTGGGCTCCCGTTTCCTGTCTGTAACATCATTTTTTTTTTTTTTTCTGCACGCCAATTCCAGGTAGTATGACTTCCGGCCTCTACTCCCGCCGCGCAGCAGCGTAGCGTGCGAACTCCCAGCATCCTAGTTCTTAGTACTTGCATATACCCTTAAAATGATGTTGAATAACAGCTTACAAACATGTCAAGTTACGAACGGATGCTCGGAACGTATCTCAGTCGTAAGTAGAGGAGCGTCTATATTAATAAAAATCCCCTACCTGCCATGGTCGACATCCACCTCCTTTTACCGACTGATAAATTCCTGGGGGGGAGGATAATAAAATGGGAGCGAAAGACTCGCTTAGGGATGAGCAGTGCTGGCTTGTGATGTCATCCAAAAATACCGCCCCCCCCGACTGGCACAGATCACTGCGGATAAAGTGAGCTGTCTTCTGATTTCAGAGGACTGTGGGTACACGCATTCCAGATTTGTGACCCCTTTCTCTGGTAACGAGATTCACGTGTAGAATGTGACTTATACCGAGGCCTGAGCGTGAGCGATCGCCACAGACGAAGTGCCCTCTCTGTTTGTTTACCAGTTTGGTGGCATTTAGAAGATCTGCATGGATTAATTTGTCGGCATAGGAGGGTTCCCATGACCTGAACACCTGCTTCGGGATGATTTCATCACTCCTGCATGACAGGGTTCCCTTTCGAACACGCCCACGGGCTTTGCTCGGCCTGGTGCGCTGATTGGTTATAGGTTTTGTGTGTCTGTGTGTTTCATTGTTTTGTTGCTATGTCAGCTCAGGGCTGCCGAAAAGATCACCTGTGAGCAAATACTGGAAAAGATTTTAACATCTTCAGGCCATGGAGGGGAGGAGGAAGAGAGTGAAAGACAGAGAATGAGAGAGCGAGGAGAGAACATGTGGTGAAGAGGAGCTAGAGTGAAAGTTATTAGTCTGCAAAATATTTACCGTCTTCACAGTAGGTTGGGAAATGTCTTGTTTGCCTTCAGCCGTCAGGAAACACAAGGCACCGTGTCGCAATGCTTTGCCCCAATTTGCAGGCGAAGTGTATGTCCATCATCGGACCCCAGGAGCGGAGCAAGGGGGGGGCTCCTTTAGAGCAGCACTCTGTTCCGGTCCAGCCTCCACCCACAGAGTAACCGGCCGTCCTCGCTGCTGCACGCAGTTCCACTGCAGGATGGTCTGTGTTGCACCAGAATGAAACACTTGTGCTCCTGAATTTTTAAAAAAAAAAACAACAACAAAGATTCTAATAATAGGCCACTCTATCACAAATGCAGCAATTATACTTCAACTAAAAATAATACTTGTAGGTAGTTCTGTGACCTCACCCAGCTAAGCTGCTGGATTTGTTTTCCGCCCCCCCTGTGTGTGTGTGTGTGTGTGTGTGTGTATGTGTGTGTGGGGACACAATGTCCCCACGACATGATGAATGCCCATTTTTTAAACTCAATTTAATAAAAATCTGTGACTGCAATGAAAACACTAAACATGCAAAAACTCTTGTTTTTTGCTTGGTTACTTATGGTTATGGTTAGGGCTGGGTAGCATTTTTCCCACAGAAATGAATGAGCGGTCCCCATAAAGATATGTTTACCCGACGTGTGTGTGTGTGTGTGTGTGTGTGTGTGTGTGTGTGTGTGTGAGTCCCCTACGGACTGCCTTCCCATTCATAGTGCTCCTCCGCCTCATGCCCTGTACTTCCTGGAATCAGCCCCAGAATCCCTGTACCCCTGTGCTGGAGAAGTGTTTGTCCTTATTACACCTTAAGCGTCCAACCCTAAACATTTGCACCCGACCAGTGATTTTCAGACCCTCCCAGGATCAGCGATGTGCTGGTCTCTGGAGGGGTCGGACGAGGTAGGAGAGGGACGTGTAGGTATGCCAGCCAGCCATGCCACACCGATCGCCTGATATTGGCTGGCACTCTTCAGGGAGCTCTTGAGGGGAGAGCTCTTGTGCCCCCCCCCGGTCCAGTCTGGCCTCCTGGGTGCCCCTGGGAGACACAAGTGCTGTTTAGCTTACATGAAAAGCTTATTTCCTTTGCCAGAGTGGCGGTGAATGTGAAAGCGGTTACGGGCTCAGCTCGAGAGAGGAACGTCACCAGTCTGTCACCAGTCGCTGGCTTCCTGTCCAGGGTGTCCGTCAGCTGGTGCCCTGAGCTTCCTGGCTCTGCGTGTCCCTGTATGGGAGACGCTATTATGGAATCTGGATCTGCCTGTGGACTCCTGCAGCAAAAAGCGCAACTCTTTGTGTGACCAACACATGCATACACATAAAAAGCGTCATTGCTTTTTAAAAAAATATATCTGCCCATTTCTTAGGGTTATTAAGTTATTTTTATTGGGGTGGTTTTTGAAATCGTCAGTCGCATTAATGTGAATGTCCGTGGGAAGTGCCCGGCTATAACAGACATGCAGTAAAATAACAACTTTGTACCCCTCTCATCTAACGAGCTCAGTCGGGTGCTGGCTGCATCGGGTCTGTTTAAATAAGAGGGGACAGTGACCGGGGGATGGCTGAACCTGTGGACTTGTGTGTTTTTGTGTTTTGGGACCACAATCACATAGGATGTCGAACAGGGTTTAGCTGGCAGTGTCTTAGCTAGCAGCGTGTTAGCTAGCAACGCATTAACTAGCAGTATGTTAGCTAGCAGCATATTAGCTAGCAACGCATTAACTAGCAGTATGTTAGCTAGCAGCATGTTAGCTAGCGGCGCATAAGCTAGCAGCGCGTTAGCTAGCAGCGCATTAGCTAACGGCATATTAGCTAGCAGCACGTCACCTGCAATCTGCTTTGGCACCTGACATATTGGGGCAGGGAAAACTGCTCCCAATACGTCAGACACCACATGGGCTCTCGTTCCTCACGTTCGGATGTCATCTTTCAATTCCTGCCCCATCTCTGTTGATCAGCAGAAGCTGTGCAGGTGGTTTGGAAATCAGATCCACCGTTTAAATAGGTAGTTAATTGGTAGTTGATCTAATGACTCCCCCCCCCCAAAAAAAAAAAAAAAAAACATGACTCTTCTCTTCAGCATCCCTCCTGTAACCTCTTTTCACCTCTTCCTTTCTTCCTCTGTTTTGTCCTGTTTCCAAAACGGTTTGGTTTACTTTCCGAAGTAAATTTATCCGGACCATTCTGTGGGATTTCCTCCCAGTAAAACCAGCCGGTGGCTCTCCCAGGAACACACTGTATACACTGGGGTTAGGGTCAGTGCAAAAGACATTTTTTTAAATCATTTTTATTAATTTGCCCCGTTGTGTTCATTTATAATGTCGTGTTTTAGCGCATGGGATTCTCGCTAACTGGATCTTCACGACGATGTTTGTTTGTAAAAATAATTTTCCTCCCCACAAAAATTGGCTCAATAAATGAAATGTTAGGGCTAAATACTGCAATTTATTTCCCAAAACATAATATGTTGTTTATGGACATCCTGCCAAAAATTCCCAGCTGGTGCAGTATGGAATACAAGCCTTGTGAGGACACGGTTTGAGTGAAAAGGCTCTAAATCCGTGACGTTTCCTCTGCCACGGATCAGATATTAAGTCTGTAATTCTGTAATATGCTTAATGGGTAGGTTGGGATCTGAGATAATATCTTTTATGAGTCGTTGTCAATTATGCTAACAGCTGATTGCTTGTGAGCGAATTGGGCAGGTGGGATAGCAGTCCCTGAGGTTGAGATCAACGAGCTACCGACAGAATATGGCTCACAGAGCAACTCCAACGTATTATTGACGTCTGATCTGATCTCTCTGTCATGCTAATCTCAGTAGCCCGCCAGGGTGGGGGGGAGGGTCATTCCAGGCTTGCTGACAACACAGATCCTGTAAACTCACAGAGCTGTTCCCCAGCACCAGTGTATAATTACTAATATACATCAGTGTATAATTATTTTAAAATTTTGAGGTCTTAATAATTATTCTAAAATGTAGAGAATAGTATAAATAAACCTTTCAGTGGATAGGTGCGTCCAAACTTTGGACTGGTACTGAATAAAGTCTGACAGTAGGCAGGCAGCTGCCCAAACTGGGGATGTTCATGAGAAGAGAGGCCATCATGTTTGAGGAGGCGTCTGCAGAGCAGGAAGGTGAAAGGAGCTTTGAGGAGAACGGACCGGAAGAGAGAGGAGATGAACCAAATGATGAGCGAAGACAACAGGAAAGCGGAGTGTGATATCTCTTGGTTCATCTTGGCGCCTTCTTCCTGCTCTCGCAAACAACCCACTGACCTGCTGCAGCCGTGGCATCACTGTCGTGGCGTTTGCGTGTGCCGCCTTCAACGAGATAATCATAGGGTCAAAACCCGCAGGACGGGGATGGCAATGGTTGGATGACCTGTGAAGAGCGGGAACCAAGTGTGCCGTTCGTCACCCAAGATGAAAGCGTTTCTGCCCGACAGATAATGGCGTATGAGAGACGGCAGGGGGGCCCGTGTGCCTGTGTGAGAGGCTCGGTCCGGTTCCTGCTGTCACACTGACGCTTACTCACAAGTTGTGTAGGAGGGAAACAGAGAAAACGGCTCTGAAAAGGAAGAAGTACGTAAGTACTGCCTGACCCACCGACGGTGCTGGGGGGGGGGGTCCCTGCTACTGCCCCGTCCTGGGGTTCTTCAGTCGGTAGCTGAATCAGCGGCTGACACTCAACTTCCCGTTTGTGGCTCCACACTGGGTTTCCTGCTCGGAGCGGAATCGGCTTCCCCCGGCTTCCCTGCTCGTTGCTCGCTGTCTTTCTCTCCCACATATCGATCCCACCATCGCCTTATTCTCCTGACCTGCTGGCCACAGCTGAGCTGCATTGATAGCCATGGCCAGTTCCAGCTGAACGGAAAGACCTGCAGGTTAGGCGCTTAGGTCCCAGTTTGGTTTAACTGAACATCATCTTGAATAAATGATCATGCTTGAGGGCGACCTTTCCATAGTTTGCAATCGTACCCCCACTCCATCCTTTTTCTCAGAGTTTCTCTTTCCATTCAAAAGTTTGTACGGGCCAAGCCACCTACTGGGGGGGGGGGGGGGTGATTGAGTGTCGCATCACATGACCTGGCCACCTGACCTAAACACGGTAGAGATGGTTTGTTTCACCAGGGAGTGAAGGAAAAGCAGGCAATGAGTGCTTAGTGGGAACTCCTTCAGAACAGCTAGCATAGAGGAGACAGTTGGGACAGCCAGTCCCTGGAGCAATTGGGGCTAAGTGCCTTGCTCAGGGGTCCAATGGTGGGATCATTCTGCCAACCCAGGGATTTGAACCAGCTGCCACCCCTCAACAAATCATTTTTTAATTATTTAATACTTTTATAGTCAGTGCATAATTCCATAAAAGTTTTTTTTATTTTTTATTATTTTCATGTCTCTATAATTATTCTACAATGTAGAGGATAGTACAAATAAACTTTTCTATGGGTAGGTGTGTCCAAACTTTTGCTACTGTAACACTACTGCTGTATTTTTTTGTCTGGCGTTTGCCCCCAGTCCGGGGTACCTGAGAAGGTTCGGGTCTCTCTGAACTCTAACCACTTTGCTTCATATTCGGTCTGAAGTCAAATGCCACCAACAAAGTGTGACATTCATGTAGCTGTAAATGCATTACTCATGGTGAATGATGTCATTTCGGTGTGGGTACGAGCCTCCCCTCACCTCTCTGGAGTCATTACTGGATAGACCATGTTTGTTTCATAGCTGGGGCTGGACAGGGATTAAAAATCAGCCTTGCACTTTTTCCCATACTAGCCTACCACATATACATGCCTACGATAAAATTCGCCGACCCACAACATCATCAGCATCAGCATCGGGGGGGGGGGGGGGGGGGGGGGATGGGTCACCTGAGATTAGCATGACAGAGAGATCAGATCATCAGCACACCAGGAAAATCCCTGCTATGCCAGATGGGCCCTTTGATAGTTGTGAACCGCAAGGTGGTTGGTCAGTTTGTGATGTAGTCATCCCTTGGTTGGTTATTTGTTTGTTATGGTCTTAAATGTCTTCTCCTTTCCGGCGGCTGCCTATGCTGACAAGTTTTGAGTCGAGATCAAGATAACGTTGACTGTTGTCCTGCACTGATTCGCGTTTCATTTTCATTCTGACTGGGCCTCGTTTGTTTTCATCTTCTCACAGCTGTGATACTGGGTACCTCTTCATTGCCATCGCCGGCGTGTTGTCCTGGCCCCTGTTGTGCAGTTTTGGTTTAACCCATGAATCAGGTTTATGCCTGGGTGTGCCTTCATGGGTGTGCCAAATCCATGTCTTATATTCCAGGAGGCAGCAAGCATCTGTGTGGTGAGCCTTTGATGGCCAAACCTCTATGCTTCCACTCTTTGGTCTTGCATTTGACCTTTTCCCTTCAACAGGATGAGGTAATGACCCCAAAAGGACACCAGCTGTATTAATTTAGGCCAGTATTCTATCTGTAAAGGGTCATCCCTCCTCCTTCCATACTAGTGCAAGATCATGGTGAACCTCAAGACTGTCCTAGGAAGCACAGGGCACACACTGAGGGCAACCTGCACACACCAAATCACCAAATCAACCACGTGTTTTAGAAATCGACCCAGAAACAAGCAGACTGCATACAAGGTCAGGAACCAAAACCCGGAAACCTTGAGGTGTGAGTACAGTACTACCCATAAAGCCTCTGTCAAAAATCTCAACATCTGAGAACTGTAACTTCTAACCAACCGGTCGAGGCGACTCGTCAGACACGTGGCACGGTGAAGAGTGAAGCCACTTTACCGAGCACCTGCGTTCACCAAGTGGACCAGCATGCAAATCCAGGCCCTCATTTATCCGTTTAGTGGCATCAAGACGGCACACAAAGTGCGTCACTTATTAATTAGCTGTGCTAAATACTGACGTGGCGGATTAATGCATATTCAGATGCAGGAGGAGGCTGCCAAATGTTATCGTTCCTGTCACTGACAGCGGGAGTCTGACAAAAATGGTCAGGAAGTGGAGAGTCAGACTTCCTGTCAGGTGGAGGTACCACCTCCGCACATGTACCTCTGTGTGAAACGGCGGTTAGGGTTAGGGTTAGGGTTAGGCTTAGGGTGGCAGGGAATTAGGATCAGATAGACAAAAACCAATGACAACTTGAGAATTTATGTATATATAGTTACCTGCATCTGTTAGTTACACAAAACCTACAGCAGGGCTATTCAACTCGAGGTCCACAAGTGCAGAGCCCTGCTGGTTTTCCAGCCTTCCTTTACCTGTTAGTCAGGTGTGAAGCCTCTGACCAATCAGAATCAGTAATTATTAAACTAACTACCTGGGAGAACTGAAAACAAGGCCTGGATTTGGAATTGAGGGCCTGAGTTAAATTGCCCTGACCTACAGTTTATTTTCTTATACTGGTACATTGAAGTGCTTCTTTCCACATATCCCATCTCTGCTTTGGCACATGCACACTCAAGAGTCAAACTTGGGTTTTAGCTACAGGGTTAGGGATTTATCTAGTACCTTGGAGGATTTTATTTATTAAGAGAGGGACCTTGTTCAGTAGCTCAACAGTGATATAGCTATTCTGTTGAGGCTGGGATTTGAACTGACAACCCTCTGCTCACACGTATGGAAGCTTAAGCCACTGAGCCACACAGCCCCCCCCATAACATGCATATCTCAGAGTATAAACCATTGGCAGATTATTTACAAGTATAATCACATGCCTTTATTGCCATTGTAGAGGCAGAAAGTACAATAAAATCTATCTTTGCATATCCCATCCTGCTTTCTCATAGCAGAGAACAAGGCCTCAGCTCACAGTGTGCGATCGGCCATTTTCCAGGAACCCTGGAATAGTGTTTGGGATTAAGGGCTTTGCTCAAACAGTCAGGCGATGCGATTGCTCTATCACTCACAGGATTTAAACCAGCGACTTACTGGACATAGGCACACAGTCATCTAACGGTCTCCCATGAGGTCATGCGTGTATTATAAATACTGTGCATTATTTATCTGTGATTTATAATGTTTTGACTCCTCTTATAAGACCTTTTATTCACAGCAAGTGTGATCCACATAAATCCCAAAGGAAAGGCAGTTTTTCAAATACAGCTTTGAACTGACCGTCGATCAATAGCAACCTTTGAATTTTGCACCTCGGCAGTCGATAAAAGGTGTTGTCGTGGCCCAGTGTTTTAGCGCGACCTGCAGTGCATTGTGGGTACTGTTGTTTTGGCCATTCACTTGCGGGGGGGCAGTATGTGACTCACCATTGGCTCCTTAAGTAAGGCCTTTAACCCCAGCTGCTCCAGGGATTGTCTGACCCTGCTCTCTCAGTCGTAAATCGCTTTAGATAAAAGCATCTGATAATTAAATAAATGTAAATTCTTGTAGCTGGAATGCAGGAGGTATGACTGTAAAATGGTGTGTAAGGTGGGTTAAGTGTGATCCCCTGGATTATTTATTCTTGGTCTTTGGCTGGCATGCAGGAATGATGGGTCTGCTCCCTCCTTTGCTGTCGTTTTCTTTAATATTAAAGGCCAGTGGGTGACTTCAGCAGACTGCGGTATATCTCCGCCAAACCCAGCCAGTATCTTATATGTTAAACATTAGCGGACAGCTACCACTAACATGCTACTGGTCAGCGCTAAGGAACGACACAGGTCACGAAACAGGCCCCTCTCCGTCTGGCGAGACGTTTCCTCTGAGTTAATGTAGAAAGGTGGGGGGGGGGGTGAGCTGGGAATCCACGGTGGGCCGATGAAAGCTGTCTGCTGTGGAGAGTGGAAGGATCTTCTGTAGTGCAGCACAAGCAAATGTTGACAAATATGCTTTGATAATCTCATTAGGCTTGGGGAGTTGAGCAGAATTTTACACAATGGGGTTCTCTCTCTCTCTCTCTCACACACACACACACACACACACACACACAATGATGTCGGGTTTTTCCAGAATTCTTAATTTACCCGAAGCAACAAAGAGCAGGGAGTGTATAATTAGTTAGGCTGAGTTAAATATTGATAGGATGTGATGAATGGCTCCCTCTCCTCTAGCGAAGGGGCAGAGTTGGGAAACAGGCCACTGATCTGGAGACATACAGTGAGTAATTAAACACACTGGTTCACCCTTTGGGCATCTGATATAAACAATATTTCTGTACAAAGCACAATTAAAGATAAGAAGAACCGCATTGAATAATGGAAACTTGACTGGCATAAGTTAGCATGTTTAGGCTGAGGGATCCATGCTCAAGTTCTCAATTAACTTTAAGCAGTTAAGTTGATAGGTTGAGCAAAAATGCAGGATGACCTTGGTTCTTCGAATGAAGTATGTTTGCTGGGTATCAAATGAATAGGAGTAGAATTAATGGATGGATGAGTACATTGTAAATAATCCTTGGTATGTTCACATTCGTGTTGCTTATTGAGAGGACAGCCCTTCAGAAGCTGAAATGTGTGGGTTCCAATGCTTACCTGTTTGATAGTGCGACTGCCCCCCCCCCCCCGTCCCATGTTCTGCTCTAGGTGAGTGATCTGGGTCTCCTTCAGAGGCTTGCAGATGTTTCGGTGAACGGCAAGGCTGGGCAGGCAGCTGCTTGGCTCCCGGGAGATGATCCAGGGGTCCCTCTGAGCGATGGGCCAAGAAAGCCGGTGGCCGGGTGTTTATCGAAAGCAATTCAAGTGATACAGAGACGCCGTATCGTTACGAGACGTGTTACGACCTCGTGCAGAATGCTGACAAGATCGGTCAAACTCGGCATTCTGTCTGAGACCGCCAGTTCAGTTCCGAGTGCCCATTATGTAATTGGCGTGTACATTGTGGTATTTTAAAATGTCCACGAGTCCTGTGATTACACTAAAAGCATTTGATGAGTTGAGGCCAATCTGTAGAAGACAGTCTCTTAATTCCCTTTTCAGATTCCTGTCTACGGCACACATCTGCTCGCATGGAAAAATGCGTCTGTTCACCTTCAACCGAGCGTTTTTTTTTTTTTTGGCCGGCTTGTTATGAAGCAGACCCTGTGTGTGGGTGTGTGATTATTCGCTGTGTTTTCCTGTTACTTTCCTCTCCATTCAGGTTTAGAGGTTGTACTCTCAAAGCCGGTCACATGACTGCTGTCATATGAATGTTGTGAGGTTCAAGGAAAAATGCTTTTCGAATATTGTATTGGGTTGCCGGAACTTTCTATGTTGTTCAGTTACATCAGTTTGATGCATCGCGACAGTTAACTGATCTTTTGTCTCATGATTTTTTTTTTATTAATGAAAGGAATAGCAGAAAATATGTGTATGTTAAATGAGTGGGTCTATACGCTTATAAATGTTTCTGAAGATCTGATTAAATCTTGTTGAGTTACACTTACTTTCTCACTCAAATAATTGCTGGTAGTTAATCTCGCCTCTAAAAATTCAGACCGCCTTGTCACCCGGCTTCTGTAACAATCTTAAGCATGGGGTTTAACTAAGTAAATAGGCTTGGGGCAAAGAGGGGCTGTGGCCAAGACTCTACTGCCACTTCCCAAAATGGAAGAAAAACGTATGTGATTGTCTAGCGTCTGGGTTTGGGGGCTTTAGAAATGAAACATCTTGCTTGTGCTCCCTTCTTATGTAATCAATGAAGCATGTGCATATTTGGGCCTTTGCTGAGTACAAGGGAAAAACCTACTTGTTGCCTGGACACCAAGCTGCCTGGGGAGTCTCTCCGTTCCAGGCGCTGACCCGAGTCACTTCACCCCTGAGCCTCGCTTCCGTAAATGCCGGTGACCCCGAATGGGACGAGAGGCAGGCTTCCTGGAAGGTGACCCTAGGCCTAGGCGGCCGTGACCTGAGGCGTGTGCGTTTCACTTATTTCCCACCTTCTGAGTCTTGTTTCCTTGCCTGCGCCTGTACTTCAAATTCACCTTCGTCGTCACAATGGGAGGCCGCGCGGACATGACGCGACACCGACGGCGTGAGCGTGATTTTCCTGCAGAGTGTGAACCATTTTCCCTGCCAGGATACACTGCAGACATCTTTGACGCCCGCAAGTTATATACAATATCCCAGACTTTTGTTTTTTAGAGCGAGAGCGAGTGGGGATTAGAGCAAAGACCCTAGAGCTTATCTAGAATCTTTGGAGAAGGAGAGTGGGCGTCAGGGAGCCGCTATGCACAAGCGGGAGGCTACTGAAACTTCCGGAAGAGCTGCGATGCCTGACACTATTACCTTGTCTGTCTTGTATGCTACAAGCACATGGTTATTCTTCCAGGAGGACACAACAGTCTGTTTTAACATATAACTTCATAAATGTATAATAATATCACAATAATCAAGGGTCTTTTGGTCTCAGCTTGAGTCAGGAAGTACCAGTGCTGCTCATGTATGTCATGTTTATGAATAGACGTGATCGCCACAAGATCGGCTTCTCTGATTGGCTGTAATTTTCTCCCAGTCGGCACACAACCCTCTCATTGCGTTTTTTAATATGAGTCGAGCTCCACACAACTTCATCTGCTTTGATGCCCTGAGGCTACACCGTTTATTCATGAGGGCCATTTAAACCACTCGGCAAGGCCGAGCCCAGCTGCCAGCTTCTGTATAATAGAAAAGTAAATGTAAATGGTGGGAGGCAAATCACATGGAAGGTTCTAGAATACTGTTCAAGGTCAATGGTCTCTCTCTCTCTCTCTCCTTGTCCTTGTGTGTGTGTTTCTTTTCTCTGCAGAGGCCGTAGCGAAATAAGAGAAAAAGAGCTGAAATATTTAGCAACAAGCAAGACTCAAAAAGATGGATATATGTAAGGAGAGTAGATGGATGACTTGCTGAGCAATACGAACGATGTGACACATTTAAGTGAGAGACCATTTGCTCGTAGCTATCGTGGGACAACTTGGAGTGAAAAAGGTGTAGCGCTGCCCACTTGTCCAGAGAATGTCCACCGGCTCAGAACTCGAGGGCTCTACCAAGGAGCCGAGGATAAACATTTGGGTCAGTGTCCAAAAAATAAACTAAATTATACTTCGTGGACAATGTTTCCACCGCTTCTCATCATTGTGAAATTAGATTTGTGGTGATTTGTGGTGCACCTTCACTTGATGACAGGTTGGAGTACAGATGGATGGCTTACTCAGCATGAGTTAGTCTTATTGCCAACCAGTTATTCAATATCTGTGGCGCCCCCTAGGTGTATGGAGGCTCTCAGCCTATCGATACTTCTATTGGGCAGGTAAATCTCAGAAAGTTGCCATGGAAACCAAAGAGCAAAACTGTCATCTGACTCATTCACGAATATCTGTTTACCCGATTCATTTTGTTCAAATTATTTCAAAAAAATTATTTATTGGCTTTCTGGATTTCAGCTGTTTCGTGTGGGTTGAATGGAAAGAATGGCATTCTTCAGGTTTCCTTTTTTTTAATCTTTTAATCGATTTGTTGACTTTCCTCGGGGGGGGGGGGGGAGTGGTGCTTAGCTGGTACCACAGGAGACGACTACCGAAAGCCCTTGACTGTCTCTTCGCCCAACAGGTCATTAAGCCTCTGGATTCCCTTCCAGGCCGTTTTACTCAAAGCCCTTTCTTAGAAGTTGTTTAATAATTGCCAGTACTGTATAATAAAGATGGCCGTTGGACGCCGGGCAGGAAGCCCATGGTTAAAGATGGGGGCTTGAAAGAACGCCACTTTCTCTGAAGCACTTGATGCTATGGAAGCCGACCTCGCACCTCCACTGAGAACCGTCTCCTTCGCTGTTGCTCAGTAACTTTTTCTATTTCCATCTATCTCCGTAACCATTTATCGAGTACCGGGTCATGATGAGCCTGTATGCTTTCCTAAGAACACGCCGAGGAATACCCTGGACAGAGTGCCACCCATACACCAGAATGACACCAGTGACGACTAACCACATGTTCTTGGGTTGTAAGGAATCTCCAGAATGACATGCGTTCTCTACCTGTTGGGGAACTCAAACCCCCAAGATCAGAGGAGGCCTGGGGAGAACCTACAAAACTCTAAAGGTCAGGGGACACTTGACACCCATCCCAGGAGGCATGAGTCCACAGCATTACCAGCATGACACTCTTACTGTCCCCGTTTCCATCCACGGGACCTTATGTATCAGTGGGGTCGACCCAAGGCATAATCAAACTAAGTATCTGCTTAGAGCCCAGAAGCCACCAGCCCCCCCCCCCCTTAGAGCCCAGGAGCCACCAGCCCCCCCGATTTTGCAAATTTGTCCTGAAGGTTGGTATCTCAGAATAAGAGAGAGAGGTGTGCTCCTGCAGTCGGTTGTAGCACCGCTCGCTGATGGTGGTCTTCCTCTGTGTCGGAGGGTTGGGTGGCTTTCCTGGCAGAGTCCGGAGCAGCAAGAGGACAAGATTCCTGAACTATTCCTCATAATCGTATCAGTCTGGGAGAGACTAGTCGCACAGCGTCATTTTCTTGTTTGGACACTCAGCTACGTCTTATTAATGTAGTCTGCTATTAAGGACAGGAAAAGGGAAGCCACTTCAAAGGCATTTTCGGGCAGTGGTCTGGTCCTGTTATCGTGGCCTTTTCCTATTTTCAGATGCAGTCCTGCTTTGGAGTAACCTTTCGACTGCAAGGGTCTTGCAGCTAAATCATTCGAGGCCCTTGGCAGTGTTGCAGTGTGCCTTTTGGCTTTCCCCAGTGTTCTCCTGCTCTGCTGAGGACACTAAGTTTGCTCTCACTCCTTTTCTGTAAGTAACTCTGTGATTTTTTTTTTGTAGTATTCCCATTATACCACAGGAAAGGAGTCTCACGGTAAATCGGTAAGGGAGGGAATCTGCCAAACTCACATGAGTAAATCTCACTGCATATCCGATTTACATATGGCTTTGCCTGGTTGCCTTCCTACTATCAATCACAAGCTAGTGAGGATTTCTGAAATTTCCCACTGCAGTGACTGCGTACGTCACTGCGGATGACAGCCCCAGGACACCCTCTTCAGGGCTCTCATAGAGTGGCTCACCTTTTCTCCTGTCTGCTTGCTACCTGTTCCTGCAGAACAGCGCCACCCAGAGACTCTGAGCTCTTCAATCACCTCTTTCAGCCTCAATAGCGGATACCAACCACCGAGCTCAGGAGATATTAACCCCCTTTAGCAAGTCCGTTTAACTAGCACGTCCACTAAACCATAATGTTCCACGCATAGTGCTAATAGCAGTGACGTGACCCAAACGCTACCCACAGAAGCCACTCCAGTAGTGTCAGCCAAAAATGTGTTGTTCTACTCCAAATTATCGCTCTGCACAGTATTGGAATTGTCCTGACTACATTTTTGTGTGTCTTCTCTTTAGCACGAACTTCCTCACCCATTATAGCAATCATCGTTACGTTACCAGGGGCTTCCTGTGATCATTAGTTGTTTTCTAATGCCGGAGCGATTCAACATCAGTGTGGGTCAGCTGGTTCCATCTAGATGTTTTGCGGGGGGATAAATGTACAACTGAGGCCTTTGAGCTATATTAAAGCTAAGCTGGAGGTGAAGTAATGGATGGACACTTGCGAAGCTTTAACCACCCCCGCCAATCCCGCCTTGGTTCAGCCTCAGCTTATGCAGGTTCACATCCCTGTCAACAGTCGTTTTCGATATGCTGCGGGGAGATTTTCATCTCTCCACGTGTTATGAATCTGGGAGCCTCGCAGACATATGGAATGGCCCATATTAGCTTTAAACATCTGGCCTGGTAATGAGTGGTATGCCTTTCCCCAGCTGAGTTCAACGAAATTGTTTTTTTTTTTCGGTCCAATATCAAATCCAGCAAACTGCCAGTCCCTGAAAACTGTTGGATCTGAAGCTATGCATCACTTGGAGAACTTTAAGGAGTGAAAGACACGATATCCTTCCCCAGTCCAGAAACATGTACTTAGGCGAATCGGTCTCTAAATTGCCTATTGCCTGCCAAACCACCCCAGCCCACCCCCCTGGGCTAGTAGCTCTGTGTCTGCAGTGTTTTCTTTTGACCTTTTATTGAATTCTGCTAGGGTGCTGAGAGGTCACTCCTCAGGGACAGGGTTAGACTGCACGATTTTGGGGGAGCATTTTAGGTTCCAAAAGGGTGTGCAGGTGGTTTCAGCCTCTGTGATAGTAAGGAAGGCGTGTGATTTAAGGTTCAGTCTCTGTGCTGATCAGGCAGCATTCTATAATGAACATCTGTTGCTCAATATACATGGAATTATGGATTTATGCTATTTGTTGACTGGTCTCACCAACCCTCACACCTCCACTCCTTCACATTGCATTTCATTGAGGAGCTCTGCTCTTCCAGGTTGTCAATCATCAGTGAGTCCCACCCACTTCTCTTTCTCTTCTCAGCCACTGGTCACATGACCTTAAAGTCCCGCCTTCTCTCGAGCTCAACTGACTTATGGGGATTTACGTAAGAACTGTGCTCACTGCTGTAAGAAGTTATATCTGTTGTCTGTTTTAGTAATGAATAATGAGCCCAATTACCCAGGCATTGCTTTTAGCTGATCGTATCTCGCCGGGCCTGAGAGCCAGTGGGAGTTAATATGTCGACAATGTAATAATAAGCTGACCCTATTTCCTTACCAAGGGGTAAGATCTCGCGTATAATGTCTGCCAGATACGTCAAAGGGCGGCATTTTTGCCCACCCTGGTTTGCTTTGACAATGAGTCTCAGCTCATTTATTATGTTTTTTTTGTGTTTTCTTATCGACCTTCTGCACTCAAGTGACGTTCCTCTCCAAGTGACTGGAACGGAATGGAATTTGAAACGTTTTCGCCAAAAATGTTTCCGCAATAAAGGTGTTTTTTGCAGAAACGTTTCAGATTCCGTTCCGTTCTCCAGCGTCGGCTGAAGCTGGGAATTGGGGGGTCGATTCCGAGCTGACATGAAGGACTGTGATTTCTGTCCATCTTCTCCTTCATTCTGTATTTCTCCACATTTCTATTCTTTCTGAATTCTATTCATTCACCCACACAGTCAGTATTTAGATTTCATTCAGAATTGCATATTCAATTTATTTTCTAGTATGACTCCAAAGAACAGCAAATCAAAAATGAAAATTATGCCCTGAACCTTCTCTAGGAATGTTGTCAGCTGGCAGGAAATAAATATGAAAGGCATCATGTGATGTGCTCTAAATGTCAATACACAGTTGTACAATGCGGTAAATACTCATAAAAATCTGATAATGAACTGGTCTGTTTTCGTGTAGATGTAGAAGATGTGAGGTTGTGGTGGAGAACAGGGGCTATTGTGGTGGTGGAGGTGGGGCATTCTGGTAGAGTAGGCGGGGTTCTATGTTGGAGGCGGGGCATCGTGGTGGAGGAGGCGGGGTTCTATGTTGGAGGCGGGGCATCGTGGTGGAGGAGGCGGGGCATTCTGCTAGAGGAGGTGGGGTTCTATGTTGGAGGCGGGGCATCGTGGTGGAGGAGGCGGGGTTCTATGTTGGAGGCGGGGCATCGTGGTGGAGGAGGCGGGGCATTCTGGTAGAGGAGGCGGGGTTCTATGTTGGAGGCGGGGCATCGTGGTGGAGGAGGCGGGGCATTCTGGTAGAGGAGGCGGGGCATCGTGGTGGAGGAGGCGTGGCAACATGATCCTAGTCTGTTCACAAAAACTGACCTCTGTTTTGAATAGCCAATAACAGAGCCCCCTGGCTGAGATAACCAATCCAGAGTCCTGAGGCAGGACCAGAGCCCTTATTTGCACAATGTTTGGGTTTAAAACTAGATGACCACTCTCCTGTAGACATTTTAACATGGTTCTGATTGGTATTTCTCCAACTGATTGAGGTAGATTGCTTTGATTGTTGACATGCTTCATAGAAGCGGCATGGCTTCATATTCTCTTGGAGTCACTATATGATTGGAAGACGGGAGGCAACATAACGACTATATCCGACACGAGAGTTATTGAGACCAATCAGCAGGAAGTGAAAACAGGCGCGGAGGTACCTGTGACCCTCAGACTGATCATCCAGCAGTCGCTGTAGTCCAGAGCGATTCCTGAATGCTCCAGTGCCTCATTGAAGGGCACGGCTCCATCCCCTGATGTGTGTCTGTGTATAGGTAATGCTAAGGGGCTCCATCCCCTCATGTGTGTCTGTGTATAGGTAATGCTAAGGGGCTCCATCCCCTGATGTGTGTCTGTGTATAGGCAATGCTAAGGGGCTCAATCCCCTCATGTGTGTCTGTGTATAGGTAATGCTAAGGGGCTCCATCCCCTCATGTGTGTCTGTGTATAGGTAATGCTAAGGGGCTCCATCCCCTCATGTGTGTCTGTGTATAGGTAATGCTAAGGGGCTCCATCCCCTCATGTGTGTCTGTGTATAGGTAATGCTAAGGGGCTCCCTCCCCTCATGTGTGTCTGTGTATAGGTAATGCTAAGGGGCTCCCTCCCCTCATGTGTGTCTGTGTATAGGTAATGCTAAGGGGCTCCATCCCCTCATGTGTGTCTGTGTATAGGTAATGCTAAGGGGCTCCATCCCCTCATGTGTGTCTGTGTATAGGTAATGCTAAGGGGCTCCATCCCCTCATGTGTGTCTGTGTATAGGTAATGCCAAGGGGCTCCATCCCCTCATGTGTGTCTGTGTATAGGTAATGCTAAGGGGCTCCATCCCCTCATGTGTGTCTGTGTATAGGTAATGCTAAGGGGCTCCATCCCCTCATGTGTGTCTGTGTATAGGTAATGCTAAGGGGCTCCATCCCCTCATGTGTGTCTGTGTATAGGTAATGCTAAGGGGCTCCCTCCCCTCATGTGTGTCTGTGTATAGGTAATGCTAAGGGGCTCCTTCCCCTCATGTGTGTCTGTGTATAGGTAATGCTAAGGGGCTCCCTCCCCTCATGTGTGTCTGTGTATAGGTAATGCTAAGGGGCTCCATCCCCTCATGTGTGTCTGTGTATAGGTAATGCTAAGGGGCTCCATCCCCTCATGTGTGTCTGTGTATAGGTAATGCTAAGGGGCTCCCTCCCCTCATGTGTGTCTGTGTATAGGTAATGCTAAGGGGCTCCATCCCCTCATGTGTGTCTGTGTATAGGTAATACTAAGGGGCTCCCTCCCCTCATGTGTGTCTATGTATAGGTAATGCTAAGGGGCTCCATCCCCTCATGTGTGTCTGTGTATAGGTAATGCTAAGGGGCTCCATCCCCTCATGTGTGTCTGTGTATAGGTAATGCTAAGGGGCTCCTTCCCCTCATGTGTGTCTGTGTATAGGTAATGCTAAGGGGCTCCCTCCCCTCATGTGTGTCTGTGTATAGGTAATGCTAAGGGGCTCCATCCCCTCATGTGTGTCTGTGTATAGGTAATGCTAAGGGGCTCCCTCCCCTCATGTGTGTCTGTGTATAGGTAATGCTAAGGGGCTCCCTCCCCTCATGTGTGTCTGTGTATAGGTAATGCTAAGGGGCTCCATCCCCTCATGTGTGTCTGTGTATAGGTAATGCTAAGGGGCTCCATCCCCTCATGTGTGTCTGTGTATAGGTAATGCTAAGGGGCTCCCTCCCCTCATGTGTGTCTGTGTATAGGTAATGCTAAGGGGCTCCCTCCCCTCATGTGTGTCTGTGTATAGGTAATGCTAAGGGGCTCCATCCCCTCATGTGTGTCTGTGTATAGGTAATGCTAAGGGGCTCCCTCCCCTCATGTGTGTCTGTGTATAGGTAATGCTAAGGGGCTCCTTCCCCTCATGTGTGTCTGTGTATAGGTAATGCTAAGGGGCTCCATCCCCTCATGTGTGTCTGTGTATAGGTAATGCTAAGGGGCTCCCTCCCCTCATGTGTGTCTGTGTATAGGTAATGCTAAGGGGCTCCCTCCCCTCATGTGTGTCTGTGTATAGGTAATGCTAAGGGGCTCCCTCCCCTCATGTGTGTCTGTGTATAGGTAATGCTAAGGGGCTCCATCCCCTCATGTGTGTCTGTGTATAGGTAATGCTAAGGGGCTCCCTCCCCTCATGTGTGCCTGTGTATAGGTAATGCTAAGGGGCTCCCTCCCCTCATGTGTGTCTGTGTATAGGTAATGCTAAGGGGCTCCCTCCCCTCATGTGTGTCTGTGTATAGGTAATGCTAAGGGGCTCCCTCCCCTCATGTGTGTCTGTGTATAGGTAATGCTAAGGGGCTCCCTCCCCTCATGTGTGTCTGTGTATAGGTAATGCTAAGGGGCTCCCTCCCCTCATGTGTGTCTGTGTATAGGTAATGCTAAGGGGCTCCATCCCCTCATGTGTGTCTGTGTATAGGTAATGCTAAGGGGCTCCCTCCCCTCATGTGTGTCTGTGTATAGGTAATGCTAAGGGGTTCCCTCCCCTCATGTGTGTCTGTGTATAGGTAATGCTAAGGGGCTTGTGTCTCGTCTTGATCAGGTGGATTCTGTCAGTTATTTGTTTGCCTTCATTCTTATGGCCTCTTTGTCCTTCTCTGTCTTTAGAAAACAAAGTGTGTCTGTGTTTGTGTGTGACTACCCATAGGCATTCTGTGTTTTTGCTGTAAATAAGAGTGTCCCGTGTGCTGATGGCTCTCTCTCTCTCTCTCTTGACAGCTTTCTCTCTCTCTCTCTGTGCTGACAGCTCTCTCTCTCTCTGCTCACTGCTCTCTTCCTGCTGGCAGCTCTCTCTCTCTCTGTGCTGACAGTTCTGTCTCTCTCTCTGTACTGACAGCTCTCTCTTTACTTACAGTTCTCTCTTTCTGTGCTGACAGCTCTCTCTCTTGACAGTTCTCTCTCTCTCTCTGTGCTGACAGTTCTGTATCTCTCTCTGTACTGACAGCTCTCTCTTTACTTACAGTTCTCTCTTTCTGTGCTGACAGCTCTCTCTCTTGACAGTTCTCTCTCTCTCTCTGTACTGACAGCTCTCTACTTACAGTTCTCTCTCTCTCCCTGCTGGCAGCTCTCTCTCTGTACTGACAGGTCTCTCTTTCTGTGCTGACAGGTCTCTCTTCCAGTGTTGACAGCTCCCTCTATATACACTGACAGCTCTCTCTATATACACTGACAGCTCTCTCTGTGTGCTGTCCAGGCATCGTGGTGAGCAGGTGAGCCCCCTCATCCCCCTTCCCTGGTTTCTGCAGCTGGATTAAGGGATGTCACAGGTGCTCCTCCTCCTGACAGCGCTCTCGCTCTCCGCCAGCATCCAGGTGAGGTCTCGCACGAGGACATGCACGAGGGGGCATGCTTTGTGGCACTTGCAGCCCCCTCCCGGCACTTACCTCATAGTCGTAAAAAGTTTTGGTATCGTCCAGCGACACCTGCAGCAAGCACATAGCTGGGTAGTAAAATGACGAACTTGATCCCCCCCTTGAATTTTGCTTCAACCCCCTGGTTGTCGAAATCTACAAACGGACACCCCCTGCCCAAATCATCCAAATCTAATCTACCATAATGGGCCGTAGACCAGTGTTTCCCAACCCAGTCCTCACGTAACCCCAGGCAGTCCACGTTTTTGCTCCCTGCCAGCTCCCAGCCAATCAGGAACACTGATTACCTGATACAGGTGCGCTGGGAGCAAAAACATGGACTGTCCGGGGCTCCCCAAGGACTGGGTTGGTAAACACTGCCGTAGACTTTGGTCACAAGGGGTGAGTAGGAGTTCAAGGTACTGCGGAAAGTGTGGGCCGCATGCTTGAGAGGCCCTGGATGAATCCTCCATGATAAGTACAGATGATGATGATGATGACAATGATGATGACGAAGAATGCAGTAGTGAACTGAAACATAAATAAGAAAATGTAGCCACTGGATAATCAGCTAGATAAACATCTTTGCTAATATGCCAGGCCCGTCTCATTTTGAATCAAAGCGACCCTTGTTAATAAACGTTTAATAATCCACGTTAGTGGCACAGTCAGACATGGTGGGGTGGGGGTGGGGGGGGGGGGGAGTCTAAGTTTAGCAGACTGTAGCATGAGTTATGGGGTCTATTTATAGTACAGCTACTTAGACAGAGGAGCACAGCACTGTCTTCTGCCAAAACAAAGGATCCGGCCCGGGAAACCGAACGAAAACAAGCGCCCTTCTGTTAATGGTGCGTGGGGCTGGGAGCTGACAGTGTGCTGGCGACTCAGGAGATAAACGTTTCCAGTTCAAAGCTCCAGGGGCGCTGATTCAGCAAAGTACAGAAAGGCCTGAAATGGGAAGTCGCCTGAGTTGTTTTGAATAAACCTGCAGAGGGCTGGATGCTGTAGCTGTACGTCCACCCAAGTGATTATAGGTTTGAATTCTACCCCAGCTGCCCGCTGAGTTTCTTGTGACGGATGGACGCAGTGTCCAGGGTGTACCCTTTCTTACACACTGCACTGTGTATAGGTAATGCTTAAGCTAATGGAGATGCTACTTGATAACTCGATTAAAAAGAAAAATTCCAAAACTCACTCAGTCCTTATATAATCCAATGAAGATCCACCCATCTGTTTTTTGTGCCTGCTTGTCCTATTTGGAGTTGTAGGGGGTCTGGAATTGGTCTCATAGGCTATGGGCATAAGGCAGGGAATAACCCAGGATGGGGCACCAACCCATCACAGGGCACACACACACGCATCATTCACTCACACATACCTATGGGCAATTTGGTAACTCCAATTAACCTCAGCATATTTTTGGACTGTGGGGGGAAACTGGAGTACCCAGAGGAGACCCTATGGTGGGGTGGGGAGAACATGGAAATCCAACACACATGGAGATGGAGCCATGGTGGAGACTCGAACCCTAGTCTCAGACGTGTGAGGCAACAGTGTGCCATCTCAATTAAGGCCTGTCGTTAAATTTCCAAAATTCATTGGGTTGGGGTGAGTTTCGGTAATTCCCTCTTTGGTTGTGAACATGTTTTTGCACAAGATTGTAATCTACATCCATCGCTAATATGCGGAGCCGTGTGGATTCTGTCTGTCTTTTGGCTGTGGTCAGTGTTCCAGAAACAAATTCTCTGAATCCAGGGAACAGCGCATTTTGCCAAAAGCTTAGAATCCATTAATGCCAAAACTGGACTAGAATCTTGCTGTACAAATGAATGTTTCATCTATCACTCCATTTTTCTAACACTGTCAAACAATACTGAATAAGGAATTAATCAATTACGTTCAAGTGGCAGAAGCTGAATGCGTGTTTAAGCAAAAGAATAAACTCAGAGATTAAAATGATTATGATTAGTAAAATCTTCATACGTTTGGTGCAAATCTGTGCATTTGTCTTTCATTTGTGTTTCTGACTTGTGAGAGGATTGGTGCATATTCTCCAGCAGCTTGGGCATCATGGGATGTTTTGTATTCACCATTCGATTGTGTCCCCCCGCAGATGTCCTACGGTAAAATCATGAAGACTCTACTGGAGCAATGGAAAATGTACAAAGAGGAATGCCTACGTAACATCACCAGCGAGCCACTGGCCTCTGGTGAGCCAACCCCCCCCCCCCCCCCACAGCAGCAACATCAACATGAGACAGTTATCTGGGGAAATATCTCCATAGCATAGAGATATTAATCTGTGGTAAAATGTGGACTCACTCTTTCTTTCATGACTGAACACCACAGCACCATCTGATAATTGATACTTTATTGATCCCGGTGGGAAAATTCTCTTTACGCTTCCCCCAACTTGCTCTCTCTGAAGGGCAGCCACCTGGGGCAGCACCCAGGGAGCTGGGGGCTAAGGGCCTTGCTCAAGGGCCCACGGACTGGCAACCTGCTGGGGCTGGCAACCTTCTAATCAAAGGCATAGCGGCTTAGCCCACTGAGCCACACGCTGCCCCCTGCAGGTCTCTGAAGTATACGGCTCTGCCTGAAGCTTAAAGGGGCAGGTCTCTGTTGTGTATAAGAGGGTCTTTAATGGCATGACCTCATGACCTGAAGGTTCCCAGTTCCGGTTCTGGGAGGCCCTTTGCTGTGGTGCCTACAGGAAAAGCACAACAAATTATCAAGCTGTATAAACAGCCCAAAAATGTCCAAACTTAACGTGCGTTTTGGGGTCGTCTCCGTCAGGCGTGGTCTGCAACCGCACCTTCGACAGGTACGCCTGCTGGCCGGACGCACAGCCCAACAGCACCATCAGCGTCTCCTGTCCTTGGTACCTGCCATGGCATCACAAAGGTAAGGGCTGGGAGGGGGAGTGGGGCGGGTGGTGCTGAAAGGCAGTGATAGCCGATGGCAGAGAAATGGATGGATGGCGTGACAGGACAGCCTGAAGTGTTTCCACCGCAGATATACCAGCAGGTTCACCTGCTATATGGATGGTCGTGTTTCTACAGCATCAGTGTCACTATTTGCGTAATCAGTCCCTAAGCCGCTGATCTTTCGGGAGGGTACTGTGTGTTGTAGGGCTGTTCCCGCTAACCTGTCCCTCTCCCCGCTTGTCCGTGCAGTCCAGCACGGGTTCGTGTACCGGGATTGTGACTCAGAAGGCCGGTGGATCTCCATGAAAAATGCCAGCGAGTGCCAGTTGGACGACTCAGAGCAGGTGCCATTCACTGCCGCCCGCGTGTTGCTGTCTGTGTGTTCGGAGGGCCTTTGCATTCCATCTGCATGTTCACTGGCATGTCTGTGCACAATGCTGGGAGTTGTGTGGCACGTGGCCCTATGCACGGGGGTACAGGTATGTGAGTCACAGTGATCTATCTGTGTCCACGTCCCATTACGTGTATCTGTATGTGTGGGTTTGTAAATATGATGCCCCCAAAAATGTCCCCATATTGTGGTAAAACCTGTAACTTTTTAGCTTGTGGGGACATTTTTCAGGTCCCCCACAATGAAAAACTCAATTTTATAAAAATCTGTGGATGAACTAAAATAGCCAAAAGTCTTGTGCTTTGTTTGGTTAAGGTTAGGGCTGCGTAGGGGTTGAGGGTGTCATGATTTTGATTGGGGTTTTTCCCAGAGAAATGAATTAAAGGTCCCCATTTAGATAGGAACGCCAACATGTGTTTGTGTGTGTTTGTTCCAGCTGTACGGCAAGACCCTCAGCCGCTTCCTGGCCATGTACACTGTTGGCTACTCGCTGTCACTTGGGGCTCTGGTTCTGGCCCTCAGCATCCTGGTGACATTCCGGTAAGAAATGGCCGCGGAGAGGGATTCGGTTCAGATCCGGCAAAGCTGTACAGGAGGACCATTTGGGATGGGGGGGGGGGGGGTAGTTCAGTTTTAGATGAGGTTGAACTGGTAACATACACGTAAACTTGAAGTGGTTATGAGGGGGAAGTGGGTTTAAGTATTAAAAAGTTTATTAAACTGCGGATGTTAATAGCTGGTGTTCTAGTTGAAAGCAGGAAACAGCAGTATGTCGCATTTGTTTTCCAGACATGCCCTCCTCGTTATTAAAATATACCAGTCCATCCAATGAGTGAAGGTCGAAGGCCATAAGTTAAAGGTCATAAATCTTTTGTTTTTTTTTTTAACCTTCTCCCCTCAGGAAGCTCCACTGTACGCGAAACAACATCCACATGAACCTGTTCGCCTCGTTCATCCTCAAGGGCGTCTTGATCCTCCTGAAGGACGTGCTGATCGACACAGCCACCCCACACGTCATCCCCGATGACATCCACTCCGACTCCCAGGTGGAGCGGCTGGTCGGGGGCAAGGTGGGCGGCGGTCGAGGGTGGGGGGCAAGGAGGACCTCAAAGCAAGAAGGGAGAGCGGGAGCCCCAGAGACTTAATTAAAACAGACAAATGTGTAAGACAATGGAAGCGCCAGGCCTGCAGGACGATTTGACCTCGCAGAGACTAATCAGACTGAAAAATCAGAGCAGAAATATCTGCACTCAACCTTCATTCCAGTCAGTCCATTAAAATGAACTCCATCCAATCCAAAAAGTCACATTTGCAATTCATTCTGGGATGCAGAGGTGACATTTTCATACATTTTGTTTCACGAAGCGTGGGACGTGTTTTCATTTATTTTCACCTTCAACCACAGACCAGAATTCAGGCTAGGTAGCCTGGGCAGGTCGGAAATGGGAGGGGCATGTGAATTTGTGACAGTTTCATCTGTCAGAACCCAGTTTGTGCAGCTCAGTCTGACTCTATAATGTTTTAATACCTTGTTTGCTGGCAAGGATTCTCAGAAACATCCGTTTTTGATTTATAAACACAATGCTCAAACTCTCAGTGTGAGCATCGGTGTGTTAGCATGGGCAGGGTCACCTGACTAACTTATAAGCAATCTCATTGGGCAGATGCAGAGGCAAAAAAATTGCAGGGGCGCTGGATGGACAGCTTACCCCCAACCTTCGCTCTCACCCCTGTTTGTGTGTGTGTGTCTCAAAGCAGGGAAGGGACACGTGGGGAAGAGCACGCTGCGATGCGCCCGAGCTCGTACTTGTAGAAATAAAGCATCATTTTATTTCTGGTATATGTCATTTATTCTCTCTGTCCCTGTGGTCTTAGATGGCCGTGGTCTGCCGGGTGGCCTTCGTGATGATGCATTATAGCATCATCGCGAACAACTACTGGCTCCTAGTGGAAGGAATTTACCTCTACAACCTGCTGGTCGTCACTGTTTTCACAGAGAGGAACTACTTCAATATCTACCTGTGCATTGGCTGGGGTGAGTGAGAGTCTGGCGTGTGCGGGAATGTTTCCATTTGGTTAGCAAATCTACCACAGGATTTGAAATTGTTCAGCGGGTCCGTGTACTGGCTGCCGCAAACTCACTTAAGTCATCTCCTTTTGGCTCATGTTGAGTTAAACCAGGCATGGCCACCCACCAAGAGGTTTAAACCCTCATCCCATCCCTTTGCTTGTATTTTGGGTGGTCATATACCTCTGTGTTTGTGATCGGAAGGTTGCCGGTTCGAATCCCAGTGTCAAAAGAATAGTCGCATCACTGTTGAGCCCTTGAGAACGGTCCTTAGACCCCTGCCGAATGCTTCAGGGGGCCTGGATATAGGGCTGGCCCTGTTCTCGGACCACAAGCCTCTTTCTCAACTGTATATATGTGTATGCCTTAAAGAGGAGCATGATGGGAAATGCAAATAATAAGCATTCCAATGTCCCTGTAATCGTACATGTGCATATGACAAATAAAGCTTCATCATTTCATTTTGGGGAGGGAAGGACAGGAGGCTGTAGTGCTGGAGAAGGTGGAGGGAATGGAGATGGTGGGCAATCTCTAACCTGGTCCCCTGTGTCCCGTGTCCCACGCAGGTGCGCCGCTGATCTTCATACTGCCCTGGGCTTTGGCGAAGTACCTGTATGAGAATGAGGAGTGAGTGGTGACTGTAGATGTTTGCTTCTGGGTCTCGTTCTGCTGCCTGCACAAGCTGCATGTTACTGTCTTGCGGATGCTCTACCTCCACAGACGTACAGTGCATTTGGCAAGTGTCCCACACATTGGCTGGGACATATACAGGGGCGTGGCCTCTGCGGCATACGCCCAAGCTGAAAGCTGATTGGCCCCGGAGTGCCCCCTCCCCCGTCACTCATTGATTCAAAACATGTGATTGGCTAATGATATGGCTTGCCTCTTTCAAAAAATCCTATAATTGCCCCTGAACACTGGGGAGCGCCTGTGGCTCGCAAAATGAGCAGCCTCCATTTTTTGGCCTTTTACTCATCAAAGACAAATCATTGTGGCAAAGCAAGATAAATACGAAAAAGCCTCTTCATCTTGAATACTGGGAATTTTCAATTGAGCTGATGCCTTTATTCAATGCAGCTTTAATTTTTTCCCATTTGACTTGGCAAATATTTACTGAAGCAATCCAGCTGAAAAGGACTGCAGTTAGATCCATGTCCTTTGCCACCACACCACCTGCTGGACATTTCTGAAATTACACCACAGATACTGCGCTGCCACGCTATAATGCTGCAGCATTAGCGTAGCTGTGCTGTGACACACGCTGTGGATGCTGATGTATTGTTGCACACAGGGTTTCACACACATTTCAGCACTCCCACTCAAGCACGACTGCCATCTGTTCTGGTTGCCGGTCCACTAAACATTCAAGTACTACATGTATATAAATGATTTTGGCAAAAGTAAGAAGTCTGTTTTAAGATATTACAGTTGTGTCCTTATCAAACCGTTATATGTATGTGTTTGTGTGTTCATGGAGGGGTTATGTATATGGTTATATATACATTTGGGGCAGCGTGTGGCTCAGCAGGCTAGCTGTGATCGGAAGGTTGCTGGTTCAAGCCCCGACCAGGTTAGTCATGCCTTAACCCCCCAGCTCCATGGATGCCCCTATAGGTGGCTTCCCTTCACTGACAAGCTCACATTCACCTCCATGTGTGTAATGGAGAGCAAGACATGCTGGCCAAAAAGACAATTTCCCCATGAAGATCAATACAAGTGTCATTGTTATTATATTATGTCACCTGTTATTTTGACATTGTGGGGACCATTTTTTTTCAGCCCCCCGCAAGGGGAAACTCAATTTTCTAGAAATATGTGAATGCAATCAAAAAACTAAAAATGCCAAAAGTCTTGTATTTTGTTTGGTTATTTATGATTAAGGTTACAGCTGGGTAGGGTTTAGGGTTGCCATTGTTGGGATTATGGTTATGCCCATAGAAATGAATAGACAGTCCCCACAAAGACATGAATGTGAACATGTGTGTGTGTGTAGAGTAAATCTTTGGAAAGTAGCATTTAGCTTAGATCTCTTAGCAATTTGCTTCACTGTTGGTTTCTTAATAGCCTTCGCAGTTGAACTCAGTTTCATTGTGAATTTAAGTGTTAATTTACGTGCTGGTGGGGACCCTGAAATTGCCCCTGTATGGTGGTAAAAGAGCTTTTCTTATTGTCTTGGTCCCCACGGCTCCTGATTTCTCCCCCAACCCCTGCCCCTTAAATCAATCTCTTTAGCTCCCCCTAGATGCATTCCTTCATTACAAAAGAATCATTCATTTAGCAAACCGCATGTAGCGATTTGCAGCTCATGCGGCGATCGGTCAGGGCCTGGGGAGGCGTGATTGGCTGCGTGCTCAGTAGCGAATGAGTGGATTATAGCTGTGGGTTGTAATGGGGACTGTGTCATCGCCAGGTGCTGGCAGAGGAACGACAGCATGGCCTACTGGTGGATCATACGCTCCCCAATACTGCTCGCTATCGTGGTGAGTGCCGACATCCTGCAGCACATGGGCCTGTCCATCCATCCACTCATCCATTCATCTGTCCATCCATCATCCATCCGTCCATCAGTCCACCCATCCGTCCATCTGTCCATCCATCCATCATCCATCTAAAAAGCTAACAATTTTCAATTTTAATTTAAGACCCATTAGTAGAGCATTGCCAGTGCTCAAAGGCAATAATGGCCATGTGGTGCCCCCCACAGGTAAAGAATAAAAAAGGGACGCTCTGTACCTTTAAAAGGGGGCACTTTAAATAGCTTGGCACCCCCCCCCCCCCCCCATATGCTCATTACTGCCATGATTTCCAGAAGGAGAAGTTCTGAGAAATTTAAATTAAATTATTAATATAATACAATTATGCAGTCTTTACACTAAGAATTATTATCAGATAATTAGAAAATTATACTTTTTCACATAACTGAAGGATAAAGAAGAAATAAATGAATCCGAAGCATTTTACATAATTGCTTATACATCATAAGGCAATTTTTAGACTTCATTCAGAGAGGAACCGAACAAGGACACAGAGAGAATGCACAGATTCCACAAACGCAGTCCCAGAGGGGGCATTGAACCAACATCCCTCACCATAATCTAACAAGGACACAGTGAGAATGCACAGACTCCTCGAACGCAGTACCAAAAGGGGCATTGAACCAACAAACCCTCACCATAAAACAGCAAAATAAAAATTAAACATAAATAATTCCACTTATTTCGCTTTCCCTATTCTGTCAGTCCCAAGTATCTTACAGACATTATCCGGAGACTGTTATCCTTGCTACTAAAATCACAGTCATTGTCCCTTTGATACTCTTCCTTCATTGCTTATCTGGCTTGGTGCAGCAGTTATTTATATATTCTTATTTTCTGCAGTTTTCAGCTCTGCTCATAGCTCCTGTCCTGACTAATTGGACTGGACACTGAAACTCTTCTTCTCAGTCGTCTATATGGCTGTAACGTATCTGGCAACAGGAATTAATATGTCTGATATTTGTAATGTTCTGTAGTTATTTAATACAGGATTTGAACCTGGCTTTTGGCTCTCAGAGTTTTAAGCAGAGGTGGAAAGTTCAGGTCCAGGAAGTACAAATCCAGACCAAGATTTTGCTTCAACCAACCAGTTGAGTACTCTGTGACTGAGACTTTTTTTATATTCAACTGGTTGGTTGAAACAAAATCTTGGTCTGGATTTGTACTTCCTGGACCTGAACTTTCCACCTCTGGTTTTAAGTCACTCGTACACATTTGGTGTTTTTCGAAGGCAGAGTAAGCTGATTCTTAGAGGAAGGGATTGTTCCTGGTAATCGAAGGCTAGAAGCTGGGCCCTCGCCATGTCCTCTCCACATTTTTTCCGATAAGCGTCTGTAGCAGTGTTTATCGCATCACGTAGGAATTCCCGTGTTTGCGTTCTTTATTTCCATGGAGTCCACTGTGCTGAATTGCGTTTGTTTCCTGCTCCCCACCCTGGTTTGTTCTGAATCAGGCTGTTCGCTGGTACATCCAGACAGGGTGGACCTCTGTCGGCTCCTGCATCCAGGATGTTCTTTGGGGTGCAAGTCCCCGCAGTAAATTTCACCACACTCGGACAGCTCCGTTATGTAACACTACATCACCGTTGCCTCGGTGACCAATCTCCCTTCGAAGGTGGCACTTTGACCTTCTGAATTAAATATATGAGAAGGTCATTGTTCCCTCACAGGACAACAAACTCAGTTTCATTTTCTGTTGAATGATGCCTGTTGTGGCCACACATGAATAGCTATGGATAAATACGTCTATTATTTCATTATTGTTTTATACAGAGAGTGACTCACCTACTCTGTAGCTGAATCTGAAGGTTGATTGCATGTTTTATTCTCTCTTACCTGACTAGTCTCTCAGTTGAGGGAAGTTGCTGGCATCGTTCCATCAAGTAGCCCGTATGAACTTGGTATTTTGACAGGTGTAAGTAGACCTAGATAAGTCTGGAAGGAATCTTGGCAAGGTAACTTACATTATATCTTAATCGACTTAAGTCTTAAAGATGCCTTGGCTTGCAGCATGTATGGTGAACCAGACCCAAGCTACAGCCTTTTGAGGAATCTGTATCTTGACTGGCATTGCTTATAAATTTAAATAAGTCCATGTATCTTAACTAGTGATGGGTTTTAAAATGCCCCAATGCTTTGGCTGGTGTCTTGATGGGTGGTCTTGAAGGTGATGTGCAGCTCAGTGGTTTAGGGATCTGCACCTACGTCTGGAGCAAGACCTGTACCCAAACTTTTTCCTCACCCATGTTTTGCTTCGCAGAGAACAAAGTGAAAACTGAGGAATTTCCCCACGAGAATGAATAAAGTGCATCTATTCTATCAGTAGCTTTTAGAAGTTCAGTCTAACTTATCTGCCTGCTGAAGAACTGCTGGTGTCGGACCCATGAGGTGGTAGCCGGGAATGTGCAGCAGACAAACACCCCCCCCCAGCATTTGAGTCATCTAAATGCAAACTGTGGTCTGTAGCGGATGTGGAAACGAAGGAGCTGAAGGAAGCTAAGGACAGACACGCGACGTGAGCAAGCTTGACGTTTTTGTCTATAAGCACAAACCAAATTCCAGCAACAAGCAAAGAGATAAACAAAATGGCTAATGGTCACGCACATGAGTAAACACGCTGGTTTGGGCACGACCTGCTGTCGACCTGCTGTTGTCTTTCTCCAGTCATCGGTGGGTCAATCCCTTGACACCTCAGAAGCATTTTGCGGCGCAGTAGCTAAACTCTGCTGCTAAATGATTTCCCATCCAAAAGCTGAACTGCGATAGACTGCAATGTTTGGTCACATGATCATGGTTCAACTGATGATATCAGTCAAAAGGAGATGTGTTTCGATTTTTTATTTTATTTTATGAGTATTACAATGAAATATCATGACCATTAAGTTTTAACAAAACCTGCCCAGCCGATCTACCAGGACTTATGAAATTACATCTACAGAACCTGGGGATGATGACAGCTGATTTAGACTCTGTTTTGGTTTTATTTCTGCCCAAATCTGTATAGCGCCTTGCAAAGTGGGCATACAGACAGGTTGCTGCTCTCACTAGACTATAAAACTATGAAAAGCAGGATATCTAGAGACAGGTTTGTAGATGAAAGAAAGTTGTATTGGATGAAATAGATGTCTTGTTTCTGGTCTTCAGCTACCCTCTTCTCACCCAGTATCTACGTCAAACAGCGTTGCTTGCACTTCTGTGGTTTCCTGATCATGACTGTCTTCATTTATACTGTATCTGCTCTCTCCGATTCAGATCAACTTCTTCATCTTCGTCCAGATTATCAAGATCCTGATGTCCAAATTGAGAGCGCACCAGATGCGATATACGGACTACAAGTTCCGGTGAGTGCTGGTGCGGTAACACTTTACTCGTGGGGACACGATGTAGTAGTGCACACTTACTTAATGCATTAATTAACCAGTAACTAAGTGTTTGTTAAGTACTGATCCCATGTTCATTAATCGGTCATGACAGTTCATGTATTTTATTGGGAAACCTATATCAGTTCATGATTTGTTTTTGAGTAGTAAATGAGTAATTTTTGCCCCCTCAAATGGTCTTACTATTATTAACTAATTAGTTAACTACTGTATTAATACATGAACTGTCATGATTGATTAATGATGTACAAGCATGGGATCAGTATGCCTTAAGTAAGCATGTACTACAACATATGTCTCCTCAAGTAAAGTACTTATGAGTTACACCTTTGGCTTCTGGAACATCCTCTTGGGTTCTTAATTTTAATATATTTTATTGGTGTAATTAAGTTTTCCTCGAGCTATAACAATCATTCAGGTTTATGATGCTTGTTTTACTCCATACCTCCTTAACTGTCTTTTTCCTCTTCCTTCATCTCCTTTATTGTCTCCTTCTCTCAACACTGTGTCTTGTTCTCCCTCTTCATATCCTCCATCTCTCTCTCTTTGTCCACAGTCTCGCCAAGTCCACTCTCACCCTTATCCCTTTGTTAGGGATCCATTGGATCCTGTCCGCCTTTGTCATGGAGGAGCAGGTTACAAATGGCCCATTGCGTCTCGCCAAACTGTTCTACGACCTGTTTTTCGACTCCTTCCAGGTCAGCCGATGTTCCCGCAAGTTATGAAGAGTGTCAGGCTCACATGGTCACACATACATATGGCATAGTGACACACCGATATTCTAGTACTATATCATATGTCAAAATTCAGTGGCAAAATTAGTATGTGCATTATAGTTACATGACAATGTAGAATTGTTTGATTGTACCTTCCTGGATTATCTAGAACCCTGGCACATATTTGATTCCATTATTACTTAATAAGTGAAAGTCCAATGGCAAAACCAATATATGCATTATAGTTACATAACAGTATAGAATACTTATGCTGTACCTTCTGGAGGTTTCCAGAACTCTGGCACGTGATCAGTTGTCGGTTTGTGTGCGTAAAACCACCCTATGAACTGTTTCTGGCTTATTACTGCAGTAGATGTATGAAGAGTTTATTTTGCACGTAGATAAGAACATTTGCCGGCCACAAATTGTTGGACTTGGCACTTTAATGCCTCGACGCCGATGTGTTTTCGTTTGACACAGCTGTACTGTGTCAGCTGTGATTCTTGGCTGAATTAGCTTGATTGGTCTCAAACCAGGTATGCCTCACATTTTGGGCTTAAAAGCCCCACGGGCTCCTGTACACATTTATATAAGCGGCGGGGGCTCTGTCGGGACAGATAGCAGCATTTCTTCCTCTTCATCCTGTGTTTACGTCGTTGGCCTGTCTGCGTAAGTTGTAAATCTTGCCAAGTATGAAGAGTAGAGAATAATTGGGTGGAAGAATCTGGTGAACTGACAAAATCAAAATAGTTCCCAAAGGAGAAGAGGCTTGGTCAGCAGCCAGTCTAATGGGAACCCAAATATATGAAGGGTACTTCACTTAAAAGGGTTTCATACAGAAGAAGGTCATAAAATAAGGTGTCGCTCCAACAAATAAGGCCAAAACTATGGTGTGGTTGCACAATTCCTGGGCATTGTTCCCATGTGCCATTGTGTAGTTAAAATGATCGGCTGTCATGATATCGATCGATCTACCAAGTCATCTATATAGAAAATCCAGTGCATGATATCAGTGAACTTAATGGGGTTCTTGTTTTTCAATGAAACTGAGAACTCTGGCCATCAATCAGCTCACCCGGCCTATCGTATGCAGTTTCATACCTCTAATAGCATGCTACCATTTAGCCCGGCTCAGGAATTCATTTATGTACAACTAATATCTATCAGAGAGTGACTGATTGTCAGACATAATGCTTGGTTTGCGACAAGTTTGAGATCAACTGGACATCTGTCCAGCTACATCTATTGTATGTCCATCCACACTTTTCCAGTGAAATGTGATGAATAAACAATGTGAGAGCTTGTTTTAACCATTCAGGTACTAGACAGTGTGGAGCAATAGGTGCATGATGGACTGAAAGTCGCAGGTCTCTTGTTTCTTCAAAGAACAAAGTATATTTCTTCTCCAAGGATGAGTTGTAGGATACCCTGTGAACCAGATTGTCTGTTAGATATTCCTGGTTCATTTCAAAGTATAGGATCAGGTTGTGTACAAAATTACCCCTTGTTTTGTTGGCATTTCCTCAGGGTCTACTAGTGGCTATCTTGTACTGCTTTGTCAACAAAGAGGTGAGTTTTGGAGCCCTTTTTTAGCCTTTTCTGGTTTGTTCCTAGTGTCGTCCGGACTCCTGTAACATTGGCCCTTCCTCCTGCGTTTTCCCCCCAGGTACAATCCGAGATGATGAAGAAGTGGAAGCGATGGAAGTTGGGGAAGAACATCGAGGAAGAGTACCGCCATACTCACAGTCAGCTGCCCCATATGAAGGGCACCATTGTGGGCCACCCACCATGCCCCCCCAAGCCGCCTGACCCGAGTAACCCCCCCAGCGACCAGGAGGAGGATCGACAGTTGGTGGGCAGCCATCCGAACGGCATGGGCAAGACCCCGACGTGCCTGCCATTCCCTCTCTCGTCACAAGATGGCAGCAGTCATAGTACACTGATAGAGAGCATCAACCTGGAAGACAGGGTACAGTGTTATGTGCCCCACCACAACAGCGTGGAGAGCAATTTTTGAGCTGGGGAGCCTGTCCCTCCACCCGTTTTTGTTCCAGTACCCTTCAAGACGGCTTATGGACAGAGATGTATCTCTGGTGAGCAGAGTTGGAACATGGAGATGCTGGGCCCAGCCCAGCAGGGGTTGCTGGACATTGCATGGCCCGAAAGACACACAGAACTATTGCTGAGTCTCAACCGGATGCCGGGAATTCGGAGATTGCCTAGTGGGTTTATTTATGTGCTTTTATGAAATAGCGTCTTGTTCTAAGATCTTAAAAGTGTGCCTAAAATGCGCACCTAGAACATTCGCCTAAAAGCAAGAAACTGAAAATGTTAAATTAGTGTAACGCGAGTTACAGAAACCTAGAAACCTCAAGGTAATGAACAGGGTCTTGGGTTTAGCCTTTTCAATAGTTATTTGTCTATTTGCTGGCCACAAAGGTACTTGGCTCTTAAGACTCTCTGTCTCTCTCACATCCACACCAACACACACGTATCATGTACATGCACAAATGTTAAAGTCTGAATAAGATGTACAGTCTCAAAATTCATCCATAAACGATGATTCCTGATCTTATATTTTCTGTATGTGTGATATTAAGGGGAATCACAGCAGCCGTGGAAAGGGTCCATCCCTGACCCTGTAGTTCTGAAACAGTGAAACAATTTCTGGGGATGTTTGTGGAATGTTGTGCTTGTGTATATTATAGGTGCGTTCTGGAGTGGAACTCTGTCCAAGGATTCTATGACAGGATTCTAGAAATTTCAGCTTATACAGTTGGATGGCAGGGACAGAGACAGGTGAAAAAGACATTACATACAATTGAAGTCTTCAATGTCATACCTTTCAGAGGTATGGACATTGGTTGTCATTTGTACAGAAAAGTGCAAATGTGATATGGCATTTTTTTGCTGTTGTTGTAATGGTAGTGGTGTTATTATGTATAGTAGTTGTTGTATTATGTAAGTATAGATGTTGTGTGGGAGGCCCCAAACAATGTGAAAAGCAGTGAGAGTAGAAAATCTCGTTAAAACAGGAGAGTGGTATCCTTATGTTCTGCAGGGACATTATCTCTCTGGGTACATGTATACCTACATAAGCTCTCACACACTTAAATTCACACATTGATACATACAGTACATGCAGAATCCCTGTGAATGTCTGCCTTAAAGTTTATTCAGTGTCCTACAAGCAAGCCTTATGAACATAGGAAATCCTTCTTGCATATCTTACATTCTTACATTCTTAATATAATATCAAGGTCCATTGTGTTGCATCCATCCGAGGACAGGAATAAACCTCTCAAGGTGGAAATGGGAAGGAAGTTCTGTAGTGTGGAGGTCATGTGATAAGCTGTGAGGGTGGGATTGGCTGTAAGTTCCCACTTTCAATACAGCAGGAACATCTACTGCACAACTGTGCATTCCAGTCAACAAAGACAGAAAGATATATGACTTTTTAACGCTGTGTTAGTCTTTGTTAGTCTTGTAGGAGAAGGAGCAGGAGAAGTGTTTAGATATGAACTTGCATAATTGAGCACAGGATGTTACGAGTCAAAAAGTCACTGTCCTAGAGTCATGTGGTAATCATGTGATATGAAACACACACACACACACACACACACAGAGTACACATATTCATATCTTTATGAGGACTCTCCGCTTCTATCTGAAAAATGAATTAATTTATATTGAGGATGCAACTAATAGACAGGGACAAGCACACACACTCTGCACAGAATGCTTATATACAGTATATACCTTAAGTCTTCACACATCACTTAACTGGACCCAGTGATCTATGACCAACTATACGGCAGCTGACCGCTGGTAATAATACTTACAGACTCTGCCTCGCTTTCAGTACCTCTTAGTACATGTTCAACCAAGAATAGTCAAGGACAGATATCTCTGTCTCTGCCTCAGACCTGCTGAACACCTGCTCTCAGGCCCTGGACAGGTAAATGCAAGTACTCTGGGATGAATCCCAGCACTCATTCCCTAAGATCAGCATCACTTTCTCTAGTTCTGGGAAACCCTCACCTCTATGCTGTTCTTAATGAAGCCTCTTAATTAATGTAGGACCGAGTTACCACAGAATATTAATTGACATGCCTTATCTATGAATGCCTACAACCAATACCCAGAAATATATCAACGATCTCTAACTTCATTTGACTCATCTGTGCCCTATAAATAAAACAGAACAAGCTAGAATTCTGTGAAACTTTGATACGAGTGAGTTGATACAAAAACAAAGCACAAGTGAAGCAAGGAGGATTGTTAATGTTGCCATACATTTTTATACTCGAGAGTTTTAGAGTTTAAAGTTTGTGTTTTTTGTGGCAGCTTTGTCATATGTCATTGGCTTGAGGTGCTTGGGGGGGGGGGGGGGGGTCATGTCAGCCAATGATGGGCAGGTAGGGAATCTCCTTATGGGACATGAAGGGGGGCACTGTAAGGGGAGGTGTGAGAATGGTGAGGATTGAGTGATATTAATGGCCGGGCATTTAGATGGAGTATAAATAATCCTTCCCTCAGTCGTCCATCATTAGCCTCATTAGATAGACATCAAAAGCACGAAGACTACTCAGAAGTCCAGCTAGAGCGCGAAGGAGTCTAATTCCTTGAGATCTTTGCTGGAACACAGACTGTACACAAAGCAAGTGCCCAGCGCCTTATTTCTGAAGCCCTGCTTTAGATCTTCATCAAGGGCCATCAAGACGCAAGAACTGGTCAGAGGAGAAAGTATGCTTCACTTTCATGCAAATGCGTTTGTGTATTATGGATGGATAGTTCACCCATTAGCGGGCATAATGATCGCTTTTATATCAAGTCATGGCGGCCGTTCGCCATGGCAACAGAAGGCCATTGAATCTTCAGAGCTAGAATAGTCCTGTGTGTGGTTTCACTGTTAGTCAAAGATTTTAGTTTCAAACACTGTTCAAGGACGGGGGACATAAAATCGGCGAAGCTTCTGCAGGAGTTTCCTTTTCCGCTGGCATGAATTTACACCCGACTTTAGTAGCAGTTTCAAAGCGATTAAGAGTTCAGATGTAAACCAGTAAACCTTGCCGACTTCAGTGGACCAGCAGTTCTTGCATCTGCTTTAGAGGGACCTAATCAGTGCGATCTAGCATCCAGTGACAGTCTGTTCTACACACACCGGTGAGTCATACTGTTGTTCTGTTGGCTGCCAGCCCCCCAGCACTGCTGAAAGCTACAAGCAGCCGCACCCTCCCCTCTGGACGAGCTTAAGAATGTCTGAAGGTACAAACATGTCCATCGAGCATCTATATAGTTGTGGTCTTTCTTCTCCTGGGGCTTTACCTCCTGTATGTAAATAAACATGTTCGTTTGTGTTGTTTTTCTATGGGTATTATTTGATGATAAAAGATTGTATTGAAGATGATAAAAAAAAATAATAAAGCCGCAGGTTGAACAAATGGACTGGCGAACGTTCAAGCGTGATATTTCGCACTCTTTTCAGTGTGTGTGTGTGTGTGTGTGAGAGAGAGTGTGTGGTACATTAGTGTTTACTCTGTCACATTTAGATGTTAAGCTATAAGGCTTTCAGTGAAATGTACAATACTCTTTAGTCATCATGTACTTCTTCTATGTGACGTCTGGTTCTAATTATTATTTTTTTAATTTCTCATAATAACAGAACAATTCTCACCATTGGCGCGTGTGAGGAGCAAAATTATTGTCACTAAACCTTAATGTCTGTGTGTATCCTGGAAATGTTTATGTCTAACATGCATTTGTTGGGGAAAAAAGCAATGATGTAACAGGCATCAGAAATGGTTCTTTTGTGTTCAATAAATCTGTCAATTTGTTCTTAAATTTTTGGTGCATTTGTACAAAAAAATCAGAGTAAGGTTACAAGGCATTGAAAAATATCTTCTGGTGGCTTTCTGGAAACAGGTCAAGTATAAAAATCAAACTCTAAACAAATCCAGACATATTTTAAACAAAAAATGACCACATGTACAAACATGGCTTCTAGTTACCTCTCTTTTAAGTGCATATTTTATGTTTCATTGATAATAAAATTTGAAAGCACCAATTTGCCTCTTCAGTCACCCCATCTGGACATTTTAACTTAGAAGTGTAGTACCTTTTATCGTGGAAAAGTACCTCCATTTTAGTCTTGGCAGGGGGGGCTGTGTTTGATTCTCAGTGATATGCAGGTTATAAACTGGACGTACCACGTTCTGGCTACTTGATCTCCGCTAGTCTGCCTTGTTGATGAGCTTTCTGCAGGTAGCCAGCGTGAGTGTTTCTCCTCTTTCCATCTAGGGGCTTCTCTTTCGCTTTCTGCCCTTGCTTTTGACAAACGAAATCTGTCCGACTGTAAACACTGCAAGCCATTCTTCTTGTGTTTCATGAACACCGGTTCTTTCACAGTCCCCCCCCCCCCATAATCTGCTGATTTCCAAAATTCTATCTTCTTGAGACTTCATGGCGACTTGCCATAGCACAGTTTTTATTCTTATGAAGAACTCAAGTGCTACTGCAACAGGACAAAAGCATCGACCTGCCCAGGCTGTTGGACGCTGGACTTCCTGGCTCAATATTTTTTATTTTTTTCCCCCCAGCTATGTGAACATTGTGACCTTCAAGGCTGCAACGCTTAAGATCTGCTTCAAAGGCCACAGCCGCCAGCCTTTCAATGAAGCCTGCGGTTGTTTTTTGATTGTATATGTAGATGACAACCATGAAGGCCATTTCCTTGGGTGAAGTGAATGCTTTTCTGCATGCCACGTGTGTTTCTCTTGCTGTTTGTGGTAAACGAGGACGTCAGCGATAAAGGCCTGTCCTTGTGACCACATCCTGCAGCTTCTCATCTCTCTGGTCCTGTAAAGGCCCCTTTAAACTGGGGTGGCCTGTCTAGCTGCCCGCTCACGTTGGGGCTCGCAAGTGCCGCTTTGATTGTTAGCATTTGATTTCCACATCATGTTCACCTGGGCTACAGTCATCCATTCGTGATCTTACATAGGACTGCTTGACTCATTTTTTTTTGTGTGTACCTTGACCCTGGAGGAACTATGTTTCCTTCCACTGTATACTGTGTATATGGCTAAAATGACAAATAAACCTGCCTGACTAGACTTGACTTAAACACTTTAGATGATAGATAGATAGATAGATAGATAGATAGATTGATTGATTGATTGATTGATTTATTGATTATAATTTATTAATCCCGAGAGAAATTTAGGTCTTGACTTGACAGGGTGCAAATAATACAGTATTATGCTATTACTTATGCGTTAATTAACCACAAACTCAGTCATAGTTACATACAGATCTCATCTTAATTCACCATTAATGAATTGTGACGCATGTTTTATGTCAATATATTTGTCATTAATTCTTTAAACCTTTGTGAACTACTGAAGTTACAGGTGTCTGCTAGAAAGCAGAAGATGAAGAGGAATTTCTCCTTTCAGCTTGACGATGACCCCAAGCATACATCCAAATCAACAAAATGGCTTCACCAGAAGAAAATGAAAGCTTTGGAATGGCCCAGCCAGAGCCCAGACCTAAATCCAACTTACAATCTGCGGAACCACCTGAAGGGGGCAGTGCACAGGAGACGCCCTCGCGATCTGACAGATCTGGAGCTCTTTTGCAAGGAAGAGCGGGCAAATATAGCCAAGTCAAGATGTGGCATGATAGACTCCTACCCAAAAAGACTGAATATAGTTTATGTATTTTTCCTGTAAATAATTCAGTGCTCAACAGAATTAGGTAACGTTAACCTTATTTAGCCTTTATTTTCTCCCCAATCAGTCATTATAAGATTTTCCATTTTGCTAAGCTGAACCTTTCCTATGCTAATTCATCATTAGCTTTCTTCTAACAAAATGCTGCTGGACAATGCTAACAGCGCTAATCCATCACTGTACTGCGTCACAGCACGGCTGTCTGAATGCCTGGATCCGCGCTTTGAGTGGCGACGGAACAGCCCATCTGTCAGGGACCGAAGGCTCTTTAGCGGCTGAAGCTGCCGTTATCTTCCCTTCCCAGAGGCCCCTGTGCACACCCTCCCCCCCGCCCCCACCCCAGTGCATTATTATCTTTATCGTTGCATAGAAGGCTTCATCCAGAGTGATTTGTACAGCTCACAGGTTTGCACTTCATCTGTTTGTGTGGCTGACTGGGCCGTACCACAAAAGCGTCACCCAGAGGGACCTGAATCATAAGTTCTTGACCCACCACACTGCTGCACCAGGTTCATCCCGGGTCCGGTCTCTGGGTCTCTTCTGGGTCTCTGCGAGCTTGGGGGCGATGAGAACCAAATGATAAACCAAGGCCCATAATGCCGAAGCTTGGGTGTAATTAGTCACTGGGGCGCAGTTCAAAGGTGAAATGCCAGGCCGTCCCGGGAATAGTCCAAACGCGGGCAAAACTGGCCAGCTGGCCCACCCACGTCGAGAACGTTGGCCCATATGCTGTCAGCCTGCGAGCTCCGTTCCCTGGACTGGTCATTTAGCATACCGGGAATTCTCCCAGTGGGTCAATGTATTTCTGGGTAGAACTTAGCATGGGAGACCACAAGGGTCAGGGCTGATTTATAATCCCAGTCTAGCCCTGCCCTTCAATAACACTAAGGTGATTCCAGACACTGAAACATGATTCCTTGCACATCCAGGGCCAGCAACCTACAAGATCTGGGTTTTTATTGGTCGGCACCAGTCATGTGATATTCTCTGCCTCTCCATTCTCTAGGTCTGCAAGGAACATTTATACCTAATTCAAATGCGCGTCCACTTTATTAAAGTATTTTTTTTCCTGTAATTTTTGGGTAGAAAAATTGAGAAAAACAGACTACTTAGCGTTTCATAATTTTGTCAAACGCATTACTCTAATTGGAATAGCAGATACCGAATTCCCTCCTAAATTTAGTCTGTTCAAATGCTTGCTTTCAATGACAAACCCTTTTTAATCAGTGCGCTTTTATGTTATTTGAATTATTTATGAAAATGGACTGTTTGCTCCCACTTACGTTAATAAACTGGCTAATTTGTAATGGGCTCTGGTTTCTGGTCTGATCCCCGGTTTTCGGTCCTCTCTCGGGAGATAAATATTCCGCCGGCATCCAGAACACAAGCAAAACTCGCAGGAATTTAAACAATTGAGCATGACTCATGGTGTGGGATTCGGGAGGGAAAGATTCAGCCTGCTTCCCTGCTCATCCCTCAGAGCAACGTAAACTTTTTCTCTCTTGTCACTCTCGTGTTGCCTGGAACCGCCTTTAACCTCAAAGCCCAGCAAAGATATGCTATTTCAGATTGCCAGGGATGTTGAAGGACGTTGGGAAACATCTGGAAGCAGAGCAGTGAGCTGGTACTCGCTGCCCATGAGCAGAAACTTGGGAAAAGCTATTTCTTCTTCTCCTGGAAGCCCATACCTCTTCCTTCCCCAGAAGGCTCTCAATATCTTCTTGCCAAACCCTCAACGACACCTTGTGTCCATGACACACTTAGCTACTGTGTCAACGTGCAATTTGGGGGATTTAAATCCAGGTCAGTCACTCGTCCTTCTCAGTCGCTTTTTTCTGCCTTCCTACATCCCATCCTACTTCGGGCCCCAGTTTGCATCTTTTCAGTTTCCTGTTAAGTTCTAGAAAAGCAGATGGGTTTATGTCTTTATCACGTGAGGTGTGTTTAGCGGTCTGTGCCACTTTACCTTAAGCACGTGATAGATTTTAACATACAAATATAACAACAATAACAACAAGAAAAACACACAGTGACAGAGACCAGCCCCCTGTACTACGAAGCGGGGTTACTGGCTTATCGGGGTAACTTGTCAGATTTAAGGTAGTCTGGGCAAAATTTAAGTCAACGAATATGAAGTCCATTTAAACTGTGGTACCGTAAATCCGACAAGTTACCCCGATAAGCCAGTAATCCCGCTTCGTAGTACAGGCCACCGATGTTTCCTGCTACATGCCGATCTCGCGTTATTTTGGTGTTAAATTAGAACAGAAATAGATATGTGAAAGACTGCAGAATCAATTCCGACCTGAATCCCAGAAAATCAGTTATGCTGCTATTGTGAGGGCTGACATCTCCCTACACAGTTTACAAAATGCTTGGTTATATGCATGCAAACAAATAACACAGGTTTATTATTATTATTATTATTATTATTATTATTATTATTATTTTTGTTATAAAGCTTCCTCCGGCAAATTTGTCCCCTTTCATTAACACAGCCAATTTATCCCTCATATTCATGTGTCAGGGCTCTGCATCCTGTCCCCACCGTGATTTCAGCGTAAATATGAATCTCCCCTTTCACACATGACAAGTGGCTGGCTGTGAGTATGAGAGATGCAACCTGGAGCTGGGATCCTAGCATCAGTGAGGATTTTGCGATTGGCTGTGATGACCTTCAGGGCAAAGATCCATTAATGGTTATGTTTCCTACTGACCAGCTGTAAGCTTTATTGCCATTGCGATGTTTTGCAGCTCAGCAGGTTGGGACACTGCCTGTGATCGGAAGGTTGTTAGTTCAAATCCCAGAGTCAGACTGCCTGTCCTGTTAATCTTTTGTGCTGGTTTATTATGAGATAAACATTTACTAAATAATGCAAACTGCTAATTGATTGATTTTTATTACGTTTTTTGACCTGCTCCTGTCCAGGGTCTCCTGGAGCAAACTCAGATTCACATTTAACGCAGCTCTTCCAGGGTTTTTAATTCTTAAATGCGCCAATGAAGCGTGTCCGCCTAATAGGGGCATTAACGGTGGTAAAGAGGGAATAAGTGCAGGACGTATGGGGATGAATAGGGAGAAAATGCGCCCATCGTCACGACGACACTTTCCTTTTGCTGCCAAAAATAAAAGGTTTTCTTTCTTTCCGAGAAATTTTTCCTTTCCCCGTCATTCTCAAATTTTGCATAATCGCCCCTTAGTCACGTTAAATACGTTTGATTGCTGTGAGCACTTTAACCGTACATAGCACATCGGGCCGTTCAGCTATTTTCACATTTTTCTTAACAAACATCGATTGTCTTCTCTTTTCCGCTCTTTAGCTTGCTGTAATATTTGTTTTTCCATAGAAAAAGAAGGTAAGAGGTACACATGACCAAGGCCAATAAGAAAGTTGGTTCAGTAGGGTTTTATGCTGTATTTATAATCAAAGGATCAGATCTTGTGGTTGGTGGAATGATGTCACTGTTGGACCCTTGAGCCCCTTAACTCTCAAACGATCCTGGGACAATCTGTCCCTGCTTTTCCTAGTATGTTGCTTTAGATAACCCCCATCTGCTAAATGAATGTAATATTTGTTGCGTCTTTCATGGCTGCATTATTTCCGCATGTATTATTTAAGCGTCGTGGCCTTGTGATCATTCTCCTACCCCGCGATTGCAGTGGCGGGCCGCATCGACATTCATTATTCAGGATTTGCCTTTTGTGCATCGGTACATAGAAATTCTTACTTGCACCATCCAGTCAGTAATCAAATCAAAGTTTATTTATAAAGCACTTTTAAACAGCCAAGGTTGACCAAAGTGCTGTACAGATTCACATCATTAAGAACAATAAAAGACATCAAATAAGAAACATAAAATGAAGAACAAGAGACTCAGAGCATTTTATGGCAACTCATCCTAAATCAAATGCCATCGAGAAAAGATGTGTCTTAAGATGTAAAAGTTTCCTGAGTAGAGGCAGATCTAACATGCCAAGGTAGGTTATTCCGAAGTCTAGGGGCTGCCACCTCAAAGGCTCGGTCGCCTCTGGTCTTCAGCCTGGTCTTAGGAACTTTTAGCAGAAGCTGTTGAGACGACCTCAGTGCTTTGGCCGGAGTATAACAGTGTAGCAGAATTATGCATTAATGCAGCAGAATTAGACATCATGAAACAAAACCAAGGCTCTCACAAAAAAATCAAAGTAAACATGCAGAAGAACATATCAATGGAATAAATAGGAAGAAACTGCTGGAACGGAAAATATCACTGAATAAAGTATAGATATAATAAACAAATGTAGAAGAAAAGGCTGAAATAGGAAATACTCTTGAGTGAAGAGCAATGTGCAAAGTATCAGTCCAATATAGCATACTATGCATTTATTAAGTATTTACGAGTATTATTGTTCTGAATTGAGTTGCCAGATTACATAGGGGTACAAACTGCTCTTATACTAGTTGCTGGCCGTCCTAATGCTGCTTTATCTCTGTTATGTCTGTCGGACCTCAGTTTGGAGAATATTCTGTGACCGGGTGGTAGGGTAGTGGGGAAGGCTGCAGAGGAGAATCCATGGTCACCGTCAGCACTTCTGCGGACGGCTCTTTAAGTTGGCAGCTTTCGTCTCTCGATGTCGCATCAAGCAGCCTTTTGTTAAGCTGCACACCAAAGATGCCTGATGTGGGAGTGTTTAATTGCTTAAACGAGAGAATTACCATAACAACGCCGCTCTCTGTTGTAGTGTGCTTGTGCGAGGTTTTTGTTCGGAGGTACTTTTCCTCGTTTACTTTTCCATGGTGTATTCTACAGTTTTATTTCTGGAAAAGTGCCCCCCGCCAACACATCCCACTCCTCAAACTATTGTTTCAGGCCACTCTGCTAGTCCTCTGTTATGTTTCTGATACTGTTTACTGACACCATGTTGAAATTCGAATATTTTTTTTCAGCACCTGGATACGGGTTCATGGAAAGACAGGGGCAGGTGTCGGGGGTGGGGGTGTCATTTGACTGGCTTGCATAGAATAGAGCAACATTTTGGCCACAGATCCTGCTAACAGAACATGCCTCACAGGTGTGTGTGTGTGTGTGTGTGGGGGGGGGGGGGGGGGTGCTGCATTACATTTAAAAAAATAATGCAGCAATAGGGCAGACCTTCCTGATGGGGTGGTGGTTCAGAGGGTTAGGACACTGTGGTTGTGATTGGAAGGTTGTTGGTTCAAACCCCAGGGTCACCAGAGTGGTTTAACCCTTGAGTCCCTGAGCAAGGCCCTTACTTAACCCTCAACTGCTCTAGGGTTAGGGTTTTCCCTAACCCTAACCCTAAACCCTATCCTTAACCCTAACCCTAACCCGAGGACTGGGTTGGGAAACTGGGCTGTCTGACTTTGCTTTATTAATTGTATGTCATTCTGCATTTCAGTATCTGCTAAATAAGCGAAATGTAATGAATTTGGTAAAAAAAAGCATTGTACAGTATAATTAAAAGCTTCTCCGATCATATGTTCTGGGGTTAGGAGGGGTGCATGTGAATCTGAGCTGGTATTCATTTGTAGTTCAGTTTTATTGTCGTTGTGACCCTTCATCTGACGTACGCGCAGTAAGAGCGGCGGCCCGACCAGGCAACGCCCTCCCTACCTGAGAATGTTTGCAGCAGGAAGGGGGGGGGTTGTTTTGTTGAATATATAAACAGCGAATATTAAGAATTTAAATTAAATGAGTCATTCCTGTAGTTAAATGTTCTATTCACAAGACAAACAAATAAGAATGGTGCAGAATTATTTTAAAAAGACAACAAAAACATATTTTTTTTCCAGCAAGGCAATGGAAAAATAAATGCTTATATTAGTAAGAAAAACATACTTATTTGTTTTTTCTGAATACACTCATTTAACTAAACTAATGAACCATTGTGTTTGAATTTTTAAATTTTGCAGCTGGAATTCGAAGAAAGCAAATAACAGAAAAACGACACTGTACTTCGTAAATGACGACTGAAATTATTCATATTGCAGAAATTGCCATATAAACAACATAAAAGTGATAGCTGGTGCAATAAAAGTCAAAATGTGACAGTAAACAGAGGTTTTTAGCCCTTTCTTCTGTTGATAGATACTTCGTGGCACCGCAGAGCCAGGAAACAATAAGTGCAGGTGTAATACATTTACACTTTATAACAGGAGAAAAAGGCAAATGGCATTACGTAAATGTTCAGCCAAAATAAAAGGAGGAAAATGGCAGGGTTTCGAGGAAATATTCTGCCAATTACATCTGTGTTCTGCAGTCAGTACTCATTTTACCCACTGCAGTCGATACAAAAAACAAATCAATCACCAGGCCAAATACAGTAGTTAGATGGTAGTATGACCTTGTATTTTCTATTTAGAAAATGTCACAAATAATTTAAAATAGGTATCTGGGTTGATAAATATTTATGAGTGTGTGGTGTGTGTGTGTGTGTCTCTCTCTCTCTCCCTCTCTCTCTCTCTCTCTCTTTCAGGAAAACAGCTCTGGAAAAAATTAAGAGACCACAGCAAAATTTCACTCATTCCTCAGTTTATGGGTGCGCGCCTGTGTGAAATATATATTGTTTCACAAACTCCAGCCTGGCTCCTCCCTGTTTCTTCATTAATGAAGGGCTTCTTCCTTGCTTTATGGGTCTTCACTCCTGCTTCTTATTATGAGCTTATTGTGGACTGACCTAGCAATGCACTTCACACCACTTAATGTTTCACATTCTTTTTGAAGGTCACTTGAGGTCATCTTCTAAATTATGAGGCACTGCCGGATAAGTTGACAGTCATCTCTGGCATTAGAAAGTTGCTTCCGCCCTCTACCTGGCTATAGTTTCTGGTCATTCCCAGTGTCTCCTGCTTCACCTTGTTCTTGTGAGCTGCTGTCGATACTGAGCCTGGAAGCAGCCTGCCGCACAGTGTAGCCTTCTGCCAGCAGGCCCAGGATTAAACCAGGATTTAAAAAGGCAGATTTTTTAAAAATATAGAGCGGTTTCTTAATTTTTTCCAGAGCTGTAGGTAGTGCTTCATAAAACAGGAACCACAAACCATGACTTCATTGCTTGGCTTCAATATCCTAAGTCCCAGAAGGGAAGAAGTAAGAGAACATCTCCAATCCCCTGCTGATCCATCTTCCATTGATTCCTGGCTCCTGAGTTCTGACCAAGGGTCTGTTCTTTCTCAAGCTGTAGGGCTGTGAGTGGTGGGGGGTGGATGTTGGGCATCGTATCGAAAGCACAAAAAGCAGAAGATCCCGCAGACAGAAAGAGCATCACAAAAAAATCACACGTGAAAAAAACTAACCTGAATCCACCCGGGCATAAGACTGAACATGACACACTGACCCTGACTTGAAACCCGATACATTGTTGGGGCCCTTCTGACTCGGGATGGGTTGCAGATCTCTGTATCATGGGCAGCAAACCCAAACAACAGACAAAACAAGTTCTGCGAACCTGAAGGAGAAAACCCACAAGTCCACCAGAGCTAGAACCTGCAGCTAGAACCTACAGCCAAGTCATACCACCACGACTGCATCTAGAGCCACTAAAAACGTGAGACATACATCCCCAGTTTTTTCTTCTACAGCGCCCCCCATGTTCCACTTTCAAAATAAAAGTCTGAAAACTCAGACTTTTACAATTACAGTCTCTTCATCACGATATTCCCCATCACGGTTCCGATATATCAAGTGGTTGGCGTAAGGAATTAAATGGGATTTTTTTTGGGAGTTTCTGGGAGTTCTGCGAAAGCAGCAGACGTACGGTACCAGTTTGCAGGACGCCGAACGTGTTTTACGGCAGCCTCTCACGTGGCACATCGCAGCCATCTTTGTATCCCGTGCTTCTCGTATCATTTTGCTTTGCTCACCAAGGTGACCAAAAAATTTTACACGCACGGGGCCTGCTCCCCGGCAGGGTCGACTCGATTATGTGTCTATGTGTCTCTATGTGTGACATAATGAAGGCTTTGCACAGTAATAAAAGATGAAAGGGCCTCTCTAACTAATGGGTGAATCTCTTCCCTAGAATATAGGATCACTATGAATGTTAGAAATGCAGAACAAAGACATTAATTTAAATTGTACATCATGATTATTAGATTCTGGGCAGGAAGCCTGGTAAAACACGTCTGAGATATAGATCGGAGACAATCGAGGAGGTAGTGTTTAATTAAGCTCGTAAGTGCTCTTCCTTAGCTCACTACAGTGACATATCACACGGGTTTTCAACAGCGCTGAAGCAAATTGCGATGAAGCAAATGAGGAATTGAGATGGTAATTATGAGGCGGCCGACCTCGTTCCTTTCCATTTCCCATGAACCGGAGACGTGTCCCAGAAGCCTTGGCACCATCGGGAGCCCGCCAATCTCTCTGGGCATGATTGAGATGCCAGGCCTGGCCAAAAGCTGGCAGAATAATTGGTGCCAAAATCCTCCTTGGGCTGGGTCACTCTCCACGTGCCGCCGTAGCATGGCAGCGTCTGAAAACAGCAGCCTCACACCAAACGGGTCGGCAAGCTCAGTCGGTCTTGCGAGAGCAGAGCCTCACAGTGGCCGTGAATTTCGCCTCGCTGATCATGTCGTTCCTTGCTGCACTCCAGCCAAACAGGCCACAAAGCCTGGTGTTATTTATGACCAGGTCTGTCCAGGCCAGGCTACCGCGTCCTAATGCTTAGCGTTGACGTGTGCAGCTAAGCGTTTGCTTCACTGCAGCCTCTGGCCACAGTTGATTTAAATCCACTATTGGACAGTTTTATGGTGGAAAGCTTCATCCATAAAGACCCATTAATCCCAAGGTCGTAGAGCCCCAGTGGTCTTTACATATTGCTTGATTTTCCGCCCAGATACCAGTCAGTTTATAATAACGCCTCACGCATTTCTTATTAAACTGGACATTAAAAAGCTGGGTGGCTTCACATGCCTTTGGACAGTGTGGTCTATGTGGGCAGCATCAACAAGACTTGCATTCCTAAACAGCTACTCTGGAATTCCAGTTGTGTTGAGCGTTCTGCGGTAACATAAGTGCTCCAATAACGGATTGAGTTATGACATCACTGAGCTAGCGCTCGTAAAATAAACCATTTTGCAATGATTAGCGCTTCATAAGAAGCCATATACTAGGTGATTTAGGGTGTGCGAATGAGCTGGGTGACAGAAGTACAGTAACTTTACTGTCATGCATCAACAGATCTTTGGCGTATAAAAATACACTAATATTTGTTTTATTTCTTTGTACTAATCCTAACACATTATTGTCTAAACAGAGGTTCTTCTCACAGTGCCCTAATTGATTTATCAGGCTCTTTTTAAACTAACCTTCCCCTCTTGCCTCGTACAGAACAGGGTGACACGCTCTCTCTCTGTCTCCCCGGATAAACAGAGAAATCGCCCTGCTACTCGGCCCCATCTTCCCGCTACTCGCATTTGCTAGCGCAGCACTGCTAATTTGGGACCGGTCGCTTTGTGAGCCTCTCCTCGTTTATTTGTGTTCATTGTCGGCGTGATTAATGTATTATTTATGTTAAAGGGGGCGGTGACGAGAGCGTGAGCTCCAGGACGCCCAATAGGGGGCGATGACGAGAGCTCTGCTTCACCGGCTCCCGCTTCTTTGAAACTGGCTCTGCCCTGCCTGGTTTGACACCATTTTGCAGCCAGCTGATGGGTGAGAACTCTGACTGCGGCTCATTCACTCCCTTCTCATTCTCTTCTGCGAGTCTGTGCCAGGTTGCATTCTGGGTAATATAGCACCCCATACCTGGTGTAAGCCTCTGACTAGATACACACAGGGTATGTGTGTCTGTGTGTGAAGCCTACATTCATCTTGTGCGCTGTCTAGCATGTACCTGGACTTACACACCAAGCTAAAGAAGACAGGCTCCTGATGGCCCATAACCCATGTATCCTTGCTCATGCTATAATGCTACAATGTTAGCATGTCCGGGGCGGGTGGCCAGACAGTTGACCTTGAACCACCAGAGGTCCTTTTTCTCCCTACTTGAGAACTTTTGGTTCCTGTCCCTTCTTGTGTTCTGCCTTTCCTTCATTTCTTTGACTTCCCCTTTTCCCCGTTTTTGAATTATTCTGTAAATATGATGCAGGAATGTATTACAGCACGTCTATGCAAAGCGCTTAGCGACCACTCTGTTGGTGAAAGGTGCCTTATAAAAATAAATTGAATCGAATTGAACCCTGCTGAGAATAACACCTTCTTCTCTAAGCCAACGTAAGCCTGAAGTAAATGTTTCTATATATAATTATAGGAACTATTCTGGCTAACTCTTCATGAAAGACCCAACAACATGTCTATTTTGGCATTTACACCAACAAGTTCGTGTGCCGCTAAAGGACATCTCTGCGCTGTTAACTGCAAAGACTTTGATATGTTATAGAGAGAGACGGAGCCGTTAAAACTTTTATGGGGGGAAGCTGCAGACTATGAGTTTGCAGGAGTGTGAAGATACCCCCCCGGGGGCTCATTACACCCACAGACAGAGTCGGCAACTGAGGTCGTCAGCACAGGTAAACGAAAATGGGCTTAGTGTTTCTCGGCAACAGACGGCTGAATCGTTCCAATTATTCCTTCCTGCTTCTCTCTCTGTCTGTCAGCATCCTCAGAGGGGGGGTGCATTGTGCATTTTAAAAAACCCAGGGGAGATTCATCACGGCGAGGCGGAATGCAGAACGACAGCACAAACAAACAAACAAACAAACAAAAACAGATGTCCATCTTAGCAGAACTCAACCAGTCCAACGCTGCAACACAAGCGTGGGAGTTCTGGCTGGGAGAGCGGGAGGGGGGCGACTGTGTTTGGCCCATCCTGCTTCAAACTCCATGCCTGTTGTGGTGAGAGTCATTCAGCAGGACACCAGCAGCTCCTTAGTTATGGAATAACAGGTGTCACGATCCTTACCCTATGTAGAGGTGCTGATCTCTAAAGACAGTCTCAGAATTTGGTTTTCTATCATGACAGGTCCTAAGAAATCTTATCTGAATGTGAGTGTAGAAAATCCATGTAAAATGGAAGCCATATTGCACATATCAGGGGGCCCACTTTGAGCTAGGACTGGATTTATAAATTACCATTTCAACTTAAAGGACCTGGATTTCACTTTAGCACCGAGTCCTTGCCGTGCGTTGATTGGCCAGTCTCCTATAATCATCCATGAGTCACTCATGTTAATGTGAAACAGCTGGATGTGTTTTTCAATCAAGGAGACAAACCAGTCAAAACACAAGAAGAATTGAAGTAAATAGTCAAACACAGGAGCCGTTCACTTTTAAGGTTGTGTGTAAAACATGAAGATGGGATTAGGTGGTCACCCTACATCGCATAGCGGTGATACTGACAGGTTCTCTCTTTCACTAGAAGTCTCTATTTTTTACTCAAGGAGCCACGATGAATAAATCATAAAAACTAAATCAATCTCCACAAAACGTACTGCAGAGAATAATGATTTTCTTCTTAAAAATTCTTGACTGATGGTGACTAGGGAAATCCTTTGGGTAAGAAAATACAGTTATTGATGCTGTACAAAAACACAGAGCTGTGAGTAAGAAAGGAGCAGCTGGAGAACTGTGAGATGTCCAAACAACAGGAGGAGAACTTGGACATTATTCATTTCTTCACGTATTTTCAGGAATTTTATGGCTTGTTATGTAAAACCTTCTTTGTTTTTCTGGAACACATGTCTCTGTCCTAGTGCAAATCTCAATCATCTGCAATGGCTCTGTTATATGCTGTAATATTAGCCATCATTAACTTGCTTGTGGAGACTAGTGACCCATCGTTTAACTAAGCACTGGGAACCTGTTAAACCAATAGAGGAGAGATAACCCTATAGTGAAAGTATCATTGGTTGTTGATCTTGGGAGGTAACAGTATTAGTATTAGTACTCGTATTACTAGTAGAGAAGTGGTGTAACGTCTTTTTTGTTACAGGTGTTTTTTAGCACTTCACTGGGAGCCCTCACTCCCAGTCCTCACACCAGGGGGCGCCATTTCAGCCTTATGGATGCCTCCTGCTTTTTGAATCCGGTCAAAAGGGAGCTCAGCGGGCCCAAAAAAATGGTATTTTATCTTTCCCTTCCTCTGTCATGTTTCTGCGAATTATTATCTGCTCTTGTGCAGCAATGACAAAAAAATAGTCAAACACACTGCATCCGCATGTCGACAATATGGATGGCAACATTCAGCTTGTACTGTAATATATCGTATTCTTGCGATTTATGAGGAAACACAAGCCAAATTTCTCTCAAAAACGCACCATCATCCACAAATCTGAGATGTGCGTCGAGACATGCATGATACAAAGTACTGTGGTCAACACTACAAGAACACAGTCATCTTGGGACAAGCATGGTACCCAGACTGAAGCTGCATTATGTGGTGTGAATATTATGTGGCGTAATGTGTATAAAACGTTAATCCCAGCGCCACTAAAGCATAATCCCATTCCAAACTATTCCATCTTAATGTGAGCCTCACTTCACTCTATTGGCTGCCATCCACAAATACGGTTCTCCCCTAATGAATATCCACCATGACTTAAAGCGACATACAAGTCTATAGACGGAGATCAGCTGTCACCTTGTTGCTAAGCCCCTCCCAAGCACAGAGTGGTATGAGCTGTAAGTGACACCATAATCCTGAAGAATAATAGGGTTCAGTTATTCTGTTAGCAGGATTTTACACAGGGAGCCTGTTCCTGAACCTTCCCAGAATTCCACACCCAGCTGTTCCATCATCAGGGAGTGTCACAGAAAGCTTGGGGTGTATTTTCTGCTGCATTTTCCAACGTGACCCCTTTCCTGGGCCAGACTTCTCTCATCATCCATCCACACATGCAGTCATCCATCTTCTAACCGTTGATCCTGGTCAGGCTTGTAGGCAATCCCATCATTTCTGAGCCAAATGAGGAACAGAAGAGAAGTTCTGTTGCATCAATTCTGTCTCTCGTCACCTTCTTCATTTTATTTGTCTCCATCTTTCCCAAATCTTTCCTCATGCTGTCGTTCCTCGTGCAATCCATTTGTCCCTTTTTGGGTGTTCATACCACACCAGATGATTGATCGGTTGGTCTCTAAGGCAGGCATTTTCCTGATATACTGTATATATATACGCACACGTTCTCTGTTTTCATAAGCATGATGTGTTTGTACGACATGGGAGAATTCCAAGAAGGCAAAGAAAAGCAAACAACAGACAGTAACGCTGTTACAGAAAGAGTGGGAGAGTGATGGGGTACAGTTTGCTTTCTGAACATACGTTTTCTGCAATGTATGGCTGTAATTATGCAAAATACTGGCCAATCACAGATACAGCACTGGGCAAAAGCAGTCAAAGAAAATGTTTAGGGCTATATATCTTGATAGCAATGGCATGTTTGCTCAGGAAAAAAAGCACAATTTAACATTATAATGTATGCAAATTAAGAGTAACACAATAAAAAAATAAACGAGAATTTTATCTGTTTTCCAAAAGGTCACTGATATCTTGTTGGATAGCCAAATAAATTGCACTTCGGTTCCTAAATCTCCGTCTAGGGGAATCTCAGCCGTTTCATGTATTTATTAAATTTATCCACCAGCTCAAATAATTAATTGACTTGATTTGTTAAGTGATTATCCAAACAAGGTGGGGCAGCGCTCGAGTCACAGAATACATGGCTGTATTGAACGGTTGCTGCAAATACATAATATCATAGTCTTACATCATTGTGAAGATTATTCAAGCATCATGTTGTCACTGCCTAAGACTTTTTCACAGTAGGTCACTGATTTCACATACTGTAGAGGTGATTCTTTTTATTGTTTGGTGTTTCTACTACAGGGTGCATGGGAGAGGACTTCCTGTCAATCATCTGTGGTCTGCCAATCACAAAGATGTCTTCCTGTCAATCATCTGCGCTCTGACAATCACGAAGATGTCTGAGGAGGGCTGGAGTATAGGAATTCTTGTGATTGGTGAGGAGGTGGACCCAGAGAAGGAGATATCATAAGAGTTGATTGAAACGGAGTCTCGTTTACTCTGTAATTAGTGTTTGTGCGACTGCATGTTAGCTTGACTGTGAAGCTGCAAGGTTTGGCTGTCTCCCCATCACTGGAACGTCGCATATTACCAGAGCAGCCATGCAGACGCAGGAGGCAGAAGCAGGATTGAGAGGATGCGTGTTTATGTTAGAGGGGACGGCAAGCCCCTGCGCTCCAGCCGCTGGGAATCTGTCCCAGTATTTTCCAGCATTTTGCTTTTAAAAATATGAATAAACTTGTTTAGAGAATTCGGTTCTCATCTAACCTACTGGCTGAGGGGGAAAAAAATTCTTTTTAGCTGCATACGCATAAGTGAATATTTACAGTCAACATTCAGCCTATACTTTCATTTGATTTGCCTAAAAGTCTTACTGAACTATCCAAGTCTGGGTAGTAAGTGTATATTTGTGCAGAAGCAAAACACATTTTTACATTTGAATATATGCGAATTAACAATAACAGAATAAAAACTAACAGGGGTTACTTCTATTTCGACAGCTAGATGCACACGGCTTCAGTTCCCAAACCTCTCCTCAGGGGCTCCTCATGTATTTGTTACATTTCACAGCCTGCTTACTTAATTAATGAACTAAATAGGTTTTTAAAAGTCAGTGAGGTACTGATTACCCATATCAGTACCTCCCGAGTGCAGTATCAGTACCTCCCGAGTACAGTATCAGTACCTCTGAGGCGTGTTGGCATTGAAAGGAAGTCCTCACCAGCCTGCTCACTTCACACTGTGGCCGACCAATGGCGTGTGATTGGCTGCAATTGTAGGGTTACAGAGGCGGCCAGTAACGGTGGGATGCCTGTCGCGTCGCATCACACGGTTTCTGTCCTGGCGTTGCTGTCCTCCTGTAAATGAAAACGGCCACACGGTGCCCCTCCCCATCTCATTCTCCATGCCAGGATCTCAGCGAAGGCCTGAAACAAACAGCACATGTTTGGATCCACCTGGCAGGAAATGTTCTGAACACATATCCGCTGTCTGTGAAACAATAGGCTCAACTAATTAATCAGCGGCTCCCTGAGCCACTGACAAGCTCGGTGATCCAAGAAAATGCAGTTGTCTATCAGCAAAATCATTATTTAAATCGATCGCTTGGTGGTAGTTCCACACGCTTTGGCTGCCGCGACCAGAGCTTGTGCTGGTGTCATGCTGTCCTATTTAGTAGCGCTGCAGCCTTCCATCACTGGAGCTGTTGGTTCGATTCCCGTCACTGGGTTCTGTGTGTGTGTGAAGTTTGTAGGCTTACATCTGTTCATGTTGGTTTTCTCTCACAGTCCAAAAATTGTTCCTAAACTGCCCTGGGATGGACTGTGCAGTGAGTTCTCTGCCTTGAACTCTGAGATCCCTGGACTTCAGTGTCCCTGTACTGCGTCAGCAGCTTTGGAAGATGGATGGATCCACACTTTAGCTTATTCATACTCTGCCACACACAGACACACAGACACATACTGCTGATCTCTCAGCTAAACTGGAAAACCTGAGAGTGCAGTTTTTGAGGAAACTAGATGCCATTAGCTACTATACATTACTATCCACGATCAGATTTCCCTGCCCGAATCCTAGAATTAACCTATATAAATGGGTCTTGGGTCTGCAAATGCTTAGTGCAAAACTAGTGAACCCTCAATCAATCCAAGAAGCCAAACCACAGATACTTCATTTAAAATTCACTGGCACGTCCAATCAGATTTATGCGATAGGCATTGATTGGTGTGAACTGCAGAGTGCACTGCACGCTTGATCATAGCGTTAATTAAGTCCTATGATTGATATAGGGTTGGGTAAAAATTGGGTCGCAGTGCAAAAAAGTTTGAGAACCACTGTTCAAAAGGGCTATAATTCATACAGGACAATGGGTCCCACATCCACCGAGGTCAACAACCCACCCCCTCCGATCAACGTGGTCCGGCAGGACCACCAAAGTTAAGCCAGGATGTCAAAGAAGCTTTGCGTCACCACACACCATCGCAAGCATAAACATGGAAGACGGGGACATTATTTTTACTTCCTCTGTTTATGGTGCGACATTATTAATGAAATTTTACAGTGACGTGCGGGTCAGACGTTTATGCACAGAGACGCACGTGTCCACCGCTGTGAGATTCTGCCGTCCGGCGGTGGGGTGATGCCGTGTCCATCCTGCAGGGGGCAGGGCAGAGCTCTATCAGAGTCTCCAGGACGCACTCCTTTGTGAGACGGACGCTCATGTTCTTGGTTTTCCTGACATGCCCTTGCACCAGTTTCAGGGTCAAGTGGAGTCAAATGAACTTTATTGTCATACCATCCATAAGCAGGTATACAGGGGCATAAAATAACACTCCCCCAGGATCACAGTGCAACATATAAACAGCAAGTGAGAAGTATAAGGTTTCCACAGTGCATACAGTGCAAAACACAGGACAGCAGGGCAATAAATAACACCAGGGTTTATATGCCATATGTACACAAATAATACGAAATACAGTCATTCGTAACAGGGTGCAATAAATATAGTGACTAACAATAAACAGATAAATAATAATAAGTTAGTTCAGAATGGCTTGGGTTGTCTGGAATCTTCTGTGGTCCGGCCTTATCCTGCTCGGACAGTCATTTGTGCGCGTGTGTGTGTGTATCTATTGTGAGTTTGGGTATAACAATGACAGCGTGCACGTGACAGATACTAGTTTGCCCGTGGGGACGGTGAACACAGACAGCATCATTTCTCTGGGTTAGGACCCATTAGTGGTGCCGAATGAGGCGCAGTGACACTGAGTGGCCACTCGGAAAATGCTTCTGGAAAGAGGGAATCGCCCCCCCCCACCACCCAGCACCCACCACCCAGCACCCACCACCCTAACCATTAACTGAGAGGTAACAGGAAATTGTGCCCTTTATCTGCATGCAGAAAAACATGCCGCAAACGGTCCTGGAGGCAAGCAGTGAACAAATCGTTAAGGGCACCCAGGGAACAAAGGTGGGAAGCTGTGTGTGTCAGTGAGAGAAGGGTGTGGACAGGGTGCGGGAACGAGCGGAATGTAAAACACAAAGGCGGGAGACAAACATGGCAGCTCCGTTTGCGGTCATGTAATCACGTAATACGGGCACGTTTTTATGAAACATTATCTATGGTATTAATAAGAAATTTCAATACAGACGTTCCCAGGGTTACGATGGTCCATGTTACAGTATTTCAACTTTACGATGGGTAAATGTTTTTTCACTTTCAGTACATTATTCAGTAAATTACATGAGATATTCAGCACATTAATATAAAATAGGCTTTGTGTTAATGATTTTGCCCAGCTGTAGGCTAATGTAAGTGTTCTAAGCATGTTTAAGGTTGGCTAGGCTAGGCTGTGATGTTTGTTAGCTTAGGTGTACTGTGTTAAAATGCATTTTCACCATACAGTATTTTCACCTTATGATTATTGGCGTATCGGAACGTAACCCCATCGTAACTTGGGGAGGGGCTTTAATGTGACTAATGACCGACTTTAAAAAGTAGATTTGTTTTGATTCTAGCTTTGTTTTACTTCATGCGTTTAATTGTATAATGTCTGTTCATTTCACAGTTGAACAGCTTCCTGGAAAGATTCGGGTTCAGCATAGTGCTCAGTGTTACGGCACCAGTTTGAGCATTTCACTTATGCAGTCGTCCATGTTGACTTTCTTGTGGCTTTTCGGTGGAATATCTCTACTCACATATGGGAGAAAACCACCATTTCCTGCAAGTGTGCATTATTTGGATGTGACCATGCACTTGTATCGCATACTTTTTGAAATCTACAGCCATTCTCTCAACCGTTTCAGCGTTTAGGACTCCGATAGGTCAATGCTGCCCTCACTGGTTATCGATGGACATTACAAGTCCATCAATGACATCATAACGAGGTTTTCCTCTTTTTTCCTTGTATTTAAGGTAATTATATAGAAATAAGTTTTTCGTGTGTGTGCGTGACCTTGTGGTAAGAGAACATTGGGTACAAAAGCCCCCCATAACCTTCACGAACCCGGCCAACCTACGCTCCCCGCGGCTTCAGATGTGACTTTAAAACCCAATTTGCTGGCCAATTTGCTTTGTTCTGTGAGTATCTTGCACACTTTCTCTGTCGATCGCTACAGGAGTTCCTGAGCTACACCTGGAGACCGGTGTTGTACGACTATAACCAGTTAAAGGTGTGAGTGGTTCGGGGTGTCAGATGGTCCCTGTGGATTTGGCCGGCGCTTTATACTAAGCTGAAGGATGTGGGGCAGAGGCGGAATGGCAACGCAACACGGTCCCTCCGAGGTTCACAGTACACAGAAGGTTCCTGTTATCTGCCAGCTGCTTGATAGTTACAATTCAATATCTCACTATTTGTTTAACAATTTTGTGGAGAAGCTTGCATGAACTTTGTGACCTGTTTCTGTTTTGAGTTTCTCCAAGTAAAGCCCCTTTTGTTCTTCCCACTTGCTCTTACCCTCATGCGCGGGTTTCTGCTACAACTCCCTAATTAAATTACTAATTAGAGGACTAATTGTCTGAAGAATCCTCACACCTGGGTTTGAACAGCTTATCCCACAAACCTGCATACACACCGGCCCTTTCTGGATAAGATTGCCCACCTTGTAATTGATCTTCTTTAGAACTCCTGTGTGGACCTATCTAGATCTACAGGCATGCTGAGTAGTGGTCCTCTTGCATCTACCCTGTCATTATATATGCTAGCTATGAACATAATGAAGTATTTATTGGGATATTAAACAAGATCTCTAATTTCATTAAATGTATTGGACTCCAGTATAGCAAAATATGAATATAATTTCTAGACATAATCTCCTGGAATTGTGTCATTTCATGAAGGTCCTCGTGCTCTTCAGACATCTGAAAACATGTCTCCCCTCCAATTACCCTCAGACTGGAGCCCCCGAGGGTTGCATTCTGAGCCCCCTACTGTACTCTCTGTACACGTATGACTGCATAGCCTCATCACACTCCACCACCATCATCAAGTTTGCTGACGATACTGCAGTAATAGGCCTAATCTCCAATTACAACGAGATGGCCTACCTGCAGGAGGACAGTAACCTGGAGAGCTGGTGCAATGAGAACAATGTATTCTTAAATGCCAGCAAGACAAAGGAGCTGATTGTGGACTACTGCACAAAGCAGGTGAGGAACTACAATCCCCTCTTCATCAGCAGGACCCCAGTGGAGAGAGTGGACAGTTTCCGGGACCTGAGCGTCCACATCACACAGGACTTGTCATGGTCTCGCCACGCCAGCTCCCAGTCTAAGAAGGCCCATCAGCGTCTGTTCCATCTGAGGCGCCTGACAGGAAACATCTCCACCTGCTTTGGGAACATGCAGGACAGACACGCTCTCCAGAGAGTGATGCGATCAGCCGTGCGCATCATTAACACCAAGCTCTATGACCTGCAGTCTGTCTACACCAAACGGTGCCGAACCAAATCCAGGAAGATCATGGAAGACCTCAGCCACCCCACCAATGGACTCTTCTCCCTGCTGAGGTCAGGGAAGCGATTTCGTTCCCTAAAGGCCAACACAGAGCGAATGAAGAGAAGTTTCTTCACTCAAGGTATTCGGTGTCTGAACCAGGACAATACCCAGGATGCGAGAGAGTGACGGTGACGGAGTGACATCATCAACCCTTCACTCTTTTCCCCCCAATGCATAACACCGTTATTATACACTCCATACATCTATGCTATCTCATCGTTCTGTAAACTCCATGTTCAATATTATTCTATGGTGCAATATATATACAACTTTTATATCTATATTTTAGGTCTCACTTGCAATGTAGCACATAAATATTTTTATATCCCTGTATATAGTATAAATAATACTACTGTATATCTAATCTCTTTCTATCTTTTTATATAGTTTTAAATAGCTTTTTACCCATTATTCCTCGGAGCATTGCAATAAGCATTTCACTGCAGGTTGTAGTATGTATGATGATGCATGTGACAAATGAAAATTTGAATTTGAATTTGAATTTGAATTTTCATGTTGTCATGAAGTTGGCTGAGTTAGCCGTCACTGCCGCCCAAGCATCTGAGCTCGTTCCCCACAGAATCAGGGCGTCTTCAGAGTCCTCTTGCGCGGGGCTTCTCGAAAAACACCTCCACAGGTGCGTTCCCAAAGGAACCTGGCCCAGAACCATTCGGGTGGATCCTCCCTTTCATAAACGAAGTTGCACCTCTTCGACTTCCCACTCACGAGGCCGCGGAGAAAGTCACTCGGTCTATCATCCCGGACAGAGGTAAGGCTGGCCTTTGGCTCTGCAGGGACAGCAGAGAATTGCGGAATGCTTTGCATCATGTTATGTTCAGCTACGTGTTGTGTTTGACCTGTAGAATTAGGTCTGTAGAGCTTTTGCACTGATTATTGTCTGATTCTAAGCGAAATGACATAGTCACTTGACAAAATGTCGACATTGAACTAAAGGAAACAGCAACTAAGGGTGAAGTGACCAAAAAGCTGAAATAATTTTTGAAAGACCTACATGCCGAAAGGGTAGAGGATTATGGGTAAGTCATACTAGAAGCTGGAAATAGGTATGCATTGATAACTGTCTGAGTTCTGTTTGCACACAATGGTTATAATGATTGTAATGTAATGCTTATGCTGTTATTTATAAATAAATAACACAAAACACATAGTCCTTGATCCAGTTTTATTCTCCAGTTAATGAAATCTGGCAAGACATCATCTTATTTTCTTCTTCAGAATATATATTTGGGGACGAGGAAAATCCAGTATTTGTTCACAAGTTATTCAAACTGTTGTGGCAATAAACTGCCTTTCCAAAATAATTTTTATGAAGTAACATATTAAACGGGTTTCTGGCACAAAAAGAGACACATACACAAACCTGACCTAATTATGTCTTCATGTACGTCATTTTTGTTTGTTACTTATGTACATGAAAAAATCTGGACAGCTGATCCTAAGGGACATTGTGACAAACAGCACTGTTCCCCCCGGAAGGATCCAGAAATCCCCGGGGTCCAGGCCAGTGCTTCAGTGGGGTGGATGAGGGACCGGAGGGAGAGACTCTTGCAGATTATTAAATCACAACGCTGTACCAAAGGGAACCAGAGGGGGAGCCACACACTCCAGTCCCGGAGGGGGCGGTGCTTCAGGATGGGGGAGGGGCCAAAATACTTACTTATATTTGCAGCCCCAGGTACATACCCATCAGTCTCATTACTCATTTACTTGCACAAGTCTTCAAATCATGAACGTCACTGATGCAACATAACAGCTCACACTTCTGGCATTTACAAATGTTCTGTGCAGGAATAATTAGCTCAGGTAAATTTTTATATCTCCACCAATATGTTTTGAAATTAACTTAATTAATTATTATTTAATGATGGTTATTAATTAATTGTTATACAAGGCACAGTCAGTACAGGGTGAGCGGAAAGCTCAGTACAGGTGTCTTTTCCGGCACGAAGATCGCTCGCCTTTTATTGTGGCGAGCGGAGAGGGGCGGGCCATTCCCCGATCGGGCCCCTCCTTCCCTGGGGTATCAGGAGGCTTGTTTGTGAAGAGGCAGAAGACTCATAGGGCTTTTGTTACATGGTGGGGTGAGTCCCTCAGGGCATAATAACAAAACAGTCAGAGCCTCATTCTGCTGTACAAACACTGTTATGTAGCACCTGCCCCAGTCCCTGTCTGCAACTAGTTTGTCACCATCAGCTGGTAAACAAGGACCTCAGTAACCCAATGCAGTCCATTGTACATACCAGTGAGCTTTGTTAAGCTTCATTTATTTTTTTCCCATTTTATTTTTGGGACTTGATTTTTACAGTGTAATATTCTTTGCAATTTGACAAAAAAAAATCAGACATATTGAGCTATTTGAGATGTTTGCCCAATGCAATAACGTCATGGAAAAACAAACAGGAATTTTGACAGTTTTGGATGTTTGTTTTGTGTATTAGCATATTTAAAATATAGTCTGCTGCTAACTGACAATGTATGGATGGATGAAGCACATGTGATACTGTATTAAGAAGTGACCATGACCAAAGAAATCAAGACATCCAATTGTGGGACACCAGTAACGTTACTTAATGACCCAATTATTTTGCCCTATTGCTAATACCCATTATGGGATGAATTGGTCTATCAACTATTCTTGATTGCACTTCTTGGTGTCTCCATCAGAACCTGAGTATATTTTCGGACTGCAGGAGTGAGCTATGAATGGACAACTTGTCCTCAACGACACCTACATCGCTGTCGTCAGCACCACACTGCCCCCTGCCAACAGCACGATGAACAGCATAGGCAACGCAACGGCGAAGCCAATCAGCGTCTTTGACGGCTGCGAAGAGATGTCTGCCGCAATTCTGTTCGACCTGTGCGTGCAGGTCTTCAACGTCTTTCTGGGCTTGCCTGCCAACATCCTGGTCATGGTGACCATCTACAGGAACCGACGAGAGCCTTCTACATCAGACATGTTCATCTTCCTCCTGGCTTTCATGGATGCCTATTTTGGTGTCATGGTGCCCATCTCCTTCCTGAACCTCTACTACTGGCAGAGCGTAGAAGGCTGGAGGGCCATCAAGTTCGCCTATGGGGTCAAAGACACTAGTGGCCCCCTCTTCCTCTCCTGCATCTGCATGGACCGCTTTCTGGCCGTGGTCTTCCCCATCACCTTTAGCCGCCTGAAATCCCACAAATACCGATTCTCCTGCTCTGGGCTGGTCTTGCTGCTCACCTTAACCTATGCCGCCGCCAAGGCCACGGACAGGGTCCCCCACTTTGAGAGGATCTTCACAGGAGAGATCCTGACCGTGTTCACCCTCATGGTGCTGTGCAACCTCTCCATCCTGTGGGCACTACAACGCTCAAGGGCGGGCCGTGACGAGATGCACCCGATGAAGAAGAAAGCCTTTAAGATGGTGCTCTCCATCCTGGCCATAATCATCTTCAACTACCTGCCACCAGTGGCCCTGTTTCCCTTCCAGGATAGCTACAACCCCGACGTTTTCCGCTGTTATGTGCAGCCGGTCGGCTTCGCGTTCGTTAACATCAGCAGCAGCATGCAGCCTCTCATCTACCTGTCCCGCCTGGAGAAGCTGCCCTGCATCAGCGATGCCTGCAGACAGAGGTGCTCCCCAAAAAAGAATGACGAGGCTCCGCCCGCATAGACGCACCTCCACAAGAGGGCGACATTGCCAATGAGAGAAAATTACTAAAAGTTTTGTCGCAATGGATGCTGCCCGCCAATCATAGGATGCGGTCACCTTCAAAACTCCAATTCAGAGCTTCTCCCAGATCTCATGAATTTTCTCTATAAAAAACAAGCATAACATAAAGCATAATTACTATAAAGCTATATTCATGCTGGACTCTTCTCCAATATGTTCTGACAATTTCCTGATTATTGCTATTATTTTAATACTTTTGATATTTTTAAACCATGTCGAAGGACAGTTATTTTGCTGTTATTTTGCCCTATGTTTGGTAAATACTGAATTTATAACGTTAAAATGATTGTTTGTATATGTCACAGGTAATCAACTAGTAATTGCACAAATTAAGCCACGGAAATAGGTTTGATTGAAACCTACAGAAGTACAGTAGCCTGGAGCCTGTTTTAATATTAGCTTTTTAAGAGTCCAGCTGTAATTCCCCCCCCCACAGATGTTTGCTCTTGATGCAACCAAAATTGACCCGACTGCCAAATGTGCCCTATCTGTTGTGGATTCAGGAAATTTGAAGTGAATAAAATCGATTTTCCTGTTACATCTATGTTAACCGAATAAGCATTGCATTAGTGCCAGCCTTTGTTTGTCTTTTATCATCTTTCATACTTAGGCACAGTAAAAAATGTACTTTCTCGTGTGCATTTGCGTATGGCGTCTAAATGTCTTATGGAAAGGTGAAATGGAAACGAAAAAGGACTTACAGTACTGAGTAGACGTCGTAGGCAGTCAGAGAAAATGTTTAAGGCTGTTTATCTGGGCAGTAAAAGTATATTTTCTCAGAAAAAAAAATGGAATCTAGCAGAACATATGCAAATAAACAGCAACGATAAAAAACAAACAAGGATTTCTTATGTTCTATAAAAAGTTGCTGATGCCTTGTTGGGTGGCTAGATGAACACCACTTCAGATCCCAAACCTCTCTTCAGGGGCACTTCAGCCATTCCATGTATCAGTTAAATTTCTCTACCAGCTCAATTAATTATTTAACTTAATTAGTTAAAGCCCTTTTTGAGGTATCGATTAGCCAAACATGCTGCGCTAGTGATCGAGTGATGGATGATTGCTGTAAATAATAGGGTGACCTTAGGGAGGTTTTGAAATGGCTGACACACTTTGATCATTGTTCCACACCAACATCAAGATCAGTTAACCATCATTTCTGCTGATTACCTACAACATTTGCATAGTATTGCGTACACTGGTGGTTTTTGTGAATCTTGAAGGTTTAGTGAGTGGTTAATTATGTAGATATTTGTGAATGTTTTATTACTGCGAGTTTATAAATAATGTACTCTAAAAATGCATGATAATCTAGATTGACAAGGACATGGCAATTTTCTGCAGCTTTTCTCGTGATCATGACACATTTTATAAATATATCATGTAAGTGAGAGGCCGAGCAATCAGAGAGGGGTTGGGTGTATGTGAGCTTTTCTGCCTCTGGCAGCTGATTACCAGTCTCATGCATATAAGCATCTCAGGTACTGGACCCTAGCTGACCCTGGGTCAGTAGGATGTGAACAGGGTCAGCTTCAGCTTCATGTCAGCACTTACCACCAGCTTATACTGCTGTATGCAATTGAGCTTTATATCACTTTAGTATGGTTTCCTTACTGTGATAAACTCACTTGTCTCATTCAATCCTGCTAGCCAGCATTTTTGCCAGACTGTCACCCAGCAGATGTCACGACCGAAGGACAACAAACTGACAAAATGCCATATAAATTAAATCTAAAAAAAATAATAAGAAAATAATCCATGTTATTTTGTGATTTAGGTAATGTTGTACAAGACAAAACTTAATTGCAGGGATGACGTATGCATGTATGAATAATGCTGCTCCCAGATCGAATGATCTAGATTTCTCTGGGATTATGGCGCCACCTGGTGTAGGCAAAACGCAATTTTTTCCTTTCAGTGAGAATAAATCAGTTCCTTCGTTCTATAGTTTCCTCCTACTGAAACGGTTTATTGGCCCACACATATTTGATCGCCCATTAGGAATTGTTTATAAGTATGTCGCCTTAAAGACGGGTGACTGTTACGCGTTATCCCTGATTTTACCTGATTTTTCTTGGGGTTCCTCTAAAATTTTGCGAAGTCGCCGGCTAGTTGCTTAGATGCATTTTAAACAATATCTGAAATATGTGAAGGAGCTCCAGAATACTGACCCTTTAATTTTAATAATACAAATACAAGTACTAAAAAAGAAAACGAATTTGTCGCTTCGTTTTTACTTGCATCAAGGACAACAAAGTGAGTTGACAGAATTTTGCGTTAAAAATAATTATCAAAATATTCAATAGGCCACGTGTTTTAGCTACGCGTTTAAAATGTAACATGCAGTAGAGGATAGGAAAATGTAACATTGCGCCAATCTTTTAATTTAGGAAAAACTAATGATACCTATACGCCTATGCATGAATGGAAATTCACAATTTAAACTACTGTAGCTTATGAATGAGTGACATTTTCAGTTTAAGCTTCCAGCGACTTCACGCCATAGGACGCGTAGTTCCATCGGCTGACTGCTGAATTTGCTGGACAGCTCCTCCTGTGAAACTGTGAGTTTATTCAGGTATGCAAACCTACGCAGAGAAATTAAAACGTAGTACACAAAAAAAGTGAAAGGAAAAGACATTCCCTAACCGCTAGATGTCGGCAACATACCCTGAAGAAAAACCAATGACCTTATAAAATATTGCAAAATAAAACAATACTTTTATTCGTATTGTGGTAAACGTTTATATACATTATGTTTTTTATAAAAATACATTATAATGCAAAATAACTATAGCATTGTGCACTATGCAAATACCTTCATTGCCTCTAGAAAAAAATCTTCGCTACCATTATATTTTCGAGTTAACAGAACGAGTACAGTGTAATTGCTTGGGCTAATGTATTTAAATCTTATTGAAATTATTTAACATATGGTATTTGCAGCACGGAAATATTTGCACCACCGATCACACGGCTGTCAAGTTGGCCAATATCTAGGCACTGTGTCACTCATCGCGCGGGGCTCGCGCTGCATCTAATCCCTAAGGCCCGGTTGCCATGGGGATGACGTCACGCTGCAGCACTGGATCACTTGGTGTACGCGCGCCGTCCTCGGCAGTCACTCTCCTGGACCTGAAGGAGCGTGCAAAGCGAAAGCGAGCGACTGCTGTCTCTGCCGCTATCAACATGCGCGAAATAGTGCATCTCCAGGCTGGACAATGCGGGAATCAAATCGGAGCGAAGGTAATATGATCGTAACAATAACGCTCGATATACAATTTTGTGGGATGTAGTCGCGCTGTCTGCAAATGCCCGCATTAATTTAATTCGCATGCGTGCGTAACATTGCTGTCGCTTCCGATACGTCTATCATCATACCAAGAATTTTCCAGAAATCTTGCGCAATAAATGCTGGATTTTCCTGTTCCAGATCGTCGCAGTTACTAAATGAAATATAGGAATATGTTTCATCAACAATCTTTACTTTTTAATTGAAAAACATGCACTTTGTAGCAATGGAAAAAAAATTAAATTATGACATAGTGTGTCATAGCAAGTAAATCAAATGTCAGTAATAGTAACTATGTGAAATTTCACAGAAGCCCAGGTGTAAAAAGAACGACATTACAGGCCAGACTCTTGTCCCCCATCCCCCATCCCTTGATATACGTCTCCCCATATCCCTCTCATTCCCTACCTCCCTCACTCCATCCCCCTCTTCCCTCGTCCTCTCTCTTTCTCTCCTTGCCCTGACTCCACGCAGTTCTGGGAAGTCATCAGCGATGAACACGGCATCGACCCCATGGGGACATACCACGGGGACAGCGACCTGCAGCTGGAGAGGATCAGCGTGTACTACAACGAGGCCACAGGTGAGGGTGCCACTGACACTGGGGCCAAACGTAAACACGCAGACTGCAAGGGCGCGATTGAAATGATCCGAGTGCAGACAGTGTATTACCTCATAAGTGAGGGTTGCGGGTTGATGATGGTGCTCTGTCGATGACGGGAGATAGGAACAGAACCACAGATTAGCAGAAAGTGGGCATCCCATCTGCATTTCAAACCATATCTTTACTACTACTACTACTATTATTTGTTTGTTTGTTTGTTTTCTGGCTGTTTTTCGATACAGGAGGAAAGTATGTCCCTCGAGCCGTCCTGGTGGACTTGGAGCCCGGTACAATGGACTCTGTACGATCCGGACCCTTTGGACAGATCTTTAGGCCCGACAACTATGTGTTTGGTAAGTACTAGTCGCTTTGGGCTTCCATGCATATGCCGCTGAAGACGTCCTCTCCCTCCGTATGTGACAGATTCCTGTCGCTGCCCTGGGCCCCATTTTTGCGATTCGATTCGGTCGTATGTTGTGATAAACACTTGAATTTCTGTCTACATGTTGTGCTTTGCCATTTGAAAAAAGTGTAAATATCGCCTGAGGTAGTATTTGACACTCCGCTGTTGTTTTTCTGTACTGTGACGCGATTGAGTGGATGTGGGATAGAAAGACCATCTGTTGCCCTGGCAGAGTCTTAGTTCACTGCGACACCCTGTCGTTTTTGTCTGGGTGGGGATCCCAGAATAGTCGTCATGTGACCGCTTGAGTCAATGCTGCCTTTTCACTAGGATTTGAAATAATATGGTTTACCCCCATTGATAGTGATTAATGTGAGGATTAATTAGTGAAGTGAAGGTTGTGGATGGGTTTATTCGGGTGAAATGTTGTACGTTGTTTTACACGCAGGCCAAAGCGGAGCTGGCAACAACTGGGCCAAGGGGCATTACACAGAGGGAGCGGAGCTGGTGGATTCGGTGCTGGACGTGGTGAGGAAGGAGGCAGAGAGCTGCGACTGTCTACAGGGCTTCCAGCTGACACACTCCCTGGGCGGGGGTACCGGCTCGGGCATGGGCACCCTGCTGATCAGCAAGATCCGTGAGGAGTACCCCGACCGCATCATGAACACCTTCAGCGTGGTGCCCTCCCCCAAGGTCTCTGACACCGTGGTGGAGCCCTACAACGCCACGCTCTCCGTGCACCAGCTGGTGGAGAACACGGACGAGACCTACTGCATCGACAACGAGGCGCTCTACGACATCTGCTTCCGCACGCTGAAGCTGACCACGCCCACCTACGGCGACCTCAACCACCTGGTGTCGGCCACCATGAGCGGGGTCACCACCTGCCTGCGCTTCCCCGGGCAGCTCAACGCCGACCTCCGCAAGCTGGCCGTCAACATGGTGCCCTTCCCCCGCCTTCACTTCTTCATGCCCGGCTTTGCCCCCCTCACCAGCAGGGGGAGCCAGCAGTACCGCGCCCTCTCTGTCCCAGAGCTCACCCAACAGATGTTCGACGCCAAAAACATGATGGCCGCCTGCGACCCACGTCATGGCCGCTACCTGACGGTGGCCGCCGTCTTCCGCGGCCGCATGTCCATGAAGGAGGTGGACGAGCAGATGCTGAACGTGCAGAACAAGAACAGCAGCTACTTCGTGGAATGGATCCCCAACAACGTCAAGACGGCCGTCTGCGACATCCCTCCCCGCGGCCTCAAGATGGCCGCCACCTTCATCGGCAACAGCACGGCCATCCAGGAGCTCTTCAAGCGCATCTCCGAGCAGTTCACCGCCATGTTCCGCCGCAAGGCCTTCTTGCACTGGTACACCGGCGAGGGCATGGATGAGATGGAGTTCACCGAGGCCGAGAGCAACATGAACGACTTGGTGTCTGAATACCAGCAGTATCAGGACGCCACGGCTGAGGAGGGTGAGTTCGAAGAGGAAGGTGAAGAGGAAGTCGCCTAAACTCCATTTCCGGAAAAAAATCCCCCATCTGTTCAGCAATTACATCCCCAACCCAACAGTAAAAGCATACGTGTTATTCCTTTAAGGGAGACAAAAAATGCTGTCTGTCTGTGTTTACTGCATGAATTCAGTCACCCTTCAATGTCAACCCTACATTTCCTGCACTTCAATGAATAACACCTAAGCAGTGGAACCATTCAGCTATAAAAATGGAAGGAACACACAGTGAAATGTCACCTATAATTTATTAAAGATGTATTGAGTTTCTGAGTTGTGTGTTACTCGTAGCAATCTACATTTATCATTTTTGCATTGACAGTCAGCCTCTTTGTTCCATAAATATCCGCTAGATGGCAGCGTGATACCAGAATCCGGCCACAAAAATTCCGAGAAGAAATCTCCTTAGCTATGTTAAACCTCTTAATGGCATGTTTTATAACGCCATCCGGTAGGGGTCCAGGATTACATGATTTATGGCTATGCGCAATTGCGCTGCGAAAAATAGACCTTCATGAAGTCCAAGTTGCGCGATAATGCGTGTAGTTGTGTACTGTTCCTGCAAGAAAATGTAAATCTAAAAGTCTTGCTTTCTGGGTTTAGCAAATTTAAAGTGGGAAACACACGCTCTCCCTCCAGTGTCAGCCAATTAAAAAAAAAATCTAATCTCAGCCAAGGTCGTCCCAGCTGTCATAAAGCATAAATTGGAAAGAAAAATCACAATGATTGTGTGTTTCTGTGCCTAATCCTCACCGTCAATAATAATGGTGTTTAAGATATCGATCAGTTAGAAATTAAAAAGTATTGTCTGAAATATGAGGACTGCAGCTATACACTCCTGACCTAGAACAAGAAGTCATTGTGCCAGACCAGCCCCAGCAAAGATCCCGGCCATTCTACACAAAGCCAAATGCAGCTTATCACTCAGCGGTCGGACTTAATGCCGCAAAGGGAGAATGCCTACGGATTTCTCAGTTAGTTCTTTTTAATTTCGAGTATTTCCCCCCCTCATCTCTGACAAAGGGAAGTAGTTTGTCAACGGGAAAGACTCATTTCTACGCTGTGAAATTGTGCGGAGATTGGTATCGTTTTATGGAGATAAGGCGTCGAGCTACAATGATGCCCAGTGTTATTGCTACAAGTAAAAGGAGGGGGGGGGGGGTCATACAAGCTCTGTTACAGCGACCTAAAGACGCACAACAAACAAAAGGGCTTCTATTTCCTATGGCGATATCCAGTGCTTGAAGTGGGCCGATATTCACCGCTATACGCAGTACCGATACCGCATTGTACTGAGTACTGAGAACGGTTCGTGGGAAGAGGCCTCCTGGCACCTCACGCGATCTGCCGGTGCTGAATAACAAGGGCAATACTGGCACCTGTTTTTCCGCATTTCAAGCATTACTTCCATTACTAACGTGTGTAATGGAAACATACTACTTTCTTTTATTTCCTCTGTTTCACTAACTTTATTTTTTTAATAATGAAATTAGCAAATTTTAGTATTTATAAAACCCCACCGAAAACATACAATGGATAGGTTGAAGCCGAAAAAAGGAATTTCCCCATCAGCTCTGTTATCCTAAATCCCACATAGTTTTAAGAAGCTACACAAAGTAATTCTGTTTGGGGACGTTCCCGAAACATCTCCCCGTCGACTACACGCAGCAAAATACATCCGCGCCGGAAGGACTTCGGCAACCCCTGGTCTATTTCGTCAAAGAAAAACAGCGTCATTAGTTTTCTAGTAATGTCTCAGAGGCGATTTCATGCTTATTTCTCCTAAACCTACCGCTGTTATCTGCCGCTAACTACTGATGATACAAAGGAACTTCAGCACCCAGATCTCAAAATGTCTTCCTGCTCCTATGGCAAAATATACACGCATATACAAGTCTAGATCTCAACAACAAAAAAAAAACACACACAAAGATGAGAGATGACAAATGGGACCATCACTTGCAGCATTTATTTAAGGTTTTGATATGCATCCTGCACCCTGTTTCCCCACCCCAGGTAAGGCAAAACCAGGCCGTGCTTCCCAGAACAGGTTGAAACACTTCCCATCCAGTCACGATCAACTCTGTCCGGCATTTAAAGGGTGGGGACCGGGCTAATCGCGAGGCTTCGGTGACGTTTATAAGAAGTTCATCGGCACGTGCACAATGAACTTACAGTGATACAAAAAAAATGATTCCAGTATAACAATAGATCATTATTTGGAGAAAAAAAAATAATCAAAATATGTTGTAACATCATTGTCGAATTGTAAACTGGCTTATTCAGTTTCATTTTGACTTCATTTGTTTCCAAACCTGTCCTATCTGTTTTTCTTTTACTGCTAGAACTTGACATTCCACCAAACTAAAACCTTCACACTGTGACCTAAGGAACTAATCGTGCCACATCAGGGGACATTTCAGAAATATATAAATAGCTCCCTGTACAGGAATGCTGTCCATAAACTCACCAGTACAGATACTGACAGATTCCGCAGTTTAAGCTTGGAGATCGACAATGTCTAACTTGTTGGGGCAAGTATTGTCATCTAGTGGTGTAAATGTTCAGTGGCACGTCACCTTCCAGTGTAAAACATTACCTACCCGATCGTCCACGGCAGCCAGTATGCAGTCTTGGACAACCAAGTTAAGAGGCCTATTCTGGGACTACAGCAACTGGTATCCACGTAAACAACAGGATTCAGAATGGGAGACAAAACTTGCATAGCCTACCATATGTTTCTTAATTAATCATGAATACAAAACTGTAGTGTATTTATCGGAATATAAGATATACTACTGAAGCTGTGTGTCGAAGAAGGTCCAAAGCCAATCTGATGAACACAGCCAACAGAACTGAACAAAACCATCTGACACACCGGCACTCAGCACCCCGTCCCCAAGTACTGGTTCTAACCCTGTGTTGATCTGTCTGCTGTCCAGCATGAATTTTCCTACCTCCAGGCACTCCTGCCTCATCTGGGCGCAGCAGTTGGAATCCTGGTCAATAGGGCGGCGACATAGAGCTCTCAGTTATTTCCTGGAACCGTGTGTCCAGGTTCATAAGGCAGCAGGATTTTGGGTATAAGGATACTGGGGGGTGGGGGTTCATTATAAACGCTGGCACCTCTAGACCTCCCAGCATGGCGACAGCACATTGTCTGATTTGGGTATCCAATCATCACGCAGCATGTGTGGGACGGGGCTCAAATGAGCCGTTCCTCCTTGGGCAGCTTGAGTGCGTCGGGCGCCTGGACACTCCTGGTCCCCGTCTGCTCCTCGGCACTGGGATGGTACGTTCCCTCCGTCTGCCGCTTCTTGCGGATTATGCAGAAGAAGACCACCAGCACTATGACGACGATGGCCAGTACACCCAGGATCACGCTGGGCGCGACGATGGCTGCGATGTTGGGCGACTGAAACAAAAGCAAAAGTTTGGGGGAAACCTGTGACTATGACTCCCAAAAACTTCGACTAACTTGAACGTTAGAGGTGGTAATTTCAGGTCCAGAAAGTAAAAATCCGGCCCATGATTTACTTTCAACCAACCAGTTGAGCATAAAGAGTCACAGTCACAGAGTACTCAACTGGTTGGTTGAAACAAAATCTTGGTCTGGATTTGTACTTTCTGGACCTGAGATTTCCACCTCTGTTGAAGTTCATTGGCCAGCAGGGGCACCGGAGGAACATGGATACCCTAGATTCGCGGGGGCCCAGTCAGTAAAATCTACTGAGGGCCCAAGCTGATATTTCACCCGGGAGCCCAGAATTTCTAGCTACACCCCTAGTGATCAGACATGTGACAATCACTCTACGTATTAAAGTGCCATAACTGGCGTGTCCTATCCTTACCGAACTGGACCTGCTGGTGGTTTCCATTGTCATGGTGGAGTTGCCTGTGGAGGACATCAAGGGGCACCATCAGCGCTCGGTTAGGCCTGCAGTTCATCTCTGGCCTCACGCCAAGCAGCCACGCGGATCGGATCCTTCCTTAGTGATGACGGCCCTCCTTTATAGATCACACGGACTCAGGTCACTGTGGGCATCACGGGGCCTCTAAAAATGAAGGAGCTGGCATGACGCTTTTTACAGCGTGCTCCAGCATGCCCAGGAAGACTGCACAAAGGTCCAGAAAAGGCCAGTGATACTCAAAACGTAAGTGCAAATAATAATAATAATAATAATAACATAAGACAACCGTGAACAATGTTCCATTTTATTTCAGGAAGACTTTCATAGCCTGCAATAAATGATCACCACTGTATAACTACACTAATGCAGTTATTAAAATGAATAACTCTTTCGGAGGTTACACAAGCTGGTTAATAATATCGTAAAACCTCTGCAAATTAAGATCACACTGGACCACCTAATCTTAATTTTGCTTTGAGTCCCATTCGGCTCGTGTCCTTCTGCGATAATTCCGGCCACATATATCAGGCAAAAGATATTTTTAATTGAGACATTAAAAATACAGTACTGTATGTCATATAATAACATGACGAAACGGCGCGTCCCGATCTTTAGATCAATGCCCGCTACATCCGACAGCATCGTGAACATGCATCTAGGACTGAAAGAAGCCATCGCCGTCCTTTCGCTCAGCCCAGTCAGCCTGTGGCCCAAAGACAGTACGGTCCAACCACGTTCGAAGTTTGCTAGCACTCAAACCATGCGTTTGTGGCCCCCCATTGGCCACAAACAGTTACTACAGCATAAAAGCCCCAAAGTGACTGTTTCAGTGGAGCCCCATGAACAAACCAACACCCCATGTGATGCTATAACATCCTTTTCATACCACCCCCCCCCCCCCGGCCAAGTTCAACCATCACATTCCTGCTCAGGCCCGATGACTACCTGCATTTTTTTCCTGTGTCTCAAACTGTCCTTGATTGTTCCAAACATGAAAGGGCACAGTTAATCATTCCCCTGAACAAACAGTCACTTAAACAGGAAAAAAAATTAAAAATTACACCGCGATAAAGGAAGCTGAGTAAAGCAAGCAGTTTTTAGGAAGCACATACTTTGCAAGCAACTCATGACATCTCTGGATTAGCATTACTGTACAAATTCTTTCCGACTGTCTAGAATGTAACTGCATGAGTTATAGTGGTTTTAGTTTATAAGACATACAGCTTGAGAAGAGGCTTTTTTTTTTTTTCCTTTTTGAAGACATTCCTGGGATGAGAGCAGACGGCATGCACGCAATGTGTGCAAGGTGGGCGGCCGGCCCAGCTTACCCCGGATCACTGTACTCCACAGAACCAGCAGCTGGCCCAGCACCAGCAATGCAGTCACCATATTCTTCTCGGATTGCGGCCTCATAGGTAACCAGGTGGGACTCGGGTCATCTCAGGTCAGATGCCTTTATGTCATGGATGGTCTGCTGGGAGCAGCTGGCTGAGTTATTCAGCACATGCACGGAATACAGACTTTCTGAGCGTGAGATGCTAGGATGGTTAGCATTTGCTAAAACACCCAAAAACTAAATGAATAAATATATTCCTCTAATCAAACAGCCAAGAGCGTAATTATAATATATATTGAGGGTTACATATTCAGATGTGCTCATAATGTCTCCCCCCCAATATATACTATGATTACAGCCTTGCCCCCCGTTATCTCCATAGCTACGGTCTTGCAAACTACACATTTCCTGAAAATAAGTCAGAATTCGACATAGATGGCAAGATCTGAAATGCATTAACTACAAAATAAGTAGAATAAATTTTTTAATTAAAAAAATATATATAACTTTTTGTAACTTCTGAAACTGAAGGAAACGCATCCTTGTTTCCAATCTTCTAGTTCCAGCAAATATATATTTTACATCTATTCAGTTAATAACAGCAGGGTCCAGTAATGGACTGGGAACAAAGAATAAATCCGCCAGTAAATGTGTTTAGCTCCGGGGTGCAGGGATCCCCTTGAGTACTTTTCCTCATGGCCCAGGGATACAGCTTTCAGCCGGTAATTCTCCTGGTAGTTGTGATGGATTGGGTGCCCTCCAAATACTTGGTTCGACCTACTAAAATCGTCTACCCAGAAGTCTAACGGAGTGTTGCAATTTACTGTTAAATTATTAAAAATATTTGGTTGTCGCGATAGTTGCGCTCCGGAATGCGCATGGTATGTAAGAGTTCCGGTCGCACCTGCCGCAGGTAAGGCCAGAGGGGCATACCAAAGCTCAGACGTACCCTAAGATAGTGAGATCAAATCATCCACCAGCAACAACGACGTCTTGCAAACCCTACCACATTCCCCGCATTACTTTCACACTATCTCCTCACCAGCTTTCCCCAGTATCAGTGCACCAGCACCAGTTGGAACTGGTAACATTTTTGTAATACCCACTGTATTCGAGAAAGGTCTCTCCAGCCTCCGGGCACTGGTAAAGATGACTTAAATTTAACTGAACGCGACTGACAGCAAACTTACCGGCCCGGAGAAAATGGGAAACTTGTCCCCGGGGATCCAAAGCGAAAACTCGATAGATTCCTTCCGAAAAGCCAGCAGGTCGCTTCCGCCTCACCTATGAGAGTGGCCTCGCACACTCGGCTTATGATTAACTAAGTTAAGTCCCAGTTGTGGTCCGCGATCGCGGTTCAAGTGAGGCTGGTAAATACGTTTAACCCGCTGCTCGTAGCCCCTTCCCGTACCTGTCACTATGAAAACGCTTTCCCCCCCTTTACCTCCACCTTTCTTTGCCCCGCCCCCCTCCGGTCATGTGGTCCGCCTTCTCGCGTTACGTACCTGAGTGCATTGCGACCTGTGCCACCTAGGACACAGATACGCCTTTGTTGCGACACAAACCTCCGCTCCCTCGTTCGCAGAAACGGTACGGCATAATGCATAGTGTGTGACACAGGTCACCGTCACAGTTTCATGGCCCCCACCTCACCAGACCCATAAATATAAATGAACAATTCTACCACCTTCCTGACTTTGTCGCTTCCTAAATCTATTTGCCGCCTCAAAGCGTTAAAATTAGCCTAACTTAAGTAAGATATAAACAGGAGGCGCGCTGGGTGCTTGGGAAGTTGCGACATCCAGTGGGATACCAGCTATTAGCCCAGTTTATCCGGCTCTTTCGAGACTGGGGTCAAAATTACACGTGCAACTGGATAAAAGTACCCAAGGCCATTTCGTTCGTTTAAATAAATCGTCTCCTCTGGCGTAATATGACGTGCAGTTGGACTCAAATCCATTACTCTCTTGACATCAAACACTGTTTCAACTTTTTAATGCCTTTGCGCGAAAACATAATACACAGTTTTAAATTAATGTATTTTTTCCATTGGTCAGTGTGGAAAATAATCTTTAGAAATGTCATTTTAAAAAGTGACAAGCGTTTTTGTGCGATTGGGACACCTCCCACACACCCCAGGTATGAATTAAAGGAGCGTCACGTCTGACTCCAGGCCTGGAGTTAAGCTTTCTTGAATCATTCCTGGGTGTGGAAATCTGCTCTGTCATAAATAACAGGGCTACATTTCCACACACCAACCCACACTGAGGAAAACAACACTTAACATGCATGCAGCACCTCACTACAGATCTGAGTGCTTGTTTCTTAAAGACACACACAAATGCACAACTTTCAAAATACAAACAAATCACCTGTTCTGTCTGAAGGAGTATAAATGTTTACCCTCAGCAAGAAAGCAAAGCTGAACTGAAATGACAACACCCCATCCCCCCCCCCACCCCTGCTTGCCTTGGCTGCTTTCTCAGGCATGGGGGGGAGTATTCATCTGTGTTCATCATGTCAGAAAATAAAGGAATGCCCATTCTCATGCGGAACCATTGTGTGCGAGTCAGCTGGTGTATGAGGGAGGGGATTCCGAAGAACACTGGGAATTTCAGCCCTTTCTCGATTCTCTCAAAATCACAGATTCATTGACATTTCTGCACTGGTATGCCATGTCATTTCTCTGTCTCTCCCTCCATATACTGTATATCAGTATTTCCTCAGCCCAGTCCTTGGGGACCACCAGACACTTGACAAGGACCCTTGAAAATGTAAAATCGTACATGAAATTGGGCAGGAGTGGCAGAATGTCTAGGTACAGAATTCTGAAAAGAATTCACTCACATAAATAGCAGTACGTTTATGTATTTTATGCATAGTCTTTTAATTACTTTCAGTTTTCTGCTTGATTCCACTTTTATTTTGGTATTTTTGAACAGTTCCTTGTATTTATGCACTGAGGATTCTTGCTTAGCAGTGCTGCTGTCCCTGTCCCTTACCTGAGTGGCTGCCCAAGTCGTGTCAGCATCTATGATCCCTTTGTTTCCGAGTTCAGCGCTGCCATTGGCTGGCGACAGCAGTGGGGATGTCGTGCATGCAGACCTGAATTGTCTTCCCGGCATTCATCCTGCAGGCTGCCACTCCCTGTTCATCCATCCATTCGTCTTCCAGCTGCTTACAGCGGACAGAATTGCAGGGAGAGGGGGCCCCTGGAGAATATTCCAGTACGACTGCACTTTTAGTGGCATGCCAGTATATCACAGGGCACATCCGCACACATACACACACACACACACACACACACACTTTGGAGAATTTAGAAATACCAATTGGCCTAATTGCATATCTTTGGACTGCGGGAATTAAGAATAAACTACAGTACCTGGAAGAAACAAGAAAACATGCAAACTTCACACACAAAGAGCAGAGGAGGGAGTCCAAGGGAGTCTCTAGCTATTGAGATGATCCAGTGCTGAATCAAGTCTACCTAGGGCTTAAATTTTTGTTTTAAGGAAGATTGGCATCGAGGCTAAAATACACAGGGCCGTAACCCCGAGTGATCAGCCATAAAGGACGCCTATTTGGGAGCCCAACCCCTGATGATGGAGAAATGAGGCAACAGCATCACCTACTCCCTGTTCACAGGTGTTTAGATCCTTTCACTGGTCCATTCCCTTCTAAACAGGGTCTATAAGTGTGATGATGTCATTGAGCATTCCAGTATAAGGAAAGGGGGGTGCACGTGTAAAATGTTTGCGCAAATATTCAATTAAGCATTAGATGTAATGTGACTCAATGGACAATCTATAGTTCTCACATGAATGAATCTCTGAATGAATCAATTTCTAAATAATAAATGGCCACGTGCTCTAAAAATCTTTCTCCGTGCTTGGAGAACGAAGATAAAGTGCAAGGAATTATGGTACAGAGTTGAGAACCAGTTAACTCAAAATCCATAGGGATGGACTGCTGTTATACAGCGGAGAAAAAACGCATAACAAACAAATTTTCCGCATTACGACAGCCAGTAATCAAATTAAAACAGTAATGCCGTCGATGACTGCATGTTTGCTCATTTCTAAGGACTGAATAACCTGTGTTACTGGAAGGTAGCTGTCTCCCCCTGGTGTTTAACACGTTATTTCATTTCCACCCTTGCACAATTTGTGGAAACAAATAATCGAATTACACATTCCTTATGCATCTTGAATTTTTACGCTTCTGGCGTTTTATCCGTTACATATTTTGTATTTAAGGGGGCTTTACAAAAACAGCTCTAAATAGGTTGAATATGTTAAGGAAATACCTGTAATGAGTCTGTGTGCCGTAAGGCCTTTACCGATCCCAGATCAGCGCTTATAACCATTACCCTTTAGTGGACTGCGCTCACCCTAACACAACCTCACAAATGTATATCCGAGTTTATGTTCCTCCTGTCACGCTCCTCGTATATACTGTACTGCGTCGACCAATAGAATGCGGCGGAATCCGGGCCTGCTGACTCCGCTCAACAAATCAGCGTCGATATCGTTCAGCTCTCTCTAACGTCCGGTGAAGGTCTTTCTGAACACTCTGGCGGGAGAGGGAGCGAGCCGTTTGGCCTCTTATGGAGGATTAACAAAAAACAAGTGAATACCTCGTTTATATACGTAGTCTGCGTTTTAAAAGCACGTTTAACTTAATTAAGAACTTTTTTTCTGAATTAAACTGTCAGTAGAATAAAAAAAACAAAGCAGCTCGTGGAAACAGAATGGACGATTACAGCCGAGACTCCCTTTAAAGACCTGGGTTGAAAGTAAAGATCTCTCCTACAACCTATCTATCGATCCGGAGGAGCCGGTTCCCTGCACTGCAACGGTTACGTTCAACTAACTCCGCGGTGCCGAATCCAGGTGCTTGTGAACGGAGGCGGCGTGGCGTGGGACTGGGTCTTTGTAGTTCGCTGGTCTCTCCCAAGAGACACGCATTTTGTAGCCAGTTGGAGCTTGCAGATCTGTCGCAGCGGTAATGGCGAAGGTGCAAGTGCTAAATGTAGCCGTTTTGGATAACCCGAGCCCTTTCGGAAACCCCTTCCAGTTCGAGATCACTTTCGAGTGCATGGAGGATCTGCCGGAAGGTAAGGGATCGCCTCGACTGCGCGGACGCCGAGACTAAGTGTCAGGACTTATCGGTCGAGCTGTGTTTTTTTTCCGGCGTAGTTGCTAGCTGGTAAATGTTCCTCATATTACATGAGGGTACGTGAAATGGCGGGCGGATAGCTACGACAGTTGCCGGGAGGTCTGGTTGTTTTGTCATAAGCTGGACGTGTTTGTACTGCGTTAATGTTTCGTCTCTTTGTTTATATTTTTGTTTTATATTTAGAAATGGCGGAAATGCGACGCCTAGTTAAGTGAACAGAATTTGTGTGTCCGCCGCGGTATGTGAAGTTGGCACCGGGCAAATACTTTTGTGCCATGCCTTTCTGGCTTGGTATAGCTTGTAAGAGAAAACGCGCATGTTTATTTGAAATTTTTAAATAACTTAACTAATTATAGCCAGGAATCAGGAATTCACTAGCTACCAATTAAAGAGTAGCCAGACATCAGTCAAAAGACTCATCATAAATAAATTCTACATGAGTGCATTATGTCAGTGTCTGTGATAAAACATTTACTGATATGTGGTATAGAATCTCAAGCCTTTTTGTATTTATGAAATGTAATACTTAACGAAGACTTCAGGACGAAAGTGGGGGGGGGGCGGTCTTTGAAATTTGGCGCCGGCGGGGACTTGAAGCAAGCGAGCGAAAATGGCTCGTGTCCACGCCCCTCTGTGACAATTGGTCAGATTGTGACAAATGGGCGGTGCTCTTCCGCGTTGTGACGCGCTCATTCGGCATGCCGGGGACCGTTATGGCGGCAGAAGCTCCCAGCCGAGACTGGGAACCTGCAGTGCAAGAAATTAACTTCATTTTAAATTTAAAGAATTTATATATGCCATCGGGATATTTTTCCTCTGTTTAAATTAAGTTAAAGGCGTTTTACTAGGGTACTATGCTAGCAAGAAATACCCAGCATTTAAACTTATGCATAGATTATTGTTGCATATTTTCTGTGGTATCAATGGAAATTTCTTGATTTCTGTATTTGACAAAATGTAATTACAAACACTCCAACCTGCAATACTTAAGGCTTTCGTCTGTTTGTCTCTCAGACTTGGAATGGAAGATAATATATGTGGGCTCAGCAGAAAGTGAAGAGTACGATCAGACTTTGGACTCGGTTCTGGTGGGCCCAGTTCCTGCTGGGAGGCACATGTTTGTGTTTCAGGTGAGTTTTTTTTTTTTTTTTCCTCGTTTGTTTGGGTACTAAAATGCGTTCAAGGGCATGCTTGCCTCAGCTTAACTCTAATTACTGCTAATTACCTAATTGGTTTGTTTTGTGCAGCAGAGCTAGATTTTCTGCTGCTGTATCTGTCTGCTTGCGCTCTCTTCACCTCATCTTGAATTGACCCTGGCAGGCGGATGCCCCCAACACGGGCTTGATTCCCGAGAGCGATGCAGTGGGAGTGACCGTTGTGCTGATCACATGCACCTACCGTGGGCAAGAGTTCATCCGCATTGGCTACTACGTCAACAATGAGTATACCGACCCAGAGCTGCGTGAAAACCCACCTCTTAAACCTGACTATGCACAGGTAAATGCATTTAATCACGCATAAGAAAAATGGGCAGAAATATTTTGTTTTTGTTAGGAATGTTTCTGATAATGGTAATAGATTTGTGTGTGTTTTCCCCCGTCCTCAAATGGCACAATACTATAAATGTTGTTATTCCCAAACTGCATGTGAGTGGGTGAATATGGACCTTCATCTTGGGTTTTATGAAGTTATTTTAAGCTATTATTAGCTCTACAAAATGAAGTCTTTTAATTTTTTTTTAAAATGACTTATTTTGAAATAAAACTTTTGGGGGCTTGGTTGCAATGTACTGTTTGCCAGTTTTAATCAGAATTTCTTCAGTGAACATGAGTAAAACTGTAGCATCTTTTTTCACCCAAGAATTTTCAGCCACACTGTAATGATAATAGTTTTGTTTTAAAATGGCATCATATTTCAGTATAAAATGCAAGGCAGATTGTTTTATTCAGCTTTGAATCCACACTGATCTTTGGGGTCCGTGTGTGTTTCCCTGCACAGCTTCAGAGGAACATTCTGGCCTCTAACCCACGTGTCACCCGCTTCCACATCAACTGGGAGGGCTGTGCCGAGCGGATGGAGGACTGTGAGAATGTGGACCCCGCCCCCAATGCCATGCTTCCCCCCTCCTGTCCCCCTGGAAAGGCTCCGCCCCTTAGTTTGTTGCCTGACAACTCCATGGACTGCTTGTAAAAAAAGCCCCATGAGCCTGGTTAGAAACACACACACACACAATCAGTCATACACACATACTACCTGGCCACCCCTGGCACTTATGTTAGTATATTGGGGTATTTGGTTAACTCAAAGGAAAAAAAGATACGTACTACAACATCCACATATTCGCAGCACTTGCCATACGTTGACTGAAGCTTCACATGAAGATGTCAGTCAGGCTCTGTCAACAAGGCGATGTGAACAGGCCTTCTCTAACTTTGGGGGCTGCATCTTCTGAGGAGAACATCTCTCTGGACTGGACTAAATGGGAGCTTAATCCCATTGTATTCCTATGTACACTAATTGCATTATTTTTCGTGTTTGTGTAAATTTCATCTTGTTAAAGAAGGCTTTTTTTTTTTTTTTTAATAAAACCATCAGGAGATTAGGAAGAGAAAATCCAGTGAGCTTTTTGTGACTGAAACAGAAGTTTGTTATTCTGCTCCAAAAGTTTGTAAAAGGCTTGCAGTCTTCACTTACACCTTCGTATTTATCAGGTGGGTGATGAACGGTGTGACAGCTACTTTGTGTGGATGTTGTGTGGAAATGCACGGTGGTGTTGTGGAGCAGACGGTTGAATACATGTGTTGGAGGGGTATCTATTGGGGAAGTCAGCACCTTGTGGTTCTGGGTAGAAATGTTTTGACTATGTATGGTCGCATGGTTTGGCTGTGAGGGTTTCTGTCCATTTTTCCTGCTCAGAAGTCATCTTTTTATTTACAACTGTTGAAAGGTCAGGATTTGTTTTGCTGTTCATGTACATACCTTTCTTGTATTACATCTGTCTTTAAAATCTTGTTTCTTTTGTAATTTGTTTGAAGATCCTTTATAAATTTCACATGATGAATAAATGCCAATGGTTTTGTTTTCCTCCCTGCATGTAAATTCTTGGTTAAAGGGAGGGAGGAGTTTTTTTGCTTCCTTTCTCATTCATAAAAATGAGTGGCAAGGCACCATCACGGCCGCTCGATTCACTTAACTGCCAGCGATTTCAGTGTAATAGGTCCGACTCATCTGGTGTTGCTAGGCAACTGGATCTGCTTCCATGAGAAGAGCAGGACCGGATCTAACACTACGTCTTCCGTCATTAGGGCAACGCTGCCTCTCTCATTCACATGGTTACGATGTTGACTTTCATTTTCTCTCCAAATTTGGCCAGATGAACCACTAAATCTTCCATTCCCTCTCCTATGTGTCTTACCTCAGCAGCCAGGCTGGGAAAATGTACATGAAAGATTAACTGTGATGCGATCAGGATTTGGATATGTCATGTTGCTAATTAACTGGTATTATGTTATTACCATAACGTGTTTGTAAAATATTAAAATGATTTAACATGACAGTGGCTCATCGGACAGCACTGTCGCCTCGCACCTCTGGGATTGAATCGTGCTTCCGTTCTCTGTGTGTGGTGTTTGCATGTTCTTTGCATATTGAGCAGGTTTCTTCTCAGTCTAAAGACTTAAACACTAGTGGTTTGGTTAAATGGGATTCTGTTTTTGCGAATAGTGTATGGCTGAATGTGTGCGAGTGCCATGAGTTTTACTTAGTTGTGGAGGATCATGGGTCCTGTATTGTGCTGATATACTGTCCAATGTGTCAGCCAGCCTTGTGCCTTATACTGTGTGGGATATACTCCAGCCCCCTATGATCCTGACCTGGATAAAAGGTAGGAGTTTGGATGGATTGTTTAATATGTTAATATATTGCCCCCCCAACATGGTGGTTAGTGTTCCAACTCCTTGCCTGTATCGTCAGATGGCAAAAGTTTTTTTAACTGAATCAAGCCTTGACGTGCATGAAACATCTGGTGAGTAGAATAAATGCAGCCACAAACAGCCCTTGCGCAAAACTTTGGCAAAAGTACCTTCGTAGAAACCAGGAGAATAAGAACGTGTATACGTCGTAACATTCAATGATGACCTCAGTGTGTTGTACTTTGAAAATGAATTAGATATTCTTGCCATGAATTAATGTTACTGCATAGCCAACTGGTTCTTCTGAGGTAAATATTAAAGCTGTGTGTGTGTCTTTCGCGCTCTCTCTCTCTCTCTAAATATATATATATATATATATGCTTTAAAATGTTTAATGCAGTAATTCTTTGTGTGTATTTGTATTTGGTTTCAGTGTCGTACATAGTACAATACGGGCTGCCAACAGCAAAAACAGCGATTTAACATTCTGCAGCCGTAGACTCTACTCGTGCCTTAAAAGTCTGACCAGCCTTCTATAAATAGACTGCTGCTGACGTCACTCGGCCAATCACAGATTATCCGGGCGGGAGGGGGTCGGCGAGGCCATTGGTATTAGACGCCTTGCTTTTTGATAACCAATCTAAATTCTACAGATGGAGCGGTTTCTATGTCAGACTACCAACACATTTTGGCGGATTAGCCAACCAAAATTATTTAATAGAAATGTGGGCGTGGCCGAATTGGGAGGAAAATAATAGGTGACGTTATTCGTTGGTGTATGGGGGCGGGGGGAAATTATTTTGACAGTTGAATATTGACTAATCAAAATGGCTCAAAGATTTGACACAACGTTTTGTATCCTATCAATAACCGATGTGAACTGTCTATCATATTGAAGTGACCTATAGGCTCTGGGCAAAGGCGGTACATCTTGTAAGGCTGGAGTCAACCTATCAACCCAAGTCCGAGGATTAATGGGGGGGAATGTCGGTCTGGGTATTTTGTTATCGGTAGTGGATTTAGACAAGGCTTCGGAACCGGGGTCGGGAAAGGAAGGGAATAGTATTTTGAATAGTGGGCACTCGAATTAATTCGGGTTATTGATCTCGGGGAGGATTAAAAAAATAATAATAAAACGTAGATCCGAGGGGGAACCGCGGTGGTGGCTACGAGAAGGTACAGGTGAGGAAAGAAGATCCGAACCGGGTTCGGCGTGCTGGACTGGGTCCGGGGGTGTCGGAAGCTTAACATAAGCGTAGGAATAGGCGAGCTTCCCCCACCAACGTCCCACTGGTAGCAGATATACGCGCTCGCGAGATCGCAACTGCTTTTTCCCCTCCTCCTCCTAAGGGAGCAACGAAAGAAGTGCACGGGAGTTATTAAGGCGAATATATGCATTTTAGCTCGCATACTAGCTAGCTAGCTACATAACTAGCTAGTCGACTGTACCATCAGGTCCAGGCAGCCCAGACCCGTCCTGGAAAGGATCGTGAAGAGAACAGCCGGGATCGCCGAGTCAAGGGATTCCCTGCTCGGCCTGCAATCATGGGCAACGCGCCCACCGCCAAGAAGGGCAGCGAGATGGAAAGCGGTGAGCATTTTCACTACGGTAATGGCGATGTGTAGAGGGGCTGCAAGGCTTTCACGTAGCCTGATTGTTAGCTGCACGTCGGCCGTGCTCCGGCTTCGAGCCCCGACCAGCTTACGCCTACTCAGTGGGGCCGTAGCGTTACCAGAAAGCGCCTAGCTAGCTGGAAAACTGGCCTCCTTCCGAATGGTAGTGAGAAGACGCGCGGTAGCCATGCAGAGCCGAGGCGAAATGCACCGTGATGGTAATGGCACTGCAGTGATCGGGCCCAGCGCAGCCAAGCCATTGATCTGCTGGTTAGGGGAGCAACTTATTTTCCCTTGATTTCTCATATGTACTTGGAGAAGAATAAATACTGATATTGAGCCTTATTGTCGTGTAGAATAGTCTTGCTCTGTACCTCGACCCGGCTGGGGGTTTGAGCTTGTCATCCCATCGGGGGTGTGAATGTCTCGGACAGGCTGACAGTGTACGCACGACATGCCATCCGCACTTTTAACATGCGGGGGTGGGGGGGCAGGGATGTGTGTAGTTGGGTCCTGCTACTTGTTGCGTGATCAGAAGCCCCCGTTGCTGTGTTGCATTCCCCGCCCCCTCCCCTTTAGGGACAGTAGATGAGATTGGTTGTTTGTTAGAGGACCGAGCCGTATTTAGATTAATGAAAAGGATTGCCCCCCCAGCCACCACCCCCCACCCCCCGCGCGCACTCGGCATTTCCCCTTTGAAAGAACGCTTGTGATACTACAATAACAATAAACCAAGCCATAACATCGATGCATTTCACGGTTTGGCCCTTTTTGTCGGAGAAACGAAGTTATTGTGGAACTGAGAGTTAAATGTATGAGTTGATGCAGAGCCTCACGGGGGGTTGGATACTGGCTGTGGCATATGAGGAGGGTGGCATTTTCAGCCCTAACTGAGTGGAGCGATGTCGTGCTCTAGGGCCAGATGAGTGGGCCTCTAGCTTCTGGGTATGGGCTGGGCTCTCATCTGGTTCCTCGCCTGTCAGGGATGATGTAGATAGTCTCTTTATTGTGGGAATTGGGGGGAGTGGGGTTGTGTGTGTGTGTGTCTGTGTGTAACGTTTGTGTAGCTTTTGGGCACATTTGCCTCTGGCCGGTATCCAGAAATGGTCAGTAGGTCTTCGCAAACTGATATCGGCTGTGAATGTGCAGCGAAAGGTCAGCGGTGAGTCGTCGCGAAATTGCTGGGCTTTCAGCTTTTGGCACTAGAGGTTTTTCCAAGTGTGGTTTAAATGTTCATTCATTTCTGTGGCTCGTCTGTGGTCGCCTCGTCGTTGGCAGTCGTGTGTTTGTATATGCGTGTGTACGCTGCTCTTTACCCAGGATGGGAATCGCTCATGACCCCTTTAGCTCGATTTCTTTTCTTGCTCTTGGAAACTGTGAGATAAAGAGTGTTTTTTCCAAAAGCAGAAAGGCTTTTAAAACATCTTGGCTGCCATCCCCGGGATCCCCTGGTCTGGCTTTGAGAGGAGTTGTAGAGGAGACTGACTCCTCAGCTTTCTGTATATTGTGTGAGCCCCCCCCCACCATACACACACACACCAGGCTGTTGGTTGAGCTGGTTGTGAGGTTAACTGCTAGTGAGGCACTGGCTCTGACGGATCACGCGCTCTCCCCTCCTCCTGGGGGTCGGGTCCTGATATAGAGAACGATCTCTCAAACAACATGTGACAGAGCAAACTCAGAAAAAGTGGCCTCTTTTGTGTGGCAGTCCCTGCCCCCCCCACCCCCCCCCCCACCACCAGCAAGACACCCCCATTGCACTTCACGGGTAACGTGCACACAGGCACAGAATAACAGATCCCTGCCCAAGACTTACTTGTTTTACCTTAGAAAGCATTTCTGACTAGTGACTGTGACAGTCGTCTGCTTTGTAATTTGTTTACTCGGTGCACTGGTTAAGTTATTTAACACGTGACCCGAGGCTTGAAGGTTAAACTTCTCACAGGGAGGCGCGGCAATTAAACTGGTCGAATGACTTCAGTAAATATTCGGCGTGAGCTGCGGGACAGGGCAGTGCCCTCGGCAGAGTCGCCTCCCAAACGAGTCGACGCGACGCGCCGAGTCGCGTGTGATGAGAGCAAAAGCTGCCGCATGGCGGACTCTCCGTGACTGAAATGTGCGAGGCCACCTCCACAGGGAGGTCGCCTTTGATGGGAGTTGTTCGGAATGAGGCCTGACCAGAATCGCCGGGGTGATTGTCGCCACGTGCCCTTGCCACGGGGATTGTTAGCATCATGCTTATCTGCGAGGTGGTATAAGCTGGGGAGCTGTGGCGAGTTGCTTTTCCGGTAACAGCTGCAGGTCTGCCCAGGACAGACCCATGGCCTTCTGCTCCGGAACTGGATATGGAAATGGCTCCTACCCTTGTTGGACAGGCTTGTCTGAGTCCTGACATATTTGGCTGATGAGGGGGCCCACAGGAAGGAACCGGGGGGGGGAGGGGGGGATGGGTTTGATGGGATTGGGTTGGGACGGGAAATCGGGGAGTGGCGTGTGCTTAGGGGGCCCCAGCGCTACGGACGAGTCGTGCTCCAGAACAAGCACTGGGATTCCTGCTTCTACACGGGGGAGACCCAGGCAACATTGCTGGCTGAGATCCCGCAGTTAGGCCAGGAATCCATCCCTCCCTGGGGGACATTGGCACCGTCTCTGTGTCCCCGATGCGTCTTCCACCCACCCAGAGCGCTTGAGCCACTGTGCTGCTGACCATGTCAGCCCTGCATAGGCTGACAGGGAAGCTCTTCCATCGTGGCGGACCCTGCCTCAGGGACACCTGGAGCGGGGAGCAAGCTCACTACCGGACCCAGGATGAGCCCGCGGCCTACGGCCAGAGTGCGTGAGTCAGGCTGGGGGGGAAATACAAGAGCATTTTTAGGAAGGGAGATATTTATCCCCCCCCACTGGATACCCTTCTTCGTTGGTCTCCTAACTCTGGGTAGATGTTTTTCCCGGACGTAAATCTCCCGTAAGCTACTGCAGGAAGGTCCGATTGTGGACAAAACAAAGAAGTGCGGCTCTCGAGAAGGCCTGCTGTTGTAGATGAAGCACTTTTGCAAGCGAACGTTGCCGAAGAAGAGGTCATCACGAAAGCACACAGGGGGCCAGTAGCTGGTGGTGCCCTTTGATGTCTGGATCAGAAGCTGGGTGGGCGAGCCTTGTGTTTTTAAATTTTTTTTTTGTTTTAATTTAACGGCTTGTGGTGGTTGTTTGGAGCTGGGTATCCACGGCAACCCGGACGGGGCTCAGTGTCCATCTCCAAGGTAACGCGTTCGTCTGTCTGAAAGAGTGGGCGGGCGTGTGGATGGACCGGGCAACGGGTTAGGGAGTTTCTCTCCAAGGCGACCGGTCCAGGGGTCGGTCTCCATGGTGCCGATTGGACTTGCCTTGTCGGGGCTGTGCGTGTGTTTGTCGGTAATCCGTCTCCACGCCTGGGGTCCCCGTGTGTATTTTTTTACAGCCAGTCTTCTGACATACAATCAAGGTGGAGCATTCACAGTATCTAAAAATATCCCCACGGCTTCTGCTCACTTGCATAACAAGGGCAGGTCTGTGTACATCCACTTCCTGGCTGTTCTTAAAGGGACCTCGACAGCTTTGTTTGTTTTTGGAAACATAGGGCTGTCTCCCTTTTTTCTTAAAAAGAAAAAAAAAAATACTAAATACAATCCAATAGTGCTTCAGGGCAGGATTTGATTGTGTTTTCGTTTGTGTCTGTAGGAAATCGGTTGAGAAAGGAAGTGTGGATGGACCGTGTTTATCGAGAAGGTTCTGTGTATGGACCGGCGGATCTGGGATTGCCCATAAACTCTCTGCGGACCTGCGGAGGTAGCCAAATCGATGGGGGCGCTATTGATCCCGGTCTCTCATTTGTTTGTGGATGCTGGGGAGGGCAAAATGAGGTCGGGCCCGAGAGCCATTATGAAATAACCGTTGCTTCTCCCCCCCCCCCAACACCTCCCGCTCTCACAGTGTGTCACTCGGAGCTGTTGACGAGCAGATCCTGACCAATAGCTGTGAGATACTTGGGGCAGATTCCGAGTGGGATAAGAGCCTTTGGGGCAGATCTGCACATGTCACAGCCGTTCCTGGGAGGGGGAGGTATCCCTCTACTGGGGAGGCACAGCTGGGCACCAGTCTACTGTAAGTCCAAGGCTTGCGACATGAGGCAGGTAATGGACGGTTGTGAGGAAACAGACAGAAGCGTGTCATGTGACAGGAAGAATGGCAAGACAGGATGGGAAGAGGGCGGAGATGAAGAGCAGGCAGGGTCACGGATGGCGAGGGGCAAAAAGCAAGCAAGATCTGAAGCGGCGTAGCAGCTCTGCTTGGCTTCAGGAATCCAAGCAGACGCACGTTTAAAGCACCTTTTAGGTCATGTGACAGTTATGTAGGACGTGTTCTAGCCACCTTCTGACCACCGAAGCTGAACAGCTCTGCCGCAGACCTTCCTGGAGGTCCCTGTCCCAAGGGGCTGTCAACATCTCCATAGAAGGATGGGGGTTTTACCATGGGAAGCGTAGTGGGTCCATTTCTTGGAGGAGTCCCTGCAGGGGACGTGCTTCTGGGGCCAAATAAACAAAGCCAAGTCTGTCTGGACTTTGTCCCACGCTGCGCTCTCCGTGTGGCTCGCTTTCTGTGTGTGTGTGTGTGTGTGTGTGTGTGTGTGTGTGTGTGTGTGTGTGTGTGTGTGTGTGTGTGTGTGTGTGTCCACGTGTGCGTGCCCAAAGAAGCCCGACTCTAATGAGGCTTCTGCTCTCACTAACATGGGGCGGGGGATTTTCGAGACGAGCCGCGAGAGGGAACGTCAAAGGTGGAAGCGGCTGTGGGCAGCGTGCCGCTTGTGGTCGTCTCGGTGACAAAAACTGGAATAAATCCATGTGAAGATTGTGCTGTCCCAGGAGTCCTGTACTGCTTTAGTACACTAGCTCTGTATTGAGTGGTGTTAGCGATGGTTGTACCCAACGTCGATAGTTATGTAATACTTGCTAGCTTGCGATCGTTTTGCTAAATTTGATTTGTGTGCTTCTGGCCTAACCGCTAACGGCTAAAGCGACTAGCATCTCTTCGCTGGCCTTAGCGGGCGGTGGGGGTTCTCACCCGTGCTTCAGCGGACGAGGCTTCGAGAAGCACGTCCCGTGGCCTCGGTGAGCGGCCAGGGCTGATAACGGGGAGGAACAGGTTGTTATTCTGGTGAACGATTAGCCAGTAGAGATAAGGAGTGGTGCAGCCCTGTAGCATGCTGGGTGATGGCGGGAACAGGCCCCCCGGCTGCTCGTCCCCTGTTATCGGAGATATCCGGGGGGGGCTTCTCTCTCGAGCGGCTCCCCACCACAGTCCTATCATGGCTAACATGCGGTCCTTTGATGTTGCCGCAGGTGGCGCCGGCGGTTGGCGGCCAGGGTCGCACGTGATTGGCTGATTCCTGGAAATCACACTGTTAAGCACACAGCCGGTCATGTGGTCTTGTGATCACTGGCTGATGACGAATCGGTGAATACCCCAGGCTAGCCAGCCTGCATCCTCTGGCATAGCATGTTCCTGTTAAGTTTCGGACAGTCGGGGAAGAGGGATTCTAGTGGCCTCTGGGTTCAGGAAGCTGTTTATGAGAGAACATTTCAGCTGTCATTTGGTCAATCAGAGCCACCTGTTCACCAGAACCTAGCTGCTGTTTGCTTATTATTATTATTAATATTATTTTGTTGTCTCTTTTATAGTGAAGGAGTTTCTCGCAAAAGCCAAAGAAGATTTTCTTAAGAAATGGGAGAACCCAGCACAGGTGGGTTATGGGGTGTGGACGTCATGGGAATGGACTGGGCTGGACAAGGGGACTTGCCAAGGCCTGATACCAGAGCTTACCTTCACTCACACATAAATACAGCGCTTGTTTACTGTCTGTTGTTTACGGTGCTCTGACACGCACATACACATGCACGCTGATCATGGCACTATCGTTTCCCCCTGGCTGTCGCACAGCACACCGCCATGCTCTCGCAGCTTTATATTCGGGTACAAACACAAGGGGGAGCCGCGCTTCACCGATTTGTGCCCGTGCACAAAGCTGCCAGCTCTCCCACGTCTGCCTTGTGTATTTTTTGACTTTCTGCCACCTGGTGGCCAAGTGTGGAAGGCCCATCCCAAGATGTGAGGATTGGGTGGGGGAGATCAGATACTGTGAACCATCATGCGCATCTAAAAATGGCATGGATTCCGAGTTATATTATTCTCTGTTGCGCCCCCCCCCCCCCCCAGAACACAGCTTCGCTGGACCAGTTCGAGCGGCTAAAGACGCTAGGCACGGGGTCGTTCGGACGAGTCATGCTGGTGAAGCACAAAGAGTCGGGTCAGCATTATGCCATGAAGATCCTAGACAAACAGAAGGTGAGCTCGACTTTGGCCGCGGACCAGTGTGCTGATAAAGAGAGCGAGTCCAAAGCTCGCCGATGGTGGGAGGGGCTTGGCTGATCTGAGAGAAGCCCCGCCCACCATCTGTGGCCTATGCATTTCCGTGCATCCCCACCCATAATTCAGAATCGCTTTGTTCAGCTCTAACTATATCGCTACATTAGAATAAATTTGCATATGAATTTTGTAGGCACTTCATCGTGCAGTCAGGAAATGCTCGTTATTGCATTTTGGTAAAAATACTGAAATAACCTCCTAATTGGACTAGATAACGCAGGAGATGGAGAAAACATGCAGAGTCACAGCTTAGCGGCGAATGGAGATCGAGGCCCAGATTCAGCTCTTCTGTAGCCGGTTTGAGAAGGGGTTTATTGGTAAACATGTCCATCCCCCCCAAGGTGGTGAAGCTGAAGCAGATTGAGCACACTCTCAACGAGAAGCGCATCCTGCAAGCCGTCAGTTTCCCTTTCCTTGTACGAGTGGAGCACTCCTTTAAGGTATGCACATCCATCTCTTCCAAGTGCTGCTCCAGGCTCCTCTGCTGCCCCATCCCAGGCGGCATAGGGGGTACACACTCACACCCAGTTGTACACTACAGGCAAATTAGAGATCCCACTTAGCCTACCTGCGTGTCTTTGGACTGGGTGGAGGGGGATCCTTATGACACAGAACATGCAAACCCCACATACAGAGCAAAGGTGGGATTCAAAGCCCCCCCCCAACCCTGTGTGAGGAAACACGGCTACTCATTGTTCATATCAGTGACGCCATGTTTCAATTTCCTGTTAAAAATTGCATTTTTATAAGCAAACAAGAGTGCTAAATAATAATCATCATTACTACCGGTATCCCCCGCTAACTATGAAATTTTTTGTAAGCCAAAACAGGTCGAAAACTGAAGAAGCGGTTAACAATTTATACAGGAAAAATTTTTGAGCATTGCCAGACGCAAAAAAATAACCCACAAAATCATACCAAATAACACTAACATATAGTAAACGCAGGAACGATGTGATACATGCACAGCTGATAAAATGTTACTGATTTATACTTTATATTATTATCGAGTAATGTGTACTGTACATAAGTATGTGCTACACTTTAATACTACTGGCAGCACAGTAGGTTTGTTTACACCAGCATCACCACAAACATGTGAGTAATGTTGCGAAATGAGGTTACGAAGGCTACAGCACCGCTAGGCCCTAACAGATTTTCAGCTCCACTATGATCTTGTGGGACCAGCCTCGTATATGTGGTCCATCGTTGATCGTTGTGGTCCATCATGCCACGCAAGACTATGTGCATAATTTTGTTCGTGATAAACAAATGCTAAACCCTATTTTTGCTTTTGTCCTTTTTTTTCGGTAAAGCGAAAATCCTCTTCGTATTTCTTTTGGTTAGCGAAAAACATGCTAATGTAGATCTTTTGTAAAAGTGGTATAAAGCAAACGTTTGTTAAGCGGGAGATACCTGTGTTATTGTTGTTTGTTGTTAATAATCAACATCAATGTTTTCGGTTTTTTTTTTGTTTTTTTTTTTTAATTTACGTAAACTTTGTTTTTGTTGGGAATTTATCGTAATGTAAGATGATGGGTAATGAGAGAGGGTTTGTCTGTGCCTAATGAGTCTCTCCAATCTGCAGGACAACAGTAACCTGTATATGGTGATGGAGTATGTACCAGGAGGTGAGATGTTCTCTCACTTGAGAAGGATCGGCAGGTTTAGGTGAGCTAGCTGACGACCCCCCTCCACTTCGCACAGCAGCCTATAACGTCACCCTGGATCTTTTGGCGAAGCCATCCTTTCTCTTTCTCTCTCTTTCCCTACCCCTTACACAGCGAGCCACACGCCCGATTCTACGCCGCCCAGATCGTGCTCACGTTCGAGTATTTGCACTCACTGGACCTCATCTACAGAGACCTGAAGCCAGAGAACCTGCTCATCGATCAGCAGGGCTACATACAGGTGAGTCTGCATTTAGCCGCCAACGCTGAGCCCTTTACCGGCATTTCGGAACCACTGTCGTCTGAGGCAAAGTTCTCTCACATCTGTTTCCAAGGTAACAGATTTTGGATTTGCCAAGAGAGTAAAAGGCAGGACCTGGACACTCTGCGGCACTCCAGAGTACCTGGCTCCTGAAATTATCCTCAGCAAGGTACGCTCGTCAGTTTCTGTGCCTCGTTTCCACGTTTTCTTCCGAAATTAAGTTGGCAGAGCAACGCTGGGGTGAATTGTTGGCACCTATGCCATGGAGTCTTGGTATCCTACTGAGTGTCTCAATGCCGCCACTCCTAATTCCTCAGGGGTATAACAAAGCGGTGGACTGGTGGGCCCTGGGAGTGCTGATCTACGAGATGGCTGCTGGATATCCTCCGTTCTTCGCTGACCAGCCCATCCAGATCTACGAGAAGATCGTCTCAGGGAAGGTAGGATTCCTTCAGACGCGGAGGCTTCCCATGTATTATTTTTTGGACAAATTCCAGATCGGGATTCTACATTAAGCAGCACTGTGGCCTCGTACCTCCAGGGTTGTGGTGTGAGTGTGGGCCCAGCACACGGGGTGTGGAGTCTGCCCAAAGTGTGCGACCTTGTGTGTACATGTCCTGCAGTGGGCTGGCATCCAGTCCAGGGTGTACCAGAACCTTGTGCCCTGTACCGCCTGCAGTAGGTTCTAGACTCCTAGGGGTGATCCTGTGCTACATAAGAGGTTATTAAAAAAAAAAAATGGATGGATGGCTTTTCCAGCATAGCCAAAACGTCCATCAGCTTTGATTTGCCTTCCCAAAGGATGACCATTTCCATGGAAACCAGTTTAAAACTTCCGTACAGCTTTACACTTTCTCTGTCCTGTCCTTCAGTTTCATTCTCGTGTTTTTTCCCCAAGCTATACCGTGAATGCTTTGGTCATTCTTCATAGTCAAAAGAATTATCTTCTCGCCGTACTTGACTTTCATTATCACTTTCAGTTTCTTCCCTTCTTCTCAAACGCCAAGGTTTTTCTGACCTCCTTCACTGACCACACCCTCTAATGTACTCCTACTCAGGTTCGCTTCCCCTCGCACTTCAGCTCCGACCTGAAGGACCTCTTGAGAAACCTACTCCAGGTAGACCTCACCAAGCGCTTCGGGAACCTCAAGAACGGCGTCAACGACATCAAGGGCCATAAGTGGTTCGCCACAACGGACTGGATCGCCATCTATCAGAGGAAGGTGAGCAGGCCAGACTGCTTCCATGTGTTGGTTCTGTTAGCGATCGAGTAGATTAGCAGGTGTTGATGCTGCGCAAATGTCTTGAAGGTCTAGAAATCATGCAAATCAAGGGATTCAGTTGGCTGTTGGTTAAAATGAACCAAGCAATGGTAACGCATACACACCCATATGCCTTGCACTTAATGTTATTGGTCAAATACAGGAAAACTATAGTTACATTTCAACAGGTAAAAGGACTGTGTTTAAGCAACATATCCCATGGGACTAGGCCTTAATGCATTTAATGAAGATTGCTTTAATTCTAACTGGATCATCAAAGAATGGACAAAGTTGGGTCACACTCAGCCTGTCAATTTGTTGACCTGAATCAGGTACTGGTTAGACTGGATACAGAAGACGTCAGCATTGGGATTCTGAATTAACACAAATCATTTCTTTTAGGTTGAGGCACCGTTTATACCCAAATGCAAAGGCCCAGGTGACACCAGCAACTTCGATGACTATGAAGAAGAGGAGATCCGAGTGTCCTTCACGGAGAAGTGTGCAAAGGAGTTTGCAGAGTTCTAGACCCAACTAACAGTAACCCAAGGAGAAAGGGGATGGATATATAAATATATATATATAAAATATATATATGGGAGACGGTTTTTTTTTTTGGGGTGGGGTGGGGTAAGTTGATACACTAGGCTGCCAATCTCCATCCACCAACAGCCCAAACTCCTGTGTGGAGAGCTGCTGATAATTGGAAGAGATTGAAGACCACAGACATCCAGCAGTGTTGTATTTTCCGTTTCTCACTTTTTTTTTTTTTTTTTTTATAACATTCTTTCTTCACAGTGGTCAGTGAGTAGGGAGAAGGGTTTGAAGAATAGGACTAAGGTCTAACTTAACTTGGTTCCTTTTTTATCTGTCATTGCTGGGAACATGGCTGCAGATTTTAAATCACGACATGATTCATTTTCTGGTATTGTCGATGTCTCCCTTAGACTCTTCCTCGGGTGGAGCTTTGCCAAACAAGGGTTGATTAATCTCTGTTGTTTCTGAAAGTCTTTGCCTCCCCTCCCCCCTCCTCCCCCTGGCGTCCCTTGTTTCTTGCCGAGTGACCACGTGTGATTGGTCGAAAGAAGGCTTAACGATCCCACGGTCTTAATGCCAAGGATCTGCCAGGCCACTTTTAGGAGAGCATGCGGGGCGCCGTGAATGACACGCCCGTGGGTCCAGAACCGGCTCCTGCGTCTTCCGTTCGCTGCTCGCTGGTTTTCAGGATGACGTCTGCGATAGCTTATACTCGGTGGACATACGTCTCCATATTAATCGATCGACTCAATTTTATGTTTAATGCTTAAATCCCCGACATATTGCGGGTTTCCTCACATCCCCTATTAAACTTTGTAATTGACCGGAGGTTACCTGACCAAGAATTAACTTGACTAGATGTTCTTCCTATAGCCGATCCGTGCGTGCCGGTCTGTCTGCATAACACCATACTGTGTCAGACGTTCTGCGTGGCCTCTCGGCAGAGGGAGGTATGATTTAGAAAATGAAATGATCCGCTGGCAGAAGCCACTGTATAGTCGACAATTTATAGGTGTGGCGCGCTGAAAGCACGTGACCCCTTCCCCCCTCGACTGCGTGCGTCATTCCATCCACCTGGAGACGGCTTCTGCACTTAAACTGCTCGACGACGTTGTTAAAACATGTTCACTGAACTATAAAGTATTTGGAGCCCGATAAGCAGACTAAGTCCTTTTGTGGATTTAGTATAACCTAATCATGCTTAATATTTTAAGGTTGAATATGGAAGGTTTCGTGAAATGCTCCCCCGCTTTCGTTTTAATTGCTTTAAATGTATGGTTTTGCAAAGGATATAAGTTAGTCGTGGTTCTGTGGTGAGACTGTCGTATGGGTGAAGCTGCAGAGGCTCGTGCACCGTGTGGTTAAGTTTAGGGATGGGGCAGGGTAACCGACGCTCGCTCTCGCGTAGCCAAAACCGTTATCGCGTGCGCGCAGTGTCTCCGGTTCTGCGTTCGTACTCGGTTCCCACCGAGATGGCATTTTTCTTTTCTTTTTTTTTGCAGCCAAGATTAAGGGTCGTCCGATATTACCTACAGCCTAACGCTATGAACACTAGCAGGTTGTCACGTATTAATTCCACTACACTTTTTTGAATAATTTTTTCGTAGCTTTTTTGTTTTGTTTTTGTAAAAATGTCTCTGCGGTAAAATTTTGCGATGTTTTACCGCGCGGGGCTTCCCCCTCCCTTCTCCGTTTGCTTGTGATGCTCAAGATAGCAGAATTTGCTGCTGATCTTTTTAGTGATCAGGTTTAAGTGGTGGGGGGAGAATTCCGTGCCAGGAAACCCCCATTCCTTGTAGACACGCTAATGAATGACATCGGAAATCCAGTTCATTTTTATTTATGATTTCTGTCTTGTACGTCCATCTAGCCACACCCCCTTCACTACCACCTCCTTCGTGGGTCTGGTTTGCCTCCGATTCCTAACACTTCTTACAAATTTTACTTTTTAAAATAAGTTATTATACCGTTCATATTTTCTAAATGTATTTTCAGTAACATGAACCTGTTCTCCCAATGGTGGAGCCTGTCATACCTTTCTGGATACTATATTGTATACTGTAACTCTGCCTTTGACAGTCTTAAATATTTTCCCTCTTCCGTACAACTTGGCGGAGACCCGTAGGACAGAAGTACGTCAGAGAAAAAAAAGTAATATTTTACATCATGTATCATTCCAATAAAGTTTTACTTGTTAAAATTAACTGCCTGTGAATTTGTCATTTATATTCATCGCATCTGTGCAGCAGTCGTCACGCCTTGTGTTTGTGTTAATGGCACGAGAATAGATTGTTCCCCCTTTCTCCCCAAGATTTGGACCCCACTTATCCGAGCTAGCGACCATTACTCCTCCTGAACGCGAAGGTGCGCATAACAACACCGGAATGCCACCTTAAATAATCCCCGCCCGTGGATTGGGAATAACGGAGCACGCGATCTCCAGCAGTCCACCTTAAGCGCAAAAAGTGGGTAACGCAGGCGTACAGTGAGGCTTCCGCTTCATTCTCAGCCGGGCTCGGACCGTAGGTGAGAGTATAGCGGATTCACTTCGGAGTCGACAGGTTTGAGGCGCTCGCCCAAATCGGACCGAACCCGTACCGATCATGTCCGAGCCGAGGTACCGCGACTGGATTTTGGAGACGATCGACTCTCTGCGTTCAAGAAAAGCAAGACCGGACCTCGAAAGGATATGTCGAATGGTTCGAAGGCGACACGGTTCGGAGCCGGATCGAACCCGTTCGGAACTGGAGAAACTGATCCAAGAGCAGACAGTGTTGAAAGTTAGCTATAAGGGCTCTATTTCCTACCGGAACGCGGCCAAGGTGCAGCGAAAAAGCCGAAAGAGGGCTGAAGTGGCGACCGGCGGCACTGTGAAGGTACAGACCAAACACGCCGATTGGAACAACGGCGACAGCGCGCAGATCGCCGCGGCGCAGCCGAGGACCGGCGACACGGAGCCGGCAGAAGCCAGTCAGCGATGCGACCCCAAAGCGAGCAAAACGCCCCTTACCCCCGAAAGGGACCAAGCCATCCTCACTCCATCTAGCGAAAACCATTGTATAGGCTGTGGCGCAGAGGTGTGCAGGAATAAAGCTTGCTGTTCAGCCGGAGGCAGCGGCCAGCGAGAGAGCGCTCCAAAAGACAAACTGCCGCAGACAAAACTAAGCGCAAGCACGCTAGATGATGAAACTATCAAGAACAATGGAAGTGATTCTTCTGGTAAAAAGAAGGACGATCGGGGAATGGAAAGTGCCTCGTCTGAGCGCGGATACTACGGCTCAAACAAGATCAAAACCTGCGGGAGCGCTGATGCCCACAGTAAACTCAGGCACAAACAGAAACCGCCGATTAAACCAAAGCTCAGGGTCAGGACTAAGAGAAACAGAACTGATTCAAATAGCCTGGATCTCGGCGACAGACTGGTGGCGTCTGTTCGGAGCTTAGCGGAGAGAAAACGGGGCTCCGTCGCATCCACGGGACCCTCGCCACTGGGCTTGAAGGAGATACTGGGATTCCTAAGCTCTCAAGGACGCATGTCGCAGGAAAAGCTCACCCGCAGCAAAGTCAAGGTGGTTCTAGAGAGGGAGGTAGCCAGGGGTCGGCTTCGCAGAACCAGGTTCGGGAATATCACACTCCCGATCCGGCGAGTGGGGGCGAAAGCGTCTGCGCGACACCCAAAGAGCGCCCTGGTCGAACGGCACATCACAGAACGGGTAACTTGCTTAATATGTCCAGCACGTCTCGCAGTTCGGGCGGTGTTATTTTGTACTTTGCTAGGGACACCAATATTTAAGAACTTTTAGCACCGAAATAGCAACTTTAGAAGCGTATCTATTGCTAAAGTGTCCCATTGGCATCTGATTGAAATTACTATAAAATGATGTTTTTATATAGTGTGCATATGTGTTAGTCGCAGGCCGCAGTGTAACTTGCGGTGTGCGCAGTTGCTCCGCTTTTCTTGGCTTTTTTCCCCCTCACTGTTCCCCCCTTACTGTTCCCCCCTTTCCTCCCCCCCCAAGTGTGAAAAGCGCGACGAGTAGTAAAAGCAGGCACACAAAACGACGGTGGGGCCACGGAGGGAGCGCTGCACCCTGGCATACGCGTCCTGCACGACGAGCGCTATTGCGGCGCTGATGCCGCTCCGTCTCGCGCTCGCTAGATGCGCTCCGCAGGGAGGAGGGGAAAAAAAAGAGCGTGTGCGGCGCGCGCGCGAGCGGAGCCGCTCGGGCGCTCCGCTGCAGCGCGAGGCTGCCGGCCGCGAGGCGAGCAGCCGCACCGCCCGGGACTCGCCGTCGTGTCGCGCGCGGTCCGTGGGCAGCGCCGCACCGGTTTGCCGTTCCGTGTCCCTCTCCGCACGGCTATTTTTCTTACCCCCCCCCCCGCTCAAAAAAACAAACAGCGTACCTGTTTCTCAGCCGAGTTAGCGCGTCTGCCCGAAAGTGAGAGCGACGGGGAATTCTCAATTCACCACGGTTTCTCTAACTATCAAATTGCAAACGGGTAAAGTTTACATAATTAATATATGTTGCGGCTATCCTAGAACATGCAGTGCCTTTTTACATAAAAACAAATAGTTTGAAGGGTGAATATAGGCTGCTGTCGAATATCTTAATGAAGCGAACATCCCGAAGACGTCATAGGGTCTGAACCGGCTGGGAGTCGGGACGCCTCTCCGGTGCGGCTCGAGCGGTGCCGCCCTGTAGTGAACCAGGTGGACGGCCAGCATATTGCGTGTCTTTAAAGAGTGCCGTCTGGCCGCTTCGGGGCTGCGAAGGAAGGAGCGGCGCAGTTGCGGGATTTGGAGCCGTGCTGAGTAGTTACTAATGTGAAACTCGCCGCCGCACGCATTCGCTGTCTGCCCATTACGTGTTTTTTTTTTTTTTCGCGGAGGTTTTTGGGCCGTCGCGGAAATTAGCGTCGATGGACGCTGGTTATTTAAAGCACCGACGAAGACGTCCGTCGGCGGGGTGGTTAGTTGCTGGTGTGGGTGCGATTTACTTCCCGCAACCATTGCACAACTCATCTGATGCGCTGTTATTAATCTGGCATATGGCGCTGTAATCTCTCCCATGTCCTGTGCCGGATATTATAGTGTGCGCTGTTAGTATGGGAAAACCTGAAAATTTTCCCCTAAAAAACACACTGCAAATAATTAATGATCTCTCTATGCATGCATATCCGCGGCTGTAGAGCTGTTAACACTGCATACCAGTCTCACACATTTACCTGTGTCCCGTCAGGTAATTTACTATTTTTAAGCAAATATGCATTGATTAACACTTTGTCTCCGATTTTATTTCATAGGTTACTGTGCCTTAAACTGCAGTTGGTGCACCCAGAACTCTGCATTTTTGGAACAGTCCCATTTCCAGTTTAGCCTGTACAAATCAGTTAGTGTTTCCTAGCCTGAAAAGACTTGGTCTGCAAAGTTACATTTTCCACTTGAATGGAATAACACCATTCAAGGACTGGACTAAAACCATTCTTTATGTTCCACTGGTAGGTTTACTTCTTATTGTGGTTTTCTTAGCTTTAGCATTTCTGTGTAAAAGAACATGTGATGAGCTGAAGGAGAAAAGAATTATGGGTGGAAAAAAAACTTGGGAAACTGGCCCCTTTTGTATGTGTCACGTGATTCTTTGACTTTCCCATTCAAGGAGGGGGAAAAAGAGCTGGTGGCCATGGAGACCGATGTCTGTGAGGAAGAGGAGGAGGAAGATAAGGAGGAAAAGGCTGAGCCTAGAAGAGACAGCACTGTGCTTCCAGAGGAACAGGACATGAGGCTCACTGAGCAGGGGGAGAATGACAGGCACTCAGTGACCATGGCTGTCCCCCCACCCGCAGACTGCGTGTCCCCTGACCCCCCCATCCGAGAGTCAGTGACGGATGAAACGGCAGACGTCTCTCATCAGAGCGTCCTGTTGAATGGATCCAGCTTGCCCAGTGGCGTCACAAGTCCCGAGGGGATGCCTGCTCCGCCCCCTACTGGTCACACTGCTGTCAAGCAGGAAGAGTGCGAGCCTGAGAGGTGTCCCTCAGTGTCCTGCCCGGAAACATGCCCTGAACCAAAGCAGGAAGCAGGTACAAATCAGGGATCCTGCACTCTGCATGAACGTGCAGCTGCCATTTGGAGCTGTCAGTTGATGAGGTTACCTTGGAAGGGTACTGAGGTTCTTTTGGAGAGACAATGAGGATGAATGACATGGAATACACGGCCATTCTGAGTCCTATTTATATAGAGAACCACTCTTGAAGTTTTTAAGAAAAGATTCCCTTACTTAGGTTTACTTTCCCAGAGTGTTAATTTTATGTTTTTACGTAAATAAAATAATAAATATTATTATTTATAATTATTTATTTCTATTGCAGCTAGCCTCTATTAAATTCTTTCTCCAGTTTCTGTATTGCTTTTCTGCCTGCTTCATCTTGTCGCTATTTTACCTTAACTGTATTTTCACTTAGTGGTGCATTAGATGTGAGAATTGCACATTACCAATAAAAAATATTATTATAATTATTTTTGTCATTGTTATTATTAATAATTATTGTGGTCTAACTGCCACTTTTGTCTTCCCCAGGGAACCCGGATTATTCAGAGATGCAGCCCCAAGTCACGTGTCCCTCCATCAAGAGGGAGGTGGCGGAGGAGCAGCCGATAGCACAGGAGTGTGCCGTAACACCCCATCAGCTGATCTCTGATGCTGCAGGCGTACAGGTAACCCCGCCTGAACGGAAACCTTAGCTGGTCACCTGGACCCCGCCCTGATAGTCGAGTCTGAGCCCAGCCCCATGGCATTGGAGTGGTTCAAGCGCCACGTGCCCGATTGTAACTCGGAGTAGGAGGCAGGAACCGCACCCTTCGTGCGGATTAACACCCTCTGCCTCCCCGCCACAGTCCAGGGAGCCTCTGTGCTCTAAGCTGAAAGTAGACCTGATATTTCAGCTGTCCCTTAAAAATGCAACAATGATAGGAACGAACACACAACCTCCCGCACACACACACAAACACACAGCTACAACCACCACATCCCACACAGCCCTTATTGGGTGTCTTTCCCTGACTTCTCTCTCTCTCGGTTTTCAGGATCAGGTGATGAGTTCTGAAGAAGCAGGAAAGACACCCTTCATTTCTGCTGATGCCTGTGAGTTTGTCAGTGGTTTGGTTTTTTTTTTTTGTGTGGTTGTGTGTCATTTTTTTTTGACTACTTCTGCACCACTGAAAGTTTCCAGAATTTCTCTCTACAAATAAATTATCAGACCACCCCCCCCCCCCTTACTGTCTCAAGCAGAGATTCTCGACCTTTCCAACCACAAAGCCCTAATTTAGATATGTGGCCCACAACCCACAAGTGACCTGTAGTGGTTGGGGAATCCTGGTCTGAGGTGTTACTACTGTGGACAATAATTAGAAATGCAGTGGAGGTTGGGGCTTGGAAGGAAGAAAATATTGTAATAGGCTGTAGGCATGAAATCCCAGTGGAAGCAATTTTTCTACAGTTCAGCACATTACTTTGTTTTGGTATTTGTAATTGTTTTATGAATACCTAGCTATTCTAATTAGGGAAGTGTGAAAATGTCTAATGGGCCTTTGAGTGTATGGGAGCAGGAACTGACTCACTGACTCCTGACTTGCTTGCTCAGATCCAGGGTGCAAGGCTGATGTGAGTGCAACTTCCTGTTTGCTGACTCCAACTGACTCTCCCAGGGGTCTGGGCATGGCTGAAGAGCCACACAGGATGAGCAAAGGAGTGTAAGTGTGTATATGGAACAGAGTCCTTTACATTTTTTTTTCTTTAAAAAAATTGCTTTAATTTACTGCCCTCTCTCCCCTTTTCAGCATAATATCTCACATTTTGCTCTGTTTGATTCCCATTTCAGTTATCTGAGGATGAGGCAGGATCCAGTCCAGTGGAGCGTGGAAGATGTGGCCAGTTACTTCTCAGCAGCCGGGTTCCCGGAGCAGGCGGCAGCGTTCCGGTCGCAGGTTGGCCGACACTTCCTTTGGGCTGCCACACGGGGGCAGCACCTCCACAATGAGTGCTGGCATACTCCCTCAGAGAAGTGCACTTGCCTGCAGTTTGCTCAGCTTGTGGAATTAATCAAAATGATTATTTATCGACTGTAGAGTAGCTTACAGTGATTGCATTATAATAATGGCAACTAAACTCAGAGAGAATTATTTAGTCAGTAAAGTTTTCTTCCTTATGACCCCCATGTCGAAAGAGACCAAGCAATTCCACGGAATATTCAGTGGTACAGATGAGGAAAGTGACCTTGCTCAGCAGACATGACAACACCTGGGCAGAAGTCTTATAGCTTACGTTCATATAAAAATGGTTTTGTATTAGATTGAATGATGTTCGCCTAGTTTTTTTTCTAGTTTGACACAGTGGACTGTGTTCGTCACAATTAAAGCATAACTATCTAATGCTAACAGTTGACCAGTCTACCATTATTTCCTTTCATGTCTGTACTGATTGCTATTTTTACCCCTACCAATAGGAAATTGATGGAAAGGCACTCCTTCTGATGCAACGCAGCGATGTGCTAACTGGACTGTCAATCAGACTGGGCCCCGCCCTCAAAATTTATGAGTTTCACGTGAAGGTGCTGCAAAACACCCACTTTGAAGATGATAGTGGCCTGTGCTGATTGCCACTGTACCTGGGCGCATTTCTGCTGATGGACCCAAACAACCAAAGCAGGAACACGCGGTACTGTGAACAATAGGACCACTAGAGGGCGCCACTATTAAAAAATCGATTGGCGTCGATCCCTCATCTCTGGTTCTTCCTCTCTCCCCATACAAAGTCAAGCAACATCTGGTCCCGTAAAAGGATCATTATGTAGGGATATTTTTCCGTTATTTTACACATTACAGAAAGTCGTTGCTGTGGTTGCCCAACACATGCAGTGTGTTTTTTTATAATGAGTTTAGTGCAGGGCAAGTCAGTCCTGTATGCAAATTCATTTGTGCTATTTATATTTTTAGCAGGTTACTATTAATTTATGACCAAGGGTGGTGCTTATGGTTATAAAGGCATTTCAAGGTACCTTGCTTGTATGGATTGGCTCTGGTGTCTGGCACTAATAGTATTTTAAAGGCCCTCACATCATCATTTTAATCGAAACGGATGACCTGAAAAGCTGATGTTCTTTTGGTTTCTGGTCATTTAGCGAATAGCATTACTAAACTGGCAGGGCAAGGTTTTCTTTTTAAAAGAAACTTATGTCAGGTACATTCATTATATTGGACACATGGAGTTGTTTATTTCAGCGTGTCACATCAACATTGGTGAAGGACTCATTTGCATGTAAATAATCCACCAGAAGTTTACCCCCACCAGCTTGTGGAGTAGGTGTGTGGTTCCTGTAGCTGAAAGGCACATCACCCCCCTCTGTGGATTTGCTTCGCCTACATCGTAAGATGCATATTCAGTACTCAATAAATTCTTTAATATTTGGGGGGAAAAAAACGACATGTATTGCTACTACCAGTTATTCTGGTGTTTTTTTTTATTATTTAAGGGGGCGGGCTGTTTTAAATATGAATTAAAAAGTTCAAATGAACCACTTTGTCTTGTTTATTTTTCCTAGATATCTGACAACTGTGGGCATAACTTTGGATTGAGCATTGGGGGGGGTCCCCGCCCATTAAAGTCCAGGGGGTTGTATTGGCTGTTTTTGATTATTGTGGGGGGTTACAGCCCTCCCATCTCCCCATAATTTATGCCCATTCTGACATCTTTTCAATCTTTAACCGTTTGCAATTATGTAATACATTTGTAATTCTTTATCTGATGCTATTAAGAAGGCAATATGGGCCAAAAGATAACGTAGCATAAGGGAACAATGTTACTGTGTCAGATCTCTATTGCAATTTTGGGATGTATGATTACATTCTAATTAATTGCGGAAACAATTGTAGGATTTAATATTCATAATTTATTCTTATGGACATCTTTGATTGACTAGAAAATCTATCGCTGTTGTACAGTGTTCTTCCCTTATGCTACCGTTCTGTCTACACATCCATCTGTAGTGAATTTTACGTGCTGTAACACTTTTTATTGATCTGTATACAATCTATTTGAGTACAGTAAGTAATAAAATAATTATAGCTGTCACTATTCAGGAATTCCATTGTATTCATAGTAATATCAATCAATTAATCTTTATTGATATAGCATTGTTTTAACCACAGGGTTTAGAAAGACCTTTAAAAACGTTAAATGAAGAAAAGGAAAGAAAAGCGCACAAGAAATAAGTACCCAAAAATAAATAAATAATTATTATTGATAATGATATAAAATACTGTCAAAACGTGGGACATTAACCACCTACATTCTGCACTTACTCCACATACTTATTGTCTTGTCAATTTCATAACAAATTAAAAGGCAAGGTTAATGAATTTCACTCCAAGCTTATTTTACAGATAATGAGAGAATGTTGCCCGAATCGAAGATATTGGCGGAACTAAGTGCACATAGTTTCCTTTTCCGCCGGGGATGAAATTAAACGAGGACCGTCTGCTTCTGGCACCGCTGCAAAGAATATCGTTGTTTCATTGGCTTCTGCTCATAACTCGAACGCTGATTGGATGGAAGAGCGTATAGCCCGCCTCTTGACAGCGAGAGCAGGGCTCCGCGGTCATAGTAAAGGACGCTAAACTATCTTTAGTTGGAGGACAGCAGTCACTGTGGAGGTGACTGTAATACTGTCCCCTGCAATTTATTTATGTATATCTGAGAGATTCATACAAACTGGGAAATATTCCGAATATAAAAAGGGACTGAGAGGTCAAATTTCATTGGTGCATAGGCAAGATGGGGTCTCATCTGGCCCGAACGTATATTACGGAAAGGGATACCGAACCGGATCCTTTAAAACCCCCCAGTTTCGACCCACAGTTTGGATTTGGCGAAAGGAAAGAGAGAGGTTTGTATTGTGTATGCAGCTTAACACCGTTGTGTTATAATGTACACAGAATCACACGAAGTCAATGGGTGTATTTGGGTAGCTCGTTAACTATTAGCCTGCTAGCATGTAGCACCGGTGACCCACACTTACTATATAAAGGTATTATCACGGCTCTTACCGAAAATATGGAACATACATGTTGCGATGGCAGTTATAAACATATCTCAGTAAAACTTCCGTTGATTTCAGAATATGCAGAATATACGTGGTATTATAGCTTGTTTGCTTGTGTGGGCCCTGAGCTATCATATCGATTTGTGATTGTGCGGCGACGAGTTGCTTTGTAATTAATACGAGGACCGACTCGACCCCTGTAATAAGAGTGTTAGTGAAATGAAGGCCGTTCTTACATATCCGCAACGCCGTGTTTGAGCAGCGGGGAGTTGTTTTGATGCGCTCCTCCGATACGGTGTTTAATGCATTTTCAGATTTAGCTGAACCTAGCGATCCTGCACAGTGTCAAACTCTACAAGGTGTCTGTTCATGGAGATAACGGCATGAAGGAGCTGTGCAGTTTTTAAGTAGCAAATTGCATCTCATCTGCTTAAAATTGCACACTATTAACCAAACTTCCAATTTATTATCATCGTTTTCCATAAAATATGGAACAGAATTATCATACTTGATTAATCCCAGTGGGGAAATTCTCTTTTCGCCTACCCCGTCTTGCTCTCCATGAGACATACACACAGGTGAAAGCACGCTTTGGGGGGCAGCCAGTATGCAGCACCCCTGGAGCTGGGGTGAAAGGCCTTGCTTAGGGGTCTAACGGCAGCATCAGTCTTCCGGCCCCTGGAATCAAACCAACAACCTAGTCCTTACCTGCTTAGCTGTACACCACCCTCCTGGGTGATTTAATTCTGTAATATGGATCAACTGGATTTAGAAAGTTATTTAAAAAGCTCTTCTCCTAATATGCACGTTTTATATCATTATGTATGAATGTGTCTCCTGGCTGCAGTGATGTGTAGCTATTCTTAAGTGAGTCTTCGACCTCCTTTCCCATCCATTCTATATCTTTATCCTATCAGGGGTGCTGTTGACTGGGTTAGTATACAGTGTCCGGTAAAGGTGTCTGGTGTGTGACTGTCCGCTGTCGTCGGCAGAGATGGTGGCCACGCAGGAGCAGATGAACCTGGCCCAGCTGCCGACCGTCCAGCGCGATTACTGTGCTCACCACCTCATTAAGCTCATGAAGTGCAAGAGGGACAACTGGCCCAACTTCCTGGCCTGCCAGCACGAACGGCACGACTGGGACTACTGCGAGCATCAAGAGTAAGTACGCCCATATTTGCTGGTGACTGTAGTCATGGTTATCGCCGGTTACAAGAGTGCTGCTGTACCTTGATTTCATTGCTTTGACCCTTATTATTTTTAATATTTCCCGGAGGTGCTTGCTGGTACCTCGAGGTCCTAGTTGCGTTTATTGTGTTGCTGGTTACTCACTTGCTGCTCCATCGTGGCCGCGCTGACCCCCTGACTAGGAAGTGATAAAAAATAACCAGAAGGATAAGCTGCATGGGAAACAGGCACTAACGATGGCCGCCCATGTGACTCTCCCAGCTACGTGATGCGGATGAAGGAGTACGAACGAGAGCGCAGGCTGCTGAAGAGGAAGAAGAGGCTGGAGGAGGTTCAGGCCGCGTGACCCTCCCCAGGTCCCATCGCCACACCTCTGTACATTTAAATAAAGTCTTCATTTCCACTGGATAACCGCCCCACCTGTCTTACTCTCAGAGAACATACTTGATTTGGTTAGAAGAGGAGGACCTGACTTGGGGATTGAGGTTTCATTCATTAATGCACGTTTTCATCCTTTTCACGATTTACGTCCTCGCTACTTAAAATTTTCCGCTTCCATCCCTAACAGACCTTTGCTCAGATTTTGTTCTCTTACTGTTCATTCACACTAAGACCTGTCAAGAGTAACGAGGCACTCGTAAAGAGAACATTCTCTTTTTTTGATAAAATATAAAATAATCCTTTGTCAAATTACATGTTTTCTGTAAGGGTGTATGCCATCCACTCTCAAATGCAAACTGTGACTTTGATGGAGACGTTGTAAGAGGTGTGCAGTTTTTCGTCACTCTTACTGAATGTGAAGGTGCTATTTCTCCTCAAAAACCTTTTGATGTGATGTGTCAGTGCCCCCCCCCCCCCCCCAGTGCATTGTTGATTACTCATTTGTGGGAGGAGATTCCTTTATTCTCAAACAAAGAAGACAAGGTGTCTTGCTGGTTACAGTTGCACAAAATGCCACTGCTTAATCCACAGAAGTGCTAATTTAATAGCAAGCTATCTGCCTGCATTTTCGAATCTACTGACAGTAACATAAATGCGGAAAACATGGCTAACTCACGTGGCACCCAAATACTGGAAACACCGAAACTGGTTTAATAAATTCCAATATGATCATTTAGAATATATGTGGTAAACATTAAAAATAACATGTAAATTATATTCTGTTGTTAAAAACCCACTTATGTTGGGACCACAAGTGCCTGGGTGGGGCTATGACCAGGTTGATTAGTTTTTAAAACTGCAGATGTACTGTTGAGAAGATGGAGGAGGGAATTCGAGGGCCGGCGATACAGCTAGGCTCCAGCGTCCGTCCCTAGAGGAGGAATGGCAGTATCGGCGAGCGGATGCTGGGGTAATCGCGGAACTCCTTCAGGTAGCTGCGGTGCTTCCCCCTGGCCCACACAGTCATCTGGATGAAGCCGACGGCAGTGAAGAAGGCCACGGGCAGGCACTGGGTCATCACGGTGAAGCCCAGCCAGGCGCCAACCTGCAGGGGAGAGTGCAGGCCGTCTACCAGCCTCAAGTCCAGTCGCCTCTGCAGAGCAGTGCTATTTTAGCTCTTTAAACCAGGGCAGTACCATCACTTGGTCACCAGGGGGAGTGCAGAACTTCAGAATATGTTCTAAAGTACCTGAGGCAGAAGTCTAGCATCGTATTACCATAAACTGCTAGATTAATGTTAACTCAAAGATCGTCCATTTTTGAGAATCTGTCCATAATTTTGAGGTGAGGCCGCCATTTATTTGTTTAAATACAGCTGACCTGTTAAGGACCCCTGTGTATGGAGATGAGGGGCAGAGATATAGCGAGGGGGGGGGGGGGGCTCAGTTGATCAGTAGATTGTGGGCCCCCTCCGGTCCAGGGTGACCTCTGACCCCGCTTACCTCATAAGTGTAGTTAGGGCAGGAAACCAGCAGAAAGATCCACGTAAAGGGGTTCCTTGTTGGATAAGGGATCTTCCTGGTCTTAGAGCCTGAAAAGGAAGTGAGCAGGACTAATGCTAAGCCTGCAGAATCATCTGATGAGGACAGGTATGTATGTGTGTGTTGTACTTGAGACTGAACAGCAGGGATGGGAACAAGTCATTCCTTGGTGAGAGCGAGCCAAGACTCAAGTCAAAACATTGCAGCCTGAGTCATGTCTTGAGTCATTTGCCCTCAAGTCTAAGTCAAATCTAAGTCTTTCCATAATTTTTGCTGTCAAGTCACAAGTCATCAAATTTGTCACTTGAGTCCAAGTTGAATTGCAAATCAGTGCCTCGAGTCCCTACCTCTGGTGAATAGATACAGTTGGGGCAAGGGGAGTATGGGGGGCATGAATGCTGTGAGATAGCTGAGTGGTGTGTGGCAGGGGCTCACCGGGAGGTCGGAGGTTACGCAGGGCCACGTGGATGGAGAAGTTGCCGATCTGACAGAGCTGCAGAGGCAAGCACAGGTCAAGGTGTGTAGCAGAGAGGTGAAGTCCAGCGTGGTTTCTACACGTGTTTACCACACAACACAAGCCAGAAAGAGACGGAGACACACCAGGAAAATCACCAGGGCCGTTTTCACCTGCTGCTCACCGTAGACTGAAAAGACAAGCAGACCATTAGTGAACACCAGGCATTTACACCGATATTCACACCAAAACACACCACGGGGGCCCAGCCCACAACCAGACAGAACTTGATGTCAGTAATACCAACAGTATTTGCTCCTCTGCAAATCTGGAAAGAGGCCGGACTTACTGGGAGGAGTATAGAGGGGGTGGTTGATGTAGTAGGCCATCCAAGCCGCAAAGCCCCAGTAATAGGCACAATTCTGTAAAAATAATAAATGGAGGTATCATATCTACATAGTGCCAGGGTGAGATGTTAGTGGTGCGGTTGTCGTTCTTGGGTCTGTGTGCCGTTCCTGGTCATATTTAGCCTTGAGAAGCTGAAAGGTTGTTTGTGGTGCTTGCAGCCATCTGGTGTTTCGTTAAACTCGAACTCCGTCAGACGACGGGGACCACCGATAGGCATGAGTGGGTTGGAGGGGCGGGGGGGGGGGGGGGTGGGATTAAGGTGGTCTATCAATCACAGGCTCACTTGTTGTTGTTCGGCTAAAACGGGAAGTGACCAACAGGTGGAAAGCGGCACGGTGCTGATGTTCCCTGACCTGCCAGATGTTGCGCAACGGCATGGTGCCGTGCGAGAAGCGGTGGATGAACAGGGTCTCCAGGAGTCGTTTCACGTAGTGGAAGGAGTGACACATGCAGGCCAGGCTGGTTGCAAACAAACAGACACACACATTACAAGTATTACAGCTAATTTATATGCATATCCTTATTGTCCAATCACAGTGTCGTTCATTTCTATTTCCTGGGCACGTATCTGCTAACCCACAAACAGCTACTAATCTTACACCTACACCATCACCAAATCTTCAGCATTTTCATTTCCCAATTCTTTCAGTAATATGGTTGAAATACAAAATTAAAAGCTGTACATATACATACACCCCAGCCTTGTGCCCAGTGCTGTCTGGGATAAGCTCCAGGCCCAACACCCCCATGACCTTGTGCAGGGCAAGCAGTTGCTAAATGGAGACTGGCTATATGATGTATGTTATAGAAACAGATACACAACAATTACAATTATGTCTATATATATATCTGGTAGCCTGAGGTATCAGTGGCAGCAAAATAGAAGTAGGCTTGCTTCCAGATGGAACAGCACTCTTATATTAGACCTTTAAAAGGACTAACATGGGCAGCAAACAATCACCAAACCGCAGTGTGGAAAAGCAGGGTGTTGGACACCGGACAGTAAGGTACACGCACGGTGGGTAATTTATACAATGGCTAAAGACATGTGAGGATCGGATAGGGTTCACATTTAACACAAGCAAAGACACACACGACAACAGGAAATACAACACAAGTATTTACAATAACACAAACAGGAGCTATTTATAATATTCCCAGCATGCTCTGGTGCTACAATACACACACACACAGTTATTACTACCAGAGGGGGATAGTTCAGGTCCAGCAAGTAAAAATCCAGACCAAGATTTTGTATCAATCAACCAGTTGAGTATCTGGGTTTTCACTTTCTGGACATGGATGTTCCACTTTTGATTATATTATATATAATCATTCCCATACCATGTTTATTCTTCCGGATACATCCACATCTCAATTTCCATATTTCCATATTTATATTTATTTATTTTACCTAAGTGCTGTCCTATGTCTTCTTACCCTGGGTTGAATTACCCAGTCCGCCGGAAACACACACGTAAGCATCTGATTGTTCTCAGTACGTGTTTCATGTTTATTGGTTATTTGCTTGAAAGCCGTTCAGATGGGATACTCACTGCACGACCCAGTGCTTGCTGGTGGTGAAGTCATACTTGGGGGCGTATATGAAGGGGACCCGGAAGTAGAACATGAGGTAGATGAGCAGAGGCCCGACATACTCAGTGAGGAACACCTGGGGAGGGACACAGGGGGGTCGGATGACATCACCGGGCGTCAGAGAGAGGGTTGAATCCGAGGTCTCGGAGTGTGTCGAGGTATAGCCTGGGATAGCAGCCCCTCGAATTCAGGGGGGCTCATTAAGCCTTGCTGTAATAATCCTTTGTGTTTGAAATGCACAAACGCCGGTGGTATGGCCACGTTAATTTCTCATGCAGAATTTCGTAGCAGAGATAAAGTGTTCTGCCAGGAGATGAGTGCGTTCCAGCAACCAGCTGGCGGAACATGCAATTCATCACCAGCACAGACCCTCGTTTCAACACCTTTGCTGGAGATTTGCTTTGTTCCACCTCCCGGTACAGTGCGGCTGATACTGTCCATGCCCCGCCCCCTCCACATGCCCCGCCCCCTCCACCTTTCACTGCATTTATATGCTCTCATTGCCCAATTCCATTGGCTCTCCTCTCCACCTTTCTCTCCCAATCACATTTCAATTAATCCATACAAGCCCAGCCCTGCTGTAGCTCGCATCCTGACACTTAAATCCTGAAGCAGGCAGTGTTTGTTAAGGGCACAATCTGAAGGTTGCTAGTTCAAGTCCTGGATAAATGCTGATCTAATACACTTGTGCATTAAATGCAAATTAAATTGTCAGTTTACATCCTACCTGAGCTCTCCTCGAATAACCTTGAGGATGCAAATTAAATTTCAAGGCAAGTTTTCTCAAAAAATCTTAAACAGGAATAAAAAGTAGGATACTTCAGTTTGATTGGTTGGTTCAACTGTTTTTTTTTCCATTTGAGGGATTATGGGTACCAAGTAAAACCGCAAATGGAAGTAGGGAGAGTTTCTCTGGTTACTTACTGTAACCCAGGTGATCTGGGCTCCCAGGTCCCGGAAGTAGAAGGTGGCGGTTGTCCCGACAGGGAGCTGCTGCAGGATATCCTCATCTTTCAGGCATTTTCCCTCTGTGGGGGATAATTGACCAGGGTCAAATAAATCCAAAAAAAAAATGCAGGCCAGTCACTGAAACTCCCTCTGTAGTCTCCTGGGTCAGTCAGACTAATTCTCCAGATAACTTTGTCGTGAGTCACAGGAACTTTCCACACTGGTCCTGGATCAGTAGTGACACAGCCTTGGCCCCAGATTTATTCACAGCTATGAAGTGCAACACTTTTATTCATCAGTGCTTCCAACCTAGAATTAATCATCGCAATACTTATTCATGCAGTAATAATTTTTATTAGAGGTCATTTTCAGTGCTTCATGACATATAAAAGACAAATTGACCAGCAATAATAATAATATTAGCGATGAATTCTGCTGTTAGATTCATTCCAGTCAAACCAGTGAGCTGTTAGGATACATAACAGGTAATGTACACGTCCAGTGTTTGTGGGTAAAGTGTGGTGACCCGATCTGGTAGAGAACATCCAGGTGTGAGGCCCTGACTGAGGGGCACTGACAGCAGAGATAAGGGTACAGATATACGTGTAACTGGATGATGTGAAACAGCTGTAGTCTGTCAAGGGTCCCACGGTGCGGAATGGTATGAATGTGGACTATGAATGGAAAAATGGATCAACATGCAGACAGGAGGCTCACTAGGGTCCAAGCGTAAGGATTGTCGAGCCGGATACCACTGCGGATCTGAAATAAAGACACATCATGTCATTAGTTTTAAAGACTTTGTTTCTCATAGGGGGTAATTCTCTATAAATTTAATCCATTTGTTCAGGTTAAATATTTAGGGTATAAGAGCTCATTGGATTTGAACCATGTGGTGTGTAGCTCTGTGGGTTAGGAAGTTGTGTCCAGAAGGTTATCTGTTCAAATCTCGTGGTCGACTATGTGTCATTCCACCATTGGGTCCCAGAGCCACGCCCTTAACACCAACTGCTCTAGAGATGTTGGCTGACCTTGCTGTCTTACAAATTCATTTCCTTACAAATTTAATGAAAATCCAGCGTTAGGACTGATTTTCTGTATGCCTGTCTATCTGTTTCTTATCCTCTGTATCTGACACTTACGGGACTTATGGAACATGGACTTGATTTCGGCGATGGTGGCGTTGGGCTCCACCTGCGGAACAGGAGGTGAGATGGTCACGGGTGGTGGTAGTCACAGATATGATGGTGCTGCTTTTACGTTTACAAAACACGAGGGTACGGCTATTCGAATATTACTGTCCAGTCACATTTTGCAACACAAACACAATCAACCATAAACACAATATATGTTTCTTGTTTTAAGGTACATGATGCAAGCAAGACTACCATCTCAATGTATCATCCTTCGTCTCCTTCTTTCCCTCTTCTTTCCTCCTCTCAAATCCCCCAATACCCGTGGACCAGGAGTCGGGAATCCCTACGTTAGGCAACATAGGTGGTCGCCTAGGTTACCAACTTCTGAGGGAGCGCCAACTTAGCCAGTTTCACTTTGTCTCAGACAGTGGGATGTTTGTCTCCATCTGGGCTTTGACTGCCATTGGTCTGAGGCATTGTCTACCTATCAATAGCAAAGCTCCATATTAAGCACTGTGCATCTTTACAGAATCAACGGCGTTCTTTATCAGGATGGCGCGATGCGCTTGCCATGTGTTGACTGGCATGCCACGGGCCCACGCCTCCCGTCAGTCCATCTTGGGTGGCTCATTGGAGCTGCGGGCTGCAACATGAGCCCAGCGGAGTGGCCCTGATGATGACCGGCAGCCAGCTCATCTGTGATTAGCGTTAGTAAAATTAGCTATCTGAGTTCCCACAAGCTCAAGCCATCGATGCCTTAGTTGGTGTCAAGTGACTCAGCACTTCTGCTGATCCACAAACATCATAAAAGTGCCCTGATGTGTTTTTTTCTTCCAACTATTTTTCCTAAAAGGTTTGGATAGCAAAAAATGCAAAGAATATTTAATTCCCTGATATATACTGCACATTTTCTATGCATTGTACTGGACGGTCCATTTCTGGAGCAGCAAGGGATGATGTCCAAACTTGAATTAGCTATTCCCGATCGTAAATCGGTCGAGTCGAGTGGCACAGCTGCTTCGTACATTAACGGCTCATCATTACCGCCATCGTTAACGCCAAAGCCGTTAAATTACACAACAGGCTGATATTCTGTCAGCTGCACTGGACATGAGTCACCGTTGGCTGCAAAGTTACAGGTTCCTGCACCCAAAAAAAACTGCAAAGCCGCGGTCAGCCCTTAAATGCAGACAGCCACATATAGCCGCATTCGGAGCACACAAATGGACATGCTGAGACGAACACAAATGCAAAATAGTGCCTTTCGCACCTTGTCCAGCAACAGCAGCTTCTCCTTGGTCTTACCATCCAGGATCTCCACCTCAAAGAAAACAGCTTTCTTGGCCTTTTTGGCAGGTTTGGGCTTCCTGGCGGGGGTCACTGGTCCAGTGACGGCATCACTTTTGGCACCCTTAGCCTCTAATGCCAGGGTATCCATGACCTTTGACCTCCGTTACTTGCTAGGCTTGGAGAGAGATATCCAGCAGGGATTCAACCAGACGTTATGTGCACACGCTCCCTTCCAACACCTCCTTTTCACACCGTTTCCTTGTCGTCCACTTCCCTTTCTTCGCTCTTTCTTTCTCCCTTCTTTTTCCCTCCCCCTTTTCGTTCTCTCTCTACCCTACCAAAAAGTTACCGAGCCCCCCAGAGCCAGGATGGCAAAAGCATCAGAGATAAGAAGGAGGTCCATCCATATTTCTGTGCCAGGACATGTATCCGTGCAAGAAAATCGCTGATGAGAGATGAACACGAGAGAGAGGGCTGGCAGTGGTGGTGGTGGTGGGGGGGGGGGGCAGGCTGTAGCCACCTCCTTCTCTTCCCATGGCAGCACCTGAGGAACAGACTGCCCCCCCTCCATCAGAAAATGAAATCCGATAGGCAGGATACTCAGATTCACTGCTCCGTTTGCTAAATTTAAAATGCCTGGTGCTCCATGTGTTAGCAACTGGCTCCACCCCCCTCTGCTGTGGCTCCTCCCACTCAGTGCTGTTCTACAAGCTGGAGCATGTAAAGGAAATGTCAGTCAGTAATCAACACAGATCCACTGTGTCTGACTCATGGCTGTGGCAAAAAAAATAAAAAAATTGGTGAAAATCTCTTTATCACATACACCCACAAGTGGGCGGGAAGTGGGAGGTACTCCAAGAGAAGAGCATTGTGGGGCAGTTCTTATTTCAGCCCCTGAAGCGCCTGCATGGTTGGGATCGCTGGGATTTCTGAAATTATGAGAAACAGCCAGCCTGCAACCCCCATGTAACACAGGAAGAGAGCCCCCTTCCGGGCCATGGGGAGATAAACAGGAGGCGAACAGTCAACAAGCAGCAGTATTTGAAAACAGGCATTTCAGAATGATGATGTTAAGGCTGCATGAGCAAACCTTATTCCGGTACACATTCTCCATGCAGCGTCCACGTGTGACCTAGTGCACCTAACTACGTCTACATGTTGCTGGGCGTGCAGAAGCCGGAATAAGGGGTGAGTTGAATTTAAGGTTCAAATGAAACATCTAGAGAAATCAGACATTGAGCGGTGTTTCTAATAAATGTTTAATGGTACCAATTACCGTTATCCCATGGGGTCTTTAAAGCACAAACTAATTATCGTTGTCATTATTATTGTTGTTATTGTTATTAGTGACGTGTATTGTTTACATGTATGTGCGGCGGAGCGAGCCCTGTGACGACACCTAGCGATAGCCGGCACGCGGAAGTGCCGTCAGGAGTGTCGCGTGTCTAGCGGCGCGTTCTGGAAGTTTCTCCGCGATTCGTGAGCAGCCTTTGCGGAGACGGCGGTCGTGTTTCTGCCGTCCGAAGGAGTCGGCGGATTTACTTGGAAATTATCAAAACGGCCGTTTTGTAAATGTTGGTCAGCCGATGAAAGAAGGGCGAGAGGCGGACGAGCGGAATGAAGCGACGTGACCGGGCTTGGTCGGGATTAACGCCTCTTTTAAAAAGTTAATATCGCTGTTAAATATCGGTCGCCATGGGTAAAGATTATTACCGACTACTGGGCGTGCAGAAGGACGCCTCGGATGAGGAGATCAAAAAAGCATATCGCAGACAAGCCTTGCGGTACCACCCGGACAAGAACAAGTCACCCGGAGCCGAGGAGAAATTTAAAGAGATTGCAGAAGCTTATGATGTCCTGAGCGACAAGAAGAAGCGGGATATTTACGATTTACACGGAGAGGAAGGTAGATCAGCCGAGTCCTTTAACCCCTGTGCGGACACCTTTAACTTCTCAAGAGGATATAACTCGTCTGCTTATAAAAATGGGTTATAACCCTGTCATTGTCCCACATCCTATTTCCAGATAGTTTTCCTGATTCTAATGGGAGTGTGATTTTCTGCATGGGTGAAGTGGTGGGTCAGCGGGCAGCGTTATGGCTGCTCGCCTTCAGGGGCTGTCGGTCTGAATACCGATCTTACTCTGTGTGTGTGTGTGTGTGTGTGTGTGTGTGTGTGAGAGAGAGAGAGAGTGTGTGTGTGCAATTTGCTTGTTCGCCCATTTTTTTAATATTTCTTTTTTTTGCCACAGCCCTTCGACGTGTTATTTGCATCGCATTTAGCGCTAATTAAATAGATTTTTTAATTTTGTTTTGCTTATATCTGCCTCTGTGTTCTCGGTGATGGACTGGTACCTTGCACTAATATTCCCTGCCCTGTGCCTCCTGAGATAGGCTCCTGGTTCACCAAGACCTGCACTGGGGAAGTGTTTATGGAAGATAGATGGATGGATGGATGTATGGATGGATGACCTGATATCCTGAATAATACTCCTTGGGATCCTGCTGCTGATATTAACCATAAAAAAAAGGCATATTGATTTAGTTTCATCACAGTATAAAGTCCTTAAATTTAAAAGGCACTGCAAATTAATTTGTTTCTTTGGACATAGATGCCTCTGGTTCTGTTATGTAGCATTGAGTTACTCATTTCCTCTCTTTGTGCATCTCCGCAGGTTTAAAAGGGTCTCCTAGGGGTGGCGATTCAGGTGCTTCTGATTTCACCTACACGTTCCACGGTGACCCGCACGCCATGTTTGCCGAGTTCTTCGGAGGACATAATTCCTTCGGCCACTTTTTTGGGAAAAGTGGGATGGATGGGGATATGGACATCAATGACCCTTTTGCTGGTTTTGGGATGGGCAGCATGCCTGGCTTCCAGCAGGCCTTTAGGGTGCGGCCAGGGTGCACCCCCGGGACCCGGAAGAAGAAGGACGCCCCCTTGGTGCACAACCTGCAGGTGAGCCTGGAGGAGGTGTTCTCCGGCTGCACCAAGAAGATGAAGATCTCCCACCGGCGGCTGAACGCGGATGGCCGGACGACACGCTGCGAGGACAAGATCCTGACCGTGGAGATCCGCCGGGGATGGAAGGGGGGGACCAGGATCACCTTCCCCCAAGAAGGTGACGAGACACCCTCCAACATCCCCGCTGACGTGGTGTTTGTGGTCAAGGACAAGCCACACCCTGTTTTCTGCAGGGAGGGCTCTGACATCATCTACCTCACGAGGATCCCCCTGAGAGATGTGAGTGCGCAGGTTCTCTGGTCAGTGTGTTAGTATGGTGGATAGAGAGACAGCCGGCATTGCTGTTGTGCCTTTGAGTCCCCTGGCTGAAATTGATGCAGTAATATATCCTTATAAATGTGTAAAGCTTTCATAGAGGAATCTCTGCTGCAACAAAAAGGAAACTATGTTTGTTGCTATTTTTAATATCCTAGTCACCATGAATTGTGGTGTTCCACTATGATTATTTATGTAGCAGAAATGTTTTCATTCGTTTGCTATTTGAACGTATGGCATCAGCTGGGCTGTTGTCAAGAAATATACTCTTATTCTATTGGCTGTGGGGTGTAATAGAACTGCAGGATGCCTTTTCTTTCCCTGACTGTGCTCGCTGACCCTCTCGATGCCCCCACCTCCCCAGGCACTCTGCGGCTGCACTGTCACGGTCCCCACGCTGGATGGCCGGACTATCACCGTGACGATCCGGGATGTGGTCAAGCCTGGGACAAAGAAGCGCATCACTGGAGAGGGCCTGCCCTTGTCCAAGTGCCCCGAGAAGAGGGGTGACCTGGTGCTCCAGTTCGAGGTGGCGTTCCCCGAACGGCTGAGCCAAGGGACCCGTGATGCTCTCAGGCAGGTGCTCCCACCCTGAGTCCCTGCACGGATGGACGCAGCCTGGTGGAACGGTCCCACCACCCACGCTTCTCACTGGGGCTCACTCTGCCATATTCTCAAGCACGTCTTCCTGGAACTACAGACTACAGAAAATATTTTAATTAACTTATTTGTTTAACAAAGCTTACTGATTAATACAGAACATATTTTTAACCGTCTTAATCCCTTGTTACCTCTGTCAGAGCATTAGGGTTAGGGTTAGGGTTAGGGTTAGGAGAAGCAGAAGAGTGGCCTGATTGGCAGGAAGTGTTAGCATGTGCTAATCTGCTTAGCATGTTTGTCGTCTTTTGGAATCTGAAAATTTTATTTACGTTTGGCAGATATTTGAAAGAACAGGATCATAGAGTAGCGTTTTAGGTTAGAAGAAGGTGAATGGGGGGAAACTGCAGGATCAATGTTATAATACGGCTCGTCAGAAGTCCATCCTGTCATGATAATGTTTTTGACTGACTGCAGATGAGTACAGTTCCACTGGGAGGTGCTATTACCTGGTGTGGTTCAGCGTTTCATGAGCTTGATTCATGAATATGTGCGTGATGTATTCATGAGTCGCAATGAAAAAACTAGATGTTCCTGTAGCGTTTTCTTCACACATGGATAACGTTCCTCCCCTTTGTTATGAACCAGGTTGGTTTTCCTTCACTGAGTCAATTTTCTTCTCTTCTTTTGTTGTCATGTGACACCAGAAAAGTCCTAAATCCTGTAGGGTCTGACTACGTCTAAGTCTAACAGAATGTCTAACAGAACTTCAGTACTTCATTGTGATTTCCCAAATTTGCCCAACACCTCTAGGTACTCAAATTTCTACTTCCTTAAAAAAGAGAAACCTGCATTATGGATTGTGGAGCAGTTTAGGTTTTGGTTTCCCTCTTTCATTAATGCCATCATCCAAACAGTCCCAGGCATGAGGCCTGATTGATGCAATTAGAAGTAAATAAGTGAAATTGAGTCCTTAGTAGGCATTACATTACAGAAATAACTGCATTTGTATTTTATTTGTGGGGGGGGGGACGCATAACTAAGATGTTGAAATTGGTGCAAAAGCCTTTCAATAGAGTCTGAACCTGTTCTTATTCATTTTTGTGTTCACTGCATGCTCGGGTAACATCAAACCAGTCCCGGTTTGGGCTGGATGTGTCTGTTGTCTTGTGAAGAAACACATCACTGGTTGGCAGTCCCAGTCATAGAGGTCATTCGGATGTGCTGGATTCTGTTCTACCTCAGCTATCTCTTAATTGATGATGTTATATGGACAGGAAGTCATTTCAGTTGCCGTCTCTGGTGAGGGTCAGTTGGTAAATGTGGACTAATTATTAATTTACTTATGTATATTTATTAACAAATGTAAAAATGTCAATTGGCGGATGAGTGTTCAGTGTTAGAGAATGTATGCTTTGTATCTAAAACCCATACGATTTTCTTTTTCTCAGTCTTAAATAGTAGTGGAAATTGTCAGTGTTGGATGTGTGAGTGTAACTCAGCTCTGAAACTTCTACTGACATCTGCCTCATTATTAATGATTTAGCCTGATTCTGCTTTGATCATTTGAAGCTGATCACGGAAAGCCTGGGTGTGAAGCTACTTAGTGAAAGCTGTGTGGCTCGATGTCAAACACGAATCATTACAGATCTCAGCTATGGGATGCAGTGAAAATGCTTCCCAACAGCCATCTTAGATAGATTGCTGCATCACCTGCTTATTTCATTGTAAATGCCTTCGGCCAGAGATTATGCAAATTTGTTAACTGTGGTCCTCTAGACTCTGGAACCAATGTATATTCCATGTGTGCATATTTAAATACAACAATAAATGCTTTCCAAAAAGCTTACTGTAAATCAGTGCTCACCAATATACCTTTATATATAGTATGTATAATATACTTTATAATCTGAACAACACGATCGACTATCCCCCCACCCCCCCTTGGTAAATTTGATCATCCACTGCCCGATCGGCAAACGTTATAGTAACACCAGGTACCATCCCAATAGACATTATTTTCAGACACAATGGACTCTGACTGTGTTGCTCTGAATTTGGCCCTTGGAGTAAAAAATAGGTGGGGACCCCTGCTGTGAATCAGTTCAATGTTCAATTCAGTTTTATTTGAATAGCGCATTTTCACAACATTAAATTGTGTCAAAGTGCTTTATATCATCCCTGCCCAAAGCCCGTAGTGAGCAAGCCAGAGGCGACAGTGGCAAGGAAAAACTCCCTAGAAGGAAGAGGAACCAGACTCAAAGGGGGAACACATCCTCCAGGGGCCGGCAGAGGAAGTCAAATGAGCAAGATGGCAAAGTCCCAATTTTAACATTTGATTCTCAAAGCGCTGCTTCTGATGGCAGGACAAACTGTGGTATGGCAGCAGGACGTACAGGGAAGACGTCACGGGCAGAAGGACGAGCAGGCCGGAAAGACGCCACAGGTAGTGGAGATATCCCTAAAATTTTGGTAGCTAGAAAAAAGTAGTTCAAATTGAAAATTATACAGTTTGCTCCCTGTAATCAAAATCTGTACAAAATCATCAGTTGGAAACCTCTTTAAAACATAGCTTCAACTTGGAAACCCGTATTAGAATTTCTATTGGAATTTCTACTAGATCATATGGGAATATCGGTTGTGACACAACGGACACGATCTGCAATTACGGGCACTACTTACGAATTATATGCCCTATTTACGATATACAATCACCAGTAATTTTAGGAACAAATATAACTAAATAACTGAGATTCCTAAGTCATACGTGTATAGTTAATTGTGTAAAAAGTGAACCATGGCAAACGCATAAAATATTCAAATATCAGAAATGATCTGAGAGCTTTTTGGGGGTTTACTTGAAAAAAAATAATTATAGAAAACACATGCCTGATAACATTTATCTGACGCGATCACGGGTAAAATTATTATATATATATATATTTGCTTATTTTAAAACGGGGTGTTTAATTTTAAATGCAATTACATTAAAATCACCGAAAATATCTCCTTCCTTAATAGTTGCATACACTAGCTTTCATAAGTAATCAGTAAATAGAGTGGTCATAGTCGGGAAAAGCGCATGCGGTTATTGTTTCAAACCCTAATTTACACACCAGTTTGGAGCTCAAAATCCTATTTGAAACAAATAAAAATTCAGAAAAAAAAACTCCACATTTAATGGGTGAATACAATGTTAACACCACTTCTGACAGATGGCCAGACTCTGCTCTGAACCGGCCCCAATCAAGGTCTATTCCAAACTTTGTCGTTTTCTACGTTTTTTGTACTTATCAAATAGTTCCATAGTTTATGGGTAGATAAACTGCCGTGCAATAATTCAGTAACGGGTTTACAGGACAACCCAACCCAACAAATCCCGGTCCATGTTCTGGAAAGATGGGGATGATGATGCTGATGATGATGCTGATGATGATTGGGTGTGGGGTGCGCTTCGATTGGCTGTGGAGTTTTAAGTCCCGCCCTAGTGTGGTGACGTACCTCCGCTCTTCCTCCAGTCTTATTGTCGGCTGCTGAACTGGGGCTGGAACTGAACGCCTTTCGCTGGTTCCTGCGCAGGGGGACCGGGGACCGAGGACCGAGAAAAGCATATGATTCGGTAAGTATCCCCTAAACACGCGTCATTTCGGCTGACCATCAAACGAAATATATGACACCATTCTCTTTTTTAAATGAAAAGGTAAGTTTGATCACCAAGTTAGGTTTTATATGGCTACATCGGGGTACGTTAGGCAATTCATCCATATGAACGTTGTTTTAAACTAGTGAAAAAACTGAGAACAATGTTCGCTCACTAACTAGTCAGCTGGTTTTCCTGCGCAACAGCAAGATGCGATCGGCACTAGCAGCCAGGGAGTCGGATGCTAACCAGTCAGCTAACGGTAACGAAAAGTCCGCTTCACCCACAGCCGCTTCAGTCGGCTTCCTTAGCCAAGAGTCGAGCTGCTAATGGCGAGTGAAATGGATCGCACTTCCGACACCCCCACCCGTCCCAAAAAGTGGGAATACAGGCAGTCGGATCGGGAATTGGTCACAGATTTTGGGGGGAGGGGGCCCGGGATGAAGGTTGACACGTGACTGTTTTGCTGCTCGGATCGGAACAGTGGTCCCGACTGGTTCCGCTAAGCAGCTTCGTGCAGAGCTCCGGTAAACACGGGCTTCACCATAACTGCACACCGCATTCGTGCTGAAGTACAAAATACAGATGCAGTCATTTCTAAGCGCCATGACAACTTACAAGCGTCACTCCAGGAGGGCTGCGAGAGGAGGCCCTCTATATGAATCCAGCTCGTTGTAAAATTGTTTGCAGACTGATGTTAAGGCGAACCGATTGGTGTGTGACTCAGACCAGTTCATCAGGCTGTTTATACGACCTGTGGTGTGATTATTATTTCATGATGTTATATTAGACACTCTTTATGTTTTCCAGGGCGTAGATCCAAGTAAGGGCTAGCGCTGAATGTGTCTCAGACTCCTGGGGAACTTGAAACGCTCACGCTCACGCCTCCTGCTGGTGGAGCCGTGGGAGGCGCAGGCAGGCACCCAGTTCTCAGCGAGAGCACCGGCGCTCAGTGGCATGCCCAGGCCTGCGCCGAGGGGGGCTTGAGAAGCGACGGACGAAGGCTTGGCTCCGCGGACGGCCGAACGATGCCACTCGGTCTGGGTCGGAGGAAGAAGGCACCGCCGCTTGTGGAGAATGAGGAGGCGGAGCCGATTCGGGCGGGCCTTGACGTGGCGGGGCTGGACAGCGTGGGGGCCGGCGGCGCCCGGGAGGGGGCTTCCCTGGGGACGGTCACCCCAGGCCTTCCTCCTCCTCCAGCCAGCCTAAGGCCGCGGCTGGTCTTCCACACGCAGCTGGCCCACGGGAGTCCGACCGGGCGCATCGAAGGCTTCAGCAACGTGCGGGAACTCTACGCCAAGATCGGGGAAGCCTTCGGGATCCTCCCGGCTGATGTGGGTGGCGCAGGAAGCCAGTAATATCTCCATAATAACAGGGGGAAGTAAATCCAATAAGCTGTGGGCACATTACCGATTGCAGGCTTGTTTTTAGTAGGAAATATCACCAAGTAGGTGACTCTTGTGGACCACCTGATCATGTATTATTCTGTATAAATAATGTAGTGATTGGGGCAACTCAGTTGTGAAAGGTGCTATATAAAAATAAATTGAATTGAATTTTAGTTGTACACCCCCTTGTTCCAGGTGATGTTCTGCACACTGAACACCCACAAGGTGGACATGGAGAAGCTACTGGGTGGCCAAATCGGGCTGGAGGACTTCATCTTCGCCCATGTGAAGGGCCAGAGGAAGGAGGTGGATGTGTTTAAGGGCGAGGATGCCCTGGGACTCACCATTACGGACAACGGGGCCGGATATGCTTTCATCAAGGTGGGTGGGGAGGAAGTGAGCAAATATCCCTTCCGATTGGCTGCAGAATATTAGATTAGATTAGATTCAACTTTATTGTAATTACACATGTACAAGTACAAGGCAACGTTTTATTGTAATTAGTAATTGACAGCAAGTTATCTTCTCTGCTTTTAGATTTTGTTCGGTTGCTAATTAATTGCTGTAAAACTTGCAGGGCTGAATTTTCAGGAACAAGACTGACTGGCTTTCAGAGTGGGGGGGGGGGCATCTTTGCTAACATGCTTTTTTAAAAAAAAAAAAAAAAAAACCTGCGTATTTCAGAGAATTAGAGAAGGAAGCATCGTTCACCAAATGCAGCTCGTCAACGTCGGGGACATGATCGAATCCATCAACGGGAAGAGTCTGATTGGCTGCCGACACTACGAAGTGGCCAAGATGCTGAAGGACCTGCCTAGGGGGCGGAACTTCTGCCTCAAACTGGTGGAGCCCCTGAAGGCCTTTGGTGGGTCGGGGTGTCTATAATGAATCGCGGCGAATCAGTTTGACCTTACAGGGAATTGTTGATTTATGTCACCCACTAATAATTTCATTTTTTTTTTTTTACAAATGGCTATATTGACATTGAGGGGAGTTCTGTTTTTGTAATTTGTTTTATGTTTATGTTTATGTTTACAGATATGATCAGCCAGAGATCTGGGGGTGCCCGAGCTGGATCCGGAGGGGGCCAGTTGGGGACGGGGCGAGGGACACTGCGTCTGAGGTCCAAAGGGCCGGCTACTGTGGAGGAATTGGTACGTTTGCTGGTGTAGAAAACCCTCCATCACCCCCTACCTGCCCTGTCTACCTGGATGAAGAGGGCAGTCAGCAGAGTATATGGTGTCTGAGAAAACAATGGCCGGTCCCGCCCTGCCTGGCAGGGGTTTGAGTGTAACCTGTCTCTGTCTCTTTCACCTCACTGTCACTCAGCCATCTGCTTTTGAAGAGAAGGCCATTGAGAAGGTTGATGACCTCCTGGAGAGCTACATGGGAATCAGAGACAGCGAGCTGGGTAGGGGAGCCGCTCGCATTACGCTGCGCGCGTGTGTGTGTGTGTGTGTGTGTGTGAGGGTGCAGTCGTCATGGTTATTCATCCATGCGTGTCCGTGACGCACAGCGGCCACCATGGTGGAGGTGGGCAAGGACAAACGTAACCCTGACGAGTTCGCCGAGGCTCTGGACGAGACCCTGGGCGACTTCGCCTTCCCTGACGAGTTCGTGTTCGACGTCTGGGGGGCCATCGGCGACGCCAAGGTGGGCCGGCTGTAACCGCGGAGGCCGGAGGTCACGTCCCGGGCGTCGTTCCCGACCACCAACTCCCCGAACGAGCATCACGCCTTCGCTTTGTTTTCCGAACAGGGAGCTTCATGTAGGACGTTGTGGGGCCGTCGTCCAGGCTACTTTGCCCTTTAACCTTTGACCTTTTGCCCTACGTGCCGTTTTCCTGTGGCATTGGTTAGAGAAATGAGGGACTGAGTCTGCCGTTCTTGGACCACAGAAGACCACCGTTCCTTTACCCGTTCACACTACAAGCTCTGGGTTAGTCTTAATTTAAAAGCAAAGCAATGTGGTTTACTGTAAGCAGGACACACTGTTACTGACCCTGACTCAGACCTCATTACACACATAAGCCTGATTTTAACCTTCTTTCCAGTAAGGCTTTCCTTTTTGCTGTTTTTTTTTTAATTATTATAATTTTTTTTACCTGAAATGAAGGAGGGAGACCCCCCCCCCCCCATTGAACTTGGCCAAACGGTGGTATTCGCCTATACTGTCAGCAGTGTGTTTTTTTTTTTTCTTTCTTTTACCCATGAAGAAGCACTGCACTGCTCGTTAACCGAAAACCTTGGTATCGCAATAGTATTTGTGGGCCTGGTGACTGAGTTTCCCCGTGCTGCCTGTAGGGGGACTCAGTGTTCAGCACCACGGCCTCTCGTCTCTAGGGCTGGGCATTCGAATCCCGTCTCTGTCTTTGACCATGTGTAGCTGGCATTCTCCCCGTATTCAGGCGGTTAGGTGAGTTTCCGTCTCGCCGTGTCAGTGTCCCCTGGCCCGTGCCCCTTGCATCCTGGAATGGACACTGATTCACTATTACCCTGTTCTGGAGATGTGGTATGCAACATAGGTAGATGTACTACAGTATAAATACTATAGCATATTTCAGCTTTTGTATGAATAGCACCCGATCACTGGAACACATGTACTATAACCCTGCACATAAGAAGCTGAACATGGTCATGTGATGCAGGAACTGACTGATCGCATGGTGAAGTTCTGTGACAAGTCATATGATGAAGGATTTGAAGTTGCCAAAACAACTACATAAATAATAAGTTTCCTAGTGCTGATGCATGCTTGTATATTTTTATATATAAATGATGTAGGAAATGTATGAAGGTAAGTATGGCAGCATATGAAGCTTTTTAAATCAAATGAAATGAGGGGGAATTGAGACTTTAAACCCCACGGTGGGCGGCGTTACGGTGCCGTGTCAGTCACTGACTGGTTTGAACTACTACATACTGATGCTATTTAGGGTGCAGCCAGGCAGTAAATGACACCACGTGACAATCACACTCGCTGTGCATTTTTAAAACCTCAGTTTCCCCCGTCGATCTAGGATAAGACACTAGTAGGAAAAGTGCATTTAAAAGCAGATATACTGATAAAATGATACGAGACTTGGATTTCAGTAGTGGGCACTTTGGCAGGGAGCATTTATATAATAATGTAAAGGTTTGATGTTTCAGTTCGGAAGAATTGAAATTTTTGAACAAGTCTTTGGGTAAGCGATCATGGACCACTGGATGGATGACAGACAGATTTTTTTTTTCTTTTAACCAGTGGGGGTGGCTGGAACAATCCGGAGGGGTTCTGATGGTTTTATTTTTTTCTCTGACAAGCATAAAGGGCGTGAGTGCTGCTGACAGCCTATGACGTGTACTTTTGAGCCCTTTGGGAGGAAAATCCTGCTCTAAGGACCATCTGTCACCATGGGAACACTGTCTGACTTTGATTTGGGCTACGACGATTTGTCCCAGCCTGCACCTATTTTTGTAACGACTAATCCATGTTTTGTGTGCCCCATGTGAGAAAGCCTAGTCATATACTGCAGTTTATTGTTACATGCTTTTGTAGTGGTATGTTTTGAGAGAATTTCACACTAACGCTGTTTAACAGTATTATTACTGAATCGCTATGTGGAAGAGGACTGATTAAATGTTACTAAACTCGCACTGAAAAAAGTCACCTGCTGTTTTCTGTGACATTAACATTCTTAATAATAAGTGTCATATTTACAGTGTAAATTCATGTTGTATTTGATTTTGGTTTCTTCTCCCCTTTGGGGGGTGGGTTGGGGAGGGAGGGGGGGGGGCAGAGCCTCCATCACAGCTGCGTCATAGTGATCATTAGCGCGGGTCATTAGAGTCTGTTGTAGAAACACACGATGGTTATGGGCACAGCCAGCCCCCACCCCCGTCTCCACACACACACCTCATGGGGGGGTGCAGGGACCTGGCTGTGCCCAGAATACTTGCAGGATTGGGTTTTGACAGCTTTTACAAAGAATTCTGTGTGATAAGTGCAGCTTCCCTGCCGGAAGTGTAGCAGTGTATGACATTTATACATGAGAAACATCACCAAAGAACCATAAAGCGCCTAATAAATGCTCCCCAGGCTTTATGAAATAAAGTCATTGCATACACATAAAACCATAAAGCGCCTACTAAGTGCTCCACGACCTTAATAAAATATAAACATAGCGTACATAGCGTGTAGAGGGTGTGTGGGTGGAGGTGAGCATGAGGGTGGGGTTTACATAAAACAGCAGCCTGAGGGGCTTTGTTATATCGTGAATATCGTCATAGCTAGTGGTGCTAGGGCCCATAGTGCGGCACGTTTCGCTTGCATGAGGAATACCGCTTGCAGCAAGGTTACCCAAACCGTGTTGCTATCGAACACACAGCTGGAGGGCGGGTCTGGCCAGTCGCAGAGCGGGATCTGCGGTATCAGTTTTGTAAAAGTGAGTTTTCTGCCATCGGATTGGCCTGCGGATACGATTTCATGGGCTGAGTGTCTCCAGTTTCAGGGTTTCGAATCTGACCTGCGGCCGTTTGACCGACAGAAGAATCTATGCTTGAGTTTATCATAAAAAAATTTTTTAAATGTCCTGTAGCCTTGGAGTCCTGGTGAAGGCAGGAGCACTCAGTCGCCGCCCCTATATCAGCGACACAGTAACCGGGGCATGAGTCTCCAAAACAAGCCAGTTTCTACTGCAAACATGCTGCAAAGCATCAGCTCCTGCTTCACCTGCTGTTTTCCCGTGCAACGCTGCGTGACAAGTACGTCAAACACACGCAGGGCATTCTGGGTATTGACCCTCAGGAGAGGTTTCGTTGTAACTATGCTATACTCCAGGGATGTGGTGGTGGAGGGGCGGGTCTTAGAAGGGGAGGCGGGGCTTATACTAATTTTGATTCAGCTGTGATGTAAGCGCGAGAGTGCCTTCGGTATCTCGCCGTCCATCTCCGTGTGGAGCCGCTAAAGGGAGGACATGTTCTTTAGAGTCTGAGGGAACGACAGGGTACACAAGCAGCGCTGGAAGGTTCTAGACAGGATTCCAAAGGGGCGCAGACTTGACTACAAGGAGGCTAGAGGAGGGAGTGAAGGGTCTGTTTTAGGAAGAGATACCCAATCCCTTGAGGTTAGCCGGTTAGCGATGTCGCTACGTCCACGTGCAGCGTCTCAGCCTGGGAGACCGACGCCTGTGCAGAGCCCCGGGCTGAGCCACTTGCAGCGTCGCCGGGCCTCGTCCAGCAGGACCACGGCCCGCCTGGAGGAGGAGCTGACGTGCCCGGTGTGCTGCGAAATCTTCCGTGAGCCCGTGGTGCTCAAGTGTAGCCACAGTTTCTGCCGTTCCTGCCTGCGGCACTTCTGGCAGCGCAACCCGGGAGGGCGCGAGTGCCCCATTTGCCGGCGCAAGTGCTCGCTGACGGAGCCGCCCGTCAGCCTGGCGCTCAAGAACGTGGCGGAGAGTTTCGCGCAGCAGCAGGGCCCCGGCCCGGAACCCGGGGTGGGGGGCGCCGCCGCCGCCGAGCCCAAGGTGCAGTGCCACCAGCACGGGGAGCCCGTGAAGCTCTTCTGCCAGGATGACGGAGAGGTGCTCTGCTTCGTCTGCCAGACGTCCCGGAGGCACGCGGGACACCGGGTGTGCCCGCTGGACGAGGCCGCGCCCGACCTCAAGGTGAAACCCAGGGGTTTGTTTGTAGTGCCCCGAGGATTTGCCATTTCTGCGTCTATTTCTGTCACGGAAAATATAAGATAAAACTCGTTCGTGAGGGAAATAGTGACTGTGCAGGATTTGACAGTTTAACAGTTTAGGAATACCAAAAATAAAGAATGAAATGTAATGCATTGTAATACAAGTACAATACAAGTATAAAGACAAAAAGGATAAAAAGCTGAGGTATGAAACTAAAGTGGGAGTGTGCAGGAGACGGGAAAAGGGGGCTGTGTAAATGTGCAAAAATACGAGAACTTATGCATGTGACAAAGAATGAAACGGACTTGGTAAATACTATTAAAAGCCGAGAAGTGTCAGGAAAGGGATAGAGATTCGGGATTTAGGGAACTTGGTTGTTCAGGATGTAAAATTCAGATTAAATCACAGGTTCTGACAAGTGGTCAGTTTAGAGGGGCGTAAAATCATTTTTTGAGAGCATATCAATAAATTTAGCAAATAAGATGGCCATCATTCTTTTTGCGTGATTCTGGCAAATTGCTGGGTGTTTCTCTATGGATGCCATTGTCTTGATAATTTATTACAGTACTGTGGAAAAGTCTTCAAATAAAATGATATTTAAATGATCTTATTAATTTAGTTTCTTTGCAGCAACCGTCCGATACACTTATGTATTCTTTGACTCCACTGAACCACTAGAACATAGCACATGACTAACTCAATTATCTAACTAATTAAATCAATTAATTAAGTGAACTGGTGGTGAAATTTAACAAACACATGGAACGGCTGAGGTGCCCCTGAGGAGAGGTTTGCGTTCATCTAGCCATCCAACTAGATATTAGTAACTTTTTCGAGAACAAGAAAGTTTTTATGGATTATCTGTAACATATATTTTAATGTTAAATATTATTCTTTCTCTGAGCAAATATATACTTACTACAGAGAGAAATACCTTGAAACATTGCCTAAGTCTCTTGCATGGTACTTTATTCATTCATACACAACACCAGAGCGATATTGCATAAATATTCCCCTTTAACGTTAATCAGTTGTGTTGATTTGAACCGTAGTGAACAATAACCTGGGGTGGAAACTGAAGAGAAGTGAGGGAATCAACAACGCTGTGGGGCTTCAGCTTTAGGCCAGACAGGCGTGATTTTACAGGATGTAATTTTACAGGGAGCAGTAAATCGGCCTTTAACGTTTAACCGCTCACGTGTAATGGGTGGTTTGATTTAGCGTTAGCACGCTAAGAGACGACTGGTCGGTTTATTTATTTTTTGTATCAGGCGGAACTGAAGCAAGAATTGGGGCCACTGAAGAAAAGCCTGAGGCACCTTTACGAAGCGAAGCAAGAATGCGACGACACGGCCGTGCACATCAAGGTAGCTGTCGTGTAAGCGGTGCTGTAAAGTCGCTAACGTTACGTTTTGCGACAATGGTAGCTGGTGTCGGCGAACCATCCAGGCCTGGTCCTGACAAAATGTGTTTCGGGAAGATTTTCCATTGTGGCTTAATATTCCCCCCCCCCCCGCCTTCCGCTGGTCACTTGTTCCCCGCCGCTTCCAGAACCAGACACAGTGGGCCGAGCAGCAGATCAAAGAGGAGTTTGAGCAGCTTCACCAGTTCCTGCGGGCCGAAGAGGCCGACCGACTGGCAGCCCTCAGGGAGGAGCACGACAGGAAGTGGCAGCAAGTGAAGGGGAAGACGGACGGCCTGACGCGGGACATTCTCTCGCTCTCTCACACCATCATCGCCATCGACAACGAGGTCGCCGCCGGTGACGGCCTGTTTCTCCAGGTAATGCAACAGCTGACTAGGCGGATGACAGTTTAGGGTCTGACACTTGTTTTTTTTCCACTCATGGCCTAATTTAACCCAAAATCAAGGCTGTAAATACCTATTTATATTAACATACAGCAGACATCCCACTTTAGGCATACTGATTTCAGGGAGGCAGACGAGGGGGTGCTGGTGAGGTGGGGGGGGGTGTCTGGCTTGGCTTGTCGGGGGGATATCAGTGATGCCGCATGACCGTGTTATTTTCGAGTCAAGAAATGCATTTGGATTTGGAAACGACTAAGCTGACACAATTTGACAGACGTAAAGTCATAGTTCTATACCAAGAGGAGTATCATTTAAACATCATTTTCCTTGACTGACATTTGCACAGTACTGTGAATACCACATGAGATTCCACCATACCCTTTTAATGTGATCAAGATATTAATGTCAGTCATTGTTTTTTCCCCAGAATTACAAGAACACCAAAAAAAGGTATGTGAACTGTCGCTTATACCCCCCCCCCCCTCACAAATCTCCTATTGTCATTGGACTGACTGTTTTGATGTTTGCTTCTGTAGGACCCAATGCACCATACAGGAACCAGAGAAGATTCCAGGTGCCCTGATCAATATGGCTCATCACCTGGGCAACCTGAAGTATAGGGTTTGGGAGAAGATGTTGGGGATTGTTAAGTACAGTGAGTTTTCCTCTGAGGTTGTGTACGAGATTGGGGGGGGAGCTTGTGTCGGGATTTAATGGTCATACGCAAGACTAACCTCACTCGGGCTGCGATCCATCCACAAACATCTGCCAGCCTCTCCAGACCAGAACAAACCAAACCAGACCAGACCAGACCAGGCCACACTACACCACACCACACCACACCAAACCAAACCAAACCAAACCAAAAAAAATACCTAAAAGAAAATAAAATTCTCCAGGACATGAGAACAGCCAGCACACCTGATGAGCTCTTTATGATGCTGATAAATCACAAAAAAAGTTGAAATTGGCACGAGTGCCCATACCATGAGGAATTTATGGGCGAGTACATTTTTACTTTTGTATTGGTTTGCATAATCTTACACCATCCTGGGGCACAGATTTACTATGGGCAATTTTGAGACCCAAGATCACTGGATTTAGCTTTTGGGCTAATAATCCACATACAGAGCCAAGGGTGGGAATTAAACCCTTAATCCTGGAGGTGTGAGACCACAATGTTACCCAGTGGCCCTCTGTGGAATCGTTGTTGTCGTATGTTGGATTAATTTGGGGATATTTCTGTGAGCAGTTAGTGAGTGCTTTTTGTTTGTCTTTCTGTGAGCAGTTAGTGAGTGCTTTTTGTTTGTCTTTCTGTCAGCAGTTAGTGAGTGCTTTTTTGTTTGTCTTTCTGTGAGCAGTTAGTGAGTGCTTTTTGTTTGTCTTTCTGTGAGCAGTTAGTGAGTGCTTTTTGTTTGTCTTTCTGTGAGCAGTTAGTGAGTGCTTTTTGTTTGTCTTTCTGTGAGCAGTTAGTGAGTGCTTTTTGTTTGTCTTTCTGTGAGCAGTTAGTGAGTGCTTTTTGTTTGTCTTTCGGTGAGCAGTTAGTGAGTGCTTTTTGTTTGTCTTTCTGTGAGCAGTTAGTGAGTGCTTTTTGTTTGTCTTTCTGTGAGCAGTTAGTGAGTGCTTTTTGTTTGTCTTTCTGTCAGAAGTTAGTGAGTGATTTTTGTTTGTCTTTCTGTCAGCAGTTAGTGAGTGCTTTTTGTTTGTCTTTCTGTGAGCAGTTAGTGAGTGCTTTTTGTCTTTCTGTGAGCAGTTAGTGAGTGCTTTTTGTTTGTCTTTCTGTGAGCAGTTAGTGAGTGCTTTTTGTTTGTCTTTCTGTCAGAAGTTAGTGAGTGATTTTTGTTTGTCTTTCTGTCAGCAGTTAGTGAGTGCTTTTTGTTTGTCTTTCTGTCAGAAGTTAGTGAGTGATTTTTGTTTGTCTTTCTGTCAGCAGTTAGTGAGTGCTTTTTGTTTTTCTTTCTGTCAGTAGTTATTGAGTGCTTTTTGTTTGTCTTTCTGTCAGCAGTTAGTGAGTGCTTTTTGTTTGTCTTTCGCTGGCCCATTTCCATATGCTTTTCTCATACACCACAAACTATTCTGCATCCTTCAGCCCCAGTGATGCTGGACCCCAACACCGCCTACGCCTGGCTTTCCCTGTCCAGCGACCTGACGAGCGTGACAAACAGCGGGGCCGTCCAGGAGGTGCCCGACAACCCTGAGCGTTTCGACCACCTGGTCTTCGTCCTAGGCGCGGAGGGCTTCCTGTCGGGCCGGCATTTCTGGGAGGTGGAGGTGGGAAACAAGGAGGATTGGGTCCTGGGCGTGGTCAAAGAATCTGTCAACAGGAAGGGGAAGATGTCGGGCAGGCCTGAGGATGGTTTCTGGACCATCTCGCACTGCGAGGGCGAGTTTACTGCCATGACCACGCCCCGCACCCCCCTCAAACTGAACGGCCCCTTGGAGAGGGTCAGTGTGCAGCTGGACTACGACTCTGGCCTGGTGGCCTTCTCCAACCCACTGACCATGACGGCTATATACACCTTTAAGGACCACTTCACAGAAAGGATGTTCCCATTCTTCTGTCCTGGTGCAAACATCAATGGCAACAACTCCAAGCCGTTGAGTGTCTCTCCTGTGAAAGTGGCTGTGTGGAACAGTGCCACCTGGTGACCTGTAAGGGTTTCTACAAGAATGGTTTGAGAAGAGTAATGGGAGATTTGATCCTCAATGCAGCAGTGGGTGGGATTACCCTACGCTGTCAGTCACTTCTTGGTTTTGCCTAGTGGGAAACAATCAGATAAGGAATAGGCACTATTTTGATTGATTGACTGGTTGATTGACAGTGCATTGTAATCCTGCCCACTATATCTTCCATTCTTCTCCCTAGGGTTGATGGCCTCAAAGTTGGGCCTGGTCCAGAATTGCAGAACAGTGTAAAACCAACACATGCTGGGAAGAGGGGGGTGGGGGGGTGGCATAACAGGACATAACCCCAGAAAGGATCACAACAGTTTCCTCTCAGGACAGATTCCTACAACTGTAGCACGCCACCCCCCCCCCATAGAGGACGTTTATTTTGTATTGTCTGTTTCACTCCCGCCGACCCTGAATAGAATAAGCGGTTTCAGAAAATGGATGGATGGATGTTTAATTTTTTTCTAATAGAGGATATGCTATGAAAACACGCACAGTCATCATAAATCACGCATTTACATCTGTTTTTATGTCTTTAGGCTCTTTTTTTTTTTTTTTTTTTTATTATTTTTATTATTTTTTTTTATGTCTATGTCTTTAGGCTCTTAAGGAGCAAAAATGTCCAAGCCGATTGTTCTGCAGTCTAAGCTGATCGTCTCAGTCTGAAAGTGGCATTTTGATTAACGTTAAATCTGATTGTCTCTTTAAATGGTCTGTCGGGGCAAAATACAGATTATTGCTGAATTAAAGGTATTCGCAGTGTTAGCATATGTCAAGTGACTGTTATAATATATGCTGAATGAATGAGAGTTTTATAGTAGTGCATTATACATCATCCAGCATGTGTTGCCAGTCTTTGCACTGAGGTGTCTCCTGTTTTCTGTGTGCCAACGTCTGGTTTTGTGAGGATTACTTTACCACAAGATTAAACGTTTTGAGGCTTGTTTAAAAGAATTTCTTACAAAACATACTTAGGTTTGCAGTCACTAATATTATTGAAAAACAGCTTTTTTGAAATAGCCCAGTTATACTCATGGGTATTTGTTAGGGGGTAAATACCAAGATTTTAAGCTGGTCTTATAGGGTTTCTGAGAATTTTTTGCACATATTTACACAATTAATTCGGAGTTCAGCCTTTGATCAGCACCGGATGTAGCTGTAATAATGACTGTCTTTTTCTCTGCACTCCCTCACAGCCTCTGGCAAGACTCTTAATGAACAAGCATCTTTACAAGCCAAACTCATGGCTAATGAACCAGGAACCCGGTCAGCGTAAACAAACCCCAGCCGTGCAGCTGAGCCGAAGTGCAAAGGCATGAAACGTGTGATTTCCTTTGTATACCGGCTGCTCTTAGCCTGGGAGCCCTCAAGCCTGACAGCTTGACCTCTGTGGACCAGTAGTTGTTTGTTTTGTTGCTGTTGTTCATAGAAAGAGGAGAAACAAAGCGGACAGATGCAAAGCGGACAGATGAGGGAGTCGACTGAGAGCAGATATCAGGCCGACGCACGAGTAGGTTTATGTCGCAGGCAGTCTGTGGAGGGTTACACAGACAGAAACATTAGTACATTTGCCCCTTTTTACACTAACAAAAGGAGTATTTTGCTAATAAAATGGTGAAACTACACATTGCTACAATTGGGGCTTTATGTAAATATATGCAGATATTGCGTTTATTTTATTATCGCATTGGACTTTAGCAATAGAGGAATTTCAATGACTACTGAGGCTTAAATAAAGAATGGGAGGGGAGCCCTTTGATCTGAAGAAATGACGCCCAGTAATGAAACAGCCTTAATTTAATTTGATTTTTTTTTGTAAGAGCACCAAAACCAAATTAACCAATTCCTCTGCTACTTGAATAATTGACATAGTTTCTTGTAACTGAATAATTCCACTGTTACTTTCGGTTTTCAGCTGGTTTAAGCCTCAGGACCTACATTTTGCATTGGTCATTAAGTCATTTTTAAAGCACACACTCCCAATCCCACCAGTTATGAAATGCTCCTTGCAACTGGACACCTAAACATGAGGAAATTCTTCATGCACTTCAATAATGACCCATGAACTATCAGAATTATCTGGGGTGGTTTTTAATGAGAGGCAGTGTGTGGCAGTATTAATTAATACCAGCAGGGGGCGATGTGTGGCTCAGTGGGTTAGGGTGCTGCACCTGTGATTGGAAAGTTGCTGACTCAAATCCCAGGATCAGCAGAGTGAGTTTACCATTGGTCCCCTGAGTAAGGCTCTTAATCCCAGTGCACCATGGATTGTCTGTCCCTAGTTTCTCAAAAAGAAAAGTATGTTGCCTTGAATAAAAGTGACAGCTAAGAATAAATGTGGTAACACTTCACTTGACGGGACACTAATAACAAATCATGAACAAATATAGTAACAACTTGAGAAAAAAGATACATCACGATTCAAACCTGAGATCAGTATTTCACTTGTGTTGTCACGTGTTCTTTCAGTAGTTCACAAAGGTTTACAGAATTAACAAATATAGTAGATATAGTAACAAATTTAGTAACTGCTTGATAAAAAATGCATCACGATTCATTAACGATGAATTAACATGAGATTAATATGTAACTAAGACTTAGTTTGGTTATTTAATACTTAAGTAACAGTATCATGCTATATTATTTGTGCCCCATCGAGTAAAGTGTTACCATAAATGTCAGTTTGATGTACAGATTCAGGTGGTGGTTCAGGATTGAAAGAAACCAGAACAATGTGAGGAAGGAAGTCAGGAGGAGCAGAATGGGATGCCAGAGTCAGTGGGTTATGGGAAGCGGGGGGTGGGGCCTTCCAAGGGAGGACCTGGTGAGGGTGAAAGGCATTATGGGAGAGAGGTGACTTCGGCCATAGGGACCTCAGCAGCAATCTCCCTATAACTCACCATCACTGATACATGCGACTGCATCGGAGGAGGAAGTGCAGTTTGAGGAAGTCAGCTGCCTGTACCGCAAGTGTGGGGTGATAATCTATGAGGCTTCTACATGAAGCTCGGGGCCAATAGCAGACTAGAGGCAGCAATAACCTTTCCTGCGATGCGCGTCCTCATTCGGTGAAAGTCCAACTTACAGCTTTTCGTGAGATGCAGCTCATTTCCGCCTACGGTAGCATGTCGCTTATTTGGACGGGCGACCCTCGCTCCCTCGGTGCTGTTCCGCAGCATGTTGCTCGCTGTTAGTCTCGCCCTTATATCAATATCTTTGTCTCCCGTTACGGGAGAGCTCATCAAAGTCATCGGGCTCAGCGGAGGAATGGCCGTAATACAGTGTCCCTACGACGGCTACTACGGAACCAACCAGAAGTACCTGTGCAAAGGGGAAGTGTTTAAATATTGCAGTGATGTAATTAAAAACAATTTGGACGAGATCATCATTGAAGACCAGAGATTTAAGCTGTACGATGACAGGAATCGGAATGTCTTCACGGTGACCATCTCCAGCCTGTCAGAGGAGGATGCTGGGACATACTGGTGCGGGGTAGACATTTATGCGGCTATTGACATTTCCACACAAGTGCAGCTGGTGGTGCAACAAGGTATCGTTGAAATGAGTTTATTTGATGGTTATTACATATTTACCTTTTGCCAGAAGGGGAGTTAGACCAGGGCAGGTGAACAATGTCAGGTAATAACCCAGCTTCTGCTTTACATCAGCTCAGACCTGCACACCACACCAGACCTCCGTGAGTCACACCCAGAGACCACGTCTGGACATGACCTCTACCTGGAGAGGCAAGTTTCTATCTTGACACTCACACAATGTATAATCTTAACAGAATAGCATAGAATAGCTTTATTGTCATATACTTGCTTTATATGCTACATATTATATAAAATAAAACAAAGTAATAATATATACTATATATAGCTCAATGTTGAACTAGTGCAGTAGTGCAATCACGTTCAATTTACCATTAAATATAACAGTGTAAGATGATTATCAGCAATTATTTGGATAAAAATTAACAGCATTGAACTTATGTACTAGTTACTATTTAAGTAACACATTAGTTCAGCTGCAAGCCAAGTGAAAGGAAGCACCGCATCACGTCATAATAATAAACAAATATTACTTGTGCCTTGCGACAATTTTTTAGTGCACTATAAAGTGAATGAAATTTACAGTTGAGAATTCAAACAGCACTACAAGATGGCTGGTGGACTACATGGTGGACATTTCAAACACAGCCAACTCGCATGTCCACATGCAGAGAAACGAGATCCGGCCTTAATGAAATAAATGTCTGAAATTTCCCCAGTACTCACTATACGTGTTACAGACTATTAAATGAATTATACTGAATGTTTTGAATGATACGGTTATGATCAGTTTCTGATCTGGCATGCATTTTGTATTTCTAACTTTCCTATGGTTCAGGTTCTTATTCATTATAATAACCCCAAATTTAATGCTCTTACAGCCAGAAGTGTGAAATATGCCACTTTTTGTAAAGTCAAACAGCGTTGTTCCTGGGAGTCACCCCTGAGGTGACAGGCATCAAGTTTGATCAGCTAGAGGGAACAGTTTTGCATAATGCTTCATGATGTGGCCCTGATTTCCTTCTCCTGCTTTTGGGTTCCCAGTTGTGGAGGAGATCTGCCTTCAGACCCATGGAGAGCAGAGAGGCTACGAGAGCTCGTTTGCACGCTGTACCTGCCCCCTCATCCACCCTCTTCTAGGTACCCTGCTCATGTGGGCTTTGTTCTGCACTGACTGACACCTTTGCCCAAAGAGTTCCACTGTTTGGCTCGTTTTGGTGAAAATGTGAAACGGCAACAAACGACTAAACAGGAAGCCCAGCTCCCCCACGAAAGTGCTGAAAGAGTTTTCCCTTTGAAACCAGGACCGATGCCGCCCATAGACACCCACTGACACGGTGCATCAGTGGAAGCCTATGGAAGAGTCTGGTATGCTTTATCTAAGCAGAGAATATAAGACAGCTTATTGGTGAATATGCTCTGATTACATGTTTTCTGAGGCCGCCCGGATGCTGTGCTTCGCTGGGAGTCTTTGAGAGCTTCATACATAGTTATCGCTTAGGCTACATTGATTTGTCAGATAGACTTGCAGTCAAATATTTTATACCCACCTGGGAGCCAGACTTCGCTGCATGGTGACTGGGATGACAAGATAGGATAAACTACACTGCCAGAAGCAAGGGTACAGCCCTGGTACAGTGTTGTACCTCAAGGTACAAGCAACATTAATGTACCCCCAATGGTACGAAAGTGTTTCTCAGGGTCCATTTCTGTACCTTAAAAGGTACATTGAGCTACAGCTAGGGTACAATTGGCAAACCCATAAGAGTAAAGCTACAGTGACAATTATACTCTCAAAGGTACAAATTGGTACTTTTTTTTCTGACTTTGTACCAACAACATTAATACTCATGACTAACATGTTTTACATGCAGTTGACAGTGTTGGCTCGCAGTAGTGATGTTAAGCTTGACACCGAAGCTGTGAGGCATGTGTCAAAAAAAAAATGATACAGTGCGTTCTGAAGCAGAACTTCGATGCTTCTTCCGCTCTACCCTAAACACGTGACCATGGTGATCCGAAGCTTCGTTCTGCGCTCAACCACGTGACTGCTTCAGAAAAGTGAAAATGAGGCGCGAACCTCAGTGACCCCAATATACCACATACTGAAGACCCTTTGAGGTTCTGGGATATGCACCAGGCTGTGTATCCACACTTATACGAACTTGCAGTACAGTTTTTATGCACTCCAGCGTCCTCCGTTCCATGTGAGCGGGTATTCTCCAAAGCAGGAGATGTGGTGAATAAAAAACGTAACCAACTTAGCCTCCGCACTGTCGAACAAATACTGTTCCTGAATAAAAATCTGTAGACTGATGGCCCTCTTCCGTTACACAAGCACCCATTCCCAGTTAAGTCAATGGTTTCCCAGTCCACAAGAAGTCACATTCAATTTCACCAGGTCATTAATATTCATGACGCACTACAGACCATTAAGAATTTTTGCCAATTTATAAATATTCAGATTCACTGCACTCACTCAAAATTAAGTGTTATTTCCTTATTTGACCACTTGGTGTCACTAATGGTCACCATTTCGGAAGGCTTCGAGTACTGGACCATTTTTCGACACACTTGAAAAGGAAGCTTCAGTGCTTTGAAAAGGTTCGTTTTGCACTAGCTCGCAGTATTCATTCAGTCTGCCGCACGCAGGGCCACAGACGCATTTCGAGGTAACGCAGATTGACATTTTATCGTTTCCTATGTATCTTTTGCCATTGCCATTTTTTAAACATTGCAAATAAAGTTATTATAATTGAGTTTCGAGTTTAATAGATTGTTTAATTTTCAGTGAAAGTTCAGTGACCATTTTATAAAGGAGGCCCCAGGGTCACATCTACTATGTGAAGTCCCCGAGTTATTCAGGGTGTCCACTCTGTTTATGTGAAGTCCCCGAGTTATTCAGGGTGTCCACTCTGTTTATGTGAAGTCCCCGAGTTATTCAGGGTGTCCACTCTGTTTATGTGAACTCCCCGAGTTATTCAGGGTGTCCACTCTGTTTATGTGAAACTCCCCGAGTTATTCAGGGTGTCCACTCTGTTTATGTGAAACTCCCCGAGTTATTCAGGGTGTCCACTCTGTTTATGTGAAACTCCCCGAGTTATTCAGGGTGTCCACTCTGTTTATGTGAAACTCCCCGAGTTATTCAGGGTGTCCACTCTGTTTATGTGAAACTCCCCGAGTTATTCAGGGTGTCCACTCTGTTTATGTGAAACTCCCCGAGTTATTCAGGGTGTCCACTCTGTTTATGTGAAACTCCCCGAGTTATTCAGGGTGTCCACTCTGTTTATGTGAAACTCCCCGAGTTATTCAGGGTGTCCACTCTGTTTATGTGAAACTCCCCGAGTTATTCAGGGTGTCCACTCTGTTTATGTGAAACTCCCCGAGTTATTCAGGGTGTCCACTCTGTTTATGTGAACTCCCCGAGTTATTCAGGGTGTCCACTCTGTTTATGGCGGCCCTGGTTTATAACTCAACAGTAAGCTTTACTCTATCATCATAATCTTTGCTGACATATGTTTTTTGGTTTGATTTGCGAGTTTTGTCGCTTGGTTCCTCGATTGTAACATACTGCATAGGAGGGTTGACCAGTGTCACGACTGAGCAAGTTAAAAATATTTCAAATTAAAAAACAAAGACCTACTCAGTATTTTCCAGCACACTAATTTGAGGGTTGATGGCAGGACTGGCACTCCAGCCACTGGAAAAAACTCACTCTGTTCCACTCGGACTAGTGTGGTGCTGAGGTATCACCCACCGCATGGCTGCACTCAGGCTCTCATCCCTGAGGTGGGTTGTCGAGTGGTGGGTGCGGCAATGCACTCTAATCAGCATGCGCTCCATACCTCTCTCGCTATATTCCAACAGTGGCTGTTTTTATCAGTTAGCATTGCCCCCTCATACCTCAAATCCCACCCCGTCATCTGTGTCTGGAGTAGGGATGGTTCCCCCCTCTTGCCTTGCTTTCCTCCAGCAACAAACACACATACTGTTAGTGAAATGATATCTTCTCATACTGGATAACAGGGATGAATACAGGGGCGGGGCCACAGAGGCACTGGTCCCAGCTGATTGGCCCATGGAGTGCTCCCTGCCCTGTCACTCACCCATTCAAAATATATCATTGACTGATGATAACTTAGGCTCCCCTGCATGAATTATGGTCCCCACCACTTGAAAAAAGAATTTATGATCGCTCCTGCGGAATAAGTAGTTGGAAATGGATGGATTAAATGTTTGAGAAGCTGAAACTAATTGAAAAGCTGCCATTTCTGTCAAGGCAATAGGGACTGCTGTCATACGTCACGTCAATCACAAAACAGAATTGCATTATTATTCACATCCACCTTTATTCAGATCCTGTTGGGGACGCCTGCGTTCACCAAGGCAGGGGCTTGCCATGGTAATCCAGGAAGGCTCCATTCTCCTTCTCCGTGAGGGAGCCCATCACCTTCAGGAGTCCCTGCACACTCTCTACTACGTCGATTTCCCCCTAGTGGTAGAAAAACATCAATGCATGCTTTACCATTGTAGACCAGAACGATTTTTGTTTGGCTGTAAAGTATCACTCATATAAACTGGAAATGTGATATTTAGACCCTCCATCCCCCCACCACAAACCATCTATTAGCAAATCACTCACATTGGGACCCCCCATGTCCGTGCGGACCCAGCCAGGGTGAATGGCAGCAAAGAGGATCCCATCCTTGGTGAACTCAAACGCGGCACACTGGTTAAACATGTTCAGCGCAGTCTGGGTAACAAAAGGAGGATGAACAATGAGCCTCGGACTAGCTCACACTTATCGTTTATCAAAGGATCTGAGGCACAGCATGCTAGCAAATGAGAAGCTGTAGCCTGTGAACAAATAGGAACGTTTCCATAATAATGTCAATAGCACAATAGCCATGTGTGCCAGATGTCATACATTAAAGCAGTTAATCCAGTGGACCTACATGGACAATCATTAGGCCTCACCGTGCTGTGATCCAACCAATCAGTTCATGCCACATCAGACGGCATCAGTTGTACTGAAATTTTGATCAGCTATAAATAGACTCAGTGAGTCTATGCAGGGTGGTACAGTGTGACCACTTGTAAGACCTTCAAAATAGGAGAAGTCTGAGGCAGATGCCACACGCTCTGTACCTTGCTGATCCTGTAGGAGATGGCGGGGTGGGCGATGTATGTCTCTGGGACTAACTTTATGGACGCCAAGAGGGCGGAGATGTTGATGACGGCAGCTTTGGACCAGGACATGCCCGGCTGGGTGGAGGCTTTGGAGGCTTGGAGGAGGTAGGGCAGGAACTCCTTCAGGAGAGGGAGTGTTAGGTCCGTCACAACATCACCGTACAGGTAATGATCCCAGAAACCAGGCGAAATTTAACTTGTCTGGATAACATTAATAGTCAATGGTAGAAGCAATAAACCAATAAAAATGCCAAACAGCTTTTGATCTTTTTTATCAAGGAACAGGAATCATGGCTAGATTAAAACAACAGATTAATCACATGGCTTAATGCATCTTCATAATGTTTGGCTTTTGTTTTTTTATAGTTTGGTTTGTTTATGGTTTTCAGTGAGTCTGTCCAGGGAAGTACAGGTTTGACAACCTCATCCGTGATAAAAACCTGATTTAACTCTGCTAACTCTGAGCGGATCCCCACCTTAGTGACTCTGACTGGCCCCATGAGGTTGGTGTCCATCGACATCTGGAACTCCTGCTCGCTGGTGTGTAGCAGGTCCCCACGTGGCAACACGCCTGCATTGTTCACCAGCACGTTCAGTCCACCTCCCTCCAGCTTGGCCCCCACCTTCATCGCTGCCTCTTTCATGCTTCTTGGGTCTGTGGTATCTGCTCAGGTTTGGGGAGGGAGAAGTGGAACTGAGTACAATTAGATCTGAGTGCTGCAGTATTTGAATAGAATCAGTTCTGAGTTTAGTTGGATTTGAATATAATCAGATCTGATTTAAATAGGGTCTAAGTACAACTGGAAGTGAATACATTCAGATCTGAGTACAACTGGATTTTAGTACAATTGAATAAGAATATAGTTGGCTCTGAATACTAATAGATTTGAGTAAAATTGGATTTAAGTACAATTGGATCTAACTACAATCGAAACTTTGAGATCCAAATAAAATTGAGTTCCGAGTTCAAGGATATCTGAGTAGAATCAGATATGAATACAATTGGATCTCAGAACAATTGGATCTGAATACAATTGGATTTGAGTACACTCAGATCTGAATAGATTCGGATTTGTTTGCATTTGTATCTGAGTACAGGAATTGAGTACAGTTGGTTCTCAATACACTTGGAACAGAGTACAACTGGATCTGGTTACAACGGGACTGGAGTAAAATCACAGTAACTACATCTTTTTGACAATATCATATGATGGCACAGAGAAGAGAGGACTGAGAGAGGAATGAGAGAGGGACAGGAAGTGAGCAGAGGAACCGCACCAGGTACCGTACTTTCGGTACTTCCATAAAGTGCCGAAAGTTTGGTACTTCTTTCATGTCGGTTTTCCACTGGCGTGAAAAATGGTACCGGCGCCAAATGACATCATCAGTGACCGCCCCTGACTGACAGCCCAAAATTAAAACTAACAGTTGAGGCTGGAAAATGCGGTTTATTGTTATGTCAGCTTCTATCACAGCATAAGATTCAGTAAAATCCAAATCATGCTGCCATCAATTACGTTTACGTAGGTACACTTACTTTGGCTAAGCCGATCAAAGCAGTAAGAATTAGCTTACTGCTAATTCAGTCTTTTGAAAGCAAACAAATTATTTAATTATGTTTTTTGATTTTCAAGCGGCATTGTTCGGTGTTTCGCGTGTTCCCCATTTCTTCCAAGCGGCTTGGTATTACGGTGTTCCGGGCAATTAAGTTTCCATATATTTCTCCTGTCTAACAGGTGTTATGCCGAAAAACGCATCCCTGCCTTAGAATGCATGCCGGTGTTCCGACGAGTTGAGCTTTTAATGTTTTTTTGGGGCTTAGGGTTTTAGGGGTGTTTTGGGGGTTAGGGTTAGGGTTTTAGGGGGGCTTTGGGGGTTAGGGTTTTAGAGGTTTTTTGGGGGTTAGGGTTAGAGTTTTACGGGTTTTTTGGGGCTATTGATTAGCACTACGGTAGCCTTACTTGACAAAGTAGCTCAACTCGTTTCAGATCAGTGACCAATCGGTCATTTAGAGACAGGCATGCATTCTACGGCAGGGATGCCTTTTTCGGCATAACACCTGTTATAATGTTTCTCCTAATATTAAAGCAAAGAGGTATGTGAAATATCTGAAAATCGCTCAGGTACATTATTACATGTGAATACAGTAGATCGTCACGCATAATATAGTCTTATAAGCAATATGCTACTATACCGTTTTCATCAAGAAATACCTCTATCCAGCGAATTAAGTAATTTCATTTATTATCTGTAAAAACAAAAAAACATACAAAAGGCATGTGATGTTTTAAAATTAATATATGGCTTGTTTACCTCGTAAAAAGACATGAAAACAACAGCGAAACCGTGTACAAATCAGCGCGCGACAGGGGAAACATAGGGAAACTGAACTGCTCGGAACGGCAAAAACTTTTTTATTTCGAGTCGTGCCATCCAAATCCCACTGGATCTGTTCAGCCGACCATATGGCGATTAAAGCCTGTGTTTCCTCGTTTGTCCATCCTTCCATTTTATTTTTTTATATTGTTGTTTCTACTGCTTTTTATTTTGTTTCTCGCTGTGTATTTCAAAAGATGGCGGTTGTATTTTGTGTTTCAGCGGCAGGCTATTTGCATAACCAATCGACAGCAAATACGTTTGCAAGTCCCACCCCAAAGTACCGAAGTACCAAAGAAGTACCCCACAACTGGTTTGGCACTTTCGGTACTCGAGTACTCGGTACTGGTACTCGACCGGAAGTCAATGGAAAAGCGAAAGTACCGTACCGAAAGTACCGTACTTTGTGAGGTGGAAAAGCGCCCTTAGATGCATGTTACCAAGCTGGATCACAGTGATGACTTTGGGGTACTTCTTAGCCAGATCCTGTAGGGCCTGAGAGAGAAGAAAAAAGAGCAAGATGGCAACCTTCATCATCATTATCATCAACATTACATATTTAATATGACACAAAAGAACTTCTACAGCTTACAGGTTTTACAGATACTACTCCCTGAGACACATGGTCCCTCCCTCCATAAATGGGTGAATGGGTCTGATGCCCATTTTGGTCATGAGTCCCTCTCCAGCCAGCTGTCTCCCTCGTACCTGCGACTTTGGGGCATCGGGGTCGCGGCAGGCGGCAAACAGCCGGCAGGTGGAAGCTCGGGACTCCACCAGCTGTTTGACCATCTCCAGGCCGAGGCCCCGGTTGGCTCCGGTGATCAGGAAACTCTGCGCTTTGCTGGCGGCCATGGCGTTCTGTATGGAGATCTCCGTCTGTCCTCTTCACCTTCCCCGTTTCCACCTAGTGCCTGTAGTACTGATTCACGATTGTTTATAAACCAGATCTCCATCTGTCACTGTTAAGGCTCCACCTCGTCCAACCCGGGGAAGTCTGGGAGCCGTGTCATGTTTGAGCTCCGCCCCATGGGGAGGAGGGGTTACTGGACATACTCTATTCACAGCAAAATGGAACCAGAAGTCAGATCTCTGTAATCTTTAAGCTTTAGGGTCTGGGAAATGCGGAATGGAATTAGGTATCATGGTGAGTTTTTTTTCACTCCGAGAGTCCTGCGGGAGATTGAGTAAGTATTGTAGGAGAAGGGAGGATGAATGTGGTGAAAAATGAAAGGAGATAAAAAACGGTGCTGGTGTTTCCCACCGACTGCTGGGGTTTCTGCGGCCAGATTTTGGACACGCCCACACTTGGCTCCCCGATTGCAGGGCGGGGGCTCTCGAGATGAGGAATGCCTTGAATGATCCTGGAGATTAAGCACCTTAAGTTCAACCCACATGCCCGCAGATTTATGCAGTTTCTTGGTGAGCGGGCACATTCAAACAGGACCTTCATTCCTGAAACTATCTTAAGTGTTCCATTGAACCCAATCCCCGGAACAATGGAAAAGTGGTATCAAAACTCAAATTACTAGCAATTTTATTGAGCAGAGGTGTAAAGTAACCAATTACAAATATTTTGTTACTGTAGGGCTACTTAAGTATGTTTTTATCTGGATTTGTTTTTTACTTAAGTATTTTAGGTTGTTGCAGCTTTGACTTTAACTTCACTAAATGTCTGAGTCAAATAACGACTTTTTAAACTCAGATACATTCTACGCGATAGTCATTACCTATTTAGAATAATATTAATACTATTGCAATACTATTGCATGGAGCACACCTGCGTAGGAATGCATGATTCTAGGTAAAATATGTAATTTAGATAATCTAGATCAGGGGTGCCCACACTTTTTCAGTTTGCGAGCTACTTATAAATGACCAAGTCAAAATGACCTAGGCTACCTACTATAAAAATGCAAAACATATATTTATTTATAGATATACCGAGTATTCTTTATTATTATTCTTTATTACCATTATTATTAATTTCCCTTTGGGATAAATAAAGCGTTTTTGAATTGAACTGGGATTTTAGTCCCTTCACCTTTCTCTTTCTCAGCTCGCTTTTCGGAGGGAAGTTAATGTCGTAGTTTTTTATGAACAGTCGGAAAATGCCGCTCCACGTTCCCCTTCTTCGGAATAGCAGTGGCAGACTGACAGATGAGGCAAACGCACTTCGAATATGACATTGTGAAAAAAGGTCGACCTCCTTCCATTCCGTATGGAAGTGGTAGGTTATTGGCTTCTTACTTGGGTCGGCTTCCCCATTCATTGTTATATCCTTTCTTAAGTTTAGTAGAAATAAATTGGAGGTTGACTAGAGGACTCCGTCGCTTGCTGGAGTTTTGCAGCAGCTGGCGCGGTTGATCGCGTACGTCATCCATCCTCTATTTTTTATGCCATGCGATCTACCTTTGCGATCGCGATCGACGTATTGGGCACCCCTGATCTAGATAATCTAATTTGTTTTGCTCAGAATCGAGATCGCAATTTTTTTCATGATTCTTGAGCAATATATTTCTTCATGATTATTATTATTATTGTTGTTACTTTACATTACATATTGTCTGTATGAAGATGGAACAACCAGTATGTAGAAATGTATACGATGTATTGGTTATCAAAGCATAACCGTAGTCCTGTATTTAAACTTTATCAAGATTCAATGTTAGCAATACTAAAGAGCTACTACTGAAATAATGGGCAAATAGTTTTGTTGTGCAAGTGCAGAGTTTAAAGTCTTAAAATAAAAGCACTGCAATATGTGTAACAACCGATGTGTGTTTATGCTTCAAAATTGCTTTTGCGCGCATTAAGTGATGTGAATCACAAGGAAACGCAAAACATTTCAGCAAAAAATGTGGCAAGACCTGCAATTTTTTTTTTTACTAGCTAACAGGTTAATGTTCAGTTGTTTTTTTACTTACCCTTTGTCTAAATTATTCACCTTAGTGAGTAGGCGAGCTTAATTTCTAGCCCTGGGCTGAATATTTGATTAGTGAGTCCTGACTGGTAGATGGGTAAACCGTGGTACTCTAAGTTTCCTTAACATCGGTCAGTTAGTTTACCTACTGTTGTTGTTAACTAGCTGTCTGACAGAGCCTTTCAATCAGAAGCATTAAAAGATGCAGTTAAACCTCTTGAAAGAGGTGGTTATTTGTCCTGGTTATTGATGAAAATTGCTTTGCTTATATTTTTCCTTCAGGGAGTCAACCGTCTTGAAACCTGTATTTCATACAGGAGGTGTATCACAGGTCACACATTCCAAGCCGTCCGCAGCTCTCTGTGTTACTAGGGGCGGTGTGAGGTTCAGGAAGCTGGGGTGCCCTGTCTGTGATTGGACGTTGTGCCCCTGAGCAAGGCCCTTAACCGCCAACCGCTGCAGGGACTGTGTGTATGTCACTTTGGGAAAAAAATTGCCAAATAAATTAAATGCAATTTCCATAGACTCTGCCAAATCCTTGTATATCTCAGACCCAAGACAAGTATTAATACAGTAAGTTTTCATTAGTACAGTAAGTACCCAAGATACGAACCAGTTCCAATCCGAGAGCGGGTTTGCAAGAATCAAGTCAAACAAAGTTAGCCTAGGCATCCAGCAGATGGCGCTGCAACCCCCAACTCCTATCGAAAACATGTACATGTATAGCTATTTGTACCTAAGAAAATGCTTTTAAGAGTTAATATTTGCATTTTTTGTTATAGATTTGTGGTGTATTTTAACAAAAACAAGAATTGTTTTTAATTTCCATTGTTTTCCGTCAGTCAATTTCCCTATTTACTATTATCGAACTAGCCTACACGACATACTGTATGCACAGCTAACCAATCTCTCTCAACTCATTTAGCCTACATATGAAAATGCTTTTAAAAGTTAATATTTGTATTTTTGTTATTGGTGCATTTTAACAATCAACGTCTCAGTTCTTTTTTTTTCCATTGTTTTCAGTCAGCTGATCTCGCCTACCGCTGGCGAGCGAGCCTATGTTACTGTACCAAGAATATCAGATATATAAGCCTCAGAGGTTGGATCAAACATACGCACTGCCACGGCATTGTAAATTCCTGCACAATTTTTAATTTTGCAATTATTTAAACAATTTTTAATTTATTGGACACGCACGTTCGCATCTTTGAAACTCGCATGATGAAGGTTCATATGAGGAGTATTTTCTGTACATGACCAGGGATTGTACATGGACAGCCATGTCCGTGGTAAGACTGTGTACATGGTAAAATGCTTTAAAAAGAAAAACTATGTCCGTGGTAAAAAAATAAATAAATCTATATATAATATATGTGTATGTGTATATATGTGTATATAAATATATATACGTTTTAATCAGAAGGTCCGTCAGAGCTCCCCCTGGTCTTGATTCCTGTTCATGATTGCTTACGCTATGCGCATTATACATCTCTAATGATGCAAAATGCAAAGAAAGGTAACAAATTTCCCACCCCAGGGGTCTGATTCCCCTGAATGCACTCTATCGGCGACAGCCTTAGTTTATAACTCTACAGCAAACTTTATCCTCAAAATATTTTCTGAGATATATATTTTTTCAATGGAAGATGAACGTTTTTTTGTTTGACTTCTGTTTTTGCTTTATTGGAATAGAAGAAACAAACATGCTCTCTGTTATCCAGCAGTGGCTGTTTTTTTTTTCATTCTAATCTAGACATTCAAGGTGAGAGGGGAGGGGAGGGGGGGGGGGAACAGTTAGCATTGTCTCCTCACACCTCGGATTCCACCTCTGAATGGAGTAGAGATGGTTTTCTCCATTGCCTTGGTTTCCTCTAGTAACATACTGACATTTACTAATTAGGTGATATCTCTAAATTGTCAACAGCATGTGAATGTGCGCATGTTCGCTGGGATTGGCATCCCATTCAGGGTGGAGCCTAACCAGGGTGTACCCCAGCATTGATCCCTATGTTTCCTAGTTTATGTCCCAGACCCCCATGACAGGATAATAGGGGCATATACAGGGGCGGGGCCACTGGGCACTGACTCCAGCTGATTGGCCTTTGGAGTGCTCCCTGCCTTGTCACTCATCAATTCAAAACGCATTATTGGCAAATGATAAGGCCAGCCCCTTTGCATGAATTATGGCACCCTCCCTTATAAAAGAATGTATATTTGCTCCTGCTGAATCAGTAGTTGAAAAATGGATCGATTAAATGTTTGAGAAGCTGAAATTAATTGATTAGCTGCTATTTCTGTCAAGGCAATAAGGACTCTACTGCCAATCCATCACAATAGAGAGTTGCATTATTATTCACATCCACCTTTATTCAGATCCTGTTGGGGGCGCCTGCGTTCACCAAGGCAGGGGCTTGCCATGGTAATCCAGGAAGGCTCCATTCTCCTTCTCCGTGAGGGAGCCCATCACCTTCAGGAGTCCCTGCACACTCTCTACTACGTCGATTTCCCCCTAGTGGTAGAAAAACATCAATGCAGGCTTTATCATTGTAGACCAGAACGATTTTTGTTTGGCTGTAAAGTATCACTCATACAAACTGTAAATGTGATATTTAGACCCTCCATCCCCCCACCACAAACCATCTATTGGTAAATCACTCACATTGGGACCCCCCATGTCCGTGCGGACCCAGCCAGGGTGAATGGCAGCGAAGAGGATCCCATCCTTGGTGAACTCAAACGCGGCGCACTGGTTAAACATGTTCAGCGCAGTCTGGGTAACAAAGGGAGGATGAACAATGAGCCTCGGACTAGCTCACACTTATCGTTTATCAAAGGATCTGAGGTACAACATGCTAGCAAATGAGAAGCTGTAGCCTGTGAACAAATAGGAACATTTTCATAATAATGTCAATAGCACAATAGCCATGTGTGCCAGATGTCATACATTAAAGGAGTTAATCCAGTGGCCCTACATGGACAATCATTAGGCCTCACCGTGCTGCGATCCAACCAATCAGTTCATGCCACATCAGACAGCATCAGTTGTACTGAAATTTTTATCAGCTATAAATAGACTCAGTGAGTCTATGCAGGGTGGTACAGTGTGACCACTTGTAAGACCTTCAAAATAGGAGAAGTCTGAGGCAGATGCCACACGCTCTGTACCTTGCTGATCCTGTAGGAGATGGCGGGGTGGGCGATGTATGTCTCTGGGACTAACTTTATGGACGCCAAGAGAGCGGAGATGTTGATGACGGCAGCTTTGGACCAGGACATGCCCGGCTGGGTGGAGGCTTTGGAGGCTTGGAGGAGGTAGGGCAGGAACTCCTTCAGGAGAGGGAGTGTTAGGTCCGTCACAACATCACCGTACAGGTAATGATCCCAGAAACCAGTCAATGGTAGAAGCAATAAACCATTAAAAATGCCAAACGGCTTTTGATCTTTTTTTATCAAGGAACAAGAATCATGGCTAGATTAAAATAACAGATTAATCACATGGCTTAATGCATCTTCATAATGTTTGGCTTTTGTTTTTTTTATAGTTTGGTTTGTTTATGGTTTTCAGTGAGTCTGTCCAGGGAAGTACAGGTTTGACAACCTCATCTGTGATAAAAACCTGATTTAACTCTGCTAACTCTGAGCGGATCCCCACCTTAGTGACTCTGACTGGCCCCATGAGGTTGGTGTCCATCGACATCTGGAACTCCTGCTCGCTGGTGTGTAGCAGGTCCCCACGTGGCAACACGCCTGCATTGTTCACCAGCACGTTCAGTCCACCTCCCTCCAGCTTGGCCCCCACCTTCATCGCTGCCTCTTTCATGCTTCTTGGGTCTGTGGTATCTGCTCAGGTTTGGGGAGAGAGAAGTGGAACTGAGTACAATTAGATCTGAGTGCTGCGGTATTTGAATAGAATCAGTTCTGAGTAGAATTGGATCTGAATAAAATCAGATCTTTTAAATCAAATCTAAGTACAATTGGATGTGAATACAATGGGATGTCAATACAATTGGATCTGAGTACAACTGGATGTCAGTAGACTTGAATCTAAATACATTTGCTAGAATATGACATAAATACAACTGGAAATGAATACAATTGGGTTTGATTACACTTGGATCTGAATAGAATTGGATCTGTTTTCATTTGGATCTGAGTACAATTGGATCTGAATGCAATTGGATCTGAATACAGGTTCGTTCTGAATACTGATATCATTTGATGTCACTTAGAAGGAGAGAGGATGAGAGGAATTAGAGAGGGACAGGAAGTGAGCAGATGAATGAGAGAGGGACAGGAAGTGAGCAGAGAAATGAGAGGGGGACAGGAAGTGAGCAGATGAATGAGAGAGGGACAGAATGTGAGCAGATGAATGAGAGGGGGACAGGAAGTGAGCAGATGAATGAGAGAGGGACAGGATGTGAGCAGATGAATGAGAGGGGGACAGGAAGTGAGCAGAGGAATGAGAGAGTTAGATGCATGTTACCAAGCTGGATCACAGTGATGACTTTGGGGTACTTCTTAGCCAGATCCTGTAGGGCCTGAAAGAGAAGAAAATAGAGCAAGATGGCAACCTTCATCATCATCATCATCAATCATCATCGTCATCATTTCATATTTAAGGTGGCATTTTGCTATTTTGACGGCATAAAAACCAGACTGTGCAACAGCACAAGGCGGGAAAAGTTTGTCCTAATTGTCCTAAATCTCTTAATTATTCAGAGGTATGACTGGGCGCAACGTGCAAGAAAGCAGTTGGAATGACACACCAGCTTTTAATGCCAGTGGCATATGATCTACTTTGGATTGCTGTTACAACGGCGCGTTTGCCAGACAAGCCAGATTGCTTTTCGGCCGAGGAAGTGGATGTTCTCGAAAAGGTGTGAACACCTCGTCTACAGGAGCAGCACTGTTCCGTCGTAGCCTTTCGGGGTGACGCAGACGTGGGATGAGGGAGCAGCCAGTGTGTCCTTGTTTTCTGGCATCATTACATCAGCGGCGTAGCGACAGAAGCAGTATGATGAAGTTAGATGGTGGCGAGAACGGAAGCTCGATGCTGAATGAGTGCAGCAGTTGGGAATGGGGACTTAATTATGCTTGTATATTTTATTTAAATTTTGGGTCTGCAGTTTGCAAAATATAAATGAAAGTGCAATCTCTGTTCAAACAAAACAACCTACAGTTTTTGTGGTGTTTTAAAATGTTCTAATGAAAGGCAATAAGGCTGTTATTTTTCTACTCTCACAATTTAGATTCTTTACCAGGCTACAGACGTTTCAGCTCTTCTGCCAGCTGATCCCTCCTTGCCGGCACATTCAGTTTAGCAACATGTCTTCCAAATTCCTCTGCCGTGTCCTCATTTATGTCCAACAGACGCCCATCACGCATGGCAGTACTGCAACATCCACCTGCCTCATCTTAATAACCCATCACTGACTTTAGACGTGGTTTTTGTCGGTCGAAAGTGCAATAACATTGCTCTGCCTTAAAATAGCATCGTGCCACAACTTATTTAATTGACACCATTCCTACAAGCAGATAGCAGGCACAAAATCATTTACTATTTTGACGACGTGCATGGCATGAAAATAAGCATTGCACTGGTAGGAAACTAGCAAAACCACTTTGTATTGCGCTTTGCACAGGTGAAAAATAGAGCTGATAGTCTTTTCCTCCATAAATGGGTGAATGGATTTGGAGTCCCTCTCCAGCCAGCTGCCTCCCTCGTACCTGCGACTTTGGGGCATCGGGGTCGCGGCAGGCGGCAAACAGCCGGCAGGTGGAAGCTCGGGACTCCACCAGCTGTTTGATCATCTCCAGGCCGAGGCCCCGGTTGGCTCCGGTGATCAGGAAACTCTGCGCTTTGCTGGCGGCCATGGCGTTCTGTATGGAGATCTCCGTCTGTCCTCCTCACCTCTGCAGTGCAATTTTGCTGATTCACGATTGTTTATAAACCAGATCTCCATCTGTCATGGTTAAGACTCCGCCTCGTCCAACCCGGGGAGGTCTGGGAGCCGTGCCATGTTTGAGCTCCGCCCCATGGGGAGGAGGGGTTACTGGTGGGCGGTGAGAGGAGGACTACCTGGTCATACTCTATTCACAGCGAAATGGAACCAGAAGTCAGGTCTATGTAAACTTTAAGCTTTGTGGAGCGGGGAATTTGGAATGCAGAACATGTCATGGTGAGGTCTTTGTACAATCCGAGAAGATCAAAATGGTATTGTTGGTAAAGGGCAAACACGAAAGGAGAAAAAACTATGTTGGTTTTTCCAAGTGGGCTACTGGAGCTTCTGTAGTCAGATCTTGGATACGCCCAAGCCTGACCTCCCCCGCTTCCAGGGCGGGGGCTCTCGAGATGAGGAACCTCGTCATCCTGGAGTTTACACGCCTTATGTTCAACCACGATAAAATACTCATCTGTTGTGACAAACCCACAGCTTTTTGCTGGTTCATAGTGAGTGGAAACGTTCCAAAATGGGACAGACCTTCACTATTGTTCACATTGGCTCCGTCCTGACTGCACAGGCCTGAGCTATATTTTGGATAGTTTGGTAGCCCTGATTTAAGGGGCAACAAAAGCTAAGAGATCGAAAAGCATTATCTACAATGTGCACGCTGACCGTCACCATTTTGTGGGCCTTTGCTTCATCATCATGATTAAGCAAGTATGGTCAAGGAAGTGTCACCAACTTTGGTCACCTGGCTAGCGTGAGACTGTCAATTCGAGACAAGCCCTGCACACTCATTTACATGTATGGAATAATTTTATTAACTAGTAAATAGTCTGTATGGTTTGCAAACTGCCCCAGCGTTCTTGATCGCAGTCTTATAATGGAATAATATAAATTTCTTGTATGAGTGTGTGAGTCAGAAAGTGTGTGTGTCATGCAGGATGCCTGCGAGTTGGCACCCCTGCCAAGGGGGAGAAAAGGTGTGTGTGTGTGTGTGTGTGTGTGTGTGTGGGGGGGGGTGTTTGGTTTCCTCCTATCACGATGAGGGAGTATTTTTCTATGCTTTTTGATAACTAATGGACATTAAGGAAGCTAATTTGATGCAATTTGAATTTGATACTAATTTGAATCCTAAACATGACTTAGAATTTGTTTTTCCTTCAGATTATAATGCAGGACAATAAAGTTAAACCTCCTATAGATATGAGGCGTGTGTATAATGCAGTATGAGGCATTTCAGGGAGGAGACGAAGTCCGACGTAGAGCAACGAGTTTCCTGCAGCTGCAGCTTCCAGGATCTTAGCGTTGCTGCAGGATTCCTGAGGTCGCAGTTAGACCCCAATGCAGGAGAAATGCGGCCTTGCTGAAGCAGGTAAACATGCTAATGACTGACTTAATCTGTCTGAGAAACGTGGCTCCAGCGGAGCATTTGCTCCTCCTGGGGAAATAGCATATCCCATAATTCCATTCACCTGTTCCCCACAGACCATTTAGTCATTTAAAAGTAATTAACTACTATTGGATGTTAGAAGCCTAGCTGGCTCTGAGACTTCAGCCGTTTGAAATTTTGACGTTGTTTAATTAATGGTGCGTGTTCAATGGGCAATTTGCTGCCTTATGTTATAAAACAAGACAGGGGACTGTCTCAGACTGGGTTGTCAGCCTGGGGGAAACAAGGAACAGTCATTGGGGGGGCTAACAGTGATCGGAAGTTTCACATGCAAGGCCACAAGGAGCGTATTAAACTGTGTGTAAGATTTTAGTGATGCCACTGGACAGATAAAATGGACACTGTAGCAGTCAACAAACCAAACAACACTGTGTTGAGGGTTCAGTAAAGTGGACAGGTAATGGACTCCAGTACAATACAGGTGATGTAGGCTCTCAGTAAGTAAACACAGACCAAGTGACTCTAGGTCCGAGACCATATTTTGAATGCTAAAAAGTGAGGTCTATGACGAGAGATGATTGCAGAATTTTTTTTTTGAAGGTGGGTGGCATAAGACGAGGCATACTTTATACAGAGGAGCCAAGCTTATCATTAACCAATGATATGTTTGGAATTGGTGAGTGACAGGGGAGCTGGCCAATCAGCTTTTACCTGAGGCCAGTGTCCCTGTGGCCCCACCCATGTATATGCTCCATCCGGGACGTCCTTTAATATGCCAATTAACAGGCATAACAACACAGTGGTGAATTGGCCCACTTCTTTGAGGGGGTGTCAGATGGAACACACCCACCACCTGGTCCTATACAGGTGTACCTGGCTGTTGGTAAAGCAAGCAAACCAGATTAAAATGGAAAAGAGAGAGTCTGTCAAATAACTACCTGGAAGAGACCATTTCAGTTAGGGAAGGGGTGTTTAAGCACCTGGCGCTCAACATGGCACTGAATCATAACCTGTAAAGCAAGAAACACAGAACAGCGTCCCATCTTGATATTGATATCGCTGATACCCCCCCGATGACCGTTCCTTCTTCTCCTCTGCCGGCCCCTGGAGGATGGACTCCCCCTTTCAGTCTGGTTCCTCTTACTTCTAGGGAGTTTTCCCTTGTGACGGTTGCTGCTGGCTCGCTCATTGTGGGCTTTGGGCGGAGATGATGTAAAGTGCTTTGAGGCAATGTAATGTTGTGAGAACAAATTAAAAAATAAATAAAAATAAAACTGAAAAAAAATTTGAATTGATTTCCTTTTATTAGCTGAAGTTGGTCGCACTGTTACGATCGAGTAGAACAGAGCAGCCAAGCGAACTCAGGTAACCCACCTGCCCCCCACCCACAGCCTCACATCCCCTCACCCATCTCTCTTAGTCCACGAGGGCCACCCTCTCTCTGAATAGAGGTCAGAGGAGTGGGGGTGGGGGGGGACTGAGTGGATGTAGCGGAAAAGGGAGGGGGGGCACAGACGGGGGTAAATGAGCATGGTCTTAGGTGTAGCAGCACGGGCAGGGAGGGGTGACACAGTCAGCTGATTTTCGTGGGGTGTATCTTCCTCTTAAGGTCCATTGGGGTAAATGGAACTCCCACCTCGAGTGTCCATGAGGGGGGGGGGGGGGTTGGTAGTATAGACGTGTATGCTGGCTGGCGCCCAGCATACATGTAGGTGTTTAGCGACTTGGCTGAAACTCAGAGAGTCTCTCAGTGCGGAGAGAAAATAAAAGCAGACTGGAGTTTAAGTGCCCGGCGTTCAACCTGCGATCTAAAAGCAATCTGTTGTGATTTGAGGTCCCTGCCAAGACAAACATGCCTGGGGACATTTGCTGTTTCATGGTGAGTGGAAACATTGAAACGGGACACACCTTCACTTGTGAATGTGCCTTCCATAGTGCCCTGTCCTGGGAAAAATGTGATAGAAACCCAGGTTACTAGCAATTCTATTGAGAATTATCACAAAAGAAACACCTCTCATTCAGTACATTCACTGCGGTGTCTTTCTTCTCATAGATCTCACATTTTATTACCTCGATGATGCTTTTTTAAAAGAATTAGCCGTATGAGTCCCTTACTACATTTACTATCAGACAGACACTAAAAGATAGCCTATAAAAATAACAGGCAAATAGTAATAGTTTTGTTGTGCAAATCTACAGTTTAAAATGATAAAGTCCATGTTTTGGGTCTAAGATATGAGGGGACTTTGGCAGTCTGAGGCAGTTACATTTTATTTATTTGGCAAACGATTTTATCCAGAGCGATGTACAGACTGTGCCTGGAGTGATTTGTGATTAGTCATTAGTCATTTAAAAATAATTAACTACTATCGGATGTGAGAAGCCTAGCCCGCTCTGAGATGAGTCTTTGGCTATTTGAAACTGTATATAATTAATGGTGCGTGATCAATGGGCGATTTGCCGTCTAATGTTGTAATGAAAGACAAGGGACTGTGTCAAATAGCATGTCAGCCTGGGGAGGAAGAAAAGGGAACCATCATGGGGGTTAACAGCCATTTGAAGTGTTTGCATGCAAGGCCACGAGGGGCAGATAAAACGGGGTATACGATTTCAGCGATGCCATTGGGCAGATAAAACGGGGTATACGATTTCAGCGATGCCATTGGGCTGATAAAACGGGGTATACGATTTCAGCGATGCCATTGGGCAGATAAAACGGGGTATACGATTTCAGCGATGCCATTGGGCAGATAAAACGTGGTATACGATTTCAGCGATGCCATTGGGCAGATAAAACGGGGTATACGATTTCAGCGATGCCATTGGGCAGATAAAACGGGGCATACGATTTCAGCGATGCCATTGGGCAGATAAAACGGGGTATACGATTTCAGCGATGCCATTGGGCAGATTAAACGGGGTATACGATTTCAGCGATGCCATTGGGCAGATTAAACGGGGTATACGATTTCAGCGATGCCATTGGGCAGATTAAACGGGGTATACGATTTCAGCGATGCCATTGGGCAGATAAAACGGGGTATACGATTTCAGCGATGCCATTGGGCAGATAAAACGGGGTATACGATTTCAGCGATGCCATTGGGCAGATAAAACGGGGTATACGATTTCAGCGATGCCATTGGGCAGATAAAACGGGGTATACGATTTCAGCGATGCCATTGGGCAGATAAAATGGATGCGGTACCAGTCACCAAAACAAGTGACATTGTTTTGCGAGTCCAGCAAAGTGGACAGATAATGGACTCCTGTAAGGTGGAGGCGATTTAGGCTCTCAGTAAGTAAACACAGACCAAGCAACTCTAGGCCTGAGAACAAATTTTGAACACAAAGAAGTGTGGCCCAGGACAGAGGTGATTCTAGGATTTTTAAAGTTGGATGGGGGCACAAGATTGGTCATAACTTATACAGAAGGGCCAGCCCTATCATTAGCCAATGATAAATATGGAGTTGGCGAGTGACAAGGGAGTCGGCCAATCAGCTTTCAGCTAAGGCCAGTGCCCCTGAGTCCAACCCCTATATATGCCCCACACAGAATGTCAGGCAATGCATCCATTAACGGGCGTAATGACACAGTGATGAATTGCCATACTTCTTTGGGAGCCTGTCAGATGGGACACACCCAGCGCCTGGTCCCACACAGGTGTACCTGGCCGTTGGGTAAGCAAACAAACAAGATTAAAATGAAAATCAGAAAGTTTGTCAAATAACCACCTGGAAGAGACCATTTCAGTTAGGAAATTGGTGTTTAAACACCTGGCACATAAAAAGGCACTGAACTGTAACCTCAAGCAAGAAATACAGAACAGTGTCCAATCTGGATATTGATTTCCTTTTATTAGCTGAAGTTGGTCGCACTGTTACGATCGAGTACAACAGAGCAGCCAAGCGAACTCAGGTAACCCACCTGCCCCCCCCCAACCCACAGCCTCACATCCCCTCACCCATCTCTCTTAGTCCACGAGGGCCACCCTCTCTCTGAATAGAGGTCAGAGGAGTGGGGGTGGGGGGGGGACTGAGTGGATGTAGCGGAAAAGGGAGGGGGGGCACAGACGGGGGTAAATGAGCATGGTCTTAGGTGTAGCAGCATGGGCAGGGAGGGGTGACACAGTCAGCTGATTTTCGTGGGGTGTATCTTCCTTTGAAGGTCCGTTGGGGTAAATAAGCCATGAACCCCCCACCTCGAGTGTCCATGAGGAGGGGGTGGTGGGGGGGGGGGGTTGGTGGTATAGACATCAGCAGCAGTAGTGGTTGGCGCCCGGCATACATGTAGGTGTTTAGCGACTTGGCTGAAAATGAGAGTCTCTCAGTGCGGAGAGAAAATAAAAGCAGGCAGCAGAAGCCTCCGTCTCCCCAAAATACACACATAAAGGCAGGATTTCGTATTTGGTGCAGAAATGATTAAAAGTGCAGCTCTTTCCTCTTCCTCCCCTCTGCTGATTTTCCTCCCTCCGCGACAGCGCCCCCTCCTGGTCCCCGCAGCCTCGTCCGTTCCTGTCACTCCACGCTCCCCAGCCTACAGATGCGTACTGCCCCGTGTGTGGAACCTGTGCCCATCACAGCGCCCAGAGCCAGCATTCTGGGGGGCTCCTCGGCCCGGCACCTGGGACAGCGGGTCGGGCCGGATCAGGTACCTGTCAGTTCAAAGGGGGGAGGGGGTTACTTCCAGGGTGGAGTCTAGGATTTTCTTAAGGTAGGGGGCATAAGAGGGGTCATAATTCATACAGAGGGGCCAACCTTATCAATAACCAATGAATTTCGAATTGGTGAGTGACAGGGGAGGGGGCACTCTGGGCACCAATCGGCTTTCAGATGGGGTTAGTGCCCCTCTGTATGCCCCGTCTTATTTCAGTAGCATGGATGAGGTGATGGCACTCCGCTGGGGCTATACTAGGGTCCAGTCATGTACTCACACAACGTCGTGAAGCTCCAGACGACTGTCTGGCGAGGGGTTGATGAGGATGTAGGACAACGTGTTGCACTGGTCCGTCATTCCATCTGAGGGTATGACACAGGAGGCAGAACGTCTCATGCAGGAAGTGCGACAAGAGTCACATTATCTACAGGTCAGTAACAAACCTACTAGCCTGGGCAGAAGTGGAAAAAGCAAGAAAAGAGTATATGACCGTACAACGTGCAATACACTTGAGAAACGGGAGGTTTTGCAACATTCTTAGCTTGAGGGTATTGCCTGTTTAATGGACATTCATACGAACACGTTCCAAACACTCAAAAACTAACACAGCAAATACTTCAGCAGACAACAGTCAGAAGTGAATCTGAAATAACCCGGTGAGAGCGTGCTTTTCATCAGAGCCCTGACTGTCCTCTTGGGGGCAGCAAAGAGGCTGGCATAGGAGGGTTGATATAGTGTGACAGCCAGCTGAGGAAATGCTCATATTCACAATCCCAGCAGCTCCTATCTACGGAGACCCATGGATGCACAAGCACGCACGCTCATACTCAACACACTGCAGCACACTCACTGTATCCAGACGGGGACAGGCCGAGGTGCTTCATGCGCGTGCGCACCAGGGCGTTGAGCTCTTGCCGCTCGGAGCGGCGGAACAGCGTAAGCCGCTGCTGGCTGATGCGCTCAGCGGCGCTGCCTGGCCCCTTGGCCCCTCCCGGGCCCCGGCCCCCCTTGCGGCTCAGGCGTCGCGCCCACTGCATGCTCTTACGGCGAAGCAGCGGGTGCTCAGAGGAGGATGCGGAGGGTGGCTCAGAGGAGGTGGAGTTACAGTGGGGGCCGGCCCGGCACAGCAGGGGCTCGCGGCCCTCGCGGGTGTCCTCGCAGTCCTCCACACTGATGGACACCTGGGACTGAGAGACAAGGTCAACCTACAGTGAGGGACACAAAGTGCCTACTATTGACAGTTGGGACTGAGGGACAGGAAGTGCCTACATGATTGACAGCTGGAACTGAGGGACAGGAAGTGCCTACATGATTGTACTGGATTGGGTATTACTGGCATACATGAATGACAGTTAGTGTGTGTGTACCTCTGATACAGGCAGTGTCCGTGCCTCAGTCCTGTAGATGCCGATGGGGATGTCTCCGGTAGATGAGCACAGCTTCTGGTAGAGCCGGCCATAAGTGCGGATCCACAAATCTTCCTCCGTGATCTTCATCTGTCAGACACAACCGGCTGACCCTCCTTCTCTTCATCAGCAGCATCATCCTCACTAGTCACCCTCCCTGTCAGCCATGTCACGTCCAGGCTGCCATCACCCGTCTTACATCATCACTGACCCTTCTTACATCATCAGTGACCCTTCTTACATCATCACTGACCCTTCCTTTCAAGCCAACATCACTGGCAGCTTAGCTACTGCTGCATGTCCACCTCAGTGACACCGCGCCATGTGCTGAGTGAATGTAGGGATCATATGACATATGATGAGCACATTTTCAAATCTCTCTCAGCCCATTGTTTATTGTTACAGTACTGGAAGCTAAAACTCACTCAGTCCTCGTGTAATCGAAGAAAGATATTTTGTTAAATTTCTCGAAAACAAACCCCGTGGCCTGAGTGAGTTTTGGAAATTTGCCCAGATGATGTATGTGTATATTCCTGAGCAGCGGACATCTACAGAGTATGTGTGTGTTCCTCAGGAAGGCATTTTTAAATATCTTGGTGTGTGTTTTCCTGAATGACGCAGGCAGGATATTATTAGGATGCATGTTGAAGCGAGGGGACATGCCAGATGGATCATACTCACAGCACACAGGAACCCAGAACCCGGAGTAGAATCCAGCCCCAGAAGCAGCCTGGTGATGGAGATCATGTAGTCCTTCACAAAGGACTGGGACAAACAAGCAGGAACAGACAGGCCAACTGAGGCAACAGGCCCAGAACCAGAATTTAAAATGCTAACTGCACTTAAGCGGTGCAATATTGCTTACACCCAGCAGGATACTGTGCAATTGTTTTAGTATACTTAACCACATAGAGTGCAAATGAAATTGCATACTGGTATGTAGTAGGCGAAACATAGTATGGTACATGAAAAGTATGTCCGAATCCTCAGTATGGATGAGACAGTAGAGGACCGGTACCCGGATAACGTACTATATTCTGTGTAATTTAGAGATGTGCAACACTATATCACAAGGACACTTGAACTGCTGATGAGTTGATGAGGTGCCGTCTCTGTACAAATTTAATTAGAAAACAACACCCTGTTACATAAGTTGACTGCAATATGTATTTTTTTGTTGATAGTTTTTAACAGTTTTTAACTTTTGCAGGGGGTCAAGCTTTATCGATCCGGGTCAGATAATATTCAAGCTGAAGACCTAATCCATGTATACTACTCTCATGCATTAAAGGTCGAGTAGTAGGCTTCTGATGAAATTCATTTTCTACCGTGCAAATATGCAATTTCGGACACACCCATAAACCCACATCTGAAGGTATCGGGTCCCAGAATGCACTGGGGGAGAGGTCAAGGGTCAGATTTACCTGGTACAGTAACGTGTCCAGCATGCTGACGCTGAAGACCTTCCCTGCAGCAAACGGCAGGCGGAACATAAAAACCAGGTTGGAGCCTTTTTCCCTCTCCTTCTGCGGGGGGGGGGGGGGGCAGGGGAAGAACGGCCGGGGGACAAAAAGGGGGGAATCATCACCGTCATAAAGGAGCTCCCTTTCCCACACAGAAACCAAGGATTGAGTCACACACAGAAAAGCCAGGGCAGGCAGACACACACGATATTTAATCAGTCTTTGCAAATCGCTCTGCCTGAGATGCGCTCTATCATTCTGCGAGGTAGCTTTCATAGCAGGTGTGTCTCACCATGTTAAAGTCGCTAAAGAGCAGAGCGGAGCTGGAATGATCCAGAACATTCTGTGTAATGTGTGGATGAAGCCACTGGAGAGAGAAGAGCGAGTCTTTGGACAGAAGACTTAGCGTAACGTGCTGTTTACAGACATCACGGTCTGTCGTTTATCACATCTCCTTTAAAATGAAGCTATTCATTCTGTGGGTTGCCCATATCCAGCCCTGGTTAATATTAACTCATCCTGAAGTAGGCACTCCTATTATTTACATTTTATTTACTTAGCACAATGAGAAAGCAAAGTTATTGAGTCCCTTGAGCGATTAGGTTTAAGGGCTTTGCTCAAGGGCCCTGTGACAAAATCATTCATCTGGCAAATGGATTTGAACCAACAGTCTTCTGATCACGGGAAGAGCAGATAAAGGCACTGCCTCTCTCCTCCCACAGCACTCACCTTCTCCAGCCTGGACAGTGTTAGAGAGTAATGGTCCTTCACCCTGAACTGCATGAAGCGCATATTGGCAGGGTGGGTCAGCTCCGTGATGATGCTGAGTGCTGGGAACAGCCTGGAGATACAGGTTGGGAGAGTGGAGACGCCCCATGTACATTGAATATCAGAAAAGCACATTAAAACTGGAGTATTATATTTTTATAGTATGTGCTATCAGTCAACCGACTTCAGGGTGGTTCCCATTGGATAAGCAAGCAATGATTGACAGGGCACAATAGTCCTGCCCACCAATGGCTGGGAAGCCCCACCTCTCCCATCACTAACCCTAGATGCATATTGACAAAACACACCCTTTATGTCACAATGCATTTATTGAGTGAGGATAAAACAAGTCACTTTTCGCTGACATAAATTTAGTAAAAAAATTAGCAGAAATAAAACAATAGAAACATTAGAGACACAAAGAGAAACACGGCAGACTCTCAGGAGGTTCACAGGATCCGTCCTCCCAGCTGACAGGACGCTCACCTGAAAAGAGTCTGGACGTTGACGATGGTCTTGGCATCGGCCATGTAGTCCTCCTCCGCGATCATGGAGCTCTCCTTGTCCACCACCACCATGGTGTCGGCGAAGGTGACGCCACAGCGGAGCAGGCTGTCCAGGCTGGGGACGCACGAGGCAAAGGGACATGTCACAATAACGGCAGGGATGCAGCTCACTGCGGGCTCTGGATGTGTCTTAGAACTCGGGTAGCGACCCAAAAGTGGACCGTGCGATTTTCAGGGGCTCATGGGGTGCGTGGTTTATAAAAAATTCACCACCGGCACCCCCCAGTTGGAAAATTTCATATGTTATATCACAGACTATAAGCATATTTTTCATATCTTTCTTTCTCTCTGCCATTTTTCCTCAGAAAACTTTGGGTCGTGACTTAATGACCAAGGAAAAAAAATGAGGCTCCTGAGGCTAAAACCAGCTGAAAAAGTCGCTTTTAAATCTCAGACACCTTCTCTGCCGAGGCAGGGGGCACAGTTAGCTCAGCATGAGCTGAAACGGAGAAAGGGAAGCCAAAATACGCGAGAAGCAGTCAGGCGCAGGACTGTGTCCAGCCTGCCAACAGGAACGAGACAAACGGTCCCGTTGGCAGGAAAATGCGATTAGCGCAGGGACAGCTGCAGCAGCAAACACAGCTGGAGAGTCACCAAGCGCAGAGAGCGGTACGTCATGTGTTGCTGCTCCTCGTCGATATTAAACAAAACGAGTGTGAATGACATGAAATAACTGCCAGCAGCTGCAGCTTCCTATGAAATGGGAAACATCAGCAAGGCGGGGGGGGGGGGGGCACCATTAGATGAAACATGACGGCAGTAATATTAGCAAGCTTTCATTTAATTTATTTATTTTTTTATCCCTGCAATATGATTTTGACAATTTTCATTATTACCGTAATGAATATCATTACATTATGTGTAACAAGACGCCACAAACGAGATGTGCTAAATTTAGCCCCCATGGGTACGGCTCGGCGTGGTGGGGGGGGGGGGTGACCCCCACTGACTCTTACTTGTCGATGGATCCCACGGAGTAGAATACCATGGGGAACCAGCAGATGGCCTCCAAGAAGTCAGCCTCGGGTCTGGGGGGGGGGGGATAAGATATGAAATACCACCACGGCCCGGAACGATGCTGGACAGAATGCTTATATGTGGATGATTCTCTTGCTTGGCTGAAAGCGGCCTCAAACACTACTAGCAGCTTGATAGATCCTCAGTTATCCACAGAAGCTACCGGAAACATAGTTCGTACCCGATAATGAATCCCCTTCATTCAATTAAGCCGTCAGAACTCGATAACACTTTCCCGGAACGACGTCGCTATTTGCAGCTACCTTTCTAGGATTCGGTACGGTGACTCACGGGCTCTCCAGGAGCAGCACGATGGGGTTGAGCTCCTTCTTGGGCCGGTAGTATGCCCGCAGAGGCACGATGAAGTTGTAGAGCCCGTTTCCCGCCCTCTCGGCCGAAACGATGATCAGCTTGTTCCTGAAGCCGTATGCGCGGGCGTCCTCGTAGGGCACGTGGTGGCAGGCCTGAGGGGGAGGGCAAAAGGGGCAAAATAAGAAAGCCGTTGGACAAGCGAGGTGTCAATAATTTGAGGAGAGGCAGGGATTGGCCAGGGAAGCATGGATGTAATTGGGATGCGGAGCCTAGGATTATGGGAGACAAACCAGCAAGAGGTCATGTGATAAGGGTGGGGGGGGGGTGCAGACTCTCACCTTGTCCAGCCGGAGACAGCAGAAGGACACCTTCTCCTGGAGGAGATGGCAGAGGGTGGGGGAGCTGCCAATGTAGGGGGAGTTCAGGGGGTACCCTTTCACCCACCTGGCAGGCGTAGGGGGTAGAGGGTCAGCCGAAGAGGAGGGTACTTCAGGTCCAGAGAGTAAAAGTCCAAACCAAGATTTTGTTCCAACCAACCAGTTGAGAATCTTGAATCACAATCAGAGTACTCAACTTTTACTCTCTGGACCAAAACTACCGCCACTGTCTAAAACTAATACACAAATACTGCTCTGGAAAAAAATTAAGAGACCATAGCACAATTTTTTGTTTCACTAGTTTCTCAATTTATGGGTGTGCGTCTGTGAATAATTTGGACCTTGTGAGGAAACGGGAGTACCTGTAGGAAACGAATGTAAACTCAACCCCAGAGGCAACAGCGCCACCTGGTGGTGTCCTTTCACAGCACATGTTCTCATATTCACTCACACGGCACATAACCACAGTGCCCTTTAGCTGGTACTCACTCGCAGTGTCCTCCCCACCAAGGACTGGGAGAGTTGGCGGCCTTCCCACCCTCCTCGCCATCCTCGCCTGCTTCGTCCTCCGATTGGTCCCCTAGCAGGTCAAAGGTGGGGCCATTGACCTCCCCCAGGTCCAGGACGGGGGCGATGCTGTGTCGCCTTGGTGGGGCGGCGTCCACCGTTATGGGGAGACTCAGGGTGTTCCCCCTCTCCGTGCTGGGGTCACAGCCCCTCTCAGCCACGCCCCCGCTCTCTGGGCCCGCCGAGCCCTTGGACCCGCCCCCGGCCCCGTCGCCGCTGTCGCCGGAGTCCTGCAGGTCGATGGCGACCGTACCTGTAAGAGTGTGAGCATGTTAGACAGCGTGTAACCGCGGCCGCTCGTCGAGGGGCGTCGGTGATGATGTCACCGACCCATGCTGGCGATGATGCTGTGAACGGGCAAGCGTGTCAACCCGTGGTAGATGGTGTGAGGGGCCCCTGGAGCACACCCCCCGGGGCCCAGCAGAGACTCGCGCTGCCCCCGCACAAACGCCGAGTTCTCCTCCTTGGAGATGTTGATATAGAAGCAGGTGTCGGAGGCGGCCATGATGTGACAGGGGCCCGGGTTCAACAGGATGTTGGCCGTGTCCAGACGGCGTACGCCTATCAGACATACCCCATACCTACAGCACACAGAATGGACGGTCACTCAGGAGCTGGTCTCCAGAGTCCAGAAGCTTCTACAATGCAACACATGTAAACAGGAAGAATTTCTTCCTCTCGGAATAATCCATAAAATGAGCCTAACAGTCAAAATGCTGCATGTGAAAAACATTCACTAAATACCAGCAGTCACAGATACGAAGCATTTTAAGAATATTAACTGAATTTATAGAGAACAATAATTCAAGAAGTTTACAAAAGAGAGTGTTCATTTCTACATAGGCAGCGCGTGTGTCTATGCAGAAGGTCAGCCTCACTTCTTGTGCACATGGAAGGACGTAAAGGTGAAGCTCTTTCCCTGGTACTCCCCAAAAAACTTGCTCTCCTCCAGGCGGATGTGGTGGACCTCATTGGCCGAGCAGCGCCTGTAGGTGCGCTGCCATTGGTCAGCGGAGCCGGCCACGCCCTCCCTGGCACGCCCGATGACAAATTGGTAATGGGAGAGAAAATGTCAAGAGAAAATGTCAATTTCCTGTGGCATCTCTGGAGTCGACGATTAGTGGCTCGTGTTCTTGGTAACCTTTTAAAACCATCTGTCATCTTTTTCAGACAGTGATCAGTAATAAAATATCAGGCCAGAATTTTATGGAAAACACCAGCACTGCTCGTGTGAAAGCCCAGGAACCCTAGTGGGAGAATGGGCCGGGCCTTGCGCTTGGAAAGCAGTGAGCACATGGCAACTGTGGGTCAACGCTCCACCTTAAGTTGGAAATAGAAATACTTCAAATAGCTGGGGCCTCTCATTCTACATAATAAAGGAGAAGACAGACGACCGGCGAGGAACAGAAGGGGCATTAAATGATGAGACAGCCGTCACACATCGGCTATCTGGGTCAGCTTCGTTATCGCGGCTCTTAGACATGTGATGTTACACACTAATGAGCTCCGTCGCCTCAAAATGTAGTGGTCTTGACACATACTCAAGCTTCTACCAAACCAGGCGTCCCACTAAACTCCAACTACAAAGGGCAATCAGCTACCAGTTTGATTCTCTTGGCCCCAGAAAAGCCTGGGATTTAAATTCACATTTACATATATTTTATTTAGCAGATGCCTTTTTCCCAAAGGGACATACAATTGAGGCATATAGCACATTACAAATCTGTCATGGAATCAGCTAGTAACAAGGGCAGCTAGGCTGAGCTTCCTGGGAATGTCCAGATACAAGTGGAAGCAGTATTGGAGCAGGAGCTGCAAAACATCTTCTAAACCAGTGTTTCTCAACCCAGTCCTCAGCGAACCCCAGCCAGTCCACGTTTTTGCTTCCTCTCAGCTCCCAGCGCACCTGTACCAGCTATTCGGTGTTCCTGATTGGCTGGGAGCTGGGAGGGAGCAAAAACGTGGACTAGCTGGGGTTCGCTGAGGACTGGGTTGAGAAACACTGTTCTAAACGAAGCAAGAAGCCAATATGACTATTCAATCAGCAGAAAGTGTAACATTAGGGGCATTTAGAGAACATGGAGTGGTATAGGCTAGTAGAGAGGATCCTGGGGCAGATGAATCTTGAGGCATTTCTTGAAGGTGAAGAGGAAATCTGAAGATTGATTTGCAGGCTGCATGCCCATCACATACGTAGTCTGACCCCCGTCTGCAAAGGCACCAACCCACCTGCTGAGGGGCTGGAAGGCACCTGCATTCTGCCTCCAAGCCTCTGGGGGCACTGTTCTGGGAAGAGAGCAGGTAAAAAGTTGATGGGAGTTTTTTTTTTTTTCTTTTCACTGTGATGTGAGTCCTGATGATGTGTGTGCATAAGTACTCACTGTCCCCTCGAGGAGTGGATCAGGAGGGTGATGAGGGTCGAGGTGGCGGGACAGACGCAGTTGAGGGCCAGCATGGCGTACTTGAACTCCTCCTCGCAGACCACATGATCTGCAGACGCAAAACAGGGAACTCAAGAGGGAGATGTGCACACACATGCTAACATGGATAATGTCACACTGCGGCACAGGCACGCCAAAGCTGCGCTTACATTCCCTGTGTACTGCGGATACTGACATGCGATAGCATTTAGCGAACCAGAAACGCCCAACCTGGTGTCTGTATCACAAAGCAGGATTTCTAGCTTAGCCGAATAACTTGTCAGATTTAAGGGAGTCTGGGCTAAGAGTAAGTGAATCAAGATAAGGTCCATTTAAAATGGGGTACCTTAAATCCGACAAGTTATCCAGCTAAGCAAGAAATCTGACTTCGTGATACAAGCCCCTGGATAATTCTGTCTCTTTATCAGTTATTGACAGTTGTGAGGATGTCAGTTAGTCTGTAGTGCAAGGGTCACATTACTCAAAGGTATATTTTTGAACCAATTATTGCTTTTTTTAAAAAAAATAAAAGTATGCTAGATAGTCTATATTAGTATTCCATTCTCATGCTAATGTTGTTAGCATCATGTGTTCGCTTTGTGTAGTTATTTAATCACCCAGTCTCTTGGAATTACAATGGGTAGCACACAAGAGAGACACAAACAGTAAAAACAGACTAATTTATGAGTCAAGTGTTAGATTTGTCATCTTCACAGTGCTGTCCATCAGTCAAGCAGCCACCCTTTCAGACTGTAATCAAACAGCACATGACCATTCCAGGCTACTGAGGCGGAATCAAACGATTACATAACATGTATCTGACATTTACACAGCTGCAAAACGCAGGCAGCGAGCGACAGCAGCGAAGCACTGGAAAAAATGCTACCTGGCTTGGCAAATTAGGGGGCCACGGACCAGCTCGTGTTCATCCCCGATTGGTCCAAATGAAACGATGCTCAGTCTTCACAGGAAATTAACGTAGATGGAAATCAGACATGCTCCGATAATGGCCGGTAAACTCAGATCCAATTTCTGACAAGGCCGAAGAGATGAAATGTTCATACGGACAGGTGGATATACAGACCCACACGTTCTAGGAGCATCTTCACCTGGAGGGAAAGGCTCGCCGTATGTGCTCAGGTGACAATCTCCTCAGCCGATTTTCTAATCGGCTGGGCAGTTTTAGCACTTCCCCAATGACAAACATGCTCAGAAGCCTGCGGGTGCGTTGTTGAGTATTCAGGAAATAGCTGTTGCGTGTTTTTCTGGTCTAGCGACGGTACGAATAACGAAGGAGACCTATCAAGCGTCAGAGCACCCTGGGAGGAGGTGGGGCCGCGGCGGCAGACCTATCGCCTCACCGAGAAGACGGGGGACTCGTATGGGAGCTTGAGGTCATCCCCAAGACTGCTTCAGCTTCCCCTGATGGCCACTAAGACATGATGTATGTGTGTGCTGATAGGATCACCCCGCTATTTTTAGGTTGGGGCAATTGGCCTTCACCTCTTGCGTCTGCCACATACACACACTTATTAGACGGAAAGGGAGGGTGAGGCATAGAGAGGGGAGAGCAGAGCACAGGCACGGTCTGCGCCGTGTTTTTCCAGGATGTCAGTGGGTACATCGAGTTGCCAGTGCTAACAGGAAACGTTTCAGGGGCTCGGAGAAAGGATGCTGATAATGATGTCATTGATTGAGCGAGAGGATGATCAACAGATCCTTAATCTGCTTGCTGCCGACGCACACGCTCGCACACAAGCGGGCGTCATTACGGCCCACGAGGAAAACACATCTGTTCATTACCAGCGGCAGTATGTAGTCCGTATGGCGGCTACACCGCCTGATTTATATCGTTTTCATTTCAAGTTTCCAGGCTTTCGCCAGACTGATGTGGTCTACGGTCATCTTACACCCAGCTAATCACAATGCCTCCAGCGATTGGCCCAGTGCTGCCGAGACAAATTCCAAGTACATGCAGGTGTACCTGGGCCAGTAAAGTGAGTCCTGAAGCTTATTCTGTCAGGGGCACTCTCCTTTTAGCCAATGAGATCTTGTCACCCACAGCTGGGCCTGCATGCCCATTGGTGGAGCAGCATGCCAGTCAGGACAGGCAGGCAAGGACATGGTACCAGCCTGGGCAGTTACGCTAGTGGACACTGTGTGAAACTTTGTCAAGGATGGTGAACAGAAAGACACAATAATGCAGGAAGAAGAGGGGACTGAAGAGGAACTAAATGGGAATGACGGAGGCAGGGGGATGAGCAAAGGTTGTAGAGCAATGAAAACAAAAGATGGCCGATGTGGGCTTAGGAAACATGAGAAAGAGGTTTCAGGCTGTGTATGGAGGGGTGTCAGGGTCTGCGAATGTTTCTGGGGGCTAGAGAAAACCAGTCATGTGACTGTGTTGGTCACATGACCCTGACCCTGCCTTGGACCTGCCCGCCTCACTGGTCGCACTGGTGAACAAAATCTGATCCCTGCCTGGTGAGAAACTGTTGGCCAGTTAGTCCTGCAGGCCTGGGGACTAGGAATGAGCATCTTCCAGCCTCCTGGGAGTCCTTGATTTTAATTTCTGTTATTCATACTTGCGTAGACGATCTTGGCAACAAAACAGGAGAGAGAGGACTGGGGTGGACGCGTGCAAACGCTTACATTACTCAACTCACTGTCACATCAAAGCCACAATTTCAGTCCCCCGCCGCCCGCCCCCCCAAAGCGGGGCATGTTAGCCAAGATAATTAGGCCTCACCCCCCCCAAACTAAGCACATAATTTCTTTCCTCCACGAGAAGATGGGGGCGTGTTGTGTGAGCATGCCGTCGTGTGATCTCTCTGGTGAGGATTAATTACACCGCCCTCGTTAGCCAAGCGGCACTAATTAAAACACGCAAGCAGCTTTTGTACGAACGAGTGTCTATTGACACCGTCCCGTTTGCCGGCCAATGGTGATGGGTAACAGAGTGGAAAACCGTTAAGCTGGGAAGGCGGGGGAGATCCCAGACTGTATACTGGGAACCCCGCCAGCACCAGTTATGCCTAGACCAGAGCAGCAAGCCCCACAAGGAAGCTGAACCTGACTATACATAGATGTCAAAACTAATGAACCATTTAGTTACCCTTGTTTATGAGACAGACAGATAGATCGATCTAAGAGAGCGCCCCCTGGAGGCGATGGGCAGTCATTCATGATGTTCTGCAGTTTCATCACCATCCTCTTCCCTGCGAGTGCCTGCAGAGGGTCCAGAGTCCATCCCCGATGGAGCTGGCCTTCCAAATTTGTTCCCAAGGCATTCATTATTGGCTTGTATATTTTTCGTAGTAGTGACTAGCATTATTCATTTTAAATACCCGGCTAGCTGTCACACCCCACGCTGGGTAATTTGCCACATATAACACTGCCCCCCCCCCCCCAAACACATGGACCGTGTCCAAACACGCTGCTCATCCCAGGTGAATTCCGGAGCAGTTCCGCAAGCAGTTTCCCGGCCTTTCGGAAATGCCAGAGCCAAACAGGAAGTAAGCAAAGCAGGGGCGTAAATATGCATCCTGCCTTTCATCCCAGTCTGGGCTGGAATTCATGGCAGACAAGACCACTGGTTTCTCCCACTGATGACCCGCTGGCAGCGGCACCAAAGCCTGACCGTCAGATGGGCGGGGGGTGGGGTGGGGGGGGGGGTCATTCGAGCAGCCCTGTGGTGATGGCACTGCCTCCTCGGTGGGAAGGAAGGGGCCCCCATCAATGCAGGCGGCAAAGAGAGCAGATGTGTCCGGCGGGGTGAATGGCAACCCCACCCCACCCCTCCCTCAATCACATGAGGTGTCCTCTGAGGGGAGATTCATCACGGAAACCCCTACCATCCACACCTCCTCGTGTCCCACCCCCCCAAACACAACAAATCGGTTTCAATGACGACACACCATAATCCACTCTTCGCTGGTAAATAATGTACATATGGGGATGTATGTAAAGGCGGGTCCACAGGGACACTGGCCCCAGCTGAAAGGTGATTGGCCTCCCTCCCCAGTCATTCACCGATTCAAAACATATTATTGGCTGCTAATGATGAGGTTAGCTCCTTTTTTATGAATGATAACCCCTCTTTTGCTCAGAATCTTAAGAAAATAGAATTGCCTCGGCATCCACGTGGAATAAAGGATCGAGCGGTTCAGGGGGGGTCCCGGGATGGTGGCGCTTGGATGATGAACATGAGGCGATGACATCCAACACGATGGATTAGCATTTATCTCATTGTGTCCATCAAGAAAACCCCCTGTTGGCACCTTCTCAAAGGGGATCACACCCCCCTAAGGAGACTCCAGGCACACATCGCCCTCACATGGACGAGGACGGACATGCGCGCGCTTTTTCGATTCCCCTCGCTTTCTGACCTGCGAACTTCACGTGGAATTTGTTCTCGGGTTTGAGGATCTGGATGTACAGGGGGCAGTTGGGGGCGAAGTCCTTCACTGCCCAGGCTCTCAGGATGGTCTGATGATCCTACAAAGTCAACAATGAGGTGAGATAAATCACAGCCGGAGTAATTAGCTCCAGTCACAGCCTCCATAACTGCTAAACGTCGGCATAGTAACGCTCAATGCCTTCAGCTGCCATTGAATTCAAAGCCATTGGGTCTATTCACACCCAAAGTCAATATTTTTGATTCCAGCTGTAATCAAGCCCATTGGCTCCTGTAGCAGCTGATGCCTCAGTGTCATTGGGTCCAATCAAACCACATCCCTGACATCAGAGTCAGTAACTATAGCACCAATCAAACAGCTACAAAAGTTGCACAATTCTACTCAGTGCTAACCATCGTTGTCGCTACACCCCTTTTCCTGGGGAATGTGGCCCAGTATTTATGTACGCACAGTAAAATGTCGTTCAGCTTTTAAAAATCATACGGGTAATCAGGGGTGGGGGTCGTGTGTCCCAGTAGAGCTTTATGTCTAACAACACCCCAGGTACCAGCTGTAATTATCTGACCTTTTCATCCCAAGGGTGCGACGAGACAGAAGGACTACAAAGTGGAGGGGGGGGGAGGAGGAAGGAGGAAGGAGGACAGGATCATCCTCAGAGAAACAAAAAGGTGAAGAGAGGAAAGCAAATTCGGGCCACCTACAGCGGCGATGCGGTCCACTTCAAATCGGTTGCTGAGGATAAAGCAGGCCTCCGCATCGTCCATCCTTCGGCCAATAGCGGGAGGAGAGAGGAGGGGCCATGGCGGGAAGGGGCGGGCCAAATGTGGTAGGTTCACAGGAGGACAGTGGGGGGTGGAGTTAAACGGATTAACGAAGGAGGGGAAAAAAAAAGAGGGAGAGCCCAGGTTAGTCCATGGTGAAAAAGATGAGAAGCCAGATAAGTGTGGTTAGTGGATGAGAATAAGGAGTTTTCAGGTTAGAGGGACAGGAAAGTTGGGAGGGTTAGTGAGGTAAGTGGAGCGGAATAGAGTTATTTATGTCAGTGGGAATAAACAAAATAAAAAAAAAACTTATCAGACCATCAGATCTGACTTCTGACTAATGGGGTGCAGGAGTGGATATTTTATACATTTTATACTTATTTGGGAAACTCACACAACGTTTTGGATGCCCACACAGGAGCAGCCTGGGTTTTAGAAGGGGCTACTCACTTGGCCCTCATCAGATCCTGGTCCTTGAGGGCAGAGCCCTGCAGGTAGATGACCCTCTGGGCCCAGAGCGGGATGTGCAGGACCCGACGCACCTGGGCGTCCATCTCGGCTGGGCACAGGATCACCACGTAGTAGTCCTGCTCAGGTATGCTTGGAATTAGAAAGCGAAGGGCAACCAGCCTCCAGCACCCTGGGGGCAGCTGGGTCAAGGGTCTTGCTCTAGGGCCTAACAGTAATATGATTACTCTTCTGAATATGGGATTCAAACCCACAACCTTCCATAAAAGGGCATATAGATCATTAACCCTTCATCTACCTGCATCTGTCTGCTTCCATTCAGCTTCATCTCAGTTATTTAGTTGAAGCTGGATTTGGATATGAATTCAGACACTGAGATTTACACATAAACCAAAGAAAGATTTTTTTTTCCGTAGAAGAAACCTGCCTCGCTACAGCTGTCAAAACTCACGAGTGAAGCGCCTGGGCCGGCTGTCGCCGTGGGGACGGACCTGCAGCCGGGGGTGGGCGTAGAACTCATTGAGGAAGTCCATGAGCAGGTCGATCTTCAGGCAGCTGACGCACAGCACCACGTGCTTCTCCGTCTGTGCCCGGTACCGGCTGTAGTTACCGCCTGACTTCTGGCGCTCCATCCAGAGGAAGGCCAGCTGCTCGAACTGGGGGGGTGGAGAGACGTGGGGACAGATGGGAGATGGAGAGAGACAGACAGACAGGGGGAAGGACAGCAAGAGAGAGACAGACAGGAAAGGAGAGGGAGAGACAGACAAGGGTAGGAGACACAGACAGACAGGGGGAAGAGAGAGAGATAAACAGACAAACATGGGAAGGATTGAGAAAGACAGACAGGGGGAGGAGTAAGAAAGAGACAGAAAAGGGAAGGAGAGAAAGAGAGATGGACAGGGGGAAGGAGAGAGAAAGAGAGACAGAGAGGGGAAGGAGAGAGACAGAATGACGGGGAAAAAAGAGACAGAGAAACAGGGAGAAAGAGAGACAGATGGGGGGAAGGGCAGAGAGAGAGAAAAACCAAGCATGAGAAAGTGTGAATCAGGCAAGGAGAAGAAGTGTGTGTGTGTGTGTGTGTGAGAGAGAGAGAGAGAGAGAGAGAGAGAGAGAGAGAGAGAGGGGGAAATCGTGAGAGAGACAGACAAGGGTGGGGATGGAGAGAGAGATAGAGGGAGAGGGGAACAAACAGGGAGAAAGGTAAAATCAGAGGGGGAGGGGGAGACAGAGAGAGAGAATGGGGGGTGGGGAAGGACCACCGTTATATAAGGATGAAGCATGTACTGAAGCAGCATTAGGATTTATACTGACTGCCTGTTCTATTAGGACGGATGCGTAATTCCCTGCTATTTCATTTACCTGCATCATTATTTAATTACTGCTATCTGTTTATTGTAAATTACAATGCCAATAAAAGTCCATTAACCGAAGGAGAGAGCAAAATCACAGTGACTCTGTGATTAGTACTTTTCTCAAACTGCAAGCCTTTTTAACAGAAAGTTACTAATCAGCAATCATATCCGGGGGGAAACGGATAACCGTCATTAAATTATTCAGTTATTATTACCTGTAAATTTGATTTAAATGTTGAAATGTCTTAATTGGATCATCACAGTGGGTAGCACAGCTGCTGCACACCTGAAGGGTTGTGGGTTCGAATCCTGACTGCTTGCATGTTCCCCTCATGCCTTGTGTGTGTTTTTAAAGACATGCAGTTATGCTAGTTGGCGCCTCTAAATTCCCCTGTGTGTGTGTGTGTGTATGGCTATAATTAGCCATATTAGCATCCCATCCAGGGTGTGCCCCTGCCCTATGCTGCCTGGGATAGGCCCCCCGGCCCCCAGGCCCCCCTGACCAGGATCAACGGCTAGAAACCGGATGGACGTAAACATTTCAATACTTAGTACAAGCATTTCATATTTAGCAATAACAAACAACAGTTCTCTTTTATTAATTTTAGCACTTCTGAGTGTTTACAGCCTACCATACGTGACTATTAATAATTGCCGCCATTAAGTTAAGTGTGTAAACATTTTCCTGTAATTATAGTACTATGATACATCAATGTCCCGCAAGCAAAAAAAAAAACATGTGAAATCGAACAGGAACGGCAAGTGAGAAGAGACAGAGAGTGAGGGGTGAGTGGGGGGGGGGCACTCTTTACTTGTCATTGTAGAATAGAGGGGGGGTATTCAGTGGCTGTTTGGGGTTGCGGTGACCGACACTGTTCGGGGTGGTATAAAATGTTCTGTGGGCTGTAATGATTTCAGACAGGATGAGGCGGGGGGTGGGGGTGAAGTAAATGTCAGAGACATTTCCAGATGAAAGTCAGGGAGCTGGATGGGGGGGTCATCCTGCATCATCCAGGTGGCACTTCCTTTGCGGCTCAAATACGACCCCGTGGTGGTGGTGGTGGGGGGGGGCCTTCTATTTAAAAACTGAAACACCCCACCGCTTAGTGGGATCCGGGTCAGATAAGTCGACTGGGGGGAGGGCAGGGGGGGTGCCAGAGCACTGGTAGTACTTGGACTGATGGTACGTTAAGAGTTGCGGTGAGTGGACAGCAGGGGAGGATGGGGTGGGGGGGGTGGGGGGGGGGGGGGGGCAGGGTTTGAGATTAAGAATCCAGCATATGGCTGTCAGCATCTTCATATTCAATAACGCTCATTATTACACAATCATGGCCAAAGCATTCATTTCTGCTGCATTCCACAGTTAAAATATTCTACCTTAAATATTCATCAAGCTCTGCAAAATTGAACTCGATGGTCAATAACTGAGAAAGAGAGCTAATGCTCTCTAACCACACCCTAAGGACACTGGTATTAATTTAGCCGATGCTTTTTTCCAAAGGGATGCATGATTGAGAAAGCAGGGCCAGCCAATCCCTGGGGCAAACAGGAGGTAAGGGCCTTGATCACACTGGCAATTGGAGGATTTGAACCAGCACCCTTCCAATCACAGGTACAGCATCCCAACCCACTGAGCCATACAACACAACGCTGAGAAAAGTTGTAGGATCAAACAATAACAAGTGCCAAAGACCAGGGTGGGTGTTCAACAAAGCAAGATATCTCATTTAGCTGGTTTAACTTAAGTTCGTTATGATTGTCCAATAACAGTTTAGGTAAGGAGCATTCCTATTGGATAATCATGACTTCTAGCTTAAGTTAACCCAGCTAACTGAGAAATCTTGCTTTGTATAACACCCCCCAGATCCTTAACTCCAAATCTGTGTTTCTTAACCCAGTTCTCGGTGACCACCAGACTGTCCGTGTTTTTGCTCCCAACACACCTGTACCAGGTATTCAGCATTCTTGATCGTTTGGTTCAGGTGTGCTAGGAGCTGAGAAGGAGTGAAAATGTGGGCTATCTGGGGGGTCCCAAGGACTGGGCTGAGAAGTACTGATCTAGGTTACTCCAATAAAAAATACTTCTGTGAATACTTAAATGCAAAACTGAACGGGAGTGTTTGTAAACGGGACTGAAGTATCTGTTAGGAATTAAGCACTTTTCTGTTTAGCAGGCCGGGCGCTAGCAGCGAGCCCACCTGGATGGGCAGGACGATGAGCGCCACGCAGATCATGATGAGCACCAGCAGCTTGGAGGGCCAGATCTTGGGCGTGACGTCACCAAAACCCACCGTGGAGAAGGTGACCACACAGAAGTAGAGCGAGTCGAACAGGGTCAAGTTGTTCCCTGCTCGCTCCAGGTGCTGGATCCCGCAGATGCTGTGAGTGTTTTCGAGATGGGGGGGGGGGGGTGTAGAGAGCTTTGAGTGTGAGAGATGTGGAAGCAATGTGTTCAGATAATCTTGGTGTTAATCAAACTTCACACTGGTGTTGGTCTCTATGGGCAGCATAAAGGCTGCCAAGACTCTCTACATCTGCCTCAGCCTAACCCCTGTCCTAGGCCCAGCTTCCATGGATCTGGGTCACATGATTACATGACCACTGGGTCACATGATTACATGACCACTGGGTCACATGATTACATGACCACTGGGTCACATGACCTCTCAGCTGCTGTCATCTTTTCGTGCACCATTTGCAAATGCACTTTCTGCACAACAGGATATCTCTGAAGTACCTTCCAATCGATTTGTTAATTTCTCCCAATACTGATTCCTGTTATTTCAATTTTCTCTGCAAATCACTGTGAACGGCTTTATCCCAGACTTACTTTTACAAATGTGCCCCAAATGGTTTTAAGTAAAATTTGTTAATCAGTGGAATGCTAACTGGGTTTGGAACCAGAGATAGATATTTGCATACTTACATGAGTGGGTACATGGAGTGCATCCATATTTCGTCAAAGCTAATTTGAATTTGTCTGTGTCGATGTTTGACTATGCATGACATGCAGACGCGCACGCAGACGCGCACACAGACGCGCGCGCGGCAGTCTGGGTTTGTGTTATTAAGTGTACGTTCCAGCAGGCTAGCATTTGCCAGTGTATGAATAGGGATGCATGTGTAGGCCAGCTAGCGTGTTTACATGTGCATCGGAGCACGTACCCATGACACAGAGCGTATTTGCATGCAATCTGAATATGCCGTGTGTGTATTTGTGTTCCGGAAAGGTCTGGACTGAGTCGAACAGCGCTGTCAGATGTGAAAAGGTCAGGTGTCTTATCTCTGTTTCCCCCGCTCCTCCACCCCGTGGCTCTCCTGGGGCGCTGAATATGTTTTTTTTCACACAAAACAGGGGACTCCCTCCCTTTCATCTCCCCCCCCAACTAGACCCCCCCCCAATCTCTCACTGCCTGCTGAAAGGAAGCTCAAGGCTACACAAAAAAAAAAAAAGAATTTTCAGAAATAGATCCCCTCTATTTTTATACCATGGAAACTTCTAAGAGCAGCAAAAGTCCATGGGACCCTATATTAGAGGGTTGGCGTGCACACCTGACAGAGGAAATACACATCTGAATGACCTTTAACCCCCCCCCCCCCGCCCCCTCCTAGAAACACACCAGGTAAACATGAGGCAGACCAGCGTGGAGACCAGGATGAGGACCTGGTTGAACATGGCTGAGTGCGTACGCTGGATGGCCCTGTGGAGGTCATTCTGAAAGGGAGAGAAGGAAAGAGGGAAAGGAGGGAGGGAAAGGGATAGAGAGAGAGCAAGAAATGGAGGAACGATAAATTGTTTGTTGAAGAGAAAAGGCTCAAATACCCATCTGCATTCATTAGAGAAGTGGAGGAAATCTGTCCACAATGGGGGGGGGGGGGGGGGGGGGGGGCACAGGGCAGACTGGCAAAATTGATGTGGTGCGGTTTGGAGAATTTCACTGAAGGGCGCAGGTGAATAGGGAGGGGGGCCAGGCAAAGAGAGAGATCCAGATGAGTTAGGAGATAAATGAATGAGGCTATAATTGGATTGGGGGGGGGGGGTTATAAGGTGGGGACCTTGAGGAGGTTCAGTACGGGTGTGTTTGGGTTCTGCTCACAATCATGTTCTCCAGGGCGTGCTTGGCGAGCCAGCAGTTCAGGAACACGGGGATGAACAGATTTCTGAGGGAGGGCAGACACACCTACAGAGAGGGGGAGGGGGGAATGCGGGAGTCAGTGATGGATGAAGGGAGCAAAGACAGCCCATAATTGCACTCCATCAGTGCTGCGTGAATACTGCGTTAAGGCGCGCGTATTTACTGTAACACTCACGCGCTCGTTCCACGTTCGGCGGGAGTACAACTCACCGTGACGACAAACGGAACGGCGCTGATCATCTCCAGGACGAACGGGACCCGCAGCACCTGCTCCCACACGTTGCCCTGGAAACACAAGTGGGGTAAGAGGCAGTTAAAGGTCACAGAGTGGGGGGAGGGGGGTCAGCCAACCTCGTCTATATCCCGGAGAATCTGGAGGCGGTGAACCAAACCATCCGGACGTGGAGCACATGAGCGTGATCGAGGCTACCAAGTGGTCTTGTTATAGAAGACAACTTAGACTTAGTACGTTCGATAAATCTCACGGCTCGACTGTCCTCGTGATTATTCATCCACTGGGCGAGGCGGACTGGGCACGGCTGATGTATGACTGAGTTTCCTGGGCGGACAGATGCTTATGCATTTTCTGCAAAAAATCAATGAGGTTTTGCCCCAAAGACTGGCTGCCTGTCACACTCCCTGATGACCGAGAGCAATTTTCAAACTTCAAAGAGAGCACAGGACAGAAGAAGCACCCGGGGCCCACAGACAAATCCTGCCCCCGCTGTCTCTCTATGCCAGTGTTTCTCAAAAGGAACTGGCAGGGAGGTGGGGGGGAGCAAAATTATGGACTGTCTGGGAGTCCTTGAGAAACACTGGTCTATACCGACAGCCTGAGGTCACCTCCATTTGTCTACAAGAGCACCGCCAGGAAGGCGTTTGATTTGGAACGTTCTAGAATTCCGGCCCAAGATGCCGCGCGCCATCCCAAAGAAGATGTGGACGCACGGCTGCTGCCAATAGTGACTTCCTGCGTGCTCCGCACCCCCCCCCCACCCCCCCCCCCAGATGGACGTCGCCTGACACCTGCGCCCCTCACCTTGTAACTGAGGTACACGAGTAGCATGGTTTCCAGAAAACTGATGAAGGCCACGAGCACCTGGAGAGGAGCAAAGGACGAGGGGAGAGGGGAGACGTGAGCCAGGAAGGGGGTGGGCAGAGATTCCAGGGGGCCCAGATTCCTGGGGGCCCGCTAACTCACCTGGAGGGCCCAGAGAGGGACCGGCCTGTTCACCCAGATGATGAAGGACCTGGGGGCAAGCAAAATAAAAGCTCAGCAAGGGAGGGGTGAAATCCCCACACTGCCACAATCCACCTATATTTCAGTTCTCCATACTTCTTAATAAGTGTAAAAAAAAAATCTCAAGGTATCATGAGATACTGCAGACCGAATGTCTGTTCTTCACGTATTAAACCAATATACTGAGTAAAAAAAAAACAACACACCACACGTATTAAAATCGCATCTGTGCGCCAACTTTCATATCTATAGTACCTGCTATTTAAACATGATGTCTCTGTTGGAGGTTGACTAGAACATAAAGACTATATGTTTTTGTTCACACATCAACACACACAGCCATTTTTTTTTAATAAAGAGTGTAACAGGAAACTCATATTACAAAAGCGAAAAGTGTAGTTCGGTGGGCGGGCGTGACGTAGGGCCAGCAGGGACGGACGCATGAGCAGTTGGTTCTGAGAGCGGTGGGTCCCTCGCCGTTGCGGAAGGATGGACAGCATCTCTTGCTTCAGCTTGATGTCGGACACCATTAGCCCTACTCTTCGCTAACCTGGCTAATCTACATATTTATATGAATATGTTTAGTCGTCAGTCTGATGCAGAGTGAATTTGATTTCAGTCGGCACAGTAACGGGGCCGCATCCAGGATTCAATCCCACAACCTTCCGGTGTCAATGGACAGCCACCTTAACTTATCCTATCAGTGGGACACGGCTGAAAATATCTCAATCTGCTTTAAAGGCACTCTGGGGAGCAGAGGAACAGGGGGGGAGAGAACCCTAGCACAAGGAGCAGATGCCCCGTTTCTGTTATCCGGCACATGTGAACAGGAGCGTTGAGGTCGATTGAGACCAGGCTACTTACCAGTCAAAATGGCTCCAGGGATGTGCAGAGGAGTTCTGCTTGGGGCAGCTCCAGCTGGGAACGGGGTAACAGCGACAGATACATGTCAACAAGCTGCCCCGGCCTTGCTCAGCCTGACCCTCCTCTTCAATCGACATCCAAAAATCTCATCTGTCACTCAACCCCTCCCTCCTCGCACCCCCCACCACCTTACCATCCACCCCTACCCTCCCGCGGGTCATCAAGCAGCACGCGGATGATGTACAGCAGGCAGCTCAGCACCTTCAGGGAGAAGTTGAACAGTCGCACCCTCAAACCTGCGGTGACATCCGACAGTTAACCAACAGCAAACAAAGCCCCTTCGAGACAGAACCCCCCCCACCCCCTCAACACCGACACGGCGCCATTCATTTCGCCTAATAACCAAGACATACTTCACCATATCGCATTCGAATCCCGGCACCCGAATGATACTCACTAGATCTTTGGTTCTTAATGAAAAAGAGCTTCAGGCGTTCTTTGAATGTGTTCTCATTCACATAGAACTCGACCTGCACCCTACGAGAGAGGGGAGAGAGAGAGGACCGGGAGATGGAGGGATAAATGAAAAGGTAACAGAATGGAGAGAAAAAGGGAGGAAGGCCAGAATACAACTTGAAGCAGCACAATAATTCAGCAAATACCTGAGGGGGTGCATTAAATTTGAAGGATATAGCGAAAATGTATTCTACCTCCTGGCTCCAACCCTCCAACCCTTGTTTATGATGCGCCTGTGTAGCTAAAATGTAAATCCAACTGGATTTCTGTTTCCGGCTACTGTGGCACTGTGTGGACAGACCCTGTCAAAATAAATAAACCCAGTATGCACCCCCCCCCCCACCCGCACACCCACAAACACACACACACACACACACACACACACACACACACACCCAGACCTATACGCAATTTGCACCCAGTGTCATTGTTATTAAATTAAGGAGCCTGTGTGCCTGACTTGGTCTTATTATGTATGTGAAGGATCCAAGGGGCCGACCGGTGACTCAGGGTTATTGAGAGAGAAAAAAAAAGAGCAAAAAGAAACACAAATTGAATATGTGAAAGGTCCCTGCCGCTGCGTTTAAGGGGTCGCGGGGGCAGGGGAACAATCCAATTTGCCAAAATGGTGGGGGAAGTCTAAGGAGCACGGCTAGAGCCGGCACACCACCCGCGCCGCCCCGGCGACCGGCAGCCGATCGCCACGTCGCCATGGCGACGGCGCAGCGTTCCCCAGCGGATGGCGTCTGCCCGTTTACGATCAAGCACGCGGTCGGGACACACACTACGAGTGCACTTGCAAAACGCCCACGCCTGCACGGAGCATTCGCTTGCATCGGCGCCCCCGGTGGCTCATTTCGAAACGGAGGCCTTGTGATCAAACTGTAAAGGGGGTTGATTTGAGGGGGAGAGTAATGACCTGACAAAAGTGAGAGGAAAGAAAATCAGGCGAGAGGCCATTTAGCAGGCAAACAAGCCACCTGGGGGGTGTCTCGCCACTTCGGTTAAAGAGTCAAGGCGTCAGAGCGAAGCTCTCGCCTCTCAGTCTGTCATGCGAACCACAGATGGTCCCCGGCCACTTCGCCCAGAACATCAAAGCATTATATCATTTGTTTTCACAATGCTACCGCGCAGTGTGGGATCGGCATCCTCACGTCGTACCGACGAGTCGCCCGCGGTTATCCCGTGAAAACCTGCTGGCCACGTTGGTGCCCGTCGGCCCGAGAATTCGGCCGGCCTTCCGCGGCCGGCGGGAATGCATGCCTTCGGATTCTTGCACACACACATGCAGCGAGTGAAAAAGGTGGGGGAAAACATCTACTTCCTGCCGTCCCCTTCACTGATGTGGTTTTGATTGTGCGAGCTTGTGTTGTGGGGGGATGGTGCATAAGTGAGACCTGCGCATATCTCTGCACCAGGAAAAAAAAAATCATATGTAATTAACAGGCATTAGGGGTCGATGTGCTTTAACGGCCGAACGAGAGGCTCCTGTATTTGTCCTGACAACCAAGGTCGCTAATGGTATCTAATTAGCACGTTACGGAGCAAATTACCTGCCGTTGGTAATATTATAAATAACCATCTGATGCAGCCAGATTCACCGTGGGCAGTGAAACCCCCCCCCCCCGCCCCCCAATCACCGCAGCTTAAACAAACCGGGCAGGGGAAGGGTTCAGGCGGAGTTTACAGCCCACTACCGCACGGCGTGATTTTTTTTTTTCTGACGGGATGACAAAATGAAAACACCGGAGGAAAGAAGAAGCGGCGGGAGGAAGACGGAGCACTTGGCGGTATAATCAAATCCCCCGACGATGTCGTCCGCGAGCCGCCACGCTCCGTCTATAAGGAGTCTGCCAGCTTTATTATGGATGCTTTTTATCACCAGGGGTGGGGGCGGGGGCTGCATCTATCTATCCCGGTAAACACTTGCTTAAAAAGCTTCCATGGAGACAAAGACACGCTTTAAAGAGATGGGGGTGGGGGGGGGGGGGAGTGACGGTGCAGAGAAGAAAACCAATCAGCGGGGGAAACCCAATCACCTGCTGGAGGAGCTGCGATCTGAATGTTCATTTCTGTCACATTAATGTGAGGTTACAGGAGGCCTTTTCTCCATCTACTCGACTATAGTATACTCTACTATACTATGACATGCTATGTTATGCTGTGCTATGCTATGCTATACTCTTAAAGGCAAAATTCCTATAAGGCGGTGATGTGCTGCTCAGCAAGTTAAGATTCTGCATCGATGATCGGAAAGGTCGCCGGTTTGAATCCCGGGGCCGGCTTCACAGTGCAGCCCATTTTGCTCCTGCAAGCATTTCTGAAAACCTTAAATCTGAACTAATTTTGATCCTTATCTACCCCCTCAAACCCCCACAATTTCTTCAGTCTGAAGGGGGAGGGGAGTCAATCGCGTATTAGGGGGGGGGGGTCACATACTCTGACAATTTCACACGCATGCTCAGCTCCACGGAGCAGGGGAGGTTAGCCCAGCCAATCACAAGCTTCGCCCACCCAGAGCCTGTGCAAACATAAACCAATCAAACAATGTATTTGATTACTATTAACAGGGAGGAAGCACTCCTTGAATTCTAACTCACAAACATCGCAGCTCTGCAGCCCTCTGTCTCACTATTAATACTCAAAGCAACAGCATTATGAGTAGAGCAGTTAAGCCCTAAAAAATGACCCATTAAACTGCAGACACACATTAACCTTTGTTCAGCCTCTCCATATTATTTTTAACTTGCCGAAATCTTTAACACTCTCAGCAGAAGAGACTTAAGAACAGCAGAGGAAACAGACCCACAGCACAGCTGATGTAACAGTTTATATTCCGCGATACGTAACTGTCAGTATTAAGGGCGGATTCCTCTGCTCGTCTTCCACGGTTGGTTTCACCGATGGTAAGAAATCGGCAGCCGTCACGCCTGGACGGAGCCGTGCATTGGATCTGGCTGCCTGAAAGCTCCTGGGAGTTACCTTGGAGGGTCTGTTTTTTACAGTTTCATCTCCCGCTCCTTCTTTTCTGGCTCGATCGGGCTAAAGACGTGGAGCCCACTCTCGGCGGGGCGCACGGCAGAGGCTGCTTCCCAGCACTGGCCTTTCGAGATCCCGCCGCGACTCCTGTGCAATGCTGGGAGGCAACGCTGCTGATGAGGGCACTACATCAATTAAGGGGTGCCTGGCAGGACCGGGAGCAGATACCAGCAGGTAGGAGACAAGGAAGCCGGAAGGGATTAACAGAACGACAATAAGTGGCTTTGGAGGAGACAGTGATGGATCATTGGAATTATGGTAAAACTCTGGACTAAGGCAAAGGGTAGAATAGATATTACAAAATGCACATGCATGGTCCACTCCCCTATCCAGCCTCAATGTCCTTCAACCCAACTCTGTGCCCGTGATTACATAGGTTCAAATCCTGTAGCGGGTACAGTGATGTCACAGAAGACAGGTCAGAAGGTACAAACGAAATCTATAGCATAATGGCAGAGGCGTGCAAATGGGTGGAGCCACAGGTACACTGGCCCCAGCTGAAAGCTGATTGGTTCCCAGAGTGCCCATTCCCTGTCACTCACTGATTCAAAACAAAAACCATTGGCTAATGATAATGTTGGCCCCTCTGTATGAATTATGCCCCTCTTATGCACCCCACCTCTAGAACCCCTGCAAAATGGCGTAGCTAATTCAAAAGTGATCAAATTAACTAAAGTTGAGGGAGTCCACGGATTAGACTGCATCCTTCGGTCCCTGGGGAGACATTTAATGGGTACATTCCATTCCGCCATCACGTCCAGGGTGGACAAGGTCCTCACACAACCAGGAGGAAGGCCGAGGACATGGAGGAAGCGGGGGGGGGGGGGGGGGGGGGGGTTAGGGGTGCGCATGAGGAATAACGAAGGGGTTTGTGGGAATGAGGGTTTGTGGTCTATCGCTAGGATACCGGTTTCTAGCACCCCCGCTGCACTGGATGATGGAGGCAGGGGCTGATCAGGTGACCTGGGGGAGGCACAGCCAGTCAGCCATGCGGCTTAGACACTGCCGAGGACCCAGAGGGCAGAGAGGAGAAAAGACATAGAGAAAAGCCGCTTGAGATAAACTGGGATTCCATCTTATTGTGCCGGAGAGGAAACAGTGACCCCGGGGGTGGAAAAGGACGACTCGGAGCTCAGGAGTTCGGAAAGCACCCCAGGGCCCCCGCCCCCCCCCCCAGCGGTGGGTTTCCAGGATGACTTATCGACACGGTCATTCCATGCAAATTGAAAGCTATGGATGCCGCTTCTGAGCTACGAGAACTCTCTGCGGGAACCTTCAAAGGGCTCTTAACGGCACGGCTGGAATGAGAAATGTGGGGAGGGGGGGCACCTCACGTCCATTTAGAGATCGTTTAGCCTTTAAAGTTCGATTCCCTTTGAATAGCGTGTAATCACCCCCCCCCCCCCCCCCGACCCCAACCCCCCAAGAATGCAAACTGGGGTCAGGGGCTCATTCCTACAAGGTCAACTGGGGAAAAAAATACAGACAGGCTGTGTGCAAAAATATTAGTCCCCAGTCCTGGGTGAGGTGAGGACCGGGGGGTAGGGTCAGGTGGGGAATGGAGGTTAGGCAGCCTGGAATGTAAACAGCCACTGCCCACAGAAGCATGACAGATCTCAACAGCAGCCACTAATCATAGTCAGTTAAACACGGATCCTTCCAGTGGCAGGATGCCCCTACAGCACGGATGCTGACACCAACCCATTAAGGAGCGCCTCAGATCTCTCATAACAGGGCCAAGAAAGTAGAATCCTCCGGGCAAGATGGCGAATGGAGTCACGTGGTTCGCCGATTTTATTTGGGCGCGGGTATAACAAATTTTTGGGGACCGGCAAATCCAAAGACAGCCTTCTTGGCTTTGGTGCAAGGAAGATGGCTGATGGGGGTTTACAGCAAGGTGTGGAGCCCTAGGGAGAAGAAATGGAAGCCAGTCTTACCTCCCAAACAAGTAATAAAAAACAGGCAATGTGAATGAACAGCCGTGCCTTCTGACTCCACCCACCTCAGGCCCTCCACACCCGTCCCCATCCCGGCCTTGCGGCCAAGGCGTATTGCAAGGCTAATTACGCTTCATACAGAGCTGCCAGCATCCTTTACAGTCGATTCCTCGTTTAAGCAGAAACCAAACCTGCACCAAGATGGCGGAGAGCTCTCCGGCTCTGCCAGCCGAGCCATTTATTTTGGTGACAAATCCGCTTTAATACGTCACGCTAAATAAACAGCTAACAGTACACAAAGCATCCTTAAAGCGCACATCCCCTGGCACCGTTAAACCAAACCAGCTGAAAGGGGGAGAAGAGGCATTCGAGACTGGAAAACTGCCCTTCTTTTGGATTAGCGTATCACAGCCAAGGTAAACGCAGAGTCTAGGGTGAGTTCGGGCCAGTTCCTTTGCGATTTAAGGTGAGGGGCATTAGAGGGGTCATAATTCACACAGAGGGGCCAACCAATGACATGTTCTGAATCGGTGAGTGACAGAAGAGGGGGGACTCCAGGGGGCCAATCAGCTTTCAGCTGGGGTCAGTGCCCCTTTTGCCCCGCCCATTGTATATGCCCCTGTACCAAAATCATAAACAAATCCGATTCACTGCCCTAATGCCCCTCCCTGACCCGCGAGTCTTAAGCTCAGCATTCTGTGAACAGCAGGGAGAACTATGAGGAAGATCCTAATGAATAATTCCGAAAATTATACAATGTGTGCGCGTGCGGCTGTGTGTGTGTGCGTGTGTGTGTGTGTGTGTGTGAAGCGTGTGCGCGTCCCTCCATCTCCCGAGGCTCCAGTCTGCGATGCACGATTAAAAACCAGACGAAATTAGTCTTCCCCCGGATCCCTGAGGGAAGACTGGTGACAGAAAGCAGGATTGTGTGAAATAGACTTTTACAACACAAACAGGCCCTCTTTAACTGACTCTTTGAGGGACTATATCGTGTGCTCGGTGTATTTATAGAGGGTTACGGTCCTGACCTGTTTGTGTACTAAGCAGAACGACATAAGCCTTTTCGATATGAGACACCTCGCTTGGGGTGACCGATGGCTGAGGTTAGCACGCTAATGCCGCGCCTGGCTGTGTACAAGTCCCCGCAATCCCCCCTCCCCGCACCCCCCAGCCCTGCCTTAACAACTGGCCCACATCCCCCAGACGGCTGATTGCATTACCGGCCCAATCTTAAACGGCCCTCGGAAAAGAGATCCTGCAAAGCTGGCAGATGAAATATGATAAGAGTCTGTAGCTTTCTGGGTGCTGCGCAGAGGGAGCTTGTCAGCGACTCAATGAAATCCCTCCAGAACACCCCCTCCTTAAACCCGACCGGGCCCCCCGGAGCTAGGAACGTCGACAGGCACGTTCCGCCAACTCCCGCTGTCCACACCGGTCCACTCAACACCCCCCCCAACCCAAACCCCATGGTACCTTTCAGCCAAAACTCAGTTAAAGCATCTAGAGGAAGGTCTGATAACAAAACCAAAGGCTCCATCTTCTGCTCCATCCTTCATTTCCATTTTCAGCTTCCCGTGGTTCCCTCTCTTTCGATCTGGCTTTATCGGCGACAGCCAGGAGGAATGGTGCCACGTGGGGACGCGGCGGCCATTAGAATCCCCTGGCGTGATTTAAGGCAGAAGCAATCGAAACAGGAGGAGTGTAGCAGGAGCTACTAAATGGAAATAAATTTCCCGAGACTGAGGCTGACAATACTGGCGAAGCCACATTGATTTTCAAACTAACATCCCCAGCAACACTACCATCGGTCAGCTAAAACCAGTTAGGGGGCGTCTCCGTGGGAAGCCGAGCATGCTGGGAACTCCATCTGATGGAACCTTTATGCAACACTGAAGAATTTCCAGGCTTAGAATGTCAGTGGCTTAGGTAGGGCACACATTTCATCAAAATTACCAACCTCTGAGTCAGAGCACGCCGGCTACACCACGGCGCGGCGATAAAACTCTTGAAAAGATAGACAATGTTAAAAGGAAGCCAAACGAAATATGATTACTTTGTAGGCCTGTTGGACCACACCTACTGCTCAGTCATTTCGAAATGAAGGTGAGAGAGAGAGAGAGAGAGAGAGAGACTTCAAACACTTAAGACACCTTTCAGTTTCTGAAACCGTCTTGCTCTGAAGTTGCTTGATGTCTCCCTAGTGTCTTGCTGGCCATTTTTATCCTCTGTTTTGAAGGTTTCATTCTGGTCAGTGTCAATTAAAACAAGGAAGCTAGTTAATCACCATAAATGGCTTTGTTTTGATTTAATTGGAAGGGCTAGAGGAGAGGGGCGGGGCTACAAAGCTGCATGTGCCTCTCTGATTAGCTGGGGCTGTGTCCCGTGGCCAAATCCTCAGACACCTTCATTTCCTGCTTCCCTCATCTGTAGCTTCAGAACCAAGACTCATTTGGACTCATTAGAAGCCGTCTTCACCCATCGCCTCCTGAACCCTCTTTCCCCCCAAAATACTCACATACTCACCCAACAGACCACAAGGAGAGAAGTCACCCAACACAGTGATCCAACTTCTCCACTAGGGGGACCCTTTAATGTAGCATGGTGTTGTTAAACCACGGGGGGGGGGGGGGGGGGGGGTTTGGGATGGGGTAGCCCTGACCATGCAAGTCGTTGTGTTGCTTCTGGGAGTCGAAATCAAGACAGCGACTCATCAACCCATCCACGCACAAAGCACTGCTTCTACCAGAAAAGTGATTGTGAGCCCATTACCCACAATGCTCTTCTGTCGAGTGCTCTCACACATGCTGAAAACTGCTTTTTTAAGTTCCTGCGTAAAACCAGCACGTCCCGAAGCATCTTTCGGCCGCCGAGGGCGGCAAAATCGGCAGAAGCGGGGAAAAAAAAAAAAAACCAAGCGTCAGAGAGAGGCTGAGAAAGGAGGATTGAGATTGAAAAGGTAGGAAAGGCAAGGAAGGTGATGGAGGAGTTGTTAAAAGGGGAGAAGGAGTGAGCCAGTGACAGAAAAAAGAGAAGGGGAGAATATGAGAGAGAGAGAGAGAGAGAGAGAGGGAGAGAGATGAGAATCAAATGGGGGGGGGGTGAGTCAATAGAAGATACCAGCAACACTGTGGACCCTAATTTGTATGATAATCCTTGGGACTGTGGGTAGCTGTGCCAGAACCTGCTCTACACAGAGCCATTACCGGGTCGAGGTTCACGACAAAGCCTCGGCTGATGGGGGTCCGGGACTGAGACAGACATCTGCCGCTCACATGACCGAGCCTGTCATTATTTATTAAATACGTCTGTCAGTCCTCAGAAGCCATCTTGCTGTAAGAGAACTGGCCAAAGACGGGCGAGGGATTAAGGCATGACTGAGTAGCTGAGACTCGGCACGCCAGGGCCGGTGGTGCCTCAGCAGTGTTTGGTCCCACACGACGGGGAGGTCCAGTCTGCATTTCAGCCTCACGGCCTCCCGGACCGACAGGCCTTCTGGAGCCTTAAAGCCCCAGGTCGCCATCCGACCGCTGACTGGGGTGGGGGGCATCTCGCGTCAGGTCTGGCTCGACGGGGACTGGGAGCATCGACAGGCCTGGAGACTGAAATGTGAACGAACACTCATGCCAATTAGTGTCTGCAGGCTTTATGCAACAAGCTGCTCATGCTGTGAGTGGTGTGTGGAGTATCTGGACATCTGTGCAGCAGTGAAACCACAGCCTATTACTGTGCTGACATATTACAGGCCCACCCCTCCCCCTCCCGCCTAGGCTCTGCATATCTCTGTACTATTCCACCGCCTGCACCTGGATTAGGTAAGCAGGAGCACAAGGGGAGGCGGAGCCACAGGGACTGAAAGCTGATTGGCCCTCTGAGCACCTCCACTTCTGTCACTCACTAATTCAAAACATATCGTTGGCTGATGATAAGTTTGGCCCCACTGTATGGATTACGGCCCCTTTTATGCCCTCCCCCCCCCACCTTAAAAAAAAAACCTAGACTCCCTCCTGTGGATAAGGGGGGGGGGGGGGGGGGTTGGCAGTGTGCAAGCCGCCCCTCAAAAAATCACTCAGAGCATGTAGAGGGAGAATGAAGAGAGTAGCAGTGGAGGGGAATTAAGTTGGAGAGTCAACTAAGTAGACTGCGACAGGTGTGTATGGAGGGGGATTTGGGGGGGTGGGGGCACTTCCGACATTATTGAAAGAAAGGAATTTACAAGCTTCCTGTAATTCAAACGAGGAATTAACCAGCCAATCACGCGGGCCCGGCTCTCCCCCAATCAGCTCATTCTTCATGTAATGCCGCTGATATTTCCATCGCCGCATACTTACGGGAAATTGGGGAGGATAATTCCCCTGGCGGCACGCGCACGCTTCATCGACGGCCATAGACGGCGCACGCTTCGTCACGCCCTGCTTCCCCCAGCGGGGCTCCGAGAGATCGGGTACTCGTGACCGGACCCGGCTCGGAATCCCGGGACGAGCTCGGCTCTTGTACCCTTCAGTGGCCTCCTCCAGGGCCAGATTAGCGTATAAACTATCCGAGGCTATAGCCTAGGGCCCTAGCGAACATCAGAGCCCCGCCCCCTCCGAGGACAAACAGAAGAGTTATTTAAATCAGCAGCACCTAAGTGTCCATGCTGATTGCCTTTCAGGCGCCTCCAGAGCCCCAGATAAGTTAATCCGCCCATCCATCCATATCCATGCCCACTTTTTCTATGCAGGGCTGCGCAGGCTGGAGCCAATCCCAGAGGCTATGGGCGCAAGGCAGGGAACAGCCCAGGATGGGGCACCAACCCATCGCAGGGCACACAAATCATTCACACACACGCACCTACAGGCAATTTGGTAACTCCAGTTCACCTCGGCATGTTTTTTGGACTGTGTGTGTGTGTGGGGGGGGGCAGTACCCAAAGGATGGGGGGCAGGGACCTCTGAAAAACCGAATGCGATGTTGGCTGCCCAGCACAGCTCACATTGGGGGCGTCAAAGCTTCTTCCCCATTCCTAAGCCGCCTTATTCTGTTCTGTGAAGAACGGCATGCTGGGTATATATCGCTGGCTGACAATTTCACAAACCACCTAGAGTAGCCACGTAGCGGGGCTTCCCAAACGCAATGCTCACGGGTGGTGTCAGCTTTCAGCCAGCGATGCTCTTAATTGCTTTGCCAAAGTAATTATCTGCATTGTAAGTCACTTCACCTGGTGTTCTGTGTGTCGGCCAGGTGTTAATTAATATGAATATTAATTCTGCCAGCGGCAGGATCCCGGCTCTCAAGGCCGAGCTCCAGATTCACCTGCTGTTCAGCCTTTCCGCCTTTATTGACGTCGTAATCACAGGTTGCCTGTCGTTTCAGGCGATTTTAACAGCATCGCCCATCGGAAAAAGTAGCCTAGCAACAAATAGGCACTTATCTTTTTGTGCACCTTGCGAAATTATCACTTGATCGGCAAGTGGACTAATCACTCCCATTCATCCATCGTCTTCTAACACCTCGATCAGGCTAGTGGGCTGAAAACAATCCTGCTCTTAAAAAAAATATATCGTTACGTGTTTTTCAGATGCGCTAAAGTGCTAACTTTTATTAGCGCCCTTGGCTGCAGTAAAGGGTAAGTCTTTTGACAGTTTCCCCCAGACTGACACAGATGACATCATCCCTCAAGGTCTGACCATCGATACTGTTCCATTCTCTACCTTAATATGCTGGGCCTACACAGCTGAGGGTTTCAGTATCTCTCTTCCATCCAGTCATCCACTCACAAGACTTTAATGATTTTGACATCAGAACCACATATTTATCCATCAAGGATTGTCCTTTAGATGCATTTATTTAATGCTTTTATCCAAATTAACTTAGAGTAAAGTGTTACAATTTAGGTGCAGCCTAAATTGAACCCTTATCTTTGAGGCTAGGAGGATGCTGATCTTGTTGAGCTACCAACAAACTCGATGCTCATTTTGTGTAGGGTTTTGTTTATTTACATTTTCCTCCCTTTCCATCCACGAGAGTCTGAAAAAAATGTGCTTGTTCCACCAAACGTCTGCCATGTACCCAACTGTGAGAGGAGACGCTGTTCAGGTTTGCAGGTGAGAGACGGCAGCCAGTCAGTACTCATATTGTGACAGGTAGCCCACTGCAAAATCACTGAGGTTCAATTTTCACTGACCCAAGTGAGCACATCGTACAGAACAGTAGGAGGAATATTGTTTCAATCCGGAGATGTGGAAAAGAATCGTTACATCCCTACAGTTTCCTCACATCCTAAGTGTAATATTATATATTTTTTACTCCTTAGCCCAATATCGATGTGGCCAGGAAAACAGCCACGATGGGAGCTAACTGGGACTTTGCCTTGCTGGGCGTGACCCTCCCCCTCCCCCAAACGCTGGGTGACAAGCACAAATTGAGCAGTTTCCCCCCAATTTCTTCCTGAAGTCAGATAAAACGCCATTGTTGTGATGGCAGAGGTCATTTGCGTTGTACTGTATGATAGTACGAAATCTCTCACTATCCCTCTCGCGACATCAGCTTCAATAACACTTTATTGCCTAGTTTTACGGTTCCACCCTTATTTGGATACTTAGAGCACACATGTAATAGCATTTTTAATAACGGGTGGGGGGAAAAAGAAAACTAAGCTTATACAATTTACATCAGAAGTAAAGGTCTCGCCTTCTGCGTTGAGATTTGGAGCGATGGAGCAGTTAGCCAGAGTGATATAACGCGACGTATCACGTCATCATACATGATTTATCAGAAGAATACGAATCCATAATTACGGTTGCAAATTATTCAAATCTCGAGGTAAAAGTTATTAATCTTTTCGGCAGTGAATTCGCTGTTAAACTTGCACACCTACAAAAGTCCCTACGTGTATACCTTCCTTGTACGTACGGCTGCGTTTTCCAGGTTTTCCGTAAACCTGTTGAAACCTCGGCATGTGACAGATGATCACAAATGCACTGTGGCTGCATTCAATGATTCTTTGGAAACATGCACAGGCTAATAAAACTGATACAATTAAAAAAAACTTTTATCACAGTCGACATAATAACGGTAGCGTAACGTGTTCCGATTTATGACATGTAGATGCGGGGATGCATCAATCTCATCCGAAATGAGAGATATTGCTCTCGATCCGCTGTACAAGTTTACACTTGTCTCCTACCTGTCGTCCGCTTGCCAGTCCCCCAGCAAGAGATCTCGGAACCGGTACCTCGGCGGCAGCGGCAGAACCTCCTTCTCAAGCTCCACCATGTCAGCTCTGAACACAGTGAGATGGGTGCGAAGTAAAGTGGGAAAGGAAAACCCGTTACCGATCTCACCCCCCCACCCCCCGTCCTCGTTTTACCAGCTGATCGCACGTTTCAGGCGAGCATCCCCATGATCTGCTCAGGGATTGCCCGCCACCCGGCTGCGATCACGGATTAAAGCTCCTCTCCGCTCTCAGGCGTTTCAAGCGCAACTGGTTGCTTTTCAGGCGCCTCCAGACTGACCGAAGTCATCGGCTTATGCCATAAGCACCATGCACTGTCTCCACCGGGTGGTCGAGAGTAAGAACCGGCATCTCCAGCATTATCATTTAAATTCCCGTGTCGACGCGCATATTTGCTACGGATTCTTCAAATACGTTCATTTACTATATATTGCATGGTGCTCGCTTCATGTATGACACATAGTGAAGTTCCGTACGTATTTTACACCAGAGGAGGATGTAAGCGAAGTCCTAATTTTGCAAACATCTGAACTAATTTCTGAGCGCCCTTTGAGGCTTATTAAGCAATGAGCTGAGTGACGGAGCAAATCTGCAGCTTCACCTGGGGCGCCCGAAAGAGTCTGCGTGTCATTTCACGCTTTTCTAATTTGTCACCAGTTTAATGCGAGGTGACACCGCAAAGCCCCCCCAAGAGACGCTGCTTTTCCAGATAAGCCAGTGGCACAAGCAACGCGGCCGTAAAGGAGTCCACCTGCCTACACCAATTTCGGCTCAATTAAAGGGACAAAATTTCAATTTAAAAGGGCCGTTTTGTTGTCGCTGGAAAAAGGAAGAGGGTAAAGATTGCAATAAAGACCCCAGATAACCTTCCATAGACCTGTTGCAAAGAAGACAGCTTCTTTACGTCAGCCGGCGACACAATTTGTTTAAATTTAGTGGTGATATTTAGGTGCTTGGAAACACCAGCGCCGGGTTGAAAACCTATTTCCACATGGTGTAAATAGGTTGAAAACCTATTTCCACATATTTACACATGGTGTACATAGAGCAAGCCCACATAAACAATTTTTCCTAACTCATTTTCCTTAAGAGGACTAAAATAACGATTAATTTACACGGTTTTTAAAAATTCAAGAAGACAAAGTACTTGGTGCTGCAATTAGGCCTAAAATAAAGTTGTGATAACAATTAAATTAAACTTTTATGGCAAAAGTGGTGCCGAGGAGTGAGAATTTCCTCTCGGCCGTGAATGAATGATCGCTGAGGTACCAATCGATTGTGGGCACCCCTACCGTTGACAGCCACAGCTCTGCCACACACACCCTGCCCCGGATTTGCGCCCTCTGGTGGTCACACACCGACATAGCTGCACCGCGGGCAGTAGATGAGTCCGGGACTGGGACGCTATTCTGCATGTCAGCTGATTTACCCTCGGGACACCAAAAGAGCTTCTTATACGAAGTATAAATCATCAGGAAATAATTATGCGCGTTGTTGTAAGTAACAAAGTATACCACATATCTCATCGTGTATCAAAACTTCGTTACTTAATGGAAACCCTTAATTTGCCACAAACTTTTGCGCTTAAGAGGAGCCGCAAAAGCGATTATGGTTCATTTTTATTATTGAATCCGTTTTTAATCGTTCATAACCAGCGTCGACCTCTTGGTATTTCAGGGAACAGCAGCAGGTGGAGATGGACATGCAAAGGAGGGCATGTTCTCAAACGCGTCGGCAGCGCGGGTCGCCATGGCAACAGCGCCACTCGCCTCAATCGCCCTACGTCCACACCAAACCCGCCGATCCTTAAATCTCTATAAACAAATCTGTATAAATCTATCAGATCAACTGGTAAAAAAAAAGTGATAATTGATAAAGAATGAACGGGAGTATTTTCATATAACTATGCGTGTGAAACATGGTGCTTTAGAGTTTTACACTGATCGTTTTCTAAACCTTTCCATTGGTTTCCAAATATCGCGGATTAAAAACATTAAAAAGTTTAAATATACAGTCTTGCGTAAACAGTGGTACCCAGGTTTCCAGCACCTGTGTACTGTTTTGGTTCCTGGGGAAAGTCCAATACTGTCCACTTCACTCAGTTTCTCTCATCCTTGCTCACGCAGTCCAGGGTGATGTTGACTGAGGCCAGCGCCTCCACAGCCCAGCTGGGGTATTGCTCCGGCGAGGGAAACATGCGCCTCATGAACGTCCGTACAAACTGGGGGAACCGGCCTCCCACGATGCTCTCCCGCACGGCACTCATGAGTGACAGCTGGGGGGGGGGGGGACACGTCACCACAGATCAGACTCTGCACACTCAAACACGGTTACATAAACCCGCGCCAGATTACACACCAAAGTGCACTTAAACTTGTTCGATGGCGGTTTCCTTTGTCCAGAAGCAGACGCACACCAGTTCCCTCTTGTCCATAAGCACTCACTCACCGTGAAAATGCACACTCGCAATCACGCTGATGCACTTCACACAATCTTACCCCAGGCTACCAGGAAAACCTTTGATGCTCTGATCTTGTCGGATTCAGGTGACGAGCCTGTCTACACGCATACACCCACACATGCAAACACACACAGCCTAATCAACACACACCTGATAGGCCACGTTGTGGATGGTGATGTGGTGCAGAGCCGCAGTGTCGCACTTGAAAAGGGCGTGGAGATACGCCCGGCTGTGCCTGGGGAGGAGAGGCAGGGACAGATTTAAAAACACACACACACACACACACACACACACACAAGGACAGGTACAGTTAAGCTAACAACTTCCAAGTAGCCTGTCTCTAGATCTTAGCTTGTTGTTATTTGTTAAACCTCAGCAAGGTTACAATGCTCTTGGAATAGTTCTCCAATATAAATTATGCAGAGGTCAACAATGTAATACCCAGGCCCCCCCCACACCAAGTCACAAAACAAATAGGAAAGGGTATGCTGCAGTTCCACTTGCCTCCTACAGGTGGCGCAAGAGCAGTCTGGGTCTATGGGCTGGAAGTCCTTCGCGTACTGCTTTTGTTTGAGCTGCAGTGATCCCCAGGGGACCAAGGCTGAGCCGAACCTCTAGGAAATGACGCACACGACGTCTCCGTCAAGTCGCACAGGATTATTGTTCTTTCACAGAGAGTTCTCACATTTTCCTCACATTTGATATGAGATCAAAAGGCTCACCGCTGTGCGGGTGGGGAAGACGCAGTCAAACATGTCGCACCCTAAAGCCACGCAGACGACCAGATCCACCGCGTAGCTAGAACACAGATTATGACAGAAAGACGGAAACACAGAGCATTACAATTAAATTATACAATACAGAACCAGTGACTTTCATACAACACAGGGCAAATGATATTTGAGTAAAATGTCTTCCATCATCTTCGTCAGTGGCGGTGTTTACTACCAATCACGCCTCACATTTGTGTGGGGCCCCCTGTTGGCCACAAACAGTCACTACAACTGGGGTTTGGGGCTGAAGTAACATTTTGAGTGACACAAGAGCCTGCTGCTGATTCTGACGTATTGCTAATTAGTCAGCCACCTTGACCTACTAGGAAAAGAATGTCCTGCGATACATTACAGATGATCTGTTCTAGAACTTTCTGCATACTTATCCCAACCTGTGCAATAAAAGTAGATGTTGAAAAGTGAATCTCGAGGTCTCTATGTCATGGGCAGCAGAGATGCCAAGGGCTGATCTAATGAGGAAAGCCACGATGCCAAGCCACATACCCGACTCCCATGAGGTAGCGGGGTTTGTGCCGGGGAAGGTGGTCAGTACTCAGGGTCACCATCTTCCAGAAGTCATCCTTCTCCTCTCCTCCGCTCAGCCCACCGATGGCGAACCCAGGAACATCCCGCTTAGTCATCTCTGTCGGGGAGCCGGAAAAGCAGGGAGCAGGCGGTCAGCAACAGGCCTTTTCTGGGTCCAAACTCCAAGATTCTCTCATTCAACCATGATTAAGATTTTCACAAAATTTGTGGTTTAAAACCTGAATGGTTCACCTCTGCACACATTCTTCAAACTTCAAGAATACTTCTAAGGCTGCCTTTAAACTCTGTCTATTAAAGTGTACATTTAAATACTTAAGTATTCGTATGATGCTCAGACAATATCCCAGCAGCATAATAGTTTTATTACACCGTTTCAGTGTGATCAAGGGGAGCGATAGGCTGGTTTTAGGCTGCAGTCAAGATTTCTTGCGGTCGAGTTTGAGGAAAATTGGACGTATGATGGTTTTGGGGATGGTGTGAGACCCAGCGGGCTGAGCCTCTATGCCTGTGATTGGAAGGTCGTCGGTTTGAACTCATGTGTCTCACAGAGAGCAGGACGGGAGAGGCGAAAAGAGAACTTCCCCAAGGGGATCAATAAAATATCATTCTCCTTCATAACAATAAAGCTCGACTAGAAGTAGGTTAGGGTGGTGTCTGATTTTTCATTCTGTCATACCTTCCAGGCATCACACCATGGTACACAGCATTTTGATGCCGTTTTCAAAACGTTATTGCGGTATTTTGAAATTTGTGCCATAAAATTGCCCCGCGATTAAATTGAGCATGTAAGGTGTGGGGATCCCACCATACATTTCACCCAACCAGGGGGCGTAGAATTTATTAGTTTATCACAGTAAACCCATGTATACCTTGCTGTACCGTATTAGCTTAATAGCACCCAAGCCTCGCTAGAAGCTATCTAGTATTAATCTACTATGGAACAGCCCATACAATAATATGGAAATTTGGAGATACAGGAGGATTCTGGGATTGGTGCTAGGATCTAAGACGGGGTGCTGCCCTACCCTCCAGACAGGCCTTGCGCAGGTCAGCGTTCAGCCCACCCTGGATGATGGCGAACAGGTTCTGCCGGTGCGGATTCTTGTTGGCAGCGATGCAGCGGTCCAGCCAGCGGATGGAGCGCCACATGGCCTCCTCCACCCGCGGCCCAGAGATGGTGCTGCTTACCACGTCATCCAGCTGCATGATGATGTCAGAGCCTGCGGGCCAGTCATATTCATTTCCTCTTTCAGTCATTAGTTTTTTTTTATGTCTGCAACAATCTGTATTATAATCGGTGATATCTTTTATCTTGCACTTTTTTGTGCGAGCAGGAGTATATGAGGGGAAGGGGGAGGGCAGTATGTGTTGAATTTCATACATTTTGAAAAAACATTTAATGCTGGCTCATTTTGATCAGCAAATGAAATGAAAAACAACATTTTACATGTTATTAGCTTTGTTGGAGTCACAGATCTAATTAGATTAGATTCTTCAGGAAATTCAAAAAAAACTCTACAGGTTTCACAAACTTTCAGACACATTGGAAGTCTTACCTAGGCTGTTTTGGATGGCTATGGATTGTTCTGGTGTGAGCAGAATCTCCTGGCCATCATAAGGTGACTTAAACTTAACACCTTCCTCTGTCACCTCTGATAGCTCGACCAGGGACACCATCTGGAATCCCCCACTGTCCTGTTCACATGAAGGCAGAAAATACGGATATCTTTGTTGGACACGTACAGTATTTGTACACACTGAAATAGCACTCGCAACTCAGTTCCTCCTGCAAGTGTTTTGTTAACATTACGACCAGCAGCTCTCCACCCGCACTTCAGTTCAGTTTCCCGGGGATCACTTTAGCGCTCACCGTAAGCAGATTTCCTTTCCAGTTCATGAAGCCGTGCAACCCGTTTGCTTTTTCAATGAGCTCTGGTCCCTGCGAAAATTCATAGAACTAGTAAATAAATCACCACCACTACGCTCGACATCTTCAATCCGCTTTTCTGCTTCATAACATTCATGCTCATATTTAGAACCACCCAAGTATTTCACTACCTGAGCTGCATAAATATTGAGGGAAAGTGGAAACGGGGATCCGAGCGTTAAGCACCTACCGGTCTCATCCCCAGGTGATAAGTGTTCCCCAAAAATATCTGACATCCGAGCGCTTCAAGCTGGTCCACCGTTATTCCCTTCAGAGTTCCCTGCGTCCCCACGGGCATAAACACCGGCGTGTTGACCGTGGAGTGAGGAAGGGCGAGATCACATGCCCGGGCTTTGCTCACCGGACACTCCGCCACTATCCGCAGTGCCAGAGGGGGGAGAGCTGATACAGCTCGCTTAGCAGACAAGGCAAAGTTTGCGACATTCATCTCGGCATCATGGACTATGGAGGCGGCCATATTGGGAACGTTATACTACGTAAGAACAACGTGACCGGAAGTATGTTGGCGAATGCGCTTCGCTACTTGCTCGACTGGTTGATAGCTAATTTTTGTTATATTATGCCTGTGTTATGAACTAAAAAATAGTCTGTTTTGTTAATATTTTTAACGCCATACGTTTTATGCATTGGCATATTTGTGACAATGTTTGTCATACACAGACACGCCTAATATTTTCTGCAAAGTATTTTATTTTAGTTTGGAGTGCTGTATAACACAGTCTCTCATTGTCTCTCTTTAACTTGGATTGGTTACAATGAATGATCGAGCGGAAGTTTTTTTTGCATGGAGAGTAAATGAAGTTGAAATCGCTCTAAATTGTATTTTTGAGAGGCAGCGACGCCTAGTGACCAGTGAATTTTAGTTTCCGAAACCGTATTTATTACTAGAGTTATTGCCTTTTACTAGATTGTATCTGCAGAAACGGGACAGGTGGGAACGGTATTTTGATATTCTGTTTTTAAATATACCGATTCAGCACAAACCTTCAGGCCTAAATAAATTGTGGATGGCTAACATAAACCGACGGGTTAAAACTGTAAAATCGTTGCCAATAATATGGTTTAAAGACCACTTTGGCTTGGTGTAATATACGCGGGTTGGTCTGGTTTTGTCTGAATCTTGAGTAGTAACGGAGCAGTTTAGTAAATGTGCTATAATGGCCGTACACAGCCAAATGTAATCAACTTCAGCTGTCATTCAAAAACCAGAAAATGCTTATTAACTTGAACTTCAGGTATAATGCCAGCTTGTAAATTTGGTTTCGTCTATTTTCTGTCGAAGCTATTACTCCCCGTCAGACTGGGCGGTGCATGAAGTAAGGATCCTGATTGAAACTGGATGCCACTCATTTTAAATTCTGTCAGTAGTCATGTTGACATGTAATCATTATTAAGTGATGTCTAGCTATCATTTGTTATTTACTTTTGACGTCAACTTCGTAACTCCCTAATAAACGTTACAGAATATGTAACACAGAGCGAAGTTCAGTGAGAATATAGGGCACCTTTATCTAGACTTGAATGAATGTGGGAGGGCGTTGTAGGGTCCGAGACCATGATTGACATAATGAATTCCCACTGAGATTACTTTCCGAAGTTCCGCCGCTCAAGTCTCACGTCCACGCCTTTTCACGTTGAACGACAGAACAAGAAAAGACCAATAACAAGACAGGCTATGTTGACGAGCAGTTGATTTAACCAATGGCTGTGGCGAATTTGGTTGACAGAGGGTGGAGTTTCAGTCACCAACGGAGGTTGGTGTCGTCTGACCGGATGATAGAAGTTTTGTTTAGTGAGTTTTTTTTTTTATTATCCGTTTGATTGAGTGATCGGTCTTGTTTAGCGCTACCGGTAACGACTTGTTAAACCCTTATTTTTATCTCAAGTAACTCTTTCCGTTGACTGCATTTGTCTTTTTTTAGAATAAAGAAGTCAAATAGTTTGTAGGGCGAAACTCAAGCCTTCAAAGTAACACGAGTACTTAGCTTGCTAGCCGGTTTGCTACGCGACAGACAAGGCGAGCCCAGCGCAGCAATGGGGAACCGGGGGATGGAGGATTTGATTCCCCTCGTAAATAAACTTCAGGACGCCTTCAGCTCCATCGGCCAGAGCTGTAACCTGGACTTGCCGCAGATCGCCGTGGTCGGCGGTCAGAGTGCCGGAAAGAGCTCGGTTTTGGAGAATTTCGTCGGCAGGTGAGTTTGACTGATTAAGCGCGTATTGCTAATTAACGGGCGCGATGACAACACGGCCCTCGCTGGCCGCCGCGCGGAGCCCGCGCGGTGGCGGGTCTCGTGCGCGCCCCGGTCACGGTCCTCCGCCCGTGTTTTCGCGGCTCCTCCGCCGTTTCCTCCTTCTCTCCCCGCTCGTTTCCCGTAAACCCGCTTGTCATGCACGAAAACAAGTTACGCACTTAACGCAGGTTGAACAGCGGCCGGGAACGAGGAAATGAAAGGGGGGCGGAGATAAAGGAGCGGGGCGGTCGGTGCCGCTCGCTGTGGGAAGTCTACCCGGTGGGGTACCGTACCCGGTGGGATTCCGTACGGGTGGAGGGAAAGTGAAAGGGGTGACTTTCTAAGGGCTGCTTGCGCAGCCGTCATGTCAGACGTAGCCCTTGGTTGATGGGCCGCTGCAGTTGTATCGCGGTCATTGTGTGTTTTATTTGTTTGAAAACCCATTGCCGTTGCATGCATTTTTTTTCCCTCACAATTACAGCCAAGCCAGAGTCAAAAGTTAACCCAGATCTTTCTCGATCTAGGTTACCGTCCGACAATTCGCGGTTGTAATTGTCGCCTGCCGCGAACTGGCGGGTACGGCAGGTGTTGCTCGGGCTTTCCACGCCAGCTGGGCAGATGTTTGCACTGGGGACGATTAAAAGCCCATTAAAACGTGATGCTGCAGGGATGGGTCCGGGAGGGGAGGACTGTAATAGCACGGCACGATCACAGTCCGCTCCGACTGGCGTTTGTTTTTCTAAGCTGTAGCCTTTACCCGTGGGTTGCAACGGCAGGCGGTGCGGTTCACCCCTAACACCATTGTTAAGAATCAGCTGATTGGCTGACAGTTGGGGTCCCCGCTATGCATCCGAAACCGCGGTTGGCCAGCTCTGGACCTAGAGGTCTGTGGGATAGAGCTCTTCATTGCCCACCTGAAGCATGTATTTGAAAAGCAGGATATCCCAGCTTGTCTTTGTACTGTCAGTAAAGATAAGTGCATTCCCTAAAACCTGTTGGACGACCGCTTTTTAGGACCTGACTGGGGCACCTGAAACCCAAACAAACCCTTCACTAACTTTATTTATTGTGGTTGCTTTTAATTGCAGGGTTATTAATATGTTGCATTAATTACAGCAGGAATAGCTCCTGAATTTTTGCAGCGTCCAAGTAGGGAAACCCCTGATTTGTTCACAAGTCTTTTATATAATAAAAATATTTAAATTTTTTTTATTCTCTTTTTTTAAAAATCTTTTTTTAAGGTCATTCTGTTGATCCACGGTCATGTCTTTGTGGTTTTCCCCCTCATACAGAAGGAAATGTTGTTGCATGGTAATGCTCACCTGCGACTCACGGGCACTCAGGCGCGAACACACACACACACACACACACACACCGTCATGTGACTCGATGGGGAATGGGCGATCTGCCCTCTGTTGTTGATTTCAGAGGAAGAGCAAGCAGGTTTGCACATAGCCCCTGGGTGTAATTAGCGCCATAGCCGCCTCCACCCATCTTTTGTTGTTGTTTTTTTTCTTTCCCCAAGGCCCACATCTCTCTCTTTTTGGCCAAACAGAGGCCACCTTGGCTATGTTCTTCTTCAGCCGGGTCCTGAGTTCACTACGCTGGTGCCTCTTTGCTTAAGAAAAGATCTCGTCCCAGATAAAGTGACAGCCAGCAATCTCGGACTCAGTCTTGCTCGACCGGTTACTCCATTTTGCACAGTGGAACATCCCGTCTCCTGTTCGGGCCTGTGTGCTCGCTGGAGGTGGGGGGCGGGGCACAACACATTGCCTCCTAATGCTACCAATGGCTGTTTTTTTTGCTTTTTTGTAATGATTGTTTTTCCAGCAGCCAATCCACCTCATGCTCACAGTTGAGAAGGCGGGGTTGAACACAGCACTTAATTGCCTTCGCCAGCTTCCTGTTTTCCATCATCTGGGTGGCGGGTGGCTCGCCAGTGATAGGCTGATTCATTCCGTCCTGTCTGTGAATGTCTTCATTTCTTGGAATTCAAGCCTAATGTTATTCTCCCCTAATTGATTTAACTCATTGACACAGATTATTATTTTGGGAAGAGCACACAGGGCATTTGAAGGGTGTAATTCCACCAGCAGCCATCAGTGACTTATTGAAAGACAGTGATGGTGACCCAAGTTGCCATTTTCAAGACGGAGTCGACCCAACAAACCATTACTTTTATCAGCAACCTTGCAGTTTTCCCGCATAAACCGAGAGACTATGCAAGCTGTTGTGAACACCCAGAGATGATGTAATATCTCTGAAGAACAATGACGAGTTCTGGTCTTTCAGGAAATTCAAGCTGTGAGTGAATGGAGTAGCCATTTCAGAGATTCTCACTCTCAACTCCTCTCTCTCTGTCTGTCTGTCTCTCTCTCTGTCTGTCTGTCTCTCTCTCTCTCTCTCTCTCTCTCTCGCTCGCTCTCACAGTCGTTTGTCATAGACATGGCGTCAGGTAGTGCGGATGTTCGTTCTTGTTTGGGTTAGATTAAGTTTCCTTGGAGCACTTAGATTGCACGATATCTCTTGAATGGCACTTTACCCAGAAGCCCCAGCCCAGGGCGTCCAGATGTCAGTCGAACAAGTTCCTTAATCTAATCGATGGTAGCCATGGCGATGAACTCTTGGTCAATGTGCAGCCAAGCGTCCTGTGTGTGTGTGTGTGTGGTGGAACTCCATCAGTCACAGGGTGGGCCTTATCTTGTGTCAGGCAGACGGGTGTGGATTGGGCAGGGTTGTAATCTGGCTCCCTGGCATTTTGCGGTGAAGCCGGCACCTTGGAAGTTTGGGATACAGTGCTTCTCTTAGAGCCCTCGTCTTCCTGATCTTACTGATCGTACAGAACGTGCTGGCTCAGTGGTGGAGTGCTGGCAGTGAATCGTGGAGTGACACATTGGGATCGCTGCCCCCTGCAGCTGTGATGCGCACACGTGTAGAACAGCACAAACTGAGAAAATCCAACACTGTGCGGCTGAAAATACACAAATGCTTGATTCAGTTGTTTTTTGTACAACACTGTTTTAGTTTCGCTGATTTGTCACACTTGTATTCATGCTTTATTAATCACGTTCTCTCCTGAAGGACATGACATCAAGGCTTGTCATCTTACCGTGTCTCGCATTTTAAATACAGTGCAGCACCTGGGAAACGACTTTAATTCACACGGGCTAATGGACTCTGTTCCGCTGGCGTTTTTTGGTCTTGGTCTAGAAGGTGAAATTGTTGATCAATCGTGTGTGTGTGTGTGTGTGTGTTAAAGAGTTTAATGATGCTCACAGAAGGTGAATGATGAGACCCTGTCACTTATTGATCCAGATGTCTTCGAGTGAAACCTGCAGCAGTTTGTGTTTTTGGTTTTGCCTTTCCCTGCTCTTGCATCACTGCTTGACTGTGCATGGGGGTACCGGGCAGACAGACAGACACACACAAACACACACACAGGCTCCTGCTCATCTCCCTCAGTTGAGTGGCCCGCCAGCTTCCCGCTCTGTGCTTTCTGGTCGAGGAGATGTATAATAGATGGCGGCTTCGTCTATCATTTACAGCACATCAATAATTCAGCTGATTCCCTGCGGCCCTCTTCGCTGGAGCCCTGTGGTTGTGTGTGTGTGTGTGTGTGTGTGTGTGTGTGTGTGTGCGCACGCGCGCCCATCTCTGTGTGCATCTCAGCCTCGTTAGGAGCCTGAGACAGCCCCCTGTTGATGACTAATGAACCTTCCCTCCTCTCTTTGCACTTAACGTGTTCTTACATCAGGGGCTAACGGCACTCCACGCGGCAGCAGTTGTGAACAGCGGCCTCTGTGTAGCCTCGCATCTGTCTTTCTGGCTTCATTGTCCCAGGATTCCATCTGTCGTGCTGTGTCAGGCCCTCCTGGGTCACATGTCCGCTTTCCTCCTCTAGCTAATGTCTGCTCCTCACCATTATCCCCCCTCATTCGTTTCTTGCTCTTGATGCCCCTATGGCCATTTGTCCTCCCACATTCCTCCTCTTCATCCTCACGTATACCCTGTTTCTCAAGTCCCCCCCCCCCCCCCCCCCCTGCCTCTGAGCTTTCTCCCCCATCAACCTTTGTCTGTGTTTTTGGCTGCCAGGGGAAGCTGGAATGTGTATTTCAGACCGGTTAGTTTGGTTTGACGTGTATGTTAGGTGATGCTGCGTGTCTTGCGTCATTCCCAATTTCATATCGATTATGACGCATGTGTTGCCATCATAACTGTCTGTGCATTCAGTTGCTTTTTTTTGTGATTCACCGTTCCAATGTCTAACTGATCGGGTATCAGCCATACGTGATCGATCCACATCCAATACTTATTTAGTTTTTGTCGGTCTCTGCAAAGACGGCTCCTATTTCGTGTTAAATCAGTACAATAAATCGCGAGACCGTTCTTTCCCCTTTTAGATGTGTGTGTTTTTTGCAGCATTCAAACCGAACACAATCACTGCCACTCAGTCTATTTGCTACTCTGTGGGTGTGACGTCATGCGCAAAAGAAGCATAAAAACAGCAGATATGGCGGGGGATGATCTGGAAGTATTTTACACGTTTAATAGCAACTTGTAGCAATATTCGCCATATTTGTAAAAACAAAGTTTTGAGAGGTGGGAGTAGCATTTAGTGGGAAATCCCACTAAACGAAGTGCACGCAATTGTGCGAGACAATGAGAGTGATATGGAAAAAGCAATGGATGATTTGGCTTGGGCCGTTTTTTCGCACTCGCTACAGCTTGTGATACAGGAGGGGCTGCTATCGCAACAAAGTGTAAGTGACACCGTTTCCAGTGGGGGAGAAATTGTGGGGCATTTTAAGCATTCGGCACTTGCGTATCCTCGCTTGGAAGATATTCAGATTGAACTGCAAATGCCTCAAAAACGCTTAAAACGAGATGTACTGTTCCACGTTATGTATGTTTCTAGATGCCTAATTAAAGACTTTCTGGCGTACGTTTTTTCATCTGTATTTACTAGTTTAAAAATATTAACACATAAAGTATTAATATATATCTTATTATAATAAAATATTAAAGTAATACTAGAGCACGAGTACCATGTGTTTTTCTCGCACTAAAGTTTGCTGCCTCATTTTGAATGTGCACATTGCCAAAGTTGCCATTGTGTATTCATGTGTATATTTGCTGGTCTTATGTAGAGTTGCACAAAAATACATTTCTGCAAGAGGAATCCACTCCCTGAACATTGCTGAAATGTCACTGTGGCTGGCAGTTTGCCACACCATCAGATCCATCCGTTTATTCGGGCACCACCTGGATCCTGTTGTTATGTACGCGCTGTGCTTGTTTTTAATGCAGGGTCACTGTATGTGTTTCGGCAGGCATTTTAACTAAAGGTCGGCACAGCAGGTCGAGGCGAGGTGCGCAAGTTTTCGTGCCAGGTGGTTAGGCGAACCTGTCCAGCATGCCCCCTTTGGTTCACCTTGAAAGTTCACTTGCATTGCTCTGGCACAATAGCCCATGCCACGCCCAACGTCGGAATTGTTGCCTGAACTTTGACCCTGCTGTAGACAGCAGTGTCTACAATGTTGCTCGTACTGTGTTATTTTTGGAAACCATCAAGTTGTCTGTGCAAGTAGTTGCGACAGACAGTTGTTACGCACTGAAGCACCATTCTTATGAAATATAATATTTTGAGTGTACTTCTGCTTATTGGATACAGTTCTGATGGGTGCACTTCCTGGACTTGGATCTGAAGTGTTTTCCCAGCATGCCTTGTTCGCGGTTCCCCTGCAGCTCACTTTGGCCACTGGCCTCTCTCTCTCCCTCTTTCCTCACTCTCCAGGGACTTCCTTCCTCGAGGTTCAGGCATCGTCACCCGCAGACCCCTCATCCTCCAGCTGGTCAACAACAAAGCAGGTCTGTCCCGCCCTCCTCCCGCTTCCGCGGCGATGCCCCCGTGAGTGCGTTTGGCGTGTCGAGCCTTACTGTGCTCTGACGCCCTGCTTTCACCCCCCCCCCCCCCCCCTGCAGAATATGCAGAGTTTCTGCACTGTAAAGGCCGCAAGTTTGTGGACTTCGATGAGGTTCGGCAGGAGATCGAGGCTGAGACGGACAGGATCACGGGCTCCAATAAGGGAATCTCCCCCATCCCCATCAACTTGAGGGTCTACTCCCCGCATGGTATGACTTGCATGACATTTGTTCTCCAGGGCATCCACTGGTCATGCTGGGATCTCGTGCTTTCTCTTCTCCACCTCTAACCCCGCCTGTACCGGCCCCCAGTGCTAAACCTCACACTGATCGACCTGCCCGGCATGACTAAAGTGGCGGTTGGGGACCAGCCTCCAGATATTGAGCACCAGATCAGGGACATGCTGCTGCAGTTCATCACCAAGGAAAGCTGCCTGATCCTGGCTGTCACGCCGGCCAACACTGACCTCGCCAACTCCGACGCGCTCAAAATCGCCAAGGAGGTCGACCCCCAGGGTAGGCATTGGATGAGGGCTTTTGGGACTGTCTGCTTAGATGATGCCTTCCAATGATGCAGATGTGATACTGCCAAGCCCCGCCCCTTTCCTTCCATGTCCAATCAAAATGCCTCCAGTGTAGAGTGCCAGTTGAATGATGGGCAAAGTCTTCAAAACCCGGAGGTGAGCTGTTGTGAACGTCTTCTGCAGGGCTGCGCACCATTGGCGTCATCACCAAGCTGGACCTGATGGACGAAGGGACAGATGCCAAGGAGATCCTGGAGAACAAGCTGCTGCCTCTGCGCAGGGGTGAGGAGGACGCAACTGTGTGCCGTAGGGGAACCCGGGCCATTGCAAGCAAGGAGAAAGTCATTAATGGTGCTCTCTGCTGCCCCCCGCAGGCTACATTGGAGTGGTGAACCGCAGCCAGAAAGACATTGACGGAAAGAAGGACATTCGTGTTGCTCTGGCGGCCGAGAGGAAGTTCTTTCTGTCACACCCGGCTTACAGGCACATTGCGGAACGCATGGGCACCCCCTACCTACAGAAGACGCTCAACCAGGTGAGGGGGTGGGGGGTGTTAATTTATCCTGGGCCATTAAACACAAAAGCAGAAATATAATTTTTCTGGGAATGGGGAACGTGGCATTTCTGATTTTCGCACCCGTAACCTGCCCCCGGCACTTCCCCCTTGCCATCTCCCCAGCAACTGACCAACCACATCCGCGACACGCTGCCGGGCCTGCGGAACAAGCTGCAGAGCCAGCTGCTCTCCCTGGAGAAGGAGGTGGAGGAGTACAAGAACTTCCGGCCAGATGACCCCACGCGCAAGACCAAGGCTCTGCTGCAGTGAGTGCGCCGCACCGCCCTGCTGTGGGGGGTGGGGGGTGGGGGGTGGGGGGTGGGGGGGGGGTGGAAGCACGCTCCTCTTAGCAGACATTGGGTGCACATCAGTCATCTGCGTCACTGGGGTTTTTCTGTGCTATAGTACAGGAATCAGTATGTGCTGCAGTAAGGATTATGAATATTATTGATCTAATTACTTATTTTTACTTATTAATAGACCTGTTCTCTCTCGCTCACACACACACACACACACACACACACACACACACACACACACACACACTGAGCATCTCTGTCCGCCTTCCCCAGAATGGTGCAGCAGTTCGGAGTGGACTTCGAGAAGCGGATAGAAGGCTCTGGAAACCAGGTGGACACGGTGGAGCTGTCAGGCGGAGCCAGGATCAACCGCATCTTCCACGAGCGCTTCCCGTTTGAGCTGGTTAAGGTACCCGCTCACTCATCTCGCTGCCACACAGCCACAGAGCCTTTCTCCAACAATAATGTTCTTGTACTTAATTTAATTTTAGCAGTCGTTTATCACAGCAGAAACACACACACACACACACACACACACACACACACGGACGGACGGACACACACGGACGGACACACACACTGAGTGATGGGCTCTGCACCCATGTGTCTCTGTCCTTCCATCCCAGATCGTGTTTGATGAGAAGGAGCTGAGGCGAGAGATCAGCCATGCTATCAAGAACGTCCACGGTGTGAGGCACGTACCAGGGAATGGGGGGGGGGGGCATAGTGACCCGCCTCACAGCCAAGCGCCAGCACATCAGTCTGCCCCCATTCTCTTTCCTCTCTGACCACTTCCTGCTCTCCCGGCCACCATTCGCCCCCATGTGTTTTTGCACTTCCCTCTGGGTAACACAGCCCTCTAGTGTTATCTGTGCTTAGGCACCATTCACCAGTGTTAATTTCAGCTGCAACGTCAACCAGTCGGTCGTCGCCCTCAGAAAATGTCGTTGTCTCACATTGTTTCATTCTCTCTGCTCTGCCCATCCCCCACACATACCCTGCTTCCCCCCCCCCCCACCATTTCAATCTGTGTCTGTCTGTCTGTCTGCGCCTGTGTGTCTGTCTATGTAGAACGGGCCTGTTCACTCCAGACATGGCGTTCGAGGTCATCGTGAAAAAGCAGATTATTAAGCTGAAGGAACCCTGCCTGAAGTGTATCGACCTGGTTGTTCAGGAGCTCGTCAGCACAGTCAGGCAGTGCACTGACAAGGTACCGCCAGATGGGGGCACCCTTGTGCGGGAGGGAGTTGTGGGAGTGGGGGCAGCATTGCATATTATTCTCCTCCTAGAACCAGATCAGTTTGGCCTCGTCTGATGTTAATACCCATCCTCCAAGAGAGTAGCAGTGCATCCCACCCCCCCAACGACCCTCACCAATCCCAGTCCATCTGCCTCTTTCCCTGTGTGCTGGTGTCATGTTTTGGTATGCTGTGGTGGTGCCTGTGTTTATAGACGAGGTCTGGGAACGTTCCGGCATGGTCCGGGGTCTCGTGCAGTCCGGCTGCAGGTTCCTGCATCCGTTTCTTCTGGAATTTGAGAACCTGCAGTTGGTCCCTCTCAGCTTCCATGTTTCCTTCCCTTCTGACATTCAAGCTGGCTGACTAAACAAAATGTCTCGATTTTTGACTTTGCCTTCCCCCTTCCTTTTATCTTTCTCCTTCTCTCTTTCTCCCTCTTCACTCTCCCCAATCCCTACCCAACCCCCACCACGGCCCCTAATGCCTCAGAACGGGCCTGTTCACGCCGGACCTGGCTTTCGAGGCCATGGTGAGAAAGCAGGTGCTCAAACTGAAAGCGCCCAGTTTGAAATGCGTGGATCTTGTAGCGTGTGAGCTCAACGCGCTGGTCAGGAAGTGCGGCGACAAGGTAATCGTGGTGCACAGACCAAAACGGACACGTGACACCAAATAGCCCCCCCCCCCCCCCCAGCGCCTGGGGCATGGTGCACCCTCACAGTCAACCTTCCGCCTCTCGTCCCATAAGGAATTACCAGGCATTTGCGTCCTTGTGGTGTCTCGTGATCCATCGCCAAAGCTCTTGATGCAGCCTCAGGCCTTTTCCAAAAGCCTGGCCCTTCCTGAACCCCCCCCCCCTCCCCATCCTGGATAACAGAATTAACAGTGTGTGCAAGGCCCAGGCCTAAACCAGGCTTTGGAAAGGCGCTAGGCCTCGCTACGTTGTCCTGTCTTGAGGTATCGCAAAGTCGTCCCGTCCACCCGTACAAAATCGACATGCTCATTTGTAACTTCCTCCCATTTTCTTGGCCGCCATAGTTTGTCATGTTTTTGTGCTTTTGTGTGTAACAGTACAGAACCTCATTTTGTGGGAGGAGGTCCTGGGTTGGGGAGTGAGTGAGGGGGGAGGGGTTAGTCTGTGCTCACCCAGGATGAGCAGGAGGTATGTGAACGTCTCAATTTGGTAATGGGGACGCAGGTCCCTGAGTGACTGCTTTTTTTCCTCAGTGCTTCTGCTCCGTTTAGTGACCCCATTTCAGCCCACATCTAGGTGAGCGGCTTGGGAGTGGGAGCAGGTAACCATTAGTGTTCTCCGGGTCCCTGTACCTGGCAGTCGCTGGTTCAATACAGTATTGCGATAGCCCAACTTGCACGTGGGACATTATGGCTGCAAAGGACACAACCCCCCCCCCCCCCACACACACACACACACACACACACACACACACATGCGCACAATCATTAGAAACTGCTGAGAGCCTTTGCTGTAGCTGTGTTCGATGACTTTGGAATCGCTGTGCAACTACGTATACTCGGGCGAGGAGGAAGGAGACCGAAATAGCCAACGAAAAAAGCGCTCTGTTGCCTAGTTAGGACACACTTGTTATATTTTTAGTTGGGGGAATCCTGGGAAAAGGGTGTCTATCTCTACTTTCTGAGCTACCGTGCAACTGCACTTCTTATGATCTCCAGTTCTGTTATCTGTTTCCCACTAACAGTCATTAAGCCAAACTGAAGGTCGCTGTCATCTTGGAAAGGTCACCCTGTTTTGATAGGCCCCTGACTTTCTCCTGACTTTGTATGCTGTTTATTCAGACCAGCAGTCTTGATCCAAGACTGCCGTTCCATTTCTCAGCAGCACTCTGGAAAGCAGGTCATTCTAAGCTGACGGTGATTCCTTACTGTCCTCCAGGCTGCTGTGCATGTGTGAGGGGTGATGCCTCCTGCTTTTTAAACACGCTGTAGTTGTGGCCGCTTTCCTTTTGTTAGGCCAAATAGCTGTAGAATCTGTGTGTGCGTGCGTGTGTGTGTGTGTGTGTGTGTGAGCACTTCCAGAGACTGTGCGTGCAGTGCTGTCCATCTCTTGCAGCTGGGCTGTTACCCCCGACTGCGAGAGGAGACGGAGAGGATCGTGAGCACATACATCCGAGAGAGAGAAGGCAAGACCAAGGACCAGGTAAGATGGCGGAGGCAGAATTTCGGGAGGTTGGCGTGGAGGATGACATAAGTGGGATGCAGGCTAATGATGTACATTAGGAAGGGGGGGGGAGCAGAAACCTGTCAGAAATTCAAAAGAAGCATTTAATTTATGCAAATGTTTCTTCTTCACCAGGTTCTGCTTCTAATTGACATTGAACTATCCTACATCAACACCAACCATGAAGACTTCATCGGTTTTGCCAAGTACGTGAGCCCCCCTGCCCCCCACCCCCAAATCTTCCCTTAACCCTGCACTCCGCCCTTCTCCTGGCTACATGTGCTGCAGGAAAATCCACTAATATCCCAAAAGCCTTCCTGCATCTGCATCCCTTAGTTTAAAGCTTGTTTGGACTTGAGCTTCTGACAGGGCTTGGGGGGGGGAGGGGGCATTAAGTCACTGCTGCCCCCAGATCCCACCAACACCTCCTCCTCCCCCATCTGACGTAATCTGCCATCAAAGCTGAGACTTCTAGGAGATTTTATCAGCCACAAAGTCCAAGTCATCTCATCATGTTGGCTTAGATATCTTCTGTCCACAATCATCAGCTCCATCACCTGGAATGAGCATGCATGGGCTTGTTGCGATTAATATGGGTTTAATAGTTCTTGTCTTTCGCCTTTGCCTCAAGTTGAGATGAGAAGACTTGTTTTTCTCTTCATCTTACACTGAATTATGTGTGAATCTGTTTATCTGGTTTAATAGGGCTTGATGGTCAACTACAAATCCAGTTACAGAAACTGTTTTGTAAGCATGACTTCCTTTTCATGCATTAAACCCAAGCATGAAATTCAATTGCAAGTGCCATATAGAGCCTGCCTGCTCCCCCCCCCCCCCCCCCACCCCCACCATCGATTTTGTAGCCGTTGTTGATTTAACGTCATAAAAATGTCAGGTATTGTCTTTTTTGAACCGGAACATATTTTTTGCTATGGAAGTGCTGTTTGAAATTCATTTTCATTTGCTTGAATCGCGATTTGCTTGCCGGTGTATCCACAACGTTCTGAGTGTTGTTTCCTTTGCATGCTACGATGATGCTCAGGGAAACTGCATTTTCATAGCTGGGATTGATTGCATTGGACTTCCTCTTGTTTCCTCCCTCTCTTTTGGCCCTGGGTTTTTGCGTCATCTTGTGTAGGCTACCATATAGTCTGATAGACCATTGAGTCGATGGGTGATGCCATCGCTGGGGGGAAACAGCGTGGGCTAATGGCAGTGAGCCTCGTAGCCGGCCTGGCACCCCTACTAACACCGAGTCACCCGAGCATGCTTGTGGTGACATGATGGGGTCAGGTGCCCCCTCCCCGGCCACTTAAACCTGAGCGTGTTGGCTGTTCCTTGACTGGCCTTTGGTTTTGGTTACACGCATGGGGTAACGGCCTGGTTCTGAGTGGCGTGGGGGCTAATCGCTCTCGTCACTTTCAGTCTCGACTTCAGGAGGATGGACGACAGCCCCCCTTTGGGGTACAGCAGCAACAGGTGGGCCGTCTAAGACCTGCCCCTCCTATCCCACCCTGGGAGTAGTGACCGTCTAACAGTGTCCGTAGTGATCTGTCTACCAGCCCAATCTCTGCCGGCAAACCTTCTTGAATGTAGATTTTTATTATTTGTTCGCTTTTTGGGTTTGAAAACATTCATTTTGAGTTTATACATGTTTAACAAACAAACCGCTCTCCTCAGTGACAATGCAGTCGCTCTTTGCTGTATGTGTATCTGTTGCCTATAAAGCGTACTTCAAAGAGCACTTGAATCCCTGTAATTTTTTTCGTTCTAGTTGACTCATGTTCACCATATCTCTGTGTGGTATGACTAATCCTGACTCGGTCTTCCCTCTGGAAATTCCCCTCCACCCCACAGCGCCCAGCAGAGGAGCGCACACGTAAACAAGAAGAGGGCCATCCCCAACCAGGTACCCCTACGCATTCCGCCCCTTCACTCCCCATCTCACCAAAGGGCTCTTTAAATCACTCCCTCGCCCCCCTATACCTGGTAACCCAACCTAGACCTAACCCAAATTTCATTGTTCCCCCCTCTCCACTGGTACCATCTCTCCGACATAAACCAGCCTAATCTCGGCCCACCCTAACACTGCTGGTACCGTAATCCCTGTCCCGCCCACTTGTCATACAGTCCATTCTGCTCAAATTCAGCCAAACAAGCTGGCTCTGGAACCCCCCCATATCCCACAATGCAGCACCAATCTGTGTTGTTTGATTCCTTTGGCCTCGTAAGTGTATCCAGAATAAAGAATGTTGTAGTTGCCTGTTCCAACATGTATCAAGATATTTGGTAGTAATCCCTGTTACACCCCTACCCCCCCCCCCCTCACAATCTCTGTTTTTCATAATTGTATCGCAATTGTTGCATGAAACACACCGAATGGCATGACTGCAGTCCGCAAAGCAATAACTAATCAGCCGCTTTCTTTTTTGGCCTTTATGGTAATTGTTAGAAATGCGCACGAACCGACCAATGTGACAAGAGGCCTGAAACCCTCCGGTTAATCTAATCGCATGTAACTGTGTTGCTCTCTCTTACTTTTTTTTGCACTCCCTTCATTCTCTCTTGACCCCATCTCCTCTCACATGCCTGGCATGTCTGTTCTCCCCGTCTATTCTCTCTCTCTGTCTCATTCACCCCCCCCCCCCTCCACCAATTCTCTCTTTTGCTTGTTCCCTTCCCTTTCTTCTGTAATTTAATTTGCTTGACTACCCCTGCCCCTCCCCCCCCCCCCCCCCCAACAGGGTGAGATCTTGGTGAGTACCTATAAGCCCCTCTATCCAGTACTGCCCCTGTTAGAGGCCTCGTCCTTGTAGTAGGCCACTCAGGGGTGGTCACCTTTGCTGGAAACCTGAGGCCTTACGGGCAGTCGTCTGAGCTGGGGGAGGTCATTCGCCATTTTAGGGACACATTGGGCCCTGGAGGAGAAATCTCTGCGCTTAATGACCCAGCCTTACAATGTACTGTTATGGGACGTTTGAGCCAAACAAAAAAAACCAAATCAATGCCAAAGAGATGGTCCCTGTCTCTTTTGGTAATGCTGATTGGTTATCACCACTCCTGCGCAAGGTATTACCATGGCAACGTCTTTTAAAAAAAAAAACAAACAAATGTTACCTGTTTGGTCATATTTGCCTTCTGTCCTGCAGTTTAAGAGGTTGGAGGACATGGAAGACGATCAGGTAGAGTTCCAGATAACGACTGAAATGGAGAATACAATTACAACCGTAATTACGCTATTTATCTCCATTACCACTAATTTGGTAATAGTATACACCGTAATTGCTCTGAGCAAAATTATCCTAACAGCATTGTAATTGATGCAGTTTTTAATCTGTAGTTTAGATGTGGCTAACTTTTATTGCAATATCTACGTTGCGCTTGGTTTCACTTGCTGTTGGAGTGGAATTCTTTTTATTCACCCATCAATCAATCAAATCAGTTCACGATGTCGTGAGAATCTCTTTGAAATGATGTCTTTGCTGAAAGAAGAAATGAAATTGCTGTAAGCAGGCCTGTGGTGCACAAGTAATGATGTCATTTTAAAAGCGAAAGTGAAATGCACTGAGAGCTTGTTGTGCCACCTAGTGGTGAAGCCTGGTGTTGCCCTGGCCTCAGTTATCCTGACAAAGGTGTCCTCTGGTGTCCTGCCTGGGTGTCTGTGTCAGAGTTTGCCTTGTGGAGTGCTGCTGTTACTGTAACAAGGGCAGGGGGAGTGATGGATTTGGAAATGGGGGGGGGGGGGGGGGTGGCCAAACTCGACACACTTATGTTTTTTGTTATCCATCTTTGCATGTGTATCATCTCGTTTATCAATTCATGACTTCCAACATAATTGGAGAAAGCAGTCCTGACTGCTGGGTTGAAATATAGATTTCAATGGAATCATTTAAAATTTGTGGTCTGTACCTCCGTAATGATTGCTGTTACTGCAGTCATTAATCTCCACACTCTCATTCTTGCCCATCCTTCAGGTGTGATGTTCTTGTTGTTGCAGCCTTGCTTCGTCTGTGTACAGAAGGTTAGGAATTAGCCATGATATTTTCACTTTCAGACTGGTCTCTGGTGCAGGCTGTGGTTTTTGGCCTCTGCTAGCAGGACAGTTTCAATTCGACAGGCCCAAGATGAGCATCAGAGGCCAGAGCTGAATGAGTCCATGCTGTAAATCCTAGAGGTGAAACTGAGAGCTTTCTGGTTACCTTGCTCTTCTGATTGGTGGGGTGCTTGACCAATCAAATGCTCAAAGCAGAGCCATCTAGCCAGTCACAATGGAGGAATCAGATTGTTCCATCTGTGCTGATCTGCTGGAGTGGTCCATCCGGACTGAGGGCCACTAGAATGGTGAGGTAAACACAGATGTTGCTGTTGGGTGGAACACAAGAATAGCGGAACCGCCTGGCCTTCCTATTTAAAGGTTTAAAAAAAATAGGGGGTATTTACCCATGCAGAACGGTAAACAAAACTGTATGTTTGTAGATTTGCCACTATGTGGAAGTTTAGGGACAAGATTAGACGCCGTAAGACATGAGCCAATTAAAGGATTTGAAGGACAACATCACACCTGAACGGTGAAGGTTTATTCACTGTGGTTTTCTGTACTCTGACAGTAGCTAGTAGTTAATCGATTCTCACATCCTTTTTACTCTGTGTTCTGGTTGAGTAATTCCTTGTCCTAAACAGAAACACTGCTGCCATATTTCCTGTTTTGCCAGTGTCTCGAAAAGCAGTTGACTTTGAGTCATGTTTCCAAACAGGACACGTACCCTGCATAAGGCAAACTCTTGGCTCCGTTAGCTTTTTATGTTTGTTCTGTTTACCTTCCCTAGCCCCCCCATCCCTCCTTGCCTTTTAAAAACAGGAAATATGTACGAAAGTAAGAACCTTGACAGGTTACATTGTCTCTCCCGTCCGTGCCACTAACAATGCTTGTTTTAATTGCCCCATAGGCTAGCTTCTACTGACCCTAACGCTCAATGTTATTGATTTACTGACGCCTAACCTCAGGCTGTGGGCCGGCCGTTCGGTCTGGGTCACATGACATCTCATGGTCGACTGCCTCAGGTCGACCGATGACAATAAAGGAAGGAGCAGAGATTCCAGACCGCCTATAATTCACTGTTGTTTCTTTGTGTTTGAAAATACTTGATTTTAACCAGCGGTTCTGCTTCTTGCAGCTTCAGTCGAGCATAGGAGCGATCTTGGATGGAGAATATCTTAATTTTTGACCATTTTTATCTTGCTTGCAAATCTAAACATGGGCCGAAGTCTAAGGATGACCTTGATTTGGCAACACTCCTGTTAACCCTGTGAATTATTTTCCAGTGACCTAACACCTCTGCTAATGTAGTGAGGTTATCATCTTACTTTCCATGGGGTAACAAGGAAGACTCGGTTTAAGCAGCGTTGTGCAATCACTTCACCTTTCTGAGGACTTCCCTCAGTGCTAATTCAGCAGTAACCTAGCTCAGGGGTATGCTTGCATATTAGCATGCTGGGGTCCACCTGATTCCATAGCCAGCATGTCTAAAAAAGATGTATAAGAGGGTTCTTGCGTGGGCAGGGAAGGAGGTAAAGGGTTAATCATGGCTAGCTTTACAAGGCATGAAGTAGGAGTGATAATTTCTCCCAGAATCAACATCATGGCATCTCACCTCCTTCTGCCCCCTTTCCCATACCAACCACGCCATCCCAACCCCCTGGCCTCGTCCCGTTCTCTCCGGACAGGTGATCAGGAAAGGTTGGCTCACCATCAACATCAGCATCATGAAGGGAGGCTCCAAGGAGTACTGGTTTGTGCTGACTGCCGAGTCGCTGTCCTGGTACAAAGACGAGGAGGTGCGTGCAGCGATGGCTGTGGTGGTGATGGATGGTGGGGTAAACCAATCAAATTTGAGCTTACTGGTTACCATGGTCGCAAGCATGACAGTCTTGGGTGGTTCCGGTTGGGTGTGTTTCCAGGAGAAGGAGAAGAAGTATATGCTCCCTCTGGATAATCTGAAGCTCAGGGACGTGGAGAAGGGCTTCATGTCCAATAAGCACACGTTTGGGATCTTCAACACGGAACAAAGGTCAGCCGCTACCTTGCTGCTTCCGTTACAAGACAAAGAGCTCGCTGTCGTCTCGTTTGGCTTGGGTGTGGTCTGTTAATGCCTGTTTATAAAAAACCATCTCACCGTGAGTTGGCATGTGTTCGTGCACAGGAACGTGTATAAGGACTTGCGTCAGATCGAGCTCTCTTGCGAGTCCCAGGAGGACGTGGACAGTTGGAAAGCCTCTTTCCTCAGAGCTGGCGTGTACCCCGAAAAGGACCAGGTACATTAAGCGCAAACCCAGTTGCAAAGATGGTACATTACTCACAAACCCCGAAAGGGCGACGTTGCTTATACGTAAACCCTATAACAAACTTGGTGTGTTGCCCAGAAATGAAGGGGAAACACATTTCAGTCCACATCTATTCTTGGGTGTTAAATGCAAAATGTTTAATGTATTTTACTCTCTCCAATATGATTTTGAGACGGTTTCGCTTTCAGTTTTACTCTTTCTCCTGTCACCCAGGAGCAGCTGTTGTTGAGTAACATGGAACTTGCTTCTGTCTTGAGATGCACTCAAAGTCACGCATCCCGTTCCCCTTTCAGCCGGACAATGAGGAGGCCGCGGTCGACACCTTGTCCATGGACCCTCAGCTGGAGCGACAGGTGGAGACCATTCGCAACCTGGTGGACTCCTACAGCAACATCGTCAACAAGACCATTCGGGACCTCCTACCGAAGACCATCATGCACACCATGATCAACAGCGTGAGTGTCAGGACCTGCCTGCACTTGAGGGAGGGGTGGGTGGGGGACCTCAAAGGTCAACAAAGTCAATAAAGGTCAACAAAGGCCTAGGCAGGTAGACTCCTTTTGGGACAGCTCACACTCTCATAGCCAGTCCCTTTACATGGCTGGTCCTCCTGCTGCCAAGTATCCGTCCCACTCTGCTCGTTTCCTCTCTCCCTCTCACTTCGGACGCCCCCCCCCCCCCCCCCATCCCACGCAGGCGAAGGACTTCATCCATTCGGAGTTGCTGGCCTACCTGTACTCATCAGGCGACCAGAACACGCTGATGGAGGAGTCGGTTGACCAGGCGCAGAAGCGCGACGAGATGCTGCGCATGTACCACGCGCTGAAGGAGGCGCTGCAGATCATCGGGGACATCACCACCACCACGGTGTCCTCACCCTTGCCCCCGCCCGTCAACGACAACTGGATCCAGAGGGACCCCAGGTGGGGATACTCGCTAGGCGTGAACACGCACACGTATACATGCGTGTTCATGTCTTATGCTCATGGCTTCCCATCTGTCTCTCTAGTCCTACCTCCCAGCGCAGACCGATGGCGGCAGCAGCAGCCCCCCCTCCCAGCCGGCCCCCTGCAGTGAGGGGCCCCACCCCAGGTCCTCCTCTGAACCCGTCTCCAGCATTCGGGGCACCCCCCATCCCCTCCCGCCCGGGGCAGCCCATCAATGCCTTTGGCAACCAGGACCCATTTGGCGCCCCCCCCCTGGTCCCGTCCCGGCCTGCTCGCGTGCCCCCCAGCCTGCCCCCCGGCGTCCCCAGGTGAGTCCCGCCCCATACTGGTGTTCTGTCCTCTGATTGGTCGCTCAGCTTTTGAGCAATGGTGGACCTTGGCGTTTTCCGGAATCGAGGCGTTTCTCTTTTCTCTCCACCTTCCTCTCATTTGATCACCTGCCCCCATCCCTCGCTCCGACCCCCTGGTCTTGCCTGCTCATTGTCTCACTCTCTCTCCCCTGCAGCCGGAGACCCCCTGGCGCCCCCCTTCGGCCCACCATAATCCGCCCCTCCGAGCCGTCCTTGCTAGACTAGGCCCCGGGGCCTGAGGGTGGGGCTGGGGTGCCGAGAGAGGGCCAGACGGGACGGCGGCTGTGAACGCGGGCGTCCGTACACGTGCCTGCACACAAACATGCACGCAAACATGCAAACAGTCGCTGTGCCGCGTCTTCAGTGTCGTCTTCAGGGTTACGGACGACCTCCTTGTGCAGAAATGTACAGAATTACAGATTGTCTTTGCAGCATAACAGTTATGCCCCCCCCCCCATTTATTCCTACTTCTGTCTGATCTGTATAAAAAGATACATTAGCCATTTATGCCCCCCCCCCCCCACTGATTTTTCTAACTCAAGTCATACTGGAAATCACTGTTATTGTGGAAATTGTCTGTCTTCCCTCCTCCTTTTGTATTTCAGGAAGTATGTACTTTTACAATGTTGTATTTAGCTTTAAGGTCTAATAATTGCATTGTAAAACAGGGGAAGCTCACCCCTGCCCCTCCCTTAATCACGCAACCGATAAGAACACAATACGACCAATCAAAGAGCAGGTGAGCCGGTGGTGTAGACCAGTCAGAAGCTCTGACTGAACTGCAGCTGAAAATGAGTCAAGTCATACTTGGCATATATCCTAAAGCAATTTATACAGTCAAGGCAAAAAAGACTAACATTTGTAGCACAGGAGTGACTAAAATAAGTTGTGTTGCTTCAGCACAGTTTTGCAGTCATGTTCAGGGGTGATGTTATTGTTTTGGTGTATTAAGCAGCCCCCCTGTACAAACAGTGTGTTCCCCTTGCAAACTCAACAGTTAATAGAAAGTTCCAGATTGTTTAATGGCTGTGTCTGTGGAACCTGGAGCCAGTGTGTGTGGATGTAGACAGGCCTGTGAGCCTCTGAAGCATTAACATAACATGGGTTAAAAGAGGAAAAAAAACAAAAAAGAAAGAAAAAAAAGAAACTAACTTTTTTGCGTGTTCTGGGCACCTCATTGCACTGATAGGCAGGGGGTGTAAATCTTTTGAGATTGTCCTGAAGGGGTAGGTGGGGGGGGGGGGGGACACTTTGCTTCATGGGATGTCAGAGCCCTGACAGAAAGTGAAGTGACCAGGAACTTCAAAATGGAATCCAAACCTGTTACCAGAAAGTTTGGGGGCGTGATTTTAAATAGAACGTGGGGGGTGGACGAGGATTACATTTTGGGTGGGGCGGGGGTGGGAACCACTTGTGAAATGACTGAGATGACCAGTTTGGTCACGTTCCTGTGGAAATGGAGATTTTTTTGTAACCCTTTTGTGTTATTTATACCAAGGCTGATTTATTTTGTCAAAAGCGGTTTTTATCCTGAATTCTGAGAGCTCTGTCCAGGTCCTCCACCGTTGTGAAGGCTAGTCACAGAGGCCACTGAGGCAAATCCCCCCCCCCGCACCACCACCCTTGATTTAAAAACTCATCATATCGCCATCATTCTTGGCATTGGGGTAATGGTCTCCGATTTCTTCCCTGTTATCCTGCACAAATTTCACAGAAAACCAAAAGCTTTATAAGCAGAAAGCGTCTGTCAGATGTGTCTTTTGTATGATCATTGAACATCTGTAACTCCTGATTCTGTTTGTTTATTTGGGCTTTTTGGGAATGTGAGCATTCTGACAGACATTCTGAATGTTTTCCGTTTTGATTTGGTGGGTTGAACCTGTGGGTGGGGGAGATGGCCAAGGTCCGAGTGCTCTTTGGCTTGCTGTGCATGTCCTGCTTCAAGAGACTGTGTAAATACAGGTGCAGTCCTGTGGAATTAGTTAAGGATTTTCAAAGGGAGGTACTGGCAGAAAGTAACCCCCTCTCCGAGTGTGGGTGTGATTTTGTTACATTTTTTGCAGATGGGTGTGAGGAGTTTAGGTTTTGTGGGCCGATGAACTTCCCGTGAAGACACACAGACTCTGAGAGCAGGATGACGGCCGTCCTTGGTCAGGGTATCGGGGACCTTGGCGTCTCCGAGGCAGCTGGCCGAAGGCTTTGTTTTTATATTTACGGTCGGTAATTTCCTGCAGAGGTTCATTCGAGAACCTTCCTGAAGGTAGAACGTGCAGATACATCTAGATGGAGATGGTGGGCGAGCTACCCAGCCTTCCCACTCGGAGAACCGGACACGCTTCCTGACTTAAGTGCCTCTCGTTCTGACTGGAACCGAATAACTGAGTACAAATAATGAATGAAATGAGCATTAATAAAAGCTAATGTGTACAATAAATGGAATGGCTTCTGGTGGCTGGTGTCTGCTCTTTGTGTCATTTCTCTCACTCTCCATCTTCCCCGGTGTCCTACCTCCTTTCTGGTATGTTCGTCTCCCTCCATTTAAGACACTCGGCACAGCCTTTGCTACCTGGTGTCCTGGCAACCATCTTGAGATGACTTCTGATTGGTCTGATCACTTTCTCTTTTCCACCGTTGTGACAGTGATTGGGTGGTGGGTGAGATTTGCTGAAAGTGGTGGTGAATATCCTAGGTTCAGGGTGCCCTCATTTCTTGCTGCAGGGGGGTATCTATCCCCCCCCCCCTTTCCTTCACAAAAGCATCACCAACCTCTTGTGATTATAGCAGTCTTTCCAGCCAATCACGGGTCCTTCTATACTGTAGTTATGGGTGAGAAATGACGGTTGATTACACTTTCTGTGGGATAAAATCAGGAAGTGATTGACAGTGTGGGATAACCCCCCCCCCCCTCCCCTATATAGGTTTTCTTGAAGCCACCTTTCTCCCACCTCTGCACATTCTGCAGAACTGGCAGTGATATCAATTACAGCAGCAACGTTGGTTCCTTTAAATAGGAGTTGTCGTAGGAGATCGTCACGAATAACCAGAGGAGCCATTTGGTTTTTATTCACCGTCCTTTGATGTTTTCTTTGACATACGAATATTGGGGAAAAAAAAAATTGGAGATTAAATTGCGTGTCGTTATGGATGACCAATATTGCATGCATAATGGTGTCACATAAGCACAGAACCCAGAAATATTTGTTGCAACTTTTAGTACTGAAACGCCGTAAGACATGGTATATCACAGGTTAAACAAAAAGGGGTTGGACCACTCCAGACAACACATTACATTCAGGGCCAAAGTATAGCCCGTTCTTCACCGATCAAGGGTGTCATTGGATCACGTGAGATTGAATGCTTGGGAGGTAAAGAGCAAGGCTTTGTCAGGTTAGTCTGATGAACTTTGCTCCCGCAGTGATCTCTGACCTGCACTGTGATGAATACAGAAGAGGTCTTTGGGTTTGTGTTCATGGAACCGCTGAAGGCCTGTTCCCAAAATGTGTGGATCTGACCCTACCCCACTGTGCAGTGATTAAACTCACCCTCACGGGCCGCCTGCATCCATGACGTGCTGGGTTTGCATTTCAGTCTTTGTCCTTTCATCACTCTGAACAGGCGCCCAGGTCCTCGGAACCAGTGGTGAACAGACCGACCCAGGATATTGGTGGGACACACCTCATAACAATGTTAGAGTTGTTAAATGAAGGAAATACGACCGGATTTCAGAGGTGCCACGACTACAGCAGCCAAAAACATGCAAAGATTTCTAGAAGAAGACAGATTTGGTTTCCTTCTATACCAGGATTCAAAAATACACGTCACTGGATGCACCAAACTGTATTGAAGTGATAATCACTGGAAAGTACTTTAAAAGAATTTTTAACAATATACAGATTCATGATTTAAATAACTATGAAATGGCCCAAGATATGAATCGTTATATACAAATGTGTATGATTATTATTATTATTATTTTTTTTACATATTAGATCTCTTAGTTGTCATCAATATGTTGTCATATGGACTGGTGTAAATTTATATTTCCAATAATCAAGAGCATTGCTCTGCATTTTGCACATTAAATGGCATGTAAATAGTCAGCATTGGCATCTTGGGTGGAGTTGGGTCTGTTCTCATGTTTATCTGGAGTGGCGCTGGTCTGAAACAATCGCTGGCACCCAAGGGGCGACTTTCTGTGCATCAATGTCTACTGATCATCGGAAACTCAGGGGAGTTGAAGCTGCTTCCTAGCATCTGGACCATATGACCAAACCGCAAAAGAACTCTCTCGGGCCCAGATATTAACATAAATCAGGTGTCTAATGAACAGAAGGCAATTCTGCTCAGAAGTAGTAGATTTGATATTTATGTGTGTGCTGTGAAAATGAAACTCTCATGGGAATGATTAAAATGTTAATACTTGAAGCAATTTCAGTTTCCTGGTTTAAAAAGAAAAACCCCAACCACTATAATACCACCCCTGGGATTTACTTAATATTTCCTTTGCTAACTGCCATTTATAATCTTGGTTAGTCGAAATAGTGTCCCTACCCAGGAAAGAATTGCCCTTCAGGAGGAAATTTATCTGGGGGGAAAAAAAATAAAGAATCAGTAGCTGTGAAGGAAATCTGGTTTTGTTGCCATACCGCACTATGATTCCTACACTATACTCCCTTCGGGCCCAACCAACAAATGCAGAATACAAACCTATTTATGGTGACAATCAATTATTTTTTGATGGTTGTAGATTCTTAGTAATATACCACTTTTAAAACTTGTGGCCCCTGCTTTTCCAGCAGGTTTCCTACCCTTTTCCTGTACAAATTAAGTGCTGGGTCCTATATAACAAGTCATATAAGAACGTAAGCTCAGCACGTACCCGCCATTAACTGCCAAAAAACCCAGACAACCGTCTCCCTGGGAGGTTTTATAAACTACATCCAAGTTAAAATAAACTTGAGGCTGAATTTATTTTTCTACTAAAACTTTATTAAATCATGGAAAGTCACACCTTTAGTATCACATACATCCAAAACACACACACTTGTGCAGATAATCACAGAATTGGGTCCTTACATATAGTAAACACATGATTTAAAAAGTACCTCTCATCTCCACATATAACTCTGTAATTTCTAAAAATAAAGGTGAAAGTTGAAAACTCTGTCTTCATTAGGGACAAGATCAGCTCCAAGGGACTTAAAAAAAAAAAGCAAAAATCTTCTAAGAATATGACGATGACCGCGGGCCTGAGGAGGCGGGAAATAGAACTGTCAACCAATGAAGGATCGCTGATGAAAGAAATGTAAACATGGTGATTATTCCCATTGGCTGGATATGTGTCCAGGGACGGGATGATAGGAGGGATTTACAGAGAAGCACACTGGGAAGATTTCCAGAGACTGGCCGATGCAGACAGGTGCGGCTGAGAGACCGGACGCTAGTCGCTAAACTATCACCGCAGTGTAGTAGCGAACGTGGCGGCGAGGAGAGTCACAGCTCCCGGGGATGTTTATGCCTCAGATTTAACTGGAAGGTCTCCACCAATGAGAGGAAAGAGAAGTGGCGAGTCTCATACCTCACTTCCTCCCTAGTGCTCGCCCATCTTTCTGAATGACAGTTCCCGTCTCCTACCCAAAGTCCCACTTCTGGTGGGTGGCTGTGGCGAAGGTGAGGGGGGCGGGGCTACGTGCGCACCCTCCTCTTGTCGTCAAAGAGGCGCCGTACCGTGTAGACCTGGGTGAAGGCCACGCCTAGGAGGACCAGCATGTTCACGCAGGACCAGAAGGAAACGCGCCATAGATTGTCTTCCAGTAGATTGCGGTCACGTGCCTCAAACATGCGCAGAGACATCTGCATCTGCCGGCTGCGCTCCAGGCGACGGTGAACCGAGTCTATTGAATCCTGGGGGGGGGAGGGGGCAGTATGAGATTAATCAGGAAGAGGGGTTAAGAGATTCAAAGTTGGTGGGGGGCTTGGCGTCCTTCTCACCCTGATGTCCTCCAGCTTGTACTCCAGCAGACTCTCGGGTTCCGCTATGTCCGCCCAGTCGTCCTCCCCTCCTGCGTCCCCCCCCGGCCCCTCCAGGATCACCTCAAAGAACACCATCTTCTCCGAGAACCTGCTGAAGCTGTTGTCGAAGCAGATCCTATAATCTCCCTCCTCTGTGGGCTCCACCCTGTCATAAGGTCACCATCACAGAAGCAGAGGGGAGAGGACAATAACAGAGGGTGAACACGAGAGAGAGAGAGAGAGAGAGACCACTCCATTAGCAATAAGTGAGCCAATGAGAAGAGAGAGTAAATTACAGCTACACACCAGTCAACCAATTAGAAAAGACAGTAACAGAATTTAAAGGAAGACTGAAAGAGAGTCACTAAGATTCAAAATGGTGGATGGATTGAGGGGGACGGGAGACTGGCAGACAGTCATTCATGACCGTATAACATTCACCAGCCTTCTCATTAGATAAGCAAACTCATGGAGGACCACGTGCTGGAGATTGTGCTGGGGAGGAGTTCCCACTCACGTGTGGATCCCATCCGACTTGCGGAACTCTGAGGTCAGCTGGTACCCGATGGGGGAGATGATGGTGAAGTCAACATCCATACCTGCCCCTGCGATCACCTGGGCATCAAGGAACAGGTACATCCAGATGAAGAGGTCTCTCAGAGAGAGGAAAAACAGATAAATGCCAAAGACTATGATGTAATATACAACAGTTATGGATTTTTAGGAAGGCAGCTGAAAAGTTTCTAGGTTTTTTCACTTGTGGTTTTCAGGTATGCAAAAATCCAGTGGTGCCAGTTTGAATATTCAAACTTTCAGGCATGATTTTATCATCATTGCTGAGAGCACACTGCACACATGCAAGGCACCACTCTCACGCCCAGCCGCTAGGTCACCTAACACGGCCAGCGTCTGTACAGAAGGGTAACAGACAGCGGCATACGGGTAGGATAGAGGGGATGGTGGGGGGGGGTCGTGTACAAGGGGTAAGCGGGACCAAATTAGAGCCTTACCTCACAGTCTCTGGGGCAGAATGGAGGGGCACCATACCACCATTTCCACAAAGTGTGAAATCACAGCACAGCTTTTCTCTCTGCCCCCATTTCCACTGGGGGGCAGGGGGAGTGTTTACACTATAGGGGTAACATGACATGCCAGCAACGCAACACCAGGCTTCAACCTTATATAGCAGAGTCATGACAGAGTCGGTACAGGAGACTCCTGCATCAAACAAGGCCGTCCGCAGCACTCTACAAACCCACTCTCCACAGCCATGGTCTGGATATGCCATCCAGAACCAGGCAAGACCGGCACAAAGGAGCTGCTTCCGCTTATGTGTCTTAAGGTGAGGCATTGTGGGTGTGGCTTCACATTCACTGGGCGGGGCCTGTGAGGGAAGACCCGCCTCCCACACAGATCCTACGTCTGAGGGGAGCTTGAGCACATAAACCAGGCCTTGGGTACAATGAACACTGTTTTAAACATAAACCTAAAGGTGTCGGTCCCTAAATTTACACCACAGAACTTATCTCCCTGAAATGTATCTATATTCCTTAGGCCACCCCCATGACCAGGATCAAAAGGCAGGTGTTCTGACGAGTTGAGCTACCTATCGAGCCTTGCTGCGCATGTGCAGTTCCACCGTCTTGAGATTAGGGTTAGGTTTTAGGGGTTAGGGTGAGGGTTTTAGGTGATTTTTTGGGGGGTTAGGGTTAGGGCTATCGATTAGCACTACGGTAGCCTAACTCCACAAAGTTGCTCAACTCGTCAGAACACCGGCTAGACAGCCTTACTGCAAGACACCACAGGCTCGCCTAGTCCCGTTAACACACACCACCAGCATGCGTACATGCAACTGATGTCAAAACATATAGTACAGTTTATTCAGGTGATTTTGTAAGCGTAGCCACGTGCGTTTTATCCTACTTCTTTATCTGTAATTTGACAAATAAATAGAAAAACCTTCCAACATTACACGTGCCTTCACATATGAAGCACATTTTCTCTCTACCACAAAATATTGATGATGCTGGCACAATATGCAAAGCCCGATCCACAAACAAACCGAGTGCTTAAAAAAGAAATTGGAGGACACTGTTCTTGTTTTAGGTCGACGGATCGAGAAAAAAATGTTTATATACAAGGGAGGAAAACGGGAACAAGACGCAAAACAGAGGCGAACCTGCACCGAAACAAAATCATTTAAAGTGTAAACATCACATACTAGTCGCCCGGACATAAATACTGTTAGTGTCGTATCACACTAGTAACCTATGGCGCTACTACTTGAACCGGATTAGATTACCAGTGTAAGAGGAGGAGCTATATTATTTTGCGGTTACTGTCGTGGCAATTTCATATTCGTGGTAACTTGAAAAAAATATATAATTTCAACAAGGAAGTATTACCTCCACTCCTACACAGACACGACACGCCGCTTCTAAAAATGTCTCAATTAAAACGTAATCACATCCGCTACCGTTTATCTAGGTAACATGCACTGTCAGCGCGTGCAAGGAGAAATGTTCTGCAATGTAACGTGCTTTCTCCCCCCCCCACAAAAAAAATCAGATTGATCATCCACGCATTCCCCTGCAGAGCATGCTTTCCACCCGTTTCTGAGCAATGCAGGACATTACGGCCAGCCACGTACAAACATGACAGTTTCACCTGATACTCCACTTCCATGGAGCCGTTCTTCGAGGCTGTTTGGTAGAAACACTCCATTTTCCCAGCGGGCAGGAGAAAGGTGAGTTCGGTGTCCTGATTCTGTCCAAAAGCCCCTATCAAATCCAAACACTGACTCAGGACTACGGTTAAAAATAATCCAGCAGGGCTTGAAATCACGCTCCTTCGGCGGGTTCCCATATCTGCACCCCTGTTTACCTAAATCCGATTAAACAGTGCCAGGGTGCTGCCAGGACGCACTGTCACTACACCGCTACCTACCACCTAGGCCAGCAACTTCCTTAATCTCTTTTTTTCGGGTGATTTTACTCGTACGAACTTTCAGAGCACGCAATTGGCTGGAGCGCTGTATGATTGAGGTCTATCTGTGCCAATCAAGTGGAACGCACGTCCGCTTGACCAATGATGCGCGAGGGACGTGCCTGATGACGGTGGTGGGCGTGGCGTGACGCCCTGAGAGGCGATAAACACTTAGAGGTGTTTGCTGAGTGGTAAGGGCCCTTAGGCAGGTAATCCGATGTTTAATCTTTCATTGCTGTGAAATGTACTGCATAGTGGAAATTGCGACACATTTAACAACACAGCCTGGTACAGGTTCCAGTCTCCCCCTTCCATCAGTTCATCTAAACGCTTATGCTGGTCAGGGTCCCAGGGTTGCCTCGAGCCTATATGTAGCAGTACAGGGCTTAACGCAGATTCATAATAGTATAATTTGTAAGTTATATTTTTTTCAACTGAAATTTCCATCAGCGATAAATTTTAAAAAGTAAAAAAAACATTCTCTGAATCGTGAAATGCATCACTCAGTTTATGGTGTTTTCGTTAAGTCTTGTTGAAAAATTTGCAGAAAATTAGCAAATCAAATGTCTCTCTGAACCTGACTCTAACCCTGACACAATTCAACAGTGTTTTCTAAAATTTCATTTGAAAACAGCTGAACATCCACAGATGGGTTGAATTTTTTTTATGGCTCTAGAGGGTGCTGTAAACACAAAATAAAATTACATTGGGGGCAGATCATATACAGTATTAGGTCTGTATGAGGAAATTGCAGGGTTGAACTGGCTATCTGACATACCGGCAGGCTTTGCTGATCATTTATGTCAGATTCAACATATGCAACATATATTTTCATGTCTTCAATTATGGTGTCTTACACATGCTGGCACAGAGCGGGGAAGCAGGAACAGGAGTCGGGGCAGTCGGGTGAACACCAGGTTTATTTGGAATAGAAACACTTAGGAATACGGAACAACGTCAATGATCAGACTGGGAAAACATACACTGACACACACTTAAATACACTGGACTAATTAAACACAACTAGAAACAGCTGATAACAGGAGGTAGATGAGAGGGTGTGGCACACAAGAGGATCAGCACGATCGGGGCATGACATATAGACTGAAATAAGCATTATTGTTGGGTCTTCTTTATGAAACATTATATTACAACATGGGATATAAAAATAAAAACATATGCTCAGTGCGCTAAGCCTCTGTACCTGTGATCGGATGGTTGCCAGCTTGTGACTGGCCTTAGCAGAATGGTTACATGTTAGTTTCTTGAGCGAGGCCTTTAACCCCCCCCCCCCCCCAGCTCCATGGGCCCCGCTGCAGGTGGCTGCCCATCACTGCCAAGCTTGCTCTCACCTACTTATGTGTCATGGAGAGCATGATGGGTAGGCAAAAAGATGGGATCAATAAAGTGTCATTATTATTATTCATACACAACATATCTGGTATGCCATCACTAAACTTTAATAGCTGAAACAGTGACCCAAAGTGAGGTCAGAGCAGGGTTGAGATGCTTCTTGCATGATGTCATCAGTAATGTGAACAATAAACATCACTACCGTTTCTCTCCTTATCATGTGGCTGAATTTTCCCAGAATGCATCATAATTGCACAATAACACCAAAATAGCACACATAAAGTCAGCCAATGAGACGACAGCAGCAGTAAATGCTGTGCGGTGCTTTTTTAAAATCCTGAACTGAAACCATCGCAATCTTTCTGTTTCTGGTCATTTCCTAAGACTTCTGCTTTTGCGTGACCCATCTCATCCGGACTCAAAACCACGTCTCTGCAGACCTGTACAAGATCATAATAAGTCCACGACTTAACTTACGAGCTGCGGATGGCTTTTCTAATTACGAATTATGATGTTGACGGTGACCATTTGCGGCAAAAAACGGAGAGGGTTTTGGTCCAAAACAAAGTTTAGGTGAGATTGCTCCATTTTATCTTCTGGGTGTGGACTGTGTTGGGATTTGCACAAACCCCTTTTGGTCCACATTGAGGTTGACGATTCTCCAGCAGACCCAAAGGATAGTCACAGGGTGTCCTCAGAGATGTTATAGTAAGCAGTACTGGAGCAGGAGCTACAGAAGAACTTCCAAATAAAGCAAGAACCTCATAAGACAACTACTCAAATCAGTAGACAAACTGCAACACTAAGAGTGTTAATGGAACTTGGAGTGGTGTAGGCTAGTAGAGGTAGTCTTTCTTGAAGGTGGAAAGGAAATCTGATGACTGGATGTGTTTCAGCAGCCCGGCCCACCATTAAGAAACCGCACATGAGAAATGTCTGGAGTGATGTTTCTCACAAAAGTGGCTTTTGGTCGCTGACTGAAGAGGGTGAGATTATGCAATTTGCACAACATGAAGAAATGCAAAAGACTCTCTGGCTGCAGTGAGAAATATTTTATCAGTCCCTATCTCCTAGTTACTTGTATTTTCATTTAGGGGTTAGAGTAGCTCTTGATACATACTGGTATATTCAAAGAACCTGAACATACACTACATGGACAAAAGGATTGGGATACACCTCTTAATCATTGAATTCAGGTGTTTCATTCAGACCCATTGCCACAGGTGTATAAAATCAAGCACCTAGCCATGCAGTCAGGTTTACAAACATTTGTGAAAGAATGGGTTCTGAAGAGCATGGTACTGTCATAGGATGCCATAAGTCATTTCTTCCCTGCTTGATATTCCATAGTCAGCTGTAAGTGATATTGTTGCAAAGCAGAAGTGTTTAGGAACGACAGAAACTCGGGCCGCGAACTGACAGACCACATCAAGTAGCAGAGCAGGGTCTCAGAGTGCTGAGGCGCATAGTGCGCAGAAATCACCAACACTCTGCTGACTCGACAACTGCAGAGTTGCCAGGAGAACATTACCTGGTACCGGTCCGCGGCCCGGGGGTTGGGGGCCACTGCTCTAAAGCAGTGTTTCCCAACCCAGTCCACAGGGAACCCTGGACAGTCCGTGTTTTTGCTTCCTCTCATCTCCCAGTGCACCTGTACCAGCTATTCGGTGTTCCTGATTGGGTGGGAGCAAAAACATGGACTGTCCGGGGTTCTCTGAGGACTGGGTTGGGAAACAGTGCTCTAAAGTCCCATCCATGACTTTACTGATCGCCAACCTTGACCCACAGATCAACACTCAGACCCCTTTAAAAAGTCACTTTGAGTTTATGCGCTACAAAAAAAGTAAACATGTGACAGAGAAAGCAGGGAAGTGAGTCTGATGCAGGAGCAAGTGGGGGGGAGTGTTAATACAAAAGTACTCTGTGTAGCAGCATATTCTCACACGCATGAAAGCGACTGATGAGAGAGACGCGCAGTACTGGTCTACCTGAGGGAGGTGACAGAGAAAGTCTTCAGAGAGACTCTTCAACTGCCCGCCAATTAAATATTTCTGTTCATATTTTTGTAGCTCTTTCGGGGCCAGCGGCTCTCTGATCTCTCAGCTGAGGAGTTTTACTTTCTGTTCAGAAGTGGAGGAAGGTATTTTTAAATATAGGTTGTATTTTCATTGGTTTTTGACACAGCCCATCCAATCTGTCTGGATCCCAGGTTGGTGTGACCTCTTGGACTCTCCAGACGAACATCTCATGTATCCTCTATCCAGGCTGCCGCAGCAATGACCCAGGATCCAGGGGAAGCTAGAGAAGCAATGGAGATATATTCGCCCGTATTCAAGGTGGACGGCCAGGCATGCTACCTGCCCCAAGTGATGGCACCACCTCCCCCTCCCCCTAGGCAGCGCCAGGTGGGACAGATGGTGCTGTACCTGCTGCTGGTCGTGACTCTGTGTGGTGTCATAGTGGAGGCCTGCTTCATGTACAAGCTGTACAACACCACTGCGACGGTAAGGAGCTCTGCCAAGCAGCCTTACAGCACGAGCCTGTGACACGGTGCAACATCTATGAATAATGAAAAATGCACTACTGTGCACATGTCTTAAGCAAACATAGGAAATTAAATTATCTTCTTGTTGGTGTAAAATTATGATCTTATGTCTGTCAAAATGAGTCAACTTAGCCATTTCAAAGCTTCTTCTAAAATCACCCCAGTATTTGCAGCAATCATCCGAAAGATGATTATTTTTTTTACTCAACCACTACTCCACCTCGTTTGGGTAATCAATACCTCATCAAATTATTTAAATAAATTCATTGATTGAGCTGGTGGTGAAATTTAATGAATACATGGAATGGCTGAGGTGCTCAATCAGAACCTGGAAAATACAACTAAGTGCCTGTATCAGGAAGCTGGATTTGTTCGGGTTTAAGAGTGTGGGCTAAACGTAGGCTAAGTGAGCGAGGATGAAGTCCATTTAAACTAGGGTACCTTGAATCCAACAAGTTATTCTGCTAGGCAAGAAAATCAGCTTCGTGATACAGGTCCCCGTTCTCTGCTTAGTTTGTGGTGCCTCAGTTTAAATAGACTTGATCTAAGTTCACTTGTTGCGGACTCGGTCACGACTGGCAGGAACAAATAGTCTACGTATTATTTTACGGTTTACAGACGTTTTTGAACTTTATTCACTTTACCTGCGGAAAAATGTTAGAGAATTTACAAATAGTGGCATTAAATTTAGCAGAACCTACTGTAATTGGTCCGCTAACGGTTTTCAAAATAAGTCTAACGCCAATCCGCTAACGATAAAATTAGCTTCAATAATAAGCGATTAGCGAAACCTTGCCCACCACCTGATTTTTCGGCCAATAAATGCTAACGCTAATTGTATAACTGAAACTAAAGTCACAATTCGAAAGTTTTAGACATCTGAACAGACTAAATGAAAATGTTAGTAGATGCATGATAGCACGCAAATGCAAAAATGCATTTTTTCGTTTATGTGTTTGTGATTGTTAAAGGACTGTTAGGTGAGCAAATCTTTATGGGTGCGTGAGCTACCTGTTGGAGACCCCTGTTTTAGAATAATTATTTTTCCAGGGGGCTCGCATAAAAAATAGGGTCTTTAAACTTTGTGATGCACACAGTGGTATAGGCTAGTAACCAAATCAGTCTCTTAAGTTTTATTTTTGCATTCATGTCAGTAATCGGCAGATTCAGAGCCCACCCCCCAAAATCATTTCTACTTACTCTCACGTGTGGCTCGCATTATGAAGTTTTACATATGTGTTAAATACACATTATTTAAAATATTGTAAAATAAACAAATATAAAAATTTCAGTAGCGTGAAATATCTGCACTTACCAAAGCCTTCAAAGACACAGATTTATAAATGGTGCCCAGTGTCCATGATAACATCTGCGATTGTCTCGTTTCAGGCGGACACCCTAACCACAGAGAAGCGCCAGCAGGGTAGGAACCGCGATATTCGCATTCATGGACGTTTGGCGTTGCTCATTTGTTGTTTTTCAGCCTCCACTGTACAAGAAAAAAAATCTTTAATCTCTATATTTACTTCCCAAAAGAATCACTGTTAAAAATTAATCCTCCTTTTCCCAAACAGATGAGAGGGATGCTACCGCTAATAGTTACCGGACTGAAGTTAAACCTCCGAAGCCGTCAGCACACCTGACAGGTGAGATATCACGATAATTAAACGACAGTGCGGACCCTTTAATAAACAAGACGTGCTTCTCATTGTATCCAGTGTAAGCTGACAGTGATCTGTTACTTTTCCTATCAAGCCAGCACACACCTACCCCGGGAAGACGGACTCATGATGTGGACCACCGTCGGGGGAGATGCCTTCACCCATGAGATGGACTACACCGAGGGGAAGCTCTTTGTCAAGACAAAGGGCTACTACTTCATCTACTCCAAGGTGTTCTTCTCTGAGCCCAGCCCGGCAGCCTTCACCCACACGATACTGAGAATCAGCCCACACAGCCCCAATAAAGAAATGGAGCTGATGCGCACTTTCCGATTTCATGAGAGGGGTGACAGGAGGGGGGGCATGCTGAACAGCTACCTGGGGGGGGTGTACATTCTGCACGAGGGTGATGCCATTTTTGTAAAGGTGCACAATCATACAAAGCTATTGAGGCAGACCTCTGCGGATAACTTCTTTGGCACGTTCATGTTGTAGATGATTATGGTTGTGGTTGAGTAAAATGGGGGGGGGGGTTAGAATAATTCCAAGAGCCTCTCAGTGACTGGGACCCAAAAAAATTTGGAACATCAGTGGATTGGTCTAGATTAGAGGGCCCAATGTGATATGCTGTCATGGGGCCCAAAATTCCTAGCAGGCCCCATGTCTGTGACCATTGGAACGTTGAAAGTTTGAAGGATTTTATGACTTTGGGGGTTATTGGCTCACTCTCTAACAGGAAAGGTTTTATTTAGTTGTTAATGTTTTTGCAACTTTGACAATCATTTATCACTACCATTTGTTGCATTATTATAACCTAATAATACTTGTTTATTATTTTCGATAGAAGTCTGAATTCTTCATTGATTAAGAATCACAGACACAGATATGCGTTTATGCGTAATCTATGCAATACAGTAGTGTTTCGAAGCGTCTGTATGCGAAGGAACTGGTTTGTTAAAGCTTGAAGAAAAAAAACAGTGATGGGAGCTTGAGAGTTACTGAAACATCGACCGACTGACCCGAATAGAGCTCATGGAAAGCTTTCATAAGGAGAAGGCACTTTGTAACTAATTTTGCATGCCGATTGTCCAAAAGAAAGTTTGTTTTTTGAATACTCTCATATATATGCAGAATAAATTACCTTTAAATTACTGCAAAGTTGTCTTGGTAATATTATTCCTTTCTACAACTATAAAGACACAGAATAAAATCCTGCATTTATCTTGACTTCAATACATGTTGGATCCATTCTCTCTGCTGGAAGTGTTTCCGTTGGGGATTGATACGTTTGTGTTCAGCTTTGTGTCTGGGTCTTTTCCTCCTGAAACATAAACGCGGACATAGACAAACACAAAACAAACACGTCTTATTTTGGTGTTTGAGTAATCAGTGGGCGTGGTGCCACACTTTGAGGCTGAGTGTAATATGTTTGGGGGACAAGGATACCCCAAATCATGGGTTAAATGCAGAGGACACATTTGCACACCAGATTTGTCTCTAACCCTAACACTAATATATAGGCAAGTGCAGCTTCTCTAAAGCGTCATTTGAAAACTGGTGAGAAGCAACAGAAGCGGCAAATATTTTATGCCGCTAGATGGCGCTGTGCACACAAAACAAAATTACACTGGGGGGTGCATGGGTATATATTACGTGTGAGGTAAAGTGTGTATATCCATACATCATACTAAAAGTAATTTTCTTGTTCAGAATTTAACCCACATATGATTTGATATTAGTATCAGTTTACTTCATGAAGTTTTATTTTTAATTTGGGGGCAGTGCGAGGTCCAGTGGGCTAAGCCTCTGTGCCGCCGATGGGCCCCTGAGCAAAGGCCCTTAACCCCCCAGTTCCATGGATGCCACTGCAGGTGGCTGCCCTTCACTGCCAAGCTGGTTCTCGCCTACATGTGTAAGCTGGGGGAGGTGAAAAGAGAATTTCCCAATGAGAATCAATAAAGTGTCGTTATTGTTATCATGTATGTTCTCTTACTGTATGCTGTTTATCTTTAATATCATAAAGTGCAAAAAGTCTTTCAGTAAATGGGAAAGATTGTGGGCGGTGGAAGGGTCGCCACTGGAACAATGACAGTGTGAGAGGTGCAGTGAGCCAGTGTGAGGAACTGAGTACCACGGAAAGGATGTTCTTCATAACCTATCAGTGGGTTGGAACAGGTTTCCAAAAGGGTGACGTGTGAAAAAATGAGTTTTTTTTAGCACTGGGAATTTCAACATCCTCCTCGTATAATAATACAACGAGACAGAGTGATGGTTTTAGAAAATAAATGAAGTAAGCAGACAGAACATTCCCATCACAGTCCTGAAATGAGTGTTACCTGAAGAAACCATCATGAAATATATGAATGAAAGATACATTTATGTAGCGCTTCTTCAAACACTGAAAGTGCTTTACAGAACCAATGGGGAGCCACTTCCACCCCCAGCACTGTGTGGCCCCCGCCTGGATGATGCGATGGCAGCCATTCTGCACCAGTACGCTCACCACACAGAAGCTACGGAGATGAAGGGGCTGGAGAGGATTCAGCAGTTAGATATAGGGGATAGTTTTTATCATCAAGCCATTCGACACCTCAGCTACAACACTTGAACACACACGTCACACGTCACTGGATGTACATACGAACTGTCCTGTACAATACAGACTCAGGTACACTCTGCACTTCATTTTTATTTAATTTTTATTATTACAAAACATAAAAGTTAAAAACTCTTACTCGGTGCAATACTGTTACTTGAGTGCCACCTTAAATCGCTGACAATTGTACTACTCTGCTCACTATTGTCACTTTATTTCATGTGCAATAACGTTGTCTCCCCCCCCACACCTCAGTACATTTTTTTTTTTTTAACAATTTTAAACTTATATTGTTATTTCTTTATACCATATTGCTGAGAGACTTGTCTATTCTCGTCAGTCGCATTTCATTGTAATGTTGACCCTGTGCTAACTTGCATATGACAAATAAAACTGAAAACTGATTAGGAGGCCAAATTTGATAGGGCCACAGTAGACAGTTTTAGCCAGGACATCAGGGTACCACCCCTACTCTTTTGACAGAAAGACAGATAATCAGGCAAACCTACAGTACGTGACAGTAAATTGCAATGAGATAAATGAGTTTTGTAAAGATTCTGTGGGTTTGAGCACGTGTGTGAGTGGGGGATGGTGTCACAGATGCAGCCCGTATAAGATATGACTCAGAAGTTGTAGTTTTTCTGAAGTTTTATCCTTTCCAAGGGGGGGACGCCCCAACCATAACCTCATCTTCACTTGTTAACCCTGTTTGGCATTTTCTACACACAGCGGTGATGCATGATGTACGGCGGGTAGGATATTGCTTTGCATTCGGCGTCAGATGGTGTGACGGTTCTACTGCTTTAGGAAGCTCAGACTAGACCAGGAGCCAGGACTGCTAATCAGATTCAACATCATATCCAAAATTACATTTTGCATAAAAAGGAACAGTGTCTTTAATTATGGGCTGCAGTCAATATCATTGTAAGGTCTTCTACATAAAATACCATATTGCTACATGACATATAAAAATAAAAACATATGTTGCCAATAACTATGTTTTATTAATACACAGTGTGTCTGGTGTCTGGTATCACTAAACTGTAATAGCTAAACAGTGACCCAAAGTAACCAAATGACAAAGCAAGGTTGAGATGTTTCTTATGTAATGTTATTGGCAATGTGAATAATAAACCTAATTACCGTTCTTTTCTATTCATCACGTGGCTGAATTTTCCCAAAAACCATCACATTTGCATCAAAACAGAGCATGTGAAGTCAGCCAGTGAATGACAGCAGCAGTAAGTGCTGTGCAGTGCATTTTTTTTTTAATCTAGAACCGAAACTGTTTCATGGACACGTCCTAAGATGTAAGCTGTTGCATGATGGTCTCGTCCACGATCAAAACCACGAGTCTGCTGACTTGTGCGATGTCTAAACAAGCCCTTGATTTAATCCACGTGTATGGACTTGCAGATTGTAAATTATGATGATGATTAGAATTTGGTGATCAGTGTTGGCACACCACAGCACGCAGTGCACAACAGCGAAATGTGTTGTCTCCAGTTAACCCATATGTGAGATTGTGACATAGCAGGGGGCAGCTAATTCAGCGCCCGGGGAGCAGTGCTTGGGGGCGGTACCTTGCTCTGGGTACCTCAGTGGTGCCTTGCTGGTCGAGGATTCAAATCAGCAATCTTTCAATCACAAGTGCGCTTCCCTAACCATTAAGCCCATGATGACGATGATGATGATAACGATAACGATGACCATTCCAGAAAGTGATTATTGTCAGTCTCTGTTGCTGACAGATCCAGTGCTTCTGACCAGGGGCATCAGAGGGTCATAGATAACTTGACAGGGGCATTTAAATAAGTAAAATTATAGGTTTAATTGGTGGGGTTAATGGTGACATTTTGTCAGGGGACCCAGAATCCTGTCCCGGTCCCTGACCAGTCATACTTTGGAAGGTTTGCTGCAGAAACTGGGTAGCTTCTCCGCCAAAACAAGGTTTAGGTGTAAACCGTCCCATTTCCACTTCTGGGTGGGCACCGTGTTGGGCTTTGTACAAATCCATTCTTTGAGCTCAAAGTTGCGGTCAGACACAGAGCTGGGTTGGTGATGGTGAAGGTCGGGGGTGCAGAGAGCAGGGTGCTTTTGTTCATGCTGTGAGAATCACACCATGGGAGACTGGGGCTATCAGCCTGCCCCCGACAACATAGCTCCCAGGACCATAGGGGCACACAAACCCCTCCACCACGATTATGTGGCAATTCATGGAGGGACGGATCAGCACCTTCAAGTCTGAGGCCACGGTTCTCGACTGGAAAAGGGTGGATTGCCCTCTCCTGGTGGGGGATGAGCTGCTGCCCCAAGTGGAGGAGTTTAAGTATCGCTGGGACTTGTTCACAAGTGAGGGTAAAGGGAGCAGGAGATTGACAGGCGGATCGGTGCAGCATCAGCAGCAATGTGCTGAGCTGGAAGGCGAAGCTTTCGATTTACCGGTCGATCTATATTCATACCCTCACCTATTGTGGGTAGTGACCGAAAGAACGAGATGGCAAATATCAGTGACAGAAATGCGATTCCTCTGCAGGGTGCCTGGGCTCAGCCTTAGAGATGGGGGAGCGGAGGCCAGACATTTGGAAGGGGCTCAAAGTAGAGCCGCTGCTCCTCCGCATCAAAAGGAGCCAGTTGGGGTGGTGACAGCTCCCTGGGGAGGTGTTTCAGGCATGTGCAACCGGAAGGAGGCCCCGGGGCAGATCCAGGACAGGCTGGAAAGATCATATCTCTCGGGTGGTGTGGGAATGCCTTGGGATTGGGAAGCGGTGGCTGGTGAGAGGGAAGTTTGGGCATCCCTGCGTAGACTGCTGATCTCGTGACCCGATAAGCGGCAGAGAATGGAATGGAATGGAAAATTTGAAATGTAGACCCCTTACTTAATTGTTAGTTCTTAATAAACTCATTCTTAGTTCTTAGTTACACCTGTGATCACACATTTTAGGTAGGGGGTCCCCAGTTTTGTTGAAAAAAAAAAAAGAGACTTCTGTAGTCTCTGGTCTGCACCCCCTTGCAAAGGTTAGGTGCACAGTTGCTGGGTTGGTGATTAGGAACAGGATGTGGTTAGCATGAATCATTCAGTCGCTGCACTCTTACAGCCCCTTTGCAAGTTCACCTCACTGGCTGCAGAAGCCACTATGCAATCATGTGTACTGTAAGGAGACAGTTTTTGGTGCGACTGGTCTTGGGAGGCATTTAAGGAGACACCCCTAACAACATGTCAACTTTTTGTATCTTAGTGTGAAGCACAAAACCTCAAATGTCACTGTAAATATCTGTTAGTGAAACTGATGTTTAACTATTTTTGGTCATAAGGACAAATCACAATGACGAAAGACAGTTCACTGCACAAAAGGCAGCAGTTAGGATTACAACCAAAACACCTTAGGTTCCTGAGCTCTTGGTGGAAACTGTCAGAATATACAAAACAGTAACGCTCACAAAATGTCTGCCCATCTCAAAATTGAAACATTTACCCCACTTCTGTACTCACAGCTCTTGGTTATGTGTAAACAAACTTGTTCTATACCTCTTGGGACCTACTGGAAATTTCACAGAACCTGAAGATGAATTGCAGATTCCATTGGATCCCATCTCTGCTGGAAATCACCATGGATTCAGCTACTTATCAGAACTCAGAACTCACTTTATTGCCACTATATAAAAATGTATCAGATTTGTTTTTTGGTTTGGTGCCACACATGAAGCACAGGTCAAAGATTTTGAGACATAAGGTAAAACACTTCATAGGAGATATATTTGTAAACCTAAGAATGTAATAGAAATTACAGACTAACAGAAAACAAGATTAACAGAACACACAAGATCAACAGAGCACACTGTGCAAGACATATTAAGATAATATATAAGAGTACTATCAGAGTACTATGTATAAAAAATGGCTATAGTGCACAGAACATCAGTATGTGGAGAGCAATTCGCAAGCTCCACTTATTCGTAACAATGATAACTGGATTAGTATACAGAGAAAAAAAACAACAAAGTTGTGCACATTAGTGCAAATTAAACCAATAGTGCAATTTGACCATAAGAGTAAAGAGTCAGGCATGGGAGGAAGGTAATTTTCCTGGGGTGGGGTGGTTTCTGAGGAACTTGGTGAGTTTATTTAGGTGCTGGTTGGTTGTGGTAACGCAGCTCTGGAGATGGAGTGAGATGCGAGTTAGGATTCACCTGCACCTCCACTGTGATGGCAGTTTGGTGAAGAGGTGGGATCAGCACCCATCTGCCAAGCTCTCCTTTTGGCCTTGCCCTGGTGATGAGCAGGTCCTGATGATTTTCCCAGCTGAGTGGACCACACGTTGCATCCCAGTCTTGGAGTGGTAGGAGGCAGCAGGTAGCAGGTGATGATGGAGGTCGTTACGACAGTCTCAACGATGGCAGAGTAAAGCTTCAGTATTATGCATTAAAAGATGTTGAGATGTTGAGCTTCCACGGTCCCCAGGAATTTGAATCAACCATATAAATAGCCAGGACATTAATCTCCAGGGGGAAGCAGGCGGGGGGGTTGGTGTTCCCGAAAGGATCGAGTTCCGGGTTGATTCTGGCACGCCATGCAGCAAGATGACCCACTTCTCTGTGGTATGGGGGTAGTATTAGTTTTGGAAATGAGTTCCACTATGGTTGTGCCGTCTGCAAACTTTGAGATTGCAGAGATACAGTCATTTGCATAAAGTGAAAATGGGAGAGGTGAACGAACTGAGCCCTGGGGGGGCTTGTGTTGTTGGCTATAGGGTCAAACAGCTTTACATACTGCTTATTATTTGTCAGGAAGATGGTAATCCACTTACAGGTGCTTGGGGGTACAGCTGGCTGAGTCAGCAATGGTACTGAAGGCTGAAGTCCACAAATAGAATCCTGATAAGCAATATATGCACAGAAGTATTGAGACACTCCTGTTAAGCATCGAATTTGCGTGTTTCAGGCCCATTGTCGTTCTGAAGAGCTCAGTGAGTTCAGGCATGATACAGTCATAGGATGTCACCTTTGCAATAAGTCAGTCTGTAAAATTTCTTTCCTGCTAGATATTCCACGGTCAACTGTAAGTGGTATTATTACAAAGTGGAAGCGTTTAGGAATAACAGAAAGTGGTAAAGGGGTCGCCGAGTGTTGAGGCGCATAACGCGTAAAAGTCACTAACGCTCTGTTGACTGTAGGAGTAATGGTCAGATGTCTCTCTAATTTTTCCATAGAGTGTATGTGTTGGGGGTGTCTAGATATTGGCAAATGCAGTGAAGGGACAGGTTAACTGCATCATCCAATGAGTGATTTGCTCTGTATGCGAACTGCGAACTCCAAAGAGGGGGTCTGTGATGGACTTCAGATAGGCCGGCATGAGGCCTTCAAAGGTTTTCATAACCGGCCTGTAGTCGTTTAGTCCAGTGATCTTGTCTTACTTGGGAACTGGGATGATTGTAGGCACCTTAAAACAGTCTGGGAGCCCTGCATGCATGCTGGGAATTATTGAAGATCCCAGTAAACCAGCTAAGACTTTACTTTAGGGGACATAAATAATTTAGTATTGTCCTCTTAATTATGTACTAATTAACACAACTAAGTTTTAGTTATATACTGATCTCATGTTTGTTCACCATTAATCAATCATGACGCATCTTTTATCTCAAGTAGCTACTATATTTGTTCATGATTTATACTTACTGTACTTTAACTGAATTACCACTAAGTACTTAAAGTGTTGCCATAAAAACTGTAGCAATCAGATTCGCGTAGTTGTATCGTTGGTCCCCATCCTATAAAGTACTGGATATTTTACAGCTCAGATTAGGTCTCAGTTACCTGATGGATCTATAGCAACGTCCCTCTGCAACAAGCACCTTTAATCACCCGTCATTCACTGATTGCTACCCTTGATCCACAGCTGAACACCGAAGCCCCTTCAGCAATGCCATTTTTAGATTATGAGCTACAAGAAACGGAAACACGTGTGGCCGACAGAAAGAAAGAGAGAGACTGACACAGGAGCGGGTGGGGGTGTTAAAGAGGAGTACTCTATGCAGCGGCAGGGTCGCTGTACATTCTTACATGTATGAAAGTGGCTGGTGAGAGAGACATGCGGCACTGGTCTACCTGAAGGAGGAGAGACAGATACACTCTTCAGAGACTCTTTCACTGGCCACTGGTTTCATTTTGCTCTTGCTCTTATTCTCGCAGCTCTTTTGGGGTCAACGTCGCTCTGATCTCTCAGCTGAGGAGTTTCATTCTCTGTTCAGAAGTTAAAGAAGGATTTTAGCAGTATTTCCATCGTTCTTTGAGACTTCCCACCCACTTGGTGCGGACCCCAGGTTGACGTGACCCTCTCCGACTTCCGGATATCCCGTGTGCCTCCTCCAATTCGGCTGCTGCAGAGATGACCCGGGGCCAAGAGGATCCAAAGGAACAGCATCCGCATGTGTATGTGGTGGACAGCCAGGCACGCTACCTCCCCACGATGATGCCACCCCTTCCCTCCAGGCAGAGCCGGACGGGCCGGATGATGCTGTACCTGCTGCTGCTTGTGGCTCTGTGTGGCATTGCAGTGGAGGGCTACTTCATCTATCGTCTGTACGACACCAGGGCGGCGGTAAGTGGCGCGAGCCCCCTGACACAGTCCTGCATCTTAATACAGAGCATGCATTAAAGGGTTTTGAATCAGAGGTGAATAGTTCAGTTCCAGACAGAAAAAAAACAGACCATGATTTTGCTTCAACCAACCAGTTGAGTATAATGAGTCAAAGTCACGTAGTAATCAAATGGTTGGTCTGGATTTTTACTTTCTGGACCTGAACTATCCACCTCTGCTCTGAATGCTGTGCTGCTGTTCAAACCTGCCTCATGTAAGATCCTAAGCTGGACATTGTGTGATGTTCTGACGTCCCGCTTAAGGTGCCTCCTGCCTCATGGCCCTGCTTTCTGGGATAAAGTTTTTTTCAATTACATTATACGCTTTCGTCTTAAGTGACAAACTGACTTCGAAATAATCGCATACATATATATTTTTCGTGCAAAACCATCATCGTCGTATAGTTTACTCTCAAACATTTAAAAAAATCAAATCTATTTAAATAATTCCTTGACGGTATTACACGCTTATATAAAACATGTACAACTGTGATTATTTGCACAATTAATAAAGTTTTCTTGTGTTATATATTACACCCCATGACCATGTACTAAATAAGCAGTGGAAAGTTGAGGGGATGAATAGATGGGTAACATGTATTAGAATATTTTTTAGATGTCTGGACATTTTCCGCATTTTGAAAATGGCTAAAAATCCACATGTGACCATACATTTAACATCCTGAGCGATTCTGATCGTTGTTTCGTTTTAAATATCCTTGCTGGATCATTGCATTGGACGTAACCCCCACGTCCGAGGAGAGCCATTTTTGACTTGAAGGCTGCTGCGCAGGACCAGTACTGGGGGGCTAATCTTTCCTACCACATAGTCCTTGAAAGTAACCCGATTTCCTTTTTGAGAAAGGGAGTGGAAAGCCAGCGTGGAGAGAGGGGGTTTGGGATCAGACACACCACATGATTTGACTGTTAGATGAGAAATGGGGGTGGGGGGGGGGGGGTCCCAACAATAATGTTTGCCGAGCAGGGGTGTATACAGAAATATGTAACCAATCGCTAAATTAATCTTCAGGCAGACTGAGACTAAATATAAGGTGTAGAACCGCCGATTTCTTTTCATGACTCTCATATGCTTTTTGCATTATTAAATTTTATATGTCAGTACATGGTGGACGAGCATAATATTTTATGATAAATGTTAAAAAATAATAGAGTAATCTAACATGTAAAAATAACATTTTAATAATGAAATCACACATAGGCCTATATAGCTTGCGGTAATTATGAGTTTTCAGTTGGCAGCCCACGTATAAAGTTTTTTTTTTGTTCTTGTGATTTGTTCTTTAGTGGCATTCAGTGGTCTTGAGGATCTCTCACTTCACTGGGGCTTTGATGGAAGCCCAGTCATTTCACACCCAAATGGACCCCCTTGTCATACTCTCCGTGCACCAGTGGTGAAAGTGTACACTCACATCTGCAATCTTTACACTTGGCACCCCAGCCTTTGCACAAACGGCTCAGTGATTGATCCCACACTGCATCATTGTGTCTTGGTCTAAATCTGGTCAGACCTTCGTGGCCTTTATTTAGACCAAAAATAGTCATTGAAAATTGGGTTGTGTTTAGTCCATCTGATTTGGTCCAAATTTTGCCCAAAATGGATATTTGTTTCAGACCACATACAGCCCTAAAACAGGCACGACAATAATGTCACATTGCAGCACGTGAGGAATATCTCAAGGAAAACGTTCGTTGTGTTATACAAATCTACGACGGTTTCATGGGCGTAAGTTACATGGTGGGAACGGGAGGGTCATAACCCCCCCAATGATCAAAACTGTCCAATACAACCCCCCCCCCCCCCCCAATAATCATGTTGGAGACCCCAACCCCTCCGATGTTCAAACCAAAGTTACGCCCTTGGTTCAGGTGACCATGATCTCAAAGCCGTCTTTTCAATGTCTTTTCAACCAATTTTTACTGGGGGGGGGGGGGGACGGTCGCAGCGAGTGCTGCCTGGGGGCTGTGATAACATCTGCGATTGTTTCCATTTCAGACAGACACCACGACCATAGAGAAGAGCCAGCAAGGTAGGAACCACATTCGTGATCAAGCTAAACGGACTTCTGTTCACCGCTGTCATTCAGCCTCCGCTTGTTTCTTTAGTTTTCATATTTACTTCCTGAAAGAACCTTGATAAGACATGAATCCTCCTTTTCCCAAACAGACGAGAGAGACGCAACCTCCCGTAAATACCGGACTGAAGTTAAACCTCCGAAGCCGTCTGCACACCTGACAGGTGAGACCTCGCCACCAGAGTCACCATGAGCGGAAGCCAAAGTCAGACTTTAGACCTTTCCCAGGTTTAGACCTTTCCCAGGGGTCCCCTTGAAATTGACAGCAGCTCCCTGTCACTCGCAAATGATGCACAATGTCCCAGAAATCTGTCATCCTGCTATTCAGCAGAGGTTAAATTTGCCAGAAAGAATTTTTACTGTCAAAAGCTCCTCCTACCGACAGCCCCCCCCAGTCAAAGAATTTTATTGCCCGCAGCCCCGTCCCCTCTCTGTCGACAAACTTCCACCTCTCCGAAATCAATACGCCTGCGATGTAATCCCTTTAACTAATGTGACATACTGTAATATTCATCTAATTTTTGTATATGGGTTGCCTTATGGGAACCGGGATTGACAAAAAGTATGATTTTTTTTTTCCATTGAATTTTTAAAGGCCCAAATCTCAAAAAATATAGCAGTTTTGCAGAATGTGGGATGTACTTGTGATGTTAAAACACGGTACATGTAATTGTCTATGTACAATACAAATGCAGCACCATTCATCGGTTTCCGTACATTTGCTGGAAACCACGGTTTTCCATCATGGTTACTTCATTGTGTAACGATGACTAACTTTGTCACCAGCAGAGTAACCCCAAGCCATGACACTGTCTCCTCCATGCTTGACAGTGGAAACCACACACAGACTTTATGCTGTCACTCTCTCCTGTGCCTTACAAATACATAGCAGCTTGTATATGTGAATATTTTATAATTTGACCAATAACTCGATTATCCATTAATGAATCGTGCTGCATGTTTTATCTCAAGCGGTTACTATATGTTACTGTATCCATTTCTGCAAACCTTTGTGAACTACTGAAGGAACTACTAAGGAATTACTGAAGGAACTACTAAGGAATTACTGAAGGAACTACTAAGGAATTACTAAAGGAACTACTAAGGAATTACTGAAGTAACAAGTCATGAATAACACGTGAAATACTGATCTCATGTTTGTTCATCATTAATGAATCATGACGCATGTTATTAGTGACTATATTTGTTCATGATTTGTACTTCATAGTAACTGAGTTATTACTAAGTATCTGTTCCCCCTCAAGTATAGTTTTACCGTTTATGGTTTAACATTGTGCTGTAGGTGAAGTTCTACCTAAAGCAAAGTGTTACTTGTGAAGGCAAAGGAGTCAAAGTGAGTCAAAATATGGTACATTGTGGGACTGAATACAGCATGGATGCTCTTATATGAGGCACAACCAAGCTAGAGCATGACTCTACACACCAATGCTTATGCGAAGGCCGCCAGGTGTCAGAATCGTACGTGAGGTCATTTCCTGTGGCTTTTTGTGGTGCGCTTGGGCGAGATGAGTGATGCTCGATTTCCGCTACTGACAGCGTGGCAATCTAAGCACCTATTGCTGTGGGGGGGCGGGTGGATACAGCTCTGTGTCTGCTCCAACCACATGGGATGGGGGTGGGGGGGGCGCAGTATCAGCATGACTCGTTTAATCTGCCCCTATGGTCGACAAGGGAGCTGAATGGAAATAGCTCTATGTACGGAATGAACAGAGCTGGAAAACCCACCCTTGGGGGGACTGACAGTGATCTGTTACTTTTCCTATCAAGCCAGCACACACCTACCCCGGGAAGATGGACTCATGATGTGGACCACCGTCGGGGGAGATGCCTTCACCTACGAGATGGACTACACCGAGGGGAAGCTCTTTGTCAAGACGGAGGGCTTCTACTTCATCTACTCCAAGGTGTTCTTCTCTGAGCCCAGCCCAGCAGCCTTCACCCACACGGTCCTGAGGATCAGCCCACGCAGCCCCAATAAAGAAATGGAGCTGATGCGCACTTTCCGATTTCATGAGAGGGGTGACAGGAGGGGGGGCATGCTGAACAGCTACCTAGGGGGGGCGTACCTTCTGCATGAGGGTGATGCCATTTTTGTAAAGGTGCAGAATCATACAAAGCTATTGAGGCAGACCTCTGCGGATAACTTCTTTGGTGCATACATGTTGTAGATGATTATGCAGTGTGTGTGTGTGTGTGTGTGTGCCTGTTTGTGTGTCCATTTGTGTGTGTGTGCCTGTTTGTGTGTCCGTTTGTGTGTGTGTGTGTGTGGGTGTGTGCCTGTTTGTGTGTCCGTGTGTGTGTCTGTGTGTGTGTGTGTGTGTTGGTGTGTGTGTGGGTGGGCAGGTGGGTGGGCAGGTGGGTGGGTGAGGTTTTTCACAGCCCGCGGTGCAATATTGCACAAGCAAAAAAAAAAATCCATGCTTTAGATATGGATTTTTTTTAGGTGTAATGCAATGAATGCATGAAATTATATCTGTAACTTTGGGAGTAACACTTTGAAAATATTTTTGAGTCTTGGGTGGTCATTGGCTTACATACAAGCAGGTCTTGTTTAGTCCTTAACTCAGCTGCAACTTTGGCAGCTATATCCGGATAATCGCCATATATTACATTATAATAACTGTATATTGCTTACGCTCGTTTGTTAAGGATGGGAGTTTCAGAGCTAGAAAAGTCACGCTGGCTGACCTGTAAATAGTATCTTCACAATGAGGAGGTTCTTTGTAACGCACTTTTTATATTGATCTTACCAAAATAAGTTTATATTTTGCTGATACTCTTGTAGACAGGTTTATCTGCTGAATAAATTATCTTTACTCGAAGTCGACTTTGTGGTATTCTTGTTATATAACCATAAACACACACAGAATTAAATCTGAAAGAAAGTCCTGGATTAACCTTGGCTTCAATGTGTGTGTTTAGCAAAGATGCATTCTCTCTTTTGCATGTGTTTTTGCTTTTGCTGTGATGTGTTTCAGTCTTTTCAGCCTGAAGCATAAGTGCAGATGTAGATGCACAGCAAGATTCTTGAGTCTCACACATTGACCGTGACACACAAGCATATCGGCCGGCTCACATGCCACACATTGTGTTTCTCACACTGAGAAGTAAGGGACGATGCCCACCACGGTGTCCTGTTATGCAGAATTAATGGAGTAGAGTTTTCCACAGAGTCCATAGCGGTCCTTAGTTATACAGTGTCAATAGCCACCTATCAGCCAATCAGAAAATAGCATTTGTTGTTTCCAGCCAAAACAAGTTACAAGTGATTCTGCTGCAAGCGTGTTATTACGTGGATGCGCACACACACGGAAAGCAGATAAAGTGGAAGACCAAGACCCGATGAATGTGGCAGACAGATTCTCATGTATTTAGTGAGAGACATGTGCTCTGTCCCTAACAGATGTAATCTCATTCAAACTTCTGGTGAAACTTTAGAGCCCTGATGCACAGATATACACTGACACGCCTTATTTTGCTTTCTGAAGAATCCTCTGGCCTGCATCTTCCAGGAAACGACAGCAGTGGCAGTGGGCACCGTCAGCTGTGGCTGGAAGAGTTGCCTGCATAAGTAATGCTTGCACGTCGTTGACCTGCTTAAAGCTTCAAAGGTCCTGACCAAAGAGGGTGCATGTGCAACAGACGAGTGCAGAGGTGACAAAAAAAACCTCCAATTCCCCTTCAGCTAGTGGGGTCTTACAGGAAGCTGAAAGAGCCGATAACACCTACCTAAGAGGCACCGCAAAATCAACAGTCATTTCAAATGGTGCAAATAAAACGCATTTTAAATGCAAATATTGGTTACGAGAAAATTTGGAATACGGACGGCTAGGTTTTACTGTCTGCTGGAAATACTGATTTAGTTCACTTGACACCTCACACTGTTTTGAATCAAGTCATGTTATCTTGCAATCATCATAGTACAATGCCAATAAGTAAAATACAAGATAAAATAGGGAGAAAAGAACAGTTTAGATATATCTGTTGTTAAATCTGTACAGCACGTACACAACAGATCTTAGGGAATGAGGCAGTCAGTCAAATGAAATAGCATTCTAATGCGAGGTGAAGGTGCATGTCATAGTGCATGTAGTGCAGGAGACAAAGTTCAGGTTCCGTCCTGAAATTGCATAGACATTTAGGTGACAAATGGGGCATTCGATTATCTCTCCGAAGTCATGTGCGTGACCAATCTCCCGTTCGCGCTACCACATCTCGGAACAAACATGGCTGCCTCCATGAACACGCTGCTGTGTGTTGTTGCTTTATATTTTAGCAGATTTGGAGTTTAGATTCTTTTTTCCAAGAGACAAATAAGCAAGAAACACAAACTAGTCAAACCACATTAAAAGCTTTATAATATTTTAGTACATTCATAGCGATATTCTTTTTTCGGGATGCAAACAAACTACAAACAAACCAAAGACACTAACAAGTCTGGTAAAAATCTGATATTGCATGATAGGATACTGTTTACGGTCATGATATGGTATTCTCTAAATCGAAAACGCACAGTTACATTTATAACTATTATTTACAAAATAGAATTACTGTTGACTGTGTAAGCCGCCATTTTCAAATGACGTCACAGGATAACAAAATTCTGTCCGACTTCAACGTCGGAAAGGAGGCGAGTCTCAGACAAAAAGTGGCTTTCTATTACATTTTTATCCGAGTTCCAACTCAGAGAAAGATGACCGAACGCAGGAAAATGGATCCTGGATGAGGCAAGGATGGTAAGGTGGGGGGGGGGGGGGGGGGGGAGTGCTATCAAGTATTTACCTGACCCATCTATTTTCCAAACCACTTATCCTTCTGGGTCACAGGGGGTCCAAAGCCCATCCCGGAGGCTACAGGCACAAGGCAGGGAATAACCCAGGATGGGGGGCCAGCCCATTGCAGGGCACACTCCCCCAATTTAGCAACTCCAGTTAGTCTCACCATGTTTTTGGACTGCTGGGGGGAAACTGGAGTACCTGGAGGAAACTCCATGACGACATGGGGAGAAAATGCAAACTCCACACACATGTGACCCAGGCGGAGACTCGAACCCGAGTCCCTGAGGGAGCAGTGCTAACCACTGCACCACCATGCCACCCACTTACCCAACCCTTGAGAAGCTCATCAGATTAAATTAATGTGTTTGCAATGCTGGTAAATTGCATGACAGCTTGGGAGAAGAAGTTGCTCTTCATTCAGGAAGTCCTAGCTTGGAGAGACTTGTATCATCTTCCGGAAGGCAAATGATCAAACAAGTAATGCACAGGAAGTGACTGGACCTTAATGATGCCGTTAGTACAGTGTAGCCAGCGGGACGCATAGATGGTGGTGATATGGCGCTGTTGGGTTTCAATAATTTTCCCAGCATTCTTTATCACCCCCTATAGAGCTTGTTGTCTGCCTCTGTGCAGCCTGTGCGCATTACTGACAAGCACACTATCAATGGCTCAATGATACAAGTTCACCAGGAGCTTCTACAGATGGTTTGCTTTCTTCGGTTTCCTCACATATGCGTTGTTCAGGTGCTATTGGTGCTCCAAGACAGCCCCTCAGTAACTGTTAGGCGCAAGAACTTGAAGCTGGGAACCATCTGCACTGCGTCACCATTTATGTAGAGGAGGGTCTAGTTGTCTGATAGAATAGAATAGAATAGAATAGAATAGAACTTCAGTGGTATTGTACATTTTACAACAAAATTCCCCGTACATCTCCTGGAACAGCTACGATGTAAAGAATTACAGAGTAAGAAATCTGAAAAATACAGTTGACCTTTTTTTCACCTGTATTTCTACCTTCCCCATCTTGATTTCAGTATGTCACTGGGTCGTGTAAGAAATTCAATGGGATATTGAATGGGAATATTCTATATAGAATATGGTATACATAATAGTTAAATAAGTAAACAGAGTTTATGTACATGGTACAATGATTTGCTTTATAAAGCAGTAGTATTACACATCACCGGAAGTATTTCACATCATGGTATTGCACATTTAGTAAGCAAATATTCTCATCCAGAATGACCCAGAGAATTTCTTTCATCAGTCAAGGCTACGCTTTCTTTTCTGTATAATCAAATGTGAGGCTGAGGCAGCCACATGGTCAAGAAAGACAAAACAACCAGGAAAGTATCAAATAGAACCAAGAACTTTCTCACTCATGCTATTTACAATTGAAATATACTCAAATGGATTTCATCGAGACTTCATGACACAGCGATCTTCGCACTTGCCATATCTAGTAGTGTTATAATGATGCAGCATTTTTTTTTACAGGGACCCAGATCTTTTTGAGAAGTGTTGCTTCTAACTTGTGTGAAATTTATTGCCCTGTAAAGAAAAGATTAGCACCCCTGTGTCATTTCAGTGCTAAGATACTAAGACCACAATAATGTTAGAATGACATAAATAAAAATTAATTGATTTTAAAAGGAACTGAATGATCTTCAGGGAGTACTGCAATGCCCTGTGAGTTTTAAGGTAAAAAAATAAAACTACAATGCTGCCCCCTGGTGTCAGTGACAGGGTGGGTTTTTCTAGAGGCAAGACTGAGTGGAGACAGGAATGGAGGTATCACTATTGAGACATAAGATGTTACAGTACCTTCACTTTTTCTGGTTGTACAACAATAGGGCAACATTGCAGAAGAAAGTGAGAGATTTGAAACATAAATGTGACAGTAAAGAGATCCAAAATTGTGTGATGTTTAGTGTGAGTGAGACCAAAAATGTATGATACTTAGAGACTTAGAAGCCTCTATATTGAAACATCCACCCATTTTGAATGCCTGCTTGTCTTGTGCAGGGTCGCGGGAGTCCAGAGTCTATCCCAGAGGCTATAGGTGCAAGCCAAGAAGTAATCCGGGAAGGGACCAACACATTGTAACTATATTAAAATAAATTGAATATAATCAGGTCAGAGCATGAAATTTAACATATTGCTCAACACATTCGTAAAAGTATGTTATTGATGGTCACATCCTAAAATCTTGGGGCCAATTGCACAAAACACCATCAGTTTTCCCCTTAAGTATGACACTTCAGGTTTAATTTCTCCTTAGCTGAGGGATATACGGTTAATGCTTTAGTTCAGAGGACATGAATAATGTAGTAGTATAGGCTTACTTAATGCATTAATTAACCAGTAATTAAGTGTTTGTTAACTACTGATATCATGTTCATTCATCATTAATCATTCATGACAGCTCATGTATTTCATGGGGGAACCTATATTAGTTCATGATTTGTTCTTGCATAGTAAATGAATTAATTTTTGTTCCCTCAAGTGGTCTTACCATTATTAACTAATAAGTTAACTCTTAACTAATATAGTGCCTGAATGGAGTGCATGAACTATCATGGTTGATTAATGATAAACAAGAATGGGATCAGTAAAAATGGCTCTGATAGCGAAAAATATTGTGATGAACGGATTTGTTTTGCACATTTATTTATATTCGAATACAAGTGGAGATAGGTGTAACGATCCAGTTTGTGTTCTTATTACACTAATTAATTTTAGGATATTCAAGTGGTAATATGAGTGTTTTTCGTAAACTATTGCTGGGTTTATTAAAACCATAACAACCACGGAGGGGCACATACTAGGTACAGGGACCATAAAACGCAGGGAGCAGGATGACCAGCAACACCTGCTGGCCAAACAGGAACAAGACAAAAGGGACATAGCCGGATGGGCACCGACCGTGACACATGCACTCCCCGTATCAGCATGGGGTTTCCTCTGAGTTCTCCAAAATGCTAGCTGCTAACGCGGAGTATGAGAGGGGCAAGTATGGTCACAAGGATAAACACATCATAAGGGATTGGAAACAGCTCGGTAGATGCCAACGAAAGGGCACAGCAGTGACACCTGCTGGCCAGACATGGACTGGACGGGGTTAACGGAGGTCATGTCACAGACACTGAACAAGACAGAATATAAACAAACAAAAAACATTACAAATGAAAACTATTCGCTCTCAAGCATCGTATTCCAAGAACTAAACCTCACACTTACGTCTGGGGTGTCCTGCTCCGATCAGGATTTTTATATATAGTCCTTATGCTATTGTTTTTCATTTTTGCTGCACTATTCTTGTACTGTCCACTTTCTGCCATGACGATGCAAATTTCCCACTTGTGGAACTAATGAAGGATTATCTTATCTTATCTTATCTTATTTTAAACTTGTGGAACCTCTGGCGTATATGCGATCCAGCAGGAGGAGCAGAAATATCACGCGCTCAGAGTTAAGAGGAACACCAGCTACTTAACATGATTTTTTTTTTTTTTACTTCCCGAAAACAAACAATTTAGAAAAATATTTGTACTAAATAAATATTTGTAAAACCCAGTATTTGTGCTTTCCTGAATACTGTGTTTGGATTCAGCTCCACTCCTATTTCCAGATCTACATGCTTATCCTGCGATTTTGTTCAAGTACCATCACAAAAACAAAGATCCCTTGCGTACACATCAGTGTATTAAATAAGAAGCTTAGGGAATGGTTGCAGCTGTAATAGCTAAACATTGCAAAATCTGGATCATGCTGCGATTCTAGGTGTAGGCCTAGCTGACTGTAAATGCCAGTGTGACATTTTACGCATTTACATGGTTTTCCCGCCCACTGGGAGGAATTTCTCCTCTGTGCTTTTTAGTTTTGTTTCCTTTTTCACATTTTAAATTCGCTCATCACCATTCTGGTTTTACTTCCTTAGTGGCAGGCTTGTTGTCTATTATTGGCATTTATTTTCAGAAGTATTGCTTTATACATACCAGTAAGCACAACAGACGAGACTGAAATAGGCCAGCCTGAACTGTTTTATTTATTTCACTAATTTTTATTCCGATAGAAAGGAAACTTTAGTATTTCAGCACTGAAATATGTCTCACACGAGAAGAAGGACATATTTTCACAATCATGTTTATTGGCCGATCATGTTCACACCTGCAGGGAATTTGCGCCTAGCTGACAGTGACCGTCCTGCATAAAGTTGAAACATACTTAAGACAAGACGAGACGATGCATACATGCAGCCTAATACCAGTACAGAAGGTAGAAAGTGCAGGAGTGCATGTCAGTGCAAGAACTGCAGAAATAAATAATGAACATACAAAACAATGCAATGCATGCAGTGGGTTATTTACAACAATGTGGGTGGGGGGGGGCAGTGCAACTGAGCTGAGCACCTAGGTCAGCTGATCATGAGTGATGGCTTGTGGGTAGAAACCATTCTTGTGCCTATTTGTTTAGGTGCTCAGTGATCTCTAGTGCCTGCAGGAGGTGTTTACGGAGATTGCTGCCCAGGAGTGGGTGCGTGAGATGACTTTCCAGACTCTGAATACAGGTCCTGGAGGGTGGGCAGGTTAACACCAGTCATTGTTATTTAATATTGTAGAATATATGCCATATAAACCATTTCTAAAGAGGGTCGGAGAAGACGGGTGAAGCATTCGACCCGTAGAGCTATGCAGCAGTGCAGGGAGCAGGGAAACACACTAGGTACAGGGACCATAAAACGCAGGGAGCAGGGAAACACACTAGGTACAGGGACCATAAAACGCAGGGAGCAGGATGACCAGCAACACCTGCTGGCCAAACAGGAACAAGACAAAAGGGACAGACCCGGATGGGCACCGACCGTGACACATGCCCTCCCCGTATCAGCATGGGGTTTCCTCTGAGTTCTCCAGTTTCTCCCCCACAGTCCAAAAACATGCTAAAGTTGACTGGAGCTATCAAATTACCCATAGGTGTGCATGCGTGTGTGACTAGTGTGTGAGTGTGCCCTGCGATGGGTTGGTGGCCCATCCTAGGTTATCCCCTGCCCTTTGCCTGCAATGGGTTGGTGGCCCATCCTAGGTTATCCCCTGCCCTTTGCCTGCGATGGGTTGGTGGCCCATCCTAGGTTATCCCCTGCCCTTTGCCTGCGATGGGTTGGTGGCCCATCCTAGGTTATCCCCTGCCCTTTGCCTGCGATGGGTTGGTGGCCCATCCTAGGTTATCCCCTGCCCTTTGCCTGTAGTTTCTGGATATGCTCTGGACCCCTGCAGTCCTGCACAGGACTAGTGGGTATGGAAAACAGATAAACGGTTTCTGGAATAAGTGGATTGAAAACAAGAGCACAGCCATATATAATCTGTTTTTTTTATTGATTTCTCAGTATATATTTACTGTTAGTTTGAACATTAGTGCAAGGATCCTTTCATGCATTCACACAACTGTAAACAAAACAAATAAATAAGAGTTTAAAAGCAATGTTGCCCATTAATGCCAATACAGTAGTGCTGTGGAGCAAGGGGACAGAGGTCCAAAAGTGTGTTCGGTCTGAGCTGTAGACCGCCCCCACCCCCTGCTTGGGGGAAGGACCTCAAAAGGAAAGACACCCCCCCCCCCCCCCTACGTGGAGTCATCTGGATACATGCCTCCCAAAAAAAAACGAACAATGGTGTCAGGTAACAAACCAAAGTGCAGTGGCATGTACTACGAAGTGGGGTTACTGGCGTATCGGGGTAACTTGTCGGATTTGCGGTGGTCTGGGCAAAACGTACGTGAACGAATATGTGAATATGTGAACGAATGTCCATTTAAACTGCGGTACCATAAATCCGACAAGGTACCCCGATAAGCCAGTAACCCCGCTTCGTAGTACAGGCCGCAGGTTATAAATAATACAAAAAATAACAATAACAACATATTCTAAATAGTAGTGAGTAAAACAACAATAGCGATTATTTAATGATAATGACCCATCCATCAATGGTTTAATGGACAGGATGCCAGTCCATCACGGGGCACACACACAAACTCACCAACAACAACAACAACAGCAATAATAATAACAATAACAAAACAACAACAACAACAATAACAAAACAACAACAATAATAAGAATAATATTAATATTAATAATAATAATAATAATCAGTCAAATGTAAAATGTACTTGGATCAACAGGAAAATGTCTAGTTATCCTTGTCCTGAAATCCCAAGCCCTGGATACGTTACAAAATACTATCCTGAGAGTGCCACTGTAGTGCTAGGCATGTACAGGAAGCAGGAAATGAACTGGGATAGTTGGCATAGTGATTTGTGCCACATCACAGTGTCATCTTGGCACGAAGTGTCTAAGAAAGCGCCTTGCGTCTCTGTCGAAGTAACGGGCTCTGACTTGGTGTCCGTCCATAGCTCCTGTGCAAAAGGGCGCACCATCTCTGCTCTGTGAGGTTCTGCAGATCTTTCGGTGCTCCAGCTTGAGCCCTGCCGGCCCTGGGCTCCGGTTCTCCGCACATCCACGAGGGCACCTGCACCCTCACTTCCCCAGCTTGTCCACCGGGAGGAGCCCCAGCTTGCTGTGCTCCCGGATCAGCTTCCACTCCTCATTTTCCACAGTCGTAATCATCTCTGCCATGAGGGGTTGCTGGGCACTCAGAGGCACCACGGACAAGCAATCGTTTGCCCACACGGTTTTCGCACCTGCCGGAAGCTTCACCTCGCAGGTTAACTGTGTCTTGGTTTGGTCCTTAACCCTGATAGTCAACGTGGCCCTACTGCAGTAGTTATGAGGATTACAGCGCACTCCCAAGTTCAGGTACATCAAGTATGTTCCATTATGCTCAACCTGTATCTTTCCATTGTCCGCATTGTAGGTCACTCCACTCTGCCCTGGGTGCAGTTCCCACAAAATGGTGGTGGTCTTTACTTGTTCTGCAGGAGGGAAAGAGGGCTGCTGTTACTCAAACGTCCACAGACTCCAGACAACAGGCACTTCGTTTCACTTTGAACACTTCTAAGCAAACAAAAGATGTTACGCGTTTGCCGGAAGTATGCAACAGGATTCAGAGACAAAAATACTCACCGAATTTCGGTGTGAGGATGGAGGAAGATTGATGTACCTGGCGGGAAGACGAGGCATGTTACAAAACGCGTGCCGAATCCATTTAATTTTACTTTGAAAACTAATATATTAAGCCCACTTTCTCAAGTACCTTTAACAGAAAACGCTCACAAAGACATACGTGCATGCTGTTTCCACAATCAGCTTAAAGCAGTCAGTTAACTTTGGCAATAATAGAAAACATGTCCACATATTTTATTACTATATATTACGGTTACTATATATATATACGGTTTCTAGTATATAATAGATATTACTGATCTATAAATCTATAAATGCCTGCAAGATTAACTGTTTAAACGAACCTCTCACAATTAACTTTGTTTAAATGTTTAAGCTTTAAAAAACTAAATTGAAGGTAATTTTGATCAATTTTTATCTTGAGATCGGTACCTTGCTGTGGTTGTGCGGGTGGGTCATGTTGATTTCGGCCAGCTCTCTCCGGATCTCCATCACCATCAAGGTGACTGTCACTGTTCCCCCGATCAGAGTCACGAAAAGAACCACGACCATCGCCACAAGCCAGATGGACGGACTGCCGGAGCTGCTGCCAGTCGGCGGTCGTAGAGCTTCCATGTCACTTTCTGATGTCATTTCGGAAAAAAAGGCGCAGAGATTGACCGGTCAGTTACAAAGTAATCCTCCTTCGGCTTTCTACAGCATGGATAAACCCACAGTGAGCGCTGGTGCTTTGTTTTTATTTGCTTTGTTGGAAATGCTGGTAATTTAAACCCGCGGTAAGTAGGTGGACAAGTCCGCCCCTCGATTTTAGTGGTTAAAAAAAAGCTTGTCCGCATTTCCGCTTTACCATGACGTAAGGCGACAACTTTACTGGCGAAGTCACAGGAGAATTTACCGGTAAACTCTTTACCGTTTTCATATATCTGTTCATCATTCATCCATCATCCGTTTGGCCAGTCGCTAGATTTTATTCGAGATTCAAGATTCTTTGTCACATACATAGTTATACAAAGTACGAGGTTAAATGTCGCAAGGGCATGTTGTCACAGCAATTTATTCTGTGACTAGAAGTTACTGGTGAGAAATAGTTACAGAAATAGTTACAGAAATAGTTACAGAAATAGTTACAGAAAACCACATCCCAACTAAATGTATACTGTATATTCACGTGATGCATATTTAATCATTTTGACCCATTCAATTAAAAAATGTAATGTTACTTTGTATGTTTTAAAAAAACCTGCAGTTTATTGGTTAATTGTAAAACTGTTTTTTTTTTATAGTAGAGGATTTTATTTTTGATTTTAATATGTAAATAACTCACCTAATTCATGTAAGCCTTAATAGCAAGTTAGCTGAAGTTAGCCAGAGATTGTGGTCGGGGCATGTTGTCATATTTTAACAGGCCGCCCAGAGCGTTATTTCACTGACACTCTCTGTTGACCATCTTAGGATAGATATGAATTACACTGAATTATTTCTAATTTGATAGTTCCAATTAACGAGTTATTTCAAACGTGTGTATTATTAACATTTTGACCAATTGCCTTTTTAATAAACACAAAGCCTTCAATCGAAACAGATTTAAACACGTTTCTTTCTTTAATAAAATAATGTATTATATAAATATGAACTATTACATTATCTATTATTTTCAGTGTTCCCTGATGTGTTACTTTTCGATACGTTTCAATTTCAATATGTTTGAACTTCATATTATCTCAGAGTGTTTTTAGTGTCAGTCGGTCTGTCTGCCAATATGTGTAATACTTTATATAAGCATATTCTATAGATAAAGATAATACTGTATTGAATATTATGAGTCCCAGCCGGGGGGGGGCGGGGGGTTACACAGGGGTTATCCAGTAGAGGGAAGAGAAAACATGGTGATGTTGAGTTGAGAGAGCGGGCTTGCAAAATTTACGAGTCACCTGATATGGCGGAGGATTTATCATACTTCACGGACATTTCTGCTTTTTTTTCGTTTGGGGTTTAACTTACCTTCCAAAATTGCCCAGAAAAAAAGAGAGGCTGCACAGGAGAGAGAAGAACTGCGCATCGGCATCCGTCCGTCACTCATCCATCATCCGTTTTGCCAGTCGCTAGATGTTATTAACCATTGTTTGACTATTAAATACTCCTAATACATGACAATCTAAAATACTTCTTTAACTTTTCTGACATTCCTTGCACTCTAACTGTTTATTGTTATTGAATATTACTATGTAAATGCGTGTTGTGTTACTGCAGTTTCCTTCGGGATCAATAAAGTATCTATTTATAGCTACGTTACTGCACTTACTGGTGAGAAACTGGTGATGGACAGAGAGCGGGCTTGCAAAACCTACGAGTCATCTGATAAAGCGGAGGATTTATCATACTTCACGGACATTTCTCTTTTTTTTTTCTCCGTTTGGGGTTTAACTTCCCTTCCAAAATTGCCCGGAAAAAAGAGAGGCTGCACAGGAGAAAGAGAAACTGCCATCGACTGTGTCACCAGAACTTGCTTCCCTTACGAAAGGAGCGCAGCCTTGAGCCCCCGGATAGATTTTTCTCCCTCCCCCAATTTTCAGACGAATGTCCGCCAGGACCCCGCAATTTCGCGGTATCGATTACTTAGCCATTTTAAGACCTTTTTAAACTCCTGACAACGAAATGATCTTAGTAATTCACACACGTGTAAACAATTCTTAACAGCTTAGTATGATGTGATGGAATTACAGCAATGGAAATTCAACGGCATAGATTTTTTAAACATCTTTCTTCATCTTCTTCTTCTTCTTCTTCTTCTTCTTCTTCTTCTTCTTCTTCTTCTTATTATTATTATTATTATTATTATTATTATTATTATTATTATTATTAGTAGTAGTAGTAGTAGTATTGTTATTGTTGGCACACAAGGTATGCCAAGATTAATAACAGGTAGTGTAGGGAACTCCCTACATGTTGCCTACTCAGCTGAACTTTGGAAACTTCCACATGCCATGTACAGTAATAAAAGTATGTAGGAGATCCCATAACCGCATAACGACATTTTTTTTCTGGCAAAGGTCAGAGGTGAAGGGCGCGCACTATGTCCTGCCTGCTACTGAAATGTCAGACAAGGAGGCTGTACCGTAGGTAAAAAAAAATGCTGAAATTTGAGTTGTAGGTATTTTCCAGCGTTACCGGTACACATTAAGAAATGGAAACTGGAAACAGAAGTGGCAGAGAAACCACCCTCGCAGCTAAGATCACTTGTAAAAACTTGAATTGTATGTTTATGTGTTGAGGTGATATGGCTTTTAGGTCGACGTGAAATAATATTCATAATAATGCTTTACTCTGTAAGTCTCATTTGTACAATTCAGACATGCGTACCAGGTTGTGACCAAGCATATTATCACCAACCACTTGCCAGTCTTCCCAGACAGTAACTTTTTCAGTCGGTATTCTGCACAGCAACTAGATCATTTCTGTATCCTGAGCTTGACCCACCCCAAGGCTGAGGACGTCCGAACTGCCCAGCCTTCCTGGGCCCGTCCAGAGAAGCCTTTGGCCCACATTCTGTCATCTGGAGCCAAACATTGCAGGCTACTCTCACTTCAGAGGCATAGGCTGTGTTTGGGGAAATGATGAAACCAGAGGAATGGGGAACCTTCGCTGTGGTGATCAGCCAGCGTACTGTCAGGGGGAATCTCCTGTCTGAGCATGGGGTGCTTGCCCCCCCTCCCCACACTTAATCGCCGCTGCTGCAAAACTTGCATGACGTGAGCTGGTTCCCCTGCACAGTGGTCTTTCCACCGGCACCCATGTCATGTGACCACTTGTTTCTCAGCTGTAATTCTGCGAATCCAATCATTGCTGTAAGTCACTTTTCAGGGATGTACTGGAAAGCAGAAAATGTCTGGAGATAAGCTTTTCCATTGCTGTACACAGTGGTCACATTCCTCAGAACCCTGGGTACCACAGGAGCCCCTCTCTGAGGGTAAGATCATAGCCAATAACCCTCTGACACGCCCAGAATGACTGTCAGCTGACAGAAACAAGTTAAAGAACAGGAAAAAACAAAAAAAACACACATTTTCAGTGCTAAACCTCACAGCAAAATCAAGATTCGGCAAAATTGTGTGCAATTGTAATGAGTCATTCACCAGTCATTCTGAAGGACTTTGCCGCAATTTTCTTTCCAAAAATCACAATCGTCCAACTACCCAGCAGAATTGGAATCCGAACCCTTTTATTCACCATGTATAAAAAGTATAAGCACTTTGTTTTGGAGCAGTTGATAGTATGAAGTATTAAGACAAAAGCACAATTATTAAAAATAAAAAAGACACTGAGCAATAAAAATGTGCAATAAATAAATGCACAGGTATACATATAGACATATAAAGACGGGTAACACAACAAGGTGTGGGATGCAAACAGATCTGGGGTCAGTACAAATAAGGTTATAGAGTCAAAAGCAGGCCTAGACTGGGAATCTGGCAAACTGGGCATTTTCCTGGTGGACTGGTGGTTTGTGGGCCGGCAAAATTCTTAATATGTCATTAGACATATATGTCCTTTATCCATGTAAAATACATATGAAATTAATGAACTGTCAAACATATGTCTTATGTACAATTAAATGAATGTGTTATTAGTCATATAAGTGCATTATGTAAAATATATGTTAAATTCATGATTTATCAAACATATAAGTTCTACATTGATGTTAATATAAATATTTTTAAACAAATCTGCATTTTTAAATCCTGGTTTAATTCCGGGTCTGCTGGCAGAAGGCTACACTGCGCGGCAGGTTGCTTCAAGGTTCAAATTTCTAAAACAGCAGCACACAAGAATAAGGTGACACAGGAGACACTGGGAATGACCAGAAACCAGCCAGGTAAAGGGAGGAAGCGACTTTTTAAATGCCAGAGATGACTGTTAACTTATCTGACAGTTTCTCATGAATCGAAGGATGACATTAAGTGACCTTTAAAAGGAATGGGAAACAGTAAGTGCAGGTGTGAAGTGCACTGCTAGGACAGTTCATATCAGGCTCCTAGAAACAGGACTGAAGTCACATACAGCAAGGAAGAAGCCCTTCATTAATGAGAAGCAGGGAAGAGCCAGACTGCAGTTCGCAGAAAAATATATATTATTCACAGACACACACCCATAAATTGAGAATTGAGTGAAACAAAAAATTGTGCTGCGGTCTCTTAATTTTTTCCCCGGCTGTGTAAGTCCTATATACACTCACAATGCATATTAAATTCATGTTTTGTCAGTACTAGTTTTTATGCATAATTCTTTGAATGAACTCAATTGAATCATAAACTGTGGTTCCACACAACTAGAATGAGTATTTGGAAAGGAAATATGTTTTTTCAGCTGATGCTCACTTTGGGTTCTGAGAACAAAACACAGTTACGTTAATCTCACTGAATTTTCTCATGTCTAATTAAACCAACTGGATGTGCAGAGATCATACATGCATTTCATTAGAATAATATAAAAGCTATATAAATTTTAAAGTGAAAACGAACAATATACATGAATTTCCTACTAAAGCCATATTTGATCATGTATGATTGATTTAATACTTTTATATTTTTCCAGCTGGCTTTTCCCTTGAGTGTCTTACATGTTAAATGTGTTTTTTGGTATGAATGTGGCCATAATCATACAAGAAAAAACACCGACTTGCAGTGAACATATAAAATCCACCATGTGTTGTCATATATAACTGTAATAGGAAACATGCTTGACAGCCTTACATGAAGCATGCAGTTTTTTATAATGGTGGTCATAAGCACAGTGCTATGGAAAGGTGTAATAGCGGTCGGTTGCTTTCCTGGTCAAAATAATAGGGATAGGAGACAATCGGTCTTGGTCACAAGATAAGAAATGTCCTTGTCTTCGGTACGGTGACATTGTAAAGTCACACGAGTCTGTGTAGAAAGTTGTGAGGAGCTGCCTGATAATTATCTCTTGGCCCCGAAACAACAAGAGATCTTTTCTTTCAGCTTTGTAGTGTCGCACTGAAATCTAAAACCAGCAATTGTGTTTTAATAACTGTATTATGAAGCCGTACTGGTTGGAGCAGAATGTGAAAATTCACACCTCAGAGCCAACGGTCTTTATCATTGAATGCTTCTCTACAAAAAGCAACAGATGTATTCTCACAGCATTTTTCCAAAACTCACTCCCAGTCAAAGCCAATAGCTTAGGTCCTACAGGGGGAACTGGGCTAGTGAAATAACCATTGTACGCCACAACCAGTGTACGCCACAACCAGTGTACGCAACAACCAGTGTACGCCACAACCAGTGTACGCAACAACCAGTGTACGCAACAACCAGTGTACGCCACAACCAGCGTACGCCCACAACCAGTGTACGCCACAACCAGCGTACGCCCACAACCAGTGTACGCAACAACCAGTGTACGCAACAAGCAAAGAAAAACTTTTTAAGGCAAGACGTGTGCAATGCAAAGCTCAATTTCTCTCCAAGTTTGGCCAATTATTGATGACATATCTATCAACTTCCAGTCTCAATACAACCTTATTTACTTACTGGCAAATTTTGCCGGCCCACAAACCCATCAGAAAAATGCCCAGTATGCCAGATTCCCAGTCCAGGCCTGCTTATGTCTCGATAAATGTATTTATTTTTCTTATTTGTACTTCTGTCTTGATAGTATGGTAAATTGTACACTTCATGTGCTCCAAAACAAAGTCCTTATACATTTTATACCTGGTGAATAAAAAGGTTCTGATTCCAATTCCAGGGATTTTGCCGCAGAGACTCGCGCTGATGCTTCACACCTCTGGGACTATGGTTCAAATCTCCACCTTGGTTGTACATGTGTGTATGTTCTCCCTGTGTTATTGTGGGGCTTCTACCGGATACCCCCCCCCCCAACAGCCCAAACACATGCTAAAGTAAATTGGAGTTGCCAAGTTATTTGTAGGTGTGAATGGTGTGTGTACGCCCTGCAATGGGTTGGTGCCCTATCCTGAGTTATTCTCTGACTGATGTCCACAGCTTCTGGGATAGACCCCAGACCCCTAATACCCTGCACAGGAGAAGCAGGTACAAAAGTTGGACAATTGTGATTTTGGGGAAGACAACTGTACTGTAGGACGTCAGAATGACTGGTGAATGACAATTTTGCACAATCTTGATTTTGCTGTGAGGTTTAGCACTGAAAATGTGTGTTTTTTTTGTTTTTTCTTGTTCTTTAACTTGTCGCTGTCAGCTGACAGTCATTCTGGGCGTGTCAGAGGGTTATTGGCTATGATCTTACCCTCAGAGAGGGGCTCTTGTGGTACCCAGGGTTCTGAGGAATGTGACCACTGTGTACAGCAATGGAAAAGCTTATCTCCAGACATTTTCTGCTTTCCAGTACATCCCTGAAAAGTGACTTACAGCAATGATTGGATTCACAGAATTACAGCTGAGAAACAAGTGGTCACATGACATGAGTGTCGGTGGAAAGACCACTGTGCAGGGGAACCAGCTCACGTCATGCAAGTTTTGCAGCAGCGGCGATTAAGTGTGTGGGGGGGGGGGGGCAAGCACCCCATGCTCAGACAGGAGATTCCCCCTAACAGTACGCTGGCTGATCACCACAGCGAAGATTCCCCATTCCTCTCGTTTCATCATTTCCCCAAACACAGCCTATGCCTCTGAAGTGAGAGTAGCCTGCAATGTTTGGCTGCAGATGACAGAATGTGGGCCAAAGGCTTCTCTGGACAGGCCCAGGAAAGCTGGACAGTTCGGACGTCCTCAGCCTTGGGGTGGGTCAAGCTCAGGATTGTGTTTGAATCAGTGGCACCCCCCCCCCCCCCACCACCACCGCCACCCCGTGCAATAATGAGTGTTCCTCACATAATTTAGGTTTCATATTCCATTAAAAACAACAACAATAACAATAGTAATTAATTATATGTGGACCCATGAATCAGTTGCTATCAGCTAGAAGGCTTCCACAGGTGACCTTCAGATCAGGGGGACGAATTCCAAACCCAAAAAGCCTCATACCGCCCCCGTGTCTAACACACTGAAGCACTGCAGTGATCCTTTCAAAAAATGAGAACAAAAAGTATGTTTTCTTCAAAGCATGTTCAGTTCCTGTTCTGGAAACCTCAGTGTGAAAGTCCACAAGTAAGCTATCTGGTTTGGGGGAGTCAGGATTTTTCTGGTGATGTCATTTTCACAAAAAGCTCACTTGTCACTCAGTCCTCCTGTTGACTCTGCCCACGCTCACTTTGCATTGTCTGCAACAATAAAGGACACTCATGCACAGCTGGAACACACACACATGCAATCAACGGGGAAACTCTAAAACCAACGCGCTCACACACTCACCCATACAAATGAATACCTGCAAATACCAACAGACACACAAGAGTGATGGGTTGAGACTGTTTTATACATGCGATCACGTTCAGACACGTAAAGACACACTGATATGTAGTAACAGATTTAAACGTTTGCACGCAAACCAGGGAATGTCATGAGGACACGATGACAGTCATACTGAGAAAGGACCTGGAATGCAGAATCATTATGTAAGGTGACATTCACTCTCCAACTCTGATATCAGACATAAACAACAGGGCCAAGAATGATCATCACGGACATGTTCAGCGTGTCTCTTCAGGATGAGCCTGAGACTGCTCTGGAAGACGTCATGCCTCGTTTTGTCCCCCTTTAGTTTGCTTACCAGCCCCACCTTGGAGCCAAGGACGCCATCATCTACCTGCTCAATCGTGTCTTCACCCACCTGGACCAGCCGGAGAGCACTGTGAGGGTCACGTTCTTTGACTTTTCCAGTGCATTCAGTACCATCAGGCCAATTCTCCTTGGGGAGACAGCGATGCAGGTGGATGCCTCTCTAGTGTCCTGGATTGTGGACTACCTGACAGAAAGACCACAACATGTGCGTCTTAAACGCTGTGTGTCTAACGTGGTGGTCAGCAACACCGGGGCACCTCAAGGGACCGTCCTCTCTCCCGTCCTATTCACCCTCTACACCACGGACCTCAGCCACTGCACAGAAACCTGCCATCTTCAGACGTTTTCTGATGATTCTGCGGTGGTTGGATGCATCAGAGGTGTGGATGAGACGGAGTACCGGACTGTGGTGGATTCCTTTGTTACGTGGCGCGAGCAGAATCATCTGCAGCCGAACGTGACAAAGACAAAGGACTTGATTGTGGACTTTAGGAGGACCAGAAAACCAGTGACCCCTGTCTCAATCCTGGGGGTTGATGTGGACATAGTGGAGGACTACAAATACCTTGGAGTAAATACCAAATACTCCAAATACCTTGCAGTACACATCGACAATAAACCGGACTGGCTTAAAAACACAACGTCAGGGGGCTGAGGTCCTTTAACATCTGTCAGACAGTGCTCAGGATTTTCTATGAGTCTGTTGTGGCCAGTGCCATACTCTATGTCTACGCTGTTGCATGCTGGGGCAGCAGGCAGAGGGTAGCGGATGCCAACAAACTCAACAAACTTATTCATAAGGCCAGTAACATTGTGGGGATGGAGCCGGACTCTCTTAAGGTGGTGTTGGAGAGGAGGATGGTGTCCAAGCTAAGAACAATGTTGGACAATTTCTGCCACTCACTCCATGACGTGCTGGCCAGTCACAGGAGCTCGCTCAGTGAGAGGCTAAGACCCAAATGCTCCACTGAACGACACAGGAAATCATCTCTCTGTACAATGCCTCCACATAAGCACAAGTATCACACTACACTACAAGTATACATCCTCAATTGAACCCCATGTATAGCTAATTTCTGTGATATATTAGAAAATTGTTTGTATATTGTTTGTATAATATATTATTATATCCATCCATCCATCCACCCATCCATCCATTATCTTCCGCTTATCCGAGGTCGGGTCGCGGGGGCAGCAGTCTCAGCAGGGAAACCCAGACTTCCCTCTCCCCGGCCACTTCGTCCAGCTCCTCTGGGGGAATCCCGAGGCGTTCCCAGGCCAGCCGAGAGACATAGTCCCTCCAGCGTGTCCTGGGTCTTCTCCGGGGCCTCCTCCTAGTGGGACATGCCCGGAACACCTCACCAGGGAGGCGTTCAGGAGGCATCCTAAGCAGATGCCCGAGCCCAATGCAGAGGAGCAGCGGCTCGACTCTGAGGCTCTCCTGAATAACTGAGCTCCTCATCCTATCTCTAAGGGCAGCCCTGACACAGTCCAACCCTCACTGGAAACAAGTCCGATTTATTGGTGCCCATGCAGACCAAGCTCTGATACCGGTTGTACAGGGACCAAACAGCCCTTATAAGGAAGCCCGGCACCCCATACTCCCGGAGCACCCCCCACAGGACTCCCCGAGGGACACAGTCGAATGCCTTCTCCAAGTCCACAAAGCACATGTAGACTGGTTAGGCAAACTCCCACGCACCCTCCAAGACCCTGCTGAGAGTATAGAGCTGGTCCACTGTTCCACGGACAGGGCTAAAACCACACTGCTCCTCCTGAATCCGAGGTTCGACAATCCAGCAGATCCTCCTCTCCAGGAGCCCGGAATAGACCTTACCAGGGAGGCTGAGGAGCGTGATCCCCCTATAGTTGGAGCACACCCTCTGGTCCCCCTCTGGACATCCCTGATGTCCATGCGATGCTGCATATGCGTGTCAACCAAGACAGCCCCGCAACATCCAGAGCCTTGAGGAACTCCGGGCGAATCTCATCCACCCCGGGGGCCCGGCCACCGAGGAGCTCTTTAACCACCTCAGCGACCTCCGCCCCAGAGACAGGGGAGTCCACACCCAAGTCCCCAGACTCTGCTTCCTCGTTGGAAGGTGTGTTGATGGGATTGAGAAGGTCTTCGAAGTATTCCCTCCACCGACCCAAAACGTCCCGTGTTGAGGTCAGCAGCACCCCATCCCCACCATACACAGTGTTGATGCTGCACCGCTTTCCCACCCGGAGCCGCCGGATGGTGGACCAGAATCTCCTCGAAGCCGTCCGCAAGTCGTTTCCCATGGCCTTGCCAAACTCCTCCCACACCCGAGTTTTTGCCTCAGTGACCACTGAAGCCGCATTCTGCTTGGCCCACCGGTACCTGTCAGCTGCCTCTGGAGTCGCACAGGCTAAAAAGGCCCAATAGGACTCCTTCTTCAGCTTGACGGCATCCCTCACCACTGGTGTTCACCGGCAACAGGCACCGACCACCTTATGACCACAGCTCAGGACTCATCCCCCCACCCGAAGGCGAAGGGAGGCTATCCTCTCATCCACTGCGGTAAACCCCAATGCACAGACGCCCAGCCAGGGGGCAATAAGTATGCCCACCCCTGCTCGGCACCTCTCCCCGTGAGCAACTTCAGAGTGGAAGAGGGTCCAACCCACCTGAAGGAGACTGGTTCCAGAGCCCAAGCCGTGCGTCGAGGTGAGCCCGACTATATCTTGCCAGAACTTCACAGCCTCGCGCCCCAGCTCAGGCTCCTTCCCCGTCAGAGAGGGGACATTCCATGTCCCTAGAGCTAGCTTCTGCAGCCGGGGATCGGACCGCCAAGGCCCCCGCCTTCGGCCACTGCCCAATTCACACTGCACCCGACCACTACGACCCCTCCTACAGCTGGTGAGCCCATTGGAGATATTATTACATATAATACATAATATATATTGTTTGTATATTGAGTTCCTTGTAATAGAGACATTTATAATTATGGTATTGTTATATTTGTATTATTTGTTATTGGTATTTAACTTGTTAATTATTTTCTTACTATCTGGAAGCAACTGTATCCACATAATTTCATCAGGGATCAATAAAGTATTCTGAATCTGAATAAAATACTTTAATGGTCTGCTTGCACCCCCAGTTGCTTACCATCTCACTCCTTGTAGCCAGTGATATACATTGACATTTGTTTCAGCGTAGTATTTTATTTAATGCCCTGATTTGACTGTTGAATTACCTAATTGTGTTACACCATAGTGGCAAAGCTGTTCAAGGACTACCACTGCAGCTACACATCTCATCGGCTCGGGGCATTATGGGTAATGTGATATTTAAATGAAATGTACTGTATTTCAGCATTATTACTGGATCAGTTAACAAAAAACTTTTTCAAGGTAAATGAATTAGACGCCAGAAAAACTGGAGTAGATCCCATATGGTGAAATGACTAACTCACAGTTTTAATATTATGGTCAAACAGGTGTTTAACCACCGTAATTTCATCACACCATCTGTCATTGTGTTATCGTAAGTCCAACAGTCAGCTTAACCGAAAAGCTTTCTTCTTTTACCACACTTTCCTCAGACCACACTTTTCCCCAGAGATCCCTGCGAATGTACAAATTCAAAATTCACCACTTGTGCCAAGCTATTCGCGTTTTGCCGATACAGCGTCACGTGCAGTGCACGCATAGACATATCATTACGGTATTCAGATCACATTAAAAAAAATAAGACTGCGAAAGGCCTACGCGCGATCAAAACGCGATCTGATACCGTAATGATACGTCTATGGGTGCACACAGCGCAAAGCGCGGGTACATGACCATAGTAAAATTAAAAGTTTTTAAGTTACTGCGAGAAACGCAGTCACAAAGACAGCTAACACGTGAATGAGTCTGGTTGCTAAGACAAAGTTGTGCGGCGTAATCAAGCCAGGACATTTAATACTAGATATATTGTGTAGTTATACTAGCAAATATGTATGCATATTACTAATATTTATATACTATATGACTTTATGCGATCCAACTCATTTTCAAGATTGTTTTGGCTTACGCGTCGTCTGCAGGTTTCTGCTATGTTTCAGCAAGCTTCAACAATATGCCAGTTTACTTGTTCACGGCCAATAACCAAAACTGAGAATGTCAAATGCGCGGATGTGAAGGGGCTACTGTATCCCTTCTCCACCTCCACACTCGTCTTCTTTTACAGGTAATTCTGCTTTTCGCTTCAAGGGGAACATGGTTCGCTTTCCAAACGAGTTTCCCCCTGAGAACAGTAATTAAAGAATCTATATTATTCTTCAAGTATCGCCCTTTTAAACAGCGTCTATGCCCTGAACTCCTGACTGTATGATCATCGCACTCAAGAGACTGCTCTATTTAGCTTGCGATGTCTTGACGTGATTTGTATACCTAGCTGTACTAACTTCCAATATATTTTATATTTACTCTTATTATACACATTAGAGGATTTACTAGATTTATTTTTTTTTTACCGTTCCTGCCCCTTTAGTATTAAAACATTTATTATTTTTCACTAACCTAATCAATAAAAGGTGACACGCATGCATGTTGTTTTAAACGAAAACGACAATAAAACGAATCGAATTAGAGAAAAATGGTGTTTGTCTCCATCTAGTGGTGACGTAATGGACACTTCAAAAAGGGACGGCGCAAAATGCACGGTGAATCTCGTTATGTCTTTAATAATTTCAAAGAAAACAGTATAGTTTGGCGTAAATGTATGTTATGTGACTGCAAATTAAACACTTAATAAGAGTATATTATTGCATGTTAATTGTGAGCATTTCAGATCGGTGCTGTTTAGGGTCATCGCGTTAAGTAACATGACAAACGACAATATCAATCGACAGTTCAAAGACCTCGCAAGAGGCATGTTTGTATTTTGACAAACGCGCCTATTTATACCAAAACAGTGACTGATAAACATGTTTGTCTAGCTGAAGAAAACAGCCATTCCCAGATAGCAAAATTATTGTGGCGCACTTCTGGCGCACATTTTCGTTTGGCCCACTTACCACAGTGAACGATGGCACTTAGGCGGTCCACTCCTGGTTCCCAAATATGGGCCACATTGTTGCCATATGTCAGCCATCACCGAAATAGTTATATCAGAATTGGACCTAATCTGGCCCAGATATCACAATTATTCTGCCCTACATTCCCCCAATTACACCGGCCCCATTTAGCAGATGGAATGATGGCACTTGGGGGGGCCATTCTTGGTTAGCAGATATGGACTGCAGGTGAGCCATGACACTGCCATGTTAGCCAACACTGAAACAGATGCACCATTTACCAAATGTCAGCCTGGTAAATAAGCCACAAATACATATACAGTGGTACCTCAGAACTTAATCCGATCGAATCCTAAAAAGTTCTGATCAAATTTTCCCCATAACAAATAATGGAAAACCAATGAATTGGTTCCCGGCCCCAAAAAATGACACCTAAATATGTTTTTTTTAGCATTTAAACACAAAATGAACCGGATAAAACAAGAAGAGCATATACTGTACTAAACACATCTAAGCACATTTATCAAAACAGTAATTTATAAAGTAAGAAAATAAATGTACCCAAACAATGTTTAAAGTTAAAAAAAAAACCAATGTGTCCTGCCCCGATCGTCAGCTCCTGTCGTGTGCCACGCCCCCCCCCCCCCCCCGTTAACCCCGTGTGGAATCCCCGTGTGATCAGCTCTTTCTGCTTGTTGTCGTTAGTCCTCTGTATTTAGTCCGCGTTTCGGTTTGTTTCCCCAGTCCGGTCATTGTATTGTCCGTCTGCGTTTTGCCTGCCTTACCTGTAATTAAACCCCATATCTATGACAGGACCCCCAGCAGATCTGGAACCAGCACCAGTGACTCCCCAGATCTAAGCACTTAAGGCAGCAACTATAATCTTATCATAAACAATGGAACAAAACCAGGAATCTCTGCTCTGACACTGCAAAACTGTTTAGAGTTTAAATCAGTATGCAGCAATTATTTTAGGAAAAATAGTCTGATAATCAAATTAATCTACTTATTTTAATAAACAATTTTGGGTAACTTAACAAACAGACAGTGCTTCCTTATCTTTTAGAATTAAGCTGCGGAATGCTGTTTTTCCATTAATCACGCGCAAGTTCAGTTTTCTGGCAAAGGGGTTTGAAAACATGCACTTCATCACCCTGTCCTTGATTTCAACACCTCCCAAAAGGCCCAAATGTTGTAACCTGCAAACAAGAATGTGTACATACTAACATGCATTCAATCCATATTTTAAGATAAGTCAGAGGAGAGTAAAGGTAATGCGATATTACCATTTTGTTTTTTTAGGTCTGCTTTATCTCTTAGGTTCTCTTCTAGAGACAGCGCTGAAGTGAGATCCAGTGGTGTTGGTTCTTCATCCGGGTACTCAGCTTGTTCATTGAGCCCAGCAGCCTGGCCATCTTGAATGGTTCCCCATATAACATAAATCTGATCCATAATCATCTCTTGCTTTAAGAGAATTTTATGCAGAAGTGCTAAAAAACAAGACTAAATTCAGTCCATGAAAAAAAAACAAAAATAGCTACTATAAAGTTAATCAGTTCCCATAGTGAGCATACAAAAGCAAAGTTGTGGACATGTACTGATACTTCTGTAAGATGTCTGGAGGAATTCAACGTATTTACAAAGTTGCTGCATGTGTACGTGTTTGTGATCTGGAGGGAGACGGCACCATAACCTGTAGGACGTATTTCTTTCTATTTTAATGTATAGCAGATTTAGTGAGAGATCTGACACAAAACAAATTCGTAAATCTGTAGAGGCAATCGGATAGTCAAAAGATTTTTTGTGCCAATAGGGAGTCAGCTTTTCTAACCATTTTCTTTCATTTTTGCTAATAATTTTCAAAGGGGAACCCTGATATAAGATCCAAATGACCACGAACCTTCACATCATAACTGATGAATCAGTCCATATATATTATATACTAGAAATTCCTGAGCATAGAGTTCCCCAAAGTGCTTAACAAATAAGGTAAGTAGTGTTTCTGTAAAGTCATTTAGCATTAATACACAGGACTTGCCAATACACACAAATAATTGCATAAAGTTTTGATAAACTTTAGTGGGCAACACATCCCTCAGATACACTGGGCCAGTGTAGAGCAGAAACTGGCCGGAGCTCTGTTGCCTTCCATCTTCACCGTTCTAGGTCTTCTTGCAAATTCTGTGGCTATGCAGCCCCTCAAATCAACCGATTTCTCTGAAATGGAAGGAGCCGGTCTAGATAACATGCGGCAACACAAGAGGGCAGAACTTCCCATCCATAAATCCAACAGACGGCGCATGACAGGAGAATTGCTGCACACGATGCCCCTCATCCTCTAGGTTCACAAAAGACACATTAGTCCAAAGTCTAGCATTCATTTTGGGGAAAGTAATACGATTGTTCATGTAAATGTCTGACTGTGCTCATTTATCACACCCACTGCATCCACTGTGTGACTTAATACCCTTAATAAAGGCTCTAGCAGGAACATCACAGATTACTGAGCACACTGTAAGAAAGGGTCTTACTGTTAACACCAAACCCACTGCTTAATGTTTTGAACTCGCACACCAGATCCCTCAAGTACTCTGATAATCACTGAGGCTTTGAATTCCCACACAAAAGCACAATCAACACAGACTTCTTTGTATAGCTTTGGAGTAATCCCAAAGTGGGTCAGAACTGTACAGCAGAGCTTCTGAATGTAGGAACACTGTCAATGTTTAATCGTAGTTTAAGACAATGATCAGTGGGAACAGCTAATGATAGTTTTCCAGTTATTTTCTAGAACATGTTCATTATACCAAAATAATAAAATGAACCTCTAGCCAGGTGCCAGCATCAGTTTTTTTAGTTCTATAGTCTTTGTAATAAAATAAGTTAAATAAAGTGGTTAGTACTGGATTATAGGCCAGATTTTTGGGGGGCAGTGGGGAGAGAGAGAGAGAGAGAGAGAGAGGGAAGTGCTCAGCATCCTGATAGCTTGTTGGATAAAACTGGTCAGAAATTTGATAGGTGCTGCATACGGTTGCAGTGGTTCCTCTCTCTCTCTGGGTGATGAGCTTTTAGCATTGATAACAGAGCAGACAACACAATCAAAGAAATACCAAAACGTAACAGCCACTCAAACACCCCATTAAACCATCGTTTGGAGAATCTTCTGTGCCACTATCATAGCTATCGGTCTCCCTATTTAAGTCACTATCACCATCGATCTCTGACTCATTATTCTGTAAATCAGTGCTGTTTGGTGACAGATCTGAGCTGGAGTGGACTGGGCCATAATCCCCAAGGCTACAGTCCTCATTCAACGACTCAAGCAACTAGCTGACCCTTTGCACAGCACTCCTCCATAAATCGCTGCATGCGGTATTTCACTTGTCTACTCTCCATAATTTTCACACCACTTTTTTTAATCCTTAGAAGTTTGTTTTCTGGACAGAGGCTCTGAAAGGGAGAAGAACGCGGAAGCTGAAAAACAGCCATTGTACTACCAGCAACTCCCTACACAGTGAGAGCACATAGCATTACATTCTAAACACCACGCCCCCTGGGGGGAGGAACAGATGATGTAAATCAACTTTGCAGTATAGTAGTCTTTTTCAATGACTACTTTGTACCCTGTGTCTAAAACAGAGCAAAAGGTACGAGGCAAATCGATAATTTAAACTGTTACTGTGATTAGCAGATACCTGAAGTGTAGCTTACCTTAGCTTCGTGCTTATTACAGCCCTTTAAAGCTAATTTATACTTATGCGTGGCTTATGCTGTTGCGAGCATTTATACTCCATTTATACTCCATCCCTATGGCGATACACATCTCGATACATTGCCAACAATTCGATATATTAAAGACTCATATGAAACACTGACTAATGTGATAGGACACGGTTCACCCCGATTGCGACACAATTCAACGCGTTGCGATGCAAAACAATATAGTGTTTTGCAATTCAATATGGTACAGATAGTGTAATTTTATTTCTTCCGTTCTTCTTAAGCAGACAGCAAATAATAAATAAACTAAAAAATGTGTCATTTTTACTTCACATATTTGTCTCTGTAGTACTGCAACTCAGTAAGCATATTGTTTATATATTGCATAAACATCATTCTATGTTAATAATTAGGGTTTTACTGATGCCAAACTTTTACACAAGATGCATACCAAGGTCATCCCAAATTGTATTTGGTGCACTTATTTAATATGGACACATTGTGAACTTTCATGCCAGTGCAATGCGAATTGGTTATAGCTGGTTTCTATGTATCGATCTGCAAATACAAATATGTATATATTTTTGCTCCCTGTGTCCCTGGCTGGATCATGTTCAGTTTTCTTTCCACTAATTAACTTCACCTGCTCCTTGTTGCTCCCAGTTCCTTATAGCCCCTTGTCAGTCCTTGTTATCAGTGTATTTCAGTGCCTTCCTTTGTTCTTTTCCTCAATCAGTCATTGTACTTGTTACTGAACGTTTGTGTGTTTGTCTTTGTAGCTGTGCCCTTTCCTTTTTATATGTATAATTGAATAACTAAAGATTAGACTATGTAAATGTGACATTTGTAGTATAATAAAATTATATAGTATAATACAATAGAGGGAAAACAAAATACAGAATAAGTCGCTTTAATATCTCTTACATCAATGTAGGTATAATGTCTAACACTTTTGATAACACGAAGATTATGCCATGAAAATGTTAAAATCAAACATTCATTTTCTAGTCAACGTGAGCAGAGAAACAGCACATTTCCCTGCCTGAATAACGGTTAACGTTAGGCCTTGTCCTGCAGCAAGTTACCTTGGCTCATGGGAGTTTTACACAAAATTTTTCTGAGGACAGGACGAAAAATTATTGGGTCAGAAAGATAACCAATCACATTGTAGAGGAGGTGGGTCCAAGCAACTAGAGGAGACGGGACCAACCAATCAGATGCAGCATCTTTGCAAAACATTGGCCCAGATCCAGTTGCTAACCGGGGTGCCTGTTTTGGCTAAGCATGGACATACTTTAACGTATATGGTACTTATCCTTCACAAAGTCAGTGCTAGGTTGTGTCGATAATTGTGTTAATGGTTAGTATTTATGCATGAAAAATACAGAAAGCCTGGAGTATGATCCAGACAGCATATGACACAAAATCTCAGGGTCAGCTCCTGTTGTGTCACTCTGTGTCCCTTCCCCCGTTGTCCTAGTCAGTAGTGTTTCCCCGCTCCCCATTGGTCGCATGGCTCAATGAGCTGACCATTTGGCTACCTGTTAACCACTCTGTTGTGTGTGGAATCCCACCTCCTTTGTTTTTGGATTTTGTTACCAGCACTTTGGTCAGCTGTTATTCTTGTTTTTAAAGTGCTTTATAAATAAACTTGACTTGACTTGACTAGTGTTTCATTTGTATGAGTTTTCTTGTTCCTGCGTCTTGTGATTTGTACTTGGTTTTGGTTTCGTTCTTTGTGCCCCTGCTTGTGTCTTTACCTGTCTGTAATTCCCCATTGTTAGATACTGTTCCTTGGTTAGTTCTTAGTTTCCCGGTTTAGTTCCTTTGAGTAAATTAGTTTCACCTGTGACCTGTTTTCCCAACCTTGTTCATTAATCTCACCTGCCCCTTGATAGTCTTGATACCCCTGTATTTAAGTTCCTGCCTCTGTTTTAGTTCGCCAGTGGTTCGTTGTGATTGTTGATGGTTGTTGCTGATGGTCTTGCTGCTATTTTTGATTCCCTGCCCATTTCCCTTTGTAGATCATTTAGTTTTGTTACTTTATCCCCTTTTTAGTTTCGACCCCTCGTGGTCTCATTTTCTTTTTTAGTGTTTCCCTGTATTCAGTCATGTTAAATAAACCCTTGTTGTCTCGTGAACCCTGCACTACTGGGTCGTCCACCTTCCTAGCTGGTCTCGCACCAAATCTGCCCGGATAAATTAACTTCCTTCGGGATTAATAAGGCATCTATCTATCTAAGGTGTGGAGCTTTCTGTAGGCCTATTTAACCAAGGACCAAATTTTCTGTAAAAATTAATTAAACCAGCAATACAGTGTAGTTACATAACGCCAAGCAACCACATATCAGAAAATTTAGAGAAACCCCACAATGACACAAGCAGAACATGTAAGCTCCACACACATAGATCCAGAGCAGAGACTCAAACTCTGGTCTCTAGAGGTATGAAGCACCACAGCAAGCCACTGTGCTATTGGGCCACCCATGAAGCTGAATATTTGCTCTAAATTATAACTCTTCTTTGTTGGTTTTAGCAAACAGGAAAGGTCCAAAGGTCCAGTTGCTTTCAGATATCTTGTGTCAACCAGAACAGGGTCACCGTGTATCGGGTTTTTCGCCGGACACGTCCTCGTTTTGGGCCCCCTTCCGGGTGTCCAGGTGGTTTTTCAAAAATCGCCGGGTTTGACCAAGTTTAGTGCTGTAACCCATGTGACCCAGTGTTGCAAGTTACAGTGGAGAACCAAGTGAAGGAAAAGGCTCCAAAGTTCAATATACGGCAGCCACTCAGTATCATACACGGTGTCTGCAATTAAGGCTCGTGCACACGTCTACTTTAAAAATTAAACGTGCACATGCTTATGTCACACTGCTCACGAGTGACGTTAGCTTTCAGAAACCATTGTCGCGTTCACACTTTTGTATTTGTGTGAGCAGTGAACCTCGTCATTTGCTTGAAGTTTAGCAGACTTTAGCTTAGCGTTCCATAACTTAAACATACAGCTTTTCTTCATTTTTTTATTGTAAATTGCTCATATTTTACAACTACAATTGTAATGCAAAAGGCATTTTCCTTTCATTTATATTTGTGACATTTTATGAGTACCCTCTGTTTCGTTTCACCAAATATGGCAGCGCTAAACCAGAAATATATTCATTTCGAGCACCAGCCAAGCTGGTGCTGAACACCTGACTTGTATTAATAAAAACTAATATGTAGGCCTATGTGTATGTAGGGCTATTTCAAACATCAAATATAGGACCCATTATTCTTTTCATTGTTTATTTTATTTAAATCTATTGATATCAATATGTAATTTTTCCAACAAAATGTCAATATGGCGATAGGGATCTACGTTTCATACGGTTTGAATTCAGCCCAAATAGCCCGGATAGTTAAGCCTATATCGTTACAATAACGTGTCCTTAAATGCAAGAACAAAACTTTTGGCATCACCGGTTAATGGAGGGTATCTGTATACAACTAGTTACGGCTAATTAACGTTTAATCAAAAAGGTTTTGATTGCCCTTCAACATTTTACATTGCTGTTGAGTTAATATTGCCCTCCGTATTTTAAGTAATTGAGAAAGCAACGAGTGCCAGTATTAGGCTGAGTAAGCATTTATGGCTCGAGCTTTTGGCTCGAATGTAAATCTAAATATTTGCATTTGCTTTAAGCGGATGCCTTTGTCCTAATTAAGTGACGTACAAGTGAGACATATAGCACATTAATAGAAAGGACGCAATGCTGGGGAGTCTGGGTTGGGGAAGTGTTGTTTTATTTTGGTGCGTACAGCTGAGGAGGAGGAGCACAGCTATCGGGTGTGAAAAGGCGGCCGCCTGGGGAAGGACAGAGATTCGGCAGATGTGAAGCGAACTGGCCGCGAAAGACGCAATGGGGACTGCAAGGGAGCAGGAGACCCTACCGATCCCTCCTGCACTGTGCACCGGACTCTGTGTTTTCAAGACCGGGCTGCGCTAATTCACTTCTTAGGTTTTGCGAGTGACGTGTAGTTTGCACGTCAACTTCTGTTAAAGGCAAAAGTTTTTTCTAAAACCACTAATATGATGAAATTTATATTTTACAGTTCAGGAAAGGGTCGAGGTTGTCTTTCTCGGCTGTTTTTGTTATTTTAAACACGTGCATTTTCAGACGCGCCGTTTCAGCTTGACTGCAGTACTTGACTTTTTAAAAGTTTTCTCGATAATCTTGTTTATTGTCGGAGGGGTTTTGAAGTACCGCCGCAAACCCCTAGGTCCTCATGCATTTGTCTCAGTGGCATTTCATGCTGGAAAAGTGCGGATCGGCTCCTTGAAACCGGACTGACGGCCGGGGGACATGCAGAAGCGGGACGCCGTCGTGTCGCTGAGGGACGCCGAGCTTCAAAACCGGCTCACCGGCGGTGGGGGAGACGACGAGGCACCGAGGCAGAACGGCACCGGGAAGAAGCATGCCGTCGCCGCGACCGATCTCGACCCTATGCACAAGTCACCGTGCAACCAGAGCAAGATGCTGGTGGGCTTGGACATCCTCTGTCTCTTCTTAGGTAAACATCTGGTTACTTTTCAGGATGACCCGCCTGTACCGATCACAGCCAACGCCGCTCTTAGCTTGCAAACCCCATAGTACTAACTTGTGGTTTGAGCATTGGTTTTCACAGAATTACTTCTGTTCCTTAAAACAAATATAGCCCACTTGCACACACAATTAGGCTACTTCGTTTTTAAATTCTGCCGAAGTGATTATAAGTAATAGGGCCGTAAGAGAGGACCCACTTGGTATCTGAACTTTTTATCTTCTGGTTCCGACTTCTCTTGTCAACAGTTTTTGGACGAAACTGTCATCCCTATTTATTTTGACTATCTAAGTTTCTGTATGCGATATGACTTAGTTTTGTCTTTTAAACGTAGTTGAAAAGCAATCTGCTTTTTTGCGTGTTTGTTACAGGCAATTATTCCTTTAGATCAGGCAGGATTTGGGGTGGGTGGTGATCAGCCCCCTTGTTTTTATGCATTTTCGTGGCTGGTCTAGTAATTGAAGAAAAGCACGCCAGGAATTCTCCCAGAGCAGCCGTGCAGAGGGCAAAATTGAATCCTCATGAAAGTCTGCCTTTCATGGGAGGGGGGGGGGGGAGGAAAGAGTCCACCGCCTCCATGCATATTGAGAGTCCATGCAGCCCAGCTTGTAAGGTGTCCGGCTGGGAGGGGGGGGATAAGCTCCGGTTCCTATGGCGACATCGAGGCGCGGGGAATTATGGGGAATGCAAATAAATATCCCCTCTGTTCAGAAATCCCATTTAAGCGCCGCATTATCCAAGCCAGGGCCGCATCGTTTACTGCCAAATTTTCTGCAGTGTTATGTAAGCTAATTAGAGAAATCTGCGAGGAGACTTGCGTTAATTTCTGTTCTCAGGGGCAAAGAAATATGTGGACGTGTTTGAGGAATCCCACAGAAGCTTCTGGAGGGAAGCAAAACAAGATGCGTCGCCACTTAATGCAAAAACAACGTTTTTGTTTCATTGCAGGCGTACGATTGCTGTTGACTTCGGAGTGTAACCATAGCTACTGGAAGAAACCCTGGCAATAAATGAAGCAGTTATACTTAGAGAAGTGTCGGCAGGTATAGGATGGGGGTTAGAAGGAAATGTGCGGCGGCGGCAGTGAATGGAAAGCCACAGATTAACGCGTGGTCGCCTCTCTGGGAGAATGGTTACATAAAAGCTTAGATTACTGGGAACCCGTCGAAGCAGCCAGGCAGGTCCCTACAGGGGCAGTTATGGCCCTGCCGTGCTTCCCAAAGGCAAATGGGATCACTTTCACCTGCCTGGCGTGGCTGCAGTCTGCCGCTGGCTATGGCATTAGCAGTTAGCGGCCGTGACTCACCGCCATGCGCGGACTCTCCCATTCAGAAGTTCAGCTCCAGTATAGGTCATGGCTGTAATCCAGCCTCCTCAGGTTCGGCCCTGGCCTGAGCGAGTGACAGGACGTTGGCTGTATGGGATAGAGATCCAGGAGGCTTATGGCATTGGGTATGGCCAACTGGTCAACGAGGGCTGAGCTTTCAGGTTCCTCCACACCTCGTATTTAATCAGTGTATCTTTTCCCCTGGTCTTTAAGCTCACCCTGGGTGATCGCAGGTTGTTTAGTCATTAACCTAATGGTTCGCTCACCGAAGCAGTGTTTCCACCTGTTCCAAAGCTCAGCTGTTAGCAGGGGTGTAGGAACTGGGGGGGGGGGGATGGGGAGGGCATGTACTCCCCCAATATGTAGGATGGCTTCATTCAACCCTCCAATACATACACATCTTTATATTTAAATAATTATGTTGTCTCCCCCCCCCCCCCAATTTGAAAATTCTCCTACACCTTTGGCTGTTAGCTGTAAGCAATATCCAAAGCCCCCTTTTTGTGATTGGTCATTTCCCATGCCGGGTTTGCTACCAAATTTGGACATAAACACCAACGCAGGTTCCGCATATTCTTAGCCAGGATGGGGTGACCTCATCACTCGGGCCACAGCATTGCCATGACCTCTCTGTTTCCACACTTCCCTTTTTCTCTGCCCCCCCCCCCCCCCCTTGTGTCACCTTTAACACCAGAGGATGGGGGATTTGTTTATCGTGATGCCACAAGAATCAGTGGTATTGCTAAAACATTGTGACAGCACACAAAGGAAAAATGTCCTAATTTGGGAATGAAGTGACCCCCCCTCCTTTTTAAAAAAATAATAGGACTAACACTTCGTGAGGACCAGCTCCGTGTTGAACCAGTGTCACCTGATTTGAGGATTTAAAGATGTCAGATGGACAGGAAGTGGCCCTTTGGTTTTCTCTGCCTCTTCTTATGGGATCAGCGCTTCCCCAGAAACCAGTAGCGTCCCAGTATGTCGCTTTGCTCTGCCGGTTTTTATGTCCCTTACATGCAGGTGCAGTACTGAATAACAGCCATCGGGGGCTTTTCATACATTTTCAGTTTGTGACTGTGAACTGTGTGAATGGAGTTTGGAAGCTCACAGGAAGCCTGGCTCACAGGAGGTGACGGGGGCAGCTCTGTGCATGTCCTGGCCTGAAGTGTGTGTGCATGGCTGTTTGTCGGGGCTTAATGGTCCCAGTGGGCTCCTTGGTAACCCTGAGGTTAGGCTGAGAGTCCAGCTGGAGGGGTCAAAGGGCAATAACACAGGTACTGTTTTTTGTGTGTGTTGTGTTGTCTGATAGCATGCCAGGACACGCAGCCGGCTTTGTGTCGAATCAGTCAGGGGGGGCACGAATCAGATCTGGGTGGGAGGGGCCGCTTTTATTACGGCAGATTAAATGACTGTCAGACATGGCTGAATGAGGCTCTCTACGCACATCTATACACACAACACACACTTTCACACGTCAGGGTGACAGTGCAAGGCTCCAGGACACAGCTGGTCTATGTGCTTCGACACAGTAACACAGGGACTCTGTGTGAACATAGGAGCACAGTCGGAGTGTGGGGGGGAATGAGCGGAGCATGTTGGTTAGAGGCAATAAACCTAACACCCTTCAATCCTGCTTCTAATTTGAAAGGGAAAAATACCCAGGTTGGGGGTAAATGACATTCCTGCAGAATGTGAGGGGTGGGGACCTCGTTTTCCACGGCACTGGCCGTCATGTTGGATTTAGCTGTTATGGTGCCTGATCAGGTGTGTGCCGGCTGATTTACGGCAGTGAAGCAGGCAGGACTAGGACAGACTGTTGGGATTTACAGAGAAATGTAGTAGATTCAGACTTGCAGGCTGCTAGACATCACAGTCTGGGTGGGTCAACACGGGTACCTGTCTGAAAACCTCAAAAGCCTATCTCCACCTCTATCTCATCCCTCTTTCCTGGCCCTTCCTTGTGTTTACCTGGCCGTGTTTAAGACTGCAGGGTGTTCGGGGAGTGGGTCCGGCTTTGTGGCCGTGGGTGAGGGTATTGTGAGGGGTGTGTCCCGGCGTGTCTCCTGGCACGGAAAGCTGCCGAGTGAGGCAGATCGGGTCTGACGTGCCGTGGCACGCCCAGCGTCTGAGGCCCGGAATGTCTCGGAACATTCCGTGGGGAATGAGCGTGCGCATGTGTCCGTGCGCATGTGTGCGTACAAGGCCTTGCTCTGTACATGCCTGAGGACTCAAAAGATACCGGGTATTTTCTTCTGCTGCTGAGATATCCCTTAATAAATTGTGCTGACGTATTCTCGCCGCACTTCTGCGGTGCAACGAACCACAACCGTGCCCGACACGGACGTGACACATGCCTGTTTAATTATTGACGCTCATCAATAGAATCAGAGCACGGTTAAACAGCGGAGCACATTCACTTATAGTAATGAGTTTCTCTAACCCTAACCCTAACCCTAACCCTAGGATGACCAAAGTCCGTCTGGTCATAGGTTTGGTCTGGGTTTGTGGGATTTCACGTTTGGAACGGGGCATACGCAGTCGAGACAACGATGGAGAACCACTTATCTGTAGGTTGAGCAAGGATGGAATCTTCAGTCGATTTGCCTTCACAGCTGTTGCCAGGGAAACGGTAGTCCTGGACACCCACCCATTGTACCCAGTGATTGCCCCGTCTGCGGTCTGCGTGCAGGTGGTCAATTGAGTGTGGGCAGAGGGGTGCATTCGTGACCGCAAAGCTTGCGGCAGACGGGATTGGGCCGCTTGGAGGTCATTATGAAAGTCACACGTGAGGGCAGGTCGCTTATGTGTACTTGTTTGGCATGGGCGTTTTCTTAAATCTGTTAACTATTTAATTGGCTGGCTGGCAAGCAAGGTCTTTGTTTATTTTTCCATTCTTGACATAATTTTTTTTATTTACCTAAGGTTTGCTACTTAATTAATTGGCACGTTGGGAGAGTGAGCACAGTTTGTCGGAGGAAGGACGAAGAGGATCTGAGAAGCATGAGAGCTGGTGATTTTGGGTGCACTGGGTTCTTCCAGGAAATCAATGAATGTCATTAGTGCCACCCGATGGACCCATTTTGCTGTTGTTCCACTAAACCCCCCTGGAGAGATTGTGCAGTTCAGCTTTTCATTTGGGATTTGGAGAAAAAAAAGAAACAGTAACCCCCCCAGATAAGGTTTCTGCCGCTTTATGAAATCTTTGACCTTGTGTGTGAGAGACTGAGCACCTGCTCCATCCAGGGGATCTCGGAGCTGCTTTCGTTTCCGATCGTCTGTCTCCATTTGTTTTCCCTGTCGGGTTGGGCAGGGGGGGGGGTGATGCGGGCCGGGCAGAAAAACAGGCCTCCAGCTAGAACAATGCCGCTCATTTACAGCCCCCCCCCCCCTCCTCCACCTCAGTAACCCTCAACCCGCCCATACACCTCTGCAGAATGATAATCAGCGCTGATATCAGTCAGACGGGAGTTGTTTGCTTACAATATATACAACACTCTAGTGTGTCGGAAAGTACGCAGTGAGCAGTGGAGTGGGATGAGATCCTAGGGTGAGGTGCAGCGTAGCAAAGAGTCCCTGATGTCTCTCCAGGGCGTCACCAGCAGCGGGGGGGGGGGGGGTGAATCCTGGGAGAAGGTTGATAAAAACAGAATGAAAGTTTAGCATGAATGACTTCCAGCACGTGAGCCTCTAAACTAATGTTAACAGGAGTAGGATGCCCCCCGTCTGGGTGTCTGGTCTGTCCTTCTCGCCACCCTGCTTCACCTGGTTTGGTTCAGTTCCCTGCTCTCCCAGTGACCTCCCCTCTGGGCAACCTGGGAACCAGTAAGTGATGGAAGCTCGGAGATCCCCGCAGACAGCGGGAGCAGCATGACCCGTGTTTGTCTCTCCCTCTTGCCTCCTCACTCGCCCCACTCGTTCGCTCACACACTCACTCCCTCGCTGACCTGTTTTCACTCACACACTTTTACTTCCAGGGGATTTTCCAGTCTTGCAGAACCTTCTGGTTCCCAGACACGCTCAGCATGTTGGGCTTCCTCAGTGCGGGACGCGCCCTCCATAGCCATCGGTAAATATGTCGCACGCGCGCCAGATTAACCCGTCTGCCTCGGCTTCTCTTCCCGCTGGGATCCACTGGCAATCAGGGTTATTCCAGTATGCCAGTCTGGGACAGGCTGAAGCGCACCCCCCAGATCCTCAGGAACCCGGAATACTTCTGGTGTCATTCCTGGCATCAGCGCTTCACATCATTGCCGCTGTCAAGTACTTAGCATGATGGTCCAGTGGCATCGTTCTGCTACACAAAGCTCTTGCTTCTGGAACGCGTCCCAGGCCCAGACGTGGACCCTTAGCTTAGCTTTTCTTTTCCCACCTCGCCAATGTTTAAATATGCTAATCCGTCATTGAGGTGAAGCAAAGATGGCCGCCATTCGCTAATTAGCTCCGACGTGCCGCTCTGGCCTCATTAACGTGAGCCAGAGCTCATTACAGGAGACGGATATAAACGCTGTAACATCCAAGAAAAAAAAACAACCCATACAACTGATTCAAATTTGGATTTTACTTTCCCTCCCTGTTCCCCGGTGCATTCTGGGTACGCATTACGGGGCCTGCATTGACATCATAATTGACGTTACATTTAGTGAATGTTAATAGCCACAAGGATAATAGAGGTACTAGCTATATTTCAATGTTGTTTACGCTTCACATTTATTTCGCTGCTGAGAACCTCCTGTCCCGAGCGACCTGTGACAACACGAAGCGGTCGCCGTGGTGATTTATTGGTCGCCTGGGATACAGTTGTTCTTCCTGCTGGCATACCGGGCCTGTTATGACATACACCCACCCCAGCCCATCCCACCCTGGCCTGTGCGTCTTTGGCTAGAGGACTGGGGGCGCAGGCCGGCGCATACAGGCGCGCACACACCCCATCAATAAACAGAGGGGGCCGTTCCAGGATGCTGACGTGAGCGGCGCCGTTGGCTGACCCCTTGTATTTGTCAAACCGAGTTATTTAAATGGAGCGGTAATGATTAACAGGCGTTATCTCCATTCGCCAGTGCAAATGCTCCTTGTTCACCAGGGGAAGAAGAATTTTCTCCCACAGCACCTTACTGTTTGCTGGTACCTTGAGGTACTGAGTCAACTGGAGGGGGTGGGCATGTGTGTGAGCCAGCTGGACTGGCAGCCTCGTCGAGTCCCCCCCCCCAGCCCCCATATCCTGAATGAGGCTGGGGTTGCCGAGCCCCCCCCACCCCACCCCAGCCCCTGTAGCCTGAATGAGGGCGGGGTCTCCTCTCCCTTATAGCCGCTGAGCCCAGCGTTCTGCTCACAGAGTGCGGCTTGGATGATTAATCCTCACTTCCTCGCTGGCGAGACACTTGTAACTTTGAACCGAGCCCGGACGGTAGGGGGGGGGGTCCAAAGGCGCATGCCAGCGTGGTGAGGCGCCCAGGGCTCTGGATGAGCCGCCGCCGCCGACAGGGTAGAGAATCGCATCGTCTTTTTCATTTCTCCTCTGCTGGATCCCAGTGGTTTTTGCCCACTCAGGCCCCCAGATGGGTCTCGGGGGTTGAGTAAAGGTTGGTCTGCCACCACAAACCCCCCCCCCCCCCCCCCATCCGGGCCTTCCACAATCATCTGCACTGCCTCTCTCTTATGCTCCTGGCTCAAGCGCTCATGGACAGCGGCTTCTCGGAACAGCCCCCCCCCCCCGTCTCAGTGCTGTGGTTTAGTGTTACATATTAGCCCAGCAGATGGAGGCTCATCCCCCCCCCACGACCCCGTGGCTACGTGCTTCCCCAGGCACCAGGAAACGAGGGTGGGTTCACGGCACGGTCACGCCGACCCCAGCAGGCTCGGATAACCCGGGGGGGTCGTGTACATATAACCTTATCGCTCTGCGGCCCTTGACCCCGTGCCTTTGTGTCCCTGCTCTTGTGCGAGCCGGAACGCGCTGGGACTCCCTGGACGGTGTGCAGGTTAATGATTGGTCACGCTCCAGCGATGCGGCCAAATCAAAGCGCTTTGTGTGTTGTTTGTTTTGTCTGGGGAGGGAGACCTTGATGGTTTAGACAGAGCAACCCGGAGGTTGTAAGAGGTCCACTGATAAATGACTGTCAGACATGGCTGAATGAGGCTCTCTACGCACATCCATACACACAACACACACTTTCACACGTCAGGGTGACAGTGCAAGGCTCCAGGACACAGCTGGTCTATGTGCTTCGACACAGTAACACAGGGACTCTGTGTGAACATAGGAGCGCAGTCGGAGTGTGGGGGGGAATGAGCGGAGCATGTTGGTGAGCATGTCTGTGTGCAGCCAGGCGTTAAGCTGAGAGTGGTTACAGATGTTCCTGGCCCCCGGTGTGGGCTGGGTGCTGTGCCCGCATGCCCCTTGCATACCTCTGTGTGGTGGGAATGCTGGGAGATGCAGATGTCAGTGCAGATACACGCAGGCACACGTGAATACTCGCGGCTGACCTCCGCTCTCCCCTCCCCAGTGTCGATCCCCTTCTTCGTCTGCGAGTTCAAGGTGGTGGTGGCATACAAGAGGGGCTTCTTCTGCGGGGACACCAGCATCATGTACCCGTACATGGAGAGCGAGTCCATCCCTGACAGCGTGCTTATTTCCGGCGGCATCATCATCACGGGGCTCACGGTAAGAGAGCCCGCTTACCCACAATGCCCCTCTGCAGTTACAGATACGTTCTTTGGGGTGTTCAGGTCACGACCGTTAACGACACTGACCAATGGTTACACGTTAAGCATATGCTGTTCCGATCTTAAGCTCTCCCTGGGTCACATGACTCATCTTATTAGGCACGATTGGTCACTTACAGAACATTTAGTAATTCCAGATGGTCTCTGCTTACAGTGTTCTGGTGTTCTTGTTTATGCATTTTGATGTCCCCACAAACTTGTGGTGGATGGATGGATGGAGGGATGGATGGATGGAGAGATGGATCAATGGATGGAGTTGTAATGTTCTGATCCATGCATCCAGGTTCGATATCCTGAAGTGTGTATTTTCTGGTGTCCCATTGACCTATGAGCTCTACAGGAATTAATAATGAATGAAAACGCCTGGGAATCTGATTGCATGCAGGGGAAAAATAAATGACAGATCTCCGTCTTCCCTCTCGCTCGCCAGATCGCCCTGGGCGAATGCTACCGCGTGCGTTATCGCGGCGTACATTCGCGCGCCTTCGTACGCAACCTCTACATCTCTACGCTGTACAAGGAGCTGGGCAGCTTCCTGTTCGGCTGCTGTGTGGGACAGTCGCTCACCAACATGGCCAAACTGGGCGTGGGACGCCTGCGGCCGCACTTCCTGTCCGTTTGCAACGTCAGCTACGCCTCACTTGGCTGCTCGCCAGGAGAGTACGTCTCCGACTTCACCTGCAAGCGGAAGGACAAGATGGTGGAGGAGGCCAGGTGAGAGTTTCTCTCTGGGTGTCCAGAACAGGCGACTGGAAATATATCAACTCAAAACACTGCCTGTTAGCCACCTAAATCCCGTTGTGTGTGTGTGGGGCGTGTGTTTGTTGACATGCTGAGAAGGTGATAGGTAACCTTTTTTCCTCTGCATTTCCTGTCCTCTGCAGGAAGTCCTTCTTCTCAGGACACGCCTCCTTCGCCATGTACACATTGCTATACCTGGCGGTAAGCCCCGCCTCCCCGCCCGCCTCTCGTTCCAACCGCATTTCACACACGTTAGCGCCTGGGGCGGCACAGCTGGGCTTTGGGAAGCGCGTGCACGCCCGTGCTGACAGAAATGTGGCCCAGCTTGTGCAGACAGGTGGCTGTTGATTGGCAGGCACGCGTGCGCTGTAATTGGCTGTTAGGGCTGTCAGTCACAGCAGAGGGCGATGATGTCGCTGTGATTGTGAAATGCTACTTATAGGCACGCACATGCATGTAGATGTAGATATGGGAAAATGAAGCAGAGGATCTTGATCTGGCCATCCAGTCTGAACCTGAATTACAGTGCAGAACAGTTCAGGGTTAGGGTTAGGGTTAGGGTTAGGCTTAGCTCTCCAATCCACTGCGAGCTTCTTAACCACTGTATCCCTCATGTAACAGCGCCCCCTTGCTTTCCCACTCTGGGAGTGACGCAGGTGAACATCGTTTTTAATGTAATGGCCTTTGATAGCCTCATGGAAGGTCTCATTTAACCAAACTGTTCTTATCTTATCGCGGCAAAATGGACTTTACAAGGAGACAGACATGTTATTTGTGGTTGAATTCAGTCGAATTAGGGTAGAAAATCAGTAACAGATGTATTGTCAGTAGTATTAAGAGTATACTACATTATACTACTTTGTAATGCTTTGAATAGAGTATAGTACACTGCTGGTTTATTACTAAATTAATTCCTGAAAATGTTAAGCCATATATTGCCATGTGAATTTTATGATTTATAATTAAAGACACAGTTGCAGTATTACTGACATATGTTATGCAGGCCCATTATAACATACACTGATTCAGACAGACCAGCGACTCTTCCGACTCCCACGATGCAGGTGTTCACACTGCGGTCAGCTGACTGGCGCTGCTGTCATGTGACCTCCGGCCCTCCCCCTCTCAGTTCTACCTGCAGGCACGGTTCACATGGCGGGGGGCGCGGCTGCTGCGGCCCATGCTGCAGTTCCTCCTGGTGCTGCTGGCCGTCTACACAGGCCTGAGCCGGATCTCTGACTACCGGCACCACCCCACCGATGTGCTGACGGGCTTCCTGCAGGGGGCGCTCACTGCGTACTGGGTGGTGAGTGGCTGTCTCTCTTGCCTTTCCCCAAGCATGAAGGTGGGGCAGTGTAACGAGGGCCATAATTGATACGAAGGGGCTCACCTTGGCCCTCTTTAGCCAATGATATGTTTTGAATCAGTGAGTGACAGGGGAGGAGCACTCTGGTGGCCAATCAGCTTTCAGCTCAGGCCAGTGCCCCTCTGGCCTCACCCCTGAATACACCCCTGTATTTCCCTGTGTGTATCTAGCATGTGGGTGACTGTCATTAACCTCTGTCTACCTGTATGTCCCTCTGCATCTCTAATTTCCGTCTCTTTCTGCCTCATAGGCGTTCTATATCTCGTCCATGTTTAAGACGTCCCATATCTGCATGAGCCCCACCAGCCTGTCCTCCATAGAGAGCCCCCTCTCCAGCCAGCAGACGGACTGCTAGCTGTGCTGGGAGGGGGGGGGGTGTTCTTGGGCGAATGGACTGAAAGAGCCACAGAACAAGACAAACAGTGACCCCATCCATCAAACTCAGACAGGAGTCTGCCTGTGACAGAGACAGAAGGGTCTGGAAAACGTGTCCTACTACTTTCTCTAAAGCACATGTGTAACCCTGTCCTCAGGACATTAGCCTGGGGTTATTTACAAATGCTAATTACACAAATGCCAATCATATACTAGTTGTTTTGTTATTGCTAGGGAGGTTTTAGCTGTTGCTGCTAATCATTATCTTGGCTAATAATTGTTTGTGTTTGTAATTAATTATGTGAATGTCTGGGGAGGAGGGAGACTCCCCTTTTCAGTGTTTAGCCCAATGCTGCAAGAATTCAAACCACTACTCGGCACCTTTCATTAGTATGGGCGATCACATGACCTGCCGTTCTGGCTTCTCATACCTTCACCTTCCTAAACAAGGTCACCATTAGCAGCTTCACTGGTCCGTTTATTTTTTATTTTTTGGGAAGTTCTGCCAAAGATTGGATCTGGGGAGCTGGATTATGGAGGTGAGCGTGTTGGTGTACATTCGCGTTCGTGCGTGTTCTCCCCGTGGCTGCGTGTGTGACCTCAGAGCCGGAGGCATCATTCTACCACTTTGAACGCATCAGACACCTAAAACAAACCTTTTTGCCTTGGAATACTACTGTACGTTTTTCGATGAGTCGGATCCTAACAGAATCTCTTCTGAGGTGCGTGAAGAACTGTTACTGTACCTGAACGGACCACTTGCGTCTCTCTGCGGAGAAACGACGACTGAAAATAACTGCTTACTCAGTTTAGTGCTCGTTATCTTACCAGCCATGTATCCAAATAGATAGCACTTAAAAGACCTAACCAGACAATTTAATGTCATTGTCATATATTATTTTTATCAAGCTGTAATTTAAATATATTTGTTATGTCGTTGTCTTTGATTTGTCAGTCGATTGAAAATAAATGTATATAAACAGTTGTTAATTGATATGACTTAAGCAAGTATTAAAACTATTATAGTTACTTTTGTATATTTTCTCTGGTTTTAATCAGGTACACAGTGTTCTGTTGTAGTTTTAGCTACTAACTGAGCCAGTAAAGTATAAATATAAAAGGTATATTTGTTCCACAGTTTTGTGTTTTGTTTTGTGCTCTCTGTGAGCGGAATAACCACTGTACACAAGCCAAATAAATGAATGTTGAATCGATTATAGGACTTACATGTGTTTCCTACAGCAGTCCTTTTTTTAGATGTGTTTTGTAATTGTCTGCCACTCCCACCCTTTTTGAAATCTAATCTCAGCTTCCTGCTGAAGGATATTGTGAGTACAGGCCTGCATGTTGTTTTGGATAACTTTGGGGGCTGGCCTCCTCCAGGAGGTCTTAGGTGAACAGGGCCAGCTGGCCTCCTCCAGGAGGTTTTAGGTGAACAGGGCCAGCTGGCCTCCTCCAGGAGGTCTTAGGTAAGCTGCACTGCTCTAGGAGGTTTTAGATGAACAGCCCCAGCTGGCCTCCTCCAGGAGGTCTTCGGTGAACAGGGCCAGCTGGCCTCCTCCAGGAGGTTTTAGATGAACAGGCCCAGCTGGCCTCCTCCAGGAGGTCTTCGGTGAACAGGGCCAGCTGGCCTCCTCCAGGAGGTCTTCGGTGAACAGGGCCAGCTGGACTCCTCCAGGAGGTTTTAGTTGAACAGGACCAGCTGGCCTCCTCCAGGAGGTTTTAGGTGTACAGGGCCAGCTGTGCTGCTCCAGGAGGTTTTAGGTGAACAGGGCCAGCTCACCTCCTCCAGGAGGTTTTAGGTGAACAGGGCCAGCTGGCCTCCTCAAGGAGGTTTTAGGTGAACAGGGCCAGCTGGGATGCTCCTCTCCCATGTCATCGTCTATGTGCAGATAAGCCTAAGCCAAGCAAACACAACAAGTACCCTTTATCCCCCTGTTACAAAAAAAGAAAAGTATTGAATAGTTGTACTTCTTCTGAGTGTGGGCCTTTGTTCTCGTACAGTGATGGACCGTGGACTTTCCCTTTGGTCTCTCCTTTCAAAGGCACCTAAGCGTGACGCATCAGCATGGGTCATGCCGCTGTGATGCTGGGAGGGGGTGGGGGTAATTTGTCAATCTAGACAGTCGCTGTGGCCCAGTTCCCCTCCCACAGCGGCCCCCCTCATGCCGTCTACACAGCGACAGTGCGGTAAGCCTAGCGATCTTTCAGGCCTGTCTGAACCCATTCAGTCTGCGGAAAACAAATGAGTCTTTTTTTGTTCAAGTGTGAAAGAAAACAAAGGAACTCAAGTGGCCCCTCTGCCCCCCCCCCTTGTACAGTCACCCACAGTTATCAGTTAGGCCTCATTAGATAAGAGGAAGAAGAAAGAGTCCCTGGGATATCTGTGGCGGATGTTACAGGCAGCGATTGGGATCGGTGGGGGCCGGATCCACAGTCCACTGGGGCCACGTAGGCTTTGGCGCACCTGCATTCCTCCCCCCTCAGCCCCAGGGGACCTCATACCTGACAGGGTGCACTTTGCCCATTATCTGATGGGCACGGTGGGGCTGTGTGGCCTGTGTAGACGAGGTGGGGGGGAGATCTGGGTCACCGATTGGCCCCTGATGGGGAGATGGTGGCTGGTGGGCGGGCGAGGGAGGAGCTTCAGACTTCTCCAAGTCCATCTTATAGATGCAGAACTATCGATCAGCTTTTCCTGCGATGCAGATAGTGGAAGGGTGTGTCACTGCACGTCCGCAGTACCATAAAGCTGTCAGGAGGGCTGCCGTTTTGCAGACAAACTCATAAAGCCCCAGGCTTCTTCAGCTAGGCCGTGTCCCATAACCCAATCCCAGCCACCCCCTTCCCGAATCCACTTGGCGCCTCTAATGCAGCCCTGTTTTGGAAAATCCCGGCATGGCACCATACACCCCCCCCCCCCCCTGCAGCAACGGTGGTGTAATGCCCCGGTCTTTTACTGCATCTCCTTCGGTCATGGGTGGGGGGGGGGTGGATGGGATGCCGGTGTGGAAATAGCCCAGGTGGAATTCCACGTCCCCCCTGGGACACGTAGCCTTCGCGTGTGTTTCTGTTCCTGACTGTGTAAGGAGGGACATACCAAGAGATATCAGATGTAGAGGGGGATACTGTGGCAACGCTGTCACAATGACAAGGTGAAAAACCCTCTGAAAAATGTAAATAAAGGGCAACGCTGCTGCTGCATCAGGCCGCGTTACACACATTGACAAATGCTTGCCCTGGACCATGCCAAATTGGGCAATTCCTGTTGTTACAGTTTAAAAGGTGCTGACTTAATTTCCCCACTGAGATCTTAATTGGTTGACATTAACAGTGGCAGGGGAGACATCATGGCAGCACGGCAGCGCAGTGAGGCAGCGCAGTGCGGCAGCGCAGTGGCAGCACTGTCACTTCACTCTTCTGGGGCCAGTACCTTAGACTCTGCCCCGGCTCTACATGCGTGGACTTTGCCTGTTGTCATCATTGCATTTCCTCTGGATTCTCCAGTTTCCCCCCCACAGTCCACAAACATGTTAAGGTTTACTGCAGTTCACACCCCGGCCCGAATAGTAGGTTTCAAGGTTCTCTGTCATATGTACAGTGCACTGGCACAAAGTACCACGAAATTCTTACCTGAATGCCTTCTTGCAGACTATGACAGGCAACAATCAACATGCAGTGCAACAACACAATAAACAGTCAACGTCGATATCTGAGTCCTTTTAACTGAAATGATAGTTCATAAACCGTGTCGTAGCTCATAGTGTCCCTCCTGACATGGATCGGGTAGCCACTCTATGGACATTGCGGAACAAAAGCCCCAATAATTAGTTATCAGTTTGAAACTTGTTAAGCAGTCTTATTGCACGCGGGAAAACGTTTTCCCTAAATCTCGTTCTGCGTGATTTGATGATCTGGAGTCGTTTACCAGAGTGCAGCGTGTGGCATAGACATCGTGGATCGCTGGAAGCTCTGTGCTCTGTACTATCAAACCTAAAACCTGAACCTTACCCAAAAGCGAAATTGTGTAGCCATTAGTCATATGCGTTTATGGAGACATTTGCGAGCTTTTGCCGTATTTCTTGTGTTGCTAGTCGGATGCCTGCCAGGTAGCTGATAGATGAGAGAGGAAGGTGTCGGGGGTGATATGGAAAGTGCAAAAGTGCAAAGGACCCAGCAAGCCCAAAAAGCTATTTGTGCATTAATAACGAAACAAAAAATCACGGATGAAAAACTAACCTGAACTCGACCCGAGCCCAAAGTTAAACATAAAAAACTGACCCATACCCAGCCTGAAACCCAATACTTTGTCAAGGCTCATTGGGCACCTGCGGGTTCCAGAATAGGCTCTGCATGGAGGAGTTCATGTCATTTTCTGGCTGAATTCATTTTCTGATTCAAATCGGTTAGCTATGTAAGAGTATTTATTTATTTAATTAATTTTAAAAAAATTGCTTAATGCGAGTACATGCAATGACAAACATTATTTTTATAAATCCTCCCCTTTCCGATCATAAATTTCTGTTTTTACATTTTTACAGGCAGTCCACAGTGTGTTTTCGCACCTCAAGGGTTGTGGGTTCGATGCGTGCTCCTTGGCCCCTCAGTGTTACCCTACAGTCCTAAATCGCTCAAATGCATTCATTCAACAGACGCTACTCAGGTTAAATTAAGTGCTCAGTGGGAATAGTATACTGGTAATCAATCTCACCATCATAAGAGTATCACACATACAAGTATAACCACAGAATACATTGTCAAACCACGCATGTCCACTTCCTGACGATTGTGACTTTTTGCTATAGATGAAATTCACCCGTGTCTACCGATAGTATCTGACATCTAACTGAGCATTGAAAAGAAGTTATGTTCTTGTTGATGACTAGATAGTTAGCTAACATCATTGATAATTGTGAATGTAAAGCAAATGTAGTTTGTATCTTGTTGACATATTTGCCTCGCGACAGACATGCCTAACCCAAGTCTGCACTTCAAACATCTGGATCTTTACATGCACTAATTTCTTGCCTCATACGACTGCACTACTTATCTCATACGTCACAAGATTCTAATCAATGCTATGCTGCTATTTTAATACTCTAGCCAGTTGCAAACCTTTCTTAATTTCTCACTATTTTTATAATACAGACAGTATTTCAACTATACACTTGATTCATCACCTCAAGCACAATGCCACTTCGTACATTGTTCATTTTCAATGTTTGCGCTATATTCTCTTCCGTAAACAATGTACATTATTACTTCATTGTTCATGAAACTATTCCACTTATATATGATAGTCCATCCTTATTATCTTGTATATATTTTTTATTATATATTATATATTTTTCATTCTTGATTACCATAGTCTATTACTGTTTATTTTTTTATTTTAATTTTATTGATCTCTTCTTTTTCTTTTTTTATTTCACAGTCTAGGAGCGACTTAGGTAATACATTTCATTGCATATTATGTCTGTGATGCATAAACGATCTCGAATTATGAATCCACATAAGTCCATTTAAAACATTAAACCGTTCACTAATGGCTGTGTGAAGTTCCTGTTACTGGTCTCTCGATATGTTGCTTTTGGAGTATCGGTAACAGTTTACTTGAGGGGCTACAAATATTGTAATATTATGCACTTATGTATCGATTAACCACAAAAAAAAAGTCTTAGTTACACACTGATGTCACGTTCATTCATTAAATACTGAATCTTGACACATCTTTCATCTCAAGAAGTTACTATATTTGTTACTATATCTGTTAATTTTGTAAACCTTTGTGAACTACTGAAGGAACTAAAAAGGAACCACAGAAGGATCATATAATAAATAACAAATGAAATATTGATCTCATGTCTGTTCTTCATTAATGAATTGACGTATCTTTTCTCAAGTATTTACTATATTTGTTCATGATCTGTTCATGATTTGTACTTTAGTAGTGACTGAGTTATTACTATATATTTGTGCCTGGTCAAGTGTTACCGATAACTAATTCTGTAAAACTTTGCGAACTACTGAAGGAACTTTCGAAGGGAACAATTAAATAACACATGTGATTTACTGATCTTTTGTTTGTTCATCATTAATGAATTGTGACATGCCTTTTATCTCAAGTTAGCAACTATTTGTTCATGATTTGTACTTCAGTAGTAACTGAGTTACCACTACATAGTTGTGCCCCTGAAGTAAAGTGGTACCGGATTGTTTTGGGAAATAATTTCTGAGAAAACATACACAGCACCACCCCACCCCACCAAGGATTTTTGCCAAAATCGCTTTAGATGTAAAAACAAGGGCCAATGCCCCTATCCGTAACACCTGTCGAAAATGTGTTAAAGTTCATCGGAAGAGCTGCCGTCGACACAAACACAGATAAAATACCAAAGCGTTTTTTTTTTCCCCAAACAAAAAAATCAGTCTGTCTCCAGTCAGGGTTAAAGGGGATGAGGGGGGGCTGATGTAATGCTGATTGTCGAGAGAGTCATGGGTGAATCAGTCACATGATTCAACTTGACGTGAGGAAAGGGTGCCAGGGGGGGTTGGCCGTGGGTTATTCCGTCGCTACGGTTCCCTACGTGTCCATCACATGCCTGGGCTCGGGATCTGCGGTTGCGTTATTTGAGTAAAGCATAGACCGGCAGCCTTGGCTCACACTATTGTACGGAAACGTCTGGAATAATAATATAAATGCTAGGGTTACATAGCAGGGGGATGTGAAGCAGTGTTTCCACATGAGTCTGTTTACCTCCTCACAAGCTCTCAGTTGCACTTGGTCAAATCCACTCATTTTCCACAGGGCCTCCTGGGGTCTTCAGAAGCATGTCTGTCTGGAATGTGTGCCGTTCTTATGGACCTAAAACCAGGGCAAGGTGCAGATCTCGCAGGATGAGCTTTAAGATGTGGGAGGGGTCTCTTTGGGGAAGGGTCCTGGCTGAAACCCCAGCCCTGGCGGCGTTCGGAACGTTCCGGATTTCAGCTGGCCCGGACGGTGCTCGGAACACAATCCGTGTGCGTCACTGTGGCCACTTGGGGTCTCATTCTCTAACTCAACACGTCATGGTGAAGACGTGTCAGTTTGGGTTGTGACTCCAAAACCAGAGCCAAAGTTCCTCAGAACCTACTCCCACTGTCCTTCGCTCCAGGCTAAATCTTCTCCTTTCCTTCTCTCATTCCTCGTTCTTCATGCCACAGATTTGCGTCGTTTGTTCATATCTTCGCTCACGAACTGTGGGGTCATGGCGAATCAAAAGCACCGGACGCACAGACCACCGCAAGACAATATGGAGACACCCGTCAACCTCAGCCTTATATCTATGGACTGTAGCAGGAAACCAAAGTCTCTAGAGAATACCCATGTAAACAGAAAGCCAGGGCAAGAATCCAACCAACATCCCTGGAGGTGTGAGACCACAGCCTGTCCCACTGATGCTCCATACTGCCTTTAAATTATACATGAACATCAGCATAGCTCATACATCAATTCGGACAACCGCTTCTGCTAAATAAATATATATATAAATGTATTAGTAATGTAATATAATGCATTTTCTCTGCTTTCTGGGGTCAGGCAAGGGCTCGTGGCATTTTGTTTTGCTCTCTGATCGTCTCTCTCTGCAGGACGATCATAAACATGTTTTAAATTCTGAATCGCTCGTTCTCCTTCGCAGTGGGACACATTTCTGCGTAATTTCACAGAAATGAAAGGAAACCTAATATGTCATCTGAAGGCTGGCCACGCATCGGAGGTCAGGAGGTCTGCGTGCCAAACGGGTGTGACCCACAGAGTCACTGAGAAATCCAATGCCTCAGCATTCACACAAATGGAAGTAATCAGACCTTTCTTTTTTTGTTGGCTTGTTTTTTTTTTTTGCCAAACAAAACACTTCAGCCTGATGGTTTTGTTGAACTTAGACCTTATGGCAGCCACCGCATTGGGGCCTTAACCTAATCCTAACCCTAACCCTAACCTAATTCTAACCCTAACCCTAACCTAATCCTAATCCCACACGACAGCTGAGCAGAGAGGTTTTGGTGTTGGTGGGAGGAGTTTAATCCTTTCCAAGGCCCCGCCCCCCAAGATGAAGGCCGCTGACCAGGCTCACAACTACCGCAGTAATAACTCCTCACGCCCAAGAATAACTTGACATTGTTCCTGAATCAATAATGGCTAATGTTACGAAAAGTGTAAATATTATTTAATGGAGGAGTTCACTCCTAAAACATGCTTGCTCACCCTCAGATCCACGGGGGCTTTGGGAGAATAATTCCTTGCATGGAATAAGTTTTAAACTGTGGTTCATTCATTTGCGTGTTTTGGAGGAACATCTTGTCCAGTTTGGTCTCTCCAAGCAGGGAGTCATTCCTGTATTTGAAAATTCTGGTTAGGTTGTTTAAGTTTCACTGCTTTTGTCTTTTGTTCTGTGTCCGCAGAGTGGTATGAAGACTGTTACTGTTTGGAAATTGTTTTCATTCAAACGAATATTACATATCCAGGCAGCTCTTGACAACTTAAGCAAATCCGTGCTCATGCGGAAAAATACGCGAGGCTTACATTTTATGGAAGACCTACCCCAAAAAGAGACATATGCCTGTAAGTAAAGTTTATTCTTAAATTCTTTTGAACTGTATTCCTTTGCACGTATTACTAGTATATTTTTGGCTCAGTGTTTTTTGCTGTATGGTGTCATGAATATTACGGGAAAGTAAATCCGACGTGTAAATTTAACTAATGCAAGGGTTTGTGGAATGAATTACTTAGTTTAATCGAGAACTACCCGTACAACCGATTCTTTTAAAAATCATTCTTTAGTTTAATCTTGCCAAGCTTTTATTGGACACTTAGTAATAATATATAAAAATGACCTATATAAAATTACCTTGAAATGAACTGAAATTTTATGAAAACTATATTGATCGCAGTGTCTTGAGGGTTTTGTATCGTTCTGCTGTTTTACAGTCTGGACAGTTCTTATGTTGTGGCAGATGGGGAAGCAGCCAACCCCTGCTGGGGGGGGGGGGGCGGTCTAATCTCACTCTTGTGACACAAAACTCCCAAACTGACTCCCTGGATTTGTCAGGCTGACAAAGCTCATAACAAGCGTGAGTTTCCTCTCAGACTGTTAACCCCCCAGTTCTGCAGGGAGTAGAATCGAAGAAATGGAAGATTTCAGAGGTAGGTGGACAGATTTTAGTTCAACTTAATTCTATCGTCCATCCATCCATCGTCACAGATCCGGGCAGGTTTAGCACGAGGGCGAGGCAACGTGTAGGCGGAGAAGAGAATGTGGACGACCCACTGGCGGCTCAGAGGACAATTGGGGATTTATAAAACAGAAAAACACAAAAACACTATAAAATAAAAGGACCACGAGGGGTCAAAAGTAAAACAAGGATAAACAAAGACTGATTAAAAAATGGGTCAGGGCAACAAGGGGCGGGCAGGCGGGCAACAAGGGGCAGGCAGGTGGGCAACAAGGGGCAGGTGGGCAACAAGGAGTGGGCAACAAAAAACACAGCATAAGACCTTAAACAACATCAAAGAAACATCAATGACTCCAGGAAGAACAGAACAGGATCAGGAACTTAAATACAAAAACTAAATCGGGCAACGACACAACAGGAGTGAGACATAGTCAATTAACCAATCCGGGAGGGTGCAAGGCAACAAGCAATCAGGTAAACACAGAAGGGCAGGCAAGAAACAGGATCCACACTAGGGGAATAACAGATAGGTATAAACACAAGCACGGGCACAAAACATGAAACCAAAACCAAATACAAATCACAAAACACAGGAACAAGAAAACTCATACAAATGAAACACTAGGGAACAAAATACAAAAACAGAGGAGGCGGGATTCGAACAAAAGACAGAGGGGTTGACAGCCAATAGCATGCTCAACAAGTTGAGCCATGCAACACAAAGACTGACAACACGAGAGATGAGATGACCAGCAAAACCTACTGGCCAAACAGGGACGGGACACAGAGTGGGACAACAGGAGCTGACCCTGACAGTTTGTTTGTTTGTTTGTTTGTTTCTGAATACATCTACCATATGTCATAGTCTTGTTTTTTGTGGTTTGTAAATCTGTAAATAGAGGTTGAGAGACAGCAAGAGGGTTTGAGGATGTGGGTTTTTTATTTTTATTTTATTTGTTCTATTTCTTTAATGTCTGGTTCTGTGTCTGTGCAACACTGCTCTACATGCGTCAAATTGCCCCTCGGGGACAAATAAAGTTTTTTGATTTGATTTGAAAGTGAAGATCATATCCCAAGAGGCCGACTTTCTGCCCTCAGGGGTTTTGAATCAGCAAGAACAGGAAGTAAAAGCTGCGCATGAGTGAGAGTTTGATGACACACAGCTGAGCAAATAGACTTCCGTAATTTATGCTGTCTAATCGTCTAATCCAAAACCATAAAAATCCTGGTGAAAGACCCAATGGGTGGAAACTGCAAATCTTGACCAGATATATTTCCGATCCCTAACATGGCCAAGAAAGGTGTGGCTAGTCACAGCGAGATTTGGTATACGCCATTGCTTCACCACTCACAGGATGTACATGAAATATTTACGCATATCTCAGTGCTGTGTCAGCCCCATTTGCCAACTCACCAAAGGATGACAGCTTTCTTCCAACACCCATGGGAATAACAGTGTGTTCCAACCCGAAGCTTGTGATTGACTTCACTTCCTTATCCCACGATCTCAGGCAGGCGGCATTAGGATGTTCCTTAGCCACCCCCCAGCCAACCCCCCCCCCCATATCAGGATGTGCAAACATACTGGGCACATCTCTGACCATAATGATGGTTCATCTAGAAGACCAACTCCAGATCTTCACATCTCATGTTCTTATTTTGACAAAAAGTGTGATCACAATTAGTTCCTAGCATAATCACACATATATCCAGTATTCATAATCAGTCATGATGTCTTTCTTATAGATAAATGGGTAACACTTTGCTTGACATGACACAAATACTTTAGTAGTAACTCGGTTACTACAGAAATACAAATCATAAACAAATATAGTAGCTACTAAAAGTCATGATCCGTCATGATTCATTAATGATGAACAAACATGAGATCAATATTTCACTTGTGTTAATCGTTACTTCCTCGTTCCTTCAACAGTTGCTTCAGTAGTTCAAAGATTTACAGAAATAACAGATATAGTAACAAATATAGTAATTGCTTGGTATAAAACATTTGTCATGATTCATTAATGATGAATAAACATAAGATCCGTATTTCACGTTATTCATTATTTGTTCCATAAGTAGTTTACAGAATTACGATATAGTCACAAATGTAGTAATTGGGTTAGATAAAACATGTGCCATGATTCGTCAATGATGAATGAACATGAGATCAGTATTTCAGTTGTGTTATTCATTACTTGTTCTTTCAGAAGTTCACAAAGGTTCACAGAATTAACAAATATAATAACGAATATGGTAACTGCTTGAGATAAAAGATGCATCACAATTCATTAATGATGAACAAATATATTAGTATGAAACTAAGACTTAGTTTGTGGTCAATTAAAACATAAGTAATACCTCAGTAATACATTATTTGTGCCCCCTTAAGTAAAGTGTTACTACTAAGACTAATGGTGCTTTTCTACTGGCATACAGGAACCATGCCATACCTAATCGGTATTGTGAAGGGGCACTAGTCACAGCTCAGTTCCAGCTCGCTTCGATTTTTCACTGCAGAAGGGTTGGCTCAGTAAAGGCGTTGCCAGGTCTGGAGAGCAACAAGGACATAAAACTGAAGAAATGCTTGTTGACTGCTCGCATGGTATATGCCATGATTTACTATGTGCTAATTTCCGCTAGCATGTTTGTGAGAATCGCCATGTTAGCATCAAATGCTAGTGGAATTAGCACTGGCTTGGTAAATCTGCATCCCAAGTCCATTCCGTTAGCTATTCTGTAGGACTTTTTCCAAGTAGTAGGCTGGAATTTTGAAGTTCTGAGTTATGGAGAATGCATAAATACATCACGCTGTATGATACTATTAATGATGAAATTTATATATATCTCCTTCAAATAACCCATGTTGATCACGTCACGGTTTAATGACTAGGAACCAATTAAGTAACTGATGAGAAGCAGGTTTAACCTGTCATTAATTGACTGTGGGCTCCAAGGACCCCTGTCTCCCATTACTTATTTCCCCAATTACCCGAAGACCACTTTGTTGTCCTTGGTGTACATGAAGTGGACAGTGTGGACATTAACTACCCTGGAGTTAAACACTGAACTGTTTTGTCAGTGCTGAATATTCTCCACGTCATTAAGCCAATCAGGGAGTGTTTAGTACAGCACATTCTTACAAGCAAGTTTGAGGCGAAGCTCTTCACAGGGTTACAGTCATTGTTTTCAGAGGAAATGGGTAAAAAAAAAGGAAAAGCCATAATATCAATAACGGGAAAGAACGGAAAACATTCCCTGCCTCTTAGGAAGTGCATATGTGAAAAGCAAAATAAGATGGAGTAGAGTGATTGTAGCGTGACGATCCAGGCTTTGCAGAGCAGGGCTTAATTAACATACAGAGGACTTTACGACACCTTGATCCATTTTCCGGGAACTGAGCCTCTGCACACTTAAACACGAGCACTGCATCCTAACCTTTTCCTTACTGTATGAAATGCAGCTGACTTTTCCATCGGTACTGAAAATGACACAAACTGCATGCGTTTGCCATTCTTTCCAACGAAATATCCCTGATATCTAGTGGTCTTAGCTGTGTGTGGTCAGTCGTGCCTGGAGGGGGGTGTGGCGCTGCACAAGCCTGCAGCCTAAACTAGATGCTAGTTAAGTGCATCTCTCAGGCTGCCTCATTATTAAGTACAACAGGGACATGCTCTGGAGTTACAGGTGAGAAAATTAAATGTGAACTATAATACTGGAAAAAGAACGCAAACGACAATAACCGAGCAGATCATGCGCTGATGACTTAATTAGAAAGTAGTATACTGCCACCTTGTGGCAAAAACAGGGAAGTGGTATATGGTGTCAGTCCATCGCGGGACACTTACAATTCATGCAATTTAATGATGACAGCTCTTCAGACTTCTTATTTTTATACTGTGGGAGGAAACTGGAATCTTTAAGGAAAATCTACATAACACAAGAAGACTCAAGGGCGTAACCATAGCATAGTCACTGGACCTGCCATGGACGTGCGGTTGGTGAGGCGGAACTTCACTGGTCATACGCCAATGAAAATAAGCTTTTACGAAAAGTTGGTTGGAGCATCGTTTTCATAGTAATTTGTTAATTATTGGTGGATCAAAACGGGACACAAGTTTTATTTATAATTTACTTATATGACCTGGGACACGTTTATGATTCTTATTAGTTAGCGACCGAGTTAGCGCAGAAATATGGAGAAGCAAGCAAAAAACATATTAATTGATTAATTAAATGTAATTGGAGTACAAAAATAATTCAATCTGCTCAATTCTTGTTCCGCTAATTATATCTATTTTCCCCGCACGTAACTTCCAGGTTCTGGCAGCTGTGGTTAGAGAGCTATTGCTGTAAGCACCTTCCCGAAGTACCGAGTCTGGGGTAGGTACTTAAAAAAGCGGTCCTGTACTGATTCAGAGGAACTACAATCGGGCCGAGTTCCTGCATTGTGAACATGACAAAAGTTCTGGTTCTGGTTCCATAAAAAAGTTCAGGCTGTGTGCAAGCACCTATACTTACTGTCTATGTGTTCTACTAAATTGTATTATATTTTACATTTCAATTTCTTACCTGACCATCTGTATCTCCAGCGCATGTCCCTGTCTGGCTACTGCTTTCAGCACTTCCCTGTTCCTGTCTCTCTCTGCTGCCTGCATTGTGACCAGACACCAATCTTTTACCAGAAGAATTTTCTGCTTGCATTACAAGTTTTATTTACTTTGAAGTTAATTTTGATGGTACATGGTCCATTGGTTCCTCCGTGCAATGCACTATGCAGTTTTGTGGTCCGGGGCGGCTTCATCATTTGCCTGTTTGTAGCGTCTCTAAGGTTTTTATATGTTTTTTAGGTAGTCAGTTCTCTAGTTTTAGACCAAAATTCCAAAACTCTAGTTACTTACTGTCCAAAAATATACACATATGTCTTTTTTTCTCCACCTTCAACTACATTAAAAAGGACATTGCTGCCTTGGAAAGGGTGCAACGTATGAAAACAAGAATGATTCCTGGTCTTAGAGGAATTCAACCAAATACAGTGGTACCTCAGTACTCGAACTCATTAGAACTTGAATTTCTTAAAAGTCGAACCAACCAGTTCGAAATAAAATGACCTAGAACTCGATCTGAATCTCAGAAGTCGAACCGTGAACGCCAACCTAAGATAACTTGTAAGCGCAGGGAAATGAGTCACGCGGCACGTCTCTCAGCGGAAACAAAGGGTAATGCTTCAGTCTCAGCCTCGCATTCGCTGTGATAGCATCGTTTGTTGGTGATAGTGCTTTTTTTTTTTTTTTTTAAATGCTAAAAAAAAAAAACATATTTAGGTGTAATTTTTTTGGGGCCAGGAACCAGTTAATTGGTTTGCCATTATTTCTTATAGGGAAAATTTGATCTGAACTCGAACTTTTTAGCATTCGAACCCAAGTTCTGAACGGATTAAGTTCGAATTCTGAGGTACCACTGTACTTACTTCAATATTAGTTCAAATACAAGAACTCATGGCCATAGGTGGAAATTAGCGGGAGAACATTTTAAACTGGATTTGAAAAAGCACTTCTTTATACAGTGTGTAGTTAGAGTATGGAATAGTCTTCCTGTTAGTGTAGCGTAAGTTAAAACCCTGGGTTCCTTTAAATCAGAGCTAGATAAGATTTTAACAACTCTGAGCTATTAGTTAAGTTCTCCCCAAATGAGCTTGATAGGCAGAATGGCCTCCTCTCATTTGTAAATTTCTTATGTTGTTATGTAACTCTTCCTCTAGTGATGTTAAGTTTGATACGGAAGCTCCAAAGCCTTGTCAATTTTTTTTTTTATCACGAATCACAGTTAAAAACTCGGTTCGTACATTGAAAAAAGAATGAGTGTAATGTGCTTCTGTTGTCACCTTTTTGGGAAAAAAGATACAAAGTTAAATGGAGAAGACTTTAATAACTGGAAAAGTTTGTCATCCCATTTAAAGCAACATGAAAGATACGTTGAACACATCATCGTGGGCAGTCTTTTGGAGAAGCCAAAAAGAAGAACAGCTATAGATCAAGTAAACCAGGAATTAATGTCTCTTGAAATTAAGCACTGGAAAGTGGCTCTGCAAAGATTGATTGCTGTAACGACCGCTGTCCAGCGAGCAGACAGGAAGCGGGTAAAGACAAGGCAGGCAGGTGAAAATCCAGGACACAAGGGTTTATTTCGGGGAAACCAGGGAAAACACGGAGCAGCGACAAATTAACATCAATGACGGATCTGGGGGAAATGGACTCAGACGCGGACTAAATACACAGAACATATCAGACTGATGGAAAACAGGTGGGCACAATCAGGGGAGCACACGTGGTTGATCGGGGGCGTGGCACACATGAGGATCAGGGGGCGTGGCACACATGAGGATCAAGGGGCGTGGCACACATGAGGATCAGGGGGCGTGGCACACATGAGGATCAGGGGGCGTGGCACACATGAGGATTGTACACGCAGGTCATGACACTTGCGCTTGTCAGCCGTTTGTCAGAAGGCAGACTGCATGAACTGATTGTCTTTTTGAGACTTCTCTCCCTTGCCGTCGTAGTTGTGATCTGGAAAATCATTGTTGTACTGCTGGATCAGTAACTTCTCAATTTCCATCATAGAGATGAACAATGAGGTAGTTTGTTCTCTGTGTCCTTCAGTTCCCTTCTTAAGGGCCCATTCGTGACCCAACCAATGGCACCACATCACCATATAAGGTCCTCCATTTTGACTCTTGATCACGTGCCACGGCTCCATTGCTCCTGTAAGCAGGCCTACTTCCACTTCTATTTCTGGCAAACGTACTTCTCTAAGATAAGGCCACTTCTGGATATCGAATTGCTTGGTTATATTCTCTGGGTAACCCGGTACGTTGCTATGAGTGAACACCTTGGGCAGCTCAGCCTGCACACTTCCAGATTTAATTTCACACAGCCATTTATGAGTTTCTGTTCTCCTGGTTGGCCTCTTGACCCCTGGTGCTCAGAAGTATTTGTGTTGGTTTCCCTTTAACCTTCATAAGTCTTCTCTGCAGAATGCCCATAAAGATATACTTTTCCATATACTTGTCACCCCTTTTTGACTTAATTTTCACCAGTGCTATTGACAGCACACATTCATTTTCTTCTGACCCAGTAAGGCTACACGACTCCTGTGTTATAGAAACTAGAGCGAATGATATTTCATTCCCGTGGGCACCCGTCCGAGGATCATGCATTTCAGCGTTAGCTCCCTCAGGTTAGCTCTCTTTGGCCCCGAGCGACTGTTAGCCACGCTTAGCAGCCGTGTCCGGCTACTTTTCTGAAGCTGCTGCCAGCTTCCAGAAATAGTGAAAGCTTTGTCTGCTGCAGAGAGACAAGATGCACGCCTTATTTTCAGCAGCTGGAAGCATTTGTCAAGAGATGCGAACATGGCCTCTTGTACCGTCATATGGTACAATGTGCTGTTCCAGGTAAACAGAGTGAGCAACATCCGGCAGAGCCCTGAAGTTTCAACTGAAACACTGGCAAAAGAAATTAAGGGAGTGTGAGAATTCCTGCAGGCGTATCGAGATCATGGTCTCACCTCTGCTACGAGAGATAACAGAGAGATAGCAGAAAAGCTGAAGGTGGAGCTGACCAGGTCAGAGGTACTTTAGTATTGGCTTGTGCTGGTTACTTCATAATCTTGCATTTGTTATACTCTAATAATATATTACTTTTCCTAGCACCAACCCAAAATCTAGCCTGGGCACCTCGAAGCAGTTTTTCTATTCTGCAGTGCAGGGTACAGTGACAGACATCTGACATGTAGGTCTGATTGTTTTGATTATTATGCATTGAAAATGGGGGTTGAGTAGGACCCCACACCTGTCTTTTCCTTGGGCCCCCAAATCGCCAAGTCTGACCCTGGTAACACGAAACGGGACGACCAACGAGAACCGCTGACGAAAATGAGGAGATGACACGTGGGATTGGGCCGGACGGGTAACCGATCCTGACAGATTCTTGCGATGTGTAATCATTAAGACGTGAAATGCCATTTCAATATTGACATCGCACATCGGGCAAGTCTGTCAGGGTGGCGTAATAAATGCATTATGAAGGTGCAGTTAATATGAAGTGTCACCGATAATTGAGACTATTTAAAAAGCCGGTAATAGATGTTTGCTAGGAAAATACAGAAAATTGTAGTATTGTTTGTAGGCCTTCACCTACAATGCCGATAGCAACTCTGGACACCAGTACTAATAACACTACTTCATGCACATATAACTGTTTATCTGAATAACTTTCAGGAATCTCACATGCTTCTTTGTTATCTTATCTGGGCTTTCTGGGCCACCGTACTCAATAAATAAGGAAGTGAAGTAAAAATGAAAGTAAATACAGCACGCCGCTTCAGTTTATCTGTGCTTTTAATAATGGATTCCAAAAAGATGCTGCTGGGATTGATAATAGGTTATGGTAAGAATGATTGTTAATTACGTTTTTTTCAACTGAATTCAGCTATTGTTATTGTTTTTATTCAGAAATGCATTTATTTGCATGTTTATACACCTTAAATAAACATTCATTGCATGTGTGGAAAAGTCATTCACTTCATAACACACGATACCGATTTTTAACATCACTAAAGAGCGCTTCTGCCTCCTAAATCTTTTGCCATGTTTTGAAAGAAAAAAAAAATCAAGCAAAATTTGCAAAAAGTCCACACGGCTAATTAGCTAGCCATTTAGTCCGAGTAGTTTAGAATGAAAACATTTTAGCACGAGTGCCAGATTATCCAATATTTATGTCTACATAGTGTTCATACGTTTATTGATGTGGGATTTAATTATTACTGATGTTGAAGAGAAGTGTTATGACTAATATCTCTTTTTGGGGCCTTGTTCGGTGTTTGACGGCCTGCCTTCCTGTTCATTTCCAGTTTCTGCTGCTGGCGAAAAAGTCATCACTGTCCCCTGCAAAGACATACGAGTTGAGGGAGGATATGAATTTCTTGCGAAGGATCATGCGATCCTTGACAAGAATAAACTGGCTACTGAGGAATGGACTGAGAAGGTGGGTGCTTTGATCCCCAAGATAAACAGCTCTGATTTGCTACTGTTAAGATGTAAAACAATCTACAGGTAGCAAACAGCAAAGGAACTAATAACTCTATGTATGTGGAATGGCCTTCATTTTGGAGGGTACAATGGCGCATTCAATAGTCCTACTTCCTCGGGGTCGGGGTTCGGCTCTGTGGGAGTTATTTGTTTGTTAGAGACAAGTAGGTGTTGCCAAAAAAGGTTATTTTGGTCGATGTTATGACCCCTGTTAGAACTGGCGTCTAGGGAAACCGGAAGGAAACATAAATAAAATAACTACTGGTATATGTCGATCAATATAGTATACCAGTATATCAGAGAATATAAAAAAACCAGGCACAATCAGGCAGTATTTACAGGTGAGAATAACCACCAGCAACATCACAACACCACAACAGCGTAGCTCTCTCTCTTCATGGTTGAATATTTTTATTACTGATTATTATCTACCAGTAGTAGAAAGTAATGAAGTACAATTACTTTGTTACTGTACTTAAGTACATTTTTTACGTATCTGTACTTAAGTAGGTTTAGTCTTGGACACTATTGACTTTTATTCTGCTGCATCATACAGCAGCATACAGCATATAAAATTTATACTTTCTATTCTACTACTTTTCTACTACGTGTTCTATCACGTTGTGTTCCAATTTATCATCACATTTTTTTTTTTTAATCACATGACGACAGAAAAAGGTAGTGTTAATATAATATATGATCAGTTTATCTATTCATCTTGAAATTATAATCCATGTGGGCATTTTTTAGGTATTTTCAGACATTTTTAGATACACTGTGAGAAAATACATTCCTTACCTTAAAACATTTTAAATTCGAAATGTGAAACAACAGTTTATTTAACTTTTTTTTTGACTGGAAGCATTTCAGAATGTTGAAGGGTAGTAGGCAGGGGTGGATTAACGCACAGGCTAGATATGGCTTAAGCCTAGGGGCCCCACGTGTGCCAGCCTGCAAGGGGGCCCCCATTGGCCCGGAGGGGGGTGGGGTTGGGGGGCCCACAGACTACTGTAGCCTAGGGGCCTCTGTGCACCTTAATCCGCCCCTGGTAGTAGGTATCACCCAAAATGTGTATTATTAACATATACACACTTTAATGCAAACAATTACTTCATCACCATAATATGTGAACAGTGTTTCACATCAGTTTTCATTATGATTTTGTTTTAAAGCATTACATTGAAAAAACACAGTATAAAGGGTCTGACGCATTTTATTAAGAGATTAAATGTTAATGGTAACTTCATGTAATTTCAGTAAATCATCAAATACTATTGTAATGAGTAACAATATTTCGGTAGCGAACACTTCAATAACTATAATAATGAATAATGCCGTGCAAAATTCAAATTGGTTTCTTTCTATAGTTAACCCAGATATCTGGCACAGATGACTTGCAGGTAGTGGTTCAGGGAAAATTTCTTTGGTGTCTCCCAAACAGTACCAATCCTTGTTGGCAGGGAATTTTATGTGATGTTGAACCAATTGTCACCAGCACAGCTCATCAACTTCATAATGACCACAGACAATAAGGATATTAAAACAATAATTTATTAATTAAAAGAAAGATAAAAATAAGAAAATGGTAAACATCAGCAGCATTAAATGTAACACCTTGTCCAGCATACTTTGCTTTATTAATGATGACAGATTAAGAATTAATCAGGAAATCTTAACGCGCTATTTTGTTTTTAACGCAAATGAATCGTCTGGAGTCCGCCTATCCTAACAGTGGAATAAAACAGACATCTTGCCAATCTGTCTAAAACACTCCGCCAGTTTTTGTCTTAGACACATAAAAAACAACCCAGAAACCTTGAACTTTTCAAATACATGTAGGTAATTAACTAAATGTACTTATAGAGCTTTGTAAGTATAATAAAAAGATCAAGAGTCACTGACTCGAGTGTCTGAATCATGAAGTAACACTGATTGCCCACCCATTTGCAAAAAGCACTATTTCTATGATAATGATAAGATAATCCGACAGTTGTTATTGGGTCAAGAAAACATGTGAAAACTCCCATAAACAAGAGCACATGTCTGGGTTTTGTTTACAATAACTGAAGAGTTTTATTTTGTGATGTGAGAACATTTTCACTGAGCAAATACGAAATACATCTCTTCAGATCATGGATAACAGTGAGTTTGGATAAGCAACAACTTTGCAAAATACAAAATGCACTTTTTCCCTCATTTTAAAAGATTTAACTAAAAAGAAAAAATACATACAAACTGCTAGTAACTATAGGTTGTTCTTTTAGTGTTTTTAATGGGACTTTTTTGGAAATATAAGACTACAAAGCAATCGTTTTATTTAACTAATTATGTTTCTCAAAATACATGCTGTAAAATATCTTAAGTAGGGGTGAATTCAGGTTTTGTTGGACATCAGGTAATGTGGGACAGTTATAAGCTATGACAAGTTTATTTCCCGGCTAAAGTAGATCCAATTAGAATAGTTGTTATCGGGAGCTGGTATTTAAAGCACGTGATCCAAAAAACACAATTTTATTGGTCTGAGGTCACAGTTGAGGACAAGGCAAGCATTTTGGGGGAAAGTCCCTCAGAAATCACAGTCTAATGTGAATGACATGTGCTTTTGATTGTATTGATATTAAGGTTGTTAATCTGTTGCAAAAAAATGCATTGCACCTAATTTTTATGTAATTATGTCTATGATATACTACTGCAGTAAATTAAATACTTTAAATTGGCAAAGTTCTATTTAATTTTTTAAACAGAGTTAATTTTCAGCTGTCCCAGTTTACCAAACTAATTAGGGAAAGTGGGACAGTATGTTTCAGGTAATGTGGGACAATTTTATAGGTTCTCCTAAGAAGAGAGTAAGTATATATTTCACAGGACGGAGTCCCAACTCCTACATATTTTCAGTAACTATACATAATATATAAGTAACTATATTTATTTATTTATAAAATGGGAAAAAATTGCCAACTTGAATTTGTTAAATTGTTTTAGTCAAGGCAGAGAGAGGAATAAAAGAAAGTTAGAAAGGTGTAGGGGCGGAGCCTGCTCAGTGCATGGAGTGAGGAAAGGAGGGCAGGAGGAGGAGTAAATGATTACCAGCAACTATAGTTTTTACTGTTAGGATAAGCTTTACATGTGTTGGTTTAGGTATTTTCTACAAAACAAAATCCAAAATTAAATTTTGGATTTTGACTTTTTTCAATGAAAAACTGAAAAAATAGTCAACAATTAATGTTCAACTGTTCCTTGAGCTGTTTTGTCTATTAAATTTGCAAAACCCTTTGCAAATTATTCAGTATTGATGTATTGCACCTATATTGAATATTGATGTATTAAATAGTGTGTGTGCGCGCACCCTTCCGGTGTGTTGGCGGCCGCCCAGGGTTGGTTCCTGCCTGCGCCCATTGTACCCAGGATAGGCTCCGGTCCCCTCGACCCCAGTTGGGATTAAGCAGTTTCAGACAATGAATGGATGTCTGGATGTATTAAATAAACGCCTGTCCCACATTACCAAACCGCCTGGCCCACATTACCTGAAATGCGTCCCACTTTACCTTACGGGTGCCGGGAGTGTATAGACCTGTATCACGGCTCCCGTAAGCAAGACATTTCATTTTCTTGCTTTTTTGATGTGATGAGTAGACATCTTAAGGATTGCAGAAAGGTATCATATGTGGGTCAAGTAAATTAGGTTAATGTTTTAATATATATAAAGCAATAAAAACATTTAGCGAGCACACATTGAGTAATAGTGGTGATGATTTATATGATATCAGTCAATGTCACATTCTCACTCTGAGCTTTCAACTGAAATCACTGAGGATGACAGAATGTCACTCGACGTTGAGGCCACAGATTCAGCATCTGTGTCCTCTCTTTCCTTCTGTGTGTCAACTTCAACTTCTCATTAATTCATGGATCTCCTCATGTCCCGGTCGTCCTGATCTATCCCTTGTTCTGCTTCACTGAAGTTCTTTTTATCAACCAGGGGGTGGTGCTGTTTTGCACAATACTTTTTGAACTTTGACCAGCTGTGCGTTTTTGGTTTCACATGGAAACGGTCACTGTCAATAAATTGATTTTTTTTATGTGATATGAATGTTGCATTGTATTTTTATTTTTTTTGATGAATCTCGGCTTCACCTGTTGTCTTAAACGAACTGTAACTGTAGCACTCTATCTACATGTCTACTCGCTGACATTTGTGTATTAAGTCCCAATATCTTTACTTGTGTTTACAGGGGGTGATGAAGGCGTATATAGAATATGACCCTCCAATGAATGAATCAGATTCAACGGTTCTGAAGGTTTCCATCGGATCAATTACCACTAACACCTGTGAGAGTGTGAACTACACAGCCACCCTAAATGAAGGCTCCCAGAAAAAGGTGAGACAACCAGCGACACAACTTACCACAATTTTTCACCATCCATCCATCTTCACTTATCCAGAGCAGGACCACAGGGGGGTCTGGAGTGTATCCCAGGCAGCCCAGACTGGAGTACATCCTGCAGGATTATTTAAAAAAGTTACACATAGTCCAATAATCCAATAGTAATCATAAATACAATGTCTTTGCTCACGTATTAATGAATGAAGGCTTGTACAGCACCAGCTCATGTATTTCATAAACAGTTCCTGTCTAAAATGACATTGTTTCATCATTTCAGGAAATATTCCTGTGCTTTGTTGTCAAAGGTAAGAGGCCTGTCAGTTAAGTATTCATATCACCGATTGTGCCTAGTTAAAAGTGCTTTCCAGTTCTTGTTTCTCTGTAATCTGTGATTTATAAGGTACCCTAGTAAATGCATATTTCAATCATCTATACAGATAAAATGAGGCATGTCCTTACCTACACTGTAACATCCCATCATGTCCACTTTGCAAGCCTTTTTAAGCTGAAGTTGCTCTTGGAACTTGGTTGCAAATGTTTACTTTCCATTCTTCCTCTTCCCTCATATTTTATAATACTCTTGCATGAAATATTTTACATTGCTTGCCCTTTCTTCAGTGTTCACACAAACATACCTTTTGTTGTGTACTTGCTCTGGTATTTTACAATGACAATAAAGTTTAATTGAAATAATAATACAGAAAATTCAGCAAAGAAGCAGGAAAGGGGGGGTAACTCATAAGGTAATGAATCTTTTTTTTTCATGTCTCCACGCACTGTTACAATGTGAAGATGACCCAGAAGACAATGGCAGAATCTTCTGGATCGTTGCTTTAGGTAACATATATCCCTCATCCACACCAGGATGTCCAAGTCCTGCGTCTAATGCAGCGCTTCTGAAAACGGTCCTCAGGAACCCCCAGACAGTCCACAGCTGGGGGGGGGGGAAGCAAAAATGTGAACCATCTGGGGGAGTCTCTTTGGACTGGGTTGAGAAACATTGGTCTAGTGGGCGACTCTGTGCTTTAGCTTTCATTCCAGTTCATCCCCTAACGGTTCAGACGTTAATTCTTCAGGTTATGTAATGCAAGCACTTTTGCAATTAGTCATATGTTCTTCGATCAGATCGATTGAGGCTAATTAATTAAGAGATAAGCATCTCACTCAGTGGGACACTGCAACCGGTATGTGCCCAGTAATCAAAATGACTTCATGGGCTGGATGAGCTGGACATACAGGATTTTATAAATGGTTGCAAATTTTATTATTGAAGAAAGAAATCAGAGTCATACACCCTGATATTCATCTCATCTACATTCAGATTCAAAGATCCAGAGTTTCACTGTCATATTTAGAAATAGAGTGTACAGAGTACAGTGAAGTTCTATCTGGAATACCTTCGCCACACACTACAGACGGAGCGGTGTGACACTGCAGCGCAATAAATACGAATTAACTAATATGAGATGTCTAAAAACATATAACTTACGACATTCAGCATGAGGTGGCAGTAACAATGTAAAGTGGAACAGTGGATAGAATACAGAGAATGCTGCAGCAGTATTACAGAATTAGCAAATAATAATAATAATATGTGAAAAGGCACAAGGGACAGATCAGTACAAAAGAGCGATAGCTAACCGAAGTGTAGAGCTATTATGTCAGATGAAGCTGTACGTGTTGTGTGACTGATTGATGGCTTGATCACTGTACACTATATTTAGGCACAGGTTCCCTGGTCATCTTCATTCTGGGGCTGTCGGCATACCTCTGGTGGAGGAAGAAGAATAGGTTAGTTTCGAGGCCATCGTCATGCAAGCCGTCACGTCAAGCTTGTGCAAATGTAGTCAGTGACTGAAAAGCTTGGTTTGCTGACGCTGGAAAGCGCTCTTCTTCTGCAGAAGCCGGAATGGCGTCGCTCCTGTTTCTCCTGAGGAGTCCACCGCTTGAACGATGAAGTCTAGCATTTAGTTTAGGTTCTTCTACAGGGTGAGTTGGTCCAACGTGGTGTCATTAAAAAGCAGCCAGAACTGCCCAGTGAAATTTGCTGTGCAGATGCATGATTAAACGACCCCCCCCCCCTCAGTCAACCAACCCCCCCCCCCCCCCCCCCAGTCAACCCCCATCACTCGTGCTTTATAGTAATAACAATGGCTTGTTATTAACCTATATTTCTGATTGTTCATTACCAAGATAAGTTCATCTTACTGCCCGATTGCCCGTATTGTCCTAACAACCAGAATTCTTTTTAAAGATTGAAAGTAACATCTGGTTTTGTGATGTAAACATTTGCTCACTGGAAATGGTTGCATTTTGTAAATGATGCACAACTCGAAAAAACTCATAAAGTACAAGAACGCTGTCTCTCGTCTCTCTTGCAGAGCTGACGGATACACTGAAAAATTTGACTTGAAGACGGAAAATTATTGTCTAACCATATACAATATGGTGATAATCTCTCTCTGTAATGGTGGAATACTATATAAAAATAAACTAGACATGTATAACCATCCATCTTCCATAACCGGTCTGTGCTGGAGGCAGTGTGTGGCTCGGTGGGTCTGGACACTGCGTCTGTGCTGGAGGCAGTGTGTGGCTCGGAGGGTCAGGACACTGCGTCTGTGCTGGAGGCAGTGTGTGGCTCGGTGGCTCAGGACACTGCGTCTGTGATTGGAGGGCTGCTAGTACACAGCACAAGGTTGGCACCATGATTTCACTGTTGGGCACTTGTGCAAGGCTCTTAATCCCAATTCCTCCAAGGACTGTCTGACCCCCCTTTCTCAAAAGCGTACATGACTTTGGACAAAAGCTTGTACTTAGTTTAATGTACAGCTACATTTGATAACTGGTTATGGAAGATGGATGTTAATTTCTACACAAGATGTTTTTGTCATTCTAGTAGCAAATTATTTTATTCATACCAGGCTTCTTGTGGAAAGAACCTTAAGCATATATGTTTGCATATATGATAAATCAATGGATAAAAATATAAGTTTGTGTAAAGATACAAATTATACGATATTATATAATTGTTTAATATATAATAAATTGTATGACGTATATGAGGGATCCCTAAATTCTTTATGACCACCGACTGGCATACATTGTGTAGAACGTTCACAAACCAAAGGATTATACACGTTTAATAGGGAGACACTGTCATCATCATAGCTTGTTTACTAACTGTTTGCTAACTTTTGCTACCACCAGCTCCATTTCTTCAAACGTCTTCTTCTAAGCTTGTAGGTAAATCATGTATCAATAAACTTTATTAAAATATCTTGATGTGAGTTGCTTGTATTTCTTTGCTGATAAAAAAAAAAACTGCATAGACAGTGAAGTTCCTCTCCTGAATTTGGGCCATCGACTGCAAAAATAATAGTACAATGACGAGTAACCATATTTATTCACATTAAGGAAATACACAGCTGAACTGACATTGAACAGCTGCCTGACCAAGCAGTGGCCTATCCACTCCTGCCAATTGCACACATTTATAGCCAATCAGGTTAATTCCAGGCAGGCATCAAGTACTGCAAGCATTTAACATTGTTTAACAAGTAAACACAGCTTTGACCTAATTGACATCTACGAATGGCCACATCCGGAATGAAAGATGACAGCTTCCTGTTCAAAAAAGGGCATGCTGATGTGGCACATTCTGATTGGCTACTGGAGGAAGGGCTTCTCTTATGAGGCTCATGTAAAAGAGACAACAGCAATGCATTTAATTAACCACTGAATCTTTACTGTAAACTAAATCTTAAAATTTAAGACAGTTCACCTGACAGTACCTTAATCTCAGTGTATTTTACAGTGTCAATATATAAAATTAAATGAGAGAATAATAAGCCTGTACACTAAAAATGTAATTAATTTTAAATGATAGAATATGGGCTCCATTATACAGTAAGTTACCAGCAAACGAAGCATTAATCTCACTTAGCAGATAAACACATGATTAAGCTTTAGTCTACTAGCAGATTTGTAAAATAACAGAAAATGCCAACTATATACATGTTAATAGGTGCAATTTGGTTGCATTGAATCTGGAAACGTGAATTTACATAGTGTCCCCTGGACACTCTCCTAACGAAATTCGGACAGTGAAATATTTCTAGTTTGTCAATAGATAGATTACTAGCTGGGTAGGAAGTACGATTTGATTATTTTGATTCCATTAATTGATGATGCTGCGATGCTTTGCCTTGATTTTCACAATACTGGAGTATATACCATATATACCAAGGCTTGTTTTTGCTCACAAATTGTGCAAGCTATAGCTCGACTTTTTGAGGATATCTGGTTTTGGTATCATTAATTAATACATTTTTTTAAGTTTTTAAACTGCTTCCCTTTTACATTTTATTCCCGCGTTCAGGTTTTCTCCATAGATTAACGGACTTGTGCACAGGTGTCCCTGTAGCCCTGAATACACGTCTACTGATAGGTTTACGTCGTAAGATACCTGGGACTGTGTCTGGTCATTAAATGGTGCAGCATGAAATGTAGTGTGGGTAAATGACTGCTGTTTAGCTCAAACTGATACACTATTCATTAGTAAGAAAAGTTAAATCCAAAAGCTCTTTACTACTAAACTAAGCCAGGATATGCAGGGATGCTGTAACCGGAAGGCATAGACTGATGACGAGTGGGAAGACACAGACTGATTATGAGTGGGAAGACATAGACTGATGACGAGTGGGAAGACACAAACTGATGACGAGTGGGAAGACACAGACTGATGACGAGTGGCATCGCACCATGTACAGCCTTGAGGGCCAGTTACAACAACTGTGGGCCGACTTGCCGCAGGAGAGGATACTACGGCTGTACGACTCCCTTCCGCACCATGTCGCCGCATGTATCCAGGCCCGGGGTGGGGGGGGTTGCCACACCCTACTGACATGGCACCAGCAGTGTGCCCATACTGCCAACTATGTTGTCTGTTTGATTTGATATTATGATCATTGCGATACAGTCACATGATCTTTCACCACATGCAGATTCACTTAATTTCCACCACTCCGTCTGAGTGCTTAACTTTTTTTTGTCATGTGTGTGTATATAATATTCGGTACTCCTTTAGTGGCTTTCGTACGTGTCTGAATAGACCTTAATATGTCCCAAAGATGCATGCATTTTATTGTGTTACATTTTCAGTTGGCAGGTCTAGTCAGGTGGCACGGGGTGGGTCTCGGCCGACCCCCCCCCCCCCCAAAACGCATGATGTCACATTCTCGCGTGACGTCACATTCTCGCGTGACTTTGGTAACTCTGTGCCGCCATTGCTGGGTATCGTGGCATCAACGGAAGATTTCCAGCATGGATGCATTCATTCGGATTTGCTTTTTCATGCTAATGTTCATCAAAATATGTGGTATGCAAATGCGAATATTTATTGCTCTCTTTGCAAGTTACTGCGTTGTTTGGTAGTTAATAAATAACAACAAACTAAATAAGCTGCGTAGAAGGTTTAAAAATGAAATGAGTTGCTACAATATCGCTCAGAACAGAGAAACTACTAAGTTGATCACACTACAAGAAAGAATGTCACATTGTTTACATTGTTGCAAGGACAGATTTCTGAAAGGATTGTTTTGAACGAACCTGTTTTCATAGAATAACCAGCATCCTTTGTACGTACGTGTACCTTTTTTTGCTCGGTGCATTGTGTTCCGGTACATAATTGCCTTTTATGTAGAAATCTATTATTTAGCCTGTAATCAATGTCTTTGCAAAAAATGGGAGTTAACTTGTATCCTCATTTTCAGAAAGTGCATAGTAATGCTCTGTTTATGTGGTCATGTTGTGGTTTTTTTTAGTTGTTGTGGTTATTAATGAGTTCTAACCTGTTTTTTTTATTTATTTAAGCAATCTTGGTGCTTGTTGTTGTAATTTTGCGGCTGTTGGGAGTAACAGACTGCTGACAGTGTGGGGAGTGGGGGGTGGTTATTGCTTATGAATGGTGAGGCTCGGGGGGGCCGTGATACAGGTCTACTCCCAGTGTGAACGTGTTTGTTTCAGCTGTTACTTACACCTGACTTTGAATTTTACACTTTGCAGGCTGTAGTGCATGTATGACACATCGGAATCAAAGCAAAAATATTTGCTGTGAAGATATATATACCAGTGGGACGTATAAATATTCAGCCGACACAAACTGGACCATGGATAAGCTTCACAGTGAGATTTGGATCAGTGGGGTAAGTGCTGAGTACACCATTAATGCAGGACACAAGAACGGGTGAGATATTACAGTCACATGATAAACGCTGGCATTTCAAAATCCCATAAACTTGGGACACAAAATCCAAAAAATCTTTTTTCTACAAATATTTACATTTACATACTTAGCAGACAGTTTTGTCCAAAGTGACGTACAAGCGCGTAGCAAATCTTCATACTGTCAAGGTGTCTAACAGGCGTAAATGCAGCTAGGCTGAGCTGCCAATCAATGCCCAGGTACAAGTGTAAGCGGTGCTGGAGCAGGAGCTACACAACAGCAGTACAACTGCACATAACTATTAACAAAGCAAGAAATTAATGAGACTATTGAATACCCAAGAACTTAATGAGACTATTGAACACCCAATAAATGCAACATAACAGCACAGAACAATCAGGTTAGGAGAGGCATTCATGGAGCAGATGGGTCTTGAGGCATTTTTTGAAGGTAGAGAGGGAGTCTGATGACCAGACATGGTTCAGCATCTCATTCCACCATCGGGAATCCCACAAGAGAACCATCTGGAGTGATACTTCTCACATGGAGGACGGAGCTCCTAGTGGTGCTTGCTTGCTGACCAACGGGGGCAAGATGGGATGTAGGTCTTGAGAAGCCTTTTAATGGAGATGGCTGCCTGTCCAATAATACACCTGTAAGCCAGCACCAAGGACTGGCTCCCTATTGGAGGAGAGAGAAGGAGTGATCTGAGATGAGAACATGTAGGTTGAATAAATATCAGCCATGCTTCCACATTTTGAATCATCTGCAGTGGTCAGATGGGCACAAGCTAGTAGATCTGACAGTAGAGAGTTGCAGATGTCAAGACTGTACTAGGAACTGACCTGCAAACTGAGATCCTGAGAACTGAAATAGGAATGTTCAGTTTGAAGATAATCAGTCAGTCAGTCACTGTGACTCTTCACCTTTTGTCTCATATGAGTCAGTATAGTCCTTCTGAACCTGTCATCCTACATAACCTCTGATGTGCAATATTTCTTATAGCAGTGTTGCTTTACAATGTATCTTTACAGTACACTCAACACTGCACTACTGCAGCATTAGGAACATTATGGTGCAGTAATCCCAGATGTGCAATACTTTTAAAATGAAAATCTGTTTTTACTTTTTATTTCTATTTTTTATTCTTACTTGTTTTATTTTTACTTTTACTGTATGCTACAATGTCTTGTTAGTAACTGATCTTGTGCCCCTATAACTCTTTACTCATTTCTCATCTTTACTGCTGAATCAGTACAAATGAAATGGGAAGATTCAATTTGAAGAGAATCAGCCAGTCAGTTGCTGTGACTCTTCACCTTGTGTCTCATATTAGTCAGTCTAGTCCTCGAAAACTTGTGATGGCAAACCACTGTCGCCTTCCTGTTGTCTTACAGAACGTCCCTCTGGCATTTATCGAATACACCCCCTTTTTAAGAAACTCGAGTGCTGAGGTAGAACAGGTCCTCTCTGGGAGCATCTACCTCAGACGATGTCTTAACCTGACTTACTCTGCTACTGATGACAAGTTTGAGGTAGGCTCTCCTATCTCGGCGTAGCTTGTGACAATGGCAAAAATACTGTGCATGTTTTCAGACTTTTAAAGCAAAATATTAATTTAACTTTTCTTTTTGATATTTAAGGAAATGTGTCTCCACTTCATTGTCACAGGTAAGAGTTAACAGTTTGGTGGTAGTTTTGTCTTGTGTAAATTGTTCTATAAACTTTGTAGACCCAAATCTTACACTGTAGATTACATGTGCAGAGTATTTCAAATCAATGAGGCTATTCTGCTGTCTTATTCCAGGATGTACTGAAGAAGAACAGAATAATGCATATAAAGCTACATCGAACTTACATTACTTGGCTCTTTTGGGTGAGTGTCTCTTTGTTTCAGAATAATCTTTGGGCCACATCCAAGTGTTACCACCCTACCTTGTACCATGTGGTTTTTACAGCAATTGGATTTTTATGTTTGGAGACTGAAGATATTTTTAATAAGAAAAACATAATTCTTCTCATATATTTGAGTGACTTTATATTTTAGGCGGCCATGTACTATTATTATTATCATTATTATTATTAATAATAATAATAATAATAATAATAATAATAATAAAAAAACAAGAATAATAATATTAATAATAATGATGTGTTTATACCCTTTGCAGTTCCCATCATTGCATGCATTTTGGGGATCGAGTGAAAAATTGGGTGAGTTTTAAAATGTAATTATACCCTATAGTGTAACTGGTATTGATTGTAATTACTTAAAACTGACTGGCTTTGTGCATTACGGATATTGCAGACAAGGGAGTTCCATTTTATCATAGGAACGTCAAAAATGATTTTAAACTCAATTAGCTTTTAAATGGTGCTTCTAATACTGAGAAAGAATTAAACTAACCTCTCACTTTTGCTTTTAGGTGCCTCAGACGGAGGGTGTCATGCCTTCCCACACGGAAATAACCTATATAAACATATATGTTTTAATATAGGTTTTGATATAGGTTTTCAATATATGTGACATATATAAAATTGGCGTTTTCCTATATTACATGTACATATATGTACGCATATATGTGCATATAACATAGGAAAACGGCCAATTTTATATATGTTACATATATTAAAAACACATATGTTTATATAGGTTGGACTGCATTTATATAGTGCTTTTCTACTCTTACGAGTACTCAAATCGCTTTACAATTTATGCCTCACACACACACACACACACACACACACACACACACACCAGTGGCGAAGGCTGCCATGCAAGGCGCCAACCTGCACACTGGGAGCAATTTGGGGTTCAGTGTCTTGCTCAAGGACACTTTGATGGGGTCAGGAGGAACCGGGGCTTGAACCTGCAACCCTCCAGTTGCCGAACGATAGCACTACCATATATCCCTTGTCAGTGCTCTTTCAGTGGGGGGTAATGCATGAATAAACTGTTATTAATTTTATTTGTTTGCTTCAGGTTATTTCTGTGTGGGATGTGAATCTGGAAGTGACTTGAAATTGGAAAAAAGACTTGATTGACAAAACAAAAAAAACGACAAACCATTTTGTTATACATTTCCTTCTTTTCCACTATTTTCATACAAGAAAGAATTGACCTTGTAAATGTTTCAGGAAAACGTGTAGACATCATAGCTTTCCATCTCCTCTCACTTATTTGCCATAGTTAAATTCCATAACATGCCAATTACATGTGATACCAATTTCACGTGTTCGCACATAAGTTTTTTTTTTTTTTAGTTAGTTCTTAGTTATTGCCTTGATAATAGAAAATATGAGCTATAGGCATCATGTATGACAGTTGCCAAAGTGAGATATGAGCTAAAATGACCAGATCCTGCCATGAGCTATATAGGAGACATATCTTGTATGTACATATAGGGCTTATATGTGGATATAAAGAAGCAATACAGGAGACCTATATGGCCTGTATATGCACATATATGCTCCTCAATTTTGCCTATATGTGGCATATATACGCATATATGCAGCATATATATTATCATATATATGCATATATACTGCATATAGGTTTCATATATGCGCATATATCCTCATATAGGTTCTTTCCATGTGGGTTAGGAATGGGCGGAGGCAGCCTGTCGATGATCAGAATATGACCAGGAAGGACAGAGAGACATTTTCGTAGTTGATATAGCCATCCTGTCTCCCTTTGGTGTAAAATCACCTAATTTTAAGAAACAATGCGGTTTTGATTTCTGACAAAGGCTAGATGTAGTAAAAGATATTTTTATTAGACAGATAACATTATATACATACATACATAGGTAAAAATTAGTTATTGATTTTCACCAGCAGACATACGGGTATTTGTACTTGGTCCATGCCTGATTTTTGCGTGTCTGTAGCCATTGTGCAGTGAGCCTTCCCGCCTATAATGGGACCTCCATGTGTCTCGATGTTGTGTAGTGTTGCTGTTGCTTGACTGTGGTCCTTTTAAGGCTTATAGTAAAAAGGAAACTTTAAGTTTCCTGGATTACCGTGAAGTACTGAGAAGTTTCTTCTCAGACAATACAAATTATGTTTCACAATGTAGTTAAACTTTTCACATTGATGTATTTTCGAATGATGGTTTTCCGAACCAGCTTCCTTTTTCACAATGCCACTTTTCATAATGAAAGTGCGCTCTGCACAGTGAGTAGTTAGAAATGTACCGAGAAGTTAAGGATGTGGTAATGGAGGTTATGAGTTAAATGCGCCAATTAGCTGAGCAAACACTAACAGGTACTTTAAGACAATATGACCCCTTAATGCAGATTATTGCGTGGAAAATAAGTGCATTTAATGACACAGAAATCGATGAAGAACCTTTAACGCGGTTTTCCACTGCCGACAAAAGCCGAGCTGTACCGGAACCAAACCTCTCAGAACTGACTGACTCAGGAGTTCTCGCATATGGGTTCTGTGTCATCCGGAGGGCTGGCTGGAAACATTCCGGGAACAAACATTCAGGGATTCAATTACAAGTTCATTCCCGCACCCTAATAGTGATACACAGAGCGCACCTTCATTATGAAAAGTGGAATTGCGAAAGAAAAAGCCGATTTGGAAAACCGTCATTCGAGAAAACATCAATGGGAATAGGACAAGCAGTTACAGAAAACGGATGGATGGATGCAGGGGCGTAGGTTTCATATTAACATTGCGTGCGGATATATCGAGGTCAGCGGTGAGACATCACATCGCTTAAAAGATGATTCTGTAATTGCGCTGTGTAATACGGAAGTCTGTAGAGGACATGTATCAACTTTTTTTTTTCTTTTCGTTTTCTCGAGATCACGACTTACTGTTTTCTTGTGATCTCGACATAACCCATGTCACTTTCCCGTGATCTCGCGACAGGTTTAGTATTATCCTCGATCATGGACGAATGCATCAGATTTTACTTTGATCGTGGACTGTCCCAATCAGAATCAGAATCATAAGACTTTTAATCCCGGAGGAAATTGGTCGCACTGCGACTGCACAATCACACATAAACACAAAGACAAGAACAATACAGCATAAGTATAAAAATAGGAATGAAGTGTGAATGAATCTCTGTAAGAGGAATCTATAAGTACTTTTGTCCAAAAGTTACAGGAAAATAAAAGTGTATAGGAGTATGTTGCACAGTAAAGTAAAAGTATATATATATTGCACCAATATCATAAGTGGTTATATTGCACATATTAGTAAATATAGATTTAGGCCTACTCTATGTCTTCTAGTACTTTCTGCCAGCACTGTTTATGAACTGAATGGTTCTGGAGTTTATGGTTATTGAATAACTTGGGCTTCTTACTCATTCTTACGCTGTAACAGCAAACACGATAGGAAGAGAATTGTGACTGACACAGACGCTATGTACCGCTGCGTAATCAGCCTTGCTGTTTGTGTTATGCTGTTTTCTAAACAAGTTAGTTTCAGTTTGACCAATCAAATAAAACAATCTCCATGAAACTTAATCGACATGAAACGATTAAATTCCACCATTTCACATAGCTTTTGTTGATTAACTTTTGGTTATGATACAAGGTCTTCCCGGAGTTAAACCCGAACCCGAACCGCGCGTCTGCGCTCAGCGCTCTCTATGTTAATTGGCCCTTTACTCGCGAGTCTGGAGCTGAGCGTCTGTCTGCCGGAGCGGGAGCTGAGAATAAACCGTTTTAACGGAGGGCAGGGGTTCTCCAAATAAAAACTGTAAGAAAATAACTTTAAATTATGTAATCAGACATATTAATCGTATGTGTTGTTTAAAAAAAAAAAAAAAAAAAAAAAAACAGGAAATATTTGTGATATTGTCGAGGGGGGTGATCCCCCCATCTCGACGCCTATGGATGGATGTTTTATCTTTCTTTTTGAGTACGATGACGTTCCATACGAGAAAATGTGTTCCTTCTCTCATTGTCGACGGGGTGTGGTGCATATGCATGGTTTAGCTAGATGGGCTTCGGCATCCACACAAACGCATAAATCTGGTCCTACAATAACTTCTCCTTATTCTTCATTCTTATAGCAGCTTTCGACCCAAACTTTAATGTACAGACGCCAGGATGAGTGGCTACTGTCAATCAATCTTTCTTAAAACGATCCACACTTGAGACAGGAATAAGTCAACTTTAAAAGAAAATGTCACCAACTAAAATCTCCAACAGGAACACAGAACATAGTCTAGTTGAAAGAAACTTGCTAATAATTGTACAAAAGAATATTAAAAATATATAGCCTATGTTCAAAACCTGTATGACATCAAATAACCAGTGATGAACTGGGACATTAAATCGTGTTTATTACCGCAAGAAGTCACGTTATTATTCTGAATATTTAGACAAGAAAGCTGGCTAAAAGACACACTTTTCCTGTTGTACCTCTGATTGTGGTATATCTCCATAGGCGAAATATATTTAATACCAAACCTAAAGATACGCTTCTTGCTTTGGGCAAGGATGTATTACCTACGAATATAAAAACTAATATATGCAAAATCACGATAATTTAAGATGACATCACCGTTGCAGAAACGGCAGGGTTGTTAAGTAAGGAAGTAGGTTGGTAGGTTGATATATAGAGAGTGTGCAGAAAGTTTCTTTATTTTGTATTTCTGTGGTTATAAATCAGGACTCAGAAGTTCAACGCAGACGAAAAACGGAGCCACCAACAGCGACCCGAAACTAGCCAGAAAATAATTCTGAATACTGCAACTGGCGGTGACATTAAAAAGTTCATAAAGTCAAAGTGACAGAAATGCAGTTCTCTCACTGTGAAATATGTACGTAAATTTATTGCACATCAGACTACAAATCACACAAGAGTCCACATCGGGAAACTTCACGGTAATCCAGTTAATCTAACTGTATTAACTGGATTAACTGGTATAATCTGTATGAGGAGCTGATATTTCCTGCGAATAGATGAGTCACTTACCAGTATCTGATCTTGCATTTCACTGCAGGTTATAGTCTGACTATGTCTTGCATATACCAGTGATGCGCACTCATGCAGTCGGGGCAACAACATATATTCACACAGAGTCTCCACCTAGTAGCGGAATCTAAAGGGCTGGACAACTGACGGAATTACATACAGGCAGTGCCGTGGCCGCGTATATTGGGGTAGTCCGTCATTTCCACATACAGGACAACATCCTGCTCAATGAACTGCAGTCTGCCGACAGGACCTGGTCGCTTCACAATGCTAAAGGAAAGGAAAGAAGAGCAAAGAATTGTCTGAGGATTTAAGAACCGAAATTATAGAAAAGCATAGACAATCCCAAGTCCATCTCCAGAGACCTTAATGTTCCTCTGTCCACTGTGTGCAACATTGTAAAGAAGTTTACAGCGGGACAGGTGTTACGGAAAATTCAGTTTCCCCATGTTCCCCCTGTCGCACGCTGATCTGAAATCACGACGTTCGTAGTTATACGGTTTCGCTGTCGTCTTAATGTCTTACCTTATTTCTTTCATATCTTTCTTAATGTCTTTAGTGTGCTGCGGGAAACAAACTATTTATGCAAAAACATCGCCTGTCTTTTCGATATTTGTGTATTTAAAGAACTGAAACTATTTCAATCGCTGGTAATACTTCTTTGCGTAATATTGTTTATTCTAATTATGGCGTAATTGTAGGCAACTTACTCGTTACATTTAACTACTGCTGACAGCGCTGTACATGGAAATGCATGGCTGAATCACTTTTCATGAAACCATCAATACGTTTGCGTATAGATACGAAAGGGGAACATTATTAGCTTAAGGCTGGAATATATGGTTCCCCTCGATAAAGCAGACACACAGCAAGTCTGGACCTCAATACTGATAATACAACTTCATTATTACATTATGCAGTTATGTGCCTGAATGACTTTCAGCCATCTCACGTGGTTCTTTGCACAAATATGAAAGGGAAACACTATTTCCTAAAATCCAGGATATTCAGTTACCCCTGCTAAAACAGGCATGCAGCAACTCTGGGCCTCAGTACTGATAGCAATACTTTATAAGCATTTAATCATATCTAAATTACTTCTAGCCACCCCTCATACTTCCACAGACAGTAAGATGAGGGGAACGGATTTTCCCAGTGCCCGGGAAAATCTGTTCCCCCTACTTAAATCAGAAAGACAGTGTTTCTAAAACATGCTGCTCTTTGTGTTAACTCTGCTATAGGTTCCTGTGTCATTGAATAGCTTTCAGCCACCCCTCATACTCCCACAGCCAGTAAGGCAAAAATAGCAGTTTTGTGGGGGGGGGGGTCTTAACATGTTTCTTTTGTTTTTTTTGTTTTTTTTTAAAGAAAGATAACCTCACCTTTTAGGAAATTTTTATGTAAAACGATTTCAGATACCCCTAGTGTGGACCGTAACATTTTAACCACCTCGGCGCTAGAAGCAGCTAAACCAGTCGGTTGCGTCATTCATTCTCATTGAGCGACTTGTTCGTTGTGATCTCAAGATTTCAAGATTCTTTATTCGTCACATACATATAACAAGTACAACATGTAGTGAAATGAACCCTGACCAATCCTATTTTTCAGTTTTATATTTCAAGACTTGGTGAATTGATTTTTTCTTTTTCATAACTTAGCCTAGCCTTTTTAGTTTTTTGTTAATATCGGCAATAGTGAAAAGTGTTTTGCTGGGTTCAAATATGTTTGATATAGGCCATCCAATTAAGGTAAATGTCATGTTTTTAGTTGTTTTAATCTGATGAGGAATATTTTATTTTTTGTTGTTTTACTTTTCAGTTTTCCCCCTGAGGGATTGCCACCTTATGTGGTCAGGGGCTTTGCATGCCTCAGTGACCCTAAGAGCTACACCAGCAGAAGCTTAGCCTTCAGGTGGGACACCCAAGTTGGACAGGTCTTAGGGTAGAGGCCTGACAAAGTACAATCCAATTACATGACAAAAACAGTTATCCAGAGCACCCCCACCCCCACCCCACCCCTTTCCCGCCTCCGTCACCACCATGTGCCCCCTTCACATTTCTGTCTGCCCCCTCATATATGCATGTCTAAAACCGGCCCCGGTTTACAGCCCATAGCGTTGTAGCTAATCTCTCTGGTCGTGGACGAAAGAGAAAGATTGATGAAATGTTACAACGAAGAATTGTTCGAATGCTGAATAAAGAACCTCGATCAACTTCCAAACAAATTCAAGCTGACCTGCAGGCACAGGGTACAACTGCGTCAGCTGGCACTACCCATCACCATCAGAGTGCAAAGGGACGCTATGGCAGGAGACCCAAGAGGACCTCTCTGCTGACACAGAAACATAAAAAAGTCAGATTGGAGTAGGGCTGTGAGATATGGCATAAAATTCATATTGCGGTATAATTTGAACCATAGACGGTATATAATTTGATCTGTAAATTTCAATATAACTGTTTTTGAAAGGGTAACATATTCCATAGCAAAGGCATTGTATCAGGAAGTTGTATAATAAACTGTTAACACATTTCAAAGTAGTCGTGAATGTAGAATATTTATTGTGCAAATCTGCAATTATAGAAAAAATATGAAAACATTTCAGGTAACTTCCCTGGTTTTATCTTATATCAAAAACACAGGTTGGTTTTGTAAACTGTAGGTAAGCAGAAAACAAGACACAGAACCAAAAGCTACAAAACTAATACAATTAGACTAGTGTCATAACTCCATCTATATTAGTATGACCATCTCTCCCATAAAGGTCCTGCCAGGCAGAGTCCTGCATGGGTTCAGGTACCCGACAGGTGACCCGCAAATTTTGATGAAACGGGTGAAAAATATTCTACTGTGTGGGATATGGGTTCGGGTCAGATGCAGGAGAGCGCGGGTCTAAACTGCAGTTTTGAAAACATCATGTGCCAACAAAAAATACCCTAGGGATAAATTTTAGTGACACACAAAAAATCCCTGTATTGAAGATGATAAAACGTAAAATCCATATCAGTTTATGCATGCCGGAAATCTCTCCCACTTTCATTTTCAAATAACACATGCGATCTCCTGCAGCTGTTCGAAATGGATGCTGAGGAGTTGAAAAGAAAACGAGCAAGTGGGGAGTTTAAAGTTGTGGCCAAAACCTCCACTAAAATCAAATCCGACGTGTGGGAGAATTTTGGAGTTATCTCAGATAACGAAAACAACTCTTTTGACGTCTTGTCTTGGTGGAGAGAGCATGAGCCGGAGCAGAGCACTGGCCCAGCTGGTCAAACACCAGCTGGACCTGGGTGGGGGCTGTCAGGAGTGACAGTGACTATGGAAACAATGGGATGGCCACATTTATAGAGGCTGCTGGACAAGAAGGAATCTGTATTGAGTATTCGGAGAAATTTCACAGAACACAACCTGACAAGCTGCTGAAAGTTATAGATGTGATCAAAACAGGTACAGCAAAAGTAATTGTGGCATTTTTGGCTCTTTTAGAAATGAACCATTTCTTGGACCAGTTATCCTTACAGAACATACAGTAACTGGTCTTCAGGTGATTGGAACTGAAGGGTGGATAGCTGCAAGCAGCCTTGTGACACCTACAAGTTTCAGAGTTCTGGACGGGTCGGTTGGGTTTGCTGTGACAGGAGCTAAAATAAGCAGCTTGAAGGAATTTGTGCTGAAACTTCAACCATCAATGAATCCAAACAACACTGATCTCCAAGACTTCTGGGAAATGCCTTTTCAGTGCTCCTTAACAACAGAACATAATTCAAGATATAAAGCACCCTGCACAGGTACTGAAATTCTAAGTGTACGGATCCCCGTTATATGCGATGGCAATGATCTTGACTGCTGGTGTAGTTTACAGTTTTATGTTCTACTTTCAACTTAGTACACTTCGCATAAACATATAAGCTACAACCACCGTAAGAGCTTGTGCCTCGTTACGGGTCCATTAGCTGATAAACATCAAGCATAGGCTACGCAACCACTGTCTCTGATGAGCGCAGTAGCCTTACTGACGATTCCACATGCATGCGCAGAGAAAAAACAAAAGAACTGCCGTTGACCTTTGTCAAAATAAAAGCTCTACTTTCTACCTCAGTGCATAGGATGGCTTAAGGCTTCTGTACTTCACAGTCTACTAATAGGAGAACATTTTAGACAATATCAAAAATAAAATAGCCCTGGAATATCAATCAGGTAATTCAACTAAAATAATAAACCTTTCAGTGATCTGAAAAACCAGTACACTGATGAATCTGAGATAAGGATAACGAACAATGTCTACAAAGTTGTTTATGCCGTTGCACAATCTCTGCATAGCTTGCTGATCTGTACACCACAAGGCTGTGCAAGCAGATCAAAAGCGGAGCCCAGACAGGTAATTCATCCTCTAAAATGTGGAAATACTGCAAAAACAAAAAGCCAAGTAATCTATGGTGAAGCCTAATAGTAGGTGTCTCTTCATACTGCAGGTCCTGGAGTTTCTGCAGAAAACAGAGAACAGGCTTTCTTTGATGGTAATGGAGACCCGGCACCAAAAACGAGGTCGTCAGCTGGCAGCTTAATCCTGAGGGTAGAGTTTAAATTCATGCTTTGGTTTTATGAACTGAATCGCACTGTTGTGTAAAGTGAAAAACAGGCTATTTCTCTCATTAGCTTACTGATGCTCTCGTGTTTTAACGTATTTCTGTGATATTATTTATTATTTTGTTCGTTTTTACTTATATTATTTATTATAATATATTTAGAGATATTGAACACCTACTGTACTTTATACTCATTGACTTATTTTTGTTCCTCATATCTTGCTGCTTTACTTGTATTTATATGTCTACATGTTTATCTGTTTATTTATTAATAGCACTTCTTCTTATTCTCTATCTCTCTGACCTTTTTCATTCATTTATTGTTTTTTTGCATCCGTGCATTTCCGCATTTTTTTGTCTTGACAGGATGTTTAAATGGTACACCCCTGCCACCACCAAAACAAATTCTGTGTTCCTTTTTTGTACATGGCAGGTAAAAGGAATTTGAATTTAGGTTTACATAAAATGATTAGTATTAGCCTTTTTTATCATTTAGTTTGACATACCTTATATTGTGAACATAGGTGATTCTAGACCCTATTTATTGCCTCAACCGCCCTGAAAAAAAATTTAATTCCCATTTTTCTCAGATTAAAAGTGGCAACTTTACTGGGGTTTGAGCCCTTCTACGGGTCAAGTCCTACAATCACCCTTGTTGTGGACTCGATCTCCCCAGACAGTTTACACTCTCATGTCCTCCTCTGTGGGGCACACAATAAAACTGCATGTGCAATTTAGAGCCAGCAATGTACTTACATGCTTGCTTGTGCACGATGGGAGGAATTGGAGGGAAATTACTTACAGAAGCGGCAAAACTCGCAAACTGCAAAAGAATGTAAAGGCACAGCCAGAAGGTTAGTGGCCACAGTCACTATTTCATTATTCGTTTGTTTACTGAGGATCTCCTAAGCATGAAGAGGAAAGAGGAAGATGTTTAGTCCTCCAGTCCAAGAGGGCAGTGTAACCATTTCAAGACTGAAGGTACTGAAAGAGACACTGTGGTCACGTGCCATTTGATGTGAGCAACAAGGAAGCACAATAACCGTTATAAACAGGAAGTCCTGCAATGGAGATGAAAAATAAGATTCAACATCCATGTACTACCGATGTTTATCTGAGTTTTTAATACTTCTTCTGATGAAAAACAGAAGGAATATTATGGGTAATTATATGAGTAAATGCAATGCTGACTGTTTGGTTGAATGTGTAGGTGACACTTTACTTGAGGGGGCACAAATAGCTTAGTTACTCAGTAACAACTCAAAAACAAATCATGAATTAATATAACACCTGCATGAAATGCATGAACCACCATGATTAATGATACACACACATGAGATCAGCAGGTAACTAACACTTAGTTGCTGGTTAGTTAATGCATTAAGAGCATAGTACTACATTATTAGTGCCCCCTCAAGTAAAGTGTTACCAAACGTGCATAACAAAAATGATTACTAGTGTTGAGCACCATATTTCTAAAAGAAAGCAAACTGTAAAATGAAACTTCAGGTTTTTATACAGTGTGGTTGGCCTACTTTTCTAGTCTTAGTCAAGGCCATAATTAACAGAACAACACACTGTTATGCACGCGGGCCATGGGGCGGGCACTGAAAGAGGTGATGATCCACTTGTGGCTGAGAGACAAAGAATGGTTTATTGAATTAAACAAAGAACACTGTGCAAAAGCTCAAAATAACAGGACCAAGGGGTCAAAACAAAAACAAGAAAAAAACCCACAGATTAACAAACTAAAAAAAAATAACGAAACTCAACTAGGGAGCAGGACTAGGGAAACCAATCAGGCACCTAATACAATGACTGACCAAAAAACAAAGGGAAGCACTAAAATACAGTAATGACTGCAAATGACAAAGGTGGACAGGCACAGAACACAGGACAAATCAACCAATCACTGAAGGCACAGGACAAGTCAACCAATCACTGAAGGCACAGGACAACAAAATGATGGGCAGTTAACAGAACGGGACTGTTAAAGAGACAAAGCACAGGTGAAATACTAATACTAATAAGCACAGAACTAAGAAACCTACAAGGCCTACTGAAAAAACAAGGAAATACAAAACAAACAGAATTTTTAGGCAATATATTCTGTTGACATATGAATGATGACGGGAGATATAAATCAGGAACTGGACTGAGAAGAAACCCTACAGCAAAGAATAGAATGTAGGCGTTCTGAGCACTTTCTTAAGAAATAGTCAATGTGTATCTGAGATCCATCCATCCATTATCAGCCACTAATCCGGGGTCAGGCCAAATGTACGCTCAAACCTGGGATGGTGATGGGATGGGGGGACCACGTGACGCTTAGTGGTGAATGGCGGCGTTTTAGTCTCGCTCCCCGAGTCCTATTCCCAGTTTCCCGTTTTTTGAATGCCTATCAGGCACTTTAATTTTGGTTTACCTCCCTGAACTAGACTGCATACCTATACTGGTATTTTGGATCGCTCTGGACGCAGAACACCTCCTCAGTCTTCGACTGTCAGTCCGGCGAAGAAAACGCAAAAAACTTCGCGCGCTGGCAACACGGCGGGCAGCGCTGACGCGCTGAGTTCGGATGTTTGCGAGCTAAAAGAGTTCGTTAAGGAGCAGATCGAGTCTCTCCATGTGAGTCTGGCATCCTCCTTTCAGAGGAATTTTACCGAACCGAGGGCTGATGTCGGCGATCTGAAGATGGAGCAGCAAAAGCTCGGTAAATCCTTTGAGTTGTTTCAAGGCCAACTCCAGAAGCTCGAAATTGAACTGGGGTCGCTTCACAGCGAAGTTGGCCTTCTTTGTAATAAGCTTGCTGAGCAGGAGGATGAGGAGCGGAGAAATAATGTCAGGATCGTAGGGGTTCCGGAAGACGTGGAGAAGGGCAACTTACTGGGGTTTTTGGCTCTTCAATGGCCGAAGTGGTTTCCAGATCTTGCCAACTTCAGTCCCGAGGTGATGAGGGCTCATCGTGTGTCTGCCGGCGGTGGTGATGGTCTTCGCCCGCGCCCCAATATTCTGAATCTCCCACGCTATACTGATCGACAGACTATATTGCAGGAGGCTCGGAAGTTCATTTCGAGGGATGGAAAATCCTTTTTTTTGCCGATTACAGCGCCCAGACGGCTCAAGCTCGCAAGGCTATGTCCCCCGTTCTCAAGAAGGCCCAGGAAGCTGGTGTTCCTGCTGTCATGTTGTCACCTTTCTTTTGTGGGTAACCAGCGGTTCTTTACCGACCCTGAAGAAGCTCTTCAGGCAATCGTTACTTTGACCTCCACCAGGACCTGGCCAATTGAATGTGTTTATTTTTTGTTGTTTGCATGTTATTATATAGTGGTCACATTGTGCGTGTGGAGTAATTTAAATCGGGTGCTTTTTCTGTTAACAATTTTGTGTCTGTTCTATGGGAGGTTTTGCTTTGTAGCAAACGGCAGGACCGGGGGTGGGCGGCGGGCTTGAGTATTTGCACATGCCTTATCCCCTGCGCGTCACACGCTGGTTTTTGGCCCTGCACTGTTCTGGGGGGATGGGGGGGAGGGGGGTGTTGTACGGTCAGTTTGCCTTGGGGTTCGCGCCCTTTGGCTCATTGGATGATGGTGTTCTGTCTTACGGGGTGTTAGAGGTTTGTATTACTGGAGCTTATTTGTTTACAGGTTTTCTGTTTTCACTAATTCCTTCTCTAACGATGTGCTACTCTATTGGCGTCTCCCTCTTTGTATCTCTCTCTCCTAGATTGTGCTATGGAACCATGTCTTTTGTAGCTGCTAATGGCTAACTTAGTAATGGCTACCTGGAACGTGAGGACGCTTTCGACCCCTCAGAAGCGCTGTAGTGTCACGGCCCTTTTGTTTAGGAATAGGGTGGACATTGCTTCTTTGCAGGATTCACATTTGGCGTCTAAGGATGTGTGTCGTGCCGCTTGTAGACGTTACGCTGTGGTGGCCGTCTCTTCCGCATCTTCCCGCCAGAGCGGCGTCCTGATACTTATCCGCCGTTTGTTTAAAGTTAAGATCTTGGGCAGTGGGGGTGATGATGGTGGCAGGTATTGTTATGTGTTGCTTGAGCTGGCAGGGAGGAAATTGGCCTGCTTTTCACTTTACGCACCTACGCCATTCTTCCAAACTATAATGAGAAAAATTCTGTCCTATTCGGACTATGAATTAATAACATTAGTGATTTTGGTGCCAACGATGTCTGAACGGTTTTATATTAAGTTTATGGTGCTGATTAAGAATATGACTTCGGTTTTGCCAGATTGGCTCTAGTCTCAGATATTTAATACAACTAGTAAGTGAACAATCTAACATCATACAAAAAAGAAATGCAAAATATCTAACAGTGACAGGAAAAAGTTATGCATGATTTGATTAGATAATACAATATTAATTAGCTATTAATTGTTATTAATGTCAATACTTCAAAAAAAAGTACTGTGGCTGGTAGAAAAAAACGACTAATGTCTACAAAGCGCGATGCAACCTTTGTAAAAAAAAAAGTCATCAAACTAGCAACAATGGGTTCTAAAGCCATCAACTCACATACAGTATCAGGAGAGACAAGCACAAGCGTTTTGTCAAAAGTCGGACAACAACTGTTCCCATTCAGTTGTTTGCCAGTCCTGCAAGTACAACCTCTACAGAAAGGCCTACACCCGCTTTGGTAGTGTCTCCAGATCCCACGACACGCAATGCCTTCAATACATTCACCTCAACCGACACACTGAAAGCACAAGTTCTATGGGCTTTGCAAACGGTTAGTCTACATCACTCCTATACATCTAATGACGACATTCATACTGTGGTGAGCAATTTGCTGGGACACAGTTAGTAATTGTAGGAAGTTGTGGCCTACATACCCTTCACAGCTCATTCAAGACTGGTTTTGAAGTGTGGATGGTGGAGAAAGTGCTCAAAGCACTGCATCTTCTTTTGCACTCTGCACCAGCCAGAAGAGAGGACTTCACAGCTGCAACATCATCCTCAACATTCCCTCTACCTCTCTGTGGCCATCGGTGGCTCGAAAATTTGCCAGCTGTCGAACGAACATTGGAAGTCTGACCCTCTATTGTGAAATATGTGAACCTGGTGAAGTCAAAAAAGGTGAAAAACCCAGGGACATCTTCTTTTGACTGCATTTTTGAAGCCTGAATGGATCCCCTTCTTCTTTCCAAACTACATTTTTTCATGGCCCTATCACGAGCATTTAAATCATTTCTGGCTAAATACCAGGCAGGTGTTCCCATGGTGCCCTTCCTTTGGAAGGACTTGGCAGATTTGATCTGGGTAAATATTCACCACCACAGTAACAACAGCAATAAATGAACATGCAAACACACATGTGAACTTAACTCTACTTTTATTTTCAGACTCTCCTTCAATGCTTCATCATTCATTTCATTACCTAAGACATTGTTAAAGAGTCAAAAGACAGACCAAAAGCTATTGCATTTGTTATCACACACAAGTCGCATTGGGGGAATGCATTATTTTCATGGATGTCCATTATCTCAAAAACTAGAACCAATTCAGCAAAAGTAATGTGATTTTTGAATTCAGCACCCTCAAAATACCCTAAATCTATTCAAAAAAACCTTGGCAACTGAAAAAATTTTTTTTTGTAGACCTGTGTCATTGGTATGGGTGCTAATACTTTTCTTGACCCTGTTTTAGATAAATCAGCTCCTCTGGTTGGCTGGCGTGCTCCCCCATCATCTCGTGCCTTGTCTAATCTCTTAGCTGATCTTAATTTACTGGACTAATTTTGCCTTCTTAACCCCTCTGCTAAGGATTTTTCTTTAGAATTGATTGCCTTTTTACATCTAAATCTTTAGCATCTTTCTGTCTCGACTCCTCTATGGCATCTTCCTCACTATCTGACCATAGGCACGTTCAGCTCAGATGTTACCTGCCATCTCTAATATCGAAGGCTCCTCGCTGGCGGTCTAACCTTTCCCTTTTGCAGAGCACTGCATTTGTGCAGCAGCTGGCAGCGAAACTAGAAGAGTTTATATCGTGGAACGAAGAGTCTGTGCAGGACCCTGGCTATGTCTGGATGCCTATAAAAGGTTTCATTCCAGATATCACTCTTTCATTTACTTCTCACCAGAATTACTGATTTGGAGGCACAGAAGAATAGTTCTTCTGCTGGTCCCTCAGGGTTTGGTTCTGGTTGAGATCAACCACAAGCAGGATCCTATTACGAGAAGTGCCACCAGTTTATCATCCTCAAATAATGTGAAAATCTGACTTACCAAGCAATAGATGTTAATTTGAAGGTGGCCTTTTCCTCTCCACATCTCTCTCACTCCCTGGTGTTTATGGGCATTTACACCCAGTACTCATTCATCATCCAGAAGGGATTTAGCAAATATAATACAAGATAGTGACAGACTTTTTTCAGTTTTTAATACTTTTATTTATTAAAAAAAAAAATTCTGAGAAGTGGAGTACAGAAAACAAATTAAATTGTTAATACAAAGGTCTAATTGTTTGTTCTTCTGGAATTTCAGCAAGTATCTGTCATTTAACCCCATCAGGTACGCTTGGCACTGCTTTGGTGACTTTGGGATTGAGTGCCGTCAGTGTGACCTCAATTGGGGTTTCGTCTCTGTTCTCAGTTTGATTATGTCTAGACTCTGGTTTCCAGTGTTGTGCAAGTTCACACTTTTCATGATCTAGTTCAAAATTCAGTTCACACATGCTCAAAGTGAACTGTTCACATTCATAGCTCACAATTTTAATTTTTTAACTAGTTCAAAGTTCAGTTCATTTTATTTTTAGGTGCGATATATAGTCTAAATGAGAATTAATTTTGTTTTAACATACATCTATAACCTACCTACATTCTTCCATAGACAAAGGACACAAAATATGATTCTTATTTATGGTTTATTTATCTCTTGCCCCAATACTAGACAAGGGAAGGAAAAGAAAAGTACTGTAAACACATATAGGCATCATATCCATCTCAAATGAAAACTAGACAGAACAGAATATTTATTATTCAGCAAAATATCTCTTTAGTTTTATTTAAAAAAAAAAACTCACGCTTCTTGAAGGTATGTGGCACCATCTCACTGAACTATTAAAAATAAAAACTTTCACATACAGAAGCCATTGTTGTAGTAAGTAATGAACACTCCACAGACCATGCCTACGGCTTCAGTCCAAACTGTTTTTTGTTCACGTTTAACAGCAGTTGCTTTTCAAAGTTGGCATCTCCCAATCGGTTTCTCCTGGGCCTAAATATCTGGCCACCGGTACTGAAGAGTCTCTCCACTGGAGCACTTGATGGGATTGCTGTGTTATATTTGATGAAGAGCTTCTTCAGTTTGGGCAGCAGCATGTATTCAGTAAACTCGTCAGTGGTTGAGGCGTCCAGATAGATGTCCACCTCAGACTTATTGACAGCTGATGGGCTTTGCTTGAACTTAAAAAAGGATGAAGCACTCTTTTTCCCCTCAAGGTCATCAGGGGGTTGCTCAGACTCAGGCACATTCACAGATCGCAGCTCTTCCCTCAACATCAATCTGTACTGCACTCGCTTACTCTGATCCTCCACCCAGTCCAGCTTGAACACTGGGAGTAGTATGGCTGCCAGTATGTGATCTTTGTTTTCAAGACAGCCTTCCAGTCTTCTAGAGAGTGACTGCATCAAGGTTTGGATGAGGGGGCGGCATGCCATCAGACCTTGTGTAGCTGTAGGCTTTGAACTCTCATCCAACAGACCATCCAAATCATTTTTCAATTGCACAATGGTAGGAGCCAGGTAGCCGAGGAATGTGTTTTTTTCCCCCTGAAGGATGTTCAGAGCACATGCCAAGGGACCCATCACACTCACAAACTTGTTGATGAAGTCTATTTCCTCTGGAGTGAATCGACGAAGCCCAAACTCATCACAGATGGTGTGCAGAAGGAGTCTGTCATACTCAGGAGTGGCATCCAATGGCACTGTTAGATTGCTGGTCTGGGGAGTCAAGGTGGCTATGTGAGCCAGGCGCTGCATTGAGAGGAACATAGAATTCCAACGTGTGTCGTTCGGAGTGACAAAGCCAATCTTTAGCTTTTCCTCAACAAAATCTGAGGCTTTCGCACTCCTTTTCACCCTATTCCACAGAGCAGATGCCTTGGAAAATACAGGCCTCGCTAATTTGTTGTACAGCCTATCCATTACATTCTTTGCATCTGTGGCAACAAGATTTAAAGTATGGGCCATGCACCTTCTATGAGGTGGGAGGCAGGGATCCTCTAACTCTGACAGAGGTGCAGGCTCAAGACCATCGTCCTCATCATCGGAGCTCTCAGCAGGGGTAGATCCTGTGTCACTGCCTTCAGTCACCTCATCAGCTGCTCTAATAACAACACTGTCTCCAAAACAGCTGAATGTTTTGACGAAATTGGAAGCATTGTCAGTCACTGTGCACACAATTTTGTTTTGAATTTTAAATTCCTTGTACACATCTGTCAGCACTTTAGCCAGGACATCATATGTGTGTGACCCTCTGACACGACGACATGCAAGGGCTGCTGATCTCCTGAGTGACACATCATTTTTATCAAGCCAATGAATTGTGATGCCCATGAATCCTTTGTTGACAGCTGACCAGCAGTCAGCTGTTGTGCATACAAAGTCAAGCTCAGCAAGTTCAGCTTTTAAATTACTGATAACCTCAATGAATTCCTTATTCAGTAGTCCCTGCGCCTGTCTTCTTGAGGGCACATGTCTGCCTGGTTGCAAACCAGTTACTAGTTTTATGAAGGAGGGTTTTTCAACCTTACTCAGTGGCTGTAAATCTCCAACAATGTAGTCTATTATTAATCTGTCTACCTGTTGCTGGGAGATTATACCCCTGAAGGCAGAAGGCAGTGTGACTTGAGTCGTTTGGGGACTTTGGCTGGGGGTTTTGCCCTTCCCCCTATGACCTTGAAGGGCTTGCATATATGCTTTCACGCTGGACGAATGCTTCAACTCAACGTGTCTTTTCAAATTGGAAAATGAGGTCATTGATGTTCTAACTTGTTTTTTCAGCGCAGGTGGACAAAGCTTGCACAGAAAGGTTAGGTTTTTACCGTCAGAGTCTCTGTGAGACAGTGTGTAAAATGCCCGTAAATTGTCAAAGTTACAGCCAGCATCATCCGTGTTTTCTGTGCCAGCTCCACTGGTGGTTGAGCTTTCCTCCTCTGCGCTTGCCATGGTTACTGCTGCAGCAGTTCGCTTTGCGCTCATGCGTTGCCAAGGCTGTGCCCTTTGAGATGTGTGTGTGTGCATTATGGGAAACGTAGTGTGAAGCTAAAGACATTAGATTCGACTGTCCTTGGCTTTACACTACGTTACCCTAGATGCACTGCACACAAGCGCTGAGCGAGAGTCAGCCTGTGCATTTTATTTTTCGAGCGGAGGAGCCCTTCGCTAGTGCTTGAGTGACAACGCAACATGCTGTTTAAATGTGTGAGCCGACCTTGTCACTCGACTCATCAGGTGAAAATAAATCCCGATGTTTAATTGCATTCTAACAGTGAACGACGTCTACGCCGTTCATCACACATAAAATTCACGTTCAAGTTCTTGATTTACTAATAAGTTGCGTTCAGTTCAAAGTTCACTGAAATATGAACGTGTTCAATGAACGCGTTCTTTTGAACTCGTTCATGCACAACACTGCTGGTTTCTGGGTCTGAATAATTCTTTTCAGTTTCTGATGCTTGTTCGGAGGCTTGTTTTTCGTTTCCTAACGTCCTTTCAGTTTTCTTTCTTCTTCTATCTCAGCCACATCTCCCTGCTCCTGCTGCTGGTTCCTGTTCCTGCTCCCTCTGGTTCTCCTTTCCTGACTCCTCATCTTTGTGTGCACGTCGTCCTGGAGCCGCCCATCCAATCAGCAGCCCCAAGTCCTGACAACAGTGTTACCCTCAGGGAGCCACAGACAGTTCATGTTTTTGCTCCTTTCCAGCTCCCTAACAGGGAATCCACAAAATGTGGACTGTTTGGCAGGGAGCTCGAAGGGAGCAAAAACATAGACCGACTGTGGGCCCCGAGAACCAGATTGGGAAACACTGGCCTACAATATATTCAGAAAGTGTGGGACAGTCCAGCTCAGGGAGTTACTTTGTATCTTGCAAACTGTGGAAGGAAATAAAATAAATAATAAATAAGCATCCTGAGTCTGTTGTGTGACTTAAGCCTCACCGTCAAATACCTTTTCCAGTCCACCTTTGGATTAAATGTATCTATCTTGTATTTATATATAAATATATTATATAATTCCTTGGTAAGACCCCACCTAGAATACTGTGTGCAGGTTTGGTCACCATACCTCAAGAAGGACATTGCTGCCTTAGAAAAGGTGCAACGAAGAGCTACAAGAATGATTCCTGGTCTTAGAGGAATGTCTTATGAGGAGAGGTTAGCGGAGCTGAATCTGTTTAGCCTTGAGCAAAGGAGACTAAGGGGGGATATGATTCAGGTCTATAAGATTCTAACGGGTCTGGATGCTGTTCAGTCAAATGACTATTTCAATATTAGTCTAAATACTAGAACTCGTGGCCATAAGTGGAAATTAGCGGGAGAACATTTTAAAACAAATTTGAGGAAGCACTTCTTTACACAGCGTGTAGTTATAGTATGGAATAGTCTTCCTGCTAGTGTAGCAAAAGCTAAAACCCTGGGTTCCTTTAAATCAGAGCTAGATAAGATTTTAACAACTCTGAGCTATTAGTTAAGTTCTCCCCAAACGAGCTTGATGGGCCGAATGGCCTCCTCTCGTTTGTAAATTTCTTATGTTCTTATGTTCTTAATCAGTTACTCCTCCTGGTTATGAAGCTCTTCAATTCCCCTTTGTCGGTTAGGTTTGACTGTGTTATTTTGGGGTGGATGGCTGCTGTTCATGAGCTCCACTGTTACTGCTGCCTAAACATCACAGAATCAGTACATTTATAGTATAAGAAAAGTGGATATTTGCACCCACATTTGCCAGTGTCAGCACAGTGGTTAGCACTGTTGTTACGCACCTCTGGGACCAGGATTTGAGCCTCTGCCTTGACTCTTTTTCTACCAACCTATGAAATGGCAACATGGGCTAAAACTGTGAGTCTCACAGATGAAACATGAGCCTTGATGCCTGTGTTTATCTGTTTATCTCGGTGTCTGATGATTCCATCAAGCTTGGGTTTAAAGTCTCTTCCTCCACGTACAAAACCCTCCTTTAACAATCAGGCCATAACTCTGTTTACAGAGATAAGCTCATGGTTGAGTGTAATTGCTCTAGTGTACTATAAGCCATGACAGTATAGTAAGCTTTTAGCTAGGTTAAACATCAACCTTATTAAAGGAAATGTGGCAGAATCACCTAATAACTCCAACTGATGGTTCGGGCCCAAAAGACATCCCAATCCCTGACTCACTGAGAGAAATAATACTGAATGTCATGTACGTTTATACATTTATAGAGATAAGGCCATGTACAGTACCAGTCAAGGGTTTGGACCCGGCAAACTGCCTACAAAAGAGAGCGATAGTGTCACGTCACATGACATGCCCACCTGATATGTAGAATAACTTCGAAGGAATTTGAGGAATTGAGTGAAGGAAAAGCAGCCAATGAATGCTCAGCTTATGCGGGAACTCCTTCAGGACAGCTGGAGAAGCATCGCAGGAGGCCACCTCAGCCAGCCCCTGGAGCGAATGGGGCTAAGGGCCTCACTCAGGGGCCCAATGGTGCGATCACTTTCCCGACCCAGGGATTTGAACCAGCAACCTTCCCAACCCACAGAGCTGCCCCCCCTCCAAACAATATTTTTTTGTTTAATACTTTTTTGGTCAGCGCACAATTCCATATATGTTATGTTATAATTTTGCTGTCTTGATAATTATTCTGCAATGTAGAAAATATTACAAATTAACTGTTCTCTGGGGAGGTGTGTCTAAACTTTTGACTGGCATTGTAGGTCATCCAGACTAGTAAAAAGAAATAGGCAGTCAGACACCAAAGGAATACAGTAAGCATATAGCTATATTAGACATTAACCACTTTCAAGAAACACTACATTTCCCTGGGTCCTGCTGCACATCTTCCCACTAATAACCATTTGGGCCTAGGAGACGTCCCAAAGCCTGACTCATTGAGAGAAATCACGTGTGACGTCACATTCTCACGTGATTTCTTTAATCGGCATCTCTGCACCGGCATGCCGAAAAAAAGCTGAAAAGTAAAAGGAAGTATTTATCATGGCTGTGTTCACCAAGCGTATCGTTTTTATGCTGATATTCATCAAAGTGTGCGGTAAGGAAACGCAAATATTTGTTCCTCTCTTTTGGAATTACTACGTGTGAAGTTGAGAAGTAACAGTGAAAGAAATAAGTTGCGTTAAAAGCTTTTTTTTTAAACTGAGTTGCTACAAACTACTCAGAAGACAGAAAGTAACAAGTTGCCCACAGTGTGAAGCTACAGAAAAAAAAATTACATCGTTGCAAATACACAATCGTTTTGAATGAAGGTGTTTTCTTAGAGTAACCAGTGAGATTACTACTTACACAGTTTAACTTCTGTAATTTACTCAGTGCATTGTGTGTTTCTGTACATGGCCACCATTTATCTAGGAATTTACTATTTTGAATGTAATCAATGTCTATGTAAATGTTTCAGATTTAGCAAAATATCTGAAAATACTCCTGGCTCTGGAGGTAAAAAATGAAACTGATTTGCATCCTTGTTTTCAGGAAGTGTGCAATAATTCTGTCTTTACAGCTATCTGGTCATGTTGTGGTTTTTTGTTTTGGTTGTGAAAGGGATTTATAACCAAATCTAGATTCTTGTTTTTTTTTTTACTTAAAACAAGCTTGTTGTAATTTTTTGGTTGTCAAAATGGCCGCCAAGATGACAAAGTGAGTGTGGGGGATGGGAGAGCAGAGTATGGTTATTGCTAATGCTGTGTAGGTGACCAGCGCCCTTATGAAGGGTGAGGCTCGGGGGGCCGTGATACAGGTCTACTCTAGGGTGACCACCTAATCCATGTCAGGAGAGACACTATGAGCTACTTCAGCTTTTACGAACTACTTTAAAGCTGAAAGGGTTCTGTGCTCTGATAAAATGTGTTAGTTCCTAGATTGAAAGACTCATCCAGCTGTTTCGCATTAACATTACTGACACATATGCATGATTATAGGAGACTGACCAATCAGCACACGGCAAGAACCCAGTGCTTAAGTGAAATCCTGCTCCTTTTAATTGAAATGTATGAAATGGTGGTTTACAAATCCTGTTGTAGCTCATAGTGTCCCTCCTGACATGGATTAGGTGGTCACCCTAGTCTACTCCCAGTGTGAACGTGTTTGTTTCAGCTGTTACTTACATCTGACTTTGATATTTTATGTTCTGCAGGCTGCACAGTGACAGAGAGAGATGTATATACTTGCTGTGAAGATATATATGCCAATGGGACGTATAAATATTCAATCAACACAAACTGGACCACGGATGGACTTCACAGTGAGGAATGGGTCAGTAAGGTAAGTGCTGAGATAACACCATTAATGCAGGACACACGAACGAGTGAAGTATTACGATCATTTGTTCAAGAAATCCAGGTGTTTTCATAATCATGGGAACCTGGGGCACAAAATTCAAATAATCTTTTTTTTCGACAAATAGGAGGATTCAGTTTGAAGAGAATCAGCCAGTCAGTCGAAGTGACTCTTCACCTTGTGTCTCATGTGATGACCTTGTAAACTTGTCAAACCACTGTCACCTTCCTGTTGTCTCACAGAAAATCCTTCTGGCATTTATCGAATACGTCCCCTTTTCAAGAAACTCGAGTGCTGAGGTAGAACAGGTCCTCTCTGGGAGCATCTACCTCAAACGATGTCTTAACCTGACTTACTCTGCTACTGATGACGAGTTTAAGGTAGGCTCTCCTATCTCTCCATAGCTTGTGACAATGGCAAAAATACTGTGCATGTTGTCAACCATAATTTTACTTTTCTTTTTTAAATTTCAGGAACTTCACATGCACTTCATTGTCACAGGTAAGGGTTAACAGTTTGGTGGTAGTTTTGTCTTGAGTAAATCGTTCTATAAACTTTGTAGACCCAAATCTTACACTGTAGATTACATGTGCAGAGTATTTCAAATCAATGAGGCTATTCTGCTGTCTTATGCCAGGATGTACTGAAGAAGAACAGAATAATGCATATAAAGTTACATCTAACTTACACTGCTTGGCTGTTTTGGGTGAGTCTCTCTTTGTTTCAGAATAAAATCTAGAGTGTTCTCCAGCTGCTGCTATGGCACGGATGTTAAATGCAAGGGCCACATCCAAGTGTTACCACCCTACCTTGTACCAAGTGGTTTTTACAGCACTTGGATTTTTATGTTTGGTGACTGAAGATAAAACGTAATTCTTCTCATATATTTGAGTGGCTTTTTATTTTAGGCATCCATGTATTATTATTATTATTAATAATAAAACAAAACAACAATAATAATAATAATAATAATAATAATAATAATAATAATAATAAAGTGTTTGTACCTTTGTAGTTCCCATCATTGGGCTTGCGTGCGTTTTGGGGATCGAGTGGAAAACTGGGTGAGTTTTAAAATGTAATATATACACTACAGTGTAACTGGCATTGATTATAATTATTTAAAACTGACTGGCTTTGTGCATTACGGATATTGCAGACAAGGGGGGTCCATTTTATCAGGGGGGTGTCAAAAATTATTTTAAACTCAAGTAGCTTTTAAATGGTGCTTCTAATAGTGAGAAGAATAAACTAACCTCTCACTTTTGCTTTCAGCTGCCTCAGACGGAGGTTCTCACGCCGTAGGAATAGGTGGAGGCAGCCTGCAGATGATCAGAATATGACCAGGAAAGACAATGAGACATTTTGTTAGTTGAAATAGTCATCCTCTCTCCCTCTGGTGTAAAATCAACTCATTTAAAAAAATTATTTGGTTTTGATTTCTAACAAAGGCTAGATGTGGTAAAAGAGATTTTTATTATACAGATAACATTTTATACTTATAATCGCTCTTTCACCAGCAGACATCGTTTCTCTCATAGGCACTCCCTTTCTTGGTAAAATATGTCAGTTTTTTCCTCCTTCGGTAGAGCATAGTATAGTATAGTATAGTATAGTGTAGCATAGTAGAGTGTAGTATAGTGTAATATAGAGCAGTGGTCATCAGGTTGTTGGGCATCAGCTAATTGAAGCCCACAGGGAACCAGTCATGCGGTCTGGATTTGATTTTAGTTCGGTCCACATGCAGACCAGAGTCGGCCAGTTGGTGACCACCGGTATAGAATATGTTATAGGGAATTATAGGTATGTGGCAGAAGATTCAGTAGCAAGATTGATTATTAACTTTATAAGCTTCATATGTAGTTTATCCATATAAGCAGCCTCTCGCATTGATAGAAAGGCCGCATTCAGCCGTGGACATGCCGGGCTGGCTGTCTATTCCTGACGGACCTCGCCGGGCATTTCCGACACAGTGCGTGTGACAGCTGTACCTTGGATCCCCAGGAGGCATGTCAGGGAGAAAGGGACTGGTGTGGGTCTTACGTCAGGGGCGGGGAGAGCAGGGCAGCCCTGTGGAAGGGTTACGTCACTGCTCACCCGTACAGGAGATTAATGCTAATATAATTTCCCTGTGTTAGGTGCCCCTATGCACTTAAACTATAATAATAATAATAATAATAATAATAATAATAATAATAATAATAATATATAAAGACACATATAAACATACATTTATATACATATACAATTTTCTGTTGGCCGTTGCTAAAGGCAAAGGGCTGGAAATGTAACTCACCATAACCACATCACCACAGCAAAAGTAGATTTGAGGTATGTGAAACTGAATTGTTTATTTGTTTGTTTGCTTGTTTTTGACTTGTGTTGGACCACCATGCTGCCTGCTAAAATGTTTGTTTCATGTCTGGTCATATGAGTAACTAAAAATAAAAACGCTAGAAAATCAAAGCTTAAACAAAGTTTAACAAATGTTAACTAAAATGTTTATTATTGATTTTCATTTCTCTTCAGTGTTTTCTTTTGAGAATATGGAATACCATATATAAGCAAAGAAATAAATATTTTAAAAATTAAGTGAACATGCCATTTTATTTAAAAATAATTTAAATGTATTTTATTTCATAATAATGATGTCGTTTCTATGTAAGATGTTTAAATTGTACTTCTAATAACGTGATTTTCATTAAACAGTCATTATTATGAATTATTCTTGTGCAGAATGCAAATGTGATTACTTAATTCAAATTATATGTCACAATGCAGTTAAACTTTTCACATTGATGTATTTCTGAATGATGGTTTTCCGAACCAGCTTTCTATTTCACAATGCTGTTTTTCATTATGAGAGTATAGAAATATCCTGAGAAGCAAGGGATGACGTAAGGGAAGCTAATATATGCACCGATTAGCTGAGCAAACATAAAGAGGAACTTCAAGATAAAAAACCTTGAATTGGAGATTGAATATGTGGCAGCACTTTCCTTGAGGGGACATGAATAATGTAGCAATACACGCTTACTTAATGCATTAATTAACAAGTAACTAAGTGTTAGTTACATACTGATCCCATGCTTGTTCATCATTAATCAACACAGAGGCTAATCCTTTCTGTCACTTAAACAGCGGTGGGTTTATTTGAAGAAGAAGAAAGGAATCTTGGCCAGATACAAGACAGCAAGGCTAAAGCTCCATATACATATTCACAACCCTGCCAACAGTCTCTGTGCTGGTTCCTCCCAAAGGTGATTGATGCGGTTGAGGTCAGGGCTCTGTGCAGGCCAGTCAAGTTCTTCCCCACCAAACTCACCCAACCTTGTCTTTATGGAACTTGTTTTGTGCGCTGGGGCACAGTCATGCTGGGACAGAAAAGGACCTTCCCTGAATTGTCCCCACAAAGTTGGAAGCATAGAATTGTCCAAAACGTCTTGATAAGCATACCAACACATTCTGGATAAGTCTATGCTTCCAGATGTGTGGGAGCAGTTTGAGGAAGGCCCTTTTCTGTTCCCACATGGCTCCTGGGTCATCGCAATCTTCTGGACTCCACACCAGTCACCCTTGTTTCCCTACATGCACGTATCCCAAATACTCAAAGTTAACTCAACCCTCTTGGTTTAGTGCGGGTGAAATACTTGAGTACATTATCCCAGTAAGTGAAAGATTACATAGTAAATATAAATGAACTGATAACTATGTTGATATAGAAATGAAACAATTCCCTTAACAATGCATGATTAGATTTCAATATTGGATATTATTCCTTTCCCTTGCAGGACCCAGATCACACTACTGTCACTAAGACTAGTTTGGCATGTTCTCTAATGCTATTGGGCAGTTTCCTGTTTTTCCCAATTTCTTAGAACATCCACAATGTCCTCTCCTCCATCCTGCTGCGTTTGTTTCCCCAGTTTCCTGTTTGGACATTTCCAGAACTGTACACACCAACGAACAAGTCAAAGCTTCACCACAATCTCATCATCTACCTCTCCTTCAGGACCATAGATCCTCTTCCACCCTCATTCCTCCCTTTTCAGCGCGTCAACCTACGGCATTTGGTAGTAAAGTAGTAACTTAAAAAATAAGCTGTGTTTAATGTTCTTATGTGGAAATGTTCTAAAACGAGCTTTTTAATTATCCTGTCAGTCCATCATTTTGACATCGTTTGGTTTGGCCACACAACAACCCATGATAATTTTCATTTCACAGCCATGAGATGGCGCCGTAGGCAAAAAAAAAATGTGAGCCTCACAGATAAAAGATGAGCCTTGACGCCTGTGTTTATTTGTTTATCTCGGTGTCTGATGATTCCATCAAGCTTGGGTTTAAAGTGACTTCCTCCACTTGCAAAGGCCTCCTTTAGCAGTTAGGCCATAACTCTGTTTACAGAGATAAGCCCACGACTGAGTGTAAATGCTCTGGTATACTATAAGTCAAAAGAATACAGTGAGCATTTAGCTAGTAAAAACATAAACCTTATTAAAGGAAATGTACTAGAAACACTACATTTCCATGGGTCCTATGTCTTCCCACTAATAATTCTAACTGATGGTTCGGGCTCAGGAGACATCCCAACGCCTGACTCATTGAGAGAAACAATGCGTAATGTCACATTCTCGCGTGACTATGTAGCTCTTCTGCGACGGAATTGCAGCATCTTCCAGCGACAGCTACATGACTCACCCGAAAATGTACCGCATGGCTACTTTCACTGGGATTTTCTCCTTTATGCTGATATTCATCGACACCTACAGTAAGTAAAGGCAAATATCAGTTGCTCTCTTTGGGAATTATCAGATTTGGTAGCAAAAAAATATAGTTCTTTGCAAGGACAATTAATTGACAAGATCGTTTTGAAGATTGTTTTGGGTTTTCTTAGAGTAACCAGCGGCCTTTTCATGTACATAAAAACATTGTGTGTTTCAGTACAAGGCCACGTACCACTTATCTAGGAATTTACTATTTAAATGTCTATGTAAATGCTGCCGGTTTAGCCAAATATCTGAAAACGCTCCGGGCTCTGGGTGTAAAATTGGGAGTGACTTTAATCCTTGCTTTTAGGGAGGGTGTATTATTTAGCCTGTAATTAATGTTTATGTAAAAACCGGGAGTAAGTTGCATTCTCGCTTTGAGGAAGCGCATAGTAATGCTCCGTTTATGTGGTCAGGTTGTGGTTTTTGTTCGTTGTTTTGTTGTGAAAGAGTTCTAAATACAGCTTTCAAATGTGTTTTTTTATTATTTAAACAATCTGATTGTTTGGAGGAACCACAAAATGGCCGCCAAGATGACAACGTGAGTGTGGAGGTGTGGGGGATGGGAGAGCAGAGTGGGGCTATTGCTAATGCTGTGTAGGTGACCAGCGCCCTTAGGAGGGGTGAGGCTCGGGGGGCCGTGATACAGGTCTACTCCCAGTGTGAACGTGTTTGTTTCAGCTGTTACTTACATCTGACTTTGATCTTTTCTGTTCTGCAGGCTGTACAGTGACAAAGAAAAGCGTAAATATTTCCTGTGAAGATATATATGCGAATGGGATGTATAAATATTCAGCCGACACAAACTGGACCACGGCTGGACTTCACAGTGAGGTTTGGGACAGTGAGGTAAGTGCTGAGATAACACCATTAATTCAGGACACACGAACAAGTTAAGTATTAAGGTCACATGTTGAAGAAATACAGATGTTTTCAAAATCATGTGAACCTGGGGTACAAAACTGAAACAATCCTTTTCCCACAAATAGGAAGATTCAGTTTGAAGAGAATCAGCCAGTCAGTCACTGTAACACCTTGTGTATCATATGAGTCAGTCTAGTCCTTGAAAACTTGTGATGTAAAACCACTGTGACCTTCCTGTCCTCTTACAGAATGTCCCTCTGGCAAGTATCGAATACTTCCGCCTTCCAGAAAACCGGTCCACTGAGGTAGAACAGGTCTTCCCCGGGAACATCTACCTCAAAACATGTCTTAACCTGACATACCGTGCTACTGATAACATGTATAAGGTAGGCTCTCCTATCTTTTTAGTAATAGCAAAAACTATTGTGCATGTTTTCAACCATTTAAAACAAAATATTAATTTTAGATTTCTTTTTATATTTAAGGAAATGCATGTCCAGTACATTGTCATGGGTAAGATGTTTGATTGTAGTTTTGTTTTGTGTTTTGTAAATCTTTTTTGTAAATTTTGTAGATCCAAATTGTACACTGTAGATTACATGTGCAGAATATTTCAAATTAATGATGTTGTTCTATTGTTTTATGCCAGGGCGTAGTAAAGTAACATCAGAAGTAACATCGGAAGTAACATCGGAAGTAACATCTCAAGTAACATCTAAAGTACCATCTTACCTAGGCACCTTGATTGCTGTTGGTGAGTGTCTCTTTTTTTTTAAATAAAACGTAGAACGATTCCTAGCTACTGCTAGCAAATTGACATGAGCAAAAGTAGCAGTTTGTTTTGTTTAACAGCAAAGCCGTGTTTGTACCTTTGTAGTTTCCATCATTGGGCTTTTGTCCATTTTGGGGATCGAGTGGAAAATCGGGTGAGTTTTAAAATGCAATTATACCCCATTGTGTAACTGGTATTGATTTCCAGAACATTATCCCAAATATTACAGGGGATGCTGTACTCACTGGATTGTATTGCAGCTGAGTTATTAATTAGACCTGACTAATTATAACTGACTGGCTTTGCACATCTCTGATACTGCAGACAAGTTGGGGTCAATTTTGTCAAAGGGGCGTCAAAAACTATTTTAAACTCAAGGCTTTTTGTTTTTAAATGGTGCTTCTCCTAGTAAGATATAATGAAACTAACCTCTCACTTTTGCTTTCAGCTGCCTCAGACGGAGGTTGTCATGCCTTAGGAATGGGCAGAGGCAGCCTGTAGATGATCAGAATACGGCTGAGGAAGGACAAAGAGACATTTTGTTAGTTGATATAACCATCCTGTCTCCCTCTGGTGTAAAATCACCTAATTTTTAGAATCAATAAGGTTTTGATTTCTAACAAAGGCTAGATGTAGTAAAAGATATTTTTATTAGACAGATAACATTTTATACTTACATACATAGGTATAATTAGTCATTGATTTTCACCAGCAGACATCGCTTCTCACATTTTCGTCTCAAAGTTACTCTTCCATTGTTCAAACACAGAGAATTAATTGGTACCTTATAATAGTGAGCTAAGCACTGATTGGATGTATTTCGATTAATTGTAAACAGGGACACAACCAGACTATTGCTCGCATATAGCGACAAATTGGTTGACATACTGTTGTTTAGGTACTCCCTTTCTTGGTAAAATGTCAGTTTTTTCCTCTTTTCGCAGACTACAGTATAGTATAGTACAGTATAGTACAGTATAGTATAGTATAGTATAGTATAGTATAGTATAGTATAGTATAATGCAATGCATTATACAGCAATGGTCACCAACTCATTGACCATGAGCTACTAGGAGCCCACACGGATCCAGTCAGGTGGTTCAGATTCAATTTTAGTTCAGCCCACATGCGGACTAGAGTCACCCAGTTGGTGAACACTGGTATAGAATATGTTATAGGGAATGAAGTATATGGCAGACAAGATTCAGTAGCGGGTTTGATAATTTTTTTTTAAGCTTTATATGTAGTTTATCCAACTTAGCAGCCTCTTGCACTGACAGAAAGGCAGCATTCAGGTCAGGAATGGAGGGTTCAGCCGTGAACCTGCCAGGATGGCATTTCCGACACGACTGTAGTGCCTCGGACGACTGTCCCCAGTAGGCATGTCAGGGAGGAAGGGACTGGTGTGGGTCTTACGTCAGGGGCGGGGAGAGCAGGGCAGCCCTGTGGAAGGGTTACGTCACTGCTCACCCGTACAGGAGATTAATGCTAATATAATTTCTTATGATTAATTCAGTAACTTATCAGAAATCCTCTACTTAAAACAGTGCAAGGCAAAACATAGTAAGAATAATAAATATTAATGAGGATGATAATAATTATCATAACAATTATAATCATTATCATCACCTTATTCATTTTTTATCATTATTATATACAAAGATTGTTACATACATCCATATACATGTATAATTTTCTGTATTTCTATATTCAAAGACACTTAAATGCATACATTTATATACATACATATATTTTATATGGCGAGGTTCTTGGGTGTTTCTAAAAGCAAGAGACTTAACTGGAAATGGAAATCACCATGAGGTAAGGTGATTTACATTTCCAGTTAAGTCTGTTGCTTTTTTTTAATGTGTGTTTAACCGTCATGCTAACTGCTAAAATGTTCTGTTCTATATCTGGTTATATGTGTGACTAACAATAAAAACAGAATTCGCAAAAATTTGTTTAAGCTTCAGTTAAAATGCTTGTGATTCATTTGACTTTAGTATTCTAATTTGAGAAAGTGAGTTCCCGCCTTCATTGTAAACATTTTTTCTTTAATTGTACATTAATTGAGTATTGTAAGTTATTGCAGCTGTACGACTTTTCTATCTTTTGCACAATCATCGTTACCAAATTAAAAAGATAATGGGGATGGGGATTCACAATTCTAGGTAAAATACGAAGAAGAACATAGATTTGGGTATGGATGGTAGGGACACATGTCTGTCGATATGGTGGGAGTACCGTGTGTGTTTAGGGGAGCGGGGGGACTGATTTGGTCCCTACCAATGATGAAACCAAACCTACAACATTGAATATGAGTCACATTTTCCTTCCATTCAGAATCAATGTTGCGATTTTCTCTTACAATTCTTTAGCAATTTGATTGTTTGTTTATAATAATAATAATAATAATAATAATAATAAAAATTTTAATACTATCATTGTTGTTTGTATTATTATTATTATGCGTTAAGCCTGCATCACCTATTGTCTTTGTCAAGACTGAAGAAACCACATGAAAAGATGCACAATATACTGTACAGTATTGGTTAACATACGGAAATTGCCATCCGATACTTAAACTTTAGCAATATTAAAAGTTAGCAGCACTAGAGCTACTACTGAAATAATCTATTAATACAGGCCTGTGAAATGTTAATTATTCATTATTAAATCTGTCCTGTAGATCAATCTTTTGTTTTCCATCAAATAGATTTCCGCCAATCTAGTTCATCAGTTTTTTAGAACATCCACGATGCGTCCCCATCCATCAAGACATGCACATGAATTTGGCTTAAGTAAAGCAAATAAGAACTATATATACACGCGTGTTTGTTCAGCATCGACACCCTTTCTGCTTTTTATATACTGTTTATTATTATTATTATAATTGTGAATAGTCAAGCTGAACATTTTTGTTGAACACCAGCGCCATCTTTCAGTCAAATAACGTAACCTTGACACACCGTTTGATTTATTATCCGATCCCATGATTCGTTGAGTTATACGGTCAGGTGCAAAAAAAGACAACAAATAAAAAAGTGATATATAGAGATTGAAAGTGGCAACGTTGCTGGCATCTCAGCCACAATACAGGTCAAATCCTAGAAATACCCCTGTTGTGGACTTGATCTCTTTAAATTAAACAGGTTCTGCTTAGTCCCTAATCAGCTTGCAATCATCAATCTGGATTACTTATCCAATCCAGTCCAGAGTCCCATGGTCAGCCTGGTTCATACCCTAAGAATGGCATTCTGGGTGGGCTACCAGACCACCAAAGGGCACACAGTGACACTGCATGTGCAATTTAGAGCCAGCAATGTGCTTAAATGCTTGTCTGCGCACGGTGGGAGGAAACTGGAGGGAAATTCCCTACAGATGCGACAGAAAATGCAAACTGCAAAAGGATGTAAAGCCACAGCCCAGAGGGTACTGGCCACAGACACCCTTTCATTATTCGTTTGTTTACTGAGGACCTTATAAACATGAAGAAAGGAAGGTGTTTTGTCCTCTGGCCCGAGAGAGCAGTGGTACCATTTCAAGACTGTAGGTATTAGAAGAGACATAACCTAGAAACACTGTGGTCACATGCCTTTTTATTTGAGCAAGAAAGGAAGTTCTGTGATGGAGATGAAAAATATGATCCAGCATCCATTTACTACCGGTGTTTATCTTACTGAGTTTTTAATACTTCTTCTGATGAAAACAAAATCGTATGGTGTGGGAATATTATAGGTAAATGTAATGCTGACTGTTTGGTTGATTGTGTGGGTAACACTTTACTTGAGGGGGCACAAACAACTTAGTATCTCAGTTACTACTCAAAAACAAATCATGAATTAATATAACACCTGCATAAAATGCATGAACCGCCATGATGAATGATACATGCACATGAGATCAGCAGGTAACTAACACTTAGTTACTGGTTAGTTAATGCATTAAAAGTGTAGTACTTCATTATTAGTGCCCCCTCAAGTAAAGTGTTACCAAACGTGCTAAATAAAACTTGCATATAAAATATGGAAATATAAGTACTAGTTTTGAGCACCATATTTCTAAAATAAAGCAAACTGAAAATGGAAAATGAAACACATCTGTATCTTACATATCAGTGTGGTTGGCCTACTTTTCTAATCTTAGTAACAGCCATAATTGGCCGAAAAACATGCAATGGTTTGTGATGCAGCCGTTCATTTGCAAGAGATGTTCAGGAAAACTTGAGGCTGATCAACAGGTTTATTATAAAAGAGCTGCTGAAACATGAGTCGTGTTTCTCAACTAGGGGACCACCACACAGTTCATCTTTGTGCTCCCTCAAAAATATGGACGGCAGCCATTCTGCATCAGTACGCTCACCACTCAGAAGCCACAGTGATGAAGGGGCAGGAGAGGATTCACCAATTAGATACAGGGGATGACTAGTAGGTCACATTTGGTAGGGCCACGGTGGGCAATTTTAGCCAGGACATCGGGGTACCACCCCTACTCGTTCGAAGGATACCCAGGGATTGTTCAAACCTGGGATGGTGATGGAATCTGAAAGTAAATACATTGCTTAATTAACTTCCCCTGGAACAAATGTCCTTGTTTCACATCAGCTTCTACGAATCACAAATCAAACAAATGTAATTGTTGTAATACGCTCAGCGCGAACGACTCCAGATAGTGCCTTTCCGTTTTAAGTCACTTCATTTTACACAAACAGGGTCTGCACAAGAAAATGTCTTCTGCTGGTCCCTCAGGGTTTGGTTCTGGCTGAGATCAACCACAAGCAGGATCCTATTAAGAAAAGTGCCACCAGCGATGTAGCTGAAGTCTCTCCCAGCATGATCTTCCTCAAACAATGTGAAAATCTGACTTACCAAGCAGTAGATGTTAATTTGAAGGTGGTCTTTTCCTCTCCACATCTCTCTCACTCCCTGGTGTTTATGGGCATTTACACCCAGTACTCATTCATCACCCACAAGGGATTTAGCAAATATAATACAAGATAGTGACTTTTAGTTATTCATTTTTTTCTGAGAAGTGGAGTACAGAAAACAAATTTTAATTTTTATTTAACCCCATCAGGTACACTTGGCACTGCTTTGGTGACTTTGGGATTGAGTGAGTCTGTATGACCTCCCTTGGGGTTTGGTCTCTGTTCTCAGTTTGATTATGTCTAGACTCTGGTTTCTGGGTCTGAATAATTCTTTTCAGTTTCTGATGTTTTGTCTAGGCTTGTTCGGAGGCTTGTTTTTCATTTCCTAATATTCTTTGTTTTCTTTCTTCTTTTATCTCAGCCACATCTCCCTGCTCCTGCTGCTGGTTCCTGTTCCTGCTCCCTCTGGTTCTCCGTTCCTGACTCCTCATCTTTGTGTGCACGTCGTCCTGGAGCCGCCCATCCAATCAGCAGCCCCAAGTCCTGACAACAGTGTTACCCTCAGGGAGCCACAGACAGTTCATGTTTTTGCTCCTTTCCAGCTCCCTAACAGGGAATCCACAAAATGTGGACTGTTTGGCAGGGAGCTCGAAGGGAGCAAAAACATAGACCGACTGTGGGCCCCGAGGACCAGATTGGGAAACACTGGCCTACAATATATTCAGAAAGTGTGGGACAGTCCAGCTCAGGGAGTTACTTTGTATCTTGCAAACTGTGGAAGGAAATAAAATAAATAATAAATAAGCATCCTGAGTCTGTTGTGTGACTTAAGCCTCACCGTCAAATACCTTTTCCAGTCCACCTTTGGATTAAATGTCTCTTTCCTGTATTTAATCAGTTATTCCTCCTGGTTATGAAGCTCTTCAAATCCCCTTTGTCGGTTAGGTTTGACTGTGTTATTTTGGGGTGGATGGCTGCTGTTCATGAGCTCCACTGTTACTGCTGCCTAAACATCACAGAATCAGTACATTTATAGTATAAGAAAAGTGGATATTTGCACCCACATTTGCCAGTGTCAGCACAGTGGTTAGCACTGTTGTTACGCACCTCTGGGACCAGGATTTGAGCCTCTGCCTTGGCTCTTTTTCTACCATCCACACTATTCTTCTGATTGACCTGGGATTGCATTTCCTCCTGTGTCTGCGTCCTGGGAGGTTGGCTACAGTCCTATGAACCTTGTACTTTTAAAAAATATTGTCAGCTGTGGTCACAGGACCATGAAGCTGCTTGGAGATGGTCTCAAAGCCTTTACCTTTAACATGGTTATCTATAATCTTCTTTCTGAGCTCCTCAGACAGCTCTCTCCTTTGCTTTCTCTGGTAAAGGTGTGTGGATTTTCTTATGTATTAGTGTTCTAAAACTAGCTTTTTAATTCTCCTGTCACGTCATACTTTTGTCTTCGCTTGGTTTGGTCACATAAGAACCCGTGGGACGACTATGAATTAGCAACATGGGCTAAAACTGTGAGTCTCACAGACAAAACATGAGCCTTGATGCCTGTGTTTATCTTTTCAACTCCGTGTCTGATGATTCCATCAAGCTTGGGTTTAAAGTCTCTTCCTCCACGTACAAAAGCATCCTTTAACAGTCAGGTCATAACTCTGTTTAGAGAGATAAGCTCATGGTTGAGTGTAATAGCTCTGGTGTACTATAAGCCATGACAGTATAGTAAGCTTTTAGCTAGGTTAAACATCAAGCTTATTAAAGGAAATGTGGCAGAATCACTACATTTCCACCTAATAACTCCAACTGATGGTTCGGGCCCAAAAGACTCACTCCCAATCCCTGACTCACTGAGCGAAATAATGCTTAATGTCATGTACGTTTATACATTTATAGAGATAAGGCCATGTACAGTACCAGTCAAGAGTTTGGACACGCCAAACTGCCTACAAAAGAGAGTGACAGTGTCACGTCACATGACCTGCCCACCTGACCTAAACACAGTGTGTAGAATAATTTTGAAGGAATTTGACCAGAGAGTGAAGTAAAAGCAGCCAATGGATGCTCAGCATATGCGGGAACTCCTTCAGGACAGCTGGAGAAGCATCGCAGGAGGCCACCTCAGCCAGCCCCTGGAGCGAATGGGGCTAAGGGCCTCACTCAGGGGCCCAATGGTGCGATCACTTTCCCGACCTAAGGATTTGAACCAGCAACCTCATGAGTCCCAACCCACCGAGCTGCCCTTCCCTCCAAACAATATTTTTTGTTTAATACTTTTTTGGTCAGTGCATAATTCCATATATGTTATTTTATAGTTTTGCCATCTTGATAATTATTCTAAAATGTAGAAAATGGTACAGATAAACCATTCTCTGACTGGTACTGTAGCTCATCCAGACTACTAAAAAGAAACAGACAGGCAGACACCAAAGGAATACAGTAAGCATATAGCTAGATTAAACATTAACCACTTTCAGGAAACACTACATTTCCCTGAGTCTTGCAGCACATCTTCCTACTAATAACTTCAGTTGACCATTTGGGCCTAGGAGACGTCCCAAAGCCTGACTCGTTGAGAGAAATCGCATGTGACGTCACATTGTCGTGTGATTTCTTTAATCGGTATCTCTGCACTGGCATGCCGAAAAAAAGCTGAAAAGTAAAAGGAAGTTTTTGTCATGGCTGTGCTTGCTGATCGTATCATTTTTATGCTGATATTTATCAAAGTGTACGGTAAGGAAACGCAAATATTTGTTCCTCTCTTTGGGAATTATTACGTGTGAAGTTGAGAAGTAACAGTGAAAGAAATAAGTTGCGTTAAAAGCTTTTTTTTTTAAACTGAGTTGCTACAAACTACTCAGAAGACAGAAAGTAAGAAGTTGCCCACAATGTGAAGCTACAGAAAAAAAATTTGCATCGTTGCAAATACAAGTCACCAAAACAATCATTTTGAATGAAGGTGTTTTCTTAGAGTAACCAGTGAAATTACTACGTACACAGTTTAACTTCTCTAATTTACTCAGTGCATTGTGTGTTTCTGTACAAGGCTACCATTTGTCTAGGAATTTACTATTTAGAATCTAATCAATGCCTATGTAAATGTTTCAGACGTCCGAAAAATAACTGAAAATACTCCTGGCTCTAGACGTAAAAAATGAAAGTGATTTGCATCTTGTTTTCAGGAAGTATGTAGTAATGCTCTGTTTATAGCTATGTGGTTGTGTTGTGGCTTTTGTTGTTGTTTTGGTTTTAAAAGTGATTCATATCTAGCTTTAGAATCTTTTTTTTTTCTTAAATCTTGGTGCTTTTTGGTGTAATTTTTCTGTTGTTGCGAGGAACCAGGAAATGGCTGCCGAGTGGGGTTATTGCTAATGCTGTGTAGGTGACCAGCGCCCTTATGAAGGGTGAGGCTCGGGGGGCGTGATACAGGTTTACTCCCAGTGTGAACGTATTTGTTTCAGCTGTTACTTACATCTGACTTTGATCTTTTCTGTTCTGCAGGCTGTACAGTGACACAGAGAGACGTATATATTTGCTGTGAAGATATATATGCTAATGGGATGTATAAATATTCAGCCGACACAAACTGGACCACGGATAAACTTCACAGTGAGGAATGGGTCAGTGAGGTATGTGCTGAGATAACACCATTAATGCAGGACACAATAATGAGTGAAGAATTACTGTACAGTCACGTGTTAAAGAAACACAGGCACGTTCAAAATCATGTGAACCTGAGGCACAAAATTCAAACAATCCTTTTTCCACAAATAGGAAGATTCAGTTAGAAGTGAATCAGTCAATCAGACAGTTTAGTCCTTGTAAATCTGTCATACTAGACCACTGTCGCCTTCCTGTTGTCTTACAGAAAATCCCTCTGTTGTGTATTGAATATGGCCCCTTTTTAAGTAACTTGACCGCTGAGGTAGAACAGATCCTCTCTGGGAGCATCTACCTCAAACGATGTCTTAACCTGACTTACTCTGCTACTGATGACAAGTTTAAGGTAGGCTCTCCTATCTCGGCGTAGCTTGTGACAATGGCAAAAATATTGTACATGTTTTCAACCATAATTTTACTTTTCTTTTTTAAATTTCAGGAACTTCACGTTCACTTCATTGTCACAGGTAAGGGTTAACAGTTTGGTGGTAGTTTTGTCTTGAGTAAATCGTTCTATATACTTTGTAGACCCAAATCTTACACTGTAGGTTACATGTGCAGAGTATTTCAAATCAATGAGGCTATTCTGCTGTCTTATGCCAGGATGTACTGAAGAAGAACAGAATAATGCATCTAAAGTTACATCTAACTTACATTACTTGGCTGTTTTGGGTGAGTCTCTCTTTGTTTCAGAATAAAATCTAGAGTGTTCTCCAGCTACTGCTATGGCACAAATGTATCACAAATGTATGAAATGTATCATTCAATAATAATAATAATAATAATAATAATAATAATAATAATAGTGTTTGTACCTTTGTAGTTCCCATCACTGGGCTTGTGTCCATTTTGCGGATCTAGTGGAAAATTGGGTGAGTTTTAAACTGTAATTATACCCCATAGTGTAACTGGTATTGATTTCCAAAACATTATCCCACATATTACAGGGGATGCTGTACTCACTGGATTGTATTGCAGCTGAGTTATTAATTAGACCTGACTAATTATAACTGACTGGCTTTGCACATCTCTGATACTGCAGACAAGTTGGGGTCAATTTTGTCAAAGGGGCATCAAAAACGATTTTAAACTGAAGGCTTTTTGTTTTTAAACGGTGCTTCTCCAATTGAGACATAATGAAACTGAAATCTCACTTTTGTTTTTAGCTGCTTCAGATGGTGGTTTTCGTAGGAATGGGTGGAGGCAGCCTGCAGATGATCAGAATATGACCAGGAAGGACAAAGAGACATTTTGTTAGTTGAAATAGTCATCCTGTCTCCCTCTGGTGTAAAATCAACTCATTTTTAGAAACTATTCGGTTTTCATTTCTAACAAAGGCTAGATGTAGTAAAAGATATTTTCATTATACAGAGAACGTTTTATACATACATACATAGGTATAAGTCCTTCTTTACTTTCATCGCTTCTCTCATTTTTGTCTCAAACTACTCTGCTCACATTGAAGCACAGAGGATGAATTGGTACCTTATGATGGTGAGCTAAGCACTGATTGGATGGACCTCAATTGATCGCAAACAAGGATGAAAGCAGATTATTGCCTGCATGTGGCAACAAGCTGGTTGATGTTCTGTGGTTTAGGCACTCCCTTTCTTGGTAAAATATGTCAGTTTTTTCCTCCTTTGGTAGAGCATAGTATAGTATAGTATAGTATAGTATAGTATAGTATAGTATAGTGTAGCATAGTAGAGTGTAGTATAGTGTAATATAGAGCAGTGGTCATCAGGTTGTTGGGCATCAGCTAATAGAAGCCCACAGGGAACCAGTCATGCGGTCTGGATTTGATTTTAGTTCCATCCACATGCAGACCAGAGTCAGCCAGTTGGTGACCACCGGTATAGAATATGTTATAGGGAATTATAGGTATGTGGCAGAAGATTCAGTAGCAAGATTGATTATTAACTTTATAAGCTTCATATGTAGTTTATCCATATAAGCAGCCTCTCGCATTGATAGAAAGGCCGCATTCAGCCGTGGACCTGCCGGGCTGGCTGTTCATTCCTGACGGACCTCGCCGGGCATTTCCGACACAGTGCGTGTGACAGCTGTACCTTGGATCCCCAGGAGGCATGTCAGGGAGAAAGGGACTGGTGTGGGTCTTACGTCAGGGGCGGGGAGAGCAGGGCAGCCCTGTGGAAGGGTTACGTCACTGCTCACCCGTACAGGAGATTAATGCTAATATAATTTCTTATGATTAATTCAGTAAGTTATCAGAAATCCTCTACTTAAAACAGTGCAAGGCAAAACATAGTAAGAATAATAAATATTAATGAGGATGATAATAATTATCATAACAATTATAATCATTATCATCATCACCTTATTGATTTTTTATCATTATTATATACAAAGATTGTTACATACATCCATATACATGTATAATTTTCTGTATTTCTATATTCAAAGACACTTAAATGCATACATTTATATACATACATATATTTTATATGGCGAGGTACTTGGGTGTTTCTAAAAGCAAGAGACTTAACTGGAAATGGAAATCACCATGAGGTAAGGTGATTTACATTTCCAGTTAAGTCTGTTGCTTTTTTTTAATGTGTGTTTAACCGTCATGCTAACTGCTAAAATGTTCTGTTTTATATCTGGTTATATGTGTGACTAACAATAAAAACAGAATAAAACCACAATTCGCAAAATTTTGTTTAAGCTTCAGTTAAAATGCTTGTGATTCATTTGACTTCAGCATTCTAATTTGAGAAAGTGAGTTCCTGCCTTCATTGTAAACGGCCTGTGGTTCATATGCAGGGTTTAGCTGGATGGGCTTCGGCATCGAAACAAACACACAAATCTGCAGAGCTGTAAAGTAACTAACTACTTATTACTCGAGTCGATTTTTTTTCCTTTATTTGAACATTACTTGAGTATCATAAGTTGTTGCAGCTTTACTACTTTTCTGTATTTTGCACGACCGTTATTACTCAACAGATTTAAAAAATAACATTGCATGCAGCACGTACACCTGATGGGGGATGCAGAATTCTAGGTAAAATACGAAGAATTGCTTAGGTTTGGGTATGGATGGTAGATTTCGGTATGATTGTTTATCATAATAATAATAATAATAAATAAATAGTATTATTATTGTCGTTGTTATTTTTCATTATGCTAGCATAGCCTATTTTCTTTGTCAAGAACGAACAAATAATATGAAGAGATGCACGATATATTGGCTAACATATCGAAATTCCAGTCCGATACTTAAATTTGGTCAATATTCAAAGGTAGAAGCATTAAAGCTACTACTGAAACGATCTAAACGAACAGGCTTGCGACCAGCAAGGCACCACGTACTGAGGTACCCTGAGCAAGGTACCGCCTCCAAGCACTGCTCCCCGGGCGCTGAATTAGCTGCTCCCTGCTATGTCACATTGTCACATATGGGTTAAATGCAGAGGACACATTTCGTTGTGCACTGTGTGCTGTGGTGCTTCAACAATGACAATTAATCACTAAAATCTAATTCTAAATGTTATTTCACTATTAAATCTGCCCTGTAGATCGACCATTTGGTTTCCACATAATAGTAAAAAAAAATCAGGTTTTACAGCATTTTGTGAATTAAAATATGTGACGCAGTTTTTGTGCTGCACTGTAACTTACAATGCCATGTTCAGTCCTGTCTTATGTGAATTTAAAAAGATTGGTTGCTTTTCGTAAGATCATTAGATTTGAATGTATGGTACTTTTTCCTTATTCTATAAGTAGCCTACTTTTAAAACCAGGTATTTTTTTTTAGCAGAAGGCGATTTTACTATAGATGATTTTTACTTGGGTACCAGTTTGGTGTGGTAGGCCTATCTCTACTTTTACTTAAGTATGAAAATTGAGAAGTTTTTCCACCACTGCAAATCTTGTCCTACAGTAACTATAGGTAACAGTTTACTTGACGGGGCACAAATATCATAGCATTATAATATTACTTATGCATTAATTAACCACAAACTAAGTCTTAGTTACATACTGATCTCATGTTAATTCACCATGAATGAATTATGACGCATGTTTAATCTCAAGCAATTACTATATTTCTTACTATAGCCTACCTGTTAATTCTGTAAACCTTTGTGAATTTCTTAAGGAACTAAAAAGGAACCACAGAAAGATCATGTAATAAATAACAAATGAAATATTGATCTCATGTTTGTTCGTCATTAATGAATTATGACGTATTTTCTGAAGTAGCCCATTTACTACATTTGTTCATGATCTGTTCATGATTTGTACTTTAGTAGTGACTGAGTTATTACTAAATATTTGTGCCCCGTCAAGTGTTACCAATAACTGCTCTTTCCGACCCAAAATTGAGAGACGCCAGGTTAAGTTGCTCCGCCAACACATAGAAAATAAATGCCAATAACCGCAATAGAATATCAGAAATATATGTTCCAACTTTGTATGACATCATGATGAACTGGGATATTACATCGTGTTTATTACCACAAGAAGTTAAAAGACAAAAACTAGAACTTCTCCTGTTGCATCTCTGATTGTGGTATATCTCCATAGGCGAAATATGTTTAAAACCGAACCGAAAGATAAGCTTCTTGCTTTGGGCAAGGATGTATTAAATACAAATATGAAACACTAGAATACACAATAGGCCTATATACCAAATCGAATGAAATCTTTTTCAAACCGTCTCGGACATCAACGGCAGGGTTCCTAAATAAGGAAGTAGGTAGGTATATACTGTAGATAATGTGCAGAATGTTTCTTTAGGTTTTATTTCAGACTTACAACAGACGTAAAACGGAGCTACCAACAATGACCCGAATCTAGCCAAATAATTTTGCAAATAATTCTGAACACCGCAGCTGGCGGTGACATTAAAACGTTGACAGTCCGCACAAATTAAATGACAGAAATGCACTTTCTTACTGTGAAATCTGTACGTGAATTTATTGTTCATCAGGCTACAAATCACACAAAAATCCACATCAGGAAATATGTAATCGAGTTAATCTGACTGATATGGTTCTGTGTGCTCTGTGTACCATATAAATGCGCAGCTGCCCGCACACACTCATACGGAGCTGCGGGATTAAATTCACACAGACCGAGGCTCCACCTAGTGGATCTAAAGGGGGGCATCACTGGCGGAACTATAGGCAGTGCAAAAGGTGTACAGTAATTTGGGATTGAACATTGGGCAGTGGACAACGGAGGGTCCATGGGCCCCTTTGCGTGGAGGGTGTGTAAACTGTGTATCTTATTTATCTGTTAGTTGAAATTTCGTTCCATTGCATTATTAACCGAAACCAAAGAATATATGTCCGTTAACTGGTTAGCAGATCAGTCTCACTTACAATGTCCAATTTAAATTTCTTAAATTTTATGAGAAGGCCATAAAAGTTCATACTGTATATCTTGAGGATATTTCACAAGGGCCACAGTTCATCTCAGTTGCAGCAGGTGACCAAGGGACCTGGCCGGTACCCCCCCACGTAAACGCGTAAATTTGTTGTCCCAAGCCCATTCATGTAACAGAAGAAGATCTGTATACATACACATAATATTAAATAACTCAACTCATTTTTTTGATCCAGACATATTTCTGTTGCACAATATTAAATTAAGGAATTATTAAGTCATTCAGTATATAACAAAGGTAAAATGCTATATGTGCCCAGGTGGGTAAATCTCAAATATTTGATGATTTTATGTTTCTACCTTTTAGTAACCATTGGAACAAAAACACATGTCCTTTATTTAAACACAGAAAACATAATTTTAATGTTATCATGTTATTAAATACCATATTGAATATGAAAAGTTAGTATATAAACTTAATAGGTAAAGGTCATCACGTTATATAGGGGGTCAAGGTACTGCGTGCTAAATATTATTATGTATAAAATCCGTCCTTCAGTATCGCGTTTGTCATTCAGCACCAGTTTCATTTTATACCACAATACCTGTTCTGCTGAATGGCAGTACCTTTGTTATCACATATTTTACAACGTTGCGATTAATATTTACTGTCTCTTTTAAAGACATTTAAATACTTCTTAAAGCCACATTTTATGACATTTAAGGCATTTCATTTTAAGGTATTTCACGTTGTCTTTATACTGTAGATGTCACTGTCAAATAAGGAGAGGCTCGCATGGCACAGACAGAAGACAACCTCAGCGCTAGCAGGAAAAATAATACGGAAGAGAGCGATACACGAACGAATCAACGAATCAAGCTCAAGGACAAAATATTTACGTTTTTATTTACAGTATGATATATAAAACTGAGAATGCAAGACTTAGATAGACTTGCTGACAATCCGCATGGAAATGTACTTGAAACGGTCCGGTAGCGAAGTATAATTTCAATGCGCTGTCAATCAAAAAGAGGTGCAGCCCCTTTGACAGATTCTCCAATCAGCATGCAGCAGCCCGTCGCCCTGGCCAGCCCACTGCTTCATTTACTACAAGAGACGCTGAGCTTGCGTGGAAATGACGTTTTGAAGCATTTGTCCAATAAACGTCTAGCTTTGCTGCACCGCAATCAGAAGTGCCGTTGAAGTCAAGTGAAGCTGCTCTTCAGTGGGTTTTGTTGGTTCATGCTTCTACGGGAATGTAATGTATGAGAAAAAAAACACATTAAGCGACTTGCGAGAAGTTACTGCTGATTCTGAATGAACTGGCCATGAAGTTTAACACGTTCTAATACGTTATTTGTAATAGCAATGTAAATACAACAATATATTAAACCAGGTTTTTCGTGATGTTTTAGATGAGGAGGACCTTCCCTTATAGTTTTAGAGCAGCTGTTCTGTCGAAATATGCTGCCTTGTCGAAAAATGCTACCGTAGTGCTAATAGATAGCCCTAACCCTAACTCTTACCCTAACCCTAACCCTAACCCCCCAAAACCCCTAAAACACTTACCCTAACCCTAACCCTAACCCCTAAAACCTAACCCTAATCCCAAAACGGTGGAACTGCACATGCGCAGAAAGGCTCTATAGCACGTCTCAATAGGTAGTATTTTTCGACAGAACACAGCCACCGCTGGATCAACTGTAATATTTACCCTATAAGGGGAGGAGGCTTTGTGGTCGTTTTTTGTTTGTACGATTTTGACTTTATAAAAAATGTGGTAACACTTTACATGACGGGGCAGAAATACAATGGAAACCGCATATAGTGATCACGTGTGTCGGTGAAATTTATCAGTTTAACAGATTTTCTTCTTTGTCTCAGGCGGATTACCATCTAATTGACATTTGTATATCTATGACATGCATATAAGGTGATAAAATGGACAGCGTCGCTATTTACTGAATTTTATTGACTCTCAAAATACAGTACATCTGGTTCAAACACTTTTTAAATAACAATACTGTACAAATTAAATTACTGAGCAGTGTATAATTGAAATATGCTATAATACAGTATAGTACTGTACATAAAATGCAGCTTATTGTAGTTTCCCTGCTGCATCCCAGTGGCTCGTTTTTTTGGCAGTTTATCATAAGCTTTGATGAGTCTATATTTGTCATTGTCAGAAAACGACTTTTCTTTTTCCCGTCAGGTTTTCTGTGCACGCGACATCAGCATCAGGTAGCCTAGCTAGCCAGATGCAGACTGCAACGCAAATAGGGCTATCAAAGTAAAGTTTAAAAAAGAATTACCGTCGTTTTACTTTTCTCCATATGTTGTCATGTATTAAGAACCCCAAAATGAACACTGTAAATGAACCACGTGATTACTATGAGTGAATTATTTAAACAGTATTTGTACAGTACTGATTCTGTCCCAAGCTTTTTCATACATATACAGTAAGCATTTGATCACTATAACCATGATCAGTTCAAGCGGTTTCCACTGTAATATACTGTAGTACTAAACTATTACTTATGTATTAGTTAACACACAAGCTAAGTCTTAGATACATGCTGATCTCATGTTAATTTCATGTCAGATGTAATATGAGGCAGAGTGGTGGCTCTGAGGCTGGGGATCTGTGCCAACAATCAGACAGTTTCCAGTTTGAATCCCATGAACAGCAGGAGTGCTCCTACTCCATTGGGCCCTTCATCAAGGCCCTTAACCTGCAATTGCTTTGTCCTGGGTATGACGTTTAACCTACATCCAGCCCTGCAAGGAGGTCCTCCAACTTACAGGGGAGATTTGGGGGTTGGTGGCAGGATTGGTATCACCTGCTGCATGGCTGCACTCAGGTTCTCATCCCTGAGGTGGTGTGTTGGGTGCAGCACCATGCTGTAATTACCACATGCTCCTTACCTCTCTCTCTCTCCTGCTAATTCATCATTAATGAATTGTGACACATTTTATCTCAAGCAGTAGGTATATTTGTTAATTTTGTAAACCTCAGAACTACTGAAGGAACTCCTGAAGGAAGAAGCCATAACACGTGATACTGATCTCATGTTTGTTCATCATTAATTAATCATGACCCAACTTTTATCCCAAGCGGTTACTATATTTGTTACTACATCTAATTCTGTAAACCTCTGTGAATTACTGAAGGAACTACTGAAGAAACAAGTCATGAATAACACAAGTGAAATGCTGATCTCATGTTTCTTCATCATTAATGAATCGTGACGCATCTTTTATCTCAAGTAGCAACCATATTTGTTCATGATTTGCACTTAAGTAGTTATTACTAAGTATTTGTGCCCCATCAAGTAAAGTTTTACCAAAAAGTTAGAAAATCAGCGTTTGCCATTCAAGGATGGGACCCGTTATTAGAATCTTACGCCCCCTGCTGGCCATCCCTTTTAACACCCACATCACCAAATCTGACCAATCGATCTGATCCACCCCCCTCCCCGTTCTTTTGTTCCGCGGGCTGATTAGCGGATTATTTTCGCCACATTATTTTTAATTCTCTCGTTTTTCTTACGACAGTGGGACAAACCACAACCCCCTGGTCACCCCCCAAAATAGGAGCCCCCCCCCCCCCTGTTGGCCACCCCAATATAAATTCTCAATTTTTATGCAGACGCCACTGACTCTACTCTGGACTGAGACGGACACACATGCAGACAGACAGAAAGACAGGCTGCCAGTCCTCGGGTTGTATGGTGATCTTTTTATTAATATGTGTTCATACAGAGTTCGTCTTTAAAAGTCTGTGGTGATCTGCGCACTCACAGAAATCTTTTCCCTTCAAAGCACTTGATATGAGAAAGCATCAAAAAAGCATCGTAACAAAATAATGAAATCATAATTACTTTTTAACATAAAATAAATTAGTAAATAAAAAGGGAGAACAAACAGTACTCCGAAATAAGAAGTTTAGGAGCGGTTCTCTGCATGTGACCTCATTGGCACAGAGTTCATTCTTTGACCCTGGTCCCTCATCAGTCACCAGTGTGCAAATTTTGGCAGACTGCCGTCATACAGCCTGTTCTTGCCGTCCCAGGACACCTACAGCCCCTGAAGACCAGGTCAGGTGTGATATGCTCCTTCTACCGTCCACACAGTCTTTTCTGCTGGAGAGGAACTGGGAGGACACACCTCCATTGTCTTGGGATTCCCTTGGCCATTTCCCAGAGAACTAAAAGCCACTCTCCATCTTCCCCGGAACCGCAAGAGAGACACACCCCCTTCCTTGGGACCACAAGAGAAACGTCCTCCCTCCACTGAGATCACCAGAGACACGCCCGCTCTCCCCTGGCATACCGACAGATACACCCACACCCCAGCTCATTCAGACCATTAATAATCCTGCTTCATTTCTCTTGGACCCTTGGAGATCTCAGCTTCTCGGAATACTCAGAGACACTCCCCTGCTTGGTTTCAGGGTGCGTGGGGGCCGGAGGAAGGAATTCATACATAAATGGCGGCAAAAGCTGCAGCCTCCACGTCTACTGTAGCAGAGCCCCTCCAGCCCTGTGCCGACCCTTACTGTGCATTTAGCTTCACTTCCATGTGCCTTGAAGCTGCCCCAGTCCGCACTCAGCGTACCACGAACAGCTGCTGAACATGAACACAGACCTCACCGTGGATTCACAAAGATACACGACTGTGCAGCATTTCAAACCGCCTCCAGCTGCTGGGACACTGTTAGCCGTATACTGGCACTATCCATCTGTCGCAAATAATCCTACTGAAAAGTGGAGGAAATATCTTTGAAATTAAAATCCTCACATATATTTCAATACACTTATTTTGATGGTGTCGTCTCATTTTTAAAGCCTTTCTAGAGAAGAAACGAGAATTACTGGCCTTAAGTGATCATACGGTGATGGGAGTGCTATTAGGTCAACGTGGTTGGTGAGTCCTATCACAGCTAGCCACCCTCCAGTTCCATGAATGTGGTAACGCGATTCTCTGTTTGTCCACAAGAGGGCAGCAGCATCCCTTTTTTTTACCCTCTGAATATGACTACCGTGTCAGATTGTTCTGTTCCCAGGAACCGGCAGCTGTCTGCCAAACTCCCTCCATACAGTGGAGCACTGTGCCAGCTCACAGTGGGGGCCTAACCCAGAAAAGTGCCTTTGCCAAGGCGTTGATGGGGAGAGGGGTCCAGTCGGTGAATAGATTCAGAGCTTCCTTCAACCATACAGACTGCTGGTGCTAAGGTGCTACTCCAAAAAAGAAAGAATTGTGAAAAAGATGGGGTCTGGGGTGGCCTGGGAGAGATGGTAAGGTGCGGAACGGGGAAACGCGGGAAAAGAGGAGAGCGGAATTGAATCAGACCAGCAAGCTGGAATCCGCATGCCAGAAACTGCAACAAAAAGACCCAAATTTAACTCGTTATGAACAGATGTGTGCAAAATTGTGAGAGTTAAATAAAAGTCCCAGAATAACCACCCTGGATACTGAAGCAGAAGCCATCAAACCGAAAAAGGGAACAAAGATACGTCGTTTGAGAACAACGCGGTCTGACGGGGTGCGGCCTCCGCGGCCACCGGTCTGGCCAGTGAAAAGCGCAGCGGCAGAGACTGCTGGGTGGACAGGCTGAATGCGGCTGCGTAACCACGGTTACCGTGCGCCACGCTACTTCAGAGCACTTCAGAGCGTGGGGGACGCACCAGCAAGCCCAGAACAAAATGTGCCACGATAAAAGCCCATCAGCTCTCGGCGTCCGACAGCGATCGCCTGTGATTACATTCCGTTCTCTGGATGTATGGCAGCTAAACAGCTGGGGAAGCCGCTGCCTTATGGGCACCTGAACACGGAACCACACCACACCAGAACTGCATTCCGGATCTGAGCTGGAACAAAACTTTGGTTTTTTGGATGAGCGGAAGGTGCCAGAAACTCAGGATTCAACTTTGTCTCGGGCTGTGACTTTCAGTCACTTCAGACACGCGTGACACATGCCGTGACAGAGTCATGGAGCCCAAAGTGAGGAGCGAGACTGCCCCCCGCCCCCACCCACATCGCCCCAAGTACCCTTCCATTCGGTCTGAGGTGTGAAAGCGTTCCAAATTTACAGCTCGCCCAGGAAAAGTGCATTTTCTGAGGCAGGAACAAATCCCAAAAAAAAAAAAAAATCCCTTGTATATCCCAGGTTGGTCCAGATTACAGGCCAGAAAGGTACTCAGCACACAGCAGGAATAAACATGCAAAAAGATGTCGGAACACCCGGAGGCACGCCCGTTTCATGTTCAGCACAGACTGGGCTTTACATTTTCCTTTTGTCGGTATAACAAAAAAAAAAAAAAACACATTGGAAGGCCAAATCTCAGCACCCCACCCGTGCCCCCCACCCGTGCCCCCCACCTTTCCCAGCAGCTGAGTGGAAATTGCCAGACATGAAAAATAAACCGCGTCCGGCTCACATTGGAACTTGAGAAATGGAAAACAACATGGCCGCTAGCCAACGCCGTTTACACAACACCACCTTGCTTAGAAATATAGGTACGAGATCATCCGAATTATTTTCCTGATATGCTTTGACCTGACATCCAAAATGGCTCCCTGAAAGGATGCACGCGACGAGTAACCGACGTTCTAGAATTACAACAAGTCCTATGGCAGATATATAAATACAGTGGAATTTAACGAAGATGATTTGACAGAATAATTCCTATTCAATATATTCTATGTATTCTATAAGGCTCAATTCCATTAAGGAAGCTCACTCAACAAGTGTAACAAATCTATTCGGATTATGTCTATGATACTTATGTCGCCAGAAAGATATAGCCATTTTTTCAAAATGGCTGCTGTCTCCCAACACGAGTTCTTTTCTGCAGCAACAGGAATACCCCCTTTCACAGCAAAGCCCCTGTAACACCCGCAGTGGCTGCAGCAGAAAACATGGAACGTCACATTAAAAATTGTGCCAGGAAGTTTCTGTTGTTCATTTTAAACGTTTAAAATCTGTATTTAAAATCTGTCACTCTCCTCATTCACCCAGGCCCCAACACTGTGCCTCTTAAACGTAGCCTTACCTAGTAGGCTTAGAGAACTGGGGAGTGAGTGAGTGAAAGCGAGCAGAGAGAGGAGTAGAATGAAAAGAGAAAGAAAGTGGGTCATTCAGGGTCACAAACTCCTACAATGTTTTTTTTTTTATTTTCTCTTTTGTCGTTAAGTTGCAATACAAGAAATTAGTCGTATATCTTCATATCTTAGTTACTTCCGTTGTTGCTTTTGTTAATTTGGTTCTTATTTACAACGATGGATTAGAGTTATAGGTGGACTAATCAGTTGTAACAATCAGAAACCCCCCCCCCCCACCTTAACAGCACTCAGGGATCGTGTCCAGCTTCAGCTGAAAGTGTCCTGGAGGAGGACCTGGCCGTGGCTGAGGGGGCGGAGCCCCTCATCTGCCCCGCAGAGGAATTATGGGAAGGGTTTCCTTTATGTTCTATAGGTATCCACAGTGGATAATAAAAAGGAGAAAGGCAGCTTTCTTTAAAGTTCTCCATCCCTCCTGGCTGGAGTTTCTTCACCCCATGAACCCTGAACTTTGCCCCCGCCCCACTGACTGCCCAATCACGGCGCTTTTCCCCATTAGAGGGGATTCGGTCTGGCACAGGGCATGAGCACGGAGAGGGATAATCGTGGGTAATCGTGCCATCCTCTCCCCTGTGCCACCGTCCGACCCATTCTCAGGCAACTTTCGCCGTACTTCCTCACTCTTCCTCCGCTGCTCTGCTCTCGGTTTCTGGGGAGATTTTGCATTGAATTATTTTTTTTTTTGGCAACACCGAAGAGCATTCTGGGAACACCCAAAGCGTGACGTTGGCACATCGCAGGCCTCGTGGAGCAAGGGGAACGAAACAGCAGAGGAGACTGCAGTGGGACTGAGGAGGAGGCGTGCGAGGAGGGTCAAGGATGACCCAGAACAAAGTGGGGGGGGGGGAGGGTGGAGGGAGCCGCATTTGATGATGGGTGAGGGTCCAGACGTCTACAGGGATGCATGTAGACTTTGGGGAGGGGGCGCTTGTGGTGTGAGGAAGAAGGGAGCAGAACAGTCCAACGAAGGGGCACTGTGGAAAGGGAGGGAAGTAAGGACAGAAGGAAGGGAGGACATAGGGATGAAAATCGAGGCGGATCATTCTGCGTAGCCGTGGGTCTGTTCGCATGTCTTTCAGATAAAATTAAGAAACGATAACGGAGATGAGAGGCGATGAACGGGAAGCAGTGAGGATGAGCGAGATAGGGGGAGTGGCCGTGACACCGGCCATCAGGATGTCCCGGCCCCCCACTCCGCTCACCACCGTCTGAGTCACAGGCTGGTGACCAGCTGCATCTGCCCGTCGCCCTCACTGTGCGGGGGCTCCGCGGCTGGCGCAGGCGCCAGGTAGCCCTCCCCGCTGGGCCTCCTGGGGGTGCTCTGGTAGAAGGTCTGCATGGCAGTGCCGCGGGGGCCCAGTGCGGGCCGGCCCGAACTGTAGTAGAGCTCCTCGGGTGGCTGTGCGGAACGCGGCGCAACTTCCAGGGGCTCGGGGCTGCTGTCGGGGTAGGGCGAGTCCCGGAGGGCGGGCGAGCGGCTGCTAGCTCCGCCCCCGTCGGCCTCCAGGCTCTCAGTGAGGTCGGCGGCGTAGCTCTCGGACTCGTCGGGGTCGCTTTGGTAGAGCACGGACTGGGCACGCTGCAGGAGCAGCGGCTCCTCCAGCGCTTTGTAGAGCCGCTCCACATCCCGTGGAGGGAGGGGCTCCTCCTCCCCCGATCCCGCGTCCGCACCTCCCCGTGAAGCCCCTCCTCCGCGGGCCCTCGCCAGAGTGCCTGCCCGCTCCCCCTGAGCCCCGCCCCCGGCCCCGCCCCCGCCACCTCGCAGGTTGTTGTGCACCAGCTCCGAAATGATCATCTTCTCGAAGGCGGCGGCGTCGGACAGGTTCCGTCGGATGCTGCATCCACCGAGGGTCTCCGAGCCCCTGGCGTGCAGGAGCGGGGGAGAGCTGTCCGAGCCCCCGACCCCGCCCCCTAGAAAGTCCCCGGAGCCGATACTGCGTAGGGAGTAGCTGTTGTTAAAGTTCCCGTTGAGCGGTAGGGTCTCCATGCCACAGGAGTCCCGGCTCTTGGAGAGAGTGCCCTCTAGAGGGGGAGACGGGACAAGAGCGGCTCTTAGGTCTGACAGTCAGCCGATATGGCGATTCTTGGTTAAATAAACAAACGGAAACTCTTACTTGGGTCTCGGAAGGTCCCTGGTCCACAGAGAGGAGTGAAAAAAAGGAGAAAAGAAACATGAATGATGGGGCAGGCTGGTCGCTTGCTCTCTCTCTCTCACTCCTTCTCTGACACTCTCACTCTCTCTCAGGCTGTCACAGTCTGTCTGACACCTTCCTGCGCCATCTCCCTCCCTCTCTTGCTCACTCCCTCCCTCCCTCAGAGTCTCAGAGGTCCCGACAGCTGTAAACTGTACACTCCGCCGACACATGACGGAAAATAGCGCGCTGGCGTTACACGTACATGCACGCGTGCCCGTCGCCGACAACCACATGTGCAGAAAACGGCGGGGGGGCATGGATCGGCCCCCTCGACAAACACAGCTGTCTCCTACGCGTCTGTCAGCCTTGACGGCACAGCGCCTCTAAAATAAAAAATCCTGCTTTTTTTTTTTTTTTAAATGACTATAGACGGATTAGCAAAGAGCATCAAACCGGGAATGAAAAGTATGCTGATTTAAATTTTAATGCCTAATACGATTTTAATCAACATTCATCACCCGTGACGAGAGCAATTAGACATTCTAATGAAGTCGACCTCCTGCTTCCTGTAAAAATGTGTCACTTAGAAGCGTTGGGCTCATCGTGCTGATGCATTATGTCGAAGCTCTTTCAATTATTCAACAGAAATAGCATCTGAAATCCACCCCCCACCTCGCCCCCCCCAGCAGGGGACACGGCTGCTGTTCTAGTCTTCAAAAAACAGACCCAGGGTCTCATGCTACCCTCTACATACTGCTGACACTCAGACACACTCACCCTTACTAAGAGAAGCACACACACACACATATAACGTCGCGAATCAGGGGTATGCAGCTGCGGGTGACACATGGAGACGCGCACGCCGGAACGTGACCCACACTGCAGGAGACACGCAGCCAAACGATTGGGCAGGCGGAGAGACGAGCAGGCGGGCTGACCAGTGGAGTTGAAGACGCCGGGCGAGGGCGGGTTGAAGCTCTCGGCCAGTAGAGTGTTGTAGGGGGAGGTGCCAGAGCGAGTCTGCAGCACCGGATTGGTCAGGAGGTGGTTGCCCATGGTCGCTGGAGAAAGGCGGGGGGAGGAGAGGGATGGGAAGCGGAAAGCGAGTCGAGGGGGAGCGTTAACAAACATCTCACAGGTTCAGAAAGGTTCATCCAGGAAAACGCTCGGTGAGGAGGCCAGAGCTACGTTTTTGTCGATACCCACGCTCAAAAAGCTTAGTGGGTAAACGGTGAAGCCACAGGGGAAGCAGACGGTGAGAAAGCAGGCACCTGCGAGGGCTTCAAACAGACGGCAAGAGCACCTTGGCTTCAGCAGGAGATACGATCTCACGCGGGCATCGCACGCAATCTAAAGGACCCCATACGAAGGGAGAGCGGGAGAGGCACCGACTCGCGCCGCGCCAGTGAATCCGGGCCGATCCCCATCATGGGGGAAGAACGGTTCATGGAAAATGCGAAGAGGCAAACTGGAAGAGATGAGAGGCTGTTTGATTGATAACGCCGGCTCTTCTCTCCGAGATAATGTCCGATTTAATTATTCTGCTTCACCGTGAAATCGCTTTGTGCGCGTCTCTCCGCAGCTGTTCTCCCTCGGCCAATGAAGAACAAAAGAAAAGATTTTATTTTCAACAAGCCTGTTTGTCTTTCTACTGTTTTTTTCTTTGTTAAATCCCTCAATTTTCATTAACGCCCCCATCCTGGGCCCGGCCCCCTTATTAAATCCCCTGAAACCGGCTATCAGCTCATCCCATCACATGCCACTGTCGCTCGCTGCAATTACGCTAATTGCCTCCTACTAGCCCACACAATAATTAGTTCATTAACAGTGAAAACGTGGGACGGAGGTCCAGAACGCGCTGGGTGATTTAACACGCAGCTACGTCTGCCGCAATGAAGCCCCAGATCCCAACAATTACCGGCATCGTGGCAGGGAGGACGATGACCATGATGATGATCATGATGATGATGATGATGATGATCAGGGTGGTAGCCGGGAGCATTTCCATTACTGCCTTTTCATTGAATTTGGGGACATTTATGATGGAGGGAGGGAGAGAACGCGAGCGAGGGAAAGGCAGCGGAGGACAGAGATGGAGAGACAGACAGAATTGCGAGTATCTCGCAGACGCGGGAGGTCGGACGCTTCACGTAAAGCTTCCCTGGCTCATCCTTGTCATGCAGTGGGACGCAGACTCACCGTGGTTCAGCGTGGGGGTGCTGTTTATGTCCCCCGCCATGAAAGAGGACTCCGTCTGCTTGCGGACCGTGTCGTTCCACATCCTGCGTATGCGACTCTGGGGGCAGAGAGAGGCACGGGGCCCGAACGGGGCCCTTGTCAATCACAGGGGCGGCGCACAGCCGGGGCCATCGCGGGGAGACAAAGAGGCGGATGGAGCCCGTTCGTCATTCGGAAAGGCCTGTCACACGAGGACGGCTGGCCCGGAGCGGCCTGCTGAGCACAAAGAGGCCACAAAGCCTGGGAGTGCGTGCAAGGAGGCGTTACACATCGCACACGTCAAACGCCTGTCTGTCACAGCTTAACAGCCCTCTTAAAGCCCTCGCAAACCATCACAGAGCATTCTAATTCCTCACATGGCAATGTGTGTTTATGGACAGGCATGACTGCATATGTCAGGTGTGATCAGTTATTATTTATATATTGTAAAGCATTATAGATGAAACATTTTGTTTTACGACCACATTAATAATGAAGAGTGGACAGTTACAGGAAGCGAAGTAAACGCAGACAGAAACAGTCGGGGAAGATAAATAAGTGAGGAGAGCTGCAACCAAGCTCGGGCTAACGTGTCTATCAGCAGAGGAGACGGGCTGCATCCCCGCGCGCCTCCAGGGGGCGCCCTCACCTGCCTGCTGGCGGAGGCGTGCCGCGCCTGGTTGCCCGTGTAGTAGCGGTTGTTGGCTCGCAGCGCTGAGGTCTTCAGGGAGCTGTGGGAGCTGGTGGTGGAAGAGCGGCTGCAGCAGTAAGAGTGGCGGAGACACTTACTGTACTCCTTATGGACCTGAGGACAGACACAGGAGGTCATGTGTGCGCGCACACACACACACACACACACACACACATGCACACACACACACAGACAGACAGATAGTGACCTTCTTCTGCAGGGCGCAGTGGAAGATGAAGATGAACATGCCCTGGAAGGCGTTGAAGGTGGTGAAGAGGTAGGCCATGATGACCGTGTTCTCATTGATGAAGAGGAGACCAAACGCCCAGGTCAGGCCCAGGAGGAAGAGCAAGGCAATGGCACCCAGAGCCCAGGACCTGTCGGCAGACACCGTCATCTTCTAACACACTTCCTGAGTCGTCCGTTTTCCCCGTTCACTACCCCTACCTCACCGCCTCGCCCTTTACACATCCTTCTCTCACTCACATTCATCCTCATCCCCCCATCCTTCCCCCTCCCTTAACCCCGCGTATCCCAGCATCCCCTGTGCATCCGACAGCACGCCGGGCCTCACTTGATGTTGTCAAGGCGACTGGAGTCGGGTTTGAGAGCCGAGGAGCTGCGGATCATCTTGTGCAGGGTGATCAGCAGGAACATGAGGTTCAGCTGGAGCCAGAGGGAAAACCAGGCATTAACCAGCAGGTGGCGCCGTAGCTAAAGATGAGGACTCTTAAGCTGGTTCAAGTAAAACACGGTAAAACTCATAACTGATAGATCAAGAGACTCACCACAATAACGAAAGAGACCGGCCCAATGAAGCTCCAGATAAAGTAGTTATCCACACGCAGCCAGCACCTGTTTGGGGTTGACGTCATGTGATCAGTCACAGGGTCACACATGCGCGGGAGGGCGCCTGGGAGAATGCGGCGGGGTACGCACGCCTTTTTGGTGCCGTAGCTGCGGTAGTCGATGGCCGCTGAGATGCCCACCACCAGCGCGGGGAAGCAGTAGCCACACAGGTAGTAGTACTTCTTGCGGGAGCACTCGCCCTCGAAGACCTCCACCAGCATCAGGTACAGCTGGACGCCTTCCAGGCACATCCAGGAGAAGGCAGCCAGGAAGAAGAAGTGCAGGAGTCCGGCGAAGATGGGGCAAGCGATCTGCATGCGGGGGGAGGGGGGGCAACAAAACAGGAAAGGAGCAAGGAAATGATATGCAATCCCTGTAATTACATCATCATTGTTGGACGCTGCTCTGTGAACTGGTACCTTCATCTCTGCACTCGTTTAAAGTGGTCTGGGCCGTGTAGCATTATGCTGCACTCGGCTACTTTGGTCTGGATTCCATAGTCTCTCGGTGAGGGAAATTTCTTTTACATTTCTATTTCTTCGGCAGACGCTTTTGCCCAAAGTGATGTGAAGTGAAGGAAGCTTGAGGTCAGAGAGCAGGGTCACCCAGCACCGCTAGAACAGCTGGGTTACGGGCCATTATCAAGAGCCCAACAGTGACTATACGCTGGCCAAGGGATTTGAACCCACAATCTTCTGGGGAGGGTTATATACGTAACACGCAGGGCTGGACACCGCCAAACTCACGTGGTACTGCGTCTTGTCGATGCCGATTAGGAACAGGAGCTCAGCGATGAAGAGGTTGATGCAGAGGTTCTTGTGGATGGTGTTGCGGTCAGTCTGCATGCCTCGCAGGCAACAGAAGGTGGAGATGCAGATGGCCAGGCACACCAGGGAGATGACGATTCCCACCCAGGTGATCACAAAGAGGATGATCTCGTGCATGTGGCCAGGGTACTGGCAGGGACAGAGAGAGCGCCGGTGAAATCATCCCATTACAGTAATGACCATCACAACACCTAATTCAACCACTGCGAAGACAACAGCCGAAACATGACAGCTAAACGATTTCTGAGTGACTCCGTATCACTCTCTCTGTCTCACAAATGATCAGACCGAACGAAATAGGAACAAAGCAAAGCCAAAACAAAAAAACAACTTTAAAAATTCTTCTGGATGGAACCTGCATACTTGCCCCTAATTTAATTAATTTGCTAAAAATACTTTTCTATATTTCTCCACACATCTAACTAGACTAGATGAACTGCTACCTTTGTAATCTATCCATCTGTGACCGGTCAGTTTTTACATTTTTATATGAATAATTAGCAGCACATAAAACAGCTCACTCTAACTATTTCATCTTGCTAATACTTTATTTAGCAACTTTTGACGCATCCCTTCCAAGTCACGAATGCGGCATGTGTCATACGTGTGGGCTTATTCGACAGTTTTTCGGCTCACAGAAGAGGTCATTTCGAACACAGCTGGGGCATTGCGGACCTTGGGCCGGCGCACGAGCGCGTCTGCGCGTTCACGTCTCATTTCAGCTCGGCAGGTTTGTCGAAACACTGATTTTCTTTGCGAGCCAAGTAATACTAAGGTTGGTGTACCGATACCAATACTAAAATCGATACTGCCGGCAAATTAAGTTTGCCGAGCGGGGAGGGGGTTGATCGTATTATTTTAATTTAACATTAAAAATAATAAATCACAATAAATAACGTATTACTTTAACGATGGAACCGATCCTCAGAATGAAACATTAAGATCGAAAGAATCAATATTAAGAATTGCCAACTTTGGTCAGCCGGCTCAAGTGAGATATTCAAGTCGAGATAAGTCTGTACACACATACAGGATCCGCAAACTTCCCCAACGCTTTGGATACAGCTAATTTTAGGTTTATAATGGAATAAAATTAGATTTGCTGCAAGATTTCTTGCGTGATCTCATGGGCGCGCAAAAGTATCTCGTGCGCATGAGAAAGTAAGAGCTTTTTTTTTTTTTTTTTTTTGCAAAAAAGGTATGAAAGTGTGAATTGGCAACCCATAATATTTCAACCAATACATACATCTTTATTTATTTGTGTTCTGGAGCGAGCAGGAGAAGCTATGCGCGTCCATGTAAACTGTACAGGAGAGTTGCCAGGTCGGCGGGTTTCCCGGCCAATTGGGCTATTTTGAAAATACAGTTAGGGGTAAATACTAGGAGATCGCGGATTGCCGGTTTTTGGGCTGCTTTCATAATGTTCCGCGGCAGCGGACTGTAGGGGGAAAATGAAATTAATAATTATAAATGCAAGTGACTCCTAATCCTGAGGAATATCTGAATCGCCAACCACTGAAACTCAGACAGATGCACACGGAAAGCCGGGTTGCAAAATTCTCACGCTCACGCAAGAAATCTTACGCTCACGTAAGAAACCTAAAATTAGGTTCATCGGAAGCGTTGGGGGTAGTTTGCAAGCCCTACAGACTATTTACAAGATGATACAACTGTTACATACATATAAATGCGTGTGCAAACTAGTCTGGAATTGAAAGTCTCACTCCAGCCAGCTGACCAAAGTGCGTTAGTCTACATGACGTCATTGTGTATAACTGTGGTTTTAAAATGTTGAACATTTGAATATGATCACCATGCAAAATACTGGTGTATTTCTCTGAGATACAGTATACTAGGATTTCAAATACAGTGGTACCTCGGTTCTCGAACTCACTAGAACTCGAATTTCTTGAAAATCGAACAAACCAGTTTGACCTAGAACTCGACCTGAATATCAGAAGTCGAACCGTGAACGCTGACCTAATATAAATTGTACGCGCCAGGAAATGAGTCATACTACAATGCAATTCTTACTTGAATGCCTTCTTCACAGACTGGACGATTAACCAAATAAAGCAGCGCAACATTACAGTAACTAACAAAAAATAAACCACTAACTTACGTGTACTATTAGAGCATTTATGTAATTTATTTAAACTTTATTTTAACAGGTAAATTAACTGAAAACCAATTCCAAAGCTTTACGTGATATTCGGGAGAAATAGCAGATTACGCATCGGAACTGTCTGGGATACAAACGTCATCCGTGTAACTAAACTCGTCAGCCAATAAGGGCAAAAGTGTGTCGTCACGGAGGCGGTTCCAGTTTGTGCAGCCGGGTGAGAGGTTGCAATGCATCTAACCGTAATGCATTGCGTCAGGATCAGAATGCCTTGCGATAAGCCAGCGCTGTAAGCAAGCCGAATGCGCACAATGACCGGACTGGGGAAACAAACTGAAACGCGGACTAATGACAACAACCAGAAACAGCTGATCACATGGGGATCCCACACGAGGTTAACGAGGGGGCGTGGCACACAGAAGGAGCAGACGATCGGGGCAGGACAGGGGTAATGTTGGAATAAGATCTTTATCGTTTTGGAAGCCATTAAGAAAAAAATGCTCTTCTTGTTTTATCCTGTTCATTTCGTGTTTAAATGCTAAAAAAAAAAAAAACATATTTAGGTGTAATTTTGGGGGGCTGGGAACCAATTAATTGGTTTTCCATTATTTCTTATGGGAAAAATTCGATCAGAACTCGAACTTTTTAGGATTCGATCCGGAGTCCGGAAAGGATTAAGTTCGAGAACCGAGGTACCACTGTATTGGGCTAGTGTCAGCTTCTCAGACCTTAGGCTGGAGATTTTTGCTGGATCTGGCAACACTGCTGTCCAGTTTGAATTTCGTTTCACGTTTCACGTATGAATGCTTTTTTGTATGTCCGGTACAGCTGCATGTCTGTGTAACCCCTATGGAATTATTGCATCGCAAATTGATTGTTATTCTATTATACTCAAACTTTGATTTTTCGTTCATTCACCCATAGTGGATACTCCCTAAACGCATTAGTAGTGGTGGGTTATTTGCAGACACTCCCTAAGTACTTTCGCAAGAGAGAAGAGACTTTTTTTTGTTTTCCGTTTTTTTCACATGCTAGAGTCACCTCGGGGAAAAAAAGCGAGGAGACGTTAACTTTAGATTACACACCGAACATCACTACACAGCCATACACGGACACTACGAGGTTTTTCTCCAGATTTCTTTGGAAATTCTGATTTTTATTTGAAGATATCCTGGTGAGTTGTGAATTAATTAACTATCATGGTGAACTACTTCGCCATCTTGTTCGAAATGCATAGGAAAGCAGACCAGTTGAGTTAGGAGTGTTGGTTTTGATATTCATACTTTAACAAAGAGACATTCGTGTCATTAAGATGTTATGTGCTTAAACTGAAATGCTGTGTTAACTTTGTTAGTTCCATAGCTAGGTTGGTTGGCTAGATAAGCTAACAGACACACTTGATGGAGATGCTAAAAGTTTTCCCGTGCACAGACACGGTAAATTATTGTATTATGTTTATGTTCAAAAGTCATAGTTGGGAAATGTGATATTTTGTCATAAGCAGCGATGAAGTTCGTGATTTGAAACCTAGTCGCTAATCGCTTTGCACACGTGTGTGCAGGCTGGTTTCCCCCCCCCCTTCTCGAGGCCTGTGCATCATCGTGGATTCCACTGCACCTGCTACGCTATCCTCTGACTTCCATGGACTGATAGATTCCCAACGAGGGAGTGGTAGGATTGGAATACTGTGAAATGCACCTTTTGTTTTTTTAATCAGAACGCGGAACATTTTCCCCATAATGGTTTTTTTTTTACTTAACTCTTTTCCCACACATTTTTTTCCTTCCTGAGATCTCAGAACCTTAAAGACTGATATACTCCCCTTTAGGGGTTATTGGTTCCAACGTGTTCTAGTTGTTAAAAATTTATATTGATATTCCATGCCATTCTGTGTTTACCCTATAAATGGTTTACATTGATATCTCATATCATACTGTACTTGTTCTATATGGTCTGAAGTGAACTGTGATCTGAATTGGAATTCATATTATCTCCGAACTGTTAAGGGATTTTATTTATTTATTTATTTATTTTTGACAGTACCCAATACACCGTGAGGAATGTACACATATGCATATATATATTGACCTGAAGCCATAATTAACAATACAAGATTCTCTTTTATAAATCCTGATTGGTGTTTGTGTTATTGTGAGTTGGCGTAATACAACAATCAGTATTCACTACCGCAGTCCTCCTGTACGAATCTTGGACAGAGTAAGTAGACTTGACTAGTAGTGATTTAGTAGGTATCAGTGCCCACCTAAGTAGGCATTGAGAGAGAGAGAGAGTTGGGCAGAGTTACATCTGCATGCATGGTGCGTCCCCACGCTGTACTTTTATGCGTCTCGCAGTGCGTACAGCGCGCGCGCCTGCGGCACCTACGGCTGGCTCGCGGTGCGCCATGAGCACGGCGAAGTTGGTGAGGTGGCTGCAGGAGCAGGTGGTGTGCGTGCCGTTGGTGTCCAGAAGCTTGCAGCCCTGCGAGGACCACTGGCCCGTCATGGTGCGCTCCGAGTAGTTCCAGAAAGAGCAATTCGGGCTGAAGTGGTTCTCCAGCTGCGGAAACACACGCGCACTTTAATCACAGACATGCACCTCGTGTGTGCAGGTGCGGGACCCACTGTAAACACTTCTAATTTTCATGTTAGTAGTGCACGCGTGGTTTCCTTGCGCAGTTAAAAACTAATGTACATAAATTAAACGTAGATTAACTAAATGCGCGTGTTTTACGAAGATAACACGCTCTTTTATAATGGGATTTTACTCCGTCCGTATAATCCGTTCTCTTTTGAGATTTCAGCGGCATAGTTTGTCTCCGATAAAGGTACATCTCCTACCTTCATCCAAAATTTATATATTGTTCAAATATGGGCATTATCAAGCTTATTAAACTTCCACTTTTAGGACGGCATTATCGCTGGTAACTATCTTGGAAAGACCCATAATGCTTTGCAAGGGAAACGGAGTTACATTTAGGCGTCCTACAATTTTACACTTTTTTTGCAGAGGACGTGTTAAAGGCATCTACTCGCTTTTGTACTGACATAAGCAGTCTCTTCCTATGATAACATCTTAAACCAAACGCAATTTAAAAAAAAAAGGTGGCGCATGCCTTAGGACGTGGGAGAGTACCTTTTTGACAATGTTTTCGCAGATAAATCGTGAGAAATAGACACCGTGGATCCTGCTTTTCCGTAACTTAAATTTATGAGCTGTGCTGAAAAGAGTTTAACGTAGTGACTGACAGCCTAAAAACAGTGACGCCTGGGCGTCAGAGAATGAATTTCTGTAATTACATAGTGGGGACCAGATTTCTCTGCACTGATAAAAAAAAAAAAAAAAAACTTGTAACTTATTACCTCGTGGGGACATTTTTTGGTCCCCACAAGGATAACATCTAATTTATTTAAAAGAAATGCAATAACAGTTTTCTAAACAAAAGACTTTTGTTTGGTTACTTACGGTTAAGATTGGGGCTGGTTAGGGGTTGAGGTTTAGTTGGGAATAGGATTATGCCCATAGATCTGAACGGAGAGTCCCCATAAAGATGAATACTGTGTGTTTATGTATCTCAGCCCATGCATCTGAACAGCAAGCCCACCTGCAGGTGCCTCATGGTGTACACCACAGGCTCGGTCAGGAACACCCGGCTCGACTCCTTGTTGATGGATGCGGCGATGACGTGCGAATTGACGACCAGGCTCCGTCCACCAGACCCCGGCTCCACCTCCATTTTGACGGTGGCATTTTCCGTGGAGAGGAAGGACCCCAGGTTCTTGTAAAGCATGAAGACCACCTTCACCTGCCCTGCTGGCCAATAGGGAACCCACAGAGAGAGACGTTATCCCCAAAATAGTTTTTAATGAGCACATTTTTGCACCATCACCATCTCCGCCTTACTACATAAGGAAGAAAAAATGAGAAGAAATAAAAGACGAGACAGATATGTGAAAACATGATGAGATGGAGTGATCAGGAGTAGTCATCACAACCTTGTGAATGTGAAAAAGGTTTAGCATTAAACGCCTACCCAGCAAATTTAACATGAAGAATGTCAAGTTAATTTTGTTCATCACTGAGCAATTTCTGATGTGTCCAAGGGAAATTGTATTACACGCCCTGTGAGCAGTGAACTTGGTCTCCGCTACTGGAAAAGCTTCACCCGTCGTATCAGCGGGTGATATCTGTACCGGCTAGGTCTTTGAACAAGAGCAATTTGCGTTCTCGAGATCAGATTTTCTGATCAGAGTGTCATGTCTTCCTGATAATCTTCCGTATGGTTGAGTTCGCCGCGCTAGAACAATATCCTTTTGTCATGATATTTATATTTAAAAGATGCATCCCGTTGCCCTTTTCCAGTTTTAATGCTCAAATCATGCTTTAATCATTTGATTCCCAAGAGCCTTTGGTGCTATGAAAAGGACAATCAAGGTTAGAGTGAAATTCTCACTGGGAACTGTAGGAAAATGCCAAGCGTTGACTGTGATGGACACATCTAGAACACAAATTCTAAAAAGGCACAGTAATGGGGTTCAACGAAATAAGAGCCATTTGCTGTTGATTCCTAATACGTCGTGACAATATTTTATGTTTTTTTTTTCAAATTCAGTTCATTGCTAAATTATTGTCCACTAATTTTTAATCTTTCTCAAAAATGAATTCACTGTGAACTCCTGTGCACTCATTTACATCAAAAGCTGACTTTATTTTTTAGGGGACATGGAAAACTCTCGACAGAAAGCAGATGCCAGGATGCCTGGGCTTATGGATCGCGGCCAACGAGAGAGCAGGCCGTCCTCACCATGCGGCCGAGCGAGACGCCACTGACCGTTGCGGCTGTACTGCTTGATCGTGGAGGCGGAGAGCTGTATGCTGCTGTCGCTGGCATGGGACTTGGGGAAGGACAGGTCCTGGAAATCCATCTCCGTGTTCAGCACGTACACTTCCAACTCTGGGACACACGCGCAAGGGTTTTGGTTTATGTTCTTAGATACTGGAAGTCACACTGGAACCACGCACACACACACAGAGCCTCACCGATGTTGGCGCCGCGGTCCGAGAAACGCCCGTCATACAGGTTGTTGGCCAGCAGGAAGGCGCCCTTCTCCATAACGTCCAGCAGCATGGTGGCCGAGTGCGCCTGCTCCGTGCTGTTCATGTCCTGCCATGACTCCAACGCCTCGGACCGGAGCAGGTTGTCCACTGTCTGAACTACAGCCTGAAGAGAGAGAGAGAGAGAGAGCGTGGAAGAGGGGAGAAACCAGAGAAAGAGAGCGTGGGGTCACTATACACCCCAACTCTGACCCACACACAATGAAGTGATGTGAAAGCTAAAAGTCATGAGAGATGTCATGACTTGGAGGGACAGGCGGACATCCAGGCGAATTAAGCATTGTGCGAGCAATGCAGCCCCTTCGTTTTTCACCCACAGAGAATTCCACATTCTTTAATTACCCATCGCCACCTGTAGATGGCGCTTTGGAGTTACGCTGTGATTTACTCACACTTTGTGCTAACTAGGTAAATCACCACGGTGACGAGCCAGTTCCCCTCCGCTGGTCTGCTCGGTGGAGGCTTAAATGTGGCTCAGTTCAGGGCTCTGGGACTGTCATGTCCAGAATAAGGAAGTGTGTGTTTCTTAGTGACATTTTGTCAGGCCTAAGCTGATAGATGCCAGGACTGCATTTTCACCCTCTGCGGAGTATTAAAGGCATTAATATTTCATAGAGAAAATGTAAAATAAAAGGAGAGCGAGATATTAAGTGAATTAAAATTAACAAAAAATTCAATAAAAACCAGTTTTAGTTCCTCAAGTGATGAGTCTAGCTGCATAACGATTTCATCCAATCAAAAACGGGCATGTATGATAGTCAGCCAATCAGGGTACAGCTATCCAGAAAGCAGCTATTTTTGTTTCCTCTAGTTTCCTCAATGCTACCCGCAATAACAGGCTCCCACTTCAAAACCTGCGGTGTTCAGCAGATTCCAGGTCACGTACAGGTTTTCCTCACAACGTGCCGAGATGTCACATGGCCCAATGTTGCGTGGGAAAAAAAAAAAACTCAAAGCGTAACATTTCAATACAAAAAAAAAAAAAAACCGCTGGCAAAGTGTTATCGTCCTCTCCCGTCAGTCAGAGCGCAGATCAATAATAGTTAAAATGCAGATACCGGTGATTTCTGGGTGTAATTACACCTTCGATTATGGAATTTACACAGGCACAGAAAACACCAATTGCCCCCCCCCTCCAATTCATCCGACATAATTCGGAGCTTTTTCCCCACAGGCTCTCTTGAGACCATCCCAGCCACTTGTCATTATATGTAGCTAATGAGATTTCTGCAGTATAAATCCCGCGCAAGTTATTTATGGCTAATTGTGCGTTACTAAGTCGGCAAAGGGGGAATGGCGCCCTCTATCCTAAAGTAAGGGGTTTGAGTTATCTTACCGGTTGCTAATTGGATACTAATTAGTCATCTCATTAAAGGCACGTTTTCTGCAATTATTTTTGATAAGAACTGCTAAACACTGAGATTACACAATTAACATGCTGGCGTATGTGTCGTTAGGAGCCGGAAGTGGGACGCTGCAGGAGAGCTGATGGGGTGGAGAGGGTACCTGGATGTAGGCCCGGCAAGTTCTCTCTCTCTTCTGCAGCTGGAAGGAAAAAAGCAGGATGAGTGGCAGGGAGGACGAGTGCGTCGCAGTGGCTCGTAGGAGTCGGTGTGTCTCTTGGAGAATTGCGAGCGTTCGCAGGTGCTCGCGTGGGCGGCTGTCGCACCTTGTTGTAGTTGCGTGCGGCCGACTCCTTGTTGCCGGGCCGCAGCGCCTGAAGCTGGGCATCCAGGATGTCCAGCAGCTGCTCCATGAGGCGCACGGACGAGCTGACGTCGCCGGCGTGGATGCGCCCTCGTGTGTGGTTCACCAGCTCGCCCGCGATGTTCGCCGCGTTTTCCCCGCTCTTGATCTGCGGGGACCACAGATGTCACCTTCAGAGCTGGATCTAGGCTGCCTAGGGCCCGAATGACAGAAGGGGGCCTGGCAAAGTGTACAAAGGGGACCCCCCCCTCCACGTTTGGGTCTCTAAAATGGTAGATCCGGCCCATACCACCAATTAAAAACATTTACATGCATCCCCCAAAAGCTGATAGGCTTAGCAATATGAAGGGGGTGAGGTTTGTTTCTAAGCCACTCCCACATGTCACATTCAATTGGTCATTTACAAAAGAGGGAGGTGAGATACTATATATATAATTCTTGGCAGCAGAGGATTTTAGTGACGCAGAAGATGACCGCAATGGGCTGGAGACCCTGGGCAGGGCCGGATGCACGTCTGGCTGGTACCTTCTGGGCCACCTGGCTGACCCAGGGCGAGGTGCAGTTGCTGAGATCCGGGCCTCGGGGGCTCCACATTGCCGGGGAGACCAAGCACTGGAAGGAGGCGATGCCTGGATGCAGAGAGAGGGATGAAGGAGCTGGTTCAGGCGGAGAGCAGGGAGCCGTGGAGAGTTTTGTTGGAGGGGAGGAAGAGAGAATGCAGGCTGGCTGAAAAAAAATCAGGAAAAATGAGAGCAGGCACCACGGCCAAATAACAACCTAATCACGCAGCGGCGTGACACAGAGAGAGCACCCGAGGGAGGCCCCTCCCACCACACCGTATCCTCCGGAAAGTTCTGCGTTTACGCAGGTGAGTTCAGAGAGAGGACACAGGCCCGGGATCTGACGGACCTGAGCCGGCGTGCGGCTCCAAGCGCACAAATAAAAACAGACGGGAGGCTTCCAACAGAGCGAGCGAAAGAGGGAGGGAGCGGGGGAAGATGGAGAGAGGGGGTGCTGGGAGAAAAGTGGGGAGAGAGGAAGGAGAAGTTAGACAGAGAGAGAGAGGAAGAGGATGGGCAGAGGACGATGGGGGGGGGGGGGTTTGAGCTGGTGAATCAGAGCGGAAGCCGTGGTGTTTTACTGGCACTGCTCCTGCGTCGTCGTCCCCCTTCACCTGCGTTGTCACGAGCCTGGTGCTGATGCCAACGGGTGCCAATTAAGGCAGCAGCTAACGGAGCCCTGGCTGCACTTCAAGGGGCGGTGGGGGGGGCTTGGTAGGAACTTTGGGGGGGGGGGGCGTGAAGTGCTTTCAAAACCAGGTTTCTGTCACTCTGAAAATCAGGTCTTATGCCCCCATGTGGCGCTTAGAGAGAACCGCATGGCTGACTGCCGCAGTAATAAGGGCTGTATGCAGACATGCCAGGAGCAGCCCCTTACCCAGAGACCCCTTCGGACAGGGCCGTTCCACCATCTCCCCCTTCTGCGTGGGGGGCCACTGGACCCCGCGGGCCACGCGGGCCTCACAGGTATGTGGCTCAGGGCCCTGGGGGGGCCGCGGCAGGCGAGGTGGCCGGCCGGTGACGGGCACGGTGGCAGTGATGGGCCGCAGGTCGGGGGCCTTGTTGATGGCCCCAATGGGGTGCGAGGTGGGGGGCAGGGGGCGGGGCGTGGAGGGCCCGGAGCTGTGGGCGATGGTGGGCTTGAAGGGCGACACAGTGGTACTGATCGTCTGGGTCGTGGTGAGGGGGTCTAGGGAAACCACAGAAGAATGTCCGGTTAACCGGCAGTAAACTAGAAGATTAACAGTCAGCACAGCAGGACGTGAACTTCTGAAAGCATCCAGATAAAGTGGATATACTGATCAGTACAATAATGAAATATCTTTAATTAATATTACCCAGGGTTCGAATTACACAGTGGCTTTTGGGGGACGCCCTATTTTTCAGCGTGTACCACGACCCCCCAGGTCACATGCCTGCATACATATAGGTGTGGGGCAGCGTGGTCAGTAAGAGGGTTACTGCGGAAAACATTCTGCTATTACTGCAGGCCGTTAATACCGTCAGTAACATATGATACAGACACAATAATAACATAAGAATCACGCATAGAATAAACACACAACATTGACATATTAATACTATTATTCCATGAACCTTAATGTACGGAACATAAAATATAAGCTATAACAAAAAAGTGGACACATTTTTAGAGCCCCCCCCCCCCCCCCAAAAGGTCTCAGGGGAGCTTGTGTCCTTCTCAGGGGGGCCGAGCTCCCCTGTAATTCGAACCATAATATTCCATTTGTGCATTTGATATTCTCAGTTTTGTTTACTGGGTGTCACCAATTAAATGGGAATAATTTTGGAGCTTGCTGAAGGATCACAGAAATTCATATAATCCTGAAAACGAGTTGGATCACATAATGTCATGTAGTGTATATATATATATACTGTATATATAATATAAGTAATAGATAGTATTTACTAGTATAAGTGCATAATATATCTTCAGTTTTAAATGTCCTGGCTTGATTACACAGCAGCACATTAGCTGTGTTTGTGATCATGGGACGTTTAAACTTTGCAGTGCTGCTAATTTAGCATTTTTAATAATGGGTCTAAAATGCAGTGATCGCAGCCCCATACAGTAGTGACTTCGTACATGAAGGAGCATAATTTAAATGGTTTGTATATTATATAAAAAGATCTTGATAGGAAATGACAAAGTAGTTTGGCTTGCAAAGTGTACCGTTTGTTTAGACACTGGTAATAAACAGACGTGTTGTGTTATCAGGCTAACAGACTGTAGACCCCTTTTATTATCATTAAAGGGGCAGCACTGTGGTCACACCGCATGGAGTGGCGTTGGTTCGAATCCCACCTCCGCTTTGCATGTGTGGACTTTGCACGCTCCCTTTGTGTCGTGTGACAGCACGTTCCCCTGGAATCCGCGCGGTCTCTGCGAGCTCCTTTTGCCCCTCCCTTCCGACACTGTCAGAATTTCCAAGCCTCGCCGGAATGTTGTCGCTAAGTGGTTGATTTTAATCTTTCTGGAGTTTACGAGTTAATGAGCTAGCACTAAACACTTCATTTCCTCCCGAAAAGTTTGATTTGTCTTCACGTTTCGATGAGAGTAATTATTTCCGCGCTCCAGTCAGTTGCGTTTTGCTCTTGATGTTCCCGGCCTCCCGCTGGCCCGGAGATCCCAGTGACTGGTGGGATTCGCACCCCCAAGGGCGGAGGATGGCCTCGAGCCCGCGGTCTCCCTCTGTCCGACGACCCCAACTCAACACGACGCGTGATCAAGCCGCGAAGCAGCCTGGAGTCAGTCCCCGCTGAGAATGTTTACACGTCGCTGCTGATCTCCGCTACACAAATACCAGCTGCGAGATCGATGAAGGACCCTTTTAAAACAGCGCTCTCACTCTCTTACTCGTACCAGCTGCTAAATGGCGATAAACAACAAATCGATGTTTCATATATACATTTTTAGATATTTATATATTACCTATTTCCTCCTCATTGTTATTTTAAATGTTTTTTTGTTTTGTTTTGTTTTGTTTTGTTAATGGTGACTCGTTTTGCTGCAGCAATGATGGGCCAGACTGTGGACTAGTTGGATGGTTCTAGAAAGGCACACAGGAACGTACCATTGGTGGGGTCGGGAGGGCCGAACTCCAGTGGGTATCTCAGCACGTTGTAGTTGTTCCACACGTAGAGCTGGTTGTCGCGAGGGTTGTAGTCGATGGAGGAGACGTACTGGTAGGGGTTGGGGAAGGGGATGTGCACAGGCTCCTCGCGCCCGCGGTTGGTGTTGTAGGCATACAGCACCAGGTCTCCACCCGCCTCGCTGTCGTCGTCCTGGTAGACGGAACGCACAGCGTACAGCACCCCGCACGCCATGAAGGCATTGGACGCCAGCCGCTTGTCAAAGCTTGTCTCCCAGGTGCCCTCAAAGCGCAGGGTGTATGGGTTTACCTGCGGGGAGGGGTCATGACGGTTGAATAATCAAATTTCCCATAATGCCACAGGGGGTCCGAGGTTCGGTACGCCTCCTCACCTGGCTGACCACCAAGCGCCCGTTGTTGGCCTCTGTGGCATAGATGACCCACAGGCCGTTCTCGTCCACGGCCAGGTCGATGTCAGACTTGCCGCCCCAGCGGTACGGTGACGTGTCATGGTAGTTGGCATTGGCGATGATGGCCTCGCCGCTCTTGATGCGCGTGCGCAGGTCGTACTTGACGATGTTGCGCGTGCGCTCCTTGTTGTAGAACACGGCTCCGTCGTACACCACGAAGCCCGTCCCATCCACGCGATTTGGCAGCCTGTGGGGGGGGGGGTCACATGTTCTCAGAGACATCAATTCAGGAATGAGATCGGCAATCATAATTCCCATTCTTATTACAATATAAAATCAGTCAATAAAGATATATATATATATATTCTGACTCTTTCATTTCTCCTTTAAGCAATAGGGGGCGCTCACTTGTAAGTGGTCGTGGCACGGTTCTGTCGGAAGTCTTCCCAGGACATATATTCGTACAGCATGTCTGTGCGGTAAGGTGTCCAGGGCATGACGTAGAGCCTGTCCCCCGACTGCAGGGGGTCTTTGCACCATGCCCCCGCCTGGTGCTCTGCCTCCTGCAGTGAGCTGGCCGGCTGGACCCTCAGGAGAGTCCCCGGACAAACGAAGACTGGAGGGAGAGTTGGAGGGAGGGAGGGAGGGAGGGAGGGAGGAGCGAGGGGTCGAGAGAGGGAGGAGGAGCGGGGTTAAGAAAGGGAATCCGGGAGGGGAGAGGAGGAACAAGGGAACGAGGAAGGAAAAGGAGAAAGAGGAGGGGAAGAAACAAAGTAGATGGAGGGAAAAGAAGGCGAAGCACAGGAGGGAGAGAGGGAGGAGAGAGAAGAGGGAAGGGAGGAATGGAAGAGGAATGGAGGGTAGATGGAGGTGGGAAATTGGGAGAGATTGGGTGGGGGGAAAAGAGGATGGGGGGAGAGAGCAACAGAGGAGCGTGAGATAAACCAGCAGGCTGGAAAACCACAGGAGCAGAACGACTGACCATGTGTTAAAGCTTGTTTAGTGCGGAGAGGGAGAGCCGGGCTCTCCGGATTGGGGGGAGGGGGGGGATCAAACTGCTGTTGCCCAAATACTGTCTCCAGGTTCACCTCTAAGGCTGCCCTAATTCAGCGCTGCCTTGCTTTCTATTTCGGGACACGCCGAGTCGCTCTTCTCCAGCTACACTCATCTATAGTGGGGTCTGCTTTAAATATTTATTTAGATAATAGACAAGGACAGTGTTAGAAGTGTCTGCCTGGGCCAGCTGTGTCAGAACAGGAGGAGGAAAGGGTGTTTGTGTCACACACACACACACACACAGATCATACACGCATAAAGGCATACATACACAAATAAGAAGTGTATATATGATGGGGATCACCCCACGTGTATTCCTAAGAAAACTGACAGGCGAAAACAAAAGGATTACCTGCTCTGTGTGTTTATGCCTAAACAGAAACCATCAGGGATCAGGAAATGTCTCCTATGGAAAAAAGCCATCAGCTCATCAACATCATTAAGGGACAGGGTTGGGTTTACTAGGGATATTTCAGAAAAACAAAAGCCAGACACCCCGCTCACCGACTCCCTGTTAGGAACACAAACACGTCCAGCTCACCGACTCCCTGTTAGGAACACAAACACGTCCTGCTCACTGACTCTCTGTAAGGAACACAGACACGTCCCGCTCACTGACTCCCTGTTAGGAACACAGACACGTCCAGCTCACTGACTCCCTGTTAGGAACACAGACACGTCCAGCTCACTGACTCCCTGTTAGGAACACAGACACGTCCCGCTCACTGACTCCCTGTTAGGAACACAGACACGTCCCGCTCACCGACTCCCTGTTAGGAACACAGACACGTCCCGCTCACTGACTCCCTGTTAGGAACACAGACACGTCCCGCTCACCGACTCCCTGTTAGGAACACAGACACTTCCTGCTCACTGACTCCCTGTAAGGAACACAGACACGTCCTGCTCACTGACTCCCTGTAAGGAACACAGACACGTCCTGCTCACTGACTCCCTGTTAAGAACACAGACACGTCCTGCTCACTGACTCCCTGTAAGGAACACAGACACGTCCTGCTCACTGACTCTCTGTAAGGAACACAAACACACGTCCCGCTCACTGACTCCCTGTAAGGAACACAGACACACGTCCTGCTCACCGACTCCCTGTTAGGAACACAGACATGTCCTGCTCACCGACTCCCTGTTAGGAACACAGACACGTCCTGCTCACCGACTCCCTGTTAGGAACACAGACACGTCCTGCTCACTGACTCCCTGTAAGGAACACAGACACGTCCTGCTCACTGACTCCCTGTAAGGAACACAGACACGTCCCGCTCACTGACTCCCTGTTAGGAACACAGACACGTCCCGCTCACTGACTCCCTGTTAGGAACACAGACACGTCCCGCTCACCGACTCCCTGTTAGGAACACAGACACTTCCTGCTCACTGACTCCCTGTAAGGAACACAGACACGTCCTGCTCACTGACTCCCTGTAAGGAACACAGACACGTCCTGCTCACTGACTCCCTGTTAAGAACACAGACACGTCCTGCTCACTGACTCCCTGTAAGGAACACAGACACGTCCTGCTCACTGACTCTCTGTAAGGAACACAAACACACGTCCCGCTCACTGACTCCCTGTAAGGAACACAGACACACGTCCTGCTCACCGACTCCCTGTTAGGAACACAGACATGTCCTGCTCACCGACTCCCTGTTAGGAACACAGACACACGTCCTGCTCACCGACTCCCTGTTAGGAACACAGACACGTCCTGCTCACTGACTCCCTGTTAGGAACACAGACACGTCCTGCTCACCGACTCCCTGTTAGGAACACAGACACGTCCTGCTCACTGACTCCCTGTAAGGAACACAGACACACGTCCTGCTCACCGACTCCCTGTAAGGAACACAGACACGTCCTGCTCACTGACTCCATGTAAGGAACACAGACACACGTCCTGCTCACCGACTCCCTGTAAGGAACACAGACACGTCCTGCTCACTGACTCCCTGTAAGGAACACAGACACACGTCCTGCTCACTGACTCCCTGTAAGGAACACAGACACGTCCTGCTCACCGACTCCCTGTTAGGAACACAGACACGTCCTGCTCACCGACTCCCTGTAAGGAACACAGACACGTCCTGCTCACTGACTCCCTGTAAGGAACATAGATACTCAATGTCACTTGCAGGACATCAGTGTCACTGTCCATCAGTCCAAGTCAACACTCATGTTTACTTGGATGAGCACTCTGAGAGTGAGCAGAGGGAGTGCCCAGACAAACTGAAATCCGTGCCACTCAGACATAGGTGACAGGGGTGTCCCTGTCCATTAGTGTCAGGCCACAGAAGCAGAATAAGAAGAGGTTGTGTGTTTGTCTTAACACTGAATAACAAACAAGTGTCCCAGGGGCAGACTAACAGAGTGACGAGCAGGAGTACGTAAACCCTGTCTCACCTTCAACATTCACCTGCCGCACGTGGATCCACCCCCTGAGACACAAGACTATGACTCACGATGTGGCACAAAAACAGAGCATAGCGCCACCATGGGGGGGAGAAGCAGGAAATCGCCATCGCTTAGGAACAACCTTCAACAGAAGCCCTGTTTTCCAAGTTGTGTGCTGGGGGTAAAAAAAAAATTCCAGGTTCCATTCAAAATAAGTATAGGTGAAGGCAGCTGTGCAGGGCCTGGGGGGCTCACCCCGCATGCCTGCCACTCACTACGCTGCAGTTCCCTTCACCGGGAGCCCCCCCTCTTGGGTGTGGGTGTGCACCATTCCGCTCTCCGTGTGACTGCTGCCGCGGACGACGCGGAGAAGAGGACGTAGACCTGGAGGCTTTCCAGAAGCTTCATTATCTGGCGTGGAATCGCCAGTTTGCGTTTCCGATCTCTGTCTGAGCATGGCTGCTTTGTCCGAACACGCCGGATGCCCGAGCCCTGGGACAGACCATGTTGAATGCCGGGGGCCTGAATTTTATTGTGCTGGGTTGGCCTTTGGAAAATGGTGGGTGGGGGGGAGGCTTTTCTATAACTGAGGGTTTACAGCAGTCACAGTTACAATTTCTTGTAAATGAGGTATGTGATGCTCTTGTTTCCTTTTTTTAATATTTAAACAGCATTAGGTCCCTTCCTGACCCCCCCCCCCCCTCCCCCCGTTACCACGGTGACTCTTTCACCTTGCCACTCATCCAAGGGACCCCAGCTGCTTGCGGCGCCGCCGATGCAGTTCAGATAGGCGGGAAGGGGCGGGCGGAGGGGAGTCCTCGCTAGTTCACATTTGCCTGCTCATTAAACGAGACTCATGCTGGGCTTGATAGCAGGAGGAACAGAGGACCCCCCCGAGCTCGGAGCGGGGGTTTAGGGGACTCTGACAGGAACATATTTATCTTGCACCTTTGTCACATGGGGGCCCCATGCATTGCCGTGCCAGCGTTGATTTTCCACAGCCCTATTCCGAAACAAAAACCGCCTGCTGATTCTGCTGCCGCCCCCCCCCCCCCCCCCCCCGCTGCAGATTCAAGGATTTCAAACACACCTTAGGCGCGGAGATCGATCCTGCAGCGGTAATTAAATTCAGTACACATTCTGACCTGAAAGGGGTGCCATAGAGCATAGTCTGCTGTTACGATGAAGACCTAATGGAAAACAATTATGCATGTGTGAATTCGCATCTATAGGAGAGAGGACATTTAATTAAAAGATGGGGGAGAAAAGGGGGCACACAAAGGAGTCTCCGTCCTGTAAAACGGGTTTGCGAGGGACAGATTTCAGTGACAGGGACAGACAGAGGTATTGCGCTGCCACTCTCAGAGAGCTCGAGCCAAAGCACGACCACAGAGTGTGACATCTGAACTCCCTCCCCCACCCCCCTCCGCCGCCTGAAACCATAGCAATATGATTCGAGCACAAACACACAAACAAACAAAACATGCACAGACACACACACACACACGCTGGAGAAATGCAGGATGTCGCTTTTTCCATCTGTTGTTTCTGTCAAGACTGTGAGGACTAAATTAGGGTTATAACCGGCACGCCGGCCCGACAGACACGCTAGCTATGATCTGCCGAAGAAGCAGCTGTTTAAGGAGAAGCCAGCTTTCTGAACAGGACGGTGCGAGGGCAATGATGGCTCAGTAACGGGCCTTAGAGCACTGCATTACAATGCTGCTGACCGCATAGTGACCACCTGGTCACCAGGATGAAGATGCTGCTGATGTCCTGGGACGCTGGTGACAGGTATCCTTGTTGGGAACACAGCAGACCAATACAGGATTATGGGTACTGAAGCATCTGTTTATAAAGTGGTACCAGAAACAGCCGGCTGAATTTACGGCCAATGGCTCCAGTCAGAAATCCTGATCGCTGAGTAATACCAGGCTCTCATTGGCTGAGCTCTAAACTGCCGGCATCTCATTGGTCGACCTCTTGTTGTCTGAGCACCGATCGGGAATCGGTGCTGCATACCGCCTGTCAGCTTCTCTCCTCTCATCTGTCACTGGCTGTCAAAATGTCTGTCAATCAGAGGCCAGTTCCTGAGCACAACAGCAAGAAGCGTGTCAACGGAAAGCGAGGGGGGGGGGGGGGGGAAGGAAAATCTATCTGTCGATCCGTTAAGGAATCAACCTAACAATCGAGCAATCAATCAGCGTGAGTTATCAAAGACAGGGCCGACATGAAGCTGTGTTATCGTTTGGGAATGAGCAGACAGAGGATATAATAGCTGTAAAGAGGATGGGGAGTGAGACAGAAGATGGCGTTTCAAAGAGATGCCTGCGTGCCATATGAATAGGCCCAGAAAGCGAGGAGGCGTGGGGGCTGCTTTCTGTTAGGGGAGCGAGCACATTGGGCCAGTGTGATATGCATACATTAATATAGCCCAGGAGGTGGGTGGCATGGCTGTGAGCGTGATTGGCAGGGCTAGGGTCGACAGGGCTAGAGCCACTCCCTTCCTGGATAGGACACGCCCTCTCTGGAAAGGACACACCTTTTCTGAGTAGGACACACCCTCTCTGGAAAGGATACACCTTCTCTGAGTAGGACACGCCCTCTCTGGAAAGGACACACCTTCTCTGAGTAGGACACACCCTCTCTGGAAAGGATACACCTTCTCTGAGTAGGACACGCCCTCTCTGGAAAGGACACACCTTCTCTGAGTAGGACACGCCCTCTCTGGAAAGGACACACCTTCTCTGAGTAGGACACGCCCTCTCTGGAAAGGACACACCTTCTCTGAGTAGGACACACCCTCTCTGGAAAGGATACACCTTCTCTGAGTAGGACACGCCCTCTCTGGAAAGGACACACCTTCTCTGAGTAGGACACGCCCTCTCTGGAAAGGACACACCTTCTCTGGATATGACACGCCCTCTCTGGAAAGGACACAACTTCTCTGGATAGGACACAACTTCTCTGAGTAGGACACGCCCTCTCTGGAAAGGACACACCTTCTCTGGATAGGACACGCCCTCTCTGGAAAGGACACACCTTCTCTGAGTAGGACACGCCCTCTCTGGAAAGGACACACCTTCTCTGAGTAGGACACGCCCTCTCTGGAAAGGACACCTTCTCTGGATAGGACACACCCTCTCTGGAAAGGACACACCTTCTCTGGATAGGACACGCCCTCTCTGGAAAGGACACACCTTCTCTGAGTAGGACACGCCCTCTCTGGAAAGGACACACCTTCTCTGAGTAGGACACACCCTCTTTGAATAAGACACGCCCTCTCTGGGCAGGCACCCCAAATCAAGCACTGAGTTAGAATGGTCAGAATTGCCTCAGGTGACCCATACTGGAGCTGTGCACACCCACTGGGGGCGGAGCATACCCCTCAGGAGCAGGTGCTGTAGTCACTTGCCAGACCCCGCCCACCCCAGCCCTGGAAGCCGCCCACTTCGTGGCAAAGCAGGGAGGAAGGCCACAGACATGTGGGTGAGAAGCGAGGGGCAACAGACGGATGAGTACGGCAGGGGGGACAGGAAAGGAATGTAACAAAGGAAGAGAGGATGGACAAAGGGAAAGAAGGCGAAGAGTTTGGAGGTGGGGGGGAGGGGGGGTTCAGTGAACCGGCAGCTGCTTGCGATGAAGACATGAGATATTAGAAATACGTATCAAAAATTTTTAAATAAATAAGGAAGAGGAGGAATAAAGGGGAGAGAAGCAGAGAGACTTTGGAGGTGAGAGCGCACACGGAAGCACCTGGAAATGGGAGGAACCACTCACGAGGTGGGGCACGGGATTGGACGCACTGGGTCACATGATCCGGGGGAAAAACTCTCACTGTTACTGTTTCAGGAGATGTCGCGCTCAAAAATGAAGAGAGTGAACTCAAACGACAGAAAGAAAGCGAGGGATTCATCCTGAAGGAAGGAAAAGAAAAGGGGGGAGAGACCACAGGAAGACAGAAAGATCTAAAATAATGTATAGAGGAAGAGGACAGTCTCTTGGATCTAGAAGGACCAATTGAAGATATGGATAAATTAATGAGAAAAATAATAATAATACCAAATTAATTACATTGACTGGTAACTTCACAAATCAATAAAATCCAGGGTTATGAAGACGCTCAACACCTCCTCAGTGCTGGGGGGGCGATGCACCTCCATGTGTGGGGGAGAGACCACATGGCCTGCAGTAACACAGGGGGTGTGTGTTTGCATGCAGCTGAGTGCATGGCTTCAATTAAGGGCCCTAATTAAACGACATTGCCAGTCTTTTTCATTTGGAGCCCCTGATTGTGCAGGTGTCTGTGTGCATGTGTGTGTGTGTATCCACATCCTGATTTATGTGTGTTTGTGAGCAGAGACAGGCTTGTTGTTTGTGAGGCCCCACTCAAAAAGTCACTTTGTGGCCCCTCCTAGTGTAGTAACTGTTTGTGGCCAACAGGGGGCCCCCACACAAATGCGTAGTTTGAGTCTCGGTTAACGCCGCCGCTGCCTATGAGCTGGGCAGGCGATGCCGTATGGCAGGACTCGGGGAATCATGTGGAGAGACTCCGAGGCGTTCGTTAGAAGAAAGGAAGAGAGACAGAGTGTGTGTGTGTGTTAGAGAAAGAGAGAGAGAGAGAGAAAGCGTGAAAGAGAGACGGGGGCACAGGGCTGGGTAAGATTAACATCAAACATGACCACAACACAAGGTGCTGGGTTAGGAGAGAGGGAGGAGGGCAGGGAGAGATGAAGGGAAGGGGAGGTAACGCAGGAGTAAGGAGAGAGGAGGGAGGATAGGAGGGGAGGGCGAGCTGTGGTGTTATGTTCATTGTGGTCTTTACCTTTCTGATCCACTTCTATTCAAGCATCGGAAAAGAAAGAGAGAAGGAGAGAGAGAAAGAGAGAGAGAAAGAGTGAAAGAAAAAACAGGTGCAGGAAAAAAGAGAAAATTGATTAAATAAAAAGTTGTCCTTTTGTCGTTCGTTTTTCTCTTTTTAAATTCACGTTATTTGCCTGCGGTTTGGTTCACTCAGGAGCAGACAACTTTCAGAGGAAGGATGGACCCAGATGCATATCGGAGCTAAATACAAAGGTGAGCATTTCATGAAAAAGCATCAGCCCCGTCCCAGCCCCCAAATCCGCACTTCCGTTTCAGATTAGTCTGTCAACCTCACCCCAAGCACCCACCAACTCCACCCATCGTCATCTCTCCACCCAAATGCCCCAAAAATCAACTCCCCCATCCCATCCCGTCCGCCCTCTTGGTCCTCCATCTGGCTTCCTGTCAGGGAGTAAAACATTTAGCCTCCTCCTCCTCCTCCGCACTGTGAGGGAGAAGAGAATGAGAGAGAGGTGTGTTAGGAACGGACAAATGGGAGGAAGAGGAGATGCGAATTCCCAGCAGGCCTTGCTGTGAAGCCTACCAGAGTCCCTCTCTGATCCCTATCACACTTCACTCATGCCTGAATTTCAAAGAAACATTCTCCGTATTTCATTTTTAACATCTTCAGTGTGCGGCTCCAAATGTCAATATTTTACACCAGTTTTAGGCCAAAAAAACAAGAGGTCGGCAGACGATATCGACGGTAACGGCTCTGCGAGGCGAGCGGCACCTCAGGGCCCGGCTGCCAATCGCAGCAAACCCACTGCACTGTACATCTCCGGCGTGCAGATTTACATTTCAATTTGATCTTTTCTTTTGGCTCTAAGCCAGCCACCCTTTTCTTCCTATTTTTTATATAAAAAAGACTTATTTTTGTACTTTTTTCTAATCATTTTCTGGTAATGACATACATTTTTTAAAGCAGGCAGCTTTAATAGTTTAATATGCAAACATTTAATAAAAATTAGATGCCAAACTACAGTCCAGTCTTAATATTTATTAAGTGCCATTTTCAAAGTATCAGCAGTTTTGTGACCCAGTTTTGCAATACAATACTTAGAAAAACCACCTGGATTCTATATTCTGCTTATATACATCAAATGGAAATAAAGCTTTGAAATTTTATATATTTCTCATTTGCATATATTTGACACTTTTTAATGCTGAATTTTATGCGCATTTTGTTGTTTTTCGTGTATTATTTTCTGAAAACGTCTGAAATACGAGTAAAGCCGAACACAGCAAATGATTTTATATTTAATATTTGATCATTACTCTGCCCGCTTTGTCGTTAAAACAATGGAGTGCAGTGAAAAAGTAGCGTGATCACGCTGTTTTTATGAAATGATACGAAAACGGAGAAGGCAAGGTGCGGACGCTTCGCAAACGCTACAGACTTCTTACTCTTAAACCCACAATGAGAACAATGGGTCACTAGAGCGGTTGACAGAGGTCCGATTCGGGCAAGCCACGCAATTAGGGAATCTCGATTCCAAACACAGACCAGAAGCCGCTGCACCCACAGCTAATCGCTGTGCCGGGCGACCACTAAAGGCGTGACGACCAATCAGAGGCCGGGCCAGCCTCGTCAGCTCAATTCCCTCGTTACGCCTCGTCTTTTCAAGCCCCCCAGCCCCCCTCCCCGTAGCTGCCGTTGCAGGAGCATGGCTGTCTGCTGGTGCTGTTTTTTAATACGCTGTATTTCTTGGCTGTATTCTCCTCTTGGTTAAACCAGCCAGCTACAGCTGTTCCTATCAGTGGGTCAGTCTTGAATCTGCCTGGGGGGGTGAATGGGAGGGGGGCTTAAATCTGTATACTAAATAGAGCCGCCAGCTCAGTCTGGTGTCGATCCATTTCGAGGGCGACTGTGCGGTGACCAGTGCTCTATGGAAACAGATGTTTGCCCAGTCCTCCCCAACCAGTCCGGGACACCTGGGGTGCGGAAATATGTCCGTCTCACGCTGAGATGGAGCGCGCCCAGGAAAGCCTCCCCTCTGCCCCCTCCCTCACTGCCTCCCGCTGCCACTCTCCGAGGCGGGCGTGTGTGGAAATGACGGCACCACCCCTTGTGACTGAATATATCCCTTGTTCATTACAGGTTTCATACAATTAAGGGGTGCCGTTGTGCAGTACAAGCAAGGCCCCCCATCCAGGCACGCCTACCCCCCTCCCCCCCAAAGTACTGAAATGGTGGGTGTAGGGGGTGTTTTAATGGTACCACCACGACTCGAGTGATTCATTAAATCAGCCACGGCTGAAAGAATTGCAACCGCAACCATCGCATTCACTAGTGAATCATTTTCTGATTGCGCCGATTTCCAGGCAGCATCTGATCTCCTACTAGGAAAAGCCGACTCACGTTACCGTTGTCGACGACGAGTTTAATCAATCCGCCCGAAAGCCAGGGCACAACAAAGACCCCGCAGGTTCCCCCTCCCCCATCCTGAGCACCCGTCACTGGTGTACAGAAAGGTGACAAGCACACTAATGTTTCGCGAGCGGGGAGAACAATGACTGACGTCCTGCTTTCGCTCCATCTGCCTGCCGCTCGGAGCAAATCCGGGGTGCATTCAGACCTATGAAAGGGGACAAAGAAAATGGACAGCGACGGGTAGGGATGGAGGGGGAGGGAGAGAGATCCAGAGGTTGCCATCTGCAAAGGTGTGGCAGGGAGAAAGAGAGAGATAGACAGTAAGGCTGTTAGCAAGGAAAAGGGAGTATTGAAGATGCTCTCATCCACTCCCCAGGTGGGAGCAGGCATGAGTCGGGGTCCCTCCTCCAGGATCTGCGGGCCTGATCCACTCGCTCACCTTGAGGCCGGGGCCCCCCTTCCCCGCCCTCCTCCCAGCACTCACACATCCACAGCCGTGTCCCTCTGCTCAGCAGCTTGACAAATCCAATTAATCACCGGGGTGGTAATTAGCATGGCTAGCATAGAGAGACGGGAGACCCCACCGACATCGTCCCAGGCTGACTGCGTGTGTGTTTGCAAAGACTGATGGTTTCATTCTCCTTTTCCCCCCATCTATCCCTCTACCTTACAGTGCGACTAAGCCAAAGCCATCAGGAAGTTTGTAGACATAGCGCGGAAGTCGCTTTATCTGCGATTTTTATTGTATCCCGTGTCCCGTCGGAAGGTGAAGAACAGGATGAAGGACAGCGACTCACAAGCTCCACCGTGTCCTTCCATTTCTCGCCAGTCCAACCTCTGCTCCGCGCACCGCTGCACCCGCAAAACGCGACTTTCCTGCTCAACACCGAGCGCCCAATTCCTGCGCTCCCGGCCCTGTGAAATTGGTTTCCCGGTTATCTTCCGAAAACGCAAGAGACGGGGACCGACGTCTTAGATGTACGCATTTCAAATGAACAAATTCAGATTAGAACGAACTTCAGCTGCAGATCTTTACGCTAAAATACCCTGCTTGTTTCTTCCTGTCACAGGTAAATACTGCATCCCCTCGTTTGGGTACGTGTCTTTCACTCTGGAAACGCCATGCTCACCATCTTTGCTGACTTTTCTTGTACCCAATAATTTTTTTATAAACGCGTTACATCTTATAAATTAAATACACGCAAGAGCCTAGTCGCATTCCGACGTTATCCGTGACAGACTATTTAAATTAATTTTCATCCAGGCCTACAAGGTCACGTAAAACGTAATTACTTGAAAATAAATAATGTACACATGTTGCAAACCGCATATTAGGCCAAACTAATGTCCGATCCTTCTGTTCGCGGAATATATAAGCCTATACATGCAACGCACCATATAAAAGCCGAATTTGTTTTCGTGCTACCAGGTACCACGGACTACTAAATTTGCTTTAAGATATTGATCCTGATAATTTATTAATCTGGGTGCGGTGCGGCGGCGCGCCAGAGCGCGCCCACGATGTTCATTTGTCCCGCGGTAACGAAAAAGCGGCAGCGGAAATTCCTCTTTAATGCCTAAATTATAGGTACATTTACGAACTAAAGTAATGATTTAATAAAGAATTATTTATAAGTGGGTTACGAGATAGAGCAATAATTTTAAAACCTAATATAAATAATGGATCGCTTACGATTCTACCTTTTTTTCTAAATGGAAGGTGGGCTTTTCTTTCTTTAGGTTGGTAATCATATTTCATTGGGGGGGAAAACACAGTTTTGCACCGTCACTGTAATAGCTATAACTCAATATAAAAGCACTTTAGTTTTTTAAAACGCCATGATAAGAACGTGAATATGCAAGCTGTGGTGTTTTATTTTCTGGATGGAATAACAATTCTGGAAAAAAACAAAGGGTTCATCAACTATTGCATTAGTCGTTGTATAATACAATTTTTCTGCTCCGTGTTCACAGCCCGGCAGTGCAACAGGGCCCTGCTACCTGAAACGATTTATTGTCTGTAAGGACAATCCGCCTTAAGCGGTAATTAAATCATCCGCACCGCAAGGAAAAGTCAATGATATTGGCGAATGATAACCTTAATGTTTGACAACTGTCAAGTGAGCGATGTGACTAATGAAACAAATCTTATGTTTTACTTTTCATTCTGAGTAACTCATTTAGATTAAACCATATAAGCCTACGAGTTTGCACTACACTTTAAAATCTATTGAAAAGGTAGTGGCTGTTATTTAAAAGCTTTCACTCGAGGCTTTTTTAAATCCTGCTGTTGTTTTTCCCTTTGGCTTTGGGCTGTTCCAGACGACATTTCGGCTTTTAACCCGTCAGCCAGCGTGCACTTTAACGTTCACGGTAAACTCGGTAACGCGCCCAAACTCGGCAGTCTTTGAGACCGCGCACACCGGTAGCTGTTTAGCGTTATTTCCATCTGTCACTCTAGAAATAAAGAGAAAAAAAACAAGGAATCAAACAAGCAAGTACGTTTCATTAAATACTCCAGATGAAGTGTGGTAACAACAAGGCGACGGAGACGGGGCAGTATGCGAGCGTTTAGTTGCGCGAAATTTAATTAATGTGGAGAAATCTCCGGGGAGGCCATGCCGGGGCCACCCACTCCACTCCATCTCTGTAATTAAACTCCGATGAGCTGTCTCTCTCACACCATTTAGTTTTGGGACGAGGCTTTCTGCATATGCTCCTAATTGAGTCTGGTTTCTGTTTATCCCGCTCTCCCCCTGATCCAAAGTAGAAGCGGAGACGCGGGGAAAAGCTGGCCGCCCCGGGTGGATCCCCGAGGGAGCGCCGGCGGACCGAGAGCGGGGTAATTGGCTCGATCTGCCGTTCCAGCCCGGGAGGACTTTTCATCACGAAAGAATCGGGTCCCGTTTTTCCTGTCCGAGCAATCCTTCAAACGCAGCAGCTCAGCTATAGCGTGAGAAGAACTGGCAACTCAGCAGCTATTTTTACTTATTATAAATTTATATGTTTGGCCCCCAGGAAGGCGAGAAGGGGCGGCAGGGGGGCATACATATATAAAATAAGTCAGCTAGGGTTCCTGTGATGAGTAGCCGCGAGATACTGTGTGAAATAAAACATGGAGTTAAGCATCTGGTTTGAGTCGAGCGTCAAACTCGCTGCTCGCTTGAAAGGATCTATTGACTAGTCGCGGCTTTTCCGATGTGACTGTCGGCGGAGCGATCCGGTGAATCGGGCCCCCCGTGGGAGCGACGCCGCACTGGCTGGCGCAGACGTACCCTGCAGAACACGCATGCACAGGAAGCGCCCCCCCATACCCCCCGCCTCCGGCGCCGCCCTAACACGCAGCTATGAACACCGTCCTCGAGATAGCTCATCACACGCTATGAATCTAAATGACGCCACCTGCTTTCCGGAGAGAAACAGGGAAAGAAGGGGGGGGTGCACGGCTTGGGTTCCTCCATTATGTCCATCCCTGTGGGGGGGAATTAGGGGGTCAGGTATGATAAGGAACTTCAAACAGATGAAGATGTGTGTGTGTTTAGTTCGTCCAGTAACCTACAAAAAGGAAGAGGAGGTAAGATGACTGACAGAGCGAGATAATGACAGAAGGTATAACGATTTAGAGCGAAACAGTGATTTTCGGAGCGAGAGAGACGGAGTGAGATGGAGTGAGAGGGAGACAAAGAGACGCGGCAGAGCTTGAGGCAGAGGAGAGAGAGAGAGAGAGAGATGCAGGTCCCCCTTATTATTAGTGCTAATGAAGGAGGTAAAGGGTGCTGGAGAAGAGTGGAAGGCTGGGGATGAGCAGAGGATTGGAGGGAAAAAAGAGAGAGAATGAGGACGGTTATTGCGTAAGACGTTGAGGATCATCTCGGCACCTTCTAGAAGAAAAAGAGCTGTAAAATTGATTCAGTCCTCCAGGATACTCATCCAGACTCCCAGCCATTTCAGCTACACGCCGCTCCCTCGCCACCCCCCACCCCCCATCCACACCACCCTGTCTCCCCCTCAGCCCCTCCCCCCACCCCTGTCGGAGGGCTGTTCGGGTCCCGTGGGGGGAGACGGCTGCACAGTGAGGGGATTAATGTACGCCATGAAGGGGTTGGGGGGGGGGGGGAGTTGGCTGATGGGAGATTTTCACGCATGGTGGGGCTCTTGTGCCATGTCGCGTCCTGCATGCCGGGGTGCATCTGTGCGTGCGGGCGTCACGCCCTGTGGATCAGGGGCCCGTGTGCGTGCCTATTCCAGCATGTTCCGCCTGGCATGTGTGTGGCGGAAAGCCCACCCACCCGCTCCGCAGCCGAGAAACGGTGAGCTCGGTGTTGCCATGGGGATATTAAAATGCACATGGCTTTGGGTCATTTCCACTAAAATAAGCAGTACGCTGTTTGTGTTAACATGGACCTCATGATCTGTTTCACTCTCAGAAGCCCTGACTGCCCAATTTCCATTTTCATGGGGGGGGGAAGCTTTTGGTTTTTGGCACTAGATAAATCTGCGGTTGCACTGAGCATGCTCAGTAGGGTTGGGGTTGTTTGTCGGGGGTCTGGGTGGAGTGGAGATCACCCCCCCACGGCCAAGCAGCTGTTTTTCACTCTGCTTTTGAAACAGAGCATCTACCACCCCCCGCCCCCCCAGCCCCAAGCGTGAAAATCTCCCTCGGCTTCTAGAGCGCCTCACTGTGGATGGAGGAAAAAGAGCGGTTTAGCAGCATCTGCGAGACTGCAGGTCAGCCCGTCCTGCCCTGTGCGAGTGTGTGCGTGCGAGAGGAAGACGTGGGGGAAGAAGCAGTGCGGGGGGGCGGTGGGGGGGGGTCCTTGCGTGTGTGTGTGTGGCACCGGGGTGATTGCGAGTGTCTGTCAGCTGGTTATTGAAAGCTGGGGGTTAGGTGAGGAGAAGGAGACAGATGAAGGGGTGAAGAGGAAGAGGAGGGACAGTGAGGAAGGGCGCGGGCTGCGCTGGTACTCACTGTAGGGAACACACTCGTACTGGATCTCCAGGTACTTGTAGGTCCCGGGGCAGGGGTCGGGGAAGACGTCGGAGCCGGCCACCACCACACACTGCGTGCGGTTGTTACACCTGTGAGATGGAGGGAGAGAGAGAGAGGAAGAGGGGTGGGGTTATGTCACACGGAGGCCGGTGCGGGGGGGGGGGGTGCGCTGACGTCAGCCCTCGTCCTTATTGGTCTGCCCTTGGAGGTGTCAGCGGGAAAGGACTCAAAATACCAGCCAGGGACGGCGTCTGCGGTAGGAAACGTCACCCCCTCGCTCTCCCTGACCCTCTCACCTCCTCTTCACCTCTTCATTCTCCTCTATGCCCCAGACTTTACTCTCTCCCCCGCTGGCTCTGCTTCCGCCCTCCGTTTCTCACCCTTTCTCTGCCTCCCCCATCCCTCCACCCCCGAGTGACATGCGACTCCTGCTAATGGAGGACTGGCACGCAGCTCTGAGTCACTGATAAACACACAGAAATTAAATGCAGGCTATAAAACATCCCATAAAACGGCACCGTGCTTTAGTACTGGGCTCATACTCATGCATATACTAGCAGTCACCCACCTCCTCCTTCTCTGCAACAAATGGGCGGAACCACACTACGGGTGGGACTATTGTGTGCTGTCAATCACTGACTCAAATCTCATCCCATTGGCTGGTTTAACGGATTTGCCCTGTGATTGGCGTAACCAACGAACCTCTGTGACATGATCTTGAAGGCGTCGGGCAGGTAGCACTGCACGTTCTCCATCTGGAAGGGGTCGGCGTCACAGATCTTGTCATCGGTGCGGCCGTAGTTGGCTGTCTCGATCATGATGACGTCGCTGCCGGGGCATCGTAGCTCGATGGGGTAGCCCTCGCAGGACAGCTCCCTCCGCAGGAGGCCAAAGGGCATCGCGGAGCGGCTCAGGGCTGCCGGGAGATAACGGGAGGTGCTGATTGGCTGGATGGCATGGAGTATGGTAATGTATTCCCACTCTGGAAACGGCCAACATTCACATCCGGGCAACTCTGTACTATCCGTGGTAAAATTGAGAATATGTCTCTACTGACGAAAGTCAAATGTGTAGGAGAAACAGGCTGAAGCACCTAACTTCAGGCCCTTTAAACACTGCCCCCCCCCCCCCCCCATGTTTGTCAAGCAGGGGTTGCACCCCGCTGGCTATTCGGGTGAGCTCTGAACGGCACTGGCCCCTAACCCGACTGCATGATGGTCTGTATGATGCCACCAGCCATGTGGTGCCACGCACGACTCCAGAGGAGCAGGGAAGGGCTCACAGGTTACGCCAACCCTGATCATGAGGCGCAGAGCAGGCGACTGATGCCGTCGGTGGGCCCGAGAGTCACTGCGCGTCACTGATGCTGTCCGTGGGCCCGAGAGTCACTGCGCGTCACTGATGCCGTCGGTGGGCCCGAGAGTCACTGCGCGTCACTGATGCCGTCGGTGGGCCCGAGAGTCACTGCGCGTCACTGATGCCGTCGGTGGGCCCGAGAGTCACTGCGCGTCACTGATGCCGTCGGTGGGCCCGAGAGTCACTGCGCGTCACTGATGCCGTCGGTGGGCCCGAGAGTCACTGCGCGTCACTGATGCTGTCCGTGGGCCCGAGAGTCACTGCGCGTCACTGATGCCGTCGGTGGGCCCGAGAGTCACTGCGTGTCACTGATGCTGTCCGTGGTCCTGATAGAAATATTCTGCATCACTGACTTTGTCCGTGGGCCCGAGAGTCACTGCGCGTCACTGATGCCGTCGGTGGGCCCGAGAGTCACTGCGCGTCACTGATGCCGTCGGTGGGCCCGAGAGTCACTGCGCGTCACTGATGCCGTCGGTGGGCCCGAGAGTCACTGCGCGTCACTGATGCTGTCCGTGGGCCCGAGAGTCACTGCGCGTCACTGATGCCGTCGGTGGGCCCGAGAGTCACTGCGTGTCACTGATGCTGTCCGTGGTCCTGATAGAAATATTCTGCATCACTGACTTTGTCCGTGGTACTGAGAGTCACTGTGCATCACTGACGCTGTCCTTGGCTGAGAGTCACTGTGTGTCACTGACACTGTCCGTGGGCCCGAGAGTCACTGTGTGTCATTGATGCTGTCCATGGGCCTGATAGAAATATTCTGCATCACTGACTTTGTCCATGGTACTGAGAGTCACTGTGCATCACTGACGCTGTCCATGGTCCCAAGAGTCACTGTGGGTCACTGTTGCTGTCCGTGGTCCTGAGAGAAACATTCTGCGTTATTAACTCTGTCCATGGTCCTGAAATGCTGTGAACATTGTGCTGGATAGAAGGATGCTTGTTTCCTGGACAAAATTATAGGGGTAACGGGGCAGTGACATCAAAAAGCAGCATTTGGAGTCGCTGTGCCCATTACCCATGATCATCACGGCCACATGGGGGCGAGACACACGCAGACACACGTGTGTTGCTCAAAGCCCACGACAGCGGGCAGACAGCAGCGCAGCGAGGCTCGCCGGCACCTCCCGGCTCCCCCGCAGTGCCGACGCGCAGCTCGTACGGCAGCTTGCTAATTAAATCATTAAACAGTGGGAAAACATAAAAAAACAAAAAACGAAACGCAGCCGACAGCAGGTGCCCGGCGCGATCCCCGCGCTGGCGGCGGCCATTTCCGCGGCGATGGGCCTGCTGGCGGCCAACTGATCCCGGCGTGACGGCCGTTTGGACCCCCGCCGACAAGCAGTTGGTCCCCCGTTGTTTGCCAGGCGACGCCCACCTGCCTGCCCCGCGCTTGGTCACACCCCACCCCCGTGGTTGATTTGCCTCAGAGCATCCGGGGCGATGCCTAGGCGGCCTGAGCCTCTTCTGAAAACGAGGGATACATGCAGGGGGGGCCGACCCATCTTCCCTGCGAGGAAAACTTCCCGACAAAGCAGCCAGTCAGCGAGAACCGCCTGTCTGACAGAACTGGCCCAGCTGACTCACCGCTGTCTCCCAGCGCCATCCCGATGACGGTTCACCACGCAAGGCGGGGACCGTGCTTCCTATATGGGATGATTCTGCTTGACACATAGGAGGGGCTGCGTTTGAAGACAGGAAGCTGTCGTCAAACCCCCCCCCCCGCCCCCGCTGGCACGAGAACCGCAATGAACCCCGAGTCCATGGCTAAAACCCACGGCTGTTTAGCCATCTCATGAGGGACAGAGAACGGCAAAAAGAGAAAAAAGGAAGGGATTGTGAAAGAAAAGGGCCAGAGACGGAGGAGAGGACAGAGGACTGGGCTGTGGGGTCCCAGGGCTGTCACGGGGACAAGCGCAGGCTTAGGGATCTGCATCCAGGTACCGTGTCACAGCCTTGCTGACTCAAACGCACATGGACACAGACACACGGAACAGAACGCGGATTCACACACACACAGACACAACGGGCCGCACGAATGGAAAGTGCTGGCTTCACAGACACGCTTGCATGCACAGGTGTACACACAGACAGGTGCAGCGCGCACACACACATGCAGACGCGCAGAGGCCGGCTTCAAAGCCCGGCGTGAGAGCGCACTGCGCCAGCCCCTCGCGATGGGTGCTCAAAGCACCTCCATTAACCTTTCCGCACATTCGCACCCCGGCCTGGCCTGCCGCTCTCGGCCCGAGAGCTTTGAAGTGAACACAGAGATGGAGTGCTGGGGAGGGTCACCCAATGGTGGTGGGGGGGCATGGGGTGAGGGGGTGGAGAAGTAGCCGGGTGAGGAGTAGAGAGAGTGGGAGAAGGAAGAGAAGGCGATGGGAGGGAGGAATAGTCAGGGGAGGTAAGGCGGCGGGGGGATGGGGGGGGGGGACAGAGCAAGGTGACTGACAGAGGCGGGGGCGGGGGGGGGCAGCCACCAGCGTCCTGTTAAGCCAGGATCACACCCAGACCTACATCATTCTGACAGCAGCAGACAATGAAATGGCAAATTTTCTCAGCGTGTGTGTGTGTGTGTGTGTGTGTGTGTGTGTGTGTGGATTAGGTCTATATTACATTGTGGGGACCAAATGGGGTGGGGGGGGGGGCGACCCTGTGATTCTGCAGGAATTAAGAATAAAACCTCCACATTGATCCCCAGTTTATGTCTGCCGTCTAACATCTATTTTCACAAGAATTAAAAAATAAAATATTATTTACTTTAATTAACAAATGCACCTTGCTTCAGAACCAAATTGTTTGTTTTCTGTGACAAAACTAATTGAAAAAACTGTACAGAATTAGTTACAAATTATTCCTATGCCCGTTTTAATTACGTCTCCCCCCCCCCCCCCGAAATTCCGAGCAAATCCGTACATTTGTGTAATGGATTTATTCATCATTAACCTCCAACATTAATTACTGAATCCAACAATCCAATTATCCAAATAGTCCCCCCTCCCTTATCACAATGCTGCGCGCAGGAGGGATATTAATCATATTTTTTTGAAAAGTAAATATGATTAAAAAAAGTAGCTCCAAGGACATGGAGGAGAAGAGAGGAGAGAGGATGGCCTTTATAAGCAGCCGCTCTCCGCCCTCAGAAGCCCGCGTCTCCCCCTGTCTCCCGGGAGGTGGTATTGCATGCGCTGGTATTTATTGCACCCCATTCCCACCTTCCGCCCATCCTGGCCTTAATTGCCCTGGTTCATTTTTTTTTTTAAATATCCACGATACCAAACCTGTGACTCCCCAAGCCAGATCTGCCTGAGCTGCTCGCAAACGGCGTGTGACATTCTCTCCCTCTCCTGTATATTCTACCTTCGTATACTTTATATTAATGATTCTTTACATTCTTGTTTGTTTATTTAACTTAATCTAGTTTATCATCTTCCCCGTAATATTCCTGTGTACCTCAGAGTATCGCTGGGGGATCACAGACATTTAGTTTCATGGAAACTTCTTACAACGACAATAAAGCCTGAATCTAACAGGAAAAAGTAGAGCAGTAGCTGCTCCAAATTAAAGGTTGTCCCGGCCGACTTTCCAAATACAACCCCCCCCCCCCACACACACATTACTCCACAGTATTATTTACTCAGCATTACAAACACTCTGCAATTATATCACATTATTACAAATTACAGTTTAATCTTCTTATCCGCGTCCACCGATTCCCCCGGGGTCCTCTAGGGGTCAGCCATCCCAGATTGGTGACGCCTGTTCCCGGTTCGCCCGACACGCCCACACACGAATCACGGCCTCGGCGACCTGCACGCCGGCTCCGTCTTTCTGGAGCTACCGTTTAAAATAAATAAATGGAGGAGTGGATAAAGCAGAGGATGAGTAAATGGTGGATAAGCGACACCTGACTGCACCTGTGCCGAAATCTTCTTCCCGGACCGGTGGGCTTTTACGCCGGACAGCTGGGGACACAGTTGCTAGCTGGCTACTTTCACAGGCCCCCTCCCCCCCCCCCCCCCGCATTCTTTTTTCAAGCCATCCAGCCCCACCTCACCGCTACAGGAGTGAGGCACGCCGGGAGGCTACGAACACGTAACTCAAAAAGTTAAATATAAAACGGAGTCCGATGTTCATATTTGAAGCGCTTACAGGCCAAAGCGGATCTGCTCTCTCTGCCCCTGTATCTCTCCCACGTACAGATTCAGCTCTAAATCAGCTTTGCTTGCAAAAAGCCGGTGCTCATTTCCCCGGAAAATACAGCAAATAAATTAAAACAACTAACAAATACAATTCGTAAAAAGACAAAGAACTAAATGACAGAGGATTCCGAGTTCTCTCTTTCCGTCTTTCTCTTCATCTCCCTCTTCGTCTCTCTCTCTCTTTCTCCTTGTCTGTTCCTGTCTCCCTCATCATCCTTGTTTCTCTTTATTTCTCTCAAGTTCTTTCAAGTTTGAGCTACCTACCCCCCCCCCCCCACCACCACCACCCCCCATCTCCAGTGTGCGGCTGGCTGCCAGTGAGTCAGTGAGCACAGCAGATGGTGGACGTGAGGTCCAGTGTTGGCATCGCCCCTCCCTCGGGGCTGCCACAGCCTCCCAAGCAGGTCACCTGCCACTGGGATAGACCCAGTCACTAGCGCACACACATACAGATTCACAGACACACACACAGATTCACAGACACACACAGATTCACAGACACACACAGATTCACAGACACACACACAGATTCACAGACACACACAGATTCACAGACACACACACAGATTCACAGACACACACACAGATTCACACACACAAACAGATTCACACACACACATAGATTCACAGACACACACACAGATTCACAGACACACACAGATTCACAGACACACACACAGATTCACAGACACACACACAGATTCACACACACAAACAGATTCACACACACACATAGATTCACAGACACACACAGATTCACAGACACACACAGATTCACACACACACACACAGATTCACACACACAGACACAATCCCATGCTGCCCTGCAAATAGAGCCCTGAAAATCCAATTCTCATTCACAGACACATCCCCTATATGCCTAAGAAGGTGACACTTCAGAGACACACCCTTAAACACACGGGTACAAACACAAAAACACAAAATTCCCGCATGCATCCGGGACGGTAACCGCTTCCTCAGTCTCTTTCTTGCTCCACTGCTCCTTTTACCTCCTACTCCCGTAACATATTTCTTCATTTTTTTGGAGGAATTAAAAACAGACGTCGAGAATGAGGAACCCAGCATCGCAGCACCAACCTTGAGCAGAGGGGGCGATGTTGCCAAGCGTGACAACGCACGTGCAGAGGATCCAAATGGGCAGGGCCATGCTGGGGGCAGGGCGCTGGGTCGGGGTGCGGGCGCGGTCGGCTGTCTCGGCTGGGCGGGGCCCGGGATTTGGGAGCTCCTCCCCCTTCCCGCTTAATCCCTCTCTCTGGCAGACCCTGAGAAGAGGAAAAGAGGGGACAGAGGGAGGTGTCCATTGAGTAGGGGCAGTGGGGAGTGCATCCTATCAGAGAGTATCAGGGTGGAGGAGGCGCCTAGCTCCCCCTGCTGGTCTGTTGGGCAGCGCGCGGGCGACGTCACCGCCTGCTTCAGCGCCTGAAGGTCCGATCGAGCCACTCAGAGAGTCTGATCTTCTCAGCAGAGGACTCTCAGGGAATTCCCGCGTGTAAATCCACTGCAGTCCTAACAAACCGGAGGAATTAAAAGTGGCCTCGGCTGACAAAGGCTGTGAGTTTCCAAGCAACAGAACTACATTTGGATTGGTGGCTGGGGGGGGGGGGGTCACGCTAAGAGAATCTGTAATGCGCTGTGTCAGTGGGACCCTTAAGCTGCTATGCGTGTGTGTGTGTGTGTGTATGGGGGGGGGGGGGGGTTGCTCAGCAGGCGGCGGTGACTCAGAACCTCCCAGCCGAGGGCTCACACACCTAATTTGCCTAATTAAATACACCGCGAGCTGGATGCCTCGCAACCGCCCGGCCAAACACTGTCAGGAGCCGCTCTCATCTTCAAACGGCCTCCCCGGTCTCACCCGGGGGCTCGGAAGCATCGGAACAATGGAATCCCCGTCTCACCGGAGGCGGGCAGGTGTCAGTGTGTGTGCGCGAGTGCGTGTCTGTGTGTGTATATGTGTGTGCGTGTGAATTCAGGTGGGAGGAAAGGCCACGGAATTAAACCGCTCTCTCTGTTGGAAAAAATACACCGGGGCAAGGTGGAACTCGCGTGCCTTAGAATACATACATATATTATCAGCACAAGCGTGATCCCCAGCCGCAAAGCATGGGACTCGGTCACTCGACGTCTTCACATCTCTTAGCGGCTGATCTAGCTCTGTCGCACCTTTGCCCTTAGTTAAGATGGCGAAGATGCGCATGGCTGCCCTCAGTTATGATGGCAGCCTCAAAACAAAGCCTGCGAAGACTTCCCTCCTCCGACGCCCGGTAATACTGCTTCTTTGGGCCCCTGGAGCCCACTTCCTCCTCCTGACCTTCAGTGATATTTATCATTCTCCCGTTGGGGCCCCACCTGCCTCAGAGCTACCCAGGGGCCACAGAGACAGTGCCTGTGTGTGTGTGTGTGTGTTCACTGAGAAGCTCTCATTTACTTCCTCTTCCTTTGTCGGGCTTTCTAATCCTGGAGGGCAGGGCAAGAGCCCTAGCTGGTACCCACACTCGCAGCAGCGCCCACACATGTGCAATCCCACGCAGGCATGCATGCACGCTCGCTCTCATCTATAATTCTGAACACCTCCAGGTCTGAAGCCTCTCCAAACTTACCCCTGCCCCCCCCCCCCCCCCCCGTATCTGCTTTTGCTTTTGGGGAAAAAACAAAAAAAGACAGAGGGCTACGTTTAAGAACTCCTGCGCGATCTCCCCACCTCTGACCTTTGAACCCCGGCCCTCGGCGGGGCAATCTCTGCTTCTGCAATTACAGGAATGGCTGATTGCCACATTCTGCATGGAGGCTGGAGTGGGGAGATAAGAGGGGTGGCGATACCGCGGTGGTGGGGGGGGGATACACAGTGAGCGAGTGGGAGAGGGAGAGAAAGAGAGAGAGAGAAGGCAAGACAGCAGAAGTCAGCCTGAGAATTAAAATGACTTTTATCTCTCGCTCCACTTTCTGTCCATTCCATCTGCACCTTGATCTCCAGTTAGTGCCTTAGTTATGCCGCTATCTCAGCGCTGTCTCGTTATTGTCCTGATTATTGCGATTCTTATCTGTAACTCCGCTTTAACTGGGTCCTGGGTTTTTTTCCAAATGTCCGCCACTCTCTCTAAGTGAATACCAGTGCCAGTCGAAGCCCTTCTGGCTTCACCACCAGCCCCACCTCCCCCCGCTTTGTCCTACACAAAGTGAAACTGACTTGCTAAGTTGGCGTCCCCCCCCAGGATGGTGCCCTGGGCAGTCGCCTGTACCGCCCATCGGGTTGGCCGGCTTTGGCAAACATTCTGCTTTTGTTTGGCTCAGGCACTGAGATGACTGGTAACACTGAGGCATGGAATGCCCCCCCCCCTTCTACGGCTTTCAGTAACAGGACCACAATACCCACTGATACCAAACCAAGCTCATCCTGGCGAACCCACATTATTGCTGGGTAACAGTATTGAATGACAACTTATAATAAAGTCTCAAATTATTCACTCCTACACCAGCAACCAGAGGTAAATGTACTGATTTTGCATTAAATGTGTTAAAATGCAATGCGGCTCTGACTGGGCTTGCAGTAAAATTTATGCAGTGACAAAACCCTCATTGCTGGTTGTTTGTTTGTCATTATTCTCTCCCTGGAAGTTGGACTGCCAACACACAGGGCCGACAGCCGGTTATAAAATCTTTAAAACCTCCCGTGAAAACAAAGGACAGCGATCGATCGGCTCTCGGTGACGGGCTATTAATCAACAATCAGTTATTTACTTTTAAAAATTATTAAGTGCGGAGCGATTCATTCCGGGTTTGTTTGCATCATTGGCTTACAAGTACTTAGGAAAACGATCGTCGGTAATTCGAAAAGAAAAACACACAGCTGAAGAACAGGAATTTCGGTGGGGTGGGGGGGGGGGGGGCGGAGGGGCCTCACAGTCCCAGCGAGTGACTGGGAGCCTGCGACTGGCACCAGCCCAGCCTTGCTGTCTAACACGCTGCCAGATCCTGACAGATTCATCTTCATTATGAGGGGAGACAAGCTGAGATGTGTGTTTTTATCAATCTCCATTAATCTCTGGGCTCAATCGGGCCTCAGTATCGGGCCCCCGCCAGCTCACACACAAGCACACGCATGCCCCCATCTCACCTTCCCGGGACATATAACTGGTTGATGCAGGTACAGCGAGAGACGCTAAATCCTTAACACGTGTCGGAAACACGGGTGGGGGGGGTGGGGGGCGTGATTCATAGGCCGCGTGCACAGAAATATGCATTGGCTTCATACTTCAGAAACAGCCACATATGTCTCCTGACATTCCCACACCAACAAGCTCTTTCACTCGCATTCGGACTCATTTCAATGGCGGCCGCAAATCTAAAGGCTGATTTATTCTTCTGCGCAGAATCTGAGCCGCAGGTAGCTGCGCCGCAGCCTGAGGCCTGTCGCTGCGTCTGGGGAGGCCTGTCGCTGCGTCTGGGGAGGCCTGTCGCTGCGTCTGGGGAGGCCTGTCGCTGCGTCTGGGGAGGCCTGTCGCTGCGTCTGGGGAGGCCTGTCGCTGCGTCTGGGGAGGCCTGTCGCTGCGTCTGGGGAGGCCTGTCGCTGCGTCTGGGGAGGCCTGTCGCTGCGTCTGGGGAGGCCTGTCGCTGCGTCTGGGGAGGCCTGTCGCTGCGTCTGGGGAGGCCTGTCGCTGCGTCTGGGGAGGCCTGTGTTGGGCTGCGGTTTAGGGCTGCCGGCTGCAGAAGCATAAATTAGTCTGAAGTTGCGAGAGCTCCACTCCCGGACTACCGCTCTCGTCAGAGATCCTCCCGTTTCTACTTTCAGTTTGTTTATCATCAAAGCCGTCGGCCGATATTCTGGTACAGAAAACACCCCCGCTAGGGCAGGCTCGCCGCTCCCCTTTCCAAAAAAAGAACTCAGAGGACAGAAAAAGCAAAAAAAAAGGAGGCGACAGCAGGCAAAGTCTGGCCGAAAGTTTTCCACACGTCAGCCTTCACCTATTTATCTCTCTATCACCGCCCTCGCTATTCCCGCACCCCCCCCCCCCCACCTCAAGGGCGGGTGGCATCGGATAAATAATTAAGGGGTGTCGAGCCGAGGCAGTGTTATCAGCCAATGGGGGGCCCCGACAGATTCTTGGGGGGGGTTGCAGCCCACCACTCACGGAGGAGCTCACATCTTTGAAGGCCGGGGCGGAAAGACTGGCTCCTTCTCAGTCGGCACTGATCTCATCTGACGCTGAAGTGAATTATTTACGCTGTGGGTTAGAGTGTGCGAAGTTACTCCACTTGCTCTGCCCCCCCCCCCCCCAACACTCCACAAACACCACCCACCCAGCCACACTCCCAAAAGAACCCAGCAGTACTTACCCCTCCCCCCCCCCACTAACACTTACAGAACCATTTCTCCTGAGGCTGTGCAATTATGTTTTTTGTGACATCATTGAACCCCCCCACACACACACACACACACACACACAAACACACAGTTTGCTGACCTGCACAACCACCCCCCACCCCCCCCACGCCCAGTACCCATACGATTAATGGGTAAAGTATCCTCTCAGAGGATACTCTTGTACTGAGAACCAACCCCCCCCCTCAGCTAGGCCTGGTGAACCAGATCAATTTCCCCCCCCTCCTCTGTCGGCCAGGGTGGGGGGCTGGGAATACGCTTAAGATCATTTACAGCATGCATACGGTATGCGACACGACATGAAATCCATTATAACCCTGCCAGGCTCGCCCCCCCCCCCACCACCCAGGCCACCCTCCCCCCACTTACAGTACAACACTGATCCCAGACCAGTTCCAGATTGCTGTGTCAGCTCCAGAACCCTGCCGGCCTGCTGGGTCCTCTCCCAGACAGCCCTGGGGTCCTTCACCTCCCACTGTGACATGGCCTATAGATGTCCGTGAAGTGCCCGTTTGTTTTTCATCACCTCTCTTTAGGTTTTTGGGTCACCCACCCTCCCCAGAGAGTAGCAGCTTCCCCACTCCTTATACACTAATGCAAGCAACTGCAGATTCGAGTCCCCGGGGGAGGGCACCCCCTGCTGTACGTCACTGAAACCTGCAACCCGAATCGCTGCAGTGAAATATCAGGCTATTGAAAACGAGTGGAGCTTTGGATAATAGCATCGGCTAATGTTATCGGGTATTTAACATTGTAACATATCGAAGGACTCCATTAGACCACAGAAACTCGTGATGACAGGCTTAGGGAGAGGAGCACTAGGAGTATGAGTGACAGGAATCCATGCAGTGACATGACAACTCCGGAGAGAGGGGCACTGAACCTTGCTTACGCAAGAGCTGACGTAGTCGGCAAACTCCAGACCAAATGCAAGTCTTACACGTTTTGCCAGAAGCGTCGTAATGAATGTTCGGAGAGACTCCACTGAGGCACGGAACCCTCTACTTCTGACGCCCATGTTTCCCCAGGGAAACAAATCAGTGCGACGCAGCATGATTTTCCAGTAAAGGACAAACAAGGCCCTTGTCTTGCAGTCAGCATTTCTGTCAGTTTTCATTTTTTCCCTGCACTGTCTACAGATCAACCTCGTCTTTCTCAAAACCAGTGCAGAGCGAAGCTGTAGTGTTGTGGTGGGGGATGGGGTTGGGGGGGCAGTGAAACATTGCCCAGATGGTATGACTTCCAGACAGGGGACAAAAATAAAAGTGTGTAATGGGCAGAGCAGCAGCACAGTGCAGCTGATACACAGGCAAGCAGCAAATCCATGGAAATGCAATAACTCTCAGTCTCTCCAGGGGGCAGCACTTTATGCCAAAAGACACCACAGTGTAGCTTAACTTGTGCAGGATCAGGCCAGGAAAACACTGCTAACACAATTCCAAGGGTTATTTTAATTTAATGCTAATTAAATTTTAAATGTTTAAATTTTTCATTATTTTCTAATTAATATCCTACCCAAGATGATGATTATATTAATATTAATATTATAATAATAGTTATTGTTAATAATAGTGCTATTGTTCTTTCTATTATCCTTCTATGAGAATCAAATCGGAATCTTCGGGTGCCAATGGAACCCTGAGAATTATGACATCACAATCAAGTCATGTGACAAGCTCCAGGCTGACAGACCCCTGTCCTGATTGTGTCCAGGGTTGGCTCCAGTAATGATTCAGCATCCCGCTGGCCTGAGCTGAGTACCCCCCCACCTGCCCCCCCCTTTAAAAACCCTTGCATATTGACTTTAGAACCTCCTTAACAATGCTTATGGCCCTCTTAAATCAAAGTGCGCTGCTTTAACACAATCCTAACAGCCATTCCTCATGCCAGTATTGGTTTAGAGACTGTCTAAATCCCTTTCTCTTTTTTTGTTCCCACATGCACGCAAGCATACTCAGTCACTCCTAGCATTTGGCAGAGGACAGAGACCACACACACAAACACACACACACACACGCACACACACACACACAGGGCTTTTGGGAAGGTCCACCATGTTGCCAATCCAGCATGCTTTGAGGTAACGCTTTCAATGGCAATCCCAAAGTCACCCCACACGCCCTCCAAATCCTCATCCCGATCGTGCAGGGGAGCAGCTGTCCGCGCCATTTTACAGACACACACTCACGGCTGCTGCTGAGTAGCTCTTCATGCTCATATATACATACCACAGTCCCTGGCCTGCTGATACAGCCTCTGTCCTAGACTGAGTGCATCATTTAACCTACAAAACAGAGCCCCAGGGCTATATGCAAAGCCTCCAGCTCACACAGTTAGCCTGTAGCCAGCACCGAAAACATCCCCAGCGCCTCGCAGAGGCCGGTGAAATGAAAGCGAATCCGTCGCATCTATTCCCATTTGCACAATAAAGGGGCCGCTGTCGTCTCCCGGACAGGCGCAGAGAAACGTCTCCCGGCGCTTTTGGAATCTTCCCCGCCGGCGCGCCGGCTCGGTAGAGCAGCAGCCGGAACGTTGCTCTCGACGCGACAGAGAGGAGGAATTTACGGGAGATTTGGGGAGGCGATGGAAAGGGGACACGGGCAACCGACGGCGGAGCCGGACAGCGCTTAATATTAAAAGCATAGATGTGTATCTGTGTGCCGTCTGTGTGCGCATCCCCTGCGAATCCCGGGATCAGATCCCGGGTGGAAAAGAGAGGGACGGATCACCCTCATGGCTCAGCACTGCGACTCCTTAGGGCTGTTTTCCATAAAGGGCCCCTCAGCCCCACGGAAAACACTCAGGAAGGCGCTTCTGTGCCCCTCGCAGAAGGATTAGAATGCGGTAAATCTACAAACAAGGCTCCGCCCATACTTGCAGCATGCGGCTTTTCACATGACCCCCGAGGGTCCCTCTTTTAGCGCGTGAAATAAGCACAGGCTGTGATATACAGGACTGTGCCCCCCCCCCCAGTTGAGATGAAGCGGGCCGTGTTGGCTGGGATCGAAGACTGGTATGAGCTGCAGCCCTCCAACCGCCCCCCGCCGTGGCTGCACCTTGCGGCAGGGGGGCTAGCAACTGAAGGATGGGGGGCACCTTTGAGGCCAGCAGGATTCCACAGCACTTGGAGGGGGGCTCTGCAGCCCCCAGGGGTGGCTGTGAGGAAGCGTGAACTGGTAGGGGAAGGGGGGCTGGCACAGGGTAAAGGAGAGAGTGATAAAATGGAGGAAGAAAATGTGTGAAACACTGACATTAGAAAGGAAAACTAATGGAAAACAAAAACATCTGGAGGACAGCATGGAAGGTGAATTGAGTACCTGACCAGTAGGGGGCACTAATGCTTTAATGACTCATCTTAAGGGCTTGTCGTTAATACCGATACGCTAATGGGCCACTTGTGTCACAGCATGCCGATAATTCTCCAGACAAAACTCCTGTCCCCAGAGTGTCAGGTCACCACCACTATGGGACAGGGAGGGAACCACTCCCCAACCGCAGTCTGACCACCCGTCCTCAGAGGTGCCGTATCGCCTGACAGGAAAGCGATCACATGACCTGGGACTGACCGCCCCCGACACGGGTAGGGGACGGTAAAAGCCGGATCACATGACGCGCAGGAGCTCACATGACTTGGGAAGGAGGTCACCGTCTGGAGGAAACCCAATAGTCAGTTACAGCGAGGGGACTCGGAGGTCAGGGTGGAGAACAAGGTGCCGTTCTAGAGCTTTCTAGAGGTTCACCACAGGTGACCTGAACGTGTCCTTGACCTGGGCCGTCTCAAGGAGCTCTCTGAAAGGCTTGTTTATGGCCGAGCAGATCGACCGGTTTCTTAATTATAATTAAGACTGGCAGAGGCCCTCCGGAGCCTGGTTTTAGAAGTTAATCTGTTTTTAATTCCCCCGTCCTAAATCCATTCGGCATTTCTCTCAGAAATTTCCCCAACTTGCCGGTGATTCTGCGCAAGAATGCGGGGAATCTGGACCGCTCACACATCAATAATGTTAATCGTCTCAAACGGGGGCCTGCCTTAATTATCACCAATTAACAGGCGAATCCATGCCTCCAGGAAGGAGCCCCCCAGGCAGCATACACCGTGAGCAAGCTCACTGCGTTGACCCACAAGAGGACACAGCACTCGTGCGTCTGTCTGGGTCTCCATCACTCCCACCGTGCCATCCGCCGCGGCCTGCAGACGCCATGCTGCCGCATGGTTCACGAGCGTGTGTTGAATGCGGCTGCACACTCCCGGGCACGTGTTCGCAACGACACGGCTTTGGCGTGACTGACTGCCAGTCGGGTGGTGTCCGGCGCCCCCATATGGTGGCAGCATGACTAGACTCTCTCACCTTTGACCTTTAACCCCACATCTCCATATGCACAGGAAGGATGTACACCTTCTCTCACTCCTCTCAACAGGCTTCTCTACTTCCTCCAATCCTCCACTTCTTCTCTTCCCCAGCCAGATTCACTCCTGTCCTCCGCTCTCTCCATCTCTCCCTCCCTCCCCCAACACACACACACGTTCCTGTATCCCTCTGTGAATGGGGATCGTTTCCTTGCTTTTCCAGGCTTAGACATGTTTCGAGCTCCTGCCCCCGGTTCGACCCAGCGGAGCCAGTGAGACGCAACGTGCCGGCGGTGCTGAGGGCAGCATCTGGGGAAGGTGACCTACCTGTGTGTGTACCAAGCTAAATGTAACCTAAGTGGCGAGTGCATGCTTGTGGATGGCTGAGTATTAGAAGAAAATAGGTAGTGATGCGGCAGACATGGCCTGTGCACACAAGCTGCGCACACAGACTGCGCATGCGAACCGTGCACACGGGTTGCGCATATGGGCTATGGCCATGGCCATGCCACAATCAGCAAGGTGGGACATTTTATCTCCAAAGTGACATAAAGATCCCAAAGGGGCAAAGAAAATCTGCCAGGGACACAGGATGCAGTGCCTGTGCTGGGGGCCCCCTATCCGGGGGCCTGCAAACCGGGGGCCTGCAAACCGGGGGCCTGCAAACCGGTCCATCTGTGTTAGATGACACAACACACTTGTTAGGTCTGATGAGACACACAAATCCTACGCACGCCCCTGCCCTGATGAAACCCAGTGCATGTAGGACTCACTATCCCCCCCAGAAGTTGCAGGGGACTTGGGTGCACATTGACCCCACTGCAGAGGAATTGGCAACCGCACCTAGCTCCCCCCGCCCCCCCCGCAAAAGCTCCGGGGCCGAGGGATCCGCACTGTGTTCCGAACAGCTCGGCTCTCTGCCGGCGGATCAATTGCATCTGCCGGATCCGCTCGCACCCCAAGCCCTGGCATTCTGGGAGAAGAAGCGAGAAGCGTAAACATAGGAATAAGGTTGGGGGGGAGGGCTGCGGGGAGCATCGATGTGGCGCAGGGGTGTTATTCTTTCCTCTGATACTTTCATTCTTGCTGATGCTTAATAATATTTAAAATATGCAAATACATTTTTAAAAATAAAAGCAGAACTACAGCAGTAAGAAACCCAAACGGTGTGTGTATCACAGAGCAACTCAGCTCTCCCTACAGTGCCAGTCTCTCTCTCTTTCCACCTCCCTTATTCCCTTCCTTCCTGCCTTCCGTCCCGCCACCCCCGCCTGGCCCCGCCCCTCAGCTCTCTGCAGCAGGCCTGACGGCGGTGAGCTCGCCTCCCCCGGCACAGTAATAACAGCCGAGGGGACATGGAGAGGGAGGGATGTGACATTTTGCCGGCTGGCACGTTATTGGCTGAAGGCGGCAGATTACGGAAACGCGGCAAATCTGGGATCCCCCCCGCGGCGAGCCCGGATGAGGCCGGGGACACACAGTCCCCCGCAGCACACACACCTGCAGCACTCAGTGTGGTTCAGTCCATGCAAACATGCATGTTCCCTGCCCATGATCCTCGCCAAACCCTGCAAATTCCGCTGCGAAAATCCGTCTTTCTGGAATAAACGAATTCGTTCGCTCGTTCGTTCATTCGTTCGTTCACTTAATCCCAGAGGATTACTAGTTTGCTTTTAAATATTTAGCGTGTGGAATATTTACCCGGCTAAGCCACACGGGCAGGGAACACGCAGACAGCCGCAGCGGAGGGGTTCCATGCCCTGCAGCTGAAGCTCATGCCTGACCGATGCTTCCGACGCTGTCCTGGGGCTACGCCATGATGCAGGGTGGTCACTGCACAGCCCAGACCTCAATATGACCCCCCCCCCCCTCCACGCCAAGCTCCCGCCAGAGAGACGCCAGCGCACTCTATCTTACTCCCGCCCGCCCGCCCGCCCGCCCGCCCGCACACGGCCCTGAGACTAATCACGAGCCCCGCACCGCCCCCCCGGCTCTCCCGTCTCCCCGGAGCGTCTGCAAGGCAGACGGGCTTCGGAGACAGAGAGACGGAGATGGTGAAAATTAAATTCCATTTAAGCCTAATCCCATTTAAAACCTGTATGGGCCCCCGCTGCTATTGTGACAGCCTGGGAGATCCATCACCATCGTTACTTTGTAGCAATCAATGGCGAAACGTGATACAATGTAAATAATGGACCTTCTGGCACACCATTGGCGTGTGCGTGTTTGGGTGCATATGCGTGTGCTGGGCCGTGTACATGTGTGTGGCGATGGGGGGATGTGTATGTATGTGTGAGGGTCATGTATATCTTACGTTGGGGGACCAAATGTCCCCACAATGTGATAAAAACCTGTTATTCTGACATTATAGGAACCATTTTTTTCTTTATAAATTTTTATTAAAATCTTGGACTGTAATGAAAAAATTAAAAATGCCAAAAGTCTTGTGTTTTATTTGGTTACTAATGGTTAAGGTTAGGGTTGGGTAGGGTTAGGGTTAGGGTTAAGGTTAGGGTTGGGTAGGGGATTAGGTTGTCAATGCTGGGGCTTTACCCAAAGAAATTAACAGAGAGTCCCTTTAAAGATATGAATATGTAGACTCTGTGTGTGTGTGTGTGTGGCTGAGTGTTTAGGGGTAGGAAGCTGATTCACAGTCAGCTCCGAGGACGCCCCCCCCCCCCCGCCCCCCACCCCTGGGGATCTCCGCGGTGATGCGTGTCACAGAGCGCACGGCACTCAGGGTCGTGTCTTGTTTTACGTGCAGTGCTCTCACCCCCGTGCCGTGAACACGTAGCTCTCCCCGTCACCGCGATATGGCGTCACTTGTCTCCGGCGTTGCTATGGCAGTAAAGGGCTCTCCTCACGACGCGTGTGCCTGGCGATAAGGTTCCACGACTCTCCAGGGTCGGCATGAAAGGGAAGAGGCCGCGTTCCGCGTTCCGTCTTCTTACGGGGCAGCGGGTGCCACAGGAAGCTGGAGGGTTCCTCGGCCTTTTCGGCGGCACGGGGACGTTTCTCGGCTCCCAATCTTTGCCACGCCCGTTGGCACGCCTCCGTTCCCATGTTTCACTGAAGGCTTTTACCAACACCAAAGCGTGAGCGGGGAGACCTCAGAGGTGCTCCAGAACCTTCCAATTTAATAGCGGCAGTTTAATTTTATTGCTTCCCGGAGGCAGTTTGCAAATAAAAAGGAGCCAAATGTGACCCCTGTATAGAGGGTCAGCTGGCTGCTCCCCGCCGTCCTCGCAGAGCCGGAAACATGGTCCCGTTCAGCCTAATTAAGGAGCTGCTGCGCTTGCGGTCCGGATGCCCCCAGAAGCTCGCTCCCACACCCCCAGCCGCCTCCTCCAACGCCCCATTTCTTTCTACACACGCCAGTCACTGGTCCGCAGATCACACCCAGCATTGAGACACCTAAACCGAAATATACAGCTCCCATTTGGGCACTAGGGGGCCTCCGATATGCTCTCCATCCCTCTCCTGCCATCTTCTTCTCCTCTCCTCCACCCCCCTCCACCCCCCCCGGGCGCTAATCAAGTCGTCAGCCATGCGTCCAGAATCGGCCCAATAAATAAATACTCAGCGCGAGCTCTCCTGTTGGAACCGGGGCTTCAATAAGTGATGTTGGGGCGAATTCCAAATGCCTGAGATCGATCCACACACCTCCGAGACTTTTTCCCGGCACCTCGGAGCGAGGCGAGGCGCCCCCTGCTGGACACTACCGGACTGGCCGCTTCCTGCGAGAGGCCTGGCTCCCCCTCGGCCCATTTCATCAGTTGCCCGACTCGGTGGAGCGCCGAGACCCTGCAATCTGTCATCCGATCCCCGTGCCACCCTCGGCGGGCGAAATCGACGGCGCCGCATTATCTGTGCCAACGCAGACACGTCGCCATTGGCAACGAGCGGCCTGTCGACGCGCCACTGCCCCCGGCCAACGTGTCACCGGTCATGCCAAAAGCAGAGTCAACAACGCGCCCCGACCCACCCTGACACGGAGACAAACAGCAGCGGATTATTGGTTCTGACCCAGAGATGGTGACACCGTGTCCCACCTCCCCACGGCTGGTCTATGGCCAAAAGTAACACTGCCGGTCACCTGGGCTTTCTGGGCACTGGCTGAAATCTCCTGTATTTTTATTACATGGCCCCCACACCGTGTACAGATGTGCCAGTATTGAGAAGGAGGCATCGATGCCAACTCCGATGTTCTGCATGACACCCCCCAGTGGACTTTGTCGCACCGTGCGCCGTGTGTAGAAACTCACAACACAAGAAAACGCACAATGAACTCACCTCCAGAAGGTGCGCTGTTCACACCTCGCGGTTGGCAGCATTCACGTATTGACGCGCTACTATTTACGCATTATTGACGCATCGGACCCAAGCTGACCGCCCGAGCCTGCGGTCACCCGCACTGCAGTGGCAACAATGACCCACGGTTTGGCGTAACTACGTTAAGCACGCCGCAGCTTGCGAGCGTGCGAGCCGGGCACACGCCGGGGAGTGCTCCGTGCTCACGCAGCAGCAGTGCTCCGCATTAATCCTTCATCCGCCGTCCGTGGAGGTGGGCTGCTTGGCTCTGGGTCATCCATCACTTCACCCGTCCATCCTGTCAATGGCATCATCCTCCAATCCATCTTCTGTGGGGTGGGGAATAGTGTAGGGGGGGTCGGAGGGGTTTCGGGAGAGAGACTCAGAGGCTTTTAGCTATGTGCCTCCCCCTTCGCTACATCCTCCCCAGCCACCCTCAACACGGTGACAAGCCGCCTCAACACGCTTAGTGCCTATGAAGTATGTTGCCTCGCCTCTGTAACGCAGCCAATCGGAGAGGACGGGACTAGGAGGGGGGAATAAAGCCTGTAAACAACCACCCCCCCACACACCCCACACCCCACCACGACTCCCTGACTGTGGGGAAGATGGATCGAGCGCGGTGAGCATCCTTCTCGTCTCCACTCTCCGAGACGCTCCGCGTTCCTCTTCAGCGTCTGACCCGCCCAGGTTTCAGTCCATCCCGTTCAGCGCGTGCTGCCTGTTGGAGGGGCCTCACTCCACACCTGAGCTCCCGGAAGCCATTTCCCGACGTGTCATTTTCACTTTCACTTTCAATACGGCTTCACATTTAAAGGGTACGATCGCATATGCTGTGGTCCTAATTTCAGCAATGGGATTGATGCACTGATGCTGTGCTGATGTATAGCTGTGTGTGTGTGTGTGTGTGTGTGTGTGTGTGTGTGTGTGTGTGTGTGTGTGTGTGTGTGCGTGTACCCCTCATCCCTCCCTTATACAGAGACACTGCGGGCCTTACAGCTCCCTGCTCGATCTCTGCGCGCCGCCGCCGATCATACAGATCCCCAAAGGAGAATGACTGACACTAATATAATCTCACTTTACAGTTTTATTTAACCATAAAGGCGACATTTTAGTGCAGCTCTGTTTTTGTTTTTCACTTTGTTCTTCTTTATTGAATTAACAAACTGATTGCCTCGCTGATGCTGTTGTGACCTTAGCTTTTGTCATCAATAATAATAACAATAATAATAATAAACAAACCTTTCTGCACATTAAGCCCTCAACCGCAGGCAGGCTTTCAGACAGCAGATGCATGGCACATCGCAGATGTGTGCCTGTATAACCTACACTGTACATCCTATAATATGCAGCTATCCTTTCCATCCACTGCAAAAAGCTGGCACCAATATGAGTGCCTCCACTTAGGGGCCGAGCTGTGTGCAAGTTTTGCGTATGTGTGTGTGTGTGCGTGTGTGTGTTTGTGTGTGTGAGCAAGCTCTGCCACTTAGATATGTCTGTTCTCTCTTTGAATTTAAATGTAAAGTCTGACATTTATTGCATTAATTCTACATGCCTCCCAAACCACTAGAGACACTCCAAATGCCCCCTCCCCCCTCCCACTAGACAAACACACACACACGCACGTTTGTATTCATATCTTTGTGGGGACCGTCCATTCATTACTATGGGAAAAACCCTAATCCCAACAATAACAACCTTAACCCCTACCCATCCATAACCTTAACCATTAGCAACCAAGCAAAAAAATGGTCCCCACAATATCAAAATAACAGGTTTATATTACATTGTGGGGGACATTTCATTCCTACTGTGTAATTTAAATATAATCCACACACAGGCAGGTGTGCTGGATACACACATCAGTGCCTTTTGTATTATATCATGCTCATATATATATATATTCATCCATCTATGTTATAACTGCCTACTCAGCTCTGAGGCAGACTGAACCTGCAGTCCGTCTATAGGGGGCGCCCTGTGCGTCACAGGACAAGAGGAATCCCACACGAGCCCAAGGATGAAAATGCAACCCCCCCCCCCCCCACCCCCAACGCTGCGTGATCGGTGAGAAACAGAGAAGCCTAAGACTTCTAATTACCCACCGGTCTTTGCTGGTGCAGCCCCCGGGCTGTGAAAGGACAGCCGCGCGAGATGCCACGTGACAGAGGGGGCCCGGTGCCATCCACGGCGGTCACCTTGAGGTCGAGGTCAGCGCCGGCTCCGTGCCGATCGCTGCCACGTGGCGCCATAGCCAAGAGCGACCGCGTTTCCACTGGAGGGACACGGGATAGGAGGAGGCGACGGAGAGGGGACAGCGGCCAGTCAGAGGAGAAAAGGCTAAAGTCCCACCTTAATTATCACTCTTAATTAATCCACTCTGGACCAGGCGCCATCCATCCCCCTCTCTCTCTCTTTCTCTCTCTCCACCGTTCCCTCTCCATCTCCCTCTCAAATTCAAATCGAAATGAATAATTCCGCACAAGTGACGATGCAACAAAAGCGTTGCTAAATTTAAAACGTCCCTAATAAAACATAAAGAAAAGCTAAAATAAAACCGAGATTTTCCTCCTCTATGCTGCAGCGGAGACGGGCATTTCTGCACTGAAAAGAAGCATGACAGTCAGATTTTGGCTCTTAAATGAGAAATACTTGGGCCCAGAAGTAAGGCATGCCCCCCCCCCCTTCCCCCTTATTCTCGTCCCCAAGCTCCTTCTCCTCAGCTACATTTTCCCGCGTTCAAATAAATAAAACAAAGTAATAACTAAGATGACAGTCACCTAGGAACCAGGGGGCCCAGCCGGGGGGGGGTGAGCCGTAACGTCACTATTTGTCGTTTAATCCTCACCCAGCTAAAATGCACATAATTACGTCGGCCAAGTTCATTTCTCCACCACGGCCGTAATATTTTCCTTATCGTTGTTTCTAATTCCGTGCTTCAGGGCCGTCTGTCTCGGGAGTGGGTGAGGTGTTTCTGGGTACGGCTGATTAGGCTCGGGAGACCTGAACCCCACAGACACCTGAATCTCACCGCCTCAGAGGATGTCCGTGTATCTTTCTGCCGTGCGGGCAGCCTAATTCCGCCCATATTTGGGCCTTGCGAAAGACGTCTCCAAATTCGAGGTGGGGAACCGGAATGTTCAAATTGGCATTCATCTTCATTTTTTTTTTTATTCTGGAGGAGGTACCTTCCTCACTCTCTCTCTCTCTCCCCCTCTCCATTGTTTTTCTCCCCTCTCTCTGCTTTTCCATCCATCTTTTCCTCCTCTTTGGACTCATCTCTTTCCATCCGATCCCCCGCCCCCCCCCCCGGTCGCTCTATCTCTGTGAAGATTAGTGAGTGAGTAAGCAAGCCGCTTGTCTGTGTCCCAGGGCAGGCCTCCCTGCGGTATCTCCCCTTCCTGCCCTTTACCCCGGGACACAGAGGACTCCGGAGGGGGACCTGCTGTCACAAATAACTGCTCCCCCCCCCCACCCCCGCCGCTGCAGCACAGGGCTTGCCTGAACAGAAGTTTCCAACGGGGCTCCCCCCGGCGGACCGAGCTGCACGTAGACAGGCGCCGAGAGAAACAAGCGAGGGTAGGTGGGACAAACAAGGCCAGATGGAGTGAGCGTAGAATGGCAGGCAAACAAAGAGGGGCAGGTCAAATAAAGATAGCAGAGCAAAGAATGGCTGGGCAAATAAAAACAGGTTGGCAAAAAAAAAAAACATGGAAAAGTATTAAAGTATTAAGTGGTCAATGAGTGGTGGGGCGTGGTCAACATTGATGGGTGGGGCAAGTGATGGGGCGTGGTCAACATTGGTGGGCGGGGCAAGTGATGGGGCGTGGTCAACATTGATGGGTGGGGCATGTGATGGGGGTGTGGTCAACATTGGTGGGCGGGGCAAGTGATGGGGCGTGGTCAACATTGATGGGTGGGGCATGTGATGGGGGTGTGGTTAACATTGGTGGGAGGGACAAAAAATATAGCCAGCGTAGATGGATGTGGGTACGGAAAATACAAAAAAGAGTCAGTAGACAGTAGTCACGGCTCAAGAGTCCCACCCAGAGTGGTCTCAAACACGGGGCAAAATGCTTAAAAAATGTTTCTTACATCAGAGGAACTCCCACACTCCCCCCACCTCATCCCTGCCTTATCTGATGTTAAAAATACATCACAGAATCAGGATGACTCATCCTTAACAGCTCAAATACCCCCCGCCCATAATCCCCCACTCCCTCCATTCCTCCTTACATCATTCATCCACATCCGCCCCTCGGTCCCAATTTCTTTCCTCATATCCCTCTCTTGCCATCTCCATCCCTCGCTCCCTTCTCTCTCTTCCACTTCTTCCCGCATTCTTTACTCACCCCCTCCCCAAAGTTCAGATTTATTCATTATCGCCTTTCACCGTTTCCTCGATGGCTCCCTCCATCTCTCCCTCCATCCACCGCCTTCCCGCTCCATCTCTCCCCACATCGGCCTCGCCCGCCCCTGCCCTGACTCCCTTTCATCTCCCTCTCCCACCGTCTCTTTGGCAGCGGAGAGCACCATTAAAGGCTCGAGTGGCTGCCCCCCCCTCTCGAGTGGCCGCTGGAGGCTATGTGGGGCCGTGCTTACCGGGCTCTGATCGCCATCCAAGCTTACCGGCCCATACAGCAGGACCATGCACCCACTCCCACAGCAAACAGCGCCTCCGTGTGGTTGCACCTTCCAGAGCACCGCTGCTCCAGCACGCTTCACAGACCCAGGAGAGATGCGACCCCTCCTACCCTACAGTTACACTAACCCTCTCACAGTTACAATGACCCCCCCCCCCCCCCCACTCAGTTCACACAACCCCCCACACAGTTACACTGACCCCCAATTCACATAACTAGTTTGACCACCTATACCCAACCCCACCCCACCCCACACACACCTGTTGCAGTTACACCAACCGCAGCTCCACACGGTTATAACACATGCGCAGAAGCCTCCCCAATGCAGCTTAGAATCCCCCAGTTGCCGCTACACACAAGGGCCGTTTCTGCGTAACACTGCAGCACATCATTATAAAATCATTCCTGAGGCCAGTACTGCATTCCTGAAAATTAACAGCAGTGTTATCTGTGCTGTAGGTAACAATAGTTCCAGTACCAGTAATACAGTTTCCCAGCACTTTCTACTAATAATTAAAATATTACAAATATGGTTTCAAGACCCAAGGTGAGTGGGATTAGCGTGTGCATTCAATCACTGTATGTTTCACCAATGAGAAGTCGATAATTCCCCCCACTGCTGCTTTGTAAACCCGATTCCTCCTTTTGTTATTATCTACCTTCATGTCAAGTGTTCATTGGAGAAACTGCGAAATATAAAGGTTATAATGTTATAGGTTATAATGCTGCTGTGTTCATGTGGCTGGTGGAAAGTTTAAGGAAGCCTCACTCTCCGATTCGGGTCTGTAATTGGGAATGAGCAGGTGAGAGGTGTGATCTGCCTTCTGTTGAGAGAACAGGAACTGAAACATATCTCCACCTTAACATAACTGAAGTATGGCTTCACCCCAACGTATTGAAGCATGGCTCTGCCCGCACATAACTGAAGCCTGAATCCTCCCTCATAACACTCCCAAAAAAATGAAGCATGGCTCCACACCAACATGACATGAAATATGGCTTCACCTCAACATATTTGAGGCGTGGCTTCACCAGCATAACTGAAGCATGGCTTCACCCCAACGTACTGAAGCATTGCTCTGCCCACACATAACTGAAGCCTGATTCCTCTCTCACAACAGTCCCAAAAAAACTTAAGCATGACTCCACCCCAACTGGACAGAAGCATGGCTTCACTCTTATAGTACTGAAGCATGGCTTCACCTTCACAACACCCCCCAAAAGGACTGAAGCATGGCTATGCCCACACATAACTGAAGCCTGATTCCTCTCTCACAACACTACCAAAAAAAATTAAGCATGACTCCACCCCAACTGGACAGAAGCATGGCTTCACAATGATACTACTGAAGCATGGCTTCACCTTCACAACACCCCCCAAAAGCATGGCTTCACGATCACAATCCAGCTCCCAGGCCTTCAAGGCATCAGCTTAACCGCACTCCTGGATGCCTCTATCCTCACACGCCTTCACGTTTACGTCCTTCCTGAGCCCGTCGAATCCTCTCCATCTGATTTTTAATTTTGAGCTTGGCCTTCTTTGGTTCTGGTACATCGCCGGGTACTATGACAGAAATCACACAGCTGCCCAAACAGAATTTTCCGGGCTAACGCTTCACCACAAAGCCACGTCTGGGAATAAAATAAGTGCCGTCATTAAGGGCGCCTTTCAGCAACCTGAACAATCACTGCCTTTTTCACACTACTTACCGTTCTAATAATGTCTAGGTTACGGGAGGAAGCAAAACAGCCCTTATCTGCAGTCCCATTTATTAAAAACACCCTCATTTGACAAGCTACAAACAGCCGACAGCAGCCAAGTCACCAGGAGCCGTATGCAGTCTGAGAAGAAATGGAGCGATGCAAAATAAATATTATTATATATCATACATGTACAGCCTGGCCTATTATTTTTTTGCACAACACATACAACCATAAACACGTACTCACATTTGCAAACGAACCAACACTGCAGTATTAAATTAAAAAACACCAACACCTACAGGTTTTGTGCTTGTAAGATTTTTTTCTAGGTTTCAGCTAGAAATGATTAAGTGAAGTGAGTTATTATCTGTAACTTGTCGTCAATGCATTTCTCAGTGGCACACAGATTCTGGTATACAAACTAGTAAATGATTTCACGGTTTTGGTACAGGCATGCCTATCTGGGTTCCTTACATTGTTACGCGGATAATGCTTCTGTTATCTAATTTTTTGTTCATCCGTTTTCTGACCGCTTATCTAGTCCAGGGTCACGGAGCGCTTGGAACCTGTCCCAGGAAGGGCAGGGCAGAAGGCGGGAAACACCCAGAACGGGATGCCAGTCCATTGCAGGGCTCACACACGCACACGCACACACATACACATACACACAAAGGGCCGTTTTAGAGATGCTCCAGTCTTCCCCCTTAAAGACTGGCCCACCCTTCACCAAAGCCCATTTAACCAGAAAGGAACAGAACCAATGTGTGTAGCAGTTACACACTCGCCGCTTTGAGACATGAGGGAGGCATTTGCTGTCATATTCTTAGGATAGGTACCCAGTCTCGACTGTAGAAATGGATGAGGTGTAAAATTTGGAATTGCAGAGAATGGAGGCTGTCTGTTAAAGAAGGCAAACTCATTGGAAATGAGGGGCGTTTAATGGCCCGTTCACAACCCACTGGTAAATGTTTGCTCAATCCATTAAAACTCTTTTTTTGGGTGATGTTTCAAATAGCTTTTTTCATACTTCCCACAATCAACAAGTAGATAGTGTGACTAGCACAGTGCGTACACTCCATCTCCGCCATCTCTCCAAGCAACCTTTCTTTCCATCAACTGGACAACCAGCCCCAAACGTCTCACGTCTTGTTTTTTCCTACGGCACAGATGTAGATCGTAATGGGCCCAATAAAAATAGTAATGAACACAGCTCATCCGACACATGTCCCTGCCTGTCTAATAGACGTCCGATGAGAATAAGCTTTCACCGTCCATTCATTTGGTAATGTGACAGAGCATAACCGACGTCTTTTTTTTCATTCATGCTGCCACCATACTACGGTGTCTAGTGTGGGCTGGGCATCATGCTACGGCTTTAAAATCAATAATTCCAAAAATCGATTATCTGTGCATCGATAGCACTGGCTTTTGTAATGACTGCCGTGAAAATATGTTTGAGATAGTAGGGGAGACACGCCGCCATGCCGGTCAAGGCAAGCGTTGCGGTTAGTGTGTGTGTGTGTATATATATACACACACACACACACACACTAACTACATGTATATATATATATATGATATAAGACCCTGAATAAAGGGGAAATATAAATGAACACTCAAACACGATGATTCTTCTGTGGTAGCATTACTGAGACTTTATGTGTATTATTTTCGAAACATCTGCAGAGATACATTGTTTTGTCCAAAATAAAATATTCCAACAATTAAATATGCATTTATAAGGTTATGCTCAAAACAGAATATTGCACCAATTATATGTGCTTTCAGCTCATCCAGTTGTCAGCACTGAACGTGATTCCATTCTGCTGTACAGGTAAGTAAACTTTAATATTGCTCACTTTTCTTAAAACAGGTAAACTCCAGTGTAGCAGGTAAGTACTACAAGGGTCTATTAATCAATAAACATGACCTTAAATTTACAAATGAGAATTTACAGAAAGTGACCATACAAACAAAAAAAGAATGCAGATATAGCACTTGTCCTTTAGTTTTATCCGCTCCTTATCATGGAGACTCACTTACGAATAAATGCGTAACAAAGTACACCCACAAATATACCAAAACCCAAATGCTTTGTGTGCGTCTTACTGAGCTTGACCCGGGCAGAGTCCACACTGTACAATAAGCTGGCCGTAGATCATTCGATTTCCGCCACCAGGGGAGAAGTTTTAGCTAGCCGCTTAGCCATATACTGAATAACAATTTACAACTGAGAATACCGCTTCAAAACACACTCAGTACACATTCAGGATTTTAATAAAACACAAATAAAACAGCGCAGCAAACAGATCAACAATTCAGGAGATAATATGCTCATACCGTACCTGAATAAAAGGGAAATATAAATAAACACTCAAACACGATGCTTCCTCTGTGGTAGCATTACTGAGAATGAGGCATCGCGCCGAAAGTTTCCCCTTTCCACCTTCCGCAGACCTAATCAATCAATCCGTTATGAGCGGAAAGGCTCAACAGATAGATCGCAAATTAAATATAGATGAAATCGTTTTTTTCTTTAAGCTTTTTACAGAGCTTTGGCATATTAACCTTTTATAAGTAAACCTTTGTTTTTATCAGACATTATATGTTTATAATTATGAATTTATTATTTATTAAAATAACTTTTTTTCCAAAACTACTGTGTCACAGTTTCCTAATAAAATTAACCTATCACACACACACACACACACTGGAAAGCATCCGGTGCCGTAAATCACCCAAGCTATGTAACGACATGTCTTCTATTCCTTCTTTCAGATAATCAGAATGTTGATCACCGTATTACTGCCATAAAGAAAAACTGCTTTTTATTTGCCGTGTAAAAACTGAGGACATTCTGCACTCCAAGTCTGAAAGTGAGACTTATCACACCACTGTGTGCTTGCGCGCAGCTCCAATCTGTGTGGCCGCGCATCTCTTTTGGGGTTGCCGATTTAACGCTGCCCGCTGGAATAACAATAAAAAAGGGATACTTTGAATATCCACTTCGTATATGGCGGAATTTCTCACACAGCACACAACTATCCACCCGAGATAAAGAGGTGGACATTGTGAAAAGGGGGTTGGATGCGTTGATGCTGGCAATCAATGGGTCCCCCCTCCATCCTCCCAACCTCACTCGGGTACCTTAGAGGCGCTTTGACGCTCAACCCGCGGCTGTTACTTTGCCAGCCTGACCATTAGTTCGGGGATGACCATTATGGGACTTCATTACCCGCTCGTTTATATGTATTACACAAAAACACAGCCGCCCTTGTCCGTCCCTTGACATTTCTGTACGCGCGGCTCCATGATCAATGGCGCCATAGCTTTCTGATTATCGGCGATAAGTGTCAGGCACATATAAGCAGACGCATAAAAGCCTGAGCACAGGCAAAGACGCCTAATGAAAAACGTGCCCTGAGAAAGTATTAATTGCGGTTCATCTGTCTACAGATCTACAGATTTTACAATGCTGGCTTTCGTGCGACTCGCGGGCATTATGCAATAGCCCGGGAGCGTGTGTGCGCGCGCGTGTCTGTGTGTGTGTGTGCGTGCTTTGTGTGAATGAAATATGAGAATTAACCACGATGACGCTTTATTTCCATCCGAACAAATTAGATGTATAAATGTAAAAAGCATTCTTCAAAAAAAATGAGGGAAAGAGCACGAAGCAGATGTAATTAAAAATGACAGCCTGTAAATGGTGTCAAAAAATGACTTAGGCGCGCCGACGCCAACCGCATCCTTATGTGCTCGTATAAATAAGTGTGCCCGCGCGTGTCTGCATGTGCATGTGCATGTGTATGATATATACATATTAAAGAGGGCGGATCATGCGCCGTTGGCTCATTATTACATTTTCTTGCTCTGTATATCTGTCCATCCAGGAGAAAACAGTATATTAATCATGTTATACGCTTGTCCCCCCACTGTTATGAAGCCAACGGTGGCAGACGAGTGCCACGATCGTGTTCAGCGCAACATCCCGTATCTTGGAATAGCCTAGATAAAACCCCGATTCGTGTCCTACCTTGATTCCTCCAATCTCCTTCCACCGTGTCTCACTGCGTCTCATTCATTCTTTCTTCCCTCTCGTTTCACTCCGGCTCTTTCTTCCCTCCGGTTATCCGCTGTTTTCTCTTTTTCGACCTCTTCGTGCGGATGCATAAAGATTAAAAATTAATACACTGATATCTACAAGGCAGAACGCCGAGCCTGAACGCCCGAGACTGGAAAAAACGCCCTGGCAAAATAAGACCGTAACGCTGGAATAATATCCCACATAGTAGGTTAATGTTCTCACAAATAAACAGACGACGTATAAAACGTGTGACTAGCCGGCGACTTCTCTTCGTCGCCCTACCGCTGTGAGGAGTATTTACAGATTAATAACAACAATAATGCTTCGGGCAAATTAATACATAATGCCCTCAAAATATATATTTTTTTCCGCAGTCCCTTTCAGTGCTATGCTGGTGGCAGGTTCAGTGCAACAACGTACCGAAAAACATCTCCTGCGATCAGTTGGCCCATAATAAAGGGATATTATGCTGATAAAATGTCTACATGTACGTGAGGCAGTGCTGATGGTGATATCTGGGAACACCATAACCAGCAACCATGAGGTTGATGGTTTCACACACACAAAAGTCTCTTGTCTTCAGGAACCGTTTAACATGTAAGAGGTCCGTTTTTTCGATCCATGTTCTGGCGCCAAGAAATGATACGTCGATCCGTCGCTCTCCAGTCAGAAGGTAAAAATATTTGTTCCCGCAAATTTCTTGCAAAGTCTTCCTATTTTTCGTTAAGTATGGCAATTTTTTTTCGGCAGGGAAAGAAACTAAGCAGAATAGTCAAATAACCGCCATGGTCATGTGCATTAATTTGCAAAAAAAAAATATGCGAATGTAACTGATCTTGAATAAATAACCAGCGTTTAATATGCATAAATTAATTAGCCACCTCTTTAAGTCCACAGCTGAAACATCCTCCTTCGCCTGAAAACACGAAAAGACATTTTTACTTATAGACTGACTGGCTGACCGATTGATTGACTGATTGATTGAGTGGACGATTATTGTTCAGTAGTAATTGCCAAAGAGACAAAAAACATACGCGAGTTCCCAGAGTTCATCATTTCTCCCATCTACTAATACGCACACTTGATCGAAAAACGATATCAATGCGGTGCAAAAACAAATGATCTAAAGTGTCTCATTGTGCGTCCTACAGTGCATAATAGTGAGCCGCGTCAAGCAGACGGAGTGGATATTGGGCTGCGCACGGCGCGCTTTCCCGCTCGGTATTCAGCCTGAGCATGAAGGTGTGTATTAAAAACCAGTCTATTTCAGGTGTAGCGCCGAGGTGATAATTAGATTCCCAAGCCAACGCTCAATCCCAGAAGACACGGGAGCTCTTGCACAAAAACAGGTATCTTCGTCCCGACTTTATCCTTTATACATTCATTAGTATTATTATTGTATTTGTTGTGGCTCTGACCGAAGCAGAAAAGCACCGAGCGAAATTGCCAGGAGGAAAAATGCAACAATTTATCGTAGCTGCTGTACTGAGAAGCCTGGCGCTTAAACTCAGTCTGTGCATCTAGCTTTTTTTTTCCACGTATAACCTCCGTAGTTTGTGAGCTTCACCAGCGTCGATTCCAGATGAGAAACTGAGATCATGAAGGTGATGGGAGGGGCGGCGATCACCGCCGTCCAAACCCCGTGGCCTGACGACCTCAGATTTTGTACCGATTCCTAATAATTATTCAGTCAGCCTTTTCGAGTCCTTCATCTGATCTCGGTACTTTGCGCAATACTACACTACAACAGGGCTAATATTGCAGACGGCAATCCAACCGAACCCAGTGCGTAGACTTCCACTGAAAGGGGCTGGCGCTCGCTCGCTCGCTCTCTCTCTCTCTCTCTCTCTCTCTCTCTCTCTCTCTCTCTCACTGTGTCTCTCTCTTATTTCTCTCTCTTTTCTCTCTCTGGCACCAGTGCTCTGAACCGCACAAAACACGGCATGGATTTCCCAATTTGTTCTACTCATATCCACCACACAGCCTCAGGCTTATAAAAAAGCTCTCTCACACACACATGGGTAAGAATGGGTAAGAATACAGTGGGACTGAGCTTTGCAAAAGGTTATTTCCAAGAAGAGAACCTCAACTCAGTTAAAAATTCCATGTCACAAAAAAAAAAGCATTTAGATTAATATAAAGTAAAATGTCTTTTGGTCTGTCACCAAGGCAGATGGAGCTTAAACTTTCGTGAAGTTCATGTCTGACTATCACCAGAGAAGCAATTTTTTCAGCAATACAAATGTGATTAACATGGTCATTGTCCATGTTACATTTCAATTAACAGAACGCAATAAGTCTACCCATTATTATTGTATGTATCTTCCAAGAGAGAGCCAAACCAAGGAGATTAACTCCTGTCATGCACGGACTCAAAACTTGTTAACCCAAGATCATCACATCCTACGTCCTCTGCTGTAGACATTCTGCAGGAGCACCTGTGATCCTCCGGTCAAGGTTCCCCAAGAAGAAAATATTACATCAACTGAATATCCACCATAGTCATTTGGTGATCAGTCACAGGGTGTCAGAATGATCAGGAACATGGAGTTCACCAACAGAACCTTTTTGTGACTAATCCCACTGAGTAGATTGAGATAAATTGGCCAGAAGATTCCCTGCTATTGTTTTCCATGTGTGAAGGACGAAAGCCTTCAGATAGTCTGCGGTCACGCGGACAGCCTGAGAAGGACAGTGTCACTCGGGTCCAGCCTCATGGGAACGACGTGAGAATGACGACACCTCAGTGTCCAAGCAAGGTCAAGAAGGCAGTGCCTCATCATTGAGGACCGGAGGGATTTTCTGTAAGGCTCGCCCAGAACATGAGCAAATCTGCTCAGATCCTTCGGCGGACCACCCAGTAATCTTCACGAGATGCACACATTCTCCGCATGACGCTGGCCGGCTACTGGGTCCTCCAACACCGCCTCAGGCATTCGCTGGACGACTAAGCATGGCCCATTGAATGCTGGTACAGGAACTGTCGCACCTCCTAGCATGCAAAGGTCAGGCCAGGACATGGGAAGGGAGTTGGGGGGGGGGGAGTCAAAACGGATGTCTATAAGCCAACCTGTGAAGATGAGGGGCAGGGAAGGGGAGTTAAAAAAACAGGGAAACAGAGAAGAGCGCTGATTAGGGCAAGCAGACTGTGAAAGGACTAATTCAAATTCATTTCATCCAAATGAATAGGCCGACATCTGAATCCATTACCCGCGAATGCAAGAGCAGAGTCTTACATCTCCAATCCCATTTGAAGGCCCCCGTTGTCTGGTTCCGACAGGAGACGTATCCCGCTCAAGGACGAGGCAACGGCATCTCTCCCCCCCCCCCGCCTGGACCACTGCATGGCTCGCTGTGGTTTTTATCTAGCCACGTCCTGCCCACACGCTGCCCCCCCCAGCAGTCAGGCAATTACAGTATTAAGCACAGCCTGGCTGCGCTGTTGGCCCCCCCCAAGACGGTCATCTGCTGTGCTTCGGCGCCGGGAGAAGAGCCAGGGCTCACAGCGCCCGCCCGGTGCCGCCGCCCACTTCAGCGGTGATGCCAGGACGGCCCCTGGCGACAGGAAGCGTACAGGAAGTAGCTGCCACCCCCACCCCCCCCCACCACCACTGCCACCATCATCCCAGCTTCTCCAGCTCATCCTGATTAAGCTAGGAGCGGCTGACACTGGGAGTAATGGTCCTGCTTAGGGAAGTGTTACGATCCTCCTCCCCCCCCCCACCTTGGCCAACCCACGTTCCAGGGTTAATTGGCTTCCAGCTCAGCTGCATAGGCTGAGAAACGCCTACAGTCCTCAGAACTTGTCACGAGTCACGGAGACGGGCCGGGCCGGTGGTTGGGATCCTTGGGGAATTCCTCCGGAGCTGGCACGGAACGCAGCCGGCAGGAAAGCGCGGCACGTCCGAGGAACAAAGCCAACCACTTTGTCCCTCATGACAACCTCTCCCTTCGGTGTCCTCACCTTCCGAGAGATTACATTTCCAAGACAGGAACCCCCTCACTTGGGGGTAGGGTGAAGGCAGGGGGGGGGGGGTTTCAGTGGATTACAGAAATTCAAGGCATTTTAAAAGGTCACCCTGTCAATGGCGGAGTTTGGTTCTGACATCGCGATGATCCCGGGTATTAACCATACGTCTCCGACGTTAGTGATTTCATCTGCAGGCAGGGTGGGGCCACTGCTCAGGCTTACCCAAGGACTCACTTAAGTCATCTGTCAGTCACCAGTGAGGTTTTTCTCCGAGACGTGTTTTTAATGTCAACGTGCCAGGCGATGGCAGGCCACGGACTAAGAATCGACAACAGGAGAGCCGGCCCCCAAAAATGCAGGTGGCTGGCGACCAACAGCGAAGAAACTGGGAAGGCAGCAGGCCTCCAGCGAAGACGCTGTGCTCACAAACTTCAACACGACAGGCAAGGAAAACCTAATAAGGAACCTATTTATTAAGTATTGTCTCTCGGTGCCAGCTGACGCTCCCTAATTCTCCCATAAACTCTGCTCCTGCCCGGCGGAAAGAGATAGGGTACCGGAGACAATGAAGTTTGGGAAGTACAATAAGACATCTCGGGCAAACAGACACACAGGATGTAAGAAGGACACGGAAAGTGGGGGGGGGGGGTTCAAAGTGATTTTGGGGCTTGAGTATTAACTGGGGGGGGTCCTCTGTTCCATGTCCGAGCTCTGTTTTAATATCGCGACTCCCAACATTACACGGGGAAAAAAAAAAGAGAGAGTCATCTGAAAGCAAAGGGGAACCGTGACAATTTTCAAAATTAAATTTCCTGCCGGTTTCCTCGGACCGTCACGAGCTGGGGAAAGTGTTTACCCTGTGGGGGGCGAGGGGGGGGGTCTTGACTCCCTTGCACTCCCGGGCCTCTATGATGTGACTCCGTCGATGGCCATGAGGTTAAATCTCCCCAGTCATACGGGCTACTAGTGCCACGCAGAGTCAATAAGCAATTACGCCTCCATGGGGGGGGGCAGCCGTGGACGTCACTCCTGCCGTGTTTCTGCATTCCTTCGTGCGCGCCCGTGTCAACGCGCCTTGAGGCTGCATAGTTGCCTTTAGCACGTACGCAGTTGCATAGTTGCCTTTAGCACGTACGCAGTCCTGGGTAAATAACACCCCCCCCCCGGACCATCAATCCTCAGCATCTCCATCGACGTGACGTGGTGGGGGGGGGGGGGGGAGCAGGCACATACAGGCCTCTCATGCACCGGCACCATGCCGCCGGCCTTTCATTTATAACATGGCATAGTCGCGACGCTCATGTAGGTCAGCCAAACGAATAAACTCTCATTTAAATGTAAATATAGACTCTGGCAGCTCCTCGCCAGCCCGCTATAGTTCAGGCGCTCATTACAATCGCGGCCATATTTTTTACAGATCCGCGCGACATCCGTTCTGATGTACTCCAGGGCTTCCTGTGTTTGTATCGACGTTTCCGTGAAGCGGTCGTTGTTCGTAATCTTCTGGCCCTTTTTGGCACGTTCGATGTTTATGTTTCTGAACTATATTTACATTTTTTGGCAACAGATTATAATTGTACTGGGGGTTATGTTATCGCTGAGGCCCTCTGGGACACGATTCCTAGGTGGTGCTTTCTAAGTGCACAACACACTCGCTTTCCGTTCGGTTACACATCAAACTTTATCGTTTTCCCCCACCGCGCCTGAAGGATAGAAACTTCCAGAATGCGCAGTGAGATTCTCTTTTTTTTCTCCCTTTGTCTCTCTCTCATTTTTCCTGCTCCTGTCATTTTTCCTTCTTCCTTCCCCTCTTTATCTCACCTTTTATTTATCCTTCACTCACTTCATTCCTTGTCTTTCACTCGTTCTTTCCTCCTCTCTCTCTTTCTCTCCCCTTCTTTCCCTTCGTCCTCCTCTCAGTCTATTATCTGCCCGTTCGGCTAATTGGCGCATTAGCGGCATGCCGCGGGTGACAGGGAGGTCCGGGCAGGGCGGCTGACTGCCACAGCATACGGATGAGGAGGGACGAGAGAGGATGGAGGGAAGATGACAGGGAAGGAAAGGTGGAGGCCGACAGAAGAAAGGAAGGGGAGAGACCTGAGAGAAATGGCGATAGGGAGAGAGAGCACAGCTAGGCTACGAAAGCTGAAGAAGGACAAGGTGTGTTTTTGCACATAACAGCCATACAAGTGGGTGAGAGCAGGATGGCGTGATTGTAAAAAAAGCAAGTGGTGATGAAGAGAGAAAAAGCCAGTAATTGCCCTCTTTTTAAATGGCTTTCTCTCCCTCTTCTCTGTCCCCCCCCCCCCTCGGTGTCCACATTCAGCCCAATTACCCACTCTCTCCCGCACCCCTGTCAGCATATGGAAATACAGATCACACACAGAAATGTTTCTCTTTTTTCTTTCTCTCACGCCAGTAGAAGGGGGGTGGCGCTCAAACAAAGGTGGGGTTGGGAGGAGGTGAGTCTCAGAGGGAAAAGGGCCAGAGGATGGAGATGCAGGGGCTCTACTGAAGATTTTGGGCACCATAAAAGCACATGAAATCGGGCCCCCAACTCAGATCAATCAGAATTTTTTCTAGGCCCCTGTCACGCAGAGGCCCTTGGAATCATACTACCTTTACCCCCCTACTGTGCACATGCTGCAGTAAACACGCAACGCCCCCCCCTCCACCCACAGCCACGCACCGGAAGGTTGTCGGCTTGTACCCCGTGACAGCATAGCTGCTTGGTCCTGAGACGAAGGGACATTCGTTACCCCCTGACAGCTAACAGGTACCTGCCTTGTGTGATGTTGCATAACAGGTGACATATTTACCTCACGACAGCTAACAGACGACGTCGTTACAACGCAGTAGGTAGTATGTGCCTCCCTCACGCGTCGACGGGCATCGCACGACGCCGCGCGCAGGGCGAGCGTTCACAGCGCCGCGGTAATCGTCCGTGTCGATACTCTTGTATCTGTCACACAAAGGTACACATTTCTACTGTCTCAAGTCATTAGCCACATAAGGTTAAATAAATGGTGAAATGTCATCTTTTAAAATTAGTTTTTTCCAATGATGTTTCAGGAAACAAACCAAATTCATTTATTAACATTCCATGAATGTGAATATAATTTAAGCATTTTTTTTTTTACTTTGTTTGTGAGCTCATACTTGCCGTAGTCATCTTTAAAAACCTTGTGGGGGCTGCCATGTGGGTTTATTGCTCCATCACTCTTAAAAAATATATATGTTTGTTAGAGTGTATAAATGTTTAAAATGTAATAGCCAGGGATCAAAGGTCAACGACACCAAGATGTAATGAAACTGGAATTTTGTCAATATAAACAAGGGTCATGTGACACTGACAGGAAGTACAAATAGCTTGGCGAGGTAAGCCTTGATGAGCCTCCAGTCCACTAGCAATCGCGTGATTGGAGGGGAAAAAAAATCAGGAAGTTCTCACACCCTGGGGAGGATTCGAACCTGCATCCCTAGAGGCAGCAAATCCCATCCGCTCTTGCACCAGAGCTGTAGAATTTGTGCATTAATTTGAGAGGAGCTTGCAAAAATGCTGTGTGGTGCCGGGGGTGAGACGGAGGAGAAGAAGACGCGAGACGGCGGGGCGGGGGGGGGGGGGCGCTGGCAGAAGAAAGCGTCACAGAGGTGCTTTGGAGGACAGTGCCTGCCGTAGACGGCGATAATGAGGCCTGAACCGATGCCGGCGTCTCACGCGTTTCAACTGTCAGCCGGGGAGACTTGCACTCATTGGCTGGTGGATCTTGGAAAAACGGTTGGTGTCAACCGTCGCCGCCCACACCGGGCCCCCGAAGCCTGCCTCCTACAGCGGCATCAACCCGCCCGAGGACGTCCTGACATCGTTGTAAAGGCCTAATGAGTCATAATTGGGATGAGAACTTGACGCTCAGCACCTAATTATTTCTGATTACTATCGTTAGCAGGCTGACTGAAAATTAGTGGCAGGGAAGGTAGTGACGCGCAGAGAGCTGGCTGGCTATGGAGTCACCTGAGGGCCATTGTCAATAATGCTTGTTTTCTTCCGTTTAAAACGACACCTCCTTCTGTTTCTTGTGTCAGGTGGTATCTCACCAACCCACCCTCTATGGGCTCCGTTCTTCCAAAACACCTTTTTTTTTTTTTTAAATGCCGAATGATTCATCTGTTGAATTTGCTAGCAAGAGTAGTAACCCACCCTACAGGCCCCGCCCCCCATTCCCTTGGGGTGGTACCCTACCGGGCACCCCATCTTTTCCACTTCTGGGCAATCTGTGGAGATCCGTGAGCCAATTGGACCTTTGTCACACCTTACCCGACTCCGAGCCAATCAGGAAAGTGGAGGGCGGGACTCATGGTACCACCCATATATGAGAGTGTGAACCTAGAGGGCACTGCAAACCTCTGGTTGAACTTGCATGGGCATTTGCGTAATTGTAGAGCAGACAAAGTTATCAACAGTGGAGGACAGTAATGAGGTCAATGAGTCGTCGGATGAAGGAATTCGGCTCAGTGGCTGAGTGGAGTGATATCAGAAAAATAAATGATAGTGGAGGGAAACGGCCTCTAAATAATTCATGAAAACAACAGACTTACACACACACACACACACACACGCACACACACGAGTTAAGAGAATCACATAAAGAGAAAGTTTGCAGATGGTTGCATAAGCATAAGGTTTGCATAAAGTTAGATTTCCTTCAGTTTTAGGAATAACATTTTACTTTTTTTTTTAAATTACAGTCCTCATCTGACCAATCTTTTTTCCCTCTAATGATCTCTGAGGCCCAAAATATTAGCGCTGAATGTGCTTTACGTGCAGTTTGGGCTCCCTGAGCCTTCCTGAGCAGCTGTAAACGCGTTTCGCAAATTCACCAATTAGTCGTTAGTTATAATTAGTGTATTAACGCGCTAAATAGTCCATGAGCCCACATGCCCTGACTCCTTATCACTCACTCCCGGCTGCAGTCACTACGGCGTTATTGAGACATCACTCTCTGCTCTTCATCGGCTGCCGTGGTGCCCGGGAAAAAAAAAAAAGTCACGATTGCCTTCCCGGAATATTGCAGAGGTCAGATGTTTCCACGAGAGCATTTAATGTGGTGATAGCCCGCCTTAGGTTCAGATTTGATTGGGGTCACGTCGAGGAATTGATTAATGTTGTTTATTATTTATCTATTTATTATCTATTATTTATCTATTTGTAAGTTACTATGTTTACTCCTTCCTGTTATGCTGCTGCTGTATTACTCATTGTTTACATACACATTGCACTACGTAAATAAACTCTTGTGTAACATATATAACCCCTTGTGTCTAGCCCCCTGATTTTGCATTGACCTCTGTGTTTCACTTTAATTTCTGCAAAAACCCTCCCCCTGTCTCTTGCTGCTTGCATGATGCACCACGGTCCTGCTGGAACGCTTTTTGGTGCCATTGAATACCTGTATATGGATAGAAGGACAATAGCCCACTTGACTTGTTAGGCCAGCAAATTGACAAGTGTAAGATTTAGGAAACCATTAGGTGAGGTGGAGGCAACGATTTGGAGGTGCAGGAATCCTTGAATTATGCACAAGTCGCAAGGAACAAGGGTGAACCTTTTAGGATTTGGCGCACTGCTTAGCATGCAGCTTTGGGTGACCACTTTGGTGACTCGCTGGCTCGTCTGGCCTCAGTGAGGCTAGCGGTAAAAATCGTCAGAGGAACCAAAGGGGAAGTGAATCTCATTTCTGTCTGCTCAAGCCAAGGTATTCCTTCTCTTTTTTTAGTTTCATTGCCTGTCAGTCACAGAAACCTCTATTTCACAGAGAGGACTTGACAGTTTTATTATTTTTTCGGTCCTGACATTCTGTTCGAAGATCACGATAGCAGTATTACTTTTAAAATCATCACGTTATTGTTTCGGTTATTAATTTCTTAACAGAATTCTGTTTATGCTCCGCAGACATTTGGGTATCTACCACCTCAAGTTCTGATAGGACAATAAATGGACTTTATATTTCAGGCAGTGGCTGTAAAATCTCTTCTTTTATTAATTTCCGAGGCAGCTACCAAAAAAGGAGGTTAAATCCCGATCCAGGAGTTCCCCAGGGACCAGTTCCGGGATCCCCGCGGCTTTTGTCTAACGTCCTCCGTTTGGGGTAAATGATTTTAGGTGCAAAGGAACAACAGAAAAGCAGGCTTTAACATTGCCTCAGATAATTCATACTTGAGAAAAATATTATAAAATATTCATATTCTAAGTCCCTCCCTTTATTATTGGTCATTGCACGATGATTCTTCTTGCTGGACATGTGTGGGTCCCTGAATAAAGACCTGCTGCTTTGTATATTTCATATGCACATGAGCAGGGAACATTTACATGAAATTGTGCCTTTCTCCTGCTATTTCCTCTTAGGGCTTTTCCCCCTCTATCCTCTCCATCGTTGTCGTTCTCCGATTTCCTCCTGCACAACATCCCCAAGGCGCCACTCCACCCTCCGCTTTTGTCCCGGTCCATCTCCACCTCCCTCTGTTTTGTTGGTGGGCTCCCGGCTCTCTCAGCCCCCAACCCAGCTGCTAATGGATCCCCCTCCCCTTCGCCCACTGCCAGCCCACCCCACTCCTCTCCGTCTAATCTAAAATCAATTGAGAACACCTCGCTGCTGAACCCCCCTGGGCCTCCCCAGGCAAGACGACGAACCGCACAAAAAAAATGCTTCCTGGTGTCCTCCCTGCCTCCCTCCTCCTTTCTCATCCTCACCTCCCTCAGACACACTGCACTCCCTCAACCAGGCGCGTGAGAGCATCACTAGCTGGCCAGTTCTAGGTGGGGGACATAAAAGTCTCCAGAATTCATACAGGGGAGGCAACCTTATCACTAGCCAATGATACATTTTGAATTGGTGAATGATAGGGGAGGGGACCAATCAAATTTCAGGTGAGGCCACTGCCCGTGTGGTCCCGCTTATGTACATGTTACTGATCACTAGCGTAACTGGCTAAAACATTCCTATTGGCAAAATAAATAAGTAATAGAACAATAGTAGCAGCAATGGTACTTGGTGCTGCATTACCCGCGGCTGTCCCGGAGACTTCTCCGTCTCTGCCAGTCTGAGTCATCCAGCACACTGCAGCACTCTCTGCCTGCACGTCAGGCCCTCGCCGATCCAGGCCAGCCGCTTCTCACTTTGTTCTCTGTATTTTTTTTTTTACCTCCGGACACTAATCATTCTTAATTTGTTAGCCGCCACCGAACACGCGCCCTGTAGCCCGAGCACCCTTCTTTTCAGGGGACAGCGCTGGCCAATGCTGTCCCCCCCCTCCCCCCCCCCCCCCTCATTGCTTCTCCCTGAGGCTCCGCCCCCATCTCCGGCCTCCTGTCTAACTGGAAGTTCGCAACATGATTTACGAGAACCGTGGACTTTATTTATTTATTTCCACTGCCGCCACCCCCCCCCCCCCCCACTCCACCCCTCCATCTTTTCATTTATTTATTGGATTTTTTTCCCTTCCTCTCTTTCCCTCTCCCTCTCTCTCTCTCCTCCACCTCCTCCTCCCTGTCTCTTCTTGTCTCTCTTATTGAAGAAACGGAGGCGAAGCTTTGGGTGATGCGATTAGATGGCGCGTAGCGCATGGGCAGGCCGCCGAGCCAGCAGACGTGTATCAGATCTGTCCCTAAGTTAATATCATTACATCTTCACTGTCCTCAAACAGTGAGGGAGGGAGAGGGAGAGAGAGCAGGAAAAACAGGGGAGAGGGAGAACGGAATTGGGCCGAGACACGGGTGAAATGTAAAATGAGCCCTCAAAATAAGACATAGTTCTTCGGGAATTATCCCTGAGAGAAAGTGCAGGGGAACCGATAGCTGGGTAGAAGCAGAACAAACAGCGAAGCAGACAGCTCTCGAGAAGAAAATAAAAAAACAAAGGAAAGCAGGAGAGCAGAAGAAGGACTTGAAATTAAAAAAAGAAGGAAAAAATGGAGGGAAAAATTGAATAGGGTTAAAGCACGAAGAAATGCCTCGGAAGACAAAGCGGAAATTTTTCCACATGAACAGCCCCAATCCGGACGTCGAATCATGCCACGCTTCGGCTGATGAGAAGGGATCTGCCCCGATAGCAATCCGACACCCTACTGGTGTCACTGAAGCAAAAAAAAAAAAAACATAAAAACACAGAAAGGCCTCACGGTAAGAGGCAGATAGTCTTACTGCAGATGAGCCAGCTGAGGTGGACAGGTCCCTCCGAACGTCGCATGGCATCGGCCTGACGCACTGCCTCTCTGCGCCGCGACGTTACGGCGAGAGGGACTGCCACAGTGCGGAGGCAGCGTGATTGATTCTGACAGGGCAAAATTCAACATCAAGGCACCTGTCACGATTCCGAGCAATTTCGTTTGCCCAGGGGCAGTTTGGGAACGATTTCAAGGTTCATAAAGGAGCTTTGAAAGGGAGAGAAGGTGGGGGGGGCAAATCACAGCTGGACTGGACCCAGAGAAGTGCCCCTTCGTCAGGCCGCCTTGTATCCCTAACTGCTCCTGCCAAACCCTCCCCCTGTTCACATTGCTGGTAATGTAGCTCATGTGATGGGGTGGTGAACGCCTAGGAGGTAGAGACAGATGAGGAGCAGGGTCAAAGAAAAGATCAGATGCTGTCAGGAAACAGGGACACACGGCAGGAGAGGAAGAGATGTGTGCTCAGAAACAGGATGATCCTTCCCTCTAAAGCAGTGTTTCCCAATCCAGTCCTTGTGGACCTACAGACAGTCCATGTTTTTGCTACTGGGAGCTGAGAGGGAGCAAAAATGTGGACTGTCTGCAGGTCCCCGAAGACCAGGTTGGGAAATACTGCCCTACAGCATCATACACCAGACTGTACAGATACAATATATGTGCACCACCCCCACCCTAATAAAATACACCCAAAGCACCAACTGATAAAAGAAAACATTCACCTGATTTACGGATTTCTGAAGTGTTTTAGTGCAATCTATTGCATGGGGCTGTACTGTATTTCCGAAATGCTGTAGAGGGTAAAGTATACATCATTACGGGATTTATGGACTTGGGAATTTAAGCGGCATATTAAAGCCCGGGCAAGCAAAGGAGGAGATTCATCCGTCCAAGGGCACGGACAGCGAGGTGCAGCCGGGGCCGGATCCGGCGTTTCTCACGGTGCCCGTCGACGAGGTCGGACCGTGGAGCAGGGGAATGCTTTACAACCCAGGCTGACTCGTGCTGCGTGACAGCGAAATTAAATTACTGCCCCGAGCAGGTGACCTGGGCCTGCCGCCTCCCGTGGAGCAGGGCCTGGCAGCGGAGCCTGTCAGCTAAGAGGCGGCGCCGTTCGGCCTGCGCTCTCAAACCGGAGCGTTACTGTCAGCGCCGAACCCAGGCTGCAAACATGGACAAAACAGCCTCGCTGACAGTTCAGCTAACAGCCGGCTGCCGGGTTAATAAGTTCCACTACAATGCTGGCAACGGATGCCTCCCGCACCGTGAATTTGTCACCGATTCCTCCGGGATATCCGGAAACCGACAGGAGGGAGAGATTACGGTGTTATTCAGGGACTAACTGATTGATCGGGGCCGCGAATTGATGATTGGGGTTTGGCAGCTAGTATCGTAAAATGCTAAACGTTCAACCATGACAGGCTCCCTTCCAGCTAGCACTGGTGAAACGGGGGAACTTCTTCCCAAATTCCCTGACTCTGCTCCCTGTTTTAAATACCCCCGAGCTCTCGGTGCTCTGCTTAACAACATAATAATAATAATCGCCGCGGCTCTCAAGTCACGCTCCAGCTCATCGTGTGCAGCCCTAGTGTTGATGGGCCTGCAGAGCCAAGCCAGCATTACTGGACCCTGTGAAGAGATGCCAATAATGGCCGGCTAAAAAAAAAAACAAGCAAACAAACAAAGGGGAATAGTCCAAATATTAGGTAAAAGAAGCTGCCAACTCCCTGTGGTCTTCACACAAGACCTGGTGTACGAATCGTGCTCGTCGTCATTTTACTATTCAGATTGTTCTTCTAAGAAAGCTCTCAGAGAACTCCAGCTTATAGTAGCAGGCCTTTATGAAACAATTACGCCAATTACGATTTGGTTCAGAGCAACGGCGGCTCCTATTCCCGACCACAGCACACGATTGGAGCTGGAGGCATTCCTTCACTCACAGAGCACGTATCTGACGAGAATTAAGCATGTATGAATCTGTAGGGCCCAGCACACACTAAAAGTAGCATTAATATAGGATAAACGTGAGTTAAATCTTGGTGAACCGAACGGCAGAGATACAGATTCATCCAGAGAATCATTCTAACTGGATACAGGAGCAGACTTTCGAGTGTGGAAATCCTGAGAGCTTCAGCCATCCCCCCTGAGTCAGCCGCTACGAGCGGCCAGCTAAGCACATGACGCGCGCGGTCCAGCGCCGCTAATGAGCTCCGAACAGGCACGCGTCGACTGTAACACGGGGGGAAACCGAAGGGACTGGACAAGCAGGGCTACCCAGCGGGACAGCGACGTGGGAAACACAAAGAGGAGCTGGCCCGCTTTCCCGGCCACAAAAGGGAGCACGCGCAGCACGGATATCTTTCCCTCAGAGGCGGATACAAAGCGGAGCCATATGCTGACCAAGCGCTGGGTGGGCGCCCGTGGCCTGGCATTCGAGGAAAGATAACATGGGAAACTCGCCGCCTTTTGAAAATAACACCACCTTTGTGTCACGGCGAGATAGCGAGGATTAGCGCAGAGATGCACTTTCTGCTGCACTACAATAAGTAGGCATCCCTAATTCCCTGGAACGGAGACACAGAAAACCAAAAAGCTTTTTGTGAAGAGGGACAGACAGACATCTCGGCCATTATGCTGCGAGATCAGAGATATTTACGAGCGCTATTCTAGGTAGTTTCATGGGACCACCAACTCCCCTCCCCAACTGCAGGAAAATAGGAGCAACTGCAAGCTATGGATATTTCAATTAAAAAAACAAGTGGCCTGAGTGGTAAGGTAGCCAACGCAGATTAACCAGACCTGACCTCAACCCGGTAGATCATCCCTGGGATGAATCGGAAGGCAGAATTAGGGCAAGGCCAAGACGGCCTTCGCTGGCGGAGCTTATTAATGCTTTCAAAGAGAAGTAGAGCACAGCAGCCCTACCGGCCCCTAGTCTAGCAAAGGCTCCTCCGTGACATATTGAAGCAGTCATTAAGGCCAAAAGAGGACCAACGCACCATTAAATTTCTTTGACTGAAGACATGTTTTATTCATGAATGCGTGTCCTGCGATTATTTGTAGGGAGGTTTTTTTCGTGAAGTCACAAAGGGTATTTATGCGAAGCGTTACGAAACATTACATCTAATAACTGGATCGTTTTTTTTTATCTATATATATCTATATATATATATATAGATGCATGAGCACAACATCACTAGGGGATGAGCTAGCTAGTTTTTGCAGGCCCGTGGCAGTGGAGATATCGACACTGGAGGAAAGCTGGTCTTCTCTGCAGCAGCGAGGAAAAAGCCCAGTACTCTGTGAAATTCGGTCTTCTGGTGTAACGAGTGGACCATGCCAGCTCAACACCAGCGCATCATTATGGAAGTCCCAGGAGCTCCTCCTGTTGGATCCAGGCGAATGGGGGTGTAGAGTCCCTCGGGCTGGAGCTCTCGCAGACATACACCTCCGTCGGGCAGAGGGAACGATTTCACAGCCATCTACCGCTTAATCGCCTGCCGCTCCTTGGACCAGCGAAGCCGCTAACAGGTGGCGCCAAGGTTTGTAAACAAATTGCAAATATTGATTGATCTCCTCTTCAGACTGCCGGCGCAAGACTCTCCAGCCCACGTCGTGCCCAGCACGCAGCTCGTATACCTCTCCCTTCTCCAGACCCGCGGCTGTACTTCAGGGATTTCCGAGCACCTCCGCCCGCCGCAGATCTTGAAGGACGCCATCCTCTCTCCCCTCGGGCTGCCGGGTTCCTCCGTGACAGCTCGCCATGACGAAATCTTCCAGCCATCGTCAAACCAGCCACCTTCCAGAGGTACGGCGGCAATTACAGGTGCGCTCAAAGCCCACCAATGCCCCCCTCCCCCACATCGTGTCTGCGCCGGTAAACTCGTATACCATGCTCAGGACACTGCAGGCCTACAGGACAGGAGTACAGCTGGATGAAGAGCGGGGTACACCGCCGGTCAGTCATGCCTGACATTTGAATTTCTGGTTCTGGTTGCCCTGTCGTTTTCGGACCATCCTCAAATATACAGCCAATGCCAGGGAAGGGGCCTGCCCAGGAACGGGTCCGAGCCAGCCGACCATAACCCGACAGACAACGAGAGATGTAAACACTTCAAAAGACTGCATTGTTTACTCTTTGACGTCTATTTCCGAATCCAAAACTAAGAAGAAGTCAGAGCTGAGTGGGGAAAGGAAAAGCTGGCCCTAACCCATGCACCCCCCCTGCTTCCCCAGGGAGACGAAACATGGCTGCGGTATTGACCAAGCGGCATAATCGATGGCGGGAGCCCAAGCCCCTGCAGACTGATGACTGTCTGCTCACACACAGGAAAAGGTCAGTGGTCTGCGAGATGGTGTCTGTGAGCCGGAGACTGTGTATGTGTGTGTGTGTGTGTGTGTATGGATTAGGTTTATATTACATTGTGGGGACCATTTCTGTTCTTTTAACATTGTGGAGACCATTTTCAGGTCACTAGAAAGATCTATGAATGCAATCGAAAAACTAAAGATGCCAAAAATCTCGTATTTAGTTTGGTTACTTATGGTTAAGGTTAGGGCTGGGTAGGGGTTAAGGTCTTCATGTTGCGATTAGACTGCCGAGAGTCCCCACAAAAATATAATTACAAACCTGTGTGTGTGTGTGTGCACGTGCGTGTGTGCACGTGTGTGTGTGTGTGTGTGTGTGTGTGTGTGTGTGTGTATGTGTGCACACGTGTTTGTGCGCACTCATGAAGGGGGATGGGTGCTTGGACCCATGTCATTGTGAAAGGGGTCACGATCGTTACACTGGAACTGTCACCCCCAAACTCACTTAGTGTGTGTCTGAGGATAATCGTGTGTGTGTAGTGGTATTACATACACTCAGACATACACTAAGTGGACTCTGGGCTGACAATTATAGCATGACAGTCGTGACGGCTTGACAATGATGTGGGTCCGAGGCTGATTCTGTCTCCAGAGATATCCCGGCCAGGAGAGTAAATCTGGACCATGACATCTATTGCTAGGTGTTTTCCTGCCAATTACACCTCGCAGTTCGGCCACATGGAGACGTGCTGGCCGCCCATTTCCTGATTTAGCTCCGACCAGCATCTCTATATAAAGCTCAGCACCGCGCGGTCACTTCCTCTATTGGTCCGCCGGCTGCTACCGTCTCGCCCACCCCCTCCTGTCTATCGACTTCCTGCCGCGTCGCCTGTATCCCGTCTTATCTGCGGCGGCCGCTGCTCCTCCAGTGATCCCCTCAAATCTGAAAGGAGATGAAGGATCCCAGCTAGGAGGCGCGACTCCTCCGTGTAACGAAGCAGGCGTTCAGCGTTTATCTGAGCCGGCCCCCCTAGCATACCCATCCTGACATCGACGGAAAAAAGGGGGGAAAAGGAGCTTTAATCCGATTTATTGCCCTTTTAAAAGCTGATCTGCCTGGCCCTGTCGGCGAATTACACCAAGCTCGTGCCGTCAGAAATGAAACGTCCATCTTGGGAGCGCTTGGTGATTTGGCTCCGTTCAGCACAGATGAAAAGGGCCCCCATTTCGGGCTTCGTGGCGCCCGCTGCGCCGACCGGCATGCGACAGCAAGCACGCGCACACACGCACCGGCATCACACCAGCAGACAGAGAGCACACACAAGCGCAATTACACAAACTGCTCTGAAAGCCGATGAAAGCTAAAACAGACAGGAGACACACACAAATGCATGCACACATAAGCTTACAAATGCACATAAGCGCTCTCATAAGCGATGATTACAAACTAGTGCATGTATACAAAACCTGCTACAGACAGACAGACAGACAGACACTGACACACACACACACAAGTATCGCCCTGCAGGAAACGAGAACTGCTGCAGACATTGATCAAGCTGACTTCTACCGCGGAAGAAAATAATGTAGGGTCTCTTTCCTTAAATCCATACGCCGCTGTTCGCCCCAAAGCAGCGAAAAAATAAAAGGTCTCATTATCCACCGTGGGCTCACCTATTAATGCCGACACATTAACGCAAACACACACACACACACACCCAGCAAATTCGCTGCGGTGGGGGTGAGGCAGACGGGTGGGATACTGAGATGTGTCTTTGTGTTTCTCTCTGTGCTGTGTGGAGGTCAGCTCTGCTGAAGGAGCAGATTCTCCAGTGTCACGGTGCTGATGTCGTGTGACGCAGCTCAGGCCAAGCAGACATGACATACAAATATGTACAAATATATATATATAACTATACAGCATAGACCTGCACTGACAGGTATCGCTGTCATCACAGTGCTCTTTAATGTAACCAAGTGTTTACTTTCTCATTCAGTACATCTCTGCAGATATTACAATTCACAGTCTGCTAAAAAAAAATGCATAGTGTGTGTGAAAAGCGTGTTATATATAATGTAAGCATTTTCCTTTCCCGGTCCTGTTCGTAGGCATCTCCATGTATAATGGCAAAGTGGGCGATTACTAGAATACATTTTCAAGCAAAAACACAGCTTGTGGATGAGTACTATGTATAATTGTTATTGTGAAACAGTGGGGTGTAAACATGAATCTGCCCTGTGAAATCGCAGCCACTAGGGGGAGCAATGCCAATGAAGACTTTTTTTTTTTTGATGATGTTGATTCTTTTAATAACTTGAATAGGGAATAGGACAGAGGTGGGTAGAGGCCAACAGGAAGTGAAGGGGGGGGCTGGACTAAGAAGGGGGGAGCAAAGAAATAGGTGAGAGAGCAAAACTGCGAGTCAGAATGGGGTTGTGAATAATGGATGAGGGGAAAATGAGGTTTTTGTTGACTTAGCCCATTTCTGTTTTTTTGTTTAATTATTCTGCCCATCGTTCATTCGCTCCTGTGTTACTCCATCCCTCTCTCTGATTAATGATCTTTTTATCGAAGCACACGGCAGATCCGGGTATGGCTTCTCACTCAGGCAAATCCACCCCCACCACCAAGCCGAGTGAAAAGTCACACATTGGGGAGGGGGAGGGTTAAGTGGGACAATTATTGCTGCTTTAGGGAGGCCAAGTCGACTCCCTGCCACAGTGTCGGACGGGATCTGTTATCGAATGCCATTTTGTGGCGATATTTCATCGGAAGTAAGTGTGCTCCGCCATCAGCACAGACACACACACATAAATACATTTAAAAATCTATAAACCTATTTTTGTGTGGTTTATGTTTGTGTATGCTGGTGTAAACACAAGTATGTAGACACAAGTATATATCTAACATAGACCTGTACTGTTTACTGTATACTTATTTGAATTCATGTCTGTTCTTGGGTGTCTGTTAGTCTGTCTGCATGCATATGTGTGTGTGTGTGTGTGTGTGTGTGTGTGTGTGTGTATGTGTGTGTGTGTGTGTGTGTGTGGGCCTCTCTGTGCCTTTGTCTTTGTGCCTGGGTTGATTTCAGTGTTGTGCGTGTGTGTATGTGTGAGATACACATTACATTGTGGGGACTAAATAACCCCACAATGTGATTAAAAACCTGTTATTTTGACGTTGTGGGGACCATAGTTTTTTTGGTCCCCACAAGGGAAAATTCAATTTTATAAAAATCTGTGACTGCAATCAGAAAACTAAAATAGCCAAAAGTCTTGTATTTTATTTGGTTACTAATGGTTAAGGTTAGGGCTGGGTAGGGGTTACGTTTGTCATTGTTTGGATTAGAGTTTTGCCCACAGAAGTGAATAGATGGTCCCCGCAATACACGTTCGTGTGTTTGTGTATGTCCATGTGCATATATCTATGTGTATGTGTGCCTCTGTCTGTGTGTATGTGCCTTTGTGTATCACAATATGTGTATATGCATGTGGTTGTGTGTGTATGTGTGTGTGTATCTCAATGTGTGTGTGTATGTGTGCCTCTATCTGTGTGTGTGTCTGTGCGTATATCAGAATGTGTGTATGTGTACGTGTGTGCATCTGTGTGTATGTACGTGCATGCATGTATGTATGTGTGTATGCATGTGTTTTTGCGTGCATGTATGCATCTATCTGTGCCTGTGTGTATATCGGTATATGTGTGTGTGTGCACTGGCATGTGCGTGTGTGTGTTTCTCAGCCTGTCTCTGTGTCTCTATGCACACACTTGCTGTTGGCGGTGATCCCGGTAGCTCTCCTCCCCTCGCCAGGCTAAACCAGCCGAGATAATGCCGGTTCACCACCAGCCGTGCTCATGCGGATTCCGAGCCGCACTGGCCTGATCCGGGTTGATCTGGGCCGGGTTGCACCAAGCGTGGCCAGCGCCAGACCTGGCCCTCGATGTCACCAGGTGATGGGAGCTAGCGCGGAACGGAAAAAAAAAAAAAAAAAAAACGAAAAGAAAAATCCCCACGTCTCCATGGAAACACTGGGCTCACACTCAGCCCGCAGCCTGCTGGGGACTGTCACTACGATACCCATAATCCCTTACACTTCAGTAAAGGCGCGCAAAAGTGTGAGTGCCAAAGCACGGACGCGGCCGGCTGTGCTTCCTGTGTAGCATGCGCTGCAGTCAGGATGCGGGAAACCGGGGCGGCCTCCATGACGACAGCAGAACAGGAGCTCCAGACTGTTGCCGGCTGCCTGGATGCTCGCATCCACGTGAAGCCAGCGGGCCTGTGGCAGGCGTGCAGCGATCTCTGCTTCACACTTTCCATTTCTTGCTCAGCACCGGGTATTTTAATTGAAACATTCCTCTCTGTCCCCCGTTTTTTTTTCTTTTTCTTTTTCTACTGCTAATTACTCGTCTGCTTTGGCCGCCATCTCCTCTCACCCAGGACGGGTGCCAAGGAATCTATTGTCTCCTCCCTTCTGCCCCGCTGTCATTCAGCATTAATCTGAAATGACCAAGAAGGAAATCTAAAATCTATTAAATCCATCAGGAGGCCTTGCAGTAGACAATAACACCCAGGTCCATCCAAATTCAATTACTGTAAGGTACATAAATAAGACTTCGGTTCGGGAAACTAGCAGCCGGGCCCAGATGCAAAGGAGGTGATCAATGGATGGTCGTGAGCAGAGACAGAAAGAGTGCATTTGCACGGACAGAATTGGAAACGGGGGGCTGAGAATGTGAGAGCATGAAAATAAAAGGCAGGTGGAAAAAGAGCAAGGGAAAGTCCCTCCATCTCTGCCAGCATGACCACCTGTATCTGCCAGTGCCCAAACAACCAGCAGTACCCGGGTATCAGCCAGTACCCAAACAACCAGCATTACCCGGGTATCTGCCAGTACCCAAACAACCAGCGGTACCCAGGTATCTGCCAGTACCCAAACAACCAGCAATATCCGGGCATCAGCCAGTACCCAAACAACCAGCAGTACCAGGGTATCAGCCAATACTCAAACAACCAGCATTACCCGGGTATCTGCCAGTACCAAAACAACCAGCAGTACCCGGGTATCAGCCAGTACCCAAACAACCAGCATTACCCGGGTATCTGCCAGTACCCAAACAACCAGCAGTACCCGGGTATCAGCCAGTACTCAAACAACCAGCATTTCCCGGGTATCTGCCAGTACCCAAACAACCAGCAGTTCCCGGGTATCTGCCAGTACCAAAACAACCAGCAGTACCCGGGTATCAGCCAGTACTCAAACAACCAGCATTACCCGGGTATCTGCCAGTACCCAAACAACCAGCAGTATCCGGGCATCAGCCAGTACCCAAACAACCAGCATTACCCGGGTATCTGCCAGTACCCAAACAACCAGCAGTACCCGGGAATCTGCCAGTACCCAAACAACCAGCAGTACCTGGGTATCTGACAGTACCCAAACATCTACCAGTACCCGGGTATCCAACAGTATCCAAGCATCCACCAGTACCTGAATATCTGACAGTGCCCAAACATGTACTAATACCCAAGTATTTGACATTACCCAAACATCTGCCAGTACCCAGGTATCTGACAGTACCCAAGCATCCACCAGTACCTAGGTATCTGACAGTACCCAAACATCTACCAGTACCCAGGTATCCAACAGTATCCAAGCATCCACCAGTACCCGAATATCTGACAGTAGCCAAGCATCCAGCAGTACCTGGGTATCTGACAGTACCCAAACATCTACCAGTACCCGGGTATCTGACAGTAGCCAAGCATCCACTAGTGCTCGATTTTCTGACAGTAGCCAATCATCCAGCAGTACCCGGGTATCTGACAGTACCCAAGCATCTATCAGTACCCGGGTATCCAACAGTATCCAAGCACCCACCAGTACCCGAATATCTGACAGTAGCCAAGCATCCAGCAGTACCTGGGTATCTGACAGTACCCAAACATCTACCAGTACCCGGGTATCTGACAGTAGCCAAGCATCCACTAGTGCTCGATTTTCTGACAGTAGCCAATCATCCAGCAGTACCCGGGTATCTGACAGTACCCAAGCATCTATCAGTACCCAGGTATCCAACAGTATCCAAGCACCCACCAGTACCCGAATATCTGACAGTAGCCAAGCATCCAGCAGTACCTGGGTATCTGACAGTACCCAAACATCTACCAGTACCCGGATATCTGACAGTACCCAAGCATCCACCAGTAACTAGGTATCTGACAGTAGCTAAACATCCAGCAGTATCCAAGTATCTGAAAGTATCCAAATATCCAGCAATACCTGAGCATCTTATGCACACATAGCCACATTCACTCAGTCTAACTGAGAAGATGGTGCGGGTGTATGCATGTGCAAGGACAGTGACTTGTTAACTATCCCGGATACACAGCAATCATAACCACAGACCTGACAGATGTGCAAGCTGTCACACAGAAAAGTGAGCGAGAGAGCGTGACTCTGTCCTGTTAGATTGATTCTCACCTCATTCAGACTTTGTGTCTATAAATGACAGGCATACTTACATTATTATTAATAATATTAAACCATTACAGGGCTATCCATAAATCACATTACTGCACCCATCATCACAATTCCTTCTCTTTTTCTTTTTCATTCGTCTCTCACATCTCTCCATCAGGCTGCCGAATAACGCCACAAGGGCAGCCTTCCCAACACACCTCGAACCTCAGCTTTACGGCCTCAATCGCTTCACAGACTTTATTTCAATTTTCCAGCTGATGTTAACCTTCAGCTCCACGCAAGGTTTCAGCTTTACATAATCGCCTTTTTAAAGACGTATTTACATATTTACATCAGGTGAAGCCGGGCGAATATTAATTATCTCTTATAAATGGTTCGGAGTCAAACTCCTGTGCCAGTTTCGCGGGCCTGACTCGTGCGCAAGTCAAACCCGAACATCTGGCCTGCAAAGGTGCGGGAGTGACTTGGCAAACCCCCGTCAGTGAGAGTCAGACCAGACGAAGGGCCTGGATGAGCAGGCAGAGCCGGCGTTAGAAGTAGGACGAGGACGGGAGGGGAGGGGGAGTGGGCGGTGACATCGAGTCGGGGGAGGAGCGACAGGGAGTGACATAGGGCATTGGCTTAGGCCTCAATGACTGCGGTGGCCCAGCCGCTACATTAACGGTTCCGATTCATCGCTTCATATCCGGCATTCTGCTGATCTATAAATACATATATAGACACACATAATCATGTCTTCATTTCTATTTATCTCGAACCATCCAGCGCTGATTGCCTCTCTCTCCTCCCAGCCCACCCCCTCCCTGAACCGTCTTCTTTCTGAACAGAGATGTCAGGCACCGGAATGAAGCTTCTGGTAATGCGTAGTGACGACCGCATCCTCCTCTGATTGGCTTGCGAGAGACAGCCCCCTGCGGCCACGGCGTGCGCGCGACCCCGTTCCCGGACACGGCGACGCGCCGAACGGAGGCCGGCGTGGGGGCGGTTAAATGGATGTCCATCCCCATTTCAGTTTTTTTCTAGTACACGTGCCATCGGTGATGATCAGGAACCATACGGTGGCGCCTCTGGTTATCGGTCGACGGAGAGATGGGGCCGGGGAATCCGCTCGTCTGTGAGAAGGAGCGTGGATGGGCCAGCGGCCGGGGACCCGCGCGGCCGCGGCGGCCCCTCGATGCGGAGCAGGCAGGTCAGAGGGGTATTGCACTGGCGGGAAAGGGTGTCTGGCGAAAGGGGCGGGGCTTTCGCAAAGTGGTTAGGCAGCTGGACCAAAAGGTTTGTGGATTTAAGCTTCTGAGGGGAGGGTCTGGATGAGTGGCACGTTTTGCGCCACTGGGTTAGGGTTGTCTTCAAATCAAATTTGGTAAATAAACTAACGAATAAATGAGGAAAGCATAAAAAAACAGCAGTTTTTGGAGTCTCTCCGGATAAAAGTGTAAAAGCGCTCGTTAAGTTGCTGTGCATCACGTAAATAAATGAAGCAGGTGAGACAAGAACACGATTCTGGTAATCCTCCCCCACAGAAGCCGGCGAGGAGAGCAGCCCCCCGCTCTCCCACACCCTCCCACTCCCCTCCCCACCCCATCTCAGCTTAAGGAAGATTTTGTATTTTTTTAAGTTCTGGTCCGGACGGACCGGGGGGCCGAGGCCCAGGGACACAAATGAGCCGCAGCAGCAGTTAATGAGAGTTAATGAGCGATGCTATTCTTACATCGCGCCTATGCCGCTCCCCACAAGCACACGGGCCAGGGAATCGCGGGTTGCACCCCCCCCCCCCACTGCACATTAAAAAGGCATTAGAGCGGTGACTAAGTGACTAAGAGTTTGTGCGTGTGTGTTAACGGCAAGAGCTGTACGCGTGTGTGTGTGCGTGTGTGTTTGTGTGTCTACAGTGGTAGAACTGAAAATATATGTGTTAGTGTGTTGTGGCAGTAGCTGGAGTATGTGTGTGTGTGTGTGTGTGTGTGTGTGTGAGCAGAGGTGGAGAGGAGAGGTGTGAGCACTCGTCAGAGACAGAGGTGTGTGTGTGTGTGTGCGTGTGTGTGTGTCCATTCTGTGGCTGATGCACGATTATTCTGCGATGGCAGCGAGATGAAGTACGTGTACATGTGCATACAGGCGTGTAAAGATGAGTGTGTTACACGGCGCGGGTGGGGATTATCCGTGTTAGGCGAAAGCTGCCTGACAGTATGGTAACTACCCGCATGTCACAGGTCAAGCTGAACCATTTCGCTGGATGTAAAGAGTCTTGTCAGACTTTTCTTTACACATAACGGAGACACGCGATATCAGTGTCATGAATGCAGTGCAGGCAGTGACCCGGCACCCCCCCATCTAAATCAAACAGGCCGTCCCCTCAGTGACGGCTGCAGTCTTCCGGAAGGTGCCGGGCAGCCTGTCGTCTCTCCAGAGAGGTAGTGTGACCGTCTTGTGTCCCGTCCCTCCAGGGCACGTACAGGGGCGGGGCCACATGGGTCCCCAGCTGAAAGCTGACTGGTCCTTGGAGTGCCCCTTCAACTGTCACTCACTGATTCAAAACATATGATTGGCTAATGAGGTTGGCCCCTCTGTTTGAATTATGCCCCCTCTTGTGCCCCACCCCACCTTTCAAAAACCCTAGAATCGGACCTTCCATCTGTCCCTTCGTCTGCTGGGCTGAGGGCCAGGAAACTTTGCTGAGAAAAACTGGAGAGAAAAGGCGGAGGAGGGATAAATCCAGAGGGAAAAGAGAGGGAGGGAGAGAGCGAGGGAGAGGGAACTTAAAAGAGAAAATGCGATCCGCCTGTGCTCGAGATCCTCCACCGTTTAGAGTTTATCGGGGATGACAGTGCGAGGCAACGGCAGCTCGATTCCGCGCTTAGTTACCACACGACACACCTGCACACACACACACACACACGCCCGCACGTGCACATACAGACAGGAAACTTAGTAACTTCCCCGCCCGCGGCTTCATCTGGTAGGCGGGGGGGGGGGCAGCGGGGTCACGGGCAGCGATATTAAACCATCAATCAAGCCGTAAATTAGCCGCTTTGCGTGGCGCGCGGGAGACTGTCTCTCCCACGGCTCGGAAGCTCCACCCGGAGAGGGGAGATGCCTCACCCTCACCGGCAAGCAAAAAGTAACTGAGCAACAGCACAACTGGTAATAATCAACACAGGGCTGTTTGTGTGCCCCCGCTGTGGGGGGGTGGGGGGTGGGTGGGTGTGCGTCAAGTTATGCACGTGTGTCAGTTTGCTGTTCTGAGTGTATATGCATATTGAATGTGTGTATGCATGTATAAATGCGCAGGGCCGGGTTTATTGTATCCAGAGACCCACTCAAAAGTTTACCTCCCCCTATTGTAGTGATTGTTTATGGCCAGTAGGGGGCTCCCACGCAAGCATGAGGTGAACACCCCTGCTGGATTTGCACATGTGTAACATATGTACATATAAGCTGTGTGTGTTTTGCGTGACTGGTGCACGTCAGTCCCCAAACTGGAAAGGTCTGAATGCTGAGGGATGCCCCCTGCCGCACCCGTCAGTGATTACCCCCCCAGGGCTCCTGCGATACTCCATTAATATGACATTTGGACCGTGCATGAGCCGGAAGCCATCAGAGCATGGGAAGGCGGGGTTAAACAGGGAGAGCCAATCAGAGGCAGACAGGGACTCAATGCGGATGTGTGACTCCACATTACACAGCCTGCCCCACCCATCATTAGCGAACATTAGCGTGGCGGTACTGCTGATTGCCAGAGGCTGCTACAGCGTGACTGCAGTGCGCCCCCTAGTGACAAAAGGGGTAAAGTCAGCCATCCACAGCAGGGAGTTGGAGGTCAGTGCACTGTTAAGGGTGGAGAAGGGTGCAGCTGTATTTCTATCAATGCTGTCTACTGAGAGGAGGGTCAGGGGTATGTCACACACACACCAACACGCACACAAACACAAGTATGCAGATGTGCGTCTGCAGCTCCACCCTCTTCCGCTCTAATTTGGCCTCTTTTTCTCCTCTTTAACTTCCATTTTCCCCGGCCGCTGTCAGACCCCCACCCCCCGCCCGCCTCCACAGCATGTGACCGGGAGAGTGAAATGAAAGGTCCTACTGTAAACTCACTCCCCGCGGCCGAGATAAGGAAACGTAATTAAACCCGGATCTCGTCGGCTCGCCGCCTTTCCGCACGGAATAAAGGACGGAGCCATGTGTCACGAGCGGGCCGGTCACCGGGCCGGGCTGGTGACAGGGACCGCGGGCTCACACATGCTCACGCCGGCCACTCGGTGACACAGGGGGGCAATTCTTTAACTCAGTGAAAAATAAAACTCCTCTGACCGGCATCCCGTCCGGGGTACCCTCTCCCCTCCGGGCTTCCTGTGACCCCATACTGGATAAACGCTTTGAAAACGGATGGATGGGTTAAAAGAAAAAAAAAAACCATCAAATACCCTCAGCTTATTTTTAAACTACTATAAAATAAAGACCACCAGGGACGGAAAATGAGTAACAAGCCTTCTGTCAGGATTTCGTACACCTGCACTAAACCAAATCTCCTCACTCAAGGGCAATTAAGAAATTATCCGAAGAGATGTGATTATGTTGCTTGGCCATTGCTGCAGCAAAAATAGTCGAGAACTTATCCAGTAACTGCAAACTTACACTGACAACACGACCCAGGTAAAGCAGATCAATGCGCATAACTAGGGCCCAAGCTCGCTTCCTCATGTGACGAGCGCCTCATCCACAGATTCCCTTCACGTTTGCGTTCGCATTGGATTCAGGACAATCAGAGCAGTTCCTGAGAGTGACTGTCGACTTGCAGAATTTGGATTTGAAACGGCACCCCCACTCCCTACACGCGTGTGTGCATTACCCATTCCCTGCTGGGCGGGGGCTTTAAATAGGAACACAGACTGACGTGAGTGAGTTCAGAATCATCCGGAAGCCTCGCAAGTTCGCCTGGACACGTAGAAAGAGAAGTAGCTGTCAGCTAAATATAGGCAAAAAAATTTGGAAGACCCGGTAAAGCCAAAACCGTCGCAATATCACCGCGGTGCCTCCCCATGCCTGGCTCGTGATGCTTCTCATGCATATTAACATCACACTGTCCCTATCCGTCCAGCACGCACTGCAGCACCCAACTGCCAATTATATTCACAGGAGAAATGGGGGTGGAGCTAACACGCAGGGGGTGGGGTTAACATCAGCTGTCAATCACCTGCATAGTAACCAATAGGAAGTGGATGACCGCTTCTCTTTAGTTATGGCCCACTGTGGTTTCAGAATCAAACTTAACTAGGGAAAGCGTCGACGGAAGCAGTGAGGGGTGCATTAGGATGGGAAAAATGTTCCCTCAGCTCAGAATGGCGGTGGCAGCAGTTCAGTCAATTCATCAGCACCGCTAAAGCTGGTGCGTATTATGGGGTGTATGGCCAGCCCTGGTTTGGCCACGCCCCTTACCGTCTGCCGTCCTTCCTGCCCGGCTCACGGTCCAGAAACGCGTGCTTCTGGAAGTGCTTCCGATGGCTGAGGATCGAGCCGCGGTGACGGAGATAGGAAGCCCATTAATCACGGATCCATCCGGTCCCATGTGGTGGCCGTACTCCTGCTTCGGGGAAACCGGGACCGTCGAGATTAACGGCGCTCGCAGCGCGTGTGATGTCAGTGCCCGCAGAACACCGTCTGCCGCATGTGTGGGAGCCCTGAACCACAGAGCCGCGCGGCCCGCAACACACATACGTGCCTGTTCTCCTGGTACATGCAGACATGCCTTTTCATGCCTGTTTATGAGCCCACTGTTTAAATCTACCATGTAAATAATGATAATTTCAGTGCTCTGAAAACACATTAGCATATGCTAAACTAAAAGTTCTACCGTCCTTAAAAAATATAAAGAGCTATTGTTCTTCCAAAGCCCCCAAAGCGTCTGTTCTTCAGGAGTTACCGTTTTGTTGGGACATTTTTCCTCGGAACGACGACGACACCTGTACAAACACCTCCAGGCACACACACACGCACACGCGTGCGCACACACTCACCTCCTGTTCGTCAGGAAGATTCCGAATCCGTCAAGCCGCAGGTGAGCGATCAGGCACTGGGAGGGTCACCCCATCTGCGGGTCCTCATTGTGTCCCAGCGCCGGATTGATTAATTAAAGGTATCGTTCTGGGCGGGAGACGATTTGCTGATTGGGCCGTATTTTAGTCAGCAGCTGATTTTCACCCGGCAAAAGCCGAATTAAGCAATGAATTTAATTAATCGTGGGGGGGGGGCTAAAAGAATGCCCCACAGACACGGAAGTCCTCTCGGGAATCGTTAGCCACTCCTGCTATTTAGGAAGGAGGAAGTGTCGGGGAATTGATGAGTGGCAGGTATACTTCGGAGAGGCAGATTGGAGGCACATGGAGGACCCAAATAACAGGACAAGGCTTCAGGGAGGACAGTGCAGGGGTCCGCTGAGACTCTGAGGCACAAGCTTAATGGATGTGTACGGCATCGGAGCCCCAGGCCTGCCTCGTGTGGTCACGCTCTGCACCGCAAGAGCAGGCGGCAGCGGCCCCGTCTGTCCGAGAGAAGCGGTCCGTCACCAGCCGCGGGTTGGTTCCATCTGCGTCCGCGGCCTCCGCCTCGTTACCTGGCTGTCACCGAGGGGGGGTGGGGGTGTGGACAGACAGGGCAGTGGGGAGTTTGCTCGGTGACTTTCACGCTAAATGGAGTGGCTCGTCTGATTCGTGTCTCTCTGGGCGCCCGTGGATTCCGGGGGAGGTGGCGAAATGGAGCGAGGGAGATAAAAAGAGAGACAGTGATAGACAAAGTGAGTAAGACAGGGACAAAGAGGGACAGAGAGGGACATAGACATAGAGAGCGGGACACCAGATAGACAGTGGGAGGCTGGCAAAGAAAGGGTGACAGGGATGGTGAAGCAGAGAATGATAGAAAGAGGGTCACAGATGGATGGGAAAGACAGAGAGACAAAGACACTATAGAGGGAGCGAAGGAGAGGGACAGGAGAGAGGGAGAGAAGGGGAATGACAGAGATACAATGAGAAGGATAGAGAGAGAATGAGGGGGAAAGGGAGGAAGAGAGACACAAAGAGAAAAAAGAAAGACGGAGAGACAGCAAGGGACAGAAGGAAATAGAGAGAGAGATGTAATGGAATCACAGCTAGCTGACCCTGAAGTGGCACGAATGCAATCGGCTGTCCAATTTCTATACGTTTAATCACACGCTGTCTGACGCCACACGTCGGCGCGCCTGGCAGCGTGTCATATGCAGCCTATTTATTTTAACAAACACACACACACCAACATATGAACGATATTGCAGTTTAAGCAAACATATTGAAATGCAGAATACTTGTTTATAACGTGTCTGCTGTTTGGAGGGCTGTTTTAAAAACACGGCCAGCTCAACTAAGAACACAAACACCTATTTCTGCGGAAACACCCACACCGACGCCGACTCCCCACGTACCACACGGCCACCCAAACAGACACGGGCGCAGATCTGACATGCCTACACAGAGACTAAAAGCAAAGTTTTAAATGAAAACAGCGCAGCATCCAAGCCAGGCTTGATATTAATATTGAGAGGTGTTACTTAACTTGAGTTTCAATTACATGGGTGAGAAAAAGCCTTGAAATGTCTTTGAGGAACTCTGCCTCTGCTTGGGTAACTCCTCTTCCTCGACCTGCCGCAGGCCTGGTGACATGGAAAAGTCTCCTGGGTCCCCTTATCGGGTCACCCAACAAAATAAATCAGAATTCAGAGGTGGAACGTTCCGATCCAGAAAGTACAAATCCAGACCTAGGTTTTGTTTCAACCAACCAGTTGAGTACTCTGTGACTGTGACTCTTCATACTCAACTGCTTGGTCTGGATTTGTACTTTCCGGAACTTTCCACCTCTGTCAAAATTAAAATGGAGCTGACAGCCCAACAGAAAAATAAACAAAAATGATATTACAGCCCCTCACTGCGGACACCACTGCACACAGGGCCGGTCGGCGAACTTATGTGGCAATAGAGGCGACCACCTAGGGCACCATCTTCTGAGGTAACTGTCACTGCAGGCACCCCCCTGTCACACCCCCGCTGGTGCGAGGAGGGTGTAGCGAGCCGCACATGGTGTGTCATCAGAAACTACAGTGAAATTGGGTAGTGAAGGTTCCTGCAGCGGAGGGCGTGCTGGAAGAGACGCTTGTCCATGACACAACATGGCCTTGATTGGACATGCTGGAATTCTGTTGGCATTTCCATGTTTTCCAGTAAACATCCATCACGGCTTTGAGTTTACAGCTGGCTGAGATACCCCCCCGCTCTGAGAAGGTCTACTGCATCTTGCTGAGACCCATGAGGGGGAGTGGGGGGGTTAGTCCAAAATTAGGGTGGTAGAGGCTGGGAGAGTACACAGCAGGTGTTCCAGCCAGGGTAAGTGGGAGTATGAGGCTTTCGATTGAAATCCCATGACGCCGCGCTCGCAGAAAGGGGTCCGCCTGGTGAGAACCCGTAACCTGCGGACCTCACGCCGTGCTTGCAGAAAGGGGTCCGCCTGGTGAGAACCCGTAACCTGCGGACCTCACGCCGCGCTTGCAGAAAGGGTTCCGCCTGGTGAGAACCCGTAGCCTGCGGACCTCATGCCACGCTCGCAGAAAGGGTCCGCCTGGTGAGAACCCGTAACCTGCGGACCTCACGCCGCGCTTGCAGAAAGGGGTCCGCCTGGTGAGAAGAAGCTGTCTCAGAACATCCTTCTGGTAGACACCTCGCCCTCCTTGTTTCTGCATCACTGAAAATGCTTTGTGCAAAATATGCAGGTGTTCACTAATGGATGAAAGAGAAGGGTCTTATCTCTCTACTGTTTATAAGAGTCAGCTGGGGTCATATTCCACCCCAGGACCATCTGTCACTCAAAGGTTCCATGTCCCACCCCCCAGAAACAGATCCACCATGAGGTGCAGTGACTATGCTCTGTCAACTGAGGGAGGCACATAAACTATGTTTTTCCACATTATGGTTTTCTTTACCTCTCCTTCTCCTCCTCCGCCTCCTTCTCCTCCTCCGCCATGTGTTCACCTTCCGTCTCAGTAATTTTCCCTTTCTGGCTGTCCTACTCTCTTCCTCTCTTACTCGCTCCATTCCGCCTCTCTCCCCATAGCTAATTTTCACTTCTTTCTCCCTATCTGTCTCGGCAATCCTCCAATCCTTCCCTGTTTATCAGAGTCTCTCGCTTTTCCTCTATCTTCCAGAAACTCTGCACCCCCCCCCCCCACCCCAGCCCGCCGCCATTCCATCTCAGTCTCCTGCTCCCATTCCCGGCTCTGTACACCAGCTGTGAGGATTTCCAGCCTGGTCCTCAGGCCTCCCTCTATAATGCCGTTAATAACATGTCAAAGCAAGGTCTCAGACCCGCCCTGTATCAAACCCAGCTCTCGGTACATCAACCCCAGACTGGCCTGCATCTAACCCAGCTTTGAATTAGTCCCACACTTCACAGTATCACACCTAATCTTTCCTGTGCTAAACCCCACTCTCAGGCTGTCAAACCCAGATCTCACTCAATCTGGCACGACCCTATGGTACCACATTAATTTTAGCAATGTTTTTTTTTTTTTGTTAGTAATTTTGAGAACGCAGGCTCAGGCAGTCCCTGGAGCATCTGGGGGCTAAGGGCCACGCTCGACGAAATCACTCTTGAAATCACTCTTCTGACCCAGGGATTTGAACCAACGACCTTCTCATCAAAGGCAACACACTGACCCACACACTTCGCCTGGGCAACAGCAGCTAATATGACCATCCCTTCCCTATGTCATGGCCATAGACAATACCCAGCTCAGGCCATGTGACCCAGGCCATGTGACTCAGGCCATGTGACTCAGGCCGTGTGACCCAGGCCATGTGACCCAGGCCATGTGACTCAGGCCATGTGGAGCCTGCCAAAGGGAGCCAGGACTGCCTCAGGCGGCAGACGAGTTCGGCAACCGTCCTGCAAGCCAGGGCTCCTTTACCTCTGCATTTTGGCACTGGTTACTCCTCTCCGCGGTTCAGCCAGCTATAGGAAACTGTCAAGGAGGAGCCCAGCTGATGATATCAGAGCCTGCCTGCAGATATCGTTTTAATATATATTTATTTGTTTTTTAATTATCTCGATGTCATGTTACACTTCCTGGGTAGAGCCTGAGAGGGTGCAGCGCACTGTATCAACGGCAGCGACAGAGGAAGGGAGGCAGAGAGAGAGAGAGAGAGAGAGAGAGTGTGTCTCCATTTCTCCCTCTGTCACCCCCATCTCTTTACTTTCCTGTCTGCCCCCCTTCCCCTCCTCCCTCTCTCTCCGTTCCAGCCTCCCACCTCCCATCTGTGCGCTTCATCAAACGCAAAGACGCACGGACACACACAGTGACACACACACAGTGACACACACAGATACACGCAAATTCACACACAGTGACACATGCAAACACACACACACACAGATACACACGCAATGAGACACACACACACGACTGGTTTGTAACTATATCATTGTGGGGACTCTCCATTCATTTCTATGGGGAAAGCCCTAATCCCTCAACCCCTGCCCAGCCCTAACCTTAACCATAAGTAACCAAACAAAATACAAGGCATTTTTAGTTTTTTGACTGCATTCACAGATCTTTGTGGGGACCTGAAAAATGCTCCCCACAAAGTCAAAATAACAGGGTTTTATCACATTGTGGGGGACATTTGGTTCCCATAATATAATATAAACATGATCACAGAAACTCACACAGTGAGACACACACAGATAGATACACAGACAGTGACACACACAGATAGACACAGTGACACACACAGTGACAAACACACACAGATAGATACAAACACAGTGACACACACACAGAAACGCACACAGTGACACACACACAGATAGACACAGTGACACACACAGTGACACACACACAGAAACGCACACAGTGACACACACACAGATAGACACAGTGACACACACATAGAAACGCACACAGTGACACACACACAGATAGACACAGTGACACACACACAGATAGACACAGTGACACACACACAGATAGACACAGTGACACACACATAGAAACGCACACAGTGACACACACACAGATAGATACACACACAGTGACACACACACAGATAGACACAGTGACACACACATAGAAACGCACACAGTGACACACACACAGAAACGCACACAGTGACACACACACAGATAGACACAGTGACACACACATGGAAACGCACACAGTGACACACATGGTGACAAACACACTCACTAACACACACTGTCACACGCATGTATTCCTGCTGCAATAGCTGCTATGAAAATTCACACTGTTACTTAGCTGCCTGGCTACTTAGCAATGCAGTGCTCAAGGGTACAGCAGCAGTATAGGCTGGGTCTTAGGGCTTTGAACCCACCACCTTTCAGCCGCAAGCCAAACTTGGCGACAAAACACACAACACCTGGCGTCAGATCAGCACAGCCACCACCTGTGTGTGTGTTTGCTTTTATATATATATATTATTATTTTTTTCATATTAATATAATATATATTTCATTGTGGGTACGAAATGTCCCCACAGTGTGATAAAAACCTGTTATTCTCACTTTGTGGGGACCATTATTTTGGTCCTCACACGAGGAAATTCAATTTGATAAAAAACTGTGAATGCAATAATAATTTTTAAAAATGCAGAAACTCTTGTATTTTATTTGGTTACTTATGGTTAAGGTTAGGGCTGGGGAGGGGTTAAGGTTAGGGTTGGGAAGGGGTTAAGCTCCTCATGTTGGGATTAGGGTTTTCCCTGTAGAAAAAAATGAATTCAAACGTGTGTGTCTGAGTGCGTGTGTATGTGTGTTAGGCTGTTACAGTACATGTTTTTATGCGTGCAACATGCTTTTGCCTTTGATGTTAGGGGGGGGGGGCTCTACACTTAGAACAGACTGAAGAAAAAACACACAGAAACAGACACAGACACACACAGACACACACACACAGAAAGACACAAACAGACACACACACACACACAGACAGACACACACAGACACAGACAAACACACAGACACACACACAGACAGACAGACACACAGAAAGACACAGACACACACAGACACAGACACAGACACACACACACACAGAAGTTCCCACAGGCCTGGTACAATAACAATAATTACTACCAGCTATAGCGTTAGGGCCTTCACTTCACAGGTGAGACGTGCCGGTAATTACGTCTTTACAACAACGCCGTGTTCTGGGTGCCTCTAATGAGCACCGCTAGCCCCCCCCCCCTTTCCGCGGAGGTTTGTTTTCCCAGCGAATGGCGGGTAGCGTGAGCAGACCAGGCCGTCTGAGGCGAGTGCATCCCGGCACGGGTGCGTTTAATTGACGGGAATGCAGCGCAGGACATGGGGGAGGGGAGGCGTGCCGATCCGACGTCCCGGGAAATAATCCTAAGCTGACGACGCGGTTCAAACTCCTGTTTATTGTCACCTGTCGGAGGGAGGTGTCAGATGAATTATCCCCCCCACGACGAGCACCCGGGGACAGGCGTCTCGCCTCGTCTGCCTCCCGCCATGCTCCCCCCTCCCCACCCGCATAAACAATCTCACCCACGTCAGTCGACGACATGGGGAGGTGTCACTGAGGCATCCGCGGCCCAGCAGCACATAGGTGCGCAGTTCTAGAAATTTCTACTTTAAATATCAAATATAACTCCAGCTCCAGAAGCTGACACATTCAATATTCATCGGAAGACATTTAAAGTAAGATCTTTATTCGGTAATACAAAACAGTGACTCTAAATAATACAGGAATTATCAGTAATAGCAATAACTGTTTTTGTTTTAATTCTGCCAGAACCCAAGATTCAGCAAAAATGGATTTTAAAGCTGTTATTAGGCATTCTATCCATTTAATGAAATGCAAAAATGAGTGACATTGTATAATTAAACGTAGGCTTTTGTTTTTCCCTATTAACAAATGGGCATATTATTCTGTTATCAAAATAATATTATACATTTAACAGCAGGAGGGAGACTCGGGAAACAACTATGTAATCAAAAAAATAGAGATTTATTTGGCATTTCTGCACTGTACAAGACAAAATAAGTCTGAAAATGATTTATTTGGCTGAATCGGTCTAGGAGAGTTGGGGGTGTGGGGGAATTGGGGCCCAGGGTGGATAAAATGCAGCCCTGAGTCAGGGTGACGATACTGGGGCGAAGGGGCGGTGACTCAGCCTCAGGTGATGAAAATAAGACCGACTCGACCTTTCAAGACCTCTGTCCATTTTAGCCTGCGAGGTATTCTTTTCAGCCTGAGCAGTGTTCCCGCCATGGAAACTCTCGCGGGATCTTCCGCCGGTGCCGTCGAAGGACCGGCTCGGAATGCAATGCAGCACACGGCCCTTTAGCAGTCGGGAAGCGGCACCGGAGTGAAACGCAGGGACCCATGAGATCCCGGAGCATGTACGGGTGCCCGTGTGGTCCCTCCCAAGAGTGAGCAAAGATGAAAAGATAGTCAAGGGTCTTTATCCCCGCTCAGAACAGACCCTTCTTCGAGGCGCACGCGGATACACACACAGCGGCTCAACCACGCTCCTCTCACTCTCACTCTTCCTTTCTCGCTCTCTCTCCCTCTCTCTTCTCTCCCTCACTTCCTCTCTTTCTGGGCTCAGCTATCTAATTCTGGGTATTAAAAATGCCTGCGGACATTCTCTTATGAATATTTCATGTCTTTTAATTTTCTGGGGGCTCACAGAAAACTTTAACCGTCTCACTCTCCGCCTGCCACTGTCCCTGTCCCCCTTGGGGGGGCGGCGGGGAGGGGGGAGGAAGGGGTTGCAGTATTCGGCGGTGTGAGATGGATAAAGTTTGACAGCGGCGGAGAGTCACCTGCCTGTATATCTACCCCCTACAATTCACCCCCTTCTCCATCCAGCCCCTCGACCCGAATTGCACCTCCAGACATACCCCCCTCTGGTGGAATGGGGCATCAGCTTCTCCACTCCTGGGCTGAAGTTCTGGCCTGAGTTTCCCCGGTTTCGAGTTTAACTCGGGTCTGACCCCTCACAGTCTCTGCTGGCCATAAATTTCCATCAGAATTGCTAATCTGTCGAAGAAAGCTCCCCCTCAGCTCCGTAACTGGGAATAGCTACACAGTATAATGTTTAAAGTCCACCTCCTGATTTTTAATGGAAAGTGCTGCGTTAAAAGCTGTCGCACCACTTTACCGCCACTCCGTAAAGGTTTCTCTTTTTTTTTTTTTTTTGCCTGCTGCTTTATATTTGCACGGAGGCCCATTTCTAAGAGGCGCTGATGAGCTTTGGCACTAATCACAACTAATGAAGCCACATCTGTACAGGCTGATCTTCTGCATCCTGAATTCCCATCGCTCTGCCCCTGCCTAATGCGTCTAATCTAATAGACTCTTATGTATTTAAAGTGCCGTTTAAAGTACAGATGTTTGGTTTTTTTTTTTATTAGATAAAATGCATTATCGGCCTCAGCTCGTACCTCTTCCTTTTAAAACTTTAACCCCCGCTCGTTGTTCACAATTGATTGTCCGTGTTAATTTTCAGCGGAGACGGAATCCGCTCCCCAAAAGCGCCCCGCCGACCGCATCAGCCGCTAACCCAGGCACAAATGCAGGGTGGATATTGCCGACATGAAGCTAAAAAACCCAGCAGCCACCTCCTCCCACTGCTAATGATATTACAGCATAATTTCCTGTGTTTTTCACTTAGCTGTGGGACGTTCATCCCCATATAATCACTTGTGCAGCATTTGAGCACCTTTTTCAGCATAATTGCTGATTCCCTTTCCGAGTTTTGTAGACATAATCGGGTTGAGGCATGGAAAAGCTCAACAGGGAAACTGCGAAAAATCCATAATGGGAAAGACCGTGGGAATCTTAATGGAAAAGACAAAGGAGACCTTAACTACAAAGGCAATGGGAATGTTAACAGCAAAGGCAATGGGAATGTTAACAGCACAGGCTATGAGAATGTTAACAGCACAGGCTATGGGAATGTTAACAGCACAGGCTATGGGAATGTTAACAGCACAGGCTATGGGAATGTTAACAGCAAAGGCAATGGGAATGTTGACAGCAAAGGCAATGGGAATGTTAACAGCAAAGGCAATGGGAATGTTGACAGCAAAGGCAATGGGAATGTTAACAGCAAAGACAATGGGAATGTTGACAGCAAAGGCAATGGGAATGTTGACAGCAAAGGCTATGGGAATGTTGACAGCAAAGGCAATGGGAATGTTGACAGCAAAGGCTATGGGAATGTTAACAGCAAAGGCAATGGGAATGTTAACAGCACAGGCAATGAGAATGTTAACAGCAAAGACAATGGGAATGTTGACAGCAAAGGCAATGGGAATGTTAACAGCAAAGGCTATGGGAATGTTAACAGCAAAGGCAATGGGAATGTTGACAGCAAAGGCAATGGGAATGTTGACAGCAAAGGCTATGGGAATGTTAACAGCAAAGGCAATGGGAATGTTGACAGCAAAGGCAATGGGAATGTTGACAGCAAAGACAATGGGAATGTTGACAGCACAGGCTATGGGAATGTTAACAGCACAGGCTATGGGAATGTTGACAGCAAAGGCAATGGGAATGTTAACAGCACAGGCTATGGGAATGTTAACAGCAAAGACAATGGGAATGTTAACAGCAAAGGCAATGGGAATGTTAACAGCAAAGGCAATGGGAATGTTGACAGCAAAGGCAATGGGAATGTTAACAGCAAAGGCAATGGGAATGTTGACAGCAAAGGCAATGGGAATGTTAACAGCAAAGGCAATGGGAATGTTGACAGCAAAGGCAATGGGAATGTTAACAGCAAAGACAATGGGAATGTTGACAGCAAAGGCAATGGGAATGTTAACAGCAAAGACAATGGGAATGTTAACAGCACAGGCTATGGGAATGTTGACAGCAAAGACAATGGGAATGTTGACAGCAAAGACAATGGGAATGTTAACAGCAAAGGCAATGGGAATGTTAACAGCAAAGACAATGGGAATGTTAACAGCAAAGGCAATGGGAATGTTGACAGCAAAGGCAATGGGAATGTTGACAGCAAAGGCAATGGGAATGTTAACAGCAAAGGCAATGGGAATGTTAACAGCAAAGACAATGGGAATGTTGACAGCAAAGGCAATGGGAATGTTAACAGCAAAGACAATGGGAATGTTAACAGCACAGGCTATGGGAATGTTGACAGCAAAGACAATGGGAATGTTGACAGCAAAGACAATGGGAATGTTAACAGCAAAGGCAATGGGAATGTTAACAGCAAAGACAATGGGAATGTTAACAGCAAAGGCAATGGGAATGTTGACAGCAAAGGCAATGGGAATGTTGACAGCAAAGGCAATGGGAATGTTAACAGCAAAGGCAATGGGAATGTTAACAGCAAAGACAATGGGAATGTTAACAGCAAAGGCAATGGGAATGTTAACAGCAAAGGCAATGGGAATGTTGACAGCAAAGGCAATGGGAATGTTGACAGCAAAGACAATGGGAATGTTGACAGCAAAGGCAATGGGAATGTTAACAGCAAAGACAATGGGAATGTTAACAGCACAGGCTATGGGAATGTTGACAGCAAAGACAATGGGAATGTTGACAGCAAAGACAATGGGAATGTTAACAGCAAAGGCAATGGGAATGTTAACAGCAAAGACAATGGGAATGTTAACAGCAAAGGCAATGGGAATGTTAACAGCAAAGGCAATGGGAATGTTGACAGCAAAGGCAATGGGAATGTTAACAGCAAAGGCAATGGGAATGTTGACAGCAAAGGCAATGGGAATGTTGACAGCAAAGGCAATGGGAATGTTGACAGCAAAGGCAATAGAAAACCTTATTGTTGGAATCACAGATACTGATACTGAGATCAAAGGAGACATCACGAGGAAGGTCACCGGTTAAAAAACTGAAAATGCCAAAAGTCTTGTATTTTGTTTGGTTACTTATGGTTAAGGTCGTCATTATTGGGATTTGGGTTTTACCGAAACAAAAGGGGCACTAAAGCATCAGCGCTACAAACCCTGAGCCTGAAGACAATGAAGCTTCTCCAGGGTGAGACTAAGCTAAAAGGCGAATTCCAGGCGGTGCCTCTCCAGCCCTGCCCATTCCTACTGGTGATGTTGTGTGGCGGGGGTCGAGCATGACCCCCCCCCCCCCCACGGATTAGCAACGAGGAGGCAGGCCTTTGCCACACGCAGATGGTGCTTTGGGGCAATGTTCAATGCCTTGAGCCAACTACTTGCAGCCAGAGGGGTGGCTGCAGGGCCTGGGGCAAGAGACACAGGTGAGATGGAGGGAATTAAGTCGGTTATAAAAGGAGGGAGAAGGAGCAGGCTGAAGAGCAGCTGAACGTGTTCTCATTGTCAGCTGACCCCTCGGCTGATTGAGGCCCAGCTCTCAGTGCCCACTCTAATTAAAGGTTAAGCCGATTCTTTTCACAACCCCGAGTGCACAGGCGGAGGCAATGGGATACATTATTAAAATGCCCGGGTAATTAGATCTCCTCATCGGCGCTTTAACAACGACGCAAGAAGGAGAAGGAGAGGAAGGAGGGGTGGGAGAGAGGGAGCGAGGGAGAAAATGACGGAAAATCAGAAAGTACAAAGGAAAGAGGCGTCGCGCAGATCCGGAGGGCAGAGGCGCATCCTTAGCGATCTGCCAATGCGCTGCTGGGAGGACGCAGCCGGAGCCCTCGCACCTGTGACTCCATCGCTGTCTCCCGCTCACTCTGGAGCAGTCGTCCAATCACAGAGCGCCATACACAGGGGCGGAGTCGGGCGTCCCACCCAATGGCCCATTGTCTGGTCGGCGGTTCTGGACGCCGTGCCTGGTGATTATCCCTTGATTTATGGCTGCACTTCATGCTTCAGGCTCTGATGCCTCAGATGGTCCGTCACTCCATCTCCTGCAAGGCTTACGCCTGAGTTGGCGACAGGGGGGTCTCCAGATGGCAGGGTTCCAGGTTCCGCAAGGTGGCCACCGTCAGCTACTAATGGGTCATATGTACAACGTTCTCCGCAGCCTCCTCGTCGATCACAGCCGCTCAAGTCCCCGGATTCGCCGGATGCCGCCGTTGGTGCATCCGTCAGCGAGCTCCGGCACGCTCCAATGTGCCTGAAAGCGAGCTGGGGTAGGTGTCACTCTTCCGGCTGGCAAAGCGAGTCACGCGACGAGCGGGGAATTTCAAGCGATCCGGGCCAATGGCGGTACGATTTCAGCTCAAAAAGTTAAACATTAAAAGCATGGGTGGGGGAAAAAAGACCATGTTATTAATTACCTCAGCAAGTCGTTAGTCTTCCCGCTAGCCATGTCATTAACGGAAATTTAAATATGGTAGAGCCGCAGGGTAAGGCGGAAGGTCTTCAAGGTTGGAGAGTCTGTCTCTCCCACCCAGTGACAGCCATGTTTGGCTCATGACGTCGCCTTCTCTCCTTTGTGACTGCCATATTTGTGGGGATACAATCACTCCACAACCCACACAGTCGGTGGTGCCCAAAGCTGACATTCCGGATCATTCTCTTCAACGTTCTTGCAAACCGACCACACAGCGATCCGCACAGGCACAGTCGTTACCAATAACTAATTTGTAATATGAAAAGCAAGGTTTCCGATCTCACAACAGGCAGGATTACCATGTCAATCAACCCAACAGAAACTAAATGAACCAATGAGAACTTGGCTGAGAATGCAAAACAGCAGAAGCACTATAGCATACAAGACTCTCAGGTTCAAACCTACACATTTGACACTACGTGTTTTTTTTTTTGCCCGCCGCATCTTCAGAGGAACCTTCGTGACCAACATGTTAACACAAAATGTGAAAAATAAAATACAGTGGCGAATAGGCGTCATTACCATTAATCACATAATTGCATTTGCGTCTCATTACGACAGTAAATGTTGTGGTTTGCGCTGCGCATGAGGGTGAGATGTACACGTCGGATAAGGCACACAATGAACACGTAATGAAGTTTTCGAACAGTACATTAAGCACTGGCTTGCTAGGGAGAAGTAACCCATTTTTGCGGAAAAAGGAGAGGATTGGAGCTTGGGAAAAGGAGAAGCAGCATGAATACATGAGGGCGTTAGCTGTAGGGGTATATAAGTCCCTGTGAAGGTGGCAGGGAGGTACCCTGCGGACAGAATCAGAATCAGAATTCTTCATTGTCATTGCACGATTGTACGTACAACGAGAAACTCTTTGGCTCACTGCAGGCAGCAGCCTCAGTAAACAACAACAAAAGCCACGTCAAAAGACAGTTACAGAAACAATAAACAATAAATAAACAATAAATAGCACAAGACTGGGATTTACAGCGATACTTTAGAAATCGCAAAATAAAATATTAAACCCCAGCGAAATGTGGATAGAATATATCGTAAGACCGGAAAAAGATGTAAGAGACGGGGACACTGCATAGATATAAAGTGACAGGAAGCTGCTGATAAGGAGATAAACAGGAAGAATTCGGGGAGAGAAAGGGGCCCACAGGAGAGGTGGCCTCCCGTAGATCGTATTGGAGATGAGAGGATCCTGGTGGCCTGGGAAGAGGACAGGAGCTGGGTGTGGAGGTAACGAGAAACAGGGCGATGTGGCTGACCTGCCATTTCAAGATGGCTGCTGGGGTACCCATGATGAGAGGGAAGGAGCGTATACAGGGGCGGGGCCACTGGACCCAGCTGAAAGCTAATTGGCCCCTGGAGGGTCTCCTCTTCTGATACTCACCAATTCAAAACATATCATTGGCTAATGCCACTCTTATGTCCCCCATCTTAAAAAAAATCCTAGAATAGTTCCTGCACCAGAGTGACGATAAGTAAAATTCTTCTAGACGAGGAGTTTGTTTCTTGAATAAAGAGGTTGAGGTTATTGAGATCATTTGAGTGCAGGAGAAATTATTGCGAAATTCCATCTGTTTATATGGTGGGATGAGTGCTCTGTTCAAGGATTCAGAAAGATGTTTGTGGCCCCCTCCTGAAGCTGCAACTTACATGTGACTCGGATGTGTCACTAATTGGCACGCTACCTTTCGCTAGGCTAGGGGGGGCGGGGGGGGGGGGGGAAGGATTTTTAATTCTGGCTGAAAAACAGACGGAGGACACAGCCGGGGGAGGTGGGGTGGGGGAGTTGGCAGTTTTGGCAAAGAGGCTGGGGGGGGAATGAGTCAGTTTGCCAGGAGAGGAGGCTGGACTGAGATGACGGAGTATGACTGTGTTAGAAGAGGCGTGGGGAGAGCAGCGAAAAGGCATGAGGTCGTCTAGGGACACGGGACATTACGAGGCAGGGTGTGTGGGGAGACTGATTGGGGCCACTAGGGGGCGCTAGGCGTGATCCACATCGCAGGGATCATCCCTCCATAAAGTTGCACCCGGAGGACCCGCAACTCTCATAGACAAACTGGCACTTATAATATGTTTTCACAACTGACCCCGGTGTGGGTATACCGGCAGAGCGCAGAGTGAAGTATGCATGATATTGTTCCACAGAGACAACGGCAAATAGACAAATAATTGTACAAACAGAACGGCAGAAAGCGCGAAGCGGCATACAAACAAATCAGCATGTAGCCACACCGGCATGTAAAAACATTAGCTGCGTGTTGCATCAGACTGAAACTCCCATACGGGGCTCCCGGGCCGCTCCCGCTGCTTCAGGCTGGGCACGCATGCACGACACGCTGTGACAGCCATCCCACAATTCCCGCCTTTGGGATGGTGGGGGGCGGGAGGTGGAAGGAGGTCCAGGTGGGTCCAGTTTAGGGCCTTTCCTGTGCCAGTTCAGGGTGCCCAATAAGCATGAGCGTACTGGCGAGGGCAGGTAGCGCCACGCAAATGAAGGCTTCCTGTTATGCGGAGCTAATTTCCTGCTGGCGGGAGTGCGGGGTCTCCACACGGTCACGGCGAGGCGGTCAGAGCGAAATGCGGCCCGACGGCCAGCCGGCTCCGGTGCCAAGCCGGTGGTGAGAAGTCAAACTATTTCCTCCTTTTAAGCAGGTTTTGCCACTCTTCTGTTGGCCCCGTGTATTTTGGGGATTAGTGGTTTAATCGACCTTGTAATAGGGAGATCAGAACAGCAAGCGAGCATGGAGGATCACACACGCACACAGGCGTGCACGCACACACACACACACACACACACGTGCACACATAAAGTCACACACACACGCAGAGGTTCTCTGGCGGCTCGGTGGGGTAGAGGTTGTCATTAAAAACCAATTTTTTGGTGTTATGGGGGTCACTGTAATGCTTCACTGGCTGCTGGCTGGGGTTACTGTAATATGGCTCTGGGTGCTATGAGAAAGGGGTCAGTAGAAAGTCTCTCAGAGTCCTGTGGGGGGGTCAGCAGCATGACTTTGTAGGTTCTTCTGGGGGTTGGTATAACATCTCATTTAATGCGAGGAGAGGTCAGCGTAATGCTTGTGCCGAAGCTGAAAGACTCTGGATAATACCGCTTCGGGTGGTACAGCGAGGGGTCACAGTGATGCTTCTCAGGGTGCTATGCTGGGGTGGGGCAGGGGGGGGGTGGTTTGGGGTAATGTTTCTCTCAGTGCGGTCAGTTTATCATCGCTTTGGAGGTGAAGGGAGGTGAGCGCGATGGCTCTTTGGGTGCAGCGGGCAGCCCCTATATGTCCCCCTGGGGGATAATCCCCATGTTATCTCAGCCGCGGTGCTGGAATCCTTTGCAGCTGGAACGATAACGTGAACAAACAGCTCGAATCATTAGTGCAGAGACATTGTGTAATCAGAGCACTAATCTGCAGCTAATCCCAGCGTCTCCACAGCCAGGCACCCGGCGGTGGGAACCTGCACATATCCGGCCGCCAGGCCCCTCCCCCTCCTGCTCCTTTTTCTCAGGCCCACTCGCCTTTTTCAAAAACGTCTGCGCTTTTGTGTTTTTAAACTGTGGCAGAGTATGATTCGGCAGCCCAGGAATAAAAATCAATACCGCCTTTGACAACATCAAGATTTCTTTTTCCAGAGCGTTATTATTTTCTCTCCCTCCTCGGTCTGCAGCATGGTGCCTGGAGCACTCTGGGCTAGGGTGCTGAATAGCTGAAGACTGAAATACTAAAAGCTAGTCGACTATTGGCTGGCAAGCTAAAGGCTTCGGTGGTGTGGGCTAGGGCCCTCTTGACTGGAAAGCTAAAGGCTTCAGTGCTGAAGGCTACACAACTATTGACTGGAAAGCTAAAGGCTTCAGTGCTGAAGGCTACACGACTATTGGCTGGCAAGCTAAAGGCTTCGGTGGTATGGACTAGGGCCCTCTTGACCGGAAAGCTAAAGGCTTCAGTGCTGAAGGCTACACGACTATTGGCTGGTGTGGGCTAGGGCCCTCTTGACTGGAAAGCTAAAGGCTTCAGTGCTGAAGGCTACACGACTATTGGCTGGTGTGGGCTAGAGCCCTCTTGACCGGAAAGCTAAAGGCTTCAGTGCTGAAGGCTACACAACTATTGGCTGGCAAGCTAAAGGCTTCGGTGGTGTGGGCTAGGGCCCTCTTGACTGGAAAGCTAAAGGATTCAGTGCTGAAGGCTACACGACTATTGGCTTGCAAGCTAAAAGCTTCGGTGCCGAAGACTAGGTGACTATTGGCTGGCAAGCTGCAGGTTTTGGTACTTTAGGCTAGGCCCCTATTAACTAGAAAGCTAAAAGCCAGTATGTTAAGGGTTAGGCCACTGTTAGCTTGAAAGCTAAGTGCTAAAGGCTAAAGCACCGCTGTGTAGAAAGCCAAACGCCTAGCGCGCCATTTGCCTGAAAGCTAAGAGCTTGAGTGCTGAAGGCTAGGAGCCTTATTGGCTAGACTGATAATGGCTGGGGCGGTATTGGCTGGGTTGCTATTAGTTATGTCACTTTGGGGTGCAGCGCTGAGGGAGAGGGTGGGAAGAGGTAGGACTCTATTGGCTGGGGTGTTTTAAGAGGCACAGAAATATCAGCTGGAGTGCTAGAGCTTAGGGTGCTAAGGGCTGGCTACTGTCACTGTATTCCTCCAACGTGTCACCCTTGTTCTCGGAGCACAGCCTCCCCCAGTGGCACCTCTGTTAAAAACCCCTGCACATCTCCTTCAGCAGCCCCCCCCCCCCTTCCCAGCACCTCCTCATCATGCTTAATTGCACCATGCCAAATCAGTGCATCCCACCCCCTAACCTCACGACAAAAAAAAAAAAAAACAGGTGCTGAGCCCACAGATTCTTCTAAATCCTTTCTGTCACAATGGGTGACTATTGGTAAATGGGGAGAGAGTGTGCACACACCAGATTGGGGGGGCAGGGGGTGGGGGAGGTGTGCGTCACACATTCCAAGTCCAAGTGGAAGCAACTGCAGATTTGTCACTGTCTTCTCGAGGCCCTCCCCGGCCCTGTCGCACATTTCGCTGCCGAGGGTGCCACGCTGCGCCGCACCCGGGTGCCAGCTGAGGTGAGAGCCAGCCCTTCCAACGACGTGGAGGGACACCTTTGATGTCCTTTTCCTGAAACATCAAAGTGCAGATTTAAAAAAAAGAAAAAAAAAGCAGGGGGGGGGGGGGGGGACCAGGGGCAGCAGCGGTTTAAAACGTTCCTCACGTTTCATCACATCACAAACAACACGAAACAAAGCCGCTCCGCATCCAGCCGCTTACGCTCGGGGCCGGGGCTACGAAACGAGCAAACGGCCCAGTGGGTTCCGCGCGGCCGTCGCCACGGAGACGCTGGATGGACAGACGGACAAAGGAGCATGAGGAAGGCAGAGGAGGAGCAGGGAGACGCGGAAGACGGGGCCAGAAATCATGTAAAATAAAGGAAATTTATACCACAAAAAAAAAATCCCCATTGGCAATAAGGATTGGGACAGAAAGGGATTAAATGCAGAGTGACTTAATAGGTATGAATAAATACATTTAATGTAAGAGGTGGGGTCCAGAAACATCTCGCAGGGCTTTGAAGAACAAAGAGACAAGTGGTTATGAATCCTCATGCGGAGAGAGGAGGCAGAACATTCTGGCAAAGAAGGCCATTTTTGGGGGGGGGGGGGGGCTGCAAGGGGCAGTGGGCAGAAGAAGAGGATGAGGGTTGACCAGAGCGGACTTGGGGAGAGCGCAGATGCAATTTTAACTTTTTTTTTCAGTTTTTAAAAACCTTGGCAAAACCGTAATAACTTCTGTCACACCAATAAAGATCATCTGAGAATGAATGAAAGCGACAGAGGCGGGTGGGGGGGGGGGGGGGTGCATGAAGGCGGAGGAGCGAGAGGCGCGGAGGGAAAAAGAAAGGGTCGGAGGAAAAGAAAGAGAGTAACCTCATTACCAGCGCGTTATTTTCACGGGCCGCTCATTTTGTCTCCGCAGTTTGTTTTATTTATTTCAAGTTTAGCGGCATAATGAGATCCCAGAGGTACTGGGGGGGGGGGGGGGGGAAGAATGAGGAAGAGAGAGAGAATGTTGAGAAATGAAAGAGGCAAAAGAGGGAGGGCCCATGGAAAATGGAGGGTGGGCAGGTAGAGCTGGCACGTGGCACCCCCCCCCCCCCCCCCCACCACCACCATCCCACTGCTCGCCTGATTTGCACCTACCCTGCAAGCCTCAGCCAGGGGCGGAAGCGCTGGCAAGCGGAAGCAGACGAGGGGCGGGGGTGGGAGGTGGGGGGCGGGGCGGTCCACGGCCGTCGGAAGCACCTGAGCAAAGAGGACGTCTGGCCGGCACCACAAGGCATCCGGCCAGCGATCCGGGGAACAGATGCCTGACAAGGAACCCAGCGAGGGTGCGTTTATGTATTGCTTGTATTTACCTGCTTTTAGCAATGCTGGCTTATTCGTCTGAGTTGTGGTGGGGGGGGTCCTGGAAAGAGAAAATTGCTGACAGCAGTGAACCCCTCCACCCCTCCCCACCCCACCGCATTACCTTCACACGGTCTCACAGTTATTCAGTCTAAGGGTACAACTGCACGGCCCCCCTCCCAGTAATCTGGGCTGTTCCCAAGATCCAGCTTTCGCTTTCCACAAGATTTCCCTGGGCCGGATTAGCTCTGCAAGTTTTACTTATCAGAGGTAAATCAGCATATATTTTTCTGATTGCAGAATATTTCACACGCAACCCTGCACAGGATTAGTGGATAGAATATGGAAGGAATATTTCAGTAATCTACTATGAACACATATTACAATATGGGGCCAGAGCATTGCCACCGGTTAAGACGTTCCACACAACTTCAGCTGCTCAGCTGGTTCTTCTAAGCAGAGTGACTTTCTGTTTGGCCCTTTCATACAGCAGGATATTCACGCTGTGGTGAGTCGGAGGTCCAACAGAAGTTTTAAGATATTCGAACACATCAGCTCCGTGTCACAAGCAGAAGACCCTTTAATTCCTTCGGAGCCAACATGAGCTTTTCACACTGCATTTTGTCGCTGTGTTGACTCACCTTGTCCAGGTCAACGATCACTCACCAAGTGGGAAGAGGAAGGAGAAATTAATAAGAAGTTTATTGAACTTCAGCTCTCTGAAGTACGCAGCCCTTGAAGTGTGTGGGAGGTGTGTGTGTGTGTGTGTGTGTGTGTGTGTGTGTGTGTGTGTCCTAGGTACAATGGATTCTTATAACTACATAATCAAAGCAGTACATGCAAAGCTCTTGGACAGAATCGGCTACTTATGTTTGTGTTCAGGAGGATCCAAAAAAACATCATGCTTGATACATCTGGTTTTGCTTATGAAAATGACTCAAATTAATTAAAAGTAGGCAAGCAGAAATTTCCTTCTCTACCCTGACATTCTTAAGCATTTCCTCTCTGGTAAAACGTTCCTAAAAATAATTTTTACAATGGGTTTAACGTTTATAAATATAACACCAGTACCCAGCCATTGACAGCATGCTGAAAGAAGGAGGAAATCTTCTCAGAGCTGGAAGCAAATGGGAGAGAAGCTTCTGGATGAGGATGAGCTGGGTTTTTCCAAACTTGTAATAAAGACTGAAGATGTATCCTTTGCGAAACCAGCTGCAGGATCAGGTGTGGAAAAAATAAATGACGCTGTAAAAACATACAAGGACATGAAAAAAAATCACTAATCTGTCACATGAAATCTGCTGAAAGATTAAGGACACCTGGCGTAAATTATTATTATTATAAAATATTGCAGTTCTTCAAAATTTAATCTTTCAGTTACATTGAGTTATAATTATGCAAGGAAAGTTATGGTTAGAATTACAATCAAAAAGCATATACTACGACAATAATGTATTTCAGCCACACTTAAATATAATTTTAAAAGCAAAATAAAATTAAATAAACCAAAGAATGAGCTAGTTAATAAAAAATCCCGCTTTGGATATAGAGTAAGAAAATTCTCTTGTGGACCATTTAATGAATAAACCTTCGTAACACTTCATCAAAATGTTTTTATTCTATCAAATCTATTCCACTCATATTCAATTTGTCACGCTTCGCTTTTAATATCAGCAAATTACAAATGCTCTTCAGAAAAGGGGGTTTATACAGAGACCGATTCAAATTTGCTAGAGCAGACTTGCATCGCTGGCATAAACAAACAACCGTCTCTCCATCCATCCATTTTAAAAAAAAGACACTTATCAAATCAGGGTCTCGGTGATCCGGAGCTTATCCCAGGAAGCAAGGTGAGGGGACAGCCTGGACGAAGCTTTTACATGTGCAGTTATTCAGAGCAGAACCGCATTTCCCAGAGGAAAATGCAGACGAACACGGGAAGTACACACAAGGGACACATATGCTGCTGAAACTGGACACCAGCGTGACCTTTAAGGTAGAAGCCGCGTCTGCGTAAAACTGCAGTAACTGCCTAAATTACTGCAACGACAACTTTATAAATACAGCACAATTCAATTAAAGTTAAAATAAAATTAATGACCAAATAAAACAATGTTAAATACAATGAAATTATATTAATCATCCAAAATTAATTACAATAAAAATATTCTATTGACTCAGAGAATATTCAAAAATATTACTGTAAGACCTTATGAAGCTGTTCATTTTATAAAGAATTCTCTTTATTTTACCCTTGACTACAAATCCGTAGTGGTCATACTGACCTACAGTAGCGTTATTTAATTTTTAATTAAGGGCTTGTCGCCTCCTAATTATCATGCAGACGTTACCGATGGAATCTAGATATTTTGCTCCCTCTAGTGGTAAAATAAAAATTTGAAACCGGTTTAGGCCTACAGAATGTAGTTCTGGTTTTATATGGGCATAGATTTTTTTCTGTCTTTTCTTGTTACAGTTTTTATTAATTTAATCGTTAGTTGGGTTGTATGTAAAGAAACTAAATTATAATCCCCGCAGTTCATCCAGTCACACAATTTTTAATTAAATATGCCTACATATCAAGTCTTTTTTACTGGTAGTCAACTTATAACTTTTTGATTAATAACTTATAACTAATAACTTATTACTAATTACTTATTACCGAGTACCCAGATCCCTGCAACCACCATGTATCCACAAGAAGCCCAGCAATCAGCAGTGGTGCAGGAATATGTGGCGCTAAGGGTGCTGCAGCGCCCCCTCGTGTCTGTTCCGTCAATGAAAAACATAGTGTTACGTTATTTATCTGGTGATAGCTGGTCACTTTAGACGGTAAGAGGAGATCCGGAACATAGTCCAGACCTTTCAATCTTCATAGTCCAGAACTTAGTCGACGAGTCAAAATTCAAGATTCAAAAGTAGAAAATTCTGATTAGTTTAACTATTGTTGGCTCTCTTAATATACACCCAACACTCGCTACTCTGTTCGCTGCATTTTGTGTAAAGCCAAATATAGAAAAAAGCAGAGAAGGGGGCAATGCGACGGACTTTAGTTTGCTTAGAAAAAAAAAAGTTTGTCCGAGTCTAGGTCCGTCTCTTGCTTTCAAAATAGGCTACATTAACCATGTCCATCGCGGCTCTGAATTTAGCGTTTCATGACAACATATAGCTAACCACATACATCATATATATAACAAACAAAACATGGCTAAAAAGGATTCGAGAATTAAGCCTGGTGTCGGACCTTTAACTTTGATCATTTCTCTATAAAGGCTACCGTAGTTAGCTGTTGTTAGCTACCGATGATAGAAAAGATATTCAGAATAGTCCATTAGTCGTTCTGACTTTCAGCGAAACGATTTAACCAAACCTATAATAATGCAGTACGTGGCTGGGGAATGCTGTCTCAGATCACTGTCACTCCTTAGTATTTTCCCTGAGTTTCAACCCCAGTACCACTGGTTGAGGTTATCAAAGGAACTGTATTCGTCACTGTGCTTCTTCAGGTAGTCGCAGGCGCGACAGGCATGCTCTATCGGAAAGTTTACGTATTTAACTTTGAAATGGCGTTTACACTCAAAGTAGCGATGGTACTCCGTCTCGTTTTCGTCCAAGAAGTGGAGGTAATTGGCCAGCTCTTTCGGCGAGAGGAAGTCCTCAACGTGGATGAAGGCATCTCCAGGCACAATATTCTCATACTGTTCCCTAGGTGGTCCGAGAACAACAGGCACAGTCCCTAGATCGAGGGGCTTGTACAACTTTTCTGTGATGTAGTCCTTGTGTTTGGAGTTCTCGAATGACAAGTAAAACTTACAGCTGGACACCGTCGACACATACTCTTGGTTTGTAAGGTATTTAGTTACGCGGCCAAACACGGTTATGTTGATGTGCTCTTTCAGCAAATTGTAGAACTTCACCCGTTCATCAGCCGGGTTCCAGTTGCTCACAATCCAGCAAACTAGGAGACTCTTCTTCGGAATTACGTAGAGGTCGTCCTCCTGCTTCGGAATTAGTGTTCCGTGAATGGATATATTAGCATCCAGGCGATAATTCATCGTTAGGTTGAAGAGGTTGTTGATACCTGGAATTCTCTGAGAGTTAGATGGTGATTCAAAGTTCATCCAAACCCATTTCTGGAAGGGCGGTCGCACCATTGAAGGCAGATTGGATAGATCATTTCTGATGTCTCTGTGATGAATGACGAGCCCATGAGTTTTGCTATACATGTTCCTGTCTGTCGTTATGAGGCAGTTAGTGATGTTAAACAGAGCAGCGCAGGACTCAAATTCATAATGCTGGCCAAATATCTGAGTCCAGACCAGGACAATAGTCTGCTTACTGTTGTCTTTTATTGCCAATGGTGGGGGTGTTATGAATTTATTTGAGAGTAGCTTAATATAGTTATTATTTGCCAAGGGTGGAGGAGCTGTGAATTTGTTTGAGCGTTGATTAAAGCTGTTGCATAGGTCATAGACATTGAAACAAACAAAAATTAACAGAAAAACAAGAAACAGGATATGAACTCTCCTGAACTTCATGCTTGAACCTCTTATAAAAACAAAATAAAAATCATAACGTGACAGTTATTGATTCATGCATACCATAAAATTCCACCTGTTCATACCTAGAGTGTTTTCTTCAGTATTATATTCTGCCATGTATTGGATCCAAACATGCCTATGATGTTTGACAATCTATCCTCAGTCTTCACCATATGGTCCTCTTAGTAAAGATTTAATTAATTTTTAAGATAACATCTAAAGCATATTTTTATTTATCCCTATGACATTAAAATGTATCCATCTAACTTCCATACGCACATATTTAATGCAGGGTCCCAGTGAACCTCAGGCCTGTCCCAGGAAGTATCAGATCCAAACCAGTGGACACCCCAGATGGGACACCAGTCTATCAGTGTGCAAACTTACGCCCTATAAGCAAATTGAAGATACCAAGTCTTCCACTGGAGACTGCCTGAAATACAAAAAAAAAAAAAAAAAAACAATAAGGAAATGCAAACGTCGAGGTTTGGGCACTTAACAGTTTTTACGAGGCTTCTTGTACACACTCCATTTCCATGAAAATTACGTTTCCCAATTCCACATCATGATGTTCCATAGCTTTCTCACTTGTGAATGTTTAGGATGAGCAAATCCACATTGATTTTATAGCTGTACAGCTACTTGACAGACCGCGCACGCTGGTTTGAAATGTGTGTCACAGGTTTATGTCACAGCTTTACCACTTTCATCATTTAACACGAACTGTCCCCCAAACATGCTGAAACCCAACCAGGTCACCTTTTGTTTAGTTGGTGTAGTTTTGCAGGTGTCGAGCATGTCTGTGGTGGGGAAATTGCTGGTCATCCTCCATTCCCGTCATCAACTCTGGTCGGGAGCTGCAGGTAATGACAAAGAACAAGGTTGCGTGAACAAGCAGCTGAAATGAAGTTTCTCCACTGGACTGCCAACTTCGCTCTGGGTGACAGGGTGAAGAGTTCGGAGACCTGAAAAAACCTTGAAATTCAGCCGGTGTTACGGTAAATTCAGTTCCTCCATGTTCCCCTTCTCTCGCACTGATGTGAAATCATGAAGTCACCCGCTATTTAGGCGGATTCTCTGTCGTTTTAATGTATTTCTACAAGTGTTGAGGTAAACAAGCCATATATGCGAAAACATTGCATGTTTTTCCGATGAGAATTTAAATTATTTAAATCAATGGTAATTGATGTTTTCTGAGAAAATATTAAAAATACAGTGGTACCTTGGTTCTCAAACTCACTAGAACTCGAATTTCTTAAAAGTTTGACCTAGAACTCGATCTGAATATCAGAAGTCGAACCGTGAACGCTGACCTACAGTAATATAAATTGTATGCGCAAGGAAATGAGTCATACTACAATGCAATTCTTACTTGAATGCCTTCTTCACAGACTGGACAATTAACCAAATAAAGCAGCACAACATTACAGTAACTAACAATAAATAAACCACTAACTTACGTGTATAATAGAGCATTTATGTTATTTATTTAATCAAATTTTACCCGGTAAATTAACTGAAAACCAGTTCTCACTGCTTTACATGATATTCGGGAGAAATAGCAGATTACGCATCGGAACTGCCTGGGATACAAACGTCATGCGTGTAACTAAACTTTTCAGCCAATAAGAGCAAAGGTGTGTCATCACGGAGGCGGTTCCAGTTTGTGCAGCAGGGTAGCCGTAATGCATTGCGTCAGGATCAGAATGCATTGCTGTCAGAATGCCAGCGCTGTAAGCAAGTCGAACGCACCCAATGACTGGACTGGGGAAACAAACTGAAACGCGGACTTAATACAGAGGACTGATGACAACAACCAGAAACAGTATGGAATCAGATTTGTGCCAATATTATAACTCTCCGTGTTCTCTGATCGTTGTTTTGCCGTTTTGACCTCGAGTTTCTGTCCAGCCCCTTTGATGCCCGACGTGAATCGCCTGACCTCCGCCTGTACCCCGACTACGAGACCTGCCCAGCCCCCAAGACCGACTCCGTACATCGCCCGACCCCTGCCTGCTCCACGACTACGATCCAGCCTGCTCCTTCTGTTTATTCTGAGCGACACGTCCGCCAGTAAACCTTCTGGTCTTCAGACAGTTTTCGCTCATTTATTAAAGTCACTTGCACCTGATTCCGCGACAGCGTCCTCTTTGCCCCTACCTAAACCATCACAGAAAGATCTCGCCTTCGAGTTGCAGCCTTCTGCGTTCCCTTCAGAGCGCTCTAAAGTGGCTTAAATAATCATGACTCTGACCGGCTCTGCGAGAGAGTGGGCAACTGCTGCCTGGGATGCCGGCACTTTTGTCCCCGGATTTGTCAGGTGTTCCGGCAGAGTACCACGACCTGAAGCAAGCTTTCAGTAAGTCCCAGACCACTTCTCTTCCGCCGCATCGGCATTTTGATTGTGCGATAGATCTGCTACCTGGTACCTCCCCTCCCAGGGGCCGTCTATATTCTCTTTCGGGCCCCGAAAGAAGGGCTATGGAGGAGTACGTCAACGGAGCTTTAGCTACAGGCATTATCCGTCCTTCTTCTTCCCCTGCTGGGGCTGGTTTCTTTTTTGTTGATAAGAAGGACGGCTCTCTTCATCCATGCATTGACTATAGGGGTCTCAATGAGATCACCATTAGGAATCGTTACCCCCTGCCTTTGCTATCCTCGGTCCTAGACCTTCTCCAGGGAACCAAGGTCTCTACGAAATTGGATCTCCGTAATGCCTACCACATGGTGAGGATCCAGGAGGGAGACGAATGGAAGACAGCCTTCAACACCCCCACTGGTCACTACGAGTACCTCGTGATGACTTTTGGGCTAACTAATGCTCCGGCTGTGTTCCAGGCCTTGATTAACGATGTCCTTCGGGATATGCTTAATAATTATGTCTTCGTATACCTAGATGACATCTTGATATTCTCGCAGAGTGAGCAGGAGCACGTTCAGCATGTTCGGGCGGTCCTTCAGCGCCTGCTGTCCCATAGATTATTTCTCAAGGCTGAGAAATGCGAGTTCCATAGATGTACTATTTCTTTCCTGGGATTCATCCTTGCTGAAGGTTCCATCCGGATGGATCCAGAGAAGGTCAAAGCTGTGGCAGAGTGGCCACAGCCGAAATCACGGAAGGATTTACAACGTTTTCTGGGTTTTGCAAATTTTTACCACCGTTTTATCCGTGGTTATAGCTCTGTAGCCGCACCTCTTACGGCTCTGACCTCTACTAAGGTCTTGTTTCAGTGGACTGATTGGGCCCAGAGAGCTTTTGCTGACCTTCGAGACCGTTTCACCTCTGCTCCAGTGCTACAGGTGCCCGACCCGTCACTGCAGTTCTTAGTGGAGGTTGATGCCTCAGGAACCGGGGTTGGGGCAGTGCTATCCCAATGCTCCTTGATGGACAACAAACAGCATCCCTGTGCTTTTTTTTCCCGGAAGCTCGCTCCTGCTGAGAGGAACTACAATATAGGGCAGGGTTTCTCAACCCGGTCCTCGGGGACCACCAGACGGTCCATGTTTTTGCTCTCTCCCAATTCCCTGCCAATTGGGAGAGAGCAAAAACGTGGACCGTCTGGTGGTCCCCGAGGACTGGGTTGAGAAACCTTGATATAGGGGACCGGGAGTTGCTTGCCATCAAGCTCGCATTGGAGGAATGGAGACAGTGGTTAGAGGGTACCTCTGACCCTTTTTTAATCCTGACTGACCATAAGAACCTGGAGTACCTGCGGTCTGCTCGACGGCTCAATGCTCGCCAAGCTAGGTGGTCCATGTTTTTTAACCGTTTCAACTATCTGATCACCTACAGGCCCGGCACCAAGAACGGCAAGCCAGATGCCCTGTCCCGTCAACACGAAGTAGGTGAGGTGGAGGAGAAGCCCAGTCTTGTTCTGCCAACCGCATGTTTTGTTGGAGCTGTCACGTGGGGGATTGAGGAGGCAGTCCGGGCGGTCCAACCTCTCATCAGATCGCCAGAGGGGTGCCCATCTAAGTGTCTATTCGTACCGAAGTTCTTGCGCTCCCAGGTCCTTCAGTGGGGGCATTCCTCTCTCCTGGCCTGCCATCCAGGGGTTCACCACACTCGGGCTCTACTTGGGCAATGGTTTTGGTGGCCTTCCATGCTTCGGGATATTCGTTGTTTCGTGGCCACGTGTGAGACCTGTGCCCGGAGTAAGAACCCCTCTCGAGCTCCGACTGGGTTCTTGCTCCCTCTTCCCGTTCCTAGACGTCCCTGGTCTCATGTGGCGGTGGATTAAGTGACCGGTATTCCCCCCTCCCAGGGACACACAGGGGTCCTTACGGTTGTGGACTGGTTCTCTAAGGCAGCCCATTTCATACCCATTCCTGGCTTGCCATCCGCTAAGGAGACAGCGCAACTGTTGATCGAGCACGTTTTCCGGCTCCATGGTTTGCCTTTGGTTATCGTGTCCGACAGGGGCCCACAATTCGTTTCTCGTTTTTGGAGGGAGTTTTGCAGGCTTCTTGGGGCCACAGCAAGTCTGTCCTCTGGTTTCCACCCCCAGTCCAACGGGCAGACGGAACGGCTCAACCAGGACCTGGAGCGGATGCTACGTTGTCTGGCCTCCCATTCACCTGCAACATGGAGTTCCTACCTGACCTGGGCAGAATACGCCCATAACTCGCTAACGGTTTCATCTACGGGTCTTTCTCCCTTCCAATCCTGCCTAGGGTACCAACCCCCTCTGTTCCCATCCTTGGAGACAGAGGTCACGGTCCCTTCCGTGCACCAGTTTTTACGCCGTTGCCATCGCACCTGGAGGATCGCCAGGACTTCCTTGCTGCGCTCCCGAGCCCGGATGGAGAGGTACGCTAACCAACGTCGATCCCGGGCACCTCCCTTGCGGGTTGGGCAACGGGTCTGGTTGAACGCCAGGGACCTTCCCTTACACGTGGTTTCACGGAAGTTGGCTCCTCGTTTTGTGGGACCTTTTCCTATTGCGAAGATCATTAATCCCTCTGCCGTACGCCTTCGGCTCCCTGCTGCTATGCGTAGGATACATCCCACTTTCCATGTCTCCCTGCTAAAACCACACGCTGTTAGCCCCCTGGCATCTCCTGCTCTTCCTCCTCCACCGCCAAAGCTGATAGGTGGGGGGGAGACTTTTACGGTGCGTCGCCTGCTGGCTGCTCGTCGCCGAGGCCGTGGACTCCAGTATCTGGTGGATTGGGAGGGCTACGAGCCTGAAGAGCGGTCTTGGGTGCCGGCCCGGCACATACTGGACCCCTCCCTCATTGCTGATTTCTGGCAGGCCCACCCTGGAGGGGGGCTTGGCCGTCCACCGGGTGGCGGTCGTTGGCGGGGGGGTACTGTCACGGATCGACCCCGGGGATCCCCGACTGACGTCACGAAGATCATGCCTCCGGAGATTCCTTGATTCTACCTTCCCTGTTTTTACGAGCTGTCAGCTCTACGCCGCTATACCGGGTTGTCCGGTTTCTCCGGTTCTCTTTGTATCCACCTACCACAAGCTGTTGCAGATCATTTCCAGATTAGGGAGACTATTTTAGTTATCGGTTCTTGCACCCTGATGTGAGATCTTCAAGATTTACTCCTGAGTTTGAGCGTTTTCCTGGTTTTGTCTCTCCGTGTTATCTGATCGTTGTTTTGACCCCGAGTTTCTGTCCAGCCCCTTTGATGCCCGACGTGAATCGCCTGACCTCCGCCTGTACCCCGACTACGAGACCTGCCCAGCCCCCAAGACCGACTCCGTACATCGCCCAACCCCAGCCTGTTCCACGACTACGATCCAGCCTGCTCCTTCTGTTTATTCTGAGCGACACGTCCGCCAGTAAACTTTCTGGTCTTCAGACAGGTTTCGCTCATTTATTAAAGTCACTTGCTCTTGATTCTGCAACAGCGTCCTCTTTGCCCCTACCTAAACTGTCACAAAATGAAGCAGCGCCTCTAGAGTTACAGAATACAGTGCTCACAGAATTTGCGTTAAACCTCACTTCAGAGTGCACCCTTAAATCCACGGTTCTAATTTCACAACTGTAACCATATCTAGTAGGCATCTAAGTACAAACCAACTATCATATTTCCGTAAGTATTTCACGTTTCTGCCTCTACCTTAAATCATGATCCCTCTGAAGACTACATTTATAGTACTATACTACGGTTTGTTAATCAGGTTTTTCAGGATGTCACTTAAGCATATATATTTTGAATACCTTCCTTGTTGCATTTCCTGTAAAACAAGGGAGCAGATTTGTCACGGAGTAATCCTGCAGCCTTTTGTTATTCAATTCACTGAAAGATACAGTCACAAAGACAAATGGATAAACACCAAAAAGCAAGGCTAGAGATTATTACATAGTAAATTAATTCGAGAAGAATCTTCGATTACATATTTTGTTGAGTATAAATTAATTTAATCACAGCTTTGACCACAAGTCGATGTTATTTTTAATTAAAGGTATCGGTACATAGCCTACAAAGGAAAATTACATTTTAGGTCAAATGATCTGTATACTTTTAATTAATATTCGTGCTTACTTTTTGTTGATATTTAGATGCAGAAGGAGTTTCAAAAAAGTTGGGCACTGGAAAATCCCAAATATTCACGACTGGATATGGAGGTATAATTGACTCGCATTCACCAAGTTAACAGCAGCGGTCTGTGGGAGTGGTTTTAGCAAAAAGCTCATGTGACGTACAGTTACGGGGGGACAAAAAAAAATCAGCCGCGGGGGTCACTGGAGATCAGAAAATAGTATCAGAAATTCAGTGTTGAAAATTACCTTTTAAGACAGTTTTATGTTGACTAACTTTTCTTTTAATACTAAAAAAACTCAGGCATGAATTATTCGTTTAACAGTATTTATTTGTAACAAACATTGCAGTGTGTTCTTCATTTAGTGTTCTTAGCTTGAAATATATAGCTTTTTAATAAGATAATATTTCGATGTTTACCAAATTATTTGAAGCTTTCTTGCGAGAAGAGATTATGATTAAAACAAAGTCACAGCTCTTCGCAACACTACAGAAGTTAGCAAATTAGCTACATATTCAACGTGACTTTCTTGGGAGCTCAGCTTTAGAAGGCATTATGCGCGTGTGTGTCGGTTTACGCATATAATTATGTAACAGAGAAAAACGACAACATCCCAATTAACATATTTAGAACTTTATAACTAAGTTGATACATGCTACTAACAAAGATGTGTTCTGTAGTCGAATCGCGTCTCTGCCGTTTCAAAGAAAGTCCGCTCTTCATAACTTGCAGATAGCGTTCGTGCTCAGATCCAATGACCGGCATTGTCAGGTTGCCAGGAAGTGAATTACAGCGCTCTGATCTAATGATGCTGGGGACTGTCAGATTGTACTCAGCGCCCGTGGTGTTAGGGGAGAACCCTAGGATTAAGAAATTATTCGGTGCCACTTCGATCAGATCTGACCTCAACCTCTCCATTGGCTTTATTCTCAATGTCTCCCTTAATTGATTGAAGGTTAAAGAAAAAAAAGAAGTGATTGGAAAAGTAACACAATAAAATGCACGTGTCATTGGAACGTATTTGGGTCTATTTATGCGCCACCTACTGGCAGACCGCAAAAGCCGGTGAAGCACACGCTAAAGCGCTACCAATTTAATTTTTTTATTTTTTTTTAACTAATGGTGTCCTAAGTAAACAGATAAATTAATACATTGAAAAAGAATAAAATCAGAAACCTCAAACCTTGAAACCAAACTATTCAAGGAAGTGGGGTATGCTCCTATACGTTTATCCTTGAAGCGAATTATACTTTCCTCCATAAGAAATTATATTAGAGTTCGGATAAACAGGGTTGCCAGCTTTGGTCAGCTGGCTGGAGTGAGATTTTCAATTCGAGACAAGTATGCACACACACGCACTGGTACACTACATGTATGTAACACTTTTGTTACCTTGTAAATAGTATGTAGGGCAGGGCTCTCCGGTCCTTCAGAGCTACTGTGCAGTAGGTTTTCTATTCTATACCTGGCTTCTGGTGAGCCAGACCTGTTCCCAGGTAAATATTTGAATGGGTGTGGCTCACCAGTAGCCAGACAGAATAGAAAACCTGGACAGTAGCTCCCCAGGACCGGAGATGGGAACCCCGGCCTGCTCTAGGGTTCGCAAACTACCCCCACCTGTTTGATGTAGCTAACTTTAGGTTCATAATGAATAATATAGATTTGCCGTATGATTCCTTGCGGGAGACTCTGAAAGTGAGTTTATATCGATGTCGGCGCGGGGGGGGCGCGAAGGTAAAAGTTGTCGATGGGGGTCGCTGGGCAAGTAGACGACCCGTCCGGGTGGCATTTGGAGGTGGTGGTATGAAATGCTTATAAAGTAGGCTACGTTTGTCATTCAAGATATTCGGCTGCAATGCGTGGTGGCGAAATCTCGTAAACGGAGGAAGAATGGAGTTGGAGATTGATAATATCAGTGCATTGTCCTGGTCTGTAGAGGGAGTGCGAGAGCTGTGCTGGAAGGAAAAGCTTTTTCTGACTCCATATATAGAGCCTTCCACTGACCTCTGCGCATGCGCACAAGTTTGAAACCAGTTGCGACCGGAAGCGTCCGGTCCATCACAGTATAGACCTTTTGTGTATGTAAAAGTTATAATTAAATCACTGTAAGTCCAATATAAACGCTGCTGATTGTTCATGTTAAGATAAACAGTACTCGCTGTAAACTGAGCTATGACAACTGTTTTATCTACTTACCGACTCGGAATTAGGCATTCGATGAGTAATTATTTAATAATATAAGTACACTAAATACCAATTCGGTGACTCGTACATTCCCTATATTATCTCATTTTAAATTCTTTTTTGTAATGTTTGTAACCTTAACTCTACACAAGCCATTTAATATATATACAACAACACAGTACAATTGTGGTGGATATATGTTTAAGAATGAAATGTGCAACAGGTCTTAGAACGGTTAACCAATGTAGATTTTATGTACAGCACATGTTGGTACAGTAAAAACATTTAAATTTTACAGATAAAGCACGTAACCATAAGTCTAATTTCTGTAAAAATACAGAAAAGAAATTGTCCAGTTTCACTGAAGGGATTTCTCTGCTATTTTACAAACTGTGCGTAAATATACGTTTATTCAATGTAGTTTTAATAAAGTTTTTCTGTCATTTAACATAACAGGAAAAAACGTGATTTACAGTCAAATTGATTGATATAAACGTTTAAAATTGTGGGGAAAAAATGTCCTTTTTTACAGTGCAGGTAGACAGTAAAAATACGAATAAAACATAGAAGCACTGCTGAATGCAGCAGCTTGCGACTCGACGAGCATCCTGACTCACATCCCAGCAAACAGCAAGTCGTCCTTAGGTCGTCCATAGGACGTCCTCTTTTGGTCCGGATCTTGTCCTCAAAGGACGTCCTTAGGATATCCTGATGGAAAGTTTTTTTTACATCCTTAGGATGACTTTTAGGGACGTCCTAAGGACGTCTAGAGGACCAGTTATGGACCTTTTAAGGACATTTTCAGGACCAGTTATGGACATTCCGAGAACATATTATGGACTTTCCGGGAACATTTTAAGGACATATTGTGTGAACATATTATGGGCATTAAGCCCACGTAAATCCCTTTTTCTGAATAATTAATATTTGACATTTTACCAGTAATACTAGGGAAATAAACAAGGGACAGCCTGAGGATGTCCTTTGGAGGGCCAGCTCAATGTCCTTTATTGGGTACATTCTTAGGATGACCATGTTACTGACGTGCTGCTGTGGCCAACAGGTTACCCCATACTGTGGTCTGTGTGGATCCCAATGTCTCAGTGCAGTGATGGGGACACTGTACCGTAAAGTGTTGCCGTCCTTCAGATAGACATAAAACCGAGGTCCTGACTGTCCCAGGTTATAAAAGATCCCTGGGCATCTTTCCAAACAGTAGGGTTGGTACCCTGATGTTCTGGCTAAAATTGCCCACTGTTGCCTTATCAAATGTTACCTAAGGTGGCTTATCAAATCTGGCCTCCTAATCATCCCATTTATCTAACTGGTAAATTCTCTCCTGCTCCTTCACCACCTTAGCTACTGTGTGGTGAGCATAATGGGGCAGAATGGCTGATGTCACATCATCCAGGTGGGTGCTACACAGTGGAGGTGGCTGAAGTGGCTCCCTATTGCATCTATAAAGCACTTTGGGTGTCTATAGTTCTATATAATGTAACTTTCATTCATTCTTCCATGAAAAGTAATGAAATCCTTCAAAAACAATTCATTATGACAGCTTGCTGGAATAGCATTTAAATAGATATAATTTTGTCTTAAGTATTTCTCTGTTTATTAATGTTCCATTAGGATGTCCAGAGGACAGCCACAGGATATCCTTCAGCTTTGACCTTCTTTGAATTTTTTTTAAAAAATTCGTTGAAATATATATTTTTATTGTAAGAACATTAGAAATTTTCTTTAAGTTTCTAATTTAACAAATGGCATTAAGAAAAATACAACATAAATATTAAGACAACACATTTTAAAGGTCTTCTTGTGAACATTTCATTCTGAGTCATCAGTATCGATGGCCGGATATTGCTTCCTTACTTCAGAACCTGTGCCCTGTAACAAAAGAATTTATGGAATGTTTGATCCCAATCCATTGATTACTTCATTACTGCTAATTAAAACTGTCAGCACAGGCGATAGATATCTCCTCAACTCTTCCTAGAAAATTCATAGCAATACCGTTAGCTCGTTCTGACAGGAATTTTAAATGTTGATTTAATCGGTTTAATACCAATGACACTAAAAAATAATGTAGGATTACGCCTAAATGTGTTTCACCCCATCGTATTTTATCACTTTATACACGTTAATATGATACTTAGAGGATTTTATTAAAGTTTTATGCACAAAGAAGAGTGTCGCGTCTTACCCGTGATAGTGCTTTGAACTGCGCGTGAGGGTGAGCGAGGGAGCGCGAGCCGCAAAAAGCGTCTCCATGGCATCAAGTACAAAAACGCAGCTGGCCTAAGTTTGAATCTGACTGCAATTCACTAGCATGTAGCATGCAATTCACTCGACAGCCATGCATATCCAGTCAGTTTTTATATATTTATAAATACCGTTCCTGCGGGCTGTCATAATAAATTGTTTCTGAAAGATTTCTTTATTTTTCATAGTGGCACAGAAGAACGGGCTTCACTGCTATAGTTCTATAATTGTTAGAGAGCTAGACCACAAAAAAAAGAATAAATCAAGTTAATAAACCGTTACATAAAACCGTGCGACCTCTTTTTGTTACTATATTTTTCATAGTAACACGGACTTGACATCCTGATGGAACATTAATATAAGATACTTTTACTTCAGATAAAATTATTTATTTAAAATGCTATTCTGGAAGCTGTCACAACAACTTGCTTTTGAATGATTTCTTTAATTGTTCATAGTAACACGGTCGTCCTTAGGTCGTCCTCAGGATGTCCTCTTTTGGTCCGGAAATCGTCCTCAAAGGACGAGTTCTGGACATCCTGATGGAACATTTATCTGAAGTACTTCCTTTTATTAAATTATTTATTTAAAATGCTATTCCTGGAAGCTGTCACAATAACTTGCTTTTGAAGGATTTCTTTATTGTTCATAGTAACACGGTCGTCCTTAGGTCGTCCTCAGGATGTCCTCTTTTGGTCCGGAAATCGTCCTCAAAGGACGAGTTCTGGACATCCTGATGGAACATTAATAAAAGGAAGTACTTCAGATAAAATTATTTATTTAAAATGCTATTCCTGGAAACTGTCACAACAACTTGCTTTTGAAGGATTTCTTTAGTGTTCATAATAACACGGTCGTCCTAAGGACGTCCTTAGGACATCCCCAAAAAAGGGACGTATTGCGGACGACCTAAGGACGTCCTCTGGATGTCCCTTGTTTGCTGGGATACAGTTCGTTCAGATAATGGACTATAGTTTGTTCAGAAAAAAAAAATTGGTCTGTCTGCACCTGGATCCCACTATTCCTTTCAAAATAGGCTACATTAGCCATGTCCATCGTGACGCTGAATTAGGTGTTTCATGGCAATGTATGTTGTGATGGGCGGGCGAGCGAGCCGGGAAGCAGGCGAGGCAAGCCGAGAATGCAGGCAATCGGGGTTTATTCGGGACAACAGGACCAAGACACCAATAAACATCAATGACGGATCTGGGGTAACGTACTCAGACGCGGACTAAATACAGAAGACAAGCCAACATAACAAGGAACAGCTGGGCACGATCGGGGAAGCACACGTGGATAATGAGGGGGCGTGGCACACATCGGGGTCGAACGGAGACGGGCGTGACAATGTAACTATATCATACATATAACAAACAAAACATGAACAAAAAGGATTTGGGACTTAAGCATGGTGACGCTTCTTTATGATTATTCCATCATAAAGGCCCACATGGAAAGAACCTATATGAGGATATATGCGCATAGGCTATATGAAACCTATATGCAGTATATATGCATATATATATGATAATATATATGCTGCATACAGTATATGCGTATATATGCCACATATAGGCAAAATTGAGGTGCATATATGTGCATATACAGGCCATATAGGTCTCCTGTATTCCCACATGGAAAGAACCTATATGAGGATATATGCGCATATATGAAACCTATATGCAGTATATATGCATATATATGATAATATATATGCTGCATACAGTATATGCGTATATATGCCACATATAGGCAAAATTGTGGAGCATATATGTGCATATACAGGCCATATAGGTCTCCTGTATTCCCACATGGAAAGAACCTATATGAGGATATATGCGCATATATGAAACCTATCTGCAGTATATATGCATATATATGATAATATATATGCTGCATATATGCGTATATATGCCACATATAGGCAAAATTGAGGAGCATATATGTGCATATACAGGCCATATAGGTCTCCTGTATTGCTTCTTTATATCCACATATAAGCCCTATATGTAGATACAAGATATGTCTCCTATGTAGCTCATGGCAGGATCTGGTCATTTTAGCTCATATCTCACTTTGGCAACTGTCATACATGATGCCTAGCTCATATTTTCTATTATCAAGGCAATAACGAAGAACTAACTAAAAAAAAAAAAAACTTATGTGCGAACACGTGAAATTGGTATCACATGTAATTGGCATGTTATGGAATTTAACTATGGCAAATAAGTGAGAGGAGATGGAAAGCTATGATGTCTACACGTTTTCCTGAAACATTTACAAGGTCAATTCTTTCTTGTATGAAAATAGTGGAAAAGAAGGAAATGTATAACAAAATGGTTTGTCGTTTTTTTTATTTTGTCAATCAAGTCTTTTTTCCAATTTCAAGTCACTTCCAGATTCACATCCCACACAGAAATAACCTGAAGCAAACAAATAAAATTAATAACAGTTTATTCATGCATTACCCCCCACTGAAAGAACATTGACAAGGGATATATGGTGGCGCAGAAAGTAGTGCTATCGTTCGGCAACTGGAGGGTTGCAGGTTCAAGCACTGGTTCCTCCTGACCCTATCAAAGTGTCCTTGAGCAAGACACTGAACCCCAAATTGCTCCCGGTGTGCAGGTTGGCGCCTTGCATGGCAGCCTCTGCCGCTGGTGTGTGTGTGTGTGTGTGTGTGTGTGTGTGTGTGTGTGTGTGTGTGTGAGAGGCATAAATTGTAAAGCGCTTTGAGTACTCGTAAGAGTAGAAAAGCACTATATAAATGCAGTCCATTTAACCTATATAAACATATATGTTTTAATATATGTGACATATATAAAATTGGCCGTTTTCCTATATTATATGTACATATATGCACATATATGCGTACATATATGTACATATAATATAGGAAAACAGCCAATTTTATATATGTCACATATATTAAAAACCTATATCAAAACCTATATTAAAACATATATGTTTATATAGGTTATTTCCGTGTGGGGGCTACCATTGATACACTTTACTGATTTTCTTTTGTAACAGATCACTGTCACTTGTTAGCATTTTCCGTAAATTTTAACCCCAGTACCACTGGTTTAGGTTATCAAAGGAACTGTATTCGTCACTGTGCTTCTTCAGGTAGTCGCAGGCGCGACAGGCATGCTCTATCGGAAAGTTTACGTATTTAACTTTGAGATGGCGTTTCCACTCAAAGTAGCGATGATACTCTGTCTCGTTTTTGTCCAAGAAGTGGAGGTAATTGGCCAGCTCTTTCGGCGAGAGGAAGTCGTCAACGTGGATGAAGGCATCTCCAGGCACAATATTCTCATACTGTTCCCTAGGTGGTCCGAGAACAATGGGCACAGTCCCTAGATCGAGGGGCTTGTACAACTTTTCTGTGATGTAGTCCTTCTGTTTGGAGTTCTCAAACGACAAGTAAAACTTACAGCTGGACACCGTCGACACATACTCTTGGTTTGTAAGGGATTTAGTTACGCGGCCAAACAGGGATATGTTGATGTGCTCTTTCAGCAAATTGTAGAACTTCACCCGTTCGTGAGCCGTGTTCCAGTTGCTCACAATCCAGCAAACTAGTTGACTCTTCTTCGGAATTATGTAGAGGTCGTCCTCCTGTTTTGGAACTACTGTCTCATGAATGGATATATTAGCATCCAGGCGATAATTCATCGTTAGGTTGAAGAGGTTGTTAATACCTGGAATTCTCTGAGAGTTAGATGGTGATTCAAAGTTCATCCAAACCCATTTCTGGAAGGGCGGTCGCACCATTGAAGGCAGATTGGATAGATCATTTCTGATGTCTCTGTGATGAATGAGGAGCCCATGAGCTTTGCTATACACTTTCCTGTCTGTTGTTATCTGGCAATCACTGAAGTTAAACAGAGCAGCGCAGGACTGAAGCTCATGATGCTGGCCAAATATCTCAGACCAGACCAGGACAATAGTCTGCTTACTGTTCACTTTTCTCACAAAGGGTGGAGGAGGTATGAATTTGTTTGAGTATTGCTTGAAATAGAGGTCATAGACCACTAGAAAAATTAACAGAAAAACTGGAAGCAAGACATGAACTCTCCTGAACTTCATGCTTGAACCTGCTTGAAAAAAACAAAATAAAAATCATAACATGTGACAAATTTGAAAAAGTTGATTGATGCATACCATAAAATTCCACCTGTTCATATCTAAAGTGTTTTTCATCAGTATTATGTTCTGCCATGTAATGGATCCAAACATGTCCATAATGTTTGACAATCCATCCTCAGTCTTCACCATATGGTCCTCTTAGTAAATGTTTAATTAATTTGGGGGCGGCCTGTGGCTTAGTGGGCTAAGCCTGTCCTTGAGTAAGGCCCTTGAGTATTTGAGTGTTTTGTAAAACACTGAATACCGTGCATGCCTGTTTGAAATGTGTGTAACAGGTTTATGTCACAGGTTTACCACTTTCATCATTTAAAACAAACTGTCCCCCAAACTCACTTGCAACACAACCAGGTCAAAGTTTAGTAGGCGTCGAGCACGTCTGCGGTGGGGAGATTGCTGGTCATCTTCCACCCCTGTCATCAACTCTGGTTGGAAACTGCAGGTAATAACAGAACAAAGTTAAAACATCATGATGCATGTTCAACAAGTCTGAATCCCAGGTATGGTGTGTATCATAAATTACCCCAGCAATATAGGGTACCCCATTTAAAACTGAGCTACAAAGCAACAATTTCTAATACCTGAAACTTGGAAATAAGCTTAAAGAAACCTTGCTAAGCCAGTTTAACACCAAATTCTGCAATCATAGTATTCTGTGACTCTAGAGACGCTGCTTCACATGTTGCTGGGAATGAACAAGAAACCCTTTACCCTTACATAACGAAATTATTTTAACTTTTTCAAGGCATCAGTATTTGAGTTTCTTATTCGTTGATATTTCTTTGTGTTGCCTCAGGAGTTTTGGGGGGAAGAGAACTGCATGTTAAATTAAAATCATCATTCACAAAATATATAGGTGGCTACGAGAATGGGTATTTCTGAGCTGCAATATATGTAGCCAATGTTGCCTCTTTTCATATTTGTTCGCTTTTATGTTATTGATTTATATAACTTCATTTTACATTGTTTGCAGTATATATAAAGGCATATTTCAAAGAAATAAAATGTTTTAAAACATTACAGTTCTGCTTTTCAGTTTCACCATCTTACTCTGATACACATAAATGGCTGCCATCAAAAACTGTGACCCCATTAAAAAAGAGGAAAAACTCAGTAGTCAAAACACTTCAGTGAAATGAACACTTTCATCATACATACCTATTATACTGTAACACAACTATCCATCCATCCATCCATCCATCCATCCATTATCTTCTGCTTATCCGAGGTCGGGTCGCGGGGGCAGCAGCCTCGGCAGGGAAACCCAGACTTCCCTCTCCCCGGCCACTTCATCCAGCTCCTCTGGGGGAATCCTGAGGCGTTCCCAGGCCAGCCGAGAGACATAGTCCCTCCAGCGTGTCCTGGGTCTTCCCTGGGGCCTCCTCCCAGTGGGACATGCCCGGAACACCTCACCAGGGAGGCGTCCAGGAGGCATCATAAGAAGATGCCCGAGCCACCTCAATCCATGACGACCACAGAAGTCCAATAATAAAACACTGCTTGGGTTCAAATCGGGGGGGCGTTCCTCCCAATCACGCCACTCCAGGTCTCACTGTCATTGCCCACGTGAGCATTGAAGTCCCCCAGCAGAACAAGAGAGTCCCCAGGAGGAGCGCTTTCCAACATCCCTTCCAAGGACTCCAAAAAGGGTGGGTATTCTGAACTGCCGCTTGGCAGTACAAAGGGTACAGAATAGCTAACAATAGAAATCAAACGATTCAGGCCAGGGGTGGGGAAATTACAGAGTAAAAAGTTGATTTCTCAAAAAAGCATGTAGATGCAGAAACACCAGCAACACCAACACAACCCTCAACAACCTTCAGGGTCTTGTCAAGGAAGGTCTCCCCCATCACGTTAGAATCGACAGTCACACCCAAGTCTGCAACTTCCTCACACAAACTGTGTCCAAACTCATTAGAAACAGCTTGAGCTTGACGTCTGGCCAGATCCAGCCTCATTCTCCTAGTAGGTGGTAACCTACTGGACCTAAGCTGAATCTTCAGAGTAGGAAGAAGTCGGAAGTCAGAATTGACAAACTGGGAACTTCTGTAGACCCTGCAGTTTTGTAGGAGCCTCCAGTGTCTGCCCACGAGGATGTGATCAGTCTCCATCACAGCACCACCAGTGCTGGAGTACCAAGTCCAGCAATGCGACTCAGGGCGCCGGAACCAAGATCCAGGTACTCAAGATCCAGGCCGCTAAAGCTAATGTCATATAATCAAAAAGGACGGGATCGGAACGGAATGTGCACCGGACAATCAAAAAAGAAGCTTAAAACCAAAAAAGAAGCTTATCAAGTCAGAGAAGACATCAAACCAAAGACTTTGCTGGTAGGTGACTGTATAATAAGAGATGGTAAAACTGTCTGTCTACCCAATGCTAAGCTTAGCAATATGGTCTGAACACTGCTGCAAGTGTTATGGGACCATCCAGGCACATGCAGAATTATTGTACATGTTGGTATAAATGACACTCATCCTGGAATGACAAATGGCTCAGAGCTGCTAAAAAGGGACTTCACACATCTCAGGGACATTCTTCAGTGTGTCCCCGCAAAGATATTTGTGTCAGGCCCCATCCCCACTTTAGGGAAAGGGATTGAACATTTCAGCCGTTGGCATTGAATCCCTGGCTTTCCTCAGAATGCATTGCTCATAAGCTGAGCTTCATGGACAGTTTAAACCTGTTCTGGAATCAACAAAAGCATTACAGGATAGACGGGGTTCATTTAAACAAAGTGGGGGTCCATATGCTTACTGCTAACTTGACCTATGGTCTCCAGCACCCCTCTGGTGGAAAACAGGAAGGGTTACAATCAGGAAAAAGAAGGCTTTGCTCTCCTCATACTGGGTATGGACCCACTGCTGTTGGCATTACAGGCCATGCTGACGTCCAGGACAGACAGGGTCCGTACCCAACCATCCCTCTGACCCCCTGTCTCTCTCCTCATACTGGGTATGGACCCACTGCTGTTGGCATTACAGGCCATGCTGACGTCCAGGACAGACAGGGTCCGTACCCAACCATCCCTCTTACCCCCTGTCTCTCTCCTCATATTGGGTATGGACCCACTGCTGTCCCCACAGCCCACAGTACGCAGTAAAGAGCAGCTCCAGTGTTTGCCATTCCTGTTTTGACTAATTTGAGGGTGAACAAAGTGTCCTCAAAGTGCACAGCTATCCTATCTAATCTGACTCCAGTTATGCACCAGCCACAGACTGGGTCAGACAATGCATTTAATACATTAAACTTGGCTTCACTGAATACCAGGCTCTTGGCTAGCAAATCACTATTAATTAATGATTTTATTATCAAGAAAAACCTTGATTTTATTTTTTTAACTGAAATGTGGTTAAATAAAAATAAAGCAGCAGTCTTTATAGTGAATCAGCTCCTCCAAACTTCCTTTTTATAATTGAGGACAGAGCACATAGGAAAGGAGGTAGAGTAGCTGTCTTATTTAACAATGCTTACCAATGCAAGCAGGTGTATGGAAAGTCTGGCTCTTTTGAATATCTTGCTCTTCAGTCTAGATCCTCCTGCTGAGCAATATCAGTAACCATTTACAGGCCTCCAAAATATAGTGCCAATTTTTTGATGACTTTGTTAAATTACTTTCATGCCATGTGTATTGATTATAACGGTGTTGTTATCCTGAGTGATTTTAACATCCATATTGATAAGGATTCCAGTGCTAAAGAACAGTCTAACATCCTGGATAACTCTGGACTTTCCCAGCATGTTGCAGATTCACATAATAAGGGACATATTTTGGACCTAATTATTCCCAAAGGTGTACAAATTACTGAGGTTTCCGATCGTTATTGTGTTTCCTTTAAAATGACCGTCGCTGCTGATATCAGCAGAGTTAAAACGTATATAATCAGGAAACATTATGTAAATGATAACACATGTGCATTATGTAGCCTGGCTTTTACACCCACGCCAGCTCTACCTTCAGCCGCTGTCAATGATCTTGTGGACAGTTTCAGTTCTAAAGTTATAAACATTATTGATGCCATTGCGCCCATTGCTCCCTGTTCACTATGACGTCCACGATTTCACATCTATAACTGAGAACGAAAAAGTGCAAGACAGTCTTTTATTTATTTGCACATTTTCCTTGTCTATTTAGGTTTAGAGTTTATATTTTTATAGTGTATTTTTTGTATTTATATATGCAAATTCTACGTGGCTTTTGTTCTGTGTACTCTGTAGAACGGGAGTCACACCGTCGCGTCTCTCTGTATACTTGTATATAGCAGAGATGACAATAAAGTTCACTTTGACTTTGACTATAAGATTATTAATAAAAATAGCAATAATGCAAGCACTGTATTCACTGTTGTTGATAGACTAACAAGCCTCCAGTACTGCATCCTCCTGAACTGTCATCCACCAAATCACGCAATAACTTTGCATCTTTTTTCACAGATAAAATTACAAAGAAAAGACACATAGTGTGTAATTCCATCTCGGGCAAAATGTCGATGTGTCTGTGCCTCTGCCTAGCACTGCTTTAGGTAACGTCTAGACCATGCAACCTTCACAGAAATTGTTCAACACCTTAGGCCTACTAGCTGCTGTCTTGACACTCTGCCTACAAGGTTCTTTAAGGATATTTTTAATTGTATAGCATCAGATGTGCTTTAAATAGTCAATAGTTCTCTTCAGTCAGGCCTTTTCCCAAAGGCCCTAAAGATCACAGTTATCAAACCTCTTTTAAAAAAGCCCAACCTACCGTAGATGCCTCAATAATAAATACTTATAGGCCTATATCAAACCTACCTTTCTTACGAAAGATCGTTGAAATGTGGTCTTCTGCCTTCGTAAAGCACTTTGAATTGCCTTGAACTGAATTGTGCTATATAAATAATTTGTTTTGCCTTAGTCTGAGTGTCATAATTCGCTCATTGAAAGGAGTGACATCGGACACCATTGAAAGAAACCGATCCGGCTCAGCAACAGCCACTCCCTGGGTGTGGCAGCTGTCAGCGTGACAGGCAAGTAATAGGTGTACCCACCTATAGAGATCTGGCCACTCCCCGGTCTGCATACCTCAGAGAGTGCTGTCAGTGAAACGCAGAGTTTATGAGGATCTGACAGCAGGGGAAGATGGTCATCGTGCCGGAGAAACAAGACGTTCCACGCGCCAACCTGGATGGGTGACCTCAGATTTGAACTCAAGAGTGTGTCCGCGATCCTAAGATGCAGTGCATGTACACGTGCTCTCATAGCACAGTGGGACAGACGGGACAAGGCTGTTTTAGCTTTATTTCATTTTTAGAGGATATCACTAATTCAGATCTAACTAGTTTAGAATGCAAATTCTTCATATCAGTAACTATGTTTTAGCTATTTAAATTTTTTACTTTATTATTATTTTTCTCATTCATTTCAATGAAAGTTGGAATTTGAACTAGTTAAAATTCCCATTTCTGATGTTCAGGAATTCAGTTACTAGCTACAAAATAAATTCCTGACATCAGAAATTGGATTTTCATCTAGTTAAAATTGTATTTCTGACAAACAATTGGCATTTTAGCTAGTTAAAACTGAACTGCTCATACCAGAAATTGGTATTTTAACTAGTTAAAATTTAATTGTGCCTCTGATCAGAAGGTTGCCGGTTCAAGCCCGATCTGGACAGACTAATCATGTCTGTGGGCCCTTGAGCAAGGCATGATGGATCCATGTTCTCATTCTGTTTACGCCAAATTCTGACTCTACCATTTGAATGTCTCAACAGAAATCGAGACTCATCAGACCAGGCAACATTTTTCCAGTCTTCAACTGTCCAATTTTGGTGAGCTCGTGCAAATTGTAGCCTCTTTTTCCTATTTGTAGTGGAGATGAGTGGTACCCGGTGGGGTCTTCTGCTGTTGTAGCCCATCCGCCTCAAGGTTGTGCATGTTGTGGCTTCACAAATGCTTTGCTGCATACTTCGGTTGTAACGAGTGGTTATTTCAGTCAAAGTTGCTCTTCTATCAGCTTGAATCAGTCGGCCCATTCTCCTCTGACCTCTAGCATCAACAAGGCATTTTCGCCCACAGGACTGCCGCATACTGGATGTTTTTCCCTTTGCACACCATTCTTTGTAAACCCTAGAAATGGTTGTGCGTGAAAATCCCAGTAACTGAGCAGATTGTGAAATACTCAGACCGGCCCGTCTGGCACCAACAACCATGCCACGCTCAAAATTGCTTAAATCACCTTTCTTTCCCATTCTGACATTCAGTTTGGAGTTCAGGAGATTGTCTTGACCAGGACCACACCCCTAAATGCATTGAAGCAACTGCCATGTGATTGGTTGATTAGATAATTGCATTCATGAGAAATTGAACAGGTGTTCCTAATAATCCTTTAGATGAGTGTATATAACAAACAACATATGACTAAAAAGGTTTCGAGAGTTAAGCCTGGTGTCGGCACTTTAACTTTGATCATTTCTCTATAAAGGCTACCGTAGTTAGCTGTTGTTAGCTACCGATGATAGAAAAGACATTGGGAATAGTCCATTAGTCATTCTGACTTTCAGCACCCTGAGCCCGAAACGACTTACCGATCGAAGAATAAGGAGGAGAGGAATAGTGTCGGGAAATGAAAGAGGGAAAAGAGGGAGGGCCCACGAAAAATGGGGGGTGGGCAGGTAGAGATGGCAAGTGGCGTAAGCTAACGAGGGGCGGGGGCGGGGCAGTCTACAGCCGTCGGAAGCACCTGAGCAAAGAGGGAGGACGTCTGGCCGGCACCACAAGGCATCCGGCCAGTGATCCGGGAAACAGAAGCCTGACAAGGATCCCAGCGAGGGTGTGTTTATGTATTGCTTGTATTTGACACCGGTTAAGACGTTCTACACAACTAAAGCTGCTCAGCTGGTTCTTCTTCAGTGACTTTCTGTTTGGCCCTTTTACACAGCAGGATATTCGCGCTGTGGTGAATCGGAGGTCCACGCAGGACCGAAGCCTTCGGCTTACAGAAACGTACTTTTAAGCATCAAACCGCCTGCTGTTTCACCAACAGAAGTTTTAAGATATTCAGTCACATCAGCTCCATGTGCCGAGCAAAGGACCCTTTAACTCCTTTGGAGCTGACATGAGCTTCTCCTGCTGCATTTTGTCGCTGTGTTGACTCACCTTGTCCCGGTAAAAGATCACTCGTCAAGTCGAAAGAGGAAGGAGATATTAAAATGAAGTTTATTGCATTTCAGCTCAATTCTAAATTAACTTTAGAATTTAAAGCAACAATTTCAAAATTTAATCTTTCAGTTACAATGAATTATAATTATGCAGTGAAAAATGATGCTTAGAATTACAATCAAAAAGCATATACTATGACAATAATACACATATTTGTCTATATTTCAGCTACACTTGAATATAATTTTACAAACAAAATTAAATTAAATAAACCAAAGAATGAGCTAGTTAATAAAATCCCCACTTTGGTTATAGAGTAAGAAAATTCATTTACAGACTAAATAAACAAGTGGGTTTATACTGAAACCAGTTTTAATTTGCTGGAACAGACTTGCCATTGGCATAAATAATCATTAATCATTCATGAAGGAACTATACTAGTTAACAGTTAACTAATTAGTTGATAATTAAGTAATATGCTGTAGTTTCTGCATGGAATACATGAAGCATCATGATTATGCCCGTACCAATCACTGAGGACACCAAGGTTAAGTCCTCAGTATTTTTTCTGCAGCTCCAATAATCACCATCCATTACAGAGCACACCTAGGAAGAGCTAACACTTCTGATCTCGTTATTTTAAAAATCCTAGTTATGGCCCTGGTCCTGATTGATTGATGATGAACAAGAATGGTCAGTACATAACTAACACTTAGTTAATGGTTAATTAATACATTAAGTAAGCATGTACTACTACATTATTTGTGTCCCTTCAAATGTTGTTCAGTGTTCATAGAATCAAATTTTATTAATCATCAAAAATAATTATAATAAGAATATTTTATAGAAAATGCAAAAGTATTACTGAAAATTCTTATGAACCTGTGTTATTTTTTCAGAATTCTCTTTATTTAACCATTAAAAACAAATATGTAGTGGTCATATTGACTGACCTTTAGTTAATTTTTAATTAAGCGCTCATCACTTCCTAAGAGTCATTCAGTTCAATTCAGTTTTATTTGTATAGCGTAACTTTACATCATCCCCACCCAAGGCCCCCAGTGTGCAAGCCAGAATCCACAGTGGCAAGGAAAAACTCCCTAGAGGGAAGAAATCTTGGGAGGAACCAGAGTCAAATGAACAAGACAGCAAAACTCTAATTTATTAAAGTTATTTTGGTTTTATGCAAAGGAACTGAATTAGAAACCCTGCAGTTCATTAAATCAATAATGTAAATACACATCATGTCATTCATGTACTGTTAGTCAACTTATAACTTACAACTAATAACTTGTAATTAATAACTTATAACTAATAACTTATTACCGAGTACCCAGATCCCTGCAACCACCATATATCCACAAGAAGCCCAGCAAGCAGCAGTGGTGCAGGAATAAAGGGGCGCTAAATGTCACGTTCAGCTCCGAACGCTCCTCGTGTGTGCCACGCCCCCTCATTACCTCCTGTCGAAACCTGATTGTTCTCACCTGTTGCCTGTTACGTTTGCCTAGTCTCATGTATTTAGTCCTAGTCTCAGTCAGTCCCAGATTTGTCATTGTGCTGTAGTGTCATGTTTGATGTCTTGCCCACGTGTTCCTGCCTGCCTGTTGTGGAATAAACCCTGTCTGTCCTGAGTCACGGCTCTGCGTGCCTACTTGACCGCCAGCTCGCTTACTGAACGTGACAGATCTGTCATGCTCCGGGGTAAGCGAGCCGGAAAGCAAGCAAGCAGAGCCGCAAATACGGACAGACGGGGTTTATTTAATTAAGGGAAGACTGGCGGACAAGGAACAAAACATGACAATACATCAATGACGAATCTGGCAAGACTGACTGAGACTAGGACTAAATACATAAGACAAGGCAAACGGAATAGGGAACAGGTGACGACAATCAGGATTCGACATGAGGTAATGAGGGGGTGTGGCACACACGAGGAGCGTTTGGAGCTGAACGTGACACTAATGCTACGTTCACACTGCGAGCGGCGAGAGCGTCAAAGCGACCGGAAGTCATTCATTCTCTATGGGAGGGAGCGTCGGGAGGCGTCGAGGAGCGGCGCGGCGCGGTGCATCGCGATCTGGGCGGCGGGAGCGTCAGACAGAAGTTGAATCCCAGTCAACTTTATGGTAATGAGTTGTGACGCGGATGGGCGGCAACCAATGGGAATGTAGAGATGCTCCGCTAAAGAGAGCGCCGCAGAACATAAGCGTGTAAACTTTTGTTCCGACACAACCGTTCCTAGGCACAATGGAGGAGAGACTTAGCCTATTATTGCTGTGGCTGGGTACCCAGTTATATATGATGTGTCTGTTTGCATACAGGGACATAAAAAAAAAAAAAATGAGGCATGGACCAGAGTGTCCGAAACAATCGGCGTTTCAGGTGAGATGGTGAAGTGCATAATATATTTTTTTGATCAATTTAGGCGCCATAGCAGAGAAAACAGTGCAAATTGTCCGTAATGTTAAACCTATTTATAGCATTAGTGTTTGTCAAAACATAATTATGTGTTTTAGTAGAACTGTCGTGATACATTTTAAGTACTATTTATGTTAACTAAAGAAACATAAAGCACAAGTAACTACTTGCCGATCATCCATTGAGATCCAAGGTAAATTTGAAAAGAATCGCTACACTATTTATAGGTAACATTTTCCCTTCAGAACGCTTGATTTTACGCGGGAATGCAAATAACTGGCTCACAACAATATTTATTTGTCAAATTATGTCCTATCAGGAGTCGGCGCAAAGATATAAGCTACACGTTTGTTTGTTTTGCGGCCCTTTTAAAAAGTTCTCAGAGCCTGGCATTCTGAGTGGCCTTGTCTCCGCCCACTCTATGAAGTCAGAGAGCGTCTCCGGCGTTGGCTAGCGTCGCGTTCAGGGCGGCGGGAGCGACGGCTGGCGTTTTTGACGCTCGCGGTGTGAACGTAGCATAAGGGTGCTGCAGCGCCCCCTCGTGTCTGTTCCGTCAGAGAAAAACATAGTGTTATGTTATTTATCTGGTGATAGCTGGTCACTTTACAGGGACAGTTCTAGGGTAAGAAGAGATCCGGAACATAGTCCAGACCCCAGTCGACGAGTCAAAATTCAAGATTTAAAAGTAGAAAATTCTGATTAGTTTAACTTTTGTTGGCTCTCTTAATATACACCCAACACTCACAACTCTGTTCTCTGCATTTTGTGCTTTCAAAATAGGCTACATTAACCATGTCCATTGCGGCTCTGAATTTAGCGTTTCATGACAACATATAACCACATACATCATATATATAACAAACAACATATGACTAAAAAGGTTTCGAGAATTAAGCCTGGTGTTGGCACTTGAACTTTGATAATTTCTCTATAAAGGCTACCATAGTTAGCTGTTGCTAGCTACCGATGATAGAAAAGACATTGGGAATAGTCCATTAGTCATTCTGACTTTCAGCACCCTGAGCCCGAAACGACTTACCGGACCTATAACAAGGCATCACATGACTGGGGAATGCTGTTACAGGTCACTGTCACTCATTAGAATTTTCCGTGAGTTTCAACCCCAGTACCACTGGTTGAGGTTATCAAAGGAACTGTATTCGTCACTGTGCTTCTTCAGGTAGTCGCAGGCGCGACAGGCATGCTCTATCGGAAAGTTTACGTATTTAACTTTGAGATGGCGTTTCCACTCAAAGTAGTGATGGTACTCCGTCTCGTTTTCGTCCAAGAAGTGGAGGCGACTGGCCAGCTCTTTCGGCGAGAGGAAGTCGTCAACGTGGATGAAGGCATCTCCAGGCACAATATTCTCATACTGTTCCCTAGGTGGTCCGAGAACAACTGGCACAGTCCCTAGATCGAGGGGCTTGTACAACTTTTCTGTGATGTAGTCCTTGTGTTTGGAGTTCTCAAATGACAAGTAAAACTTACAGCTGGACACCGTCGACACATACTCTTGGTTTGTAAGGTATTTAGTTACGTGGCCAAACAGGGATATGTTGATGTGCTCTTTCAGCAAATTGTAGAACTTCACCCGTTCGTGAGCCGGGTTCCAGTTGCTCACAATCCAGCAAACTAGGAGACTCTTCTTCGGAATTATGTAGAGGTCGTCTTCCTGTTTTGGAACTACTGTCTCATGAATGGATATATTAGCATCCAGGCGATAATTCATCGTTAGGTTGAAGAGGTTGTTGATACCTGGAATTCTCTGAGAGTTAGATGGTGATTCAAAGTTCATCCAAACCCATTTCTGGAAGGGCGGTCGCACCATTGAAGGCAGATTGGATAGATCATTTCTGATGTCTCTGTGATGAATGACGAGCCCATGAGCTTTGCTATACACTTTCCTGTCTGTCGTTATGAGGCAGTTAGTGATGTTAAACAGAGCAGCGCAGGACTGAAGCTTATGATATGGGCGAAATATCGAAAGCCAGACCAGGACAATGATCTGGGTACTGCTGTCTTTTATCTGCATGGGTGGAGGAGCTGTGAGTTTGTTTGAGTGTTGGTTTGAGCTGTTGTACTTGACATAGACATTGAAACAAACATGAAAAATGAAGAGAAAAACAAGAAAGAGAACAAGGATTCTCCTGAACTTCATGCTTAAACCTCTTATAAAAACAAAATAAAAATATAACATGTGACAAATTAAAAAGTTATTGATTCATGCATACAATAAAATTTCACCCGTTCATACCTAGAGTGTTTTTCTTCAGTATTATGTTCTGCCATATAATGTATCAAAACATGTCCATAATGTTTCACAATCTATCCTCAGTCTTCACCATATGATCCTCTTAGTAAAGATTTAATTAATTTTTAAGATAACATCTAAAGCATATTTTTATTTATCCCTATGACATTAAAATGTATCCATCTAACTTCCATACGCACATATTTAATGCAGGGTCCAAGTGAACCTCAGACCTGTCTCAGATCCAAACCAGTGGACACCCCAGATGGGACACCAGTCTATCAGTGTGCAAACTCACACCTTATAAGCAAGTTGGAGATACCAAGTCACCAAACTGCATGAAATACAAAAAGAAAAAACAGCGACGAAATCCAAATGTCGAGGTTTAGACATGTAGCAGTTTTTACAAGGCTTCTGTTATACCCTCCATTTCCACAAAAATTATATTTCCCAATTACACATCATGATGTTCCATTCACTAACTTTCTCACTTGTGAATCTAGGAATACAGGAAGGGTTAAATCAGGAAAAACAAGTGAGTCTAGGTTTAGCAAATCCACATTCCACAGCGGTATAGCTGCTTGACAGACTTGAACACTGTCAAAAATATGACATGTTTTGAAAAGTACTGAATACCGTGCACGCTTGTTTGAAATGTGTGTAACAGGTTTATGTCACAGGTTTACCACTTTCATCATTTAACATGAACTGTCCCCCAAACACGCTTGCAACACAACCAGGTCAAAGTTTGGTCGCTGTAGTTTTGCAGGTCTGTGGTGGGGAGATTGCTGGTCATCCTCCGCTTCCGTCATCAACTCTGGTCGGGAGCTGCGGGTAATGACAAAGAACAAGGTTGCTGAGATTAAGTTCCTCTGCTGGACTGCCATATTCGCTCTCGGTAACAGGGTGAGGAATTTGGAGACCTGAAGAAACCTTCAAATTGAGGCAGCTGGTGCTTTGGAGTGAAAGGAGTTAGCTGAAGTGGGAGGGGGGGGTCCTGAGGATAAAATTTGCTGGCGAGGGATCGATCACATGTTTTGAGAATATGGGGCATATAGTATATACAAAATATATACCAAATTTTTCAATACGGGAACACCGAACAAAGGGTACGGAATAGCTAACAATAGAAATCAAACGATTCAGACCAGGGGTGGGGGAATTACAGAGTAAAAAGTTGATTTCTCAAAAAAGCATGTAGATGCAGAAACACCAGCAACACCAACACAACCCTCAACAACCTTCAGGGTCTTGTCAAGGAAGGTCTCCCCCATCACGTTAGAATCGACAGTCACACCCAAGTCTGCAACTTCCTCACACAAACTGTGTCCAAACTCATTAGAAACAGCTTGAGCTTGACGTCTGGCCAGATCCAGCCTCATTCTCCTAGTAGGTAGTAACCTACTGGACCTAAGCTGAATCTTCAGAGTAGGAAGAAGTCGGAAGTCAGAATTGACAAACTGGGAACTTCTGTAGACCCTGCAGTTTTGTAGGAGCCTCCAGTGTCTGCCCACGAGGATGTGATCAGTCTCCATCACAGCACCACCAGTGCTGGAGTACCAAGTCCAGCAATGCGACTCAGGGCGCCGGAACCAAGATCCAGGTACTCAAGATCCAGGCCGCTAAAGCTAATGTCATATAATCAAAAAGGACGGGATCGGAACGGAATGTGCACCGGACAATCAAAAAAGAAGCTTAAAACCAAAAAAGAAGCTTATCAAGTCAGAGAAGACATCAAACCAAAGACTTTGCTGGTAGGTGACTGTATAATAAGAGATGGTAAAACTGTCTGTCTACCCAATGCTAAGCTTAGCAATATGGTCTGAACACTGCTGCAAGTGTTATGGGACCATCCAGGCACATGCAGAATTATTGTACATGTTGGTATAAATGACACTCATCCTGGAATGACAAATGGCTCAGAGCTGCTAAAAAGGGACTTCACACATCTCAGGGACATTCTTCAGTGTGTCCCCGCAAAGATATTTGTGTCAGGCCCCATCCCCACTTTAGGGAAAGGGATTGAACATTTCAGCCGTTGGCATTGAATCCCTGGCTTTCCTCAGAATGCATTGCTCATAAGCTGAGCTTCATGGACAGTTTAAACCTGTTCTGGAATCAACAAAAGCATTACAGGATAGACGGGGTTCATTTAAACAAAGTGGGGGTCCATATGCTTACTGCTAACTTGACCTATGGTCTCCAGCACCCCTCTGGTGGAAAACAGGAAGGGTTACAATCAGGAAAAAGAAGGCTTTGCTCTCCTCATACTGGGTATGGACCCACTGCTGTTGGCATTACAGGCCATGCTGACGTCCAGGACAGACAGGGTCCGTACCCAACCATCCCTCTGACCCCCTGTCTCTCTCCTCATACTGGGTATGGACCCACTGCTGTTGGCATTACAGGCCATGCTGACGTCCAGGACAGACAGGGTCCGTACCCAACCATCCCTCTTACCCCCTGTCTCTCTCCTCATATTGGGTATGGACCCACTGCTGTCCCCACAGCCCACAGTACGCAGTAAAGAGCAGCTCCAGTGTTTGCCATTCCTGTTTTGACTAATTTGAGGGTGAACAAAGTGTCCTCAAAGTGCACAGCTATCCTATCTAATCTGACTCCAGTTATGCACCAGCCACAGACTGGGTCAGACAATGCATTTAATACATTAAACTTGGCTTCACTGAATACCAGGCTCTTGGCTAGCAAATCACTATTAATTAATGATTTTATTATCAAGAAAAACCTTGATTTTATTTTTTTAACTGAAATGTGGTTAAATAAAAATAAAGCAGCAGTCTTTATAGTGAATCAGCTCCTCCAAACTTCCTTTTTATAATTGAGGACAGAGCACATAGGAAAGGAGGTAGAGTAGCTGTCTTATTTAACAATGCTTACCAATGCAAGCAGGTGTATGGAAAGTCTGGCTCTTTTGAATATCTTGCTCTTCAGTCTAGATCCTCCTGCTGAGCAATATCAGTAACCATTTACAGGCCTCCAAAATATAGTGCCAATTTTTTGATGACTTTGTTAAATTACTTTCATGCCATGTGTATTGATTATAACGGTGTTGTTATCCTGAGTGATTTTAACATCCATATTGATAAGGATTCCAGTGCTAAAGAACAGTCTAACATCCTGGATAACTCTGGACTTTCCCAGCATGTTGCAGATTCACATAATAAGGGACATATTTTGGACCTAATTATTCCCAAAGGTGTACAAATTACTGAGGTTTCCGATCGTTACTGTGTTTCCTTTAAAATGACTTTATTTTAGGTTCCCTTGTTTTCCCGGTAACGGGATGGCCTCAATGCCAGATGCATGTATAAAGATGACCATTTCCCATCTTATCAAGCTTGTTAAATTGCGGTTCTTATATTTTTTATGAAATGTATCCATATAGCTTATAGCCTACAAAGAATGCTTAGAATATTTTAGGTCAAATGATTTGTACAAGTTTAATATTTAATATTCTTTTTACCTTTTTGCTGATATTCAGATGCAGTAGGAGTCTCCGAAATGTAGGGTACCGGGAAATCGGCAAAAATTATTCACGACTGGGTGTGGCGGTATAATGGACTGGCTCCTGTGTTCACGGGGTTAATCTGTTTGGCAGCGTAATTTATTGAGCTGAGCTGTTGATATGATGGGGAGGGAGATGGGCTGGTCTGTGGGAGTGGATCTAGCAAACCGCTCACGCCTCAAGGTGGCTTGACGGTGCTGGGTAGCGTGTTGCTGCGGGTTTGTTTACAGTGGTGATCTGGGCTTGAAGGACGACCTCAGGAGATATGAGCAGAAGAAAAAAGTCCAGGGATGTGAGTGGTCGAAATGAGGAGATATTTGGTGCCACTTCAGCATGTGCTCTACCTGCTCGGCCTAATAACTATCTGACTTCAACCTTGGCTTTATTCTTAAAGTCTCCCTTATGTATTTGAAAGTTAAAGAATAAAGTGGAAAATGAAAATGTAATGCAATAAAATGTCATTGGAACATACACTCACCTAAAGGATTATTAGGAACACCATACTAATACGGTGTTTGACCCCCTTTCGGCTTCAGAACTGCCTTAATTCTACGTGGCATTGATTCAACAAGGGGCTGAAAGCATTCTTTAGAAATGTTGGCCCATATTGATAGGATAGCATCTTGCAGTTGATGGAGATTTGTGGGATGCACATCCAGGGCACGAAGCTCCCATTCCACCAGATCCCAAAGATGCTCTATTGGGTTGAGATCTGGTGACTGTGGGGGCCATTTTAGTACAGTGAACTCATTGTCATGTTTGAAATGATTCAAGCTTTGTGACATGGTACATCAGAGTAGCCATCAGAGGATGGGTACATGGTGGTCATAAAGGGATGGACATGGTCAGAAACAATGCTCAGGTAGGCCGTGGCATTTAAACGATGCCCAATTGGCACTAAGGGGCCTAAAGTGTGCCAAGAAAACATCCCCCACACCATTACACCACCACCACCAGCCTGCACAGTGGTAACAAGGCATGATGGATCCATGTTCTCATTCTGTTTACGCCAAATTCTGACTCTACCATTTGAATGTCTCAACAGAAATCGAGACTCATCAGACCAGGCAACATTTTTCCAGTCTTCAACTGTCCAATTTTGGTGAGCTCGTGCAAATTGTAGCCTCTTTTTCCTATTTGTAGTGGAGATGAGTGGTACCCGGTGGGGTCTTCTGCTGTTGTAGCCCATCCGCCTCAAGGTTGTGCGTGTTGTGGCTTCACAAATGCTTTGCTGCATACCTCGGTTGTAACGAGTGGTTATTTCAGTCAAAGTTGCTCTTCTATCAGCTTGAATCAGTCAGCCCATTGTCCTCTGACCTCTAGCATCAACAAGGCATTTTCGCCCACAGGACTGCCGCATACTGGATGTTTTTCCCTTTGCACACCATTCTTTGTAAACCCTAGAAATGGTTGTGCGTGAAAATCCCAGTAACTGAGTAGATTGTGAAATACTCAGACCGGCCCGTCTGGCACCAACAACCATGCCACGCTCGAAATTGCTTAAATCACCTTTCTTTCCCATTCTGACATTCAGTTTGGAGTTCAGGAGATTGTCTTGACCAGGACCAGGCATTAATGAGAAATTGAACAGGTGTTCCTAATAATCCTTTAGGTGAGTGTATTTAGGTCTATTCAGGCGCCACCCAGTGGCAGACTGCGAAAGGCAGTGGAGCACGCGCTAAAGGACTACCGATTTTTTTTTATTATTATTATTAATGGTGTCCGAAGTAAACAGATAAATGGATGATTTCAAGGCAAAAACTGAAACTTCAAACCTACTTCCCATTCGGCAGCTAGCTTAAGTTCCTTTAAATATTATATACAGAGAATTCACTGATTAAACCTCTCCCGTCAGAGACTGTATGAAGCAAACTTTAATGTGCCGCACGCCGTGAATCTGCGTGTTCATGACGTTCATGAGGCCCATGAAAGCCACGTTGTTGCTGCAATGCTGCTCCTTCAAGGCCAATCTTTCTACGCTCTTTACCTTTCATAATTGCCATCAATAATAGAATGTTTGATTTCAATGAATTATAAATGTAATTTATATTTAGTTTAAACAAGGATTAAGAAGCGTTTGCTCAGTTGTACTAATAGTTATATAATGAAGACCATAAATATAATATATATTTTGGGGGGACAGATGTGCTCACAATGTCCCCTCCAATATATTTTATAAATACAGCATTGGTCCACCCCAGTGTTGGCTGCTTGGCTATAGCCTTGGTTTTATTATTATTATTATTATTGTTGTTGTTGTTGTTATTATTAATATTAATATTCATAGTAATAATACTTATATACAGTAATCCCTGTATATTGCGATTTTTATTTACTCTCCTTCAGAGCGAGAAAGCACATCCTAAAACTACTGTGCTTCACCTAATATTAATGTTAACAGGCGCCGAAATATAAAATATAAAATATTTTCCGCAGCTGTGACCTAAACGCCACGTATCTGGCGCACCCAAGGTCCGGGGCTTTGTTTTTCATTTCGGCGCCGGTGTTAACAGATTAGCGCAGTCGTGCTGCCTGCGTAAGACGCGCGTCTCAGGCGCGTCAGCCGCCTCGTGGCGGCAGCACGTTCTACAGAATCGGAGTGGTGCCTGTTTCACGCCGTAAGCGGTTCTCAGCAAAAATAGGCAGTGAAAAGATATGTCGATATTCCTTTCGACATCATACCAGCAGAACTGATACATTTCTATAGTTTCAATGTCTAGGCTACATATCATAGATACAAAAAAAATGACAGGAGAAGATGTGAGGCCAAACCAAAAGGGGTTTATTAAGGGACGGGAACAGGGCAAACAAAAGTCACAACTAGTAATAGGGGAAACTATACTGGAGCAGACACTAGGGGTGACATCAATGGCCGGACTGGAGAGCAGCGGACTGGGAGGCACCCTTTGCATCACTGATGAGGAGCAAACGAGAGGCATCTGGTGTGAATCACACAAGGGCTGAAATGAGAGGTAAAACAAATGAGCAACAGGTGTGGGTCATGAGAGCCACACTAGGGAGAGAACAGGAGGGGCAGGGATGCAGGGAAAAAAGCGTAAAAATTTATTATTTAAATTTTTCCAATTGCATATTATTAAAGGAGAAAGTAGAGGTTATATGTTACTATATAGTCAGAGCAGAAGCCCATAATTATGTCGATAAGTTAATAGAACATTAGTTGAAGTCGGGTGTGCTTTCTCTTAAATTAATATTACATATAAAAATATTTAAAAAATTCTACTACATCTGAATATCAGCAAACATAAGTTGTCTTAGGCAGTCTATTTCTTACGGAAGAGGATTAGGGCCACCATGAAAATATTATTTGAATTCTGACCTTAATCAGAATTCTGCGTTTTGAAAAAAGAGATTAAAGTCAGAATTGACTGTCGAAGTCAATATAGAAGATAGCGCTTGTAGTTGCAGTGCCACAGCAGCAACACTGGCTGTCTGAGCAGTGCAATGTTAGCACTGGTACTCTTTGTCACTGCTTTTTGTCCGTCTGGATTTGTACCCTCCAAACCTAAACTCTCCACCTCTGCGATTTATACAGTATGGTCACAAGCAGTCAACATCAACTTAACAACACCCAATAATAATGACATGAAGTTTCACAATACTGCATGAAACAGGAAATTAAATGCCGTAATCAGGCAGTCTAGTGGCTGCGTTTGCCAGTAGGATTAATGAATCAGGCCTTGTCTTCTGGCCGGGTGTCAGATCGGTGGGCAGCTTGTCCAGTGTAGAGCGGCCATGATTCTGAGGAATTTAGGGTGGTATATGTTATGTACGCGCACAAAAAACACGTCACGTTTTTTGGGGATATTAAGAGGACAGTGCGCGGGAACGGCGCGGCAGTTTTATGGGAAAATAAATGAACAGCTTCAGTTTACGACCTGTCTCGTGTCTTCCTTAATACGCGACAGTATAGGCTGCACTGGATAAAAGGCTGTAAGATGTGTGGGTGGATAAGTGGGCAGCTCCTTGCCAGAAGCCCCGGAGGAACTTGCTGTAATACCTATGCAGTAGAGATGCGCGGATGGCGGTTATCTCCGCGGGCGCTGCGGATAATCCGCGGGTTGGGTGGGTCGGGTAATAAAAAATACATTTTAATTAATTGCGGGTGGGTCGCGGGTGGATGAGATCAATCATTAATGATGCAAATATCATCTACATTCTCTAAAATACGAACATGTTTTAAATGCATTTTTCATCAGGCAGACAGTCGCTAATTTGCGCTCTCGTTTTAAAAAAATACGTGCGTGGCGGGAGGAGGGGGGTCCATTTCTTAAAGCAGAAATGGAGGCGAAACAGATCCGAGAGAGACTTAAAAAAGGGAGAATTAAAAACAAAAGGAAGGAAAGAAAAGTGCTGTGTGGGAGCGGTTTAGCGAAGTGCCTATCGCCTGTTACCTATCGTCTGTATAAGTGCCTACGAGGTTTTTTTGGAACAGTGTGTATATGTATACATGGGGAAGTTTGGGAAGTTTTGGACCGCCACCAAAATATACCGAGGGGGAACCCCCCCCCTCCATGATCAGTTCCAAAATGTACTCAGGTCCCCCCTCCCCGGGTGGTGGCAAATTATCTAATTGGGGTCACTTGACATCAAGTTCCTGAGCTGCTTTTTGTTGCCAGTCCACCCCTGACACACGCAGAGTATTTTTAAATAACTGCGATGTGCGGGGTGGGGGGGGGGGTATGCAGTCCATGGCTATGAGTGGGAGTGGATGAAGATTAGCGGCAGTGTTTAGAGAAGACATCTGTGGGGAAGAAGCTGTTCTTCAGCCTGCTGGAGTAGGACCAGAGACTCCTATAGATCCTTCTGGACAAGAGTAAGTTATACAGTCTATGGTTTGGGTGGGAGGTCCTCGGTGGAGGGGGACTGGGCGCCGATGATGTGCTGGGTGGTTTTCACCGTCCATCTCAGGACATACATGTCAGAGCCAGAGCAACTGTCATACCACACTGTGAAACAGCTGGTCGAAATACTCTCGATGGTGTACCAGTAAAAATTGGCCAGGATCTGAGGTGAGCGATGGAAAGTAAAGATGCTGCTGCCCATTCCTGACCAAGGTGGAGGACTTAGCAGACCAGGAGAAGTCCTCAGAGATGTGTGCTCCCAGGAGCATGACGCTGGAGACACGCTCCACCTCGGTCCCATTCATCTCTCCTGAACTCCACAATAAGTTCCTTAGTGTCCCTGGTGCTGAGAAAAGCAACGTGAGAGATGAGGGAAAAGTTGAAAGTTGGCCAGAACTAAGTCCTCTCCAGTCCACCAGAATGTAATGGAATAACACGAGTGGCTGGAAGCCTTTTTTAAAACGGAAATCATTACCGATCTCTGGAGTGCACGTGTGTGCAGAGCGCAGTGGCACTCTGTGACATTTCCCATGGCGTCTGAGTGGGCGTTTGTGCTGATCTGTACAATTTCAAAGCACAAGTTCCCCTGCCTTGTTTCCTCTCCTCTGTGTCAATCTGGTCCCTCAAACAGGAAGCATGGATCCCCTGGGCCCTTACATCAACAGTGTAATGGTCACAATGCATCTCCTTCCACAGGGAGGCTGACAGAAGAGTCCAAATATGTCCCATGCAGTGGCGTTGTGGGTTGCCCGAGGCGTCAGAGAGGTGGAGGAACAAAAAACGTCCAGATTTTTTCCCCTTGTACTTAGTTCACAGAGAGAAAACAAGGTCACATACCAATGAAAGAGCCAAAGTAATTTGACAGTTGCTGCCAGACAGGTAGTAATATGTCCTTTAACAATAGGGCATGGGGGTAGATTGGCATGATGTACTGAACAGGAAGGGGCCTTGATGTGTCACTCCCAGGAGGCTGGGGCACCAAAGTGAATCACAGATAGGGGTGGGGCTAAAGATCTGCCACGGGATTGGCCAGTTCAGATGTGCAGTAGCACAGCTTGTTATTTGGGGAATTTTGCTTATGTCAAAGATTTTATTTATTTTTTGGTTTAAAATTTTAAAATAATGATGTAATTTTAATCTCTCCTCCCAACTGCACTTCTGGAATTTATTTTTTTAACTAACCGAAAGGCGGAACTTGCTGAGGAACCACTGTGACTATAAATCCAACAGGAGCGATTTTGTCCAACAGGACAGGGGATGTTGGCACAGCAACAAGCAAGGAGATTGTGCCAGTCTTTGCCTCATTTAAGGAAACCTCTCCTGCGGTTTCCCCAGCACGTCAGCTTCTGCTGGTGGAAACATCAAAACCAACACTTTCGGGAATGTGTGCGGGGAGCAGGGCAGACTTGATGTAGAATCACACAATTATCTAATTCATTACCAGCTCAGGGGCCCTTAAGGTCCAGACCGTGAGTCACGCCTCCCTCCAACCAAGGGACCAGATCTAAAAAATAAGAATGAACTAAAACTACAGTGAAAAACTTCTGCTCTGTGTGAGAAGTTTTCTATCTTGTCTCTGTGGTGTGTGGGTTCCCCAGTGTGTGTGTGTGTGTGTGTGTGTATGTGTGTCTCTTGTATGTACCCTGCAATAGACTGACATTCTATCCAGATCCAACCACTGCCGCAGTGCTCCTCGCAGTGCCACCACATTACCTGATCAGTTAATAAGAATCCCCATTTAATGCCGCTACATCCCAGGGTGACAAGAACAGCTTAAGAAAGAGATCTGACTTCTGTTTACCGTGTTGTGAAGGAAGTGGTTAAGCACTGCGCTGCTGGTTAAAAATAACTGCTATATAAGTGGGTGAAACAGAGAAGTAGAATCAGTTCAAGGAAATGTCTTCTGTACAGCTTGTTCTCAGCTACCTCTGACGTTATCGAAAGACATCTGTGCTCCGAATCTTGAGTATCGACTTCTAGAAACACATCCTCAACTTTCATCCTTCTTCGGTCGATTGGCATGTGGGGTCAACGTTACCCCATTCCCAATTGTTTTTCTCAATGCCCCATGAATGACTGGATCTGCAGAAGTGGATATAGAAGTATAGAGTGTAGCAGATAACTAGCTGGTACTCGTACGAATCATTCAGCCGCTGCTCTAGTCTGCTGAGCTGATCGCTGTAGGTCTTGCTGGGAGCTGCATCCCACACTGAGCCATAGCTATGCTTACCTCCCCCATGGTATCACATCTATTCCACTGCCAGTGAGCTTACAGGAAACACAGAACTCAGGACAGACTGGGTAATATGTCACCACACTGGTGAGCCACTGGAGCCCAAACTCAATCTGTGTGTGTGTGTGTGTGTGTGTGTGTGGCGGGTGACATAATGTGGAATTGTACTGAATGATGTCAAGACTGCAACCTAAAATAAAAAGCAGCATCATTGGACAATGTGTTTCCCTTGTTTGAAAAAAATACAGCTGGTGACCTGATCTCTGTAGCCCCCCCGGGTCTCATCTCACTACCTCATACCCCCCCTTAAATGTGACATCCCCTCCAGATACCCCCATTGTTTGCAAGCAGCAGTTTTTTCCAAGATGGATTTCTAGCATGCATATATATTTCTACCATGTATCTATATCTATAATCCAAGGTGCTGTGACTGTGTATCACATTGCACCCCAACCCAGACCAATCAAGTTATGTTACAAATTTTTTAGGCCCCCACCTCGGCTTTTTCGCTGGTTTCACATACGCCGATGTCTGTTTCCGCTCATCTGTTTTTATTTGTCATCGAACAAAATCTGAATGATCGGTCAACTTACTGATTCTCTAGGAAAAGCCAATACTAGGTATTACTGCTGTAATTTGTCTGCAGCTATAGTATGGATTCTCATTGAAAACAGTCAGTACATTATTAAACCACCCGTCCTACATCCGGTAAGTCATTACCCAGTTCAGGGTGACACTGACCCTGGATACTCACGATGATGTTCCAGAAGAAGACAACATGACGACTATATCTGCATAAATGTATACACAGCAGATTTTTGTTCACGAATAAATGTACTGTTAGATTGTTTACATGGAAAGATACGGTTAGAATATGACATGATGTCTGTATTTGAATAAATGTGGGTTTTTGTTCATGAATACCGGTAAATGTACTGTAGTTTGTTGTATATGGGAAAATAAGACACACAGCCAAGGCGGGGGTGGGGGCTCTATCTCATTGTCTGCAGCTCAGTGGGTTAAACCATTGTGGCTGAAAGCAAAAGGTCATTGGTTCAAATTGGCAGGTTTTGGCTGAGTAATTTCACCATTGGGCCCCTATGCAAGGTGCTTAACTCTCAATTACTCCAAGGAATGTCTGACCCTGCTTTTATAAAAAAAAAAAAAAAAGTATGTTGCTTTGAATTAAAGTGTCTTAAATACAATGTGCAGTTTTAAATTATTTAAATTAAATGGTTGCATTGACAATCAACAAGTATAGTACTAACTGTACCCACAGGAAAAACCAAAATATGATACCACAATACTCAGAACCATTTTATGATACACATTGTAGTGTAGGAAATTTAATAAAAATATTATATGAATATTGGAGTGTTGATCAGCTCATCAAAATGAAGAAAAGGAAGAAAACCAAGGGATTGATTTTGGTTTGGATCGTTGGTTTGTTTGATTGAGAATGTGAATGACTGTAGGCTACCTGTTACTCCCGCTCTGTCTCACACACTCACGCAATAGCACGTCCATAAATAAACTATCCTTAGACCCGCTGGTGATCGAGTCTTTGTGCTGCCTGTTATTTTTGACTTGTTTGTTCTTGTTTTTTATTATCCATCTATCAGCGGTGGCGGGAAACAACAATAGGAGTTGAGTGATGAACAGACGGGGTGATGAACAGCTTCTGACCCTAGAGTCCCTGCTGTACTGTTCACATGTACTAAAACAGGAAGGAAAATTAATCTTATGGCCGCTTTTATGTCGCGTCGTATTTCACCAACAAGTATGTCTATGTCCTTTCTGTTTTGAAATTCATGTATCTGTTTCAGGGGTGGCAGACATTTTCTGGGAGGGCTGCTCTTGCTGGTCTCTGGGAAGCTGGGATTAGTTGAGACCAGTATAGGCTTCCTAGAGCTGTGGATCTTTCCTGCCAGCCTGGGTCCCTGCTGCTTGTGGGCAACATCTATGTGGTCTTTAATTTTTCTTTGTGGGCTGACCCACAAAGTGCATGCAACCCACAATTTGGGCTACTTTTGGGCTTTGATCCACTGCTTATGTGTGGCAGCATACCGGGTGTTTCTTCGTAAATATAGCCGTCTACGTGACCTTGAACAGCAGTGCATCAACTGCATTTTCATTGTTCTGCTGTTAGCCCATTCAACAGGTGACCTTTTTGGTGTCTTCGAGTTCCCCTTCCTGCAGTCCAACAGGTTCTGCCATGGCTGCTGGGCCAGTGTCCTGCTAGGATCAGCCAAGCCTTTCCCTGGAGCCCAGTGCAAGCTGGCTCTTCGTGGCCAGGATCCTGGACGCCTGCTTGTCTCCGTTTGTCTTTGATGTTGTCGTCGGCAAGTCTGCTCTCTGTTGCCTCCCGGTCAACTACGCTGGAGAGGGACTGCTGGTATATTCAGAGCATAATGCCTCAAATCGAGGAGACTTGAGATGGTGGAGCACGGGGAAAGGGAGGTAAACGCATTATTATTAAGGGAATTTAAACAATGCACTGGCCTCCTCCGCTATGCACTGGCCAAAAAGCAGATAATCCTCCAATACTGGCCAGCTAAACAAGAAAAGAGGGTTTGGAAAGTTTCCAGGTTGGTATAGTGGAGATATCCTCTTTATAATAGAGCTGTTATCTTAATGTTTCTCTAAAAAAGACAGATGTGGAAAGAATGATCACCCCTGTGTACACCTCTTCAATTAAATAAGTGGTTGTATGTCACATATATATTATGTCATAGTACCATATCTGACTAGTGTCACCTGGTGTCACCATATAACGTTCTTACAATGTTTCAATAGCATGAGCATCCAGTGTCAGTGACATTTTGCCTTATTAGCAGAGAAATGCTGTAAAAATGTTATCTGCAGGAAGGAAAGCTGAGGTTGTTAAGAAAGGAAGTGGTTCAAAATGCAAAACAGTCACTGGTTTAGCAGAAACCCATAAAACCCCAATAATTCTATTTTATTCTGAGCGTACGTCCACGTGAACTGGTTTGTTTAGGTAAAAGTATTAGGTAACAAATACATTTACGAATATGTAAAAAAACCAAATTCATATTTTTATAGCTCAATATGTAATATAAGTATAAACATAGTTTTGCACTCAATATCTGATCTGGGTGAATTTTGATGCACTTTTCTCAAAGATTGAATCGTGCTGGTTTGTACCCTCTATGTTCACTTGAGCACGGCGTGCTACGGAAGTGTCTTCTGGTTGCACTTTCGACACACTGCATAAAGGAGGTCACTGTGGTTGGGAGAGGGTTTGGTTGGAGTTCTAAAGAAGGGCACATATTGTCGGGGGAGAGCAGATCTCGGGTAGCGGATCTCGGGCCGTTTGCCAAGGCTTACGGAGCGTCACAGGAAAACTGGGACCTGATCCCACTCAGAAAGCAGGAATTTCAGTAGCAGTTATAATAATATATTGCATTTAAGCTGACCGCATGACTGAGAGGACTCAGTAAAATAATGAGTTTGAAACCCCCCCCCCCACACACACACTGAAATTCTTTTGTGACCAATCAGGCATATAGCCAAGGAATAAAATTATGAATTTGAACCACCCTCGAATTTCAGCCCCCCAGTTGCCGAAATCTATGAAGGAGGACCTCCCTGGTCAGCGTGGAAACCCCCCTCCCCACCCCCAAACCTATTGGTAGCGTGAAACTGGCTTTACATCGACATGCAAAACCAACTTGACTATCATCACAGGGCAATGCAGTGGTATGATATCAGAGATCTATACGGTTACTGCCCCCCCCCCCCCCCCCCCATCTCGTTTCAGGGTACAATTCCAATCTTGATATGTTGACATTAGCCTTACAGCTGGAGTGCAGTAAAGCTAACTGACCACCTGAACTGGTTCAGGATAAGGTTTCTATTGTAAAAGCGAGTAGTATCTGTGGTCAGCAAATTACTAGAATACATCCGAACCTCAGCGGTATGACTCAGACCCCAAGAGGGAAGTGAATGAACGAGTCCAGTTGTGCTCAGTGAATAATACCCATGTTTTAAGGCCTTTATATGCTTTCAGGCTTGTTGTTGCACTTCTTCACTCATTTATAGCTTTTCTGTTTCCTACTTTTTATATTTCTTTATGTCCTTGCTACTTGCTTCCTCACATCATGTTCTTTGTCTATCTCATGCAGCTCACTCTCACCAAGGCCGTCTGACCCCCCAGCTCCAGGAATCTGTACGAAGACCAAAGATAAAGGGCCCGTTTCCCTCAGGGGCGGCAGAGACAGACACAGACAGACACTGAACCGGCCGTGAGAAACATCTTTTTGTAACATCTTCACTCTGTCTCAATATACTGCTTAAGCTTGAGGATTCTGAAATAATGGTACTACAGATATTGTGTGTGTGTGTGTGTGTGTGTGGGTTTGCATAGATTACATTTGCTGACCAAATGTCCCCAAAGTGTTGTAAAACCTGAAATTTTCATACTTTTGGGTACATTTTTCAGGTCCCCTTTTGGATAATCTCAATGTTATTAAAAATCTGTGAATGCAATCAAAAGTCTTGTATTTTGTTTGGTTACTTATGGTTAAGGTTAGGGCAGGGTTGGGAGTTAGGGTGTCGTGACTGGGATTAGGGTATTTCATGCACAGCTCTGGAAAAATGAAGAAACCACACCATATTAAAAAATTTGGAGAGGATTACTTGGAGAACCTTGTCCGCTGGTTGCTGTCTTTGGTGTTACCAATAACCCCGACATTTGTTGGGCTAATCGACAGGCTGATGTGATCGCTTTTACTTCACTAATAGCACAACGTAGATTATTGTTATTTTGTAAGGCTCCACATTTCCCCTCTGTATCCCTATGGCTGAAGAATCTTATGTTCTTCTTAAAAATAAAAAAATTAAGTACAGTTTGAGGGAAGGTAGAAGATATGCATTTATCTTGAAGCCCTTTATTACTTATTTTAAGTCTTTGAAGACTATTGAACCTAATTGAGCCCTTGGTCTTGTTATGGGTGCTGAGACTACTAGTCATATTTATTTATTTAGGAAGGGGGGCTGGGTACTTGATATTGTATGTTGGTTGCTTTTTTAGGTTATTCCTGATATTGATATTTTGATTTATTTCTGTGATACTCCATGTGCAATCTTGAGTTCTGTATGGTGCCGTTTAATAATAAAATGATTAAAAAAAAAGACCAAACGATCATATTGATTTGTTAGCAAAACAGCTGCAAGCTCCTGCCATCAGAGCAGCTGTATCCTGCAGAAGGTCAAAAGAAGGGTTAGAAGAAACAGCACCTCACACTGGCAGAAAAATTAAAGACCACAATGAAAAAAAAGAAGCAAACAGATAAGTGCTCCCCCAGTGGTGACTGTGAGTACTACACCATCTGTGACTCGTCCCAGTGCAACGCGGCCAGTGGTGTCTTCGAGCACTACATCTCAAGTAATGGCTGATACATCTGCAAATGACAAGACGTTGGAAGAAGAAGCCCGATCCGTTCGCCGGTCTCCTCTGAGAAGAAAAGCTGAGGCAGGAAAAAAAGAAAGTCAAGGCAAGAACAGAAGAAGATGGGACGTGTACCTACCAAGATGTATAGACCCAGAGAAAATAGACAAATGATCCAAGGAGCTCCATCATCCAAAAAATGGGGGCCTAAAGACATGGACTGAATTATCTTGGCTGAAAAACATCTACAGCTTGCATCCAAATGATAGCATTCAAGCCCTTTCAGCAATGGTGTACAGCTGAATGGTGGGCAGATGCTCTTACCCAGAGCAATTCACATTTTTCTGAATTCAGGGACAGCCGGGGTTAAGGGTCTTGCTCAGGGACCCAGCAGAAAAAGCAGATGTTCACCTTACTAGTGATAAGCTTTACTGATTATTACATTAAGCTGACCAATGTCAGTCAGTCTGCCTTTCAACAGGTGTCCAACGCGTGGGACGAGCTGGTCTACGGAGGTCACACTGTGGTGCCTGGTGAGTGGGTTCTGATCAAGACACCCCAGAAAGAACCCCTTGGGGCTAAGTGGGTGGCCCATATCAGGTACTGTTAACAGCAAAGGCAGCAGTCAAACTGTGTTATAGAAGCAGATGGATTCATAGCCACTGTAGATTATGTTCCTGAGATCTAACGTGCTAAGGTTTTGTGGTAAAAACCTCTCCCTTAGTAGCCTGTGCTGCTGGGTGACAAAGTCACAGACTTTAACCAGCCAGAAGATCAAGAATAACACTACTGATCGTCGAAAGACAAGAACATACACACACATACATATTGCTTTTTTGCCATATGTTGTTTCTTCATAATGGTGACTGTCAGACTATGCAAATCTTCAAGTCAACATTTTTACCAAATCTGACAATTATGGTCCTCATTATTTTGTGTGATTTTTCCTGATGAGAGTGACTGATTAATTTTGATTGATATTATGATTTGGCTTTTTGCTACTTTCGTTTGTGACTTACGTCGCATGGTTTTTAGAACCTAGTGCAGATCCAAGGCTTTGTGCTGAAAGTTTTACAGTTATATCCTGATCTGTAATCAGTTATTCATAATGATTCAATGTGTTTTGTTTTCCAAAGAATCACAGGGGGACTAAGGGATTTCCCTAGTTCATTTGTAGTTATTTCCATTTAAAGAGGAGAGAGAGATAAGGAGCATGTACTGATGCAGCACATTGCCACACCCCCACACAACAAACCACCTCAGGGATGAGAACTCAACTGCTGCCATGCGGCGGGTGACACCTCCACACCCCAATAGTTTGAATGGAATGGAACAGTGTTTTTTCCCAGTGGGTGAGGTGTCAGTCCTGCCACAAATCCCCAAATTGTGAAAGTTGGAGAACCTGCAGGGCTGGATGTAGATTAATGTCATACCCAGGAGGAAGCAACTGCAGGTTAAGGGACTTCTTCAAGGGGCCAAGAGAGGAGAATCACTCCTGGCATTCATGGGATTCAAACCAGCAACCTTCTGATTAGCTACTGTAGATCCTTAGTCCTCCAGTGACTGAGGAAAAGACAAGAGAGAAGAAGCCAAGTAGGCAGGTGGCTTTTCAGTCAGCTTTCAGTTTCTGTTGAATAAAGACTTGCTTCTCTTTTATCGATATTTTTTGTTTGTTTAATAATTCTGAATAATTTACGTCGCTACTGTATATATGTTTATATCGCTTTCAGTCTCAGAAGTCCTGTTGGGAGAAGAGGTTAAAATACCTCTTCTCCCAACAGGACTTCTGAGACTGAATTTTTTAACTAACCAGAATGGGAGAACTTGTAGAGAAGTTATGTTTGTAACCATTGTGACTGTAAGAATGAAACGGGAGCGATTTCGTCAAACTCTAAAGGGGAAGTTGTCACGGCAACAAGTAAGGAAGTTGTGCCAGCCTTCGCCTCGTTTAAGGATCCTCTCCTGCGGTTTCCCCAGCACGTCAGATTCTGCTGGTGGAAACTTCACAACCGACCACTTCGAGAGTGAGTGCTGGGTAGACTTGATGTAGAATCACATGATTGGCTAATTCTCGGCTCAGGGCGGCTCGGCGATGCGGTGCTTAGTACTGATGCCTCACACCTCTGGGACCAGGGTTCGAGTGATCCCTATGGCTCCATGTGTGGAGTTTGCATGCTCTCCTTGTGTCGTCATGGGGCTTCCTCCCACAGTCCGAAAACATGATGAGGTTGATTGGAATTCATACATTGCCCATTGGAGTTAGTACATTGCCCATTGATGTGCTTGTGTGTGTACCTGGGGTGTGTCTGTGCCCTGCACTGGGTTGGTACCCCATTCTGGGTTGTTTCCTGCTTTGTGCCCATAGGCTCCAGACCTGGATAGCTTATCAGCTCAGGTGCCCTTAAAGGAACTCGATATAAAAGAATAAGGTGTCTACATTGAAAAACCCCTTCTTAAGAAAGAGATCTGACTTCTGTTTACCGTGTTGTGAAGGAAGTGGTTAAGCACTGCGCTGCTGGTTAAAAATAACTGCTATATAAGTGGGTGAAACAGAGAAGTAGAATCAGTAATGACAGCATATCCAAAGACTTGTTTTAGGACAGAATGATTGATACTAGAACAAGCAGGTGAATTTAGTCAGGGTGCGTGTCTGTAACCTGACATGAAGGGGACATAAATGGGCATAACTGACTTAAAAAAAAAATCCACTAAATAAATGGTATCAGGTACGTTTTGTAGAGTCAATCTCCTGCATATTCACATAACAGAAAAAAGGAAATGTCTTCTGTACAGCTTGTTCTCAGCGACCTCTGACGTCACCAAAAGACACCTCTGCTCCGAATCTTGAGTATCGACTTCTAGAAACATATTCTCAAGTTTCATAATTCTTCGGTCAACGTTACCCCATTCTGAATTATTTTTCTCAATGCCACATGAATCACTGGATTTGCAGAAGTGGATATAGAAGCATAGAGCGTAATAGATAACTAGCTGGTACTCGTACGAATCATTCTCTGTTTTTGTATTCTGCTCCCCGATGTCCCATTTGAGTTTTTCCAGTTCCTATGTCTTGTGACGTGTACTTGGTTTTGGTTTCGTTCTTTGTGCCCCTGCTTGTGTTTTTACCAGTCTGTAATTCCCCAGTGTTAGATTCTGTTTCCCTGTTCCTTGGTTAGTTCTTAGTGTCCCTGTTTTAGTTCCCTGAGTTAATTAGTTTCACCTGTGACCTGTTTTCCCAGTCTTTGTTAATTAGTCTCACCTGTCCTGTGTTAATCTTGTTACCCAGCTTTAGTTTCAGTATTTAAGTCCCTGTTTCTGTTCTGTCCCCCAGTGGTTCGTTGACTGAGATGTTTGATGATTGTGAATGTTTTGTTTGAGATGCTCAGTGTTAGATGTGCATTCTGCTTACCTGCCCTGTTTTTGTTATTAGTCTTGTTTATTCCCATTTACTTTTGACTTGTGTGTCCTTTAGTTCATTTAATAAACCCCGTTTTTGTCCTTGGAGCCGCAAGTGGGTCGTCCACCTTTCTGCCTGTGTCATGCCACGTCTGTGCTCCAAACCCGCCCGAGTCCTTGACAGCAGGGGGTCTAGTGAGGAGGGAAGCAGGGTCTTCGTGGTGATGGACGTGAATGCAGCAGGACGGTAGTCATTGAGGCAGGACGCTGAAGACTTCTTTGGCATGGGGCCGATGGTGGTGGTCTTGGAATGATGGCGTTGCTCTGGGAGATGAAGATGTCAGTGTAAACATCTGCTAGTTGGTCTGAACATTCTCTGAGCGCTTTTCCAGGGATATTGTCTGGTCCATTGTCTGTCACCGCTGTCCTGGAAGCGGCTGTGGGCTTTGCCGCTTCGATGGGTCGGGACTGTTTGGATCTTGCTGTATCAAAGGCCTCCTTGTTGCCTGATCTATGTGCAGTATCTCAGGTCTCCATCAGTGCACACAGCTCCAACACACTGCAGGGCGCACACACAGGGCCAGCTTAGATTTGCCAATTAACCTACCCTCAGCAAAAACCCACATGAACACAGGGAAAGCATGTGAACTCCACCCAGGACGGCCCTACACCCAACCCAGGGCACAAACCCAGGACAAACTTCCTGCAAGGCAGCAGTGCAAGCATGTGGTCTGAGTAGCCAGAGTGGTGGCTTTTTAAGCAGAGGAAGCTGGCCAAAAAAACAAAAAAATGAAAAGGCATCACTTGCCAAAAAACACTGTGGGATTTAACTTGAAATGTTCTGATGGCGAAGTATAATTTCGAAACACTGTCAATCAAAAAGAGGTGCCGCCCCTTTGACAGATTCTCCAATCAGCATGCAGCAGCCCAGTGCCCTGGCCAGCCCCATGCCCCATTTACACCCAGAGACGTTGAGCTTCCCTGGAAATCATGTTTTGAAACACTTGTCTGATAAACATCTAGCTTTGCTGCACTGATGACAGAATTGCCATTGAAGTCCAGCAAAGATGCTCTTCAGTGTGTTTTATTGGGTCATGCCTCTACGGGAATGTAATGTATGAGAAACGAAACCACATTAAATGACCTGCGAGAAGTTTTTGCAGAATCTGAACAAACTGGCCATGAAGTTGAACGTGTTCTAGCATGCTCTTTGTAGTAGCAATGCAAACACAACAGAACATCCATCCATCACCATAACCTCTTAATCCCAATCCTGGGAACAACGGGCACAGGCAGGAACCAACCCTGGGCAGGCGCCAACACACTGCAGGGCGCACACACAGGGCCAACTTAGATTTGCCAATTAACCTATCATACACACTTTTGGACTATGGGAGGGAACCAGAGCCCCCAGCAAAAGCCCACAATTAACACAGGGAAAGCATGCAAACTCCACCCAGAAAGGCCCTACACCCAACCCAGGGCATTCTCTACACCCAACCCAGGGCATTCTCTACACCCAACCCAGGGCATTCTCTACACCCAACCCAGGGCATTCTTACTGCAAGGCACCAGTGCTAACCACTGCACCACTGTGCCACCCCACCACAGAACCTACTTGATCAAATTTTTTGTGACCTTTTACAGGAGGGGGAGCTTCCCTTGCAGTATTAAAGCAGCCGCTGCTCTCTGGGGTATGTGGGCGGGGGTACGCGGGGGGGGGGGATGGGTACGTGGCGGGATGTTTGTGTAAACAAGATCCAGTGCGTCCTCCCCTCTAATTCCAAAGTCTGCATAGTGGTGGACTTTAGGGAATAATTTATGCGACATAAGTTATATGCATGCGCTATAAATACCTTCATATTGCATTAAAATGGCTTATACTTAAGCAATAACATACAAGAAGGAGTGTGGTTGTACTCCAAGATAGAGTACAACCACATAAAGAGTAAACTCACTTACACACAGACTGGGGAGCCTTTACGGAGATAAAAGTGGATACAAACAATAGGGACATAGCGCAGCAAGTCATACTTTGAAAACATCGGCAGCTTACAAAAACTTAAAATCTGAAGCAGATCAAAATAAGACATCCAGCTTTGTGATTCAGGCCACTGTTCTCTGCTTAGTTTAGGGTACATCAGTTTAAATGGACTTTATCTTTGTTCACTTACAATTAACCCAGACTACCTTAAATACAAGTTACCGACCAATCACGTCTTGTGTGTGCCAGATAGACTGCTGCAGATACGCTCACAACAGACCATAACAAATGTGTGTGCAAAATAATGTCTTGGCCTGTCTTACATGCACACAGAGCTATGAAGGATGTCAACAGCAGCGTAACCAGGCAATATAATGGGAATGTGGTTCACACATCAACTGTGTAAGAAATGAAGCGTGATGGGCTGCATCAGAGGCAGGGGGGGGGAGTATCACAGCTTCAGTAACACCTACAAGCACTTCTGATTCTGTGAACTGGTAACACATCAAGCTCAGAAAACGAGAAGCCACGACTTGCTGGGTACATGTCGATGTCTGTTTCCGCTCATCTGTTTTTATTTGACACCTAACAAAACAGACCTCTGATCATCTGAAAAATCAGTCAACTTACTGATTCTCTGGGAAAAGCTAATATTGGGTATTACTGCTGTAATTTGTCTGCAGCTATAGTATGGATTCTCATTAAAAACAGTCAGTACATTATTAAACCACTCGTCCTACATCCGGTAAGTCGTTACCCAGTTCAGGGTGACACTGACCCTGGAGCCTCAGAGCATATATCTATGGGCAGTTTAGGCACACATATTCAACCACATGTTGGAATGTAGGAGAAACTGAAGACCTGTGAACATGGGGAGAAGGTGCAACTTCTATACACACACCCAAGGCGGGGGTGGGGGCTCTATTGCATTGTCTGTGGTTCAGTGGGTTAACCCAGTGTGGCTGAAAACAAAAGGTCATTGGTTCAGATCTTGGGGCAGGTAAAGTAATTTCACCATTAGGCTCCTATGCAAGGTCCTTAACTCTCAGTTACTCCAAGGAGTGTCTGACCCTGCCTTTATATAAAAAAAAAAGTATATTGCTTTGAACAAAAGTGTCTGTTTAATAAATACAATGTGCAGTTTTAAATTACACTGTACAACTTATGTTGTCAATGCTTTCAGGAAAATGCACCAAGCAGACAATCAACGAGCGTAATACTTCCTGTGTAGCACTACTTCCCACAGGAAAAACCAAAATATTATAGCTCAGTCCACAGAGCCATTTTAAGATACACATTGTAGTGCTTGTACAGGTGGGACAGCAAAGAGGACCATATAACACAGAGATGGCCAGAAATATAATCAAAATATAATATGATGTAGGAGTGTTGATCGGCTCATCAAAATGATGACGAGGAAGAAAATAATGAGACGGATTTTGGTTTGGATTGCTGGTTTGTTTGATTGAGAATGTGAATGACTGTAGGCTACCTGTTACTCCCGCTCTGTCTCATACACTCACCCAAAAGCACATCCATAAATAAACCATGAAATATTTTTGACTTGTTTGTTCTTGTTTCGTGTTTGGTGCGCATCTATCTATCAGCAACAGCAAGAAACAATGATAGGAGCAGAGTGATGGACAGATATGGTGCAGAATCACACTGAAAGCGGCGAGAGTGGATTGCAGCCCAATGTCCTGGCATCGCCATTGTCCATTGTGAAGCGATGTCAATCTGGGCTGGACCAGTTCTGCTAAAGCTCACAAAGGCGGGAAAAACATAAACATATCGTCACCCTGACCACAGCTGTGCCCAGTATGCTGAACCAGATCTCAGTCTCTGAGCAGAAATGCAGAAATAGTGTAGCATTGAGAGAATGGAGTTAGAGCACAGCATTCAGATAGCCCAGTACCCTGTTCTGTATACATGGTCTCCTTTAAGGTATAGGGTAACCGACATTTTCTTTTTATCGTCATCATTTTTTGACGGACATATTTAGTTCTGTTCTTGCCATTCTGCTATTAATTGCAATTGTGGTCATTGACTCCCAACGGGATACTAAAGAGGAAGGTTTGGCATTTTGTGTTATTGCAGAGGTGTTATTAATTGAAAGAACCCAATCAGACTGCTTGTCAGTGAACTCAGAACAGCTGTTTAAGAACTTTTATTTGGGGTTCAGTTTATTACTACTTGAAATGAATGTTTTACTTTAATTACTAGTTGTTTCCAATGTGATATGTACTTTTTTTGTTAAAAAAAATAAATAAATAATGATTTTTGTTATGAAACCAAAAACATTGCAATGCTTTTACTGAATTAAGCAAGCCCCCAGGACTTTCTCTGGGCACTGTAAATGTATATATGTGTGTATATATGCATATATATATTGTGTATCTGCTTAGAAATATATAGGTTTTTGTCTATCTATATGGGTTTTGGAGCTGGTGATCTGTTTGCAGTAACATTTTGAATCAAACAACCCTCTCAAAGACGCCGTTGATGTTAATTCATCAGCGTTGATTCTTAATGATCACCATAAAATCACAGGCACCGTGTCACGATGAGAGACAACTTCTCTGCTAGACGCCGAATAGCTTGTGACCCTATAACCCCTCGTGTGAAGCTCACATGTACTGAAACAGGAAGGGAAACTAGGTTGCTGAAAAAATAAATGGTTTAGAAAGCAAAACAATTACTGGTTTAGCAGAAACCAAGAAAACCCTAATAAGTATATTTATTTCGTGTGGATGTCCCAGTGAGCCGGTGTTCTGACAAAACGTCCTACTTTATCAAAACATCCTACCGTAGTGCTGATAGATAGCCCTAACCCTAACTCTTACCTTAACCCTAACCCTAACCCCTAAAACCTAACCCTAATCCCAAGACGGTGGAACTGCACATGCGCAGAAAGGCTCGATAGCACGTCTCGATAGGTAGGATGTTTTGTCAGAACACCGGTTTGCCGAAGTACAAATGCTCAGTATTAGGCAACAAATACATTTATAAGTATACAAATGTATACTTTTTATATCTGAATATTTAATATAAGTATAAATACGGTTTTGCATTTAAATAAATTTAATTACAATGTTTCATTAGTTAATTCTTTACAACGTTGTAATGCCTGGTTTAATAGGTGATGTAATATCTGGTCTGGACGAATTTTGACGCACTTTCCACGATGATTCAATCGCGCCGGTTTGTCCTTAAAGAGACAGCCCACTGAATTTGCACACGCCCCCCTCACTTGACCACGGCGTGCTACGGGTGTGTCTTCTAGTTGCACTTTCGACACACTGCTTGAAAGAGGTCACTGTGGTTGGGAGAGGGTTTGGTTGGAGTAATAAAGAAGAGCGCATATTGTCGGGGGAGAGCAGATCTCGGGTAGCGGATCTCGGGCCGTTTGCCAAGGCTTACGGGGCGTCAGACTTTCCCGGCGACAAGGGAAAACTGGGACCTGATCCCACACAGAAAGCAGGAATTTCAGTAGCAGTTATAATAATATATTGCATTTAAGCCGAACGCACAACTGGGAGGACAGCACAAAGTAAACAGTGTTATATTCAGGAGTATTTCTGTACTTCTTCTTTTGTTTCACGATGGATCCCAAGATGTATCTTCTGTCTCTGGGTGAGTTGGACTCCTTGTCACTGTTTTTCATTAGAAATGGCAGGAGTGCGGTCGCCATCACTGCCCCTCAGTCCGCCTAGAGTGACACCGAATCAGTTTGTTGATACGATGGTGTTTTGGTCCGGTGCCGGAGATATTCCTTTAAGTGTGATACATTGAACGTTTTGGAAAGTCCAAAACTTTAAACTGATTCCATAACTAGCCTTATCTGTAACTATGATGTCATACCGAAATGGTTTTACAGAATTTCTCTATTTCTCGTATCAATGTTTCTTTGCGGTACCAGATACCAAAATAGTTCGTTTCCCTGACTCTCTCCCCACCCCCACACGAACATATCTGTATATATTATGTATGTTCGTATATATATAATTAATAATGATTATAATATAAATACATAATATAATTACAATTACAATTAATATATATATAATAATTTGTATAATTTATATAATTTGTATATAACAAAATTATTTTTTACAGTAGGTACAGATGCTCTTTGCTTTACGATGGTTCGACTTACAATATTTCAACTTTACGACTGTGCGATAGTGATTCCCAATCAGGACTCCACTTTGAATTCCGATCTGTTCCGTCCAGCAATACGCTGTTCGATGTCGAGCAACGGCAGCGTCCACGCAGCCACGGCGATCGCGAGTATGAATATCTAATACAGTTTTTACCAACGTATTGTACTGATTTTTTTTATGTAACCAAATAAACTTGCATTAATTTATTTACTTTTCAATTACTGATATTTAATCAGTTACAATAATTATTTACTTATTGAATGACAGTAGGTATTTACTCATCGTATCATATTCATATTCGACTTAAGATATTTCCCACTTACGATGGGGTTACGTTCTGATGAACAAGCAACACCTGTATGCAGGTTTTATTTTACAGTACTTGACTGGGTCATGTTTAGTCTCTTGGGTGTTTGAAACCCTTCCGGCAACGTTGATACATTCCTGGATCTTGTCCAGTCGACATGGCAGCATTGACTGGCCACCTCGTTCACCCGACCGGACATCCATGGACTCTTTTTTGGGGGTGTAGTAGAGTTTTTCAGAGGAAGCCCCACGCAGTAGATGAACGGAGGGAGCATTTTTGGACCTTAATGCTAACCAGGATTTGTGTGCTAAAGTGTGTCACGTAAAAGAAAAACTGTATACTTACTTTTGGCCCGCCCCTGCGTGTGTGTGTGTATGTATATATATATATATATAAAAATATATATATATATTAGGGCGGTCCACGGCACTATGGAAAATTTTGAATTTCATTAAAACCCACCTCCACAAGTTTAAATATGTTCTATCAGATGTAGTAAAGATATGATGTAAATATGGAGCAAATTGAACTACATTTAGAGGTCGCTCAAGGTCCCACAAGTTTGTTGTGGACTCAGATTAAGACAATTTGCCAAAATTCCAGGGTAAAATCAAATGAAAAAATTATCATCTCTTTAATTGCAAGTACTGTCATTAAATGGGAAGATGAAGGCGCAAAATTTCTTGGCTAAGGACCCAAGAGAATGGAATGACGACCCTTCGTACCAGGAACTTCAAACAGCAGCGTCAAAAATGAAGGTCGTGAATGATTGTGCAGAGAGAGCCATTGCATTGATGCAGCAATACAATTCATCCCTGACCAAGAACGAGGAGCAGAAGCAGTATCTCCTACGTTTGGTTGAAAGACACAGAAAGAAATATCCAACCTGCGCCAAGTCTACCCTTCTGAAAACGGAGTCGGGACAGCAACAGTGCGACACTGATGATAAAGAACATTAGAACGTTATGGGACAATATATAACAGTAAGAGTCCAGACAACCTGAATCCAAGATAGTATCAGCTAATTTGACATGTTTCTTCTGTTCTTTTTCACTCATGGAAATTCTAATTCTGTTTACTGCATGTTTTCCTTGTTTTATTGCATACAATTACACAATACAATATAGCTGTTGCAGTGTTGCATTACTACCAGCTTGAGCGACCTCTAAATAATGACCAATCATAATAAAATTTGGCAGACACATTTGTAATAAGGGGAAGAATAAAATTAGGGTTGTGGAGGGAAAGCTGTGTGAAGTTGTTAATTTTGGACCACCCTAATATATATATATATAAATACACACGTAAATAGATCTGATTAGACACAGCTGCGGAACCATGTCACCCACACAGCAGACCCCTACGTCAGTACAACGGGGCACAGCAGAAGGCAGGTAGCCATGGGAACCGACGCCATTACTGGGGTATGAGGTTCCGGAGCGCGGCGTGCGGGGGGGTTCTCAGATGGGGTATACCGTGAAGCCGGAAACGGGAACCAAAACCTGGGAACCAAACTGTAATTGTTGTTTTTCAGGGGTTGGCCTAGACCCCTTAGTTCTAGTGAAGGGAACCCTTAATGCTTCAGTGCACCGAGACATTTTGGCAACTCTATGCTTCCATCTTTGTGGGAACAGTTCGGGGAAGGTCCATTTCAGTTCCAGCATGACTGTGCCCCATTGCACAAAGCAAGGTCCATAAAGGGTTAGGTGAGTTTGGTGGGGAAGACCTCAGCCCCGTGGAACACCTTTTGGATGAACTAGAATGGAGACTGCAGCCAGGCCTACATGTGTAACATCGGTGTCTGACCTCACAGATGCTCTTCTGTATGAATGTGCAAAAATCCCCACAGACACACTATAATCTTACTGAAAGCCTTCCCAGAAGAGTGGCAGCTGTTTCAGCTGCAAAGGGGGGGCAACTACATATTAATGCCAATGGATTTAAAATGGAATTTCATTTCCTGTTGGTATAATGGCCACACATGTATTAAATACATCACATTAGTATGTATTATTATAATTATTTTACAATCCGTGTTAGACGGAATGTGATATTTACTTGAAATTCCTGAAACACTGCCTGTAAAAACAAAGCATTTTTTGCACCCTGTTTGTTTCCAAATGACCACAAAGATAACAGGACATGCTTATGAAATCTTCACCCGGCAGCAGTTTGCTCTAGAGTGCCCTGATCATTTTACATCACACTCCGATTCACTTCCTCTCTCCAGTAACAGTTTCCCCTCTCAGTCCAAAAACATGCTGAGGCTAATTTACCAAGTTGGCTGTAGGTGTGCATGTGTGAGTGAATGGTGTGTGTGTGCCCTGCGATGGGTTGGTGCCCCATCCTATGTTGTTCCCTGCCTTGTGCCCGTAGTCTCCAGGATAGGCTCCGGACCCCCCAGTGACCCTGAATAGGACAAGCGGTTTCTGAGAATGGATGGATGGATGGCAATAACTAATGCTTCTTAATACAGTTGGTTGATATATGAATGGACAGAGATGGATGACCCAATGTTGGAGCTAAGGGTCCTGTACGATGGGCTGTAGGACCAGTGTTTGTTTCTCTGTTGTGTGCATACAGGTGGTTCATTGGGTAGCACTGCCTTACATTTTCATGGTTGGGTGCTTTGAACTCCACCTCTGCTCTGTGTATGTGAAGTTTGTATGTTCTCCCTGTTTGTGTTGGTGTATTTCTGATACTCTGGTTTCTTCATGATCTCCGAAGACCTACATTTAGGCCATTTGATATCTCCGATTGTGTATGTGAGTGCTTGAATGTGCCCTACAATTGAATGCTATCCCACCCATGGGGGGGGGGGACTGCACATGTGAGACTTTAATAATATTTACGCATGCTGGCATCCATGCAAAGAAAACCTTCTCCTTATCACTGGTTCTGTTGCACTCCTGCTGTATGTATATTAAAAATATGTGCATAATATTCATAATGCCCACTGTCTAGTATGGATGTACAATATCAAACACGTAGTTAAGTAGTAAAGTTGAGAATTTGATATGCTTCAGCCTCCTGGTTAGCGAAATCTACAGAGGGGGACCTCCATCAGTCAGTGTGAAATCCCCCCCCCCCCCCCCCCCCAAAACCTTTTGGTAGGGTTGACACCCCACAATCTTTTTTCTGGCTACTGGTCTGCTTGCACGGCTCGACACCTCTGCACATAAATGTCGACCGACCGACCGACCACAGCAGGTTGGAGCGCTTTTCTCATGAAAACCCAGAGCTATAAATAGCCTGTAATGTTTTATTTGGATGATCTTTGATGCCTAGGAGACGCATGAGTTTTGGCACAGACTCCGCAAATGCAGTGGTGATGTCAGCCACCAGGACTGACACTAACCGTCGCTTCTCTCCTTGTGTCAGGGGTCATTTTTGGCTTGCTGAGGATGTCTTCCTGTAACAGATGTCCTACAGGCTATGTGAAAGATCGTCAAACAAAACTCTGTGTAGGTGTGTAACGTATAGTGTTCTTTTTACATCAGCAATTTCCATCTTTGTGTAATTGAAACCAAACTGTTAGCCAGTGTCTCAGCTGCCTTCCTGTCCGATTTCTCCTCACAAACAGATGATGACGAGTGCAAAGACTCCATTACATACTGTGGCGATAATGCAACATGTTTCAATACTGTGGGCAGCTACTACTGCCAGTGTGACACTGGCTTTAAATCGACATCCGAAACCTTCACTGCCATCACAGGGCAGTGCGAAGGTGAGGTATCAAATATCTGTATGGGTAATCACTGGATTGTACGTAATTTTGGCAAGACAGTTGTAATTGTCATGGCAACAAGCATCATTCTGTCTCTCTTGCAGATATTAACGAGTGTGACAAAGAGCCGGACATCTGTGGTCAAAATTATGACTGTTTCAATACAATAGGATCCTATTACTGCAAGTGCAAACCAGGATTCAGCTCTAGTAACCGTACCAGCTGTGAGGGTAAGGACAAGATGCGGGGACATTAAAGTTATGTGACTGGGGGAGGGGGGGCAGCAGATGTTTTCAGCAGGTCCAGGAGTCATCATCTGGCCTGCAGACAAGAAGTAACTTGTGTAACTTATCATGAAACCCAGTCAAAATGCTTCCACATACTTCTTTTCTACATTCTATACTCACCCCTCTTATCTAACGAGACAGTATTCCCCTATTCTCATCCAGAGGTGCTATTTGAATTTGATGTTAGCAAAATTATTATAAATTCCCGCAGAAATCCTTTATATCCAAGTTCATTTGATGCCCAAGCTCCCTGTCAGGCAAAGTGAGGTCACGTTTGGTCTAATTCAATGCATGATTTAGATCATAAATGTTAGTTCTTTTCAGATTGTGAGCATGAGCCCAGTGTGAGTGCTCAGCCAACAATATAGGATTTAAGGGTCACACTAACAAAAACCAAAAGGCTCAAGGACAGGCAAGGGGGACAGAACTTCCAGCACACAGTAACACAACCCTAAATGACTGACTGGAGAACAGAGCAGGACAGGCACTTAAATACACATTGAAAACTGGGGCAAACGAGGAACAGGTGTAAAACATAATCAATTAACCACTCAACTGAGGCAGAAGAACAAAGAGAAACAGAAAGAAACACTAATTAAACAGAGAACTAAGAGACGTAGAAAACACTGATCAAGAACACTAATCATACACTAGGAATTACTACACTAGGAAACTTAACTTGGAACAAAAATACACACAGGGAAAACCTACGACCAAGGGAACCAAACAGAACATAAACTGGGGGAAACGGAAACCCAAATAAAATCTAATAAACACATGAGGCCAGTCTCAAACCCATAACCAGCAGGTACTCAGTTTCTGAACCACAGGCTGAGGCCACTGAGATATGTGGCAGTCCAGGGATAAGGGGAAACACACTAGGGACTTAAGGGGCATGTGACAAGGAGGCGGACAGGATAGCCAGCACCACCTGCTGGCTAAACGGGGAGGAGACGCGAAGGGCAGGGTTGACGGTACAGACCCTGACACCCCCCACCCGCCACCTAAACTATATAGAGCTGGTTTGGGATGAGTTGGATCAAAGTGTAAAAGCAAAGTAGGCGGCTTGGAAATTCCTTCAGGACTCTTGGAGAAGCATTCCAGGGGGCTACATGTGGAAGCTGGTTGAAAGAATAACAAAAGTCTGCAGTACTGTCCTCAAAGCAAAAGGGAGCTGATTTGAAGTGTCAAAAATCTGAGAAAGTTTTCAGATGTTGATTTCTCTTGGTCGCTGTAATGTTTGATTTGTATTTAATTGCCCTGCAGCCTTTTACTAAAAGTAACACAGTTGAAACCGAGAGAAATGCTTCACACGCTGGTGTGTCCAGACTTCTGACTGGTAGAGTCTATGCAGTGTTTCTTTTAAAGGCCATCATGTCTCTCTTGGTGGAGGACCAGATACGTCTCTTCTCTTTCCAGATATTGATGAATGTGCAGCTAACGTGTCCAGATGTGGAGCGGGAGGGACTTGCCAGAACCAGCCAGGCAGCTATCGCTGCGATTGTCACCCTGGATTCCACCTATATGGCGACACTAAGGCGCCTTGTGTGGGTGAGAGACAGCTGACCCCTGCCTGTCATGGTTGTTTAGCATAGACCAGGGGTGTCAAACTCAAGGACCTTGGGCCACATCCAGCCCATGGTACAATTGTATCCAATTGTATGCATGATAATACACATCTTGTACCTATCACACCTCCGCCGGTATTTACCACCCACATCACTAGCATTACAAATCCCAGATTGCACAGCGATAGCTGGCATGTTGACACGTCAATCAAGGTAGGGTTGCACGATATCACATTGTGATGTACTCGTGATTAAATAGTGCATGCGTAATCATCACTAGGGCTTCAGATGACGGGCGAAACATTTGTCTGGATGCCGGGTTTTCGTAACTATACGGACATTTACTTACACCTACAGTTTGACAAGCAGATTATTAGTAATCTGTATGAATTCATTTACATTTAAGAAAACCACCGACGTCTTTTTGTCTTTATTTATCCACAACATGTCCTCTTTCAAAAGATGTTGTGACTGTTGAGCTGTCGCTTTCCTCACCACTAGATCAGTGCTTATCGCTTCCATTATATACCATAACAGTAGGACGTAGCACAAACCAAATTTAATAAACATAAGGATTAGGGTTGGGTATCGTTTGAATTTTATTTTATTATTTATTTCGTGAGCAGGACAGACTTTGTGCAGAAACACTAATTCTTTATCAGCTCAGGTGACCTGAAAGTCCAGCCCGTGAACCTCGCCTCCCTCCAGCCAAGGAACTGGATCTAAAAATGCCCCAGTGCTCCTCGCAGTGCCACCACACCACCTGATCAGTTAATAAGAATCCCCATTTAATGCCGATACATCCCATAGTGACAAGAACAGCTTAAGAGAGGGATTTGAGTTCTGTTTACCGTGTTGTGAAGGAAGTGGTTAAGTGCTTTACATGCTAGTGTATCCAGACTTCTGACTGGACACGTCTCTTCTCTTTCCAGATATTGATGAATGTGCAACTAACGTGTCCAGATGTGGAGTGGGGGGGACTTGCCAGAACCAGCCAGGCAGCTATCGCTGCGATTGTCATCCTGGATTCCACCTATATGGCGACACTAAGGCGCCTTGTGTGGGTGAGAGACCGCTGACCCCTGCCTTTCATGGTTGTTTAGCATAGACCAGGGGTGTCAAACTCAAGGACTTGGGCCACATCCAGCCCATGGTACAATTGTATCCAATTGTATGCATGATAATACACATCTTGTACCTATCACACCTCCGCCGGTATATACCACCCACATCACTAGCATTACAAATCCCAGATTGCACAGCGATAGCTGGCATGTTGACACGTCAATCAAGGTAGGGTTGCACGATATCACATTGTGATGTACTCGTGATTAAATAGTGCATGCGTAATCATCACCAGGGCTTCAGATGACGGGCGAAACATTTGTCTGGATGCCGGGTTTTCGTAACTATACGGACATTTACTTACACCTACAGTTTGACAAACAGATTATTAGTGCGGCTAAAATATTAGTAATCTGTATGAATTCATTTACGTTTAAGAAAACCACCGACGTCTTTTTGCCTTTATTTATCCACAACATCTCCTCTTTCAAAAGATGTTGTGACTGTTGAGCTGTCGCTTTCCTCACCACTAGATCAGTGCTTATCGCTTCCATTATATACCATAACAGTAGTACGTAGCACGAACCAAATTTAATAAACATAAGGATTAGGGTTGGGTATCGTTTGAATTTTATTAATTCCGATTCACACAGCGGAAGTGGACCGCAACGGAAATGCAGCGGCTGGTCTATATTATTGGTCCAGGATGCCGGAGACTATTATTGCTGACAGTCGGGCAGATTGCAGGGGAGGTTTTTGAAGAGGTTTGAGAAGGAAGTGAAATGTTATTGTCACTTATTATCTGTTTTCTATGTTTGATCTGAGCACAAAATCGGAAATGGAAAAACAAGTCATTATCTATCTTGTCATTTTGGTTCACCAAAGCAAAAATGGAAAAACGAGATAACGAGCGCTCACATTCTATTTCGGTTTTTTCATCTGACGCAAGCGGCGTTACCCTCGGATGTGACAAGTTACTTGCGGAAAACATCTTAGCTAAATCATGGTCATGTTGTATTAATTTGTTCCCACGCATATTGAAACGCTTTCAATAAAGGCATTAAAGTGTTGTGGCTTTGTGTGGTGCCATTTCAATTCCATAAGGCTAAAAAAAGCAGGATAAATGTTTAGATAACAAAAATATCTTTATTCTGAACATTCAGAATGTCCCAGTAGCAATGGGAGTAAAATGATAACTAAAGTGCATTCAGCGCACAACTCCTGCCTGCAACCAAACCAAACCAAATGCTGTCACCGCTCTGTGACACTCCTCAATTTTTTTTTGGTCATCTTCCCCTTTAATGCCAATGAGAGTGGCGCATCGCGCATCTTCCCCTTTGATGCCAATGAGAGTGGTGCATCGCGCATCTTCCCCTTTAATGCCAATGAGAGTGGCGCATCGCGCATCTTCCCCTTTAATGCCAATGAGAGTGGCGCATCGCGCATCTTCCCCTTTAATGCCAATGAGAGTGGTGCATCGCGCATCTTCCCCTTTAATGCCAATGAGAGTGGTGCATCGCGCATCTTCCCCTTTAATGCCAATGAGAGTGGTGCGTCGCGCATCTTCCCCTTTAATGCCAATGAGAGTGGTGCGTCGCGCATCTTCCCCTTTAATGCCAATGAGAGTGGTGAGTCGCTCATCTTCCCCTTTAATGCCAATGAGAGTGGCGCATCACGCATCTTCCCCTTTAATGCCAATGAGAGTGGCGCATCGCGCATCTTCCCCTTTAATGCCAATGAGAGTGGTGCATCGCGCATCTTCCCCTTTAATGCCAATGAGAGTGGTGCATCGCGCATCTTCCCCTTTAATGCCAATGAGAGTGGTGCGTCGCGCATCTTCCCCTTTAATGCCAATGAGAGTGGTGCGTCGCGCATCTTCCCCTTTAATGCCAATGAGAGTGGTGAGTCGCTCATCTTCCCCTTTAATGCCAATGAGAGTGGCGCATCGCGCATCTTCCCCTTTAATGCCAATGAGAGTGGCGCATCGCGCATCTTCCCCTTTAATGCCAATGAGAGTGGTGCATCGCGCATCTTCCCCTTTAATGCCAATGAGAGTGGCGCATCGCGCATCTTCCCCTTTAATGCCAATGAGAGTGGTGCATCGCGCATCTTCCCCTTTAATGCCAATGAGAGTGGTGCATCGCGCATCTTCCCCTTTAATGCCAATGAGAGTGGTGCGTCGCGCATCTTCCCCTTTAATGCCAATGAGAGTGGTGCGTCGCTCATCTTCCCCTTTAATGCCAATGAGAGTGGTGCATCGCGCATCTTCCCCTTTAATACCAATGAGAGTGGTGCATCGCGCATCTTCCCTTTAATGCCAATGAGAGTGGTGCATCGCGCATCTTCCCCTTTAATACCAATGAGAGTGGTGCATCGCGCATCTTCCCCTTTAATGCCAATGAGAGTGGTGCATCGCGCATCTTCCCCTTTAATGCCAATGAGAGTGGTGCATCGCGCATCTTCCCCTTTAATGCTAATGAGAGTGGTGCATCGCGCATGTTCCCCTTTAATACCAATGAGAGTGGTGCATCGCGCATCTTCCCCTTTAATGCCAATGAGAGTGGTGCATCGCGCATCTTCCCCTTTAATACCAATGAGAGTGGTGCATCGCGCATCTTCCCCTTTAATGCCAATGAGAGTGGTGCATCGCGCATCTTCCCCTTTAATGCCAATGAGAGTGGTGCATCGCGCATGTTCCCCTTTAATACCAATGAGAGTGGTGCATCGCGCATCTTCCCCTTTAATGCCAATGAGAGTGGTGCATCGCGCATGTTCCCCTTTAATGCCAATGAGAGTGGTGCATCGCGCATCTTCCCCTTTAATGCCAATGAGAGTGGTGCATCGCGCATGTTCCCCTTTAATACCAATGAGAGTGGTGCATCGCGCATCTTCCCCTTTAATGCCAATGAGAGTGGTGCATCGCGCATGTTCCCCTTTAATGCCAATGAGAGTGGTGCATCGCGCATGTTCCCCTTTAATACCAATGAGAGTGGTGCATCGCGCATCTTCCCCTTTAATGCCAATGAGAGTGGTGCATCGCGCATCTTCCCCTTTAATGCCAATGAGAGTGGTGCATCGCGCATGTTCCCCTTTAATGCCAATGAGAGTGGTGCATCGCGCATGTTCCCCTTTAATACCAATGAGAGTGGTGCATCGCGCATCTTCCCCTTTAATGCCAATGAGAGTGGTGCATCGCGCATGTTCCCCTTTAATGCCAATGAGAGTGGTGCATCGCGCATCTTCCCCTTTAATGCCAATGAGAGTGGTGCATCGCGCATCTTCCCCTTTAATGCCAATGAGAGTGGTGCATCGCGCATCTTCCCCTTTAATACCAATGAGAGTGGTGCATCGCGGCTGGCTGTCCCTGCTTGTGAGGTGCTAGTGTTACCCGCGGCTGCAGATGGTTCATTTGGGCTCGGAGGCCGTAAGGCGTCAAACACAGTGCGCTCTTTCAGATCGATCCCCTGCTGCCTTAAATGTCTGGATAGGTTGCATGTACAACCCTTTGAATAGCTTATTAGTTTCATGCCTGTATTGCTCTCTACTTTATCCTTTTCCTGTCTAGTGCAGCGAACCCCCACTTCTCAGCATTTGCCACGATCCGTGTTTGAGGCCTATTGCACTATTTTTTGTAAACAATTCACCAAGGATAGTAGTTGGAAAGTTTTACATTGAATAGCTAACAAATGAGTGAACTGGCAGAAGTAAATAAAGTAACACCCTGTTAAATGAATGTGTTTATTTTGGCTGAGCTGAGGTGATTATACAAACCTAACCTAAGTTTACAAACTTTTCACCATTCAGTGTTTGTGTTTCACACTGTTGTCACGCATGCTAGCTTGTTGCGCGTTGATGCATCACATATTCACCTAATTCAGGTCCTGGCAGGTGGCCACGCATGTTGTTGTAGATATGTAGTGTTTAGAAACTGATAAGCAAAATCGAAATTCGAAAGAAGAAATTAGGTATCCGGTACCAGGTATTTTCTTATCAGTTCTAAGTTGTAACCTACTTTCAGTTCCCTACCCTAGTAAGGATATGCCAAATTTATACAGATTACTAACTTGTCACAGGACGCATCTCATTAATATTTTAGGTGTACTAAAAAATGTATGCCACTGGTGTATTTTCCGTTTAATGTCATTTGTTTGTTTAATCTATAAGTTTGGTTGGTTCTGAATTGTAAGATTTCTTGGGAGAAGTTAAGTTCACATTTCTGTATGAATAATCCGTCATAATACGTCTGACTAAACATGGTGAATTTAAGACTGTTCTTCATAAATACTGATCTGGTTTGGCCCTCAAATTAAGCCCAGTTTTTAATTTTGCCCCCCCCCCCTCTGTGATTGAGTTTGTGATCCTTAGTCCTCTAGTGACTGGGGGAGGGGGGAACAAGAGGGAGGAAGCCAAGTGGCTTGACTGGATTCACTGAGCCTCTGCTATTTGCTCCTACAGCCCTGAACTGTGACCAGTTCCAGCCTGATAATGTCACCAAACAGGTAGGCACATGAATGTGAATGGGCGACATGGCATCGAAATAAATCTGCTCTCGACCAGCGTCTGAGTTTTGTCACCTGTCATTATCTTCTTCCAAGACCCTACCAGAGCTTGCAAAAGAGTTGACATTCTTCAGATCCAAATGCTTGGCATTGAAAAAGACGACTAGAGGAGGAGGAAGTGGAGAAATGCTGTTAGAGGTAATTAACCTTCACGCATGTGCGTCACTGACCCGTCTCGGCTAAAAGAAACACAGTTGATTCTCTCTTTCTTTCATCCTTTCACTCTGAAGATGCTGCTGTCTATGATAGATAAGTTACTCTCATCTGGGCCACTGGGTGACAACAAGAAGGTGAGCAGACTGCTGGCCCTGACCGAGAACGCCATCTTCATGGTCACTCTGCTGCTGAAGGAGCCTCGGACCCAGATGGCATCCAACCACACAGGTACATGCCCCGAACCACGACCCGGAGCGGAGTTCCTGCAAACTTCATGCAGATTTAGTTACATTCTAGTTACATTCGCTGGGGGTTGGGTGGAGGCAGGGTTGTGGGAGGTGAGGTAGTTTTTTGGCCTTTTGGTGGGGAAATTTACTGTGAAGAGTAGGGAAAGTCCATTATCTTTGAACTTGTGCACCATCAGTCATTGTTATGCCAGTCTGTGATGCTATTCTTTAATGGGTTCAGCTTGTAACGCTCTTGCTGAATTTTCGTTATGTGATTTGGGGCGTATTGTGTTGGAAAGGGCGCTATATAAAAATTCATTGAATTGAATGTAGTAACTTAGCTGACTTAGCGCAGGAGTAACTTAAGGATTTCAGGGACCCAACCGGCAATGTGGGTCTAATCTACTACACTAACTCTAAAGCATACTTAAAAATACTCATTTGGTGTTGTGCTATTCATTGTCACATTTGTACTTGTTCTGTCCACACTTTACGGCAGATATAAGCAGCTGTTTTGAGCCCTATGAGGAGATAGAAATGTAAGCTGTGTTTCAAGTGCAAAACGAAGGCACTAAAGAACAAAAAGAAGGGGTGTTATGTGGTCATATGGTGGAGTATGTGACCATAATTAGAGTTCTTGAGGCTCATTGGGTTTGTGGGCTCTTTCTGTTCAGTGTGTGTGTGTGTGTGTGTGTGTTTTCCTACCAGAACCAAATACTGCAAATGTGTGTGATGTCAGTGGATTAGACTGGGCGCCTCGATGTCCCGTTGATATCCAGGGAGTCTCCTGCTTTATATCCTACACCTGCTCATTCACCAGATCACCAACTACTGAAAACACATAAATGGAACTTTCCACAAAGACTAAACTTTCCCGGCGTGATTGTATTTTTTTGTGCTGTCCCATTGCCATTTCAGATTACAGCATTTTTTTAATTGACTTTCAGTTCCTAGGATAGCTGTAATGTTAGGGACAATCAGGATATCGGTTAAAATTCATTCCAACCCTCATTAAGGATTCAATTTCACTTCATTAAGCAGGTGATTGTTCGACGAGTAGCGCAGAAGCATTACCTGAAAGTGCTCCGAATCCCTCGTGATGGCACTGCAGTGTCATTATGAAAACACACTGTCAAATTATCTATTCCGAAATGCAGGTGGAATGACGAATAGTAAAGTTCTAATGAGGTTTGGGAGTCGGGAATGAAATTCTGCCCATCCTGTGCTGTTCTGGGGTTTGTGGTGCCTTCCAGAACCTAAACAGCTGTTATGTCATCACTAAATCAGTATTATGATAATAATAATAATGATAATGATAATAAAAATAACACAGTAATATAACTCCGTCATATTAAACATAACAGGTTAGAAAAGAAGAACGTGCCAATAACAGAACAATTAACAGTAATCCTCTCTGGGCAGAGGTGGAGATTCTGGTGAACAGAAGCACAGTGCCGCCTCAGGGTCCAGTCAGCTTGTCATCCCAGTACACCAGACTGGATACTCACTGGGAGACAGCCGCAGGAGCGATCGACAAATACCCAGGTTCCCTCCGTCTCTGTATTTCATCACACTTTACCTTCTGTTTTGACCACTAACACATGACTTTTGCAACTTTACGTTATCTTAGTATTCTGGAAAATCACCCTTCCTAACTGTCATGTGTCTATCTTCAGGGTTTGCCTTCACCTCCCTGCTCAGCTACAACAGCCTGGAGAAGTCCACCAATGGCTTCTTCCATGGGATGGGCAAAATGAGCCAAGTGAGAGGGTACCAGATCATCTCCAAGGTGGTGACGGCCAGCGTTAGCAACAGGAACACTCGAGAACTACAGGAACCGGTCACGTTTGACTTCAGCCACACGCAGTTCGCTGAGAAGGGAAAGCCTGTGTGTGTGTTCTGGAACGCCAGCCTCGGGGGTGGAGGCTGGTCTCCGGTGGGCTGCACGATGGTGACGTCAAACCCCAACCACACCATCTGCAACTGCACCCACCTCAGCAGCTTCGCTGTCTTGATGGCGCTCTATGACATAGAGGTGAGTCGAGCACCACAAACCTCAAACTAGTATTTCCTCTTTATATATAGTACTGTGTTCCATCGAACAAAAAGATCTAGATTTATACTATTTATGGAATATGGTAAAAGTTGGACGAAGCTAGTATGTAGCATTGGGACAGATCTCTTAATCATTGAATTCAGGTGTTACATTCAGACCCATTGCCACAGGTGTATAAAATCAAGCACCTAGCCATGCAGTCAGGTTAGCAAACATTTGTGAAAGAATGGGTCGTTCTGAAGAGTTCAGTGAATTCAAGCGTGGTGCTGTCATAGGATGCCACCTTTGCAATAAGTCAGTTTGGGAAATTTCTTCCTTGCTAGGTATTCCATGGTCAACTGTAAGTGGTATTTTCGCAAAGGTTAAGCATTAAAGAACACCAGAAACTCAGCCATGAAGTGGCAGACCACGTGAAGTGACAGAGCACTGTGGACTCAACTGCAAACTTCCTCTGGCATTAACTCCAGTACAAAAACTGTGCCCGACTGCATTGTGCCAACTGTAAAGTTTGGTGGAGGAGGGATAATGGTATGGGGGTGTTTTTCAGGGGTTGGGCCCTTAGTTCCAGTGAAGGGAACTCTTAATGCGTCAGAATACCAAGACATCATGGACAATTCTATGCTTCCAACTTTGTGGGAACAGTTTGGGGAAGGCCCTTTTCTGTTCCAGCATGACTGTGCACCAGTGCACAAAGCAAGGTCCATAAAGACATGGTTGGGTGAGCTTGGTGTGGAAGAACTTGACTGACCCACACAGAGCCCTGACCTCAACCCTATCAAATACCTTTGGGATGAACTAGAACAGAGATTGTGAGCCAGACCTTCACGTCTAAAATCGGTGCCTGACCTCACAAATGCTCTTCTCGATAAATGGACAAACATTCCCACAGACACACTCCAAAATCTTGGAAAGCCTTCCGAGAACAGTGGAAGCTGTTATGACTGCAAAGCAGCAAACTCCATATTGATGACTATGGATTTAGGTGCTTAGCTAGATTCTTTTGTACACCTGTGGCAATGGGTCTGAATGAAACACCTGACTTCAATGATTAAGAGGTTTGTCCCAATATTACACACTTCTTTTGTCCATATAGTTTCTGTGAATATGAATGTTATAAAAGTTCCTGTAGGTACAATGGCCATGTGTCCCAATACTTTTGTTCATATAGTGGCTAAAATCAAGTCATATGCTTTACAAGCAAGTGTATCCAGACTTCCGACTGGTGCTGCATTTGTATGTCCTCATGACAGCTACCTCCTAACAGCATCTAATCTCCCCCACAGGACACATTCGAGTTGCAGTTGATCTCGTGGGTGGGGCTGTTCCTGTCGCTGCTCTGCCTACTGCTCTGCATTGCCACCTTCTACTTCTGCAAATCCATCCAGGGGACCCGCAACACCATCCACCTTCACCTCTGCATCAGTCTGTTCGTCGCCTACCTCGTCTTCCTCGTGGGAATTTCCAGAACGGAGAACAAGGTGAAGCCTCCGACCATAGCCTGTGCATGTATCTCCACCATTTTCCCTACTGAGGTCATAATATGTGTGTAGGTGTATCTAAGCCCTCCTTCATAGCATGATCTCTGGCCGTGTTGCCCATCAGGGTGCCTGTAGCTTCATAGCAGGCCTTCTCCACTTCTTCTTCCTGTCCGCCTTCTGCTGGATGTGCCTGGAAGGTGTGCAGCTTTACCGCATGGTGATGCTGGTCTTCAACACCACACTGCGGAAGCGCTACTTGCTGGCCGCTGGCTATGGCATCCCCGCCGTCATCGTGGCGATATCCGCCTCCGTCAACGCAAAGGGCTACGGAACAGATCGCCAGTGAGTGGCATTGTTGTCTATAGACCCAGCTGGCTCTCATCCCAATGCATCCGTGGTCACGGTCTACTGCCGGCATCAATGAACGTCAGTAGTGTTTGTTGGGTTTCTCAAGTGTCCTCTGTTGTGTTGTAGCTGTTGGTTGAGCCTAAAGGACAATTTCATCTGGAGCTTCTTCGGCCCTGTCTGTGTCATCATCATTGTGAGTATTTCTTTTGTCTCTTTTATTTTTTTATCATCGGTGCAGTGCGATTGGTTACCTTCACCATGTTCTTCATGAAGAAGACATAAGGGTTCTGGTTAACAGTAAGGATCATTCTGTTCCGGCTCATTGCACATTATAAACCATCACAAAGCTTGTCTTTAGTCTTTGGCCTGGAAGTGCTCACTGTCCAGTGGTTTTGGACCCCATCTCTGCACTGCCATCCTGCCTTGCAGATTCTGGGGGGGGGGCATTGAGTTACAGCTGCAGGCCTACGGCAGGGGAAGAGCAGCTGCATTGCTAACGGCGGACTGTTTACATAATGCCACTGTCACGCCGCTTCTCTTTCTCTCTGACAGCTGAATGTTTTTTTCTTCATCATCACGGTGTGGAAGTTAGCAGAGAAATTTTCCAGCCTTAACCCTGACCTCTCCAGTTTACGGAAAATTAAGTAAGTCCCTCACATTCCTGTCACTACTGTTCATCACTGACATCACTCTGTGTTATTTGCTAATTGTTTACTGTTAACATTATGCAATATTTTTATCAGTTGAACGTAACATGATTTCACAATCAGATTGACATAAGGGAGTTTTTTTTTTTTTTTTTTGAGGGAACCAAAATAGAAAAAAGCCCATTTAGAAACATCAGTATCTGCCAGCTGTGGTAGTGGCCCAAATTACATTCAACAATATTTGTAGTTTGTAGACATGCAGTATACATGGTTGTATCTCTGCTGCCACCTGCAGGACATTTACAGTCACAGCTATAGCACAACTCTGCATCCTGGGCACTATGTGGGTCTTTGGCTGCTTCCAGTTCGAGAAGAACACACTGGTCATGTCCTACCTCTTCACCATCTTCAGCAGCATCCAAGGGATCCTTGTGTTCGTCATGCATTGCCTCGGCTCCAAACAGGTCTGGCCCATGCACAGGGTCTGCAGTAAAGCTAAAGTTCAGGCGGCACCTTAAACTTGAGAATCATAACGTTCACTGATGTGTCTAGAAGTGTCCGTGCTGCCGTCACGCTTGCCAAGTCGCTGCCAGGCACTACTGCCGATGCCCGAGTGCTGTTTGTGTTTGTAAAATCCAGAAAGTTCTGCTGATTTGCACGTCTTTTTAACTCGTTGGCATTTGGCTCAGGTACGAGAGGAGTACAGCAGGTTCCTGACCAATTGCAGGCCTCAGAAGTATTCAGAGTTCAGCAGTAACAAGTCCAGCAATTCACAGGTAGACACACACACACACACACACATTAAGCACTAATACATACCTATTGCCTGAAAGATTATTTAAAAATTTGAGGTCTTGAATAAAGAATCTACAGTATGCATGACCAGCCACACATTTTCATATTTCTTACTGTTAAAATTTGGACCCGCTTCAAACACTAACTCTGGGACCATTTCTTTCCTTTTATAGGCCTTCAGAAGCTCTGATTATACAGGAGAGTCGAAGATCTGAGGGATCGTTAACCATCCCGTGTCGCAGTTACAGCTGTTCTCTTGCCAGCTTCCCTGTATTGCTCCGCTTACCCTTTTCTGAGCGCAAAAAACCTTTGTGCCGGGGCTCCGACTGGAGTATGGCCACAAAATGGACACCTCAGATGCTATTGGTTTTTGTTAAATGATTGAGCTCCTTTAGGAAAGAGAACAACCACTAGCAGACGGCCAGCTGACCTCAGTGCTGTCCCTCAGCTGATCGGGTCCACTTTCTCATGGAATGTATTGTGGAAAAGTTTGGACGATTAAGAGCAAACCACTTCGCCAGTGAGCACACACATTCACGGTACGGTGCAGTCTGCTGTGGTCATGAAGCTTTCTTGCCATTTCTGCGCTCTACGGGGCAAAATTTAGCACTGTTTGGAATTAATCTTTTGACCGTATGCAAGGTAATTAAGCCACAGTTTAGAAGCTAAACCAGGCTTAGAAGAGTAACTAGGCTTAGGTCCCATCATTCACTTTAAATATAAAAGGTGTGTTACAACTCGAGAAATTCTTTCATTCACGCTGTTGTATGCGCTTGTGGGAATTTTACTTACACAAAAATGTTCCGAGGGCAGAAGGAAAAATGAGTCGTTCAGAGAGATAACCAATTAGATTGTAGAAAAGGTGGGTCCAAGCAACTACAGGAGGTAGGACCAAGACATCAGATTGGTTGGTCCCGCCTCCTCTAGTTGCTTGGAGCAACCTCCTCTATAATTTGATTGGTTCAGAGATATAACCAATCATTCTTCCTTCTGCCCTCAGAACACTGTTGTGAGTAAAACTCCCATGAGCATCACACACAGTAAATTCTTAAAGGTGGAAAGTGAAGGTCTTGTGTTTCACTTTATTTCTAAAAATCGCACACTGTGTGTACAATGGTCTCCCCCACCATTCATATCTGAAAGCGTATTACTGCTGTTACACATAAAAAGATTCTGAGTTTGCTTCCGGGCTGTCTGGGGACATTAGCGTCTCTGAATATGAATGTTGCCAAGTTTTCTATCATTTGACGTTTTTGACAAATGTTTTTTGTAGTCCTTGACTTCTTTTCAATTAAAGCTAATTTATATATTATACTTAAAGAGATTTCACATTATGTTAATTACCAAGGTTGATGTCTCCATTCATTTATATGTTGTATGTTTAGCCTGTGCTGTTGTACTTTTGTGTGTATGTGTGATGATTTATATAAGTGTAGCTATTTGATTGTCAATATTTCCCAAGTTTTTTGCAAAGTCTCAAGACTCTTAGAACCTGATGCATAGGGAGCTGCTGCGGGTTAGGGTTTTTGGGATGACTTCTCGATTAGCCAATAATAAAACAGTGGTTCTCTACTCCAGCCCTGGAGACCCACCGTTATTGGCTGATTGAGAGATCATCCCAAAAATCCGCACCAATACCGGCTTTTTGTGGATCAGCTTCCCTACCTCTGGCTGCGTTTTTCCACCTGGGTTGGAAAATTAATACCCAGCATGGCGAAACAGTACCATCTACTGGTGAATGGCCTCAAATACAAATTTTTAAATCTGGAAACGTATGTAGAGATAAACTCTAGGTTATGAGACTTATTTACTATTGAATAATTACTAGTACCTTTTAATTCAAAACCACCAACCGCTGTTGTTATGTTGATGAAGAGAACTCGAGACCAACACCATCCATTGTAGATTTATTAATAAGATCTGTGGTGTTCTGGAACAACAGATAGCCTAGAGGGCAGGATCCTCAGTGGGTGGAGCTTACAGGCTGTGCAAAAGTACGGGACCACCCTAGAGGCCGTGATGTCTGTGAAGGTGAAGAGGGCCGTCCTCTCCCGGTCCTTATAGAAAGACACTTTTCCGCGGTCCATGTCCAGTTGGACACGGATGACCTGAGGCCCCTGGGTCACATCGAGAGGCGTCCACGGGGCGGAGCAGGCCTTGTACTCGCCATTGCGCAGCCGTATGCTCCAGAAGCCCTCAGCCGGCGTCAGTACATGCTTGCCCTTCCTGTTGATGGAGTCCTTGGCCACTCCAATAACCCAGTAGGTGTTATCGCGCACCTCCACCTCCCAGCTGTGCCGGCCGGAGCCGAAGCTCTCGGAGCCCAGCATCTCGGCGCTGATGTCAAAGCGCTCGGGGTTGTCAGGCAGCCGGAACTGCTCTGTGCAGCACTGCACCCTGCACAGGTCCTCCGAGACCAGGAAGCAGTTGGCGGCAGTGTTGGGGTCTATGACCACCGGGGCTGGAAGGCGAAGCCATAAGATCCGTCACACAAATAGCATGTCATACACACGCTCACTTAATTCCAGAAGTACTCACTGTAATGGACGATCTCCATCATCTTCTCCCACACGTTGTACTTCAAGGAGCCCAGGTGTCTGGCCACATCAAATAGAGCCCCTGAAGGCAGCTCTGGTTCTGGAAATGAACCCCAGGTTCTGTAATGATATAGGAACGTCACTACTGATGTGGCTTTGGATCAAAATCGGCAACAATAATGAGCAAATAACTCCGGACTCAGCTACCTCTTCATGATGTTTTCGTAGTTCTGCAAGAAAAAACAAGGACTTTAGTCGTATTCATCTAGCCATGCACAATTTTCTATTCTGCTTATCTAACATTCATGGTGGGAGCAGGTCAGGTATATCAAACCAGATCTCCCTGTCCACAGATACGAATCATGGTGGTTTTTTCACATGGTTTCAAATATGAGATATGAAATATGATATTTCTCAGGTCAGGTCATTGGTTTCCTCCCAATGGAAAATAGCCAGTTTGAAGGGAAGATGAACTACTGAAATACTCATGATTCATTATTTTCTACATTATTTATTATTCATTTACTATATATACATATATAAACAGAAGAACTTGTGTACAGAATGGGCTCCTCCAGCACTTGTTTATGGCCCTTTCTGTTAGGTCAAGTTTAGAATAGTCTTTTTACCAGCCACTGTGAGTCAAGATTGTCAAGGTACAACTTCCATAGCATGACCTAGCGGTGGAGAACACCTGACCAACATGGCGATGAGCAAGTACTACAGCAGGACTGTCTTACCCGCAGGAAAAGGATGTCTTTGGCTTCCATTTCTTGTTCTATAGATCGGACAGTGTCTGACAGGGATGAAATTTCCAGTGTCAGATCTTCAATCTTCTCCCGGATCATCACACTCTTGAGTTCCTCCTCTTTTTTCAGCAGCTCCAGTCGAGTCATCTCTTCATCTCGCAGAAACTGGTGAAGTTCCTCAAAATGCTCCTTTATCTGCCTCTCCGTGTTCTGAGCCTGATGCTGCAAAAAAGGGACGACATGGAGATCAGTCATCCACAACTCAGCCTCGACCTCTTCTTGACCAAGCTTTAACATGCTTGCTAGGAACTACTAAAAATACCTTCATGTGCTCCTCAGATTCCTCGCAGGTGCTCTTGGCCGTTTTGAAGGAACTCAGCTTTTCCTTCAGAGGCTTCAGTGCATTCTTGAGTTCCGCCTGCCATCAAATAGTTACTCATCAGAGTCTGGTTTCAGTCCCCCCCCCCTTGCTGGTCATTACTGTGGGTAACATAATCAGCCTTACTGAGAAGATATAAATATCTCCATGCGACTGAGTCGCAGACTTGTGTCAAGCATGGAGCTGCTTCTTAAAAGACTTCCTCTGCCAATGGACAACTCAAGAAAGACAACTAACAATGTCCTTGATTTAGTACAAGGCTAATCCATTTTATTTCCATGAAACTCTTCGATCTAAAGACTATAAATAACTAAAGAAGTCCCATTGGTGAATTGAATGAGTGGAGAGGAGAAAAGGGGTAGTCTTGTGTGATCTTTCCAGCCTTTGAGACCTTGGAGCAGTCGGTTGGAAGACCATGAACACAGGGAGGTTCCGGACCCACCTTACAGTCCTGCAAGGCTTCAGCCACGGGGTACAGCCTGTGCCCTCGGTGGGCCCCGGAGACTCGGCACTCTCCACAGACAGGCCGGAGCTCCTCCAGGCAGAAAAATTCCAGCGCCTCGCCATGTTCGGAGCACGCCGTCGGGTCCGAGCGTGCCCTCTCCCGCCGTAGGGCCTCGCACGCTCTCTGCAGAGTGGCGCTGACGGGCAGGCGTTCCAAGGAGGAACGCCGGAAGCACAGCGGGCAGTCGCGGCCACCACTACCGATGCCACCTTCGCTCCAGTGGTGCTCCAGGCAAGCCCGGCAGAAGTGGTGCCGGCAGGAGAGAGCCACCGGGTCCCGGAAGATGTCCCCGCACATGGGGCAGGACAGGTCCTCCAGCTCCTCCTGCAACGAGACCCTGGATGCCATTCCTGCTCCGAGGGCTGGAAAGCCAACCTTGTGGCAGTGCACCCCAGCCACAGGCTAGATAAAGTTACGCTGCGTGTCCCCTCCCCTTGGGGAGTCACCAGTGCATAGAGGGTGCAGAAAACGTCAATATTCATTCCTCTCTAGCGAAGAGCCTCACGATGGAAGGAAAAAAAAAAAAAAAAAACGTGTGTGTATATATATCTCTCTTCCTTGACGACATGGTGCAAGGGAAGATTGGAAGCTCAGTAAGTGGCTTATCTGTGAGGTTCCAGACACGTGGAGGTTCGGCAAAGTGGGGACATTGCAAGAGCTCAAAGGACAGGCTTGAAGTGAAAACTCAACAAGGCAGCACTCAGAGTGACGACTTCATTGTCTTCGCCCAGATTCTTGACTAGGTTTTATGGGCCGCTGGTAATGTATATGGTGATTTTTCCCCTGTACAGTACAAAGTGTGAAACTATTTTTTTCAATCAAGGTTATAGTGTATGGTGCTAAAGTGGGGTGACACAGCGGTTCATGTTATTGCCTTGCAGCTGTGGGACTCGGGTTCGAGCCTCTGCCCTGGCATTGTGGGGTTTTCTCCAGTTTCCCACCACAGTCCAAAATCATGCTGAGATGAATTGAGGTTGTGTGTGTGTGTGTGTGTGTGTGTGTGTGTGTGTGTGTGTGTGTGTGTGTGTGTGTGTGTGTGTGTGTGTGTGTGTGTGTGTGTGTGTGTGTGTGTGTGTGTGTGAATGGTGTGTGAATTTCCTCAGTAATGGGTTGGTTTCCCATCCTGGGTTGTTTCTAGCCTTTTGTCCAAAGGCTCCAGACTTCAAAAACCCTGCATAGGACAAGCTAAAACGATTTATGTATGGATGTTACACGAGTTGACTGAAATAAAACTGGTGTATGATCTTGAAAACAGAATATGTTCACATTTTCCTAGACTACTGATGAATTTAAATATATACTATTTCAGGATGGCATGGCTGCTGAATAGGTACCAGTGCTGATACATTTTGTGTCTGTGTGTGTGTGTGTGTGTGTGTGTGTGTGTCTGTGTCTGGAGCCCATATGTTCTCCCTCTATCATGTGGGTTTCCACTGGATACTCTCCTGCACTCCAAAGATGCGCAGTGAATATAAATACAACCATTTCAAACAATATTATTGTCACTGCCCATATGCTTTCATGTGCCCTTTATGTTGGCATGGATGCAGGAGAGGGCACAGTCCTCTCAGTAGCACATTGCTACCGTCCAAATGACATTTCATTCCTGTCCAATCTCCTCCCAGCTGTTCTGTGATAATTGTTTGTCTCTGTGCCCTGGCGAAGTAACATTATACAAGTGTTTAAGATTAATTTTAATCAAATCGCACAGCCGCTCCCCAAAAAGTTCCAGCATTTCAAAAAAAAAATTCATCGTTTCTCGCATAATGTCGCACTTAATAGTTACATGACATCTGGTGGTACTGCTCCATTTCGAACATATCCGTAAGTTTTCAGAAAATGTCCATAAATATGGATGAAACAAACGCGGAGTACAGACACAGAAGGGCTCCATCCGTATCCTTAAGCTCAAATGAGTCTTAAAATGCCCATAGTGTGGCTGAGCGTGAAACTGACTGAAACACACTAGGAGTTATGGATGCTTGCAGCAGGTAAACTAAAAGCAAAATCTCTCCCAGCCCATCCTACAGTTCCACACCCTCGTCCGTAATGGGGAAACTGTGTGTTGTGTCATTAAAAAAAATAAAAAATAACTAACGCCATGATGACGCGATTTTCTTATTAATTTTTTTATTAAACAGAGGCCCAAGGCCCAAAGAGCCATCTCCTGAACAATCTATAAAACAGTCATGACTAATTTATTTAAAAAAACAAAAAAAAACAAAAACAAACTTGGTTTCTACCCAATTCAGTCTAAACGTCCCAGCTGCTGCGCAGTAGATGTTCAGGAAAGACAGGAAGCCAAGACTCTCCAGATAGGCTCAGGTAAAGAGCCAGGAAACCGCAGCACAAATCCGGCAAACAGCCGGCTGCCTTGCAGACCTGGCCAATGAACATTACGGACAGTGAAACGACGGGAAGCAGTCCAAAGCCAGCTCGGTGCCTCTGGAAGGTAACACCGTGACAAATTACCTACACGAGGTGCGCTTTGAAATCAGCATTAATTAGCGCAGAGTGTTTCCCGTGCATTAGGAGCAGATTCCTTGATATCCCCATATAAAGCTGCCGTGAGAGGTGGATAGATGGGCGCATTTGCAAAACAGTACATATAGACAGGATCTGTTGCTAAGTCAGTAAATGGAAACCTTGAAAAAAACATCACACTGACATGAATGAAACCAGTATAAAATCAAATGTAAAAACTACCCAGCAAGTTTTTATTAGATATAACAGCTGGATATTAACAAAATATGCGTGCGTGATCTGAATCTGAGCATTTTCAGGCAGACGCCCCCCTATGGCAGTACAGTGCTATGACATGTGAGTACACCACAGGAGACCAGGGCCCGTATTCCTAAGCATTTTACTTTAGTACTAAGAATCAAACAAAAAGTATTTAACTATGAGTGTTTTTTTAAAACCTATTAACGAAGAGCAACTTTTAGTTAGGAAAAGAGCCGACTCCTAAGCTAAGAGAGACTCCGTCGCTATGGCTGACGTCAGTTCTTATGCACGAGCTTGCCTGCAATAACCACGGGGATTGGCTGATGAGAGGCCAGTACGTGCTGGTGAAAATGTACGCGAAACATCCCACGAACACAAATACAGTGCAAACCACTTATAGTGATCGTGGTTACGGGAATCAACTGCTTATATGGATCAAAAACCTTGGGATAGAATCATTAGTTTACAAATACTGTTTAAATAATTCGCTTATAGTAGTCCACTGCCAAACTGCCAAAACCGAGCCAATGAGACACGGCGGCGAAACTACATTAAGGTCAATTTTAGGTACAGTGCTGTATTTTAGCATATTTGAATTATACATAGTTCAGCGTTTTAAACATCTGTACTGTATTTGAACGAGTCAGTAAAATTCAGTACGTAGCGACACTGTCCGTTTTATTACTTTTGTAGGAAAGAGATAGGTACATTGGGTTTTGCATTTTGAGGTAAAGATGGTGACATTCTAAAGATCTGGGGAAATCTGGTGGCCCAGGTATCTGAGACATTAACCTTTTGTCTTTATGGACATCCTGACCACTGGGTAGGGTCCCAAAGTAAATGTGAATGCTAATCTCATGATAATGTGAAGGTCTGAGTGATACTGTTAGGCTGATTAGATTAGCACCTATGCATTTGAAAGGCACTGCTATGCTGATGAGATCAGGGCTGGGGAAATTCTAGGCTGATTCCTGGACTATACTATGCTTTGTTTAGATTGTCTCCACCTTTGTGTATCCCTCCCCCCTTGAAAAGTATAAACTCTCCAGAGCTGAGTTCTAGTCAGACTCGGATGACTACTACGACGCACGACGAGTTCTCAATAAAGAGTAACTTCTGCTTGAAAGATATCCCAACGTCTCCTGGTCTCTGCTTCGACGAAGGAAAAAGTTTCCCACACTTTATACTAATGTAATAAATATACAGATGTCAATTAGATAGTAAACCGCCAGAGACGTAAAGAAAAAAAAAAATCGGCTATAATGATCACTATAAGCAGTGTATATGTATATGTTTGGGTTGTTTCTGTTTGATGATGCTATTGCGTCCCTCACAAGCTCCACAACAATCGTTATTCCCTCCCGACTGAGGCGGTATCCTTTAAGTAAGTCAGCGTTCGTTTAACGCTTCCAAGACACATGCTGCGTTTGTGAAACGGTCCTAGTGACTTAGGAGTCCTCTCGACGACTTTGTCATTCTCCAGGACCGTTGGAGCTTCTCCTAAATCGGCAAGGTAGCAGCTACTTTTAGCCTTAAGATGCTTTGTGAACGTGGGCCTTGCTTTACGTGTTAAAAACACATAATGCCTCAAGTCACTCACCATTGACACAGGGGCTGTCAAATGCACGCTCTGTAATTAACAAAGTACATCACACATACAGTAATAAACCTTTACACTTAAACTGAGATATTCACAAGATTAACAGTATTTGATTTGTTGTACAAAACAGGTATTTACAAGATTAACATATTATTTTCTCATACAAAAGTGTTGGGGTACATTGTTTAATACGTTGATATTTTATTCGGTTATTTACACCAAGTCCACATGTTTCCAGCTGCTATCCACACACTGGTGCACGTTCAGGCCATGTTTGTATGCGTAGCTCTTCCCGCACTCTGCGCAGCTGTAGGGCTTCTCGCCGGTGTGGCTGCGCAGATGCGAGTTCAGCGAGCTCTTCTGCGAGAAGCTCTTCCCGCACTCTGCGCAGCTGTAGGGCTTCTCGCCGGTGTGCGTGCGCTGATGCAGCGTCAGGTACGCCTTCTGGGCAAAGCTCTTGCCGCACACCGTGCAGCTGAACGGCTTCTCCCCCGAGTGGCGGCGCTGGTGTATCTTCAGGTAGCTGAGATAGGCGAAGCTCTTCCCGCAGATTGAGCAGATGAAATACCTCCCCTCGATGGCAGAGTTGCCGGGTTTGGCAATGCTCACGTTCGTGCCGAAGCTCCCATAGCCAAGGAAATGTCCGCCGGAGACATCGGCATCCAGGTCGGGTTCCTCGCCGATGCCTGAGGCCACAGTCTCCATGTCCTGCTCGCCGCGACCGACTGCAGCGACGGGCTCAAGGACCTCGTGCTCGGGAGGATCCAGAAGCAAGGTCCCCGCATCACACAGCTCCTCACTGATGCCGTCCTCGGTATGAGACACCTCTGCAGAACTGTCACCAAACTCATCCTGTCCTGTTTGGGAACATCAGGACATATCAGGCACTGACAGACAGGGCTACACCAATGGTGAAGTCACTCCAGGTGATCTGTACCTTGCCCGAGCACGTTTGACCCCCAAAGTCCAGTTCTTTTGACGGGTGTGATTGCTCCATTAGAGATCACACTAGACTCGTATCGTGCCTGAGTTCAACTGAACCGTGCTCAGATCTACCTCGTCAAGGGGGCCTGGGTACAGTTCAGTTGGATTTTGGCACAGTTCGCTTACCGTGCCCGAGCATGGAACACAGACATTACTGGCCATTGGACAAACATGGTAGCAAAGGGATCACTTTGGTCTACAGCAGAGGTACAGTGTCCGCTGGAAATTTGGGCTGTAACAACTGGATTCAACACACAAAACTTGGTAAAATATTTTCTTATATGTGTAACATGACTAAATGAAAATCGTTTTGCTGCAGACTCAATAAATCTATAACAGGACCGACTCGAAATGAGCCATAAAATAAGGACTTTAATCATGGAATCGATTTGTGCTGTGCGATACTGCTTTTCTTCCTTGTTTTCTTCAACACAAAAATTCTCACAGTGATAACGAAAGTGTGCTCGGGCCTGGAATGTTAGACGCATTGTGAGCACAGATGAGTGGGGGAGTAGGGAGGGGGGGGTAATCTTGCTCGGGCACGATCTCAGGCAAACGGGCCAAGTGTGCGTATAGCCTAAGACATGGCTGAGGCTCTGAAACTCCTCCAAACCAAAGCTATGCCATGATTTTTGTACACTTTTTATATTTATATTGTATTGTATTACTTGGTTTTGATGATGTTAGTAATGTGTTAGCACCATAGGGGGACCAAGGGAATCAGTATTTCAACACACTGTGTACTTGCACATGGACGTATTTACAGTAAAGAATTGTTGAGTCTTGATCCACACTCATCCCCCCCCCCCCCCCCCGCCAGTGCCTGGACACCCTTTTTCTCTCCCCCCCACAAGTACAGCACAATCTCCTGTCATGAACTACATAATTAAGGTATTAATATTATTCATTTTACAGATTATGCTTGCCGAATAAACGCAAAGGTGAATAGTGGTGGGGAAAATCCTTCAAAGACCGTTTGACTAAGGCAACAAAAATAAAATTTAAAAAAAAGGGGTTGGTTTGCACTTTTCCCACATTTTTGCTACAGACGTGCTTCAGAGTCACCTCCCACTGTGCCTTGGTGTACACCTGTGACGAGATCCTGGGCAGTTGCCATGGCAGCCACCCTGTGGTCAGGGGGCCGCCACATTCCTGCACTAGTGATATGCTTATTATGGCGGTTGAGGTTGGGGCTTTCACACGAACAGACATAACCGATGTGCTTTTTAAAATAGACACTGCGGTGAATTAGAATATTATCATCAGAGCAAAAGGGGCGAATAGAACAAAAGAAACCCCTTATTTTGTATTTTCCTTTACGCACGGTCTTGTTTCCACTTGAGGTGAGCTGCATTCTGTTTTTACTTCAGATAAAAAGCTGAATTTTATTTTATTTTAGAAATAGAAAGTCACCCCATTCAGGGTGTACCTAGCCTTGTGCCGTGTGGTACCTGGGATTGGCTCGAGCCCCAACCCCCACCCACCCCATGACCAGGATGGAGATAGAAGATGGATGGATGGATGGAACATGGTTGCAACTTCATTTAAACCAGGTCAGGCAGTGTTAAAAGTGAAAGTTACACCTCACGTCTTGCTTTCCAATCTGTTATTCCTGTTTTGGGAGATGTCCATGCTGATCACTACTGCATACTCATTCCCAGCATGAGAGCTACAGCAACCTGAACCCAGCAATCCAGGCCCCAAGGCAGGCATCCAAAGGCAGAATGCTCACATTCCCGAAAGCTCACCACAGCATGGCTTGGGCATGGGGCAGGAGAGCCTCTTCAGGGAGCCCCAGAAGGACAAGAAAAATCCATCCATCCACTATCTCACATTTATCTACATTTTATACATTTAAACATCTTCAGAGGTGGAAAGTTCAGGTCCAAAAAGTAAAAATCCAGACCAAAATTTTGTTTCAACCAACCAGCTGAGTACTCTGTGACTGTGACTCTATTTACTCAAATGGTTGATTGACACAAAATCTTGGCCTGGATTTCTCTTTCTGGACCTGCAATGATCACAGAACATTTTTGCAGACCAAAAAACGGGAGCCCACTTACTCTCTTGTGTGATGCTCGGGCCTCCCTTGGATTCAGTAACCCAATGTTTTTTTTCCACGGAAGCATCCGCGACTTCAGGAATCACAGGCTTGTCTGCCATTCCTGCAAACTATAGAAGAGGAACGATTCAGACATAACCGAATGGGCCAGAGTCATGCCAAGTCCATTCAAATGTCAAATGCCGGATGTTTATTTTTTAAATGTTCCTGCCACAGAGAGACCACAATCCACAAACACGCACTTCAACTCTAAAAAGTAAATATATTTTACCACCATCAAACCTGTTTCACCCTTAAGAAGTCTTAAAATCATTCATTAGTGGCATGTAAAATTAGTTGCTTTTTATGCCCGAGATGTTATTAAATAATTATGCAAATTTACAAAACTGGACACAGCTAAATACATTTTGCGAGACAGCACCTCAGTATAAGGCAGAACACAGTTGGTGACAGTTTTAACCTTCCTCCTGTTTTAGCTTTCTGTTGCTATCTCTTATGCTAAACAGGTTGGTGCCGACCCGTGTCTTAAATCAGCCATAAAATACCCTCAAAACAATTATTTGTCATCCAATTTGTTCTTACCTTTTGGTTACCTTGTTAGGCTTATCCATGAAAAGATTTGTTTTAATATTTTTGGTGTGGCTTTCTGGACCTTTCTTTTGACAGCATACCTCTCGTTTTCAATGAAAAAAATTATGGAAAAATAAACCTCAAGAGAATTATATAAATAAACTGAATTGGTCTTATCTTGCCTTACATGTATGGGCATGCCTTGCCTACTGAAAAAAAATGTTTAGTGATTTTTTAATTATTATTTTGTCTAAATAGAGGTTCCTGACAAAGTCACAAGCCTTGATGCAGTACACAAGTTTTTGTGGTGCTTTTATGCATTGTAAACTTACAAACGGGTCTAAAACGATAACACAATAGCAAGGTTAAGGAAAAAATCACCAACGGACCTTGCTCTTCGTGTAACCAGCTTGCAAAGCGTCCTCATCTTCTGCAGCTGACGGCTCTCCATCGCTCCACAGGCTGAAGCACCACTCCTTCCCAAAGACACCCTCTATGGTGGGACAGCGCTCCTTCCCTGAAACAAGTCGGTAAACTCTGCAAAACGCTCACAATAACGCGATCGCTAATTAATAAATGCAACAACAAAAGCAAAACACCGAGCAGCAACATTTTGTGTTGCATGCCAATAATTGTTATGGTTATAAGCATAATAGATGCTGTTAACTCCTGTATCTCCTGGACGGTTTATGTACATGTTAACAAAAGACCATTAAAGGTCATGACAGCTGCGCTCCGAGGTTGGGATTAGAAGACATCTGATGATGAGCTGCAAACAGTTTTCATTAAGTTTTGACAAAGGCGCTGCCTGTATAAGTAACGTCAGTACCCTTTTCCAATGCTCCGGTTTCGTCGCCGGTTTGCACTCCGACGGAGCACCGGCCGAGGGAGCAGCCGTTGGTCCTGCCCATCACCCGCTGCTGGGCGATCTTCAGCTCCGTCTCCATGAGGCGCAGTTTCCTCCTCAGCTCCTCATTCTCCGTCTGACTCTGGCGCATCTCTAACCGCAGCACAGCGGATCCCTCATCCACAAGTTTGATAATCTCTGCCACGGCCGCTTTGGATAACACCCCCATGATCGAGGAGAGCTGTGCCTGAAAAGAAAGGCAGTTCAACATTTTTATCATAAAATTGCCAATTACTTTTTTTCTAACTATATGCCGATTATTTTCTGCTTATATTAACTGTTATATGACTTCTACTATCTGGCCACTAGTAGCTGAGCGCGCCTCGGTTATTTTCGGAAGTGAGGCAGAGGGTGCTGATGGGATGCTTTACCGTAAACCCTAGGGAATAGCCGCACTTAATTTTGACGAAACGGATTTACTTGTTAATATCCCGCTTTTTCAGTCCGTCGGAGACGTAACGTTGTGTTCACGGGACATTGATACGCAGTGTGATATTTGATATTCTTATATATTTGAATTATAAATATTATATATTTGAATTGATATTCTGCACTAGTGCATTGCAAATGAGTAGGTTCAGTCTGCAGACATTTTCATCATATGGGAGGTTACAGCTATTCTGTTCTGGATCGGTTTTTGACTGGATAATAGGCTTTTGCAAATAAAGCGGTTACGTCATATCTGCAAGCGCGAAATACGGCTCACTCGCTTCCAGTTGGAGGAACTTATGAGTGCAAGAAAGGATGAAGTTGTGTCTGGAAGGAAATCCCAGACATTTTTCAAAAGGAATTGCATTTGCAATTGCGTTTTCCATATGTGGACGCATAAAGTGTGACATAATTCAAATGCAATTTGCATTACCGTTTGCTTTTGAAAAATGTCCGGGATTTCCCTCCATAGTAGTGTTTCAGAAGCTAGAAAAACAATACAATGAACACTAAATTGTTTCCTAAGTGCCCAACATCTTCAAAATATAACAGTTTTAATTCTCCACGCACACCTAAAAACTCCACACACATGGAACCTTGGCGGTTCCAGAGGTGTGAAGTAACGACGGTAACCACTGCACCACCAACTCTATGTGCAGTAGCAAAAACATAAAACCAGCAATAAATAATTAAAACAGGAAGATTTCTTTTAATTAAAATATGTATGCTAACAGTTCATATAGTTTGTCACATTTTACAATACATTTATTAATGCGCACATATTTATTTGCTGCAACATGTCACGATGTGTTCATTTCCACAAATTTATTTATTTAATAAAGTTAGAATAATCGCTCCATGGGCTCATCTCGTGAACACGGTAAACAGGTAAACACGTGCAACAACAAATGGGATGTGGCCACATGCAACACAAATCTGAACATTGAACAGCTGAGCTCTGACAAATGACCATGTAGTACTGCCCCATTTTTACGCTATGTGGTTTGTCGTGCTTCTTAATGGATCTGAAGCAAAAGTCCCGTACAGCAACCTCTCCTGTTGCCGTGATTCTGTTTGACACTAAGAATAGCAAACATAGATTAACATAATATGTACTTAAGCACATATAGAACACATATTAAGTTAGACATTCTCCGCTAGAATAACTGGGGATGTTCATAGATACTTCATTAGAACATGCATACCATAGGCTATATCACTGTCCGGGAGTAATGTTTATTAGCCTAAGATGTAGCTAACGCCAGCCACAAAATTGAAATAAAATACTCCCCTTAGTATCCGTGGAGGTAAGACGAGGCATGCATCTTAAAGCCCTTCTCTAATTTACTCGTTAATTGGTGCTTTGGAGGAAGATTTACAAAGTCGATGTACGTCGTACGTTGATCACAAGTTCGGGCAGGTCCTGTGAACAGCATGTGCAAACCAGTGCCGTTTTTCACAGACCAGAAACAAACCAGCCGAATTTCCATTAACGCCGAAGCTGTCGTACAAAGAGCCAATTAACAGAATTCCCATGTTTTGATACATGCATGGCCTCCCTTCGCTAAAGCCAAATCAGCACAGGACTTAACCGAGAGAGAAAAAATGACTTGATTAGCACATATTCACTCCCTACAAATATAAAGACATGCGTTACTTGCATTAAAAAAAATAAAATTGTCAAAGCAGAGTGTACAATGGTAACATCAATCCAGTCTTTTGTACTGCAGGAGGGAACTATGGAACAAAGAGTGCAACATCTGGAGAATGTATTTTTAATAAAATTAACTTTTTATTTTCCTTGGATGCACCATGACAGATAGTGGTTCCTATTTTCACATGGCAGTGTGCAGGTCTCCAAAGCCTAATAGAACATTGAAAAGATAGCCATGAGAGGAGAGGAACTGGAACCTGGAGGAGAGGAACTGGAACTGGAACCTCAATGGTACCAAATAAGAAAACAATCCATCCATCCATCTTCTGTAACTGCTTGTCCTATTCAGGGTTGCCAGAGCCTATGGGCACAAGGCAGGGAACAACTCTGGATGGGGTGCCAATCCATTGCAGGGCACACACACACACACACACACACACACGCACACACACGGGCATTTTGGTAACTTCAATTAGCCTCAGCATATTTTTGGACTGGGGGTGGGTGGGTCGCAGCTGGAGTACTCAAAGGAAACCCCACAATGACATGGCCGAGACTCAACCCCAGGTCCCAGAGGTGTGAGACAACAGTGCTAACCACTGCACTCCCGTGTCCCGTGACCCCCCCCCCCCCCAATCCAATCAGAGACACTGAAAATGTAACCGTTATTTTATTATCTCCAAACTTGAAGTCCAAACCGCAGCAGCAACGTCACTGTTGCAAAGTGTGAAAAGCACTGGTTTCTGCACACGGAACATGTGCGCACGTTATCCACACCTCAACTCGGAGGTTGTGGTCCTAATCATAAGTGTCTTGCATCCAGTTCCTTCTCTCTGCTCTCAAACTCAGCTCAGTGCAGCTGAAAGGTTTCTCTTCACAGCGGGTGCTGTGTATAAATCTGTATCCGTGAATCTCTGCCCAAATCAAAAACATACATATTTTCTCTTCTGTATAAATGTTTATATATGAAAGCTGATTCCTTTTCTTTAAAAAAATCCTCCTGCACACCGTACAAGTTCTTTCCTGCATGAACCAACTAGTAGACTTTTAAGATTTTGCTTGGTAGTGAAATGATCACCACACTGAGCATGGTGTGGTTTTTCTCCTCTATTATTGTCTGCGTAACTGACAGAAGCTCTTCTCACACATGTGCAGCAAAACTGTGTCAATGTGTACGTGTGAATTCAGATGACTTTTCTTCAAAAACAAAACCTTTGGCACAGATCAGTGATTTCTGTCCTGCGTAAACAAACTGATCTTTACCAAATCGCTCCTTCTGAGAATGCCTCTGCAGCTGCATTTTTTTATTAATAAGATGCTTGAAATGCATTCCACACAGTGTTGAAATTAACTGTGTTTCCCTTCTGTCGACATTCATCCGGCTTTTTTGCTGTCTGTACATTTCTTGCTAATAATAAACTGATACACTCAGGCTCACTCTGCTTCGTCTTCTGCAGGGATGAGGGACCCATTGATCTTATTCCTTTGGACCTTTTATCAGGCGCTTACCCTGAACATCTGTACATTCTGCAGCTGTGTTAGGCCTATATTTCACGAACCTGTCAAACAAAGAACTATCTTCAGCTCTGGGCTAATGAGGATGCACGCAATAATGAAATATGTGGGTCTTGCAAAGAATGTGTTAACTACCTATAACTAATAGCTTGTTTTGGTGACGGTTGCCGGGGGGGGTTGCGCGGGGGGGGGACAGAAACTGGTTTACATCCTGGACAAGTTAACTTGTTAATTACAAAGAAAAATGTGGACACTACAACCATGTTACATGAGATATTTTTGTTGGTACAGTAGCACCTCATATATTGTTCTGCACATGTTAAAGCTTAATAATAACTCTTCATGACTCATTGGGTTTGTCGCTGCATTATTATTTTTATTATTACAAACAAACTACAAACAAACCAAGTCGCCATGTTGAAATTAGATAGACACTCGGCAACAAACTGCCAAAAGAAAGAGAGCCACCTAACAACAAGGTGGTCTACATTTTGTCAAATAAGTTAAAATGGTGGTCAAATGATGGAACAGTCATGCAGCTGGGTGACACTGACCCACTGGAATTGTTCACTTGCCACCTCTTTCTGGTTCTCACTAAATTTATTCAAGCAGGACTTTAAAAGCACAATTTCTTACACGCCTATCAGCTATCAGACACTAACTCAGTGTTTCCCAATCCAATCCTCTGGGTCCCACAGACAATCCACGTTTTTGCTCCCACCCAGCTCCCGGTAGTAAAGACGTGGACTGTCTGTGAGTCCCCAAGGACCGGACTGGGAAACACTGAGCTAGTGTATGTGAGTCCCTGGCAACATCTACAATTCTTGAAAGCCTAGAATAAAATTAGTATCAAACAGATTATCTGAGGGTAATGAGATTTACTCTGAAACTGAAATTAAACATTTTCTACAAGAAGTCCAGCTCATTTTCTAGGTTTCAAACCAGCCACAGCTCCTCCTTGTACCATTGCTTCCCTGGCATTCTGAGCACTGATAGAACGACCGCAGGCGAAGCTTCGCGTCTCCGTTTCAGCCAGATGCTGCCGGACGGCTTTCAGCTCCGCCTCCATGAGACACAGCTTCAGAGTTTCTATCTCCCTCTGGCTGCCATGCATCTCCAGCCTGCAGGCAGTACGGCTGTCATTCATTAGTCTGCCAATGTCTGCCACAACTGCCAACCGTAAAACCCTCATAATTAGCCCCAACTGTGCCTGCAAAAATCACACAACTCAGCATTTTCCTGCAATAATTCAGCTCCCCTCATACTAGGTTGATACTTCTGCCTCTAATTGGACACCAGGTTTACAGTTATACATTAACACACATGTTAATTGTCTTTGGGGATTTCTTTGAAGGATGCCACCACATACCGTATATCACCTATAATGGTAGCACTGGCTTTTATTTTATTTTATTTATAGACAGTTCACGAGGGAGCAAAAAAGTGTACTGTCTAATAGAGAGCTCGGAGGGACAAAAAACATGGGGTCCCCGAGGGCTGGATTGGTAAACACTGCTTTAGATCTATCCTTTAAAACAGCGATTCTCAACCCATGGGTCAAAATTGGGTCACAGCACGTTCTGAAAGGGTCGCAAATTGGAAATGTAAGCATTTTAAAACCAGCAAGGTCATATGCTGATTCACAATCAGATTTCCCAGCCCCAATTAACCTATATAAACGAGTCTTGGGTCTGCAAACGTTTAGCACAAAACTAGTGAACACTCAACCAATCCAAGTAGCTATTCCACAGATGCTTAAAGTTCACTGGCACACCCAGTCAGATCTGTGCGATAGGCATTGATTGCAGAGCGCAATGTGTGCTTGATCATAGTGTTAATTTAAACCTATAGTTGATATAGGGTCACAGCTGAGCTGGCCTGGTTAAAATTGGGTCACGGTGCAAAAAAGGTTTGCTTTAAAATAAGAGATGAAGTGGAACATAATATGGAACATTAAAGTGGAGGAAAATGTAAAATTCGGACTGTAAAGTACATCAGCTAATTTGTTACAATCTCATGAGACACCCCTAGTTGGGACAGGGCAGGATCATGGAGTAAATGCAGTGGGGAAATAAAGACATATGCATCTACTGCAGTTTTTACAGCCTTGCCATTTTTGTTCTTTCCTGAAGCTATTTGTAGGGTTCCAAAGAAGATCTGGTGCCATGAATTACTGTACTGTTGTGTTCTGCATCGGGATCATTAATTTAGAGATCAGTGTTGACACACCACAGCACACAGTGCACAACAACGAAATGTGTTCTCTCCAACCCATATGTGACGTTGTGACATAGCAGGGGGCAGCTAATTCAGCACCTGTGGAGCAGTGCCTTGTAGGCAGAATGAATACCTCTGAAATTGTTACCTCCTCCCCACTTTCCATATTCCCTTCAGCAATGAGTTTCTGTTGGTCAGTGGTGGTGAGGTCCTCTGAGTGAAACTCAAGCAGCTCCTCAACATCCCCCACTCCACCTCTTCAAATCCTACTTCCTTTGAAAGAGCAACACAACTTGCTTTGATTTTGTGAAGCTCCTCTGAAGGATTAAAGCCATTAAAATAACCAATAAAATATGGGAGTTTTATTACCGGTACACTTCACAGGCACTTTCATTTTACATTGTTCTGTTATACTTACAGCAATGGGTTTGAGTTTGTTACAACTACAGTACAACAACGATAAAGAACATGGGCCACCCATTGGTGCACCACGGAGTAGGATTTCTCAGTTAGTTGAGTCATGATTGTCCAATAGGAATGCTCCCTACCTAAACTCTTATTGGACAGACATGACTAACAGGAATCCTGCTTCATGGAACACCCTCCAGGGTTGAACAAGCGTCAACAGTATTCTTTCGCGGTCCAACGTTTTCATTCGTGTTACTCTACGACGCAAAACATACCAAAAATAAAACATTTGTTCTTTAAATTCACGTAGGCTACAGCGGTACTGTGTTACCGAGGCAAGCAACTTCGGACTGCAACTCCCACAATGCAACACAACGGATGATATTCCGGTCACACACGGAAATTTGGGGTGGTTTTTTCTTGTTTTGTAGAAGTGGAGTGGTGAAAGTCATTCTGAATTGGTTAAAGACCTATTATTAAAACAAGGTACTGCAAATCAGAACATCAGTGTAAAATAAGATACAGTAAATACCTTAACTACTAGCCGCTGGTAAATTCGCATGTTATGCCTTATATCAATATTAGTGAGGAAACTCACATTAACACGTTACGGTTTAGTCAATCGGATGAGAACTCCGGGATTGCACAAGTGGTTTTACCATTTATTAACCTGTGTAATCTGCATATTTCAATCCGTTTATGTTATTATAGATGATGATTTTCCTTTGCGGTATTTTCGGCGTTTATGAATTCTTAAAAGTCAGATACTAGTTCACGTGCTTCACAGCCTAAAATTGCAAACAGGCATTTATGTATATTATTTTTTCAAATACGAATTCTGCCAATTCATGATGTCGGCGGTAAAGGACATCAGCGGTATCTACTGCCTAATTAGATCATATTTACTGTAGAACCTTCCTTTGTTGTCCTCTTATTTTCCTTTCAGTTATGTGCAGTAGAAAGGTTTTGGTGTTCCCCTCCGCGGAGGAGATGGGTCCGGCGCTGGCTCGCCTGGTGTCCTCCCGTGCAAAGCGAGCTTGTAGCTCCCAGCGCCGCCGGTTCTCCCTCGGCCTGTCGGGGGGCAGTCTGGTCTCCATGCTGAGCCGGGAGCTACTAGCCCTCCCTGACCTCGACAGCAGCGCTTGGATCGTGGGCTTCTGTGACGAGAGGCTGGTTCCATTTCACAATGAAGAAAGCACCTACGGACTGTATAAGGTGAAAAGCAAAGTAGTCATTAAACTCCTAGATCGAGTCCAAAATAAATGACCTGGAAAAGACTGATAGCTATAACCGGCTTGGTTCTGTATATATGTTCATTGGAGGTTGCACGTCCTGACTATCCACATCTCAGCCAGACATATCAATGTACGTTCCTTCCCCTGCTGTATTTCAGAATCAGCTTCTCTCCAAAATAAATATTCCAGAAGATGCTGTTCTAACTATTAACCCTTCGCTACCCGTGGAAGAGTGTGCAGAAGACTATGCCCGCAAGCTGAGTGAGGTGAGCGCACACACCTGTACTCATGTCCTTGTGGGGACCACCCACTGATTTCTATAGGAATAACCATAATCCCAACAATGACAACCTTAACCCCTGGCATTTTTAGTTTTTGCATTACAGTCACAGATTTTTCTAAAATTGAATTTCCACTTGTGTGGACCAAAAAAATGCTCCCCACAATGTCAAAATAACAGGTTTTTATCACATTGTGGGGACATTTGGTCCTCATAATGGAATGTATACCTAGACTGCACATACATACACCTGCTCACAGATGTGCGGATGATTGTGTGCAACTGGCCCTGCTCCTGTGTGTGTGTGTGTGTGTGTGTGTGTGTGTGTGTGTGTGTGTGTGTGTGTGTGTGTGTGTGTGTGTGTGTGTGTGTGTCGTTACTGTAAGTCCACAGCTTATGAGCTGTCTATTATACAGTATTGCAGTTCCTAAACATTCTTAATTTTGTTTTAGCTGAAGAGGGTATGGTTGTCATTTTCAGTATAGCCGGACAGATGGGCTAATTGTTTTTTTCATACCCAAGGAGTAATTGGTTAATTACTTATGTGCGTATAGGAAAATCTGTCCTGGAACAGTGCTTAGCAGCAGGGTCAGCTGTGTGATGGGTTTCTGTGTTGTCTGTAGACCTTCCCAGGTGAGGAGGTCCCGGTCTTTGACCTGCTGCTGTTGGGCATGGGCCCGGATGGACATACCTGCTCACTTTTCCCAGATCACCCCCTACTGGAGGTAAGACTTACCTTCATTCTCAAACTTGAAAGTGCTTCGCACATTTTTCTCAGGAGAATCCATTATTTAAGCAAATTTTCTGGTAATTATTTTTTACAGATTTGATATGGCTTGTGGTTATCAATACTGTCATGAAATTAATGAAATCTTTATTTTACGTATAAAACCTGCCATCTTATCATGCACGGAAGATAGGATCAGACATAGAAATAATATGGATCTAGAATGGCAATCATAATACTTGGTAATAGCATAATGGCTGCTATATGCACAGCTATATGCTGTTAAAGGCAAGCATTTGGTGTTCCTTTGCATGGTTAAAGTGATAATTTTTTTCAAAGGAACAGTTTCTCGCCCGTCTCCGAATAAAAGTTGCCATGATCAATGATCTGCATGTGCCCCAGATCTGCAGGAATGTCGTATACACACAAAGCACGGTCACACACTTCATTCAGGACACCGCTTTCTCTGTAGGAGACCAAAAAGACAGTGGCTCCCATCAGGGACTCGCCGAAGCCCCCTCCTGAGCGCGTTACCATGACGCTGCCAGTGGTCAATGCTGCCCGCTGTGTTGCCTTCGTGTCCACTGGGGCCAGCAAAGCCCCCGTGTTAAAGGTAGGATCTCCCTTTGGGTTATGTTTGCAAATATTAATCATTCTGGACAAGTAGAGCATTGTGCTAACCATGCAGAGATTGCGGATTCGATTCCCAGGGAGAGGAGATAAATTATAGCCTTTTCCTATGCTGTAAATTACTTTGGATTAAAGCATAAGATAAATGGGAACAGGCAATTTTGATTATGACAGTAATAAAAAATTGGAGAGTTATAGGTCGGGTGCCAGTATAACCAGTAAACATTTGCAGCGCTTGACTGTGGTTCTTTGGTTTCTCCAGCATGTCCTGGAGGGAGGAGAAGGCCCGCCGCTACCCGCAGCACGAGTTGTGCCCAGCCAGGGAGAGCTACTTTGGCTGCTGGATGAGCCTGCTGCGGCTTCCCTGTCTCTTCAAGTTCAAAGGCCTCCCCCTGGTGCAGAGCTGTAACCCTACCACAAGGGGGCACCATCGAGGCAGAACATCAGCAAGGCACAAACGTCTCCAGATTCTGTTTCCACCACCCATGTAGGATGTGTGAATCTGCACAATTTACATAGTCTGATTTAATTACTTTATTTACTTGACTTGTGTCTTCCTTGAGGATTTGCTATTGAGCAATGTATCCTTGTTTAGTAGTTAAATAATTTCCAAATCATGGACTTGTATCAGGACCAAGATACCTCCGTGGTAAATGGCACAGGGGCTTCTAAGAGACATAAAAAAACAGTATATGGTCTTTAAATTTCATGCTGTTAACTAGACTGTGTCCAGTGAAAGTGTTAAAGGTTAGGGAGAAAAAGTTCCCTCTATACTGAAGATTTTTTTTCCTTGTTTAGTTTTCAAGTCATGTCAGCGGTTACCAGTCCTCTTACTTTAGATGTAATGAAAACACAGCTGTGGGTAGAACTGGACTTGCATTAAACTGAGGGAGACCTGAATAATCGCCAACAGAGCTGAAGAGCCCTGAAACCTGGACGGAACCTGTCTGGTGGACCATGTGGTTGGCTTGCTGATTATTGCGACCCAGCTATAATTTTTAGATCCTGTGGGGGACCACAATAAAAGGATCAAGATGGTATTGTGGACTGGGAATTTATTCTTTATTATGTGTGTATACCTGTCTTTGGAAGTGTTTGGTTGTTTTTGCATGCAAAAATATTTATTTGTACACCTGCTGCATCTAACAAGAAAAATTGGTATTTATCTGAGAGCTGATACAAACCCCTGCAACATGCATGCTGATCACTGTTATATATTTCGGTCACCGCGCGCAGTAGTTGCTGCAGTGATTCGGTACCCTACGTTTCTACGCCTGACTACGACATCCTTAGTCGTTCATTACTAATACCGCCAGGAGGCGCTACATGTCCAACAGTCAATACAGATTAAAATTCTTAGACCCTTTGGACTGATCTCGAGAATTCCATGAGCGCAGTGTAGCATTGCACATGTCTACGGATTTATTTAGATTCAGAAAATAAGAAGAAAAAGATGGAAAAATGTATCTTTCGAAAAGGTTAGGGAATAGAAGGAATTTACCATGTATTATACTGATTGAGCGATTGGGTATAAAGACGTTAGAAGGACGCAGCGCATATTAGCCCTAACTTGAGAGACAAGGGACAGTATTATTCAGTGTGCCTTTGGAATTCTGTTGGCATCCCGCTGACACGTAACTACATGTGGAAAAATGTTAGAGTTTATATTATTTTTCCAACGGTTGCTACGAGACGATTGTCCTACGATTATTTTTTATTATTTGGTGGCATTAAAACCAGTAGGCTTATATTTCAAAGAAGGGGCGTGTAACGTCTTTTTGCATAAAATACGGAATTTAGCCAGAAACCAAAAAATACCTTATACGCGGTGAATCAGACTAAGACGCCCAGCTCGTCATTAATAGAGAAAAGAAAGAAATATTTCTGGATATTTTTCGGGAAGCATTACCACTATAAATGCAATACAATTCTTCTTTTTTTACTGCAATCACGTTATCTTGTTTTTCAAATAAGGTACACTTTAAGATTAGGTATATAAATCAATAAATTATTGGCTGTATTCTATTACAACGTTGTCTATTGATTATAAATGTATAAATGTAACTCAGTATTTATCAGAAGCCATTGAGTGAGCACTGCGTAGTCGGCGTGTATGGGGGCCGGGCACGAATATAGCATAGTTTAGTATAGCGTAGTATAATTGAGTACAGTGCAGTATATAGGATTGTGTGTGTGTGTGTGTGTGTGTGTATATACAATGTATATATACTAACAAGTCATGTATTTCTTGTGTAGTGTCGCGTAATGTGCTGCATATAACCCACATTCGGTCTGCTTACCAACAAAAGTAAAGCAGGCTTTGGAATACGACTTTTTCACGCGACATCCACGCCAGCTTCCCTTAAAGGGAATGATGCTCGATTATCAACGACAAAATCTGAACGACATTAAACAGAATATTGTTTGTTTAGGTTGAAGTTTTTATCACCAAAATAATAATTCTATGTCGAGTCATCCTGTGATTTTTACTTGTTTAAAGTATGCGTAGCATATAGTCGTATTGTTCTTTCTTGTTTTACACCTTTTAATGTAAGCAGTGATTTTGCACTGACATTTCATGGAACGTACGATTCTGTTCTTCTCTGCTTCTAAACTGTTATTGCGCGTATTTATATAGCCGCCAGCTGGACTGGAAAATGACGTTGCAAGGCAATCCCTTTAATTTCCATTTGCCTGCATTTCAGCGCCGCTGGCCTTCCGTCGGTGGCTTTCAAAAAGTGATCTAGGGACTGGAGTCTCGGCACATCCTTCTTTCTGTGCTCACTGACAGCTTTTCCCCCCATCTTTAAGCACATTTTTGCGATGTGCCCCTTCCCCGTGTCGCTGTTTATTCTTCTGTCGCTCGTTTTGCCCGGACCGGCCCATGGGTATTTCCCGGAGGAGCGTTGGAGCCCCGAGTCCCCGCTGCTCGCTCCGCGGGTGCTGATAGCCCTCATCTGCCGCAATAGCGAGCATTCCCTCCCATATTTCCTCGGAACCATCGATAACCTCAACTATCCCAAGGATCGCATTTCTCTGTGGTAAGTTTCATGCATTTTCAAAAATGTAAACTTTCGGTTCATTTAACATGCTGAAAGACAGAGAGGGGTTGAGGGGTCTGTACTACGTACACGTTGACGGTGCCCTTCTTAACAAGGGCGATGACGTCATTTATACCCTAAACAAACTGCATATAAAGCGCAAGAAAGTTTCAAGAAATACCGCAAAGTTGCCAAATACCGAATAAAAGGTTACCCGAGCTTTTAATTTTGATTAAGTAAGCCAAAGTAGCAGTATTATATGTACAAATGTTAAACATGTAGTTGTGTACGTTCATATTATTTGTAGTTTCTACAAGTTCGGCTATAATCCAGGTACTTTTCGGCAATTCTAATCAGGCATTCAGCTCGTAGTTGTCTGTGTTTTTGTCCCCTGAAAAACAATTATTTTAAATCCAGTTAGTGATTTGTGTTGCTTTTTTTTCGTATACGTTTCGTCCCCCCGCCACAGGGGTGGGGGCGGTTTCCTATCCCACTCCAGAAGTTCGAGGACGGATTTAGCCAGTGTTCGATATAATTTTGAAGAAATATTGTCCAGTAACGTTAAATGCTATGAATTTCCACCGCTGGTCACTGTCAGCCAAAAAAAAGGTAGATCGAATCGTATCCTCCAGAATAAATAATCAGCCCTACTTATTGTTCTTGTCCATATTTCCATACACGCTACACTTTCCATTGCCCTGTTTTTTTAAGAAGACGGAGACGGGAGGAATTGATAGCAAACGACTGAACATGCAGGGACAAAGCCGCATGGAGGGGAGACGTGGCGCGGCTTTTAGGGGCTGCATGTCGGGGAATGCAAAGGGGTCCGGGAGCCGCCAGCGGGGCTATAAACCTTTGAGCTGTTTTTATACACCGTTTCAAAATAGTTTTTGGATGGTTTAAGTTCCTGAATAACGAAAACGCCTTTTTATAACTTTGTATAAAACCAGCACCAATTCTAAATGTGTGTTTTATATTTGTAAAGGAAATGCTTTTTTGTCACTAACTTTTGGCAATGTTGCATAGTTTTGTACTTTTGGTAAATTTTATTTTAATTTGGTAAACATTTGATCGATCTGCAGGTTTGTACAGAAAGAGTTTGTGCCTCTGCTGTTACCTTTAAGACTCTCAACTTTGTCTTTTTACGCTCAATGTCTCCCAGTGACACCGTTGAAATATGAATACACACTGTCGTCTTTGTCCTAAGCTTTGTAAGTGTAGTAGGATCCCCAGACGTTGTCTGCGATGATTCATGTTCGAGGAGCGACTGTAAGTAGCTTATACGTGCGGTGAAAAAACACAACATACTGAGATATTTCTGCATACGATTGCATATCACTATATGCGTTTGTCTGCATGTTTTTGACTCCCAAGTGATGGGCGTGTGAGACAGAGTGTGTGTGCGCAGTGTAATTTGTTTGGATGATGTTGGGCTCAGACAGCTGGTGGGGGGTGGGGGCGCTCAGTGGAAAACCAGCATCACACAGTGTCCTGTCCCAGGAGAAAGGACATTAGCGTTTAGACTTACCTCAAAACCTCTGGGTTCTTCAGACAGCAATGTAGCTAGAAAGTCTGGGTCCCCGACAAAATGTCACCTTGCCCCTCCCCCCCCATTATATAATTTCATAATTTTATGTATTCAAGGGCCCCTGTAAAGTTCTGGGTCCTCTGAATTTGCCAGGGCATCCCTGCCTCCAGACCCTCCAGGGGCAGACTGACTTCTCTGGGGGCCCTAGGCTGACATGGGGGGGGGGGCTAGAGCGCAGGGCCCAGGATTATTGTCCGCCCCGAGACCTTCCCTTTCTAACAGTAATGAATGAGTTGTCCTTCCTCACGTTGTTGGCCTACAACTATCGAGTTCCACTGTCATGAGCGTCTTAAACGCCTGTCTTCCTCCTTTGGGGTACACAGGAACTGTGAACTAGTGAAGTCGCTGGCTTGAATGAATGCTACCTGCTTCAGTGCTGCGTTGTCAGGGAGGTCACGGTCACTCTGAGGTGTCGCATTATTGAATGGACACTTTAGTACTTCTCGTTCAGCCCTGAGTGCTCAGACTTTATGATTTATGATCGTTTAAGTTTGCAGGGGCCTGCAACGGCTCCTTTTATGATTTTACGGTTTTATGGTTGGTTTGCTACGGACCAATACACAAATCCCCACATAGCAAGCCTTAAAGCCTGTGTTGTCAAGCTTTCTCAGAGGTAAAAAAAAATAAACCGGAATATTTCTCTTTCCTTTTTCCATGATGCCTGCGCCTGCAAAGTATTTTAAGCATTATTATTATTCAGATATATATGTGGAAACATCCTAAATCTGATACTGTGTCTTTAAGATTTGCGCAAGGTCTGACTCCATGCTGGCCTTATTTAAAGGAAAGTTAAATCATGTTTCTGGATGTATGGGGGTAGTGAAGCACTCTCATTGGAAGAGAGAAATTTGGTCCATGACTAAGGTGCTGTTATGTGGGAGATCTTACTTAAGTGTGGATTAGGGCAGCTGGAACCAGTTGGTGAACTGGGGGGGGGGAGAGAATTAGGATTATATTACTTTGTGGGGGACGTTTAAAAAAAACTATTATTTTGACATCGTGGGTACCATTTTCCAGGACCCCACAAAGATCTGTGAATGCAATTAAAAAAACTAAAAAAGCCAAAAGTCTTGTATTTTGTTTGGTTACTTATGGTTAAGGTTAGGGCTGGGTAGGGTTTAAGGTCGTTATGTTGGGATTAGAGTTTTCCCCATAGAAATGAATGGAGAGTCCAAACAAAGATATAATTGGTTGTGTGTGTGTGTGCACGCACGTGCAGTCATGCTTATGTGATCCACTGATGTTTACTCCAAGGTGGACTTTCTTAGACTGAAGTAAACAGACCAGATGGCTTTAGCCCAAAAACACTGGAACACTACCAGCAGTGTCTCGTCCACCAGGGAGGCGGTCAGGGACTGTGTGCTGTGAGAGAAAACCAGCCCTGCATGCAAGATCAACCAAGATATAGGTGTAACTATGAAGGCCTGCCTTCAGACTGCAGTCAGGCCTCCAGGGTTCTCCTTTTAGCTCTCAAGGATGGCTTGCTGGGATTTGTAGATCTTTTACCCAAGAACAGAATCGGCCGACGAACAGAAAAAATTCCACGTGTTCGTGCTTCCAACAGAACATGGGGAGAACCTTCCACGGTGCTCCTTGCCAACATTCTTCCCAGCTTTGGTCAGCAGATATGGCTGCCAGGCTCTTCTGCTGCAGCGCCATTGGCCACAGTGTTGATGAGTGTAACAGTGGGGCTTTAGCTCCACAAACACACTTTAAGGCTTTGGACGGCTTTCAGCTTTGGGTCCTGCTGCAGCAGTGAGTCTTGCGCTGTCAAAAAGCCAACCTGGGACGGGGGGGGGGGTTAAAATGAAGCATAAAGCCACTTCAATGGCTCCCTCTCTCTGTCTGGCAGGTGCCGACTCTCTCTCCAAACCCGCACTCACAAACATGCCCTCTGCGTCTGTAACCTTCATCTTGTGGCCGTCTGTGATCACCCGGGTGGCGTTTAGCCCTCTGCGATCTTTTACTCGCATGCATGACTGTAATTGAGTTGGCTGAGCTAAATGAAATATGTTTGGTGTGGTTATAAGTAAGTGCAGGCATGAAACAATCTTAATTACAATACATCTCACTGTGTCAGATGATTACACATTCTGCTACTAAATCTGTCTTTTTTTTTTTTTCGATGATTTTTGCAAACCTCAAAAGCTTTGGAATTTTGTGTTAACCTTCTTTGTTTTTCCAAGAAGCAGCTTCACTCGTTATCAGCCCGTCTTCCTCATGTGTTTTGGTCTGTTTATATCAATCTTTTCAGACTCTGCCTGTGATTTGAGTGTGTTTTTTTTTTGCCAGTCATCCCCAATTTTTGAATTTGAATTTAGTGATTAATTGTCATTGTTGACACACCACAGCACACAGCGCACAACAAAGAAATGTGTCCTCTGCATTTAACCCATATGTGACAATGTGACATAGCAGGGAGCAGCTAATTCAGCGCCCGGGGAGCAGTGCTTGGGGGCGGTACCTTGCTCAGGGTACCTCAGTGGTGCCTTGCTGGTCAGGGACGTCAACGACCAATAACCAGCCAGGTAGAGGGCAGAAGCGACTTTCTAATGCCAGAGATGACTGTCAACTGATCCGGCAGTGCCACATGAATCGGAGGATGACCTCAAGTGACCTTCAAAAGTGCAGGTGTGAAGTGCACTGCTAGGACAGTTCATATCAGGCTCCTAGAAGCAGGACTGAAGTGAAGCAAGGAAGAAGCCCTTCATTAATGAGAAATGGGGAAGAGCCAGGCTGCAGTTTGCAAAAAAAAAAAAAATATTAGAGAATCACACCCATAAATTGAGAAATGAGTGAAACAAAAAATTGTGCTGTGGTCTCTTAAATATAATACAACCACAGAACTTTTTTTTTATATAAAAGCGGCCAATGAGCTCTGTGAGTTGGGACTCAGAAGGTTGCCTGTTCAAATCCCACAGTCAGCAGAGTGATCCCACCATTGGGCCCTGAGTGAGACCCTTAACTCCAGTTGCTTCGGAGGCTGGCTGACCCATACTTTCTCCTGCTTTCTCCTCGGCTCCAGTTTCACGAGGCGGTCTCCCGGGATGCTTTCCCAGCTGTCCCGAAGGAGGTCCCACATATATACTGGGCACTCCAACAAAACTCCACCAAAACCATTTCTACTGTGTTTTTTGGTCAGGTGGCCAGTTCATATGATGTGACACTCTATCACTCTCTTCTGTAGGCAGCATGGCGTATCCAGACTTTTGCCTGCTGTTGCACATCCACTCCCAGATTCCTCATTTCCGAGTTTCTGGTGTCTGTTCTAGCTGTGAATGCTTTCCGTCCTCGAGGCGGTGGGAGTTTCCTGGATTGAGCCGCCACCTCTTTCAAGTTGTATTGTCATGTGTTTTGGAAAAGCACAGTGTTCATTCTTACACCACATTTGTGTGGAAGGCACAGGGCAACAGCGATGCATTAAAATACCAGTCAGTGCGAGACCAGGTGCAAGGCTACAGGCAGACACATGGTCAGGTTTGTACTTTGAACCGCAGCCATGCTGTTCTCTTGGCCAGGTTCATAGGGCATACGCGATGAATAGCCTGGTATGTAGACGATACACCTGGGGGCTCTTCAGACCGCAGTGCAGAGACACAGGCCAGCTGTGATTGGATGTATAAATATTAGTGCCACGAACTTGCCTGTTTTAAATCTAACTCAACTCCCCTTGTTTAAGTTCATGTTAAACTCTTCTCCATGTTCACTCACAGCAGTTAATTGTTTCTCTTTATTGTTTACTTCAGATCTTAATATATTTTCAGCTTTATGGTTTTAATTGTGAATGTGGCTGGTGATTCCATTAAAGAATCCAGGCTAAATGGTTTTCTTATGGGTAAAATGGTGGTTCTGTCTCCTAGGTTTTGAATATAGCTTCAGAGTAGCCTGCTACCTTAGTCATTGGTGGTCACTGTACTGTCAGTTTCCCATGGCCCAGCTCTGCCCTTGGTTGCCAGATATTGGGCTGATCTTAGGGCAGCGTTTCCCAATCCGGTCTTCAGAGACCTACATCCGGCCCACGTTTTTGCTTCCTGTCAGTCGACTTTTTTTGCTTTCTCCCAGCTTCCAGGAAGGGAACTGGGAGGGACCGAAAACATGGATGTCTGTGGGTCTTAAAGGACCAAATTGGGAAACACTGATCTAGGGTTTAGATTTAGGGTTTGGGAAATGGGAGCCAGTGGTCTAGAAAAACAGTGGCCAGTACTACGAAGCTGGGTTACTGGTTTATCGGGGTAACTTGTCAGATTTAAGGTACCACAGTTTAAATGGACTTCATATTCGTTCACTTACATTTTGCCCAGACTACCTTAAATCCGACAAGTTACCCCGATAAGCCAGTAACCCCGCTTCGTAGTACAGGCCACAGATGTTCTCTCAACTTCTGAATAGGAGCTAGAAAATGTCTCTTCTGTTCTTCTCTCTAGATGCGATCAGAGCTGACACTTGGCTTAATGTTTCAACTGATCCCATCTGCTCCATCGCTGCAGTCCAGGCACGAGAGGCCCAGGGCCTAATTGTTTACAGCATGCTGCTGTTTATGCAGCGTATGTCCCTGCAGCCTCTTTTTATCACTGTTTCCCAATGGGGTCCTCAGGGACCCGCAGACAGTCCATGTTTTTACTCCTCCCCAGCTGCTGGGAGGGAGCAAAAATGTGGACAGTCTGTGGGTCCTCAAGGACCAGGTTGGGGGAAACGCTGATTTACATGCCCGCGACCCTGTGCGGGGCAGTGGTTTGGGGGGGGCAGAACATCTGCCAGATGCCTGGGCGGGGCTGGGATGGAGGACCATACATATTGCAGATGTGTGACGAAGGGAAGATGATCCCAGTTTGCTCCCCGGTGTTTAAAGCAAGCAGAAAGAGTAACCAAGTTCTTCTTGATAGAGAACAAGACCTGTTCCAGAGCATGAATGGATGCAGGTCCATGAATGTAGTGTTTGCACTGAAATGACCCTGAAGAGTACAATCCCCTGTGTGCCTCACATGGCAAAGCCCTATGTCACTTAAGCACATTTTTATTAATGCTATTAGGGAAATATATCTCCCTGTAAGCACTTTGCTGGATGTTTTTCCTAAGATTAAAAGACTGTTCTGTATTTCATTATTAAAGCCAATGTAAAGTACCTTGATTTGAATCTCAAAATTTGCAGGGAATCTCATTATTGCTGTGTGTTTTAAGGTTTTACCTTCTCAGGTATTTATTTATTTGAAAATCATTATAAACTTTGACATGTAACCAATAGACTTCGCCATGAATGTATCAATAGCTGCTTATTTAGTGTGAAAGTTCAATGAGCTAACTGAAGTGTACTTTGTGACTTTGTCCACAGGGTGGCGACGGACCACAACGTGGACAACACGACGGCCATCCTGCGTCAGTGGCTGACCGATGTGCAGAGCTTCTACCACTATGTGGAGTGGAGGCCACAGGTGGAGCCAAGGTGAGTGAGTCTGAGTGCCCTCATGCCACATATGTGTGTGTGTGTGTGTGTGCGAGAGAGAGAGAGAGAAAGAGACTGGGAGAGTGAGAGAGAGAGACACGTTAAATCAGTTTTTCCCAACCCAGTCTTCGGACACCCCCAGACTGTCCACATTTTTGGTCCCCTCCAGCTCCCAGCCAATCAAGAACATAGAATACATGGTACCGGCATGTTGGAAGCTGGGAGGGAGCAAAAATACGGACTGTCTGGGGGGTGTCCGAGGACTGGGTTGGGAAACTGCTTGAAATTGCCTTACACATCTTGCTGCAGGACTTTTGAGGATGAGAGCGGACCAAAGCACTGGACAAACCACCGCTATGCTCACGTAATGAAGCTACGGCAGGCAGCTCTGGATGCTGCCCGAGACATGTGGGCTGACTACTTCCTGGTGCGTTACCCCTCGCAGACAGTGGGGGCACTAGACTGCTGAAGAGACTCTGTAAAGTGCTTCTAAATGCCTTTTGCATTCTTCAGTTACAGGCAGGCTGTAGTACGTACTCTTTACCATTGTTAAGCAAATTAAAGCATTAAAATATATTTAACATGTTACACATAAATCTCAGAAAATCCAGTTTTAAACCATCTCAAGTGGCACATTCTTTCTCAGCTCCATGTAGACAGTCCTTTGTACTTCAGCTTTGTTTCTCACGTGGCTGGCAAAGCACACTTGTGACATCGCTGACTGCCCCCACCAAATACTGACTCCTAGTGGCCACTTCTAGAATAATTTTGGGAGTTTATTATTTTTAGAAATGCATACTACAAAATGTTTTTTTGCAGTCGTATTGTTGTCCGACATGATACCCAGGGCCAGGATGGTAGTCTTTGCAACCTAGACATGACATAAACAGGTCACAGTCCTGTGGATCCGTCCTGTTTCTCTTCTGCTTCAGCTGGTGGACTGTGACAACATCCTGACCAATCCAGATGTGCTGTGGAAGCTCATACAGGAGGACAAGACCGTGGTGGCTCCCTTGCTGGAGTCGCGCGCGGCCTACTCCAACTTCTGGTGTGGAATGACCACTCAGGTACGAGCGCGTGTGCTTCCAGCTGGAAGGGCCACCCACATCTGTCTTCCTCATTTTCTCCAGGTCTCTGAATTATTTCATGTTAAAACAATTACAAGTATTTGTTGTGTATTAGATCACTATCCTTCTAGGGATAAATTCAGTCAATGAAAGGTCTAATGTCTTGGGGTCATCACAATACAGAATTGCTGTTTAATAAATTATAATACATAATAGAATATATGTAATGGAATCTTTAATGTCATTTTACATGTACAAAAAACTCTGTGCTTTGTCCACCAATGCTGCATATTGGAGAAAGTGTGTGTGTGTGTGTGTGTGTGTGTGTGTGTGTAAATGAAATATAACGCAATATGTAGCTGAGTAGTTAACCAAAGTGCAGTAGTTCAGTCATATATTCATTTTAGCAGCATTAAATGTAACAGTGTAGATTTTTAGAGTTTCACTGCGAGGTGTATTTTTAAAATTATTAACGGCAACAAAGTGAATCCTTGGGAGTGTAAGCTGTCTGCGTGCCGCCCCCCCCCCCAGGGCTACTACAAGCGGACGCCGGCCTACCTTCCCATCCGGAAGGGCCTGCGGAAGGGCAGCTTCGCCGTGCCCATGGTACACTCCACCTTCCTGGTGGACCTGCGCAAACAGGCGTCGCGTCAGCTGGCCTTCCACCCCCCGCACCCGGACTACAGCTGGGCCTTCGATGACATCATCATCTTCGCCTTCTCCGCCCGCATGGCGGGTATGAGATCAGGGAGGGGGATACGTATTGTAACAAAAGTTAAATTAATTTACATACATTTTATTTAGCAGACTATTTTATCTCCAAAACAGTCCTTGGGGGTTATGGGCCCAATGGTGAAATTACTCTGTTAATCATGGGATTTGAACCGGCAACCTTCTGATTCTAGGCATAGAACCTTAACCTACAGAGCCACACTATGCTACAATTCAGGCAAAACTCAATTGTTTCAATTCTTCTATAGAAGTGGTTCAAAACCAACATTTTCCGTCTGTTCTCACAGTACGTAAAGATTATGTGTTTGTAAGTGGTATTTAGCTATGCTATAATTAACTTGGGGGCAATTAGGTCTTTTTTGATTGTAACATAGTCACCCTGCAAGACGTGCATCATGCCGATCCTGGCAAACGTTTATGGTCTTTCCTTCCTATAGACGTCCAAATGTTCCTGTGTAACAGAGAGATTTATGGGTTCCTGCCCATCCCTCTGCGTGTCCACAGCTCCCTGCAGGACGAGGCGGACAGCTTCCTGCACACGATTCTGGAGGTCATGGGTAGGCCTGGGTTCGAGGGTTAGGGTACAGAAACGGTCTGTGGTCTTTCTGTTGTTACTCAGCCGGTCTGTCCCCTTTGCCCCAAACAGTGCGGAACCCTCCCATAGAACCTTCTAGGTTCACACCCGTCCCTAAGAAAAATCCGGACAAGATGGGCTTTGACGAGGTGGGGCAAAAAAAAAAACACAACTGTTTTTTTTTATATATTAATTGATTGTGGGCGGAGCTTCAGAGGGGGGGCGTGCCTCCACAGATGTTCATGATCAACCTGGAGCGTCGTCCTGACCGGCGGAAGCGCATGCTGAGGTCCCTCTATGAGCAGGAGATCGACTGCAAGGTCTTCCCCGCCGTGGACGGCAAGTAGGTCGCCGGATTGGGTAGCTTTTACATTTTTGATGCCAGAATGGTGCCACGGTCAGGGAAACCTCTCTCTCCATCTCTCTCCCGCTCAGGGCCTTGAACGCCAGCCAGATCCAAGCCCTGGGAATCCACATGCTGGCCGGCTACAGCGACCCCTACCATGGCCGGCCCCTCACCCGAGGGGAGATGGGCTGCTTCCTCTCACACTACTCGGTCTGGCAGGAGGTACGAGGGCGCTCTGCCTGAGAGCTGTGCCCTCCTGCGTCTCCTGTCCTCCGAGCTGATCCTCTTCCCCCATCATCTTCCCGCAGATTGTGGATCGGGGGCTCGAGGTGTCGGTGGTGATCGAGGACGACCTGCGCTTTGAGGTTTTCTTCAAGCGGCGCCTCCAGAACCTGATGTTGGAGGTGAAGAAGGAGGGACTGGACTGGGACCTCATGTAAGGGCACTAAGGGGGTTCCAGCATCAATATACTGTACTATGGAATATATGAAAATCATGTACCCATTTTAGTAGTTTGTCCAAGACTGTAGCTGATTTTTCCTCTACTCTTCTCACGCCATTCAACATCTCCTCTCCTCCTCTTCTACCTTCTCTTCATCTGCTTCCTGCTTCCCCCCCCCTTCTCAGTTACATAGGGAGAAAGAGAATGCAGGTTGAGCGTCCCGAGAAGGCCGTTCCCAACATCCACAACCTAGTTGAGGCCGACTACTCTTATTGGACGCTGGGGTACGTGATGTCATTACAAGGCGCCAAGAAGCTGCTGAAGGCCGAGCCGTTGAAGAGGATGCTGCCAGTGGACGAGTTCCTCCCCATCATGTTCAACAAGCACCCAGTGTAGGTATTGCCCAGGTCACTTCTCTGCCCTGCCTTGGAGTTTGTAAATTCTCCATGTAGCATGTCGCTATGCTGTGTCCATCACCCGCTGTCTTCGTTCCATCCTACCCCACCCCAGATCGGACTACATGGAGCAGTTTGTAACTCGGGACCTAAAAGCATTCTCTGCAGAGCCCCTACTGGTGTTCCCCACCCACTACACGGGGGAACCGGGCTACATCAGTGACACGGAGACCTCCACCGTCTGGGACAACGAGAAGATGCCCACAGACTGGGACCGGGCGCGGGCGGGCAGCAAGACGCACGAGCAGGCGGAAATCAGCAGCGAGGCCCAGAACACGGACGTCCTCCAGTCGTCCTTGCACCGTGCTGCTAAAGATGAGCTCTGATTGGCTATTTCACACATGTGGCCAGCCAATGAGAACCGGGAACCACCCACCCACCCACGGTCAGGCTGCTACATTTGTTTTGTAATGACCTCCTGAAAATTGCCTCTTTCTTCACATCTTACCTGGGATGATGCTAGGGCAGCATGGAATCTGAGGTGTGTGATTTGACTCTCAAAGTGGCTTCTGATGGTCATCATGGGATCATCACATCTGGTACAGGTGAGTGAGAAACACCTGCTTTTAGATGCTTTTTTTAAAGCACATTTTGTTTTGTTTTTTGCCCTCACCTCTGGGACAGTCGCCAACTGTGATCCAGATGTACCCTCACAGTCAGGTTTGAGGGCAAAGCTCCGATGAAATACCCAGCAGATATTACTCACAGACAGGGCAAGGATCTGAATTCATCTTCAAAATGGCAGAATGTGTCATTCCCACAGAATCCCCAACTAAAAAATGTTACATAAACTTCTGTTTATTTCAACGTCTTTCTAGGAAACACTCACCCCCTGTGTTACTGACAGATGTGCCTAAATACAGGAATGTGTGGTATTGCTCTGCTTGGTCTCTACATGACAATCCACCAATGGCTTTACAGGGAAAATTGGGAAGATTTGTGAGGGGTGTAGAGATTGTATCCCACAGCTTGGATTATGTGAACTTGTCAATAAATGGTTATTGGTTTAAGTTCCAGGATGAATCCTGGTAATTTTTGTCCACTTTGCAAGGTGCTTAACTTGAACTGATTACTGATCATGAGTGAAACCATAAGCTGCTTTAGATTAAAGCATCCTGAAAAAAAGAAGCCGATGTCTCTCTCTCTCTCTCTCACAAACACACAGACACACACAAGCAAACAGACACACACAAACACACACACACACACACACAAACACACACACACACAAACACACACACACACAAACACACACACACACAAACACACACACACACAAACACACGGGATGAACTAACGCTGCTCCACTTGCATCTGTCAAAGCTGCTGTTAGCTGTGAATTCTTCGCCATGACAGATTCAGCACCCAGTGCTGTAATCGGCCTGTAATTTTCGCCAGCGGTGGTCTTGTGGCAGATCAGGCCTCAGAATCCACACCCTGGGCCTGCGGACCAGTTTCCAGTCGACCACAAAAGAGCCAGAAACAAGTTGCTAAGGAATAATCCTGGAGTCTAGCCTTTTAAGGAGTGTCTAATTGTGTGGCATGGAAATATTGTACCATAATAAAAGAAATTGATTTTTTTTCCTTTCCTACCACAGTAACTATTGTTTTTCAAGTACCTATTTGTGTGTGAACCTGATATGGATGAGAATGACCAGTCGATCTTGCAGTTAATGCCAGTTTAGTCTGTTCCCCATTTCTGTAAAAGTGCCTTTATACCAAAGAATAAAATCTTGTTTTGTTTTAAATCTGTCTTTGCATACCACGCGCTTTTATAATGACCGAAAGATGTCGTCAAGAGAAAGTCTGTTGTGGTGGATTTGCGCTGACGTGTTTCTGTTGCAGTACAAAAGTGCGCCTCAATAAGACCGCTGCGTGTTCTGTCGATGAGCATCCCTCCCCAGTAATGACGTGCTCTGACAGTTTGCATATGGTAATTGTGTTTTTTATGGGGTTTTTTTACAGATGCATATATCCATATGCGGATATGTACTTAGGCTTAATGAGAAAAGCGCTACCTAAGTATACCCGGTCTCTAAGCTGTCGCCGCCTCCGCATGCCATGGCCTTAAAAGGGGGAGTTAGTGTTTCGGCTATTTCTGGGACTTTAACACATTTGTATCTCTTCTTTCGTGCGACGCGAAGCTTTCCTGGAATCATTTTGCTTGTGATAAAAGTGCCGGCGGCTGTGAGATTCAATCCAAACGCACAAAAAAAATCAAGACCAGATATCGTCGCACGCCATTCAAAGCGTGAACTTGTCATTCAAATGATTCTTTTTCACTATAGCCTACCTGCTATCAAATATACAGTCCTTTAGGCCTGTAATGTATTTTATATAATTAAGCTACATGGAACAATTTATATTTATTAAATATATTAAAATGAGGCATAACTTTAGAGTTTCGGTGTTCACTTACGCGTATCTGTTAACCGAGGTCAACAGCAGCGGCAGGGAACAAAGTTAAACGGGCCAGACCGGGGGCGACCTGCGGGAAGCAGATCGCCTGCCGCATGCTTGTGCATATCTGAGTAAAAAATCCCAGCTTGTAGTTCTCTGTTATCCCAAGTGAACCCGACTCAGTCCCCGGAAAAAAAAAAACATATATAGTTGTCACTAGATAAGAAGGCACGATTTCTGGAACAGGGTTGCCAACTCGCAGGCATCTGGCGTGACATGCTTTCTGACTCACAGGGTCACGCAAGAAATTTTACAGCAAATCTATATTATTACATTATAAACATAAAACTAGCTACATCAAAAGCGTTGGGGTAGTTTGCAAACCTTACAGGCTATTTATAAGGTAATAAAACTGTTACATACATGTAAATGAGCGTGCAAACTTGTCTCGAATTGAAAATCACACGCCAGGCAGCTGACTGAAGTTGGCAGCCCTCACTTGGAAATAATAGCTAATCAATCATAAGGAATCCAGTTGCGGATCTGTTTAACATTCATGATCAAAGCTGTAATTGCGTTATGTCTAATCTCGGATCAGCGAACTTTCCGTCAATAAGACAGATAAACCGTAAAAATGTTGATTTACGTATGTGGTGACGCATAGAGGCGATATGTTATTTGTAAGTCAGGTGAGTTAACGAAAGAAAGGTATAGGCATGATATTGACTAGTAATTAATGGTCATCTATCCGAACAGTCGAACCGACGACTTATCATGACCTATATACACCTTCTTCCACCTTCCGCGCTGCTGGTTAGACTTACCTCACCTCCATGACTACTGTTATTTTAGGTTTGCTCAAAAGCGATTGCAATCAGCTTCAGAAGATGAGTGAAGTTTGCGGATGTGCTGGATTGAGCCGGAATGTGGCCGAGCGACATGCTTAACATCAGTCATGCGGGAATTCATCCTCTTAACAATGACTCATGTGTTAATGGAGAGTCAAAACGCACGGAGTCCGCATCTAACATTACAGCACCTGCTGCGTGAAATACGGTTCTGTTGGATGATTATCGACGATCATGTTTTAATCTGACTCCATCCTTCATCCCGAAATACGAAAGATCTTAAGACTACAGGAGACGGATGATTTCTGTGTAGATCGGACTGGTGGAAATGTTCCCCGTCTGACACGGCATCAGTCGGGCATATGTCTGAAGTCTGGTCCACTCTATTTTGTAATGACGGTAATCACGAAGACAAATAAGAAGAAACATGGCGCAGGTCGGTAGCCTTGGAAGTTTAAGGTTGGAGTCGTCGCCAGCCTTTTTCCCTGCGATGGAGAGCACCGAGTCTGCGTGGCTGGGGGACCGCTTACAAGATATACCGCAGATGGTAGCTGAACTTCGGCTTGTGGGTGACAGCATGAAACAGATTAAAAAGCTTCTGCAGGATTTCTGTGGTAAGTCAAATTATTATTATTATTATTATTATTATTATTATTATTATTATTATTATTATTATTAACAACAATAATAATGGGTCTTAATTGTAATATTTATAGCGTTGCAGTTCTTGTTATACAATTGATGTCTGGTACTATGCTTTATTAGTCATCAAGGAGTTTTGACCAACCTACTACGTTATCTCTCCGTATTTTTACTCTCACATTCCAATCATGTTTCACAGTGGTTGGCCCCAAATGGACCACATAACTGAGACCATGGCTACTCTTAGAACATGAGGGAGATGGAATTCCGGAACACTAAAAATGATGGTTGTCTGTTACGCTTCACTCACAAATGGGCCTGGACTGGGCGTATTCTCTGTTGGTCGATGGGTTTGCGGGTCTGAAAAATACCCCCCCACCCCATCAGTAAAATCTGCCCCAAAATTAAGGGCGAAATTTTAAACCTTGTCCGGCCTTGTTCACAAAACCGTTCAATCCCATGGTGAAGTGCTTTGTTAATGTTGTCACATTTGGCTCTCTCTCTGTCCACCTCCACCTCAGACTCATGTGGATCCACCCAGGACGAGGTGGACACAGCACTCCAGGGCTTGATGGCCTCTCTCCAGCCCCTGAGGGAGCGCCACCCCTCCATGGCTCACCCCCCTTTAAGCCATGCCATCTCAGCCCTTCTTGGCTCCCTCAGAGGTCAGTGCCCCTCCATTTGATTTTTAGGACTAGTGTGTGACAGCAGGGGGCGCTAGAGTCATCTCTGAAACCACCTGTTGCTCTTGGGTATGTGGTTTAACGCTCATGAACAGCCAAAACTCTTATACTCGTACACTAAAGGAATCACAATAAATATAGGTGATGGGCCGAATGTGTACATTTTTTTAATTGATGTGACATAATGATGTAGCTATAAATTAAAGCATCTCTCACTGTGAGGGGGGGGAGGAATGGTGGGTGTGTCTTCCTTAGAGAACGAGACTCACTTCCTCCCCTCAAAGGTGAAAGAGCATTGGACAATCTCCTCAGCATCAGGGAGGGAAAAAAAATGTTTTTTTTTCTCTTTCTTTTGCAAATGCACACAGTGAGAGAGAGAGAGAGCGAGAAAAGGAGAACGAAATCTTTAAAACGCCTCAAAGTTTTTTCTGTTAGTTTTCACTGAATGCAAAGCACCAGTGAAAGAGTGTGTGTGTGTGTGTGTGCGCGCGTCTCTGTGTGGGCGCACGCGCGTGTATGTGTCTGTGTGTGTCCACACACGCCGAGCGTCGAATGAGGCTGAGTAACTACGGCTCGCTGTCCCCCTCTTGGTAAACGCCGGAGAGTCTCGGCGAATGGGGTCTCTGCGCGGCGTGAGGTACTGAGCTCTGTCTGTCTGAGGGAATTTTGGGAGGAGAGAAAGCAGGAGACACGCTGATGGAGGAAGCGACGAAGAATGTTGCAATGGCGGACTGCAATGCCCAGGGTGAGTGTGAGGACCCGGGTGAGGGTGGGCGGGACAACGTACCGCAGCTCCAACGAGACAGAGGCGGCCATCTCGACCCAAAAACACAGGCCGTGATCCCTCGTTTGTGCCGTTTATGACTTCCCTCCTTTTTGATGCACTTATGCTGTCCATCAATCTGCCATCGGCTTGGTCACTGTGAACCTAGAGCCTGTTCCAGGCAGCATCAGGCACAAGACGTTGGGCTTGTGGGAAGAAACTGTGGGTGACCTTATTAACTGCACACCTACAGAGCTGGGGGGGATTCGTACCCCTTCCCTAGAGGTGTGAAACAATAAACGTGAGCCACTGAGTCACCCTCAATATTCGTATATTTTTAGTCCTGTAAATTTGCTGTTTTTTGGTATCTCTCATTTCCTGTGGAAACATCTGATACCTCATAGTTGCTCCTTCCACCTTTTTCCTTTGGGTCCAGGTCCATTTGTCCTTTGAGATCTTTGTACGTACTGGATGTTTTGTTTGGAAATATGTAAGCCCAACTTGTTGAGTTGACTGTAAAGATACCTGAGCCCTAGACCTCACCGTAGGAGTAGGTGCCATGGCTCTTCTTTGGTCTTTAGCCATAGTATTTTCTTGCGTTGAATCTCGTGGTGTCTGCTGTCATGTTTGCGAGGTGTATGAATTTGAGGGGGGCTGGGGTTGGGGGGAAATTATGCCTGTTTGGCCAGTACAAGCCTTGCAGTGCTTGTGTGCGGTGAAACCTGATGTAGATGCAAGTATCCTGCAAGTTTTCTCAGTTCGGTTTCTGGAAGGGCTAAGGTCCTATTTGCATTGTTGTCCCCTCGGAACACTCCCTAGCGTGTCCCGTAAGTGACATTGCTGAAGCATTTCATTTGCATCTCAGTCTACATGCTAGCGGGCAGTCTGGCCTAGGTGTACCCTGGCCTCATGTCCTGTGCTGGCCTGGTAGGTTCCTGGGCTTCCCATGAGCCTGATTATGATAAGAGGTTTGAAGATGGATGATTGGGTGGTTGGACACAAATGGCAAACCGACGGCGTCGCAGCAGCGTGCTGAGAACTGGGCTGTCCCCCGTAAGCAGTGTGACTTGGAGGCAGGATGTGGTTGACCTAAATGGAACATGAGAGAGCTAGAGAGAGCGAGAAACACTGCTAAATGTCTCCTCAGCTTGTCTGAGAGAACCCGGCAGGATTCTGCATAGAACTCGACAGTGTCTGGAACTGAAAGTACACACAAGTACTCGCAGTCAGAAACATGCTTTTTTTCATCAAGTGACAGCGTATGCATTTTGTATATCAATTGGATTTGATACCAGAAGCAAGAAGCATTATCATTCTGCATGTTTGCGTGGCTTTAGTACTTGTATCTGTGTGTGACACTGCTCTGCTACCCCGTTCTGCTTCTTGCTGCAGTTCAGAAGGGACATCCGGTCTTAGTTCCTTTGTTTGCCCTTCTGCCATTTTGGTTCCTATATTTCAGGCATGAAATTGGCCACTCTGTACCTGTCTTTGCTTGCATAATTCCCCCCCCCCCCCCCGGATATAATGAGTATGGGCAGCTCCCCCACCACTGCCTTTATTTTTTGCTGTTTCTCTTTACTAGAGTCTCTGTTGGTGTCGTGACGTCACTCAGGAGGGTAAAAGGGAAGTGGTAGTGATGATTAGGTCACGGCAAATAATTATCGGAAGAGTTTATCGTGAATGATATATATATAAAGTTCTGGTGACAGGCTATGTATTTCTCAGATGTGTTGTGCGGTCAGTTCCTTTTTGGGCTGTCGGGTTTGAGTTGGGTTGAGGGGCTGTTTTATGGAGACGCAGAGGTCGCTCGGGCAGAGAAATTTCAGCCCTTGCGAGACGCGACATACGTCATGAACCGTTCCGGTGATGGAGCTCGACAGAATCGACACATTTCCCGGATGGCACTGGAATATAAAAATAGGCATGTTGCACATACTGTTCGGGGGGACGGGCTCATGGTTCTGACATTTAATATGAAGCGGTGTGGTTTTTAATTTAAGGGATGGTGTGACTGATTAACTATGGCATTGTGAGGAAAATGATTGTTTGCTGTGGTTTGGGGATTTTTTTGGTTAAAATGTGGGTGTGTAACACCCACACCGCGTGGCCTTCTGTGCCTTGCCTGTTGCATAAAATAAGCCTAGGATTTCTGATCACCTCGACCTGAGTGGCAAACTGCAGTAAGATGTGGGGGCGTTAAGGCATCTCGAGGGAGAGGTGGGGGGGGGGGGCTCTAATTCCCCTGCCTCCTGAGGAATGATATGAGTCATAAGTGTCACCTGCGTAACCTAGAGATTTGCACCGCTGTATTTTCTTTAACTGTCTTTTTTTTTATGTGTATGGCTTCCGTTTATCTGTCTTCCATATTTCTGTGCTACTTATTGCGATTCCTTTGTCCTGTGACCAGCTACACCGAAATGCCATCTCAGCGTATCACCCCTGCATCACGTTGCTGAACAGGGCAATGGAATTCACTTTGACTTTGTCAGTGAACACGTGCAGATTTCTAGATCTTCCCTTTGCTGGAGCCTTTACCTGAGGGCACGCTGCTGCTGAGTCTTGACCCCACAGCGCTCTGGCTATGAGTAAGCATCCTGATCCGCCAGTGCATTTTGAGAAGAGAAAGCCGGTGTCAAATGAGAAGTCAGCGTTTTTGATTTACGCAGTAACCCCCCCCCCCCTTCCTGTAGCCTGTGAGCGGCTGCGCGGCATTGTGCGGTTGTCAAGGGCCCTGTTTTCTTCCGAGATGGTCGGCGAGGAGGGGGATGGGTAGCTCATTGCGTGGCAAAGACCTGGTACGTTGCAGTTTTAGGAAGTGGGCACCTCTTACTTCCTTGTATTCTGCACGTTTCAACGCCGTGTACTGCAGCAGCTCCATCGCGGCCTGCCCTGACCCGGCCCGCTCCCCTCTCTCCCTTTTGCCCCCACTTTAGAAGCACTGCGTCCGAGCAGGACGTCCGAGACGAAGCGCTACAGCGAGATCTTCCGTGATTTCGACAACCTGGAGCTGTCGCTCATCCATGAGTACGTATTTCACATCGTTGGCACGGTCTTCCGCCACCCGGCTTCTCCGTTCACCTGCTCATTTTTCCCTCGTTCTGTTCGACTGTCTTTGCCCTGCGTTTATTGGGGGAACCCCAGGACTGTGGAGGACCTGCTACCAGACCCAGACACCATATCCAACGCAGAGACGGAAACCACAGAGATCACGGATCCGGAAGAACTGACGGTTAATGATTAGTACTTCATTTTTATTTTGTAGTATTTTATACCACATTCATTCATGCTTACATTTCAGTTAATTGAGTCCAAAGATAGCCTTGAGGTTTTCATTATACCATTGAACTTTTCAATTGTATTGTTCTATTTTACGTGCACCACTTCTAGGAGTCACAAGGCACTTCTCGTTATATGTCTGCCTTTGTACACTATGACAGTAAGGTTAAAGTGAATTTATGACATCACACAATAAAATGGTGGCTCCCCGCTGGATCCGATTCAAACCCGATGGCTCCTTCTGCAGCCTGAAGAAGGCCTCGACGTCGAGATTCAGGTTGATGAAGACCAAAAAGAAGGATCTTCACCAGGTAGGTCCTTCAAGCTTGGTGTCTGTGTGCCCCCCACCTTCCAGTAGCTGGAAACAGATGATTGGGATGAGTGTTGTGGACGCTTTTCGTATTTCCATTATAATATGGAGATCAGAGTTCTCAGTGGAAGCTGCGGCGGCATTCAAACGCACCTGAAAGACTGCGAGTGTGATGCGGTCCAGCTGGGCCAGGCAGTGTTCGGGGCTGGACGGGTTTTTACCGAGTTCTGTTTTAGGTGGTGAGGTTCTTCTGTGACTCCACACTCTGACCTGGTCCCAAAAGAGCTCCCCGGTTTTTGGGCAGTTAGCCATGCACGCTAATTGCCTCACGCTAATCAGATTAGCAGGAGAAGGGGGTAGATTTGACCAACAGGCAGTGGTGGGGGGAGGTTCCCCTACCCAGTCAGACGTGTTGGGGGGGAGGAACCTGCAGGGAGCTTACAGGCCGGTGATGCTGCTGCACCAGGCTCCACCCCTGTGTGTGCATAGTATCTGCTCCAGAAAGTGTCTCATCAGGAGAGGCGACAGCATTTCAACGATAAAATAAGGCAGCATCCTGTTAGTGGGAACACGGAACCGATCTTTATCTCTACATGAGAACGGCAAGAACAAAGGCACCCAAGTCAGTGGAGAGTCTCTGTGTGTGAGAGAGATTCGCACATTTGTGTGTGTGATCTCTCAATCAGTATAAACATTGTTGGTGTGATTGTAATGATGCATCACCTGGGTTATTGCATGGATGTGTGTCTGTGTGTGTCTGTGTGTGCATGTGTGTGTCTGTGTGTGCATGTGTGTGCATGTGTGTGCATGTGTGTGTCTGTGTGTGCATGTGTGTGTGTGTCTGTGTGTGCATGTGTGTGTCTGTGTGCATGTGTGTGTCTGTGTGTGCATGTGTGTGTCTGTGTGTGCATGTGTGTGTCTGTGTGTGCATGTGTGTGCATGTGTGTGTCTGTGTGTGTCTGTGTGTGCATGTGTGTGCATGTGTGTGTCTGTGTGTGCATGTGTGTGTCTGTGTGTGCATGTGTGTGCATGTGTGTGTCTGTGTGTGCATGTGTGTGCATGTGTGTGTCTGTGTGTGCATGTGTGTGTCTGTGTGTGCATGTGTGTGCATGTGTGTGTCTGTGTGTGCATGTGTGTGTCTCTGTGTATCTGTGTGTGTCTGTGTGTGCATGTGTGTGCATGTGTGTGCATGTGTGTGTCTGTGTGTGCATGTGTGTGCATGTATGTGTCTGTGTGCATGTGTGTGCATGTGTGTGTCTGTGTGTGCATGTGTGTGTCTGTGTGTGCATGTGTGTGCATGTGTGTGTCTGTGTGTGCATGTGTGTGCATGTGTGTGTCTGTGTGTGCATGTGTGTGCATGTGTGTGTCTGTGTGTGCATGTGTGTGTCTCTGTGTATCTGTGTGTGTCTGTGTGTGCATGTGTGTGCATGTGTGTGCATTTTTGCAATTATTGCATTGTGGGGACCACAATGTGATAAGGACCTGTAACTTCTTACCTTGTAGAGACTTTTTTTCGGTCAGGGATAACCTCAATTTTATAAAGATCTATGACTGCAATCACAAAACTGAAAATTGCTGAAACTCCTGTATTCTGTTTGGTTACTTATGGATAAGGTTAGGGCTGGGTAGGGGTTAAGGTTGTCATTGTTGCGATTAAGGTTTTGCCCATAGAAATGAATAGACGGTCCCCACAAAAATATGAGTACAGGTGTGTGTGTGTGTGTGTGTGTGTGTGTGCCAGATTGCTCGGTGTTAGGACGGCCGATTGCCGGCGTGTCATTTTTTCGGACGCGTTCCAGAAGGAGAACCAGGAGCCTCGCTAATGCCTGTCAGCTCCTGGGATAATCCCCTGGCTGAGCTGCCATGACAGGGGGGTGGAGTCACTGAGGGAGGCGGGTGGTTCCACGCCATGCACCCCTGCACGCCACCGTACACATGCTGTGGCGGCGCTCAGGTGAAGCGGAATGTCAGCTCCAGGAATCACCGGTTCTATTTTTTTTTTTTTGTAAGTTTCCGCTCAGCTTCTGAGCTTGGGATCGGTAGGTGTTCCACTGAGGAACCTCGAGGTTCCAGGTCATCTGCAGAACCCCCGTCCAGGATGCTTCATCTCAAATGAGATAAAAGTGACGGCTACGGGTTTGAACCAGGAATCCGAGCAAGAAAACCAAAGGAGAAAGGTCCTGAGAGGTGGTTTTCCTTCAGAAATCCAGTGTTCCTATTTTTTTTTTTTTTTTTCGAAAACTAGAAGTTGGACTTGAGTGTGAAAGCTAAGAACCGTCACGGAGAAGATGATCTGGAAGGAGGAGGATTCATCTATCTGATGGATGTATTCATGAGGAAGCACTAAGGGGCGGAGTCAGAGAGACAGAGAAGGGAACCAGATTGGCTGTTTGTGTGCATGGTAACTGTTTCCAAGGCGATTTTGGAATCTGGGCTCCTGCCACAGCAGATTAAATGTGGCCCCACCTGGAGCCTCTGCCACATCGGTAGACGCCCCCCAGTCCTTCTCCATTCTAGTGGTGGCATTGGAGGAACTACTGGCACTCAGGGCCTGGAGGTGGGAGGCGCAGAGTGGGCGGGGTCAGGAGACAGGTGAGGAGCCAATCAGGAAAGTCGACTCCTCGAGCTCCCGCCCCTGGTCTTATTTCAGATCCTCCGTCTGTCCACTATAGGACAGCTGGACGTGAATTTCTGTTCGGGTGTTTGACCCCCCTCAGCATCCTGAAGAGGACTCTGTGCTGATCCTTCCACTGAGGGGATTTCCCTCCTCAAAGCCGTCCAGAAGCCAGTGCCATTCAGCAACCTGTTCTTTCTGGAGGAAGCTCACAGCTCTTCACAGGCCCATCTTGTCGCTTGGCACCAAGGACAAGACAGGATTACACCTCTTTTTTTCTCCTCCCTGGAACATGGCAATAGCTTTGATTCTGCTATCTGTGCCTTGCTGGATTCTCACCAGTGCCCTCTAGTGTTTGGAGGACATTGCTTTCTTGTTTGCTGAACGCCTATGGGCGTGTGACACGGAACCTCACCCCCACGATCGGGAACGGCTTTTAGGATCTGCGCTGTGGGGTGTGTGTGCGTGGGGGTGCGGGGTGGATGAGCAGGACCCGCAGTTATGCTGATACACTCCCTCTCAGCCCAGCATGCAGACCTGTTGCTGCGCCGCTGCGAGGGCGGCGTGGATCTGGCCCTGCAGTACTCCAAGATGTGGTGCCGCTATGCTAAGGAACTGCTCTCTTGGATGGAGAAGAGATTCAGCTTAGGTAAGGTCCCCAGCCTTTGCTCTGTCCGTCCATGTGTGTCTGTGTTTTTGGCTGCGAACCTGTTCTCTGTCAGTCCACCTCTCTGTGTGGGACTGTGGACCCGTCCTTCTCTCAGTCTGTCCATCTTTCTGTGTGTCTGCCTGTGTACCTTTCCTTTCAGTCTGTCCATCTCTCCCTGTGTCTGACTGTGGACCTGTCCTCTCTGTCTGTCCATCTCTCTGGGTCTGATTGTGGACCTGTCCTCTCTGTCTGTCCATCTCTCTGGGACTGACTGTGGACCTGTCCTCTCTCCATGTGACTGATCCTGGATCTGTCCTTCTCTTAGTCTGTCCATCTCTCTGGGTCTGACTGTGGACCTGTCCTCTCTGTCTGTCTGTGTGATTGAGGGGAGGACAGGTCCATAATGAATGTCTTTTTCTCTCTATCCTCTCCTGCTCTCACAGCAGATGTGAGAGGTCTTGCACCACTCAGAATAATACTCCAGCTGCCGATTCCCCTCTCACCCCTTCACTGTTAGTCGCACGGTGATCCGTACTCAGTGCACAGCCACAGTCAGTAAGCGATAGCCCTCTTCCTGAGGCTCCTCTATATTCTTCACCCCCCCCCCCCAGAACTTTTTGCTTCATTATGGATGTTTAGCAACTTCAAACATTACGCAGTGGTACATCTGTGCGTGTGTATGAAGTATGAGCAATTCAGCTTCCTGTCCCGGAAGTCGAACAGAAACCTTTCCCCTGAGTTCCTTAATCACGCGTTCAGGGTGTGTTCTTCTCTGTGGTTCCTGGGATGGATTTCGCCCTGTCACCGTGTCCCCAGCAGGGTCACTGCCTGTTGCTCCACCTCCATAACCATGTTCCCCTTCGCATGCAGAGCAAGAGTTTGCCAAGAATGTCACCAAGGCAGCAGAAGCAGCCAAATCTTGCGTCTCCCAGCAGGTTCGAACCCGTCTCTCTTCCACTTCCTTGCACATAGTCGTCTCTCCACGCTGCCAGCATTCTAGTCCTGCCACGGCTGGGGTGGACTTTCCATGCTTTCTCCAAGCTTGTGCCGGTTACCCCCTACCTTCCCCCTTAGACCAAAGCAATCAAATGCAGACAAACCGATGGCTTCAAAATCAGCCCGAGAGAGTGAAAGTGTGAACTTCCTGCCATAGACTGCCAGTCAGTCTTTCCTATTTCACTGCGTACTTTTCCTGAAGAAGCTTCTAGATCATTATGAAAACAGTAGGATGCTTTTGTGCTTGCCTGTCTGTAAGGTGACGACTCTATCATGTGATTAACTGTGTGTCTGTGTGTGTGGGGCCCTCCCAGGACTCTATGCCTCTGCAGTACATCTACATCATGGTCATGGAGCGAGACATGAAGAACAGCCAAGAGGCCAAAAAGACTGGAGAGATGCTGCATCAGCGTTGCTACCAGGTATTCACCAGCAGGGGGCGAGAGAGAGCCAGCAGCTTATAATCAGAGTCTGAATAATCCCAGCCGGACCTGAACCGGACCCCGAACGGGCGGTTTTCCATTGTAAATTATCAGAGAACCAAATGCGTGACCAAACCGAGGTGGTTGTGTTGGCACCATCTGATTGGTCGAAATGCATGGAGAGACTGGTGATCTACATCAATATGCATGGATTCTCTGAAAGGAAGAACGTATTGGCTCAGCAGCCTAAGCTTCTGTGCCTGTGATCAGAAGGTCACCGGTTCAAGCCCGGCTTCAGCAGCTAGTCACACGTCCGGTGGCCCTTAGCCACTAGGTCTCTCAGCACCACTTCTGGTGGCTGCTCTTCACTGCCAAGCTCGCTCTCACCTACATATGTGTCTGTGTCATGGAGAGCAAGGTGAAAAGCGTATATCCCTACAAGCGGTCAATAACGTGTCATTAAAAAGGGCATATTATATATACTATTAGTATCACGATGTATTGATGCATTTTTGATACACCTACTTAAAAATGTACTATAGAACAGCTGAATGGAATGGATCCCTAATGCAAATTAATGTAAGCCAATGCTAATTCTGGTAGCGTTTGATGCTGACGTAACATAGCGATTCTCACAAACGTGCTAGCAGACATTAGCACACAGAAAAGAATAATAATAGTAATAATGGGAAAACTGAAGCTCGGTTCCTGCATGCCATTGGAAAAGCACCGTAAATGTCACACAGACACTCCTAATCTTTCTCTCTCTCTCTCTCTCTCTCTCTCCCTTTTCTCTCCCTTTCTTCTGCCTTCTCTCCATTCCTAGGCTCTCGCAGCCAAGAAGAACGAAATAGACAAATGGCGTCGGGAGTTCAAGGAGCAGTGGGCGAAGGAGCAGAAGAAGATGGTAAGGTCCGCCCCGCGCGCCCCTGCAAGCGCCCCAGCTGGAGGCTCACGTTAGCCGCAGACACCAACCGCCAGCCCCATAAGCTCAGCCCCCCCACCCCCCCCACCCCCCCTTCACTAGCACGAGGCAGTGTCAGCACTGAAGAAGGCCCGGCAGCAGTACATCCAGCGCTGTGAGGACCTGGAGAAGGCCAAGGCCATGAGCAGCAAGGCCGAGGAAGAGCTGGGCGGCTACAAGACGCTCGACAAGCGCAGGAAGTCCAGGGATGAGGCGCAGACCAAGGCAGGCAAACAGACGACACAGTGACACCCACACGGGGGCAGTAAAGACCCCACCCCCCACAGATATGACCTGCACACTAAACAATTCTACTGCATTTAGTGCCGCACGCACACTGCAGAATGTGTCATTCATTGCTATTCACTGGTTGAGTCCTTAGAGAAGCTGTTAACGTGGGAAAATGAGCTACAGTGTGTGACTGATTGATTATTTTATTTAGTGTACTTTCTGACCGTGCACTTTCAGTGACTGTGAGTGTTCGGAGCATGAAGCTCACAGACCCCAATCTTTCTGCCTCGATACACCCTCCCAAATTCATGTTTCACGCCGTATTTCTTCTTGTCATCTGGAAAACCTCTTAAGATCACTAATGAAATTGCTCATTATATTGTTTGTTTGGGTAGCAATGTATGCATGTTTTTCTGTGTGCCCATAAGTGTATGTATGTGCGTGTCTGTGTTTCTGTGTGATATTTGTGTATTTTATATGTGTGTATATTTAGGTTTTTATTTGCCTGCTTGAGTGTATGTCTGTCAGTGTTTACATGTATGTGTGTATGTGTATATTTTGCATGTGTTCATATTTTTTCTGTGTGTGTATGTGTGTGTCAGATGAAGGAGGCAGAGGTGCAGTACCGGCAGTGTGTGACCGACGCCAACGCACACCAGGAGGATCTGGAGAGGGTGAAGGAGAAGATCATAGCCCACATCCGCAAGCTCATCCAGCAAGGCGACACCGTGCTGAAGGAGGTGAGCGTGTGGGGGGCAGGGGAGAGAGGCACGATCACGGTCGGAGGAACCATGGCATGGACGTACCAGCGAGTATCGCGTGCCACTTAGGTGTTAGAAGCACAGTCCACAGAAAAGCTTGCAGGACGTCCAGATACTGTGGGAAAATTCATCTGTTTACCTCAGAGCTTTAGGCTGATAGTACCGCTTTGCATTAACGGTGTGTAACCCTCACCTCACACCTCCCTCCCGCTCCCAGGCCACGGTGAACATGTTTCACCACCTGCGTCTGCACACAGAGGCCATCCCCCAGGGCTACTTCAGCCTGGAGCAGACCTGCCGGCCCTACGAGCCCGGCGAACCGTACCACAGCTACATCCTGAAGCAGCAGCGCCGTCCCCAGCCGCTCCAGGCCTACATCTTCCAGGAGTTCACCCCACAGAGCAGGAGGTGAGTGGGCAGCCCCAGGGTTAGGGCACGGGAGGAAGAAGGGCATGACTTGGCAAACTACTAGCATAGGCATCAAAGGAACAACCATGAGTTGGACAATGAAACTGAAACACTGGCCAGTATAGTGTTTGAGGCTTCGTGCTTATATATGCACGGCCTGGTGGCCAATCTTTACCCATCATACAGTCCATCAGTAAGAGCAGAGTCTGAAGGTTGAATTAGCAGAGCAATAGCACAGATGTACGCAAAATATCGCAATCCACATTACACAGTGGGAGCTCAAAACTGGAGAAATTGTTGGTGCGCGTCTCGCTGGCACGTCTGTGACAAGGACAGCAAGTCTTTGTGATCTATCAAGAGCCACAGTGTCCAGGGTAATGTCTGCATACCACCACGAAGGACGGACCAACAGGAGTGACTGTGGATGAAAGAGGAAGCTGTCTGAAAGGGATGTCCGGGTACTGACCTGGATTGTATCCAAAACACATAAAACCACAGCTGCCCAACCTACTGCAGAATTAAATGCATACTTCCAGTCCGCTGTTTCCACCAAAACTGTTCATCAGGAGCTCCACAGGGTCAATACTCATGGTCGGGCTGCTATAGCCAAACCTTTGGTCACTCATACCAATGCCAAATGTCAGTTCCAGTGGTAGCAGACGTACAAAACTTAGGCTGTGGACAATGTGAAACATGTATTGTTCTCTGTTCCTCTGATCTCGGAGATTTGCAGTGTGGAGAAGCCCCTAAGACACTGCAGCACTGGATCAGTGATGATTTCAGCTGCAACGTCATGGCATTCCCTAGGTCCACTGCTTCTTCTAGATGCGCGAGTCACTGCCAAGGACTACCGAACCAATCTGGAAGACCATGTTCATCCAGTGGTTCAAACACTGTACCCTGAAGATGGTGCTGTGTATCTGGACGATAACGCACAAATATACACGGCAAGACTGGTGGTTTGGTGAACATGAAGAAGTTGAACATCTCCCATGGCCTGCACAGTCAACAGATCTAAATATTATTGACCCACTTTGGGGTATTTTGGAGGAGTGAGTCAGGAAACATGTTCTTCCTCCAGCACAAAGTGACCTGGCCATGTGCAGGACTGGCATCTGTCATTCTCAAGACAAATTGATGCTATATTGCCCAAAAAAGGAAACCTTACACTAAATGATTGTGACCTAAAAGCAGGTGTTTCAGTTTTGGTTGAATCCCATGGGGGGCACTGGGCAAGTTTCACTGCAGTTGCCCTTGTGCTTAGGTTGACTGGCACTGAATGTGGCTTATTGTGATGGAGGTAGAGATCGCGGGTGGTGGAGTGAGAGAATTTCCCACAATCCACTGTGGGCCACGTCAGGGAAATGGCAGAAGTAAACTGTGGATGTCAGCTCAAGACGCATGCATGCTCTCTACCCGCAGGTCTCCCCCTAGTAGCCGACGCAAAACCAGCAACCCCATAGGACCCGACTCAGATGACCGGCCCGGCAGCTACGGAGACAGCAGTGAGTGGATCTTCCCCTGATGGCGGGGGCCATTTAATGCTCGCGTCTGATTGGTTGGGAAGCTGTGTTTATCACACGTCATGTGATGTGCTTCCACAGAGAAGGCCGGCTGCAGTGACTCTGATAGCATTGGGGGGAGTATGGAGTCTCTGACCAGCCCAGGTGAGGGTCTCTGCCTCTCACACATATCCAGCAGCTCAAAGCCCTCGCTATACAATAGGCAGCCTTTAATAGCCCAGCCTATATGAGCAGGGGTGCAGTGTTTCCAGTGATGTGACTTGCGTGGGTGTTTGCTTCTCAGCCCGGAAGCTCCTGAAAGCACCTTCCACCGGCACCATGTCATCCGATGACCTGGAGGACAAAGAGCCGGGGATTTCATATGAAATGGGTGAGTGACAGCAGCATCCACCAATGAATAGCAAGCTTATATGAATATGTTATGTCTGCTGTTCCTTTTAAAAAAAAACAAAAAAAAAACACTGTCAGTTCATATACCTGGAATAACATTATAAAGGTACAATATATTTTGGACTTCATTCAGATAAACTTAATAGTGATTAGTACATTGATTGTGTCCTGTGTCCTCTGCGCCAGATCCCACTGAGGACGGCAATGGGACACTAGGGCCCGTGTGCAAAATGCGATCCAGAGCTGCGCTGACACACAAGTTTAAGAAGACAAAGAGCAAGATGTCCAAGTGCAAGCAGTGCGACAACTACCTCCTGGTGAACGGCCTCGAATGCGAGGAGGTGAGCGGGAGGGGAGGGCAGGCCGGCGGAGGGGAGGGCGGGCCGGCGAAGGTGAGGGGCAGGGATGTACATGTCCTCTGTCAGTGTACCCATAATCCTCTTTACTCCGCCAGTGTGGCCTGGCAGTGCACAGGAAGTGCCTGGAAGTATGCCAAATAGAGTGTGATCACAAGACAGGCACAGTGTTCGGGGTCAAATTCTCCTTGGTGCAGACTGACATCTCAGGGAAGGTGCCGTTCCTCGTGCAGCGCTGTACCACCGAGATTGAGAGCCGGGCGCTGACAGTGCAGGTAAGGGGCGCTGGGGTGGGGGGCAGTCATCCAGTGCTGGGCTTTTATGTGGCTCTCAAACACCTTGGTTTCCCTCTAGGAATCACAAGCAATGGGAATTTCATTGTACAGTGAGCTGTGCAGTGATTTAAGTATCACAACCTGGAACAAACACAACATTTAATAATAAATGACCCAAAATAGTCCCTTCTCATCCTGAGGTCCACTCAGCTGACCTCAGTTTATTCCTGGCCTGGTAATCTGTCCAGTCAAAGCCAGCTGGGCGTTTTAACCAAAGCATCCACTGTCGTGGGGGCCGATGGTCCGTCGCCATGGCAACGCAAGATAGCTGAAATCCGACTGTAATTGTTGCGCCGCCGCCTGCAACCTAAATGTTTCCAAGATTTTCCCACTTGATGAGGGATTGATGAGGTTTTACTTAATGTAACTGCGTGTTAATTAGACAGAGACGCAATGTTGCCTCAAAGGCCTTGTTCCCCTGTGTTAGGGTGTGTATCGTGTCAGTGGTTCCAAATCCCGCATCCAGAAGCTCTGCCAGGCCTTCGAGACACAGAAGGACCAGGTTGACCTCTCTGACGTCTCGCCCCATGACATCACATCCGTCCTCAAGCACTTCTTCAAAGAGGTAAGAAGGCGATTAATGACGCAACAGACAAATTAAGGAACTCCTGTAGCTCCTAACCATATCTGGATGCCTTGTGCCCCCCCCCCCCCCCCAGCTTCCAGAGCCGTTGATGACCAGTGACCTTAATGATGACTTCATCATGGTGGGCAGGGTCATCCAAGGCTTGGCCGAGAAGGAACCAACTCCAGAAACCATTGGAACAATAGAAAAAATCGTGCAGAGCTTGCAGGAGCTTCTGAAGAAACTGCCCGTGTATAACTACAGCACGCTACATCACATGATCACACACCTGCACAGGTAACACACCCGGTCACATGATCATACACCTGCACAGGTAACATACCCGGTCACATGATCATACACCTGCACAGGTAACACACCCGGTCACATGATCACACACCTGCACAGGTAACATACCCGGTCACATGATCATACACCTGTACAGGTAACACACCCAGTCACATGATCATTGAACATTGTACAGAGGGTCCCAGGAAGGGGCTGTTCATTGTATAATAATTATATCAACATTACAATGACCCAATAATCTATTTGTGTCAGTCACAGGATTCATACAGTACTCACAGAAAGTTTTAGGACGCTTGCTTAATTCTATGAAAATGCAAATTTATTGATTTCATAACAAAAGTTAATTGACAAGCATTGCTTAACATATAATTTTTTTGATTGACTCCTTCAGTTCTGTTCTTCCCATATTCCTATTAATTGCAATCGCAGTCACTGGCTCCCGGAGGGATACTAAACACAAACTGGCATTTTATGTTATTGCAAAGGTGCTACTAATTAAAAGCACCTAATCAGACTGCTTGCCAATGAACTTTTTCAAGTCAGACCAGCCCTTTTAGAATTCTAATTTGGTTTGCAGTTTATTACTACTTGAAATTCATATTTTACTTAAAATTACTCATTGTTTCTAATGTAATATATGTTTTTTTAAAGAATAAAATAATACATTTTGTTATAAAACCAATACATTTGCATATTTAGTTTTATTGGACTGAGCAAGCGTCCCAAAACTTTCCGCAAGCACTACCTTGAAACCTTAAGAAATTAATTTAGTAGCCGAATCACTTCCAGTCACATGATGGGTATGGGGTATGTATGCTGGTCTACTTCTGCAGGCACTAAATAGCCACTAAAAGCCCTTATGCTGTAGACTAGTAACTGGGGCTGACATTTAGCTTCCATTCTTTGCTCCTCCCCTCCCCAAAGGGTAGCGGAAAATGATGAGGAAAACAAGATGTGCCCTGCCAACCTGGGCATCGTGTTCGGCCCCACCCTCCTGGGCCCCCTGGAGTCCGGAGACGTCACCGAGATGACCTTGATGACTAACTCCCAGTCCCAGATCGTGGAGTTCCTCATCTGGCACCACGATAAGGTCTTCGGCCCCCAGTCCGAGGTCAGCCCTCTGACCACCACGTCCCTACCCGAAACTCCGGACAATGTGACCTCCACCCCCCTGCATAATAGCACCCCCCAGGACTCGAAGCCCTCGGCCCAGGAACGACCACGGTCCTTAGAGGTCAGACACTGACTATGGCACCACGACTACCTGACCATGACATATTTGATTACACTGATACTTTCCCAACAAACTCATTCACGCTTTGCTCCTTCATGCTCAGCTGATGCTTTTTACCCTAAATATCTTTGCATTCTTACCTAGGGTGACCAGCTAATCCATGTCAGGAGGGACACTATGAGCTACAACAGGATTTGTAAACTACCATTTCATACATTTCAATTAAAAGGACCAGGATTTCACTTAAGCACTGGGTTCTTGCCGTATGCTGATTGGTCAGTCTCCTATAATCATGCATATGTGTCAGTAATGTTAATGCGAAACAGCTGGATGAGTCTTTCAATCTAGGAACTAACCAAACATTTTAGCAGAGCACAGAACCCTTTCAGCTTTAAAGTAGTTCGTAAAAGCTGAAGTAGCTCATAGTGTCCTTCCTGACATGGATTAGGTGGTCACCCTATTCTTACCATTTTACATGGCTGGATATACTATTAGAGCAATTTAGCTTAAGCACCTTGTTTATTGTACAAAAGCAAAGACCTATTTGGGATTTGAACCCATAAGGGCCACAAGCCTGAACCACTATACTACTGATTCCAGCCCTACCATAGCTTAACGATACATACATGTCCTGGTCCTTAACATTTTACCTTTATAGATCGATCAACCTCCCCCCGATTAAGGTAAGTACTGGTTACCATCTGGTTAGTAGCTGATTGATGAGAGCGGGAGGTTTCGCCTGGCAGACCATGGTGATAATCTCGCTTTCGAGACTTGCTTGCCGGGGAAAGACGTTCTGGAGCTGTTCTCTTCCTCTCCGTCACTCGCGGCTTTGGAGGAGGCGGAGAGTTTCGCGGATTAGCGCGGATTAGCGCTGCTTAGCGCCGTCGGGCCCTGTCGCCTTGCTGCTCGCCCGGCCTGGCCTGGTGCTCCTATTCCTCGCCGTTTTTTGCCTGCAGGCCACTCAGCCCTGTCTACCTCCAGCTCTGGAAGACGTAGCCGTGGTTATTAATTAATTCGTATTCAGACACATGCACGACAAATGAATCCGCTGGCCGCTGTTGTGTCACTGCGAGATCAGAGCATAGGTGCAGTAATATCTCCGCCCCACCCCTGTGGAGTCCACTGTAGTTTTACTCCTGATAAACCTCCATGGAGTCTCTATAACCATTTCTAAATGGTGTCTATATAACCCCGGCCATAAAGCAGTCGGCACCATAGTTTTTGCCATGGTTATCCAGGCTTTGTGTCTTTCTGACAGAATCACACGCTCAAGAGAGACTCCAGTGAGGGCTATATATCGGACAAGTCTTCGTCCAATGAGGCGGTGGACCAGCTCAGCCCTGAGACCAGTGAGGGAGCAGGTAGGCGGGGCTTGTAGGCTAGGAGAGGTGGGCATTAATTTTGAGAGGTGAGGTAGGAGGTTGCTGGAGAGGCCTGCTTGCTGGGTATATCTTTTGTCTGTCTGTCATTCAGCAGTCTTTATAAGGGATAGAGTGACCCAAATTGTGTCAAAAAAATCATGGCACCTTTGCTTCTCCTTTTCACTAGTCACTTGCTCGTATCTGCTTGGCGCGCTCTCTTTCATTCCGTCCCGGAACCTGACGCGCCGTTCTTCTGCTCTCCCTCCCGATCCCTCCACAGTCCTGGCTCTGAGCGTGTCGCTGGCCCCTTCCCCAAGCGACCCGGCCCCAGCCCCCGACTCGCTCCCCGGGCAGCCGCAGGAACACCTGAGCAAGCAGTCAGTCAAGTACCAGCTCCCGCCCGCGGCGCTCAGCGCTCACCTGCGCGCCACGGTCCTGCGAATGGGTCACGGAGTGGGGGAGGAGAGGAGCGCGAGCCGGGAGAGAGGGGAGACGGGCCAGCCCAGGAGCACCAACAGCAGCCGCAGCTCCTCCCCTGAGCATGGGGCCGTGAGGCATTCCCGGCGCCGGCTGGAGATCACCCCAGAGACGGCGCGGCTGCTGCACAAAGCCGGACACGCCCCCAGCATCCAGGCTCACTCACACCTGTCTCCAGTCAAGCATGAGGCAGGGCCAGATGCGTCCAATGGTACGCCGGGTGACTCCGGGGAGGCGGAGTCAAAGGATAAAAGGCATTCTTTGGGCAAACTGAACAGCAATCAGTCCAATAACAAGCCAGGAGACCGGGGGGGGGACTCAGATCGGCAAATCAAGAGGCACCCATCGGATGAGAGGACCGCCCAAAAGATCCTGTCTGGACTGAAGCTGAAACGTAATCACTCAGGAAAGGGAGAGCAGGTCCAGTTTGTGTGAGGGGAAATGGACTCATGATACAAGCTGGATTTGGGTGGGGTGACAACCCTACTGGCAACAACATGCACTGCCCGGACAAAAAGAAACGTCTTTAAATCAGCAAGTACTTCAGAGTCAATGACTGGATCATTATTACAGCTCAGCAACATTATGCAGCAATAAAGTGAAGTCAGCTAAGTACCTGAATCTACCCAACGGCCAGGTTATCCCATCAATGGATGTTTTTCTTTCCGAACAGCATGGGCATATTACAGGACGAGAACGCCAAGATTCATCACCCGCGATTTGTCAAAGAGTGGTTCCGGGAGCAGAAGGAATCATTTTCACACATGATTTGGCCACCACAGGGTCTTGACCTTAAGCACATTGAAAGTCTTTTTGACATATTCTGTAGAAGACTTTGCAGAGTGGTTCAACAAGATCCCAGCGAGAAATGAATGTGAATCTGGATAAATGTTGAGATGTGGAAACAGTGCACCATAATCAAAGCTAAAGGCGGGACAATGAAATATTAAAGTGTGATTTTTAAATTTTTTTTTTGGGCCGGGCAGTGTATAAAAATACAGAGACTCTCACATAGGAATACACACATACAGAACTGGACATGTGTATTCTATCCCCCCCCCCCCTCCCCCGGACTGCAAACACTGAGAAGGGGCATGGCAAACATTTCTCATAGGGACTGAAGGAATTTTCCAGCCCATATAAAAAGGCTGAGTACATTGGTTAAACTGATGAGAGGGCAGCCTACTGTAGACAGACAATGACGTAGTAGGTGGGCAGCACCTAAAATATGCATTCAAACCTTTCAGGGACCCCAGATGTATTTCCTGGACTTGTAGCTCCAGCCAAATTGATGGTGTTACGAGAAAAAAGTTCTTGTGACAGTCACGAGTTTTAAGACTGTTTTTTTATTTTTTAACTATGATTGTACTTGGTTCCCTGCTGAGCCTGTTCATATTGAGATATAAATGACATTATTAAAAAGACTTTATACTCAGTCATGGGTGTGATATGCTGATGTACTATGAGAGAACACCTCCTTTAAACATCCCTGCCTGTCATTATATTTTGAATATATGAAGGGACATGCAGTGGATTTGATTGGTTATTGAGATGAGCTGGGTCCTGATTGGACAATCAGGAATTGTGACTATGCTAGTTCAGCAATGATGGTACAGCTGTGCAGGTTGCCTTCCTGAGTACATAGCTGTGGCCTATTCACGGATTAGCCTCAGGCTATTCTAAGCAACAAAATTCCTCCTAAATACTTATCTACGGGCTGTTCTTCTTACTTATGGAGGTGATGTCTTGATACTTCACGCACTCTCAGCGTCACTGAACGGTGTGAAGAGAGAGTTAGGAAATACAACCCTGTGATACAGTCCTTGTGTGAGATATGTCGATCTTGGTCTTGGTCTCCACGATGTACAAAAAAATGAATACAAATTCACACCTTTGTCTTCTTCAGGGGGTAAAAAGCACATGTGTTTCACTCAGGGGAAACGGTACGAGTATCCCATCATCCTCATTCAAGCCTCTGACCTGTCACTGCGTAGCAGGGACCTGGAGGCTGTGCCAGGCAGCACAGGGCACGGGCTGGGATGCCCCCTCCCCGGGTGGGATGCCAGTCCATAGCAGGGTTAGGCACACTCAGAAAATACGGGTATTTTAGAAATGCCATTTCACCAGACTGGATCTACTTGAGTGTGTAGCTGAAGGTGCATGGAGCAGAGAGAACTCAAGTAGAGCGACTGTAGGGAACCCAGAGAGCTGTGTCTCCCAAACCAGTCCTCGGGGACCCACAGACCGTCCACCGTTTTTGCTTCCACGGGAGACTGGGAGGGATGCAAAAAATACGTGGACTGGCTGTGGGACCCCTTGGGACCCCACTGCACTCAGAGGCGCAGTTAGACATGAATGGATAAGGGGGCTGAGTGTTTACTGTGAGGCGCCTGCAAACTTATATATAATATAAAGAGCTATTCATGACGTAAACCAATAAATACACATTTATTTGGGGGGGGGAGGGGCTAAAGCCCCCCTAAAACACCCATAACTGCTCTACAGGCCAATAAGAAGCTACAGTATGTCAGAGGTGGGTAAATCCAGAGGCTTTACTCTATATGCACCCTGTGTTACACTAATCATACACAGCAGTATGTTATTGGACCACCTATGGCTTGTGATGGAGTCAGGATATATTTGATTCTAGAATTGAGAGAATTTAACATATTGGTGATGCAACCAAGGTTATCGCATTCTGTCCGCAAAACTGGGGACCGCGTTTCAATGCAAGCTGCCCTCAGCAGTGCATAATACAGTTGGGCAATAATTATCGTGTAAAAGGGAACGGTTACTTTTACTTCTCGTCTGATGTCTTCTTTCAGTCTTAAAGTCCCGCACTTATAAAAAAAAATGGTAGAACAGGCACGTCAGGTGCAACAAAAGAAAAAGCATAAATTGAATTGGGTTGACTATGCGATTAGCATGGTTCAGAAATATGGGTTTTATTATTAGATTCGGACATGAATTTGAGGAACCAAAAGTGAACCGGAAACTAGCCACCTAAAATAAGAAATAAGCGGAAGTCAGATGGACGTCAATGTAACAGAGGAAACTTTTTAGTCGTCACTTAAAACCATCCACTATGAACCGATTACTTTTTTTAAAACACTATAACCATCTTTTGATGCAATTTTATTGCTAGGTCCCCTCTAAGTTACTCTGGTTAAAAATGAAGCAGTGTAAAATATAAAGATATGCAGATCAAAACGTGAGGTAAGATAACGTAAACGTTAATAAATTAATGTGTGTCGGCGGGTGAGTGTGACTGATGATGGACTCGCATCCCATCCAGGGTGATCCCATACTTTGTGCCCTAGGTTGCCCGGGACGGGCTGCAGGCACCATGAATAAGGGAGATTGCACTGCTTCGTATGACTTCACGGACCGTCATGAACGAAAAAAGAAATTGCCGAAAGCGACAACTTGTAATGCAATGGTGCCACCTTGTGTCAAAATGTACAAATAACACGTATAGCTCTCCACAGTTTTATTGGGTTCAGGGTAAGTTAAATAACACCCAGAGTATAGTAATGTCTGTTATATACATAAGGGACCGCAATAATTTTCAGTTTCAGTTCTCCCCGAATAGTCTTGCATTGCTTCAACCTACTGTTTAAAGCATGTGAAAATGGACGATTTTGACCGTGCGATCCTTAAATGATTATCGTTCCCTTCACAATCTACTGATATTGGCCAAAAAATGTTTATTTCCGAAATGTCTGTAGGCCTATAAAAGTATATTCTGCACTCCACATTAACTTAACACTGTGTGCTGTTAAAACGTTAAAACGTGCTAGTATTTGACGGCGCATAAAAAAACGTTCCAGCAGAGGACGCCAAAGCGACATCTTTTGGATTCTCGTGTAAAGAATTTTGTTGATAGTAGGCCTGCTATAATGCGCAATGTTATGTTATAATATCACAAACCCTATTACTCTAATGTAAACAGAATGGATATGAAGGAACAAGAAAATAATATAGCGCAACAATCTTATTATGAAATACAGTATGCAATATTACAATTCGTTGTTACTACATGATTGTGACGCACAATGCAATTTACATTAAATGCACAAATGTAGCGCTATACCCGTGTTATATGTTTTTAATTTAAATGCCTGATATTTGGCATATACCCGAGGCAGTCATAAAAGCAGCATCCTTATACCTATGGCGGGAAGATATTATGTCGAGTGTTGCAAAGCAGACAGGCCTAATACGGGCTACCGCACCTCATACAGAAAGAACAGGCCATTCTTCTCGGTGAGAGAAATTCTTATTAATGTTAACCCATTAATATATGTATAATAGAGGTTATATGTTACATTACGCAGGTCACACAATAAGTGTGATAACTATAAATAGCCAGTTTGCCAGGTCATCTGTATCTTACGGTAGATTATATAGTATAGTTTTAATTTAATACTTCAAAAATAAAGTTACTAATACATATTTAAACTAAAATCACATGCAGGCGTCTTTAGAACATTTTGAGTCAATTTCTTGCGCGTTAAACCGGACTTGTTTTCTTGTGAATTCATCGCTCATGTGTTCACCCGGCAATGTTAAAGAACCGCGCTTAAATCTGGCGAGAAAATAAATGCGTCCGACAAGAATGGGTACAGTGACAGCCGCCCATTCATCTCAGATGATGTAATTGACATTTTCCTTATCTGGTAGTGCTCTGTAAAGTTTTCTCAGCTTCCGTTTCACAGCATGTTTTGGCTGGTACAGAAATTGAATGTATAGTAATTGCACGGAATAGTATATTTGTAACTAAATTAACTAAACAGTCACTACAAAGTCTGTGCAGGTGCCCCCTTAGAACATGAAAGACCAAGGGGTTGCCAGACGTCAGAAATGTATCAGGTGATGCTGGAGATCCCCCGAGGTTACAACAGGAACCGAGTCAATTGCGTGGACGGGCCAAAAGTACAAACAGCCCGCGGAGAAGATAAAACTTATTAGTTGATTCCCAGTGGTGTGTCCGTTAGTAAGCAATTGCAGCGCGATAGCGGTACTTCAGTGGCCTACAAAAATATATTGTTCTTATGGAACACGTGAGTAGGCCTGTATAACTCAGACTATAGTAAAAAATACCCTAGTCAGTTATTTTCGCCCCGGATACCAATGGTTCTTTGTGCATGATGGTCTGTTCAAGATGTACCCTTAATGACGTTTGATCAAGAATTCTGGTCATGACGTCGGGGTTATTTTTTTTTTATCTGATCTTGTTATTTTGATTCGTTTTTGAAAGATTTTTCCACCGGCATTTGTTCGGATGAAAAACTTAAAATGCTCAAGAAAATAACAGTTCTGCCAATTACAAAGATTTAAAAAATATTTCGATTACTTCGTAGTGCATAGCCGCTGGAGAACTGGGAAGGGCAACCGAAAGATTAATTATTCGAAATAAATTTGTGCAGCGATATATATTTTTGTGTGAGATGCACAGCATAAGAGGACGAAGTTAATACGCGTTACTATTTTTTCTCAAAAAATGTACAAATAACACTGATACTTAAGAATCTGTAACTCGTTAGTAAGTACGAAATTGCTACTAATATCGAAATCATTATTCATTTCAAATTAGCCGTTCGATTATAACACAGACCCAGCATACACCTGCCACAATCGTTATATGAAGTAATATCCACTGATATTTGTCATATCTGTACATCTTTATCAAAAACATATTGTAATATTGTAAGTTATTTCGCTCCTGTTACTGCTTCTCCCCAAGTTCGATTTGGAAGGTTTCACATCAACGTTGTAGCCTATTATTTATTGGTATTATTCATTTTTCCTGTTCCGATTAGCCTGAGCAGTATAAGCGGTTTGAAGATAGATGGATGGATGGATTTGTCTCGTAGATTAACCCGCCGAAACTGTGCGACTTTTATATTAATTATCATGTTATTTATGAAGCCAATGTTACTGTTATAAGGTTAACTGGGTGGCGACTATGATGTCGTCTTGCTGAATTCTTTTCGCTGAATTTATTCACTGTAACTTAACACCAAGAAATGACACCGATGTCATTTTCCACCTTTAAAGCCACATATTTTAATACTCTCCACAGCTCACTGCGATTTTGACCTGTGAGTTAGATGCCATGAAAAAACAAAACAAAAACTGATTAAAACCTGTCAATAATTTGAACAAATGTTCACTTCATGCATACGAAGCACACCAACTATTTCTTTCACATCTCCGGTTCTCCTCTGTCCCTCTTATACCGTGAGTCACCCCTCCCTCTCCACCCAGTGCTCCCTCCTCTCGCTTTGTCTGCAAGTGCGCGCTCGCGGAGTCTATAACTGCGCGCAAAGACAGCGGAGAGGAGTACAGGACGATAAGTGTATTCCCCGACACGGAGTATAACAGGGCAGCCTTGCTTCAGGTTAAACGGTGCACCCTTCTTATCGTCCCTATTTCTATACACCCTGAAGAAATTACTAGGAGAGCTGTCTCTCGCGAGGTAAGTGCGTCGGTATCCAAAGCGCGTAGAGAGGTACAGTGCGAACTTGCCCTCCTTAAATTCATATACAGTTACCATTATTGTCTTTTCTTCTTTCTCGTGTTAGCAGCGATCATGGAGAAAACACAGAAGCTGTCTGCCATTTCAAAAATCACAGTATATGCATGTTTACAGGAATAGCTCTATTTGAGCCCCCAAGTAAGCGATCTGTTACATCGGCGCATCAGACGCTGTGCGCGAATTGACGCTCATCCCTCTACAGCAAGGGAGAGCCGTGTGGATTTTTGCCAGTCGTGATTTGCACAGGACGAGTTAGGTTTTATTGTCACTCGAGAAATTATTCTCTTTTATGCTAGCGTAATGATTATAGAAGCAATATTACATATTATGCGTAAAGCTTTCAAACATATGAATGTTTTCCAATGCATTATTTTCTTTTACAGTAATATGTGTATTTTGTCAGCCCGGTTGTATTTTTATATACTATTTCAACTTTGATGTGATACGAAATACTGCGTATGATATACTCTTGTAATTTCTTACTGTTTTTAATGCGCCTTAAAAATTTCAAATAGAATTTTGCATCCAACCATTTTGCAATAGCTTATCCGGTACCGGGTCCGGGGTGAAATAGAATTTGGGATTATTTACTGAAAATAGGCAATTCCAATCCAAGTGAATATTGCCCATAGGAGCATTCTACAAATGAGGTTATTCCATATTTTTAAATATTTCACAAACTATTCGCTATTACTGAATGACACACGGGCATATAAATACGTAATTGATCACATTTAATCGGCTGAGCTAAAGTTATATTGCCGTAGTTGATTGACGACTATCATTATATTTCTAGTTAATATAACAGCTACAGATGTTAATTGTCGTCGTACTAAAAATAATTATATAACGAGCGCATTTTCCGCGTTGTGTAGCTCCTAGGGAAATATATATCTGGAATAATGTGCGCGATGGCAATAACATGGCAAAAACCTACATTATGTCGTTAAATTAATTCCCCAGCACACCTATCATTCCTTCAATTAAACCACTTGCGTCGGCATTTTACCTATTACCGTAAAACACACACACACACACACACACATGTGCGCGATTACCCAGTTTTGGGGTTTGTGTAACAGATTATAGATACTCCTAGCTGTTTCAAATGCACGCCAATAGCCGAATAAACCATAGACAACTTGTTGAATAATTAAAAGTATCCACAACACTCTCAAAACATTAATTGATTTTTGCTAGTAATATTGCATTGCTTTCATCTTTACTGCAGGTAGTTCGAATTCAATTTTCCTCCGTAAACAAACTGGTGGAAATAATTTATCTTAAAACCCAGACATACAATCATTAACCAAGCCCTCCGATGTTTGATGTCACTGCGTTAAATAAAATATTGTTGTGTTTCTATGTCCCTTTATAACCTGCTCGAACCAAAGACAACATATTATTGTTTTATTAATTATGATCTTTGTACTGTGATTATTGTGTTTATTCATTTGCATTTTATTTACATTTGATTTCAGGGATGGACATATTTTGCAGCCATCTATAAATATTTGGAAATATATAACACACAATTACTTTTTAATCACCAGTGTAAAAACTAAGTACATGTGAATAAAAGGTATTTATGGGTCTAGATTAGGTATGAAACACACATGGATGTTAATTTATCGAATTAATTTATCGTGATCTTACTCATAAAATAAAATATTAAGGGCAAGTGGCTCTTCGATCCCATTATTTAATTATTTTAATTATTAGTTAACAACCCTCCAGTATTTTAAGAATAAAATAAAATTTGTCTATGTCCGTAATTAGTTGGCACGCTGTCAAATGCTGTCAAATTTGATGTACTTAAACTACTCAAAGATGTAAACAGATGCATGAAAATCAATATGTGTTACTAAAAGAGGTAAAGAGTTGCTAATCTACTGTAATTTACTTACCAGTCATAGTAAAACGGATGTAATATTTCACTTAAACCGACTTGTTACATTGAGACATCAGTCGAACGTGTTGCAACGAAACAGTCTCTGGTTTGACTCTCCTGCGAATTGAGTTTTCCTGAAGTAAATGCGCTCTAACTCTCGCACTTGGCCGTGTCAGAATTTTAAAACGCAACCGCTGCTCTTTATGGCCCCTGAAACGAAAACTATACAGATGATTACGAGATTCCACATCAAATAACTGTAAAACATGAGAATATAGTAAGTCTACTTTCTTAATGGTTCCTTTGTTTTAATGGGCTGTTGACTTATGAAAATGATTAATTAACCTGTCGATATTACCAATGACGTTCACCTTATCTCTCAGCAGCTGTTTCATCTTTGCATAAACATTTCGCTTATGGTGTTTTTCATCTTTCAGTGATCGCTGCCTTAGGTAGGAGATGTGTAACAAGCCACACGTGGTATTTTAACTTGTTACATACCAAGTCTAGCGACCGTGGTAAACCCCATTAAGGCAGTAGAGAAGTGTCCAGGTTTTGTAATGAAGTTACCTATGGTTTCGACCACACGTGCAAAATTTTAAGCCGTTAACGCAATTTGTTGTCCTAATATCTCCAATTAGAACAAACTGAATAGTGGATAGAAAATGGGTAGCTTTGAAACTAAATGAACTCGATTCCATCGGTAAGAATTTCCACCCAAAACATTTGACGCTCATGTTCATCGCTTTGTGTTCGACCAAGTTCTGCATGAGCTAGCAATCTAACCCATTGCTCCTTAGACTTTGCGGTACTATATAAGCACGGGAGCGTTTCTTCCCATACAAAAGCTGTGTCTTATTTTCTGAAGAAAACCGTATTTGATCAAATTAAACATCCAGAACTGCTTAATCGACATTAACGCACTTCTGCAATTATACCAAATTTTAACTTAACCTACCAATGTTAAACGAATAGTGAACTGAACACCTATTAAAAATGCGATAATTTATATGTTTTTTTTCTACCATTGACCAGGTAACTTCACATTATATTGTATAATGAACAATTCATTATTACATAATGTTATCCTACTGATTATACACAGATAGATAGATAGATAGATAGATAGATAGATAGATAGATAGATAGATAGATAGATAGATAGATAGATAGATGATGCTGTATTAATCCTGAAGGGCATTGCAGATCACAAATAATCACTATTTCCGACACCTCGGCAAAATAATATATTCATATTTATTGATGGTTAATAAATATCAATTAAGGTATTCATATTTATTCATTTTCATACCAGTTTGATGAATTACCATTGAATTACCAAACTTGCATTATTATAAAATTAGATTTTCTTTCTAGCATTTGGTATTTGTTTGAGATTTATTTTAATTTCTTCATAAGGATTTTGGCGTTTACCTTTCATAGCGATTTTCTTTTTATTAACGCATTTGTTTTCTATCGACCGGTGATGCTCTATATTTGGAAATAAAACGGTACTTATTTGAATGATTGAAGCATTTTATTTACCTATATATTAACGATATATTTAAAAAATAATTAATGGTGTTTTAATGTTTCAACGATATATCATGCAATCAATTTGTATCGTTTTGTTTTGTATTTTTTAACAAAAAGAATGCACAACGGAAAAAACACGAAATACATTTATTATAAAACATGAAGCGATGCATTTCTAACGTTAACAGCATGGTTAATAGCGGGAAACTACAAAGTAGTTTTTTGTAGTATTAATATAATCGTAATTAAAATGCGTCGTTTGCTAAGTCTCCTATAAGAAAGAATAAATATCAGGGAAAAAATCTCCAATTTATTGATCATAATGGTCATTTATGGCGGGGTCGCTTTGTGATTTGTGCACTAGGTATATAAGACAAGAGGTCAAGGGTTTCACCCAATCCCGCCAGATCTTGGCGGAGATTCCGAAATGACTTCGATTGTACTATTGTCTCCCGACTCGAGGTTTTAAGGAAAGTAAACAAATAAATGAGCAATATAAGAAGAAACTACCCTAACGAGCACTTTGCGCGCTACCTATGCTCTCAGGGCTGTTAACTACCGCTGGTATAGTCTATAATAATAACGACGTTGTGATTTATCTTTAGGAATCTCACTTCTATACTTATAATCACATTGTTGTCGGTTGTTTTACGCTGCAGCTTGAATAGTTACCTTAAACCCGTTTCGCGTCCAGCTTCTGCTCACCTAACTGTTTATAGACGATACATGATACCGTGTTTCTTTTTTTCTCTCAGGGAGAATAAGGCGTAAGGAGATCCGGGATGAAAACCGAAGAGACGCAGTCTTGTCTTCAGCAGGCTCCATCAACCACGCCCTTTGGTGAGACATTTTAAGGGTTACAACTTGATATGAGCCAATATTTGTAGCGAATTATTTGTAGGGATAATTCGCCTAATTACTGAAACCAATTTTCGTTGTTCAGCATTGTTTTTGTTGCATATAAAAAGCTGCCTTTCTCGTCTGCGTGGTTGGTGTCACATGGTGACCAACGGGACCTCTGTTAAAAAAAAAAAAAAAACATTGAAAACAAAACAAATGATTTATGTTTTTGTACATAACTGGTAGACTGATCACAGGGTTTTTCCTAACCAATCCCACAGTATTGTAAACACTTACTGTGTTTTTATTCATGTGCTGGATTTTCTATCCACTGATTTAGGCCTGTATGTTTATGTATGTTGAAAACATGCCAAAAAGTTTACATGGTTAAAGTTTAACTGTCATTTTATGAGTCTGTTTACAGTTCAGGAGGAGCTGAGCATTTGTGGGTGACCTCTTACCGGTTTCTCCTGTCATGGTCACCTCTCCCTCACGCTTCCGTCCCCCCCTTCCCCCGTCCAGGCTCGGATCATGGCACGGCGGGCGAGGTGTGTGCGGGCTGCGAGTCGCCCATTGCGGACCGCTTCCTACTGCGCGTCAACGAGCGGTCGTGGCACGAGACCTGTGTGAAGTGCGCCGTGTGCCTGAGCACGCTTAGTGGGACCTGCTATTGTCGTGACCGCCTGCTGTACTGCAAGCACGACTACGAAAAGTAAGGCTCCCTGTCTGCATTTCAGAGCTGCCTTAATGTTGCTTCCCCCCTGCCTCAGCGCTGTCTTAATGTTGCCTCAATGCTGCTTCAACACTGCCTCAATTTGGTCTTAATGTTGCCTCAGTGCTACTTTAATGCTCCTTTAGCATAACCTGGATTCTGCCTCAATGCTGCCTCAGTGCTGCCTCAACGCTGCCTCGATGTTGCCTCAACTCTGCCTTAATGTTGCTTCAGCACTGCCTAAGCGCTGCCTCAACGCTGTCGTCACAGTGTCTTGCTGACTCCATTACCATGTTCCTTGTTAGTGCGACACTCCTCTTGACAAAGCCAGTCTGAATGGCGTCGCTCGGATTCGCGGCCTTCAGAGTATCGGCCGCTCCGGGGAGGGAACGCACCAGCGTGCGGGTCTCCGTGTCACAGACCGCTGGGGTGTCATCGAGCCGGCTGATGCGTCAGGGGGTGTGCTCTGTTAGCGAGCAGATGTGTAGCGGGGTGGGGTGGGGATGGGGGTCCCGCTGAAGGCCAACCCCAAGCGGGGCGGCATCTGCACAGCCTCCCACACCGGGAGACGGGAAAGAGGGGGAGGGATGCAGACAGGGAGGCAGAGCAGCCATTCGTAGACACATAGCTGCGCGTGTGACATGGTGTTCAAAGGTCCAACTGATCTACACAGACCATCAGAGCTTCATATAATGGGGGTGTGTATTAGTGTGTCAGGGAGGGTCCATAAGGACAGGCAGCCAGCAAACAGCACACGAATCAGGAGGTCTTTCCAGGCGTAGTATGTGTGTGCGTGTGTGTGTGTGTGTATTGTGTTTATATTGCATTGTGAGGACCAAATGTCCCCCACAATGTGATCTATTATTTTGATTTTTCAAAGATCTGTGGATTCCATGAAAAATCTAAAAATGCCAGAAGTCTCATAATTTGTTTGGTTACTTGTGGTTAAGGTTAGAGCTGGGTAGGGTTTAAGGTCGTCATGTTGGGATTAGAGTTTTCCCCATAGAAATGAATTGAGAGTCCCCACAAAGATATAATTACAATCCAGTGCGTGCATGTGTGTGTATGCGTGTGTGTGTGTGTGTGTGTGCGCATGTGTGTGTGTGCGAGCGGGTTTACCTATCCTTATGGGGACACAATGTCCCCATAACGTGATAAATATCTGTTTTTTTCCCTTATGGGGACCAGTGTCCTGGTCCCCATAAGGGAAAACTCTATTTTATAAAAATCGGTGACTGCTAAGAAAAAACTAAAAATGCAAAAACTCTTGTATTTTGTTAGGTTAGTTATGGTTATGGTTAGGGCTGGGTAGGGGTTAAGGTTGTCATAGTTGGCGTTAGCATTTTCCCCATTGAAATGAATGAGCGGTCCCCATAAGGATATGTTTACCCTACATGTGCGTGTGTGTGTGTGTTTAGGGGCCTGTGTCGGCTCTTATGAGCCTGTTGTTGAGTCTCCCAGTGAGCGATCTGGCACGTTCCTCTGCCAGTGACCTTGAACAGAAGAGAAACAATATCTCCTTGTGCTCTCTGCGGTCTGTCCATCAGCACCCCCCCCTCCCCACAGAGGCATGCTGCATCTCCAGGGCAGGTGTGTGACTTCTTCGGGAGGGGATGCTAACCGCTTTCACCTCAGAAGGTTGACCTCTCTCCTTCCTCTCTCTCCCTTATCATGCTTCCCTTTATTCCTGTTGACTATTATCATAATTATGGTTTATTTATTATCATAATTATGGTTTATTTTTGTTGCATGTTTCACGGCCATGAGTAGGAACCCATGACTGAGACAGTGGCAGGTTATTAAAAAAAATGTCAAAAGTCATATCGGATCTCAGAAAAGCCCTGACAAAATATGGGTTAAGAAAAGAAAAAATCACATTCTGATTAACAGAAACATGGTTCCAGAAAACCATTCAGTTTATGTCGCCGTTAAGTTCAACAAGATGAGCGACAATGGGACAGGATGGAGGTCAGTGAGGAAACAGCTTCAGCAATAAAGAAACAGTGAGTGTGTAGAGATGGGACAACAAGCCCAGCCTAGTTTAAAGAGCGTCGATTATTGTGCTTCCTCACAGCCGGTTTATACAGCTCTGATCAATTGGATTCACTGGCTACACCCAGTGCGGATACAGTGAACCTCACTGGCCACACTGTTAACCACAACTGTCCCATTGGGTGACAGTGATGCCCGTTTCCAAGCGATGGAATGCATGGAGTCCAACAAGTTATGGACTCTGTCTCAACTGAAACACAGAGGGTGTTTCCGGAATACCAAGAACGCAAAGACCATACTCGTGGTTTTGGCAAGACCGGTCTCACTAACTTGTCTCCCAAGAACGAACTTGGGGCGCAATGAATCATGGGATTGGTCTCGTTTGGTGAGGATGCAACTGAGGTATCCTTGATTTTTGGGGTGGAGCAAGACCAAGATCCTCTGTACTTGTGTTCTTAGTAATGAAACTGGTCTTCAGCAGTGGAAGACGACATAAAACGGGTCCATGAGAACACAAGTATGGTCAAGTATGTATATTAAGAAGCATCCAGATACACTATGAAACATATGTTGCATATATGTACCAAAATAACCATAAATACACATATAGAAATCATATTGTGAAGATGGACGTCTAAATCTTAATTATACTTCCAGATTTTCTCTCTCCCATTTATGTTAATTATAAAACAGACCCAGCATGAACAAACTCAAACTATCCGGAGACATATTGAACTGACTCACTCAGCAGTAAATAACTAAATTACCAAACATCTGTCTCCCTCTCCTCCGCATCCATCCTTTTCTTCCTCACTCTTTCCCTTTTGCCTTTGTCTCAAACGTTTAAACGTCTTTGATCTCCTTCCTCTGTCAAAACATTCTCTATCTCTATCTTGCCGTGCAATTCCCCCCCCCCCCCCCCCGCCACCATTCCATCCTCCACCTCTCCCTCCCTCTCTTTTTTCCCGTTCTTCTTGCCCTCCTTTTCGCATTTTTTCATTCTTCTTCACCGGCGCCACCCCACGCACCTTCACAAACAGACACACACCAGCACGCTCCCACGCTAACATTAGCACCACCGCGCACTAAAAACACGCACAATGGCTCCATATCTCTTTGTCCGTCTCGCGCACAGACGCGCGCACGTTTTGTCTGCCCTTTTTCGTACCGACTTACATGGCAAATGCAAACAGCCACATCACTCTCCCAGCAGGAGCATGTCCCAGACCAATAAAGCCCATATGCCCCAGGGCACAGAGCCTGGGACCCAGGCAGAAAATTACTCTAGTCTGGGGCTGCGGGGCCTAGCATCCCCCTCCGTGTCCTGAACCCCCACATTCCTTGTGCTACGAGAGCCAAGACCCAGGAGCAGGCAGATATTGCAATACATGGGATTTAATGATTCACTCTGCAGGGGCACAGCCGCTGATAGTGGACCAGACCAACTCTGACTGCGGGGGGTGGGGGGGGGGGATCAGCAGAACTGAGTCGTACCTACAGCTTGGTCCTGACTAAGCTATTACGTTCTCACAAATATCAAGCGTGTTTGCGAGCTATTTTGCCCGTAACAGGGATTACGCTGACAGGCAGACGTCCCGAACAAGGTGTACCTCTCCGTATGTCACGCTCTTTCTCGGAATTAAGAGATAATCGCGCTAAATTTGGGAAGCGGTTTCTGTCGAGGATTTGCGGAAGGGAATTTGGGAATAGAGATAACACACCTTTAACCGGAACTCGCCAGGCGTTTTTAAACCACACACCGCACGTCTCAGGAACAGCTCCCCCGTCTGGCAGGATGCCACATTGCAGCGGGGTGGCAGAATGCGAGCTTATGTCGATCCTGCCGGAAACCCCACAGCCCTGCCTTCTCCCTCACATCCCCTCTGCCGTTCTCTGTTCCCCGATCCTTCGTTCCTCTCCTCCTCAGTCTTGCCCCCTCTCCTTTTCACTACCCCACCATCCCCCTCTTAATCTTTTACCCCTTACCCCCTTCCCCTTGGCCTCGTTCATCACTGTCTGCTTCTTAATCATATTTCTTTGATGTAAACCTCATTTCCGCTCCTCTGTGAGATTGATAGTCGCAATGACACCAATCCGTTTATCTCCCTCCTTTATCTCTCGTTTGCTCTTAATTGTCACCCCTCTTCTCTGCCTCAGGCACACGGGGTGGGGGTGGGGGGGGCGGGGGATGCTAATTACCCACGTCTTTGCTAAACAGAGGTCCCCACACAGGCTGAGGTCCCAAAGGAGTTACAGTGGCCACCACGCCCATCTTGTAGCTCTGTTTACCTATAGAGGCACAGGTGTCACATGGTAAACCTGCACAGGGCTCTCATTGGCTGGAACGATAAGTGTATGCAGACCCGAAGGACAGTTGCTTTGGAGTTAGGCCCTGCTCAGCGTAATAAATTAGTATGGATGTGAGATTCATTTCCCTTGACTAGTCGTTATCTCTCTTGCCCAGCTCCGGAGCAAGTATCCATGATACCACCTTCAGAGGGTCTCAGCAGAACCCTGATGCGTCAATTGCCAGCTAATGCAAGACTTCAGTTAGTGAATCGATTGAGCACCGAGTTAGAGGCTGGCAGGGTCTGGTTTGTGGCTCGGGTGGCCGTCGGTGGCCACTGGTGACCTGTGGCAGGCCGCAAATCTAGAAAGTTCCCAACATGGAGGCACCAGTGAACCACGCCAAGTACCGGGGCGCACACTTCTCTGTCTGGAGCATCAGCTGGCAAAACTGAGGCAGAAACAAGGCAGAGGTGGTGGGGGAAGGAAGCGGAGAAGAACAGAGAGAGAGAGAGAGAAAGATGAGCGAGGGAGAGGTGAGGAGAGGAGAGGAGAAAAAAGAAAAGATGGAAAGAAAGTTGGAAATAAGAGACCTATAAGGAGGGATATGAATAGATGTGCAGGCTGGGGGGGGGGTGAGTTTACCCCCTCTCCTGTATTATTACTGCTGTTTTGCATAATATGCGTGAGTCCCTGCCCCCCCCCACCCCCCCCCAACAACAATTTCATTACAGGCAGCTAATAAATGTTTCATGGCAGAACGAGCTGCTTGCCTCGGTTTTATTAAATCTGGAATAATAAAAGGCGCAACAAAAAGGCGGGAGCCGGGGGGGTGGGGGTGGGGGGGGGGGGGAGAACACCATTGACATTCTCAAACAGATTTGCTGTATCTTCTGTTTCTTAGGCAACGAGGAGTCCCCCCCCCTCCCTTTTTTTTTTGCTCCGGCAGAAGACAGGAAATGAGAAACGGCCAGACAGGATATTGCGTCCTGGTGGCTCAGGGATTAGTTGTTTTATCTAAACCAACAGCACTAGTCTTACCCACCACACACACACACACACACACACACACACATGCAGTCACTCACATACACACACACCACCCTCGTAACGGAGAGAAGTGCAGGGACGCTCATGGCCAAAAGAGGACCTTCGCATTGGCTGCTGAGGTCCGGCAAATCTCATGACCACACGCGATGGCGGCGTGAAATCCAGCACCGCAGGCCTCGGGCTTTGACCCAACACCCTGGTGGAACTCGTACATTGGAATCAGCAGACTTGGGGGGGATGGGTCACGTAGCAATGATGGCGGCTAGGCATGAACGGCGTCGCACACAGTCCCAGATGACGCGTGTGGTCAGGTTATATGAGCATCCGCAGGGGGTGCCACACAATGGCTGCAGGAAACTTCTGTGAGAATGTGATTCTAGTCACGTCTTTGGTGCCTCTTTCCAAAAGCGACCAGCGGTTTTCGGTAGTGCGGATGGCAGGGTGTGTCGCTCAAGGTGGGTGTCATGCATGCGGGCATTGGGTAGGGGGTTCCTTCTGGGACTCGAACCTATAACATCCGGGTTATGGGCCCATGGGCTTCCCCAGCTTCATCACCCTGGACAGACTGGCCTTATGTGAGCAGTTTAGGGTCTTGGAAGTTATTGTTTTGGGGGGAAGCAGATGGCTTTGAGGGGCGCGGAGGGGGCCTGTGGCTGGGGCTGTGAGATGGAGAGAGGGAGATGATGGTCCAGGCAATCTTCCTCATCACCACTGCACATCCCATTATGTAACATCTCTCCGGTTCTGTAGTTTTATTGCCGCATTGTGTGCCTTTCAGCGATTCCTGGCACGGTGTGTGTGTGTGTGTGTGTGTGTGCGTGTGTGTGTGCGCGCGCGAAACAGCGAGAGCGGATATTGCTCTGTGAGTGTAGGTGGCACAGAGCCAGTGTTCAGTAATCACATCATCTCCTTTTATTAAATCTCCCTGTACTGCTTCTGTGTTATTAAAATCTCCCAGCATTCCTTTCTCGACACACATTCACACACACGCATGCACACACACACACACACACACGCACACGCAAACACACACATGCCTGCAGTAGGTAACTTCCCCCCATCTGAAGCACAGACACCCCCAGGCTCAGTTTGAGCCCATCGTCCCAGTACTCATGGGCTCACATGTCACACTTAGAACAGAGCCACCTGGGGGGGGGGGGGGGGTGATCAGACAGCCCCGTTTAGTGGAGAATGTGAGCAGCAAAACCTGTCAGTGTGTAAAGAGCCCAGCCAGCCCAGCCATCTGTATTCGTATCTCCTCACACGGAGGCGGCCTGCTGCCTGTCTGCGACCAGCGGAGAGATTATAATCGATTTAAGAAAGAAAAAAAAATACCCCAATGATCTACTTCTCTCTATCAACCCCCCCCCGACCCCCACAACGGCCTGTCACTCTGTGCTTCAGTCTCATAGCTCTCCTTCTGCTTACATACTGAATTGATTCTTTCCACAACCACCCCCCCCAAAATCAACAAAGTTAATCTTATCTATAGACACACACCAGTACAACATTGGTTCCATTGCGGGTGTTGAAACCCTACATCTGGTCTTAGAGAAAAGCAAAGTTCCCTCATAAAGCGGGTCAGGCTTGTCCACACCTGCAGCCCCCTCGGGTGGTCGGCGTGCAGTGGGTACAGGTGTGGCTCACGGCGGGGGTGCGCTGTCACATGGCATGTGGGGGGCGCCCCGGCTGACTGGCAGACGGGCTGGGACGGAGCAGCTGCATTCTGGTCCGGACCGTCTCACGGCCCGAGCTAAGAGGGTTTAGTGAGGCGACCTGGCTCCGTCCCCCCTCAGCCGGATTTGGGGAGCGACACCTTCTTCACTCGCGGTCGGGGTCTTCCACACCCCTCCCTCTGCCATTCCCTCTTTCCCAGTCTCCTCCTCCCGCTCTCCCCATCCCATCCTGTGTCCTACTGAGCGTTTTTAACGTCTGTCATATTGTTATATGCGTTTTGTCGTAGATGGTTTGTATGGCAAGCTGCCGTTGCCTTGTGTGTGAGAATGTGCCACAGTGTGTGTGTGTGTGTATGTGTGTGTGTGTGTGTGTGTGTGTGTGTGTGTGTGTGTGTGTGTGTGTGTGTGTGTGTGTAAACAGGAACCCGCCGATGTGCTCAGTAATCTGCTTGGGGGGCCTGTGCACTTTCAGCGCGTTCTGGTACTGTGTGAATTTCTTATCGTATTTGCTGATTCTGCCCATTTTATAGGGTCACACGCACACATGTCCTGAACACACGGGCTCGCAGGTCACTCTTCCACCAAGTCCCCCCCGGTCCTCCACAAACGGACGGCTGCAATAGCACGAATCGATGATTAATCTGTAATTAATAGCGGCGGTGTGGCCTTGCGGACGGTCGGCGGCGAGTGTGTGAGAGTGACGTGCGGGGAGTGGGTAGAGATTAACCTCATGGCATCCTCAATCCCTATTTATGAGTTTACAGCGTCTGTCTGGGGCTTCGCACTGTTTAAACAACAATCTAATTAATCCCATCTTTATTAGTTTCACTGGGTGGGGTGGGGTGGGGTGGGGGGGGCTGGGAGAACAGGGAACGGTGACAGAAAATGCAAGGGGGGGGGACACAAAGGATTTGAGAAGAAGATGAAAAGGGTTGGGAAAATCAAGGGATTGAGAACATATTGAAATCAGTGTCATCATCATCTTCATCATCATCTTCATCATCATCTACATCGCTTCTCCTGGTGAGGGTTCGGCTGATAGCAGGCTGAGCAGGCCGGATCAGATCTCTCTGTCCAAGGCTTGGGACTCGAAGAAAAGAATGAATTGAAACCGATGGAAAGGTGTGACTTCTGCAGTATGTAGAGAAGGAAGTCAAGCGAGAATGTCATACTACTTTGTACATTGCACTTGTTCATATGACAATAAAACTTTGAATCTTGAATCAATATATATATGTATATAATATAATCTACTTATCACTCAGTCAATATAGTCAATTGCCTATATCAGGTTATTTGTATTGGTCTGTGATTATATATATAATATATATATATTATATATATATAATATTATATATATATACACACATGCACATATACAGGAAAGAGAAAAGGGAATGAGATACACAGGTCATCTAAAAAGCAGACAATTTTCTGTCTGCATTTTTGCATGCAAAAAAATAGTAGTTGGCTTATTTTGGTATTAATGTAGTGTCACTGTTCCTCAAACTGAAGTCAGCTACCGCCCCCTAGTGTTCATTAAGACACGTTACACCTTATTGTTCCCACAATGAGAGGTCGTCACGAGAAATTACTGAATATGTCTTGCAGACCTAGTGACCCACCGGCGTTATTCTATGTCCTAAGCCAGCAGTGGAAATGAATTCAGCTAATTGTTCTGGCTACTGATTTCCGTGGGATAGAAGTCATAGTACTTCATCATTCACTGCATCAACAATAAATAAATAATGCAGCATTATAAATTAAACATTTTTTTTTATCAATATAAAGATTTTAAAATGCTTAATAAAAACCATAGTTCCGAAATGTCGGGGGGTGGGGGGGGGGAGCATCAAATCACGTCCAGAATTTAATCATCAGCTCTGTGGCACATAATTAATTAAAGGCTCTGCATGATTAAAATGCGGAATAGAGAGTGGGGATTGTGGAAGGTTGGAGCTGGGAAGGTCTGCTTTGTGTGGGGAGATAAAGCCCAGGACCGGGAGGGTCATTCCAGTGCTGACGGGTCACAGGCTTGGGGCTCTTAAGTGACCCCAGGTCAGACTCTGACTCATCCTGGTGTTCTGAAAGCCTGTCTCAGAAGAGGGCCGCGGGATCTCCAGCCCAAGCCCCTTAAAGCCGCAGTACCAGGAGTTACAGGCAGGGGACGCTCTACCAGAGACAGCAAAGCTTCTGTTTACACCCGAAGCTTTAGGTGAATCCGGATCTTGGCGTGATATTGAGGCAGGAAGATGCTTCATCACCCCCCCCCCCCCACCCTCACGACCTTGAATGACCTTCAGCACCGACCCCCAAGGCCGAATCGCCGTTACTCTCCCCGTTTTAATTATCATTTGACAGAGTGATGTGACCATTTGACTAATTACTTAACGGAGCAGTTAAGTCTGTGACTCTCTGCTGGGTCATTATTGCCAGTTCCTGACTCCACTGCCTTGGGTTTGTTTCTCAATATTGTTACTGACTTGTGCGAGGAGTCCATCCATCTTCTGGCTGCTCGTCCTGGTCACGGGGGCTGGAGCCCATCCCAGGCAGCCCAGGGCACCAGGTTGGGTTCCAGTCCAATCTCACACTACAGGCAATTTAGGGACAGCCTTCAGCCCCATGGCACGTGGAGAGCATGCAGCCGCGCACACCGAGCGTCCCCAGCGTGGGTGGCGTGAGGTGACAGCGCTGTCCTCGGAGCCGCCCCGCACACGGCGCTGTACCAAACTAACCAGCTAAATTCCGTCGCAGGAAGCGTCACTTTGCGCTCCATGTGGGATAATGTGGCATCGGCTTGCGGCCCGCCCTCAGAAAGTGGCGCCCTAAGCGGCTGCTTATGTCACCTGGTGGGCAGATGTTCCAGCCTCCACTCCAGGGGCCCACAGGGCTGGACCACGTTACCGAGACTCTTTCCAGCTCAGCCGAGCTGCTCTGCAGCAGGATCCGGACTTTCTGCATTCTTTACACCAGTGTCCTGGGGCACCCTCAGACAGTCAAAATTTGTGCTCCTTCCCAGCTCCCAGTACACCCATACTAGGTATTTGGTGTTTCTGATTGGCTAGGAAATGAGAGGGAGCAAAAATGTGGACTGTCTGGGGATCCCTGAGGGCTGGTTTGCAGTGCTTCATTAGACATCTCACTGGATGAATACTATTCTCCTCTAAAGGTGTCCTTAGCATGATTACAGGAGAATACATTTACATTTTATTTACTTAGCAGAAGCTATTATTCAAAGCTATTTACATTCAAAAAGGCAGGGTGACACAGTTAGGGGCCTCACTCAAGCGCCCAACAAGTAAAACCACTCTGCTAACACTGGGATTTGAATCACAGGCACAGAGCCACACACTGCCCCAAAACCTGTATAATGCAGTGTTTCCCAATCCAGTGCTCGGAGACTCACAGTCGGTCCACATTTTTGCTTCCCCCTTTCGGAAGCAGGGAGGGAGCAAAAACGTGGACTGTCTGCAGGTCCCCCAAGACTGGATTGGGAAATACTGGTATAATGTGACATGAAGTATCTAAGTATAAGCCCGCCCCCCCTTTTCACCCCCTTTTCACCCCCGCTTGGCTGCAGGCTCTTTGTGCGGAAGTGCAGCTCTTGCCTGCAGGTGATCGGCCGTTCGGAGCTCATCATGCGTGTGCTGGGCCAGGTGTACCACCTGGGCTGCTTCAGCTGCTGCGAATGTGAGCGGCGCCTGCAGCGCGGCGACGAGTTCGTCCTCAAGGAGGGGCAGCTGCTCTGCAGGGGCGACTACGAGAAGGAGCGCGAGATGCTGGCGGCCATCAGCCCCGCCCCCACCGAGTCAGGTGACCTGCATGCACCAATCAATTCGGCGGGCCAGACCCAGACACACAAAATAGGCGCTAAATTAGGTATGATTCAGCTGTCATTTTAGCTACAGTGGATCATTACCATAATTACAGTAATATATATGGCATGAGGAATTCAGAACATTTTCTTAGCCTGCCTGGACGTATAATGCTAATACTTTGTTTATACACATTTTTTTTTCCAAATAAGGATGTTATTTTGAAATCACTGTAAATATGCATTGTTTTGATGCATGGCACATTCCCACTATTTACGCTGTTTTGCTGCGTAAACATGCTGCTTTCCCTTGAAATGCGCTGGTCCCGTGCACAGTGAAGAGCGAGGACGAGGACGGAGGGGGCGGCTCTCTGGGGAAGGGCGGCGACGACGCGAAGGAGCACAAGCGCTCCAAGCGGCCGCGGACCATCCTGACCACGCAGCAGCGCCGCGCCTTTAAGGCCTCCTTCGAGGTGTCGTCCAAGCCCTGCCGCAAGGTGCGTGTCCGTCACTCACAGCGCAGCTCAGGCTGGGTGCTTTTATGCAGCCGTATGCATGTATACAGGCAGCCACACAGAGACACACTGCTCAATGCACTGGCAGTGTGTGTGTGTCTCTCTCAGACACACACACACACACACACACACACACACGCTCCTCCCAGCTCTGTCTTCTCTGTCTCTCAGGTCAGGGAGACCCTGGCAGCTGAGACTGGTCTGACTGTGCGAGTCGTGCAGGTGTGGTTCCAAAACCAGAGAGCCAAGGTAAAAAAGTAGACACACACCCAGACACGCACACACATACACACACACCCAGACACGCACACACATACACACACATACATACACACAAATATACATACACACACCCAGACACACACACATACACACAAATATACATACACACACCCAGACACGCACATATACACACACACCTAGACAGGTAAACCCGCTCGCACACACATACACATACACCCAGACACACACACACACATACACGCACACACATGCACCACACATACACACACACCCAGACACACACACACACACATGCACCACACATACACACACATGCGCATACTCACACACACACATTTGTGTACGCAGTGCCCACAAACACACATGCACACACCGACTCTACACCTCTTTTTAGGAAGTTTAGGTTTTCTCATTTGACCATTTTCCCAGCTGCATTAGTACTTGTGTGTTTCAAATCGCCAGTTTACATGTGCTTGTATTTTTCGGTATGTGTGTCTGTAGCTGTTCCATCCGTTTGTGATATTTAGTGTCCGGGCTTGTGAATAGCGCAGTGTGTGCGTGCTGCGTTTGACGCACCTGAGTGTGCCTGTGTGTGTCTGTCCCAGATGAAGAAGATCGCCCGGCGGCAGCAACAGCAACAACAGCAGCAGCAGGAGCAAGAGCAGTTGGGGGGGGGGCGGCGGGGGCCGAGTCGCGGGGGCCGGCAGAGCAACGACGACAGCGAAGGTGAGACCTGACACGGTCACGGTCCCAACCTCGGTTACGGTTACAGTTACGGGAAGGAGTCAGCGGAATCCTGCTTGAGAAAGCCCCTCCCTCAATCTGTATGATTATATACAACATGAGTGTCTGTCTCATTATATATGAAAATAATAAATAATAATTATGTCCCAGCTGGGCAGTAATCTGAAGTCCTTGTTCATTTCTCTCTCTCTCTCTCTCTCTCTCTCGCTCTCTCTCTCGCTCTCTCTCTCCAGATGGCTCCAGTGGTCACGGCCTGGACGGGCTGATGCCATACCCCTCATTGCCACGGCAGCAGCTGCTGGCTCTGGACCCCAACATATACGGGGGCGAGCCGTTCCGCCACGGGCTCACGCCGCCGGAGCTTGGACCCGGGCAGCTGCACTACGGTGAGGAGTCCCAAGTGGGCCTAGACCTCACACACACGCCTTTCTGGACGTTACCTTCACTGAGAGCTCAGTCCTGGGGTATCTATAACTCACTGTGACCTTTGACCTCTGCGCTGGTGTCCACACATGAGTACTGGAGCATGACCAACATCAGATCTCCTCCCTCCCCCCTCCCACCAGCCACGTTCCCCTCCATCACCTCCTGTCTGCCTCGTTAACCTCATGTCTGCTGTAACATGTCCGGTCAAATGTCACACTAATCAGGTCTCAATCTCAGCCTCTTTGTCCACACCGCAAGTGACCTTGTAATGCTTCGTCATTCGGGGAAGTCAATGCAGAACCGGCCCAAGGTGCCAAACCTATTTTCTCCACTGTCCTCACTTCCTCTTCCCTCCTCTCTCCTTTCATCCCAGACTCGGAGACAGTGTTCCACGACCTTGACAGCGACGGAAGCCTGAGTCACCTTGGCGACTGTCTCCTGGCAACGGCGGAGGGAGGACTTCTGGCAGGGAGGGTGGGGAACCCCATCGATCGCCTCTACTCCATGCAGAACTCCTACTTCACCTCCTGACCCCCAGACCCCTGCTTTTTCCCCCCCAACCCCTCCGTAACAAACTGCATCATCTACCCAACCTGAGGTGGTGGACAAGCCTCACATATTCTTGCCTCCTGTTCCTTTTTTTTTTTTTTTTAAAGGACCCCCCACCTTAACGACAGTCCAGAGACTCCCAAAAGATCACACGCCCCATTTTAAATGGTTGGAGAACCTTGTGTCAATGGACCCATTGAAAATGTGTCTGTAAAACACTTCATGCAAACCCTGCAATGTAACGTGAATGTATCCTGAACCCCAACTAGCTTGACTAGCTTAGCACTGGAAACACCATTTGATGAAACCGTAAATATATCTGAAAAATGTATTGTCCTGTAGACTGTGAAGAGCATCCTAACTAAAACACCTTCATATTCATCACTGAGCATTTCTCACAGAACTCCTGGTGTTTCCAAACACTGCTCTTATGGTGACAGCCCCTCACTGAGAGATGCAGCACTTCAGACACTCGTGTGAAACACGGATGGACTTGCCGGCCGTTTTGGCCTCCGTCTACAAGGATCCTCCCCGGCTTTTCCATGCACAGGACCGTCGGAGCCCACAGGAAATCAAGCCCTGGTCCTCCAGACCTGCAGGGTGCGCTGGTATCCGATTGTCACGCAATTATCGAAACAGGAGGCTTCTTTACCTGGGGGTTTCAGGTTTTAAATCAAGTGCAAATCCAGCCAAACCCTAGAGAAGTCAAGCACTGCTGAAATGGACGTGTTTGCATTAGAAATGAAACTGCTGGATTGGTTTAGGTAAGGCGGCCTTTGGTGGCGACGGGCATTTCTCCAGCCTGCCCCGTCCCCCAACACACAGCGGAAATGATCCCGGCAGACTGAGCAGGAGATGACTGCGGTGGATCCAGAGGCAGTACCGTGACCCCAGGACTTAATAATTCACGGTCCAACGAGCCAGGCATTCCAGGCAGAGAGACGGCCGGCCAAAGGGCGGTTTTTATATATCGGCGCTCCCGTCTGGGCGTGTTTGAGATTCCGTCCCACCCGAGGACTATTAATCTACCTCTGGCCACATCAGAGCAGACCCTTGTCAGGGGTGGCTGTTCAGAGGGTTCGCGGATACAGGGGGAGGGGGGTCACTTTGAAATGCCTCATTGCATTATGGGATGGGCGGGTTATTTCACTGGTGGTACCGGTGGCAGGAGATGAGGTAAAGGTCTCATGGTTAATAGCACATGTGTACGGGTCCGGTTTGGGCTGAGGGTAAACAGCTCCGGTTCTGGTCCGGGGTGGTGTGCCACATCCACTCAACCTCAGTACTTAATTGCTTTATTTAAGTAGTTATTTGGATAGTGAGTAGCCTCTGTGTGGTGTTAGAACTGTGCATCAGGAGCCAATCAAAAGGACTGGAGTGGTGTAACCCTGTTTTAGGGAGTCTTCTGCAGAAAAATTATTTCTAGCGCTCATGAGTGTGAAAACGTGTATTTGATTGGGGTTGTTCTGTACTCTAAGGGGGGTGCATACGTTGATTGAGCCAAAGTGAAGTAAGCGATCTGAAGATCTTCATGGGCAGTGATGTCTGGATTTTCTACAGGGTCATGCAGTCGCTGTACCGAAGGCTGAAGATCAGCGTGTACAAAGAGTAGTTTGGGGTGAGGATTATAGTGTGTGTATTATAATACTCACCCTCAAACTAGCCTGACTGCACCAAGAGTAGGTTTAGGGTGACAATTGTGTGTGCACCTAAGGTAGTGTACTGTCAGTTTACAGTGAGGACTAGATTGTGCACCAAGTGTAGTTTGAGGGTGAGGGTGATAGTGCACACTTAAGGTGGTAGTGAGGGTGGTAGTGCACACTTAGTGTAGATTTGAAGTGAGGAAATGAGTGTGCACTCAGGGTATTCAGTCCAGAAGCAGGGGGATTCCATTTCCTAGTGAACTCCTTGTGAACGCTTGTGCCACAGTGTTATTATGCTTTGTGTCAGAATATTTTAAATGACATTTGTAACTACTTTGGTTGTTCTGTATTTATAAAGGTTTTGACAAGAATTAAACTGAACTTACCCAGACACATTTCCAAGAGGCATCCAGTTAAAGTGATTCCTTATGTTATGATTATATAAAAACGCTGAGAGTAGCTTTTGGCTTATGTTATGGTAGTTAAGTTTGGTTGTTGATTGAAAGGGTGAGAGGCCAGCCTTATCATTAGCCAATGATGTGCTTTGAATCGGTGATTGACAGGGGACGGGGCACTCTGGGGACCAATCAGCTTTCGGCTGGGCCCAGTGTCCCTTTGGCTCCACAGCTATATACACCCCTGTTAATTGAGCTGGTCAGGATAAAGACTGCCACTAAGCTTAAGGATTCAAGTGGGATTCACGTTACAATAGGGAAGGACTGGAACAAGCGTTCACACTTTCTGAGAGCAAGCACAACGTTGCTGTCCTTCAGCAAGGACAGAAGTAACCAGGGTCACAGGGTCACACTCGGTCACAGGGTTAGCAAGAAGGTGAAAAATAAAGGTTCACAGGGTTTTTTTTTTTTTTAACGAATGAGGAGGAGGCACATGGGAAACCTTCTGGAATGTTCTGTCATTCGCATGAAACGGCCAGCTGCACTCGGACAAACAAGTTTCATGAGAAGGAAGTCAAAATCGAACGGGAACATAGCATATTCTGGTGTAAAATAAAAGACTGTGTTATTACTGTAGATAAGCTTATAGCTACCAGTGTTGGTGCCGTTTTATTGCTTTGTACTTGAAAGCCATCGCACGTCCCTCAGAGCCCCCTGGTGGAGTATTTTGTACTGTTTTCTTGTGCCTGTATTTTCAAATTCATCTGTATTGAAGTATTTATGTTACCGCATGGTGTGACGTGGATGCGTAATGATTGCCTGCATGGCGTCGGACGATTCCGTGAGGAGCCCCAGCCCGGGGCAGAGAGAGAATCATTTTCCAGGTTTCCCTCCAAACTGGGATCAGTCTGCCCGTGTGTGTGTGTGTGTTTGGCGAAAGGAGCTGTGTCCCCTTCTGCAGAGAGCAGACGTGCAAAATCCAGACCAGGATTTTGTTTCAACCAAACAGTTGAGTATAAAGAGTCACAGTCACAGAGTGCTCGACTGGTTGGATGGAACAAAATCTTGGTCTGGATTTTTACTTTCTGGACCTGAAAATTCCATCTCTGCGAGAGAATGGGTTGCACTAGGGGGTAGGAATTTGGGGACTTTGAGAGGGAGGGGCAGATGGACACCCCCCCCCCCCCCCCCTGGGTGGGCCATTGACACTCGCAGGTGGCTTCATGTTTCGGGTCCGTCTCCTTGCTCGAGTGTGATGTCTGTCATCTGTACACCCTTCCAATACAGCGTGATTCCAGCCTCCAGCCCTGGCCGTGAACCCTTCATTTTTTCTGTGCTTGTTTCCAAGAGCAGAACCCTTAGGTTGCCTGCTTGGGAACACTCCCACAGTCCAGTCGTGATCTCACACCCTGGTGATGCTTGCACGTGTGCCACGAGCCATGATCTGCATCCCTTTGCTCTAACCAATACCTTTCCTGGATGCCGATTGGCCATTTTCAATCTTCCTCAGAAAAAAAAATGTTTGTCTGTCTGATTACAAAAGCAACCTGTGAGGCATTTTGCAGAATAATTTGAGGAGGTAGCAGTTTAACTTTTTGCATGTAGAGTAAAACAAAGGCCCCTTTAAGCATGACTGATATGTTGGTATCAACTCTCAGAACAGAGGGTGGCACTGACATACGCAACAGCACTGAAGCTACTCTCTGTCTCTCACACACACACACGTTTGTATTCAAATGTTTGTGGGGACCTTCCATTCATTTCTTTGGGAACAACCCTAGTCCCGACAAAGACAACCTTAACCCCTATCCAGCCCTAACCTTAACCATAAGTAACCAATAAAAATACAAGACTTTTGGCATTTTTAGTTTTTTGATTGCAGTCACAGAATTTAATAAAATCGAGTTTCATCTTGCAGGAACTGAATAAACGGTCCCCACAATAACAGGTTTTTAAGGCATCGTGGGGTCATTTTGTCCCCACAATGAAATATATACCTGCCCCCCCCCCCACACAAACACACACACACACACACAAAATATATCCCCACACGTAAACACATCCACAGAATAACAAGCATATCAAGAGTGTGAGGCAGAAGCGGTTAAATAATGTAACCTTTCTTTAGGACATAATTATTATTTATGTTTTTAAAGTGACCTTTTCACTTTTTCACTTTTAAGCTTCCGCACCAGCAGAAGGAGGGAAACTCATGAGGCTCCTGGCTACTCCTCCTCCGCCTCCTCCTCCTCCACACACATTTTTAATAACTGATCTAGAGATTGCAGAATGTTCTGCTCTGTGGTCAAAGACCTCATACCTCTCCTCTGTCTCCTCATCTCCCCCCCCCCCCCCCCACTCCTTCGGGGTAGCCACAGAGGTCATAACTCAACAACTGCCCCCACCCCTCCCAAATCCCTCCATCTCATATTAGAGGTACTGAGTGACAGCTGAGTATAATATTAAACCCAGGAATGTCTACTGAAACCCGGACTCGCTGATGAGAAAGTGGACAGGCAGGCAGGCAGGCAGGCAAAGTGTGTGTGTGTGAGTGTGAGAGAGAGAGAGTGTATGTGTGTGTGTATGTGTGAGAGAGTGAGAGAGTGTGTGCGTTGAATTGCTTTGTGCTATAATACCCATTTGTAAACTTTCAGACACAGGTTACAAATAAAGGATCCTGTTTATTACACACATCTGAAGCAGCCCCAAGTGTCTATTAGACCCTAAATTTTACATATTTTGATGCCATTTTCACACATGGATTCCAGCACTCACACTCACACAGATACACCACACAGTCTCTCCTGTCGTACTTCCTGGCAGGATACAGTCTTGGCAAGCAGAGACCTCATATATGCCGCTTAATTCAAGTGGCCCCATAGGCCACTTAAACGTCCATGATTAATGACTGACAGGCACTCAGCCAATAAACAAGCAATTGTCTCAGATTAGTAGATGCAGGCCTTTTCCCGAATGGAGGCCCGCGGTTAGAGTTTGTTTGTTTTGTCGGAATCCTTCTCTCGCATTCATGAGCGCGCCGACTGCTGTGAGAGATCAGCGTCCCTGGAAAGAACCAGCCCCCCATGGATCAGCCCTCCATCCTCATGTTCCCACAGGTGGACCACAAATCCTGCATGATCTCCATAGCAGAACCGGGCCAGGGAAATCCAGAGGGCTGTGATAAAGATCTGACTCTAGATGGGTTGTGACACACTGCCCCCTGCTGGAGAAAATATGTAATGTTACTCCTCAGCTTGGCATGAAGACTTTTGATACTGATTATCAATGACCTGTGCGACTATGAGGACACAAAGGCACAGACACTGAGCTGTATTTCATGTGGCCTCCCTGGCTGACCTAAGCTAGATCTCACCCCTGGATTGGCTATAACACAGAGGGGCTCTAGAGCAGGGCTGGCCAATCTTATCCGCAAACGGCCGGTGTGCATGCAGGCTTTTGGGGTAACCCTTTAGGTCAGCTGTTCAAACCCAGGTGTGAGGACTCTTCAGTCAATCAGTCCTCTAATTAGTGACCTAATTAGGGAGTTGCGGCGAAAACCTGCATAAACAACGGCCCTTTCTGAATAAGATTGCCCACCCCTGTTCTAGAGGCATCAGAGGTATCTCACAATACGGTAAGGAGAAAGAGGAGGTGGCCTACCGACAGAACTGAGGTCCACGGCCTCCGCACAGGCTAGGAAGCGGGACATGTGGGCGGAGCACGAGGCTGCTGAAGACTGGTGATCCTGCAGGCAGCGTTCAAACTCCGCAAACTGGCCTGCGCAGTCGGATCGGATCTTCTGGATTACTGGGCTGCAGTGCAGTCAGAATCAGGGTAAACGGGTTTTGTGATGTATGACATAATAGGGTGCAATACACTGATACGGGGTTTGCTTCATGGGGAACTGGGATAATGACTGACTAGTAACTGTCACTGCTTACAGTGAATTCGCGGTCACGCTGGCAAGCACAGACAACTAGCAATGCAGACATAGGCACTAAAATTTATGTTAACATATACACAGACAGAAGAAGTGGGAAAATACTGTAAAGTGTCACGCGCAAGTACGTACTGTGAGGAGGTGCACTGCGCCACCTTCAGCTTCATGTGCTGACACTGCTCCTGCCACGAGGATGGGTTGCGGGCCACGCACGCGCCGTAGTCCTGCATCTCCTTGCCGCAAAAGCGCGCCGTGATATCCATGGCAACCTGCCTAAACAGTGGAAGGAGGCCTTTCAGTATTATGGCTGTCAAATTGTACATTAACTGGGACATTAGGGGTGCTTGCCCATGTTGATACGAATACTCATCCATTACACTTAATGCGCAAAACCAGCACGGTCATAGTTATTCGACACCAGACCCCTGCTGCCAAGATGCCAAGAATGATGTTCGTCAGAGTCACAACCACGCAGTATGAAAATGTAAATAGCGACTTGAACATTTAATTTCATGTCATCATTGTCAGTTTATTAAACCAGAAAACGTAAGGCTACCACTAAAGTGAATTCAAATAAACAAACAAACTCATTCATTCATCTTGAACCTCGATGTATTAATTCCTTTGCACGTACTCACATGGTTTAAGCTTGAACAGAGTTACACCGGGAAAAGGTCGATGTTCAGGTTGCAAAAAGGAAGTACAGTTCGGTTACGCCATCGCTTGATTTAATTGGTCAAACTCTAGCGTTTCGGCAAAAGAGACGGGACATATTCCACTCCGATTGGTCGTTTCTTTACGTCATACTCTACAACCACCAATCATGCGTTTCCATGTGAGGCTAAAGATTTTTAAAGGAGCCAGAGTGTCTTTAGTGACTTGCGGAATATTAACTAATCTTTCACTTAAACACACAATAGAACTGTATCATCCATGAAAAGTATAACGCGCATCACACCGACATGTAGTCATCTGAACTTTTATATAATACCTTAGAAATAAAAATCCAGGTTAAATAGGCTATAATGTATTATTCAGTATAAAGTCCCGCAGACATGCAAAACCTGTTTTAAATTTGTTGTAATAACGTATTGTCACCGTGCCCCTCGGTCGGCTTTCCCGGTAGGGGTCAATCTTCTGGATGCTCGGTGTGACGAGTGTGAGTTGAGCGCTTCACGTAACCTGCGTGCTTGCGTACACGGAAGCCGCCGTGCGCGATAGACGGCAGGGAACGGAGTCTGGACGCCGGACCGCTGGATCGTGAGGGAGAAGCGTCTCTTTACCAACAGCGCTTGCCAGGGGGTGGCGGAGAGTACGGGAAGGGGGGGGATACGGCAAGAAGGGACAAGCGAGAATGAACGATACTAAAAAACAGGAAGACGTGGCTGCGGACGGGATTCCGGAGCACCGCAATTCAGCCGCGATGAATCACAGCTACGATCGAGAGGCCAGCGACGAGCTCGTCAGCTCCGTGTCGCTGTATCGGCGCAGGCCGCGGCTGCTGCATGGCACTGTGCTGCCGTTCGTCGCCTTCTTGTACCCGGGCTGGCTTTACGCGTGGCTCGTCGTGTACGGAGCGGCCGAGTACCCGGAGGCCGGCCTTCTGGCGCTCGCCGCCATCGGGATCGCGCACGTCCTGACCGCGCTCTCGGGTTACTGGTCCGTACACGCGCACTGCTGGCTCACCTGCGCCAAGGTACGACTGTCAAAGAAAGTTCGCATTTCTGTTTCTGGTAAAGAGCCGTTTGGCTTTTCATATCTGTTATCTTTTCCGAGAAAACTACTGTAGTAATAGGGCTTAACTCCATTCTCTTCTTCGTGTAATGTGATATTAACCACAGCAACCCTTCAGACTTATCACCAGGCACTTGAAGCTATTTTTTTTTTATAAATGAAGTTGTCATATGTGTATGGAGCTACACACTCGATGAATTGCGTTTGTTATGCGTGCTTTGTAAAAGCAATGACGTACAGAGGTTTCAGTTTTAGGACAGAATACTAACTGATGTGTGAATTAATCTGACAGAGTCGCCTTGTTAGGCTCGAACATCTGGCCGAGCCGCAAGGCATGCTGGGTGACAGGAGCTGCTCTGTCAGTCTAACTGGTCATCTTGAGTTCTGCATTCCCTGCGAATCTGTGTCTGTGTGTGTGCGTGCGCATACAGGAGCCAGATCCAAACAAGGCCACCCTTGCGAAGGTCATTCCGACCCCCAACAATGGCTCTGCTGAGCTGGTGCCCCTCCAGAGAGATGAGGTGAGCACTTCCTGTCTCCACATGCCTGCCCATCGTACTGCTTTTCAGTGTGGAGCTGCGGGCCGGTGGGGGAGGAAGGTGACAGTCAGGTGGATTTTCAGGTCTGCAAGTGCTAATTCATGTGCCTGATCACAACCCTCTGCATCACCAAGATTATATCCAGATTTGCTGTATGAAATCTTGGGCCACACTTCTATCAGTGCATTAGAAAGATGTTGATGTATGAGTTGGCTGTACAATGACATCATTCACTTGGTTGCCATGGGAACATCAAACACTTATGCATTTGATTTTTCTATAGAAGCCTTTCATGTATGCATGTGTGTGTCTTCTTCTGGATGCCTCTATCGCCCCCTCCAGGAGGAGGATGGCAGAAGGATCCTCTCCTTCGAGTTCCAGAAGATCCGCTATGTGTTCGACAGCAGGGAGAGCCGCCGTTTCCAGCCCGTGGCGTTTCCGGTGAGACACCCCATGGGCTATTTCCAGTCCTGGCGGGGCTACCAGGAGGAGGCGGAGCTACGGGCGGCGGAGAAGCGCTACGGCACCAACCGCGCGGAGATGGTGGTGCCTGACTTTCTGGAGCTGTTCAGAGAGAGGGCCACTGCGCCCTTCTTTGTTTTCCAGGTGTGTTTGTGCGTGAGAGAGAGAGAGTGTGGAGGAAGGAGTGTTCTGGCCTGGATACAGATGTGGGGAGGTTACAGTCTGGATGGAATAGTGAAGTCCTGGTGTTTGGGATTGTTACAGTCCTGATGTGGTGGGGGTATTCTAGATGTGGTGTTTTAGCGAAACGACGTCATATGAGCGGTGATCATTGTTTTGCTGCACCAGCTGTGCAGGGTCTCCGTGGTGAAAATTTTCTTTTGTTCTGATCCCACCCACTGTCCACGACTGACTGACACGAATGTGACGCCGTGGGGTTGGTCAGCAGGACTAATTACGCAGTTACCGGCATTCTTTTCACCGTGCATAACTTTAATTGGGGTAAATTAATATTGTATTTATGTCAATGTCGTAACCGTTTGTTTTCCCTGAAATGCAGGTGTTTCGTTAGCATGTAACCGTGATTACAGTGTACATTGCTAGCTTCCTTGTCTTTGCTGCTGCTAGTATTAGACCAGTGTTTCCAAACCCAGTCCTTGGGGAACTCCGGTCAGTCCACGTTTTTGCTTCCTCTCAGCTCCCAGAGCACCTGTACCAGGTATTCTGTGTTCCTGATTGGCTGGGAGCTGGGAGGGAGCAAAACCATGGACTGACCAGGGCTCCCTGAGGACTGGGTTGGGAAACACTGTATGAGACCAACAGTGGCTGTTAGTAAACAGAGCAACTTCTATTTTAGAAGAGCTGTCATCAAAATGACTCATGCGGTCACAATACACTTTCTATGTGGGTCTGCTGCATCGAAAACATTCTGCAACCTCTAGGGTTGTGGCTTGACATAGAATGAACAAGGTGGCAGAGTCCTTTTAAGCTTGCGACAGATTTTTCTTGCCGACGTGTTCAGTTTCGTTTTGTGTGGACTTTGCTTGAAGTATTCTTTCACCGTTATGGTTCTGACATTTTGGTGCAGGTATTCGCCAGGATATGGTGCTTATAGTTCACGTGTGTTTATGCCTTCAGGTGTTCTGCGTGGGGCTCTGGTGCCTTGACGAGTACTGGTACTACAGTGTTTTCACTCTCTTCATGCTGGTGGCCTTCGAAGCCTCTCTGGTGCAACAACAGATGAGGAACATGTCTGAGATTCGCAGGATGGGCAATAAGCCCTACATGATCCAGGTACGCCACCCCCACAGCCTTAGTGGGGTCTGGTCAGGCTCTCGTCACACTTTCAGCCACGTGTGACCAAGTTGTCCAGCAAAGAAATGCTATTTTAAAAATCATATTTCCCTATTTAAGATTTTCCCAGTTTAAGATTACGGTGAGGCTGTATTATGGCCCTTGTGAAGTTTCTGTGGTTTATATGCACTTGCTCACAGGTATACAGGAACAGGAAGTGGAGGCCAGTGTCCAGTGATGAACTGGTCCCAGGGGACATCGTTTCTGTTGGTAAGGTTCCGGTGCAGTGCATTTGTCATGCCCGGACAGTATGTGCCGTTCTGTTCTGCGTCTTGCTGCATATTGACTGTGTGCGTCTCCATTTTGCTTCCCCCTCAGGACGCTCACCCCAGGAAAACTTGGTTCCGTGCGATGTGCTGTTGCTTCGTGGTCGCTGTATCGTGGATGAGGCCATGCTGACCGGAGAGTCCGTCCCGCAGATGAAGGTCAGAGTGACCTCCTGTTTGCAGCACCGTACCATAACCTGCAAAGCTCTGCATCCTGTATCTCCTTTGTTACCCATCCATCGGAACATCTCCCAGCCCGCCTCTCCACTCCTCGTTCATCTGCCTGTCTTCCCAGGAGCCTGTGGAGGACCTGGACCCTGAGGAGATCCTGGAGCTACAGTCTGATTCTCGTCTTCACGTCATCTCTGGTGGGACCAAGGTGGTCCAGCACACCCCACCTCAGAAGGCCAGCGCCGGACTCAAACGTCAGTGCAGTAGCTCTGTCCTCCCGCTCTCGTTGCCGTTTCCGCTCGGTTACCTCCGCGAGCGTGCCGAACCCGCACACGCGTGCCCAGGCGCCCCCTACAGGGAACTCTGTCAAACTGTATGCATCTTCTCGCTCGCTTCCACCTGGCGGGCTGAGGTTGTTCCCAGTAAAATCTCTGGGATGATTCAGTGCATTGTTGCGCGGCAGCTGTAATTGTTCTTAATTTAAGACTACGGGACTTGGCAGCCATGGGTCTCTGGAGCATCCGTCCTACAGATTTTGGAAATAAACTTTAATTAGCGGCTGATTTATGCCCGAAACACTGTCTGAGGTGAATCACCGTAAAAATAATTACGGTAGCGGTGCTGAGGCGGGGGAGGAAGCTCTACATCTCTCTCTGGCTGGTGTTATTCATCCCTGCGGTACCGGCTGTGGGAGCAAAGGGTGGCCGTGCGTCTTTATCAGCTGGATCTCTGCTCAGTGGGCTGGGCTCCAGGCCACAAAAATAAACATCTTCTCCTTGTTTTTTGGCAGCTGTGGACAACGGCTGTGTGGCGTACGTGTTGAGGACGGGGTTCTACACGTCCCAGGTGAGCAGCTGGGAAATTAACCCCCGAATTAGACCATCGTCCATCGCAGAGTTTGTTTATGGATCTGAGTTAACACATCTGACAGGGTTTGTGCTATATGTTTTTTAGGGGAAATTGCTGAGGACGATCCTGTTCGGGGTGAAGAGGGTCACGGCCAACAACCTCGAGACCTTCATCTTCATCCTCTTCCTCCTGGTCTTCGCCATTGCGGCGGCAGTCTACGTCTGGGTAGAGGGTGAGTGCGGCGGGACTGCCGGCCCATGGATGGACACAGACTGGCCAATGGCGAGGCATATGCAGTGTTGGTGAAGGCTGATGATATGATGACCTCCCACCAGGGACCAGAGACCTGACCAGGAATCGGTATAAGCTATTTCTGGAATGCACCCTCATCCTCACCTCTGTGGTCCCCCCCGAGCTGCCCATCGAGCTCTCGCTGGCTGTCAACACCTCCCTGATCGCCTTGGCCAAGCTCTGTGAGTGGTGTCCTGTGTTTTCCTCTCACTAGGGAGATAGTGTGAGAGCGTGAGTAAACGCGTATGCCTTCCTCCGCTTCGCAGACGTGTTCTGCACCGAGCCCTTCCGCATCCCATTCGCGGGGAAGGTGGAGGTCTGCTGCTTCGACAAGACGGGCACACTGACCAGCGACAGCCTAGTGGTCAGGGGCGTGGCCGGACTCAGGTATGTCGCCCCCCCCATGGACGGTGGGTGTATTGCGGCTCCTCCCGTGTGGCTTTGACATCCCCGTTAGTCATGCTTCCTGTCCCGGTGTCCCGCAGGGAAGGGAAGGAGGTGATGCCAGTTTCGGAAATCCCAATGGAGACTCACAGGGTGGTGGCCACCTGCCACTCTCTGGTCACCCTGGAGGACGGGCAGCTGGTTGGGGACCCGCTGGAAAAGGCCATGCTGACGGCAGCTGATTGGACCCTCACTAAAGGTACAGAGTCCGTGCCGACCAATGCTGAGCCTCTAAACATCCAATCAGCATCAAGCTAACATTTCCTCCAGTGCTGGTCCTCTCTTCCAAGCAACTCTGACTGTGGCCAAAGCTACTGACCAGCTCTTACCTTAAGCACTGTAATTCCTCCAGTTCTTTTGAGATAACATTTTGTTCTTTGGAATCAGAAGCTTGTTGGTTCAGATCCCATGACCGTTGAGGTCTTGAGTCTGGCCCCTAACCTGCTGTGAAGTAGCTGACCCTGTGCCCTGACCCCTAAAATTTGTTCTCACCTGTGTGTCACATGGAGAGCAAGACAGGATGTGCAAACACTACCCAGTTTTCCCAGCATGCTTCGCACGCTCAGCACTGAGGTCTCGATGTCGCCCCCCGCAGATGAGAAGGTGTTCCCTCGGGCCATAAGGACACCGGGCCTGAAGATTCACCAGCGTTTCCACTTCGCCAGCGCCCTCAAGAGGATGTCTGTCCTGGCGTCATACGAGCGGCTGGGCTCCACCGAGCTCTGCTACATCTCCACCGTGAAGGGGGCCCCGGAGACGCTGCGGGGAATGGTGATTACCTCTCACCACTCGCACGGGACACTCACCACACTGGGGTCACTCCCAGTCAGCATCCAACAAATCTCACCTGACGGCATTTCCCCCTGGGGCGATTGTAGGACTTTTTAAGGTGGCATAAGAGGAGCGGCTGACAGTATCATTAGCCAATGATTTGTTTTGAATCAGTGAGTGACAGGGGAGGTGGCACGCTGGGGGCCAATCAGCTTTCAGCTGGGCCCAGTGCCCTTGTGGCCCCGCCCCTCGTCACACCCCACATCTGCCCCTTAACAAGCCCCCCCCCCCAGCTCACCACAAAGGCCACACCACTCATCCTTGTGTTCATAATGGGTACCGTTCGTCCCCTTTTCTGGTGCTGATTCGATTTATTATACCATCAGCAATATGCCGAACCCTCATTCCTCTGCTACTGCAATCATAGATGCTGTATATACCCATTATTTATACCACACCATGTGTACCGCTGTTTAGATGTACATTCACTATTTATTTGTCACACATTTATATATTGTACAGCTGTTTCCAGCACTTCTGTCCTGCTTTGTACTTTCGGATTGGATGCCGGACTGTATTTCAATGACTGAGCTGTCATTCTTTGCGCAACAACAGTGAACGTAATCTATCCATAAGTCTTGGTGCCGGAGGTCAGGTGAAAGAGGGAGCTCAGCTCTCGGAAGTCGCTACAACTCTGACTGTGTCTGTATTTGTCTGTGTCTGTCTGTGTCTGTCTGTGTCTGTCTGTGTCTGACTGTGTCTGACTGTGTCTGACTGTGTCTGACTGTGTCTGTCTGACTGTGTCTGTCTGACTGTGTCTGTCTGTCTGTGTCTGTCTGTCTGTGTCTGTCTGACTGTGTCTGTCTGACTGTGTCTGTCTGTGTCCGTCTGTCTGTGTCCGTCTGTCTGTGTCCGTCTGACTGTGTCTGTCTGACTGTGTCTGACTGTGTCTGTCTGTGTCCGTCTGACTGTGTCCGTCTGTCTGTGTCCGTCTGTCTGTGTCCGTCTGTCTGTGTCCGTCTGACTGTGTCTGACTGTGCCTGACTGTGTCTGTCTGTGTCCGTCTGTCTATGTCCGTCTGACTGTGTCTGTCTGACTGTGTCTGTCTGTGTCTGTCTTGCAGTTCTCCGAGTGCCCAAGCAGCTACGACAAAGTGCACAAAGAGATGTCCCGTGAGGGGGCGAGGGTACTGGCCCTGGGATACAAGGAGATGGGACATCTGACCCACCAGCAGGTACTGCTGTAATGCCGCCTTATTGGCCAATTAGGATACCCTCTGTGGTCCCCACCAATGGGGGCTCTGCCACTCTCGAAACGTCCCGAGTACTTTTCTGATACTTGTTCTATACTGCTTTACTCTCTGCTGGCATTCATGGATAAGTGGGAGCTCCTAACCAGGAATGATGGACAGTTGTTATGGGTCCTCTCTCTCTCTCAGACCCTGCATTTGTTTTTCAGATTCTGTGGGCTTTTGTAGGTGTGAAATTAGTCATTTTTTGCCATAGAAATCATGGTGATGTTATTTGGATTGAAACGTAAGAGATAACTGGTTGAGGTAACCGCTGATGCGGCAGGTGACCCTGTGCACGCCCTGGTTGGTGGGTGGGGGGGGGGTGAGTTCATGATCCCGCCCGCCGTGACCCGCTGTGGTCTGCAGGTGCGCGAGATCACGCGTGACGCCCTGGAGAGTGACCTCCGCTTCGCCGGCTTCATGGTCGTCTCCTGCCCGCTGAAGAACGACAGCAAGACGGTGATCAGGGAGATCCAAGAGGCCTCGCATCACGTGAGCGCGGCTGTCCTCACTCGCGCGGTCGCCGACCCGCGGCCCCCGGCCCCCGGCCCCCGTGTTCATCGTCCCTCCCATTTGTCCCCCGCAGGTGGTGATGATCACCGGCGACAACCCGCTGACCGCCTGCCACGTGGCCCGGGAGCTTCACTTCATCCAGAGGGACCATACGCTCATCCTGGGACCAGCACAAACACCAGGTGCCTGAAACCATTGTCCCTATGTGATGACTGGGGCGGGATCTCGGGGGGAACTGAAAACTGATTGGTCCTTACACTTCGTCCTCCCCTGTCAATCACAGATTTGAACCATATGACTGGCAAACGATAAGACTCTCCCCCCCCCGTATGACAATTGACCCCTAGCATCCTCAAATCTCCCCCCCCAGTGGTGATGCCGTATGTCTGCGTTTCAGGCGAGTGGCACTGGGAGTCCATCGACGGCAGCGTGTGTGTGCCCCTGCAGCCCCCCCTGGTGGCCAGCCTCATCGCCCAGTACGACCTGTGCGTGACCGGGGAGGGACTGGACCAGCTCACCGCAGAACCCCGGCTGCTGCGGGCTCTGCTGCCCCACATCCGCGTCTTCGCCAGGGTCAGCCCCAAACAGAAGGTCAGAGGTCCTGCTCTACCATTATAGTCTTGATTTTTATTTATTTCTTTTTTTATCAAATTTTTTATATTATTATTTTTAATTTGAATTGTAATTTAGTTTTAGTTTTCAGCATAGTTTTATTAGTTTTTAAAGATATATTTTTATTTAGTTTTTATATATTTTAGTAATTTTAACGATTTAGTAATTTTAATTTAGTAATTGTTGTAGATGTTTTAATAATTTTATCTCTATGGACAGATGTTTGAGAGCTATTTTATGCATATGATCTTTAGTGAATCCTGCAGGAATACTCAGTGTACGTGCTAATGTCCTCAAAATGTTCCAGGCATGATTAATGGTCATTAAGAATAAACAAATCATTTAATTGCTAAATATTATATTACTTAAAATATTATTTTAAAACGGCAATGGAAAGTATTTGTTTTTATGTTACTTTAGTTAGCTTTTGAAGCTATATTTGTAATTTTTATTTAGTTGTAATGATTATATTTGTGTATTTAATTTTATTTCAGTCTACAGAAACGTTTTCTTAATTGTAATTGTTCATGATAATAGCCCTGGTTCTCCTGTTTTGTGTTAGGCGTGCATGCCTGCGTACGTAGGTGCGTGTGTGACAACCAACTACACTCCCAGTCGCCCCCATTAGCTGTCCTCTGATTGGCCCATTTAATCATAGGCATCTATTGCTGTCGTTTTCTGTCTCAGGAGTTCGTAATCACCAGTTTTAAAGGCCAGGGCTTCATCACGCTCATGTGTGGTGACGGCACCAATGACGTCGGGGCGCTCAAACATGCCCATATCGGTAAGACCAATGTGACGTTCATGTTTAAGGACTTTGCCTTTAAGGACTTTGCCTTTAAGGACTTTGCCTTTAAGGACTTTGCCTTTAAGGACTTTGCCTTTAAGGACTTTGCCTTTAAGGACTTTGCCTTTAAGGCTGTCTTCACTGTACTAAAGCTAATGGAATCACATATGGATGCAGGTGGGTGGTCCACAATAAGGTTAAGCACCTCTCTCGCTTTATTTCTCCCTCCCTCCCCTTTTCCCCCTCTCAATGCATCAGGAGTGGCCCTCCTCGCGAATGCCCCCGAGCGCATACCGGAGAAGAAGAAGCGTGGCCGGGAGAGGGAGCCCCCTGTTGGTGACTCCAGGCCCTTCCCGCCCATCTCGGCTTCGGGGGGGAAGCTGAGCTCGCGCGCCGCCCGACACAGGGTGATGGCCCAGAGGGAGGAGCAGCTCGCCGCCCAGAAGGTGCGTTCCCCAACCCTCCCTCCCCCTCCCTGGGGGTGAAGGGTCATGTGACCCCAGCCTCTCTGTGACGGAGTGCCTGTGCTTTAGGAGCGGATCAGCCAGGTCCTGCGGGAGCTGGAGGAGGACCAGATCCAGGTGGTGAAGCTCGGGGACGCTTCCATCGCCGCCCCCTTCACCTCTAAGCTGTCATCCATACAGTGCAGTGAGTAACGGCTTGGGGGGGGGGGGACAGAATGTGCCCCTGGAAGTGGGGGAGGTGCATAGTTAGCAGAGAGGGATGGGGTTCCCCTTATCGCCCAAGCACATCTCATTTTGTTTTATTTTCTTTTATTTGATGACACTTGTGCTATTAGTTATGTATTAATTAACCACAAACTAATTCTTAGTTACATACTGATCTCATGTTAATTTATCATTCATTAATCGTGATGCATGTTGTGTCAAGCACTTACTATATTTGTTACTATATCTGTTAATTCTGTAAACCTTTGTGAACTACTGAAGGAACAAGTTTTAACACAAGTGAAATACTGATCTCATGTTTGTTCGCCATTAATGAATCCTGATGTATCTTTTATCTGAAGTACACTATATTTGTTCATGATTTGTCCTTCGGTAGTAGCGGAGTTATTACTAAGTATTTGTGCCACGTCAAGTAAAGTGTTACAGTTTTATTTTTATATGGCCTCCCCCTCCTAAGATGGGACAGATGGGACCTGGGTTCTTATCAAAGCTTTAGCAGCTAGAATAAATTCATGGGCAGACAGGATGGTAATTTAATGCAATGCAACAGACCCCCCTGACCTCTGCCCCGCCCCTTACCTCCCCTCCCCCCAGTCTGTCATGTGATCAAGCAGGGCCGCTGCACACTGGTGACCACACTGCAGATGTTCAAGATCCTAGCCCTCAACGCGCTAGTGCTGGCCTACAGCCAGTCAGTGCTCTACCTAGAGGGCGTCAAGTTCAGCGACTTCCAGGCCACCCTGCAGGGCCTGCTGCTGGCCGGCTGCTTCCTGTTCATCTCCAGGTCAAAGGTGAGGGGGCGGGGCCACATGATGACATCACTGAAGGCTCCTCATTCTGTAGCCCATGTGGCACTGATGAGAGCCTAGGCCTGTATAAAATAAGATAAAACTATGTTTTTATTACACATCATCCAAAATATTAATGAATGAAAATTCTCTGCAGGGGCAATAATGGACCATGTTACTCATTCATGCATTTCAAGGATTTTAATAATTGTGGACAGCAGCTAGCCTTGTGTTTGTGTACTTAGACTTTCGTGCATGTTTTCCTCGACTAACAATGGGGTTACGTTCCAATGAATCCATTGCAAGTTGAAAATATTATGAATATGATAAGAATATAAATAACTGCTCTCACTAAAGAAAATAAATTCCAGTAACTGAAAAGTAAGTAAATGAATCCATCATTGAATGAACAGTACTACTTAAATGCAGAAAGAAATATCATTCGCTGCTCCTCCTTCATGCAGCCCCTGAAGAGTCTGTCCCGAGAGCGCCCCCTACCCAACATTTTCAACCTGTACACTGTGCTGACGGTTCTGCTGCAGTTTGCAGTGCACTTCTGCAGCCTGGTGTACCTGTACCGCGGGGCGCAGACCAGGAGTCCTCCCAGGTAAACCCGCCCGCCCAGTTCGGACTCTGGCACTGTGACACCGGTCCCGTCTTCTCCTGTGTTACTGATGTGTCCCTTTTCCTGCCTCCTGGACAGACAGGAGCAGTTTGTGGACCTTTACAAGGACTTTGAGCCCAGTCTCATCAACAGCACCGTTTACATCATGTCCATGGCCATGCAGATGGCTACCTTCGCTATTAACTACAAGGTGTGTTTGTGTGTTTGTTTGTGTGTTTGTTTTGTTTGTTTGTGTGTTTGTTTTGTTTGTTTGTGTTTTTGTGTTTGTGTGTTTGTTTTGTTTGTTTGTTTGTTTGTTTGTTTGTTTGTGTGTTTTTGTGTTTGTTTGTTTGTTTTATTAAGGCTCTGAATCCCTGAAGTGGATGAGATTCACATTCACTCCCTGTTTTAACCCAATGGGGGCCAATAATATACCAGAAAGCTGACTGACAGCATGCAGAATTCTCACCCAGTGCGGCTCTCCAAGGTCTTGTTTCTCCTGTTAGGGCTCTGGTGCTGTTCACGTGCACTGAAGTGTTCTGTCTCACCAGGGTCACCCGTTTATGGAGTCGCTAACGGAGAACCGGCCCCTGCTCTGGAGCATCGCCGTGTCGGGGCTGGCCATCGTGGGGCTGCTCTCAGGCTCCTCCCCTGAATTTAACGAGCAGTTCGCCCTCGTGGATATTCCAACAGAGGTATACCACCTATTGTGTGTGTGTTCGTATTTTATCTGTTGGATATCGTGACTCGTGCTTTTTGTTCCATTTCTTGACAACCTTTGCCACCCCCCCCCCCGCCCCCCCAGTTCAAGCTGGTGATCGCCCAGGTACTGGTGGTGGACTTTGTCGCCGCCCTGCTGGTGGACCGAGTACTGCAGTTTATTCTGGGAAAAGGGACCCTGAGGATGCCTTCTTGAATCGTCATGCCAACCACTGCTCCCCGAGCAAACCTCTGCTCTCAGCGATGAGACTGTGGGGAGTGAAGAGGGGAAGGAGGGATAGGGAGAGGACAGTGACTGCAGTACAAACTCAGGAGTGCCGAGAGGACCTGTCAGTCAAATGCTCATCCCCTTTTTGGACTCATTTTCTTTCTCCTTTAGCCTTAGCTCAGTGTCCTTTTCCTCATTGCCTTCATCTCCCTGTTTTCTTTTCTTACTTCAGATTTTTTTTTAACTCTTTTATCCCTGCTACTCATCTCCTCCCTTCCTGCCCTCCATCCTCTCCTTCCTTGCTGTCACTCCTACAGCAAGCCAAGAAGACAGCAGTATTGTGAGGGGTCGGGCGCTTGTGTGCCGCGTGCGGCGATGCCAGTGTCCGCCCGCCTGCCCGCCCGCCCGCCTCTGCTGTTGACTCCCCCATGTGGCTGGGAGGGGGGACGTTCTCCAGGAGAAAGTGTTTGTTATTGTTCCCCTCATCATTTTGTAAAAAATAAAGACAGAATTCAGACTTATAAAAAGACCAAAAAATGCAAACATTACCATCTTGTCCATTTCTTGTTTTTTTTCCCCCGTTATCGAAAGAGGTGTTTTTCCGTGTTCGGGTTCCTGACAGGACCATAATTCACTTTAACTTGACTAAATGGGCCAAAAGGCTAGACTCCGATTTAAGTCTGACTCTGCAACCAAGTGATCAGATGGTTTTTTTTATCTTGTCATCTGATTTACACCAGGAGTGGCCAATCCTGTGTGCAAAGGGCCGGTGTGTATACAGGTTTTTGGGGTGACCTTTAGTTAAGCTGTTCAAACCCAGGTGTGAGGACTCCTCAACCAATCAGTCTTCTAATTAGTAATCTAATTAGGGAGTTGCAGTGAAAACGCACATACACAGCGGCCCATTCTTGATTAGACTGGCCACCCCTGATTTACACGCCAAAATAAAAGAGCTGGATAGTTTGTGCCCAGGTAGTGCATGCGGTTGCATTTGTGTTTATGTCATCATCAGCTTTGACCCACTTCTGGTAAAAGATCCAGTGGCTGCACATTTGAAGAAGACTGCATTGAGTACTGCTGACACCTTCCCTCTATCTGCAAGACTTTAAACACAGATCAGATGCAGGGTTTCCCCAAGAAGCGGCCGAAGAGTATTAGCAACCACACAAAACTTTGCAATAATGTACAGTAGCAGTGACACCAACTTTGGTCAGCTGACTTGCACACAATTACATGCATGTAAGAGTTTGTAAGGTTTGCAAAGTAATCCGACGCTTTTCATGTAGTTAATTTTAGTGTATAATGGAATAATAGATGCCATAAGATTTCTTGCGTGAGTGTCACGCCAGATGAATGAGAGTTGGCACCCCTACAGTACAGTAGTGTTGGATATCTTTCTTACTACCATTTTCAAATATTAAGCAAAGTACTGAGAAAAAGGGAATGGGATTCTTTTGTGTTAATGTTAAAAGCATAACGTGTTTCTAGTTTTAATCTATAATGTGCGTCATATCAACAAATAACTAAAGGCAGTAGTGATGAAATATATAACGTATTTTTCATAACTGCTATATTCCTGTGTAACACGAAATAAATTATAAATGCATTTGCATATTTTCCACGTACAAATTAAAATGTGTTTGCAAAGAAACACTGAATAAATCACGTTGGTGTGTGAAAAATCCATATTAAAAACTAAAATGTCCTCTCCAGAAAATGATACTTATTGAAATAAATCTGAGTGTTTTCTACAACTACGGATAACAACCAAGAGTCCACGAATGTTTCGGGTATTTTTCAAGAAAGTAGTTTCAGTTAGGTAAATTAAGAACTACATTTCCGGTTAAAAAATAAAAACCGGTTTTCGTTCCTAAAGCCTACACATCCCAAGATTCTCAGGAACAGCTAATGCGCATGCGCATTAGTTTATTGTTTTGGTTGCGCGATTCCCGCGAATTTGAAAGGAAGGCTCGATAAAATGGCGGAACGTCAAACTGGGATATCGGTGGAAGGGTGAGTCGGTGTATTTCTGGCGAATTTTCAGGTTTTAGTCTTAGTTTGTTCATCCATATTAATTATGTTCAGGATTTAATATTTTGACATAGCTAGTTTTTATAATACGTACCTTTCTTTCGCTAGACGCTCTTTCTAGTTATAATTTGCAGGTATATTATGCCTTGTATCTATATGGTTTATTTTATTCTGAGTGTGATATTAACATTTGTAAAGCTATTTAGCAATGTTTTTTTTTCTTCGACAGCTGCGACACTAGCGATGATGTACAAAACAAGGTATGCCTGATCATGATCATTCTTCGTCTCTCCTAACTCGTTTTACTCCTAGTACCAAGTCCTGTCCTGAGGCTTAGAAAATCAGGCTTTTTTTTCTCGTGCCAGTGTCAGACCTGTGAAAGCTTATGTCGTTTATCGGCATAAATGCACCGAGTTTCAGTTGCACTTTTCTCAGCTTTGGAAATGACCTTCCTTTGCGTAAACATATGATGATGACACAGATTCTGCTGCTGTGCACCCATCAGGGGTCCGCCTCAGAGTGCAGCCCTCGGGCTACAAAGACGACACCCTCTCGAGGTCTCAGCCCAGGGCCCCCCAAGAAATCGCCATGTGCCCTCCCACCCGAAGCCGCCATCCTGCCAGCAGATGGGACACAGGAGGAGCCCCTTGGCTTAAACACCCAGGGAGAGAGGCAGGGTGACCAGGATAACGGCCCGTTCCTGAGTCCCCGCACCCGGAGGAAGTCATGGAGGCGCTCAGCCAGGGGGAGGCGCTCTCTACCTGCCCCACAGAGTAACACCCTTGGTGAGCCCCAACCACCCCCTTCCACCATTCATTTCCCAAAATCATTTGCCTTTCTGAACCAGTTAACATGCACTGAACAGTAAAGTAGACATTAAAGAAAAGCACTTAAAACATATTGACATTGATTTATTAAGCAGATGCTCAATTCATCCAAAGCAACATACAACTGAGAAATCAAGGTGGAACAGTCACTGGAGCTATTAGGGTTAAGGGCCGAACGGTGACATTGCTCTGGTGATACGGAATTTGAACCAGCATGCTTCCTGATCACAAATCCTAACTCAAAGATCAACACACTGTTAAAGATGGTTAGGAGACTGCTGGAAAACTATCTGCATGAGGAAAATGTAAAAAAATAAAAATAAAATGTTTTTCAGAGCTGTGTGAGGTCATTAGCAGTTCACTACCAGAGGAGGAGAGGCTGGGGAAACTGATAGAGGCATCAATGAAGGTGGGTTGTGGGGGGGGCACCTCTGTTATTTCTCTCACTTACATTGGGCAGTATCAGATATTATATGTGAAACATAGATACATTAATTATGAATTTAATCTGATAGCTGTATTTTCCTTGAGTATTAATATAACAGTAAATTACACCTCACCGGGAACACGTAACGCCTGGTACTTGCACCCCCACCCTCCCCTTCCCAGAAATAAAGGATTTCCATGCATCAAAGGAGAAGTAAAAGGAATGCCGTCCATATCAAATGTGGAATTTCTTTTCTTCTCTCCCTTGGTAGCTGGCTGTACAGAAACTGGAGGCTGTTTTGCGCTCTGCCCCTGAAGCCAGCATGGAGGTTTTTCACAGCCAGGGTGAGTGCTGCCTGCCAAGTATGAGGGGCACTGTTGTTGTTTTTTGATTTATATTCTTTTGTGCCTCTTCAAGCTACTTCTAAGCCTCGGACGTGCTGCCTGCTCTGAGCCGCATGCAAGAAACTGCTGAAACAGCTGGTGGATTGGGGAACATTGCAGAACTACAGCCAAGATTGTTTCTTTTAATCTGCTGTTGATTATTGATGCTTATTGGTGTAACCTTGCTCTCTCCCCCCCCCCCCCCCTTCAGTGGAGTCTGTACAGCAGGAATGGCAGTGTCTAGAGAAGGAGATCAGGGAAAGTGCACAGAATCAGCCCTCCCCTCCCAGGTAGTGTAACTGTCCCTGTATCCCTGCCCATGCCCATCCACCTAATCGCCTCCATGTCATTGGTCCGTCTACCCGCCTCCATGTCATTGGTCCGTCCGTCTACCCGCCTCCATGTCACTCACTCCTCTCCTCACCCTTTTCCCTATGGTTCCCAGGGATTCTAAGGTGCAGGAGGCCATGGAGAAGATCAGGAAGTCTATCCACAGGTACCATCTCCAGACAGATTGAAGCGTTTGGGCCCATCTGGCCCATAATGCATAAAGCATGTGGCCACGCCTTGACGTATCAACAGAGGCACTTATGCAGTCCTGCAGATCCTCGGGATGTTAAAGTCGCGTGTTTGTGTGCCTGTGCCTCAGCCTGCAGGTGGAATGTGGATCCTGGGAGTCCCTTCTACAGAAACACCGCAGCAGAGCGGAGGAGCTGGCCAGGTGAGGGCGCTCATGAGCCCATTCTCGTCTGTCCAGAAGATCCAAATATCATCCAGCTGTTACCATATCATAGGGGTTGGGAATCTGACTCATGGACTCATGCAGCTTTTTGGGATCACCTCTGAATCAGCCAATAGTAAAGCAGTGGTTCTCAACTCTCAAGTCATGGCCACCCATTGTTATTGGCCCTCCATGGCTCAGCTAGAGCACGTCCAATCCATCCTTTCCTCACCTCTCTCACCCCCTACAGGCGTGTGGAGCAGGGGCGGACAGGTGGGCTGCCCCTGGATCCCAGCTGCCTGGCCCAGTCCTCACAGAGCCAGGTGATCATGAGCAAGCCGGATTATAACAGCGCCCTCTGCAGGCAGCAGACAGTGCTGCACACCATGGAGCTGACGGTGAGCTTCCCCTCCCGCAGTCTTGCCCCGCAGACCGTGTCACGCTTCTGCCTGTCTTACGTGGCTCCCTTCCTGTAGCTGGACACGCACTGTAAGATCCTGAGGGGGGCGCTGTCGTACCAGGAGCAGTGTCAGGCACTCATCAGAGAGACCAGCGGCCGCCTGGGTGAGTGTGAAGAAGGCATTCTGGGAAAATGACATCTGTGAGTTCCCCACATCTAACCCGAGCCCATTTGTCCTCCTCAGCTTCCACCACTGGGTTCCAGGAGTTGCCGTCCTCCCCAGTCAGGAAGCTGCTCATGGCGGTCCCCCAGCCTTCCTGCAAACTGGGGTCGGCTCAGTAGCGCCCCCCTCCTGTCACTTTACGTATTGCTTTTATACCCCACCTACATAAGTGTGGATTTTTTTATATAAAGAATTGCAAGTGTTTTTCTTGATAAATTTAGTCTTTAGTGTTTTTATGCATTGTTGCCACTAGATGGCACTGTTGTCCTTAATACTGTATTTCGATTTTTATTCTGTATCTGCTTTTCTCAAAATTTTACATTTTTAATGCGTATTAAATTTAAGAGATTGTAGTAAAATCTTGTATGTGCATTTTTTTTTAAAACGAAAAAAATCTACTGTTTCAATGATAGACTCAGCAGTTACATCAAGCACATAAGTCAAATTCTTTGGATCGCAAAATGTGAACTCCAAATCTGAACAGGAATCTGCTGAAACTCACCCTCTTCAGCAGCAGCTGGCAGAGCGCGTGGAACCCCGATCCGGCCGGCCGGCCCTGCCCCAACACGCCCACCTGGTCTCGCCTCTTCCCCAGTCACGGCCTGCTCATTGTCCCTCCTTTCTCTCCCTGTATCATCCGCCTTGGCCGCTCTCCTGTTCTGCGGTTCTGTCCCACTTCGGCTTCCTATCTGTTACTCTCCTGGTGAAATCATCGTTTTGAATGAGCAGGGGAGGAGAACGCGGCGGCCAGAGGCATTGTCAGGCTGCTACAGCTTTGACAGAACCCCCCATAACATAACCCCCCCCCCCATAAAACTCTCACTCTGTCCCAAAGCCCAAAGTCGGACTCTGCTTTTCTCCCCCTGCCTCTTTCTCTGTTTTTATTTCAGCTTGATTATTTTTCTTCCTACCTTTGATGTTCTGACATGATAATTTCTCGTTTTTCTACTTTTTAACAGCATTCCCCCCCCCCCCCACTCTTCCTCACTTTTCTCCATGTTCTTCTTGCCTGCCACAGACCCCTTGTTTAGCATCGCACCAAACCTCCCCCCCACACATGCAGTCCCCGTGGAGGTATATACCTTTCCGGAGAGCTACCCTGCGCCTCGTCTGCACGCATAACAATCTCTGCACTTCGTATTTTTTTTTAAACCGTGCCTGTTTTGCACAAGAGGGCCATTCCATTTTCTAGACGTATAAAAACTGAACACAAACCTTTTCATACTCCTGCCCCCTGCCTCACTGAGCCTCAGGCTTACCGCACCCCCCCCCCCCCCCCCCACTACAGGGTAATTTGAGTGGAACGCAATCCTGAAACAGTGCCAGAGAAACACACATACCTATCCCCCAACCCCCAACTCTGCCCTGACGAGTCACCGGGCAGTGGGGGTCGAATTATTGGTGTCTCTGCAGGTTGCATTAACCCCCCCCCCCCCCCACACACACACACACACACTGTCTTCCCCAGCTGTGTTCAAGGGGGGGCCCAGTGCTCCTGAAGGAACTCCGAATTCCCTCAGAAAGGAGCTTCATCCAGCGGGGGCGAGTTGGGCGGGTGGACAGACAGGAAGTAGAAGTTAAAAAGGAAGAGCCGTTAGAATAAGCAGAATCGTTAGACTCTGCGGTGGATGAAAGGCGTCTTTGATCAGAGCTGAAAGTTTCAGAGGACGTGAGAGCAGGGGAGCTGGTGTGCGGAGAGGGAGCTCGGAGACATGAGATGAAGGGCGAGAGATGATAGGAGACTGGCTGACAGCATGAAAATGGTTTTAAAAACCCGTACGCTCCGCTCCCCCGGATCACGGTTCGAATCCGAATCATACCGTCTGCAAATTATCGCCAGAGATGCCAGTGACAGAGGTAACAGTGATGGAGGATTTAAATGGCCACCAGAAAAGCCCTGATGGCCAGTTGGGTGCTTCATGGCCCACTCTGCTTGTCCAATCGGTGCCAAGCTCTCCAGTGTAATGACTGGTGATTCACTGTGTGAAATGAGTGTGGAGGAAGAGGAGTGTACGGTAGTTCACTCCTTTCCCAGTCAGGTATAGAGCTGGATATGGAGGTGAATGCAGACATGCTGGCTGCACCCTGATTCCTAACACGCCACCCTGCAAGCGGTTCTGAAGATTAATAATTCACAATATGCTCGGCGTACGACTGGCAGTTAAATCTGAAAAATGTTTTAGAAGAATTAGACCACTTCATGGTAATAAGTCGGGAAGTGTTTCTGACTCGCATCGTAGAAGACCGGGTTTTAAAATGTGTGGGGGGGGGGCACCCTGGGTTTGATTCGGTGCTGCTGGGGTAGAGAGGCTCGGGGGGCTGAATTAGGGGGGGGGGGGTAGAGGGGGTTCTGCTTTAGTGCCGAGAGCGAGAGAACAATTGACAGGGAGCAGAGGTGTACGGAGAGAGGGAGGGAGCTAGAGAGAGGGAGAGGGAGACTGTCTCCAGAGAGATGATTCGAGGTTCCCGGGGCAGCACCAGAAGAGCGATCGATTCTTATTTAAATGAAAATGAGGCAGAATGTTAGTGGGCAGGCGGAGATCGTGGGAGAGGGAAGGAACAAACCCACGAAAACTCACACGCAAATGTCCAGGTCCATCACATGCTGATGTAGGGTGGAATGAGTGGAGTCAAAACACCCAAGCTGATAAGTTCGCACCCTCAGTCTCTGACATCGTGGGGGGGGGGGGGTGCCAAGTGTCCAGCTTCAGTGTGAGGCTAAAGAAATTCACTCTACACTGTATGAAGTGTTTGTACCTTACTCTCCTATTGTCTCTGACATTTTTCATTTTAATTCCCCCAAAAATATGGCCTTTATAGGTTTTGCTTTTATTATGTTATCATTAAATGTGATTTGCTGTTTATTGGTGTGCTGTTTGTCCAGCTCACTATTTATTGCAATATTATAATGCATTTTTTAATGAATTCACATTGATAGCACATGCTAATATGCCTGTCTGGAAAGTGCTTCATATAAAAGTTGAATGCCTAATCTGGAGAGTATTTTCGTCCCTTGAGATAGCTCTAAGCTTTTGGTCCCTATGTCGTGGTTGGATGTTGTGGAAGGGAGAGGAGGAGAGAGGGACGCATGGAGAGGAAGGTCTTCAGCACGGGGCTGCGTCAGGCCACTCAACGGGGGACCACGGGAGGCCTCGGGTCTTTCAAATCAATGACGTTTCACTCGGGTGTTGTCATAGCAACACGCGGCCTACCCCTTTGGTGTCCCGTAAAACTACAAGTATGTTACAACTGGAGCGAGGAACCACGCGAGATGCTTCCTTATTGCGGGAAAGGGGGTGACTGCGCGCGCCAACACACGGGGATTCCTTTCTCAAAAAACCGACGTAACTGCCTTGATCCTTAAATCTTTCATTAAGTTGGCACCGCGCTGCAGAAATGGCCCAGGTCAAAGGGACCCCCCATCCCATTCCACGCATCACAAACACTCAGGCGGTCAAACAGGTGTGGGGTACATTGGGGGGGGCTGCCATTCTTTTATAAACCTGGACATCTCGGGAGATAGATAAGCAGTGAACGGCAAACGATTATTGTGCGAGGTCCAGTCCCTCCCCTCGCTCTACCCCCTCTGTCAGATTGATTAGTCGCAGATTGCAGCCGAGAGATGCACCCGGAGTCAGCACAAACCGCTGCCAGGTCCGTCCGGCTCCCCAGCCCGTACTCATTCTCATCAGGGCACGTTGACTTAAGCCGCCGCCGCCGCCAGCGGCTCCTCCCCCCCGTACATCCTACGCCGCGTCCGTCTGAGAGACCCGTCTCAGCTCTCGGCTTGATAAACTGCTGCGAAAAAAGTCCGCGTATGCAGAAAACGGCGAGGCGCGCTCGCTTTTAATCTGCGCTTGTCCGCGCTTCTTGCCCCAAAAAAAGACGGATTGAGCGCTTCATTCGAGAGTAGCGCGCGTACCGGGCCGGTGCGGCTCGCGGGAGGAGCGCAGCTTCTCACACCGGCCAGAAAATGAAAAGTGTCAACAACCGCAGCTCTCTTAGAAAAATGTACTTACTTTGTTTTCAGATGTCTTTTTACAGTGTTTTCTCCGGAATGTCTTGCAGCCTTGACCAGAATCAGTTCATGTTTTAACCCTATAGCTAAAAGTTACCAATAAACCTCATTAAATGTCTTCGATAAGTGGCCTGATGCACAGCCTGGTTTTATAAGTGTAAGTACTGCATATAGCTTAAGTCTGAATGCTCCACTCAAAATGCATTACAATAGCCGAGACTAAATCCACTATCTAGTCACATACTTAGCTATTAATGTATTATATTTAATACCACAGTAATGTTTTATGCAGTGTTTTGGGTTGTGGGTAACTTAATGAAGCAGATTTAAATGGCTGCGCTGGTGCGCGCTCGGCCTTATGAAACTTATCCAGGGTATCTGCAGTGCGAGGGGGTGACGGCTCAGCGACTCTCATCTGCCCCCTACGTTTTTTAAGATCAAGTACTTATGAAGTCCCGAAGTACAATTCCTGACCCATGTCTGGCCAATCTTCTTTGACATTTTTCACTAGGAATCTAGATTTTTTTTAAAAATTTAATACGCATACATAATGAGTGAATGAATGAATGAATGAATGAATGAATGAATGAATTACCTTCGCAGACAGCCAAAGGCCACCGTCAAGGATGTCTCAATCTTCACAGACACTGTATGCCAGTGGCTGAGCCGGGAAATTTTCTGTGGGGTAGCCAGGGTGGGATCACAGGTCAATTTGGGGTGGAACACAAATCTAAATACGAAAATAAAGAATCTATGTAATAAGGGAATATTTAAGGTAGCTAAATGCTATAACTCTACATTGTTTATAATTCAGGCAATGGTAGAATTATCAAATACACATTTAATGTATCAATTTCTTGCAGTTAAGATAACCTTACACTAAGTACACGATTCCTAAATTTCCGCATCAGTGTTCTGAGAGCAAATGTTTAGCTCAGCAGCACCATGAGCTCATTCTCTATCAGTGTATCATCAAGGATACAGAGAAACAGTAACGTAACAAAAGGAGTTTTTTAAAAGTCTGATTTAACTAAAATGCAAATATAACGGGGGGGGGGGGGGGGGGCGATGGGGTGCCAAGGTTCGGTCTAGGGTGGCCACGGCCCGCCCGCAGATCCGCGTATGTTGTATGCTAAGGGAAACGTTGCATCTGTTTTGTTCTGTAACCCATAACCTGGAATGCGTTAACTGCTAATATTCCCAACAATGATATAACCATGCATCACGATTCTTATACATCTTTTCGATTTTTGTTGTGCACCTGAGCAGCTGACTTTCCGTACCTGTTAAGTCAGCGCCAGCTGTGCTTGTCTGTTCCGGGTTCCTGGTGCAGGACTTTTTCAAACTGGGGGTGGGGGGGGGGCGGATTATCCATTGTGCTTTTTCCCTCATCATGATCAATCTATAGCTGCTCTTTTTCTTTCCCCTATTTGCAGGCACAGCCCGTGGGGTGGGGAGAGGGGATAAGCCTTAAAAACAACAAAGCGGTCGCCTAGCAACCGCTCCCGCCTGCTGTCAATCAATCAGTTGGGGGGAGGAGGTAAGGGAGGGCAAATGGAACTTCAAACTTGCATTTATCGCCCTTCCCCCTACGGCTCGGCCATCAGGCTCCGCGAGAGGGGGCGGGGTATCGTACGGCACGGTGCTGCAGCCTAATGCACGCTATTCCATGGTCTTTTAAGGAGGCTAACTTCTGATCTCCGTCTGCACCCTTTAAAAACGACGCATAAATATTTCTAGACGCGTGTTACCAACAAACTTGGTGCAATAAGCGATACAGCGGGTCAGTCCAGCGATCTATGCTAAAATGCCCTACATATTGTCATTCCCAGGCTGCCCCACTTACAGGAAGTCAAACAAGTACGACGGATACTAGTGATGACCTGATTGTTGGATCAGACCCAGGCACTTAATCATTTTAACTAACTGGTGGAAATTATGGCGTCACTAACCTTTTAAGAATTAGGGGGTATATAACCACGGGAGGAAAAAAATTGTGCTCTTATAATTTTTGAAGAGCAGTAAAAGCGAGACTATCTCAGACAGCAGATGTTAAGTCAGCGTGAGCTGGCAGCTGGGCCTGGCGAGATCAAGCCTGGTGACTTCTCCCATGTTCTACCTCTACCTGTTTCAGGGTGGGATTTTAATAACCACCAAAATACCAGGCGCTTCATTGACCCCTTGAGAGGATCTTGCTTGGTGCTGCTGACCGTGCTTGGACAGTGCAATAAAATCACACTAATTCCACTCCAGAGGCAATTACCAACAATAGAGCATTTAGTCATGATAAACAGTCTTTCAGGGCAAGTATATCTATCGGTGGCATTAATGTGATGTTCAGTGGTATTCCTTGGACCTGTGGGCAAGATGTTTTCACGCGAATGACTTATTGTAACGTAAAACTAACAAACACCCAAAACTACACTGTGCAATCTGAAATACAAAACTCAAGTGAAACAATCTCAACAAGAATTTCGTCCTGCAGGTAAAATCTGTTTATGAGGGTGTAGTATTATGTTCGGAACTGCCTTGTTAAAGTTCAACCCAAGCCTCCCGTGGATAATCCTCTCTCATTTCGATCATTTAATTTGCAATGTTTTTTAGTGCATCCATAATGAGATTAAGTAAGGCATTTTCCCCCAAAGTTAAAAGGGTAAATTAGGGCTTCGACGGCACGCTTGTTTAACCGAAAGGTAAGTTTTTGGGGGGTGTTTATACGTGATCGAGGTTCCTAGCGGCGCCGAGAGGTACGACAGCTCGGCCGCGGCCCATTACGTAGCGCCGGGTGCACGACACTGCTGTGGTGCGCTGGGAGTGGGGAGCACGGCGAGGAAAAAGCCTGCGAGAGAAAGGAGGGAGAGGAGAGGAAGGGGAAGAAAGGAAGAGAGGAGAAGGGAAGGGAAGCGAGACGGAGCGAGGAGCGCACCGAAAACCCCCCAAAGCCGCCTGCTCGGACAGTGGCGGCATTTTTCTCTGATTTTTAAAATCCTGGTATCGGTTTCCTTCATGCATTTCGCTTTATTTTTGACAAATCTTCCAGTTTTAGTGCATGCGTCGGGCAGCGCTTAGCCGATCGTTTGCTTGCTCGCTTGCTGCTGCTAGCAAGTTAGTTAGATTGCACCGAGGGAGCGACTGGTAGCGGGGCCCGGCTTTAAGCGTGCCGAGTTTTATTTAAAATCCGCTCCAGTCTTTATTTACTCGCATCCCTCCACCTTTTTCCACGTCGTTCTCGGTAGCTAGCTAATCAGCTAAGTACATGCATTACGGCCAGCTGGCTGGGTAAGAACAGCGTGTATGTATTTTTTTTTCCGGGGTGTTCATTTTTATTTTAGTGTCTAACTCGGTGGGAGGGAAATATCCAGGTACGGATGGGTTTGCATGCAGCGATCGTAAGCCGCTTGTGTTATTAGCATTTTTTTGCAGTACTTAATATTTTTTTTTATAATCACTGTGATTTGTGCACAACGAAACAGCGGAAAAAACCCAACTGCCCCGGCGACTGTGTGTCATTAGCCTGCCGCGGTGCTCCCGAAAGGATCGCTCCTGCTTTTCTTCCATTTTCCAAAGCAAAAGCAGCGCACTGTTTTGAAGGACCACTTTGAACACGCCGTCCCAAAGTCTTTTGTCGCTTGGTTTTAGCCAGCTGCCGTTTTTTAGTTTCAGTTTCTAATGCACCCTTAATTTCTCGGCGTGCGGATGCTTTACCCCCCTCCATGTACTTAGCTGTGCAAAAAAAAAAATAACTGCGTGAAAGACGAGCTTTGTGCTAGCTTCTTGGCTACTCCGCCTTTTCGTGGCTGATTTCTTTTTATTTTTGGGGGAAAAGCATTTTTTTCCAACTGCACACGCAAGATTTTTTTTTTCCTTATACGTATATCTTTGTCTATTTAGAGCTGCCTGGCGAGCAGCACCATTTGATCTCACTGGCTCTGTTAGAGTAATTTATAATTCAGTAGGGCCGAGGTGTCTCTGTTGGGATTTTTTTTTCCTCCTTCCCTTCCTCGCATTTGCTTTTTTTTATACTGGGCTTTTTTCGCGGAGAAGACGGCGAGGCTTCCCTGAAAGTATGGATGAACAGACCCGTATGCTAGCGGGTCTCCCTGGACTCGGCGGATTATCGCAGACTGACGTGGGCGACCCGGACTCGGTCCGGAAGCAGCAGCAGCCCCTCGGCCAGCCCCAGCAAGACATCGGGGACATCCTCCAGCAGATCATGGCCATCACGGACGAAAGCCTAGACGAGGCACAGGCCAGGTAAGGCTTGGGGGATGAGGGGATGGTATCTCCATGGGGAAGGTGGACAGTGGAAAAACGGATGAAAGGGACCTGATCGCCGTTTGAAGACCCCAGACCTGATTGCACGGAAACGTGCTTCCAGCAGATCCCCCTGCACACTTTATTAAGGGCTTGCATGTGAATTTGGTGCTGTGGTCTCTACATCTCCATGCCAGATACTTTCTTGGCCGGATTGCACGCCATCCCTTTATACACTGGGAATTAGAATCGCTTCATAAATAGGAAACAGACTCCCTCCAAGCGTGGTCTCCCCCCAGTGTTGTCAGAAGTGTTTTGTCCGTAGGCCCATGCTGGTCTTATGCCAACTGGGAGCGCTGGGAATGACGTAGCGCATCGACCCCCGTGCATCACGGCCGACCATAACTGCAAAATGTACCACATCGGATTTATTGCAAGTTATTTACTGTATGCATTGGTTGTTTATTTGAAATGTATTATTGTGTGTATGGCTACTACATGATGAACTAGACACAAAGACGTGGACTCAGAAACGGGGCTCATCACGGAGCACCATTGATCACTTGCCTTTTACGCGCTGAATTGTCTGATCCCGACTTAATTTATGCCACAAACCACCTTTCATGGCCGATTTAATGAAGACCGAGCGCATCTGATTATGTGGCGATGCCGAGGGGATGCGAGCGTGTTTCTTAATGCACGAAAACATTAAGGACGTGTCTTGTCTAGGGTATACTTAACGGGACGTTGCTTTTTTCATAATACTGATAAAGTTTAAGCAACTTTTTGCCTTTCCCGGGTAGTATTCACAAAGACATGGGGCAACCTAATTTAAATCTACAGAAATAAGGTTCATTGTCGTCCGGACATTCGGACGTGTGCTGGATTCCCCGATGTTCACTTGCCAGAATATAGAGTGGGGATTTTTAAAAGAAGCATGATAAAATTAACAGAGTGTGAAATTACTGTCTCACTCTCTGTCTCTCAAGTAGACCATGAAATACATAGCTGTAATTTGTAATGTTCTCGGGGCTTTTAGTTATTTAGTTATATAAATCACTAGAAATAACTTGGGATTTGTGTTCGGGTCTCTTGCGTGGCTTTAATGTCACCCTTAAGGATGTGTTTATTCACACACGTTTTGGCCTCGGCCCCTGACTTGGAACTCGCCTGCTAATTGAGTTTGATTAATCTGCTATTGTGCCATTACCATAGATTATGTGGGAAAAAACCCTTAATTAAAACACCAGTGTGTCTCAAAGGAAAGCTTTTGTGATTTAAATTGCGTGTTTGGTTTAAAGGGATGCGAGTTAAGCAGGCAGGTCGCATTTTTTTTTCCTCCCCTGAAAGAAAACATCCAGGCTGAATTAAGGTCGTGTTTCCAGGAGGTGAATACGCATCGCACGTCTCTTGCTAAAATCTGTCGTCGTCTTACCTGATTTCCTATTTTTAGTTTGCTGGTTAAATATCCGAGCCAGTCCTGGATTTCTGGAATTGCTGTGGTGAAAAATAATTTTAAAAAAAGGAGAGGTGGTAAAATGGGAGACTGTGGTCATCTCTTCTGTCTAGAGCTAAAGATGTTTCGCTGGAGCAGTTGGCCACCTGGTTCCCTTAATTAATTCCCTCCCCCCTTCCCCCCCCCCCCCTCGGTGCTCACCCTTTTCATTGTGTGCACCACGCAATCAATTCTCTGCTAAAGTGCTGGACTGCAGCTGTCCGCAAAGCCTTTTCTATTAATGATACCGCATGCGTGTGACTGATGGCTGGGGGGGCGGGGGGGGGGTTTAAAAGTTTACCGACTCGCAGCCGCGCACCTTGCAGTTTCATGGGGAGGGGTTTGGCTCATTTTGTGGCCCTCGATTAAAGTTAAGCGGCCGTCCGCTGTGTCTGGTGATGATGAAGGCATCCTGCTGGCTTGCTCCTCCTCCTCCTCGTTTGCTCCTCCATCCACGGGTAAAATGCTCCTCTGGTGGAAATATTTCTTTGGGTAATGAAGCTGATTTTTTTTTTTTTTCCCTCCCCACGTCACTGGAATGTAATTCACTTCTGCTGGTATTTCTGACATGAGGAAGTTGATTTTTTTTCCTTGCATGAGAGGATAGAGCAGATTATTACTCTGAAGGATGAAAAGAGGATATAAACTTTTATCTTGGTGTATTTGACTTGTCGTTCCCAGTACTCACTCACTCATTCACTCACTTACACCCATTCACTCTCAGCTCGCTCTCTCTCTCGCTTTCCCTCTCTCTCTTTGTACCTGGTCAGGTGCCCCCCCCATTTGAATCACATCCCCATCAGAATCTGTCAGTTTAATCTACAGTAACGGAGGTGCGTAAACGCGATTGGTGTCCAAACACACTACCAGCTCCCATCTTTTCTGGGAGTCGCTTAACGCGTTCCTCTGGAACGTCGGGATTCCCCAGAGACCTCTGGGATTTGCGGTCGTCTCGTGGAGCCATTCCCGTTGGCTGGCTCCCAGATACTGGTGCGGTGCAGCATTACAACTGGGATAGGGAGACCTCTTCACGTTCGGGTCCGTCTGCCTGGGCAGCCTTGGCCCTATTCATCCTGAGGTGCCTATTGACCTTCCTCTGACTCGGGCTTCTGGTCCGCTTGACCGACTCTGTTCTCCGCGGTTGGTTTGGGGGTGGGGCTTCTGCATCACATGGCTTTATTTGCAACCGCCCCAGGACACCCTCCAGCGTTTCTACCCCCCACAATGTCTTACCCCACGATCGCCCATCTTCCTCACTGCGTCAAATGTTCCGTTTGAACCTTCTGTTACCCATAATGCCCTGTTGCCCTGTGTCCAGATGCTGGCCAGCGGAGGCGCCGGCGCGCTGGGCCGCAGCGGATGACCCCGCACAGGGTGGGGAAGCTGGGGGGGGCACGGCGGGGACTGCCCTGCCGCTCAACTTCCAGCACAGGTCAGTACTGGACAGCATGAGCCCCCCCCCACCTATCCCACACTCCCACCCCCCCCCATTCTGCCAGGCAACATGACTCTTACCCACTGTTTATAAACATTTTAAAGTGCTATTTCACACTCTTTACTCTGATTTAGTCAGTCGGGTACCTTACGGGGTATCTTGCTATTGGTGCGTCTTGGGCTGGGTTCCCAAGGCAGTGCTGTTGAACCCGGTCCTTGGGGAACCCCAGACGGTCCACGTTTTTGCTCCCTCCCAGTTCCTTGCCAGACAGCCTACAGTTTCGCTCCCTCTGCATAGGCTGCGAGGGAGCAAAAACGTGGACCGTCTGGGGTTCCCCAAGGACCGGTTTCAGGAACACTGTCCCGGTTCTGCACTAGGCTCATGTCGGGGGTGTCCTCCCAATAAAGGTGTACCTTCCCCTCCACATTCTGTTTTATGTTGCCCCCCCCTCCCCAGTCATCTTTCTTTAGCACATTTCTTTATAAGCATAAATCAATAAACACCCTCAATGTCTGGCAAACGCAAAGCCTCTGGCCTGCTTTCCTGGCTGTGAATACCGCACCCCGCACGGCGCTCTTAAAGCACGACGTCGTGTGGAGCGGTGCCACGCGCTGACAGTCGCTCCACGGCCTTTCTACGTCGTCCCGATCTGTCCGTCACGGATGGGAATGCCTTCCATCCTTCTCTACACTCTGCCTTTTCCCTCGTCATAAGAAATGGGGAATATTTCGGGTCCGGGGTGGGAATTATAAACTGTCGGCTTTGGGAACAGAATTATCTCCGTGCTGCGCTCATCTGTTGGGAATTACGTCGGGAAGTCGGATATGGGAATGCTGGGGCCCCGCTGTGACTCAATCATGTATGCCCCCCCCCCAAGAAAAGACCTTTATTAATTTTTGTGTCAGAAATTACACTGCATAATATTAAACCCCTGACAGGGTTTGGTTATAAATTATACAACAAATGAAATGAACTCCTTATAGACTTTTGCTGGTGTTCATTCCTGCTTGGCTGCCTCATGGTGGCGCTCTCCCTGGCTGGGCCGCTTTCAATCGGCTGGTGTCCGCTGGTTGTAGCGGGGGGGGGGGGGGGGTCGGGATGAGGGTGGGGGCTCGCTGACAAATTCCAAAGGTTCTGCTGCAGTGACCCAAACCCAGTAGAACAGAGACTGATGGGTCTTTGGAACATTCCTCAGCTAGTGGCTTAAGGAATAGGCAGCAGTGGTCAGGCCAGGGTCAGGCTGTACCCCTCCGGGCTGTAGGTGACCCAAGTATCCAAAACAATTTCCCCTCTTCAGCAGAGGCCGGCAGATTCTGTGATCCTGCCCTGGTGCTTGTAGGAGGAGGAGATCTGGAAGATGCCTTCACATCATATCCTTGTGTGTTTGCCTTCTTGTTAAACTTAATTGCTTCGTTTGTCTCCGTCGATCGATTTGTGTCTGTGTGTCTGTGGGAGTGTGTTTGAAAATGCCCATTGGAGACGCCCCCGTCATGGATGTGAGGCCTCTGGTAACTAAACCTGGATCTGGGTTTGATTTGGTACCCGGATGCTGGAGTCGGAGGTTGTCTGAGGGGCTTGCGTGGCTGGATCAGCGGTGGTCTGTCCCGCTAATTCGTACGGCCCGGCTGTTGTTCTGAGGTGGTTTAGGATAAGTACTGACCCATGCTGCTCTATGATTGGCTGTCATACCTCCCCATCACAGTATCTCTCCCCCCCCCCCCCCCCCCCCTCTCTTTCTGGGACAGGAAGCATGCCCTGAACTGCCACCGGATGAAGCCGGCCCTCTTCAGTGTCCTGTGCGAGATCAAGGAGAAGACAGGTGAGACCAGGCCTCCGATCGCCTGGTGTCAGGGTCACCATGGTTACCGTGTGTGGTGGATGAGAAGCGGGCCTCTCTCTCGTTTCCCGGGCGACAGGCCTAGCGCTTTTTTTTTCGGCGGATGAGCGGAGATTGTGTGGGAGTGACAGTGACAGTCTTGGGCAACTTCAGTGAAATGAGTGCCAAACGTGAGCGGAATTTAAGCCAGGCGTGGAGTTTGGTGGATGAATGCATCCTACGGAGAACCCAAAGCTTTCCTACCTGATCTATATTTCCCTGCAAGGAACGTCGGCAGATAACTAGGCAAGATAGCATTTGGGGATCGTTCTACCGGGGACAGAAGCGCGTCCTTAGAAAAGCCAAGAGAATTGTGGGAGAAGCCCGCTGGCGCAGTGTGAGGGAGAGGCAGGTGGGGTGGCCTTCGCCGGGTTGCCATGGCGACGGGGCTCGGAGTGGTGGTCTTCTCGGCGGTGCGCTGGTGACTCTGTCTTGAGCGGATGAGTCAGTCCGCCGGCTCCCCTGCGTTTCGCATTTTAGTGTCCTTGTCCTGTTTTTTTTTTTGGGAGGGGGGGTGTAGCTTTCCAGAGATCCCAAACCGCCGGGATCCTGCCCCCGGTGGCGTCTTTCAGCGCCTTCCTGATATTTTTACTTTACTGACATTTATATGTATATAGCGGGATTCTTTGTGGCCGATGCTCTCCTGCTGCTGTTCTCTAAGCTCTCGCTCTGTCTCTCCGTCTCTCTGTCCCTCTCCCTCGCTCCTCCTCTCTGAGATGTAGTGTCAGAGGTCTCCTGCTTCTTGTCAGAGTGATCTGTCTGTCCCCATCTCCAGGAGGCGCCGTCGCAGGCCCCGTATCCGCCGCGCGTCCCTTTGATACTCGCTCGCGTCTCCGGGTTCAGCCGGAGCCCGACACGCCCAGGGTTGGGGTCGCCCGGTGGCCGCTGCCCCCTCCCTGCGTATTCGACCTTAAATCTCTGTCGGTCCAGAAGCGCCTCGCCGATCCGGCGACGTTTCTCAGTACGACATCGGCGGCCCGGTGGGGGCGGGGATCCAGAGCCTCGCTGGCTGCTATCCCTGGCAAACGGATCCCTACGGAATCAATTCGTTTCCGCCCCCCCCCCCCACCCCGATCAGTGTATGGAAGTCAGGTTCCTGCTCTCTGCAGTATCGACTCTGTAGTAACTGTGAGTCTTCACATACACACACACACACACACACACACACACACTGCCTGAAAGCACCAGAGAGAGAAGCAGGCTTGGGCCCAGTCTGTTCCAATCCCCCCCCCCCCCCCATAGAAAAGAGAAGACAGGCTCAGAACTGGGGGCTTTGATATGGTAATGGTCCTGGGTGGGAGGAGAGACAGAGGAGGGGGAGGGGAGCGTGGATTCCTCTGAGTGAGATGGGGCAGATTTTTCATTGTTAAGGAAATGTTCTGTCCAGATGCCAAGCCCCCCCCCCCGCCATGGACTCACCATCTTATCCTCATCAAAACTTAAAACACAACATTCAGCCGCGTGAAATTTCAGTTGCATTAAAGATGCCCCCCCCTCCCTGAACGTGGCACAAAAGGGAGTATTCTCTCCAACTTAAAGACCAGTGTCCGTTTCCTCGTCTCGCTCTGCCCCCCCCCGTGAGTTTGCTGTTAAAAATAACCCCCATTGGCTCGGCGAGTTGATTCAGCTTCAGCCAAAATATTTACAATAATGGGGCCATGTTTCAGTCTCTGGTTCTTCTCCTCCTCGTCTTTCTCTTTGTCGCTCCCTCCCTCCCTCCCTTCCCATGTGTCCCACTCTTCCCGACCCCCCCTCCGTGTGTTTGGGGCCTGTCGTGTCCCCGCGTCGGTGATCCGGGGGAAGTTGAGACTCTGGTTCTGATCCGCCTGGCAGCGTAAAGCTTAGCGCCCACCCTGAAGGACCCCCCCCCCCCCCATATTAGGTCGCTTGGCCTCCTCCTCTGCTTCCCTGGCCGGAGTTTTAGCCAAATGTAGATGGCTATATTGCCCCCCCCCCATATTTAGCATTCCCCGCGGTTCCCGCCCCCCATGCCGTCGGGTCGTTAGCAGAGCGCCCGGCCGCCAAGACCCGATACCTGCAGGATAACCTCTGTCAGAGCGCAGAGCTAATTAAAACCCATTTAATTATCATTAGTTTTTGAGGGAGCTCGATTTCGGCCTGCCCATTAAATTTTTACTAGTTGCTCAAAGCTATCGACTTTATCTCCCGGAGCAGATGCCCGCGGGGGGGGGGGGAGGTTGGGGGGTTATCGGTGAAATGTGAGCCGCCGCCGTCGCCCGTGGCGGGATTCGGGGGGGTGCGGGGCTCCCCTGCCAGCCCCTGATCACTCCCTGATCACCCCTCCCAACCCCCGTGTCTTGCAACCATGGTGAAGTCCGAAGAGTGAGTGACACGGTGATGTCCAGGACCCTCTGACCTTCAGTTTGGAATGAGCTTTTTTAAGGCTGCTAGGTGAAATTCAGCTTATTATTATTATTATTATTATTATTATTATTAAAGAATACCAACTGTGAATCATGTTGCTTTCTGCCAGTTTGGACCCTGGTGTTTATACTTGTGTGTTTACTGCTCCCCCCCCCCCCCCCCCGACTACGTGAGCGATATTGGTGGCGGGGGGGGGGGGGGGAGGACTCGAAGGAGCCTTGATTGATGAGGTAGGAGCAGCCTGAGTAATTACTCTGTGTCTGTTCCCCACGCCGGATTGGCAGACAGCTAATATCACAGGAACCCCTGGCCCTGACAGCGTCCCCTTGCCCGCCGGCCCCTCCTCGCCGGCTGGGTGTGCGCCGTCACCCGTGGTCCCTGCTTCGGCCTAGCGTGGCCCACACCAGGTGCTCACTAAACCCCCCATGATCCCACCCCAGCCTGAAAACATCTGCAGGTGCCCAGACAGCTCCCTTACACCTCTGCCAGGTGATGGTGCGGGGGGGGGCGCAGTGGGCCGGAACCGGGGACCGGGCCAGGCCCGCTCCACGTGGCGGGTGTCAGCCACTCGCACTGGCCTCCGCTACCGACGCGATTAATCATTCATGCTGCTTTAATGAGAGCCGTCAGACTCCCCCGCCCCTGTCACCCCCTCCTCCCCCCCATAGCCACCCGGGCTCGACGTCGCCCTGGAGTGGCTAACGAGGTGTGGGCGTTATCTCGGTACACGCAGCCCCCCGTGTGGAGCCCCGATAAGGGTCTGAGTGTGGCCTCTACTAGCGTGTGTGTGTGTGTGTGTGTGTGTGTGTGTGTGTGTGTGTGTGTGTGTGGTGCCTGCGTGGCGTGCTTCATTTGTGTATAGCATCTGCATGTGGTATCTGTGTGTAGTGTGTGCCATGTATGCGTGTGGTGTGTCTGATGTATAGTGGGTGGCGTGTGGTGTCTGCGTGCATGTTACATGTCTGGTGTGTAGCCAGTGGCATTTGCGTGTGGCATGTAGCGCATGCATGTAGCTCCTGCATCTGGTGTCTGCATGCAGCTGTCGGTTGCGTGCAGCTGCGGTGGCGCTTCTGCTCAGGCGTTTCTGCGTGTGCATGTTTGTGCTGGGAGGGGCGTGTTTGCTCAAACCATCATTCCGTTGTTTTTACATGTTTGCCCTGAGCTCTAGGCCCTGATATGGGAGCTGAAGGTGACGCTGCATCCGGCTCACGGCCTGACCTTTAAACCCCGCCCCCTCGGCTCCCCCCCCCCCGCTTCCTCTGCTCCTCCGTCATCCGTCCGGCCCTTCTCTCCTCCCTCCATCCGCTTCCCACTCGCTGCCTCTGTCCGGCCCCCCCTCGGTCCCTGAGCCGGCTCGTTAGGGAAGGCCCCGTCTCTTTAATTAAGGGTATGTAAATGTAGCCTCAGCTGCCTTGCGTTTGCGTGGCAGGGGGAGCCAGTCTGAGGGCCCCGGCTCGTAATCCAGACTAATTAAGGATTAATTAAAACTGATGGGAGCTGGCTGCCTTTCCAGCCCCTCCCGCCACATGACTCGGGAAGTTACCGGCTCCCTGATACCCCGTTCGGTCCCGGGAGCACACTGCTGTGTGTGTGTGTGTGTGTGCGTGCGTGCGTGCGTGCCCCAGCCCCTCTGTCAGTAGAAATGCAGCAGACATGTTAGCCAACAGCTGGTCCGGTATGGGGGTGGGGCACCCCTAGGCCCTCGAACCTGTAGCAGCAGAGGCCAGGTCACCGCAGAACACGGCGCTCCCTTAACTGGCCGCTAATCTGAAGGTTAATCCCCCTGGTGTGGGAGTGAGGGCTTATGGCCAGGCTGCCCCCCCAGCCGACCCCGACTTGGCCCCCAATCCGGGAGTCACGGCCCAGGATGTCGTTTGACTCTCCTCCAATCGGCCGATTTGGATTAAAGCAGCTTAAGCGGAAAAAGATATTGCGCCTGTTTCTGTTTTTGGGGAGTATTCTGATCCCCCCCCCACACCCTCAGTTGGGAATAATTTACTAATCGGACTTCACTCCAGCAGCCGGAGAGAGCCACAGATAGGGGGCGCCGTTCAATCCCAAAGTTCAACAAATAACTGACAATCAGGACTAGCTGAATCCAACCCCCCTGCCGCTGGCCTGGTCTAATCTGCTTTAGACCTGGTGCTACCCCCCTGCGGCTGCAGTCATGGGCACGTGAGCGGGGGGCACAGATTAATCTGCATGCTTCCTGCCTCCCGGCCAGTGGGGGGCAGCGTTCGCCATGTGCCTGCCAGCCCCTCGGTCCCCAGCATCATCATGCGTGGCCACTGACCCCCCGGCCCCCAGGTATCTGTGTGGATTCGGGGGGGCGCCGAGCCCGCGCCGCTCGTTTGCTCGTTATAAATAGGCGCGGCTC